>NC_064625.1:142083268-147083268 GCF_023898315.1 Schistocerca nitens
GCACTTGTTAACACTGTGATACCATGTTAACAGAAACTGGTGTCATTATAGTAAGTCAGTAAACTAAAAAGCTAGCAGTTTCCATGGTGGGGGAAGTGGCCTTTCCCGGAAGACTGCTACAACTGCTATACGGGACGGCTAATATTGAGTTTCCCACCTAGCAATACAATGTAACTTATGATGCTTTACATAGATTCCATTTGTGTTCATTTCTTCCATTAATTACTGTAGCCATCAGTTTAAAAAATCCTGGGATGAAATAAATGTTTGTTAACTATAACACCACCACTGATAATGAAAACAACAATGAAAAACTTGAATTAATTCTCATTTACGAGTTAAACAGGTTGCATTTAATTATTACAGTAGAGCGTCGATCATCCGAACGTCGGTCAACCGAACGACCGCTTAACCGAACTGTGTACTCGCTCGCACCTGTTACTCTCGCACCCTACCGTCCACCATCCCCCTCACTACCAAACCAAGTTTCCCATAGTAGCCGCCGCACTGGGCCACCGCTGGCGGAACATTGCTTCTAATGGGGCAGCTGATTCTTTCAAAGTCAAACTAAGGGAAGAAGATTATGCTCTCGAAAACTTTTGCCATGCTGACAAAACTGGACTTAACTGGAAAGCTTTACCGAGAAAAACTCTTGTTTCACGTCATGAATTAGCAGCACCTGGTCCTACAACAAGCAAGGACCGTATTACAGCTTTGGCTCGTGCTAATGCTACTGGAAGTCACCGATTGCCTATATTCGTCATTGGTAAAAGTAAAAAACCGCGTTGTTTCAGGCGCGTTAATATGTCAGCCTTGCCTGTTGTGCACACCTCACAAAAGAGTGCCAGAATGGATAGTACGATTTTTATGAAGTGGTTTCTGGACGTTTTCGTACCCTCTGTAAAAGCTCATCAGCTAAAGAATGGGAAGAGGGAGAAAACACTATTTCTCCTTGACAACGCACCAACTCATCCGTCATGTGATATTTTAAACGAAAAAGACGAGTTCATAAAGGTAATATTTCTTCCACCTAACGTAACCTCCTTATTACAGCCCATGGATCAAGGCGTTATTGAGACTTTCAAACGATATTACAAGAAAGAATGGTTGCGTGAGCTATTGTTAGAAAGAGAAGAGGATGGAGAAGAAAGTCTCTTAAGAAATCGTAAGAATATTGACTTGAAAGACGCGTCCTACACGATCAGCGCAGCATGGAATAGTGTAAAGGAAGAGAATTTGAAGAAAGCCTGGAATAAATTTTGGACACAGAAGAAAATTCACAAGGTATGATAGAAAATGACGAACAGAATGATATGTCCGACATTCTCGGTATGCTAAAAGAAATAGATTGCCACGAATGTGATGAAGAAGACGTTCATGAATGGATGAATATCGATGTGCAGATCCAGGACACCAAATTGTGCAGGACAGCGAGATTGTAACCGTCATCACTGATAAAGATGAAAGTATACCAACAGCTTCTGAGGCGTTCACTTGTTTAAATACTGCCTTGCGATGGTTTGAAGCCCAAGATGAAAGTGACCAGTTTCAGATATCTGTAATGAAAAAAGTACGTGACTTAGCTGCTCGTAAGCGTGTAGGCTTGCTTAGACAGACCAAAATAAAGGATTTTTTTAAACGTTAATTTTATATACTGTGTGTATTGTTCATGCAAAATGTGTATGTAATATGTATATATTGTTTAATAAACTGTGCCACATACTATATATTCCTACTGAAGTTGCCTTTGTATGTTACTTTGTAATACTAACAGAGATGCCTGTTTTTATGAATAAATTTACTGTACAGTACTACTTTTTGGCAAATAAACATGTACAGTTCGATTATCTGAACAAACCAGTTTCCCGAACACCCATGTCCCCCAATTACATCGGATAATCGACGCTCTACTGTATTATATTTTATTAGCATTCATTGTCAATCCCTTACCGTAAATGTTTCAAAATTCCGCTGATGACAGGCAGAGCAATGAAGTTTCAGGCAACAACAGCTGGGCCTAATTTGTTGTTATTTTTCACCCAGGCTCATAGCAACAAGGGGAGGGGAAAGGAAAGAGAAAGGGAGAAGTGGAGCATGTTTCAAGTTAAGCAAAGTTTCAGTCTGTTACAAGCTGTGTGTGCTGGAACAGTGTGTTATTGAAGTGTTGTTAGTGCGTATAGTGATCGTAATTCGTGTAATTCAATATCCCTCACAGATTGTGATATTTGCTATTTTTGGCTTCATTAAAACAGCAAATAGTTAATACTTTCAGCCAGAAGGCAAATACTTGTTTATAAAGAATGATTAATGTATAGTAAGACATCGCATAGCGACGGTGGAATTTCCTAAATAAAGTAATTCGTCATCTTTGGGCGGCAACATAAACAGAAGAATACGGATAGATATGTGATCCTTCATTATTTTGTTCGCTGGAGAACAAATGAAGCCTTGAGTGCTAAACACTTGTACTGTTTTTCTTAAGTAAGATGGACGCAAATTTGTGGCGGTCTGATCTAATTTTTTACTAAATAAATAAAAACGTGTTGCCTCTAAGTTTGAGTGGAGTGTGAAAAGAAGCACTGTTATAACTTATCGTGACGACGCATGAGCGACTCAAGAGGACAATGGCTATCTATAAAAGAGCGCTCAGTGGACATGAAACAGACATAAAAATCTACCGTCATTGTAGTACTAAGATTAAGGTACGATATATGTTTTAGTTATAATAAATATTTGTTCTGGAAATATTGGATCATTTAGCAGTGCTCATTCCTATCATATCCTAAGTATTATTTTCATTTCAATTATGCGTTTTGCTGAGATTACAGACACCAAGATCAGCAGTCCAATGAGCGTGTTACACTGACAAAAAGAAAACTGTTTTATCGTATTCTTGCATCAGCTTTAATATTGAATTTCCCTTTTGTGTGATGTTACAGTTGTTTTTGCACCCTTAAGAACTTTCTGGTCCCTTAGGAAATTGTTTTGTAATAAGAATAACTTCACGACCGGGTATGATCGTATCTACGATCATGAAGTAATTAGAAAGACGATATTGCAATATCTTAATCAATAGCACGCAAGCTGTGACTGCTTCAAGCCACGTGAAACTGCAAGTAAAGACTATTCACATTTCATAATGCAATATTTTATGACAATGGTCAATCCATGATTCTTATGCCAATTGTGATTGATAAAACAGTAAGGGAAATTTCAAATTCCAACTTTTCCATTGAATAACAACATCACTTTTATTTTGTTACATAACCTTGGCACCCGAACAGGGACCTTACCAAAAAATTGTTCAAATACTTGGAAAATTTTCTATGGCCTTGTGTTAAAAATGTTCTGTCGTTTCATGTACACATCATCCCTCTGAGAGAAAGACGGAAAATATGCTGGTTGATAACGCAGTTTAATTACCGAGAGGAAGGAAAAGAAAAGAGATGCGAATTTGGTGAGACAACATAGTGGTAATCAAGCCATCAAAAAGTAAGTCAGAATTTTGCATACGCAGTATAGTGCTTCAGTAGCGACGTTGCTTTTCCAAGTCAATCCACACCCTTTCTATCTCCTTCCTGCTATAGAAAATCTGCTTTATTTTATCTTTCAAAGTAAAATTCTTCATAGTCTGATAATAGAATTTTTTTTCCATTGTTAGAATAGCTGTGACTGCTTCAAGCCACGCGAAACTGCAATTAAAGACTGTTCACATTTCATAATGCAATATTTTATGACAATGGTCAATCAACGATTCTTACGCCAATTGTGATTGATAAAACAGTAAGTGAAATCTCGAATTCCAACTTTTCCATTGAATACCAACATCACTTTTATTTTGTTACATCACAAGATTTGTAAACAGTGTCGACAATTTTTGCTACATTTGCAGACAAGCAACATTGAAATTGCAAAGGTGGCCAATAATGCTGCATATTACGAAGGGCTGGATTTTGGCTGTGAAATCAGGACCGGGACAAGCCCAGGGCTTCTCATGTACGTCGATACCTTGTGTCTCGAGTCTTCACTCGTGGTTGAAATGTAAAAGATCTTCCATTGGCTCGCTATCCATGATCTGGTGAGAACCATCAAACCTTGTGAATGATTGTTACTTTTGTATGGCAGCTCAATTAACAAATGGTGTTGTGGTCTTCAGTCCTGATACTGGTTTGATCCAGCTCTCCATGCTACTCTATCCTGTACAATCCTCCAATGCTAAATTTGAGATCCCTTGATGCCTCAGAATATGCCCCACCAACAGGTCCCTTGTCACAGTCAAGTTGTGCCAAAAATTTCTCTTCTCCCCAATTCTGTTCAATACCTCCTCATTAGTTATGTGATCTACCCACCTAATCTTCAGCTTTCTTCTGTAGCACCACATTTCAAAAGCTTCTATTCTCTTCTTGTCCAAACTATTTATCGTCCACGTTTCACTTCCATACATTGCTACACTCCATACAAATACCTTCAGAAACAACTTCCAGACACTTAAATCTATACTCTATGTTAACAGTTTTCTCTTCCTTAGAAACGCTTTCCTTGCCATTGCCAGACTACATTTTATATCATCTCTTCTTCGACCATCATCAGTTATTTTGCTCCCCAAATAGCAAAACTCCTTTACTACTTTAAGCGTCTTGTTTCCCAATCTAATTCCCCCAGCATCACCTGACTTAATTCATCTGCATTCCATTATCTTCGTTTTGCTTTTGTTGATGTTCATCTTATATCCTCATTTCAAGACACTGTCCAATCTGATCAACTGCTCTTCCAAGTCCTTTGCTGTCTCTGACAGAATTACAATGTCATCGGCGAACCTCAAAGTTTTTATTTCTTCTCCATGGATTTTAGTACCTACTCCGAATTTTTCTTTTGTTTCCTTCACTGCTTGCTCAATATACAGATTGAATAACATCGGGGAGAGGCTACAACCCTGTCTCACTCCCTTCCCAACCACTGCTTCCCTTTCATGCCCCTCGACTCTTATAACTGCCACCTGCTTTCTGTACAAATTGTAAATAGCATTTCGCTCCCTGTATTTTACCCCTGCCACCTTCAGAATTTGAAAGAGAGTATGCCAGTCAACATTGTCAAAAGCTTTCTCTAAGTCTACAAATGCTAGAAACGTAGGTTTGCCTTTCCTTAATCTTTCTTCTAAGATAAGTCTTAAGGTCAGTATTGCCTCCCGTGTTCCAATATTTCTACGGAATCCAAACTGATCTTCCCCGAGGTCAGCTTCTACCACCTTTTCCATTCGTCTGTAAAGAATTCACACATTAGTATTTTGCAGCTGTGACTTATTAAACTGATAATTCGGTAATTTTCACATCTGTCCATATGACGACATATTTCAAAGCACATACCGATGGCTTGGGTTCTTCACCTGACGTTTATGCATCATTCAATAAGGAGCTTTATGTGTATCTGTCCCCTTCCTGTCTCATATTCACATGGCAATTGTGAAACACTGTTCAACTCCTTACTTCCTGCACACAACTTTCCACAAACATATTCGAGTAAATCGTGGTTTCCATTTCCAGAGGATATCAGCAAATACTAATAGTGCAGCTCTTCCAGTACACCAACCATTCATTTGTTGTGCTTGTTTAGTTGCATGAAATTGCAATTTTTATAGGATCCTTGCATTAAGTTTGTTCACATAAAAATGGTGCATTTAAATAAAGATTACAAAAAGAGACAAAAAAAACTTTGTCCTTCCTCAGCTTCAGCAACTAACAACAGAACTGTGATCATATGCACCAAAATGTGATACCACAGCAGCCATTAACCCTTTCACACCCACTGGCTGCAGCAGGGTACATTAAAATATAATGTCTCTTAGTTTCAACAGAAACATTTTTCTCCAGTGGAAATATGTACTCATTTGCAAAAGACCAATTTTTTTATCATATACAAGTGCTGCCAACTGCCGGGCTTACATGATTAAAGTGTCGAAGTCAATGTCGCAGTGCACAGCAGCTTAATGACCACCAGAATACACAGAAATGTTTGATTAGTTATATTCCACAGCACAATTTAGTATTATTTTACACAGTGATTCTTGAATGATCAGTATAATGATCACATCTACATCTACATCCATACTCCACAAGCCACCTGACGGTGAGTGGCAGAGGGTACCTTGAGTACCTCTATTGGTTCTCCCTTCTATTCCTGTCTCGTATTGTTCGTGGAAAGAAAGATTGTCTCTGATTTTATCCTCGTGGTCTCTTCGCGGGATATACGTACGAGGGAGCAATATACTGCTTGACTCCTCGGTGAAGGTATGTTTTCGAAACTTCGACAAAAGCCCGTACGGAGCTACTGAGCGTCTCTCTTGCAGAGTCTTCCACTGGAGTTTATCTACCATCTCCATAATGCTTTCGTGATTACTAAATGATCCTGTAACAAAGCGTGCTGCTCTCCATTGGATCTTCTCTATCTCTCTTCTATCAACCTATCTGGTACGGATCCCACACCAGTGAGCAGTATTCAAGCAGTGGGCGAACAAGTGTACTGTAACCCACTTCCTTTGTTTTCGGACTGCATTTCCTTAGGATTCTTCCAATGAATCTCAGTCTGGCATCTGCTCTATCGACTTGATTAATTTTATATGGTCATTCCATTTTAAATCATTCCTAATGCGTACTCCCAGATAATTTATGGAATTAACTGCTTCCAGTTGTTGACCTTCTATATTGTAGCTAAATGATAAAGGATCTTTCTTTCTGTGTATTCGCAGCACATTACACTTGCCTACATTGAGATTCAGTTGTCCTGCACCATGCTTCAATTCGTTGCAGGTCCTCCTGCATTTCAGCACAATTTTCCATTGTTACAACCTCTCGATATACTACAGCATCATCCGCAAAAAGCCTCAGTGAACTTCCGATGTAATCCACAACGTCATTTATATACGTTGTGAATAGCAACGGACCTACGATACTCCCCTGCGGCACACCCTAAAATCACTCTTACTTCGGAAGATTTCTCTCCATTGAGAATGACATGCTGCGTTCTGTTATCTAGGAACTCTTCAATTCAATCACACAATTGGTCTGATAGTCCATATGCTCTTACTTTGTTCATTAAACGACTATGGGGAGTTGTATCAAATGCCTTGCGGAAGCCAAGAATCACAGCATCTACCTGGAAACCTGTGTCTATGGCCCTCCAAGTCTCGTGGACGATTAGCACGAGCTGGGTTTCACACGATCATCTTTTTTGAATCCTACAGAGTAGATTTCTAGTCTCCAGAATAGTCATTATACACTAACATAATACGTGTTCCAAAATTCTACAACTGATCGACATTAGAGATATAGGTCTACAGTTCTGCACACCTGTTCGATGTCCCTTCTTGAAAACGAGGATGACCTGTGACCTTTTCCAGTCTTTTGGAACACTGCGCTCTTCTAGAAACCTACGGTACACCGCTGCAAGAAGGAGGCAAGTTCCTTCGCATATTCTGTGTAAAATTGAACTGGTATTCCATCAGGTCCAGCGGCCTTTCCTCTTGTGAGTGATTTTAATTGTTTTTCCATCCCTCTGTCATCTATTTCGATATCTACCATTTTGTCATCTGTGCAACAACTAGAGAAGGAACTAAGTGCAGTCTTTCTCTGTGAAACAGCTTTGGAAAAAGACATTTAGTATTTCAGCCATTAGTCTGTCATCCTCTGTTTCAGTACCATTTTGGTCACAGAGTTCTGGACATTTTGTTTTGATCCACCTACCACTTTGACATAAGACCAAAATTTCTTAGGATTTTCTGCCAAGTCAGTACATAGAACTTTACTTTTGAATACATTGAACGCCTCTCGCATAGCCCTCCTCACACTACATTTCACTTCGTGTAATTTTTGTTCATCTGCAAGGCTCAGGGGGCCTATAGAGACATCCAATTACCATGTTTGAGCCTGATTTAACCAGAACCTTCACCCAAATTATTTCACATTTCGGATCTCTGCGGTATACATTCCAATCTGAGTTTAGAATTTCATTACTGTTTACATCTTTACATCTTTCCATCCCTAGTACTATGTGGGCATTGTGACCATTTATTAATGAGAACAGTTCTGGGACCTTTCTATAGACACTCTTGCAGTTTATTATTACCACATTAATACTGTCATTCCCTGTTGCATTTTGCCTACAGCTACCTTGTTGCATCTCAGGAGGCGTCTTGTCGGGCCTAGGGAGGGAATTCTCTAACTTAAAAAACCCACATGTGCACTCCACACGTACTCCACTACCCTTGTAGCCGCTTCCTGTGTGTAGTGCACGCCTGACCTATTCAGGGGGACCCTACATTTCTCCACCCAATAGTGGAGGTCGAGAAATTTGCACCCCAGATCTCCGCAGAATCGTCTGAGCCTCTGGTTTAAGCCTTCCACTCTGCTTCAAACCAGAGGACCACGATCAGTTCTGGGAATGACACTACAAATAGTTAGCTCAGATTCCACCTCGCAAGTAAGGATTTTTGCCTTCACCAACTCCACCAACTGCCTGTATGAGAGCTGAGGATGACCTCTGAACCCAGGCGGCAGGAGTCATTGGTGCCGACATGAGCAACAATTTGTAGTCAAATGCTCTCTATCGCCGCCAGCAGGGCCTCCTCCACATCTCGGATGAGACCACCGACCCCCCCCCCCCCCCGACAAGCAGACAGAGTGAACACTGGCCTTCTTTCCCAACCTTTCCACCATTTCCCTAAGGGGCTCCATCACCCGCCTAACGTTGGAGCTCCCAATAACTAATAAACCTCTCCTCCCGTGTGCCTGCTCGGACCTTGCTAAAGGAGCGGCCACATGTCCACTCACAGGCAGAGCGACCGATGCCACACCGCCATCCTTCACATTGACACTCCACCTCGTGTGACGCGAATGCCGTTGAACTCATCACTCCCCTTGGGGAGAGGGTGGCCCAACCGTGCCCGGTACCCTGTCTGCCGCTATACTCCGAGGCAGCAGCCTGAAGACGGCTGACTGCGGCCATCAGCATGTTCAGCTGTTTGCTGACAGTGGCCAGCTCCTCCTGTGTCTGTACACAGCAGTCACACATCATCTCCATCCTAAGAAATCAACAATTTACTGTAGAGAGTTAAGTAATCAACTTTTAACTAGACTGCTAATTCACTTAAGGCAGCTGATAGCTGACTAAACTGTGGTTACTAGACACTTCTTGTTGTAAACAATGAAAATAAACACTAACTGTCTCTGGACTGTATTCAAAACAAACACGAAATCTATGGAACACTATTACTAGTACTAGAAAATTGAAGCTTCCTAAAAGCAAAAACAGAAAGGAAAAAGAAGTGACAAGTAAGAAAAACACAGTTAATACTCAAATCTACGTAGCTTGCTGCACAGGAGATGTGCTTCAGACGGCAGTAATGATGACACTCACAACAGTGAATATCTCAAAATTAGTTATTTT
Source organism: Schistocerca nitens (assembly GCF_023898315.1). NCBI lineage: Eukaryota > Metazoa > Arthropoda > Insecta > Orthoptera > Acrididae > Schistocerca > Schistocerca nitens. Next base: position 142,092,707 of record NC_064625.1, read on the forward strand.
AGTCCCTAAAAAGAAGCCAAGTGTTCAAAGTATATTTTGAAAATGGGCACATATTATTGTATAAATATTACATATAGAATTATTAAGAAATCACCTTAGAGCATTACAGCATACAGAAAAATATTCCTTCCTCCAGAAAAAATTCAAGCTCTGAAAGAATTCAGATAAATCACTCTTCAAAACCAGCAACTTTTATGTTACACTACTCCTGATTCCAGCAAAACACCATAATGAGTTCCACACTCTGATACATCATTCCTTGTGCACAATGACACGGCCAGGGCCTTTAAAGTGTAACATCAATTCATTAGCTAGTACAAATACATCAAAATTTCCCAGTGTTGTGACACTTCATAACAATATACTTGTGCCACAAGGCAAGCTGACAGTCCTTTTATGTTTAAACTTGTTTGAAACATCCTGACAGCTATTACAGTAAATGAAACTCTCCAGCTGAGAGCAAACCAAGATATTAGACTAATACACTGAATACCCACAATTTCTTTCTTTGTCAGTGCAAACAACCAAGTACAACGAAACTTTGGAAGATAATGACTGTGAAAATTTGAGGCTAATGTGGTGAGGACAACATACCTTTGAAGGACTCAAAAATTGTAGGAGCTTTGGGAAATAATGGCTGGCACCTGTTAGCGGTTTCTGTTGATCTAAGGCTTGGGCATTTTGTTCATTCAGAATGTTTAACAGTTGTTGAATGTCCATTATGATGTACCAATATTTTACATATTTACTTTTTGGTCAATTTGGAAACTTTCAGAGGGAAATGATTACCACAAAAATGTTGCATCAGTATTTTCCCAGAACTTTCACCAAAACTCTGCTAGCAATACTATCCATTACAAAACTGCACTACACTAATAAAATTAAACACCACAGTTAACATGCCACTGAAAATTTTCATACAAAACCAAATGTATTTAAATATTTCAGCCTATTTACCACCTTGCACAGTACAACATTCTTGAAAATGTACCAAACGTCATTGTACCTTGCAATACATTAAGATCTAGCCCCAGGTGACAAAAGATAACAAAAGTATCTGAGGGAGGACAAAGGAACTGTCCAATACAATGACACACTGTATCACACCTTGCCCTTGCCTCCTCTTTCCAAATACTGAAAAATAATCTTCACTACAAAACACCTGTTTCATCCAACATCACTACAGTTTGCACTCTTTTAGGCTACTACACCAAATACAGATTTTTCCCCAAAATATAAACACTACTGCACCCTTGGGTAATAACCCACTTCTCATAGCTGAGTAATGAAGAAAAATATAGAGGTCTTCATTTGGATCTGCTCAACAAACATTTCACAACGATTGGGATGTTTCTATGTTCCACATTTCATGCACCGTGAAACATTTGACACACAGCGTTCACAACAGTCCAGTCTCTTAGCCATCGGTACAGATGCACCAAAAGAGGCCCAAGTCTCTTTGAGTAGCTACTTACAAAGCAAAATTGTGCAACATTTACTGAGACTAATTCCTGCAGAGCAGGTAGCTATGGGTTACAAGTGATTTACTACCTGGCTTTGCCACTGGAGAAGGATATCGAATTTGGCACACAGGGAATGGTACAAGCATTTCAATATGTACAATACTGAAGGACTACAACGAAAGCCTGTTGACTGCATTTTCTTAACAACTTTAGAGCAGAATTTCGAAATTCTACTCTAACAATGTTTTTACTCAGGAAATGACTGTGTACAACTAACATTTTGTGATAGTATTTATATTAGGGCAAAATTGAAAATACTTTCTTATGCTACTAAACTCTTATTATATTTGCATGTCTAATGAACAGCTGTTGTGTGATGTAAAACCTTTACTGCATTATTGTAGCTTAGTGTATATAGGAACACAATGTTTAATGAGGGTAAAAGTAAAGCCCTAGATGGCTAACAGACTATGTCTTTGTAACACCATGAGCACACATGTAGCTATATCAAGTTGCACTATGTATTGTATGAATTTATATTGTTTTGATCTTACTTTTTTGTGCACATATTTGTATGTTTCCATTTCCTTAAAATGGTTTCCACAAATTTACATGTACATCTGGACAACATCCTTAAAATATTTATTGTATAAGGATGAATAAATCAAATAATCTCTACATATATGAAAGGTAATGTCCCAATTGATTCACTCACTCACTCACTGAACTCATCATTGCCCAGTCCAAACCACTACAGATGGAAACTTGAAATTTGCAGTGTGTTGATCTTGTATTGTACACATCGTTTATGAAGTGATTTTCTGAAATCGCAGCCCTAAGTGTCTGAAACATGGGATGACAAGTTTTTTGAAAATATGTTGCTATTAAGGCAATTTTGAGTGTAGACCTACGAAGATTGGTATTTGCTTTCTCTATCAGAAATAAAAACACACACGTTCCAGTATTTTCCCAAATTTTTCCCCTATGGGGTGAAATAGTGGATGAAATGATTTTTTAAAAAATAAATTGTTATTAAAGAACTACAAGTATTTTTAAAGTGTCATCTATAAAAATTGGTATTTAACATTTCCGTAACAAATAAAAAAAAGGTGTGTTTCAGTGTTCTTAGAAATTCAACCCCCTGAGGGGTGGAATAGGGGACGGAATGTTTTATGAAAATATTTCATTGTTTAAGGCTTGTTACTGCTACATCCATGAAAAACTGAATTTGGCTTCTTGATTAGAAATTTAAAAAATGTGTGTTTCACTGATTTTGGAAAATGGCTCTGAGCACTATGGGACTTAACTGCTTTTGGAAATTCAAGCCCTATGGGGGTGAAATAGGAGACGAAAGTTTTTATGGAAATATTTCATTATGCAAGGATTTTTGAAGCTAAATCTATGAAAATTTGTATTTGGCATCTCTGACACAAATACATAAAAAGTGAGGGTGAAGTGTTTTATGAAATATTACATTGTGAAAAAAATTTTAAAGATAAATCTTAGAAAAGTGATACCTTGCTCCTCGATTAGAAATTAAAAAAATATGCCTCTCACTGTTTTTGGAAATTCAACCTCTAAAGTGGATGAAATAGGGGTTGAAAATTTTTTTAAAAATATTTCGTTACATTAAAAAATTGGAAGCTAAATCTATGAAAATTCGTATTTCACTTCTCGGTTGGATATAAAGAGATGTGTGCAAATGTGCTAAGGGATGAAAATTAATATGGAAATATCATCACAAAAAGCAAAAGGCATGGTTAACAAAAACCTTTGACTTTTGTTCAGAAATACATTCGAAAAAGACCACGCTTCTATGGCCTTAATTAGCGTGAAAAGTTTAGAATGTGCTGCAATTTGTAAACATAAAAATTCGATTAACGAAATATGCGAAAACAATCCGTGCAGACGATACAGTCTACGCCAGCGAAGCAGTGGCCGCTCAGCTAGTAAATAATTAAGCTCTTAACTACAGATAGGCAAGCAAACTGCTTGCTACTTGAATTTCGTTAACTATGTACTCCCCAAAACTTGCCGAACTAACATAACACTCATAAAGTAAACGGTAATAATGTAGCAACGGCTACACTAACACAAAATATTTGTAAGCCAAACCACCAGGACAAAATGGTAAAATAATTTCTGATATCATTCAGATTATTATTTCCTTGTCAAATACAAATGCTGTTTCATAAGGGAACTGCAATCTTGTTGCCTCCGCAATTACACCCACTTCAGCGTAGGTCCCTGAACGGCTTTTAAGTAAAACGTAACTTCAGAAAAAAATAATAATGATCAACGGAAAGTATTACATGCCTATGTAATACCGGAACTGTGCAAATACAATGCTAGTACATTACATGTTGTTACGCCCATCTCACTGCCGCTGGTAAAAGCAGGAATCAACAGATTGTAGAGGTGCCTTTCCTTATATTCATCGATTACCCCACAACTCTAGGCTGCGCAACGTTTCGAATAGTGACATTCGTGCCAGTTTATTCAAGTATAACCACACTTTTTCTGCGAAGTCGATTGACCAAACTACATTTTTTGTACAATTCCAAGATGAAAGATCAAGAACTTAACCATAGTGACCACTCCCACTGAGATTTTCTACCAAGTAATGGAACGTATATTTACGCCACGAGATAAGCACCCTCCAGTAGCAGGAAGGTTGGTCTCGGGATAGAAATTTCTGGTCAACTAACGTCAAAATTGACTAGTGCATACTAACCCTACAAATTCTCGTACCGGCACTCAACGCATACAGCACTATTTAACCGGCGGAGTTTATCCTGTCACCGCGCAGTGACAAAACAAGTGAGTATCGCACTAAGACAGCCAACATAAAAGAACACATAAGCATTGTAACTATCTTAATTCGTAAAACGCTCTTCATGGCTAGTGTTTGGATACAGAATAACTGGATTAATATGTGTACAGTTGAAATGTGTTACAGAATGTATTCAAGTAGTAAGAAATGCGATGTGTAATTTCGAATTTTGGTGTTGCATGTTTGGTGAAACTGTGTGTCATATCGACGAGGGGCTACAGATCGGTAGTGCGTCTGTCACTCGGCTGAAATCGGAAAGTGGTCGCCGGGTCACGTGACGTTTCTCGTCTGCGGTGCGATTGATTGATGTTTATGTAGTCGCTATTGATCGAGCTACGGACAGTGCACCTGTTGTATAGGAAAGGTCAACTTAACCTAATACCTTACAATATTTAATCTACATGTATAACATAAAACAACGAGTTATTGACATACATCTTTGTTTTAATTGACAAATTTACGATAGCGTTGTTACGGATTCTATTGCAATTAAATATTTTTTTACAAGGAAGGCTATAAATATGATTGCTGCTCGTTTATTCGCAACAATTTACGTTGTTCTGTTAGGTTCCTGCCTAACAAAAACATCGGAAATCGCGAAATATTAAGAAAATAAACAGCCAGATATTTGTGGCAGGCGAGCATCATTGCCGCCGAAGTATCAGATTCCACCCGCCTGCTGTTACCCAAGACGTCATCAATATGGCAGAAATGCCAAACAAACAAATTACATATTCATGTCCCACTCCAAAAATAAAATGAAACTATGACAACCGCGGAAAATTAGGGGTTTGGGGCGGAGGCAACCTAAATATTCATCAATAAAAAAACACCGCACCATCCCAAAACAATACAAAAAAATTTAAATTACCACATTTCGCTGCACCAACAAGACCACAGGAAACGGACATTGCCCTTGAACTATAAAGCTCAACCGCAGCTATCGATATCAAAAAACCAGCACCTACAACTCCGAAATGTGGAACCAAAACCACAACAACTCAAAAATCCAAATTCCATATTCCCAAATCCCATAATCACTACATCAATTAAAACACAGCCGACCTACTATAAACATACAACATACAACACACAAAACATCACAATTACTATTCAACGAACACAAAAATTACTTAAGTAACTAACGTAATGACAATTAATTGTATATGCTTAAAAAAAACGAATTGTTATGTATTAGGATGTGTAATGGACACTAAATTCTTGGGGTTGGGGTTGAATGTAGATTGTCAGTAGAAATGGGCAGAACATGTAAAAACTGTGGCAAAGAGACCGCCCCCAGCATGTTATCCTTTACGAATACTTGCACCAGTTTGTAGTAGTTCATGTCTCAAAGTAATCTATTGGATATATACATTCAATCCTCGGTCGTGGAATCTTGTTTAGGGGAACAAGTGTCGCGAACATTCAGATTGTCTTCAAGGTGCAAAAAAGGTATGCACAGAAAATAACAAAGAGCAGCAATAGGGACTGTTATGTAGATTTATTTTAAAAGCTAGAAATTCTAACTGTCCCAACTGAATACACTTTCAAAACTGTAATGTACTTAAGAAACTATATTCATCTGTATACTACAAAAAGCTCAATACATGAGAATGAAACTAGATCCACTCATGACTTACACCTAAACAGGAAAAGCAAGTCAAAAACACAGACGTGTATGCTATACAATGGCCTAAAACTGTACAACAGACTGTCACAAGAAACTAAAGGTGTAAATGAGCTTCATACCTTCAGCCAAAAGCTAAAAACACATTTTTAAGTAAAAGCTGTTAAATCGTAAATGAATATTTAGAATAATTATAAATAGCTGCATAGTAATCATTGATACCCCATACATTGACCAACACTATATGACATAATTATAAATATTCTAAGTGTAATTACAAGAACTGAAAAAAAATTGTAAAAATACACTTATGTTTGTCAAATAAGAAACCTTTTGCCAACAATTAATGACATCCATACAATTTGTATTGTTCTATGGATGAATAAATATATCAATCAATCAGTACTTAGTACACATCTTTAGTTTAACATCTAAGAAATTGCAATTTAATTATTATTTATTTACCCCCTCCAGGTATCATCTCACAATACAATGAAAGTTAATAGTTCAAAATATACATGCACAGGTAGTGTATATAAGTATGTTTTCATGAGAGCAGAACACGTCGCTGGCCATGGCCTTGATGAATGAACCATCCCAGGATTTGACTGAAACGGTTTAGGAAAACAACAACAGAATCTAAATCAGGCTGGACAGACAACGCAAACTCCATCTTCCCAAGCGAGAAGTCAGTGTTTTAACCACTGCACTGCTTCATTTGATTGATCCCTATTGTACAATGTTCTTTGTTTCACAGAATTTACTGTAGATAACTTATGAAACAGGAAAAGCATAGTTTAAGTTTGTAGTTGCAATTTTTTTATTTTTCAAAATTAAAAAATGTGACTATAGACAAAGACTTTTTTTTCTGACTGTGTTGGTTGCTGTTAGAACTAACAGTATGTTTGGAACATGCAGCATAAAACATAGTTTTGCTCGTAACTGCTGTGCAAACTGAACACAACCACTAGTGACTCCTGGGCCCTAAACTTGCTGTTATGCCTCTTGCACTAACTCTAATTCGTTCAGAAAACTGATTTCAGGTCCGTAGTCATATAGCTATGCCCCATACACATCTTCATGTCATTCCCTCAGTCTGCCAGCAAATCTGAGTCAGAGTTGCCCGTCATCATCATCATTAGGATTTCCTTCCAGTGAGCCTGGTAGGAACTTTGTGAACGATATGCCTCCATTGGTTTCTGTCCTGGTATAGCTTTTCCCTCTCCACCACATCCAATGTTACTCCTCTCCTCTTGAGATCTTCCTTAACCTGGTCTGTCCATCTCTTTCTAGGCCACTCAATTGGTCTTCTTCCTGGTACCTTCATCTCCAAATACTGGTGTGGAGTTTGAAGTGGTTCGGTCATGTGAAGCGAATGCACCTGACTCAATCTCAAAGCAATCATTCTCTCCTCTGTAGTCAATGTCACCTCCAGGTCTCTCCTAGTTTTTTGTAGAGCTGACCTAAGGAACTTCATTTCACATGCTTGTATTTGACTTTCTTCTCTCTTATTTATGACACAGGCGTTCCCCACCATGAGTGAAATGTCGAATGTGAAGGGATGACCAAACATTAATATCATGGCAATATAGATTTTGGTTCGTAGTTTTCTTTTGAAAGTGTTACATTTGGATCATGTATCATAATAACCTCAAAAGCCAAAGAAACTGGTACACCTCCCTAATACTGTGTAGGGTCCCCGCAAGCATGCAGAAGTGCTGCAACATGTCGTGGCATGGACTCTGCTAATGTCTGAAGTAGTGCTGGAGGAAACTGACACTGCAGGTCTGTCCAAAAATCTGTAGGGGTACAAGGGTGTGGAGATCTCTTCTGAACAGCATGTCGCAAGGCATTCCAGATATGCAGAGTTTGGTAGCCAGCGGAAGTTGTCACTCCAACTGCACATGTCCCACACCATTACAGAGTCTCCACCTGCTTGAAAAGTCCCCTGCTGACATGCAGGGTCCATGGATTCATCCTCCGCATGATACAATTTGAAACGAGGCTCGTCCGACCAGACAACATGTTTCCAGTCATCAACAGTCCAATGTCGGTGCTGACGGGTCCAGGTGAGGTGTAAAGCTTTGTATCGTGCAGTCATCAAGGATACACAAGTGGGCCTTTGGCTCCAAAAGCCCATATCGATGATGTTTTGGTGAATGTTTCGCACACTGACACTTATTGATGGCCCAGCATTGAAATCTGCGACAATTTGCGAGGGGGTTGCATTTCTGCCATGTTGAAAGATTCTCTTCAGTCATTGTTGGTCCCGTTCTTGCAGGATCCTTTTCTGGCCGCACTGATGCCAGAGATTTGATGTTGTTGTTGTTGTTGTGGTCTTCAGTCCTGAGACTGGTTTGATGCAGCTCTCCATGCTACTCTATCTTGTCCAAGCTTCTTCATCTCCCAGTACCTACTGCAACCTACATCCTTCTGAATCTGCTTAGTGTATTCATCTCTTGGTCTCCCTCTACGATTTTTACCCTCCACGCTGCCCTCCAGTACTATTGGTGATCCCTTGATGCCTCAGAACATGCCCTACCAACCGATCCCTTCTTCTAGTCAAGTTGTGCCACAAACTCCTCTTCTCCCCAATTCTATTCAATACCTCCTCATTAGTTATGTGCTCTACCCATCTAATCTTCAGCATTCTTCTGTAGCACCACATTTCAAAAGCTTCTATTCTCTTCTTGTCTAAACTATTTATCGTCCATGTTTCACTTCCATACATGGCTACACTCCGTACAAATACTTTCAGAAATGACTTCCTGACACTTAAATCTATACTCGATGTTACTCTTCTTCAGAAATGCTTTTCTTGCCATTGACAATCTACATTTTATATCCTCTCTACTTCGACCATCATCAGTTATTTTGCTCCCCAAATAGCAAAACTCCTTTACTACTTTAAGTGTCTCATTTCCTACTCTAATTCCCTCAGCATCACCCGGCTTAATTTGACTACATTCCATTATCCTCATTTTGCTTTTGTTGATGTTCATCTTATACCCTCCTTTCAAGACACTGTCCATTCTGTTCAATTGCTCTTCCAAGTCCCTTGATGTCTGACAGAATTACAATGTCATCGGCGAACCTCAACGGTTTTATTTCTTCTACTTGGATTTTAATACCTACTCCGAATTTTTCTTTTGTTTCCTTTACTGCTTGCTCAATATACAGATTGAATAGCATCGGGGATAGGCTACAACCCTGTCTCACTCCCTTCCCAACCACTGCTTCCCTTTCATGTCCCTCGACTCTTATAACTGCCATCTGGTTTCTGTACAAATTGTAAATAGCCTTTCGCTCCCTGTATTTTTCCCCTTCCACCTTCAGAATTTGAAAGAGAGTATTCCAGTCAACATTGTCAAAAGCTTTCTCTAAGTCTGCAAATGCTAGAAACGTAGGTTTGCCTTTCCTTAATCTTTCTTCTAAGATAAGTCGTAGGGTCAGTATTGCCTCACGTGTTCCAACATTTCTATGGAATGCAAACTGATCTTCCCTGAGGTTGGCTTCTACTAGTTTTTCCATTCATCTGTAAAGAATTCGCGTTAGTATTTTGCAGCTGTGACTTATTAAACTGATAGTTCGGTGATTTTCACACCTGTCAACACCTGCTTTCTTTGGGATTGGAATTATTATATTTTTCTTGAAGTCTGGGGGAATTTCGCCTGTCTCTTACATCTTGCTCACCAGATGGTAGAGTTTTGTCAGGACTGGCTCTCCCAAGGCTGTCAGTAGTTCTAATGGAATGTTGTCTATTCCCGAGGCCTTGTTTAGACTTAGGTCTTTCAGTGCTCTGTCAAACTCTTCACGCAGTATCATATCTCCCATTTCATCTTCATCTACCTCCTTTTCCATTTCCATAATATTGTCCTCAAGAACATCGCCCCTGTACAGAGATTTGATATTTCACCAAAGTCCTGACAATCACGGTACACTTGTGAAATGGTGGTACTACGGGAAATTGTCACTTCATCGCTACCTCATAGATTCTGTGTCCCATCGCTCGTGCACCGACTATAGCACCACTTTCAAACTCACTTAAATCTTGATAACTTACCATTGTAGCAGCAGTAACTGATCTAACAACTGCACCAGACACTTGTTGTCTTATATAGGCATTGCCGAGTGTAGTGCCACATTCTCTCTGTTTACATATCTCTGTATTTCAATATGCGTGCCTATACCAGTTTCTTTCATGCTTTGGTGTATAACAGGGTGTTGTTGTTGTTGTCTCCTTTCGTTAGTAATTCCTACTCTTGAGTCTTAAGTAATCTGTAGTTGTGTGGTATTCATTACTCATGCGAGTTTTATACAGAATAAACAAATTTCTTACAAGTTTGTCACAGGTACATAAAAAAAATTTTTGTAATAATAATGTTTACAAGTAATCAATAGTAGTACACAGGTTGACAGCCTGCATTAATTTACACAAGAATCTTGCATACACAAGCAAAGTCTACAAAAGGCAGTTGTTTTTTTTGCCATACTGCTGAAAATTGTAATATAATTGTACAAATTGAAAATTAACTTTTTTATTTCATCTATGCTCTCTTCTGTATTTCCAGCAATACACTTTGTTTTTCTGTTTCCTTCTTTCATGATATATGTTCCTACATGAAAAAGGGAGCATTTTACTCCATTTCCAAATTTGCATTTGCATTTGTTCTATAGCTTCGCCTGCAAGTACTGCTGCACTTTATAGCAACATCCAGGGATGAGATGTTCCAGCAGTTTTCTTTTGAAGGTGCTCAATTCCTTTATGCTAAGTGACTGTTGTAAAATAACAGAAAATAGTTTTGAGGTTTTCCCCCCCCCCCCCCCTTGATAAATGAACATTCAAACTCCATGATTATGTAACTTCCATGATTATGTATGGAACCACTAGTGAAATATTTAATGGTTTCTGTGGTACGTGGGTGAATGTGTGTATTTTTCCTAGAAAAAGAGCAAGAGCTCAAAAGCTAGGATGAATGCTACTTCCTGTTATGTGTTTCTCTGCTTTATTCATCAGTCCACGGTTGCCTTTCCCTTATTTTTATGTGTTGCTTCATCCTGGAATTTCCATTATTGTAAATGAAGATGAGATGGCAAACATGATACCGCCAGAAAAAAAAAAACTTGACACAGCACTGAAAGATCATAAGTTGAAAACATCTTTCCTTTTCAGTTATTGACATCATTGAGAGAGTCAGCCATGACAAAATTGTTCCATTCAATGTGCAAGATACGAGGACATGCTGAAAACTAATGTCTCCGAACTTTTATGTGAAAATTCTTGCGGCTTTTTAAATAAAACAAACTTTAGTAACATTTTATTCTTTATGTCTGTGCACTTATTCCTCAACATCATCTCATCACCTCAGCGACAAACACATTTCTAGCAATGAGACACCCAGTTTGTTGATATCGTCACTGTAAAATGTTTGACTGTGTTGACGGTGCTGCAAACTCACCTCTACTTGCACCGCTTCATCACTATCAAAGTGAAGTCGTCCAAGGCGGTGTTCTTTCAGTTTTGGAAACAGATTAAAATCAATAACGAGCTATGGATGGGCCCACATTTTAGCAAGTCCAGAAAATATTGTTTTCACACCCAAACATGTTTCACCACAGTTGTGGTATCCTTGGCAAGTTTTTTCTTTTATTTTTCTGAAATACATACCTATAAGTTACGTTCAGGCCACCAAATATGTTTCATTAGATTTTATTATGTGAAGGAAAGTTGCTACTCACCATACAGCGGAAATGCTGAGTCGCAGATAAGCACAACAAAAAGACTTTCACAATTAAAGCTTACAGCCTTTAAGGCCTTCGTCAACACCACACACACACACACACACACACACACACACACACACACACACAAAGGCAACTGAAACCACACTGTATGGTTTGAGTTGCTTGAGACTGCAGTCGTGTGTGTGTGTGTGTGTGTGTGTGGTGTCCCTGTATTTTAGCCCTGTCATCTTCAGAATTTCAAAGAGAGTATTCCAGTCAACACTGTCAAAAGCTTTCTTTAAGTCTACAAATACCAGAAATGTAGGTTTGCTTTCCTATCTTCTAATATAGGTCCTAGGGTCAGTATTGCCTTGCTTGTTCCTACATTTCTCCAAAATCGTAACTGACAGGTGGCCTGACCTCTGATGGGATAAAATAAGCCCGTAACTGGACTTGAATACAAAGTGCTGGGTGGGCAGGTGGGTCTTCCACAGAGCTATGTTTCCTGAGGCAAGGGGCTGGGATTGGGGGTGGCATAGGAGTGGACTAGGTCGGGTGGGCGACAGAACACCACTTTAGGAGCTTTTGGAAGGATCTCCGATAGTATGCACTACACATTGATCTTGCCAAAAGCCGAGAAGTGATTCTTCTCGGTGTCATAGCTCCCTGGGGCACTCCGGGATGCTCTCTGTCTGACCTCGAGTGTGAATAAGTTTCTGGCATGGCAGCGGGTGTCACGGGCCCTAGTGTTACTACTATTATCTCATTTTTTAGGCGTTGTTTAAGAAGGGATTGTTTGAAATGCTGCACCTAAGAAGATGAAATAGCTGATGAAAGGTTTTATTTAAAATGTCCCCATTCAGAAAATTTTGAAGCTAGCCCTACAAAAATTGTTATTTGGTTTCTCAGTAAGAAATAACGAAATACGCGTTTTTTGAAATTTAACCCCTATGGCACTGAGAGTGTGGGAGAAAGCTTTTTTTTTCTATTTATTGAAGATGTTCTAAAGTATTTTTAAAGCTACATCTATGAAAATTGGTATTTGTCTTCTTGGTTAGAAATAAAGAAATACATGTTTCAGTGGTTTTGCAAATTTAACCCCTAAAGGGTGAAATAGGGGATGAAATGCTTTATGAAAATATTTGATTGTGAAAGCATTTTTGAAGCTAAATCTACCAAAAATTTAATTTGGCTTTTTGGGTAGAAGTAAAAAAAAATTGTGTTTCACTGTTTTTATTACTGCAATCCCTACAGGGGTGCAGCAGAGCCAGACTGAGCCACTGACTCATCACCGCCCAGCCCAAACACCCAAGGGCAGAAGGTGTGCCACCCTTTAAGAGGGGACTGTTCGAAATTCCACTCCTAAGGGGTGAAAAGTGGGATGAAGGGCTTTTAGAAAATATGCTGCTATTAAGGAAATATGAAGCCAGAGCTAGGAAAATTGGTATTTGGTTTCTCAGTCAGAAATTAAAAAAAAAAAAAAAAAAAAAAAAAAAAAAAAAAAAATGCGTGCATCAGCATTTTTGGAGATCCAACTACTAACCAGGTAAAATAGTGAGTGAAAGGTTTTTGAGAATAAATCATTATTAAAGAACTACTAAAGCATTTTTAAAGCTAGATCTGTGAAAACTGGTATTTAGCTTCTTGGTTAGAAATAAAAAATTACTTGTTTCAGTGTTTTTGGAAATTCAATCTCTAATTGTAAGGGGATGAAAAGTTTTATGAAATTATTTCATTATGAAAGCATTTGCAAAGCTAAATCTACGAATGTTTATTTGACTTTTCTGTTACAAATAAAAAACGTACTTCACTGTTTTTGGACATTCAACCCGTAAGGGGATGAAATTTTTTAGGAAAATATTTCATTATTTTAAAAACAATTTTTAAAGCTTCATGTATGAGAATTGCTATCTCACTTCCTGGTTAGATGTAAAGAAATGTACGTTATGGGATGAAAGTTTCTATGGGAAATATCACCACAAGAATGCAAAAGGCCATAATTAACAAAAGCCTTGGACTTCAGTTACCAGCATTACCTCTTGATCAGAAATACATTCAGAAAAAACCATGCTTCTATGGCCTTAATTAGTGTGAAAAGTTTAGAAGGTGTTACAATTTGTGAACAACATAAAAATTCAATCAAGGGAAACAGTAAAAGTGTGTGCAGACCATACAGTTTACGCAAGTGAAGCAGCCGGCACTACACTAGTTTTTTATGTAAGGACATTTGAGGGAACTGTTGCAGCGTATATGCAATGTAATGTGACTCTGATGCTGGTATACTAGCACTGACATGTAGGCAAGGAATTAGTGTGCCATCCGTGTCTTTCCAACGTGTATGCAGTAAATGCAGAAATGTGAACTGTGGTGACGTTATAACCAAATGGGTGCAAACGAGACAGACTTCTTGTAACTCTTATATGGTCACTGAAGGCCAAACTCCAGTAGACATTCATCACAGAATCGGAAACCAACGGTGGCAACAGGTGCTGCTGCTGCTGCTGCTGCTGCTGCTTCGTGATAATGCACGTCTCCATATAGCAAATGTCATAATGCAGAAGTTACGCCAACTCGAGTGGAGGCACTCTAGCACCTGCAGTATAGTCCTGATCTCTCCACACACGATTGTCACACCTTCGGTCCCTCGAAATAGATCTCGGAGGTTCGACGATTCCTGCAAACTAGAGTGTGCAGCAGGAAGTTATGGACTTCTTAACACAGCAGGATGTAGCATTTTACCAAATGGCACCTTCAACCTGGTGTGTTTGTGGTACGATTACCTCAAAGCTCATTGTGATTACGCCTGATTGCCATACGGATTCTGAAATGTACGGCCTTCAAAAATAACTGATGATGGTCGAAGTAGAGAGGATATAAAATGTAGACTGGCAATGGCAAGGAAAGCATTTCTGAAGAAGAGAAATTTGTTAACATCTAGTATAGATTTAAGTGTCAGGAAGTCGTTTCTGAAAGTATTTGTATGGAGTGTAGCCATGTATGGAAGTGAAACATGGACGATAACCAGTTTGGACAAGAAGAGAATAGAAGCTTTCGAAATGTGGTGCTACAGAAGAATGCTGAAGATTAGATGGGTAGATCACATAACTAATGAGGAGGTACTGAATAGGATTGGGGAGAAGAGGAGTTTGTGGCACAACTTGACTAGAAGAAGGGATCGGTTGGTAGGACATGTTTTGAGGCATCAAGGGATCACAAATTTAGCATTGGAGGGCAGCGTGGAGGGTAAAAATCGTAGAGGGAGACCAAGAGATGAATACACTAAGCAGATTCAGAAGGATGTAGGTTGCAGTAGGTACTGGGAGATGAAGAAGCTTGCACAGGATAGAGTAGCATGGAGAGCTGCATCAAACCAGTCTCAGGACTGAAGACCACAACAACAACAACGGCCTTCAAACGGAAACTTTCTTAATGACCCTTACATTAATGACATATCTAGTATAGTGACTTGTAAATCTGTTCAGACTGACGATTGTGTTTAAAGGGACTTAACTACTAGGTCATCAGTCCCTCCTTATCATGAGAGAAATGTGAAAAAAATAGTGTGTGTGGGGGGAGGGGGGGGGGGGGCATGACACAGGTGCTCAAACTATAAGCAAGTCAAAGAGTTTAAAACAGTATGACAGCTGTCGTAACACAACAGGTAAAAGAAAATAGAGCTAATTGGAAGTAGCAGAGCATACGAGGGCACAGACCCCATCGGACGCTCTCTTGACATTAACATGACTGGTACAGTAGGGTTTGTTGTTTTTCAGAGCAGGGAGGTGTGTTGCCGTGTAAACCGTGGTGGCAGCATCTTGCACAAGAGGGTCTAAAGGGACAACAAGGTAGAGGGGAAAAAAGTAACCTACAGTTGCTTGGTGGCTACCTGTCACAGGGGGAGGGGCTCTCGCCCCCACAACTACCCCGTAGCACTGGAAGTGGAAGAGTGTTATCGGTTAGAGTAAAATCTGCTCTCAATTAGGAAATGCAACACTTTGGTAGTGGCCGTCACATCATCCGAAAGCATCTGCGGTAGTGAAGTAGGCAAGCTGACAGCGTGCCACACATCGTCCAGCAGGGCGCACTCGACAAGAATGCTTACTATCGTCAGTAGACGACTGCAGCTGCAGTGAGGACGATCCTCCCGATGCTGAAGGAACTCGTGGGTGAATCCCGTGTGGCCGACGGCAGCATTCCGAGAGGCCTGGAAAGACGTACGCCACACCTTAGTGGACCCTTTAATTACTCTCAGTTTGTTTTGGGTCATAGTGGCTTGCCATTCCAATTCCCAGAGTCTCAAAATATTGTGTCAAAGTTTTAATATTAGGTCTGCGATCGGCATCCCGACGTCAGTTTGATCTCCTGTAGTTGCGTCTTGACGATCGGTGAGTTTGTTTCCTGGAATGGAGGAGGAGGAGATTAGTGTTTAACGTCCCGTCGACAACGAGGTCATTAGAGACGGAGCGCAAGCTCGGGTGAGGGAAGGATGGGGAAGGAAATCGGCCGTGCCCTTTCAAAGGAACCATCCCGGCATTTGCCTGAAGCGATTTAGGGAAATCACAGAAAACCTAAATCAGGATGGCCGGAGACGGGATTGAACCGTCGTCCTCCCGAATGCGAGTCCAGTGTACTAACCACTGCGCCACCTCGCTCGGTTTCCTGGAATGCCTATGTGGCTTCGTGCCCAGATGGAGGTCACTGTCTTTCCAGAGCTGTAAACATCAGCCAGTAGGTCCCAGATGTTGGTGGCCACAAAATTTTTGGGACAGCACAGGATTATGCCTTTTAAGCAACTCATTGAATTGCTACAGATCGGAAAGTTCGCTGTGACCTGGGATTTGACTTACTGGAAACCCTGAGAGATGGAAACCTACTCTGCAGAGTGTATACTGCAGATACTCAGCAGACGGTGATTCTCAAGTCCCCTTGCACGCGCAAAACTAACCCTGTCGACTTTCGATAAATCTGTGTGGATGCACACACAATTAGAATAATCGTGGATGACTGAAAGAAACGTGTCAGAGAAAGGTAGGATCGGATCCTTCTCGGGGCCACAAAAGAGGTCCATCCGTATCACAGAACACGGTACAGCCCACGGGGATGTCAAGAAGGAGCGCTAGGAACACAGACTGACTGAGGCTGTCGCAGGTCCTTCAGTAAAATATCGAGTCGGATCCCAGATGGTCTTCCCAGTTTAGGGCAATGCGCAAACAGTCTGGCCTGCTGGTTGTCAAACATAGTTGAGTGACATGGGTGGATTGGCATCTGACAGATTGTGAATGTGTAGCTTGGCAGAACCTGCTGGCATCTAAGCCACAGTGGTGCGACACTGGTTTCTGCCAGGAGGCTGTCGACAGGGCTCGTACAGAAGGTCTCCATTGCCAGCCGTGCACCAGTGCGGTGAACAGAGTCCGGCAAGCTAAGTGCTACCGACCTGTAGGCAACATATCCGTAGTCCGCGTGGGATAAAATCGGCACTTCGTAAAATATCAGAAGAACTGTGCAGTTTGTGCTCCACGAGGAGTGACTAACAAAATGTAGAGCATTCAGTTCCTTCCTGCAAGCTGCCTCGAGCCGGTAGACATGTGGCAGTCAAGTTAGGTTGTAGTCAAATAAAATACTAAAGAACTGTAAAGTTTCAATGACTTCAAGTAACCGATCACCACGATACATTTATGGGTGTGGGCAGTCTGGAGTCGACAAAAATGCATAACTCCTTAATTTGTAGGAGAAAAGTGACAGTTGTGATTCAGGGCCCAGTCATGGACTCTCCAGATGGCCCCCTGAGGTTGATGCAGAGGCACAGTACAGGCAAAGGTCATCCACGTACAGTGACAGAGAGACTGTGGGGCCCACTGCATTTATGATACCATCGATGGTGATAGCAAACAGTGTTACGCTCAGAACTGAACCCTGAGGGACTCCAGTTTTCTGTACACATCGGTTGCCGAGAGTCGAACCTACCCGGACAAAAACAGAGAGAGAGGAAATTCTGGATAAAAAGGGGTAAACTGCCCTGGGAACGTCATTCGTGCAATGTAGATAGGATGTGATGTCACCAGATTGTATCATATGCCTTCTGTATGTCGAAGAACATAGATGTTGGCAATGCGCAAAACGCAGCACACTGCACATTCCACATGAACCGTGTGATTTGTAGTGGACCGGAAAGCCTGAGAGCCACTTTGGAACTGTGATATATGCCCTCTGTCTCGAAGGTGCCAACAATGACAGTGATTGACCAATCATTCGAATAGCTTACACAGCCCACTCGTCAGAGAGATTGGCCAGTAGCTATTTAAAATATGTGGATACTTTCTCAGTTTCAGGAAAGCAATAATAATACCTTCCCACCACTGAGTGGGGAATTCTCCTTCCCACCAAATACGATTAAAACTCCCGAGGATATGTCAGCACAAAAACGTTAAATGTATGGTTGTGGATTTTGTCGGGTCCAGGGGTCTTATCTCGACACACTGCCCGTGCGCTGCGAAGCTCCCACTCACTAAAAGGGACAATGTATCGTGCAGAGCCGTGTGCATGTAAGGATAGCCGGAGGCTCTCAATAAGGTGTTTCCGGGTCAGGAAATGATGTCGGTGGTTACTGCAAGTGGACACTTCGGTGAAGTATGCTGCAAAACGTTCAGCAAGTATCACGGGACCAATGCAGATATTATCGATAAGGATGCCAGGAACTAATGTGGGTGGTGGACGGCAGCAAATGTGGCAGAGTTTAGTCCATACGTGGGACAACAGAGTGTCAGATTACATAATTGATACATATTGCTCCCACCACTTCTGCTCCTTTTCTTTACTAAAATCTCCACTTTCGTCCAAAGTCTCTCGAATGCTGTTAAATCATCATTGAAAGATGATGCTTTTGTCATTGAAGTGCCCTGTGGCATTCCCTCACGGCTGGGGCTATATCTTCAGACCACCACGGCACCAACGGTCATTGGGATAAGCCGGAGGAGTGGGGTATCATTGCTGCTGCGGCATGAATAATAGTACCAATAGTAACCTGTACCATTTTGTTGATATCACACAACTAGCTGCAAAAGTGGCTGTAGAGCAGAAAGCCTGCCAGTTAGCTTTCCAAAGCGATCAACGTGGAGCATGTTCCAAATGTGTGTGCGTGGAGAGGGAGAGAACAACAGGTAAATGGTTGCTGTCACAAAGATCACCATGGATGTGCCACTGAATCAGGGGTAATATACTTGAGCTGCAAACTGTGAGATCGTTAGCTGAGTATGTTCCTTGGGCTACACTGGAATGTGTTGCAGCTCCACTATTGAGTATGCAGATGTCGAATTCCAAC
Organism: Schistocerca nitens; assembly: GCF_023898315.1. NCBI lineage: Eukaryota > Metazoa > Arthropoda > Insecta > Orthoptera > Acrididae > Schistocerca > Schistocerca nitens. Next base: position 142,111,672 of record NC_064625.1, read on the forward strand.
AGATGGTGTCTTAGTACTCTGCTTCTGCGAGAGAAAGTGGCAACGCCCCACATAGGATTACGGGCATTATAGCCTCCAATTAAGAGGATGAGGGAAGATACACTGTGATCAAAAGCATCCGGACACCCCCCAAAAAAAACAAGTTTTTCATATTAGGTGCAATGTGCTGCCACCTACTGCCAGGTACTTCATATCAGCGACCTCAATAGTCATTAGACATCATTAGAGAGCAGAATGGGGCGCTTCATGGAACTCACGGACTTCGCCCATGGTCAGGTGATTGAGTGTCACTTGTGTCACATGTCTGTATGTCAGATTTCCACACTTCTAAACATTCCTGGTTCCACTGTTTCCAATGTGATAGTGAAGTGGAAACATGAAGGGAAACTTACAGCACAAAAGCATACAGGCTGACCTCGTCTGTTGACTGACAAGATACCACCAACAGTTGAAGAGGGCCGTAATGTGTAATAGGCAGACATCTATCCAGACCATCACACAGGAATTCCATCAGGACTGCATCAGGAGCCACCACGGTCAAGCGGCAGTTCATAAGCCACACATCATGCCAGTAAATGCCAAACGACACCTTACTTGGCGTAAGGAGCGTAAACATTGGACGACTGAACAGTGGAAACACGTTGTGTGGAGTGATGATTCACGGTACACAATGTGCTGATCCAATGGCAGGGTGTGAACGTCATCTGCCAGCATGTGTAGTGCCAACAGTAAAATTCGGAGGCGGTAGTGTTATGGTATGGTCATGTTTTTCATGGAGGGGGCTTGCACCCCTTGTTGTTTTGCATGGCACTATCACAGCACAGACTTACATTGATGTTTTAAGCACCTTCTTGCTTCCCACTGTTCCAGAGCAATTCGGGGATGGCGAATTGCATCTTTCAACACGATCAAGCACCTGTTCATAATGCGTGGCCTGTGGCAGAGTGGTTACACAGAGTCCTGACCTGAATCCTATAGAACACCTTAGGGATGTTTTGGAACACTGACTTCGTCCCAGGCCTCACCGGCTAACATCAATACCTCCCCTCAGTGTAGCACCTGACTGAACGTATGCCTGCTAGAGTGGAAGCTGTCATCAAGGCTAAGGGTGGGCCAACACCATAATGAATTCCACCATTACCGATGGAGGGTACCACGAAATTGTAAATCATTTTCAGCCAGGTGTCCGGATACATCTGATCACATAGTGTAGCTGTTCTATTAATTCTAACAGCTCGTGATATCGGAAAGGTCCATCTGGTGGTAGATAAACATTATATACTGTCATCCAAACTCAAAGGTAGACACTTAATGGTCACGACCTCTAATGCAGTGGTAAGGGGCGGATGAGGGTACAGACCCCATCGGACGCTTTCTCAACAATAATGTGACTGGTACAGTTGGGTTTGTAGTTTTTCAGAGCAGGGAGATGTGTTGCCATAAACCATGTTTTCTGAAAGTGCTATACCAATTATGGAGCAAGTAGCCATTTTATAACAGAGTTTGGTGAGATGAGAGCAGTAACCATTGCAGTTCCATTGAAGGAGCATTGGATTCAAGTCTGAGAAAGTACTGAATGGAACAGATGGGTGTGATTACTTCACTACCAAATCATAGTCCACTTGATTGCGTGATCTGTCATCAGTACACATAGGCTCGACCTCTATAGGGATGGGGAGCAGAACATCCAAAGCCACAGAAAGTAATTTATCTTTCTGGTTATCCTTCTTATTATCCCTCATTTTATCATCTGGGGGGGGGGGGGTGTGTGAAGAGGACCGTTGTTTTTGCTTGTCTGCAGCCTATGACTGCTGGTCCTCATATGAAAGGGGGGCACCTCGACAGGTGTTCTCATCCCTCATGATGCCAGTGGATGACTAATCATCTCTGGCCACACCAATTGTGTGGGAACCACTGGTACTATAGGGGTAGGGGGCGTGGGAGCCGACATTCTGTCCTCCACCTGTTGGGAAGGCCTCGTTATACGACCAGGGGCAGGTGGTGTCATGTGAGACCTTTTCGTCACATGAGGACAGACTGTGACAGAACAGTCACAAAATTTGAGACCATTTCAGTCCGATGAAGTTTTTCAAACTTTTTCCTTTGCATCTTGATAAGATGCATTTTCTACTCTCGAATTTTCTTCTCCCTCTTGGACACTGAACATTGTGGAGAACAAGTAGGGTGTGGTTCCGGACTGTTGACACACTGAGGGGGTCACTGGTAACAACATCTGCCCTCATGTAATGCCCGTCCACATGCCTGACAGATAGCCCCATTAGAACAGCGGGAGGACACGCATCCGAACCTCTGGCACCTAAAACACCTCATTGGAGGAGGAAAATAAGGCCTTACATCACACATGTAAACTGTGACCTTAAGCTTCTCAGGCAAAAGTTGCCTTCGAAGACTAGGATAAAAGCTTCTGTGACCACTCTGTTACCCTTGGGTCATCTCTGGATGTGGCAAACAAAATGCACTCTACACCATGACAGATTAGTATGCAGCTCTTCATCACTTTGTAGCACTGGGTCTCAACAGAAGATACCTTGGATTCTACTGAACTTGGCATAAGGAGAAATGGTGACTGGTATATCTCCTATCTCAATACAGGTGTGAAGTGCCCGTGATTGGATGGCGTGCAATGTTTTGATCAGCATAGATCCGATCTTCAATATTTTCAACAAAAAAACATTGGCTTCTTTGTAGTACAAGAGGCACCTTCAGTTCAGTGCCAAACCGAGAACTCGGCAAACAGCCCATTTCCATTTCTCCTTACCTAGTTTTGTCCTGATGCACGGTTAAATGGAAATACCACAGGATTGTAAACCTCAGCATTAAAACTAAAACTACTGTTCCTGACTTTTGAGACAGCTGTGTTGGCACGGCCATTGTTAAGTCTGATCCATTTAACTGCGGATCTTCCACTCAGATGCTCGCCAGCCCACCAAGACAAAGGCCATCTTGTGCAGCAGCCATTGCCCGAGTCTTGGTACCCCAAAGTGGATAGTTATCTACTCCTTTCTGACAAGGAGAGTTTACAGCTCAGGCATCGGCAGTGTTATTGCTGCGTTGTCGAGGGGCTACTACCGAGAGGGTACCTGACAACACCACCGTGACATACGGGCTACTGTGCTGGATTTAGAGTGCAAAGATAGATCCACTAGATCGATAGGTACAAAAGATAACAGTCCACAGTGGAGAGTTACTGCACCACAGAAAAGCGCTCTCCCCCAAACAGACTGCAATTCTGTAAAATTTGGGAAGTGGAGGTCAAACCCAAAATGGAGACCAGAATATAAAGAGCCAAAAAAGATGAGGGAAAGTGCATTAAAAAGAACAAAAGAAAGAAAGGGAAAAGATTGGAAACCTTCAGAAGCCAAAAAGTAGTAAAACTACAAAGGTAAAAAATGTGACCAAATAAAGAGACTCCTACTAGTCAACTCCTACAACACGCATGGAACGGCTGCAGTCTATTCCAGCTCCACATACTGGAAGGGGTATGACGAGTTTGGCTTTAGGAAACATAAAAGGCACCAGAGAGGCAGTTCTGACTCTGCCCTTCATAATGGAAGCAAGACTGAAGAAAAATCATAAAATCTGTTGATCTAGATAAAGCTTTACAAGTGACAGAGCACAGCAATCAGTTGTCCTTTTTTGCAGGTTTTATTTGACAAATCTAGATTTCGGCTAGTGCCTAGCCATTATCAATGCATTAGTTCATAGTATCAAAGGCATGTCAGTTCCCTGTTGTTCAGGCGTCTGTCACAGTTCTTCCTAATGGAAGGTAGCCTGATCTAGATAAAGTGTTCGACAATGTGATATGGTGCAAGATGTTTAAAATTCTGAGGAAAATAGGAGTAAGTTACAGGGAAAGAAGTGACATATGATATGTACAATAACCAGGAGGGAATAATAAGAATGGAAGACCAAGAATGAAGTGCTTGGATTAAGAAGGGCATAAGACAGGGATGTAGTCTTTTGCCCATACTAGTACTTTCATTTCTCTTCACCTATACATCAAAGAAGCAATCGCGGAAATAAAAGAAATGTTCAAGAGTGAGATTAACATTTATGGTGAAAAAATATCAATGGCAAGATTTACCAACAGCACTGCTATTCTCAATGAAAACGAAGAAGAATTACAGGAACTGTTGAATGGAATGAGCGGTCTAGAGTACAGAATATGGATTGACTGTAAAGTGGAAAAGGACCAGAGTATTGAGAGGCAAATAGTGAGAAACTTAAAATCAAATTGGTGGTCATAAAGTAGATGAAGTTAAGGAATTCCACTAACTTGGAAGCAAAATAACCCACGAAGGATGAAGCAAGGAGAACATAAAAAGTAGAGTAGCACAGGCAAACAGGGCATTCCTGGCCAAGAGAAACCTACTGGTGTCAAACACATGCCTTAACATAAGGAAGAAATTTCTGAGAATGTACGTTTGGAGCACAGCACTGTATGGTAGTGAATCATGGATAATGGGAAAACTGCAACAGTAGAGAACTGAAGCAGTTGAGATGTGATGCTGGCCGGCCAGTGTGGCTGGGTGGTTGGTTGGTTGGTTGGTTTGGGGAAGGAGACCAGACAGCGTGGTCATGGGTCTCATCGGATTAGGGAAGGATGGGGAAGGAAGCCTGCCGTGCCCTTTCAGAGGAACCATCCCGGCATTTGCCTGGAGTGATTTAGGGAAATCACGGAAAACCTAAATCTGGATGGCCGGACGCGGGATTGAACCGTCGTCCTCCCGAATGCGAGTCCAGTGTCTAACCACTGCGCCACCTCGCTCGGTGCACCATGGCTGGGTGGTTCTAGGCGCTTCAGTCTGGAACCTTGCGACCGCTACGGTCGCAGGTTGGAATCCTGCCTTGGGCACGGATGTGTGTTATGTCCTTAGGTTAGTTAGGCTTACGTAGTTCTATGATTTTGGGGACTGATGACCTCAGATGTTAAGTCCCACAGTGCTCAGAGCCATTTGAACCATTTTGAGATGTGATGCTCATTTGGACTGATATGATAAAGAATGAGGTGGTTCTCTGTAGAATCAGTGAGGAAAGGAATATATGGAAAACACTGACAAGAAGAGACAGGAAGATAGGACATCTGTTAAGACAACAGAAAGAACCTCCATGATCCTAGAGGTTACTGTAGAGTGTAATAACTGTAGAGGAAGACAGAGGTTGGAATATATCCAGCAAATATTTGAGGACATACGTTGCAAGTGTAATCCTGAAATAAAGAAGCTGGCGCAGGAGTTGTGGGCCGCATCAAACCAGACAGAAGACTGATTATCTGAATCCTGTAATTTTTAAGGTCGGTTGGTTGATATGAGAGAAGGGAACAAACAGCGAAGTCATCGGTCCCATCAGATCAGGGAAGGATGCCTTCCAAAGGAACAATCTCGGCATTTGCCTGACGCGACTTAGGGAAATCAGGGATGTGAGTTAGCTTCTAGGGCTTTCAGTAAAATTAATAGTGTTATTGTGATCAGGAATATAGCTATAAACAACTGATGTAGACGTCTACACGAGATTTTGCAAAAATGGCAATTTTACATATTGTGTACACATTTATATAATATTATGATGTGCACTTTTTCTTGGAAGCTGAAAGCATAATAGATAGATTAAACTTCAATTTGCTGTGTCTAAAGAATCAGGACCTGGTTGATTAGATGACAGTTCCATGTTGTTGTCAGGTACCATCACTGCCAACATTGCAGGGGTGTGGCATGATTTTGATTGCATTGAACTGTGATATAGACAGTTGTGCCATACTCCCATCCAATTTTAAACTGTATTAAAACACAAAAATAGTCATTTATCCAATCTACTTAAATCAGTAGACAAAGTTACTGTTGACAAATTACTTTATTCTCAGGCCCTGGCATACAACGAATGCTGTCTCTCAAGACGTAGTGTTGCGGTCCTCATTCAAAAAACTTTTTATGTGTCAAGATTGTAAGGGTGGATACACCGATTACTTGTTTCGACCAGTTAAATGGCCACCTTACGAGCTAAAAGTATACAGAAGGCTGCACGCCCTTATTCAGAATATAAAGAATAGACAAAATTAATGGTTCCATAATAGTTGCAAGGGCAGATATTACATAACACAAAGCAGTCTCTACATCAGTTATTAAAGCAAGACACTTTGTCATAATCATGTTTACAATTCCAAACTGTAAGATAAATATCAAGTAAAAAGTACAAAAAGAGATTTTTAGAATATATATATATCTCAAAAATTGTAATTAGCAAGTGCACACACGCGCACGTGCGCTCGGCCACACACACACACACACACACACACACACACACACACACACACACACACACAAAACCGGGCCCTTAGGTTTGACATTCTGTCGCGCTGACCACTCAGCTACCAGGGGCAGACAGTATAGGAGATACATCGCAATGATGCGAAGGAGCAAAAGGAGCCATCCTGTATGTTGACGGTATTGAAAGAAGCTATACAGCTGATAGCAACAGGCAGACTGGATGGTACTGCGTGTACCGACTTTTCATTCACTGAAGTTGCCAGCAGGTGGCAGTTCATTAAACATACAATACTTTTACAAAGTGTAACAATAAAAAGTAAGTAAAATATTCAGTAGTTTAGGTACGTTGCAATGTTTTGCACGTACAAATATGAAAGCTACACAGGTAGATAGAGCCAAATGGCGTAGATGATAAAGACTTGACATTCCAACAGTGCAGTAAAGCTGACTATATGTAAATAATTAAAAGTAAAACGTCAGTCACTACATCATTCAATAGTATATTTAAAACTATAAAACTGATATACAGTAAGCTTATACAAAAATTTTAAATAGCTTTTATCATGAACGATCACTACACATGTAGCAGACTGTCAACATATTTGTGATATATTATAACTAACTGACATTCAGGGCACCTAAGAGCGTATTCAGTTATCGGTCACAGTTAAATGCATCTCAACATTTCATTCTGAATAAGGATATGACTGAAGGTTCTGACCCTAACGTGATAACTACATCGAGGGTTGTTGCAAATGTTATATAAAAATAGCAAACACATACATACAAAGGCATGGGTATGATAAGAGCACATAATTCAGAACAATGAGTAGGCGAAGAGAAATAAAAGCATTAGCCAACATAACTGAACACAGTGTAGAGTGTGCAGCATTCTAGCAGATTCCATGAGCAATATGCACTAATATTACCAAAATGGCAATCATAACGGTTCAAGAAATGTTTCATAAACATGATAATTAGAGCATATTCAATTTATAAAATGATTACTGATGATGGTCGAAGTAGAGAGGATATAAAATGTAGACTGGCAATGGCAAGGAAAGCGTTTCTGAAGAAGAGAAATTTGTTAACATCGAGTACAGATTTAAGTGTCAGGAAGTCATTTCTGAAAGTATTTGTATGGAGTGTAGCCATGTTTGGAAGTGAAACATGGACGATAAATAGTTTGGACAAGAAGAGAATAGAAGCTTTCGAAATGTGGTGCTACAGAAGAATGCTGAAGATTAGATGGGTAGATCACATAACTAATGAGGAAGTATTGAATAGGATTGGGGAGAAGAGAAGTTTGTGGCACAACTTGACCAGAAGAAGGGATCTGTTGGTAGGACATGTTCTGAGGCATCAAGGGATCACCAATTTAGTATTGGAGGGCAGCGTGGAGTGTAAAAATCGTAGAGGGAGACCAAGAGATGAATACACTAAGCAGATTCAGAAGGATGTAGGTTGCAGTAGGTACTGGGAGATGAAGAAGCTTGCACAGGATAGAGTAGCATGGAGAGCTGCATCAAACCAGTCTCAGGACTGAAGACCACCACCACCACAACAACAACAACAGCAACTATAAACGTACAGTCTAAGTTTAGCACTGTACTACACTGTATATAGATCGATATCTATGTTATTACTATGTTAGATGCAGAACATAAAGCCAATCTCATGTTAAATATAGACTGTTATATCACTTGTATAGAAACATGATATAAATGTAGTGTATAGAGGCAGAAATAAGTAGACAATTATAATTCCATAGATTACAGGGAAACATGCAGGATGCATGTACCATACAATTTTATGTACTGCCATGTAACAGAACATCAAAATTTTGAAGGTAAGTGCACACATCTGTTATCTGAAAACACAGAAAGGGTGTATAATATAAACGTAAGGTACTGTTCAAATCTCCTGTCCTGTAGTACAAATGTAGAACAGCTGACAATAGATTTGAACAGTACCTTATAATTATATTATACGGCCTTCTATGTTTCCAGACAACAGACATATGTACCCTTCTCTTTAAAGTTTTGATTTTGTGTTAGAATTACATAGACTTGTACAGTACATAAATCTAAAGTATTCCCCTGTAATGTATGGAATTATAATGGTCTACTCATTTCTGCCTCTCTACCCTACATTTATATGACATTTCTACACAAGTGATATTACATTCTATAATTAAGTTGGGATTGGTTTTATGTTCTGCAGTCAAAATCTTACTAATGTAAACATCAATCCACTCACACACTGCATTACAGTACGAGACTGCAACATTGTGTTTGTAATAATAGGTTATAATAATTTTATTAGCTGAAGATGATCTAATTCTTATGTTTATTAAACATTTTTGTACTGTTATGAGTGCCATATTAGTATCATTAGTGCACATATACCTCATAGAATATGCACTCTCAACACACTGTTCATGTATGTTGATTGTATGTAAGCTAGTACTTTTATTTCTCTTCACCTATTCACTGTAGTGCATTATATGCTGCTATGATGCTTGTGTGTTTCTATGTACTTGTCTGGTATTTCTATACAACATTTCTTACCATCTTAGACATAGTTACAGGTTATGGTCAGAACCTTCAGTACTACATCTTTTTTCCGTTACTCAGAATAAACATTAACATACATTTACATGTTCCGAATAACTGACTATCCTTTTATGTACCTTAAATGTCAGTCAATGTTATTTTTTCTTATACAATTTATATCACGACTATGTTATCGGTCTACTGTTTGTGTACTGACTGTCCATGAAAAAGTATCTTTAAAATTTTTGCATAAGAACACTGTACATAAATTTTATATTTTTAAACATACTACCACATAATGTAGTGTGTGGCATTTTATGCTTAATTGATTAAATTCACTCAGATGTATTGTGTGAATGTCTAATCTTTTATCACCTATGCCATTCACTGGCTCTAACTATCAACGCAGCTTTCATATTTTTATGTATAGGTCATTGTAATGTAGGCACAATAAAAACACACGCACAAATTTCAAGCTTTCACAACCCATGGTTGCTTGCTTCATCAGGAAAGAGGGAAGGAGAGGGAAAGATGAAAGGATGTGGGTTTTAAGGGAGAGGATAAGGAGTCATTCCAATCCTGGGAGCGGAAAAACTTACCTTAGGGGGAAAAAGGGACAGGTATACACTCGCACACCCACACATCCATCCGATATGTGCAGGTGTGCAAGTGTATACCTGTCCCTTTTTCCCCCCTAAGGTAAGTTTTTCCGCTCTCAGGATTGGAATGACTCCTTATCCTCTCCCTTAAAACCCACATCCTTTCGTCTTTCCCTCTTTCCTGATGAAGCAACCGTGGGTTGCAAAAGCTTGAAATTTGTGTGTGTGTTTTTTATTGTGTCTATCTACCAGCGCTTTCTCGTTTCGTAAGTCACAGCATCTTTGTTTTTTAATATATTTTTCCCATGTGGAATGCTGCTTTCTATTTTATTCATTGTAATGTAGTCTACATTTATTTTGAAGGTACTGCGTATTTTCTTTTTTATTGTTTCTCTCAGCAAAAGTATTGTATGTTGACTGAAATGTCATCCTGATGGCAGATTCAATGAATGAAAGTCAGTACACACAGTACGGGCCTGTCTGCTTGTTGTTGTAGTCAGCTGTATAGCTGCTTCGAATATTGTCAACATACAAGATGGCTCCTTATGCTACCTCATATCATTACAATGTGTTTGTAATACCACAGAAAGCAATGGCGAATTGTGTGTGTGTGTTTCTTCTAAGAACATCTTTGTGTGAGGTCTGTTCAAAAAATTCTGGACCATTTGTAACTTCGCGCCAACGCTGTGTTGGAATGAAATGTGGTTGGTATCCCTGCACACATCTGTGTTTAATGTATACGTACCGGAAGTTTCATTGTTGTCTGTCGGCTGTTGGTTACTGTTCATGCTGTATTGAGTAGAATGTCATGTTGCACAGTTTGTGAATTTCGAGAGGGCAGAGTTACAGGAGCAATGCCGCTGCATTAAATTTTGCATGAAACTTAAGAAAACCTTTACAGAGACACACCAAATGATGCAGGAAGCCTACAGTGATGAGTGCTTAAGCCATACTCTGTGCTACAAATAGTGAATAGTTCACACGGTTTAAAAAACAGCCGGGAGGGGGGATGGGGGGGGGCGGGGAGTTACAGATTACCCTTGTTCAGAACACTCTTCAATGTCTACTGTGACGCTCACATCAGAAACGTCAATGAAACTGCACACGTCAGTTGAAGATTGAGTCCAAGAGAGTGCAGAAGAATGTAAAATTCAGTTGGATCATGTCACAAAATCCTGACACGGCATCTGGGAATGCGTTGTGTTGCGCCAAATTCGTCCCAAGGCTCAAGAGTCAAGACCAGAAAGACCTCCGCCTTGCAATCTGTGAAGAGCTTTTGGACAAATAAGAACTAGAAATTCCTTAAAAGATCATAGCTGATGATGAGACGTGGGTCTAGGGTTATGATGTTGAGACCCAGGTTCAAATCTTCACAATGGGTCAGGATCCTTAAACTTACAGACCAATATCCGTATCATCGGTTTGTTGCAGGATTCTCGAACATATTCTCACTTTGAAAATAATGAATTTCCTTGAGACAGAGAAGTTGCTGTCGATGCATCAGCACGGCTTTAGAAAGCATTGCTCCTGCGAAACGCAACTCGCCCTTTTTTCACATGATATCTTGTGAACCATGGATGAAGGGTATCAGACGGATGCCATATTCCTTGACTTCCGGAAAGTGTTTGACTCTGTGCCCCACTGCAGACTCCTAACTAAGGTACGAGCATATGGGATTGGTTCCCAAATATGCGTGTGGCTCGAAGACTTCTTAAGTAATAGAACCCAGTAAGTTGTCCTCGATGGTGAGTGTTCATCAGAGGTGAGGGTATCATCTGGAGTGCCCCAGGGAACTGTGGTAGGTCCTCTGTTGTTTTCTATCTATATAAATGATCTTTTGGATAGGGTGGATAGCAATGAGCGGCTGTTTGCTGATGATGCTGTGGTGTACGGGAAGGCGTTGTCGTTGAGTGACTGTAGGGGGATACAAGATGACTTGGACAGGATTTGTGATTGGTGTAAACAATGGCAGCTAACTCTAAATATAGATAAATGTAAATTAATGCAGATGAATACGAAAAAGAATCCCGTAATGTTTGAATACTCCATTAGTAGTGTAGCGCTTGACACAGTGACTTCGATTAAATATTTGGGCGCAACATTGCAGAGCGATATGAAGTGGGACAAGCATGTAATGGCAGTTGTGGGGAAGGCGGATAGTCATCTTCGGTTCATTGGTAAAATTTTGGGAAGATGTGGTTCATCTGTAAAGGACACCGCTTATAAAACACTAATACGACCTATTCTCGAGTACTGCTCGAGCGTTTGGGATCCCTATCAGGTCGGATTGAGGGAGGACATAGAAGCAATTCAGAGGTGGGCTACTAGATTTGTTACTGGTGGGTTTGATCATCATGCGAGTGTTGCGGAAACGCTTCAGGAACTCGGGTGGGAGTCTCTAGAGGAAAGGAGGCGTTCTTTTCGTGAATCGCTACTGAGGAAATTTAGAGAACCAGCATTTGAGGCTGACTGCAGTACAATTTTACTGCCGCCAACTTATATTTCCTGGAAAGACCCCAAAGGTAAGATAAGAGAGATTAGGGCTCGTACAGAGGCATATAGGCAGCCATTTTTCCCTCGTTCTGTTTGCGAGTGGAACAGGGAGAGAAGATGCTAGTTGTGGTACGAGGTACCCTCCGCCATGCACCATATGGTAGATTGTGGAGTAATGTATGTAGATGTAGATGAAAGGTTCTCCAGGACCACAAAAAGCTCATCACTTCAAGTCAAATGTCAAAGCCATGCCGATAGTTTACCTTGACTTTGAAGGTTAGTTCATCATGAATTCATGCCACAGTGGCAATCTGTTAATCAACAATACTATCGGGACTTGTTGCGATGCCTGTGAGAAAACGTGAGGAGGAAACGGCATGAAATGTAACATTACAATTCGTGTCTCCTGCATCACAATAATGCACCCACACATTCATCGCTGTTGGTGCATGACTATTGCACAAAAAATTAAATCACTTTGCTGCCTCATCTTCTGCACTCTCCAGACCAGCCTCCTCCAGACTTTTTTTATTTCGAAAGTTGAAAGCCCCACTGAACGGACGAAGATTTGTAACAATAGATGAGATACAAGAAAATTCACACACGGTGCTTCGTGCGATCCAGCAAGAGGTGTAGCAAGACTGCTTCTGGAGGTGGAAACAGTTGTCAGAGCAGTGTATTAATTACGGAGGAGAGTATTTCGAAGGAGACTATGCACATTAAGTGAAAGGTAAGAGTATAAAAATTTTGCGGACAAAGTTCCGGAAGTTTTTGAACAGAACTCTACACAACTTCTTACCTATGATTGTGGATTATTTCCATATATTTCAGCCTATTTTATCTTACAGTTTGGAACTATAACCATGACTTTGGGACAGAGTCTCACTTTAATAACTGTCTTCTGTTATGTGGTATCTACCCATTCTGAATAATGGCCTTTAGCCTTCTGAATACTTTCATATCTGAAGATCTTCATTAACTGGTTGAAACTCCTTGTGATCTTGGCAAATAAAACGTTTTTTTAAAAGAAGAGTGCACCACTATATTTATAAAATCACCTCCTGCAACACAGATAATGTCAGGTAACTGCAGTCTCATAAGATACTCACTCCTGTGGGAAGTTTATCCAGAAACTTCAGGTAAGTAATCATAAATTAAAGACTGATATTATCTTCTTTGCCATTTTTAATTCGGGTTCATGGAATCTTCTGTCTGAAATATTCCTTTAAGTTGTGGTTGGTGATGAGGAAATAAAGTTAAAGGAATTTTGGAACATTAAAACATTGCTGTCATATTGCGTGATTTCCAGCACAGTTTCAGAAGAGGTTGACACACCATATCAGCAGCATATATTTTGCTGTTCTCATGGCTCCACTGTAAGTTCATTCCCTAAGTTCTCTATATAATAAGCATCTCATCATTACGTACGCTGATGACACATATCATGTCTGTAGCACAGACAGTGAGCCCAGTCTTATTGAAGAGATTCAAAACTTAGGCAAGACCTTGCTTTGAAAGAGACAGCTTAAAAGTTAGCATTGGGGGAGGGGGGGGGGGGAATTATTCCCAATAAACCAAGTGGTCCAAATAGATAAAAAATTCTGAGTTATGACATTCTTTCAAAACCTGCTTGGAATGTAAATCTTTGTGTTAATACATAGCTGACCAATTCTCCAGGAAGCAACAAGTTGACCATGTCTACAAAAAATAATGTTGTCTGTATGTATTAAGGAAATTATCACCATACCTTAATTCTGAAACCCTGAAGATGGTATGTTTTTGTTAGTATATCCTTTCTTGTCTCACGAAATACTAATATCAGGCAGGACCTGCCACACTAATACAAACAGGGCTCTCAAATTGTAGAAAAGGACTTTGAGGATTGCACTGGTAGTGAAACAATGAACATCTTTAAAAGGTCTAGTTCCCAGTTTCAATATTATCACGGTTTATGCCATGTATAAGCTAGAAACTATTACGGTAACGAAAGAAGACACTAAGGTCACAAACAGGAACATTGAAATTCACAACCATACACTGCTGAGCCAAAAAGTTATGACTACCTACTTAATAGCCTGTTTGTCCATCTCTGAAAGGAAATACATCACTGATCCCGCATATCAGGGATTAGGAAATTCGCTAGTAGTTTGCAAAGTCTGTGGCATTAGATGTCTATACACAGTTCAAGTGAGTCACGTAAATAACGGACCGCTGATTTGCGTATGCGGTGATGGCACCCAATAGCAATCCAGATGGGTTCCATAGGATTTACATCAGGGGAACTTAGTTGCCGAGACATCGATGTGAGTTCACTATAATGCTCCTCAAACCACTGTAGCACAGTTCTGGCGCCAAGATACGATAATTATACTGCTGAAAGAGGATATCACCATTGAGGATGACATCAAGCTTGAAGGGATGCACGTGGTTCGCAGCTGTCAGTGAGTCTTCGATTACTACCAGGGTCCCATGCAAGTGTAGGAGAATGTCTCCCACAGCATAATACTGCCCCCCCCCCCCCCCCCAGCCTGCATCAATGGCATGCTGCATTTTTTGACCCACTGTTCACCTTGGTGTTTTTGAAGATTACCGTTGACCCAGTGTAGCAAAAATGTGGTTCATCCAAAGAGCCAACATGTTTCCATTGATGACTGTTGTATCCCAATAGTTCCTTCCCCACTGCAATCTTACCTGACAATGTCCTTAGGTGAACATGTTGGAGTGGTCTGTTGAGGAACTCCTTGTTCAACAACGTACAATGAACAGTGGGCTCCAACAGCCTTATACGTGCACCAGCACTTTTGGTAGAGATGCCACAGATCACTACTTATCCTACTTTACAGAACAGAAAGCCTCTGAACCCCATATTCTGTGAATAATCGTGGACAGCCAACTATTTACCACCTAGTGATAGTTTCAATATCCTCCTACCTCTTTTCTGCAGATGCTCACAACAGTAGTGAGTGAACATTCGTCTAACTTCACCATTTTTGAGATGCTCATTCACAGGCTCTGTGTAATAATAATATGCCTTTTCAAAGTCAATTATCTCAATGGATTTCCTCATTTGCTACCCATATCTTCACTGGGGTGATCCCCCATCCGTGTCTGCTCTGCTTACATACTTTTGTTACCATCTGAAGTACCCAGACCACCACCAAGCAGCATCCAATGTTGTTGTGGGCAGTGGTCATAATATCATAACGTTTTGGCTAATCAGTGTATGACAAGACATAAAAGAAACTTTCATATGGTTAACAGAAGACTGTAACTTCTAAAAGTCCATGTGTCAAAGGAACTGTTTTTCATAATTTGCTACCAGCAATTAACCTTAAGAATGACTTGTCCATAAATGCATGTATAACTTGGATTTAATATGAATAATAATTTAAGCAACAATTGTGTCCTTGAAATCAGGAAATGTAATCACCACTCACCCCACTAGGCAGTACGAAAAACAATGTATGATCATGGGTCACGTGATCATTTTGCCAATCCCTCCAGATGTTACTGAAAGTAGATGAGCCTAATAACGATGCTACTGCTTTTTTCAAGCAGTTCCTTATCCAATATCTTGAGACTGACAAGGGAACATTCCCAAGTGTCAATAAACAATCTTGATCAAATTTGGCAGGTGTGCAGAGGGGCAAAATAATGCAATACCCGATTTTTGGCTTGTGCCAAATTTCAGTTTTAAGGGGTATGATAAATACTCCCTGGCTTCCAAATGAAAACAACCTTCCCTGTCTTCAAGCATTAGGAATAATTCCTGTTGCTAAGCTGGCCCTGACCAGTCTACATAGTAATCTAATTAAATCCTTCCCTGCTTGTTTCAATGAGCTGCCATGATACCATGTGGGTCTGGTGCCTTGAATGGCTGAAACATTCCCATTGCCCAATGGAGTTTTTTTTTTAAACCAACACATTCTCTGACAAATTCCCAGTTCTCCCTTTGATTACCTGTAAACCAGTGCCTCTCAGGTACTGACTGTTTGTCAGTGTTGTCTGTCATAGTGCACTGAGGGAAGTCAGTCTCAAGAAGCACATTCAGCATCTCACTTGGTGTCCTTATATGTGCATCGTCTTCCTTTCTTAGAGTACCTCCTAGGTTAGCTGGTATTCTAGTGAGGATTTTATTATGTCTAGCTCAAATAGCTGTACCTTCCACTCCCTCACAGAATACCTTCCAGGATGACAGCTTCTCTTGCTTGATTACATGGTTGTTTATTTGACAAGGGCCTCCAAATTTTTTGCCCTTTGACTTCTTTCTTGCAAGGTTGAACAGTCTTCTTACCTGCTCCCTTTGCATTTCCAGATTGTTCTTCCATCATGGTGTATTCCTGTTTGTGCATTTCTTGATTGGGTAGTTTGCTAAATATGAGGTCATAATGGAAGATGTCACTGCATATTCCATTTTCTCAAAATATACTGGGTTGCTTATTAAAGTTCTGACTTCAGATAAGAGTGAATTTAAGTATTTCCTAAACGAGTCCCAGCTTGTTTTGCTCGAATTCCTGTAGCCTGAGGTCTGTTTAACACCCGCTACAACCTTAAACTTAAAACACATCCAGTCAGATAAGGACAGCTCCAGTGCGCATGCCATAGTTTGACATAACTACCTATTAGAGTGAATCCGAAAGTTATGTCAATAGCTTTTCCCTTCCTCTATTCCTGAGGGTAGGTTTTCCACACCTATTCAAGATTTCCAAATTAGTCTCAAGTAGAAATCTGAGCAGGTGCTCAGCTCTACTGTTGATGTTGCTTCCCTGTAGCAGATCGTGGACACTGGCACCACGAACAACAAGTAGTTGTTTGTTTTCTGCTGTGCAGCTGTCTACCTGTTTCCTCACTTCCTGGGACACTGGAGTTCTGCCTGTATAAGAAAGACAAGCTGAAGGCAATATGATTTTCCCTCGTACTTCTTTCCTCATGCTGTTTCATCCTGACAGTCATTGAAACCGAAGTCTGCCACAAGCATGAATGAAATTCCATTCTTAACACAGGCGCATGTTCCGGAGTTCTTTAGATGTCTAGCATAAATCAACTTACCTCCAGTTCCGCCATGGACCGAAACACCTCCTGTATACAGGGCGAGTCAAGAGGGAAAGGTACATGCTTTGAATGCTGACAGTATTAGTAATTCTGAAGGAAAATTTTATATGAATACACGTCCTGTTCTTAACAGTTTCTGAGGAAACTAACAAAACTAATGGGGAACAGACAAATTCAGCTGATAGTAAATGAAACATTGTGCTCTAATGTTTTGTTTAATTGTGTACACTTCCTCCAAAAGAAGTTCAAAAAGTCTACCGTCAACTGCGTTCTGCAGCTCTTATAGACAGTTGCTGTGTTGCTGGTCTGAGCTCATTTGTACGGTCCTTTACTCAAGAACATGCATGTACAATACAAGTGAGAAGTTTCTTCTTTGTGAAATACAAAATGGCCAGGAATACCATAATGTCAATTTGGTTATATTCAGATGTTGAGTGCTGGTGAAGAAGAACATCCAATAGATGCCCATTATTTTCAAACAGCTCTCTGTCAAATATGGTTAAGAAAATGACATACGTTCATTCAAAGTATTCTTGTTCATAATCACCAATACTGTCACTCTTCAAAGCATGCAACTTTCCTCTTTACTCACAATGTATAAATAGGGTTCCTGGACCTGAGCCACATGCACCTCCTGCCTTCCCAGCCGACAACTCAGGGAGGCCGTAGCCCCTTTACTGCGTTGCAGGTTTATCCAACTTACTTCCACGGTTGCTTCCAATGTCTTTGATTATCCTGACTGCAACTTGCAAGAATCTTAAGTACAATTTCAGACCTGTTCCCGCATTGTTGTCTTGGAAGTTTCTCTGACTTTCACCATGAGGGTTTGGCTGTCTGATAAAACCTTTTGGCTGACTACCCTCCAGTACTCTGTCAAGATCTTCTGGTTCTGCACACCTAATTTTTCGAAAAGAGTCTTAGGGAAAGTAACCTTAAAAAGTTTTGGTACCCAAATTGATTTCTTTGTGGTCTCTAAGAGGTTAGTTGCTGTCTATTGAGCGGCAGCTTCACATCCTCCCATGGAGATATCTTGGTCACCATCTCCTTAAGACAATCCACAGTTTACATCTCCTCAAAGACGAGGGCACTCTTGTCCATGTAGACCCTCCCAAATTTGTGGCCTAGACATGTATCCTCGCCATTCTTGACAAAGAGAGCCATATGCTCGAGCTCCACCTGGCATGAGGTTATGTTGAGCAGTGGATATCACTGTTAGATAACTGTCACCCAGAAAACTGAGCCTGCAGTATTACAGGTCTGTTTCCCTAGTTCTCGCCTAGGCTGTTTTGGATCTCTTTATCCTCAGAAGTGGGAATTTAAGGCGCCTTCCTTGTTCTCTCGTTCCATGTCTTAGAGGTAGAAGAGTGTCTGATTACCTTCTTCAATCTGAAACAGGTGTGGTTTTTTTTTTTTTTTTTTTTTTTTTTTTTTTTTTTTTTTTTTTTTTTTTGGAGGTTTTCATCTGTGTCTACATGGCTACACCGCATGTCACACTAAATGCCTGGCAGAGGGTTCATCGAACCACCTCCACAATAATTCTCTATTATTCCACTCATAAGTTCAAGACCTTTTAGTTCCCACTTTTCATGTTAAGCAAATCATTGTTTTCCTTCGTTTTCATTTTGCTCTTGGAGAAGTTTCCTCCTCCGAGCCCTGGACACGAATTTGATTTTTCTGTTGCCTGATCCAACTGCGGAAACAGCATCCATCGTTTCCAGCCCAGTTGCTTTGGTGTTTGGGTCCACATCAAGTTAGGAATGATTGTTATCGCTATAACAACTGGTTTTTGGTTATACCGGTTTTTCCTTGCCAGTGTAACTTGGATGTTAAATCACTCAAAATAACCAATTTTTGTTTTTTTATTCTTATTATTTCACGTTATAAACCTAGAAATCGAAAAAAGTTTGAAAAATTTTGACATTCTTAGTTTCAAGATACGTAGAATCAAAATATTAAATTACATATGCAAATAAAAGAAAAAAATCTTAGTCTATCCACTGTTGACTGGTGTTCTTTGAAAGTGGTAAGTGGCTGAATATTATTTAAAAAAATCACCATTAATCTCCTACTGATTCTAATTTTTTGAAACTTGAGCTCTCAAAGCATGTAATCGGAAATCATACCACTATTTGGGCATTACGAATAGTCAATGGTAAATAGTACAAGCTGAGTTCAAGGACTCTTGTCTTTCATGTTAATTTGTCCATTTTCATGGGCTACAAGCAGACAAAGACATATTATGTAGACGGAGGTACCAGATCAACTACCTTTCATTTGTATTGTATACTATGAATGAATCGTTGTTCAGTTTCTAATTTATTAGAGTTATCTTAATTTCCTTCCTCATTTATTATTTCACAGGAATGGCAGACTGCAAAATCTATTTTTCCTAATTGAAAGAGTGTCCTAGTAGGAGTACAATTGCTTATTTACTGTCCTTCTGAAAGCCAAAAATATGCAGGGAAACACAAACAGTTTACGAAGGAGATTCCTTACAAACCCCTCGTGTAAGCTCTCCTAGAATATTGCTCAAGTTTGAGAGATTTGTATCACAAATCTACATCTACATGGATACTCTGCAAATGACATTTAAGTGCCTGGCAGAGGGTTCATCGAACCAGCTTCACAATTCTCTATTATTCCAATCTTGTATAGCGCATGGAAAGAACAAACACCTATATCTTTCCGTACGAGCTCTGATTTCCGTTATTTTATCATTGTGATCATTTCTCCCTATGTAGGTCAGTGTCAACAAAATATTTTCACATTTGGAGGAGAAAGTTGGTGATTGGAATTTCGTGAGTAGATTCCGTCGCAATGAAAAACACCCTTGTTTCAATGATGTCCAGCCCAAATCCTTTATCATTTCACTGACATTCTCTTCCATATTTCACGATAATACTCGCTCATATTTTGCAATAATACAAAATGTGCTCCCCTTCTTTGAACTTTTTAAATGTACTCTGTCAATCCTATCCGGTAAGGATCCCACACCACGCAGCAGTGTTCTAAAAGAGGACAGACAAGCGTAGTGTAGGCAGTCGCCTTAGTAGATTAGGACCAACAGGGGATATTGAACACATAAAGAGAAGGGTAGCACAAATGGTCACAAGTTAGTTTGAGCCACAGGACACACAGATGGTGAAAGAAATGTGGCACTGAGAAATATAAGGGCCTAAAGCACACCATCATTGAGCCCAAATTGTAGTCAATATCAAAGAAATAGGTGAGAAAACTTTCCATGCACCTACAGTGCAGATAAATCTGACTCCCTATAAGATCAGCAGATGTTAGAAGAATGCCTAAATGCTAATATTTCACAATCGTGAGTGGTGTGCTTTAGGCCCCTATGGTTGAATTGGAAGACTCTTGATGATAGGCAGAAACTGTACGGAGAACCCCTATGAACACAGTTTCAAGAAGTGCTTCATGAATGTAGGAATATACTACAAACCCCTACATATTGTTCTGCTAGGAATTGAGAACAACATTAGATTAATTACAGCATGCACAGAGTTATTTGAACAATCACTCTTCCTGTACTCCATATGCGAATGGAATGGGAAGCAGTCCTAATAACTGGACAGCGGGAAGTACCCTCTGCCATGCACTTCACAATGGTTTGCAGAGTATGGATGTAGATATCTGCTTGACACAATGTGCAATGAGGAGTCCCCATTTCGACACAGTAGCGACCACAAGTGTGTACTACATACAGGATGAATGCAATGTTTCTTATACACTGTAATGGGCATCAGCTACCATATTCCAGAATGAGATTTTCACTCTGCAGCGGAGGTGCACTGATATGAAACTTCCTGGCAGATTAAAACTGTGAGCCCGACCGAGACTCGAACTCGGGACCTTTGCCTTTCGCGGGCAAGTGCTCTACCATCTGAGCTACCGAAACACGACTCACGCCCGGTACTCACAGCTTTACTTCTGCCAGTACCTCGTCTCCTACCTTCCAAACTTTACAGAAGCTCTCCTTTTTTGTGAAGAAAGTGGCAACCCTACTGTATACACAGAGGCAAACAAATAGATCATGGAAATTTGATCCATTAGAATTACTTCAACAGGCCTTGCATACCTCACCAGTAAACATCACTTTTGCCAAATCACGTAGAAAGACACCAAAAATCATTACATCACTGAATCTGGCTATGATGGTCCTTCAATCAAAGTATTAAAATCTTAGGCTGACTGGGTTGCATCCACCTTGAGTTATCTTGTGAATGGCCTCTACCCACAGACACGCTGATTACAAAGACCACACATACAAACTGAAATGATAACACCATAGCAACTGTAACCATATAGTACCTTTGGCCAACTGTCAAATCTGATGATAAAAACATTAAATTACAAAAATTACAAGACTGGACCATTAACAACAAGAGCAAACCATAAAATAGCTTGTAGCATGAGCCCTAAAACTATTCCACACTGTCATACAATATAGACAGACAGTGAGCGCTGATGATATACGTAGGCATGTACCGAATTTTGTCATCTGATAATATGATTAAAAAACATTAGGGCCTATAATTGAAAAAAAGGTTATATAACTTTCGCAGATCGTCTGAAGGCGACAATCTAGCCGAAACTGATTATTACAATAAATATATCATTAAACTACTATAGCAGCAATCTGTATTTCGTTACATGTATCTAAGACACATATTCTATGCTGTGGGACCATTTGAGCAAAAATTAGTGACATTAACGTCATACAATACTATGCTGAATAAACTGTTATATACACATATGACTTAATTACTTACAGTAATAAAAGACATAAAACTCAATATGGTGTGTTACCAAAATAAAATTATCTTAAACTTCAAGCATTTCAAAATCATTGCAACATCCAACCTTGTGGCACCAATCAAGGTTTGTAGCAAAATTACAAAAATGTTCAAATGTGTGTGAATTCCTACCAAACTGCTGAGGTCATCGGTTCCTAGACTTACACACTACTTAAACTAACATTCTAAGAACAACACTCACACCCATGCCCGAGGGAGGACTCCAACCTCCGGCGGCAGGGGATGCGCATAGCAAAATTACAAACGCAGCAAGAAATACCCAAAATAATGGACAAGACTATCTTGTTAAAACAAGAATTATATGTCATCTAGAACTTGCAATAATTCCATTCCACTAATAGTGGATAATTTATTTAGATTCACAGATAAATACATTGGTTACAGAAGTCATAATATATGACACGCTCTTAACAAAAAATTCCATATCTGATGTTTCAACAAAAGTGCACAAAAAAGCCCTCTAGCTACAGTCCCCTCTCCAATAAAATTTCATTCAACAACAAATAACCTTACAAACATGTTTACAGCAGATAAACACTTTTAGACAAACAACTGAAATATGATAGCCAACCGAAACTAAACAAAATAAATGTAAAAAATACAATAGCAACCACTAAAATACCCACTGACATGCAAAACTACCAATAAGACACCAAAATACACTAACTGTAAAAGTAGCACAGACCATAGAAAAGGAAACAAACCAACAACATAGAACACATAGGTAAAGAACAGCCGACCATATCATCACCTCCAACATAAATAACAAACTCACCTGAAACCAAGCAATAGCAATCGAGGCTGACAAGGACAGAAGCTTCATCATAATTAATCAAAATTATCAAATAAATAAAATAAAAGGCTTTTTCACAACTAATAAATAATACAAATCTCTAGTGATCCTATCCACAACTATGCAGCCAAGACAAAAAACATAATTCAAAGCTGCAACGACATGCTTACATAGTTTGAAAAAAGACAAAGTACTACAATGAACCAAAGAACACCATGATTACACAGGCAACCAATGCCTCATAGACATCATTTTTCAATTCCTCCAGTGGATAACTGTATTAACAGTTCCACTTACCTTATCAGCAAGAGCATGAATAGATTAGGTCTCTCATGATATACATTCAATACCAATCTCACCGTAAAAAATTTTCATATACTGACATAAGAAGTAAAAGAAATCAACATTCCACCTAAGGGCAATCTAGTATCCTTTGATATTACCAGTCTGTATATAAATATCACAGAACAACCTTTCACAAAATAGAAAAAATTCAGTAGAAGGCATACAAGAAATGACAGACCTACTCAATTTAGTTAAAAACAATTATTTGAATTAAACAATAATATGTACTTTCGATTAAGGCAGAGTAAGTGTGGGTTGTATAATCGCCGGAACCCTAAGTGATGTTTTCTTAAATACATTAGAAGAAAAAAATGTTGCACTCACAAATTCTCTAACAAAAAAGATTGTCATTTTGGTTAGATGGATGACACGCTTGCCCCTACAGTTGATGATGAACTCGACATCCAACATATCCATCAAGCAGTAAACAAAACTACAAGTAGTAAATAAAACTACATCCTAAAATGCACTTCACCATGGAAACAAACGAAAAAATTAAGTAATTTCCTGGACCTCACAATCACTAACAACAATAATTTACAAATTTTTGAAATTTATAGAAAGCACAACAGTTGACATCATCTTACATGTTAATTATTACCATATAGAGGCACACTAGAACGAACATTTCTACGTAATGCTCAACAGAATACAAAATTTACCACTGAATCAAGCATCCATACAAAAAGAATTCGATACATTTAGATATATGGCACAACAAAATGGTTTCATCCCAGAGATAGGAATGCAGACATATAAACACCTATGCAACCAAATTTGACAAGGACATAAAATTGTCCAAAGGAATACCAAAAAAGACTACTCCAACTTACATACCTACAACATATTTAGAATATCAAACGAATTAAATGCACTAATGAAGAAGGCAAGTATCCAATTCGCGTTAAGAATCAACAACATCCGGCATAGACATCACCCAAGAAAAACAAAATTACCAATATATTCAAGTCCAGACATATGCAAAACCTAATATTACGATTTCAATAAATTTTACATAAGACAGACTTCGTGCAACTTCAGTATTATATATTGCGAGCACACGAGAATTAGGGAAATTAATCCATTTACATCCTTCAACCATTTACAGAACGAGAACCACAACGCAGAACAAATGGAGTTAGCAATGAAAATTTTACACATATTACCTAAAGGTTTAACAATGAGTGTACTTGAGGAGACAGAATTCACGCAATACAACGCGTTTGGTGGTGTTTTAAATATAGAAACTACTTCAAAACACAAACATTTCATACAAAACTTTATTGATCTTTCTAACCAACCAAAGACTGGATAGTGACGCAAACAACTACCCACCGACACATCGATTACAGCCCCAACAATAACAGCTATTGCAACGATAAACATATAGCATCTTTGGCCAAATGTCACTGTGTCAAATCTGCCGTCAAATTATAAAAATTACTACAAAATACCTTTACCAACAGAAACAAACCACAAACAGCTCATGGCATAAGAATCCTAAACTAAACCACGTTGTAATACAAGACAGAGCAACAGCGACCAATGGTACCGTATGGACACAAACACCAAATTTGGATATCCGAAACATATTACTAACCAGCATTATAATAAAATAAAAAAATGTTAAAGATTGCAATCAAGCCGAAATGGAACCACTTCAATAAACACATCGCTAAACCACTACAGAACAAACTGGATTTTATTACATAATGACATCTAACTGTATTATAATTTTCCTTTGTTCTTATAGTTTTCTGTAAAGGTAGTTTACGACAGAATATCGAACTACCATTCTGAGAATAGCCCAGTTTTACTTCTGGACACCCTTCTCTATAGAGTAAGAAATACGTGACCTCGTGAACTCATTTCCTGTTATTTTCTGCGATCTTATCAAGTTTTTCGATAGCGTTTATCATAAGATTTTAACAGAGAAACTAAAATTCTTTGGCCTTACATGAAGGTAGTCATGATTTGAACACTCACTTCAGAATTGACACAGTTACAAAAAGTTATCAGTTCTTTGTTAATGGCACAGCTGAGATCATCAAAATGGTCTCTGTTTCCATATCATCAGATGAAAAGACATATGAACTTCCAGCAGTTTATGAATCATGACGGTAGGAAGTGACACTAGATGATGTAGCCATTAGGCAACAGAGCTGACACAACTCTGATCACAACAGAAATAGAGTGAACAATTATTGATTATGAGTGATGCAAATAACTATATTATTTTGAGCTGTGCCACTTTATTATGATTCTTTGGTGACATTAAGTGAAATGTGTTTCACTGATTGTTTTTGACACTATGCAGTTTTTCTTAATAGTGTTCAGTCATCATATCATCAAAAACAATAAATTACTATACTATGCTCAGACAAAAGTCATGGGATAGCGACATGCACACATACAGATGACGCTAGTATAAGATATGACAGGACAGTGCGTTGGCAGAGCTGTATTTTGTGCTCAGGTTACTCATATGAAAAGGTTTCCTATGTGATTGTGTATGGTCCCATGACAGGAATTAATAGGCTTTGAATCCCGAATGGTGGTTAGAGCAAGATGCATGGCAGGTTCCTTTTCAGAAATCGATGGGGAATTCAATATTCTGAGACCCACGGTTCCGAGAGTGTGCCGAAAATACCAAACTTCAGGCATTACCTCTCATCACAGACAATGCAGTGTCCAACAGCCTTCACCTAACGACCGAGAGCAGTGGCGTTTGCGTGTAGAGTTGTCAAAGTTAATACACAACGTGAAATAACCCCAGAAATCAATGTGGGATGTACGAGGAGCTTACCTATTAGGGCAGGGTTCGAGTGTGGTGCAGAGCCCACAAGGCGATGGATCCAGGTTGTCAACAAGGAATTATGCCAGCTGGCAGGGCTCCATAATGCTGTGGGCTCTGTTTACATGGAATCGACAGAGTTGACCATCTGCAGCCAATCGTGGACCTCATGTTTCCAAACAATGGCGGAATTTTTATAGATGACAATGAGCCGTGTCACTGGACCACAAACGTTCGGGAATGGTTCAAAGAACATTGTGAACACTACGAGTGAATGATTTGGCCACCCAGATCACCAGACATGAACCCCATTGAAAATTTATGGGACGTAATCGAAAGGTCAGTTTGTGCACAAAATCGTGTGCTGGCAATATTTTCGCAATTATGGGCGACTATATAGGCAGCATGGATTAACATTTCTGCAGGGAACTTCCAATTACTTTTTGTGTGACCTTGAGTAAGCATCTTGTTCTCTTAGTTGGTAAATGTTTCATTTAGGACTGCATATTGTGCAGGAAAATTTTCTGTTCCTTTTGAAAATCTCATGAGAGTGTAACTTACTTATCTTGCATTTATTGCGAATCTCTTGCCCAATGTAAAGTCCTGAGCGACTGGAAAAAAGCGCAGGTGACACCTGTATATAAGAAGGGTAGAAGGACGGATCCTCAAAATTACAGACCAATATCCCTAACATCGGTTTGTTGCAGGATTCTCGAACATATTCTCAGTTCGAATATAATGAATTTCCTTGAGACAGAGAAGTTGCTGTCCATGCATTAGCACAGCTATACAAAGCATCGCTCCTGCGAAACCCAACTCGCCCTTTTTTCACATAATATCTTGTGAACCGTGGATGAAGGATATCAGACGGATGCCATATTCCTTGACTTCCGGAAAGCGTTTGACTCTGTGCCCCACTGCAGACTCCTAACTAAGGTACGAGCATATGGGATTGGTTCCCAACTATGTGAGTGGCTCGAAGACTTCTTAAGCAATAGAACCCAGTACGTTGTCCTCGATGGTGAGTGTTCATCGGAGGTGAGGGTTTCACCTGGAGTGCCCCATGGAAGTGTGGTAGGTCCGCTGTTGTTGTTTTCTATCTACATAAATGATCTTTTGGATAGGGTGGATAGCAATGTGCGGCTGTTTGCTGATGATGCTGTGGTGTATGGGAAGATGTCGTCGTCGAGTGACTATAGGAGGATACAAGGTGACTTGGACAGGATTTGTGATTGGTGTAAACAATGGCAGCTAACTCTAAATAGAGATAAATGTAAATAATGCAGATGAATAGGAAAAAGAATCCCGTAATGTTTGAATACTCCATTGGTAGTGTAGCGCTTGACACAGTCACGTCGATGAAATATTTGGGCGTAACACTGCAGAGCGATATGAAGTGGGACAAGCATATAATGGCAGATGTGGGGAAGGCGGATAGTCGTCTTCGGTTCATTGGTAGAATTTTGGGAAGATGTGGTTCATCTGTAAAGGAGACCACTTATAAAACACTAATACGACCTATTCTTGAGTACTGCTCGAGCGTTTGGGATCCCTATCAGGTCGGATTGAGGGAGGACATAGAAGCATTTCAGAGGCAGACTGCTAGATTTGTTACTGGTAGGTTTGTTCATCGCTACTAAGGAAATTTAGAGAACCAGGCTGACTGCAGTACAATTTTACTGCCGCTAACTTACATTTCGCGGAAAGACCCCAAAGATAAGATAAGAGAGATTAGGGCTCGTACAGAGGCATATAGGCAGTCATTTTCCCCCCGTTCTGTTTGGTAGTGGAACAGGGAGAGAAGATGCTACTTGTGGTATAGGTATCCTCCGCCACGCACTGTATGGTGGATTGCAGAGTATGTATGTAAATGTAGATGTAGAACTGAACGTAGGTAAGGTTGGGCTGATGGACAGCTGGATTCCCATGCTTTAAGACAACTATTGGGCAGGGCAATTATTCCCTGAAAACACCATCCCACCTCACATCTTTGCTACGAAATATGGATCCTCGCCGAAAATGGTCATGATACCACTTGTCAAAAGAAACCCAGAGAGGAAATACAGAGCGCTAATGACACAAACCAATCTGTATTGAAAGCTTTGTTAAAGTTATTTACTGTAGTAAAATCAAATATATATTAAGTTGATGCATAAGTTCATAGCGTTTTTGGTTCGCATGTTAGTTTTCCATTTGCTATAGTTTTATTCATCGATTGTCTTTTTTTTTGTAGTTCTCTGTTGCTATTTGAATCTACATACCGTCATTTTGTCATTTGGAGATAGTGAGTGGACCTCTTGAGGCTAGAATGTGAAGTGCCAAGTAGAAAAATCGGAGCATTCCAGACATATGCATATCAGCGCACACCCCGCTGCAGAGTGAAAATCTCATTCTGCATATTCTTCTGCTTTAGTTCAATAGAGAGATGATAGCAGTGGAGAGAGCCAGAAACATTTGCCCCAGGGATGAGGATAATGCCTTTGGACAGAGCACAACAAGAAAATAGTTTCTAGTTTTAAGGAGGGTCGCTTTACATTAGTGATGTTCAAGAAGACCTTCAGGGTTTGATGAAGGTTGTTTAAACGCATTAATCCACAACGATCCATGTCAGTGTACTCTAGAACTGGCAGATGTGATGAAGTGAGATCATTCCATCATCATGCGACATTTGCGTGCAATTAGGAAGGTTCAAATATCAGTTGTGTGGGTACCACACGCTCTGACCCAACATCACAAGAGTTACTGGAGCATTCCAGACATGCTCCAGTATGTACGTCTCTGCTTGCTCGTCATCAATTGGCTTGTGAACAACACCGACCATTCTTATTCTGTATCTGACGTCTGGTGACGAAAGATGAAGTCTTTGTGAGTCATTGGCCACATTTAAACTTTTGTGTTGAGCTAGCAGGTAATCTGAAATCTGTTTCTTGCTAAAAGGAAAGATCTTTCTTCCTTTCTTTGTGCTCCTATTTTCAGATTTATCCAGTGATGGTGTAACTGAAAGATCTCATGATCACTGAGTCAATTGAGGTCTTTGTAGAGGTTATCTTTGATCCTAGTGTTATATTCATGCTTTTTACTATTTTTATAAAGAGAGAAACGTTGTTCATGGCAGTGACAAAGGATATTTTACAGGGGGGCAATTATTGAACTATATGAAATAAAATCGTCATAACTTCTGGACGGTTTGCGCTAGGACCTTCAAACTGCATGGTTGGCCGCGCGTCATGATGGGAATTAGTATGCACATGCACAAGCGCCATGTTGTTGTCGCCATTTGCACATGCAAATGTCAAAATTGACGCATTTGGGGCACTGAGAACACGCATTTCGAGATCGAGAAGTCTCTTCACCCTTAATGAATGACTGTGTGGTGTGCAATGTACAGTCACAGACTAATCAGTAAAATATTCCTTGACGGCACGGTGACTACCGAACAGTGTGTGAAGGTTTTCGAAAAAGATTTCATTCCCGTTATCCAAAGTGACACTGGTTTCGACAAGATGTGATTCGTGTAAGATGGAGTTCGACCCCATCGGAGCAGGACAGTGTTTGATGTTGTGGAGGAGCACCTTGGGGACCGCATTCGGGCTCTCGGGTACCCAGAGGCCACTGGCATGGGCCTCGATTGGCCACCATATTCTGCGATCTGAAGACATGCGACGCCTTTTTGTGAAGCTATACCAAAGATAAGGTGTACAGCGATAACCCCAAAACCATTACTGAACTGGAAACGTCCATACAGGAGGTCATCGACAGCATGTTCAGACACTTCAATAGGTCGTGCAGAATTTCGCTGTTCATCTGCGCCACATCATCGCCAACGATGGCAGGCATATCAGACATGTCATAACCTAAATCCGAATATCTGCAGTGACGTTTACATGTCGAATAAAGTGTGTGCACGCTATAGTTTGTAACGAATTTACGTTTTTTTCATATAGTTCAATAATTGTCACCTTGTACGCATGTGTGTATCGTGAAGTATTTGTCAAAACAGACAGTGTTTCGGATTTGGTTGATAATTTGTCTTTAGGCCCTACAATTTGCAGTGATTTAGCTGTAAAACCAATATTCAATGATGTTGAATGTTAATAATAAAATTTACAGACCAGTTAAGTACAAATAAAAGAAGAAATGTCTTATATCAAAGAATCATAAACAGTGACTCGCACTCGCTCATTGTGTTCTAAGAGAAATTATGAGATGGATTGTGGAAGATACTTTTAAAGCAGATGTGTTTATGGAAAACTGTGATCGACATGCACACACATTTGGTTTCACAGGTTTTACGGAAGTAGGGACAGTTATTGCATTAAAAAAAAAAACTAAGCATACGAAACACATTTTATTAGATACAGCGACTGACTTAACCACTTTTCCACATGGTCACCAAACACATTGAGACACTTATCATAGCGGTGGGCAAGCTTTGAAAGACCTTCATCATAACATTCTGCCGCCTGAGACTTCAGTTAGTGCGTCACGCCAGCCTGGAGTTCTGCGTCATCATCAATGCGCTGCGTTGCAAGCCTGTTCTTTGACTTGGGATACAAATAGAAGTCGCTTGGTGCAAAATCGGGACTGTAGGGCAGATGAGAGAGAATTTCCCATTTGAATAAATTAAGGAGTTCTGTAGTGTGGTTCACCGTGTGAGGCGTTGTCATGTAGAAACCAAATTTTGGATGTCAGTTTTCCTCGGCGTTTGTTTTGAACTGCTCTTCTAAGGCTGTGCAAAGTTTGACAGTACCGGGCAGAATTTATGGTTGCTCCATGTTCGAGAAAATCAATAGGCACACCTTGCCTATCTCAAACATTGTCGCCATCAGCTTCCTTGCTGACAAGATTTGCAAATATTTTCTTGGTTTTGGTGTGTGTGTGTGTGTGTGTGGGGGGGGGGGGGGGGGGAGGTGGCGGGGGGGGGGGGGGGCGCTTGTGTGCACCCACTTCATGGACTGTAATTTTGTCTCGCAATTGACGTGTTTCACCCAAGTCTCGTCACCGGTTATGATTCGATCCAGTAATGAATCACCATGTATGTGGTAGGTCTCCAGAAATGTCAATGTTGCCCCCATTTGCTGTGCTTTATGGTGCTCTGAAAGCAGTTTGGGCAACCATTGTGCACAAAATTTGTAGTAGCCTAGCTTTTTAGTGACAGTTTCAAACAACAAAGTCCGCGAAACTTGTGGAAAAGAAAGCGAAAGATCTGTTATTGTGAAGTGACGGTTTTCACGAATCGTTTCATCAACTTTAGCGACAAGATCGTCAGTCACAATGCTCGGGCGCCCACTCTTCATCATGAACTTTGGTTCGGCCATTTTTAAACCGAACGCACCATTTCCGAACTTAACATTCACTCATTACGTTGTTTCCGTACACTTCGCACTATTCACGATAAATTTCTAATAGGTTTTAGGCTTTTTGCCAACAAAAACCGTGTCACAGACCGCACCTTACAACTGGCGGGATTTTCGATTGCAGCGCACATTTCAAATTCGAATATCGAAAAAACCAGACGCGCATAGACGTTCCCGCTGTCACGGATGGATGCTGACTGAGCTGCCGAGCACGCACATACCAAAATATACGCGATCAGCGCGCGCCTAGCGGCGTCAGACGGAAAAGTTCCCTACTTTAGTACTTTCTGAATAGCCCTCGTACTTCCATAAACGTCAGACACCCTCACTGGATTAGTTACGGCCAGTCCGTGTCTCAGTTACATAGTTAAGTCTCATTTACCACGTATGCTCATATTGCACCGTCTAATTATACGAAAATAGTTACTATGCAGTGTAACCTAACCAACCTGCAACAGTGTCACTCCAATGAACGATATGTATGGCACTTCTATAGCGTAGTTCACCAGCAATAATTGATAATTATTCTTCTTCCTGTCCTCCTCATTTACAATAATACATCATTGCACAATCACATTATAGATGTTTTGAATGACATGTCTTCCACGCTCAAAATATTGGAACAGATTGACTTCAAATGGCTTCAGGCCCAATGCTTACATAGCTTTTCACTTTTTATTCTATGTACCTTGGCTTTTCAAAAATGGTTACTGGTTGGTTGGTTTGTTTAGGGAACCAAACAGGAAGGTCATTGGTCCCATCAGATTAGGGACGTGTGGGGAAGGAAGTCGGCTGTGTCGTTTCACAGGAACCATCTCGGCATTTATCTGAAACAATTTAGGGAAATCGCGGAAAACCAAGTCAGGATGGCCAGACGTGGGTTTCAACTGTCATCCTCTCGAATGTGAGTCCAGTGAGCTAACCACTGTGGCCCTCACTCAGTAGACTACTGACATTTCACATTGTTAAATGCGTAATTTTGATAATTTACGTCTAGAATTTTATATCTCAGATTAATTGAATAGCGCAGAAAAATTGGTTTTGGTCTTGATTTTATGTTACAATAAGATTTTCGACCAAAATAATAAGCCTTCTTTATGATAAAAACTGCTAAATAAGCGATATAAAAGTATAAATTACCTGGAAACTAATTATGTGCTGATGTTCCTACAATGTTTTGGAAATTAACTATATGAATACTTTAAGGATTTCTATGGATTATTTCCCAACTTTATCAGTAATATAGTAACTACACGTGTTTACATTTCAAGAATGTTACTTAATTGAACTTAGCTTCAGCAAAACTACGTCGTTGAATTTATTCAAATTAACTAGAAAATTATCGTGAATAATGTAATCCAGCAAAGTTGGGCCTGGTCTTATACTGGGAGTAACAGAATGACAGCTTCATCTTAAGGCACATCTCTCATTATCATTATGTTAATTTAAAAAAAAAATCATTTAAGGAGGCAAACAACAAAACAAAATGGGAATGGGTCTCAGCTTCCTTTGCTATAGTCTGTCTTTCTGTCTGATAAAGATCCTTTTTCTCTGGAGCAGGTTGGAGTATCAGATTCAAATTTATGTCACATACTAGGGTCTACAGTCACTTGGTGTAAAAATATTGATACTCGAAAACTGACTCATCAGAACGTACAGGATACTTCCTGTTGACCTAGAATCATGAAATTCAGCAAGCAGAAACGTTGTACAGTACAAGTAAAGTAAAGTAAAAAATATCTGAAACTCATTAAACTGTACATAAAATAGTATTTTTACCATTTGAACATACATAGGATTCATCACCTGTCAAAAGCATAATAGACACATTACTGCATGCAAACATAAAATGTAAGTTGCAGTCATGTTTTAATAAGTAAATAAAGATGTTTTATTAAATCTTCTGTGTCATTATAGATATAAACTGAAGTCCCTCGCAGCCCACTTCTTTTTGTATGTCCAGGTTAGTATGAGGTACTAGTGTCGAGATTCTCTGAATTCCCAAGAATGCTGGTATTTATATCAAAAGCAGGCGAAATCATCGATAGTCTCAATTCCTAGGATGGTCGAAATATCTAAATGCATAATTTAGTTTGAACAGAACCCTCAGAGCACAAGTCCTAATCGCACTTGGCCAATTTCATAATGAAGTTGTAGGATTGGGTAATAAGTAACATTTGTAATTTTCTTTTCAGTTTATTGACATTCTTAATTACTGTAAGATGAAGATTTATTGAAGACCTCCAGACCACAGTACAGAACTCGACTAACACTACACGAGGAGGCACAGTCTACAGGTAAATTAACTGATCTTTATCATAGGAAACAAACACGACAAAGGAGTATATGAATGGGGAAATGAGAGTAAGAATTTAGAACTGTTTTAAAAGGCCTCTTCAAGATTTGTGATAATTTACTTTCTACAATAGTTTTAGTCTTCATTTACGCAGAATGAATACTTTCTTACTTTGGCCACATTTCTTGAGAAGATATTTCTGTAATGCAACAGGGAATAAACATACACAACTTACATGAGCAATGTTGAATTTAAGTCAGCATAATTTTTAGCACTACATAATTTCATTCTAGACATTGTTGTTTTTCCTCCTCAGCCTGTCCACAATTTCATACTCATTGGTTGTAAGAGAAATCAGATGTCAAACTGCTGGAGGAATGCGTTCAATAAAGAGTTGACTATCCACTTCGTAAAACTTACTTTCTATGGTAATATTCTTAAAGAGTCATTACTTACGATCATGTTGTGTATTATTATTGCCAACTGAAATATTCTTGAAGTCATTGCTTATGATTATGTTGTATATTATTATTGCCAACTGGTTGTTGTTGTTCAGATGAACAACTTAATTTTGGCTTTAGCAATATAATTATGTAAAGTAGTTGGCTTTAAGAATACAAACATTGCACTTCTCACCTCATATTGACGTAGCACCCCTCTAATGTCGCCGGTCGTTGTGGCAGAGCGGTTCTAGGCGCTTCAGTCTGGAACCGCATGACCGCTACGATCGCAGGTTCAAATCCTGCCTCGGGCATGGATGTGTGGGATGTCCTTAGGTTAGTTAGGTTTATTAGTTTTCTAGGCGACTGATGACCTCAGAAGTTAAGTCGCATAGTGCTTAGCGCCATTTGAACCATTTTGAACCTCTAATGCCAAGATTACAAATGTCCAAAAACAGGGCTTCTGGCACAAGAGCATTGCTGAATTACATTTTTTGTATTATTTGTTATATTGTAATGTGTTGCTGTGACAGTATATAAGATGCAAGGTTCATAATAAAGGAAGTTTTTACAAAATCTTCTTTCTAATGCCATACCGGTATGTTGTTCGTGTCTTAAGCAAGGTGCCAAATGTGGCACGCATTTACTTTTCGTACACCAATGAATGCCTTCAAGTCACTGTGCAAACATGGCTGGGTTACATTTGTTAATTGTCCTGACTATTTTGTTCAAATTGTGGGACAGAACTGCTAATCAGTACTTACCGTCAGGTGTTGAAAATTCAGTACTGCTGACAGCCACATATAAAAGTACACAGAACTATACTAGCTTCCACAACTAATAGTTTTTTTCTTCAAGGAGGAGAGAATGCTTGTTGAGGACGATTGAAAAGGATAATTTAGATCCCAAAATGAGAATGCATGTGGAAACAAATTTAAAACCACCTATTCATAATTACTCATATCATACATACTTCAACTGTTCATGATAGATAAAATTATTGTTGCAAAATAACAATTGTCAAATTTATAGTCATAAATAAGACTGCTTCCCGAAGAAGCCATTGGGTTGAACAAGAAATATAGACAGTCCATTCACATTAATATGACTACCATGTACGTTTAATATGAATGTGGAATAACCACTCATGACCGGTAGATGCAACACTAGCAGTGGAGGGAGTATATAAAGCATGTTGGGGGATGTGGAAAACAGTGCAATCATTGTCATGATGCTGAAACAGAGCAATTTATCTGACTACCAAATGGATGGAGGCATTTCGAACACAGCTAAGTTTGTAAACTGTTTGTGTGCGACTGTGATTAGAGTGTACCATGCATAGCAAAATGGTCCTATCTAAAACTGGTGCCAATGTGACTGTGGTGCACCATGGGCCAGTGATTACACCGGTGTACTACAGCTGCAGCGATGCGCATAGGCAAATACACTTGCAGCTGTTCAGCTACAGACAGCCCAGATGAACCAAGGGCTACTAACAGTGTTTCCTCAATGACCATTCAGGAAACACTGCTGTGTATGGACTTCCACAGCAGGCTGCTTCATGCACCTACGCTGATTAGTTTTTTTGTTGATGAAGACCGGAATTTCCGTGCCGATGCCGCAACTGGATGTCAACAGTGTTGCAACAGATGACATTTTTGGATAAATGACGTTTTATGCTCCATCAGAAACATGGCTGATGGTGTGTTGTGAAAAAACAATAGTAGGAAGGGTCCAGACTGGAAGATATAGTGTTATGGTCCGGGAAATGTTTTTGTAGCATTTCCTGGGCGATCTCATACTTGTGGAAGATATAATGCATCATCAATTCATATGCGTGTATCTTCGGTGACCATGTCCATCTCCCTGGCATGATGACATCTACCAGCAGGACAATGCAATGTGTCACAAAGCTCACAGTGGAAGTGCGTGGTTCGAAGAGCACCAGGATCCTCCGCTGGCCACCAAATTCCTCGGATTTAAAGCCAATCAAGAATATGTGGAACCACATTGATCAGGCTGTTCGCACCACAGATCCTCGACCGAGAAACCTAGCACAGCTGGACATGGCACTAGAGTCAGCATGGCTCCACATTCACACTGCAAAAGGTGGTTATTTAGGCTTGTGAGAAGTGGTCACATTAATGTGACTGGACTGTGTAGAAAGTAGTAACAGTTACCTCACTTTTATTCCCTCGCAATAGAAGTGAAAAAACAGATTTTCCACAATTTTTTTGTCTACCTAAAACAAGACAGAAGCTACAGTGTGAAGCGCTCTTTAAAAGTACTGTGAGAGCATTTCTGATTATGATAAATATGGGGAAAACAAATCACATTATCAAACTGTCTGGAAGTAGTGATGTTCATGTAAGTCCACACCTTAAATTATCATTCCACTGAATCACACTAAATCATTAAGGAGTTATTTTGGTTCAAGCCTGAATATTACATTAATGTACAATGACATAAAATAAAATGTACAGAAATAAAATTAATAATTCTTTAGAGTGAAGAGAAGTAGAGCATCATAAATGTGCCACATTTAATTTGATGGGAGAGTGCCAGAAGCATATGAAGCAAGATAGTTATGAAAAAAATCTACAGTGAAGAGATATGGCTCAAAAGAAACATAACAAATCCCAGGTGTACAGCAATTTACCTTTTTAAAAAATCAATAGTTCTACGCACAAGTTCTGTTTAACAGTCCAATATGATACTGTGCTCAAAACTTTGTCATGTAATGATTAACTACGGAAAATTTAAACAGACACAATCTAGGCAGTAAAGACTTACACATGAGATGGACTCTGAAGAGGGGCCATTAAAATCAAGTATGTTGGTGACTACATAAAGGCACTATCAAACGGACGTGTAAGCAAAATAATACTACTTCTGTTTATATGCTTGTTGCCCTGTATAAGAATTGTGCAAACTTGAAATCTTTATTGTCCATTTTTTGGAACAGGTCACACAGATGTGGAGAATGACAGTTCATTCCATGACAGAGAAGAAAACAAAAGATGTGACAAAATAATTCCCTACTGGATGAACACAAATCATCCAAATATGCTGGAAGGCATCCTTATCCTTTCAATGTTTGCACTACTACCACATAATCATTTTATAAAGTTTAAAAGTAGGCCGACTGACATCCCCAAAATCCAGTCCGCACTGTTTGTGTATTCCATAATCAAACTAACAAATTTCTTCCGACATTTCATAAGATAGGATTTGAGGGAGCATGTACTGATGTTTTGAAAACAAAGGACAGACTTTTGGTATGTCTGTTTGTTCCCAATTTCAACACCAAAATTTAAAGAAACGATCACAATGTCTGAGTCACAGATGATTTCTAAAGATAATCATCAATATTACCACGGTCTGTTGAGCGAAGGAGCTGTGCATAATGCAACCCTGAAGAAAGCTCTGATGCAGAATTAGATTTTTTTGCTTAGAGTTTAATTAATGATTAAATTTTTGATTAGCTATCTCTCTCAACTTCTTCCTATAAAAGGCATTTTGAACCAATAGATTTGAAAATGCCACCCACTATGTTCCATTCACCTTTAGTACCAATGTCAAAAACCAATAAATATTTGTGACACTAGAACAGACATTAAATGGTTGTCAATTTTATCTCATAACATTTGTAAGTGAGATAAGAATGAATGAGATATAATACAACTCCTTAAAGCATGACAGGTAATTTATAACAGTTAGTTGCCTGTACTCGAAAACTTGTGAGAAGCACTTTCATTGTTTTGGAACAAATGTAATGATACAATCCATGCAGTTGTAGTTTGATTGACTGTGACACACTCATTATCGGGGAGAGGACTGTAAGGCAGCACTAACAGGAGGTTAAACCCTAGTATCCCTTCTAGTTTACCAACATCAAGCTCTCAGAGTCAAGCAATGAAGTAGACTGCAGGTGCATCTTGTTCCATTTCCAGTAGCCACAAAATTCCATGGGCTTGTGAATGTGATGTGCACTCAAAGCTTGAGAAAAAGAATGCTGCATTTATCTGGCAAGGAATCACATGCCACACAAATGTGATTATTTCCACACCCTTAACATGAGCCGCCTCCTACTTACCAGACCAGAAATTCTGTATTGAGTCAGTGCAGATCCAGTTGCTGCTACTATGTAACAACCAACCATATCAAAATGAAAGTAAATTAGCTAATGTCTTTCAGGTTCACTTTCCATTTCGGGTTTCATGGAGAAATCATGCTTTCAACAATTTCTCTGCCATTGCCAGAAACTCCCTGTCTTAACTGATACTGTAGTGGTATTTTATATTTAACATTTACATACAAAACAGAGCTACAGGATTGGTTAAGACACTCAGATTTTATCAACAGCTACATAACAAGTTGCCGAAAGCTCAAGTTATACTTGTGTCCCGACAAGAGGAAACTGAGAAAATTTTATTTGAGACTGTTGTTGAAGAATAATTTTGCTTACTGGGAAATTCTGTTTAAATATGGCATATAATCATTGTAACACAAGTGTTTTGGAGTTATGTATTTGATAACAGTAAATATCAGACATTTTTATGCTTCAAGTCATGGGAAAAAACACTAAGAGTTTGTTTCACATCTTGAGCTTGCTTCCTTCTTACATCGCGATAATAAATACTGCCAGAGCAGAAACAAGTGGTAAGTGACAGTTATTCAAAGAAACATTAACTAAAACAGCTGTGCATGTTCAACAGTATTTTATTCTGTTTTTAATGATTGTATAGTTAGTTACACAATCGCTGGATAACATTGTGAGCATCCATGGGGATGCTTATTTCTAGCAATAATAGACAAACATGGATCTAAAAAGATATTATTACAATATATACACTCAATTATTTGTTTTACAGGAGGTTAATAACAAAGTAATGTGAATGAGGGGCTGATATGTGTAACTCAATTAATATGTAAATATTAGAAAAGAGAAAAATATTGTAAACCATCAATAAGATTTTTCTACAGTAATAGTAATGGTGTAATGCAACATGATTAACACTCAATAAATACTGATATTGAGATAAAATACTGAATACAAACAACCTGTGAATTCTTTACTAGTAATAGCGATGACAACTGAATTATGAGAAATTGTTGGACAACGCTGAATGCAAAAAGTAAGACAAAATCTGATCAATAACAAGTATTAAAAAAACATTAAAGATATGATACACTGATGTACTTGACATTCAAATGAAAACACATTTTATCAAATGAGCACTTATTACATAAATTAATTTTACTCATAGCAACAAGTACATATGCCAGAAAACTGTTTAATAAAATTTTTCTCTTCATCAAATGGTATGTAAGACACTGTTACAAATACAATGATTAACAATTAACTCGTCTGATGGGATTAAGACTATTATTACTGTCATTGTTATTATTGTCATTAAATTGTGTGTGTGTCTATATACATACAGCTTTTAAAACACAGTAGTAACACCTTGTGGAATTCTATTTTTCCCTGAAAGAGGTGATGCCAGATTTGAAGTTAAACTGTAGTTGTTGATCCTTTAAGACTGTGGTCAGGATACATCTGCATAGCACCAGTTTCATCTTACCAAGGATGCCAAAGTATCTTCTTTAGTTTCAAACATCCACCACCTTGTGACAACAAGTGCAGAGGGTACGGTATAGCACAGCAACATCTAGGATAAAGCCAGGAGTTCAATAAATCTGGAATGTCTAGTTCTTCTGGGAACAGTGTGTCACTCTTGTGGCAGCATAAAAAAAAACTGTGGTAAACGAGTGTTTTTGTTGCACCAATCCCATCGTCACATCCAACAGCAACATGGAGAATGAAATTATTCTTCTGATGTCCATGAAATAGCAGCAGCACAGGTCCTCAATGACTAGAAGTTGTGAAGTGATGCTGACAGCTGCCACATTTATCCATTTTGTCCCCACTGCAGTCACTACTCAGCCATCCAAAGGTAATTCAGTGGTATGTTGCATTGCACAGTAGTATTGGCGTAATGACAGTATAAAATTTTTTTCCACCAGCCGCACCCCATCTTTTGATGATGACAGCATCCTGGAAGTGTGGCAGCACAGCTCCTGTATAGCTTATTCATGGTCCCGCCCATCACATAGTCTCCCTAAAGTGAGAGGCTTGACGAAGCACTTTCTATCAAAAAACTTCAGGTTTCCTGGACAAAGTTCCTGCTGCGAGTTGTAGGCAACACTTCTGCAATAGACTTCAATGTTACTGCCACATATACTCACTCGTAGATTACTCAAAGATGTACTACTTTCATTAGCACCAGTAGTAGACAGTTTGCAGGCACTTGAAATGGAGAGTGCAGAGCATTGTTCAAATTTGTTGATGTGATTACACTCTCTGATAAGATAGATAAATGTAATGGCGCTCAGCTTCTGTATCCATTGCATCACCTTCAGTGCTTATAACTATGTCTTTGGGGATGCAGGGAGACTCGCAAGAAAATTAACTGTACAGTATTAATGACAACAACAACAACAACAACAACAAAAACAACAACAGTAATCATTACAAAAATTAGCTTAAACAAAAACAATTCACATTACAACAAATAAAGAACACAACGAAAATGATAATTTTCACATAAAAATTACTTAAAGAAACACACTATCTCCATCTAGACTTGCACGATGCAAGCATGGAACAAAAATATGAAAACTGATAACCACAGGCTGTTCAAATCAAAGCTAATTTTTTTTTTTAAATTCAAAGGTGCCTGTACTCATTCATAGAATTTTAAAGCAGTAAAAATGGTAAGAACCAAATGGTGTATTATAATAAAGTATGTACAAGCTACACATATAATACTTCAGATATTTTTACAAGTAACACGGTTTCATAAAAATTAGAATTTACAGTTAGTGGTAAACTAGTAATCCTTCCAGTATTAATGCATGTAAAGATTGTACTAAATTTCATGTAGTGTTATTGATTGTTGTAATTACTATTTGTAACTCCAAACACACAAAAATGACTTTTAAAAGTCATATTTAAGATTCCATACAAAACGTATATAAAGCAATTACAGACAGAATGTACCAAATTAGTAACGAATGTAAACAACCAAAACTCCAGAAATATTATCAGCAGTTGAACTAAGCAAATAGCTTAATAAGAAATGTAGTAGTCATGAACAAGAGTACAATAAAGTACACCGTCAAACTGACAGGAGATACATGATAATCTCAAAACAGCCCATGGGCTATGTGAGGTAAAATGAAGATGATATGGTTAAGAATTATGTAACAAAGCAAAACTACACATTTACATTGACAAATATTGCCAGTTCATTGTAATGCATGGGTTATAATTTATGTTCATCAGTACTGATAGTATTGTTAGCCATGTAGACAGCGCCTCATTCTTTTTTTACACAGAAATTGTACCTATTTGATTTGCCCCACTTTGTATATACCCACAATAAGTAACCAAATAAGAGTGAATTCAACAAAGTTAACAGTTATAGCATGAGGTAAGCAAGGGGCCTTCATATTTGAATGTTCCTGTAAGGGAAGTATCTATCTTCAGACGTCAGTTAACAGTAAAACAGAAAGAGTGTTTTTAAACATTAATTGTAATGTTGTCTACTTACAAGTAATTTTGTACAAATTTTTGGATACATATCACAAAACACAATGTAAACAGCTGTGTACTGGGAATTCCACTGACCTCAACTTCATTTTTTGGCAAACAATAAACATTTACATAACAAAAGGTATCAAGAGAATATCATAAACAAGAATAAATTAGTAACATTACCAGAAAATTTTCAACATAAAAGAATAATTATTCTATCAAGAATACAAGCTACTTTTGTATAGTTATAATTTTTACAGGCAATGTGACTGTACATTTGGATAATGTTAGATACTATATGCAGGACATAAATCATCACAGGTTGTTTACAGTCCATGTTAAATGATCATTTTTCAACTACATGTTCGTAATTGTAGTTAAGCATTCAACTTGACTAATTATAGTTTAAAGAAATTGTATGCTGTTCATATAAAGTTTGAAAGACGTGGTTGTTGACAAGGAGATCCACACACAACAGCTGTCACTCATCAGCCTATTGTACAGTAGAAATTCTGATGAGTACAAGTTTGTTTATCACCAAGCAGTCTTAAGAAATCT
This sequence comes from Schistocerca nitens, assembly GCF_023898315.1. Classification (NCBI taxonomy): domain Eukaryota; kingdom Metazoa; phylum Arthropoda; class Insecta; order Orthoptera; family Acrididae; genus Schistocerca; species Schistocerca nitens. Next base: position 142,153,670 of record NC_064625.1, read on the forward strand.
ATACATGATGCAGAGTTATCATCATCTCCTGTAAGACATTAATATTCAAATATTGTTTGGATAGCTGTGTATGAATCACAGCACAGCTACATTTCCTGAATAATCCCATCAACAACCACACAGTGTGAGCAGTTACATAAAATCAGATTAAATCTCAATTTTTCAGTATATCTGGAACATCACCAATTAGCTATCAAACCCGTAGCATTAATGATCAAGGGCAAAACTAAACTTACTTTTATCACATGAAAACAAACAAAACCCAGAAACATCACTTTCTACAAGGGAGTAAAAGTGTACAATACGTTGCCCTAGCAGAGAAAATGCAACTAAAAACTGAATATTTAAAAAGTCAATTAAAACATACCTCCAATCATACTACAAAGTCAAGGATTATTTACATGACAGACAGTACAGAATGGTAAAAAGTTAACACTACTTAACAATAAATGACTGACACATTTAAATGAATTGCAGTGTACGATCCTATGCCCAGCCTCTGTACATTACTGCAATGACAACAATTTCAAGATTAAACATAGGATTATACACAAAAGTCTACGACATAACATAGTACACAGCGTCAAAACCACTAGCAGAGATCCTGTACAATCAGGAATAAACAAGTCTGGTTGTGACAATTGCCCCAGTTTTTATCTTGGCCACACTGGCAGAAACGTTAAACATACCACACATAAGGATGCTTTTAGACTACATACTGAATTTAATCTGCAATTGCTACTTTCGTATGGACAAACTGTCTCAAATATTAAAGATAACTTACAAATACTATATACAACCAAAAGAATACAAGAAAATTGTCCTCCTAGAAAACTAAACATACATATTTATAGCCTTAATTCCCCTTAACACATTCGAAACAAGCAACTGAAGCTAGCTAACAAGCAAGTCCTGCAGAATTTCCTTGGATTTTTCACAAAAATTAAAAACTAATTTTATCCCCAATAGTCAGGACACTAGATAAGAAGACCCTTAGTATAAAAAGAACCACCTACACTATGAACATCCCAACAACTAGCACAGACGAAAATGAACAGACGCATATTAGAGTAGGGTAAGAACAAATATTTTGAATTTTTTTCTATAAAAAGCTATAATAATTGTATGGGTATAAATTTATACTGGATGTAACCAGTTTATGACGTAATTCTTAAGTTAATTAAATCAAAACTCTGACAGTGGTATATTGTATAGCAATATTATGAAAAGGAAAGTTGTTACTCACCGTATAGCACAGATGCTGAGTTGCAGGCACAACAGAACATAAAGAGTGTTCCAAATAAAGCTTTTGGCCCGTAAGGCCTTTGTCAGGAATAAATCTCTCTCTCTCTCTCTCTCTCTCTCTCTCTCTCTCTCTCTCTCTCTCACACACACACACACACACACACACACACAAAACTGTGGTCAACAGTTCACCAGCAATCCTTAATGGCTGTGGAGTTCAACAAGCCTATGATTAATAAATCAACAATAAAATTATATGCTTCGCAGATGACAGCCAAATTATCAACATTACTTATTCATATAAAAATTCAGTCTACAGAGACATTTTGAAGTGTTTACATCTACAGAACATAGTGGACATGAATGTTATGGAGGGTTAAACAGTGAACACAGTAATTCAAGATTCATAGGGCAATGCGTCACATATCCCGTAATTATCTGCATGTTGCTTATAATAATGTTGTAAAGTAATTATCACATATTGGGAAATGTTTCCTCGTATCTATAAGCCACCTTTTTCATTATTTACACTTGAAAATTAATCTGTGGGCAGCAACTAACTGTTTTTGTATACGGAGGAACATGTTGAACTACTGACAAAAGGTCAAGTAAATGTTATATGTGAATGCTCGGTCTTGTGGATATACTTACTGATAAAATTCTCTCAAGCTTCCAGCCACATCAAGTGGTTTAAAATCCACGAGCTTCCAGCTGAGTATTCCCTGACCATCATTAAGTGGTAACTGTCGGTCCTTTGGTTGCTGCTGCCACCATCCTTGTATACCCAAGCTGCCTTCTGCGACATCAGTGGTGCTCGCTCCAGCGCCATATAAGGTAATGCTTTGTTATGGGCCCACTTCAAGCTGCCAGTGGCCTATTTAGCTGCAGGCCACTGACTAGATTGAGAGTGTTGTCACAAATTTTTATTTTGATCACTTCTCTTATTATGTTATGCCAGAAACCATTAGTCCATGTAATAACAGAGGTCTTATCACATGCTCTACTATTGCTGATTTTCAGAGCACCAAAGGCAAAATCATGTCTCGTTTTCTACACAGTGCTATTCAATAGCATGCACAGTTTGTCTGACAAGACTGTCCACACTCACATGGTATTTTATACACATCTGGTGTTCTGAGGCTACATTGTCTTTCAGTCTTCATGACCCCTGAAGACTGGTTTTATCCCTCTTTAAGAAGCTGGCAAATCTTTCCTGTTACTGAGCCACAGATCGGTATAAATGCAAGCTTCTTCGAGTCCTCCTCAGGATCCTTCTGCTTATGCGTTTTTGGAAAGATGAATTGCAAAATCTGGCAGTTGTAGCAGAATACTTTCTGTAAGTGGCTCAGTTCTTTTGGCAAGTTCTCAGCATCTGAGACAGTTTGCGCTTGATGTGTCCTCAGAACAGAACATTTCTGCAATGGATGAAGATAATTAGCACCCAGATATTACAGAGGACGTCAAGGAACGGCACAGCAACCTCTATTGTGAACTTGATGTTGTCATGTATACTGCTGATGAGGTCCAAGGATTCTCACAGTTTTTCATGTTCATGAGCTTGTGGATTTTGCACCAACTGATGCAGCTGGAAGCTTGAGATAAATTTATCAAATGTTCTTATATCTTAATAACGGGTGGGGACTAATGTATGACCAAATAGTAGTATGTGCTTACTATGAAAATGTGCATCTGACAAGTTCCACACCCAGGAGGATTCCCTCTTTTATGGGTCAATGCAATGAATGAATAATTGATTAATCTAATCTAATCTCATATCAAACTATTGCAGAGACAGCTGGTCTGAGGAAATAGAAGTTTTGGAAAATAAGCACTTAAAATTCAAAAAACTACAAGTCAGGATAATGAAAACGGTTACTGATAGGAAACCATGCAGGACATCTCAAATGAATTTAAAATTATGACCAGCTATATAAATGCATGTGTTACATAACGTTACACTAGGTATTACCCAAGAGCATTTTCAGCAATTAACAGCCAAATGCTCAACTATGAAACTGGAAGTAAGAATGAGTTTCATAGGGAAGTGCATACATTTAACATGTGGGAACTGTCTTGAATGGGTTGAAATCATGGAGGCACAGTTTTTGTTTGACTTCACAAGGAAAATCACCACAGACTCACAAAAAGGACATAAGGAGCGATATAGTACAGTAACAGAAGGGCCATGTCCTTTCTTAATAATTGTCTTGAGATAAGTATTAACATTGAACAACCATACCTCTGGTCATTAGTGGGCCAAGTGCAAGTTGTACTTGTTTTTTGACAGTATTCATTATTTAAAATGTATACTTAATAATTGGCAGCATTGTCAGGAGCAAGTTACACAGTTCCCATCATTTAGCTCTGAAATAACTGGTAGCGCCACAGTTACAAAGTCTGAAGCCACTGCACATTCTGTGAAAAATGGAACACATTAAATATTCATTTTATAATTAAAGCATCTTCATTATTACAATTTCGTAACACAGCGACTGAAATCTTTCTATCCACCAACAATAGGGAGGCAGAATGTTAAAGTTGCTCATCGAACTTTGAATTCATTTACAGATATGGTTCTAAATGAATTTGGTCTGACAAAACATGAAGAACTGGAAAGGTACAGTGGTGGGCTTTGTCAATTAAAAAGTTCACGGAAAGGACAGAAGTTGAACAACTGATATCTGGAGCCAATTGCACAAATTCTTTCCATATTTTGTTTTATGTAAGGCTTTTCAGTGGTTAAGCAAGTGGTCTCTGGAAATGCCAAAGTGGACTGAGCAAACAGACAACTAGCCCATCAAAGGTTTGACTAACTGATGGTTTCATAACAAGGGGGAGAGATACTTTCTGTCTGGTTAAGTGCAGACTAATAATTTAGAAGATATGTTTGGTACGGATCATCAGAACTGTAGCATCAACTATCATGTTGCCGTTTGTCAGATATTCGAGAATTTGAGGTTCTGGATGAATATATGTGGTCTCTGTTTTATTACATTATTGGCTACTTTGAATATATGTATAGCAAAACACTCACTCAATGCGAGCACTGTGAAGTTTTTCCAGCGACAGTAAGTAGCTTCACTGGGCGAACAGCTTTACACTTTGAGCTGACAGGGGTAGCTTATTGCTTAAATTTATTGACTGATGCCACACCAAATTCAGGGTGACTTGTTTTCAATCTTTATCCATTAATGCATTACTCAAAAACAAGCAAGAGAAGAACAGGCAACAATACAGAATATAAAATATATATCTGCCAATTTGATGTGCATTACCACACACTCTAGGCAATGGCCTTGCCACAGTGGATACACCGGTTCCTGTGAGATCACCGAAGTTAAGCGCTGTCGGGTGTGGCCGGCACTTGGATGGGTGACCATCCAGTCCGCTATGCTCTGTTTCCATTTTTCGGGGTGCACTCAGCCTCGTGATGCCAATTGAGGAGCTACTCGACCAAATAGTAGCGGCGGTCAAGAATACCACCATAACAACCGGGAGAGCGGTGTGCTGACCCCACGCCGCTCCTCTCCGCATCCTCCACTGAGGATGACACGGTGTGTCGGATGGTCCCGGCAGGCCACTTGTGGTCTGAAGACAGAGTGCTTTAGCACATTGTCTAGGGATACCCATTTGCAGGAGCATACAAATGCTGTTCAGTCGAATCAGTCTGGAAAACTGACTGCTGTGGAAATGTTAAACATACACAGAAAAAACTCAGAACACAATGTATTCGTTCCAATGGCAGCAACATACATCTCCTGGAACAGACAGAAATACATCATCATATAAACAGAAAGACTTGTATGTTATGTGAAAAGTTTCAACTGTGACAGCTATTTTTAATAATTTTGCAGATCAGTTGTAAAGTCACAGGTTTCTAATACTGCATTTAACACAACACAGTGAAGAGATTTTCAATGTTTTTAAGACTGATTAATGGCCTTTTACTTTCAAAATTTTGTAATGTCCTCCTTTGGTCCTGTGTCCATAAAATTACTGTGAAGTATTTTACTTCACATTATTTGATGTTGCTCTTTCTCAGACAGGTCCAACAGTAATTTAATTCATACAGTAAGAATGTTGATGGACAATGGCTCAAGTTCAAGTAACTGCTGTTCATGGCAAAGAAAACATGTGCTTACGAGAAGAATCCAACAATACAGCTGCTTCCAAATAAAGAAGCAAAACCAAGAAACTTTTCAATGACATCACATTTGTTATTTTCAAAGAAAGAGAGAATCTTATCAGATAGTTATTAATCTCAAATTTAGCCATTTCAATAAATAATAGCAGAGTGACAAATGAAGTTCAATTATGCAACCATAACTGACATTTATGCACCACAATGTATAAATCACAGTGGATTAAAAGAAAAATGTTTGACAGCATCAACAGAAAGCTAATTTCAAGCAAGAGGATCTACTTTTCCATAAAACAACTATAGAGATAATGACTAAGAGGCACAGAAATATGAGTGTATTTAGTTACTATCAAATAAAACTTAAAAGCTGTCAGCAAACGTGTGAAGACTAGTTTCGTAGGCTTTCACGGCATAATAAGTCTTAAAAGTCTCCTTGGGTTTGCTGGTGGATCCTAAAATAAACTTGATTTAATATTTCGGCGATCTAAATGTCCGCCACCTTCAGGAGCACACTGCTGTTGCTACTGGAAACTGATGCCAAGATTTTTTTATATACAGGGTGGTCAGAAAATGTCTGAAACGCTTGTCGTGATGTTGTACGGCAGACTGTACTGAGACAAATGTAAAGAAAAAAATGCGATACGTTGCGCCGTTTCCGAGATATGTAGCGTAGAAGCTAGCCAATCAGGTCGTTTCGCGCTCAGATTCAAACGGCCTGCGAGGCGCGGATATATCCTCGCTATTTGTTACTTGTCGGATAAAATTGCGACCGGCGCGGATATCCGCAGGTCATCTGCGGATAATGAGCAAGGCATCTGCCCAGTACGTATGTGGCAATGTTAGTTCAAAACTTCAAGTCTGTTGACATTCTTGGAATCTTGCAGAGCCCCGGTAGAGCGGTTGTCTATTGTCCTCATCCCCTCGCTACGACCGACGTAGCTGTACCCAAGGGACCTGCGCCTAATCCGTTTCCGCGACCGTGTCTTTCGTGTGGCCTGTGAAGTGCTCTCTGGGTGGCAAACCTGCCCACTGTCTACCAGACAGGTGCCCGTTGCAATTTTCCGCTGCCCTCAGTTAGCGCTTTGTAGTGACCGAGTGACAACGTGCATCGTGGCAAATATCAGTGAGAGTTCTTTCTTCAAATGAACGCCATATCGATGGATACAATTTCGTGTAAGGTGAAAAAAGGTGATTTTACATTAGTGAAGGAAAACAAGTTGAAATCGCCAATTTGGAAAAAAATCGCATATGTATTTGATGGCAACGAAAAGATAAATGATATAGTGGCTTGTTTTGCATGTAAAAGAGTATATTCCTACACTGTGTAACGGAACATATTAAAGGCTTTACTTTCCCGAAGTATGCGATACCTTCCAAATTCAACCAGGTTAATGAGTAGTTATGATTATAGAAAAGTTATTGTGTATGTTAACAATGATTGCACAACATGTCTCCATAAACAGTCAACCCATTAAATTATACTGAATAACTGACCCACACAAAAGTTAATATCACTTGATCATTGATACAGCAAATGTCATCATGAAAAACACTAAGTTTATCTTAAATAATTAATATGAAGTACGAAAAATAGTGGCCGACTTAGGTATTTTGGATCTCCTTAAATAAAAATCACCCAGTGAAACCTATTTGTTCACTAGGAGCGTTTTCACTCAGTATTCACGTAATCAATCCTATTTTAGACGAAAACCAATGTAATTCTTAATAATTCATGTTACTTACTTATTTATGCAAATTAGAGAAGTCAATTGACAAACTTCTAAAAAACGACCTTTTTGTAACAAAGAATTATTCTGTCAAGTCAACAAATCTGTCTGTCATTTTAATAACATGTTAAATTATGTCACTCGATGCAAATTAATAACTTTTCTGCACAAATTATGATAACAGATGTACATGTGACTTATAAACTATATCTCTTTTTAGTAGTTCTTTGACAATGTTATAAATACAACCAGTCGGGGGCAGTCGAAATGTCACTTTGGTGAAGTGTGTTTCTGTGTTATTGTTTGGGAAAGAAAAACAATGCAAAGAACATGTAAAGGAAGTACTACTTTGTGTTGTGTTATGGTCTTTGGTGGACAGTGGAGTTAATATGGCCACCAAAGTAATAAATATTTGATGTTTACATACGTGTTGGTTTCGCTCGTTCTTTATCATCAAAAGCACATGAAAAACACGGGACCTCATGTGTTTACCCTAGACAACCAGATTTAGAGCCAGCATCAGCATCGAGACACAGCAGCGATCCAGCAAGCAGCAGCGATTACTACAATACAATACATTGTAATGGCGCCAACCTAACATCAAGTGCTAACAAGCTCCGTAAATTGGAGTGAAATAGTGCGATCACAGCAATTAGCGATATCAATGACTTAGGCGGACCATTACAAAAGTGGGGGCTCAGCCGGGATCTTTAAGTGCATCGATGATAATAGTGCAGCGATAAATTTCGTAAGTGCTTAGCACTCCAAAAAAAATTTTATTTGTGCAGTGTGGCAACAGTGAAAATATGTCAAAAATAAATAAATAAAGTGTGTTTGTGCGACTACGAAAAACTATCATCACACCGCTCGGAAGATTAACGTCTGGATCATGTCAATGGAATTCATCAATCAAGACTTCAGCTTCAATAAAACCGAATATAAGTGAAGAAAGCCAACAAGAACACCGACCACGACATCATAGCATAGCCATAAAGCAAGGTATTTTGTTGTTGTTGTCATTTACAAAATTAATAGTGAACATGTCTCTACCTGAGAGTGATGAGATCGTAGGAAATGTAAAAATTGAACCAGGGGATGGTGAACAATTAAACTTAACAGAGTGGCTAGCAGGGTTTGCAACTCAAATAAGCTTGCAACTTAAACAATCAAGTGAAGAAAACACAGATAGACTGAATAAGTTAAGTTTGGATTTTAAACAATCAAGTGAAGAAAACACAGATAGACTGGATAAGTTAAGTTTGGATTTTAAACTATTAAGTACTCATCTCAATGAGAAGTGTGAGGAAATTAAAACTACCCTCAGTAAGGACACTAGAGAACAGTTGATACGCTTCAGAAAAGAATTTCAAGTTGAAAGTTTAAATGAAAACATACAAGCTAACACAGACAGCATTGCTGTCATCTACAGCAGAGTAGATACTGAAGTTGAAAGATTAGATCAGAGAATAGACAAAACATCAGAAAACCTTAAACAAGAATACAACCTGTACACCACTAATGTAGATACAAAAGTAGAAAATATACACACTAAATATACACAATTGGAGGACGCATTGATGTCCAAACAAACGATTTACAATCTAAATACAATGTATGGGCACATCCAAGTGAAATGCTTTCCTGGTGAAAATCTGCACCCTATTGACTTTATTCACCAATGTAAGGATATGTTTGTTGTAGGAATGTCAGATGACATAAAAATTAAGTTAGTAAAACGGTTTCTAGAAGGGGAGGCCCTATCCTGGGCAAATGAGAATAATGATTCTTGGAATATGTTTGAAGAGTTTGAAGCTAAATTTATTTGCAAATTTGGTCACAGTCCATACAAGCCAGATTAAAGTCAGAATTTCTAAATGGACCAGTGTATAGAGGGAAAGTAGGGGGAATGCAAAAATTTTGCAGAGATCACTTGAATACTTGCTCACTTGAATAACTCTTTTGATATTATGACACAAATTGATGTTTTAAAAAGAAGATTACCAGAGAGACTGCAGTGGGAATTGGTCCATGGACCAGACGATTCAATGGAAGAGTTCCTGAAATTTGTAGATAGATTAGATAGGACCATTACAACTGGACACAAAAGTGGAACTTCAAATTTGCTAAAACATTCGTGTGAGGCTCGACAAAGTAGCATAATTACTTACTTAAATACCAGGAGAGACGTGAAAGTTCCTGAAGTTCCGCCAAATTTGAAGGCAGCCGCGACAGAAAAACTTATCAATCTTGTCAGCAAAGACATTTTACCATTCGAAGTTGCGTGTGGATCTGGGTTTCTCGAGACGGCACAGTTTCTTATTGATGTGGGTGCCAAGTACGGTGCAGTGAGTGCTAATGAACTGCTACCTCATCCAAACCACTCCTAATTTCTATAACCACTGATTTTGTTGTCACTGTTCGGAAGACGAATTATTTCTTCCACACAACGTCGATTATTGCTGGCAGTTTAATTTTTTCACAGGTGCGCCAGCGTTTTGCAGTGAAGGCCTAATACTGTAAATACTTCACCTGGAAGTGACGAGGACTGAACGCGTAAGCTATAATATAATCATGAGCTGACATGAATGGCTTCAAAATTTGACACATCCAAGCGTGAGTACAAAAAAACTGTCGGTAAATGATGCAATGTGCTAGTAACAGTTTAAAACCATCGTCATTTTCAGCTGCCTTGGCACAAGAGCAGAGAAATATAATTGTTTCTATACACGTATTTTCATCATTTAATACTATTACATTGAATTTTATTTTTTTTAATAGCGTTTCCAAACTCACGAGATCCGAACCGCTACTGTGTGTGCTACGGAGCGCCAATGCTTTCCTGTTTTGAGTGGTCTGCTTTAGTGTAGGTATAGAGCATTTCCTGTGATTTAAGAAGTCAAAAGTAGTTACGTTGTCGCAGAAATGGCACCCTAACAATAACTATGTCATTACATACAGTGTGTAAACTTTTAGATGGCAGACCTCTCCCTAGTCCTGAATCGGTAGAAGTCGGTAAACGTCGGGAGGCTTCGGTAGGCACGCAGTTTCGACTGCTTCCAACATTACGTAGCTGACTGTGTTGTACAAGGTAGCCATTGTCGTCTGCTTCGTTATTGTTTTGCGCTGTACTGTTCAGCTTGTTTTTATTGTGCAGTTGTACTAAACATTATCAAAATGAGTGAAGAGGCAGTTGCTGGCCCATCTCGGGAGTCGCCAACAACCACTACCGGTAGGCCTACGGTTAGAAGGAAACCAGTATTACGTAGCGGTGCTCGCAAAATTATCGGATGAATGGTTTGTGAGCGCACAAACACACACACACACACACACACACACACACACATATATATATATATATATATATATATATATATATATACGATTTCAGTTTCGTTTACGAACAACATTTAAAGCGAGTTTTACTTCCAAGCCTTTCGTCTGCTTTCGTATAAGCATGACGCGCAATTTGTAGTGCCAGCACTGCAGCTGGTAGGCGTGCCTTGTCCCCCCCCCCCTTTCACCAACGGCTCCTCACCCCTCGCCAGCCAATGCTTGCTTCCTCCTCTCCCTGCACTCCCCTCACAACTCTGCCGTCTTACAGTTAACACACTGTGCCATAATTCTAAGTACTACTGTCTATTACTATTAATTACTCATTCAAAACTTACATATATGCGGATGCGGATAAGGAACTTGCGGATGCGGTGCGGATTGCACTTTTCTTATCCGCGCAGACCTCTAGCTATAAGGCTACGTATGAAAGGCTGTTGCCTTATCGGGCGGCATGGTCTAGGGCAGAGACGCACAAACACGGAAAACCGCACGCGTGCAAAGCGAAGTGCACCGAGTGCCTGCACAGTGCATCGGTTCAACTCTAAATACTTCGCCCCCCCCCCCCCAAAAAAAAAAAAATGCCGAAAGTCAATTTAAACCGGAATGGGAACTCTCCTACTTTTTTGTGCGTTGTGACGATAAAGCCAAATGTCTAATCTGCGGTACACTAATTACGTGTGTCAGAAAATCGTCTATTGAAAGGCCCTACAGCAAATTGCATTCAGAAAAGTATAATGATATAACAGGGGATGCCAGAGAGGAAGAATTACGGAAGTTGCAAACTCTTGCAGAAGAGAATTCTGTAGTTACAAACGAGGTTTGTTGCAAGTACTTTAGCATGTATATTTTGGTTAAAGGTCATGCGATACGAAATAACATTTGTTTAGATTCCTTAGTTTTCGTTTTCGCATAAATTATTTCTAACATATATTTTTTTCTCTACTTTAGGGTGAGGAAGATGAGGGGTGTTGCGAAAGGACTCTCAGAGCTAGTTACAAAGTTGCTCTACGTTTAGCAAGAGCTGGGAGGCCATTTATGGACGGGCCATTAATAAAAAAACATTATGTTGGACGTAGTAGAGACAATGAATCCCACATTAGCTCCCGCGTATAGCAGAATACCACTTTCCAGAATGACAATACATCGGAGAATCAACGACATTGCTGAGAATTTGCACGAACAACTGGCAGCCAAAATTGAAAACTTCCTAGCGTACTCCATCGCACTTGAGTCCACGGATATTAGCGACCCGGCTCAGTTAGCAATATTTTTGCGTGGCGTGGACGACGACCTACATGGAACGGAAGAGCTCCTGGGTATGATTTAGTTGAAGGACACTGTTACAGGGGCGGATATTTTAGCAGCTGTTGAAATGGCAGCTGAAGGAATAGGACTCCCTTGAGAAAAGCTGTTTTCCGTAACCACAGACGGGGCACCAGCAATGTGCGGTAAAGCAAAAGGGTTTATTGGCCTACTGCGGAAAAAACTTAACATGCCGAATTTACCTTCCGCTCATTGTTTTGCACATCAAGAGGCTCTTTGTGCGAAAGTTATCGGTCTTCAAGATGTGATGAAGGTAGTGGTGCGTATCGTCAACTACATTCGTTCTCATGGACTCACTCATCGTCAATTCAAAGAATTTTTGATTTCCTTTGAAGAGGAGTATCCAGATATTCCCTTCCACGTCGAGGTGCGCTGGCTGAGCAAAGGGAAAGTGATTTCCCGAATTTTTCGACTACGCCACACTGTGGCTCAGTTTTTGGAGAGCAAAGGACGTCCGGAGCCACTTTTTCATGACCTTGAATGGGTAGCTGATTTAGGATTTTTAGCAGACATTATGGCTCTCCTAAATGATTTAGGTCTGAAACTCCAAAAAGAATACAATCTCATCAACGATATGATCAGCAAAATAAACGCTTTCCAGTATAAACTGAAGCTCCTGAAAAACAACCTTTCAGAGAAAAATACACAACACTTTCTTGAACTAGGTAAGCGACACATAAATTGTACCTTTATTAAAACATCCTGATTTTTATAACCGCTCTAATCAAAACGGTACTATGTTTTTGTTTGACAGCATCTGTGCAGGAAGGATCGCGCTTAGAAAAATACGTCGAGGTGCTACAATCCCTTGAAAATGCGTTTAACGGCCGATTCCAGGTAAAGTGCCGGTACATGACATACAGCTAAATAAAGGAGATTGCGTTACATATGCAAGTGTAACATTACATTAAATCCAATAGTACACATTACATGTTTATTAAAATCTATCGCATTTTAGTACTTCGAAACAACGGCTTACATTACTTTCATTTATTAACATTGGCTTTGTTATTGTTTCAGGAAATTACCTTCCTGCAACCAATTCTCGATGTTTTTGTGAAAACAGGTCAAGGTAGGTGTTCCACAGGGATCTGTACTGGGCCCCCTTTTGTTCCTAATAATGATAAATGATCTGCCATCATTTATCAAGTCCACCACTGTGTTGTATGCAGATGATACAACATTTCTTCATGCTAGTGATGATTTCAATAGCCTTAAAACTTGTGCAGCAAAGACAATTGACCAAGCATCCTATTGGTTCAAGGCAAATGGATTCCTGCTGAATGAGAACAAAACACAGCACATGGTTTGTAGTCTTAGAGATAAGCTTCTGTCAGATGATCCAAGTTATGTCAAATTTTTGGGGGTATACATAGATGATAAATTATCTTGGGGTCAACATGTACGATGTATTAGTGGTAAGTTGTCAAGAGTTATTTACCTGTTAAGGCGACTTATGCATTGTGTTCCTGAAAAATATGTTAGAAGATCCTATTTTTCATTCTTTCAAAGTATAACAACATATGGAATTATTTTGTGGAGAAACTCTAGCTGTGTACAGGACATATTAATACTGCAAAAAAAAAAGCTATTAGGATAATTACTGGTTCTGCATATAAGGCACGCTAGTTGGCGTCATGGGCGTGGTTATAAAAACAGCTTAACAATCTCAGATCGCACGGTTTGGGTCACAGACAATTCAAATCTCGAGTGTGAATACGGCGATGTTTCATATTTTTGTGAAGTACGCTGGTTGAGTCGAGGTGTTGTTTTAGAACGATTTTTTAATTTACGTAAAGATATAGCGTTATTCGTGGTTGCAAAAGGAAAACCGATGAAAGAATTGGACGACCCACAGTGGATTTTAGACCTTGCGTTTTTAACTGACTAACCAAGCATCTGAAGAGCTTGAATGTATCTTTGCAAGGTAGAAATAAGGTAATTAGCGATGTGTTTGACACTATTTTGGCACTCGAGAAAAAACTGCTTTTGTGGGCAAAGCAGCTGTCAGAAATCCCGATTGTTGCATTGTTAGTGAAAACAATTTGGAACATTTTGATGAGTTTATAACGGTGCTACAGTCTCTCGATGGCATTTTTGATAATAGATTTGATGACTTAAATCGACTAGAATGCGATGTCAACCTTTTTGCAACTCCTTTTGCAGTTAACGTTGAAAATGTGCCTTCTGAAATTCAGTTCATTTTCAATGCAATCTTGTGCTGAAGGAGAAGTTTCGCACTGCAGAAATCGCGGAAAGGTTCTACAAATATTTCCCACGTTAACAATTTCCACTGCCATTTAAAATTGCGACTCGTGTGTATAGTCTTTTTGGAACTGTGCGAATGAAACTGACAAAATCGAACCTTAGGAGTAGTCTTATTGATGTTCATCTGACTTGTGCAGTGGGCCTAGTGACCAGTAATTTCACATCAAATATCGACATGTTAGTTCAAAATCACTGCAAAAACATCCAGGATGGTGTAAATTAATACCTGTGTCCCATTCGTACGTAGTACCCCTCTTCTGAACTACAGACGTATGTGTAAATATAACGTAACATTTACAATAGAAATGTGTTGAGATAGCCATTTGTAGAGAGTCCTTAATGAAAATACAACAGCATTTGGAACCCTCTATGAAATATACAAAGGCACCTCTGCCCCCCCCCCCCCAAAAAAAAAAGACATTCTGTTTTCTCGGTTCTATCCCCAGCTCGTTTTTCCAGCTCTCCTACAACTAAAAAACCTGATGTAAATCACTAAAAAGCGCCTGAAGATGAGCCTCCAGGGCTCGAAATGCATAGTGCAGTAAATAAACGCAACTTGTGACTGAAGGCGGTTTGTTCTCCATTTTACGAAAGTAAAACAGCCGCGGACTTAATTTTATCCATTGTTTTTCAGTGTTAAGTTATTATAAATTTCATATTGTACTTTACAGAAATAAAAATTTAACCCACAGAAGGTGACACATGGGTGTCGAAACACGTCTGGGTAAATGCAAAAATAAACAAATTGTGTTTGCATAAGGCTGATTTTCACAACAACCCAATACAAACGTGTTCCTTTCTTAATCCTTTACGTCTGTATCCTATTTGCGGCCATGAATGTAGAACGTGTTACAATGGTTCGAAACTGTTTCATCCGTACACGGCCAACCGTTGCATGGCACAGGATACACAAACAGGATACGAAAACGACCTCGGACGTATGTGTGTTCCACCTCAGCTTGTCCACACTCA
Organism: Schistocerca nitens; assembly: GCF_023898315.1. Taxonomy (NCBI): domain Eukaryota; kingdom Metazoa; phylum Arthropoda; class Insecta; order Orthoptera; family Acrididae; genus Schistocerca; species Schistocerca nitens. The sequence continues at coordinate 142,168,679 of NC_064625.1, forward strand.
GCTCTGTGCGCGAAACTCTCTCACTGTGCCACGGTTGGCCCCGTGCAGTGTGCGCACCCAAGCGGCCAGCCACATCCCACAGCCCTGCTACCCGCACTAACTAGGGCATAGCTAACATACGAGGTTTGTCCAGAAAATACGTATAAAAGTTCAATAATGTCTTTATGTTACAGGTTGCAGTCACCGCCAGGTGGGACTACTGCTGTAATCAATCCCATCAACGCTCAGTTCGAGTCAGAGCACTCTGTGTGAAGGTGGGAGTGTGCGGCAGCTTGTTGACAGTCACCCTTTTTCACCTGCCGTCGGCACGGAGCTCTCTCTGACTGAGGAACAGCGCGTCAACATCAAGTTTCTTGCAAAGCTAGGCAAGAATGGCCCTGAGATTTTTGAGTGTTTGAAAAAGGTTTACGGAGACAATTCTCTGAAGGAACCAACCGTGAACAAGTGGTTAAAAAGGTTCCGGGATGGCCGACAAGAAGTGAACGATGACCCTCGCCCAGGACGCCCGTCGACATCGAGTTCCGATGCAAATGTTGAACGAATTCGGGCTCGTGTTATTAAAGACCGTAGATTGACAGTCAGAATGATTGCTGACGAGCTGTCAATCCCCAAAACAATCGTTCACGAAATCCTGACAACACCTTGAAATGAAGAAATTGTTTGCGAAAATCGTACCGAAGCTCTTGACGCCAGAACAGAAAGCAAAGAGGGTTGAGTGCTGTGAGGATTGGTTGCAAACAGAGGAAAGAGGGGACTTTCTCAACCGAGTCATCACTGGAGACGAGTACTGGTTTTACGAATTCGATGTGGAGCTCAAAGCAAGGAATGGAAACTAGCACGAGAACCGAGAACAAAAAAGTCGAGGAAATCTAGGTCCCATGTGAAGACAATGTTGTTTATTTTCTTTGATTCTAGGGGCATTGTTCACAAGGAATTTGTCCCTCCCGGCCAGAGAGTGAACGGAAATTTTTACGTTGAAGTTCTGACACGTCTCAGAGCTCGTGTGGCCCGAGTTCGACCGGAGTTGGCAAAAGGGGGCAGGTGGATCCTTCATCACGACAATGCGCCCGCTCACACGTCGCTCGTTGTGCGCGAGTTTTTGGCCCGAAGCTCAATCACCGTGACAGACCACCCGATTTAGCCCCGTGTGACTTCTTCATGTTCCCGAAATGCACTTGGGAGATGTGGAAGCCACCAAGGCGGAAACGACAAGGCAACTGAACAACATTACAACTGAAGACTGTCAGCAATGTTATCAACAGTGGAAACGGCGCTGGCAGAAGTGTATCGCGTTTCAGGGCGAGTACTTTGAAGGAGACCATATTGTAATACCTGAATAATTGTAAAATTAAGTTATTATTCAACTTTTCTACGTATTTTCCGGAGAAACCTCGCACACCAACAAGCGACAAACGTCGGCAAGCCCCTGCATATCAACAACACTGACTGGTAATTACCAGCTGCTATTAGATCCGACCAACAGGCCACAGCACGGAAACCGACGAGCTCGCCCACTGACGCACAAACAAACCGCCAACATTACCTTACACTGTGCATCCGATATATGACCTATCAGACACAAAAACGATAATGAACCTAACTGTTGCAGGTTGCTGAGGCTAATGTGGAGCTCAACACCGGCACCCAGCGGCGGCCGCCGAGCAACAGCACCGCACAACGTCAAAGGTATCGACATGCACGATACCCACCACTAGCAAAGCCTATCGGCAGCAAAGCACTACCTACTGGCACTATTAACAAAGCACGACCTATCGCAGGCAGCAAGACATCCGTTACTATTCTTACCACCCGACCCTATCGCAGAGTTTTTTTTTCCCTTGGCTCTTGCCTGGCACTTTGTTTCCTCTGCCCTTCAAACCGCTACCCTTCGTTCCACTTCAACCCAATCTATCTCCAGATATGCGCGTATTAATGGTTAACTTCAACCAGAAACCTCGCAGTACCCACATCGTGCGACACCTCACTGTAGTGCAAACTAACCCTTATGCAGAGATGGCAGTAGACCTTTTGAGTTGGCCATCATGCCGGTGTGGGCGTGGAGGGGATCCACCTCTACAAACCCTGCCAGCTGCAGGAAGAGGGCCCGAACTCTTCCGAAGGGAAACGGAACTATCGGTTTGTAACACCATAGCTCTAATGCTCTACTGGTTTATTTTGATTTTGTTTCATTTAATGTTACATCGTTGAGCTTCTGTAAATGTTGTTTGATTGAATCGATAACACTAAATTGTATACACTTTTCTTTGTAAAAACTTTGATGTCATGGTTTGATTCTATGCAATGTAGTATATCAGTCATTTAAATTCTTTGTCCCATTAGGAGGAAACAAAACTTACTGTATATATTTGGAATTTGTTTAAACAATTTTTTGTAGAAATGTCAATATGTGCAAATGTTCTGTTTTATTTAAAATGTTTGTTCTCTGTTATGTAAACTGCTGACCTTCACTTAGGATTCTTAGCCAAATTTTATGTAAAAGTTGTTGTGGTTCCCCTTGGGAACGGAATTGTGTAGCGCGCGCAAATTGTGGTTGGCCTAGGTAGGAAAGGTGGAACCAAGAGTCAGTCGGGGACGAGCTACCAAACTGTGCACTGCCCATGTAAAAGTTGTATATTGTGCTGGATCCGAGAGAGGCTTTTCCTGCCGCTTACCAATGCCTCGGATGGATGGATGGATGGATAAACTGCTCGAACTGTTCTGGAATTGGTATCTATCATCGCCAACAAGAAGAAACAGAGTCCAGCAATTCTGCCTGCAAATCCACCTACCAACATGCAGTTGCCGCCACATTGCGCAATCACTGTAACGGAATACTACAATAATGTACAGTGAAGGATCAGCTTATTGGATGTTTTAGTGTGCACAAATATAAGGTAACTTATAACTGAATTTATGTACCTACCTTGATTTTTTCCCCTATCACAACACCTCTCAGGTTCCTCTCCATTTGAACTATGTTTACCGAGTGCCCTAGTTTGTGGAAAAAAATGAAAGCCTCAAAGACAAATAGTTAACTAAATAATGTTGTTCGATCTTTGGTAAGAAGGGAGTATTGATATTTACTGTAGATTTAGTGAAATTGTGGGACGTAGTAAATGAAGTTTTATGAAAGCCTCCCAGTGATGGAAACAGTCCAATTTAAAGTTTTGTGGAGTTTCAAAGTCACCTATTTAATCATTTACTTGAAAGTAGAAGACTGTGGTAATAAAGACAATTTGCTGTTTGTCTTAAAGATTAAAAGTTCTTCAAACTGAGGCTTATAAAGTTTTGCTTAGTTAATGACAATAGTGCTGCCTGTAGTAAAATTTAAAAGGTGAGTCAGTTTCTTGCAAATTTGTCAACATTGTGTCTCACTGCAGTAAAAGTCGTGAATTGCAGTTGTGGAAAGTTATATACAGGGTTATTCTAAATGATGGACCGATTTTAAAAAATCCATATGTATTCAAGTACAAATCCAAAATGAACAAGCAGTCAATGACTATTACCTCAATCAAAGTTACGTCCTAACAGTGGCCACTGACAAGGCGCGCACGTCGAAGCGCCTTTACCAGGCACCTCGAGGCCAGCCCACACCACATAAATTAGGGGACAGACGACCGTCGGTCATCTGGCACCAAGTTTGGGCTAATATCAACAACCCAGCCCTTCCCACGGAAGTTTCAGCGCTATGGTATCGTGTCGTCAACAATTTAATACCCACTAATCATCGCCTGGCGGCCATCCGCCTACGGGCCTCGGCTGCTTGCGGCCGATGTGGTGACGTAGACACCAGAGAGCATCGTCTCTTATGCCCTCACGTCACAGAAGTGTGGGACCTTGCACGTGTGCTATTAGCGCTGATTGGTGGGACGACACCAGACAAGGTGCAAATCGACTGGTTCCTTACCCCTGATATTCAGTCCAACCCCCGAACACGACGTAACGCAATGGTGTGGCTCTTGGGCCACACCATTTTCACGATCTATGACCTTTCCCTCACCGATGCTGTCTCTTTCATGGACTATCTGTGGAGCCAGAATCGCCTGGCGGAATCTGACCGGAAATATACCACTACCTTTGCAAGATTTCTGAAAGTTGCAATGGTTCATGGTTATCAAAGGGTGTTCCGGGTTGACTAAGGCACCTCGTCCAGGAATTGCCTGAGTTTACCCCTAGATCCTTGTCACTCGGACTTTCAAACTATCATTGACTTGTCTATACCCAAGATTTGACACCGGCCTTATGGGCTTCACTAAAGTAGACGTTTCTATGATACTGATAAGATGGCAATTGGTAACATGGGAATTGTGTGAATCTTGTATGAAAAATTATTGGAACATTAGAAAACACGTAATATATCTTAGAGGATTATTACTTTGTTAATTCTATGGGCGATGGGATTATCTCGCCAGTTCCGTTTTCATTTGTGTGTGCTGCCGTCCCTGTTTTTACTTTGCCTTCATTTCTGTCTTTATTTATTTCTTTCTTTTTAGTTTCTAAATCATCACTTGCTTCACACCTGCAGAGAGAGGTGTATTTCTGAGTAGTGTGTCGTCGTTCCTTGAGGCATAGCAGAGTGTGCCTCTGTTTTTATTTTCGCTTTATGGCAATAAGTCATGCTACTAACAGCACCCAGCTTTACGTGCTGCATCGACACTAGAGGATGGCGGCATTTTTGGAGAGGAAAAGGTAGGGCTATAGGGGAGGAAGGAGGCCCAAGGAGAAAAAAAAAATATATATATGCAAGGAGGAAGTTTCAAAGTTTTTGGCAGGCGGTGTCGGGCGGGCGGTGATGGTTTCAGAAGCCACCGCTAGAGTTCGCGCGGCAATAGGGCCGCCATTCCGTTTCACTGTCATTTGTGAGTGAGATGGCGACTGTGGAGCTTTCTTGAGTTCCATAAAAGTGTCGCAAATCGCAGTGCAGCGCGCATTTCGTACCAAATTCGGCATTCAACCACCAACTCACAAAAGCAGTAGCCGTTGGTTTAAGCAATTTAAACAGACTGGGAGTGCGTGCAAAGGAAAAGGCACAGGCCGACCGCGTGTGTCAAAGGATGGTGTCCGACAGATTCAAGAAAGTGTTGTGCACAGTCCCAGTAAGTATACCAATAGAGCCAGCCGAGAACTTCGAATACCCCAACCAACTGTATGGAGAGTTCTGAAACGACGTTTGCTGTACAAGCCCTACCGATAATAACTTGTGCAGGCTCTCAACCCCAATGACAAACTAATTAATTACAGAATGAGATTTTCACTCTGCAGCGGAGTGTACGCTGATATGAAACTTCCTGGCAGATTAAAACTATGTGCCCGACCGAGACTCGAACTCGGGACCTTTGCCTTTAGCGGGCAAGTGCTCTACCATCTGAGCTACCGAAGCACGACTCACGCCCGGTCTCACAGCTTTACTTCTGCCAGTATCTCGTCTCCTGCCTTTCAAACTTTACAGAAGCTCTCCTGCGAACCTTGCAGAACTAGCACTCCTGAAAGAAAGGATATTGCGGAGACATGGCTTAGCCACAGCCTGGGGGATGTTTCCAAAATGAGATTTTCACTCTGCAGCGGAGTGTGCGCTGATATGAAACTTCCTGGCAGATTAAAACTATGTGCCCGACCGAGGAAGTTTCATATCAGCGCACAATCCGCTGCAGAGTGAAAATCTCATTCTGGAAACATCCCCCAGGCTGTGGCTAAGCACCCAGTGTATCCACCATGTGATGCGTGTCTAGTCTCTATTGCCGTAGCGAGGTGTGTGTGTGTGTGTGTGTGTGAGAGAGAGAGAGTGAGAGAGAGTGAGAGAGAGAGAGAGAGAGAGAGAGAGAGAGAGAGAGAGAGAGAGAGAGAGGGGGGGGGGGGGGGAGAGGGGGGGAGGGAGAGAGGGAGAGAGAGAGAGTTAGCGCCATCTCTCTATGTCACAACCCCGCGCCTACATACACGCGCTAGGCAGGACCTATATAAATCAGTGCACGGCCCACCTCACTCTCACACTGCTCGTATACTTCGTTCGTCCAATACTTGTCACGTCTTCGTAATTAAACGTGCAAAAATGAAGCGATCACGATCCGCCAGTGGCAGCAGCAGCAAACGTGCTCATGTGGACGAAGTTCCATTCCCTGGTAAGTACATTTTCAGTATTCTGATATCTGCACCCTTTAACTCTGTGTATGAGTGCTACATATCTTTTATAATGCTCTCTATAAAGATCGCTCCTCCACTTGTTCTGTGTGTTCCGGCTTACGTTTTTTACCCCTTTTGAATCTCTCTCTCTATAAAAATTGCTTATCCACGCCTTTTTTACCTCTAACGTGGGCGTCTGCATCTTTTATTTTACGTGTTACATTTGTTTTGTACTGCTCTCTATAAATATTGTTCGTCCACGTGTTGTATGTTACGTGTTATATCCGTTTTCGATCTCTCTCTGTAAAGTTTACTAAGTCTTTTAACGGATTCTATGTTTGTGTGTGTTAAGTCTTATATCCGTTTTGGACATCTCTCTGTAAAGAGTGACTTTCCACGTGTTGTATGTGTTATAATTAATTTACCGTGTCCGCTATAAAGATAGAGCTTCCACGTGTTGTGTGTCTGTTATATTTGTTGTGCAGTGCTCTTTGTAAATATTTCATTTCTTTCCTCTTTTTTCTAAATTTGCTGGTCCGCTTATTTCTCTATCACTTAACTGAATGCACACTTCCCTTTCTATACGCGATATTATATTCAGTCTTCTCCATCTTTCTAGATTTCTTCCATCAAATCTTGGCTGATCTAGAAAAGCAGCTCGAGATGGAAAGGGCTCAAGCGCAGCTCGAATGCAAGTACATTTCTAATACAAACATACTTCTTAAACTTAAATAATTTCATCTAATATATATATATACCCATTTTCTGATTGTATACATTTAGTCCTCATAAGCTCGTCTTTTCTTTGTAGATGCGCCTAATTCAGCATTCAGTTCTACCACCCAAAGCGTTCAAAGGAGGCGGCGGTGGCGTTCAAACGGCGCCCGCCACGCAGGACACTCAGTCTTTAGAGGAGGAGATGAACCTGCCTGACTGGTTTGAGGATCTACTTCATTTTGGCAATGAGTTGCTCAAACCATGGAGTCAGAGCGGAGAAGGTGAATAATTTTGAACATTAACATTCCTTCACATAACTACCATTATTTACTCTTATTGTTATTATTTATCGCTCTTTTAAATATAAATCACTAAATTAATTTTCTTTTTCTTATTTATCTTACAGGTATATCACACGGCGTAGGCCGTGTTCCTAGAGCGGTGGTTGCGGGGGCGGGACTCGGGCGCACCGAACCGCAAAGACACGCAGCGCCTTGCGTAGCCCCTATAAGGGCTTCGCGGGAGGCGGATGCAGAACACGCGCCAGCTCCTCCCCCAGAGCTGCCGCAACCGCTCTGGCGGGCGTCCTGGCGCAACTCAACCGTTTGGTCGCGAAAAACAACAACATCGAGCCCCCGCGCCACCGGCAGGTAGAGGCAGCAGCGCAGCCCGTCCGCCGTCGCCACAGCCTGGCCCTTCAAGCCGGCTGTCACCCCCTCCTCCTCCGGAAGCAGCAGCTCGCCGCCGCCGCCCACGCAAGGCATGCGTTCGGAGACGTATACCTCTCCCCGCAAATGATGATTACGATCCCCCATCACCAGCCCCTTCATCTATCGGGTGGACTCCTAGTTGTAGCAATAGTAATAATAGTAATTTCCATATAGCTAGTGGTAGTTCTCTCCCCCGTCCTATCGATAATGAATTCGATCAGAATAACGGCGTAATGACTCCCTTAGAATACTCAGCAGTTGCTAGAGCGTTTGAGGGGCGAATCTCTTTCACCAGAATTGAGAATCCAGGCGGGAGGTATTGCGATCCTGTAAGGTTTTTGGAGGCATGCCTCCCCGTCTTGGAGACCGAGCTCCTCAAACTCTTAGAAGATCCGGAATTTAACGCCATTAAATGCAGTGCGGTATTATGCTGTGAATTGAGTCACCCCCCTAAACATCAAGGTGACGCGGAGACGACTACTCTGCACTATATATGGGGTGACAATGGCGTTATTTCTCGGAGCACATCGATTTCTGAGTGGTACCGAGAATCCACCTTGAGCGCTATTATGGCCCGATTTTCCGAGACGGAAGTACGTGGATCCGCTAAAGCGCTCAGCAGTATACCACACCTCGACATCCATCTACATGTCTATGATCCAATGAATGGAGGGTCCAGTTATATTAAACTCCCTATAGATATTGAGAAAAAGCAGGCGTGCATTAATGTTCAAAATAACAATGATAATGCGTGTTTTGCATGGTCAGTCCTGGCTTGCGAGAGAAATTACAATTACAAACATCATCCCGAGCGTCCCAGCAGTTACAAAGTCAAAGATATTAAGAGACAGTATAACTTTGACGGAATAGAGTTCCCTTTAAGAATCCAGGACATACCTAAGTTTGAGGTTCAGAATACCGCAATATCGGTCCACGTTTATGGCCTGGAGAAGAAAAGCAAGTCAGATGAGCAGAACAATCATACAGTAGTAGGCCCCCTCCATTTCTCAAAATTTGCAGGTGAGCGAGAGTTGCATGTCAACATGCTGCTCTTCTCCGAACGTGATAATTATCACTACGTCTGGATCAAAGACATGTCCCGACTCATTTCCTCTCAGTTAAGTAAAAATGAACATAAACAACATATTTGTATAAGGTGTTTGAATTATTTTTCATCTAAGAGTTATTAGCGACACATCTATTAGACTGTGCATGCAAGGACCCGGTACGTGTTGTTATGCCCACTGAGAAAAATAACTTCATTAAATTTAAAAATGCTCACCACCAGCAGCGTTGTCCTTTTGTTGTGTACGTCGATTTTGAATGCTTGCTGGCTCCTATTACTCGTTGTGAAGGGAACCCCTTAGCCTCACACACAACCCTCACACAAAAACACGTACCTTATGCGGCGGCGTTCCAATTTGTATGCGCATATGATTGTAAACTTAATAGCTATCAGTCTTATGTAGGGGACGATCCGGCGGTTTGGCTTCTCACTGAGCTTGAAAAACTTTCATGGCAAGTTCACAAGCTCTACAGCATCAATATTCCCATGACCAAATCAAAGGAAAATAATGACTTGTATGAAAAGCTGTTAATTGTCATATTTGCGAGCTGGCCTTAGATAGAAAAGCGGAACTCCTCGTAGAGACCATTGTCATCTTACGGGTAAGTTCCGCGGTGCAGCCCACAAAGCATGCAACTTGAAGTATCAGTTACCTACACACATACCAGTCTTTTTTCATAATCTGAGCGGGTATGACGCTCATTTTCTCGTTGAGCACTTGGCTAATTTCGGTATGAAGAATGATCAGGTCAGTGTCCTGCCTGAAAGTGTTGAAAAGTACATTTCTTTTTCAAAACGAATGACGCCGAAAATTACGCTCCGCTTCCTTGACACTCTACGATTTATGCAGACTTCGCTCCAGAAACTGGTTGAGACTTTACCTCGGAATGATATGCATATCACTCGATCTGCATTTCCCGATGAGGAAAAGTTTCAACTTGCGACGAGGAAAGGAGTTTTCCCGTACGAGTATCTTGATAGTATGGCAAAACTCAATGAAACCAGGCTTCCCGACATAACTTCTTTTACCAGTATTCTCACAGGCGATACCATAACTATGACAGATTATGAGCATGCCGTTAATGTCTGGCGGGAATTCAACATCCCCAATTTGGGAGAATATGCAAGGTTATACATGGACACGGACCGTTTGCTTGCAGATGTTTTCGAAAAGTTCCGGAGTGTATGTATGACCACGTACTCTCTGGACCCTGCCTTTTATTACACGGCACCTGGGTTGTCCTGGGACGCTATGCTCAAAAAATCGGATTGCAACATTGAACTTTTGACTGATGCTTCGATGCTTCTATTTTTTGAGCGAGGGATCCGCGGCGGACTTTGTCAATGTGTTCACAGGCACGCCAAGGCAAATAACCCGCGGATGGGTGTCGAGTACAACGCATCCCTTGATTCTAGTTATTCAATGTTTTCACTTATTCGCTAATATCTAATCATTCATCTCCTTTTTCAACAGAGTCAAGCGCCACCATGCTTAGCTCCGCAGACGCGCCCGAACCTGCATCAGCATTAGCTTCGTCAACCAGCTCATCCGGACCTACACCAGCGGCAGCCGACTCATCTGATCCAGTAGCGACCACGTGGGATCCTGTAGCCCACCTAGCTCACATGTTGGAGCAGGACAAGGAGTGGCTGCTCTCCGTCCCACTCAGCAACTTGTGTGATGAAGACGCTCGATCTGCTCACCACACAACGACTTCAACCTCTGGTGGTGTTAAAGATCAACTAAATGGAGGTCAGTACTGGATGCCGACATATAACTCATCACTTTCGAACACTCCCGTGATAGTGCAACCACCGAGTTTAGATACTGTAAATAAAAAGAATACGTCTAGTGCGGCTACGCTATTCACCACGACATATAATTTAACCCCCAGTGGCTCCGAACGTGTGAACGTTGCTATAGACGTCCATCATGTCTGGGGGATCCAAGCTATAATGGAGATTGAAAATATTTCCAAAAGTGTTAAAGTCCCGATTTCCGAGTTCGACTGGGCCGGGATCTGCCATGCAGGGCGCTACATCAATCAACAAATGACCACCGAATATGATCCAACTTATTCCCCACCAGACATTCGTCTTGCGGATGTTACACATTCTATTACTACTGTATATGATGACTGCGCCTTATACGTTACATCGGGTGTCGACAGCGTCTATCTAAGACATCCGTCAGTTATCAAATTATTCAACCTAGACTCCTCTATACGGTTTGCTCTCGAGAGACTGAATCGTTGGGTCCCTAGCATAGAGGCAGCATATAGTTATGTTAAAAACTCTCTACGTGTTAATAATATACATATTGACGATTTTGAGCAGCATCTTCGTTCGCATATGGCCATTAAAACTACAGACTTCCAATTGAAATGCGTGTGTCGAAAACCAGAGTACTCGGAGTCACCTATTGGACTGCGTGAGATACATGCAGAATTTATTGCCAACCAAAGAGAATTATTTGGTATATATTGTACAGGTTCTAAGAAGTACAGATTATGATGACACCCCAGAAATAGTACATCCAATGTATGATTTTTTATAAATAATTTATATCTAATCTTATCTCCTGTTTCTCTTTTATTTCATACCACCACTCCCATTATAATCAAATTGTTCCAATAACTTTTTAAATTCTACTCAAATTATGATCATCTTACTCTTGATACTTGTTTTCTTCGTGTAGACAGTATAGCTCAATCGGTTAAGTGATCGAGCTATACTGGCTACACACAAATATTATTATTATTATCCTCCCAGTTATATTTTCTATATATGTCAAGTACTTGTTTGTACATGGCTCATTTACTATCATGGCTGGGTGGGTGAAGCACCCTCGCCACAAGGACTTTGTTGTCGGTGATTGGTCATGTGAAGATTCAAGTGAAGAGCAGAAGAAGAAGAAGAACAAGAAAAACGGAATTCTCCTTCCCGATAATATAAGAGCAATCATTGTAGGCCCATCCAACTGCGGCAAGACTAATGTCCTCATGACTCTGCTAACTCATGTGCACGGTGTCCGATTTGAACATGTCTGTCTATTCTCAAAAACAGTCTTTCAACCCAAGTATCAGCTATTGCATGAGATATTTCGAGGTGTAGATGGCGTTACATACACAACATTCAGTGAAAGCTCTGATAATCCCCCCCACCTGAAGAAACAAAACCAAACACAGTATTCATATTTGACGATGTTGCAGTAGAAAACCAAGACCAAATTCGAAAACATTTTTCTTTCGGTCGCCATATGGGTGCTGACGTATTTTATCTAAGTCAAACATATTCCAGAATCCCCAAACAACTTGTTAGGGATAACGCAAACCTCATTATAGCCTTCAAGCAAGACAATCTTAATTTAAGACACATTTACCAAGCACATGTGGGGACGGATATGTCGTTCAATGATTTCTTAAAGATATGTGCAGACTGTAGGAACCATTCACAGTATGGGTTTCTCGTTATTGATAAAACAAGAAAACTGTATGATGGTAGATACAGACGAAACTTTCAAGAATTTTTGCATATATAACAAGGTAATAGACGTTAGCACATCAGTCTACGCCATACCATGGACAAATTCGGGCGTATGTCCACCTCTCAACCTGAGATGATCGGTGTACACAGGCAGAACAATCGCTTGTACTTGGATGCGAAAATTCAGGCTATGGCTCTTAAAGTTGCAAGTATGCGCAAGGAACTAGAGATCTATTACCAAACCCTTCTGAGAATGGTGAATGCGTTAAATGAGCTAGTTAATCAAGTCAGTAAGAAAGTAACCGACTTAACTGAAAAGGTCGATGGTATTCAGGGAAAAATAGATGTAGACCTGATTGTTGTCGATAAGGGCGATCACGATCATACTAAGAAGCTGAAGAAAATGAATGCACATATAAAGCCCCACGTCGCAGAGATGTCTGATTAGTATACGCTGAGATGTCGACGACCAAGCAGAAAGTCATTCAAGCGCGTAAAGCAGTCCGAGAGAAATTACGGCTGCTGAGGTTAGGGCACATTGATCGTCAGCAAACACTAAGAGAGACCTTTAAGCCCGTTACTGAGTCTCTCCGACAGCTCTCACCAAAAACAAAAACGAACCAAAACGACAGTCTTGCCATTGATGAATTCATTATTAGTCACGCACCAGGTCAGATAGATAGAACATTCGGCGTTAGCCCGGGAAGACCGTACATGTTGGGCGCGCATCCCATAACTGTAACAGAAGACAAAATACAAATAGGTGATAGACAGTTTGCCCGAACACCAGGCTTAATGAACCTTATTTTCCTAAGACCAACCAAAAAACCTATAAATTATTCAGTTAGTGATAAGGACACGTACCGTCAAATACTACACATGACTGGTGTACACAAGATCACCAAAAGCCTAACCAACAGGAAGTATAAAACCATTATAAAACCAATACTTGAAGACCAAAACAGCAACAACGGTGCCAGCAGCGTGAACAATCGAATCCCTCAGTATATATATTATGACGACCCCAACGAACTAATAGATCGACTACGTCTGCTCATGGCATCAGCTGCTGCAGGTAATACAGCTCATTCGAATGAAGTTGTCTCCATAACCTCTGAGCTTCGAGAGAGAGGTATCATCGAATAAGTATGGAGACCGTAGTTCGAGAACTACCCAAACCAGCACGCAAAACATACCCGCGCAGGCATGTCATGATTAAAGGGTTGGATGACTTGTGGCAAGCTGATCTTGTAGATATGCGACAATATTCACATGAGAATAATGGCTTCAAATACATTTTAATTGTTATTGATACATTCTCCAAATTTGCATGGGCAGTACCAGTCAAGACAAAAACCGGTCCAAATGTCGCTGATGCTTTTGAACGCTTGCTACAGATAGGACCCAATCGATGCCCGGACAATCTCCAAACCGATCATGGTGGTGAGTTCTACAATAGGTACTTCAAGACAGTGATGCAGCGGTATGGAATACATCACTACTCGACATTCACTCACCTGAAGGCAAGTATCGTAGAGCGCTTGAACAGAACAATAAAAGGCCGAATGTGGATGCGGTTTAACCTTCGTGGCTCATACAAATGGACAGATATCCTCCCAGAAATAATTGCTCAATATAATAGAACCAAACATAGCACAATAAAAATGCGGCCAATTGATGTTCGTGATAACACACTCATGGATACGGCATACTTTCACATTAAGATACTGGATCCACGCAAACAGAAATTTAATGAAGGTGATTTGGTGCGTATCTCAAAACACAAGACCGCATTTGAGAAATCATACCTACCGAACTGGTCAACTGAGATATTTACAGTTTCAAATGTGCAGCGAACGAATCCTAGAACTTATTTATTGAAAGACAGTAAAGGTGAAGAAATTGCAGGCTCCTTCTACACTGAGGAGATGCAGAAGAGCTCACAACCAGATCTTTTTCTCGTGGAGAGAGTCATAAGACGACTTGGAAATAAGGCCCTAGTCAAATGGCTTGGTTTTCCTGCTACACAAAACAGTTGGATTGATGCCAGGGATTTGCTATATAATGAACATTCGTCGCCCACAACCACCACAGTAGCCTGACATGCGCGATCGAATGCACATTAGAGGAGGCGGTGGTTTTCTGGACAAACTACCTTTGGAATTACACATCCCGGGATATAACTACTGCGGACCTGGGACAAAGCTTCAGAAACGCTTGGCGCGAGGCGATAAGGGAGTGAATCTGCTTGACGAAGCGTGCATGGAATACGACATTGCATACGAAGCAAATAAAGATCTACCAAGTCGTCACATTGCAGATAGGATTTTAGCTGATAATGCTAAGGCGATACGGAAAAGAAAAGATATTGGTATAGGTCAATGGATCGCGGCATTCGCAGTTGATAAAACCATGCGCGGAAAAATCAAGTTAGGATTAGGAGTGATGAATTTCAAGCGAGTTATGAACGCTGCACGTCGCGCACTAAACATGAAGAACAAGAAGGGTTGTTTGAAGAACTGTATCCTGACAGCGATGTATGCAGCTAAAAACGCAATGAAGGACAAAGAATCACCAACTAGAAGAACAAGAAGATCCGTTAAAGCACCTCGCGTTCTACCAATACCCAAGACATCCGGCGGTTTTATTCCTTTTCTCATCCCAGCCCTCTCCGCGCTCTCAGCGGTAGGTTCGCTCGCCGTTGGGGCTGCAGCTATCGCTCGAACAGTCAAGAATGCGCAAAACTCGCAAACCCAGTTAGAAGAGGCGAGAAGATATAACCGCATGATGGAAGCAGCAGCCATTGGAAAAGGCCTATACTTGAAGCCGTACAGGAAGGGTCTTGGTCTATTCATAAATTAAAAAAAAAAAAAAAAAAAAGCCCAATAGCGGTCCTACCAGATCTACCACTCACAAATACAGACCTTCTGAAGTTTGTTAGGCACAAATTCAAGATACCAAGATTCCGTGGTGTGTTTATGAGGGATACATTACCTAAGACTATGTGGAAAACTGGTGAATGCGGTATTGTGAATTTAGATGTTGTCGGAGGTCCTGGCACCCACTGGGTGGCGTACGTTATGAAAGACGCTGGGGCAGTCTGCTATTTCGACTCCTTTGGTGACCTGCAGCCACCCGAAGAATTACAACAGTACTTCACTCACAGAAGACGTACTATACAATTATCAACGGTATCAGGACTTTAATACATACCTCTGCGGGCATCTTTGCATCATCTTTCTCTTGACGTTCACAAAGGAGAAGAATTAGAACAAGAACTAACGTATATAAGCAGGATGTTTAAACATTCATTCATCAGTTGACGTTCAGATGCAATGTCGTACACTTTGACGTTGAAAGGACGGTCATCTATATTGCGTGCAAATTACTTCCCACCAATTGATTTGAGTGCAGGTCAATGGAGTGTTGCATTGATTGGACTGGAAACGTACAACAGCATCCCGAATATCACCAACACTAACAATAAACTGCATCTCGATATTAATGGTGAAAAAGATATTCTTGAAATAGAATCTGGTGCATACGATATTGACGATTTAAACGAACTCTTAAAACAGTCTGGAAAAGGTATTGAACTACGTGCAAACATCAATACACTTAAATCTGAAATAATGACTCTAATGCAACGATTGACTTTAACCAGAAACATTCAATAGGACCCCTGCTTGGATTCACAAAAGGGCAGATTTTGAAGAAAGATCCAACTAAATTTTACAAGTCCAATCAGTCTGTGGATATACTCCCAGTCAGCACAATACGTGTCGAGTGTAACATAGCTACGAATTCCTATCTCAACGATACTCTGATTCACACTATTTACGGATTCTTCCCCTCAGTTGCAGCGGGGTATAAGATTGTTGAGACACCTGCCAATGCAATATACCTTCCAGTGACTGCTCATTGGGCTATTTGCAGCTGCGTATTGTGGATCAGAATAATAAACTTGTCGACTTTCGCGGTGAGGAAATCATTATACGATTACATCTAAAACAAGATGGGCGTGCGGTATAAAACAAGTGCACGCAATACACAGCGCGCCACTTCGCTACTGAACAGCAAACTGATAACACCTGCGAACTAAGAATTTCTTAAATCAGTTGGTCTCAAACCCCGCAATGACGTCATCACTCAATATAACCAGTCCAGTAGAGTATGATGACAGAATTATACGTCAAGAATACTTCTCTCATAAATCTTACGCTTCAACCACGTTTAACAAGAATGATGAAATCAGGATTGTCATACAGCACCGGACACACTCATTCTTCCGTGCAAGAGTTTCATATATCTCGAGGGGTCATTCAAGAACTATGAACTGAATGGTTCTGAGATTGATCGTACACGCAATGTTGGTCTAACATCGACCCTTAAAACATACGTCTCGGCATCACCAGCAGATCTGCACAGTTTAGAAAATGCTGGATGGTTCATAGACGAGGCGGAGGGTAGAACACCCCAGGAGTACAAGCGATTTACTGCATGCATACCTCTAAAAATACTTATGGGATATTTTGAGGATATGAGACAGATTATTATGAACGCTAAACAGGAACTTATTCTTGTGCGGAGTGCGACAGACAATAACATACAACACGTGGACGAACAATATTTATAGAGAGCAGTACAAAACAAATGTAACACGTAAAATAAAAGATTCAGACGCCCAAGTTAGAGGTAAAAAAGGCGTGGATAAGCAATTTTTATAGAGAGAGAGAGATTCAAAAGGGGTAAAAAACGTAAGCCGGAACACACACAGAACAAGTGGAGGAGCGATCTTTATAGAGAGCATTATAAAAGATATGTAGCACTCATACACAGAGATATCAGAATACTGAAAATGTACTTACCAGGGAATGGAACTTCGTCCACATGGGCACGTTTGCTGCTGCTGCTGCCACTGGCGGATCGTGATCGCTTCATTTTTGCACGTTTAATTACGAAGACGTGACAAGTATTGGACGAACGAAGTATACGAGCAGTGTGAGAGTGAGGTGGGCCGTGCACTTATTTATATAGGTCCTGCCTAGCGCGTGTATGTAGGCGCGGGGTTGTGACATAGAGAGATGGCGCTAACTCTCTCTCTCTCCCCCCCCTCTCACTCTCTCTCTCTCTCTCTCTCTCTCTCTCTCTCTCTCTCTCCCCCCCCCCCCCCCTCCCTCTCTCACACACCCCGCTACGGCAATAGACTAGACACGCATCACGTGGTGGATACACTGGGTGCGACCTTGTTGTTGTCGAATAACGGTGCTTTGGAATGGTGGCGGTGTTATGAAAACATTTCATGCCTAGCGCGTGTATGTAGGCCGGGAGGGGGGGGGGGTGTCTCTGACGTCATGGCCGCCATCATGGATAACGGTACTTTGGAATGGTACCGGCAATGGAATGGGACCGGCCCTGTTGCAATACTCACAAGGGAACCTCCCCATCGCACCCCCCCTCAGATTTAGTTATAAGTTGGCACAGTGGATAGGCCTTGAAAAACTGAACACAGATCAATCGAGAAAACGGGAAGAAGTTTTGTCGAACTATGAAAAAAATAAGCAAAATATACAAATTGAGTAGTCGATGTGTAACATAAGCCACATCAAGGACAATGTGATCTCAGGAGCGCCGTGGTCTCGTGGTTAGCGTAAGAAACTGCGGTACGAGAGGATCTCGGTTCAAGTCTTCCCTCGAGCAAAAATTTTAACTTTTTTATTTTCTAGCAACTGACGTGTGTCAATTATCAAAGTTCAGGCACTCACACATAATCAACTTCGCTCTCGAAAATTCCAGGACATGTTCAGATTTGCTTGGACATATGCAGGATTTGACACACGGAAAAAATTGGAAAACGTTAAAAACATATGTTTTGACAGAGCACAGGGAAAACTGTGTGACTGTGAAACTGTTGCATTCATTTGTTGCAGTTTATGTGATAAACTCTTATGTTTTCATCACTTTTTTGGGAGTTATTATCACATCCACAAGAAAACCTAAATCGGGCAAGGTAGAAGAATCTTTTTACCCATTCGCCAAGTGTGCAAGTTAGGTGGGTCGACAACATATTCCTGTCATGTGACGCACATGCCGTCACCAGTGTTGTATAGAATATATCAGACGTGTTTTCCTGTGGAGGAATCGGTTGACCTATGACCTTGCGATCAAATGTTTTCGGTTCCCATTGGAGAGGAACGTACTTTCGTCTACTAATCGCACGGTTTTGCGGTGCGGTCGCAAAACACAGACACTAAACTTATTACAGTGAACAGAGACGTCAATTAACGAACTGACAGATCATAACTTTGCGGAAACAAATAAAGTAAAATTTTCACCCGAGGGTAGACTTGAACCAAGGACCTCTCGTTCCGCAGTTGTTCACGCTAACCACGAGACTACGGCCCTCCTGAACTGACACTATGCTTGATGTTGCTTATCTTGAACATGGACTACTGAGTTTGTATATTTTACTTATTTTTTCCATAGTTCCACACAACTTCTTCCTGTTTTCTCGATTGATCTGTGTTCAGTTTTTCAAGGCCTGTCCACTGTGCCAACTTATAACTAAATCTGAGGGGGGTGCGATGGGGAGGTTCCCTTGTCAGGTGTAGCTGCGAGCGAACTATTTCCTGTGCGTTGTGTTAGTTATTTTAGCGTGTGCTACAGTGAATTTTGAGGCTCAAATGACAAGTGAATACGTCAAATAATGAGTCAGGTAATTTCATTGCTCTCTGAATCCTTCGGTTCACGTAAGTTTGAAGAAAAATTAGAAAGCAAGAGGCTAGGCAGGCCGACTCCTGCTTTAACAATTTCGCAGGCCGTTAAAACGAAAAGTCGCCAATTCAATAGGAAATTTAACTCTGAATTGTACAAGCATGAATGGCTGTGTGGTTGTGACACGAAAAATGCCTTAGTTTTCCTTGTTTATTTATTTGGAGGAGATCTTTCATGATATAAACATGGAGTCTGTGACATTCAACTCCACCATGACAAAATTAGAAAACACGAACTTTCTTCAGTCCATGTAAATAACGTTTTGGATATGGCATTGTAGTGGCCCCAGAATTTTACGAAGGTCTGGAGACACTTGTGTTCCAGCCGTTTCGCTCACGCGTAAAGATGAGCATGGGATACTGCAGCCATTTATTGTTTGTGCAGGCCAAACTGGAAGGGAGATAATTCGTCGGCGCTGGCAAGTGTTCAGCCCGACCTGCCAAGAATAAGCAAATACGGCCTGGAAGCTCCGTGGAAGGCTGCAAAGAATGATGTAGCATTGTATTGTTAAAAAACAAATGGAGGGCTTCGAAATAGTGACTGTTTAGTAAACGTTGAACTGCTGTTGAGAGTACGTGGACTAGACGTGGATAGTCAGCCACGATAAGAACTTATGTATTAATTGTGTTCAAAAATGTGTAATTAACTGATTCTGGTAATGTGTGGGCTTACGTCAGAAAGTTTAGTTGTTTTTTGTACAAAGTGGAAATAAATATGTTCTGGTGCATTGAATAATGTTCCAAGAGTAGCTTATTTTTTAAGTAAGGAGAGAGAGAGAGAGAGAGAGAGAGAGAGAGAGAGAGAGAGAGTGAAAATTTCCCCTTCCTAGCAGTGAAATCTTCGGAGAAGCGTCCGGTGCTAACAGAAGACATTGGCGCTGCAAGAAAGCAGAACCAGCATTCTTCAACAAGTAAGCTGCATAAAGAGAGCTTAACATTACACCGGGCCACCGCAGCATGTCCAGGCAATGTAAATATAGCTACCCAATTAGACAGTGGGTACAGAAGGTCCGTAGCATTACACAATCAAAAAGTTACCGATAACAGGTACATATTGAATCTAATTATTAACTGTATTCGTTTCTGTGGTGCGTTGGAACTTGCCCTTAGAAGCACACGATGAGACTGAATCATGTTCCAAGCCTGGTGTTTTTCGTTTCTTGATTAATTTTAGTGCAGAATTAGACTCTGTATTAAAATCGCATTTAGAGAAAGATACAATTTTCAAAGGAACTTCAAAAACCATCCAGAATGAACTCTTCCAGTGCATGCTTCAAGTCTGCCAAGAGGAAATTAGGAAGGAAATTAAGGGTACTGAGTGTTTGGCCGTAATACCTGACGAAAGCAGTGATGTAGCCTGTGTTTTCCAGGTAGTTATAGTATATAGGTACATCATTAAGGGGAGACGGTGGCAGAAATGAAAAATTTCCAAATTTTTTTTTATTTGCGTATTTGATAGTAAAGATAATTGAGAATATTATGCCAAATTTTTTCCTTGAAATTCGAACTACAAATAGCATTAAAAAAATTAAAACCCTAAGCAGTGTAATGCGCCAAACCCGCTTTTCAATGTACCAAATGGAGGAAAAAATTTATTGCAGAATTTGGCCTGTGAACCTATAAAATATAGCTTTAGAAGGCTGTGATTTTTTGTATACATAACAGCAGTGTTGTAAAGAAGGCTGTGGAGCCATTTCTGGTTCAATCAGTGTTGTATAGAAGGCTGTGGAGTGTTGTAAACAAGTTTTGTGCTGTTCAGTGGAATTCGAGTGACGCTTCATTTATTGTGCCATTCTTTGCGCAAGGTTGAATCTGTTGATCCCTTTTTACAATGCCTAGACCTGATAAAATATTTTAAAAAATATAGTAAGTCCCATATTGCCAATATCAAGCGAAAAACTGACATTGAGGTTAGGGTCGGGCCTGCAGATGGAAACATTAGCTTGTCTCCAAGTGCATCTAAAATAAAACTTGGGACAGGGATTGTGTCAGCAGAAACAAATCATGACAGAAATACAGTTTTCAGAATTGTGGATCTGGAAATGGTGGCAGAAGCACTTAGAAAAGCCTGCAAGTGCTATGTTTGTGTAGGAAATGGGATTTGGTTGATGATAGAAGAGAGAAGGTTTAGTTTGCACATTGCACATTTTGTCAAGACTGTGATGCTGACAGACCAAGACATCAAAGGTCAGTAATAGAATCTATGAAGCCAATATGAGATTTGCTTATGGACTTAGATGTATAGGGATTGGAAAATATGGTGGAAACCTTTTATGTGGTATTATGAACATGCCTGGTCATCCCCTAAAATTTTCCGCAGTGAATACTGCTCTCCTCAATGCAGTTGCAGAAGTAAGTGAAGAGAGCATGAAAATGGCAGTCCAGTCAAGAAAATTGTGAAGCAACTAATAGCAACGACGTAGTAGTTTCCTGTGACAGTTCCTGGATGAAGAGGGGGCATACTTCACTGCATGGAGTTTCAACAATCATTAGCGTCGACACTGGAAAAGTTTAGACTTAGAAGTGATGTCTAAATATAGTTCTGCATGTTCCTTGCACAAGAAATATATTGATGCAGGTAAAGAACCAGAATGGCAAGAAGCCCATAAAGCTGTTTGTAGCAGAAAATATGCAGGCTCCAGAGGTGGGCTGGAAGCTGCAGGTATGAAATTCATTTTCCATAGATCTTTGCAAAAGTATGGAGTAAGAGACGTCCAGTATTTAGGAGATAGAGGCTCTAGTGTTTTCAAGAATGTAGTTGAAAGTCAGCCCTATCGAAAAGATTGCACTATCGAGAAACTGGAGTGCCTAGGCCATATTCAGAAGAGGATGGGTGGACGACTCCGAAGACTTGTTGCAGACAATAAAGGCAAGCTACTAGAGGATGGGAAGCCACTGGGAGGTAAAAACAGACTAACAAAGAAGAGATTTGACAGCCTACTGGTCTATTATGGTGCTGCAATTAGAAGTAACCTCACAAGTTTGGACAGTATGAGGAAAGCAGTATGCGCCATTGGTTGCATTACTTGTCGACAGACACTACACCTCAACATGGCCTCTGTTCTAATGAATGGTGCAAATTTTGGAAAGTAAGGAAAGTGGGGAAGCTTATATCCATAAAAATAACCTTCCTTATGAGGTTTCAATGACCATTAAGCCAACTTTTAAAGCACTGGCTTCACCAGAACTGCTAGAAAAACGTCTGCATGGGAAAACACAGAACCCAAATGAAAGTTTCAATGCTCTTATTTGGAAAAGATGTCTAAAGACTGTGTTTGTTACCAATTTGGTGGTGAAGATTTCTGCTTTGGAAGCTGCAGCAGTGTTTAATGATGGGAATGTGGCAAGACTTCACAGCCTCAGCAAGTTGGGCTTTACACCTGGAGTCTTCACTGAGCGGATACTGCAGTTCATCGATAAGCAAAGAATCGCGAAGGCAGAGACTTCAGTACAGAACATACAAAAAATTGCTAGGCAGAGGAGCAGAGAAGCTAAAAGAGCTGTAGAGGATGATGAGGAAGAAATGGAATATGGATATGGGCAGTTTTAGCTAAGGTATGATACGATTTTTGTTTTTGTTTTACATTTCATCCAAACTTTAAAATGATTTTTCTGCAACTTAAGGTTTTCTGCTTTCAGGAACACATATCAGAAACTACTGGAAGGATTGAAATGAAATTTGGCACACCTATTCTTTTACTTTGAAGCAATATTTAAGTGGAACAAAATTTTAATCAAGATATTATACACAGTTTTGTGGTTGATAATATATTGAAAAGTTTGCTTGCAAAAAATGTTCGAATCCAAAATATCACAGAAAATAAGAGCATTAATTTACCAAAATGTTACTGCACTTAGGCCGGTATTACACTATCAAATTTCTTTGTCCAATATCTTTGTCAAAGATATTTGATGGGTGTAATAGGGAACTTTGACAAATGTCGTCAAATATTTGATCAAATCTAGGGCCTCGTCGTAGATTTGATCAAAGAAATCGCTTGTCTTCTGTTCACTGCAATGCGATGTTACCACGCGGAGCGCCTGCATCGCTGGAGCGTTCTGTCATCTGTTGTGTGTTTGTAAACATGGCCGGAAAATACAATTTGTGTGTGGCGTCTACCACAAAATTAATAGAAATGTATGAAGCGGATGAGACGCTTTACAATGTGAGGCACCCTGATTATAAAAATAGATTAAGAAGATTGGAAAGTTACAAAAATATTGCGGAGATTATTAGCCGTGACATGCGGCCTGGATGTACGGCTGAGGATATCAAGAGGAATATAAATGGGCTCCGCACTAGCTACTCGTACGAGAAAGCAAAAGTACGTATTGACATATTCATTTATATTTATTTATGCAAGTAAAGTTTACATGTCATACAAATGATTTGCATTAATTTGTTCACTGCAGCGACTTGAAGCAGACAATAATGTTTACGTAACCTATAAGTAGTTTACATTACTTTCATTACTAACATTGCAGATGCATAAAAGCAAAAGTGGAGCCAGTGCGCAGGCGGCGTATACTCCACAAGTGTACTGGTTCCAAATGCTCAAATTTCTCGACCAGGCAACAGAGGCGGACGAGAGTGTGTGCAATATAGAGAGCACGGAAAGTGAAAGTGAACGTGCCACACCGACGTTTGAGGAAATGTTTGAGGTATGTACATTTGTTTACATTTTACGTAACTAAATGTGATTATCTTGCCAGGGCACTTTCCCAGCGCCATTGTAAAATGTCTTAAAGTATTCCCTAACTGCTCTCGCGTGTACTGTACGTCCAGAAGCAGCTTGGCAAGCTACTGGTTCCATTCGCTGTAGGTCCGCAGTGCTTTGTGTCTCAAGGTAAGTGCAGTCCCCTACTACGGCAGAAACTGTTTCCTGACGAGTGTACAAGTGTTTTCTTCTCTCAGTTAACAAGCTCTGCAGTGTGCAGGCAGCCAGTGTAATTGTGGTAACTTGTTCTGGAGGCAGATTAATGGTAGTAAGAAAAATCCTGAAACGACTTGCAAGAATGCCAAAGCTGCTCTCCACTAATCTTCTCACTCGTGACAGTCTGTAATTGAAAACCTTTTCTTCTTTTGTGATTCCTTTTAAGGGGTATGGCTTCATAATGTTATAACTCAGAGGAAAAGCGTCATCTGCCAGTACTACCATTGGAGTTGTGATGTTTGTGTTCCCAAGATTCCTGCCTTCAGGAATGTTAGAGAATAGATCGGTCAACGAGACACTCGCGTAGTTTGCTTTTTGAAAACACTCCAGCATCACCAACATGCCCATTAGTTCCTACATCAACATACAAAAATTTGTAGGAAGCATCTACCATGGCAAATAAAATGATACTGTTGAAGGATCTATAACTGAAAAAGTGAGATCCACTAACTTGTGGGCAATTAATACGAATATGTTTCCCGTTCAATATTCCTATAGTGTTATAACAGTTCCACTTCCTCTCGAAATCCTGTGCAATTTGCTCGCACTCTCCTCTGCTTGTGGGTGCGTGTAAATAAATAAGATATCTGTACGAGGGTTGTTTTTTAAGTAAGGGCCGTTCGCGCGTATAGTGCCGTAGTTCGCACGGACGCCGCAACAAGCCACCGCGCCACTTGCCGGCATCCTTCCCGCTCACACTGATGCAAGTGGCAGCTCTGTAGCCGACGTGTACGCATCGCTGTGCTACTTTATAATGTTTACGATTATTGAATCGCCCGCCGCGTGTGAGATACGGTCAGTGATACGTTTTTTGACCGCGACAAGCCTATCAGCTGCAGAAATTCATCGTCAGTTAACAGAAGTTTATGGCTCGAATGCAATGGGTTAGAGAGTTTAAAAATGGCCGTCAAAACGTCCATGACGAAGAACGCTCAGGCCGGCCCTCTGTGATCACTGATGATTTGGTGGCTGCAGATTCGTGAGGACAGAAGATTCACAATTTCCACTGTTTCTTTGGAATTTCCACAAGTTTCGAGATCGGTTTTGTACAAAATTGTGTCTGAAAACCTAAACTTTAAGAAACTGTGTTCTCGGTGGGTACCCAGACTCCTCACAGAGGACCACAGAGAGAAGAGATTTGCCACTTCATTGGACTTTTTGATTCGTTACGAGGAAGAAGGGGATGACATGTTGAGTGAAATTGTCACTGGAGATGAAACATGGGTATCCCATATCACTCCCGAAAGCAAGCGACAATCGATGGAATGGCGACACACAACCTCACCCGTCAAGATCAAAGTCAAACAGACGCTGTCAAAGCGCAAGATTATGGCAACTGTGTTCTGGGACCGGCGCGGTGGACTTTATGCCACGAGGAACGACAATCAACTCAGATGCCTACTGAGCAACTGAAGCTCCGCAGAGCAATTCAAAGCAAAAGGCGCGGCATGCTGACATAAGGAGTTTTGCTCCTGCACGATAACGCTAGGCCTCACACCTCTCAAAAGACTCGGGATTTGATTGATTCTTTCGACTGGGAAGTTTTGGACCGTGCACCATACAGCCCCGACCTTGCTCCTAGCGATTTTCACCTTTTCCGGTACCTGAAACACCATCTCGGCGGGCAGCGCTTCAATGACGACGATGAAGTGAAAGCGGCCGTGAACTCTTGGCTGTCGGAGCAGGCGGCCGAGAGAAACTTCCACATTAGTGATAATTCCTTAGCTAAGAGGAAAGGAGAAACTGGCTATGACCCACTGCACAAGGTCAGACCCCTCCTAGATAACGTGGGTGCTAATTTCCAGCGTGTGTATACACCATCTCAAAAAATTACAATAGATGAAGGCATCTGTAAATTTCGAGGTCGTGTGTATTTCAAACAGTACATGCCACAAAAACCAAATAAATGCGGTATGAAACTGTACATGTTATCCGAATCTGACACAGGTTACATCTGGAATTTCTCTGTTTACGTGAGTGAAAGGTCTGGCACAGTGACTCTGGTAAAGACATTGCTTGCAAATCTGTCAGGAAAAGGCTACACTTTGTTTACGCACAGATTCTACACAAGTCCAATACTTGCTTCAGAACTGGAAGCTGCAAAAACTGCTCTTGTGGGTACGACATGAAAATCTCGGCAGGGATTGCCTCGTGCTATAAAAGATCCGAACCTTCAGCGAGGTGAACTTATTTTCAGGCGTAAAGGATATATGTTAGCACTGTGTTGGAAGGACAGAGGAAATGTGCATATGGTAAGTACAAGCCACACTGCTGAGATGGTCACTTTCACTGATCAGAGAGGAAGAGAGAAGTCAAAGCCTGCCTGTGTAGTGGACTACAATAAAAACAAGTTTGGTGTTGATTATCAGATCAGCGATTGTCATATGGCGCTTTTGAACATCGAACTGTGAAGTGGTGGAGAAAGTTGGCATTCCATGTTATACTAATGGTGACTGTAAATTCCTGCATATTATACAATAAGGTTACTGGAAAACGCCTCACAACATCTCACTTCATGACAGTTATCTTGCACAAAGCAAAGATCTTGAACCCCGACCTGGTCCATCTGGACTCTCAAGACTATCAACTGGAAATCATTTTATGGAAAAGTAAGACAGAAGTAGGTAAGAAACAGTGTGTAGTGTGTTCTCTGAGAGGAAAAAAAATGACTGGAAAAGTGTGGCGAAAAGACACAAGCTACCAGTGTAGTGAATGTATAGCAGCATTGTGGAAAATGCCTTCAAAATTTACCACACAAAGAGCAAAATTGCATCCTAAAATAGTTACAGGAGGTTACTGTAGATAAGACATACTGTATCCATCATAACTACTATTTTTGAGTAAAATAACAATTCCTTCTAGAAAATACAGTGAATATACCATTGACCAATTTTTCCTTTTTTCAAAAACAATGTTATAATAATAACGCTTGTCAAAAGTATGTATTAATTCAAGAGAAAGGTATTATATATGGTTTTGAACAAGAAGTCTAGGTTTTTTTCAATAAGAGTAATTTTATTGCTATAACTGAAACCTTTCGTGAGTTGTAGTAGTTTAAAATACGTTACAATCAGCCAGTCTTTATGGTAGACACCCGCGCTCAATGGCTCAGGACCCAAAGTGTTAAACATGTTTTTAAAACCTTTTTCCGGCTGCTTGATGTGGACACCATTTGGAAGCATGTTTCGATTTTAGTAGTGTTGTGTTTACTATAGTGTCGTTTTCGCTTTATTTTTCTAAACTAATGGAGTGGTCAAGGCAGCAAAGTGTTGATTTAATTGCCGTGTACCAGGCGGGAGGATTGCTTATGGAACGTCCGGAGCAAGGAGTATAAAAACACTGTTAAAAAACACGATGCACTTGCAAAACTTGCAGCAGCTTTTGGCACGGACAAGGAAGTGTAGAGAAAAAGATACGATCGCTTGTGGTTGCTTACAGGCGTGAGAAAAGGAAAATTATTTCTAGCAGACCATCTGGTAGTGGTGCAGACACTGCATATGATTCAAACTGGTTCGGCTATCGGCTGCTGCAGTTCTTGGACGATGTTCATGAGCCGAAGGAGACAACAGATACAGTGGAAAACGAGGTACGAAAATTATGCTTGTTTGTCTATTTGCATTGTATGGTATACAGGCCCATTCACTCAGTTATTTTACCACGGTACACTTCCTTGTGGGGTTAAAAAATAGTCAGCAAACTCGTCTCGAAGTTGTTTATTGGTGGAAGCAGCTGTCCTTGGTATACTCTGTGCTGCAATGAAAACTGATGCAGTGTCATCTCGTCTCCATGTCACCTGTTTGTAACTCGTAGGAGTAGAAGCATCCAAGTGGGGTGTACAGATTCCTTGCCTCAGCATTTCGCCTTAACGAACTGTGGAGAAACACAGCTGTAAGTGTGACAGTTTTCGCCTTCTCCGGTTGTAGCAACTTGGTTTTTCTAAACACACGAAAAACTGAAGCCATAATGCCGACAGTGTTCTCAACAACCATTCCGGACCTAGAAAGTCTGTAATTAAAAACTCTCTTTTGCGCCTCGAACACGTTTTCCCGCCAGGGTTTCGTAATGTTTTCCTGTAAGGGGAAAGCATCGTCTGCTACAAAAACATATGGTAGGGCCTTCGTGCCACCTGGTAAGCATTCAGCTTGTGGCAAGTTAAGTTTCTTTTTGTTAATTAACTCGCGTTTTTGAACACACCGCCATATGATATTCTGCCTTGGCAGCCGATGTCTGCGTACAAAAAGTTGTAGCTGGCATCGACGACAGGAAGCAGCCAATGCTGAATGAACCTTTATAATATTCACTTCCACTACCAACAGGGCACTGTAGACGATATGTTTCCCATCAACTGCTCCGACACAGGGGGGTGAACTGAAGAATCTGTGACACCAAACACGCTGTTTCACGCCAGTCTCAAAGAAATAAATTTGATTTCAGGTTTTTGTACAATCGCCAGAGGGCATAAATGACGATGAAGATGTTGCGGCTGGACCTTCCAGTACTCCACCACGAAAAATTAGAAGGATGGGCGAGAAAAAAGATATGCAGCAACCCTACAAGATATTGCTTCTCAATTATTAACTAACATGCTGCAAAAACAAGAAAAGAACACGAACGATGAATGTAGTACATATGGGCAGTATGTGGCATCAGTGTTATGGGAACTGCCAGAGTTAAGATAAAAAAACAATGGCTTTGCTTAATGAAGTGTTAATGAAACTGCATGTAGCATATTTGGAAACTCAGCAGTCGACAATGGGTATGAATGTGGCAGGGCCATCATAGTCATCATCATCAAGTAGTAATTCCCCTGTTACATTTACGAGGTATGAAAACAGTGATAACACAGTTGAAGAAGTTGTGTTGATGAGATATGTAAAGTAATTGACAAATAATAAAATTGTAATGCCCCTCAAAGGGGCAGTCCGAAAATGTATATATTTTTTCAGAAGACAACTGAAGTTGTCAAGTAGTAGTAGCTTTTTCATTTTAAATTTTCATTTCAATAAAATATAGATAAAGACAACAGTTCCTACCTTAATTTGTCCCGAAGTGCCTTTATTATAGCTTGATACACTTTTGGTATCATTTACTGATTTTGGATTTGGACATCCTGCAGCACGTACATCAATGAGTTATACGAATCTCCAGTAGCTAAAAAGCGTAAAGCCGCGTACACATTGAGCCTTAAACATGTTTTCAAAACCTGTTTCCGGCCGCTTTTTGTGGACACCATTTGGAAACATGCTTCGAAACACAGAAACATCTATCCGTAGCAGTGTCGGTACAGATCAAAGGAAACAATGTTTCAGGCTAGCTACCACTTTTCATCCGCGCACGGCGCTAGCGTGTGTGTGTGGGTGGCGTCCACTGTTAAGTAGTGTTGTGTTTACTATAGTGTCGTTTTCCCTTTATTTTTCTAAACTAATGGAGTGGTCAAGGCAGCAAAGTGTTGATTTAATTGCCATGTACCAGGGGGGAGGATTGCTTATGGAACGTCCGGAGCAAGGAATATAAAAACACTGTTAAAAAACACGATGCACTTGCAAAACTTGCAGCAGCTTTTGGCACGGACAAGGAAGTATAGAGAAAAAGATACGATCGCTTGTGGTTGCTTACAGGCGTGAGAAAAGAAAAATTATTTCCAGCAGACCATCTGGTAGCGGTGCAGACACTGCATATGATTCCAACTGGTTCGGCTATCGGCTTCTGCAGTTCTTGGACGAAGTCCATGAGCCGAGGGAGGCAACAGATACAGTGAAAAACGAGGTACGAAAATTATGCTTGTTTATCTTTATTTGTATTTTACGGTATACAGTCACATTCACCAATAGTTATTTTGCAACCGTAAACTTCCTTGTGGGCTTAAGAAGTAGTTAGCAAACTCGTCTCGAAGTTGTTTATTCGTGGAAGCAGCTGTCCTTGGTATACTCTGTGCTGCAATGAAAACTGATGCAGTGTCATCTCGTCTCCATGTCACCTGTTTGTAACTCGTAGGAGTAGAAGCATCTAAGTGGGGTGTACTGATTCCTTGCCTCAGCTTTTCGCCTTAACGAATTGTGGAGAAACACAGCTGGAAGTGTGATAGTTTTTTGCCTTCTCCGGTTGTAGCAACACAGGTTTTCTAAACACACGAAAAACTGAAGCCATAATGCCGATAGTGTTCTTAACAACCATTCTGGCCCTAGAAAGTCTGTAATTAAAAACTCTCTTTTGCATCTTTAACACGTTTACCCGGGTAAGGTTTCATAATTTTTTCCTGTAATGGAAAAGCATCGTCTGCTACAAAAACATATGGTAGGGCCTTTGTGCCGCCCTTAAGCATCCAGCTTGTGGCAAGTTAAGTTTCTTTTTGTTAATTAACTCGCGTTTTTGAACACACCACCATCTGATATTCTGCCTTGGCAGCCGATGTCTGCGTACAAAAAGTTGTAGCTGGCATCGACGACAGCAAGCAGCCAATGCTGAATGAACCTTCATAATTGTAATATTCAGTTCTACTACCAACAGGGTACTGTACCACAATAAGTTTCCGATCAATTGCTCTGACAGTGGGGGAACTGGAGAATCTGTGAGAACAAACAAGCTGTTTCACGCCAGTCGTTTTCAGTCGCAGGTATGTGAAAGAAAGAAATTTGATTTCAGGTTTTCGTACAATCGCCAGAGGGCACCAATGAAGATGAAGAGGTTGCGGCTGTACCTTCCAGTACTCCACCACGAAAAATTAGGATGGGCGAGAAAAAAGATATGCAGCAACCCTACAAGATATTCCGTCTCAATTATTAACTAACATGCTGCAAAAACAAGAAAAGAACAAGAACGATGAATGTAGTACATATGGGCAGTATGTGGCATCAGTATTACGGAAATTGCCAGAGTTAGAAAGAGCAAAAACAATGTCTTTGCTTAATGAAGTATTAATGAAACAGCATGTAGCATATTTGGAAAGTCAGTAGTCGACAGTGGGTATGAATGTGGCATGGCCATATCATCATCATCATCATCATCATAATCATCATAATCATAATCAAGTAATAATTCCCCTGTTACATTTACGAGTTATGAAGACCGTGGTAACACAATTTAAGAAGTTGTGTATGATGAGATATGTAATGTAACTGACAAATAATAAAATTCCGAAAAGATTCTTATTTAACGATGTTTTTCATTTACTTGCCTTTACATAATCCTTCGGTACTTCCACCAGAGCTCCACATACTTCAGGTACTATGAGAGATATTGCTTGCTTCGAAAAGTGAAATAAATACGCAAGACTCTGAAATGAATTTCTTGTTGCCAGAAAACGATGAGTAACTCCAAGCCTTTGGTTGACTGAAATCGCTTTCCTGAAATTCGTGTCAGCTTGTGTCGCCTGGCCACCAAGATCTGTTGCAGGACCATTTGATTCATGGGTCCAGTTACATGGCTCCTTCCGTGTATAGCGATTTTACGGCTATGACGAGTGGGGCCTCAGGATGGCATCAATGTAATGCCGAAACGAGCAGCACATAGAAGTTCATAAAATAAATTTCTACAATACATACGGTTGTTGGTAAATTATTGCATCAAGAAGTTCATGCCAGCCGTCGTCCCACGATCCATAATGGACCAACGAAGATTATTTCCTATGTGGTGGCCGATTTTATGAACAAGACTGAAGGAGTGGCGTTGGGTAGTGTCTTGCCTCCGGTGGTGGCAAATCTGTTTATGGAGAGATTCGAGGATGAGACACTTACGATCGCTGCCTACAAGCCGACCTGTTTCTTTAGGTACGTTGAAAGGTGGCTACAATGAATCACAGCGCAAGAGATTGCGCCAAAGATTATTATTCCGCCGCCTCCACTGGTGCAGTAGTGGTTCAGAGGTTGCCGTGGGCAGTGCTTGTTGAGAGGATGTCGAGAGCAGTACTAGTTCAGAGGACGTCGAGTGCAGTTTTTTGTTCTGTTGGGCGAGAGAGTAGATGCTGTTCGGTTGGTGTAATGTATAGATGGGAGATGTTGCAATGATCACTGTGTATTTTTCGTCAATATATATGGAGGTAAAAAAAAAATTATTTCAAATTTCTTTAATGACAATGCCTCTTCGTCACAGGTTCGGTCAACAAAGCATCTGGCTCGTGTTCGTGTATTAGACTTATAATTCTGGTTTCTATGTGCAATTATAGTATTTCTGGTTTCTCAATTAGTTCATTGTAAATGGCGTTTAAAATGTCTTGTCGTATTGAGGAAGAACCGTGCCAGATACGAGGTGCATTCAAGTTCCAAGGCCTCCGATTTTTTTTTTGGAAAGAGAGAGAAACATGCGCACTGTTTTAAAATGACGGCTCGTTCACTGTCAATACGTCCCAGAGATGGCAGCACCGTACGGAAGATGGAATTTTACCGCCAGTGGCGAGAATGAGAACTGTTTTAAATACTTAAAATGGCGACGTTTTCCTTACTTGAACAGCGTGCAATCATTCGTTTTCTGAATTAGCGTGGTGTGAAACCATTTGAAATTCATCGACAGTTGAAGGAGACATGTGGTGATGGAGTTATGGATGTGTCGAAAGTGCGTTCGTGGGTGCGACAGTTTAATGAAGGCAGAACATCGTGTGACAACAAACCGAAACAACCTCGGGCTCGCACAAGCCGGTCTGACGACACGATCGAGAAAGTGGAGAGAATCGTTTTGGGGGATCGCCGAATGACTGTTGAACAGATCGCCTCCAGAGTTGGCATTTCTGTGGGTTCTGTGCACACAATCCTGCATGACGACCTGAAAATGCGAAAAGTGTCATCCAGGTGGGTGCCACGAATGCTGACAGACGACCACACGGCTGCCCGTGTGGCATGTTGCCAAGCAATGTTGACGCGCAACGACAGCACGAATGTAACTTTCTTTTCGTCGGTTGTGACAATGGATGAGACGTGGATGCCATTTTTCAATCCAGAAACAAAGCGCCAGTCAGCTCAATGGAAGCACACAGATTCAACGCCACCAAAAAAATTTCGGGTAACCGCCAGTGCTGAAAAAATGATGGTGTCCATGTTCTGGGACAACGAGGGCGTAATCCTTACCCATTGCGTTCCAAAGGGCACTACGGTAACAGGTGCATCCTACGAAAATGTTTTGAAGAACAAAGTCCTTCCTGCACTGCAACAAAAACGTCCGGGAAGGGCTGCGCGTGTGCTGTTTCACTGAGACAACACACCCGCACATCGAGCTAACGTTACGCAACAGTTTCTTCGTGATAACAACTTTGAAGTGATTCCTCATGCTCCCTACTGATCTGGCTCCTAGTGACTTTTGGGTTTTTCGAACAATGAAAGACACTCTCCGTGGCCGCACGTTCACCAGCCGTGCTGCTATTGCCTCAGCGATTTTCCGGTGGTCAAAACAGACTCCTAAAGAAGCCTTCGCCACAGCCATGGAATCATGGCGTCAGCGTTCTGAAAAATGTGTACGTCTGCAGGGCGATTACGTCGAGAAGTAATGCCAGTTTCATCGATTTCGGGTGAGTAGTTAATTAGAAAAAAATCGGAGGCCTTAGAACTTGAATGCACCTCGTATATTGGCCAGACCACCAGGACTGTGGACATAAGACGTAAAGAGCACCAAAGGCACACCAGGCTACGACAAGCCACTAAATCGGCAATAGCAGAACATTGCTTGGAACTTGAGCACACCATGAATTATGATAGAACCAGGATCTTACCTCAGACCCCCAAATTTTGGGATAGCGTCATTACTAAATCGATTGAAATCAAGATGACAGAGAACTTGAGAAACCGGGAAGCTGGGTACCAACTCAATGGCGTGGATACCGGCTTGGACCTACTACAAAAACAACGGAAGAAAACACAAGACCAGGAGAATGACAGGGGCGCTGGAGAAAGTCGGAGCGGTCACCAACAGCAAACGCAGCCTGTCGACAGTGCGAGGAAAGCGCCTGGCGGGCGCGGACCTAGTAGGGAACGCAATGAAACGGCCGCCACCGGGGAAAACAGCGGAAGCAGGCGCGCGGACGGAAGACGGAACATTTGGCGACCAACCGACACGGTCGCAGCGGGAGCGGACGGGGTAGGGAACGCAAGACACCGTCCAGACAAAAATACGGGACACGGTCAGCCTTTCGTCCAGTGTCGTACGACAGATCGGATCAGTCTCCCCCTTAAATAGGGACTTATCCGTGCCAGGGCCCGCAGCAACGCCCGGCCACCCGCGCACGTGTATACAGGGCGCTACAAAAAGGTACGGCCAAACTTTCAGGAAACATTCCTCACACACAAAGAATGAAAATATGTCATGTGGACATGTGTCCGGAAACGATTTACATGTTAGAGCTCATTTTAGTTTCGTCAGTATGTACTGTACTTCCTCGATTCACCGCCAGTTGGCCCAATTGAAGGAAGGTAATGTTGACTTCCTGCAACTATTTTAGGATGCCATTTTGCTCTTTGTGTGGTAAATTTTGAAGGCATTTTGCACAATGCTGCTATACATTCACTACACTGGTAGCTTGTGTCTTTTCGCCACACTTTTCCAGTCATTTTTTTTTCCTCTCAGAGAACACACTACACATTCCTCACACACAAAGAATGAAAATATGTCATGTGGACATGTGTCCGGAAACGATTTACATGTTAGAGCTCATTTTAGTTTCGTCAGTATGTACTGTACTTCCTCGATTCACCGCCAGTTGGCCCAATTGAAGGAAGGTAATGTTGACTTCGGTGCTTGTGTTGACTGACTCTACAGTAGTAGCATCAAGCACATCAGTACGTAGCATCAACAGGTTAGTGTTCATCACGAACGTGGTTTTGCAGTGCAATGTCTACAAATGCGGAGTTGGCAGATGCCCATTTGATGTACGGATTAGCACGGGGCAATAGCCGTGGCGCGGTACGTTTGTATCGAGGCAGATTTCCAGAACGAAAGTGTCCCGACAGGAAGACGTTCGAAGCAATTGATCGGCGTCTTAGGGAGCACGGAACATTCCAGCCTATGACTCGCGACTGGGGAAGACCTAGAATGACGAGGACACCTGCAATGGACGAGGCAATTCTTCGCGCAGTTGACGATAACCCTAATGTCAGCGTCAGAGAAGTTGCTGCTGTACAAGGTAACATTGACCACGTCACTGTGTGGAGAGTGCTACGGGAGAACCAGTTGTTTCCGTACCATGTACAGCGTGTGCAGGAACTTTCAGCAGCTGATTGGCCTCCGCGGGTACACTTCTGCGAATGGTTCATGCAACAATGTGTCGATCCTCATTTCAGTGCAAATGTTCTCTTTACGGATGAGGCTTCATTCCAACGTGATCAAATTGTAAATTTTCACAATCAACACGTGTGGGCTGACGAGAATCCGCACGCAATTTTGCAATCACGTCATCAACACAGATTTTCTGTGAACGTTTGGGCAGGCATTGTTGGTAATGTCTCGATTGGGCCCCATGTTCTTCCACCTACGCTCAATGGAGCACGTTATCATGATTTCATACGGGATACTCTACCTGTGCTGCTATAACATGTGCCTTTACAAGTACGAACGACACAACATGTGGTTCATGCACGATGGATCTCCTGCATATTTCAGTCGAAGTGTTCGTACGCTTCTCAACAACAGATTCCGTGACCGATGGATTGGTAGAGGCGGACCAATTCCATGGCCTCCACGCTCTCCTGACCTCAACCCTCTTGACTCATTTATGGGGGCATTTGAAAGCTCTTGTCTACGCAACCCCGATACCAAATGTAGAGACTCTTCGTGCTCGTATTGTGGACGGCTGTGATACAATACGCCATTCTGCAGGGCTGCATCAGCGCATCAGGGATTCCCTGCGACGGCGGGTGGATGCATGTATCCTCGCTAACGGAGGACATTTTGAACATTTCCTGTAACAAAGTGTTTGAAGTCACTCTGGTACGTTCTGTTGCTGTGTGTTTCCATTCCATGATTAATGTGATTTGGAGAGAAGTAATAAAATGAGCTCTAACATGGAAAGTAAGCGTTTCCGGACACATGTCCACATAGCATATTTTCTTTCTTTGTGTGTGAGGAATGTTTCCTGAAAGTTTCGCCGTACCTTTTTGTAACACCCTGTATAGGGCTGTTGGAGCGCGGATACCTTCAGGCGAAGTGGAAGCCAATACGACGGAAACAAGCAAGGTGCCAACCAAGCGCGAAAACAGCACTCCCGTGTACGACGACACGCCACCACCGCCCCGCGACTCACCAGAATCGCCTGACGGGAGTTACGGACCACATTCCCCTTCCAGTGTGAACTCGTCGGGACGATGCAGCCCCAACAATCATTCCGAACCCCTCAGTAGTTTCCATGTCACCACATATGTCATTACGCGGCTTCCAGCGGAATGCACTCCACCGCAACTCGCCTCATACGCAGGTTTTTCAGACAGGATATCAAAGACAATATCAAACACCTCACCGTAACCAGGGACCACAGAACCGAAGGCAAGAAGGCCTTCCTTGACGTTAAAGTGAACAACATAGAGATGGAAATACGCCGAAAGATCCGTGAGTCAGGTTACTCAGAGGCAGAAATGCGACTCCAAAGACCCCGCGACGGAAGGGGTGGAGTCAGACGCAAATCAGAGCCATCCCTAAGTGTCGTCATCGAAAAAATCCCGATAAACACCAAAGACGACTCAGTCATACAACAACTTCGCGACCAGGGATTAAAAGTAAACACTGCCTGCAGAATTATCTCAAATGCAAATAACGCCCCATCAGAAAAGTACAGGGTCATTACACAGGATCCACAAACAGTAGACAAAATGTTGGCGGAAGGCGTGGTGACAGACTACAAAAGAAGAGCCACAGAACCCCCACACGACCCCCCTCCACAACCGGAACAGTGCCTGACATTCAATCACACAACGGCCAAACGCACAGAACAAGTGAAAAGCGCGCGATGCGCAGGCGCCCACAACCTCTCCCAGTGCAAACAAATGGAGAAGCAACAGTGTTCCAACTGCGGCGGGGAGGACTCGGCACTGTCCTACAAGTGCCCTCAGCGCCCTAAAGAAGCCACCAGCACTGAAACCACGGCCACCACCAAAACAATTGATGGCCCAGCGCCGCTCCCGCCAGAAGAAACCTTCACAGAAGAATTGGTACTTAAAGATGACCTGATCCGACTCCTCACAACGGTCTTGATGGATTTACTTCAAGACCGCCGTGAGGACGTTAAGAAATCAACTGGCAGACCATCCAGACGACTCCTCCAAAAGGGCATGTTCGCTACACAAGTGAGAAATGCACTCCATGTCACAGTAACAGACCGCTGGGACCCAGAAATACGAACACACTGGCACTCACAACACTGTACGTTGTCCTCGATAGTGAGCGTTCATCGGAGGTGAGGGTATCATCTGGAGTGCCCCAGGGAAGTGTGGTAGGTCCGCTGTTGTTTTCTATCTACATAAATGATCTTTTGGATAGGGTGGATAGCAATGTGCGGCTGTTTGATGATGATGCTGTGGTGTACGGGAAGGTGTCGTCGTTGAGTGACTGTAGGAGGATACAAAATGACCTGGACAGGATTTGTGATTGGTGTAAAGAATGGCAGCTAACTCTATATATAGATAAATGTAAATTAATGCAGATGAATAGGAAAAAGAATCCTGTGATGTTTGAATACTCTATTAGTAGTGTAGCGCTTGACACAGTCATGTCGATGAAATATTTGGGCGTAACATTGCAGAGCGATATGAAGTGGGACAAGCATGTAATGGCAGTTGTGGGGAAGGCGGATAGTCGTCTTCGGTTCATTGGTTGAATTTCGGGAAGATGTGGTTCATCTGTAAAGGAGACCGCTTATAAAACACTAATACGACCTATTCTTGAGTACTGGTCGAGCATTTGGGATCCCTATCTGGTCGGATTGAGGGAGGACATAGAAACAATTCAGAGGCGGGCTGCTAGATTTCTTACTGGTAGTTTTGATCATCACGCGAGTGTTACGGAAATACTTCAGGAACTCGGGTGGGAGTCTCTAGAGGAAAGGAGGCGTTCTTTTCGTGAATCGCTACTGAGGAAATTTAGAGAACCAGCATTTGAGGCTGACTGCAGTACAATTTTACTGCCGCCAACTTACATTTCGCGGAAAGACCACAAAAGATAAGAGAGATTAGGGCTCGCACAGAGGCATATAGGCAGTCATTTTTCCCTCGTTCTGTTTGGGAGTGGAACAGGGAGAGAAGATGCTAGTTGTGGTACAAGGTACCCTCCGCCACGCACCGTATGGTGGATTGCGGAGTATGTATGTAGATGTGGATCACACACTACGACCGCTCTCCCCCTCCCCCACCCCACCGCAAAATCCACCACCCACACTCAACCCGAAGCACAAGTATACACACGAAAGTAGGAAAGTACAGCCCCCCACTCCCATGGACTAAGCCAGAGGGACGAATTACCTGAACCTCCTTTTCGCAAACGCGAAAAGAATCAAAACCAAATGCCCCCTAGTGATGCACATGCTCTACAAACAAAAAGTACACGTCGCTGCTTTCGCAGAAACATGGCTCAAAGACGGAGCCAAATGCGACCTTCCCAAATACAACACGTATAGGGAAGACAGGGAGGACAGCAGAGGAGGGGTGGTCATTTACGTCAGCAACCAAATTGCTGCGAAAGAAATCACCCTTCCAGCTGCCTTTGACAACACAGAGGCCATCGCGGTCGAAATTAGACAGCAACGGACGAACCCTCTAAACAGCGTGTTTGTATAACCCCCCCACCCCCTCAGGAACGGTGCTGCAGGACCAATTCATTCAATACCTCACCTCATTTCACCGCTCTATCCGAGTAGGAGAGTTTAATGCCAGACACCATACGCTTGGCGACAGAGTCAACAACGGAAAAGGACGCAGACTATTTGATCTCCTGACCACAGACCCGATCCTCCGACTCCCATTATACGAACCGACCTTCATAGGACATCAAGGAACCTCAACCCCAGACCATATCCTACACAGCCCTGACAGACAAATCACCAACCCGAAATCGGAGACTCCAGCGACCACCTACCCATCCTCTTTTCCATTCGCCAACCTCCCCCTCCGACCAAGCCACACAGAAGAATAATATACCAATAAAACAGAGCAAATTGGGAAAAATATCGGGACACACTCAACCACGAACTATCCGTTCCAGTAATAATTACTGACGAAGACGACCTTCATCAGGTCACCAATAAACTTGAAACAGTCATCACCAACTCAGTACAGGAATCAGTCCCCACCAAAGTAATATAAAACTGGAAACCCTCCATCCCAGAAGCAGCACTAGACCTAATACGACAGAAGAAACGACTACGGCGACACATGAAACAAGCTGACTACGCAGACCTAAAGAGACAACGGAACAGATTAAACGCTAGAATCAGAAGACTAATATCTCAACACAGACAAAGACAATGGGACGACACATGGAGCAAATTGGACTAATGAATGGGGGCAAGTTCTGGAACAGATTCAAAACAATCGCAGGACAACGCCAGACACTCACCAACACCTTAATAGTAAATAATGAACCTACAACAGACCCCCTTGAGCAAGCAACAGCCTTCAAAGAAACATTACAAGCTGAATACTCATTCCCAAATGACAACAGATTCGACGACACATTCAGACAATACGTAGACACGCAACTAGAAACCCTGCTGAACTCCCCAACAATTGAAACCGAAGAACAGCAGGCTCTCACCAAAGACATCACATATGCAGAAATAGAAGAAGCGATCTTTTCAGGACGCAACTCCGCCCCAGGACAGAATGAAATCAGACGCATTCACTTACAAAAAGCCCCCTACATATCATAACCCCATCCTATCCGTCATCTGGAACTACTGCCTACACAATGAGACAATACCAACAAACTGGAAGACAAGCAAGACTATCATGATCCCCCCACTATCATGATTCACTGCTGACAGGCATTATGATGTCAACTATCTGCAAAGAACACACAGGCAATTTCTCCCAACCAACGTAACAGTGGAGAAAAAGATGAGTAGGCCGATTGCGGGTCCCATACTGAAACCTAAACCCCCATAGTTCAGTGCAGTTACCAAAGACGTGTACTTTGACATAGACAAGGACGATGTGATTGCTGAACTAAAACTTCAGGGTCTTGAAGTAAAGGCAGCATGGCGCATTAAGTCCCGATGAACAGGGAGATATGGCCCAAGGTTCGGGGTCATTTCCCACAACCGAAACATATAGACCACATGCTGGAACACGGTCACATTTTCCTCTCTCACCAAAAGGTCGAACCCTCTAACCTCCCAAAACCCCACCGATCCAATGCCAAAGGTGCCAGCAATTCAACCACCACACCAAGGACTGCACCTCCACCCCGAAATGCAGTCGCTGCGGCGGCAACCACCATCTTACAGAATGGACCACCGACGACCGCCGCACCCCAACCTGCGTCGACTGTGGAGGACCACACTCTGCAAGATCCTTCAAATGCACGGAAAGGCCTCCAACAGCCATAAAGTAAACACTTCAGGCCCCTCTTCAACAGGTTGACCCCCCCCCCCCCCCCCACCTCCCAAGGAGAAGTCCTGAATATCAATGAGTTGCTCAAAGTCATGACCTTCACTTTGTCCGACCTTTTCCAAGGGCGCTAAGATGAAGCAATATACGCAGACAAGTGGCCCAACGCTTCTTTGACAAAGACATAATTTATAACCAGACCAGCCAACAAGTTACGACCAACATGACACGCCGCTCCTATGCGCAGACACTCAGGACTTAAAAGACCCTGCCAACTCCCCCCCCCCTCCCCCCTCGAGACTCAACATAGACACATGTTCTAACAGGCACACCTCAAACCTGATTTTCGTAAATGCAGGAGGCATCAGGAATAAAAAACCTGTTAAATGACATCCTAACCAGACAGGACATACACATCGCTGGCATAGTCGAGATATGAACCAAACGGTCACACAACAACAACATTAACAGATGAAAGGGTACAGTACCGCCCGACATTGAAAATAGGTACAACATTCTTTGTTATTCTTGTCAGAACAACATATTTTTTGTAATAACAACTCAATTTCACTTAACATACCGAAGCCGGATACCAGTGTAGGAAAGAAGGACAATTTATATATTTAATTGATCACATGTGCACTCCCACAAAATATATCCCTGCATGGTGCTCCCCCACCTCGGCGGAAGTGCGAGATGACCTGAAGAACGGCCATGTTTCAGCACTCTGGCGCTGGATCTTGTGTTGGTAAGACCTGTCTTAGGTGTGCTCCGTAAAGATAAAAGAGTGGAGAGAATGGTATGCATGTGAAATACTTGGAATAATTATTTCTCTATTTCATGAATTTTTTGGGGGAGAATTAAATGACAGGCAGGTAATATTAAGGGGATCGAAGTAATCTTCGGAAGTGACCAACGGTCACAATGAAACCACGTGTAGCAAAAAGCTGAAATACTTGCGAGTGCTAGTACTAAGTTGAAATACTTCCGAGTGTTAAAGATAAGCTGAATTACTGGCGTGTGTACTATA
Organism: Schistocerca nitens; assembly: GCF_023898315.1. Lineage (NCBI taxonomy): Eukaryota > Metazoa > Arthropoda > Insecta > Orthoptera > Acrididae > Schistocerca > Schistocerca nitens. The sequence continues at coordinate 142,210,020 of NC_064625.1, forward strand.
AGTTGGAAGTATTTAAGAAATGGCGTGTGCAGGACTTGAAATTAGAGATGAGCACTTCCACGTGGTGAGTACTGTGTGTGTCTCAATCCGTGTATGAGACAAAGGATAAAGAGAAGTACTCGTCCAAGGAATCAGTTGAGAACTCGCGTGTGTGACGAATATGATCTTAATATTACTTTGCGTGTTATGTTTCCGCGTGAAGCTAGATTCAAACTAATACTCTGAGAGAGAAGCAAGGTGAGTCAGCCATCTATCCATCAACGCCACTTGGCTAGCATTGCAGAGGAAGACGTGCATATATCCTCCAGAGTTCGTAGTAGGAAAGAAAAGTTACGAAGTGGGGCAGTGTCGTGTGAAATCGGGGTGAATACTAATTGAAGTGGGAAAGCTGAAAGTGAAGTGATTCTAACGTTGTGACTATTCTTTGTGATGTATTCTGTGTTGCCAGTGCGATGTATTTCATGTAATTTAAGTATGTGTGGTTTGCATGGGAGAGTATCAAGATAGGTTCAGAGGCAGTGGGTTATGCATGTTCCTTTTTGTACCGCTAGGTCTGGAGTAAATTTTCGTGATGATGGGTGTGAGAGTCGAAGTGTGAGATATAGCAAAAGTTCCACCATCCTATCCAGAAAGTGCACTGTAGCGTTAGATAATTACGAGACCATAAGATAGAGAATCACCAATGTAAAGCCATGCCCACTGGGCGGAGTTTCTCATATGTAATTGTTGCATAAAATGTAATGGTGTGTTTAGGTTATCTTTGAATCATAATAGAATTTATCGGAATAAAAAAGATAGTGAAAAGAAAAAGATTGGTGGCCTTTTCCTTCGAATTGTATGTTGTCATGATATCCAGAATTTATAATGAGTGCGCCATTTATATTCAGTGCGATGGCCACGTGTTGATCAAAGCCGTTGGGTAAGAAAGAAAATGTGGTATTGCCAGAGCGTAGTGAACAAGCAGAGTTGTGTAAATTCCTAATAGTCAGATGAGCGTTATCCGTTTCCGTTGCGCAATATTCAAACAGGAGAATAATTTGTAGCTTAATTGTGTGTACTAGAGCTCACAATCAGTCATTGATGTTACTCGAGAAATAAGAATAAATCCACTCGCTTGGCAGACCACTCATCTTGCAGGCCTGACTGCTTGATACCACAGTATGAGCAAGGCATGTGGGTGCCTCTCACAGAGACTACGGCAGTTACGTGAAATATCGACCAGACGGCAGGGGCGGAGTTGCAATATTCGCAAAAAATCTCTCGCGGCACAAGAAACCCCGCTCCCTATCCAGTTCAATAACCCTGAAGCGCTAATGATCACCGTCCCACGACCCAGACGTCGCCGACTACTCATAGACTGTCTTTATGTCACCCCAGGCACAAAAAATTCCGACGGCCTTCCTCCGACACGTGGCCACTTTCCAAGAATATATCCTAATGAGTGACCTTAACGCTAGACATTAACTCCTAGCATCAACAGAAACGGCGATGCACTGCTTGACTTCCTGACCACGGAAAACATAACGAGAATACCGATGACTACATACACCTTCGTAGGACACTGTAATGGTTTTTTATTTGCGAAACCATTACCACCCGCCAACCCTATTTTTCGATACCGTAGATTAATGAATATTTTTCTACGTAATGTTTCATATTTGTCACTCTATTCAACTTTGGTTCCATTTTTATATGTATGTACGTCGATATTTTGAGATGTTGAAATCGATATAATATCTAGTGTAAATATCTTTGTACTTATTGTTATCTTTTATGCTGGTTTGTGATTTTTGGCGCGGAAGCGTACAGAGTAGTCAAGTTTTTGTGTTGAATATGAACAGTCTTGACTTTGTGTTGGAAATGGAAAGATGAGTCTGAGTTGTGGACAATGAAAAATGTTGTGAGTTTTATTAAGAGCCGTAACGGCTGCAAAATTGTATGATGAAGTAATGTTTTGAACATGCGAAAGTATAAAAAGTTTAATAAACGTGAATTTTTGTGAAAAGTTAGTGTCAAGAATTATTTTCAAGTGACCATTGTTTAAAAAAGCATGAAGCACATTGCAATGAAAAACATAAATCATCAAATTAATCCTGAAATATTGTCTTCGTAAGTTCAAGTCGGCGTAATTAACATACGAGTGCCTTTCGCACCGACAGCGATAGTCATGCTACCTAGACAACATTTTTAATTACGAGCCAAAGTCAGAGCGAGATCGTCGTTGGATTGCAAATACAAGAAAAGGGATATTATTGTTAATTTTCTTCAGTGACTGTAACCAATTGATGTAGCAATACCTGCCACATTAAAGACCTTTTGGTTGCGCAATAAAAAGATCATACTTTGATTTAATATAATCCATTATGGAGTCGAGGTAGCAGTTGTTATACTGCTTATCACGTAGAAATATTGCATGTAGAAAAGAAATGGAGGAAACTTGATTTACTAGAGGAATTCGAGATAGCTATCCATGAAACGAAACAAAGCAATATTCTAAATGCACAAGATAATTTTAAAGAAATGAGATTTTTACCGGGTTTTTAGAATTATTTTAGGGCAGTTATGCGACTTTAAACTTTTAGCATGTCACTGACGGTGTTGCGAGAGGCTAACGATGGCAGACCAATGCAATAAGGAAATAAGGCGCCCAATAGCATAGCGTTACCGTCAAGCACACGGCTGTAACCACGCCACAACACCTAGGCACGTCAGTCCACAACAGCTCTCGAGCCGGCACAGTGCGACAGCATACTTGGTAGCTATGGGACGGCCATCGACTTGTGTCAACAACTTCAATGTAAGACGAGGACCCACAGTCCAATATACTTTTAATTCTGTTTTAATCTATGGACTTCCCAACTATTTGTGATGGTATTTTGTGTTTTTAGTCCGTTTAATTTCATGACATAGACTTTACAACCTGATGATGAGAGCATTGTCTCTTGAAACGCGTTGTTAAAAAATATATGTATAAGAATCGCGGTTGAATGCCAACAGTGATAACCAGATCATACTTTGAGTGCGCGACGTGACAATTTTTGAGTTAATTAACTGTTAGTGGAGGTATTGTTATAACACGGTGGCAACTCACTTCCTACACAGTCCCAGCTTGACAGACACCATTACCACAGCGACAGTAGGAGACAGCATAACGAGCGACCACCTCCCCATTCTCTTCAGCACAACTGCAGTTAACCCTCCCCCTACCCTGCAAACCTCCAGAACTATACGACTATACTCAAAAGCAGACTGGAAAGAACACCAAGAGACGATAAACAACTTCGAGTTAAACGATAGAATCGTGGCCACAATAAAAACAGCCATTGAGATAGCCATCCCCACCAAGACCATTGAGCACTGGAAACTTCATCTACCCCCTGACGTACCAATACTCATCAGATGTAAAAGACAACTACACGCAGAAATAGTACGGACAAACAACCCAGAACTCAAACCACTATGGAACAGGCCTGAATGCGAAAATAAAACGACTTGTCCCGGAACACCGACAAAACCAGTGGGACGTCACGTGCAAACAACTTTACCACAGACAAGGACGCAAGTTCTGGACGAAATTCAAAACACTCACAGGACAAAACAATGACAGAAAATAGAAACTGACAATCGACAATACACCCACAACCAACGACAACGAAATTGCCCACAGTTTTCCCCCCAAGACAACCTCTTTGACGAACAATTCAGACAGACAGTCACGGACGAACTCCCCCCCCCCCCCTCCTCCACTTGCCCCGTGCCTTCCGAAAGCGATCACGACTTACTCAATGGCATAACGGAAAACATAGTAGCAGACGCCGTCATGTCCGGTAAGAACTCTGTCCCAGGCGAAAACGCCATCCAAAGAATTCATCTCAGGAAATGCCCCTTCATTGACTATAAACCCCCTGCTGACACTACTGTTTAACTACTGTATGACGCATGAAACCACACCACAGCGTGGAGAGAAAAAAAAAAAAAAAAAGAAATCTATAATGACACAAAGGTAAGCTGCTTGGGTTTTGCGGATGATTTCGCAATACTTTCAGAAAACCCTGACAGAAGCAGTTACTCAAACATTCTGGAAAAATTAGCAAACAGGTCTCACAATTTCAGCTGGAAAAACAAAATTCATTACAAATATAAAAAATGCACCAAAATACATAGAAACACAAATAGGTAAAATAGAGCGAGTAAATAAATTTAAGTATCTTGGAGAAACTATACAACAGAATGGACTAGAAAAATGTGCAATAGATGTAAGAATTAACAAAATGGAAAGAGGATATGGTCTGACCAAAAATATTTACAACAAGAAATGTATATCTAGCAAAACAAAACTAAAACACTACACCACAGTGGTACGACCAGAATGGTTATATGGATCTGAATGCCTAACGATGAACTATAAGATGGACAAACAAGAGGTACTGGAAAGAAGGATTATTAGAAAAATAATGGGTGCAATGAAAACTGCAGGTGGTTGGAAAATAAGAAGTAATGAGGAGAACTACAAAAATATAGAGAAAATATCTGAAGTAATGGCCGAAAGAAGATTAACCTTTTTTGGACATCTCTACCAAATGGATGGAAATAGACTAACAAAACAAATACTCCTCTATTTCTGAAAGAAGAATTCGACAATAGCATGGATTACAGAAGTAAGAAAAGATCTTGAAAGAAACAAGATCAAAGAATCAGAAATAGCAGAAAGAAACCGTTTTAAAAACAAAATACTAAATTTGGAAGACTTTCAAAGCAGAACAAATAAAATATCGGGAACAACATGGACAGAAGAAAGGAAGAGACTTCATGGGGAGAAAATGAGGGAATACCGGAAAAACAGGAAAGAACAACAAAGGCAGAAGAGGAACTGAAGTTTTTAACGTGATCCTAGTTGGTCAATACGATTGTAAAAAATATGATACATAAACTGGGAAAACCGAAAACAGACCCGAAATCCTACCGCCCCATATCGCTAATAGACGTTGTCAGAAAAACCTTCGAAAGGATAACCGACAGACTGACTAACTATGCAGACAAACTACAAATAATCTCCCATCTCCAGTCAGGATTGAGAAAAAGACATTCAACAAAGGACCCACTACTAAGACTTACAACAGACATAACGAGACAACAGAACCTGGGACAATGCACACTCGCGGTCTTCCTAGACATCGAGCGCGCATTCGACAAGATCTGGCTCGAAGAACTACTGTACAAACTACTAAAACTAGGATTCCCCCCTAAGACTGTAAGACTCACACAATCACTACTACAAGATAGACAATCCCTGGTAAACCTAAATGACGAAACATCCTCCCCATCTACCCACAAGAAGGGGTAGCGCAGAGTGGAATAATCTCCCCCCTGCTATAATCACTATACACTATGGACGTACCAACCACCACCAGACCTAACGAACAAGTCCAGCTCTACACAGACGATACTGCCTACTGGAATTCAGGATCCTCAACAATCACAATCAACTGCGAAACGACGACATACATGACGAAACTACAACAGTGGATGCAGAAATGGCGCATAAAACCAAACCCCCAATAAAACTCAGCTAATCCTGTTCAGACACCGTGACATACCCAAAAAGACGAGGCAACACCCGGAAAATATCACTCTAACGCCATGGGGAACCAGACTGAACATGACCGACAAAGCAAAGTACATAGGAGTGGGTCTAGACAAGTACCTAAACGTGGACGAACACGTCAAAGCAACACTGAACAAAGGCAATGCCAGTCCCTACTAAACGAATTCGTGTTAACCAATCAGGAGAAGGCAGAGTGTGTCCTGTGGTACCATGAGACGCGATCACCAACCACAGTGCAGACACTTCCAGACAACATTTGGAAGGAATCCACCTGATGTCAAGAGCATTAACACTCTAAGCGCCAAGCCCGTAAAATTTACGGGCCTGGGATCGCGCGAAAATCACCAAGCCCGTAAAATTTACGGGCCGCTACATTTAATTTCATTCAAAACACTGCAACGTTATTTCTACGGGTTTGGCCAGCGCTATACGTTTTTCAGATGTTTATTAACAAAATGCGTCCATAGATGTCACGGCAGCGCTGTAATTCATGTTAAAACTTATCTTTGCGTTCTCAGTCTGTATATCATTCAGTTGTTTGTCATCATGTTTCGGCGCGGTTTATCAGACGCAGAAATTGCGGATTTGATCAATCATAGCGACACTCTGGATAATGTAGAGAGTGATTCAGACGATTCTGAATGCAATGGTGTGTTTGAAGGTACGTATTTCCGAATTTTCCACGTAATTGTGCAGTACGCACATATCTGTTGAACATGTGTAAACGATGTATGTAGTTACACATAATGTGATATTCTTTTTAGAAGACGAGATTGATGACAGTTTGTCTTCAGATGAAGACGAGAATGATGTTGAAGGTGTTGCTTCAAATCCAGCAGCTGTGCCGTATCCGAAAGACAGTGAGTGGACTGCAGTTGACACCTACCGACCTCTGCCTGTCAACACGACACCCAGGCAGATACTAGTGGATATTGATGAGTCGAGTTCTGTACTAGATTGCAGTAAAGTGTTCCTTACTGACAGTGACGTAAATGAACTCAAGAGACAGACAAATTTGTATGCATCACAGACAATACAGAAGAAAAGAAGAGGAAATAATCTGAAGCCCCATTCAGTTTTGAGTTCGTGGAAGCCAGTGACTATAAGTGAGATGAGGCGTTTCTTGGGTATTATTTTCCACATGTGTGTTTCGAAAAAGCCAAAAATTGCGGACCATTGGAGCACTAATCCTGTTCTTAGTTGTAACTTTTGTCCCCATGTCATGAGCCGTTTGCGTTTCACTCAGATACTGTCATGCTTGCATCTTGTTGACAATTCAAATCAGAAAAAACCAGGCGAAGATGGATTTCATCCACTTTACAAAGTTTTGCCATATTATAATAATTTGAAGGAGCGATGTATCCAGGCATATCGTCCCTCAGAAAAAGTGACAATTGATGAAGGAATTTGCCCATTTCGAGGTCGTGTGAGTTTCCGTGTTTACATGCAAAATAAGCCTCATAAGTATGGACTGAAAGTATATGCTGTTGCTGAAGCCAGTAGTGGCTATGTTGTAAATTTTGAAGTTTATGCTGGTAAGCATATTGTTGACAATTCTTCGTCTGCGGTTATTTTGCGATTGTTGTCTGACAGCAGCTTGCTGAACAAAGGCCACACTGTGTATTTAGATCGATTTTATTCCAGTCCAGAGCTATTTCAGCAACTGGCAGAGAAAGGCACTGGAGCTGTTGGTACTGTGAACAAATCCAGGAAAGGATTGCCTAAAGATTTAGTATCTGCTAAGCTGAAAAAGGGCGAAATGTCTTTTCGGCGTAAAGATAATGTATTGGCAATGAAGTGGAAAGATAAGAGAGATGTGTATACATTGTCTACAAGGCATCAAGCAACATTTGGTACGCATACTAAGAGAAATGGGTCTGTAGTATTGAAACCACTTCAGGTACTTGATTACAACCTCAATAAAATTGGAGTGGATATTGGAGACCAACGCCTGCAGTACAATCCGTTCCAGCACAGAACTGTGAAATGGTGGCGAAAATTATATTTCCATTTGCTGCTTATGGGAGTATCAAATGCATTTTGGCTGTACAATGCAGTGCACAGGAAGAATATTACAATAACAGACTTTATAACAGTGCTTGCAGTTCAGCTTGTTGAAGACGACACACTTGAATTCATTCCAAGAAATGAAGGAACTGTAGGTCGGCTAACAAAGAGACATTTTTTGCAGCACATACCTGCAACTACTAAGAAGTATGCTGCTCGTGTGTGTCACGTGTGCAGTTCCAGGAGCAAGAAACAGAGTGGCAAGGCTTCTCGCAAAGAGACACGATACGAATGTGAACAGTGTGGCGTTGCACTCTGCCTGGAACCTTGCTTTAAAATTTTCCACACTAAAAAACAATATGATTCTGTGTGAAATTTATATGTAATACTGTATACTATCAGAAACATGTAATGTAGTGCCACAATTTTGGTTAAAAATAAATCACAATTGTATTCCCTTATTCGTATGACTTTTTCTAAATTCTTAAAACATCTAAGTGATTTCTATAACTGTACCTTAAAGCTGTGCATTGTAAAGTAGTTTCTTTCACTCAGAATTAAAGTAGAAATGTGCAGCTTCAAGATGGTACCAAATTTGCCACAATCCAAACAGTAGATTTGATGCAGTAATTTTTTTAATATTGGTAAAATTGCCCGGTTTCTAGGGACGGGTGCATAAAATAGGCCTGGTACAGAGAGTGTTAAAGCCTGGTATGAGAAGTTCAAGAACACAGGATCGGTTGCTGACCTTCCGAGGTCTGGTCGACCAAGAACCTCAGCAGACAGGGTGGAAGCTGTAAGACAGTCTTTTCTGCGAAGTCCAAAGAAATCGGTGCGCAGAGCCTCACGTGAATTACAGATGCCAAAAAGCTCTCTCCATGACATTTTACACAAACGTTTATTGTTTCGTGCATACAAAGTGCAAATCGCTCAGGCCTTGTTGCCCAATGGCAGTACACGTCGATATGACTTTGCAATCGAAATGCTACCACGTATTGAGGACGATTATGGTTATCTCAGACGAATTGCCTTTTCCGACGAAGCGACCTTTTTTGTCAGTGGAGCAGTGAATCGCCATAATGTGCGCATTTGGGGTTCACAACCCCCTGGCGAGGTCACGGAGTGGGGAAGTTGGCAACACTGCGCCGACGCGGACTCTTCGAGTATTTGCTGCACTAAATAATTATAAAAAGCGTTGTTATTAAGCTATTTTTAAAAGTGTACATGTGTTATAAATATAATATAAGTGTTGTTGAATTAGTGGAAGTGTTAGTGAAGTTTAAAATAAGATTAAACGGGGTAAGAAGCGTATTTTCTTCTCGCGCCTGTAGCACGAATCCTAGGCCTAATTTCACGCGCGCGAATCGTAAGTAAGTAGTGAATTAAACTTATAGATAAACGTTTCCAGTTGGTATAAATATAAGTGTTGTTACATTAGTGGAAGTGTTAGTGAATTGTTAAAGAAGATTAAACGGGGTAAGAAGTTTATTTTCCTTCTCGCGCCTATAGCACGGATTTTAGGCTTAATTTCACGCGCGCGTATCGTAAGTAAACAGTGAGTTATATGTAATCACCAGTTTTTTTTATTCAGTACTCTTTCAATTTATTTATATCTGCCTGAATAGTTTCTAGGGTCCTTTGTTTACGTTTTAGTCACTACTTAAATCAGCTTATACGATTTCTGTTTTCACCATGAGTGAGAAGTGTGTGACATGCCGTAGGATCGTTAGTTCCGGGGTATGGTGTGATGTGTGCTGTAGTTTCTTTCATTGGGGCGAATGTAGTGGCGTGGGAAATGGGGACATAAATGAGGCTCACCAGTGTTATTGTAGGATCTGTAGTAGAGATAGGAGAATACTGGAACAGGAAGGGAAAATTGCAGCTCTTCAAGCTGACCTAGACAAGGCAAGGGAGGATCTGGACAGGTTAAAGAGGGAGAAGGGTGAACAGAGGTGGGAAGTGGCAACAGGTAATAGGGGGAACAGGCAAAGGAGAGCATCAGACAGCTTTGTCATAAATCTTGAAAATAGATTTGACCTGTTGCCTCAGTCAGAATCGGATGAGCCTCATGTAGCTGAAGCTGTAGAAAGGGCACAACAAGCTTTCAAGGACTTGTAAAAGGTAGGGAAATTTGTAAAGAGAAAGAAAGTTCTGTTGTTAGGTAGTTCCCATGGTAGAGGTGTTGGCCAACTACTGCAGGAAAATCTAGGTCCAGAGTACCAGGTCACAAACTTTTTCAAGCCTAGTGCAGATCTGGGTCAGGTAACAGAGGATGTAGGTGCTTTATGCAAGGCTTTCACAAAGGAGGATGCCGTTGTTATAGTGGGTGGTGCGGGAAATAGCATTGACAGAGACTCTGAATATTCCATAGAGAGTGACCTGGTGAAGATAGCATCAGCAACGAAGCATACGAGTGTGGGATTTGTGTGTGTGTTGAGACGCCATGATCGGCCTCATTTGAACTCTTCCGTAGGGAGGGTGAACTTGGAGTTGGAGTGGCTGCTTAGGACGGATATAGGGTCCCATATTGGTTTGATTCCTGTTGATGCTATCGATAGGTGGGACTACACTAGGCATGGCCTTCCACCTCAATAGGAAGGGGAAGGGAAAACTGTCTGGGTTGATTGCAGAAAACTTAAGGGGGGACACTGGCACAAGTGGTAAAATACCAGTGGTCACAGGTGTCAGAGGGATGCCTTTTTTAGGATAGCGAAGTGGGAAAGAAAACGAGTTTTAAGAGAGATTGGCAGACACACTCAGTTTGAGAAAACAGATGAACAGGAGTCAGATTTTATCATACAGCCTCCATTTAAACATTGTTTAACAGAAAGTAATCAGAAACTGCCAGTTCATCTTCGCCAAAGCAGTTACAATCCCATTAGTATGCAGTATCAGTTATCTTTATTACACCAGAACATTCCGGGACTTAGAAATAAAGTTGATGAACTACTCATTTGCATTCATCTAACCAAATTGACATAATCTGCCTCTCTGAACATCAAGTGACCACTGATATAGATGTTAGACATTTCAGGATTTAAGCTAGCTTCCTACTTCTGCAGAGTAGATATGGATGGAGGAGGAGTTGCCACATTTATCAAAAACTGCCATAAATTCAAGAACATTGACATTAATAAATTCTGTTTAGAGCAGCATCTAGAAGCATGTGCAACAGAAGTAGAGTTCCATAACAGATCCTATATAATAATTACTATTTACCGAGCACCTGCAGGAAATTATAATCTATTCTTAGATCATCTAGAAGCTCTTTTGGGTTATTTAACAAGAAGAAACAAAGAAATTTTGATTGCTGGTGACTTTAATAATGATTTTCTAATGCAATCTTCCAGTAAACATTCACTGCAGTTAGTAATGTTGTCTTTCAATCTAACTCACACTGTAAACTTTCCAACTAGGATCACTAAATCCTCAAGGACAGCCATTGATAACATTTTTATAGACAAATCAAAGGAACAAAATCATATAATAAAACCTGTTATAAATGGACTATCAGATCATGACATGCAGCTCCTTGTTTTAGATGTAAATTCTAAGCAGATTATCAAGACTGCTAAATCTGAGTACAGGAGAGTAGTCAATCAACCAAAAATTGAGTGTTTTAGAAAACTGCTCAAAGATATGAACTGGAAAGATGTTTATAGCGCTCATGACATGAATGAAAAATAACACACATTCATGAACAATGTCAGTACCACGTTTGAAAACTGTTTTCCTCTAAAAGTTACTCAAATTAAACAGAAGTCTATAATAAAACCATGGATTACACAAGGAATAAAGATTTCCTGTAAGACAAAAAGGAAAATGTATCTGTCGACCAAGAATAGCTCCAATGCTGATGATTTAGCTAAATACAAGGAATACTGTAAAACATTAAAAAAAAGTAATTCAGACATCCAAACAAATGCACTACGAGAAGAAGATAGCAATGTCAGGGAACAAAATAACAATATGGGATATAGTGAAAGAGCAGACTGGTAGAACCAGAAACGAACAGGAGCAAACAGCACTAAGGGTAGATGACACATTAGTAACTGATGGGCATAGTGTGGCAAATCTATTTAACAAGTACTTTATATCCGTTACTGATAGAATGGGACTTTCAGGATCAGTAAATAATGCCCTTGAATATCTGAAACTAGCCTTCACAAATAGCTTCAAGTACATGAATATATCACTCACTTCCACAATGAAATCTTTAAAAACAAAGCATTCTAGTGGGTACGATGAAATATCAACAAAGTTAATTAAGGCATGATCTTGTGAGTTTAGTACAATTCTAAGTTACTTGTGTAACCAGTCAATTATAACTGGGACATTTCCTGACTGGCTAAAATATGCAGATGTTGAGCCTCTATTCAAGAAAGGGGATAAAGAGATATCATCAAACTACAGACCGATTTCACTTTTGCCAGCATTCTCAAAAATTTTTGAAAAAGTAATGTACAGGCAGCTGCTCAACCATCTGACCACAAATAACATATTATCAAGAACACAGTTTGGATTTCTGAAGGGTTCTGATATCGAGAAGGCTATTTACACCTATAGTGAAAATGTACTTAATTCATTAAATAACAAATTACAAGCTGCAGGTATTTCCTGTGATTTGTCAAAGGCATTTGATTGTGTGAACCACAATATCCTTTTAAGTAAATTAGAATTCTATGGTGTCACGGGCAGTGCTGCAAAATGGTTCAAGTCATACCTCACTAAGAGGAAACAAAGGGTGTCAGTGCAAAGGACTAGTGAATTAAGTCATCAGTCATCGTCAGAATGGGAAGAAATTACATGTGGTGTCCCACAAGGATCCATCTTAGGGCTATTGCTTTTTCTTGTGTACATTAATGATCTCTCAACTGTTACACTGCCAGAAGCAGAGTTCGTTTTGTTTGCAGATGACACAAGTATTGCAATAAATCGTATGTCAAGTGTAGTTCTAGAAAGATCTGCTAATGATATTTTCATGGATATTAATAAATGGTTTAAAGCCAACTCACTGACATTAAACTTTGGTAAGACTCACTATACGCAATTCAGAACCTGTAAGAGGTTTCCACCCAGCACATGCATAAAATACGAAGAAGAGCAGATAGAAGAGGTTGACAGTCTTAAATTCCTGGGATTACAACTTGATAATAAATTCAGTTGGGAAGAGCACACCACAGAACTGCAGAAACGCCTTAACAAATCTGTATTTGCAATTCGAGTGTTAGGAGACATATGACAAAGCTTGCATACTTTGCCTACCTTCATTCCATAATGTCATATGGTATAATATTTGGGGTAACTCTTCAAGTCAAACAAAAGTTTTCAGAGTCCAAAAGCGTGTAATACGTATTATTTGTGGAGTAAATTCACGGACGTCCTGTAGAAACCTCTTCAAAGAACTGGGTATACTAACTACTGCCTCTCAGTATATTTACTCATTAATGAAATTTGTCCTAAATAATATATCTCTTTTTCCAACAAACAGCTCAGTTCATATATACAATACCAGGAACAAAAATGATCTGCACAAGGACTTAAAAGCACTTACTTTAGTTCAAAAAGGGGTCCACTACTCAGGAACACTCATCTTCAATAATTTGCCAGTAAACATAAAAAATTTAGTTACAAATAAAGATCAGTTTAAAAGGAGCCTGAAAGACTTACTAGCGGCCAACTCCCTCTACTCCATTGACGAATTTTTTAATAGACACAAATGATGTATATATTCATACTATTAGTATTGTTATTTCAGCTAAAAAAATAAATTGACATGTTCCACATCCACGAGGATCTCCTCAGCACGGATCTATGGAACGAAAAACTAATTTAATCTAACCAGAGGCAGTCCAAAGGTGAATGTTTGGTGCACGCAATTGCACGATCGAATTATCGGGCCATTCGTCTTCGCTGAGGCTACCGTCACATCTGCAGTGTATCTGGACATGTTGCAACTGTATTCTGTTCCTCAGCTGCTTCAGTATCACCCCGATGTCTTGTTTCAGCAAGACGGTGCACTGCCTCATTGGGGTTTGGACGTGCGTGCCTATCTCGATATGACCTTTCCTGGACGATGGATTGGTCATGATGGGCCAACGATTTGGCCTCCACGCTCACCTGACATAACCCCATTAGACTTCTTTTTATGGGGTTATGTCAAGGACGAGGTCTACGGAACACGTATACCAGACCTTGAAACCCTGCGGCAACAGATAACCACAGTCGTTGAATCGATCCCTCCAGCGACGTTGGCTAATGTGTGGACGGAAATTTAATATCGCCTAGATGTGCTACGTGGTACCAAGGGTGCTCATGTAGAAGTTTACTGACGTGTGAAAAAAACTTTGATAGTTTGTAAACAATTAGACACCAGTTTCATATTTGTATCTTACTTCTAGCCTGAGTTATCAATTTATGTAATCAGGGAAAGACTTTTCGGACACCCTGTATACATAAAAAAACCAAAGTTAAAATACACATTTCCCCCCGAACAATCATACTATAAAGGATGAGCCAGACAGTAGTGGATTTCACTTTATCGTACGAGCTTTCAAACGGAAACTTCATTTTTCCATTAAGGCCAAGGTACGGCTGGCAGTGTTGGCTGCTTGTAAATTCTTTCGTCCAACGGTCTAGCAACAGGAAGTCAGTACCCAGGAAGGGCACATTGATCACGCGCCGCCCTCATATGCTGATGAGGGTACGCTATGCTCTCTGGGAACTTCCATGCTGCCCGCACGGTTTTCTCGATCCCGACCAATCTACATCTAGATGTACATCCACACTCCGCAAGCCACCTGACGGTGTGTGGCAGAGGGTACCTTCAGTACCTCTATCGGTTCTCCCTTCTATTCCAGTCTCGTATTGTTCGTGGAAAGAATGATTGTCGGTATGCCTCTGTGTGGGCTCTAATCTCTCTGATTTTATCCTCATGGTCTCTTCGCGAGATATACGTAGTAGGGAGCAATATACTGCTCGACTCCTCGGTGAAGGTATCTTCTCGAAACTTCAACAAAAGCCCTTACCGAGCTACTGAGCGTCTCTCCTGCAGAGTCATCCAGTGGAGTTTATCTATCATCTCCGTAACGCTTTCGCGATTACTAAATGATCCTGTAATGAAGCGCGCTGCTCTCCGTTGAATCTTCTCTCTCTCTCTTCTATCAACCCTATCTGGTACGCATCCCACACTGGTGAGCAATACTCAAGCAGTGGGCGAACAAGTGTACTGTAACCGACTTACTTTGTTTTCGGATTGCATTTCCTTAGGATTCTTCCAATGAATCTCAGTCTGGCGTCTGCTTTACCCGACGATCAATTTTATATGGTTACTCCATTTTAAATCACTCCTAATGCCCACTCCCAGATAATTTATGGAATTAACTGCTTCCACTTGCTGACCTGCTACATTGTACCTAAATGATAAAGGATCTTTCTTTCTATGTATTTGCAGCACATTACACTTGTCTACATTGCCATTCCCTGCACCATGCGTCAATTCGCTGCAGATCCTCCCGCATTTCAGTACAATTTTCCATTGTTACAACCTCTCAATATACTACAGCATCATCCGTAAAAAGCCTCAGTGAACTTCCGGTGTTATCCACAAGATCATTTATGTATATTATGAATAGCAACGGTCCTACGACACCCCCCGCGGCACACCTGAAATCACTCTTACTTCGGAAGATTTCTCTCTATTGAGAATGACATGCTGCGTTCTGCTATCTAGGAACTCTTCAATCCAATCACACAATTGGTCTGATAGTCCATATGCTGTTACTTTGTTCATTAAACGACTGTGGGGAACTGTATCAGGGCGAAGGAAGCCGCGTGGTGCGTCGAATATACCCGGCCGCCCGTCGCCGGGCCCGCTCTCTCTTCCTCTCTTGGACGCTCGCCCTGTAGCAGTGAACGTCTCCCGCTTCTCCTGCTGCTGGGGACTTAAAGTCTGATTTAAAGTAGTTGTCACTTGACAGGCAACGGGCTACAGGGCTCCCGCCACCAATAAACCAATGGCAGCCGTCGCTGTCGGCTGCCACTGCGTTGCCACTTCGTTCTGCTGAGCTGACTAATGCATTGTGCCAGCCAGTCCTCAGCGAGCCGTTGTAGACGTGCGGGTGAGAGATTTGAGTGACTTGTAGCTTCGCGTGTTTACGATGTTTGATACTAACCCCCATACAGGACTATATCACAAGAGAGCAGATTCTGCCGAAATTCCAATTCGGATTTAGGCAAAGACACTCCGCCCCCCAGCAAATCATGAGGGTGGTTGAAGCACCCACGGACAGCTTCAACCGAAAGGGCTACTGCGGGCTTGTCTTGCTAGACGTAGCAAAAGCCTTTGACTCAGTCTGGCACACCGGAATACTACACAAGATGTACACCCTAGGCTTCCCCGGAAAGATCGTCAAAATCGTTAAAAACTATCTCTCCGGTAGGACTTTCTCAGTCAAGATCGATGGATCCCTGTCGACCAGGAGAAGAATCAGTGCAGGCGTGCTCCAGGGCTCGGTCCTGGGACCCGTCCTCTACAGTGTCTACTCTGCTGACATCCCTACGACTCAGCATGTACACACTGCACAATACGCAGACGACACTGCATTCTTCTCCTGCTCGACAAACAGGAACCTGGTTACAAGGCGTCTGCAAACCGCCCTAAACAGGACGGAAAACTGGGCCAAGCAGTGGCGCATCTCAATAAATTCAGAGAAGACACAAGCCATGCTGCTCACCAGACGCTATGGGAAACGCCGACCCCCAAGAAGACCATACCAACTGCTGCGATTGCAGGGGCAGAACTTGCCATGGAGAAATTCTGCGAAGTACCTCGGTGTCACACTTGACAGACGCCTGACATGGAAGTGCCACATAGAGGAACTTCGCAGAAAGGCTCACGCCAGGATGCAGATTCTGTACCCTGTCTTGAACAGCACCAGTTCCCTCGACCCAGCAACAGGAATAGCGATCTATCGAAGTCTAATTCGACCGATACTGGAATATGCGTGCCCTGTATGGGGCTACGCAGCCAGATCGACGATAGATCGCTTACAGAAGGCTCAAAATAGAGCGTTACAACGGGCCTTACACGTCCCCACGCGCTTCCCCACGGCAGACCTGCATGAAGCCGCAGACATAGAGCCACTCACAACACGATTCCGTGCCCTGGCAGAAGTGTTCTACGCCACGGCGCGGAATTCAGAAAACGACCTAATAAACACCCTTGGGCAATACGAACACCAAAGGGACAGATATAAAAGACCCAAGTCGCAACTCCTGCAGTAGCACAAACAGAACAACTAACAACTCTCAACAAACAGCAACCAATAAAAGCACAGTAATAAAAACACACAGAAAAGAGGAGGAAATGTCCAAAGGCGACAATAACCTCCACCACCACCCCCTCTAACGGTAGAGGACTAAAAGAGAGTAGAGAGAGATGAAAGCAGTCGCAAGAGAGGGAGGCCGAGGCTGCACACTCCTCGGAAACCTCCAAAAGGTGGCGTACATGGCGTCGTTATACGCAGTCAGGCGCGTGAATAAGTGTGTTCCTTAACGGAGTATTTTGAGAGAGAGAGAGAGAGAGAGAGAGAGAGAGAGAGAGAGAGAGAGGGATGCAGGAGGGCCTCTCGTTCCTTTGGATAAGGTGGTGGAGCGAACTGCAGCTGCTCTCCAAGTTAGCGAACGATCAGTAATAAGAATCTGCAAGGAGAAATTCACGAAAGAAGGCTCAAGTGAATCATCTAAATTGGAGACACCTGGGGAAAAGAGGCGACTAGAGAACAGGGTCACAAAACTTGACTCTTTTCAGGAAGATGCCACTCGTCGTCAAATATACGCATTTTATTCGAGGAAGGAGTATCCGACACTCAAAAAACTACATGCTACCCTCACAGCGGCTGACCTGTTTCAGGGTAGTAAATCGTCTTTGTTACGAGTCGTGAAAATGTTAGGATTCCGCTATAAATGCATCTCTGGCAGAAAGTTAGTAATGGAACGCCAAGATATTGCAGCCTGGCGATGCCGCTTTCTTAGAGAATTAGTGGGGACAAATTTTGATGATATCGTTCGGCTTGATGAAACGTGGGTGAATGCAGGACACAGTTAAAAAAAAGGCTGGACAGACGGTACCATCAGCGGTAGTATGGCAGCTCCGTTCGGCAGAGGAAAAAGGATAATTGTAGCACATGCCGGAAATCCAAAAGGTTTCATTCCAAATTGTCTGCTGCTATTCAGTTCAAATAAGACCTCCGACTACCACGAAGAGATGAACCACAATACTTTTGTGAAATGGTTTGAAGACTGTGTGCTCAAGAACTTAACGAAAAAAACTCTATCATTGTTATGGATAGCGCTCCTTATCACTCAGTAATACAAGATAAAGCACCCACAAAGGCAACGAGCAAAAACGACATTGTTAGCTGGTTACAGAAACATAAGGTACAGTTCGACAGTAATTTGACAAGGGCAGAATTATTAGAACTTGTATCGCAACGCAAGCCAAAGAACCCGATTTACATTGTGGATGAAGTAGCAAAAAAATACGGGCATAAAGCTCAGAGTGCATCCTTACCATTGCCATTTCAACGCAACAGAGCTGATTTGGGCTCAGGTTAAACGGCATATTGCTGCAGAAAATAAGAAATTCACATTAACCGAAGTGGAACGCCTTTTGAAAGAGGCAGTTGAAATTGTGACATCGGAAGACCGGCAGAAAGTAGTGCATCACGTGAAAGGAGTGATACAGGACGCATGGAACAATGAAGGTATCTAACAACAAAGTTTCCAAGTCTTGATTATATCTGTCAATACCAGCAGCGACACGGATAGTTCCACTGACTCTGAATTAAGCGGTGTTTTCGCATTGTCTGATTAGTGTGTAGTGTACTTACTGCCACTAAATATTGTGTTTGTGAATTTATGTCGATTAATTCTTTTTCTTGTTGTGAGACTAAGCAATACTGTTTGGCCAGCTCTCGTCATCTCCTTACGGTAAGTTAGACTGAATTTTAATTATATTTCATTTTGTATATACACCAAGATGTTATTCAATGTGTGTAATAGTTTTCGAGATTTGCAATCTAAAGAAGAAAACTTTTCCGGACGCGAAAATTTCTCACACTTCAATAGTTAATGTAACAACGGCCCTAATTAAAATTAAGAAAAGATATTTGATATGCTTATAGATACCATTGAGACCAATACTGTACGTAAATTTCAAAATACTTACATAATATTTATAGGATATAGAGATTTTAAACGCCGTACTTGTTTCGAGATCAGTACTGATAGGGTTGCTTAAAATCGCTGTTTTCAGAAATTTATATACAGGAAACATAATGCACTACAAAAACTTTTAAGGATTCTTTGCCGAGTGCATTATTTTGGTAATGAATGGAAAAAAATACTTTGCTGTGACACCAATAGTTTTTCAGTAATGACGTGATAAGTTAGAAGATGTTCGCGAAATCGAGAATTTAAATGGTTTCAACCAAATTAACGCAACTCTTGTCCTAATTAAAATTAAGAATAGATATTTGACAGATTGAGAGACATTGTAGAGATATACATCATATGTGGGTTTGAAATTTTTTACTTACTTTTTGTAGAAGATACAGGCTTTAAAACGATTTTCTATCGCCGGGGATAGCCATTCGCTGAGACGTCTGCCTCCAGCCAGTGCTTGATGTGACAACGACGCAACTTCGCAGCGCAAACGTCAAGTGACAACTACTTTAAATCAGACTATAGTTTTCGCAGGCGGCATGCACCTCGGACTGGCCTGATTCGCCGACGCCAAGTTTCGTTAGCTTCGCGAACTGTTTCGCCAAACTCTACACTCTGGCTCACCGTCGCCTCCCTAGGCCTGGCTATATGACCCCTTCTTAACATGCTTTCGCCAATAAATGGCCTTTGTGTAAATATTGTCCTATTCATTCCATAACGCCCACCGCCTTCCCAACTGCCCATCCTGTACAACTGGTGTCAGAAGTGTCGATCCGTTCCCGTAGCGACTTTGTCGCTACATTAAATCCTTTCCGGCAAGACGCCGTGCACTTCGCACACGGAATGCACCAACCGGGCGCCGCGTGTGCTCCACGCGCGCCGTGGCTGCACCAGTAAACACGCAAAAGTAGCGTGCTGCAGCGAGGCAGCCCACGCTAGTCAGCCACGTGAGCCGGACGCCGCCGCGCTGAACTTCAGAATGAAAAAGGTGAACTTAACTTCCTCGATTTAACAATTTCTATACAGAATAGTTCCTTCAATTTCAATATCTTCCGTAAGGAAACGTATTCAGATAATGTCATCCCTGCTGACTCAACTCATCCAAAAGCTCATAAACTGGCGTTTTTTCATTCTGCCATTCACCGTATGGTAACTACTCCTTTATCACCTGACGATCAACAAAAGGAATTGAATGTCATCAAAACGATTGCGGCTAATAATGGGTACAATCAGAATATGATTGATTACTTGTTCAGTAAGAAAACTTCCCAAAACTGTTCCGACTTTGAGCAACAACCTCCCCCACTGATAGCAAAGAAGCTAACAAATTTATTTCCATTCCTTTCTTGGGTAATATATCGTACAGGATTAAAACGTCTTCTAAGGAAAAAATACAACTGTAACGTCTCCTTCTCTACAGATAACAGTTTAAAAAGAAATCTTGTACATTCAGTAGAGATTGCCAGCGATTGGTTTCCCAATTCAGGTAATAACTGTCCTTCATATTATATTGGTCAAACAGGCAGAGCTGTGAAAACAAGATATAAAGAACACCTATTAGGTAAAAAAGTAGCGAATATACACAGCTCTACTTTTGCTGAACACCTCTTGATAGCCGGTCATACGCCTAAACAGTTAGAAGACACTGTTATCCTACACAGAGAAGTCAAAGGGCGTTGATTAGATCTGTGGGAAGAGTTACAAATTTTTAAACATCTAGAGCTCAAGGACGGTAATATACTGAACGACCAGTTGAACCTTGCCTGTAGACAATTTTTCGAAGGCTTTAAACCTGTACTGTTTATGGTATAACATTAATGATGGTAACCTTAGTGGTCTATTTTCTCAGGAAGCTATGATGCACTTTCAATGCTTTAAGCTCACTACCCTTTATGTAATGTGGTTTTCTCACGATGTATGGCTGCCACTACGTCGGCCCTTATGTGACTTAATCTGGCTCTAAAACGTTGGTTCCCTGCGAATGTGTATTAACTGGATTGTGGACCAGGGTTCGTAATTCTACATCTACATTCATACTCCGCAAGCCACCCAACGGTGTGTGGCGGAGGGCACTTTACGTGCCACTGTCATTACCTCCCTTTCCTGTTCCAGTCGCGTATGGTTCGCGGGAAGAACGACTGTCTGAAAGCCTCCGTGCGCGCTCTAATCTCTCTAATTTTACATTCGTGATCTCCTCGGGAGGTATAAGTAGGGGGAGGCAATATACTCGATACCTCATCCAGAAACGCACCCTCTCGAAACCTGGCGAGCAAGCTACACCGCGATGCAGAGCGCCTCTCTTCCAGAGTCTGCCACTTGAGTTTGCTAAACATCTCCGTAACGCTATCACGGTTACCAAATAACCCTGTGACGAAACGCGCCGCTCTTCTTTGGATCTTCTCTATCTCCTCCATCAACCCGATCTGGTACGGATCCCACACTGATGAGCAATACTCAAGTATTCTGTCTTAAGAGCCATAATTGTCAATTTTTAAGTTCTGACATATATACCGTTTGTGGGTTTCACTAATATAGTAATGTAATTTTTATATTTTGGCTGTATATGCCACTGTGCGTAACTCTCTCGGCGTAAGCGCCACTTGCCTTTTTGATGTATAACTACATTAATTGTACCAAGGCTCCCATACTGTTATAACTGTGGTGTCATCGCTAGACACCACACTTGCTAGGTGGTAACTTAAATCGGCCGCGGTCCTGTAGTACATGTCGGACCCGCGTGTCGCCACTGTGGGATCGCAAACCTAGCGCCACCACAAGGCAGGTCTCGAGAGACTGAGGAGACCTCGTCCCCAGTTGTACGGACAACATAGCTAGCGATTGGACGTGCTAAGCCTTGCTCTCATTTGCCGAGAGATAGACAGTAGAATAGCCCTCTGCTAAGTTAAATGGCGACCACCTAGCAAGGCGCCATTTGTATCAGTGCCAATAGCTTACGAGTATGCAGGAGAGATGTATTCCAACAAGAGAATAAAGTTAAGTATTAAAAAAGCTACGTATTTTTCTTTAGTGCATTTATAAGTCTCATGTTCCAGACTTCACGCCCGTCTGCGTTAGCCTTGCGTGCCCTATCGGCTACAGCATTGTGTCTGGGCTGTATGGTCTAGACACAACATTATTGGCGACGAGAAAAAGAGTTTGTATTAATTCGTTTGTGTCATGGCTTCGCCACAATCTCCGGATGTACTGTCCGAATTTTTTCGCTTGCAGAATCAGCAGTCGCAGGCGTTATTGGATGCCCTGGGACAGCTCGTCCAGGGTCAACGTGTGCTGCAACACGATGCGGCAGCCGCCGCTTCATCGCTACCGCAGCCACAACACGCCATTGCACCGCCCTTCCGTCATTTTGACTCATCCTTGGAGTCCTGGCCGGAATGGTCCCGCCAGTTCAGCTTTCATCTAGCCGCCTACAGAATTCAAGGTAATGAGCGGCAGCCGTTTTTGCTTTCTTGTGTCGGTGTGTGCACCTACCGTGTGATAGTGAAGTTGTTTCCCCGGCGCGACGTAGCAACTCTGTCCTACGAAGAAATTTTGTCGGCGTTAGATGCCTATTTCAAAGAAACAGTAAATGTTGTTGCAAAACGGTATACGTTCTTTCGTACAAAACGTACGGCCGGTCAGACTAATAGGGAGTGGGTTGCGACATTGCAAGGACTTACTAGGGAGTGTGCGTTTGAATGTGAATGTGGCCTCCCTTATTCAGATACTATGGTGCGTGATGCAATTGCACAGAACGTTTCTGATGTTCGCATACGGGAACAGATTTTGAAACTAGTAAATCCCTCCTTTCAACAAGTGATAGACATATTGGATAGGAAAGACACACTTGACTCTGCTCAGGACTCATTTGAAACTTCGCCAGCAGTGTGTCACATTAACCGGCCCGCCGGGCCCGCTGCACGGGACGCTACGCGGCCCTCGCGCCCGTCACAGCAGCGGCAGCCTACCTTGCAAACACGTGCGCCGCGTAAGCAAGCAACTGTACTGAAATCATGCCCGCGGTGTGCAGCTAGACATTCGCGTGAAAATTGCCCGTCACGCCAAGCTATTTGCTTTTACTGTCAAAAGAAAGGACATGTTCAAAGTGTTTGCCAGAAAAAGCTTAGATCAGACAATCACAATAATTCCAGGCCCTTTGCTTCGCGCCGGAATCGACCCCAGGACAATCAGGCTCGTGGACCTTCGTCCATGGACATTCATGTAGTTCATTCCCACCCGTCCAGTGACACTTTAGCTAACGGTGACTGTGTTCGTCCCACAAACAGTGTGCGTCGACGTCGCCGAAACTCCCGTGAAGTTCAAATTGCACGTGACAGTCGCTCTTGTCGTCAGCAGGACAATAAACTTTTTGTGGACTTAGACTTTGAAGGCAAAGTGATACCCTTCCAGCTCGATACCGGAGCTGCAGTTTCATTGCTCAATCACGACACGTACAAACAACTGGGCAAACCGCCATTGCGTGCCGCAAATGTTAAGTTACATAGTTACTCTGGACAGCATATACCTGTGTTAGGACAGTGCAGCCTTCTTGCCACATACAAGGGACAGACAAAACTTGTATCATTTTACGTTCTTCGTTCTACTTCTGCAGTGAACTTGTTTGGTTTAGATTTATTTCAATTGTTTAATATGTCTATAGTAAATCAGGTCCTATCAGTGAATCAGACTGTGCCTTCCGCCAGTGTTTCTAGTCTTTGTGAAGAATTTGCAGACATTTTTGCACCGGGCCTTGGTTGCGCTCAGAACTATGAAGCACATTTGGAACTGAAAGACAACGCGCAACCGAAATTTTTCAGAGCGCGCAATGTTCCCCACGCATTGCGTGATGAGGTCGCAAGAACATTGCACGATTTAGAATCTCAAGGTGTAATTGAACATGTGCAGGCTTCTCTCTGGGCCTCACCCTTAGTAATTTTGCCAAAACCTTCCGGTAAACTGAGACTTTGTGTGGACTTCAAGGCAACAGTGAATCCACAACTTGTGACTGCCACTTTTCCTTTGCCCAGCCCGGAAGATCTTTTTGACAAACTGTGCCCGGGAAAATATTTTTCCAAATTGGACCTAGCAGATGCGTACTTGCAAATACCTGTGGACGAAGAATCCCAGTGCTTCTTAGTGGTTAACACGCATCTTGGCTTGTATCGCTTCAAAAGACTACCGTTCGGGTGTGCATCCGCCCCTGCTTTGTTTCAGCAATATTTCCAAACTGTGTGTGTGTCGGTCCCTACTGCTGCGAACTATCTGGACGATATTGTGATCTCAGGAAAGACAGAAGCCGAACATTTGCAAAATCTCCGAACATTATTTCAGGTCTTGCGTCAGAATGGTCTTCGCTTGAGGAAGGACAAATGTGTGTTTTTTGCTCGTGACTTACCCTACCTGGGGCATGTCATAAATGCCCAAGGTATACATCCGAGTCCAGAGCACCTCCGTGCCATACAGGATTTACCTGCACCGCGGAACTTGAAACAGCTACAGAGTGTGTTGGGTAAAATTAATTATTATGCAAAGTTTGTGCCGCGCGCTTCTTCCATTTCAGCTCCGCTTCATCGCTTACGCCGTAAAGGTGTTCTGTTCGTCTGGACGACGGAATGCGACCGCGCCTTTCGCCAGTTGAAATCGGCGTTACTTTCCAATACGTGCCTTACGCCATTCGATCCCCGAAAACCTCTTTTGTTGATGGTAGATGCCTCGGATTTCGGGATCGGTGCTGTGCTTGCGCACAAAGATGGTTCGCATGATCGCCCTATTGCCTTTGCGTCCAAATTGCTCTCATCTGCGCAAAGAAATTATTCCCAGATAGAGAAAGAAGCTTTAGCTCTCGTGTTTGGTGTTACAAAGTTTCATGATTTCTTGTATGGTCGTCACTTTACAATCATCACGGACCACAAACCTTTGACATCGCTTTTTCATCCGAACAAGCCTGTACCTCCACGTACAGCGCAGAAATTCATTCGCTGGTCTCTTTTTCTCTCGCAGTACCGCTACGATATCTTGTATCGGTCCACTGCTAAGCACGGAAACGCTGATGCGTTGTCCCGTTTGCCTGTTGCTGAGGATAAAGCATTCGATTCTTCCGAACTTGCTTGCATGTTCATTGATTCGGAAACCGATGACGTGGTCGAATCGTTTCCGATTGATTTTCGTCGTGTAGCTACAGCCACAGCTGCTGACCCTGTCCTTGCTACTGTTTTGCGTTTTGTTGCTACGCAATGGCCCTTGTCAAAGTCACGGATCGAGGATCCTTTGGTTCGCCGTTTTTTTGCTCACAAGGAGAGACTTTTTGTACGACGTGGTGTTTTGTTGTTGCGTTCCGATAATGATCAATCCAGAGTCGTGGTCCCACGTTCGTTACAGTCCTCTGTCTTAAAGCTTCTTCACCAAGGACATTGGGGTATAGTGCGTCCGAAACAACTTGCTCGTCAGCACTGTACTTGGTTCGGAATCGATGCTGCGATTACGAATATGTGCTCCTCTTGCGTGGCGTGTGCCGAACAGCAATCCGCACCGCCGCGGCAATTCTTTGCATGGCCGAAAGCCACTTCCCCTTGGCAACGCTTGCACATCGATTTTGCTGGTCCATTCTGGAATGCTCGATGGTTGGTTGTGGTCGATGCTTTCAGTAATTTTCCTTTTGTTGTCCGGATGTCTTCCACGACGTCTTCTGCCACAATCCAGGCCTTGTCTGCTATCTTTTGCATTGAAGGTCTTCCGCAGACTATTGTTTCCGACAATGGCCCACAATTCATGTCTGCAGAATTTCAGTCCTTCTGCGAGGCCAATGGTATTCAACATCTGACATCCGCGCCGTTTTCGCCTCAGTCAAACGGTGCCGCTGAACGATTGGTCCGGACTTTCAAGTCACAGATGTTGAAATTGAAAGAGTCGCATTCTCGGGAGGACGCTTTGTTGCTCTTTTTGTCCTCGTATCGCTCTCAGCCCCGCGATGGTCGCTCGCCGGCTGAATTGCTCCATGGTCGTTCTCATCGCACCTTGATGTCTTTGCTGCATCCGCCACATCAGGTTCCTGTGCAGCGGCAGACTCCTGCTTTTGCTCCTGGCGACGTTGTCTATTATCGCACCTATCGCGGTTCACGGCGTTGGCTCGCAGGGCGCATTCTTCGCTGCCTCGGCCGCGCGATGTATTTGGTTTTGGGGGCCTCTGGTGAGGTGCGTCGGCATCTTAATCAGCTGCGCCTCTGTCGTCGCCTGGGTTCTGCCGCTCCCCGTCTGCTTTCAGCGACGGAGCCGTCCGGTCAGCGCCTTGGGGACCCATCTACTGGCTCGTCTCATCCCCAGGTGTTACCGACGCTGCCTTCCCTTTTGCCTCATGGCGTCGCGCCGCCGCCGCAGCCGCCGCCGGCGCCGCCCGCAGTTGACGCTTCGCTGCAACCGCCCGGCGCCTCCCAGGGTCACGCGCCGCCGCTCGCTTCCCGTGACCAGCCGTCCTCCGCCCGCTCCGGACCCGATGTCGTCATCGCGCGTCGGATTCCCCGACGCAATGGAGGTCGACCCTTCGGCCCCTCCTGTCTCATTACGTGCGCATACACCGCATGTTGACGTGCACCCTGGACTAGGTTTTCAGGCGTTTCCTAGCTCCCCTCGGACCGAATGGCCGGGTGCGGGTGGCACAGCCTCGCCTGTTGTTAGGCTCCCCACCTCATCGCATACGTCAACATGCGGTCCTCCCCACGGCGGGCGGAAGCCTTATCTCACGACCGTTCGCCGATTTGCGGGGGAGGAATGTGGTGTCATCGCTAGACACCACACTTGCTAGGTGGTAACTTAAATCGGCCGCGGTCCTGTAGTACATGTCGGACCCGCGTGTCGCCACTGTGGGATCGCAAACCTAGCGCCACCACAAGGCAGGTCTCGAGAGACTGAGGAGACCTCGTCCCCAGTTGTACGGACAACATAGCTAGCGATTGGACGTGCTAAGCCTTGCTCTCATTTGCCGAGAGATAGACAGTAGAATAGCCCTCTGCTAAGTTAAATGGCGACCACCTAGCAAGGCGCCATTTGTATCAGTGCCAATAGCTTACGAGTATGCAGGAGAGATGTATTCCAACAAGAGAATAAAGTTAAGTATTAAAAAAGCTACGTATTTTTCTTTAGTGCATTTATAAGTCTCATGTTCCAGACTTCACGCCCGTCTGCGTTAGCCTTGCGTGCCCTATCGGCTACAGCATTGTGTCTGGGCTGTATGGTCTAGACACAACAATAACGGCAGTGTTAAACACTTTCCTTCTTTTTATTGTTACTTTATCTACGGACGTTATTAATACTGATAATTTACACGTTGCTTTTGTACGCCAATTGGCACATGGTTCGCGCCATGAGCGCCACCAGCCCTGGTCGCAGAGTAACCACGCTGGCCGATTACACTCAGTCGGTTGTGAGCTCTGCAAGACCCATGTACTAATTTATATTTACGTGACAAACCCTATTTCTAGGGCTATATTTTAATTTTGACAAATGGCGATGGTACATTAGTCCTTACTTATGTAAAATTGTAAGTACCAGTCGTCGTTCTCATATTTCTGTAATGCAAGAGTTCTCTCATTTACGTTAAAATCTATTCTTGACTTAAGTTTCATACTTTTCTAATGTAAGCTATGACGTTCATTGTCCTTAGGCCACCTTCTGAAGAAGACAAATTTAAATTTGTTGAAACCTAGGTAAAGAATTCTTTATCCATTGCAACTGGTCGGATGTTTATAATTTTATTACGTGGAACCGTTGCTGTTGTGTAGCTATGTTTAAAATACCTAATAAATATGGCGTGAAATTTTTTATGCTATGTGAAAGTGGAAGTGGGTACGTCCTGAACTGTGAAATTTATTCTGGGAAACAGTCTAATGCCGATACCAGCATTTTACACATTGTAGACAGATTGTGTCATTCGTTTCGTAATAAAGGTCACACATTATACATGGACCGATTTTACACCAGCCCTGATTTACTGGATTATTTGTGGGGGAAAAGAACTCAGGCAGTTGGTACTGTGCAGAAACATAGAAAAGGACTACCAAGGGATCTTGTTGGCGTTGGCCAGAAACTGAAAAAAAAAAAAAACTTTCGTTTCGCAGACGAAATCACTTACTGTTTGTAAAATGGAACGACAACAGAGACGTTTTTCTTTTGACAGCAAAGCATAAAATGACGGCAACAAATATCAGTGTAAAAACTAAATTTGGAATGGTGGAAAAAATGAAGCCAGACTGTGTTTTGGACTACAATAGTAAAAAAGCTGGTGTGAATCATAGCGACCAGCTAATGGCGTACTATCCTTTTGAACGAAAACAAAGTGGTGGAAAAAAAGTTTTCTTTCACATTTTCATGCTCATGACTGTAAATTCATACATTTTGAACAAAACGTCGCGAAATACAAGCAAACATCTGGTTGAATGCATAATCACAGAGTTAGCAGAGAACTTGGTTCACAAAGGTGGCCCCTTAGACTCATTCACTTCTCAGAATAGTTCACCCATCAACAGACTAAGCGGAAGACATTTTCCAAAATTAATTCCACCCACAAAATTGTCTAACTGGCCTCAGGGAAGGTGCAAAGTATGCGCAGAAACAAGCAAGGCCAGATATGGTAAAGTTTCAAGGAAAGACACGCTATATTATTGTGAAACCTGTGACGTAGGGCTTTGTTTTCCAAAATGTTTCGAAATATTTCATACAAAAGCCAAAGCAACTGTGTGATTATTAATAAAATAAAAGTTCATATTTCAACAGTTATTCATTTAAAACTAACAACTTCAATCCTATGCCCCTTAGAGGTCCTAAAACGTAATTTTTTTTTTCACTGTGAAATTAATATACAACCCTTGTCACTAACGTAAATGTTTATTTCTTTGGAGTACTCTGAAGGGAAAGGACGTAGTTTTTAAATGCAAAAGAGCAATCTATTTTCTGTGGTACAGAATCTACTGAAGAAAATTCAGAACTGTGAATCGCTCAGTACCAGCCGGTTGAGCGTCCACACTCGCGCTCAATCCTGAAAGTGTTAAATTTGTAAACATGCCGATGGGAACACGAGTGACGGAACGGCATACTCCCGCAGAGGCACCAGCCTCTCAAGACCCGCTCGAAGCCATAAATGCACAAATTGTTTGCACAAAATCAAGAGCTACTTGAACACAATCGCGTCTTGAAACAGACACTGGAAGCTAGTGTGCGAACTTCCGTATCTGTAACAAATGCTCAAACCGTGGCAACTAACACTAATTCTGTCTCTAATGCAAATGCCACAATTTCTGCTAACATGGCGACTATAAGCAATTTTCCTGCGACTGATTTCATTCCCACCTTTCTGGGGAGTCCCACGAAAATGTTGCTATGTTCCTACAAAATATTCGTGATGTGGGTCGCACTTGTGCCTGGCCGACTCATCTATTGGTCAATGTAGCCAGATTGAAGAGGACAGGGGAAGCCCGAATGTTTATAGAAACGATGGACGAATTGCGAGACACGTATGATTTGGAAGTATTGGCCCGCTGATTTGACTACGCGTTACTCCGATACCAGAGGTATCGGGTATTACAGATACCAATTATCAACTCTTAGGCAGAAGCCTAATGAGGATTTTGATGTCTTTGCAGATCGCATATGAGCAGTATCATGTCGTACCTATAAGCTAGGCGAAAATTCCAGTGAAAATAGAATTTTGCGCTAAGAAGCGGAAGCGCGTGCAATTGATGCATTTGTATGCGGTATTGACCCCCGCATCGGAGGAGAAGTCAAAGCAGCCTCCGCCACTTCTCTGTTTGAAGCTGTTCGTTTGGCAATGGTACGCGAAGAGGTATTGCGCTTTTGCGCTGCCGCACCGCGCCTGCCGGATCCAATACCGGTTCCAGCAAGGGAAGTATTTTGCCAACGTTGTCGAAGGCCCAACCATACGGCAATGCGCTGTTGGACGGCGTGTTCCACTATTTGCACACTCTAGGCCATACCAATAATGTTTACCCCAAAAAGCCACTATTTTCTCACCAAATGTGCGGCCGCCGCCGCTGTAATCAGCTGGAAAAGTCCCGAGTAAAGCAAGGGAATTAATTGACGGAAAACACCGTCGTTACTATACACTTACGAGGTTTGTCTTTATGTTACAGGTTGCAGTCACCGCCAGATGGGACTACTGCTGTAATCAATCCCATCAACGCTCAGTTCGAGTCAGAGCACTCTGTGTGAAGGTGGGAGTGTGCGGCAGCTTGTTGACAGTCACCCTTTTTCACCTGCCGTCGGCACGGAGCTCTCTCTGACTGAGGAACAGCGCGTCAACATGAAGTTTCTTGCAAAGCTAAGCAAGAATGGCCCTGAGATTTTTGAGTGTTTGAAAAAGGTTTACGGAGACAATTCTCTGAAGGAACCAACCGTGAACAAGTGGTTAAAAAGGTTCCGGGATGGCCGACAAGAAGTGAACGATGACCCTCGCCCAGGACGCCCGTCGACATCGAGTTCCGATGCAAATGTTGAACGAATTCGGGCTCGTGTTATTAAAGACCGTAGATTGACAGTCAGAATGATTGCTGACGAGCTGTCAATCCCCAAAACAATCGTTCACGAAATCCTGACACAAAAACTTGAAATGAAGAAATTGTTTGCGAAAATCGTACCGAAGCTCTTGACGCCAGAACAGAAAGCAAAGAGGGTTGAGTGCTGTGAGGATTGGTTGCAAGCAGAGGAACGAGGGGACTTTCTCAACCGAGTCGTCACTGGAGACGAGTCCTGGTTTTACGAATTCGATGTGGAGCTCAAAGCAAGGAATGGAAACTAGCAGGAGAACCGAGAACAAAAAAGTCGAGGAAATCTAGGTCCCATGTGAAGACAATGTTGTTTGTTTTTCTTTGATTCTAGGGGCATTGTTCACAAGGAATTTGTCCCTCCCGGCCAGAGAGTGAACGGAAATTTTTACGCTGGAGGTTTGACACGTCTCAGAGCTCGTGTGGCCCGAGTTCGACCGGAGTTGGCAAAAGGGGGCAGGTGGATCCTTCACCACGACAATGCGCCCGCTCACACGTCGCTCGTTGTGCGCGATTTTTTGGCCCGAAGCTCAATCACCGTGACAGACCACCCACCTTATTCACCCGATTTAGCCCCGTGTGACTTCTTCATGTTCCCGAAATGCACTTGGGAGATGTGGAAGCCACCAAGGCGGAAACGACAAGGCAACTGAACAACATTACAACTGAAGACTGTCAGCAATGTTATCAACAGTGGAAACGGCGCTGGCAGAAGTGCATCGCGTTTCAGGGCGAGTACTTTGAAGGAGACCATATTGTAATACCTGAATAATTGTAAAATTAAGTTATTATTCAACTTTTATACGTATTTTCCGGAGAAACCTCGCACACCAACAAGCGACAAACGTCGGCAAGCCCCTGCATATCAGCAACACTGACTCGTAATTACCAGCTGCTATTAGATCCGACCAACAGGCGACAGCAGGGACACCGACGAGCTCGCCCACTGACGCACAAACAAACCGCCAACATTACCTTACACTGTGCATCCGATATATGACCTATCAGACACAAAAACGATAATGAACCTAACTGTTACAGGTTGCTGACGCTGAACAAGAGCTCTACACCCGCACCCAGCGGCAGCCTCCGAGCGACACAACCGCATAACGTCAAAGGTATCGACCTGCATGATACCCACTACTAACAAAGCCTACCTTTGCACGACCAATCGCAGGCAGCAAGACATATCCGCTACTGCTCTTACCACCCGACCTAACTATCGTGGAGGGTTTCTTCCCTTGGCTCTTGCCTTGGCACTTTTTTTCCTCTGCCCTTCAAACCGCTACCCTTCGTTCGACTTCGACCCAATCTATCTCCAGATGAGCGCCTATTAATGGTTAACCTTAACCAGACGTATGCAAACATCGCAGTGCCCACATCCTGCGACACCTCACATTAGTGAAAACTAACCCTTATGCAGAGATGGCAGTAGACCTATTGAGTTGGCCATCATACCTGTGTGGGCGTGGAGGGGCTCCACCTCTGTTTAAAAACAATCGCCTACAAGAGCTGGCATTGCGGAATTGACCTAAAGACCCATAGTAATATGCCATTTACATTGTATACACGTTCTTGTAGAAAAGTTAGTAATGATGAAAAAATACATGTATGGACTTGGTGTACTTGCTGAGAATGTAACTGTAACTGGAGTTATTACTTTGTACTATAATTATTAATAAAGTGTGATCCTTGACTCCTGTAACCTCTAGACGTACATCGCGAACCGTTATGGCCGACGCATACTAACAAGTCGCCTGACCACACACAGCTCTTCACAAACAGACCTAGACATAAAAACAAACCGAAGTTCAAATACACATTTCCCCCCCCCCCCCCCCGAACATACTGCAAACTTTATTGCGTGGTTCACAGGCAGCATTTAGTAGCAAAAAAGCTGAGTCGTAGATTGCATAAGTCTTTACAATATGTAATAAATGCTATCAACAAGATTCGAAGCAATTCTTTGAACTGTCGGTTATTTGCTCAGCTATGTGAGGAAAACGACGGTATTTACTCGATTACTTTTGCACACTGAAGTTTGCTGGCTATCAAGAGGCTCTTGCTTAGAAAGATTTTCAGCCATTTTTGAATCTGTGTTGGAGTTTTTACAAGAAAAAGATCCGAATTTGAAAGAAAATCTGAACAATTGTAAAACAGATATTTATTACTTGGAATGTTCAACGAAGTTAATTTGCAACTGCAAGGTGACGATCGTAACTTGATTAAAACAAAATCAATAATATCGGCCTTGGTGGGTAAACTAATCCTTTATAAACAAAATTTAGGCAGAAAAGAATATTCGCAGTTTCCGCATTTGTCAAAGTTACCAGAAATGCTTCAAGATGATGACATTTTATTATATGTCACTCACTTGGACGCATTACACAAGAATTTTACGGAGAGGTTTGAGGATCTTTTAAATTTACAAATTCCTCAATGGATAATAAATCCGTACACTACCACAGCCATAGAAGAAGCCAATGTGATAATGCAAGAAGGGTTGATTACCATGAGCACAGACGAAGAGCTTAAGCAGAAGTTCAACCAAGGCTATCAGGGGTTTTTCTGGTTGCAACGCAACATTGAAACACAGTATCCTACATTGTGGAACATTGCTGAAAAATACCTTATCGCTTTTCCATCATCATACCTAGTTGAAAAAAGCTTCAGTGTGGTAACAAACATTTTGACGAAACAAAGAAACCGTTCGAAAATCAACGAACGTGGAGATTTAAGACTGCAACTCATCAATATTGAACCGGATGTAGCTAGATTGGTAGATAGTCACCAGTTTCATCCATCACACTGAATGTTTTATTTTCTCTTTGCGAATTAATACTTTTCTTAAATATAATTTCCTACCTACTTAAGATTCTTTATGTACTTAATTTGTAATAATCATTATAAATTAAACTAGATATTTAGTGAATTGTATGTCTTTTTATTTTGTTAAATTTTGATGAGAAAATGAAGTCAACTTTACTCACTTAACCAAGTGCAAAGTTTTCCAATTGGTACCTTAGTACTTAGGTATTTTGTATCAATAGGAAAAAACTAAAGATAGGCGCCCTTATTCATAATAGTCTGCTACCTTAAAGCATTGCCAATTCTCACTCTGTCTTCTTCTATTGACCTAAGTCAGAATGAAAAATAACACACTGTAGCAGCAGTTTTAAGTTAGCGGACCATTATGAATAAGGGGGTTGATCTTAAAAGTAGGTAATTTGGCCCTGGCGGTCTGAGGTAACAGTTCATTTTGGAAAAGGGGTCACTTGTCCAAAACAGTTTTGGGATCCCTGCTGTAAAGGATGAGCCAGACAGTAATGGATTTTACTTTATCGTATGATCTTTCAAACGGTAAGTAGGTTTTTCCATTATGGCCAAGCCACGGCCGGCAGTGTTGGCTGCCTGTAAATTCTTTCGTCCCACGGTCTAGAAACAGGATGTCAGCACCGAGGAAGGGCACATTGATCACGCGCCGCCCTCGTGTGCTGATGGTACGCTATGCGCTCTGCGAACCTCCATGCTGCCCGCACGCTTTTCTCGATCCCGACCAATCAGAGCGGAGGAAGCCGCGTGGTGCGTCGAATATACCCAGTCGGCCGCTCTCTCTTCCTCTCTTACAAGGGGAGGCTGGCAATTGTGAAATTCAGATTCGATTCATACTGCGCATAACAACAGCTCATGGCCAGAGGTGTAATGTGGCAAAGCACCAAGATGCAGTTCTCAGCCGTTGTCGAGAAAATAGACAGTTAAAAGAAACCGTTGCGGTGAAATACTCTCTACGATTAATAATTTCCTACAACGTCGTGGCTCAGCGGTAAGCGCTCGGGTTCGTAATCCGAATGTCGCCGGATCGAATCTCGCGCCATCCAACTTTTTTTTATTATTTGTTTTTTGTAATACAAATGTATACACACACACACACACACACACACACACACACACACACACACAAAAAGGCTGTCCTGGTAACCCGACACGACATGAACAAGGTCACGCATTCGTATACGGCACAATATTCAATCACGATGTCTGGACGAGGCTTGCCACTTGTTTTCGTATGCCTCCAAGAGTCCACAGGTACGTTTGGACCCAGAGTACAGAAGACAGTCGACGAGTACGCCAAGAAGTATACCAACGTTGTTATTACATCCTCCAAATCCGGTAAACTAACAACGGGTTTGTTCATGGACTTCTTGCGTAATGCTTTGCAACCATACGTACAAAAGAAAGAATTTCTCCTTCTGATCGACTCTTGGGGTGGGCAAGCGAACCCGTCATTATACGATGAGATGTTCCAGGACGATAAGAAGTTACCAACGTGCACTATAAAAGTCATTCCTCCAAAGTGCACTCCTCTCGTCCAACCGAAAGGTGAAAAATTTGATCAAGCGCATTCAAAATTGTGCTTTTTTAATCGAGCGAAACCGTGGCATCAACTCCAGAGACGATTGTACAAAAATCCAATCCATCGTCCACCACCAATTGTCTTCTCCGATTTTTGCCGATATGATACGATACGCGTGGTATGCATCAAACCTGACGAACGATAGAACAATTTTTCAGGATGTCAATCAGGTGTGTTTCCCAACAGATAATTTAAAAATCAATTGTTCTTGTAAAAACGCATCGTTTATCAGATGTGCTCGATGTCGTGCTGTTTTCTGCTTTCCATGTTTCTATGATAACTATCACTCTGGTTCGTGCGATACTCCAGCTACTTCTGGTCACTAATTGTTAATTATGTGCGAGTATATACCGAACTTTTCAATAAATTGTATCCACTTGAATATTATTTGTGATATTGTGTTTTATTTCAAGTATTATTTTTCCACGACAAACGACTTTCAACAACTTGTTATATGCATAATTGTTGCAACTGATTGCCGGGAATTATATATATATATATATATATATATATATATATATATATATATGTGTGTGTGTACACATTTGAATTACAAAAAAACAATAAAAAAATTGCATGCCGCGAGATTCGATCCGGCGACCTTCGGATTACAAACCCGAGCGCTTACCGCTGCGCCACGATGCTGTACGAAGTCATTACTCGCAGAGAGTATTTCACCGCAACGGTTTCTTTTATCTTTTAACTGTCTATTTTCTCGACAACGGCTGAGAAGTGCATCTTGGTGCTTTGCCACATGACACCTCTGGCCAGGAGTTGTTATTATGCGCAGTATGAATCGAATCTGAATTGCACAATTGGCGGCCTCCCGTTGTTAGACGCGCGCCCTGTAGCAGTGAACATCTCCCGCTTCTCCCGGTGCTGCGGTGGCGGGGATCTAGTTTTCGCAACCGCCATCCAGCTCGGACTGGCCCGATTCGCCGACGCCAACTTTCGTTAGCTTCGCGAACTGTTACGCCAAACTCTACACTCTGGCTCACCGTCGCCTTCCTAGGCCTGGCTATGTAACCCCTTTCTAACATGCTTTCGTCAATAAATGGCCTTTGTCTAAATATTATCCTATTCATTCCATAACGCCCACCGCCTTCCCAATCGCCCATCCTGTACAGTACACAACATACTACCAACACACCCAGACACAATACACAACCACGAACTCGTAAACCCCGCGGTCGGAGCGGTCCGTTGTGCTCTGTAGCGGGTCGCGAGTCGCGTTTCGTGGTCGTTTCGTTTGTTCTTGGCTTTCCAGCGTTGAAATTTTTGCGGTGAAATGTCGAACCGGTCGAACAGTATACAATGTGTATTCGACAGAGCAGCGAGACGGCCAACGGCCTTTGAAATACAGGAGTGGATATTTGGTGATTTGCAAGTACCGGAAAATGACGTTGACACCTTTCAACTGGATTTTGTCTTATTCTCGCTATTTGTGAAATTTCTCGACCAAGAGAAATGCGAAAAGTATGGCCTGGCACTCGCAGGCGAACATCCGTTCCGCTACTTCGATGGAACAGTCGGAACAGTACATATAGTGCCATCTGGCTTTGGGATACGGACTGTGCGGGTATTTAACGTACCCCCTGAGTGTCCCAATGACGTAATCGGCCGCGTTCTATCGCGGTACGGCAAGGTGCTTAGCATCATGAATGAAAAATGGGGCAGTGCCTACCGTTTCCAGGGCAACAGCGGAGTCCGTAGTGTTCGTATGGACCTCCGCCAGCACATACCGTCATATTTAAATATTGCGAGTACAAGGGCCCATGTTACCTATATAGGGCAACCACAGACATGCTCCCTCTGTCAATCTACGGAGCATCTACGCGTGGACAGCCCGCGCAGGCGCCCTGTGCAACTGCCGCGGGAATGCACTGAAGGTGACAACCTTGTGCCTCTTCTCAGCGAGATAGTGGCGGGTGCTGCCCACCGAACCGCTGATCGAACTGCCGAATCGACTCCGGGTCCGTCAGGAGAGGTGCGCAACCGGTACCTAATGCATCTGTTGACAGCCCTATTGAGATTGTCCCGGACCAGACGCCCGTAGTGGCAGTACCGCCGGCGGCGACTAGTGCGCCTGCTGTGGCCGGTGATGTTGGCACTGTTGAACAGATGGAGGTAGTTCTTCCTACCCCACCCGCACCGGCAGATGACGCTAAGTCGCCCCGCCGTCGTCATAGGCGCAAGAAGGCGAGCCAAGAGCAGCAGGCGGAGGAAGAGGGCGTCATACGTCCCCCTCCTGAGAGCAGCAGTGAGGCTGAATCTCAGGCCTCGTCAGTTACACGGTCTGTTTCCGCTGACCGCTAGGACGGTATGCGGAAAATTGCTCGGCAATTAGAGTCGCTTATTAGTTCATCACGAGATCGGGGAGCGATCCCCGCAAAACGTAAAAATGAACAGGGTAGCGAACAGCCGCTGCAGCGCACTCGCACCCTCTTACATACCGCTGCGACTGAGCCGTCTGCGCCGCCTGGTTCGGACTATCCCGCCGATGGGGAAGGACTGAACTGGGCTGACGACGAAGACGACGACATGCGTGATTGAGTGGGCTCGTTCCCACATGAGCCGCCTGATACTTGGTTTTAACATCCGGGGTGATGTAGCAGGGTTACAGCTTCGATGTTCACACACCTGCTTACATCCGACCATGACCTTATCTGACGTTACTTTCTCTGTGTTGCTTTTTCATGCCTGCTATTGACCGTCCGGGGGGTAAGGTGTGGGATGCGTCACCAATAGCCTCTCCCACACAAATGTCAACCTCTCCGGCACGTGGTATCCCCTGCTACGCTAACGAGGCTCTGGCGACCGAGTTTCTCCCGGGATAAGGAGAACCCTCTACTAAGTCAACGACCTTCTAGAGGGCGGATGAGCTGGTAGAGTAAGGGCACCCTCTTGTCCTTGGAGCGAGAAATCACTCCTAAAGACGGAAGAATCACCAAGGGTGGTCAACGGCATAGGATGCTGAAGGCAACGGGAAACCACAGCATTAAAGATCCAATGGATATCCCCAGGAAAACTCATCATGGCAGAGTGGACAGGTGGACAGAATATGTCAAAGAACTATTTGAAGACACAAGGAAAGATCAAAAATTTTATGATAACATGATTGGAGAACGAGGACCAAGCATATCGAAAGAAGAAATATTACATGTTATCAACAAATCGAAGACAGGAAAAGCCCCTGGACCGGATAAGATACCAAATGACATCCTGAAACTCATAGGAATAGACCATATAGATATATTTGTACAATTGTTTAATGATATTTATAATTCGGGAATTATTCCTAGGGATTGGTTGACATCTACCTTTGTTACATTACCCAAAAAGGCTAATGCCAAAACTTGTAATGATCACCGTACAATAAGCTTAATGAGTCACACCTTAAAGATATTTCTAGAAGTTATACACCAACGAATATACAAAAAAGTAGAAGAAGGTATAAGTGAAACACAATTCGGTTTTAGAAGTTCCCTCGGTACAAGAGAAGCATTGTTTGCTTTTAACATATTAGCGCAACGATGTATGGAGGTTAACCAGCCACTATATGTGTGCTTTCTGGATTATAATAAAGCATTTGACAAAGTTCGTCATGATCATCTCATAGAATTGTTAGAAAAGAAAACACTTGATAAGAAAGACATCCGCATTATATACAACCTCTACTACAATCAAACCGCAACCGTGAAGGTAGAAAATGAATTATCGAATGATATAGAAATAAAGAGGGGTGTGAGACAAGGTTGCGTTCTCTCACCCTTATTGTTTAATATGTATTCAGAAGACATAATCCAGGCAGCTCTATCAAATGAAATAGCTGGCATTAAAGTGAATGGGCTAAACATTAACAATGTTAGGTTTGCTGATGACACTGTACTACTAGCTGGAAACCTCAAAGATCTACAATTACTTCTTGACAAAGTCGCAGAAAAAAGTGAAGAATTTGGCTTGACTCTTAACGTAAGCAAGACTAAGTTCATGGTGATATCTAAAACACACCAACAAGAAAATCTTACAAGCAATAGGGAAAGAGTCGATCAAGTACGTAAATTCAAATATCTCGGAACAATTGTAAATGAGGAGATTGAAAGCTCAGAAGAAATTAAATCGATAATAGGACAGGCCAGAAGTATCTTTAATAAGATGAAAAATGCATTCTGTTCGAGAGACATTTGTTTAAACACAAAAATGAGGTTGCTAAGATGCTATGTATTCTCAAAATTATTATACGGAATGGAAGCGTGGACATTGAAAAAGAAGGACATGAACAGTTTAGAAGCTTTTGAACTGTGGGCATATAGAAGAATACTTAGAATTAGTTGGGTGTCGAGGATTACTAATCAAGATGTCCTAAGAAGAATGGGAAAGGAAAAAGAATTAATTAAAACTATTAAAGTAAGGAAGCTACAATATTTAGGCCATGTTATTAGGGGAGTAAATTACAAAATATTGCGAATAATACTAGAAGGGAAAATTTGTGGGAAGAGAACGAGGGGTAGAAGACGGACATCCTGGATTGACAATTTAAAAAATTGGTACAACTGTTCAACGTCAGAACTCCTTAGATCGGCCAAATCAAGATCAGAAATTGCCATGATGACAGCCAACCTTCTTAGAGGAGACGGCACATGAAGAAGATTGACCGTCCGCCGGGAGCCCTCTCCCTTTTAACAGTCAATATAAACTCCATCTCCAACCCAGTAAAACTACGCTCT
This sequence comes from Schistocerca nitens, assembly GCF_023898315.1. NCBI lineage: Eukaryota > Metazoa > Arthropoda > Insecta > Orthoptera > Acrididae > Schistocerca > Schistocerca nitens. Next base: position 142,249,545 of record NC_064625.1, read on the forward strand.
CTGAAAGACTTTCTGCGCCTTGGTGCATTCGATGTGGTTTTTCTCCAGGAGGTTTGTGCCCCCTTTCTCTCTGACCTGGTTGGTTATGAGGCACTATATAACATCGATCCTGATGCCAGGCGGGGCACCGCCTTGCTATACAGATCCAACTCCATCTGATATTACAACAATACCCAATGGTCGCGTTCTTGCATGTATCATTCGAGATGTACTTTTTATTAATGTCTATGCTCCTTCAGGAGCTAATCACAGGCATGACCGAACAACACTTTTTACGTCAGGTATCACCCCTTTCTTGACAGCTCGTCGTCCTATCGTATTTGGCGGAGATTTCAACTGTGTGGTAGCCGATGCTGATCAGGTCCCAACGCCTAGGAGGTGTGAAGCGCTCGCTTCACTCCTTCGGGCGGCTGACCTTAATGATACGTGGCGCCACTTTCACCCCGCCTACACACAATTTACTCACATATATCCCACTGGGGCAAGCCGTATTGATCGTGTTTATGTCTCTGCTGATTTGATTCCTGCCCTTTGTGCCGTCCAAGTCATTCCTGTGGCCTTCAGTGACCACTGTGCATACTCTTGCTCCTTGCATATCACGGGTCCAACCCCGTTTCCTCGGGGCACCTATTGGAAGATGAATACACTTCATCTCCCAACGCCCGAACTTCGCACTCTTGTCACGAAAACATGGTGAGATTGTATCGCTACTGCTTCAAAGTACCGTACGACTGTGGTTTGGTGGCTCCGCTGTGCGATGCCACGGCTGCGACGTGTCATCCAGCAACATAGTCGCGAAGTCGCACACTGGAAGCGTAGCACATTAGACTTCTATCAACAATGTCTCAATGATGCACTAACCCTTCCTGCCGACAGGTATGACCAGCTACGCATGCGCCTCAACAAAATTAAAGCGACAATTCTTCACTTCTCTCGGGAGAAGGCCCAGGGGATGATGGTGAGGTGTCGTTCTGCATCCCTGATTGAGGGCGAGAGGGCATCCATCCTTGCCTCTGAAAGGAATCGTGCAAAGAAGAACACCATTCTACGCCTTAAAACAGACGATGGTACGCGCCTCACAGATCACCGTGAAGTCCTCAAACACCTAACAGACCATTATACCCACCTCTTCCAGGATGTTGCGGTAGACGTCGCCGCCCAACGAGCACTTATCGGTGGGGTCCCGACTTCATTGGACCGTCGAGACCGCGACTGTTTAACCGAGCCACTCACACTCGCTGACCTCACCTCTGTCCTCCGCGCCTGCCCGGGAAACAAATCACCTGGCCTCGACGGTCTCCCTTATGAATTCTACCAACAATTTTGGGACCTGCTAGGAGACCGCTTCTGCAAAATGTGCGAGGAGATTTTTGCTGGTTGCGAACTACCCGCCGAATTTCTAGCTGGACGTATTGCCCTTATTCCAAAGGTCACCGGTCACTGTCGGGCTAAAGACCTGCGTCCCATCACCGTTCTTAACACTGATTATAAGTTGATGGCACGAAGCGTGGCTTCACGTCTTAAACAAGTCATGAATACGGTACTTTGCCCCACTCAATCATGTGGCGTTTCGACTCGAACCATCTTCACCGCCGCTTCTATATACCGTGACGCGGTCTTACTCACCGCCGACGCTCCAACCCCGGCTGCAATTCTGTCCCTAGATTTCGCCGGTGCCTTTGACAGGGTCTCCCACCATTACCTGCTGGCCGTTATGTCGCGGATGGGTTTTGGGGAGCGCTTCATCAGAATCATCCGGCACTTCTTGGATGGAGCAAATTCCACAATCGTTGTGAACGGCTGCCGATCACGACCGATTCCCATCAGACGATCAGTTCGACAAGGGTGTCCCCTGTCAATGTATTTGTTCGCTTTAGCGCTAGACCCCATGCTGCGTGACATCGGACAGATGGTCGATGGTGTCGCTCTCCCAGGCGGCACCTTCCGCAGTGCGGCATACGCGGATGATGTCGGTGTGTTCGTTGCAAACGCCAGGGACATCGATTCCGTTCGCCGAGTTCTCAACGTTTATGAACGAGCATCCGGTGCCATGTTAAATTCCAACAAAACGGTGCTGATCCCGCTAGGACCACGATCATTGACCATCGAACGCCCATGGTACCGAGTTGTGGGGGAACAACGTATCTTGGGCCTTGATGTGACTGCCTGCCCGCAGCGCATGTTAACGCTCACGTGGAGGCGGCTGCTCACGCGCATCAGAGGACTTTGCATGAGCCACGCTGATCGACGACTCGACCTCCATCAACGAATCCAACTGATTAATACTTACATCCTATCACGGGCATGGTATGTAGCACAAATCCTTACGCTACCGAAACAAATCGGCAGAGCCATCTCACGAGCAGTATACTGGCTCTTGTGGCGGCATACACTGTTCAAAGTTGATGCGCAGACTTGTACACTGCCAAAAGTCGATGGTGGCCTTGGACTCATCGACTTTACCCGCAAATGTGCGGCCCTTTTGATTCACCGTATTGCCACTTTGCGTGAAACTGACCCAGGTGGGACAACAGCGGTTCTTTTCGACCGTTATCGCCCACAATCGGCGCGTGCACCAGTATGTTTGACACATATTCCGTTCCGGATGACGACAGTCAAGGACTATTACCTCAATCAAAGTTACGTCCTAACACTGGCCACTGACAAGGCACGCTCATCGAAGCGCCTTTACCAAGCACTTCGAGGCCAGCCCACACCACATAAATTTGAAGACAGACGACCGTCGGTCATCTGGCATCAAGTTTGGGCTAATATCAATAACCCAGCCCTTCCCACCGACGTCTCAGCGCTATGGTATCGTGTCGTAAACAATTTAGTACCCACTAACCATCGTCTGGCGGCCATCAGCCTACGGCCATCGGCTGCTTGCGGCCGATGTGGTGACGTAGACACCAGAGAGCATCGTCTCTTATGCCCTCACGTCACAGAAGTGTGGAACCTTGCACGTGTGCTATTAGCGCTGATCGGTGGGACGACACCAGACAAGGTGCAAATCGACTGGTTCCTTACCCCTGATATTCAGTCCAACCCCCGAACACGACGTAACGCAATGGTGTGGCTCTTGGGCCACACCATTTTCACGATCTATGACCTTTCCCTCACCGATGCTGTCTCTTTCATGGACTACCTGTGGAGCCAGCATCGCCTGGCGGAATCTGACCAGAAATATACCATTACCTTTGCACGATTTTTGAAAGTTGCAATGGTTCATGGTTATCAAAAGGTGTTCCGGGTTGACTAAGGCACCTCGTCCAGGAATTGCCTGAGTTTACCCCTGGATCTTTGTTGCTCGGACTTTCAAACCACCCTAAACTTGACAATACCCAAGATTTGACGTTGGCCTTCTAGGCATCACTAGAGCAGACTGTTCTATGATACTGATAATATGGCAATTGGTAACATAAGAATTGTAAGAACCTTGTACGAAACACTATTGAAAAAAAAAATAGCACAGGAAACAACAACTCCACCACACCTTCTGGCACTGGATCCGAATCCCGACCCAATGTGGACACACACACACACACACACACACACACACACACACACACACACACACACGTACAATCTAAATATTGCACAGCCACAGGCCATGACTGACACCAAGTTGTTCGTTCACCTTTACATAACAATAGATGTATATATCTGTAACTTCACCATAAATATTTCACCTTGTTAACCATCGAGGTATTTCTAACCTCAGAAACTGTGTATCACCTATGTGATAATTTTAATTAAACCACTATATTTTCATTGTTAATCTTATTTTTATTCTTAATTTTCATTGTCAGTCTTATCGCATAATTATTCATATTCCAGCAAGTTAACACATAGCAGCAAAGTGTACCCATATTCAGATACCATAATTGTACTAAAGATAGAAACAATATACAGGGTGACACACGGGAGACGGACGGTTTTGAACTGCGTAGTACTGAGGGCGTGGTGGTGGGAGGTGGTCGTGGTGGGGACAGTTCTGATCCACACAAGACGTCATTTCATTTACTCGGTCACTATGGAGCAGTGAAACTTGCAACGTCGAGTATTTGTCTATGACAGTTTCCTGAAAAGTGGTGAGTCTATTAATGCTACGCAGCGACTGTTTCGTGCGCGGTTTAATGTCGGTCGACATGGAGCTGTTCCGAGCCGTAACACAATCCTCAGATGGGTGGAAAACTTCAGATCAAGTGGAAACATACTGGATGAGAAGCATCCTGGGCCGAGACGCAGAGTAACGACACCAGGAAATGTTGAAAGGGTAAAGCAAGCCCAGGACGGTCAGCTAGACGCCATGCTAGTGAGTTACGAATCAATCGCGAATCGGTTAGACGAATTTGCATAAAGAATTAATATTCCATTCCTACAAAATGCTCATTGTCCAACAACTTAAGGACACTGATTTTGCTGTACGAGAAGACTTCGCTTACAGAATGCAAGTGATTTTGGGATCGAATGAAAATGAAATTATATTGATGAGCGATGAAGCTCATTTTCATTCAAACGGGACCGTGAATAAGCAAAACCTACGTTACTGTGCTCCAGAGCATCCACACCTTATCCACCAGCGTCCTATACACTCAGAAAAAGTGACAGTCCGGTGTGCTCTTGGCTCTGTTGGCATTATTGGACCTTATTTTTTTTTTTTTTTTTTGAAGAGAACGGGGCCACAGTTACTGTTAATTCGGTTCGTTACATTCGTATGCTTCAAAAATTCTTGAAACCAGAACTAAGAAGACGACGAATCCCTTTAAAACGCGTTTGGTTCCAGCAGGATGGGGCAACATCGCACACTGCAAACACTTCAATGACAGTTCTTAGACGCATGTTTCCTGGCCGGATTATCTCACATTTTGGCAGTGTTCCTTGGCCTTCCAGGTCTCCCGACTTGTCAGTACTATGTGACTTTTTTCTATGGGGGTACCTTAAGAACTGTGTCTGTAACCACAAACCACGAAATTTGGACGAGTTGAAGAATGCAATCATTCAAGAAATTGCTGCCATCCCTGCAGAGATTAAAGCCCATGTGATGGAGGATTTTGAGAAGAGACTCGAGTCCTGCATTCGAAATGGACATCGCCATGACGACATTATTTTTCACAAATAACTTTTTAACTAGAATGGGCTTTGATTTTGTGTAAATAAACATGCATTAATTTTAAAGTTGGCTGAGTATTATTTCATTAAAAACCGTCCGTCTCCCGTGTGTCACACACTACATAAGGAACACCAAGAACTGTAAATATATGCAAAATGTATAACAAGAACTACAAATGTAAAAAAAGGAAACAAATTAGATGTAAGATATAGGTGTAAGAACATTGTCAATAAAGAAACATGTGACCAATAAAATGTTAAGCTAAGGCCAAATAGAGCCAGACGCTCTCAAGTGGCCCTCCCACCACCCTTCAGGCGTGGGAATGAAAAGTATGTATGTATATATACCTGTCGTTCAGTCACCGAGGGACGACCTCCTCATAGTCAACAACTTCCTAAACGACAGGAGATGCTTCGTCAAGATCAACGGACAGCGGTCGGAAACGAAAATACTCGAAGGGATCCCGCAGGGGTCAGTACTGTCCCCCACGCTGTTCACCATATACGTAAATGATACACCGAAGATAGAGGACACAGTACTGGCCCAGTTCGCTGACGACACAGCTATACTTACGAGTTACAGAAGACTGGACACTACACTAAGAAGACCTCAGGCGCAAACTGACCACATTCAACATTGGGCCAAACTAAACAAAATAAAAATAAATGCGGAGAAAACGCAAGCCATTCTCTTTACTCGGCACGGACCAGTCCTCAACGACAGAATCGAATTAAATGGCCACAGAATACACTGGACGACGAATGTAAAATGTCTTGGAGTTACGTTGGACAGCAAAATGCTGTTCACGAACCACGTCAAGGACAAAACGACCAAAATAAGACGAGCAACGCTTGCAATCTACCCGCTACTCATGAGCCAAGAAATGACGCACAGGACAAAACTATAAATACATAAAGCAGTAATACAACCCGCCATACTATATGGATGCTCAGCCTGGGGCATCACAAGTAAAGCAAACATCAAACAACTACAAACCCTGCAAAACAGATGCCTAAAATTGATACTACGCGCACCACAATGGACCAGCACTGAAGTGATACATACAGAGTTGGAGATGCCGACAATCGAAGAGCAAATAATAGAGGCGACGAGAAAACTGGGGGGAAAGGTAGAGCGACTCAGGCCCACTAGCAACAGATTAGACAACGTTGCCACGGTGGAACCAACCGCCTCGCACAAATTCAGAGTCCCATTAGCAATAATTAGAAATTAAAAAGTAGGGCAACACCAGACTACAAAAACGCAGAATAGGGAAGAAAGAAGAAAAGAATGAAATCTACAGGCAGGAAAATAGGGAAGAAAGAAGACATCGAAATAGGCAACACTAGAACAAAAACAATAGATCATGATAAAACAGCAATTAGACAAACCAGGCAAAAAACAGTAAAAAATAGGGAGAAAGCAATAAAACCACAAAGCAAACACCAAGAAATTAGGACCGCTTAATTGCGAATAGTGCCCACAGTGATTCCGAAAGTGTTAAAAATGAGATCCAGTTATTTTCAATAAATGGCGCCCTCAATTATGCAAACCCTTCGCGCACGCACGGGGGACCAAGCTTCTCAGAAGCTAGCACCCCAGCCATCACACACGGAAAAAAAGTACAACGTCCAAATATTGCGTCAGAAAAACGCAGACCACCGGCAGTACACCTGATTCAACGAGATGTCACAAAATCGCCGGGAAAGTCTAAGAAATTACAAGACGAGAGTTGTCTTCCAGTTTGGAAGAAATAAACGTTTCACATGGTCATCAGTTCGTGTACGTTCTAGGTCGCGAACAGCAGCATCAAACATCATAAAAGTACGTCTATCCAGGATACAAGGTACTGCTCTCACTGTGGGAAAAAAACCCAGTGCCAGGAGAAGTTTGGCGCCTTTCCTTTACCGACGACATGATTGAGACGATTGTAATTCATACCGATGAAAAGTTGGCGAAAATACGTTCTGCTACTGAATTAAAGGAAAGTATAGCGTACAAAGACACTAATGTGCATGAGTGAACGCTGTGTTTGGACTTTCAGTTCTTTGCAGCATATTCAAATCTGCGAGAAAGCCTATGTCCTCGCTGTTTTCCACTTCGGTCTCGGGGACGCCAATTTTTCGATCACTTATAACAGAAAAGCGATTAGGAATATTGCTTAGAGCATTTCGATTCGATGAATCGGGCACGAGGAAACAGAGGGAGAAAAATGATCGAGCTGCTCCTATTACGCACACATTTAACAAATTTGTTTGGAACTGTCAGCAAATTTATAGCCCTCGAGCGCATTTGACACTTGATGAAACTTTGCTGTCTTTCAGAGGGCAGGTTAAAATCCGATACACGTCTCGCTACACACACGAACAGCAAGATGGCGTAATATTCTTAATCCTAAACCGGTGCGAAAGTTTTGTTTTTCTGTATATAGAATCAGTTACATACCATCCAACGAACGTGAGTACACGAGTAACTAACAGCCCAGTACATACCTAATAACTGGATTCCACAACACCACCGCAACCCCAAGTGTATACTGCTGACATACGAGGTTCACCTTTCAGTATTTTGTTTACTAACAGCCGCTCACACAGTTGCAGATGACATGATGTTAGCTGGAGGGAAAAAAAAAAAGGCCACAGAAAAAAAGCACAGAAAATATGTCGCAAACTGCGACAATAATTCTCAAAAACATGCTATAACATACAATAAATACGGTAGTATGAAAGTATCCATAGAAAACCATATTGCAAAAAACGAATAGTAAAAATGTAATAATGTGTCACTGTGTTTGTATAACACTGCGATTTTCAGCATGTTTAGATTAAAAAAACCACTGATGATGGTGATATTTGTGGCCGAAACTAGTTTGGGAAAATAAACAAGTAAACAAATAACAAGGTGTTTTGCATCAAGGCGGACTCAATTTCTGAAATTGTTGTTTGGTCCATCCAAGATTACTACAGGCTCACCAACCCACCAGAAAGAGCAGCACAATCATCCCGACCACTAACAAAACCGCAGACTGCTCCACAGCCAGCGGCAGAAACAACAACCCGACAACCCACACTGTCGTTATCCGCAACCTGGACTCCAAAGAGACACACAAATCCCTTCACACCGCACTAAAATTACTTGATGTAAAGCCACACCTCACTGACGCAATAACGCGAAAGGACTGTTCTGCAGAAATGAAAAGCACGCATGCAGACATTAGGGAAAGGGTAAAAAAGTTTCTCACACAACACAGGCCAGAAGGGCGCATTGACGTCAAAAACCTGCGTATAAATACAGGCGACAAGGACCCACAATGCGCGTGGTCATAAAGAATATCAATTTTGATATCACACCACAAGAGGTGCTAACCAACCTAAAATACACGTTCCTAATGGCGCTTAGAGTATGCTCCAGAGAAACCCAGCATGAAGATCCAACGATAAGAGTTATCACGAGCGACCAAGCAACAGTAGATCGACTCCTTACCAAACACTTCAAGCTTCGGACTTACGAAGTGCAGCCGCCACATATGCCGCCACCCAACCATTACAGTGCTCCAGATGCCATAGTTTTGAACACTCTAGGGAAAACTGGACAAAAAACCTCACATGCGGCAGATGTACGGGTGATCATGTCACCTATGCAGGCACCACAGAAAACACCAGGCGCAAATGTGCCAGCTGCAAAGGAAACCAAAACGCTGTCGACACTGATCACGTGCTTCGATCCGCCTACAATGAACAACCCCGACGAACTGGCCAACGAAAAGTACAAGGTGTGATTGGAAAGTTTTAAGAAGAGATCTGCTAATGCTTACTGGTTCGGCGGGCAGGTACATGGACGGTGGGGAATGAGTCATTGCCTTGTCCTTGAACGCCCTCTGACAGGAAACTGCGTTTCCTTCATTCAGTTCATTGTGGCAGCTGGTTGAGTGCGGGTCTGTTAGGGTTTGTTGCCGGATTCTTTCTGTGTGAAAGGGGACGTAAAAACTGAGGAACGAGTGTGTGTGAAATTTGGTCAATTCTAACTGAATATCTGAACATGCGTCGAGTGTCCGCAAAATTCATTCCAAAAGCGTTGTCAAGTGACCAGAGAAAATACCGACTTGAAGTGTGCCAAGAACTGATTAATCGGACTTAAAATGACCCAGATTTGTTAAACAGGGTAATTACGGGTGACGAATCATGGGTATATGGATACGATCCTAAAACCAAAGTGCAGACTTCGCAGTGGAAGACTCCAGGTTCACCACGACCTAAAAAATGCACGGAAAAGTCGGTCGAAGGTGAAGACCAGGTTGGTGATGTTTTTCGATTCTACCGGGATTGTGCGTCATGAATTTACGCCTGGAGGACAGACAATGAACCAGAAATACTACACATGTGTCCTTGAGCGTTTGCACGAAAAGGTGCAGAAAAATGGCCTGCATTGTGGAAAGACACGAGTTGGGTGCTACACCGTGACAATACTCCGGCTCATTTTGCCTTCTCCATTGTTGAATTTTTGACCAAATTCAAAATTCCTGTGCTTCCACAGCCGCCATATTACCCTGACTTGGCCCCACCGGGCTTCTACCTGTTTCCTAAACTGAAATGTTCACTGAAAGGGAAGCGATTTAACTCGATTGAAGACATCCAGGCAAATACGGAGAGCATCCTTAACACACTTCAGGATTCGGTGTGTTAAGTCAGAAGGGGACTATTTTGGAGGAGATGCATCACAGTAACATGTAAATATCACCACTGTACAATTACAAGCCCATTCTTAAATCTTTCCAATCACACCTCATATGTCAAGATCGATGATTTCTTGGGAGCAATTATGACAATTATCAATGCTCTATCGGAACGAAAGGCGAAAATCACGGAGACCATCAATGAAATGTCAAAGAAATTTTTCTCCCCTAAAATCAACTCGGTTCTAATCAATACCGCCGTACACTACCATCCCCAAACCCTCAGCGAAACGACACTGCCCACACTAAACGCTGAACCTCTGATGAGAACTCCAGAAAACAGAATTAGAAAAAAAAATAATAAAAAATTTGTGGATTAGCAAGAGCAACATTAAATGGATCACAGAAATTAAGGAAGATATAAAAGAACTCCAAATTACAGTAGATGACCAAAAAAAAAAAAAACAAGACAGAGAAAACTAGAATACTGCAAGACCCGCAAACCAGACTACAAATGGAAATCAATAAAAGGGGTACAGGAAGATTGGTCTCAGATGAAGAAAGAAAGAAAGAAAACATTTGAAAGAATGACGAAATATTGGGCAGACAGAAGAGCAAAACAGCTTTCACATAAGAATAGACTCTAATAATTATATTACCTAAATATCATATTAAGTTATTGTTGAGCCAAATTGTATCCCTGTGTAACAACTTGTTTACAACTTTGTATTTTTGACTAGAGTGGTCCAATGAAGGCCATAAAATAAATAATAATAACCAAAAGCACATCTCGTGACGTAGAGAACAGCAGCTACAAAAACTCAAAATAAGTTTGTACGGAGAGACCATCCAACCACAAGACACAGGAACAACCCTAGACTACACAGTGCCATGGATCCCACATACTCGGAAAATAACGCAAAAAGCAAACTACAAATGTATTCTCATCAAACTCTACTCTAGAGTTACTGTGCAAATATGCACTTAGATGCAGCCACGCCAACTTGTACTTATAAAAGCCTGGTACATGATTTAATGAACGTCATTATGGAATATTTAATTTGAATTCCGCGAATAAAATAAAACATAAACATACTACGCGATTCTATCACAGAAATATACATGTTTCTTGCACCTTTATTCTTCATTCGGACAGCAAAGAAATGCATCAATAAGCTAATAAAACACGAGATTTTTGTGTCTAATCCACATATCGATGTGAACACGAGCGGAATGAAAGCTCAAAATACAGGGTGGCGCACGAAATGTGTTACCAATTGTTCCTTTCACAATTTACGACATTAGATATCCCGCTGGGATCTCTACAGCAGTACCATCAGAGCTTGGAAAAACAGACGAGTTACGAAATGACGTGTAATTCCCGATACTGCCGCTAGGGGACTAGTAAGCAGCAATGGCTGACAATGGAAGACTGACGACACAGCATCGATCGGCAATTGTGTTACTTTTTCATGAAACGAAAAGCCTTGTTGTGACAACAGTTTAACACACGATGGGTCCCTTGCAAGAAGACCATCCACAGGTTGTACGATAAATTTGTACAGGAAGGAACAGTATTGGAAGTGAAGCGACCTCGGCCTAAGCCTGTTTGTTCGCCAGAGAATATTGAAGCTGTACGAGTTGCTGTACAGATAAGTCCCGGGAAATCGTGTAGAAAGGCAGCAGTGCAACTGGGAATATCCAGACGCTCCGTTAAACGCGTTCTTAAAAGTGACCTCCATAATATTATGTACCCATACAAGATGACCTGTGCATAGAAGCTCACTGAAGAACACAAGAAGCAGAGACTACTGTTTGCTCAGTGGGTGGAGGATAGGGAAGAAACTCCCAACAACGTTTGGTTTTCAGACGAGACGCATTTTCATTTAGACGGTGTGATTAACAAACAAAAAGTACGCTTTTGGGCCACTGAAAACCCACAAGTGCTTCATGACCGACAACATTTCCTCCGATGATTGCAGCGTGGGCAGCAGTTTCCAGTCACAGACTTATTGGACCATTTCTCTTTGAAGAAACTGTGAACAGCGAGCGTTATTTGAGCATGCGTCGCAATAGCTTCATTCCACAGCTTCTTGCTACCTTGCCCTTCACCACACAGTGGTTCATGCAAGATGGAGCAAGGCCACATACTGCAAACACTGTGTTGGAGTTTTTACACGAGCATTTCGACATGTGGATCATTTCACTCAGGTTTCCAGGTCGCTTCAATGACGGACAAAATTGGCCCCCCAATAGTCTAGACCTCAATCCATGTGACTTTTTCTTTAGGGGTACCTAAAGGAAACAATTTTTCCGAAACGTCCAATGATTTAATGGAGCTCATAAGACTTATTCTTCAAGCTTGCAGTGAAATCACGGAAGACATGTGCCGTAGGGTAATCACTAACTTCAGTGTTCGTTTGAAGGAAGTTAAGAAACGAAATGGTGGGACATATTGAGCATGTGCTGAGTTAGAACAAATCTCCATGGACGGCTCTTCATTGTAGTATACCTTCGTTTCAGATTATATTGACAATAAAGTTTATATTCAAAAACAAAACGGTAACACATTTCGTGCGCCACCCTGTAGCACGACTTACGGCTCTATGCAGGACAATTCTAAGAGCTTTCAGAAACAAACAAAACAACACAATTCGCATAAACTACATGCTGTGTTTAACATTCGTTGAGAAACAAAATGGCGGATGCGCCAGCCTGTGTTTTCAGAAGATCTAACACGGGAAGCGACGTAGTTCACAGAAGTTACCACATCGATTTGAAGGCGTTGTGAGTATTAACTTTGAAGACGTAATTTTTTGCAGGCAGGAAGATCCGTGGTGGTTATTGTTTTCGTCGAGATTGTACATGCTTTAGCTGCACTGAACTATAGTAGTAACTCAGCAATAGGCTTCGGGCTCTCTTGATTTCTAAGAGACGAAGATCGGAGCGCAAAATTGTTGGAGTGAGAACAGGAAACGTAATATACATTCACTTTCTGGGAGCGAAGTAAGTTGATGGGTTAAAATGATTGCAGTTAGAATATCGTATTTTACTGTAGAATATATATTTAATTTATTGAATACTGTGACAGTGTATTCAAGCTGCAACTGCAGTGTTGTACTGATGAACGTTATAAACTGCAGATTTAGTTTCATAGCTATGTGCATATGAAAGAGTACACACCTGTGCTGTATGCTATTTACTACTGTTGTAATGATGTTGAAAAGAGTCTTCAAAGTTAACTCTCATTTAAAAATTTTAAGAGTTCTTGAACTTTGTTTTCAGTCACTGAAGTATTTAACGAAGAAACCCTAAAAGCAGGAGGAGACATAGAGCAAAACTACTGGGGATACTGGGAAATTTACATTTGCAAAACAAGGTGCTGAAATGGGAGGTAAGGGTTTATATTATCTTGGCTGAAATTAAGAAGATTCGTAAATCAAATAAATCAGTGTGTACTAAATTCACTCTTTATTATTAATCACAAGTACTATGAGGGAGTAAACGCTTTAGGATGTAAGTAAGAGAACTTCATTACTACCTGCGTCTGAGGTAAGGTTATTCACACCAGATCAGGTGCTCATGCTACACCCAGTTGCTTAGATCCGTGATATAACTCACTCTCTCAATCAATCAGTAGTCAATTACAATATAATTTCTTATATTTAATTTGTTTCAAAAACTTGGATAATATATACAAATATTTTATACCAATATAAATAAATATTACTTTTCCATATTCATAAATTCTTCAATGTTATTGAGAGGTGGCATGAGCCCCCTCTCATATTTCTATCTTACGATTTTCGTCTCTAATTGCATGCGATGAAAAGTTGCCATTCCTTCACACGCGGACTTCCCACGCAGCGTCTCTCGTCACCCAGGTGGTCCGGTGACAGGCGGGCTCTGCATATCTTGCAAGGGTAAGCCGACGGGTGTGAGGGAGTTGAGTGAATGCTTTCCAGACGCCAACATTGTCAAAAGACACGCCCGGAGGTGCCTGAAGTAGCGGCTGAGCTAGAGGTTCCGTTACTTCGAAGAAACTAAGCGAAAACACTTTCTGGCAAGCAACCAGCGAGGCGTGGGAATGACTTGTGTTCCCAAGCAGCCTCGGCGCGCAAATTCCCGCGTTTTCTGCCGTGTAGTAACTATGATTGGCTTGCTCAGGGCATAGCTCCGTGACGTAGCAAAAATCGGCGCAGAAATTGGCGCCAAGAATCTCCATTGGTGGAATGGTAGTGCTCCGGCAATAGAGTGGAATTTTCCGCCGGTTTTCGAGTTGCTGATTGGAACGTTTAACCACGGCCACTGTCGTGGGGGCGGGAATGTTCTGTGTTCGGCCTGTACGGGTGCTCTAGGGCAGTCGGCTCTCGCCTTTCGGTCGAAGTAGGTTACAAGACTGAGCTCTCGCTGCGGGGGTCAGCGTGCCTTCCGTTGGCTGTCTAATATACTTTTAGTTAATTGTAACTGTTTGACGAAGTTGCTGAAGTTTCGACTTCAATGTAACTTTCCGAGTACAGTTGGCAATTGAGCGTTCTGTGTACAAGAGGCCTATGTTGTCTGTCTTGAGCAGTTTTGGCTAATGTTGACTGTATCGGAGTTACTGGGTGACTTCGCTTGTTAAAATCAATCACTGTACCGTCAGTGATTGTGTGGCGAGCCTTCTTCGTCTCCCTCAGAGGCGCATTGTATTGCTAGGAAGTCTTTAGTCTGGAACAACCAGGCCAGGGTAATTTGTTTCGGGCTATACTCGCGACATTATCATCACCACGACGGGACGTCGAAGCAACCAGCCATCGCTTCCAGTACGCCAGATCGTGTCCTTGCAGCTAAGAAGACAGCTTGGTAATGTACGCCAGCAGCACCGGCAAAGCAGGCATTTTTGCTAGGCGATAATCAGAGCTCAGCAGAGCGCGCCTGTTCGTCTTTTCTAACTTTGTTCTATCTTGGGTGTTCATTGTCTGAGTTCTCACTAATGTAGCAGCAATTAATGCTGGGTTAGCGGTGTCTCTCTCTTAAGATTTGAGTGGCAAGGAATTGGCTCCATATACCACTTCGTCATGAAGGTCACAATCCAGTTTAGGGACAACTTCACCTTCACAGCGTTTGTTTGAGTATCCAATTTGAGCCAATTTGATGTATTGTAAATGTTTCATGTGTTTTTGTTTATTATTTTGTGTTTAGTCTTAATAAATCATATTGTTATTTTGGACAGAACTTTCATTCTGTTAATCGGTAGTGCAACCCTATCATTTCTCACTACGTTAATGAAACCTTCCTTTATTTAACTTATTTATCAAATTAAATTATTGCAGGTGCCAAACTCTTTTCTACTCCACTTGCAGGGTTGATTACAGTCAGTTCTCGTATCTTTTTAATCCATGTGCAGCAGCAAAAGTCGGAGTTAGAATAGAGGGGGGCTTAGAGCATCATTTACATATGTAGATTCTAGAAGAATTTAGTGTTAAATACACTGCTAGCCCCGTCACCTCGCATTATAAAAACTGTTAGTAAAAATTGTTTAAGATCTACCCTGAATTTATGAAATTCTTTAATTTTCTTTATTGTAGCAGGCAATGCACTAAAAAGTATTTTGGGCTGGTAGTTTTCCGGTAGAGCGCTCCTTTGTGGATCATCTCTATTCCTTATTAAATGGTTATGAAGCTGATTATTTAATGTTGAAAATTCCTGGTGAGTTCTCAGAAAGCAGACACATTCATAGATGTATATGCTAGGAAGAGTCATTATTTTAAATTCTTTAAATATTTCCCTGCATGACACTCTACACGGAATCCCTTTCATTATTCTAAAAGCTCTTTTTTAAAGCTTGAAAACTTCTTTTGCCGTACCTGTATTTCCCCAGAATATCACACCATGTCTAAGCAAACTGTTCATATAAGCGTAGTAGGCACACAGCAATGATTCAGTGTTGCAACAGTCCTGAAGCATTCTTAGCACATAGCAGTATTTACTTAGTTTTTTACTCAAAACTTCTAGATGATTTTCCCATCTCAAGTGCTAATCCACCCATATACCTAGGAATTTTGAGTATGGCGCTTGTGCAATAACATAGTTCCCTAACTCAGCTTTTACTCTTCTTCTAGCTTCACGTTTATAGTACTGAAATTCATCAATACCGTTTTATCCTTATTTATGATCAAAGCATTATAGCTAAACCATTTTCCGGTCTCATTTATGGTCTTAGAGACAGTCAGCTGTATATTATCCTCGGTGTATCTTATTATGAAAATGCTGATGTCATCGGCGAACATCACCATTTCTGCAACACTCAGATGGTTTGGCAAATCATTTATATACACCAAGAACAACAGTGGGCCTAACATGGAATGCTAGGGCACTCCATAGCTAGCTTTTTGAAATCTGAAAAATATTCTTCGCCTTCATGAAATATATGTACTTTCTGTCTATCACAGAGATAAGACTTGAACCATTTGAAGGAAAGTCCCCAAACCTCATAAAATTCTAGTTTTGTAAGCAATAAGTTCATGGCTGATTAGATCAAAAGCAGAATAGCTACCAAAATAAATGGATAATAGCATGTAAGGTATGTTAACTAATGCATACATCCACTTTTCGCCAATTAAGCTACAAATGGAACTTTGTGAAATAATGTTGTAAACAACACAAATGTTAATATGTTATAACAATTTTACAGTTAAAAATAAAACCCACTGATGATAGCAGAGAAGTGCTGAAACATGTATGGGTGAAACAAAGCAAAAAAAAGGTGTCTTGCATAACACGGACCTTCTCATCCCATTCACTAGAACACATTTAACTGGCATAAGCAGAACTAGTATTAAGCAGTTATGTGATAGTTTATTGATAATATGTGTAAGGGTTTTAATGGAGAATGCTCGTTTGGAGACAGAAATTAGTAAAAGAATACTACACTAGTACATTTTACCAGTGTGTGAGGGGCTTGGTGTGGGGAAGGGAAGTGCTAATGACGTGCAAGCTGGTGCTATACGAGACTTACTTCACACCCATACCAATTTACAGCTCAGAGACTTGGACTATGACTACGAGAGAGGGGAGTAGGATACAATCCAGTGAAATGGAGTTTCTCAGAAGTATGCTAGGGAAGACGAGGAGAGAGAGTGTAAAATGAAGGATGTTAGGAAGGAAATTGGAGAAGTTGACTGAGAAAATTGAAAAGAATAGATTAAAATGGTTTGGGCATGTGAAGAGGATGGGAGGAGGAAGAATACCAAGAAGAATGATGGAGTTCAAGATTGAGGGCAAGAGGCCAAGGGGAAGACCGAGAACAAGATGGATTGATACAGTGAAGATGAGTTTAAGGTTGTGAAACTTGGTATGGAACCAAATTGTGGAAGAAGAATGGTGGAAAGACTGAGTAAAGTGGCGAAGTACCATTGCTATCCCAACCCATCCAGATGTTGGATGGAGGGGAAACGATGATGATTGTACAGCTTAGGCTATGTGTGGTTCTCTTTTGTTTATGTGTACCTTTACTTGTTCAATAGCCCTGTAGGTTCGCCTTTTTGGTGGGATGTACAGAATATGATGAATGATTGGAATGCTTAATACCTTGAAGATGCCTCTACAAAATGACTGTGGGAAAACACTAGATCACTATCTCCAGCTGCCCACTTACAATGTGAATGTAATACCCGATCACATTAGCTGATTATATCCTTCACCATTTAACAACTTGATATTTGCTCAAATGCAGGAATTTTTACTCCTACGCACTTCACTTGGGATTGGTATGCACCTCATTGGTGATGGAGTGGTGTACGTTGTGTACAAAATTTATGTTACTAATCAGTACTTAATTGTTTTCTAATTTGGTATATAGTGATGTTATTCTACTTGTGTTTGTTTTTTCCATTACTGCCAGGTTCGATCAAAAAATATTCAATAATTCATTCAATGTATCTCTGATTTATTTTCAGAAACACATCGCAAATCCAGTACCACACCAAAACGACTACAGTATTGCACAACCAAATATTCTCTGTCACCACTCTATATTTTCTGGGATGGTTACTAAGGGAAAGCCATGGCCAATACCCCAAGATCATTATTTTATATTTTACCAACTGTGCGAAATTAATGTCTGGTAATATATTAACATTATGGCCCTGTCAATAGTAGTACCATAGATGCATTTTATGAAAATGAAATGGTTTACATTCCACTGTGAAACCCACTGTAATAAAATGTTTATTGAAGTGGATGACACTTGCATGTTGTACGTTAGAGTTACTGTTTTAATGAATTTTTTTTTAGAATGACATATTAAAAACAACTGCAGTAAAATAAATCTGTTTATAGCAAAAGGAGTTATGTCTCTTACATATGTTCGTCCATCACTTTATGTATACTCTTTTCTTGCTGATATTGCTACCCTGATTATTTTCTTAGTTTTAAACCACTTCTTTAGTGTTAAGATGTACTGTATTGTGATATTTTTGCTCTTTAACGCCAAAGATTCTTGTCACACAGCAACTAAGTTTGCACATTAGTCTGACATGTGGACTTTGTAAATACTTTTGAAAAACTGGTTATTTGCTTAGTTTTAAGCCATTTCATTAGTGTTGAGATGTACTGTATTGTGGTATTTTTTGCTCTTTAAGGTAATATCTTTCTTATTTTGTTTCTCGATGCAACGTGTATTTTTTTTCACCATTGTATTTCATTTCCTGGACATACCCTCTTGTTTTACTTGCAGTGTTGTACTTTACTTGCACTCTGCACAGATATTGAAATAACTTCAAATTTGGAGAAGCTGTCAGGTCTCATAACTATGTTAATCAGAGGGCTTCACACTTTTTGACGTTAGGCTTGTGATTAGCCAGTACTGAACCTAAGGTTATACATACTGTGGATGTTCACGTGGAGACATGATTGTAATGAGTGGATAGGTTCTTGATGAAGCAAACCACCAGACAACTGCTAGGAAAAGACCTTGTAATCACGCAGAACAGACACGATGCCCGAGGAGCGGTGGCGATCTACACAGACACCAACATACCCACAATACAGATACCCCTCCCACAACACCGCCAAGACACGGAAGCCGTTGTGGTGCAAATCCGGATGCAACGACAATGCCGACTAACAGTCGCCTGCCTCTATAACCCATCAGGACACCCAATCCCATACGACTTCGTACAATACCTAATGACGACACACAACAAACTCCTCCTACTAACAGACATAAACGCAAGACACACTCAACTTTGAGACACTGCGACAAACGCCAACAGCCGCGTCCTCTTTGACATCCTAACCACCGATCCCATAACGAGACTAGCACTAAACCAACCAACCTTCATAGCACACCAGGGCACCTCTACACCAGACCACATCCTCCATAATCCCATCCTATCCGACACCTTCACAGAACCCCGGCGAGGAGACCCCATAACCAGTGGCCACCTCCCCATCCTTTTCAGTACCTCAGCAATTAACGCCCCTAACCCTCACCACACACAACACACCATCTGGCTATACTCCAAGGTGGACTGGGCCAAGTACAAAACAACCATACAAGACGAACTGACAGCCCCCATAACTCAGACAATGACGATTTAGACTACATAAACACCCAATTAGAAAACGCTATCAATAAGGCCACAGACGAAGCAGTCCCGCAAAAAACAATCAACAACTGGCGCCCTACCATACCAGCGGACGTGCTAGCAAACATCCGACAGAAAAAACGACTTCAGCGCGAAATGACGAGAACTCGAAACCCATATCTCAAAAGTCAATGGAACCGCCTCAACGCACAGGCAAAACGACTCGTCTCCCGCCACAAACAAAAAGAATGGGATGACATGTCGACAGCTAAATTACAAAGAAGGCTGCAAATTTTGGAATAAGTTCAAAACGTTAACAGGCCAAAAGAAACCCTCCAACCACATGCACCTGATAGATAATGAGCCAGCCACAGACCCCAAAAAACAAGCAGACGCCTTCCAAAACATCCTCCAATCCACCCATTCCTTCCCAAGCGACGACAAATTCGACAATGAATTCTACCGATATGTCAAAGACCAACTCCCCGACATTCTCAACAGCCCAACAGTAGAAACAGAAGACACCGCCGAACTGACAAAACCAATCAAGACACAGAAATTATAAACGCAATAATGACAGGACGAAACTCTGCCCCTGGACTGAACAACATCAAACGCATACATATCCAAAACTCCCCCTTCCCCACCATAATCCCAATGGTATCACTAATATTCAACTACTGCTTAACAAACAAAGCAATCCCCAAGACATGGAAGAAAAGTAAAACCGTAATGATACATAAAGCCGACAAACCAACAACTTACCCCCTCTCCTACAGACCAATATCACTACTAGACGTTATAGGGAAGACATACGAGGTGTGGCTAGAAAAAAACCGGACTAGTACTGGTGAACCAATAAAACGAATGCAATAAGGCTGAAAGTCGCGTGGCCTGTCACGTGACTCTCGCTCCGCCTACTGCTCGAGTTTCATCTGCCTCCTGCACTCAGTCTGCCCGTGGCGTCTGTTTTAAGTAGTTGACGTTTTGTCTGTGCGTCGGAAAATGTTGAGTGTACAGAGAGAACAGCGCGTTAACATCAAATTTTGTTTCAAACTAGGAAAATCTGCAAGTGAAACGTTTGTAATGTTACAACAAGTGTACGGCGATGATTGTTTATCGCGAACACAAGTGTTTGAGTGGTTTAAACGATTTAAAGATGGCCGCGAAGACACCAGTGATGACACTGGCACTGGCAGACCATTGTCAGCAAAAACTGATGCAAACATTGAAAAAATCGGTAAACTTGTTCGACACTTTCCTTGTCAACTCCTGTTAACTCAGACACTGCTCTGATTGTTAAACGGCGATCTTGTCGAACAAGTTTACCGATTTTTTCAATGTTTGCATCAGTTTTTGCTGACAATGGTCTGCCAGTGCGAGTGTCATCACTGGTGTCTTCGCGGCCATCTTTAAATCGTTTAAACCACTCAAACACTTGTGTTCGCGATAAACAATCATCGCCGTACACTTGTTGTAACATTACAAACGTTTCACTTGCAGAATTTGATGTTAACACGCTGTTCTTTCTGTACACTCAACATTTTCCGACGCACAGACAAAACGTCAACTACTTAAAACAGACGCCACGGGCAGACTGAGTGCAGGAGGCAGATGAAACTCGAGCAGTAGGCGGAGCGAGAGTCACGTGACAGGCCACGCGACTTTCAGCCTTATTGCATTCGTTTTATTGTTTCACCAGTACTAGTCCGGTTTTTTTCTAGCCACACCTCGTATGAACGCATCCTCAATGACAGACTACAAAAATACGCAGACAGAAAACAACTACTCCCTCTCCTGCAATCCGGATTCCGCAAGCACCACTCCACCTCCAACCCTCTCCTCAAACTTACTAGTGACATCACCAAAGGATTCAACAGATCCCATTGCACACTAGCCATATTTTTAGACATCGAACGCGCCTTCGACCGATTATGGCACAACGGTTTGCTTTACAAGCTAATGGGCATCCCACCCAAACTAGTGCGCCTCATACGCATCCAGATCACCGGAAGCATTTCCTGAGTCCATGTAAATGACGCAGCATCAGAACCATTCACCCCAGAGGCAGGCGTCCCACAAGGAGCTATACTATCTCCGCTGTACACGCATGACGTACCGACCCCAAGAGACGCCAACGAAAAATTGGCGCTATATGCGGACGATACCGCCTAATGGTGCACAGGTCTCCGGACAGACATCATACAACGAAAAGCCACAAGATACTTGACCAAACTCGAAGACTGGATGACAAAATGGAGGATAAGACCAAACCCCACAAAAAAAAAAAAAAAAAAAGTGCTATACCAGCACCGAAACCAGACTCGAAAACGACAACAAAAACGTACCGGCATCACCTCAGACTCTGGAACCAACCCCTACAACTCACAGACTCCGCAAGATACCTCGGGGTATTCCTTGACAAACACCTAAACTATAAGACTCATCTTCAGCACATACTAAACAAAACATACACACGTACAAAATATACATCAGACCTATTTACGAATACGCCTCAGCGCCACTAGACCGTAGCGAAAAAACTATACGCAACAGAGCGACGTCTATTGCGCAGGATCGCAAAACTACCACCTCGCACCCCAAGCAACGAAGTATACGAGATCACAGACATGACAGCGCTCCAGACAAGACTCGTCAAACTCAGATCAAGATATGGATCCCATATCCTCCACAAAAGACCAGACATGTAAGACATACTGACAAACAAACCACCAACGACACGACGACCAAAATTCAAATACACATACCCAGCGCGTACAGTAGCTGAAGAAATACTACCAACACTGACACATACAACCAGTCCGGCACCTACCAACTTACTTGCAACTGCTGTCAATCTGTATATGTGGGCCAAACATGTAGGACCTTCAGAACCAGATATAATGAACACCTCAGTGCAGTGAAAAGCAATAGCACACACACTCAACATTTGCAGACCACAGCACATTTGCAGCATACAACCACTACCCAAAAAACATTTAACATTGAAACTGACCTCATCCTAAAAACTAGCAGCAGCCTATAACAAAGACTAACTATAGAAGAAAACTACCACATCCGAAAATCAATAGTCCAAGGAAAGAAAGTACTCAATGAATACACATCACTGTGCAACAAAACCTTCTTCGCCACAATAGAAGAACTATACAAGTAACACACACACACACACACACACACACACACACACACTAATCCTCTCTCTCTCTCTCTCTCTCTCTCTCTCTCTCTCTCTCTCTCTCCTTTCTTTCAGTCTCTCTCTCTCTGCCCCAGTACTCATCACACACACGCAAACGCACACAAACCACACACCACTAACACCAAATACAATTCAAACTCGCGCGCCTCACCCAGCAGAACACGCTACGAAACAAATGAACGCCACACAGCCACAAAAACACGTAATGGCAGCGAAAACTCCGCATATGTTTTGAGTAATCGGAAAAACTGCATTGCCACGCGAATACAGGCAAAGAAGTAAGCCTATTTACTTCGCCAACAACACAGGAAAACGTACCACAACTTCAAAACTGTAAGTTACAGAAAGAAAACGTGATACAGTCTTATTTCCGTTCGTAAATGCATAACAAACAGAAAATAAATTACGTTTTGCTGTTTGAAGATGACAAGTTGTATATTGTGTAGCAGAACAGCTACCAAAACAAGTGGACAATATCATGTAAGTTAAAAATAAAAATAGAACCCACTGACGATAGCACAAAAGTGCTGAAACATGTATGGATGAAACAAAAGAAAAAAGGTGTCTTGCATAAGGCAGAACTTCTCATCCCATCCCACCTCCAGAATATTCCCCGACCTAGCACCAACAATGACACAACTAACTCCTCTTGAAACAACCCCGCAAAAGCCCACGACATGAAGTATAACGCACCAAAATCCACATCCAAAACACTGCAACGGCCCCACACCACACAAAACACACCAGCATCATACAGAAAAACACAACAAAAGAGAACAAGAACAACCATAGAATCATAAATATTGTAGTACCCAACTCCGAGTACTGCAGTAACAGGAAAGGAGAACCTGTAACCTAGAAGTAAGTAAAGAGACAAAAGTACGAACACCACAACAAACACGACACAACACATAACACTCCTGCACAAGCAAGCAGAACAAAAAGGGGGGGGGGGGGGACACGCACCACACTCATAGTACTAAAACTATGATAAAAATCGCAACCACCCTAATCCATAATATAAGCACCCTAAACAATGTAAACCATTACTTAATGGTAAATCACTTATTTATTTTTATTTACATTTCAATTATTTTAATTTATAATGTTACCAATCACTTATTTCTATCTTAATGAACCTAAAAAACCAATATTATGTATAGCATGTATTCAAAAATATAAGTTATGTAAAATAAATAAAATAAAGATGTGAACCTCTGGTTGATGAAGGGCACTGAGATAAGCCTTGAAACAGACCGCCTTCTCCCTCAGGAGAAGGAGTGAAACGTGCTAAAAAAACGACGACACACTGTGCTCATGCAAGCGTCTGCCAACAGCAAAATGTGTCAAGACTATGCAATCCTTCGTAAAAACAAATTGCCTCCGATGAGCGTGAAGTCACAACGGTTCACATTAGATTCGTTTTAGCAGTTACGAGCGGGCTCAAGCGCATGCGCAGTTGAGTCGCGTTTGAGCAGTAGATTCTCCCGCTTCTGGCTACAGGAATGTGGCTGTTGGCTGCGCAAGCAGTCGCAGCAAGCAGCTACATGTTACCGGGAAAAGTGGGCTCCAAATTCATATTCTTGGAAAAAAAAATTGTTTCACAAAGCGCCTAGCATCCAGCGCACGTTTGTCTATCGATTAATCATGATTTTGAAACGCATCCCTGTTGGTTTCTGAACATTTTTGAACACATTTTAAGTTGATTTCTGAATGAATCACAAGTTGATTTTTGAATGCGTACATAGTGTACGTGATTTCTCTGTCAGGAGAATCCTCGTCGCATCTAGAAATAAACTTTCCGCAGACAAAAGGGGACGGGGCTATACGAGCTGAGCGGAGTAAAGCCGAACGGATGAATGCCAATCGCTGTCTGATTATGTCGTTGATTGGGTTTGCGAATGATCAGCGTTGTTATAAATACTAGCGAAACTGATAGATTCAGTCTACCAGAGTGGAAATAAACGACTAACAGGAATAACAGGCGAGAAAGTATTATCTTCTCGATGTATCCAAGAAAATGAAATTTGACAGAACATTTTTGGCCAGATTGCTACACTAGTAAGGACCAGTTGTACAGTCCGCGGTTAGCATCCGCTTAAGTTCTATTCTGGAAGTAACGCGGAAAACGTGTTGTACTAACACGTAACAACGCCTAGCGCGGGATAACTTATCCGGTGATTCTGGCAGGCTTAGTGAAGTTAATCGGCGAACAAATTTCGACAATGGCAGGAATAGCTACAGAATTGGTCATGACAAGATCGTTTGTTAGAACGAGGAAGGAGAAGAAACTGGGACAGCACACATATCGAAGACGATTCCAAATTTACATAATTTCTTAATGCTACTTTTCGATCTCATGCTTGAGAAACTGGTGCGTATGAATGAAATGTGAAACTATTTCCTAACAAAGCTTTTTGTTTGTAGTAGGCCTAATAGGCACTTGATATTGGTACTTCGAGAATTATATTCTGTCGTGCTATAAAAATCACCATTTGTGCCAAAACAGTCTCGTTTATATGGTGTGTGTTAAAAAAAGGGCCTATTTTATTTTATCTAACATACAGGGTGATTCAAAAAGAATACCACAACTTTAGGAATTTAAAACTCTGCAACGACAAAAGGCAGAGCTAAGCACTATCTGTCGGCGAATTAAGGGAGCTATAAAGTTTCATTTAGTTGTACATTTGTTCGCTTGAGGCGCTGTTGACTAGGCGTCAGCGTCAGTTGATGCTAAGATGGCGACCGCTCAACAGAAAGCTTTTTGTGTTATTGAGTACGGCAGAAGTGAATCGACGACAGTTGTTCAGCGTGCATTTCGAACGAAGTATGGTGTTAAACCTCCTGATAGGTGGTGTATTAAACGTTGGTATAAACACTTTACAGAGGATGGGTGTTTGTGCAAAGGGAAAAGTTCTGGACGGCCGAGAACGAGTGATGAAAATGTAGCACGCATCCAGCAAGCATTTGTTCGCAGCCCAGGAAAATCGACTCGCAGAGCTAGCAGAGAGCTGCAAATTCCACAATCAACTGTATGGAGAGTCCTACGAAAAAGGTTAGTTATGAAACCTTATCGTCTGAAATTGGTTCAAGCACTGTCTGCAGCTGTTCAGATTAAAAGAATCGATCTCTGTGATTTTATCCTTGCTCAAATGGAAACAGATGAATCTTTCGTTTCAAAGATTGTGTTTAGTGATGAAGCAACTTTCCACACTAACAGGAAAGTCAACCGTCACAATGTCTGTATATGGGGCACTGAGAATCCGCGGGAAACAACTCAGTATGAACGTGACTCGCCTAAGGTGAACGTTTTCTGTGCCATTTCAGCTAATAAAGTTTTTGGTCCCTTTTTCTTCGAAGGTGCTACTGTAACTGGACTACAGTATATGGAGATGTTAGAGAATTGGCTGTTCCCTCAACTCGAACAAGAAGCACAACAATTCATATTTCAGCAGGATGGAGCGCCAGGCAGCCCGTGACAGAGCACTTCATCACTGGCCTCCAAGAAGCCCTGATCTTACCCCCTGCGATTTTTTCTTATGGGGGTATGTTAAGGATATGGTGTTTCGGCCACCTCTCCCAGCCACCATTGATGATTTTAAACGAGAAATAACAGCAGCTATCCAAACTGTTACGCCTGATATGCTAGAGTGTGGAACGAGTTGGAGTATCGGGTTGATATTGCTCGAGTGTCTGGAGGGGCCATATTGAACATTTCTGAACTTGTTTTTGAGTGAAAAAAAAACCTTTTTAAATACTCTTTGTAATGATGTATAACAGAAGGTTATATTATGTTTCTTTCATTAAATACACATTTTTAAAGTTGTGGTATTCTTTTTGAATCACCCTGTACAATGATAAAATAGACGTAATCAGATCGAGAAACCACACCAGTCTTGCGTATTATTTGTATTAATAGCTTTTTCAGTACCAGATAACGACATTTCAATTTTTCATGTAGCAAACCGTTTGACCAACTTTGATGAGGTAATAGATCTTTCGCAGAATGGAAAGCACGCCATATAAAGCTGTGGCAAGATTAGAGAGAGAGGAAAAAAAAAATGCTAGGAGCTAAGGATTGAAGAAATCTGTACTTTCTTGCTTGTATTTTGTCTTTATTGGTTTTATGTATCCTACATTTAATTTTATGTCACACAAAACAGCAAGTTATTAGCTAATAGGCAATAAAGAGCGCAAATTTTCTGAAAAGTTCTTGTTCTCCCGATTACAAATAATCCCATCCGCTATTAACTGCGAGATTTTTTTCTTTTTTTTAAAGAAAGAGGGGCAGGCTGTGAACCTGGGAGCAGGAGAGGCACCACAGGACATGTCAGTGTCCACTGTCCTGAATATTGTTTGATGGCATCCATTAAAAATTATACACGTTTCAATTCCACAGAGCGAAATACAGCGACGTGCGATAGAAGAATGCTGTATGAAGAGGCGTGGCACTGCAGTTTGGCACACTTAAGACCAAATAACATGTCTTAAATTTCCTCGAACACACATGTTTTATGTTTCAGATTTTCACAAAGATGAGCTCTACAAGATTAACTTATTTTTGAAAATTCGATTTTTGTTAGTATTGACCCGGTTCGCAAATATCGTAGATCCGGGGGTCATGCGCAGAGCAGTGTGACCCGTGACCCGTGTTTACATTTAGTGATTTTGCTCTTTCCCTTCGTTTACTCTCACGTCAAATGAAAACAAAACGTATCTGTGGCCAGGAGTTATCAAGTGAATTAAAATACATTCACATACTTATGGAAGGCTAAAATATGTTATTAGTTTCAGATTTTATTTCCACATTTCTGACATTCAAGCATTAATAGCTTTGCAGAACAATGAAGTTATTTTTGTCTGTTTGCTAAAGAAATTTGACTCTTATTAACCTCTTCCGCAGAGGCAGTCAATGTATTTGAAACGAAATGTTTAATTCCACAGTACTGGCTAGTTTCAACTGTTCGCTGCATTTCAGGTGCACGTTTTCATCTTCTAGCACGTATGGCATTATGCCATAATAAAGAACCAAACATGATATAATACAGTACTGGTGCTCCAAGAAAATTTACATCCCTAAAACCACACTGAAAAGCTTAATATCAGGTCGAGGTCTACTTCATTGGGAATCTGGACATAGGAATGCGCAATTTAAATGTGCACATTTTAGTATGGTTCACGAAATTCCGATGCTATTCGAGTATCCTCTGATGTCTGATCTTTTAATATTTTACACGTACGTACAAATGGGTTTCCTACGTCATGGTAGCTGCGCAAGCGCGGTGCCGTCTGTTATCTGCGCTATCTGGCAACTTATTTCTGACAGGTCGCGGGATAATATTGCGAATGGTGGTTTGAAAAGCGTTACTTTCAATGTAAATATCCTTTTACGTAAGTTGAACTATGTGCGAGAAAATACCATGAATTTCTTAAATCACAGAGGGTTGACTCTCATTTAAAAATCAACTCTCTGATGACGAGCCATTTAGAAGAATTTCGAACCCTGAAGATCAGACATTTATGTCATCATTAAAAATTTTACTTTCACATTTGTGTGATATATCGTACAGTGTAACACACGCGCAAAAAAGATCAACATTATAGGCGAAAGCTCAGCTCCTCTTGCAACCGATTAAACTTAAGAGACCAATATTATGCGTGAAAGCTTTGCTTTTCTTGTAGCGGCACTATGTATTTTAATTTACACTATTATCTTTCCCAGTTTGTGTGGTCGTGCTATTTAACAGTGACGTTGCTGTTGGCTGACTACATCACGTGTCCTATGCTCTGAATATCCGTTGTCATCGGCTGGCGGGATCACGTGAGTGAGCTATGACTAGCTTACAAAAGCGCATCGCAATCTCGATTTCAATGATTCAGAAGGTAACACGCGGTGTTTCTTGGAATTCCAATGTATACTTTCGTAATACCAAAATATGCAGTGTACATGTTGCTACACACCAAAGATATTTCCAAAACGTCTTTTTCCCTGAGTTTCGTTTTCTAAAGTGCAGGGAAATTCTACGCCCGTGTATAAAACCATAACCATTCAAAGTATTGATACGTTTTTCAGTTCCGATGGAAAATATACTGTTACTTAACACGGCAAAAGTGTTTTCAACCGGGGGAAAGTATTTTTAACCACGAAATCCGGATTTTTTTTCCTTGTCCGGGAATACACCCTGGTCCAGCAATAATTTGTACTTATTTTCCGTCATGTATATGTTTATTATTATTTGTGTAATGATCTACTGTATCATAAAACTTTTGCACTCACATTTCTACATATTTTATTAGAATATTGCTTTTGTAAAGTAAAATTTCCCAGTCTTAGCAATGTCACTGACATCATCTCACCTGTGAAATTCTGGTCCGCCGGACAGAGGGGTAATGATAGGCGTCATTGGAGTATTAATCGATTGTACAATAATGTCATATCTTCTCTCTCTAGCTGTTACATGTGAGCGAGGAGCGATGTTCTAAGCTGTACCGCAGGGCCGGATTATCATCTTTGGTGTCCGTGTAGGCGCACGGCGCGCAAGGGTGAGCAGTTGTGCAACGCGTTATTCAGACTTGCACAGAATAGAGGTAGGGACTAAATATTCCGATTTTTTTTATTCAGTGAGGGGCAACTTATGTCATTCAGTGACAGTTCGATTTTTGTGTGTTGTGTATCAGTTTTAGTTCTTGGATCTGAGATCATCTTTGCAAACCTAATTATTGTAGGTTTATGTCAAAGTTCGTTATCCAGGCAGTTTACACTATTCAAAATTCTTGCAGTCAGATTATTTACTCTGCCAGTATTAATGGCTTCCCTTCTCGTTGCGGCAGGAGAATCACCACTACTTTCCCCTGCCATGGAAAAAAGCAAAAATAGTAACCATACCTAAACCACATAAGGACCACCTCTTTCCCCAGAATCACAGGCCAATATCACTCCAGTGTTTTCTGGGGAAGATCCTTGAGAGAATTATACTAAAAGATCTGGAAAGATTTCTGAAGGATAACATCATCATCGAAGTTTGGGTTCCGCAGTGAACACAGCACTATACACCAAGTCATGCGCCTGACGGAAACAATCTGCACAGCCAGTAACATAAGGAACAGCAAGGGAGCAGTCTTTCTCGATATTGAGAAAGCCTTCGACCGTGTCTGGCACCAAGGTCTAATATACAAACTCCATAATCAAGGGTGTCCAAGGCAGATTACCAACATCATAGCTTCGTTCCTGAGGAACCGCACATTCTTCGTCAATCTTTCTGGTGCAGACAGCACCACCAAAGAAATAGAGGCTGGAGTCCCACAGGGCTCAGTTATGGGCCCAGTCCTCTACGATATTCCGAAACAACCAGGGCTCATCTCTCACTCTTCGCCGACGACACTGCCGTCTATAGGAGCAGCCCAAACCTTCTCTTCATCGCAAAGAAGCTGGAACAATACCTTGCAGCCATACAGGAGTGGGCAAACCTGTCAGAAAGTAACAATAAATAGTGCAAAGACGCAGGCGATAATGGTTACCCACCGCAGGATGAGCCCAAATGTCAGCATTACCTTCAACAACGTAGTCCTACCCTGGAAAGACAATGTTAGAGACATAGGAATTGTCTTCGACCAAAGACTTACATTCAAGGAGCACATCACACAGATATGCAACAAGGGCGCACAGTCCATTTACCAACGATACCCTCTGCTAAAAGGAAACGGCCTCACGGTCAAATGAAAACTCAAGATGTACAAAACAATAGTACTGTCAGCTATACTGTACGGAGCGGAACTCTGGTCACTAGTAGCCAGTGACACTAACATTAGAAAAGTCAAAATAGTCCACAACAAATTTCTGAGACTGGCGTCAAATGCGCCCCGTTATCTGTTAAACACAGACTTATACAAAAACACAAACTTCCTCTCAATCACAGATATCATCATTAGAAAACCAGCAACATTTTTTCGCAACTCGCAGAACTCTCATTACCCACTCATTCGAAACAAAGGCATTATTCCAGACCATCACACAACCAAATTTCCAAAAATGACGACCGTTAGCCTCTTCAACGTCTAGACATCACCACCAATCATTATACAAGAACACAACGAAATAACACTTCCTACATCAAAAACCAATTAGCTTCGTTCCCCACAAACATTTCTGACAGAAGGCATGAGCTAAGGAAGCCTGAACCTTCATCTACATCTACATGATTACTCTGCAATTCACATTTAAGGGGAGCCGGAGGTGGTCAAATCCAAAAAATTAAGATTTTTTTGCTACCGAAAATTAATTGGAACATTCATCTTTAATGTAAACTTTGAATTATTGATCTACTCGCCCTAGAAATGGAGTTATTACCATTTTCCCCCACGCCTGCAGAGGAAATGGGCGGCCGCTGAATGCATCTAACACCCTCTCGTGACTTCCTGGCGAACTGCTTAGGATTTTCTCGGCCTGTTACGCATACAGCGCCTTATGTTACGCATACAGCGAGTGTGCAAGGGTTGGCTACATTGTTTTCTGTGACAAATGAAGCGCTAAGAGCGCGGAACATCGTCTCTTTGCTGTTTACCGTTTCGAATTAGTTCAGTGTTGCACCTGTTGTTGGTAGTATTATACTTCTTGTGTAAAGCGTTGTTCTGGTTACGATGCCACATTTTAGTAACCGTGAATATAAGAAGAGGAAGAACGTAGGGAAAAGAAAATTAACACTAATACCAAGTTGCGATACTACAATTACTGAAACAGTGGGTTCTTCTGCTAATCAACACATGGCCGGCCATAGCCCTGTGACATCTTCTAGCAAGAAGCTGACTGGTGGAAGTGACAGATTTCGTGAATATGTTAGTGACAAAAATGGTTCAAATGGCTCTGAGCACTATGGGACTCAACTGCTGAGGTCATTAGTCCCCTAGAACTTAGAACTAGTTAAACCTAACTAACCTAAGGACATCACAAACATCCATGCCCGAGGCAGGATTCGAACCTGCGACCGTAGCGGTCTTGCGGTTCCAGACTGCAGCGCCTTTAACCGCACGGCCACTTCGGCCGGCCTGTTAGTGACAGTGATGATATTAATGAAGTACTGAATATTGGATTATTACCCTCTGTGCTGAAAGAAAGTGTTCTGTGCAAAATGTGTTCAAGTGTAGGAGTGGGACTAGAGATAACAAAGCACTTTGGTTTAGCTTGTGAGATGAAGATAATCTGGGCATGTTGCAAGTATCAAGTGACTTTCTACAATTCACATGCCAGTCTCTTTGGTGAAAATGGACGATCTAGAGTGTTTGATGCGAATGTTCGACTTGTGTATGGTCTTCGATCCATTGGAAAAGGATCTGCTGCTGGTAAACTGTTTTGTGGTATTATGAACTTGCCATCGCCTCCAAGCAAATTTGGGTACTACTGTGAACTGGTAGGATCCTCTGTTGAAGATGTGGCTTTGAAAACCATGAAGGAAGCAGTGGAGCAATCTGCAGAAATGAACAGTGGTTCTAGGGATTTGGTAGTGGCATTAGATGGTTCCTGGCAAAAGAGGGGTCATAAATCCCTGAATGGGGTTGTAACTGCTACTTGTGGTGATAGTGCAAAAGTGATAGATGTTGCAATATTATCAAAACATTGTAGGTGCAACAATAAAATCAAAGGAGAGCACAGTGGAACCTGTGAGGCAAATTTTAGTGGATCAAGTGGAGCAATGGAAGTCGATGGAGTGAAATTTTTGAACGTTCAGTTCCCAGATACAATGTTAGGTACAAATACTACCTTGGGGATGGTGACTCCAAAGGTTTCAAGACTATAGAGGAACTGAAACCATATGGAAATGAATTTGTAGTTGAAAAGTTGGAATGCATTGGGCATGTGCACGGCTTCAAAGGCTCAAACAAACTTTGGGTTCAAGTAAGCTCAGTGATGGAAAGACAATAGGAGGGAGAGGCAGGCTTACTGATGAGGTGATTGAACGTCTACAGAGATACTATGGGTATGCTATAAGGCAAAATACTAGTAATGTTAGTGACATGCGAAAAGCAGTGTGGGCATTGTTCCTTCATACTGCCTCTTCCAATGAATACCCTCAACACAGCCTGTGCCCAAAAGATTCCTGGTGCAAATATAATGAAAAAAAGGACTATGATCACAAACATGGTTTGCCAGCAGCTGTGATAAAGGCAATAAAACCAATTTTTCATGACTTAGCCAGAATTGTTACACAAATGTCTATACAGAAAGATGCAGAATCCTAATGAGAGCGTAAACAATTTGATTTGGAAAGTGATTCCTAAAAGGGTGTTTGTAAGCATAAAATCACTGCACTTTGGCATTTATGATGCAATAGCAACCTACAACCAAGGGAACAGTGTGAAGTGTGAAGTTCTGAAGGCATTAGGATTTACAGCTGGGGTGAACACTGTAAGAGCACTAAGAAATATTGACAGAGAAAGGATAAGAGGAGCAGAAAGAAGAGAACGGCATATGAAGTATGATGGAACAACAGGCCAGAAAAGAAGACAGAAGAGGAAGCTTTTGGAGGATGAAGAAGAAGACCCTGATAATCCATCCTATAGTGCAGTAATGTATTGAGAAACTTTGATAGCCATTTACCGTAAATTAGAATTTTTCGAATATAAGGAACATTTTCTCAAAATCCACTCAAGCTAGAGAGATGAAATTTTTATACAGCACTCCTAGTGGTCAAACTTACATTGTAACACAGCCATTTGGCAATATGTTCAGTAGTTTCATTTCAGTTTAATTATAAAGCAATTATTTGTAAAAAAATTTGGGTCATTAATAAAAAAATAATTGGAAAGAAACTAGAAAAGATACTCCAAAATCCCTCTGTCATAACTGCAATACTAAACCACTCTATATGTAAAAAAATTCAAATTTTTCTATTTGGTAGTTTATTCATAAATGTTCCTCAAACTTAGTGATTTTAACATGGGCAGCATAGGCACCTCCGGCTCCCCTTAAGTGCTTGTCAGAGGGTTCATCGAACCACAATCATACTATCTCTCTACCATTCCATTCCCGAACAGCGCGCGGGAAAAACACCTAAACCTTTCTGTTCGAGCTCTGATTTCTCATATTTTATTTTGATGATCATTCCTACCTATGTAGGTTGGGCTCAACAAAATTTTTTCGCATTCGGAAGACAAAGTTGGTGACAAATTTCGTAAATAGATCTCGCCGCGACGAAAAACGTCCTTGCTTTAATGACTTCCATCCCAACTCGCGTATCATATCTGCCACACTCTCTCCCCTATTACGTGATAATACAAAACTAGCTGCTTTTTTTTTGCACCCTTTCGATGTCCTCCGTCAATCCCACCTGGTAAGGATCCCACACCGCGCAGCAATATTCTAACAGAGGACGAACGAGTGTAGTGTAAGCTGTCTCTCTAGTGGACTTGTTGCATCTTCTAAGTGTCCTGCCAATGAAACGCAACCTTTGGCTCGCCTTCCCCACAATATTATCTATGTGGTCTTTCCAACTGAAGTTGTTCGCAATTTTTAAACCCAGGTACTTAGTTGAATTGACAGCTTTGAGAATTTTACTATTTATCGAGTAATCGAATTCCAACGGATTTCTTTTGGAACTCATGTGGATCACCTCACACTTTTCGTTATTTAGCGTCAACTGCCACCTGCCACACCATACAGCAATCTTTTCTAAATCGCTTTGCAACTGATACTGGTCTTCGGGTGACCTTACTAGACGGTAAATTACAGCATCATCTGCGAACAACCTAAGAGAACAGATTGTCACCCAAGTATATAGATCAGGAACAGCAGAGGTCCCAGGACGCTTCCCTGGGGAACTGATATCACTTCAGTTTTACTCGATGATTTGCCGTCTATTACTAAGAAACTGCGACCTTCCTGACAGGAAATCACGAATCCAGTCGCACAACTGAGACAATACCCCATAGGCCCGCAGCTTGATCAGAAGTCGCTTGCGGTGTCAAAAGCTTTCCGGAAATCTAGAAATACGGAATCAACTTGAGATCCCCTGTCGCGCCCCAACCTTCAACACCAAGGGGTCCCTGCACCCATTCGACTTGTCGCTCGCTCGCTTGCGGCAGGAGACCACCACGTCATGGATGCCAGATGCTCCAAAAGACCCAACATCCGTGGAAGAAACTGCACCAATCAAGTGCATTGATCCTCCCACAACAAACAATCCCGACCAATCGGCAGACGAAACTTATGTCAAGATAGACCACCTCATGCGAGTGATCAAGACAACCCTCATCAATGTACTACCCGGACGGAAGGCAAAAATCACTGAGACCATCAACGAAGTATCAAAGAAATTTTTCTCCCGCAAAGCCAACCCGGTTCCAATCAGCAACACCATACATTATCACCTCCAAAACATCAGCAAATCAACACGACCCACACTGCACGCAGAACCTCCGTCGCCCTCCCCTGAACCACCAATACTATCACCTGCACACCAAGGAGCACCAGACCCACCGCACAAAGTGTCCACCAGCAGAGAAAAAACCGCCACCCAAGCAAAAGCACCTGACGCCTAAAGCAACAGAGGAAGGAAAACCAAACAATCACAACCTTATACTTCAGGATGGCAGGTAATTCAGCTAAATCGAATAAGCCAACCACAATTGGCTTCGTCAATGCGAACGGCTTCCGCCCCAAACAACCAATAATTGAGCATCTAGTACACATAAACCAGATCGCCATACCTGGCCAGTAAACTACCGCTGAAAATAAGAGACTTTATTTGCCTTAGGAAAGACATACCTAATCTGACCAGACCGCACGGAGGCGTAGCGGTCTTCCACAACTAAAACATTCCAGCTATTAGAATATATCTGCCCGACATATACGAGGACATCCAAACTATAATACTGAAAATTGAAACCCCGAAAGCTCGACTCTACATAGCCACAATCTACATTCCTCCACGCGAACCGCTACCTACCGACTATTTCCACTATCTAACAAGGGAACCTCCCCATCGCACCCCTCCTCAGATTTAGTTATAAGTTGGCACAGTGGATAGGCCTTGAAAAACTGAACACAGATCAATCGAGAAAACAGGAAAAAGTTGTGTGGAACTATGAAAAAAATAAGCAAAATATACAAACTGAGTAGTCCATGCGCAGAACAGGCAACATCAAGAACAGTCTGAGCCCAGGAACGCCGTGGTCCTGTGGTTAGCGTGAGCAGCTGCGGAACGAGAGGTCCTTGGTTCAAGTCTTCCCTCGAGTGAAAAGTTTAATTTTTTTTATTTTCGCAAAGTTATGATCTGTCCGTTCGTTCATTGACGTCTCTGCTCACTGTAATAAGTTTAGTGTGTGTGTTTTGCGACCGCACCGCAAAACCGTGCGATTAGTAGACGAAAGGACGTGCCTCTCCAATGGGAACCGAAAACCTAGGTCAACCGATTCCTCCCTAGGAAAACACGTCCGATATATTCTATACGACACTGGTGACGGCATGTGCGTCACATGACAGGAATATGTTGTCGACCCACCTAACTTGTACACTTCGCGAATGGGTAAAAAGATTCTTCTACCTTGCCCGATTTAGGTTTTCTTGTGGATGTGATAATCACTCCCAAAAAAGTGATGAAAACATAAGAGTTTGTCACAAACTGCAACAAATGAATGCAACAGTTTCACAGTTGCACAGCTTTCCCTGTGCTCTGTCAAAACATATGTTTTTAACGTTTTCAAATCTTTCCGTTTAGGTGTAGCGTCCTCATATTACGGCGCAGTTACCTCGCATCGGACGGACAGATAATAATTGTCTGAAAACAAAAATTAAACTTTTCACTGGAGGTAAGACTTGAACCAAGGGCCTCTCGTTCCGCAGCTGCTCACGCTGACCACGGCGCTCCTGGGCTCAGACTATCCGTAATGTTGCCTATCTTGCGTATGGACTACTCAGTTTGTATATTTTGCTTATTTTTTTCATAGTTCCACACAACTTCTTCCTGTTTTCTCGATTGATCTGTGTTCAGTTTTTCAAGGTCTATCCACTGTGCCAACTTATAACTAAATCTGAGGGAGGGGGGGGGGTGGTGCGATGGGGAGGTTCCCTTGCAAGTAACCTGCGTCACTGTATCATCATGGGCGACATCAACGCGAGAGCGGAATCGTTTGGCGACTCCCAGACCAACCGCAACGGACGCGACCTCCTGCAAATCCTGGAAGACGAAGAAACAAAAATAGTAAGGCTTCCAAATTGCGCCCCAACCTTCATCAATCACACTGGGTCGTCAACTCCTGACCACATACTATGCAGCAATACAATCCTCTGAGACATTGGGTTGTATGAATAAAAACGAGAACATTCTCCAGAGTTGATACTCAGAGCAAAAGAACATTCTCAAAGAAAGTTCTCAGTTTCGTATGAATAAAAACTAGGAAGCATAATGTCTGACCCTGGAGTACTTTCTCTCTACCTCCCCCCTCCTTACTGAGTAAGTTCTCAGCAAAGAGATTAAAATCCAACATCTTTGGTTCTCAGTTTGTTTCGTTTGCGTGTGTTTTGTGTTAGCGAAAGTTTTCTCAAGTTATTTCTGTGCCGAAATGGAAGACTCAGAATTAGCCTTTGTCAACATTATTAAAGATTACCCCGCAATCATCAGTAAATCACAAACTCCGGCCGCAAGAAGAGAGAAAGCGGATTGTATTAAAGAAATACAACACCGTTATATGGTTAATTTCGCGAAAGAAATAACGGGTAGATAATGAAGAAACTGCACAACATGAAATCCCGTATCAAGGCGAAAACGGATGTGAATAACACGGGAAACATTAAGATTTCACTGAAAAATTGGGAGCAGATATTTTTAAAGTTTTTGGACGGAGATGACTGCACCCAACTATCCACAGAGTTCCTGGTAAGTCCCATACTTTCCGATTTTTTAATTACGCGCTTAATGCTTTGAAATTGTGATTCGGACAAATACGTATTTTTAACATGTGAAAATGAAACAATGTTTGGTAAATTTCGTCTACTATATCACCACTTTTCAGTAAAAGTATCACAGTGTACTATGCATGAAATTGAACGAACCTCTCCCACATTTCTGCGTAAACCTGTTTGGTATATTTACTAACTAGAAACTGAATCCTGACGCATCACGCACTACTATTACTTTTTTTTTTTTAATTTTCATTAGGAGCTTGTGCAGTAGGTGGTGGTTCCACTTCTGTCATCACTTCACCAAGGAATTCGGAGGTAGCTGACACAGACTGCATGTATGAACAAGAGTCAATTTTGCAGCTACTACTAATTGTTCCAGCCGACCATATGGATCTCGTGGGCCCCGAAGTCGTCATACCTTCACAATCGCCTGCTTCGGGGCATGAGAGTGTGCATAAACGTCGGAGATTAAGCATGGAAACAGATGAGACACGTAATTTATCTACTCCAGAGCTGCAAAGGCTGGTGCAATTGTATCAATTGGACATACTCAAACGAAAGCAGCAGAAACTGATGCGCGAAGAAGATAAACAATAAAACAAATTGTGTAGTGTCTTATTTACATAACGAATTTTATTAATAAAAACATCTTTTTAAAGTGAATGTTCATTTTCATTCCTCATTTACCAAATTCCATATCCTCTTACAAAAATTATTCAGTACAAATGTCTTTTCAATGCAACAATAAGAGTAATATAATCCAATCTAAAATGTTAAAAAAGTGTATGCACTTATATTGTTGTGTCTGGCCAGTATCTTCACCACATCATTGAAACAATTTCTGGTAAAGTAAAGCAAAAAGAGTAACTTGTTTTACTGTAGCATCTGGCAAATACCTTCACCACTAATTTTTGGTACAGTAAAGCAAAAAGAGTAAGTTGTTTCTATTTTAAATGCTGCAGATAAGACAGTTGTGCACTTTATTTACTGTAGCACCTGGCAAATATCTTCACCACATCGTTGAGACAATTTCTGGTAAAGTAAAGCAAAAAGAGTATGCCAACTTGTTTGTATTTTAAATGCTGGAGGTTAGACAGTTGTGCACTTATTCACTGTAGCACGTGGCAAATACCTTCACCACATCCTTGGAACAATTTTGGTAAAGTAAAATAAAAGCGTGTGCCATCAATCTGCTGAAGTTACAGTACAGAAATTACATTAAGGTTCCAGCAGTTCATGTTAACCTGTTGTGTCCAAAGCTATTTACAGTAGTATCTCTGTTCCAGTTTGAATAGTTACATGTTAAACAATTTTTGTTGAAAGTAAAATCGATGATATAGAATGAAAAAAAAACACTAAACAGCATTTTATTACGTAACATAAGAGCACTGTGCTTTATTTTCATGGGGGAATAATTACTGTAATTACAAAACATATCAAATTGGGTTTAATTATTCAATGTTTGGGCAGACACCCATACATTACAGTTGTCGTAATACATTTACAATTTCCCGTCTCCTATTTGTTCCACGTACACGTACGTTTGCTGCTTCCTCTTCTCCCAGTACTGGAAGATTGTTGTCTTCATCACTAGGTGCCTCAAAATCTTCATCCCCTACATGTTTTGCTACGTTGTGCAAAACAAAACAGGCTACTATCACACTGCGCATTTTTGTTTGGGCAAGCCTTATTTTATTTTGCAGAATTGGGAAACGCCTTTTCACCTGTCCAAAGCACCGTTCGATTATCACCCTTTCCTTAGAGTGAAGTCTGTTGTATGCCCTCTCATCAGGTGTTTCTGGATTTTGAAATGGTGTCATTAACCACGGTGCAATGCCATATCCTTCGTCTCCTAAAATTAGGGCGTTGCACTGGTTCTCACACAATATACGATAGACATCGGAGTTTCTCCATATCCTAGCGTCATGTACAGACCCTGGCCATAAAGCATCAACACTCGTAAACATTTCACTGTTGTCACACGTCGCCTGCACGTTTATAGATGGAAAGCCCTTTCGATGGACGTATTCGTCTCCATGTGAAGAAGGTTTCACTATAGGTATGTGAGTGCAGTCTAGGGCCCCTACCGCACATGGAAACTTTTATCTCGATTGCCATTTAACTTTCGCTGTTTCTAGTTCGTTAATATTTCTCGGAAATCTGATCCACAACGGTGCTTACCTGTTGACCTGTTGCAGAACATACGAAAATGTTAGTGATACTGTAGTCTGGTGTACTCCCAAATCTTCTCCTACACCTATCTGAAAAATAGCGCAAAAATATTTTCATTTTGCATTCATTGGAAAGGGCGCCTCCTCCTCTTTCGTGATTTTCCGGAAGAAAGTGATTCGCCAACCAATTAATGTTTTGACTGTTAAATCTATACAAACTTCTACAGTTCCTTTCTTCTTTGTTCCTGCGTACTACGTATATCTTTTTTTGCCTTTCAAGAAACATAAATTCCGCCATTTTCGCTAAAAACACTCGGTAACGCTTAATCACAACACAACTCACTCAGCTCGAAGTATGCTATAGAGCTCACTCACAAAAACAGAGAATGTTCTCCGCTTGTGAGAAACTTCTTTGGCTTTATTCATACGAAATCGGAGAATATACTTTGCTTTGAGCAACTTCCCCCACCCTTCAACACACACTGAGAACATACTCGGGTGAAGTATATTCTCAGACTCGCTTTATTCATGCCAACCAGAGAACTTTCTCCGAACATCTGAGTATAAAGTATATTCTCTGTTTTATTCATACGACTCAATAACCCACCATGGATCGGCGATAGCGTAGGCAGCGACCACCTCACAATAATCTTCCAGACCACGCTTATCTCACCAACAAATACAGATAAACAGCGTAAAGCGGCAGTAGACATCGGCAAGCTAAACATCAAGAAATATGAGGAGCAACTAAAAGAAACCCTTCCACAACCGCAAACGATAACAAGTTTAGGTGACAAACTCCTACAACTAAGCCATAGTTGAAGCCATCCGCAACGCAACTCAGGACAAGGCACCAACAAAAATCATTAAACCACACTCTGAAGGGATTCCTCAAAGAATCCTCAACACAATAAAAGATAAAAGGCGATTATATAAACTATTCAAACCTGGCAATAACATTTTTAGATTTTAAGGAGGCATATGACTGTCTCCACAGACCTTCAGTATTAAAAATTTTAAGAAATCTGGGACTCCATCCAAAACTAATTAAAATAATACAACTCACTCTAACCAACACCAAATCAAAAGTGAAGTTTAGAGGAGAAATTTCGGAACCATTCCTCATAAAAACAGGCTTAAGACAAGGTGACTGCCTATTACCATTACTGTTCAACTGTGCACTGGAATACATAATGAGAGAATGGTACAAGGACAATCCAAAGATGATAAGAATTGGAAGTGCAAAAGATGATATTAGCTTAAACTGCTTGGGATTCGCTGATGATCTTGCTCTCCTAGCCAACACCGTTCAAGAAGCCAGGCAACAAGTGAAATCACTACAAGGAATAGCAGAGAAAATAGGCCTTAGAATATCATTTGAAAAAAAGGAGATTATGCTAACTGATCCACCACTTGCAAACAAAATTACAATAGAACAGGAAATAAAAATTGTTGATAAATTTAAATATTTAGGCGAAATAATAACATACAATATAAACGAGAAGCCATAATGGCAGAATAGAATAAAAAAACTGAACTACGCAAAGTACATTACCAGAACTACATACAACAAAAAAGCCTATCTATAGACGCGAAATTAAAACACTATGAAACAGTTACACAACCAGAAATAACGTATGCAGCTGAAACTATCTTCAAAACAACTAATACAGCAGAAATTGACAGAATACTAAAAATAGAAAGAAGAATAATTAGGGCATGTATAAATAAACAGTATAAAATAAATGGGCATTGGAGAATAGCATCAAATGAAACAGTATATAAGAAAATAGAACCAGTCATGAGCACGATCAGGAATAAACGCATTCCATTCTTTGGACATCTGATGAGAACTCCAGAAAACAGAATTAGTAAAAAAATAATACAAACATTGTGGAATAGCAAGAGCGACATCAAATGGATTACAGAAATTAAGGAAGATATAAAAACTCCAAATTACAGTAGATGACCTAAAACACAAGACAGAGAAAACCAGAATACTGCAAGACCCGCAAACCAGACTACAAATGAAAATCAATAAAAGGAGTGCAGGAAGAGTGGTCTCCGATGAAGAAAGAAAGAAAATATCTGAAAGAATGAAGAAATATTGGGCAGACAGAAGAGCAAAACACCTTTAATATAAGAATAGACTCTAATAATTATATTACCTAAATATCATGTTAAGTTATTGTTGAGCCAAACTGTATCCCTGTGTAACAACTTGTTTACAACTTTGTATTTTTGACTAGAGTGGTCCAATGAAGACCATAAAATAAATAATAAAAAAACTATTCAAAAGAACAGGCTGCGATCATTACAAACAAGAGTGGAACCAGCTAAACCTACTAGTAAAACAACAACTAAAAGAATTCAGGTCAGAAAGATGGGCCAGCGCATGTCAACACCTCGACCACAGGCAAGACGCAAAATTCTGGAGCACCTTTAAAAAGATCGGTGGCATAACACACTCAGCTGACCCACCACTCCTTTCAGAAGGCAGGATAACGGCAAATGACAGTGACAAGGCAAAGGTTTTCAAATCAGTACTGGCAGAGACGCACCAACACCCGACTGACACAAACTTCAACGGCGAACACGAGGAACACGTCAACAATAGCCTTGAATCCATACTACTCTCACAAAACGTCCCCAACGGAGAGGAATCCAAACTCACAGCCACAATAACTGCAGAAGATATTGAGCAGTCACTACTAAAAGGGAAAACCCGTGCACCTGGCATCGACAAAATCACTAGACAACAACTTTGGCTAGCACCGCGAAAACAAATACTAGATTGTCGTAACATCATTTACAATGCTGCCCTAAAACTACAAACCATTCCAACATTGTGAAAGGAAGCCAAAATCTCAATGATTCCGAAACCAGGAAAACCACCAAACAACCCTACATCCTACATGCCTATTACACTACTGTCGGTAATAGGAAAAGGATTCGAAAACATCAACAACAGGCTCTACAAATTTGCTGAGAAAAACAACATCATTCCGAAACCCCGGCAGGCTTCAGGAAACATTCAACCATAGATCTTATAATCCGAATCTGCAGCGGTATCACAGAAGGATTAAACCTGACGAACTACGCCTCAGCTCTCTT
Organism: Schistocerca nitens; assembly: GCF_023898315.1. NCBI lineage: Eukaryota > Metazoa > Arthropoda > Insecta > Orthoptera > Acrididae > Schistocerca > Schistocerca nitens. The sequence goes on from NC_064625.1 coordinate 142,292,300, forward strand.
GTTAGACATACAGGGTGTCCAGAAAAGGACTCCCTGATTTCAAAATTAAATATCTCGAAAACAAAGATCGATAGAGCAATGCAGTAAACGGTATGTTTATTGTGAAAGCTGTAAGAAGTTTATACAGCAGTTTGAAATAATAGTTACAAAAGCTGCTAACAGATGGCGCTGTAATCGCCATACGTAATGCCTAGTATAAATAGTGATCCGAAGCCCAGAGCGATCAGTTCGACTATTGAAACGTGAAAGGAGGTTAGCGTACCGAAGGAAGTGATTAAAACCGTGTACTCCATTGAACAACGCGTTTTTCTGGTGCTAGAGTACCACAGGTTAGAAGAGAGTCCTACGGCAACAAGGCGAAGTTTTCAAGCACGATTTAATGTTCCAAAAGGACCCGATGCGAAAACCATTCGTACGCTCTTCGCAAAATTTCAACGAACAGGCAGCGTAACTGATGATCTAGTGGGGCATGTTGGCCGCAAGCAAACCGCAGTTACGCCTGAAAGTATCGCCACAGTTTCTGGAATTATTCAGCGAAATCCAATGTCATCCGTCCGTAGAATTGCATCTGAGACTGGTTTGAAGCGTTCCAGCACGCAGAAAATACTGAGAAAGAGCCTACACATGTTTCCGTTCAAAATTCAAACGCACCAGGCCATACCCGTACGAGCTGTGCAACAAAGGGTTGTCTTTGTTAACCCGTAACTGGTACACCTGGGTCCCAGGGACCCGAGCGAAATTTCTTTTTTCCAGCTCCGTGATGTGTGTGGTAGCACTGACTTCCCTCTCCCTGTACTCTCCTAACAATCAACTGGCTACCAGCCCACAACATTGTTGCAGGCGTTTCTTTGTTAGTTTTGTTTCTATAAAGGTGATCGGGTCCCGTGGACCCAGGTGTACCGTTAGTGAAAGTTTTCTTTTCGTGGCATTATTTCCGGTATCTTGGATTTACGGTGTAGTGCTTCAGAAAAATGAGCGAGGAAGATACTACAGATAATCTGAACGAACCATTGGACAGTGATATTGAAGACATAAGTGGAAGCGACAGTGACTATGAAATTAGTGAACATGAAACTGGAAGTGATGAAAGTGATGATGGAGACAGTAACAACGAACAATCTGGAACTAATTATATCTATGGAAGAAACAGATTCAAGTGGTCAACAACACCCAGCATACGTGGAAGAACCTCTCAAACCAACATCATTGCTCCAATTCACTTTCCTGGCATACGTAATGCAGCTAGACAGGTAACAGAAAAGACCCCTCTAGCATTTTGGGAACTACTTTTCAGCAAAGAAATGATTGCAGAGGTAGTACTCAGAACCAATGAAAAGATTATGTCATTGCCACCTGAGTCAAAAAAGAATTCTTTTTCAAATCTAACAGACAGTACTGAAATAAAAGCTGTCATAGGTCTTTGTTATTTGTGGGGAGCCTTCAAGTCAAACAACGAAGATCTGAATGGTTTATATGCTACAAACGGCACTGGTAGACCAATTTTTAGGGCAACTATGCCCTTGAAACGTTTGCTGTTTTTATTACGTTGCCTTCGTTTTGATGATGCAGCAACCCGTGACGCAAGGAAACTCACAGATAAACTGTACCACATCTCTTGGCTCTTCAATTCATTGATAGAAGCTTGTCAAGAAAACTATTCAGTCGGAGAGTACGTCACTGTTGACGAAATGCTTGTAGGATTCCGTGGTAGATGTCCATTTAGGATGTACATTCCATCCAAGCCACGGAAATACGGTATAAAAATATTTATTCTAGCTGATGCCAAAATGCACTACTGTTTGAATGCAGAGATATATTCGGGAAAATCAGCTGTAGCCATCCCGCGCCGTGTCCTCTTACCAACAGCTGTTGTCATGCGGTTGGTTGAACCAATCAAGGGAAGTAACAGAAATGTGACAGGGGACAACTGGTTCTCAAGTGTGGAGTTGGTCAATGAGTTGTCGAACTGTAATTTGACTTATATTGGCACCATGAGAAAGAACAAGGCTGAGCTACCACCAAGCTTTTCAACAGCAAAGGGCAGAAATGTGTCTTCTTCAATCTACGGATACTCTGGTTCTGTAACAATACTTTCACACGTCCCCAAAAAGAACAAGGTTGTCAACCTGATATCGACAATGCACCATGGAGAATGTATGGTGGAAAATAAGCCTGAAATAATCCATGACTACAATAAAACAAAAGGTGGAGTTGACGCACTTGACGAAAAGACGCATAATTACACGACTTCTAGAAGAACAAGGCGGTGGCCTATGGCAGTCTTCTACACTATGCTAGATATAGCAGGTGTAAATGCTTTTGTTTTGTACCATGGGAAAGAAGATACTGATGATGTGACACGCAGAGAATTCCTCATTGAACTAGGTACACAACTCATAAGTGATTGTATGAAAAGAAGATTGGATTCTCCATTTTTGAGAAAAGATATCCGAAATTCCATTTGTGATATTCTAGGCATGACCCCCTCCAAGGCATCAGGAACATCCCAGGTTCACAGTGAAGCTGGTGCTACTAAATCGAAGAGGAAAAGATGCTCAGTGTGCCCATCTAAAAAAGACAGGAAAGCATCCCGGGCGTGTGCCAGATGTCGAACACCATTATGTTTGGAATGTTCCACTGCTTTATGTCCAAACTGTTTCGGTAGTCTGGATGAATGAAATAACTGAAATGGACTGGTGAAGATGCTGTATAATTGAAACCTAATATTTTGTCATAATTTCTGCTATTTTCAAAGATCACATAGTCATTTAGCTGAGAAATGTACTAAAATTTATCCAAAAGTTGTGCCTGCAGAAATTTTTATATTGATTTTGAACTTTTCTTCTGGCTTACTGTTGTGAAGCATAGTACATTTTGTGTTTAAACGTGAAGTTTCAGTTGTCTATCTTACTATTTGTAACTGATGTGCAGGACTTTCCAAAAGTATATTTTTCACATTTCGTATTTTATGCAGTTTATTGTCCTTTTTTGTAACATCTTTAAGGTATGACCATAAATGAGGAATGTGGTTTTAAAACATTAGTAACAAAACATTAATAAAAGTTTCATATTTAAATTTCATTTAAATGTGTTTTTTTTACCAAAATATACTCAAAACTTGGGTGGGTCCCGAGGACCCAGATGTACCTTATGTGTTACAATTTATAGGTGTACCAGTTACGGGTTAATCAGATGCTCACAATGATTGGTAGTGAAGGATTTGATGTTGGCTGCATCTGGTTTACAGATGAATCACACTTCCACCTGAATGGATACGTGAATAAGCAGAACTGGCGATTTTGGGGTTCCGAAAAGCCATATTGGTGTGAAGCGAAACCCCTGTATTCTCCTAAAGCTACTGTGTGGGCTGCAGTATGCAGCAGAGGCATTATTGGTCCCTTTTTCATTCGAGAAACGGTCACTGGTGCACGTTACGTTGCAATTTTGGAACAATTTGTCGCCACACAGCAAGCGTTAGAGGATCGACCAGGTACTGAATGGTTTATGCAAGATGTTAAACTTATATCTACAATATACCACGTTGTAAATCAGTAAAAAGCACCTGAAGATAAGCCTCTAGGGCTCGAAATGCCTAGTGCAGTAAATAAACGCAACTTGTGACTGAAGGCGGTGTGTTCTTCATTTTACGAAAAAAAAGATATATTTTCTACTACGATTAATTATTACTTCTGCACAGCTCTTACTACTCAAAACAGAGTACGTCAGTTATATTTTTATTATTTAAAGAGAACGTTCAATCCGAAGAAGGAATTCTGAAAAGATATTTTCTACTACGATTAATTATTTCTGCACAGCTCTTACTACTCATAACAGAGTACGTCAGTCATATCTTTATTATTTAAAGAGAACTTTCAATCCGAAGAAGGAATTCTGGATGGCATCTGATAGCTCACACAATGGCGTGGGTGTGGCTACCATTCAGGAAAAGGAGGTATGGGGAATATTAGTTCCACAACCACTAGTAGCCTTTAAGAGTCGAGTGCTACACAGGGCCGAAAAAACGACGGAGCTAGAGGCATTCCCTGTTCTGTGGGCTTTTGACAAATTTCGGCACTACCTGTATCGGCGAGTGTCACAGTTGTACACAGACCACAGTGCCTTACAGTTCTTACTATCTCCCAAGGTGATTCATAGCTGTCTCACTAGGTTGGTGTTATATCTGCAAGGGTTTAGCTTCTGGATTATTGATATTCTGGGGTCACAGAATGTAATGGTTCTTTATTTACGTGACCATTACGGCACTCCAACCCCAGTTCTCGATACCAGTAATATCGTACTACTTTTATGCGAAGTAACAGACATATTTTTGTGACAATATTCACATTTGATTTTATTAATGTATAGGTACTCCGATGTATCGATATATTACAGTGATATGGTTCTTGTGTGTATTCATTTCTGTGAGACTGTCATAATCTTTGACTTACTTGTAACCGTTTTGGCTCGAATGCGCACAGAGCAGTCTTTGTTTCACTTTGCAGAAGTTAAGTTGTTATTTCGCTTTGTAAAAGATGTCAAGTCTTGTGTTTCGTTAAAGTGGAAATTAAATATATGAAGATTGATACAAAACTGTTTTCTTGATGATGTGACAATTAAGAAGTATATATGAATTTACAAGAAGTTTAATAAAAATGTGGATCGTGAACACCAAGTCAAAAATTATTTTTATCATACCATTGTTCTGATCTGGGAAACGCATTTGTTAGGTCTTCAAATATTGCTAAAATACAGATCTGGACCTTCTAGCAGTCAAAGTGGGATCACCCTAGAATCAACAAGATGAGCCATAACAACTTAGGCGAAATCTACGTGGGATTCCATTCAAGATAAGTGCCAAAATTAATGACTTTTTTACAGTGACTTCATTATTTCCATTCTGACGATACCATCCACAGTCAATAGCTTTGTTGTTGCCCGACAAAGCGAACTTATGCTGCGTGAGCAACATTATTAATCTGATTTCTAACCTACTTTGCAAGTGGTGGTACTGTTAGAATAATATTGTCACGGATGCATTATCCCACAACACGATAGGGCTTGTGTGCGGAAACGATGAGGAAGTGACTGAAAACTGGTTCAACGTTATTTACGTGAAGCAAGTAACGTTTGAAAGTTATGTAGGGAGAACAGTGAGCATCATGGACAGGGAGCAGAAGGGCGAGAAGCTCAGTACATTAAGAACAAAATTCATTGTGGCAATGACGCACACTTGCGGAAATTCTATTTGATCAGGAGCGGAGTTATATTTTTTAGGCGTCGTGTAAATAGTGACCAAAATTTAACGTGCAAAATTTTTCAGTAAAGTCTGTATTATGTCACTGACACGCGAAATTTACATCTTGGAATGCGTTTTTCATCTCTCCTGTAAAGCAGTTAAAATGGAGATACGTTCCCCTGATGCTCACACAGCGATATGAAGATTTACTGGACCAAATACGAGGTGGAATCCAAAATTTTCGGGACTGGTGCTGCCATCTGGAAAGCAGGAGTAGTAGATCTTTGCACCGCTAGGTGGCGAGAGTTGCATATCTGATGAGTCAGTGTGCGGAGTGGTATTCAGCTCGGAGGTGGTGTTGCGTGTTCACAGTGATTTCCGTAATACTCTGTGTTTGGCGTGTGGCGATTGTACGATGGATCCGCGAACAGAACAGCGCGTGTAGCAAATTCTGTGAGAATCTCGGGTAAAGTGCTACGCAGACCCTTGCAATGACTCAACAAGTGTTTGGGGGACAGAGCATGAGCCGTACGCGTGTGTTTGAGTGGCATGCTCTGTTCAGGGCTGGCCATACAGACGTCGAAGATGAGGCTCACACTGGAAGGCCCGTTGCCGAACTTCAACAATCGGTTCGACGTCGAACCATTCAAGACCTTGCGGATGAAGTGGGTATTGGTTATGGGACATGTCAACAAATGTTAACTGACGAATTCGGCACGCATCGTGTCGCCGCAAAATTTGTGCCAAGGATCTCGACTGTGTTGATGTGTGCACAGACTTTGTCAGACCACATCTGATGATCCAACCTTCTTGTCACGGATTATCACCGGCGACGAGGACTGGATTTACGGTTATGACCCAGAGACAAAGCAACAATCGTCCTAGTGGAAGAGCCCGTGCTCTCAAAGACATAGGATTGGAAATTGCTGGTGATGAACCTGCAAAGAATGATGTTGTACAGAGTGAGGTTAAATATGTTACCTTTGTAGTACATAATAGAGTATATATGACGTTTTGTAAAAGGAAAGGAACAGTAACGTTCTAAATAAAGATTATTGTTTACAGCTAATGTCTGCGTTGGAATTCTTTTATCAAAACTGGGAACATATAAGGACCTATCCAGACGATCTACGATTGGCATTCCTTGTACCCACGAGTCAACGCAACGCCAGGTAGGCAGCGGTATAAAAGGCGCAGCGAAGTCTTTTTGAATACAGTCGACTCTCATTCTGTCGGCGGTAAACAGAACTTTATTAACACTGTGCTTTCTATCTGGAGCGTCATTGAATATTGTGTGGCGGAAGAATTGTTTGCTAAAGGTAATTCGACGCATATTCATGCATATATGAAACTTTCTGAACCAAAGTTATTAACCGATGTACGAAATGGCCTTGAGTTCATGTTCGGTTGTATCACAGGGGTATCCGATGTTCAGAAGTGTCGTAGCAGGAAAAACGCTTTAAACTACACTCCTGGAAATTGAAATAAGAACACCGTGAATTCATTGTCCCAGGAAGGGGAAACTTTATTGACACATTCCTGGGGTCAGATACATCACATGATCACACTGACAGAACCACAGGCACATAGACACAGGCAACAGAGCATGCACAATGTCGGCACTAGTACAGTGTATATCCACCTTTCGCAGCAATGCAGGCTGCTATTCTCCCATGGAGACGATCGTAGAGATGCTGGATGTAGTCCTGTGGAACGGCTTGCCATGCCATTTCCACCTGGCGCCTCAGTTGGACCAGCGTTCGTGCTGGACGTGCAGACCGCGTGAGACGACGCTTCATCCAGTCCCAAACATGCTCAATGGGGGACAGATTCGGAGATCGTGCTGGCCAGGGTAGTTGACTTACACCTTCTAGAGCACGTCGGGTGGCACGGGATACATGCGGACGTGCATTGACCTGTTGGAACAGCAAGTTCCCTTGCCGGTCTAGGAATGGTAGAACGATGGGTCCGATGACGGTTTGGATGTACCGTGCATTATTCAGTGTCCCCTCGACGATCACCAGTGGTATACGGCCAGTGTAAGAGATGATGCCGGGTGTTGGCCCTGTGTGCCTCGGTCGTATGCAGTCCTGATTGTGGCGCTCACCTGCACGGCGCCAAACACGCATACGACCATCATTGGCACCAAGGCAGAAGCGACTCTCATCGCTGAAGACGACACGTCTCCATTCGTCCCTCCATTCACGCCTGTCGCGACACCACTGGAGGCGGGCTGCACGATGTTGGGGCGTGAGCGGAAGACGGCCTAACGGTGTGCGGGACCGTAGCCCAGCTTGATGGAGACGGTTGCGAATGGTCCTCGCCGATACCCCAGGAGCAACTGTGTCCCTAATTTGCTGGGAAGTGGCGGTGCGGTCCCCTACGGCACTGCGTAGGATCCTACGGTCTTGGCGTGCATCCGTGCGTCGCTGCGGTCCGGTCCCAGGTCGACGGGCACGTGCACCTTCCGCCGACCACTGGCGACAACATCGATGTACTGTGGAGACCTCACGCCCCACGTGTTGAGCAATTCGGCGGTACGTCCACCCGGCCTCCCGCATGCCCACTATACGCCCTCGCTCAAAGTCCGTCAACTGCACATACGGTTCACGTCCACGCTGTCGCGGCATGCTACCAGTGTTAAAGCCTGCGATGGAGCTCCGTATGCCACGGCAAACTGGCTGACACTGACGGCGGCGGTGCACAAATGCTGCGCAGCTAGCGCCATTCGACGGCCAACACCGCGGTTCCTGGTGTGTCCGCTGTGCCGTGCGTGTGATCATTGCTTGTACAGCCCTCTCGCAGTGTCCGGAGCAAGTATGGTGGGTCTGACACACCGGTGTCAATGTGTTCTTTTTTCCATTTCCAGGAGTGTATATTACTAAGTCAGATCCGGAACCTATATGTAATTGTAATGAATCTGCTTTATCTTTTAATGTGCGACTCCGCCGATGGGCCGAACGTACGGACTTTATCGATTACACAGATCCTTTTTTAGCGAACAACTAATCATCGTTTTCTTTGATACCAAGGTGATTGTGCACAACGAATTCGTCCCATCCAATCGAACAGTGAATTCCGTGTACTACAGTGACGTTTAGCGACGGATCCGGGAAAATGTGTGGAGACCCCCAACTTTGGCGTGAAGGGATCTGGCTGCTGCATCACGGCAACGCACCCTGTCACACATCCTTGCTCACGAGGACCTTTTTGGCAGAGAACAACATGGCGGTTGTACCACACCCACCGTACTCGCCAGATTTGGCACCTTGCGACTTCGCGCTATTCCCAAAATTGTAACTCGAGTTGGGAGGCCGTCGCTTCGACACTCTGGAGAGGATTCAAGAAGCATCGCTGGCGGTGATAAACACCTTCAAAGAACAGGACTTCCAGAAAACGTTTGACCAGTGGCAGAAGCGGTGTGTACGTGCGGATGGGAACTACTTTGAAGGTGATGGTGACTATCAGTACAAGGTTTTCAACAGATGGCAGCACCAGTCTCGAAAATTTTGGATAGCACCTAGTAAATACAAACACACATACTTGCGACTTCAGGCTTTCCTATGTTCATACTTGAGGACAGTGGTTTTCACTTTAATGCCACCATATCGGTGTCTTTTAAATATGACTAATGCGGTCCCTACTATTCAAGGCACGTGAATTACTTCCAACATTTTGCTTAGCTATCTTACTGATCAGTGCTAGATAGGTTTGCGAATAAACTGTTATGTAACAGGATTGTTGTTACTATTTACGGATAACCTGAAGATGTGCCAACAGCGCGAAATTTGTTATTATTAAACAGTTTTCTATTTTTTGAACATTTCAAAGTACATGTTAATGTAAATTGTTGGGCTGTTAATAAAGGTGTTGAAAGGTCTCTGTTCGATTCCTTTCACGTTAATTTCTTAAATCTGTTGTCATTTACGGCATAAATTTCACTTCTAAATTTACTGTGGAGTTTCTGACTATCTGGGAGGAGACTGAGCAGTGGAACGTGTTACTTTTACACATAAACAAGAACGATCTGTCACACTACTACACTTTCAAAAACAGCTTATATGTAATTCATGTCACACAGTCTCATACGGAACCTACATCCGCTTTCTTTTATATACTGTATATGATAAGATACTGTCATCCCCCTTCCCTTCTGTATGAGAGGATGAATGAGCAAATGTATTTCTAGTTGCATGTTTGATGGTAGCAGACAAGCCTCTCTGCTAGAGAACAGTAGGACCAATGTCAGAACAGGTAGCTACGCTTTCTAAAAGCAAAGAGGTTTCTATTCTTGGTATGGTCCTGTCTGTCCCTTGTCATGTTGGTGTAGGAAGCTGCCTCTCTTGTCACTTCCGTTTGTATCTGTGAGGCACCCTCGGTAGGGGACCACGCCAATCTGTCCACGGCGAGCGTCTGTAGTGGTGACATCTCCGGCTAATCGCGTCTCTGCTAATGGATTTCTTAAGTTCAGCCTAACTGAAAATTTAATCACCTCTGTTTCAGGTTAAGATATAAAATATCTAATGTTATCTTAAATTGCAACGCAGTGTAATTCGAGTGTGAAGTTGAGAATATCTTCCGGTAGTTGCTTTGTCACTACTTTGTGAGTAAAGTGGAACCACGTGTTGATCAGTAACTCTAACTAAGATCATCAATCTTAAATGCGAATGTGCGTGAGATTATAACGTCTCGTCTTGACAATATTTTTCAATATAGCAACTTTTCTTTATGTTCAACCCATGTGGGGTGTACTTTGTGAGACCAGTACCACGTGCTTATAGAATTGTCTGACCTATCAGGTTAATAGTATGACGATAGTAACCAGTTCGAGGTTTTTCTTTTCTAAATTGAGTTTCAATGTAATTTATTTTAATTATCAAAATTATTGTGGAGTTACACTCTTTATGTAAACCAAGTTGACCACGTGAAGCATGTGGTGTAATCATCAAAGTAGCTCTCAGCTATTCTTCTCGAGAAAATTTCACAGATAATTAGTACGAATTTAGTACACCAGTGTGTGGTAATTTCATGATGGACAGGACTGCACTACGATCGTAACTTCTTTGGGTGAAAATTGAATCGGTTGGTTGTGGTTAATTTCCTCTTGCATATGTTTCAACGTTCTTTGTGTGTTATTTTATGAATGCAGTGTTGTATGCAGTCTCCCAATCTTGGCTCCATATTTGATGTGTTCTGTAAGATTACAGACTCACATTTTCACAATCCTAAATAAGGCACCAGTTTAGTTATGAATCAAGTTTAACATGCTGAAATTTTAACGGAACAATGATCAATGTTAAAATAAATGTCCAAATATAAGCTGATTTATTTCTTTTTATTTAAATTCTCGTTATATATATATATATATATATATATATATATATATATATATATATATATATATATATATATATATATCACCGGTTGTCGTAAGATGACTATTAAAAGATTATAATTAATGTAAGTCTGGTTGAGAAATTGGTAAGCTAGACTGGATACCTGGTGAAAAAGTTGCTCACAAGGGAACCTCCCCATCGCACCCCCCTCAGATTTAGCTATAAGTTGGAACAGTGGATAGGCCTTGAAAAACTCAACACAGATCAATCGAGAAAACAGGAAGAAGTTGTGTGGAACCATGAAAAAAATTAGCAAAATATACGAACTGAGTAGTCCACGTGCAACATATACAACTTCAAGGGTGATGTGCACTCAGGAGCGCCGTGGTCCTGTGGTTAGCGTGAGCAGCTATGGAGTAAGAGGTCCTTGGTCTTCCCTCGACCGAAAATTTTAATTTTTTGTTTTCAGACAATTATTATCTGTCCGTCCGATGCGATCACTTTTTTGGGAGTGATAATCACATCCACAAGAAAACCTAAATCGGGCAAGGTAGAAGAATCTTTTTACCCATTCGCCAAGTGTACAAGTTAGGTGGGTCGACAACATATTCCTGCCATGTGACGCACATGCCGTCAACAGTATCGTATAGAATATATCAGACGTGTTTTCCTGTGGAGGAATCGGTTGACGTACGACCTTGCGATGAAATGTTTTCAGTTCCCATTGGAGAGGCACGTCCTTTCGTCTACTAATCGCACGGTTTTGCGGTGCGGTCGCAAAACACAGACACTAAACTTATTACAGTGAACAGAGGCGTCAATGAACGAACGGCCATATCATAACTTTGCGAAAATAAATTTTTCACTCCAGGGAGGACTTGAACCATGGACCTCTCATTCCGCAGCTGCTCACGCTAACCACAGGACCACGGCGCTCCTGACTTCACAGCGCCCTTGAAGTTGTATATGTTGCACGTGGACTACTCAGTTCGTATATTTTGCTAATTTTTTTTCATACTTCCACACAACTTCTTCCTGTTTTCTCGATTTATCTGTGTTCAGTTTTTCAAGGCCTATCCACTGTTCCAACTTATAGCTAAATCTGAGGGGGGTGCGATGGGGAGGTTCCCTTGTCAGTAATGCAAGGTTAACTTCCCCAAATAGCTCATAGCTTTTAACCCGCTTTTATTGTCTTGAATATCTGCACCGCTTTCAGAACAACTTAATGCATCAACATTACAGGGTGTCTAAACATTCGCAGTATGCACTCGAGATGAATAGCGGCCCACGGTGCTTAGTTATTGCATGGGTGCTATGATACATGACTCAATGACTGGAAGTACTTATTTCGTTAATGGTAGGACCTGAAGATGACGCAAATGCAGCGATGCAACTTGTCGTCTAAGTAATAAATACTTTGAAAATATGACTGTGGTATTCTATTTCCATTACTTATATTGTCACCTGCTGTTCCACGCCCATGAAGAGGATGATTAGTAACTCGGTCATGCGCATACAGCTATCGACCAATTTGCAAGATCGCTCGATGCTCGCTATCGGCTGAGTAAAATTAGTCGATCAAAAAACTTTCGCACGCGGCTAGACTTATTGGTGGGATAGAGATACCCCTGGTGCCGAGTGACAGTTCCTCACTGAACCTATCAAACACGCACAGTCCGTCGCCACATCCGTACGTACACAGCATAAGCTCCCAGTTTTTAGGGTAAATGGTGAGTGAATCGTGTGCTACCGCGTTGAAATTTGGCACATAACTTCATGTTGTGACCCTACAATGCGTATCATAAAAACTTTTCCGAAACTCAAACTGCTTTTCAGTTTTTGTCGATTTTTCGAAATTTTAAAAATTTTAATGTTTCTGTGGTACACCGTGTATGTGGCGTTTGTGCGGTATTTTATCGTCGCTGAACACATTGTGCAACTCGGCAACGAGAAATACAGGGTGTACATAGAGCCCGGGAACACTTTCAATTATTTATTGTACAAGAACCAAACACTGTACAGATATTGTACATATGTTATTTTGACGAGAAACCCTGAAAGTTTTTTTAAGTACCGCCACAGCTTAGTTTGGTAATTTGCCGATAGTCAGCGCTAGTCGCAAACATGGCGAGTTCAGGTGCAGAGCAAGCTTTCTGTGTGTTGGAGTCCGACAAAAACAAGTGTGCTACAGCTGTTCAACTGATGTTTAGAACCATGTACGGTAAGAAGCCACCAACAAGAAACGCGATTTACCACGGACAAAAAACATTCGTTACGACGGGTTGCTTGTGCCCAGCAAAGAGAAGCTGACGTCCCCATCTGAGTGAAGTGAATGTGGAGCGCATACGAGTGGACAATATAAGCAGTCCAAAGAAATCGGTGTGTCGTGGATCCCGTGAACTCGAAACGGATCTAATGACAGTGTGGAAAGTCCTGCGGCAGAATCTGTCTATGAAACCATTCAAATCGGAGCTGGTGCAGAAGCTCAATGATGAAAACAAAGACAAGCGTTTTGAGTTTTGTTCCCAGTTGCAACAATTTAATGACGGGGTTGGCATTGTTGATTGTTAAATTTTTAGTGACGAAGCCAATTTTCACACTAATGGGAAAGTGAACAGGCATAATTGTCGAATCTGGGTTAAAAAGCATCCACACGAATGCATTGAATTTGAGCGTGATTCCCAAAACGTAAATGTTTTTTGTGCCTTATGTCGAATCTGTACGGGCCATTCTTCTTCGTTGAGAGCTGTCACTGGATATTCCTACTTGGACACGTTGCAGCAATGGCTGATGCCTCAAATGCAATCAGACTCTCCGTTCATTTTTCAGCAGGATGGGGCTCCACCCCTTTTTCATCGTGAAGTTCGTGGGTACCTGAACACGGAGATCCCGCATCGATGGACCGGCCGTGCTACAGGAGGGGACAGCTGTTTCATGAAATCGCTTCCCCGACCACAAGATCTCACTCCGTGTGACTTTTTTCTGTGGGGACACATTAAAAATCTGGTGTATGTACCGACTAGCACATCTCTGGGAGAGAGTACGGGAAGCGACTGCCACAGTCGACGATGCCATACTGGGAGGGGTATGGCAAAAATTCGATTACCGTATTGACGCCTGCCAAGTCACTCATGCATGGTTCGCATATCGAATGTTTATATATAGATATATAAGGTCGATATGTGGGCAAAGGAAAATGTGTATAAATTATTGAAGTCAGAAGACTAACCAAAATAAAAGCCTAAATACTACTGCTCTCCCCCCGCGGGCCCGGGGGTTAAAATAGGCCTGTGGTATTCCTGCCTTTCGTAAGAGGCGACTAAAAGGAGTCTCAAACGTTTTGGCCCTCAGACTTCAAGAAGAATATAATAATTCCAATCCCAAAGAAAGCAGGTGTTGACAGATGTGAAAATTATTGAACTATCAGTTTAATAAGCCACGGCTGCAAAATACTAACACGAATTCTTTACAGATGAATGGAAAAACTGATAGAAGCCGACCTCGGGAAGATCAGTTTGGATTCCGTAAAAATATTGGTACATGTGAGGCAATACTGACCCTACGACTTATCTTAGAAGAAAGATTAAGGAAAGGCAAACCTACGTTTCTAGCATTTGTTGACTTAGAGAAAGCTTTTGACAATGTTGACTGGAATACTCTCTTTCAAATTCTGAAGGTGGCGGGAGTAAAATACAGGGAGCGAAAGGCTATTAACAATTTGTACAGAAACCAGATGGCAGTTATAAGAGTTGAAAGGGAAGCAGTGGTTGGGAAAGGAGTGAGGCAGGGTTGTAGCCTATCCCCGATGTTATTCTATCTGTATATTGAGCAAGCAGTAAAGGAATCGGAGTAGGAATTAAAATCCATGGAGAAGAAATAAAGACTTTGAGGTTTGCCGATGACATCGTAATTCTGTTAGAGACAGCAAAGGACCTGGAAGAGCAGCTGAACGGGATGGACAGTGTCTTGAAAGGAGGATATAAGATGAACATCAACAAAAGCAAAACGAGGATAATGGAATGTAGTCGAATTAAATCGGGTGATGCTAAGGGTACTAGATTAGGAAATGAGACGCTTAAAGTAGTAAATGAGTTTTGCTATTTGGGGAGCAAAATAACTGATGATGGTCGAAGTAGAGAGAATATAAAATGTAGACTGGCAATGGCAAGGAAAGCATTTCTGAAGAAGAGAAATTTGTTAACATCGAGTATAGATTTAAGTGTCAGGAAGTCGTTTCTGAAAGTATTTGTATGGAGTGTAGCCATGTATGGAAGTGAAACATGGTCGATAAATAGTTTGGACAAGAAGAGAAAGAGCTTTCGAAATGTGGTGCTACAGAAGAATGCTGAAGATACGGTGGGTAGATCACGTAACTAATGAGGAGGTATTGAATAGGATTGGGGAGAAGAGAAGTTTCTGGCACAACTTGACTAGAAGAAGGGATCGGTTGGTAGGACATATTCTGAGGCATCAAGGGATCACCAATTTAGTATTGGAGGGCAGTGCGGAGTGTAACAATCGTAGAGGGAGACCAATAGATGAATACACTAAGCAGATTCAGAAGGATGTAGGTTGTAGTAGGTACTGGGAGATGAAGAAGCTTGGACAAGATACAGTAGCATGGAGAGCTGCATCAAATCAGTCTCTGGACTGAATACCGCAACAACAACAACAAGTTCAGGTCCCATTATATGGTTCAACATCCCACTCTCCAAATTCTACAGAAGTGCGAACCATATGAGGAAAGACGCCTTACATGGTGCATCAGTTATCCATAGTGTCCTTAGATTTGATCTCCGGAACCTCTTCTCATCAGGTCTGGTTTTCGACGTCCGATTGACTTGGCTTTCTCATCTTTGTCAGCTTAAGTGGAAATGCTGACATCACCTCAATGCCCTCCATTGCCTGAGCAACACCAACTGGGGTGCAGATCGCTCTACACTGCTGTAACTTTACAGAGCCCTTGTTCAATCCTGTCTTGACTATGGGATTCGGGTTTATGGTTCGGCTGCGCCTTCAGCGTTGCAGTTACTCAACCCAGTGCACCACTGTGGTGCGACTAGTGACAGGAGGTTTTACGACGAGTTCGGTGACCGGCATACTGGTTGAGGCTGGAATCCCTCCATTGCAGATCAGACGTGCACAACTTCTCAGCAGTTATGTTGCGCACTTTCGTAGCTCTTCTGAGCATCAAAATTACCATCTAATTTTCCCAACCACAGCGGTTCATCTCCCACATCGGTGACCCAGGTCAGGGCTTACGATTGCGGTTCCTATCTGATCCCTTCTGTCTGAACTAGTCTTTCCCTTTACCACCCCTACTCGCGGTCCATTCACGTACACCTCCACGGTGTAAACCTAGGCCGAAGCTTCGTCTGGTCTTTCGCACGGCCCGAAGGACTCAGTTAATCCTGCACCTCTCCGCTGTCACTTCCTCTCGATTCTTGGCACGTCTCGGGGCTCTGAACTGGTTTACACCAACGGTTCAATGGCTGACGGTAATGTTTGCTTCGTCTATGTTCGCAGAGGACATACTGAACAGCACTCCTTGCCAGATTGCCAGATTGCTGGCGGTCATATCTCATGCTCTTGAGCACATTGTTCATGCCTTGGTGAGTCATTTATTCTGTGTACTGACTCCTTGAGCAACCTACAAGCTATCGACCAGTGCTACCCTCGCCATCCTACAGTAGTGACCATCCAGGAGTCCACCTATGTCCTGGAACAGTACAGTCGTTCAGTGGTGTTTGTCTGAACCCCATGTCACGTCGGAATCTCAGGAAATGAACTTGCCGACAGGCTGGCCAAACAGGCTACACGGAAACCGCTTCTGGAGATCGGCTTCCCCGTAACTGACCTGCATTCATTATTACCCTGCAAGGTTTTTTGGCTTTGGGAGATGGAATGGCATAGTCTCAGTACGCACAACAAACTGTGTACCATTAAGGAGACTACGAATGTGTGGAAGTCCTCCATGTGTCCCCTCGCAGGGACTCTGTGGTTCTCTGCTGGCTCCGCATTGGCCACGCTTGGGTGACCCACAGCTACCTCTTGCACTGTGAAGACCCACCTCAGTGACAGTGCGGTTGATTGTGACCCATATACTGTTAGCCTTCCTTGGCTGCCCTGCATCATAATCTTCGTTTACCGAACTCGTTACAGCTAATTTTAGCGGACAATGCCTCACTGGCTAATTTAGTTTTACGTATTGTGTGTGAGGGAGTTTTATCCTTCTGTCTAAGTTTTTGCACTTGTCCTTTGTCCCTCTGTTTTCTCTCCCTACTGCTTTTAGGCTGGAGGTTTTAATGTGTCGCAGAGTGGCTGACTTATCCATTTTATTCTCGTTATCAGCCAGCCACGGTAATCTGATCTCTTGTTTTAATCTCTTCTACCTGTTTCTTGAATCTCTCTGTGGTTTTCTTGTCCTATTTTGTTCATTGTAGTGTCTGTTGCCCTTCTGTCGTTCTTGTAGTTTTTTCCTCCTCTCCGTATTGTGCTGTTTATCTCATTTTATTCTTTCCCTCATGGAATTGTTTTCATAAGAACAAGGGACCCATGACCGAGCAATTTGGTCGCCCCCCCCCCCCCTCCTTTAAACCAACCAACCAACCAACTACTGCTCAATATGCTTTCTTCCTATCCCATTAAAATCCACAGAACATCTAATTGTCACTTGTTTTGAGAAATGGTATGAGGAATCAGATCTCAAGGCCCCAAATCAGTTCAGTTTCAGTAAAGGCGTATCAACTAGGAGGGCTATTAGGCAAGTATACCATTGTAATATTTGCAGATATAGAAGGTGCCTTTGATAACCTATGGTGGCCTAGTATTATGAGGTGTTTACGACAAATCCAATGCGGACATAACTTGTACAATCTTATGGCAGATTACTTCATGGAGCAAAGGACTAGGGCTGGCACGGTGGGAAAAAAAATGCTCACAAAATGATGTCCACAAGACTCCATTAATGACCAATTCCTCTGGAATCTCATTTTCAATGAGGTAGTAATAAGAAACGATGGTGAGTAATGAACGAAAGTGGCCTATGAAGATGACCTGATAATTATAATTAGGGTAAATCCGGAACAGATACTGCTCCGGTAGACACACCGCACACGCTGTAAACAGAGGTTCCCACTAGATGTCAGTGTGCGTGCTGTATTACTTTTTTTGTAATGACCACTGAGTGCAAGTGTGGCGCAAGTTGCTAGGATTGCAGTTGTTTATTTTGGCTTGTAAAAATGGGAGAGTAGCGCAATAAATAGCAGCAACAACAAGAAGATACCACATCTGTGTCTTTTTAGGTCTCCTAGGGAGCCTGAGAGGTATATACCATCATGTTACAATTGCCACAATTTGCTTGCAAACTAAATGTATATTAATGATTAATGTTTTGTTTTAGGAGCAGAAAATGGTTAGAGAATAGCCGATGAGAAGATCCTCTGAAAAAATGACCCTGTTTACCTTAATAATAACGTTAAGTTTTGTTCGCTACACGATGAACAAAACCAGTTCATGAATGCAGACAATAATAAACTCTTGTGGAATGCAATAACCACACTGTTTGACATCCTAAATAAGCCACCTCAACTGACTACAAAGAGGAAACTGCCACAAAGATTCAACAATCCGTCTAAAACTGTAAACTACTCTTATGGCACAGAAGCAGCGAGTTAAACTCTTCATATATCAATGCCAGATTCATCTGAATTTTCAACACAGACCTGCTTTGACAATGAAGTGATAAAATTAAGTGCAGTTATTCATGTCTAGAAAAAGTGTGTAGTATCAGAATGTGCAGATTGATAAGACTATTACGGAACAAGGAAAGTGCCTATCATTTTAAGTACAGACAGCAACAGAAACTATATCATATGGACCAAGCGAAGGAGGACAAATAATTTTTAAGATTATAGGATCCGGATATTTAAAGAAAGATGCCCTTGACTTGTTGTTAAGCAAGATTAGCATGCCACCTGCAAGATGGAAAGACAAAAATACTCGGTTTGCGCTAAATTTATTTATTACAGCTCTCATGCATACAGATTTTGTCAGAATGTTTTATGTTTCCATCAGTGGGTACATTACAGAGGTATGTGGAAGGCATATAAATAAAATGTGCGATAAGTGACAATATGTTCCACCTTTTAAAGCAGAAGGTACAGCATTTCTCCGATACTCATGAACTAATGCGTACATCATTGGATGAAAAGCCTCTAATGGCAAACTTAACATACGACAGCTCTTCTGACAGTGTTATTGGCTTTGAGGACTTGGGATTTACACTCACAGTATATTTCTCCCACTATTTGGTAGTTGCTTGTCCCACTCAGAATAATATAAAGATGAAGGTCATACCTGTAGCAAAAGATGACGACTAAAACACAGTAGGCCTACGGAACGACAAATGGGGCGTCGATCCCTTTTGACGTAGAGGTTCTTCTTACGTGTGAATCTGCGTAGTTATATTCCGTTGATATCAACTTGGTAATCTGCAGTTCTATCGAACGTCACAAGTGTTTCTTTACGAATGTGTTGTGACTTGCCACTGGATTCATGTTTTTTATCTCTACTTGTACTTATTTTCGAATCATTTTTAGAAGCATGTGTCTTCTGATATTACACAAACTCTTGGAGGGGAAAAAAATAATTCAAATGCTCGTAAATCACGTAGGAAAGGGATGAAAAATAAACGTTATGCTTACAAAGCATCTGATGTTGTCCTTTCTCGCTGCTTTTGAGTGCTAGTTTCGCTTCAACTGTCAAACGGCTACAACTTTTACAGCAGTGACTTATGTTACGACTGCCTATGTTTTATTCTTGATTTCTGTCTCTGGTAATTCACCTCTGGAAAACCATTGCTTCTGTAAACCATAGTGAGACCGTCCACTGCGCGTCTGACCGAGACCTACTGCTTTTGAAATAATGGATTGGGTAATAGATTATGTGAAAATTCCCGCAGAAAATATTACGGGACTGCATTGGACTTCATACTGAATTCTTTGTTCATAAGATTGATAACACTGGGGAAATAGAGAGGATTCTGAAGACAAACAACAGTATATGGAGATTCCTTCATAGGGATGGGCAAATCAGCAATGTCACGGCACAACACTCACGATATGGTGTTGAATGGGTAAACAATAGGAAATCATGCAAACCCATATTCAAAAAAATGTCAATTCGTCCTCTTCCTTTTATTTTTGTCTACGAAACGTCAGTTTTCATAAAACAATATACTGATAAGACACCCACATATCTTATTAAAAAATGAAGATATACATGAGTACAATACAAGACAAAAATCTGATCTTCATATGAAGCAAGTAAGATCATCATTGTGACAAAAAGGCACTCTAGATATTGAAATAAAAATTTACAATAATCTGCCAAACCACATTAAATCAGTAAGTAAACTCATTAGTTTTAAGGCTAAACTAAAGGCATATTTAATTGATCATTGCTTTTACAGTCTGACAGAGTACCTAGAAACCAAACAACAAAAATAAATATGTGTTATGAATATTCAACTTTGTATGCTGTCTGCAATGTTTACTGTATATATGACTCCTTGCTAAATTACTTAAATACCTAGTCCCTAGGAATGCAATACGGACTTAACCTTGTCCAATATCCTTGTATATATTCTAGCTTATAGGATTAGAAGGACTAAATAAATAAATAGTAAACAAGAAGAAAATGAAACAAAGATATACAAGCTGCAGCTTGAAATGCCAGACGAGCAGACTGTGAAAACACTCACAACGTATGGGCACGTAATCGGAATATCCAGATACCCATATGTGTCTCGGGCTCCAATTATATGTATGTCCATTAAAAATGGCCGCGCAAAACTGGAGATTGGTACTGCACATCATATGAGGGCTAGCGAGGTCAAATGCCAACAGAGAACTGCATTTATTCCACAAAGCCGAGATGATAAACTAACAGCTCCTTTCGAAAGTACGGTTTCTCGCCCAAATTTGTGGCCTACCAAAAGATCTAGTGTGCACCACAGAAGGGGCAATTCAATACCTTCTCTTGGAACATGAAATATTCAATGTGCAGAGGATGACTCGCACTTCAGGTGTCGACGCAGGTGGAGTAGGCCTCGTGGATCTCCAGCGGAAACAAGCGGCACTGCCGATACATTGCACGAGTGTAATTGCAGAAAACCACCCAGGCCACATCACAGCTCGCACGGTAAATGCGTACGGGCCAGGATATCAGCAAACGCCAGTTAACGTCACAGATATTCCGTACAATATGTACCCCCTGCCGCTCCGGGGGTTAGAATAGGCCCGAGGTATTTCTGTCTGTCGTAAGAGGCGACTAAAAGTCGTCTCTCGCGTTTTGGCCTCTATGTGATGGTCACCTGTAGGGTTTGACCTCCATTTTCAAAATTTTCCCGAAGAGCAAGCCAACTGGGGAAGGGTGCCTTACGTGGTGCATAGTGTCCATCAGGCACTGAGACCTCTCACATCCTTCGTCGACATGGATCTGCACTTCCACTCATTCTCCAGCTGTAGGGGGAGGTCACACTCCTGGGTGCATTTTCCCCCACCCTCCGTGCAGTATCGCTTTCTGCGCTATCGACGATAATGGACTTCGCAGCTCATTTGCGTCCGATATCCGGCACGGTAGCCAGTCCATTGTGGTGGGGCCGCCATGTACGCTGTCAGTTTTTAAAGGCACATTTGCACGCTGAGCGGTTATTTAGGAAAAAGTCGTAGTTATAAGTTGAAAAGTAAAGATATATTAAAAAAAAAACCACAGATGAAATCCACGGCTGTGCAAGCATTGCCTGCAGCCGCTGGAAAACAGAGGAAGAATTACAATCGTCAGATGACGAAAGTATAGGTTACTTTTTGTTTGATAGGTCCTGTACAGATCGGATGTGTGTGGCACACTGCCATTAACATTATAATATTTCAATATTTTATTCACGACTTGCGATCACCGGCACTTGTAATCACGTGATGTAAGTGTATTTTTAAACTGTGTTTCTATCTCAGAATATACTTTTTGTCTACTGGGTGCCAGAGACACAGAAGATCTTGAAGATGGATACGTATTCAGCAGTATCTGCTTCGGGTATGCGAGTAGATGCCACCCAAGGGGTAGTGATGTATGCAGGAATTCAAATACCTGTTTTTAAAGAGGGTACAAAGGAAGTTGATTATCAACAAGTATTTGAGATATTCACAAAACTAATCACAGGAAGAATAAGACACACTTTGGAAGACCACTTCCCAGAATCTCAATTCGGATTCAGGGAAAAAGATCCACTATCACAGCAGTGGAGCTGCTTTTAAAAAACATATGGGAAACCATCGATAAGAAGCAAAAGTATTATGCTGTATTCATAGACTTCACAAAGGCCTTCGAACTCCTCGATCGATCATTAGTAAAAAGGATGCTAGACGAAACCCTGGGAAGAGACAGCGTCTGGACAAGGATCATAAACTCCATAAATGAATGGAACGAGATAAGCATCTCTGACAACCTCAACCTGTCTGAACGAATAAGGGAAACAAACTGAGTACTCCAAGGAGACCCACTAAGCCTGCTCCTGTTCATTCTGGCAGCAAAGGACATTATGGAAATCGTTCAAGATGAAGATGTTGAAGCATATGCCGATGCGGACGACATTGTGATAGGCTCAAAAAAGTTAAAGAAACTACACAAGACTATAGAAGACGTGGAAAAATGGTGCACAAAAGACTAGTTCGTAATCAACACCGACAAGACGGAAATGATGGTATTCAGACCAGGTGGGCAAATCCCAAAAACAACAAGAATTGCACTACAAGGAAAGCAAATACCTATCACAAAAGTTTACAAATATCTACGGATAACACTCCAGCTGTCCGCAAAGTGCTTCACTAAACACACAACAGAGAAATTGACAAGCCATCAGAGTGATAAATGAAATAAGTTCCATCAGAACACTAAATCTAGACACAGCTATGGCACTCTTCAAATACAAAATAATAGCGATACTGGCTTATGGGATAGAAATCATATGGATACACCCAAATGAAAAGAACTTAGAAACACTGGAAAGAGTAAAAGCAACCTGTATCAAAAGAGCATTAGGGGTAGCAAAAACCACAAGATGAAGATTAGTCTACCGTCTCGCCCGAGAATCTTTCCTCGTAGAGGATCTAACGACAAGGTTCTTATTTCCCAACACATCATCAGCATTGGAGAACCTACTAAGATCACTGCTCAAGAAAAGAGAGTTAGTACCAACGGAATTCTATGGATCCGGGGCCATGATCGACCGCACTTTGACACCAGCAAATTTTGAGATGAGACACGTACTTACAAGACTCGCAGTACACGGATTCCACCACGAAATTTGTGCAAATACAACATACCACGAACCATCAAACCTTTGCAAGTGTACACTATGTGGACAGTCTGTTGACAGTCTTGTGAGGGATACCATATAGAAATATGCAACAAGAGGACCAGATCAATTAGAGACTATGCAATAAATGGTTCAAATGATAATCTGTTATAATACCTGCACTGAATGTAATCTTCTACTAAGAATTATGCAGACACTCAATACATCCTTGTAATTCACTCTCAAATGATTGTAATCTAATGTATAACTATAATGGCTATTTTGCTACAATAAATCGTTTAATTTGAGATATCTGAAATGATGACAGCTTTACAGTGCTAGATTTTGAAGCCGCGTGCGTATCTCTTGGAGTGCCACTAAGAACTATTGTTAAGAAGTACGATCCAGAGTTGCACGAAAAGTTGGTTTGAAGGACCAAATGCAGGAAAATCTACAGAGGCAATGATGTTACAGACTGATGTGAAACACGTGTCCACAAACAATACCAGACTGGAACAGAAGGGAGAACCGATAGAGGTACTCAAAGTACCCTCTGCCACACACAGTCGGGTGGCTTGCGGAGTACGGATGTAGATGTAGGCGTAGATAATTATTACTAATCCGTGTATGTTTTATTTTGTGTCACTAGTTATTTGTAAGATTGTTGAATGTGTTGGCTCGGCAAAGAAAGGATCCGTAACTTGAAAACATAGTCGTCCGGCACGAACCGTCGACGTCTCCGTGTGCCGATCTCAAATACGAAGTTACACAGGGATCGCTCTGCTGACGCCTGTGCCGTTAACTCCCCACGTATGCCGAGGAGTAGAGGCATCGGGACTCCCGGCAATGGACATCCTGCCAGGTGGCCTTTGCTGTGGCTGGGAGGCGCCCGTGGGGAGGTCCCTGGTCGGAGTGTGGCATCAGGGTAGATGACACGCGATGAAGCGTTGTCCACCATCTCTTGCTGGTGGTCAAATACCAGCAGTCTCTAAGGGGTCAAGGTCTAATTTCAATGCTACGAAATACAACCCCAAATTGATGTACGTTTTTGTTTAATGTGGTCAGTTTTACATGCTTTTCTCTCACTTTTGCGGAAGAAAGACAGTGCGGGCCACATGGCCATGCACGTATTAATGGACCTAGCAGAGACACAAGGAACTCGTTAAATAGTAATATTTTAATAATAATCTGAGTGCGGGTATGCCATAGAGAGTGCCCAATGTAATGGATCTGGGAGATGTGTTATTTTCTACTGGATTTGTCGATACCAAATCTAATGAGGGAAGTTGTAAATGTTTTCTTATATTTTTGTCAATATTTTTTTTGTGAATTGTAATTTGCCTTATTTTATGCTAATTTACTTATATTTTTGAGAGTGACAGCATATTGACAAGTATTAGTAGATGTGACAAAGAATATCAAAGAGACTGGTTACAAGTGGAAGCTTGTGTGTCGTGTAAAATGTCTTTGACGTCAGAATCGTCTTTGACCGTAGTCAGTCGGCAGTGAACTCTTGGTGTGTGTTGACGGTGGAACAATGTGCAGGTCGCCGTCATAGTAATTTGCTAGCGAACAGGAAAAATGAATTATGTTACTACTTTTTTTATATAAACTTTAAGAAGAAACCACATTCGAAGAAATGGTATTTGAAGCACCAAAAATGAGGCAAACACATTGAACCAGGTCATTTCTGCAGCCGACGAAACTGCATTGTAGAATCATACTTCCACTAGACGACTGAAGCCAAGACAAATATCGTCTTGAAAACATTTCACGGAAAAGGCACTGTCACGAAATATGCTAAATACAGTATATAAAAATAGTGAGCATATTTCACCAACAAGGTAATGCAATTATTTGTATATTTCAACAGATTATGAGTGTGGTTTGTAGTGGAACCTGGTGCTAAATTTTGATTAGCATATGTATCATAGTGCACATATCACTGCATGTGCATCTCTTACTAGCAATCGGTATCACCATTTTTCATTATTTTAATTGTTGAGGGAGAGAGCTACTCCTAGTGAGCCTATGTGTGTTCTTTATCATGTATTTAGTGGTCATAACCAGTACAGCTGCCACTATCTTTGCACTGCCTTTTCACAGAATCTCGCCAGCCAAATTTTAGTAGTTTTGAATTGCATGTAGGATGTGTGGGGTTAGGGGGGGAGAGAGAGAGAGAGAGAGAGAGAGAGAGAGAGAGAGAGAGAGAGAGAGAGAGAGAGCGCGCAGTTGAGGAGAGCTTCCTCTCTGCTCGAGAAGTAAATTCCTATTCTGTGCTTAACAGTGTGACACCAATATGAAATTACTTGCATTAGGAGACCACAGGGTTTTGTTTCACTGAGCATACAGCAATAAATGCAGTTGAGTTTGTATTTAAAATATATGACAGAAGTAGATATGTGTTTTCTCTCTCAAAATATAATCTTTTAGTTTGTAGTTGTCAAACGTACTGAGACAAATGTTGCGTAAAATTTTGTTTGCCTTTAAAACCTTTGTGACGGATAGGAGCTTGTTTCCTTTTAGAATAAACTATTCAGAGTTTTACATTGGTTTTTAAGAATACTTTATCTCTAATCCACCCAGGAAGCCTTGATAATTCTTTAATAATTGAATAGATAGCATCAAATGTAGCAATGAGAGGCCAGCATATTCACTAACAGCTTAATTTCAGTTAGTATGGGCCAGTGACATAGTTCCTTCTCACTCTAGTGCAAGTGTCATGGTAATTGACAACACATAGGGTGGCTATTTCGTTGCGCTTATATTAGTAAATTTAACCAACGGTTATCAGGCCAGATACATATTTTATAAAACATGACCTTAAGTCAGCAGCCCCAACAGCCGGACAGAGCAGTATCAGAAACTATAAACAGTAAAAGAGTGCCCATACCATCAATAATTTTTCTTCTTAATTTTTTGCAAGGACATACAAGAGATAATAAGAAGAAGCCAACCAAAGTGGACAATCAAAGAAGAGCCCGATACGATCTACCTTCTTTTGCAGTCGGACAATGAGTTGTGCATGGCGGGGTGTCCATTTCGTCCGGCACATCCACCGGGGTCCGAGGGATAACCAGGTAGCCACTGGTGCCTACATTTTGGCCTTCAAGGGTGACACATTACCCAAGAAGGTCAAGGTGGTGATGGTCTACTGCTGTGACTTAAAGCCATATATCCCTCCCCCGATGTGGTGCTGTAAGTGCTGTAAGTTCGGCCATATGTCTTCCCGCTGTACTTCCAGCATCAGCTGTTGGGATTGTGGACGTCCTTCACATCCCAATACTCCCTGTGCCCCACCTCCCATTTGTGTCAGCTGCGGAGAGCACCATTCACCTCGCTCGCCAGTCAGCAGGATTCTCCAGAAAGAAAGGAAAATCGTGGAGTACAAGACTATGGACCGACTGACGTACACTGAGGCTAAGAGAAAATATGAGAGGCTACATCCTGTGCATATGACTTCAACGGTTCTACCATCTTCCATTCCGCCACATACAGTTGGCTCTCAGACCTGTCAGAATCCACCTGTCCCTTGATGGTGGGGGGCACTTCCCTCCCTGTTGCTCCTGCACAACCTACTTCAGGAGCAACACCCCCCCCCCCCCCCAACCATCAGGGACATCAGTCACCACTTCTCAGCTGGAGATGCTTAAGTCTTCTTTGGCTCCTCTCGCCAGGAAGGGATCCCTCGGGTTACTCCCATCCCGTGTTCCTACCATTGGCAAAGCTGACACCCGTCAGTGGCTGGAGCAACCACAGGTAGCTGGTCATGGGGCTTCAGGATCCTCCTCAGTCCCCGAGACTGAATCGGTGTAGCCCTCCCGGCCAGACAAACCTAAGGAGCAGCGAGAGAAACCTAAAAAGAAAAAGACCCCCCAGCTTTTACCTATACCCTGTAGATCACGTGTTACTTTTTATTGCCATTTACGCAAGGTGCACACCGTCAGCCGGGCTGAGGGAGCAGCATGCGGATTCCAGCAACCGGTGCTGCATCAGGCTAAGTACAAATTGAGACGTGTATGGCAAGTGTGACATAACAAGATTTTACGTCGCGACGTGCACGTACCACACGTGTCGTGCGGACCTGTGCATATTCAGGTGCGTTAGACAAGTGCGACCTTCAGTTGGGGTGACGCGCATAAGCCACACGCCAGTTACTGACTTACTGCTTGCCAAACTGATTCACAAATAAAAGAGTTATTATTATTATTATTATTATTATTAGAGTATAGTTTCAAATCTGATTTGGACACTAACGCTGAAGAATTGTGTGTAGCCCTGAAAAACTTAACTCTTCACATTTGAAATCATTACTGGTGGAAGGAAAACCAATATCTACTCTATAAAATGACATCAACATTTCATCTTGTATTTGTTTCAGTGGGTATACAGATCACAATTACTTCCCAATTCGGAGAAGATACAATTTAATTCAAACATAACATCCACCTCGAAGGCTCGACAAGTAGTAGTTCGTGAGTGAGTGACATTTCATTCTAGAGCTTCCTTTGTTCGTTGCTGGTTACATACTTGGAGAGGGCGTCTGCGCTTTGACAATCAGGACACTGCCAAGCCGCTGTCACCCTTTGCCGATTACTCGATCCACACACCTCTCCTTTCAACTCTGCACAAACGTAATACAAAGTGACCATGCATATTATGCATTTAGAGACTTATTCCCTATCTAGTACTACATTACTATTTTCTTGAGATGATGATCTCTTGTCATATTGTTTGCCTAAATGACATGTAACACTACACTGGGCACAGGGTTCCCATAAGTCGCGAATTTCGCAGCCAGTCCGCGATTTTATGCTCGACGACGGGTGTCCTGGACGAAGAGGAAAATGTATGCGAAAAAAGTGGCTAGAAAGTAAAAAAAATTTTTTTTTCTGCTAGTTTTGCACACTGGCCACCGATCAAGTGTTTCATAATTCCTGCAAACTTGACGATAGCCGTTGAAACCTGCGCTGATATTCCGTGTCACTTCAGAATCGCTGGGCTATTTTCAGAACAGACTGTGAAAGCAATGCAATAATCGATTCTTTGTGATTGTTTCAGTTTTCCGCTGTTGGTTTACAATGTCTCTGCTGTCGGTATCTGATATTCTTTGGTTGCGTAAACTTAACATTCAGCTGTGCGAAGTATACTTCTGGTGGTGTTATTTCACAGAATTTGAAATTTAAAATGTCGAAACGAAAAGTATATTTTCAAGAAGAATATATTGATGCGTTTCCAAGTATTAAACGTGGAAGAAACACATCGGTGTTACTTACGTTTTAATGTTTGACTTTTTGAAGAACATTATGTCTCAAATTTCAATGTATGACTTGAGCAACTCAGCTCTTAAATCACTGTACATCTTTGACGATATGTTCTTCATGTAATAACCTTACCCTCTGATGAAGTCACCCTTAGAGGTGACGAAACCTGGTCAAGGTATATAGAAAACCTATGCAACCGGTTGGCAGATGTTTACATATTTTTCAAATTTTCGAACATGAGGCTAAATAGTTTTCAGTTACTGAAAAAAATATTTTCACCATGCCAGCAAAATTAGTTTTCAGGGTGACCACAGAATGAAAGAGCTGTCAAAAACGTGTGTTTTGAGGCGTAAAAATTTAGTAGTTGTGACACTTCGAAACATAGCGCAATAGATTGTGCACGTTTATGCAATACTGTACATGAACTAAAATGTTAATTTGCGTGCTTTTCATTAAATGGCAACTAATCCTAAATTATTTCATTACAGTTGCTACATTTCAATCACCAATGGAGGGAAACGAGGTCTCAGTGACTATATAACAAGCAAGAAACACACAAGAGCTGTGAATTCTGCTTCAACTTTCAAACAGTTGACCAGTTTTTTTAGTGCTAATCAGACAGAATCTAAAAAGGTTGTTTCAGCAGAAGCATCATTCGTGTTTCATGCTGTGAGAGACCAGCATTCATACAATTCTTCGTCTTGTACATCAAAAACCATTAGTGAAATTTTTAGTGATTCAAAGGTAGCAGTTCAGTTTCCAAGAGCAAAAACTAAAACTGAAGCAATTGTTAACAATGTTATAGCACCTTTCATAAAAGACAATGTTAAAAATAGTGTATCAAAAGATAACTATGTTGGGATCAGTACAGATGCTAGTAATAACAAGCATGTAAAAATGTTTCCTGTTCTGGTCCAATACTTTGACATTATACAAGGTGTTCAAAGTAATTTATTACATTTGAATGAGTGTGACAATGAAACCTCCAGTACAGTGTCTGAGTGCATGTATAAAATAATTTTGGAATTCAACCTTAGTGACAGAGTTTGTGCTTTTTGGTGGGGATAATACAAACACTAACTTTGGAGGTGTTGAAAGAAAAGGGGAAAACAATGTATTCAAGAAACTTGAAAACAAACTAAACAGGTCCATAATAGGGGTAGGATGCCCAGTTCACGTACCGCGTAATGCTATTCAAAGTGGAACCGACATACACAAATCTAAGTGGGGTTAGAAATCCACAATATTGTAAGGTAATTTGTCTCTGAAATAGTTACAGAATTTGCCAGTAGAGTAATTTACAGTTTATGGGCCGCTACTATATTCTTTTCTATTATGAGAAAGTTAAATTAAAGACTGTTTTGCTAAAGAAATCTGAAGTATTTCCATAAATGAGAGAGGATAAAAAAGTGTTTGTACTGCGTTATTTATCTGTGTGTGTGTGTGTGTGTGTGTGTGTGTGTGTGTGTGTGTGTGTGTGTGTGTGTGTGTGTGTGTGCATGCGTTTGTCATACTTCATTTAGCCTCGTGATGTCTTTGATAACTTTTTGGTGCTGAATTGATTAGTAGTTGAGGTGGTGATTATTATCAATAAGTATAAAGTGCTAGTTAACTTTCTGTGATTGCCAATTTATGCGAATGATGACTACTGCTAATCATTGTTTAGTTCGTCTGGTAGTTGTGTGTGTTCATTGAACTTTACAAAGAGAGAAATAATGCGAGTCCTTTTTTGCAAAATTATAATTAAATTCTTTGAACTTAATGTTCCCACATTATTATGCCTAATTAGGTTGGTGACCGTTCATTATTTCCTTCATGAAAACTTTCACTACTTTCATTATTTCCTAAATTGAAGTCTTTCAGCTTTCTATTAATTTCCACAGTAACGAAATAAATGTTCAATACCCTCTGTCCATTAGGTAAACACACGGTCAAATACAAAATCCCTCCCAAAGGGTAACACTTAGTGTATGTTAACATCATATTTGGCAAAATGTACGTATAGGAGTTATATACTGAAGCCACCACAAGATTTAGATTACACTGCAACACGACTGGCACTGCAACATATTTTGGCACAGAACAGTTAAGTTCTGGCGGAAGGCGTGTAACACCATGTTTAGACATTACATACCTTTTGTTGATTCATTTAGCATTCTATTTTGTTCAACATCCTATCATTGAACTTCTGTAATTAGTGTACGATTAATTCAATACTGTAATGAAGTATAATCTCTGTAATGATCTTTTGTCTTCCTGATATAATCTCTTTGGTTATCTTTAAAACTAAAATAATTTTGTCTAGAACTACCAATATATGCAAATGTTCTGTTTTATTTAAAATGTTTGTTTGTTGTTATTTAAACTGCTGACCTTCACTTAGGGTTCTTAGTTATTTTGTATGTAAAAGGTGTTGTGGTTCCCCTCTGGGATGGAACTGTGTAGCGCGCGCAAATTGTGGTTGGCCTAGGTAGAAAAGGTGGAACCGAGAGTCAGTCGGGGACGAGCTACCAAACTATCAACTACTCATGTAGAAGTTGTGTATTGTGCTGGTTCTGAGAGAGGCTTTTCCTGACACTTTCCAATGCCTCGGATGGATGGATAAAGAGCTGGAACTATTCTGGAATTGGTATCTTTCATCGCCACCAAGAAATGACAGAGTCCAGCAATTATACCTGCAAATCCACCTACCAACATGCAATCGCCACCACATTGTGCAATCACTGTAATGGAAGACTATAGTAATGTAGAGTGAAGGATCAGCTCATAGGATGTTATAGTGAACCCAAATATAAGGTAAAATTTGACTGAACTCTTGTACCCACCGCGATTTATCCTGTCACATATCCACTTAAGTTCCCTCCCACACTAAAGTATTTACCGACTTTCCTTTATTGAAGGCATATTAAAATTAATATGGCATTAGAGTGTGCTAAAATTAATATTGTTTGTTGAAAGGCTATTACAAATATCTCAAATTTGTATTTCACTGCAGTAAAAGTTCTGAATTGCAACTGTTGAGAGTTATATGTTCTTGCTTGCTAACTACTTGTTTCTCTAGTGTATTGAAAGTGTGTTTAGTTTGCTCTGCTACAGTGGTCGAGATTAAGGGACTCCCCTCCATTGAAAGTAGTTCAAATGCATGAAGTTACTTAATTATAGAAAGTTTTAATTCCTCTTGCTATTCAAGTCAAATTCTGTACAACATTGGGCTCCTCTTGTGTATTAAAAGTGCATATTAATGGTGTAACAGGACCAACAGTTTGTCTATTGTGCTCATGCTAGATAACGATTAATAGAAAGACCACTATTTATGAAAACAATAATTTCTTTATTCAAAAGACAGTGAGAAGTAACCTGTTAGTGAAGTCCATTTAACTTTCATTCTAAATAGAAAGGTATTTAGCTGAGAGAGACTTAATCTGTGACCAGTTCATAATTTTGCAGTGAACTACATTTACAATTTTACGTCAGCTAGGAAAATGCTTGAAAAGTAATACTGACCCTATGACCAATTTATGATTCTACAGTGAATATTAATAGTAATGTTATAAAGACCATTCAGTTTGAATAAGCCCTGAAAGTAACAGTGTGTACTGTTATAAGGTTATATTTATACAAATAGTTTGTTGTGATCTGGTAGCTCCAACCTTAACGTGAACATACTGTATTCAGTTGCCAGAGTTTATTGCACTCGCGCGTGGCAAAGTATAGGTTGTGATTGTCCGTTAAAGTTACTCATACTTATTTTCTTGAATAAGAATGTCAATCATTCTCTTGCCTAATTAGGCTGGCGACCGTTTTCCTTATTCTTTGAACAGTGTAGATAGGTAAAATATTGTTTGTTACTGTTTAAATATTGACATAATTCTGACTTTCACTTCCGATAAGCCACCTCCATTAGGTACAACATGGTCAGCATAACAAAATTCCTCTCAGAGGGTAACAGTGCTCTGTTGCTTTATACCATAATTACTTTAACAAGTTAGTTTTCATTTCACGACCTGCCTCCAACTTTAAGCTTATGGTATAGCAGCAGCAGACGGAAGTGTTATACGTGGCGACCGTGACAGCACTATTTGTTCTGTTGGGGCATAGTACGTAATAAACCAAATTTGTATTTGGTTGCACAAGCTACGTAAAACCGGTTGCAGTGTTATAGGCGGACAGTCACCTGCTACTTACAGGAGTGTCAAATTCATTCATTCTATACAATTCAGTGCACCAGCAGACAAAAGGAATCACTTGCTCCACAACTACATTTGCAGCCGAGTTCAGAATGATGAGCACCAAAGTGGAACTGTTGACAGATTGCCATAAGAGCATTTTCTGCAGCACATACCATCCACATCTAAACAAGTACGGTGTGTGTGGTGTGTGTGTGTGTGTGTGAGTGTGTGCATCCAAGATCAAGAATAAAACTGGAGAAGCCTCTCGCACAGAGACATGGTAACAGCGTGGTGTAGCTTTGTGTACGGAACCTCATTTCACGATGTATCACACAAGGCAGCAATATAATTCTGTATGAGTAAAGATAGCAGCCATATAAAGAATGTTTATAAACGACATATTAGCTGTTGCTAATTCAAATACACGACTTTTCTAGATTTCCAAAAATATGGCTGTAGACAATAAGACTGCCTACAAAGCCTATTAAATACAATGTAATTATTTCAACATAATTTAAAAGGAGAAGAAAGTAGTGTTTAAATGGTTAGTCATTTTCATAACATCTTTACAAATGCCACCACAGAAGTAATCTAAATATCGATAAAATTGCCCAGTTTCTAAAGCTGGGTACCAGTTAAAAAAATTTCACTTGAAACTCAGCAAATTCTTTGATATGTATCACTAAGATACATTATGGAAAATAATAATAAAGTCAGCACTGCACCTCAGGCCTATCCCAACAAGAGCAACTGTCGTAAATCTGCAACACCTACTTGGGTAGAAGTAATCCAACCCACTGATGTGTTGCACAAAATGTCAAAAGAAGTTCAGAAAATCAAGACATATGTAAATGGTTTTGTATTGTGGGTAGATTCTTGTTTCACAAATAACCACAGTGAATTATGAGGGTGGTTTGAAATGTTCTCGGAAAGAAATAGAAAAAAAGTTCTTACATCATTGAAACTTTTTTTTTATTTTTCAGTGTAGTCTCCTTGTAGATTAATGCACTTGGTCTAACAATGTTCCAGTGCCTTGATCCCATCTCAAAAATGAATTTCCTCCAGGCCAGCAAAATAGTTGTCACATCACTATCAATTCTTCACTTGAAGTGAATCTTCGTCCATCAAGAAGAATTTTCAGTTTTGGGAAGAGATGGAGACACATCACGTGAATAAGATGTGTGGCAATAATTCGTACCTTAGTTCGTGTAATTTTGCCGTGGTGATGGCATGTGTGCGGGTGCACGTTAAGAGTCGTCGTACCCACCTTCCAGATAATTTTTTCATTTCTAATTCTTCAATTAAAATGTAATATACACTTTCAGACAACATCTGGCAAGCATGAGCAATTTCACGCACTTTCAATCGGCGATCCTCCACGACCATTTTGTGCACTTTTGCTACGATTTCTGGAGTAGTGACACATCTCGGCCGACCACCGAGTGGCTCGTCATCTAAGCTCTCCCGACCAAATTTAAATTCATTTGTCTACTTGGCAACAGTTGAATATGAAGGAGCATAGTCCCCGAGTGTATTCTGGAAATCGGCATGAATGTCCTTTGCTTTAGTACCTTTCTTTACGAAATACTTAATCACTGCTCGAATCTCTATTTTTTCCATCTTCGCAGATCACTACGCAGGAACAACAACAAAGCCACGTCACCGACACAGCTCTCTTCCAGGAGCACTGACGTGGCACGCGCTTACAGGCAACAGTCCAATGAATATCACGTGAACAACTCATTGCGCTGGCACTGACCTCTCGTGGTGATTTCGAGAACTTTTCAAACCACCCTCGTATCACTTTAAAAAATATATATATATATATATATATATATATATATATAATGGAATTATCAAGCAGGCTTCCGCCCCGGTCACTCATGCATAGAACAAATATTTAATTTAAAGACAATATTAAAACACAAAGCAATTAGAAATGCCCCCATAATTTGTACATTTGTAGATTTTAAGAAAGCCTATGACTCAATTGACCGGCAATCTTTGTTAAACTTTTTAGAGGAACTTGGACTTGACTCCAAAACACTAAGGCTTATCAAAGAATCACTGACAGACACTGTATCTAAAGTTAAATTCAGGGGAGAAATCTCTGAACCTTTTCTCATAAAAACTGGAGTACGTCAAGGTGACGGGCTATCTCCACTTTTGTTTAATATAGTCCTGGATAAAGTCATTAAGGAATGGGAAAAAGAATTAAAAAATCAATCCTACTGGAAACCAATCCATCTTGGTAGAGCCAAAGACAACGTGGAGATATCTTGTTTAGCATTCGCGGACGACTTGGCCATACTTGCAGATGATGAAGAAATCGCCACCAAACAAATAGAGATCCTTAAGGAATGCGCGGATAAAGTAGGTTTACAAATTTCGTTTCAAAAGACAGAATTTTTCTGTACGAAATTCCATATACACAGTTTGAACACAAAATATGGAAAAATAAATAGAGTAAAACATTTTAAATACTTAGGTGAAATTTTGGAGCCAACCGGAGGAGAGAAAGTTGCACAGAAGATCAGACAACAGAAAATGAAGAGAGCATATGGTATGACACATGAAATATACAATAAAAAATGCATCTCCTCGAACACAAAAATCAGACACTACTGCGCAGTAGTTAAGCCAGCAGCACTATATGCTAGTGAAACGCTCACACTCCACACAAAATGTGATTTAGAAAAAATACTAAAAGAAGAACGAAAAATTATGAGAAAGATTTTAGGTCCAAAATTAACAGAAGAAGGATACCGGATACAATCAAGAAGAACCACAGAAACTATATCAAACCTGGCAGCAGACATAAGAAGGCGAAGATTAAAATTTTATGGACACGTCACTAGACTTCCCCCCACACGACTCACCAACAGAATTCTCACTTACATAGAAAAAGTCAAATCAACAACACCATGGATTAGCCAAGTAAAATTAGATTTACAAAAAGCAAATATTGGACTTAAAGATGTCAAAGATAGAAAAACTTTTAGAAATAAGGTGGAAAAGTGGAATGTATTGTCGAAGAAGGAAGCACTAAAGAGACCAGGAACAAAATGGACAGAAGAAAGAAAAAGAAAACATGGAGAACGAATGAAAGAAGTACGGAAGAAACGACGTCAGAAAGCTTTGCGTGATCCTTCTGGGTCCATTCGCGATAAGTAAGTAAGTAAGTATTATGGAAGTGTTCACTCGTGTCTTTCAACAAATTAAAGTGACTTTACACTTTCTTCCAGTAAATTTCATCGCCTTTTGTATGCTGGCAACTTAGATGGTGCGTCACTTATACAAGTTTATTGACTGAAGGGTGTACTCACGACTGCAAGAGATTCGGCACGTGTCCAGCAGCCACTGCCGTGCTGTTTACAGTACCTGAGGTGTGCCACAGTAGAGAAATACCTCGTCAAGGCAGCTAACATCTGTGCCAGGGATAAGGTGAGGACACAATGTCCAAACAGCTTGATGGCACCTGGTGGGAGTAGTAGTTCAACACCTGTAATGAACATTACCACATAGTACATAAGATGCTTCATTAACACAAATTATGAAGGATTTAAGTGTCAATAAATTTAAGCATTTTGGTGTGGTAACATAAATGGTTGTGACAGAAAACTTATGAACTCATGTCAAAGAAAATGGAAGTGGTGTTTCAGTTGACTGAAAAAGCATACAACAGAGATCTACCTCACCTCCAGCAAAGTGACAGCATTATGTTACAGTAATAAAGCTACTCTGCCCAGTTACCTTAACGTGGCCACCTGTCAAAAGCCTGAATAACTACCTTCTGCATAGCAAATGTGCAGGAAGAGGGTCAGTGAGGTTCTGGAAGGAACAGGGATGTGGAGCGATGCAGATTCCAGTGTCGTGACCAACTGCGCTACAGTTCTCAGCTGACGATCCCTGGCACGACAGCCCAACTGAGGTGGTCCCAAACAATTTTGATTGGGTTTAAGTCTGGGGAGTACGGTGGCCAGGGAAATACGGTAAAATCATCCTTGTGCTCTTCGAACCGCACATACTGAAAGCCGTCTGACACGTATACTGTCCTGTTGGTAGATGCCACAGTGCCGAGGAAGAACAAACTGCATGTACGTAGGAATTTTTGATACTGCACGCAGGGGTCAACATGGTCCCCGAGGATATACGCATACTTGTGTCACTCCACTGTGCCTTCTAGAATGAGGAGGTCACCCAGGGAATACCACAAAAACATTCCCCACACCATATAATGCATGCAGGGTATTTACTTTCAGATGTTTCATGTCTTACACCAATGGCCATCTGTCCAGTGGAGCATGAAACATGAGTCACCAGAAAAGGCACCTGTTACCAATCATACAGGGTGTTACAAAAAGGTACGGCCAAACTTTCAGGAAACATTCCTCACACACAAAGAAAGAAAATATGTTATGTGGACATGTGTCTAGCAACGCTTACTTTCCATGTTAGAGCTCATTTTATTACTTCTCTTCAAATCACATTAATCATGGAATGGAAACACACAGCAACAGAACGTACCAGCGTGACTTCAAACACTTTGTTACAGGAAATGTTCAAAATGTCCTCCGTTAGTGAGGATACATGCATCCACCCACCGTCGCATGGAATCCCTGATGCGCTGATGCAGCCCTGGAGAATGGCGTATTGTATCACAGCCGTCCACAATACGAGCACAAAGAGTCTCTACATTTGGTACCAGGGTTGCGTAGACAAGAGCTTTCAAATGGCCCCATAAATGAGTCAAGAGGGTTGAGGTCAGGAGAGCGTGGAGGCCATGGAATTGGCCCACCTCTTCCAATCCATCGGTCACCGAATCTGTTGTTGAGAAGCGTACGAACACTTCGACTGAAATGTGCAGGAGCTCCATCGTGCATGAACCACATGTTGTGTCATACTTGTAAAGGCACATGTTCTAGCAGCACAGGTAGAGTATCCTGTATGAAATAGTGATAACGTGCTCCATTGAGCGTAGGTGGAAGAACATGGGGCCCAATCGAGACATCACCAACAATGCCTGCCCGAACGTTCACAGAAAATCTGTGTTGATGACGTGATTGCACAATTCCGTGCGGATTCTCGTCAGCCCACGCATGTTGATCGTGAAAATTTACAATTTCATCACGTTGGAATGAAGCCTCATCCGTAAAGAGAACATTTGCAATGAAATGAGGACTGACACATTGTCGGATGAACCATTTGCAGTAGTGTACCCGTGGAGGCCAATCAGCTGCTGATAGTGCCTGCACACGCTGTACATGGTACGGAAACAACTGATTCTCCCGTAGCACTCTCCATATAGTGACGTGGTCAACGTTACCTTTTACAGCAGCAACTTCTCTGACGCTGACATTAGGGTTATCGTCAACTGCACGAAGAATTGCCTCGTCCATTGCAGGTGTCCTCGTCGTTCTAGGTCTTCCCCAGTCGCGAGTCATGGGCTGGAATGTTCCGTGCTCCCTAAGACGCCGATCAATTGCTTCGAACGTCTTCCTTTCGGGACACCTTCGTTCTGGAAATCTGTCTCGATACAAACGTACCGCGCCACGGCTATTGCCCCGTGCTAATCCATACATCAAATGGGCATCTGCCAACTCCGCATTTGTAAACATTGCACTGACTGCAAAACCACGTTCGTGATGAACACTAACCTGTTGATGCTACTTACTGATGTTCTTGATGCTAGTACTGTAGAGCAATGAGTCGCATGTCAACACAAGCACCGAAGTCAACATTACCTTCCTTCAATTGGGCCAACTGGCGGTGAATCGAGGAAGTACAGTACATACTGACGAAACTATTTCTTTATTTGTGTGTGAGGAATGTTTTCCGAAAGTTTGGCCGTACCTTTTTGTAACATCCTGTATACATTTTTTCCTTCCCCAACTTGTGAGGATGCTGAGCACCCCAAAAAAGTCAGGGTGGCTACGCAAGTTCCAGAGCACCCACAGAGCCGGCACCCCAGTCAGCAGCCGTCGTTCATCCCTGTCATCTATGCCCTGCGGTGAACCACATTTGGATTGGCAACAGTTTCGGATAGGGCCATTATCCCATGCGCAGTACACTTTAACCACGGAAACAAGCAAACAGTTTAAAAACTTAGCCATTTTGGAAATGCTTCCACCCTTGGCTCCAAAGCCAAAGATCACACCCTTTTGGAGGCAAGATAAATCGCTCTGTTTTGCAACTGCAGTTTTCTGCATTCCCTGACACACTTTATATCCCTGCTAGTGCTGCCACCTGTCACTTGTTTGGTTTAGTTGTGTTTTAGGGTGCAAAAATAACTGAAGTACCCATGTTACAACCTTAGAACACTAATAAGAAAAAGAAGTTAGAAGCAACTACACATTAAGCCCAATTGACAGAAGGAATGAGAGCTAAAAACGAAAACTACTACTTGGAGATAGGTCCACAAACCACACTGTAGAGGCACCGGAGCTCCTGAACTAAAGATTAAATGTCCTTCGCCATATTGCTACGACAGATAAAAAATAAAATGCAGCCGACAGCCCACATGTAGTTAGCTAAAACAGCCAGTACCTAGACAGCAAACATACACTAGAGCATAAGTGGTTACAAAAACAGCTTTCGGTCACAAAATGGCAAACTGTCAAAGGTTGACGACAATGAGCACAAAGTGGTCGGGGATTACCACTTAACCCTAGGATGCCCAAGCCTTTTTTTCTAAATTGGATGCCTAAGGGGGGGAGGGTTCGGCGAGCCCACAGGTATTAAAGAAGTTTAGTGACGAAAAAATTACAACTTTGAAAATGGTTTATGTATTTTAACTAAGGCATCTGTTTATAAATGTTGTTAATTGTTATAAATATTGGACTGAGTGAGTAAAAAAATGACGTATTGCAATACAAAATACAGATGTGTTCATATAAATAGACTATTCCGAGTCCTCAACTTCAAGGCAAGAGACACACTTCACAATTTTTTCTGAATGTGTGTACACACATGTTTTAAACACTGTCCACAATAATGTTTTGGTTTACTTATATTGTTGTACTTCTGCTTCTTTGTTTTAGCTTTTCTTAGACAAATATGGCACCGACCTTTCCCTACAGGAGACTGACGTGCTTCTGTTGTCACTTCTTTGATTTTCTTTTGTAAAATAGTCTACATTGATTGAACAATTTGGTTAGATAACACTCTTGCATTGGCACTTATTTCTTCTACCCGCAATTTCACTAGTTCCATCCCAGCTTGCAGAAGATAAAGATTCCGTTTGTTGCGTTTCTTTTCATTCCATCTTGGATGTTGCTGGATGAATATGATGGTTGCATTGATAGCACAAATGTCGATGAGAGAGTAAAATACAGATAGAGGCCATCTCTTTGTTCCCCTCTTGCAGGTGTACATACACGCCATTTGATCAATGGTATCAATTACACCTTTAATGAAATTATAATACGCATTTATCTCAGTTTTATTCTTCTCTCCTCCAACAGTGCCTTTATCTTGGTGCATTGTTGACAACATCAGTAAGTTTTTACTTGGTTTCGTTTTTGCTGTGTAGGACACCAACGTTACTGGAGGCCTACGTGTTGGGAACTGCACTAACTCACTGCAAGTTTACAAGATAAATAACAGCTGACTGACATCAACAATCACTTCCTCTGAAAGCAAGCCGATTGTTGTGAATATCAAGAATACCAGCCAACAAGAAACTAACTTGCATTGTTGTAGCGATGAGAAATACGAAATCCTACTAAGGGAAATTTTCTATAGCATGGAAGCCTAGGGGGGGGGGGGGGGGGTGTTGTTGTTGGACCCATAATAAGTTTATTTTTTCTTTCAAAGCAGGAATTTTCTATAAAATATATTGACACTAACATTTCATAAAATAGCCCACAAACAATAACTCAAAGGGAATATGTAGTATGAAAGTTACTTGGGCAAAAGCAGGGGACATAAAAAAATTGTGGGTTCAATGAAACCCCCCCTCCCCCCCCCCCCCCCCTCAGGCGTTCTACGGTTAATGTGGCGATAACTAAAAAGACTGTGCCCAATACACAACCTAACTAAAATGACCTCCTCACAGTGAGAGAGCCGAGAGGAGTTCAGCCAAGCTGCTGGGAGGGGTTTAATCTCCCAGAGCTTGTTCCCATGAAGGGAAGACCAGTGGCGACACAAACATGATGCCACCTGCCAACAGATGGCAACACGGAGATCATCTGAAGGAACAGAAGAACTAGCAGTCAGAGGTAGGGGGATTGCAGCCTTGGCAGCAGCCTCGTTCCCCATCAGGTTCACGTGGCCAGCAACCCACACGAACATCACAGTGGCTCCCTCAACGGCGTGCAAGTGGAAGTTTTCTCGGACCCGTTTGTGAGTTGTTATTGCACGCTGACATCGAACATACATGGTAGTCACATTAAGGTGATGGACCAAGTAGAATGTTTATATGCAGCCAACTGCCTGGATTTGACTGAGATTGGAGAAACAGAAAACGTCGAAAAGATAAAGTCTAAATCATCCTTAAACTGGAGAGAACGAAAGTGAACACAAGCGAATGAGCATTCACAGACAATTCACCAGCATTCACTTGTATCTGTGAACAAGCATTTACTGTAGCAGGGGTAAGAGACCGAAGATAGCCTGGGAATGCTGCATTATTGCTTTTAATGCTAATAATTAGCACACAGTATACAACACAATACAGTTAGACCGACAATGCAAAACTACTGTATTCGAAGAGGTTTATTTTGTGTGGCAGGCACACTATTTTTGATGAAGTAAACAAAATCGCATAAAAATGTGGAATTTAGGTGTCTAGTTACATACTGAGCCATCTAATTGCAATCATTAAATGCGCGGAGGTAGTGTACTTAATTCCAGCTGCAACTTTCCTTAGGATTATTCCAAACATTTGCATGTCACTTGATACTTCTTGCTGTCTTCTCATTACAATTGACAAGGAAATTTATACGTAGAACACTATCCGCTGCTGACCAATATAATAAAAAACTGCTAACAAGAACAGTCGTTATTAGCAACTGCAGGCATTTATGTTTGTGATTTTCTCACATCTCATTAGCTGATAGATTCTTATGCCTACAGTGTAGTATACGAGGAACTACTGGGAGGTAAAGCATGTATAATTTCATTATAATTGATACAATGTGAAACATACATATGACCCATCACATAAGGTGTTTGGTAAAATACAGTAGCCTATAAAATAACCTGTTAGAAGGCAGATACTGCAATTGTGAGTAAATCATTTCTTTACTATCAAAAATTTCTTACGTAACAGTGATACATTAGCCATATAATCGTGGCAAAATCAAAGTCTTTTTATAATTATTTAAAAATAAAAATTTTAGACCTGTTTGGATTTGAAGCCATGACCTGCCGCACATCAGGATCGTAATTTACCCATTACGCTACACCAGCACTTCTCATGACAACATTTTATTTATTCCTCTTTATTCCTCTACAGAGCCAGTCTCAGATTTCCTACGGTATGCCAGTCTCTGTGATGATAGTATGTGATGTCAAATCACGTCTTGTGCAAAAGGATCCAGAAGTGCTTAGCTAGTGTTTTGTGTGTGTGTGTGTGTGTGTGTGTGTGTGTGTAATTATCATATCTGATGAAATGCAAACTACACGGGCCAGACCCAGGATTTGGGATCCAAATACACCAAGAAAAATGCGGGACAAGGCATTGGAGATGAAGTGGCTAATTTTTGTAGCAGTTTGGAACAGCAAACAGTTTTAGCATGACACTGAGTACTATGACTGGAGGAAACCAACTCCAATATGTGATGTGTCAACCAACAAGCAATTTTAAACAGACTAATGTTATGTGTGTGTTCTGGCCATTGTGACCTCTTGTTATGATATGGACCAAAGCAGTTTAACAATTATAGTACACCTACTCAGCAGAAAGCATAGCAACATGTTCAACACTTAAATTAAGGCAATTTTGTCATATGATAACATGGTTGGAGACTGTAACTGTTATTTGAAGACAAATATGGATGGTGTTGAGACAGCACCAGCCACAAATTTATTTTAAGTTTAGGTTTATTAAGTTAATTTTAAGTTTATTCAAAAGGAACTTAAAATAAATTTGTGGCTGGTTTCTCTCTCAACACCATCAATGTTTGACTTACATTACTTCTTAAAGATGGTCTTCCAGCAACACACACACACACACACACACACACACACACACACACACACACACACTAGTGCTCCAAATTGTTTTACACTTAAGCGACCTCAGGCAATCCATAACAAGGTACACAACTGTGCTGCAGGGCAAGTAAACATAGGAACTTAGACAATAATAATAATTATAGTTTCTTATCTATTAGCAATCAGTATTTAAGGAGAAGTTCATCGTACTTGATATATTTTGATGTTATGCAGCAGAACATCTACATCTACACCTATAACATACTCTGCAAGCCACCTAATGGTATATGGCAGAGGGTACTTGATACCACTATCTGATTCCTCCAACCCTGTTCCACTTGCGAATAGTTCGTGGGAAGAACGATTGTTGGTAAGCCTCTGTATTGGCTCTAATTTCTCAAATTTTCTCCTCGTTGTCAATGCGCGAGATGTATGTGGGGGGAAGGAATATGCTGTCTGACTCATCCGGAAAAGTGCTGTCCCGAAAATTTCAATAGTAAATCTCTCTGTGATGCACAACACCTCTCTTG
The DNA here is from genome assembly GCF_023898315.1 of Schistocerca nitens. Classification (NCBI taxonomy): domain Eukaryota; kingdom Metazoa; phylum Arthropoda; class Insecta; order Orthoptera; family Acrididae; genus Schistocerca; species Schistocerca nitens. Next base: position 142,335,348 of record NC_064625.1, read on the forward strand.
TAATGTCTGTCAGTGGAGTTTGTTTAGCATCTTCATAACACTCTCTAGCCAGCTAAACAATCCAATGATGAAACGCGCCACTCTTAGTTGGACCTTCTCTATCTCCCCTATCAGACCTACCTGATACGGATCCCAGATAGATGAACAATACTCAAGAATTGGGAGAACAAGCGCCTTATAAGCAATTTCTTTCGTGGATGAGTTACATTTCCTTAAGAGTCTTCCGATGAATCTGAGTCTGGTATCTGCTTTTCTCACCATGTTTTATGTGATCATTCCACTTATGGTCGCTCTGGATAGTTACACCTAGATATTTTATAGCAGAGGTTGTCTGCAGCTGTTTGTCATCAATAGTGTAGTTGTACAGTAGTGGATTTCTTTTCCTATGTATGCGCAGGGTTGTAGCCTCTCCCCGATGTTATTCAATCTGTATATTGAGCAAGCAGTAAAGGAAACAAAAGAAAAATTCGGAGTAGGTATTAAAATTCATGGAGAAGAAGTAAAAACTTTGAGGTTCGCTGATGACATTGTAATTCTGTCAGAGACAGCAAAGGACTTGGAAGAGCAGTTGAATGGAATGGACAGTGTCTTGAAAGGAGGATATAAGATGAACATCAACAAAAGCAAAACGAGGATAATGGAATGTAGTCAAATTAAATTGGGTGATGCTGACGGAATTAGATTAGAAAATGAGACACTTAAAGTAGTAAAGGAGTTTTGCTATTTAGGGAGTAAAATAACTGATGATGGTCGAAGTAGAGAGGATATAAAATGTAGAATGGCAATGGCATGGAAATCGTTTCTGAAGAAGAGATATTTGTTAACATCGAGTATAGATTTATGTGTCAAGAAGTCGTTTCTGAAAGTATTTGTATGGAGTGTAGCCATGTATGGAAGTGAAACATGGACGATAACTAGTATGGACAAGAAGAGAATAGAAGCTTTCGAAATGTGGTGCTACAGAAGAATGCTGAAGATAAGGTGGGTAGATCACGTAACTAATGAGGAGGTATTGAATAGGATTGGGGAGAAGAGAAGTTTGTGGCATAACTTGACTAGAAGAAGGGATCGGTTAGTAGGACATGTTTTGAGGCATCAAGGGATCACAAATTTAGCATTGGAGGGCAGCGTGGAGGGTAAAAATCATAGAGGGAGACCAAGAGATGAATACACTAAGCAGATTCAGAAGGATGTAGGTTGCAGTAGGTACTGGGAGATGAAGAAGCTTGCACAGGATAGAGTAGCATGGAGAGCTGCATCAAACCAGTGTCAGGACTGAAGACCACAACAACAACAACAACAACAACAACAACAACAACAACATGTATGCGCAATATGTTACAACATTTATCTACATTCAGGGTCAACTGCCAGAGCCTGCACCAATCATCAGTTCTCTGCAGGTTGTTCTGCAAATTCATACTATCTTTTGGTATAGACATCTGTATCATCTGCGAATAGCCCTAAACAGCAACGGTCCTATCACACTTCCCTGTGGTACTCCGGATATTACCTTTACATCTGTCAATTCTGTTCTGATAAGAGTGACATGTTGAGTTCTATCTGCAAGAAAGTCTTGAATCCAATTGCAAGTCTGCTCCGATGCTCCATAAGAACATATTTTTTTCCTTAAACAGAAATGCAGGACGGTGTCAAATGCCTTACTGAAATCAAGGAACATGGCATCAGACAGTGCCATTCTCTGCTGTGCTGTGGATCTTGTGGAGAAAGAGAGCAAGCCGAATTTCGCAGGATCTCTGTTTGCGAAATCCATGTTGATTTTTATAAAAGAGATGTTCATTTTCCAAAAACGTCACACTTCTTGAGCATAAAACATGTTCCATAGTTCTACAACAGACTGATGTCAGTGGTATACGTCTATAATTGTGCAGATCTGTCTTACGGTCTTTCAAAACTAGAAATGACCTGAGCTTTTTTCCAGTCGTTAGGTATCTTTCGTTGCTCAAGCGATTTACAATAAATTACTGCTAGAAGGGGAGCAAGTTTATTCGTACAATCTTTATAGAATCTTATAGGTATCTCATCTAGTCCTGACGCCTTTCCACTGCTAAGCAATTGTAGCTGCTTTTCAATTCCGTGATCAGTTATCTCAATATCTGCCATTTCGACTTAAATAATATCTACGATTAAGCAAATTTTATTGTTGATGTGTCATTGTTTTAGTGCACAAACTTTATTAAAAAGCTAAGAGACAGGAGTGTAGTCCTGCTGATAAACATGGTCATTTATATTATCAAAAGGATTCTTCGACAAATCTTAGTTAAATATCAGCACCTCTGAAGGGAAAGTAAATGACAGACCAATTCTAAACACTACACACACACAAACACTACACACACACATATATTCAGAAATTACTCTACACAGTAATAGCAGTTTGAACAGGAATGATCTCAGTTTCAAATTGGAGTTACTTTTACTGTCTACTAGCAAACCCGGAAATGTTTTGCAATTGTTAAATATGTATAAGAATTGGCTACACATCCTAATCTCCTTGGCCCTGCCCTCACTCCTTCTATCCATCTCCTCCATCCACTATCTCTCTCCATTTCCTCCTCCCTCTTCTTTCTGTCTATCTCCGTTCCCCCTATGTCACTTTCCTACTCCCCCCCCCCCAGTTATCTCCTCCCCCCCCTCCCACCACCCAACTAAGCGAGGTGGTGCAGTGGCTAGCACACTGGACTCACATTCGGGAGGATGACGGTTCAATCCTGTGTCCAGCAATCCTGATTTAGGTTTTCCGTGATTTCCCTAAATCACTCCAGGCAAATGCTGGGATGGATCCTTCGAAAGGGCACGGCCAACTTCCTTCCCAGTCCTTCCCTAATCTGATAAGACCGATGACCTCGCTGTCTGGTCTCCTCCCCCAAACAACCCAACCTTTTCCCCTCCCCCCTTCACATACCTTGAGCCTTATTTATTTTTACAGCCAACAGAAACTTTATTGGGAATTCAAGTCTAAAATGAATCGGTAAATAGGTTGAAATCACTTATATATAGGCTATGAGAGATCTCTCCTGCTGTTGGGTCTGTACGAACAGTAGCATCAATGATGGTATTTTGCATAGTTTTAATCTGCAAATGGATAGGATTACCAAGTTTCAGATGATAAAGATTCCACAGTAGTTTCTAATCATAAGGCAATAAGCCATACATACATATTAAGAGGGAAACATTCCATGTGGGAAAAATATATCTAAAAACAAAGATGATGTGACTTACCAAACAAAAGTGCTGGCAGGTCGATAGACACACAAACATACACACAAAATTCAAGCTTTCGCAGCCAACGGTTGCTTCATCAGGAAAGACGAAAGGATGTGGGTTTTAAGGGAGAGGGTAAGGAGTCATTCCAATCCCGGAAGCGGAAAGACTTACCTTAGGGGGAAAAAAGGACAGGTATACACTCGCACATAATACATAGACACAAGCAGGCCTTTACAAATGTCTGCTTGTGTCTGTGTATGTGCGGATGGATATGTGTGTGTGTGCGCGCGCGCGTGCGAGTGTATACCTGTCCTTTTTTCCCCTGAGGTAAGTCTTTCCACTTCCGGGATTGGAATGACTCCTTACCCTCTCCCTTAAAACACACATCCTTTCGTCTTTCCCTCTCCTTCCCTCTTTCCTGATGAAGCAACTGTTTGTTCCGAAAGCTTGAATTTTGTGTGTATGTTTGTGTTTGTTTGCGTGTCTATCGACCTGCCAGCGCTTTTGTTTGGTAAGTCTCATCATCTTTGCTTTTAGATATATTTTTCCCATGTGGAATGTTTCCCTATAAGAGGGAAACATTCCACGTGGGAAAAATATATCTAAAAACAAAGATGATGTGACTTACCAAACGAAGCGCTGGCAGGTCGATAGACACACAAACTAACACAAACAAACACAAAATTCAAGCTTTCGCAACAAACTGTTGCCTCATCAGGAAAGAGGGAAGGAGAGGGAGAGACGAAAGGATGTGGGTTTTAAGGGAGAGGGTAAGGAGTCATTCCAATCCCGGGAGCGGAAAGACTTACCTTAGGGGGAAAAAAGGACGGGTATGCACTCGCACACACACACATATCCATCCACACATATACAGACACAAGCAGACATATTTAAAGACAAAGAGTTTGGGCAGAGATGTCAGTCGAGGCAGAAGTGCAGAGGCAAAGATGTTGTATCACAGGTGAGGTATGAGTGGCGGCAACTTGAAATTAGCGGAGATTGAGGCCTGGTGGATAAAGGGAAGAGAGGATATATTGAAGAGTAAGTTCCCATCTCCGGAGTTCGGATAGGTTGGTGTTAGTGGGAAGTATCCAGATAACCCGGACGGTGTAACACTGTGCCAAGATGTGCTGGCCGTGCACCAAGGCATGTTTAGCCACAGGGTGATCCTCATTACCAACAAACACTGTCTGCCTGTGTCCATTCATGCGAATGGACAGTTTGTTGCTGGTCATTCCCACATAGAATGCGTCACAGTGTAGGCAGGTCAGTTGGTAGATCACATGGGTGCTTTCACACGTGGCTCTGCCTTTGATCGTGTACACCTTCCGGGTTACAGGACTGGAGTAGGTGGTGGTGGGAGGGTGCATGGGACAGGTTTTACACTGGGGGCGGTTACAAGGGTAGGAGCCAGAGGGTAGGGAAGGTGGTTTGGGGATTTCATAGGGATGAACTAAGAGGTTACGAAGGTTAGGTGGACGGCGGAAAGACACTTTTGGTGGAGTGGGGAGGATTTCATGAAGGATGGATCTCATTTCAGGGCAGGATTTGAGGAAGTCGTATCCCTGCTGGAGAGCCACATTCAGAATCTGATACAGTCCCGGAAAGTATCCTGTCACAAGTGGGGCACTTTTGTGGTTCTTCTGTGGGAGGTTCTGGGTTTGAGAGGATGAGGAAGTGGCTCTGGTTATTTGCTTCTGTACCAGGTCGGGAGGGTAGTTGCGGGATGCGAAAGCTGTTGTCAAGTTGTTGGTGTAATGCTTCAGGGATTCCGGACTGGAGCAGATTCGTTTGCCACGAAGACCTAGGCTGTAGGGAAGGGACCGTTTGATGTGGAATGGGTGGCAGCTGTCGTAATGGAGGTACTGTTGCTTGTTGGTGGGTTTGATGTGGACGGACGTGTGAAGCTGGCCATTGGACAGGTGGAGGTCAACATCAAGGAAAGTGGCATGGGATTTGGAGTAGGACCAGGTGAATCTGATGGAACCAAAGGAGTTGAGGTTGGAGAGGAAATTCTGGAGTTGTTGTTCACTGTGAGTCCAGATCATGAAGATGTCGTCAATAAATCTGTACCAAACTTTGGGTTGGCAGGCCTGGGTAACCAAGAAGGCTTCCTCTAAGCGACCCATGAATAGGTTGGCGTACGAAGGGGCCATCCTGGTACCCATGGCTGTTCCCTTTAATTGTTGGTATGTCTGGTCTTCAAAAGTGAAGAAGTTGTGGGTCAGGATGAAGCTGGCTAAGGTAATGAGGAAAGAGGTTTTGGGTAGGGTGGCAGGTGATCGGCGTGAAAGGAAGTGCTCAATCGCAGCGAGGCCCTGGACGTGCGGGATATTAGTGTATAAGATAGATAGATAGAGAGAGAGAGAGAGAGAGAGAGAGAGAGAGAGGAAGAATATACATGGGAGAAACAGTTTGTCTGAGGTTTTAAATGCCCTGCTATTGTATTTAAAACTGACTGCATGAAGAAAGTGCACATTTTTCACAGCACAGCACAGCTTCTCCTCTGCTGCAGTCAGCTTTAACAGAAAACCTGTACTTAATTGTTCAAAACAATATACAGCCTGAATGAAATTTTCACTCTGCAGCGGAGTGTGCGCTGATATGAAACTTACACGCAGATTAAACCTGTGAGCCAGACTGAGAGTCAAACTCGGGACCTCTGCCTTTTGCGGACAAGTGCTCTACCATCTGAGCTAGCCAAGCACAACTCACGACCTGTCCTCACAGCTTTACTTCCACCAGTACCTCATCTCCTTTTGCTAGTACCTCATCTCCCTTTTTCCAGAAGTGCTAGTCTCGCAAGGTTTGCAGGAGAGCTTCTGTAAAGTTTCGAAGGTAGTAGGTGAGGTACTGGCAGAAGTAAAGCTGTGAGGACAGGTCTAGAGTTGTGCTTGGGCAGCTCTGTTGGTAGAACACTTGCCCGCGAAAGGCAAAGGTTCTGAGTTGGAGTCTTGGTCCGGTACCCAGTTTTCATCTGCCATGAAGTTTTAGTATATAGCCTATATATCCACCCAAATTTTTATTAGAATATTGTGTAATTTGTTAAGTAAATCAGTCAATGTAATGATAGTATAAAAACAATAGTTGCTACTCATCATATAATGGAGATGTGGAGTCGCAGATAGACACAACAAAAAGACTGTCACAGAATAAGCTTTCGACCAACAAGGCCTTTGTCAAAAATATACAAAACACACACACACACACACACACACACACACACACACACACACACACACACACTCCAAGTACCTTTCAAGATTTTTCATTAAAAATGTTAACAACAACTTGTTTGTATATAGTAGTATGGACCTTATATCACTGGGTAGGTGTTCAAAGATTTGTATGGCTGAACACCTCACTCCTTTCTGTGCAGAAAAAAATCTACTCTCCAAGTGGTGGCAAGAGAAAACGTGTGTAAAAGTTAAATAAATGTGCATCTATTTAACCTTTATACAAGTTTTCTCTTGACACCACTTGGTGGGTAAATTTTTTTTCTGTCTAATTACATTATATTTTCAAAACTTGATTATTTTAAATGATTTACTCACTTCTTTTTGTGTGATTGGCAGAGTAAATCATTCCTCCTTGTACTCCATTTACAAATGTTACTTTGTTTTCAAACTGTGACTGATCATTCACAACAAACTGCATTACAGAGTACATGTGTCGAAATGCAGTCATCAGTATGCCCAACCATTTAAACAGCCACCAGGAAGATTCCACAGTGAACCCTGTAATTATAATATGTATTATATATGTGTATGTATATTACTGTATGAATTACACACTTCTCTTCAACACACACCCCTTTTATAATTCACGAGACATTAATGAATGAAAATACAAAGTCACTGGCAGGTCGATAGACACACAAACAAACACACAAAATGCAAGCTTTCGCAACAAACTGTTGCCTCATCAGGAAAGAGGGAAGGAGAGGGAAAGACGAAAGGCTGTGGGTTTTAGGGGAGAGGGTAAGGAGTCATTCCAATCCCGGGAGCGGAAAGACTTACCTTAGGGGGAAAAAAGGATGGGTATACACTCGCACACACACACATATCCATCCACACAAATACAGACACAAGCAGACATCTCACAAGCAGACGTGGTCTTTAAATATGTCTGCTTGTGAGATGTCTGCTTGTGTCTGTATATGTGTGGATGTGTGTGTGTGTGTGTGTGTGTGTGTGTGTGTGTGCGCGCGAGTGTATACCTGTCCTTTTTTCCCCCTAAGGTAAGTCTTTCCGCTCCCGGGATTGGAATGACTCCTTACCCTCTCCCCTAAAACCCACATCCTTTCGTCTTTCCCTCTCCTTCCCTCTTTCCTGATGTGGCAACAGTTTGTTGCGAAAGCTTGAATTTTGTGTGTGTGTGTTTGTGTGTCTATCGACCTGCCAGCGCTTTCGTTCGGTAAGTCACATCATCTTTGTTTTTAGATATATTTTTCCCACGTGGAATGTTTCCCTCTATTATAAAAATACGAAGTCAGTTTTTTTGACGTTTCTATCTCCAAAATCTGATATCCGTAATGCAAAACTTCCCAATGTCAGATATTTCAGCAGATCAATAACACGTGACTTCCTGTTCAGGTTATCAATTTAAACATCATAGCTGTGTATCATACCCCATGAACCACGCAACTGTGGAAAATCAACACTTGATGATGGTATTAATAGATAAAGATTATGCCTTCAGAGAACTCTACAACTACCCAGCCGGCGGTGTTAATTACAAAATCGACATTTTGTGGCTACCCTTAAAAAGATAAAAATGAAAATGGTTTCTTAAATGTTGTTGGAAGAACTGTATCTTTGCCAGCAAATTTTGTATTAATGGTTTTTGGCTTCTAAGTGCACACTCAATAGATGCAACTGTCGTTTTGGCAGATATGTTTGCCCTTAATTTACTGAGGCGTTTTCACCAACACATGCTGCCACTGAAGAAACACCAATTAATTAACACTTTTGTACTTGTAGGGTCATATAGGTCTGACTAACTTTGAGGACCAATATGAGCATTGGGACCTATGTTACCAACTTCTGGATCGTGTCACCATATAGGGGCAACTGTACTGAACCTTAGAAAAATTTTGGACAGCACTGCACAGACACTGTGATTACTTGAGCAAACTGGCATGTATATATGGATGCTGCAGCATCACTGTTTCATGTTGTATGGCAATTTTCATTGTTTCACACTTTCCAAAGGTACCTGAATTAAGCATTTTTTCTTGTCATTTGCTCTGTAATCATTTTTCATTACAAGTACACCATCAAGCATACATCTCTGTGACTGTATTACTTTGCATGTCAAATGAAGTTAGTGGGGCATATATAATGAAGGAAGTGATAAATCACAGAATATATAGTTGTGGAACTGTGAAGGAAACAGGGGAGGGTTGCCAGAAATATTAGCAAATAAAAATGTGATCTCATACATGGAGAGTTTCAGTTTCAGTTGGAGCTACACAGCAATTTGTCTGCTTTCTACCTGCAACCTTGCAATAATGGTTGCATTTACTAGAAGAAAAATGAATGGTGGCTGTTAGATGATAATGTCATGTTCTGAAGTAATACACCATTATGTGGCACAGTGGGTAGAGATATGCTATAAAAGACACAATCAAAACAATTTTTTGTAAATTAGATTACAAACTTTGATGGTCTTACAAATCACTTAACAAGCCACACTCAGTCAAGAGAACCCACTCACTATCCTGCAAACACACCACTGAAACACTGATTGTTCAAACAAAGTTCACAATAATGAAACAATCTGACTGTTAAAGTAATTATATATACCAAGACAGTAACTTTTTCTGGAAAGAATAGTTACTGTTGATGACCGTGCAGCTTTTCCCTGGAATAAATGATGACTAACTGACAACCTCAGCTGCCGACAGGTGTTGTCGATATACCTCGATGTGGACAGCTGAAAATGTGTGCCCAGACCGGGACTCGAACCCGGGATCTCCTGCTTACATGGCAGACGCTCTATCCATCTGAGCCACCGAGGAAACAGACGAATACATATTCAGCTGTCCACATCGAGGTATATCAACAACACCTGTCAGCAGCTGAGGTTGTCAGTTAGTCATCATTTATTCCAGGGAAAAGCTGCACGGTCATCAACAGTAACTGTTCTTTCGAGAAAAACTTACTGTCTTCGTATATATAGTTAAAGGCTACCCAGTCATTGACCTTCGTCTGTGCGAATGCGCACAGGTTGCCCAAACTCTTACGGAAATCGCCAAAGTGTGCGCGAGTAATGAGTGGTTGGGCAAATGTCTATAAGGTACAATACATATGTAGAATTGTGGACAGTTGGGAATGTGAGTCTCATGGGAAGCATGCAAGGGATAAGTCCCTGCAGTCGCGCTATTCGTCTGTGTCCTCGGTGGCTCAGATGGATAGAGCGTCTGCCATGTAAGCAGGAAATCCCGGGTTCGAGTCCCGGTCGGGGCACACATTTTCAGCTGATCCACTTTTCTAGATAGTTTAGAATATGCTCTTTCTAATGACCATAATTTAGAAGAGTTTGGAGAAAACACTTTTTTGAAACATTTGACTAAAAATACCCATCTTTAGCACTTTTTGAAAAATCATCAACTTCATCCTAGATTTGTGAAATAATGGAAAGCAATAGGAGAATGAAATTTTATATTCTAAGACCTTGTGTTGGTGAGTTATGGTGTGCAAAGTTTCATGTACATTCCACAATTACTTTTGGAGATATAAAAATCTAAAGTTCGCATTTTTTTTAAACAGCTATTTTTTGCCCAACTTTGCTTCAAATTATCTATATGAAAATTGCTCAGAAATCATTTTCTTAATATTTTATGTTAAAGAGCTCTAAAAGTTGTATAAGATGGCCAAGTTTTGTTTCTTTCATACAAATACTTACAGAGATATCTCAAAAGTTGCTGAAAATTCAAGGATGCACTTGGAAGCTGTGCTATGGTTTCAGACAAGTGACTATATCTCTGCAAGTATTGAATTTCTGAAACTGAAGCTTTACCAGTGTTAATTGAGAACATGTGTGAATGTTCATACAAAATTTCATCAGAATCCATGATGGTCATGTGGGAACATTTATCGATATTAGACCACTTGGCACGGAATGGCCTATATAATTCTATTGTTATTTTATCCGCACTGGATCTTGTTGTTCAATTCCACGGTCGTTAAGAGTTGTTGGTGAAGAATGCAACCAGCCACAAATACTTTAATTTTAGGTCCTTACCGGTTTCGCGATATCACGCCGGTCTTCACATGGCTAACTTTTTTAACTATAGTAATGTGTTTGTCAACAACTTCCCTTCCACTACTGCACTACATCAGAATACATGGATGTTTAGTGTCACTTTATACGTTGTGTGGATAGCACAACTATGCCAATGTGCCCGCATTTGATAAGATACAAAGTCAAACAGTTACATACACTTACATTTGATCTAGTGGACGGCGTTTCGTCTTGTTTTGGTCGTTACGTGTTTTCATAACTAGACACAAAGCGTTGATCTAGAAACAACACACACATTTTTAACAAACCACTGTGGCAAACATTCACAAGGCTCCTCATGCTAATCGATACCTCGGTCATCTTTTTCCCCGGTGGCCGGTAGTATTATTGTGTACAATGCAAAGACTATACGCCAAGCAAAGTTATCACTCATTTGGGCTTTGGCGACTACATCACTGTCACGGTCTAACGTATAGAGTCGATACAGTCGCGACCCTCACTGCAGTGAAAATTGTTACCAGATCACAGTGCGATGCTAGCGCCTCAAGCGGTGAGAATGCAGTCGTAAAATTAAACTTCGTTCCTAATTATTTTTCTAGATAATTAGGGAAATAGTTATTACATTTCTGCATTTCAGGCATTAGTAAATTATCAAGAGACATTAATGATTATGGAATACATCCGACTCTCCCTGATTCAGTGACATGAGCTCCAACTTAATGATGAAGAAATATCTTCGAATATCTGTATAATTTCAGCTTACTCCACTGAAAACAAGACAATACAAACGTATATCACGGAGGAGAAGAATATATTTCTCTTGTCTGTTCTTATTATGCCAGATATTTTCCTTGATTCTTCATTACTCTACAGGGAGCTTAATATTTCGTAAAGTCTTCGATTTTAATGATTTTAACGAAGATGAAGAAATATCTTCGAATATCTGTATAATTGCAGCTTACTCCACTGAAAACAAGACAATACAAACGTATATCACGGAGGAGAAGAATATATTTCTCTTGTCTGTTCTTATTATGCCAGATATTTTCCTTGATTCTTCATTACTCTACAGGGAGCTTAATATTTCGTAAAGTCTTCGATTTTAATCGACTTTCTAATACATAAATATTTTTGTAAATGTAATTACTTTTGCTTCAAAAGCGAATGTGTTGAAAATTATTGCAGGTTATGGTTCAGATGCACCAAAAATTGGGGAATTGGGTTTTTCCTGTGTTGGAAAATAGTATTATTGCTTTCTTCTTTTTATTATCACGTCTATGTGCTTTTACTTTCAGCTACAGTTGTGGTAGCTTATCTGCATCCTTAAAGGAAGCAGGTGTTACATTCCACAGAGTTTTCCTATGTTCGACATTACTCTGCAGGAGCTTAATATTTCGTAAAGTCTTAGGCTTTAATCGACTTTCTAATACATAAATATTTTTGTAAATGTAATTACTTTTGCTTCAAAAGCGAATATGGTTCAGGTGCAGCAACAGTTGGGGAATTGGGTTTCTCCTGTGTTGGACAATAGTATTATTGCTTTTCTAATTTTATTATCTCGTCTATGTACTTTTTCCTTCAGCTACAGTTGTAGTAGCTTATCTGCTACATTAAAGGAAGCAGGTGTTGCATTCCATAGACTTTTCCTGTGTTCGACAATCACTGATTTGACTGGAAGTGAAATGAAGAAAAAAAAACTTCACGTTTCTGTGTAGATATACGACGTCTTTCTGCAAAAGGGCAGGTCTTCTGCTGTTTACTTGCAATTTTTTGTTCTTAAAGAACATTATATTTGCATTATATGTTTTAGGTTACAAGAAAGTCGTAAATAAATGTTCTGTAATGTAGCAGCTCACACCTCCTAGGGCCATCAAGGAAACTGGCAATGTCTTCTTCTTGTCGTTGCTGCAATTAATTGCGCTACAGACGCTCCTGTTTGTAAAAACAATCCTACAAACCGATAGAAACAATTAAGTTGCAGTGGGTAACAAAAGAGAGACGGAGTCCCGCGACTGTTCTATTAGACTGTGTCACAGTTCTAAAGCCGGGTACACACACGTAATAAAAGTGTCGATCACAGCTAGTGGCATACTGCAGTTGCATGTGTGAACATCCAGTTTCCAGTGGCGCAGCTTAAGAGACGCCACTTTTGTCAGGACACAAAAAGTTCAACTTGATTGTTTCACAGTCAAATGTATCCATCTGTATCCTCCCACTCCCCTGGCCACATCTCAGCCAGACCGAGAATCTGCTTTTAACAGCTTTCATGCTTTAATACTATAGATCTTTCCTTCCCTAACAAATGAAAAAGACGTGGTAACGACGCAGGTTCCTACATGGAATGCTGTTGAAGATTTTTACAAATCTGACAATGGCTTTAATGTCCTCCAGTGGAATGCACATCTGGCCATTTCGAACAGAGTAAGTATTTATAGGGAACTTAACTAGTGTTTGGGAAACTTGGATTAAGCCATCTCATCGAATAATATTCAAAGGTAATGCAACATTAGGCATGACAGAGAGAATAGAAAAAGAGGCATTACTATTTTAATGAGGAATACAATTGCTTTAAAAAAAATTCATGTCAATCTTAGGACGACAGACTGCCAAGCAGTGGCCACTGCAGTTTACTTTCATGGAACATTCACCATTGTCAGCATGTGCAAACTTTCTCAGTGCAAGTTTTGAAACCTTGCTCTGGATCAAATTAATGGCCAGCCTGAAACTATTAGGTGCCCAGCTGTCTCTGAAACTATCACTCAATACATTTTTGAATATTTTATGCTCTTTTCCGTTGATAAAGTAGTCAACTGACATTGCATTCAAGATTCCGTACCTCCATTGACTGTACCCATTACTGCTTTCTGTTAATTTCTCTTTTTAGTATGGTGAAGAGACTGTACATTTGGGACCATATGGGCTGGAAATAGATAAGAGGAGCTGGCTGTCATAAAAATTTTCCGAAGCCAAGGATAAGTGGCAGTCGCAGGTAGACGAATAAGTTTTCCGTTCCATCATCCTGCGCTCTCCAGGGGGACACAGTAGGGCTGTTTTCTGTCGAAAAACACAGTATTGATCGTAGAAGCATCTTAGCAAGATAAGAGAACTCTAGCAAAGTGTTGCTTGACAGGGTCGAGTGTCAATCTTTGTTACCTTGGGGGCAATGCCACAAAATGTTAGGTTTAAATTTTAGAATCCAGCGTTCTGGCTGCTTTTTACTGTTACTTTCCAAAGGGAATATCATTTCTCATCCCTCCCATAGGTGCTTTTCAAAACTCTGACTGCAGTGGAAGATATTCAAATGTTTCAAATGGCTCTGAGCACTATGGGACTTAACTTCTGAGGTCATAAGTCCCCTAGAACTCAGAACTAATTAAACCTAACTAACCTAAGGACATCACACACATCCATACCCAAGGCAGTATTCGAACCTGTGACCGTAGCGGTCGCGCGGTTCCAGACTGTAGCGCCTAGAACCTCTCGGCCACCCCAGCCGGCTGGAAGATATTCTCTGCTTTTCTCGCCACCTCAGAGACTGTTCATAGGAATAGCGAAAAACTGTAAGAGTAGGAGATTGTTCAACATCTTTGCCTGAGTTTTGCTGGACAGGCCTCATAACGTCTGCCACCATTGGCTGGTGAGTTCCTGTTCTGGCAAAAAACAGCGAAGTTATTAAGCGTTCAGAGGAGAGAACACTCCTGACTAGAGGCATGGACAGTAATGACTTGACACTAGGGCATGAAAGAGTTATGATCGAGGCCGCTGGATGACTCATAAGGCGAGCCTTATGGGAGCACAGAAAGATGTTTCCAATCGAGTTCTAAGGACAGAAAGAGAGTTGGTCTATGAGCATGCAGCTACTACCACCACAGCTTTCTGCATTACGCCAAGAGTATGGTAAGATGCACCATCGTTTTGATTGGCGATTCGCTTGGGACACAACATTACTTCATTCCCTCCAGGAACAAGTTATTCCGTTTTTAGTACTCCACAGCCAGCTACTATGCTTTCAGTATGCCCTTTGCCGATCTCACTCGTGTCCGATCCTGTTTTTCCACGTTCTTCCTGTAGTTTACCAACAATGCTTACAGTCACTAGTTGTATTCGTGTATTATCTGCATAACTTTGCATTTATCATGACCACCCCACGTGTGCTAAGGTTACAGTTTACCATTAGAACCCCTTGTCCAAGTATCTACGAGGGTGGTTTGATAAGTCTGGTAAATTTCAGTGAGAGACTGGAACATTTTTGCTGCAACTTCATGGCTGGTAAGCTTGATTATCCCAAGGATCGTATAAAGAATTTCAACAATGTACAGCATACAGTTCATTTCTGACAGCCATCTGAATTAGTCAGTGTGTCCATTGTGATTTAAAATGAAGGAAACCGAATTTTGCGCTGTTATTAAGCATTTTCATTTGAAGCGATGGACTGCCACACAGATCAAAACAGGTTTGAATTATGAATTTAAACGTGGTTGGACAAGCACTGAAGTTGCAGTGTGCTCCTGCCATACAATTGAGTTCACCACAAAGAAAACCACTGTCAATCCAGGATATAGTAATGTAAGATAGCCGAATAAAAATTCGTTAGATTTCTGAGACTGTAGACATCTCAACTGAGGGAGTGCATAATATTCTGCTTGGAGAGCTGACTATGAAGAAACTGTGTGCAAGTTGGGAGCTGCGATATGTGCACAGTCGACCAGCGCATCTGGCACATTTCAACACAATGTTTGGCAATGTTTAGTCGCAATTCACAAGATATTTTACGCCGATTTGCGACTGTTGATGAAACCTGGATCCATCATTACACACCTGAGTCAAAACAGCAGCTAAGACAATGGACAGATACTGATGAAAATGTGCCAAAGAATACAAAGCCCATTTTGTCAGCTGGTAAGGTGGTACCCACTGTTTTGTGGGATTCCCAAGGAATAATAGTCGCAGATTACTTAAAAAAGGTAGAATAGTAATTGGGCCCTACTGAGCTTCATTGTTGGCTTATTTGAAACTTGCATTGGCTGAAAAAAGACAAAGGTAGATGTGCAAAAAAGTACTGTTTCACCAGGATAATGCACCATGCCACACATTAGCGATAACGATGGCGTATGTACATGACTTGGGCTTTGAATTGGTTCCTCATTCACTATATTCATCCAGTTTAGCCACTGGTGATTTCTTCCTGTTCACTAACTTCAAACTTTAGCTAGATTGGAAGAAATTTTCGTCAAGTGAGGAAGTGATGGTTGCAGTCAATGAATATTTTGCAGAGTTGGCAGAACATATTTCTCTGATGGGATTAAACAGCTGGAGGATCGGTGGATCAACTATATATCAGTCAAAGGAGACTATTTCAGGAAGTTGGATGGTTTGTTTGCAAAACAAACATTTTTATTGCTGTTTTACCAGACTTATCGTACCAAACTTGTAATGTTCAGTTGCTTATCTCGGTGAGAAGCTCACGTATTTTATTTCGCGATCATAAATCTTATTGTTATAGTAACCACTTGTTTCTCTTATGGATTAGAAGATCCCTCCTCTCATTAATATGTCTGTGCATGTGGTGTGATACCATATTGTCATGTTTGATCGAGCCGCCCCTATTAATTATCATTCAGTAAGATGTTTCTGTTACATGACATTATTATTTCCTTTAATTAACTTACATGATCATATAGGGTGCTTCTCTATGTAGGTCAACAGAGATCACACTTTAACATCATAGGGGTATATGAAACAGCACAACTGACACCCCACAAAACACAACTTCTCCTTTGTGAAGGCTTCAATGTGCATTATTCTGTATGGGGTTGTGAAAAATAGACGATATAGGTAGCAGAAATTTACTTACACTTTTCTAAAATCAAAATTTAATATGTGGTGATATCGACAGTATGGCTGTTGAGAGGAGAGAATGTGCACTATCAGCAATACTATTTCTGTGAACAGCAAAAATTACAATGCTGCACTGAGAGAATATCGCTGACTGAGAGGTCTGAGAAGACACCCAACAAGAGACTGTGTAAGGGTGGCGATTAATAATAAAATGAACATTATTATGCCTTTGTCAGTCTGAAAATGAGTCCATGGTCATATTTTAGAACTTTATTTTATAGGTCCATCTTGTTCGCACAAGCTTTTACACTTCAGATCTGTTACAAACAAAAACAGTGTGTAACCAACGAAGTTCAGTTTGCTGACGCTAAATCTATAAAAGGCCTGGTGCTACATAAGAAAGATAAAAACTGAATTACCTGCTTTCATCTAAAAAAGTGATTTGCTGTCAATTGTATCTAACTCTCGCTGACTATGCGTTACAATTACATTCTGAAGACATATTTACGAATGTCTCCTTTCCAAAGTGTGTCTGGTCAAGTTTAAATGTTACCATGCTACAACTGTCATTTTTTAAAAAAAGAAGTTGGCTAAATGGTGTTATGCTAGAACTAAAAATAAAAAAATAAAAGAAGAAAATTATATCTGTGGCCCCATTGTCACTAATGAATTTGATCACATAAAAGATTTAGTCTTTCCTCAATGTTATAACATAATAGCAAATGTACGAAACGTACAGGAGTTTTCGATGTTCACTAACTTTCAGGAAATCTTAGAAATAGCGCTAGAGGATTGGAGGGCACTCTTAGCACACTGCCTCATTCATGTGGCAAGAAAAGAAACACACTAATTCGTCACACATACCTTTATTTGCGTATATGTTACGAGACATACTGTGGCTGCACACCTTTCTAAGTTACACGTTGTTTGAAGCACATTGTAAAGGCCATATTGCATTTCATCAAGCTTGTATTCGGTGTGTTTTATATGAACGACTTATTTCAATAGTGGTACGAGTCCATTTTTGTTAAAGAGTCCTAAAGTTAAATGATCGCTGAAAAATCTGCAGTTGAAATACCAGAAATATTCAAGCATATGGCTTCTTGCTAGAGATGAACCTTCCTTTCAGTTTGTTTGGATCATTAATTTCAGTAGCATTATATTCATAAAAGTGGAGGTAATGGACTTGTACCACAATTGGAATGAGCCCTTCATATTATAACCACATTATAGCTTATGAGCTATAAATAAATGCTGTCCAATACACTAGCACTCTGAGAATCTCTCGAAAAGATACAGTTTATTGATATTAAATGTCAGATGATGAGTTATCAGCTTATAATGGATTCAAAAGGCCTAAATTATTTGGAGTGACTCTAGTGTAATGGGTAACTGTGTGTGTGTGTGTGTGTGTGTGTATGTGTAGAATGAAGGAATGGAAATGGAAAGATGACAATTTTGGTTTGCATCCTGCCATCGGCTAAAATTTTATTACTCATCTTCACATTTCTGAGAGGTTCTGGTACTTGTAATTGTCAGTAATTTACGAGTTAAACATGAAACATGGAAGTACGAGTAAATATTCAAAACATGTTGATTAACTGGTAAAAAAACAAACTACCACTTATTATAAGAACGAAAAACATAAAAAGGACTGACACGTGTGAGAAACAATTAAAAAGTGACTTAGTCTTACTGTCAGCTACCTATAAAGTATAAAAGAAAATTTACAAGCTAGTTATTTAAGGAGATTTCTTTTCCAAACAAGAACGTCTTCAAATAAAGCAAATATGCAGACAAAATACGTTCTGATAGTCATGCAGGCATGTTCCTGCTGGTGTTTCTTCTCGTTGTTTCAGTTACTTTCAAGAGCAAAGGAAGAATTTACTTTCACGGTAGTGATTTTTCGCATGAACTAGAACATACTTCACATAACCGGCACATTTAATTAGCCATGGGGAGCTTCTTGTTAAGTACTTTTTGTGATTCGTACCACCATTAAATAACTAGTATGTAGTGGACAGATTCTCAGTTTCAGAGGAAGAAAATACAGCAATACTTTTATTTTTTAGCACAACCTGCTCATTTATTTAGCAATGGGGGGAGCTCAAGTACTTTTCATACTACATAACACTATGTAAATAACGAGTATGAAGTGTTTAGCTTCTCAGTTTTAAAGAAAGAAGAGACAGCATTAGTTTCCAAACTTGCAGTGAACGAACCAGCTGAAGATATAAACAGCTTCTGATTCAATTCATCGGCTGGAATGGCTTCCGCAGTCCTAGACATCTATCGATGCCTTCGAGAAAGATAAAGCATCTCTTTGAAAGCAGCACAGTCGTAGTACCTCTCGTGAAGTATTACAAATAAAGGCACATAATTCATCACCAACAATATTAAAGAATCACAATACAGACTGTTGCTTTGAATCACTTTGAATCAAAGAGGTTTAACTTCCTTGCTTTGAATACTCTACGCAGTGTCTTGTGTTCTGCTTCTGTGGTACTAGCTCTATGGTGCTACCTAGCAACAAAGATCATCATTGACAACCTAGAAAAGGGTAAGTGTGTACTGTATCAACGCCACCTAGAAACACACCCTCACAGGGCGCGTCGTAACGTCACCGCAGGGGACATACAATATCGGCACTTTGACAGGCCCTGCAACACGGACTGTTCAATTAAGTGAATGTAACAGTACTTCCTGCATCTTGTGGCATAAATGTAAACTGTCATTTCAAATAACATAAAATAAACATGGTCGTAATTTCCTTCACTGATTCCTATTATAACTGCAAAACTCATATTCGTATATTTCGACTTTGTTGAGATGCAACTTTGTAATTTTAACATAGGCTCATAGAGTGACAATACATAAATGGTACTTTGTGCCTTTTTATATTGCAATTAGCGACTCACATCTACATATGTTTTATGTTAAAACGTGTTTATATATATATATGATCAGAATAAAACATTAACACCTTTGAATGAAAAACAAGTGCAGATGTGATCACTAATTGTAAAATATAGCAGGTGCATAGCATGTTTATTTTCTGATACTGGAAAATTACCGAATTAGCTGAAACCTAAGGACCAAAATTTTGTTTCGTATGAATACACATTTAAAGAAGCAGCACACAAGATAATGCAAATATTGTTGAATCTACTGATTCATGTAATGTCATTAATGAGTAAGAAAACACACAGTCATGACAAATTAAAATAATTGAGAAATTCTGTTGCATGTAATTTTTACACATGCACACACACACACACACACACACACACACACACACACACACACACACACACAGAACATTGTCCTACATGCCAATAAAAAAATCAAAGTACAGTTTAGTTATATTTTTTCATTTTTTAAAAACATTTATATTTTTCTTCATAGTTGCATCATTTTCTCTGTTAGTATAATTATTTAATACGATATTCACACAACAGAACGGTATGGAACCACTGATAGTGTCAAGACTATGTCTGTTTTTACATTGAAATCCACTAAACAAATCACTGGGGATATTACAGGATGCCACCTTCTCAAAGTACACACCTTTGATTTGCCTGTTGCAGAAACAAAATTTCGTGTTCCTTTATAATTTTTTGAAAAGTTAAATAAACGTAAGTTGCATTTGCCACTACATCTGCCAAGCCTCCTCGATCCTTTGCCAAAGTGATCATCCTGATTTACTTCATATGAAATGAGAAATACTTGGCAATACTCACATTGAGTTTTTTCAGAACGTGGTGTGAGCAGTAACCTGATATGTAGTCCACTAATGGTCAGGTGTCCTCCACTATCCCTTCAACATCATTCTCATCTACTACCACATTTAATAAATCTGTTACTGGGGTATCTTTTAACCTGTGGATTTCAGAAGTTGTTTAAAAAAATCTGACACCTTAATAACCGCATCTCCAACTACTTTAGACTGTACTACAAGGGATAACATACTCTGAGCCCTAAGGTTTTACTCAGTTTCAAAGAAAACTGTGGTAATTTCCCCCACTTAGTTGGCAGTATTTACCGAACCTATCTTCCAAACTGTCAGTATGTACTTCTCCAAGGAGCAAATAGGACCTGTTTTTATCAGCAGCCAATAGCTACTGAAATAAATCTGTTGGAAAGGTTTTGCATAATTGAATTTGCATTGTTTGCAGTTCTTGTTCTTATTTATGCTCACAGTCTGACCACTAGTGCATAAAGTTTATTTATGTGAGTGCAGGTGTTTATCTTCGTATTCTTTGCAGTAGTAGTATTCTTTGTATTGCTTTTGTTGCATGTGAAAAGTCAGCAATTGTGAAGAAAGCTAGCTATTTTCATTAACAAAATAAGTTCATACACAGCTTTATTAATCTCTCTTAGCAAACCTCCACTATCTGCATAACAATCAAAGCAGCTGTTTCCTATAAACATTCAGCCCATGCCATAAATCTAAAAGGCACAAAGCTCTTTTAAAAATCAAATATGTGATAGGAATCAGTAGTTTCAGGTTCCTGGAAAACATTTCTTATCATCTGATCCATAAATAATGTTTTCACATTCACGATACACCACCAAAGATTTATTATTTTTATAAATGTTGCAGTGCTTTCCCAATTGTGAATTCCTTTCTTCGAACCTAGTTTCTGCAAAGCAACAACTGTCTTATTTTTAAATATGTGAAGCACCAGTTTAACATTTTGCCTTTCAGTTGAATTTGGAAACAGAGATTTTAAAATTAGAGAATTTCTGTATTGCAATAAATCATCCTTTTCAATCAAGTGTAGCTCTTTTAGTGATGTGATTGATGCAAAACTTCCCTCCATGCTCTCACAGAAATCAGGAATCTGGTCCTCTCCATCGAACCCGTTGTTATGGATACACTTTAAAAGATGAACTATATCCGCATAATAGCACAGTGGGCGATCTGCAGACGTTTGTGCAGGGTGACAATACTTTATCTTTACTTCTGGAGAGTACTAAAGTTAGATACTGCTTTTCTATTAACTGAATCATTGTTTGCCACTAACCCAACAACCTCAAATCCTGCTGCTTCTAATTTAAGAATTACCTTTTTTTATGTATGAGAAAAGTACATCAGCATGAATTGTTTTAAATGGGAGAATGTGTACCACATCCTTGTAAGGCGAATCTAAACTTTATATCACAAAAACATAAGCACTGGCTCCACACAAAAATTTGTCACTGCTGAAGGCACCATCTACAATATTCCCACCTTTGTAATCAAGCTGGGATTTGAAATGTATTTCATCAATACACAGAAGAACTGTTTTAGCCTGTGAGGCTAATGTTCCAGATTTCTGTGAGATATAACTCATAAACTGATCACTTTGCTGTTCAATGATTGGACTAGTTAAAAGCTTGCTACAAAGACTGGACAGTGTATTTGGATTTGGCATAGAAATTATATCCAGCTGGGCTAATAGTATTTACTAAAGACCACATAATCAGAGAGTCAGCATATTATCTAAACTGAGATGAACTTTCACATTTCAGGAATGAAACCTGTTCCTTTAAAAAATATATTTTATTTTCCCTTTCTGGCAATTTCTCTCCTAAATTATGCAAATTAACTTCAACTTTTTTGAGAAATTTCATCTTTCCAACAGATTTCAGTTCCACATGACTAATAAAAACACTGAGAAATAAATCACTGTTTATAACAGAGTAGGAAACAAGCCCTGGGCAATGATTGTGGTTAATTAATAATAAGCACACACTGTCTAATTTGTTAACAACGATCACATTACTATGATTATCACAGCCACTTATTTTACTTTTTAGCTGCTCTAAATTTCAGAAGGAAGTCGCTTCTCTCAACCTCTCCTGCATTTGTACATTTTCTCGAATGGCAATGTGTAGAGCACTGTTTTCTATTCGCTCCCTGCGATTTTGGGGTCCTCTTGGGCAGATGTTGGCATATTGGAGAAATATGATGGGCATCCCAGTAACTTTGAAGGTATAGTATCTGAAAAAGAAAAACTTAACATCAAACGAGATGCCACTATACAATCAGCTTCCTTCTTATGACATTATAATGTACAAATGTAAGCCTCTGGCTAACATTTCGTTGTTTAACTTACCTTTTCTTAAGTGTCTATGATCCAATGGTGCAGCCGGCCGAAGTGGCCGTGCGGTTAAAGGCGCTGCAGTCTGGAACCGCAAGACCGCTACGGTCGCAGGTTCGAATCCTGCCTCGGGCATGGATGTTTGTGATGTCCTTAGGTTAGTTAGGTTTAACTAGTTCTAAGTTCTAGCGGACTATTGACCTCAGCAGTTAAGTCCCATAGTGCTCAGAGCCATTTTTTTTGATCCAATGGTGCTGTTAACAGAGTGCCATTTCTTGGGTCGTGCATACTTGTAATGCTTAATATATCTTCTCCATTGAAATGTAGCTCACCGACCTTAAAAGAAGCGTACAGTTGATTGTTAAACATGTTACGAAAACTACTGTTAAGATGGGTGGGATTGTGTACTGCTTCCATTCGTAATACATTTCGGAATAAAAGCTATTATGCATTACGATTTATGAAATGGTATTGTAGTAAACAAACGTAACAATACTTTATAGTATCACTTCATAATGTGTAATTCAAACTATATGTTAATAGTTCTGTGGAACGTTATGTAGTGGAGCTTAGAAAATCTCTCAGTTATGAATAACCTGAATTATCACTTTCGCCTGCGAGAGTGCAGCATTGTAAAAATCGCCAGCTTGTTAGCCTTCTGTGATTTTTAACAAACTTGTGTATTCTGTGACTTTACTAATGATTTTTTCCTGTAGCAGACTTGACTAAGGAAGGACGTATTTTCAAAGGAGGGCTACTTCTATTGCTAAAATACGGAACGACAGCCGCCATTGCTGCGAGATATCAGACAATATTAATTTTTGTCAATATACGCTCTTGTAAGAAGCTAAATGTATACTGTTACAGTAGAGCACTGAGAAGAATGTTTTTATGGAATAATATTTGTTATCTTGAAAAGGTAAAATTTTTCTTGTTTGTGAAGTGAATATTATGCTCATCTTTTCTCTCCTAGTAATTATGATACAAAGTGCAAGGAAGCAAAAGACTCAGGGTTTTGAATGCTAGGTAGTACTGTGCAATCCCTGTTTAGCAAACGGTCTTTTGGAATGAACAGATTTTC
Source organism: Schistocerca nitens (assembly GCF_023898315.1). NCBI lineage: Eukaryota > Metazoa > Arthropoda > Insecta > Orthoptera > Acrididae > Schistocerca > Schistocerca nitens. The sequence continues at coordinate 142,358,829 of NC_064625.1, forward strand.
TTTCGTGAAAAGCGAAAATTTGTGGAACTGCCCTACTGACTCAGACTATCGAAGTTGTTCAGAATCATTGCCGTCTGACTTACTCTTAATAACAGCGTCAAGAATTTTTTAGAACTACACTCCTGGAAATTGAAATAAGAACACCGTGAATTCATTGTCCCAGGAAGGGGAAACTTTATTGACACATTCCTGGGGTCAGATACATCACATGATCACACTGACAGAACTACAGGCACATAGACACAGGCAACAGAGCATGCACAATGTCGGCACTAGTACAGTGTATATCCACCTTTCGCAGCAATGCAGGCTGCTATTCTCCCATGGAGACGATCGTAGAGATGCTGGATGTAGTCCTGTGGAATGGCTTGCCATGCCATTTCCACCTGGCGCCTCAGTTGGACCAGCGTTCGTGCTGGACGTGCAGACCGCGTGAGACGACGCTTCATCCAGTCCCAAACATGCTCAATGGGGGACAGATCCGGAGATCTTGCTGGCCAGGGTAGTTGACTTACACCTTCTAGAGCACGTTGGGTGGCACGGGATACATGCGGACATGCATTGTCCGGTTGGAACAGCACGTTCCCTTGCCGGTCTAGGAATGGGAGAACGATGGGTTCGATGACGGTTTGGATGTACCATGCACTATTCAGTGTCCCCTCGACGATCACCAGTGGTGTACGGCCAGTGTAGGAGATCGCTCCCCACACCATAATGCCGGGTGTTGGCCCTGTGTGCCTCGGTCGTATGCAGTACTGATTGTGGCGCTCACCTGCACGGCGCCAAACACGCATACGACCATCATTGGCACCAAGGCAGAAGCGACTCTCATCGCTGAAGACGACACGTCTCCATTCGTCCCTCCATTCACGCCTGTCGCGACACCACTGGAGGCGGGCTGCACGATGTTGGGGCGTGAGCGGAAGACGGCCTAACGGTGTGCGGGACCGTAGCCCAGCTTCATGGAGACGGTTGCGAATGGTCCTCGCCGATACCCCAGGAGCAACAGTGTCCCTAATTTGCTGGGAAGTGGCGGTGCGGTCCCCTACGGCACTGCGTAGGATCCTACGGTCTTGGCGTGCATCCGTGCGTCGCTGCGGTCCGGTCCCAGGTCGACGGGCACGTGCACCTTCCGCCGACCACTGGCGACAACATCGATGTACTGTGGAGACCTCACGCCCCACGTGTTGAGCAATTCGGCGGTACGTCCACCCGGCCTCCCGCATGCCCACTATACGCCCTCGCTCAAAGTCCGTCAACTGCACATACGGTTCACGTCCACGCTGTCGCGGCATGCTACCAGTGTTAAAGACTGCGATGGAGCTCCGTATGCCAAACTGGCTGACACTGACGGCGGCGGTGCACAAATGCTGCGCAGCTAGCGCCATTCGACGGCCAACACCGCGGTTCCTGGTGTGTCCGCTGTGCCGTGCGTGTGATCATTGCTTGTACAGCCCTCTCGCAGTGTCCGGAGCAAGTATGGTGGGTCTGACACACCGGTGTCAATGTGTTCTTTTTTCCATTTCCAGGAGTGTAGTTTATATACAAGTGTGTATGGTTTTTGTGTGTGGTTTCATGTTGACTGTTTCCTCATGGAAGAGAGAGAAAAGTTACCAAGAAAAATACAGAACAGCCTTCTAGACTCTGCATGCTTAGTTTTTTCGAGTATGGGCATGTAATACAGTAGTAAACTAGAAGAAACAAATTTGGTTAAATTTAACAATGTTTTGCTAATTGTCAGACTTTACACATTTAACCAAAGACTATTTGTTACTGCTTGTGTAACATAACAATTAATCCACTGTCATCTCTGTTGGGGATAGTGAACAAACATTTTCCAGTGTGCATAGTGGTGCACAAGACATGATGTGCAGAGTGCATTAGACTGTGTGGAATATACATGTTCTGTGTTTCTTGATGGGAAACGTAATATATTTTGCGTAGCCAAATGTATTAATATGTGTTGTGTGAATAAAGCAAAAGTTTATTTTGTCCCTTAAATACTTGTTACTTGTCATTTAGCTGCGTTAATCTGCGTAAAATACAACAGGTTATGGGCCCAGCTACTGCATTAAAGTGAAATAATGAGCTTTAAGGTGACGTGTGTTTGCGCAAAAAGTGCGAGGACGTTCGTATAAAGTTGGATTGTGTACGCTACACGAAGAGAAAAAATAAATGTAAAATGAGTACAACACAGATACTAAAAAAAGAGCGACTTTTAGGGCGCGAAAATTACGAGACCTGAAAATTTTCCGTTGAGGCGTATTTGCACTTGGATGAGTTATGGGACGTCGTAAACGGTAAATTGGAACCTATGGAATCAAGATTTGCTACTAAGGATCGGAAGGCGAAATCAAAACTAATCCTTTTGATTGATTCAATGAATTATATTCACACAGAAAAGGCTATATGAGCAAAAGAGGTATAGGACAAACTGAAAAACGCATTTAAAGATTGTGGTTTACCCAGAAAAGTAGGATTACTTTCGCTTCGCAGTATAACGAAAAGTTACGTATAAAAGAAAAGAAGCATGTTAATTCTAGTAGTGCTACCCATAAAGGTAAGGCATTTTCTGTTTTTAACTCTTTTAATGAAGCGAGTGACGATCAGACAGAATGGTTCCTAGATTCAGGAGCATCTGCGCACATTACCAAAGCTCCATCAGGTTTGTATGAGGTTCAGTAACAGACTGACATCGAAATTTCCATAGTTGAAGGATCTATGTTAAGGTGTGAACTCGCAGGAAAAGTGGATCTTAATTTGCTTGTGAATGGGGGAAAGGAAATTGTTACTGCTCATGATGTACATTATGTAAAGAATTTTTGCAACTAATTTGTTGTCAGTAAGCGAAATAGAAAATAAGGGTAATAAAGTTATCTTCGATATAGAGGGAGCCAAAGTGATAGACTCTTGTGGTGATATTGTAGCTACTGCAAGTAATGTAAGAGATATTTACAAAGTGAATATGTTTCAAAATACTGCTGAAACAGGAAATCACTCTGTTTATGCTGCAAAAGGTTTCTTGTGGCATAGGAGGCTTGGACATTTGAACAGGAAAAGTAAGACTTTACTAAAGAATGTGGCAATTGGGATGGAAAATTATGGAATGAATAATGTCCAATATGAGGTGTGTTTGTAAGGGAAGCAGCATAGATTGCCATTGAAATCGAGTGAGGACAGATCTACCGAAATATTGCTACTCGTACACTCAGATCTCTGTGGACCTATGGAGAATAAATCCTTAGGAGGTAGCTTTTATTTTCTGACATTCATAGATGATTTTTCTAGATACATGTATGTTTATTTTATAAGTAGCAAGGATAAAGTGAATGATGTATTTGTTGTATATTGCAAAATGGTCGAAAGACAGACTGGGAAGAAAATTAAAATTATTAGATCAGACAATGGATCAGAATATGTAAACAGACAGTTTAAGTAACAGTTGCATGGAATGGGTATTAGGCATCAGACTAACATTCGCTAAAGTCCTTCTCAGAATACAGTTGCAGAACGAGCCAGCAGAACCATTATAGAAAAGGCAAGAAGTATATTAAGCGATGCTGAGCTACCTGAGTGTTTTTGGTCAGAGGCTGTGACAACAGCAGTGTATTTAATTAACAGATCACCTACCAAAGCTGTGAGACACAAGACACCTTCTGAAGTATGGACTGGGAAGAAACTGGATCTAAAGCACTTAAAAGTCTTTGGATGTGAAGTCATGGTTCAGATTCCAAAACCATTAAGAGGAAAATGGGATGCAAAATCTCAAAAATATACTTTAGTTGGCTACTGTGAGGATTCAAGAGGATACAAATTTTATAATCCTTTGAATAAGAAGATAATAAGTAGTAGAGATGTAGTATGTTTTGGGGATTATAGGTCTAATATAAAGGAAAATAGTCAAAATGATACAGTAATGCAACCAAGTATAATGTGTGATAGTGTTGAAACAGAGATGGAAACTGAAACAGAGGAAGACAAGAATAAAGAGGAAGCTGTTGTGCTACACGAGAATCAAATTGAGGAAGAAGATTCAACAGAGGAAGTAAGTTTAAGGTAGTCTTCATATATAGCAAAACCAAAAGAATATCCAGAGTATGAAATGTATGCTGCCCAAACAATCAACAATGAACCAATCACAGTTGATGAAGCTTTAGCAACTTCAAATGCTCAAGATTGGAAAAAGGCTATTGAAAAGGAGCTGCAATCTTTTGTGGATAATGATACATATGAATGGGTTGACATGCCTGAGAATAAAAATGCACTAAGAAAAAGACGAGTGTTTAATATTAAAAATCCTGAGATTGCAATACCAAAATTCAAAGCCAGATTAGTAGTTAAAGGATATTCCCAGAAAGAAGGAATAGATTACAATGAAACTTTCTCACCAGTGGTGAAGTATTCATCGTTGAGATACCTTTTAGCTCTTGCATTAAGCCACCTGATCAAGGGAAAAGGAGAATTTGGCGTTTGAAGGAAGGCATATATGGATTAAAGCAAAGTAGCCATTGCTGGAATAAATGTTTGCATAAAACTTTGATAAAACTAGGCATGTCACAGACAAAGTCAGATCCAAGTATATATCATAAAAGGAGCAATGAAGAAATTGCAATAATGGCCATATGGGTAGAAGATTTTATTAATTTTAACCAACAGTGAAAGCCAGATGGACTTTTTTTTAAAAAAAAACAATTACAGGCAGAATTTAATATTCTTCAATTAGGGGAAATCAATCAATACTTAGGCATGAAGATTCTAAGAAGTGCCAACAGAAAAGAATTATGGATTGATCAATTTCCGTCCACAAGAAAAATCTTAGAAAAATTCAGTATGGACAATTGTAAACCAATTTCTACTCCTATGGAAAATAATGCAGAACTGCTAATAACTGATGATGACAAGATATGTAAGGAAAGTGTACCCTATTAGGAAGCTGTAGGATGTCTACTGTACTTAGCACAGACTTCCAGACCAGACATTGCATTTGCCACAAATGCAGTAAGCAAGTTTTGCAGTGATCCGACAGGAAAGCATTGGATGGCACTCAAGAGAATATTCAGATATTTAAATGGAACTGTTGATTATAAGTTAAAATATTCTTAAACTGGAAATGTAAATTTGGAAGGATATAGTGATGCAGACTAGGGAAATGAGCTGGAAAGCTGACACTCCATCACTGGAAGTTGTTTTAGACTAATGGGAGGATTGATGTCATGGTCATGTAAGAGACAAAGAACTGTTGCTTTGAGTACTGTAGAAGCTGAATATATGGCCTTGTCCTCCACTATCCAAGAAGCTCTTTGGATCCATACACTGATGAGTGAAATAGAATCTCCTCCAATATTAAAGCCAACTGTGGTATTTTGTGACAATATGGGAGCTATTAAACTTGCAAAAAATAATGTCACCAGTGTAAGATGCAAACAAATTGACATAAGGCATCACTTTATAAGACATCATAAGGAACAGAGAAATATAATCCTCAGTTATCTATCCACAGAAGAAATGTTATCTGCTCTCCTAACCAAGCCTCTCAGTAAGGACAAATTTCAGAAGCTGATGAAACATAATGGTTTAACCTGGGATGTATAGTGCTGAGTACCTGAAAAATATTTATTCAAGGGGGAGTGTTGGGGATATGTGAAGAAACATTTTCCAGCGTGCATAGTGGCGCACAAGATATGATGTGCAAAGTGCATTAGACTCTGTGGAATATACATGTTCTGTGTTTGTTGATGGGAAACGTAATATATTTTGTGTAGCCAAATGTATTAATAAGTGTTGTGTGAATAAAGCAAAAGTTTATTTTGTCCCTTAAATAGTTGTTACTTGTCATTTAGCTGCGATAATCTGCATAAATTACAACAGTCTTTAGCGATAAATGAGGTACATAGGTCATTTTTCATATGGGCGATTTCTCCTCAAATCATACAGGTCAACAGTGAATATGCCACATCACTATTTCAAAGTTTGCTGAAAAAAAATGTATGCTGAAGTTCCAGATGATACCTCTCCAAAACCACAATATTTTGATTTGCTGTTGATTTGTTAAGACATTGCAGATCTCTTTAAATGATGGTATTTGTGAAAATGTTGTAACGAAAGGGAGAATTGAAAAATTGTAATAAAGAAAATAAAAGTGATAGAGTTCTGAATTTATTTTTAATAAATACTTTGTTCACAATACTATGAGACGTGATTAGTATATTAATACATGCACAATTCTGAGCTTGCTTTTTTTAATGGATACATGTAACTTTTTGCGAATTTCAGAATTATGTTTCAAAAGTATGAATAGTCACAGGATGTTAACTGTGTTGAGAAATGATATAGTGGAAGGATTACTAAGTTTAGTAATTGCAAGAAAGGGAAAAACAAGGAATGGTATACTTTATTGTTAAGGCAACTGAGAAATACTGTTATGTTATATTCTGGCATGAACAAAACTGATAAAACAGAAGTGTATAAAGAATTGTATGCTAGAGTTAAGCATAAGTCTAGGCTGGCGATCAGTGAAGCAAAGAAACTACACAATATAGTAAACATTGAAAAGTCCAAAAACAAATGCAATAAAGCCTGGAGTGTAATTAATTCTATTGCTCACACTAAAGACGAATTTAATAAATTTTGTATCCAAACCATTGAAGAAATCAGTAGCTCAATAAACAAACTTCCTGAAACTTCACTTAGTACCATGGATAACTGCTTAGAAAAGCCTTTCCAAGCACTGTCACAGAAGTGTGTCCAAAATAGGGATAAATTTCAAACATTCAGCTAGTGTTGATTACTATGATTTGTCATGTAATTTGCTGAAAGAAGTTATTAATGGGATAATTTACATTTTAATTTATTGTGTAAATAAATGTCTTGTTGACAGTAAGTTCCCCAATAAACTAAAAATTTCTAGAGCTGTGTCCATATATAAAAAAGGTGAAAAGAACTGTCCGACTAGCTATAGGCCCATACCCATCACTCCTGTTTCTTTTCCAAAATTTTTGAATCAATAATGTATAATCACATTAGCGTTCACTTGGCTAAATCAAATGTAATCAGTGATAAACAATTTGGATTTAGAAAAGATAAATCCACAACAGACACAATGGATTCCTTAGTAAAATTTGTCCTAGATGTGTTTGAGGCTAGGGGCTATATCCAGGCTACATTTTGTGACCTTATCAGAGCTTTTGATTGTTAAAGCATAATATTTTGTTGAATAAGCTGCTCTATTATGATTTTGATGGTAGCAGTGTAAATATGTTAAAATATATCCTAGAGGACCGCCAACAAGTTGTGTGCACTGGTAGAGAGAAATCAAATTTGGTTTATGTTAGGTCTGGAGTGCCACAAGGGTCGGTGCTCGGACCTTTATTGTTCCTGTTAATAAATAATGATCAGCCTTTATTCACAAATTCCCACACAATATTGTATGTTGATGACACAACATTCATAAATAATAGCTCAGATCTAGCCACACTGAAAATATTTACCGAAAATACCCTTGCTCAAACTTCATTGTGGTTCAGAGTGAAAGGTTTCTTGCTAAATGAAAGTAAAACCCAGGAACTTTAATTTAGCTTGGCGGAGATCTCTAACCACCATGAATTAGAAAGCATTACATTTTTAGCTCTTACTATTGATAACAAATTGACCTAGGAACCACACATGAAAAATATATCAGGTGGACTTTCAAGAGTTGTTTATCTAATTTGAAATTAAAAACACATGTTCCAGATACCTATGTAAGATCAGCATAGTTTGTTTTCTTCCAAAGCATTACATCATATGGAATTTTATTGTGTGGTAGTGGTTGTCACATAAATGACATTCTGCTTTTACAGAAGAAAATATTAAGAATAATTACTGATTCCGGTAAAACAGGACACTGTAAATCTCTGCTCATTAAATTTCAATGTCTGTCAGTAGTAAACCTATTCATTTATAATCTTCTGTTGTACATTAGAAACAATGTTTCAAAATTTATATTGAGAAATGATATTCATTGCTATAATACTAGAAACAGAAGATGTGTAGACATGCCACATCATAGGGTATGTAAATCACAGAACTCCTACCTAGTCCTTGGACTAAGGATGTGTAACAGACTAAGCAAAGATTTTTAAAGAATTGCTGTAAATATCGTTAAAGCCAAATTGTATAGGCTACTAGTAAACAATCCTTTTTACACTGTTGATGAATTTTTTGAGAATCAAAGTACTGCTTTGTAACTTGTGGTTTCTACTTTTATCCATTTCATGCAAACTAAAGTACATTGAGAAATGTATGCTCTTGACTTTGTCTATTGCTGTAACGAGCTCAATGACAATAAAATTTTATTATTATTATGACATTAATGAATGAAATTCTTAAACTGTCAAAATATTTGTACATAAAATTGAAAGAACATCACTTTTCTTTTTTCTATTTAGAAATTATTTTCTCCAAAACTCCCATCCTAAATGTTCTAAAAATTCCATGGTCATTAGTTGGTAATTGAACTTAGGGAATGTACAATCAGAGTGGGCAATACTTGTCTGTACAAAATGTGAGAATTTTTTAGGTACATCTATCCCTACTCTCAAAATCAAAAAATATTTTTTTTATAAAGAGGTGGAGCCCCTCCACGCCCAAACCAGCATGATGGCCAACTCAAAAGGTCTACTGCTATCTCTGCATAAGGGTTAGTTTTCACTAGAGCGAGGTGTTACAGGATGTGGGTACTGCGATGTTTGCATATATCTGGTTAGGGTTAACCATTAATACGCGCTCATCTGGAGATAGATTGGGTCGAAGTCGACCGAAGGGTAGCGGTGTGAAGGGCAGAGGAAAAAAGTGCCAAGGCAAGAGCCACGGGGAAAAAACCTCTGCCATTGTTAGGTATGGTGGTAAGAGCAGTAGTGGATGTCTTGCTGCCTGCGATAGGTCATGCAAGGGTAGGCTTTGATAGTAGTGGGTATCACGCATGTCGATACCTTTGACGTTGTGTGGTGCTGTTGCTCGGCGGCTGCCGCTGGGTGCCAGTGTTGAACTCTCGATCAACGTCAGCAACCTGCAATAGGTTTATCACCGTTTTTGTGTCCGATAGGTCATATTTCGGATGCACAGTGTAGGTTGATGTTGGTGATTTGTTTGTGCGTCAGTGGGCGAGCTCGTCGGTTTCCGTGCTGTGGCCTGTTGGTCGGCTCTAATAGCAGCTGGTAATTTCCAGTCAACGTTGCTGATATGCAGGGGCTTGCCGACGTTTGTAGCTTGTTGGTGTATGTTAGCTTTGCCATAGGTGGTGATGCCTTAGCTAGTAGTGTCTTTGGCCACTTATGCTTCCACCTATGGTTGTGGTCATAGTTTCCCAGAGTAAGGATGAAACGATTGTTGGAGTGTCTCGAGTTCCTGTATAGTCATGTGGCGTGTTTTTTGAATACTTCCTTGAGAGTTTCGAGGCGGTATTCATTGTGAAGATCCACGGAGCGTGTGTAGCGTGGAGCGTTGCTAATGATTCGTAGCACTTTGTTCTGTATGATCTGCAGGCGGCGCAGTCGTGTAGGAGCTGCATATCCCCAGACGTACCTCATCAGAGGTCTAATCAGTGTCATGTATATGGATCTCGACACCCTCCTATTCAGTGTGCTTTCCCTGTTGAGCATTGGGTAGAATTGTTTGGCCTTGCGTGCGCTCTGTTGGCAACGTATTCGATGTGGTCCCCCCATGTAAGTTTCTGGTCCAGCCAGACACTAAGATATCTAACTTTCTCTCGGAAACGTATTGGGCGTGTATGTAGTGTTATCTGTCTGCTGTGTTGATGTTTGTGCAGTAGTTTCGGTCTGCATGTAAACAGAACTGCTTCGCACTTGTCGACGTTTACTTTAATACACCATCGTTCCAACCAACGCTCGGTGGTTCTGAGTGACATCTGTATTCGTGAGTTAATGTTCGACGGTTTGCAATCTTGCGCAAGGATCGCTGTGTCATCTGCGTAGGTGATTAACGTCATCACAGAATCATGGACACTTAAATATTTAAACTAATCGCTCATTTTAAATAAATGTAAATATGAACTGGTAGAAACTTAACTAAGAACTCGAAGAAACATCACTGTTTGGTGTTTCTGAATCAGAAGAATTACTTTACAATATTATAAGTGAGTGGGAAAAAAATTCATAAATTTGTTTGAAAGCATTTTATAACGAAAATGAGATACATAGAAAATGCATAGCCTATTGTTCTTTTTATGATATTATTGAGAAGTTATTGTTGTCTTCTGTCATGATTTTACTTCTTCACGACTTTCCACGAATTAAAATTGCCTACAATGTAATAATCAACACCGCACTATTTGTGGGGCGGCGGAGGAGTAATGTTGTTGGTTGTAAAATATATTACTGCTGCATTAATGTTTGCTTGCTGTCAGTTTCTAGCTTTAGAATGTTGTTAATGCTGTCTTTCGCCGTTCTCAACACTGGCTCTCTATTTACTTTGTAGACCCCCAGAAAGCGATTTGACAAAACCTGAAGCCTGTAAATAGAGTTCCTAATGCCCACTTCCTTGAGATTACAATTATAGCTGCAGCTTGTAGCTCTGTAGAGTCAGGAAGTTGTTCGGGATTTCTAATCAAAGACGACTTTCCAAAATAGTTGAGTATATTCTCAAAATCACAAATATACACACAAATATCCCTCCAACCTAACTAACAGAACAGTTCAGAGTCTATTGCGCCAGTGCAACCATAAATGTCCGAAATAATTGTTGAAATGAATGCTCGCCATAATTTGATGAAATATCTCATCAAACGCCACGCTATATAAGTAGTAGAATGTCTGTCCCGCGACGGCACGTGAAAATACGACAATACGCACACTGAGGCTAGATAATGAAAATCATCCCAGAATTAACACTTTACTAGAAACGCTTTCCTGGTTACGCGCATCTCGAGTAACATAATACGGCACCCGAGGCTGTTAGTATCACTGATACTGGCGCGACGCGATTCCCGACACAGATGGCGTGTCATTCAGCGTCTGGAGAGAACTGGGGCCTTGGCTTCCTCGCACAGTGCTCTTATATATAAAGCCGGGGTGCGGACCGCTGAGAAAACGCTCGATCAAATCGGCTGTCTCGACTAGCCGCTGTGCTAGTAACGCACCACTTCAAGTTGCATAATAAATTTTAGCTTCTCTTGCTGAATGCCGATGAAGCTCCTAATTTAACTGTGCATTCAGCACGCAGGGAAGTATTGATAATAAATTTTTGACGTGGCTAACTTTAATAACTTAGGCGAGAGAATTAATTTAATTGCACTGCACGCAGCAGATGGGCTCTGAACTGTCCCTTCTGAGATCCGCTATTGCTATAATTTAATAGATATTTGAAAGAAACTTTTTACAGCTTCATCATCATAGCGGACCTCCAACCTATTAAAATCTAAACATCCTAGTATGATTTATAAGCTCACTTAATCTATCTTGCTTCCTCTAGTTTTGAGATGAAAACCACAAAATCATGAATTTACACTAACATCTTAATTTGTGAAATCCAAAGTACTATTTTTATTAAATCATTATGAAAGCTGAATCTAAATACAAATTTTGCAGTCTCTAGCTCTTTTCTGTGCCGCCAATTATTTTTATAGAAAAACGTCCAAATAAAGGAAACGGCTTAAGTTATCAAGCTGATATTTAACACACCTTAGTTTATCATTATTCCAGACATACTAGGAAAGTTTTATGTCATTTGCTTGATTTTTAAGGTATTGCGCAACATCTATGACGTCAGAGCTAGCAGACTGACTAACACACAATGGAAACTGATGTGAATTTGCTGCAGCGTGAGTAGGCTGCTTCCCTACATCACCCTCTACTTAAATTTTTTTTGTTTATGAATGTTAATGAATGAAGAAAAAAATTTAATTACAAAAAGGGAAGCAAGAGTACAATTTAAACTCCCTATGAAAAATCAAAATTGAATTATAAACATATATAAATATTAAAAGAAACTGATTTCCTACATTAATCATTTAAATTGCGGGCATTTTCACTGCCTCTTTAGAAATGTCATTACTCAAATTTTAAGCAAAGTCAATGAAATAATTTTGGCCTACATATTGCCTTAGACTAACAAACACATAGAAATTGAAAAACTGTGAAAATCTTAGTTACATTAAATACATCAAATACATTTTTACACACACAAATTCAAGGAAGATAACATGATACATAAACAGATGATTATTCCTTATCAGTCTTTTATAAACCTGAAAGAAAAGTTCACAACTAAATTTTTACACACGTGGTTGTAGCCGCTTTGGCTGGCGTCCTACACTTCCATTCACAAGGGTAGAGGAGGGGAAGTTGCTATGGTGTGCGTCCTTCTCGATCTCTCTAAATTACAAGGGGAAAGGGGAGGGGTCACTGTGAGTTGTGTCCAAGTCACTCCACGCTTTCACGCAGCTACCAGGCTGCCATTATCTGGTTTGTCCTGTAGAACAAACAAAAAGAGTGCCTCAGACTCTGTTCACTTAACATCTAAGGGTGGGTCACAATGAAATGGGGATATATACATCTTAGCCTTCAATATGTTGCTGGAACAAAGTTAACAGAATCTTTTTCAATAATACTCTCGAGGTTACTTAATTGTCATAAATTGGTAAACAAATGGCTCAAAACGCCTTTAGTCATGTACTAGATAAAATTTATGCTCAAGACATACAATCATAAATCATATTTAGTCTGAATTTATTATTTCAGGGCCGGAACACTGAACCAATGCTCAGTACATTTCTGATACATTTGTCTTTTATTCACTTAACTGACTCATTTTTTTTATTACTTCATTCTTAGAGATAGTATGAGTATATTTGATTAGTAGTTGTTCCTCAGCTTCTTTATACATGTGAGTAACTTTTGGTAATAGTACAGTTGCGAGTGTTCAAAACACACTACGTTTAGTTGATTACTAAATTCACTTATTGGTCCTCTGCTGTTGTCAATTCCACATCTGAAATTAGGTACTTACTTACTGTGAAGTGTATTTATGCTGAGCTAAAATAATGTTTTACGTCTGTCATTATGTTTTTCAATTATATTGCTAGTGTATTATTTATTTAACACTCACTCTATTAATTTTTAAAGCATAGGATAGCACATTTATTTCATATTCATAGTGTATTGCAGCTGATTAGTTTGCTCACGTGGCAATCCATTTCCACTCAATCGGACGCTGAAACCACAGGTAGTCTCTCTCAGACCTACCACTAAAATGCATCAAATAATTATGGACGAGCGTAATGCTAATTTCCTTAAACCTATAGGACACCATGAGCTTCTCTGTCTCATCTAACATAAGGGTACCTATGGTTGCATTCACGCCTCCAACTCATAACCTCAATACGTGTGGGTGTATCCTGTCACCCACTACACCAAAATAATGGCCAGCTCCAACCTTATAAATATTTCAGGGACGTGTCCTTCACGTCTCAACCACAAACACTGCTCAATTCTATTACACTGCCTTTCCTTGCTACACCAGGTGAGTTTATTCTTACAACTTATATTCATATTTTTCTTAAAACACTAAGCAATCTCTTTTACCATTTCTTAGTTAGCTCTATAGCATACACTAGGTTTTACTACCACTTCAGATCCTGCTTGTACATGAATTTGTACATCTTTTTTAAAATATTATTATGGGACCATTTCCAATAAACAACACTTGTACTTACAATATTACCAAGCTTCTATACATAATTGTTACTCAAATACATTTTATCTTAACTACGTCATACTTCTCTATTGTTTGTCACTATTAGGTTTGTCATATCAGGTGTTTTTCTTCACTAATCGGTAGATAGAATGGTTACCTAACGCACGGCTTGATAGCCATAACAGAAAATTTAATATTTGAAAAAGAAAAAGCCGAAATTTTTGTGGACAGGAAAGATGAAGATAGAGTGAGACCTGAAAGGGAAAGAAGATCTCACACAGCTGGGACTGCACAGCTGCCACACTGTGTAGAGGTTATAGAACAACCTCCTCCCTACAGCCCTCATTAGCTGAATGCTGGTTTAATATTCATACCGGAAAATTTATGTGGAAAGAAGAGGTCAAAATTTTTGTAGATAGGAAAGATGAAGAATGAGTGAGACCTGAAACGGGAAAGAAGATCTCACACAGCTGGGACTGCACAGCTGCCACACTGTGTAGAGGTTACAGAACAACCTCCTCCCTACAGCATTCATTGGCTGCCTATGAACATGCCACGTCGATCTGAAAATACTTTATGATGCCTTTTTAGAACCTGTATTAGTTCTTCCTTCTGATTGGCGGCAATCGTATCTATTTCCTGCAATTTAGCTTCTATCTTGTCTAAAATAATTGCTTCTTCTTCTTCTGTATTTAGCTTATTTGTACTAAGGTTAACATCCTCGTCCCAATACCTCCTATTTTTCAGAACTCGTATAGGCAGCTCCCAAGTTTCATCATTAGTTACTTCATGTTTATCACTAAAAGGTACTATAATTACTCCGGTTATTGGCAAGACCATTTTTAACTGGCTTCTTTCAAAGTCAACAACACTCTGATATTTTGACAAGAAATCTATGCCAATTAAAACCTCAATACTGAGATTGTTTACAATTAAACATGGATGATCAATTAAGTTACCATTAATGTTAAAGGGCAGCAAAGCTTCTTGCTTTACCATTTTTGACACCTTGCCAGTAGCACCAATTATTCTTAGTCCTGATACCCTCATTACTGTAAGTTTGTCTTTACCAGGTAATGCATCAAAGAAGGACTGAGATATTGCACTCACCTCACTTCCACTGTCTAAGAGACAACGTACATTGATACCCAACATATTCACTATTACTATAGGGTGGCTTATTCTATGTTGTACAGGTGGTTCCTCAAATTCATCTAATAGTTCCTTTTGGATTTGTCTCCAACTAAAGTGATCGACATCTGTCTTCATTACATTTAGGTTACAGTGTGTAGGGGTTTCCTGAATTACATTTTCAGCTGCCTTTTCCAGTCGGTCTATTAATTTTAAATCGAAACACCGCACGACTTCATTACATTTAGTTTGCTGAACGTGACCCAAATTACTATAGTCTGAGCGATTCTGCGCCTCCAGACCGGGCATAACACTAGTTACAGCTAAACCACTTTTACTATTTTCGTCGGTTTCCCTCTCAAGTGACAACTGGTCACAGCTACTGGGTTCATCGACCCTCAACAGCCTACCCTCTACATTCTCACTTATCTCCTGTCCTAAATCTATTAACACATTATCAACATCCTGCACAGGCACTTTAGATAAGAGCACATCATCTTCATCATAAATATAAGCGTGAATTTCTTCTGCTTCCTCACCTGACAATTCCGTACTTTGTAGCTCTTCCCTATCATTACACTGTTGCGCCTTCTCTTTTCCTTCCCACTTAGAAAGCGTCTCTAACACGGTATCTATTAAATACTGTGAGTGATCTAATATTTCTGTTGTATCCTTAGGTGCTACCGACTCTTCATCCACATGTTCAGTTTGAGTATTTTGATCTGTCTTACCAATTCCCTTAACTACTGGCCTAGGAAAAGCAACCGCCTGGTGAGCGCCAGTGTCCTCATAGACGGGAACTAGTTTTCCTGCCTCGGCCTACTGCTGTTTCCTTTATTTTCATTATAGTTAACTGGCATAGCATTACTTTCCGTACTGTTGTTTACATGCATAATTTTGTCTGGAACAAAATCATTATCCCTTGGACGCCATTGTTGGTTCTGATAATTATTTCCCCAATTCCTACCTCTCTTAGGATGGCGAACCCCTACTGTTCTGATGTTTACATTGCCATTTTGTTCGTTCCTAAAATTATTATTATTGTTATTGGCATTTCTGTTATTACGTGCTTGCTCCTCATTGGCAGCAACACGTTCTACACGTTCCAAATACTCAATGAAACGATCCAGATTATCTCTAGGGGCAGATATAATTCTAGTTTGCCAATACCATGGCAGTTTGGCTTCAAGACCTAGTATAATCATCTCAGGTTTCAGCTTTTCGTCCAAATGTGACAAACGTGATATCCATGACCTAGCAAATTCTTTAATAGATTCTTTGCCTGTATTGAAGCGTTTTCCACTCCAAAATTCTCTTAACACGTCATTTTGCTTATGGCTAGACCAATACTCATTAATGAAAGCAGTTTTAAATTCCGCTAATGTTTTACACTTTAACATAACATCAGCTGACCAACGCATGGCATCCCCTGCTAAATGACTTCTAATAAATGAGATTTTCTCTCGTTCAGACCAAGTTGGTGGAATCACATCTTCAAAATCGTTCCAGAAATCTAGCGGGTGGATATTTTTATCTGGATCGAACCGCAAGAACTGCCGACACCCGATAAAAGCGGCGTTTGCAGCTACAACTTGTTGTACACTACCATTACCAGAAGTTACTGAAGCTACTTTACTCTCTATGTTAGCAATGTTAGTACTGATACTCTCTACTTTCATCTCAACATTATCTACTCTTTGTACAATATGAGTAGTATTAGTTTTGATTACATCTATGTCAGCTTGACATATGTTTACTTTAATATTAACGTCTTTAAATCTATCTGAGCACAGTTCAGATTCCGCTTCGATCTTTTCTGTTAACTTGTGCTCCAGCTTCGCATCTTCCATTTGGAAATCTTTGCGAACCTCAGCAACTTCGGATTTAACTGTTTTATACATTTCAGAAAACTGTTGAGCAACCTTTTTCTTAATATCCTCATGGTTGCAATCTATTTTATTATTCAAACTGTCTAGATCCTCTTTCAACTTATTGCAACCAGCCTTGAAGGTATCGTCCATTACCTCCAATCGTTTATTAAAATTAGTTTGGCTGGCCACAATCCTGTTATTTACCTCACTTATTTCAGACTTTAATTCAGCATTATTGGATTCTAATTTATTGTCCATTGCCTCAAACCGTTTATTAAAATTAGTTTGACTGGCCACAATCCTGTTATTTACCTCAATTATATCAGATTTTAAATCAGCAGTCATTTGAGCATTACTGGCAGCTATTGCTTGTAATATAACATTTAGATCAACAGCCCCAGCATCTTTGGGTTGCTTACTAGCTGGCTTTTTATCACACTCAGGTGACGAAAAACTAGCTCCAATACCAGAATCATCAAAACTACATGAAACTTCTGATTGATTAGTCATATCTAACTTCTCCTGTTTAAATTCTACCATCTCTGATGACTGTTTCATTTTTAATTCATCAGAGAAACTATCATCCAATAAATTAACTATTTCTGGTTTCTGTTTTACTACAGGGGTCTCTATTATTGAATCATTGCCCTTTCGCCCACTACTGTCAGGAGACAATACTTCACATTTAATTTTAACATTACTAATTTCATGCATGTTTGTACTTGAAACGTAGTCTGAATTTACATTTCCCTCAACATACATAGGTTCTAATTTAACTTTAAACTCGGTTTCTTTTGGCGGTTCCATCGCCGACAGTCTTTTAGTGCAGGTTAGTAAAATTTTTAACAACTTTTCACTTAACTTAGTTCCTTCTGCACGACGTTGTCGGCGCGGCGTACCAGGATTACTGAGGCGACGTGACGCGTTGAACTGCAGACGGCACTCCGACGGCTGTTGTATGTTTGCGTGGCTCGTAGCTGCAGGCTCGGCTCCGGCTGCTGCGGCTGACGACTGCGGTGGGGTGAAACTGGCTTCTCGCGATACCGGCAGCACCGCTAGACTCAGTGCCAGCTCCGTCAATCCAGATGCGTTGTTAATCCAATTGCGTCGTCCACATGCACACGTAACACTTTCACTGTTCTATTACACAGCTGCGTGTCGCATTCCACTCGCGAATCCGAATAGTTAAAAATCACTTTCACTTAGTTGGTTTCCCGGCCGATGCACCATATGTGGGGCGGCGGAGGAGTAATGTTGTTGGTTGTAAAATATATTACTGCTGCATTAATGTTTGCTTGCTGTCAGTTTCTAGCTTTAGAATGTTGTTAATGCTGTCTTTCGCCGTTCTCAACACTGGCTCTCTATTTACTTTGTAGACCCCCAGAAAGCGATTTGACAAAACCTGAAGCCTGTAAATAGAGTTCCTAGTGCCCTCTTCCTTGAGATTACAATTATAGCTGCAGCTTGTAGCTCTGTAGAGTCAGGAAGTTGTTCGGGATTTCTAATCAAAGACGACTTTCCAAAATAGTTGAGTATATTCTCAAAATCACAAATATACACACAAATATCCCTCCAACCTAACTAACAGAACAGTTCAGAGTCTATTGCGCCAATGCAACCATAAATGTCCGAAATAATTGTTGAAATGAATGCTCGCCATAATTTGATGAAATATCTCATCAAACGCCACGCTATATAAGTAGTAGAATGTCTGTCCCGCGACGGCACGTGAAAATACGACAATACGCACACTGAGGCTAGATAATGAAAATCATCCCAGAATTAACACTTTACTAGAAACGCTTTCCTGGTTACGCGCATCTCGAGTAACATAATACGGCACCCGAGGCTGTTAGTATCACTGATACTGGCGCGACGCGATTCCCGACACAGATGGCGTGTCATTCAGCGTCTGGAGAGAACTGGGGCCTTGGCTTCCTCGCACAGTGCTCTTATATATAAAGCCGGGGTGCGGACCGCTGAGAAAACGCTCGATCAAATCGGCTGTCTCGACTAGCCGCTGTGCTAGTAACGCACCACTTCAAGTTGCATAATAAATTTTAGCTTCTCTTGCTGAATGCCGATGAAGCTCCTAATTTAACTGTGCATTCAGCACGCAGGGAAGTATTGATAATAAATTTTTGACGTGGCTAACTTTAATAACTTAGGCGAGAGAATTAATTTAATTGCACTGCACGCAGCAGATGGGCTCTGAACTGTCCCTTCTGAGATCCGCTATTGCTATAATTTAATAGATATTTGAAAGAAACTTTTTACAGCTTCATCATCATAGCGGACCTCCAACCTATTAAAATCTAAACATCCTAGTATGATTTATAAGCTCACTTAATCTATCTTGCTTCCTCTAGTTTTGAGATGAAAACCACAAAATCATGAATTTACACTAACATCTTAATTTGTGAAATCCAAAGTACTATTTTTATTAAATCATTATGAAAGCTGAATCTAAATACAAATTTTGCAGTCTCTAGCTCTTTTCTGTGCCGCCAATTATTTTTATAGAAAAACGTCCAAATAAAGGAAACGGCTTAAGTTATCAAGCTGATATTTAACACACCTTAGTTTATCATTATTCCAGACATACTAGGAAAGTTTTATGTCATTTGCTTGATTTTTAAGGTATTGCGCAACATCTATGACGTCAGAGCTAGCAGACTGACTAACACACAATGGAAACTGATGTGAATTTGCTGCAGCGTGAGTAGGCTGCTTCCCTACATATTGAAACGAGTTCATTTGTTTTTACATATGATTCCCATTGAACTTGTATAGCTGAGCTGAATTTGCACACGGACGAGGATGATCAGACAGAGCAGTACTTTGGAAATGGGAACTGTACACTGATCTCTTGATGATGACCATTTGAAAGCATTGCCAGGACCATGTGTTGTCGTAAAGGAGACAGTTATATCTTGCAGCTCATGCGAAACACTTATTATCTGTCCCACCCACCACTGATTGTCCTACATGCAAGAAATGAAGTGACTCACTACAAAGTCTTCTAATGTATACTGTGGTCTTTGCATGACCTGAAGGTGTAATGCTTCAACAATCATCACTTCAGCTCTTGAACACATTGCAAACTTCTGCAACCAACATTTATCGTGCAGCTCCTAACATATATGGGACACAAAAGCACCAGGTACATCTCTGTGTATTTCTTTCCTGTGACACTGTTTATGGCGAAACAACCAAGATTCAAATAAGTGCAGTAAATGCATGTGCATACTTCCTTCGCTGGCTGGCATTTTACCCATTTGATCATAAGGAGTAGAGTTTTGTGAGACCAATTTTGAAATTCAGGTTCTCCTTTGTCATTGGGAGATATGCTTCTGTTACTGATCTTGCCATATATCTTTCTAACTTTTTAACTTTTTCACCATTTTCATGAACAGAGACAACATCAGCCTAGTTAGGACTGCCTGCTGCAATCTCTGTCATCACTTCAGTAATATTACAGTAAGCATATCATCTTGCAATGGATGCCAACAGTAAGAATCTGGGCATGCCCAAATATCTTTCTCATTCCTTATTTTATGAGCTTTTGAAATCAAATAATGTGAGGAAGTGGGTATGAATTTCTGTATCTGCTGCTTAGAGTAGCTGCCTAGTATGAGCAGAATCAATTGTACCTGCTCAGTATAGGTGACTGCTGAGATAGCGATATTAAGATTTTGAAACTACACATCACATTTCGTGCACGTATTACTATTTTTAGGTTCTGTACCAAGTGCATCTACATTATACACTTCACGAAGTTTTAAAGAAGTTGCTTGTACAAAAATTATTTCAAATTCTTACGCTTTTATTTATCCATACTGTTTTCTTCCTTTGCTTCTTACCTCTCCTGGATATTTAAGAGGGGATGTAGTAGGTTGCTACAGCAGAAATACTAACATTCAATGCATCAACAACTTCACACCCATGAATATAAACATCTGCACTGGCTTCTTCAGTTTCAAATTCGGGTAATGATGATCGTTCAGCTGGATTGTCACTAAATTTCTTCTTGTAGAGAGTGTAGCAATTCCTGCACAATGGATGTGATGGTAATACCTTTACTTGAGAACCAAGATATTTCTGGTATACATCTGACAGATTTCCAATGCTTTTCTTAAACACCACCTTCTTGGGTGTTTTTTTTTAATAATCTACACACGCCACTCTTTCACTAATGTATTTCCTCACTGACATTGTATCTAACAGAAAGTTCAAACCAAACACAAAACTCGATGCAGAATGGTGTAAGTTATCTGTTGTTTGTGATAAACAGAAGTGTTTTGGAAACAGTGTTGCCAACATGATATCTTACACCAGAAATTCAGTGATGCAAAATATTCAGAATGCTGAAAAATCTTTAACACTTTACATGGAAAAATATTGCACACTGTGTTTGGACGGACTACTAACATATTAACCAAAAAATATTTTATGTAAAAAGTTTTCGTATGGGGGTTTCCAATAAATAATTCACAAAAACTTGTAGAAATGCAATTTTTTACATTTTTAGTAATAAATATTTACGTAATACAGATAGCTTGAGCAGAGAAGATACTGCTTATAATTACATCAGTAGTATTTGGTTATATGACAGAAAAGGTAATGTTCTGGGACTTCCAAATGTAGATAAAAACATTTTAAGTGGAAAAATTAACTTGAATTTCGTAGCTTCGTCTTCAATATGTAAGTTAAAGAAAGCCCATAAGTGTGTGGGTGTCAACTAATTTCAACGCACTATGAGCGACCTTTATGCAAAACTTCTGCCAGATCTCTAGTGCTTTTGGTTTATTAGTTACATTTTTCTTGTTCTCTGCTGTTTTAAGAGTTATTTACAAAATATACATTTTTCAAAGGGCTGTACCATGTACAAAAATTAAGGTAAATCTTATGATTTAGAGGTATTATGATGTAGAGGTCTAATATATTTTTTTCCAGAGAAATCCATGACCAAGCTGACATGACATCTATGATTTGAGATGAAATTACCTATGTAGTACTCAGTTACTGTATCACCTTTGCAAGTGCAGTGAGAATGCCTAACTCCTGTCAGGGGTTCATACAAGCTGATATTGATTAATAAATTATTCTCACTGCTTAGGTTTGTGGAATATATAATATTCAAAGGATGAGTAATTCCAGCATATTATGCTTAAGACACTGGGAAGAGTGGAAAATTGCAAGGCTAGTGATGTGTTTCCAGAGTGAGATTTTCACTCTGCAGCGGAGTGTGCGCTGATATTAAACTTTCTGGCAGATTGAAACTGTGTGCCGGACCAAGACTCGAACTCAGGACTTTTGCCTTTCGTGGGAAGTTTCTAGTGATATGTATTGAAAACTAGCAGTTATAATAAGAACTGAAGTTGTTGCACTTTCATGTTTGACCTCAGTGATGTTTCATCGAGTTCTTAGTTAAGTTTCTACCAGTTCATATTTACATCAATGTGTACACCTTAAATTTAGAAGTAGCCATATACACCAATGATATGTGTAACACATGGTGAGGAAATAATAAATAAGGTGGAACCTACAAAATTCTTAGGTGTCCATATTTATGCAAATTTAAATTGGAAAAAGCATATTTTGGAACTACTAAAACAGCTTATTTCACACACCTTTCTACTTAGAATCATTTCAAATCTTGAGAAGTAACAAACCAATTTTTTCATGTTTTCTTTCAGGAATGTCATATGGAATAATGTTCTGGAGTGACTTATCTGTAAGCAACAACGTCTTCATCATGTAAAAACGTGCAATAAGAATAATATGTGGTGCTCACCTGCCATCGTCTTGCAGACATCTATCCAAGGAGTTGAGCATTCTGACTGCTGCTTATATATTTTTCCTGCATGACGCTTGTTGTGAATAATCCCTACAGTTCGAAAGAAACAACGATGTACTGTGTGGTTGTAATTAAACTTTCCCTATTTAAAATGTTATAACATGGAAACTAATTACCAAACAAAGACCAAACTTGGTAGCGTTAATGTCAAGGACAAAGGGAAAAGAAATAATGCAGAATCACTTCAATGGAAACTATTTTAATGTGCTGCTACAGTACATCATACCATTATGTACTGGTGCCATTACTGCTACAAAAGACCCTCAATGTGACGCACATTAGTGTCCAGATGAGTCTGAAAGTGCAGGATTGCATTCTGCATGGCAGAACGAAGCCTATTCTTGCTACCTCTCTTGATATGCTGCGCTTCAAATCAGCAGAAGTGGGAATGTTTCCCTGGTAAACCCTGTCTTCGGGTAGCCCCACAACCAGAAATCACAGGGAGTGAGATCAGGTGATCGTGCTGGCCAAGCATCTGGAAATGATCGGCTGATAATTCGATTGTTTCCAAATTTGTTTGTGAGGA
The DNA here is from genome assembly GCF_023898315.1 of Schistocerca nitens. Lineage (NCBI taxonomy): Eukaryota > Metazoa > Arthropoda > Insecta > Orthoptera > Acrididae > Schistocerca > Schistocerca nitens. Next base: position 142,381,906 of record NC_064625.1, read on the forward strand.
GTAGATGAATTTCACAAGCGATGCGTGATGGGGCCCCATCTTGCATGAAAATTGTTGAGTTCAATGCATCTCTCTCCTATAGGGTGGATACGAAATGCTGGCGAAGCATGTCACAATAACGCTGGCCTGTCACACTGCATGTCTTTGGTCCTTGAGCGCGATCCTGTTCAAAAAAGAGTGGGTCAATCATGAACGTAGCCTTGAAGCCACACCATACGGTGAAATGTTCGTCATACAGAGGAAATTCATGCTGAACTGGAGACCATCCATCTGGAAAACCTCTGGAGATAATGTTTGTGGAAGGCTGCAAGAAGGAGGTCGTTCAATTTGTGAACTACACAAGCTGTTGCCAAATCTTGAATGAAAACAGTTGTTTCCAAAGATTTGCGCTCTTCCAAAGCAGGAGTGACATGATGTACCAGAAGGTCTTGATAATGTCCAGGTGGCACAGCACGCCTGACAGACTTTCTGGGTGTATTTTCTTCAGAGAAGAATGGATTGACAATAAAGGTGCTTGCGAATCCACACCATACAGTTTCATACAGCGAGTGCAGTGGATCTTTGCGCACAACACACAGTTTAATAGTACTCCAAATTTGGCAGTTCTGTGTATTCAGTGCATCCTTTAGTGTAAAATGTGCCTCTACTCCATAGCATATTGCGTGGCCGCTCGTCATCAGCTTCGATCCCTTCCAGAAACCGAAGGCGAAATTCAGAATTTCGTTGCAGATCGTGAGGTTTCAGTTGCTGCTCAGTCTGGGTATTATATGGGTACCAGTGTAAAATAAAAAATAATAAAATGGTATGGACAATTCTCGTGACTACACAAGCACAAGCACTACTCGGGACACATGCTGATCAGTTACAGCAACAGAAATGTGCACCAGGATAGGACGCCTTCCTCTTCCAGGTGCCACTCCAAGCCCGCCCATGTTTCCGAATATCATTACTATTTTCTTTAACATGTTAAGTACTAACTATGAGCTACCTCATACCTGACGAGATGGCCACTGGTGTCAACTTATAATGGGTCACTCTCCTCAAACATTACCCTTTTTTTTATAGAAATAACTGATCCACGCGTACTATCGATTCTTGTATAGGTGAACATTATCTCAGCTGACAAACTGCGTATTTGCTTCTGTCTTGGGTTCTTCGGTCGACGTTCGTTTGATGATTTTACTGACGTTTCGCCAGCACGAGTGTCTGGCATTGTCAAAGCTTCGCCCTCCATTGCCGGTGGTGAACTGGAGTCGAGCTCGCGGCCGCAGACTATATGTACCTGGCCCGCCAACGTCGGAGGGCTACTCTGAGGTCATTTTCGCTGCGGTTCTCCTCTTGCTAGCTGCGACGGTCGTTCGCTGCAGTACGGGAAGCCAGGATCCGTTTACCTTGAGACTTTCCTCTTTTTTGTTGAAGCTGTTCCTGTGTATGTGTATTTCTACAGCTTCTACGAACAAGCGGGTGTGATAGTGCTTCTCTACAGCCAGAACTTCCGTGTCGGTGAATTTTATTACATGGTCGGTCTCACTCAGCGCGTGCTCTGCCACGGCCAATTTCTCCACCTGCCCCAACCTGCAATGTTGCTTATGTTCTTTGATCCTGGTGTTGATTCATCGTCCAGTCATTTCGACATAAACTTTTCCACATGTGCATGGTAAGCGATATATTCCAGACATTGCAAGTGGGTCCCTTTATCCTTTGCCCGTCTAAGACATTCTTTGATCTTCCTTGTCAGTTTGAAAATTGTCTTTACGCCGTGTTTATGCAATATACAGCCAATTCTGTCCGTCAGTTTGAGAATGTATGGCAGAAAGGCCGTACCCAACATTTCTTTTTCTGATTTCTTACTTCGCCGAGTGTCTGGCTCTGTTACACTTCTAATATAATTTGCGTAGTACCCATTGCTCCTCAGAACACTTTCCAGATGTTGCATTTCGCGTTTGAGGTGCTGTGGCTCACATAGTCGTCCTGCTCGCGTTACGAGCGTATAAATCATGCCTCTTTTCTTGCTCAGTTAGTTTGTGCAGGTATCGATCCTTGTGTGCCGGTTTTCGGTACACGCTATGTCCCAGGTTTTCGCCATCCATTGTGACTAGCACGTCTGAAAATGGTAGTTTTTTGACCTTTTCCACTTCCATGGTAACTTTTATGTTGGTGTGGAGGCTGTTCAAGTGTCTTAGGAAGTCACCAAGCTGCTCTTCACCATGACTCCACACATCGAAAGTATCATCGACGTACCTGTATCATACCTTAGAGTCCAGTGCCTGTGCTTCGAAATGTTCCATGAAGAAGTTGGCCACCACTGGACTAAGAGGACTACTACCCATGGTAACGCCTTCCAGCTGTTTGTAAAAATTGCCATTCTACGTGAAATAGCTCGTGGTGAGACATGCATGGGAGAGATTTGTGATAAAATGCGGGAAAATGGAACTGATGTGTTCCAGAGCGTCGCTGAGTGGCACTTTCGTAAACAAAGAAACAATATCAAAGCTGATAAGGATGTCGTTTGGTGCAGGTTTTAGTTTCTTCAGCTTCTCAATGAAATGTCCTGAGTCCTTTATATATGTGTCGGTCTTGCCCACATGTGACTGGAGCAGAGAGGCCAAGTAGTTTACCAGTTTATACGTCCATGAGCCAGAAGCGCTAACAATTGATCTTAGTGGAATGTCGTTCCTATGGATCTTAGGTAATCCATACAGCAGAGGTGGTAGGGCTTCCGTGTAGCGCAGGTTTCTCTGCATGTCCGCCAGTAGAGAAGACAGTAGATACCTTCTGTATGTTCCGGCTCACTAGCTCAATTTTATAAAAATAAAAAATTGCTTTTTAACACTCAGAATTTTGTTATTTTCCATAAAATTGACCTAATTATCCAGAACATACAAAATGTAACTACTTACTTTATTTATTATGTAGAACCTTGACTAAGTACTTTACTAAGAAAAATCATTTTAGTAAAGTACTAAAAATCACTTATTTTACATATATTTCCCATAGGTGAATCTAATAAATATACAGTATATAATAAATTAAATATAAAAATTATTTACTTTCTCCTTTTAATGGCCATTACACTATTATGATTTGTTGTTTGTAAATGTTTTTTTGAGATAACACTTATTTACAGTTCTACCACATTCATCTACCTAGTTTCAGCTACTTTCTGAAAACAATTAATTTCCATAAATGTTAGTAAATGAATTAAAATGTATTAGTTAACAAAAGTAAATTATATTAAAAAATAAATGGATAACAATAAGAAAATAACTAAAATGTAACAAAGTACATTATTTTAAAAACCACATTGTGAATGTTAGTAAATAATTAAAATTTATTAGTTAACAGAAGTAATAATTAAAATGTATTAGCTAACAAACGAAAATCGTTAAAATGAATTAGTTAACAAAAGTAAATTATTTCAAAATTTCAGTCTTTATTATTTTTATCTTACTTAAAATGTTTCAGAAATGTACATAAGCATGAATTTAACACTTTTATAACCATTTTAATTTTTTCACTCATTTATATAGAAGCAAATGTTGATAATTAAAAATTTTCAGTAAGTATTCTATGTTGTGCAGCATATGTAAGATTCTTTTTACCATACATAATTACATAAGCAAATGTATCATTAGGAATTTTAGGTTTGTTTATAATTAAATAAATCTTCTGCTACCAGTCACGATTTTTCTTTATTTTACTATTCGCACGACGCGTTTCGAGAAATAATTCTCATTTTCAAGTGCGTTTTTTTGTGTGTTAAGCCATTTCTTTTGATGTTGTCAGTGTGTGTGAGTCTGCTTCACTTTGTTGACTTTTACTGTAATACATAAGAAACGCGATTTTTAGTTGGGTATCAATTCTTTCTGTGAGGTTAGTGGCTAAAGTTTGAGAACAATTTGTACTTACAGTTTTCTAATGGTCCATTTGTGTAGAGTCTCACACACACTTAACATCACACACAACTTGTACACTTTACACATCGAAAATATCTTATATAAACAAAACAGTTACAGAGATCTTCTTACTTATAGGTCTTCCACAGATTATGATATGCTTTTGTACAGAGGTTATTTATCTTAACAGTTTGATTTTACAATTGTGCTTATTTATATGTTTTACTATTTTTATTTAAGTATATTATCGAAACATCTGAAGAAATTCACTGATTCACTTTCAAGTTTTTCATTTAATATTTTATCTTCATATTTTCTGTAATGTGAATATATCTCCAGTTCTTCAAGCAAATCCATTTTATGTCCTTTATTTAGTCGGTGGAGTACTTTGACATTTTGCTCTATTTTTCCAAATGGGTGTCCTGTATTATGTATGTGTGTTGCTATTGCTGATGTAGTGTGTTTGTTGTGTGTGTATGCTCTAATGTGCTCTGTGTACCTGGTGTTAATATTTCGGCCTGTTTGTCCTACGTAGAACTTGGAGCATTCCTGGCATGTTACCTTGTATATTCCAGAGTCTGAATATGGATCATGATTACACTTTATATTATGTATTAGTTTTTGGTGTAGTTTATTGGATGTAGAAAACCCAATTTTTACTCTGTGATTTTTGAAAATATTTGCAATCTTCTGTGATACATTGCCTATGTATGGAATGCTAGATATATATTTGTTTTTCTCTTTTTCTTCTGTGGTGCAGTTTGTACCTGGGTTTCTCTTCACTTTGTCTAAGATTGTGTCAACCATGGAAGCATTGTAACCATTGGCAACTGCAATCTTCTTCACTGTGTTTATTTCTTGTTGCATATTTTCTTGGTTCAATGGTATTTTAGTTGCCCTATGCAGCATTGACCTGTATGCTGCCTGTTTATGGATATTTGGGTGACATGAGGTTGCAGGGATTGTGGTGTCAGTCATTGTGTTTTTCCTATAAATTTTGAATGTGCATGTGTTGTTGTGTCTTGTAATATTTAGGTCTAGAAAGTTGATACTTTTATTTTGCTCATGTTCCACTGTAAATTTGATTTTCTCATTTAGATTATTGAAATGATTAAGAATGTCTGTGATGTCTTTGGTATCTCCTTTCACTAACAGTAGTGTGTCATCTACATATCTCCTGTAAAATTCTATTTTCTTTAGGCTAGGTTCTTGGCTGTCAAATGATTTTTGTTCTAAGTGATTTACGTATATGTCAGCTATGGTACCGGATATATATGATCCCATTGCTAGTCCATCTGGTTGCTTATAAATGTTGTCATTAAAGGTAAAGTAGTTGTAACTTAGGGTTAGCTGAAGGAGTTCCATAAATTCGACAATCTCTGTGTATGAAAGTTTCTTGTGTTGCATAAGGTTCTTTTGTATTACTGTTAGAGCTTCTTGAATGGGTATGTTTGAATAAAGGTTGGTGATGTCAAGTGATATAAACTGTGCATCTTGGGGGAGCTTTCTGGTTCTTAGTTCTTTGGCTAGAATCATGCTGTTTTTTATGGAATATGTTGTTTCATATGTATAATTTTTCACCAGTATGTTATTTAGTTTTTGTGACAGTTTGTATGCTGGGCTGTTTATAGAGTTAACCACAGGACGTATCGGGTTTCCATTTTTGTGTATTTTTGGCTGTGCTCTTAGGTGTGGTGCTTTTGGATTCATACATGTAAGGTATTTCTTTTCAGTTTCTGTCAACAGAAAATGTGTGTTCTTTAATTGTTCCTTAATTTTACTTTGGAATTGTTTGGTTGGGTCTTTTTTAATGTGCTGAATGTTATTAGCAGCAAAAAATTCATTTGTTTTGTCTATGTATTCTTTTTCTTTCATCACAACTAATGTATTACTTTTGTCTGACTTTACAACTATGGATTGGTTGTTTTTCAGTTTATTATTTATAGATTTTAAAGTTTTGGAATCATTTATTGTATATTTAGATCTAAACTCATCTTTATTCAATTCTTTCTCAAGAAGTTTCCTTATTTTGTGACCTATTGCTGCTTTTGTATTTGAATTTAATTTTGCAGCATCTGCTGCACTTTTAGTTGCAGCTATAAACAGCCCAGCATACAAACTGTCACAAAAACTAAATAACATACTGGTGAAAAATTGTACATATGAAACAACATATTCCATAAAAAACAGCATGATTCTAGCCAAAGAACTAAGAACCAGAAAGCTCCCCCGAGATGCACAGTTTATATCACTTGACATCACCAACCTTTATTCAAACATACCCATACAAGAAGCTCTAACAGTAATACAAAAGAACCTTATGCAACACAAGAAACTTTCATACACAGAGATTGTCGAATTTATGGAACTCCTTCAGCTAACCCTAAGTTACAACTACTTTACCTTTAATGACAACATTTATAAGCAACCAGATGGCCTAGCAATGGGATCATGTATATCTGGTAACATAGCTGACATATACATAAATCACTTAGAACAAAAATCATTTGACAGCCAAGAACCTAGCCTAAAGAAAATAGAATTTTACAGGAGATATGTAGATGACACACTACTGTTAGTGAAAGGAGATACCAAAGACATCACAGACATTCTTAATCATTTCAATAATCTAAATGAGAAAATCAAATTTACAGTGGAACATGAGCAAAATAAAAGTATCAACTTTCTAGACCTAAATATTACAAGACACAACAACACATGCACATTCAAAATTTATAGGAAAAACACAGTGACTGACACCACAATCCCTGCAACCTCATGTCACCCAAATATCCATAAACAGGCAGCATACAGGTCAATGCTGCATAGGGCAACTAAAATACCATTGAACCAAGAAAATACGCAACAAGAAATAAACACAGTGAAGAAGATTGCAGTTGCCAATGGTTACAATGCTTCTATGGTTGACACAATCTTAGACAAAGTGAAGAGAAACCCAGGTACAAACTGCACCACAGAAGAAAAAGAGAAAAACAAATATATATCTAGCATTCCATACATAGGCAATGTATCACAGAAGATTGCAAATATTTTCAAAAATCACAGAGTAAAAATTGGGTTTTCTACATCCAATAAACTACACCAAAAACTAATACATAATATAAAGTGTAATCATGATCCATATTCAGACTCTGGAATATACAAGGTAACATGCCAGGAATGCTCCAAGTTCTACGTGGGACAAACAGGCCGAAATATTAACACCAGGTACACAGAGCACATTAGAGCATACACACACAACAAACACACTACATCAGCAATAGCAACACACATACATAATACAGGACACCCATTTGGAAAAATAGAGCAAAATGTCAAAGTACTCCACCGACTAAATAAAGGACATAAAATGGATTTGCTTGAAGAACTGGAGATATATTCACATTACAGAAAATATAAAGATAAAATATTAAATGAAAAACTTGAAAGTGAATCAGTGAATTTCTTCAGATGTTTCGATAATATACTTAAATAAAAATAGTAAAACATATAAATAAGCACAATTGTAAAATCAAACTGTTAAGATAAATAACCTCTGTACAAAAGCATATCATAATCTGTGGAAGACCTATAATGTTATCTCTGTGAACTACCTGTAAGAAGATCTCTGTAACTTTTTTGTTTATATAAGATATTTTCGATGTGTAAAGTGTACATGTTGTGTGTGATGTTAAGTGTGTGTGAGACTCTACACAAATGGACCATTAGAAAACTGTAAGTACAAATTGTTCTCAAACTTTAGCCACTAACCTCACAGAAAGAATTGATACCCAACTAAATATCGCGTTTCTTATGTATTACAGTAAAAGTCAACAAAGTGAAGCAGACTCACACACACTGACAACATCAAAAGAAATGGCTTAACACACAAAAAAACGCACTTGAAAATGAGAATTATTTCTCGAAACGTGTCGTGCGAATAGTAAAATAAAGAAAAATAGTGACTGCTAGCAGAAGATTTATTTAATTATAAACAAACCTATTGTATCTACAGTCGCAGGCTTTCACAAACCATTTATAATGGATCAAATCAAATTATTAGGAATTTTATCATTAAAAGTTGCACAGAGTTTCATAGTTGTTTTTTGTGTAGTTACAACAATCTTCCTATGCATCACATAAATTATATAAATTGGCGTTTTATTTATAAAACTAAATGGACTAACATCAATATCTGATTTTAGTAAAGTAATTCTTTTAAAATCTAGAAATGCATCATAAACTTCAAGAAAATTATATGGCAGATAAACATTCCACATTTCTCGAAGAAAAACTTAATTTCTACCATTTTTCAAATATAGATTTTGTAGTTTAACATGATCGAATAATGATGAATCAACTAATTGATTATTTTTACGATTTGTCTGAAATACAATAAAAACTAAATATGGCATATCAAATTCTGTAGAGTCATAGTAATTTGTTATATCTAGTTCAAAACCCTTTTTACCAGATAATCCAGCTATTTCTTCTGTTTGAAGTTCATAAAAAGAAATAGGAATTTAGGATTTTTAAAAATATTTTCACATTGTCCAAGATCGTAATTTGGTACATATTTGACAACAGGTACACATAGATTCTATAACTATTTTACCTTCTTTAGGAAGTTTAACTTTTATTTCAACACCAGCATCATTTGTATCAAACCAACATAGAATTACATCTCCAGAAGATGAACTTTGTGTAAATCCTACAGTTAGGTCTCTTTCAAACATAATTCTTTATAATCTTTAAAAAATCCACCAAGTAATGACAATGGCTAAAGAACTTCATTTGTTTTACTATTTATTTTTCCTGTATTAAGAATACATTCTTCTAAACTTATTTTGTTAGTAACAGGTGGAGTTAGATGTAATAAAACATGACGAAATAAAAAGATGTTCAATTCTAGATAAAATATTATTTCCTTTTTTAATTGCTATAAAATCAAACAATTTTGCTACATAATTACCAATTAATTTCTTACTTGATTTTCCATTTTAATCTATACACCATCATTTCCAATAATACTAAAATTCATATACAATTGTGCATGATTTGGATGTAGCCAGCCATCACCAATATTTATTTCAATTTCTGTATATTTGTTAGGAACATTTAAATTACTTTTAGTTTTATCATTAACAGGAAATGAGTTAAACTGATAACTTCCAATTATATTCATGATCTAGTCTAAGATTGTTTTAACAATTATTATTTATTAAGGAAAAATTTATTAGTTAAGATATTTTTAAAATAACTGTTACAGTAGCACCATTAAAGTCAATTAAATTATCATTTTCATCTGTTATAGTAACTTCTAAAGCTTGAATTGTATTAAAAATAGGAACATTTACAGGATAATTTGGTTCATAAATTTTGGTCCACCAAATCCTGCATTAGGTACAATGAAGCAATTATATTAGTTTCTCTATGAAAATGATCATTATGTTTTACATACATTCCAGCAGCAAGATTAAAATTTATATTTATTAATGCAAAAGGAATTATTTTAGAAACATCTTTAGCTACAGCTTTTTCATTAGGTAAAACAACTTGATTATTAAAACCAAGTAAATTTCCAATAATATCTATTATATTCATATACAATTTTACATCACTTTCAATAACAATTCTATTTAGAACTTCATCTGCTATAATGTGTATTAGGATTTTTTAAATGTAAAAATTTGTTTATATTTTTAGAACTATATTGAGCTACAGGAATTTCTATAGTTTCTCCATCATAATTAAGATTATTACTTTTTGTTCTAGGATTTGGGGTTAAAAAAGTTGAATTAAAACCAACTACTGACACATTAGTATAATTATCATGTATTGGAAGAGTTAATCTTTTTCTAAGTACAGATGATTTATCACAAAGTTGAAATAAGCAACAGCCAAAGCTGTCCTTAGACTGCATCAGGCAGCTGATAAATATAAAAATTTTCAAAAACTGAAAATATAAATAAATGAAAAATGTAAATAAATAAAAAATTATAAAATAAATGAACAAAAAATATTGGGGACCTAAAGTAAGAATTCCAGAAAATAATTTCAAAAACAAATATGGTAAACTTTTACCAAATGATACAAGATGTCCAATAATTACACCAAGTAGTTGTGGAAAACAACATTAATGATTGATAAATATATTTTAGCTCCAGGATGGTTAAATTGGAATAAAATTAAACATTAGTATATTTATCACAAAGTTTAGAACAACCAAAATGTCAAGAATTTATAAAACAATGTAAAATGTTGAATATAAAATTAATGAAAATATTGTTAGTTTTATTGAAAATAATGAAGTAATTATTCCTCTAGAAAAATAATTTGGTTGTTTTATTTGATGATTTTATTTTAGAAAATAAATCAATTGTTAGAGATTATTTAACTAGAGGCAGACGCAAAGGTATAGATTGCTTTTATTTACCTCAAACGTATTCAAAAAAACCAAAACAGTTTGAGAAAATTTAATTTTTTTAAGTATATTTGGACAAGATGATACAAATTTAAATCATATGTATCATGAATTTATTTGGTGTAGATTTCAAGTTTAGTAATTTTAATGAAATAAATAGTAAATGTTGGAATGATTACTTTGGTTCTTTAACAAAAGATACGTTTAGGAAACTAAATGAAGGTAAATTTAGAAATAAAACACAAAATTTTTAACAACATAAGCATTAAATAAAACATTAACTTTAACATTAAACAAAAAACATTAACGTTAAACAAAAACATTAAATAAATATAATTAATGTTTTGCCTTCCTTAATAAATGTTTGCAAAGTATGATGAAGAAGGTGTTAAAATACTAAACAAAATAGAAAGAAAGCTGAAGGATTAAAAGAAAAATTTAAACGTTGGAAAAAGCAACCAAGAAGAGAATATGAAAAATATAAAAAGGAAGATCAACCTGTTACTGATGCTATTGAAAATGTAAAACAAGGTATTGAAGGTTTAGGTGATAATGTTTTAAAAGTAATTGAAGAATATAGTGAAGTTGCAAAACAAATGATTCCATATCATTATCATCATATAGAAGATTTTGGAGATTTATCACCAATTAAAACATTAAAAGTTTCTTCTGATGTTATTAATGGAATGTATGATTGTACACTAAGTGAAACAGAAACTAATGATATGTTTAATAAATATGAAGAAGAAAATAATGGTAAAAAGGTAAATGAAAATACAAGTAAAATTTAATAAAAATAAAAAGATAAATGTTAGTGAAAAAATTTTAAAGTATATAAATCATAGTGGAGATAAAGTGTTTGGTTTAAAACCTGTTAGTTTGTTTAAATATGTTGGTAATTTACCTGTAGAATTTAATGGTGAAAAACCATATGAAGGTACAGATGAATTAATGAGACTTTTAACTGAAAAACATATTACTACAGAAGATTTAAATAAAAAGATTGACTCTGTAGCCTTATCAAACTATGCAGAAATATTATTTAATTCAGTAGCATTATATTCTGATAATAATCCAAATAAAATAAGATCAGGTATAGGTTATAAATATAATTACTTAATAGAAGAAATTTTTGATGTATATTTTCCAAATTTAAGAAAACAGACTATAGATTCTTCAGACAATAGTTCTCCAGCACGAAAAGGTAATGGTTGAATTTAAAAAAATATACAGATAAATCAATTGAATATGTTTCTTTAAATGATGTTAGACAATTAATTGATAGATTAGCAGAAATCCATGGCAAAGAACTAGCTGGAAATAAGAATTATCATAATGAAAAAGGTAGTATTGCACAAGTGTGAATAAATAAATTTAATGTTTTTATAATTGCTAAGCCAAAAGGAATTCCATATTTAATTAAATTTTCAAATAATCTTCCAGATATATTTTGGAACAGTGATAAATATGGAAAAGGATTAGTAAATACTTTAATTAGTAAATTACGATTTAAAATGCATCTTCCAGGTGATAATTATCGCTGTGCAGGTACAAAATTAGATGAAAATTGTAAAAAACATGATATTGCTAACAGAGACAATAAAGACATACAGCTGATAAAGAACTTCAATTAGCTGCAAAAGAAAGAATGTATGCAATTGGTTCTACATTTGGTGAAAAAACAGGAGCAACAGCAGTTAGTGGAATAATGTATGGAAAAAGTAAATTAGGTATTGGAATTAATGTTAATATTGACAAAAACGATTTGGGGTATAAAAATCTTTATAAGTTTTTAAATTAAATAAAAATCATTATTCATTTTTAACCTATATAAAAATCTCTATACATTTTTAAATTTTTTAAAAATATTTATACATTTTTAAATTTCATACATTTTAAAAACTTTATATGAATATTTATACATTTTTAAACCGCATACATTTTTAAACTTTATATAAATCTTTATAATGTTTTAAACTTTATAAAAATCCTTATTAAATTTTTAATTATATATGTGATTAAATTTACAGTTGATTATACTTTGTTACCTAGTGGCAAAATAATACCAAAGTCAATAAAATTACATTTAAATAATGAACATATAAATACAATTGAACCATTTTATCTGAACTACAAAACCATAAAAAATACAGGAAATTCAATAGTTTCAAGTTTTTGATCAAGATCAAGACCTACATCTTTATATTTGGTTATTCTTTCAGCATTTTTATCTACAAGAAACAAAGCTGATTTTATAGACCATAAAAAACATTTCCCATCATTATTTTTTCATTATTACAAGCCTTTTAGTGGAGCATATGTATTAATTGTTAGTTGTAAACCAATAATTCTATTTAATGCCCATCCTGATCCATGTATTAGAAAATTAGATATATTTTCAAAAATATGTCTTTTACTTTGTTGTTTTTTTTATTAAAATCTTTTTCTGTTAAAAAAGTATAGTTTGCTGTTTGTTGTCCAAATTCAAGACCTTTTTCATTTATTTCATCTTTTTTTTAGTTTATATTCACAATATAAATATAAATATATCTTTACACCATGAAGTTCTTTCAAATAATCTATGACAATTTAAAAAAAATTTATTTTTACTGTATTTGAAAAATGATTAGGATCAAGTAAATCCAAATTATTTATAGCTTGTAACTGTTTTCTAATCCTTTTTCAACTAAGTAATCTCAATTGTTTTTTTAACTCTTGGTTTTAAAATATATTTTTAGAGAAGGGAAATATTCTTTTATCTTCTTTAGTTAGAAAAACATCATAAATATCATAATATGGCAACTTTTTCCAAAGATTTTCACTACTTTCAGATTTATTATTTTTAACATTATTTGTTTCATTGTCACGTACTTCAGGTGTATTATTATTAACAATATTTGCATTATTTTCACTTACTTCAGATGAATAATTATTAAAATTATTTGTATTACATTCACCTGCTTCAACAACATTGTTTTTATTATTTTCACTTACTTTAGATGTATTATTTCTGTGGATGATTACTAATAATAACTGAATGATTATTAATAATAAATCTAATATAATCAACTTTAGGTAAACATGAATATCCTCATAAATTATGTATTCCACAGATTTCACGAAGTCTAGCAGCTGTGAATTGTTGTAGTTGATAAGCAATGTAACTTTCCATTTTGCTTTACTATTTATTACAAAAATATTACTACATTTGTAAAAAGTATGTTTTTAATAAAATGATAATTATTTAATAGATGGATAAGGATAATTATTTAATAAATAATTAATCAAAAAGAGAATTAGTTTATTATTTAGGTTAACAATCTATTGGTTTTTAAACAATTAGTTTCTAATATAGTTTAAAATCAATTAGTTTAATCTTCTATTTATTCCAAAAAGATTCATTAGATTTGTATAAATTAATTATATTAATAAAATTATAAATAGTTAATAGATAATTAATCATAGGGGGCTATTATTTAATAAATTATAAAGTTAAAGATTTATTTTTCTTAATATATTCTAAAGTACATTTCTTACATTTATTATTATGTTTATCTTGACGTGAAGGATTTATATAAGAACAATTTAAATCTTTAATCTCTTGACAAATGTTACATTTCTTTGTAGATGTAGATTTTTCTTCGCTCTGAATACGTAAGTGCATAGAATGATGATGTATAACTTCTTCATTATTCATTGTAGATTTAGATTTTTCTTCATTATCCATTGTTAATAATAATTTTGGATGTTCGTCACTTGGATTTCGTTTTAAATGTTCTTTAAAATAATATTTCGCATCACTTTTTCCACTTACACAAGGAATTCGACTTTTATTGTAATTTGTATATGATATTTATTTATGCATGATCTACATATAGTTCTATAACCATCTTTTGTAAAGTTTTGCATAGTAAAATTATCAAATTATTTCTCTGTATTACAATATTTACAAAGTTTAGTTTGCACAGAACTATCTTGTTGAACTTGACACAGTCTTAAACCAGCTATAACTGGTGTTTGATGCAGTTCTAAGCCTGCTTCAGCTGAGCTTGCTCCATTTATATATAAAAAAATTTTAGATTTGTGACAATGTAAATTTTTATAATTTTTTAAATTTTATTTTGAAATTATTCATATAAATTATTAAAAAAATAATCGTCAACAGAATCATCATCAGAATCATCATCTGATTCATAATCCTGATTTCCAAATTATTGATTCCAATAAATAGAGAATTAAAAGAGCTTGTAGATACAGGTAAAGAATCAAGTGGTGCTAATATATCTTTAATGTTGTTTCCTTATTTTTAATAATACTTCTACAAAGTGGACAATTTTCTTTTTCCTTTAACAATTTATCAATACATTCTTTATGAAAAATATGATTGCAATATGTTTTAACAAATTGATTACTATTTTAAGTACAATCAGGACAATCAATATCTTTTTCATATACCTCATTTATTTCATAAGTATCTTTTTCTTTAGCTTGAATTTCGTTTTGTTTCTCCATTTATAAGAAATAATTTTTATTAGATGAAAAAAATAAAAATAAATAATTTTAAATGAATCATTTAGCTATAATTTCAAAATTACATTATTTTAAAAAAATCACATTGTGAACTCTATATCATGAATTTCATTTTTTCTATTTTTAAGTTTTTTCATTTCTTTATATTTTAATTTCATTTGTCCTTTTTTAATTATTTCAAAATCAAAATCATCAATTAACTTAAATCTATTTTGCAAAATAACTTTCAAATCATTATCAAGTTCTAGACAAAGTTGTTGTTCTTATCTAGTATATAAATATTTACAGTTTGTAATATCATATAAAACATTTATCTCTAGCTCATTTACTTTTCTAATTTCTTTAGATTAATTGTTTAGCTTCTTGATTGAAGTAGTTTCCATTTATATAGAAATTTTTAAATTAATTTTACAAAAAAAATTTAGTTAATATTAAAAATATTTTTAAGGAATGTAATTTGTCGAATAGTATATTTTTATTTATTTACTTTCATTCATGATATAAAATTGTTTTTCTCATTAATTGTATTTATGTGAATGGACAACAATAAGCCATAATTAAGACAGTGTAGTGAATGTATGATTCAAAAAAGTATTGAAGAATTTTATGAAGATAAATATCGAGAGGTGGACATTCCTATGTATGTAAAGAATGTATGAAAATTAAAGTTACTTGTAAATGTGGTAGAACTGTAAATAAGTGTTATCTCAAAAAGCATTTACAAACAACAAATCATATTAATCTAATGTAAAGTATTTAGTAAAGGTTCTACTTAATAAATAAAGTAAATAGATACCTTTTCTATGTTCTAGATAATTATGTCAATTTCATGGAAAATAAGAAAATTGTGGGTGTTAACAACCGATTTTTTATTTTTTATATAATTGCTCTAGTGAGCCATAACATACAAAAAGTATCTAATGAAGACGCCTTTATTAACCAATTCGTATTCCGTGTGATATGCAGCATCGGATCTGCGCTTAGTTTTTGGTATGTCATCAGATCTAACAGGTCTCGGATCTTTAGGTCATAATCTTTGGTCTTCATAACGACAGTCACATTCCCCTTATCGGCAGGTAGTACCAATATACTCTTGTCGGTATTAAGGTTCTTAATAGCTTGTACCTCTTCTTTCTTCATATTGCAAGCTGGTGGTTTAGCTCGGTGCAGTATCCTGGCTGTTTCAGTGCGTATTTCCTTTGCCCTTTCACATGGAAAAGTCTCAATAGCCGCTTCAGTGTTAGCAATGATTTCCTCCATAGGTATAGTTCTTGGGATGATAGCGAAATTCCCTCCTTTTTGAAGAACAGACACTTCCTCCTCGGTCAATTGTCGTTCAGTGAGGTTGAGCACTGTGTGTGACATGTTGGGATTCACCTTGTCAGTCTGCTTCCGGCATCTTGCGAACTTTTTCTTCCCGTTGCTCAGTGCAGCGTTCGAGTTCATTCTGCATGCTCCTGTGAGTGATGCTGTCGATCTTCTCCCAGTCTTCTCGATGCATTCTGCTACTTAGTTGATAGAAAATGTCCAAAAGTTCCTGATCCATTCTTGCCAAGTATCTCCGTGTTGTATGAATTCACTCATGAAGAAAAGCTCGTTTTACTCTGAGTAGATACAATGTGCTTGGGCAGTGTTGAATAGCCGCTTACATTTCAAGAACTTCAGTGTAGCATCTTCATCTCTCCACTGCGCAAGAAAGGCGAGAGAGGACATCAATCGCGCTTTCTTCTTCTGTCGTTGGTCAAGGCGTCGGTACAATCTGCAAATCTCCTCCCCATAGAGGCCATGAAAGCCTGAACAATTTTGTACTATCACAGCTGTCTAACTGAATGAACTTCATATGATTTAGTATGCGATCTGTAATGTTTTGGGTTAAAATGTGTAAAAACAAATTAATTTGTTCGTACTCTGTATGTACAGTTAAAACTACTCTTCTTTTAAAAATATTACAAAATTTCTGGTATACTTAAAATTCATATTATTAATTGCACAGTCTAATGTGAACCATTACATTAATTTCTGGATCTGTTTATAAAATTATGTTATATCTTGGTGATGATTCTTCTTTTATCATGAAAGTTTGTAAACTCTTTTGCTTTGTAAACTCTTTGGAATGTTGTGCATACCTTAGAATGTGAGTGGTAGTAGTGGGCATCCCCCTGATGGAATCAGATGTGTTTCTGAGTGTGTAACTACTAACGTCATTTGTGTTGTGATAGAGGTGAAAACTGTAAAGTCATTTTGTTTTAGAAGAGTTAGATAAAATAAAAAGGTATTCATAGCAACAGGCTAATGTTCATCAGCTATTTCGTCTTCAGGAACGCAGAACATTATAAAATGTCAGCTGCAAGATGTACCCCTAGACACAACAAATATTAGAGCCAACAACAAGAAGAGAAAATCAAAATAAGTAAACAGTTTTTCTTTTGTATGTCTTATGCCTCTTGAAGCTTTCAAAATTTGCGCAAAGACAGAGACTTTTAATAATGATGTGTAGTGGGGAAAGGTTATGCACTACAACTCATAGGAAACTATTATCTGCATAAAGTCAGATATGAAAATAATTGTAGCAAATATACGATTTACAGGTCTTGGGCATCATGGCCAGATGCAGTAAATTGTCTGTGTGTGGTGGAACAGAATTTTTATTTTTACACTTGGTATAAACTAACAAGAAAGTGCATTCAAAAATTCATACAAATATTTTAGCTTTAAACATAAAATGTGTACTTTGTGTCACTAATGGTAATGAAAATAAAGTTTTCCTTATATGTCTTGAAGCATTACTCTATGGAAAGAGCCATCTTTTCTTCACAAATAGGACAAATGTACCATGATTCATGGTGTTTCTTTTATTGTGTGCACACTTGGCACGACTTTGTTGGCCACACTTTTTTCTGTGTGGTTTGTATTGTCTCTAAATAATGAAAGCTACCATATATCCTGATTGTCTTCTGTGTGTCTGGCATGTTATCCCCAGTCAATATCTGAATAAATTTTGTCTCAGATGCTAAGAGACTCGTTATTTCTTCCTGCTGTCTGATAATAAAACTGATGGACATTGTACAGGTAAATTTCCATTACATATAGAGCAAGATTTTTGGCTATCTAATAGTCTTTTGCAATGCTGAATATTACAACAGCATTTGATCTGAATGATCAATAACTTCCATGCCTACAACAGCATTTGATTTGACTGATAAATACCTCCCATGCCAAATGTTAGAAATGGTGAGGACTTCCATTTGTCCTTCCATTTGCAAACAACATTGTCATCTGACCTTTCTTCAGTTTATACTAGTGGACAATTTTGGGTTTTCCTTATGTCATTGCATAATGTTCCACACACATAGCTTTTGTAAGTCAACAACAATTAATTACATACTTGTCCACATGAAGCACATATCCTTTCTTCAAGAAAGCTTCCATAATGCATAAAACAACTTCAGATATGTGGCACATCTCGGCCTTCTCCTGTGACTTGCTACAGTAGATTTTTATTTT
Source organism: Schistocerca nitens (assembly GCF_023898315.1). Taxonomy (NCBI): domain Eukaryota; kingdom Metazoa; phylum Arthropoda; class Insecta; order Orthoptera; family Acrididae; genus Schistocerca; species Schistocerca nitens. The sequence continues at coordinate 142,400,260 of NC_064625.1, forward strand.
CAGAAACACACCATTAGATTCACAGAGGTTGTAAAGTTTTACAGCACACTTGTGTTTCTTGTCCTTGATATACTCTAATGGTATTGGTGACAAGAGAAACGGTGCAAAATTGGGTTGCGAACTTCACACTTCTCTTACTACAGTTGACTTACTTAAAATGTTCAGACGATCCTCTTCTTTGGATATGCGACTGCGTCAATGTCCACAACTTCTTCTCTGAAGAAATAATGTTGGTTAGAGGAACTAAAAATACTCTCTCTCTTACTAGAAATAACTCGGTACCCTCATACTTTCTGTTCAGTTCAGGTATATTTTCATTTCCACAAGTTTCACATAAGTATACAAACTCTTGCAAGTCAACTACGTCGATAACTCGGAGACACTACTAAGTATAATTACAATGTGTTGGGTTTAATAACCACCAGAAATTCAAAAACAGGTCCTGCTTCTAGCAAGTCTGACACCAAGATTAAGTAAGAGTCTCTAGGCAAATCATGTTCCAATTGTCTATAACTATTACAATTATTCGACCACCAAGGAATAATACATAGTTATTCCTTGCACCCTCCATACAGGTTCTATGGTGTGAGCAGCAAACACTTGTCGTCTGACGCAGCTCCTGTCCTCTTAGGACCAACGTCCATCCTGCACTCACAGACATGTGTTGCGCAGTAAACAGGCTCTCTCTCTCTCTCTCTCTCTCTCTCTCTCTCTCACTAACTTATCTTTAAAACATCGAGTGTTCGAGGATGCAGATGGCCGAGTGGTTCCAGAATTTACGTGGAAATTCTAGAATCACTGCAATACTGGCTGAAAGACAGACGGCCACGACACAAAACCACTGATTTGTCAATGCAGAGATTCTTGTGTGGAATGTAATTATTGCTCATGAAACTATTGAAATGATCCGAAACTGGTGTAATTTTGTTGTAAGTCATTGAATTGCAGTGGGCTGTTTCAGAAGGATAGATATCTCATAACAACTGAAATCTGTTTATACTCATAACAGATCTCCAGAAAGTGACATTGTAACAAGGACTTGTACTTCAGGAACGTTCTATCGATGGAAAACAACAAGGTCCTAAGTGCAGCAACAGCCCCAGAAATACTTTCATTTTAACATCTGTATCCCTCCATCTTGAGAGCCTGGTTGATATTCTACTCTTATGTGTTATGCTTCCTGGTTAGCATATAGATTTGTTTATTCCCACAATATTAGGAACTCTTTGGAAAAAAAACAAATGAACAAGTGCATTGACACCAAAATTTTATAAGTCTTATTTCCTCATTGAACACAAATACTGGTGGATCTTGAGGAATGTCACTCCACTCATCACTGTTATTCACAGTGCCTGTCATTGGACCAACCTGTTCATCTTCATCATTGCATTCACTGTTGTCTGCAACTGAATCCTCGCTCAAATGTTCACATGAAGATGGTTTGTAAGGACTTCCACCATCTGAGAATTCATCCATAAACTCGTCTTATTCCGATTTGTTCATGTTAGCTAGCTGTTCAAGTTCTACAACACTCATTTTCTGCTTATTGCTAGTCATTTGAGGAAAGTTGAGTGCAAATAATGGTAAACGTCAGTGAACCATATTCAATGAAGATGAGCAACTGCTGATGCAGTTACAATAAAGACCTGGATTGTAATGTCGAACAAAATGCTTCGAAATACGTAAGCTGGTGACTGACCTTTGACATTGAGTTATCATGTTGTTGACGTCTGAGCTTAACTTTCTGTACGCCAACTATGGCATAAGTTGCAGACTCCATTATCCTGACAAAGAAAAAAATAAGTTTCACTATACAGGTGGACTACAAATGAGATGACGAATCAATCTGTATGAACCACATGACATAGTTTGTAGATTGAAGGTTGAGAGGGAGAAGATAAAGGAAAGGAAAGGGAAAGAACTATTGATGTCAGCTGCATTGGGACATTATGTGGAATCAGCAGTAACGAGTGAAAATGGGTGTTGAACCAGGTTTTGAACCCATGACCTCCTATTTACTTGGCAGTTGTGTTAGCCAGTGCACCACCCAGACACAGTGTTTATCACATATCTGCAGTCCTCATTCATGCCCTCCATGCTCATTACTTTGAGATTCCTGCAGAAACTCAAATGTAATTGTGTATCTGCTTCAAATGTGCTTGATTCATAGACCATCAACGTGAATCAATTACATATGTCCAAAAGTGAGACACCACACATTTATACACTCAACAAGGGTTCTGGGAGCAGGTTACTAATTTTGGCCATGGCAGTCAACATGTTAAACAATATCTGCATCTACATAGATACTCTTCAAGCCACCATAAGGTGTGTAGTTGGGGGGGGGGTTATTTGGGGGAAGAGACCAAACAGAGAGGTCTTCAGTCTCAGGTCTCATCGAATTAGGGAAGGATGGAGAAGGAAGTCGGCCGTGCCCTTTCAAAGGAATCATTTCGGCATTTGCCTGGAGCGATTTAGGGAAATCACGGAAAACCTGAATCAGGATGGCCGGACGCGGGATTGAACCGTCGTCCTCCCGAAGGTGTGTGGTGGTAGGCACCCTGTACCACTATTTGTCATTTCCACTCGCAAATAGAGTGAGGGAAAAACAGCTCTCTGTACGCCTCCATATGAACCCCTAATTTCTGGTATCTTTGTGGTCCATACACACGATGTATGTTGGCAGGAACAGAATTGTGTGCCAGTCAGCTTCAAATACCGGTTTCCTAAATTTTCGCAATAGTGTTTCATCGAAAGAACGCCACCTTCCCCAAAGCATCTCTGTAACACTTAAGTTTTGTTCAAACCTTCCTACAACGCATCTAGCAGGCCTCCTCAGAATTGCATCGGTGTCTTCCTTCAATCAGACCTGGTACAGACCCCAAAGTCTCAAGCAGTACTCAAGAGTAGGTTGCCCCAGCTTCCTACATGTGGCCTCCTTTACAGGTGAACCACTCTTTTCTAAAATTCTTCCAATAGACCGAAGGACAACATACTGTGTTCTATTACTTAAGAAGTCTTCGAGCCACTCACATATCTGTGAACTTATTTCATATGCTCATAGCTTTGTTAACAGCCTGCAATGGGGCACCGTGTCAAATGCTTTCCAGGAATCTAGAAATATGGAATCTGTTTCCCTTCATCCATAGTTCTCAATATAATATATCATGTGAGAAAAGAGCAAGCCGAGGTTCACATGACTCATGCTGACTCATGGTCATAAACTTCTTAGCCTCCAGAAAGTTTATTACATTTGAACTGAGAATGTGTTCAAGAATTCTGCAGCAAACAGAAGTTAGGGATGTTGTTCTGTAATTTTGCGGATCCGTTCTTTTACCTTTCTTGTATACTGGAGTCACCTGCGCTTTTCTCCAGTCGCTTGGGACTTTGTCCTGGGTGAGAGATTTACGATAAATGCAATGCTATTGGGCCTCTCCTCAGACTTTCAGTTGGTGATACTCTCTCAATGCAGCACGGTTTCTCTTCTCGATAGCCGTACTATGTAGTCACTCTATGGCTTGTCAAATGACAGCATGGATGTCTTACTGTCATACACAAAGTGTAAAGTGCCAGATTTGCACCTGTTGGACAAAATTGGAACTAAATTTTTCCGGTGTAAATCAGTTCCACATTAACACTTAAGCATAGCTACCAAGGTTTGCTGCCATAAGAATGATTATAGCCTACACTGGACCTGTGTGAGAGGCTGCACTTTAGTTATAAGTACACAGTTTGCAGGTTCAATTGACAGGCGAGTATTATGGATATGCTTCAGGAAATCGAAAAGGAATCCCTGGATGGCAGATGTGTTTTTAAACAGTACTGAGGAAGTTCAGAGAACTGACATTTGAGGCAGGCTGCAGAAAGATTCTACTGCCACCAGTTTACATCTCACATAAAACCTGTGATGTGAAGATAAATCAGTGTTTGTACAGAATGATATAGACAATTGCCTCACTCCATCTCTCAGTGGAACATGAAAGGAAATGACTAGTACTAATACACGGTACTGCTTGCCATTCTCTGTACGGTGGATGGCAGAGTATGTATGTAGATGTAGAAGCACTTAAGAGAGGAACAAACTGAAAAAATATAAAATATTTGATACTGTTGTACTTTGTTTTTATTGAGCAAATATCTGCAAATTGTAATTAGTATATTAAAGTGAAATTCTACAATGGTTACAAGGTACATATCTATCTTAGTGTCACAGGCATTATTATTGGTTGGGCTCTAACTATACAGAAAACATTCTCTCTCTCTCTCACTCTCTCTCTTGTGACATTTCTTGGTTACAGTCTCCCTCCATTGCTCCCTGTAACCCATGAGTAAGTATAGTGGGTTTAAAATGCCTGTTTCATACAGCAGCAGCATTGAGGTGTACCCAGACGACAGTGAGCCCCAGAGCAATGGTTGTGATGACTGGCAGTATGGCAGCACTGGAGCCAGGGGCGTCGGTGCTGATGGGGGCGTCAGTGGTGTTGGGGGCGTCAGTGGTGGCGGGGGCGTCAGTGGTGGCGGGGGCGTCAGTACTGACGGGGGCTACACTCTGCAGCCACGTCCTGAGTGTCGGCTCATTCCTTTCCATCCACCTGTCCAGCGAGCTGATGGTTTTTTCCAGAGACTCACTGATTCCCCAACTGGACACAGCCTCGAGCAACTGGAAAAGAGGGATTCTACAGTTAGCGATAACTTGCTTAACACTAGTAGATTACCCATTATTGCCTGCTTAAACCAGCATACATTCATTCACTCGTTCATTCATTTATACATTTGTATATCCGTTGATGGAGGATGTGGATTGAGGCAAGATATTCATTAACTGGCAGCAGCCACTGCTGGATACTTCTGTAAAGGCTAAAAGGCCGAACACCATTTACGTAGCAGCTAGTATATGACATGTCACTTCACAGATGGCTCTCCCTTTGGTAGTATATATTTGGCCAACTACAGGTCTTGCATAGGTGATAGTAGGAGGGTGTATATGGCGAGTTTTGCAGCGGGGATGGTCACAGCCAGGGAGCCATAGGATAGGGAGATGGTGCAGAAGAAGCATAGGGTCTGACAAGCATATTGCAGAGATTGGGAGAGCGACGGAAAGCTATGCTATGTGTGGTAAGCAAAGTCTCAGACAGAATGGACCTCCTTTTAGGGCATGATTTTAGGAAGTCATGGCCTTGTTGAAGTAGCTCACTAATACATTCATGACAAGGATAATACTGAGCGACATGCCATGTACTAGTAAGTTGTTTTTTTTGGAGGGATCAGCAGTACCAGGATTGGATATGATTGCCTGAGAAATCTGCTTTTGAAGTAGGCTGGTGGGGTGATTATGTCCAGTGACGGCTCAGGTGAGAATGGTGGTGTATTGCTGTAGAGAGTCCGCATCTGAACAAAAACGTTTGCCTCAAATGTCAAGCCTGTATGGGAGGGAATGTCTCACATGGAAAGGATAGCAACTGTCAAAATGTAAGTACTGTTGTTTGCTAGTAGATTTAATGTGGACAGAAGTGTGTACCAGACCTTCAGTATGAGCTCAACATCAAGGAAAGTAGCATGGCATTCAGAATAGGACTATGTGAAATTTAACTGGAAGAAGGTATTTAGAGATTCCAGGGAATATAACAGGTCAGCCTCATCATGAGTCCATACAGCAAAGATGTCATCAATGTAGCTAAACCAAACCAGGGGTAAATGCTTATGAATCCCAGGAAAGTCCCCTCCAAGCCACCCTTGAAAAGGGTGGCGTAGGAAGGAGGTATTCCAGTTCCCATGGGTGTAACCCTGATATTACTGCATCCCTGCCTGCCCCTCAAATTTGACATAGTTGTTGGTAAGTATAAAGTTGATTAAGGTGAGCAGGAAGGCTGTCATAGGTTTGGAAAGGTGGGTACTGACCGAGGAAATGTCCAGCAACAGACCGACCATGAATGTGGGGGATGTTGGCATAGAGGGAGGTGGCATCAATTGTGACAAGCAAGGTGTCTGGTGGAAGTGGGATGGGCACGGATTTCAGATGATCTAGGAAATGGTTGGAGTCTATATAGGAGGGAAGTCTTTTTTCTATGGCTTGAAGGTGTTGAGCAACTAGGGCAGATATATGTTCGGTGGGTGCTTTAAGCCAGAAACTATAGGATGGCCAGGATGATTGGAATGTGGACCATAGGAAGAAGGTAAAAGGTGGGGGCGTGTGGTTTGGGTGGGGTAAGGAGTTCCATGGATTGAGGTATTAGTCCTTGTTAGGGGCCTGACTTCTAAGGAGGGAATGCAGGTCAGTTTCATTCACAGGATGGGATCTTGATGGCAGATACTGTGCATAGAGGTGTCAGACAGCTGACATAGAGATCACTACCGTTTTCCTGTCAGTCAAGTACTACAGTCGTAGATCCTTTGTCTGTTGAGAGGATAACGATGCGTCATCAGCTTTTAGTAAGCTCAGAGTGTGGAGTTCTGCAGATGATAGGTTAGGGTCATGTGTTAGGAACCTGAGAAAGAATTGTGAAACAATGCTGGATCTTAGGAACTCTTGGAAGGCTTGTAAGAGATGATATTGAGATAGTTGTGTGGATCAAGTTGGGATCACGATTGGAACTGTTCAAGGCAGTGTTCAATGCCAGGATTGCTGTTATAAAGGTTTTGGGATTGTGTTGCAAAGTGATATGTGTGAAGAAAAGTAGGTCCTACACCAAAGCTGCGTGATTCAATGCAAGTTTAGGGGTGAAAGTGAGGTCCTTGGATAATATAGATATTTCAGGAGGGGAGAGGTGGAGAACACTGCGCTGTTGTGACTGATTCTTGTGACTATGAGTTATTATTGGTCTGGGAGACAGTAGTGAAGGCTGGGTAATATTAAGGAGGTTGGCCAAGCTGGTAATGTTAAGGCAGTTGTGGAGGTTGGCCAAATTTGGTTTGTAGGAGAGGAGTGGTGGTTGATGGTGTGGCTGTTTAGGGAGCTGCAGAGGGACAGAATAAGAAACACCACTATTAAAGTAGTTTATGAGAAGGTGGGATAGCTTTTTGAGGTGAACTCTGGCATGTTTTTGCAGTCTGAAGTTGGCTTCATACCATCTAAGGAAATATGAGGGATAGATAACTAAAGGATTTTGTAGAAGAAGAGAAGTCTGGTGGAGTGGAAATCGGCATATGAGGCATATATGTCATAGATTGGGAAAGTGCAAGAGATTGCTGTATTTGAAACTGTAAAAGAGCCTGGTGTAGAGTAGGATTACATACAGAAACAAGAACTTTCAATGTTAGCCTTTGGGAGTAACTCCAAGGGGCAAACAGGTTTCAAAAAACAGAATAATGGGACCTTAGTTTTGATAGTGCAAAAGCATATTTTTGGAATGAAGTCACTGTCCTCATCCATCCAGCCTCTTCCCTATTCCCATTCTAGCACTACACAGCCATCATTTCGCTACCACACCCAGTCTTTTTATTTCTCTCCTTTTCCGCTACTTCCCCCCCCCCCCCCCCCAACCTCACCCCAGCCTTCCATCTAACCTGCAGCATTTCACTGTCTGCTACCCCCACCGTACTATCCCTCCCCCGCCCCACCCCAGCCTCCATCTTTCCCCCACCCAGTCACCACTCCCATCATGCACTGGTACTGCTGCTCGCAGTGTGGATTCAGTTGCCTGAGACTGCGTTTCCATGAGTGTGGAGTGTGTGTGTGCATATATGTGTCTATTGTTGAGAAAGGCCAATGGCCGAAAGCTTTAATTGTGAAAGTCTTTTTGTTGTGCCTATCTGCGACTCAGCATCTCTGTTATATCTATTGCTTTTACATCACACAAGGTACAAGAAAAACTGGGCTTTCCAAATGTGTTCTTTTTAAAGCAAGCAGGATGCTTCAGGAAATCTAACTCATGAGCTGATGTTTGGTACACACATTTTATCCACAATTTTACCAGAAGGTTGAAACACAATTTCAAATATTTTGTGCATGTATCTGTCCAAGAATTGCTGAAATTGGTGCGAATATGAGAGAGTATATACCAGCTAAACCGGATTAGCGATCATCTTCCATCTTTTAGCTATTTCTGTATCAATACAGAAGTTTAACGTACCTCTTTAAAGGAGCACTATTAATCTATAAGCCTCTTTGTAGCAGAAGTATGCAAAGCTTTGGTAGAAAGACTAAAGGGTAACATTGAGTTTGAAGCAAAAATACAGTTTTCATTTATATTTTTTTGTTCACCTGCATATGGAAATAGATATGAAAAGAGCTCACATCAAACTTATGCATGATTCTGACCTCATCCCCAATGGCAGCCTAACTGCCCTGTTTCATATTGGGAACCTTGTATACAGTAATTTTGACGTCCTGTAGCTCTGCTTGTATGCAAGTCACAATATTAAACTCATTCTGTTCTCTCACTTGTCTGCTTCTCTACCGCTGTAAACTCACAATAACAAACAAATATCAAAACAAGTGAATGTTTTTAGATGTGACTACAATGTTGTCGGTGTGAGAAGTAGGAAGTTAAGGTGAGAGTGAGGGGGAAGCATTTGCAGACAAGAACAGAGACACACTAGCTCTAAAATACCAAATATGCTATGCCCTTTGTGGCCACCAACGGCGACCTCTCAGCAATATAATGGCAACTGCCTGCATCATCAGCTATACTGCCTGACCATACTGCAGTTGGCGTGTATTGTTATCACATTACAGCAAAGTTGATGGCACCGCTATTACAGCCAAATATTTCCTTAAAATGTGTTAAAAACAAATAATGGCTAACGTTAATCTTCTCTAATTGGAAATTGCGGTAATCACTTCTACGCTAATTTATGCCTGTGTGTTAGGAGGAAGACAGCTCCTTTTTTAAGTCACTACTTCTGCTCTCGTAATACTCAGCTGCTGCTAGTATCTGATACTTCACACTGGGCATGGCTCACGTCTTACATTCTGGGGAAATCTGCACCATTTAGCCATTTGAACTAACCTATGCCTTGAGTTACACTACAAATCAGTCTATCACCACATCCAAGATTTCAGGGTTCAGGGGGGGGTAGGGATATCACACTATAACTATTTTATGTATTGTATCTTCTTTTGTAATCAACTACTAAATAACAACAAAAGCAAAACTCCAAAATAAGCTCTATAGGTAGCATATTTATCTGGCAACACTTTATCACAACAAATCATACTAATGTCGCTGAACATACTTCTATTAAATAAACAAGAAAGTACCAGAATCATTTAGAGAATGTGAAGCTGAATAAAAAAAATCTGAAGGAAACCAGACGAGACGTGAACCGATGAACTTTAACATCGTAGGTGTGCACCTATATTCACTGTAGTATTTCACTGAAGAGGCATTTTTCAAAGAAAATGAGTCCTGTTTATATTACATTACATGTCGTGCAACTTCATAAGGAATACTGCCACTTGTGATGCACCTAAAAGAAATTTTCGATTCCTGAACCCAGACAATTTGTATTGTGATGCACATAACAGAAATTTTCGATTCCTGAACCAAGACAATTTTTAAAAAGCATAACTAATGATAATGATAATGATAATAATAATAATAATAATCCCCATGGAGGCCCGGGAAAAGAATAGGCCTTTGGTATGTTCTGCCAGTCGTAAAAGGCGACGAAAAGAACAAATCACTAATAGGGCTAACCCCAATTTTAGTGTGATTAGTTGGTTCAGGACAGAACTAATGAAGCCTCGGACAAGCGCTGTCATGGTCGGGGACCACGCTTGAACCCTATGCCCGCCCACAATGGTAACGACACTGCTAGCCACACGGAAAATGATTTAAATCCAAATAGAGGTGATTTGCAGGATATGCTTCCTGCAACCACTCTAGAAGGAAAACAAAGACAGAGGATAAGATGGTCAGATGGAGTTAACCGGCACCTCATGTTCTGTTATTACCAAGCAACAAACCTAGGAACCAACACAACTGGATACAGATCACAAGTATACACAAAATTTATTACCAGATATCCAGAATTAAAATTTTTAACAGAACAACGACTAGCTGATCAGATCCGTGTAATAATAAAAAATAACAGGATACCCCAGTCAGAATTAGAAAACATCAAACAACAAGTACAACAAATACTGGAACAAAATAATGTGCAATCAGAAGAAGAAGAAAATACAGTAATGGACTCAAACATCCCAGAGCAAACAAACAAAGAACAACACGCATCAATTACACAATCAGAGGAAAACGAAATCTAAAGCCAGCCACCAGAGCAAGCACAAATAGAACACGAAGTGACACACATGTTAGATTTAGAAGAAAAATTTCAGCTGACAATATAGAATACAAAGACACAAATACAGACATTAGACCATTCTTGCATAGACCACCAAATAACCCACAAGTCGAAACAACAATAACAACTATCAACAACAATCATACACAACAAAATAAATGAAAATACAACTATGGAAGAGTTACAACTATTGGTTTATATAGGAGCACTCACTACACTAAATATACACACTAGGCAGAGATCAGAACAAACCAACACACAGAAGAAACCCACAAAACCAGCATGGGAACACAGGCTACAGATCAGGATAGAAAAACCGAGAAGAGACACTGGACAGCTAACACAATTTATAAGAAATGAAATATCAGACAAAAAACGAAAAACGTTAGCTAAAATCTCACAACAAGAAGCGATAGAGCAATTAGATGAAAAGAAGCAGAAATTACAAGCATTGGCCAAACGACTTAGAAGATACAAAAAAAGTGAAAATAGTAGCAAACAAAACAAAAAATTCAACACAAACCAAAAGAAATTTTACCAGACAATAGATTACACATACATTAAAACAGACAATCCACCAAACATAACAGACATGGAGCAATTCTGGAGCACCATATGGTCAAACCCGGTACAACATAACAGACATGCACGGTGGATACAAGCAGAAACAGACACATACAAGATGATACCACAAATGCCCGAAGTGATAATTTTGCAACATGAAGTCACCCAAGCAATTAATTCTACGCACAATTGGAAAGCCCCTGGAAATGATAAAATAGCAAATTTCTGGCTAAAGAAGTTCACCTCAACACATTCACATCTAACTAAATTATTTAACAGTTACATTGCAGACCCATACACAGTCCCTGATACACTTACACAAGGGATAACTTATCTGAAACCTAAAGATCAAGCAGACATTTCAAACCCAGCAAAATATCGCCCCATAGCAAGCCTACAAACAATATACAAAATATTAACTTCAGTCATTACACAGAAATTAATGACACATACAACACAGAACAAAATTATAAAAGAAGAACAAGAAGGCTGTTGCAAAGGAGCACGAGGATGTAAAGAGCAACTGATGATAGATGCAGAGGTGACATATCAAGCTAAAACTAAACAAAGGTCACTACACTATGCTTACATTGATTACCGAAAAGCTTTTGATAGTGTATCCCACTCATAGTTACTACAAATATTGGAAATATACAAAGTAGATCCTAAATTGATACAGTTCCTAGATGTAGTAATGAAAAATTGGAAAACCACACTTAATATCCAAATAAACTCAAATAATATCACATCACAGCCAATAGAGATTAAGTGTGGAATATACCAAGGAGACTCATTAAGTCCATTCTGGTTCTGCCTTGCTCTGAACCCACTATCCAACATGCTAAATAATACAAATTATGGATACAATATTACTGGAACATACCAACACAAAATCACATATTTGCTATACATGGATATACATTGGAAATATACAAAGTAGATCCTAAGTTGATACAGTTCCTAAACGTAGTAATGAAAAATTCGAAAACCACACTTAATATCCAAACAAACTCAAATAATATCACAGCCAATAGAGATTAAGTGTGGAATATACCAAGGAGACTCATTAAGTCCTTTCTGGTTCTGCCTTGCTCTGAACCCACTATCCAACGTGCTAAATAATACAAATTATGGATACAATATTACTGGAACATACCCACACAAAATCACACATTTGCTATACATGGATGATCTAAAACTACTGGCAGCAACAAATCAACAACTCAACCAATTACTAAAGATAACAGAAGTATTCAGCAATGATATAAATATGGATTTTGGAAGAGACAAATGTAAGAAAAATAGCATAGTCTAGGGAAAACACACTAAACAAGAAGATTACATATTGGATAACCACAGAGACTGCATAGAAGCGATGGAAAAAACAGATGCCTATAAATATCTAGGATACAGACGAAAAATAGGAATAGATAATACAAATATTAAAGAAGAACTAAATGAAAAATATAGACAAAGACTAACAAAAATATTGGAAACAGAATTGACAGCAAGAAACAAGAGAAAAGCTATAAATACCTATGCTATACCAATATTGACCTACTCATTTGGAGTAGTGAAATGGAGTAACACAGACCTAGAAGCACTGAATACACTTACACGATCACAATGCCACAAATATAGAACACATCACATACATTCAGCAACAGAAAGATTCACATTAAGCAGAAAGGAAGGAGGAAGGGGATTTATCGACATAAAAAACCTACATTATGGACAGGTAGACAATTTAAGAAAATTCTTTCTACAACGATCAGAAACTAGCAATATACACAAAGCAATCACTCATATAAATACATCGGCTACACCATTGCAATTTCATAACCACTTCTACAACCGCTTGGATCACATAACATCAACAGATATGAAGAAAGTAAATTGGAAAAAGAAAACACTACATGGCAAGCACCCGTATCATCTAACACAGCCACTCATCGATCAAGTGGAACCAACACATGGCCAAGAAAAGGCAGTATATACAGTGAGACAGAAGGATTCTAGATCGCAATACAGGACCAAACAATAAACACCAGATATTACAGCAAGCATATTATTAAAGATCCCAATACCACAACAGATAAAAGCAGACTTTGCAAACAACAAATAGAAACAGTAGATCACATCACAAGCAGATGTACAATACTAGCAAATACAGAATACCCCAGAAGACATGACAATGTAGCAAAAATAATACATCAACAACTTGCCATACAACATAAACTAATAAAACAACACATTCCCACATACAAGTATGCACCACAAAATGTACTGGAGAATGATGAATACAAATTATACTGGAACAGAACCATTATAACTGATAAAAGAACACCACATAATACACCTGACATCATACTCACTAATAAAAAGAAGAAATTGACACAACTAATCGAAATATCCATACCCAATACAACAAATATACAAAAGAAAACAGGAGAAAAAATTGAAAAATACATCCAACCGGCTGAGGAAGTCAAGGACATGTGGCATCAGGATAGAGTTGACATTATACCAATTATACTATCGACTACAGGAGTCATACCACACAATATCCACCAGTACATCAACACAATACAGCTACATCCAAACGTATATATACAACTACAGAAATCCGTAATTATTGATACATGTTCAATTACCCGAAAGTTCCTAAATGCAATGTAAAATATACCGTACAGTTAAAAGGATGTCATGCTTGATCAAGGTCCACGTCACTTTCCATTTTTAACCAGACATAACGTCTGAGACAGATTTTATTGTCTTTAGGCCATTACAGCAATTGACAATGTCAAATGAAGATACAATTTACAGTACAATGTGATAAAGTACTGAAATATTTTAGCTTATATTACAATAAATGTACAGTGGCTCATCTACTGCATTTTACAGTTGAAGAATTTACTAATGTCATAGAATGGGTGGGCAATTAACCATTCATGCAGTCTTTCTTTCAATGTATGTTTAGGAAGATCCTGTATAGAATTTGGCAGCTTATTAAATAGTTTGTGCCCTGTGACTTCATAGCTGTTTATTGATTTTGATCATCTGTGGTAAGGCATGTATATGTGTTTGATGCTTCTTGTATTGTAACAATGTATATTTTCTCTACGTTTCACATCTTGTAGGTTCTTCTGTGTATAGATTAAGACATTGTATAAATAGGGGTTTATTACTGTCATAATTTTTTGTTCAGTAAATAAGAGTTTGCAGTGAGCCTTAAGTGAAGAAGCTGTAATTATCCTAATGGCTTTCATATGCAATAATAGGATGTCATGTATAAGACTACAATCACCCAAAAAATGCAAAGTAAGATAATGTGATGTACGTTTCAGGTATGCAATTTCTGAGTTGTCTTAATAAATAAATTACCCGAGATAGCTTACTACTAATATAGTTTACATGTTGGCCCCAGAATAACTTTTTGTCTAAATAAACTCCCAGGAATTTAACAGAGCTAGGGTCATCAGATAGTGGCTTGTCTCTTAGAGTGAAGATTATCTGCTGAGCTATGTTTATAATTTTCTTTTTAGTTGATTGGGTTTCCCAATTGTTTGCAGTTGAATGAGAGTTTGTTGAAAATTTTTCCAACCAGAGTACATAACTCCACTCTACAACCTAAAGATGGAAAATTATTACATGAAAATTATTTTTGTGTTCGATATTATACTGAACTGCAATTCAGCTCAAACTGGTTTTTTATTATCAGAAGAGGGTATTAAGCAGTAAATGTATTGGGAAAGGAATGTAAGAACTCAAGATTTTTAAACTGGCATCTGCAAGAAGTGCATCCTGAAATATAATACAATAAGATAATAAGGAGTTAAAATAGGCTGGCAGAAATCACAGCTACTGTTATTCCATGTTTATGTCACGAGCTAAAAAGAGGAACAAAACATATTCCTTTGTGTATCTCCACAAGAAACAGTTGCGTGGTGTCGTATCTGGAGATCTCTGCAGTCCAGAATGTGGGGCAGTGTCTCAGTGTCCCATGCACTGGAGATCAGAAACAGAACGAGTACCAGTATAATGGTGTAGATTGCATATTCTAGAAATGAAGGTACCACTTTACATCAGTACTATATCGGCTTCCTTCCTTCCCACTGTCGTTCTGCAAGTATGAAGAGCCTGCGAACAGTGGTAATGAGGTCAATTCGCACTCGTCGACTCGTGCTCTCTTACTGAAGCGTGCAGGAGTGTGAGGTTTGTCGTGACTTCGTGTGACTGACTGTTGTTATCAGACGGCATTTTACAAAGTTTTGGTAGATGTGAAAAGAGAAAGATGAAACTTAAGTGACACATTGTATGCAACTGCAAATGTGCTCAATTAGAGGAAGACAGATGTCTGGAAAAATTTTATGTTACAGTCCACACTTCAGATGAGCAACGTACAAAGTTCATCCAAAGCCAACAAAATGATAGTATTCTCGTTTATTACACCTCTGCCATGAGAAAACATATGTGGTCTGTTAAACAAAACTGGGCACAGAGCAGCATCACTATCATGCCCAAGAGGTCAAAAAGTGAGCTATTTGAGTGTTCTTTTGATCATGGCAATTCTTAAAGACTCCATTTTGAGCATATCCGTGTGTGCCGAGGTGGGGAGCACGCATGCACTCATGTGCACCAGAGACTTGCTATTATGTTGACTGTGTGTGTGTGTATGTGTGTGTGTGTGTGTGTGTGTGTGTGTGTGTGTGACAATGTAATTGTTACACATTTTCTGGGTAGGGATTAAACATTCAAATAAATTCACAGCCAATGACGCAAGTCCTTGGTTATACTTGAGAACTTGTGAACTCTCTCTCCTATCTACACTTGTATAGCCCACTTCTACCTGACAGCAGACTTAAGTGACAAGTTTTCTGTTAAATGGGCAGCAGCAAAGAGTGGCAAGTTGGGGCCTGAGCATGAGAAATGAAATTTTTGTGTGGATTCTAATGCACACAGTTACAAATTTTGTGAGAATATATAGTTTAAAGGAAAGTTTTTTTTTAATTTCTCGGTTTCAGGTCTCACAAACTGAAATATAATAACATCATTTTGTTCACTATATGGTCCCTGTGTTCCTGTAGGGCAGCGATTCGCAAACTTTTCCTCTAACGGGACACTGTGAGCATCCTGGCACCTTCTTTATGTTGAATGTTAATAACAAAAATATCAAGAAAAAACTTATTTTATTCAGTGATTACTTGAACTTAAAGTCTTAACATGGATAACATAAAAAAGAAGAAGGAGAATTAATACAGTCAAACACACAAAAGAGGGCCTTGTTGTTAATAGTTTTTTTGTGGAGCACTTATTCATTTCCCATGGAACACCAGTGTTCAGGAGAACACACACAGTCTGGTAAGTCCTGCCATAGGGCAATATGTCTAGTTTGCACAGTTGCCTTTCTGTTGGAATTTGTGCTCATTATTCTCCACAGGAAATAAAGTGAAAATTGTATTCAGTGAATATCAGGTCTGTTACAAATAAATGGAATTGTGAGCCACATCAGCATGCTTATACAGAATAATTCTTACCTCTGCTCTCTGATTTGCTGGCAGCCACTGAGCCATGCTGTTCACCACACTTGATGTCTTCTCGATTTCTTCCAATCTGAAACAAAATTAATACCAAATAATGTAGGCAGATGCGTAAGAACAATAGCAGTTATGCAGTGCTAACACTGAGTGATGCACTTTCTGAAAGCATTGATTGCAGCTCTGAGAAAACTGTCAGCACAAGCTTTGAAACCAGAGTTAGCTCAGGAAATAGTTTACATCATAAGAGAAAGGATGAAAGAATAGTGTTTCATGTCCCATTGTTAATGATGTCAATAAAGACAGAGTACAACCTCAGATTAGGGCAATCTAAATCTTGATCATATGAAATTAGAAAAGAAACAAATACACTGACTCTGGGTGTTGAGTACATAATTGGCATGTTAGGACAGCTACATAA
Source organism: Schistocerca nitens (assembly GCF_023898315.1). Lineage (NCBI taxonomy): Eukaryota > Metazoa > Arthropoda > Insecta > Orthoptera > Acrididae > Schistocerca > Schistocerca nitens. The sequence continues at coordinate 142,417,027 of NC_064625.1, forward strand.
TGGAAAACTAGATTCAAATATGAGTTGGCAATGAATTATGTGAAACCTGTGTTTACTTGCGTATTTGATACATTTTGCTTTTATTTTGTTGGCCTATATTTTCAATTTCTTCCTTACTGCCACACACATTAATCATTGTTCAATACCATTTAAAGCAACTGAATGACATACAGATATACAGATTGATATTTTGTCTACACATATTCCAGTTCAGTCAGTTTAGTAGTTTCAGATCAGGAAAGACAGAAATCCTTTACATAACACATTTCTCATAGTTTATGTAAGATATATGCAGTGCTGTTTTTCTGGGGAAACGCTGGGGGTTGCGTACCCCTAAACTTTTTCGTCGACAAAGTAATTTTTTTTACGGTTATGAAAACTTGGAAGAGCGCCAAAGATTTATTTCACAGACGTAAATTTTATATTTCATTTTAATGTTGGTAATTGCAATACGAACGATACTAGTGCAGTTTTTGGTGGGAAAAGCGATGTCATTGACTGTTTCAAGCATTTCGAAGCTGCAGCAACGGTTCTCGACAACTGAATCGCTGGCAGCCAGTTCGCATTGTTGATGACGCCATGGCTAGAAGCACACGGGTGGTATCCCATGCTTTAGTTATAAGTAATTTTCACTGCATTATATCCAATGTCGGAGTACCCTCAAACTTTTTTTTTTAGAAAAAAAGCACTGGATATATATACATCATATACATCAAAATACTCGTCGGAATATCCTACCCCTTATGTAATATAAGTTTTCTGATTTTTCATTGTAGTTTTAGTTTTTACGGCGAAAAATTTTAAGGATGGCAAAGTGTATTTAAATATAATGAGTTGGCATTCGCATTCGATTTGCTTCTTCAACTCACAACCTAACCTAGACCTAGTCTATGCTACAGACCAGTTACCACAACCAAGCTTGATGAAGGATCACACTTTAGTCCAGTGAAAATTTGTACTACAGAAGTATCTAGAAGTAACTGTAAAGCGGCATAAGCGATCCTTGAAAATGTAAACATTCACAACCTTTAATATTTTTTTAAAGACATCTTTATGTAGGAATCAATAACATTTGAGCGTTGCACTGGCTTTAAATGAAGGCAACTGAAATACGTCATATTTTACTTATTAAAGTTATAGATTTTTAGAAATAATCCTTTATTAGCCAAAATCGCAAAGCTGTTTATAAATGTTGATAGCTAGTTTTGGCTAAAACAGCTAGCCGTCTTCAGATCAATAACACAAACACTACTGTGTATTATGCCCAGACTGGTAGGAGATATATTGTCTAAAATAAATATTTGTGCATAACAGCATTCATAGCCCAACCTTTTTATACATGTGCAAGTCGATTAACATTTATGTATGTCTTACCCAAATGTATGAGATTACTGTAAACATTGTACAGTACCACTGCATCAGATAGTATCCACAAATGAAGAGTCTTAGCAAAAGTTAGCGGACAAATCTACCCTGTCACATAACAGCAGTGGATAATACGCTTACAAGGGAAACTCCCCGTTGCATCTCCTCCTCAGATTTAATGGTAAGAGAACCCAGCGGAGAGCCCACCAAAAGATGAACTCTGAGCAAATGTGAAATCAGGAAGGTGTACTGAACTGTGAAAAAAAAAGCAAAATAGAAAGTGTGAACAGTCTAAGGATGGGAAGTACAATAAAGAGGAATCTGAGAGAGCACTGGTGTCATGGTTAAGTGGTCACAGTGTTGGACTGCCAAGTGGGCAAGCCGCATTCAAACCTCCATCGCTCTGAAAAAAAAATCTTTTACTTTTTTTTTGCTGCTCGTTGTATTCAAATCTGTGCCTGCATTGTGGTGTAGCATACATTTTCAACAGTGAGCTGTAAGGAAGGGTCCTATAAAGGCAGTTGATGTTACACAACTACTCTATTAACAGCTGAAAGGAACTGGCTTTCAAATGGGAACCGCAATGTTTGATGACTTAGCAACAAGTCAACCGAATCCTTCACCAGAAAACATGTCTAGTGTGTCATACACAGCATTAGTGACAGTACGTGTGTTATATGATAAGAATCTCTTACCGACACACAAAATTTGTACACCTGGTAAGTGAGTGAGATATGCCTCCTTGGCCAATTAGGTGTTTGCATGAACGTGAATGTGATCACTTCCAAGAAAATGATGAAAACTTAATAGTTTGTGTGGTGTCACCGCCAGACACCACACTTGCTAGGTGGTAGCTTAAATCGGCCGCGGTCCATTAGTACATGTCGGACCCGCGTGTCGCCACTGTCAGGATCGCAGACCGAGCGCCACCACAAGGCAGGTCTCGAGAGACGTACTAGCACTCGCCCCAGTTGTACGACGACTTTGCTAGCGACTACACTGACGAAGCCTTTCTCTCATTTGCCGAGAGACAGTTAGAATAGCCTTCAGCTAAGTCCATGGCTACGACCTAGCAAGGCGCCATTAGTTACTTCATGAATCTAAAGAGTCTCACTTGTATCATCAAGAATGCTGTATACCAAAGGACGATATAAAAGTTAAGTGTTCTAGTAGCTACGTTCTTTTCTTTATCACATTCATCACGTATCCTGTTCCAGACTTCGCGCCAGTCGGCGTGTGTGTACGTGTGGCCTTTCGGCTACCCGTCGCTGTGGACTGGCTGCCTTGTCAGTCCACTGCAGTTTGTCACATAATCTGCAACAAATGAATGCAACAGTTTCACAATCACAGTTTGTCTGTGCTCTGTCAAACATACGTTTTTAATATTTTTGAAGCTGCATTCCATTTTGGAAGTTTTGACTCTTGAAGTCCTTTCTTGTAACATATTTCTCACCCTTTATTTGTTGTTTTCATTTCTGTGAGACGTCTATGTGAGACCTTCCCTGCTCTCACTAGTCCACATGTTTACTTGCGACAGTAATGTATTCTTACCACATGACTCATATTCTATAACCAATGTATCGTATGACAACTGCCAAGAGTACTGAGAGAGAGAGAGAGAGAGAGAGAGAATAAACATTTCAATGACCGAATGGGCAGCCCATAATGCTGTGAAAAAAATTAAAAATAAATATAACCAACACGAGGGAGTTTCGAACCCAGCTCGTCCGCTGTATGTCCAACACCTTCACTACTTAACGACAACGCCATGGTCGTTCGCCAGCGCTCAATATTACACTACTGGCCACTAAATTGCTACACCACGAAGATGACGTGCTACAGACGCGAAATTTAACCGACAGGAAGAAGATGCTCTGATATGCAAATGATTAGCTTTTCAGAGCATTCACATAAGGTTGGGGCCGGTGGTGACACCTACAACGTGCTGACATGAGGAAAGTTTGCAACCGATTTCTCATACAGTTGACCGGCGTTGCCTGGTGAAACGTTGTTGTGATGCCTCGTGTATGGAGCAGAAATGCGTACCATCACGTTTCCGACTTTGATAAAGGTCGGATTGTAGGCTATCGCGATTGCGGTTTATCGTATCGCGACATTGCTGCTCGCGTTGGACGAGATCCAATGACTGTTTGCAGAATATGGAATCGGTGGGTTCAGGAGGGTAATACGGAACGCCCTGCTGGATCCCAATGGCCTCGTATCACTAGCAGTCGAGATGACAGGCATCTTATCCGCATGGCTGTGACGGATCGTGCAGCTACGTCTCGATCCCAGAGTCGACAGATGGGGACGTTTGCAAGACAACAACCACCTGCACGAACAGTTCGACGACGTTTGCAGCAGCGTGGACTATCAGCTCGGAGACCACGGCTGCGGTTACCCTTGTCGCTGCATCACAGACAGGAGCAGCTGCGATGGTATACTCGACGACGAATCTGGGTGCACGAATGGCAAATCGTCATTTTTTCGGATAAATCCAGGTTCTGTTTACAGCATCACGATGGTCGCATCCGTGTTTGGCGACATCGCGGTGAACGCACATTAGAAGCGTGTATTCGTCATCCCCATACTGGCGTATCACCCAGCGTGATGGTATGGGGTGCCATTGGTTACACGTCTCGGTCACCTGTTGTTCGCATTGACGACACTCTGAACAGTGGACGTTACATTTCAGACGTGTTACGACCCATGGCGCTACCCTTCATTCGATCCCTGCGAAACCCTACATTTCAGCAGGATAATGCACGACCGCATGTTGTAGGTGCTGTACAGGCCTTTCTGGATACAGAAAATGTTCGACTGTTGCCTTGGCCAGCACGTTCCCCAGATCTCTCACCAGTTGGAAGAGTCTGGTCGATGGTGGCCGAGCAACTGGCTTGTCACAATACGCCAGTCACTACTCTTGATGAACTGTGGTATCGTGTTAAAGCTGCACGGGCAGCTGTACCTGTACACGCCATCCAAGCTCTGTTTGACTCAATGGGCAGGCGAATCAAGGCTGTTATTATGGCCAGAGGTGGTTGTTCTGGGTATTGATTTCTCAGGATCTATGCACCCAAATTGCGTGAAAATGTAATCACATGTCAGTTCTAGTATAATATATTTTTCCAACGAATACCCGCTTATCATCTGCATTTCTTCTTGGTGTAGCAATTTTAATGGCCAGTAGTGTACAACTTGTTAAGCTTGGACCGTTGACTGTTTTCATTTTGCTTTTTTTCACAGTTCCTTCTTCCTGTTTTCATGCTTTATCTGTGTTCATTTTTTGATGAGCTATCCTCTGGGCCATCTTGCCACTAAATCTGGGGGGGGGGGGGGGGGAGGGGTGCAATGGGGAGTTTCCCTTGTTAGTGTTCTGTCTGCTCTGACACAGACATATTTCTCTGTTGTTCACTGATGATGTTTGGTTCCTGGTACCACTGGGGACTTTTCCTTGGCGGGATGTCTTGGAAGTGCAGTTGAATGGAATGGACAGTGCCTTGAAAGGAGGATACAAAATGAACACCAACAACAATTAAAAAAAGGGTAATGCCATGTAGTCGAATAAAATCAGGCGCCGTTGAGGGTAGTGGATTAGGAAACGAGACACTAAAAGTAGTAGATGAGTTTGGATATTTAGGCAACAAAGTAACCGGTGATGGTCCAAGTACACAGTATAGAAAATGTAGGCTGGCAATGGCAAGAAAAGCGTTTCTGAAGAAGAGAAACTTGTTAACATCATATATACAACCTCTGACAATAAAGTTCGGTGAATAGTCCTGTAACATTAACTTAGATGAACTACGAACTACAGTTACCTTACTGTCCTTCGAAATAATTACCTCCCATAACTATGCACCACTGAGCCTGCAATACATGTCCTGGAAACTGCGCGAAATCTTCTTTTGGGACATTGTTCAAAAGCCGCGTCACGTTTTGTTGGATGTCAGGAATATCGTCAAATCTCTCTCCTTTCAGAGCGAGTTTGAGTCGAAGGAATAGGAAGAAGTCTGGAGGATTGAGATACGGCGAGTATGGTGAATGTTCAGGCTGCACCATCCGCTTTTTGCCAGGAGCTGTTTGACGATATTGGCTGTGCGTGGGCGAGCAATGTCGTGGACAGAAACCAGGAACCTTGTTGTGCGTATTGGGGTCGTACCCCGCGTAAGCGTTGCGTGAAATGGATCAAAACTTCAAAGTACCGTGCAGCGTTCAACGTCGACCCTCAGGAGGAAATTTCTTGTGGTTAAAAAAAGGGTAATGCCATGTAGTCGAATAAAATCAGGCGCCGTTGAGGGTAGTGGAAAAAGGTGATGGGCATCGTTTTGATGCGTGGTTTTTCGGCTCTGACCTTTTTCTGGCGAGGTGATGTCGGAGAACGCCATTTCATGCTTTGCCATTTCATTTCAGGGGTACGAGAGACACCAGGTTTGAACTTCACAGTTGGAAGAAATTGGGTGTTGCAACCACCGTTTCGGCAAAATCTTGTGAAGCCTCTAAATATGCCTGCTTCTGATCATCAGTGAAGTGAGTGGCATAAGACGACAACACGTTTTCCTCTTCCATAACTCCTGGGTAAGGATTTGACGCACTGATTCACGGTTCATCTGCAGTTCATCCGCTATCATGTGCACAGTTAATAGACGGTCGTTTGTGGTTAATATTCTCACTTCCTCAATGTTTTCGTCACTGACGGCGGTCGTCAGTCGTCTGCTGCAGGGATTGTCAGAAACACTTTCCCGGCCTTCTCGAAAACGGGGGAACCACTCGTACACACACTTCATGGACAGTGCTTGGTACCTATAAACATGTACGAGCACTGCACACTTGTATTGCCGAGCTTAAAACAAAACTTTAAATTAATCCTTTGCTCGTTCATTGTCCTGTTCTCAGTCCAGAACCAACGTACTAAACAAGCACTTCATCCAGCAAATCTAACACAGAACACACAGGATGCTCAACTGAACTACGGCCAACACGCAGGTGCAGCGTTATGAGTCGCCAGTGTTGCGTGATCGACCGTTCCGACTTCATTCACCTTATTGTCAGAGATTGTAGATTTAAGTGTTGGGGACTCTTTTCTGAAGGTATTTGTCTGGATAATGATAGAAGCTGAAGATATGAATTATAATTTGTGCCACAGCTGCAGCTCAAACCCAGGTCTCCTTGCGTACTGCACATGTACGCTAGCCATTACACCACTGCAGCAGTATAGGTAATACAGCTGCACGGACGACCCTAGTCCAATGCCCTCCCTACACAAACTTCAATTCCTGTCTTCAGTGCATTTTTCCCTTGCTAAATCATCAATATTGCCGAGGCTCTCCAGTACTGGAATAGCATCCCAGCTTTGTATGTAATGGGGAAAGCCTGCCTGTACCTCATACGTAAACGATCTATAGATCTAACAATGGAAAATCCAGGATGGAATGTAACAATACCTAATCACGGGCCATTAGAGGAATCCTTCTTAAAAACACAGAATCCTAAACCCCCCACCTGGTTCAGATTCATTGATGACATCTTTGCTATCTGGATTGAAGGTGAGGACACCTTATTCACATTCCTCCAGAATCTCAACAACTTCTCCCCCATTTGCTTCACCTGGTCCTAATCAACCCAACAAGCCACCTTCGTAAATGTTGACCTCCACCTCAGAGATGGCTACATCAGTACCTCCGTCCATATCAAATCTACTAACCACTAGCAATACCTCCACTACGACAGCTGCCACCCATTCCATACCAAGAAGTCCTTTCCACACAATCTAGCCACCTGTAGACGTTTGCATCTCCTATGAGGAGCAGTCCCTCTCAAAATATACTGAGGGACTCACTGAAGCCTTCACTGGCCGTAATTATCCTCTCATCCTTGTACAAAAACAAATCTCCCGCGCCTTATCTTTCCAGTCTCCCACCACCTCCAAAAGCCCCACAGTGCAGTCACAGAGGAGCATTCCCCTCGTAACTCAGTACCATTGGGGACTGGAGCAACTGAATTACATTCTCCGCCAGGGTTTCGATTACCTCTCATTGTGCCCTGAAATGAGAAATGTCCTGCCCACTATCCTTCCCACCCCTAGTACCATGATATTCCGTCGTCCACCAAACCTACACAATATACTCGCCCATCCTTACACATCCTGCTCCCAATCCCTTACCTCATGGCTCATACCCCTGTAATAGACCTAGATGCGAGACCTGTCCCATACATCCTCCTACCACCACCTACTCCAGTCCAGTCACTAACATCACCTATCCCATCAAAGGCAGGGCTACCTGTGAAACCAGTCATGTGATTTACAAGCTGAGCTGCAACCACTGTGCTGCCTTCTATGTAGGCATGACAACCAACAAGCTGTCTGTCCACATGAACGACCACTGATAAACTGTGGCCAAAAAACAAGTGGACAACCCTGTTGCTGAACACGTTGCCAAATGTGATATCCCTCATCTCAATAATTGCTTCATAGCCTGTGCCTTATGGATCCTTCCCACCAACACCAGCTTTTCAGAATTGTGCAGGTGGGAACTATCCCTGCAATACATCCTACGTTTCAGTAACCCTCCTAGCCTCAACCTTCACCCATCCAGCCCCCTCCCTGTTCCCATTCCAGCACTACACAGCCGTCATTTCACCGCCACACCCAGTCTTTTAATTTCTTTTTTTTTTTCTCTCCTTTCCGTCACATACCCCCTCCGCACCTTCTCTCCTGCCCTCCGTCTAAACTGCAACACTTCACTGTCCGCCACTCCCACCATGCTATCCCGCCCCCTCCTTGCCCCAGCCTCCTCGTTACTCCCACCCAGTCGCCATTCCCATCATGCACTGGTGCTGCTGCTCGCATTGTAGATTCAGTTCTCTAAGACTGCAGACGTGCGTGCAAGTTGCGTTTGCGTGAGTGTGTGTGTGGGTGGGTGTCTACTGCTGACAAAGGCCCAAATGGCTGAAAGCTACAACTGGGTGAATCTTTTTGTTGTGCCTATCACGACTCAGCATCTCTGCTATATGGTGAGTAGCAACTTTCCTCTCTGGTATTGATCTATAGATCTGATATATTTGAATTTTCCTTGAGACATATGAGTCTCAGCTTCATCAGTGATAGTGATGGAAAGTGAAGAAATGAATTAAAATTTGTGCCACACCTGAGACTCGAACCTGGGTCTCCTTTGTTGCTAGGCAGATGTGCTAGTCATTATACACTCCTGGAAATGGAAAAAAGAACACATTGACACCGGTGTGTCAGACCCACCATACTTGCTCCGGACACTGCGAGAGGGCTGTACAAGCAATGATCACACGCACGGCACAGCGGACACACCAGGAACCGCGGTGTTGGCCGTCGAATGGCGCTAGCTGCGCAGCATTTGTGCACCGCCGCCGTCAGTGTCAGCCAGTTTGCCGTGGCATACGGAGCTCCATCGCAGTCTTTAACACTGGTAGCATGCCGCGACAGTGTGGACGTGAACCGTATGTGCAGTTGACGGACTTTGAGCGAGGGCGTATAGTGGGCATGCGGGAGGCCGGGTGGACGTACCGCCGAATTGCTCAACACGTGGGGCGTGAGGTCTCCACAGTACATCGATGTTGTCGCCAGTGGTCGGCGGAAGGTGCACGTGCCCGTCGACCTGGGACCGGACCGCAGCGACGCACGGATGCACGCCAAGACCGTAGGATCCTACACAGTGCCGTAGGGGACCGCACCGCCACTTCCCAGCAAATTAGGGACACTGTTGCTCCTGGGGTATCGGCGAGGACCATTCGCAACCGTCTCCATGAAGCTGGGCTACGATCCCGCACACCGTTAGGCCGTCTTCCGCTCACGCCCCAACATCGTGCAGCCCGCCTCCAGTGGTGTCGCGACAGGCGTGAATGGAGGGACGAATGGAGACGTGTCGTCTTCAGCGATGAGAGTCGCTTCTGCCTTGGTGCCAATGATGGTCGTATGCGTGTTTGGCGCCGTGCAGGTGAGCGCCACAATCAGGACTGCATACGACCGAGGCACACAGGGCCAACACCCGGCATCATGGTGTGGGGAGCGATCTCCTACACTGGCTGTACACCACTGGTGATCGTCGAGGGGACACTGAATAGTGCACGGTACATCCAAACCGTCATCGAACCCATCGTTCTACCATTCCTAGACCGGCAAGGGAACTTGCTGTTCCAACAGGACAATGGACGTCCGCATGTATGCCGTGCCACCCAACGTGCTCTAGAAGGTATAAGTCAACTACCCTGTCCACCAAGATCTCCGGATCCGCGTCATCTCACGCGGTCTGCACGTCCAGCACGAACGCTGGTCCAACTGAGGCGCCAGGTGGAAATGGCACGGCAAGCCGTTCCACAGGACTACATCCAGCATCTCTACGATCGTCTCCATGGGAGAATAGCAGCCTGCATTGCTGCGAAAGGTGGATATACACTGTACTAGTGCCGACATTGTGCATGCTCTGTTGCCTGTGTCTATGTGCCTGTGGTTCTGTCAGTATGATCATGTGATGTATCTGACCCCAGGAATGTGTCAATAAAGTTTCCCCTTCCTGGGACAATGAATTCACGGTGTTCTTATTTCAATTTCCAGGAGTGAACTAGCACAGCAGTGTAGGTAACACATCTGGAGTGCAGCCTTGTATGGAGATGGCATGTGGACTATAAACAGTTCAGGCAAAAAGAGAATAGAAGCTTTTGAAATGTGATGCTACAGAAGGATTCTGAAGATTAAGTGGGTAGACTGGGTAATTAATGAGGGGGCACTGAAGAGAAATGGGGTGAAAAGAGATTCGTGGCACTACTTGACTAAAAGAAGGGATTCATTGATAGTACACATTCTGAAATCACAAATTTCATACTGGAGGGAAGTGGGGGGAGGAAAAAAACGTAGAGGAAGAACCAAGAGATGAATACAGTCAGCAGAGTCAGGAGCATATCGGTTGCAGTAGTTATTTGGAGATGAAGAGGCTTGTACAATATAGAGTAGCATGGAGAGCTGTATTAAAACCAGTCTTCCAACTGAAGACCACAACAACAACGAGGACTGGAATGGAGTGCACTCAGCCGAGTTAGGCCAACTGAGGAACTATCCGACCGAATATCGTGGTTCCAAAGTCGAGAAACCCGACAGTGACCGGGACAGTGGTGTGCTGACTACACGCCCCTACATACCACATTCAGTGACGCCATTGGCAGAGGGGCCGATTGGCCCGAATAGGGACAGAGTGTGGAACTTTACTTTTACTAATTCCTCACTTACCCTCATAACATGTGGTATCTTACGTGGATGGAAATAGGCAACAGTATAGAAGTCGCAGGTACTCACACTGCTTTGACCTCATCATTGTGCTGCTTCAGGTAGCTGAGCGCAAACTGTGCGCCTTGAGGACTGGAGATGACGCTGCTGAAGACGGTCTGCACATCCTGTAGGCGAACACCGTCCTTCTTCACTGCCTTCTCGAGGAAGCTGCGTGCACACGTGTAATGGAATTTAGTTTTGTCAAAGCATACAGTTCTCAAGCCAATGGTTACAATACTTAGGAGACACTACAACACTACAACGTTTATAATGAAATAACACTCTGGGTGTGTTGTTAGCTCATGGTCATTCAATGCCTAGGTTATCAACACCCTTAGTAAAATAATTGAAAACAAATGTGGTTAAAGTGTCTAAAATACTGGAAAGAGACTGTTTTACTTAAAATTGCACTCACTCTCTCCCATCACACGTCCACCTGCAAAGTCACACCATCGCATGTCCTTTACAAAACAAAATCCAACAATGGAAAATCCAGGATGGAATGTAACAATATTATGAAAAGGATAATTGCCACTAACCATACAGTGGAGATGCTGAGTCGCAGATGGGCACAACAAAAAGTCTGTCACAAAATAACTCGAGTATGGCATCAGCTGTAAGAGACTGTGGTCATGCGTGTGTGAGTTGTATTTGCTTGAGTGTGTGGGTATGCCTGTCGTCTATTTCTGACAAAGGCCTTGTTGGACGAGAGCTTACTTTGTGACAGTATTTTTGTTGCGCCTATCTGCGACACATCATCTCCGCTATATGGTGAGTGAAACTATCCTTTTTCTCCTCTACAGCCGGCCGGAGTGGCTGAGCGGTTCTAGGCGCTACAGTCTGGAACCGCGTGACCGCTACGGTCGCAGGTTCGAATCCTGCCTCGGGCATGGATGTGTGTGATGTCCTTAGGTTAGTTACATTTAAGTAGTTCTAAGTTCTAGGGGACTGATGACTTCAGAAGTTAAGGTCCATAGTGCTCAGAGCCATTTTTCTCCTCTACAATACCACAGATTTGGTCAAATGCTCTATTACAACATAGACAGCCCAAGATAAAGACTCCAGTTACTGCACAGAGATAAGCGGCTGGCTGATCACGCAAAACCGTGTTGCAATATGGCAAAGTCAGATAGCTAGCACTTGTTGAAACAACCAACACTTGGACTACTGATGTTTCAGATTCAGATTCTTTGTTTGTCATTCATTACATGCAATACACTTCCAATGCCATAGTTGCATTTTTTTTCTTGCACATTCTGAGTAACTAATATTTTGTCTCTTTGGAATTTCATTTCCACGAGGAGTATATTTTCAATTCTGTTTCATGTTTACATAACATTCAACGTCTTGTTCAACTTCTATTTTGCATATTTGCAGTCCATAAAACGTCCTTGTATTACTGCCATATCGATAGTTCTAGAATCAGAGCTTAATGGTTTGTCACACCAAAAGATTTATAGTGCAATACGAGGGTCATCCACAAAGTAGGTTCTGTTTCTATTTCTGTCCGCAGCAGCGCTACGATCGCAGTTCCGAGCATGTGCAGCAGATACTCTGACTCAAGAAGAAGACATTTTCAGATCGCTGCTGCCGACGTGTGCTTTGTAGTAGTGCTTCTTTATAATGTGAGATGTAACTGAAAATGCCGCCACATGTGAAATCAGATATGTGACTCGTTTTCCAAATGCAAAGAAAGTTAAACCAAAGGAAATTCATCAGAAAATCGGTGAGGTTTATGGAGAAAATGATATATGAGTAATTCAATGTTTAGAAGATGGGTCAGACTGTTCAATGAAGGACGTGATCAAATGCACGATGAAGAACGAAGTGGGCGCCTGTCTGTGGTTACTGATGAACTGGTTCACACAATTGAAGAAAAGAATAATCACAACCGTAAGTTTACACTTAGTGCACTTGCTATGGAAGTTCCGCAAAAGGGGTCAGGGATTTTCTCTGCCTCGTGATGGCTGGGTGTTGTGTGATGTCCTTAGGTTAGTTAGGTTTAAGTAGTTCTAAGTTCTAGGGGACTGATGACCATAGATGTTAAGTCCCATAGTGCTCAGAGCCATTTGAACCATTTTTTGAACCAAGTTCCGCAAATCTCACGATCACTAATTCATGAAATTGTTACTAAAAAACGATAGTACCCGACCTCACACTGCGAATGTGACCAAACAACTCTTACGGGAATTTCACTGGTACACGTTTGATCATCCTCCGTACAGCCCGGACCTCGCTCCTAGCGGCTTTCATCTGTTCTTACACCTAAAATCTTTCCTTGGTGGTCAACACTTCCATGATGATGACGAACTGAAAGAACATTTTACCACATGGTTGAATACATAGGCGGCAACCTTCTATGGTCGATTGGTTTGAAGTTTAAAGGGACCAAACTACATAGTCACCGGTCCCAACCTTCTATGAAGAAGGCATACAAAAACTTGTGCCACGCTATGACAAGTGCCTACAAAATTTTGGAAGCCATGTAGAAAAGTAGTTCAACAGTTGTAGATTTTTGTACAATAAATATTTTTTCTGTGTCTGTACACGTTTTTTTATATAACCAAATGGAACTAGCTTTGTGGACGACCCTCGTATATCAGACACAAACACCGAAATTATGTCAGTAGTACAATGTTCGAGACTATTATTCTGCAATTAAAACAATAAATGAATACATTGTTGGTGAATGATATATGGTCCATTCTCACATACACATCACAACATATTCTAAATTGCGATTATGACAGAAGAATTCCTACAATGTACAGTAGCTCAATTTGTTTGTACCTTTCTACAAAACATTAACTTTAGTTGTAACTTAATTCACATACAGTTCGCAATAATGTAAAATAATGCATGTAATTGCTGCAAAGCTATTTAATATGGCACGACAGTGACCACATGAGTCAATATGTGAGGCAGTTTCGTTCCATTCTTAGTTCAGTGCAGTTATGATTCAGTCTGTATGTTTGTAAAGATTAATGTATTTTCTGGTTTCATTGATATAATGGAAGTCAGTTTAAATGTGTAGGTAATTTTGTAGTTAGAATGCTACCTGTATGTTCCATCACACAGAGATGTTCCCATTATTTATTTCAAGTTTCTGCTACCAGTCACTTATTATTTTGTGCTTAATCTAACATAATGCAATGCGTTTCGAACAAGTTCTGTTCATCTTCAGGCATTTATACATACATACATACATAGAGAAATGTTACTTAAAATTTATACATACATGCATACATACATAGAGAAATGTTACTGAAAAGTAACATTTCTCTATGTATGTATGTATGTACAAACGCCTGAAGATGAACAGAACATGTTCGAAACGCATTGCATTATGTTATATTAAGTATAAAATAAAAAGTGACTGGTAGCAGAAACTTAAAATAAATAATTATCCCACACAGTCACGGTTCACAAACATAGCCATTATCGCTGAAAATAATAAAGATGTTCCCAGTTACAAAAGTTTCATTTGCAGCAAAGTATAGATCAAAATTCACAACCCAATGACAATGGAAAAAAATTCAAGTTACGTCTGGTTCAGCTATATACTACAGTTGTTTTAACTATACTGTCCACCAACATTTATGAGGGCACCTGTCAGAAGCTCGAATAACCTCCTTTTGCAGCACAGACTGCTGCGAGACGTGCAGGAAGAAGGTCAGTGATGTTCTGGAAGGTACCGACAGATGGGGAATAATGGCGACTCCAGTACCGTGGCCAGCTGCATCCTCAGTTGAGGATCCACAGTGCGAACAGCCTGATCGAGATGGTTCCACAGATTCTTGATTGGCTTTATATCCGAGAAGTTTGGCGGCCAGGATAGTATAGTAAACTCATCCTGGTGTTCTTCGAACCGTGCGAGCTGTGTGACATGCTGCGTTGTCCTGCTGGAAGAATCCATTCTGCTGAGGAACCGCATGCACAGCGGGATGTGGTTCCCAAGAATCAATGCATACTTGTGGTTATCCAATGTGCCATCCAGAATGACGAGATCACACAATGAATGCCACAGAACATACCCCAGGCTATAACACTTCCCCCTCTGGCCTGGACACTTATGACAATTATTGTGAGGTGTTTGGTTACTGTCTGATGGAGTATAAAACGTGATTCATTTGAAAAGGCTACTCTAGTGGTGTCCAATAGGGGTATTGCTGTGTAAATTCCAGCCTTTATCGCTGAAGAAAAGCAGTCAGCACAGGTGCATGAAGCAGGTGTCTGCTGCAGAGAACCACACACAGCAACATTCGCTAAACCGTCATTGAAGAGACACCACTGGCAGCCCCTTGGTTCATCTGGATGATCAGTTGCTCAATAGTTGCACATTTATGTAACCGTACAGATATCCATAACCATTGTCCACCCCTGTCATCTCTGGCATCTGGTGCACCACAGTTGCCTTGGTGCAGGTTTTGGACAACGCCATTTCGCCATGCATGCTACACTTTAACCATGGCGGCACACAAACAGCTTACAAATTTAGCCATTTCAGAAAAGCTTCTACTCTTGGCCTGAAAGCCAATGATCATGCCGTTTTGGGCATCAGATAAACTGCTCCGTTTCCACATTCTAACAATCATGCACTGTTTTCCATGTCCCTTGATGCATTTTATATATTATCTATTGCTCGTGCTTCCAGCTGCCATCTTTGAGTGGTTCTTGCATGTTGACTTTGAACATGGCCGGTGTTTACTTTAAAGTGACTGGACCTTGTAATATACTTATAAAGCACTCCGTCTTCAGGCCACGAGCGGCCTACCGGGACCATCCGACCGCCGTGTCATCCTCAGAGGAGGATGCGGATAGGAGGAGCGTGGGGTCAGCACACCGCTCTCCCGGTCGTTATGATGGTGTTCTTGACCGAAGCCGCTACTGTTCGGTCGAGTAGCTCCTCAATTGGGATCACGAGGCTGATTGCACACCGAAAAATGGCAACAGCGCATGGCGGTCTGGATGGTGACCCATCCAGGCCGGTGATCACACGGGAACCAGTGAATCCACTGCGGCAAGGCCGTTGCCAATATACTTATAAAGAAAGTCAAAATGTCATGAAGAACTTGGTAGCTATATTTCATTTTATAATAGGACTGTTATAATGGATAAGCCAGAAATACATGCAACTAAAATGTGGCACCATTCTGTGATTTGTACGCAACAAGCACCGAGGAAGGCCCTCATCCCACCTGTTTGGCTGGAAACAGGTATGCCACAGTTGTGTTCTAGACTTTATTAGCTGTAGCTTACTGCTCATCACTTTTAGCTGTTCTTATTCGGTTTTATGCAAGACTGTACCTGAACAGCGAGTTGATAGCATGAAGACAGATGACACACTGAACCATTTGATCATCACTACATACCTGCTTGGCTGCTGCATTTGGCAATTTGTTTCCCTGAATGCCCACACGCTCTGATACTTACAAGGAGAGGTATCCAGTGGTGCAATCGACTTTTTGCAACCACCTGTATGGTGGTGTAGGTTAAGAACCCAGGTATCACCCTGGTGGGCCCTCGATTACGAGTAAAAGCCGAAAAACAATTTAGCCTGTTCCTTTAGAGCATTAAATTTACAGTCGGTTTTCGACTGCTGTGGTAGTGTGATGGATAGCATAACAGAGAGGAAAACTGAAGATGGCTGGTTCGAATCCTGTCATGCTTCTATACTTCTTTCTTAAAAAAAAAAAGAATTCCTCACTCATTTGCTTCAAGTGTACCGATAGTGCTTTTAAATTTTCTAATCTTTTGCCAAGTCATTTTAACCATTGTATTAATTTTCTTATTTGTTCTCATCTCTCCGTTGGAACAAAATCTTTCGTGGATTTGCACTTACCAGTCACAAATCAGTTATTTTTTGTTTATCTTTTGCGTTTCCCTCTTGCACTTGTTTTGTGAGTGTGCGGCATTTAAAATGTACGACAACGCAAATTCATCAACCAGCAAATGTCACGACGAAAGAAATGAGGTAATTGATGAAAAATGAGGAGAACTTTCACGAATGCCTTAAGCAATGCATTGTCTCTTTCCATGCAGATATCTCTTCTTTCTGAAAAGCCTACCGTTTTATAAATGCAAACGCGACGGCGATGGGCAAACAAATCGCAGAGGAAACGATTCAACTCGTGATGGAGAGTGTTATTGCTCTGGAAGATGACTTCACTTTAAACAGTGAGACTGGTGAAGAGAGTATGTATGATAAAGTAAACCTTTCTGTACTACTATCTGTTAATTTTCAGATTTACTCGTCCGTTTTTAACACAACTGAAAATCCACCGATGATTTTAAATCCAATGGCGAAATGAGAACAAATACGAAAGTTAACAAAGGATTAGAAAATTTAAAAACATTACATTTGAAACCAATGACTGAAGAACAATAAAATAAAAAAAGTTATAAGAATTTCACAGCATTTGTGCCCACCACCTTCAGTTTTTCATTCTCTGTTACGCTACCACGGCAGTCAAAAATTAAGTATAAATTTAATGCTCTAGAGGAACAGGCTAAAGTGTTTTTTGCTTTTATTTGTAAACGACGGTCCACCAGGGTGAATGGCTTCAGACTGTGATACCTGGGTTCTCAAGTATAGGTGGTTGCAAAACGTTGATTGCACCACTCCTTGTTAGTGAGAGCAACCTCCTTCCCTAGTTTTTGTAGGAACTTACGGGTGTCCTGGATGTGCTGGGTACAAGTGTTGTGGAGAGTTAAGAGCACCCAGGGAGTTGGAGCAGATTAGGAATTTAGCAGCCTGCACATAGCTGCTCTGTTAGTCTCCATAGGTCAAACAACTATTTACTGGTTCGCAGCAGAGCTTCTGTAAAGTTTGGAAGGTAGGAGACGAGATACTGGCAGAAGTAAAGCTGTGAGGACCGGGCGTGAGTCGTGCTTCGGTAGCTCAGATGTTAGAGCACTTGCCCGCGAAAGGCAAAGGTCCCGAGTTCGAGTCTCGGTCGGGTACACAGTTTTAATCTGCCAGGAAGTTTCATATCAGCGCACACTCCGCTGCAGAGTGAAAATCTCATTCTGGAAACATCCCCCAGGCTGTGGCCAAGTCATGTCTCCGCAATATCCTTTCTTTCAGGAGTGCTAGTTCTGCATGGTTTGCAGGAGAGCTTCTGCAAAGTTTGGAAGGTAGGAGACGAGATACTGGCAGAAGTAAAACTGTGAGGACCGGGTGTGAGTCGTGCTTGGGTAGCTCAGATGGTAGAGCACTTGCCAGCGAAAGGCAAAGGTCCCGAGTTCGAGTCTCGGTCGGGTACACAGTTTTAATCTGCCAGGAAGTTTCATATCAGCGTACACTCCGCTGCAGAGTGAAAATCTCATTCTGGAAACATCCCCCAGGCTGTGGCCAAGTCATGTCTCCGCAATATCCTTTCTTTCAGGAGTGCTAGTTCTGCATGGTTTGCAGGAGAGCTTCTGCAAAGTTTGGAAGGTAGGAGACGAGATACTGGCAGAAGTAAAACTGTGAGGACCGGGTGTGAGTCGTGCTTGGGTAGCTCAGATGGTAGAGCACTTGCCAGCGAAAGGCAAAGGTCCCGAGTTCGAGTCTCGGTCGGGCACACAGTTTTAATCTGCCAGGAAGTTTCAACTCTTCATAAAATTGGTTACATGGCCCTACTAAAATTACTGTTGTATGGCAACATTAAACTGCAGTTATAATGGTTGATGGACTTTAAAGGGAAGCATGAATGGAAAAGGAAGAGGGAGTGATGCAGGGTTGTAGCCTATCCTGCATGCTGATTAACAAAGAAAAAATTTAGAATTTGGTGGGCACTGGTCATAAAGTTTTGCCTCATCAGTGTGTGTATGTATGTATGTATGTATGTATCACCATCACATCATATATCATTATGCTCTGCTGAGCATCATGATGCCATGAACCGAGTGTCTCCATTCTGGATGGTTACCAGCTTTCCTTAGAGCCTGCTGAGGAGGTACACCAGAAATATTGTTGATTTTCCCTATTCACCTTCTTCTTCCCACCGGTCTCTTGCCCTCGATCCTCCCTCCCGTGATTATATTCTCTATGGTCAAACAACTGTTGAATGTTTCAGCTGACATGAGAAGAAAGGTGCCTGAACATATTGAGTTGCTAATTAATAGACACATTTGTTCTTCTTTCGGTTCATTTTATCCATAGCATCCTGCACCAGCACCAAAGTTCAGATGCGTCAATGCGTTTTTTGTCTCTGGCTTTAAGGGCCCGTGTCTCACAGCCATAAAAGAAGATGGCATACATGAGTGTTTCAACAAGCCATACCTTCGTGGTGTTCCTTATTGCTCTGTTCTGGCAGATCTTGTTGAGCTTCTTCATAGCCACTTACCCAAGCGTGATCCATTTTCTTATGTCATCTTCAAAACTTCCCACATCACAGATGGTTGACCCGAGATAGATGAAAGAAAGCATGACTCCCAGTCCCTTTAATTGACCTGTGAGTTGGACCTGTATTCCTCCACCAATTACCGTGAGTTTTGACTTGCTGGGATTGAGATCCAGTCCATATGATAGACTGATGTCCTTTACTTTTGTGAAGAGCAAGCTCATATCTGCTGCTGCAGAAAAGCACAGTGTCATAGGCAAATCGGAGGCTATTAATAGTTCTAGCACCAATTGAGATGCCTTTCGTCCAACCATCATGAGCATTCCTAATACACATGTTCAGCATGGATGTGAGATAGACCACAACTCTGACATCTTTTGATATACTGAACATAGCCAGCACATGTCTTCACAGCTGCAAGGTGAGTACTGTATAGAGTTTTGATCAGTGCTGTCAACTGCGGTGGTACACCGAACTCTGCAAGCATCTGCCACAACTTTTCCCGGACAACGCAGGCAAAAGCTTTTCTATATATGAGTAGATGGGCAAATATCTATTAGGTACATTACGTATGTAAATTGTGGACAGCTGGGAATGTGGGTCTCACGGGAAGCGTGCATGGGATAAGTCAAAGCAGTCGCGCTATTATCTGTGTCCTCGGTGGCTCAGATGGACAGAGCGTCTGCCATGTAAGCAGGAGATCACGAGTTCGAGTCCCGGTCGGCGCACACAATTTCAACATGTCCCCATGGAGGTATATCAACAACACCTGTCGGCAGCTGAGGGTTTCAATTAATTATCAAAAGCTTTTCTGTAGTCGAGGAAGCAGATGAAGACGAGAGCACATAACTCTCGCTTAATTTGTCGTATGTTGAGAATCTGTTAATGAGTTTCTTTTCCTTAACGAAGCCTCCTTGTTCTGTGGATATGTAAGGCTGAATGTACACTGAAGAGCCAAAGAAATTGGTGCACCTACCTAATATCGTGTACAGCCGCCGCAAGCACGCAGAAGTGCAGCAATACGACGTGGCATGGAATCGACTAATGTCTGAGGTAGTGCTGGAGGGGATTGACATCATGAAATCTGCAGGCTATTCATAAATCCATAAGAATGCGAGGTGGTGGAGATCTCTCCTGAACAGCACTTTGCAATGCATCCCAGATACGCTCAATAATGTTCATGTCTGGGGCGTTTGGTGGACAGCGGAAGTGTTTAAACTTACAAGGGAACCTCCCCATCGCACCCCCCTCAGATTTACTTATAAGTTGGCACAGGGATAGGCCTTGAAGAACTGAACACAGATCAATCGAGAAAACAGGAAGAAGTTGTGTGGAACCATGAGAAAAATACGCAAAATATACAAACTGAGTAGTCCATGCGCAAGGTAGGCAACATCTAGGAGAGTATCAGCTTACGAGCGCCGTGGTCCCGTGGTTAGCGTGAGCAACTGCAGAGCGAGAGGTCCTTGGTTCAAATCTTCTCTCGAGTGAAAAGTTTAATTTTTTATTTTCAGATAATTATCAAAGTTCAGTCACTCACACATAATCAACTTCGCTCTCCAAAATTCCAGGACATGTTCAGATTTGCTTGGACATATACAGGATTTGACGGTCTACGCACGGAAACATTTGAAAACGTAAAAAACATATGTTTTGACAGAGCACAGGGAAAACTGTGCGACTGTGAAACTGTTGCATTCATTTGTTGCAGTTTATGTGACAAACTCTTATGTTTTCATCACTTTTTTGGGAGTTATTACCACATCCACAAGAAAACCTAAATCGGGCAAAGTAGAAGAATCTTTTTACCCATTCGCCAAGTGAGCAAGTTTGGTGGGTCGATAACATATTCCTGTCATGTGACGCACATGCCGTCACCAGTGTCGTAAAGAATATATCAGGCGTGTTTTCCTGTGGAGGAATCGGTTGACCTATGACCTTGCGATCAAATGTTTTCGGTTCCTATTGGAGAGGCACGTCCTTTCGTCTACTAATCGCACGATTTTGCGGTGCGGTCGCAAAACACAGACACTAAACTTATTACAGTGAACAGAGACGTCAATGAATGAACGGACAGATCGCAACTTTGCGAAAATAAAAAAGTAAAATTTTCACTCGAGGGAGGACTCGAACCAAGGACCTCTCGTTTCGCAGTTGCTCACTGTAACCACGGGACCACGGCGCTCCTGAGCTCACATTCTCCTTGATGTTGCCTATCTTGCAAATGGACTACTCAGTTTGTATAATTTGCTTATTTTTTCATAGTTCCACACAACTTCTTCCTGTTTTCTCGATTGATCTGTGTTCAGTTTTTCAAGGCCTATCCACTGTGTCAATTTATAACTAAATCTGAGGGGGGTGCGATGGGGAGGTTCCCTTGTTAGAAGACTGTTACCGGAGCCTCTCTAGCAATTAGGGACGTGTGGGGTGTCACGCTGTCCTGCTGGAATTGGTCGTCAGAATGCACAATGCACACGAGTGGATGCAGGTGATCAGACAGGATGCTTACATACGTGTCACCTGTCAGAGTCTCATTGAGACACATCAGCGGTCCCATATCACTCCAACTGCATGCGCCCCACACCATTGCAGAGCCTCCACCAGCTTGAACAGTCCCCTGCTGACATGCAGGGTCCATGGATTCATCAGGCTGTCTCCATACCCGTACACGTCCATCCGCTCGCTACAACTTGAATTGAGACACGTAGTACCAGGCAACATGTTTCCAGTCATCAACAGTCCAGTGTCAGTGCTGACAGGCCCAGACGAGGCGTAAAGGTTTGTGTCGTGCAGTCATCATGGGCACAAAAATGGGTCTTCGGCTCCGAAAGCCCATATCGATGATGTTTTGTTGAATGGTTCGCACAGCGACACTTGTTGATAGCCCAGCACTGAAATCTGCAGCACTTCTGTTACACTGAACGATTTTCTTCAGTCATCGTTGCTCCCACTCTTGCAGGATCTTTATTTGGCCGCAGCGATGTTCGAGATTTAATGTTTTACCTGATTCCTGATATTCACAGTTCACTCTTAGTATGGTCGTAAGGGAAAATCCCCACTTCATCGCTACCTCGGAGATGCTGTGTCCCATTGCTCGTGTGCCGACTATAACACCACGTTTAAATTCACTTAAATATTGATAACCTGCCATTGTAGCAGCAGAAACCGACCTAATAATTGTGCCAGACACTCGTTGTCTTCTATAGGCGTTGACAACTGCAGAGCCGTCTTTTGCCTCTTTACATATCTCTGTATTTGTATACGCATGCCTATACCAGTTTCCTTGGAGCTTCAGTGTATATGGCTTCAAACACTGGTTCAGATTGTAGAGCAAAATTTTGCTTGCATGGGATATGATACGTATATATTAAAAACATTTCTCAAATCTTTTGTTCAACCGACACATTCCACAGCATAACATTTATCATGAATATAGTCTGTGAAACATGAAATTAACTAACTAACTAACTAACTGTCAAGGCGATGTCTTATGGTTCAAAGTGTATAAAGTAAAAGAGGTTTGAGCAAAAGATTTCAAAGTATGAAAGTCTCCAGCGGACTGCAAAATATTTCCTTAGGAATGTTTTAGTTCCTGCTGGTGCCAGAGTTAGGCATGACACCATGTATATAGGGTGGTCCATTGATCGTGACCGGGCCAAATATCTCACGAAATAAGCGTCAAAAGAAAAAACTACAAAGAACGAAACTTGTCTAGCTTGAAGGGGGAAACCAGATGGCGCTATGGTTGGCCCGCTAGATGGCGCTGCCATATTTCAAACGGATATCAACTGCGTTTTTAAAAATAGGAACCTCCATTTTTTATTACATATTCGTGTAGTACGTAAAGAAATATGAATGTTTTAGTTGGACCACTTTTTTCGCTTTGTGTTAGATGGTGCTGTAATAGTCACAATGTTAGACGAACAGTTGGTAACAGATAGATTTTTTAGATTAAAATACAGAACGTAGGTACGTTTGAACATTTTATTTCGGTTGTTCCAATGTGATACATATACCTTTGTGAACTTATCATTTCTGAGAACGTATACTGTTACAGCGAGATTACCTGTAAATACCACATTAATGCAATAAATGCTCAAAATGATGTCCGTCAACCTCAATGCATTTGGGAATAAGTGTAACGACATTCCTCTCAACAGCGAGTAGTTCGCCTTCCGTAATGTTCGCACATGCATTGACTATGCACTGACGCATGGTGTCAGGCGTTGTCGGTGGATCACGATAGCAAATATACTTCAACTTTCCCCACAGAAAGAAATCCGGGGACGTCAGATCTGGTGAACGTGCGGGCCATGGTATGGTGCTTCGACGACTAATCCGCCTGTCATGAAATATGCTATCCAGTACCGCTTGAAATATGCTATCCAGTACCGCTTCAACCGCACGCGAGCTATGTGCCCGACATCGGTTAGGGTTAGGTTAGTGTTGTTTAACGTCCCGTCGACAACGAGGTCATTAGAGACGGAGCACAAGCTCGGGTTAGGGAAGGATGGGGAAGCAAATCGGCCGTGCCCTTTCAAAGGAACCATCCCGGCATTTGCCTGAAACGATTTAGGTAAATCACGGAAAACCTAAATCAGGATGGCTGGAGACGGGATTGAACCGTCGTCCTCCCGAATGCGAGTCCAGTGTGCTAACCACTGCGCCACCTCGCTCGGTGCCCGACATCGATCATGTTGTAAGTACATCGCCATTCGGTCGTGCAGTGAAACATCTTGTAGTAACATCGGTAGAACATTACGTAGGAAATGAGCATACATTACACCATTTAGATTGCCATCGATAAAATGGGGGCCAATTATCCTTCCTCCCATAATGCCGCACCATAAATTAACCCGCCAAGGTCGCTGATGTTCCACTTGTCGCAGCCATCGTGGATT
The DNA here is from genome assembly GCF_023898315.1 of Schistocerca nitens. NCBI lineage: Eukaryota > Metazoa > Arthropoda > Insecta > Orthoptera > Acrididae > Schistocerca > Schistocerca nitens. Next base: position 142,440,912 of record NC_064625.1, read on the forward strand.
TACCGTTGCCCAATAGCGCATATTATGGCGGTTTACGTTACCGCTGTTGGTGAATGACGCTTCGTCGATAAATAGAACGCGTGCAAAACATCTGTCTTCGGCCTGTAATTTCTCTTGTGCCCAGTGGCAGAACTGTACACGACGATCAAAGTCGTCACCATGTAATTCCCGGTGCATAGAAATATGGTACGGGTGCAATCGATGTTGACTTAGCATTCTCAACACCGACGTTTTTGAGGTTCCGGATTCTCGCGCAATTTGTCTGCTACTGACGTGCGGATTAGCCGCGACAGCAGCTAAAACACCTACTTGGGCATCAGCATTTGTTGCAGGTCGTAGTTGACGTTTCACATGTGGCTGGACACTTCCTGTTTCCTTAAATAACGTAACTATCCGGCGAACGGTCCGGACACTTAGATGATGTCCAGGATACCGAGCAGCATACATAACACACGCCCGTTGGGCATTTTGATCACAATAGCCATACATCAACACGATATCGATCTTTTCCGCAATTGGTAAACGGTCCATTTTAACACGGGTAATGTATCACGAAGCAAATACCCACGTACTTACACGTTTGTGACTATTACAGCGCCATCTATCACAAAGCGAAAAAAGTGGTCCAACTAAAACATTCATATTTGTTTACGTACTACACGAATATGTAATAAAAAATGAGGGTTCCTATTTAAAAAATGCAGTTGATATCCGTTTGACCTATGGCAGCACCATCTAGCGGGCCAACCATAGCGCCATCTGGTTTCCCCCTTCAAGCTGGACGAGTTTCGTTCTTTGTAGTTTCTTCGTTTGATGCTTATTTCGTGAGATATTTGGCCCGGTCACTGTCAATATACCACCCTGTATAAAGTTTGACACTAGACAGTTGTGATGGCAGGCTCTATGGGATTGAACAAATGCCATTAAACAGAAAAAAAGGTTTTGGGAAAGGTTTTAGCTTATTTCATGTGGCGTCAGATCAGTGTGTGTGCAGTGGCCAGAGCGCCTTCTTCTTACCTGTGGACTGTTGCCTCGTGGGTGATGCAGCCGAAAGCATTCAGGAGGGTGTTCTTCTCATTGGGGGCGGTCACACTGTCTGTGAAGCGCGCCCACAGCGTGCTGAATGTCTCCCCTATGGCACTGCTGGTAGTCGAAGCCAGGCCTTCACAGTAGACAACCGACCGCCGATCAGCACTGACGCTGCAATGCCAGAAGTTACATAAATCAGCACACAGATGCAGAATCCAAGCATAACATCAAAATACAGTAATGGAATTTTATTTTATTTTATTTTATTTATTTATTTATTTACGAGGGCCGTTCAGAAAGTAACCTCCGGTTGATTTAAAAAAATACACCAAGTTAAATAAAAATATTTTAATATATACATCTTACAACTACATCTTTGCACAATTTTTCTACATAGTCTCCATAGCGATTGAGGCACTTATCGTATCTCTTCACAAGCTTTGAAATTCCTTCTGCATAAAAATCACCCGCTTGTGCCTGGAGCCAGCCTGTGACCGCATCTTTGAGCTCTTCATCGTCATCAAACCGCTGTGACCCGAGCCATTTCTTCAAATGCATGAAGAGGTGATAATCACTTGGCGCCAGGTCTGGGCTGTAAGGTGGATGGTTGATAACATCCCACTTGAAGGACTCAAGAAGGGCCATTGTTCTGCGAGCAGAGTGAGGACGGGCGTTATCGTGCAAAAAAACGATACCGGAAGTCAGCATAGCACGGCGTTTGTTCTGTATAGCCCGTCGTAACTTTTTTATTGTTTCACAGTACACGTCTTGATTAATGGTCGTACCACGTTCCATGAATTCAACCAACAACACCCCTTTGGCATCCCAAAACACCGTTGCCATCAGTTTTCTGGCAGAAAAATCTTGCGAGGCTTTTCTTGGTTTGGTAGGCGAATTTGAATGTGCCCACATCTTTGATTGTTCTTTTGTCTCAGGGTTCACGTACTTAATCCAGGTTTCGTCACCGGTCACGATTCTGTTTAACAATAGTTCTCCTTCGTCCTCATAACGTGACAGAAAGTCTAATGCAGAGGCCATTCTTTGAGTTTTGTGGTGGTCGGTAAGAATTTTGGGCACCCATCGTGCACAGAACTTTCGGTAACCCAATCTTGCTGTCACTATCTCGTACAAGAGAGTCTTAGAAATCTGTGGAAAACCAGTAGACAACTCCGACATTGAGAAACGTCGATTTTCACGAACTTTTGCATCAACTGTCTGAACGAGTTCGTCAGTCACCAATGATGGTCTACCACTCCTCTCTTCATCATGAACGTTTTCTCGTCCACTTTTAAATAAACGTACCCATTCACGGACAACTCCTTCACTCATAACTCTCGGTCCATACACGGCACAAAGCTCACGATGAATAGCTGCTGCAGAATATCCTTTGGCTGTAAAAAACCTTATGACAGCACGCACTTCACATTTGGCGGGGTTTTCTATTGCAGCACACATTTCAAACTGCCACAAAAACTAAACTAGCGCAGGTACGACGTTCACTCGACCACGGCTTGATGCCGACTGACCTGTTGAGTGCGTGAACGCACAGATGGCGTCGCTACTCCCCCCACAACCCCCACTGTGACCAATCGGAGGTTACTTTCTGAACCGCCCTCGTATTTATTGTTCCGTGGGACCAAATTAAGGAGAAGTCTCCATGGTTATGGAACGAGTCATTACATGAAATTATAACACGATAGTAGAAACAGATAAAATGAATATAAGTAACATATTCAGGCGACAATTCGTAAGTTTAAATAAAGAAAATCAACAATGTAACACTGGAATTTGCTTAATTTTTCAGCTCTTCCAGGAGCTCCTCGACAGAATAGAAGGAGTGAGCCACGAGGAAACTCTTCAGTTTAGACTTAAAAGCGTTTGGGCTACTGCTAAGATTTTTGAGCTCTTGTGGTAGCTTATTGAAAACGGATGCAGCAGAATACTGCACTCCTTTCTGCACAAGGGTCGAGGAAGTGCATTCCACATGCAGATTTGATTTCTACCTAGTATTAACTGAGTGAAAGCTGCTAACTCTTGGGAATTAGCTAATATTGCTAACAACAAACGACATTAAAGAAAATATATACTGTGAAGGCAATGTCAGGATTCCCAGACTATTGAATAGGGGTCGACAAGAGGTTCTCGAACTTACACCACACATAGCTCGAACAGCCCGTTTTTGAACCAAAAATACCCTTTTTGAATCAGAAGAATTACCCCAAAAAATAATAGCGTATGAAAATATGCGAAGTAGACTACTTTTCGTGTTGAACTATCACTTATTTCAGATACTGTTCTAATGGTAAATAAAGCAGCATTTAGTTTCCGAACAAGATCCTGAACATGGGCTTTCCACAACAGCTTACTATCTATCCGAACGCCTAGAAACTTGAACTGTTCTTTCAAATGGCTCTGAGCACTATGGGACTCAACTGCTGTGGTAACCAGTCCCCTAGAACTTGGAACTACTTAAACCTAACTAACCTAAGGACATCACACACATCCATGCCCGAGGCAGGATTCGAACCTGCGACCGTAGCAGTCGCACGGTTCCGGACTGCGCGCCTAGAACCGCGAGACCACCGCGGCCGGCTGAACTGTTCTGTCTCGCTTATAATATGCCCATTCTATCTGATCAAAATATCGGTTGTTGTTGAATTGTGAGTTAGAAACTGTAAAAACTGAGTCTTACTGTGATTTAGCGTCAAATTATTTTCCACAAGCCACGAACTTATTTCATGAACTACCTTATTTGATACTGTTTCAATATTACACACAAGATCCTTCACTATCAAGCTGGTGTCATCAGCAAACAGAAATATTTTTGAATCACCTGTAATACTAGAAGGCATATAATTTATATAAATAAGAAACAGCAGTGGCCCCAGCACCGACCCTTGGGGAACGCCCCACTTAACAGTGCCCCATTGGGACTGAACATCACTACCACTCTCAATATTGCGGAGAATTACCTTCTGCTTTCTGTTCTTAAAGTAAGAGGCGAACCAATTGTAAGCTACTCCCATTACTCCATAATGGTCCAACTTTTGCAGTAATATTTTGTGGTCAACACAGTCAAAAGCCTTCGTTAAATCAAAGAAAACACCTAGCGTTCGCAACCTTTTATTTAATCCGTCCAAAACTTCACAGAGAAAAGAGAATATAGCATTTTCAGTTGTTAAACCATTTCTAAAACCAAACTGAACATTTGACAGCAAATTATGTGAATTTAAATGCTCCAACAACCTTGTATATACAACCTTGTCGATAACTTTAGCAAACACCGATGGCATAGAAATAGGTCTATAATTGTCAACATTATCCCTGTCTCCCTTTTTCTAAAGTGGCTTCACTACCGAGTACTTTAATCGGTCGGGAAACCGACCACTCCTAAAGGAAAAGTTACAGATATGGCTAAGTACTGGGATAACAGACATATAACAATACTTCAGTATTCTGCTAGATACCCCGTCATATCCATGAGAGTTCTTGGTCTTTAGTGATTTGATTATTAACTCAATCTCCCTCTTGTCAGTATCATGGAGGACCATTTCAGGTAACAGTCTCGGAACACTTTTTTCTACGAGCGGTCTATGATTCCCTGTTGGGAATGCTTTGTTCCAATGCTTGCAGGAAATAATAATGGATTCAAGAGGGTCCAAGACTCCAACTACTTGCAAGATCGCAACTTTTTATTTTGTTTAATCCTCAAACATATTTCACCTTTAGGCCATGCATCATCAGTGGGTTTTCTCTTTTATTGTTTCTCGAATATATACTTACAAATTTTATGAGGGTTGGAAATATATTGCCACCAGCTTTTGTTGTTTTTTAGATTACATAGGCCTATGTACTTCACCTTGATTTTTAAATTATGTCTGCATGAATTCAGCATGTCATTTACAACACAGATGTTAGGGCAATGTTTGAATTGAATTTTTGTTTAGAATATAACGTTAAAACTATTTATTTTTTCTTCATCTTCCACACTGTTTTATTTCTTACTATTCTTTATTTACCTCAGCAAAGAAATATACAATCATACTGATAGCACAGTCATTAGTGTGTAATTGCAGCTTATTCTGACGAAAGCAAGATAATATAAACACGTACTGCATGCATGAAAAGCATATATTTCCATTGTTTCCTGTTCTTATGATAGCCACTTTCCTCAGTATGAAACAACTTCGCACCAGGATGGTGTCTACTGGTTCACACATTCTCTCTCTTCACTTTCCTCTTACTACATGAATGTTACTGTAAATGTAATTACTTTTGCTCCCAAAGCAAATGTGTTGAAGATTCTTGCCATTTTTGGGTCAGATGTAGCATCAATTGTGGGCTACAGTTACGTATTGAACATAGGGGGTGTTACTGCCTATCGTATCATGAAAAACAGCAGTAGCATAAGATGCACTGGAAAATGGATAGCCTGATTACTGGGATTCTTGCAAGAACACAACTTTTTATTTTGTTTAATCCTCAAACACATTTCACCTTTAGGCCATGAATCATCAGTGTGTTTTCTCTTCTATTGTTTCTGGAATATATACTTACAAATTTTATGTGGGTTAGAAATATATTGCCATAAGCTTTTGTTGTTTTTTAGATTACTTAGGCCTATGTACTTTACCTTCTTTTTTAAAATTATGTTTGTACGAATTGAGCATGTCATTTTTGTTCGGAATATAACCTTCAAGCTATTTATTCTTGCGTTATCTCCCATACTGTTTTATTTCTTACTATTTTTTACTTTCCTCAAGTATACAAAGAAACATACAATCATACTGATAGCACAGTCATTAGATGGTAATTGCAGCTTATTCTGACGAAAGTAAGATAATATAAAGACATATTGCATGCATGAGAAGCATGTATTTCCACTGTTGCCTATTATTCTTATGGTAGACACTTTCCGTGATATATAACAACTTCATTCTGTTATGGTGTCTAATGATTCACACATTCTCTCTCTTCACTCTCCTTTTTACTACATGAATATTACCGCAAATGTAATTACTTTCGCTTTAAAAGCGAATGTGCTGAAGAATCTTGCCATTTGTGGTTCAGATGTTGCATCAATTGGGGGCTACAGTTCCGTACTGAAATCCCCCTGAAATCTGAGCTGTGGCAACAGACTGGTCTGTAGCATAGCCGGAAATCTAGGTTAGCTTGGAAGGTAACAATTCGGCTGTTTACGTCCGTGCCACATTGAAAAATGTAAGGGGGTCCAATAAGGAACATTTACCAAATTGTGGAACTGGTTTCCTGTGTGTTAGGATAGTTTTACGCGTTTTATTATCACGTCTGTGTGGTTTTGCCTTCAGTTAAAGTTGTGTTGGCTTATTCTATACTTTATATCGTGTGGGTATCACGTCCCACGCGTTTCCTACGTTCCACGTTCACCGATTTGACTAAAATTGTAGTGAAGAAAACTTCATGCTGTTGAGTAGATACACGATGACTTTATTCGAAATGTCAGGTCTTTTGCTGTTTACTAGCCGTTTTTTGTTCGTAAAAGAAAAAGATATTCTTGAGTATCTTAAGATTACGAGAGAAGTAAATTGTCCTATAATGTGCCGTTTCATACAGGGTGTTTCAAAAATGACCGGTATATTTGAAACGGTAATAAAAACGAAACGAGCAGAGATAGAAATACACAATTTGTTGCAATATGCTTGGGACAACAGTACATTTTCAGGCAGACAAACTTTCGAAATTACAGTAGTTACAATTGTCAACAACAGATGGCGCTGCGGTCTGGGAACCTCTATAGTACGATATTTTCCACATATCCACCATGCATAGCAATAATATGGCGTAGTCTCTGAATGAAATTACCCGAAACCTTTGACAACGTGTCAGGCGGAATGGCTTCACATGCAGATGAGATGTACTGCTTCAGCTGTTCAATTGTTCCTGGATTCTGGCGGTACACCTGGTCTTTCAAGTGTCCCCACAGAAAGATGTCACAGGGGTTCATGTCTGGCGAATAGGGAGGCCAATCCACGCCGCCTCCTGTATGTTTCGGATAGCCCAAAGCAATCACACGATCATCGAAATATTCATTCAGGAAATTAAAGACGTCGGCCGTGCGATGTGGCTGGGCACCATCTTGCATAAACCACGAGGTGTTCGCAATGTCGTCTAAGGCAGTTTGTACCGCCACAAATTCACGAAGAATGTCCAGATAGCGTGATGCAGTAATCGTTTCGGATCTGAAAAATGGGCCAATGATTCCTTTGGAAGAAATGGCGGCCCAGACCAGTACTTTTTGAGGATGCAGGGATGATGGGACCGCAACATGGGGCTTTTCGGTTCCCCATATGCGCCAGTTCTGTTTATTGACGAAGCTGTCCAGGTAAAAATAAGCTTCGTCAGTAAACCAAATGCTGCCCACATGCATATCGCCGTCATCAATCCTGTGCACTATATCGTTAGCGAATGTCTCTCGTGCAGCAATGGTAGCGGCGCTGAGGGGTTGCCGCATTTGAATTTTGTATGGATAGAGGTGTAAACTCTGGCGCATGAGACGATACGTGGACGTTGGCGTCATTTGGACCGCAGCTGCAACACGGCGAACAGAAACCCGAGGCCGCCGTTGGATCACCTGCTGCACTAGCTGCGCGTTGCCCTCTGTCGTTGCCGTATGCGGTCGCCCTACCTTTCCAGCACGTTCATCCGTCACGTTCCCAGTCCGTTGAAATTTTTCAAACAGATCCTTTATTGTATCGCTTTTCGGTCCTTCGGTTACATTAAACCTCCGTTGAAAACTTCGTCTTGTTGCAACAACACTGTGTTCTAGGCGGTGGAATTCCAACACCAGAAAAATCCTCTGTTCTAAGGAATAAACCATGTTGTCCACAGCACACTTGCACGTTGTGAACAGCACACGCTTACAGCAGAAAGACGACGTACAGAATGGCGCACCCACAGACTGCGTTGTCTTCTATATCTTTCACATCGCTTGCAGCCCCATCTGTTGTTGAAAATTGTAACTACTGTAATTTCGAAAGTTTGTCCGCCTGAAAATGTACTGTTGTCCCAAGCATATTGCAACAAACGGTGTATTTCTATCGCTGCTCGTTTAGTTTTTATTGCCGTTTCAAATATACATAGAAAAGACAAATGTGGTGTCTTCTTCTTGTTGTTGCTGCAGTTTATTGCGATACATACGCTTCCGTTTGAAAAAAAAACTATTCTACAATCTATATAAACAATTACGATTGGCATTCACTTTCACAACATCTCGCCGAACTCAACGTACAACTTGCTGCCTACTTGGCGCGCTGCTATCGCAACGGGTAAGAAATACGAGGCAGGATGTCGCGACTTACACTACATTTACATGCCACACATCTTCCGAAAGACGAAAACCGAATTTCGAAAACTATTTTTTACTGTCGTGTTTACATGTTAAGGTCTGAAACGGATTTGCCAGTAGAGTTAAAGCTGGAAAGCAGCTGTTCCAGTTTCTGACTCAGTCAACACAGTTGTTATTTCTCTTCCCTTAAATATTACAGGTAGACCGCTTCATGCTCAATCTGATAGTTCAGTTCCTCCTTCACTGGACAGTCAGTCCATATTAGCCGAATATTCTGAAAGCAAGACGTAACTTGACAACCCAAGCACATTTCAAAACCAGTTGCGTTTAAATGGAAGCAAAAATCGATTGTGGAATTGGAAAACCTGCAACTAGAAGCAAATTTCCAGAATCGATTTTGGAGTGTGTGTGTGTGTGTGTATTGGAGGGCACGTGGAGGGTAAAAATCCTAGAGGGAGACCAAGAGATGAATACACTAAGCAGATTCAGAAGGATGTAGGCTGCAGTAGGTACTGGGAGATGAAGAAGCTTGCACAGGATAGAGTAGCATGGAGAGCTGCATCAAACCAGTCTCAGGACTGAAGACAACAACAACAACAACAACAACATGACCACCCGCAAGCGGTATTGGGAAATTGGTTTACGAAAGCCGGTTTTGGAAGCCAATGTAAATGAGGTGTTGTACTTTCTGTTAGTATCTGAAATTATTATTCTATTTGTTCCATGCTTAGCTTTACCCTTTGACCAGTATAGCCCTTTTATAGTTTGTAAATGTCAAGGTGTCAAAACAAAAAGACAGCATTTGTGAACGAAAACGAAGAGAAACAAATTTAAAGACTCCGTAATTCCCAAGAATGTCTGCCTATCGAAGGTGCAGGCTCCAAACGATAGATATCAAACGTGCGATTTTAAATCGAGCACGCGACTGAGGGTGGCGGGATTTATGATAAATTACTTGTGAGTTACTACGATTTGTGAATTGCTACGAAAACCTACACGTTTCATGTCGGTAGTGAGTTGGGATGTCTAGTGTCGTAGTCGTTTCTTCGGCTGATTGCCTAACTTGGAAGAATCTAATTCCATGCTTATGTAATGTAGAGAATAATTAGAATTTTTGTCGGAAATATGGACTAATGCCGGATGACGAAAGGAGAGAGTGTGTAGATTCCATTGAGGGTAAGTCTGTAAAAATTTTCAAGAAGAGTTTTGATAGTGAAATACCTTCACAATTTCACTGTGGAAACTGTGATAAAAGAACGACTATCAGAAAAAATACATGGTTTGACTGTAAGTACGCTGTTTAGGTTTTTATGTTGGTATCGCCACGCAGCGCTCTGTAAGAAAACCACTGACTGTGCTGCGTGCAGTCTGTGGCTGGTTGGCATTGTTAAAATATTCACTATTGTAGTGTTGGGCAGTTGGATGTGAACAGCGCGTACCGTTGCGCAGTTAGACGTGAGCCGCCAGCAGTGGTGGATGTGGGGAGAGAGATGGCGGAGTTTAGAGAGCCGATGATTTGGACTGTCTCCGTCAGAAAAACGAAATTTTTAAGACCGGATGTCATGAACTGATACACTCCTGGAAATGGAAAAAAGAACACAATGACACCGGTGTGTCAGACCCACCATACTTGCTCTGGACACTGCGAGAGGGCTGTACAAGCAATGATCACACGCACGGCACAGCGGACACACCAGGAACCGCGGTGTTGGCCGTCGAATGGCGCTAGCTGCGCAGCATTTGTGCACCGCCGCCGTCAGTGTCAGCCAGTTTGCCGTGGCATACGGAGCTCCATAGCAGTCTTTAACACTGGTAGCATGCCGCGACAGCGTGGACGTGAACCGTATGTGCAGTTGACGGACTTTGAGCGAGGGCGTATAGTGGGCATGCGGGAGGCCGGGTGGACGTACCGCCGAATTGCTCAACACGTGGGGCGTGAGGTCTCCACAGTACATCGATGTTGTCGCCAGTGGTCGGCGGAAGGTGCACGTGCCCGTCGACCTGGGACCGGACCGCAGCGACGCACGGATGCACGCCAAGACCGTAGGATCCTACGCAGTGCCGTAGGGGACCGCACCGCCACTTCCCAGCAAATTAGGGACACTGTTGCTCCTGGGGTATCGGCGAGGACCATTCGCAACCGTCTCCATGAAGCTGGGCTACGGTCCCGCACACCGTTAGGCCGTCTTCCGCTCACGCCCCAACATCGTGCAGCCCGCCTCCAGTGGTGTCGTGACAGGCGTGAATGGAGGGACGAAGGGAGACGTGTCGTCTTCAGCGATGAGAGTCGCTTCTGCCTTGGTGCCAATGATGGTCGTATGCGTGTTTGGCGCCGTGCAGGTGAGCGCCACAATCAGGACTGCATACGACCGAGGCACACAGGGCCAACACCCGGCATCATGGTGTGGGGAGCGATCTCCTACACTGGCCGTACACCACTGGTGATCGTCGAGGGGGCACTGAATAGTGCACGGTACATCCAAACCGTCATCGAACCCATCGTTCTACCATTCCTAGACCGGCAAGGGAACTTGCTGTTCCAACAGGACAATGCACGTCCGCATGTATCCCGTGCCACCCAACGTGCTCTAGAAGGTGTAAGTCAAGTACCCTGGCCAGCAAGATCTCCGGATCTGTCCCCCATTGAGCATGTTTGGGACTGGATGAAGCGTCGTCTCACGCGGTCTGCACGTCCAGCACGAACGCTGGTCCAACTGAGGCGCCAGGTGGAAATGGCATGGCAAGCCGTTCCACAGGACTACATCCAGCATCTCTACGATCGTCTCCATGGGAGAATAACAGCCTGCATTGCTGCGAAAGGTGGATATACACTGTACTAGTGCCGACATTGTGCATGCTCTGTTGCCTGTGTCTATGTGCCTGTGGTTCTGTCAGTGTGATCATATGATGTATCTGACCCCAGGAATGTGTCAATAAAGTTTCCCCTTCCTGGGACAATGAATTCACGGTGTTCTTATTTCAATTTCCAGGAGTGTATATACAGGGTGAGTCACCTAACATTACCGCTGGATATATTTCGTAAACCACATCAAATACTGACGAATCGATTCCACAGACCGAACGTGAGGAGAGGGGCTAGTGTAATTGTTTAATACAAAGCATAAAAAAATGCACGGAAGTATGTTTTTTAACACAAACCTAAGTTTTTTAAATGGAACCCCGTTAGTTTTGTTAGCACATCTGAACATATAAACAAATACGTAATCAGTGCCGTTTGTTGCATTGTAAAATGTTAATTACATCCGGAGATATTGTAACCTAAAGTTGACGCTTGAGCACCACTCCTCCGCTGTTCGATCGTGTGTATCGGAGAGCACCGAATTACGTAGGAATCCAAAGGGAACGGTGATGGACCTTAGGTACAGAAGAGACTGGAACAGCACATTACGCCCACATGCTAACACCTTTTTATTGGTCTTTTTCACTGACGCACATGTACATTACCATGAGGGGTGAGGTACACGTACACACGTGGTTTCCGTTTTCAATTACGGAGTGGAATAGAGTGTGTCCCGACATGTCAGGCCAATAGATGTTCAATGTGGTGGCCATCATTTGCTGCACACAATTGCAATCTGTGGCGTAATGAATGTCGTACACGCCGCAGTACATCTGGTGTAATGTCGCCGCAGGCTGCCACAATACGTTGTTTCATACCCTCTGGGGTTGTAGGCACATCACGGTACACATTCTCCTTTAACGTACCCCACAGAAAGAAGTCCAGAGGTGTAAGATCAGAAGAACGGGCTGGCCAATTTATGCGTCCTCCACGTCCTATGAAACGCCCGTCAAAGATCCTGTCAAGGGTCAGCCTAGTGTTAATTGCGGAATGTGCAGGTGCACCATCATGCTGATACCACATACGTCGACGCGTTTCCAGTGGGACATTTTCGAGCAAGTTGGCAGATCATTCTGTAGAAACGCGATGTACGTTGCAGCTGTTTGGGCCCCTGCAATGAAGTGAGGACCAATGAGGTGGTCGCCTATGATTCCGCACCATACCTTTACAGTCCACGGTCGCTGTCGCTCTACCTGTCTGAGCCAGCGAGGATTGTCCACGGACCAGTAATGCATGTTCCGTAGATTCACTGCCCCGTGGTTTGTGAAACCCGCTTCATCGGTAAACAGGTAGAACTGCAACGCATTCTCTGTTAATGCCCATTGGCAGAATTGCACTCGATGATTAAAGTCATCACCATGTAATTGCTGATGTAGCGACACATAAAACGGGTGAAAGCGGTGACGATGCAGTATGCGCATGACACTACTTTGACTCAGTCCACCGGCTCTCGCAATGTCCCGTGTACTCATGTGTGGGTTCTTGGCAACAGCAGCTAACACACCAACTGCACCCGCTTCTCCTGTGACGGGCCTGTTACGGACCCGTTTGTGTGCTACGACCATACCTGTTGCATACAGTTGGCGGTAGATGTTTTGCAATGTGCTCTCTGTCCGGGTACCGTTCTGCATACACCCTGCAGGCTTCAGCTGCATTTCGTCGACACTCGCCATAGATGAGTATCATCTCCGCGTTTTCAGAGTTCGAATACACCATGGTCACAGTTCCTACAACACTACACTATCACAGACGTCTGGTAACACGGTGTACTACAGTTGGTCTGCGTGCGGAGACGAATGCAGAATAACAATAGCAGCAAGCGCTACATGCGGACACTGCGACAGCTAGACCAAACCACAACAGTGCACTACAGCCACACTCGTAAACACGGTCGTCATCGTAAACATGTCCTTGCAGATGCTGCTCGCCGACCGTGGCCCGTGTTTGTTACAACACGCAACTGAACGTCGGAGGTTTCAAGCGTCAACTTTAGGTTACAATATCTCCGGATGTAATTAACATTTTACAATGCAACAAACGGCACTGATTACGTATTTGTTTATATGTTCAGATGTGCTAACAAAACTAACGTGGTTCCATTTAAAAAAACGTAGGTTTGTGTTAAAAAACTTACTTCCGTGCATTTTTGTATGGTTTGTATTAAACAATTACACTAGCCCCTCTCCTCACGTTCGGTCTGTGGAATCGGTTCGTCAGTATTTGTTCTGGTTTACGAAATATATCCAGCGGTAACGTTAGGTGACTCACCCTGTAGCCGGCCGAAGTGGCCGTGCGGTTAAAGGCGCTGCAGTCTGGAACCGCAAGACCGCTACGGTCGCAGGTTCGAATCCTGCCTCGGGCATGGATGTTTGTGATGTCCTTAGGTTAGTTAGGTTTAACTAGTTCTAAGTTCTAGGGGACTAATGACCTCAGAAGTTGAGTCCCATAGTGCTCAGAGCCATTTGAACCCTTTGAACTCACCCTGTATATGATGACTTTTGAACACTAATAAGTTAAATACATTGTTTGTTCTCTATCAAAATCTTTCATTTTCTAACTATGCCTATCAGTAGTTAGTGCCGTCAGTAGTTTGAATCTTTTATTTAGCTGGCAGTAGTGGCGCTCGCTGTATTGCAGTAGTTCGAGTAACCAAGATTTTTGTGAGGTAAGTGATTCATGAAAGGTATAGGTTACTGTTAGTCAGGGCCACTCTTCTGTAGGGATTATTGAAAGTCAGATTGCGTTGCGCTAAAAATATTGTGTGTCAGTTTAGTGATGATCAGAATAAGTAAAGAGAGAAATGTCTGAGTACGTTCAGTTTTGCTCAGCTGTTTGAAAATCAAATAACGTAAGAGGTTTTCCAGCACTGTCCGTTTTTAAATTTTTCTAAGGGGGCGTTTCATGACTATTCAAAATCATCAATCCAGACCAGGGTAATTTCCAAGAATAATTGCCTATCTAAGTCGCCTCGTCCAAACGAAACTTATCGAACGTGCGATCGTAAATCGATCATACGACTCCGGTGGCGAGCGTTATGGTGAATTATTTGTGATCGTCATTTTTATCTGTTTTCTGTCGACCCTTAGTTGCCCTAAATTACATACCTCCGTGAATTGTTTGTGAGTTGCTAGGGAAACCCAGACGATTTATGTCGTTAGGGAGTGGGATGTCTGGTGTTCTTGGCGTTTCTTCGGCTGATTCTCTCACAAGGAAAAATCTGATTCCATGTTTATCCAGAAATTGTAGAAAATTGTTCGACTTTTTGTCGCGAATATGGAATACTACAGGACGGCGAAAGGAGGGACTGTGTAGACCAGGGGCGGGCAAACGTTGCACGCGGCTCATGAGCGCACAGCGCTGCACGTGTGCTGCTCGCGTGCAGTCGTCGAATGGGGCTGTGGCGAGAGCCGGCAGGTTGCGGCACTGTAGCGCCAGGCTAAGCTGCGGACGTTGATGCGAAGCGAGCACTATGTAGTGAATGTTGTATTTCAAGAAACGGAGATGTGGAGATTTGCTATCTTTTAAAAAGTAATGGGAGAATCATTTTTTCTTTGTGCAAAAACGTGAAAATTCGAAATGTTTAATATGTGGCAGTATTCTCGCTGGTCAACGGAAGTTTAGTATTGAAGGCCATTATAATAAATTTCACAAGGACGAGTACAATTTATTGTCGGATTCTGAGCGGATGGGGAATTGACTGAGCTTGAGAAGAGCGATCTGACGATACCAGATGAATCTGTCGTAGTTGGCCGGCCGGAGTGGCCGAGCGGTTCTAGGCACTACAGTCTGGAACCGCGCGACCGCTACGGTCGCAGGGTTCGAATCCTGCCTCGGGCATGGATGTGTGTGATGTCCTTAGGTTAGTTAGGTTTAAGTAGTTCTAAGTTCTAGGGGACTGATGACCACAGCAGTTAAGTCCCATAGTGCTCAGAGCCATTTGAATTTGTCGTAGTTGCTGTTGTCACGAGAGATCTGCGACTTTCTCTCGTCACGTCTCTCATCTAACTGATTTAACATTTTATGGAGCACTGTTTTCAAGTTTTCAGGACGACAACAATAATAGCACAGCGGTATGTGCAAGTTATAAGACTGCGCTTAATATAGCGAGAGCTGGAAAACCGTTTGCTGAATTAATAAGTCTCGGTTAAGAGCAAACATCAGTGATGAAAATTTACGTAACTGTTTGTGTTTGTATGTAGAAATTTTGTTCCAGATATTAAACGTATTGTAAACTCCACCTGTGATAATTAAATAAAACGTATCGTAGGTTATAGGTACTCTTTCAAATCATGATTTCTTTCAAGCACTCCTGCTAACCTTATTCATTCACTCAATAAAGCAAGCTAGGAAACAAAACGCATTACAGAGGAAGGAGCGGACACAAGGTATGGTGGGGATGGGAGATAAGCGGGTGGCCAGCTTGCCCCTGTGTGCACGCAGAACACCTGTTAACTGCACGCGTGCAAGTGCACCGCACATGTGCAGGATGCCCGCCCCTGGTGTAGACTGTGGTGGTGCGACGTGTGTAAAACTTCGTAAGAACAGTTTCGATGTTGAAGTACCGTTACAATTTCAGTGCGGACAGTGCGGCAAACGGACGAGTATCAGGAATCGACTGTTCCAAATTATCCATCCAGATCACCGTAATGGACTTTCACATGACGACATCACCGACGATGCAATTACAAGTATTTTTGTAACGCTCTTCTTTTGTCGTTGCTGTTATGACAACTGTAAACATACTCATAACGCCCGCCACCAGAGTCGCATGATCGATTTGCGATCGCACGTTCGATATGGACCACACAACTTCGATAGGCAGCCAGTCTTGGAAATAACCCAGACCAGCATAATTCTTGTATCTTGCTGGATTAGAGAGTACACCCTGCAAGCGACAGCATCAGAAAGTGACCTGCCAAAACCGTGTGCGAGTATTCCGAGTTTTGCAGAGAAGTTTGTTATGTAACAATGACGATCGACGGTGTACCGATCGGCGGACCAAATAAAGTTGTTGAAGTGGACGAGTCGCACATAGCAAGAAGGAAAAAACCAGAGAGGACGACCCTCACAGGCTGAAATCGAACATATTTGGGTATTCAGTGGCATAGAACGAGAGCCCCGGAAAATGCTTTGTCGTAAAAGTGTTCTCCAGAGACAAGGGAACTTCAGTCGGTTTGATAAAGCACTTTATACGCCCAGTAGCAAAGTGATTACAGATGGCTTTCAATCCTACAAGACACTAAAAGCAGAAGGATTCGGATTCAACCATGAGTTCATTAACCATTGTGAAGAGTTCGTGTTTTCTGTTGATACCCGTGCCAACACGCAAAACATCGAGAGGCTGTAGAAACCAGTGAAATTTCCGTTAAAGGAGAAGGGCGTCCAAGAGAAAAGAGACCAACTTATCTTGTTTGTATTTGTATTTCCATTCTGTTGCAAGAAAAAGTCGACGCGTGTCACATTTTACCCATATTGTTGCGTGACGTAGGCAGAGTCTGCCCAGGTTCCCAGGTTATGGCAAAAAGGGAATGTTTCCCGTTGCATACACATCAAATGGACTTTTTCATGATGACAACATCGATGACGATTGAGGTAAGTCAACCGAGCGACCGCTACGGTCGCAGGTTCGAATCCTGCCTAGGGCATGGATGTGTGTGATGTCCTTAGGTTAGTTAGGTTTAATTAGTTCTAAGTTCTAGACGACTGATGACCTCAGAAGTTAAGTCGCATAGTGCTCAGAACCATTTGAAACATTTTTTGAGGTAAGTCATTCCCTTTGTAATTTGAAGGATTTTAGTCAACGTTCTTCTTTTGTCGTTGCTACAGTGACGACTGTAAACACTGCCCTTAACTCCCGCCACCACAGTCATAGGCACTGTCATTTCAGGGCATAAGGAATAGTTTTCTATTTCATGTAAAAGCAAGTTTACATCCCATCATTATATATCTGTTCGTGAAGGTAATATAATATTTTCTATTCTGAACAGAGCCACAAAATCACAAGAATGGGCTAGAAGGCCGAAACTAGTAGCGAACAAGCAAAAGTGGTAAACGACACCTTCTTTTAAACTATGTATTCTAGTAACAAATAGTGGCATATGCCCTTCTTCCCTTTCTTTTTCTTGCGCTTACCATTGCTGTAGCTGGCCTGTCTTGAGCTGTTAGAGCTTATTATTTGCCTGTTAAATGTGTGTTATAATTGTATGGGAGCCTTTATATTTTATGAAGTAACAGCTTTTTCATGAGACGAGAAAACATTTTATTTTCCAAGCCCAGATCAAAAACTAACAAGAATAAACAACTCGTAACCAAGCCGACTACGGCAAAGATAAATATCTATCAGCTGCAGCTTTCACCCGCTGTTCTTGGCGCAGTGGATAAATGACGTCGCCACATCAGCCCCCCTCCTTTTGAAACCGGGTGCACCAGGTATGTGGGGAAACTTGCACTTGATTTTTCTACCAGCTCTCGTGAAAACATCTGGTGCAGGCAATGGCTGCTCCTGTTCTGCACTTGCTGCTTCGTTGTCCTCTTCTGAAACCGAGGGCTCGGCGAGACTCTGCTGTTTCTTTGGCCTCCACGTTTGAGGGTGATTTTGCAGACCGAGGAAGGAGTGTACCCTCTTCGGTGTAAGCAGGTTTAAGCCGCTCAATTGAGACTGTCTCTTCTTTACCATCCTTATCGATTTTGAAGCTGTGGCTTCCTCTTGTGATTACCCTGTACGGTCCAGAGTAAGGCGAAACAAGCGGCGGGCGCACCGTATCATCCCTAAGCCACACGTGGGACGTTGCTTGCAGGTCTTTATGTACAAACACTCTCCGGTCTCCATGTCTGACAGGGTTAGTGGGTTTGATGTATCTCATTCTAACGCTGAGTTGTCTCGCGAATTGCGTGCATAGCTCAGGGGTGAACGGCCAGAACGCGGAAAGCTTAACATTTCCGTGTCGCGCGTAGGTACTCCCATCTTTTGCGTTAACATCTGTCGTTCCGTTTTGTGGCGAATCAAAGGGCGTGGACCGCGATCCTTGGTCGAACAGACTGTAGTCTTCAATCTTGGTTCCACTGCCCCATGCTTTTGTCTCTCAATTAATTATTCTCGTCGGTATATATACACTCCTGGAAATGGAAAAAAGAACACATTGACACCGGTGTGTCAGACCCACCATACTTGCTCCGGACACTGCGAGAGGGCTGTACAAGCAATGATCAGACGCACGGCACAGCGGACACACCAGGAACCGCGGTGTTGGCCGTCGAATGGCGCTAGCTGCGCAGCATTTGTGCACCGCCGCCGTCAGTGTCAGCCAGTTTGCCGTGGCATACGGAGCTCCATCGCAGTCTTTAACACTGGTAGCATGCCGCGACAGCGTGGACGTGAACCGTATGTGCAGTTGACGGACTTTGAGCGAGGGCGTATAGTGGGCATGCGGGAGGCCGGGTGGACGTACCGCCGAATTGCTCAACACGTGGGGCGTGAGGTCTCCACAGTACATCGATGTTGTCGCCAGTGGTCGGCGGAAGGTGCACGTGCCCGTCGACCTGGGACCGGACCGCAGCGACGCACGGATGCACGCCAAGACCGTAGGATCCTACGCAGTGCCGTAGGGGACCGCACCGCCACTTCCCAGCAAATTAGGGACACTGTTGCTCCTGGGGTATCGGCGAGGACCATTCGCAACCGTCTCCACGAAGCTGGGCTACGGTCCCGCACACCGTTAGGCCGTCTTCCGCTCACGCCCCAACATCGTGCAGCCCGCCTCCAGTGGTGTCGCGACAGGCGTGAATGGAGGGACGAATGGAGACGTGTCGTCTTCAGCGATGAGAGTCGCTTCTGTCCTTGGTGCCAATGATGGTCGTATGCGTGTTTGGCGCCGTGCAGGTGAGCGCCACAATCAGGACTGCATACGACCGAGGCACACAGGGCCAACACCCGGCATCATGGTGTGGGGAGCGATCTCCTACACTGGCCGTACACCACTGGTGATCGTAGAGGGGACACTGAATAGTGCACGGTACATCCGAACCGTCATCGAACCCATCGTTCTACCATTCCTAGACCGGCAAGGGAACTTGCTGTTCCAACAGGACAATGCACGTCCGCATGTATCCCGTGCCACCCAACGTGCTCTAGAAGGTGTAAGTCAACTACCCTGGCCAGCAAGATCTCCGGATCTGTCCCCCATTGAGCATGTTTGGGACTGGATGAAGCGTCGTCTCACGCGGTCTGCACGTCCAGCACGAACGCTGGTCCAACTGAGGCGCCAGGTGGAAATGGCATGGCAAGCCGTTCCACAGGACTACATCCAGCATCTCTACGATCGTCTCCATGGGAGAATAGCAGCCTGCATTGCTGCGAAAGGTGGATATACACTGTACTAGTGCCGACATTGTGCATGCTCTGTTGCCTGTGTCTATGTGCCTGTGGTTCTGTCAGTGTGATCATGTGATGTATCTGACCCCAGGAATGTGTCAATAAAGTTTCCCCTTCCTGGGACAATGAATTCACGGTGTTCTTATTTCAATTTCCAGGAGTGTATTTTCTTTATGCTTCTGCTACGATTTTTCGGGGTCACCACTATGGGAGCCTTTATATTTTATGAAGTAACAGCTTTTTCATGAGACGAGAAAACATTTTATTTTCCAAGCACAGATCAAAAACTAACAAGAATAAACAACTCGTAACCAAGCCGACTACGGCAAAGATAAATATCTATCAGCTGCAGCTTTCACCCGCTGTTCTTGGCGCAGTGGATAAATGACGTCGCCACAATTGTTTTTATGTTTAAATTTGGAAATTTGTCGAAGTTCCTATGAGACCAAACTACAGATGTCATCGATCCCTAGGCTTACACACTACTCAATCTACCTTAAACTAACACTAAGGACAACATGCATACCCATGCCGCGCGGGGTCTAGTGAAGCAGGGGATACAACCCGTCGGCTTTGACCAATGACGTCATACATTAGTCATAGATAGTAATGTCTTCACTTCGAGGCATAGATAATAAAGCAGTTCTGTATTCCAGATAAGCGCTATCATCGTACATTAAAATAATTATTCGTAATGATATTGAGGTAATTTGGAGTATTAGTTTGTTATTGTAGAACAATTCTTAGTGTCTTATTTTCGCTTATAGGAATGGATTTGTCTGTTTGTGGGTATGTAATTTTCGTTACTGTCTGTCTAGGCGAGCTTCGGTTATTCCTCGATATTTCCGTATGATAAGTTCACTTTCCCATTAGCTTCTTTCACTGTATTTCACTATTTTGACATATTTCACTGTTTTTTTCCACCAATATGTGTATTTTCGTGTTGTGAAGTACGTAATAGAAATTTTTCGTCTGTCGATCTTCTTTCGTTCCCCAGCACTAGTATCAGTACGACATTTTCGAATGTGTACTTGCTATATTACGGGCGAAACCCGTGACACAACTACAACTTGTATCCCGTCCTTCACTTCGCCTTTACACTGACGACACAACTAAAATTTGTATCCCGTCCTTCACTTCTCCTTCACACTGACACTATATATGTCAATTGGCGAGCAAGATACAAATGTTGCATATAGCTATGTAGCTCAAGTAACGAATGGGATACTAGTAGCGTCCAAGGCAACAAGAAAACTGCACCCCATAGTGAAGTACGGGATAAAAATTGTACATGTGTCGTCTTCTTGTCTCCGTGTAGTTCAATTGAGGTACAGGTTACAAATGTAACTTACGTCTATTTCCACCTTTACGTTACCAGTGTACATATATAGAGGTCAACGGAAGTCTGGTATGCATATATAACATACGTAGGTCCTTCTGTCGTCAGTAGTACTGCTATGTACGTAAGAAGAGACTGTTAGTAATAGCGGAGACGAAATAAACAACACTTCTACAATTTGTATCCCGTGTTCCACTTACCGTTTACTGAAGCGGAGGATACATCGTTCAAGTGAAGAACAGGACAGCAATGCTAGTGAAAACGAAGAAATCGACTTACAACAAACTCATATTCCGTACTGTACTTAAGCAGCACACTTCGAGTGAGCTTTTAATCTGTATCCGGTGTTTCATTTACGGTTTAGTGAAGCAGGGGATACATAGTTCAAGTGAACAACAGGACAGGAATGCTACTTGAAACTAAGAAATTGACGTACGCTGAACTTGTATCCCGTACTGCACTTAAGCAATACAGTTCGAAAGAGTTTCGAGATACAACTGACATTAATGTAACGTGATGTATTCTTTGCTAGTAATATATTTCATTCATTTCTTTCCGTTGTATTTTTCGGAGAAATACTAACAAGGGAACCTCCCCATTGCACCCCCCTCAGATTTAGTTATAAGTTGGCACATTGGATAGGCCTTGAAAAACTGAACACAGATCAACCGAGAAAACAGGAAGAAGTTGTGTGGAACTATGAAAAAAATAAGCAAAATATACAAACTGAGTAGTCCATGCGCAAGATATGCAACATAAAGGATAACATGAGCTCAGGAGTGCCGTGGTCCCGTGGTTAGCGTGAGCAGTTGCGAAACGAGGGGTCGTTGGTTCAAGTCTTCCTTCGAGCGTAAAATTTTATTTTTAATTTTCAGACAATTATCAAAGTTCAGGCACTCACACATAATCAACTTCGCTCTCCAAAATTCCAGGACATGTTTAGATTTGCTTGGACATATGCAGGATTTGACGGTCTACACACGGAAAAATTTGAAAACGTTAAAAACATATGTTTTGACAGAGCACAGGGAAAAGTGTGCGACTGTGAAACTGTTGGATTCATTTGTTGCAGTTTATGTGACAAACTCTTATGTTTTCATCACTTTTTTGGGAGTAATTATCACATCCACAAGAAAACCTAAATCGGGCAAGGTAGAATCTTTTTACCCATTCGCCAAGTGTACAAGTTAGGTGGGTCGACAACATATTCCTGTCATGTGACGCACATGCCGTCACCAGTGTCGTATAGAATATATCAGACGTGTTTTCCTGTGGAGGAATCGGTTGACCTGTGACCTTGCGATCAAATGTTTTCGGTGCCCATTGGAGAGGCACGTCCTTTCGTCTGCTAATCGCACGGTTTTACGGCGCGGTCGCAAAACACACACACTAAACTTATTACAGTGAACATAGACGTCAATGAACGGACAGACCATAACTTTGTGAAAATAAAAAATTAAACTTTTCAATCGAGGGAAGACTTGAACCAAAGACCTCTCGTTCCGCAGCTGCTCACGCTAACCACGGGACCACGGCGTTCCTAGGCTCAGACTATCCTTGATGTTGCCTGTCTTGCGCATGGACTACTCAGTTTGTATATTTTGCTAATTTTTTTCGTGGTTCCACACAACTACTTCCTGTTTTCTTGATTGATCTGTGTTCAGTTTTTCAAGGCCTATCCACTGTGCCAACTTATTGTAAAGGATGAGCCAGACAATAAGGGATTTTATTTTATTATATGAGCCTCCAACCGGTAACTTCATTTTTCCATTGCGGCCAAGCCACAGTCGGCAGTGTTAGCTGCCTGTAAATTCTTTCGTCCAACAGTCTAGTAACAGGAAGTCAGCACCGAGAAAGGGCACCTTGATCACACGCCTCTCTCGTGTGCTGACGAGGTAACGCCGCCCCAGGCGTCGCTTAGCAGGCAACGCTCTGGAAAGTTCCATGCCGCCCGCACGGTTTGCTCGGTCCTGACCAATCAGGACGGGGGAAGCCGCGTGGTGCGTCGAACATACCCGGCCGCCCGTCGCCGGGCCCGCTCTCTGGTATTCTAGCTCACCCGCGAGTCGGATGCGCGTCCTGTAGCACTGAACATCTCCCGCTTCTCCCGGTGCTACGGCACTGTGGACTTAGTTCTGGCAGACAACCAATTTCGGTAGCTTCGCGAACAATGTTCGCCAAATTGTAAGCTCCGGCTCACCCTCACCTCCCTAGGCCTATGTAGCCCCTTTCATCATGCTTTAGCCAATAAATGGCCTTTCTCTAAAATCTACACTATTATTCCATAACGCCCACCGCCTGCCCATACCCGCCATCCTGTACATTATAAATAAATCTGGGGGGGGGGTGCGATGGGGAGGTTCCCTTGTAAGATGCGAACACGCGATATCGTTAACGTGAAAATACTACTGGCCCTTATATATGTGAAATACAGTTTTTCTCTTCTTCCTTTGTTTCTGAACATTCTTCTCAGCTCTTTCATCTTTGTAATACATGCTCTCTGGACAATTCTGACGTCATTGGTCAAAGCCGACGGGTTGTATCCGCTGCTAAACTAGACCCGCCGCGCGAACCGTTGCCAGGCGCCATAGACCACGCAGCTACCCCGCCCGCCTATGTTTAAAGGATTTGTGGGCATAGGTGTAATTTTGTGAGGTTTTGCTTTGGGATACTATTGTATTGTATTTAGCGTGCTTTGCTACTTCTGCTGTGGGTTTGTAACAGCGTTTACTTACGTTTTCTTGTGCTCATTGGCGATTTCTGGATGGTAGAATGTTGCTGTGACTTTTCACTGGAAGAATAGGTTTCAGATACGCTGTTGACAATCGTTTGTTACATTCTTTTGTTTTCGATTGACGGTGGAGGATCTTGAGCTTGTTCACATGTGTTTTCATTGTGTGTGTGTGTGTGTGTGTGTGTGTGTGTGTGTGTGTGTGGTCAATTGTTGCACAGTACTGTTTGATCATTGACGACTTTTTTGCCCTGTATGTTAGCTTTTTGGATGTGGTAATTTTCTTTTAGTATTGATAATTACTGTGTCTTAAGATCTGGGGTCTGTTTCTATGCAGCCAGGGTGGTGATTGTTTCCAACGAGGCATTCAGCAAATGTGAAGTGTTTGGTGTCGCTTTCAATGCTCTTAAATGTTCAGAGTATTTTATTCCGAAATATCTACATGTCTGCCCCACATATATTGAATCAAGATCGTTGCAGGTGACCGGATGTCTATCTGCTGTGCTGACTATCTGTGGTGTTGCTGGGTGTTTTCAGTCCCTTTTGCAGTGTATTCTTTGTTCTGTATGCCACATTTACCTTGTTTTCTCAAAAAGTTTCACTGTCCTGTAGGTTATTGTACAGCCAAATATCAGGGTGTACCATGTTATCCTGCTGTTTGTGGTATCCTCAAGTTGTGTAATTTGTGTGTTCTATGCTGTGTGATCGTTACTGGTATGGTGTGCTGTAATATTGTGGAGTGTGTTTCTCGTAAATTGTGTTTTCATAGTTTTGGTTTAATTGTCTACTTCTATTTCATCGAGTTTGTGGTGTTTTTTGGGTTTTTCAAATGGCTCTGACCACTATGGGACTCAACTGCTGAGGTCATAAGTCCCCTAGAACTTAGAACTACTTAAACCTAACTAACCTAAGGACAACACACACATCCATGCCCGAGGCAGGATTCGAACCTGCGACCGTAGCGGTCGCGCGGTTCCAGACTGTAGCGCCAGAACCGCTCGGCCACCAGCGGCCGGCTTTTTGGGTTTTTGATCATGGAATGTCACTCTTACTTAGTACCTTCACATGCATGACAGCGACAAAGTAAGATCCTTTAATTGGGCGGGTTGGTTAACTACAGGGTTATTACAAATGATTGAAGCGATTTCACAGCTCTACAATAACTTTATTATTTGAGATATTTTCACAATGCTTTGCACACACATACAAAAACTCAAAAAGTTTTTTTAGGCATTCACAAATGTTCGATATGTGCCCCTTTAGTGATTCGGCAGACATCAAGCCGATAATCAAGTTCCTCCCACACTCGGCGCAGCATGTCCCCATCAATGAGTTCGAAAGCATCGTTGATGCGAGCTCGCAGTTCTGGCACGTTTCTTGGTAGAGGAGGTTTAAACACTGAATCTTTCACATAACCCCACAGAAAGAAATTGCATGGGGTTAAGTCGGGAGAGCGTGGAGGCCATGACATGAATTGCTGATCATGATCTCCACCACGACCGATCCATCGGTTTTCCAATCTCCTGTTTAAGAAATGCCGAACATCATGATGGAAGTGCGGTGGAGCACCATCCTGTGGTACGTTTAGCTTCCTGCTTGCTTTATTCGTCGACTTCCGCGGGCTACGTGCGAAACTTGCCCGCACGCGTTCAACCATTTCTTCGCTCACTGCAGGCCAACCCGTTGATTTCCCCTTACAGAGGCATCCAGAAGCTTTAAACTGCGCATACCATCGCCGAATGGAGTTAGCAGTTGGTGGATCTTTGTTGAACTTCGTCCTGAAGTGTCGTTGCACTGTTATGACTGACTGATGTGAGTGCTTTTCAAGCACGACATACGCTTTCTCGGCTCCTGTCGCCATCTTGTCTCACTGCTCTCTCGAGCGCTCTGGCGGCAGAAACCTGAAGTGCAGCTTCAGCCGAACAAAACTTTATGAGTTTTTCTACGTATCTGTAGTGTGTCGTGACCATATGTCAATAAATGGAGCTACAGTGAATTTATGAAATCGCTTCAATCATTTGTAATAGCCCTGTATATACTGAAAATTTTTGATATAATATAGAAATGTTAACAGGAAGAAAGGCCACCAAGGAAAAGACCATGGTATAGCATTGTAGGTGATGTGAGCAGAAGCTGATTACTTACCTCGTGTGTACATTCACAATGACCCAACAGAAACTCTATGAAGAAGGTTAGGTGATACACAACAAGCATTAATTATTAGTTCTGTTATTGACCCACCTAGATAGTGGGATGGAGATGACTCAACACAGGAATGTCAGCAGATGTAGAAGCATTACCACCAATTGTGTGATTGGGTTGAAGAGTTCCTAGATAACAGAACACAGCATGTCATTCTCAATGGAGAGAAGTCTTCCGAAGTAAGAGTGATTTCAGGGGTTGCCGCAGGGGAGTGTTGTAGGACCGTTGATATTCACAATATACATAAATGACCTTGTGGATGACATCGGAAGTTCACTGAGGATTTTTGCGGATGATGCTGTGGTATATCGAGAGGTTGTAACAATGGGAAATTGTACCAAAATACAGGAGGATCTGCAACGAATTGACGCATGGTGCAGGGAATATCAATTGAATCTCAATGTAGACAAGTGTAAGGTACTGCGAATACATAGAAAGAAAGATCCCTTATCATTTAGCTACAATATAGCAGGTCAGCAACTGGAAGCAGTTAATTCCATAAATTATCTGGGAGTAGGCATTAGGAGTGATTTAAAATGGAATGATCATATAAAGTTGATCGTCGGTAAAGCATATGCCAGACTGAGATTCATTGGAAGAATCCTAAGGAAATGCAATCCGAAAACAAAGGAAGTAGGTTACAGTACACTTGTTCGCCCACTGCTTGAATATTGCTCACCAGTGTGGGATCCGTACCAGATAGGGTTGTTAGAAGAGATAGAGAAGATCCAACGGAGAGCAGCGCGCTTCGTTACAGAATCATTTAGTAACCGCGAAAGCGTTACGGAGATGACAAACTCCAGTGGAAGACTCTGCAGGAGAGACGCTCAGTACCTCGGTACGGGCTTTTGTTGAAGTTTCGAGAACATACCTTCACCGAGGAGTCAAGCAATATATTGCTCCCTCCTACGTATACCTCGCGAAGAGACCATGAGGATAAAATCAGAGAGATTAGAGCCCACACAGAGGCATACCGACAATCTTTCTTTCCACGAACAATACGAGACTGGAATAGAAGGGAGAACCGATAGAGGTACTTAAAGTACCCTACGCCACACACCGTCAGGTGGCTTGCGGAGTATGGATGTAGATGTATATTTAAATGTCTATACTGTCAGCAATACACGCAAATTCCGAGGTTGAGATGACGCAGAATGGGGCAATGTCAGACTGTCACTGATAAACTCCAGAACTTATGCGACCCCACATAGAATATGCCAACAGATACAGACCCACTAATTTTGGTGAACAGTATTGGCAACCCATCCAGACTTTAGGAATGAGTGGACCATGAAGTGATGATATCAGCATATGCAGGCTCTTGTCTCATATCTCCTATCAATAATCCAGCTGATGTACTCCAGGATGGATGCGACACCATGGAGGGAGCCACCGTTAGGAACTCAGTTAAAGTCCATTTGATCCTAATTTGCTGTTGTCAGAAGAGACAGAACCATTACCTCCTGTTTACTCTGTAATCCAGCTGATGAAATCCAGGGTGGAAGTGACCTCACAAAGGAGATTCAGCCCTGATCCATTGCCTCGCTTTGGCACGTTTGGTCACCTGCCCAAATTTCAGATTAGAGATGCTCCTACAGAGGATATATCAGAAAATATGGAGCTCTTACCTCCTGGCACTGCTGTCAGTGATCCAGCTGAATTCTTCGATAGACAGGTCTCTGCAGTTGTGTAGGTTGCCACGACATGCCCAGGGAAGAAGCTGCGCGTGCAGAACCCTCTCCACATGTGTCAAGTCGGACCGTCCCTCAGAGCCTCCTAGCCGTTCCATTACGGGATCCATTAATGTCGTCAGGTACACCTGTGTAGAGACACCAGCGGGTCCAAGTCAGCACTGAGATGATTTACCACGGCAGTGACAATCTTCACTTGTTTAACAGATGTACACACGAATGAACCAAGATAATGATTTGCAACTTGCTGATTAGTTAGTTATGAAATTATGAGACTGTGAGGGACAGTCAAATGTAAATCAACATCCACCACAACAGTACCAATGAATGGTTCGATTCAAAAGTAATCACCACACACATTAAGACATTTATTCCACTGGGAGATGAAACAATCAATTCCTGTTTCACACAACACAGTCAGACACTGACACATCCCAACCGCACCTACTCTTGCACTTCCTCGTCCATCTGAAACCGACATCCACACATATGTTTTTCAGGTCGCCAAGTATGTGAAAACCACACAATGAAAGGTCTGGGCTGTACAGAGGAAGTTACGCTGCTTCCCAGCCAGATCGCTGAAGTGCAGCATTCATCCAACTGACAGAGTAGGTGCCAGTTTTATCGTGTAGCAGGATGATTCCATGTAGCAGCATAACCATGCATAACCATGCATTGCCACTAACTACTTCTGTCGTAGTACAAGAAAATTGAATCTTGCAACCAACAAAAGTAATTGGTCCTTGTAGTAGCTCCTGTTGACCAGTCTCATTTGGTGTAATTGAAAATGTATCCACTGTCTTGTACACTGGCATTCTGCTCCTCTTCACGTATCTTCTGCGACGGTAACCCATGGCTGTGTGCTCGGTGCGGCTGCCTCGAGTCGAATGAGCCTGCAGCTGCCTCGGGAGCGGAAGCGCTGATAAGACGTCACGCGCGCCTTATCGTGACGTCACTTCCGCTGATAAGTTTGATTTTCGAGCAACATGGGCCTAGTAAAACTAGGGCCCGTGTTCCGTATGCCTCGTCTTGCACAATGGTCAGCCCTGGCGTAGCGCTCACTGTACAGCCCTGGTCACGTGACTTACGCGGCGCGCAGCAGGCTAAGTCACACAGCGTTGTATATAATTACTTAGCCCGTGTTGCTGGAAAATCAAGATTGCGCAACTTCCGCCTATGTTATTCTTATGGGCGGAAGATTGCTTATCAGCACTTAGTAGAAAATCAAGTTGGTACGAGGTCTGTTCTGCAGCAACAAGGGCCCTAGTATTACTAGGACCTTGTTGCAGAATAATCATGTTCTTAGGGTAGGTGTTTATAACCTCAATAGTGTTCATTAATGTGTTATTAAAGAAGACTACACATTGATCTTGCCAAAAGCCGAGAAGCGATTCTTCTTAGTGTTGTAGCTCTCTGTGGCACTCTGGGATGCTCTCTGGGTTCCCTGTGAGTACACAGTAGATAAATAAGTGGTTAAATAAGTGTCTGTAGGGTGGTTTTGGTGTGGGGTTGGTGGGTGGGTACTTTGCCGTTACGACGGACTTAGAGTTCTGAGAGTGTTGTATATAATTACTTAGCCCGTGTTGCTGGAAAATCAAGATTGCGCAACTTCCACCTGTGTTTCATGGCTGTGTGACTTAGCCTGCTGCGCGCCGCGTAAGTCACGTGACCAGGGCTGTACAGTGAGCGCTACGCCAGGGCTGACCATTGTGCCAGACGAGGCATACGGAACACGGGCCCTAGTTATACTAGGCCCGTGTTGCTCGAAAATCAAACTTATCAGCGGAAGTGACGTCACGATAAGGCGCGCGTGACGTCTTATCAGCTCTTCCGCTCCCGAGGCAGCTGCAGGCTCATTCGACTCGAGGCAGCCGCACCGAGCACACAGCCATGGGTTACCGTCGCAGAAGATACGTGAGGAGGAGCAGAATGCCAGTGTACAAGACAGTGGATACATTTTCAATTACACCAAATGAGACTGGTCAACAGGAGCTACTACAAGGACCAATTACTTTTGTTGGTTGCAAGATTCAATTTTCTTGTACTACGACAGAAGTAGTTAGTGGCAATGCATGGTTAACAATTTCTGTTTTGAGATCGCTGAAGTGCAGCATTCATCCAACAGAGTAGGTGCCAGTTTTATCGTGTAGCAGGATGATTCCATGTAGCAGCATTCTGACAGCCCGAGGGGAAACAGCACAGCCAACAGTGGTAACATCCCACATCTCACCCGTCAAAGAAAGCTAAATGTATTCACACATATTTCGATAAGGTCATAATGACCTCCTTCATCGACTGCAGGGTTCCTCGAGTGTGGGCACACAATCAATCCACAGAGCTTTGCAGAAACTGTTATGCATCATGAAGTCAAAACCCTAGGAATGCTGCCAAACAGATTAATCCCGTTGCATGATAATGCTGGCCCCCACACTACCAAACAGACAAAAACTACACATCAGCAATTTGGCGGGGAAACATTGCAACGTCCTCATTACAACTCGGATCTTCCACCGTGTGAGTTTCACATCTTTGGCAGCCTAAAGAAAGACATACGTGGACATTGGTTTCAGTGCAGGAGTGGATCAGTCAGTGCAGTGTGGATTGGTCACTCGCTGACCGCATCCTACAAAACAGGAATTGATCGTCTCTTCCCCCACTGGGACAAATATTTTAATGCATGTGGCGATTGCTTTTGAGTGGAACCATTTCATGGCCCCGTTTTGGTGGGTGCTCGGTCTTCATTTGACTGTCCCTTATATATGGCTCGCCAATACTTACTGAGGCTTGCAATATTTAATGTCGCTGACAAACATACGGTATCTGGTCCAAAGTATCCCGGCACATACTAGTGGATATTGGTATGTGACATGTCCACCCTTTGCTTTTAGGATGGCCTTGAACTCCACTGGGGTAGTTTTCAATGAGGTATCTGAATGTCTGTGGAGGAATGACAGCCCATTCTTCCTCAAGAGCTGAAACCAAAGAAGGTAATGATCTTGGATGCCAGGGTCTGGAGCGAAGTCAATGTCCTAATTCACCCCAAAGATTTTCCATTCAGATCAGGATTGGACTCTGGGCAGGTCAGTCCATTTCAGAAATGTGATTGTCCTCAAACCTTCGCTCACAGATGCTGCTTTATGGGAGTGTAGACTGCGATGCTGATACAATCAATGAACATCTCTGAACTGTTCCTCTAATGCACAAGGAACAACTAATAATTTTCTCAGCCCTTCTGCATTTAGCATTTTCTTTTACACAACAAGGGGATCACGACTTAATCACAAGAAATACCCCATACCCTAACACCATTTTCTCCATATCCCATTACCAGGCACTACACATGATGGCACATAATGTTCTCCAGGCATTTGCCAAACCCAAAGCCTCTCCATCCAATAGCCACAGCATATTTTTTCTTTTTTCTTTTTTTGAGTCATCAGTCTTCTGACTGGTTTGATACAGCCCACCATGGATTACTCTCCTGTGCCAACTACTTCATCTCAGAGCTGCACTTGCAACTTACGTCCTCATTGTTTGCTGGATGTATTCCAATCTCTGTCTTCCTCTACAGTTTTTGCCCTCTACAGCTCCCTCTAGGACCATGGAAGTCATTCCCTGATGTCTTAACAGATGTCCTACCATCCTGTCCCTTCTCCTTGGCATTGTTTTCGACATATTCTTTTCCTCTCCGATACTGCACAGAACCTCCTCATTCCTAACTATATCAGTCCACCTAATTTTCAACATTCGTCTGTAGCACTACATCTCAAATGCTTCAATTTTCTTCTGTTTCACTACCGTACAATGCTGTGCTCCAAACGTATATTCTCAGAAATTTCTTTTTCAAATTAAGGGCTATGTTTGATTCTAGTAAACTTCTCTTGGCCAGGAATGCCCTTCTTGCCAAGGCCACTCTGCTTCTGATGTCCTTGTTCTATCCATCATTGTTTATTCTGCTGTTATCTAGGAACTCTTCAATCCAATCACACAATTGGTCTGATAGTCCATATGCTCTTACTTTGTTCATTAAACGACTGTGAGGAACTGTATCGAACGCCTTGCGGAAGTCAAGAAACACGGCATCTACCTGGGAGCCCGTGTCTATGGCCCTCTGAGTCTCGTGGACGAATAGCGCGAGCTCGGTTTCACACGATCGTCTTTTTCGAAACCCATGCTGATTCCTGCAGAGTAGATTTATAGTCACCAGAAAAGTCATTATACTCTAATATAATACGTGTTCCAAAATTCTACAACTGATAGACGTTAGAGATATAGGTCTATAGTTCTGCACATCTGTTCGACGCCCCTTCTTGAAAACGGGGATGACTTGTGCCCTATTCCAATCCTGTGATCCCAAAGTCGTGGTCTCCCTTGTAAGGTAACATCCAACGTATAGTCCATATTCGATGACAGTGAACTCTCGCGGCTGATCCAAACTGTTGTTGCAACTTCTCTGCAGACAACACTGTACTCCCCCCCCCCTCTTTTTATACTGGTGGGTCCGCCTCTCATGATATGTGGTGGTCAACCCCACATTGCATGGGATCGTTGCGATACTTCTGATCTGGTAGTGTATATAACACAAAACTATTCTAGCTTTTGGCACTATTACTTCCTTCCTCAGGAAAGAGAGAGGGTAGATCACTGAGACCACAGAAAGAGAGGGAAGCCAGGTTTTGCCACCTCCCTTCTCTCTTCAGCATACTCTACCAGCAACACATACATATATTCTCCACATTAACAGATACGCACAAGACTCAACTCACACACTCTTTGAGGAAAGGGGCTGCTGTGCACAGCTGCGACATCACATGCTATAAAATTTTGTCATGTATTTGTATTTCTTTATTGGTCCTGTAAATCGTGTTTAGATACATATTTTGCACAAACAATGTAGGAGAAGTCAGGTTGGTACCGTATATACATCATACACATTGTTATTATGAAAAGATAAATTATGAAAAGATAAATAATTAAAAATTATACAATAAATGTTGATTATTGATGACAAAATTAATATAATGAAATAAAATGATAGATTGCTTAAGAATATTTGAATAGTTACACTATATTTTTCTGGTACTCTAAAAACTCGGAAACAGAATAGGAGCAGTGGTCAAGCAAGTACTCTTTCAGTTTCACTTTAAACTTTGGTAAATTTTGCATCTGTTTCAAATAGGATGGCATGTGATTGTACAGCATTATGCCAGTATGATACACTCCTCTCTTACAAATGTTTGTACTTACTGTATTGACAAGCCAATAATGCTTCTGCCTAGTATCATGAGGTGGTAATCACAGCTATACTTGAAGATATTTCCATCTTTTAAAATACTTCCTTTTGTGAAATTTATTATTTCATGCATATATAAGCAAGGAAGAGGCAGTATATTGAGATTTTTAAATATTGGTCTACAGGAGTCACTGTACTTAGCATGGTTTATTATTCTAACAATCTTTTTCTGTAGCCTAAATGTTTTGTTTGTACCTATGGAGTTCCCCCAAAAGATAATGCCGTACATCAGCAGTGACCGAATACTGCCATGGTACATTGTGATCACTGACGCATGGCTTGCATTTTGTGAGAGGATTCTTATTACATACATAAGTGTGTTTAACTTTTTATTTGCATGATTAAGATGTGTCTCCCATATGAAATTTTGCTGAATATGTATACATGCTGTCTGGTATTGATAGGTTGCCCCTACCCAGAAGAATTACTCTGAAAATCCACCATTAAGTGTAAAATACCATAGACAGCATAAACAAAAAATGCAGCCAGAAGTTGGAAGAAAGTACAAGTCACACCCATCTGCAAAAAGGGTGCACATAGTTATCCATAAAAGTGTTATCCAATTTTGTTGACATTCATCTACTGCAGTAACCAAGAACATTTTAACTTGAACTTCATTAGCTATCTCGAAAAGAATGATCTCCTTCATGCCAACCAACGCGGATTGCAAAAACATTAATCAGCCCAAACTTAACTTCTGCTTTTCTCACATGACATCCTGAAATCTATGGATCAAGGCAGTGAGGTGGATTCAATACTTTTTGTCTTCAAAAATCATTTGACTCACTATGACGTCAACAAATTAAGAAAAGTACAGTATGATATGTGTCAAATCAAATTTGTGACTGGAATGTGGATTTCTTCATCGGGAGAACACAGCATGCTATCTCAGATGGAATGTGGAAGTAACATTAGGCATGACCCAGGGAAGTATATTGGGATTCCAAACTGATGAGCTAGGTGTGGGATCTGGAAGAGGAAGGTGTCCTACTCCAGTGGAAGTTATTGACGAGCCTGGTGTTGCTGTTACTGACCACACAGCAAGTGCCCTGGGCAGAGCTACTTCTCATGCAGTGTCACGAGAATCGTCCATCTCATGGTAAACAGTACACTGGAACCTGTAGAAGATCCAGACAGTGCAGCAACTGAAACCTCGTGGTCCACAGCAATGTTCTGAATTTGCTCTCTGGTTTCTGGCAGAGACCGAAGGTGATGATAGGCCTATATAATATTCTGAGTAGTGACGAGGCACATTATACACTACAGGATGCAGTGAATGCATAGCACTGCCGAATTCGGGGTACTGTTAAACTGTAAGTGTGCACAAAGAGCCACTGAAATCGCCTTTTGTGACTGTGTGGTGTGATTCAGAAGCACCTTTACTCTTGGTCCGTTCTTCTTTGAAGAAAATTCACCCAGAGGGCATGTAAAGTGCACTGTGACTTCTTAATGTGATTGAGTCCTCCTTGTATAGCATGTGATTCCTGCTTTGGCAGAGTGCAACAGTGTGCAAACCACTGTTCTTATGCAAGATGGGGTCACATCTCATATCACTCGCCCAGTCATAGATCTGCTTAATACAATCTTCCATGAAAGTTTTACCTCCAGGAGTCTCCCAGAAGCATGACCTGCAAGATCACTTGATCTGAATTCATATGGGGCTTGGCTCAGTGTATATCTAAAAGAAGACATTTACCAGGGGCACATTGGGTTTCTACGTGATCTGAATGGCTGTGAGCAACTGTTGGTCACATTGTTTTACAGATGATGCATCTCATTTATGACTCCGATGCTCATGTTAAACAAATGTGTAAATGGCAGTTAAAGATAAAATCAGCATTATGCCTTTCTCAATTGTTTGATCTTTTCTACCATTGTTTCATTCCTAATCCATTAAATATGGAAACATTTCTATATGTAATTGTATTGTATTGTATTGTATTGTATTGTTGTGTTAACCATGGACCTAGAAATGACGGAGAGACTCCGTCCCCTCCGCTGCTGCAGTGTATAGTTCAGTCCCAGTGGACACCCCCCCCCCTCCCCCCCCCCCAGAGAACGTCTCACAGCAGGCGAGTGTAACCCCTATGTTTGCGTGGTAGAGTAATAGTGGTGTACGCGTACGTGGAGAACTTGTATGTGCACCAATTGCCGACATTGTGTAGGTGAGGTGGAATAAAGGGAACCAGCCCGCATTTGCTGAGGCAGATGGAAAACTGCCTAAAAACCATCCACAGACTGGCCGGCTCACCGGACCCTGCACCAATCGCCGACATAGTGTAGGTGAGGTGGAATAAAGGGAACCAGTCCGCATTCGCCGAGGCAGATGGAAAACTGCCTAAAAACCATCCACAGACTGGCCGGCTCACCGGACCTCGACACAAGTCCTCCGGGCGGATTCATGCTGGGGACCAGGCGCTCCTTTCCAATCTGGAAAGCCGTTCTATATGTCATTCTTACATTCACAGTACCAGATTTGCAAATGGTGGCCAAAACTGGATTTAATGCATTAGCATAGCTACAAAGTTTGGCTGCCATACTACAACTACGGCCCGCACTGGACCTCTGTGAGGTAGCTGCACTTTAATGATAACCACCCATTACTTCCATATGTCAACTACCTGGCATTACAGCAGATGTGGTGTTGGAATGCCTGCTAATTAGCAAGTCCCCAACATTGGCCACTCATCCAATACGCAGCTGAAGCTAACTTGCTGCAGTGCACAAGCCTTCAATAAAAATGATCACATAGGTTGGTTCTGATGGCAATGTCACAGTATCCTTTGTCACGAATTTCACAGTGATTTGGAGGGTATGGACTTAGATGTAGATGAAACTGCTGCTATGATGGTATTGTGTGCTAGAGAGAACAGCTAACTTACCAGCAAGTTCTGCTGGAGGTCTGAATTGGCGAGCCTCTGGTAGAGAAGAGCAAAGTTGGGCAGGGCGGCCATCCACGGCAGGGGGTCGGTCTCGTGGTCCAGGTAGCGCGTCAGGTCCATCGCCAACTCGTAGTCCAGCTGGCTGGCCGAGGCCAGTGCCAGTGCGTCGTCGAGGATCTGGGCTCTGGACAGTGGGTGGATCTGCGACGGGTCGGACTCCAGCTGGGACTGCAGCAGCTGCCAGTTCTGCTCGTCGTACTGCACCCGGTAGTAACCTGTGTACAGCCGGGGGACCAGTGATGTGACGTGCCAGTCAGTTGGAACACTGAGCAAGTTGTACACTGCTGGCCATTAAAACTGTAACGCCATGAAACCTGTATTTAGCAAACATTAAAAGGATCTTGGCTGTAGATGGTTGGTTGTTTTGGGGAAGGAGATCAGACAGCGAGGTCATTGGTGTCATCGGGTTGGAGGAGGACGGGGAAGGAAGTCGGCCGTGCCCTTTGAAAGGAACCATCCCGGCATTTGCCTGGAGCGATTTATGGAAATCATGGAAAACCTAAATCAGGATGGCCGGACGCGGGATTGAACCGTCGTCCTCCCGAATGCGAGTCCAGTGTCTAACCACACTTGGCTGTAGAAACTGCATTCTATTGTTATATAATATTGCTAGTCCCACTGGTTAGGATCCAATGGGTGATTTTGATTACAAGCTACTGGACTTGGGATGACCAGAATCAATATCGTACAGCAATGGTCGACAAACGTTTTTGTTCAAAATCTTATAATGACGTTTGTGGATGGAACACCACATCACATGTGTAGGGAAAGTGGAGTAAGACCAGTTAATGGAGTGAAACTGGGTATCAGCGTTTCTAATGTCATTGTTTATGTCCTCTGGTGGAGAGATACAGATCTATACTCCACTTGCCAAGGAGAAGAGCGACCATCTTGGCTTGTTGCTGTCCAGTTCACAGCATCTGCGAAGGTAAAGTTACAAGATTTGCTTGATACAACTTTCATTTTGCTTCAAGACAAAAGTTATTTCCGTAGGTGAAGATAAACAAGACTCACTACATCCTGGGTGGTTATAATTAAACATTTCCTATTTAACACACTATAACAAGGAAACTAATTACTGTACGAGTACCAAACTTGGTAGCATTAATGTCAAGGACATGCGAAAGAGAAATAATGGAGAATCAGCGGTACTATGGTACATCATAACATTACATACCATTGTGCGGAGTGGCCGCCCGGTTTGAGGCACCAAGCCACGGATAGTGCGGCCCATCCTGCTGGAGGTTCGAGTCCTCCCTTGGGTATGGGTGTGTGTGTTGTCCTTAGCGTAAGTTAGTTTAAGGTAGTTTAAGTAGTGCGTAAGTCTAGAGACCAATGACCTCAGCAGTTTGGTCCCTTATGAATTCTCACGCACACCATAACATACCAGTACCATTACTGCCACAAAAGGGGCTCAATATGGCGTCCATCAGTGTCCAGAAGGGTCTGAAATCTCAGGAATGCATTCTGAATGGCAGAACAAAGCATGTCCATAGGTATGCTGGCCATGTCTCTTGATACGATACGCCACAGATCAGTGTGATTATTGCCGTGGTAAACACTGTCCTTCCGATAGCCCCACAACCAGAAATCACAGGTGATCGTGCCGGCCGAGCGTTTGGAAACGATTGGCTGGTAAGTCCATTGTCTCCAAACGTGTTTCGGAGATACAGGTGAACTTCACGAGCGATGTATTGTGAGGTCCGATCTTGTATGAAAACTGTTGAGTTCAATGCGTCTCTCTCCTGTATGGCGCGTATGGCATGCTGGTGAAGCATGTCACAGTAATGCTGGCCAGTCACACTGCACGTCTTTGGTCCTTGAGCGCCAAACTGTTCAAAAAAGAGTGGGCCAATAGTGAACGTAGCTGCGAAGCCACACCACACGGAGACACATTCACCATACAGTGAAACTTCATGCACAGTGACTGGAGATGAAGATTTCCTACCACTCGCCAATTCTGGGCGTCCACCTCATCCATCAGAGTAAAATGGGCTTTGTCTGTCCATAGGATGGTCCAGGGCCAGCCTTTGCCATGTGGAGAGCGAATTCAACATGTCATGCATCCTGTGGTGCAAGCTGAAGTACGATATGGACCTTGTATGGATACCATTCGAGAATGGTTTGCAGCACCTTCCGTACGCTGGACCATGGGATGTTCTACTGTCATGACACAGCACGGTACTGCCTGACGATCAGGAATTGTGCACAGTGCCGTCTGCCGTAGCAACAGCGATTTCATCAACCACCTGTGGTACAACAGGTCGTCAGCCTCTTCCTGGAGCGACACCCAGTTCTCCAGCTGATTCAAACATCTTCATCATGCTCCGCACAGGTGGGGAAAGAGGATCATTCTGTAATTCTTTCAGCTGGCGATATTCTCGAAGTGCAGCTGCAACATTACCGTTGTTTTGATAATAGGGCTTCTTTTGTCTAAGCTCATGTTGACATGTCAACAAGTGCACTGTGACTGGTCAGGTGTGCGAGACTATGAGTCACGATGACTGATCACGGCACCTGGTTGTCATAGTTGGAACCGGATGGTGGCGCTGTGATGCGTGGAAATCATGTGGACATTAATGCAATGATAAACGGGTATTCATTGGACAAATATATTATACTACAACTGACATGTGATTACATTTTCACGCGATTTGAGTGCATAGATCCTGAGAAATCAGTTCCCAGAACAACCACCTCTGGCCGTAATAACGGCCTTGATACGCCTGGGCATTGAGTCAGACAGAGCTTGGATGGCGTGTACAGGTACAGCTGCCCATGCGGCTTCAACACGATACCACAGTTCATCAAGAGTAGTGACTGGTGTATCCTGATGAGCCAGTTGCTCTGCCACCATTGACCAGACGTTTTTAATTGGTGAGATATCTGGAGAATGTGATGACCAGGGCAGCAGTCGAACATTTTCTGTATCCAGAAAGGCCCGTACAGGAGCTGCAACATGCGGTCGTGCATTATCCTGCTGAAATGTAGGGTTACGCCGGGATCGAATGAAGGGTAGAGCACGGGTCGTAACACATCTGAAATGTAACGTCCACTGTTCAAAGTGCCGTCAATGAACAAGAGGTGACCGAGACGCGTAACCAATGGCACCCCATACCATCACGCCAAGTGATACGCCAGTTTGGCGATGACGAATACACGCTTACAATGTGCTTTCACCGCAATGTCGCCAAACACGGATGCGACCATCATGATGCTGTAAACAGCACCTGGATTTATCCGAAAAAATGAAGTTTTGCCATTCGTGCACCCAGGTTCGTCGTTGAGTACACCATCGCAGGCGCTCCTGTCTGTGAAGCAGCGTCAAGGACAATCGCAGCCTCGGTTTCCGAGCTGATAGTCCATGCTGCTACAAACGTCGTCGAACTGTTCGTGCAGATGGATGTTGTCTTGCAAACGTCCCCATCTGTTGACTCAGGGATCGAGACGTGGCTTCACGATCCGTTACAGCCATGCGGAGAAGATGCCTGTCATCTCGACTGCTAGTGATACGAGGCCGTTGGGACCCAGCACGGCGTTCCGCATTACCCTCCTGAACCCACCGATTCCATATTCTGCTAACAGTCGTTGGATCTCGACCAACGCGAGCAACAATGTCGCGATACGATAAACCGCAATCGCGATAGGCTACAATCCGACCTTTATGAAAATCGGAAACGTGATGGTACGCATTTCTCCTCCTTACACGAGGCATCACAACAACGTTTCACCAGGCAACGCCGGTCAACTGCTGTTTGTGTATGAGGAATCGATTGGAAACTTTCCTCATGTCAGCACGTTGTAGGTGTCGCCACCGGCGCCAACCTTGTGTGAATGCTCTGAAAAACTAATCATTTGCATATCACAGCATCTCCTTCCTGCCGGTTAAATTTCGCGTCTGTATCACGTCATCTTCGTGGTGTAGCAATTTTAATGGCCAATAGTGTACTAAGTTTTATTTTCTTCCAACTTGTCATTGCGAGCAACAGAAAAGTCACGGTAGGTTCATAAACATTGCTTTTAGTGTGAAAATTAGAACAGAATTGTTTGACTCCTTTCAGCATTCTCTATATGTTATTGATCTTTCAGCAAACATTGCTAAGTTCTCCTGTATATAACATTTTAATGAAATGAAATATTTAGTTTTGCTTACTTTGGTCTTCTAATTTTCAGACCTGAAGATAGCTGGCAGTCACAACCGAAACCGATCGTTGTAAATGTAAAACCAGTGATAGCCGCCATGAGTAATGAAAGGAGAAAAGCAACAAAATTCATATTTCATGTATGAGAGATGCTATTGCGAACGACTAACTGGAGCAATTCCAATCTGACGACTGAGTTAGCGTTTTGGGTTTTCCAGGCACCAGCTCCTCGTGGACTCACCGAATGAACTTTCGGGACTACCGACAGGCCCAGAGCTCGTTGAGCAGCTTCCACTGATACCCTACCTGTCTGCTGGACGTTCATCACCACCCACTGGTCCGAAGAGGCCGTCATCTCCAGCTCCAGTGGAGTGTCTTGAATCAGGTAGCTGCTCGGCGCGGTGTTCTGGAACATGTCTTGCTGCCACGCCAGCGTGATAGGCACTATCCACGCTGCAGTGCTCTCGTCTTTTGTGTCGTCAGGGTCGTCATAGAAGCGCTCCTGCAGCAACAACGTCCATCATCTATACCACTATATGAACAAAAGTCGTATAATGTTGTTACCAAAAGTATCGAAAAGTTATTGACGGATTTGCTTCAGATTTTTACTCGCTGTTCTAATAAACATTCGCTTGGTTATGCGCTACATATTTCTTTATGGTACAGGGTATGTCAATAAATACGAGATTTTTTTTTGGTTTAGATAGAGGCTACGTTTGTAATTCGAAAAGAGGGGATGAGAATGGTAAATTGATTGATGGGCATGGTTTGTGGGGTGATATATGAGTGTCAAGATAGGGTTGAGGACGTTTGCATATGTTGATGGTGGGACAGGTGTGAGATTAGGTGCGAGGTGTAAATTAGATCTTATTTTAAAAAAAATAATATTGAGAAGGTTTTAGATGGCTGGTCACGCGACGAGGCGAGAGCAGGGATGTGTAGTTATGTTTAGTTAAAGGGCCGTGTAATGGCGCGTGAGGAGCAATGCGCAGTGTGCTACAGTGTCATAGGAGGTAAAGACATGTGCT
Source organism: Schistocerca nitens (assembly GCF_023898315.1). NCBI lineage: Eukaryota > Metazoa > Arthropoda > Insecta > Orthoptera > Acrididae > Schistocerca > Schistocerca nitens. The sequence goes on from NC_064625.1 coordinate 142,481,864, forward strand.
GCTATGATGGGTCTGGCGTATGGAGGCTGCGCTTTGGAATTATACTTTTTTTTTTTTTTTTTTCTTGGTCATCAGTCTACTGACTCGTTTGATGCGGCCCGCCACGAATTCCTTTCCTGTTACCTCTTCATCTCAAGGTAGCACTTGCAACCTACGTCCTCAATTATTTGCTTGACGTATTTCAATCTCTGTCTCCCTCTACAGTTTTTGCCCTCTACAGCTCCCTCTGGTACCATGGAAGTCATTCCTTCATGTCTTAGCAGATGTCCTATGATCCTATCCCTTCTCCTTATCAGTGTTTTCCACATATTCCTTTCCTCTCCGATTCTGCGTAGAACCTCCTCATTCCTTACCTTATCAGTCCACCAGATTTTCAACATTCGTCTATAGCACCACATCTCAAATGCTTCGATTCTCTTCTGTTCCGGTTTTCCCACAGTCCATGTTTCACTACCATACAATGCTGTACTCCAGACGTACATCCTCAGAAATTTCTTCCTCAAATTAAGGCCGGTATTTGATATTAGTAGACTTCTCTTGGCCAGAAATGCCTTTTTTGCCATAGCGAGTCTGCTTTTGATGTCCTCCTTGCTCCGTCCGTCATTGGTTATTCTACTGCCTAGGTAGCTGAATTCCTTAACTTCACTGGCTTCGTGACCATCAATCCTGATGTTAAGTTTCTCGCTGTTCTCATTTCTACTACTTCTCATTACCTTCGTCTTTCTCCGATTTACTCTCAAACCATACTGTGTACTCATTAGACTGTTCATTCCATCCAGCAGATCATTTAATTCTTCTTCACTTTCACTCAGGATAGCAATGTCATCAGCGAATCGTATCATTGATATCCTTTCACCTTGTATTTTAATTCCACTCCTGAACCTTTCTTTTATTTCCATCATTGCTTCCTCGATGTACAGATTGAAGAGTAGGGGCGAAAGGCTACAGCCTTGTCTTACACCCTTCTTAATACGAGCACTTCGTTCTTGATCGTCCACTCTTATTATTCCCTCTTGGTTGTTGTACATATTGTATACATCCCGTCTCTCCCTATAGCTTACCCCTACTTTTTTCAGAATCTCGAACAGCTTGCACCATTTTATATTGTCGAACGCTTTTTCCAGGTCGACAAATCCTATGAAAGTGTCTTGATTTTTCTTTAGCCTTGCTTCCATTATTAGCCGCAAAGTCAGAATTGCCTCTCTCGTCCCTTTATTTTTCCTAAAGCCAAACTAATCGTCACCTAGCGCATTCTCAATTTTCTTTTCCATTCTTCTGTATGTTATTCTTGTAAGCAGCTTCGATGCATGAGCTGTTAAGCTGATTGTGCGATAATTCTCACTTGTCAGCTCTTGCCGTCTTCGGAATTGTGTGGATGATGCTTTTCCGAAAGTCAGATGGTATATCGCCAGACTCATATATTCTACACACCAACGTGAATAGTCGTTTTGTTGCCACTTCCCCCAATGATTTTAGAAATTCTGATGGAATGTTATCTATCCCTTCTGCCTTATTTGACCGTAAGTCCTCCAAAGCTCTTTTAAATTCCGATTCTAATACTAGATCCCCTATCTCTTCTAAATCGACTCCTGTTTCTTCTTCTATCACATCAGACAAAACTTCGCCCTCATAGAGGCTTTCAATGTATTCTTTCCACCTATCTGCTCTCTCCTCTGCATTTAACAGTGGAATTCCCGTTGCACTCTTAATGTTACCACCGTTGATTTTAATGTCACCAAAGGTTGTTTTGACTTTCCTGTATGCTGAGTCTGTCCTTCCGACAGTCATATCTTTTTCGATGTCTTCACATTTTTCCTGCAGCCATTTCGTCTTAGCTTCCCTGCACTTCCTATTTATTTCATTCCTCAGCGACTTGTATTTCTGTATTCCTGGTTTTCCCGGAACATGTTTGTACTTCCTCCTTTCATCAATCAACTGAAGTATTTCTTCTGTTACCCATGGTTTCTTCGCAGCTACCTTCTTTGTACCTATGTTTTCCTTCCCAACTTCTGTGATGGCCCTTTTTAGAAATGTCCATTCCTCTTCAACTGTACTGCCTACTGCGCTATTCCTTATTGCTGTATCTATAGCGTTAGAGAACTTCAAACGTATTTCGTCATTCCTTAGTACTTCCGTATCCCACTTCTTTGGGTATTGATTCTTTCTGACTAATGTCTTGAACTTCAGCCTACTCTTCATCACTACTATATTGTGATCTGATTCTATATCTGCTCCTGGGTACGCCTTACAATCCAGTATCTGATTTCGGAATCTCTGTCTGACCATGATGTAATCTAATTGAAATCTTCCCGTATCTCCCGGCCTTTTCCAAGTATACCTCCCCCTCTTGTGATTCTTGAACAGGGTATTCGCTATTACTAGCTGAAACTTGTTACAGAACTCAATTAGTCTTTCTCCTTTCATTCCTCGTCCCAAGCCCATATTCTCCTGTAACCTTTTCTTCTACTCCTTCCCCTTCAACTGCATTCCAGTCGCCCATGACGATTAGATTTTCGTCCCCCTTTACATACGAGATACAGAAAGGTAAAACGTTGTTTTCAAAAAGTCTCGCTAATCCGAATCCTTGTAACCCGAACGTTCGGTTAATCCGAACATGAAAAATGTTAGTCTGAGAATGCAAAACTGTGCGGTAAACTGCTGTACGTACACACCAGTTTAATTTACACAGTACAGTAAATTTTCGAAACAGGTTGGAGAGTTTGGGTCAAGCTGCTGGAAAACCATTCTGGAGTGTAATTAGCAGTCTTCGAAAGGGAGGTAAGAAGGAAATGACAAGTATCTTGGAGAGGTCAGGAAAACTGCTGGTGAATCCTGTTGATGCCTTGGGCAGATGGACGGAATATTTTGAAGAGTTGCTCAATGTAGGTGAAAATACGATCAGTAATGTTTAAGATTTCGATGTACAATGGGACATGAATGATGATGGAAATAGGATCACATTTGAGGAAGTGGAGGAAATGGTCAATGGATTGCAAGGCAATAAAGCGGCTGGGGTGGATGAAATTATGTCGGAACTCATCAAATACAGTGGAATGTCAGGTCTTAAATGGCTACACAGGATAATTGAAATGGCGTGGGAGTCGGGACAGGTTGCATGAGACTGGACCAAAGCTGTGATCACACCAATCTTTAAACATGGAAACAGAAAAGATTGTAACAACTACAGAGGTATCTCTTTAATTAGCGTTGTGGCTAAAATGTTCTCAGGTATTGTTGAAAGGAAAGTGCGAATATTAGTTGAGGACAAATTGGATGAAAATCATTGTGGGTTTAGGCCTCTTAGAGGTTGTCAGGACCAGATCTTTAGCTTACGGCAAATAATGGAGAAGTGTTACGAGTGGAACAGGGAATTGTATCTATCCTTTATAGATCTAGAAAAGGCATATGACCGGGTTCCTAGGAGGAACTTATTGTCTGTTCTACGAGATTATGGAATAGGAGGCAAACTTTTGCAAGCAATTAAAGTTCTTTAGATAGATACCCAGGCAGCAGTTAGAGTTGACGGTAAATTGAGTTCATGGTTCAGAGTAGTTTCAGGGGTAAAACAAGGCTGCAACCTGTCTCAACTGTTGTTCATATTATTTATGGATCATATGTTGAAAAGAATAGACTGGCTCGGTGAGATTAAGATGTGTGAACACAAAATAAGTAGTCTGGCATATGCGGATGACTTAGTTGTGATGGCAGATTCGATTGAAAGTTTGCAAAGCAATATTTCAGAGCTAGATCAGAAATGTAAGGACTATGGTATGAAGATTAGCATCTCCAAAACGAAATTAATGTCAGTGGGAAAGAGATTGAGTGCCAAATAAGAGGAACAAAGTTAGAACAGGTGGACGGTTTCAAGTACTTTGGACACATATTCTCGCAGGATGGCAACATAGTGAAAGAGCTGGAAGCGAGGTGTAGCAAAGCTAATGCAGTGAGCGCTCAGCTACGATCTACTCTCTTCTGCAAGAAGGAAGTCAGTATAAAGACTAAGTTATCTGTGCACCGTTCAATCTTTCGACCAACTATGTTGTATGGGAGCGAAAGCTGGGTGGATTCGGGGTGCGAACTCTTGAACCAGAAGCTGCAAGGGAGGGAAATCGTCAGGCGTGCAGATCTGGAGCTCATAAACAAGCAACCGATCTTCACGGACGAGGACTGGAAGTACATGACTGAGCAAGCAGTCAAGTACATCCAGACACAGACGCCGCCAGTGGACTACTCCCGCCTGAAGAAAACAGAATTCGGGCAGCCAGGAAGCAGTAAGAAGAAGAAGAACAAGAAGCCGCCGGAATCAGCCGGCAGATAAACTCCTGCATCCACAGAAACCAGAGGCCAGACCAACACGCGAAGAAAAACATTCCAAACAGAGAGGACTTCAGGAGGAACAGCTTAAACTCCGCTACCTCGGGCCAAGGCAGGCCCGTCAATATAGTGAGTGAGTGAGTGAGGTTACCTTATCAATAAGGTTGAGGTTACGGATATGAAAGTAGCTAGGATGATTGCAGGTACTAGTAGATGGGAACAATGGCAGGAGGGTGTCCACAATGAGGAAATCAAAGATAAACTATATAGATGTAGCAGTCAGGGCGAACAGGCTTAGATGGTGGGGTCATGTTACACGCATGGGAGAAGCAAGTTTACCCAAGAGACTCATGGGTTCAGCAGTAGAGGATAGGAGTAGTCGGGGTAGACCAAGGAGAAGGTACCTGGATTCGGTTAAGAATGATTTTGAAGTAATAGGCTTAACATCAGAAGAGGCACCAATGTTAGCACTGAATAGGGGATCATGGAGGAATTTTATAAGGGGGACTATGCTCCAGACTGAACGCTGAAAGGCATAATCAGTCTTAAATGATGATGATGATGATGTTGATGATGAGTACAGTAAACATGTATTAGAAAAATTGGCAAGAAAACATTAGGTTTAAACAATGCATAACAATGAAAGAAAAGCTGTCAAACTTACTAAAATACAGCGGACATTTTATCCCTACTTTTTAGATGTCAAAACCTCAGTCATTGTTTTTTGGCGTAATGGAGACAGTCTGTTATATGACACATAGTTGCGTCTTCGTCTCGTAAACATCAAATCAGCAGGTGTAGCAGTGGACTGTTGCTCCAAATAACGCAACGCGAGGTCAAGGGCTTCTGCTGCGTCACTGCGTGGCACCAGCTCTGCTTTGTCGCTTTCAGGCACACTGTCACTTCCGTCACAGCAGTCCACTTCTTCCTGGTCTTGAGTCACAGCAGCAGCTAAATCAGCGTCAGTAAGGTTTTCCACACATGCCCCATCCGCTGCCATCCACTCACCTACGTCTCTTCACTAGCTTCTTCACATCCAGGGTTTGTCTGCATCATTTCTAGTAGATTTTCCTTTTCATTTTCAACTAGGTTGTCCTGAAATTCAAGAGATGTCCACAGTTTTCTCCGCGATTCTGAAATATTCTGCCATGCCTCAGCGGCCCAATAAACAACATCCTTCACATTGGTCTTCTTTATTTTGTCCACTAGAGGAATGCTATCATCTTGGATCAACATTCTTAAAACTTGTTTTCTGTAAATCAGTTTTAATGTTTGCAGTACGCCCTGGTCCAGCGGCTGTAGAAGTGGTGTAACATTCGGCGGCAAAAACTTCGCCACAATTTCTCCATCGCATAATTCCTCAGTGCCGGGGTGAGATTGCGTGTTATCAATCAAAAGGATTGCACAGGGAGACAAATGATTTTTCCTTACAAAACCTTCGAACAGAGGGAACAAACTGGCCGTGAAACCATTCTTTGAACAGCTTACCATCCATCCATGCTTTTTCTGGTTGCGATAATATACGGACAGGGACTAACAAAGTTACACGATCTTTGCAGCCGGCCGGTGTGGCCGTGCGGTTCTAGGCGCTTCAGTCTGGAACCGCGTGACTGCTACGGTCGTAGGTTCGAATCCTGCCTCGGGCATGGATGTGTGTGATGTCCTTAGGTTAGTTAGGTTTAAGTAGTTCTAGGTTCTAGGGGACCACAGATGTTAAGTCCCATAGTGCTCAGAGCCATTTGAACCTTTTTTTTAATGATCTTTGCTTATTTTAAAATCAGGGGCATGGTCTTCTGCTTTTGATGCGAGGCTTTTTGTTGACAATGTCCTAAAATTAAGGCCAGTCTCGTCAGCGTTATAAATTTGTTGGGAAGAATGCTTTCTCTCTCTTATCATTTTTTCAAACTCATTCAAGTATTCCTTCGCTGCATCACGGTCAGAAGAAAGCTTCTCTCCAGTAATTGTTAGCTGACGTATTCCATGACGGTTTTTGAATCTGTCCAACCAACCCCTAGTCGCACTAAAAGACTCATCATCATTCATTAACTTGTTCAGGCAAATAGCCTTCACCTGAACCAGTGCTCCACCCAAAGGAGTTCCCCTTTCTCTTTCCTGCGTAAACCACAGGAAAATAGCTTCATCCACTTTATCGTACTGGGACTGTTTTAAAGTCTGCCGAATTTCGAGTGTTTTTCCCGAAGAGGTTGCACAGGACTGTCCAGGCTTCAGTCGGTTCTTCTTCCAATCACAAGTGGTTGCTTTACCAACACCCAGTTCCGTTGCCAGTTTAGATACATTCTCACCATTGTATAACTGCTTCAAAGCATTTAGTTTTTCTTTGAGTGTTGACGTTGTATATATCCGTTTACTCACGACGAAAATACGTACACCACTACACCTGAACGAATACAGTACAACTGTTACGCTTGCCAACGATCGATAACATAACCAAGCGCTTTGCGAGCCAACTGGCAGTGCACTGACCTCAGACACTACAAGGTCTCAGCAATGCACAACAATAAGGGCAGGGAGTAAGAGTGAGCCATTGTTCCCACACTTGTCCCCATTTGTTACCATGGTGTACCTACTTATCTGCTTGGTATACCTCATTCTAGATACTCGTCACCGTAATTCCGACTCATCCGAACAAATCGGTAATCCGAACAAGGTCTGGTCCCAATTAGTTCGGATTAATGGGACTCTACTCATCCTCCACTGAGGATGACACGGTGGTCGGATGGTTCCGGAAGGCCACTCGTGGCCTGAAGACGGAGTGCTATTTAGTACATAATGCATTACAATATATATATATATATATATATATATATATATATATATATATATATATATATATATATATATATATAAACACTCCTGGAAATGGAAAAAAGAACACATTGACACCGGTGTGTCAGACCCACCATACTTGCTCCGGACACTGCGAGAGGGCTGTACAAGCAATGATCACACGCACGGCACAGCGGACACACCAGGAACCGCGGTGTTGGCCGTCGAATGGCGCTAGCTGCGCAGCATTTGTGCACCGCCGCCGTCAGTGTCAGCCAGTTTGCCGTGGCATACGGAGCTCCATCGCAGTCTTTAACACTGGTAGCATGCCGCGACAGCGTGGACGAGAACCGTATGTGCAGTTGACGGACTTTGAGCGAGGGCGTATAGTGGGCATGCGGGAGGCCGGGTGGACGTACCGCCGAATTGCTCAACACGTGGGGCGTGAGGTCTCCACAGTACATCGATGTTGTCGCCAGTGGTCGGCGGAAGGTGCACGTGCCCGTCGACCTGGGACCGGACCGCAGCGACGCACGGATGTACGCCAAGACCGTAGGATCCTACGCAGTGTCGTAGGGGACCGCACCGCCACTTCCCAGCAAATTAGGGACACTGTTGCTCCTGGGGTATCGGCGAGGACCATTCGCAACCGTCTCCATGAAGCTGGGCTACGGTCCCGCACACCGTTAGGCCGTCTTCCGCTCACGCCCCAACATCGTGCAGCCCGCCTCCAGTGGTGTCGCGACAGGCGTGAATGGAGGGACGAATGGAGACGTGTCGTCTTCAGCGATGAGAGTCGCTTCTGCCTTGGTGCCAATGATGGTCGTATGCGTGTTTGGCGCTGTGCAGGTGAGCGCCACAATCAGGACTGCATACGACCGAGGCACACAGGGCCAACACCCGGCATCATGGTGTGGGGAGCGATCTCCTACACTGGCCGTACACCACTGGTGATCGTCGAGGGGACACTGAATAGTGCACGGTACATCCAAACCGTCATCGAACCCATCGTTCTACCATTCCTAGACCGGCAAGGGAACTTGCTGTTCCAACAGGACAATGCACGTCCGCATGTATCCCGTGCCACCCAACGTGCTCTAGAAGGTGTAAGTCAACTACCCTGGCCAGCAAGATCTCCGGATCTGTCCGCCATTGAGCATGTTTGGGACTGGATGAAGCGTCGTCTCACGTGGTCTGCACGTCCAGCACGAACGCTGGTCCAACTGAGGCGACAGGTGGAAATGGCATGGCAAGCCGTTCCACAGGACTACATCCAGCATCTCTACGATCGTCTCCATGGGAGAATAGCAGCCTGCATTGCTGCGAAAGGTGGATATACACTGTACTAGTGCCGACATCGTGCATGCTCTGTTGCCTGTGTCTATGTGCCTGTGGTTCTGTCAGTGTGATCGTGTGATGTATCTGACCCCAGGAATGTGTCAATAAAGTTTCCCCTTCCTGGGACAATGAATTCACGGTGTTCTTATTTCAGTTTCCAGGAGTATATATATATATATATATATATATATATATATATATATATATATATATATATATTTCAAAAAAATGGTTCAAATGGCTCTGAGCACTATGGGACTTAACTTCTGAGATCACCGAAGTTAAGCGCTGTCGGGCGTGGCCGGCACTGGGATGGGTGACCATCCAGCCGCCATGCGCCGTTGCCATTTTTCGGGGTGCACTCAGCCTCGTGATGTCAATTGAGGAGCTACTCGACCGAATAGTAGCGGCTTCGGTCAAGAATACAATCATGACGACCGGGAGAGCGGTGTGCTGACCCCACGCCCCTCCTATCCGCATCCTCCACTGAGGATGACACGGCGCTCGGATGATCCCGGTAGGCCACTCGTGGCCTGAAGACGGAGTGCTATTTAGTACATAATGCATTACAACATGCATATTACATGTATTCAGTTAAAAAGATGTATCACCTCTTTTACAAACGGCTTTAACACTTATTGTACAGACGTTGTTCGCTTCACGAAACGGGTTCGAATATCCCACCATGAACGTCAATGCACTTTAGCGCTCTAGCGAGATAACATGTTGTGTTGCTTGTGCCATTGCCTGTGGTTGGTTCCCAATCAATTCTGCAGCGTTCATGATGCGACGAAGCAGTTCATCTCGTGTATTTACCTTCTCATTGTGCATCTCTGATTTCATCCAACCCCATAAACAGAAATCTAAAGGTCAGGTGATCTTGGAGCCCCGTTAATAGCACCGCCTTGGCCAATCCAGCGATTAGGGAAGGTGCGGTTGAGTTGGTCCCTCACACTTAAGGTCACATGTGGAGGGGCACCGTCATGTTGACATTCCAGTTCGGTTGGCTAAAGAAACGTCTTCCAATAGTTCCACAAATGAGTCTTCCAAAAAATGCAGGTACCTCTCTCCCGTCAATCGCTGATTGATAATAAATGGACCTATCAATAGGTTACCGATGATGCTGTACCAAACATTTACGGCAAAACGGACCTTGAAATTGCTATTCACTGAAGCGTGTGTATTTTCCCGTGAGCATCGATGATTATTGCGTGTGTTGTTTATTCCATGTCGTGAAACCTGGGCTTCGTCAGTGAATAGTATGTATGGAAGCAAATAACTATTCTCAATTACCCAGTGGCAGAATTGAAGTCGTTGGGCATTGTCGCCAACGTGGAGATTTTGGACACGAAAAAAATGGCTCTGAGCAGTATGGGACTTAACATCTGTGGTCATCAGTCCCCTAGAACTTAGAACTACTTAAACCTAACTAACCTAAGGACATCACACACATCCATGTCCGAGGCAGGATTCGAACCTGCGACCGTAGCGGTCACGCGGTTCCAGACTGAAGCGCCTAGAACCGGCACGACCACACCGGCCGGCTTTTGGACAAGCTGTATGTGAAATGGATACAGGTTTTCCTCATGTAATGTTTCCCATACACATGTCTGTGGGACGTTCATAAGCAGGGACATTCTTCGTATGCTCGTACTGGGACTTCACTCGACACCTGGCGATATTTCTTCCTGTTCTTGCAATGTTTGCTGACGTGCACGCTCAGACGAAAAATGTCTACTTGGAAGAGAGCTTGTTGCACGCAAAGTGATAAACACTTCGGCAAACAGCCTGTGATCAGGTGATCGTCAAGTCGGAAAGCGCCTTTTGCTTTCTTCTATTGCAGATATGGTTTTATATCTGCGTATTCCTCAGTACTGTAGACGTGTGGCGTTGTTAGCAGCGTTTGTACGAAGACTGTTAAAATAATAATGTCGTGTGACTAGGGCCTCCAAAAAATGGCTCTGAGCAGTATCGGACTTAACTTCTCAGGTCATCAGTCCCCTAGAGCTTAGAACTACTTAAACCTAACTAACCTAAGGTCATCACACATATCCATGCCTGTAGCAGGATTCGGATCTGCGACCGTAGCGGTCGCGCGGTTCGAGACTGTAGCGCCTAGAACCGCCCGGCCACCCCGGCCGGCACTAGGGCCTCCAGCTAACACCATACACTACACAGCTAACCGATCCGTCGCCGGTACATTACACAATGCGGCTTACACGGCACAACTGCGCAAACAACAGGTGATTGTACTACGTACGTCACATGACCATTATACGTGGTAGGTCGCATAGCACTGTTTGCAAGAAAATCACGTTACGGACCAGTCGTATTGCGTGTACATTCAGGTTGTGCACATCAATTTTGCAGAATGTAAGTTCCTTTCAATATCCATACCTTCTTAACGAAGCATTTGCGCACCTATATTCATATACCGCTTTTTGTTCAGAATTACTTATACTATACTGTTTAAAATATGACATTTCCTCCACAAATACCCTGTATATTATACAGGGTGTAAATTTTGACAAACCAAAACAACTCGAAAAATAAGCTTCACGCGAAAAAATTTGTAGAATCCAAAGTTGATTATTTTCGAGGGGGACATCTGCTAGTGCTAAAATTAGCCTGCCACCAAGCCCTCTGGGGGTGGAGCGGGAGGCAACTTTAAAATTTCACATGGGAACCCCCACTTTTTGTTGCAGAATCAGATTCTACATAAAAAAAACTACGTACATTTTGTCTTAAACATTTGTTTTGATTCTTTGTAGTTGGCGTTGTACAATCCTGGAAACTGAAATAAGAACACCGTGAATTCATTGTCCCAGGAAGCGGAAACTTTATTGACACATTCCTGGGGTCAGATACATCACATGATCACACTGACAGAATCACAGGCACATAGACACAGGCAATGCAGGCTGCTATTCTCCCATGGAGACGATCGTAGAGATGCTGGATGTAGTCCTGTGGAACGGCTTGCCATGCCATTTCCACCTGGCGCCTCAGTTGGACCAGCGTTCGTGCTGGACGTGCAGACCGCGTGAGACGACGCTTCATCCAGTCCCAAACATGCTCAATGGGGGACAGATCCGGAGATCTTGCTGGCCAGGGTAGTTGACTTACACCTTCTAGAGCACGTTGGGTGGCACGGGATACATGCGGACGTGCATTGTCCTGTTGGAACAGCAAGTTCCCTTGCCGGTCTAGGAATGGTAGAACGATGGATTCGATGACGGTTTGGATGTACCGTGCACTATTCAGTGTCCCCTCGACGATCACCAGTGGTGTACGGCCAGTGTAGGAGATCGCTCCCCACACCATGATGCCGGGTGTTGGCCCTGTGTGCCTCGGTCGTATGCAGTCCTGATTGTGGCGCTCACCTGCACGGCGCCAAACACGCATACGACCATCATTGGCACCAAGGCAGAAGCGACTCTCATCGCTGAAGACGACACGTCTCCATTTGTCCCTCCATTCACGCCTGTCGCGACACCACTGGAGGCGGGCTGCACGATGTTGGGGCGTGAGCGGAAGACGGCCTAACGGTGTGCGGGACCGTAGCCCAGCTTCATGGAGACGGTTGCGAATGGTCCTCGCCGATACGCCAGGAGCAACAGTGTCCCTAATTTGCTGGGAAGTGGCGGTGCGGTCCCCTACGGCACTGCGTAGGATCCTACGGTCTTGGCGTGCATCCGTGCGTCGCTGCGGTCCGGTCCCAGGTCGACGTGCACCTTCCGCCGACCACTGGCGACAACATCGATGTACTGTGGAGACCTCACGCCCCACGTGTTGAGCAATTCGGCGGTACGTCCACCCGGCCTCCCGCATGCCCACTATACGCCCTCGCTCAAAGTCCGTCAACTGCACATACGGTTCACGTCCACGCTGTCGCGGCATGCTACCAGTGTTAAAGACTGCGATGGAGCTCCGTATGCCACGGCAAACTGGCTGACACTGACGGCGGCGGTGCACAAATGCTGCGCAGCTAGCGCCACTCGACGGCCAACACCGCGGGTCCTGGTGTGTCCGCTGTGCCGTGCGTGTGATCATTGCTTGTACAGCCCTCTCGCAGTGTCCGGAGCAAGTATGGTGGGTCTGACACACCGGTGTCAATGTGTTCTTTTTTCCATTTCCAGGAGTGTAATTCAAGAAAATCCATGTTCTCATTTTTGCGTGGAAAATGGTTACGGATAAATAAAAATTACTTATTTACTTCGTAAATTTGGATTCGCTAAGACTAAAACTCTCCCTCTCTCCCAATAGGGTGGAGTGTGAGAGTGAGGAATTAGAGTTTTACAAATGTTAGGGTCAACATTTGTAAAACTAATGGTCGTGACTCAGTGACTGACGTTTTGGCCGACCAGTAGCAGTTTCAACTCCCTCACTTGAAAGTCGAATTGATGACATGATTCGAGCCGACCGCCGTGTGACTGTAGAAATGATGGTTGATAAAGTTCTAGTTAGTACTGGTACAGTTCATAACATTATCTGTAACAAGCTGAAGTACCGCAATACATGCGAAAGATGGGTCCCAAAGGAGTTGACGCAGCTACATAAGGAAACAAGGTTGAGAGTGTGCACAGAGCTAAAGCAACGTTACGAAAGAGAAGGTGAGCACTTTCTCAACAAAATTTTAACTTGTGATGAAACTTTGGTTCACTATTATGAGCCAGAATCAAAAAGACAAAGCATGGAGTGGAAGCACACACCAACTCGCTTGTCAAGAAAATATTCAAAAACCAAGTATCAGCAGGAAAAGTCCTGTTGACGGTGTTTTAGGATGCTGAAGGTCCAGTTTTTTGGTATTATCCCGAAGAGCAGCGTACAATGAACAGCCAATACTACTCGGATTTGTTTTTAAACTAGGTGAAGCCAACCATGAGAGAGAGACGTCGAGAGTATCAGAGGAGAGGTGTGATTCTCCAGCAAGACAACGCACGTCCTCATATTGCTAAATAACCCGTGAAACCATCGACGAAAAGGGCTGGTAAGTACTGCCTCATCCCCCTTACGGTCCTGATTTAGCACCTAGTCATTTCCATTTGGTTGGAGCACTGAAGAAGGCATTTTATGGGAAGGGGTCCCAGGACAATAAGGACGTGAAAAAGTTTGTGAGAAATTGGATCAAACATCGAGATAAAGAGTTATTTGGAGCCAGAATAATGAAGCTTGTAGCCCGTTGGAACAAGTGCACAAACGTTCAAGGGGACTACGCTGAAAAGTAGAAAAAGTATGGTTTTCTAAAAATAAAAGGGCAACGGGCTTGCCGCAGCGGATACACCAGTTCCTGTGAGATCACCGAAGTTAAGCGCTGTCGGGCTTGGTCGGCACTTGGATGGGTGACCATCCAGGTCGCCATGCGCTGTTGCCATTTTTGGGGGTGCACTCAGCCTCTTGATGCCAATTGAGGAGCTACTGGACCGAATAGTAGCGGCTTCGGTCAAGAATACCATCATAACGACCGGGAGAGCGGTGTGCTGACCCCACGCCCCTCCTATCCGCATCCTCCACTGACGATGAGACGGCGGTCGGATGGTACCGGTAGGCCACTCGTGGCCTGACGACGGAGTGCTCTGTTTTGTAAAAATAAACACTTTTTCGTCCACACCAATTTGTAGTTATTGAATGACCCTCATACATTTGTGTTTAGGCTTCATCTGTCCCCTGCCACACAGTGGCCTTTCACAGCTGAGGCCTCACCCTGCACTCCCCCCCCCCCCCCCCTCCACAATGCAGTCCCCCTTCCAATCCCGCCATCGTCGCAGCTGTGGGACAAGCTTTCTGTCTGCACTCTGCCATAACCATGTGTGGTGGTGGGGTGTAGACGTGGGTGTAATCGTTACTGACCTGCTTGATGCTGGCGGTGTTGGTGTTGTAGTCCCTGGTGAGAGTGACGACTGGGTAACCGGCGTTGCGAGTCCATCCGAGGAAGATGTCGCCCAGCTTGAACGTCTGGAAACCCCTGGTACCTCCAATCTGTGCGTCGAGTGCTGCGAAGAGGTCTGTCTCTGTGGCTGCGCCGTAGGCTCTGCAGGAGGCACGTGCATTTGTAAGTAAACAGATACCATTAGCTGGCGTTACTTACAGGGGTACCTCCTCATTGGACCCCCTCACATTTAGTGGTAAAAGGGCCCAGTCAACAGCCCGTCAAACACTGAATGGAGATCAAGCACGAGGACAGGAAGAAGGTGTACTGCACTGTGACAAAAAAGCAAAACTGAAGCAGGGAACGGTCCAGGGACAAGAAGTGTAATATATAGAAGCCTTAAAAAGCAACTTCGTTGTGGTTAAGTGGTTACAGTGTTGGACTGCCAAATGGGCGGGCTGTGATCTAACCTCCCTCGTGCCAATTTTCTTTTTTTTCCGGCTACTCGCTGTTAGGGACCTATAATTTATTTATTTATTTATTTAACCTGATCAGATTAGGGCCGTCAGGCCCTCTCTTACATCGGACCAGTGTTTCATACATGCAGCAATTCACACATCAGAGTTACATCATGACAATAGTTTAAAGAAGAAAATTAGATTACTCTAGTGACAATATGAATAAAGAGCTATGACTAAGACCTAACAAAGTAAGTGCTGGCAGTATTTTTACAACAGGTGCTATACATACAAATTATGATAAAAGCAATAATAGTAACAGTAATAAAAATCAAATAATAATGATAAACATGAGAAAAATTGGCAATAGTAATGAAGATTTGTGCAGCTTGTAAGAGGTCCGAGCAGATGTAATTTCGATGTATTGCTCACGCGCTGCCTGCGATATGCGAGGTATAAGAGAATCGCTGACCAGAGAGCAGTGTTGACTGCAGTAGGAACTGTGTAGCTGTGGCAGTAAGTTGTTGCTAGCGAGCAGTCTGCCCTGGTCTGGTCTGGTGTATCGTGTTGGCTGGGCCGGTCGTGGTGCAGCGATGCCGGAGCCTGAGCATTATTGTATAAGGTAAAAAGCAGCCTCGCGCATATGTAGTATTGTTATCTCAAGTCCCATGTAAATGTTTTAAAAAATCTCCTAATAATAATCTTCCTCATAAAAAGTAACTTTTAACAACCATTCATTTCAATTTAAAGAATTTACTAATTTCTCCAATCCATGATCATCCCGATTATTGCAAAAGAAAAATCAGTTGTTTCCTTTCATAAATGACAGATAGGTCGGCCAGCATTGCACAGAGCTGTGCAGAAAAATTTATTGTAAGAGCAGATATATATGCGTTATCCGGCGACTTCATTGAGGTAAGAATTTTTCTTTTTTATTCAGAATAATCTTTCAGGGCCATGACGCAGCACTGCTGACGTCCAAAATTTACCAGGTTAAATTCACAGTCAATTATTGAAAAGTTATAAGTGAGCGACAATTTAATTGAGAAGTTAGTTACATTGTATTATTACCAGGTTGTTGTTGTTGTTGTTGTGGTCTTCAGTCCTGAGACTGGTTTGATGCAGCTCTCCATGCTACTCTATCCTGTGCAAGCTTCTTCATCTCCCAGTACCTACTGCAACCTACATCCTTCTGAATCTGCTTAGTGTATTCATCTCTTGGTCTCCCTCTACGATTTTTACCCTCCACGCTGCCCTCCAGTGCTAAATTTGTGATCCCTTGATGCCTCAAAACATGTCCTACCAACCGATCCTTCTTCTAGTCAAGTTGTGCCACAAACTTCTCTTCTCCCCAATCCTATTCAATACCTCCTCATTAGTTATGTGATCTACCCATCTAATCTTCAGCATTCTTCTGTAGCACCACATTTCGAAAGCTTCTATTCTCTTCTTGTCCAAACTGGTTATCGTCCATGTTTCACTTCCATACATGGCTACACTCCATACAAATACTTTCAGAAACGACTTCCTGACACTTAAATCTATATGAATTTATTTTTTGTTAGGACATTACACTGTATGTGAACGACATAATTATAAATTTTTTTTACTGTTGAGAGGTTAAGGAATTTTTCTGTTTTGAGGTTACACTAAATGAGGATATTTTTATATTATTTATTATATTTTGTGGGGAGGTTACAAGATGTACATTAATATCTTCGTGTGTAAAGTAGATGTATACTAGTATAGCGAGTTTTGGGGAAGGGAGATTTAAGGAGGGGGAAAGAGGGAAGTAATGAGGTGAAGTGCATTCATGTAAAGAGGAAGGAATTACTGTTGCTTAAGTAAATACGTCATTAGCTGTTTTTTGAAGCCGGACATGTTTTTAAGTTCTCTAACATAACGAGGGAGGTTATTCCAGAATCGAGTTCCCGCTACTGTAAAGGACTTGGAGAAGGTGACTGAGCGATGCATTGGAACAGAGAGGATTTTATTATGGTGGGAACGTGTGTTTCTGCCATGTTGTTCCGACATAATCGTTAAGGATGAGGAGACATATGAGGGACAGTGTACATTTATAAGGCAGTAGATGAGACAGAGTCTATGGAAATCTCTGCGTTTGGCTGACAGTTGTTTCTGCACAATTACTCTTTCGAATGGGAACCGCAAACGTTTGATAACAGGGCCACAAGGTAACCAAATCCTCTTCCAGAAAACACGTTTGGTGCGTCATACATGACATTATGCCAGTAAGTGTCTCATATGACAAGAATCTCTTATCGACGCACTTAATTTGTACGTCTTGTAAGAGAGTGAGATATGCCTCCTTGCCCGATTTAGGTGTTAGTATGTGAATGCGATCAGTCCCAAGAAAATGATGAGAACGTAATAGTTTGTGACATAAGCTGCAACAAATGAGGGCAACAATTTCAAAAATGGTTCAAATGGCTCTAAGCACTATGAGACTTAAAATCTGAGGTCATCAGGCCCCTAGACTTAGAACTACTTACACCTAACTAACCTAAGGACATCACACACATCCATGCCCGAGGCAGGATTCGAACCTGCGACCGTATCAGCAGCGCGGTTCTGGACTGAAGCACCTAGAACCCGTCGAACACAGCTACCGGCTGGGTGTAATACTTCACTGGGATATGAAATAGAATGATCAGATAGGTTCAGTTGTGGGTAAATGATAGACTTCGGTTTATTGGTAGAATATTGGGGAAGTGCAATCAGTCTACATAGGAGATTGCTTACGAATCACTCGTGCGACCGGTTCTAGAATATTGCTCAAGTGTGTGGGATCCACACTGGATAGGACTAACAGGGGATATTGAATGTATACAAAGAAAGGCAGTACGAATGGTCACATGTTTATACAATCCATGGGAGTGTGTCAGTGAAATACTGAAGGAACTGAACTCTTGAAGACGGATTAAACAGGGGACTGATGACCTAAGATGTTAAGTCCCATAGCACTCAGAGCCATTTGACCCATTTTTGAACGGATTAAACGATCCTGGGAAAGTCAATTAACAAAGATTCAAGAACCGGCTTTAAATGATTACTCTAGGGATACACTTCAACCCCATATGTATCGCTCACATAGGGATCTTGAGGACAAGATTAGAATAATTACACCCCGCACAGAGGCATTTAAATAATCATTCTAGCCGTGCTTCATACGTGAATGGAACTGGAATAAGTGGTACAATGGGACGTACCCTCTGCCACGCACCTTACTGTGGTTTGCAGAGTATAGACGTAGGTAAAAGTTGTGCGACAGGTTAGCCCCCCTCGTCTTGACTACCACACAAAAGCCACGACGCGTAATTGTAATCCCCAAGTATTTAGTGAATCCTTTTTAGTACTCATATGAATGACTTCACAATTCTCATTATTTAGAGTCAATGGTCACTCTTTGCACCACACAAATATTTTCTCTAAATCATTTTGCAATTCATTTTCATCATATGATGACCATTTGTTGTTGTGGTCTTCAGTCCTGAGACTGGTTTGATGCAGCTCTCCATGCTAATCTATCCTGTGCAAGCTTCTTCATCTCCCAGTACCTACTGCAACCTACATCCCTCTGAATTTGTTTAGTGTATTCATCTCTTGGTCTCCCTCTACGATTTTTACCCTCCACACTGCCCTCCAATGCTAAATTTGTGATCCCTTGATGCCTCACGACATGTCCTACCAACCGATCCCTTCTTCTAGTCAAGTTGTGCCACAAACTTTTCTTCTCCCCAATCCTATTCAATACCTCCTCATTAGTTACGTGATCTAACTACCTAATCTTCAACATTCTTCTGTAGCACCATATTTCGAAAGCTTCTATTCTCTTCTTGTCCAAACTATTTATTGTCCATGTTTCACTTCCATACATGGCTACACTCCATACAAATACTTTCAGAAACGACTTCCTGACACTTAAATCTATACACGATGTTAACAAATTTCTCTTCTTCAGAAACGCTTTCCTTGCCATTGCCAGTCTACATTTTATATCCTCTCTACTTAGACCATCATCAGTTATTTTGCTCCCCCAAATAGCAAAACTCCTTTACTACTTTAAGTGTCTCATTTCCTAATCCAATTCCCTCAGCATCACCTGACTTAATTCGACTACATTCCATTATCCTGGTTTGATGCAGCTCTCCATGCTAATCTATCCTGATGACCATACAAGACGGTAAATGACAGCATCAGCTGCAAACTGTCCAAGAGGACTGCTCACATTATATAGACCAGGAACAGTATAGAGCCTATTACACTTCCTTGCGGAACGCAGGATATTGCTTCTGTTTTACTCTCTCCGTCAATTACTGCGAACTGAGACCTCTCAGACAGGAAATCACGACTCCAGTCGCACAACTGAGACGATACTCCATAGACGCACAATTTGATTAAAAGTCGCTTATGAGGAAATCTAAAAATATGGAAACAGTTTGACGATCCCTGGCGACAGCACTCTTTGCGTCACGACAATAAAGAGCTAGTTCTGTTTCACAAGAACGATATTTTCCGAATCCGTGTTAGCTATTCGTGAGTAAATCGTTTTCTTCGAGGTAACTCATAATAGTCGAACACTGTATATGTTCCAAAAATCGTGCTGCAAATTGACGTTAGTGATATGCGTCGCCGGCCGCTGTGGCCGAGCGGTTCTTCAGTCCGGAACCACGCGGTTGCTACGGTCGCAGGTTCGAATCCTGCCTCGGGCATGGGTGTCTGTGATGTCCTTAGGTTACTTAGGTTTAAGTAGTTCTAAGTCTAGGGGACTGATGACCTCCGATGTTATGTCCCTTAGTGCTTAGAGCCATTTGCACCATTTGATATGCGTCTCTAATTCAGCGAATTAGTCCTACGTCCTCTATGAGTAATGGTGATTTGTGCAGCTTTTCAGGTTTTAGGTACGGATTTTTCGAAAAGGGAGCGGTTGTAAACGATTGCTAAGTATGGAACTATTGTATCAGCACACTCTGAAAGTAACTTTGCTGTGACACACTCTGGACTAGAGGATTGCCCTTATTAAGCGATTTAAGCTGCCTCGCTACTCCGAAGGTACCTACATCCAAATTACTCATGTTGCCAGTTATTCTTGATAAGAATTTTTGGATATTTATTTTGTCTTCTGAAGCAATGCAGGACACCTATGTAGCTAACTCTGCTTTAGTTTCACTGTTATCATTAACATTAGCCTTCCGACGACCACAATCATGTCCACGGTTTGCTTTGTCAAAACGAACCGCTACTTCATACAGTTATAATTGGTGGAGACTTCAGTCTACCTTCGATTTCTTCGCGAAAATACATGTTCAAAGCCGGTGGTAGGCAGAAAACATCTTCCGAAATTGTACTAAATGCTTTCTCTGAGAATTACTTTGAACAATTAGTTCATGAGCCCACACGAATTGTAAATGGTTGCGAAAACACACTTGACCTCTTAGCCACAAATAATCCTGGAGCGTCATGATAGACACAGGGATTAGTGAACACAAGTTCATTGTAGCGAGGCTCAAAACCACATCAACGAAATCCACTAAAAATAAACGCAAAATATATCTATTTAAAACAGCAGATAAAAATTCGCTTGATGCTTTCCTAAGTGAGAGTCTCCATTCTTTCCATGCTACTTATGTAAGTGTACACCACATACGGCTCAAATTCGAAGATACAGTGTCGACAGCAATAGAGAGATTCATACCGCATAAGTTACTCAGAGACGGGACTGATCCAGCATGGTACACAAAACACGTCAGAACACTGTTGCAGAAGCAACGAAAAATGCATGCCAAATTCAGAAGAACGCAAAATCCTCAGGACTGGCTAAGTTTCACGGAAGCTCGAAATTTAGTGCGGCCGTCAATGCGAGATGCCTTTAATAGTTTCCACAACGAAGCACTGTCTCAAAATATGGTAGAAAACCCAAAGAGATTCTGGTCGTATGTAAAGTACACCAGTGGCAAAAAACAGTCAATGCCGTCACTGCGCTATAGCGATGGAAATGTTACCGATGACGGTGCCACTAAAGAGGAGTTACTAAATACAGTATTCCGTAATTCCTTCACGAAAGAAGACGAAGTAAACATTCCAGAATTCGAAGCCAGAACAGCTGTTAGCATGGGTGACATAAAAGCAGATATCTTAGGTGTTGCGAAACAAATCACTTAAGAAAGACAAGTCTTCCGGTCCAGATGGTATACCAAACAGGTTTCTTTCATAGTATGCGGACACAATAGCGCCATTCTAAGCAATCATATACAACCTCTCACTTGACGAGACGTCTGTTCCTAAAGACTGGAAAGTAGCCCACGTCACACCAATATTCAAGAAAGGAAATAGGAGTAACCTATTGAATTACAGACCCATATCACTGACCTCAATTTGCAGTAGGGTTTTGGAGCATATACTGTGCTCGAACATATGAATCACCTCGAAGAAAATGACTTATTGATACATAACCAACACCGATTCAGAAAATATCGTTCTTGTGCAACACAGCTAGCTCTTTATTCCCATGAAGTAATGAGTGCTGTCGACAAGGGATCTCAGATCGACTCCATATTCCTAGATTTCCAGAAGGCTTTTGATACCGTTCCTCACAAGCGACTATTTATCAAATTGCGTGCATATGGAGCACCGTCTCGGCTGTGTAACTGGACTCGTGATTTCCTCTCAGAGAGTTCACAGTTCGTAGTGATAGACGGTAAATCATCCAGTAGAACAGAAGTGATATCTGGTGTTCAGCAAGGTAGTGTCATAGGCCCTCTGCTGTTCCTGATTTACATAAATGATCTAGGTGATAATCTGAGCAGCCCCCTTAGATTGTTTGCAGATGGCGCTATAATTTGCCGTCTAGTAAAATCATCAGACGATCAATTCCAATTACAAAATGATCTAGAGATAATTTCTGTATGGTGTGAAAAGTGGCAATTGGCACTAAACAAAGAAAAGTGCGAGATCATCCACATGGGTACTAAAAGAAATCCGATAAATTTAGGATATACCATAAATCGCACAAATCTAAGGGCTCTCAATTCGACTACATACCTAGGAAAGACCACATAGATAATATTGTGGGGAAGGCGAAACAAAGACTGCGCTTTGTTGACAGAATACTTAGAAGATGCGACAAACCCACCAAAGAGACAGCCTACATTACACTTGTCCGTCCTCTGCAGGAATATTGCTGCGCGGTGTGTGATCCTTACCAGGTAGGATTGACGGAAGACAAATACAAATAAGGGTAGCTCGTTTCGTGTTATCGCGCAGTAGGTGTGAGAGTGTCACTGATATGATACGCGAGTTGGGGTCGCAGTCACTGAAACAGATCTATTTACGAAATTTCAATCACCAACTTTCTCTTCCGAATGCGAAAATATTTTGTTGACACCCACCTACGTAGGAAGAAATGATCACCATAATAAAATAAGAGAAATCGGAGCTCGAAAGGAAAGATTTACGTGTTCCTTTTTCCCACGTGCCATTCGAGAGTGGAATGGTAGAGAAGTTGTATGAAAATGGTTCGATGAACCCTCTGCCAAGCACTTAAGTGTGAATTGCAGAGCTCAAGTGGTTCAAATGGCTCTGAGTACTATGGGGCTTAACATCTGAGGTCATCAGTCCCCTAGACTTAGAACTACTTAAACCTAACTAACCTAAGGACATCACACACATCCATGCCCGAGGCAGGATTAGAAGCTGTGACCACTGCAGCAGCGCGGTTCCGGACTGAAGCGCCTAGAACCGCTCGGCCACAGCGGCTGACAATTGCAGAGTAACCATGTAGATGTAGATGTAGATGTAGAAGTAGATGTACTTACTTGTTTTGGAGATAAGTCTTCAGGCCTGCGCGGAAACTGTCGGTTCCAAGTATGTGCTCGAACATACGGATGACAGACGCGGCTGAAGACCAAACAAAGAGATGATATTAAGCACTGCATTTAAAAAAGATAGACATTCATTAAAATCACATGTAGCTCCAGAAAAAGTGTTTTATAGTACTAAATGAAATACAATGAGGTGGCAAAAAGTCATGAGAGATAACGATACGCACATATACAGATAGTATCGCGTACGGAAGGTTTAAAAAGGGGAGTACGTTGGCAGAGCTTCATTTGTACTCAGGTGAGTCGTGTGAATACATTCCCGACGTTACTATGGCAGCAAGTCGGGAATTAAAAGACTTTTAATGCGGAATCTTGGTAGAAGCTAGTTGCATGGGACGTTCCATTTCGGAAATCGTTAGGGACTTCGTTATTCCAGAGATCCACAGCGTCAACAGTGCGCCAAGAATACCAAATTTCAGGCCTTACAACGCAGCGGCCGACGGTCTTCACTTAACGACCGAGAACAGCGCCATTTGCATAGGGTTGTCAGTGCTAGCAGACAAGCAACAATGCGCGAAATAGGCGCAGAACTCAATGTGGGACGTACTGCAAACGTATGGATCAGCGTATTAGGCCATTCCTAGGGGAGGGGGTAGCTGTATGGGTACAGTGTTATCCTAGGAGAAGTTTGTTTTCTATCTACATAAATGATCTTTTGGATAGGGTGGATAGCAATGTGCGGCTGTTTGCTGATGATGCTGTGGTGTACGGGAAGGTGTCGTCGTTGAGTGACTGTAGGAGGATACAAGATGACTTGGACAGGATTTGTGATTGGTGTAAAGAATGGCAGCTAACTCTAAATATAGATAAAGGTAAATTAATGCAAAAAATGGTTCAAATGGCTCTGAGCACTATGGGACTTAACATCTGAGGTCATCAGTCCCCTAGAACTTAGAACTACTTAAACCTAACTAACCTAAGGACATCAACACATCCATGCCCAAGGCAGGACTCGAACCTGCGACTGTAGCGGTTGCACGGTTCCAGACTGAAGCGCCTAGAACCCCTCGGCCACACTGGCCAGCTAAATTAATGCAGATGAATAGGAAAATAAATCCCGTAATGTTTGAATACTCCATTAGTAGTATAGCGCATGACACAGTCACGTCGATTAAATATTTGGGCGTAACATTGAAGAGCGATATGAAGTGGCACAAGTATGTAATGGCAGTTGTGGGGAAGGCGGATAGTCGTCTTCGGCTCATTGGTAGAATTTTGGGAAGATGTGGTTCATCTGTGAAGAAGACCGCTTATAAAACACTAATACGACCTATTCTTGAGTACTGCTCGAGCGTTTGGGATCCCTATCAGGTCGGATTGAGGGAGGACATAGAAGCAATTCAGAGGCGGGCTGCTAGATTTGTTACTGGTAGGTTTGATCATCGCGCGAGTGTTACGGAAATGCTTCAGGAACTCGGGTGGGAGTCTCTGGAGGAAAGGAGGCGTTCTTTTCGTGAATCGCTTCTGAGGAAATTTAGAGAACCAGCATTTGAGGCTGACTGCAGTACAATTTTACTGCCGCCAACTCATATTTCGCGGAAAGACCACAAAGATAAGATAAGAGAGATTAGGGCTCGTACAGAGGCATATAGGCAGTCATTTTTGCCTCGTTCTGTTTGGGAGTGGAACAGGGAGAGAAGATGCTAGTTGTGGTACGAGGTACTCTCCGCCACGCACCGTATGGTGGATTGCTGAGTATGTATGTAGATGTAGATGCAGATGCAGGAAAATTGCGGGCAGACCAATACACGAACTAAAATTTAAACACAGAAAAAGTAAGCAGTCGATCGCACAATTCCCCATGCGTACCTTCAGGCCGTCGGCCTGGAAATGTTAGTATGCTACACTGTTCTGGGAATGATTGCACACGTATCAGGAATGTAGCGGGTTAGATATTCCTCAACTGTGGGCGGGTTGGGGGGGGGGGGAGGATGGGGGAATTTTGACCACACTGTGCAGAGAGTTGGCAAAGGCCCAGCGGTCCAGTGTCGGTGTTGACAGGTCAAGGAGAAAGGTAAAGATTTGTGTTGTGCAGTCATCAAGGGTACACGAGTGGGCCTTCGGCTCCAAAAGCCCATATCAGTGACGTTTCGTTGGATGTTTTGCATGCTGACACTTGTTGACCCAGCACTGAAATCTGCAGCAATTTGCGGAAGGGTTGCACTTCTGTCACGTTGAACGATTCTCTTTAGTCGTCGTTGGTCCCGTTCTTGCAGGATCTTTTAGCGGCTGTTGTCGTTAGGAGCAACTGAAGATGACGATGGTGACTATCGTCGAAAGCTCGAGATTTTATCCCGAACTGATGCGGCAAATAAACCGAGAATGTTCTACATATATGATTGTTTATTTAATTACACCCTACAGCGTAGCCGGCCGAAGTGGCCGAGCGGTTCTAGGCGCTACAGTCTGGAACCGAGCGACCGCTACGGTCGCAGGTTCGAATCCTGCCTTGGGCATGGATGTGTGTGATGTTCTTAGGTTAGTTAGGTGTAAGTAGTTCTAAGCACTAGGGGACTGATGACCTCAGAAGTTGAGTCCCATAGTGCTCAGAGCCATTTTTGAATCTACAGCGTACATTTTTTTTTTCGAAGCAGCACACCGCCTCTACATTTGGCAACGATTTTTAATATCACATCCTAACTCCAGTGTTCTCATAATTTTTAGGTGTTTAATGTGTACGTTTTTTCGCTAAAGCACGTGTTTCAGTTAATTTCTAACAAACATGTTATTCATTTGGAACATGACCTCAAATTTTGGCGAACCTTTCAATCTTTTCAGTCAAGAATTTTATGCAGATTATGTCCCAGAACAATGTATTGTCAATCAATACAAACCGTTCACTTATGATGCCTAGCTCAGGAATGAGCAGGTAAAAAATGTTCAAATGTGTGTGAAATCTTATGGGACTTAACTGCTAAGGTCATCAGTCCCTAAGCTTACACACTACTTAACCTAAATTATCCTAAGGAAATACACACACACACACACCCATGCCCGCAAGCTACCTGACGGTGTGTGGCGGTGGGTACATTGAGTACCTCTTTCGGTTCTCCCTTCTATTCCAGTCTCGTATTGTTCGTGGAAAGAAGGATTGTCGGTATGCCTCTGTGTGGTCTCTAATCTCTCTGATTTCATCCTCATGGTCTCTTCGCGAGACGTCCGTAGGAGGGAGCAATATACTGCTCGACTCCTTGGTGAAGGTATGTTCTCGAAACTTCAACAAAAGCCCATGCCGAGCTACTGAGCGTCTCTCCTGCAGAGTCTTCCACTGGAGTTTATCTATCATCTCCGTAACGCTTTCGAGATTACTAAATGATCCTGTAACGAAGCGCGCTGCTCTCCGTTGGATCTTCTCTCTCTCTTCTATCAACCCTATCTGGTACGGATCCCACACTGGTGAGTAATATTCAAGCAGTGGGCGAGCAAGTGTAGTGTAACCTACTTGCTTTGTTTTCGGATTGCATTTCCTTAGGATTCTTCCAATGAATCTCAGTCTGGCATCTGCTTTACCGACGATCAACTTTATATGATCATTCCATTTTAAGTCACTCCATAATGCGGACTCCCAGATAATTTATAGAATTAACTGCTTCCAGTTGCTGACCTGCTATATTGTAGCTAAATGATACAGGATCTTCCTTTCTATGTATTCGCAGCACATTACACTTGTCTACAATGAGATTAAATTGCCATTCCCTGCACCATGCGTCAATTCGCTGCAGATGCTCCTGCATTTCAGTACAATTTTCCGTTGTTACAACCTCTCGATATACTACAGCATCATCCGCAAAAAGCCTCCGTGAACTTCCGATGTTATCCACAAGGTCATTTATGTATATTATGAATAGCAACGGTCCTGTGACACTCCCCTCCGGCGCACCTGAATTCACTCTTATTTCGGAAGACTTCTCTCCATTGAGAATGACATGCTGCGTTCTGTTATCTAGGAACTCTTCAATCCAATCACACAATTGGTCTGATAGTCCATATGCTCTTACTTTGTTCATTAAACGACTGTGGGGAACTGTGTCGAACGCCTTGCGGAAGTCAAGAAACACGGCATCTACCTGGGAAACCGTGTCTATAGCCCTCTGAGTCTCGTGGACGAATAGCGCGAGCTGGGTTTCACACGATCGTCTTTTTCGAAACCCACGCTGATTCCTACAGAGTAGATTTCTGGTCTCCAGAAAAGTCATTATACTCTAACATAATACGTGTTCCAAAACTCTACAAGTGATCGACGTTAGAGATACAGGTCTATAGTTCTGCACGGCTACGTGGGGTTTCCTATCGTGGGGTTTCCTACAAGGGTGCAGCAGGTAGCGAAGCTGTCCAGAGCAACCGGTTCCCTAACGACGTGTTTTCGAACTGAGCCTCCCCCACTGCTTGTCTACCCCAGTCGCTCGCCCTCAGTGCAGGAGTTGTCACCCTTTCTCAGACAGTGTCGTCGTCGATCAGCATCAATAACCTCGCAAAGTTAACTTGCCGATTCTGGAGTTTCGTCATATATGTCATACGAAACTAATTATTCGTGTCTGGCGGACCTCATTCACAAAAGTACACTTTTAACGACATTTCTAAAGTTCTAATACACAATCTGCTATTTATTGAATTTTTATCTCAACAAAACTGAAATTTTACTTGGTAAATTTCTTACATAACATGGTCACTCGTCCTGTGAAGCTTCCAGAATTTTTGGTAAGGAAGGCGGAATGAGGACTCACACAGCTGGTTGCCCACTTTTCTCTCAGAGACTTTTAAACACGATCATATTTGCCTTTATTGTGCTCCAACGGGAGCATTTTTCAGCTGATTATTATGTAGTTCACTTTATAAAGATGAAATTCCAACTAGATGAACTTTGGTGGAGTCATCTATATTAAGCAACGAATTTTATCATCTGTAGACATCAAGAACAACACTCTAGTTATCGAGACTTTATATGCCGCATCTAACCATAGGGAAATATTCTGTAATTTTTTTCAGATGAACACGCCCATTGTCGCGTAAATCTTTATCTAATTACCAACTGTTGTCCGGATATTTATTCATCCCAGTTTTATGTCAGTTCATCGCCTCTTGCCTCATCTCTCGTCTCTCTATTCACCTCCTCCTTCCCGTCTCTCCATCTCCTCTATCTGCCCCTCTGTCTCACAACATTTTCTCCTCCTCTCCATCCTCCTATCCTTCTCCATCCATCTTCTCGTCTCTGTCCACCTCCTCCTCCGCTTTTTCTAAATTCACAATAACACCCCTAACTTATGTATTTATTACAGTGTTCCATTAGTCATTCATCACCTTCCCCCTTTCTCTGTTTACCTGCTGCTCCCTCTCTCTTTTAATCTGTTTCTCTCACTTATCTGGATGCACCTCCTCCCCCTTCCCCACCCTTATATCATGTTCTCCTCTCTCCGTATATCTCCTCCTCCATCTCCGTCATGCCATCTCCTCTTTTACCGTCTATGAAAAAATAAGTATTCCTGCCAACTTTCATGCTGATTGACGAGACGATGTTGAATTTATTTAAAGGTAGGCCAACCATCCGCCATCCAGCATACGTTGGCTTGTGTAAATGCCTTCACCACGAAAACATACAGTACATGAGCCAACTCCCAAGCTGATCAGTCAAATGGTTTGTAAATCTGTTGTAAGGCTCCCTCCGCCATACACCGTATGAAACGTGTAACGTTCCCTGGCATTTTCACAATTTATTTGTAACATATACGCCGATCTGGGCAAGTTATATATATATATATATATATCTTAATATTACTGAATGTGGTATGAAATATGTTTGTTATTTTTATTATATTTTTTTGTAACATTTCTCTGTATTAGGATAGGAAATTTCTATATTTATTATGTGAATGTAAAAGTGTCAGTATTTGCGGTATCAGCGATATTTGCTGGAAATCGATTTACAAAGAAATGTTAATAATCGTAATAGTCGTGCCGTTGTTTATCTTTGGCATGTGGAGACTCTCTGTCGTTGTGTGGACAGAGCAGCTAGTTGTGTGGACAGAGCCGCTAGAGTGAGGAAGGGTCAGTTGTGGACAGAGCAGCTGAAGTGAGGAAGAAGTGAGGAAGTGTTAATCCTTGATCGCTCTAGCAGACGCGATGTGCAGCTACGCTCGCGCCCATTAGACGCGCCTGATTCATTAACCCGCATTGTGGGCACTAAAGGTTGTGTATGCATCGTGGTTATCCAGCAGAGTTAAGATGTACTTCTTTTGTATCTGTCGGGACTTTGCCGCCTTTAATCAAAGCGTACGAATTAGAGTTGACTTGTTGTTTGGGCTAAATATATTAGTATTCATTAAAAGTGTGAATTATTTATGTAAATGAGCATGCCCACGTCATCTATAAATCACATGCGTAATGTAGTAGGTTTGATCAGTGATAAATGTCGGCTTGGCAATAATTAAGACATTTTCTGTTAATTAAAATATTCTTGTGTTCTATGGCTAGTGCCGGGATAAAAGTCAGTAAAAATATTTCACAAAAAGAAAAACCCACTGCATTCTGGAAAGTGTATGCCAAGGCCGAATGATTTAAGAGACTCAGTTCTTATCCAGATAGTACTATCCAATTAATATGAGTGCACGTAATAATTTCCTTTAAATGTACGTAATCCTTAAGAAAGTAAAATTTGTTTTTTTATTACCACACGTAATGAAGAGAGTGGTTCTACAACAAAGTTCGCACTAAGGCAAATTAACTTTTAAGCAAGAAATAAAATTATTATTTCCTTTTTTTACTTCAACGAAATTTCAAATCATTCATTCCAGGCATTTCGTTAAAATGGCACCCAGCGTGAAGCTCGATTCAATTTTAAGAGAATATCATTAAAAACGTCACGTAGACGGTGAGGAGGGGGTAGTAAGGGGAGCCTCGATTGGTTTTGCCGGCCGGATGAGCAGGTAAAGAGGAGAACACCCACCTTTGTCGTAGTTGACGGTATCGAAGACGGCCGCAATTTGCTGCGGCGTGGTGACGTCATAGCTCATGGGGTGCGTGGCGGAGGACGCGTCCTCACGCAGAGCTGGATGGAGCTCCAGAACCAGGAACTGGTCCGCCATGCGCCAGTCGTCGCCCACCTGCCGACACAACAAACCGTGGAGAACTGCCCCCTTACATCTACACTCATTAATCTTTCTTCATTGTGCATCACACAGGTACCTCCACTGTTTAGTGGAGATAGCTGCCTCATGCTGGTACATACCACATGGGTGTAGAACAACTTATACAGGGTGGTCCATTGATAGTTACTGGGCCAAATATCTCACGAAATAAGCATCAAACGAAAAAACTACAAAGCACGAAACTCGTCTAGCTTGAAGGGGGAAACCAGATGGCGCTATGGTTGGCCCGCAAGATGGCGCTGTCATAGGTCAAACGGTTATCAACTGCGTTATTTAAAATAGGTTGGTTGGTTGTTTGAGGTTTAAGGGACCAAACAGCAAGGTCATCAGTCCCTTGTTTCAAATATACTCCATTCTGCTAACGGGACATCTCAGAAAAGTCAGAACAATAAAACGGAAAAAGGGAAAAACGTAAAAGAGCAGTCACGTTGTCATTGGTAAAAACAAATGAGGGAAGTCGGCAAGAGAACGAACCCAACACTATGCTGAAGCAGCATAGGCAAGACCACCTGTGACTTAAAAGGTACAACTGCTATAATGCAGAAAGTACGTATGGGAATAGAAAGACTAACCAAGCCTTAAAAAAAAGGGGTAAAAACAGAGTAAAAGGGGAAGAAAAGAGGATTCCGGTCAGGGAGGTGAATCGGGAATCTCTGAACACTGCCTACAGTGGGAGACACCCAAACACTCACCGCCCTGCGCCAACACCAGAGAGAGATTAAAAACCTTAAAACTGAGAATAAAAACCACTCTCCCGGAGGAAACCGAGAACCAGAGAGACCATCCGGGAATCGTCAGCCAACAGCAAAGGTAAAGTGTGGGGGAGTCTGTACTTATCACGCAGAGCCAAAAGAAGGGGGCATTCAACTAAAATGTGGGCTACTGACTGGAAGGCTCCACAACCACATAGTGGGGGTGGCTCATCACGCAAAAGAAAACCATGGGTCAGCCTGGTATGGCCAATGCGGAGACGACACAGTGTGGTCGAGTCCTTTCGGGAGAGGCGAAAGGAAGAACGCCACGGGCCTGGTGTCACCTTAATTGCACGAAGTTTATTAGACAGTGGAGTAGCCTCCCAAGAATTGGCCCATGACTGTGCGAAGTGGGATTTGATGTGAAGCCGTAAATCCGCTGCAGGAGGGGTTACAGAAAACGGGGGGTAAGTAACTGCTCCCCCAGCCAAACGATCAGCGAGCTCATTACCCGGGATACGCACATGGCCAGGGACCCATAGGAAGTCAATGGAACAAGCAGCACAGTGAATATCAGCGAGATGGTCATGGATGGCAGAGACCAAGGGATGGCGCGAAAAACATCGGTCAATAGCAAGAAGGCCACTCATCGAGTCCGTACATAACAAAACGCGGTTGTGTGGGGATTGTTTAATAAAGGTAAGGGCCCAGGAAATTGCCATCAATTCCGCAGTAAACACCCCACATGTAGGTGGCAGCAGATGATTTTCCGTTCCAACAGAGGACGTGAAGGCATACCCAACATGATCAGCAGATTTAGAGCCATCAGTGTAAAAAACAACAGCATCCCGAAACTCCCATAAAATTTGGCGGAAAAAGGAACGGAACACCACCGGGGGGATGGAATCTTTCGGACCGCGGCGGAGATCCATCCGAATTCGAGGCCGAGGAACTAACCAAGGAGGGGTGGAGGGGAGGGAACGAGGAAGACAGGACAAAGAAGGAAGCTGAAAATCACGGTAAAGAGACGCAAGGCGCAGCCCAACCGGTAAACCCGCCCGAGGGCGGGAGTCGGGTGGGCGACGTCCATGGTCTGGGAACAGGATAGAATAGGAAGGATGAGTGGGAGAAGAACGGATAGTGAGGGCATAAGACACCAGAAGCTGGGACCGCCGAACAGAAAGGGGGGGGGGATCCCAGCTTCAACCAGGAGACTATCAACAGGGCTAGTAGGGAAGGCACCGGTGGCCAAACGGATACCACGATGGTGGACTGGATCCAGCACGTGCAGTGTGGAAGGAGCAGCTGAACCATAAACTTGACAACCATAGTCCAAACGAGACAGAGCACGATAAAGACGGAGGAGGAGGGAACGGTCCGCACCCCAAGAGGAGTGGGCAAGGAAGCGAAGGACATTGAGTTTACGGAAACATCCTACCTTCAGGAGTCTGATATGGGGCAGCCAAGTGAGCTTGTTGTCGAAAAGAAGACCCAGGAAACGAAACTGTGGAACCACAGGCAATCGTTGTGCAGCGAGCTAGAGCTCGGGATCAGGGTGGATCGTAGTACGGCGACAGAAGTGGACCATCCGCGATTTTAAAGGAGAGAATTGAAACCCGTGTGAGATGGTCCATGCAGAGGCACGCCGTATAGCCACCTGGAGCTGCCGTTCTGCAGATGCCATCGAGGAGGAACTAACCCATATGCAGAAATCATCCACATACAGGGCAGGGGCGACCAAGGGACCGACAGAGGCCACAAGTCCATCGATAGCAATGAGGAAAAGGACACTCAAGACAGAACCCTGTGGGATGCCCGTCTCCTGGGTCCGTGGAGAACTAAAAGCAGTACCAACTCGAACTCTGAATGACCGATGGATCAGGAACTGGCGGATAAAAATCGGGAGTGGGCCCCGAAGACCCCACTGATGAAGGGTTAGTAAGATGTGATGGCGCCAGGCCGTGTCATAGGCCTTGCGAAGGTCAAAAAACACAGCAACCAAATGGCGGCGCTGGGAAAAAGCCTGCCGAACTGCGGATTCCGAGCGAAGTAAATGATCGATTGGAGATCGTCCCTCTCGAAAGCCACACTGGTAAGGGGACAATAGATCCCGAGATTCGAGGACCCAAGTGAGCCGACAGGCTACCATCCGTTCAAGTAACTTACAAACAACATTGGTCAAACTAATTGGCCGATAGCTGTCAACAGATAGGGGGTCCTTATCAGGCTTAAGGACAGGAACCACAATGCTAGCCCTCCACTGAGAAGGGAAGTCACCCTGGAGCCAGATACGGTTAAACACCCGAAGAAGATGTTGCCGTTGTGGAGCACTGAGATGTTGAAGCAGTTGGTTATGAATGGAATCTGGGCCAGGGGCCGTATCATGAGAAGAAGATAGAGCAGAAAGAAATTCCCATTCAGTAAAAGGTTCGTTGTAAGATTCTGACTCACAAGTGGTGAAACATAAGGTGAGAGCTTCAGCCTGCTGTTTTTGATGAAGGAAAGCAGCTGGATAGGAGGCTGACGCTGATGCCACTGCAAAATGGGTCGCAAGATGTTCTGCGAGAACTAATGGGTCCGTACAAATGCCATCTGGGAGGTGAAGGCCTGGGAGGGTGGACTGCCGATGGCAACCTTGGAGAGAGCGAAGTGTAGCCCATACCCGTGACAGAGGGACAGTGGAACCTAGGGAAGAAACGAATTGTTCCCAACACATCCACTTGCTCTGTTTGATTAAATAACGGGCTTTAGCGCGAAGGCGTTTAAAGGTAGTAAGGCTGGCTACGGATGGGTGCCTCTTAAAGTGTTGCAAAGCTCGACGGCGATCACGGATGGCAATGGCAATGACCGTACTCCACCACAGGACTTGCCGGCGACGAAATGGTCCAGATGAGCGCGGGACAGCAAGGTTAGCAGCGCGAACAATCGCATCAGACACGTCACGTAGGACGTCATCAATACAATCCGACAAAAAGGGAGAAAACTCGACCTGTGCAGTGTATAGCCAATCGGCGCGGTGGAAAGACCAACGAGGTAACCTGTCCATTGGGGAGCGGGAAGGGAGCGTGATAATCAACGGGAAATGGTCACTATCACAAAGGTCGTCGTGTGGCGACCAGTGTAATGAAGGGAGGAGAGAGGGAGAAGAAAGAGAAAGATCAATGGCAGAAAAGGTACCATGACCGGCACTGAAATGAGTAGGGGAGCCATCATTAAGAAGGCACAGGTCGTGGTCTGCAATAAATTGGTCTATAAGAAGACCTCGTCTAGATGGAAAGGCACTGCCCCACAAAGGATGATGAGCATTAAAATCCACAAGGAGGAGGAAGGGAGGAGGAAGTTGCTGAAGAAGGGTGGTTAAGGCAGCAGGTGTAAGAGTCCTGTCAGGAGGGAGATGAAGATTGCAAACTGTGACTGCAGAGTCTAAGTGGACCCTAACAGCAACCGCTTCCAATGTAGTCTGGAGAGGAATCCACGTGCTAGCAATGTCTGTACGGACCAACGTACAAACGCCACCAGAAGCCCGCAAGGGTCCGACCCGATTTCGACAGAAAACACGGAACCCACGGAGGGTTGGTGAGTGAGCATCAGTAAAATGAGATTCCTGGAGAACTACACAAGCTGCAGAGTAGGACGAAAGAAGGGATTTCAATTCCGGAAGGTGACGATAGTATCCATTACAATTCCATTGGAGAACCACAGAACGATGGTTTAAATGAGGGCTGAACACGCTAAATCCAGTCATACCGCCGGGTCCCCACCCGTCACCGACAAGGAGGGGGCGACAGCCATGAACGACAGGTCAAAATCCGGTTGTGAAGTCGGGGAAGGGACCTCCGGTGACACCAGAGGCTCTTTGTCCCGGGACTTATGTTTCTTCTTCTTTTCAGGCTGAGATCGAGGAGGGCTGTGTGGCATAAAGGAGCCAGCTGCAGCAAGATCAGGAACAGAAAGAGACCGGGCGACCTGGGGGCCGACAGACTGCGGCTCTCGCGGGCGCCGCGCGGCAGCAGACCTTTGACCTGGAAGGTGCCGGGAAGGGGCATCCCGGGAGAGGTGCTCTTGACCGGCAGACGCCGAAGGAGTGGGACACTTCTCCAGCTGGGGAGGGGGAGCAGCGCCCATAGGAGAAGGTGTGGGAGCCGCAGGGGAGGGGGGGAGGAGAGGGGTCCGGGATGGGAGGGGGGGCAGCGCCCATAGGAGAAGGTGTGGGAGCCGCAGGGGTGGGGGGGAGGAGAGGGGTCCGGGATGGGGGTAAGGAAGGGGGAGGAAGGGGTGAAGATGTAACCAAGGCGTAACTAGATGTCATGGACACGGGGTGCAGTCGTGCATATTTCTTACAGGCCTCTGTGTAGCTTAAACGATCGAGGGACTTATACTCCTGTATCTTTTTTTCTTTCTTATATACTGGGCAATCTGGTGAACGTGGAGAATGACTACCATGACAATTTACACATACAGGAGGGGGAACACAGGGACTCCCCTCATGGAGTGGACGTCCACAGTCACCACAGAGAGGGTCCTGGGAACAGCGAGAAGACATGTGGCCAAAACGCAAGCACTTAAAACACCTCATAGGAGGTGGGATGTACGGCTTCACATCACAGCGATAGACCATAATCTTAACTTTCTCAGGAAGGGTATCCCCTTCAAAGGCCAGGATAAAGTCACCAGTATCAATACGATTATCTTTAGGACCCTTCTGAACACGCCGAACAAAGTGAACACCCCGCCGTCCGAGATTGTCCCGAAGTTCCTCATCAGTTTGAAGGATGAGGTCCCTGTGAAAAATCACACCTTGTACCATATTTAGAGACTGGTGAGGGGTAATGGACACAGGAATTGTGCCAAGATGGGTACAGGCACGAAGGGCCGCAGATTGGGCAGCTGAAGCAGTTTTTATCAGCAACGAACCCGACCGCATCTTGCTCAGGGAGTCCACTTCACCAAACTTGTCTTCAATGTGTTCCACAAAGAATAAAGGTTTGACACTGGTGAAAGTATCTCCATCAGTCCTGGTGCAAACCAGATAACGGGGGAAAGGTTTTGCCCCTAGACGACGGGCCTGACCATCTTCCCAGGGGGTAGTCATGGAAGGGAAGGCCGAAGGGGCAAGAGAAGCAGCACTTGAGGAATCAGTTCCACGCAGAGAGACGGCCGCAGAAGAACGGCCAAAGTTTTGGACCCGTATGCGTTTCATCTGCATAGCGTCCGCCCTGATACCACCCACTCCGATCAGGGGCTCTCCTCACGGGCGCCACCCAGCCACAGCAAGGGCCGTCTGGCACGGCGGCCATTGCCGGGAGTTCCGATGCTCCAGGATGGCGAGCAACCACTCCAAGGCATGCATGAGGAGGTCACAGCTCAGGTATCAGAAGTGTGATCTCTGTGTGTTCAGGGGTCTCAACCAAAAGGGTACATAGCGATCCCACCACACGGGCTGGCTACCGTGCTGGCTATGCACCCTAGCATCAGACAACGACGTGAAAGAAAAGGTGGAATGTACTAGGAGGGCGCACGTTGGAGACACTAGGTAAGGTGCTCTTCCCCAAATGGCTCACACTACGGAGGAGAAATTTTGTAATGGAGGTCAAACCCCAGAGGGGGACCAAGGAATGCCAAAAGGAGGAGATGATGATGCAACAAAGCCGGAGTGTAAAACCAACAGAACCAGGAGGATAGCGGGGGCCAACGTAAGCAAGGACACCATTAGAGGGAGAGGAGAGGGCGAGGGGAAAGGAGCATGGAGGGGAAAGGAGGGGAAGGGAAAGGAAATGCAGCCCGGGAGAGAAAGAAGGCTGCAATGGCTCGGGGCCCCGTGCTCGCCACGCACGTATCCACAAAAGAGTTGTGGACCCCCTGGGGGGTTTAAAATAGGAATCCCCATTTTTGTTACATGTTCGTGTAGTACGTAAAGAAATATGAATGTTTCAGTTGGGCCACTTTTTTCGCTATATGATAGATGGCTCTGTAAAAGCTACAAACGTATAAGTACGTGGTATCACGTAACATTCCGCCAGTGCGGACGGTATTTGCTTCGTAATACATTACCCGTATTAAAATGGACTGTTTACCAATTGCGGAAAAGGCCGATATCGTCTTGATGTATGGCTATTGTGACCAAAATGTCCAACGGGCATGTGCTGTGTATGCTGCTCGGTATCCTGGACGACATCAGGCAAGTGTCCGGACCGTTCGCCGGGTAGTTACGTTATTTAAGGAAACAGGAAGTGTTCGGCCACATGTGAAACGTCAGCCGCGACCTGCAACAAATGATAATGCCCGAGTAGGTGTTTAGCTGCTGTCGCGGCTAATCCGCACATCAGTAGCAGACAAATGGCGCGAGAATCGGGAATCTCAAAAACGTCGGTGTTGGGAATGCTACATCAACATCGATTGCACCCGTACCATATTTCTATGGACCAGGAACTGCATGGCGACGACTTTGAACGTCGTGTACTGTTCTGCCACTGGGCACAAGAGAAATTACGGGACGATGACAGATTTTTCGCACGCGTTCTATTTACCGACGAAGCGTCATTCACCAACAGCGGTAACGTAAACCGGCTTAATATGCGCTTTTGGCAACGGAAAATCCACGATGGCTGCGACAAGTGGAACATCAGCAACCTTGGCGGGTTAAAGTATGGTGCGGCATTATGGGAGGAATGATAATTGGTCCCTATTTTATCGATGGCAATCTAAATGGTGCAATGTGTGCTGATTTCCTACGTAATGTTCTACCGATGTTACTACAAGATGTTTCACTGCATGACAGAATGGCGATGTACTTCCAACATGATGGATGTTCGGCACATAGCTCGCGTGCGGTTGAAGCGGTATTGAATAGCATATTTCATGACAGGTGGATTGGTCGTCGAAGCACCATACCGTGGCCCGCACGTTCACCAGATCTGACGTCCCCGGATTTATTTCTGTGGGGAAAGTTGAAGGATATTTGCTATCGTGTTCCACGGACAACGCCTGACAACATGCGTCAACTCATTGTCAATGCATATGCGAACATTACGGAAGGTGAACTACTCGCTGTTGAGAGGAATGTTGTTACACGTATTGCCAAATGCAGTGGGGTTGACGGACGTCATTTTGAGCATTTATTGCATTAATGTGGTATTTACAGGTAATCACGCTGTAACAGCATGCGTTCTCAGAAAGATACATGTATCACATTGGAACAACCGAAATAAAATGTTCAAACGTACCTACGCTCTGTATTTTAATTTAAAAAACCTACCTGTTACCAACTGTTCGTCTACAATTGTGAGCCATATGTTTGTGACTATTACAGCGCCATCTGTCACAAAGCGAAAGAAGTGGTCCAACTAAAACATTCGTATTTCTTTACGTACTACACGAATATGTAATAAGAAATGAGGGTTCCTATTTTAAAAAAAGGAAGTTGATATCCGTTGGACCTACGGCAGCGCCATCTAGCGGGCCAACCATAGCGCCATCTGGTTTCCCACTTCAAGCTGGACAAGTTTCGTTCATTGTAGTTTTTTCGTTTGACGCTTATTTTGTGAGATATTTGGCCTGGTCACGATCAATGGACACCCTGTATACCGGGACTAAACAAAGATACAAAAACACTTGTGAATAAATGTGAACACCTCTTTGAAGATGACCCATTTTCTGAAGAAACGACACAGGCTGGTGAAGGTCTGACACTATCCATATCAGCTACAAGGAAAGAAAAATGGTGCGATCTTATGATCCAGCTTGATATGAGACAAAACAGTAGAAAGGAATGGCAATTGCTGAAGAGCCTTGGAAACGAGCCGACAGCTACTGCCTCGGCCTTTCCTGAGGTAACACCTAACCACACAGTGCAGCAGTTAGTATTAAATGGCAAAGTTAATAAAAAATCTGTAACTCCAAAGATCCAGAGAAAGGACGTGCACTCGATAAGTGTACATAATTCATGTGCTAACAGATGTACGTAACGCCGGTATTACACTACCATATTTCTTTGACAAGAAAATAAGATCAAATATCGCCAAATTTCTTTGACAAAGATCTTTATTGGGGTGTTACACTGCCATCATATTTTTCGTCAAATTTCAAGATGGCGGACAATAACTTGTTATTATGTGCTGCAGTTGCATCGTGTCTGTATTTGGAAGAAAACATATTTGGAGGAAGCCAGAGGTGTTACGTCGAGATAATAAAAACATTCAGCAAAGTTTGTTACGAGAGCTGCAAGTGGAGGAAGTCAAGTCTTAATATGTAAATCACTTATGAATGGATGAGAGTGTATTTAAGTATTTGCTTAGTAAAGAGTACACTCTTGAGAACTGTTATGTGTGCAGAAGACGGGCAAACTGTGTCACTGTGATTTTTTGATAACAGGAGAAAGCTACTCTAGTTGACAACACAGCACTCGAATATCACATTGCACATTAACCAAAATAATTTCAGGACCGTGTGAAGCGATATGTAAAGCACTGAAGAGGGAATATGTGAAGGTAAATAAGTGTTTAGTACACTATATGGGCGATAAGAACTATTTTTGAATAATTTAATTAATGGAACTAGTGTTCTAACTACCGCAAAATTAATAAAAAGTACGAAATATATAAAGCGCCTTTTAACTTGTGGCATCCAGAGTTCAAAAATAGACAAAGTAGAATGAAAAGCTAAGAAAGAATTTTTTTTATTTTAGAGTGTGACCACATCCTCTTTTCCTTCTTGCTGAATAGTTCCTGGATGTTTCCAGATGAATAGGTGGATGG
Organism: Schistocerca nitens; assembly: GCF_023898315.1. Lineage (NCBI taxonomy): Eukaryota > Metazoa > Arthropoda > Insecta > Orthoptera > Acrididae > Schistocerca > Schistocerca nitens. The sequence goes on from NC_064625.1 coordinate 142,521,115, forward strand.
CTGTAGCTGTATTGGACATGAAGTCGCCCACAGCATATTCCACCTGCCCATCAACACACAATTAATAGCATGCACTATGCCCCTTGCTCACTCCCCGCACCCACTCTAGTCGAAGCAAGTTTATTGAAAAAGAAAAAAAGGGGGCGAAGGTACACACCAACTCTGAAGCCGTGTTTATAAACACACTACTGTGGCGTCAAATAGCTGTAGCAACGCCAGCGCTCCAAGCGGTTACATTTCAGATTACAGTGAACAGAAGACGAGCGACTTTTGTGATCAAATCTACGGCGAGGCACTAGATTTGATCACATTTATATGACGATAGATGAGATTTGACAAAGTTCCTTATTACACCGTCAAATTTCTTTGACACGTGGCCGTGCGGTTAAAGGCGCTGCAGCCTGGAACCGCAAGACCGCTACGGTCGCAGGTTCGAATCCTGCCTCGGGCATGGATGTTTGTGATGTCCTTAGGTTAGTTAGGTTTAACTAGTTCTAAGTTCTAGGGGACTACTGACCTCAGCAGTTGAGTCCCATAGTGCTCAGAGCCATTTGAACCATTTTTCTTTGACACAAATATTTGACAAATCAGCTTTGAGAGAGAAATATGATCGTGTAATACCGGCCTAAGCAGCTGCAGCTAGTGTAATACACTTATGTAATGCGTATTTTAAGTAAATTAGCTGCTTCGTATGTCGTTACGTTTACCGAGATATAATTGGTCTTTGTTTAAATGGCCGAGTCACACCTTGAGGTCTGTATCTTCCTTGTCAGTAAGTACAGGCAAGCATGTGCTGCTTTGTTTTTTTTTCCTCAGAGCCCGATTTCAACAGAAAACAAGGAAGTTTTATTTATGGCTTATGGGGTTATGATTAGAATACTGCTATGAAATTTGAACTTCGTAATCCTACCCATTTGCAGATTAAAAATATGAGAAATAGTGTCACTAAAGATACTATCCTCACAGATCCACAAGCTGGAGATGCGTCTCTCATATGGCGTATACCAATGGTGCCAGCGGATTTACCCATTCATTTTAACCCTTTCAGATCCTGTGGCAATAATTGCGTGCATAAAATTTTACTGTGCCTGAGCTGCAACAGCAGCATTTTTTTCCCAACGTAAACCTGAGGTACACGTATGTGAACGCTCTACTTTTTCATCATGTGCAAATACTGCTAACTGTTGGGCATCGCTATGAAAATAGCAGCAGGTCGAAGCAGTAGTGCGCAGCAGGAATACAAACAAGGATGTGGTTGGTTTGCTATACTCCAATATACAATTGAATATTGTTATTGTTATTTTCATGGTAATTATTGAATGATCATTTTACTATTTATTACGACAGAGAATATTCCGTAATTAGTTATTTTAGTCCATAGAATGAAGACAACTGTACGAAGTAGGTAATGAAAATGGGCACACATTCTTGTATTATTGTTGCATGTAAAATAATTTAAAAAATCACGCAAGAGTATTTTTTTTCCGATTTTGGCCGTCTAGGGACCGCGTTAAACAACTATTTTTCAATGTACATTTCTCCTATTGCGCTCCTCCTCTTTTCTCTTCTGCCAATATGTCTTCATCCTCTCTCTGTGCTGCTCCCTTCGGTCTTCTGTCCACACTGTTCCTCCAGTTCTTCAAATCCTTCAAAATGTTGAATTTTGTCTCTCATTAAGTCTCTGTTGGTTATATCATCTTCTCCTATACCCATCTCCTCTAAGTCTGCTTTGACTTCTTTGAACCAGGTAATTTGGGTTCCGGGGTTCTTGTCAAAAAACATGAATATTTTCTTTGTCAGCCTTTCATCATTCATTCTTTCCAAATGGGCGTAAAAGCTTACTCTTCTCTTCCTCATAGTATCTCCCACTTTCTCAATTTTGTCATACACTTCTCTATTACTTCTAAGCTTCCAAGTCCCATTCTCAAACCTCGGCCCAAGTACTCTTCTAATGATTTTTCGCTCCTTTTTTGCTATAGCTTCCATTTCCTTGTTAGTGTTCATTGCTAAACATTCAGATGCATACAGACACTCTGGCTTAATCACAGTGTTGTAGTGCCTTATTTTTGCGTTAATTGATACTGACTTCTTGTTGTACACATTCTTTGTTAGCTGGAATGCCATTTCCATTTTTCTTGTTCTTGTTTTATTTCCTTCTTTATCTGAAGCATTGGGCTGGATGATTTCCCCTAAATATTTGAAATTAGAAACCTTCTTTATCTGGCCATACTTTGTAATCATATTGTTCGGTGCCTCTTTTACATTGGTTAGGTACTCTGTCTTTTCAAAGGAGATTTTCAGTCCTGCTTTTTCTGCTGTTTCATTCAGAATATTGATCTGTTTGACTGCTTCTTCCAAACTTCCTGCCAGAATCGCTAAGTCATCAGCAAAAGCGAGGCAATCTACTTCTAATCCATCCTTTATTCTTCCTAATCTGATTTTTTGTATTCCTTCTTCAGTCGTTTTCTTCCTCCACTCTCTAATAACTTTTTCTAACACACAGTTGAATAGGGTAGGTGACAACCCATCTCCTTGTCTTAATCCTGTTCTGATTTTGAATGGTCTGGATACCTCACCACGGAACTTTACTTTTGCATAGGTATCCGTAAGTGTTTCTTTGACGATTGCGACTGTTTTCTTGTCTGCTCCAAACTCCCTAAGGATGTTAACCAAGGTTGTTCTGTCAACGGAGTCGTACGCCTTCTTGAAGTCAACAAACGTGATAAAGATGTCTTTTCCTCTTAATCGTCTATATTTAATAATTAACTTCAAGTTTAAAATTTGCTCCACACAAGATCTTCCCTTCCTAAAGCCTGCTTGGTATTCACCAATTTCTTGATAAAGTTGTTTCTCCAATCTGTTTTGTAGGGCCTTAGATAGAATTTTATACGTTACCGGAAGTAAAGATATCCCTCTGTAGTTATTTTCATCGGTTTTATCCCCTTTCTTGAAGATGGGGTGGATTAATGCAGTTTTCCATTCTTCCGGTATACGTTCCGTTCTCCAAATCTCATTGATTATTCCCAGTAGTTTTTCTTGAGTTGTATTATCCACACTTTTCCACATTTCTGCAATTATCATGTCTTCCCCTGGTGCTTTATTGTTCTTAAGGTTTTTAATGATTTCTATGAGGCATGGGGGTTCAGAATTATTGTTTACTGTGTTTGGCGTGTTGGCTGGTAATTTTTCAATAGGTTCCTGACAGTTGAGGAGTTGTTCAAAATATTGTAAAGGATGAGCCAGACAATAAGGGATTTTACTTTATTATATGAGCCTCCAACCGGTAACTTCATTTTTCCATTACGGCCAAGCCACGGCCGGCAGTGTTAGCTGCCTGTAAATTCTTTCCTCCCACGGTCTAGTAACAGGAAGTCAGCACCGAGGAAGGGCACCTTGTTCACGCGCCTCTCTCGTGTGCTGACGAGGTAACGCCGTCCCAGGCGTCGCTTAGCAGGCAACGCTCTGGAAAGTTCCATGCCGCCCGCACGGTTTGCTCGGCCCTGACCAATCAGGGTGGAGGAAGCCGCGTGGTGCGTCGAATATACCCGGCCGCCCGTCGCCGGGCCCGCTCTCTTGTATTCTAGCTCACCCGCGAGTCGGATGCGCGCCCTGTAGCACTGAACATCTCCCGCTTCTCCCGGTGCTACGGCACTGTGGACTTAGTTCTGGCAGACAACCAATTTCGGTAGCTTCGCGAACAATATTCGCCAAATTGTAAGCTCCGGCTCACCCTCACCTCCCTAGGCCTATGTAGCCCCTTTCATCATGCTTTAGCCAATAAATGGCCTTTCTCTAAAATTTACACTATTATTCCATAACGCCCACCGCCTGCCCATACCCGCCATCCTGTACAATATTTTGCTAATATTTCACAATTTTCTTCATTATTCATTGCCAGTTTTCCACTGGTATCTTGAAAACACAGATTTGGTGCTACATATTTTTGTAGTTTCTGTCTGAATGTGCTGTAAAAGGATCTGTTATTGTTTCTCTTAAAATCTTTATCCATTTGCGTAAGTTGGTTCTTTTCAAATAGTCTTTTTACTGATCTAATGAGTTTTGCTGTAGAAGATCTTTGCTGTTTGAACTCCAGGTAGTCCTTATCACTTTTGGTTGAGTGCCATTTCTTCCATGCCTTCATCCTTTGTTCTATTGCTTCCTCACATATCTCATCCCACCATTCGTGTTTCTTTCTCTTTTTCATTTTTGCGACTTCTTGAGCAGATCTTATCATTCCTTCTTTTATATCTTCCCATTTATCCGAACATATAACTATGTTTTGACAGAATTCTTCTCTTTTCTCTTTCAAGATGTTTGCGTCTATCTTTTGAATTTTCCTGTTTTGTATTTGTTTCTTTCTTTGTGGTATGACATTTAATTTGATTGTCGATAAGTAGTGGTCAGTTACAATGTTTGCCCCTTTCCGAACTCTCACATTCATTATTTCTTTTTGATTATAGTGTGTGATGGCTATGTGATCTATCTGGAACTCTCCAATACTTGTGTTTGGTGATTTCCATGTTTTCTGTTTCTTAGGAGGTTTTTTGAAATTTGTAGACATTAATTTTAAGTTATGACCCTTGCATAGTTCTATTAATCTTTCTCCATTTCTGTTTGTCCTTTTGTGAGCCGGGTAGTTTCCTACTGTTTTTTTGTATTTTTTTTCTTGTCCTATTTGTGCATTGAAGTCCCCAAACAGTATTTTCACATTTGATGTTGGGATTTTAGAAAGTTCGTGGTCTAGAGATTCCCAATATGTATCTACTTTCTGAGGGTTTTTCTTATTGTCATTGTTGATGGGTGCGTGGCAATTAATAAGTGTATAGGTTTTATTTAGGGCGCGGAATGTGAGAAAAGACAAGCGTTCATTAGGTGACTGGAAGTCGGTTATTGAGTTTACCCAGTTAGATTTCACGATGAAGCCTGTTCCAAGGTGGGGAAGGCCTCTTCCGCATGGGTTCCAGCCTTTCTTTCCTTTAAATATCCTCTATCCTTCATAATCCATTAAATCTTCATCTGTAAATCTGGTTTCCTGCAGCGCACATATTTGGATTTTATATACCTTCAAGACTTTGGTGAGCTGCTTCAGTTTTCCTCCAGAAAAAATTCAGTATGGTTGGTTCGTTCAGGGGAGGGGACCAAACAGCGGGCTCATCAGTCCCATCCGATTTGGGAAGGATGGGGAAGGAAGTCGGCCGTGCCCTTTCAAAGGAAGCATTCCGGCATTCACCTGAAGCGATTTAGGGAAATCACGAAAAACCTAAATCAGGATGCCGCACCCAGGTTTGAACCGTCGTGTTTCCTAATGGGAGCCCAGTGTGCTGACCACTGCGCCGCTTCGTCAGGTCTAAATGCTTTATTAAGGGAGGGTAGGACGTCAAATGGGCCGGCTTGGAGCAGGAGAGCCACCACAGAGCGTTTTAATTTCCACTGTCTATACTTTTATAAACAAATTCAGAAAACTTTGTCAGCATAACCAGGAAAGACTCAGGATTCACACTCATAGCAATATAAGTTCAAAAACATTACAAAATACTTTTTTCTTTAATTTCATCACTTTTTCACTTACTATTGGCTGAATTTGTTGCCATAGGTACATTTTTCTTCATAAGTAAGAGATATTCTTCGACAAATTTTGCACAGCACACAAACCATACTTACAGGTGTATGGAACTCTAGATTTTTCCAAATCTATTAAAAACTGTGGTAAAAATAGAGATAATAACTATAAAATTTGAATTTTTTCTAAACATGAAGTTTAAAATGTAACAGCTCATTCATTTTTTTTCAGAAATCAAATAAATTCTCGAGTTTCATACACCTGGTGTGTATGCTGTGAAAATTCATCGAAGAATCTCTCTTACTTCTGAAGAAAAATGTACCTACAGCAACAAATGCAGGCAATAGTAAGTGAAAAGATGGGTTGATCACACAACTAATGAGAAGGTATTGAATAGAATTGGGGAGAAGAGGAGTTTGTGACACAGCTTGACTAGAAGGGATGGGTTGGTAGGACATGTTCTAACGCATCAAGAGATCACCAATTTAATACTGGAGGGCAGTGTGGAGGGTAAAAATCGCAGAGGGAGACCAAGAGATGTATACACTAAGCAGATTCAGAAGGATGTAAGTTGTAGTATGTACTGGGAGATGAAGAAGCTTGCTCAGGATAGAGTAGCGCGGAGAGCTGTATCAAACCAGTCTCAGGACTGAAGACCACTACAACAGTAAGTGAAATAATGATGATATTTTAGATTTAAAAAATGTATTTTGTTATGTTTTTTAACTTTCGCTGCTATAAGTGTGATTCCTGAATCCTTCCTGGTCACGTTGACAAAGTTTTATGAACTTGTTTATAAAAGTATACATAGTGAAAATTAAAATGTCCTGTGGTGCCTCTCCTGCTCCATGTCGGCCCATTTGACGTCCTACCGCCCCCCCCCCCTCTCTCCTTAAGTGGCTTTAGTTCCCAATGAAGGTTCCTTGGCTATGGCAGTAAAGAATGCTGAATGTCAGACAGTTGGGGAAAGAGGAGGCAGATACAGCAGGGAGGGGCGATGGTCATAGAGGGGGGAAAGGAGGAGATGAACAGAGAGAGGATGTAGGAGGAAGTGGAGAGAGAGATCAAAAGTTGGAGAGAGACAGAGAGAGGAGGGAAGGAGGTGATAGATAATGACGGGAGGAGGAAATAAACAAAGAGAGGGGTGAGGAGATGGACAGAGAGAGGGGGAAAAAGAGAAAAGGGTGTACAAGGGCAATTCAACAATTAAAGGTACAAATTGGTCTGGGGAAAAAACTGTTAGTAGAGCAAGTTTGATACTTTTATGGCTTTAAGTTGGCATCACTGAGATGAGCCCTGGTCAGCTGATGTATCAACATTATTTTGTTTATAACCTCAAAAATACATTTCAAGGTCCGCCTGCTTAGCTGGGTGGTAAGTGCTCGCCTCCCATGCAAGTGGGCCAGGGTTTGATTCCCGGCTGGGTTGGAGATTTTCTCTGCACAGGGTCTGGTTGTTGTGTTGTCCTCATTATCATCTCATCATCATCACCGGCGCGCTAGTCGCCCAGTGTGGCGTCGACTGGAATAAGACCTTCACTTAGCCATCGAACTTCCTCGGATGGGGCCTTCTGGCCAACGATGCCATACGCTCATTTCCATTTTTTTACATTTCAAGATGGCGAGTCCGCTTGAAATGTCCACAATAGTTGAACAACGTTCTGTTATTCGTTTTTTACTTGCGGAAGGAGAGAAACCAGTGGATGTATACTGTAGAATGTCTAAAGTTTATGGTGAAGGTTGTATGAATCGTGCAAATTTTTACAAATGGGTAGAGCAGTTCAACAATGGTCGCGACTCAGTGACTGACGAACACCGTTCTGGCCGACCAGTTGCAGTTTCAGCTCCCTCACTTGAAAGTCGAATTGTTGACATTATTCGTTCCGACCGCCGTGTGACTGTGGAAATGATAGTTGATAAGGTTCCAGTTAGTACTGGTACAGTTCATAACATTATCTCTGACAACCTGAAGTACCGCAAAACATGTGCAAGTTGGGTCCCAAAGGAGTTGACGCGGCTGCACAAGGAAACAAAGTTGAGAGTGTCCACAGAAATAAAGGAACGTTATGAAAGAAAGGTGACGACTTCCTCAACGAAATTGTAACTCGTGATGAAACTTGGGTTCACTATTATGAGCCAGAATCAAAAAGACAAAGCATGGTGTGGAAGCACACACCAACCCGCATGTCAAGAAAATATTCAAAAACCAAGCATCAGCAGGAAAAGTTGTGTTAACAGTATTTTGGGATGCTGAAGGTCCAGTTTTCGGTGATTATCTCGAAGAGCAGCGTACATTAACAGCCAATACTGCTCGAATTTGTTTTTAAACAATGTGAAGCCAGTCATGAGAGAGTGAGACGTCGTGGATGTGAGAGGAGAGGTGTAATTCTCCAGCAAGACAACGCACGTCCTCATATTGCTCAACTAAACCGTGAAACCATCGACAAAATGGGCTGGGAAGTACTGTCTCATCTCCTTTACAGTCCTGATTTAGCACCTAGTGATTTACATAAGTTTGGTGCACTGAAGGAGGCATTACGTCGAAAGAGGTTCCAGGACGAGGGCGTGAAAAAGTTTGTGGGAAATTGGTTGAGACATCGAGATAAAGAGTTATTTGCAGCCAGAATAAAAAACCTTGTGGCCCATTGGAGCAAGTGCATAAATGTTCAATGGGGTTATGTTGAAAAGTAGAAAAACTATTGTTTTGTAAAAATATACGCGTTCTTGTCCAGAAAAATCTGTCTCTTTAATTACTGAACGACCGCCGTATATCTAGTTCCCACGAATATTTAGCAGTTGTGGATCATTGCCAGGTTCGTTAGTTACATTACAAATACGCTTGGTGTTATTGTTGTTGTGGTCTTCAGTCCTGAGACTGGTTTGATACAGCTCTCCATGCTACTCTATCCTGTGCAAACTTCTTCATTTCCCAGTACCTACTGCAACTTACATATTTTTGAATCTGTTTAGTGTATTCATCTCTTGATCTCCCTCTACGATTTTTACGCTCCACGCTGCCCTCCAATACTCAATTGGTGATCCCTTGATGCCTCAGAATATGCCCTACCAACCGATCCCTTCTTCTGATCAAGTTGTGTCACAAACTCCTCTTCTCCCCAATTCTATTCAATACCTCCTCATTAGTTATGTGATATACCCATCTAATGTTCAGCATTCTTCTGTAGCACCACATTTCGAAAGCTCCTATTCTTGTCTAAACTATTTATCGTCCACGTTTCACTTCCATACACGTCTACACTCAATACAAATACTTTCAGCAACAACTTCCTGACAGATAACTCTACACTCGATGTTAACAAATTTCTCTTCTTCAGAAACGCTTTCCTTGCCATTGCCAGTCTACGTTTTATATCCTCTCTACTTCGGCCATCATCAGTTACTTTGCTCCCCATATAGCAAAACTCATTTACTGCTTTAAGCGGTTCATTTCCCAATCTAATTCCCGCAGCATCACCCGATTTAATTCGACTACATTCCATTATCCTCGTTTTGCTTTTGTTGATGTTCATCTTCTATCCTCCTTTCAAGCCTCCTTTCAAGACGCTGTCTATTCCGTTCAGGTGCTCTTCCAGGTCCTTTGCTGTCTCTGACAGAATTACAATGTCATCGTCGAACCTCAAAGTTTTTATTTCTTCTCCATGGATTTTAATACCTACTCCGAATTTTTCTTTTGTTTCCTTTGCTGCTTGCTCAATATACAGATTGAATAACATTGGGGAGACGCTACAACCCTGTCTTACTCCCTTCCCAACCACTGCTTCCCTTTCATGTCCCTCGACTCTTATAACTGCCGTCTGATTTCTGTACAAACTGTAAATAGCCTTTCGCTCCCTGTATTTTACCCCTGCCACCTTCAGAATTTGAAAGAGAGTGTTCCAGTCAATATTGTCAAAAGCTTTCTCTAAGTCTACAAATGCTAGAAACGTAGGTTTGCCTTTCCTTAATCTTTCTTCTAAGATAAGTCGTTGGGTCAGTATTGCCTCACGTGTTCCAACATTTCTACGGAATCCAAACTGATCATCCTCGAGGTCAGCTTCTACCAGTTTTTCCACTCGTCTGTAAAGAATTCGCGTTAGTGTTTTGCAGCTGTGACTTATTAACTGATAGTTCGGTAATGTTCACATCTGTCAACAGCTGCTTTCTTTGGTATTGGAATTATTATATTCTTCTTGAAGTCTGAGGGAATTTCGCGTGTCTCATACATCTTGCTCACCAGATGGTAGAGTTCTGTCAGGACTGACTCTCCCAAGGCTGTCAGTAGTTCTAATGGAATGTTGTCTACTCCCCGGGTCTTGTTTCGACTCATGTCTTTCAGTGCTCTGTCAAACTCTTCTCGCAGTATCATGTCTCCCATTTCATCTTCATCTACATCCTCTTCCATTTCCATAATATTCTCAAGTACATCGCCCTTGTATAGACCCTCTATATACTCCTTCCACCTTTCTGCTTTCCCTTGATTGCTTAGAACTGGGTTTCCATCTGAGCTCTTGGTATTCATACAAGTGGTTCTCTTTTCTCCAAAGGTCTCTTTAATTTTCCTGTAGGCAGTATCTATCTTACCCCTAGTGAGATATGCCTCTACTTCCTTACATTTGTCCTCTAGCCATCCCTGCTTAGGCATTTTGCACTTCCTGTCGACCTCATTTTTGAGACGTTTGTATTCCTTTTTGCCTGCTTCATTTACTGCATTTTTATATTTTCTCCTTTCATCAATTAAATTCAATATTTCTTCTGTTACCCAAGGATTTCTACTAGCCCTCGTCTTTTTACCTACTTGATCCTCTGCTGCCTTCACTACTTCATTCCTCAAAGCTACCCATTCTTCTTCTACTGCATTTCTTTCCCCCATTCCTGTCAATTGTTCCCTTATGCTCTCCCCGACTCTCTGTACAACCTCCGGTTCTTTCAGTTTTTCCAGGTCCCATCTGCTTAAATTCCCACCTTTGGTGTACACAGCGCCATTATACAGGATCAAACAAAATTCAATTCAATTCAATTCTGAGTGTACAGTGGTTCTCAGACACATTGTATGTAGGAAGCAATGATACGCTCGGACCAGGGAGGCTACCTACTTCGGATTTCCTCGCCCCCTGTACAACTGCAGCAACTCAGAGGCTCTGACTGAAATTGCATGAAAGCTACGGCTCCAGCAAAACAGCTTCGCTGCCAGCGTATGTGGTAGCAGTGGTAGCGGTACTCACATCGAGCGCCAGGTCGAGCTGGCAGGGCCAGTAGGAGGCGAAGCCCTCGTTGAGCCACAGGTAGGTCCACCAGTCGGGGCTGACGAGGTCGCCGAACCACTGGTGGACGATCTCGTGCACGATGGTCGTGGCCACGCTCTGGATCGTCTCCGTCGAGGTCGACTGGTCGCTCATCAGTAGGCGGCGCTCCCTGCGGACCAACCAGGTGACACATGTACTCTGAGGGCTGGTTCAAATGGTTCAAATGGCTCTGAGCACTATGGGACTTAACAGCTGAGATCGTCAGTCCCCTAGAACTTAGAACTACTTAAGCCTAACTAACCTAAGGACATCACACACATCCATGCCCGAGGCAGGATTCGAACCTGCGACCGTAGCAGCAACGCGCTTCCAGACTGCAGCGCCCTGAACTGCTCGGCTCCAGCTGCCGGCTCTTAAAAAGTCTTCCTAGCTTCTGTGAAGACTACCTTCGGACCTGAACAGTTTTGAAATGTAACATTTACGCCCTTATTGGTACAATGCGGTTCCTTGTTACTAATTTTATAAATAATCGTAAGTAATACCTGTAATTTTAATAAGCATTGTCACATTAGAGATATGCCTATTGTCATAGTCATTATGGCATTGTCACTCACGCCACCTACTGGCAAGAACTGCTTACCTTATAACACATTAAACTGCCAGACAAGGACATCGCGCCCACCGCCATCGTCGATTTCATCCAGACGCGTGGTTTGGCCAAAATAAATGATGGAAATGGGAGGTCTAGATTGTCATGAATTTAAAAAAAGTAGCATTTTGGGCGAGGCTGCAGGCAGGCATCAATCATTTACGTTGGCGTAGATTCCAGGTAGCGGTTAGTGCAATGGAAGGAGTACAGAACAGTAACGGGAAGGTCATGGGTTTGAGTCCTTACGCAGAACCTTTTCATTCTCAATTTCTACGATACTTATACTGCAAAGAAACCGAAATAATGTTCAGTATAATGTATTTATTAATATTTTCGTAGATGGAAAGGCAAATGAAAAATTTGGGAGCGCAAATTTTCAGGAATGAAGTGTAATGTGTACACGAGAACTTCATATATAAAATTTGATGGCTTTATTGTTTCCATTCGGAATAGGGCATATGTCTTTATTTACACGCGTTGGGATAATATTTATCGTAAAAAGCAGACGAAGTAGTAATTTTCTCGGCACATTGCACAATTACATGGTAGTTTTACAGTTTCTATACAAAAACAAACTTGATTTACATTCGTAAAAGGTTGCCCCTAATTGCAGATTTTGGTAGCAACGCACGTGTAGCTTACTTTAGCAAATAGTAGCGAGGATAGCTTGTAACGCAGAAGGGACTGTATTTGATGAAGTCTTCTCGGGACGTGATTTCTTTTTCTCTGTCGACGAGATGATAACAGTTTTGAAACTCTTTGACCATTTTCGATAAAAACGGACATCGCAGTGTTGCACTAGCGGTATGCATTTAGGAGATTGGGGGGGGGGGGGGGGGGGGCGAGGGGAATTAGTTAAATACTGCACGATGGCAACCCTTCTTCATCTTGAAAATCTCGTCGTATAATTGTGGATTTGAAACCTAGCTCCCGAGTTAGAGTCTCGATCCGGCACACAGTTTTTATCTGCCAGCAAATATCAGCGCACACTCCACCGCAGAGTGAAAATTTCATTCTGGAATTGTGGATTTGTTTGCTCCTCCCATGAATCAATTAACAGAAGAAATTTGTTCACCTACACTTAGGGTATCGTAACATCAAAGACAATATATTGAGCATTATTTTGGTTTATTTGCCATGTAAGTAACGTAAAATTGAAAATTAAAAAAAGTTTGGCAAGTCGATCCCACGAGCCTCGGTTAACCGTTCCCACTGCGCCAACCACTGGCTGGTAACTACACTAACCAAGTGGTTCATACCTGTCCCGGCGCGCGTCAAAAGTGCTGTTTTTTGTGAAGATTTGATCATCTGGAGCTTCCACCTCAGTCCAAGCCCTGCACATACCACAAATCGGTGATAACGGGTAGGCGCCGTCCCCTTGTGATTCAGTTCGGGCATTGGTGTCGTTGTGGAATGAGTAGGAGCGATAAAATGTTTGTTGATGTGAAACGTATGTTCCTCGGCTTCTCTGCTTTATTCCGATGAAGTTTCTCTATTTTTTCTTACATTGTATTCCTATGCCACAGATCTGATGGAGTAATGGAAGCCGCGCGGGATTAGCCGAGCGGTCTAGTGCGCTGCAGTCATGGACTGTGCGGCTGGTCCCGACGCAGGTTCGAGTCCTCCCTCGAGCATGGGTGTGTGTGTGTTTGTCCTTAGGATAATTTAGGTTAAGTAGTGTGTAAGCTCAGGGACTGATAACCTTAGCAGTTCAGTCCCATAAGATTCCAAACACATTTTTGTATAATGGAAACGTGTTATGAGAAGTTACATAAAAATTTTGGTGATAAATACAAGTGTATAATCATTAGTAAAGGATTTCAGAATAAAAACATATCAAGAAAAAAATTAGTAGCTCAGTAGAGGTCTCCAGTCTCGCTGTTTTCAAGGTCCAAATTTGTGAAGATCCCGGTCATGGGGAACCTCCCTTATAATTTGGCTAAGCTTTTTAAGAACCAGGAGTTGCATGTTGTTTTCCCTACTGATAATAAACTTCATGTGTGTATACAAATTTGTGTTGTCATTTGTGAACAGGCATGATACCCATAGAAACATATATTCAAAAGCCCTGTACCAAAATAGTGTGATTTACTACCTAAAATAATGTTCATTGCCTTACCAAAAGAAATAAAAAACACACAAATTTACATATAGTTAAAAAAGAATTAAAGAGGCTACTGTTAAATGAAAGTTTCTATAATGTTGATGAATTTCTTTGCTATCGAAACAGATAGTGCAAATCTTTTGATTTTTGCATAGGCTTCTGGTTTTTCGTCTTGAATGTAAAAAGAAGACAAAATGTCAAAGTGTAATTAAGAAAATGTTAAAGAGTAATTAAGACAATGTTATTTCCCTTAATTGTTAAAAATATAAAGTGTGCTCTCTGTCTCTCTTTTTCCATATGACAATTCCTATATCGTGTATGTGATAAAATGGTTGATAATAAATTGAATTGTGAAATGTCATATATATATATTGGCTGTATGTTAAATACCAAGAAAGGTTCAACAGAATTCTGCGTCAGCCCTTCGTCTTAAATCATCTCGGCACCAGTCTCTCATACTAGAAAACTTGAGAATGCTCCACCTTGATCAAAAGCGGAAAAATCTGACTCTGCTCTAGTAGCTGGAAATTGTTAAACACCTCTATGTTGATAAGGACAGCTTGCTGAATGGTCAAGTAATTAGTAGATATGAAGCATATTATGATAAAATGTTGCCAGGTTCAGAATGTTGCTGCAGTGACACCCTTTTATTTTATGTTGACAGCATTATTTTTTAAGTTTTTTGTTCTTTCATGAGGGAAGTTAGGGAATTTACTTTTCAAGGGGTTCTTATTAAACAGTCTTACTTTATTGTAGGTCACTTTACCCTTTATATTCTATAACTTACATTTCTTTATTTGAATGACTAAAAACAGGTCTTTGTCTCTTGTCAAACATGGACGATAAATAGTTTGGACAGGAAGAGAATAGAAGCTTTCGAAATGTGGTGCTACAGAAGAATGCTGCAGATTAGATGGGTAGATCACATAACTAATGAGGAGGTACTGAATAGGATTGGGGAGAAGAGGAGTTTGTGGCACAACTTGACGAGAAGAAGGGACCGGTTGGTAGGACATGTTCTGAGGCATCAAGGGATCACAAATTTAGTATTGGAGGGTAGAGTGGAGGGTAAAAATCGTAGAGACCAAGAGATGAATACACTAAGCAGATTTAGAAGGATGTAGGTTGCAATAGGTACTGGGAGATGAAGAAACTTGCACAGGATAGGGTAGCATGGAGAGCTGCATCAAACCAGTCTCAGGATTGAAGACCACAACAACAACAACTCTTGTTTGCAATATTTACAACTGCCTCTGATCTGCATACATTGATGTTTATGTTGATCTTGATTGGATGTGCTGTACAAGCACTTTAAAATTTAACTATTTTAATCGGTTTTAGATTAGATTCTGTTTTCTCTCCATAGATCCAAGAATGAGATAATTCGCATGGGTGTGGAACACGTCAGAAAGTATAACATAAAAAAAATTGAATATAACATTCACTACCCTGATAATTTGTCGTTTTTGAAAATATGCCAATACATTACAGTAAACTGTAACTTCTAATATTTACAGAGTTAATAGACTATCACAATGAAACGTAGTTATGAACTTTTAATAAATTTATCATACTAAAAATACGTAATCTTGACTGTTGCGACCAAGCGCTGTCAAAACTGAAATCTGACATTTTTACTTAAGCTGGTCCAATAGTCCCTGTTAAAATATTCATCTACAGTGTAGGAAGAGTTGTCTATCAAAAAGTCTTTCAAACTCTGTTTAAACTGTGCTTTATCTGAAACCATGTTTTTAGTGGTTGCTGGCAATTTATCGAAAATGTGTGTTCCTGAATACTGAACCCCCTTTTGGACCAAGGTAAGTAATTTTAAGTCGGAATAAATACACTCCTGGAAATTGAAATAAGAACACCGTGAATTCATTGTCCCAGGAAGGGGAAACTTCATTGACACATTCCTGGGGTCAGATACATCACATGATCACACTGACAGAACCACAGGCACATAGACACAGGCAACAGAGCATGCACAATGTCGGCACTAGTACAGTGTATATCCACCTTTCGCAGCAATGCAGGCTGCTATTCTCCCATGGAGACGATCGTAGAGATGCTGGATGTAGTCCTGTGGAACGGCTTGCCATGCCATTTCCACCTGGCGCCTCAGTTGGACCAGCGTTCGAGCTGGACGTGCAGACCGCGTGAGACGACGCTTCATCCAGTCCCAAACATGCTCAATGGGGGACAGATCCGGAGATCTTGCTGGCCAGGGTAGTTGACTTACACCTTCTAGAGCACGTTGGGTGGCACGGGATACATGCGGACGTGCATTGTCCTGTTGGAACAGCAAGTTCCCTTGCCGGTCTAGGAATGGTAGAACGATGGGTTCGATGACGGTTTGGATGTACCGTGCACTATTCAGTGTCCCCTCGACGATCACCAGTGGTGTACGGCCAGTGTAGGAGATCGGTCCCCACACCATGATGCCGGGTGTTGGCCCTGTGTGCCTCGGTCGTATGCAGTCCTGATTGTGGCGCTCACCTGCACGGCGCCAAGCACGCATACGACCATCATTGGCACCAAGGCAGAAGCGACTCTCATCGCTGAAGACGACACGTCTCCATTCGTCCCTCCATTCACGCCTGTCGCGACACCACTGGAGGCGGGCTGCACGATGTTGGGGCGTGAGCGGAAGACGGCCTAACGGTGTGCGGGACCGTAGCCCAGCTTCATGGAGACGGTTGCGAATGGTCCTCGCCGATACCCCAGGAGCAACAGTGTCCCTAATTTGCTGGGAAGTGGCGGTGCGGTCCCCTACGGCACTGTGTAGGATCCTACGGTCTTGGCGTGCAACCGTGCGTCGCTGCGGTCCGGTCCCAGGTCGACGGGCACGTGCACCTTCCGCCGACCACTGGCGACAACATCGATGTACTGTGGAGACCTCACGCCCCACGTGTTGAGCAATTCGGCGGTACGTCCACCCGGCCTCCCGCATGCCCACTATACGCCCTCGCTCAAAGTCCGTCAACTGCACATACGGTTCACGTCCACGCTGTCGCGGCATGCTACCAGTGTTAAAGACTGCGATGGAGCTCCGTATGCCACGGCAAACTGGCTGACACTGACGGCGGCGGTGCACAAATGCTGCGCAGCTAGCGCCATTCGACGGCCAACACCGCGGGTCCTGGTGTGTCCGCTGTGCCGTGCGTGTGATCATTGCTTGTACAGCCCTCTCGCAGTGTCCGGAGCAAGTATGGTGGGTCTGACACACCGGTGTCAATGTGTTCTTTTTTCCATTTCCAGGAGTGTATTCCGAGAAGCAGTGGTTAGAATACAACGTTCCTTGAAGAGGTTTCTACATGATGTTCTTGAATTTACATCACAAATGAGTTATTACACGTTTTTACATGCTAAAAACTTTTACTTGGTTTGACGAGTTACCCCAGAATATGATCCATATGACATAATACACTCATGCTCATAAATTAAGGATAATGCTGATACATGGTGAAACAACGCTCTGGTGGGCGGTTTGCGGGTTTAAATCACCTCGGGGTATGACCATGCGGTGCATCTGACCTGCGGTCGTCGCACGGTGGCGCTGGCAGCAGTCCACTTACGCAGAGGTTTGTTGGTGCATGTCAGAGTACGGTGCAGCGAGTAAGTGTGTAGACGTTTCCAGACGTACTAACGGTGACTGTGTGTTGAAAATGGTTCAAAGAACACACATTGATGACATTATGAGGGGTAGAATACTTGGGAGCCTGGAGGCTGGTCAAACACAGCAGGTTTTAGCACGGGCCCTCCGTGTGACACAAAGTGTGATCTCAAAATCATGGCAACGATTCCAGCAGACAGGAAACGTGTCCAGGCGCTACAGTACGGGACGTCCACAGTGTACAACATCACAAGAAGACCGATATCTCACCATCAGTGCCCGCAGACGGCCACGGAGTACTGTAGGTATCCTTGCTCGGGACCTTACCGCAGCCACTGGAACAGTTGTCTCCTGACGCACAGTCTACACACGACTGAACAGACAAGGTTTATTCGCCTGCAGACGTGCAAGGTGCATTCCACTGACTCCTGGTCAAAGGAGAGCCCGTAAAGTCTGGTGTCAAGAGCTCAGTACATGGCCGTTGGAACATTGGTCCCAGGTTATGGTCACAGACGAGTCCAGGTATAGTCGTACAGTGAGTCTCCCCGAGTTCTCATCTGGCGTGAACCAGGAACCAGATACCAAACCCTCAATGTGCTTGAAAGAAACCTGTATGGAGGTCGTGGTTTGATGGTGTGGGGTGGGATTATGATTGGTGCATGCATGTCTTTGACAGAGGAACTGTAACAGGTCAGGTGTATCGGGACGTCATTTTGCACCAGTATGTCCGCCTTTTCAGGGGTGCAGTGGGTCCCATCTTCCTCCTGATGGATGATAACGCACGGCCCCACCGAGCTGCCATTGTGGAGGAGTACCTTGAAACAGAAGATATTAGGCGAATGGAGTGGCCTGCCTGTTCTCCAGACCTAAATCCCATAGAGCACGTCTGAGATTTTCTCGGTCGACGTATGGCTGCACGTCTTCAAACCCCTAGGACACTTCAGGAGCTCCGACGGGCACTGGTGCAAGAATGGGAGGCTATACCCCAGCAGCTGCTCGACCACCTGATCCAGAGTATGCCAACCCGTTGTGCGGCCTGTGTACGTGTGCACGGTGATCATATCCCATATTGGTGTCGGGGTACATGCGCAGGAAACAGTGGCGTTTTGTAGCACATGTGTTTCGGGACGGTTTTCTCTACTTATCACCAATACCTTGGACTTACAGATCTGTGTCGTGTGTGTTCCCTATGTGCCTATGCTATCAGCGCCAGTTTTGTGTAGTGCCACGTTGTGTGGTACCAAATTCTGCAATTATCCTTAATTTATGAGCATGAGTGGAGAATGAAAGTAAGTAAAGATTTTTTTGTATTATATCTCCTACATCTGACATTTTCACTGCAAATACAGACTTGTTTAGGCGCTTCAGCAATTCTGTGGTGTGCCATTCCCAACTGAATTTGCTATGGAGTTGTAATACCAGAAGCTTAACACTGTCAACCTCTTCAATCTACATGTCTTCATAAGTTATAAACATGCTGGAAGGAAATCTCTTACAGATTCTGAACTACATATCGTGGGTCTTTTCAAAGTTTAATGACAGTGAATTAGCTTTTAAGTGTATCCAAGGTTCTCGGGTGTCCAGCCGAATCCGATCGCCGCAGTTCCACGATATTTCGGCGAATAACCGTTCCGCCATCATCAGGTGGTGCTGATCGAATGATCTGTCTGCGCTGTGTCCGTGGTATTTATGTCCGCGGGGTCCCGAGTCGCACCCCGGCGCGGACTTTGATGGTGTTTAATAATTCACTCTTGGAAATTGAAATAAGAACACCGTGAATTCATTGTCCCAGGAATGGGAAACTTTATTGACACATTCCTGGGGTCAGATACATCACATGATCACACTGACAGAACCACAGGCACATAGACACAGGCAACAGAGCATGCACAATGTCGGCACTAGTACAGTGTATATCCACCTTTCGCAGCAATGCAGGCTGCTATTCTCCCATGGAGACGATCGTAGAGATGCTGGATGTAGTCCTGTGGAACGGCTTGCCATGCCATTTCCACCTGGCGCCTCAGTTGGACCAGCGTTCGTGCTGGACGTGCAGACCGCGTGAGACGACGCTTCATCCAGTCCCAAACATGCTCAATGGGGGACAGATCCGGAGATCTTGCTGGCCAGGGTAGTTGACTTACACCTTCTAGAGCACGTTGGGTGGCACGGGATACATGCGGACGTGCATTGTCCTGTTGGAACAGCAAGTTCCCTTGCCGGTCTAGGAATGGTAGAACGATGGGTTCGATGACGGTTTGGATGTACCGTGCACTATTCAGTGTCCCCTCGACGATCACCAGTGGTGTACGGCCAGTGTAGGAGATCGCTCCCCACACCATGATGCCGGGTGTTGGCCCTGTGTGCCTCGGTCGTATGCAGTCCTGATTGTGGCGCTCACCTGCACGGCGCCAAACACGCATACGACCATCATTGGCACCAAGGCAGAAGCGACTCTCATCGCTGAAGACGACACGTCTCCATTCGTCCCTCCATTCACGCCTGTCGCGACACCACTGGTGGCGGGCTGCACGATGTTGGGGCGTGAGCGGAAGACGGCCTAACGGTGTGCGGGACCGTAGCCCAGCTTCATGGAGACGGTTGCGAATGGTCCTCGCCGATACCCCAGGAGCAACAGTGTCCCTAATTTGCTGGGAAGTGGCGGTGCGGTCCCCTACGGCACTGTGTAGGATCCTACGGTCTTGACGTGCATCCGTGCGTCGCTGCGGTCCGGTGCCAGGTCGACGGGCACGTGCACCTTCCGCCGACCACTGGCGACAACATCGAAGTACTGTGGAGACCTCACGCCCCACGTGTTGAGCAATTCGGCGGTACGTCCACCCGGCCTCCCGCATGCCCACTATACGCCCTCGCTCAAAGTCCGTCAACTGCACATACGGTTCACGTCCACGCTGTCGCGGCATGCTACCAGTGTTAAAGACTGCGATGGAGCTCCGTATGCCACGGCAAACTGGCTGACACTGACGGCGGCGGTGCACAAATGCTGCGCAGCTAGCGCCATTCGACGGTCAACACCGCGGTTCCTGGTGTGTCCGCTGTGCCGTGCGTGTGATCATTGCTTGTACAGCCCTCTCGCAGTGTCCGGAGCAAGTATGGTGGGTCTGACACACCGGTGTCAATGTGTTCTTTTTTCCATTTTCAGGAGTGTAGTTTCCAGGCCCTGCTAAGTTGAAACCCGGTGTCCCTGTTGAGCTTGTCTGTGAGTCGAATTTCTATGGCCTCCTTGTAGATACTGTCCCAGTGGGCGCTTGTGGCCGTCAGGATTTTTGTCTCTTCGAATTTCGCTGTGTCCGGTTTCAATGCAGTGTTCTGCTAGGGCTGAATGGCTGGGTTGGCGTAAGCGGGTGTGACGTTCGTGTTCGTTGTATCGGTCCTCGACCGTGCGAACTGTTTGGCCGACGTAGGATTTGCCACAGCCGCACGGGATTTTGTATACGGCCGCTTTCTCAAGGCCTACGTCATATTTTGCCGTTCCTAGTAGGTCACGAATCTTTGCTGGTGGCCGGAAGACTGTGTCAATCTTGTGTCGCCTTAACAGTCTCCCTATTTTTGACGACTCGTTGCCAGCAAACGGCAGAAAGGCCAGAGCTTGGTTCTCTTCTTCGGGTTGTTCTTCATGTCCGTTGCCGGCCGCGGTGGTCTCGCGGTTCTAGGCGCGCAGTCCGGAACCGTGCGACTGCTACGGTCGAATCCTGCCTCAGGCATGGATGTGTGTGATGTCCTTAGGTTAGTTAGGTTTAAGTAGTTCTAAGTTCTAGGGGACTGATGGCCACAGCAGTTGAGTCCCATAGTGCTCAGAGCCATTTGAACCATTTTTTTTCATGTCCGTTCTTGCTGCACTTCTTTTGTCGAAGGCCCTTTGGATTTGGCGGTTGCCATAGCCATTCTTGCGGTCTCCAGGTGTTTGGGCTCCGTTGTCAAGTTCTGTTCATCAGAGATCGAGTGTGTTCTATGTACCAAGGCGTTGCGCATCTCATTAACCTGCGTCGGATGGTGGCAGCTGGAGGCATGCAGGTACAGGTCAGTGTGTGTAGGCTTCCGGTACACACTGTGACCCAGTGAGCCATCAGACCTAAGTTCCACTGGATCAAGAAAGGGTAGTTTTCCATCTTTCTCAGTCTCCATCGTGAACTGAACGTTACTATGGACCGAATTTAGATGTTGCAGAAATATCTGTAGCCGTTCCTGTCCATGTGGCCAGATGACAAACATGTCGTCCACGTAGCGCAAGAAGAATATAGGTATCAGTTCGGTGGCTTCCAGTGCTTCCTCTTTGAAACTCTCCATGAACAGGTTGGCCACCAGCTGGAGACCGTGTTCTGCAAGAATGGGTATTGCAACCGCCAAATCCAAAGGGCCTTCTGACAACAGAAGTGCAGCAAGAACCGAGATGAAGAACAACCCGAAGAAGAGAAGCAAGCTCTGGCCTTTCTGCCGTTTGCTGGCAACGTGTCGTCAAAAGTAGGGAGACAGTTAAGGCGACACAAGATTGACACAGTCTTCCGGCCACCAGCAAAGATTGGTGACCTATTAGGAACGGCAAAAGATGACGTAGGCCTAGAGAAAGCTGCCGTATAGAAAATACCGCGTGGCTGTGGCAAATCCTACATCGGCCAAACAGTTCGCACGGTCGAGGACCGATGCAACGAACATGAACCTCACACCCGCTTACGCCAACCCAGCCATTCAGCCCTAGCAGAACACTGCATTGAAACCGGACACACAGCGAAATTCGAAGAGACAAAACTCCTGACGGCCACAAGTGCCTACTGGGACAGTATCTACAAGAAGGCCATATAAATTCGCGTAACAACCTCATCAACAGGGACAGCGGGTTTCAGCTTAGCAGGGCCTGGAAACCACTATTAAACACCATCAAGGAGCTACGGCGCGAGCGGACGCGAGATCCTTCCGCCACGGCGGACGGAGATGAACTGCGCCTACCACCGGGCGTGGCTGCAGCTTCCCCCCCCCCCCCCACCTCCCACATCGCGGCGCTCCGCCGGCCGCCCGCGCCGGAGTACGACTCGGGACCCCGCGGACATAAATACCACACGGACACAGCGCAGACAGATCATTCGATCAGCACCACCTGATGATGGCGGAACGGTTATTCGCCGAAATATCGTGGAACTTCGACAATCGGATCCTGCTGGACACCCGAGAACCTTGGCTACAGCACGTTCGCCGGGAAAGCCTCAGATCACATAGCTTTTAACTATTTATTGTCAGTGAAAATGTGATTAGTAGCCATTTTTAAATTGGTTCGTTGTTTATTGCAATGTTTTTAGTGTCCGCATACTAAATAAAGTTAGCATGTGGCAATGTGACAGACGAGAGGTCATTCACTCACACAAGAAAAAGCAATGGACTGAAAGTAGAACCTTGAGGAACACCACATGTAATTAATTTCCAGTCTGATGGAGACTGATTGCTTACTCCACAGGTATTTCGCAGTGACATCCTTTGTTACCTGTTAGACAGATAAGACTCAGACCATTTCGCAGCATTTCTGGTGACAAAATAATATTCTAATTTACTTAAGAGAATGCTGTAATACACACAGTCAAATGCTTTTGACAGGTCACAGAAAATGGCAGTAGCCTCTAATTTGTTATCTAATGAATAAGTGCATTCTTACTGTATGTGTAAATAGCCTTCTCTAAATCCGAATCATTAAGGAATCCTAATTGTGACTTGGGCAATGTATCATTTGCAGTCAGATGTGTAAGAAGACTCTTGAACACAAACTTTTCAAATATTTTATAAAAAGTTGACAAATTTGAAATTGATCGAGTTTGACGATCTCTTTAAAGCCCCTTATTATAAAGAGGTTTAATGTCAGCATATTTCAGCGAGTTTGGAATGGAAATCTTCTGCTGATAAGAGATTGTTTACAGAAATAACTTAAGACACAACTCAACTCACATGAACACTCTATGATTAATTTTGTTGGTATGTTATCATAACCACTAGCATTCTTTGATTTTTAAGGATTTTATGGTGCTCCTTTGTGAGATGTCATTTCCATTTTATGGAAGTTACTTGTGAAGACTATTTTGTGATATTTCAGTGAGTACCTTTGACGACATGTTTTGAATCACTGTTTTTCGTATCATTTTACCTATTTTTCTGCTTCATTTATGAGTAACTTAATGTTTTTTTGGGCTCATGTTATTGCAAAGATTTGCATGTATGCATCTTAATTTATTAGTTTGTCATTGTCTTTATAAATGTGCCTTATGCCGGTCATGAGTTAGTGTTGTAGAGAAAATAGGACCCAGCTATTCAATAGAAAATGCAAGGCAGTATATGTAAGACGCAGTACCTATACAATTGATAAAATTGAAATTCAACCCACCTCTCCTACAGAAATTAGGAAAATAATGAATTCACTCATAAGTAAAAGCTCACATGGAATTTATGGCATTTCCAGCAGCATACTAAAATCTTGTTCCCAGCAGATAAGTAGGATTCTCAGCCATATATGTAGTAGCTCACTAAAACCGGGCATTTTTCCAGATATATGGAAATACGCTATAGTTAAACGATTGCATAAAAAAGGGGATGAATCTGCACTTAACAACTACTGCCCAATCTCACTTCTGACAGCTTTTTCCAAAATTCCTGAAAAAGTAATCTATTCAAGAGTAGCATCACATATTTGTAAAAATGAAGTACTACCAAATGTCAATTTGGTTTTCAGAAAGTCTATTCAACATAAAATGCTATATATGCTTTCACTGATCAAATATTAAATGCATTGAATAACCTAACATCACCCATTGGGATATTTTGTGATCTCTCAAAGGCTTTTGATTGCGTGAATCATGAAATTCTTCTAGATAAGCTTAAGTATGGTGGTATGAGTGTGACAGTGCACAAGTGGTTTAATTCATATTTAACTGGAAGAAAATGCAGTACGTTGAAATTAAGAGTACAGACAGTCTGCAAAAACACGCAGTCTTCTAACTGGGGAAGTGTCAAGAATGGTGTCCCACAGGGTTCAGAGTTGGGTCCCTTATTGCTCTTAATATATATTAATGACTTGCCACTCTATATCCATGAAGATGCAAAGTTAGATCTTTTTGCTGATGATACAGGTATAGTAATCACACCCAAGAAGCAAGAATCAGCTGAAGAAATTGCAAAAAATGTCTTTTAGAAAATGATTAAGTGGTTCTCTGCAAATGGACTCTCACCAAATTTTGAGACAACACAGTTTATACAATTCTGTACAGTAAATGGCATAACACCATTGATAACTATAGACTGTAAACGGAAGTATGTTTCTAAGGCAGAATACAAAATTTCTAGGTGTGTGCATTGATGAGAAATTGAATTGGAAGAAACATATCGATGATCTGCTGAAACAGGTTCAGCTACTTATGCTATTAGGGTTATTGCAAATTTTGGTGATAAAGATATCAGTGAATTAGCCTACTATGCCTGTTTTCATTCACTGCTTTCATATGGCATCATATTTTGGGGCAATTCGTCATTAAGAGAGGACGTATGCATTGCACAAAAGTGTGTAATCAGATATTTATTTAAGGAACTCGGGATAATCACAGTGCCTTCGCAACACGTATATTCACTTATGAAATTTGTCATTAAGAAACCAGCCCAATTCAAAAATAACAGCGAAGTGCATAGCTACAACACTAGAAGAAAGAATGATATACACTATTGTGGATTAAATCTCACTTTGGCACAGAAAGGGGTGAATTATGCTGCCATAAAAATCTTTGGTCATTTGCCAAATAGTACTAAAAGTCTGACAGATAGCCAACCAACATTTAAAAGCAAATTAAAAGAATTTCTGAATGACAACTCCTTCTACTCAACAGATAAATTCCTAGATATGAAGTAGAAACTGTAAAAAAATTAATTACATAATTAATCATTTTGTGTAAAGAAACCTTATGTTAAAGTGACACGTCCCACATCATTACGAAATGTCGTATTCATGATCTATGTAACAAGGATTAATGTATGTATGTATGTATGAGCCGCATCTCTTGCCACACTATATGCTGCGTTCACATCCTGACCTGCCAAACCAAAATTTGTGTGCGCGCCAAACGGACATTGTACTGTGTGCGCTCACACCGTTTTTATTTTACAAGCATGTCCTTATGATTTGCTACTGTGGCAGTCAGCTGGTATGTGAGAGTGTTTGAAATTTCTCTGCCTCCTTCTTCTATCTTCTTCATTTTATACTAGCGGTTTCCTTTTAACCAGATCACCTCTCCATTTTATATATATTTGTGACGGATGGGTTACAAATCCAACTCTTTTGGCCTGGTCGTACAAGATAGGACAAAACTCGTCCCTGCATTTTTAAATATTAGACTGGTTTCTTGTTTTATAGACAACTGACGGTGCCCCAAAAGGGTGAAACTTATATAACTTTACAACAAAGACTGTTTTTACTCTTCGGTACCCGATTGACACAACGGAAATGATAAATTTCTTATATTAGTGAAGGAGCTGGTACTGTGAAACCCAATAAACAACCAACTGAACTGTCGTAAAAATTGCTGTTTTGAAGAGCGCGCCGCAGCGCGTAGTGTGAAGCAGTGGCCCTCCGTTTCTGGCGGTGGCGCCTCTGTGGCAATCGCAGCTTTGGTGTCTCCCTCTGGTGGGAAAGGGGAAAGGTAGCCTGTTCACGTGCATTTAAGGGGCGCTATGAGCTCGCCAGTGAGTCAGTTGGTCAGCCGGGTCAGTGTGGGGCAGTCAGTGTCTGTCTGTCGTTCGGAGTGCTGGTATGTGCTAGGCCGCCAGTCTGCTCGAGTTTGCTCAGGCAATAATCATTGGCGGTTGGATCGATCGGTTCGTCGGTCGCGCACTGAGACACGAGATGACTTGTCCGCCTTGAGCGTCGGCGCATGTGAGGTCGCCACGTGAGTCCAGTGGGCCGCGCCGTATAGCGAGCGGTAGTGGCTTCGCGGTCGACACGAGAGCAACAGGAGTCAACCCACGACATCGGTCTGGCCGGTGCGAGCTGCGACGCCGTGAGACGGGAGATCGGCGCGCCTTCCTGCGTCCGTTGAAGCGGCTGGCAGCGGACAGTTCGGGAGAGCGTTTCGGGGGGTGCTGCGCCAGGTCTTCGCCAGACATCGCAGTTTATTAGAAGTTAAGTGATTCCTGATATGTTGTTTCATTCACTTGTTAAATTCTACTTGTTTTCTTGGTCAGTCTCTCGTTCCCAGCTTGCTCGTCTGGCTCCCGTCCGCATTTGTTAGGCAGTTAGTGTCTGTCTGTCTGTCGGTCTGCCGTACGTTAATAGCTGCCTATGTCATGTTGTCGGATGCGGTGATAACGAATCCACTGCTTAAAGGCCGAATTCTTGAAATATGTTTTTATCTTGCCTATCATCTTGAGAGGCGGTATATGTGTAATGTAGAGCACGTTTGGCCAACCTTGTATATTTATGTAAGACTGCATTTCACGGGCTTTTATTTAAATGGTCATTTTAGTATATAAAGTTGCCACTATTCCACCGTAAGACCCTTTTTTTAAAATCAAGTTAATCTTTTAATGTTAGTGTTTTGTACCATTTCCATCCCTCCTACGGGGAGCATAATTTATGTGCTTGTGTGAGTTGTTAAAATTTTAGTTTAAAGTAATCTGGTGTGTTGCAGATTTGCACCTGTGTAGTCTTTCAGAGGTTGTTGTGAGCGGTCGTGACTACGGCCATGTCAAAAGGGAGCGGCAAGGTTCTCAGCCCGAAAGCTCATACAGTCAAAAATTTGTTCTTTCTGCCTCTGAATAAATTGTAACTTGATATTTAGAGGGTGCTTTCTGATTATAATTTTAAATCTGCTTCTAAAAAAAAAAAGGCTTTTAGGAATAAAATTTCCATTTGTTGAAAGAAATTTGATTTGTTTTCATCAGTTACCCACTGGCAACTACGTCCACGCTCATATAGTGTGATTAAATGTGTTAATGTTCTTGATGAATCGCGAGTAAATAAAGCAAATTATTAAGAAAAAGTGTTGGAAGTTAATTCACGGTTCACAAACCCTGCTTAATTAACTTAACCCAACACCCTCTGTTGAATTGTTTCCGTGTGTCTCAAAAAGAGGACTTTCTTGATATCTAATATCAATTTAACGGTGGTGGTGTGTGTGTGGGGGGGGGGGGGGGGGGGTAGGGCGTACGTGGAAACGAACAAATTATGAAAATATTCCACTTCCTAACTGCGATAAAAATAATAAATGGCAAAAGCTTGCACAGGACCACACCCCCTTCTTGCACTGTATTACCTGATATTATTTATTCCTGCAGCGTTTTCTGCCGCTTTCATACAATCACCATATAGGGAATGTTTGTGTGTTACATCAAGAAGCCTGGGGAATAGCATCAGTGCTACTGATTTTATATTCTTTGGTCTATGATGTATTATAAGTAGTTACATAGGGTTAAAGTTTACGAAAGTTGTGTGTAGATCCATTATTACAGTCTGCAGCGTGCTCCGCTCGAGTAAAGTGTAATTCGAACACTTTATTAATGAGACAGGCGAAATACCCTCAGACTTTAAAATTCCAATCCCTGACATAGCAAGTGTTCACAAGTCTGAAAATTACTGGCTGAAAAATACTAACACGAATTCTTTACAGACGAATGGGAAAACTGGTAGAAGCCGACCTCGGAGAAGGTCAGTTTGGATTCCGTACAAATGTTGGAACACGTGAGGCAATACTGACCCTACGACTTATCTTAGAAAATAGATTAAGGAAAGGCAAACCTACGTTTCTAGAATTAGTAGACTTAGAGAAAGATTTTGACAAAGTTGACTGGAATACTCTCTTTCAAATTCTGAAGGTGGCGGGGGTAAAATACAGGGAGCTAAAGGCTATTTACAATTTGTACAGAAACCAGATGGCAGTTATAAGAGTCGAGGGGCATGAAAGGGAATCAGTGGCTGGGAAGGGAGTGAGACAGGGTTGTAGCCTCTCCCCGATGCTATTCAACCTGTATATTGAGCAAGCAGTAAAGGAAAGAAAAGAAAAATTTGGAGTAGGAATTAAAATCCATGGAGATGAAATAAAAACTTTGAGGTTCGACGATGACATTGTAATTCTGTCAGAGACAGAAGAGGACCTGGAAGAGCAGCTAAACGGAATGAAAAGTGTCTTGAAAGGAGGATATAAGATGAACATAAACGAAAGCAAAACGAGGATAATGGAATGTAGTTGAATTATATCTGGTGATAGTGAGGGAATTACATTAAGTTCAAAATGGCTCTAAGCATTATGGGACTTAACATCTGAGGTCATCAGTCCCCTAGACTTCGAACTATGTAAACCTAACTAACCTAGGGACACACACATCCATGCCCGAGGCAGGATTCGAACCTGCGACCGTAGCAGCCGCGTCGTTCCAGACTGAAGCGCCTAAAACCGTTCGGCCACAGCGGACGGCAATTAGATTAGGAAATGAGACACTTAAAGTACTGAGTAATGCTATTTGGGAAGCAAAATAACTAATGATGGTCGAAGTAGAGAGGATATAAAAAGTAGACAGGCCATGGCAAGGAAAGCGTTTCTCAAGAAGAGAAATTTGTTAACATCAAGTATAAATTTAAGTGTCAGGAAGTCTTTTTCTGGAAGTATTTGTATGGAGTGTAGCAATGTATGGAAGGGAAACATGGACGATAAATATTTTAGATGAGAAGAGAATAGAAACTTTCGAAATGTGGTGATACAGAAGAATGCTGAAGATTAGATGGGTAGATCACATAACTAATGAGGAGGTACTGAATAGAATTGGGGAGAAGAGGAGTTTGTGGCACAAATTGACCAGAAGAAAGGATCGGTTGGTAGGACATGTTCTGAGGCATCAAGGGATCATCAGTTTAGTATTGGAGGGAAGTGCGGAGGGTAAAAATCGTAGAGGGAGACCAGGAGATGAATACACAAAGCAGATTCAGAAATATGTAGGTTGCAGTAGGTACTGGGAGATGAAGAATCTCGCACAGGATAGAGTAGCATGGAGATCTGCATCAAACCAGTATCCACATTGAAGACCACAACGATAACAACAACGATATTAATAATAATAATAATGATAATCATAATAATAACCTTGGCAGACTACGAACTCTCCAGAGTCTAGGATTTGATCCAGGAGCTTTCACACTGTCGATATTGAAGAAAATCGTTAACAGAGGAATCGATGCAGCTGACATTGCTTCTTAGTTTGAAAATCAGCTTAAAAAAAGAGGACAAGAAGAAAAACTGTTTGAGGGTGAAAAGGACTATACATATCGTTTCCAATAGTTCACCCACGGAACGTAAGGCCTTATTCAAACATTGTCACATCGTTGATTTAGGTGTCCCGTAACTTAGAATTTGGAAACTTTATGTACCTTTTCCTCCCAAACTACTGAATTTATTAGAGTAGTTAAATTTGCCATGCAGCTAGTCAGTACTAGTGTGAAATATTCTGTCGCAGGAATTTTTATTTTATAGAACAGCACGGCGTTTTTGTGAGAGTAATGTCCTCAAATTTAATGCATTCTTTCACGGGTATTTGGAGAGCTGTAAAGACCGAGCAAAAGAAGATATCAAGATACAAACATCAACAGAAGCTGTACATCACAACGGTTCCAAGAGTTCCGGGACCTGTAGAGAAAACTGGATTAGAGATCAACATAAATATCATTTCCGCCCTTTTTATTGCTCATGAAAACCACACATTGCATGTTGTACCACCAAACAGCGAGACCTTCAGAGGTGGTCCAGATTTCTGTACACACCGGTACCTGTAATACCTAGTAGTACGTCCTCTTGCATTGATGCATGCTTGTATTCATCGTGGCATACTATCCACAAGTTCATCAAGGCACTTATTTTTCCAGATTGTCCCACTCCTCGGCGATTCGGCGTAGATCCCTCAGAGTGGTTGGTGGGTCACGTCGACCATAAACAGCCCTTTTCAGTCTATCCCGGGCATGTTCGATAGGGTTGATGTCTGGAGAACATGCTGGCCACTCCAGTCGAGCGATGTCGTTATCCTGAAGGAAGTCATTCACAAGATGTGCACAATGGCAGCGCGAATTGTCGTCCATGAAGCGAATGCCCTGCCAGTATGCTGCCGATATGGTTGCACTATCGGTCGGAGGATGGCAGTCACGTATCGTACAGCCGTTACGGCGCCTTCCATGACCACGAGCGACGTACGTCGGCCCCACATAATGCCACCCCAAAAACAGCAGGGAACCTCCACCTTGGTGCACTCGCTGGACAGTGTGTCTAAGGCGTTCAGTAGGACCGGGTTGCTTCCAAACATGTCTCCGACGATTGTCTCGTTAAAGGCATATGCGACACACATCGGTGAAGAGAACGTGATGCCAATTCTGTACGGTCCGTTCGGCAGGTTGCTGGGTCCATCTCGAGCGCGCTGTATGGTGTAGTGGTTGTAAAGATGGACCTCGCCATGGACGTCGGGAGTGAAGTTGCACATCATGTAGGCTATTGCGCACAGTTTGAGTCGTAACACGGCGTCCTGTCGTTGCACAAAAAACATTACTGAACATGGTGGCGTTGCTGTCAGGGTTCCTCCGAGCCATAATCCGTAGGTACGGGTCATCCACTGCAGTAGTAGCCCTTGGGCGGCCTGTGCGAGGCATGTCATCGACAGTTCCTGTCTCTCTGTATCTCCTCCATTTCTGAACAACATCGCTTTGGTTCAGTCTGAGATGCCTGGACGCCCCCCTTGTTGAGAGCCCTTCTTGGCACAAAGTAACAATGCGGACGCTATCCGCAGTATTGACCGTCTAGGCATGGTTGAACTACAGACAACACGAGCCGTGTACCTCCTTCCTGGTGGAATGACTGGAACTGATCGGCTGTCGGACACCCTCCGTCTAATAGGCGCTGCTCATGCACGGTTGTTTACATCTTTGGGTGGGTTCAGTGACATCTCTGAACAGTAAAGGGACTGTGTCTGAGATACAATATCCACTGTCAACGTCCATCTTCAGGAGTTCTGGGAACCGGGGAGATGCAAAACTTTTTTTGATGTGTGTATTTGTAATGTGTGTATCATATTTTGTACACAAAATTAGTTCTGATATTCAAAAAGGAACCTTTGCTGAAAACATTTCAATTGTTTTTTAATTATAAACATTAACGCCATTAAGCTTTAAAACTTATGTGTATGCTTCTAACATTTCTTAACAGCTGTATCAAATTTAGTTAGATTTTCTTGAAATCGTTGGATTATATACGGCGTTTTTCAGAGTACTGCAGTTTTGCATGCATCGTCCCTTACATGTACATCTACGTGATTACTCTGCTATTCACAATAAAGTGCCTGGCAGAGGGTTCAATGAACCACCTTCAAGCTGTCTCTCTACCGTTCCACTCTCGAAAGGCGCGCGGGAAAAACGAGCGCTTAAATTTTTCTGTCCGAGCCCTGGTTTCTCTTATTTTATCGTGATGAACATTTCTCCCTATGTAGGTGTGTGCCAAAAGAATGTTTTCGCAATCGGAGGAGAAAACTGAGGATTGAAATTTCATGAGAAGATCCCGTAGCAACGAAAAACGCATTTTTTTTTTTACTGATTGCCACTCCAATTCACGTATCATCTCTGTGACAATATCTCCACTATTTCGCGATAGTACAAAACGAGCTGCCCTTCTTTGTACTTTTTTGATGTCATCCGTCAGTCCCACCAGATGCGGATCCCACACCGCACAGCAATACTCCAGAATAGGGGGGACAAGTGGGGTGTACGCAATCTCTTTAGTAGACCTGTTTCACTTTGTAAGTGTTCTGCCAATGAATCGCAGTGTTTGATTTGCTCTACCCACGCCGGCCACTGTGGCCGAGCGGTTCTAGGTGCTTCAGTCCGGAACCGCGCGACTGCTACGGTCGCAGGTTCGAATCCTGCCTCGGGCATGGATATGTGTGATGTCCTTAGGTTAGTTAGGTTTAAGTAGTTCTAAGTTCTAGGGGACTGATGACCTCAGATGTTAGGTCCCATAGCGCTTAGAGCCATTTGAACCATTTCGCTCTACCTACAACATTATCTATGTGATCGTTCCAATTTAGGTTATTTGTATTCGTAATCCCTAAGTATTTAGTTGAATTTACAGCCTTAAGATTTGTGTGACTTATCGCGTAATCGAAATTTAGCGGATTTCTTTTAGTACTCATGTGAATAATTTCACACTTTTCTTTATTCAGGGTCAATTGACACTTTCGCACCACACAGATATCTTGTCTAAATCATTTTGCAATTCGTTTCGGTCATCTGATGACTTTACAAGACGGTAAATGACAACATCATCTGCAAACAATCTAAGAGGGCTACTCAGATTGTCTCCTATGTCGTTAATATAGATCAGGAAAAATAGAGGGCCTGTAACACTTCCTTGGGGGACGCCGGATATTACTTCTGTTTGGCTCGATGACTTTCCGTCTATTACTAGGAACTGCGACTTTTCTGACAGGAAATCACGAATCTAGTCGCACAACTGAGGCGATATTCCTTAGGCACGGAGTTTGGTTAGAAGACGCTTGTGAGGAACGGTGTCGAAAGCCTTCTGGAAATCTAGAAATATGGAATCAATTTGACATCCCCTGTTGATAGCACTTATTACTTCATGAGTATAAAGAGTTTTGTGTTAGGAGAAGAGCCAACACCATGTTACTAGTGGAGGCCGAAATGCACGCGTTTTAGCTCACGCAGGCTGGCGTGAGGAGGGAAGGACTCTACTGACGTGAGGTCTGGAATATGACAAGGAATTACAATTCAGAAAGCTGACGGAATTAGTTTGATACTTAACTTTAATCCATTAATGATGAACGTCGCTCTTGACAGTACATGAGTCACAATATCAAAATCAATAGTAACTGAATATGGCGTCTTGCTACGTCGTAGCAGATGACGTAGCTGAAGGCTATGCTAAACTGTCGTCTCTGCAAATGAGAGCGTGTGTAGACAGTGAACCATCGCTAGCGAAGTCGGCTGTACAACTGGGGCGAGTGCTAGGGAGTCTCTCTAGACTAGACCTGCCGTGTGGCGGCGCTCGGTCTGCAATCACTGATAGTGGCGACACGCGGGTCCGACGTAGACGTGGTGTCTGGCGGTAACACCACAAAGAGCTAGTTGCGTTCTGCAACAACCAAATTTTCTGAATCCGTGCTGACTATGTGTCAATAAATCGTTTTCTTCGAGGTACTTCATAATGTTCGAATATAGTATATGTTCCAAAACCCTACTGAAAATCGACGTTAGTGATATGGGCCTGTAATTCAGCGGATTACTCCTGTTTCCCTTTTTGGGTATTGGTGTGACTTGAGCAATTTTCCAGTCTTTAGGTACGTATCTTTCTGTGAGCGAGTGGTTGTATATAATTGCTAAATATGGAGCTATTTTATCAGCATCCTCAGAGAGGAACCTGACTGGTATACAATCTGGACCGGAGGCCTTGCCTTTATTAAATGATTTAAGCTGCTTTGCTACACCGTGGATATCTACTTCTATGTTTCTCATCTTGGCAGTTGTTCTTGATTGGAATTCAGGAATATTTACTTCGTCCTATTTGGTGAAAGAGTTTCGGAAAACCGTGTTTAATAACTCTGCTTTAGTGGCACTGTCATTAGTGACTTCACCGTTGTTATCGCGCAGTGAAGGCGTCTTGCCACTGGTGTGCTTTATACACTCCTGGAAATTGAAAAAAGAACACATTGACACCGGTGTGTCAGACCCACCATACTTGCTCCAGACACTGCGAGAGGGCTGTACAAGCAATGATCACACGCACGGCACAGCGGACACACCAGGAACCGCGGTGTTGGCCGTCGAATGGCGCTAGCTGCGCAGCATTTGTGCTCCGCCGCCGTCAGTGTCAGCCAGTTTGCCGTGGCATACGGAGCTCCATCGCAGTCTTTAACACTGGTAGCATGCCGCGACAGCGTGGACGTGAACCGTATGTGCAGTTGACGGACTTTGAGCGAGGGCGTATAGTGGGCATGCGGGAGGCCGGGTGGACGTACCGCCGAATTGCTCAACACGTGGGGCGTGAGGTCTCCACAGTACATCGATGTTGTCGCCAGTGGTCGGCGGAAGGTGCACGTGCCCGTCGACCTGGGACCGGACCGCAGCGACGCACGGATGCACGCCAAGACCGTAGGATCCTACGCAGTGCCGTAGGGGACCGCACCGCCACTTCCCAGCAAATTAGGGACACTGTTGCTCCTGGGGTATCGGCGAGGACCATTCGCAACCGTCTCCATGAAGCTGGGCTACGGTCCCGCACACCGTTAGGCCGTCTTCCGCTCACGCCCCAACATCGTGCAGCCCGCCTCCAGTGGTGTCGCGACAGGCGTGAATGGAGGGACGAATGGAGACGTGTCGTCTTCAGCGATGAGAGTCGCTTCTGCCTTGGTGCCAATGATGGTCGTATGCGTGTTTGGCGCCGTGCAGGTGAGCGCCACAATCAGGACTGCATACGACCGAGGCACACAGGGCCAACACCCGGCATCATGGTGTGGGGAGCGATCTCCTACACTGGCCGTACACCACTGGTGATCGTCGAGGGGACACTGAATAGTGCACGGTACATCAAAACCGTCATCGAACCCATCGTTCTACCATTCCTAGACCGGCAAGGGAACTTTGTGTTCCAACAGGACAATGCACGTCCGCATGTATCCCGTGACACCCGACGTGCTCTAGAAGGTGTAAGTCAACTACCCTGGCCAGCAAGATCTCCGGATCTGTCCCCCATTGAGCATGTTTGGGACTGGATGAAGCGTCGTCTCACGCGGTCTGCACGTCCAGCACGAACGCTGGTCCAACTGAGGCGCCAGGTGGAAATGGCATGGCAAGCCGTTCCACAGGACTACATCCAGCATCTCTACGATCGTCTCCATGGGAGAATAGCAGCCTGCATTGCTGCGAAAGGTTGATATACACTGTACTAGTGCCGACATTGTGCATGCTCTGTTGCCTGTGTCTATGTGCCTGTGGTTCTGTCAGTGTGATCATGTGATGTATCTGACCCCAGGAATGTGTCAATAAAGTTTCCCCTTCCTGGGACAATGAATTCACGGTGTTCTTATTTCAATTTCCAGGAGTGTATATGACCAGAATCTCTTTGGTTTTTCTGCCAGATTTCGAGACAGAATTTCGTTGTGGAAATTATTAAAAGCATCTCGCATTGAAGTACGCGCTGTATTTCGAACTTCTGCAAGACTTTGCCAATGTAGGGGATTCTGCGTTCTTTTAAACGTGGCGTGCTTTTTTCGCTGCTTCTGCAACAGCGATCTCACCCGTTTTGTGTATGATGTGGGATCAGTACCATCACCCATTAATTTATGTTTTATATAGCTCTCAATTGCAGTTGATACTATCTCTTTAAAATCATTCCACATCTTTTCTACGCTTATGTGATCAAATGGGAAGGAGTGGAGACTGTTAGAAAGGCGTTAAGAGCATTTCATCAGCATTTTTAAATAGATGTACTTTGCGTTTCTTTTTTATGGTTGTGGGTGTTATGGTATTCAGCCTAGCAGCAACTGCCTTGTTATCGCTAATCGCTCTATTCGTCATGATACTCCCTATTTGTCCAGGATTATTTCGCAACCATTTACGCTTCGAGTGGGCTCATGAACTAATTGTTCAAAATAATTTTCTGAGAAAGCATTCAGTACAATTTCGGATGACGTTTTATGCCTGCCACCGGCTTTAAACGTACAATTTTTCCAGCGTGGGTAGATTAAAGTCACCACCGACTATATTTGTATGAGTGGGTTACCTATTTGAAATGAGACTCCAAGTTTTCTTTGAACTGTTCAGCAACTATATCTTCTGAGTCGGGGGTCGGTAAAACGATCTAATTAATAGTTTAGTCCGATTGACAAGTATAACCTCTACTCATACTATTTCGCAGGAACTATCTAATTCTATTTCACTGCAAGGCAAACTACTTCTGACAGCAATAAATACTCCACCACCAAATGTATTTCATTTATCCTTTCTGAACACTGTTAGGTCGTTTGAAAAAATTTCGAATTAACTTATTTCCGGATTTAGCCAGCTTTTCGTACCTATAACTATTTGGCTTCAGTGCTTTTCTATTAGGGCTTGGAGCTCTGGTTCTTACCCAACAGCCGGCCGGGATGGCCGAGCGGTTCTAGGCGCTACAGTCTGGAACCACGCGACCGCTATGGTCGCATGGATGTGTGTGATGTCCTTAGGTTAGTTAGGTTTAAGTAGTTCTGAGTTCTAGGGGCTGATGACCTCAGAAGTTAAGTCCCATAGTGCTCAGAGCCATTTGAACCATCTTTCCCAACACAGCTACGACAATTTACAACTACAATACCGATCGTTTCTACAACTACTTTACTGTGTTTTATCTGCCTCCTTTTAGACGGACGCCCTTTCTGTGGTTCCCTGAGACCACCTAACCTTAAAAAAAAACGCCCAGTTCCTTCCACACAGCCCCCGCTACACGTGTGGCCGCTCCCTGTGTGTAGTGTGAAACGTCCCCTTAGAACATTTATACAGGACTGTGCTTAAACTGACACACAATATTTTTAGCGCAACGCAATCTGACTTTCAATAATCTCTACAAGAGAATGGCCCTGACTAACATTAACCTGTACTTTTCACAAATCACTTACCTCACAAAAATCTTGGTTACTCCCACTACTGCAATAGAGCAAGCGCCACTACTGCCAGCTAAATAAAAGATTCAAACTATGGAAGGCACTAACTACTGATAGGGATAGTTAGCAAATGAAACATATTAATAGAGAACAGACAATGTATTTACCTTAATAGTCATAATATATATAGCAGTTCATGACAAATTCCAAAAGTCCGCCATCTCTCTCCCCACATCCACCACTGCTGGCGGCTCACCTCCAACTGCGCAACGCTACGCGCTGTTCCCAGCCAGCTGCCTAAAGGTACGTTGTCCAAGGCGCGACGCACACTAGCGACTGCGACGGGTCGCTACGTGACGTCAGAAGTTGCCTGCTGGCGCATGCGCAGTTCGAGTTTGGGATGCGACGCGCGACTGTTGCGGCAGCTGTCGCAGCACTGCACCAGTGAGCAGTGTTGCGACGGAAGTCGCACGACACAAAGACGTACGGCTGCCAGAAAGCCACTCAAGGAAAACTGAAATGAGCCACTCACAGGATGTGATGCTCTGTGAGCTGGTCTCGCAACATCCTTGCCTTTACGATTTGAAGAACCCTAAATATAGAGACACTATGTTCAGAGACAGAATTTGGGAAGAAATTGGTGCACAGTTGAAACTGGCAGGTGAGTGAAATAATAATATTTTCCCATTAATGCAAATTTTTCGGGCCTGTTATGAAAATCATATAATCCATGCAGATGTAGAATTAGAATGATGAAAATGAACTTGAAGGTCAATTTTCGCATTACTCTTTTTTGTGACGATAAAAATTGAAAACGGCAAGTACATTATAAAATGAACAATCTAAAGTATAACGAGAAAGTTACATTTTACAATACCTTCACTTCGAAAGTAAACGGTAGATTGGTGTCTTGATGATACCTTCTAGTTGTGAAAAACCACCACCAGATTGTTGTACAGCTTTCTGTAATCAATAGATGTTCGTTTTTGAGGAAGGCGTTTCTCAACAGATTGCGCAAACAGTTTGCTGCAATAAGTAATTTGTCACATTCACTTCAATTCATTGGTAGAAGGTGGTGCTCAGAAAACTTGTGCCAAAAGTGCACTACTGTTTTACAAGGCCCTTCTGGTCTGACACAGTTCACAATTGAAATTCGTCTTTTGTAAATCCTGGAGTCATCTTTTGAGTGCAGCTTGGCAAGATTAAATGTTCATGTCATCCATAACGATGTATGCTGTCAGAATATAAGAATATGGAAGTTCATTTGGATGGGAATAAAGAGTCAGTCGGCTATGAAAGTTGCCTTAGCTTGTTCCAAAAGTTTCTGCATGGGAGAAACTGACTAGTATAATTTGGGGAAATTTTGTGAACAAGCACAGACATTATTTCTTCCACATTTCTGCTAGTGTATACTGTAGACGTTCAGAATGAAAATTCTAGAGATGTTTAAGGTGAAACCCTATCATGTTGTCAAGAACTTGAAACAATGCAATGACGCTAGCGTGCGCTTATTGTTAATAAACTTATCTTTCATTGGAATTTTAGGTGAAATGTGCAAAAACACATGGAGGAATATTCGGGACTCGTATCAGAGAAATAAACGAGAAAGAAAGCTTGGAACAGGTTCAGATGCCTTAGCAAAACCAAGAAAATGGGTTCTGCTTGATCACTTGGCTTTAAGAAACCTACATTTCGTGGCATTTTAAATGAAATTGTCAAGAGCATATGGAGAAATATTAGTAACTCATACCGGAGAAATATATGACATAAAACGGTTTCATTAGGTCCAAATGTGTCAGCGAAACAAAACAAATGCATTCTCTATCGTGTGATGACCACACGATTCTCTTTGCGCGTCGACAGAACTGGCGGCTAGTCGCGACGCTCCCGGAGATATATGAGCCCAAATCTCGGAAACGGAGATCGATATCATTCTGATCTCAACTTTAAAAATAATTTCGATATGTTGGCTTCTTTTCATCAGCAACGATGTATGACCTAACGTGAACCATACGTAAAGTAGCCAGCGACCACATTTTTCACTGTACACAATTCAAATTTTATGCAGTAGGTTACTTGTAAATTAAGTATCGGAATAACTGTGACGAATATCGGAAAAATAGACACCTCATTATCAAGCTGTGATGTGAAACTATAAGATACGCAAACATCAATTTTTTGTGCCTTTTACTTTCCTCACAATTGATAGAGAAGTAATATACAGCGAAAAAAACACGCAAAACCGGAAGAGATACTTTTCAATTTTTTAAAGTAAAAGGAGAATCTGTATCGAAAAACTAACTCTGGGAGCCGATGTAACTTTGTTGCATTAACATACAGTATTTTTTACAGCAAGAAAATCGGAATTCTTATTTTTCTTATGTATTTGAATCCGCCGCCGCCGATCGCAGCTTGGGAAACAGCGACGACTCCAGTCGTGTTGCGGCCGTGTCGCCGTCTACCAGGGTGGGAAAAGAGGAGGGGGCAGCGTCGCAGTCGCAGCCAACTGTCGCGTCTTGCACAACGTAACTTAACACTACAATGGCGAGTATTACAACAATGCAAAGCAGCCACAGACTGCACACAGCACAGCCAGTGATTTTCATACAGAGGTGGCGTTACCAAAAAAAAAAAACCTAAACAGCCTACTTACAAGTGGACTCCTGACCTATTAAGCGGATTCCGGAAACCCACCACCCGGTGGCGCAAGTAAGGAATCTGCAGCCTACACGGCCAGAGAGCCGCCTGAGCCTCTGATTCAGACCCTCCACTCGGCTCTGCACCAAAGGACCACGGTCGGTTCTGTCGATGATGCTGCAGATGGTGAGCTCCGGCTTACTCTCGCAAGCAAGACTGACAGTCTTTACCATTTACGCTGGCCGCCCAAAACCAGAGAGAATCTCCTCCGATCCAAAGCGACACACGTCAATGGCACCGACATGGGCCACCACTTGCAGTTGACTGCACCCCGTACTCTCCATGGCATCCAGAAGCACTCTTTCCACACCCGGAGTGACTCCCCCCGGCACGCACAAGAAATGCACACTGGCTTCCCTCCCCTCTTTGGCAGCTTTGTTCCCAAGGGGCCCCGTTACGCACCTAACGTTGGAGGTTCCACCCTCTGTGAATGCCCACACCTTGCGGGCTAAGAGCTTCCTCCGGAACAGGGTGGACGACTGCATCCGGCTCAGAGACTTCGGCAGCCACAGATAACGCCCGAAACCTGTTCGTCGAAAAGGCCCTACTATCGGTTTCCCCTGCATCGTGCTAATAATGTGGTGGTTGTCTTGGAAAAGAAACGGTCGACTGTCTTCTCCGTGCTTGGCCAATCCGAGCTTGTGCTCAGTTTGCAGCGAACTCGTCGTCCAGAGGACCCTACACCTTCAACTCTCCTCTTCCCTTTCCTCCATCTCCATGAATGCGTTCCTCTCGGTAAAAATCGTCTAGTTTAATCCAGAATACGCTTCCGTCGCAGATGTAGCTGGAACACGCTAGTGCTTTTAACACAACAACACACTACACATTGATACAGCGTGTCCCGGAAGGAATGCTCAATACTCGAGACGTGAGAGGTCAACGGCCTTGCCGCAATGGCAACACCGAGTGCTGTCAGGCTGGGCTAGCACTTGGATGGGCGACTATCCTGTCTGACGAGAGCTACACTCCTGGAAATGGAAAAAAGAACACATTGACACCGGTGTGTCAGACCCACCATACTTGCTCCGGACACTGCGAGAGGGCTGTACAAGCAATGATCACACGCACGGCACAGCGGACACACCAGGAACCGCGGTGTTGGCCGTCGAATGGCGCTAGCTGCGCAGCATTTGTGCACCGCCGCCGTCAGTGTCAGCCAGTTTGCCGTGGCATACGGAGCTCCATCGCAGTCTTTAACACTGGTAGCATGCCGCGACAGCGTGGACGTGAACTGTATGTGCAGTTGACGGACTTTGAGCGAGGGCGTATAGTGGGCATGCGGGAGGCCGGGTGGACGTACTGCCGAATTGCTCAACACGTGGGGCGTGAGGTCTCCACAGTACATCGATGTTGTCGCCAGTGGTCGGCGGAAGGTGCACGTCGACCTGGGAACTGGGACCGGACCGCAGCGACGCACGGATGCACGCCAAGACCGTAGGATCCTACGCAGTGCCGTAGGGGACCGCACCGCCACTTCCCAGCAAATTAGGGACACTGTTGCTCCTGGGGTATCGGCGAGGACCATTCGCAACCGTCTCCATGAAGCTGGGCTACGGTCCCGCACACCGTTAGGCCGTCTTCCGCTCACGCCCCAACATCGTGCAGCCCGCCTCCAGTGGTGTCGCGACAGGCGTGAATGGAGGGACGAATGGAGACGTGTCGTCTTCAGCGATGAGAGTCGCTTCTGCCTCGGTGCCAATGATGGTCGTATGCGTGTTTGGCGCCGTGCAGGTGAGCGCCACAATCAGGACTGCATACGACCGAGGCACACAGGGCCAACACCCGGCATCATGGTGTGGGGAGCCATCTCCTACACTGGCCGTACACCACTGGTGATCGTCGAGGGGACACTGAATAGTGCACGGTACATCCAAACCGTCATCGAACCCATCGTTCTACCATTCCTAGACCGGCAAGGGAACTTGCTGTTCCAACAGGACAATGCACGTCGGCATGTATCCCGTGCCACCCAACGTGCTCTAGAAGGTGTAAGTCAACTACCCTGGCCAGCAAGATCTCCGGATCTGTCCCCCATTGAGCATGTTTAGGACTGGATGAAGCGTCGTCTCACGCGGTCTGCACGTCCAGCACGAACGCTGGTCCAACTGAGGCGCCAGGTGGAAATGGCATGGCAAGCCGTTCCACAGGACTACATCCAGCATCTCTACGATCGTCTCCATGGGAGAATAGCAGCCTGCATTGCTGCGAAAGGTGGATATACACTGTACTAGTGGCGACATTGTGCATGCTCTGTTGCCTGTGTCTATGTGCCTGTGGTTCTGTCAGTGTGATCATGTGATGTATCTGACCCCAGGAATGTGTCAATAAAGTTTCCCCTTCCTGGGACAATGAATTCACGGTGTTCTTATTTCAATTTCCAGGAGTGTATCTGCAAGCGGGCTGCGCTCAGCCCTTGTGAGGCCAATTGACGAGGTACTTGACGAAAAATTAGCGGCTCCAGCGAGGAAAACTGCCAACTGACAACGGCCAGAAGAGCGGTGTGAGACCACATATCCCTCCACATCTCCATCCAGTGGCGTCTATCGGCTGAGGATGACACAGCGGTCGGTGCTGCTGGGCCTGTTCGGACGAAAGAGAAGGACGAAGGGGAGGAGGAGGAGATTCTTGGGAATATGCGGTGTTCGCGGAAAGAGGAGTGAACTCGAAACATCGGCAAAGCGCGGCAGCGATTGCACGTCTCCACTTAATATGGAGCGACGCTTACACTTTGAAGTCGTGCGATGGCGGTGCCTTTGAAGTCAAGGAGAAAAGGAGTCCTGGCGACAACAGCCACGTCCAGAAACAGAAGACTGACTGTTCTGTTACAAGTCTAGCTACATGAGAGCAGTAGCATAGCGATCCGTGTACCCGCGCTACGAGGTGTGGCTAGAAAAAAACCGGACTAGTACTGGTGAAACAATAAAACGAATGCAATAAGGCTGAAAGTCGCGTGGCCTGTCACGTGACTCTCGCTCCGCCTACTGCTCGAGTTTCATCTGCCTCCTGCACTCAGTCTGCCCGTGGCGTCTGTTTTAAGTAGTTGACGTTTTGTCTGTGCGTCGGAAAATGTTGAGTGTACAGAAAGAACAGCGTGTTAACATCAAATTTTGTTTCAAAGTAGGAAAATCTGCAAGTGAAACGTTTGTAATGTTACAACAAGTGTACGGTGATGATTGTTTATCGCGAACAAAAGTGTTTGAGTGGTTTAAACGGTTTAAAGATGGCCGCGAAGACACCAGTGATGACACTCGCACTGGCAGACCATTGTCAGCAAAAACTGATGCAAACATTGAAAAAATCGGTAAACTTGTTCGACAAGATCGCCGTTTAACAATCAGAGCAGTGTCTGAGTTAACAGGAGTTGACAAGGAAAGTGTTAGGCAGATTCTTCATGAAAGTTCCAACATGAACAAAGTGTGTTCAAAAATGGTTCCAAAGTGTCTCACAATTGAACAGAAGGAACGTCGAAGAATGATTTGTTCTGACATCCTGGAAAACATTGAAAGTGATCCCACCTTCTTACAAAATGTTATTACTTGCGATGAATCGTGGTTTTTTACTTACGATCCCGAAACTAAACGCCAATCGATGCATTGGAAAACTCCTGGTTCTCCACGACAAAAAAAAGCACGAATGTCAAAATCGAAATTCAAGGCAATGATGATTGTTTTTTTTTATATCAAAGGGATTGTGCACATTGATTGGGTACCAGAGGGACAAACAGTGAATCAGCATTACTACATTAGCGTCCTGGCTACCCTACGTGAGCGAGTACGGAGAAAACGGAACGATTTGTGGAGAAAAAAGTCATGGATCCTTCACCAAGACAATGCCCCAGCTCACAGTGCGTTGTCAGTGAAGACGTTTTTGGCAAAACACAACATTCCCATCTTAGATCATCCACCCTACTCACCTGATTTGGCCCCCTGTGACTTTTTTCTTTTCCCTAAAGTCAAGTCAGCTTTGAAAGGAACTAGATTTGAGACTGTTGAAGCAGTAAAAGAAAAAGCGACGGAAGTAATGTATGGACTTACCGAAAATGATCTGCAGCATTGCTATGAACAGTGGAAAATTCGTATGGAGCGGTGTAGAGACCGAGGAGGAGAGTACATTGAAGGAGATAACATGAAATTGTAAGTAATTGTAAATAAATGTTTTTTCCAGCATCAGTCCGGTTTTTTTCTAGCCGCACCTCGTATGTGTGCTTATGAAACAAGTAAAACATAGAGGAGTTGTTCAGAGTGGTTACGTCATTTCGAAGCGAGTTGGAGTAGTTGTATGCTTTCTTACAGCCCTCGACCCTCTGCAGACGG
This sequence comes from Schistocerca nitens, assembly GCF_023898315.1. Taxonomy (NCBI): domain Eukaryota; kingdom Metazoa; phylum Arthropoda; class Insecta; order Orthoptera; family Acrididae; genus Schistocerca; species Schistocerca nitens. The sequence goes on from NC_064625.1 coordinate 142,564,949, forward strand.
AAACGAAGTCATGTGGTCAGAAAGAGTGGCACTGCATAGCAGGTCCATTGCATCAAGAAACCACAAAAAGACGACCGTCAGTATTAAAGTTGTTTTGAGCAGTTCTACGACAATATCCATCTTTCATTTCACTTCAAGGGATATGACAGGAACGCTCGTTTGAAGCAAGAAACTTTACATGGACATATGCCCTATTCCGAATGGTTTCTGAGGCAGAACATATTTTATTATAGTCTAACCTGCCTCGTTGCTTTCAATCTCTTTCCTGTGGATGTGTTCCTGCCATTAAACTTGCCCATTCAACACGCAGTTGTCCATAGTGTGTTGTGAGTGAAGCAATGCGAGGAATTGGGTGTGTATCAGAGAGAAGCAGCGTTAAAAACGGTTAAAATGCCACACATCTACACTAGTGAGGAATATGCACATATCCTGTATGTTTACGGCTTCTATCTGTTACTACTTCACAAGGATTTGTGTAGCAAATTTGAATGTTTTTGTTATTTTAACAGCACATTAAAGTATAGCTAAGTTCTTTTCTAATGAAGAAAGGCCTTTTATACTGCAGTAAAGATAGAAATCTGCTACTTATTTCATCATCTTGGTTTTCATTAAAGTGGAAAAGTTGCACTAATCAAAAACACCGACAATCAGTTGGTTAAAGCATTAAAGTGCCTCAGAAACCACAATGTAATTGTGTATTAGACTCATCGGAACTACCACAGCCTTAAAAGTAATACGTGTAGTTTGTCAAGCCACGATTAGCTACTTTAAAACTTGTAAATAAAAGGAACCTTATTTTCAATTTTCATTTTTGAAGTTACTGTGCTGTAATTTAGTATTTCGTGTTACATATTGATGTATCTTTCCATAACATTACTTCAGTATTTTGGTTGTTCTGTTGAACGGCACTTTTATTTGGTCTATGTGGTGTCACCGCCAGACACCACACTTGCCGGCCGCTGGTGGCCGAGCGGTTCTGGCGCTACAGTCTGGAACCGCGCGACCGCTACGGTCGCAGGTTCGAATCCTGCCTCGGGCATGGATGTGTGTGTTGTCCTTAGGTTAGTTAGGTTTAAGTAGTTCTAAGTTCTAGGGGACTTATGACCTCAGCAGTTGAGTCCCATCGTGCTCAGAGCCATTTGAACCATTTGAACACCACACTTGCTAGGTGGTAGCTTAAATCGGCCGCGGTCCATTTAGTACATGTCGGACCCGCGTGTCGCCACTGTCAGGATCGCAGACCGAGCGCCACCACAAGGCAGGTCTCGAGAGACTGACTAGCACTCGCCCCAGTTGTACGACGACGTTGCTAGCGACTACACTGACGAAGCCTTTCTCTCATTTGCCGAGAGACAGTTAGAATAGCCTTCAGCTAAGTTAATGACTACGACCTAGCAAGGCGCCATTAACCATTTGTAACGTTGCATGTACCTCAAGATAGAGTCTCACTTGTATCATCCAGAATGCTGTATACCAAAGGACAATATAAAAGTTAAGTGTTCTAGTAGCTACGTTCTTTTCTTTATCACATTCATTACGAATCCTGTTCCAGACTTAACGCCACACGGCGTGAGTTGACGCGTGCCCTTTCGGCTACTTCACTGTGGACTGGCTGCCTTAACAGTCCACTACAGTCTATATACTAAACTTCAGGCAGCAAATATTTGGTAACTCTTTTGATTACGTTAGCTCATGTTCTCCATACAGATTTAAAGCATAACACCCTTGCCCGTTACGTGCTGTGGCTTCTAAGGATGTAGCCGATTCCATTCTTCCAGTGAAAGAAATTTTCATTGCCATTATTTGCCCAAAAGGGGACAGGAAGCGCAGCATTGAGTTCCTCCTAACTTTATCATGCACCAGTGATTTAATTTGATTCTCAGTTCTCCCCCGGAAAATATAAACGGAAGGCTTGTGAAACCGTTCACAGCGATCTACCCTTCGAGTGGGGATACTTAAGCCTAGCAGTTCGCTAGTATACGAGTATTCCAAATGGAGTAGGCTACATATCATCCCTTTGTGTCTTTCCTCTCATTTCGACATTCACCCCTATCAACAGAAACATGAAGATTGTATTACTTAAGCAGTCGCCGCACTAGCAGACGGACCGCGCCTACTCTTCATCATGGATTTCGTTCATATTTAATTTATGGTATGCGCAGGGCTTGACCAGAAATGAATGTGACAGACTTGGGAGCATCAGATGGGTAAGCGTTTAGAAAACAAATACCATTTCTGGAACTGATCGGATGAACATGGGCCATTAACATTTGCGTAGTTCACAGACAGTGGTTGGCGCAGCGAAAACAATAGCAAACGATAATCCTAGGGTCGTGGGTTCGAGCTCCGTTTGCAGGAATCTTTTTTTTATTTCCACTTTTTACGCCACTTACGCGGCAAATAAATCGAAATAGTTGTCAATATCTTCCATTTGCTAATATTTTTATAGAAGAAAAGACAAACCTGAGTTTGCAAACAGATTATACACACGCTGGTATGATATTTATCGTAAAAACATTTCTGTGCAATCGATATAAACGCCGCATTTTTACAATTACAGTTTTGATACAAAAACGAATTTGGTTTACATCCATGAAAGCTTCTCTCTCATCGCTTAGTTTGGCAGCAAACCACGAAGAGCGCATCGTTTCGCCAAATATTGGCGAGGATAGCTCGTGATATTCAGCGGACTGTATTTGGATGCAGTCTTCTCGGGATGCGATTTACTTTTCTCTCTCGACGAGATACGAGCAGTTCGAAGATTTTTTATTAAATTTTTTAACTTACGGTAAGATTGGACATCGTGGGGTTGCATTAGGCGGAGTGCGTTAGAGGGAGGGGGTGGGGGAACTGCACAGTAGCAGTTCTCCTTCGTCTTGAAAAAATTCGTTGTATAATTGTGGATTTTTTTCTCCTCCCCGAGATTCAATTAACATAAGCATTTTTTCTCCTGCACATAGTGTTTCAATACATCAGCATCTCGGTTTATTTGCAGTGTAAGTTACGTAAAACTTGAAAATTAAAGAAAAAAAGGTTCCTCGTAGGGGCTCGATCCCACGACCCTCGGATTACCGTTCTGTACACACTCTCTCTCTCTCTCTCTCTCTCTCTCTCTCTCTCTCTCTCTCTCTACCGAGCGAGGTGGCGCAGTGGTTAGCACACTGGACTCGCATTCGGGAGGACGACGGTTCAATCCCGTCTCCGGCCATCCTGATTTAGGTTTTCCGTGATTTCCCTAAATCGTTTCAGGCAAATGCCGGGATGGTTCCTTTGAAAGGGCACGGCCGATTTCCTTCCCCATCCTTCCCTCACCCGAGCTTGCGCTCCGTCTCTAATGACCTCGTTGTCGACGGGACGTTAAACACTAATCTCCTCCTCCTCCTCCTCTCTCTCTCTCTCTCTCCATTGCGCCCAGCGCTTCCTGCAAACTACACCAACATAAACGACTCATCTCTGTAAGTCCATCTTTTCAGAGATGGTTGCGAGACTCAGCTGCTCAGTACAGAATGTCAAATGAAACTCCTTTCAACCGTCTAAGTTCTAAACCTTTATTTCATTGGGCTACCAGTTTCGGCGATATATTACGCCATTTTCAGGCCCCCTGACCGACGTATATGAAGATTCCATCTGCCGACGATGTTTGAAGTGATCGTGGTATCGTGCAGAAATCTACAGATACCAGTCATCGAATGCTGGCACCTATTTTGACTGAAACTGACGTTGGAATCTTCCTACTAGTCAATCAGGGGGCCTGAAGATGGCGTAATATATCGCCGAAACTGGTAGCCCAATAAAATAATGGTTTGGAAATTAGACAGCTGAAAGTGTTTGATTTGACATTCTGTTCTAAGCGCCTCGTGCCTCGCACTACTCGCGAAAAGGGGTTCTCCTAAGTTCTCTAAAGGCTGCAAACTTTTGTGCGGTGGCAAGTAGCATTTGTAGTAAGACTATGGCGAGAACGGTGCAAAAGCATAATGACGAAATGTAAGTTAATCATCAAGAACCGTTAGCTGCGGGAGAGATTACTATCAACGAATGCTAAATAGCTCGAGAACTGAGGAGAGTCGAGCACCAAAGACAATAGGTGCAAGAACTGAGCGAAGCCGAGAGGCTGTTGGCACCTTTACAAATGCATGATTTTGTCTTAGTGATGCAATATCCCTGTCTCCCTCCGCAAAAGCACCAACAGTAAAGGTGAAAGACCGAGCTCTTAAACAGAGATGCTTCAAGAAGCTTATACACACACACCGCACATCTTATTCAACAAGTTTCGAAAACCAACTTCACTATGATTTTACCACTAGGCTGAAGGAAGGAACACTGGGGCTGAATAGACCCATTGACGACAAGACAGCAAGGGACCTAGCACGAGCTCGTAAAGACCAATGATAGAGAATGGCATCGGTAGTGTCCCATTGAAAGAAACCATGCTGGCGTTAGGCTTAAGGAAATTACAGAAAACCTGTGAATGGCCGAATGGGAGATTGAATTCACTCTTTCCGAATGCGACTCCAGTGCGTTAACCGCTGCGCGACTTCGCTGGCTGAGACGTCCAGGTCTGTCATCAGCTCACAAGGGGAGGCCGCCAATTGTGAAATTCAGATTCGATTCATACTGCGCATAATAAAAGCTCATGGCCAGAGGTGTAATGTGGCAAAGCACCAAGATGCACTTCTCAGCCGTTGTCGAGAAAATCGACAGTTAAAAGAAATCGTTGCGGTGAAATACTCTCTACGATTAATAGTTTTCTACAGCGTCGTGGCGCAGCGGTAAGCGCTCGGGTTCGCAATCCGAAGGTCGCCGGATCGAATCTCGCACCATGCAATTTTTTTTATTATTAGTTCGCTCTCCAATTGTACCGCCTCCATTTTTCCGTTTTTTTTAACAGGGTGTAGCAAAGCTCTCACGTCCGCACTGATTTTCGACGATGTTATAAGTTGCGCTAGGGACCGCATCTACCTTCTTTCGAAGTTAGCAGGCAACTACGCTGTTATGCGGCTGCTCGTTTCGGCCCATTCAACATCTGTCCTTCAAGTGTAACGAGCGAGTAACGGAGTTTATATTTCATACCTGCCACAGCGAATTTGTGTTCGTGGGGTCTCTATTCTAATTCGAACGTTTGACTTACGCTATACGTATTCGTTTCGGAATATCGTTTCTACGTCTTCCGTTAACTATACGTAGTTAACATTATGAAGACAATTAATAACGTTTGTGAAATATAACTTTGTTTGCAGAAAACATAATGATGTTCGAAGTCGTCAGTTTTTCCACGACAAACGACTTTCAACAACTTATTATATGCATAATTGTTGCAAGAGATTGCCGGGATATATATATATATATATATATATATATATATATATATATATATATATATATATGTGTGTGTGTGTATACATGTATACACATTTAAATTACAAAAAACAAATACTAAAGAAAAAAGTTGCATGGTGCGAGATTCGATCCGGCGACCTTCGGATTGCGAACGCGAGCGCTTACCGCTGCGCCATGACGTTGTAGGAAATTATTAATCGTAGAGAGTATTTCACCGCAACGGTTTCTTTTAACTGTCGATTTTCTCGACAACGGCTGAGAAGTGCACCCTGGTGCTTTGGCACATTACACCTCTGGCCATGCCCGCATCTCGTGGTCGTGCGGTAGCGTTCTCGCTTCCCACGCCCGGGTTCCCGGGTTCGATTCCCGGCGGGGTCAGGGATTTTCTCTGCCTCGTGATGGCTGGGTGTTGTGTGCTGTCCTTAGGTTAGTTAGGTTTAAGTAGTTCTAAGTTCTAGGGGACTTATGACCTAAGATGTTGAGTCCCATAGTGCTTAGAGCCATTTGAACCTCTGGCCATGAGCTTTTATTATGCGCAGTATGAATCGAATCTGAATTTCACAATTGGCGGCCTCCCCTTGTCAGTATGGAATGGAAAGCCAGTGGCAGTATGCTAATTCAAGCAAGGAACGACAGATCACTTTCCTTAAATGAGCGTCGCATTCTGTGTGCTGGATCATTTGCAGTTGCATAGTGTAGCTTCTTTTGCTTGTGGCGTCTAGAATATTTTAACGTTAAGTATACTACACGATGTTTTACAGACAACTGTGACAAAAATGAGAAAGAATATTTGAAAACCATAAAGAATTGCTCACTTCATAAGCCTAAAGTGACCCCTCCAGTGTAGGACTGAGTCACGCTCTGATGGCAAGAATTCATTGGCAGCTTTTGACACGCAGCGAGCAGTTGCTGCAAGCCTCGTTAACCTCCACGTGACGTCCGCAGAGCTCACGTAAACAGCTGCAGCTCAGCGCGCCCTATAGTGTGCGCCTTGAGTTCGCCCGGACGGTGGCGACCGACTTCATTGCTAAACACGTCTCTCTTTTACGCAACTGTTGACCGCTATGGACGAACGCGATGGTTGTGGCGGAAACGTCGGTACATAAGTACACTCCTGGAAATTGAAATAAGAACACCGTGAATTCATTGTCCCAGGAAGGGGAAACTTTATTGACACATTCCTGGGGTCAGATACATCACATGATCACACTGACAGAACCACAGGCACATAGACACAGGCAACAGAGCATGCACAATGTCGGCACTAGTACAGTGTATATCCACCTTTCGCAGCAATGCAGGCTGCTATTCTCCCATGGAGACGATCGTAGAGATGCTGGATGTAGTCCTGTGGAACGGCTTGCCATGCCATTTCCAACTGGCGCCTCAGTTGGACCAGAGTTCGTGCCGGACGTGCAGACCGCGTGAGACGACGCTTCATCCAGTCCCAAACATGCTCAATGGGGGACAGATCCGGAGATCTTGCTGGCCAGGGTAGTTGACTTACACCTTCTAGAGCACGTTGGGTGGCACGGGATACATGCGGACGTGCATTGTCCTGTTGGAACAGCAAGTTCCCTTGCCGGTCTAGGAATGGTAGAACGATGGGTTCGATGACGGTTTGGATGTACCGTGCACTATTCAGTATCCCCTCGACGATCACCAGTGGTGTACGGCCAGTGTAGGAGATCGCTCCCCACACCATGATGCCGGGTGTTGGCCCTGTGTGCCTTGGTCGTATGCAGTCCTGATTGTGGCGCTCACCTGCACGGCGCCAAACACGCATACGACCATCATTGGCACCAAGGCAGAAGCGACTCTCATCGCTGAAGACGACACGTCTCCATTCGTCCCTCCATTCACGCCTGTCGCGACACCACTGGAGGCGGGCTGCACGATGTTGCGGCGTGAGCGGAAGACGGCCTAACGGTGTGCGGGACCGTAGCCCAGCTTCATGGAGACGGTTGCGAATGGTTCTCGCCGATACCCCAGGAGCAACAGTGTCCCTAATTTGCTGGGAAGTGGCGGTGCGGTCGCCTATGGCACTGCGTAGGATCCTACGGTCTTGGCGTGCATCCGTGCGTCGCTGCGGTCCGGTCCCAGGTCGACGGGCACGTGCACCTTCCGCCGACCACTGGCGACACCATCGATGTACTGTGGAGACCTCACGCCCCACGTGTTGAGCAATTCGGCGGTACGTCCACCCGGCCTCCCGCATGCCCACTATACGCCCTCGCTCAAAGTCCGTCAACTGCACATACGGTTCACGTCCACGCTGTCGCGGCATGCTACCAGTGTTAAAGACTGCGATGGAGCTCCGTATGCCACGGCAAACTGGCTGACACTGACGGCGGCGGTGCACAAATGCTGCGCAGCTAGCGCCATTCGACGGCCAACACCGCGGTTCCTGGTGTGTCCGCTGTGCCGTGCGTGTGATCATTGCTTGTACAGCCCTCTCGCAGTGTCCGGAGCAAGTATGGTGGGTCTGACACACCGGTGTCAATGTGTTCTTTTTTCCATTTCCAGGAGTGTATTAATAAACTCTGCTTTTCGATATATGGCTTCAGTAACGCAAAGGTCATACCAGAGTTTCACTCAAATGAATATAGGATACTGTTTGATTGATCCAGGCATACAGGTATAGCACAAGTTCAACAAAGAAATTTTATTTCGAATCAAATTACTCCTATTCAGTTCCGACGTCGCTTATACGATTCTTAATATCTTCAGTAAATTGAAAGGGTACAGTACCGCCCGACAAATAGGTACAACATACTTCATTATTTTTGTCAGAACAACACAATTTTTTTGTAAAATAACTCAATTTCAATTAATACAGCGAAGCCGGATACCAGTGTGGGAAAGAATGACAATTTATTTATTTGGTTGATCACATGTGCACTCCCACAAAATAAATCCCTACATCCAGTTTGGTGAGATCTGTGAAATGAATGAATGTATGGTCGTCTGCTAACCGCAGATGGTGAATGTGAATATATGATCATCTTTGAGACGATCCTTCGGCCACCTTTGGTGGGACCAAAGAGATGAAATTTACCTGAGCTTTGAGCGCCTGAAATGTGGCTGACCAATACGGTAGCAAGGTGCTCCCGCACTTCGACAGAGGTGTGAGAGGACCTGGAGAACGGCCATGTTTCAGCACTCTGCCGCTGGATCTTGTGCTGTTAAGACCAGTTTTAGTTGTGCTCCATAATGACAAAAGAGTGGAGACATGGTATGCATGTGGAATATTTAAGAGTAGTTTGAAATAATAATTTCTCTATTTCAGGAACTTTTGTGGGGAGAATTAAATGCCAGGCAGGTAATATTAATGGGATTGTAGTAATCTTCGGAAGTGACGAACGGTCACAATGAAGCCACATGTAGCAATAAGTCGAAATACTTCAGTGTGCTTAAGTTAAGCTGAATTACTAGCGTGTGTACAATAAGTTGAAATATTTAAGAAATAGCGTGTGTACCATAAGTTGAAATATTTAAGAAATGGCGTGTGCAGGACTTGAAATTAGAGACGAGTACTTCCACGTGGTGAGTACTGTGTGAGTCTCAATCTGTGTATGAGACAAAAGATAAAGAGAAGTACTCGTCCATGGTATCAGTTGAGGACTCGCGTGTGTGATGAAATATGTTCTTAATATTACTTTGCGTGATATGATTCCGTGTGTCGCTAGATTCAAACTCTGAGAGAGAAGCAAGGTGAGTCGGCCGTCTATCCAGCAACGCCACTTGGCTTGCATTGCACAGGAAGACGTGCAAATATCTCCAGAGTTCATAGTAGGAAAGTAGAATTACAAAGTGGGGCAGTGTCGTGTGAAACTGGGATAAATACTAATTGAAGTGGGAAAGCTGAAAGTGATAATGTTGTGACTATTTATTGTATTGTATTCCATGTTGTTGTGTGGTGTATGTCATGTAATTTGGGTATGTGTGGTTTGCATGGGAGAGTAGCAAGGTAGTTTCAAAAGATTAGTGGGTTATACTTGTTCCTTCTGTACTGCTCGGCCTGGAGGAAAGTTTCGTGATGATGATTGAGAGAGTCGAAGTGTGAGAAATAATAAAAGATCCACCATCCTATCCAGAAAGTGCACTGTAGCGTTAAATAATTACGAGACCATAATATAGAGACTCACCAATGTAAAGCCATGCCCACTGGGCGGAATTTCTCATGTGTTATTGTTGTAGGTTATAGAATTTGTGTGTTTAGGTTAGAGAATTTATCGGAATAAATAAGATAGTGAAAATAAAAAGATTGGTGGACTTTTCCTTCGAATTGCATGTTGTCATGATGTCCCGAAGTTATAATGTGTGCGCCATTCATATTCAGTGCGGTGGCCACGTGTTGACAAAAGCCGTTAAATAAAAAAGAAAGAAAATGTGGTATTGCCAGTGCGTAGTGTACAGTCAGAGTTCTGTAAATTACTGATAGTCAGATGAGCGTTTCCGTTGCGTATTATTCATACAGGAGGATAATTTGTAACTTAATTGTGAGTACTAGAGTTCATGTTACTCGACAGATAAGAATGAATCCACTCGCTTGGCAGACGACTGATCTTGCAGGCCTGACTGCTTGATGCCACAGTATGAGCAAGGCATGTGGGTGCCTCTCAATATTACATACACTGATGAAAAATGGTTCAAATGGCTCTGAGCACTATGGGACTCAACATCTTAGGTCATAAGTCCCCTAGAACTTAGAACTACTTAAACCTAACTAACCTAAGGACATCACACACACCCATGCCCGAGGCAGGATTCGAACCTGCGACCGTAGCAGTCGCGCGGTTCAGGAATGCGCGCCTAGAACCGCGAGACCACCGCGGCCGGCTACACTGATGAGCCAATAGAGTATGACCACCTGCTTAACAGCTTCTTTGTCCGTCTTTGGAACGAAGTACACCACTGATTCTGCGTATCAGGGATCCGACAGTTTGTTGGTAGGTTTGTGGAGGTGTGTGGCATTAGATGTCTACGCACAAGTCATGTAATTCGCGCAAATAACGGGCCGCTGATTTGCACATGCTGTGATGGCGCTCGATAGCGACCCAGATGGGTTCCATAGGATTCACATCAGGCAGATTTGATCGCCGAGACAGCGACGTGAGTTCACTATAATGCTCGTCAAACCACTGCAGCGCCGTTCTGGCTCCGAGACACGGACAGTTATGTTGCTGTAAGATGACTTCGCCCTCGGGGAAGACATCAGGCACGAAGGGATGCAGGTGGTTCGCAGCTGTCAGCGTGCCTTCGATTACTACCTCAGGTCCTACGCAACCGGAGGAGAATGTCCCCTATAGCATAATACTGCCCGCGCGTTTCTTACCGCCGTTGTGTAGACGACCATCGAGCGAGTGTAGCAAAAATGTGATTAACCCGAAGAGTCGACACGTTTGCATTGATCGACGGTCGAATCCCGACGGTCCCGTAGCCACTGCAACTGTAACTGACGATGTCGTTGGATCAGCATGTGAACATGTGGCGGAGCTTCACGTTCAACAGTGTACGATGAACGGTGGGCTCCCAAACACTTGTCTCTGCACCAGCATTGTCCTCTTCCGGCAGAGACGTCACACATCCCCCTCTGTCCTACGAGGGCAGTTCAATAAGTAATGCAACACATTTTTTTTTCTGAAACAGGGGTTGTTTTATTCAGCATTGAAATACACCAGGTTATTCCCCAATCTTTTAGCTGCACAACACTATTTTTCAACGTAATCTCCATTCAATGCTACGGCCTTACGCCACCTTGAAATGAGGGCCTGTATGCCTGCACAGTACCATTCCACTGGTCGATGTCGGAGCCGACGTCGTACTGCATCAATAACTTCATCATCCGCATAGTGCCTCCCACGGATTGCGTCCTTCATTGGGCCAAACATATGGAAATCCGACGGTGCGAGATCGGGGCTGTAGGGTGCATGAGGAACAACAGTCCACTGAAGTTTTGTGAGCTCCTCTTGGGTGCGAAGACTTGTGTGAGGTCTTGCGTTGTCATGAAGAAGGAGAAGTTCGTTTTGATTTTTGTGCCTACGAACACGCTGAAGTCGTTTCTTCAATTTCTGAAGAGTAGCACAATACACTTCAGAGTTGATCGTTTGACCGTGGGGAAGGACATCGAACAGAATAACCCCTTCAGCATCCCAGAAGACTGTAACCATGACTTTACCGGCTGAGGGTATGGCTTTAAACTTTTCCTTGGTAGGGGAGTGCGTGTGGCGCCACTCCCTTGATTGCCGTTTTGTTTCAGGTTCGAAGTGATGAACCCATGTTTCATCGCCTGTAACAATCTTTGACAAGAAATTGTCACCCTCAGCCACATGACGAGCAAGCAATTCCGCACAGATGGTTCTCCTTTGCTCTTTATGGTGTTCGGTTGGACAACGAGGGACCCAGCGGGAACAAACCTTTGAATATCCCAACTGGTGAACAATTGTGACAGCACTACCAACAGAGATGTCAAGTTGAGCACTGAGTTGTTTGATGGTGATCCGTCGATCATCTCGAACGAGTGTGTTCGCACGCTCCGCCATTGCAGGAGTCACAGCTGTGCACGGCCGGCCCGCACGCGGGAGATCAGACAGTCTTGCTTGACCTTGCGGCGATGATGACACACGCTTTGCCCAACGACTCACCGTTCTTTTGTCCACTGCCAGATCACCGTAGACATTCTGCAAGCGCCTATGAATATCTGAGATGCCCTGGTTTTCCGCCAAAAGAAACTCGATCACTGCCTGTTGTTTGCAACGCACATCCGTTACAGACGCCATTTTAACAGCTCCGTACAGCGCTGCCACCTGTCGGAAGTCAATGAAACTATACGGGAATGTTTGAAAATATTCCACAAGAAATTTCCGGTTTTTTCAATCAAAATTGGCCGAGAAAAAAAATGTGTTGCATTACTTATTGAACTGCCCTCTTACTTTACCGAGCAGACAGGCCTGCGAACCCAACGTTCTGTGAAGAGTCGTCGACGTCCAACCAGTTAGCCCCTATTGGTAGTTTCTGGGTCCTTCTACCTCTTTCCGTTAACGCTCACAACAGTAGCACGTGAACATTTGTCCAGCTTCGCCGTTTTCGAGATACTCGTTCACGGGCTCTGCGCAATAATAATCTGCCCTTTGTCGAAGTCGCTTATCTCAACGGATTTGCCCATTTTCAGCCCATACGCACGTGTCTGCTCCGCTTACACACTTTTGTTACCGCGTCACGTGCCCGCAACGCCACAGGAGGCATCCAACGTCGAGGTGGGCAGTGGTCATAATGTTTGGTCATAGAAAAGTTGCTGTTCAGGTGGCTGGGAAAAATTCAACAAATAGGCACAACATCCGAATTTGAAGATGTGGCCGGTCGGGGTGGACGAGCGGTTCTAGGCGCTACAGTCTGGAACCGTGCGACCGCTACGGTCACAGGTTCGAATCCTGCCTCGGGCATGGGTGTGTGTGATGTCCTTAGGTTAGTTAGGTTTAAGCAGTTCTAAGTCTAGGAGACTGATGACCTCAGATGTTAAGTCCCATAGTGCTCAGAGCCATTTGAACTATTTTGAACACGTGTCAGTGATACCAGCTAGTAAAATTTTTGACTCCATCTTGCTTACCAGCTTGTACTTGGACTTGTCTAAATTAGTAGTAAGTATCTGCGGACACACATTCACATACGCGCGCGCGCACACACACACACACACACACACACACACACACACACACACACACACACACACATCAAAATTAATGGAGATAGAGCCAAATGTATTGTCACTGATTACAAAAAGACAATAGCTATCTGTTAGCATTACAGCAGGGAATGGAGAAGGCTGCAGTCTCAAAAAATGGTTCAAATGGCTCTGAGCACTATGGGACTTAACTTCTGAGGTCATCAGTCCCCTAGAACTTAGAACTACTTAAAGCTAACTAACCTAAGGACATCACACACACCCATGCCCGAGGCAGGATTCGAACCTGCGACCGAAGCGGTCACGCGGTTCCAGACTGAAGCGCCTAGAACCGCACGGCCACACCGGCCGGCGCAGTGTTGATTGCGTTTTGCCACTGGTGTGCTTTATGTATGACCATAATCTCTTTGCGTTTTCTGCCAACCGTTAGAAAGTCTTTGCTGGAGGTATTGCTTCTGCCATGCACCTGAATAATTTGCGAGAATGTGGAAGTAGACGGACGCAGACTTACCTGAAAGTGATCATTCCCCAGTTCTCCATGGCCCCAGAGATGAAGTCGGGCAGAGCCACCAGCTGGAGATTCTTCATGAACGTGTAGTAGCTCAGGTCACCGTCGAAAATCTTGTTCAGCTCCCTGAGAACAAATGGACAACATTCTGTTACACTATGACAATTTTTCGAAGATATAAAGCTTTTAATGACAATGCAGAGAGACTGGAAGCGAAACTGAGCAATAGGAGACAAATATACAAAGGGTATTTTGTTACACACTGAGGTCACGAGTCATGGGATAGCAATATACAGATGGCGGTAGCTTCCCGTACACAAGGTATGAAATGGCAGTGCAATGGCGGAGCTGACATTTGTACTGAAGTGATTAATGTGGATCGTGGCCACACGACAGGTAAGACTTTGAACTCGGAATAGTAGTTGGAGCTAGACGCATGGGACAGTCCGTTTCGGAAAGCGTTAGAGAATTCAGTATTCCGAGATCAACAGTATAAAGAATGTGCCGAGAACACACGAGTTCAGGCATTACTTTTCACCACGAATAATGCAGTGGCAGAGAGCCTTCACCGAACGACCGAGAGAAGAGGTTTTTGCATAGACTTGTCAGTGCTGACAGACAAGCAAAATTGCGTGAAATACACTACTGGCCATTACAATTGCTACACCATGAAGATGACGTGCTACAGACGCGAAATTTAACCGACATGAAGAAGATGCTGTGATATGCAAATGATTAGCTTTTAGGGGCATTCACACAAGGTTGGCGCCGGTGGCGACACCTACAACGTGCTGACATGAGGAAAGTTTCCAACCGATTTCTCATACACAAACAGCAGTTGACCGGCGTTACCTGGTGAAACGTTGTTGTGATGCCTCGTGTAAGGAGGAGAAAAGCGTACCATCACGGTTCCGACTTTGATAAAGGTCGGATTGTAGCCTATCGCGATTGCGGTTTATCGTATCGCGACATTGCTGGTAGCGTTGGTCGAGATCCAATGACTGTTAGCACAATATGGAATCAGTGGGTTCAGGAGGGTAATAAAGAACGCCGTGCTGGATCCCAACGGCCTCGTATCACTAGCAGTCGAGATGACAGGCATCTTATCCGCACGGCTGTAACGGATCGTGCAGCCACGTCTCGATCCCTGAGTCAGCAGATGGGGATGTTTGCAAGACAGCAACCACTTGCACGAACAGTTCGACGACGTTTGCAGCAGCACGGACTATCAGCTCGAAGATCGTGGCTGCGGTTACCCTTGACGCTGCATCACAGACAGGAGCGCCCGCGATGGTGTACTGAACGACGAACCTGGGTGCAAGAATGGCAAAACGTCATTTTTTCGGATGAATCCAGGTTCTGTTTACAGCATCATGATGGTCGCATCCGTGTTTGGCGACATCGCGGTGAACGCACATTGGAAGCGTGTATTCGTCATTGCCATACTGGCGTATCACCCGGAGTGATGGTATGGGGTGCCATTGGCTACATATCTTGGTCACCTCTTCTTCGCATTGACAGCACTTTGAACAGTGGACTTAACATTTCAGATGTGTTACGACCCGTGGCTCTACCCTTCATTCGATCCGTGCGAAATCCTACATTTCGGCAGGATAATGCACGACCGCATGCTGCAGGTTCTGTACGGGCCTTTCTGGATACAGAAAATGTTCGGCTGCTGCCCTGGCCAGCACATTCTCCAGATCTCTCACCAACTGAAAAGGTCTGGTTAATGGTGGCCGAGCAACTGGCTCGTCACAATACGACAGTCATTACTCTTGATGAACTGTGGTATCGTGTTGAAGCTGCATGGGCAGCTGTACCTGTACACGCCATCCAAGCTCTGTTTGATTCAATGCTCAGGCGTATCAAGGCCGTTTTTACGGCCAGAGGTGGTTGTTCTGGGTACTGATTTCTCAGAATCTATGCGCCCAAATTGCTTGAAAATGTAATCACATGTCGGTTCTAGTATAATATATTTGTCTAATGAATATCCGTTTATCATCTGCCTTCCTTCTTGGTGTAGCAATTTTAATGGCCGGTAGTGTATAATTCTTGGTAATCCGCAGTGAGAAGATTTCTTGTCGGAAATAAGTAGGGAACATAGGTGACTTACCGGTGTGTACGAAAATGTCGACTGCAGAAAAAAGTCTGACAATTTGGAGGCGAAAATTTCATTCCTTTTGCCAAAGGTTAGGAAAAGTGTGCAATATTAACAGTGCGACATTCGCCAAGTAGCTATGCTGCCAAAGCCACGATCCTCTCCGCCACTCGGTTTCACTAGTGAAGCTCTGTGTTCGTTTTGAGATAACTGAGTTTCATTTAGACAAAGCAGCTTGGTGAAATCTTTATAATATGATCATTAAAGCGGGACTTTACGTCACGATGATGAGAAGTAATTGTCTGGACCTAAAGGTCTAATTATCTACGTAATTCTTGCTTTAATTACTTTTATTTTCTCTGTGAAATGCACTGAAGCGCCAAAGAAATTACTATAGGCATGCATATTCAAATACAGAGATATGCAAACAGGCAGAATATCGGGCTGCGATCGGCAACGGCTATATACGACAAATAGTGTCTGCTGCAAACTGCTGCTACAATGGCAGGTTATCGAGATTTGCGTACGAACGTGGTGCTATAGTCGCGCACGAGCGATGGGACACAGCATATCCGAGGTACCGATGAAGTAGGGATTTTCCCTTACGAGAATTTCACGACTATACTGTGAATATCAGTAATCTGGTAAAACATCAAAACTGCGACATCGCTGCGGCCGGAGAAAGACCCTGCAAGAACGGGACCAACGACGACTGAAGAGAATCGTTCAACGTGACGCAAGTGTAACCCTTCCGCAAATTGCTGCTGATTTCTATGCTGGGCCATCAACCACTGTCAGCATGCGAACCATTCAACGAAAGTTAATCGATATTGGCTTTTGGAGCTGAAGGCCCACTGGTGTACCCTTGATGACTGCACGACACAAAGCTTTATGCCTCGCCTGGACCCGTCAACACTGACATTGGACTGTTGATGACTGGAAACACGTTGCCTTGTCCGACGAGTCTCGTTTCAAATTGTATCGAGCAGATGAACGTGTACGGGTATGGAGACAACCTAATGAATCCATGAACCCTGCATGTCAGCAGGGGACTGTTCAAGCTGGTGAAGGGTCTGTAACGGTGTGGGGCGTGTGGAGTTGGATAGATATGGGACCCCTGATACGTCTAGATATGACTGTCAGGTGACACGTACGTAAGCGTCCTGTCTGATCACCTGCATCCATTCGTGTCCATTCCGACGAACTTGGGCTATTCCAGCAGGACAATGCGACACACTGCACATCCAGAACTGCTACAGAGTGTCTCTGAGAACACTCTTTTGAGCTTAAACACTTCCGTCAGCCACCAGACTTCCCAGATATGAACATTATTGAGCATATCTGGGATGCTTTGCAACATGCTGTTCAGAAGCCCTGCAGGATTCATGATGTCAGTTTCCTCCAGCAGTACATCAGACATTAGTCGTGTCCAGTCCTCGTCGGTTGCGGGATTTCTGCGTGCTTGCGGGGGCCCTACACGATTTTAGGCAGGTGAACCAGTTTCTTTGCCTCTTCAGTGCATAATTAATCTGAAACAGTATTCAACCTGAACTTGAGAACGCTGTAGAAAAACGTGCAGTCACGGAGTAAGAACGAGTAGTCTTTGAATAAGATGGGTATATCTCTGAGATGAGCTGGTCTTGTTGTGGTTGTTGAGCCCAGGCAGACCTCACAGACTGTTTGTCGTGAGCTGTCAGTCAGCGAGGCAGTTACGAGAAGGGAGGCAATGTCGCCTTGTATTACGTATTACCGCAACTGCGCGTTCTGTTGTGAAGTTAGTGTTAAAAGTGTGGACTTCCACAATAATGTCACAGAAGAGGAAAGGGCGTGTCGGTAATTATGTCAAGTTGTGTCCCAAACGAGTAGAGAAAAAGAATTCTGCAACAAGGAAATGAAGTCCATATAACTGCACGGCGAATGAACTTATACACAGGAGCTAGGGAACAATTCATAGGTCATCGCCTCTTAGACAAAATCATATCATATCATACAGACAAAATAGAGAGACACAACGTACTGTTTGAGATATGTCGCTAATAAGGCAATTTTGACGCTAGACCTGGGAAAACTGTTATTTGCTTTCTCAGTCAGAAAATAAAAAATACGTGTTTCGGCATTTTTGGAAATTCATCCACTAAGGGGGGTAAAATAGGGTGTGATTTTTTTTTAAATAATTACTAAAGGATTTTTAAGGTTGCATCTATAGCAACTGACACTTCACTTATCGGTTAGAAATAAACAAAAATTTGTTTCAGTGTTTCTACAAATTCAACCCCTAAGGTTGTGCTGTAGGAGATGAAAGTCTTTAAGAAAATATTTCGTTACATTAACCAAATTTGAAGCTGAATTTATAAAATTTGGTACACTACTGGCCATTGAAATTGCTACACCAAAAAGAAATGCGGATGATAAACGGGTACTCATTAGACAAGTATATTATACTAGAACTGACCTGTGATTACATTTTCACGCGATTTGGGTGCATAGATCCTGAGAAATCAGTACCCAGAACTACCACCTCTGGCCGTAATAACGGCCTTGATACGCCTGAACATTGAGTCAAACAGAGCTTGGATGGCTTGTACAGGTACAGCTGCCCATGCAGCTTCAACACGATACCACAGTTCATCTAGTGACTGGCGTATTGTGACGAGCCAGTTGCTCGGCCACCATTGACCAGACCTTTTCAATTGGTGAGAGATCTGGAGAATGTGCTACCCTGGCCAGCAGCCGAACATTTTCTGCATCCAAAAAGGCCCGTACAGGACCTGCAACATGCGGTCGTGCATTATCCTGCTGAAATGTAGGGTTTCGCAGGGATCGAATGAAGGGTGGAACCACGGGTCGTAAAATATCTGAAATGTAACGTTCACTGTTCAAAGTGCCGTCGATGCAAACAAGAGGTGACCGGGACGTGTAACCGATGGCACGCCATACCATCACGCCGGGTGATACGCTAGTATGGCGATGAATACACGCTTCCAATGTGCGTTCACCGCGATGTTGCCAAACACGGATGCGACCATCATGATGCTGTAAACAGAACCTGGATTCATCCGAAAAAATGACGTTTTGCCATTCGTGCACCCAGGTTCGTCGTTGAGTATAGCATCGCAGGCGCTCCTGTCTGTGATGCAGCGTCACGGGGAACCACAGCCACGGTCTCCGAGCTGATAGTCCGTGCTGCTGCAAACGTCGTCGAACTGTTCGTGCAGGTGGTTGTTGTCTTGGAAACGTCCCCACCTGTTGACTCAGGGATCGAGACGTGGTTGCACGATCCGTTACAGCCGTGCGGATAAGATGCCTGTCATCTCGACTGCTAGTGATACGAGGCCGTTGGGATGCAGCACGGCGATCCGTATTACCCTCCTGAACCCACCGATTCCATATTCTGCTAACAGTCATCGGATCTCGACCAACGCGAGCAGCAATTTCGCGATACGATAAACCGCAATCGCGATAGGCTTCAATTCGACCTTTATCAAAGTCGGAAACGTGATGGTACGCATTTCTCCTCATTACATGAGGCATCACAACAACGTTTCACCAGGCAACGCCGGTAAACTGCTGTTTGTGTATGAGAAATCGGTTGGAAACTTTCCTCATGTCAGCACGTTGTAGGTGTCGCCTCCGGTGCCAACCTTGTGTGAATTCTCTGAAGAGCTAATCATTTGCATATCACAGCATCTTCTTCATGTCGGTTAAATTTCGCGTCCGTAGCACGTCAACTTCGTGGCGTAGTAATTTTAATGGCCAGTAGTGTACGTGGATATTATACTGCGCCAGTCACTGATACACAAAGCTCATGAGAGGAAGACCGTTCATAAAGTCGCAATGAGAAACAAGATACTGAGAAAGTTGGACGGTGGAGTATGGGGAAAGAGGGAGGGAAGGAGAGGGAGAGAGGAGAGAGAGAGAGAGAGAGAGAGAGAGAGAGAGAGAGAGAGAGAGAGAGAAGCTTAAATGTGCTTTAGATGAACGCCACTCCTGATTTGGAGACCTTAAAGACTCGAACATCCGCATGAGATTCTTGAACAAAGAACTTACCGGGCCTCCAAACGATTACCCTCCACTAAAGTTTCCCAGTGGCGAGAATCTGTGATAGAAAATTTGGAAGAGCATCAAGAACACCAATATGGCGTAGCACCAGTGAAGGTAAACGTGATCGAGTGGGGACTTGAAGATGAATATCACGACAGAGGCGACTGTGGAGAGTGTCAAGATGTGGAACGTCTTCAGAACAATTCTCCCCTAGTAAGAGAATGCTCGGTGATCTGTGGCAGGGAAGCACTGGATGTAGCCCAGTTTAGTACTGAAAACTTCTGGACACAAAGAAACGAAAGTACTGACACATACGTACCTTAGCGCAGCCCGACCCACCCTGTAGGGCAGGGTCCTCTCGCTTCGCAGGTCTGTGGTGGAGGCGATGCCGAGTGGCTCAAAGCTCGTTCCAGCAGCGGCGGGCGACAGCGAGATCACCGAGTAGGTCGTGGGTTCGAACACCACCCAGGACACGAGGTACGTGGACATCTTGGGCATCTCGCCGAACTGGTACTCCGTGTGGTTTTCGTGTGTGCTGTAGACATGTAAGCCACGAACCAGGTATGGGTCAGATGCTGGATAGTTGTCAGAGAAGTGTTAATATTAAACCTAGCTATTCCACTCATATTTTGAACCATGACAGCATCAAAATACTACATATACACTACTCATCAAAATCCTCGTCCCCTCTTAGTGCCCAATCCAAGAATTTTTTGGTAGCAGTCAGGGCTTGGTGTTTCCTCCGTCCTTCCTTTCTGTTTAAGAATTGCAGTCAAAATCTTTTGTAGTATGAACTATGCATTTTATTCACAATATTTATCCAATTTTTGTCTTCCAACTTCGTTCCTTATAAGCGTCTTGTAATGAACCTTCCTCATCCGAACTTTTGTATGTCAGTTGAAATGTTTCATTCTGTATAAATTATGGCCTAACCTGAGATAATTTCGTACTTAAATTATGTGTATTCCATATTTGAAGATACTTTTGCATATAACACACTACATCGCTGGTAATATTTCATTTCGATCCATTTCGCAACATCGATTTGGTCCCACGAAAATTAGTAATCACAATCCTCAATTTAAATGGACCAAGAAGTATTTCATTTAAGATTTTTCTGATTTTTAACATCGATAGTACAGTAGACCGTGTAAAATTACAGGAAGCTGCTATTTTTCAGTGTGAGAATTTCCAATCTTCGTTATTTTCTACTACGTGCATAAATCTTACCGTAAACATTAATTTCCTGGAAATATTATGTAAGTTATACCCAGTGCGCGATTTGCAGGGGGGGATGGGGGGATTTCCCCCCCCCCCCCTGCATCAGACCATCCCCTCCTCTGGTTTTAGTTTATGCATCCCAACCTGGGATGTTTACTTCCCACGCACTGGAGTAAAACTTTACATATAATTTAAATTTGTGGAGCCGAACACTGAAAGCTGTTAATACAGTCTTACTATTAATACTATTAATATGTTTGCTTATTAATTTTGAAAAAGTATTATGTAGTAGGTAAGCATTTCAAATCGATAAACGTATTTTCTGATGAAATAAAAAGAACTCGTAAAACGTTGGGAAAACTGCATTGAAGTCCAGGGAGATTACGTAGAAAAATAGCGCATGTTTCAGTTTTCTATCATCAGAATAAGTACAGCTTTTCACAAATGTGCCTTTACTTTTTGAATTCACCTCGTATACCTGTATGTAGATGATTTTGTAAATAAGCTTTACCTATAATGTACTTTTAAAGATATAACAAGGGATGGCTTTTCTGATAGCGCTTACGCGTGAATAGTGAGTTCCGGCATTAACATCTATTTATAAATAACTGTTTAACCATGGGTAACGCCACTGTGCAAGCTAGTAACATATGTAATTATACTAACCCCCTAAGACATCCCCCCCCCCCCCCACTGGTAAAAGCACAAATCGAACACTGGTTATACCTGAAAAGTAATTTCAGTTGAGGTAGCCTAATTTATACTAAATTGACTACAGCCTGTTTTAGATCGTATTAGAAACTTGACTTGTAATGCACAAAGTATTTTTGGCACCAAGTGCGGTAGAATGGTTTTAACAACCATTGAGATTGGTCCCTGCGATTATCTGAGAAATTACATTATTTTTCTTGTGTAGAAATGCTGCACAATGTATTTGCTTAACAAGTGGTGTAGTGGAAAATGTCAAGAATGTAAAAATAAATTGATATGGTGATAAGAAGTGACAAATACCAGCGACGTGTTATTGCAACACCTTGGACCTATTAACTGGAAAACCTGAACAGAAACAAAGACACCCTAGACAATGATACACCTCTAGCAAGACAAGTAGCATTTGTCTCCTAATACACTCCTGGAAATTGAAATAACAACACCGTGAATTCATTGTCCCAGGAAGGGGAAACTTTATTGACACATTCCTGGGGTCAGATACATCACATGATCACACTGACAGAACCACAGGCACATAGACACAGGCAACAGAGCATGCACAATGTCGGCACTAGTACAGTGTATATCCACCTTTCGCAGCAATGCAGGCTGCTATTCTCCCATGGAGACGATCGTAGAGATGCTGGATGTAGTCCTGTGGAACGGCTTGCCATGCCATTTCCACCTGGCGCCTCAGTTGGACCAGCGTTCGTGCTGGACGTGCAGACCGCGTGAGACGACGCTTCATCCAGTCCCAAACATGCTCAATGGGGGACAGATCCGGAGATCTTGCTGGCCAGGGTAGTTGACTTACACCTTCTAGAGCACGTTGGGTGGCACGGGATACATGCGGACGTGCATTGTCCTGTTGGAACAGCAAGTTCCCTTGCCGGTCTAGGAATGGTAGAACGATGGGTTCGATGACGGTTTGGATGTACCGTGCACTATTCAGTGTCCCCTCGACGATCACCAGTGGTGTACGGCCAGTGTAGGACATCGCTCCCCACACCATGATGCCGGGTGTTGGCCCTGTGTGCGTCGGTCGTATGCAGTCCTGATTGTGGCGCTCACCTGCACGGCGCCAAACACGCATACGACCATCATTGGCACCAAGGCAGAAGCGACTCTCATCGCTGAAGACGACACGTCTCCATTCGTCCCTCCATCCACGCCTGTCGCGACACCACTGGAGGCGGGCTGCACGATGTTGGGGCGTGAGCGGAAGACGGCCTAACGGTGTGCGGGACCGTAGCCCAGCTTCATGGAGACGGTTGCGAATGGTCCTCGCCGATACCCCAGGAGCAACAGTGTCCCTAATTTGCTGGGAAGTGGCGGTGCGGTCCCCTACGGCACTGCGTAGGATCCTACGGTCTTGGCGTGCATCCGTGCGTCGCTGCGGTCCGGTCCCAGGTCGACGGGCACGTGCACCTTCCGCCGACCACTGGCGACAACATCGATGTACTGTGGAGACCTCACGCCCCACGTGTTGAGCAATTCGGCGGTACGTCCACCCGGCCTCCCGCATGCCCACTATACGCCCTCGCTCAAAGTCCGTCAACTGCACATACGGTTCACGTCCACGCTGTCGCGGCATGCTAGCAGTGTTAAAGACTGCGATGGAGCTCCGTATGCCACGGCAAACTGGCTGACACTGACGGCGGCGGTGCACAAATGCTGCGCAGCTAGCGCCATTCGACGGCCAACACCGCGGTTCCTGGTGTGTCCGCTGTGCCGTGCGTGTGATCATTGCTTGTACAGCCCTCTCGCAGTGTCCGGAGCAAGTATGGTGGGTCTGACTCACCGGTGTCAATGTATTCTTTTTTCCATTTCCAGGAGTGTATATTGTATCAAACTTATTAAATTACAAAAACGCTGAGACAATTAGAAGAAGAATAGTTAAGTTCAACTTTGTGAAAATTTTTACTTCGATATGTAAATGAACATTCAAGTAATGCAGTAACTTTATAACCTTGTAATCAAGTTGTGTATCTAAAGAGCTCTGTCCCTAAGGTGTGACTAGATGCGTGATTTTCTGTGAGAAAGGTTACAGTTCATTGCAACTGACCGCATCTACTGGAACTGAAGTCATTTCTTGGGCCTCTTAGATTGTCAGCAGATGGTGCCTAGTAAAGTCATAACAAGGCGAGAACGGAATGTAAAATGATTGAGTCAAGATGTCTCCATACTGCGAAAAGTGGAAATTGGCCCTGAACAATAAAAAGTGGGAAGTCCTTCTAACAACCCCACCACAAGGTCAGCATTTAATAACCATTGTGGTGTTGCTCACGCTGCTAAATACTGCATTTTCGGGCAACAACAGTCATATCATGTGGCAGGTGTCATTAGAGCACAGTTAATAAAGTCATTTCATGTAATAATCAAAAAACTAAGCACTCATCTTTTTGTGTTTCCCACGCTGGTCTCGTCGTAA
The DNA here is from genome assembly GCF_023898315.1 of Schistocerca nitens. Classification (NCBI taxonomy): domain Eukaryota; kingdom Metazoa; phylum Arthropoda; class Insecta; order Orthoptera; family Acrididae; genus Schistocerca; species Schistocerca nitens. The sequence continues at coordinate 142,588,983 of NC_064625.1, forward strand.
GATCATGGCTCAATCGTCGAAAATCTAGGTGGTGATGATTCCAAGCTCGGATGCAAAGAGGCCTAGGTTTTATCGTGCTATATTTTGTAGATGCGCTTCACAAACCATTCTTGAAGATTACACTTTAATTGGACAATGGTGATGTAAAAAAAGCAATCAGCAGTCCGAATTTAAGTTAGACTTCTTTTTAATTGCAACATCACGTAAACACAAAACATCACAATACAAAACATACTTGAAAACATCTTTCTCACAGTCACTGTTAAAGTTCACATTTTATAAGCGGACTACGTTATGTGTCTTTCCAGCATGACGTCCAATTCTCAAGGTCCGACTCTGTAACATCTCAACAACTAAATAACAATCGCTTACGCGCCCAAAAAATCAGAGTTTCAAGTACGTCAAAGATCATAGTGACAAAAGAAAGAATACACATAAGAATAATATCATTGCAATATAAACATATCGATGTATCAAAAGTGAAATCAAATCTGAATGTTGTCTCAGAAATATGTTAAGTAGTTAACAGAAATACAGTAGAATATTACTGGTATCGAGAAGTTCAGGTGAGGTACCATAATGGTTACGTAATTCAAGTACCATTACATCCTCCACGGGAGTACAACAGTTCCGTTGCATTTCGATTGCACGAAAAATCAGTTCATGTAAATATGAGCGCGTACATAGCTATTAGATTTACATAGCTTAAACTGGAACGATCATGTAGTAAATGTTGTGAGACAGGTAAACCAGAAACCGCGTATTTTTGGAAGAGTACTTGGAAAGGGCAACATGTCTACTAAGGAGACTGCCTCCACTGAGCTTACCCATGCTCTTGTGGTGTGTTTCTCCACGCTGTGGGATCCTTACCAGATAGGATTGACAGAGGACGTCAAAAAAGTCCAAAGATGGGCAGCTCGTTTTGCGACATCACAAAGTGTGGGTTAATGTGTCGAGGGCGGCGCGGGGTAGCGGCGCGGGCTCAGGCGCCTTGCCACGGCTCGTGAGGCTTCCCCCGTCGGAGGTTCGAGTCCTCCCTCGGGCATGGGTGTGTGTGTGTGTGTTTTCCTTAGCATGTTAGTTTGTTAGATCAAGTAGTGTGTGAACCTAGGGACCAATGACCTCAGCAGTTTGGTCCCATAGGAACTTACCAAAAATTTCCAATAATGCCTCCTCCTCTACACCTGACGTTCATCTCCCCTCCCAGTCCTCTTTTCCAAGTTCTCTCCCGACCACCCTGGCCTCGGTTACTTCCACAGCCATGGACTGGGACGGATCTCTTCCAGAGTCCGAAAGCCTCCATTGATCCCGGTGTCCCATTGCTTGTTCTGAAAACTCTTATGGGAGTTTCAGGGCGCCATTGTTATTTACATGAATGGGTCTAGATCCGCTGAACACGTGGGATATGCCTTCATGTCTTCTGTTGGCACAGAACACCACCTTGCCTGCCACATGTGAGGTGTTTACTGCAGAATCGATGGCCACCTATTGGGCCATCTGCCTTTTCATTAAACGGACTTCCCTCACAGACTTTTGTTATGTACAGACTCAGAGTGGCCTTCAGGTTATCGCTAGTTTTTTTTACTGCCATCCCTCAGTCTCTGCCATCCACGACCTTCTCTCTGATCTTGGTGATGATGCTTGTTTGGTCGACACTGCTTGGGCCGGCCGGAGTGGCCGAGCGGGTCTAGGCGCTTCAGTCTGGAACCGCGCTGCTGCTACGGTCGCTGGTTCGAATCCTGCCTCGGGCATGGATGTGTGGGATGTCCTTAGGTTAGTTAGTTTTAAGTAGTTCTAAGTTCTAGGGGACTGATGACCACAGCTGTTAAGTCCCACAGTGCTCAGAGCCATTTGAACCATTTCTGAACCACCTTCCTTGTCTTAGGTGTTAGCAGATGACCCATGCATGGTTATTTGTGTTCTCAGTTTTCTTCTCAGGTATAAATCCTTGAATTTTCCTCTGGAACTGGAGTCCCTCCGTGTTGGCGTTCATTATGTAGGCCTTGCCTCCACACTGGACAGGTTCCCACCTCCTTTTCCCTACACTTTGCCTGGTCTATTGTGCTGTTTAGTTTCCCCGTTTCTTTTGTCTCGTCCCCCGGGTGTTGTCCCATTTGTATTGTAATAGTGTTATGGTGTAGGTGTCGGGACAGGTCGGTGGCGGTTCTGCTGCCCCCCCCCCCCCCCCCCCACGTAGTGTTTCTGGGGCACCCCTACTCTCCCCATTTCCACCCACCCCGTCATGTTCTTTCTTTTTTCTGCTGCCATGACGTCCCTTTTCCCTCTTGTTTGCGTGTTTTCCCTTCTCATTGTCTGAATTGTGCTGTTATGTTTTCCTCCCCTGATTTCTACCATCCTAGATCATGGGACCGATGACCTCCCTGTTTGGTCCCCTTCCCAAACTAATCAACTACCAACCAATCAACCTACTTGAGAATGAAACCATAGAGAAATAGTCTGAAAGTGGCACTCTAAATTTCAGAATAATTAGATAGATATAGATACAGACACATCCTTGTATTATTGTTTGTAGTAGTCCATGTCGGAATAGATAACCAATAAACTCTTCTTTCCACAATAGCGTTCCGTAAATTCCTCTTCTTTCCCACCCTTTTAAGGACGTCGTCACTCGTCATCTTATCAGTCCATTTCCCTTTCAGCATGTGCTTGTAAAACCACATTTCAACAAAATTCTCTATTCCGCTCCTCAGCAGTTGAGGACTCACTGTCATACATCACCACACTCTACACATATGGTTTCGGAAACCTTTTGCTGATTTGTAATATTATTTTTTGAGGTCAACATATACTTTTTATGGGCACTGCAGTTTCGTACTTCTTCCCCGCTTCTTCCACCTCCGGTGACCTAGCTTCCGAGTAAGCCGATGAGTCAACTAGTTGGCATAACTTGTCACACCCCTTCCTTAACTTAGGTTACAGCTTGCCATTCTTCGTCACGAGCTGTCACCTGACGATCCTACAGCCGTCGAAATATTTTACGAAACATATTCTCAGAATTGCGCATTCTTTCAGCATCTTCTGTACTGAGTGTAGCTCCACTACCCATTGGTGGCGTATCAAAAGTTGCACCGGACTGCTACTCTAACTCGGCTGTAGGCGCGTCAAGTAAAATATGTATTAGAAGCCTAAGGAAGGGCAAAAGGCGATAATAACAACAAAGTTACATTCCTCATACACTCCTGGAAATGGAAAAAAGAACACATTGGCACCGGTGTGTCAGACCCACCATACTTGCTCCGGACACTGCGAGAGGGCTGTACAAGCAATGATCACACGCACGGCACAGCGGACACACCAGAAACCGCGGTGTTGGCCGTCGAATGGCGCTAGCTGCGCAGCATTTGTGCACCGCCGCCGTCAGTGTCAGCCAGTTTGCCGTGGCATACGGAGCTCCATCGCAGTCTTTAACACTGGTAGCATGCCGCGACAGCGTGGACGTGAACCGTATGTGCAGTTGACGGACTTTGAGCGAGGGCGTATAGTGGGCATGCGGGAGGCCGGGTGGACGTACCGCCGAATTGCTCAACACGTGGGGCGTGAGGTCTCCACAGTACATCGATGTTGTCGCCAGTGGTCGGCGGAAGGTGCACGTGCCCGTCGACCTGGGACCGGACCGCAGCGACGCACGGATGCACGCCAAGACCGTAGGATCCTACGCAGTGCCGTAGGGGACCGCACCGCCACTTCCCAGCAAATTAGGGACACTGTTGCTCCTGGGGTATCGGCGAGGACCATTCGCAACCGTCTCCATGAAGCTGGGCTACGGTCCCGCACACCGTTAGGCCGTCTTCCGCTCACGCCCCAACATCGTGCAGCCCGCCTCCAGTGGTGTCGCGACAGGCGTGAATGGAGGGACGAATGGAGACGTGTCGTCTTCAGCGATGAGAGTCGCTTCTGCCTTGGTGCCAATGATGGTCGTATGCGTGTTTGGCGCCGTGCAGGTGAGCGCCACAATCAGGACTGCATACGACCGAGGCACACAGGGCCAACACCCGGCATCATGGTGTGGGGAGCGATCTCCTACACTGGCCGTACACCACTGGTGATCGTCGAGGGGACACTGAATAGTGCACGGTACATCCAAACCGTCATCGAACCCATCGTTCTACCATTCCTAGACCGGCAAGGGAACTTGCTGTTCCAACAGGACAATGCACGTGCGCATGTATCCCGTGCCACCCAACGTGCTCTAGAAGGTGTAAGTCAACTACCCTGGCCAGCAAGATCTCCGGATCTGTCCCCCATTGAGCATGTTTGGGACTGGATGAAGCGTCGTCTCACGCGTTCTGCACGTCCGGCACGAACGCTGGTCCAACTGAGGCGCCAGGTGGAAATGGCATGGCAAGCCGTTCCACAGGACTACATCCAACATCTCTACGATCGTCTCCATGGGAGAATAGCAGCCTGCATTGCTGCGAAAGGTGGATATACACTGTACTAGTGCCGACACTGTGCATGCTCTGTTGCCTGTGTCTATGTGCCTGTGGTTCTGTCAGTGTGATCATGTGATGTATCTGACCCCAGGAATGTGTCAATAAAGTTTCCCCTTCCTGGGACAATGAATTCACGGTGTTCTTATTTCAATTTCCAGGAGTGTAGTTCCATTGCTCCTGGTGCGAGAAGACAAGTAAAATTGCTAGCAGTGGTACGCCTGTTTAGCTGGGTGGTAACGCACTTGCCTCCCATGCAAGCGGGCCCAGGTTCGATTCCCGGCTGGGTTGGACAGGGTGTTGTGTTGTCTTCATCATCTTTTCATCCTCTTCCCGGCGAGCGAGTCGCCGAATGTGGCATCGAATGAAATAAAACTTGCACTTGGCGGCCGAACTTCCCCGAATAGCGGCCTCATGGCCAATGATGCCACACGCTCATTTCCATTTTTTGCTAGCACTGAGGGATGATCAGATTAGACTATGACATAAGCATATAGACAGCGTGACGTATGGAAGGTTGGGTCTGTCCGGTGAGCGTGCTCGAATAGCGTAAGTGGTAAGGCAAGTGGGGAATCCGGGTTCGAGTCCCAGCCGGACACAAATTTTCGTATGTCACTGTTGGGTAGTATAGCTATACGCAGTACAGCTGGTACTAAAAGAATTCGCAACTCAGAGAATACATTTCGAAAAATCTTTGATGTAGTCTAATTTATACTTCACATAGTCTACAGACGTCATGTGTCTTCGATTGTTACGTCGGATCCCATGGAAGCCCATTTCCGGCATTGCATAATACACTCAAAATAAATAAAAAAGACGTACGACGAAGTAATTACCCGAATGGGACGGAAATTGGTAGATGTGATGTACATGTACAGACAAGCAAATAGCTACAATTTCAGAAAAATTAAATATATTCAAGAGAAAGAACTTCACAAAATTGGGCAAGTTGGTCCACCTCCGGCCCTCTCGCAAGAAGGTATTTCGGTTGGCATTGATTGACACAGTTCTTGGATGTCCTCCTGAGGCATATTCTGCAAATTGTGTCCGATTGGCGTTTTAGATCGTCAAAATCCCGAGCTAGCTGGAGGGCCAGCCCATATTGGTCCAAACGTTCTCAGTTGGGGAGAGATCCGGCGAGCTTGCTGGCCAAGGTGGGGTTTGGGAAGCACGAAGAGGAGCAGTAGGAACTCTGCGGGCGTGCATTATCTTGTTGAAATGTAAGCCCAGAGTTTCATGCCATGAAGGACAATAAAACGGGGCGTAGAATACAGTCGACATACCGCTATACTATCAGTTTAATAAGCCAAGGCTGCAAAATACTAACACGAATTATTTACAGACGAATGGAAAAACTGGTAGCCGCCCGGAGTGGCCAAGCGGTTCTAGCCACTACAGTCTGGAACCGCGCGACCGCTACGGTCACAGGTTCAATCCTGCCTTGGGCATGGACGTGTGTGATGTCCCTACGTTAAATCTAACTAACGTTCTAGGGGACTGATAACCTCAGAAGTTGCCCCATAGTGCTCAGAGCCATTTTTTTGAAAAACTTGTAGAAGCCGACCTCGGGGAAGATCAGTTTAGATTCCGTAGAAATGTTGCACCACGTGATGCAATACTGACCCTACGACTTATCTTAGAAAATAGATTAAGGAAAGATAAACCTACGTTTCTAGGATTTGTAGACTTAGAGAAAGTTTTTGAAATTGTTGGCTGGAATACTCTCTTTCAAATTGTGAAGGTGGCAGAGGTTAAATGCAGGGAGCGAAAGGCTGTTTCCAATTTGTACAGAAACCAGATGGCACGTATAAGAGTCAAGTGGTATGAAAGGGAAGCAGTGGTTGGGAAGGAAGTGAGACAGGGTTGTAGCCTATCCCCATTGTTATTCAATCTGTATATTGAGCAGGCAGTGAAGGAAACAAAAGAAACATTTGGAGTTGGAATTAAAATCCATCGAGAAGAAATAAAAACTTTGAGGTTTGCCGATGACATTGTAATTCTGTCAGAGACAGCAAAGGACTTGGCAGAGCAACTGAAATGAGGATGTAAGATGAACATCAACAAAAACAAAACGAGGATAATGGAATGTAGTCGAATTAAATAGGGTGATGCTGAGGGTATTACACTCCTGGAAATGGAAAAAAGAACACATTGACACCGGTGTGTCAGATCCACCATACTTGCTGCGGACACTGCGAGAGGGCTGTACAAGCAATGATCACACGCACGGCACAGCGGACACACCAGGAACCGCGGTGTTGGCCGTCGAATGGCGCTAGTTGCGCAGCATTTGTGCACCGCCGCCGTCAGTGTCAGCCAGTTTGCCGTGGCATACGGAGCTCCATCGCAGTCTTTAACACTGGTAGCATGCCGCGACAGCGTGGACGTGAACCGTATGTGCAGTTGACGGACTTTGAGCGAGGGCGTATAGTGGGCATGCGGGAGGCCAGGTGGACGTACCGCCGAATTGCTCAACACGTGGGGCGTGAGGTCTCCACAGTACATCGATGTTGTCGCCAGTGGTCGGCGGAAGGTGCACGTGCCCGTCGACCTGGGACCGGACCGCAGCGACGCACGGATGCACGCCAAGACCGTAGGATCCTACGCACTGCCGTAGGGGACCGCACCGCCACTTCCCAGCAAATTAGGGACACTGTTGCTCCTGGGGTATCGGCGAGGACCATTCGCAACCGTCTCCATGAAGCTGGGCTACGGTCCCGCACACCGTTAGGCCGTCTTCCGCTCACGCCCCAACATCGTGCAGCCCGCCTCCAGTGGTGTCGCGACAGGCGTGAATGGAGGGACGAATGGAGACGTGTCGTCTTCAGCGATGAGAGTCGCTTCTGCCTTGGTGCCAATGATGGTCGTATGCGTGTTTGGCGCCGTGCAGGTGAGCGCCACAATCAGGACTGCATACGACCGAGGCACACAGGGCCAACACCCGGCATCATGGTGTGGGGAGCGATCTCCTACACTGGCCGTACACCACTGGTGATCGTCGAGGGGACACTGAATAGTGCACGGTACATCCAAACCGTCATCGAACCCATCGTTCTACCATTCCTAGACCGGCAAGGGAACTTGCTGTTCCAACAGGACAATGCACGTCCGCATGTATCCCGTGCCACCCAACGTGCTCTAGAAGGTGTAAGTCAACTACCCTGGCCAGCAAGATCTCCGGATCTGTCCCCCATTGAGCATGTTTGGGACTGGATGAAGCGTCGTCTCACGCGGTCTGCACGTCCAGCACGAACGCTGGTCCAACTGAGGCGCCAGGTGGAAATGGCATGGCAAGCCGTTCCACAGGACTACATCCAGCATCTCTACGATCGTCTCCATGGGAGAATAGCAGCCTGCATTGCTGCGAAAGGTGGATATACACTGTACTAGTGCCGACATTGTGCATGCTCTGTTGCCTGTGTCTATGTGCCTGTGGTTCTGTCAGTGTGATCATGTGATGTATCCGACCCCAGGAATGTGTCAATAAAGTTTCCCCTTCCTGGGACAATGAATTCACGGTGTTCTTATTTCAATTTCCAGGAGTGTAGATTAGGAAATGAGACGCTTAAAGTAGTAAATGAGTTCTGCTATTTGGGGAGCAAAATAACTGATGATGGTCGAAGTAGAGAGGATATAAAATGTAGACTGGCAATGGCAAGGAAAGCGTTTCTGAAGAAGATAAACTTGTTAACGTCTAGTATAGATTTGTCAGGAAGTCTATTCTGAAAGTATTTGTATGGAGTGTGTCCAAGTATGGAAGTGAAACGTGGACGATAAATAGTTTAAACAAAAAGAGAACAGAAGATTTCGAAATGTGGTGCTGCAGAAGAATGCTGAAGATTAGATGGGTAGATCACATAACTAATGAGGAGGTACTGAATAGAATTGGGAAGAAGAGAAATTTGTGGCACAACTTGACTAGAAGAACTGATCGGTTGGTAGGACATGTTCTGAGGCATCAGAGGATCACAAATGTAGCATTGCAGGGCAGCGTGGAGGGTAAAAATCGTAGAGGGAGACCAAGAGATGAATACACTAAACAGATTCAGAAGGATGTAGGTTCCAGTAGGTACTGTGAGATGAAGAAGCTTGCACAGGATAGAGTAGCATGGAGAGATGCATCAAACCAGTCTCTGGACTGAAGACCACAACAACAACAACCGCTATACTGCAGGGGAGCTGCGAATGACAACCAAAGGGGTCCTGCAACGAAAAATAAAATTGCACCCCAGACCAACAATCTCGGTTGAGGACGGCATGGAGTGCGACAGCTTGGTATACAACCACTGTTGGTGCTACTCCAGACACGTCTTAGTTGGTCATTGGTGGTCAATTCGAAGCGGAATTTATTGCTGATGACAGTTTTACTACAATCAACGAGATTCCTAGCCGAAGACGCTCCGAGACGCCCTGGACAGCGGTGGGTTAGCAACCCGAATCGCCCGCCATATATTCAGACAACCAGTGGTGATCAGAATGAGATTTTTACTCTGCAGCGGGCAAGTGCTCTACCAACTGAGCTACCCAAGCTTTCTTCCAGAAGTGCTTGTTCTGCAAGGTTTGCAGGAGAGCTTCTGTAAAGTTTGGAAGGTTGGAGGCGAGGTATTGGCGGAAGTAAAGCTGTGAGGACCTGGCGTGAGTCGTGCTTGGGTAGCTCAGTTGGTAGAGCACTTGCCCGCGAAAGGCAAAAGTCCCGAGTTCGAATCTCGGTCCGGCACACAGTTTTAATCTGCCAGGAAGTTTCATATCAGCGCACACTCCGCTGCAGAGTGAAAATCTCATTCTGGAAACATCCCCCTGTCTGTGGCTAAGCCATGTCTCCACAGTGTCCTTTCTTTCAGGAGTGCTAGTTCTACATGGTTCGCAGGAGAGCTTCTGTAAAGTTTGGAAGGTAGGAGACGAGGTACTGGCAGAAGTAAAGCTGTGAGGACCGGGCGTGAGTCGTGCTTGGGTACCTCAGTTTGTAGAACACTTGCCCGCGAAAGGCAAAGGTCCCAAGTTCGAATCTCGGTCCGGCACACAGTTTTAACCTGCCAGGAAGTTTCAGACAGTAGTGATGGTTTGCGATGGTCTTTCTTTTCGCAGTAGGACCCGTTTGGTAGTCATTCACGACCCCCTTACAGCACAGTATTCCATGCCCCTTTTGTTGCCCTTCATATCAAGCTGTCCTGGGCTTACATTTCGTCAAGATAATGGCCGCCCGGACGCGGTGAGCGTGTCTGCTGCTTGTCTGCGCGTTTGCCAAATCCTCTTTTGGCCAGCAAGGATGTCGAATTCCTCTCCAGTCTAGAACGTCTGGGCATTGTCCTTCAATTAGTTCTGGATTTTGACGATACGACGCGTCAATTGGACAGAATTTGGTACGATATCCCTCAGGGCATGCAACAGCTCTGTTAATCAAGACCAGGCCATATAACTGCTTGCGTAAGAGCCAGAGGTGGACATACGCGTTACTGAGTTGCTAAATTTGTGAAGGTCTCTCTCTTGAATAAATCATACAATTTTTTTCAAAATTGTTATCATTAGTTTGTTCCGTCATACACAACGAAACCCAGACTCAAAGCCACCAAGTTTACAGGAGATTAAAGAGATAATTCAGTCACTGAAAAATAGCAAAGCATCAGGAGAAGAGCAAATCATCGCAGAATTATGGAAAAATGCAGGAGAAAATCTTACTGCAAAACTCAAAGAAATTATACATGAAATCTGGAAAACTGAAAAAATCCCCACAGATTGGAAGACAGCAATCATACATCCTCTTTACAAAAAAGGAAGTAAAATAAACCGCAACAACTATCGTGGAATCTCTTTATAGTCAATAAGATACAAAACACTGTCTAAAGCCCTACTAAGCCGAGCAGAACCTCAGCTGGATTCAAAACTAGGCGAATACCAATGTGGGTTCAGAAAAGGTCGATCATGCGTAGAACAAATCCTCAACTCGATGAAATATTTGCTTAGTACTTCAAACAAAAGTTATGTCACTAAGTTTCTCGACCTTAAAAAAGCATGTGACAGTATAGACCGAGAATCCCTTTTTGAAGTGTTAGCAGAATTTGGACTAGATCAAAAGACAACAAACATCATAAAAGAAACGCTCACGGAGACCAAATCCAAAGTAAAATTTATGGGAGAAATGAGCACGGAATTTGAAATAGACACAGTGCTCTTCAATTGTGCTCTTGAAAAAGTTGTTTGACAATGGAGAAAAGCAGGTGCACCAGCACACAGAATGGGACCAAAACGTAAGGGCATAGAATTAGACTGTTTAGCATTTGCTGACGACATGGCACTGATCGCCCAAGACATTACCAATGCACAGAAACAGCTAGAAATATTACAAGAGCAGGCAGCAAAAATAGAATCACAAATTTCATTTGAAAAAACAAACTTCATGACTGACATCAAAGATGCACCTTCTGATCTCAAAACTGGTAATAGCTACATCTCTCGAGTAAAAGAATTTAAATATTTAGGTGAATGGATTGCAGAAAATTGTAATGAAATCTGTCAGATCAATAGTCCAGAAAATTGAGACGGCGTTTCAGTTAACAAAAAACGTTTACAACAAAAAGTCTCTCGTGGAACTGCAAATACGACACTACACAACAGTAATTAAACCCGGAGCTCTCTGCGATTCTGAGACACTAAACCTTCAGCACAAAACACTAAAACTGGAATTAGAAGTGAAGGAACGCAAAATAATGAGGAAAATCCTAGGACCAAGAACTAAAGATGGTGTTCATTATCCAAAACCCAATGCAGAAATATATAAAAATATCTCCAAAATAACAGACACAACATGAGAACAATTCATGGGGCATTTAGAAAGAAGAGGTTAACGCACAAAATCCATACATTTTTAAAGAACAAGACTACGAGTACCAACTGGTACAAACAGACGGAAAAAGACTTGAGAGAATTAGGGTCTCCAAATCTACATGACAGAAATCAAATTAAAAAAATCACAAACACATGGTGAGAGGCACCCACATGCCTTGCTCATACTGTGGCATCAAGCAGTCAGGCCTGCAAGATGAGTGGTCTCCCAAGCGAGTGGATTCATTCTTACCTATCGAGTAACATGAACTCTAGTACTCACAATTAAGTTACAAATTATTCTCCTGTTTGAATATTACGCAACGGATAAGCATATCTGACTGTTAGTAATTTACACAACTCTGACTGTTCACTACTCACTGGCAGTACCACATTTTCTTTCTTTCCCAACGCCTTTGATCAACACGTGGCCACCGCACTGAATATGAGTGGCGCACACATTATAAATTCTGGATATCATGACAACATACTATACGAAGGAAAAGGCCACCAATCTTTTTCTTTTCACTATCTTTTTTATTCAGATAAATTCTATTATGATTCAAAGATAACCTAAACACACCATTACATTTTATACAACAATTACATATGAGAAACTCCGCCCAGTGGGCATGGCTTTACATTGGTGATTCTCTATCTTATGGTCTCGTAATTATTTAACGCTACAGTGCACTTTCTGGATCTGATGGTGGATCTTTTGCTATATCTCAGACATCGACTCTCACGCCCATCATCACGGAAATTTACTCCAGACCGAGCGGTACAAAAAGGAACATGCATAACCCACTGCCTCTGAACCTATCTTGCTACTCTCCCATGCAAACCACACATACTTAAATTACATGAAATACATCACACTGGCAACATAGAATACATCACAAAGAATAGTCACAACGTTAGAATCACTTAGCTTTCAGCTTTCCCACTTCAATTAGGATTCATCCCAGTTTCACACGACACTGCCCCACTTCGTAACTTTTCTTTCCTACTACGAACTCTGGAGGATATATGCACGTCTTCCTGTGCAATGCAAGCCAAGTGGCGTTGCTGGATAGACGGCTGACTCACCTTGTTTCTCTCTCAGAGTATTAGAGTTTGAATCAAGCGTTACACGAAAACATAACATGCAAAGTAATACTAAGATCATATTCGTCACACACGCGAGTCCTCAACTGATACCATGGACGAGTACTTCTCTTTATTCTTTGTCTCATACACAGATTGAGACTCACACAGTACTCACCACGTGGAAGTACTCGCCTCTAATTTCAAGTCCTGCACACGCTATTTCTTAAATATTTCCAACTTATAGTACACATGCCAGTAATTCAGCTTAACTTAAGCACTTGGAAGTATTTCAACTTATTGCTACACGTGGTTTCATAGTGACCGTTGGTCACTTCCGAAGATTACTACGATCCCCTTAATATTACCTGCCTGACATTTAATTCTCCCCCCAAAAGTTCCTGAATTAGGGAAATTATTATTCCAAACTACTCTTAAGTATTTCACATGCATACCATCTCTCCTATCTTTTGTCTTTACGGAGCACACCTAAGACAGGTCTTACCAACACAAGATCCAGCGCCAGAGTGCTGAAACATGGCTGTTCTTCACGTCATCTCGCACCCCCGCCGAGGTGGGGGAGCACCATGCTACCGTATTGGTCAGCCACATTTCAGGCGCTCAAAGCTCAGGTAAATTTCATCTCTTTGGTTCCACCAAAGGTGACCAAAGGACCGTCTCAAAGATGATCATATATTCACATTCACCATCTGCGGTTAGCAGACGACCGTACATTCATACATTTCACAGATCTCACCAAACTGGATGTGGGGATTTATTTTGTGGGAGTGCACATGTGATCAATTAAATAAATAAATTGTTCTTCTTTCCTACACTCGTATCCGGCTTCGGTGTATTAAGCGAAACTGAGTTATTATTACAAAAAATATGTTGTTCTGACAAGAATAACGAAGAATGTTGTACCTATTTTCAATGTCGGGCGGTACTGTACCCTTTCAATGGGGTTTTGAGGAAGAAGAGAGAAAAACTAACCGACATACGTGATCTACGCAACGAAAGCTAGCCCATTCGTTGCTTATGAAGGAATACTGGGCGAAAAGGAAGGCCAACAAATGTTGATTACGCATGGTCCTAAGTGATCCATCCACGAAGAAGAAGAAGATTGTTTATGTACATCACATCTAACTCTTTCCGTCCATTTCAGACAATTCCTTCGTGGGGAGCAGCTTTTTTATGTCTTAGAATGTATTAATTTTTCATGTGCACATTTTTTCTTTTCACATGGCGCGCATTTCTCGTGATGTTCGGTTATTTCAAACTAAAACGAACACCGTGTGTTGAGTAGCATTCACTAGCAGAGACTCTGGTCTACTTACCTGGATTCGGAGACGGTGGCGTCCGTGGCGCTTATGGCTTCGAACCCCGGCGGCACTACCACCTTCAGTCTGAAGCTGGCCTTCAGTGCTGGCTCGTCAAAGCAGGGGAACGCCCTCCGTGCGTACGTCGGCTCAAACTTGGTAGCCGCCAGGTACCTGCCACAGAGGACGCAGTTAGCTGTTTCGCAGGGCGTACCTTTTATTTAATTTTGTTGTTATTTACTTATAATGAAGCGCCAAAAAATTGGTGTAGGCATGCATATTTAAATACAGATGTATACAAACAGTTAGAACACAGCACTGCGGTCGGCAACAACTATACAGGGTGTTACAAAAAGGTACGGCCAAACTTTCAGGAAACGTTCCTCACACACAAAAAGAAAATATGTTATGTGGACATGTGTCTGGAAACGCTTACTTTCATTGTTAGAGCTCATTTTATTACTTCTCTTCAAATCACATTAATCATGGAATGGAAACACACAGCAACAGAACGTACCAGCGTGACTTCAAACACTTTGTTACAGGAAATGTTCAAAATGTCCTCAGTTAGCGAGGATACATGCATCCATCCTCCGTCGCGTGAAATCCCTGATGCGCTGATGCAGCCCTGGAGAGTGGCGTATTGTATCACAGTCGTCCACAATACGAGCACGAAGAGTCTCTACATTTGGTACCGGGGTTGCGTAGACACGAGCTTTCAAATGCCTCCATAAATGAAAGTCAAGAGGGTTGAGGTCAGGAGAGCGTGGAGGCCACGGAATTGGTCCGCCTCTACCAATCCATTGGTCACCGAATCTGTTGTTGAGAAGCGTACGAACACTTCGACTGAAATGTGCAGGAGCTCCATCGTGCATGAACCGCATGTTGTGTCGTGCTTGTAAAGGCACATGTTCTAGCAGCACAGGTAGAGTATCCCGTATGAAATCATGATAACGTGCTCCATTGAGCGTAGGTGGAAGAACATGGGGGCGCAATCGAGACATCACCAACAATGCCTGCCCAAACGTTCACAGAAAATCTGTGTTGATGACGTGATTGCACAATTGCGTGCGGACACTCGTCAGCCCACACATGTTGATTGTGAAAATTTACAATTTGATCACTTTGGAATGAAGCCTCATCCGTAAAGACAACATTTGCACTGAAATGAGGATTGACACATTGTTGGATGAACCATTCGCAGAAGTGTACCCGTGGAGGCCAATCAGCTGCTGATAGTGCCTGCACACGCTGTACATGGTACGGAAACAACTGGTTCTCCCGTAGCACTCTCCATACAGTGACGTGGTCAACGTTACCTTGTACAGCAGCAACTTCTCTGACGCTGAAATTAGGGTTATCGTCAACTGCACGAAGAATCGCTTCGTCCATTGCAGGTGTCCTCGACGTTCTGGGTCTTCCCCAGTCGCGAGTCATAGGCTGGAATGTTCCGTGCTCCCTAAGATGCCGATCAATTGCTTCGAACGTCTTCCTGTCGGGACACCTTCGTTCTGGAAATCTGTCTCGATACAAACGTACCGCGCCACGGCTATTGCCCCGTGCTAATCCATACATCAATTGGGATTCTGCCAACTCCGCATTTGTAAACATTGCCCTGACTGGTAAACCAAGTTCGTGATGAACACTAACCTGTTGATGCTACGTATTGATGTGCTTGATGCTAGTACTGTAGAGCAATGAGTCGCATGTCAACACAAGCACCGAAGTCAACATTACCTTCCTTCAACTGGGCCAACTGGCGGTGAATCGAGGATGTACAGAACATACTGACGAAACTAAAATGAGCTCTAACATAGAAATTAAGCGTTTATTTGTGTGTGAGGAATGTTTCCTGAAAGTTTGGGCGTACCTTTTTGCAACACCCTGTATAATACTAGCTATACCCGGCGAACCTCGATCCGCCTCTGAAAATCTTTACATGTTATAGCTGACCCGGCAAACGTTGTTTTGCCGTATAAATTATCTCTAGTCTTTAAGAATAATGTATAAGTGTAACACAATGTATACGTGTAACACAATAGCCGTTGTTGGCGGGAGCTCGTAACACAAACAATAATAATGCCCCCCCCCCCAAACAATAATAATGGCCGAAAAGTGTGTAGGGAGTGAGAAAAGGTTTAAGGGGAAGTCCGGCAGTGTCTTCCACTATTACTTCTAGCGTTTCTACGGTAGATCGTGCGGTTTAGCAATTGCAGCCGATACACAGCTCGTCCGTGAGCATACAAACATGGCGGCAATTTCGTGTCGAAACGTGTTCGCCAGCATTATGAAGAAGGCCAAGCGCACACGCATCGATTTTTATCGTACGTAAAAATATTGTACGATTAAATTCTTTTAGAGGAAACAAAGGAGAGCATAGGAACTTCTTTGTTCCACTTCTTTGTTGATCGTACGATGAAAATACATGCGTGTGCGCTAGGCCTAAATGTCGGTTTGGCGAATGACGTGTGCAACCTAGTTAAACTTCGCGGTCTAGTTACGTCGATTCAGCGAGGGATATTCGAGTTGTTGCTTTTGGTACGTTTTCTTCAATTACCTATCTATCGAATACTGAAAGACTGTCACCGGTAGACACCTACCAGGGATAACTGATCAAGTGATAATTGATCAGTTGTCGAGTGGGGTTGAAAATTATTAAATTACTAAAATCGCTATTAAAAATAGCGGTTGGTGGTAGAAGGGTGAAAATTTAGGGTTGTGTGTATTTTTTAATGCCACATCATAAAAAAATAAAAATAAAAAGTTCTGTCCAAAAAATAAGAAAAATATTTTTGGGGTGGACCACTCTTATCACTTAGGGGTATGAAAAACAGATTACGACCGATTCTCAGACCTACCGAATACACATCTAAAATTTCATCACAATCGATGGAGCCGTTTCGGAGGAGTATGGCAACTAACACTGGCACACGAGAATTTTATATATAACGATAAGGATGACAAGTGTCTGGCGCAGTTGTTAGATAGGTTACTGCTGCTACAATGGCACGTAATCAAGATTTAAGTGAGTTTGAACGTGGTGTTATAGTCGGCGCACGAGCGGTAAAACACTGCATCTCCGAGGTAGCGATTTTCCCTTACGGCCATTTCACGAATGCGCCGTGAATGTCAGGAATCGGCTAGAACATCAAATCTCCGACATCGCTGTGGACGGAAAAAGATCCTTCAAGAATGGGACCAACGACGGTTGAGGAGAATCGTTCAACGTGACAGAAGGGCAACCCTTCCGCAAAATGCTGGGCCATCAACAACTAATAAAGTTAGTACTGGCAGTATTCCCCACTATTGGTGCTGTTCCTGCTGCTGCCACAACAAGAATGATGATAATAATAATAATAATAATAATAATAATAATAATAATAATAATAAACACCAGATATTACAGCAAGCATATTATTAAAGATCCCAATAGCACAACAGATATATGCAGACTTTGCAAACAACAAATAGAAACAGTAGATCACATCACAAGCGGATGTACAATACTAGCAAATACAGAATACACCAGAAGACATGACAATGTAGCAAAAATAATACATCAACTTGCCACACAACATAAACTAATAAAACGACACGTTCCCACATATAAGTATGCACCACAAAATGTACTGGAGAATGATGAATACAAATTATACTGGAACAGAACCATTATAACAGATAAAACAACACCACATAACAAACCTGACATCATACTCACCAATAAACAGAAGAAATTAACACAACTAATCGAAATATCCATACCCAATGCAACAAATATACAAAAGAAAACAGGAGAAAAAAATTGAAAAATACATCCACCTGGCTGAGGAAGTCAAGGACATGTGGCATCAGGATAAAGTTGACATTATACCAATTATACTATCAACTACAGGAGTTGGTTAGTTAGTTAGTTGGTTGGTTGGTTGGTTTGGGGAAGGAGACCAGACAGCGTGGTCATCGGTCTCATCGGATTAGGGAAGGATGGGGAAGGAAGTCGGCCGTGCCCTTTCGGAGGAACCATCCCGGCATTTGCCTGGAGTGATTTAGGGAAATCACGGAAAACCTAAATCAGGATGGCCGGACGCGGGATTGAACCGTCGTCCTTCCGAATGCGAGTCCAGTGTCTAACCACTGCGCCACCTCTCTCGGTAACTACAGGAGTCATACCACACAATATCCACCAGTAAATCAGCGCAATACAGCTACATCCAAACGTATATATACAACTACAGAAATCTGTAATTATTGATACATGTTCAATTGCCCGAAAGTTCCTAAATGCAATGTAACGTATACCGTACAGTTAAAAGGAAGTCACGCTTGATCAAGGTCCGCGTCACATTCCATTTTTAACCAGATATAATGTCTGAGAAAGGAAAGAAATAATAATAATAATCGTGGTGGTGGTGGCGGCTAGAACGAAATATGCTCCTATCATAGCGCAAAAAAGGCGAGTATGTCCTGGGCAGAGTTAGGGAACTAGCTTTTCGACTTATTCGCCAGTTTCAAAGACATTTAAATCAGAACGTCCTGACACATTACGCTTTTTGTACGAGAGTTGGAACTTAGTGGCACAAATTTATTCACAAGCGATACAAAAGAGTTACATGTTTGCACCTGTTACTGTCCTTCAAAGTAGTCACCATTGTTGTTTAGAACCCGTTGCGAGCCATGTGGAAGGCGTAGTATACCGTTAGCAGAGCCTGTTCTGTTGATGGTGCGAATGGAGCGATCTACTGCCTGTCGAATCTCTGGAACAGTTCTGAAGCGAATGCCACGAAGTGGTCCCTTCATCCTCGGAATCAAATCAAAGTCACAAGGACTTAAGTGCGGGGAGTATGGTGGATGGTACAGTACTTCCCAGTCCCATCAACCGAACAGAGCAGCCACAGCTTGCGCTGTATGCGTCCGCGCCTTGTATTGCAAAATGATGGGTGGGTTGGCTTAACAATCCAAAGCAACCTGAAATGGGACACACGTATTGACTCCCTAGCAACTAAGTTGTCAAAAAATATATTTGCAATCAGTAGTATTAGCAAGTTCTGTAGAGACACCGTAGTCCTAAAGACTGCATAGCATGCTCTTTTCTCCTCTCACATGAACTATGGTATTGAAATTTGGGGGGCAACAACCAAAGCTAATCTAGATAAACTACTCATTCTTCAAAAAAGAGGTGTGAGAATAATCTGTGGAGCAAAATATAGGGAATCTTGCCGCAACTTGTTTCCAAAAATAGAGGTGTTAACTGTTATAAACACATTCATTCTGAAAGCCATATTGCTTGTGAAAAGACTGCACCCAAACACTTATTCAGATTTCCACCAGTACAATACTAGAAATGAAGAAAGATTTTACATTGGCAGCCACAGAACAGCACTTTACGAAAAGGGGCCTCAGTACGCAGGTATAAAGTTAGCTAATGCACTGCCTAGTGCAGTCATGGCTCTTCCTACAATTAAACTCAAACATCAGCTTAAGAAATTTTTAGTAAAACACCCTTTCTACACATTAGAAGAATAACATACTTATATGAAGAACAACAAATGCTTTGTGAAATTATGTGAATAGAAATCAGTTAACATCTTATTGTAATTTTATTGTAAATTAATGACGTATTCAGAAGAATGTGTCTTGTGTATTGTACAAATAACTTTAATCATTACTGTTTCATTGTACATGTGCAGTGTACCATTCGATGTTGAATAAAGCTATTATTATTATTATTATTAAAGTGTCGCCGCTTCTTTCGCAAAGCTGGTTGCAGGTGATGCTGCAGAGCCCCAGTATGGTGAAAGTTATGGTGATTCTCGTGTACGACTGTGATGGTGTTATCCTAACGCATTACGTTCCTCCACGGCAGACCGTCAATGCACAGTATTACTGTTCGTTTTTGGAGCATAGTTTCCACTATTTAAGTTCCAACCCTCGTACTTGTTAGCATTACAACCCATGTCATGTAATATAATTGATCGTGTCAAGTAAAGTACACTACTGGAAATTGAAAAAAGAACACATTGACACCGGTGTGTCAGACCCACCATACTTGCTCCGGACACTGCGAGAGGGCTGTACAAGCAATGATCACACGCACGGCACAGCGGACACACCAGGAACCGCGGTGTTGGCCGTCGAATGGCGCTAGCTGCGCAGCATTTGTGCACCGCCGCCGTCAGTGTCAGCCAGTTTGCCGTGGCATACGGAGCTCCATCGCAGTCTTTAACACTGGTAGCATGCCGCGACAGCGTGGATGTGAACCGTATGTGCAGTTGACGGACTTTGAGCGAGGGCGTATAGTGGGCATGCGGGAGGCCGGGTGGACGTACCGCCGAATTGCTCAACACGTGGGGCGTGAGGTCTCCACAGTACATCGATGTTGTCGCCAGTGGTCGGCGGAAGGTGCACGTGCCCGTCGACCTGGGACCGGACCGCAGCGACGCACGGATGCACGCCAAGACCGTAGGATCCTACGCAGTGCCGTAGGGGACCGCACCGCCACTTCCCAGCAAATTAGGGACACTGTTGCTCCTGGGGTATCGCCGAGGACCATTCGCAACCGTCTCCATGAAGCTGGGCTACGGTCCCGCACACCGTTAGGCCGTCTTCCGCTCACGCCCCAACGTCGTGCAGCCCGCCTCCAGTGGTGTCGCGACAGGCGTGAATGGAGGGACGAATGGAGACGTGTCGTCTTCAGCGATGAGAGTCGCTTCTGCCTTGGTGCCAATGATGGTCGTATGCGTGTTTGGCGCCGTGCAGGTGAGCGCCACAATCAAGACTGCATACGACCGAGGCACACAGGGCCAACACCCGGCATCATGGTGTGGGGAGCGATCTCCTACACTGGCCGTACACCACTGGTGATCGTCGAGGGGACACTGAATAGTGCACGGTACATCCAAACCGTCATCGAACCCATCGTTCTACCATTCCTAGACCGGCAAGGGAACTTGCTGTTCCAACAGGACAATGCACGTCCGCATGTATCCCGTGCCACCCAACGTGCTCTAGAAGGTGTAAGTCAACTACCCTGGCCAGCAAGATCTCCGGATCTGTCCCCCATTGAGCGTGTTTGGGACTGGATGAAGCGTCGTCTCACGCGGTCTGCACGTCCAGCACGAACACTGGTCCAACTGAGGCGCCAGGTGGAAACGGCATGGCAAGCCGTTCCACAGGACTACATCCAGCATCTCTACGATCGTCTCCATGGGAGAATAGCAGCCTGCATTGCTGCGAAAGGTGGATATACACTGTACTAGTGCCGACATTGTGCATGCTCTGTTGCCTGTGTCTATGTGCCTGTGGTTCTGTCAGTGTGATCATGTGATGTATCTGACCCCAGGAATGTGTCAATAAAGTTTCCCCTTCCTGGGACAATGAATTCACGGTGTTCTTATTTCAATTTCCAGGAGTGTAACATAAGACATAGTGTCATCACCCCCCTCCCCCCCCCCCCCCCGAACCCACCCACCAGGAACAAATCCACATCAGAAATCTTATCACCCCAGAAAATCATTTTTTCAGCTATTACATGTATGCTCTTCAGCCATATGATATTATACAGTAGACTGTTTACCATGGCTATCGAATCTTCTAGATTTCGGGCATAGGATCATGGACTTTGGCCCATAAATTGCAAAATGCAGGTGTGCCAAGACCTTTCGCTAAGAGAGCACACTGCGCTGGGGAAGTAGGGTCAGTTTGCAAAAAAAGTGCGAGTATGTCAAGATGTTTTGTTTTAAGTATCTTTGAAACTGCCAGATAAATCGAAAAACTAGTTCCCTTTCCTTACATACCTAACTCTGCACATGACAGACTCGTCTTTTGTTGTGCTGTGGTAGGAGCATTTTTCATTCTTGCTCCGAAGTTTTACTCTACCATAATTTTGACATTAGATCGCCATAGCTTGGCAATCTGTGTAGATTTTTGCTAACACAGGCGACAACTGATCAGGTATAGGTTTTATATTGCCTTTCGAACTGTTAATTACGTGTACAGGGTGTTTCAAAAAGGACTCTACGACTTTGAAAATTCATATAAATTAATTCATAGTATTACGGTACACTGATAATTTTTACTTATGGACCGTCTGACAGCAACTGAATAAAACACAATTTTAGTGCCATACGCGTTTCGCCTTTATCAGCACAGGCTCCCTACTACATTTAATAAAGGAAATGATAACATAAAACAAAAAAATTCTTCCCCCGCCACACACACACACACACACACACACACACACACATAAGCAGAGCCAAAAAACATAACACACCATAACACACACACACACACACACACACAACAAAACTATATCACACCAAAAACACACACTCACACACACACACACACACACAGAAACGCTCACACAAATGCATACACGAACAGATCACAGATACTTCAATAATTACACTCTAAAGTTGGCAATAACATTCGATCTTTGGCAAAAACATTTGACAGTCGGCAATAGAAACCAAAACATTGCACCGAAACAAGCGTTGAGTTCATAGTGCTGTGGAATGTGGGAAAAAACAGCAAATTGGCAGTCATAAGAAGAACAACACCAAAAATGCAACGGGAGTGTAATATGTAAGAAATTGTCCACGCAACCTGTAAGTACAGTTCAAAACTTTACTACTTAATAGGAAATACCAACCACCAGAACTGTTTATAACCTATATGCACAGTGACAAAAATGTAAATTAAATAGCTAACATATGTACATATTCCAGGCCACTGATGATGCCTTACAGAAAAAAAAGCTACACGCGTATGGCACTAAAATTGTGTTTTATTCAATTGCTGTCAGTCGGTCCATAAGTAAAAATTATCAATATACCGCAACTGAGGAAGACAGGACTAAAAAAAGTTGAAGATGTTAATTCATAGTACCTACAAAGGTGAATGTAGTGTCAATTTGTAGGGAAATACATCAAGTTCTCTCTCGCGTAGTTCTCTAGTGCCGAAACGCACCGTAAGGAGCGCTAGCGGCAGTAGCGTTAAAGATGGCTGCCTTCACTGGAACTGAGTGTGCTAGCTGGATGTTTTGGTTTGAAGAATCGAAGTCCGCAACAACAGTTCAGAGTATTTTCTGTACCAAGTACGCTAAAGATCCTCATAGTAGGCCTACAACTTACGAGTAGCATAAATGTTTTGTAGAAACAGGATGCTCGGTAAGACATGGGAAATCATCAGGTCGTCCAAGCATGTCTTACTTTTTTCTATGAGAGAACCATCAATGGGATAGTGTGTACCTGGATACGTTACAACAGTTTTTGATACCTCATATCGATGAGGATGACCAAAAACTGAATGTTTACTTTGTGCACCACCCCACTACCTGCCTGACGTCCAGAATTTTCTCGGTGACCGCTTTCCAGGTCAATGGATTGGCCGTGATGTGCCAGTTGAATGGGCCCCACGTTCCCCAGACCTGACACCATTCGATTTTATTTATGGGGATTCATCAAGGATACCCTGTGCTGGCTTCTGTACCTGAACTTACAGCAAGAATTTACGCCGCCACTGAGAAAGTTACACATGCAATGTTACAGCAAGTTTGGGAAGAAATTGACTTCCCATGGGCTGTGTGCAGGATAATCAACGGAAACCACATACAACATCTTTAGTTTAATGTAAAACAAAATTGATGTGTTTCCCTACAAAATAACACTAAATCCAGCTCTATATCTTGTTTCAATAAATTTATATGAATTTTTAAAATTGTGAAGTCCTTTCTGAAACTCCCTGTCTACCTTCTTACAACATTTCAACTGATTCGCACAAGTGGAGCTCCTAAAAAACACACAAAAAGTTTTTTTGGTACATAAAATCCGAATGAAACTAGTTTTGAAAGTAAGTTTAATTTTACCGTAAGAATTCATTTTTTATTTATTTCAATCATTTCAAACCGTTTCCGCACATTCAGTTCACGCAAGAATGATTTCTATGTGCTACATTTATCTCGAATTTAAACCTTTGTATCTCGGCAATGGATAAAGATTATTGAATAAAAAATAAGTTTCGGCCTTATCCATTTATATACCGTACCTTAGCGCAAGATTTTAACAAATTTGTATAAGTTTAATGTAAAGAAGTGGCGCACTTCAGAAATCAGTCCGAATAACTGGTTTTTCGCACATAGGTCTATTTGCACGTCAAATCCGAATGGTCCACATACAAATGGTACAATTAGCTGATCGTTAATTTCAGTCCCCTAACATTTGTTTTCAAAAAGAGTCAATAGATTTGCACAATTTACAAGGGCGCCAGTTCCAGTTCGTTGTTCAAACGTTGGTTAACATAGGGTAACACAGCTACAGTAAGACAGGTGTACAAATGACAATACGGATGGCCGCTGTCTTAGGCTAGACCAAAAAGCTTTTTACTGCATGTTTTTAGCTCCGATAGGAACTGAGCATCAAGACCCCACTCCCCTCTCCTAACCTAGATTCTGCACGTGGCCTTCCCAAACATGCACTACTGACCATTAAGATTGCTACGCCACGAAGATGACGTGCTACAGACGCGAAATGTAACCGACAGGAAGAAGATGCTATGATATGCAAATAATTAGCTTTTCAGAGCATTCACACAAGGTTGGCGCCGATGGCGACACCTGCAACGTGCTGACATGAGGAAAGTTTCCAACCGATTTCGCATACACAAACAGCAGATGACCGGCGTTGCCTGGTGAAACGTTGTTGTGATGTCTCGTGTGAGGAGGAGAAATACGTAACATCACGTTTCCGACTTTGATAAAGGTCGGATTGTAGCCTATCGCGATTGCGGTTTATCACATCGCGACATTGCTGCTCGCGTTGTTCGAGATCCAATGACTGTTAGCAGAATATGGAATCGGTGGGTTCAGGAGGGTGATACGGAACGCTGTGCTGGATCCCAACGGCCTCGCATCACTAGCAGTCGAGATGACAGGCATCTTATCCACATGGCTGTAACGGATCATGCAGCCACGTCTCGATCCCTGAGTAACCAGATGGAGACGTTTTCAAGACAACAACCATCTGCACGAACAGTTCGACGACGTTTGCAGCAGCATGGACTATCAGCTCGGAGACCACGGCTGCGGTTACCCTTGGCGCTGCATCACAACCAGGAGCGCCTGCGATGGTGTGCTCAATGATGAACCTGGGTGCACGAATGGCAAAATGTCATTTTTTAGGATGAATTCAGATTCTGTTTACAGCATCACGATGGTCGCATCCGTGTTTGGCGACATCGCAGTGAACGCACTTTGGAAGCGTGTATTCGTCATCGCCATATTGGCGTATCACCCGGCGTGATGGTATGGGGTGCCATTGGTTACACGTCTCGGTCACCTCTTGTTCCCACTGACGGCACTTTGAACAGTGGACGTTACATTTCAGATGTGTTACTACCGAGACTCTACCCTTCATTCGATCCCTGCGAAACCCTACATTTCAGCAAGATAATGCACGACCGCATGTTGCAGGTCCTGTACGGGACTTTATGGATACGGAAAATGTTAGACGGCTGGCCTGGCCAGCACATTCTCCAAATCTCTGACCAACTGAAAATGTCTGGTTAACGGTGGCCGAGCAACTGGCTCGTCACAATACGACAGTCACTACTGTTGATGAACTGTGGTATCGTGTTGAAGCTGCATGGGCAGCTGTACCTATAGACGCCATCCAAACTCTGTTTGACTCAATGCCCAGGCGTATCAAGGCCGTTATTACGCCCAGAGGTGGTTTTGTGGGTACTGATTTCTCAGGATCTATGCACCCAAATTGCGTGAAAATGAAATCACACGTCAGTTCTAGTATAATATATTTGTCCAATGAATACCCGTTTATCATCTGCATTTCTTCTTGGTGTAGCAATTTTAATGGCCAGTAGTGTATTTGAATAATCACAATAACGATAGTGGCAGATATAAAAAGAATTTATAGGAGCACAAAACAGATAGTTTCCGATGTAACAAGATGGAGGGAAAGGGAAGTTAAGCAGACTGCACCAGCTAAGAGTACCGGGAAAGGGGGAAGGATCTACAAGGGTAACGAGTGCATACAGAGACAATGGTAATCATCATTGCTTTAGTACGTACATCGTTTAGTAGATACGTCGGCTTCTGCAGCTGGAGACGATGTTCAGTTGTCTATTATGAAGGGCTTATTTCAATAGTGTTAAAAGTCCATTACCTTCATTTTTATGCTTATAATGCTTCTGAAATCCAAACAAACAGAAAGAAAAGTTCATCTCTAGCAAAAAGCCACATACTTTAATATTTCTGGTATCTCAACTGCAGATTTTTCAGCTCTCATTTAACTTTAGGACTCTGTATCTCAAAATGAACAAAAATGGACTTGTACCACTATTGAATGAAGCCCTTCTTATTATAATGTATGGAGGTTATTCAAGAGGCGGGTTCCTGCTATTGAGAGGGATTTAGAGAAAGTGGCTAACGATGCCGAGGGACAAGAAGGATTTTTCTCTGATGGGAATGGGTCTTTCTGTCATCTTGCTCAGACAAGAGCGTTAAGGCCTAAGAGAGACATGGGGAACAGTGTGTGCTCATAAGACAAAATTACAAAAGCCAGGGGGTACAGAAATCTCTACACTTGTCTGCAAGCAGACGATAGTTGTGCATATGGCGGTGAAATGATCGGAGTCAAACATCGCAGACATAACGAATAGAGGCATTCATAACCAGTTTCGTCGGCTGTGGGCTTTGTTGAGAAATACGAGGGTCGTTCAGTAAGTAATAGCTCACTTTTTTTTTAAAAAAAAAAAGGCCATTAATATACACAGACAAACGTCCTTGTTGATGCTTCACATTCGATGTTTGTTCTGTGTGACGGTGAAGTTTCGAACCGTTCTGGCAGATGGCAGAGCTGTAGTACAGCGTCAAAATGGCGCCCACATACGACTCACGTTACAAGCAGCATACCGTTATTGAATTCTCGTCTGCAGAAAAAGAAACCGTGGTGAACATCCATAAACGTTTGTGTGCAGTGTATGGCGATGTTGCAGTTGATAGGAGTACAGTAATGGGTAATGAAAGTTACAGCCTCAGGAAATGCAGAAACAGAGCTCCACGATCTGCCACGCTGTGGACGTCCTGTCACAGCCACTGCTCCAGACGTGCTGAATCGTGCGGATGCCGTTATTCGTGCAGACCGGCGCATCACCACTCGACAATTGGATCTACAGTTGTCGGTCAGCATTGGAAGTGCGTCTGCAATGATAGAGACTCTCGGATATTCAAAGAGGTGCTTACAGTGCGTTCCACGAATGCTCACAGCAGACGATAAGATTCAAAGAAAGGTCATTTCATGTGAATTGTTGGAGCGTTTTGATACCGATGGAGAGGCCTTTCTGTCACGGATCGTTACAGGGTACGAAGGCTGGGTGCAGCACTTTACGCCGGAAACAAAAAGGCAGTCCATGGAGAGGCAACATCCTCATTCACCACAAGAGACGAAAGTCGAGATAACCCCCTCAGCTGGAAATGTCACGGTGACAGTCTTCTGTGATTGTGATGGAGTCATTCTCGCGGGTGTGATGCGAAGATGGTCACTCATCAGTTCAGAGGCATACGTGAAAACTCTGAATAAAATCAAGAACCTTTTCCGACGTGTTCAATTGGACAATAATCCAATAGAAATCTTGCTCCAACACGATGATGCACGCCCACAGGCATGTCTGAGAACCCGTGAACACATCGCGAAATTGGGTTGGACATCACTGCCTCATCCACCCTACAGTCCAGACCTGGCACCCTCGGACTTCCATCTCTTTGGACTGCTTAAAGATTCTCTACGGGGAACACACTCTGAAGGTGACGAGAGCGTCAGTCGTGCGGTGAAAACATGGCTACACCTGTAGGACGAGCTTTCACCAGAAAGGAATACATGCTCTTCCACAACGTTGGCGTATGGCCACAGAACGTGATGGAATGTAGAAAAATAGATCATGGACAAGACATGTTGACGTATATTGTCACGAAATTCTGACTCTTAGCAATAAACATGTTCTGAGAAAAAAAATTGGGGCATTACTTATTCAACGACCCTCGTACCTTGCAGGAAAACCTCACTGTAATGATTAATTCGAAGTGGAAGTGTTTGTACAAGTTTCTTTTTGAGGTCTAGAGAGAACAGCTTTTTATACTTTTCACAGCATGGTGAGATGCTGATGCCTCTTGCGCACTGCAGTTACGTGCTCATTCCAGTTTAGATTTTCATCTAATATTACTCAAAGAGTCTTTACTGAGGTAGGGAAGTTGATATTTGTCCCATTTAGGATTAAAGATGATAAAGGGTTTCCAATGTTCGGACTATGAGACTAGAATGACCAATCAGTACCACTTTGGTTTTGGATGTACTGAGTTTTAGCACTACCTGTATATCCCGTGCCTATTTTGATAGTGCACACAGGTCGGAATTGGGGTTCTCGATAGTTGTCCTTAGGTTTATTGGTTTTGCACTAAGATACAACTGGAGGTCATCAACATACATTTATTTGCAGTAGGACAATAGTGAAGACATCTCATTATCATAGATTGAAAAGAGTGTAGGTCCTAATACCGTACCCTGGGGGACATGTGATACTACCTGCCTCTATTGTGACTTTACAGTGCAAGGCATGGCTTACTGCTGGTGAGTCGTCAGATATGAGCGAAACCATTGCACTGCACTTTGCAAGAACTAGAGGCTGCTATGTAAATGTCGAAGTTGTGAGTGTCGGAACCTTTGCTGACTCTAAGTAGCACATGACAGTCACCTCTTCTGCATTTATGGCAAACTTCAGGTCATTTTTATTAAGGCAGAATACTCTACTGGTGCTCATCTTTCAAGAACAAAGAGGGGGCAACAGGAATTGGAGACCACCAGCGAAGTGCTCAGATTAAAAAAGATGTGAGAAAAGGATGCAACCTTTCTCCACTACTGATCACTATGTGCATTAAAGAAACAACTTTGAAATAATATAAGTATTCTGCAGTGTTAAAATTCGAAGTGAAAGGATATCATTGATAGCAGTAGCTGCTGATAATGCTAACAACAGTGAAAATTCGGAGAAGTTATAGGACATGTCGAATTGAATGAGTAATCTAATAAGCACAGAAAATAGACTGAGAGTGAACCACAGAAAAACTGACTACGTACCAGATTAAGGGTGCGATTCTACCTCCCACGAACTATAAGAAAAGTCAACGCTTCCAAAAACATTGAGCAACACGGTTTTGCTACAGTAAACTCACACAAAAGTTAAATTTTAAAAAAATTGCTGTAAAACCTTCTAAAAAATTGTAGAGTTCGCTTGTAGCTATGAATCCTCATTTACTGTGGAGTCAAGATACAGCCGGTTTCGCGATAATGAATCGCATGTGAGCCGGCCTCGGTGGCCGTGCGGTTCTAGGCGCTCCAGTCCGGAGCCGCGCTGCTGCTACGGTCGCAGGTTCGGTTGGTTGGTTTTGGGGAAGGAGACCAGACAGCGAGGTCATCGGTCTCATCGGATTAGGGAAGGATGGGGAAGGAAGTCGGCCGTGCCCTTTGAGAGGAACCATCCCGGCATTTGCCTGGAGCGATTTAGGGAAATCACGGAAAACCTAAATCAGGATGGCCGGACGCGGGATTGAACCGTCGTCCTCCCGAATGCGAGTCCAGTGTCTAACCACTGCGCCACCTCGCTCGGTTCGCAGGTTCGAATCCTGCCTCGGGCATGGGTGTGTGTGATGTCCTTCGGTTAGTTAGGTTTAAGTAGTTCTAAGTTCTAGGGGACTGATGACCACAGCAGTTGAGTCCCATAGTGCTCAGAGCCATTTGAATCTCATGTGCAGGTTAATCTACAACAGCATACGTACGAATTGGAGTCCATTAAGTGCACAAACTAATAGTGCCTACTATCGAGGAGGTAGAAAAGTACTCACTTGGCTGGATTATTTCAAGCCATTAAAGCAATACAATCTCCCAACGCTCTACAGGGGTGGTCCATTGATCGTGACTGGGCCAAATATCTCACGAAATAAGCGTCAAACGAAAAAACTACAAAGAACGAAACTTCTCTAGCTTGAAGGGGGAAACCAGATGGCGCTATGGTTGGACCGCTAGATGGCGCTGCCATAGGTCAAACGGATATCAACTGCCTTTTTTTAAATAGGAACCCCCATTTTTATTGCATATTCATGTAGTACGTAAAGAAACATGAATGTTTTAGTTGGACCACTTTTTTCGCTTTATAATAGATGGCGCTGTAATAGTCACAAACATATGACTCACAATTTTAGACGAACATTTGGTAACAGGTAGGTTTTTCAAATTAAAATACAGAAGGTAGGTACGTTTGGACATTTTATTTCGGTTGTTCCAATATGATACATGTACCTTTGTGAACTTATCATTTCTGAGAACGCATGCTGTTACAGCATGATTACCTGCAAATACCACATTAATGCAAAAAATGCTCAAAATGTGCAATGTAGTCTGCTTGAAACTGGAATAGGCAAGGGTGGCTGAATAAAAATTGTATATGATGATCATGATGATGATGATTAAAAAGTCACAGATAGCTGGTCTATTAGATGAAGCCCATGTTCTAGAGCAAGGTGTTCATCACCTGACTGCTCAAAACCTGTTGAGTACCTGGTGGTGCCGGCGTGCTGGTAGCTGCTGAGGTAGAAGCCCTTCATGTCGGTGGGCAGCTCCCCAGAGAAGGTGAGTGTGAGCAGCAGGAAGGTCCCTGCTTCCAGAGGCTCCTCCAGGTCCACCTGCAGGAACTCCCGATCTGCGTCTATGACCTCAGGCTGGGACACAGTCAGAGCACCCTCGTTCCACAGGGCCGTGGCGCCACTCACTGTCAGGTCTGGCCCGGCATGCAGCACGATCGCAGTTGACGAATTGTCCACCACCTGGCACAGACCACAAACACAGTGAGTAGTGGTTTGGGCTAGAGACACAGTGGATTGAAGAAGAGCCTTCAGAGCAGCACGGCACATCAACAACAGTTGCCATGTCCTAGTGACAAACACCAGCTGTTCAAAATGGCTCTGAGCACTATGGGACTCAACTGCTGTGGTCATCAGTCCCCTAGAACTTAGAACTACTTAAGGGGCTCCGGAAAGGCTCAAAATCATGAAAAGTTCAATTTTTACTTTTTTGCGTTTTCTGAATCTGCAGACTATTACCTTTTAATAGATATATAATTTATTCAATTCCGAAGACTACAACCATTTTTAAATTTTTTTTGAAATGTGTTTTACATGGGCGTGACCAACTGTGGCGCTGTTAAACTGCTGTCAAATGGTGTTATTATTAACGTCCGTGATCATCAGGTACATTTTAGTGATGTGAGATAAAGTATGTGTTGTGGCTAACCTGTGATGGTTCAATATATATCTCTGGTGTGATTGTCGATTGTTTCATGTTTATTTACTCTGTCGTTATCTCGAAAATATTCGTAATTAATTCTGTTTCTTGAGTCTGTTTTGTTGAAGTATAATAATGAGTAAAAGTAAAGTTATTAGAAATCCTCTGAAGGCTTTTAAGAAAAGGAGAAATCTTGGAAAGCCAAGGTATTTAGAAATATGGGAATGAAGATAGGTTCTAACATGGTACGAGCGATGCTTGCTTTAGACAAGGAACGCCTTCGGGCTGCAGACAGGGCTGTAAAGAGTCTAGAAATACAAGCAAGAGTAAACAGGAGGAGGAACAAGAGGAAGCTGGAGGAGGAGTTTGCAGAGGATGAAGATAATCCATCCTATGGACCTGGAATGCACTAAAAAGTTAATCCAATCTTTGTCGCTCGATTCCCAAAACTTTTATTTTCTCATACTAATTACATGTTTTCTTAGGATCTTCCAAACATATTTGTTTCAAACTTTCAGTAAATGTTACACAGTACCTTCTGCATAATTTAACAGAGCCTTTTTCCAAAAAACTGTATATTTTTGAATATATAAATAAAAAATTGCAAAAAAGTTGTGAATTTTCATTACAATTGAAAAAAAATGATCTTTAATAACTGAACTAAAATTTTGTAAAATCCCTGTGTTAAGTTGTAGCCCATATTCCAACAAATAATCTGTAAAAAGTTCAACTTCCTACCTCAAATACTTTGTGAGGAAAGATGTAATTTATAAGCGTTATTTTAACATTGCAAGTATAGGGCGTTCCAGAGCCCTTTAAACCTAACTAACCTAAGGACATCACATACACCAATGCCCAAGGCAGGATTCGAACCTGCGACCGTAGCAACAGCGCGGCTCCGGACTGGAGCGCCTAGAACCGCACGGCCACCGCGGCCGGCAAACACCAGCTGTCTCATTTTCAGTATCATACAGGTGGGCTGACAGAAATGAGGAAACACCATTAACACAACACTTTACAACGTGTATTGGGGTGTAGGAAAACTGTTTGCATTCAAATTTGCTTTCAGTCATGTCCAACCGGATAAATAAAGGTCCTATATGGTTTTCAAGGGGTTCTTATCCCATTCTTCACGCAAAAGATTGACAAATGCAGGTAATGATGATGCAGATGGGTAGTGCTCTCACACCTGTCACTTCAAAGACCACAGAGGCTGAATGATATTGAGATCTGGTGGCCACAGCAGACGCGACAGTTCAACCACACGCTCACAAAACCAGTCCCAGATGATGTGAGCTGTGTGTACAGGGCCTTATCTTCTTGGAAGACAGAGTCTGTACCATGCGATGGTCACATCCTTAGTAGTAATGCAGACTTGCAGAACACCCATGGCTCTCATAGAACACCACGTGTAGCTGCAGCACAGTTTAAGACAGGGAAGTTAGATTTGGTGCAGTATTTCGGAGCGCACAAGTTACAGCCGGGTGTGGGTTGGATTGCAGTAAGTTACACTGACCAGCGGTTGTGAAGTGGAATGGAGGCCACAGCGGCCATCGAACCGCAGAAAAGCGTAAACACAGCGGTTCGCATGTCGCCCACTAGCGCAACCGTGGTATGGGGCGAACGGGACTCGGAGCGATGCGTTAGGCCGGTATTACACTGTCAAATTTCTTTGTCCAATATCTTTGTCCAATATCTTTGTCAAAGATATTTGATAGATTAATAGGGACTTTGTCAAATGTCGTCCAATATTTGATCAAATCTAGGGCCTCGCTGTATATTTGATCAAAGAAACCGCTTGTCTTCTGTTCACTGCAGTGTGACATGTTACCACATGGAGCGCTAGCATCGCTGCAGCGTTCTGTCGTCTGTAGTGTTTTTATAAACATTGCCGGTAAATACAACTGGTGTGTGCCGACAACTACAAAATTAATAAAGATGTCTGAAGCTGATGAGACTCTTTACAACGTGAGGCACCCTGAATACAAAAATAGATTAAGAAGATTGGAGACCTGACCTGACCTGACCTAACCTAACCTAACCTAACATAACATAACCCTCTCCTGTAGCAAGGAATCGGAGTGTTACAGTGATCCTGTCTTCTGAAGATGTAGCAGTTCTTAAGTGAATATTGTGCTTTGTGATATGAGGATACACTTCATTGAGCACATACAGAAATGTATGCTCATCCATTCTTAAGTAATTGATGTACGACTTGACGTCTTTCACTGTAAGCTCACGTAACAAGTTTTGTTGAATGCTTTTATCGTGTCGTCATAAAACCCACGGCTTCACCCAGATTAGATTAGTTTTTCGTTCCATAGATCCGCACTGAGGAGATCCTCGTGGATGTGGAACATTTCGATTTTTTTAAAGCTGAAATAACAATAGTAATAGTATGAATAAATACAATACACCATTTGTTTCTATTGACAAATTTCATTAAGAAGTAAATATACTGAGAGGCAGTAGTTAGTATATCCAGTTCTTTGAAGAGGTTTCTGTAGGACGTCCGTGAATTTACTCCACAAATAATACGTATTACACGCTTTTGGACTCTGAAAACTTTTGTTTGACTTCAAGATTTACCCCAAAATATTATCCCATATGACATTATGGAATGAAAGTAGGCAAAGTATGCAAGCTTTTCCATTTTTATGTTGCCTATGTCTGCTAACACTCGAATTGCAAATACAGATTTGTTAAGGCCGTTCTGCAGTTCTGTGGTGTACTCCTACCAACTGAATTTATTATCAAGTTGCAATCCCAGGACTTTTAAGACTGTCAACCTCGTATGTATGGTTCCATTTTTCCCCCACTTCTTTTCCGCATGTGCACACAATGCAATTGGGGTACGTACAACTGCTGCGGTTAATAACAAGTTGTTGTCAGCCATCTTGAACTTTGACGAAAAATTTGATGACAGTGTAATACCCCTTCTAGCGCTACGTCAAAGATCTTTGTCAAATATATTGGACGGAATATTGGATCACATCTTTGATCAAATCTTTGACAAAGAAATTTGATAGTGTAATACCGGCCTTAGCGAAACAGAGCCACGAAGCCGAGTATAAATACACTCCTGGAAATTGAAATAAGAACACCGTGAATTCATTGTCCCAGGAAGGGGAAACTTTATTGACACATTCCTGGGGTCAGATACATCACATGATCACACTGACAGAACCACAGGCACATAGACACAGGCAACAGAGCATGCACAATGTCGGCACTAGTACAGTGTACATCCACCTTTCGCAGCAATGCAGGCTGCTATTCTCCCATGGAGACGATCGTAGAGATGCTGGATGTAGTCCTGTGGAACGGCTTGCCATGCCATTTCCACCTGGCGCCTCAGTTGGACCAGCGTTCGTGCTGGACGTGCAGACCGCGTGAGACGACGCTTCATCCAGTCCCAAACATGCTCAATGGGGGACAGATCCGGAGATCTTGCTGGCCAGGGTAGTTGACGTACACCTTCTAGAGCACGTTGGGTGGCACGGGATACATGCGGACGTGCATTGTCCTGTTGGAACAGCAAGTTCCCTTGCCGGTCTAGGAATGGTAGAACGATGGGTTCGATGACGGTTTGGATGTACCGTGCAGTATTCAGTGTCCCCTCGATGATCACCAGTGGCGTACGGCCAGTGTAGGAGATCGCTCCCCACACCATGATGCCGGGTGTTGGCCCTGTGTGCCTCGGTCGTATGCAGTCCTGATTGTGGCGCTCACCTGCACGGCGCCAAACACGCATACGACCATCATTGGCACCAAGGCAGAAGCGACTCTCATCGCTGAAGACGACACGTCTCCATTCGTCCCTCCATTCACGCCTGTCGCGACACCACTGGAGGCGGGCTGCACGATGTTGGGGCGTAGGATCCTGCACTGCGTAGGATCCTACGGTCTTGGCGTGCATCCGTGCGTCGCTGCGGTCCGGTCCCAGGTCGACGGGCACGTGCACCTTCCGCCGACCACTGGCGACAACATCGATGTACTGTGGAGACCTCACGCCCCACGTGTTGAGCAATTCGGCGGTACGTTCACCTGGCCTCCCGCATGCCCACTATACGCCCTCGCTCAAAGTCCGTCAACTGCACATACGGTTCACGTCCACGCTGTCGCGGCATGCTACCAGTGTTAAAGACTGCGATGGAGCTCCGTATGCCACGGCAAACTGGCTGACACTGACGGCGGCGGTGCACAAATGCTGCGCAGCTGGCGCCATTCGACGGCCAACACCGCGGTTCCTGGTGTGTGCGCTGTGCCGTGCGTGTGATCATTGCTTGTACAGCCCTCTCGCAGTGTCCGGAGCAAGTATGGTGGGTCTGACACACCGGTGTCAATGTGTTCTTTTTTCCATTTCCAGGAGTGTAGGTGTGGTTTTATAATGAGAGGGATCCAAGTGTGGCAGCTCTCCTGGACCTGGACGGCGGGGCGTGTCACACCGCCGGCGACACACGGCGGGTTGTTGGTTCGACCCTCTGAGCCAGCCAGTGCGGATGATTCTTCGGGTCTCTACCGCGGACAGTCGTCTCGGCTCCCGGACGCCGGAGACTTACAAGGCGAGGGCTGCAGGTTCAGATGCCGGAACGGGAGCAGTCACTGCCGCCGCATTCCCAGCTACGCCAGCCGAGGAAGAAGCAGCAGCGCGGCCAGCTACGGCTCCCGGCGGAGCAGTGCGGGGATGGTGGCTGCTGAGTCGGCTGCTAGTGCAGCCATCCTGACGTAACTGGACCTCTGCAGATGGCGTACAAGGCCGGCTCGACACAGTGCGTTGCACAGGCCGCTGGCGGTACTACCTCAGCAATGTGGGGCTT
Organism: Schistocerca nitens; assembly: GCF_023898315.1. Lineage (NCBI taxonomy): Eukaryota > Metazoa > Arthropoda > Insecta > Orthoptera > Acrididae > Schistocerca > Schistocerca nitens. Next base: position 142,624,817 of record NC_064625.1, read on the forward strand.
GTGACGCAGACCGAGGTGAACGAAGCTCTGTAGTGCAAAAATCATTTGAAAAGCTCGGACGAGTTTTAATACGGCACCTCCTGGCACCCATCCACTACACACGACACAGCTGCGCCGGCCGGAGTGGCCGAGCGGTTCTAGGCGCTTCAGTCTGGAACCGAGCGACCGCTACGGACGCAGGTTCGAATCCTGCCTCGGGCATGTGTAGGGAAGCAGCCTACTCACGCTGTAGTAAATTCATATCAGCCTTTCCATTGTGTGCCAGCCAGTCTGCTGTAACTAGCTCTGACGTCATAAATGTTGCGCAATACTTTAAAAATCAAGCAAATAACCTAAAACTTTTCTGGCATGTCAGAAGTAATACTAAATTAATATGTGTTAAATATCAGTTCGATAACTTCAGCCATTTTCGAAATTTGGACGTTTTTCTGAAAAAATCATTGGCGCAACAGAAAAGAGCTAGAGACTTCAAAATTTATATTTAGATTCATCTTTCATAATGATTTAATAAAAACAGTACTTTGGATTTCACAAATTAAGATTTTAGTGGAAATTCATGATTTTGTGGTTTTCGTCTCAAAACTGAAGGAAGCAAGATAGATTAAGTAGGCTAATAAATAAGGCTAGGATGTTTAGATTTAAATAGGTTGGAGGTCCGCTATGACTATGAAGATGTGAAAAGTTTCTTTTGAATACCTATAAAATTATAGCGATAGCGGATCTAAAAAGGGCCAGTTCAGAGCTCATCTACTGCGTGCAGTGTAATTTAATTAATTCTCTCGCCCAAAATATTTAACTTAGCCACGTCAAAAATTTATTATCAATATTTACCTGCGTGCTGAATGCACATTTAAATTAAGAGCTTCATCGGCCATCAGCAAAAGAAGCTATAATTTATTATGTAACTTGAAGTGGTGCGTTACTAGCCCAGCGGCTAGTCGGGAGAGCCGATTTGATCAGGCGTTCCCTTAGCCGTCCGCACCGCGGCTTTATATATAAGAACGCTGCACGAGGAAGCAAGGCCCCAGTTCTCTCCAGACGCTGAATAACACGCCATCTGTGTCGGGAGTCACGTCACGTCGGTATCATTGCTACAAACAGCCTCGGATGCCGTATTCAGTTACTCGAGATGCGCGTAACCAGGAAATCATTTCAAGTGAAGTGTTAATTCTTGGATGATTTTCATTATCTAGCTTCAGTTTGCGTATTGTCGTATTTTCACGTGCCGTCGCGGGACAGACATACTACCAATTATTTAGCGTGGCGTTTGATGAAACTAATCATCAAATTATGGCGAGCATTCATTTCAGCATTTAATTCTGACATTTATAGTTGCATCAGCGCATTAGACTCTGAACTGCTCTGATAGTTAGGTTGTAGGGATACTTGTGTTTTTTTTTATCTGTGACTTTGAGAATATACTCAACTATTTTGGAAAATCGTTTTTGATTAGAAATCCCGGACAATCTCCTAATTCCTCAGAGCTATAAGCTGCAGCTATAATTGTATTCTCAGATGAAGTGGGCACTAGGAACTCTAATTACAGGCTTCACGTTTTGTTAAATCACTTTCTGGGTGCTAAAAAGTAAATAGAGAGCCAGTGTTGAGAACGGCGAAAGACAGCATTAACAACATTCTAAAAGCCAGAAACTGATTCAACATTCAAACATTTATACAACAATTATTTTCCTACCAACTTAAACGCCGCCCCACACATGGATGTGTGTGATGTCTTTAGGTTAGTTAGGTTTAAGTAGTACTAAGTTCTAGGGGACTGATGACCTCCGAAGTTAAGTCCCATAGTGCTCAGAACCATTTGAACCATCTGGACACAGCGCACTCTTGGTGCGTAAACCAGCTATCGATATTTTTAAATATATCGGTAATCTGGTATATCGATAGTTAAAAAGACATTGCCACTTCTTGATTTATCTAGAAAAGATATCGTTATATCGATGGTAAAAATATCAACGTACCGGCCCACAAAAATAACGGCTTTGCATTCTAAATATACTGCCGGTTTTAGAGCTGTGCATTTAAGTAGTGATTCTTTGATATTCTTTACGTCAACAAACTATCAGCAAGAATTGAAAGGAAAACGAACACGTTCACGTTTGGCGGTAACCACTTAACTAACAGTTGTAACTGTATGTAAATGTTAAGTGGCATGATAAACGGTGACTGATGAGTCTTTCACTCGGTTTCGTCAGATGTCCAATTTGTCCGCACACCTCATGTTGACTTCCGTTATTTTCATTTCTGCCAACGCCAGTGATGCAGCAGTTGTAGTGTCAAAATCGCGTTGTGATGCTAAAGGTTGCAGTTTCTGTTGGTAGTGCTGAGCACCGATTACATCAGCATTTCCCCTCTCATGCCTCCGGCTACCTCGAAGACCAGCCTTGTCATTTAGACTTTTGTTCATCATTTTCAGCAACTGTTTATGAAGAATGCCGATGTGAAGAAATAGCACACTGGTTGCTATTTCTTCACAGCGCAAATCTTGTCATTCCATTCATACCGCCAATCCTCTGCCCCTCCCCCCCTGCACCTCCACCCCGCCCTCTGCAGTACAATCAGACTTCTCATTTTGTGGCATATATACGAGGGTCGTTCAATAAGTAATGCCCCAAATTTTTTTTTTCTCAGAACATATTTAATGTTAAGAGTCAGGATTTGGTGACAACATACATGAACATGTCTCGTCCATGTCCTATTTTTGTACGTAGTCTACATCGCAACCTATGACCGTACGCTACCGAAGTGGAAGAGCTTGTACACTACTGGCTACTAAAATTGCTACACCAAGAGGAAATGCGGATGATATACGGGTATTCATTGGACAAATATATTATACTAGAACTGACATGTGATTACATTTTCACGCAATTTGAGTGCATAGATCCTGAGAAATCAGTACCCACAACAACCACCTCTCGCCATAATAACGGCCTTCATACGCCTGGGCATTGAGTCAAACAGAGCTTGGATGGCGTGTACAGGTGCAGCTGCCCATGCAGCTTCAACACGATACCACAGTTCATCAAGAGTAGTGACTGGCGTATTGTGACGAGCCAGTTGCTCCGCCACCATTGACCAGACGTTTTCAGTTGGTGAGAGATCTGGAGAATGTGCTGGCCAGGGCAGCAGTCGAACATTTTATGTATCCAGAAAGGCCCGTACAGGACCTGCAACATGCGGTCGAGCATTATCCTACTGAAATGTAGGGTTTCGCAGGGATCGAATGAAGGGTAGAGCCACGGATGGTAACAGATCTGAAATGTAACGTTCACTGTTCAAATTGCCGCCAACGCGAACAAGAGGTGACCGAGACGTGTAACCAATGGCACCCCATACCATCACGCCGGGTGATACGCCAGTATGCCGATGACGAATACACGCTTCCAATGTACGTTCACCACGATGTCGCCAAACACGGATGCGACCATCATGATGCTGTAAACAGAACCTAGATTCATCAGAAAAAATGACGTTTTGTCATTCGTTCACCCAGGTTCGTCGTTGAGTACAGCATCGCAGGCGCTCCTGTCTGTGATGCAGCGTCAAGGGAAACCGCAGCCACGGTCTCCGAGTTGATGGTCCGTGCTGCTGCAAACGTCGTCGAACTGTTCGTGCAGATGGTTGTTGTCTTGCAAGCGTCCCTAATCAGGGATCGAGACGTGGCTGCACCATCCGTTACAGTCATGAGGATAAGACGCCTGTCATCTCGACTGCTAGTGATACGAGGCCGTTGGGATCCAGCACGGCGTTCCGTATTACCCTCCTGAACCCACCAATTGCATATTCTGCAAACACTCATTCGATCTCGACCAACGCGAGCAGCAATGTCGCGATACGATAAACCGCAATTAATCGCGATAGGCTACAATCCGACCTTTATAAAAGTCGGAAACGTGATGGTACGCATTTCTCCTCCTTGCACGAGGCATCACAACAACGTTACACCAGGCAACGCCAGTCAACTGTTGTTTGTGTATGAGAAATCGGTTGGAAACTTTCCTCATGTCTGCACGTTGTAGGTATCGCCAACGGCGCCAAGCTTGTGTGAATGCTCTGAAAAGCTAATCATTTGCAAATCACAGCATCTTCTTCCTGTCGGTTAAATTTCGCGCCTGTAGCACGTCATCTTCGTGGTGTAGTAATTTAAATGGCCAGTAGTGTATTCCCTGGTGGTAAAATCTCTCGTCTTGTGATGCGCCGGTCTGCACGAATAATGGCGTCCGCACGATTCAGCACGCCTGGAGCAGTGGCTGTGACAGGACGTCCCGAGCGTGGCTGATCGGGGAGCTCTGTTTCAGCATTTCCTGAGGCTGTGACTTCCTTCACCCATCGCCCAACTGTACTCCTATCAACTGCAGCATCGCCATACACTGCACACAAACGTTTATGGATGTTCACCACGGTATCTTTTTCTGCACACAAGAATTCGGTAACAGCGCGCTGCTTGTAACGTGAGTCGTATGTAGACGCCATTTTGACGCTGTACTACGGCTCTGCCATCTGCCGGAACGGTTCGGAACTTCACCGGCGCACAGAACAAACACCAAATATGAAGCGCCAGCAAGGACGTTTGTCTATGTATATTAATGACATTTTTTAAAAAAATGTGGGGCATTACTTAATGAACGACTACAGCTCGTGGTCTCACGGTAGCGTTGTCACTGTCCGAGCACGGGGCCCCGGGTTCGATTCCCGGCTGGGTCAGGGATTTTCACTTGCCTCGAGATAACTCGGTGTTGTGTCGTCTTCATCATCATCATTCATCCCCATTACGGTCGGTGGAAGGCAATGGCAAACCACCTCCGCTAGGACCTTGCCTAGTACGGCGGTGCAGTTCTCCCGCATCTTCCCCTACGCTCTGTTAAGGACTGTGGGACTTCATCATCTTCACTTATTGAACGACCTGCGTACTCGCTTTACACAGTCAAAGAGAAAGACTGGACGTGACGATTGCTCAAAAATTAGGAAGACCCCTTCACAAAGTGAAAGTAAAATTTTGTACTACATACAATTTGAAGGGAAAATTTCAAATATGTATCGAAAATTGTAAAAAAAAAATAATATAAAAAAATATCGGCCCTTGAAATTGCCTTTTTGATGTCGATATATCGATATGTGGGGAAAGAACACCTGTGATATAGTCGATATTTTGCGAAAAAGCCGCGCGGTGTTAGCCGAGAGGTCTGGGGCGCTGCAGTCATGGACTGTGCGGCTGGTCCCGACGGAGGTTCGAGTCCTCCCTCGTGCATGGGTGTGTGTGTGTTTGTCCTTAGGTTCAAATGGCTCTGAGCACTATGGGACTCAACTGCTGAGGTCATTAGTCCCCTAGAACTTAGAACTAGTTAAACCTAACTAACCTAAGGACATCACAAACATCCATGCCCGAGGCAGGATTCGAACCTGCGACCGTAGCGGTCTTGCGGTTCCAGACTGCAGCGCCTTTAACCGCACGGCCACTTCGGCCGGCTTTGTCCTTAGGATAATTTAGGTTAACTAATGTGTAAGCTTAGGGACTGATAACCTTAGCAGTTAAATCCCATAAGGTTTCACACACATTTGAACTTTTTTTTTTTCCCTAGCGTAAATTCGGCCAAAAGTTTGCAACTGCGCTACAAAACTCATCAGACCAAAGGGCTTTGTTCCACAGTCCAGCTTTTAGGGCATCGGCTGCACGTTTTCCTGTTTGCATGACTGATGAGTGCTGTATTGGCATCCCAACTGCTAATTTTAATTTTAAAAACAAACAGGCTCACTTGCACCGTTTACCTAGAATTTACCTAGGGTTCAGTCGGGATAACCCAACCTTCATCAGAATAAAAGTAGCTACCGTTTGTCCACAATGTTCCAGTATAGCACTCGTGGCAGCCGCATCGCGGTCAGCCGGCTGCTGTGACCGAGCGGTTCTAGGCGCTACAGTCTGGAACCGCGCGACCGCTATGGTCGCAGGTCCGAATCCTGCCTGGGGCATGTATGCGTATGATGTTAGTTAGGTTTAAGTAGTTCTAAGTTCTAGGGGACTGATGACCTCAGATGTTAAGTCCCATAGTGCTTAGGAGAGACCGCCAATTGTGAAATTCAGATTCGATTCATACTGCGCATAATAAAAGCTCATGGCCAGAGGTGTAATGTGGCGAAGCCCCAAGATGCACTTCTCAGCCGTTGTCGAGAAAATCGACAGTTAAAAGAAACCGTTACGGTGAAATATTCTCTACGATTCATAATTTTCTACAGCGTCGTAGCCGGCACGGTAGCTCAGCGTGTTCGGTGAGAGGGTTACGCGCCCTCTGTAATAAAAAAACTGAGTTAATCGATCATCAACGAACTTAAACGGATGTCTTACGACGTCCGCCCCGAGCAGACACAACGAACGAAAACGAACAAAATGAGATTAAAAAAAAAAAAATAGCGCAGCGGTAAGCGCTCGGGTTCGTAATCCGAAGGTCGCCGGATCGAATCTCGCGCAATGCAACTTTTTTTTTTTAGTATTTGTTTTTTGTAATTCAAATGTGTATATATGTACACACACACACACATATATATATATATATATATATATATATATATATATATATATTTCCCGGCAATCAGTTGCAACAATTATGCATATAATAAGTTGTTGAAAGTCGTTTGTCGTGGAAAAACTGGCGACTTCGAACATCATTATGTTTTCCGCAAACAAAGTTGTATTTCACAAATGTTATTGTCTTCATAATGTTAACCACGTATAGTTAACGGAAGACGTAGAAACGATAGTCCGAAACGAATACGTATAGCGTAAGTCAAACGTTCGAATTAGAACAGAGACCCCACGAACACAAATTTGCTGTGGCAGGTATGAAATATAAACTCCGTTACTCGCTCGTTACACTTGAAGGACAGATGTAGAATGGGCCGAAACGAGCCGCCGCATAACAGCGTAGTTGCCTGCTAACTTCGAAAGAAGGTAGATGCGGTCCCTAGCGCAACTTGTAACATCGTCGAAAATCAGTGCGGACGGGAGAGCTTTGGTACACCATGTTAAAAAAACGGAAAAATGGAGGCGGTACAATTGGAGAGCGATCCGCCTTCACCAAAATGCGAAGGTCGCCGGATCAAATCTCGCGCCATGCAACTTTTTTTTTATTATTAGTTTTTTTGTAATTCAAATATATATATATATATATATATATATATATATATATATATATATATATATATATACGAGGGCTATTCCGAAAGTAAGGTCCGATCGGTCACGAAATGGAAACGACTATAAAAATCCGATAAAGCTTTGCACAGATGTGTTGGGTAGTGTCTCTAGTATAACCCCAGTTAGCATCACGTCGCTCTTCTCATTTCTGAGCTCGCAGTGAGTGCGTAAAGATGTCTAGGAAATAGTGTCTGCCGCCAAGTACGTGGGCCTGGTGAGAAATGTCCCCTGAAGCTATGCAGCTAACATTACATAACTGTCGTGCTGTTTCGTCTTAAAGACAATTCGCAGCCGCATTCTGCAGGGGCAATGAAGATGCTCCTGCATCGTTTTCAAATGGAAATGTGAGATTACCCACAATACAGCCCGTAATTGTCTCCCTCTGAGTTTCAGCTCAGGTCACATGAACCGCTGGTTATGAAGACAACATTTCGGCACAAGACAACGAGCCGTAGGCCAGCGTAGAGAATTGGCGGAGAGCACTGGCGGCTGCCTTCTATAGCGAGGGTATGGGGAAGTTGGTACAACGCTACGATACACGTCTAAGTCGGGTCGGCGACTATGGAGATAAGTAGCTGCAAGGTGTATCTAACTGTTGCAAATAAAACATTTTTGATTTTTACCGTGGTTTCCATTTCGCGACCTATCGGACCTTACTTTCGGAATAGCCCTCGTATATTACGAACACGAGCACTTACCGCTGCGCCACAACGCTGTTGAGAAGCCATTCGTCGTAGAGCGTATTTCACCGGAACGGTATCTTTTAACTGTCGATTTTGTCGACAACGGCTGAGAAGTGCATCTTGGTGCTTTGCCACATTACACCTCTGGCCAAGAGCTTTTATTATGCGCAGTATGAATCGAATCTGAATTTCACAATTGGCGGCCTCCCCTTGTTAGAGCCATTTGAACCATCGCGGTCACGAAGTGGGGCCGAGGCAGTTTCAGATAAGTTTTTACAGTCTGACGATAATTTATGGATTTGTAGTTTTAGCTTGACGACATCCACTATAGACAAACGGTAGTTACTTTTATCCTGAAGAAGGTTGGGTTATCCCGACTGAAACGTAGGTATATCTAGGTAAACTTTGCAACTGAGGCTGTTGGTCTTTATAATTAAAATTTATACAGTTGCTGACGGGGCCGCGAAATGTTGAAAATATTCACATTCCAACTCTCCCTACAATTGCTTGCTTACGGAGTTGACAGGGTTCGCCAGTACGACATTCATTTCTGCAGTGACTTCTGGAGTTGTCGTCCTCACAATATTCGACAGTCCTCTACGTTGAGCGTCTGTCACTATCACTCGGCACACACTTTCTTCCGCGTTGTGATTTAGAAGATGATGATTTCCCGATTTTCTTGAGTGCTCTTTAAATATTTGATACGGCGCCTCTTGAAGTATCAAGCACTTCGGCAACCGTAATTATGGAAGCAACAATTTTCCCATGTTCGAATTCATTTATCTCCGACGTAATACACTCACAGCTAGACAGAACACATTTCTCTCCACGACTGACACATGAAGCGTATTGACGGCGGTTCATTGCCAAACACAACAGTGCTTGGGTAGCATCTGTGTTCACGACATTCAAGCACGCATTTGTCAGGGTATTTTCGTGTTTTTTGTCCGTCCACTTTATTTGTTGTTAACCATGCACACGAGAAAAAGTTCAGAAACACTATAAAGTGATATTTACAGTTTATGTACTGGAGCGCCAAAGAAACTGGTAAACGCTTGCGTATTCAAATAAAGAGTACGCTGACAGAATACCGCGCTATGGTTGGCAGCGCCGGCGTGGGACAAGCGTCTGGCGCAGTTGTTAGATTGGTTATTGCTGCTACAATGGCAAGTTATCAAGATTTAAGTGAGTTTGAACGTGGAGTAACAAGCGCCGTGACGAGACACAGCATCTCCGAGGTAGCGATGAAGTAGGGATTTTCCCGTACGACCATTTCACGGGTGTGCCATGAATATCAGGCATCCGGTAAAGCATCAAGTCTCCGACATCGCTGCGGCTGGAGAAAGATCCTGCAAGAACGGGGCCAAAGACGACTGAAGAGAATCATTGAACGTACTGAAACCCATCCGCAAATTGCTGCAAATTTCAATGCTGGTATATCAACAAGCGTCAGCGTACGAACCATTCGTCGAAATATCATCGATCTGGGCTTTCGGAGTCGAATGCCCACTTGTGTACCCTTGATGACTGCATGAGAGAAAGCTTTACGCCTCGCCTGTACCCGTCAGCACCGACAATGGACTGTTGATGACTGGAAACATGTTGCCTGATCGAGCGAGTTTTGTTTCAAATTGTAGAGACCAGATGGACATGTATGGGTATCGAGACACCCTCATGAATCCGTGGATTCTGCATGTCAGCATGGTACTGTTCAAGCTGGTGGGGGCTATGTAATGGTGTGGGACGTGTGCAGTTGGAGTGATACGAGACCCCTGATATGTCTAGACAAGAATTTCACAGGTGGCACGTACGCAAGCATCCTGTCTGCTCACCTGCATCCATTGTCCATTCTGGCGGACTTGGGCAATACCAACAGGACAATGTGACACCCCACACGTCCAGAATTGCTACAGAGTGGCTTCAGGAACAATCTTCTGAGTTTAAACACTTCCGCTGGCCACCAAGGTCCCCAGACATGAACATTATTGAGCATATCTAGGATACCTTCCAACGTGCTGTTCAGAAGAGATCTCCATCCCGTCGTACTCTTGCGGATTTATGGACAGCCCCGCAAGGTTCATGGTGTCAATTCACTCCAGCACTACTTCGGATATTAATCATGTCCAATCCACGTCGTGTTGTACTTCTGCGTGCTCGCGGGGTCCCTGCGTGGTATTAGGCAGGTTTACCAGTTTCTTTGGCTCTTCAATGTATAAACGTATATTGATATAGAAGGGGTAACGTACCGTACTTCACGGATTTACTTAGTTTCTTTACACGTTACTCCAATAACAGTTTGGACAGACGTATAGCCGCACGCTGAGACCGAGCGGTTCTAAGCGCTTCAGCCCGGAACCGCGCTGCTCCTAAGGTCGCAGGTTCGAATCCTGCCTCGGGCATGGATGTGTGTGATGTCCTTAGGTTAGTTAGGTTTAAGTAGCGCAAAACTATAGGCCTACATCTCTGACATCGATCTGTTGTAGAATTTTAGAACAAGGTTTTTGCTCGCGTATCAAGTCATTTCTGAAAACCCAGAATCTACTCTGTAGGAATCAACATGGATTCCGGAAACAGCGATCGTGTGAGACCCAAATCGCTTCATTTGTTCGTGAGACCCAGAGAATATTAGATACAGGCTCCCAGGTAGGTGCCATTTCCCTTGACTTCCGGAAGGCGTTCGATACAGTTCCGCACTGTCGCCTGATAAACAAAGTAAGAGCCTACGGAATATCAGACCAGCTGTGGGGCTGGATTGAAGAGTTTTTAGCAAACAGAACACAGCATGTTGTTCTCAATGGAGAGACGTCTACAGACGTTGAAGTAACCTCTGGCGTGCCACACGGGGGTGTTATGGCACCATTACTTCGCACAATATGTATAAATGACCTAGTAGATAGTGTCGGAAGTTCCATGTGGCTTTTCGCGGATGATGCTGTAGTATATAGAGAAGTTGCAGCATTAGAAAATTGCAGCGAAATGCAGGAAGATCTGCAGCGGATAGGCACTTGGTGCAGGGAGTGACAACTGACCCTTAACATAGACAAATGTAATATATTGCGAATACATAGAGAGAAGGATCCTTGATTGTATGATTATATGATAGCGGAACAAACACTGGTAGCAGTTACTTCTGTAAAATATCTGAGTGTATGCGTACGGAACGATTTGAAGTGGAATGATCATATGAAATTAATTGTTGGTAAGGCGGGTGCCAGGTCGAGATTCATTGGAAGAGTCCTAAGAAAATGTAGTGCATCAACAAAGGAGGTGGCTTACAAAACACTCGTTCGACCTATACTTGACTATTGCTCATCAGTGTGTGATCCGTACCAGGTCGTGTTGACAGAGGAGATGGAGAAGATCCAAAGAAGAGCGGCGCGTTTCGTCACAGGGTTATTTGGTAACCGTGATAGCGTTACGGAGATGTTCAGCGAACTCAAGTGGCAGACTCTGCAAGAGAGGCGCTCTGCATCGCGGTGTAGCTTGCTGTCCAGGTTTCGAGAGGGTGCGTTTCTGGATGAGGTATCGAATATATTGCTTCCACCTACTTATACCTCCCGAGGAGATCACGAATGTAAAATTACAGAGATTCGAGCGCGCACGGAGGCTTTCCGGCAGTCGTTCTTCCCGCGAACCATACGCGACTGGAACAGGAAAGGGAGGTAATGACAGTGGCACGTAAAGTGCCCTCCGCCACACACCGTTGGGTGGCTTGAGCAGTATAAATGTAGATGTAGTTCTAAGTCTAGGGGACCGATGACCTCAGATGTTAATTCCCATAGCGCTCAGAGCCATTTGAACAATATTTTTTTTTAGACGTATACACAACAATGTGATGTTTTCTTCCTCCCAGCTGGTTTCAACAGAAAACAGGAAAGCTGTCTTTATGGTTTATCGGCTTATGATTAAATACTGGTAGGGAATCCGAATCTGCAGTAACAGCAAACAAGGCTCAGGGTCAGAGAGAAGGGAAAGAGGAGATGGACAGAGATTTGGGAGGAAATGGACATAGAAGTGGGGGAGGAAGAGGTGCACATAGACAAGCGGCAGGACGAGATGGAGGGAGAGGGAGATTGCGACGTGTATCCTACAGACATAGATATCGAGCAGCTGTGAAGCATTGCTTGGTTCGCTAGTAGTAATTCATACACTATGGGTCCGATGTATCTCAACACCTGTATGCAGTGTGGAGCTGACCACTAGATGTCACGAGAGGTCGACCCACGATTATAAATGAAAACGGATACTGTTGTCAATAGAGTAACAGTAACAGCAGAATACGTTGGTCAGGGGAGCTCAGTGGAACGTTATTACATCTACATCTACATACATACTCCTCAATCCACCATACGTACGTGATGGAGGGTACCTCGAACCACAACTAGCATCTTCTCTCCCTGTTCCACTCCCAAACAGAATGAGGGAAAAATGACTGCCTATATGCCTCTGTACGAGCCCTAATCTCTCCTATCTTTGTGGTCTTTCCGCGAAATGTAAGTTGGCGGCAGTAAAATTGTACTGCAGTCAGCCTCAAATGCTGGTTCTCTAAATTTCCTCAGTAGCGATTCACGAAAAGAACGCCTCCTTTCCTCTAGGGACTCCCACCCGAGTTCCTGGAGCATTTCCGTAACACTCGCGTGATGATCAAACCTACCAGTAACAAATCTAGCAGCCCGCCTCTGAATTGCTTCTATGTCCTCCCTCAATCCGACCTGATAGGGATCCCAAACGCTCGAGCAGTACTCGAGAATAGGTCGTATTAGTGTTTTATAAGCGGTGGTCTCCTTTACAGATGAACCACATCTTCCCAAAATTCTACCAATGAACCGAAGACGACTATCCGCCTTCCCCACAACTGCCATCACATGTTTGTCCCACCTCATATCGCTCTGCAATGTTACACCCTAATATTCAATCGACGTGACTGTGTCAAGCGCTACACTACTAATAGAGTATTCAAACATTACGGGATTCTTTTTCCTATTCATCTGCATTAATTTACATTTATGTATATTTAGAGTTATCTGCCATTCTTTACACCAATCACAAATCCTGTCCAAGTCATCTTCTATCCTCCTACAGTCATTCAACGACGACACCTTCCCGTACACCACAGCATCATCAGCAAACAGCCGCACATTGCTATCCACCCTATCCAAAAGATCATTTATGTAGATAGAAAACAACAGCGGACCTACCACACTTCCCTGGGGCACTCCAGATGATACCCTCACCTCCGATGAACACTCACCATCGAGGACATCGTACTGGGTTCTACTACTCAAGAAGTCTTCGAGCCACTCACAAACTTGGGAACCAATCGCATATGCTCGTACCTTAGTTAGGAGTCTGCAGTGGGGCACCGAGTCAAACGCTTTCCGGAAGTCAAGGAATATGGCATCCATCTTATACCCTTCACCCATGGTTCGCAAGATATCATGTGAAAAAAGGGCGAGTTGCTTTTCGCAGGAGCGATGGTTTCAAAAGCCGTGCTGATGCATGGACAGCAACTTCTCTGTCTCAAGGAAATTCATTATATTCGAACTGAGAATATGTTCGAGAATCCTGCAACAAACTGATGTTAAGGATATTGGTCTGTAATTTTGATGATCCGTCCTTCTACCCTTCTTATATACAGGCGTCTCCTGCGCTTTTTTCCAGTCGCTCGGGACTTTACGTTGGGCAAGAGATTCGCGATAAATGCAAGCTAAGTAAGGAGCCAATGCAGTAGAGTACTCTCTGTTAAACCAAATTTAAGGCTGACCCGACAAATTGAACATTTCATTTCCAATGTGTTTATTAACTACCAAAACAATCTCAAGTAAAAATTGACAGTCTCCACTCAGGCAAGATTATTTACGCAACACTCATTACATAAAATAATAAGCAAGTTAATAAATCATTAGCCAACGATCTCTCATAAACATTGAGAAACGCCACTCAGGCTGAATTTGACAATAACGTTAACAAAGCAACTCTAGCTAAGACACGTTATTTAAGACCCTTTCAATTCCAATATTTTAACATTACATGTAAAATAACAGTGGACACACAGCCTCAATTTTTAACACGAATACTTAGAACATATTTATTAAAACGTAACTTGGGCAATCTTGCAAATTACTAGACTAGAGAACCTTGCAGAGCGAACCACGAAATTATTCAAATGCCCATTGGCTTGTAACATGGGCTTTTAGGGCATAGAAAGTTACAACTTTTTACAATTATAAATATGTAACAACAGAAGTAAGGCCCAAGCTTGTAAGGGCGAAGTTTAACCACGAACGCTGGAGCCGACTGAGGGAAGTAATACTTCGAACCAAGAATTGGCTCCGTTTGCAACCCCACAACGAGTAGGCCACCGAAATGTGAACCCAGAAAACGCTACCGAAGAGGAACACACGAGCTCAGGCGAAGTCCACCGCCCGTAAGCCAAACTTGTTATCTAAAGGGAAGCGCTAACCTTCGGTTGCCCGCTGCCTCAGCTCACTGAAACAGACCAGACCCGACAACATCTACATCTGCATCTGCATGGATACTCTGCAAATCACATTTAAGTCCCTGGCAGAGGGTTCAGCGAACCACCTTCACAATTCTGTATTATTCCAATCTCGTATAGCGCACGGAAGGAACGAACACCTATATCTTTCCGTACGAGCTCTGATTTCCCTTATTTTATCGTGGTGATCATTCTGCCCTATGTAGGTCGGAGTAGGGGGACAAGGGATGTGCAAAGACACGCTGCATTGTTGCCAAATTTATTCAAGATGGCGGCGATGACGTCATCCAAGATGGCGGCATGTAGACTTGGCAACAGTGCAGGATGTCATCCAAGATGGCGGATTTTGGCGGGAAAATAGGCCAATTGTGCTACGTCCACTAACCTAACCTCAAGAAAAAATGGCGGGAAGTTTGAATTTTGGCGGGAAAATAGGCCAATTGTGCTACATCCACTAACCTAAGCCTCCAGAAGAAAAAATGGCGCGAAGTTTGAATTCCAACAAGATAATGCATGCAAAACTGTACTTCTCTTTATTATTATTATTCATTATTGTTGATTATCATTTATTAACATTCATTATCATTTATTATTATTTATTATCATTTATTATTATTTATTATTGTTGATCTGCCTCCACTAGAAAATTCCCTCCAAATTCAAATTCCAACACGATAATGGCTGCAAAACCTTACTTTTGTTTATTATTATTCATTATCATTCATTGTCACTTATTATCATTCATTATCATTTATTATCATTCATTATCATTTATTATTATTATTATTATTATTTATTATTATAGGCCTACCTCCACTAGAAAATTGCGCCAAATTCAAATTCCAACACCATATTCTCTCGAAAACTGTACTTCTATGTATTATTATCATTTATTATTTATTCAAGATGTCCGATTTTCTCGGTGAGAAAGCCATTCTACTTACATCCATAACAAAAATCTATCACAAGTTCAAATCCCCAACACCATAATTGACCACATGTACGAGCTTTCTCCGTCACTTGTCTTTTTTCACTGGTAGTCTATCATAATCGTGTCAAATAATAAACTGCACTTATAGTAACGTAAGTCATGTCCTTTGATTTTGCAGGGGGGAAGGGACTGAAGAGTTTATTTCAAGCAGTACGGTCATCACTTGATATCGCAGTGCAGTCACCACGACGTCTACGCTCTAACTGAATTAGTTCAAATCCTCTCCACCCCCTGGCCAGCGCGCGGAGTCACTGCCTATGCCTGTCACGTGAGGCGGCCGGCCACAAGCGCAGGGGGCGAGCCCAGCGATCGCTCCCACGTCGTAAACATGTTTTCGCTGGACAGGCTGGAACTAGCCAAGTTTGACGTCACAGCGGTCCCTTGTCCACTCACCACGTGTATTCGTCGCCTCCGCACATTTCCCGCCAAAATTGTTTGCCTCGGAGCAGAATCACACAATGGTCGGCTGTTCCCTGCCACACTTTTGTCGCCAAAGTTGTTTTCCTGGGCACATTCAAACCTGTCGATGCCTACTGTTCACCGTCCACCACGTCTTCTTGTGTGAGCGAGCGAGAACGCAGTGCTACACTTTTGGCAGCAAAGTTTGCTCGACAGTGGAATCCGCCATGACTATATAACAGCACGTTTGGTCCGCATTAGAACGCTCGCTAATTGACTCTCTCTCGTGCGCGTGTAATAACTGTACAATCACTGCGCCATCGCCCCGCGTACGTCACACACCCTCCATACACGCGACAGACATTGTCTACTGTAAATACCTAAGTACTTAATTCCATTTCGATTTTAATCATATTAAATAATTCAATTTAAAATTTCGTATACGCATGCAAAGGTGTTCAACTACCTAATTTCTTTTCGAGGACCAGTAAGCCACCTCTCCATAGGAAACAGCGCCAAGTTCGAAATATGCCAGTAAACAAAACTCGATTGCACTCCCCCCACCAACCTAAGAAAATTGTTGCAAACGAAACTCATCACCACTAAACTAAGTCACCAGCACTCAACCTCTTCCTACACATTTCGGGTACAAGGACTCACCCTGCACTAGGCCCATGGATGGAGGGACCAGTATACTTTACTTAGGAATGGAGTGTATGTATCACACCGACAAGTTCCACACCATACAGACCTGCAAAACACTCCTACATAACTCATTTATAATGCTCTAGACACACGCTTGCTAATTGTAAACAGTTAAAAATAACTCACAGCACAGCCTACAGACATGCGGTATGGGGGTGTATTAAGTGGTTACGGTGTGCTCTCATTACGGCGCTTAAGAAAATGCCAACTGCAGCTGGGTGTGAACACATTTTACACGGGTGTAAACTGTGTAGAGTAGAGAATATGCTCGGAGATGATTGTTTGTATCAGTATGTCGTATCACCCTGTCATCCAGCACCATCAGTTAAGAAAGTGTTTGTGGAGAATAATATCACTCAAATTCAAATGCCCAGACTCCCAACTTGGACCCATCAAACATCTTTGGCACGAAATAAGCATCAAACGAAAAAACTACAGAGAACGAAACTCTTCTAGCTTGAAGGAGGAAACCGGATGGCGCTATGGTTGGCCCGCTAGATGGCGCTGCCATAAGTCAAACGGATATCAACAGCGTTTTTTAAATAGGAACCCCCATTTTTTATTACATACTCGCGTAGTACGGAAAGAAATATGAATGTTTTAGTTGGACCACTTTTTTCGTTTTCTGATAGATGGCGCTGTAATAGTCACAAACGTATAAGTACGAGGTATCACGTAACATTCCGCCAGTACGGACGGTATTTGCTTCGTGATACATTACCCGTGTTAAAATGGACCGTTTACCAATTGCGGAAAAGGTTGATATCGTGTTTATGAATGGCTGTTGTGATCAAACTGCCCAATGGGCGTGTGCTATGTATGCTGCTCGGTATCCTGGACGACATCATCCAAGTGTCTGGACCGTTCTCCAGATAGTTACGTTATTTAAGGACACAGGAAGTGTTGAGCCACATGTGAAACGTCAACCACGACCTGCAACAAATCATGATGCTCAGGTAGGTGTTTTAGCTGCTGTCGCGGCTAATCCGCACATCAGTAGCAGACAAATTGTGCGAGAGCCGGGAATCTAAAAAACTTCGATGTTGAGAATGCTACATCAACATAGATTGCACCCGTACCATATTTCTATGGACCAGGAATTGCATGGCGACGACTTTGAACTTCGTGTACAGTTCTGCCACTGGGCACAAGAGAAATTACGGGATGATGACAGATCATTTTGATTGGCGACTCCATAGTGTCCTGTGCACTACGACCAGATAATGGGTATACTTGAAAGGAGAGACAGCATTGGTCGTATATTTTTGTTTATTATCGCAAAATCGATTTTCGGTCACTTTGTGACCATCTTCAGTGCTGTAATATGTAACTTAAATTAATAAGCACTGGTGTCAATAAGCATTACGGCACGCGTTCTATTTAGCGATGAAGCGTCATTCACCAACAGCGGTAACGTAAACCGGAATAATATGCACTATTGGCCAACGGAAAATCCACGATGGCTGCGACAAGTGGAACATCAGCGACCTTGGCCGGTTAATGTATGCTGGGGCATTATGGGAGGAAGGATAATTGGCGCCCATTTTATCGATGGTAGTCTAAACGGTGCAATGTATGGTGATTTCCTACGTAATGTTCTACCGAAGTTACTACAAGACAGAATGGCGATATACATCCAACATGATGGATGTTCGGCACATAGCTCGCGTGCAGTTGAAGCGGTATTGAATAGCATATTTCATGACAAGTGGATTGGTCGTCATACCACCATACCATGGTTCACCAGATCTGATGTCCCCGGATTTCTTTCTGTGGCGAAAGTTGAAGGATATTTGCCATCGTGATCCACCGAAACGCCTGACAACATGCGTCAGCGCATTGTCAATGCAAGTGCGAACATTACGGAAGGCTAACTACTCGCTGTTGAGAGGAATGTCGTTATACGTTGAAAGGTGGCTACACTGAGCCACAGCGCCAGAGATCGCGCTAGAGAGTATTGTTCCGCCACCTCCACTGGCAGTGATTATTGAGAACTCGTAGTGGGCAGTGCTTTGGGAGAACTCGTGGTAGTCAGTGCTGAGATGTCGTAGTGAGGAGTGTTTGTTGAGATGAGCTAGTAGGCAGTGCTTGCTGAGATGTGATACTGAAAAGTTCTTGTTGAGATGTGATAATAGCGAGTCGGTGTGGAGAGATTGTAATGTCTAGAGTGCTTTTCATCAATATAAATTAAGGTAACAAACTACTTTTCTTTTCTTTCTCATTATTTCAATGTCCTGAATAATGCGTCATTACAGGTTCAGTCAACAAAGCATCTGGCTTGTGTTCTTGTATTAGAGTGTAATTCTGGTTTTCTTGAGTAATTATGGTATTTCTGTTTTCTTTAATTAATTCAGTATAAATGATATTTAAAATTTCTTGTGTTGTTGAAGAAGAACCGTGCCAGATGCGTACGTTGAGTCATACTTCCACACACAGAACAGTTATACTTGTGCTTTGGTTTCGTAGGTTTTATAGTTGCTGGGGACTTAATTAATTAATTGTGTTAATGAAAATTTCCATTTCATTCTTTGTTATTGTTCTATGCAGTCAGATAGCGTAATAATACTAGTCAGGGCCAACCGTTTACGAGACTTCGTAATCGGACATACAGTGACTAAAAATTAAAATTAAAATTATTTGCATTTTATTATAATTAAGCCCCCATGCACGTGGCGACCGCTGCTTCGGATCGTCCCTTGGAATTCTTCTGATTGTAGAAATAGTAGACAGTAGGATTGTTGTAGTAATTTGTAGTTTAGTAATTGTAGTCTATATTGCATGTGTAGATTTGGTAATTGTCATTCTTCTAATGGTATTTTTTTTGCAAAATTTCATTTCTGTTGTCTTGTCTACGTGTTTGACAATTAGTGCAATTATTTCAATTGTTCGATGATCGTGATTGAGGGAAGCATTTCGTGTGAATGATATTGTTGGAGATATAGTGTCATTGTGTGTAATTTTTTATAGTGACGAGTTTTGTATATTTTGTAAATGATCACGCGATCAATGAAAAAGGCAAAAATGATGGATAGTGAGAATGACGAGATTGTTAACATGGCGAACTCGCCAACAGAGGAAAACAGTGTGATGAATAATGAAGTGGAAAACAATGTAATAAGTCGGGAAAATAGTCCGGAACCATTTCAAAATTTTTCTCAATCAGAAAATTCACAGAATACGAGATTAACGATAGAAGATTCTGGAATAGTATCGAACACAGATAGCTTTACAGCCATGACGAAAGAAACTGGTTTTGCGGGAAATGTTAGGGGCGAAAGGAATTTCGAACAAGTTAATACGGAGCAGTTGATGGGTGTAATATTAAATTTGGCATCTGAATTTAAAACACAGATGGGAACAATAGAAACACGGTTTGACTCACTGGGATCACAAATAGGAACAATTAAAACAGAGATGGGAACTTTGCGATCTGAAATTAAAACTGATATAGGAACAATTAAAACTGATATGGGAACAATGGAAACACGTTTTGACTCACTGGGATCACAGTTAGGATCTGAATTAAAAACAATGGAAACACGGTTAGATTCGCGAATAGGGACATGTTTCAAAAATATGAAAGATGAATTAAAGAAAGAAATCAGAGAAGAAGTACAACCGATTTTGAATGCTCACAATAATAGATTAATTGCAGTAGAGATTAGACAAAGGGAACAGGATAGAGAACAGGAAGAAAGAGATCGCGTGATAGTACAAAAATTTTCAGAGTTAAATTTACAACGTGCACACGATAAGGAAGAAATATTTGAGAGAATCGAGGAATCCGTACCAAATGACAGAATAAATAATCTAACACAACAATATGAACAGTTAACTACCAAATGTGTCAACACTGAAACCCGAGTCGCGACACTTACGGAAGACATAAGTAAATAGAAAGAAAAAATAGGTGACTTATCGGAAAGAGTTGAGGAGATTTCTGATAAATTGACAAATCTTAGTTTACATGGGGACAGAGATTCGGATGATACAGCTCCATTACCATTTGCAGAAACCGAAGAGTACCAGAACATAAATAAGCATGTTGAAAATCAGGGAAAATTTAATGAACGAGTGAAAAGGGAATTTGAGGCATTAAAAAAGCAAGTCAAACAAATTGAAGGCGAAATCGTAGGAAAAGACGGCAAAAGAAATTTAGAATCACAGATACCAGAGGGGTTTGAAGAAAATAATTTGTTTCATTTACGGGATGCAACAAGAGAGCGCCAGGCGCGCGAACTTGACAATAATCGACATTCAAACTGGGACAGACGCGGTAGGTCTTTGTCGCCACGAGGCGAAAACTTTGACTATAAACACTTTTTGACTGTTCGGAAATTTAAGATCTTCCGCAATTCTAAGAATGACATACATCCATGTGCATGGTTAGATCAATTTATGTATGCACTCCCACCAAATTGGCCACTAAGTCACAAACTGGAATTTATGTGTGGATATTTAGAAAACGAACCGGCGACGTTGATGCGCGCACTCATTAGAGATTGTAATAATCTGAATGATTTTTATCATGCATTTCTATCGGCATATTGGTCCGAAAACACACAAGACAGAGTCAAACATAGTCTGATTATGCAGCGTAATTTTAAACAGTCTGAGTTCCGCACGCCGGCAGAATACTTTGAAGACATGATTCGAAAGAATCAGTTCCTGTCCAACCCTTATAGCCCGACTGAATTAATTCGCATTTGTTTAACTAAGTTGCCACAATCCATAAGACAAATTGCTTTAGCTGGAAGATGTAAAGACGACATTGAGACTTTTAAGACTTTGTTACAAGAACTTGAGTATGACAACGACGACGGGACTTCTTGTAACTTTTTCAGTAACAGTAATTACGATAGATTTTCAGAGAAAAGGGATAGTGATCGGAACGGGCGTTATATGGGTAATTTTGAGAATGACAGACGTAACAGACAGGACAATAGATACCAGCCTTATGACAATAACAGACGTTCTAACAGAGATTACACAGACAATTATAATAACGGTAATTCGTATCGGAATGATCAATCATACGGAAACAGTAATCGGTATCATCAAGACAGAAATTATTCATACAATAATAGAAATTCTTACTACAGAAATAACCAGGGTAGTAGATACAACAATAATTTCAGAAGTGACAGTCGAAATTATACAAGAAGTAGTTATGCAGACAGACAGGAAAACAGAAATTTTAATAACAGACACAACCAAGAATTTGCATCTAACAGACAGGAAGGACCTAATTGGCATCCTCCGCGTGACAGAAATTCAGAGAGACAAGTGGAAATAGTAGAAATTGATCCGCGAAATGTCGGGAATAATCAAAGACGTGACGCAAACAATCGACAATGACTAGCAGCTTCGGCTTCTGGCAGCAATATAGACGGTTCAGAAAGTAATGACACTACAACTTTACACTACGTACGCCTGGAAGATATGAGAGACATTTTGCTAGGCGAAAAGGAAAATAATGTAGACGCATTTTTACATCCTGTTATTGAAGTATGTGTGGGTAAGAATAAGTTCACTGCAGTTTTAGATTCTGGGAGCCCATTGAACGTCATTAGTGAATCAGTTTTTCGTATATGTGAAAGAACTATTGCCTGTCCTGTGTTACCTATTTCTAAAACTACAATTCGAGGAGCGATTTCTGGAAAAGGTGTGGAAGTTAAACAACAGACCAACCTAAATTTCATTTGTCAAGGATACGAATTGTCGGCTAATTTTATTATTGTTCCATTACTCAGTACACAGATTATATTAGGTATGGAGTTTCTTAACACACATAAGGCAATTTTGAACTTTAAAGAAGGAAGTGTGAATTTGACTGTTGCCGGAATGCCGAAATGTTTGAAATTTTTCGAGTGTTTAGCAAGATCTGAACCAGATACAAAATGTTTAAGGTTTCTTACTTCTGATGTTTTCTTTGAGCATTATGACGACAATGTGTTTATTCATGACAATGACAATAGATACAGAGACGCGATGGATGATGTAATTAATAGCGAAGAATTAATTAATGAAAAGGTTAAGAAAGCTGAAGTGCCAGATGACGTTGCAAGAGAAGAGTTGCACCACATTTTGACTTCACATGCTACAGTGTTTAGTCATCACACAGGAACTATACAAGGTTTACAATATTTATTTAAAGTGAAAGAACACACACCATTTCGAGGAAAAACGTACGCTATTCCTTTGGCTTACAGAGACAAGGTTAAGAATGAACTTCAATACATGTTAGATCAGGGCATTATTGAGCCAGCAGTCAGCCCTTATACCAGCCCATTACATGTCGTTCTTAAAAAGGATGGATCAATTCGTTTGGTTCTGGATTCCAGACAGATAAATAATATTATTATTCCTGAAACTGACCGTCCACAAAATTTAGATGAACTTCTTCAACATTTCCATGGAATTAAAGTTTTATCCACGATTGATATGCGCGCAAGTTTTTGGCAAATAGAACTCCACCCTGATTGTAGAAAATACACTGCCTTTTTAGCCTTTGGTAACTGTTACCAGTTTCGGAAATTACCGTTTGGACTTACTGTATCTTCAGCAGCATTCATTCGTAGCTTAAATGAAATTTTACCTGTTTATCTTCGTGACAATATTACTTCATATGTTGACGATATTCTTATTGCTAAACGTTCTTGGAGTGAGCACAACAAAATTTTGGATTCATTATTACGTATTTTTGCACGAGTTGGCATGACAGTGAACTTGGAAAA
Source organism: Schistocerca nitens (assembly GCF_023898315.1). Taxonomy (NCBI): domain Eukaryota; kingdom Metazoa; phylum Arthropoda; class Insecta; order Orthoptera; family Acrididae; genus Schistocerca; species Schistocerca nitens. The sequence continues at coordinate 142,648,038 of NC_064625.1, forward strand.
ATCTGAATTTGGTCGTTCTCAGGTGAAATTTCTCGGTCACATTATTTCTACAGAAGGTATTCTCCCTGATCCAGAGAAACTAGACGCTATTCGTAATTATGCTGTTCCTACCACAAAACGTGATGTTCGTAGTTTCCTTGGTGTCTGTAATTTTCTTAGACGCTTTGTTAGATTGGACAATTTGGCCACACCTCGTTTATGTGAACTATCCGGAAAGAAATCTAACTGGTGTTGGGATGAGGAAGCTCAGTCAGAATTTGAACAACTTCGTGATGCTTTAGTTGCTGCTCCACTTCTTTCACATCCGGATTTATCTAAAGATTTTTGTTTGGCGACGGACTCATCATACAAAGGCCTAGGTGCACACTTATTTCAAGAGATAGAAGAAGACGGCGTTGTAGTACAGAAAACTATTGCCTTTGGAAGTCGTGTTCTCTCTAAATCCGAAAAGAATTATTCGATTACGGAACTTGAAGCTTTGGCTGTTGTTTGGGCTTTCACAAAATTTCGCACATTTTTGTATGGCAGACATACTAAGGTTTACACTGATCATCGAGCTTTGGAATTTCTTATGTCGACAAAATTAACTCATGGCAGATTGTCACGATGGGCGTTGTACCTACAGGAATTTGATTTTAGTATTGTTTACATACAGGGATCTTCAAATATTGTTGCTGATGCTTTATCACGTGCACCTATGGGTTTGAAACAAAGTGTTGAAGAGGACTGCAAAGAAAACCATTATTGTTTGATGTACATTCAAGGTGTTGCGTTTGAGAACTTTATTTCGTCTTCGCTCCAGGACATCGCTAAGGAGCAAAATAAGGATCCAATCTGGAAGGACATTAAGGAGAAGTGGAGGAGAAAGGAAAGCGTAGCGATTAGACAGCATTATTTAGTTCGCAATGACATTCTTTTCAAACGAAAATCGGTCGACAACTCTGTTTGGTTAGTTTGTATTCCTGATGAGTGGGTCAATAAATTGATTTGGTACACACATTTCAGTTATGCGCACTTTGGTCCCAGAAAATGCTTTCATAAATTGCGAGAAAATTGCTACTTCAGTAATATGGAAAAACGTATTCGATCTGTTCTTGCCAAATGCAAATTATGTCAAAAGGCTAAGCCGCCAACAATTTCTCACAGAGCACCGTTGTTTCCTATCATTCCAGCGAAATTAAAGGAGATGGCTGCAGTTGATTTGTTCGGTCCAGTGGTTCGATCTACTAAAGGTTTTGCGTACATTTTTGTAGCAGTGGAATTGACATCAAAATATGTGTGTTTTACACCGTTACGCAAAGCAACACCTCGTTCAGTATCTAATGCTTTCATCAAACATTTTCTTAAAGAAGTTGGTCATGTTGATAAGGTTATATCAGATAATGGATCACAGTTTCGCTCTAAAATTTGGCTTCGTACTCTACGGCGTCGTAAGATTAAACCAATTTTCATTTCACTTTTTCACCCTCAATCTAACGCTTCAGAGAGATGGATGAAGGAAATCAATAAATTGTGTCGACTTTATTGTCATCAGAATCACAGAACTTGGGATCAGTATCTTCATATTTTTCAAAACATTCTGAATGAACTTCCTAATGATTCAACTTCTTTACCGCCTATATTGACATTAAAAAATAAAGCACCGATTAATCGCATTTCTGAAATCGTTCCTTTTCCGCCTTCACGGAAACTGCGGCATTCTGAAGTTGTCAACCTGGCTCTACAAAATATTGCATCTGCGGCTGCTAGAAGAGAGAAATCAGCTAAGCGTCCTGGTCGTTTAAAAACTTTGTCAGTTGGTCAGAAGGTATTAATTAAGTCTCATCGTTTATCTCATAAAGGAAAAGGCTTGTGTCGCAAATTTTTTCTGCTTTATAACGGTCCATATAGGGTTCGCAAAATCATTCATGATAACACTGTCGAAGTAGAAACTCTTAAATCTCGGCGCTCTAAGGGAATACATCATATATCTAACGTAAAAATTTTTGTGGAATGATATACTTGTGAGAAACCAACAGTTTACGTAAACATGGAGAGAGTACAAGGATACCGCGCTGTGTTTTGGCGGCGGCACATACTCAAAGCAACAGTCAGTCTGCGCGCCGCACGAGGCAGTCGTTGACCGCAAACAATCACTTCCTACGTCACTCGCCTACAGCTGATCGAGCGCCCAGTGCGAATGCACTGACAGACGTAAACAAATACACAGCCTAATTTCTCCGACTAAATTCAGTATAAAGCTATAGTGACTTGATGAATTATGTTATTAACGTTCAGTATTTTTCAGGATACGGTTGTATAAAATATTTAAGACCTTCAGGTAAATTCTGTGTGTGTCCGACGTTAAGAGGACTTGCTATGGAGAAAATTTCAGGAAGAATGTAAATTCGAAAAAAAAAAGAAGTAAAAAAAAAAACAAAAAGGTAACGATTAATTGAGTTTATTTTCAGGTAACATATTTCCACTTAGGTACGTACTTTAGACGTAATTTGCTGCTCGCGATTACGTGATTCATACTTTGTGCTAAATTTCATGTTCTATGAATTTACTTGTGAAGCGACGTGCTTGCGCACATTAACTGATTTTGACAATGATTGATTAATGAATAGGGTTGTTATTTGTATATATTATGCATCGCTTGGCTGCACTGCTTTTTCACTGATGTTATATTTTTTATTATGTGCCTGCTGTGCTTATTTATTTAAGTTATAATTGTCACCTGATTAATTGTGCTGACTGTGGTTATGTATGTAAGTTATACTTTGTGATTTATCTGCTTGCGCCTTCATGTTTACTTATTAAGATGACACACGAACATTTATTTGCTTATGCTGATATGATGCTAATGACTTGTTTATTATGTAAGATACATATTTGCTGCTTTGCGTATGGATTGCATATTTATATATTTCTGTTTGTTGTCATAACTACTCTTTAATTTGGTATATAGAAATGCTGATATACTGTGTATGAACATAGAGTTTAGGTCACATTATGGTATTAATTATAGATTGTTCACTTGGCAGAGCCTCGTTGTAGGGATTGTGCTGCATCCACTTGTTGACATTCTGTTCTCTACTGGTATATTTACGCGCTATTGCATGTTTTGCTTACGCTCAGTGCCTCATATTTTTAAGATAAGAAAATGAACTGCTATAATTCTACGAACGACATTGGTACAAGAAACTGCATAGAAGTCACATGAGCTGGAGGTTTTTAGGAAGCTGTATAAATTTATGCTAATAGGAAGGAAGCAAACGACGTGACATACCAACACTAGGTTTAGACCATTGACAGTTATTACACTGCATTCTTCGTGAGCAATTGAAATAGGAAGTGACACTTGACAAGAAATACTCCACATGTTTGCTTCTGCCATGATTCTTGAAGTGGTGTACACACTGTGAAATATTATGATCATTCACACTCCGTAATCGTAATTAATTACTGAGAGTTATTCGAACTAAGTCTGTTAGAGGTCATGTACGCATTTCTTTTATTTAATGATGGACAAGGTAAACAAAATGTATCTTATAATTTATAATGAGTAGCAGATTTGGATCAGATGGATTACACGAGAGGTTGTGTGTTGACATTGTGTCTTCGGATTGTATGAGATGATGAATTGAAGTTTTACATTAGGATTTTGTCTGCACTTGTTCGAGGAGACTGACTAGAGGAAAGAGTTGTTATGGAAGTGAAATGATATTGGCAATGAGGTTATATATATCGACGTATTGAAGAGGTATGATTGAGGTATTGAGATTATGTGAAGTTGATGATTATTGGAGTTTTCGTGGACAAGAGGTAAGGTAAATGATATTGATGATCGACGTATTGAAGAGGTATTAGTGAAGTATTGAGATTATGTGATGCTGATGATTATTGGAGTTTTGGTGGATAAGAGGTGAAGTAAGTGAGGAGCATATTTTTTTTTTCGTTGGTCTATATGGAACAAGGAGGATAAAGATGGCAGACTAGAACACTAAAGTAGCAGGAAGATTGTCTACACACACACACTTTGTTAAATCACTAAGCAGTATATACTTTTTTTTTTTTTTTGGAGAGAGGAAGTAATTGCATATCTTGGCTCACTGACAGTTGTTCAGCAACCGTACAATTTGATCTGGCTTGACAAACATTGGTCTTGACATGATGACTATGACGTTGACTAACTATTATTGACGGTTATACATTGCTGCCACTACTACTTGATACACATGATGAACATAAAACTTTGACAGAATTGCATTTACACAGTTAACACTATTCAATTACACAGTAGCACTAATGTGGATGAAAGATGAGTGTGTGTGTTTTGTGTGTTTTCCTTTTATAATCCCAGAGAAGTGATCCCAACCTATCTCCTAAATATTATTTTACTTGTTTGTTGTGGCTTGCACTGACACCCATAAATATTGTAGGTTTACTGCTATTTGTGTATTGTAATAGTTAATATGACAATTATCTGATATCATTTGTGTGTTTATTATTATTTGTATGATGAACTGTCTAATTAGTGATAGGGAATATTTTGGAATGTTATTTGCACTTTTTCTACATGATTGGTGCCACTAGGACATGTTTAATTTCTGCTGATGAACTGTGTGATTAGCGATAGGGAATAGTATGGACTGTTATTTGCACTTTTTCTACATGATTGGTGCCACTAGGACATGTTTAATTTCTGCTGATGAACAGTGTGAGTGGTGAAAGTGAATTTTATGGACTGCGGTCAGCACCTGGTCAACATTACTGGGTGCCACAGATGGACTGCTTCTACCGAAATGGTGTTACTTGTTGATGTCTGCACCTGCTCAACATTGCTGGGTGCCACTGATGGACTGCTTCTACTGAAAAGATGTCACCTGTTGCTGTGTGAACCTGCTCAACATTGCTGGTGCCACTAATGGAACTGCTTATACTGAAATGGTGTTACTTGTTGATGTCTGCACCTGCTCAACATTGCTGGGTGCCACTGATGGACTGCTTCTACCGAAATGATGTCACTTGTTGGTGTCGGCACATGCTCAACATTGCTGGGTGCCACTGATGGACTGCTTCTACTGAAAAGATGTCACCTGTTGATATCTGCACCTGTTCAACATCGCTGGTGCCACTGATGGAACTGCTTATACTGAAACGGTGTTACTTGTTGATGTCTGCACCTGCTCAACATTGCTGGGTGCCACTGATGGACTGCTTCTACCGAAATGATGTCACTTGTTGGTGTCGGCACCTGCTCAACATTGCTGGGTGCCACTGATGGACTGCTTCTACTGAAAAGATGTCACCTGTTGATATCTGCACCTGTTCAACATTGCTGGTGCTACTGATGGAACTGCTTATACTGAAATGGTGTTACTTGTTGGTGTCTGCACCTATTCAACATTACTGGGTGCCACTGATGGACTGTTTCTACTGAAAAAATGTCACTTGTTGGTTTTTGCACCTGTTGACCATTGCTGGGTGCTACTGCTGGAACTGTCAACTGCTTATTCTTGAGCTATGGAAAGCGTTTATGTGAATATTTGTATAAACTGTTTTTTTTGTGTATTACTGTTTGTGAAAAGTTATGAGACTCTTACCTGCACATATTCGTCATTGCTGACGCTATTGATTGAACTGTTTAACCACATAATACTTGTGTAAACTGTTACGTAAAGTCACATGTATGAAGGAATTTGTATTGCTTACTGTATTTTATACATTAGGTTATTGAAAGGTCAGTGCAAAGCCAAAATTTTATCTAGTTATATGATATTTACGAATTAATATTATCTTTTATTTTTGTCTGTATTTTTTTTTGGCGAATTTGGTGGTATTTTCACCACCAATGCTGGCAAAAATACCATCAAATTCTAGCCTGTGGAGGAAGGGCATATGAAAGGTGGCTACACTGAGCCACAGCGCCAGAGATCGCGCTAGAGAGTATTGTTCCGCCGCCTCCACTGGCAGTGATTATTGAGAACTCGTAGTGGGCAGTGCTTTGGGAGAACTCGTGGTAGTCAGTGCTGAGATGTCGTAGTGAGGAGTGTTTGTTGAGATGAGCTAGTAGGCAGTGCTTGCTGAGATGTGATACTGAAAAGTTCTTGTTGAGATGTAATAGTAGCGAGTCGGTGTGGAGAGATTGTAATGTCTAGAGTGCTTTTCATCAATATAAATTAAGGTAACAAACTACTTTTCTTTTCTTTCTCATTATTTCAATGTCCTGAATAATGCGTCATTACAGGTTCAGTCAACAAAGCATCTGGCTTGTGTTCTTGTATTAGAGTGTAATTCTGGTTTTCTTGAGTAATTATGGTATTTCTATTTTCTTTAATTAATTCAGTATAAATGATATTTAAAATTTCTTGTGTTGTTGAAGAAGAACCGTGCCAGATGCGTACGTTGAGTCATACTTCCACACACAGAACAGTTATACTTGTGCTTTGGTTTCGTAGGTTTTATAGTTGCTGGGGACTTAATTAATTAATTGTGTTAATGAAAATTTCCATTTCATTCTTTGTTATTGTTCTATGCAGTCAGATAGCGTAATAATACTAGTCAGGGCCAACCGTTTACGAGACTTCGTAATCGGACATACAGCGACTAAAAATTAAAATTAAAATTATTTGCATTTTATTATAATTAAGCCCCCATGCAACGTATTGCCAAATGTATTGAGGTTGACGGACATCAGTTTGAGCATTTATTGCAGTAATGTGGCATTTACAGATAATCACGCTGTAACACCATTTGTTCTCAGAAATAACTTCGCCAACTGTCCGTCTAAAATTGTGAGCCATATGTTTGTGACTATTACAGCGCCATCTACCACAAAGGGAAAAATGTGGTCCAATTAAAACATTCATATTTCTTTACGTACTACACGAATATGTGATAAAATGAGGGTTCCTATTTAAAAAACGCAGTTGATATCCGTTTGACCTATGGCAGTGTCATCTAGCGGGCCCACCATAGCGCCATCTGGTTTCCCCGTTCAAGCTAGACGAGTTTCGTTCTTTGTAGTTTTTTCGTTTGACGCTTATTTCGTGAGATATTTGGCCCGGTCACGATCAATCGACTGTTTCATATGTATATTAGTGAAACATTAACAGGCACATTGTATTTATGGGTTATCAGCATACGATTAGAATACTACTACTGAATCTGAATTGGCTGCAATAACAACAAACAAGGCTCAAGGACAGAGACAGGGGGGAAGAGGAGACAGTCAGAGGGCTGGATGGAAATGGAAAGTGAGGAAAAGATGGACAGAGAGGTGGCAGGAGGAGAAGATGAACATACAAACGGGGCTGGAGATCGACAGAGAAAGGGGGAGAAAGAGCAGGATTTATATCCAATTTCCATACTTTCCCATTTAACATGACTGAGAGACAGGAATGCTTGGCTGGGAACAACTAGTTGTGAAGTATCAAAAACATAGAGAACTTGTGAATGCCTTTAATGCATGCATGATGAGTTTAGTGTATACAGTTTTGACTGCTTTTTGTGATGTTGCATGTATGCATTATTGGGAAGGCATGGGTTAATGTTCACAGATGAGTGTCCAAAGAGTTCTGACTTATCAGTTTCATAAGCCACGGCTGCAAAATACTAACACGAATTCTTTACAGACGAATGCAAAACTCGTAAAGCCGACCTCGGGGAAGATCAGTTTGGATTCCGTAGAAATGTTGGAACACGTGAGGCAATACTGATCCTACGACTTATCTTAGAGAATAGATTAAGGAAAGGCAAGCATACGTTTCTAGCATTTGTAGACTTAGAGAAAGCTTTTGACAATGATGATTGGAATACTCTGTTTGAAAACCTGAATGTGGCAGAGGTCAAATACAGGGAGTGAAAGGCTATTTACAATTTATACAGAAACCAGATGGCAGTTATAAGAATCGAGGGGCATGAAAGGGAAGCAGTGGTTGGGAAAGGAGTGAGACAGGGTTGTAGCATCTCCCCGATGTTATTCAATCTGTATATTGAGCAAGCAGTGAAGGACACAAAAGAAAAATTCGGAGTAGGAATTAAAATCCATGGAGAAGAAATACAAACTTTGAGGTTCGCCGATGACATTGTAATTCTGTCAGACAGCAAAGGACTTGGAAGAGCACCGAGCGAGGTGGCGCAGTGGTTAGACACTGGACTCGCATTCGGGAGGACGACGGTTCAATCCCGCGTCCGGCCTCCTGATTTAGGTTTTCCGTGATTTCCCTAAATCGCTCCAGGCAAATGCCGGGATGGTTCCTTTCAAAGGGCACGGCCGACTTCCTTCCCCGTCCTTCCCTAATCTGATGACACTGATGACCTCACTGTCTGGTCTCCTTCCCTCAAACCAACCAACCAACTTGGAAGAGCGGTTGAACGGAATGGACAGTGTCCTGGAAGGAGGATATAGGATGAACATCAACAAAAGCGAAACGAAGATAATGGAATGTACTCGAATTAAATTGGGTGATGGTTCGGGAATTAGTTTAGGGAATGAGACACTTAAAGCAGTAAATTAGTTTTGCTATTTGGGGAGCAAAATTACTGATGATGGTCGAAGTAGAGAGGCTATAAAATGTAGACTGGCAATGGCAAGGAAAGTGATTTTGAAGAAGAGAAATTTGTTAACATCGAGTACAGATTTAAGTGTCAGGAAGTCTTTTCTGAAAGTATTTGTATGGAGTGTAGCCATATATGAAAGTGAAACGTGGACGACAAATAGTTTAGACAAGGAGAGATAGAAGCTTTCGAAATGTGGTGCTACAGAAGAATGCTGAAGATTAGATGGGTAGATCACATAACTAGTGAGGAGGTATTGAACAGAATTGGGGAGAAGAGAAGTTTGTGGCACAACTTGACTAGAAGAAGGGATTGGTTGGTAAGACATGTTCTGAGGCATCAAGGGATCACAAATTTGGTACTGGAGGGCAGCGTGGAGGGTAAAAATCGTAGAGGGAGACCAAGAAATGAATACACTAAGCAGATTCAGAAGGATGTAGACTGCAGTAGGTACTGGGAGATGAAGAAAATTGCACAGGATAGAGTAGCATGGAGAGCTGCATCAAACCAGTCTCTGGACTGAAGACCACAACAACAACAACATTGTACTAAGTGATTAGGATGACCTTGTTACGTGGACCGGAAGGTAGTACTCACCGTGAGGTTGATGGTGACGCTGCCCTCGAAGGTGAAGGGCGGCCCGGCGGCGTCCAGGTGGGGCAGGATCTCCAGCTGGTAGGAGGTGGGTTCGAACGCCGTTGGCAGGCGGTAGTCGCCGCCATCTGCCGTGGCGGGCCGTCCACACACCGCCACAGCTGCCAGCAGCAGCCACGTCCAAGCCATGCCTCAGAACAACCTGCGCGACAGCGTAATGAAGTCAGATGGGTCAATTTCTACCGCACTGAGAGAGAGAGATCTGTCACAGTGCTATCTTTTTGCATCACTAAACTGTCTGTTGGCTTTTGCGACTTGGTAAATGTTTGCAATTACCGGTTGTTCAGAAAAAGACGGTCGTGTGAAACCCAGCTCGCGCTATTCGTCCACGAGACTCAGAGGGCCATAGACACGGGTTCACAGGTAGATGCCGTGTTTCTTGACTTCCGCAAGGCGTTCGTTACAGTTCCTCACAGTCGTTTAATGAACAAAGTAACAGCATATGGACTATCAGACCAGCTGTGTGATTGGATTGAAGAGTTCCTAGATAACAGAACGCAGCATGCCATTCTCAATGGAGAGAAGTCTTCCGAAGTGAGAGTAATTTCAGGTGTGCCGCAGGGGAGTGTCGTAGGACCGTTGCTATTCAGAATATACATAGATGACCTTGTGGATAACATCGGAAGTTCACTGAGGCTTTTTGCAGATGATGCTGTGGTATATCGAGAGGTTGTAACAATGGAAAATTGTACTGAAATGCGGGAGGATCTGCAACGAATTGACGCATGGTGCAGGGAATGGCAATTGAATCTCAATGTAGACAAGTGTAATGTGCTGCGAATACATAGAAAGAAAGATCCTTCATCATTTAGCTACAAAATAGCAACTGGAAGCAGTTAATTCCATAAATTATCTGGGAGTACGCATTACAAGTGATTTAAAATGGAATGATCATATAAAGTTGATCGTCGGTAAAGCACATGCCAGACAGATTCATTGGAAGAATCCTAAGGAAATGCAATCCGAAAACAAAGGAAGTAGGTTACAGTACGCTTGTTCGCCCACTGCTTGAATACTGCTCAGCAGTGTGGGATCCGTACCAGATAGGGTTGATAGAAGAGATAGAGAAGATCCAACGAAGAGCAGCGCGCTTCGTTACAGGATCACTTAGTAATCGCGAAAGCGTTACGGAGATGATAGATAAACTCCAGTGGAAGACTGTGCAGGAGAGACACTCAGTAGCTCGGTACGGGCTTTTGTTAAACTTTCGAGAACATACCTTCACCGAGGAGTCAACCAATATATTGCTCCCTCCTACGTATATCTCGCGAAGAGACCATGAGGATAAAATCAGAGAGATTAGAGCCCACACAGAAGCATACCGACAACTTCTTTCCACTTTCAATACGAGACTGGAATAGAAGGGAGAACCGATAGAGGTTCTCAGGGTACCCTCCGCCACACACCGTCAGGTGGCTTGCGGAGTATGGATGTAGATGTAGATGATCAAAAAGTCAGTATTAATACGAAAACTTAATAAACCACGGAGCCGGCCGGTGTAGCCGAACAGCTCTAGGCGCTTCAGTCTGGAGCCGCGCGACCGCTACGGTCGCAGGTTCGAATCCTGCCTCGAGCATGGATGTGTGTGATGTCCTTAGGTTAGTTAGGTTTAAGTAGCTCTAGGGGACTGATGACCCTAGATGTTAAGTCCCATAGTGTTCAGAGCCATTTTAAACCACGGAATAATGTAGACAGAGAGGTAAAAATTGACACACACGCTTGGAATGACATGGGGTTTTATTAGAACCAAAGAAAATACTCCATATTGCTGCACGCGTGAGAGATCTCTTGCGCGCGTCGTTTGGTGATGATTGTGTGCTCAGGCGCCACTTTCGTCATGCTTGGCCTCCCAGGTCCCCAGACCTCAGTCCGTGCGATTACTGGCTTTGGGGTTACCTGAAGTCGCAAGTGTATCGTGATCGACGGACATCTCTAGGGATGCTGAAAGAGAACATCCGACGCCAATGCCTCACCATAACTCCGAACACGCTTTACAGTGCTGTTCACATTATTCCTCGACTACAGATATTGTTGAGGAATGGTGGTGAACATATTGAGCATTTCCTGTGAAGGACAACATCTTTGTTTTGTCTTACTTTGTTATGCTAATTATTGCTATTCTAATCAGATGAAGCGCCATCTGTCGGACATTTTTTGAACTTCTGTATTTTTTTGTTCTAATAAAACCCCATGTCATTCCAAGCATGTATGGCAATTTGTAGCTCTGTATCTACATTATTCCATGATTTATTTAATTTTCAAATTTATACTGACTTTTCGATCATCCGGTACGAATGTGGTTTGTTACGTCTGATAAAAAAGGAAGAAGAAACGTTTATTTCGTAAACAATTCATCTTACTTCCAAACACAATCTCCTCTGAGACATATACGCTATGTCATCAAAAGTATCTGAACAGCTAGCTGGAAATGACTGACAAGTTCGTGGCGCCCTCCATCGGTAATGCTGGAATTTAATATGGAATTGGCCCACTCTTAGCCTCGATGACAGCTTCCACTCTCGCAGGCATACGTTCAATCAGGTGCTGGAAGGTTTCTTGGGGAATGGCAGCCCATTCTTCACGGAGTGCTGCACTGAGGAGAGGTATCGATGTCGGTCGGTGAGGCCTGGCACGAACTCGGCGTTCCAAAACATCCCAAAGGTGGTCTAGAGGGTTCCGGTCAGGACTCTGTGGCGGCCAGTCCATTACAGGGGTGTTATTGTCGTGCAGCCACTCTGCCACAAGCCGTGCGTTATGGACAGGTGCACGATCGTGTTGAAAGATGCAATCGCCATCCCCGAATTGATCTTCATCAGTGGGAAGCAAGAAGGTGCTTAACTCATCAATGCAGGCCTGTGATGTGATAGTGCCACTCAAAACAACAAGGGGTGTAAGCCCCCTCCATGAAAAACACGACCACACCATAACAGCACCGCCTCCGAATTTTACTGCTGGCGCTACACGTGCCGGCAGATGACGTTCACCGGGTATTCGCCATACCCACTCCCTGTCATCAGATTGTCACATTATGTACCGTGATTCGTGATTCCACACAAAGTTTTTCCACTGTTCAATCGTCCAATGTTTACGCTCCTTACACCAAGCGACGCAGTCATCTGGCATTTACCAGCGTGATGTGTGGCTTATGAGCAGCCGTTCGACCATGAAATCCAAGTTTTCTCACCTCCCGCCTAACTGTCACAGTACTTGCAGTGGATCCTGATGCAGTGTGGAATTCCTGTGTGATGGTCTGGATATATGTCTGCCTATTACACATTACGATCCTCCTCAACTATCGGCGGTCTCTGCCAGTCAACAGATGAGGTCGACCTGTACACTTTTGTGCTGTACGGGTCCCTTCACGTTTGCACTTCACTATCACATCGGAAACAGTGGACCTAGGGATGTTTAGGAGTGTGGAAATCTCGTGTACAGACGTATGACACAAGTGTCACCCAATCACCTCACCACGTTCGAAGTCCATGAGTTCCGCGGAGCGCCTCATTCTGCTCTCTCACGATGTCTAATGACTACTGAGGTCGCTGATATGGAGTACCTGGCAGTAGGTGGCAGCACAATGGACCTAATATGAAAAACGTATGTTTTTGATCACATAGTGTACCTCCGAAATTGAATCACTGTACGTTACGTAGTTGGGGAGATATGGCGTTCTAGACCACTAGTTCGTGTCCTTAAAGAATCGCTGTCAGGAGACGTTTTTGGACATAATAACATGTGATTAATATTTAATCCTTTATACTGAAGGTTTAAACCAAAACCGATAGTCATAATATTCAATAATATTGACAATATTTCCCGGATGCTCGATGATACCGACAGTCTGGGAGTGAGATTGCGCAATAATGTTGACAACCTGAAAAACTTTGGAAAAATATTACACCGCCTGCGAATATCGTTCCATTTGTGGGCAGCATTAACATCATATTTGACTGTTCTTCGCATTATATCGTCCCTCTCTCCTTTATATGTGTCGATTCTTTTTCATGCGAGTTTTCGGACGATCGTTTGAGAGGCTAGTTTAATATGCTGACAATCGTGAAATGCGCTACGTAGCCAAAAATAATTTGAATTAGTTTTTTGCGGAAGTTCGCTTCTTAATACAAATACGCTCCCAGCGTATGCTATACACGTATCTTGAGCAAAAATGTATAAATTTTGCCCGCTACTCCATATCAGCGACCTCAGTAGTCATTAGACATCGTGACAGAGCAGAATGGGACGCTCTGTGGAACTTACGGACGTCGAACGTGTTCAGGTGATTGGGTGTCACTTGCATCATACATCTGTAAGCAAGATTTCCACATTCCTAAACATCCTTAGGTCCACTGTTTCCTATGTGATAGTGAAGCGGAAACGTGGACACGTACAGCACAAAAGCGTACAGGCCGACCTCGTCTGTTGACTGACAGAGACCGCCGACAGTTGAAGAGGGTCGTAATGTGTAATAGGCAGACATCTATCCAGACCGTCACACAGCAATTCTAAACTGCATCAGGATCCACTGCAAGTACTATGACAGTTAGGTGGGAGGTGAAAAAACTTGGATATCATGGTCGAGCGGCTGCTCATAAGCCGCACATCGCACCAGTAAAAACGACTGCGTCGCTTGGTGCAAGGAGCGTAAGCATTAAACGATTCAACAGTGGAGAAACCTCGTGTTGAGTGACGAATCACGGTACACAATGTGGCGACCAGATGGCAGGGTGTGGGCATGGCGAAAGCCCTGTGAACGTCATCTGCCGGCGTGTGTAGTGCCAACAGTAAAATTCGGAGGCGGTGGTGTTATGGTGTAGTCGTGTTTTTTAAGGAGGGGGCTTGCACCCCTTGTTGTTTTGCGTGGCACTATCACAGCAGAGGGCTAGATTGATGGTTTAAGGACCTTCTTGTTTCCGACTGTTGAAGAGCAATTCGGGGATAGCGACTGCATATTTCAACACGATTGAGCACCTGTTCATAATGCACGGCCTGTGGCGGAGTGGTTACACGACAATAACATCCCTGTAATGGACTGGCCTGACTGTACTGACCTGAATCCTATAGAACACCTTTGGGATGTTTTGGAACGCCGACTTCGTGCCAGGCCTCACCGACCGACATCGATACATCTCCTCAGTGAAGAATGGGCTGCCATTCCTCAAGAAACCTTCCAGCTCCAGATTGAACGTATGCTTGCGACAGTGGAAGCTGTCATCAAGGCTATGGGTGGGACAACACCATAGTGAATTCTAGCATTACCGATGGTGGAGGCCACGAACTTGTAAGTCATTTTCAGCCAGGTGTCCGGATACTTTTGATCACATAGTGCACATTCAGTGGTATATGTGAATACTGTCTACAAAACGTGTTGCGGCTAGAGTTAGTAGTAAAGAGGTAATACATGAAAACGTTGTGTCTGGCACTGATGTTATACTACATCAATAGCGAAACTGTAGTAAGCCACAAACTTTTTTTTATTCCTCCTTTGGTTGATGTCAGCGAGAAGACATTTCGTAAAGGTTTGAAATTAGGTGTAAAGTTTTTGGTAGGCACTAGGTGCTCTCATCCTCAAATACCGGATGGATGTAATCCGGTTATTTGCGCGCCAGCATTTATGGTGTCTCAAGACAAATATACGGTTTCCAACTGTAATACTTGGTGTTACTGTGTTAAAATTTCAACATAAAGTATTATGTTCAGATTATAAGAGCATTTTAAGGTTTCTAAATCGGTCACGCACTGTATGAAATATTGAAAATAAAATGTTTGTTTCCCCTGCAAGCCTTTAGAGAGGCAACTTGCAACTGGTATTGCTGTGGTGTATATTATCGGTAGTTCCCTGTAACTTACATCTATTTTTATGAGAATTGCGAAAACATTGCACCATTTTACGTTTTTTCTAGGTCGACATGTCCCAATTCCAATATTAATCGCAACGTCAAAACTGCCTCCCTTCTGTCATAGCTTCTGCTAAATCCATGCAGACCCTATTTTATTTTCCAGTCTTCTGAACATTATTTTTGTCAATAACTGAGACACATTAACTGTTCAGCTGATTGTGGGATAGTTCTCAGACTTAGCTTCCCTTGCTATCTTCGAGTTTATGTGGATGACATTTTTCCGACAGTCTGTTATGTCTCCAATCTCATGGAATTCACAAACCAACACGAATACTTGTTTGTTTGTCACTTCTCCAATGTTTTTAGAAATTCCGAGTAATTGTATCTATATCTTCTGGGTCATTTGCTCTCAGTTCTTCGAAGCTCTGTCACATCTGGTGATATTAAAAGTGATAATAGGATAATGGATTGCTACAGTAAAAAAAATATCGTTATTATCGATTGCAGATTAGACATTCAATTACAGATAATAATAATCACATGCTAAGCTATCTGCGTTCACAGCTATTTGTTTCGATAACGACAGATAGTCGTTGAAATTATGCTTCCGACTCATGAAGTAAATGCTACGAAGCGAGAGAATTTAGTCGCTATTTTCAAAGGATTTGAAACAGCTTGTGAGTCGTAATCTAAGACGTAATCGAGAAAAAAGTAGAGAAATTATGTATCATAAATATGTTTGATATCTGGAAATCTTTCAGGTAATATTGTTTGTCATATGACAGAGACAGAGAGAGAGAGAGAGAGAGAGAGAGAGAGAGACAGACAGACAGACACACAGAAATAAATTAAAAAATGCTAATGTTCGTTTGTTCAGAATTTAAAATGCCCGGAAGTTCTTCACCGGTTTCTTAGAAATTTAGCCACAACGTTGCATTCGAATACGAGAGTATTTTTATATACCTGTTTTCAAATGTATGTAATATACAAATAAATATATAACCTTCTTACCAAAAAATTCAAAAAGTACTATACCGATTTACTTCAAATTTTTACACGTTAGTGCAATAAACGTTTGGACATACGTAGGCTACATGTTTTCAATGTACGAGGTGCGGCTAGAAAAAAACCGGACTGATGCTGGAAAAAACATTTATTTACAATTATTTACAATTTCATGTTATCTCCTTCAATGTACTCTCCTCCTCGGTCTCTACACCGCTCCATACGAATTTTCCACTGTTCATAGCAATGCTGCAGATCATTTTCGGTAAGTCCATACATTACTTCCGTCGCTTTTTCTTTTAGTGCTTCAACAGTCTCAAATCTAGTTCCTTTCAAAGCTGACTTGACTTTAGGGAAAAGAAAAAAGTCACAGGGGGCCAAATCAGGTGAGTAGGGTGGATGATCTAATATGGGAATGTTGCGTTTTGCCAAAAACGTCTTCACTGACAACGCACTGTGAGCTGGGGCATTGTCTTGGTGAAAGATCCATGACTTTTTTCTCCACAAATCGTTCCGTTTTCTCCGTACTCGCTCACGTAGGGTAGCCAGGACGCTAATGTAGTAATGCTGATTCACTGTTTGTCCCTCTGGTACCCAATCAATGTGCACAATCCCTTTGATGTCAAAAAAAACAATCATCATTGCCTTGAATTTCGATTTTGACATTCATGCTTTTTTTTGTCGTGGAGAACCAGGAGTTTTCCAATGCATCGATTGGCGTTTAGTTTCGGGATCGTAAGTAAAAAACCACGATTCATCGCAAGTAATAACATTTTGTAAGAAGGTGGGATCACTTTCAATGTTTTCCAGGATGTCAGAACAAATCATTCTTCGGCGTTCCTTCTGTTCAATTGTGAGACACTTTGGAACCATTTTTGAACACACTTTGTTCATGTTGAAACTTTCATGAAGAATCTGCCTAACACTTTCCTTGTCAACTCCTGTTAACTCAGACACTGCTCTGATTGTTAAACGGCGATCTTGTCGAACAAGTTTACCGATTTTTTCAATGTTTGCATCAGTTTTTGCTGACAATGGTCTGCCAGTGCGAGTGTCATCACTGGTGTCTTCGCGGCCATCTTTAAATCGTTTAAACCACTCAAACACTTGTGTTCGCGATAAACAATCATCGCCGTACACTTGTTGTAACATTACAAACGTTTCACTTGCAGATTTTCCTAGTTTGAAACAAAATTTGATGTTAACACGCTGTTCTTTCTGTACACTCAACATTTTCCGACGCACAGACAAAACGTCAACTACTTAAAACAGACGCCACGGGCAGACAGTGCAGGAGGCAGATGAAACTCGAGCAGTAGGCGGAGCGAGAGTCACGTGACAGGCCACGCGACTTTCAGCCTTATTGCATTCGTTTTATTGTTTCACCAGTACTAGTCCGGTTTTTTTCTAGCCACACCTCGTATATAATGTATACACTACTGGCCATTAAAATTGCTACACCAAGAAGAAATGCAGATGACAAACGGGTATTCACTGAACAAAAATATTATACTAGAACTGACATGTGATTACATTTTCAACCAATTTGGGTTCATAGATCCTGAGAAATCAGTACCCAGAACAACCACCTCTGGCCGTAACAACGGCCTTTATACGCCTGGGCATAACTCTGTGACGAAACGCTCCGCTCTTCTTTGGATCTTCTACGTAGAATATCTTTTTTCCTGAGATCAGATTTTGATGAGATAAAGCCTATACGGTGCCCAAAGCTATACTAAAGTTATCTGAGAAAACCCCATGAAAATTTGTCTAGTAGTTTTGGAGATTACCATGTTCAGACAGACAAGAAAATTTTACTAAAACTTTAAATTACAATATCTTTTTTCCTTGATATGCGTTTGATGAAATGAAGCCCGTACGCTGCCCCAAGCTACGCTGAAGTTGTCAGTGGAAAGCCCCACAGAAATTTCGAGTAGTTTTGGGGATGAGCGTGTCAAAACACAGCTGAGTCAATCCCCCTTCCCCCCTCCCTGTATAAGGCTTCTACAAATTTGTTCCATCTTCGTTTAACAACTAAGGATGCCAAATGTATGAGCGATTCGCCATGAAGTTCTCATCAAGCATTAAAAAAATTAACTACAGCGTCGCGTCGACGATGGCGTCATTAGAGACTTAGCCAAAGATCGGATTGGGGGTAGGATGCGGGGAGGAAATTGGCAATGGCCTTTTCAAAGGCAACATCCCAGCATTCGTCTTCAGGAATTACACCATGACGGAAAGCCTGAACTTGGGTGACAGAGGTTTTGAACCATCGTTCTTCTGTATGCGAGTCCGGTGTACTGACCAGGCGTTTCCAGGTGCGGTAGGCAAGAAACCGGGGTGAAGTACAAGGCTGTTGCACAAGACTATAGGCGGCAATTAAGCTTCTGTATGAAATATATTCGCATTTGCAAATATAGACAACCATCAGCTATGTAATGGAATAACAATGAAAATTTTGCCGAACCAGATCTCGAACCCGGGTTTCCAGCTTATTGCGTGCTGTCGCCTTACCATCAGACTATCCAAGCACGACTCACGGCCATGTGTCTACAGCCCGCATTCCTACATTCGTTATGTATTTTCCGTACAGGGAGACATTTTAACTGAGAAGCCAACTGCCTGTTGTTGGCAGATAAATACGATATTGCACTGCCTGTGTTGTTGAGAAGTACAATGGACGCATGCACGTCCGAACGAACTTTGCACCGCACTTCTGAACAACACGGGTATTGCAATATCGTAGTTAATCCTCTCTCGCCATGAGACAGCACTAACTGTAAGGCCCAAGTGATTATCGCCAGTGTGCAGATATCAGTTATCAAGCACTCACTTAACAAAAAAACTTGAAAAGGTTACTCGACAGCTTGAACTACATTAGTGCATATCACGCGGAATCCACATTTCCGCCCATTTAAAACATATTACCAACCTTTGACCGCTAAGACATCTTATCAACGTCTGATGCAATCTCGTGCGGCTTATTTTCAGTTAGAATTCGTTATAGATAATTGCATCATCTGCAAAAAAGTCTGTGGTTACTACTAATGTTATCTGCAACGTCATTAATACACTACTGGCCATTAAAATTGCTACACCAAGAACAAATGCAGATGATAAACGGATAAATTGGACAAATATATTATACTAGAACTGACACGTGATTACATTTTCATGCAATTTGGGGGCATAGATCCTGAGAAATCAGTACCCAGAACAACCACCTACGGCCGTAATAACGGCCTTGATACGCCTGGGCATTGAGTCAAACAGAGCTTGGATGGTGTGTACAGGTACAGCTGCCCATGCAGCTTCAAGACGATACCACAGTTCATCCAGAGTAGTGACTGGCGTATTGTGACGGGCAAGTTTCTCGGCCACCATTGACCAGACGTTTTCAATTGGTGAGAGATCTGGAGAATGTGCTGGCCAGGGCAGCAGTCGAACATTTTCTGTATCGAGAAAGGCCCGAACAGGACCTGCAACATGCTGTCGTGCATTATCGTGCTCAAATGTAGGGTTTCGCAGGGATCGAATGAAGGGTAGAGCCACGGGTCGTAACACATCTGAAATGTAACGTCCACTGTTTTTTTGGCCTTTAGACCGCTTTTTTTATTTTTTTGAACAGCTTTTTTGCATTCCGTTTTTTGTTTTTTTTCTCTTTTTTATTTTTTATTTTTTTTATTTTTTATTTTTTAATGTAGTGGACCGGTGGGGGCTCGGGGGCCAAAGTGGGCAGGGGTCGAAACCCGAGGCCTGGCCACAGTGTCCCCCTCACCACCACCGATCCTGTGGTGCTTAGGGAAGTGGGAGACACAGGAATCGACAGTAGTGGGAGGCGTTGTTATTTATTTATTTGCATGTGTTTTTGTAATATTCACTAATATCATGAAATTATGTGAACACATCGGCCAAAGAGAAAAGAAATATAAATTCTGGTTAAAGAAAAAGGAAAAAGGAAAAGCAAAAAGAACTAAAATCCGTGCAATCTGCGACGCGCTCTCCTATCCGCGGAGGTCAGAAGTAGAATAGATCGTAGGCGGTTGAAAATCAGACACCGCCGCTGTTCAAAGTGCCATCAATGCGAACGTCACCGAGACGTGTAACCAATGGCACGCCATACCATCACTCCAGGTGATACGCCAGTATGGCGATGACCCTCATGATGCTGTAAACAGAACCTGGATTCATCCGAAAAAATGACGTTTTGCCATTCGTGCACCCGGGTTCGTCGTCGAGTACACCATCGCAGGCGCTCCTGTCTGTGATGCAGCGTCAAGGGTAACCGCAGCCACGGTCTGTGAGCTGATAGTCCATGCTGCCGATGGTTATTGTCTTGCAGACGTCCCCATCTGTTGACTCAGGGATCGAGACGTGGCTGCACGATTCGTTACAGCCACTCGGATAAGATGCCTGTCATCTCGACTGCTAGTGATACGAGGCCGTTCGGATCCAGGACGGCGTTCCGTATTATCCTCCTGGACCCACGAATTCCATATTCTGCTAACAGTCATTGGATCTCGAGCAATGCGAGCAGCAATGTCGCGATACGATAAACCGCAATCGCGATAGGCTACAATCCGACCTTTATCAAAGTCGGAAACGTGATGGTACGCATTCCTCCTCCTTACACGAGGCATCACAACAACGTTTCACCAGGCAACGCCGGTCAACTGCTGTTTGTGTATGAGAAATCCGTTGGAAACTTTCCTCATGTGAGCACGTTGTGGGTGTCGCCACCGGCGCCAACGTGTGAATGCTCTGAAAAGGTAATCATTTGCATATCACAGCATCTTCTTCCTGTCGATTAAATTTCGCGTCTTTAGCACGTCATCTTCATGATGTAGCAATTTTAATGGCCAGTAGTGTAGGTTACGCCCCTTTTAGTTTCAATTATTGTTTATTTTTTGTTTTGATTGTTGTATTGCTTTTCTTTGATGACAATAAACAGATAAATACCTAATTTGTGGAAATCAGAAGAAAAAGAGTAATTCAGGGAGAAATGGGTTAAAGCAGGTGCTCGAACTGTCGGCCCTCTGACGCGACACAAGCTTTGTTACTCCTTGAAAGATTCCTGGCCTTGCCCCGATGTGATTGGCGGCATGCTGAAAGCGATCCATTAATTCCTCTTCGTTTCTAGGTGGTTCACGTCCGGGTGGCTGAACTAGAACCTCGAAGAACCGCCACAGGGAAAAGTCCGGTGGCGTGAGGTCTGGTGACCGCGGGGCCCCATGTCCTACGAGCACCTCTGCCAATTACGCGGCCGTCGAAGATTTCATTTAAATATCTGCGCACAGCACGACTGTTCTGTGCGGGCGCCCCACCATGCTGTAACGACATGCGTAGCCGTATGTCCAGGGGAACATATTCCAGCAGGCGGGGTAGAGTTTCTTGCGCAAAGTGAAGGTAATTTGCCCCGGTAAGTCGGGTGGTAAAATGGACCGGCCCAATCAGATGGGCCCGCATCTCGTGGTCGTGCGGTAGCGTTCTCGCTTCCCACGCCCGGGTTCCCGGGTTCGATTCCCGGCGGGGTCAGGGATTTTCTCTGCCTCGTGATGGCTGGGTGTTGTGTGATGTCCTTAGGTTAGTTAGGTTTAAGTAGTTCTAAGTTCTAGGGGACTGATGACCATAGATGTTAAGTCCCATAGTGCTCAGAGCCATTTGAACCAATCAGATGGTCACCCACAATACTTGCTCAAAGGATTGGAAAAGGGCACAGGTGATCCCCGTTTTCAAGAAGGGACGTCGAACAGATGTGCAGAACTATAGACCTACATCTTTAACGTCGATTAGTTGTAGAATTTTGGAACACGTATTATGTTCGAGTATAATGACTTTTCTGGAGACTAGAAATCTACCCTGTAGGAATCAGCATGGGTTTCAAAAAGATCGTGTGAAACGCAGCTCCCGCTATTCGTCCACGAGCCTCAGAGGGCCATAGACACGGTTTCCCAGGTAGATGCCGTGTTTCTTGACTTCCGCAAGCCGTTCGATACAGTTCCCCACAGTCGTTTAATGAACAAAGTAAGAGCATATGGACTATCAGACCAATTGTGTGATTCGACTGAAGAGTTCCTAGATAATAGAACGCAGCATGTCATTCTCAATGGAGAGAAGTCTTCCGAAGTAAGAGTGATTTCAGGTGTGCCGCAGGGGAGTGTCGTAGGACCGTTGCTATTCACAATATACATAAATGACTTGGTGGATAACATCGGAAGTTCACTGAGGCTTTTTGCAGATGATGCTGTGGTATATCAACAGGTTGTAACAATGGAAAATTGTACTGAAATGCAGGAGGATCTGCAACGAATTGACGCATGGTGCATGGAATGGCGATTGAATCTCAATGTACACAAGTGTAATATACTCCGCAAGCCACCTGACGGTGTGTGGCGGAGGGTACTTTGAGTACCTCTATCGGTTCTCCCTTCTATTCCATTGTTCGTGGAAAGAAAGATTGTCGGTATGCCTCTGTGTGGGCTCTAATCTCTCTGATTTTATCCTCATGGTCTCTTCGCGAGATATACGTAGGAAGGAGCAATATACTGCTTGCCTCCTCGGTGAACTCGAAACTCCAACGAAAGCCCGTACCGAGCTACTGAGCGTCTCTCTTGCAGAGTCATCCAGTGGAGTTTATCTATCATCTGCGTAACGCTTTCGCGATTACTAAATGATCCTGTAACGAAGCGCGCTGCTCTCCGTTGGATCTTCTCTATCTCTTCTATCAACCCTATCTGGTACGGATCCCACACTGGCGAGCAATATTCAAGCAGTGGGCGAGCAAGTGTAGTGTAACCTACTTCCTTTGTTTTCGGATTGCATTTCCTTAAGATTCTTCCAATGAATCTCAGTTTGACATCTGCTTTACCGACGATTAATTTCATATGGTCATTCCATTTTAAATCACTCCTAATGCGTACTCCCAGATAATTTATGGAATTAACTGCTTCCAGTCGCTGACCTGCTATATTGTAGCAAAATGATAAGGGATATATCTTTATATGTATTCGCAGCACATTACACTTGTCTACATTGAGATTCAATTGCCATTCCCTGCACCATGCGCCAATTCGTTGCAGATCCTCCTACATTTCATTACAATTTTCCATTGTTAGAACCTCTCGATATACCACTTCTGTTGTACTCGATCAATGCCCGTCAGTTACTACAAACTGCGAACCCTCTAACAGGAAGCCACGAATCCAGTCACGTAACTGAGACGATATTCCATAAGCACGCAATTTCACTACAAGCCTCTTGTGTGGTACGCTGTCAAAAGCGTTTTTGGAAATCGAGAGATACGGAATCAATTTGATATCCCTTGTCGACAGCACTCAACACCTCGTGTGTGTAAAGAGCTAGTTGTGTTTCACAAGAACGATGTTTTCTAAATCCGTGTTGACTGTGCATCAATACACCGTTCCCCTCGGGGTAATTCATAATGTTCGAACGCAATATCTGTTCCCAAATTCTGCTGCATATTTACGTTAATGATACAGGCCTGTAATTTAGTGGATTGCTCCTGCTTTCTTAATGAACTTCAACGACTTCACTTCGATAGTGATGAAGCAGGGGAAGCAGATGTGAGGTTGTGGCTCCGTCAACAAATTCAAACATTCTACAAGGACGGCGTCATCATTCCGGTGTCTCGTTGGCAGAAATTTTTTAGTCTAGGAAAGTATGTTGAGAAATAAATATGTAGACATGAACAATCAAGGTGTAAAATGTTAATAGCGTTTGTTTTAATTAGAAAGCTTTCCAAGTTTTCAGTGAAATGTTCGGAGGTATTACTTTTCAGTGCTTTTTGAAACTAAAGAAATTCACACAGTGCGCGGACAAATTTGATTATTTTGCCGACTGGAAAGCTTTCGGTTACCCGATGTTTCGGTTGACCAGTATCCGTACAATAGATGTCCAACTGTATATCACATTCTCTCGCCTCGAAAAATTCAGTATTTTTCGTGAGATAACTCAGAGAAGGACGGAAGGAAGAAAGATAAGATAACGAGTTTAACGCCCCATTGACAGTGCGGTCATTACAGACGGAGCTACGGAAGTAACAACTGATCAGGGAGAAAGGTGTGAGAGGGAGGGGCAAAAAACTGCTGCATAAAAATCGGGGAAATTACGGGCCAGCTGAAGGAAGGCAGAAAAAAATTGGCGTGGTTTTAGATGACGATCAGTTTGCATTTAGTGCAGGTAAAAGCACCAAAGACGCAATTCCGATGTTGCACTTGTTTAGAAAAGACACGTTCATAGAATTAATCGTCTTAGAAAAAGCTATCCACAAACTGAAATAGTGCTAAATATCCAGGAGCATGAGTAAGCTATAGGGAAAGACACGTAAAATAGATAACATAAAAGAATGTAGACGGAACAATGACAGTGGAAGTTCAAGAACCATGTGCTTGGATTACAAACGCTATAGTGATCAATCTCTTCATCGGAGAAGCAATGGCAGAATTAAAAAAAGTCTCACGACTATGATTAAAATTCAGGCTGAAAGAATATAAATGGTAAGAATCGGTAACGAAATAGTTACCCTTAGCGAAAATGAAGAAGAATTACAGGACGTGTTGAATGGCTTGAACAGTCCAATGAGTACTGAATATGGACAGCGAATAAACGGAAGAAAGATGAAAGTAATGAGGAGTAGCAGCAATGACATCAGCCGTAAAATTAACGTTACAATTACGGACCACGAAGTAGATGAAATTAAGGAATTCTGATACCTTCAAAGCAAAATAACACATGGTGGACTTAAAAAGGGAAGCAAAAACAGACTAGCACAAGCAAACAGGGCATTCTTGGACAAGAAGCTTTTACAAGTAGCAAACAGTGGCTACAATTTTGAAGCAAATTTCTGAGAATGTACTTTTGGAGTACAGCATTACATGGCAGTGAAACGTGGACGATGGGAAAATGGGAACAGAGGAGAATCTAACAGTTGGAAATGGACAAAAGAAAACGATGTACTGCGAAGAATTATCCGAACGGGATGGAAATCGGTAGATGTAATGCACATATACAGACAGAAAAATGATTAAAATTTCAGGAAAAATGAATGACTTACTGAAGAGAAAGAACTTCTCAAAATGAGCAAGTGAATAACGCGTTGGTTCACTTCTGGCTCTTATGCAAATATTTATTCGGCTTGGCATCGATTGATTAGAGCTATTGAAAGTAATTATGAGGGATATCGTGCCAAATTCTGTCTAATTGGAGCTGGTTGCATCAGACGTTTGAAACTGGTGAGAGATCGAGTCTTTAAGGAATCGGGGTGGGGTATTACTGATAAGGTGAGAAATGAAGGGGTTTTCCGCAGAATTGAAGGGAAGAACAAATGGGAAACACTGACAAGAAAGCACACATTGATAGGGCATGTAATAAAGTGTCAGGGAATAACCTTCACAGTACTCAAGGAAGCTGTAGTGTTAAAACTGTAGAGGAAGACAAAGGGTGATATACATCCAACAAACAACGGAGTCTCTTGGGTGCAAGAGCCACTCGCAAGCGAAGAGGTTGACACAGGAGAGAAATTCGTTGCAGGCCAGTTCAAAATCTTCACAAGACCGACAACTTGGGAAAACGGGAACCTTAGGTGTCTTATACACTGAAGAACCAAAGAAACTGGTACACCTGCGTAATATCGTGTAGGGCCCCCGCGAGCACGCAGAAGTGCCGCAACACGACGTGGCGTGGCCTCTACTAATGTCTGAAGTAGTCTTGGAGGGCATTGACACCATGAATCATACAGGGCTGTCCATAAATCCGCAAGAGTACGACGGGGGGAGATCTCTTCTGAATAGCACGTTGCAAGGCATCCCAGATACGCTCAATAATTTTCATGTCTGGGGAGTTTGGTAGCAGCGGAAGTGTTTAAACTCTGGAGCAATTCTGGATGTGTGGGGTGAAGCATTGTCCTGCGGGAATTGCCCATGTCCGTCGGAATGCACAATGGACGTGAATAGATGCAGGTGATCAGACAGAATGCTTACGTACGTGTCACCTGTCAGAGTCGTATCTAGACGTGTCAGGGGTCCCATATCACTCCAGCTGCACACGCCCCACACCATTACAGACCCTCCACCAGTTTGAACAGTCCCCTGCTGACATGCAGGGTCCATGGATTTATGGGGTCTCCATACCCACGTCCGTCCACTCGGTACATTTTGAACCGAGACTCGTCCGACCAGGCAACATGTTTCCAGTCATCAAAAGTCCAATGCCGGTGTTGACGGACCCAGGCGAGGCGTAAAGCCTTATGTCGTGTAGTCATCGAGGGTACACGAGTGCGCCTTCAGTTCCCAAAGACCGTATCCATGATGTTGAATGGTTCGCATACTGACACTTGTTGATGGCCCAGTATTGAAATTGCGCCAGTTGAAGGGTTGCACGCTGAACGATTCTCTTCAGTCGTTGGTCCCGTTCATGCAGGATCTTTTCCGACTGCAGCGATGTCGGAGATTTGATCTTTTACCGGATTCCCGATATTCACGGTACACTCGTACCGGGAAAATCCTCACTTCATCGCTACCTCGGAGATGTCGTGCGCGGACTATAAGACTAAGATCAAGCTCACTTAAATCGTGATAACCTGCCATTGTAGCAGCAGTAATCGATCTGCGCCAGACATTTGTCGTCTTATATAGGCCTTGCCTATCGCAGCACCGTATTCTGCCTGTTTAGATATCTCCGTATTTGAATACGCATGCCTATACCAGTGTGTTTGGCTTTTCAGTGTAAAAGCCTCGTGTTCTGTGGAGGTTACTGAGAAATTCCCGAAGAACCCTCATTTTTGGGTACGAAAAGTACCCATTGTGGCGATGGCCACCTCTATAAACCTCAGCGAAAAGACTGATGACTCAGGAAAAAATTGCCGTTTGAGGACAGTCATAATTCCCACACACAATACGTCGATGGAATATGGAAAGAAACGGTGATGAGAGGGGGAAGCGGAGGGGGGGGGGGCGGAGGGGAGAGAACTCAATGGTACTGCAGGCAAAGTGACTTACACAGATATGGATGCAGAATGCGGATAGCCTATTTAGAAGGTCCCGTTATTGCGCGTTAGCAGTTCGTG
Organism: Schistocerca nitens; assembly: GCF_023898315.1. NCBI lineage: Eukaryota > Metazoa > Arthropoda > Insecta > Orthoptera > Acrididae > Schistocerca > Schistocerca nitens. The sequence continues at coordinate 142,675,161 of NC_064625.1, forward strand.
AATCTCAGTCTGGCTAGTAACTGGGTGAGGGGCACGGCAAGATAAGTCGTCGCTATTTTCCACACACCGTCCACCTCGATAGCAGGGTTTCTTATCTGATCTGTACCTGTGAATAACACACTTCACGACACAGCGGTAAACAGCGAGATGCTTTTTTTTTTTCAATTGTGGTCCGTTCGAGGTCGTGGCAGGTAAGATAAAACTACTTTGTCGGTGAGATAGTCAGTGGGTATACCCAACAAGGTCCACCACAAACAGCATTCCGCCCAGTGCTGAAGACCCCAAGGAGTGCACTCGGTATACGCGCTGATCACCTCTCTTATTGTCATCCTCATACTAAATTTCTTCACCATTAACTTAGCAAGTCTCGTGGAACTTCACACAACATTGCACGGGTGTTACAATAAGACCGAAAGGTATCAATTAAAAAAAAAAAGTTTTCTGTAGCGAAATATTGTACCATTCAATAACTAGTGCAATACATTTTTTTTCTGAAAGTAGGTTCGTTTGATTCAGAATTCCAGTGCACCATATTATTCCCGAAGCCACGCGGGTTAGCCGCGCAGTCTGAGGCGCCTCGTCACGGTTCGCGCTGCTCCCCTCGTTGGAGGTTCGAGTCCTCAAAAAATGGTTCAAATGGTTCTGAGTACTATGGGACTTAACATCTGAGGTCATCAGTCCCCTAGAACTTAGAACTACTTAAACCTAACTAACCTAAGGACATCACACACATCCATGCCCGAGGCAGGATTCGAACCCGCGACCGTAGCGGTCGCGCGGTTCCAGACTGAAGCGCCTAGAACCGCTCGGCCACACCGGCCGGCGTTCGAGTCCTCCCTCGGGCATGGGCGTGTCTGTTGTCCTTAGCGTAACTTAGTTTAAGCTAGTGTTATGTAGCGTGTAGGCCTAGGGACCGATGACCTCAGCAGTTTAGTTCCATAGTATCTTACCACAAATTTCCAAATTCCACACCTTTTTGCCTTCAAAACAATTTTTCAACAAAATTCCCGTTCAGTGCGACGGCCTTACCACACCTTAATGGGAGGTCCTGTGCTCACATGGTAGCAATCTACTGATCTACACCGGCAAGGTGTGACCCAGCGGTTCTAGGCGCTTCAGTCTGGAACCGCGCAACCGCTACGGTCGCAGGTTCGAATCCTGCCTCGGGCATGGACGTGTGTGATGTCCTTATGTTTGTTAGGTTTAAGTAGTTCCAAGTTCTAGGGGACTTATGACCACAGCAGTTGAGTCCCATAGTGCTCAGAGCCATTTGAACCATTTTTATTGATCTACATCCTTCAAGATTTTAAACATGGCTGCAGCAGCAACTGTTAAAATTCTTCACAATAAAGGATGACAGCCAAAAACAGTTGCAGGATAGAATTTTTTTATTAAAATTCTTGACCAAGGTTTCGGTACATATAAATATACCTTCATCAGAAGTAAAACTTCTAAAATTACATCATGCCATGGAGAATAATAAAACAATTATGCCAAAGGCGTCGTCAGTAATTTAAAACATCATCTCCATTTGTACAACATGTGTAATGGGCACAGGATCATAGCAAACAGTTTAACACCGTTACTTCGCCTATGAATTATTGAGACACGAGTGTTATTGTGAATGATCTACATCTACATCTACACGGATACTCTGCAAATCACATTTAAGTGCCTGGCAGAGGGTTCATCGAACCACCTTCACAACTCTCTATTATTCCAATCTCTTATAGCGCGCGGAAAGAATGAACACCTATATCTTTCCGTACGAGCTCTGATTTCCCTTATTTTATCGTGGTGATCGTTCCTCCCTATGTAGGTCGGTGTCAACAAAATATTTTCGCATTCGGAGGAGAAAGTTGGTGATTGGAATTTCGTGAGAAGATTGCGTCACAACGAAAAATGTCTTCCAGCCCAAATCCTGTATCATTTCCGTGACACCCACCCCCATATTTCGCGATAATACAAAACGTGCTGCCCTTCTTTGAACTTTTCGAATGTGCTCCATCAGTCCCATCTGGTAAGGATCCCACACCGCGCAACAGTATTCTAAAAGAGGACGGACAAGCGTAGTGTAGGCAGTCTCCTTAGTAGGTCTGTTACATTTTCTAAGTGTCAAATGGCTCTGAGCACTATAGGACTTAACTGCTGAGGTCATTAGTCCCCTAGAACGTAGAACTACTTAAACCTAAGGACGTCACACACATCCACGCCCGAGGCAGGATTCGAACCTACGACCGTAGCGGTCGCGCGGTTCCAGACTGTAGCGCCCTAGAACCGCTCGGCCACCGCGGCCGACTATCTAAGTGTCCTGCCAATAAAACGCAGCCTTTGGCTAGCCTTCCCCACAACATTTTCTATGTGTTCTTTCCAATTTAAGTTGTTCCTAATTGTAATACCCAGGTATTTAGTTGAATTTACGGCTTTTATGGTGTAACCGAAGTTTAACTAGTTCCTTTTAGCACTCATGTGGATGACCTCACACTTTTCGTTATTTAGGGTCAACTGCCACTTTTCGCACCATTCAGATATTTTTTCTAAGTGGTTTTGCAGTTTGTTTTGGTCATCTGATGACTTTATTAGCCGATAAACGACAGCGTCATCTGCAAACAACCGAAGACGGCTGCTCAGATTGTCTCCCAAATGGACCTGTAACACTACCTTGGGGAACGCCTGAAATCACTTCTGTTTTACTCCATGACTTTCCGTCAATTACTACGAACTGTGACCTTTGTGACAGAGAATCGCAAATCCAGTCACGTAACTGAGACGATATTCCATAAGTACGCAATTTCACTACGAGCCGCTTGTGTGGTACAGTGTCAAAAGCCTTCCGGAAATCCGGAATCGATCTGAAATCCCTTGTCAATAGCACTCAACACTGCATGTCAATAAAGAGCTAGTGTGTTTCACAGGAACGATGTTTTCTAAACACATGTTGACTGTGTGTCAATAGACCGTTTTCTTAGAGGTAATTCGTAATGTTCGAATACAATATATCTTCTAAAATCCTGCTGCATATCGACGTTAACGATATGGGCCTGTAATTTAGTGGATTACTCCTACTTCCTTTCTTGAATATTGGTGTGACCTGAGCAACTTCCCAGTCTTTGCTTACGGATCTTTCTTCGAGCGAACGGTCGTATATGATTCTTAAGTATGGACCTAATGCATCCGGATACTCCGAAAGGAACCTAATTGTTGTACAGTCTAGACCAGAAGACTTGCTTTTATTAAGTGATTTGAGTTGCTTCACTACTCCGAGTATATTTACTTCTACGTTACTCATGTTGGCAGCTGTTCTCGATTCGAATACTGGAATATTTACTTCGTCTTCTTTTGTGAAGACATTTCGAAAGGCTGTGTTTAGTAACTCTGCTTTGGCAGCACTTTCTTGGATAGTATCTCCATTGTAATCGCGCAGAGAAGGCATTGATTGTCTCTGGCCGCTAACATACTTCACATACGACCAGAATATCTTTGGATTTTCTGCCAGGTTTCGAGACAAAGTTTCGTTGTGGAAACTGTTAGAGGCGTCTCGAACTCCGCGCTAAATTTCGAGCTTCTGTAAAGGATCGCCAATCTTGCGGATCGACGTCGGAGCCAAAGTTTTGTTAAATCAGTAACCTCTCCATCGTCCACGACCCGCGGAATGCATCCATCTTTGGACTCTGCACTTCGTTGATCTTTACGGCATTCTGTTAAGCGGCGAACTCACCAGGCATACTCGACTAACAGGGACGTCAACTTCTGCAGCGAGGTGGGGGATTGTGGTCTGTCGGCTAGACATTGTGTACGATTTTTGTCGCTTGTATTAATTTAAATGATTTGTTCGTTACAATCCATTCGGTACCTATTTTCATACTTGGTGAGTTTGAAATATTTTGGAAGAATTGTTTATCATTCTGAACAATTTTTATTTTTTGATTTTCCTTTGTAGCCGTGGATTCATCTATTCCTACGAATCTTGAGGACCTGAAGCAGCGTCGTCAACTACAGTACGGAATATAAATTTTACAGTTGTTGCTGTTTTACCCTTCGCTATCACTAGTATAACTACGATATTTTTCCCTCGATACTGTTACTATCGTACGAAAAATGATCTATGTAGGTAAACTGAAGACTATGATACCAGTTCAGCAAAGACGAAAAAAAGCGACATACGTAAGATTGGCATCCTGTACCTCAGTTGAGCTACGAATATAGTATCTTGTTCTTTCAGTTGACTATAAAGGGAGTGTCACTGAAATGATTCAGGATTTGGGGCGGACATCATTAAAACAAAGGCCTTTACCGTTGAGGCGGGTCTTCTCATGAAATTTCAATCACCAACTTTTTCCAACCAATGCGAAAATACGAGGGTTGTTTTTTAAGTAAGAGCCGTTTTTATTTTTAAAAAAAGATACAAATACTTTTGTAAAAAAACTTTTATTTTCTGATTCTACACACTTTTACCAATTTTTCTACATAGTTGCCTTGTTTATTTAAGCACTTGTCATACCGTACAACTAAGTTTTTAATTCTCTCTTGAAAGAATTCGGCCGCCTGCTCCGACAGCCAAGAAAAAAATGGTTCAAATGGCTCTGAGCACTATGGGACTTAACATCTACGGTCATCAGTCCCCTAGAACTTAGAACTACTTAAACCTAACTAACCTAAGGACATAACACAGCACCCAGTCATCACGAGGCAGAGAAAATCCCTGACCCCGCCGGGAATCGAACCCGGGAACCCGGGTGACAGCCAAGAGTTCACGGCCGCTTTCACTTCATCGTCGTCATTGAAGCGCTGCCCGCCAATATGGTGTTTCAGGTATCGGAAAAGGTGAAAATCGCTAGGAGCAAGGTCGGGGCTGTATGGTGCACGGTCCAAAACTTCCCAGCCAAAAGAATCAATCAAATCCCGAGTCTTTTGAGAGGTGTGAGGCCTAGCGTTATCGTGCAGGAGCAAAACTCCTTTTGTCAGCATGCCGCACCTTTTGTTTTGAATTGCTCTGCGGAGCTTCTTTAGAGTTGCACAGTAGGCATCTGAGTTGATTGTCGTTCCTCGTGGCATAAAGTCCACTAGCAAAACACCGCGCCGGTCCCAGAACACAGTTGCCATAATCTTGCGCTTTGACAGCGTCTGTTTGGCTTTGACCTCGACGGGTGAGGCTGTGTGTCGCCATTCCATCGATTGTCGCTTGGTTTCGGGAGTGATATGGGATACCCGTGTTTCATCTCCAGTGACAATTTGACTCAACATGTCATCCCCTTCTTCCTCGTAACGAATCAAAAAGTGCAATGAAGTGGCAAATCTCTTCCCTTTGTGGTCCTCTGTGAGGAGTCTGGGTACCCACCGAGAACACAGTTTCTTAAAGTTTAGGTTTTCAGACACAATTTTATACAAAACCGATCTCTAAACTTGTGGAAATTCCAAAGAAAGAGTGGAAATTGTGAATCTTCTGTTCTCACGAATCTTTGTTTCGACTGCAGCCACCAAATCATCAGTGATCACAGAGGGCCGACCTGAGCGTCTTAGTCATGGACGTTTTGCCGGCCATTTTTAAACTCTCTAACCCATTGACGCACTTTACCTTCACTCATTGCATTCGAGCCATAAAATTCTGTTAACTGACGATGAATTTCTGCAGCTGATAGGCTTCTCGCGGTCAAAAAACGTATCACTGACCGTATCTCACACGCGGCGGGCGATTCAATAATCGTAAACATTATAGCGATGCGTGCACGTCAGCTACAGAGCTGCAACTTGCATCAGTGTGAACGGGAAGGATGCCGGCAAGTGGCGCGGTGGCTTGTAGCGGCGTCCGCGCGAACTACGGGACTATACGCGCGAACGGCCCTTACTTAAAAAACAACCCTCGAATTTTGTCAGTACCGACCCACATAGGAAGATACGATCACCAAAATAAAATGAGGGAAATTGGAGCTCTCACGGAAAGATATACTTTCTCTGTCCGTCCGAACAGGCCTTGGGAGGGCCAACGGTACCGACCGGCCGCCGTCTCATCCTCAGCCCACAGGCGTCACTGGATGCGGATGTGTATGAGCATGTGTTGAGCACCCCGCTCTCCCGGCCGTATGTCAGTTTCCGAGACCGGAGCCGCTACTTCTCAGACGAGTAGCTCTCCGGTTTGCCTCACAAGGGCTGAGTGCACCTCGCTTGCCAACAGCGCTCGCCAGACCGGATGGTCACCCATCCAAGTGCTAGCCCACCCCGACAGCGCGTAACTTCGGTGATCTGACGGGAAACGGTGTTACCACTGTGGCAAGACCGTTGGCACGGAAATATATAGGAGTTCGTTTTTTCCGTGCGCTATGCGAGATTGGAATAATTGACAACTGTGAAGGTGGTTCGATGAACCCTCTGCCAGGCACTTAAATGCGATTTGCAGAGTATCCATGAAGATATACACTCCTGGAAATGGAAAAAAGAACACATTGACACCGGTGTGTCAGACCCACCATACTTGCTCTGGACACTGCGAGAGGGCTGTACAAGCAATGATCACACGCACGGCACAGCGGACACACCAGGAACCGCGGTGTTGGCCGTCGAATGGCGCTAGCTGCGCAGCATTTGTGCACCGCCGCCGTCAGTGTCAGCCAGTTTGCCGTGGCATACTGAGCTCCATCGCAGTCTTTAACACTGGTAGCATGCCGCGACAGCGTGGACGTGAACCGTATGTGCAGTTGACGGACTTTGAGCGAGGGCGTATAGTGGGCATGCGGGAGGCCGGGTGGACGTACCGCCGAATTGCTCAACACGTGGGGCGTGAGGTCTCCACAGTACATCGATGTTGTCGCCAGTGGTCGGCGGAAGGTGCACGTGCCCGTCGACCTGGAACCGGACCGCAGCGACGCACGGATGCACGCCAAGACCGTAGGATCCTACGCAGTGCCGTAGGGGACCGCACCGCCACTTCCCAGCAAATTAGGGACACTGTTGCTCCTGGGGTATCGGCGAGGACCATTCGCAACCGTCTCCACGAAGCTGGGCTACGGTCCCGCACACCGTTAGGCCGTCTTCCGCTCACGCCCCAACATCGTGCAGCCCGCCTCCAGTGGTGTCGCGACAGGCGTGAATGGAGGGACGAATGGAGACGTGTCGTCTTCAGCGATGAGAGTCGCTTCTGCCTTGGTGCCAATGATGGTCGTATGCGTGTTTGGCGCCGTGCAGGTGAGCGCCACAATCAGGACTGCATACGACCGAGGCACACAGGGCCAACACCCGGCATCATGGTGTGGGGAGCGATCTCCTACACTGGCCGTACACCACTGGTGATCGTCGAGGGGACACTGAATAGTGCACGGTACATCCAAACCGTCATCGAACCCATCGTTCTACCATTCCTAGACCGGCAAGGGAACTTGCTGTTCCAACAGGACAATGCACGTCCGCATGTATCCCGTGGCACCCAACGTGCTCTAGAAGGTGTAAGTCAAGATCTCCGGATCTGTCCCCCATTGAGCATTTTTGGGACTGGATGAAGCGTCGTCTCACGCGGTCTGCACGTCCAGCACGAACGGTGGTCCAACTGAGGCGCCAGGTGGAAATGGCATGGCAAGCCGTTCCACAGGACTACATCCAGCATCTCTACGATCGTCTCCATGGGAGAATAGCAGCCTGCATTGCTGCGAAAGGTGGATATACACTGTACTAGTGCCGACATTGTGCATGCTCTGTTGCCTGTGTCTATGTGCCTGTGGTTCTGTCAGTGTGATCATGTGATGTATCTGACCCCAGGAATGTGTCAATAAAGTTTCCTCTTCCTGGGACAATGAATTCACGGTGTTCTTATTTCAATTTCCAGGAGTGTAGATGTAGATGTTAAAAGTGTATGCCAAAATGTTTTTGTTAAAATTGTTCGAAGAAGTTTCCGACAATGTGTTCCAACGGTGTTTCTCCCCAATCAGCCACTGGCGGTGCGGGACGCTTCATCAGATAGAGGCTGGCTGATTTGGGGCAGGGGACCAAACAGCGAGGTCATCGGTCCCATCGGATTAGGAAAGGGTGAGGAAGAATGTCGGCCGTGCCCTTTGAAAGGAAACATCCCGGCGTTTGCCTGAAGCGATTTAGGGAAATCACGGAAAACCTGAATCAGGATGGCCGGAGCGGGTTTGAACCGTCGTCCTCCCGAATGCGAGTCCAGTGTGCTAACCACTGCGCCACCTCGCTCGGTCGTGATAGATGCTGACGGTTGTTATCAGCGAGAACATCGCTCCACCATTGTCAAAATTCTAAGGATTTATTGTTAAATTATATCACAAAGGTTATAAAATGTAAAGACTTCTACACTCATGCTCATAAGTTAAGGATAATTGCAGAATGTGGTGCCCCACAACGTGGCACTACACAAACGTGGCGCTAATAGCATAGGCACATAGGGAACACACACGACACAGATCTGTAAATCCACAGTATTGGTGATGAGAAAGCTGTCCCGAAACACATGTGCTACAAAACGCCACTGTTTCCTGCTCATGTACCCCGACATCAATATGGGATATGATCACCATGCACACGTACACAGGCCGCACAACGGGTTGGCATACTGTGGATCAGGTGGTCGAGCAGCTGCTGGGGTGTAGCCTCCCATTCTTTCACCTGTGTTTGTCGGAGTTCCTGAAGTGTCGTAGGGGTTTGAAGACGTGCAGCGATACGTCGACCGACAGCAGCCCAGACGTGCTCGATGAGGTTTAGGTCTGAAGAACAGGCCTGATATCTTGTGTTTCAAGGTGCTCCTCCACGATGTCAGCTCGGTGGGGCCGTGCGTTATCATCCATCAGGAGGAAGGTGGGACGCACTGCACTCCTGAAAAGGCGGACATACTGGTGCAAAATGACATCCCGATGCACCTGACCTGTTACAGTTCCTCTGTCAAAGACATGCGGAGGTGTACGTGCACCAGTCACAATCACACTCCACATCATCAAACCACGACCTCCCTACAAGTCCCTTTCAAGGACATTAAGCAGTTGGTACCTGGTTCCTGGTTCACGCCAGATGAAAACCCGGCGAGAATCATTGTTCAGACTGTATCTGGACACGTGCGTGAACATAACCTGGGACCACTGTCCCAATGATCATGTACTGTGTTCTTGACACCAGGCTTTACGGGCTCTCGTGTGACCAGGGGTCAGTGGAATGCACCTTGCAGGTCTCAGGGCGAATAAACCGTGTCTGTTGAGTCGTCTAGACTGTGTGTCTGGAGACAACTGTTCCAGTGGCTGCGGTAAGGTCCCGAGCAAGGCTACCTGCAGTACTCCGTGGCCGTCTGCGGGCACTGATGGTGAGATATCGGTCTTCCAGTGGTGTTGTACAATGTGGACGTCCCATATTGTAGCGCCTGGACACGTTTCCTATCTGCTGGAATCGTTGCCATAATCTTGAGATCACACTTTTTGGTACACGGAGGACCCATGCTACGACCTGCTGTGTTTGACCAGCCTCCAGTCGCCCTGGTATTCCACCCCTCACAACGACATCAATATGTGTTCTTTGAGCCATTTTTACCAGACAGTCACCATTAGCACGTCTGAAAACGTCTGCACACTTACTCGCTGCACCGTACTCTGACATGCACCAACACACCTCTGCGTATGTGGACTGCTGCCAGCGCCACCGTGCGACGACCGCAGGTCAAATGCACCGCATAGTCATACCCCGAGGTGATTTGAAGCCGCAAACCGACCACCAGAGCGTTGTTTCACCATGAATCAGCATTATCCTTAATTTGTGAGCATGAGTGTAGATGGAATTCCGAACTGTACAGATGTTAACATTTATGAGTGTATGTTGTATTGTGAAAAATAAAACGCTCAATTCATTTATAAAATTCTGTTGGCGACGTTTTTATTTGAGTAAGACAGTGAAGAATTATTTTTCTTAACATTGAATTTGCGGAAGTGTCTGCAATAACTCCAAGTTGAAACGCAATGTTGAGATGTATCCTGAACAGAGGTCTACTGAAATTTCTGAACACATTTATCATAATTAAACTGTGTTTTCTGAAAAGTTTCGTATCAGGCGGTTCACGAAGTTGAAGTATACAGAATGTTTTCATGAATTTGATTCTGGGGCAGTTCTGAGGGAAAATGCCTTAATAAGTGATTTCATTAATTTGAGAAAGGCACAAAGTTATGTCAGAGTATTTAAAAGTATTTTGTGAAAAATAATTGGAGAGCTTAATTATCAAAGAGCACTCTAGGTCAATTTTAATCTACATAGTGACTAATTATCGATATTTTATAAGCTACGTACAGTAACTTCATCGTTCTTTTCGCAACATTTTAACTATTGCAGCAAATGGGAAGGGACTTTCGAAACTAATTAAAGGCTTAAGCCGCCGTTTAATCAAGTTACAGTGACTAAATACCGCGTTTACGATAAGAGTTGTTTGCCGGCCGGTGTGGCCGTGCGGTCTAGGCGCTTCAGTCTGGAACCGTGTGACCGCTCCGGTCGCAGGTTCGAATCCTGCCTCGGGCATGGATGTGTGTGATGTCCTTAGGTTAGTTAGGTTTAAGTAGTTCTAAGTTCTAGGGGACTGATGACCACAGGATGTTGTCCCATATGCTCAGAGCCATAAGAGGTGTTTGAGCGTTGGGTGTTAATTGTTATGCTACAGCCACAGCCTGATAAATACAGTCGTTACACTCTGGTGTGAAAGTTACCGTTTAATAGCTGGGGAAACACTAGCGCTCGAAGCGGTAAAAAAGCAAACATTCACAACCGCCCTTAGACTAACACTAACTTTTGCATATTTTCTACCAAATTAACGAAATAGTTGTTATAATTGTGCGTGCCATGCATTAGTAAACTACCAAGAGACATGAATTATCATGAAATACGTGTTAAAGCAGCCAAATCAAGCTGATTTATAAGCTTAAAGTTGTTCGTGAAGAAATGCTTTCGAATATAAGTATATCCGCAGCTTACTCCACTGAAAGCAACCTGTCAACTACGTCCGTCTGATTTCCTATTTCCTCTCCCGCCGCCCCTCCTATGTTACCATCCATAACGTCGATCCCCACACCTTATACCCCTCTGCATGTGTGCCCCAGGGCTCTGTCCCCTCTCCTCTACCTCCTGTACACAGCAGATATGCCCCAACCCCCCCTCCCCCCACCCGCTCCAGAACACTTGCAGTATGCCGATGTCACCGCCTTCCTCGCCCTCGCTCCTACCCTACAACGGCCCCAACGCCTTCTCCAGAATCACCTTGACCTTTTTGCCGGATGGTGTAATCAGTGGCTCCTGAAAGTCTATCCTTCCAAGACCCAGGCAATCATCGTAGGTCGTACCACTCACTCCTTCCGGCTCCTGGATTTCTCCCTTACCACCTGCAGCTGTCCTGTCCACCTCTCCCCCACCCTCACCTATCTTGGCCTCACCATTGACCGTCACCTCACCTGGATCTCTCATCTCCGCTCCATCCAATCTGAAGCCCGCAACCACCTCTGGCTCCTCAAACTCCTCTCTGGCCGGACATGGCAATTGAACCCCTCTACCGTCCTCCACACCTACAAATCCTTAATCCGTCCCATCCTCTGTTATGCCAGTCCCACCTGGATATCTGCCCCATCCAAATTCTATAAGTCCCTCCAGATCCTCGAGCACCATGCTCTCTGCCTCGCCTCCTGTCCCCCACGCGGATCCTCTACGACCTGATTCCTTTCCCCCATGTGCTCCTCTTCCTCAAACATATCCACATACTCTACACCTCCTGCCGCCTTGATCCCCCTCACCCCCTGGTTGCTCCTCTCCAACCCCCGCCCTCTGCCCCACCTTCACTGTTGTGCCCCCTACCTTCCATCTCTACACCCTTCATCTCCTTTCCCAAGGTGGCTTCCGTCAACTCCCCCTCCCGGATTATGCCCTCTCTCCCTCCATTTATCCCTCCTATCAACTCTGATCCTCACCTCCCCCTCCTTTCCTTTGCCCTTTTCCCAGGCTCCCTCTTCCCCCCCCCCTTCCTTTTCCCCACTACCCTCTCTTTGCCTCCCTTCTCTCCCCCAAGTCCTTCTCCGTTTCCTTCCTCTGTCTTTCCCCATTCCCTCCCTGCTCCCATATTCTGTCCTCCCCCTCCCCCCAGCCTTTCGTTTTTCCTCTCCTCCCCCCTTTTCCCCCTCATCGCCCCCCCCCCCCCCATCAGCCTGTGGCTTGTTATCTTCATGCCGACTTTTTAGTGCAGTGTTCGCAGTGATTGTTAAGTGTTGTGCGTCTTTTCCGAGTATTGCAGACGGACATACTGTCGCAGGGTGTGATTTTTATATCTCTTGCGAACAGAAACCAGACTGTCGCCGTGTTTTTTAATTGTCTGTCTACTATTTTCCCTGTCTGCTTCCTGGCTAAAAATGGTTCAAATGGCTCTGAGCACTATGGGACTCAACTGCTGTGGTCATAAGTCCCCTAGAACTTAGAACTACTTAAACCTAACTAACCTAAGGACATCACACACATCCATGCCCGAGGCAGGATTCGAACCTGCGACCGTAGCACTCGCGCGGTTCCTGACTGAGCGCCTAGAACCGCTAGACCACCGCGGCCGGCTGTCTGCTTCCTGTGTCTTTTATTATCATCGCCCTTGTTTTATGTTTTAACTTTCCGCAATTTTCCGCCGTTTTACCATTTACGTCACCGTTTTATCGCCTGCTTTTATTGTTTCTTATCTTCTTATGTTTTAAAAATTCTGTAGGCTGAAGAGCGGCGTACTAAGCTGCTGTGAGCCCGCCCCCTTCGGGGGGGGGGGGGGGGAATCGAAATCCAATAAAACAGAAAAAAACTGAAAGCAAGGGAATATAAACATACATTTCACGCATGCGAAGCCTATGTTTCTGTTGTGTATTGCTATCATAGGCATTTTTCCATTCCACGTTACGCCTACACATTTATTAAACATGACAGTATCAAGAAGTACACCACTAATCCTATATTCTACCGCTACAAGATTGTTTTTTCTACTCGTCTGTATTAACTTACACTTTTCCCAGATTTAGAGTACGCTACCACTCATTAAAATAACAAGAAATGCTGTCTAAGTGATCCTGTATCCTTCTATAGTCATTCAAAGACTATACTTCCCTGTACGTTGTAAAATAATCAGCAAATAACCGCAGACTGCTGCCCACCCTGTCCGTCAAATGATGTATGTACAGTACGTAGAGAATACTATCGTCCTATCGCACTTCCCTGCGCACTAATGAGGATACCTTTGTCTCTGGTTTCCATTGCTTCAGAAGTCTTCGATCACTGATATTTGGGAACCTGTACCGTAAGCTTGTACCTTCGTTAACCCTCCGTTACTCGCGCGCAAATTCGTGACATCGTCACTCGTCGGATGACTGGTGTCATCGACAATGCAAGCGGTCTATTTGTAGACTTTGAACTGCCTTTACGACTGGTTTTATGTTTTTTTTAATCTAAGTATAATACATTTAATATTTGTACACACTATAATATATTCTAAGGTTTGAAGCAGTTTGACTATTCGAAGAGCAATATCTTCAGCTGAATTACTGGTGTTACGTGGTCCCTATTGTTGACTACCGACGTACGGTTCTAAATTCAGAGTGTAAGCTGTTTTTACGTCAACCACAGCAAACACTTTCAACCCATACTTTGTTGATTTGCTGGGGATATATTGCCTGAACGGGCAGTTTCCTCTAAATGCCAAAAGCTATTCGTAAACAGTAAGATATTCATTTGGTGAAAAATATTTTGGCAATTGTTCGTGAATAGTTCAAGTACCTCTCTGATAGCAGCCAACTTGTCAGTCTCTCTGCGAACACCTCTATGACAGATATTATCGAACCTCAGTTTCACTTTTAACATGATCCAAGTCCGTTTCGCTTCTCAATCCCACAATTTCGATATACTCTTCCTGGAACATCTCAAAGATCCACACAAACCAATGAAAGCTCTGATATCTGTCGCATCTGTTTCTTTAGCATCCCTTTCCCTAGAGACGTTACCAAGAACTTCACTGGTGGACATATTAGTGCATGTTGCCACAATGCTGATTATGTTTTCATCCAAGAACAAAAAAAATGGTTCAAATGGCTCTGAGCAGTATGGGACTTAACAGCTGAGGTCATCAGTCCCCTAGAACGTAGAACTACTTAAACCTAACTAACCTAAGGCCATCACACACATCCGTGCCCGAGGCAGGATTCGAACCTGCGACCGTAGCGGTCGCGCGGTTCCAGACTGAAGCGCATAGAACCGCATCCAAGAACAAATTCAGAATTATCTATTTCTGTCTTTTTTATACGAGCTTGATTTTTTGGTCCATGCGAATGCTTAATAAAATTAAAAGATCTGCTTCTAACACTGGTAGGATATTTATTTTTCGTCCGTTTAGTTATTCCATCTTTTCCTAAAAGAAATGCATCCTCTTGAGTTACTTCTTCCTGTGACTCATATTCATCATTTTGTGACGCTTCTTGTTCTGTTCCTTTCATGAACAGAATCTTCAGTCCCTGAGTCAGCGCTATCACTGTGAGCATCTTTATCACTCAGATCATTGAACCATTCCAACCATACGTTAGGATCTCTACTAAACTCTGTCCGAGGATTTTTGCCTTTGACATTTCTTCCACAGTTTGAAAGTAAAGAGAATACTAGGTAACATGAAGCTAACTGCAGTAAGTTTCAGTAGATCTAAATTTACGCACATGAAAGATCGATTGGATCTAGGAAAGCAGTAAAGTGATGCAGACTTACTTTGTTTCAGATTGTGGCAGCAGAGCTCGCGCGGATCACTGGTATCCCCCAGCCTATAATGTTTGATAAACAATGTATCTTTCGTAACTGAAAGCCATTCATGACTGGAGCTAACAGCCGGAGAGTCAACAGAAAGGTACTGAAAATGGCGCGAGTTCAATCCAGCCCCGTCAGACAAAACTGAGTGGGAAATTCATGTGGATGACGAGTGTCGTCCGCGCGACCGATGGAGGGTTAACAGTCTCCGGTGTGGTACCATGTACCTTCATCCACAATTCGCAGCGTATTATGTGAGAAACGCGCAAATGAGTTTCGCAACGGCGATTGTTTCCAGATCCGTGCTGATTTGTGGGCAGAAGTATTTCTGTCTCAAGGAAATTTGTGACGTTCAAACTCAGCACATGTTCAAGAATTCTGCAACAAACCGACGTTAAGGATATTGGTCTGTAATTTTAGTGGTACATCCCTTTACCTTTCTTATGTACAGCAACCGCCAGCGTTTTTAGAAGTTTCGAAGGTAGGAGAAGAGGTACTGGCAGAAGTAGAGCTATGAGGACGGGGCGTGAGTCGTGCTTGGGTAGCTCAGTCGGTAGAGCAGTTGCCCGCGAAAGGCAAAGGTCCCGAGTTCGGGTCTCGGTCCGGCACACAGTTTTAATCTGCCAGGAAGTTTCACCTGCGTTTTTCTTCTAATCGCTTGGACATTGTGCTGGGCGAGAAATACAAGCTAAGTACGAGGTCTGTTCAAAAAATTCCGGAACATTCGTACTTTCGCGCCAATGGTTTGTTGGAGCGAAATACGATTGGCATCCTTGCACACGTCTGTGTTTAATGTGCAACTGCCGAAAGTTTTGTTGTTGTCTGTCTGTTAGTTATTGTTCAGCGCTGTATTCAACAGAATGTTGCATCGTACAGTTTGCGAATGTCGAGATGGCAGGGTTAGAGGAGCAACGCATCTGCATTAAATTTTGCGTGGAATTCAAGAACACCTTTACAGAGACACACCAGATCATGCAGGAAGACTACGGTGAAGACTGCTTAAGCCATACTGGGTGTTACGAATGGTTCACATCAAGGGCTATAGCACACACCAATAGCCCCCCCCCCCCACCCCCACCCCTCACACACACACACACACACACACACACACAAAATGGAGTATTATATTACACTGGATAAAATGACTTCAGAAATCATCGAATATATTACGTCAACAGATTCAGAAGGAGAGCTGAAACTACCGAAGAAAAAGTGGGTTGATACAAGTAAAAGATCTGAATCGGCTACTGAAGAGTCAAAGAACTGTGACAAGCAGTTTGTCCTAAATGTATATGTTTTACTTCAAATATTTAGGACCATTCCTGTCACCGCAACCACTCCTGAGTGAAGCTTCTCTACTTTGAGACGAATAAAGACTTATCTGCATAACACAATGGGACAGGTGAGACTAAATGGATTGGCTCTTGCAAATATCCATAAATAAAGAGATATGGACATTGAAAATATCATTGACATATTCAGTGAAAAGGGCAACGGCCTTGCCGCAGTGGAGACACCGGTTCCCGTGAGATCACCGAAGGTAAGCGCTGTCGGGCGTGGTCGGCACTTGGATGGGTGACCATCCAGCCGCCATGCGCTGTTGCCATTTTTCGGGCTGCACTCAGCCTCGTGATGCCAATTGAGGAGCTGCTCGACCGAATAGTAGCGGCTTCGGGATGTCCTTAGTTTAGTTAGGTTTACGTAATTCTAAGTTTTAGGGGACTGATGACCACAGATGTCCCATAGTGCTCAGAGCCATTTGAACCATTTTTTTTCATGTCAAGTTCAAGTTTCTAGACGTTACCTTCTGTATCCAGAAAATTAATGAAAACTTATTTGTTGTATGTGGACCTTTTTTATGGTTTATGTAATTTATAAAATCTCCCATGTTAAAAGAAAAGCGAAAAAAAGGGTCGTGTTTAAGTTACATTCAAAATAAAATATTTATTACCGTATCTGAGGATTATATTCCTTGGGCGTCCTATCGATAACGATTTTGGAGTAGACGTAGATTTGCAGCAAAATCGCTGTGTCCGTTCGCTGAACTACCTTCTCGTAGAGTACGACGCGATCCACATTTTTCGGATATTTTATGTATGATTTAGAATTCCCCTTATGTTGTTAAAAAAGAAAAAAAAACAAAAGAAATGCGATATGTGGGGTCTGAAAGGCAGCTGTTGACTGCTGGCGCGTTGCTATCTAGAGTCCAGAGTATGTCAGAGGGGTGTCTTGGCCTTACCTTAATCGGAACTGTGGAGCAGGTTTCTGTGTCTAACCCGAAGCCTCTGGTCTCGCCGACTGCACTGAGAGGGAGAACGTGCGAGTTCGGACGACCGTAAACCGCGTGCTATCGAACCGAAATCAAGCCCTGGAGAGATAATTCGAGACGCTACGTATTGCGATCGATAAGCGCGTAAGATCGAGCGCCGGGAGTGGGAGGCTGTGTGCAGATAAGTACTGTGTGCTGATACTGCGAAGCTTCGTGCTTTCCAGAAGGCTTCCGACACCATTCCTGACAAGAGTCGCCTAATTACATTGTGTGCCTCGCTAGTGCGCGTCGATACGCGACTTTGTCAGAAATAAGATATTTCAGCGCCAGTATTATTGTGAATTACAGTGCAAATTTTCCTTCGGACATGCTTGCATGGCACTGCGGCGATTACTGCCGTTATGGAATACATTAAATGTGTTTGCAGTTGCTATGAGACGCCCGTTAAACCCGCTGGGCAGAACAGGTAATAGGATTGTGGAAAGGGCCAAGGGTTGAGGTCAGTTTCTGCTTCTAATTGTCATTTATTGTAATTTAGCAACTCTTTGACGGCTGAAGGCCTCCAACAAGAAATCTTAACAAGGTAAAAATCCAATTAAGATAGCTTTAAAATAATTAAAAAAACAACATACGCAAGGTGCAATACAAATGGCTGACTGTGCGGCTGGTCCCGGTGGAGGTTCGAGTCCTCCCTCGGGCATGGGTGTGTGTGTGTTTGTCCTTAGGATAATTTAGGTTAACTAGTGTGTAAGCTTAGGGACTGATGACCTTAGCAGTTAAGTCCCATAAGATTTCACACACATTTGAACATTTTTGAACAAATGGCTGAGGGCCACAATTAATTTCCAAAATTTTAGAATATATTATCATAGACCTTTAAAGGCAGAAGGCCAACAAGAAATCTTAAAAAAAAAATCAAAAATTCAATTAAGAGAGCAATAAAATAATTTAAAACCCAAAAGGCAACATATACAAGGTGCAACAGAAATGGCTGAGGTCCACAATTAAATTTCAGAACTTCACAATATATTACCATAGACCTTCAAAGTCAGAAGGCCAGCATATTTAAGAACTAGAAATCTTAAAAATAAACAAGAGAAAAATCCTATTACGATTGCAATAAAATAATTTAAACAAACAACATATGAAAGGTGCAATACCAATCTCTGAGAGCCACAATCAAACTTCAAAACTTCAAAGTATATTACCATAATGTTTAAAGGCGGAAGGCCGCGGTGTTTAAGCTTGAACGAAAAATTTAAAAATTTACAAAATTTTAAGAAACAAACAATAAGCATAAGCCTAAAATTTAAAGTAGCTGACAACAGATAATTAAACACCGGTGGCACTCAGAAGGTCTCCAGTGAGGTCGGTCTGCCCTCGTTCACTTAGGCCAGACATGTGGTGAGCCCAACTATACTTGATCCGTCGGAACCCAACCAGGGGACAGCCACGGACCGACCGACACAATGACTTGCTTCCCGTCAATCAGTACATGAGAACTCAAACCGGAAAGGTTACAAACGCGATAATCCATAATGGAGTATTTATTAGATGCCCAAACTACACACCATGTTGGACAGCGACAACAGGTGAGGAAAGGACGGTGCCTCAAATTACGTTAGTGTACAGAGCAAGTAACCGGAACACTAACGGCCACTAGGCAGAAAATTCCGCTGCTACACTTGGATTTGAAACACGGTAATCGTTAACTTCGCTCTAAAGAACACTGCCTGAATTTAGGTTAATACTGACGCTACGAATTATCTTAGAAAATAGATTAAGGAAACGCAAACCTACGTTTCTAGCATTTATACAGTTAGAGAAAGCTTTCGACAATGTTGACTGGAATACTCTCTTTCAAATTCTGAAGGTGGCAGGGGTAAAATACAGGGAGCGAAAGGCTATTTACAATTTGTACAGAAAGCAGATGGCAGTTATAAGAGTCGAGGGACATGAAAGGGAAGCAGTGGTTGGGAAGGGAGTGAGACAGGGTTGTAGCCTCTCCCCGATGTTATTCAATCTGTATATTCAGCAAGCGGTAAAGGAAACAAAAGAAAAATTCGGAGTAGGTATTAAAATCCATGGAGAAGAAATACAAATTTTAAGGTTCGCCGATGACATAATTCTGTCAGAGACAGCAGAGGACTTGGAAGAGCAGTTGAACGGAATGGACAGAATCTTCAAAGAAGGATATAAGATGAACAACAACAAAAGCAATACGAGGATAATGGAATGTAGTCGAATTAAGTCGGGTGATGCCGAGGGATTTAGATTAGGAAATGAGACACTTAAAGGAGTTTTGCTATTTGGGGAGCAAAATAATTGACGATGCTCGAAGTAGAGAGGGTATAAAATGTAGACTGGCAATGGCAAGGAAAGCGTTTCTGAAGAAGAGAAATTTGTTAGCATCGAGTATAGATTTGAGTGTCAGGAAGTCGTTTCTGAAAGTATTTGTATGGAGTGTAGCCATGTACGGAAGTGAAACATGGACGATAAACAGTTTGGACAAGAAGAGAATAGAAGATTTCGAAATGTGGTACTACAGGAGAATGCTGAAGATTAGATGGGTAGATCACATAACTAATGAGGAAGTGTTGAATGGGATTGGGGAGAGGAGAAGTTTGTGGCACAACTTGACTAGAAGAAGGGATCGTTTGGTAGGACATGTTCTGAGGCATCAAGGGATCACCGATTTAGTTCAAATGGCTCTCAGCACTGTGGGACTTACCATCTGTGGTCATCAGTCCCCTAGAACTTAGAACTACTTAAACCTAACTAACCTAAGAACATCACACAACACCCAGTCATCACGAGGCAGAGAAAATCCCCGACCCCGCCGGGAATCGAACCCTGGAACCCGGGACCGATTTAGTATTGGAGGGCAGCGTGGAGGGTAAAAATCGTAGAGGGAGACCACGAGATGAATACACTATCAAGATTCAGAAGGATGTAGGCTGCAGTACGTATTGGGAGATGAAGAAGCTTGCACAGGATAGAGTAGCATGGAGAGCTGCATCAAACCAGTCTCAGGACTTAAGACAGCAGCAACAACAACAACAGTAATCGTTAATTGCACCGCATGGCGGCTAAATCTCGGCAGTAGAACCACTCGGTGTTGCTCACCGGAAAACCTCCCCAACAGCAAACCACCGAAGCGAACAAGCACCACATGAATAGGCCTGTGTAGCTGGAACCACTCCTCAACCTGGGTCGGTGAACCACGAAGCTCGTAGCGATCGGACAGCTCCACCCACGCTCCGACAATGCGCAGGGACTCCCAGCGGCCCCAGCCGACTGCACCACACAGAGATAACTTCCCTGGTCCGCAACAACCCACCGACTGCCTCAGAATGCCGACAACATCTAAAATAGTCGTCCGTGGAAATAACGCCACTACACACACAACCTGACAAACACTTGCACGAAGACCTGAACGATACCCAACTATAACTAAACACGCACGAAGTCAAATCGGGAGTCGATGCAGACAGACAGACAGACAGACAGACACACACACACACACACACACAGCCGACTCATGAACGATCGGGGAGCCAAAAGAACGCGTCGTCCGGTAGGACGACCGACCGACGATCCACGAAGACCGCGGCTCGGCTCAAGTGATGCGTGGCGGCAATGGTCGGGCGAGCCATGTCGACGCAGACCTCACTGCTGCTCCAACCCGACTGCACTAGCGCCGCACTGCAACTCCCCGACTGGCAGCTCCAGACTGCGCTCCAGACGCGTTCCAACTACTGGCAGACCAGAACTCGCGACGGCGAACTCGCACCCGACAGACAACGACCGGGAAGTAATAGCAGTCGAGCAAAGATACTACGACAGGGGGTATATCGATACGCGCTGCTAGCGCCGCTCACGGTCAGGCAAAGCAGCAACTCAGTGACAGTAGTGATTTAAATTAACGTAGTGAGGTGGAAGTACGTTAAAAACAGGGTGTAAAATACATGATGGCGGGGGCACGAGCCACGCGCGGCCCATGCGAATATGGACAACCATCAGCTATATAATGGAATGACGACAATGAAAATTTGTGCTGGACCGGGGCGAACTGGGATTTCCCGCTTATCACGAGCGGTCCCTTTACCATTTGGCTACTTGAGCGCAACCAGACCCGAACTTCCATACGTCTTCAATAGGAGAAAGAATCCCGTAATGTTCGAATACTCCATTAGTAGTGTAGCGCTTGACACAGTCACGTCGATTAAATATTTGGGCGTAGCACTGCAGAGCGATATGAAGTGGGACAAGCATGCAATGGCGGTTGCGGTGAAGGCGGATAGTCGTCTTCGGTTCATTGGTAGAATTTTGGGAAGATGTGGTTCATCTGTAAAGGAGACCACTTATAAAACACTAATACGATCTATTCTTCAGTACTGCTAGAGCGTTTGGGATCCCTATCAGGTCGGATTGAGGGAGGACAGAGAAGCAATTCAGAGGCGCGCTGCTAGGTTTGTTACTGGTAGGTTTGATCATCACGCGAGTGTTACGGAAATTGCTTCAGGAACTCGGGTGGGAGTCTCTGGAGGAAAGGAGGCGTTCTTTTCGTGAATCGCTACTGAGGAAATTTAGAGAACCAGCATTTGAGGCTGACTGCAGTACAAGTTTACTGCCGCCCACTTATATTTCGCGGAAAGACCACAACGATAAGATAAGAGAGGTTAGGGCTCGTGCAGAGGCATATAGGCAGTTATTTTTCCCTCGTTCTGTTTGGGAGTGGAACAGGGAGAGAAGACGCTAGTTGAGGTACGAGGTACACTCCGCCACGCACCGTATGGTGGATTTCGGAGTATGTATGTAGATGTAGATGTGTCTACAATCTGTACTTGTACATTTTACTTGGAAGACGCTCGTCAAATCGTAAGGCCACCGGTCGCAATAAGCGCGAAATTAAGGTTCGAGTCGTGGTCCGGCGCAAATTTCCAACGTCGTCATTCCTTTATGCAGATGATGGTTGGCCGTACGCGCAAATGCGAGTACATTTAATGTATTCCTGTCAGAATGGTCATAGCTCGTAGTAACTGGCGGGATGACATCGACGGAAAGACATGAAATTTCACCAAGAATGTGTTTTATACCAATTGCTGTTTTTGAAACTAGCGAAACCGGCAATGGTTCCCCTATCTTTGTCCATCTTGTCCTACTCCCCCTCCCCCCCCCCTCTCTGTCCATCTATTCCTCTTCCCTCTCTCTATTTTCTTTTCCCCCTATCTCTGTCCACCTCCTCCCCTTCCGCACCTCTCTCTGTCAATCACCTCCTATTTTCTCTCTCTCTCTGTTCATGTCCTCTTCCTTTTCCATACATCTCTTCTTCCTCCCTATCTATACCCCTCTATTCCTCCTCCCTCGTCTCTAAACACGTTTCACCCTTACTCCAGTAGGAAGTCACTCGTTCTTACTACAACTGTTGATAATATACCGATATATCGATATTTTCTCCATAATATTGATATATGTAGGGGAAATTTTATTCGCCGATATATCGATATCAAAACGGCACTGCCAGTTCCCGAAATTTTTATTTTACATTTTTTAACACTTTTTGGAAAATATATGAAGTTGTTTTTCTGAAATTGTAGCTTTCATCACGTCCAATCTTTCTCTTTGCACACGCGAAGAACAACTCCGAATGCACTGGGAAAGTGGCGCGAAGGAGAGGGGGGTCTGGAGGGGGGGGGTGCCAGAGAGGGGGGGGCGAGGAAGAGAGAGAGAGAGCGGTGTGAATGGAATAATAAGATTTCTAATATGAAGAAACAGCACCCCAGTTGTTTTTTATCGCACGTAGTGTGCTATTTCTTCAAAAATAGTTGTTGAAAATGAACCAAAATCCAAGTGACAAGGTTGGTCTTTGTCGTGGGTGGAGACGTACGAGGGCAAATGATGACGTACTCGGAGCTCGGCTGTACTAACGGAAACTGCAACCTTTAACTTCACTACGCAATTTTTACACTACAGCTGCTAGATCGCTGGCGTTTGCAGAAATGAATAAACGGGGCAATCGAAAAGAAATGGGCCGGACAAATTCGATATGTGAGGAAACCGTGCGACGGACCCGTCGGACAACTTTCACTGTGCCACTCACATTCAGTTACCATTGTTAGCAAAGTGGTTATTGCGACGCACGAACGTGCATCGTTTTCCTTTCAGTTCTTGCTCTATGCGGGATAAGCAGGCTGCTAGCTTGTTCATGAACGGAGTATCTAATAATAAATTTATAATTACATACAGAGCTCTAAAAGAGGCCGTATATTTACAGTGTGCAGCCGATACCTTTTTAAACGGTACGCTGCGCCAGAGCGAGGTCGTTTCAGGAGAGTCGCAGCCGTTCTGCTCAGTGCGTGCCGCGAAATACGCGCGCTAGGTGCCGCGAAGTGCACCTCTACTAAGAGATCGGCAAAGGCGTTCATCCCTGGCAACTAGTTCACTGGTGATCGCACTTTTTTGGGATCCGTTCATTTTCAATCGTTCACCGTTCACTGTGCTTGGTATATGGTTCTTATCAAAGACTGAAAATTACACTACTGGCTATTAAAATTGCTACACCACGAAGATGACGTTCAACAGACGCGAAATCTAACCAACAGGAAGGAGATGCTGTGATATGCAAATGATTAGCGTTTCAGAGCATTCACACAAGGTTGGCGCCGGTGGCGACACCTACAACGTGCTGCCGTGAGAAAAGTTTCCAACCGATTTCTCATACACAAACATCAGTTGACCGGCGTTGCCTGGTGAACCGTTGTGATGCCTCGTGCAAGGAGGAGAAATGCGTACAATCACGTTTCGGAGGGTAATGCGGAACGCCGTGCTGGATCCCAACGGCCTCGTATCACTAGCAGTCGAGATGACAGGCATCTTATCCGCATGGCTGTAACGGATCGTGCAGCCACGTCTCGATCTCTGAGTCAACAGATGAGGACGTTTGCAAGACAACAACCATCTGCACGAACAGTTCGACGACGTTTCCAGCAGCATGGACTATCAAGCTCGGAGACCACGGCTGCGGTTACCCTTGACGCTGCATCACAGACAGGAGCGCCTGCGATGGTGTACTCGACGACGCACCTGGGTGCACGAATGGCAAAACGTTTTTTTTTTTTGATGAATCCAGGTTCTGTTTACGGCATCATGATGGTCGCATCCGTGTTTGATGACATCACGGTGAAGGCACACAGGAAGCCTGTATTCGTCATCACCATACTGGCGTATCACCCGGCGTCATGGTATGGGGTGCCACTGGTTGCACGTCTCGGTCACCTCTTGTTCGCATTGATGGCACTTTGAACAGTGGACGTTACATTTCAGATGTGTTACGACCCGTGGCTCTACCCTTCATTCGATCCCTGCGAAACCCTACATTTCAGTAGGATAATGCACGACCGCATCTTGCAGGTCCTGCACGGGCCTTTCTGGATACAGAAAATGTTCGACTGCTGCCGTGGCCAGCACATTCTCCAGATCTCTCACCAATTGGAAATGTGTGGTCAATGGTGGCCGAGAAACTGGCTCGTCACAATACGCCAGTTACTACTCTTGATGAACTGTGGTATCGTGCTGAAGCTGCAGAGGCAGCTGTACCTGTACACGCCATGCAAGCTCTGTTTGACTCAATGCCCAGGCGTATCGAGGCCGTTATTGCGCCCAGAGGTGGTTGTTGTGGGTACTCATTTCTCAGGATCTATGCACTCAAATTGCGTGAAAATGTAATCACATGTCAGTTCTAGTATAATATATTTGTCCAATGAATACCCGTTTATCATCTGCATTTCTTCTTGGTGTAGCAATTTTACTGGCCGGTAGTGCACTTATAGTTCCCGGGAACGGGAAACAGTCGGTCTCGTTCCCCAACGCCACGTCGGCCGGTCTCGCTCCAGCCTCGTACCCGTTCCCGCCTGTTTCGGTCTCGGTCTCTCTCACGGCCGGACTCGTCCTTCTTCGGGTGGCAACTCGTCGCAGTTCCACTCCCGACTGCTCATTGTTCAGTATCGAGTTGTTGTTCGTTTCGTTCGCTCCACACGTCCATTCCAGATCTGTTTCAAATCTTTTTTGAACTGTGTACTTCTGGTTCTTTTCGCTTTCTACACTCCTGGAAATTGAAATAAGAACACTGTGAATTCATTGTCCCAGGAAGGGGAAACTTTATTGACACATTCCTGGGGTCAGATACATCACATGATCACACTGACAGAACCACAGGCACATAGACACAGGCAACAGAGCATGCACAATGTCGGCACTAGTACAGTGTATATCCACCTTTCGCAGCAATGCAGGCTGCTATTCTCCCATGGAGACGATCGTAGAGATGCTGGATGTAGTCCTGTGGAACGGCTTGCCATGCCATTTCCACCTGGCGCCTCAGTTGGACCAGCGTTCGTGCTGGACGTGCAGACCGCGTGAGACGACGCTTCATCCAGTCCCAAACATGCTCAATGGGGGACAGATCCGGAGATCTTGCTGGCCAGGGTAGTTGACTTACACCTTCTAGAGCACGTTGGGTGGCACGGGATACATGCGGACGTGCATTGTCCTGTTGGAACAGCAAGTTCCCTTGCCGGTCTAGGAATGGTAGAACGATGGGTTCGATGACGGTTTGGATGTACCGTGCACTATTCAGTGTCCCCTCGACGATCACCAGTGGTGTACGGCCAGTGTAGGAGATCGCTCCCCACACCATGATGCCGGGTGTTGGCCCTGTGTGCCTCGGTCGTATGCAGTCCCGATTGTGGCGCTCACCTGCACGGCGCCAAACACGCATACGACCATCATTGGCACCAAGGCAGAAGCGACTCTCATCGCTGAAGACGACACGTCTCCATTCGTCCCTCCATTCACGCCTGTCGCGACACCACTGGAGGCGGGCTGCACGATGTTGGGGCGTGAGCGGAAGACGGCCTAACGGTGTGCGGGACCGTAGCCCAGCTTCATGGAGACGGTTGCGAATGGTCCTCGCCGATACCCCAGGAGCAACAGTGTCCCTAATTTGCTGGGAAGTGGCGGTGCGGTCCCCTACGGCACTGCGTAGGATCCTACGGTCTCGGCGTGCATCCGTGCGTCGCTGCGGTCCGGTCCCAGGTCGACGGGCACGTGCACCTTCCGCCGACCACTGGCGACAACATCGATGTACTGTGGAGACCTCACGCCCCACGTGTTGAGCAATTCGGCGGTACGTCCACCCGGCCTCCCGCATGCCCACTATACGCCCTCGCTCAAAGTCCGTCAACTGCACATACGGTTCACGTCCACGCTGTCGCGGCATGCTACCAGTGTTAAAGACTGCGATGGAGCTCCGTATGCCACGGCAAACTGGCTGACACTGACGGCGGCGGTGCACAAATGCTGCGCAGCTAGCGCCATTCGACGGCCAACACCGCGGTTCCTGGTGTGTCCGCTGTGCCGTGCGTGTGATCATTGCTTGTACAGGCCTCTCGCAGTGTCCGGAGCAAGTATGGTGGGTCTGACACACCGGTGTCAATGTGTTCTTTTTTCCATTTCCAGGAGTGTATCTAGCGCCCACGACCGGTAATTAAAATGTATTTTATAATTGCGTAAATAACGTGGTATGTAATACATACAACTTTTCAGGTAACACAACGGCGTATCAGCTTACTCAACTATTTCGATAAACAGCAGAAGAAATACCTGTAAAAAGGCAAGATTTTTTTGTTATTACACATGCAAAGGACGTCGGCACGGAACACACGAGTGGCCATTTTCCCCCTTTTTCTGATCCAAGGTAAAAGGACATGTTCATTGTTATGGAAGGCAGACCGACTTACAACCGAATGCAGCTCGCGCTTCGTAATCGAGTGTCTGGTGTCACATTTTGCAAAGAGAATACGATAACTCCGACAATATTATTTCAGTGGTACAGGGTGGCGCACGAAAAATCTTTCCCGAGTACTAGACTGCTCATTGTCGCTTACCAATCATCATGTATTGTTTCGAAGTAATTGTTTGCATTAGCTTATTTGTTATTATTTCACTGCCTAATTATTACATGTTTATCTATTCTGCTCGTAGCGGTCAACAAATCGTGCGTAATTCGCGAGCAGTCTGTACGCGAGGCTGGATTTTCGTGCGCCACCTTACATTATGTCACTGCGATCAGCCACATAACTCTACAATTGGCTAAACGAGAGGTTTTGCAGAATCTCGAAAATTACAAGTGTGTGAGAATTCTGTCATGAATAAAAACTCTGTTCTCCAGGGCGGAGGCAAGTGCCCCGTCTCGGTGCCTTCCACCTTCAGTCACCTATGCTACTAATTTTCAATTTTTCATAAGAACCATGTACCAAGCATAATGAACGGTGAACGAGTAAAAATGAACGGTTCACAGAAAAGATCACCAGTGAATTAGTTCCCAGGGATGAACGACTTCGCCCATCTCTAAAGCAGAGACGCTCTTCGCAGGGATCGAATGAAGGGTAGAGCCACGGGTCGTAACACATCTGAAATGTAACGTCCACTGTTCAAAGTGAGATGAATGGGAACAAGAGGTGACCGAGACGTGTAACCAATGGCACCCCATACCATCACACAGGGTGATACGGCAGTATGGCGAAGACGAATACACGCTTCCAATGTGCGTTCACCGCGATGTCGCCAAACACGGATGCGGCCATCATGATGCTGTAAACAGAACCTGGATTCATCCGAAAAAATTACGTTTTGCCATTCGTGCACGCAGGTTCGTCGCTGAGTACACCATCGCAGGCGCTCCTGTCTGTGATGCAGCGTCAAGGGTAACCGCAGCCACGGTCTGTGAGCTGACAGTCCAATCTGCTGCATACGTCGTCGGACTATTCGTGCCGATGGTTATTGTCTTGCAGACGTCCCCATCTGTTGACTCAGGGATCGAGATGTGGCTGCACGATCCGTTACAGCCATGCGGATAAGATGCCTGTCATCTCGACTGCTAGTGATACGAGGCCGTTGGGATCCAGCACGGCGTTCCGTATTACCCTCCTGAACCCAACGATTCCATATTCTGCCGACAGTCATTGGATCTTGACCTACGCGAGCAGCAATGTCGCGATACGATAAAAAGGCAATCGCGGTAGGCTACAATCCGACCTTTATCAAAGTCGGAAACGTGATGATACAGGAGGCATCACAACAACGTTTCACCAGGAAACGCCGGTCAACTGCTGTTTCTGTATGAGAAATCGTTTGGAAAGTTTGCTCGTGTCAGCACGTTGTAGGTGTCGCCACCGGCGCCAACCTTGTGTGAATGCTCTGAAAAGCTAATAATTTGCATATCACAGCGTCTTCTTCCTGTAGGTTAAATTTCACGTCTGTAGCACGTCATCTTCGTGGTGTAGCAATTTTAATTGCCAGCAGTGTAATAAATGATAAACGTTT
Source organism: Schistocerca nitens (assembly GCF_023898315.1). Classification (NCBI taxonomy): domain Eukaryota; kingdom Metazoa; phylum Arthropoda; class Insecta; order Orthoptera; family Acrididae; genus Schistocerca; species Schistocerca nitens. The sequence continues at coordinate 142,703,575 of NC_064625.1, forward strand.
TTCCTTTCATCATTTCGTGTGAGTAGCCGGCCAGAAAAAGTTCTACAAATATTTGAAATTGTGTGTAAAGTCCGTTGCTCTCATTCTCAAATAGTGGATGAATAAAGTGTGAGAATTCACGCGTAGCGGGCTACGCTTCTTTTTCACCCCTAGCCCCACCACTTCGGCAGGTAGGTGTCTTTTACCCCCGCAACGATTGTTGCCCCACAGTAAATCCGTCGGCACACGGACCGTGCTGTCGAACGTTAACGTTGAGCGTGCCGAGTTCAACGTGCTGCTGAACGCTCAGGAACGATGCGACTTGTGCACACGGTACGTGGGCCCCAACGTGGTATACGCGATCGCAACGCACTCCAGCGGCAGTTGAGGGATGTTTCTAGTTCGTAAATCACACTGTTTACTAAACGGGCGTGCGTAAAATTCCCACGTTAGCTCCATTAAAACGCACATTTCCTCCATCGTCCACGAAAAGGAAAATACTGTGTCCAGTCATTAAGGACACAGGCTTATAAAAGTGCCATTACAAATAGTGCGGTACAAATTTGGAATACTTCTCCGCATAAGATAAACATTATTTCGTCATTCCTACATTTTAGTAAAACCCCAAGCTCAGCCTTACTTGATCACTGTTCCTGCCCAGCAGCAGAATCTTTGCAACATGTGAATTACGAACCGTAAAAGAAAAAGGAGCAAAATATATTTATCCAAGTAGCGCAAGCTGTCCAGTAGATTAAGTCAATCCTACAAAGTTACCCCTAAAAAAAAAAAAAAAAAAAAAAAGTGAACTTATATTTACATAACATCAAATATTATAGTATATACTTATATTAAACTAATAATAAAGTATCAGAACCTAATAAAATGCGAAGGTTAGGAAAAAATATTTGGAAGTGTGAAGACTCAAACCACCACCCCACCAAACTACCCAATCTAAGTAAACGATGCTACGCGTTACGCTGAACCAACAATATATACCTCGTTTCTAATCATAGTATTGTAGGCGTTGCTGAAAACCTTAATCGTAGATATGTTACTAATTGCAATACAGTTATGACAAATTGTACCAAGAACAATTCGTTTTGGGTGGATCTTCAGTGTGTCGCTGCCTTCAAATAGCCTACTCTCATAATACGCAAGTTACAATAATTCTTTTGCCACGAATATGATGTTTCTCATTATTGTATTGGAACGAATCACACAGTTAACAACGGGTTTTCCAGTGATTCTCAATTTGCTGGTGCTCAGAAACGGCAAATATACATGTTGTTATGGTCTTCAGTCCAGAGACTGGTTTGATGCAGCTCTCCATGCTACTCAATCCTGTGCAAGCTTCTTCATCTCCCAGTACCTACTGCAACCTGCATCCTTCTGAATCTGCTTAGTGTATTCATCTCTTGGTCTCCCTCTACGATTCTTACCCTTCACGCTGCCCTCCAGTACTAAATTGGTGATCCCTTGATGCCTCAGAACATGTCCTACCAACCGATCCCTTCTTCTAGCCAAGTTGTGCCACAAACTCCTCTTCTCCCCAATCCCATTCAATACCTCCTCATTAGTTATGTGATCTACTCATCTAATCTTCAGCATTCTTCTCTAGCACCACATTTCGAAAGCTTCTATTCTCTTCTTGTCTAAACTATTTATCGTCCATGTTTCACTTCCATACATGGCTACACTCCATACAAATACTTCCAGAAACGACTTCCTGACAATTAAATCTATACTCGATGTTAACAAATTTCTCTTCTTCAGAAACGCTTTCCTTGCCATTGCCAGTCTACATTTTATATCCTCTCTACTTCGACCATCATCAGTTACTTTGTTCTCCAAATAGCAAAACTCATCTGCTACTGTAAGTGTCTCATTTCCTAATCTAATTCCTTCACCATCGCCCGATTTAATTCGACTACATTCCATTATCCTCGTTTTGCCTTTGTTGATGTTCATCTTCTATCCACCTTTCAAGACATTGTCCATTCCGTTCAACTGCTCTTCCAAGTCCTTTGCTGTCTCTGACAGAACTACAATGTCATCGGCGAACCTCAAAGTTTTTATTTCTTCTCCATGGATTTTATTTCCTACACCGAACTTTTCTATCGTTTCCTTTACTGCTTGCTCAATATACAGATTGAATAGCATCGGGGATAGGCTAAACCCCTGTCTCACTTCCTTCCCAACCACTGCTTCCCTTTCATGTCCCTCGATTCTTATAACTGCCATCTGGTTTCTGTACAAATTGTAAATAGCCTTTCGCTCCCTGTATTTTATCCCAGCCACCTTCAGAATTTGAAAGAGAGTATTCCAGTCAACATTGTCAAAAGCTTTCTCTAAGTCTTCAAATGCTAGAAACGTAGGTTTACCTTTCCTTAATCTTTCTTCTAAGATACGTCGTAGGGTCAGTATTGCTTCACGTGTTCAAACATTTCTACGGAATCCAAACTGATCTTCCCCGAGGCCGGCTTCTACCAGTTTTTCCATTCGTCTGTAAACAATTCGCGTTAGTGGTTTGCAGCAGTGACTTATTAAACTGATAGTTCGGTAATTTTCACATCTGTCAACACCTGCTTTCTTTGGGATTGGAATTATTATATTCTTCTTGAAGACTGAGGGAATTTCGCCTGTCTCATACATCTTGCTCACCAGATGGTAGAGTTTTGTCAGGACTGGCTCTCCCAAGGCTGTCGGTAGTTCTAATGGAATGTTGTTTACTCCTGGGGCCTTGTTGCGACTTAGGTCATTCAGTGCTCTGTCAAACTCTTCACGCAGTATCATATCCCCCATTTCATCTTCATCTACCTCCTCTTCCATTTCCATAATATTGTCCTCGGCAACATCGCCCCTGTATAGACCCTCTATATACTCCTTCCACCTTTCTGCTTTCCCTTCTTTGCTTAGAACTGGGTTTTCATCTGAGCTCTTGATATTCATGCAAGTGGTTCTCTTTTCTCCAAAGATCTCTTTAATTTTCGTGTAGGCAGTATCTATCTTGCCCCTCATGAGATAAGCCTCTACATCCTTACATTTGTCCTCTAGCCATCCCTGCTTAGCCATTTTGCACTTCCTGTCGATCTCATTTTTGAGACGTTTGTATTCCTTTTTGCGTGCTTCACTTGCTGCATTTTTGTATTTTCTCCTTTCATCAATTAAATTCAGTATCTCGTCTGTTACCCAAGGATTTCTACTAGCCCTCGTCTTTTTAGCTACTTGATCCTCTGCTGCCTTCACTATTTCATTCCTCAAAGCTATCCATTCTTCCTCTACTGTATTTCATTCCCCCATTCCTGTCAATTGTTCCCATATGCTCTCCCTGAAACTCTGTACAACCTCTGGTTCTTTCAGTTTATCCAGGTCCCATCTCCTCAAATTCCCACGTTTTTGCAGTTTCTTCAGTTTTAATCTACAGTTCATAACCAATAGATTGTGGTCAGAGTCCACATCTGCCCCTGGAAATGACTTACAATTTAAAATCTGGTTCCTAAATCTCTGTCTTACCATTATATAATCTGTCTGAAACCTTTTAGTACCTCCAGGGTTCTTCCATGTATACAACCTTCTTTCATGATTCTTGAACCAAGTGTTAGCTATGATTAAGTTATGCTCTGTGCAAAATTCTACCAGGCGGCTTCCTCTTTCATTTCTTAGCCCCAATCCATATTCACCTACTACGTTTCCTTCTCTTCCTTTTCCTACTGTCGAATTCCAGTCACGACTATTAAATTTTCATCTCCCTTCACTACCTGTATACATATACATATAGGCTTGAAATCAATGCTAATATGGCGCCTCACAACTCTGTACTGAAGGGGGACGGCGTGCTTGTGACGTAGGTGGCGTTGTGTCATCTCATTGGTCAACGCTCAGACGCACACTCAGGATATCTGACATGCCGGATATTGCTCTGCACGTTCGGAAAGTCTCCCGAACGTGCTATTCCTCGCTATGACGTCAGAAACTCGGCACGCTCAACGTTCGGATACACGGTCCGTGTGCCGACGGCTTAAGGTATAAGTGTATCAAGTTTAGTTGAAAGCGGACCATTGGTTTACGAGATTATTTGGAAAACACACACACACACACACAAACCTATATACAGTAAAATGTGCGTGTGTGTGTTTGGGGTGGGGGAGAGCGTGTTCTATGTGCAGGACAGTGTGTGTGTGTGTGTGTGTGTGTGTGTGTGTGTGTGTGTGTGTCTGTGTGGGAGGCATATTGTACCTGCAAGGTAGTGTAATTAGGAACCGCTATTTCAGTGCAGTGACCGATTTTAGAATCACATAGAGGCTGTTTTCGGCCTTTTTATATTATTTTTCTTACTGTGAGACCTGAGATTGTGTTTGCTACTGTTTATGTTGTAAGACACGAGGTTGTGGATTTTTAAGTCATGTCTCTATCAGTTGTGCACCATCTTGTAACCTTGCAGGGAAGCATGTCTTCCACAATGTAATACGTGACATTTGCAAATGAACTGAGTTTCTTTCATGTATTAACAATTTTACCTGTCTTGGAAACTGAAGCGTGAGTTATTTTTCAGTGGCTTCTATTTCAAAAAGTATTTATCTTGTGAATTTTTGATAATAGTTCTACTTAATTTGATTTCACTTGCCTCTTATTGGTGTATAGTCGAGTAATAATGTAACACACAGACTATTAAATACAGTACTGATAAAATTTTCTCGCCTGTAACACATTTAAATTTAAATACAATGTTTGTTGCTAGATACATAGCCATCTTGTATTTTGGAACATTTTTTTAACGTTCAGAAAACCTTACTTTTCTTCAGTAATTTCTGTAATTTCTGAAGAAGTCTGCGACACACAAGTGAGTGCCATCATTTAAAACTGGAGTAAAGAAATATATTAAGCTCGTATTTCCGGGCTGGCCAGAGACAAAACTCTGAAAGAAGTGTTGCACAGTAAAACAGTCTCCCCTGCCAGTGACTTGTCTTTACAAGTGTGCAAAATGAGCAAAAGATGAATAATTATTGTTTTTATTATTAGTAAGACTCAACAATATATGGTGCATGTCGACAAATCTTAAGTCACTTCTATTTTATTTTACACCTCTAGTTTCCTAGAGTCAAATTGATGAGCCAGACTGCGTGGTGATGGAACGAGTCAATAGATGAAATATTATCGGAAAAGTTGACAAGAGATAAAATACAGCTCACACAAATTCTATTTAGGCATCAAGCAGCTGAGTATATATTAATATAATCAACAATTTAACACAGCAGTTTACTTAAATTTTTTCCAGAAACTCCGACAGAAGGAAATTCTTCAGTTTAGACTTGAATGTGCGAAGATTACCGCTAATTTTTTTTTATTTCTTTTGGCAGCTTACCAAAAATGTATGCAGTAGAATACTACACACAAGTGTCAATGCTCTACGTTTGAAATGCAGATTGCATTTCTGCTTGGTGTTAACTGAGTAAAAGCTGCTAATATTGTTAACACCAAATAACCTTAAAGAGAATATGTATTGATACGCCAGCATCACAGTTACCAGATTTCTGAACAAGAATCGACCAGAGGTTTCTGAACTTATTCCTCTAACTCCCCATTTCCCTCCAAAATACCCTTTGTAAATGAGAAGAGTAAGCCCAGGATATTATGCTGCATGTCATAAGCGAATGAAAATAAGGAAAGTTGACCTATTTTCGTGTTGGCCTCTCACTTGTTGCAGATACTGTTGTACCAGTAAATACAGCAGCATTCAGTTTTCGAACGAGATCCTGAACATGGGATTTCCATGACAGTTTACTATCTCTCCAAATACCTATAAATTTGAATTTTTCCAAGCTCCCTGATCCTATGCCCATCCTGTGTAACAAAAATGTCAGTTGTCGTTCAGCTGTGTGTTACAAACTGTAAAAACTGGGTCTTAATTGTGAATTAGAATCAGTTTTTCCCATAAGCTATAAGATGTCTTGAACTGCACTATTTGATACAGGCCCTATGCTGCACTCAACACCCTTCACTACGCAGCTAGTGCTATCAGCAAACAGAAACATTTTAGAATCATCTATCACATTAGAAGGGATATCATTTACACGTATAACAAACAGTAGTAGTCCCAGCATTGACCCCTGAGGCACCCCACATTTATCGTCCACCAGTCAGCACCATCTCATAGCGTTTGGCATTAATGTGGAGAGTGACCTTTTTATGTATGGTCTTAAGCATGATTTCTGAGTTACTTCTCTTATTTCGTATTGGTCAGACTTCTACAGTAGTATTTTATGATCAATACAACCAAACGCCTTAGTGAAATGAAAAAAAAACATGCCTAGTGTTCACAACTTTGTTCGATCCATCCAGAGTCTCGCCAAGAAAAGTGAACATAATGTTTTCACTTGTTAAATCTCTTCTCAATCCAAGCTTTACGTCTGACTGCAAATTATGTGAACTGAAATTATTAATTGCCCTCATGTATAGAAACTTTTCAGTAACTTTTGCAAACACTGATGGATAGGGACATAACTGTGTACATTATCCCTTTTTCCTGTTTTGTAAAGCAGTTTCATGTACTTTTAGTAGTCAGGAAAGTGACCATTCCTAGAAGAAAAATTACAAATCTGGCTAAGTACTGACTTAACATATGCGGAACGGTGCTTTATTTCCTGCTACATAGACCATCATTTCAGTGATTCTTCTTAGTCTTCAGCAGTTTAATTATTAACTAAATCGCCCCCTTATCAGTCACATGAAGGAAAGCCATTTCCTATGATTCCTTGCAGAAACTAAGTTTTTATTGTTCACCTGCTACATTCAGAAAGTATTGTTATATACTCTGCATATGTCTGACTTATCAGTAATAAAAACAGTTTACCATGTACTGAATTTGTATCCTGAACCTTGTACTACTGATCAAACACATCCTTACGACCGAGATTATTGTTTTAATTTTATCCTGAGAATTAGGTATTTTATTTGCACAGCACATGATCTTTACCTTCCCAATGACATTTTAAGCACTTTATAGTAACTTTCGTTTTGATATAATTCCTACTTTATTCTACACAATACCCTTATACTATTAGTCAGTCAGCCAGGTTGCCTGTTGGTGCTAGTATTCTGTTTTAAACGTTTTACTGGAAAACACCTTTCGAAGTACATGAGTACTGTGTTGAGAAAACCATTATATTTAGTGTTTGTTATCAGCACTATAAACAACTCGGCACTCTTGTTCATTAATGAGGTTTAAAAAAGTCTCTGTTGCGATTAGATCAGCATTTCTAAATAATTTTTAATTATGTTTAACGCGCGCACGAGCGTGTGTGTGTGTGTGTGTGTGTGTGTGTGTTTGTGTGTGTGTGCGCGCACAAATTCCTTTTAGTGTTAAAAATGTCATGTGGCTGGCGTAACTATGATCACTAAAGAAAGGAGAGGTATCATTTTGGAACTCTAATTTTCGTAAATTGGGGTGTCTAGCAGACCTTTCCTTGTGGGAGACGGTTTCATGAAACTCGGTGTCATCATTTGGTTACCATAGACAAACACAAGTTACTTGACAATGATTTTCGGCTGTTGCAATTCCCACTAGTTATGGATCCACTGTAGGGACGTTACCATATAAGGAGAGTGGTGGATAAAAACAACCAAATAAGGTAAAAAATGTAATTTTTTATTTGTCTGTACAAAATTTTACTTAAAAAACATTATAACAAAAATTACCTTCGGCGATCGTAGCCACCATGATGGAAGTCGCCACCATGATGGAAGTCGCCATCATGATGGAAGTCGTGGTGGTTTTCATCTGATACTTTTACTGGGTATGGGACGTGCTTAACAACAGGGTATGGGACGGGGTGCTCTACAGGTACCTTCACAGGGTATGGGACAGGTTTCTCTACAGGAAAGGGCACTTCCTTCTCCACAGGAACTGGGAAAGGTTTCTCTACGGGGTACGGCACAGGGCGATCGACAGGTATCTTCACCGGGTACGGTATCTCCTTCTCTACGTGGTACGGCACCGGCTTGATCACCGGGTAAGGTACTTTCTTCACTACAGGAACTGGGTAGGGTTTCTCTACGTGATACGGTACAGGACGATCGTAGGGTATCTTCACCGGGTACGGAACTTCTTTCTCCACCGGGTACGGGACCTTCTTCTCGACCGGAACTGGGTAAGGTCTGATCACGTGCACCGGTACGGGCTTTTCCACCGGGACTTTGACCTCGTACGGTACCGGCCTCTCGACAGGGATGTGCACCGGGACCTTGACGTGGACCGGGTAGGGTTTGGGTACGGGCACCTTGACGTGGACCGGATACGGCTGCGGAACCTTCTTCTCTACGACGACAGGGTAGGGTTTCGGTACGTGGACGTGGTACGGGTGAGGGACCGGCACCTTGACTTCCACCTTGTAAGGTACTTTCTTCTCGACAGGGTAGGGCACGGGGTAGGGTCTGTCCACGGGCACTTTGACGTGGTACGGGATGTACTTCTTGACTTCGTAAGGCACCGGCTTCGGTACCGGGACCTCGTACGGCACCGGCCGTTCCACGGGGACCTTCACCGGGTACGGCACCACCTTCTCCACAGGGTACGGTACCTCCTTCTCCACTGGCACCTTCACCGGGTAGGGATGGGGCACTGGGACGTACTCCTCCTTTGTGATTGTCACCTGCAAACAATAACATAAATACCTGTTAATGATTCAAGCATTAAAAAGTAGTAGACGAATTATGCAATTTAGGCAGGAAAATAACTGATAGTGACTGAAGTAGAGAGGATTCAAAATATAGACTAGTAGTAGCAAGAAGAGAGTTTCTGAAGAGTGAAGTGTTACGGAGTCTCTGATACAGTAAGCAGGTTCGTAGTTGTACAGTCTTGGGAGTGAAACAATACAAACACTATATACGAGTAATTATATGTTTCGGAACTATTCGTCCGTATTAATACAGGAGGTAGAGAACAGCAAAACAAATATGTTTCGATAAGGAACATATGGTCCCTGAAGTCTAATTTTGATAAGTTTCCTTTAATTTACGTCTATGGTCACAATCTCTTTTGTTTAACATATTACCGGTTTCGGTCTTTAATGACCATCATCAGAGCTCTTTCATAAACAGATCTGATGATGGTCATGAAAGACTGAAACCGGTAATTTGTTAAACAAAAGAGATTGTGACCATAGACGTAAATTAAAGGAAACTTATAACATATACAGGTCACTGTGTTCTTTTCGCGACGATGTCGCAGCTTGTGAATCTAATTTTAATGTAAGGGAACGTTTTGTCAGTAACAGGACTTTTAATTGGCATTCACGGAATGAAGAAAAAAATGTTCAAATGTGTGTGTGATATCTTATGGGACTTAACTGCTAAGGTCATCAGTCCCTAAGCTTACACACTACTTGACTTAAATTATCCTAAGGACAAACACAAACACCCACGCCCGAGGGAGGACTCGATCCTCCGCCGGGATTAGCCGGACAGTCCATGACTGCAGCGCCCTAGACTGCTCGGCTAAACCCGCGCGGCTCACGGAATGAAAAAACTGAGGATCCACAAAATACACTGATGTGACAGAAGATATGCGACAACGATATGCTCATGTGCAGATGGCGGAAGTATCACGTACACAATGTATCGAACTGCAGTGCAATTGGCGGATGATGATGCTCGTGTTTGTGGGGCGCTCAACTGCGCGGTCATCAGCGACCACACAAAGTCACAATTTTTACACAGTCCAATTTTTACACAGTCCAATTTTTACACAGTCCAATATTTACACAGTCTGATCTAGCCCCTTTCATGGATGATGATGATGATGATAATAATGATGATGAAATTATGAGAACAACACAAACACCCAGTCTTCTGGCAGAGAAAATCCCCAACCCGGCTGGGAAACGAACCCAGGACCCCTTGATCTGGAGGCAGCAACGCTAGCCACTAGACCATGAGCTGCAGACGCAATTGACGAAGCTGTCATTTGTGATCATGTGATTCATGTGATTCATGTGAAAACGTGTCTGACGTTATTGTGGCCGCACGATGGGAATTGACAGACTTTGAACCCAGACTGGTAGTTGGAGCCAGATGCATGGGTCAATCCACAGTGTCAATATGGTGTCAAGAATACCAAATTGCAGGCATTACCTCTCACCACTCACCACGGATAGCGCAGTGGTCGAAGACCTACACTTAACGACCGACAGCAGCGTCCTTTGTGTAGCGTCGTAAGTGCTAACAGACAAACAACACTGCTTGAAATAACTGTAAAAATCGATGTGGGACGTGCGGCGAACGTATCATTTAGGACAGTTCGAACAGCATGATATCAGCTACAGTGCCTCTCCTGGGCTCCTGACCACATCATTTGGACCCCAGGCCTGGTCAGATGAGTTCAGATTTCAGCTGGTAACAGCTGATGGTAGGGTTAGACTGTAGCGCAGACCCCATGAAGCCATGGACCCTAGTTGTCAAAAAGACACCCGCAAGCTGATGATGTCTCCATAATTGTGTGGACTGTGCTTACATGGAATAGACTGGAGCTGCCTAATTGGAGACCATTTGCAGCTATTCACGTTCCCAAGCAATCATGGAATTTTTATGGATGATAATGGGCTATGTCATCGGGCCAGAATGTTTCACGGTTGGTTTCAAGAACATTCACGACAATTACAACGAGCGATTTGGCCACCCATCGAACATTTATGGGACACTATCGAGAGGTCAGGCCGAGCACAAAACTCTGCACCGGCAACGTTTTCGCAGTTATGGACGAGTGTAGAGGGACTTCCAACGACTTCCATGCCTCGTCGAGTTGCTGCATTACGCCAGGAGCATTAGGAGGCGTTTATGAGGTCAGTGTGTGTATATCAGAGGGAGAATTTTCCTTACCCATAGTATGGCGCAGCCCAAAATTAGTCTACTGCAATTTTCATTTTATTGGCATTTATTAAGTGACAGTAAAAGAGGGAGAGCAAGTAGTACTCTAGCAGCAATTGAGTTGCGCTGCTATAAGCTCTTGAAAAGACGAATGCAGTGATACAGCATACGTCGGTGTCACTGTTGAAACTTTTAAAAATATCAGAGAAACGCGCTAAAATTTAAAGGCAAGGCGTCTGGAATTGTCTTTTTCTGTGTAAACAACAAAAACTGTACGTATAAATGGAAAGGAAGTCATGTACTGTTTGAAGAAGGGCTATGTCTGTCAGACAGGCCTGTAGAATTCGTCAGGCATGTAACATTCCTCCACGGTTTCTGAAGTCACGGCTAAAAGTGGCAAACGGACTGTTCAAGTTAGTGTGCAGAAAATGTAGGACTAGAGGCTTAACATCGGACTTTCGGAAGACTATCTTCCACACTATCAGGTTCACAACTCAAGCATCCGGACTTCTGACCAAGGTAATATACAGGAAAATGGAAAAATACTGAGGTTGTGCTAGGTGACAATTCGTGTGACTTTAGGAAAAGCAGAGGCATCAGAGAGGCAGTTTTGACGTTGTGCTCTTAACTAGAAGCAAGAGTCAGTATGAATGAAGACACTTTCATATGATTTGTAGACAAAGCGTTCGGCGACGCAGAACAGTGCAAGTTACTTGAAATTCTGAGAAAATAAGGCATACATTTCAGGGTAAGATGGCAGTGAACAACATCCACAAGAGCCAAGAGGGAACAATAAGAAACTACGAACAAGGTAGCAGCGCAATATTTCTCCCCCACTGTTCCTTTGTGTCGAAGAAGCAATGACAGAAATACAAGGGGCGTTCAATAAGTAATGCGACACATTTCTGGTCTCCGAAAGTTTCGATTGAAAAAAATTCGAATTTTGTTGTGGAAAATCGTAGAATATTTCCCCTTCAAATTCTATAGCTTCATGAAGTTTCAATATACGGCGGCGCTATATGTTAGCGTCCTCTCGGCTGAATAGCAGCGGCTCCGATGAATGAAAACTATCGTAACGACCGGGAGAGCGGTGTGCTGACCACGCGCCCCTCCTATCCGCATCCTCAGCTAAGGATGACACGGCGGTCGGACGGTCTCGATGGGACACTTGTGGCCTGACGACGGAGTGCTTTATATGTAGCGTCCAAAATTTCGTCTGTAACGGAAGTGCGTTCCAAGCAGAGAACTGTCATTGAGTTTCTTTTTGCGGGAAAACAATCGCAGATATCCATAGGCGCCCGATAGAAACAAAAGCACGGTGAGTCGTTGAGCCAGGTTTCTGTCATCATCACAACCAGGTCGCGCAAGTCTGTCCCATTTCCGGCTTGCGAGCCAGTCGCACACAGCTGTGATCCCTCCAATGTTGGAACGGCGGACACTCTCATTCAAAATGTTCAACGGATCACTATCAAACACACCGCTGCTCAACTAGACCTCTCTGTTGGTAGTGCTGTCACATTTGTTCACCAGTTGGTGTACTCAAAGGTGTGTGCCTGCTGGATTCCCTGCCAACGAACAGAAGACTACAGAGAGCAATGAAGGGCCATCTGTGTCGAATTGCTTGCACGTAAAGAATCTGGTCATGGCAACTTTTTGTGGAACATCGCCACAACCCATGGAACATGGGCTCATCACTTCGAACCGGAAACGAAATGACAATCCATGAGGGGCGCCACACAGCATCTCATCTGAAGAAAAAGTTCAAAGCCGCACCCTCATTTGGTAAGGCATGGCAACTCGGAAGGGGTTGTTCTGTTTGATGTCCTCCCTCACGGTGCACTGACGAACTCTGAAATGTATTGTGCTACCCTCAGAAAATTGGAGACACGACATCAGCGAGTTCGTCGCCACAGAAATCCAAACGAACTTCTTCACTGCGACAACGCAAGGACTCGCACAGGTCTGCACACCGGAGAGGAGCACACAAAATTTCGTAAGACTGTTCTTTCTCACCCACCCTACAGCATGGATCTCGAACCTTCTGATTTCCATCTATTTGGCCTAATGAGGGATGCACTTTGCAGAATGCAGTACATGGAGGATGGGGAGGTAATTGATGCAGCAAGATGTTGACTCTGAGATCGACCGGTAGAGTGGTATCTACATCTACATCTACATTTATACGGAGGGTACTTTACGTGCCATTGTCAATACCTCCCTTTCCTGTTCCTGTCGCGTATGGTTCGCGGGAAGAACGACTGTCGGAAAGCCTCCGTGCGCGCTCGAATCTCTCTAATTTTACATCCGTGATCTCCTCGGAAGGTATAAGTAGGGGGAAGCAATATATTCGATACCTCAGTCAGAAACGCACCCTCTCGAAACCTGGCCAGCAAGCTACACCGCGATGCAGAGCGCCTCTCTTGCAGAGTCTGCCACTTGAGTTTGCTAAACATCTCCGTAACGCTATCACGCTTACCAAATAATCCTGTGACGAAACGCGCCGCTCTTCTTTGGGTCTTCTCTATCCTGTCAACCCGACCTGGTACGGGTCCCACACTGATGAGCAATACTCAAGTATAGGTCGGACGAGTGTTTTGTAAGCCACCTCCTTTGTTGATGGACTTCATCTTCATCTCAACCTGGCACCCGCCTTACCAACAATTAATTTTATATGATCATTCCACTTCAAATCGTTCCGTACGCATACTCCCAGATATTTTAAAGAAGTAACTGCTACCAGTGTTTGTTCCGCTATCATATAATCATACAATAAAGGATCCTTCTTTCTATATATTCGCAATACATTAAATTCGTCTATGTTAAGGGTCAGTTGCCACTCCCTGCACCAAGTGCCTATCCGCTGCAGATCTTCCTGCATTTCGCTGCAATTTTCTAATGCTGCAACTTCTCTGTATACTACAGCATCGTCCGCGAAAAGCCGCACGGAACTGCCGACACTATCTACTAGGTCATTTATATATATTGTGAAAAGCAATGGTCCCATAACACTCCCCTGTGGCGCGCCAAAGGTTACTTTAACGTCTATAGACGTCTCTCCATTGAGAACAACATGCTCTGTTCTGTTTGCTAAAAAGTCTTCAATCCAGCCACAAAGCTGGTCTGATATTCCGTAGGTTCTTACTTTGTTTATCAGGCGACAGTGCGGAACTGTATCGAACGCCTTCTGGAAGTCGAGGAAAATGGCATCTACCTGGGAGCCTGTATCTAATATTTTCTGGGTCTCATGAACAAATAAAGCGAGTTTCTCACACAATCGCTGTTTCCGGAATCCATGTTGATTCGTACAGAGTAGATTCTGGGTTTCCAGAAATAACATGATGCGCGTGCAAAAAGCATGTGGGCACACAGGCCTTCCAGGAAGGTGGCGTAAGGCCGTCGCACTGAACTGAGATAATGTTCAAAAACAGGGTTTTGTAGCCAGAAGAGTGGGGAACAATATGGTGTATTGGAATCCTGAATGAGACCAACCTCCTATCATCATAAAAACGTGGTCCGCAGCTCGTGGTCGTGCGGTAGCGTTCTCGCTTCCCACGCCCGGGTTCCCAGGTTCGATTCCCGGCGGGGTCAGGGATTTTCTTTGCCTCGTGATGACTGGGTGTTGTGTGCTGTCCTTAGGTTAGTTAGGTTTAAGTAGTTCTAAGTTCTAGGGGACTGATGACCATAGATGTTAAGTCCCATAGTGCTCAGAGCCATTTGAACCATAAAAACGTGTTGCGTTACTTGTAGAACGTCGCTCATAAAGGAAAGTTTAAGGAGTGGGATGAAAATTGAGAATGCAAAGATATGAACGATAAGAGTCACTGATGAGACTGCTGTATTCAGTCAGAGTGAAGAAATTGCTTGATAGGAAGCTCCAAGCAGCAGCGGAAGATTGAAGTTACGCAGTTAGGTGCTAATCAAGGGCCCTGCTGGTAAAAATAGTTTTTCCGGGAAATTTTTATTCCGTATTGGTTAAAAACAGTCTTGGTTGCAATTTTAGTATTTTATTTTTCAACTACGCGTTTCGCCTTATTTAGGCATCTTCAGGTTGATCTTAATTTGGTATTTCTTAGAACGATCCTTAAGACAGTGTAGCCAAAGAGCATCGTCGAATACATCAGGCCAACATCGCCTTCCTGTTTCTTAAAATTCGTGGTTTACCAAAGAGGAATAACACAGAGAGACTTACATTTTATGCCGAACATTGGCATTTGGGATCAGCGTTACCTGTGACATTGAGATGTACTTAAACAGCCACAAGGAATGAAGCAATGAATCTGCTCCAAATTAATGTCTGCTAAAGGCAATAGGCGCCGCGATACCATCATGTAGATACCGCGGCGTCAAATGTAATGTTTGGTAAGCGTTCTCGCTAAGTGGTGCTTGAGATAAGCGGGAGCTGAGTGCGAAGTGCAAAAACAATGTGGCTACTGGACTAGACACGCGGTGGGCAAATACAAGCACCGAACATTTATGTACACTGCATGACAAAAAAATGTGAAGCCTCCAGAGGAAATAGCAGGGTGTCGATGTAACTCGGTACACGAAAATAGTCAGCGGAATGGATAGTCTCTTGAAAGGAGGATATAAGATGAACATCAACAAAAACATAACGAGGATAATGGAATGTAGTCGGATTAAGTCGGGTGATGCTGAGGGAATTAGATTAGGAAAAGAGACACTTAAAGTAGTAAAGGAGTTTTGCTATTTGGGTAGCAAAATAACTGGTGATGGTCGAAGTAGAGAGGATATAAAATGTAGACTGGCAATGGCAATGAAAGCGTTTCTGAAGGAGAGAAATTTGTTAACATCGAGTATAGATTTAAGTGTCAGGAAGTCGTTTCTGAAAGTATTTACATGGAGTGTAGCCAGGTATGGAAGTGAAACGTGGACGATAAATAGTTTAGACAAGAAGAGAATAGAAGCTTTCGAAATGTGGTGCTACAGAAGAATGCTGATGATTAGATGGGAGGATCACATAACTAATGAGGAGGTATTGAATAGAACTGGAGAGAAGAGAAATTTGTGGCACAACTTGACTAGGAGAAGGGATCGGTTGGTAGGACATGTTCTGGAGCATCGATGGATCACCAATTTAGTATTGGAGGGCAGCGTGGAGGGTAAAAATCGTAGAGGGAGACCAAGAGATGAATACACTAAGCAGATTCAGAAGGCTGTGAATTGCAGTACGTACTGGGAGATGAAGAAGCTTGCACAAGATAGAGTAGCATGGAGAGCTGCATCAAACCAGTCAGGACTGAAGACCACAACAACAACACGTAAATCATTAGAGTTGCAATACTCTGGTATGTACGATGACCGCCAGAGTACCTTATCGTTGTTCATGTTTAGTGTTATTACCAGTCCTGGTAGGATATGTAAGGAGTGTGAACAACGTCATAAGTTGTGTGGTCACTGTGAAGGACCTGGACATACCACGCACTTCTGTGAGGGAGCATTGGCCTTAACTGAGAGTCTGAAAGTGACCTCATTTTGGGCCTCCATTTGGCAGGCTGGTCCAATTTTGCAATATCCAGATTTTTGGGCCATTCAGCTGCTACAGTGGTCCGACGTTGGAATGCATGGGGACATGAGGGCAGCCATACTCATGGTCAAGTTTCCGGTATACGATTTCTGGCAATCAGAAGGTTGGTTTGGTTGGTTGGGACCAAACAGTGAGGTCATTGGTCCGAGTGGATTAGGAAGGATGGGGAAGGAGGTCAGCTCTTTCAAAGGAACTATCCTGACATGTGCCAGAAGCGATTCAAGGAAATAACGGAAAGCCTAAATCAGGATGGCTGGACGCCAGTTTCAACCGTTGTCCTCCCAAATGCGAGTGCAGTGTGCTAACCACTGCACTGCTTCGCTCAGTCCCCTAGAAGGGAGGATCGCGATATTGAGCACCAAGCACATCACAACCAGTTCTCATCCATACCTGCCACCTGAGAGATAGTAATGGATTCCCTGCAACATTCAGTGTCATCATACATCATTGGTTAGAAACTAGCATGAGCCGGGAATTTTCGTCCCATGCGTAGGCTGCCACTGACACAACACAACACAAGCAGCTGCATTTGGTGTGGCGCCATGAGAGGGAAGCATGGACTAAAAAAATGGTTCAAATGGCTCTGAGCGCTATGGGACTTAACATCTGTGGTCATCAGTCCCCTAGAACTTGGAACTACTTAAACCTCACTAACCTAAGGACATCACACACATCCATGCCCGAAGCAGGATTCGAACCTGCGACCGTAGCGGTCGCACCGTTCCAGACTGTAGCGCCTAGAACCGCTCGGCCACTCCGGCCGGCCGAGGAAGCATGGACTGCTTATGAATGGCGTCGCATTGAGTTCACTGATGAATCACAGTTCTGCACCACTCCAGATGATCATCATCAGCTGATACAGCGACGACCCGGCGAGATATCCCATTCTTCCTACGTTTTGGAGAGACATGGCAGTGTTACTATTAGAGTCGTGGGGTGAGGAGCTATCGTGTATGACTTCGTCATGGCTGGTAGGGAGTGAGGAAGCTCTGACGGCACAGCCGCCTGTGTGTTGTTGAGAGACTCGCGTGTCCAGCAAGATCCCTAGACGTGTCCCTGATAGTTAGCATGTTTATCGTGAATGTCTCGCACAACACAAAGTCCCAAGCGACTGGAAAAAAGCGCGCAGGTGACTCCAGTATATAAGAAGGGTAAAAGAACAGACCCGCAATATTACAGATCAATATCCCTAACTTCGGTTTGCTGCAGAATCCTCGAATATAACAAGTTTTCTTGAGACTCAGAAGCTTACGTCCATGAATCACCATGGTTTTTGAAAACATCACACGTATGAAACCCAGGTTGCCCTTTTCTCACATGATATACTGAGAACTATCGATGAAGAGCAACAGGCAGATTCCATATTTCTGGATTTTCGGAAAGCATTTGACACGGTGCCCCATTGCAGGCTGTTAACGAAGGTACAAACATATGGAATAAGTTCACAGATATGAGTGGCTCGACTTTTCTTAAGTAATAGACATAAGTATGTTGTCACCGATGGCGGGTGTTCATCAGAGGCAAGGGTATGGTTAGGAGTGTCCCATGGATGTGTGACAGGACCACTGTTGTACTCTGTATAAATAAATGATTTGGTGGAAAGGGTGAGCAGCAGTCTGCAGTCGTTTGCTGATGACGCACCTATTTATCCATAATACAATAATGTACTGCTGCTCTTTCAACTTTCTCTATCTTCTTTCTTTGTTTTGCTGGTGCCATTTTTCCCGCGGTTCAAAATGGTTCAAATGGCTCTGAGTACTATGGGACTTAACATCTGTGGTCATCAGTTCCCTAGAACTTAGAACTACTTAAACCTAACTAACCTAAGGACATCACACACATCGATGCCCGAGGCAGGATTCGAACCTGCGACCGTAGCAGTTGCGCGGTTCTGGACTGAGCGCCTAGAACCGCTAGACCACCGCGGCCGGCTTTTCCCGCGGATACGCAGGTTTTGGCATGGTTAATCGGATGTGGCAATGTTAGTTGAAGGGGTGGCCGGATGCCCCTCCTGCCGCCACCCTGTACCCCCCAGGAGGGAATTAGTGTACCCCAACTGTCTGTGACTAGTGTAATTCATGGAATAGTGCGAAAGTGTCTGCGAGCTGTGGAACTGAGGCGGGACGTGGGGACCAGCCCTGTATTCACCTAGGGGGATGTGGAAAACCGCCTAAAAACAACCAGGCTGGCCGGCACACCGGCCCTCGTCGTTAATCCGCCGGGCGGATTCGATCTGGGGCTGGCGCGCCTACCCGAGTCCAGGAAGCAGCGCTTTAGCGCGGTCGGCTATCCTGGCTTTCTCTATGTACTCTGTTAATCCTAGCTGGTAAGCATCCCAGACCGGGCAGCAGTATTCCAAAAGAGGACGGACAAGCATAGTGTAGGCAGTCTCTTCAGTAGATCTGTTACATTTTCTAACTATTCTGACAATAAATCGCAATTCTCGGCTCGCCTTCCCGACAGTATTTTCTGTGTGTTGTTTCTAATTTAAGTTGTTCGTAACTGTAATTCCTAGGTATATAGTTGAATTTACGGAATTTGAGTTTGACTAATTCATCGTGTAACCGAAGTTTAACGGATTCCTTTTACACTGAAGAGCAGAACAAATTGGTAGACCTGCCTAATATCGTGTAGGGCCCCCGCGAGCACGCAAAAGTGCCGCAACACGACGTGGCATGGACTCGACTGATGTCTGAATTCGGTCAAAGGCGCAGCAGACACGGACTGTGCGGCTGGTCCCGGCGGAGGTTCGAGTCCTCCCTCGGGCATGGGTGTGTGTGTTTGTCTTTCGGATAATTTAGGTTAAGTAGTGTGTAAGCTTAAGGACTGATGACCTTACCAATGAAGACCCATACGATTTCACACATTTGATTTCTGATGTCTGAATTACTGCTGGAGGGAATTGACACCATGAATCCTGCAGGGCTGTCCATAAATCCGTAAGATGGGGTGGAGATCTCTTCTGAACACCACGCTGGAAGGCATCCCAGATATGCTCAATAATGTTCATGTCTGGGGAGTTTGGTGGGCAGCGGAAGTGTTTAAACTCAAAAGTGTGTTCCTAGAGTCACTAAGTAGCAATTCTGGACATGTAGCGTGTCGAACTGTCTTGCTGGAATTGCCCAAGTCCGTCGGAATGCACAATGGACATGAATGGATGCAGGTTATCAGACAGGATGCTTACGTACGTATCAGCTGTCAGAGTCGTATCTAGACGTATCAGGGGTCCCACATTACTCCAGCTGCACACGTCCCACACCATTACAGAGCCTCCACCAGCTTGAGCAGTTCCCTGCTGACATGCAGGATCCATGGATTTATGAGGTTGTCTCCATGCCCGTACACGTCCATCCGCTCGATACAATTTGAAGCGATACTCGGCTGATCAGGCAACATGTTTCCAGTCATCAACAGTCTAATGTCAGTGCTGACGGGCCCAGGCGAGGCGTAAAGCTTTGTGCTGTCCAGTCATCAAGGGTAGACGAGTGGGACTGCGGCTCCGAAAGCCCATATCGATCACGTTTCGTTGAATGGTTGGCATGCTGACACTTGTTCAAAAATGTTCAAATGTGTGTGAAATCTTATGGGACTTAACTGCTGAGGTCATCAGTCCCTAAGCTTACACACTACTTACCGTAAATTATCCGAAGGACAAACACACACACCCATGCCCGAGGGAGGACTCGAACCTCCGCCAGGACCAGCCGCACAGTCCATGACTGCAGCGCCTCAGACCGCTCGGCTAATCCAGCTTGTTGATGGCCCAGCATTGAAATCTGCCTGTTTACATATGCCTGTATTTGAATACGCAAGCCTGTACCAGCTTCTGTGGGGCTTCAGTGTAGCACTCATGTGGTTAACCTCACACTTTTGACAGGAAATCACGAATCCATTCACATAACTGAGACGATATTTCATAAGAACGCAATTTTACTACAAGCTGCTTGTGTGATACAGTGTTAAAAGCCTTCCGAAAATCCAGAAATACTATCTGAAATCCCTTGTCACTTGATGTGTGTAAAGAGTCGATCTTCTGGCCTCCCAGTGGGATACATGTGTTGACGCGCGTGGTCATTACTTTTTTACAGAACCATTCCATGGTCTCATTGATGCGGGTGTTCTGCTTTCATTTGACTAACGCCCATACTATTCTGCGGTTAGTGAAGTGATAGTATTAAATTTCTGAACATTTGAAGCAATCCGCTAAACTTAGCACCTGAATGAAATCGTTTTGATATCTGATCGGAGACTTGTGCAGGTTTCTTTATGTGATAACACTTCGCTCTAGACAACTGCGTCATCTGCAAAATGTCAGAGGCAACCGTTGGTATCGTCTGCGAGGTGTCTAAAAACAATGGCGCTGTCCATATTGGAGTATGGCATAAGTGTATGGGATGCATGTCATGTCGAACTAACAGTAGACATAGGGCGTGTATAGAGAACGCTGAAAACAAATCACGCCAATAGCTTTTTAGTACTACGACTACTATAACTGCTCCTTTTCGTGCTACTCGGATGTTTTTTGAGACATGTGCAGACTTGAATCGGTCCTGCAGAAACATCGAAGAAAGAATCTCACTGATACCAGCTCACTCAGTCGCTGACACGTTGTTTTTACCTGACAGACAAGAAACAACTTTTTCAGTAATATCTGCCTATAACTGTGCACCATCACAATACAGTTCCTACTTTCAATCATCCCACTAAAGCCCAAATAACAGAGTGACACTCTCCCTGCACTCCCAGCGCGCGGCACCACACAGACTCCTTGACATCAGTCCAATTGAATGTCATCTCTGTAACCCACTTTATATTGATTAACAGCTTACAGACGTGGATATCGATGTATATAATGAGAAATTTGATACACTATGTGATCACTTGGCTGAAAATGACTTACAAGTTCATGCCACCCTGCATCGGTAATGCTGGAATTCAGTATAGTGTTGGCCCACCCTTAGCCTTGATGACAGCTTCCACTCAGCATACCTTCAGTGACGTGCTGGAAGGTTTCTTGGGGAATGGCAGCCCACTCTTCACGGAGTGCTGCACTGAGGAGAGGTATCGATGTCGGTCAGTGAGGCCTGGCACGAAGTCGGCGTTCCAAAACACCCCAAAGTTGTTCTACAGGATTCACATCAGGACTCTGTGCAGGCCAGTCCATTACAGGGTTGTTATCGTCGCGTAACCACTGCTCCGCTACAGGCTGTGCATTATGAACAGGTGCTGGATCGTGTTGAAAGATGCAACCGCCATCCCCCAATTGCTCTTGAACTGCGGGAAGCAAGAAGCTGCTTAAAACATCAATGTAGGGCTGTGCTATGATAGTGCCACGCAAAACAACAAGGGGAGCAAGCCCCCTCCATGAGAAACACGACCACACCACAACACCACCGACTCCGAATTTTCCTGTTGGCACAACGCACGCTGGCAGATGACATTCACCGGGCATTGGCCATACCCACTCCCTGTCATCGGATCGCCACACTGTGTACCGTGATTCGTCACTCCACACAACGTTTTTCCACTGT
Source organism: Schistocerca nitens (assembly GCF_023898315.1). Classification (NCBI taxonomy): domain Eukaryota; kingdom Metazoa; phylum Arthropoda; class Insecta; order Orthoptera; family Acrididae; genus Schistocerca; species Schistocerca nitens. The sequence goes on from NC_064625.1 coordinate 142,725,490, forward strand.
TCAATCGTCCAATGTCTACCCTCCTTACACCAAGCGAGGCGTCGTTTGGCATTTACCGGCGTGGTATGTGGCTTATGAGCAGCTGCTTGACCATGAAATCCAAGTTTTCTCCCCTCCCGCCTATCTGTCATAGCACTTGCAGTGGATCATCATGCAGTTTGGAATTCCTGTGCGATGGTCTGGATAGACGTCTGCCCATTACACATTACGACCGTCTTCAGCTGTTGGCGGACTCTATCAGTCAACAGTCGAGGTCAGCCTGTACACTTTTGTGCTGTACGTGTCCCTTCACATTTCCACTTTACTATCACATCGGAAACAGTGGACCTAGGAGTGTGGAAATCTCGCGTACAGACGTATGACGCAAGTGACACCCAGTCACCTGACCACGTTCGAAGCCCCTGAGTTCCGCGGAGCGCCCCATTCTGCTCTCTCACGAAATCTAATGACTACTGAGGTCGCTGATATGCAGTACCTGGCAGTAGGTGGCAGCACAATGCACCTAATAGGAAAAACGTACGTTTTTGGGGGTCCGGATACTTTTGATCACATAGTGTATTTAGAGACAACAAAAGTCAGCGTAAAAAAAAGAAATGCAGTGTAAAACACTGGCTGTTTATCGATACACGTCAGTCTACACCGTCCAGCCACATCAGTGTCACCGCCTCTCAAAAGCCTGGCTAACCGCCTTTTCCAGAGCGAATCGTTATGAGACGTGCAGGAATAGTGTCACTGATGCGCTAGGTTTCTCGATTGAGAATCCATGGTGAGATCAGCCCGATCGAGCTGATCCCATAGATTCTCGATTGGGCTTAAATGTGGGGAGTTCGGTGGTCTGAGGCGTACGGTAAAACCGTGCTGGTGCTCGTTGAAACGTACACACACGCCTACGCTCGCGCGCTCGCCATTTTTTTACATGCATAGTTTTACCAGGGCCGTTTGGAAAGTCCGTGAAAAGTCCGAGAGATGGCACCACCGGCGCGTATCGAGGCCATCTTTAGTTAGCAGCATCTTTGGAAAGAACGCACACCAAGTTTCAGCCACATTGGTCTATTTCTTTGTGTTTGGCATTCGTGTGAATCAAGGAAGTCGACTGATTGTCAACAAATGGACGACGAAGAATTTCGTATGGTGATTAAACATTACTTTATAAAACGCAAAACGCCTCAGGTGACTAAAGAGAAGCTTGACAAACATTACGATGACTCTGCACCTTCGATTAGAACAGTTTGTAAGTGGTTTCAAAATTTCGGAGTGGCCACATGGGCACAAGTGATGCTGAACGTTCTGGACGACCTGTGGAGGTTGCGACTCCAGAAATCGTTGATAAAATCCATGATATGGATGACAGAAGAGTTAAGGTGCGTGAGATTGGTAGTGCTGTGGGCATCCCGAATGAACGGATACATAATATATTGCATAAACATTTGGACATGAGAAAGCTATCCGCATGATCGGTTCCGCGATTGCTTACTCTTGACCAAAGACGGAATCGTGAAAAGTGTTGCAAGGACGGTTTTCAGCTGTTCAGGAAGAATCCGCAGGACTTTAAGTGTCGTTTCGTCGCTGTGGATGAAACATGGGTACATTACTGTACTCCTGAGACCAAACAACAATCTAACCAATGGGTTGCCAAGGGAGAATCTGCACCAAAAAAGGCGAAGACCATTCCTTCGAGCGGAAAGGTTATGCCGACTGTCTTTAGGGATTCGCAAGGGATAATCCTCATCGACTATCTGGAAAAGGGTAAAACTATTACAGATGCATATTATTAAGCGTTATTGGACTGTTTGAAAACCGAGCTGCAAGAAATACGCCGGCGTTTGGACCGCTAAAACGTCCTTTTCGGTCAAAACAATGCACCAGCACACACCTCAGCAGTTGTGATCGCAAAATCAATGGAAATAGAATTCCAACTCATTTCACATCCCCCCTATTCTCCAGACTTGGCTCCCTCGGACTACTATTTGTTCCCCAGTTTGAAGAAATGGCTGGCAGGACAAACATTTTATTCAAACGAGGAGGTGATTGCAGCAACTAATAGCTATTTTGCAGACTTGGACTGTTCCTATTATTCGGAAGGGATCAACAAATTAGAACACCGTTGGACGAAGTGTATAAGTCTAAAAGGAGACTGTCGAAAAATAAAAAAGGTTTACTGCAAACACGTAAGTAGTTGTTATATTTGCACGGACTTTTCAAACGCCCCTTGCATCAAGTACTGTTATGGATAATATCAACACGTGGCTTACTGTAAACACGTTATCACTTAATTACTGCAAAATACAGTGGATACAAGTTGCGTCGAGACCTCTTATAAAGGTCGCATCTTATCCTCACAATAAAGACAGAGCTATTATTCAAGTGGAAGAAGTTTAGTTTGAATGACGTATTTCTTGCAAGTATAGCGTTCAGCTTCTTGTGGAGAAAAAAACTGCTGCTGTCTTGGTTATAAGAACAGTCTTCATGGATTCTGGTGTGGAAATATCAAGAACTTCAAGATTTGGGTTTAATGTTCTGTCTATAATGCAGTCATTATAGGTGGTGAAAAATCTATGATTGGGGATAAAAAGCAATGAGAGAGATTGGACAGGTAAGGTAACTACGAGGAAATAGTGGGCAAGAGGTACAAGAAAATGTCAAAGAAATGGAAAAGAAACGGTCATCGCTAGGAAAGATTCAGCGCACAGGAAAGACAAAATAGCTGCAACGTTAATTATTTAAACGTTAACTTTAGTAACTTTCTCTGCTTTGTTTACTTCTTTATGGGGACGTTTGCAAGACAACAACCATTTGCACGAACAGTTCGACGACGTTTGTAGCAGCATCGACTATCAGCTCGGAGGTGGTTGTTCTGGGTATTGATTTCTCAGGATCTATGCACCGAAACTGCTTGAAAATGTAATCACATGTCAGTTCTAGTATAATACATTTGTCCAATGAATACCCGTTTATCATCTGCATTTCTTCTTGGTGCAGCAATTTTAATGGCCAGTAGTGTATATGAGGTCACTGATACCAAGTGTGTCACTAAGACAGTAGTCATATGCCACTAGGACCTATGTCTTTTGTTTTTTCGTACGAAAGTTCGTGGTAACATGGACATTACATGTAGTATGCGGATATGCATTTCATATACGGTCTGAATAACAAAAGGCAAGGGATGCTGCCAGCTTGTGGTAAGAATCATATCCTGCCAATCTTTACATCATTTCCACAGTTGATCATTATCTAATCATTTCTGCAGGTTTATGGGATAGCAGTTCTTTGCAGATAACGAAATCACACTAAGCCGAAAGTTACTTTTATAAATCAGCAATCAAGTCACATATCAGATGTTTATAATTAAAGTGCACTTACAGAGGTTCAACATGGGCCATAACTATCTTATGGCAGTGAAACTTTGTAGATGTGCTAATACCTTAATATGGAATCGATTCATGCTGCAAGGAATTAGTTCCTGCTCAAATTGAAAAAAAACTGTGTAAGCAGCAGGTATTAATAAAATCAACATTATATGTCAAACAAAAAGAATTAAAGTTTCACAAAAAATGGATAATTTATGTCAGAGAAACAGCTTTACTGACAGTTGGTCCAGCTCTGGCCCTCAAGCGGTCAGTTACTCAGACTGTCATTGATTAATAGTTTGACGTCCTCCTGAGGGATGTGTTGTGGTCTTCAGTCCTGAGACTGGTTTGATGCAGCTCTCCATGCTACTCTATCCTGTGCAAGCTTCTTCATCTCACAGTACCTACTGCAACCTACATCCTTCTGAATCTGCTTAGTGTATTCATCTCTTGGTCTCCCCCTACGATTTTTACCCTCCACGCTGCCCTCCAATACTAAATTGTTGATCCCTTGATGCCTCAGAACATGTCCTACCAACCGATCCCTTCTTCTGGTCAAGTCGTGCCACAAACTCCTCTTCTCCCCAATCCTATTCAATACTTCCTCATTAGTTATGTGATCTACCCATCTAATCTTCAGCATTCTTCTGTAGCACCACATTTCGAAAGTTTCTATTCTCTTCTTGTCCAAACTATTTATCGTCTATGTTTCACTTCCATACATGGCTACACTCCATACAAATTGTGGTGTCACCGCCAGACACCACACTTGGTAGGTGGTAGCCTTTAAATCGGCCGCGGTCCATTAGTATACGCCGGACCCGCGTGTCGCCACTGTCAGTGATTGCAGACCGAGCGCCACCACATGGCAGGTCTAGAGAGACTTCCTAGCACTCGTCCCAGTTAGACAGCCGACTTAGCCAGAGATGGATCTGACAAAATACGTTCTCATTTGCCGAGACGATAGTTAGCATAGCCTTCAGCTAAGTCATTGGCTACGACCTAGCAAGGCGCCATCGCTTTGATAATTAATATTGTGAAGCATGTATCATCAAGAGCGATGTTCTACAAATGTGGATTAAAGTTAAGTATTACAGCAACTGCGTCCATTTTCTAAGTTCTCATTTCCTGTTAACTGTTCCAGACCTCACGCCAATCTGCGTGAGCTTAACGCGTGCCTTTCGGCTTCCTCTCGTTGTGACTTGGCTGTCTTGCTAAGTCACAACACAAATACTTTCAGAAATGACTTCCTGACACTTAAATCTATACTCGACGTTAACAAATTTCTCTTCTTCAGAAACGCTTTCCTTGCCATTGCAAGTCTACATTTTATATCCTCTCTACTTCGACCATCATCAGTTATTTTGCTCCCCAAATAGCAAAACTCCTTTACTACTTTAAGTGTCTCATTTCCTAATCTAATTCCCTCAGCATCACCCGACTTAATTCGACTACATTCCATTATCCTCGTTTTGCTTTTGTTGATGTTCATCTTATATCCTCCTTTCAAGACGCTGTCCATTCCATTCAACTGCTCTTCCAAGTCCTTTGCTGTCTCTGACAGAATTACAATGTCATCGGCGAACCTCAAAGTTTTTATTTCTTCTCCATGGATTTTAATACCTACTCCGAATTTTTCTTTTGTTTCCTTTACTACTTGCTCAATATACAGATTGAACAACATCGGGGAGAGGCTACAACCCTGTCTTACTCCCTTCCCAACCACTGCTTCCCTTTCATGCCCCTCGACTCTTATAACTGCCATCTGGTTTCTGTACAAATTGTAAATAGCCTTTCGCTTCCTGTATTTTACCCCTGCCACCTTTAGAATTTGAAAGAGAGTATTCCAATCAACATTGTCAAAAGCTTTCTCTAAGTCTACAAATGCTAGGAACGTAGGTTTGCCTTTCCTTAATCTTTCTTCTAAGATAAGTCGTAAGGTCAGTATTGCCTCACGTGTTCCAGTGTTTCTACGGAATCCAAACTGATCTTCCCCGAGGTTGGCTTCTATCAGTTTTTCCATTCGTCCATTCCTGAGGAATATCATGCCAAATTCTGCCCAATTGGTGCGTTAGATCGTCAAAATCCTGAACTGGTTGGAGACTCCTTCCCATAATGCTCTAAATGTTCTCAATTTGGGATAGATCCAGCGATCTTGATGGCCAGGGTAGGGTTTGATAAGCATGAAGACCAGACTGTGTGTGTGAGAGCATTAGCTTGCTGAAATGGAAGCCCACGATGGCCGAATATGAAAGGCAACGAAACGGTGCGAAGAACATCGTCGACGTACCATTGTGCTATAAAGGTGCCGCGGATGACAAACCAAAGTGGTCTGCTATGAAAATAAATGGACCCTGGATCATCACTCTTGACTATCAGGTCATATGGCGGGCGAGAGTCGGGGTGGTATACCACTACTGCCTGGGGCGTCTGCAGAGGCGTGTTTGGACTGCCATCTCATTGACTCGTGTTGGTGAGTCGTGCTGCGGCTCGGGTTGGTCCTGTTTGTAGGTTTCCGCCCTCTGTTGGAGGCCAGACGGTATCGTTTAGCTGGCATTGTTTATCTTCTTCTCGTGTTGATTGAAGCCACTCGGTTTCGCAATCGTTGCTTGTCCGCTAGTGGCAGCAGCGGCGGTTATCGATATGTAGAAACTGTTGCCCTATCTTTAGGGCTACATCGTTGTTTTTCCGGGTGGCAGTTTTGTTGGGGAGTCAGAAGGAGCCAGGTCCGTGCAGTGCGAGAACACGCCGGGACCGCTGGTCACGAGGGTGCACGACCTCGTCGTAAACCGGATCCTGCAGGCTTTAATATGAGTGCATTTCAATCCAAGTAGAGAAACGTCCACCATTGTGACATCTCGCGATTCTCGTGACTTGGATTCGTGTTGCTGCTCGTAGTGTTGCCGAGGCGAAGAGCAGCGAGTGGAGTGCTTGGGAAAGGCGGATCTGATTAGCTTTCCTCGACTTCTTATTACTATTTATTGCGTTCAGTTTGTTACTATTTATTGAGTTTAACTAGCGGTATTTTTCTTGCCTGGTGGCCGCTAACGCCCCAGTTACCAGCCCTGGGGGTTGGTGTACGTAACGGCACTGTGCGTTTCCTCGCCTTGCCGCTGCTGTCCTGTAAGGCGTGTAGTTTGGACAGCTTTCTTGATTGTAGGGCGTTTGGTGATTCTTGTGTTCTGGTGGTAGTGATTCTCGTCCCAGGCGCTCTAAACACAGTATTCTGGGGACGTAATGCGAACCGCCAGTTCCGGCTTTGGCGTATTGTTCCATCGTTGCATTTGGTTTATCGGAAGGTCACGTAGATTATATTTAGTCACTCGTTAGACTGCCACTAGTCTGAGTTACCATCTAGTGAAGTGAATGCAACTCTTGGCTGCCTATCTCATCGCTCGCGAAAGTGTTTATTGACAGACCTTCTCAGAGGTCGATTCCTGGAGCACCGTCTGTGGCCCCTTGGTTCTTGTAAGACATGTGTGGTCTAAAAGTAGGTCTGATGGCCAGTAGTTCAGTGTAACGCTCCTTCAGCCCACGCATTCTTCGAGTATAATCTGCCTCAGTACCCTTTAAGGAACTTACGTACTGGTCCTCGTGTTTTATTATTGTATTATTTATTACAATACCTTGTAATGCCTACATTAAAGGTTATATACGTCTAGTCAATAGTTCTGGTCACCTTCTGGAATAAATCTCGCAGTGTAGTATTCAGTGGATGTTAAGGGTTGTGTTACAAAGTTTACCATCATCTTATTTCGCCCGTTTGGTGATCAGTTGCTTGTTTTTTAATTAACCTTTGCTATTGTATTTGCTGTTTTACAGCAGGTTTCTAAATTTTTTATATTATTGCCGTTCCTGGTGTGTAAGGCCTTCAGCCGTGATTGTGGTCACTTGCCTTAAAATTCTAATTTCGTATTTGTATTTATGCAGTAAGCCTTTAAAACCTTATTTACTGCCATTCCTGGCCTTCTGCTGTGTTTATGGCGACTTGCCTTTAATATTTGAATACCTGTAAGTTACGCCGAGTTTTAAACAATTCTTAATTTATTGCCATTCCTTGCGTGTAAGGTCATCTGCCCAGATCACAGTGACTTGCTTATAATGGTGATTTGCTAGATTGTAACTCACTGAAAACACTGTTATTTACACTTGTTTATTCATTCATTAATAACGTGTGGTATTTTTTTAATTTATTGTTGAGTCTGGAATTACTGATTTAAAATTAATTGTATGTAACTGTGAAAGGCAACCAATAGTACCAGATTACGGCCCCGTCCACAATAGTAACCGAATCCTGCCTTCAGTTGACTTCCAGGTTTCAGTGGGATTGTCTTCAGTGACGTCCCACTTCGAGTTGAACCGCGATGGCCAGAGAAGACGCGTCTCGAAATGCCCCAGAAGGCGGTGAGATACCAAACTCAATGACGGCTGCGATATGGCCCGATATCCAGGAGTGATGATCTGAGGAGCCATTTGTTTCCTTTTCATAGCAGGACCCCTTTGGTTGTCATCCACGGCAGCTTTACTGCACAATGGTACACCGACAATGTTCTATGCCCCCTATTGTTGCCCTTCATGCGAAATCATCCTGGCCTTACATTTCAGCAAGATAACGCCCTCCCGCATACAGCGAGATTTCCTACTGCTTGCCTTCGTATTTGCCAACCCCTACTACCTTGGCCAGAAAGTTCGCCAGATCTCTCCCCTGTTGCCACGCGGGATTAGCCGAGCGGTCAAAGGCGCTGCTGTCACGGACTGTGCGGCTGGTCCCGGCGGAGCTTCGAGTCCTCCCTCGGGCAAGGGTGTCTGTGTTTGTCTTAGGATAATTTAGGTTAAGTAGTGTGTAAGCTTACGGACTGATGACCTTATCAGTTAAGTCCCATAAGATTTCATACACATTTGAACATTTTTTTTCTCCCCTGTTGAGAATATTTGGAGCATTATGGGCAGGATCCTCCAACTAGCTCAGGATTTTGACGATCTAAGTGCCAATTGCACAGAATTTGGTATGATATCCTCAAAAGGTCATCCAACAACACAATCAGTGGCAAGCCGAGTAACTCCTTGCATAAGAGATGGAAGAGGACCAATGCATAATTTACTTGCTCAATTTGTGGAGCTCTTTCTCTTTAATAAAATATCAATTTTTTTTCTAAAAATTGTAATGATTTGTTTGTCTGTGCACATGTTACATCTATCAATTTCCGTCCCATTCGAACAATATCTTCATGGTGCACCACTTTTTGTCTTAGAGCATAGAAGGAGACGGAGAGTATTGCATTGTCAATAGAGCAGCAGAAATGGACGATCAGAAGAGCTCAGTCACGTCGAATGTAGACTGGTCATTGGATGTGACCTGAGTAACAAATCTATCAGGGACATTTCAGTCCTTCTCTAAAGCTGCCCAAATCGACTGTTGGTGATATCGAAATCAGATGGAACAGCGACAGCTAAACCAAGATGTAGATGTAGTAATTGACAGAAACTGAAGGCTTCTATGGTATTTGTTAAGAAACGGAAATAAAGCTTGATTGTACATGCAGACAAACAAGTCCCTAAAGACGGACGAAGGAAATTCTCTGGACTCCTTGAGATACCAAATGACATACCGCACTAACTGCAGTTAAGTGGATGATGTATGGTCTGTGAGGGTAAGGTGGTTGAAATTATCGTAGCAGAGGACGTGTAGCTTGTAAGGAAGGTGAGGCGTGGTTAAGAAAGCGTGGCAGAAATCCAGGGCTCTCAAGGATTGTGGGGTGTCCACTCATTCTGGTGGGCATTGGCAAAGTACTCACGTGCTTCACATCGCCATGCTCCCCGCCGAAGTCCCCGTGGTGCAGGCCCCTCTTGGTGTGCACTCTGGCCTCCGTGCTGCCCTCCCCAGAGTCAGCTCCTTCTCTCTTCTCAGCAGGGGCGGCCGTCGTCGTTGACGTCGTCGTCGCCGTCGTCGTCGATGCCTTCGTCGTACTGGCGCCAACTGCCGACAGCAGCGCCACACTGGCCAACAGCGGCAACTGCGCAGAAGCACAAAATGGCATTCCTTATCATATGTTCGCGTACTCTACAGTTTTGGCCAAAAAATTACATTGATATAGTCTAGTAAATAAGGTACAGTGCGTGTGAGAACGAAATCATGGAAACCCCTAGAACGTAGAACTACTTAAACCTAACTAACCTAAGGACATCACACACATCCATACCCGAGGCAGGATTCGAACCTGCCACCGTAGCGGTCACGCGGTTCCAGACTGAAGCGCCTAGAACCGCACGGCCACACCGGTCGGCACAGCACGTAGGACCTCTGGTGGTAATCAAAGACACCACGACAGCTGTGGAATACGTGACCATTGCTGCAGACCACCTGCTGTCTTCCCCGACAGTCATGGCATCTTCCAGCACGATAACGATCGATGTCACAAGTCCATAATCACGCAACAGTGGTATGAGGAGTATGATACTGAACTCACTGTGATTATATATTTCCATACTTACACCCAAACCTCCATATATCAGACACTCAGATCGGTATCAAACGTTCTATGTCGATAGAGTACCATCCAAAACTCCGACTTAGTTCGTGCCATGTGCTGTTGTCCAGCAGAACTGCCGTGAAACTTAATTAAAAGTAACACCAGAGCACAGGAAAAGCACAACTACCGAGCGAGGTGGCGCAGTGGTAAGCACACTGGACTCGCATTCGGGAGGACGACGGTTCAATCCCGTGTCGGGCCATCCTGATTTGGGTTTTCCATGATTTCCATAAATCACTCCAGGCAAATGCGGGGATGGTTCCTTTGAAAGGGCACGGCCGATTTCTTTCCCCGTCCTTCCCTAATCCGATGAGACCGATGACCTCGCTGTTTGGTCTCTTCCCCCAAACAATCCAATCCAATAAAAAGCATAACTGTGAGTAGCTAATACTTATAGCTTCCCTGGGAAAGTCAGAAGCGAGTTAGATCGTCGTACCAAGGGTCCTGCTCTCGTACCTCAAATGGTTCAAACGGCTCTGAGCACTTCTGAGGTCATCAGTCGCCTAGAACTTAGAACTAATTAAACCTAACTAACCTAAGGACATCACACACATCCATGCCCGAGGCAGGATTCGAATCCACGACCGTAGCGGTCACGCGGTTCCAGACTGAAGCGCCTAGAACCGCACGGCCACAACGCCCGGCTTTCGTACCTCAATTTGACAATTTTTTTACTGTATTATGCGTGAAAGTGTTATGTTGTTTGTTGTGGTCTTCAGTCCTGAGACTGGTTTGATGCAGCTCTCCATACTACTCTATCCTGTGCAAGCTTCTTCATCTCCCAGTACTTACTGCGGCCTATATCCTTCTGACTCTGCTTAGAGTATTTATCTCTTGGTCTCCCTCTACGATTTTTACCCTCCACGCTGCCCTCCAATGCTAAATTTGTGATCCCTAAATGCCTCAGAACATGTCCTACCAACCGATCCCTTCTTCTTGTCAAGTTGTGCCACAAACTGCTCTTCTCCCCAATTCTATTCAATACCTCTTCATTAGTTATGTGATCTACCCATCTAATCTTCAGCATTCTTCTGTAGCACCACACTTCGAAAGCCTCTATTCTCTTCTTGTCCAAACTAGTATTTATCGTTCACGTTTCACTTCCGTACGTGGCTACACTCCATACAAATACTTTCAGAAACGACTTCCTGACACTTAAATCTATACTCGATGTTAACAAATTTCTCTTCTTCAGAAACGCATTCCTTGCTATTGCCAGTCTACATTTTATATCCTCTCTACTTCGACCATCATCAGTTATTTTACTTACCCAAATAGCAAAACTCCTTTATTACTTTAAGTGTCTCATTTCCTAATCTAATTCTCTCAGCATCACCCGACTTAATTCGACTACATTCCATTAAATTCGACTACATTCCATTATCCTCGTTTTGCTTTTGTTGATGTTCATCTTATATCCTCTTTTCAAGACACTGTCCACTCCGTTCAACTGCTCTTCCAAGTCCTTTGCTGTCTCTGACAAAATTGCAATGAAATCAGCTAACCTCAAAGTTTTTATTACTTCTCCATGGATTTTAATACCTACTCCGAATTTTTCCTTTTCTTTTTGAAAGTGTTATATGGGACTATTAATACTCCCGCACGTGAGATGCAGTGTTTTCTTCATTCTACCGTCCCGCTTGTTTGTGTTTCTTCTGTGAAGCTACAAATGCACCGGCTGCTTCATCACGAGTGGTGTCTGTTCTGTCGCACATGTCAGGCAGAACTCCACACCTGTCTACACAAATGCACTCCGTAGGTTTGCTACTTCAGCTAACGAAGCGGAAAGCAACCTACCAAAAGGACGTTGCTACAAACTCCGAAAATTCCTTATACACGGCAGGAAAATGTTCTCCCATGTAACACTTTCATGCGTAAACAGCTAAAACGAAGTGTGATTCTTGAGTTTCTCCCGGTGTATTTGATAATCAAAATATCCACGGGTGTACTGCCGGTCTACAGTGTCCAACGGGCACAGTATTTCGGCGATCATACATGTCGCCATCATCACGTGAACTGACGGACTGAGCTACTAGTCAGCAGTTGAACGCGGGACCTTTGGCATAACGATGTCACGCTCTACCAACTCACCCGCGTGAGATCTGCGAAGCTGTCACTCATAGTTATCTACATCTATACTCCGCGAGCCACCTTACGGTGTGTGGCGGAGGGTACTTATTGTACCACTATCTGATCCCCCCTTCCCTGTTCCATTCACGAATTGTGCGTGGGAAGAACGACTGCTTGTAAGTCTCCGTATTTGCTCTAATTTCTCGGATCTTTTCGTTGTGATCATTACGCGAGATATATGTGGGCGGTAGTAATATGTTGCCCATCTCTTCCCGGAATGTGCTCTCTCGTAATTTCGATAATAAACCTCTCCGTATTGCGTAACGCCTTTCTTGAAGTGTCCGCCACTGGAGCTTGTTCAGCATCTCCGTAACGCTCTCGCGCTGACTAAATGTCCCCATGACGAATCGCGCTGCTTTTCGCTGGATCATGTCTATCTCTTCTATTAATCCAACCTGGTAAGGGTCCCATACTGATGAGCAATACTCAAGAATCGGACGAACAAGCGTTTTGTAAGCTACTTCTTTCGTCGATGAGTCACATTTTCTTAGAATTCTTCCTATGAATCTCAACCTGGCGCCTGCTTTTCCCACTATTTGTTTTATGTGATCATTCCACTTCAGTTATGATTTTCCTGTGCTCCGTAGTTCTGGTGTAAATTTTACTTACCGTTTATGCATGTCCTACTGGACGACAGTACGTATCACGAACTAAATCGGAGTTTTGGTAGACACTATATCTGCATACAACGGTTGGTACCAATCTCAGTGTCTGACATCTGAAGGCTTGGGTATTAAGCAATCATTTAGAACCGCTCGCTCGTCGAAAGATCCATACCTAATGACTGGAAAGTTGCACAGGCCACACCAATGCTTCAGTCTGGAACTGCGTGACCGCTACGGTCGCAGATTCGAATCCTGCCTCGGGCATGGATGTGTGTGATGTCCTTAGGTTAGTTAGGTTTAAGTAGTTCTAACAAGGGAACCTCCCCATCGCACCCCCTCAGATTTAGTTATAAGTTGGCACACTGGATAGGCCTTGAAAAACTGAACACAGATCAATCGAGAAAACAGGAAGAAGTTGTGTGGAACTATGAAAAAAATTAGCAAAATATACAAACTGAGTAGTGCATGCGCAAGATAGGCAACATCAAGGATAGTGTGAGCTCAGGAGCGCTGTGGTCCCGTGGTTAGCGTGAGCAGCTGCGGAACGAGAGGTCCTTAGTTCAAGTCTTCTCTCGAGTGAAAAGTTTACTATCTTTATTTTCGCAAAGTTATGATCTGTCCGTTCGTTCATTGACGTCTCTGTTCACTGTAATAAGTTTAGTGTCTGTGTTTTGCGACCGCACCGCAAAACCGTGCGATTAGCAGGAATACTCTCGCTTCCGTGCGCTGAAGTCGACTGACGTCGTGTGTTTCGATGTTTGTTTAGGTGTAGCGTCCCCATACTACGGCGCCGTTACCTCGCATCGGACGGACGGACGGACAGATGATAATTGTCTGAAAATAAAAAATTAAACTTTTCACTCGAGGGAAGACTTGAACCAAGGACCTCTTGTTCCGCAGCTGCTCACGTTAACCACGGGACCACAGCGCTCCTGAGCTCACACCATCCTTGATGTTGCCTATCTTGCGCATGCACTACTCAGTTTGTATATTTTGCTTATTTTTTCATAGTTCCACACAACTTCTTCCTGTTCTCTCGATTGATCTGTGTTCAGTTTTTCAAGGCCTCTCCACTGTGCCAACTAGTAACTAAATCTGAGGGGGTGCGATGGGGAGGTTCCCTTGTAAGTTCTAGGGGACTGATGACTTCAGATGTTAAGTCCCATAGTGCTCAGAGTCATTTGAACCCACACCAATGCCCAACAAAGGAAATAGTAGTAGTCCGCTGAATTATAGAGCCATATCGCTAACGTCTATTTACAATAAGATTTTCGATCATATACTGTGTTGGAATATTATGAATTACACCGAAGAAAACGATTTATTGACAAATAAGCAACACCGATTCAGAAAATATCGTTCCTGTGAAAGACTACTAGGTCTTCATTCTCGCGAAGTAATGGGCGCTATCTACAGAAAATCTCAAATTGATTCCGTATTTCTAGATTTCCAGAAGGCTTTTGCCACCGTTCCTCGGAAGTGACTACTAATCAAATTGCGTGCCTGTTGAGTATCATCTCACTTGTTTGACTGGAGCCTTGATTTCCTGGCATAAACGTCACACATCGTAGTGATTGACGGAAAGTCATCTGGCGTTCCCCAAACAAGTGCTTAGGCCCTCCGCTGCCCCTTATCTACATACACTATTTAGGAGACAAAAATGGTTCAAAAGGCTCTGAGCACTATGGGACTCAAGTGCTGTGGTCATAAGCTCCCTAGAACTTAGAACTATTTAAACCTTACTAACCTAAAGACATCACACACATCCATGCCCGAGGCAGGATTCGAACCTGCGACCGTAGCGGTCGCGCGGCTCCAGACTGTAGCGCCTAGAACCGCTCGGCCACTTTAGGAGACAATCTGAGCATTCCTGTCAGTTTGTCTGCAGGTGATGGTGTTACTTAGCGTCTTGTAAAGTTATCGGAAGACCACAACCAATCGCAAAATGACTTAGACACGACGTACGGTGCAGGAGGGCGTGATGTCATCATCGTAAGTATTAAAAGGAATCCGTTAAATTCGGTTACACGATAAATCACACAAATCTAAAGGTTGGCAATTAAGTTAATACCTAGGAGTAACAATTATGGAGCCGAGCGTCCCGAGCGGAGTACAATGCTATCGTCTCTCTCTCTCTCTCTCTCTCTCTCCCCTCCCTCCCTCACCCCTACGAATTTCTTCCGCGGGCCGCCGGATGCCCTCCCGTGCGTCTAGCAGGAACTTCTTTCTAGCGGTACAAATTAGAGAATCTGTTATCGCACCGTCTGTTCCGGCTTCGAATGCTCCACATGCTGACGAAATTAATCCTTGCTAAATTGTGGGCTAGCAGTTCCTTTCACCGACCAGTTCAATTATCTCGCAAACTGCTCATTTGAGGAACCTGTTTGCTTTTACACTCTAGGAAAAAGAAAAAGGCGCACCACGGTGTAATTGTCCGAATGTGGCGGAAATCGGGGAATATGATGTACATGTACATACAAACAACTGGAATATGTTGAACATGGCTGCACTAGAGCAACGGCAGATGAAATAGACAGCCAATCAGCTGCAAAAAATTCTGGTTCAAAATGGTTCAAATTGCTCTGAGCACTATGGGACTTAACATCTGAGGTCATCAGTCCCCTAGAACTCAGAACTACTTAAACCTAACTAACCTAAGGACATGCCCGAGGCAGGATTCGAACGAGCGACCGTAACAGTCGCCCGGTTTCGGACTGAAGCGCCTAGAACCGCTTGGCCACCGCGGCCGGCTAAAAATTCTGGTTTGGACGGATTTAAACCTATCTTCCTCAGAAGGACAAACTTTTATAGAATGCGAAAACATAACTACAATCAAAGCGTCATGGACCAACATTATGTGCCAAACAGAAACTACTCTTTACGACAAGTGTAGGGATGTCACAAACAACATGATATATACCAACGGAGGACAACTATTCAAACAACTTACGGGAATTTGGCCACGTAATATTTACAGCGACCGCCGTTATTTCGGTGTGAGTACATGCCGTCATTTTCAAGCCACAAACTGCAACGAACAGGTGATGTGCAAGCAAATTTAAAACCTAGGTTCTTGGAGTAATTCAGGAAAGATAACACACACACACGCACACACACACACACACACACACACACACACACACACACACACACACACACACACACACACACTGAAGATTAGTGCCAGCAAAGATAAGCAAGGTCAGAGTTACCCATAGTGACAGACTACGAACTAGTAGGTGAGGTACATCTACATATACATCTACGTCGACACTCTGCAAATCACATTTAAGTGCCTAGCAGAGGCTTCATCGAACCACCTTGTGGACCAACGTGCGGAAAGAATGAACACCTATATCTTTCCGTACGAGCTCTGATTTCCCTTATTTTATCGTGGTGGTCGTTCGTCCCTATGTAGGTCGGTGTCACAAAAATATTTTCGCATTCGGAGGAGAAAGCTGGTGATTGGAATTTCGTGAGAAGATTTCTCTGCAAAGAAAAACGCCTTTGTTTTAATGATGTCCATCCCGAATCCCGTATCATGTCAGTGACACTGTCTCCCATATTTCGTGATAATACAAAACGTGCTACCTTTTTTAGATCTTTTTCGATGTACTCCGTCAGTCCTATCTGGTAAGGATCCCACACCGCGCAGCAGTATTCTAAAAGAGGGCGGACAAGCGTAGTGTAGGCAGTCTCCTTAGTAGGTCTGTTACATTTTCTAAGTGTCCTGCCAATAAAACGCAGTCTTTGCTTAGCCTTCCCCACAACATTTTCGATGTGTTCCTTCCAATTTAAGTTGTTCGTAATTGTAATACCTAGGTATTTAGTTGAATTTACGGTCTTTAGGTTTGACTGATTTATTGTACAACCGAAGTTTAACGAGTTCCTTTTAGCACTCATGTGGATGACCTCACACTTTTCGTTATTCAGGGTCAACTGCCACTTTTCGTTATTCAAAGTCAACTGCCACTTTTCGCACCATTCAGTTATCTTTTCTACATCGTCTTGCAGTTTGTTTTGATCTCCTGATGACTTTATTAGTCGACAAACGACAGCTTCATCTGCAAACAACCGAAGACGGCTGCTCAGATTGTCTCCCAAATCGTTTACATAGATAAGGAGCAGCAAAGGGCCTATAACACTGCCTTGGGGAACGTCAGAAATCACTTCCGTTTTACTCGATGACTTTCCGTCAATTACTACGAACTGTGACCTCTCTGACAGGAAATCACAAATCCAGTCACATAACTGAGACGATATTCCATAAGCACGCAATTTCACTACCAGCCGCTTGTGTGGTACAGAGTCAAAAGCCTTCCGGAAATCCGGAAACTCGCGGTTCTAGGCGCGCAGTCCGGAACCGTGCGACTGCTACGGTCGCAGGTTCGAATCCTGCCTCGGGCATGGATGTGTGTGATGTCCTTAGGTTAGTTAGGTTTAAGTAGTTCTAAGTTCTAGGGGACTAATGACCATAGCAGTTGAGTCCCATAGTGCTCAGAGCCATTTGAACCATTTTTTGAAATCCGGAAATGTGGAATCGATGTGAAATCCCTTGTCAATAGCACTCAACACTTTATATCTTTTCTACATCGTCTTACAGTTTGTTTTGATCTTCTGATGACTTTATTAGTCGACAAACGACAGCTTCATCTGCAAACAACCGAAGACGGCTGCTCAGATTGTCTCCCAAAGAGCTAGTTGTGATTCAGAGGAACGATATTTTCTAAACTCATGTTGACTGTGTGACTTCGAGGTAATTCATAATGTTTGAACACAACATATGTTCCAAAATGGGCGTGTAATTTAGTGGATTACTCCTACTACCTTTCTTGAATACTGGTGTGACCTGTGCAACTTTCCAGCCTTCAGGTACGGATCTTTCATCGAGCGAACGGTTGTATATGATTGTTAAGTACAGAGCTAATGCATCAGCATACTCCGAAAGGATCCTAATTGGTATACAGTCTGGACCAGAAGACTTGCTTTTATTAAGTGGTTTGAGTTGCATCACTACTCCGAGGATATTTACTTCTTCGTTACTTATGTTGGCATCTGTTCTCGATTCGAATTCTGGAATATTTACTTATTTACTTCGAAAGGTTGTGTTTAGTAAATCTGCTTTGGCAGCACATAGACTCTGTCGCTCCGTTTTTTGACAAGGGAGAGAGCAATATTCCATGCAAAGTTTAAACAGAAACTGTTGTGGACTGTTAAGGCAGCCAGTCCACAGTGAAGTAGCCGAAAGGGCACGCGTCAACTCACGCCGTCTGGCGTTAAGTCTGGAACAGGATTCGTAATGAATGTGATAAAGAAAAGAACGTAGCTACTAGAACACTTAACTTTTATATCGTCCTTTGGTATACAGCATTCTTGATGATACAAGTGAGACTATCGTGAGATACATGCAATGGTACAAATGGCGCCTTGCTAGGTCGTAGCCATTAACTTAGCTGAAGGCTATTCTAACTGTCTCTCGGCAAATGAGAGAAAGGCTTCGTCAGTGTAGTCGCTAGCAACGTCGTCGTACAACTGGGGCGAGTTCTCGTACGTCTCTCGAGACCTGCCTTGTGGTGGCGCTCGGTCTGCGATCCTGACAGTGGCGACACGCGGGTCCGACATGTACTAATGGACCGCGGCCGATTTAAGCTACCACCTAGCAAGTGTGGTGTCTGGCGGTGACACCACAGAAACCACCATCCCTGTTTACAACGCTCGTTAATTTAATCTCAGCAGCTTCCTTAATAACACTGTCCCAATAGCTGGACGTGCATGCTAATATCTCGGTATTGTTATGTAACATAGGGTGACCAGTATCCAAAGAATACTCGGCAACAGCAGATCTACTTGGCTGCTGTAATCGTGTGTGCCGTTTATGCTACGTCGGTCCTCCACAGTCCTAATAAAAATGGTTCAAATAGCTCTGAGCACTATGGTACTTAACATCTGAGGTCATCAGTCCCCTAGACTTAGAGCTACTTAAACATAATTAACATAAGGACATCACACACATCCATGCCCGAGGCAGGATTCGAACCTGCGACCGTAGCAGCAGCGCGGTTCCGGACTGAAGCGCCTAGAACCGCTCGGCCACAGAGACAGTCCTGATAGTCTGTACACGATGCCACAGCTATAAGGAATCTGATATACACCCGCCCTACGCAAACCGAGATTATCACTAACAGAACCCAAAAGTACTCTAATTTAAGATGGAGGTCGGAAGACACATTTCACATCCTATTTCCCTAAAATGCGACCGATCTTGTTGGAAGTGCTTCCTGTGTAAGGCAAAAAGTCAGTAGACTTCGGTTTCGACTCAGTAATTACCATCAGTCACCCAATGCACAGTTGGTCGACAGCGCAACGCACGTTCAATCTGTCTTTCACTATACCCATTCTGACGAAATGTAGCTTCAAGACAGGTCAGCTCAGATGGCAAAGTCTCAGTATCAAGGTACGAAGTACCCCTTCACGCTGAGCCAGATGGTGAAAACTAACAACCAAAACGTCAAGAAAGGGGACGGAACCATCCTCTTCCACCTCCATCGTGTTCGGGTAGATCGAGTTCAAATGTTCTAAAATGGCATTCAAATTCTCCCTACCATGAGGCCAAACAGCAAAAGTTTCATCAACATATCCGAAGAAACAGGCGGGTTTCACGGTCTGTATGTCCATATGTAAAAGTTAAGAGCCCTAGAATCAAGGGCTCGTCACATCAGTAAAACCAATCACATAGGATAACAGACCATGCTAGTAGCTAGATGACGACTAAGGGAGAGTGGAAAGCGTGGATACCAGGAAAACAAATCCTGAGGCGCGTCATATTAATTTCATTGCTCTCACTATGCTTGCAATAATGCACTTATGCACAGACATCCCGCAAGGAGGAAATCGTGAAGTGTCTGTTTTCTCTCACCTTATTGTCCACTACCTGCATCAAACTTCCATTAACGACCGAAGGACGCCCACTCCGTTGTTCATCGTGCACATTTGTGCAGCCATTTTAAAGGCTCTCATCCACTTTTCTACCATTCCATCACTCATAATGTTTTCTCCGTAAACTGCACAGATCTCACGATGAATATCGATCGCTTTTAGGCATTTAGTACTAAGAAATCTTATAACAGCCCGTACTTCACAGTCTAAATCTACATCTACATCCATCCTCCGCAAGCCACCTGACGGTGTTTGGCGGAGGGTACCTTGAGTACCTCTATCGGTTCTCCCTTCTATTCCAGTCTCGTATTGTTCGTGGAAAGAAGGGTTGTCGGTATGCCTCTGTGTGGGCTCTAATCTCACTGATTTTATCCTCATGGTCTCTTCGTGAGATATACGTAGGAGGGAGCAATATACTGCTTGACTCCTCGGTGAACGTTCTCGAAACTTCAACAAAACCCCGTACCGAGCTACTGAGCGACTCTCCTGCAGAGTCTTCCACTGGAGTTTGTCTATCATCTCCGTAACGCTTTCGCGATTACTAAATGATCCTGTAACGAAGCGCGCTGCTCTCCGTTGGATCTTCTCTATGTCTTCTATCAACCCTGTCTGGTACGGATCCCACGCTGCTGAGCAGTATTCAAGCAGTGGGCGAACAAGCGTACTGTAGCCTACTTCCTTTGTTTTCGGATTGCATTTCCTTAGGATTCGACGGGACTCACGATTATCGGAGGCATCTTAAACACTCAGTACACAACGTAAACAAGGAAGAATCAGACTGTAATGGCGTAAAAAAAAAATGGCTCTGAGCACTATGGGACTTAAACTCTGAGGTCATCAGTCCCCTAGAACTAGTGTTGTGTTGTTGTGGTCTTCAGTCCTGAGACTCTATCCTGTGCAAGCTTCTTCATCTCCCAGTACCTACTGCAGCCTACATCCTTCTGAATCTGCTTAGAGTATTCATCTCTTGGTCTCCCTCTACGATTTTTGCCCTCCACGCTGCCCTCCAATACCAAATTGGTGATCCCTCGATGTCTCAGAACATGTCCTACCAACCGATCCCTTCTTCTAGTCAAGTTATGTCACAAGCTCCTCCCCAATTCTATTCAATAACTCCCCATTAGTTATGTGATCTAACCATCTAGAACTACTTAACTAACCGAAGGACATCACACACATCCATGCCCGAGGCAGGATTCGAACCTGCGACCGTAGCGGTCGCGCAGTTCCAGACTGTAGCGCCTAGAACCGCTCGGACACCTCGGCCGGCTGTAATGGCGTCAGTGCGTAGATTAAGGTACAGGCTTTCATGTAAAAATAAAATTATTGAGACATCTTAGCTCGTATTTTTTGAAATTTCAAAACGGAACATACCTAAAAAACACGCCTCGTATATTGCCAAAAATAATGATCGCCGAACAATACTCTCGCAGTTGGCACGTACGTTTGTGTCGTTAAGATTTCTCCGGGTTAAGAACAACACGCTGTGTCCACTTTGCTCTAACGACGCGGTCCCCGACGCGTAGTTAAACCCTAACCTGGCTTCCCTTTTAACGGAGCGAGAATCCTGCGTGCTAGCCGGTGGAATGTTTGCCCACTCTCATTTGCTGATACGCGACGGACGGAGAAAGCAGTAGCTGCGGTAATTGCAGCTTCTCGTGCAGACACAATGGTCAGCCGGCGAGAGAAGAGCTCGGGCTTTCTCCGCACGCGGCCATTGTACTCCGCAGGGAGGCGGAAACGACACGAGCCGTGCCCTAGGCCGTGGCCGACGGGGGATACGGCACAGCCTACCGCCATTGACAGGTAATCCGGGTGACGTCACTGAGCTGAGAGGACGACGTGGCATATACGAGGGACTACCCGAAAAAAAATTGGAATTATTTTTTAAAAGTTATATGCAGAGACGTACAAAAAATGTATCCACTGTTTAAAAGTCCATAACTTGCTAACTAATTGACGGAGTTGTCTCACTTTTGTCGAAAGTGCAGCCTAAAGTCCAACTTAAAGATATCACTGTAGGTGTTCGAAATGGTCACCATTAACATCCAAACACAAACGATGCCGCCCAACTGCAGCATGAACTACTGACTGCAACGTGTTCAGTTGGATATTTGCACATGAATGTACGATGGATTCTCGAAGTTCGTCCAATGTGCGTGGCTTTTGTCGATAAACGACGTCCTTTAGTGTTCCCCACAGGTAAAAGTCCAGAGGAGTCAGGTCTGGGGAACGTGGTGGATACTCCACAGCACCTCTACGGCTTATCCATCTTCCTGGTAGATTTTCGTCGAGATACGCCGTAACACGATTTCGGTAGTGGGCTGGGGCACCATCTTGTTAAAGGTAAACTCTTCCAAGTCTCGGATGGCAGGTAAAATGGACGTCTGAAGCTTCTGAAGGTACACCTCACCGGTAACTATGCCGTCAAAAAAGAATGGCCCAATCGAGCCCCGGTAAGACAACCCACACCACACATTTACTTCTGGCAAATTCACGGCTTTGTCTACATGAACGTTCGAATTTTTGACGGCCCAGTAGATGCGATTGTGGCGATTTACTGTACCATTGAGTTTGAACTGTACCTCAACAGACCACATAATCATCTCTGAAAACTCTTCATCGTTGCGCACCAAGTTAGTAAACCACTCGCAGTACTCCATTCTACGATCTGGGTCGTCCTCGTTCATTGCGTGTAGCAGTCGTGGGGTGTAGCACTTACACTTTGCTGTCTTCAAAATTCGCCGAACGCTTGAGCGACTCACTCCAGATTCACGGGCACACTGTCTCACAGACTTCTGTGGTGAGCGAGTGAATTGTTGCAACACACGACGGGAGTTAGCTGGACTTGTTACTGTTACAGGTCGTCCATATTGTTGTTTGTGTACATCTTTAACACAGCCTTCGGCTTCAAATTTGTCTCGAATGCGACGAATCGTTAAACGTGTCAGTGGCTCTGTTTGATACTCATTTCGCCATTGCCGTTGAACCTCATTAATGACAAACTGCCTATTGGCTTCTGTCTCGGGTTCTTCGGCCGACGTTCATCTAATGATTTTTCTGACGTTTCGCCAGCACGAGTGGCTGGCATTGTCAAAGCTTCACCCTCCATTGCCGGTGGTGAACTGGAGGCGAGCTCGCGGCCGCAGACTATATGTACCTGGCGCGTCAACGTCCGAGGGCTTCTCCGCGGTCATTTCCGGTGCGGTTCTCCTCTTGCTACCTGCGACGGTCGTTCGCTGCAGTACGGGAAGCCAGGATCCGTTTACCTTAAGGCTTTCCTCTTTCTTGTTGAAACTGTTCGCGTGTTTGTGTATTTCTACAGCTTCTCTGAACAAGCGCGTGTGCTAGTGCTTCTCTACAGCCAGAACTTCCGTGTCGGCGAATTCTATTACGTGGTCGGTCTCATTCAGTGCGTGCTCTGCCACGGCCGATTTCTCCACCTGCCCCAACCTGCAATGTCGCTTATGCTCTTTGATCCTGGTGTTAATGGATCGTCCAGTCATTCCGACATAAACTTTTCCGCATGTGCATGGTATACGGTGGAGAAATCGGCCGTGGCAGAGCACGCACTGAATGAGACCGACCACGTAATAAAATTCGCCGACACGGAAGTTCTGGCTGTAGAGAAGCACTATCACACGCGCTTGTTCAGAGAAGCTGTAGAAATCCAAAAACACGCGAACAGTTTCAATAAGAAAGAGGAAAGCCTTAAGGTAAACGGATCCTGGCTTCCCGTACTGCAGCGAACGACCGTCGCAGGTAGCAAGAGGAGAACCGCGCCGGAAATGACCGCGGAGAAGCCCTCGGACGTTGGCGCGCCAGGTACATATAGTCTGCGGCCGCGAGCTCGCCTCCAGTTCACCACCGGCAATGGAGGGTGAAGCTTTGACAATGCCAGCCACTCGTGCTGGCGAAGCGTCAGAAAAATCATTAGATGAACGTCGGCCGAAGAACCCGAGACAGAAGCCAATAGGCAGTTTGTCAACAAGTGGCCACGAAAGCCTTAACAATTTTGAACCTCATTAATGTTTTCGTACTTAAAATACCACTTCAAAACTGACTTCCTTTCATCGAATGTAAGCCTTGCGCCAGCCATGCTTACTCGAGTAACCAAGTGCAACTAAGAACAAAACACTGACTATCTGGCGACTGTCATCTGATAAAACAAAACAACGCAATACAACGCTTGTGTGGCGATTGCCGGAACTACAAACTATTCCACTACCAAAGGTGAGACAACTCCGTCATTAGTTTGCCAGTTATGGGCTTTTAAACAGTGGATACATTTTTTTTGACCCCTTTGTATTTTCAAATTGTTAACAAAACAACCTCATCCCCTTCAAAATAGTTTCCATTAAAACTAATGTCCGCCCCGATAGCTGAACGGTCAGCGCGATGGACTCCCGTCCTAAAGGGCACGGGTTCGATTCCCGACTGGGTCGGGGATTTTCTCCGCTCAGGGACTGGGTGTTGTGTTGTGTTCATTATCATTTCATCCCCATCCGTCACGCAGGTCGCCCAATGTGGCGTCGAATGTAGTAAGACCTGCACCGAGGCGGCCGGACCTGCCCCGCAAGGGGCCTCCCTGCCAATGACGCCAAACGCTCATTTCCATTAAAATACATTTGTCCCAGTGGTGCCTCCACAGTTCGAAACATTTTTTTTGTATTCATCTTTAGCAATAGCTGACAGCTCCTCCCTCGTTTCTTTCTTCTTCAATGTTGTCAAATCGGTGTCCCATTTCATGGGTGGGCAAAAGAAAAGTTGCACGGACCCAGCTCAGCTGAGTACATCTACATCTACATCTACATACATACTCCGCAATCCCCCATGCCGTGCGTGGCGGAGGGTACCTCGTACCACAACCAGCATCTTTTCTCCCTGTTCCACTCCCAAACAGAACGAGGGAAAAATGACTGCCTACATGCCTCTGTACGAGCCCAAATCCCTCTTACCTTTGTGGTCTTTCCGCGAAATGTAAGTTGGCGGCAGTAAAATTGTACTGCAGTCAGCCTCAAATGCTGGTTCTCTAAATTTCCTCAGTAGTGTTTCACGAAAAGAACGCCTCCTTACCTCCAGAGACTCCCACCCGAGTTCCGTATCACTCGCGTGATGATCAAACCTACCAGTAACAAATCTAGCAGACCGCCTCTGAATTGCTTCTATTTCTTCCCTCAATCCAACCTGATAGGGATCCCAAACGCTCGAGCAGTACTCGAGAATAGGTCGTATTAGTGTTTTATAAGCGGTCTCCTTTACAGATGAACCACATCTTCCCAAAATTCTACCAATGAACCGAAGACGACTATCCACCTTCCCCACAACTGCCATTACATGCTTGTCCCACTTCATATCCCTCTGCAATGTTACGCCCAAATATTTAATCGACGTGACTGTATCAAGCGCTACACTACTAGTGGTGTGTTCAAACATTACGGGATTCTTTTTCCTATTCATCCGCATTAATTTACATTTGCCTATATTTAGTTAGCCGCCATTCTTTACACCAATCACAAATCTTGTCCAAGTCATCTTGTATCTTCCTACAGTCACTCAACGACAACACCTTCCCGTACACCACAGCATCATCAGCAAACAGCCGCACATTGCTATCCACCCTATCCAAAAGATCATTTATGTAGATAGAAAACAACAGCGGACCTACCACACTTCCCTTGGGCACTCCAGATGATACCCTCACCTCCGATGAACACTCACCATCGAGGACAACGTACTGGGTTCTATTACTTAAGAAGTAAGGTGCGTGGGGCAGCGGAACCACGCGCTTTTTAGCCGAAAACTGTCCAACAGAGATGGCTGTGAGCGCGGGTGCGTTGTCGTGCTGGAAGAACCACTCTCCTGTCTGTCACAAATCGGGCCTTTTTTGACGAACACTGTTGCTCAATCTTCTTAAAACTTACAAATAAAAGGTTTGATTGGCGGTCTGACCAGGGGGAAGAGACTCTGAATGAACTATGCCCTCGGCATCAAAATAGCAAATCAGCATTGTTTTGATGTTTGATTTGACTTGACGACATTTTTTTGGACGAGGTGGCACAGACGTCTTCCATTAGACTGTTGCCTTGTTTCTGGGTCGTAACCGTAGCACCATGACTCATCGCCAGTAATGATCTTCAACAGAAAATCTGCATCAGTTTCAAGCTGTTGGTTCAAAGCACGACATGTTTCAACTCCACACTCTTTTTGATTGTCAGTCAGAACCCGAGGAAGAAACTTGGCAGCAGTCGTTTTCATTCCCAAATCTACCTTTAAAATTCGCTAAACCAAGTTCCAAGATAACCCACTAATGTCTGACAGTTGATCAATTGTCTGTCGACGGTCTGTGAGCACAAGCTCTCCAATTTTTTCAATATCCGCGTCTGTTCGGGGAGTTGATGGACGTCCACAAAATGAAACTTCCCGGCAGATTATAACTGTGTGCCGGATCGAGACTCGAACACGGGACCTTTGCCTTTCGCGGGCAAGTGCTCTACCATCTGAGCTACCCAAGCACGACTCACGCCCCCTCCTCACAGCTTTACTTCCGCCAGTACCACGCCTCCTACCTTCCAAACTTCACAGAAGCTCTCCTACGAAACTTGCAGAACTAGCACTCCTGGAAGAAAGGATATTGCGGAGACGTGGCTTAGCCACAGCCTGGGGGATGTTTCCAGAATGAGATTTTCACTCTGCAGCGGAGTGTGCGCTGATATGAAACTTCCTGGCAGATTAAAACTGTGTGCCCGACCGAGACTCGAACTCGGGACCTTTGCATTTCGCGGGCAAGTGCTCTAGAGCGAAAGGCAAATGTCCCAAGTTCGAGTCTCGGTCGGGCACACAGTTTTAATCTGCCAGGAAGTTTCATATCAGCGCACACTCTGCTGCAGAGTGAAAATCTCATTGTGGTCCGGAAAGAGGTTTGTCATCAGTCGACATGTCGCCACTTTTAAATCGGGAAGATCATTCGTACACTTGAGTCATCTTAGGAAGCTGTTTCCAGCATTAAAACAATTTCAGCAAGACTTTCATATAATAGAAAATAAAATTTCACAGCTGTACGTTGTTTACTTAAATTTGCCATCATAAAAAACGAAACAAGAACAAAACAGAGCTAGCAAAAACAGTCTCACCAGATGAACACAAGAATCCAGGTCGACAACACGGGTGACACTGAACTGGCAATGAGTTGCGTATATACGACTAGCGTCAGAAATGCGAACTACACAAGCTCCGCCCATGGCAATGTTAGAATAACCCCTTCATAAATAATTTTAGGTCGATATTTGTTAAAATTATCTGCCTAAAATTAAGAAACAAAATAGACGACAGGAACATTTGATGATCATTATTTGCAACACTTGACGATCATTATTTGCAGTGCATCATTCAAAGCCGCGCCAAATCCACATCACTAAACCGCTATCCCAGAGCCCGGCATAATTTCAAACCTTTACGAAACGACCCCTTGCCCCGTTCCCTCCCCCTTCCCCCACAAAATGAAGAGAGGAGAAAAGTTTACCACTTAATAAATTTTCTCTGTTCATCCAGTAAAACTTTCGTTTAAGGCACGACGTTTTATTACTTCTTTACTACCAACTGTATTTCCGACGAATTTTGCAGACAGCGTCCACATATCGCAATTAAAGTATCAGCAAAGTAGTATCACTGTAGCACTCATGGCTCAGGACACATGACGTCATAAACATTAAGACGTGTGAAAAACTACGTTATCGCTGAAACAGAGTGCAAATTACCCAGAATAAACTCAACTAGTGATTGATAATGAGAGCAGTTAGCGACTTCCAACGAATTTTGTACATAATTTCAAGCGCTCTCTGACTTTTCTCGCTTACATATTTAACATCAAATATTTAACTCATTAATTCACTTGTAATCAGATGTTTACAGCTGTTTTATACATGGAAGTTCGATTGTTCAAAGAATCAGTTCACTAATGTTTCTCTAACTTCTTTTATTTTCTACTCTTAGACAAATCATTTCACAAAACATCTGCCCGACATTTTCCTTTTTTCCTTTTATTTTCGCGTTTCCTTCAGATATCATGATCTTATTGACACCTCATTTACTGTTGTCTAGCGTACTCTCGAAATGCCTTGAATTTAGAACTTTATGCGAAGGAGACGATTTGAACGTTTGTCTATCACATTAAAACTTTTCATGTGCAAAAACAGCTACACTTTGGAAAGATATACTTTCTGACACCTGATTTTTCTTCCCAATATCTGATCTTCTCGCAATGTCCTAAATATAGTATTTGACTCGAAGGAAGCCATTTTAAAATCAAATATAACGCAAACCCAATTTTTTATTTACGGAAAATAACTGTGCTTAGAAGGAATGAACTGTTGACACACACTTGTCTTTGTTCTGTCTGCCATCGGGTTCCCCTAAATGGCAGGCAGCACCGCATAACAGCCACGCTATGAGGGAAACAAACCAACAGCCAAACAGGCGAAGACATCAGGTAAACACGCCGAAGATTCCAGTCGATTAATAGGAACCTTTCCTTGCAGAGGTCGCCGCGACATATCCGGCCACGGATTGCTACGCCGGGTTTCTATTGGCTCCAGCTCACTATATAGGCCCGGCCGGTCGAAGGCAGACAAGTCTACGTCCGCTGCTAATGGCAACCGCTATAGCAGAGTCTCCGAGAAGATACCACCGAAGCTGCTGTACTGCACCGCCGTTCGAAGTACCAGCCGACCGACAGGAACCACATCTCCGGCTAGATCGACGGACGTCTACATCTATTGTACAGCCAGCTATTGTATTGTAGAAGAAGTTACGTTCAATAAAGTGTTGGAGAATACAACAGTCTTCTTGGCGTATTATGTTCTGGAAATGTCCTAAGTTTAGTACTTGATACCTCTTTAACAGTAAATTGTATGATCAATTTAACATTTTTATGCGCGAAATAGGTA
Organism: Schistocerca nitens; assembly: GCF_023898315.1. Lineage (NCBI taxonomy): Eukaryota > Metazoa > Arthropoda > Insecta > Orthoptera > Acrididae > Schistocerca > Schistocerca nitens. The sequence continues at coordinate 142,753,983 of NC_064625.1, forward strand.
GACATTGAAGAGACGAACTTTTTGGCTCTTCACTACATAGCTAGCAGCGGTTCTTCGTGAAATTTTTCCTCAAACCACTAATTACGTTTTTCATTAATTACTTTCATGCAATTAAGTTTTTTCATTACTATAATTACTTTCATGCAATTAAATATGATTTTGCGAAGCTCGACCTCATTTTGGTAAACCTGATATATCATTCGTGCACTTCTCTCTCTTATGAGCTAGTCGTGGTCGGATTAAGACGAAAAAACTCATTGATGTGCAGACGTATTGTGGAAGTTGGTATGAAATTCGGAGGATGGAAGTAGCAATGTAAAATAAATTGCATTCAATACCAAGATGGTTTTGATTTGTATAAAATAGTGATTCCTGGACGATTGCAAAATTTCGGAGCATTCACGACTTTTCACGCAGAAATGAAACAGGAAATTTTTGGAGAACAAGACCTGGATGCCGCACGAGAGAAGACATGTTAGCATGGTAAAGAATGAACTCTTATCTACGCCATTTCTCCCTGTTAATCACATTTTGTTATTCTCTGTTCTCTTTCAAATAATTTTTGTAGTGGAAATTGGACTTTTGCTCAGAAACGCCACAAGGACCACCCCCAAGAATAGCTTTTCCGAATCACGAAGTCCGATAACTTTTCTGCAATACGAAATCCGACTTGCATTTCATTCTTTCCCTTTTTCACGATCATTAACAATTTTAAAAACCCCTTTTTTTCACGATTTCTTCCCACATTTTCAACCTTTTCTTTTCTTCTCTTTTTCTTTTTTATTAACCACTACAAGGATCTTTTTCTGGCCGCAACGATGTCGGAGAATTGATGTTTTCTCGGATTCCTGACACTCACGGCACACTTGTGAAATGGTGGTACTACGGGAAATTCTCACTTCATCGCTACCTCGGGGATGCTGTGTCCCATCACTCATGCGCCGGCTATAACACCACGTTCAAAGTCACTTAATTCTTAATAGCCTGCCATTGTTGCAGCAGTAACCCATGTAACAACTGCACCAGACACTTGTTGTCTTATATAGGCGTTGCCGACCGCAGCGCCGTATTCTGCCTGTTTACCTATCTGTGTATTTGAATACGCATGCCTGTACCAGTTTCTCTGGCGCTTCCGTGTATAATTAAGTTTGCACGAGTCCTGATCGCACGCCCGCATCTCGTGGTCGTGCGGTAGCGTTCTCGCTTCCCACGCCCGGGTTCCCGGGTTCGATTCCCGGCGGGGTCAGGGATTTTCTCTGCCTCGTGATGGCTGGGTGTTGTGTGCTGTCCTTAGGTTAGTTAGGTTTAAGTAGTTCTAAGTTCTAGGGGACTTATGACCACAGCAGTTGAGTCCCATAGTGCTCAGAGCCATTTGAACCATTTGAACCTGATCGCACTTGGCCAGTTTTTTTCGTGAACAGTTCTGTCACTTCTGTGCTAATGTTGCATGACACCTCTTAAAGTTCACCGATGAAAATAAAAAAATGGTTCAAATGGCTCTGAGCAATGTTGTTGTTGTTGTGGTCTTCAGTCCTGAGACTGGTTTGATGCAGCTCTCCATGCTACTCTATCCTGTGCGAGCTTCTTCATCCCTCAGTACGTGCTGCAGCCTACATCCTTCTGAATCCGCTTAGTGTATTCATCTCTTGGTCTCCCTCTACGATTTTTACCCTCCACGCTGCCCTCCAATACTAAATTGGTGATCCCCTGATGCCTCAGAACATGTCCTACTAACCGGTCCCTTCTTCTGGTCAAGTTGTGCCACAAACTCCTCTTCCCCCCAATTCTATTCAATACCTCCTCATTAGTTATGTGATCTACCCATCTAACCTTCAGCATTCTTCTGTAGAACCACATTTCGAAAGCTTCTATTCTCTTCTTGTCTAAACTATTTATCGTCCATGTTTCACTTCCATACATGGCTACACTCCATATAAATACTTTCAGAAACGACTTACTGACACTTAAATCTATACTCGATGTTAACAAATTTCTCTTCTTCAGAAACGCTTTCCTTGTCATTGCCAGTCTACATTTTATATCCTCTCCACTTCGACCATCATCAGTTATTTTGCTCCCCAAACAGCAAAACTCCTTTTCTACTTGAAGTGTCTCATTTCCTAATCTAATTCGCGCAGCATCACCCGACTTAATTCGACTACATTCCATTATCCTCGTTTTGCTTTTGTTGATGTTCATCTTATACCCTCCTTTCAGGACACTGCCCACTCCGTTCAGCTGCTCTTCCAGGTCCTTTGCTGTCTCTGACAGAATTACAATGTCATCGGCGAACCTCAAAGTTTTTATTTCTTCTCCATGGATCTGAATACCTACTCCGAACTTTTGTTTCCTTTACTGCTTGCTCAATATACAGATTGAACAGCATTGGGGAGAGGCTACAACCCTGTCTCACTCCCTTCCCAATCACTGCTTCCCTTTGATGTCCCTCGACTCTTATAACTGCCATCTGGTTTCTGTACAAATTGTAAATAGCCTTGGCTCCCTGTATTTTACCCCTTCCACCTTCAGAATTTGAAAGAGTGAATTCCAGTCAACATTGTCAAAAGCTATGCCCGCATCTCGTGGTCGTGCGGTAGCGTTCTCGCTTCCCACGCCCGGGTTCCCGGGTTCGATTCCCGGCGGGGTCAGGGATTTTCTCTGCCTCGTGATGGCTGGGTGTTGTGTGCTGTCCTTAGGTTAGTTAGGTTTAAGTAGTTCTAAGTTCTAGGGGACTTATGACCACAGCAGTTGAGTCTCATAGTGCTCAGAGCCATTTTTTGTCAAAAGCTTTCTCTAAGAAAACGTAGGTTTGCCTTTCCTTAATCTTTTTTCTAAGATAAGTCGTAGGGTCAGTATTGCCTCACGTGTTCCAACATTTGTACGGAATCCAAACTGATCTTACCCGAGGTCGGCTTCTACCAGTTTTTCCATTCGTGTGTAAAGAATTCGTGTTAGTATTTTGCAGCTGTGACTTATTAAACTGATAGTCCGGTAATTTTCACATCTGTCAACACCTGCTTTCTTTGGGACTTAACTTCTGAGGTCATTAGTCCCCTAGAACTAAGAACTACCTAAACGTAACTAACGTAAGGACGTCACACACAACCACGCCCGAGGCAGGATTCGAACCTGCGGCCGTAGCGGTCGCGCGGTTCCAGAGTGTAGCGCCTAAAACCGCTTTGCCACAACGGCCGGCTGCAAATTTCACTCACTTTTCTTTACTGCAGCGGATGGCTAGCCCCCTGACCGGATCGCGGAGCTAGCGTACCAGCTCAAACATCTATGGAGCTAGACGAGTCATTCAGTACAACAGCAGCATCGCCAATACGTTGCATGGAACGGACAGTCAGCTGATCGGTACTCTACAGTCGTTTCCTGAGATGACAGTTCGTTATTACTGGCCGCCGACACCACTTCCTCCCCTGTGAGGAAGCGGTACCCAAGTTACGACGGAGAAACTGCCTGTCAGTAACGACGGGTCGTAAAGACGCGCGCCGCTCAACATCTCGTAAAGCAGTGTAAGCTAGCATTCACAGCTGCTAAACTGACTTTTCTCGCCTAGAGAAAGGAAGCAACGTGAGCTGTTATCGTCCCGTCAACGACCAGATCGTTAGAGACGAAGTACGTTTAAGACTGCCGCACAAAGGACGTGGAAATAGGCTTACCTGCCGCAGAAAAAATACTGAAAGAGTTGAAAACAAACAAGTCGCCAGGTCCGGATGGAATCGCAGCCCTTATCTACACTACTGGCCACTAAAATTGCTACACCACGAAGATGACGTGCTACAGACGCGAAATTTAACCGACACGAAGAAAATGCTGTGATATGCAAATGATTAGCTTTTCAGAGCATTCACACAAGGTTGGAACCGGTGCCGACACCTACCACGTGCTGACATGAGGAAAGTTTCCAACCGATTTCTCATACACAAACAGCAGTTGACCGACGTTGCCTGGGTGGCCGTGCGGTTAAAGGCGCTGCAGTCTGGAACCGCAAGACCGCTACGGTCGCAGGTTCGAATCCTGCCTCGGGCATGGATGATTGTGATGTCCTTAGGTTAGTTAGGTTTAACTAGTTCTAAGTTCTAGGGGACTAATGACCTCAGCAGTTGAGTCCCATAGTGCTCAGAGCCATTTTTTCGACGTTGCCTGGTGAAACGTTGTTGTGATGCCTCGTGTAAGGAGGAGAAATGCGTACCATCACGTTTCCCACTTTGATAAAGGTTGGATTGTAGCCTATCGCGATTGCGGTTTATCGTATCGCGACATTTCTGCTCGCGTTGGTCGAGATCCAATGACTGTTAGCAGAATATGGAATCGGTCGGTTCAGAACGTTAATACGGAACGCCGTGCCGGATCCCAACGGCCTCGTATCACTAGCAGTCGAGATGACAAGTATCTTATCCGCATGGCTGTAACGGATCGTGCAGCCACGTCTCGATCCCTGAGTCAACAGATGGGAACGTTTGCAAGACAACAACCATCTGCACGAACAGTTCGACGACGTTTGCAGCAGCTCGGAGACCGTGGCTTCGGTTACCCTTGACGCTGCATCACAGACAGGAGCGCCTGCGATTGTGTACTCGAGGACGAACATGGGTGCACGAATGGCAAAACGTAATTTTTTTTTTCGGATAAATCCACGTTCTGTTTACAGCATCATGATGGTCGCATCCGTATTTGGCGACATCGCGGTGAACGCACATTGGAAGCGTGTATTCGTCATCCCCATACTGGCGTATCACCCAGCGAGATGGTATGGGGTGCCATTGGTTACAAATCTCGGTCGCCTCTTGTACGCATTGACGGCACTTTCAACAATGGACGTTACATTTCAGATGTGTTACGACCCGTGGCTCTACCCTCCATTTAATCCCTGTGAAACCCTACATTTCAGCAGGATAATGCACGACCGCATGTTGCAGATCCTGTACGGGCCTTTCTGGATACAGAAAATGTTCGACTGATGCCCTGGCCAGCACATTCTCCTGATCTCTCACCAACTGAAAACGTCTGGTCAATGGTGGCCGAGCAACTGGCTCGTCACAATACGCCAGTCACTACTCTTGGTGAACTGTGGTATCGTGTTGAAGCTGCATGGGCAGCTGTACCTGTACACACCATCCAAGCTCTGTTTGTTTGACTCAATGCCCAGGCGTATCGAGGCCGTTATTACGGCCAGAGGTGGTTGTTCTGGGTACTAATTTCTCAGGATCTATGCACCCAAATTGCGTGAAAATGTAATCACATGTCAGTTCTAGTATAACATATTTGTCGAATGAATACCCGTTTATCATCTACATTTCTTCTTGGTATAGCAATTTTAATGGCCAGTAGTGTAGCTGGCATTTATCGCGAATCTCTCGTTCATCGCAGGCTCCCGGATGACTTCTGTATACAAGGAGGGTAAAAGAACGGAATCGCGAAGCTACAAGACCAATATCCTTAACGTCGATTTCTTGCAGAATTCTTGAGCACATTCTGAGTTCGAAAATACAGGGTGAACATCAATAAAACCGAGATACTGCAGGGACGGATTTCTGACTAGGAATGGAGGCAAAAAGGTACCGCGAACTTGTGTTGGCTTCAAATGGTTCAAATCGCTCCGAGCACTATGGGACTTAACATCTGAGGTCATCAGTTCCCTAGACTTAGAACTAGATCTACATATACATCCATACTCCGCAAGCCACCTGACGGTGTGTGGCGGAGGGTATATGGAGTACCTCTATCGGTTCTCCCTTCTACTCCAGTCTGGTATTGTTCGTGTAAAGAAAGACTGTCGGTATGCCTCTGTGTGGGCTCTAATCTCTCTGATGTTATCCTCATGGTCTCTTCGCGAGATATACGTAGGAGGGAGCAATATACTGCTCGATTCCTCGGTGAAAGTATGTTCTCGAAACCTCGACAAAAGCCCGTACCGAGCTACTGAGCGTCTGTCTTGCACAGTCTTCCACTGGAGTTTATCTATCATCTCCGTAACGCTTTCGCGATTACTAAATGATCCTGTAACGAAGCGCGCTGCTCTCCGTTGGATCTTCTCTATCTCTTCTATCAACCCTATCTGGTAAGGATCCCACACTGGTGAGCAGTATTCAAGCAGTGGACGAACAAGTGTACTGTAACATACTTCCTTTGTTTTCAGATTGCATTTCCTTGGGATTCTTCCAATGAATCTGTCTGGCATCTGCTTTACCGACGATTCATTTTATATGGTCGTTGCATTTTAAATCACTCCTAATGCGTACTTCCAGATAATTTATGGAATTAACTACTTCCAGTTGCTGACCTGCTATATTGTAGCTAAACGATAAGGGATCTTTCTTTCTATGTATTCGCAGCACATTACAATTGTCTACATAGAGATTGAATAGCCATTCCCTGCACCATGCGTCAATTCGCTGCAGATCCTCCTGCATTTCAGTACAATTTTCCATTGTTACAACCTCTCGATATACCACAGCATCATCCGCAAGAAGCCTCTGTGAACTTCCGATGTTATCCACAAGGTCATTTACGTATATTGCGAATAGCAACGGTCCTACGAAACTCCCCTGCGGCACACCTGAAATCACTCTTACTTCGGAAGACTTCTCTCCACTACTTAAACCTAACTAACCTATGGACATCACATACATCCGCGCCCGAGGCAGGACTCGAAACTGCGACCGTTGCAGCAGCGCGGTTTCGGACTAAGCGCCTAGAACCGCTCGGCCACAGCGGCCGGCCATGTGTTGGGAAAGGCATCGTAGATGGCGCTGAGGAATGACAGTTGCTCTGACCACGTGTCGTGTGTTGCAGGCTGTGTGACTGACGCAGTGTACTGTGAACAGCAGTATGGTCCGGTATTCGTGTCGGGAACAAGCGGAGATGATGTTTGTGTACAAGTACCCTCTCAGACACCAACCACATCACACAACATTTGATGACAGTTTTGGATGATTGTGTGATCAGGGATCCTTTCAGAAAGACGATCGTGCAGGAAGACGGGGGATGTGCGTGCACCAGATTTGGAGGACCGGGTTCTGCAGCGTATTGAGACGAACCGTAGTACAAGCTGCAGGCTACTGGCTAGCCAGCATGGTGCAAGCCGAAGTACGGTTATCTGTATCCTGTATGACAATCGCTATTATCCCTGTCACGTGACATCCCATGGAGTCCACTTGTGACGTGGATGCGAAGCAGCTCTGTACTGTGTTCTACACCTACATCTCCATTTATACTCCGCCAGCCACCCAACGGTGTGTGGCGGAGGGCACTTTACGTGCCACTGTCATTACCTCCCTTTCCTGTTCCAGTCGCCTATGGTTCGCGGGAAGAACGACAGCCGGAAAGCCTCCGTCGCGCTCGAATCTCTCTAATTTTACATTCGTTATCTTCTCGGGAGGTATAAGTAGGGGGAAGCAATATATTCGATACCTCATCTAGAAACGTACCCTCTCGAAATCTGGACAGCAAGCTGCACCGCGATGCAGAGCGCCTCTCTTGCAGAGTCTGCCACTTGAGTGTATTAAACACCTCCGTAACGCTATCACGCTTACCATATAACCCTGTGACGAAACGCGCATTTCTTCTTTGGATCTTCTCTATCTCCTCCGTCAACCCGATCTGGTACGGATCCCACACTGATGAGCAATACTCAAGTATAGGTCGAACGTGTGTTTTGTAGCCACCTACTTTGTTGATGGACTACATTTTCTAAGGACTCTCCCAATGATTCTCAACCTGTCACCCGCCTTACCAACAATTAATTTTATATGGTCATTCCACTTCAAATCGCTCCCTCCGCATACTCCCAGATATTTTACAGAAGTAACTGCTACCAGTGTTTGTTCCGCTATCATATAATCATACAATAAAGGACCCCTCTTCCTATGTATTCGCAATACATTACATTTGTCTATGTTAAGGGTCAGTTGCCACTCCCTGCACCAAGTGCCTATCCGCTGCAGATCTTCCTGCATTTCGCTGCAGTTTTCTAATGCTGCAACTTCTCTGTATACTACAGCATCATCCGCGAAAAGCCGCATGGAACTTCCGACACTATCTACTAGGTCATTTATATATATTGTGAAAAGCAATGGACCCATAACACTCCCCTGTGGCACGCCAGAGGTTACTTTAACGTCTGTTGACGTCTCTCCATTGAGAACAACATGCTGTGTTCTGTTTGCTAAAAACTCTTCAATCCAGCCACACAGCTGGACTCATATTCCGTGCCGCGTGGGATTAGCCGAGCGGTCTAGGGCGCTGCAGTCATGGACTGTGCGGCTGGTCCCGGCGGAGGTTCGAGTCCTCCCTTGGGCATGGGTGTGTGTGTTTGTCCTTAGGAGAATTTAGGTTAACTAGTGTGTAAGCTTAGGGACTGATGAACTTAGCAGTTAAGTCCTAAAAGATTTCACACATATTTGAACATTTATTTGATATTCCGTAGGCTCTTACTTTGTTTATCAGGCGACAGTGCGGAACTGTATCGAACGCCTTCCGGTAGTCAAGAAAAATGGCCTCTACCTGGAACATGTATCCAGTATTTTCTGGGTCTCATGAACAAATAAAGCGAGTTGGGTCTCACAAGATCGATGAATCCATGTTGATTCCTACAGAGTAGATTGTGGGTTTCCGGAAATGACATGATACGCGCCGGCCGCGGTGGTCTAGCGGTTCTGGCGCTGCAGTCCGGAACCGCGGGACTGCTACGGTCGCAGGTTCGAATCCTGCCTCGGGCATGGGTGTGTGTGATGTCCTTAGGTTAGTTAGGTTTAAGTAGTTCTAAGTTCTAGGGGACTTATGACCTAAGATGTTGAGTCCCAAAGTGCTCAGAGCCATTTGAACCATTTTACATGATACGCCAGGAAAAAACATGTTCTAAAATTCTACACAACAGATCAATGTCAGAGATATAGGCCTATAGTTTTTCGCATCTGCTCGACGACCCTTCTTGAAGACTGGGACTACCTGTGCTCTTTTCCAATCATTTGGAACCCTCCGTTCCTCTAGATACTTGCGGTACATGGCTGTTAGAAGGGGGGCAAGTTCTTTCGCGTACTCTGTGTAGAATCGAATTTGTATCCCGTCAAGTCCAGTGAACTTTCCTCTGCTGAGTGATTTCAGTTGCTTTTCTATTCCTTGGACACTTATTTCGATGTCAGCCATTTTTTCGTTTGTGCGAGGATTTAGAGAAGGAACTGCAGTGCGGTCTTCCTCTGTGAAACGTGACGATCTGGTGTCGTAGCACGCATATCGTCCATTTCTAGACACATGTTCATAGGACCTTTTTTCCTCCATATTCAGTCAGGAATCCGTACCTGCACTTTGTCGGTTTTGTTAATCTCCACCGTGTGTAAATCTTCGTTACGGTGCCTCTTGAAAACACTTGAACACCTGAGTAGGATAGTTACTTAGTGTACAGACTCGGAGTATGGATCGGCATATAAAAAAGGAATGATCTGTACAAAAAATTGTAATAAAGTCTATGGGAGAACTAATTTGATCGTGTATGCAGATGTCCAGTATGAAAATCTCGTATTGGTCTACAGTTTTCATCCTACTAACAAGGGGAGGGAACGACGTTTGGAACGCGGATTTACTGTAAACTTCATACACACGTAGTACCCCATTAGGACAATAAAATGTGGAATCAGTAGCGTGTATACTTCTAAAGCGTTATTGAGAAAATCGCAAGATAATTTCGGTCGCCAAATACACTCCTGGAAATGGAAAAAAGAACACATTGACACCGGTGTGTCAGACCCACCATACTTGCTCCGGACACTGCGAGAGGGCTGTACAAGCAATGATCACACGCACGGCACAGCGGACACACCAGGAACCGCGCGGTGTTGGCCGTCGAATGGCGCTAGCTGCGCAGCATTTGTGCACCGCCGCCGTCAGTGTCAGCCAGTTTGCCGTGGCATACGGAGCTCCATCGCAGTCTTTAACACTGGTAGCATGCCGCGACAGCGTGGACGTGAACCGTATGTGCAGTTGACGGACTTTGAGCGAGGGCGTATAGTGGGCATGCGGGAGGCCGGGTGGACGTACCGCCGAATTGCTCAACACGTGGGGCGTGAGGTCTCCACAGTACATCGATGTTGTCGCCAGTGGTCGGCGGAAGGTGCACGTGCCCGTCGACCTGGGACCGGACCGCAGCGACGCACGGATGCACGCCAAGACCGTAGGATCCTACGCAGTGCCGTAGGGGACCGCACCGCCACTTCCCAGCAAATTAGGGGTATCGGCGAGGACCATTCGCAACCGTCTCCATGAAGCCGGGCTACGGTCCCGCACACCGTTAGGCCGTCTTCCGCTCACGCCCCAACATCGTGCAGCCCGCCTCCAGTGGTGTCGCGACAGGCGTGAATGGAGGGACGAATGGAGACGTGTCGTCTTCAGCGATGAGAGTCGCTTCTGCCTTGGTGCCAATGATGGTCGTATGCGTGTTTGGCGCCGTGCAGGTGAGCGCCACAATCAGGACTGCATACGACCGAGGCACACAGGGCCAACACCCGGCATCATGGTGTGGGGAGCGATCTCCTACACTGGCCGTACACCACTGGTGATCGCCGAGGGGACACTGAATAGTGCACGGTACATCCAAACCGTCATCGAACCCATCGTTCTACCATTCCTAGACCGGCAAGGGAACTTCCTGTTCCAACAGGACAATGCACGTCCGCATGTATCCCGTGCCACCCAACGTGCTTTAGAAGGTGTAAGTCAACTACCCTGGCCAGCAAGATCTCCGGATCTGTCCCCCATTGAGCATGTTTGGGACTGGATGAAGCGTCGTCTCACGCGGTCTGCACGTCCAGCACGAACGCTGGTCCAACTGAGGCGCCAGGTGGAAATGGCATGGCAAGCCGTTCCACAGGACTACATCCAGCATCTCTACGATCGTCTCCATGGGAGAATAGCAGCCTGCATTGCTGCGAAAGGTGGATATACACTGTACTAGTGCCGACATTGTGCATGCTCTGTTGCCTGTGTCTATGTGCCTGTGGTTCTGTCAGTGTGATCATGTGATGTATCTGACCCCAGGAATGTGTCAATAAAGTTTCCCCTTCCTGGGACAATGAATTCACGGTGTTCTTATTTCAATTTCCAGGAGTGTATATACCCGTGCGCGGCTATTCTTACCACGAAGCGGCGGCAGCCGAGTGGTCAGCTTTCAAGCCCCGTAATCGCTGGATCGCTGGATCGAGTCCCGTTCGTCAGCTTTTTTTTTTTTCAATACAGTCATTTTCTTTACTATTTATATCACAATCGATATAATGGGAAAAAACGCATAATCGTATGAACTTTTATTAAATTAAACAGACGTTTATTTTTTGCTAATAACCTAGTAAAGTAACCGAAATATCAATTAGCTATAGCAATTAACATCGACTATAGATTTAAATGTCAGGAAGTCGTTTCTGAAAGTATTTTTATGGAGTGTAGCCATGTATGGAAGTGAAACGTGGACGATAAATAGTTTAGACAAGAAGAGAATAGAAGCTTTCGAAATGTGGTGCTACAGAAGAATGCTGAAGATTAGATGGGTAGATCACATAACTAATGAGGAGGTATTGAATAGAATTGGGGAGAAGAGGAACTTGCGGCACAACTTGACTAGAAGAAGGGATCGGTTGGTAGGACATGTTCTGAGACATCGAGAAATCACAAATTTAGTATTGGAGGGCAGCGTGGAGGGTAAAAATCGTAGAGGGAGACCAAGAGATGAATACACTAAGCAGATTCAGAAAGATGTAAGCTGCAGTAGGTCCTGGGAGATGAAGAAGCTTGCACAGGAGAGAGTAGCATGGAGAGCTGCATCAAACCAGTCTCAGGACTGAAGACCACAACAACAACATAGCAACGGTATTAGATTAGTTTTTAATTTTTTTTAAAAAGAGGAGAGACATTAATGTCGCCGTTCCCGCGTGTCGTGCCTTAAGGTACGCATGCACATGCAAGATTGCCCCCACCTGGTCTATACCGTAGTTCGTCGCTGGACATCCGTTGAATTGCAGTAACCCTACCGCAGGCCTCCCGCACTTCTCCTCGACCGTGAAGGCGTGCCGTTCCCCGGCACGAATCCGCCCGGCGGATTGGTGTCCAGGTCCGGTGTGTGCCGGCCAGTCTGTAGATGGTTTTTAAGGGAGTTTTCCATTTATCTCGGCGAATGCGGGCTGATTCCCCTTATTCCGCCTCAGTGATGACGGCGATTGGTGCGCAAACACTGTCTCCACGTACGCATACACCATAATTACTCTACCACGAAAACATTTACGCTTACACTCGTCTGGTGTGAGACGTTCCCAGTACGTAAACAAGTCCCAAACAGAACTGCTTAAATGAGCCCCATCGCCATGTCCGAATGAGTTTCGAAACTACAATAGTAGCTTTTCGCTTTCAAATTAAGAGGACCACACCGTGGTTCACGTCGAAAAAAATCGATTTTCGGTTTTCATCATTTTTCGATAGATTAAGGTTTTATTTAAGTACTCTGAAAAGGATTTTGCTGGAAAAATGTTTTCGAGCATTTAAAGAGCATTTTCGTACCACATGTCTTTATGTGCCACGCCCACTGTCAACCCACCCACTGTCAACTCTAAACCATATGGAGATGCCATTATTAGCAAAAAGGAGTGTGTAGGCCATGTTCAAAACCGTTTAGGAACAAGGCTGAGAAAACTAACTGTTGATATGAGAGGAAAAAAATTAGAAGATGGAAAATTGTTGACCGGACAGGGTCGATTAACTAAAACTGAAATAGAAAACTTGCAGGTATACTATGGGCAGGCAATTAGGAGAAATGAAGAAAATCTGGAGGCAATGAAGAGAGATGTTTGGGCCATATTCTTCCATAAGTCCTCTACTGGTGGTAAGCCATGTCATGGATTGTGTCCATCACAAGAAAATTCGTAGTGCAGATACAATGGGGCTCAGGCAACTGGAGACTATATTCTCACCAGCATTCTCTTCCTGCTGCTGTTATCACAGCAATTAAACCTATTTTCAGAGACTTGGCTCATCCTGACTTTGCCGGCCGCGGTGGTCTAGCGGTTCTGGCGCTGCAGTCCGGAACCGTGGGACTGCTACGGTCGCAGGTTCGAATCCTGCCTCGGGCATGGGTGTGTGTGATGTCCTTAGGTTAGTTAGGTTTAAGTAGTTCTAAGTTCTAGGGGACTTATGACCTAAGATGTTGAGTCCCATAGTGCTCAGAGCCATCCTGACTTTCTAAGGAAATGTCTGCATGGGCAGACACACAACCCAAATGAATGTTTCAACAGCATAATTTGGAACCGCTTTCCTAAAACAGTATTTGTAGGCATGCATACAATGATACTAGGAGTTGGTGATGCTGTTATTACATTCAACTGTGGTAATAGTGGAAAGTGTTGGGTACTGAAAAAGCTCGGAATTAATCCTGGTGAAAACATGATCGCTGGGCTGCTACGTTGCGATAAAATGAGGATAGGCGATGCAGACCGGTCTGCATCTAATGTGGCCAAGAAAGCAAGACAAACATCCATGAAGGTGAAAAAGAAGCTGGAAGACCTGCTAGAGGCCAAATAAGGGCCACCATACGCAGCAGGGCACTTTTAATTAACTCTAAGTAACAAATTTCAAAAGTTTTTTCTTTAAAGTCAATTTCCTGCAAACTATCATAGATAAATGAATGAAATTTTCATATACTCTGCATAAGATAAAAAGCCAACTCTGGTACTACATTCATTAATATTTCCCCATTAGGAAATGCACAAAAAATATTTTCTGTAGAAAAAACTTAATATTTTTTTGTTAATAAATTTAAAAAAGAATTTCTTAAAAACTATGAAATGGATAAAGTAGATTTTAGTACAGTTCACTCTATTAGCATCATGTAACATGTCATGCATCATGTAAATATTAAGGTCCTGCATTAAATAGTGTTTACAGAAATGGATCAAATACTTGCCTAAATTAACATGGATTAGACAGGCAGGCTGTGGTCCCCTTAGAGGAATGTACCGAGCGAGGAGGCACAGTGGTTGGGAAGACGGCGGTTCAAACCCGCGTCCGGACCTCCTGATCTAGTTTTTCTTGATCTACGTAAATCGCTACAGGCCAATGCCGAGATCTGAAAGGGCACGGCCGACTTCTCCCTAATCTGATGGGACTGATCACCTCGCTATTGGGTCCTCTTCCTCGAACAAACCAACCAACAAACCTACCAACCTAGTAAAAGGTACCCTCTGCTGTGGACCGCACAGGGGCCTACTGAACCAACCAATCTAGTACAAGCTACCCTCCGTTGTGGACCCCACAGGGGCCTATTGAACCAACCAACCAACCAACCTAGTACAAGCTACCCTCCCTTGTGGACTGCACAGGGGCCTATTGAAGCAACCAACCAACCTAGTACAAGCTACCCTCCGTTGTGGACCCCACAGGGGCCTATTGAACCAACGAACCAACCAACCTAGTACAAGCTACTCTCCATTGTGGACTGCATAGAGGCCTATTGAACCAACCAACCTAGTAAAAGCTACCGTCTGTGGTGGACCGCACAGGGGCCTATTGAACCAACCAACCAACCTAGTACAAGCTACCCTCCGTTGTAGACCGCACAGGGGCCTATTGAACCAACCAACCAACCAAGTACAAGCTACTCTCCATTGTGGACTGCATAGGGACCCCAACCAACCTAGTAAAAGCTACCCTAAGTTGTGGACCGCACAGGGGCCTATTGAAACAACCAACCAACCTAGTACAAGCCACCCTCCGTTGTGGACCGCACAGGGGCCTATTGAACCAACCAATCTAGTACAAGCTACCCTCCGTTGCAGAGCGCACAGGGGCCTATTGAAGCAAGCAAGCAACCAACCAACCTAGTACAAGCTACCCTCCGTTGTAGACCGCATAGGGACTTATTGAACCAACCAACCAACCAACCAACCAACCAACCTAGTACAAGCTGCCGTCAGCCGTTCATCGCACAGGTGCCTGCAGGGTGTGTGTGTGTGTGTGTGTGTGTGTGTGTGTGTGTGTGTGTGTGTGTAGATGTAGACGATGATGCAGATGCAGACGAGTACTCACGGGAATCCTCATGTCTGCGGCGTCGCGTGTTGTGGCGGCAGCTCTTGTTGCGGCGGGCAGCGCGCGGCGCCGTATATATACGCACGGCGCAGCCGGGCCGGCTTTCTACGGCCGTAGCGGGCGGTGCGGAACGGACAGATACGCGGCCGGCCCGGCACGGCAGGGAGAAGCGAAGAGGCCCGGGGCGAAAGCATCGCGTACCAGGGGCCCACGGCGCCGGAAGCTGTAACGCGCTTCCGGAAGCTCTGTCCCGTCTGACGCGGGGGACGGATTACTGGGGAGCTCCTACGTACACTACTGGCCATTAAAATTGCTACACCGCGAAGGTGACGTGCTACAGACACGAAATTTAACCGACAGGAAGAAGACGCTGTGGTATGCAAATGATTAGCTCTTCAGAGCATACACACAAAGTTGGCGTCGCTAGAGACACCTACAACGTGCTGACATGAGGAAAGTTTCCAACCATACACAGACAGCAGTTGACCGGCGTTGCCTGGTGAAACGTTGTTGTGATGCCTCGTGTAAGGAGGAGAAATGCGTACCATCACGTTTCCCACTTTGATAAAGGTCGGATTGTAGCCTATCGCGATTGCGGTTCATCGTATCGCGACATTGCTGCTCGCGTTGGTCGAGATCCAATGACTGTTAGCAGAATATGGAATAGGTGGGTTCAAATGGCTCTGAGCACTATGGGACTTAACTGCTCAGGTCATCAGTCCCCTAGAACTTAGAACTACTTAAACCTAACTAACCTAAGCACATCACACACATCCATGCCCGAGGCAGGATTCGAACCTGCGACCGTAGCAGTCACGCGGTTCCGGACTGAAGCGCCTAGAACCGCACGGCCAACGCGGCCGGCGGAATAGGTGGGTTCAGGAGGGTAAAACGGAACGCCGTGCTGGATCCCAACGGCCTCGTATCACTAGCAGTCGACAGGCATCTTATCCGCATGGCTGTAAAGGATCGTGCAGCCACGTCTCGATCCCTGAGTCAACAGATGGGGACGTTCGCAAGACAACAACCATCTGCACGAACAGTTCGACGACGTTTGCAGCAGCACGGACTATCAGCTAGGAAACCGAGGCTGCGGTTGTCCTTGACGCTGCTTCACAGAGAGGAGTGCCTGCGATGGTGTACTCCACGACGAACCTGGGTGCACGAATGGCAAAACGTCATTTTTTCGGATGAATCCAGATTCTGTTTACAGCATCATGATGGTCGCATCCGTGTTTGGCGACATTGCGGTGAATGCACATTGGAAGCGTGTATTCGTCATCGCCATACTGGCGTATCACCCGGCGTGACGGTATGGGGTGCCATTTGTTACACGTCTCGGTCACCTCTCGTTCACATTGAGGGCACTTTGAACAGTGGGCGTTACATTTCACATGTGTTGCGACCCGTGGCTCTACCCTTCATTTGCTCCCTGTGAAATACTAGATTTCAGCAGGATAATGCACGACCGCACTTTGCAGGTCCTGTACAGGCCTTTCTGGATACAGAACATGTTCGACTGCTGCCCTGGCCAGCACATTCTCCAGATCTCTCATCAACTGAAAACGTCTGCTCAATGGTGGCCGAGCAACTGGCTCGTCACAATACGCCAGTCACTACTCTCGATGAACTGTGGTATCGTGTTGAAGCTGCATGAGCAGCTGTACCTGTACACGCCATCCGAGCTCTGTTTGACTCAATGCCCAGGCTATCGAGGCCGTTATTACGGCCCGAGGTGGTTGTTCTGGGTACTGATTTTTCAGCATCTATGCACCCAAACTGCGTAAAAATGTAATCACATGTCAGTTCTAGTATAGTATATTTGTCCAATGAATACCCGTTTATCATCTGCATTTGTTCTTCGTGTAGCAATTTTAATGGCCAGTAGTGTAACAGGCTGAAACGTCCCCCATGTTTTCCCTATCTCTGCAGATTCAGCAGTGTTTACCTTCTGGATGATTAACCTATTCACGAAACTTCTCACAGTATTTGTTATACTGAAGGGCCAAAGAAACTCGTACACCTGCCTAGTATCATGTAGGGCCATAACGACGATGCAGAAGTCGCGTAACACGGTTTGCCATGGACGCGACGCGACTAATGTCTGAAGTAGTGCTGGAGAAAACTGACACCAAAAATCCTGCAGTCTATCTATAATATAGCTCGTAGTAACTGACGGAAAGTCATCGAGTAAAACAGAGGTGATTTCTGGCGTTCCCCAAGGTAGTGTTATAGGCCCTTTGCTGTTCCTTATCTATATAAACGATCTGGGAGACAATCTGAGCAGCCGTCTTCGGTTATTTCTGGATGACGCTGTCGTTTATCGACTAATAAAGTCATGAGAAGATCAAAACAAACTGCAAAACGATTTAGAAAAAATATCTGAGTGGTGCGGAAAGTGGCAGTTGACCCTCAATAACGAAAAGTGTGAGGTCATCCACATAGGTTCACATGGTTCAAATGGCTCTGAGCACTATGGGACTTAACATCTGAAGTCATCAGTCCCCTAGACCTTAGATCTACTTAAACGTAACTAACCTAAGGACATCACACACATCCAAGCCCGAGACAGGACTCGAACCTGGGACCGTGGCGGTAGCGCGGTTCCAGACTGAAGCGCCTAGACCCGCTCGGCCACACCGGCCGGCCATCCAAAAAGGAACTCGTAAAAACTTCGGTTACACGATAAATCAGTCTAATCTAAAAGCCGTAAATTCAACTAAATACCTAGGTATAACAATTACGAACAACTTAAATTGGAAGGAACACATAGAAAATGTTGTGGGGAAGGCTAACCAAAGACTGCGTTTTATTGGAACGACACTTAGAAAATGTAACAGACCTACTAAGGAGACTGCCTACACTACGCTTGTCCGTCCACTTTTAGAATACTGCTGCGCGGTGTGGCATCCTTACCAGATAGAACAGACGGAGTACATCGAAAAAGTTCAAAGAAAGGCAGCACGTTTTGTATTATCGCGAAATATGGGAGAGAGTGTCAGAGAAATGATACAGGATTTGGGCTAGAAATCGTTAAAAGACAGGCGTTTTTCGTTGCGAAGGAATCTTCTCACGAAATTCCTATCTCCAACTTTCTCATCCGAATGCGAAAATATTTCGTTGACTCTGAACTACATAGGGAGGAACGATCACCACGATAAAATAAGGGAAATCAGAGACATAGGTGTTCATTCATTCCGCGCGCTATACGAGATTGGAATAATAGAGAATTGTGAAGGTGGTTCGATGAATCCTCTGCCAGGCACTTAAATGTGATTTGCAATGTAGATGGGGTGGAGATCTCTTCTGAACAGCCCGTTGCAAGGCATTCCACATATGCTCAATAATGTTCATGTCTGGGGAGTTTGGTGTTTAAACACCGAAGAGTGTTCCTGGAGCCACTCAGTAGCAATTCTACACAGGTCAGGTATCGCAGTGTCGTGCTGAAATTGCCCAAGTCCGTTTGAAGGCGCAATGGACATGAATGGACGTAGGTGATCATATAGGATGCTTACGTACGAGTCACTTGTCAGATTCGTATCTAGACGTATCAGAAGTCCCATATCACTCCAACTGTACACGCCCCACACCACTGCAGAACCTCCACCAGCTTGAAAAGTCCCCTGCTGACATGCAGGGTCCATGGATTCATGAGGTTGTCGTCCATACCCTTACACGTCCATCCGTTCGATACAATTTGAAGCGATACTCGGCTGATCAGGCAACATGTTTCCAGTCATCAACAGTCCAATGTCGGTGTTGAGGGCCCAGGCGAGGCGTAAAGCTTCGTATCGTGCAGTCATCAAGGGTACACGAGTGGGCCTTCGGCCCCGAAATCCCACATCGATTATGTTTCGTTGAATGGCCGAATAGTTGGCACGCTGACGCTTGTTGATAGCCCAGCATTGAAATCAGCAGAAATTCGCGGAAGGCCTGCACTTCTGTCACGCTGAACGATTCTCTTCAGTCGTCGTTGGTCCCGCTCTTGCAGATATTTCTCATTTTTGGAGCCGCAACGATGTCGGAGTTTTGATGGTTTATTCGATTCCTGATATTCAGGGTACACTCGTGAAATGGTCGTACGGGCAAATTCCCACGTCATCGCTGCCTCGGAGATGCTGTGTCCCATCGCTCGTACGCCGACTATTAGGCCCTAACACCACGTTCAAATTCGGTTAAATCTTGATACCCTGCCATTGAAGCAGCAGTAACCGATCTAACAACTGCACCAGACGCTTGTTGTCTTATATAGGTGTTGCCGTTTGCTGCGCCGTATTCTGCCTGTTTACATATCTCTCTATTTGAATAGACATGCCAATACCAGTTTCTTTGGCGCATGAGACACTTAAAGTAGTAAAGGAGTTTTGCTATTTGGGGAGCAAAATAACTGATGATGGTCGAAGTAGAGAGGATATAAAATGTAGACTGGCAATGGCAAGGAAAGTGTTTCTGAAGAAGAGAAATTTGTTAACATCGAGTATAGATTTAAGTGTCAGGAAGTCGTTTCTGAAAGTATTTGTATGGAGTGTAGCCATGTATGGAAGTGAAACATGGACGATAAATAGTTTGGACAAGAAGAGAATAGAAGCTTTCGAAATGTGGTGCTACAGAAGAATGCTGAAGATTAGATGGGTAGATCACATAACCAATGAGGAGGTACTGAATAGGATTGGGGAGAGGAGGAGTTTGTGGCAAAACTTGACCAGAAGAAGGGATCGGTTGGTAGGACATGTTCTGAGGCATCAAGGGATCACCAATTTAGTATTGGAGGGCAGCGTGGGGGGTAAAAATCGTAGGGGGAGACCAAGAGATGAATACACTAAGCAGATTCAGAAGGATGTAGGTTGCAGTAGGTACTGGGAGATGAAGAAGCTTGCACAGGATAGAGTAGCATGGAGAGCTGCATCAAACCAGTCTCAGGACTGAAGACCACAACAACAATGTATGAAGTGAACCAAACAGCAATTAATGTCTCTAGAGATATTTAGAATGCCCTTTTCGTATAGCAGAAAAACTGACACATAATATTGCACGGTTATAGAAACGTAGGCTCGGAAGTTAGGCGATAGTATGTAATGAGTTAAGAACTTTGTTCCAATTTATACAAATATGAGTGTTATGCAGTAACAACCTGCGGCTATTTATTAGTCTTGCCTGTATATAGCCGCTTGTAAGAGAGATGTTTATTTTTTTATTCAGAGGGAGGTACTCTAAGAAACGCCGCATTTTTATTGTACAGAGGTGGCGGAAGGTATAGTTTCATCTTACAGCAAACGAATTTTTATTAATAGTTCCACTGATCATTTAACCAGTGTTCATTTTATGTACTTCGTGATAGGTTTGCTGCTTGTGGAGTTCTTTGAAGATTATGTTACTTGTGCAGGTTCCCTCATAATGACTCATCCGCTATAAACATATCTGAATCATCACTCGTTCTACCGAGCCTGTATAAGAAATAGAGTTACAAATAGTATATAACGAAATAACATATGAAATTCATTACAACTTCATGAAAATGCATGTGGGTTTTTTCCTGTGGGGCGTTAGAAAAGTCCGTGCAAAGTCCGAGAGATAGCACCACTGGCGAGTATCGAGGTCATGTTTAGTTAGTAGCATCTTTGGAAAGAACGCACACCAAGTTTCAGCCATATTGGTCTATTTCTTTGTGTCTGGCATTCGTGTGAATCGAGGAAGTCGAGTGATTGTCAAAAAATGGACGAAAAAGAATTTCGTGTGGTGATTAAACATTACTTTATGAAAGGCAAAACGCCTCAGGAGACTAAAGAGAAGCTTGATAAACATTACGGTGACTCTGCACCTTCGATTAGAACAGTTTATAAGTGGTTTCAAAATTTTCGGAGTGGCCATATGGGCACAAGTGATGCTTAACGCGCTGGACGCCCTGTGGAGGTTACAACTCCAGAAATCATTGATAAAATCCATGATATGGTGATGGATGACAGAAGGGTTAAGGTGCGTGAGATTGCTAGTGCTGTGGGTATCTCGAATGAACGGGTACATAATATTTGGTATAAATAATTGGACATGAGAAAGCTATCCACAAGATGGGTTCCGCGATTACTCATGATTGACCACAAACGGAATCGTGTGAAGCGTTGCAAGGATGGTTTGCAGCTGCACAGCAAGAATCCGCAGGACTTTAAGCATCGTTTCGTCGCTGTGGATGAAACATGGATACATTACTATACTCCTGAGACCACAGAGTAATCTAAACAATGGGTTACCAAGGTGGAATCTGCACCAAAAAAGGCGAAGACCAGTCCTTCGGCCGGAAAGGTTATGGTGACTGTCTTTAAGGATTCGCAAGGGATAATCCTCATCGAATATATGGAAAAGGATAAAACTATTACACGTGAATATTATTCATCTTTATTGCACCGTTTGAAAACCGATCCGCAAGAAAAACGCCGGCGATTGGACCGCAAAAAAGTCCTTTTCCATCACGACAATGCACCAGCACACACCTCAGCAGTTGTGGTAGCAATATTAATGGAAATACGATCCCCCGTATTCTCCAGACTTGGCTCCCTCGGACTACTATTTGTTCCCCAGTTTGAAGAAATGGCTGGAGGACAAAGATTTTATTCAAATGAGAAGATGATTACAGCAACTAATAGCTATCTTGCAGACTTGGACTATTCCTATTATTTGGAAGGGATCAACAAATTAGAACAGCATTGGACGAAGTGTATAAGTCTAAAAGGAGGCTAAGTCGAAAAATAAAAAAGGTTTCCTCCAAACACGTAAGTAGTTTTTATTTTTGCATGGACTTTTCAAACGCCCCTCGTAAGAGTTACTCAGTTTGTGTGTGTCTGTTTATCATAGGACGTATAAACACATCAAAAATATTCCGGTCCGCTTTTCCAATTGCGAAAATATCACAGCAACCGAAAAATTTTGTAACGAACTGCTTCAGTACAGCTTTCGACTGGGCAGAAACGCATTTCCATACAACTGATTTCATGTTTAAGACTTTTATTAACGTATATTTACAGTACACAATTGAGCGCCGGGTGGTTTCCAATTTTTCTCCGACGGTCTATGGCCAATCTTTTTCTTCATTCAGGGTCACTACGAAAGGCCGGCCGAAGTGGCCGTGCGGTTAAAGGCGCTGCAGTCTGGAACCGCAAGACCGCTACGGTCGCAGGTTCGAATCCTGCCTCGGGCATGGATGTTTGTGATGTCCTTAGGTTAGTTAGGTTTAACTAGTTCTAAGTTCTAGGGGACTAATGACCTCAGCAGTTGAGTCCCATAGTGCTCAGAGCCATTTGAACCATTTTTGTCACTACGAAATGCATACATGCGAAAATCATTCTTGCAATAGTTAGTGCAGTTCACAGCTTAGCATCCACCCGCATTTACGACGAATTCTCCGATACATTTAATTAGAAATCCCCACTCTCATCGTGACCCGTATGTAAACAAGTATGAGTATCGCATACTTTGGGGAAAACGTGGCGAACAGTTCAGCTCAGCAGCTGAGGTTCTACATCTACATCTACATCCATACTCCGCAAGCCACCTGACGGTGTGTGGCGGAGGGTGCCTTGAGTACCTCTATCGGTTCTCCCTTCTATTCCAGTCTCGTATTGTTCGTGTAAAGAAGGATTGTCGGTATGCCTCTGTATGCCTCTGTGGGCTCTAATCTCTCTGATTTTATCCTCACGGTCTCTTCGCGAGATATACGTAGGAGGGAGCAATATACTGCTTGACTCTTCGGTGAAGGTATGTTCTCGAAAATTCGACAAAAGCCCGTACCGAGCTACTGAGCGTCTGTCTTGCAGAGTCTTCCACTGGAGTTTATCTATCATCTCCGTAATGCTTTCGCGATTACTAAATGATCCTGTAACGAAGCGCGCTGCTCTCCGTTGGATCTTATAGCATTCTTAGATGGAATGGAAATGATCGTTTGGCGTCATTGGCCGGGAGGCCCCTTGTGGGCAGGTCCGTCCGCCTTGGTGCAGGTCTTATTACATTCGACGCCTCATTGGTCGACCTGCGCGCCGGATGGGGATGAAATTATGACGAAGATAACACAATACCAAGTTCCCTGAGCGGAGAAAATTTCCGACCCAGCCGGGAATCGAACCCGGGCCCGAAGGACGGCAATCCGTCACGCTGACCACTTTTTTTTTCTTTTTTTTTGGCGTTTTGTCAGTTGTGATCGTTATGTTTTTGATCGTTGCGTACGTCACATGACATTCGTTCAAGTTCGTTTGTTGATCTTTCGACCAGCTCTCTGACCGAACACGCTGAGCTACTGTGCCGGCATAAAAAACGCAATTGATGTCCGCTTGACCTATGGCAGCACCATCTAGCGGGCCAACCATAGCGCCATCTGGTTTCCCCCTCCAAGCTAGGCAAGTTTCGTTCTTTGTAGTTTTTTCGTTTGACGCTTATATCGTGAGGTATCTGGCCCGGTCACGATCAATGGACCACCCTGTATATACATTAACATCATAGTTCTCATATTCCTTTCTTATTAACCTACCTTCAATAATAAACTATTTTAAATTCCTGTTTCAATCACTCAGCTATCGGGGCGGACAGTCTTAGATTACTGTAGCGGAGGTGAAGAAGAAGCCTACGGCCACGATAGCGGACCGTAGGAATAAAGCGGGAAATGTACTTTGTTGCCCGAAATTCCGAGAACATTCTCAGATTCGCACGAACAAAGTGAGCCGGAGAATATTGCTTAACGGTATGGTGAAGGAAGGTAGGATACCAAGAGAATAGAAAGAAAGTATTAAAATTCCATATGTACCGTGTGGCGCGTATAGAAGTACCCCGCATAAGTATAGAGAAAGCCGGCCGCGGTGGTCTCGCACTGCATCACAAATGACACCCTGAGACCGGAGCAATTCGGTTTCAGGAATCACCACTCAACAACACAACAACTCCTCCGCGTCGTTGAATACATAACACACGGATACAACACAAGCAAGGCAACTGGGGCGGTGTTCCTGGACATCGAAAGGGCTTTCGATTGTCTATGGCACAACGTCCTAATACGCAAACTTAGTGACGCAGGGTTCCCCGACGGGCTCGTACGTCTCGTACACTCATATCTCACGTACAGGAGTTTCAACACGGACGTGCAGGGCAAACAATCGACACGACACGGTATACAGGCAGGAGTACCCCAAGGAAGTATCCTAGGGCTCTTACTGTTTAAGCTCTACATTAACGACCTCCCAGCTACACATAACACGACGGTAGCAATCTACGCGGATGACACTGCCATCCTTGCGCAAGATTGGAAGCCGTCTAACATTAACTCACGACTACAGACCGCACTCAGAACGGCGGAGCCTTGGCTGGTGAAATGGCGTGTTAGAGTAAACGTCGACAAGTGCGAGGCCGTTCAGTTCACTAGAAGACCGAAGCAACTGCGCAAACATCAGCACTGCAACCCAATAACACTACACACACGCCCAATACGTTTCCGCGAGAAGGTCAAATACCTCGGTGTCTGGCTGGACAGGAAACTACTCTGGGGGGACCACATTCAACACGTGACCAACAAAGCTAACGCGAGGCTCAAACAACTCTACCCTATGCTTAACAGGCGTAGTACACTGAACAGGAGGGTGTCTAGGTCCATGTACATGACACTTATTCGACCCGTGATGACGTACGCAGCCCCTGTCTGGGGATACGCTGCGCCAACTCGCCTGCGCCGTCTGCAGCTCATACTGAACAAAGTACTCAAAATCATAAGCAACGCTCAACGCTACACACGCATCGCGGACCTTCACCGGGAATACCGGCTAGATACTATCTTGCAGGTATTCCAAAAACTCTCCACACGACTGTACAATAACACGAGACACTCGCGCAACCCGTTTATCCTTTCTCTGGGTAACTACGACCACAACCATAGATGGAAGCATAACAGACCAAAGACATTACTGGCTAGGAACTGAACATCTATGCTCTATAGAACGCTAACACGACAGTACTGGCGAGCCCCTGCAACACAGTTATTACTGGAAACCCAGATGTGCGACTAGCCGAAAAACAGGCAACCGCAGGGAAACCGTACTGTACACAGCACGCAAACCAGCCACACACACACCCTACACCGTCTGTGAGCCGATCTATGACCGATCGCCCACTAATCCACAACGACCTTGAACTGTTGCAGGGACGCAGCAACTGCAGCAAGCGCAGCAACAAGCTCCAACAACGACAAAGGTAACGATGCACGATACCTCTAACTAACATAACCACACCTTGCGTGCACTGTCGCAGATAGCAAGCCGCTACTGCCCTTACTACCCGTCCTACTGTCGCAGAGGTTTTTTTTCCCTTGGCTCTTGCCTTGGCACTTTTTTTTCCTCTGCCCTTACAACCGCTACCCTTCAATCGTTTTCGACCACTTCTATCTCCTCATGGACCATGTTAATGAGTAATCTTACCCAGACGCACGGACAACATCACAGCCCGCATCCTGTGACGTCTGATTCAAAAACTAACATGTTTACGGAGGTGACAGTAGAACTTTTGCTTTGGTCACCTCGTTGGTGTGGGCGTGGAGGGGCCCCATCCTTGTGTGGTGGTCTCGCGGTTCTAGGCGCTCAGTCCGGAACCGCGCGACTGCTACGGTCGCAGGTTCGAATCCTCCCTCTGGCATGGATGTGTGTGATGTCCTTAGGTTAGTTAGGTTTAAGTAGTTCTAAGTTCTAGGGGACTGATGACCACAGATGTTAAGTCCCATAGTGCTCAGAGCCATTTGAACCATTTTGAAGTATAGAGAAAATGCAGTAAAAGTACAGAAACGAAGTGCTGAGGCGTGCTAAGGTAGTTCATACCCGCCCGGTTAGCCGTGCGGTCTATCGCACTGCTTTCTGGAGTGGGAAGGAGCGCCTGGTCCCCGGCACGAATCCGCCCGGCGGACTTGTGTCGAGGTCCGGTGAACCGGCCAGTTGTGGATGGTTTTTAGGCGGTTTTCCATCTGCCTTCGCGAATGCGCGCTGGTTCCCCTTATTCCGCCTCAGCTACACTATGTCGGCGATTGCTGCGCAAACAAGTTCTCCACGTACGCTTACACCACCATTACTGTACCACGCAAACATAGGGGTTACACTCGTCTGGTGTGAGACGTTCCCTGGGGGGTCTACCGGGGGCCGAACAACACAATAATCGTGGGTTCGGTGTGTGGCGGCGGAGGGGTGAAGTGGACTGCGGTAGCCGTCGTGGGGTTGTGGACCACTGCGGCTGCGGCGGGGACGGAGCCTCTCCGTCGTTTCTAGGTCCCCGGTTAACATACACTCCTGGAAATGGAAAAAAGAACACATTGACACCGGTGTGTCAGACCCACCATACTTGCTCCGGACACTGCGAGAGGGCTGTACAAGCAATGATCACACGCACGGCACAGCGGACACACCAGGAACCGCGGTGTTGGCCGTCGAATGGCGCTAGCTGCGCAGCATTTGTGCACCGCCGCCGTCAGTGTCAGCCAGTTTGCCGTGGCATACGGAGCTCCATCGCAGTCTTTAACACTGGTAGCATGCCGCGACAGCGTGGACGTGAACCGTATGTGCAGTTGACGGACTTTGAGCGAGGGCGTATAGTGGGCATGCGGGAGGCCGGGTGGACGTACCGCCGAATTGCTCAACACGTGGGGCGTGAGGTCTCCACAGTACATCGATGTTGTCGCCAGTGGTCGGCGGAAGGTGCACGTGCCCGTCGACCTGGGTCCGGACCGCAGCGACGCACGGATGCATGCCAAGACCGTAGGATCCTACGCAGTGCTGTAGGGGACCGCACCGCCACTTCCCAGCAAATTAGGGACACTGTTGCTCCTGGGGTATCGGCGAGGACCATTCGCAACCGTCTCCATGAAGCTGGGCTACGGTCCCGCACACCGTTAGGCCGTCTTCCGCTCACGCCCCAACATCGTGCAGCCCGCCTCCAGTGGTGTCGCGACAGGCGTGAATGGAGGGACGAATGGAGACGTGTCGTCTTCAGCGATGAGAGTCGCTTCTGCCTTGGTGCCAATGATGGTCGTATGCGTGTTTGGCGCCGTGCAGGTGAGCGCCACAATCAGGACTGCATACGACCGAGGCACACAGGGCCAACACCCGGCATCATGGTGTGGGGAGCGATCTCCTACACTGGCCGTACACCACTGGTGATCGTCGAGGGGACACTGAATAGTGCACGGTACATCCAAACCGTCATCGAACCCATCGTTCTACCATTCCTAGACCGGCAAGGGAACTTGCTGTTCCAACAGGACAATGCACCTCCGCATGTACCCCGTGCCACCCAACGTGCTCTAGAAGGTGTAAGTCAACTACCCTGGCCAGCAAGATCTCCGGATCTGTCCCCCATTGAGCATGTTTGGGACTGGATGAAGCGTCGTCTCACGCGGTCTGCACGTCCAGCACGAACGCTGGTCCAACTGAGGCGCCAGGTGGACATGGCATGGCAAGCCGTTCCACAGGACTACATCCAGCATCTCTACGATAGTCTCCATGGGAGAATAGCAGCCTGCATTGCTGCGAAAGGTGGATATACACTGTACTAGTGCCGACATTGTGCATGCTCTGTTGCCTGTGTCTATGTGCCTGTGGTTCTGTCAGTGTGATCATGTGATGTATCTGACCCCAGGAATGTGTCAATAAAGTTTCCCCTTCCTGGGACAATGAATTCACGGTGTTCTTATTTCAATGTCCAGGAGTGTATGTGCAGTTTCTTCCAGGCAGTACTTCATCATAGATAACTGCAACATCTGGAAACAGTCTGAGGTTACTATTAATAGTGTCCGCAAGGTCATTGAGTTAAACATGAACAGCAAAGGTCCCAACTCACTTTCTTGGGGCAGACCTGAAGGTACTTCTACATGTGACGATTACTCTCCATCTACGATAACGTACTGCTCACTCCCTACCAAACATTCCTGAGTCCAGTCACAAATTTTAGTTGATACCCGATATGATCCTACTTTGACAATAAGTGTAGGTGTGGTATTTACGTTTGACGTGTAGCATGTTTTTCACAAGCTGCGACATCGTCGCGAAAAACACAGTTTCCTTTAATTTACGTCTATGGTCACAATCTTTCCTGTTTAACAGATTACCGGTTTCGGTCTCTGATGACTACCATCAGATCTGTCTCATAAAAACAAAGTACTAATGCACTGCAGCCATGGTGCAGCCTTGCTGCACTCGCAGATTGTCTCCCAAATCGTTTATATAGATGAAGAACAGCAAAGGATCTATAACACTACCTTGGGGAACGCCTGAAATCACTTCTATTTTACTCGATGACTTTCCGTGAATTACTACGAACTGTTAGCTCTCTGACAGGAAATCGCAAATCCAGTCACATAACTGAGACGATATTCCATAAGCACGCAATTTTACTACTGGCCGCTTGTGTGGTACAGTGTCAAAAGCCTTCCGGAAATCCAGGAATACGGAATCGATCTGAAATCCCTTGTCAGTAGCAGGTTGGTTGCAGGCCCTCAACTGAGCTACTTCTGACCAGCACACGACCATCACTGGCTCCGAGGGAGAACCAGCTTTCATCAGAAAACTCAGCAGACCTCCACCCTCTCCTCCAGTAGACTGTCGCTTGGCACCACTGAAGTCGCAAATGAGGGTGGTTTGGGGTCAGTGGAGTGCACGCTACAGGGCGCCTGGCTCAGAGCTGTCCCCTGAGTTAACGGATTTTCAACAGTTGGTTGTGTCAGTGTGGTGCCAACTACTGTTCAGCCTGCTGCTTCTAACAACCCTGCCACAAAAAAGGTCAAAATTTTAATAACGATTGTGGTGTTGCTCACGCTGCTAAATACTGCATTATCGGGCAACAACAGTCATATCATGTGGCAGGTGTCATTAGAGCACAGTTAATAGTCATTTCATGTAATAAGGAAAAAACTAGGCACTCATCTTTTTGTTTCCCACGCTGGTCTCGTCGTAAAATCATGGCTCAATCGTTGAAAATCTAGGTGGATATGATTCCAAGCTCGGATGCAAAGAGGCCTAGGTTTTATTCTGCTATATTCAAAAATTATGTAGATACGCTTCACAAACCATTCTTGGAGATTAAACCTTTCAAAGTTAGCACAATAGTGATGCAAAAAAAATAATCAGCACTCCGAATTTAAGTTACACTTCCTTTTAATTGCTTTTATTGCAATATCACGTAACACATAAAATATCACTTTACAATACAAAACATACTTGAAAACATCTTGCTCACAGTCACTGTTAAAGCTGACGACAATATTCGTCTTTCCAACGTGACGTCCACGACTTGACTTTCTCAAGGTCCGACTCTCTAACAACTCAACAACTAACTAATAATCGCTTGCGCGCCCAAAAATCAGAGTTACAAGTACGTCAAAGATCATAGTGACAAAAGAAAGAATATACATAAGAATAATATCATTGCAATATAAACATATCGATGTATCAAAAGTGTAATCAAATCTGAATGTTGTCTCAGAAATATGTTAACTACTTTACATAAACACAGAAATATATTACTGGTATCGAGAGGTTCAGGTAAGGTGCCGTAATGGTTGCGTAATTCAAGTACCATTACATGCTGCAGATGCAGTACGATGAGAAAGAGACTTACACGGAACACAATGGTCTTCCCTCTCTCGCTACGGTCGCAGGTTCGAATCCTGCCTCGGGCATGGATGTGTGTGATGTCCTTAGGTTAGTTAGGTTTAAGTAGTTCTAAGTTCTAGGGGACTGATGACCGCAGCAGTTAAGTCCCATAGTGCTCAGAGCCATTTGAACCATTTCTTCCCTCTCTGTTGTGCCACATGGTCGTCCGTATTCCGGTCTTCTTGCGACCGTACATTCCCGTTAAACACCTGCCAGCAGTCATTTACAGTGGCTACATTCCTACCAAGTCTTTCTGCAATATTTCAGAAGCAATATCCAGCTTCTCCTAGCCGTATTACACAACATCGTTCAAACACGATGCTCTTCCCTCTCAGTAGTGTCACGTGGCTGTCCGGATCCCGATGTTCTGGAAGATACTGTCAGATGCCGACACCACTGTCGAGGCTAGATACGCTGGGTTTCTCGGTTGAGAATCCATGGTGAGATCAGCCTGATCGACCGCTCCCATATTCTCGATTGGGCTTAAATGTGGGAAATTCGATGGTCTGAGGCGTAAGGTAAAACCGTGCTGGTGCTCCGCGAAACATACACACACGCCTACGCTCGCGCGCACGCCTTTTTTGTTTCATATGCATGGTTTTACGAGGGGCATTTGGAAAGTCCGTGAAACGTCCGAGAGGTGGCACCACCAGCGCGTATCGAGGTCATCTTTGGAAAGAACGCACACCAAGTTTCAGCCATATTGGTTTATTTCTTTGTTTTTGGCATTCGTGTGAATCAAGGAAGTCGAGTGATTGTCAAAAAATGGACGAAAAAGAATTTCGTATGCTGATTAAACATTACTTTATGACAGGCAAAACGCCTCAGGAGAATAAAGAGAAGCTTCATAAACATTACGGTGACTCTGCACCATCGAGTAGAATAATTTATAAATGGTTTCAAAATTTTCGTAGTGGCCATATGGCCACAAGTGATGCTGAACGTTCTGGACCCCCTGTGGAGGTTACGACTCCAGAAATCATTGATAAAATCCATGATATGGTGATGGATGACAGAAGAGTTAAGGTGCGTGAGATTGATAGTGCTGTGGGCATCTCGAATGAACGGATACATAATATATTGCATAAACATTTGGAAATGAGAAAGCTATCCGCAAGATGGGTTCCACGATTGCTTACGCTTGACCAAAAACGAAATCGTGAGAAGTGTTGCAAGGATCGTTTGCAGCTGTTCAGGAAGAATCCGCAGGACTTTAAGTGTCGTTTCGTCACTGTGGATGAAACATGGATACATTACTATACTCCTGAGACCACAGAGTAATCTAAGTAATGGGTTACCAAGGGGGAATATGCACCAAAAAAAGAAAAAGGCGAAGACCATTCCTTCGGCCGGACATGTTATAGCGACTATCTTTTGCGACTCGCAAGGAATAATCCTCATCGACTATCTGGAAAAGGCTAAAACTATTACAGGTGAATATTATCCATCGTTATTGGACCGTTTGAAAACCGAGCTGCAAGAAAAACGCCGGCAATTGGACCGCAAAAAAGTAATTTTCTAACCATGACAAAGCACCAGCAAACACGTGAGCAGTTGTGACCACCGCTGCCAGCAATCATGTACAGTGGCTGCATTCCTGTTAACTCTTTCTGCAGCAGCACAGAAGAAACATCCAGCTTCTCATAGCCGTATTACACGTCCTCGTTCAAACTTAGTGAGCTGCGTTGTCGCCTTAAAGACATTCTTGACTAACATCAAGTCGCCCCCGTCCAATCTCGAACTAAAGCTGACGACCGTTACAGTGTGGCCGGCCGGTGTGACCGAGCGGTTCTAGGCGCTTCAGTCTGGAACCGCGCGACCGCTACGATCGCAGGTTCGAATCACATGTGTGTGACGTCCTTAGGTTAGTTAGGTTTAAGTATTTCCAAGTCTAGGGGACTGATGACCTCAGATGTTAAGTCCCATAGTGCTCAGAGCCATTTGAACCATTTTTTGTTACAGCGTGTATTTAAAGCAAACACCCGCCAGGATAGCCGAGAGCACTAACGCGCTGCTTCCTGGACTCGGGTAGGCGCGCCGGCCCCTGATCGAATCCGCCCGGCGGATTCACGACGTACGACCGGTGTGCCGGCCAGCCTGGATGTGGTTTTTAGGCGGTTTTCCACATCCCACTAGGTGAATACCGCGCTGGTCCCCACGTTCCGCCTCAGTTACACGACTCGCAGACATTTGCAACACATTCGCACTATTCCATGCCTTACACTAGACGCAGACAGTTGGGGTACACTAATTCCTTCCTGGGGGGGTGGGGGCGTACAGGGTGGCGGCAGGATGGGCATCTGGCCACCCCTTAAACTTACCATGCCACATCCGATTAACTATGGCCGACCCTGCGTAACTGCAGGACACGGCTCAGACAAAGAAAGAAAGAAAGTGTATTTAAAGCAAACCTGACTTGCATCTTCATAGTGGCGCTGCCAGCTGAGTCATCATTCTCAGATGTGGAAACACACCTACCATCTTCAGTTCATGACCCACGGCTCCTTCTTAGTGTTGCGATTTTTTACCGGCAGTGTATTCAGGTAATAAAACGATAATTAAAACACGCAAAGGATTCACAGATGAAATTATGCTAAATAAAGAAATTAAACAAGCAGATTCATTAAGCCCACTCCTGTTCAACTTAATTTTGCACCACATCAATTACGACGTGAGAGACAAACTGGCCTAAGTAAGGGAAATAAATCGGTAGATATCATAAGCTATGCTGACGACGCTGTACTGACAGCGAACAATGAGGATCATTCACAAAGGTTACTTCACCAATTTAATAAAACAGTTAAGCAATATACCACCGCTATCTCTTCTAAAATGAACTAAGAGTATGGTAATATGAAAAGCATCTGTACTATGTGAATTAGAAGTTGATAGTATGTAACCTGAACAAGTTATGAGGGCCGTCCGGGGTGGCCGTGCGATTCTAGGCGCTACAGTCTGGAACCGCGCGACAGCTACGGTCGCAGGTTCGAATCCTGCCTCGGGCATGGATGTGTGTGCTGTCCTTAGGTTAGTGAGGCTTAAGTAGTTCTAAGTTCTAGGGGATTGATGACCTCAGAAGTTAAGTCCCATAGTGATCAGAGCAATTTTTGAACCAAGTTATGAGCTTTAATTATCTAGCGACTGTAATCACTAGCTATAGATACAATAAAAGTGAAAACTCGAGTGACAAAGGCAGTAAGGCCTGCAAAGCAAAGTATGGGGAAACAAATTTATGACAACAGGGGGAAAATAAAAGTACATAAAACAATGGCGCATCCTGCTTTGACATATGCAGCAAAAACTACAGCACAAACAAAAAAGATAAAACGAAGGTTAACGGCAGTGGAAATAAAGGTAGTAAGACAGATCCAAGAAGTACACCATGTGCTCGAAAGTATCCGGGTACCCCCAAAAACATACGGTTTTTATACTAGGTGCATGGTGCTGCCACCTACTACCAGGTACTCCATATCAGCGAGCTCAGCAGTCATTAGACATCCTGAGAGAGCAGAATGGGGCGTTCGGCGCAACTCACGGACTTCGAACTTGGTCAGGTGATTGGGTCTCACTTGTGTCGTGCGTCTGTACGCGAGATTTCCACACTCCTAAACATCCCTAGGTCCACTGTTTCCAATGTGATAGTGAAGTGGAAACGTGAAGGGACACGTACAACACAAGGGCGTACAAGTCGACCCCGTCTGTTGACTGACAGAGACCGCCGACAGTTGAAGAGGGTCGTAATGTATAACAGGCAGACATTTACCCAGACCATCACACAGGAATTCCAAACTGCATCAGGATCCACTGCAAGTGTTATTATAGTTAGGCAGGAGGTGGTAAAACTTGGATTTCATGGTCGAGTGGCTGCTCATAAGCCACACATCACGCCAGTAAATGCCAAACGACGCCTCACTTGGTGTACGGAGCGTAAACATTGGACGATTGAACAGTGGAAAAAAGTTGTGTGGAGTGACGAATCACAGTACACAATGTGGTGATCTGATGGCAGGGTGTGGGTATGACGAATGCCCGGTGATCGTCATCTGCCAGTGTGTGTTGTGCCAACAGTAAAATTCGGAGGCGGTGGTGTGGTCGTGTTTTTTTAAGGAGGGGGCTTGCACCCCTCGTTGTTTTGCATGTCACTATCACAGCACAGGCCTACATTGATGTTTTAAGCACCTTCTTGCTTCCCACTGTTGAAGAGCAATTCGGGGATGGCGATTGCATCTTTCAACACGATCGAGCGCCTGTTCATAATGCACAGCCTGTGGTGGCATGGTTAAAGGCAATAACATCCCTCTAATGGACTGGCCTGCACAGAGTCCTGACCTGAATCCTACAGAACACCTCTCCTTAGTGCAACACTCCGTGAAGAATGGGTTGCCATTCACCAAGAAACCTTCCAGCACCTGATTGAATGTATGCCTGTCATCAAGGCTAAGGCTAAGTTAACACCATACTGAATTCCTGCATTACCGATGGAGGGCGCCACGAACTTGTAAGTCATTTTCGGCCAGGTGTCCGGATACTTTTGATCACATGGTGTAACAACGTGGGACAGAAGAACAAATGTGCCGATGGTGAAACAGTGCACAATTATAAATATAAATACATGGATGAAGACAAGGAAAAGAAATTGGAAGGATCATGCAAATAATATATTGTCTAAGTCACAGTTTGGGTTTCTTAATGGTTCTGATACAGTGAAAGCTATTTACACGTATAGTGAGAATGTACTTAATTCATTAGATAACAAATTAGAGGCTAGAAGCATTTTCTGTGCTGTGTGAGAAGTCTTTGACTCTGTGAATCACAGCATTATCTTAAGTAAATTAGAACATTATGGTGTCACTGGCAATACTGCGAAATGGTTTGAGTCTTATCTATCTAACAGGACACAAACGGTGTTGTTGCAAAATACCTGTTCAGTAAGCAGTCAGTCTTCATCTGATTGGGATTTAATTACATGTGGTGTCCCTCAAGGTTCTATCTTGGGTCCGTTACTTTCTTCTTGTGTGCATTAATGACATCTCGTCTGTCACATTGCCAGATGCAAAGTCTTTTTTGTTTGCAGAAGATACCAACATAATCAAATTTTCGCTGACATTAATAAATGGTTTAAAATTAATACACAGTCTTTAAACTTTGAAAGCAGCCACTATATGCAGTTGAGAACCTGTAAGAGATTTCTTTCCAGCATGTGTATAACATAGATGACATTCAGATTGAAGAGATAGACTGTGTTAAGTTTCTGGGATTATAACCTGATAAAAAATTCAGTTGCAAAGGGCATACCACAGAATTGCTGGAGAAACTGATAGTCATAATGTATGTTTGGGGTGCATTGTGCACAAAAGATACGTCTGTAGATGATCTCTGGTCGCACTCTTGGGGGCCTGGTTATATCTAGGACGTTATGCTAAGAGAGAGATTTTAGGAGCTTCTCAGATTTCTCCATTTTGATGAAAATCAACCCAGGCTGAGCGCCTGGCAGCCAACAAATTCGCTCTTGTAGCTGAAATTTGAGGAAAGTTGATAGGAAACAGTATTCGCGCTAACCATTGACGAGCAACTGTTGCCAAGCAAAGCAAGATCCAGGTTTACGCAATTCATGTCCAACAAACTAGACAAACATGGTCTCAAATTCTTGTTGGCTGTTGCTGTAGTGACAAAGTATATATGTAGTGCTTTCCCATACCTAGGCAAAGAGGACACACATAGGGAGAAACAACCACTTGGTGACTACGTCGTTCTGCGTCTCATGGAGCCATTTGTAAATCAAGGGATAAATGTGATCACAGACAACTTCTATACGTCTCTTCAACTTGCTAAAAACTCAAAGAAATGAAAACATTATTTGGTACAATGAGCAAGAACCGCCGTGAAATCCCCGACAAAGTAAAGAAGCCGAATTCTGAAATACACTCCTCCACAATACTGCACAATAGTGGTAATAACATAGTCTGCACCTTGACTTTATACCAAGGAAACATGAATAAAAATGTCATTTTTCGAGTACGATGTATGCTGAAGTAGCAATAAGCAAAGAAGGAAAAAAAACCTGAAACCGTAACGTTCTACAATGCAACAAAGTACGGGATGGGCATGGCTGATCAAATGACCCGTAAATACACTACGAAGGTTGCATGTAGGAGATGGCCAATGCATGTCTTCTACAACATACTGGACATGGCGCAATGAATGTATGGGTCATCTATAACTTAGTAACGAACAAGAAAACAGAAAGGAAGAAGTTCACACTTCAACTGGCAAATAAGGGAACGAAAGAGCAAGAACATCAGGCAAAGGAAGAGAATATGGGACTGAAATCACCTAGAAAGCGGAGGAAGTGCCAAATCAGCCTCTGCAAAGGCAACAATACCAGCGAAAACTGTGTGAAGTGCCACAAAGCCGTGTGCGGAAAATGTGGGCATACAGCAGAAATCACCTGTGCTAAGTGCATCTAGCAGCTTCAAATGACTTGAGTGAAAAGTAATACAGAGCTGTTTGTAAAACACATGAGAGAGTAAAATGGACCAAATACACTAAATGCGTCTAGAAGGTTGTGTCAATAGTTAATAAATTAAAATCTATAGTTAAGAAATTTGCTAGCAGTAGCAGGAACAAATTTGTTCAAATAAATTAGTAATTATTATTTATAATTGTAAATGATCGTTGTGATTACTAGAAATAAAGTATGGATTAACAAACATAAAAATGTACTCGTTTAAGTCGAATTCGAACATATTTTATGTGGGGTAAAAATGACCCCTTTCCGCCGTTTTAGAAATGTTAGAAACTCCGCCGTTCTAGTGTTAAACTGACGGAAGTACTTCGTAAAAACGATGAATTTACACAGTGATACATGCTGGAAAAGGAACAAGGGAGAATCAGTTCGTGATGACAGAAAGCTTTTAAAAAGTGAAGGAAAATCATACGTGGACAGCTCGTTGGTAGAAGCAAAAACTGAGCCTACAGAAAAGGTGTGTATTATATATTCATTACTAATATATAATGTTATTACGTAATATTTGGTTGTTTCGTGGAATTTTTATAAAGGAATGAGTTATCAGTTACTAGCTTGTATGATGGCTAAATAAATCTGCAGCCTGTCTTATTTCAGTTCAGCTCCAAGTGCTGACATTTGTGTGCTTGTGTCCCATATAAACGAAGAAAAGTTCTGTTCCAAGACTTTTAAGCCCTCAAAGATTATGTGAAACAAAATTCATATTTGGTGGGTTTGATGATCATTAAAAGTGTAAAAGGAAGGCGTCATGGTCAGTATGAAGACCTCAATGACGGCAGACGGCAAGCTACGGTTTGTTACTCGTTTCAGATGGAAAGGCTGACATTGTACAGATCTGTAAGAACACTTTTATGCATGTCTTCGCAATAACGAAATGCAGAATCGAAAGTCTTGTGTCAGCAAACAAAAAGGTCAAATAGTGTTCACAGAAAATCTGGGTAATGAAGCACATAGAAGTAAGTTCACAGAAGCATATGAGAAGCTTATTTTGGAGCCTGTCAACTGACTGCCAAGGAATGATAGTCATTATGTAAGAAGAAGTAGTAACAAGGAGTATTTAAACCAAGATTTGAATATTAGCAGGCTTTACCGTGACTTTAAGGGTATACACACATAAAAAAAAGTTTTGCATCACCCTAGGTCCCAGAACTCCTGAAGATAGACGTTGACTGTGGGTATTGTATCACAGACACAGTCCCTTTGACTGTTCAGAGATGTCACTAAACCCGCCCAAAGATGTAAACAACCATGCATGAGCAGCGCCTATTAGACGGAGGGGGTCCCACAGCCGATCACTTCCAGTCGTTCCACCAGGAAGGAGGTACACGGCTCGTGTTGTCTGTAGTTCAACCATGCCTAGACGGTCAATACCGCGGTTCGATCGCGTACGCATCGTTACTTTGTGACAGGAAGGGCTCTCAATAAGGGAAGTGTCCAGGCGTCTCGGAGTGAACCAAAGCGATGTTGTTAGGACATGGAGATACGAAGAGACACGGACTGTCGATGACACGCCTCGCTCAAGCCGTCCAAGAGCTATCACTGCAGCGGATGACCGCTAAATACGGATTATGGCTCGGAGGAACCCTGACAACAACGCCACCGTGTTGAATAATGCTTTTCGTGCAGCCACGGGTGCATCTGTGCAACCACGGCACCACGCAGCACGGCACAGATGGGCCCAACAGCATGCCGAATGGACCGCTCAGGATTGCCATCACGTTCTGTTCACCGATGAGTGTCGCATATGCCTTCAACCAGACAATCGTCGGAGACGTGTCTGGAGGCAACCCAGTCAGGCTGAACGCCTTAGATACACTGTCCAGCGATTGCAGCAAGGTGGAGGTTCCCTGCTGTTTTGGAGTGGCATTATGTGGGGCCGACGTACGCCACTGGTGGTCATGGAAGGCGCCGTAGCGGCTGTACGACACGTGAATGCCATCCTCCGACCGATAGCGCAACCATATCGGCAGCGTATTGGCGAGGCACACTCGTCTTCACGGACGACCTTTCGCGCCCCTGTTGTGTACATCTTGTGAATGACTTCCTTCAGGATAACGACACCGCTCGACTAGAGTGGCCAGCATGTTCTCCAGACATGCACCCTATCGAACAGGTCTGGGATATATTGAAAACGGCTGTTTATGGACGTCGTGACACACCAACCACTCTCAGGGATCTACGCCGAATCACCGTTGAGGAGTGGGACAATTTGGACCAACAGTGATATGGTGAACTTGTGGATAGTATTGCACGACGAATACAGGCATGCATCAGTGCAAGAGGATGTGCTACTGGGTATTAGAGGTACCGATGTGTACAGCACCTCTGATGGTCTCTCTGTATGTTGGTACAACATGCAATGTGTGGTTTTCACAAGCAATAAAAAGGGCGTAAATGATGTTTATGTTGATCTCTATTCCAATTTTCTGTACAGGTTCCTGAACTCTTGGAACCGAGGTGATGCAAAACGTTTTTTGATGTTTGTGTATTCAGACTCCGAAATTACGTTCTATAATAAAACCTTTAAAAAAACTTTTCCCGCATATTTCATTCCATCGACCATGCATTGATAGACCTGAGTGTTGTAGGAAACTAAAGATTACCATATGGTCTGATAACTGCATTGGCCAGAATAAGAATAAAATGACGGTTTTTCTTTGAGTTTACCTGACAGTTTTAGGAATGTATGATGAGATAAATCATAAATTTTTGGTCTCTGGACATTCATTTATGTCGTGTCACAGATTTTTCCCACACTGAAAAACGTAAGAGACCAGAGTGCTGTCAAGTACCTAAAGACCTTGTAAAACTTATGGAGAATGCGACACCTGACAATCCGTTTCTGATTACTATGCTCCCGCCTGAAGACTTTTTTGATTTTAAAAAAGCAGCCGAAACAGACATTAACACAACTAAAATAAATATTTCCAAATGTAGTTGGATTCAAGTGAAAAAAAGTGCTCCTGGCATCGTGAAGACGAGAACGATGTTCAACGAACACCTACAATATTTTCAACAAGGGGTTACCACTGATATAATAAAGAACTTTATTTTACTGTCACAACAGTGTAAAAACAACTTGTCAGCTGAAAAGAAAAAGGATTTGTAACAAATGTTACCATATCTGAAAGTAGCTAATAGAACATTTTTCGATCAGTTGATCAATTAAAATTGCTTTTGTACTCTGTAAAATTAAATATATTATTAACAAGAGTGTAATCATAGGATAGTGTTATCTGCAAAATGTTTATTATTTAAAAAAACTGATAATTGCTTGAGATTTATTTCATTGGCACATACCTCGTTTTTGCTGATCACTGTATGGCATTTAGCACATTCTAAATTCTTCGGAATAATATATTTCTCCTCATTGATAAAATGACGGGAACTTATAGCATTTTCGCAAATAATTGTTTTTCTCTTACTGTACACAACAAATATAAATTATTATTCAGATTTTTTTATTAAAATATTTTTGTCAAAAAAAGAATAACTCAGAATCAATTTTTTTGCATTTAACCCGTTATTGATTTCCATTCAACAATGTCTTTATATTTGGACGATGTTTTGGAGTACAGCGCATCTCCTACATTAAACCCTTCAGATTTGCAAAAGAACACATAGTTTGGCATTAAAGCCATCACCAAAACCAAAAGATCAATATCTGTGCCAACAACAACAGAATCGTATCCAGGAGAAAACGAAATGGCAGTTTTTCAGAATTAACACATCTGCACTTCTACTGCCTTTTTTTCCATTTAATAATAATTTATCCTTTGACATCTGTGGAAGCATGGTACCATGAAAGTGAACTTGTGCAGGATACTGTAGCATTGAGCAATTAGCCCTTTCGGTGGTTTTTGTACTTCTTTGTCTTCTGTGGGGTACCAATTGAAGACTCTCACAGCGTTTTGACCATGATGTCACTGTACATAGGTCACAAATGTTTCAACACCAGCAGAAAAACTTTCGTTCCAACTCGAGTGAAATCCGTGTAGGAGGTAGCCGCCAACCACTACTTCAACTTTGCTCTTCCCCATTTCTATGTCATTTGGTAAAGGCGTGAAGGCAAAGAAGAATGTGGACTTTCTCCCTTTGTGAATGCATTGCCTAGAAATTAAGTGAATCTCATGAATTACATATAGACATGGTACATACAATAGCTCAAAGATAATATTACGTTCAGGAATACTATTTTTGACTAAGGATGATATTCTCAGTTTAGAGCCCGTCAAAATTATTAATTCAACATTTCTCAGCATGTATATGGAGTAATTAAAACTATTTTGTATGAATCTTGAAGGAAATGAAATTATCTACAACACTGGTTATTATGTATTGTGTAGAAATCTGGATTGCCAAAGTTATTAAGGCGAGATCACTGACATATCTAATATTTTGCTATTTCTGGATTTTTGCAGATTTTTCAAAGCCTCTTAGCTCAGTAGCTGTCCCGAATTTTCCAACTTGCAAGTAATTTAACGCTCTTCAAAACTGATACTGGCATATTTTTGCCTGGAAGCGAGTTCTGGAGGAAAAACTGAAAGAAAGTAATATTTCTCAGCTGTTTTTTGAAGGTGGCACAAGATCTAAAACGCCGAGTTTTCACAAGAGGGATAATGCAGTAAATACATCATACCTGGAAATGAATATTGCTGCCCCCTTTGCACCCGAACCACTTTCTCAGATCTCTCTCTACTGAGGTAATCTGTATCACCACTGCAGTGGCCGAGCGGTTCTAGGCGCTTCAGTCGGGCACCGCACGACTGATATGATCGCAGGTTCGAATCCTGCCTCGGGCGTGAATGTGTGTGATGTCCTTATGTTAGTCAGGTTTACGTATGAAATTTCCTGGCAGATTAAAACTGTGTGCCGGACCGAGACTCGAACTCGGGACTTTGCCTTCTGCGGGCAAGTGCTCTACCATCTGAGCAACCGAAGCACGACTCATGCCCGGTCCTCACAGCTTTACTTCTGCCAGTATCTCGTCTCCTACCTTCCAAACTTTACAGAAGCTCTCCTGCGAACCTTGCAGAACTAGCACTCCTGGTAGAGCACTTGCCCGCAAAAGGCAAAGGTCCCGAGTTCGAGACTCGGTCCGGCACACAGTTTTAATCTGCCAGGAAGTTTCATATCAGCGCACACTCCGCTGCAGAGTGAAAATCTCAATCTGGTAACATTCCCTAGGCTGTGGCTAAGCCATGTCTCCGCAATATCCTTTCTTTCAGGGGTGCTAGTTCTGCAAGGTCCGCAGGAGAGCTTCTGTAAAGTCTGGAAGGTAGGAGACGAGGTACTGGCAGAAGTGGAGGACGGAGCGTGAGTCGTGCTTGGGTAGCGCTGTTGGTAGAGCACTTGCCCGCGAAAGGCAAAGGTTGGTTGGTTGGTTGTTTTGGGAAAGGAAACCAGACAGCGAGGTCACCGGTCTCATCGGATTAGGGAAGGACGGGGAAGGAAGTCGGCCGTGCCCGGCATTTGCCTGGAGCGATTTAGGGAAATCACGGAAAACCTAAATCAGGATGGCCGGACGCGGGATTGAACCGTCGTCCTCTCGAATGCGAAAGGCAAAGGTCCCGAGTTCGAGTCTCGGTCCGGCACACAGTTTTAATCTGCCAGGATATCTCATATCTGCGCACACTCCGCTGCAGAGTGAAAATCTCGTTCTAGGTGTAAGTAGTTCTATGTTGTAGGGGACAGATGACCTCAGATGTTAAGTCCCATAGAGCTCAGAGCAATTTGAACCATTTTATCCAACCACTGCCTTTTGCACAGCGCACAGTTAAGACCTTATCCTCGCCACAGAGCATCTTCCCTACAGCAACCCACAAGCGATGTCATTATAGTCAAATGCACACGCAGCATTGTCAATAAGGACACATCAACATAACGTCGCCCACCTCCCCACCCACTGCGGAAAAGTGAAGCCCAGGCGGAATTACCAATCCCTACCTGTTCATTTTACAAACACCTGAGCACCTCCTCGGCCTTCCAATTTCCATCTGGCTCAAGTAGGTCCGAATTTCCCTGAACATTCGCAGATCTCTTAGCCAGGAGTTAACTGGTGTGAGGACTTTAAGCACCTCATATGGACCGAAAAATCTTGGCGACATTTTCCTTGTTATTGCCTTTTTCCCGTTACTCTGCCCCCTCACATTTTTTCCAAACACTTGGTCACTTACCGCAGTCCATACCACACGCCATCCCGTATTACGGGCTCGGGCTTAGCGTTGGTATGTCCGCCCCCGGTAGCTGAGTGGTCAGCGAGACAGACTTTCAATCCTAAGGGCCTGGGTTCGATTTCCGGCTGGGTCGGAGATTTTCTCCGCTCAGGGACTGGGTTTTGTGTTGTCCTAATCATCATCATTTCATCCACATCGACGCGCAAGTCACCGAAGTTGGGTCAACTCGTAGGAATTGCACCCCGCGAATGGTCTACCCAACGGGAGGCCCTAGTCATACGACATTTACATTTACCGTTGGTATGCAAGAATGATGTTGCTCGTGGCAGCTTCTCATTGATTTAACTAGTTGAAACATTCGAAGTATTGATTTCTCACAGGGATACTAAAAAAAATCAGAAAGATTGTATCGTACCTATGGAATCAGCAAGCAATCATGTGTTGTGCTATTGTTAAAACAATGTCTTTTGTGTCATAAAAAAGAATTTAGCTAAATCAACGTAGGCTAGAGTCCATGAGTCATTAACATAATTTTTTCTAATAAGCAATTCCAGGTAAGCTGAAAGAGTTTAACTAGTAGTGTTTCTGCTTTACTACGAGCTCGTTTCGGATATAATGCCATTATGAAGTAAACATCTATTTGGAATGCGAGGGGCACTACCAGGTGTCCCGGTATGAAATGAGCGATTTTTTTGTGAAAATGAATAATTTTGAATTGAAAAGTAAAAACATTTTATTCAAAGTACTGACCATTGCTTTCTATACATTTTGACCACCTTTCTGGCAATTTGTGGACACCACGCCAATAGAAATGTTCGTCTTTTGAAGCAAACCAATTTTCGACTTCTTCGTAGGAATCGAAGTCTTCCTCAGCCAATGCGTGTCCCATTGATGACAAAAAATGGTAGTCGGAAGGGGCCAAGTCTGGTGAATACGGCGGGTGGGGTAGCAGCTCACAGCCAAGTGTTTTGATTTTATCCTGAACCAGTTTTGCTTTGTGTGCAAGTGCATTGTCGTGCAAAAAAAAAAAAAATTACTTTGCCATGTCTTCTGGCCCATTCTGGTCTTTTTTCGATCAATGCATAGTTCAAATTGATCATTTGTCGTCTGTGGCGACTAGTATTCACAGTTTCACAGGGTTTTAGGAGCTCATGATACACCACACCTTTCTGATCTCACCAGACCTCTATTGTTGCCGAGTCGATCTGGTTTTGCAGTCGATGTTGATGGTTGTCCCGGATTAACCCATGATTTTTCCCGTTTAGGATTCTTAAAATAAATCGATTTTTCATCGCCAGTAACAATTCGATGCAAAATTGATTTTCTTT
Source organism: Schistocerca nitens (assembly GCF_023898315.1). Classification (NCBI taxonomy): domain Eukaryota; kingdom Metazoa; phylum Arthropoda; class Insecta; order Orthoptera; family Acrididae; genus Schistocerca; species Schistocerca nitens. The sequence continues at coordinate 142,797,730 of NC_064625.1, forward strand.
CATGTCATTGAAGCAAAATTTGACAAATGGTTTTTCGGTTTTCCATCTGTCTTTCATTCAATTCATGTGGCACCCATTTTCCACACTTTTTGATCTCTCCCACAGCTTTCAAACAGTCAGAAATTGTTTGTTGTGCAACATTTAGCATTGCTGCCATTTGCTTCTGACTAAAAGTATAATCTTCATCCAATATTGCTTGCAATTCGGCGTCTTCGAAATTTTTTGGTGGTCTTCCACGTTCTTCATTTCTTACATCAAAATTATTATTTCTGAACCGTTGAAACCATCTTTTGCATGTTGCTTCTGATGGAGCATGATCACCGTATGCCTCGACAAGCATTCGATGCGACTCTGCAGCACTTTTTTTCAAATGAAAACAAAAAAATTAATGCTTTCCGCAAATCATCACTTTCTGGTACAAAATTCGACATTGTTAACACGATGAAAACATATGATGTTGTTTGTTCCATGACTTGATGCATACTAAATATCTTTGATAGATGTCATACCAACCAAAAAAAAAAATTAAGGCTCGTTCACAACAAATGTTCCCTATCGACACATTTGTATCTTAACGGTCATTTCATACCGGTACACCTGGTAAATAAGTAATGCTACACATCTTCTTCTCAGCCAGTTTCGGTTAAAAAAATTCGAAATTTGTTGTGGGACATCGCAGCATATTCCCACTTCAATCTCAATGGTTTCACGAACTTCCAGTAGGTGGCAGCACTGTACGTGTCCTTCGGAATGGCGTCTCTTTTGAAGGTGCGTTACAAGAAAGATAGCTGTCACTGAGTTCCCTTTGGAGGAAAACTAGAGCATCACGGATATTTATAGGCCCTTGCAGATGTCTACAGAGACTAGGCAGTGAGAAAAACAAGGTTGGTCGTTGGACGAGGCATCTATCGTCGCAACAAAGTCGCGCAAACCTGTCCGACCTTCCGCGTGCCACCCGGCAGCACACAGCTTGGACTACTGCAATGTTGGGACGTGTGGACACTCTCAATCGAGGTGATCGACGTACCGCAATCAGACACCACGTTGCTCAACAGGACGTCTCTGCTGTTACTACTCACACACTTGTCCACCAGCTGGGGTGTGGGACTGCTGGGCTCCTCAACACCTAACAGAAGATACGAGGGTCATTCCAAAAGAAATGAACACTATTTTTGTAAAAATACAGTTTCCATTCTGCATGTGTGAAAGTTTTACAGTGTGTAGATACATCCTTCCCTCTTGCTTTAAAACTTAGTTCAATCTGTTCCCATGAGTAGCGCTGTCACAGCATGTCTTCAAGATGGCTGCTACGCTTGACGCTTGTCGGAAGCAATGTGCTGTCATAGAATTCCTTGCTGTGAAAACGAGATAGTGGGAAAAATCATCAAGAGGTTGGATTGTCCTCGCAGCGGCAGGCCTCGTACTGCACACACTCCACGCAACGTGCAGAGTTAACGAGTTGGTGACTGCTGACAGACGCATCACAGTGAACGAATTGTCACGCTACGTTGGGATAGGAGAAGGGGGTATTTGTAGAATACTGAAAATGTTGGCGTTAAAAAAAGTTTGTGCTAGGTGGGTTCCCTGGATGTTGACAGTGGCTCACAAAGAAACAAGAAAAACGGTATGCAGAGAACTTTTGTAACAGTACGAGAATGGTGGAGATGAATTTCTTGGAAGAATTGCGACAGGTGATGAAACATGGCTCCATCATTTTTCACCAGAGACGAAGAGGCAATCAATGGAGTGGCATCATGCAAATTCACCTAAGAAAAAAAATTCAAAACCACACCTTCTGCTGGAAAAGTTACGGCTACAGTGTTTTTCGATTCCGAAGGACTCTTGCTTGTGGACATCATGCCAAGTGGAACCACCATAAATTCTGATGTAAATGTGACGACACTGAAGAAACTTCAAGCTCGACTGAGTCGTGTTCGACCACATCGGCAAAAGCAGGATGTTTTGCTGTTGCACGACAATGCACGGCCACATGTCAGTCAAAAAACCGTGGAAGCGATCACAAAACTCGGATGGACAACACTGAAGCACTCGCCTTACAGTCTTGACGTGGCTCCATGTGACTATCATGTCTTTGGGAAACTGAATGACTCTCTTCGTGGAACAAGGTTTGACGATGATGACTCCCTTGTGCACGCTGCCAAACAGTGGCTGCAACAGGTTGGTCCAGAATTTTACCGTGCGAATATAAAGACGCTGGTTCCAAGATGGCGTAAGGCAGTTGAGAGGGATGGAAATTTTGTGGAGAAATGAAAATATTGTTCCTAAAGGATGTATCTACACATTGTAAAACTTTCGAACATGTAGAATAAAAGATGGATTTTTTAAAAAAAATAGTGTGCATTTCTTTTGGAGTGACCCTTGTAGTAAAGAGCAATGAAGGATTATCTGTGAGCAATTACTTGTGCGTTACGAGGCTGAACATAACAATTTTTTGTCGAATATCGTCACAGGTTCTGACGTACACCAGTAAAATAATACCATGCAAATGTGCTGGCCCTTCCAGTATGGTGGCGTAAGGGCATCGGATTGAACGGAGACTATACTGAAAGATAGGGTTTTGGAGCCAAGATAGTGAGGAATACTATGGTGTACTGGAATCCTTAATAAAACCAAACTGCTTCTAGACAAAAATGTGTTGCATTACCTATTGAACGCCCCTTGTAGATGCCCATATTGGGTTCAAATTGGTTCAAATGGCTCTGAGCACTATGGGACTTAACATCCGATGTCATCAGTCGCCTATAACTTAGAACTACTTAAACCTAACTAACCTAAGCACATCACACACATCCATGCCCGAGGCAGGATTCGAACCTGCGACCGTAGCTGTCACGCGGTTCCAGACTGAAGCGCCTAGAACCGCACGGCCACACTGGCCGGCTCCATATTGGGTCAGTGAGGAAACTGTCGACTCCTTTTGTTGGTAGATTGTCTAATCATGGAAGTTCTATTTGTATAGAACATTTTCGCGAAATACTTTTGACAACTGGAAACTGTCAATTCAGCTGTTCGTCAGAATGCTAAGAGGTGTGTGTGGGTTTACTTGGGACTGAAATCTGTTTTGCCAGTTGGACACCAAACAACAGCACAGTGTGTCGAGTAGTGTTGACGTAGCTATTCACGAGCAGCACAGGTAAAAGCTTAAAATTTTTTAGCTATAAACTGTCTCACATTAACGTGTACCATCTGTACTACAGCAAGGAATATAGTGTGCATTACACAGTATTACTGTGCTCTGATTTGGATATAAGTTGTCTTCAACACTTTGCAATGGAAAGACAGTAACATAGAATGTTGTCGAACTATCACCCTAGCTAGATGGTCACTTTCTGTTTTCAGATGGGGCATATACGAGAGTTGTCCAGAAAGTAAGTTCCCATCGGTCGCGAAATGGAAACCACAGTGAAAACCAGAAACGTTTTATTTGCAACCGTTAGGTACACCTTCCGTCTACATCTCTACATAGTCGCCGCTCCGAGTGTTGTCGTAGTGTTGTATCAACTTCCCAATATCCTCGCCATAGAAAGCAGCCGCCTGTGCTTTCGGCCAGTTATCTGCACTGGTCTGAAGCTCGATGTCTGTGGACAAATTTTGTCTTCATAGCCAGCGGTTTTTATGAGCAGAGATGAGACTCAGGGGGAACCAATTACGGGCTGTATTGTGGGTGATCAAACACTTCTCATCGGAAACGCTGCAGGAGCGTCTTCATTGCCCCTGCAGTGTGCGGCCGAGAAATGGCGTGAAGAAGAAACTGCTCGACAGTTGTGTTATGTGGGCTGCATCACACAGGCGAACTCTCTAACCAGGCCCTCATATTTGGCGGGAGACGCTATTCCCAACACATCTGTGCAAACCTTTACCGGATTTTCCCACTGGTTTTCATTTCGCGACGGATCGGAACTGACTTTCTGGACATACTCGTATGTGTCCGAATTACATATGTAGAGCATAAGTGTAACATCGGGACAGTGAATTTCTTAGGCTTTCAGTAAGTTGTTGCCAGTTATTTTAACAAGGATACAAATGTCTTTGGAATGATTACTGCACTTCGTAAACATTTTCACTATGATAATTACTCAACAACTGTCTCAATATTTGGGGTGTGTGGGGGAGGAGGGGGGGGGCGGGGGAATGGATAAATTTTTCTGATTACTGACTGGGTTTAGCACAACCACATCAAACAAAAAACAATAAGGATACACACACATACGTGAATACATCAATAAAAGGACTATCACAAACACAAATACGTGAATATATCAATAAAGGGACTGTCACAAACCTGCTAATATAATAGTAACGGAGTAGGCCTTTCAACTATAATGGTCGGGAAATGATTCTTATAATTCTATTCTGTTTCTTTTAGTACTGAGCAAGGCTTATAACAGGAGTGAAAATCAGATACTGTTAGTAGGCCTTTTTCTTTGCATTCATTCGTTTGAAAGGCTTAAACTGTTCACTTTACTGATCAGATGGAGTATTTTGTACAAAAGACTAACTGAAATTTGAGAAAAAATTAACAGACACAGTTAACAAAACAGTAATAATTTTGTAGCTCATCAGAATTATGTCACCCTGAATTAATGTATCACTGGAGTGTTCTCAAAACACAATTTGATCACTTATCATGTGCATATCAAGAAACTTACTGTTTCTCGGAAATACAATACTAACCTTTATTTGTACCGAAGTTGGTAGCTGCACCGACCTTCTGTGGACCTATTAAGAAGTAGGGCAGTTTATAAAATAACGATATATCGAGAACTTTTCCAAAATGTATCAGTATACGACGGCTATATATTTTCTCACGATATATCGATATCAAAACAGGAATTACGAGTGCCGATATTTTTATTTTATTTTATTTTTCTTTCACAATTTCTGTTCATATTTGAAGTTGTTCTCTTGATATTGTAGTAGAACATAATTTTACTTTCACTGTGTGAAGGAGTCACAACTTTCAACTTTCATCACGTCAATCTTTATCTTTAAGTGAAGCAAGTATATGTGCCAAATAGTAGTAGTCCGATTGCAATGAAGGGTGGTTGCGTGAATGGAATAACAGGACTTCCGCTGTGAATAAATGGCACAACCGTTGTATAAGGGCGGACGGAGTGGCCGAGCGGTTCTAGGCGCTACAGTCTGGAGCCGCGCGACCGCTACTGTCGCAGGCTCGAATCCTGCCTCGGGCATGGATGTGTGTGATGTCTTTAGGTTAGTTAGGTTTAAGTAGTCCTAAGTTCTAGGGGACTGATGACCACAGAAGTTAAGTCCCATAGTGCTCGGAGCCATTTGAACGTTGCGTAAAAAAGCAATTTTTAACGCAAATAGTGTGTTATTGCTTCATATTGACTCTCTTCAAAAACAGTTGCTAAAAATGATGAACAAAAATATAAATGACGAGATTGGTCTTTGCAGTCGGCGGAGAGGTGTGTGGGAGAATGGTGACGTAATCGGCGCAGAAACTGCTACTTTTAGCTTCATTACGCAGTACTGACCTCACAACTGCTAGATCCCTGGCATTGGCAGAAATGAAAAAATAGGGAAGTCGACACGAAGTGTTCCGGACAAATCCGATATGTGAGGAAACCGAGCGACGGACCCATCGGACACCCTTTATTGTGCCACTTACCTTCAGTTACCATTGTTAGCGAAGTGGTTATTCCCAAGCGTGAACGTGCACCGTTTTCCTTTCAATTCTTGCTCTAAGGGGGATAGGCAGGCTGCTGGTTTGTTGATATACAGAATATCTAATAATGTATCAATACTTAAATATACAGCTCTAAAACTGGCAGTATATTTACAATGTGAAGCCGATATTTTTATGGTCCGGTGGATCGATACATTTTCTGCGGATCTATCGACACTTCTTCTCTATATATCGACAGCCGACACGGAAATATTTTAAATATCGATATATCAAAAGTCCTAGTATGAAGACGTCATACATGACCATGGCTCTTTATGTAAAACCACTCTGCAAAATGTCTTCTTTTCGCCATAATTTTAGGATTCAGAAAAAATAATAAATGGTTCAAATGGCTCTGAGCACTGTGGAACTTAACATCTCATGTCATCATCCCCTAGAATTCAGAACTACTTCAACCTAACTAAGCTAAGGATATCACACACATCCGTGCCCGAGGCAGGATTCGAACCTGCGACCGTAGAGATCGCGCGGTTCCAGACTGAAGCGTTTAGAACCGCTCGGCAACACCGGCCGGCAAATAATAAATGACGTCGTTTAGCAGCCAATATACACTGAAGAGCCAAAGAAATTGATAACAGCCGCTAACATCGTGTTGGGACCCCGCGAGCACGCAGATGTGGCGCAACACTACATGGCATGGACTCGACTAATGTCTGAAGTAGTGCTGGAGGGAACTGACACCAAGAACCCTGCAGGGCTGCCCATAAATCTGTAGCAGAACGAGGGGGTGGAGATCTCTTCTGAACAGCACGTTGCAAGGCAGCCCAGATACGCTCAATACTGTTCATGTCTGGGGAGTTTGGTGGCCAGAGGAAGTGTTTGAACTCAGAAGAGTGCTCCTGGAGCCTCTCTGTAGCAATTCTGGACGTGTGGGGTGTCGCATTGTCCCGTTGGAATTGCGCAAGTCTGTCGGAATGCACAATGGACATGAATGGATGCAGGTGATCAGACAGGATGCTTACGTACGCCTCACCTGTCAGAGTCGTATCTAGACGTATCAGGGGTCCCATATCAATCCCACTGCACACGCCCCACACCATTACAGAGCTTCAACAATCTCCTGCTGACATTCGGGGTCCATGGATTCATGAGATTGTCTCCATACCTGTACACGACCATCCGCACGATAAAATTTGAAACGAGACTCGTCCGACCAGGCAACATGTTTATAATCATTAACAGTCCGACGTCTATACTGACAGGCCCAGGCGAGGCGTAAAGCTTTGTGTCATGCAGTCATCAACGGCAGACGAGTGGGCCTTCGGCTCCGAAAGCCCGTATCGATTATATTTCGTTGAATGGTTCGCACGCTGACACTTGTTGATGGTCCAGCATTGAAATTTGCAGTAATCTGCGGAAGGGTTGCACTTCTGTCACGTTCAACGATTCTCTTCAGTCGTCGTTGGTCCCGTTCTTGCAGGATCTTTCTCCGGCCACAGCGATGTTTTACTGGATTGCTGATATTCTCGGTACACTCGTGAAATGGCCGTACGTGAAAATACCCACTTCATTACTACTTTTGAGAGGCTGTGTTCCATCGCTCGTGCACCGACTATAACACCACTTTCAAACTCACTTAAATCTGGATAACCTGCCACTGTACCAGCAGTAAGCGATCTAACAACTGCGTCAGACACTTGTTGTCTTATATAGGCGTTGCCGACCGCAGCTCCGTATTCTGCCTGTTTACATATCTCTGTATTTGAGTGAGCATACATGCACCAGTTTTCTTGGCGCTTCAGTGTACTTCCACAGCAGAGGCATAATTAATCCAGTCCTGCTGCTATCCTTGCCTCCTTTAACACTCAAGCTGTTAACTGTTTGAATGCTGGCCACCAACTCTATGTGCCTCATAGAGTTCTTTCCATACTTGCCACCACACCACCTATCGCAATCCCACCTTCAGTTTTTCGTTGCAGAGGGACTTCGCTCCAGCTTTGTCATAGTTGTTAACTTACGCGCTCTATGCATGAACCAGTTTTATACACACTAATTATAACCACCCTGTATGTTAATGTGCAGCTACTCACTGAGGGCCAGTGTAGGCTGTGATTGTAATGTGGCAACGAAACTTGGTAGAAATGCTAATGCCTTAATGTGGGACGAATTTACGTTGTAAAATAAATTAGTTCCGATTGAGGCCATCGGGTGTACGAGGGGCATTTGAAAAGTCCGTGCAAAGATAAAAACTACTTACGTGTTTGCAGCAAACCTTATTTATTTTTCGACATGTCTTCGTTTAGACTTATACACTTCGTCCAACGCTGTTCTGATTTGTTGATCCCTTCCGAATAATAGGAATTGTCCAAGTCTGCAAAATAGGTATTAGTTGCTGCAGTCACCTCCTCGTTTGAATAAAATCTTTGTCCCGCTAGCCATTTCTTCAAATTGGGGAACAAATAGTAGTCCGAGGGAGCCAAGTCTGGAGAATAGGGGGGATGTGAAACGAGTTGGAATCCTGTATCCATTAATTTTGCGACTACAACTGCTGAGGTGTGTGCTGGTGCATTGTCGTGATGGAAAAGGACTTTTTTGCAGTCCAATCTCCAGCGTTTTTCTTGCAGCTCGGTTTTCAAACGGTCCAACAACGATGAATAATATTCACCTGTAATAGTTTTACCCAATTCCAGATAGTCGATCAGGATTATCCCTTGCGAATCCCAAAAGACAGTCGCCATAACCTCTCCGGCCGAAGGAATGGTTGGTTCAAATGGCTCTGACCACATCTGTGGTCATCAGTCCCCTAGAACTTAGAACTACTTAAACCTAACTAACCTAAGGACATCACACACATCCATGCCCGAGGCAGGATTCGAACCTGCGACCGTAGCAGTCGCGCGGTCCAAAGGGATGGTATTCGCCTTTTTTGGTGCAGATTCTCCCTTGGTAACCCATTGCTTAGACTGTTTGGTTCACAGTGACGAAACGACGCTTAAAGTCCTGCGGATTCCTCCTGAACAGCTGCAAACCATCCTTGCAACACTTCATACGATTCCGTTTTTGGTCAAGCGTGAGCAATCGCGGAACCCATCTTGCGGATAGCTTTCTCATGTCCAAATGTTTATGCAACATATTATTTACTTGTTCATTCGAGATGCCCACAGCACTAGCAAATCTCGCACATCTAAACTCTTCTGTCTTCCATCACCATATCATGGATCTTATCAATGATTTCTGGAGTCATAACCTCCACAGGGCGTCCATAACGTTCAGCATCACTTGTGCCCATATGACCACTCCGAAAAATTTGAAACCACTTATAAACTGTTCTGATCGAAGGTGCAGTCACTGTAATGTTTATCAAGCTTCTCTTTAGTCTCCTGAGGCGTTTTGCCTATCATAAAGTAATGTTTAATCACCATGCGAAATTCTTTTTTGTCCATTTTTTGACAATCAGTCGACTTCCTTGATTCACACGAATGCCAAACACAAAGAAATAGACCAGTATGGCTGAAACTTGGTGTGCGTTCTTTCCAAAGATGCTACTAACTAAACGTGACTTCGACACGCGCCGGTGGTGCCATCTCTCGGACTTTGCACGGACTTTTCAAACGCCCCTCGTAGACCTGGCGCAGTAAACTGTTTGTATGACGGTATGTCATCCATGATGTCGTTTGATAAGCATTAACGTTAGCGAACGGTACAGCTATCGAGAAGAGAGATCGTGCACTGTTAGTGGTATTTGCGAACCATGGATGAAGGGTATCAGACAGATGCCATATTCCTAGACTTCCGGAGCCGGCCGGTGTGGCCGTGCGGTTAAAGGCGCTTCAGTCTGGAACCGCGTGACCGCTACGGTCGCAGGTTCGAATCCTGCCTCGGGCATGGATGTGTGTGATGTCCTTAGGTTAGTTAGGTTTAATTAGTTCTAAGTTCTAGGCGACTGATGACCTCAGAAGTTAAGTCGCATAGTGCTCAGAGCCATTTGAACCATTTTTGAACCTAGACTTCCGGAAAGCGTTTGACTCGGCGCCCCATTGCAGACTCCTATCTAAGGTACGAGCATATGGGATTGGTTCCCAGGTATGTGAGTGCCTCGAAGACTTCTTAAGTAATAGAACCCAGTACGTTGTCCTCGATGGTGAGTGTTCATCGGAGGTGAGGGTATCATCTGGAGTGCCCCAGGGAAGTGTTGTAGGTAAGCTGTTGTTTTCTATCCACATAAATGATCTTTTGGATAGGGTGGATAGCAATGTGCGGCTGTTTGCTGATGATGCTGTGGTGTACGGGAAGGTGTTGTCGTTGAGTGACTGTAGAGGATACAAGATGACTTGGACAGGATTTGTGATTGGTGTAAAGAATGGCAGCTATCTCTAAATATAGATAAATGTAAATTAATGCAGATGAATACGAAAAAGAATCCCGTAATGTTTGAATACTCCATTAGTAGTGTAGCGCTTGACACAGTCACGTCGATTAAATATTTGGGCGTAACACTGCAGAGCGATTTGAAGTGGGACAAGCATGGAATGGCGGTTGTGGTGAAGGTGTATAGTCGTCTTCGGTTCATTGGTAGAATTTTGGGAAGATGTGGTTCATCTGTAAAGGAGACCGCTTATAAAACACTAATACGACCTATTCTCGAGTACTGCTCGAGCGTTTGGGATCCCTATCAGGTCGGATTGAGGGAGGACATAGAAGCAATTCAGAGGCGGGCTGCTAGATTTGTTACTGGTAGGTTTGATCATCACGCGAGTGTTACGGAAATGCTTCAGGAACTCGGGTGGGAGTCTCTAGAGGAAAGGAGGCGTTCTTTTCGTGAATCGCTACTGAGGAAATTTAGAGAACCAGCATTTGAGGCTGACAGCAGTACAATTTTACTGCCGCCAACTTATATTTCGCGGAAAGACCACAAAGATGAGAGAGATTAGCGCTCGTACAGAGGCATATCGGCAGTCATTTTTCCCTCGTTCTGTTTGGGAGTGGAACAGGGAGAGAAGATGCTAGTTGTGGTACGAGGTACCCTCCGCCACGCACCGTATGGTGGATTACGGAGTATGTATGTAGATGTATGTGAACAGCAGCAATTACAGTGCTGTATTGAGAGAGTATCGCTGACTGATAGGTCTGAGGAGATGCGCGATGTTATCAGATGTTTTAAAGATGATGATAATGAAACTCAAAAACACGCGTTAGCTTGGTGAGGCACCTGAAAGAGGAAGGCCTCCTATGCCAGTGGAAGTTATTGACAAGGTTTCTGTTGCTGTAAACTGACAATGCAGGACATTCCGTGGATGGTTCTCTTGCTCGTGCTGTGTAACAAGAATTACCCAGCACGTGGTCAACAATACGAAACGTTTTGCGGTCTATTCTACACTGGTTCCCATATTAGTTGCAGGAGGTGCTACAACTGAACCCTCATGGTACACAGCAAAGTTCTGAATTTGCTCTACGGTTTCTGACATGGATCAAAAATCATGACATGTGGCTGGGTATTATTCTACAGAGTAAGTAGACACATTTTGCACTTACGGAGTGCAGTGAATACACAGAACTACCAAATTTAGGATACTGGTGAACCGCATGTTGTGTGCAAAGAGCTATTGCACTCACAGTATGTGCCTGTGTGATATGGACAAGTACCATTTTTCTTGGTTCGTTCTTCTTTGAAGAGAATACATCCAAAGGGCCCGTTATTGATACCTGTTTGTACAGCATGTAGTTCCTGTTTTGGAAGGGCGCAGCTGTGTAGAGACGACGGTTTTCGAACAAGGTGATACAAATTCTCATGTCGCTCGCCCAGTGAGATCTGCTTAATGCAGCCTCCTATAGACAAGTTATATCCAGAGGTTTAACAGATGCATGACCTGCAAGATGATCTGATTTGAATCCATGTGACATTTGGCTCTGGCGCCGGCCGTTGTGGCCGAGCGGTTATAGGCACTTCAGTCCAGAACCGCGCTGCTGCTATGGTCTCAGCTTCGAACCCTGCCTCTGGTATAGATGTGTGTGATGTCCTTAGGTTAGTTAGGTTTAAGTAGTTCTAAGTGCTAGAGGACTGATGACCTCAGATGTTAAGTCCCATAGTGCTCAAAGCCATTTGCACCATTTTTGGCTCTGGGGATACATAAAAGAATGTGTTTACCAGGGACAGGACACATCTGGTTTCTACCTGATCTGAAGGCCAGTTTGCGACAACACATTGCTGACATTCCACTGGAACTGCTGTGAGCATCTGATCTAAGTCTCTGGTGGTTGTACTGAACAGATTATTTAAGCATTTGAATAAAATCAACATTATCCCGTCATCACTTGTTTGAGCTTTTCTGTCCATGTCTCGTTTCTAATCTATTATACAGGACGTATCAAAAAGAACCATGTGATGTGGCACAACCGTATTTCTGAAAGTAACAGACATATACAATGAATTTTGTTTTTTGATTAACGGGAAACTCAAAGTTTTTTCATATCCTTTCAAAGGTGTTCAATATGCCCCCTTCAGATGCATGGCATATGTCAGTGCGGTATTCAGAATGTTACCACACTGCAGCGAACATGAGTTACAGCTTCCACACCTGCAGTTACGCAATGTCTCAGTTCGTTCATTGTTGTTGGTAATGGAGGCACATAAACAGTCTATAAAAAAACCCACAAGAAATACATACAGTCAGGTCCGGTGACCTTGGAGACCAGTAAACAGTCACATACGGTCAGGTCCGGTGACCTTGGAGACCAGTAAACAGTCACATACGGTCAGGTCCGGTGACCTTGGAGACCAGCAATGTAAGGCTGAATCATTTGGTCCAGTGCGACCGATCCATCGTTCAGGATTCATTTTATTTAAAAATACCCCGCACTTCCAGATGCTGGTGTTGCTAAATGAAGTCGTTCGAATCAGTCTCCAACTGTGGGAAAAAAATTTTCAAGCATATCGAGATATTTGCTTCTTGTAACAGTGTTCTCGGCAAAGAAAAATGGACCATAAACCTTTTCCCATGAAACTGCACAAAACACATTAAATTTTAGAGAGACCCTCACTTATTGTAAAATTTCATGTGGTTGTTCTGTACCCCATATTCTCACATTATGGCGGTTCGCCTTTCCATTTAAATCAAATGTTGCATCGTCACTAAACACTGTGTGTGAAACAAAACTTGTCATTTTCCATCTTTCCAAGTGCAAAATTACAGAATTCCATGCAGGAAATTTCAGAACTCCACACATTTTTGTCGCCTTCACAAAGAACTTGCAGTAGTTGAATTTTGTATGGTTTCATGTGTAAACGCTGACGAAACACACGTCAGACAGACATGGGGGCATGTTGAGCTGTCGAGCTGACACATGAATGGATTTCTGCAGACTCTTTGTGAAACTATGCCAGATGCATTCGATATCTGTGTCAGACACTCGGGGATGGCCCAGCTATTTGACATAACACAAACAACCTGTTTTCACAATTGTTCATGCATCGTCTAATGTTCTGTGCTGTAGGAAGATCCACACCATACCTAGTACGAAACTCACACTGAACAGTTGAAGAGCTGACATGGAAAAGGGTGTAAGTGCCAAAAAGTAAATGTTTCAGGAGTTAAGAAAATGTGACTGGGACTTTAGAAATGATTTATTTCTTGTAATTTTTAGGTGCAATCAATTTAGTTGTGTGTTTTGAACAATACTCACTATAGATATTAACAAAAGGTATTAAAGTCATTGTTATGCACAACAATAACAAGTTACGAAAAGCAGATGTCCTTGTAGAACCATGATATTTTGGATCTAGGTACTCCAACATAGCCAATAAATATTTTTTCTTGGCTTCGCTGATGTTTATTACATGTGTCTCATTGCTGAAGGCGTGCATGTTCTCTAATTCTTCACATTTTCCCTTCTTGAAAATATTATGATGCTCCCATGCTTCCATTTCATTGAAGGTTTTCTTTGTTTTAATTTGTGGTAAATCTGTCACAGACACTTTGATCCACGATTTGTTAGTGATCTGTAACGCTGTTGTGTTTACAAGCTCGTCCCGGGCACGGGAGACATCAAAGAAATCAGACTTTGCCATTGGCACCACCTGAAATGGGTTGTATAGCCGCGACGATCTCACTACACTCTGTAGTCCTTCTGGCACCATGGCGCTGCATACGCGTTTTCGTTTTTCAGTAACGCCAGAATCTCGATCACAAGGTGTATAAGAATGCCCGGAGAACAGAAACTTCAGTTCATCCTCCCACTACTACACTACTGGCCATTAAAATTGCTACACCACGAAGATGACGTGCTACAGACACGAAATTTAACCGACAGGAAAAAGATGCTGTGATATGCAAATGATAGCTTTTCACAGCATTCACACAAGGTTGGTGCCGGTGGCGACACCTACAACGTGCTGACATGAGGAAAGTTTCCAACTGATTTCTCATACACAAACAGCAGTTGACCGGCGTTGCCTGGTCAAACGTTGTTGTGATGCCTCGAGTAAGGAGGAGAAACGCGTACCATCACGTTTCCGACTTTGATAAAGGTCGGATTGTAGCCTATCGCGATTGCGGTTTATCGTATCGCGACATTGCTGCTCGCCTTCGTCGAGATCCAATGACTGTTAGCAGAATATGGAATCGGTGGGTAATACGGAACGCCGTGCTGGATCCCAACGGCCTCGTATCACTAGCAGTCGAGATGACAGGCATCTTATCCGCACGGCTGTAACGGATCGTGCAGCCACGTCTCGATCCCTGAGTCAACAGATGGGGACGTTTGCAAGACAACAACCATCTGCACGAACAGTTCGACGACGTGTGCAGCAGCACAGACTATCAGCTCGGAGACCATGGCTGCGGTTACTCTTGACGCTGCATCACAGACAGGAGCGCCTGTGATGGTGTACTCGACGACGAACCTGGGTGCAGGAATGGCAAAATGTCATTTTTTCGGATGAATCCAGGTTCTGTTTACAGCATCATGATGGTCACATCCATGTTTGGCTACATTGCAGGGAACGCACATTGGAAGTGTGTATTCGTCATCGCCATACTTGCGTATCACCCGACGTGATGGCATGGGGTGCCATTGGTTACACGTCTCGGTCACCTCTTGTTCGCATTGACGCCACTTTCAACAGTGGTCGTTACATTTCAGATGTGTTGCGACCCGTGGCTCTACCCTCCATTCGATCCCTGCGAAAACCTACATTTCAGGAGGATAATGCACAACCGCATGTTGCAGGTCCTGTACGGGCCTTTCTGGATACAGAAAATGTTCGACTGCTGCCCTGGCCAGCACATTCTCCAGATCTCTCGCCAACTGAAAACGTCTGGTCAATGGTGGCCGAGCAACTGGCTCGTCACAATACACCAGTCACTACTCTTGATGAACTGTGGTATCGTGTTCAAGCTGCATGGGCAGCTGTACCTGTACACGCCATCCAAGCTCTGTCTGACTCAATGCCCAGGCGTATCAAGGCCATTATTACGGCCAGAGGTTGTTGTTCTCGGTACTGATTTCTCAGGATCTACGCACCCAAATTCCGTGAAAATGTAACCGCATGTCAGTTCTAATATAATACACTCCTGGAAATGGAAAAACGAACACATTGACACCGGTGTGTCAGACCCACCATACTTGCTCCGGACACTGCGAGAGGGCTGTACAAGCAATGATCACACGCACGGCACAGCGGACACACCAGGAACCGCGGTGTTGGCCGTCGAATGGCGCTAGCTGCGCAGCATTTGTGCACCGCCGCCGTCAGTGTCAGCCAGTTTGCCGTGGCATACGGAGCTCCATCGCAGTCTTTAACACTGGTAGCATGCCGCGACAGCGCTGACGTGAACCGTATGTGCAGTTGACGGACTTTGAGCGAGGGCGTATAGTGGGCATGCGGGAGGCCGGGTGGACGTACCGCCGAATTGCTCAACACGTGGGGCGTGAGGTCTCCACAGTACATCGATGTTGTCGCCAGTGGTCGGCGGAAGGTGCACGTGCCCGTCGACCTGGGACCGGACCGCAGCGACGCACGGATGCACGCCAAGACCGTAGGATCCTACGCAGTGCCGTAGGGGATCGCACCGCCACTTCCCAGCAAATTAGGGACACTGTTGCTCCTGGGGTATCGGCGAGGACCATTCGCAACCGTCTCCATGAAGCTGGGCTACGGTCCCGCACACCGTTAGGCCGTCTTCCGCTCACGCCCCAACATCGTGCAGCCCGCCTCCAGTGGTGTCGCGACAGGCGTGAATGGAGGGACGAATGGAGACGTGTCGTCTTCAGCGATGAGAGTCGCTTCTGCCTTGGTGCCAATGATGGTCGTATGGGTGTTTGGCGCCGTGCAGGTGAGCGCCACAATCAGGACTGCATACGACCGAGGCACACAGGGCCAACACCCGGCATCATGGTGTGGGGAGCGATCTCCTACACTGGCCGTACACCACTGGTGATCGTCGAGGGGACACTGAATAGTGCACGGTACATCCAAACCGTCACCGAACCCATCGTTCTACCATTCCTAGACCGGCAAGGGAACTTGCTGTTCCAACAGGACAATGCACGTCCGCATGTATCCCGTGCCACCCAACGTGCTCTAGAAGGTGTAAGTCAACTACCCTGGCCAGCAAGATCTCCGGATCTGTCCCCCATTGAGCATGTTTGGGACTGGATGAAGCGTCGTCTCACGCGGTCTGCACGTCCAGCACGAACGCTGGTCCAACTGAGGCGCCAGGTGGAAATGGCATGGCAAGCCGTTCCACAGGACTACATCCAGCATCTCTACGATCGTCTCCATGGGAGAATAGCAGCCTGCATCGCTGCGAAAGGTGGATATACACTGTACTAGTGCCGACATTGTGCATGCTCTGTTGCCTGTGTCTATGTGCCTGTGGTTCTGTCAGTGTGATCATGTGATGTATCTGACCCCAGGAA
Source organism: Schistocerca nitens (assembly GCF_023898315.1). Taxonomy (NCBI): domain Eukaryota; kingdom Metazoa; phylum Arthropoda; class Insecta; order Orthoptera; family Acrididae; genus Schistocerca; species Schistocerca nitens. The sequence goes on from NC_064625.1 coordinate 142,814,318, forward strand.
TGTGTCAATAAAGTTTCCCCTTCCTGGGACAATGAATTCACGGTGTTCTTATTTCAATTTCCAGGAGTGTATATTTGTCCAATGAATACCCGTTTATCATCTGCATTTCTTCTTGGTGTAGCAATTTTAATGGCCAGTAGTGTATATACATTAGACCCAGCAACACCATCTGGTTGCTATTCTGACCTGTACAATTGTCACACCATATTTCCAGCTGGCACTTAGGTGTCAATCGATTGGACAGAACCTTTAAAAGACATGATACAATAGCGTTGCCTCCGCAGCCTCTAATTCCTTTGTGCCGTATATACATAACTGCAGAATTTCCCACATGAATACACAAGCTGTATTTCGACAGCTGGTGCATATAAAACATGTTACTATGTGATAAAGTGGGCGTGAACATAACCTGTTGCATATCGACAGCTACAGTCGCTACGGTGCTCGAAGGATATTGACTAGATTTAATGGAAGCTGACGAAGCCTTACAGCTTTCTCAGCTTTCGTTAGGTGAAGCTCTTTTGCAGAAATTTCAGCGAGTCTGGACGCCCCACTACTGGCGTTTATTTCACAGGTGAACTTATCGCAGGTACGCCAGGTATCTGTTCTCGGCCGTCTAAAATGCAGATTGGGAAATTCTCTCTTGAAGAGTCTGCAATAAAATCGACCATCAATATGTGTCTCAGGAAATTTTTCCTTGAATGCATGATAAAGCCGATTAATGTTAAAGTCAGGACTGAGGTATTGGTTTGCTGACTTCTGCCTCGAATTGAGGTTATGTAATAAAATACATGACAATGGTGAATGGCCTGTGGACTTTCTGACAACAGTAATGATTCCATTACCGAAAAAACAAGGAACCATGCTAGCACAAGACAATCAGCCTCATTTCACATGCAGTCAAAGTGATATTAAGAATAATTAATAAAAGACTGGAAAAAGTAATGGAGGAGAATCTTGGCGAGGAGCAGTTTGGCTTTAGACGGAATACGGGCACCAGAGATGCAATAGGGCTCCTACGAATCTTGGGAGAAAGGTTTATTGAAAAAGGTAGAGACCTATATATGTGCTTCATAGATCTAGAAAAGGCATTTGAAAATGTGGTTTGGGACAAGCTGGCGACTGTTATGAGGGAAAAGAGAGTGGACTGGAAACCCAGAAGACTTATAAACTCATTATATCTTAATCAAAAAGTTTCAGTTAAAGTGAGAGGAGAAAGTACAAACTGGATCAGACTAGGAAAAGGAGTAAGACAAGGATGCTGTTTATCACCTACTCTTTTCAACCTCTACTTGGAAAATATGATTGACCAATGCTCATTAGATGACAAAGGAGTAGAAATTGGAGGAAGAAGAGTAGGGTGTTTGAGATTTGCTGATGACATGGTCCTTCTAGCCACAGGGGAAAAAGAATTACAGGATTTGGTGGACACCATTGCAACTAATGCAAAAAAATATGGAATGAAAATTAACACAAATAAAACAAAATAAAACAAAAGTATTTGCACTAGGAGGAAATAAGGAAATAAAAATTATGCTGAATGGAGAAACACTAGAACGGGTGAAAAATTTTATTTTGGAAGCAGGATAGACACCGACTGGAAGTGCACCACAGAAATTAAAACAAGGATAGCAATGGTAAAATAGGCGTTTTATAATAAAAGGAGAATCTTCTGCAGTGGTCTGGACAGAGAACTCAGAAAGAGACTCATAAAATGTCTTGTATGGAGTGTTCTTCTATATGGCGCTGAAACATGGACTATGAGAAAAAAAGACAGAGAAAGGCTGGAGGCTTTTGAGATCTGGACATGGCGGAAGATGGAAAGAATAAGTTGGATGGACAGAGTAAAAAATGAAGACGTACTGAGAAGAGTGGGAGAGAAAAGACAGTTACTAGATGTAATAAAGAGAAGAAAAAGAAATTGGATTGGGCATATATTAAGAAAGAATGACGGACTGATAAAAACAGTTTTAGAAGGTTATGTAGAAGGGAAAAGGAAGTGAGGAAGGGAGAGATTCCAGATACTGGATGACATGATGGACGGTACAACATACAGCAGCCTCAAGGAAGAAGCAATGGATCGCAGAAAATGGAGAGGCAAAGGACCTGCTAATATAGCAGATAACTGATGATGATGCCCCGAATAATGGCTTTCTTCTGTTGGGAATGATCGTACATGGTCTTTTATGTTATGTATGTCAGTGACATTATATTTTTGCTTGTGTGATGCGGCGGAAGTGCCTCGGGCATCCCTGAACACTATATCTCCTTTCTTTAAACGTTCCAAGAGTAGTTGGTTTTTCTTTTTCGATATTCTGAAAACAGCTAAGAAGGTACTGTTACAGACCCACATGGTACCTTGTCTGCTGGATTTTCATAGCTCCCATGGCGTCTTCTTGCAATGTTCGTCAGTTGAATTAGACTAATTAAATACGTGCCTTGTGCATCGTTTGCTAAATGAGAGAAATCCTCTTACAGCTTCTGGAAGTGGCTCTTGATCAATGATTGGCATGCATATAGGCATTTCCAGGAAGCCTTGATAGAGGGAACACAGTGGAATCAGCAATAATATTGAAGGAGTTTAATGCAAATAATGTGTTGATTACGTTGTTATATTTAACAAAGCACTGATTAAAACCTACCTTGTCTGGAGGTTGATACACCTCCCTCACTTTTGGGATGTTCCTTGTCATCTTAGCTCTGTATAATTCTTCAGTAAGCATCAAAACACACTTAAATGAGTAGTGAATATAAATCAACACTCAGACTTCACTGAGTGTAGCACTGACTCTCACTGAATACTGAATGGCACATACATCCTTTTCCACACCAACAACTGTGGAGTAGAGAGCCTGTATAGGGAATACAGGCTCTCTACTGTGGAGTTACATGATATGCCATCTAGCAGCGTCGGTGGGAACTACAAGCAGTCGCTCTGGACATAGATCTCTCTCCAGGCCGCTGGCGATGGCACGTAGGACATTTTCAATGCAAAATTGGAATAATGACCGATTTGGCTCTTACACCCTTTTCCATGTCAGCTCTTCAGTTATTACTGACCCGCACTGCCGGCCGGAGTGGCCGTGCGGTTCTGGGCGCTACAGTCTGGAGCCGGGCGACCGCTACGGTCACAGGATCGAAACCTGCCACGGGCATGGATGTGTGTGATGTCCTTAGGTTAGTTAGGTTTAATTAGTTTTAAGTTCTAGGCGACTGATGACCTGAGAAGTTAAGTCGCATAGTGCTCGGAGCCCTTTGAACCATTTTTTGACCCGCACTGCGCAAAACATAAAACACAAGACGCTTTCTGTAGTCCTGATACCATTTTTACTAGAACTGAAGTGGGGTGCAAACTGCTGCTATCTAGCGGGAACCATGTAAAACTCGAGAGTTTGCTCTTTCCAACAGTACAATGTTCAAGCACATATCTCAAATAACATTGTAGTTATGATTTTCTTTTAATCAGATGATTCTTTTTGATACACCCCGTATAATGGTAACATTTACGGCCTTCTTGCATTCTCAGCTACAGTTTTACACCTGGTGGTAAAACTGAAACAAATTTTTTCCAACGGTTCTGCATTCATCATGATCAGTGTTCTGCCAAAAGGCAGGTTCTCACACGGTAGTTCTCCAGGCTGTCCGGTCTTCTGCCATCCTCTTCAGCACTGCATAATTTCCTCTTCCCTTTATGTCGTCTATCATCTTGTATCTCCCTCTTCCTCCCAGTCTTCTCCCACAAACCATTCCTTCCAAAGCATCTGCTAGCAAGCATTCCTTAATGAATGTCCCAACCAGTTCTTTCTCCTTTCTCTTACAACCTTCAGCACACATCTTCCCTCACCAACCCTTTCCAATACTCTTTCATTACTCACTCTTTCCATCCAGCTTATTCTCTCCATTCTCTTCCACATCCACATGTCAATTGCTTCTAACCTTTTTCCATCCTCTCGTCTCAGCGTCCATGTTTCTGCCCCATATAGCGCCAGACTCCAGACAAAACATTTGCCAACCCTTTTCCTTAGTCCTTTATCTAATTTGCCACGTAAGAGTCTCCACTTTCTGTTGAATGCCTCCTTCGCTATGGCAATTCGAGTTTTCACCTCCTGGTGACATCTCAAGTCTTCAGTTATTGTGCTTCCAAGATATTTAAATGCACTTACTTGGCTAATGGTAGATTGTCCTATTTCAATATTGGACAGTCTGCGTGTTGTACTGATGACCATACTGTTTCCTTTTGCTGTGTTTATTCGCATCGCATCCCATATTCCACACAAGCTTCATTTAGATCTTTCCGCATGTTGCTCACTTTCTGCCACATTACTGCATTAAAATATCTATGAAGTTTCGCTGCCGTGCGATAATCACAGTGTACACTGGACAACTGTGTGTAGCTGCACTTCAATTATAACCAATCGGTATTAGAATCGCACAACAACGTAGCTTCGAAAATTAACATTCACAAATTCATTCTTGTTAAATAACTACACAGTGAATAAGAACAGTTATTCCCATATGTACTGAACCAACGAACATAGTAAGATAAATGTTACATTATGCATACGAAAGCATGGAATTTACATCAAACACATACAGGGTAGCCCACGAAAAACCGGCATCGAGTGGACACTGCTCGTCAATTACGCACGCATTGTTGCCCGCCACGAGCAGATACAACAAAAAATAGATATACGTGTAATAATTAGACAATAAAGAACTAACAAATAAGCTAATGCAGTAGTCTACATTTACGGAATTAGTAGGTTCAAAAATGGTTCAAATGGCTCTGAGCACTATAGGACTTAACTTCTGAGGTCAGCAGTCCCCTAGAACTTAGAACTACTTAAACCTAACTAACCTAAGGACATCACACACATCCATGCCCGAGGCAGGATTCGAACCTGCGACCGTAGCAGTCACGTGGTTCCAGACTGAAGTGCCTAGAACCGCACGGCTACACCGGCCGGCGGAATTAGTAGGTGCTGCCCTTGTGCTTCAATGCACCTTAGCGCAGTCCCTAAAATGTTAACGTACACTTTAATCAGCTCTGCCGCATCAGTTCTCAAGATTTCAATGTGAATATTGTCCTTCAAGTTTCTAACGCTATTGATTCATTTGCGTACACTTTTTCGTTTAGGTTGCCCCACGAATAGGTCCAGTGATTGCAGCGACCACAATCCTTTGCTAATTGTCCTTTTCTCTACGAATCTTTGATGAATACGTGAGATCGACTCGCGTGAAATGTAACAGGTGGCTGAACCTGTTGAAAGATAGCTTACATAGGTTCATGTGGGGTCAACTGTGTACAGGGTCATTATAATTAAACTTTCAAAACGCTGTAGAAATAACACCACTGGTCAGAATGACATCAAATTCCAACGGAATGTTATCGGAGAAGGGGGAAAACGCATGGCATAAGAAAAAAAAGTGTGAAAATTGATCAATAGATGGCGCTATATGTGTCAGAATACGTAAATGAAAACACCTGTCATGCGCACGACCCATTGAGGTTGGTATAATCACGCCGGGTACACGCCTTTTCCTCCTTTCGCGTCTGCGACGTTCGCCATGACAATCTCAATGCAGGATCGCGCTCTGCTAGTAAAGCTAGACTACTGGCCATTAAAACTGCTACACCAAGAAGAAATGCAGATGATAAACGGGTATTCATTGGACAAATATGTTATACTAGAACTGACATGTGATTACATTTTTACGCAATTTGAGTGCGTAGATCCTGAGAAATCAGTACCCAGAATAACCACCTCTGGCGGTAATAACGGCCTTGATACGCCTGGGCATTGAGTCAAACAAACAGAGTTTGGATGGCGTTGCTCGGCCACCATTGACCATACGTTTTCAATTGGTGAGAGATCTGGAGAATGTGCTGGACAGGGCAGCAGTCGAACATTTTCTGTATCCAGAAAGGCCTGTACAGGACCTGCAACATGCGGTCGTGTATTATCCTACTGAAATGTAGGGTTTCGCAGGGATCAAGTGAAGGGTAGAGCCATGGGTCGTAGCACATCTGAAATGTAACGTACCACTATTCAAAGTGTCGTCAATGCGAACAAGAGGTGACCGAGACGTGTAACCAATGGCACCCCGTGCCCTCAGATCAGGTGATACGCCAGTATGGCGATGACGAATACACGCTTCCATTGTGAGTTCACCGCGATGTCGCCAAACACGGATGCGACAATCGTGATGCTGTAAACAGAACCTAGATCCATCCGAACAAATGACGTTTTGCCATTCGTGCACCCAGGTTCGTCGTTCAGTACACCATCGCAGGCGCTCCTGTCTGTGATGCAGCGTCAAGGGTAACCGCAGCCACGGTCTCCGAGCTGATAGTCCATGCTGCTGCAAACGTCGTCGAACTGTTCGTGCATTTGGTTGTTGTCTTGCAAACGTCCCCAACTCTTGACTCAGGGGTCGAGACGTGGTTGCACGATCCGTTCGAGCCATGAGGATAAGATGGCTGTCATCTAGACTGCTAGTGATACGAGGCCGTTGGGATCCAGCACGGCGTTCCGTATTACCCTCCTGAACCCACCGATTCCATATTCTGCTAACAGTCATCGGATGTCGAGCAACGCGAGCAGCAATGTCGCGATACGATATACCGCAATCGCGATAGGCTACAATCCGACCTATATCAAAGTCGGAAACGTGATGGTACGCATTTCTTCTCCTTACACGAGGCATCACAACAACGTTTCACCAGGCAACGCCGGTCAACTGCCTGTGTGTGTATGAGAAATCGGTTGGAAACTTTCCTCATGTCAGTACGTTGTAGGTGTCGCTACCGGCGCCAACTTGTGTGAATGATCTGAAAAGCTAATCATATTTATATCACAGCATCTTCTTCCTGTCGGTTAAATTTCTTGTCTGTAGCACGCCATCTTCGTGGTGTAGCAATTTTAATGGACAGTAGTGTATATAACAAGAATGATGACTGTGCACAAGTCGCTCTGTTGAAGTTCCGGACACTGAATGGTTTGAAAATAGACGTTGATCCGACGTTACAGTGGGTGTGGGGAAAATGATTTGGAAATTCGAAAAGGCGTGTTCCTTTGGTATGCAACCTGGTAGAGGGAGGTAACGAATTTATTTGAGGTCATTGGGAGCAGTGGCCACAGCAATGCAGGAGGAGACGAGTGGTGGTGTGCAAACGTGTAGCGTACGGAGAATTGCCCGAACATTGGACATACCCGTGAGCACGGTGCGTAAAATCCTACGAAACATCCTTCTTTGCTAGCCATTCAAAATTACCCATGCGCACGAGTTGCTTCCTGCTGACCTGCCAGCAAGAGAGACCTTTGCTCTATAATCTCTTGCTCGCATACAATGACTGGCCGTGAAAGATTTTTCGGACAGATGTAGCCCACTTCCATCTGACAAGGATATGTCAATACACAGAATTGTCCAACATGGGCAACAGAAAATTGACACGCAAATCAACCAGTACCACTTCATCCTGAAAAGGTCACAGTGCGGTGCGGGTTTACGGCATCATTTATCATACGGCCATATTTTTTTCGAAGAGACAGGTGCTTCCGGTCCTGTTACCTGTACCGTCACTGGTAAGCGCTACGAGTGTCTTTTGTGCAACCACGTCATTCCAGCTCTCCAACAGCGTGGATATGTGGATGGGATCTTTTTTACACTAGATGGTGCACCTCTGCAAATTGCAAATCCAGTTAAGCAGCTGCTGAATCGTCATTTCGGAAATGCTAGAATTATCAGCCGCTTTTCCTTACAGCCTGATCTTAATCCGTGCGACTTCTGGCTGTGGGGCTGTCTGAAAGATCTTGTGTTCAGTGTTCCGATTGCAAACTTAGCTGCACTGAAGGCACGCATTGCGGAACATATTCTGAATGTGACACCGAAAACATTTCGATCAGTTGTAGAACGTGCTGTTTCTCGATTTCGACTTGTTGCAGAAAACGGTAGACAACATATTGAACATGTTTTGCGCCTATCACACGGAAATTAATAATCCTATATGATTTTGATTGATGCCTTTTATGCGGATTTTGGTCTCAGGACAATTAAAAACCGATTTTTCCCATCCGATGTGATATGACCTTGCCGTGATGGATGTGCTTACCTAACTAATACACACGGAGTACTACAGTTTGTTTAACGTCAAACGTACACCTTAGGCATTGTTGTATGATTCATTTGTCATTTGTAGTCGACCTCAATTACATTATGATGTTTATAGCACCATCCATTGATGCATTTTGTAACTATTTTTCTTCTGCCATGCGTTTTCCCCTTTCTCTGATGATATTCTGTTGCAATTTGACGTCATTCTGACCTACATCTACATCTACATTTATACTTCGCAAGCCACCCAACGCTGTGTGGCGGAGGGCACTTTACGTGCCACTGTCATTACCTCCCTTTCCTGTTCCAGTCGCGTATGGTTCGCGGGAAGAACGACTGCCGGAAAGCCTCCGTGCGCGCTCGAATCTCTCTAAATTTACATTCGTGATCTCCTCTGGACGTATAAGTAGGGGGAAGCAATATATTCGATACCTCATCCAGAAACGCACCCTCTGATCAGTGGTTGTTTCTACGGTGGTTTGAAACTTTAATTATAATCATCCAGTATTAAATTCCTGAAAGATTTGCACATACTCAGCAGTGTTTACTGTTGTTTCAAAGAATACACGACCCACAATCCGACTTGCTGACAGGACACATCCCACTCAGATTTTTTTCACCGTGAAGAGGTACCTCATCCTCCTGTAGCGACTGTTTGTTCACCAACATCTGATGTCCTGCGAGTTCACATGTGCTACCAGATGCAACCTGGATTCATCGCAGCTGATCCAACACTCTACTCAATTGTTTTACACAGATATTTACAGTAATTTACACGTTTTGCCTTAACTTTCTAAAAAAAAAATGGTTCAAATGGCTCTGAGCACTATGGGACTTAACATCTGTGGCCATCAGTCCCCTACAACTTAAAACTACTTAAACCTAACTAACCTAAGGACATCACACACATCCATGCCCGAGGCAGGATTCGAACCAACGACCGCAGCGGTCACGCGCCTAGAACCGCACGGCGATACCGGCCGGCTTAACTTCCTCCTTTAGTTCTTCGACACGTCATTTTGTAGGGCTTCATCCCTGTATGGTGTAAAAAACATGTCGACAAAACCTACGCGAAACGTTCACCTGTTGCGACAATTAACGTGTCGACTTTCGATCATTCGTGTTCGAATCTCTGCAATCACAGCAGATGTACAAACGGACGGGGCTCGATTCTTTTTTGCATTTGCATCTGTTTCTGGAGAGCCCCATTTGCAAACAGCAGTATACAGGATTTGGTGACACGACATGGAAACGGTCTTGGAGTTGACCGAGTCGGAGGAAGCTTATTTGTTTTGAAATTTTCGCGGTTAAAATAAACCCGTACTGTATGAAGATGGCGGCACGTTTTGATGTTTTGGATAGAACAGAAGATGAAGAAGTGTTATACATCGGTTGGATAGAAAGTAGTGGCAACACTGCGGTAATATGTAATAAGGCAGTAAGCGGCGAAGGCCCCTGTAAACGCTCAAACATTTTGTCAACCTTAACTATGCTGTCAAATATTTGAGCGTGTACAATGTTCGTCAAGCGTAGATCGTCTTAGACGTGCTCCATTAGGTTTCGGGAATGCAGCCGCATAAATTCTGCTTCTTCTTCTAATATTTCGGCTGTATACCTTTCAGCCATCTTCAGAGAGAGCCGTACGACTGACGCTCCAGCGCTCGCTCCATCCTTTTAAACTCGCGGACCGCGCCACTGCGCATGCGGCCACAGATAAACAAGGCGCCAGTGATGTTAAGTTGTCACCATCCTTCGCAGACGAGTAGTGTTCTAAGAACTTTGGTACACCGAGCACACGTCATATCTGATGAAAGTAGTTTAAAAGACGAACTTTTACATCTGAAGAGAGTTTTTGAGGACAACGGGTATTCTCCACAACAGATACGTAAGGCACTACAAATAAAACCTAAGGTGTCCGTAAGGAATGCAGAAGATGACGAGGAAACATTTAAATCCATGGCTTTCCTGCCGTATGTGGGAAGCCTTTCATCCAAAATAGGACGGATCCTCACTAAACATAAAGTAAAAGTGATTTTTCGTCCACCGGCGAAGACGGCTGCACTCCTGGGTTCCGTTAAAGATGACTTACTACTCCGCAAGCCTGGAGTTTACAAGATACCATGTGAATGTGGCCTTTCATATATCGGACAAACGAATCGTACAGTCCAAGAGAGGTGTATGGAACATCGCAGGTACACTCGGCTCTTACAACCCAGTAAATCGGCTGTGGCAGAGCATTGTATTGATTCTGGTCACTCTATGGTATATGAAAATGTCGAAATTCTGACTTCTGTTTCATCTTTCTGGGACTCCGTAGTAAAAGAGGCCATTGAAATCCGCTTGACGAAGAATTTAATTAATAGAGACAGCGGTTTCACATTAGATAAATCATGGAATCCGGCACTTTCAATATTGAACTTACAAAGACGTCGCTACAGTTCAGCTCCCAGTAATACATCGACCTCCCAGCATGGATCGAATGCGCAGCCACAGACGTAACTCATACATATTGTACGTCTTTGCCGCCGATTAACATCACTGGCGCCTTGTTTATCTGTGGCCGCATGCGCAGTGGCGCGGTCCGCGAGTTTAAAAGGATGGAGCGAGCGCTGGAGCGTCAGTCGTACGGCTCTCTCTGAAGATGGCTGAAAGGTATACAGCCGAAATATTAGAAGAAGAAGCAGAATTTATGCGGCTGCATTCCCGAAACCTAATGGAGCAGTCTTTGCGCCGCGAAAACCTGAAGATTCACATCAAGTACCTCTTCGGGGAGGAGATGGTTTTATGTGTTCGACGTTTTGACAAGCTACGACATTTGAGAGCGAGATTATTGAGCTCTTTAAGTTTTTTACTGAGGTGCCGTGACCATGGCATAATTCCGAGGTTTGCCAGGTTAGTACATTTTATAAAATCGACTTCCATGAATAAGATTTTAATTAAAGCTGGTTCTGCTATTGTTAAGGAGAGGATCCGATTTACACGAAGGAAGCTGGATCTTGTTTCTCAAGAACTTTATCGTCTGCACCTGAAGATGTCTGTGGAGTTACCCAGCAACTCTTGGAACTGGATAGAGGGTACAACATGGGCCAAATCAGACTGGGTTCGTGAGGTAGCGACATCAAGACAGACTGCAAAGTTCAGCAGACTTGAGCCATCTCCACAGCAAAAAAGTATCATTCGACGCTCCGTCATTAATATGACGGATAGAGATTTGGACGATGCTACGATGATGGTCTTAAGCAAAGGACTGAATTTTGCACCCACGCCAAAGGTTTTGCCGATACCTGCATTCATCAGTGCCGTTGAAGAAGCTGTTCGACCACTCTCTACGGATTCTGCAGATGAAATAAGACGCGAAACTTGTCGAGCTGTTATGAAGGCTCGCCCACAAAGAAGCAATATATCTGTGGCAGAGAGGACTGCACTACGTATGCTCCGCCAAGATACTGAAACGGTGGTTCTCCCTGCCGATAAAGGTAATGCCACGTGACGACTATCATGATAAGATATACGGCTTACTGAATGATAGTATGTACCGGAAGATCAGTAAGGACCCCACCAACAAGGTGGTAAGGAAGACGGCGTCGCTTTTGAACGCATCCCCATTTCCACCAGAAGTCATACAAAGACTGAAACCAAGTGGTGCAGTGCCTCCAAGGCTTTATGGACTCCCAAAGATCCATAAGAAAGACGTTCCTCTACGTCCTATTGTGAGCAATATTGGTTCTCCCAACTATGATTGTGCCAAGCACCTGGCGTCACTATTGAGGCCGTTTGTGGGAAAATGTGATCATCATATAAGGAACTCTGCAGATTTTATTGGCAAATTAAAATCTTTGAAACTGAACACCTCCGATCTATTAGTTAGCTTTGATGTAGTGTCGCTATTTACTAAGGTACCTCTCTCTGAATCTTTAGATCTCATTGGAAAAAGTTTTGATAAGGAGATTTTAGCTTTGTTTCACCATGTGATGACCTCCACATACTTTTTATTTAATAACGACTTTTTTGAACAGACTGACGGTGTTGCCATGGGTAGTCCTTTGTCACCCTTGGTGGCCAATTTATTTATGGAGGACTTCGAGGAGAAGGCCCTGGAGTCTGCTAGTTTGAAGCCTACAGTTTTTTGGAGGTACGTTGATGATACCTTTGTAGTGTGGCCGCATGGCGAGGACAAACTGCAGGACTTCTTAAACCATCTGAATTCCATCCATGGACAAATTCAGTTTACAATGGAAGTGGAAAAGGAGGGATGTCTTCCATTTTTGCATGTCTTGGTTCGGCGCAAAGAAGATGGCACTTTGGGTCATGCAGTATATCGGAAACCGACCCATACGGACTTATATTTACATGCAAATAGTTGTCACCATCCTTCGCAGACGAGTAGTGTTCTAAGAACTTTGGTACACCGAGCACACGTCATATCTGATGAAAGTAGTTTAAAAGACGAACTTTTACATCTGAAGAGAGTTTTTGAGGACAACGGGTATTCTCCACAACAGATACGTAAGGCACTACAAATAAAACCTAAGGTGTCCGTAAGGAATGCAGAAGATGACGAGGAAACATTTAAATCCATGGCTTTCCTGCCGTATGTGGGAAGCCTTTCATCCAAAATAGGACGGATCCTCACTAAACATAAAGTAAAAGTGATTTTTCGTCCACCGGCGAAGACGGCTGCACTCCTGGGTTCCGTTAAAGATGACTTACTACTCCGCAAGCCTGGAGTTTACAAGATACCATGTGAATGTGGCCTTTCATATATCGGACAAACGAATCGTACAGTCCAAGAGAGGTGTACGGAACATAAAAGGTACACTCGGCTCTTACAACCCAGTAAATCGGCTGCGGCAGAGCATTGTATTGATTCTGGTCACTCTATGGTATATGAAAATGTCGAAATTCTGACTTCTGTTTCATCTTTCTGGGACTCCGTAGTAAAAGAGGCCATTGAAATCCGCTTGACGAAGAATTTAATTAATAGAGACAGCGGTTTCACATTAGATAAATCATGGAATCCGGCACTTTCAATATTGAACTTACAAAGACGTCGCTACAGTTCAGCTCCCAGTAATACATCGACCTCCCAGCATGGATCGAATGCGCAGCCACAGACGTAATTCATACATATTGTACGTCTTTGCCGCCGATTAACATCACTGGCGCCTTGTTTATCTGTGGCCGCATGCGCAGTGGCGCGGTCCGCGAGTTTAAAAGGATGGAGCGAGCGCTGGAGCGTCAGTCGTACGGCTCTCTCTGAAGATGGCTGAAAGGTATACAGCCGAAATATTAGAAGAAGAAGCTGAATTTATGCGGCTGCATTCCCGAAACCTAATGGAGCAGTCTTTGCGCCGCGAAAACCTGAAGATTCACGTCCTAGACGTGTTTGAGAGAAATTTTGACTGACAGAAACTTTGGCTAGATCGCGGACGTTGTTTATGTTGACGTTTCGCCGCATATGTTTATTGAAAAATTGTTTTATTACGATTTATCTCACTGTATCGTGAGTTTCCACTAATATGCGCCGCGCGGAGTGACCGAGCAGTTTGAGGCGCTACGTCACGGATTGCGCGGCCCCTCCCACCGGAGGTTCGAGTCCTCCCTCGGGCGTGTGTGCGTGTGTGTGTGTGTGTGTGTGTGTGTGTGTGTGTGTGTGTGTGTGTGTGTGTGTGTGTGTGTTTTGTTTTCAGCATACGTTAGTTTAAGTAGGGACCGATGACCTCAGCAGTTTGGTCTCTTAACAATCACAAACATTTGAACTTTTGAACACTGCTATGAATACTTTTTATCAAGTATAAAAGCAAAATAGCACAGTCAATAATCGAACTGGTAGAGGTAACTCACCTGTCCCAGCCATATATTACGCATGAAGAAGTTATGAACAAGATCAACATTTTATGGACACAGTGACATACAAGGGGACTGGAATGAAATAAAAGAAACGAAGTTCTCCGGTTCTTCAACGGAAATGTGGGCAATATGTTCCCGCATTGCAGTAGTTTAGTGACCTGTCATTAGAGGACCAATCAGAAGAAAATAAATTTTCGCATGCTTGTGTCTTCTATTTCATTTCAGTGTGAGGATGAAGTAATGTTAAACAAGTTACTAAACGTTTCACTGCCTATCCGCAGAAAGTTGATGTAATCATCAGCTCCTGAGTGAAACATTTCCATTAACAGCTTTTCAGTTGCATATTTCTCATTTTAAACCATTCCCTGGATCAGCGTCTTGCTTTTTTTCTTCATTAAACACAGTGCAAGAGGCTATGTTGGAAATGCTTTATCTGCATGTGTAGCAATTCCTACTAGTGCCAAAATACAGCATACACGAATAGTGTCTGCTTAAAAAGTAAGATTAAATTGACAAGCTTTCATAGTACGGGCATGTTTTACACATCCGCGGCTAGACAATAGCGAACTCAACGGGCAGGTTTGCTCTTTTAAAGTTGTCGCGCGGCGTAGCCGAGCAGTTCAAATGCTTCAAATGGCTCTGAGCATTATGGGACTTAACTTCTGAGGTTATCAGTCCCCTAGAACTTAGAACTACTTAAACCTAACAAACCTAAGGACATCACACACATCCATGCCCGAGGCAGGATTCAACCTGCGACCGTAGCGGTCGCGCGGTTCCAGACTGTAGCGCTTAGAACCGGTCGGCCACACCGGACGGAGGCCGAGCAGTCTAAGGCGTCTTGTCAGTCAGTTCGGCTTCCCCGTCGGAGGTTCGAGTCCTCCCTCGGACATAAGTGTGTGTGTGTGTGTGTGTGTGTGTGTGTGTGTGGTGTGTGTGTGTGTGTGTGTGTCGTCCTTATCGTAAGTTTAAGTTAGACTAAGTACTGTGTAAGCTTAGGGACCGATGAACTCAGCAGCTTGGTGCCAGAAGACCTTACCACAAATTTCCAATTTAAAAAGTTTAATTGCCCATTCGAAGAACGTTGACTTAATCATACGGTTCTGATAGGAATATTTCCTTTAGCATTTTTTCATGGGTAAATCTCTCATTTTAAGCCCTTACCTGGACCAGAGTAGTCTTCTTCTTCTTGTCTGCCGTTCGTGGTCTCGCTGTAGCGTTCTCACTTCCCGAGCACGTGGTCCCGGGTTCGATTCCTGGCAGGGTCAGAGATTTTCACCTGCCCCGAGATGACGGGGTGTGTTGTGTCGTCTTCATCATCATTCATCCCCATTACGGTTGGAGGAAGGCAACGGCAAACCACCTCCATTAGGATCTTGCTTAGTACGGCGGTACGGATCTCGTGCATAGTTCCCCTGCACTCTCTCAAGTAGCATCCTTCTTCTTTAAACACAGTTCCAAAGTTAATGTCGGGATTGCTTTGTCTGCATTTGTGGCCATACTCACTATTCTCAAAATACATGCGAATAGTGTCTGCTTCAAAGTGAGTTTAAACTGACAACCGTTGTTTGAATGTCTACGGGCTTGCTTGGCAAATCTGTGGTGTCACCGCCAGACACCACACTTGCTAGGTGGTAGCTTATATCGGCCGCGGTCCAATAGTACATGTCGGACCCGCGTGTCGCCACTGGCAGTGATCGCAGACCGAGCGCCACCACACGGCAGGTCTCGAGAGACGTACGAGCACTCGCCCCAGTTGTACGACGACGTTGCTAGCGACTACACTGACGAAGCCTTTCTCTCATTTGCCGAGAGACAGAATAGCCTTCAGCTAAGTTAATGGCTACGACCTAGCAAGGCGCCATTTGTACCATTGCATGTATCTCAAGATAGTCTCACTTGTATAATCAAGAATGCTGTATACCAAAGGACGATATAAAAGTTAAGTGTTCTAGTAGCTACGTTCTTTTCTTTATCACATTCATTACGAATCCTGTTCCAGACTTCGCGCCAGTCGGCGTGTGTGTACGTGTGCCCTTTCGGCTACCCGTCACTGTGGACTGGCTGCCTTGTCAGTCCACTACAAAATCCGTGGCCAGATAAGAGCGATTCTGACAAACAAGTTTGATCGTTTACAGGGGCCTTTTGAGTCAGCTGCTGTGTGTACTTACAGGGACCACTGAGTCAGCTGTTGTGGGTATTTTCTGAGAGTGGGCAGTTCAAGCGCCCTAACACCACGTTTAGGAAGCACAAACAGCGTGCGTGGATGAAGGCTGAAGTGACACATGGTCACAGCACACAACGATGTTTCCTTCTGCCACAGCAACCCATCATCCTTCACGGCGGTGTACGATGCCACACGGTGAAACTCGTGCAGGAGCTCCTGTGTAAGTGGGGGCGGGAGGGGCTCAAACATCCACCATATTCAACCGATA
Organism: Schistocerca nitens; assembly: GCF_023898315.1. Lineage (NCBI taxonomy): Eukaryota > Metazoa > Arthropoda > Insecta > Orthoptera > Acrididae > Schistocerca > Schistocerca nitens. Next base: position 142,830,718 of record NC_064625.1, read on the forward strand.
CGAGTCCATGCAATTATGATCTTTTGGCCAAAATGAAGTAAACTTTGTAGAACACGCTACAACACAAGAGAAGACAACATCTGTGCCACAGAGCGGTCCTTTGCAAGACATCGACAGAGACGGATGCACTGATTGTGTATGGCGCCTTCGATCTTTGTGGAGAAGGTGATCGAGATATAGGTTGATTATATTGAGGCCATGTAACATGGTGAACGTCTGCCAATAAAGTTTGATATGAATTGTAACCTGTAATCTTGAACATCCAAACTGTCGCCGCAACAATATTGCTATACTTTTGAAAAGGGGAAATCCTTTCGAAGATTGCAGGATCAGGAGATTTGATGAGCGATTAAAATAAATAGTTTGGTGGTTATTAGGTCAAATCAAGGAGAGGTTGAAATTTCCTGCTTATCAAAATAACGCTATTTCGCCCTTGAGCAGACTTTTGATGGGATTAAGGGCATATGCAACTGGCGTATTTAACACAGTTATTGGTGACAGTTCGGTCTATGTTGTAGCGATCAAGATTACCGTCCGCCGCATTTGTGTGTGTGTGTGTGTGTGTGTGTGTGTGTGTGTGTGTGTGTGCACTACATTTCAGCACGAACCATTTTTGTTCATTCCTCGCCTTTAGAGCGGTGTCAAAAATAGCTACGGCGCTCCTCACATGTAAAGTTTCCCTTAAGCTTCTTTTCGTAACAATATATTTTCTTTCTGTGTAATGGTCCGCAGCTGGTGGTCTTGCGGTAGCATTCTCGCTTCCCGCGCACGGGCTCCCGAGTTCCATTCCCTGCGGGGTCAGGGATTTGCTCTGCCTCGTGATGACTGGGTGTTATGTGTTCTTCATCATCATTTCATCAGCATTGACTCCCAAGTCGCCGAAGTGGCGTCAACTAGAAAGGACTTGCAATACGGCGGACAACTTCCCTGCATGGGGCCTCCCAGCCAACAATGCCATGCGATCATTACATTATGTGTAGTGTTACATAAACACGGTAAAATAGGCACTTTTCTATGTAACACACAGAGATAAACAGAGTCTAATTCCCAGTTACCTGAACGCATTTTGCTGACTGGAATTTAACGGTGGTGCAGCACAAAGACAACGTAAGTGTGATTGAGCTTTAACTGTGATCACAGGACCCTCGGTTATCTCGTTTTTTCAGATTGTGGGTGGGGGTGGGGTGTAAACTGAATTTTATATACCTACCACAACAAATCTTAAGAGGGTTTGCAGAGCAGACATGTTGATGGTTTTAGTGTATGAGAACTTAAAGTCCACCCCAGACAGCTATGTCAAATCGTTAAACGTTTGCAAAAGTAATGCTACACATTTCCAGATACATGTCTGCTTTCTTCAGAACGAACAAACACAGGTTTGTGAGACAAGCTGAATGTGTGTCTTTGTATGCATGGTTACATCTTCTTTATTTAATATTGTATTCTTCCACTAAACTACACACGAGCAGCATTCAGTCAGTAATGCAATAATGTGTTTTTCTGAAAGCAGGTTGGTTTTAGTCAGGATTCCAGCACAGCATATTATTCCACAAAATACTATTTTTCAATATAATCTCAATTCAATGTGGTGGCCTTGCGTCACCTTACTGAGAGGTCGTGTATGGCTGTGTGGTACCACTCTACTGGTCGATGTCAGGGTCAACACTGCATCAATAACCTCACCATCCACGTACTGTTTTCCGTAGGGCCCATGCTTCATTGGGTCAAACAGATGGAAGTCAGACGGTGTGAGGTCCACGCTGTACACTGAATGAGGAAGACAGTCCAATGAAGCTTTGTGAGCTCGTCTCGGGTGTGCAGCCTTGTGTGAGGCCTTGCATTGTCATGAAGAAGGAGAAGTTTGTTTGCATTTTTGTGGCAACAAACACGCTGAAACTCTGACTTCAGTTTCCCAGGCGTAGCACAGTTGCCCTACACTTCAGGTTATTGCACCATGAGGTTGTTGTTGTTCTGGTCTTCAGTCCTGAGACTGGTTTGATGCAGCTCTCCATGCAACTCTATCCTGTGCAAGCTTCTTCATCTCCCAGTACCTACTGCAACCTAAATCCTTCTGAATCTGTTTAGTGTATTCATCTCTTGGTCTCCCTCTACGATTTTTACCCTCCACACTGTCCTTCAATACTAAATTTGTGATCCCTTGATGCCTCAGAACATGTCCTACCAACCGATCCCTTCTTCTAGTCAAGTTGTGCCACAAACTCCTCTTCTCCCAAATCCTATTCAGTACCTCCTCATTAGGTATGAGATCTACCCATCCAATCTTCAGCATTCTTCTCTAGCAACACATTTCGAAAGCTTCTGTTCTCATCTTGTCCAAACTATATATGATCCATGTTTCACTCCCATACAAATACTTTCAGAAACGACTTCCTGACACTTAAGTCTATACTCGATGTTAACAAATTCCTCTTCTTCAGAAACGCTTTCCTTGCCATTGCCAGTCTACATTTTATATCCTCTCTACTTCGACCATCATGAGTTATTTTGCTCCCCAAATAGCAAAACTCCTTTACTACTTTAAGTGTCTCATTTCCTAATCTAATTCCCTCAGCATCGCCAAATTTAATTCGACAACATTCCATTATCCTCGTTTTGCTTTTTTTGATGTTCATCTTATATCCTCCTTTCAAGACACTGTCCATTCCGTTCAACTGCTCTTCCAAGTCCTTTGCTGTCTCTGACAGAATTACAATGTCATCGGCGAACCTCAAAGTGTTTATTTCTTCTCCATGGATTTTGATACCTACTCCGAATTTTTCTTTCGTTTCCTTTACTGCTTGCTCAATATACAGATGAGGTACGACATCAAATAGAATAAATCCTTCAGCGTCCCAGAAGACCTTTGCCACGATTTTACTGGCCGGGGATACAACTTTGAACATTTTCTTTGGAGGAGATGTGGTATCACACCACTCCGCAGATTGCCGTTTTCTTTCCAGTAAGAAGTGATTAGTCCATGTTTCATTGTCTGTGACGATGTTCGACAAAAAATTCTCGTGGTCAGTTTTGTAACGTGCAAGTCATTCTGCATGCATGGTCCATCATTGCTCTCTATTATCTCCTGATAAGCTGAGAGGAACCCACCACACCACTGACTGCCCCAACCAGTGGACGAGTATGTCAGCACTACCAATCAGACACGTGCAGTCGAGCAGCGAGGTATTTGATTGTGATCCATTGATCACCTCGAATAACAGTGCTCACATGTTCCAACATTGCAGGAGTCACAGCTGTGTGTGGCCGGTTGGCACGAGGGAGATCAGACAGGTTTTTAAGGTCTTGTTACGATAATAACAGACGCCTCGCCCAATGACTCGCCAGGCTTTTGTTCACTGCCAGGTCTCGACAGACATTCTGCAAGCGCCTACGAAAATCGGCACTGCTCTGCTTTTCCATCACATGGAACTCAGTGACAGCTCTTTGCTTGGAATGAACCTCCATTACAGACGCCATTTTGAAGACCATGTATAGCATCGCCACGTAAGGGGCCAATCATGAATGTATAGGGGCTGCAGTGAGAATATTCCACGATGTCAGACAGCAAATTCCGAATTTATTCAACCAAAACTGACTGAGAAAAAAAGTGTTGCATTATGTACTGAATGTCTTTCGTATACAATGCAACACTTTACTAACAATTATTACACAAATTTATCCACAAGGGTTATACATGACTAGTCAAATACTCGGTTGTGACATTATCATGACACCAATCATCATTAATCACACCAAGCACAGGGATCCAGAAAAATGTAGACTCTCTTTGATATTTAATGTTAATGGAACAAACTGGCGTACCCTTACAATTCTTGCATTGGGAGGGGGGGGGGAGGGGGGGCTAGATTATTGTGTGTGTGTTCTATTCAAAGTAAGCCCAATTAGCAGCCAGACAATGTCGATAGTGCTGAACTGTTGACCAAACTATTGAGCTGTCAGGGTTATCGGTGTGAAAGCCACACAGGATGCCTCAATGGTTTCTCATAGCTTGTCAGTGTAGCTAGCTTCTGTTGACAAACTTCATTTTCAAGGTCCCCCATAGGTAGAAGTCAACAGGTGTAAAGTGTAAGGTCTGAGTACTGTGGTGGGTACTCAGCATCTCCTCTTACACCTATCCATCATCCAGGTAGATTTTTATCCAAGCAGGCACTGACATCTCTCTTTAGTAGTGAGGTGGAGTGCCATCTTATTGTAGGCAAAATTTTTCATTTCCTAATACCTCTCAGATGGCAGATAAAACCGATGTTTGCAGCGCAGGAACACTGCTTCACCTTCAAGGAAGAATAGGTCTATCAAACCATGTGATGACAGACTGCACCATACATTAACACCCTGTAAATTAACATGTTTGCCCACATGAATGTGAGGATTTCCTCTGTTCCAGTAAATCTATCGGTATTTGATTTTAATACTAATTGTGATACACAGAAGGAACTCTTTCAACTCAGTCACACTTTTTTTGTTAATTGCATGTTATTGATGGTAATTTAAAGTAAGAGATTTAGTTCCGAATGTAACCAAAACTTCATTACCTCCATGTGTGTTTATGGAATACATGGACGGTATGACAGCAGCGGAAGCATAGTATGAGATACACAAAGAAATCAAGATAGTCTAGTTATTTTCAGTATAATACACTATAGGCCAAGTGACTGTTGTTCATCTGTTATCAACTGATAGATCAAATGCTAGTATCCACTGCAAAGTCTTCTTGAACAGTTCTCCCCAAGTGACTCCTTGATAGAATCATTCTGTATCAAAACTTCTGTAACAGGCAACTGATTAATAGTGGAAACTACATTACCAGCAATCATTTAAAAATAGATGCTTCAATCACAGTTGCTCCCAATCAAAAGATTTGAGGCTAAAAGGATGTTGCATTATCAAGTCTTGACCTGATCGAACCCAGCAAAACATTAATGAGTTCTCATGTATTTATCCATTATTACATGGTATGTGATGTGATGTGGAAGCACATACTTATCTCATCTTACAGCCTTCTTAACTGCCTTTGTAATTACAAATGAACTTAAATTTCTACTTCAAAGAGGTTAACCCCCCTTGGAAATCCCTCTTTTCTTTTGAATGGGACAGGTGCTGTGTCTTAACCTATAAGTATTTAATACAGAACAACACAAATTGCTTACAGAACAGTGAATACTGCCAGGTAATGTGGGCGGGGGCGGGGGGGGGGGGGGGAGGGGGGGGTGCAAGTGATAATTATATCAGTCATATCTTAATATCTTCCCTCCTCAAGACCAACAACTGTAAAAAAGGAAAACACATTTACCTGTTCCTAGGTGGCACCATGCACTTCTCGTTTCCTGTTGACTGTCTGTCTCTACACGTCTGCAGTAATTTTTAACAGCTCAATTGAGTCATGAATTTGTAGCAGGAATACATTTCAATTTGTGTGCAACACACAAAGTATAACTTACCTCTGTTTCATACTGAATGTAAAATCAAAAGCGAAATAAAACAAACACACACACACACACACACTCTCTCTCTCTCTCTCTCTCTCTCTCTCTCTCTCTCTCTACCCCCCCCCCCCCCCTTGACAGTGGTCTGTTTTACTCATATTGGACTTTCTGAAGTAGTAATTAGGCGGGCAGTGTTGCATGCTAAATAATATTCTGCGACATAGTGTGCAGATATTTTCCACTGTCATCCTTTTATTCCAGGCCTAAGCATTAGACCCTGGAAAAAAAATAATAATATTAAATATTTCTTCACTTTATCTGCTGGCAACTAACAACTAACCACAGAAAGAATGTAACCACAAGAGTTGAACTCAGTGCACTCTCAGAATATGAACCTCAGAACATTGCCAACTTGATTCATTTAATTTAAAATATCCAGAACTGTAGAAATATCCAATTACTTCCACTGCTCAAGGTCATGAGTATTTAGCCTAGGTGCTTCCAGCATTACACTAATCATCTTCATGACAACTTGTTGATTTCCCACAATAATTTAATTATTTGCACACCAGTTAAAATCATTATTCCCTCTGAGTGCAGAATAGAAATACAGATTCGAACAGCCTACTTCCAACAGTTTTCACAGTTTAAATGAGTACCTCAGTGCGGATGAACGTTTCCTTGGTTTGGTGATGAAGGCCTACTGGAGGGAAAAGGGAGGGGGTTTACTGCATCTAGCTGAACTATACACTGGCGTGACAAAAGTCATGGGATACCTCTTAATATAACGCGAGACCTCCTTTTGCCCTGTGTAATGCAGCAGCTTGATGTGGCATGGACTAAACAAGTCAGTGGAAGTCCTCTGAGGAAAGACTGAGCCTTGCTGCCTCCATGGCCATCCGTAATTGTAGAAATGTTGCTGATGAAGGATTTTTTGCACGAACTCAACTCTTGATTATGCCCCATAAATGTTTGATGGGTGGCCAAATCATCTGCTTAAATGTTCTATACTGTTCTTTAAACCAATGGTCAACAACTATAAGCGTGTCATCGTGCATTTTCATCCAGAGAAATTCCATCATTGTTTGGGAACTTTAGTCCCTGAATGGCTGCAAATGATCTCCAAGTAGCCACACTTAACCATTTCCAGTTAATTATAGGATCAATCAAACCAGAGGTCACAGTCCATTTCAGGTAAATGCAGCCGACACCAGTATGAGCTACCGCCAACTTGCTTAGTGTCTTGTTGACAGTTTGGGTCGTGGCTTCCTGTGGTCTGCACCACACTCAAACCCTACCATCAGCTCGAACTAACTGAAACTGGTATTCAACGGACCAGGCCATAGTTTTCAAATCTAGAGTCAAACTGATACGGTCACTAGCCCAGGAGATGTACTGCAGGCACGTTGTGCTTTTAGCGAAGGAACTCCCGTCGATTGTCTGCTGCCATAGCCCATTAACACCAAATGTCATCACACAGTCCTAACAGATAAGTTCGTCATAAATTCCACACTGTTTCTCCGGTTATTTCATGTAGTGTTGCTTGTCTGTTAACACTGACAACTCTACACAAATTGTGCTACTCTTGAGACATTGGCCACTGCATTATCCACGGCGAGAGGTAATGCCAGAAATCTGGTATTCTTGACAAAGTCTTGACAATGTGGATCTCAGAATATTGAATTCCCTAATGATTTTTTAAATGGAATGTCCCATGTATCTAGCTCCAACTTCCATTATGTGATTGAATTCTGCTAATTCCTATCATGCCACCATAATCACTTTGCGAACTTTTTCAGATTAATCACCTGAGTACAAATGATGGTTCTGTCAATGCACTGCTCTTTTATACCTCGTGTACACGATACCACTGCCATATCTGTATATGTGCCTATTGCTATCCCGTGACTTGTCGCCTCAGTGTATTTGCTGGGTAGAAAAAACGCACATTTTTAAATGTTTAACAATATTTTATTTAGCTCTCTATTAGATCTTCAAGTACATAGCTCAACACATTTTAACAGAATACAAAAAATAGTAATGAAAAAAATAAGTGATGAACTGGGAACTACTTACAATTATGTTCAATAAATTCAGTGTGTTAAAAAGGCATGCATTACAGTTTTCATACAGGAAAATATGGTATTTTAAACATAAAAATAGTATTTAATAAAAAAGTAATGTATATCAAGTAAGGAAAGGAAAAACATGGAAAACAACATAAAGGAATAACAGGCATCAACTCTTTAGTAGTCAAAACCACGGAGTTATCCAATATGGAGTACAAACATTAAGGAGAGAGTTACTAAAATAAATACAAGTCACATACATAGTTCAATGTGATTATAGTATGACAGAGTATATAGAGATAAATCATTGTAGTTGCATGTTTATGTATTCTATAACACTCTGATGATCCAGAGCACACTGAAGGACAAGGGTAGTGTTTTACATCTTATTGACAGTGTAATCGTTAAAGAGAGCGCAAATACTGTGTGAAATTGGTGGGGGTTAACCTCACATACTACTTATCTGTGAAAACCATATTTAGTGAGGAAGAGAGCAATGCCTGTGCAGGTATTTCACCACATCAAGATTTGTGAGCAAGACTAAAAAAGTTACGCTGTACAACAGGTCAAACAACTGAGAACTCATTATTACTCCAGATAAAGAAAGTACAGTGGTAGTTTTATATAAATGCTTAAAGGAGCATACAGTGAATAACTTCTAGCTCTTGGGATCCACAGTCAAACTGAATTTTTCGATTGACACTGTTTTTAGCCCATAGCAATGGGTTAAGTGCCACAATTGCAACCGTGTATTGCAAAATAAAACATTACAGTCAATGGTGGAAAGATGATGTCCTTCAGAAAAGAATATGCCATTTTTTGCATTAAAATAAATTATTGAAAAACAGTTTTAACTGTTAGAACTTTTACAGAGGTCTTCCTGTTGTCTTTGTAAACCTAAACTGTTGACTAGTACCTAATTTGTGATTACAAGTCATGACAGAAGGTGCGCTGCCAGATTTAGAACACACAAAACACGTCTGAAGATAAGTAGCTTGAATAAGGACATTTTGAGTGTACTTCAAGTAAATGGCCCAAAACTAATACCGCAAGAAATATTTGCAATTTGACAGTATTATGAAATTCAGAGCAAAACATGAAGCTTCATGAAATCTTGGAAAAATTTAAATATTATGGTGTATCAACATTAAATTTCATCTCTGACATACATTCACAATCTAGCAAATGAACTGCACAAGTTAATTCCAACAGAACAATCCAAGGTGATCCAGGTAAACTGGAACCTTACCAGCACAAACACTGCTGCAGAAACGGATCACATCAAACATTACGTGCCAACCATAAACATAACCATAGATATTTTCTTTCAGTTTCACTGGATGCAATGGACAACACAACTTTTACTGTATAACAAGACAGCAAATATGTTAAAAAATTGAAGTGGTGCCTGCTCGATAACACTAGGTAACTTGGAAAGGAAACAACACTTTTTAGCATGGGAATCCATTAGGACAATCAGCATCAAGTAATCAGAGTTCCTTTGCATAGAGTTCCATCAGTGCATCAGTAATGGCCTTGATCACAATTCACACAAACGAATCACTTAAACATTTTCCCTGTTTTTATAATATCACATGATGCCACTGCTCTGTTCTCCCTTTTTTTCTCTGTAGCTGCTGAGAGACCAGTTTCTTCAGTTATTGTGAAAGGTTTCTGGTGGTCACTATGAGCACTAGTGTACATTCTGTTCAGCTTCAGAATATCACTAGATATCCATGTGTGAAACTGCCAATGTGTAAAGAAATGCTTTCTGTTGCACAACAGATGGCTATCACATTTTACTCAGGAGTAACCACAGATAAATTGACTACACTCGCATGATTGATCCACACAGGTGACAACTGCCATTGGAGTACTGAATGATCAAACTGTATCACTTATCAGCTGTTCTCTAGAAGTCTAAGGCTCACAAAACAACTCATCTCTGATTCATTCCTCAGCTCCATGGGCAGACAGATGATACACAAAAATCCACTGCAACAGTATTGCTAAGTATTAGTCCAATTATGTATGCAATACGTGTGCTAGTAATCTTCAGACTCAGGGTTCTATATTACCACTCTGCAATATCAGAGCAACAGTAATCCACAACAGCCATCCCAAAGTTACCATTTTGAACAGTGCAGCAGATCTAAGAACCTCGGCTGGTGGCGCGGCGGCCGCCCCTCGGCTGGTGGCGCGGCGGCCGCCCCTCGGCTGGTGGCGCGGCGGCCGCCCCTCGGCTGGTGGCGCGGCGGCCGCCCCTCGGCTGGTGGCGCGGCGGCCGCCCCTCGGCTGGTGGCGCGGCGGCCGCCCCTCGGCTGGTGGCGCGGCGGCCGCCCCTCGGCTGGTGGCGCGGCGGCCGCCCCTCGGCTGGTGGCGCGGCGGCCGCCCCTCGGCTGGTGGCGCGGCGGCCGCCCCTCGGCTGGTGGCGCGGCGGCCGCCCCTCGGCTGGTGGCGCGGCGGCCGCCCCTCGGCTGGTGGCGCGGCGGCCGCCCCTCGGCTGGTGGCGCGGCGGCCGCCCCTCGGCTGGTGGCGCGGCGGCCGCCCCTCGGCTGGTGGCGCGGCGGCCGCCCCTCGGCTGTGTGCTACTGTGGTAGTCCCTCTGTTTGTATCACAGTTGCCTCAGCTGTGGTAGTGCACTCACTCCTATAGTTACGGCTCGGGCACCCCTCTGGTTGTGACACATGCTCATCTGTAGGCTCAGTGCTGTTGTAATTCCTGAATATGCTAAGTAAATACAGCAAGATCACTAATCAAAGCCAGCTCCTCTGCTTCGTGGCGGCATTTTGGAACACTTTGTCACACCTGCTGCCCTCAAAATGTGTAATAGTGTCTGTGGGCAGCAACAGCAGAATTAACTGGGTATGAACACCCATGTACACAAGGATGGACTCTGTACACCATTGATTTTCTATAAACAGTGACTTATTTAGGTAATGCCTACAGAGGTGTTCTTACACAGGCAAGTAACCTCGTCTGGATCTGTGGTTTCATCAGACACAAAGCGCCAAAATATGACGATGATAACTGATCCTTATTCATGCTTGCATTTCACATAAATAGTCAAAAGTTTGTCACAGGAAGTGTTCTGGATACAAAAGAACCCAATACAACATAACCTATAACTAAATGGATGAAATTCAGTAACAAGATTATGATTAAAAAGTAAGTAGAGAAACCTGGTACATTACCATTCTTCATAAATATTTAATGCTAATAACAACTAAACAGATCCTATATATTAACAAATAATCTCACAACATTCATGTACTAAGAATAAAATGTTAATTTTAAACATTTGCTTTGTTGAAAATGTAATGAACTATTATGCGAAGTATATGAGAAAATACTAAACAACATTTTGTGTCCCATATAATGAACTATAAGTTACACAGTAAAAGCTCACGAAGAATTTTTTCCAACATAACTGTTTCTCATTGGCAATGGCATTATTTCTGTCAAAAGCACAGAATAGGCACAGTCAGTGTTCTTCAAGAACTGATTGATGATCAGCAAGCATAATGCATGTATGGCCACTCACTGATTTTGGCTTACAGCGTGGAAAAGCCATATGCCCGACTTTCGAACTTTTCCCATTTCGTGCAAATCTCAGACGATGGTGAAATGATCACAGTTCATCACATTTGCCAGTTCTCAACTATACTGAATTGAATTGCTGCGGATCAATGTGTTTAAACAATGATCAAATCTCTAAGGTTTTTCCTTAATGTGGAGAGTCAAAACAATCCACCTTTTTTTGCTGTGCTCTTTCTGACGGTGCAAATGTTTCTGGCTGCCTCTGCTGGTGTCACACTTCTACTGAATTTGACCAGAAGCATATATTGGAAATTTTCAGATTTCTCTAATTGGCCCTTTCTTTTATCCCACAGATCCACTCAGTATCTCCAAATGACAAACTAACAATATATAAACTCAAAGAGCAAGAGTGAATACAAATAAAAATGGCATTCAATAAATAAACCCATAGCAACTGCATAACTTACATACAAAACAAATATTCTACAAACTAATGCACCAACTTCGTACAATAAGGAGATACTGACTGAGCATCATAAATTAGCAGAGAAGTAACATTAAAAATTGTTATATTGGGAAGCTCATGTCAGGAAGCTCACTCATCATACAGTGTATTAAAAAAAGTAACAGAAAGCAATTGCATAACATACTCATGGCAACTCTGATGGTATTATACAAGGTGTGAATGAAAAGTTATACAATTAATTTTTTCCATTACTCTTATTGAACCCATTGCGTATGGACAAGTTGGGAGTTGGTCTTTCAAACACTGTCTTGCTCAGCCCACTCTCAACTTTTGAAGAGTCAGAACAGCTATTTCCCCATGTCTAGCTATAGTGCAAATGTCACAATGAGTGGTGGAGTTATTACTCCAGTAGCATGCCATTTCATTCTGTATTACTCTTCACAAAAAGTCATGCTGACATCTAGCAAATGATTCAGCAAGACTTCAGGTACACATGCTTTGTTAGATCTGTCTGAGTGACCAAAGCCATTAAAGGAGCCCCAGGAAGACATTGCTGTACATGGACATCAAGCAGTAAAAAGAGACAAGATGATGATCTTGTTCATGATCTTTCAAACACCAGTCATGCAGATGACACCAGACACTTACAGCTATATCGATGTGTTCCACAGATGAAAGTAGCAATTACACCACGGCCGAATTCCCATCCACGTCTCTGCCACCTGGCACAATTTGGCAGCACTGCCCCAACTCCTACAATCCTAACTTGGCTCCAGTAGACTTTTCCCTGATCTTGAGAGGCACAATCATTGGTGAAAAATGTGTAGGTGGCAGAGGACATTATTTTGAGGAATGTTAATCATGTATTAAAGTTTTATAGATAACCGTATAATAAATCACCGAACATCTTAACAACCTACAGTCTGATTCATGAAAGATGGTAGTACCTGCAGGTCAAGGCACAGATGGGGATTGCAAGCTATAATGCTCACAATGGCTATGATAATTACAGCAGAGTGCTCAGAAAATGAGCGCTCACTGGGTGTCAGAGAATGTATAACATACGTGCACGGAACACGCCGAAACTTGCCCACCATCATTCTTGACTAACTGTAGACATGATAGCACTGCAAATTTGCATGTGTAAATTCAGAAACACACAACCTCACAAGCAAAACTGATTTCAAGAACAGCAAATTTTAACTGTAATCTTCTGTCTCGCATTACATTACTTCCATATTTAATATTGAAAGTAATCTAGTATCATATGTTTACTGTTATCTTCTGTATCAATGAATACTAAGACTACATTTTCATTAACTTAAAATTGTATAATGCGAAAAAAAGTTTGCTGAGTCTTATATCACTGAGTAGGTAACTAATCCATAATTACTTTGCTGCTACAACAACAATCAGTACACCAAAAATTTTATAATCTCTCCACAATATCGGGGAGACTGTTTTGCTTCACAACAAGATCTTAGTAAAAAAAAACATTAACAACTTATTGTGTCAATGAAACAAAGGAATCTTATGTTTCCCTTTTAATACACTGACTCACAGTACAGTGTCTGGTCAGATTAAAAAGGAACTTTAATGTCGAGTGCTATTCAAATATTAATTAGATATTATACTGCTTAACTGACAGAAAGGTCTTGATAAGTTCCATTACAAAGAAATTTATTTATCTATCTCTTTATTTATGTCTGTGGACCATTCTGTACAATGGTATTGGTCAAGTTTACACCAAGTTAAAAAATTACAAGTTTCAAAAAAATTCATAACTACATGCATATATCAGTAAAACTACTTATTTCTACAAAAATATCCTCTAAAAAACATTGATATATGTATACAATTTCCGAGGATTAAAGTCACACTATGTGTTCTGAAAATTTTTGCAAATTTGCAGTTCTATATCAAACTTAAATTAGTTTTTTTTATTTCTAGATTTCTTAACACCTGAATCGACAAGTTTTAATAAAAAGACATTTTGGTTTATTTCTGAAAACAGAAATGTTTTCTATTATCTTTATAAAGTTTCGCAATCTACTGTATAGAAGGCATCCTGCTATTATAGGCTTTTTGACAGTTAATTGGAGTCTATTTCCTCCTATGTGATAACGATTTTCATTTCTTGTGTATTGGTTTTGACATCTCTGTTTAACAATGCAGCATGGTTACTTTTTACATAATTAATTGTATGATATACATATAGTGATGCTACTGTTAATATGTTTAGTTCTGCAGGAATCTCTAGGAGATGATTTTGTTATGCGTCTTACAGCAGTTGAATATGCAAAAGAGTAAATATTATTATCAGTTTACAGTACACCATGTGGTGATCCTGAAATTTTTATAAATAAGTTAGAGGCATTGCTCAATATATTACATGATAACAAATGAACAATAACAATAAGTAGAGATTTTGATGACACCTTATTGACTGAAGGTGCATCCAAAGATCAGTTCCTGAATGTTTTACAGAGCTTCAACTTGCATCCGCATATAACTAATCCTACAAGAGTAACTCTTCAAAAAGTCTTATAGGTAATATTTTCACAAATATAGAGCCATAGATACAGATGTAATAAACGTTGACCAAGGAATATATGATAACAATGCACTCATCCTTAAATTTCCCATAGCCCCTGTGACCAAAAATAGTTCATATCAAATGTACAAAAGAACTATCTCCATGAACAGTTGCAGTCACTTCATAAATACTCTGACCAACCAATCATGGGCAGAAGTACTGTCACAAACTTGCACAAACGTTGCATGTAATGTTTTTCTTCCCTGTTTACATTGAATTTCCAAATGTGTTTGCCTAAAAAACTTGTCAAAACAAACTCATACAGCCATCTACAAGCTAACTCCTGGATCACAACAGGTATTAGAAATTCCTGCAGGACCATGCTTAGCTATAAACTGAAAAGTTGTACTGACCCCGAGTTCAAAGAATATGTAACTAAGTGCAAAAAATATATAGAAAAGTAATTACAAAAGCAAAATTATTAAGTAATGATAAATTATTAAGAGAATCAGGCAATAAATTAAGAACAGTAGAAATTGTGAAAACGAAAATAAGTAAGGGCCAGAAAATGGTACTAAAATAGTGAAAATATTGAATTATAAGATGAAACCCTGGCAAATTATACAAATAATTACTTTTTAAGTGTACCTGTGTCATTAAGTAAAAACTTTACTGAACATGAGAAATATATATATATATAACAACCAAATTAATAAAATTATACAAATAACTAAAAGAAAGTGGTCACTTACACAACTACAAGCAAGGCCATAGACAGTTGTTGTTATACACCAGACAGATATACTGTATAATAAATCACCGAACATCTTAACAACCTACAGTCTGATTCATGAAAGATGGTAGTTCCTGCAGGTCAAGGCACAGATGGGGATTGCAGGCTATAATGCTCACAATGGCTATGATAATTACAGCAGAGTGCTCAGAAAATGAGCGCTCACTGGGTGTCAGAGAATGTATAACATACGTGCACGGAACACGCCGAAACTTGCCCACCATCGTTCTTGACTAACTGTAGACGTGATAGCACTGCAAATTTGCATGTGTAAATTCAGAAACACACAACCTCACAAGCAAAACTGATTTCAAGAACAGCAAATTTTAACTGTAATCTTCTGTCTCGCATTACATTACTTCCATATTTAATATTGAAAGTAATCTAGTATCATATGTTTACTGTTATCTTCTGTATCAATGAATACTAAGACTACATTTTCATTAACTTAAAATTGTATAATGCGAAAAAAAGTTTGCTGAGTCTTATATCACTGAGTAGGTAACTAATCCATAATTACTTTGCTGCTACAACAACAATCAGTACACCAAAAATTTTATAATCTCTCCACAATATCGGGGAGACTGTTTTGCTTCACAACAAAATCTTAGTAAAAAAAACATCAACAACTTATTGTGTCAATGAAACAAAGGAATCTTATGTTTCCCTTTTAATACACTGACTCACAGTACAGTGTCTGGTCAGATTAAAAAGGAACTTTAATGTGGAGTGCTATTCAAATATTAATTAGATATTATACTGCTTAACTGACAGAAAGGTCTTGATAAGTTCCATTACAAAGAAATTTATTTGTCTATCTCTTTATTTATGTCTGTCGACCATTCTGTACAATGGTATTGGTCAAGTTTACATCAAGTTAAAAAAAATTACAAGTTTCAAAAAATTCATAACTACATGCATATATCAGTAAAACTCCTTATTTCTACAAAAATATCCTCTAAAAATCATTGATATATGTATACAATTTCCGAGGATTAAAGTCACACTATGTGTTCTGAAAATTTTTGCAAATTTGCAGTTCTATATGAAACTTAAATTAGTTTTTTATTTCTAGATTTCTTAACACCTGAATGGGCAAGTTTTAATAAAAAGACATTTTGGTTTATTTCTGAAAACAGAAATGTTTTCTATTATCTTTATAAAGTTTCGCAATCTACTGTATAGAAGGCATCCTGCTATTATAGGCTTTTTGACAGTTAATTGGAGTCTATTTCCTCCTATGTGATAACGATTTTCATTTCTTGTGTATTGGTTTTGACATCTCTGTTTAACAATGCAGCATGGTTACTTTTTACATAATTAATTGTATGATATACATATAGTGATGCTACTGTTAATATGTTTAGTTCTGCAGGAATCTCTAGGAGATGATTTTGTTATGCGTCTTACAGCAGTTGAATATGCAAAAGAGTAAATATTATTATCAGTTTACAGTACACCATGTGGTGATCCTGAAATTTTTAGAAATAAGTTAGAGGCATTGCTCAATATATTACATGATAACAAATGAACAATAACAATAAGTAGAGATTTTGATGACACCTTATTGACTGAAGGTGTATCCAAAGATCAGTTCCTGAATGTTTTACAGAGCTTCAACTTGCATCCGCATATAACTAATCCTACAAGAGTAACTCTTCAAAAAGTCTTATAGGTAATATTTTCACAAATATAGAGCCATAGATACAGATGTAATAAACGTTGACCAAGGAATATATGATAACAATGCACTCATCCTTAAATTTCCCATAGCCCCTGTGACCAAAAATAGTTCATATCAAATGTACAAAAGAACTATCTCCATGAACAGTTGCAGTCACTTCATAAATACTCTGACCAACCAATCATGGGCAGAAGTACTGTCACAAACTTCCACAAACGTTGCATGTAATGTTTTTCTTCCCTGTTTACATTGAATTTCCAAATGTGTTTGCCTAAAAAACTTGTCAAAACAAACTCATACAGCCACCTACATGCTAACTCCTAGATCACAACAGGTATTAGAAATTCCTGCAGGACCATGCTTAGCTATAAACTGAAAAGTTGTACTGACCCCGAGTTCAAAGAATATGTAACTAAGTGCAAAAAATATATAGAAAAGTAATTACAAAAGCAAAATTATTAAGTAATGATAAATTATTAAGAGAATCAGGCAATAAATTAAGAACAGTAGAAATTGTGAAAACGAAAATAAGTAAGGGCCAGAAAATGGTACTAAAATAGTGAAAATATTGAATTATAAGATGAAACCCTGGCAAATTATACAAATAATTACTTTTTAAGTGTACCTGTGTCATTAAGTAAAAACTTTACTGAACATGAGAAATTAACAGCCCCAAAAGTAGACAGTAGTATGCTGTTAAATCCTACAAATGATAATGAAATATTAAAGGTGATAAAGAGTCTAAAATCAAAAATGTCTGCAGGTGTGGATGAACTGCCTGTGTCAATAATAAAAAGGTTGTCCAACAAATTATAAAGCCCCTGGTACATATTGCCAGTTTTTCTTTCAGCAAAGGTGTGTTTCCTCAGAGGTTGGAAATCTCTAAGGTTAGACCACTGTTTAAAAAAGGAGATCCACACAAGGTAGAAAATTATAGACCAGTATCCCTTCTCCTATTATTTTCCAAATTCTAGAGAAATTAATGAAAACCAGACTCATAAATTACTTAGATGCTTACAAACTTCTGAACTGCGATCAACATGGCTTACGCTTGGGCCACAGCATGGAATCGGCTATCTGTGCTTATACTGCAGAAATTGTCAGGAATCTTGACACTGAAAAACGTGTAGTGGGATTTAACTTAGATCTATCTAAAGATTTCAATACAGTAAATAACCAAATTCTGTTAATCAAGATGGAGGCAATAGGTGGTAGGGGAGTTGTGAGCGCAATGCTTTGACTCTTACCTTCAAGCTGGAACTCAGGTGGTACAAATCATCACAGAACATAAAAATCAGATGCAAAGAAATTGGAAATAGGCATCCCACAGGGCAGTGTTCTTGGTCCCTTATTAATCTTGCTTTATATAAATAACATAAAAAAATCCAAATATTTCTACCAAAATAATGTTGTTGCACATGACAAGCATAATTAAAAGTGATGATAAAAATCATTAATCACCACAACTGACATAGTCCTGAAATATATACAACAATGGTTTAATGCTAATGTGTTAACACTTAATCTAAGTAAAACATATTATATACAGTATGGCAAATTAACCCAAGATATGGACCTTCAGTTACAACTAATTGATAAGGAGGTAGAGAGTGTGCAATCCACAATGTTTTTGGGCAGGCACATTGATCAAAACGTCAGTTGAAAGGACCATTTCAAGTATTTATGCCACACGTTCAATTCGGCAAGTTTTGCGTTGAGGATATTGTCTAGAGTATGCAGCAGAGGCTCTACTAGACTAGTGTATTTTGCTTACTTTCAGTCCATTGTGTCTGACAGCATAGTGTTCTGGAGTAAAACTGAATCAAGCTTAATAGATATCTTCAAATTTCAGAAAAGAGCTATACGAATCGTAACACACAATTCTCCAAGAACTCATTGTAGGCCCCTTCCCTAATAACTACAAATACCCAGTATGAGAATGAATAGTTTTGTGAGTAACAAGAGACTTTAAAGTGTAAATAATATGAAGAATGAGCACATACACTCCTACAGCAGTTCAGTACTTTGAGAACTCACGTCTTTTTTGATCTCTTAATGATAAAACTGCGTGTAAAAATTCCTCTCTCAAATACTCACTTCACCATGTTGTGCTTATGAAATTGCATGCAGTGTGGGTGCACTGTACATATAAATCAGTATCTGTACTGGTGAAAACTTTCAAATAACTGCGTATCACAAATCTGAAATAAACTGAATTGCATGAATGCAATGGAACAAAGAGAGAACAGCACCAGTATTCAAGGTATGCCTACTCTCCTGATGGGTTCAAACTTAATTGTATACATGCACCATTTGCAGTAAAAGAAATAAACAGAATTGTACAAACAGATACACAGGATGACATTTCCTGACAACGAATGAACGACGAAATTTTGAGAGTAGATTCTCTAACTGAACATCTTAAAGATAAGAACAGTTAAATTACACGAGTGTGACAAACAATGGATTGATCTGTCCTGGTAACAAAAAATAGACCACATCTTGCAAGAGTAGAAAATATAAAACAGCAACACTGCAAAATGTTTCAATAAATGTGATACACGAGACGTCCTAGTAAACTTAAACACACACACACACACACACACATACACACACACACACACACACACACACACACACACTCTAACAGTGTTTGCGATGTCGCTGAACTGTTGACCAAACTACGGCTGTCAGTGTCATGGTGTGATAGCTGCACACAATGCCTCTATGGTTTTTCATGGCTCACTCGGGGTAGCTGGCTTCTGTTGATAAACTTCGCTGTTCATGGCACACATAGGTAGAAGTCAAGAGGTGCAAGGGCCGGAGACCATGAAAGGTACGCAACAGCTCCTGTTCGACCTGTTCATCGTCCAGGTAAAGTTTCACCCAAGTAGGCTCTGATATCTTTGTAGCAGTGAGGCAGAGCGCTATTTTGGTTTAGGTAAATTCTTTCATTTTCAAACACCTCTGATATGACATGTAAAATCAATGTTTGCAGCATATGAAGATACACTTCGCCTGTTAACTGTACCTTCAAAGAAGAATGAGCCAATCAAACTGCACAATGGCAGACCACACCACACATTAACACATGCTTGTCGGCATGAACGTGAGGATTTTCGGGAGCCCGGTACATGCAGTTGTGGTGGTTTGAAATACCAATTGATTTGAACTGCGTCGCATCAGTCTAGATGACCATTGCTGCAAACCATTCGTCCTCACAAAGCATTCGCACTACTCCATCCTTCGATCCAGGTCGTCACCGTTTATAGCATGCAGTGATCTTTGAATGTACTGCACAATTTCCACTTTGCACTGTCATCTGTTGGAAAACGTGTGACTACACTACCACGCAAACTTGCAACTATGTGATTTTGCTCCAAAGATACTATCAAAGAATGTCTACATTTTTCTGGACCCCTCTATATAGCAGATTCTATCGAGTAACCTATGTGACAGGTTGTATGACACATTTCAGTAATCATATTTCGCATGTTACCATTGTGAGCATCTATGATAAATGACAGAAACGCAGGGAAACGACGAGTAGGCGACATTGTGTTAGGCAACCATGCTTCACCACAGAGTGGAAGTCGCAGGGTTGCCCAGTGTGTAAAGTTAAAAAGGCTACAATGTAGCAGATCTGATGACAAAGTACAGTGCTGCATGTGTTGAAGATACGTCTCTGCAGCAGATGACCTTACTTTTTTCCATGTAGCACCAACATCGTCAATTACGATATCGTGGCTTCACTGTGACTGGACCACAGATTAATGTAAACATGTTGCCCAGTCAGATGAACATTCTCATTACATCACATTGATTGTTGTCCCTCAATACACCATCATCCACCTTATTACACAAGCGAGAAATTGACATGTCTCCATAAAACATCTGAGGGCCATGTATCTGAATTTAATAGGGCTACACCCGAAAAGAAATCCAGGTCCTCAAAGCGGTTTTTTATATGATCTACCAAAGACTGAAAAAATTGCTTCCGAAATGTCTGAAATCTGTTATATTCATCACAAGATGGTTGTTTAATTAATACCCCTTTGAATGCGCGCTTTTCCTCCAACTCTTGTACTATCATCCTAATTCGTGGGGAGTCATTTGTTTTCAGTGTTTCACAAGTTCTTATAGCCACGTCAGTTTCTAGATTTGCTTTAAGGACTGAAGAATTTCTGTTCTGCATAAAGAATGATAATACTAGCAGAACTTCTAGGGCCTCAGAAAGCATAACTAATTCCATTACAAGCAACAACTTTGTGAGATGTTTATGAAACCTTCAAATTTAGATCTCTCCTGAGTTGATCGGGAACCACCATGTCTCAGTTCTTCAAAAAGATGGACAAGAGAACTGTGACTTTCAAGAAGAGTTCGAACAGCATTAAATGAGGAAGCAACCCAATGTACGCGAAAAATACGGCCTAGTTTTAATAGCTGCGAGAATAATTCTTGTGAAACACTTTGTAGTAGTCTCTGATTTTTAGAGAACACAGAATATAAGGAAGCTAAAAAAACCTGTATATGGTATACATCTGCTACATCATTCATAACATTGTGGACAGCTAATTCCATTTTGTGGTTCATACACTGAACGACAGTTTTAAATGACTACGCAGTAGAGTGGCTACGCCTTTATAAGGTGCAAGCATTGTTGAGGCACCATCTGTTGCGATACCTACAAGGTAGTTTTTTAGTACATCATTTGTAATGCCATACTTTTCAAGAGCTGCTAACAATGTGCTGAAAATGCATTCTCCCATCCCACTTTCTAATTTAACAATGTCAAAAAAATAATTGCAAGCAACTCCCTCAAAGGACAAACGTAAATATATTGTTAAACAAGTTTTATTGGAAACTGATGTACTTTCGTCCATCATGATACTGAAGTTTGTACCCTATTCTACAAGGAAGTGAGCAAGATTCTTTTTCATTTCTTCTCTTACAAACATAATGATATTTCGGCATGCATGGTCAGAATGAAGCATATTACCGACTGATAAACCATTCAGCTTTTGTAGTTCGTTTACTGCAGGATACGATTTGAATGATAATTTCTGTTTAGCTATTAAATACGCAGATCTGAACAACGAAGCAGTTGCGATTACTTTTTCTTGATGCTGCTTTCCCCACAACTTTTCACTTTCACTCACGCATTTTTCTAAACTTTTCTTTTCTTTTATACTCATGATTTCTACGCACTTAATTTGTGATTTGAATTTTTATGATCCCCGATTTTATCATTTAGTTTTTTGGCGTTATTAGCAGAAACAACAGTTAAAAACGCGTTAACGATACGCACACGTTCACTGCTTTCCACCTTAAATTCACGAACTTGTGAACACACTGTGCATATTACTAAGTTTTTGTCATTTACGGACAGCCACGGCTTAGTCTTTTGCCAGTTTTGGAAACGTGATAAGGCAACACAATTTGCTACTATAATCTCAAGGGTACTGTTACTCCCATTCCTACCTTGAGACGTGTCACATTTGTCAGTCGCCGGAGATTTATTCTCTTCCCCTGTATTACCACCATCATTACCGTTTTCTTTTTTTCATTCACTGTCTATTTTAACTCTTTTAGCACCACTGTTAGTATCCCAACTGTCATGTATCAGGCTCTTAAGGAAATCCGAAATATTGCTTTGTTTGGGTAACATCCTGAAATTCCGTAGCTCATACAGGCCCGGACGCATTCAACTCTCTAATGAAGCTACTGAAGCGGGAACGTGTAAAGTTCGCCGTGTATTTGGCGGACGCGAGCCAACGACCGAACGGCACCAATTAATTTGGAGTACGCGATGCTGGGGAGCCTGTGTTAAGCTCAACCCACGTGGCTCCCGGCTAGCGAAGTCATTTTGCGTGATCCCGTCTGGCAGACACCGTTGCTCACTTCGCACTACTTTGTGCTTTCGTCCCAGGCGCGTTAGTCCGCGTCATACCGTTGCCAAAAGGTGGCCTAACGGTAAATGTTCGCACAGGTACCGGGCCGGTCACCACCCTGCGTCAGGGCTCGGGGTGGGAATTTCAGCCCCAGCTCACCCATCTCTGTGGTATTACTGTTGCGGTGTGACTGCCACACTACTTCCCTCGCAAGCTCGCAAGTAAACGGATGACGCACCTTAGACGAAAGCAACAATGACAGCATGAGAATGATGATTTAGTTCTAAATGTTTTGAAATGCTTTACTACATAACACTTTTTCAAAATTAATAAGCGAACATATTAATATAAGGCTGTATTAAAAACTTTCAGTGTTCGGCTCAACAAATTTAAATTATATGTAAAGTTCTACACCAGTGCATGGGAAATAAACATCCCAGGTTGGGATGCATAAACTAAAACCAGAGGAGGGGATGGTCTGCTGCAGAGGGGGGGGGGGGGGGGATCCCCCATCCCCCCCTGCAAATCGCACACTGATGCAGACAAATGAGAGTACATATTCCTTCCTGGAGGGAATGGTGGCGCGAGAATGGACATCCAGCCAGCAGCTGCCATTCACACTGCCAAAACCGATAGAAAACAGCCGACCTCACATTGAAACTGTAAAAGCCAAAGAGGAAGAAGTATCAGTGGGGCAAAAACCGCACGTTACCCCACAGTTTTCACAATGGGGAGCGACATATAGACAACCTCCAAGATGGTGCTCCCCGGGCAACGCTGCAGTAAAATGCAACGGCAAAAAGTCTACACAATTACGGCGACCGGACGCTCAAATGCCTCCCGGCCCACAAGAAGGCAAACGATTCAGAAGCTGAATTACTCCACGAAGATGGTGAGAGTGTGCCGCTTCAATATAGAAGGCTACACAAGGACGAACGGAGAAATCCTTGAAAAAATTGTAACAAGAGAAAGAGTAAGTGTCGTACTCTTGCAGGAGACACACCTGACGGATGAAAACATCGAACGATTATGCATACCAGGATTCACCAATGTGGGATACTCAGGACACGACAAACATGGTATGGCGACCCTGGTGAAAAATAAGCTTCTAGGAAACCTCGAGAACAATGTGGAATCGGTTCCACACGCAATAGGCATTAAACTGGGAGAGATGACAGTCTACAATGTCTACAAACCACCTTCGCAGCAATGGCCTATAGGAATCTTACCGCAGGCTAATC
Organism: Schistocerca nitens; assembly: GCF_023898315.1. Lineage (NCBI taxonomy): Eukaryota > Metazoa > Arthropoda > Insecta > Orthoptera > Acrididae > Schistocerca > Schistocerca nitens. Next base: position 142,854,379 of record NC_064625.1, read on the forward strand.
ATCCAGCAATCTATGCCGGCGACTTTAATTCCCAGCACACCAGATGGGGATATCAGAGATCCACTCCGGAAGGCGTTGGACTAAGTGACTGGGCTGACAACCGGGACCTACACCTCCTGTTTGATCCCAAGGACAGAGCGTCCTTCAATTCAAAAGTATGGGGCACAAAGACGACACCTGACCTGAACTTCGTCACACGTGGCGCAACGGGCGTACCAATAGCTACAAGAAGAGTCCTCGAAGCGTTCCCACGGAGCCAACAGCTCCCGATTATTGTGGAGATTGGCCTTTCCATCCCGATCATAAAGAGCCCCCCGATTCCACGGAGGAATCTCAGAAAAGCAGACTGGGGGAAATATAAATCTTTTATTGACAAGACGATAAATCGAATACCACCAAGTCCAGAGAACTACCAACGGTTTGTAAACCTGATATATAAAGGGGCCCTAAAGGCTATCCCCCGAGGGAATACATTCCTTGCTGGTCAGAGGAGTGCGAGTCATTGTTAGAGCAGTATGAGAGGAGTGGGGAGGACGAGACTGCAGAACGACTGATCAACACTATGAACGAGGAACGTAGGAACAGGTGGAAGATGGCAATGGAGAACCTGCTTTACCCATTCTAGCATGAAGAGCTGGGGTCTACTACGGAAACTGGGTGGTGCCACAACACCACGCAGATCGGCCGCGGGTGTGGGCCCATCCAAAATAGCGACTGCCATGAAACAGACCTCCAAAATACGCCTGAAGACTGAGGAGAAGAAAAGGATCTCCAGGAACCTAACCAAGGAATTAGCCAATAATCCAATTAATCTACACTCCTGGAAATGGAAAAAAGAACACATTGACACCGGTGTGTCAGACCCACCATACTTGCTCCGGACACTGCGAGAGGGCTGTACAAGCAATGATCACACGCACGGCACAGCGGACACACCAGGAACCGCGGTGTTGGCCGTCGAATGGCGCTAGCTGCGCAGCATTTGTGCACCGCCGCCGTCAGTGTCAGCCAGTTTGCCGTGGCATACGGAGCTCCATCGCAGTCTTTAACACTGGTAGCATGCCGCGACAGCGTGGACGTGAACCATATGTGCAGTTGACGGACTTTGAGCGAGGGCGTATAGTGGGCATGCGGCAGGTCGGGTGGACGTACTGCCGAATTGCTCAACACGTGGGGCGTGAGGTCTCCACAGTACATCGATGTTGTCGCCGGTGGTCGGCGGAAGGTGCACGTGCCCGTCGACCTGGGACCGGACCGCAGCGACGCACGGATGCACGCCAAGACCGTAGGATCCTACGCAGTGCCGTAGGGGACCGCACCGCCACTTCCCAGCAAATTAGGGACACTGTTGCTCCTGGGGTATCGGCGAGGACCATTCGCAACCGTCTCCATGAAGCTGGGCTACGGTCCCGCACACCGTTAGGCCGTATTCCACTCACGCCCCAACATCGTGCAGCCCGCCGCCAGTGGTGTCGCGACAGGCGTGAATGGAGGGACGAATGGAGACGTGTCGTCTTCAGCGATGAGAGTCGCTTCTGCCTAGGTGCCAATGATGGTCGTATGCGTGTTTGGCGCCGTGCAGGTGAGCGCCACAATCAGGACTGCATACGACCGAGGCACACAGGGCCAACACCCGGCATCATGGTGTGGGGAGCGATCTCCTACACTGGCCGTACACCACTGGTGATCGTCGAGGGGACACTGAATAGTGCACGGTACATCCAAACCGTCATCGAACCCATCGTTCTACCATTCCTAGACCGGCAAGGGAACTTGCTGTTCCAACAGGACAATGCACGTCCGCATGTATCCCGTGCCACCCAACGTGCTCTAGAAGGTGTAAGTCAACTACCCTGGCCAGCAAGATCTCCGGATCTGTCCCCCATTGAGCATGTTTGGGACTGGATGAAGCGTCGTCTCACGCGGTCTGCACGTCCAGCACGAACGCTGGTCCAACTGAGGCGCCAGGTGGAAATGGCATGGCAAGCCGTTCCACAGGACTACATCCAGCATCTCTACGATCGTCTCCATGGGAGAATAGCAGCCTGCATTGCTGCGAAAGGTGGATATACACTGTACTAGTGCCGACATTGTGCATGCTCTGTTGCCTGTGTCTATGTGCCTGTGGTTCTGTCAGTGTGATCATGTGATGTATCTGACCCCAGGAATGTATCAATAAAGTTTCCCCTTCCTGGGACAATGAATTCACGGTGTTCTTATTTCAATTTCCAGGAGTGTAGATATTGTCGAAGGAGTAGACGTTGAGGAGATTACACAGGCCCTAACACTAATGAAAACAGGGAAAGCAGCCGGACCCGACGAAATCCTCCCAGAATTTCTGAGGGAGCTGGGACCCATTGGGAGGAAATGGATGGCCAAGCTCTTCACGGAATGCATTAAATCAGGTGCACTCCCGAAGTTATGGAAAGAAGCTGCGACGTGGTTACCGACGTCGCTGGCGGCGCAGCGTTCCTGTGTATCGTGCTTTGAAGGCGATAGACATTGATCTTTCTGGACAGTTCAATAAACAACACTTAATTGGAGGTCCAAACGTATTTCGTGGACTCCGTTTGAACTTTGCATGTGATGTACAACCCGTGTTTGGAGGTAGTATCGATCTCACTGCTTTGTACCTCTTACAAACTATTTGGGAGAATATTACTGGCCAGACTAGCACCATACATTGAGGCGAACCTCCCGGACTATCAAGCAGGGTTCCGTGTGGGAAGGAACTGCTGTGAACAAGTTTTGTCCCTTACAACATATATAGAGAAAGGCTATCAGAACAAGCTGAAAACGGGCCTGGTATTAATAGATCTTACATCAGCCTATGACACTGTCTGGACCGAAGGACTACTGCTCAAGCTTACTCGAATTATCAAATGCAATCAGACGTACACATTACTAAAAAATATGCTGACAGGCAGGAAGATCAAGGTCTATCTCCATGGAAAGAGCAGCAAAAGCACGGTCATAAACAATGGCCTGCCGCAGGGGTCAGCCCTGGCGCCGACCCTTTTTAATTTATACATATCTGATATGCCGAGCACCAGGTCGCGTAAATTTGCGTATGCGGATGATCTGGCCATCGCATACCAAAGCAAAAATTTCGATGAGCTTGAAAAAACATTGAATGCGGACCTTGAAGCGCTGAACACCTACTGCCTTAAGTGGCATTTGCATCCCAACCCCAATAAAACGACCAGTACCATAAAGCACCTTAATAACAGAGCTTCAAGCAGGAAACTACAGCTTTCCCTGAATGACCGGCGTATCAGACATGAAGATAAGCCCAAATATCTGGGAGTAAAATTAGACCGTACACTAACGTTTAGCTCCCATCTGGAAGACACCAAACAGAAATTAAAATTTCGAAATGCCATTATGTCTAAACTGGCCGGAACATCACGGGGGTGCGGAGCTAATACACTAAGGACGTCAGCATTAACCCTCGTGTAGAGCGTGGCTGATATTGTTCACCAATCTGGGCGAAAAGTGTGCATGTAAATAAAGTAGACACCCAATTGAAAGAGACGATGAGAATTATCTCAGGCACACTCAGGGCTACCCCATGTGACTGGCTCCCAGTCCTTGCCAACATAGAACCCCCTGATATAAGGCGCTCCATGGCGACCTCAAGAATATACAGGAAGATCGTACACAATCCAGAACTCCCTATACACCAAGACTTATCACCCATCAACAGGCTAAAATCTAGGTCCCCCTTTTGGAACATTGGCAGGGAATTACAGGACTTCGACTCAAAGCTAGCCTGGGGGGGAATCATGGCGCAAAGGGACACACAAAAACCAAAAGCTTATCGATGACCCCAGCAAGAAGATAAATGGTTTTGATCTCCCTCGGAAGCTCTGGGTTGCCTTAAATCGCCTTAGAACAAGCGTGGGAAGATGCAAACATCTAATGAATAAGTGGGGACTTGCGGAGAGTCCCGTGTGTGAATGTGGTGTAAACCAGACTATGGACCACCTACTGGTGTGTGAAGTGGTAGGATATAGTGGCGAACTGAAGGACATACATTACTTGCCTGACCTAGCCATAGATTGGCTCAAAACTATAAGTAGCATTGTGTAGTGTTGTAATTTCCTGGTGGATTGTAATGACACTAATATTTGCCTTGTACATGCCGAACGAATAAATAAATAAGTTTTCACAATTTCCTCGTATGTTTTTAGAGGTTATCTAAGACTGATCAGACATACAAGAGAAAGATTCACGGAGGTGAGTGGAATGCAAAGTCAATCAGAAAAAGCTAATGAAGCCTTTACACTTCTGAAGTGGGACATAAAAGAACAGCTGACACTTTTGGTATTACACAAATTCCAAAAATTATAGTTAAAATAACAAGTGAACAACCTAAAAAAACTGAAAATATATTTTACTTTGTCAACGAGTGCAGCTATGTCAAAAATAAAACACCACCTTGGATTATACCATTTGATAATAATGGTTCAGGAGGAAAAATACGTGGAGTATTCAAAATGAAGTAAGAGGACCAGTTTTATTAAATAAAATATATTCGCAAGGTATAGCAAGTCGTGCAGTTGACAATTCAAAAATATTTTCATGGAATTATAAGCCACAAATACGTTTAATTAAAACAGTTCGCTGTGCTCATGATGTACGCTTGGCAGAAGATACATATATGTTAAGTTCAATAAATGGCGTGCTTTTTCGACTATAATGGAAAATGTAAGTCCAACTTGCAATGCAAGAAGAAAGTGAAAAATTAAAATCAATATCTAATAATATACCAGTAACATTATACATTATTCGTTATCATTTGAACACTGCTGACATTAAGAGACAGCAGGGGGGGGGGGGGTCGTGGGTTGCTGTTGGAAAATGATCAGTCAAGGGTATCCAAACAAATATGCATACAATAGGATGGCAATAGAAGGCAGATGTAGTACCACTATCACAGATTAAGTTGCTCTCTATCTCTTCTAGCAAGCAATCTATATGTTATGTAAAAGCACTAGCAGATATTTATTAATATGATTATTTTTATATTTTAATTTTAGAAATGTCAGACGACCTGTAGAAACTTTGGACACCAATTCTAATGATTCACTTCCCTCCATATGAGATGCACATGCAATGAGATTCAGACGAATCTGATGATATTACTACATTATCAGATGAAGTATCAAACAAAACTATTTCTGTTAAACAACTAAAGGAACGTTTGATACACATTTCCTTTCAATGCAGTGAAGACATAAGAAGTATAAATCCATAGAACTACATCTCGAGCTGATGTATTTTGTTCTGAATTAACTTGGCCTAAATGTATTTTTAATTCATGCATTCGTCAAGTTACTGAACAAATAACTTATATATACTAATGATAATAGTTTCCAATGGTCTTTTGACTGGAAATTAAAAGAATTTAGAATATACGATCATTTCATGCGGTATTTGGCTATATACTGATATATCTCATATAAAATGGTAACAACAAAATCAGTATAAGTTTCCAATTACAGAAATTTCTCAGGTTAATTGTATATATCGTGTATGTAATATTGGAAAACTACATTATTTTTGTAATTTACATGAAGGTAATGTTACATAAATGGAATTGTTAATAAGAAAGATAATGTGGCACTGAAAGAATTAACTAATGTACCTGCATATGTTGGTACTAGGCCTTATATCCATTCAACTTGTTCTTCGAGTCAAGATCATTATGCTTTTCAAACAATGGAAATTAGATGTACAGATATTACCAATACATTTGAAACAATACTGCAAATGAGCTCAATTCTTTTTTGCAGTGTATGTTTAAAAGCAACATTTGGAGAACAGATACATACCAAATTTGTTGATAAATATATTTATCATGATCAGACAAATACAAACTAAAGTGTAATTTTGAAATGGTTTAGGTTAGTGAAAGAAGGAAAGGAAGACATATTATTTTTGTCCAGACCAAAAATAAATTAATTATTTGGATCGAAAACCATGTCCAACAATAAAATTAATGCTACTGTTTCATCTTCAGATTATTCTGATACAGAAGGTGTTATTGATCAAGAACTTCCTCAAACTCCAGGTGAAGATCTAGAAGTTATCGAAGAAGAAGAAGAAGAAGAAGACACCAGTGCAAATTCAACACCAAAGAAAAGGGGTAGGAAAAGAAAACTAAAGTACTGACAGTATTGATTCAGTACCATACCTTGAAATTATAACTTTACTAATTAAAATTATTAAGTTATATAAATCGGAACAGGAATGTATAGATTCCTCATATGGTTATATAACCACTTTATCGAAAAACATACGAACATCAATATTCAAAATAGTGAATTGTACACAGGACAAATGGAACCGTTCCAAAGACCAGAACATTTCGTTAATTTCTGCAATATGTTCAAATTCCAAAGCAACTGGATACACAACATCTTCCAGCAAAACCAATATAACAGCTATAATAAAATTGAACAAATTATTATAGGAAATTCACACAAAACATGGAAAATTCGTCTTCCTCGAAAAAAGCAGGAAGTAATAGGGAACACATCCACTTTATTCGTAACTATTTGACATTTACCATACGTCACATAAGCACAGCAACCTGCACAATCAGTGAACGAAGCTTTAGTAAACCTGGGACGTTATTAACAAAACAGTGTAGCCAGTTAAACCCAGGCATCCATCAGTGACCTACCACTGATCAACAGTAGCTACAAATTTTCTTCCCTTGCAAAGAAGTGAAACGTTATGACACAGATATATGCTATGGAAAAATGGGAAAAGGAACTCAAAAAGGGTTTTTGTTGCCAATCCTCCTGAGCTTTCCCATAAACAACCTGTACATACCATACCATACCATAGCATACCATACCATACCATACCACACCTTTTGTTGGTGATACAGAAGACGAGATACCCATGAAACAGTTCCAGACACTTTAAGAATGTGTAGGAAAAGCAGGGTAACAAATCTCGTTTCAGAAAGTGGAATTCTTGTGTTCGAAGACAGAAATCTCTAGTATGAAAACAAAATGCGGTAAAATCAACCGGATCCCATACTTTAAATACCTCTGAGAATTGATCAAGCCGGCAGGCTTAGAGAAAATCTCACAGCACATCTGGCTCCAGAAAGCCGAAAAACCATTAAGGTTATTCCAAAGAGCGTTACAACAAAAAATTCATGTCTACACAGACAAAAATTCGACACCACAAAAAAGTCATAAAACAATAAACATCTATGCAAGAAAAACACTGACACTTAACAAAAAGAAAGAGCTATATCATTAGAAAAATTTTAGGAGCAAGACTCAACCAAGACGGTTACAGGATACAATCAATAAAAACAACAACCAACTATTCAAACATCGAAACTGACCTTAAGAAAAGGTGAATGAAATTTTTCAGTCATGTCTACAGACAACCAATAAAGCAACTGAGAAAACGAATAATAGACTATGTAACATTACTTAACAGCTCAACACCTTGGCCGAATAAAATGACCTCAAAATGCAAACACAAGATAAACAGACATTTAGAAAGAGACTCCTTCAGATACAAAGTGTACAAAGGCGAAGTTCCATCAGAGCAACCAAAACGGAAACAGTAAAGATGGAAGTGGTCGTAAGAATGTAAACAAGCCTTCTCGGAAAGAAGGAAAGCTTAGTGGAACAACAAGAAGGACCTAATGAACTGAATTACTTGCTAAAGGACTTCCATTTATTGGGTGCAATGCACTACTAACAGTAATAATAATTTAATATCGCAATGTTCTTCATATGTTTTCTTCACAGAGACACTTCCTAGATTTATGGGATAGTATTTATATACATATGTGTACGCATAGTGCAATGGTGGTAGTTTCTGAGGCATCACGTGGTAGTTATGTTTCCAGTTTTGTAGGTACATTGTGATGTCACTGTTAGTCACATGTCGTTAAGTGACAGCATATAAACTGATTGCTGTTGTATTATGTACACTGAAGCGCCAAAGAAACTGGTATAGGCATGCATATTCAAATACAGAGATATGTAAATAGGCAGAATATGGTGCTGCAGTCCGCAACGCCTATACAAGAGAAATGTCTGGCCCCACTGAAAACAGGCGCACTTCCTCCACAGTGTCCCAACCTGGAATCCCCCCCCCCCCCATCCTGCAACACCTGTAGCCTTCCCCACCCTACCTACTCCCAAAAAATGCAAGGCCCAACGCCCCCCCCCCCTCCACCTCTCCTGAATTCAGTCCCTATGCACCCAATAGATGATCCCATCCCTCCCCACAGCTGACGACGTCATCAGGTTTGTAACCATTGCCCTTCAGAACACCCATCCCTTCAAATGCCCTCATACCCTCCAACAGATCTCCCTCGCTGCCTGTTCCGTCTTCCTCCTCAATACCTTCATCACCTGCTCACGTAACCAAGCCCACTTTACCTTCTCCCATCTAGACACCCTGCTGGCCCACTTTTGTATGAAGGGAAAATACAATAAAGAAAAAAACTCTGGCGCAGTTATTACATCGGTTATTGCTGCTAGAAACGCAGGTATCAAGATTTAAGTTAGTTTGAACGTTGTGTTATAGTCGGCACACAGCATCTCTGAGGTAGCGATGGAGTGGGGATTTTCCCCATACTATCATTTCACAAGTCTACCGCGAATATTAGGAATCCGCTAAAACATCAAACCTAAGACATCGCTGCGGCCAGAAAAAGATCCTGCAAGAACGGGAACAATGACGACCGAAGAAAATCGTTCCACGTAACAGAATTGCAACCCTTTGTAATGGAACTGACCAATAGAGCCCATTTTGTTACGAGATATTATACACTAATTAAAATTGTTTTCGGAAAGCATTCGCTAAGTATGATGTTAGGGTAGGGGTTGCGATCAATGCAAATTTGGAAGTGTGTACATATAAATTACGACTTTTAGAATTTCTAAAAGTTTGACTTGCATTATTTATATGTACAATTTTGTCACTCACTGTTATTGTCAATGAATTATCCTTTATGCTATTTGATATTTCATGTAACTTAAAAATGCAATATCAATAATCGATACAAAAATCGTAAGTTCTTTGTCGATATGACTGTCACCCTTGGTCAGCAACGTGATTTCGGCTACTTGTGTTTTTTTTTTTTTTTTTTTTTTTTTTTTTTTTTTTTTTTTTTTTTTTGTTTCTTGATAAATGTGTGGTGTCCACAATGCACGTGGTACTTTATTTTTGTGATTCGACATTGTGAAATTTACTAAATTACTTTCGAGTTCAAAGTTCTGACAATGAATATGTGTATTTTCTAAACAAAAAATCGTGGAATCCTGCTTCATGACTTTGGTAGTCTGGTAACGGTCAAAAACCGCACCTTTTTCTTCCAGAGCAGCAAAGGGATAAATCATCGCCTAGACATCGAAGCCACGTGTACAACGGATATTCAGCAGCATCAGGATAGATGACATCATGCTCATCTCTACAAATTATTTTACTTCCTTAGCCACAATGTAACAGTATAAATAAATGTCGTGTGACTAGGGCCTCCCGTCGGGTAGACCGTTCGCCGGGTGTCTTCATGGAAATAACTTCGCATCATCACAGAAGAGAGGGTCCTTGATACCTTCCGCAAATTGCTGCAGAATTCAATGCTGGGTCTTCAGCAGTATCAAGTATGTGAACCATTCAACAAAACATCATCGATGTGGGCTTTTGGGGCCGAAGGCCCCCTCGTGTACCCCTGATGACTGCATGACAAAACTTTATACCTCGCTTTGGGCCCGTCAACATCAACACTGGACTGCTGATGACTGGAAACACGTTGCCTGGTCGGATGAGTCTCGTTTCAAATTGTATCGAGTGGATGGACGTGTAAGGGTATGGAGACAACCTCGTGGATCCACGGACCCTGCATGTCAGCAGGGAACTGTTCAAGCTGGTGGAGGCTCTGTAATGGTGTGGGGCGTGTGCAGTTGGTGTGATATGGGATTCCTGATACGTCTAGATACGACTCTGATATGTGACACGTTCGTAAGCATCCTGTGTGATCACCAGCATCCATTCATGCCTATTATGCATTCAGACGGACTTGGGAAATTCCAGCACGGCAATGCGACACCCCACACGCCCAGGATTGTTACAGAGTGGCTCCAGAAACACTCTTAAGTTTAAACACTTCCACTGGTCACCAGACTCCCCAGACATGAACATTATTAAGCATATCTGAGATGCCTTGCAACGTGCTGTTCAGAAGCGATCCACAGTCCCTCGTATTCTCATGGATTTATGAACAACCCTGCAGGATTTGTGGTGTCATTTTCCTCCAGCATTACTTCAGACATTAGTCGAGTCTATGGCACGTCGTGTTGCGGCACTTCTGCGTGCTCACAGGGGAGCTGCACGATATTAGGCAGGTCAATTTCTTTGGCTCTTCAGTGTATTTTGAGGGAGTGTTGGACTTAAGTTTTGTACTGTTTTCTGCTGAGTGCAGCTCGAGATTTGCGTAATTATTCAGCGACGGGAGTTGTTTTATTATTTAACAGAGTGAAATTCCACTACAGAAAGTGTAAAACAATATTTCATAGTAGCATTTGTGAGGGGGCTAAGACTCAGTCGTTTGATTTAACCTGCACCAGACTGCCACAATAAAAATCCGATGCCTTTGGCACATATAGAAATAATCACTAGCCCTGAATAATCTCATATTGTTAACTGATGTCGATAATTTTTGTAATGTTGATCTTGTAACCAATTAATTGAATATAAGTGGGTTTTGTGTCATTTTCTTCCTTGCTACTAACTGATGAGGTGACCTGATAATTTACAAAGACCATCAGTACATTTCTAAACTGCGGTCTTGCTACGACGGTGATTCTTGTTGTAAAAGAGATGCCATTATTAGTAACATTCCCAAGTTGAAGAAGACTGAAATAATAGTTTTATTTTTTGGGTAATTGGTCGTCTGCATCTGTACAGAACATCAGACATCGTTAATTTGACTCAGCATATTGAGGATGGGTATGAGAGAGGCGAAATAACAGGTGTGGCTTTCATCGACCTCACGGCGGCTTATGATACTGTTAACCGCAAAAAGCTGCTTAGAAAGGTATACTTAGCTACAAAGGATTACCAGCTGACTCAGATCCTTCAGTGTATGCTGCAAAACAGGAGATTCTTCGTCTCTCTACAAGAGTCGATGGAGAATGCAGAAAAATGGTCTCCCTCAGGGACGTGTGCTGTCTCCACTGTTATATCTACACAAATGACCAGCCAATTAACTGTTCAACTAAGGCATTCATATACGCTGACGATACAGCACTCGCTGCCCAAGATGAGACCTTTGAGGAAGTAGAGGTGAAACTGACAACAGCTCTTGAAAATTTTGCCAAGTATTATGATGAAAACCAACTGGAAAGACCCAAGTCTGTGCATTCCACCTTAGAAATAGGGAAGTCAAAAGGAAACTTAACATCACTTGGAGAGGAGAACAACTACTCCACTACCTTGGGGTGGAGATGGACAGTTCCCTCACATCCAAAGCCCACTGTGAAGAAACGAGCTTCAAAGTAATAGCGCGGAACATCATCCGCAAACTTACAGGAACCACCTGGGTTGCTCAGCCAAAAGTGCTTAGAACATCTGCCTTGGCACTATGTTTCTCCGCCGCAGAATACGCAGCACCAGTCTGGAAAAACTCTGCACATGCTAAACATGTAGATACAGCCCCGAACGAGACAGGACGCATTGTTACAGGCAGCTTACGACCTACTCCTGTGAATAAGCTGTACCAAATTATGGGTATAGCACCACCACGCATCCGAAGGCAAGCTGCAACAGAAGTGGAGAAGAAAAAACAAGAAGTAGACCCTAGACATCCTTTGTCCGGACATGACCCTCAACAGCCAAGACTGAGGTCAAGAAAAAGATTCCTACAGAAAACTATGGCAATTCCTTCATCTCCCACAACTCGCAAGAGAGGAGCTTTGGCGAGACTCTCTAGCTGAAGACAATCACACAACGGTCAAGGAGGAAATAGCCGAAGGTTCACAGGTGTCATACGTGACCTGGAAGACTTTGAACAGACTGCGAGTTGTGGTGTCAAGGTGCAAAGCCAACCTCAGGAAGTGGGGCTTCAGTAATGGGGAGGAAACTAGTCAGTGTGCTGACGTACAGGACGAACACCATCTGCTAGTCTGCAGGAACTTACCGGCTGCAGCACTATCTGTGGTCTCGCTGCAGCCAGCGAAACTGCTATGATAACCGCCGAATACTGGACCCGTCATGAAATACAGTACTGGACAGGTTGCCTTTGCCTTAGCACTGTCCGCAGGTTGCTCCATTGCCCTGCAAATTATATAATCATCAATCCAAGTCTGCAGATTGCACTAATGCACTGCTGAACTTATTAGTCGAGTCACTCGCAGGTAGCTCATTCGCACCGCGAACTTGTACTTACACGTCACCGAATCCTAGGCTCCTCGGTTGACCACAAAACAATTCATACATCAATTACCGTGAGACAATTTGCGCTCACACTACGCCTTTGGCACTCAACCACAAATGAACTGAGCCCCAGACGCTCTTTTATCACATTTTATACAACGCCACTTTCTTCTACATGGCAATTCCATTGCAAAATCATCGGATTCTGCCAAAGATTCAGATACCGTTCCCCAAATGGCAGCCTTTTCCGTTGCTGAACGGATTTGTTGCTTTTCACCATCTGACAGTGCAAACTGCACTTTTAAGAACAATGTTGGTATATATACACACACTGTCGGATTCTACTGACGTAGTCCCTTACGCACTTCGTCAACCAACTAAAAAACAACATCCCCTGACGGATTTTGTAGCCGATTTGGATGTTTATGTTCGGGAAATATTCCCTTTATTTTATTTCTTGTCAATTATTATTACTTCAATGTCATGTTTTATTGTTATCAATTTATAGTTATGATTAATGTTAGTACACTTTATGGTTATACGTTATTTTTGTGTCATATTCGGTATTCCCTTTTAATTTTCATTGTTTCTCGACTGGAAGTATCTCTGATAGCACCTATTGGCCTTCAGTTCGTATCCGCCATCAGCTAGCATTAGTCACACATTTACACAACATTTCATACGCCCAATAACAACTTACAACACACACACACACTGTTCATATCCACACTACCTTGGTGTAACTTGTTGATGTTACCAGATCTCTGTTGTCATATACTAAGTACATGAACAAGGCTTTTATCGTTTATGCCCTCCGCTCTTCGGAAGGGGAAAGGGAAGTACGTACGGATGTACGTTATGTTCAGTAGCAGTTTCTTTTAATCAACAACGTAATCAATTTACCTGTTGAACCCTTAAGTTGTTCTGTTAAAATGGAATCAAACGTCTTTGTGACATCAGCTATTTGTTTATTATTGCTTTGCAATAAACTTACTTTTAAGTTGCACTTACAATGTCTTGGTCTCGGACGCAGAGCCACTAGCGTTCTCAGACGCTGTTATCTGAGCTCAGCAGTCTGCCGGCTCAGCGCTGATAAAGCTGCGCTGCGCCGCCTCCACTGCTTCACGCCCAGCCTCTGTATTCACGAGCAACTGACTCGCTCTCGCTAACATTCATTTCCGACTTCAGTACAGTTAATCTCTCTATTGACCACTTCTGTAAGTAAAGATCCTATGATTATTGAGTTAACTTGAGTCGTCCTACCCTCGATCGGGTTTTCTACAGCTGAAAAACCACTCAATATTATTTCTGAAATTTATGAAGTACTTCACCTGTCTCGCCGTGTCGAGCCTTAGCGGGGGGTGTGGGGGGTGGGAGTGGGGGTGTGTGTGTGCCCCTGCGTAGTGGCCAATGCGTGGGAGGTGCCTAGGCTGTGCAGGTTTACACCGCGATCACAGGATTCCTTCTCATTTTATTCATTAAAAAAAAATTTCTTCGTACAAAATCTCAAATTAATTAACGACACTTGGCCTTCGTCCCATAGCAGGCTGAAAAATTTTTTCCAGGGAGTTACGCTTAGTCTGCGCTGCGTAGTACTTCCTCCGCGTTCAGCGTCTTTTTTGCTGACGCGTGATTGATCAGCGGATACTCAGTGTTGAATTACACCATTGTCCTGCCGCCTTGCTACCCCCAGGGCTGCCAAACTGTTGGTTGCCTGCCGTGATTCTACTTCGTGGCCTTCTTCATCAGTCACGCTGACTGAACTGGTCCGTCGTCGCTACTTGCCAGGTAATTATTGCTACAACGTTGTACCCCCTCTGTCATCTCTGAATTACTCATCAAGTAAGCCAGGAAATTTTTACTTGTAGGGTCACTAATACTTTCTCTCGCAGTCGACCGTTATCAACATTGGAAGCTGAAAGCAACCTCCGTTCAAATGGCTGTCAATTTATCATCCGCAATGGGAAGCATGTAAACCTCAATGGTTGTCGTCGTCGCCGTTAAGGCGCCTCCATTTCACGTCTACCCTTCCACATCTGGCGTGCTTTTTGGACGTCGTCATAATCTGGTGCATACTCCACGTTATGCTATTGTGTTAGCTGATGTCAACATTATTAGAAGAGGAAGACCGTGCTTTATATGATACAGCTCAGCAATTGTCAAAATATGAAACCTTCTTGACGCAGACGAAGGAACACGAGTTTCTCCGATCTTTGTGGGAAGTGACTAGAATTATTTCAACCCTTCGAAGTCAATTGAACAGTATTAGGGATGCAGTACCACGGCCTAGTTTCAAACGAGCCTTGTTGCCCGTTGGAGGTACATTATTAAAATCTGTCTTTGGGACTCCTGACGAAACAGACGCAAAACACTGGGATTTGGACACACAGCAAGCGCTTTCGGAAACACAAGTTAATCACGAAGTGTTGGTACATCAACAGGTGCGCCTGACACATCTTGAGAATAACCTGTTAGCCACAACATGACAAATACAAGTTGTAGCCGACAGATTAACACGACACTATGGTGCACTTGAACAATCCTTTAACCAAGAGTGGACTCATCTTCGCTCGGGATTACGTAATCTGACTATCACATTGGACATTGTGAAGACCACGCAGATTCTTTTATTTAATATACACACAGCACAGTTACACGTGCACATGTTACACTCGGCCATTCAACTCGGACTGCAAGGAAAGCTCAGTCCACATCTGTTACCCTCAGAGCCCTTCTTGCACATCCTACACAATGTGTCGACGCAAATTTTGGCCCCTAAACAAATGCTTTATGCCGTGCGGGAAAGCAACTATGCTGCGTTGGAGGTCCAACTTACCCGTAATTCGGACGGTATTCGGATGCGAATGAGGTTGCCAATCACGTGCGCAAATTGCGAATACGAGTGCTATCAAATATACACTTTTCCAGTCTCTTGGGCTACCCTTCACCACCATGTTGTTTGGCAGACTCAAGAATTTTTAATAGTTAGTCGGGATCGACAAACTCACGCCACTCTCTCGCGCGCTGAACTATCCAGTTGCTTCCATACAACACATTACTTATGCTCCACGCTAATTTTACACACTAACACTACTGAGTGCGAGATGTCACTGTTTTTAGCTGCAACTACTACACCTCCATGTCCTCGTGTTCTAGTCTCACTTCGTCAACCAATAATTCACAGCCTGCTGGCAACAGTTTTCTGTTCGCTGTTCCACAGACTGTCACCGCCATCCTGGTGTGCCACCGTTCAATGTCAGAGACTGAATCGTACCGGGTAACACTGAATAATAGTGGCCTAGTGTATAATAGTTCAAGATGTGACGTATACGCTGCTTCTATGAGGATATCAGCTCAATTGCACTCCACCTTTCATGTCACCATTCCCACATTTACCTTATACCTTCCTGAACTCTCTTTTAAACTCCATCACCATGAGAAGCTAAAGAATTTACCTAATACCAATGATTCAGATCTACTCCAATCGATCAATCATCTCCTTACCCAGGAACACAACCAAGTTGCTCTTGACCGAGTGGCCTCACATATTGCTGATTGGCAGCAAACCAAGCAATTAACCACCGTCGTATTACCCAGCGCTGGTTCGGTAATCATCACTGTAATGATTCTGATTATAGTATCCTGGATACTCTGTAAAAGAGGGTTTTGCAAATGTTTCACTTCCTTCCGAGAAGTAGTACCACCCCCACAACCTGAAGGTGAATATCACACGTGAAACTACCTGCCAACCTTGGTGCATGCGATCAGGCATGACCCCCCCCCCCCTTAGAATTAAGTTGTAGTCTAGGTGTCAGGTCAATGAACTAATTTTGTAATGGATTTGTATTTCTATGTAAAGTCTATGGAATCACAATTTAACTGTCGAGTTTTAACTCTCATGTAAGTGATTTTGTTTTCTCTTTAAATTTTTGTCATGTTCTCATTCAGCCACTTGGGCAATTACCATTGTAATCCTAGATTAAAGAACTGAAAGTAATATTACGGGGAAAAACCCCCTTGTGACAGGCCTGGGAGCATTCTCTCACCCCCACGAGGGTGGAGTGTTTCGGTGTGCTGTGCTCCGGTGCCCCTCATCATCGCCTGGGTACCCACCACCACTGATACCGCCGACACACATTCACAGCATGGCGCCGCCCCACTGCCGTCGCACCAACTTCACAAGTTTGTTATTCAAGAGCCTTCCTTCAGGCCCTTCAGGCCACTTTGTAACTTTTGCACATATTGATATCACTATGTTATGGATGTTAATTTCTGGGACCCTTCATACTTATCATACATTTTTAAAATCGAACAATCAATTAGAATAAGCTCATTCATTTTCATCCAGAGAGCCTTCTTCGGAAAGGGAAAGGATGTGCAGGGAGGAGACCCCCCAAGAGGGATCATTGCCGACAAAATTTTATTAAATAAATTTTCCATGCATAATGTTCGGCCGTAGCGAAAGAAACTGCTGTCCCTCCTGGCTACACAAGACTACACACTCTGAAATCACATACTTCACTGCGAGGGGTAAAGACTCTGCTACACTACAGAACGTGTGAACGCTCCACTCAGATGTGAAGCAGGGCTGTTGTGGCTGGTTCACTGGTGCTGACCGGGAACCCGACAACCGACATACTGTGGTGGAAGGTGCTGGCCGGAAAACCATGGTCGGCACATTCCTGCCACGTGCTCCTCGGTCAGAGTCAAGTCCCACGGGTTGGTTGCGCTGACGGGGATACGCTACTAGCAAGGCGCATTGGCGGAATCAATCCTCCAATCAGAGACTAATCGTGTGATCACGTGGGGGCGCGGCCGGGAGCGGCGAGGGCGGCTCGGAAACAGCTCCGCGCTCTCTTAGCTTCAGACCTCGGCCCCGAGTAGTCGCTCCTCTAGCCTCTGCCTCTCTGATGAGCAGACGGCACAACCCCTCTTGGGGCTGCTCAGCCCTACGTAGGCACCAATGTATCATCGTTACGGGAATAAACTGGGTCCATTTCACTTCATTACTTTTAATTTTACAACGCCCTCCGCTCCTGACCTCTATCCTGACGAGCAAATTTATTGTAAATTGTTTGTTTGTAGAACGCATATTCATAATACTTCATAGGATGAGCCACTAATATGAGGCTGTAAACAGTACCGCTATCCGTTAGTAGCGTAAGGAACTGTTAACATAAATTTGTCATTTCTGCCTGACCACCTTAGCCAATGCGGATAACATTATTTCTATAAACAGTTATTCCAAAACTTAAACGAACACTGAAAAGTGCAATGCGTATTAACATGAAACAAGGTATGTAAAACATTTATTGTACTTTTAAGAGGCCTGCACTAATCACAGATTCTCTTTATCGTGCCAACTTTGACAATAGTGGTCTGTGGCAGTTTTTTCGTTGTGGCAATAAGCGTGAGCGCTGTGTGCAATTGTGACTGTTCTGTGACGATCGAGGTATACACTACTGACTATTAAAATTGCTACACCACGAAGATGACGTGCTACAGACCCGAAATTTAACCCACAGGAAGAAGATGCTGTGATATGCAAATGATTAGCTTTTCAGAGCATTCACACAAGTTTACAACCGATTTGTCATACACAAACAGTAGTTGATCGGCGTTGCCTGGTGAAACGTTTTTGTGATATCACGTGTAAGGAGGAGAAATGCGTACCATCACGTTTCCGCCTTTGATAAAGGTCGGATTGTAGCTATCGCGATTGCGGTTTATCGTATCGCGACATTGCTGCATGCAGTGGTCGAGATCCAATGACTGTTAGAATATGGAATCGGTGGCTTCAGGAGGGTCACACGGAACGCCGTGCTGGATGCCAACGGCCTCGTATCACTAGCAGTCGAGATGACAGGCATCTTATCCGCATGGCTGTAACGGATCGTGCAGCCACGTCTCTATCCCTGAGTCAACACATGGGGACGTTTGCAAGACAACAACCATCTGCACGAACAGTTCGACGACGTCTGCAGCAGCTCGGAGACCATGGGTGCGGTTACCCTTGACGCTGCCTCACAGACAGGAGCGCCTGCGATGGTGTACTCAACGACGAACCTGGGTGCACGAATGGCAAAACGTCATTTTTTCGGATGAATCCAGGTTTTGTTTACACCATCATGATGGCCGCATCCGTGTTAGGCGACATCGCGGTGAATGCACATTGGAAGCGTGTATTCATCATCGCCATACTGTCGTATCACCCGGCGAGATGGTACGGGCTGCCATTGATTACACGTCTCGGCCACCTCTTGTTCGCATTGACGGCACTTTGAACAGTGGACGTTACATTTCAGATGTGTTGCGACCCGTGGCGCTACCCTCCATTTAATCACTGCGAAACCCTACATTTCAGCAAGATAATGCAGGACCGCATGTCGCAGGTCCTGTACGGGCCTTTCTGGATACAGAAAATGTTCGGCTGCTGCCATGACAACAACATTCTACGGATCTCTCACCACTTGAAAACGTATGGTCAATGGTGGCCGAGCAACTGGCTCGTCACAATACGCCAGTCACTACTCTTGATGAACTGTGGTATCGTGTTGCACCTGCATGGGCAGCTGTACCTGTACACGCCATCCGAGCTCTGTTTGACTCAATGCCCAGGCATATCAAGGCCGTTATTACGGCCAGAGGTGGTTGTTCTGGGTACTGATTTCTCAGGATCTATGCACCCGAAAGTGCGTGAAAATGTAATCACGTTTCAGTTCTAGTATAATATATTTGTCCAATGAATACCCGTTTATCATCTCCATTTCTTCTTGGTGTAGCAATTTTAATGGCCAGTAGTGTATTTCTATATTCAAATCTACTATTAGCAACTGACGCAGCAAATACAGCGACTAAGTTATGTATTATTTTTCCTGTTTGATATTACATGTTGAATAAATTAACATCTGAATTGTCTGTTCATGAACATATTCTGTTCTTCGATCCCGTATCCACTAAAGAACGACACAGCGCATAAAGGAAGACATAACAGGGAATCGTAAGATGCACGTGTAGCGAGATGTACACAGCCGGTTGCAGCTGTCGGCTTCCCGCTCAGCACCAGTGAACCAGCCAGAACAACATCGCTGCTTTAGCTTCTGGGTAGAGCGTTCACACGTGCTGTAGTGTAGCAGAGTCTTTACTCCTTGCAGTGAAGTATGTGATTTCAGAGTGTGTAGTCTTGTGTAGCCAGGAGGGACAGCAGTTTCTTTTGCTCTTACACCCCCGCATTTGGCGCTGTAAACCCTTGTATAGTAAGCTTGCATAGATGTTAAGCACACTGTAAGGACACAGCTATGTCAAGTGCATAACATACACTTTACGTCAGTCACGTGCAAAACAAAAGCACAGCATAAAGATTGTTAGTTTATTAATTTTAAATCATAATGAACTAGACGAAACCCTAAAATTTGGAGGCAGGCAAAAATAATTAAAATTCTTAAGCCAGGTAAGGACCCAGAAGATTATAAAAGTTATTGGCCAATCTCTCTGTTGTGTACAACTTACAAACTGTTTGAAAGGCTAATACTAAACAGATTCAAAGAGCTGATTGAGGGCATCCTGATAAAAGAGCAAGCAGGATTTCGGCCTGGCAAATCTTGTACCAGTCAAGCTCTCAGCCTAACCCAGTACACTGAAGATGGGTTTAAGAAAAGACTAGCTACAGGGGTGGTGTTTATAGATTTGACGGCAGCATATGATACCACCAACCTCAGAAATCTCATTCCAAAAGTGCGAAAAACAAGAAAAAGCCCTCAAGTCACTGCTGCAACTCAAATCAGTTCTATTTAACAGAAGATATTTTGCTGAGTTACAGGGTAACAAGAGCAGATGGCGACTACAGAAATATGGGCTTCCCCAGGGCAGTGTTCAATATTTATACAGGGCTATTACAAATGATTGAAGAGATTTCATAAATTCACTGTAGCTCCATTCATTGACATATGGTCACGACACACTACAGATACGTAGAAAAACTCAAAGCTTTGTTCGGCTGAAGCCGCACTTCAGGTTTCTGCCGCCAGAGCGCTCGAGAGCGCAGTGAGACAAAATGGCGACAGGAGCCGAGAAAGCGTATGTCGTGCTTGAAATGCACTCACATCAGTCAGTCATAACAGTGCAACGACACTTCAGGACGAAGTTCAACAAAGATCCTCCAACTGCTAACTCCATTCGGCGATGCGCAGTTTAAAGCTTCTGGATGCCTCTGTAAGGGGAAATCAACGGGTCGGCCTGCAGTGAGCGAAGAAACGGTTGAACGCGTGCGGGCAAGTTTCACACGTAGCCCGCGGAAGTCGACAAATAAAGCAACCAGGGAGCGAAACGTACCACAGCCGACGGTTTGGAAAATCTTACGGAAAAGGCTAAAGCAGAAGCCTTACCGTTTACAATTGCTACAAGCCCTGACACCCGATGACAAAGTCAAACGCTTTGAATTTTCGGCGCGGTTGCAACAGCTCATGGAAGAGGATGCGTTCAGTGCGAAACTTGTTTTCAGTGATGAAGCAACATTTTTTCTTAATGGTGAAGTGAACAGACACAATATGCGAATCTGGGCGGTAGAGAATCCTCACGCATTCGTGCAGCAAATTCGCAATTCACCAAAAGTTAACGTGTTTTGTGCAATCTCACGGTTTAAAGTTTACGGCCCCTTTTCTTCTGCGAAAAAAAAACGTTACAGGACACGTGTATCTGGACATGCTGGAAGATTGGCTCATGCCACAACTGGAGACCGACAGCGCCGACTTCATCTTTCAACAGGACGGTGCTCCACCGCACTTCCATCACGATGTTCGGCATTTCTTAAACAGGAGATTGGAAAACCGATGGATCGGTCGTGGTGGAGATCATGATCAGCTATTGGTGTCATGGCCTCCACTCTCTCCGATTTCTTTCTGTGGGGTTATGTGAAAGATTCCGCGTTTAAACCTCCTCTACCAAGAAACGTGCCAGAACTGCGAGCTCGCATCAACGATGCTTTCGAACTCATTGATGGGGACATGCTGCGCCGAGTGTGGGAGGAACTTTATTATCGGCTTGATGTCTGCCGAATCACTAAAGGGGCACATATTGAACATTTGTGAATGCCTAAAAAACTGAGTTTTTGTATGTGTGTGCAAAGCATTGTGAAAATATCTCAAATAATAAAGTTATTGTAGAGCTGTGAAATCGCTTCGATCATTTGTAATAACCCTGTACAAATGACCAGCCCTGTACAAATGACCTGTGTCAAGATCTTTCATTTATACTGATGATAGGGAAATAGCAGTTCAGGCACCAAACTACAACTACGTATACTATATTCCTAATACTTCAGAGAATGAGCCACTAATATGAGGCTGTAAACAGTACTGCTGTTAACAAAAATTTGTCATTTCTGTCTGACAACCTTAGCCAATGCGGATAACATTGTTTCTATACACAGTTATTCAAAAACTTAAACTACACTGAAAAGTGCAATGTGTATTAACATGAAACAAGGTATGTAAATCATTTATTGTACTTTTAAGAGGCCTGCACTAATCACAGATTCTCTTTATCGAGACAATTTTGACAGTAGTGCTGTGGCAGTTTTTTGGTTATGGCAATAAGCGTGAGCACTGTGTGCAATAGTGATTGTTCTGTGACGATCGAGGAATATTTATAACGTGGCTATATATGGATATACACTCCTGGAAATGGAAAAAAGAACACATTGACACCGGTGTGTCAGACCCTCCGGACACTGCGAGAGGGCTGTACAAGCAATGATCACACGCACGGCACAGCGGACACACCAGGAACCGCGGTGTTGGCCGTCGAATGGCGCTAGCTGCGCAGCATTTGTGCACCGCCGCCGTCAGTGTCAGCCAGTTTGCCGTGGCATACGGAGCTCCATCGCAGTCTTTAACACTGGTAGCATGCCGCGACAGCGTGGACGTGAACCGTATGTGCAGTTGACGGACTTTGAGCGAGGGCGTATAGTGGGCATGCGGGAGGCCGGGTGGACGTACCGCCGAATTGCTCAACACGTGGGGCGTGAGGTCTCCACAGTACATCGATGTTGTCGCCAGTGGTCGGCGGAAAGTGCACGTGCCCGTCGACCTGGGACCGGACCGCAGCGACGCACGGATGCACGCCAAGACCGTAGGATTCTACGCAGTGCCGTAGGGGACCGCACCGCCACTTCCCAGCAAATTAGGGACACTGTTGCTCCTGGGGTATCGGCGAGGACCATTCGCAACCGTCTCCATGAAGCTGGGCTACGGTCCCGCACACCGTTAGGCCGTCTTCCACTCACGCCCCAACATCGTGCAGCCCGCCTCCAGTGGTGTCGCGACAGGCGTGAATGGAGGGACGAATGGAGACGTGTCGTCTTCAGCGATGAGAGTCGCTTCTGCCTTGGTGCCAATGATGGTCGTATGCGTGTTTGGCGCCGTGCAGGTGAGCGCCACAATCAGGACTTCATACGACCGAGGCACACAGGGCCAACACCCGGTATCATGGTGTGGGGAGCGATATCCTACACTGGCCGTACACCACAGGTGATCGTCGAGGGGACACTGAATAGTGCACGGTACATCCAAACCGTCATCGAACCCATCGTTCTACCATTCCTAGACCGGCAAGGGAACTTGCTGTTCCAACAGGACAATGCACGTCCGCATGTATCCCGTGCCACCCAACGTGCTCTAGAAGGTGTAAGTCAACTACCCTGGCCAGCAAGATCTCCGAATCTGTCCCCCATTGAGCATGTTTGGGACTGGATGAAGCGTCGTCTCACGCGGTCTGCACGTCCAGCACGAACGCTGGTCCAACTGAGGCGCCAGGTGGAAATGGCATGGCAAGCCGTTCCACAGGACTACATCCAGCATCTCTACGATCGTCTCCATGGGAGAATAGCAGCCTGCATTGCTGCGAAAGGTGGATATACACTGTACTAGTGCCGACATTGTGCATGTTCTGTTGCCTGTGTCTATGTGCCTGTGGTTCTGTCAGTGTGATCATGTGGGAATGTGTCAATAAAGTTTCCCCTTCCTGGGACAATGAATTCACGGTGTTCTTATTTCAATTTCCAGGAGTGTATTACAAGAGCTGAGTCACTATGTACATATTAGTTAATGTAACATGGCAGTAAAAAGAATGAGGAAAGATTTGGAAGTTGTTTATCAGCCAAACGTCGATGGCACAAAACTCCAGCTAAGTCGTATGTGCTTGTAAACTGCAGTTTCTCACGGACACATTCTGAAACTCAAGAATTTACGACAGTATACACAACTGGCAGAGAGACAACGTACAGACCTGTCACTGCCATATTCATACGGGGACATGGGTATCACCTGATAGCCAAACTGTGAACCAGATAGATCGTGTATGTATCCAAAGACGTTTTGCAAATTGCATCAAGGACACCAGGTCGCACAGAGGACTACACTGTGACACTGATCATGTCCTAGCAAAATTTAAGAAAGTCACCAAGACGATGACCAAAAGGGGGTAATCTATAATGTAAATATGTTAAAGGAGCCAGAAAGAAAGGAACAGAACTAGCTGGGAAGATAGCAAATGTGGAGAAAATGGAGTCTGGTCACAATAACATAAATGAAGACCGGACAAAAATCAAAACCACCCTGAATGAAGGAGCCGCAAAAGTTTTGGGAAAACGGAAAAACCTAACTGGGTATGGTTCAACCAGATATGCGAAAGAATAAACGGGGAAGAAGGAGAGCTAGAAAGGAGTGGTTAGGAAACATGAACAATGAGAACTTTACTCAAATGAGGAAAGAAAGAACAGTTCTTAGACAGGAATAAAGGAAATATTACAATGACATACTTAACGAGGCAGGAGGAACTCACCACAGGACTAGACAAATGTACCAAAACGTGAAGAAATGTACCAAAAAGTACGTAAAGAAAGAACAGTTGATTAAAGATGAAAAAGGAAGAATACCACTGAATGGAAAAGAGATAGGGCAAAGATGGGCAGAATACTTTTCCCGGCTCCTAAATTGTTAGGACCCCACAGAACTACTTGCTTTTGAGTCCGCACACACTGTGGACACAGTATTGACTCCTCGCACTGAATATGAAATTACACAAATACTTAAAAAATTGTTGCTGAGCTCATAAAAAATGGAGGACGTGACCTTGTAAGAACCGTGACAAGCCTCATACGGAAGGTCTGGGAGGAAGAAAGTCTCCAAGAAGATTGGAAAATGGCCATCATCTGCCCATTACTGAAAACGAATGATCCCTTGCTATGTGGATATTATAGAGGAATATCTCTGATAGGTTCGGCTATGAAGTACTGTCTCTATGCCTCATAAATAGAATACTACCACTTGCTGAAGAAGCTGTAGAAGAGTACCAACGTGAGATTAGACGCAACAGATCAACGCTAGACCACCTATTTACCCTACGTCAAACAACGGAGAAATGCTGCGAATATAATACAGACATGCACATGCTCTTCATTGGCTTCAAAAAAGCCTATGACAGCATACATAGGGGTACTGTAATCAGAGTATTATAGGAATTTCAGTTTCCATCTAAAATAATCTGTTTGATGGCAATGTGTCTAGAACAAACACACTGTAAAGTGCAAACAAGTACCGGTCTATCTGAACAGTTCGAAGTTCTAACCGGCCTCAGACATGGAGGCGCCCTCTCCCCTATATTATTCAACCTTGTGATAGAAAAAAATAGACTGGGAAATTATGAAAACTGACCCCATTGGAATACCCCTAGACAACATGTTAATGACTCGACTGGCATACGCGGATGATATAATCCTAATCAACGGTAGTAGAGAAGAGCTCAGGAGAATGGCAGGTTCGTACTGCAAGATTGCCAGTAGGGCAGGCCTGCAAGTCAGTGAAGATAAGACAGAATACATATTCCTGAGCAAGTCAGTGAGAGGTGGGGACCCGCTCACGTTGGACTGTAAGAGATTCAAAAGGTCAAATACCTTGGTAGTTTCTGCAGAGATCAGAACCACTGTGAAATTGAAATGAACGCAAGAAGTGTCGGAGGCGACAGAGCATACTTTAACCATCAGGATGTGCTGAAGAAAATATCCCTGTCAAGAAGTTTTAAGATCAGGCTTTACCAAAGTATGACTATGCCAGTGGTTATGTACGGGTGTGAAAGTCTCACCTTTAGGAGAACGAACAAAGAGAAACTACTTGTTTTCGAACTAAAAATCCTCCGAAAAATATAGGGTCCTGTGAGACTCAAAAACAGGGTAATGAAGAATTCGAAAAAACCAATTAAAAGAGCTTTACGCACAGCTTAACATTATAAAAAGAATATGAAGTTTGACCTGAGCTGCACATGTTATATCTACACAAATGACCAGACAATTTACTCTTCAAATAAGGCTGATTATACAGCACTCGCTGCCCAAGGTGAGATCTTTGAGGAAGTAGAGGGGAAACTGACAACAGCTCTTAAAAATTTGGCCAAGTATTACGACGAAAACCAACTGAAACCGAACCCTGGAAAGGCCCAAGTCTGTGCATTCCATATTAGAAACAGGTAAGCCACAAGGAAACTGAACATCACTTGGAGAGGAGAACAACTACTCCACTGCGAAACTCCTAAATACTTTGGGGTGAAGATGGACCGTTCCCTCACATTCAAAGCCCACTGTGAAGAAACGAGCCTCAAAGTAAAAGCGCGGAACATCATCCGCAAATTTATAGGAATCACCTGGGGTGCCCAACCAAAAGTGCTTAGAACATCTGCCTTGGCACTATGTTGCTTCGCCGAAGAATACGCAGCACCCGTCTGGCAAAACTCTGCACATGCTGAACATGTAGATACAGCCCTGAACGAGACAGGACGCTTTGTTACAGGCTGCTTACGACCTACTCCTGTCAAGAAGCTTTACCAAATCATGGCTACAGCATCGCCACGCATCCGAAGGCAAGCTGCAACAGAAGTGAAGAAGATAAAACAAGAAATCGACCCCCAGACATCCTTTTTTCGGACATTACCCTCAACAATCACGATTGAGGTAGAGAAAAAGCTTCCTGCAGAAAACAAAGGCAATTCCTTCATCTCCCAGAACTCGCAGAGAGGAGCTTTGGCGAGACTCCCTAGCTGAAGACAATCACATAACGGTCAAGGAAGAAATAGCCAAAAGGTCATACGTGACCTGGAAGACTTTGAACAGACTGCGAGTTGTGGTGTCAAGGTGCAAAGCCAACCTCAGGAAGTGGGGCTTCGGTAATGAGGAGGAAACTTGTCAGTGTGCTGACGTACAGGACGACCACCACCAGCTAGTCTGCAGGAACGTACCGGCTGCATGCATTATCTCTGGTCTTGTTGCAGCCAGCGAAACTGCTGTGATAGCCGCCGAATACTGGGGCCGTCAAAATATATAATCATCTTGCTGCTTGTTTATATACAGTGGCGGTCGAAATAATAGAGCCACCTCTATTGACGAGATTAAGAACTAGGATATCTATTAGTTCGCGAAATCGCCACGAGTGCCGTGTTGTCAGTCCCTTGTAGACAACATCAGGGAAGACGTTGCTGCTATCTTTAGTCGTCCGAAAGGAAGCGTTTGAGCTAGACGTGTGAAAAGAGGCATAAAGGTAAGAATCTTATGGGTCAAAATAATAGAGCCGCTTTACACATGTGCCTTTAAATTGATTTTTATGCAGTTGTTTTGTATGTAAATTGACGTGTGGTTTTGTTTACATTCGTCTACATGGGCAGAGCTAAGCATACCAGTGAAGATGAGCGTATAGTAATGTTCCGGATGTTCAAAAGTGGGATGTCCATGAATAAAATAGCCAATGTCTTGCACGTTTCGCGAAAACGAGTCCAGAACGCCATGAGACGGTCAAAACAAACAAAGCCGCAGGTGGAGAACAGGGGGCGACCTCGTGTAACTACTCCTCGCGTAGACAGACTCATCACTAGGGAAGTGAAGAAAGACCCATTTTTGTCAACACCACGACTGAAAGCCATTTTGTTTAGCGACGAACATGATGTTCAACCATCAACCTCAACGATTCAAAGACGACTGAGATCTGCAAAATTGAATGGGCGCATTGCAAGAAAGAAGCCACATGTTTCACAAGCTAATGTTCGGAAAAGGTTAGCCTTTGCCCGGAGAAATGAACAAAAACCTAATACTTGGTGGAGGAACATCCTTTGGTCCGATGAATCCAAGTTAAATAGGTTTGCCTCAGACGGAAAAGTCTATGTGCGCCGCCCACCAAACCAGGAATTTAATCCCAAGTACACTTTAAAAACTGTGAAATACGGTGGCGGAAGTGTTACGGTATGGGGATGTTTTTCGTGGTACGGCATTGGTCCAATACACCGTATCAACGGCATAATGAACGCAGAAATGTACAAAGACATCTTGTCAAATGTGATGCCGCCTTATGCTGAAGAGGAAATGCCGCTGAAATGGAAATTTCGGCACGATAACGATCCAAAGCATACTGCAAGGATCATAAGGCAGTTTGTTCAAGAGCACAATATCGAAGTATTAGAGTGGCCACCTCAGTCCCCTGACGCATCACCCATTGAGAACTTATGGGAGATCTTAGACAAGAGAATTGACCGCTCAAAAGCTACATCTTCAGAAAAACTGTGGGAAGAAATCCAGAGAGCCTGGTATGCGATCAGTAGTGACGAATGCAGGCGTTTAGTAGACTCTATGGGTAAGAGGTGCAGGGCAATCCTCAAAAATAAGGGTTACCCCACGAAGTACTAATGCAGTCCTATGCAAAAAAGACTGTTCCTGTACGTTTCATAAGACTGAGATCAAGTACAATATATTTGTTTCAATTGGCTCTATTTTTTTGACCCTGTGGTCTGGTATTCTTTTGAATATTATTGATTATTACTGATTATTTTGTGTTGTGTTATATATATAACTGACTATAGTACAATGTGACTCGGTTGTAATGGTTTCCATCATAGTTCAAACATGTCTAGTAATAAATGTGCACTTTATTCCAAACCTTTGCCAGGTGGCTCTATTATTTTGACCGCCACTGTATATATTGTTGAATGTGTGTCATCAATACTACTGTACATATTTAATTTTGCAAATTTGTTATGTGAATCAATACTTATTGGTTTCTGTAATTATTTTATGTCCTGGACTCGAAACATAAATGAAGCGAGGATACCCCGTGATGTGTTTCTGGGAACTGCAGCTAGAGGAGGTAGCGGGGACGACCCGTCCCCCTCCCGCCAACCCCAGCAACCGCGTCGCCCGCCGACCCTCACTGCCGTGATCATTAGTCCGACGATCACGGAGGAGGTGGTGGTGGTGTTGGCACAGCTTAAGGCACATCCCTACCTCGAAATCCGTGCAGTGCGCCGGATTTTCAATCCTGCCGGCCCCACCCACCTAATGCGGGTGTTTTCTGAACACGCCCCTTCTATCGACCTTCTCCTGAAGGAGGGTGCCCTTTTCCATCGCTAATACGAAGTCGACCCCTCCCATTCCCCCCCTCAATCCATCCGCTGCCAGAGGTGCCTGCGTTATAACGCACACCTGACATCAGAGTGCCGCGAGGCCCCCGTCTGCCCGCATTGCAAACAGGCGCACTTCCTAGGGCAGTGTCCTAACCTCCAGTCCCCTCCTTCCTGCAACACCTGCAACCTTCTGCACCCTAACTACTCCCATAAGTGCAAGGCTCGACCCCCCCCCCCACCACTCCTGAACTCACCATCCCCGTCCGCCCTATGGACGCCCCACCCCTCCTGGCAACTCCCTTTGTCTCCCCCCCCCCCCCACTGCCGAGGACATCATCAGGTTTGTCACCATCGTCCTCCAGAACGTCCACCCATTCCAGCGCCCCCACACCCTCCAACAGATATCCCTCGCCGCCCGATCCGTCTTCCACCTTAACATCTATGCCACCTATTCCCATAACCTAGTCCACTTGATGTTCTCCCGTCTTGACACCCTTGTCTAAGTTCCTGTCATGGCGCAACAGCACCGTATCTTGTTCAACAGCATCCACTCCCTTCCTGCAAACAAGAACCACCTCCTGCACACCCTCACGACCCATCGCTTGGATGACTTCCTCCTCGATGAAACCTTTCTCCAGCCCCAGTGTACCGTACACACATCGCCCTACCTCCTCCACCACTCCAATAATCCTCTCCTGACAGCGCGTGGTGGAGTAGCCATTGGCCACCACCGCCAGATCCCAGATCGGCTCCAACCCCTCCTTCCCAACTCCTCAAAACACCTGATCCTCAGTCTCTTCTTCCCCAACCTTACCATTACCTGCGCCACCATCTATGGCCACCCCACTGCCGCTATTCCGTTTGACTTCATTTCCCATATCGACCGTACCTTCTCTTCTTAAGTGATTGCCGCCGACCTCAACATCCATAGTCGTTCTGCTGCCCAGCTACGGCAGTGGCATCGGTTCCCCTCCAGCCTCCAAGGTGACCTCGTTCCCCTTCCCCAGCACACCCACCCCGAATCCAATACCACTCCTGATGTCGTCCTCTCCTCCCCTAACCCCCTTGGCTGCATAGCGGTGGACATCTCGACCCTATTGGCAGTGACCATCCCCCCCTGTCCTCCTCACCATTTCGGATGGTCGTCGACGGTAACCATTGACGTTAAAGGACAATAAGTATAATGTTACATATTTAAGTGAATTCTTGTTATCTGGTTACTTTTTCGTCTCACTTCCTAACAAAAACCTGTGATACTGGTGTTTGAGGGTAAGCACTGTATTGGTCCTGAACGTCAAACATTGTCGTTTAGCATCATTTTTATGGTGATTTAATTTTTTTTGAGAGCACAGAGTACACCCACAGACAGAGGAGAAGGAATCAGCAGGTCACCACGTCCTAAAACTTACCACAACACACTTTAAACGAAGTACTGCTAAGAAGACAAGAAATATGCACAAAAAGAGTGAAAGCAGCCCTTGTAGAAACCATACATGGCATTTAGTTCCTGGACATTCTGTTGAGCAATTGTGTAGTATTCCTCTGAAGCGTGGGGAAAAAAAAAAAACTTCGAACGACAAGAATATTTAATTACTGCTGGAATTTGATGACTTTGTCAAAATTAATATTTATATGGTCTTACAAAATATTGTTCGGTGAAAAGAGGGCACAGTCAAACATCACCACAACCTTCTCATAGGCAAGAATACTATAATTCTAACATCAGCATCGACAGGCAAATGCAGATGGTGTTCAGAAAGTCTTTTCTGGAGATACATGACCTTCAACATTACAGAAATATGAAAACGTTACGTTCTGAAGGTATGCCCAAAAATCGTCGACTTCCACACTACAGGGCAGAGGCATCCAGCAATTGGAAATCGGCAAAAGATTGTAATGTACAGTGTGTTGCTGTCAAGGCGCGCTTTGTTGGTTATCTACCACAAACGATAGATTTGTTTTCGAAGGGAGGCAATTCCTACCAAACAATAAAGCACCTGGTTTGTAATAAGGAAGTTTCAGAAAAAGCAAAACTCATTATGTATAAGAATTATTACTTCCCTATTGTCACCTATGGTGGAGAAACATGGACAATGACAGAAAGGGACTTGAGCAGACTGGAGGCAGGGGAAATGAAATTTCTCAGAGTAGTTAAGGGAAAAACAAGAATGGACAGAGTAAGGAATGTAGAGATTAGAAAGGACCTTAATCAATAAAGTATGAGAGAAAAAACTGAAAAAAAAAGAGATTAAGATGATACGGGCTCGTTAAGAGGATGCATGGGCAGAGACTCCCGAAAATTATGGAAGAACTAAGGTGGATGGGAGAAGACCTAGAGGGCGCCCAAGAACACGGTGGGAAACGGGAGTGAGAATATCTGTGGAATGGACAGGTGTGACCAGGCAGCAAGTGGAGGAAGAAAAGTGGCGGGAGGTCCGAGCCAAATGGAGAGGAATTGTCAGCACCCAGACCTGGCAGTAGCTGTAGCGGGATCCTGAGATAGATACATAGATACACTCCTGGAAATGGAAAAAAGAACACATTGACACCGGTGTGTCAGACCCACCATACTTGCTCCGGACACTGCGAGAGGGCTGTACAAGCAATGATCACACGCACGGCACAGCGGACACACCAGGAACCGCGGTGTTGGCCGTCGAATGGCGCTAGCTGCGCAGCATTTGTGCACCGCCGCCGTCAGTGTCAGCCAGTTTGCCGTGGCATACGGAGCTCCATCGCAGTCTTTAACACTGGTAGCATGCCGCGACAGCGTGGACGTGAACCGTATGTGCAGTTGACGGACTTTGAGCGAGGGCGTATAGTGGGCATGCGGGAGGCCGGGTGGACGTACCGCCGAATTGCTCAACACGTGGGGCGTGCGGTCTCCACAGTACATCGATGTTGTCGCCAGTGGTCGGCGGAAGGTGCACGTGCCCGTCGACCTGGGACCGGACCGCAGCGACGCACGGATGCACGCCAAGACCGTAGGATCCTACGCAGTGCCGTAGGGGACCGCACCGCCACTTCCCAGCAAATTAGGGACACTGTTGCTCCTGGGGTATCGGCGAGGACCATTCGCAACCGTCTCCATGAAGCTGGGCTACGGTCCCGCACACCGTTAGGCCGTCTTCCGCTCACGCCCCAACATCGTGCAGCCCGCCTCCAGTGGTGTCGCGACAGGCGTGAATGGAGGGACGAATGGAGACGTGTCGTCTTCAGCGATGAGAGTCGCTTCTGCCTTGGTGCCAATGATGGTCGTATGCGTGTTTGGCGCCGTGCAGGTGAGCGCCACAATCAGGACTGCATACGACCGAGGCACACAGGGCCAACACCCGGCATCATGGTGTGGGGAGCGATCTCCTACACTGGCCGTACACCACTGGTGATCGTCGAGGGGACACTGAATAGTGCACGGTACATCCAAACCGTCATCGAACACATCGTTCTACCATTCCTAGACCGGCAAGGGAACTTGCTGTTCCAACAGGGCAATGCACGTCCGCATGTATCCCGTGCCACCCAACGTGCTCTAGAAGGTGTAAGTCAACTACCCTGGCCAGCAAGATCTCCGGATCTGTCCCCCATTGAGCATGTTTGGGACTGGATGAAGCGTCGTCTCACGCGGTCTGCACGTCCAGCACGAACGCTGGTCCAACTGAGGCGCCAGGTGGAAATGGCATGGCAAGCCGTTCCACAGGACTACATCCAGCATCTCTACGATCGTCTCCATGGGAGAATAGCAGCCTGCATTGCTGCGAAAGGTGGATATACACTGTACTAGTGCCGACATTGTGCATGCTCTGTTGCCTGTGTCTATGTGCCTGTGGTTCTGTCAGTGTGATCATGTGATGTATCTGACCCCAGGAATGTGTCAATAAAGTTTCCCCTTCCTGGGACAATGAATTCACGGTGTTCTTATTTCAATTTCCAGGAGTGTAGATAGATAAAAGCGCCTGCGAAAATATATGAAGCAGTTTCGCCATTTGACGTGACATGTGCTTCCCATCTGCGCAATAGAAATGCTGGAGTTGAGCTCGACGTTACATGGCAAGGTAAGAAGCTAAAGCACTGTCCAACACCTAAATACCTTGGGGTTGTACTTGACAGAACGCTTTCCTTCAAGCAGCATTGCCAAAACACCGAGGCTAAAGTCTGCTCCAGGAATAACATCATCCGCAGGCTGGCAAACTACGAATGGGGAGCTCATCCACCAGTACTGAGAACATCAGCACTTGATCTGTGTGTTTCTGCAGCAGACTATGTAGCGCCAGTATGGGAAGCATCTGCACATGCTAAACAGGTTGATGTAAGTGTAAATGAGACAATACGATTTGTTACAGGCTGTCTCAGACCCACACCAACGGGTAATTTGTACCTACTTGCTGGAATTGCCCCATCCAAGATCAGAAGGCAGGTGGCAGCAGACGCTGAGAGAACAAAGAAAGAAACAGATTCTCGACACCCACTGAATGGGCACGTCACTCAGGCTCGGAGGCTTAAGTCTGGAAATAGCTTTATTGCAAGAACCGAGATCCTTGACAGTTCACAGGAAAACAATAGAGTCCGTAAATGGGAGAATGAACAAACCGCACTGCAGATAATACCGAAAGAGCAAATGGCACCTGGAAACAAACTTCCTCATACAGTGTGGAGAACACTAAATAGGCTGAGGGCCGGTGTACCCAGATGCAAAACTAATCTGTGCAAGTGGGGACTGCTGACTAATGACGACGTTCTTTGCGGATGCGGAGGGGTACAAGACGAGGCACATCTGCTCGTGTGCCGACTACTGCCGGAGCCCTGCAGTTTTAGTGACCTGCTAAAAGCCAACGACAAAGCCGTAGAGGTGGCTAACTTTTGGAAAAATAAAATTTGATCTGGACACGGAAAAGTAAAGTAAGTAAAGTGGTCATAAAAATTCTTTTTTCTTACTATTACAGCATTCATTCCGGAAACGTTGTTGGAATTAGAACGCCAGCCGGAAGCTGAAAGTCTCCAACAAGCGGAAGAGCTCGGGCTACCATCGTGTAAGTACATCTCCAAATTGTGTGTGTGGGAGTTATATGTTCAGAAGCATCTCAAAAAGTGTTCAAATCGCAACAAGTGCTTGTAACATTTATACTGTTCTTCTAGCATTAGAGCGGCAGCAACTGGAAACAAAGTCCCCATCAAGTGGAACAGCTTGCCCTAGCGTCACGTAAGAACATTTCCGAATTCTGTGTGGTAGTTTACATGATCAGTAAACAGCCCAGGCTACCGATGGTGTAGGCTCCAATATACAGCAGCATCAATGAATGCCATCACTGCAGTCTGGGTTGTGTGCCTCAGCGCATTATTTGCCTACCCCATGAAGGCGCCTCCTCCCCAGTGTACTCAACCACCAGGTGGATGCAGTCTAGTTGTAGTATTAATGATAATGAACCCGTGACTGGCAGTAGTGCTCTATCCTGTCCTGATAGAACATCAGATTAGCGGTCTCATGACCCCTCTAGAATACTCGGCAGTTGCTATGGCCATTGAGGGGTGTGTCATTTACTAGAACTGACAATCCGGCTGGGGGTATCGTGACCCAGTCAGGTTTCTAGAAGCACGTCTCCCAGTGCTGGAGGCAGAGCTCCTCAAAGCCCTAGAGATACAACGCCATTAAATGGAACGCATTACTCTGCTGTGAGCTGACTCACAAACCCAAACAGCAGGCTGCTGCTGAGGAGAAAATCCTGCACATCTGGGATGATAATTGTATTTTATCTCCGAGTACGTCAATAGCCAAGTGGTATCGTGGATCCAGCTTGGTTGCTATACTGACCTGGTTTTCCGAGATGGAAGTAAAAGGGTCAGCTACAGCACTCAGCCAAATACCACACCTCGACACCCATATACAGGTATATGATTGGTTACATGGAGGGTCCAGTTATATCTAACTTCATGAGGATATTAAGAAGCAGCATGTTTGCATTAACATTCAAAATGAAGAGGATAATGTAATTGTTTTGCATGGTCAATCCTGGCTTGCAAAAGAAAAGCAAACAAAATTCCGAGGGCACATCTTTATTGGAATAGGTCTTAACATTCGTGGATGTTAAACTTTGATGCCGTGGATGTTAAACTTTGATGCCATCAAGTTCCCTGTAAAGATTCAGGACAGCTCAAAATTTGGGGCACAAAATCCCAGAATATCGGTTCACGTTTATAGCCTGAAGGAAACGCTGAAAAGCAAGCCAGATGAACATGACAACCTTACTATAGTTGGACCACACGATTTTTCGAAATATGCTGGTGAGCTTTATCTCAGTGTAAACATGATGCTCTTCTCTGGAGCATTACGTGTGGATCAAAGACATGTCCCGCCTCCTTTGCAGCCAACTGTCGAAACAGAGATAAGAAAGACATTTGCTTCAGGTGTCTAAATAACTTTTCAGAAGACAAGTATTCAAAAAGACATCCGAAAGACTGTAAAGTCAAGGAATCGGTATGTGTTGTTATGCCTACAGAAAAAAACAAGGTCATTAAATTCAAGAATGCTCACCACGTGGAACGATGTCCGTTTGTTGTATATGCAGACTTCGAATGTCTCCTTACCTTTATCACCTGGTGTGAAGGGAATCCCTTAGCCTCACATAGCACTTTCACTCAAAAGCAAGTACTGTATGCGGCGGAGAACCAACTTGCACATTCATACGATTCAAGTCTTAATCGGTATGAATCTTACGTCGGAGATAATCCTGCAGTTTGGTTACACATTGAGCTTGAAAAACTCTCATGGGATCTTGACAGGCTTTACAGCACCAACATCCCCATGACCAAATAGGAAGAGGATAAAAAATTACACAGTTGAGTTAACTGTCATATTTGTGAGCTGCCATTAGAAAAGGCGAAACTCCACGTAAAGATCACTGACATCTTATGGGGAAGTTCTGCAGTGTAGCTCACAATGTATGCAATTTGAAGTATCAATTACCATACCCTTTTTCTTCCATAATTTAAGTGGGTTGAGCCATTGGTTAATTTCGGTTGGGAAAAAAATCAGATCAGTGTCCCGTCAGAGTGTTGAGAAAGATATTTCATTCTTCAAACAAATGAGGCCATTAATTACATTCCGCTTCCTTGACACGTTACGTTTTATGCAGGCGCCACTCCAGAAACTCATTGAAACTACCTCGGGTGGATGTGTGTATCGCCCAATCTGCACGCCCTGATGAGCAAAAGTTTCAGTTTGTGACTAGGAAAGGAGTTTATCCTTATGAGTATCTGGATAGTAAGGCAAAACTCGATGAGACGAGGCTACTCGACACGTCAGCATTTACCAGTACTTTCACAGGCGATGCCATAACTAGTGCAGATTATGACCACGCTATCCTATATTGCAGGG
The DNA here is from genome assembly GCF_023898315.1 of Schistocerca nitens. Lineage (NCBI taxonomy): Eukaryota > Metazoa > Arthropoda > Insecta > Orthoptera > Acrididae > Schistocerca > Schistocerca nitens. The sequence goes on from NC_064625.1 coordinate 142,890,602, forward strand.
TATTATACACAAAGCAGGAGGCAGCTGCATTAAACAGAAACAACTTTTTCAATGCTTGCTAATGTTGCCACAGCTATTGCTCAGTACGAGATACCGTCCTTCCGCAATTTTCGGGGAGGACAAAGTGACCGGCTAGGGAGCTCTCTGAGCGGACTTTTGCATCGTGTACTCGAGTATTACATGGGAAATGCAGGGCGTTATATTGCTCGAAGTCTCACCTCTTTCCCGACGCAAGAAGACAGATCTCATTTTATCAATTATATGGCGAATCAAGTAGGTGAGGGATCTGTTGGATCCCAAGTCACAACATATGATGTAGAGAAAAAAGACAATGCACTCATTAAGTCTTCTGTTTAGGTGGTCTGCAACAGCTGTAGACATAACTGTGATGTAAAGTAAAAAGTTTTTTTTTCAATCGGTAGCATTATTTTTAAAACTCAACATTCCAAATTTGGGTACATATGCAAGACTACAGATGGACACCGACGTGTGTTTGCTTGTGGATGTTTTTGAAAAGTTCAGGAGTGTATGCATGGCCATGTACTCTCTGGACCCCGCCTTTTTTACATGGCACCTGGGTTGTCCTGGGACATAAGACTCAAGAAAAGGAGGCACAGCATTGAACTTTTGACTGATGCTGATTGCTTCTTTTCTTTGAGCGAAGGATCTGTGGAGAACTGTCAGTGTGTCCATAGACACATCAAGCCATATAATCATGTATGGGTGCGGAGTTCAATGCATCCCTCAAAGTCATATTCTATAGTTTATATGAATAACTTACACGGGCATGCCATGATGCAGCCACTACTGATTGGTGGGTTTCAACGGGTGCCCGAAAATTAGAGGGATTAGGTGGAAAAATATTGAGTCTGGTGGCGGATTCTGATGTAGGGTATGTGGTGGAGGCAGACGTCATACATCCTGTTAGTTGGCATGAAATGACAAGCGACTTGCTGTTATATCCAGAGCATTAAGTTCCATGAGGAAGCACTATCCCTAAACTGATGACCACTGCTGGGCACAAGCAGAGGTATGTAATTCATTGTTGTAACCTCCAGCAGTGTCTCTGCTTAGGGATGGAGCTAGGTAGAATCACCTGGGCTATCTGCTTCAATCGGACCCTGGCTGAAGGAGCAATCCGCTTCATTGTATTATTAAATTATTTCAGCTGCTTGAGCTGGAAAAGGTTTACAGTTACCCAGTTCGAATTACACATTAAGTCTTTTGTTTAGGTGGTCTGCAAGAGCTGTAGACAGAACTGTGATGTAAAGTAAAAATTTTTTTCAATCGGTAGTATTACTTGTAAAACTATGAACTGTAAATAAGAAAATTCACACAGTAACAAGAACTGTGAATTTAAAAGCGGTATTACTTCATGTATTGTAAAAAAAAACTACACTGCTGGCCACCGTAAATGCAACACCCTGAAGGAAGCATCCGAATCAAGTGAAATTGACACCATGGGTTTGCAGCGATGAGATATGCAACTGATTAGAATTTCAGCGCAGACGCACATCACGCGCGCCTGTGGCGCCACCTCATAGCGCCATTTAAGGCTTGGCGATTTCTATGAGTGTACGTTCGGCACGTGTGTTTACCTTGTGGTTGTTTCACAAGACGATCAGTTATGCCTCGTAGACAACAGCGAACATCTTTTGATCGAGTATCCGAGTTCGACAGAGGAAGGATAGTGGCTTACAGAGATTGTGGATTATCATACAGAGAAATCGCTAGTCGTGTTGGACGAAACCAAACAACTGTAATGCGGATATGTGACCGTTGGATGCAGGAGGGTACGACGGACCGACGTGGTCGATCGCATTCACCTCGGTGCACCACTGCACGTGCTGATAGGCAAATTGTGCGCATGGCAGTGACGGATCGCTCAGTGACATCCCGAACCGTAGCACAGCACATTGCGTCTGTAACGCATCATCCAGTGTCTGCGCGTACCATTCGACGCCGTTTACAGCAGAGTGGTCTGTCCGCAAGACGTCCATTGCTTAGTCTACCATTGACGCAGAACCACAGACGTCTCCGTCGCCAATGGTGTGATGACAGACGGATGTGGACGGCAGAATGGAATGAAGTTGTCTTTACTGAGGAGGCACGCTTCTGTCTGCAGCACCACGATGGTCGGATTCGAGTGTGGAGACACCGTGGAGAGAGGATGCTGGACAGCTGCATTATGCACCGCCACACTGGTCTTGCACCGGGTATTATGGTATGGGGCGGTATTGGATATTACTCTCGCACGCCTCTAGTACGCATTGCCGGTACTTTAAATAGTCGGCGCTACATATCCGAGGTGCTGGAGCCAGTTGTCCTTCCTTACCTTCAGGGCTCGGCCACAGCCATATTTCAACAGGATAATGCGCGACCACACGTGGCACGCATTGTCCAAAGGTTCTTCGTCAATAACCAGATTGAATTGCTTCCCTGGCCGGCTCGCTCTCCGGATCTTTCGCCGATAGAAAACATGTGGTCCACGGTTGCTCAACGAGTGACCCAGATTACATCCCCAGCTGCCACACCAGATGATCTTTGGCAACGTGTGGAAGCTGCTTGGGCTGCTGCACCCCAGGAACACATCCAACGCCTCTTTGACTCAATGCCGAGACGTGTGGCAGCGGTGATCTCCAACAATGGCGGCTACTCTGGCTACTGATTCTGGCAGGAACCACATGTCACAGACGTCTGTAAACGTAATCATTTCATACTTGGTCAACATGTTATCTACAAAATAAATCTTGTTGTGGTACCTCTTGTCTTTCTTGGTGTTGCATTTACGGTGGCTAGCAGTGTAGATTTGTGGACGTAAAGCTGTATTAGTGTATCGCTACTGTATGTATGTGTGAATAAAAAATTGTTATTCGTCAGCGCGCATCTTTGTTGTTATTTCATATTGGGGAGACTGGTAGAAAGAACTCTAGAAATGTGGGATTTGGAAGCCAATCCGACTTACTGGGCATTCCCAAATACAACCTTTACATTCTGTACTTCATGTTTGCGTATGACCTGGCGATACTTGCAGAAAACGAAGACCCTGCCGTCAAACAGCTTGAGACACTTATAAAGAATGTGCAGAAAATTGAATTTGTACGTACGAGCAGATATCGCTAGTCTGGAAACAACAAAGTAAAATCAACAGGGTCTCGTACTTATATCTCGCAGAAGCCATTGAACAGACAGGTCAAGAAAAGCATGTCACTGCAAAATTGCCTACAAAAACCAAACAACACTGATTAGGGTTATTTTAAAACATGTACAACAGAAAGTCAGTGTCATGACAGACCCCACCCCCCTGAGGGTTTGGGGGTTAGAATAGACACGAGGTTTCCTGCATGTCGTGAGAGGCGACTAAAAGGAGTCTCATAGGTTCTGGCCTTTATGTTATGGACCCCTGTAGGGTTCATTTTTCCAAATTTTCCTGGAGAGCGAGCCAATTGAGGAAGGCGCCTTACATGGTGCATTGTGTCCATCGAGCACTGTCACCTTCAGCATCCTTTATCATTGTGGCTTTGCAGTTCCGCTCATTCTTCATCTCTAGGGTGAGCATACCTTTCTGTGTGTGGTTTCCTCCATCCAATACACAGTGTGGTTTTCTGCACTGATGATCACAGACTTCTTTGCTTCTCATATCCAGCATGGTAGCCAGTCCATTGTGGTCGCACCGCCGTGTACCATGTTGGTTGTAAATCACTGACCACAGGGATCGCTCTGCTGATGCCTGCACCGTTAACTCCCCATGTGTACCAAGAGGTAGATGCCCATCTCCCTGGGTCATCGGAACTCCTGGCAATGGCCATCATGCCAGGTGGCCTTTGCTGTGGCTGGGTGGCTCCCATGTGGAGGGACCCTGGTCGGAGTGGGTGGCATCAGGGTGGATGACACGCGATGAAGCGTAGTCCACCATCTCGTGCTGGCGGTGAAACACCAGCAGTCTCTAAGTGTTCACAAGCTCAATTCAGCGCACAGTAGTATGACCCCAAATCTTACACCTCCATGGCCACACCATGGGAGGAATGCCAGGCTAAGGACAGAAGCAAATCTTATTCGATCCAGTACCTCGTATGTATGAGAGCCAATGGGGAATCCTTCATGTCAATGAAGCCTCAGTTTTTTGTGGAGTATTTAGATGACACATTTGGGGAGGTGGAGGGATTGTCCAAAATGCGATCTGGGTCAGTCTTGATAAAAACACCATCCTCTGTCCAGTTACAGACACTGCGGCGATATCCGTTAGTAAAGCGTTCTCGGGTTTCAAGCCACGTCGAGTGGTTTACTTCCCACGAGCTTTGTGTTTTACTAAAGGATATCGCCGCGAAAGCATGCATTCGTACATAATGTACCTCTACGGGGAGGAGACGTGGTGTAGCATCAAACGCCTGGGAAAGCTGCACGTTAAGATGGCTAGTTTACAAAGCTTGCTCACCTTCCTACTACGCTGCCATGATGAGAAGACGGTTCCACGTCTTGCCATCGTTAACCATCACATCGACACCACGGAAGCCAGAAGAATTTTTCGGCGTGGTAGCTTCGCCCTGCTGCAGGAGAGAATACATTTCACCAGAAAATAGCTGGATACAAACGGTCGTGAGCTTTTGGCCGTTCATCTGCAACTGATAAGGTCACCTTCAGCTTTGGATTGGGACTGGATCGACACAGCAACAGTTGCACAGCAAACATCATCGAGACAGAGAGCAACGGAGAAGCAGAAAGGGAAATTCAGTAGGCTTTCACTGCACCAACATGGAGCAAGACTAAGTTATGGAACATGCTGTGATCAACATGACCGCAAGAAACATCGATGCAAGTGCCACCTTAGCACTTAAGAAGGGACTTAACTTTGCTCCTTCGCCACGAAGCATCCCCTTCGCTGACATTGAGTAGTGTTGAACAAGCGATTCCTAAGTTTCCAAGTGATGTGGCTGAGGAAATTCGTAGAGAAACGAGCCGTATTCTTTTAAAATCCAAACCACCAGCTTCAAACATGACTAGAGCTGAATGCAGTGGCATCCGTGCTCTCCGGAATGATCCTCTCACCGTCGTCCTACCAGCTGACAAGGGCAATGCTGCCGTCTAAATGGAACGAGCCGACTATGACGCAAAAATCAGATGGATGTTGGAGAAAGACACATACCAAAAATTACCTACGGACCCAACATCCAGAATAGTACGGAAGACTTCAGAGCTTCTCAAACGGTCATCGCTGGAAGACAATACTATTAAGAACCTCCTCCCCAAGGCACCAAAACCGCGCACATTCGATGGTCTGCCGAAGGTGCATAAGGAGGACACACCGTTGAGGCCGATAGCGAGTACCATCGGATCGTCGACCTATAAACTTGCTAAACATTTGGCCAGCCTCCTCTCTGGACACTGGACACCATATAAAGAATACAGTGGACTTCATCAATCGGATTAAATGTCTGCGACTTGCTGAAGGGGATATAATGGTTAGCTTCGATGTGGTCCCTAGGTCAGCGTTTACCTCAAGCCCACCCACACAGATCGGTATCTGCACGCCGACACCTATCACCCGTCACAGACTATTGAATTTCTGTCCCAGTTCTTTGACGACACCATCGTGGATTTATTTAAGCACACTGACATATTTCTTACATGATGGAGAATACGAGGGTTATCCACAAAGTACATTACGTTTTGGAATTAAAAATAAATAAAGTATTGGAAATTTTTTTATTATATACAGATGAAAGCCACACTTCAATACTACTTTTCTACATAGTTGCCATTTAAATTAAGGCACTTATCGCAGCGATGGACGAGCCTGGAAATTCCTTCGTCGTAAAATTCGGCCGCCTGCGCCTTCAACCACGTAATGACTGTCTTTTGGGACAGAAAAGGAGTGATTTTTGTGGATTTCCTGGAAAGAGGCACTACAATAAACTCTCAAAGGTATTGCCAAACTCTGCCAACCTCAGAAGAGCAATACAAAATAAGCGCAGGGGAAAGTTGGGCTCAAAGATCTTGCCGATTCACGACAACGCCCGGGCCCACACGGCAAATACCACACGAAGTTCTCGAATCTTTTAAGTGGGAGTTGTTTCCTCATCCGCCGCACAGTCCCGACCTGGCACCGAGCGACTTCCACTTATTCCCAGCAATGAAGAAGTGGTTGGCTATGCAGCGTTTTGATGACGACGCACAGCTTCAAGAAGAGGTAACCACGTGGTTGAAGGCGCAGGCGGCCGAATTTTACGACGAAGGAATTTCCAAGCTCGTCCATCGCTACGATAAGTGCCTAAATTTAAATGTCAACTATGTAGAAAAGTAGTATTTACGTGTGGCTTTCATCTGTATATAATAAAAAAATTTCCAATACTTTATTTTTAATTCCAAAACGTAATGCACTTTGTGGATAGCCCTCGTATTTTAACCAAACTGACGGCGTGGCGATGGGAAGTCCATTACCTCCAGTAGTAGCCAACCTCTTTATGCAGCATTTCGAAGACATCGCCTTGGACACTGCTCCTGCAAAGCCGAGCTGTTTTTAACGCTACGTCGACGATACCTTCGTCATTTGGCCAGATGGACAAGAAAAGTTGGAAGAGTTCCTGGAGCACACCAAAAGCATCCACAATGGAAGTAGGGGGGGGGGGGGGGGGTGTTCCCTGTCGTTCTTGGACGTGCTTGTCCGCCGTAAACCCAATGGGACTATAGGTCATAGCGTTTACCGCAAGCCCACCCACACGGATCGGTATCTGCACGCCAACAGCTTCCATCACCCAGCACAAAAACAGGACCTTAGTACATCGAGCCGAAACCGTCTCAGACGCTGAAAACTTGCCGAGAGAATTGAGCCACATACGCAAAGTTTTTAAGGAAAACGTTAACAACAACAAACAGATCTCACAAGCAGTGTCATCCAAGGCTCCAAGGAAGAAGACCTCTGAAGAAGACACCAAGCAGGCTGCATTCTTACCATTTTGTGGGTCGACAACAGGGAAGATTAGTCGGCTCCTGAAGAGGCATAAAATGGACACAATCTTCAGGCCCCCGGCAAAGATCCGGCAACTAATGAAATTGTTAAAGACGATATAGGCCTCAGAACGCCAGGAATTTACAAGATACTGTGTCGATGTGGGCATTTCTACGTCGGCCAGACTGTTCGCACTATTGAACAGCGCCGCATAGAACATGAAAGGTGTTACTGTCAGCTGTGGCAGAATATGCTCTGGAAAACGGACACCGAATTGCATTCGCTGAGGCGTCTATTATTAACCGGACTAAGGGCTTCTGGGATAGCGTGATAAACGAGGCCACAGATATTAGAATTTCTGACAACACCAAGATTGATTGCAGGTGAGAACAGCATGGGGTCCAATGTTGACGGAGTTGAAGTGGGCTGTCAATCGTCAAAATGTGCGCATCTGGGGGTCCGAAAATCCACATGCCCTAGGGAACACATGCGCGACAGTCCGAAAGTGGTGTGGTTTGATGATAAATCGGATTGTTGGGCCGCTTTTCCTTCAGGAGCCGACTGTGGATAGAGCCATGTACCTGGACATGTTGGAACAATTTGCCGTGCGACAGATAACAAACCTGCAGCCAAATGTGATGTTTCAACAGGATGGTGCACCACCCCATTGCAGCCTTGATGTCCTAAAAATTTTAAATGACACATTCCCGCAACGATGGATTGGCCGTGGAGGTCCAATTCCTTGGCCGCCACGTCAACTCTGTCACAGAACAGATGCTTCGCAACACATGCCACGAAATCGATTATAGACTTGATATTCTTTGCGCAACCCGTGGCACCCATGTTCGAGTGTACTGAACCGTACACCCGTGTATGAAAACTTGATGAGCTGCAGTATATATTCCCTGTATTTGTTCATCAACAAATCGTGTTTCCTCTCAGATTTTATGAGTTCCAAATGTTGCAGTCTCATTCTGGACACCCTGTACTTAGGCGCCACCTCAGACCGGCGGTTCACATGGCGGCAACATGTGGAAAACATCAGAGGCAAGGCACTGGGTAGATTGAGGCTGCTCTACCCAGTGCTCAACCCCACATCAACGCTGCCAGAAGACGTGGCTCTTACACTGCACAAGGCTGCCATACGGCCGGTGCTGGAATACGCCGCGGTCGTGTGGGGAAATACAGCCAATACAAACCTAAAGCGCCTACAAACCATCCAGAACAGGGCGCTACGACTGGTACTACACCTGCCCAAGGAGTTCCGCCCCCGAGGAGCTCCCCAACGTCGCCGCTGTCAAGTCCCTCCGTCAGAAGTTCAAGGACGCAGCGACAACCTTCTACGAGAAAGCCGAGAGGTCGACCAACCAGCTGGTCAGAGAATTCGACAGCCGACCACACTGACGAGCGACCCTACGCTGGCCAGACCTGCTGCGTCAGTAAAATCGTGCAGAAAACCTAAACAAAACGTCCCAGTGCAGGACAACTTAGAACATCGTAAGCTTAAACCGTAACTTCAACTTTACATAATATAGGAAAAATAGCGTTAGGCCATTAAAACCTACAGCCAAAATCAAGTGGAACATACTCTATGTCCCACACATTTGCACGCACGACCGACCACACGACAGTCATCCACTTGACAATGGCAGAGGAGATCTCTGCTGAAAGCTCGTGGGCAGTAAACCACTTGACGCGGCTTGAAACTCGAGAATGTTTTATTAAGCTGGGGGATGTTTCTGTTTCCATCACGCCCCACAAGAGCTTAAATATGGTCCGGGGTATCATATTTCACAGGGACCATATTTTGAAGTCAGACAATGAGCTGCACTCCAATTTAGAGCAGCGAGGTGTTCATTTCAACCAGCGTGTCCATTGGGGTCTGACGGATAATCAGGTTGCCAACAGTGCCTTCATCTTGGCTTTCAAGGGTGACATATTACCCGACAAGGTCTAGGCGATGTTCTACTGCTGTGATGTCAAGCCATATATCCCTCCCCCGATACGGTGCTTTAAGTGCTGGAAGTTCGGGCATATGTCTTCCCACTGTACTTCCAGCATCACCTGTTGAGATTTTGGACGTCCTTCACATCCCAATACTCCACATGCCCCGCCTCCCATCTGTGTCAACTGCGGAGAGCACCATTTCCCTTGCTCGCCAGACTGCAGTATCCTACAGAAAGATAGGAGAATCATGGAGTACAAGACCTTGGACCAACTGACCTACACCGAGGCTAAGAGGGAATCTGAAAGACTCCACCCCATGCGCACGACATCTTATGCTGCCACTATAACTACTGTTCCAGCCCCATCCGTTCTGTCACTTACAGTTATCTCCGAGCGCCGTAAGACTCCACCTGTTTCCTTGATGGTGGGGGCACTCCTATCCCTGTTTCTCCTGCACCACACACTTTGGGAGCAACACCCCCAACCATCGGGGAAATCAGTCCCCACTTCTCAGCTGGAGAAGTGTTGAAACATCACAGTTTTATGCTTCATTTAACTGACTGATTAATTTCTACATGTTTAATAATTCATTTTACGCCGAGAGCGTCCTTTCAATGTTTCGTCTAGCTAATTACCCTCTGGATTCAAGAATGCTTCCATGTATATTTTTTCTTCTGTTGGTGTCACACCACCTCTCTCATCCTTTGATCCCATGACATAGGTGGATAGATAAACGTAATTATGTATGGAATATATAATAATCTGGGTTAGTCAAAGATGATAGCAGTAGGGTAGTTTAGCACCAGCATAACAATGTGAGCAGATTCGGCAGAGAGTTCGTGATTCCAAAGATAGTGGGGATGAGCAGGGCAGAGTCTGTGAGGTTGGTTCTCACTGGGGTCCTACCCCCACCACCAGTTTTTTTGAACGATTGGCGGTTTGTCCTGGAATGCGCCATGTTTGGACACTCTGGGGCCGCCGATTGAACGAGAAGGACGCAGGGGTGCGGCGCTCGTCACTGATGGTGAGAAAAGTTATTCATAATGTACGTTTTTTGGGGTAACATTGATTATGAAGCATGTTCGGGTGTCAATTAATACCGGGACACGTTCAGCGATATTTTATTTATAGAAATTTTTCAGATTATTGTGTTTCAACTAGCGGACTTAGGCGCGAGGTGATTGAGGGTATGAACCAATGGTTCTTGTTCTTAGATCAATAGCGGATAGGTTCATTAATGTTTAATTTGTTGCATAGTTTCGTTCTGGATATAAGGAATATACAGTGGCGGTCGAAATAATAGAGCCACCTCTATTGACGAGATTAAGAACTAGGATATCTATTAGTTCGCGAAATCGCCACGAGTGCCGTGTTGTCAGTCCCTTGTAGACAACATCAGGGAAGACGTTGCTGCTATCTTTAGTCGTCCGAAAGGAAGCGTTTGAGCTAGACGTGTGAAAAGAGGCATAAAGGTAAGAATCTTATGGGTCAAAATAATAGAGCCGCTTTACACATGTGCCTTTAAATTGATTTTTATGCAGTTGTTTTGTATGTAAATTGACGTGTGGTTTTGTTTACATTCGTCTACATGGGCAGAGCTAAGCATACCAGTGAAGATGAGCGTATAGTAATGTTCCGGATGTTCAAAAGTGGGATGTCCATGAATAAAATAGCCAATGTCTTGCACGTTTCGCGAAAACGAGTCCAGAACGCCATGAGACGGTCAAAACAAACAAAGCCGCAGGTGGAGAACAGGGGGCGACCTCGTGTAACTACTCCTCGCGTAGACAGACTCATCACTAGGGAAGTGAAGAAAGACCCATTTTTGTCAACACCACGACTGAAAGCCATTTTGTTTAGCGACGAACATGATGTTCAACCATCAACATCAACGATTCAAAGACGACTGAGATCTGCAAAATTGAATGGGCGCATTGCAAGAAAGAAGCCACATGTTTCACAAGCTAATGTTCGGAAAAGGTTAGCCTTTGCCCGGAGAAATGAACAAAAACCTAATACTTGGTGGAGGAACATCCTTTGGTCCGATGAATCCAAGTTTAATAGGTTTGCCTCAGACGGAAAAGTCTATGTGCGCCGCCCACCAAACCAGGAATTTAATCCCAAGTACACTTTAAAAACTGTGAAATACGGTGGCGGAAGTGTTACGGTATGGGGATGTTTTTCGTGGTACGGCATTGGTCCAATACACCGTATCAACGGCATAATGAACGCAGAAATGTACAAAGACATCTTGTCAAATGTGATGCCGCCTTATGCTGAAGAGGAAATGCCGCTGAAATGGAAATTTCGGCACGATAACGATCCAAAGCATACTGCAAGGATCATAAGGCAGTTTGTTCAAGAGCACAATATCGAAGTATTAGAGTGGCCACCTCAGTCCCCTGACGCATCACCCACTGAGAACTTATGGGAGATCTTAGACAAGAGAATTGACCGCTCAAAAGCTACATCTTCAGAAAAACTGTGGGAAGAAATCCAGAGAGCCTGGTATGCGATCAGTAGTGACGAATGCAGGCGTTTAGTAGACTCTATGGGTAAGAGGTGCAGGGCAATCCTCAAAAATAAGGGTTACCCCACGAAGTACTAATGCAGTCCTATGCAAAAAAGACTGTTCCTGTACGTTTCATAAGACTGAGATCAAGTACAATATATTTGTTTCAATTGGCTCTATTTTTTAGACCCTGTGGTCTGGTATTCCTTTGAATATTATTGATTATTACTGATTATTTTGTGTTGTGTTATATATATAACTGACTATAGTACAATGTGACTCGGTTGTAATGGTTTCCATCATAGTTCAAACATGTCTAGTAATAAATGTGCACTTTATTCCAAACCTTTGCCAGGTGGCTCTATTATTTTGACCGCCACTGTAGTTCTTCCCTCCTCACGCGTGAGCTAAAACGCGTGCATCTCGGCCTCCACTCGTAACACGGTGTTGGCTCTTCTGCTAACACAAAAGAAATTTTAAATTCGTTTAAATAGGGTACCAACTCCGAGGAGTCGAGAATGGCAGAAGAAGCAGAAAGAGGATGGAGCAGCGGAAACGCGCCCCCTCAACAAAGTAAGAGACAGAGAGGAGGTCGTGGCCGAGGTCGCGGACATGGCAAAGTTGAACCTGAGCCTGTCGCCCCGCCACAAGCGTCGATTCAACCAGCGGTACGTCGTAACGAAATAGACGGGATTGTCAAACCCGTGTCGGCGACAGTACCTAAACCAACACATCTTTCAAAAACACCATCGCCACTGACTAACGATCCTCTGTGGCAGGAAGCCTTTGTCATCCTAGGTGACAAAGGATTCGTTGAAGATCCTGGTGAGAAAAGGTTCACTGATACCTTTGATGGTTTCGTGACCCTTGTGAATGCGACGTATGTTGCAGTCTGTGCTAATGACAAAGAATTTAGTCGACACGTTTCGGCTAGTATGTATTACTATTACAACGTAATGCATTTCTGGGCACGGGTTGCGGCTATAAGACAACATGATGGACGAGCAACACGAGAGGAGAAACAACTTCTCAATTACTTGAAAGGCCCTGAGTACCCGGTCCACTCGGTAATTAATGACTACCTAAGAGGGATCGGCGACTTTGAGGACCCAGACGGAATTACACATAAGTTCCGTTTGATGAGCTTGCCATCGAAGAATGAGATTGAAAGAATATCAGGATATTTCGGACGCGTTGATACACGAACACACAACTTGTATGAAGGTCTCCCAGCCCCAGGAATTGCTGTGACTCGTATGATCAGAGACATGTTATATACTAGAGACCAGAATGTTGGGACTGACTGGGATTTGCCTGAACAACTGCGTCCTGATGACTTTGAGGTGGTAGCACCTCTCCCGGAAGATGACGATAATAATAATGATGAGGATGAAGGTGAAGCCCATGTGAGGCAAGAGCCAGCTCCAGCAGTGCAGCCTGCTCCACAAGAACAGCCTGTACCTGCGGCTGACCAACCACCACAACAAGAACAAGAACAACCACGACAGAGACAGAGACCTAGACCCACCGTAAATTTACTCGGATGGGCTAGAGCGACACAGTTAACAAGAGAGCAACGTCAGGTCCTTGAATATGTGGGTACACCAGATGAATTCACGATAGACAACCCACGGTTTGCGATGAATAACCAGCTTTTTGAAGCGATCGCAGCCAGAGTAAGGACGACTGAACGTAATGTAAAGATGGGTGCTTCGTTGCATGAGCATGCAATCGGCTCGGTGGCGCAGTGTCCATTTGTAGAGAAAGAAAATATTCCAGTACCTTTTTCTCGACTGAGGTACTATTGTGAGGGAGCCGTACGTGGCGCCTGCGGATATCAACTTGACGCTAGGTTGGCGGTAGCGGCAAGAGTGTCAACCTTCAGATTACGAAAAGAGCCAGACCAAGGAGGACTACACTATTGGTCTTGCTACGATTACAACAATTATCAACAAGTGCCTGCAGCCTGGATTGAAAACAGAAACCAGTTCTACAATTTCGGAGAAGTAGAAAAACTTAAAAAAAAAAAAACCCTCCGCCACACACCGTCAGGTGGCTTGCGGAGTATGGATGTAGATGTAGAAAGAAAACACAATCAGGGAAGAGAGAAAAATCTTCATAGTCCATAGCAGGCCGAAACAATAGCAAAAAAAGAAAGAACTACAAGCGGCAAATATGAAATGCGGCAGATACAAATGCTCCGAACTTGGCAGTCGGCGGCTGAAGCACAGCTGATCTCTCCAGTGTTGTGGCGACACTGACCGACCGTAGAAGCAAAGTGGGCAGTGCGCTATGTTCCACAGTTCCATTGTCCCCTTCGCGGTGGTGAGCACTGTGTCTTGTGTCTCAGGGCAGGCTGCCCCGACACAGGGTCGAACTGCGGACCCCGTACACCATTGCAGATGGAACCTCATTGTCACAGCCTGGTGGTGATACTGCTGATATCATTTCAGTACAGCAGTGGCTAGGTATTTCAATGCCTACAGGCTGTACTTCCTTGGACTATGCTATGCCTTGTGGCATGTATACTAAACACTTCCACAGTTGCCGGAGTGGATGCTTGTCTTCTTCCGCTTAGGTGCTGCTGCGTCAACTACACACATCAAAGTTTTGCATCACCCCGGTTCCCAGAACTCCTGAAGATAGACGTTGACTGTGAATATTGTATCACAGACACAGTCCCTCTGTTCAGATGTGTCACTAAACCCGTCAAAAGATGTAAACAACCGTGCATGAGCAGCGTATATTAGACGGAGGGGGTCCGACAGCCGATCACTTCCAGTCATTCCACCAGGAAGGAGGTACGCAACTCGTATTGTCTGTAGTTCAACCATGCCTAGACGGTCAATACCTCTGTTCGATCGCGTCCGCATTGTGCCGGGATGGGCTTTCAAGAAGCGAAGTGTCCAAGCGCTTCGGAATGAACCAAAGCGAAGTTGTTCGGGCACAGAGGAAATACAGAGAGACAGCAACTGTCGATGACACGACTCGCTCAGGCCGCCCAAGGGTCACTGCAGTGGACGACCGCTACCTACGGATTATGGCTCGGAGGAAGCCTGACAGCAAGGCCACCATGTTGAATAATGCTTTTTGTGCAGCCACAGGACGTCATGTTACGATTAAAACGGTGGGAAATAGGCTGCATAATGCGCAGCTTCACTCCCGACGTCCATGACGAGGTCCATCTTTGCAACCACGACATCATGCAGTGCGGTGCAGGTGAGCCCAACAACATGCCGAATGGACCGCTCAGTATTGGCATCACATTCTCTTCACAGACGAGTGTCGCATCTGCCTTCAACCAGACGATCGGAGATGTGTTTGAAGGCAATCCGGTCAGGCTGAGCGCCTTAGACACACTGTCCAGCGAGTGCAGCAAGGTGGAGGTTCCCTGCTGTTTTTGGGGTGGCATTATGTGGGGCCGACGTACGCCGCTGGTGGTCATGGAAGGCGCCGTAACGGCTGTACGATACGTGAATGTCATCCTCCGACCGATAGTGTAACCATATCACCAGCATATTGGCGAGGCATTCGTCTTCATGGAAGACAATTCGCGCCCCCATCGTGCACATCTTGTGAATGACTTCCTTCAGGATAACGCTCGACTAGAGTGGCCAGCATGTTCCCCAGACATGAACCCTATCGTACATGCATGGGAGAGATTGAAAAGTGCTGTTTATGGACGATGTGTTAAATAATAGAGCTGCTATAGTTCGCAAAGTAGATTGTTTTCGTTAGACATAAAAAAACCTCTACACCAATGTTCCCGTGCAAGTAACCCTTAAGATTGTGGAAGAAAATCTGCGTAGGTTTAAGAAAGATATCTGTGATGAGGAAATTGCCGATTTCATGAATTTGATCACCGTTGTAATTAAGTACAATTACTTTCAGTTCAGTTCAATGGGCAACTGTTCCAACAAAATGACGGCCCAGCCATGGGGAACCCGCTAGCCGGAGTTCTTGCCGATATTTATCAATTCGTTAGAGGTGAAATTCTTTACGTTGTTTTCAGCTACAGATCTGGGCATTTTGTCCTACTGTAGATACGTTGACGATATATTAGTACTCTACAAAGGTCCTCCTGATGGGATCAACCACATTTTCAATCTGTTTAATGATCTTCATGATAATATGAAGTTCACTTGTGAACTAGAAAATGAAAATCGTCAATTAAATTTCCTCGATCTTACGTTGTCATTAATTGAAAACAGAGTTTCCTTCAACATTTTCCGCAAAGAGACTCAAATTGATCAAAGCGTTCCAGCTTCTACGCATCCAGCCTCTCACAAAAATGCTTTTTTTCTCGGCTATTCACAGAGCAATTTCCATTCCCCTCTCGAAAGAAAACTTTAATAATGAGAGAATCTTATTAAAACTGTGGCGGTCAATAATGGTTACGAAGCTCGGTTGGTAGATGATACCCTCAGAAAGAAAATTGGCAAGAAGGTTCTTTCATCAGCATCCCAGAAGAATCGGAGAAAAAATTCTTCAATTCCATTTTTTTGGTCCAGTGTCATACCAGATTCAAAGGTTGCTTCGGATTAAATACAAATGTAACCATTTTCATATTGAATTGGATTAAGGCGCCAGTGGTGCACACAATCTTAAACGCAACTTGAATATGTCAAATGCTTAAGGTAGAGGTCGAGGCCGTGGCCGTGGCCAGCCACGTGGCCGTGGTTCATTCCGCGGAGGCCGTGGTAGAGGCCAAGGAGCACCCGCTCCTGCCGACACTACTGAAGCAGCGACACCAGAAGTAGAAGCTGGGCCCTCACAGCAGCAAGAACCTAGGCCCAAGAAGTCCTTCTGGAAGAACAAGAATACCAACAAAAGGGAGGAAAAGACGCAGCCGGACTTAACGCCTAAGTCAGAGTACTGAGAGAAATGATCCTCTTGTCAACGATCTGATGATAGTTCCCGGAGTTAACGGGTTTATTGAGCGTCGTCAGCATAGACGTTTTCAGCTCGACTTTACACAGTACGTCGAGTTGGTGCGATCTAGCTATGATGCCCAAGTTCAAGCAGACAGGAGCATCAAGAAGTTTGTACCTTTCAGTTCCTACGAGTACTACTGCTTCGTCCTTCTCTGAAAGAGAATATACAGTGTGTTGGCTAGCAGAGGCGAGTATTCTCTGGAGTACATTGAGCTGGACGGAAGACTGTCCTTTGATTTGCCTGTACCACCAGATGTTAACTTATACCTCATGGGTATCGGCGATCTAGTTGATGCCAACGCCAGAGAGTTTACCTTACACCTCCAACATGAGTTAAATGTAACGAGGGACTTTGGCAGATTTTCAGCCGTGACACACATATTCTACCAGACGCTACCATCTCCACGAATTGCGCTGTTGAAGATACAAGCGGATTTGAGATATACCATAGCTGCTAGACAACCGGAACTACACCCGGAGTGGCTTAATAGAGAGTGGGGTCTTCCGGAAAACTTAAGACCATTGAATGCAGATCTCACCTTACCAACGGTATCTCTACTGCGATGGAGTAGCTCTGAGAGGCTAATGCAAGACGCAGAAGATGCATTGAATTCTGCAGGTATAGACGAAAACCGCATTGAGGTTAGAAATGTAGGTAACGTTCCTATAAACATACGTCTACTACAGCAAGTAGCTGGATACCTTGCGAATTCAAAATGCAAGATCACAGGCGAGTTGAGTGAGTCTAGATACGGATCCCTCGCTCAAACTGCATACCTCACAACATCTAGGGGAGACGTAGTTCCAGACCCTCACCTTAGAATCACAGCGAAGAATGGAACCACAAACAGCTATTCTCAAGCAGGAGTTCATATAGCTAGTGCTGCATCCATCTTCAGATACAGAGTTCAGTGGCGAATACCAAATGAACAGACATTGGATATGTTCTGTTATCGCTACAACTATCCTCAAGCACCAGTCGGATGGTTGGAGAATGAGAACGCAGTATGGGAAGCAGGTGCTGAAAACTGTGGAACATTAATGAATTCACCGCCGGAGAGCAACCAGGCAACGCATTGGTTGTGTCCCTTGCAGTTAGATCTCGAAGGTCAGCGACCCGAGATTACGTGTGCATACATCGCGCTTTATTTGTATATACAGGGTGATTCAAAAAGAATACCACAACTTTAGGAATTTAAAACTCTGCAACGACAAAAGGCAGAGCTAAGCAGAATCTGTCGGCGAATTAAGGGAGCTATAAAGTTTCATTTAGTTGTACATTTGTTCGCTTGAGGCACTGTTGACTAGGCGTCAGCGTCAGTTGATGCTAAGATGGCGACCGCTCAACAGAAAGCTTTTTGTGTTATTGAGTACGGCAGAAGTGAATCGACGACAGTTGTACAGCGTGCATTTCGAACGAAGTATGGTGTTAAACCTCCTGATAGGTGGTGTATTAAACGTTGGTATAAACAGTTTACAGAGAATGGGTGTTTGTGCAAAGGGAAAAGTTCTGGACGGCCGAGAACGAGTGATGAAAATGTAGCACGCATTTGTTCGCAGCCCAGGAAAATCGACTCGTAGAGCTAGCAGAGAGCTGCAAATTCCACAATCAACTGTATGGAGAGTCCTATGAAAAAGGTTGGTTATGAAACCTTATCGTCTGAAATTGGTTCAAGCACTGTCTGCAGCTGATAAGATTAAAAGAATCTATTTCTGTGATTTCATCCTTGCTCAAATGGAAACAGATGAATCTTTCGTTTCAAAGTTTGTGGGAAGAGGCGATGGAAGCAGTGACAGTGAATACCAACCGTCTCCCAAGAAGAAGGTTAAAGTTACAAGTATAATCACTGCGTTTGATGACAACACAGTGGAGAACACGTATGATAATTATTACGTAAGAGGTTTCCACACATACGACAAGCTTCTGAAAAGATACCCTAAACTGAAGTCTAAAAATGTACTGGATTACGTGGCAAAGAAAAGAGAAGGAAATACAGTTTTCAAAGGAAATCTTACACTGCTGTTCAAATACATCAAGGAGCGTGTAATGGCGAAATTCGATAAAGTGCGAGAATGCTGTTCTGCCGTTCATTATTGGCATTTACAACATTGTGCATTGGACGTAGCCAGAAATCTCAGGTGTACAAACTTTACAGCTTCACTAGGATTTATTACTAATTTGAAAAAGGAGTTTAGGGTAACATCATGCCGTATCACTATGCTCCAAGCACGAAAAGATAAGGATGACGAAGAAGAGCTGATTGAAAGAGCTCAAACGTTTGCTGCTGACATCAATGAGCATATCACGAGAGAAAACATCGATATTAGTTCTGTATGGAACAGTGATCAGAGTCAGTTCAACTATGAACTTTCTTGTGACAGAACACTATCCACGAAAGGGGGTGTAAAGCTAGTTCGCGTCCGTAGTAGAATACTACACGTGCACCCTGGGTAACGCTAAATGAACTAGCAAAGTACAGGCGACCAGATAATCCTTAGTTGATCTCTTGGTCACGGCAAATCACGATGAATTCTAGCAAAACGAACCCTTTGACTAGAGAACTCTGATCGCTGATTCGAGTCTGCCACCTGAATATTGAAGGCATAAGTAGAGCCAAATGCATGTACTTGCATAAAGTTTTAACAAAGAATGACATTGACGTAGTCGCAATTCAGGAGACCCATACTGAAGATGACGAGCAGCTAAGATCAAGGGGCATAATATCTGCTCACCTAATAGGCGCCACACACCACAGACATTATGGCACGGCAACATACGTCAGGAGAAATATCGAAGAAGTGGCTCTCGTATCAACATCTACCACAAACGAGATTCACGAAGTCATTATAAAAGTGGGTGTAGTCACAATAAATAATATATACAAGCCTCCAGGGCAATCGTGGCCCCCACAAGCCCTTCAAATCCTGCCTCACCCAGCAATATACGTGGGTGACTTTAATAGCCACCATGAACTGTGGAAATATCGAATATCTGACCAAAACGGCGAAGACCTGGTGAAATGGACAGAAGATCATAATACTCAACTAATCTTTGACGCCAAAGACCGAGGTACATTTAAATCAGCCGCTTGGCTGACTGAGACCTGCCCTGACCTCAGTTTTGTTCCAACTGACAAGAACAACAAACCCCTGCCGGTCTCTCGCAGGGTACTTTAGGATTTCCCCCACTCTCAGCATCGTCCAGTGCTCTTAGAAATAGGTCTTACTATTCCCCTGATATCCTCTTATCCTCGTCCTAGATGGAACTTTGGGAGGGCAGATTGGGCTGCTTTCTCGGAAAAACTTGATAAATGCCTTGGATGGATACCCCCGACGTATAAGAACTACGAAAGATTTGTTGGAGCCGTCGTCAGCTCAGCTAAAGTTAGTATGCCCAGAGGATTCATAAACGAATATGTGCCAGGATGGAGCGAGGAAAGTGAACGGCTTTATAGACAGTTTCTGGACAATGGGGATAAAGAAATTGCAGACGATCTATTACATAGCCTAGACGCGGCCAGGTGTGCTAAGTGGATGGAGACCGTGGAACAAATGGATTTTACAAGATCAAGCAGAAGGGCGTGGTCTTTGCTTCGGAGACTTGGAGGTGGAGGTAAAAATCTGCGAATGACCAACGCTATGTCCCCAAATTCAGTTGCGGTTCACATCAGCAAGACGTCCAGGGCCCCAAAGGAACGAGCCCATACTATAAAAATTAAAAAGGAGCTTAAAGAGCTAAAATCGACAGCAGAGAACAATACATCTTATTCCCAACCCTTTTCAGTCGAAGAGTTAAATATGGCCCTGAACGATATAAAACCAGGAAAGGCCCCAGGGTTTGATGGGATTCACCCAGAATTTCTGCTCCACTGTGGTAAATTTGCAAGACTATGGCTTGCGCGATTCTTCTCTAACGTGTTGCAAACTGGAAAAATTCCGCACACTCTCAAAAAGGCTAAAATTGTTGCCATATTAAAACCGGGCAAACCGAGTGACCAACCTCAGAGCTACCGCCCAATCGCCTTACTCAGCATGATCTATAAATTACTGGAGAGACTTATGTACAACAGAATGAGAGAAGTCATCCTGGAGGCTGTACCGGTAGAACAGGCGGGCTTCCGGCCGAAAAGAAGCTGCACGGATCAGGTCCTCGCTCTAACAACCTACATCGAGGCGGGCTTCCAAAGACAGCAAAAAACATCAGTGGTATTTGTTGACCTGACGGCGGCGTTCAACACTGTCTGGAGACAGGGCCTGATTTATAAGCTTCTCCGCATCGTGCCATGTCTAAAAACGGCTAACATTATCAACGAAATGCTCTGCAATAGACCATTCCAGGTTGTCATCGGTAACAACAGAAGTAAATTCATGAACCTTAATAATGGCCTGCCCCAAGGTTCAGTACTGGCTCCACTGCTTTTCAGCATGTATATAGCCGATATGCCTAGGACGAGATCCAAAATGTTCGAATATGCGGACGACTGGGCCTTGGCCACACAACACCGAGTGATGGAGGAAACTGAGATCACACTATCCAGAGATTTGACCACTCTAGGAAAATACTTCCGTGACTGGAGGCTCCAACCCAGCCCATCCAAAACAGAGGCCACTTGTTTCCACCTGAATAACAAATTAGCAAACAAAGAGCTCAAGATCCGCTTTGATGGCGGCATTCTTCCATATAATAGAACACCAAAGTATCTGGGCGTGACACTCGATAGAACATTGAGCTATAAACAACACCTTGTAAACACTGCTGAAAAAGTCAGAACTAGAAACAACATTGTCCAAAAGCTTTGTGGCACTAGTTGGGGGTCCACTGCCTCCGTTCTGCGTAGCTCTGCACTAGGACTTGTCGTCTATTCTGCAGCAGAGTACTGTTCCCCAATATGGTTAAATAGTGCTCACATCGAGAAGGTGGATGCAGTCTCGAAGCAAACGATGAGGATTATCTCTGGAACGATCAGGTCAACTCCTGTCCAATGGCTGCCTGTATCGAGCCATATCCTGCCGCCACATTTGCGCAGAGAACACGCACTTGTCAGGGAGTGTCGAAAAATCCAAAATAGCCCAGATCTTCCTATCCACACCCTGAGTAATGGAATTGAGCAAAATAGATTGAAATCCAGACACCCCCCCTCTCGCAAGTGCCAAAGATCCGGTAAAGAACGCTTTTATTCTTGAGGACCGCTGGAGAGAAGAATGGGAGGAAAAGACACCGCCTCAGGTTAGCACCTTATTGGGAACATCTAACAGACCTCGGGGCTTTGATTTGCCCCGCAAAATCTGGTCTACCCTTAACAGGATCAGGACGAGCCACGGCCGTTGTGCGGACTCCTTGTACAAATGGAGCATAGTGCCATCACCACAGTGCGACTGCGGCGCTGACAGGCAGACAATTCACCATATCGTGGTAGAATGCCCTCTGAGGGCCTACCCTGGGCCAACAAGGGACTTCATGGATGCGACTAACAGTGCAATCGATTATATTTCTAACCTAGATGTTTGTTTATGATATTGTAACTGTTTTGTGTGTTATGTACTTTTACATTTTTCATACGTGATTTGTACTTGCCATACGCTAAATAAATAAATAATCCATGAAAGGGAAGAGAAACATTGTCGCGATGTTGCAATCAGTTAACTGTGCAACACATAGTTACACGATCGATGTTGCTATATCAATGGACAGACGATTGGCAGACAAACTCTATATTCAGTGGAAAGTTTGGACCCCGCGTGTCAAGGGAAATAGAAACGCGGTGCCCTCCAAATTTCGTCGTCGATGCAAGTGTGAGTGGGAAGATGACGAAATAACATCTGAAGAAGTTTTTTGTCAGTTTTGAATCCACATTTGTCGACAAAGTCATTTGTACTTTGTGACTCCTGGTCTGGACATAAGGATGAACGAGTACTACTGGGAGCATCTGGCGGAAAACATGCAGATTTAAAAATCATTCCACCTAAAACTACAAAATATGCGCAAGCTCTGGATGTATATTTCTTCAGGCAATATAAAATATATGCCAAGAGAATAACAGACTTCATTAAACTACGTTCGAGTAATATGCAGCCGAAATTGCACGACAGATTCTTTATCATGAATATGCATTCTGTCATTTACAATCAGTTATCTGTGGGAGTATACAGACCAATGCTTCATTACGTGTGGCAGAATGCTGGCTACGATATTGGTCAATCAGTGAACAACTTCAAAAGTGTCATTGGCGCGGGGTTCAACACTGATATTATAGAATGTGCAAAAACGCCATGCGACCAACGTGCATTTCTTCACTGTGCATTTTGCAGTCATTCGTATTGCTCGGAGCATTTTATTGACATTCCACATTTACATTTATAGTTAAGATTGCTGCATTGCGTATGGCGTCTACAATTACATCTACAGTGATATCTAGAGCACGACTGCAGAGTTTTGCAGAAAAACGACACCCACCAGCACATTCAGAGGTGCACAATGGTCCTGTAACCAAACGTTCATACAGATCTGTTTGTTCGACCCCAAGTACTTTCCTGGTCAGTTAATACTTGGCAGAAATTAAACCTGCATTTGGATGGGACTTCCTTAACTCTTGTGGAGAAAGGTGTGCAGTATACTGCTGAACTGATATTCAGTAAGCTACCACAAGAATTCAAAAATATTAGCAGTAATCCATGCAATTTCAAACTGAAACTGGAGTGTTTCCTCACGAGTCACTCCTGTTCTGTCGAGGAGTTCCTTGAATAATTAAGCTGATTCTTGTTGTAGTGTTGATTGCGTTTACTTAAACTTATGGACTGACTTTTCGGGTTCATAAACATTTATTTTTATCTGTTATTTTTACATTGTAATTTCATGTACTGATACGTTCCATGACCTTGGAGATTTGCTCCTCAATTTGAACCTACGGAACTTTATGTGTAAATAAATAAAATAGTTTATAGACACAGATGCCACTTTAATGAGGCCAAGTGGAAAGTGTTCACCAAAATGATGGAAGATAAAGTGTCAGAAACAGATGCCAATTCCAAAGAACTATGACACATTCATTAAGCTCCTGCTTAAAACTGTGTGTTGGAGCATTTCAAGGGTTTACAGAACCAGATACGTACCAGGGTTACAAGACGACATGTTCAGCTACATGCAGATTATAGTCACAGCTATGAGGAAGACCCTTTCTCCAATGTAATGAGGGAGTTGGATGATGCACTAATGCAGAGAGTAGATTCTGCCCACATTGCCGAGTGGTGCGAGTTGATGCCGGACCTCAACTTTACTCACAACAGCAAGAGGGCCTGGTCCACAATAAACAAATTATCCAACAACATGAATCTTTACGATTCAGGGACATCACAGCAAATGGAATCACTCACCAACTTCAACCTAATGAAAAGTGGAGCACGGAGCGTCTGAAGATTACTGAGAAAGTAACACACAATTTAAACTCAGAAACTGATAGCGTCAGCCACCCCATCACAACATAATAAATCACTAATGGTATCCAACGTCTGAGAGAGGGCAAAACTTTTGGGATAGACAATGTACATGTAGAACTGCTAAAACCTTGCCAAATGAGAACAACTGGAAACCATTTCAAAAATCTGGAGACAAGCTCATCTGTCTAATAAAGCCAGGAAAATTACCAGACAATCTCAAAAATTTTTGACCAATATCTATCCTCTGCCATCCATTTAAGCTATTTGAATGAATTATTCTGGCACAGCTCACCCCTGTCATAGCAGATACGTCCATTAGAGACAAAGCGAAATTCCGACCTGGGCAGTCTTGCTCAGGGCAGGTACCGAATCTCACCGAGCAAATCTATGATCACTTTGAGAAAAGTCTTGTCAGTGGTGGTGCCTTTTCTTACCAGAGTGTGGCCTACAACATGATACATGTCAGGAAACTTTTCCCAAAGGTGTAGAACACGACCAAAGATTACAGTTTATGAAGATCACTGCAGAGATGCTCAGCAACAGAAGATTCTATATTAGTTTCCAGAACACCAAAAAATCAGTGATGCAAAACAAAAGATGGTTTTCCCCAAGGAAACTTTCTTGCTTCCACAATATTTGACTTATATACCAATGACTAACCACATAACAAGCCTTGCACCTCATGTATTTACACCAATGATTTGACCTTTTCTACCCAACATATGACAGTTGAAGGCACTGAAAGACAGCTTTCATCTGCTCTTGATAATATGGAAAACTATGAGGACAACAGTCTGAAGCCAAATCCAAGCAAAACAAGAGTCAGTGCTTTCCAATTCTGTAAAAATTGTGCTGATTACAAGTTAAAAGTCTCATGGCTGGAACCTCCTATCAACCGCAGTTCTACCCCTAAATACCTTTAGTTTATTCTTGATAAGAGTCTGACATTCAAGGAACATTGTGACCGTGTGAGAATGAAGGTCACAGCATGAAACAATATCTTAAATAAACTCAAAGGCACAAGCTGGGGAGCAAGCCCACACGTACCTTCAAATATTGGCCCTAGCCTTGTGCTATTCGGCAGGAGAATGCTTCCCCATTTGGTACCAAGACGGCCAGTCAAAACAGACTGATATTGCTCTTCACCAACTTTGCCCCTCGCCACCAAATCCAGTCGAGATGACCCAGGTTCTTGCCGGAATAACTCCACCTGTTATTAGGCAGATAATTATAGCAAAATCTGAAAGGAGTAAAGTCGACACAGGTGACAGGCGTGCACTTCATGGGCACAAATCTGTTGCTCGTCATCTTTGCAGCAGCAAAGCTTCAACTCGAGTACCTCCATCTTAGTGAAGTCAAAAGTGGGAAAGAGACTTTAAGGGCTCTTGATGTACGGCAACACCTGCATTTCTACTGCTTTCAGAAGAGAAAGGCTTTCATTAAACTCTTATACCTAGAAGATACCACAAAGAATACATTCCTGGCAGGGACAAGGATTGTGAGGAACTGTATAATAACTACCACAGTAGCGGTGACAGAGAAATAGCAGATGAACTCCTACAAAGCCTCGATACTGCACGATGACAGAAGTGGATGGAAACTACTCGGGCTACGGACTTTAAAGTATCCGGCAGAAAAGCACGGTCCCTGCTCCATAAACTAGGAGCAGCCAGATGTGTCACTAGACAAGGAAACCCCACAACACCTACCAAAATTGCTTTGCACATTGTTAAAACATCTAAAGGGGTAAGCCACTGAGGGACAATAATATGCATTAAACATTAACTTAGAAAGCTAAAAGCAACAGCCAGTGCTGACACTAAATATTCACGTGACATCACCCCCGAAGAGATGTCGGCTGCATTAAAGCACACAAAACCGTGTAAATCCCCCGACTCAGATGACATCCTCCTTTCTTATCAGGTCTCGGAAATATACGAAAATATGGTTAGCAAAGTTCCTCACTTCACTTCTGCAGACAGGAAACATACCCCAAGAACTCAAACGTGCCAAGGTAATCGCCCTCCTAAAGCCGGGTAAAACAGGAAGTCTTCCACAAAACTACCGGCCCATATCACTGCTTAGCACGGTGTACGAACTTCTGGAACGGTCAGACAATACTCCTGGCCATCACAGTAGAACAAGCTGGCTTTCGTACCAACCGAATCTGTGCAGCCCAAGTCTTGGCCCTTACAACACATTGAAGCGGGATTCCAAAAGAAATTAAAAACATCTGTGACCTTCATTGACTTGTCAGCAGCGTATGATACCGTCTGGAGACAAGGCCTACTCTATAAACTGATGAAAATAATTCCCTGCCAAAAGTGACAAAGCTTATTGGCGACATGATTGGTAGCAGAGTACTCCAGGTCTTCATGGGTAACAGAGTCAGTAGCCAGAAATTCCTTCAAAATGGCTTACCTCAAGGCTCAGTATTAGCCCCCACTGCTTGTGAGCCTACACATTGCTGTCATGCCACAAACAGCTAGTACGAAATTTGGCTAGGCTGATGACTGGGCCATTGCCAGTAAGGTAAACAAATTTTGAATCAATGGAAGAAACCCTGACATCTGATCTGTCTGACCCATCAGCATACTTCTGTAAATGGAGGCTTAGGCCTAATGCCACGAAGACAGAAGTAACTTGCTTCCATCTCAATAACAGAGAAGCCGACAGAGCTCTGGAAGTATGCTTTGATGACACATGCCTCAACCACAACAAGCAGCCAAGGTACCTAGGTGTCACATTAGAACCTTGTCATTTAAATCACAACTTACAAAAACAGCTGCCGTGGTGAGAACAAGAAACAACCTCATCCACGAACTCTGCGAAACCACCCGGGGATCGACAGCAACAACTCTGAGGACGTCTGCGCTGAGCCTGGTATACTCTGCGGCAGAGTAGTGTGCACCAGTATGGCTAAACAGCAGCCAACGGAACAAAATCAATGTTGAACTTAACACCACCATGTGTATTATTTCAGGAGCCGTTAGGTCTACATCTAACATATGGTTACCTGTCCTGAGTCATATGCCACCTCCAAAAATGTGACAAGAAGCAGCCTCGGTCAGTGAATACAACAAGATTGAAGCAAACCCTGAACTACCAGTACACATCGATACACCTGATCTGAGTGTCAAGAGGCTTCGTTCAAGACATCCTCCTCTTGCTTTTGACAGCCTCACTGGAGCTGACCAACTCTTTGAAGAGAGAATGGCTCCAAAATGCCCCAACAACTTGCCACCTAATACCTTGTATTACTGAGGCAGTTCTGGGTTTGATCAGCCCCGCAAGATGTGGTCTACCCCGAACTGACAAAGAACTGGACATGGCAGATGTGCTGACTCACTCTTCAAATGGGGACTGTTGTCTTGGCCAGCATGTCAGTACGGCATGCCTAAGCAGACCTTCCAACACATCAGACAAAAATGCAGTGCCGGAGCGTTCAGTGGGGACTTTGAAGAATTCCTCATGGCATCCCAAAAATCCATTGAATATATACAAGAAGTAGATGTTTGTCTGTGAATATATGTAGTGTTATGCAATGTAGAATAACGTGATCCGATACTGAAATGTACTTAAATGTCATATGCTAAATAAAATAATAAAAAATCCAGAAAGATGCACTATACAACAGTTTCTCAAGTTGGTATCCCATAAGAAGACACTTTGTGAAGTTGCTAGGAATATATTCAGAGTTCAGTATGAGGCACTCACTGGTGTCAATTGATTCCATGAGAGTGGCCGAAGCTAAAAAGTGGGTCCTTGAGGCAACTGAAGAGGCCAGAGTAACAAGGATAGACAAGGAAAGGAAGACAGAAGATAAAGAATACATAAACCGTAAAGATTATGCAGCTGGGATGTATTTAGATCATAGCCCACTTTTTTAGACAGGCGTGTTGTTAATGTGTACATAAGATTTCAAGTATCGAAGTAAGGTAGTCAGTCAGTGCATGGATTCCAAATATTGACTGGCAAATAGAGCATTAGAGAGAATTATGTAGAAAGCTAGGCATTCTATTTCTTGTGAGTATCTTTCAGAACATAAGGTTCATTAAGAAAAATCTCAACATGTATAACACAAACAGCCTAATACATGACTATGAAACAAGATCTTGTCACCACCTCCATCTAGATAGAAAGAACAAGGCAAAGATGCAAAAAAGTATATTTTATAATGGGATAAAACTGTATAACAAATTACCACAGGAAATTAAAGAAATAAATTAGCCCCTCACTTTCAGACAAAAGCTTAAAACCTTCTTAGTAAGTAAAAGTTGTTATACTGTAAAACAATATTTAACATAGATGTGGATTATTATCAACATATGACATTATCACCAAAATATGATGTAATTATAAATGTGTGTATGACTAGTTATAAAAACTACACAAAATATTAGAAATCTGTTTCATTGTAAATGTAATTGTGAGCTCATGTATCATAAACTGATGACATCTATACAATATATATTGTTCCTAGGATGAGTAAATAAATAAATAAATAAATATTACGGTTTGTTCTGCAAAGATTCATACAGTCAAATGACAACCAATGTGATTAATTGTATATCTATATGTACAGTAATAAACATTCCTATTGTCTTATTTTCATCATACTAGGAGTTCACATTTTTTACTTAGAGCCATGTACACTTTATGAAAATTATTAGTATTTCGTTCATACGTTCACAGGCAAGTTACCTTAAATCTCTTGATGAACTGTATTTAGGAGCAACGATTTTGTTGGACATTGATAAAAATACAGATCTGGCTTGTGGTCAACTGGAGAACTTTAAACTTTCGTGCTTAAAACTTCTATTGAGAGTGCTCAACAGATAGTCAAACGTTTTCCTTTCAGTGACAATGTTCTAAAATATTTGGAGGCACTTAACCTAATTTGGATTACATCTATTGGCAGCCTTGCATGAAAGTTTCCAATTTTAATTAAAAATGACATCCAAACAATTAACACTGCATGGAGGCTACTGAGAAATGCAGAGGTAGGAATGAAGGTTACAGATCAGGCTGCATTCTGGAAAGTGTTACAACTTTGCTGCTGACACAGAATTTCTTTGTCTGATGATTAATGACATTTACAACGATGGTGGTATAACACTAGGGATATGGTATCTGTAGACTCAGTAAAACTTTCTAGTTAATCTGTTCAAACTGTTCACACAAGATTTTGACAGATAAAATATGTAGACACGGGTCGAACGAAGCACCCGATCCCACCCGTCGGCTTTGACCCGTGACGTAAGGCTGTTGTGTGTGACGTCACGATGGCGCGAAGTTTGGTTTGCGAGTGTGGCGTGTTTGTAGGTGTCGTCGTGTTGCGGTTCGTTGTGCCCTCTAGTGGTGTGTTTAGGTGTTTCGTGTTGTGTGGTGTAATAAGTTCAGTTTGGTCTTGCTCATTCTAGTAACTTGTTTGCGTTTTGGCTGTGTTTCTAGCGGAATTCGTTTCAGTGAGTTAACAATTTAGTGGTTTTGTGTGAAAGTTATTGTAGTGCTGTTCACTGTAGGTCGTGTGTTAATTTGAGTAAGTTAATTGGTTGCTGTTTTTGGTCAGGTGGATATGAAGGATAACAATCAACAGCACTCGCCTGAATGCAATGGTGGGTGATACTCCGTTGGAGCTTATTAAGTTTTTATAGATCTTTCGTTTGTTAGCGGAGATCGTGAAGCGCTCTATTTGTGGGCAAGAAATAAGATTGGCGAAAGTTCCGGCATCTCGGACCAGGAATGGTTATAGGTTGGGCATGCGCTAGATTGTATTGATGACATATTATTTTTGTTATAGATCCTCACATAGTTTTTGCGTGCATGGGACTGGCGTGAGTGCGAGGAGTGTGCTTGACTGGTTTTCGTTTTGTCGTGAAGTATGTCCCGAGTTTATATAGTACAGGGGTAAGTTGGGTGGGCCTGGGGTGGTTGTGGAGGTGGACAAGTCGCAGTTTGAGAAAAGGAAGTATGGGAGGATGGGAGGGGTAAGTCTGTGGTTGGTCTCTGGGTGTGGGGGGCTGTTGTACAGGGGGGGGGGTTTCCAAATGTGTTTTCAGGGTTGTGTAGGGGCGGTCTAAGGTGGAATTAGTGGGGTTAATTGAGGAGTATATAGAACCGGGTTCCACAGTAGTTTCAGATGCATTTTCTTCTTATAGGGGTACAAATACTATAGAGGGGATGTGGGGGGCCATTAAGTCAGTTCTTGGGAGGGGGAAGAGGCGCATTACGAAATTTATAACCTAGCATGAAACCTTTTCATGACATGGTGAGTTCAGGTGTGGAGCAAGCTTTCTGTGTGTTTGAGTTCACCACATCTCAGTCCGTGTGACTTTTTTTCTGTGGGTACACATTAAAGATCTGGTGTATGTACAGGGTGTTTCAAAAATGACCGGTATATTTGAAACGGCAATAAAAACTAAACGAGCAGCAATAGAAATACACAGTTTGTTGCAATATGCTTGGAACAACAGTACATTTTCAGGCGGACAAACTTTCGAAATTACAGTAGTTACAATTTTCAACAACAGATGGCGCTGCAAGTGATGTGAACGATATAGACGACAACGCAGTCTGTGGGTGCGCCATTCTGTACGTCGTCTTTCTGCTGTAAGCGTGTGCTGTTCACAACGTGCAAGTGTGCTGTAGACAACATGGTTCATTCCTTAGAACAGAGGATTTTTCTGGTGTTGGAATTCCACCGCGTAGAACACAGTGTTGTTGCAACAAGACGAAGTTTTCAACGGAGGTTTAATGTAACCAAAGGACCGAAAAGCGATACAATAAAGGATCTGTTTGAAAAATTTCAACGGACTGGGAACGTGACGGATGAACATGCTGGAAAGGTAGGGCGACCGCGTACGGCAACCACAGAGGGCAATGCGCAGCTAGTGCAGCAGGTGATCCAACAGCGGCCCCGGGTTTCCGTTCGCCGTGTTGCAGCTGCGGTCCAAATGACGCCAATGTCCACGTATCGTCTCATGCGCCAGAGTTTACACCTCTATCCATACAAAATTCAAACGTGGCAACCCCTCAGCGCCGCTACCATTGCTGCACGAGACACATTCGCTAACGATATAGTGCACAGGATTGATGACGGCGATATGCATGTGGGCAGCATTTGGTTTACTGACGAAGCTTATTTTTACCTGGACGGCTTCGTCAATAAACAGAACTGGCGCATATGGGGAACCGAAAAGCCCCATGTTGCAGTCCCATCGTCCCTGCATCCTCAAAAAGTACTGGTCTGGGCCGCCATTTCTTCCAAAGGAATCATTGGCCCATTTTTCAGATCCGAAACGATTACGGCATCACGCTATCTGGCCATTCTTCGTGAATTTGTGGCGGTACAAACTGCCTTAGATGACACTGCGAACACCTTGTGGTTTATGCAAGATGGTGCCCGGCCACATCGCACGGCCGACGTCTTTAATTTCCTGAATGAATATTTCGATGATCGTGTGATTGCTTTGGGCTATCCGAAACATACAGGAGGCGGCGTGGATTGGCCTCCCTATTCGCCAGACATGAACCCCTGTGACTTCTTTCTGTGGGGACACTTGAAAGACCAGGTGTACCGCCAGAATCCAGAAACAATTGAACAGCTGAAGCAGTACATCTCATCTGCATGTGAAGCCATTCCACCAGACACGTTGACAAAGGTTTCGGGTAATTTCAGTCAGAGACTACGCCATATTATTGCTACGCATGGTGGATATGTGGAAAATATCGGACTATAGAGTTTCCCAGACCGCAGCGCCATCTGTTGTTGAAAATTGTAACTACTGTAATTTCGAAAGTTTGTCTGCCTGAAAATGTACTGTTGTCCCAAGCATATTGCAACAAACGGTGTATTTCTATCGCTGCTCGTTTAGTTTTTATTGCCGTTTCAAATATACCGGTCATTTTTGAAACACCCTGTATGATCTCTACCACGTGATGTAGCAGAGCTCCGGGAGAGAATATGGTAAGCAACTGCCACAGTCAATGATGCCATACTGGGACGGGTACGGCAATAATTCTGATTACCGTACTGACATCTGCCAGGTCACTCATGGTTCACATATAGAATGTTTGTAAAAAAGACTTTCAGAGTTTCTCTTCAAAATGCAATATGTATGACATCTGTAGAACATTTAGTTCTTGTGAAATAAATAATTGTGAGTGTTCTCAGACTTTATGTACACCCTGTATTAATCATGGGAATCTTGGCATTGTTCATTAAGTATTCATAGCTGGGTATCTGCTGCATCTTTCCTGAAATTTGAGCCAGTTGTTTATCAATAATGAGAATTTTGACTCTTACAAAATGCATTTGTGGTAACGCCTTAGCAAGGCTACCGAGTTCAGTTTGTAGAAAGGGTTGACACATTATATGTGTAAAGATATTGCTCAGATGTCAGGCCTCACTGGACAGACCCATCAAAGATAGTTCGTGCATCGAAAGTGTGGTATCATCCGAAGATTGTGGTGCCACATCAAAGACAGCAATGCACACCGATACCATACACTTTAGTGATGTGTCGCTGCAATCTGTGACGACAAATGGGAGAGGCTGAAGAAGACACGCCCTCTCAGAACAGCAGTGGCCGCACACTCTGAGGTCAATATGGAGCCGAGTTTGGAAGTTCTCTACTCCAATCTGTGGCCTCAGCTGAAGCAGTCAACATCATCTAGTAAGGATTAAAGTGTTATTGAAGTCTCAGATTGAAACCTGCTCTTGTTAACATTGAACTTCCAGATAAGAGTCTGTTAATTAGTGCATCAAGGGTTGCTTCAATACTCAATGAAAGTTGCAAATTATCAGGCACTCCTGTGGCAAAGACTGTATCAAGTTAGATAAATATTTTCATCCATTTGTGCAATAACGTGAACTAAATGTCATGTGTTGTAATTCCTATAAGCTGTCTCCCAGGGCAATCAATGAACCCACAGTTATGACCAGATGATTGTAGCTTTGTTAATTTGAATAAGGCAACCATGTATTTTTTTCTGTGTCTCTGAGATCAGTTTTCACACTATTTTTTTCATACAGAGTGGTGAGGCCAGTTTTTTGGCTGTGTAGGGTCATGGTGTACTAGATATGGTTCAGTAAACATGTTGTAACTTTGATGACTTACAATTCATCTAAAGGAAAGACAATGTATTGCTTTCTCTTTCTATGATAACGGCTGCTATGACCAAAACCAGTAGAGAAAAATGAATAATTTGTTTAGCTGATGGCTAAAATGTAATTTTTCTACTTTCTGATAGTTGTAGCAAGCCGCCTCACTAAAATATCATTCACATATTGTCAGACTTGTCTTCATGCAGAATACACTAACAGCAGCCCTTTGAAGTTGTTAAACAAGCATGTGGTGTCGTCTGAAGAAGAGGCGCTTCCAACTTTATTTCTGCACGATTGTGCCCTCTCTCTTTACGGGCTAGTTTTCCATTCATACTTGGATATCCAGTTTCCCTGGATATGGACAGATTGGAGAGGTCCGGTGGAGTGGCTACCATAATCCCCAGAATTAAGTCGGCGAAATTTCTACCTGTGGTGATATGTGCACGCAACTGTGTATGCAGTTAAGCTCAGAAATAATACACATCTCAGGGAGCAGATTGTTGAGGCCTGTGCTCACATTCCAGTACATATGTCAGTTAAGGTACATGACACTGGATAATGGAGACACCAACAACCTTTAAAAATGCTGGACAACACAAAGAGCATATTCTGTAACTTCCAACTGTTACTATCAGCATTTGCCTCCTTCTGTACATAACGCAACTTCACAAAAGAATGAATGCATCCGAGATGTCAGCATTCAAAATGGCCACCTATTTGACAACACAGCCTCACAGGTTTTCCCTCTCCTAACTCTTACTACAGGGTGGTTATATTGAAAGTGAAGCTACTCACAGAGATCCAGTCCAGGCTGTAATTACCATATAGCAGCAAAACTTCGTAGATATGCTTATGCGTTGATGTGGAACCAATTTACACTGGAAAACATTATTTCCAATTTTTGCAAATCTCGCATCGTGAGTGTAAGAAAGACGTACAGAAATGTTTCCATATGTAATGGATCTGGAATGGGACAGAAAAGGTCAAGCAAGCGAGAAAGACATAATGTTGATGTAAATATTTTATTATTACAAAATTTGTTCAATATGAGCACTAGAGACATTAACAAGTTGCTGAATCCATAAAATGACATGATCAACCATTGCTTGCAGCAGTTCTGATGGAATATGAGCAACTGCATTCTGTACACTGGCCTTTGAATTAGGCAGAGACTGAACATGTCCCCAGTCAATGTTTCTTATAGTTACTCCCAGAGCCAAAAGTCACGCAGATTCAGAAAAGGAGATCTTGCAGGCCACGCAACTGGGAAACCTCTGGGGGTAACACACTCTTGAAATGCTGCATTAACCAATTTTTTTCACTGAGCAAGCAACAAAGTGTTGCCACACCTTGCACAAAAACAACGGTTTCCACACATTTTTGCTCTTCCAAAGTGGGAATTGCAAGTTGTACACGGTATCAGTAACGTTCAGGCATTGCTGTACACCTGAGAGGCCCTTTGGATGTATTCTCCTCGAAGAAAAACACAGAACAAAGGTGTGCGAGTCCACACAACACAGTCCATACGGCACATGCAATGACCCTTCATGCACTACAGGCAATTTAACTGCACCCCAAATTAAGCGATTCTGGGTATTCACTGCACCCTTTCATGCAAAATGTGCCTCGTGACTCCATAAAACATTGCCCTGCCTCACATCAACTTCGATCTAGCCAGGAGACCGAAGAGCAAATTCAGAACATTACTGCAGATCGTGATGTTTCAGTCGTTGCACTGTCTGGATCTTGTACGGGTACCAGTGTAATATGGCCCACGAAAGTTTCTGTACTGTTGACCACGGGATGGACAATTCTCTTGACACTGCACGAGCACTAACAGTGCACAGGGCACATGCTGCACTGTCAGTTACAGCAATAGCAACCTCGTCAATAACTTCCACCATGAAAGGATTCTTTCCTCTTCCACGTTACACACCAAGCTCAGCTGTGTTTTCGAATTTCATTATCATCCTTATTAAACCATTAAACGCCATCAATTCTCTCAATAGATCTTTCTGTCAGTGACACTGTGTCACTGCAGCACTGTAATTGCTACCGTTTACATAAAAAAATTTCACCAAGATAGCACGATTCCTTTTCACCATAGCCATACTGTTCACTCACGTTACGGCTTGTCAAATGACAACGTGCATGTCGTACCACCGTACAAACAGTGTACAATGCCAAATTTGCACTTGATTGTCAAAACTGGAACTAATTTTTTTCCAGTGTAAATCTTTTCTGCTTTAACACGTTAACATATCTACCAAGTTTCGTTGCCATACGATAATTACAGTTGACACTGGACCTTTGTGTGTAGCTGAATTTTAATTATAACAATCTGGTACTCGACTTAAATATTTGTACATCCACCTGCTTTTTGTTTTAAAAGTGTGGCACCACAGCTATGGACCACCCTGTAGTATAATTTCCTAGACTCTTCATTCCCTGTGCAATCCATTTTAGTAAACTCCTGCATTGTGCAAGCTACAGAAAGTCCACTCAGTTCCCCATTACTAACTAACAGCCTCGTCCCAGCTCCCCTCAGCAGCTCGTAGTGCAACATCAGCTGCTTTGCAGGATGTCTACCTCAGTTAACACTGTCCAACATCCTGGGACACCAAGAGACAGTAAAATACGCAGTTACTTACCACAAGCTGATCGACCCTCCCTTACTCACAGTAAAAGAGGTGGGCACATCCCAGCAGAGACGTCAGGCTGTCACGAAGTCAACAGGAACATCCCGGGGACTTTTGAGTTTCATATGCATCGTGAAGTTTCAACATCACGGTCCTCAGCTGAAAAGAAAATAGACAACATTTGTAAGACATGGGAAACATGTCTGAACAGTGAGCAAATAGTTAAGCAAACCAAGGAGAATATGAGAAGGTCAATTATAATTCAGAAATTAAAGGTTTGCCAGTGGTATCAGAATTCTGCAAGACGCACTAAAGTAATTTGAAGAGTAGTTGAATGAAATGGATAGTAACTTGAAAGCAGATAAGATGAACATCAACAAAACTAAGACAAGGATAATGGAATTTAGTCTAATGTCTATCTTCGAGAAAATGGTACACAGAAGAGTCAACAACAGCGCGTCCAGCAGCGGGGAAGCAGCAGGTGCGGCGGGCCCGCTCTTGGCGGAAGGTGCGGCCGCGGCTCCCGGCATAGCGGAGCTGGTCCGCTCTGAGGTAAACGCTGCGCTTCGCGATAAAAACAATCTCGATCTGATAGCAGGCACTATATCAGATACTGTAACGGCAGCAGTATTGGCCAAAATGCGTGAAACTGTTGAGGCCAATACTGCCGAAATTACAGCACTAAAAAAGTCTGTGTCTGAATACGAGAAAAAGGCACGAGAGTTGGAAGTGCAACTATCTGCCGCAACTGACGAACTAGAACAGTACCAAAGGCGAAATAGTCTACGACTGTTTGGAGTAGTAGAAAATAAAGAAGAAGACACGGACAACCTGCTTACACAGGTTGCGCGTGAAAAATTAGGCGTAGAAGTGACCAAGGCAGACATTGACAGGAGCCATCGGGTGGGACGAAAACTACCAGGTGCCACCAAACCACGTCCAATAATAATTAAATTTATCTCGTACCAAAAAAGGGCAGAGATCTTTACCCAGAAGAAGAAGTTAGCAAGGACAGGGCTTACAATAAGGGAAGATCTGACACACGAACAGCTAAAGATTTTAAACAGTGCCATATCCCATTTCGGTCTTCAGAATGTGTGGACTCAGGATGGCAGAGTAATCATTAAGACAGCAGCTGGAAAGAAGACAGTCACAAACATGACAGAACTGAATAGTATTAAGTGAAGCTACTCGAGCCAAAAGTGCAAACTTAACACCATTTGCAAATTGTAACAGCCCTATACTCAGATATAGTCTTGTAATTTTATTAATTTTTTAATTATACCCATATTTGTACCTTCAACTAATTGTTTTTGTAACTGTATTAACTTTTCACTATTTTTTTGTGTCTGTAGCTCTAACCATTACTTAATTTTAGTTACTGCTAATACTTTTTTCATTTTCTCAGTTTATTCTCTTCCGTTCTGAATTAGTTCTATTGCAATTATTATTCTCTCCTTTAGTTCATTAATCACCCATCTCTTCGGTTTAAATTGTTCATAACAAAAATCACTATCAGTATCACTTTAGCAAATTTCAATCTAATTGTAGCTTCCTACGATAATCACTACCAGCATCACTTTAGTAAATTTCAATTTAATTCTAGCTTCCTACGATAATCTATTAATTATTAAGCTTACTTCTCTCTGCTGGCAGCATCGGCCTCTTAAATCACTCCCTTTTCCCTTATTTCCACCCTAAGCTGTTTCAAATACGCTAATTACATTTCTCCTCGTACGACAGAGGATACGCAGTGACACACAGCCATCACTGTTTTGGTCATATTCTCCTTGCACCGAATACCACTAATCCATTTTCTATACTCCCGCAACCTCAGGAAATCTCTAGCAGTCGCCTTTCTTTCGGCACTCGCGGTGTCACGCACAGGGCGCGCAAAATCTCGGACACCCCTGTGTTATGTCACTTGGCGGAAGCAGCGGCCAGTGCCCCTCGCGGCAGGTAGTGCCTAACAAAGGGACAAACCAGTCTGCCACCCTACTTCAGGCTGCTCAGCGGAACGCGTCAGAGCTTTTAGCAGCTCACTGCAACATCCGGTCTTTACCTGCACATTACGAAGAACTTAGCCTCCTCTTCAACCAACTAAACTACCACGTAATCCTCTTATCCGAAACGTGGTTGAAACCACACATATCCTCTGCATCTATTCATCTACCAGGGTACACATTTCTTAGGGCAGACAGATCAAAAAAGAGAGGTGGCGGCGTCGGCGCGTATGTACGAACAGATCTCAAAGCGAAAGTCTTATGTACGTCAAATCCTGCTGAAGAAAAAGAGGCTGAATTCATGTTCATTGAAATAAATATACAAAGTCGGAAATTCTTGACTGGCGTCGTGTACAAGCCGCCAAAAATAAGCTCAATGAGTTCCTTCCAGTCGGAATTACATTCACTTCAGTGTCAATACGAACATGTCATCGTAATGGGTGACTTGAACATAGACCTGCTAAGAGACACTCCCTCCACGATAAACCTAAGAAGACTGTTTAGTTGCAATAGCATGAACATTCTTCCATTACAACCTACACACCATACGGCGCACAGTCATACTCTTATAGACGTAATCGCAACGAAACAGACTGACAAAGTAAGAGATGTTGGTCAAACATCGGGCCCTGGCCTCTCAGCACATGATGTAATATTCCTGGCCTACTCTGTGCAGCCCCCAAGGATCAAATCGCGTTACATAACTTGTAGGAACATGAAACGTATTGACCTTGACGCTCTAACAGCCGATTGTTCAGAAATCTCATGGCATCAAATAATCAGAAAACCCACAATCGACGGCAAAATTAATGAACTTGGTGATAAACTCACTGCCCTCTATGACAAACATGCACCTGTGCGCACAATCCATGTAAGAAAATCTCCTGCTCCATGGCTGACAGCTGAATTACGTCAAATGATGACTAATAGGGATGCTGCCCACAGGCGTTTCAAGGCAGATCCGAAACCCGAGCGTTTCGAAGAATATAGAAAGCTACGGAACAGAGTGAAACAATGCATTCGCAATGCTAAAATCAGGCACGCTCGCTCCCTTGTATGCAGCGATCTGACGCCCACGACTCTATGGAAGAATCTCCGTAGCTTGGGGGTCGGAAAGGCAAAATCGGAAACCACTTTTCATGTGTCAGCTAACGAATTAAATGAATTCTTCTCTGCACCTCTGAATACCAGCACAGCTGATAATTACCGTCCACAAGAATCCCTAAACAGGATAACTAACAACGATACCTTCCATCTAAAACATGTAACAACAAATACGGCAAGAAAAGCAATAATGAGAATCTCTTCTGATGCAATAGGCAACGACAGTATCGGTATAACCATGATTAAGAATGTTGCCGATATCTTAGTGCCTGTCTTAACTGACATATTTAATTTTTCCCTCGTGAACGGAATATATCCCACTGCATGGAAAAGAAGCCTAATTCGACCCATCCCTAAGATCGAAAACCCGCAACTGCCTAGTGATTACCGACCAATTAGCATACTGCCTGCTGTTTCCAAAGCACTTGAATATATTGTTCATGACCAAATCACTGAACACTTGCATGAATTCAGCCTATATGACAAATTTCAATCCGGTTTCCGTAAACATCACAGCACAAACACTGCTCTAATTAAAGTAACTGATGACCTGAAATATGCCATCGACAATCGAAAGGCAACAATATTGACGCTACTGGACTTCAGCAAAGCTTTTGACACTGTTGACTTTGACATAATGCTCAGAAAAATGCAACAGCTTAATTTCTTTGAAAGTGCAATGAGATGGTTTGAAAGCTACTTAAAAGACAGACAGCAATGTGTTGTCTGCGTAAATGAAAAATCTTCCTGGAAACATGTTTCCTCGGGAGTGCCACAAGGATCAGTCTTAGGACCACTTTTGTTTTCTTTATATGTCAATGATATTTCATCGGTTCTGTCCTCCTGTAAATATCATTTCTATGCCGACGACCTCCAGCTCTACCTAAGCGTCAGACCTGAAGATGTAAACACTGCAATCGCTCAGATGAATGATGATCTGTCTTCAGTAGTGACATGGGCGAAAAACCTGGGGCTTAAACTAAATGCAAAGAAGACGCAAGTAATCTTAATAGCCCATCAGAAATTAATAAGTTCAGATTTCCGCGAACGGCTACCTCCTATTCTGCTCGATGGTACTCCAATACCATATCAGAAAACAGTGAAGAACTTGGGTGTAACTTTGGATGAGCATCTCAACTGGGCGGAGAATACAGTCGCAGTGTGCCGAAAGACGTCTGCTTGTCTCTATGCTCTCAAAAAGTTTCGGAACATATTTCCACAGGACTTGAAACGCCAGCTCGTGCAAGCACTCGTTCTACCGAACCTCCACTATTGTGATGTGATTCAACAAGGCATGAGCAGTGAAAACAAAAGACGGCTAGAGCTAACCATGAATGCCTGTGTGCGTTACACCTGCAACATTCGCCGATACGATCATGTTAGTGCTTCATACTCCCAGCTAGGGTGGCTGCGGCCGGACAAATTGCGCGACTACCACACTCTATGTCTACTCCACCGACTCCTCGAGGCGCAAACACCCCAGTACCTTGCTTCAGAGATTAAAAACCTGTCATGTCATCATAATCGAAACACGAGGTCACTCTTATTTGGTATCCTAACTGTGCCCACTCACAAAACAAAAACTTTTGCAAACTCCTTCTCAGTTGCCGCTGTACGCCTCTGGAACAAACTGCCCCTTACCTTGCGCAAAATCCAATCTCCTGCTGCTTTTAAGAAGAAGTTGAAGCATTTCCTACTATCATCCTCATAAAGTTCTCCACAAAATTAATGTACAAGGACAATCCCCTCATCTGTCAAATAGCAAAGCTAGCGTCTCCTATGTTGCTCCTGAGATGCCTTCCTCTTCATCTATCTCTATTAGCCACGCAATATTCTTTTCCTTTATATTTCCTTAATTATGTTTCATCATGTCTCTCTATTCTTCTCCTCCCTTCACCATGAGTCTCCCTCATACTCCCTGCTGCCAGCACTCCTATCTCAAATCTGTCTGTTCAATAATGTCTAATTATAACAGTACTTGTGATCTAAGAATATAAACTCTATATGTATGTATTTTTCCAGGTGTACCTTTCAAATTGTTTATTTCACTTTTTGTACTAGATGTAGTTTAACATGCCTACTAAAACATATGAATGTAAAATAAGTAGAATGCCTGGTTAGATGTAAGAGAGGGCCTGATGGCCCTAATCTTGCCAGGTTAAATAAATCAATAAATAAAAAAAAATAAATAAATAATGACATTCACAGGTGCTGAGAGAGTTAGATTAGGAACTGAGACTAGTAGCAGAAGGGTGTTGCTATTTGTAAAATAAAATAGCTTAAGACAGAAGTAAAGAGAATATAATACGCTTATTGGCAATAGCAGGAAAAGCACTTCTATTATGAGAAATCCACTAACATCAAATACAAATGCAAGTGTTAGAAAGTATTTTTTGGTGGTATTTTTCTGAAGCATAACTTTGTGCAAAAGTGAAACATGGATGACAAACAGTTCAGACAAGAAGAAAATAGAAGTTTTTGAAAACTGGCACTACAGGAGAAAGTCAAACATTAGACTGCTAGATATAACAGCTGATGAGAGACTGAACCAAACTGAGGAGAATTTATGACAAAACTTGATTAAACCATTGACTTACCAATATTTATGTCCATAGTTATATTTACGAAAATTAGCATATTTTGAACCTGAAAATGATTGCTTATAACTTGCAAAATACTTAAAGAAATCAAGTGTGTTATGCATTTATACTACACTCTGAAAACCACTGTGAGGTGTGTGGTGGAGGGTATGTCCTATTTTACGGCTTATTAGGGTTTCTTCTCATTCCATTCACATGTGGAGTACAGGAAGTTTGAATGCCTCTGTGTTTGCTTTAATTATTCTAATCTTATCCTCAGTCCGTATGTGAGTGATACCTAGGGGACTCTAGTACATTCCTAAAGTCATCATTTAATGTCAGTTCTTGAAACTTTGTTAAGAGGCTTCCTCCAGATAGTTTATGTCTGTCTTTAAGCGTCTTCCAGTTCTGTTCCGTCAGTATCTCCACGACACTCTCCCATGGGTCAAACAAACCTGTAACCATTTGTGCTGTGCCTCTGTGTTCGTTCAATATTGCCCGTTAGTCCTGTTTGGTATGGCTCCCACACACTAAAGCAATATTCTAGAACCAGTCACACAAGTGGTTTGTAAGCGATCTCCTTTGTACATCAACTGTACTTCCCCAATATTCTACTAATAAACTGTAGCCTGCCTCTTGCTTTATCTACAGAGCCTATGTGGTCTTTCCATTTCAAATACCTACACCCAGGTATTTGTATGAGATGGCCAATTCCAACAATGTCTTGTTTGCATTACAGTCATAGGATAAGCTTTCTCTCTCTCTCTCTCTCTCTCTCTCTCTCTCTCTTTGGTAAAGTGCACAGTTTTACATTTCTGAACATGTAAAGCAAGTTGCCAATCTTTGCACAACTCTGAAATCTTATCAGGATCTGACAATATTTATACGTCTTTCAGACAGTACTTCATCACAGACAACTGCATCATCTGCAAAAAGCCTGAGGTTGTCTACAAGGTCATTAACATACAACATGAACAGCAAAGATCCCAACACACTTTCCTGAGGCACGCCTGAAGTTACTTCTACATCTGATGATGACCCTCCATCCAAGGTAACATGCTATGTCTTCCCTCCCTACCAAAAAGTCCTCAACCCAACTACAAATTTCACTTAATACCCAACATGAGTGTACTTTTGACCATAAGCGTAGATGCGGCACTGAGTGAAACGCTTTTTGAAAATCAAGATATACTGCATCTAGCTGACTGCATCAATCCAACATTTTCACTATGTCATGTGGGGTGAGTTTGGTTTCACATAATTGATGTTTTCAGAATCTTTGCTGGTTAGCATTGAGTTTTCTAGGCACATTCAGCCATCGACGACTTCTCAAGTTTCCTTTGTTTGATGTGTCATGAGTGCACTGCAAAACACTCAACATCAGTGCAAATAGTTTTTCCTATTTGAATGCTACCACATTCTAGGGGACACCACAGATACCATTAGTCAAAGACTGGTGTTGTCTTTAATGGTTTCACTGTGCGAAGGAGTCTTACTACTTTTTGAGTCTTCTTAAAGTCCAGCCTTTCTGTTTGACTGTGCGAAACACAAAAGGAAGAGTCCAATTGCACTGCGGGGTGGTGGTGTGAATGAAGTAACAAGATTTCCAATGAGAAGAAATAGCACACCAGTTGCGTTAAAAAATATGTGAGGAGAAGTAATGACATAATCGGCACCTGGCGCTACCAACGGAAACTGTAATGTTTAGCTTCACCACGCAATTTTGGTAGGTAGGTAGGTAGGTAGGTAGGTAGCTGGTGTTGGCAGAAATGAAAAACCAGGGAAGTCAACATGAAGTGTTCTGGACAAATCCAGTATGTGACAAAACCAAACAAGGGACCCATTGGACATCTTTTATTGTGCCACTGAGCTACAGTTACCATTGTTAACAAAGTGGCTATCACCAAGAGTCAACGTACAACATTTTCCTTTCAATTCTTGCTCTAAGGGAGATGTATAGAAGGTCTAATAATAAATCAATACTTAAAGTACAGCTCTAAAACCAGCAGTACATTTGCAGTGTGCAGCCGATACTTTTCTAGGTCAGATCACTGATATTTTTTTCCATCGACAATAATTCATTGCTGTAACTTTTCGAATGCTGAAATTAAAACTCTACATGGTCATTGTCAGAAATAATTTTTGCCCTGTGTACTGAAGTGTTCAAGACTGCTAATGTGTGAACAGGGTAGTGAAAACTGCCGGTGTTCACATACCGGTCAGAGAGTGTGGATTTCCTATATACTGAATGACCCAGTTGACCTGCCTTCCATCCAAGAACGGAAGCTTGCCATCCTTCTCCAACTCAACCTTAAGTTTTGTGTTGAGATGGTCACCACCTGCGTGGTTGACAAACTGCTGCACTGTGGGGCGTACAGGCCGACCTCGTCTGTTGACTGACGGAGACAGCCAACAGTTGAAGAGGGTCGTAATGCGTAATAGGCAGACATCTATCCAGACCATCACACAGAATTCCAAACTGCATCAGGATCCACTGCAAGTACTATGATAGTTAGGCAGCAGGTGAGAAAACTTGGATTTCGTTGTCGAGTGGCTGCTCATAAGCCACACACGACGCCGGCAAATGCCAAACGACGTCTTGCTTGGTGTAAGGAGCATAAAAATTGGACAAGTGAACAATGGAAAAACATGTGGAGTGGTGAATCACAGTACACAATGTGGCAATCTGATGGCAGGGTGGGGTATGGTGAATGGCCAGTGAACACCATCTGCCAGTGTGAATAGTTAGTTGGTTCGTTTGTGGGATTGAAGGGACCAGACTTCTAGGGTCATCGGTCCCCAGCGTGTGTAGTGCCAACAGTAAAAGTCGAAAGCGGTGGTGTTATGGTGTGGTCATGCTTTTTGTCGAAGGGGTTGCACCCCTTGTTTCACATGGCACTATCAAAACATTGATGTTTTAAGCACCTTCTTGCTTCCCACTGTTTAAGAGCAATTCAGGGGGTGGTGATTGCATCTTTCAACACGATCGAGTGGTTGCACGACAATAATGTCACTGTAGTGGACGTTTCAGTAACTTCGAAATTTTTTGCAATTGGAATTTGGACACACCCCGATGTACTTTGTTATTTCAACTATTAAGCTTGTTGATTTCTCAGATTTAGCATTATACTTTTGCTGTCCTAATTTTTCTGAATCAGACAGTGCCTTTCATTATCCAAATAACCCACTAATTAAGAAATTTCATAAATTAAAGAAATTACAAACATGAGGATTTTA
Source organism: Schistocerca nitens (assembly GCF_023898315.1). Taxonomy (NCBI): domain Eukaryota; kingdom Metazoa; phylum Arthropoda; class Insecta; order Orthoptera; family Acrididae; genus Schistocerca; species Schistocerca nitens. Next base: position 142,935,046 of record NC_064625.1, read on the forward strand.
CATGAAATCCAATAAACCACTATATAGGTGTACAGTGTGTCAAAAGTGATGGTATATCTAACGCTAATGCTGTTCTAATCATCTAACATAAGCTAAACAAGAATATTGCGAAGAGAGTAGGCTGCCCCCTCATGGTAAAGAAGACACACCGAGTCACAGACAGACAATGAAAAGATTATTACACATTGAGAGGACAAGAGAAAGAGAAAACAAACACACACACACACAAAGAGCAGAGACCAGTGGCCAGAGATGGCAATTTTTGTGTGTGTGTGTGTGTGTGTGTGTGTGTGTGCGCGCGCGCGCACGCTCTTTCTAAAGAAGGCTTTGACCAAAAGCTCAGTTTGTAACAGTCTTTTCACTGCAATCTATTCTTTTCATAATACTGTTGATATTCCAACCTGGACTTCCAGTTATTTGCTAAACTGATGAAGATTTTGTTGAGCTAAATAGGCTGACACTACTGTCAAATCTGACCCTCACTTTATTATAAACTAAAATATAATTATCAGTTTCACGAAGTATCTACATGCCTGTCTGTACACACTCTCCAGACAACAAATCGTCAGTCAGTGGTTGGAGACCATCACGATTATTGTAATGTATAAAAGGTGGTGTGTACAATTACTAACTCACATCTGTATATTTAAAAAATAAATCGATAAATAAATAAATCTTCTAGCTGAATAGCATGCAGTCACGTTTACAAATTAATGTGTGTTTTCAATGTAAAATGACTCGTTCCCCATCATTAGAATTTCTCCTGCAAATGATCCATGGACCAGAAAACTAACTATTTTCAGTCACTGTAAGTTTGGTACCTATTAACAGCAACAAACAAAGCTTCCGTTCATCTTCAAGCCACGAGAACTAATACATACAACCATCATGAAATAATAAATTATCAAGTAAAGGCAGCAAAGTATATCTTTAAATATTTTTTAATTCATCCTTTCGTCCTTATGTGAAGTCATATTATAAACAAAATGTAGTTCCAATAAGATGCTCCACAGGCCAAGAAAAGTTTTTCTTACCTTCAGTGTCACGTAAGCTCCCATTACATCGAGTTCCATGTGTGATCAACCACAGTCCAGTATGATTTCCTGGTGGAGTTTGCACCAACACATCAAATCAGGCATTTTAGCAAGCATTTTACTGTGATAGTGCAGAGTTACTTCAACACTTCATGATCTGATGGTACTTGTGAAAGTGTTTAAACAGTCTGCAACAGAAAAGGCTATGATGAGCACACAGTTGATACAGATCAAATTTGATAAACTAAATGTGTTAGCCATTTCTAGATGCATCAGAACATATGTAGTGTGCATCAGATAACTACGTGCATGACTGTTTCTTATACCTCCTGTCACTCACAGGTGCAGCATCAAGAAAAAAAAAGTTTGCTATATTCCTTCATACTGTCTAGATAGCAGGAATTTTGAGACTGCAACTCCACTGAACCTACTGATACTGGATGTCAGCTTCATCATGTGACATAAGCACTGAGTGAACAAAACAGTGACAATATTATTTTGTATCTAGTTTTTTTTTTTTTTTTTTTTTTTTTTTTTTTTTATGAACTTGAAATCTAAGTTGTGGTGTCATACTGATCTGTGGTGTTGCCTAAGGTCTAGGTTAGGTTCAAAGTAGAAGCTTTGGTCTGAAGCAGCATCAAAGGCACCAGTTTACCCCGAGACTTCAATAGTACATGCCTCAGATTTTATATCTGCTTTGCTCAATTTGTATGGTGGCTCAGTTTTCAGGTAAAATTGGTTATGAAATCTAAAATTGGCTGTCACTTTTTAATTTCTTCTTCAATCTATGTACCCACACAAGGAAGAATATACAAGTAGATATTCAAAACTAAAAAATCTAAGTGACCAGGACAGTAGGAGGGGAGGGGGTAGAAAACAGAACACAAACTGGAATAAAAAAAGCTGGTGAAAGAAATATGCAATCAAATATTTAGGAAGTAGCAAAAGGCTATGCTCCTCGCAATAAACATTTGCCGTACAGCTCTGGATGTAGAAAAAACACAAATTATACTCAGAATCAGTGTGAGGCAAGATGTCTGAGCAAATATGTCAGACGATTGAGAGAAGTTACTCATACTTCAAAAAGTTGATAAGGTAAAGGGAGAGTGTTCATATAGAATTATAGTAGAAGAATGAAATGTAAAGAAGATGGTCCTTGATATTTGTGGTACTAGATGCATCATACTGTAGCTGGAACATCCATGATTGTGTTACCCTACGTAGTTCTATTTCAAATTCCAACAACTTTTGCAACTAATGAAAATGATAGATCTAGTCCACTGACCTACATGGTGATCTGGAACACAGAGACGTATTGACATTTTAAGTCTGTGCCCAATACTACAATAGTACCATCCCAGTAAATGTGTTATCCGAGGTACTCATGTTCCCAAATGTCTCCTGTCCAGTGGTTAGCTGAATCTGCATTCCCACAGCACTGAAAACTCAGTCACTTTCCCCATCCAGACTGCTTATGGACACAACTTAGTGGCTCACTGTCACACCAGCTGCCACTAGTCACAGAATTTGTGCGTTGGTGGTGGTGGTTGTGGCAGCGGCATGTGACTATGGAAAACGTGTTCAGGAGATTGTTGGCAATGACAGACCCCTACGTTTCTTCCTTACGCAAATCTTCGCCGAAGAAACTGTGCAGAATACGAAGGAGATATTTGCGCAGAACGAGCGTTCGATCGTCTCTAACGTTATTACATCTTGTGTTAAAGAGGCTACACAAAAAGAACTGTTGGCTAATATTACCAGTCCCAATCAAAGGGCTGCAGTTTATGCAAACGTCAGCCTCACCAAAATAGGACGCGTAAGGAAGGAATGCGAAAACAAGGCACATGGTTTACTGGAATCGCCGCGAAGGAAAACTAATAATTTAGGGAGGAAACCCATCGTAATAGACAGTTTCCCAAAATCGTTCATTCGACAAACGATGGAGGACTTTTACATGAAACAAAAAATAATGCCCACTTTACGGAAATTACTCACTGGCGTGAAACAAAAAATACATTTTCGTTACAGAAAGATGTTTTACACAAGACATTACGTGAAATGGGATTTACCTGGAAATACTTTTCAGACATATTTACGAAGGCAATGACAAAAAAAGCAGTGCAAATCGAACTAACACAACACACGTAATTATAAATATCTGGTTACTTTTTAAACACTCTTCGTGTTGCAAGAATTGTTAAGTTTTGATTCAGCCCTTCAAAGAAAACTTCTACCTTTTAGTAGAAACACAAAGTGAGAACAAGTCTTAAATTCTATAGACTGATTGCAATATATCTGGTTCGTCTTACAAATAGAGGAACATACATTCATAGGAATAGGCATTCGGTTCTATGTTTGTAGTAGAATCCTGATTTCCGTTCTTATGTTAATGTTATTTACTCTATAATGTTTTGTTGCGAAGAAGCTATCCTCTTTTGTTTTCCTTATACTCTTAACGCATTTGTCTAAAAACAAACGCAGACGGGACGTATCTGTACAGTACACGGCGTCGCCACAGATTTTAAGCGCGCGCCGCGGCAGGGACTGTACTACGTTGTGGAGCGGCCTGTAGAAGCGCCCTGTGACGTAGCAGGGTAGGCAGAGTGGGGACTCGCGCGCTCGCTCTTACACACGTCGTTCCGTTCGTGGGATCTTAATTGCCATTGTTAGTCAGTTAATTTTGTATGCATACTGATATACTTCGGTATCCGGAAGTGATTGATAACCGACATGCATTGCAAGGAAATGGGCAGAATATGGAGAAGATGAGGTATTTATGGAGTAACGAGCGTTCGATCGTCTCTAATGTTACAACACCGTGTGTTAAAGAGGCCGCACGAAAAGAACTGTTGGCTAATATTACCAGTCCCAGTCAGAGGGATGCAATTTATGCAAACGTCAGCCTCGCCACAATAGGACGCATAAGGAAGAGGCGCGAAAATAAACTGCGTGGTTTACTGAAACCGCCACGAAGGAAAACATAATTTTGGGAGGAAACTCATCTTACAGGCAGTTTCACAAAATCGGTCTTTCGACAAACGATGGAGGACTTTCACAAAAACCAAAAAATAATGCCGACATTATGGCATTACTTCTGTGAAACAAAAAATCGATTTTCATTGGCAGAAAGATGTTTTACATAAAACCCTGTTTGAAATGGGATTTACTTGGAAAAGATCTATAAGTAAACGAAAGATTCTGATAGACAGAGCGGATATAATTGACGCGATTTTGGTAGCTGAACCGAGGAAATTAACGGAGCTAGGCAGAAAATTTCTTTTATATAGATAAAACTTGAGTGGACAGTAGTATTACTTACGGAAAATGTTGGCGGGGCCCTGGCGTTGATAGCATTATTATCGACAATGTTAGCTGAAGCAATAGGATTATAGTGGTCAATATTGACTCATAATTCGGGTTTTTAACCAACGCACAGTTAATTTGTAAAGCGGGATATCATTTGCCAATACATTGTATACACTGTTGACTGTTTTGATGACTTTGTCATCGATCTTTTGATCGATTTCATTGCTGAGTTTATTTAAGCGTTGATCGAAATGTCTGTGCATGTTTTCAAATTGCGTGTTTACACTTGAAAACTGCTGTTGGAACCCAATTTCCATGTTTGACAATTTTGTGTTTGTCATGTTGTGGCTGATTTCTAGATTCGCCAGTTTTGTGTTCGTTGTGTTGTGACTGATCTTTAAATCAGATAATTGCTCGCTCACGTTTGACATCAGACTATATAATGCCTCAAGCGTAACTGACGAAGCTTGTGTGTTTGTATTTATGCCATTATTTGTTGCCATTGTTTCTCTGTCACGGTCTGATTGAATCGAAACCGGGCTAGGTTCACTGATTTCACGCGAAATATTTTCATCTGATCTGGTAATCGATGCTTCATCGACTGTGTACAAGGTTTCATTTGCAAGTGGTTCGTTATTGTTAATCCCTGTGGAGTGCAATTGAATTGTATTTACTTCTACATTATGTTGTGCTGAAAAACTAATTGCGTCATCATTTACGTCACTGTTGTCAGAATCGGTGACGCGTCCACGAACATTTGTCAAATTAAAATTCTCCGATTCCATTTTGAAGATATTATTTTTGTCTGTACTTTACTGTTAATCTAAATCTTTAAATTCTCTCGCAGTTAAATTAATAAAAATATCTCGCGATTGTTATTTGTTGCGCGTCGGAAATTTACACGATGGCGCACTACGTTTTCTAATTCTGCGATTGTTGAACATAAAAAAGTAATTACCGAGTGTAATTGTGTGTTGCCACAAACACTACCAGGATTTTAATATGGAAAGGAAAAGGTTCTGCTTTAAGTGGAGCTAAGCCAAGGTGCAGCCGCTGCATGCGTTTGCGCTTTCCTACCTTAATTACGGCTGAGCTGCGTCACTCACGATTACGTTAGGTGTGTAAATCCTTGTCCTTGTTCCTCCTGGTTATTGTGCCATCCGTTTATATAGTTAATATTGTTTCACCTTATTCGTCATTTTCCATGTGCGTCATGTAACAGAGAAACAGTAATTAGTACAAGTACGTTTGTAGTACAACAATGAAGTACTTACTCTTTGTTCCACCAGCACTGTCCCTGTCAGCGGTCGCCATTGTGGCGAAATAAATAAAAAACATTTTACATTTTAAATTCCACGTCATTGTTGATTTAATCAGAGTTCTCACCTTAGACGTAGAATTAGTCCTTCTGCCACAATATTAATTCATCAGTCGCCATCGATGTTCTTCTCTTTGTTGACCGTGTGTACCATCATGAGTCGGCATCGGTTCACTTCACGAAGACGGTGGAAACCAAGGAATACAATGCTACGTCGCTATAAATAATTTTCGTAACACTTCGATACTTTTCACTACTTTTTACTCACAACACAATAAGACTTGCTGTGCTCGTCGCACAAACCATAATTACTAACTATATGGCTGCCTTTCCGCACAGTCCAAAAATCACGTCCATCCTCCACAAGGCAACAATCGAAAGTGTCCCTTAGCTCCTTGGAGTATCAAACAAAAGAGAATCCAATGTGAACTTTACAAAGATTATAATATACATGCCTCTCAATTTATCTTTGGCGCAGCTTTTAAGATATTGTATGTCTCTGCATAGGAATGTGTCATTACAAGCGGCACCTTACGTGGGAGGGCCATGTAACATTATGTGATTGCCTTATCATTTTAAATCACTCACTAATCGAGTAGTCGCTCGGCAACAGCTACAGTTAGCAAATAATGTTGCGAGAATGTAAAAGGTGAACGACCTGTGACGTAACTTGTTTATTGTCGAAGCGCCGTCAGAGATGCAGTGAGTTATTGACTTTGAAAACCGCGGCGCGAAAATCGGACAGGAGAACACTTTTACGGCTTTTTTTTTTTTTTTTTTTTTTTTTTTTTTTTTTTTTTTTGTACGAGATATTCTCGATGAACAGTTACTCATTCCTCTCTTGTCTCTTGTAACTTGTGTCGGACGCGCATGCCTTGCCGCCGTATTATTATCGTTAAAAATAATATTGTTTTAGTGTAAAGTAAATGTGTAATACTAAAAGTGCATAGCAGTAGATTTATTGTGCGACGTGTATGTGAAAACGTCAAAGGAATTGTTTTCATTACGAGAAGTGCCAGTGAAAACGGCATCCATGTTAAATCTTTCACTGCAGTGTAAGTTCATCTATTAATTGCCATAAATTCAGATTTAAATGGAATTGGTGTATGGACTATTTATTTAATATAGAATCTATGTCTCACTCCTTCATGAAGTTATTTAATTTTCTTTATGTTTCTGCCAAATAGAGAGTTCACAGTCACGAATTCTTTCGTCGAAATCGGACGGAAGTTGTATGCGGCGAAATATTTTCTCCGCGCCATATTCTAATGGTAAATGCATGATAAACTACGGTCCCTTAGGAAATTCATGTTGAGCTATCCAAATATAATTATACTTTGAATAGGCATTTACTCTCCCCTGCAATGTAACTTCCGACTGATCAGACGATCCAACAAGAAACAGCCGCACACGGTCGGCGTTCTCAAATATATTTCCACCGCTGATTATAGCTATATGTTACAGCACAAAAGTAAACATATTGTTATAATTAGCGACTACGAACGGGGATTTTATAACTGTATGTTTATGTATACACATTACGTAAACATATCGTTATAATTGGCGCCCGAACAGGGACGCGAATAAAAGAGACTGAAAGGAATAAAAATTTATATAAGATACGCATTGTGGAAATATTCATAAAGAATTTTAGCTAATCTTGTGCTTTTTATTTGTTACATGACATCAAACGCCATCCAATAAAATTTCCATTGAGCGAAAGAAACGAGATATTCAGAGAAAATTACGGAAGAGAGATTTTTTTTTTGGAACAGAATTTGTGCGAAAATTTAGTTGCAACGCCCAAGGCAGTCATCAACAACGTAAGTTAAAATTTCGTTAGCCATAGCCAAGCTACCTTAATTTCATCCGACATTAATCAATTTGTGACGATCTTTAGTAGTTGCAGTAAAAATTTGCTTTGAATTCAGTATATTGCATTTAGTAGATTGGTAACTTCTTTAAGTATTGTTTAAATTCCATTGTTTTTAAATGTCCGCTGTCTGTTCACGGACGCTGACCAGCCTTAGTTTTATTTATTTTGAATAGCGTGCAGCCATACTTTCTTTACGGTCCAAAATAGTCTCTTGTTCTCGTGACGTGCATCTCCCGATATTCCGATCTTGTGACGTAGCAGTGACAACCGACTCGCAACCGATAAATTACATCTCTGTCGACAGCTGACGGCCGTAGCTCAAACGAACTTCATTGACTTACTGTTTGTAAATAAGTGAGCTATGGCAGACGATACAATGTGTGAAGTGTCGCGTCGCTTACGGTCCCGCACGATAATTAGTAGGGCTGAGACACCAATGGAAACAATTGTAGAAAGTGAAGTGGGAAATCTTATGGACTTTGATGCCTCACACCATAATGTTACTGGTACTGAACTAGACAATGCCAGCATAGTTTCTGCCACTTGTAGTCGTAGCCATATACCGGTTACAAGGGAGGCAGGTGAACGCAATTCAGGGGTAGTGACAGACGATGTATTCAAACAGCTACTCAGTCAAATAAGTCAAATGATGCAGGACGGAAATCGCCAATTGAAAGAGGAAAATCGCCAAATGGTGAATTCCATTAAAAATGATTTGAAAGACGAAAATAGACAAATGTTAGCCTCGCTTGAAGATAAACTTTCTACAGTAATTGAAGATAAACTTTCTACAGTAAGCGAAGAAATAAAAACTGTTAGAGAAAACGTAGCCAAAGAAGTAGCAAAGCAAGTTAAGGATGCTGTTTCTCAAATGCGAAGTGGAATAATTTTCGAACTGAATGACACTTTAGCTACCATGCAAAGCGAGACAGCTGACATCCGAAACGCAACCAAGAATCTTGACTCCACCGTAACCACGGTTAATCACAGATTAGACAGAGTAACTACGCAGGTAGAAAAACTAACCGAGGGAATGTCAAACTTGACTCTGGAAACGGAAACGAAAGTAAAGGAGAGGCTAGATAGTCATGAGAGAGAATTTAGAGAAAAGTATGAGAACTGGATTGCTGGAAAGGACAAATCTGTCGAAGATAAAATTAACAAAGACCTAGTAGAGACTGTGAAAGCAACCACTCTTGGTATCTTGTCAGCTCCTGGAACCTCCGGAGATACCGTAATGTCTGAACTCGGTAGCATTAGGCGTACCCTTCAGCAAGAATTACCAAATTGGAAGCAAGAGGTAACGGGACAGCTAAATAACCTGAAGGCACAAGTGAGTAGTAGTTACCGAATACAGAGACCGAATTATCCTAACTCTTTAGCCTCAGAGGAAGAAGATGAATTATTTCGGCAATTCCGAATACCTGTTATATCTAATGAACACATTTCACCACCACATATTCCAGTTAGTCACCGAAACCAAGAATCTGACTCTGTAGTAAAAATGATGAAGGAAGAAAGCATGATAAAGCATCGAGTTTTTCATACCTTTAACCCGGAGTAACGAAATATCCACCCAATTGTTTTTCTTCGTGGATTCTCTGGCATTTTTCCAAATTCGTGGACTGATAGACAGCGTATCCAATTTGTTACCGGATATATAGGTGGCGAATCGGCAATATGGGGAACCGAAATGGTTGATAAGTGCCGAACATATGAGGAGTTTGAGCACTGTTTCCTCAGCAAATTTTGGAGCGAAGGAGTTCTGAAGCGCCTTCGTAAAGAAGTCTATAATGCAGAACAATTTGACCCCAGAAATAGTAGCCTGAGAAAGTCGAAAAATATCTTGGCAAAATCAGGTATTGGGATAACCCTATCAATAGTAAAGATGTAATTATGATTCTCAAGTCTAAATTACCCATTTCGATTCGTGAAAAGCTGATAGCCATACCAGATGATGATCCAGATACCTTTCTGTCGATATTAGATTCCCTAGACCTGATCTATGAGGATATGAGAGCTAACAAACCGCGGAATACGCACAATTCTTGGCCACAACATTACGAGAGTAAAGGCTATGAAAAGCCAGGGAAAGGTTACAAAAATAGTTGTTGTTGTTGTGGTCTTCAGTCCTGAGACTGGTTTGATGCAGCTCTCCATGCTACTCTATCCTGTGCAAGCTTCTTCATCTCCCAGTACCTACTGCAACCTACATCCTTCTGAATCTGCTTAGTGTATTGATCTCTTGGTCTCCCTCTACGATTTTTACCCTCCACGCTGCCCTCCAATGCTAAATTTGTGATCCCTTGATGCCTCAAAACATGTCCTACCAACCGATCCCTTCTTCTAGTCAAGTTGTGCCACAAACTTCTCTTCTCCCCAATCCTATTCAATACCTCCTCATTAGTTACGTGATCTACCCACCTTATCTTCAGCATTCTTCTGTAGCACCACATTTCAAAAGCTTCTATTCTCTTCTTGTCCAAACTGGTTATCGTCCATGTTTCACTTCCATACATGGCTACACTCCATACAAATACTTTCAGAAACGACTTCCTGACACTTAAATCTATACCCGATGTTAACAAATTTCTCTTCTTCAGAAATGATTTCTTTGCCATTGCCAGTCTACATTTTATATCCTCTCTACTTCGACCATCATCAGTTATTTTACTCCCTAAATAGCAAAACTCCTTTACTACTTTAAGTCTCTCATTTCCTAATCTAATCCCCTCAGCATCACCTGATTTAATTTGACCACATTCCATTATCCTCGTTTTGCTTTTGTTGATGTTCATCTTATATCCTCCTTTCAAGACACTGTCCATTCCGTTCAACTGCTCTTCCAAGTCCTTTGCTGTCTCTGACAGAATTACAATGTCATCGGCGAACCTCAAAGTTTTTACTTCTTCTCCATGAATTTTAATACCTACTCCGAATTTTTCTTTTGTTTCCTTTACTACTTGCTCAATATACAGATTGAATAACATCGGGGAGAGGCTACAACCCTGTCTCACTCCTTTCCCAACCACTGCTTCCCTTTCATGCCCCTCGACTCTTATAACTGCCATCTGGTTTCTGTACAAATTGTAAATAGCCTTTCGCTCCCTGTATTTTACCCCTGCCACCTTCAGAATTTGAAAGAGAGTATTCCAGTTAACGTTGTCAAAAGCTTTCTCTAAGTCTACAAATGCTAGAAACGTAGGTTTGCCTTTTCTTAATCTTTCTTCTAAGATAAGTCGTAAGGTTAGTATTGCCTCACGTGTTCCAACATTTCTACGGAATCCAAACTGATCTTCCCTGAGGTCCGCTTCTACCAGTTTTTCCATTCGTCTGTAAAGAATTCGCGTTAATATTTTGCAGCTGTGACTTATTAAACTGATAGTTCGGTAATTTTCACATCTGTCAACACCTGCTTTCTTTGGTATTGGAATTATTATATTCTTCTTGAAGTCTGTGGGTATTTCGCCTGTCTCATACATCTTGCTCACCAGATGGTAAGAGTTTTGTCATGACTGGCTCTCCCGAGGCCATCAGTAGTTCTAATGGAATATTGTCTACTCCCGGGGCCTTGTTTCGACTCAGGTCTTTCAGTGCTCTGTCAAACTCTTCACGCAGTATCTTATCTCCCATTTCGTCTTCATCTACATCCTCTTCCATTTCCATAATATTGTCCTCAAGTACATCGCCCTTGTATAAACCCTCTATATACTCCTTCCACCTTTCTGCCTTCCCTTCTTTGCTTAGAACTGGGTTGCCATCTGAGCTCTTGATATTCATACAAGTGGTTCTCTTTTCTCCAAAGGTCTCTTTAATTTTCCTGTAGGCAGTATCTATCTTACCCCTAGTGAGACAAGCCTCTACATCCTTACATTTGTCCTCTAGCCATCCCTGCTTAGCCATTTTGCACTTTCTGTCGATCTCATTTTTGCCTGCTTCATTTACTGCATTTTTATATTTTCTCCTTTCATCAATTAAATTCAATATTTCTTCTGTTACCCAAGGATTTCTATTAGCCCTCGTCTTTTTACCTACTTGATCCTCTGCTGCCTTCACTACTTCATCCCTCAGAGCTACCCATTCTTCTTCTACTGTATTTCTTTCCCCCATTCCTGTCAATTGTTCCCTTATGCTCTCCCTGAAACTCTCTACAACCTCTGGTTCTTTCAGTTTATCCAGGTCCCATCTCATTAAATTCCCACCTTTTGGCAGTTTCTTCAGTTTCAATCTGCAGTTCATAACCAATAGATTGTGGTCAGAATCCACATCTGCCCCTGGAAATGTCTTACAATTTAAAACCTGGTTCCTAAATCTCTGTCTTACCATTATATAATCTATCTGATACCTATTAGTATCTCCAGGATTCTTCCAGGTATACAGCCTTCTTTTATGATTCTTGAACCAAGTGTTAGCTATGATTAAGTTATGCTCTGCACAAAATTCTACCAGGCGGCTTCCTCTTTCATTTCTTCCCCCCAATCCATATTCACCTACTATGTTTCCTTCTCTCCCTTTTCCTACTGACGAATTCCAGTCACCCATGACTATTAAATTTTCGTCTTCCTTCACTACCTGAATAATTTCTTTTATCTCGTCATATATTTCATCAATTTCTTCATCATCTGCAGAGCTAGTTGGCATATAAACTTGTACTACTGTAGTAGGCATGGGCTTTGTGTCTATCTTGGCCACAATAATGCGTTCACTATGCTGTTTGTAGTAGCTAACCCGCACTCCTATTTTTTTATTCATTATTAAACCTACTCCTGCATTACCCCTATTTGATTTTGTATTTATAACCCTGTAATCACCTGACCAAAAGTCTTGTTCCTCCTGCCACCGAACTTCACTAATTCCCACTATATCTAACTTTAACCTATCCATTTCCCTTTTTAAATTTTCTAACCTACCTGCCCAATTAAGGGATCTGACATTCCACGCTCCGATCCGTAGAATGCCAGTTTTCTTTCTCCTGATAACGACGTCCTCCTGAGTAGTCCCCGCCCGGAGATCCGAATGGGGGACTATTTTACCTCCGGAATATTTTACCCAAGAGGACGCCATCATCATTTAATCATACAAAAATAGTAACGATTGGCAAAACGGAAATAAAGGCAATGGGTATCCGCACAAAAGGAATAGGCATAATCAACACAACCGACTCAATCCCGTGTATAACACGACTGGTAACCAGTACGGCAATCAATCGTACAAGCAGAAGTTTTGAAACGGTTTCAGTCAAAAAGGTTGGCAACAGCAGAGCGGATCGCAATGGAGTGCACCGTACTCGCGCAGCCAACACTCAAATTACGGGCAGCAACAAACAGCTGATAACGCCCACTCGTACCAATACAACTCCGCGCCTAGTAAAAATCAAGCGCAGGGAATGTACAGAAACACACAATTTAACGGCAAACCACAGTGTGAAGGTGGATTTCACAGTAACAATTCCGGAAATCGCAATAGTAATAAAAATCATCAGACCCCGCGAAGGCACGTCAATCCCCCTGTATTTTTCGCAAACGCGGAAGACAGTAACACGTATTGGACACCAGAACAAACGCAGCAACATTTTGACACGAGGTTTGTGCATAACAGTAATTTTGTTCCTAAGTGTTCTGACAATGTCAGATTGGTCGAACTTTCTAATGATGAAGTCCAATCAAAACCACACAAGTAGGAAAACTAAGTTCAGCATCTGAATGACGGTGATGAACCGATAAATGACCAAGTGCAAGCTATGACAAAACTTCCTATAGCCGCAATTTTGAAGACTGTAATCCTAGATACAGGTGCAAATATTAATGCTATGTCCTTATGTTTCTATAAGAAAATTAGTACATTAATTAAAATTCCAACATTACCCGTCCAAGGATGTTCAAGGTCAATTCAATTCCTAAGTGTAACAACACAAGTGCTAGTTCAGACGCCAGAATAAGACAAGCTCTAACAACGTTGACCACCCAAGCCAATTTACGCAAGAAGGCGTATGACAAACATATTAATAAGGTGTTAACTTATAAAGTAGGTGAAAAGGTCTTGCTAAAAACACTTTAAACCATCGTTGCTCTTACACAAAAATCGAAAATGGCAAAGTCTTTTTGAGGGACCTTACGAGATCCTTCGTACACCACACACAGGTTGTTATCTGATTTCTGATCCAGCAAATGGAAAAATAAAAGGATTATACCATCACTCTGATCTTAAAAAGTATCATGCTAAAGAATAAGTCAAAAGGAAAGCTTTATAATGACAACAGAAGGTTAGCCGCTAGTGACTAAGTGACAACTGATCTGACTTCGTTAAAAAAATGCTTAGAATAAATTACACGACAGTGAGTCTATCTTGCTATACAGCAAAGAATTTAAAATGTTATCTTGAGCCATAATTTAAGTACAGACAAGCTGATAAATAATAAAAAAATTCTTGTTTAACAAAGAAAGTGATCAACTCCAAGAACTCTAGTTTAAAGATTTAGTTTTAAGGAGATAATATTTAAGAGAGAAAAATGAAATATAAAGCGAAGGATGTGCCTAACAAGCCGGCTTCTGCGATATGAAATGCTAAAGAAGTGAAAATAAAACATAGTATGTAAGAATTTTTTTTTTTTTTTTAAGTTCAAGGAGCAATGATCGAGAAACGAAATTTATTTTCGTCAAGGACAAGGGTCGCTTCACAATTATTGGTTCCTGATCCCACTAAAAAGGAAAACAAGTAACTAGTTTCTAAGTCAGCTATGTCTAGAGTAAGTTCTAATGTACATAGAAATCTGGTACAGGTTCATCTCTGCATTAAAATAACGTAATGTTTACGAAGCATGTGAGTTACTTGTAAGTATCAACATGACCACGAAAGCGCTATCCTTCAGCTAGATAAACAAAGTAGCATTAATTGTAATTGCAATACTCAGGTCAGATACACTCAAAGCCATAAGTGAAATAAATACGAAGTATAAGAGCGTAAGTGGCAAGGACAAAGCAATGATGACTCAAGGTCATATATAGAGGTGAATGCAGTGTAGCGCAAGCAGGCGTCAAGGCGAGAATAAAATGACAATGAAACAGCCGGCAAAACAACCCAACTAGTTCTTAATTGGAGCGCGTACGCAGAAGTACGGCGCAAAGGAAAATTAATTTCTAAGTCATAAGGAACAAGGAGTTGTTTGCTAGATTTCTTCTTCTATGTACTATTATATCTATGTCTTTCTTATGAATTTGTGTAAATATCCAAACCCGCCTAAACCCGTCAAGTAGACTTGACGTCACAGATTGAGAAATGACGTTGACGTGGAAGGCTGGTTTGGCATACGATTTTCAAAAGGAAACGCGTGAACGAAATCGGGGAAAGCTAGTTTTGAAATGTCTTTATTTTTCCTTTTAAAGTCAATCCGAGACGCAAACCGAGATCGCGATAAGGAATTTGAATATTTTCTTGAATGGTGTTCTGTTCTCATGTGAGAGGGCGATCAAATGTGACTGATTGATCCTCACATCTAGTAAAAAGGAAATTTTTGTTCAAATGACAGTGATAACTTTAATGAATCTAATAAATAGAAAGAACGATTCAAATGAATTAAAATAATAATTTCTAACAGATCGGAGAAACTAATGTATTGTGACTGTGAACTAAAAGCATAATTAGTCTTAGAGAAAGATGAGGAACAATGTAAAGCGAAATGTTAAGGTAGTTACCAACAAAGCAACAGAAATTGTAATGGACATGATAATCAAAGCTCTAACTTAGCAACCTTCAAAGTGAGACAAACTATTTGATTATAAACTGTAAAAAAATTGTGTACATAGTAGTGTATAAGTGAAGGCTTAAAATGGTGTGGAAGTCTGCCACAGACACGAAGTAATGCACCGTTGTTATAAGTAAGTGATAATTTCATTCACGATGAAGATAAAAAGTGTTAAACGTGCAGATAGGCCGACGGACAATGATAGTCCGGTTGTGTAGCCGAAGGCGGTGATGTGATTACGAGCAGTGCATCGGAAACCAAGTGTGTTAGCTGCTTTGCAAAGTGCGAGCGCTAGCCTACCTTAAAATCTTCAAAATCGGCTGGAAAATGTGGAGACAGGGATGGTTTCAATGGAGTCTCTGTCCCTGGAAATCCTAGTCCCTCCGCACCAGCTCAGCATACCACAACACCATCGACGCAACGTGTTCACTAAACCGTGCGCGGAAAAGCTGAAGTACCGCGTGGAGGCTAGTGAGCGCCTCGAGTTGCGATTCAGCTCTAACAATCAGCCTGTGCCAACGTCCATCGACGCAACAAACGCGTTAAATTTAAAGGGATGTACTAGCACAGCACTCCCGCTCAGTGTTGCCAATTTAGCGACTTTGTCGCTAGAAATGGCGACTTTTGCCTTCGTCTTAGCGACAAAAAAAAAACTTTTTAGCGACAAAAATTATTTAGCGACTTATGTGGCGACTTTTGAAGTACTGACGACTTTTGAAGTACAAATCAAAACTATTTTGGGCCAGTATTTTCATTAACAAAACTAAGATTTTAACTATAGAATGGGTACTACACTGACTTTGTTCTAGATTTACTAACAACGGGAGGCCGCCAATTGTGAAATTCAGATTCGATTCATACTGCGCATAATAAAAGCTCACGGCCAGAGGTGTAATGTGGCAAAGCACCAAGATGCACTTCTCAGCCGTTGCCGAGAAAATCGACAGTTAAAAGAAACCGTTGCGGTAAAATACTCTCTACGATTAATAATTTTCTGCAGCGTCGTGGCGCAGCGGTAAGCCCTCGGGTTCGTAATCCGAAGGTCGCCCGATCGAATCTAGCGCAATGCATTTTTTTTATTATTAGTTTTTTGTAATTCATTAATGATTTGCTTATGCATGTTGGTGAAGGCGGATCGCTCTCCAATTGTACCGCCTCCATTTTTCCGTTGCGCTAGGGACCGCACCTACCTTCTTTCGAAGTTAGCAGGCAACTACGCTGTTATGCGGCGGCTCGTTTCGGCCCATTCAACATCTGTCCTTCAAGTGTAACGAGCGAGTAACGGAGTTTATATTTCATACCTGCCACAGCAAATTTGTGTTCGTGGGGTTTCTATTCTAATTCGAACGTTTGACTTAAGCTATACGTATTCGTTTCGGAATATCGTTTCTACGTCTTCCGTTAACTATACGTGGTTAACATTATGAAGACAATTAATAACATTTGTGAAATACAACTTTGTTTGCGGAAAACATAATTATGTTCGAAGTCGCCAGTTTTTCCACGACAAACGACTTTCAACAACTTATTATATGCATAATTGTTGCAAATGATTGCCGGGAATTTATTTATATATATATATATATATATATATATATATATATATATATGTGTGTGTGTGTGTGTGTGTGTGTGTGTGTGTGTGTGTGTGTGTGCGTGTGCGTGTGTGTGTGAATTTGAACTACAAAAAACAAATACTAAAAAAAAAGTTGCATGGCGCGAGATTCGATCCAGCGACCTTCGGATTACGAACCCGAGCGCTTACCGTTGCACCACGACGCTGTAGAAAATTATTAATCGTAGATTAATCGTAAAGAGTATTTCACCGCAACGGTTTCTTCTAACTGTCGATTTTCTCGGCAACGGCTGAGAAGTGCATCTTGATGCTTTGCCACATTACACCTCTGGCCATGAGCTTTTATTATGCGCAGTATGAATCGAATCTGAATTTCACAATTGGCGACTTCCCCTTGTAAGTTAAATTAAGTTCTTAGCAGATCATGTAGCACTGTTCAGCATTTAGTAAACCTGAATGTGGGAATTGCCAACAGAGTAAGAAAACATTGACTATTGAACAATTCATTATTCATTACCCACCAGCCTATTATCGTCGATAGCGTATCGATCTATAATTCTTCAACTTTTGAACTCCCTTTATTTTTCGAATTGACAAAAAAAAACGTAATATTAAGTATAATAAAATACATTTCTGTCCAGCAACCTCTAATTTTTCGAAATGTTAACTCGCAGTCAAATTATTATCACATGCACAGTGGTAGCGCAAGAACAATTCGGTGGGGGTATCTCAGACATTATTACGTTTTTAAACAGTGAACAATTGGACTGATATCGAGTTACCGAGTGAGCAGATTGTTTCATGATCTCTAGTTCGCCTGAGTTGTAATGTATTTTCAGTGATTATTAATTGGTGAAATACGTGCAAAAGAGTTTTATGCTAAATTATGTGATATTAGAAAGCATTCGAAAACTGTTAAGCATAAACAAAAAATTGATTTAAAAAAAAACACAAACCATCTTACCTGTGAAAATTGTTCCGAAAACTACAGTTAGAATAGCAAGCACAGCGGAAGGCACCCTTTCTTTATTTATTGCTGAACACTGTTCTATTTTAGCTGTAGATCATTTAGGAATACTGTGCAAGAAGGTGTTTTCCGGTGATGAGGGCGCTAGCATCATAACTGAAGTTTTGGCTCCATATTTTACACAATCATTGGTTGAAGATATAGATAACCAAAAATACAGTGTACTAATAGATGAATCCACAGATGTATAAATATCTAAAATGCTAGGTATCGTTATGCGGTACTATAGTGTAAACAACAAAACCATTAGATCAGCATTTCTCAAACTCGCTGTAGTAGAGACTGCAGATGCAAGAAATCTGGCTTCTGTTCTTGTGAATTCTTTGAAAGATCTCAAACTTCCAATCGCTAATATGGTAGGAATTGGCACAGATAATGCTTCTTCAATGGTTGGAATAAACAATGGGCTTTTCGAACAACTCAAGAGAGAATATGGTTTGAAGCGTTTGGTATTGATCCGTTGCATTTGTCACTCTCTCCAGCTTGCTGTTTCGCACGCCTCGGTGAATACCATACCTAAAAACAGAATTTATTGTACGGGAAACCTACAATTGGTTCTCCATTTCACCCAAAAGACAAGAGGAATATAAACAGGTTTATGAGACAATAAATTGTGGAAAACAGCCACTAAAAATTTTGAAGGTCTGTGCGTGCGTTGGCTTTCAATTGAACCAGCAATACGAAGAATTCTGGAGCAGTGAGAAGAACTAAAGCTACATTTTTCACTTGCCATGGTTCAAGACAATTGTTACACTGCCGATCTTTTGTACAAGATGTATTGTGAAGACTCGAATCATCTTTAAATGTTTTACCTTAAACATGCTTTAAAAGACGCACAAATAGCAATAAAAGCTTTTGAAGGAGAAGACAATGACCCCACTAAATTGCTAGATACACTTTTATTTCTCATGCAGTCACTCGGACAAAACATAGTTTTTCCAACTGTTGATTTGTTGACAACACCAGTTCCAAGCGAATGTATGTAAGCAAATCCGAACCTTGGCTTTATGTTTGAACAGAAATTGTCTGAGTCAAGTTTGTCTGAAGAAAATAAAGTTTATTTGAAGAAGAGATACATTCAGTTTAGTCTCAAACTCATAAAAGAAATTCAACAAAGACTGCCAAGTAACGTTACGATCCTGAAAAAAATGTCAATGCTGAATGTTGAAGAAACACTAAAAGTGAATAAAAATAATGCTGTAGCGGATGTAGCCAAAAAATTGGGTTTTTCGTGGCGATTTCATAGACGGTGTACTTCAAGAATGGCATAATACCAACTTCATTAGGTGGAATAACACTACTAACGCTGTTCGATTTTGGAGTGAGGTTTTGCAGTATAAAAATGCCGCAGGGGAGAATCCTTTTTCTTTGATTTCACAGCTACCAATGACTGTTCTATGGCTACCGCATTCAAATGTAGAAGTGGAAAGAATATTCAGTTCTATGAACGTTATAAAAACTAAACAACGTAACAGATTACCGTTAAAGACAATTAATGCTTTAATCATATTGAGAGACCAGCTGAAGAAACAAAATAAAGATTGTGCATCTTTTGACATACCGTCAGACATATTGGAGCTTATTGGAAGGAACAAAAGTTACTCTTTTGCGACAAAACCAGTCAAACTGCAACATCATCTTTTGAGCGACGTTCAACCGTCTACATCAACTACAGTTCTGTCAGAGCATGAAACAGAAGAGTTATTCGATATTCTGAGTGACGACGATGAATAGCTCACATACCGGTATGTATATATTTTGTAGCCTAATTTGAGTTCTTGCTTTCTTTTGTTACAAATATAGTTGTATATTTCTAGTATATTTGACTACTGTGATTGAAACAACAATTTATGTGTTGCATCAATTATGATAACATGTTTAATTAAATGTTAGCGTATTTTATATGTATGTTGTTGCAAGCGATGCGTCATTTAATTAAGACAATATAGCAATTACGTATGCGACAATTTTTATTAATATTTTATTACCCTCTCCCCCCCCCCCTCTGCCCCCCGCCACGGCCTCTGACTTATTGTACCATTCACCGCACGAAATTTTCAGTACACCCCGTAAAATCAGTTTTAGCGACTTCTAGCGACTTTTGATATTGAATCTAGCGACTGTGGTTTTTTAGAGTTGGCAACACTGCTCCCGCTGCAGTTCGACGAAACGGACTTTCCATGAAAGCCGCTCCCAAAATAAAAGACTCTTATATGAGTTCACAACATATCACATACTATGCTAATGTTATATCCCGTGGATGAAATGCGAACAGCCAAACCACACGCGAATAGTGACAAAGTCGAATTCCTATGAATCCCAAGTCCTAAAATTAGATTTAAGCTTAGTTTTTAGACTAATTGGTATTTATATTTTTTGTTACATGCAACGTGTGTACGTAACGTGCGAGTGAGACTCGCCCGCCAGAGCTGATGAAAAGTTTTCTACTCGGAGACCGCAAAGTAGCGATCCAACTTCTCAAGGCATAAGCTTCACCTGGAGAAGAATCAAATTTTAACTTACCTGTCAATACACAAACAATGAAAGCGTAAAAATCATAACAACTAGTGAGCAATGGAAAATGGACACGTGTGAGAAATTCCATGTGTGAGAATTATATATGTATAAAAATGGACACGTGTGAAAAATTCACTGTGTGAGAATTATGTGTGTATAAAAATGGACACGTGTGAGAAATTCCATGTGTGAGAATTATGTGTGTATAAAAAGATGAATCCTATGTGATTTCCTTCAGGAGCAAAGAGCGTATGAGCTCTGGACAAAGAGGCCACAAAGATGGTCGTTACGAACTCTGTAAAAAGAAAAGACTGTAATGAGCATAATGTATAATCTCCATTGTAAACTTTGTAGATTTATTGTCTTAGTTTTTAAATTTATTGTGTATCTTTACCTTAAGAATTGTCTTAGTTTACGAATGAGAGATCACCATATTTGTGTAATCCTAACAATCAAATGACAGGAATACTGTGTTTGATCAGTGTAAACCTGTAAAGTACTCAATCCCATAATGTTAACGGCAAAATGTGAATCTTGGTAATCTCCTTGATTTCCAAGATTCCCATGGAAGGCAATGTAACATTATTTGATTGCCTTATCATTTTAAATCATTCACTAATCGAGCAATCGCTCGGCAACAGCTACAGTTAGCAAATAATGTTGCGAGAATGTAAAAGGTGAACCACCTGTGACGTAACTTGTTTATTGTCGAAGCGCCGTCAGAGATGCAGCGAATTATTGACTTTGAAGACCGCGGCGCGAAAAACGGACAGAAGAAGAACACTTTTACACATTTTTTTTTTTTATGTACGAGATATTCTCGATGAACAGTTACTCATTCTTCTCTTGTCTCTTGTAACTTGTGTCGGACGCGCATGCCTTGCCGCCGTATTATTATCGTTAAAAATAATATTGTTTTAGTGTAAAGTAAATATGTAATACTAAAAGTGCATAGCAGTAGATTTATTGTGCGACGTGTATGTGAAA
This sequence comes from Schistocerca nitens, assembly GCF_023898315.1. Taxonomy (NCBI): domain Eukaryota; kingdom Metazoa; phylum Arthropoda; class Insecta; order Orthoptera; family Acrididae; genus Schistocerca; species Schistocerca nitens. Next base: position 142,956,428 of record NC_064625.1, read on the forward strand.
ACGTCAAAGGAATTGTTTTCATTACGAGAAGTGCCAGTGAAAACGGCATCCATGTTAAATCTTTCATTGCAGTGTAAGTTCATCTATTAATTGCCATACATTCAGATTTAAATGGAATTGGTGTATGGACTATTTATTTAATATAGAATCTATGTCTCACTCCTTCATGAAGTTATTTAATTTTCTTTATGTTTCTGCCAAATAGAGAGTTCACAGTCACGAATTCTTTCGTCGAAATCGGACGGAAGTTGTATGCGGCGAAATATTTTCTCCGCGCCATATTCTAATGGTAAATGCATGATAAACTACGGTCCCTTAGGAAATTCATGTTGAGCTATCCAAAAATAATTATATTTTGAATAGGCATTTACTCTCCTCTGCAATGCAACTTCCGACTGATCAGACGATCCAACAAGAAACAGCCGCACACGGTCGGCGTTCGCAAATATATTTCCACCGCTGATTATAGCTATATGTCACAGCACAAAAGTAAACATACTGTTAAAATTAGCAACTACGAACGGGGACATTTATAACTGTATGTTTATGTATACACATTACGTAAACATCATCGTTATAGCCACCTCCTCAAACCGTCGACGCAGGTTGGAGAAATGTGGGCCGCGCGCCTGCACGTTGCCATTAGTCGTGTGAAGTTAGCAACCCATTTTCGAGAAACATACATTTTTTTCACTCTTCTTGTTAGATGTGCCATAGTTCTAGAGTTCTTTGCACAAAATTTCAATAGTTCTGCAGAATATAACGAAGAAAACAACAATACTCGAAAAAATTTCGCATCGAAAACATTCTTTGTCAATTTCCGCATAATGTAAATAAGTACAAGAGCTCTGAGCAAAGTTCTGAACAAAACTCCAAGAGCTCTATCGAAAATCCCAGTAACATTTTCTTGTTCAGCTAATAGTTCACGAGATAATTGCAATTTAAGGAGAAAATCTTTCCACTTGCTGTGAAGTTGGCACCCCTTTTTTCAGAAATGTATATTTTTTTCAGAGTTCTTGATAGATATGAAATAGTTCTAGAGTTCTTTGTACCATATTTGAATAGTTCTGCAGAGTTTAGCGAAGAAAACAACAATATTCGAAAAAAAATCCTATCGTAAACATTCTTTGTCAATTTTCGCAAATTGTAAATAAGTACAACAGTTCTGAGCACATTTCTGAAGAGGACTCCAAGAGTTCTATAGAAAATCCAAATAAAATTTTTTTGTGCAGCTAATAGTTTACGAGATAATTGCAATTTAAGGAGTAAATCTTTTCAATTACTGTGAAGTTGGCACCTTTTTTTCAGAAATGTGTATTTTCTTCAGAGTTATTGATAGATATAGAATAGTTCTAGAGTTCTTTGTACAAAACTTCAGTAGTTCTGCAGAATTTAGCAAAGAAAACAACAATACTCGAAAACATTTTCGTATCGAAAACATTCTTTGTCAATTTTCGCACAAATTAAACTTGTACAACAGTTCTGAGGACAGTTCTGAACAGAACCCCATGAGCTCTATCGAAAATCCCAACAACATTTTTCTATGGCGATAACAGTTTGAGATAAATTGATTTAATGTGCGACACACTTTCTCTACAGAAAATATAAATATATTCGTACAACAGTTCTGATGACAGTTCTGGACTCCACCTGAAGAGTTCTATCGAAAATCCTAGTAGCATTTTTTGTGCAGGTAATAGTTTAAGAGGTAATGGCAACTTAATTAAGAACTCCATAAGAGCTCCAACTATAAAGCTGGCAACCTTTTTTTCTGAAATATATATTTTTTTCAGTGTTCTTGATACATAAGTCATAGTTCTAGAGTTATCTGTACAAAATTTCAATAGTTCTGCAGAATTTAGCGAGTACATCAACAGTACTCGTAAAAATTGTGGTATAGAAACCATTTTTGTCAATTTTCGCAAAAAGTAAATACGTACACCAGTTCTGAGTACAGTTCTGAACAGAGCCCCAATAGTTCTATCGAAAATTCCAATAACATTTTTTCGTGCAGCTAATAGTTTGCGAGATAATTGTAATTTTAGGAGAAAATCTTTTCACTTACTGTAAAGTTGGCACTCTTTTTTTTTCAGAAATGTATATTTTTTTCAGAGTTCTTGATAGATATGGCATAGTTCTAGAGTTCTTTGTACAAAATTTGAATAGTTCTGCAGAATATAATGAAGAAAACAACAATGTATAACATTGCTCATTCAGGGACTCTTTCCTTCTGATACAATTCTTACTGTAACCACAATAAATCACTTGTGCATAGATTCCAACCGTACTGGTCATTACAAAAATATAACCATTGACCAGCGGCGCACATTTCTTGCAGCGTTGTACAAAGCATTCAGCTTATCCGCAGTGAAAATACCACACTTAACGCTATTGTAAAATTTACGATAGATGGCTTCCGTTTATCTACAGTGTCAGCATCTATCAAATTATCTTCATGCAAACGTGATGCCAGGATCACACACTTCATCCTTTTTAGGTACGGAGGAAACTAGAACTCAGTCTTATGGAAGCCAAAAAAGGAACTGTGGGCAGCCCTTCTTTTACTGATAGCAAACTATAGAGAAATCTCACGCTTGTTTTTCTTCATCGTGCCAACAAAAGAAAAATTCACCCTTCATAGCTCTATTATCATTCCAGTACTAGTAAACCAGTTGTCCGCTTTCACATTTCGACCTGACTGATATATAGGTTCACACAGTCACAGAACAACATCAAAATGTTTATTGCTCAGTTGGTAAATCCTTCTGGTTGCAACACAGCGTATATTTCCAAATTGTACAGGTAAAATACTTAAGAATCCACAAAAGCATAGATTTTAAATCCATACTTGTTTGTTTTGATAGGTACATATTGGCGAAAACTGTGCCTTCCACAGAATCCTTCCAGCTTCTTGTCTACTGTAACATTTTCTCCAAGGGTATAAGATTTCTGGTAGTTGCGTACAGACACAGTAAATATTTCCCGACTTGCTGTTAGCTTGTCTAATTGTGTTCTTTCATCACGAATAGCACGACTGTAAAATCTAAGGCACTCCACAATAAATTTGAAACGTTTTATGTTCATTTGGGAGGTGAAATTTATCAATGCCTTCCCCATCAGTTCCATACAAATCTTCCAGGCTTTATCTGTTGCTTTTGTTAACAACAATTGAAAACAAGATACTGATGAAGGCTTTCAGTTCAATAACATCTATTGATTTTACCCCTCTCTCACGCTGAAATGAAGCTTTGATGCTCTCAAAATGCTGATTGGAATACAAAACTACAATAGACAAATATCATCTATGAGGCAATTACAGAATCACAGAGGCTACTTTGGCTGCGCCTATCGGTCCAGGTAAATTTCGAATAATATTATCCTCATCGAACTTTATGCTTTGGATTTCTTCAACATGATCTAGTACATCCCACTTAAAATAATAAAATTCCTATAAAATAACGCAACCAGGCACAGTGTATTAATTTGATATTTGACGGTCAGACAGCGGACACTGACGGTTAAACAGTTCAAACAGAATTGAAGTGCATTTTATATTCTGGATTAGCTTTGTACTACTTAATACGTTGATAAACAAATAAATTAATTGCTGAAATGAAATACGAAAGGGCACAGTGGATAAAAACGAGCAATCGGCTCATATCTCATCAAGAGAGCATTAGCGTCGATACCGAATCATACAACAATGAAAGGCATACGGAGAAGGGAAGCTATTAACGAGAAGGCGCCAATACTGCAAATTGTTGAAAAGTAATTTACAGAAAATTTGGACATGTATCAATCTGAACAGCTGCGCCCGATGGAAGGAGAATGAAAACTATGATACGTCCCTGAGACCTCTCAAGACCAAAAAATAATAAACGAAGCACAGCAACAATGCAAAAGTCGTGGCACTACATCTGGAAACAATGAACACGTGAACTGCGTCTTTTAAACAATCGGCAAATGACGTCAGTGTAGCAGTTACAATAGAGGTAGTATCAAAGCTTCTCGCGGTAGCATCAATGCTAATGACAATAGCTGCACTTTTTGGGAGGCGCGCGCCGCGTCGTGTGAAGCCGCCCGCCGGCGCTGCATTTCGCTCCTTGATCGGCCCCTAATGAGTATACGCAACGATGCTACTCACACTCACGCGAATAATCATTATGCTCGTTCAGTCAGAGCTCTTGTGCAGTCGGTGCCTGTTGTGCAGTGGGTGCTGTTGTGTAAGCGATATTTATGAACCGTAATTCCCATAAAAATGTACAATCTACCAGAATTTAAACGTCGTCTCAGCATGGAGGAATTTAAAGTAATCGATGATACAGGCATTCAATTCACTCCGTCTCATCCGGTCTTCCAAAAACTGTCCGATTCCATGGCTGACATCGGCTCGAAAATGTCTTCAAAACATATTTACCCAACAATTAAAGAAGATCGTCATGATCTGCTTACTTTTGTTAGAAACTCTTTCAGGCTGGAATGTTCCGTTGAAGAAAAAGACGACGACAGCAAAGATGAGTCGTGGAATGTTTTTGGTTCTTCGTGCAACAAGGACATGACAAAGCAATTCGACTTACTACTGTCAGCAGAAAAATGGTCTACCATAAAACCAACAAAGAGGAAACTTGGAAAGCCTTCAAGACTGGAAATAGGGAAATGGACCGATTTGATGGCTGATAAAATTTATGAACATCACAAAATTCCTTGTGCCTTTTCTTTCAAATACGCGAAGGTGTGTGAAAGTTCAAGTTGAAAGTACTTCTTGAAGATCAAGGGAAGATGTACAGAATGCGGAGCCACTTTCGAAGGGATTGATTGCTCTGAAGAAGCCAAAAAAGGACAACGACATTATTCTGAACTGCAGACTTTCAAACTTTTCAGACGATAGAAATCACCTGAAAAGAACACAACTTCGTGGCACGAGAAGACAACACGTAGCTGCTGCAGTGGTTGATAACAGGATGCCTGCAGGTCATTGGCGAAATTATGAAGCGAAAAATATATCTTTCGGAGACATGATTCCTCCAAATTTACTAAATGCTGATGTCTTGAGAAAGGCTAAAGAAGAGGAAAGGGACAAACGATTTGGTATAACAACTAGTATGCCTGTTGAAAACTTGCAAATCGCAAAACATACAACCCATCGGGACGAAATTCACGCAATCGCATTGGACCCATTCTTCTGTATATATTGGTTGAAAGATGAAAGTCAGTTGCACAAATATTGTCATCAACTCAATAGCAGTGTATACGACTCAGTAGAAGCTACAGGTGGCGTTGCATTTCCATTTATTTCACGATTTGGGGACCTGTCAAACAGGGTTGACTGTGTGGAAACTAAGTCAAAGTACATATACCTGTATCAGTACATGTGCATCCGCGAAGTAAACATCACTAGTAAAGATCCAAATATCGTCAATGGATTATCAATCAGTTGCCCAAGTTATCAGATGATATCCTCTAGGCATGACGCATCATTCTTGTCATTTTTCTTTATGGAAATCGTCAGATCTGGAGCTCCCAGACAAAAAATCATGGTAACTGATTTTGGTAAGGCTTTGTTGGTTGCCATTTCTAGAGCAATAGCCAATTGCTCCGACAGATTATTTGAATAGGTGTTATAGTCATGTTGTTTTGCATGAAAGAGTAAGTCTACCCTCGTGTTGTTTCAGGATAGATTTAAACCATTTTATGGTCATGATTTCGAGGTGGAAATGCTTCTCAAGAGGTAAATCACAAGTCAAACAACTTTATCTTCGCGTTTTGGCCCATATTTACATGATGACAAATTTTCGTGATATTGAAAGAGCTTTGCGCTCACTTTTGGTTGTTGCGTTGAGTGAACATCTTGGTACTGATGAGTGCAGTCAAGAATATTCATCAATGGAACATCAGCGCCACCTTGATAACATTATCAGAGGTGGTCCACGTCATTCATATACTGACGAAAAGAAAGGTGATGACAAGAAAACTAATGATGTTGAAAACAATGATGACTGTCTTTTGGAATCAATTTTGAACTCTAAGGAATCTACCGCAAACGTGTGGTTTGATAGGGCAAAACGTATCTACAATGAAGCTGAAGTCATCGCGAATCACACTAAGGATTACAATCTCTTTGATGTGAATCCGTACAACATTCTTAATGCTGCAGAGATGCTGAAAGAGTTGATGTACTATATACCACTGTAGACCGCTGTGATGTATCCTTCTTTCCATATTCCTTTATCTATTCGTTCGTCAGCAGCGACTGAAGGACAATTTTCAAAATTAAAGAAATGGGCTTTGACAAGCTGCCTTTACGAGTAGACAAATTCATTTTTCAACATTTGAAGTGGTTGCGTGAGGAAACAAAACTGTTAGCTCCACTTATGACGGGAAAACGAGATTCAAAGCAAGCTGTGAAGCACAAACCAACTGAAGCATCATTGCCTTACCATGAAGAAGAAAACTGCAGAGAAAAAAATAAGAATCTGTAGATAACAAACCCCAAAAGCAATCATATCCGAGATAATTCTGAGAGCGCACTGAACAATACCTTACAAAGTGAGACCCAACACGATGATGGCAATGAGGCAGAGTTAAACAAAATTTTTAACAGTTTTGAATACACATTTTCTCCTACTTCGAGCTCACTTGTTATGAATGCGGAGAACAATAGTCTCTCACTCAAGAGTGATAGTGTGTGTTTTCAGCGCTCTTCAGATAATAACTTACTGCCGACTTTGGACTCTAAAGAGATATTTCATTCCACAAAAGACTATCGAGAACCATACTTCACCAGGGATGTCACTGAAATCTCATCCTGTGGTTCGAAAACAGAAGAAAACCGAGAGACCTGTAACAATAAATTGGAGGAGAGTGCAATGCCGTAAAAGCTTAAAAATGAAATCATTGTCACATCGAGCATGCAAACTAAGAGCAAGAAAAATTACTTAGATGATTTCTCAAGCTGGGATTCGACTAAGAAATTCATAGACATTAATTTGCCACTTTTCCCAAATGGGTCCTCAAGCAAATTCAAATCTGTTACCTACAACTTGAATGGAACGTGCGCTTTCGATTCTTTGATGACCTTATTCATGCAAGCAATATCACTCAGTGATGATTTCAAAAGTACCACTCAAATGGCGAGCCATCCATTTTTGTATCTGGCTTTGGATGTTTTGGACAAAAAAAAAATTATAAACTCCCATCATTTTAAGCACAGATTTGATATTTTATATGTGATACCATTCCTAAAAAAAGGAGTAATCTCTCGAAAAATATTGTCTCTGAATAGAGAGTCGAATGTTGGGGAATTATACGAGACAATATTAAAAGATATCCCGATTTGCAACAAAAAGATATCGTGTCTGACGTGCCTAAATTCACGCTATGTGAAACTACATTATATTTCCGTTGACACGTATGTGCTTTTCAGACTTGGTTATAATTTCACGCAAGAGGCTGTAGATGCATCAAATGGAGGTCTAAAGACTATCATAAAATCCAAGAAATGTAAAGGAGAAGCAGTCGAAGAAAAGAGATTCGGATGCTACTTGATGATGGATACTAGTACAACAACTTGTCCACTAACTGAAGATCAGTTTCCTCCGAATCAAAGGAACAAATGTGTATTGCAAACGATCACGAAATAAATCGTAGTCAACAATCATGAGTACACTCTCGTTGGTGCCATTCATTATAATAGCACCATCAAACACTACACGGCGTATGTCTTCGATGGAACCTACTGGAAGCAGTAAGATGACCGGTATAAAGATGTAGAGAGAGTTTCAAAAGAAACGATAGTTTCTCCACACCTGTTCATGTATTTCAAAACAGGGAAGTTTTCAAATGACAGCTACAAGACCGACGAGACGTAACAAGTAGTTCCTACATAGGAACTTTGCTTTATAAGGTAAGCAATTGCTAAAAGTTGATAGCTAAATATTACAAATACTGCTCTTATGTTAATTCTTAGTATCTTTGTTTCTGGAACCACAGCCCTCCTGTTTTAGTTACTAGAATAAGAACATTTTATGCCCTAAATTTCACGTTTATATTTTTGTACTTATTTTTCTTAGTTGTTTCACACCTCATAAATTCTATGCTTATTTATTACTCAAATCCCTACATATGTATTTCTTTCTGGGTTTTAGTGTATCCTGAAGAAGAGCTGCTAAGGGGACCTGTACATCACAGCCTGTAGTTTTTACTGGTACTTTGAAATTTAATAATGGAAGACTGTCAATCGATTCAGGAATGAAACTTTTATCAAACAATTGGTATATTGTGAGCTCTAGATGAAATACATTGTAAACCTGTGGAATACATCGTGCAGTGAATATTGATGTTTTTCTTACATACTGAATTACACGTAATTGTTATTTTAGGTTCAATGTACTTACACACTATTCCAAATAAAAGATAAAAAACAAATTTTATTCTTTGAATTATTATCCTGTTGAAACCAGTAATATTTACCAGTTTCGTGTTTTGATTACTTTAAAAACAATGTATTTTAAGAGTCAATTTTTTCTCCTAATAATTTAAGAACATAATATGACATACTGCAGCTTAAAATATTTAATCCATTGTTGAACAATGTGGTTCAGTGCGTAGGCAAGCACTATATTATTATTCATCCATAGCTTTGTTTATGTAGCTTTAATAGTGGATGAGATACTGGTAACAGTATCTCTGTATGCAAACACGTTGATTACAGAAAATTGAAACTAAAGATTTGTATGTCATTTTCTTCTCAATGACGACATTGCCAACCATGCCTGCTCCATAATCTTGTTGTTATCTTTCATGTCCTTTTCTTTAGTTTTACTTCTTTTCTTTGTTATTCTGGCCTTATTTTTCATGCTTTCAGCAGATTTTTCAGTTTATGTGACATTGTAATATTATTGGATTTTAGACATTTTGAATATGAGAAAAGGACAGCCACCGAGCTGTAGTTTGTAATGATACTAAGCATGACAACGCGAGAGTAAAGAAACGAAATCTGTTTATAACGTGCGCCTATACCAAGACCCGCGGCCAGCGTTTAAAAGGTACTTTTAAACACTATGACTCGCTGGGCGCAGATATTTAAAATCATTGCCGCAGCGCTTGATAGCAAGAAGCTGCGAAACAGAAGAAAGAACAATTTATCATTTGTTAGGAAAATTCTTGAGTCTTTATAGTTAGTTGTACTTCTGGTCGCCGATATGTTAACAGGTACTTCATTACCTTTGATGTTCGGTTGTCGACTTGTTAAGACGTGTTGTGTAGCACCGCTACAAGTTATATTTCATTTAGTGTGAAAAACCACGTTATCACCAAGAAAACAAAAACGTTTTTGTAAACTTTGTGACGATAAAAAATACTTACGCGCACGCCAGGACATTTAATTTTTACAAAATATCACACATACAAAAGCAGCGATTGTTGGACTGTTCCACGTATGAGAAAAACATACAAATGTAAGTCTTGTATACATTGTAAATTTGTTAATGTTTATAGTTTAACGCCTTTGTTCTTTGAGAATATATTGATGCTTCACTGTACAGAATATCTACGCTTATTCTTTTCTTTAAATTAACCACAAATAATGTTTATGTTTAAATGAACTTTGTTACAGGTTCGCTCTTTATCGTGGTGTCTCGACTGTATTTGGGAGACCATTAATGTGTTCAGTTTCCGATCTGACAACCTTTTTTTACAAAATTTCACTGTTTTGCATTTTTTTATTATTCAAATAGGTCCCTTAGGTAATTTCATTGAAGAGTCTGATTGCGTGAAAGCAATCCGGGTTAAGAGGTCATTTGAGAAACTATTTTCACGCAATCAATCCGTACGTCTCCTAAACACAATCGAGAACCGACGCATCGTCGATCATTCATTAATTTTTCTCTCTTTCCAAGTCGTACCAAGAAACGGCCAAGGAGAACTGCCGTGAGTACGCAATCTAGTGTTAAAAGGTTGCATTCTTTATCTTGTCGGCAAACATTGCCATGAAGTATCATCATCAATGTTATATTTGGTTAAATGAGAAAAAGCCAAAAAACCTTTTAACGCTAGATGTGGCACCCGAACAGGGACCTAACTAAAAAACTAATTTGTTCCTTTTATTTTCATGTTACCATCTGGAGAAAATTGGAAGCCAAAACCAGTGATACAAAAAGGACGCATATGCAGAAAATCGCAGTAAGAATCCACAACAGCAATAAATAGCAGCGCGCAAGACAACTAATGTGAGTACGATTTTTCATTACGTTTGAAGCTTTGCGTACCGAGCATTCAGTCGGCTCGTGACATTCACTCTCTACGCTTTTTTCCTTTTCCTCAAGCAATTTAATTTCCAAATTTCTGTTTCCTTTTGCTATTAGATCCGCCTCTATCACATCATTTCGCTTATAATAGTTAGAAATAGTTAGCAAGAATTTCCATTGTTGTGTATTTTAGTGAATCACAATGACCGCTATCTGTGCCAGTTTCAGTGCTCTATAAGTGTTTTTCATTTATTTTATCACTCCCGTTGCCATATTGGCATTTTCGTGTGTCAGAGTTTCATTTTTTTTTATAACGCGCAAGCAATATCTGAGAAATCAGGACGCGAAATCCTTGGCGCACCTGACAAGTGAAAATCATAATTTTAAAAAAATTATCTTTTTTAGCTCGTGCAGTGTAACTACTTTAAATTTACGATGGCCGATGAGCAACCAAGGCAACTTAGACCGCGCACGGGTGTAAACAAACCTGAATCTCGTAGTGAGGGAACAACAGAGGACGAAGCGACACGTGAGCTGTCGGCGCCACAGACCGCGTCGCAGTCACGTGAATGCTCGCTGTCAGATATACTAAAATTGTTTGCTGATATGAAAACCAGTTTTGAAGCAAACATGGGTAAACTTGGAACGCAAATCAGTCAGTTAACAAGCCAAAGTGACAATCTTGGAACGCAAATCAGTCAGTTAGCAAATCAAAGTGACAGCAGGTTCAGCAGTTTAGAATCAAGGATAGAGGACATCCAAGCACAAATCAAAAATTCGAATGACACCATGGAGGAAAAAATTAAAGCCATTACCACTGCTTACGCAAGCGAGCTAAACGCAAGCGTACACGCAAAAATTGATATGTTCTTTCGATGGTGGAATCCGCCGAGGCCAATATTGGTAGCAAGTTCATAGATATGCAGGCCCAAATAGATGTGTGTAAATCAACTGCGAGTGACTCTTTGAAACATTACAGTGATGTTTCAAAGAGAGTAAGCCAATTGATAGAAAGTGTCAACCACGTTGGCGAGCGAGTCGAAGACCTTGCTCAGCAAATATCCGATGTCAATATTGACAAAAAGATCGCAGATGTCAACACCGGTATAAGCAATACACTTAATAGGGAATTTGAAGAGTGGATGCAATCCAAAGAACAGTACATTGTCAGCAAGGTACACGCTGAACTAAAGAGTACGGTTAAATCTGCTACAGCAGAAATCTTAACCGCACCCGGTACTTCTGGTGACACTTTAACCAGTGAATTAGGTGAAATCAGACGAGCATTTAGCCACGATCTTCCGGAATGGAAACGTCAGCTAAGCAATGATATAGATCAACTGAAACGAAAAGTTACGGAATTGGAAGGTGACAATCAAAGTGAGTATTCGCTACCGCCAGAACACGATAATCGTCAATATCCCGAGTGTCAGGTACAATTCTCACCAACAGTAAACAATACGCGTGACGAAACTTCTACTTCACGTAGTCATGTCGATCAACTAACACTCGTTGAACTAATGCGAGACGAGAGTGTGCTAAAACACAGAGTTTTTCAGCTTTTTCTACCTGAAAAACGAAATATACATCCCATGGTATTTCTAAAATCATTCACAGGTGCTTTTCCAGAATCATGGAACGACAGGCAGCGGATACAGTTCATTTTAGGCTATGTACACGGTGAAGGATCAATTTGGGGTACAGAAATAATAGACAAATGTCACACCTATGCAGATTTTGAAAAGCATTTTTTGAATAAATTCTGGAGTTCAGGTATACAACAAAGACTCCGAAAGGAGGTTTACAACGCCGAACCTTTCAACACCAAAGGAGGAGGTTTGAGACGTTATTTTGAAAAATATCTACGTAAAATTCAGTATTGGGACACGCCCATTTCAACCAAAGATGTAATCATGATCTTAAAGTCAAAACTTCCTGTGTCAATAAGAGAAAAACTAGTTAATGTGAGTGAAGAAGACCTAGAAGCCTTTCTTTCTGTTCTTGACAATTTGGGTATGATCTACGAGGATGTGCGTGCGAGCGCGCGGAATAATTATAATAATGGACCGCCCGCTCCGCAGCAGCACATTAACAAATTGCGTCAATGGAATGTCGTACCAACATAACAATGGAATGTCGTACCAACATAACACGGGACAACCAAACGCTCAGCCTTACGGCAATCATAACAGTTTCAACCGCCGTAATGGAAAACAATATAACAAATATCCGATTTATCAAAACACACAGCAACAATACGGTAATTCACCGATAAATCACAACGGTAATTACCAGTACCAGAAGAATAATGGAAATCGTCACAAGGGAAAGAAATGGAACAATTATAACGGACCACAACAGTACAGTCAGCCGAGTCACTTCACTCCCTCTCACCAAATGAATTTTTCACAGCCGAAAAATGCGACATTTTCTCACCAACCCAACCAACAGTTCAGGAACAATAGTCAGGACAATTCGTCGCATGCTTTTCCTGACACCGCCGGTCATAATAGCCAAGGAAATCCGACTATTTTTTACACACAGGCACAGGCACCAAGCACCAAACGCGATGTCAAATAACACGCAATCAAGTGATGCACAAGTCGTATGGGATACGAACGCAAGTTTTCAGCCTAACATGACACAAAATACTAGTCAAGCAAAAATAACTGACATTTCAGTTCCACCCCAGTCGGAAAACCATTAGCAGCTTCTTTAGGCCTCCACGGGGAAGCTGCGGAACCAATGGGGGGCAACTTCATTAAAAGACATATCAACGTAATTAGATACGAAGACGACAGAGACTTACGGGACGAACTATTAGACGAAAAGAACACCTACGAAAACAACGACCTTTGGGAAAACCAAGTACAAGCGTCAACTCTGATTCACATTTATGATATACCAATCATTGCCATCATCGACACAGGTGCAAATATTAATGCTATGTCTATGTGTGTATATAAAAAGGTATGCTCAGTAACAAGAATTCCTTCACTTCCTGTACAAGGATGTACTGTATCCGGAGCAGTAGGCTCCCTAGTACAGAAGGTTAGTTTGCAAGTACAAGCAACAATACAATTTAAATCCGACTGTATACCGTGCACATTTTTAGTAGTAAAGAACCTGTCAGTGCCATGCTTGTTAGGAATGGACTTTCTACGAAGAAATCGTGCCATCATTGATTTAGCTGAAGGTAAGTGCACGTTAAGACTAGATGATAGGACACTGGTCATTCATCTAATGAGAACCAAAGTCAGGATAACCAACCTGGTACGTAAAGTGAAAATACGTAGACTTTCTGACAGGCAACATTACCACCGTGCGGTTGACGAGTTCAGTGACGCCAACAATGACCCTGACTTATTACCAACTGCCGACGAGTTACGCATAAAAATTGTGGAAACAGACGGACTCGACGACAGACAGAAGTATGAACTACACGACCTATTAGCAACATTTGTGAACATTTTTTCCAGAAAACCAGGTATCATAGCAGACTATGAATTTAACATGAGAGTGAAACCCCATGATACTTTTTGCAAAACAACCTATTCAGTTCCGCAGTCCCGTAAAGAAGCCGTCAAACAAGAAATACGTAAAATGCTTAAGTGGAAAATCATAGAACCGTCCGACTCTCCCTACAGTAGCCCGTTGTTACCTGTTTTCAAAAACGATGGAAGCGTCAGACTTGTCTTGGACGCAAGGAATATTAATAAAATCATCATTCCAGTATGCACAAGACCAGAACCACTGGAGGAACAACTACAAAAATTCCATAGTGTGAGGTTCTTATCCTCAATAGACCTCCGAAGTAGCTATTGGCAGGTGAAACTATCATCATCATCGAGGAAGTACACAGCCTTTATCTTTACCGGCAGATCCTATCATTTTTGTGTAGTACCTTTCGGTCTCAACATTAGTTCTGGTGTTTTTATTGCAGCACTTGATTATGTGCTAGAGTTACTTGACCAAGTCACCGTCTATGTTGATGATTTACTGATCGCAACGACTTCCTGGGAAGAACATTTAACTCTCCTACAAAAGATCTTTCAAAGATTCTCTGATTTTGGTGTTACCGCAAATTTACAAAAATCCAAATTTGCCTAGAAAGAAGTCAAGTTTTTAGGACATATAATTTCTTCGGAAGGAATCTCACCTGATCCCAGCAAGTTAACAGCAATAGAAAATTTCCCTGTGCCTTGCACTAAAAGGTAACTAAAAGGTTTCATTGGATTAGCTTCATTCTTCCGTCGCTTCATTCCGAATCAATCAATGAACAATCCCGCATTGTTAAATTTGCTCAAGAAAAACGTCCACTGGATGTGGACTTCTGAATGCCAAAAAGCCTTTGACAACATCAAAGAAGCTCTTCTAAAGAGTAACATTTTAAGTCATCCAAACATGAGTTTAGATTTCTGCATTTTTTGCGATGCATCGTTTCAAGGCTTAGGTGCATGTTTATTTCAAATAGACAAAACTGATGGGCAGGAGGAAGTCAAAATAATCAGCTTTGCCAGTCGGGTCTTAACCGAATGTGAGAGATCATATTCGGTAACCGAATTAGAGGGATTAGCCGTTGTGTGGGCTTTTCGCCGCTTTAATTACTATATTTATGGTCATAAAATCAGAGTATACTCAGATCATCAAGCACTGAGCTTCTTACTCTCTTGCAAACTGTATCATCCTCGGCTTATTCGATGGTGTTTATTTCTACAAGAGTATGATTTTGAAATTATTTACGTAAAGGGCAAGAATAACATCATTGCTGATGCATTGTCACGTATGCCGGAAGGATTGCCGGAGCCTACTGAATTGATAGAACAGATTTCCAATCACAAAATTCTTCTTATGAAAGATCCTCTACATCGGAGTTACTTTCTGCGTCTTTGCCGTCAAATGAATACTCTTCAAGACACAGATCGCAATTGGCTAGAAATTAAACAGCTTCTTCAAAACAACCCTGATCACTCGTTGTCAATATTTTATAAAGTACACAATGGAGTTTTGTTTCACCGAACTTCTCTGTTGACAGGAAGGTGGTGTGTCTGTATTCCTAAAGATTATGTTGAACATCTCATTTGGTACACTCACCTCTCCTGGGGTCACTATGGCCCAGAAAAATGCAAACGCAAGATTTCAACATACTGCTATGTACCTAATCTTCACAAGAAGGTGCACCAATTATTAAGAAATTGTTCCATTTGCCAAAAGGCGAAACCTTTCAACTTGTCAAATGCCTTACCTTTAAACCCGATACGTACAGAAAGACCAAACCAAATCGTCAGTTTGGATTATGCAGGTCCACTTCCTCAGGGGAGGTGTGAAGTATCTGGTCGTATTGTTAGATCTTTTTACCAAACACGTGAGACTCTATGCAATGAAGTCATCTAATATACTTCCACTAATTAGACGTATTGAGAAAGACTATTTTCCTCGCTTTGGCAAGCCTGAAGCCATGTTATTTGATAACGCATCAACTTTCGTGGGGAAACGATGGAGAAATTTCCTTGCAAACAACGACATCAGACAAATTTTGATATCCCGGTATCGACCGCAAAGTAATCCCACAGAAAGAGTATTCAAAGAGTTCAATCGTTTCATACGAACGTATATTCCAAACCAGCAGACACGGTGGATTGATTTCGTCACACCCTTTGAAGAGATTGTTAATAACTTACCTCACACATCAACTGGTTTCACATCATCAGAACTAGTCTCTAAACGACTAGAAAGAAATGAATGGGTAGACCCTATCCCAAAATTACAACAGCCTGAAGTAACATTAGACGACAAGTTAAGACAAGCTCTCATATCTTTAACCACTCATGCCAACCTTAAAAAAAAGGCGCATGACAAATACATTAGCAAAGTCTTATCGTATCGTATAAATGAACGAGTGCTGTTAAAGACCCACTTCAAACCATCTTTGATTCATCATAAGAATCGCAAGTGACAGCACTTGTATGAAGGACCATATATTATCTTAAGAAATCCGCACATTGGTTGCTATCTATTAGCTGACCCTGTATCTGGACGAATAAAAGGGTTGTTTCATCACGCAGACTTGAAGAAATACCGAGTCAACCATTGAAAATATCTGTTAAGCTGCTAAAATAAAATATACACACACTATAAGATGTCATACTATGTGTGAAGTACCAACGTATGTAAGAGTAATGCACAGGACTAACACCCTGTTGACCTGCCACTACAAGATAAGTAATTTATATGAGCACCATAAGTAAAACACACTTATTGTAGGAGAGCAAGATTTGCCTTAGATGTAAGTTAGTTTTAAGTTAATTGAGCCATGAACGGCCACAGCCGAAAGAGCTGACAAATATTATAGTAGGGACGTGCTAAGCGCCACCTGCTACCACTAGTTTTAAGTATAGCAAAGCTCTCTCCTCTTGAATGAAATAAATTAAAATGATCATTCAGACCAGAATGATTGCTAGTAGGTAAAAAAAAATTATTAAGGTCGCTTACTCTAATGAGGTAAATGTTATGCTATGCATAAGGAGTGTGTGACAACAAATTTTATGAGGCCACCTATGAAACGCAGCAGGCAAAAAGCAGCAGCTTAGCATATAAGAATCAAGTAAGTCAATAATGATCCAGGTAGCAGGAAAGAAGTGCGCAACTCAATTATTTTATTATAATACGGAGAAAACCGTATACGCTCATAACAATTTTACGGTACAGTGCAGCTGAAATACCTACAAAGATCATTTATAAATAAACTAATTTAGTACTAGAAATATCCATTTCAAGTCCTCGAGATACGACGATTTTTTTTTAGGAAACCAATTTTACGATACATGGAACAGAAGATAGTTAACACAGTTCACTGCTAATGCATGGTTTAAGTAATTTTAGATATGCATAGAAAATTGTTTAGAGAGCTGGATCAGACGACAAGGAAACTACTGTATCGATTTAATTATACTATTTGTCATGAAAAACTAAGGTGATAATAATTTATGTTAAGCTCATCATATCATACGTCATTAACACTGTGTCTTCAAATCTCTTCACTCCATAAAAGTCTTTTGTGTTTTCCTCTAACCAGTATCCTTACCACCCTACCTTATCCAGTAGAGAATTGAATTTTACGGGCTGGTTGCATGATTGATACAAACAGGCTATACGAATGGATAGTCGTGACACATTGGTTGTCGACGGGCTATGCTTATTCTCCGCAAATTGCGAGTTCAGTTAAGATTTGTTATGTGCAATTGCACGACAGGGAACACCAAGCTTCCCAGTTTCCCTAATGGTAGTTTGAACACGAACTGTTCATCACGTAAACGAAGCCACATTGACTATGTCTTCAAACTAACGACGTAATAGGGAGAAAATAAAAGAGCTGAACTTGAGAAAAGAGTAATTATTGTAAAAAGAAAAGAATAACAAGATTTCGAACAAAGTGTAAACCTAAAGTCCCTTGGAAGCACAAACTACGAACAAGAGACACGCTTTTCGTCAGGCCTTGTAGGCACACAGACTAAATATTTCTTTGTAAATAATTTTTAGACATGATATGTATACTAAATGTTAACTGTACTTTGTAGTAATAATGCAGTCAGTAATAAATGGACACGTATATGCTGCTGCGTGTGAACCGACTATAGAAAAGTAATTAATGGACGTATAAAAGTGGTGCGTGTGAACCTTAACATGACGACCAAATAAATGTGAACACGAATTATTAATAACGTGTGAACTGAAAAGGTGATAACTCCAAGGACACGTGTGAAATACCGCGTGTGAAGTAATGTTATAAGTACTTGTACCACGATGTAGAAAGCCGAAGAGTGAAAGTGAGTAAGTGTTGTACTTACCACAAACGGTACTGTACACCTTTACACGGACACATTCTTCGAAACAGCTGCGGGAGTCGCCGCATCTGGCTGCTTCCGTAATCCAGAGTCGATGAAAAACTGTGTAAAAACTCACACCACTGCTAGTAGACACCAAATGCTCTGCTTCTCGCAGAATACCGCTGCTAGCGTTCTGGGACTGTCAAGTTATTATCACGTGATTGTGACTAACGGACGTAACACTGTGTACGCTGAGCGCTCAACAATCAATTTTTCTTTGCACAACGAGCGCGAATGTCAAATGTGTTTGAAATGCATTCAAAATAAAATATGATAAAGCAATGAATTAAGCACTCATGTACCTTGTGAAATTTTAAAGACACTAATCGGAAGAGTCTTAAGCTCGATTTTGACAATTGCTACCGAATTTACTGACCAGGCCGAGTAATGACGAAAACGTGTCGAACCAAATAAAACCAGAAAAATAGATAAATATGAGAATTAGGCATTCCTAAGAGAATGAGACCTTATGTACATAAACAATTGTTATCCTTACCTAATCCAATTTTCTTATAGACTAAGTTATTAGTAAGTAAGCACATTCTAATACAGATTTTTTTTCTGTATTTTTCATGTACGAAAACATAAATGGAAGCACGGACATGTGTCAAGTGAAATAGAGACCGCCCCATACGGCTCAACATGTTGCAGAACCAATCTTCCAGTTCCTGACCCACGACGTATTCCCAACGCAACGTCACACCCCGACAACTACTCCAACTTCCACAGTAAAAGTGATGCCCTACTTTTCCTCCACTATGAAAGTGTAATCAATTTCCCCACTCAAGTGCAGTGCTATCATTTATACCCGAAGTTCTACCGCTCCCAGTGCAACTCATACCTACCCAAGTGTAGTGAAACATTTTTTTTACAGGTCATGAAAGCCACAAATAAGTAAAGTGCTACGTATTTACTGCAAGAAATCTTCGACGAAACCACGACAAAAATATTCCTGTAATATGTCATTGTAAAACAAGAATGTCCATTTTTTGTAACATATTTTTTTCACGAGTGCACACAGCACCCAGACTTCCTGCGAAGTCAAGTAATTTATTTCTTTGTTATTTTTTAATATTTATTATGCCATGTATAATGTATCTATGTATGTGTACCTTTATCTTAATTTCATGATCTTTTACCGAGAAATGAACATTTGTTATCCTTGTACAATACATTAGAAAGAGCACAGTTCAATTATCATGTAGTTACCCTATGGACAAATTACTATCAATTTCAGTCGTACGAATATACTTACCTGATACTCTGTACGTTAACCACTTTGCCTGATGTAGTGTGTAAAACCTATTGTAAAGAATTTTTGCAAGTAATACTAACTTGTTTCACGAAAACAATAATATCACGATTACGCGTGAGTCGCGATGATCCTGACGGAGTCATCGCTCCTCACGCGGGAAGCAATGTAATATTATTGGATTTCAGACATTTTGAATATGAGAAAAGGACAGCCATCGAGCTGTAGTTTGTAATGATACTAAGCATGACAACGCGAGAGTAAAGAAACGAAATCTGTTTATAACGTGCGCCTATACCAAGACGCGCGACCAGCGTTTAAAAGGTACTTTTAAACACTATGACTCGCTGGGCGCAGATATTTAAAATCATTGCCGCAGCGCTTGATAGCAAGAAGCTGCGAAACAGAAGAAAGAACAATTTATCATTTGTTAGGAAAATTCTTGAGTCTTTATAGTTAGTTGTACTTCTGGTCGCCGATATGTTAACATGTACTTCATTACCTTTGATGTTCGGTTGTCGACTTGTTAAGACGTGTTGTGTAACACCGCTACAAGTTATATTTCATTTAGTGTGAAAAACCACGTTATCACCAAGAAAACAAAAACGTTTTTGTAAACTTTGTGACGATAAAAAATACTTACGCGCACGCCAGGACATTTAATTTTTACAAAATATCACACATACAAAAGCAGCGATTGTTGGACTGTTCCACGTATGAGAAAAACATAAAAATGTAAGTCTTGTATACATTGTAAATTTGTTAATGTTTATAGTTTAACGCCTTTGTTCTCTGAGAATATATTGATGCTTCACTGTACAGAATATCTACGCTTATTCTTTTCTTTAAATTAACCACAAATAATGTTTATGTTTAAATGAACTTTGTTACAGGTTCGCTCTTTATCGTGGTGTCTCGACTGTATTTGGGAGACCATTAATGTGTTCAGTTTCCGTTCTGACAACCTTTTTTTACAAAATTTCACTGTTTTGCATTTTTTTATTATTCAAATACGTCCCTTAGGTAATTTCATTGAAGAGTCTGATTGCGTGAAAGCAATCCGGGTTAAGAGGTCATTTGAGAAACTATTTTCACGCAATCAATCCGTACGTCTCCTAAACACAATCGAGAACCGACGCATCGTCGATCATTCATTAATTTTTCTCTCTTTCCAAGTCGTACCAAGAAACGGCCAAGGAGAACTGCCGTGAGTACGCAATCTAGTGTTAAAGGTTGCATTCTTTATCTTGTCGGCAAACATTGCCATGAATTATCATCATCAATGTTATATTTGGTTAAATGAGAAAAAGCCAAAAAACCTTTTAACGGTAGAACGTGTTGCCTGTCCCGCCATACCAGCACAATTTTCATGTTGTTCGTAGTTTTGATGCCTCTTCTGCTCATTGTTTTTAATCTTTAATCCATCAGGTCGGCCAGAGTGGCCGAGCGGTTCTAGGCGCTACAGTCTGGAACCGCGCGACCGCTCCGGTCGCAGGTTCGAATCCTGCCTCGGGCATGGATGAGTGTGATGTCCTTAGGTTAGTTAGGTTTAAGTAGTTCTAAGTACTAGGGGATTGATGACCTCAGAAGTTAAGTCCCATGGTGCTCAGATGCATTTGAACCATTTTTACTCCACCATTGAAACATATTGCAACTGCTGAAACGCATTCTGATTTTGTTTTATGCCATGTAAACATTTTTTGTGCACATACGACAGTCGACAGGTTCTTCAAAGATATTACATAAACGAGGTTCTACGGAAACTGCGGCTCCCAAATTAAATGTTCAAAAGTTCAAACGTGTGTGAAATCTTATGGCACTTAACTGCTAAGGTCATCAGTCCCTAAGTTTACACACTAGTTAACCTAAATTATCCTAAGGACAAACACGCACACCCATGCCCGAGGGAGGACTCGAACCTCCACCGGGACCAGCCGCACCGTCCATGACTGCAGCGCCCAGACTCCCGCGCGGCGCGTCCAAATTAATCAAAGTGACATTTAAGCACGAGAATGACGAGGTACTGTACATGAAGTGTATATTTTTAGAATCAGGAAGAACCACATGAATTTTATTACGTAAAACAGCTATTGTTTTGAGCTCTTGTGACATCCAGGACCCACTGACAGAGAAAAATATGCACAGGACTCTCATGGATAAAAGTTAGGTGGCAACATCACCAGATGCTAGGATACATAAAAACATGTGCTGTATGTAACGAATAAATTTGAAATTTCCGTCGTTAATATTGTTGCAAACATTTGTTCTAGTTAGAAAGGAAGTGTGGAAGTTTGATGAGTTACATTACAGCGAGAGTCAAAAGTCTTTACAATGTATAGAAATGTAAGGGTATTTAAATGAATATATTGTACAAACGAACTAAGTAGTATGTTTAAATCCTAATTCAGTACATGACTGATAGAGGTGTTATTATGTTGAGGGGATACAGTATTAACGTTAATAAGGAGTTCGAAATTTGTAAACAAGAACCTCGTTTATTTGGTCCTCACTAATCCGGATTTCCGGTTTATCCGGATTCATATTTTGTGTCCCTTGGTATTTTTCTCTTTTTGTCTTATAATACTAAGATATGTAGTCGGTGAGGTACATAGGCTGCTTATCACTAGGCCGGTAATTTAGTCTAGTACTGAGTGATAAGGAACTCAGAGTGTGTGAATGACATTGTTTCTCAAGTATTGTACCTTAATATAACGGTGTATTGGTGCCCATAAAGTAAGTTGCATTGTAACTCCCACGCCCGGGTTCCCGGGTTCGATTCCCGGCGCGGTCAGGGAATTTCTCTGCCTCGTGATGACTGGTTGTTGTGTACTGTCCTTAGGTTAGTTAGATTTAAGTAGTTCTAAGTTCTAGGGGACTGATGACCATAGATGTTAAGTCCCATAGTGCTCAGAGCCATTTGAATCATTTTGCATTGTAACCACGCCAACAGCACTCCACCACAGCTCATTGTACCTCTGGTGCGCTTCTCGACAGGTGAGACCCCATATGATTAGTGGCGCGTGTGAATGTATCTGCTCTCTCAGCCATCTGTTTGTTTTGCACTGACGAGCCTTATCTCTTTGAATCATCTAAGCGTGCACATCCCACGCTTCCACCTATAGTTACTACAGTCAGTCTTAAGAAGGTGTTCAAAAAATGGTTCAAATGGCTCTGAGCACTATGGGACTTAACATCTATGGTCATCAGTCCCCTAGAACTTATAACTACCTAAACCTAACTAACATAAGGACAGCACACAACACCCAGTCATCACGAGGCTAAGAAGGCGTACTGGCATTTGTACAGTGCTGAACATTTAGACTTTTTGTATTTAGTAGAATATATATCCGGATTTTCGGTTTTCGGTTTTCCCAAATAAAAGTGAGAATTTACGATCCGTCCTCATAGCTGTACTTCCAGCAGTACCTCATCTCCTGCGTTCCCAATTTCGCAGAAGTTGTCCTACGAAAATTGCAGAAGTAGCAAAATAAATGGTTCAAATGGCTCTGAGCACTATGGGACTCAACATCTTAGGTCATAAGTCCCCTAGAACTTAGAACTACTTAAACCTAACTAACCTAAGGACATCACATACACCCATGCCCGAGGCAGGATTCGAACCTGCGACCGTAGCAGTCCCGCGGTTCCGGACTGCAGCGCCAGAACCGCTAGACCACCGCGGCCGGCTACAGAAGTAGCACTCCTGGAAGAAAGGATATTGTGACAATATTCCTTCGTCACAGCCTGGGGTTAGAGACCGGTCCGGCACACAGTTTTTATCTGCCAGTAAGTTTCACATCGGCGCATACCTACTGCAGAGTGAACACACAATCTATTTCATAATCTATTGGCACCATAAAAATGTTATGAGGTATAATGTAGACCAAGTGGGTCTCTCGTAAATGATATTATCTCATTAACTGTTATCCGCACAAAAAATGTTATTATAGTTTTCGGTAGAACTCTTAGGGTCCTATTAAGAAATTCCATCTGACCTTTTGTACGAATTTATTACTTTTACATGACAAAAGTGAGTCCCATATTAATTATCTCATATAATGTCGTCGTCACAAAAAATGTTACTATAGTTTTTGGTAGAACTCTGTGGACGCTATTCAGAACTGTTATCAGAACTATTCTACGAATTTTGCTTTCGTAGGGAAAGTGAGTATCAGATTAAAACAATTATCGTATAAACTATTATCGCCACAAACATTTTCTTATCATGTCCAATACAACTCTCAGGTGCTATCCAGAACAGCCAAGAGAACTGTTATACAAATTTATTTTTCCCAGACTGACAAATAATTTTTTACCATACCAAAATTTTGCCGAGGTATTGTTTTCTCGCATAAATTCTGCAGAACTATTCGTGTTTTGAGCAGGGAAATCTAGAACTATTGCATACATATCAAGAACTATGAAAAAATGTATATTTCTCGTAAAAGGGGCGCAAACTTCACGGGAAATGCTCATAAGCATTCCTTATTAAATGCAGTTACTACGTAAACAATTACCTGCACAGAATATGTTACTAGTATTTTCGATAGAACTCTTACAATGCTATCCAGAGTTGTCATCAGAACGTACGAATAGACATAATTTTTTTGTAGAGTAAGTGAGCCCCACAATTAATCAATTATCTTACAAACTATTATAACCACAAAAATTGTTATTATGATTATCGATAGAAGTCTTGCGGAGTTATCCAGAACTGTTCATCAAAACTGTAGTACGAATTTATTTTTTTCTGTGGAGACAGTGGGTCTAACATCAAAGCAGTTACCATATAAACTATCATCGCCACAGTAAGATGTTATTAGGATTTTCGATAGAGCTCTTTGTGTTCTGTTCAGAACTGTGCTCACAAATGTTGTACTTATTTACAATCTGCGAAAATTGACAAAGAATGTTTTCGATACGAAAATATTTTCGAGTATTGTTGTTTTCTTCGCTAAATTCTGCAGGACTATTAAAATTTTGTGCAAAGAACTCTAGAACTATGGAATTTCTATCAAGAACTCTGAAAATATATATTTTTGAAAAAAAAGGGTGCCAACTTCACAGTAAGTGAAGAGGTTTCCTCCTTAAATTGCAATTATCTCATAACCTATTAGCTGCACAAAAAACTGTTATTAGGATATTCGATAGAACTATTGGGGTTCTGTTCAGAACTGCCCTCCGAACTGTTGTACGAATTTATTTTTTGGGAAATTAATAAAGAATGTTTGCTATACGAAATTTTTTTCGAGTATTGTTGTTTTCTTCGCTAAATTTGGCAGAAATATTCAAATTTTGTACAAAGAACTCTAGAACTATCAAGAACTTCGAAAAAAAATATATTTCTGAAAAAAAGGATGCCAACTTCACAGTAAGTGAAAAGATTTTCTTCTTAAATTGCAATTATCTCGCAAACTATTAGCTGCACTAAAAAATGTTATTTTGATTTTCGATAGAACTATCGGGGCTCTGTTCAGAACTGTCCTCAGAACTGTTGTAGGAATTTACTTTTTGCGAAAATCGACAAAAAATGGTTTCTACACCAAAATTTTTACGAGTACTGTTGTTTTCTTTGCTAAATTCTGCAGAACTATTGAAATTTTGTACAGAGAACTCTAGAACTATGACTTATCTATCAAGAACCCTGAAAAAATATATATTTCCGAAAAAAGGGTTGCCAGCTTCACAGCAGGAGCTCTTATGGAGTTCTTAATTAAGTTGCAATTACCTCTTAAACTATTACCTGCACAAAAAAATGCTACTAGGATTTTCGATAGACCTCTTCAGGTGGAGTCCAGAACTGTCATCAGAACTGTTGTACGAATATATTTATATTTTCTGTAGAGAAAGTGTGTCGCACATTAAATCAATTTATCTCAAACTGTTATCACCATAGAAAAATGTTGTTGGGATTTTCGATAGAGCTATTGGGGTTTTGTTGAGAACAGTCCTCAGAACCGTTCTACGAGTTTAATTTTTGCGAAAATTGACAATGAATGTTTCGATACGAAAATTTTTTCGAGTATTGTTGTTTTCTTTGCTAAATTCTGCAGAACTGTTGAAATTTTGTACAAAGAACTCTAGAACTATGCCATATCTATCAAGAACTCTGAAAAATATATATATTTCTGATAAAAAGTGTGCCAACTTCACAGTAATTGAAAAGATTTTCTCATTAAAACGCAATTATCTCGTAAACTATTAGCTGCACAAAAAAATGTTACTGAGATTTTCGATAGAACTCTTGGAGCTGTGTTCAGAACTGTGCTCAGGATTCTTATACTTATTTACATTTTGCGAAAAATGACAAAGAATGTTTACGATAGAATTTTTTTTGAGTATTGTTGTTTTCTTCGCTAAAGTCTGTAGAACTATTGAAATTTTGTACAAAGAACTCTAGAACTATGGCACATCTATCAAGAACTATGAAAAAATGTACATTTCTCGGAAAATGGGTGCTAACTTCACACGACTGTTGCCATTGACGGTGCGGCGCTTTCATCTTCCGCCGCCGTCAAAGGGCAGCATCAATGGGTCGCCGACACCAGTCGCCTGCTATCTGGGCGTGACTACATCGACGCTCTCCGCGCCCGCATCAACGCCTTCCCGACGCGGGCACGGCGCAGTCAGGGGCGGGAGGCGGACACCATATGTCGCGCGGGCTGCCAGGCCGTGGAGACCGCCAACCGTGTACTACAGGCTTGCTTCAGGACGCACGCGTCCCGAGTCAAACGACACGACGCGATCGTGCGCTATGTCGCTCGTGGACTCGTGCAGACGGGCTTCAATGTCTCAGTGGAGCCCCACCTCCGGACACCTGAGGGCATCCGCAAGCCTGACGTGGTGGCGGTTAAAGACGGCATCGCCCGCGTGATCTACGCCCAGGTAGTCGGAGACCATCTCCGACTCGACTGGTGTCACTCCCAGAAGGCGGCCTACTACGACACGCCGCCCATCCGGCGTGCCATCTCCAACCTGCACCGTGACGTCGAGGAGGTGACTGTATCCACCGCAACGTTGAATTGGAGGGGCACATGGTCTCCAGCGTCGGCGAGGGACCTTTTCGAGCTAGGCTTTCGACCCCGAGAACTGGCGGTACTCAGCACCAGAGTACTGCGGAGCTGCTACACGAGTTACCGGATCTACGAGCGTATGACGGCGCTAAGGCTGATGCCACGAGCCGGCGTCGGCTAGGTTGCTGGTTATCCTTCTGCCCTGACTCCTGGGGCCTGTCAACAGAAGGAATCCCGTCTTTATTCTTCTCTGTCTTTAATTGTCTTTTATATTTGTGTTTGCTTCCTTTCTATATATACATAAGTTTTTCTCATGGTGTTCGCCCTGTAAGTCCCCACTCCGGTGGTGGACATTGGCGAGGTACATAGCACCTACTTACCACGTGCCGTGTTTATTTGTGTACTTATGTATGTGTTATTCATTTATGAATAAAGACGGCTGAAAAAATTACTGACAGACTATACCCCCTCCTCAACCTCACGACGACGCTGCCCTCTCCCTGCGGCCTCGCGCTCTACCTAGCACCAGCAGAGTTACAATATCTACAGCAAGTGTTCGCAGAAAACGCAAAGCGCTACATCCCTTCAGACGACCTGATACTCAGGGAGAAGAACAAGAAGAGACCAGGAGGGTAGCTAAGATCAGCAGAATACTGAAAAAGCACAATATCAGAAGTGTGTGCTGCCCACCAAACAAGATCAGGGCGCTTCTTGGAACAAGGATGATCTGCGATTGAGAAAACCTGGTATCTACCATATACCATGTGAATGCGGTGTTTCTTACATTGGCGAGACCACCATAAGATGTAAAGAGCACCAAAGGCATACCAGGCTACGACAAGCCACTAAATCGGCAATAGCAGAACATTGTTGGAACTTTAGCACAACATGAATTGAGCTGCTCGGGGGAACACAATGGTAAGCGCCATCGCCGTGTATTTTGCGGTAGATGGCTAATGACACCACCGCTAAGATAGCCGAGAGTGGAAACGCGCCGGCCGGTGTGGCCGAGCGGTTCTAGGCGCTCCAGTCTGGAACAGCGCGACCGCTAGGGTCACAGGTTCGAATCCTGCCTCGGGCACGGATGTGTGTGATGTCCTTAGGTTAGTTAGGTTTAAGTAGTTCTAAGTCTAGGGGACTGATGACCTGAGCAGTTAAGTCCCATAGTGCTCAGAGACATTTGAACCATTTTTTGTTACAGCATGTATTTAAAGCAAACACCCGCTATGATAGCCGTGAGTGGAAACGCGCCGCCCGGTGTGGCCGAGCGGTTCTAGGCGCTACAGTCTGGAACAGCGCGACCGCTAGGGTCACAGGTTCGAATCCTGCCTCGGGCATGGATGTGTGTGATGTCCTTAGGTTAGTTAGGTTTAAGTAGTTCTAAGTCTAGGGGACTGATGACCTTAGCAGTTAAGTCCCATAGTGCTCAGAGACATTTGAACCATTTTTTGTTGCAGCATGTATTTACAGCAAACACCCGCTAAGATAGCCGTGACTGGAAACGCGCCGGCCGGTGTGGCCGAGCGGTTCTAGGCGCTACTGTCTGGAACAGCGCGACCGCTAGGGTCGCAGGTTCGAATCCTGCTTCGGGCATGGAAGTGTGTGATGTCCTTAGGTTAGTTAGGTTTAAGTAGTTCTAAGTGTAGGGGACTGATGACCTGAGCAGTTAAGTCCCATAGTGCTCAGAGACATTTGAACCATTTTTTGTTACAGCATGTATTTAAGGCAAACACCCGCTAAGATAGCCGTGAGTGGAAACGCGCCGGCCGGTGTGGCCGAGCGGTTCTAGGCGCTACAGTCTGGAACAGCGCGACCGCTAGGGTCACAGGTTCGAATCCTGCCTCGGGCATGGATGTGTGTGATGTCCTTAGGTTAGTTAAGTTTAAGTAGTTCTAAGTCTAGGGGACTGATGACCTTAGCAGTTAAGTTCCATAGTGCTCAGAGACATTTGAACCAATTTTTGTTGCAGCGTGTATTTAAAGCAAACACCCGCTAAGATAGCCGTGACTGGAAACGCGCCGGCCGGTGTGGCCGAGCGGTTCTAGGCGCTACTGTTGGGAACAGCGTGACCGCTAGGGTCGCAGGTTCGAATCCTGCTTCGGGCATGGATGTGTGTGATGTCCTTAGGTTAGTTAGGTTTAAGTAGTTCTAAGTCTAGGGGACTGATGACCTGAGCAGTTAAGTCCCATAGTGCTCGGAGACATTTGAACCTCTTTTTGTTACAGTATGTATTTAAAGCAAACACCCGCCAGGATAGCCGAGAGTGAAAACGCGCCGGCCTGTGTGCCGAGCGGTTCTAGGCGCTACAGTCTGGAACAGCGCGACCGCTAGGGTCGCAGGTTCGAATCCTGCCTCGGGCATGGATGTGTGTGCTTAGGTTAGTTAGGTTTAAGTAGTTCTAAGTCTAGGGGACTGATGACCTCAGCAGTTAAGTCCCATAGTGCTCAGAGCAATTTGAACCATTTTTTAGTGCTAACGCGCTGCTTCCTGGACTCACGTAGGTGCGCCAGCCCCGGATCGAATCCGCCCGGCGCATTAACGACTTAGCGCCAGTGTGCCGGCCAGCCTGGAAGTCCTTTTTAGGCGGCTATCCACATCCCCCTAGGTGAATACCGGGCTGGTTCCCACGTGCCGCCTCAGTTGCACGACTCGCAGACATTTGCAACACGTTTGCATTATTCCATGGCTTACTATAGACGCAGACAGCTGGGGTACACCGGTTCCTTCCCGGAGGGTGCGGGGTGGTGGCAGGAAGGGCATCCGGCCACCCCTTAAACTTACCAAGCCACATTAGATTAACCATGGCCGACCCAGCGTAACTGCGGGACACGGCTCAGACAAAGAAAGAAAGAAAGTGTATTTAAAGCAAACATGACTTGCATTATCATAGTGGCGCTGCTATCGCGAAATCTGAAGAGTCTTCATTTTCATATGTAGAACACACCTATCAGCTTCCGTTCATCTCGCACAGCTCCTTCTTTGTGTTGCGATTTTTTTCCGTCATTGTATTCAGGTAATAAAACGAGAATTAAAACTCACAAAGGATTCACAGATGATATTACGCTAGGTAAAGAAATTTGACAAACAGATTCATTAACCCCACTCCTGTTCAACTTAATTTTGCACCACATCAGTTACGACGTGAGAGATAAACTGGCCTAAAAAAGGGAAATAAAACGGTAAATATCATAAGCTATGCTGACGACGCTGTACCGATAGCGAACAATGAGGATCATTTACAAAGGTTACTTCACCAATTTAACAAAACAGCTAAGCAATATACCACGGATATCTCGTCTAAAAAGAACTAAGAGTATGGTAACATGAAAAGCACCTGTACTATGTGAATTAGATGTAGATATTATGTAACCTGAACAAGTTACGAGCTTTAATTATCTATCGATTGTAATCACTAGCTATAGATAAAATCAAAGTGAAAAATCAAGTGACAAAGGCAGTAAGGCCTGCAAAGCACAGTATGGAGAAAAAAATTTATGACAACAGGGGGAAAATAGAAGTACATAAAACAATGGTGCAGCCTGCTTTGACATATGCTGCAAAAACTAGAGCAGAAACAAAAAAGATAAAACGAAAGTTAACGGCAGTGGAAATAAAGATAGTGAGACAGATCCAAGAAGTACACTATGTGATCAAAAGTATCCGGGTACCCCCAAAATCATACGTTTTTCATATTAGGTACATTGTGCTGCCACTTACTGCCAGGTACCCCATATCAGCGACCTCAGTAGTCATTAGACATCGTGAGAGATCAGAATGGGGCGCTCCGCGGAACTCACGGACTTCGAACTTGGTCAGGTGATTGGGTGTCACTTGTGTCATACGTCTGTACGGGAGATTTCCACACTCCTAAGCATCCCTAGGTCCACTGTTTCTGATGTGATAGTGAAGTGGAAACGTGAAGGGACACGTACAGCACAAATGGGTACAGGCCGACCTCGTCTGTCGACTGACAGAGACCACCGACAGTTGAAGAGGCTCGTAATGTGTAATAGGCAGACGTCTATCCAGACCATCACACTGGAATTCCAAACTGCACAGGATCCATTGCAAGTACTATGACAGTTAGGCGGGAGGCGAGAAAACTTGGATTTCAGGGTCGCAGCTGCTCAAAAGCCACACATCACGCCGGTAAATGCCAAACGACGCGTCGCTTGGTGTAAGGAGGGTAGACATTGGACGATTGAACAGTGGAAAAACGTTGTGTGGAGTGACGAGTCACGGTACACAGTGTGGTGATCCGGTGGCAGGGTGTGGATATGGCGAATGCCTGGTGAACGTCATCTACCAGCGTGTGTAGTGCCAACAGTAACATTCGGAGGCGATGGTGTTACGGTTTGGTCGTGTTTTTCATGGAGGGGGCTTGCACCCCTTGTTTCGCGTGGCACTATCACAGCACAGGCCTACATTGATGTTTTAAGCACCTTCTTGCTTCCCACTGTTGAAGAGAAATTCGGGAATGGCGATTGCATCTTTCAACACAATCGAGCACCTCTTCATAATGCACGGCCTGTGGCGGCGTGGTTAAAGGCAATAACAACCCTGTAATGGACTGGCCTGCACAGAGTCCTGACCTGAATCCTATACGTAGAACACCTTCGGGATGTAGAATGAAATTCTCACTCTACAGCGGAGTGTGCGCTGATGTGAAACTTCCTGGCAAATTAAAACTGTGGCCCTGCATGGTTCACAGGAGGGCTTCTGTAAAGTTTGGAAGGTAGGAGACGAGGTACTGGCGGAAGTAAAGCTGTGAGGACGGGGCGTGAGTCGTGTTTGGGTAGCTCAGTTGGTAGAGCTCTTGCCCGCGAAAGGCAAAGGTCCCGAGTTCGAGTCTCGGTCCGGCACACAGTTTTAATCTGCCAGGAAGTTTCACCTTCGGGATGTTTTGGAACGCCGACTTCGTGCCAGGCTTCACCGAAAGACATCGATACCTCTCCTCAGTGCAGCACTCCGTGAAGAATGGGTTGCCATTCCCCAAGAAATCCTTCAGCACATGATTGTACGTATGCATGCGAGAGTGGAAGCTGTCATCAAGGCTAAGGGTGAATTAACACCATACTGAATTCCAGCGTTACCGATGGAGGGCGCCACGAAGTTATAAGTCATTTTCAGCCAGGTGTCCGAATACTTTTGATCACATAGTGTAAGAATGTGGGACAGGTGAACAAATGTGCCGATCAGGAAACAGTGCAGAATACTAAATATAAATACATGGGTGAAGTCAAGGAAAAGAAATTGGAAGGATCATGACGAAAGGGTGGACCCCACAAGACTACCTACAATTTGCAAACAAGGATGATTGCAAGGGGGACGACTACCCAGACGACTGTCTCCTTAAATATCTGACTGCAAATAATATATTGTCTAAGTTACAGTTTGGGTTTCTTAACGGTTCCAATAGAGAGAAAGGTATTTACACGTACAGTGAAAATATACTTAATTCATTAGATAACAAATTACAGGCTACAGGCATTTTCTGTGATGTGTCAAAAGCCTTTCACTGTGTGAATCACAGCATTCTGTGATATTAGATATTATGGTTTCACCGGCAGTGCTGCAAAATGGTTCGTGTCTTGCCTTACAGGAAAGAAAGGATGTCATTGCGAAATACCTGTCCAGTAAGCAGTCTGTCTTCATCTGCTTGGGAATTAATTACATGTGGTGTTCTTTAAGGTTCCATCTTGGGTCTGTTGCTTTTTCCGTTGTAGATTAATGACCTCTCGTCTGTTACATTGCCCGATGCAAAGTCTTTTTTGTTTGCAGATGATACCAACATAATCAAATTTTCACTGACATCAATAATTGGTTTCAAACTAATACACTGTCATTAAACTTTGAAAAGACCCACTATATGCAGTTTAGAACCTGTAAGAGATTTTTTCCAGCATGTGTATAACATATGATGACATGCAGATTGAAGAGATAGACAGTGTTAAATTTCTGGGATTACAACCCGATAAAAAATTCAATTGCAAAAGGCATACCACAGAATTGCTGGAGAAACTGATAGCCATAGTGTATGTTCGGGATGTATTGTACAAGAAAGGCACGTCTGTGGATGATCTCTGGTCGCACTCCTGGGGACCTGCTTTTATCAAGGACATTATGCCAAGGGACAGATTTCAGGAGCTTCTCAGATTTCTCCATTTTGATGAAAAATCGACCCGGGCTGAACGCCTGGCAGCCAACAAATTCGCTCTTGTAGCTGAAATTTGGGGAAAGTTCATTGAAAACAGTATTCGCACTTACCGCACTGGAGAAAAAGTAACCATTGCCGAGCAACTGTTGCCAAGCATGGCAAGATGCAGGTTTTCTCAATTCATGTCCAACAAACCAGACAAATATGCTCTCAAATTCTGGTTGGCTGTTGATGTATCTACATTTACATCTACATCTATACTCCGCAAGCCACCTGACGGTGTGTAGCGACAAAGTGTATACGTAATGCTTTCCCATACCTAGGTAAAGAGGACACACATAGAGAGAAACAACTACTTGGAGAGTACGTCATTCTGTGTCTCATGGAGCCATTTGTAAATCAAGGAAGAAATGTGATGACAGGCAACTTCTTTAAGTCTCTTCAACTTGCTAAAAAACTCAAAGAGAAGAAAACTTCATTACTGGGTACAATGAGCAAGAACCGCAGTGAAATCCCCGACGAAGTAAAGAAGCCGAATGCTGAAATACACCCCACCACAATACTGCACAATAGTGGCAACAACATAGATTCACTTTGACTGTATACCAAGGAAACACGAATAAAAATGTCATTCTTCTGAGTACCTGCATGCTGAAGTAGCAATAAGCAAGGAAGGAGAGAAAAACCTGAAACCGTAACGTTCTACAATACAACAAAGTACGGGGTGGACGTGGTTGATCAAATGACCCGTAAATATACTACGAAGGTTGCCTGTAGGAGATGGCCAATGCATGTCTTCTATAACATACTGGACATGTTGGCAATAAACGTATGGTTCATCTATAACTTAGTAACGAACAAGAAAACGTAAAGGTTCAAATGGTTCAAAGGGCTCTCAGCACTATGGGAGTTAACATCTGCTGCTGTCTTGGTTATAAGAACAGTCTTCATGGATTCTGGTGTGGAAATGGGAAAAACTTCAGCATTTGGGTTTAATATTCCGTTTATGATGCAGTCATTATAGATGGTGAACAAGCTATGATTGGGAATAAAAAGCAATCAAAGGGATTGGACAGATAAAAGCAGATATAGGTAAGGTAACTACGAGGAAATAGTGGGCAAGAGGTACAAGAAAAATGTGAAAGAAATGGAAAAGAAATGGTCATCGCTGGGAAAGATTCAGCGCACAGGAAAGACAAAATACCTGCAACGTTAATTCTTTAAACGTTAACTTTATTCACTTTCTTTCCTTTGTTTACTTTGTTTATAGTGCGTCGGAGTTGTTGATGTGTAACGCTATGCCATCAACATAACTGCCAAACTTAAATTACGTTTCCCAGAGTAACGCGCGCGTCATAGATGCTCATAACTAAGTAATGATCTCTAGTCGATCTCGTGATGTGAATAATTCCTGATACCTCACCGCGTTCATTGCTTATTTGTTTCGTTTCCTCTATCTTGCCACGTCTGTACGACCCCCACATTGCTACACCCAACCGCTAAAAGTATGTACCATCTGAAGACAAATCTCTAGGCTATTAGACACTGCTCATCGTATAATAAAAACTGAACCATCATAAAAGGCATCTGGTTGCTGTTTATGGAAGCCTTTAGGTTTCGGAGACTGTAAAAGCAATGCCTTCGATATGAGACTGCGAAATTAATTCTGCTCTTAAACGCAAGGCCGGCCGCGGTGGTCTCGCGGTTCTAGGCGCTCAGTCCGGAACCGCGTGACTGCTACGGTCGCAGGTTCGAATCCTGCCTCGGACATGGATGTGTGTGATGTCCTTAGGTTAGTTAGATTTAAGTAGTTCTAAGTTCTAGGGGACCGATGACCACAGATGTTAAGTCCCATAGTGCTCGGAGCCATTTTTTTCTTAAACGCAGAGGTCAATATGGATAGGTGGAGAGAGGACAATGGTCTCCACCACAGGGAGAAAGTGCTTGCTGACTTGATACAAGAAGAAATAGAAGTGAATTTGGGAAACATAAGCGATCCAGTATTAGAGTTGAAAGTGCTTGCTGACTTGATACAAGAAGAAATAGAAGTGAATTTGGGAAACATAAGCGATCCAGTATTAAAGTTTGATAGACCATTGGAATACTTGCTCCGAAAGAAGGTAGGAGGTATGTTTACCATTTATGAGATCACTGGGCAAATAGCAGCCAAATTACCAAGTTCGTGTATAGACTTGCGACATACCATTGTGCTTTCGAAATAACATTCACCGTGACAGATAAATGCAAGACGTATTGTAGAATCATCTTGATAGCTTATATATCCGACCTGAACAACACAAAAAATGTTGAAAAATGGAAAATAAAGCCTTGGCTCTGTTAGATTTTAAAAAAAAGGTTCAAATGGCTCTGAGCACTATGGGACTCAACTGCTGTGGTCATCAGTCCCCTAGAACGTAGAACTACTTAAACCTAACTAACCTAAGGACATCACACACATCCATGCCCGAGGCAGGATTCGAACGTGCTACTGTAGAGGACGCGCGGTTCCAGACTGTACCTCCTTGAACCGCTCGGCCACACCCGCCGGCAAATGCAAAGGAAGAAGTTCACACTTCAACCGGCAAATGAACGCAAGGGAACGAAAGAGCAAGAACATCAGGCAAAGGAAGAGGATATGCGACTGAAATCGCCTAGAAAGCGGAGGAAGTGCCAAATCAGCCTCTGCAAAGGCAACAAGACCAGCAAAAACTGTATAAAGTGCCACAAGGTCACGTGTGGAAAATGTGTTCCTAAAACAGAAATTACGTGTACTAAGTGCAGCTTCAAATGACTTGAGTGAAAAATAATACAGAGCTGTTTGTAAAACGCATGTGAGAGTAAAATGGAACAAATATACTAAGTGTGTGTAGAAGGTTGCATGAATAGTTAATAAATTAAAATCTATAGCTAAGAAACTTGTTAGCAGTAAAAACAATAAATTTGTATCATACATTGTTGTTCAAATAAATTAGTAATTATTATTTATAATTGTAAATAATTGTTGTGATTACTAGACATAAAGTATGGATTAACAAACATTAAGAAAAAGTACTTGTTTAAGTCAAATTTTAACATATTTTATGTGGGGTCAAAATGACCACTTTCCGCCGTTTCAGGAATGTCAGAAACTCCGCCGTTCTAGTGTTAAACTCACGGAAGTACTTTGTGAAAACGATGAATTTACACATTGATACATGCAGTAAAAGAAAGAAGGGAGAATCAGTTCGTATGAAAGAAAGCTTTTAAGAAGTGAAGAAAGATGTTATGTGGACAGCTCGTTGGTAGAAGCAAAAACTGAGCCTACAGAAGAGGTGTGTGGGTTTGATGATCATTAAAAGTGTGAAAAGAAGGCGTCATAGTCATTA
Source organism: Schistocerca nitens (assembly GCF_023898315.1). Lineage (NCBI taxonomy): Eukaryota > Metazoa > Arthropoda > Insecta > Orthoptera > Acrididae > Schistocerca > Schistocerca nitens. Next base: position 142,992,345 of record NC_064625.1, read on the forward strand.
TGAAGACCCCAATGACTGCAGAAGGCAAGCTACAGTTTGTTACTCGTTGTCGGATGGAAAGGCTGACAATGTACAGGTCTGTAAGAACACTTTTATGCATGTTTTCGCAATAACAAAATGTACAGAAAAGCGGGGTACTGAAGCATATAGCAGTTCACAGAAGCAGATGAGAAGCTTAGTCTGGAGTATGCCAACTCATTTCCAAGGAATGAGAGTCATTATGGAAGAAGAAATAGTAAGTAGGAGTATTTGATCCAAGATTTGAATGTCAGCAGGCTTTACAGTGCCTTTAAGGATAGATATTCAGACTCTGAAATTACCTATAAATTTTATTATAAAACATTTAAAAAACTTTTCCATCGACCACGCACTGATACTTGCTGTAAATGTGGCTTTCTATCAGTCGAGCTGTCAGCAAAACCTGGCAACAGAAAAGCAAAAACAGCTTTAGAAATACACCACAAAAAAGCTGAGAAAGGAAGAGAAGCAATGAAAGAAGATACTTCATCTTCTCAGCTCCCTAATCGTGATGCGACTGTGTGTTCGGTAGATCTTGAACAAGTGTTATCTTTACCTTCTCTAACCCACAGTCAGATGTATTATTCACGTCAGCTTTCATGCCACATTCTGTGTGTTAATGATGGCGACAACAATAAAGGGGTAATGTTTCTGTGGCATGGGAGGCAATGAAATTGCTTCACGTCCCCTTAAAGCACTTGCTAGACCCGAGTGTTGTAGGAGGAGTGTTGTAGGAAGCTTACCATCTGCTCTGATAACTGCATTGGCCAGTTTTAGGAAAGTATGATGAGATAAATCATAAATTTTTGGTCTCTGGGCATTCATTTGTGATATGTGACAGATTTTTCCCACACTGAAAAACGTAAGAGACTGGAAGGCAGTCAAGTGCCTAAGGACCTTGTAAAACTTACGACACCTAACAATCCGTTTGTGATTACTATGCTCCAGCCTGAACACTTTTTTGATTTTAAAAAAGCAGCTGAAGCAGATATTAATACAACTAAAATAAATATTTCCAAATGTAGCTGGATTCAAGAGATGCTCCTGGCATCGTGAAGACGAGAACGATGTTCAACGAACTTGAAGAATGGGGCACCTACAATATTTTCAAGAAAGGTGTTACCACTTATATAATAAAGAACTTTATTTTACTGTCACAACAATGTAAAAACAACTTGTCAGCTGAAAAGAAAAAGGATCTGTAACAAATGTTACCATATCTGAAAGTAGCTAATAGAACATTTTTCGAACAGTTGATCAATTAAAATTGCTTTTGTACTCTGTAAAATTAAATATATTATTAACAAGAGTGTAATCATAGGGTGGCGTTATCTGTAAAATGTTTATTATTTAAAAAAAACTGATACATGCTTGAGATTTCTTTCATTGGCACATACCTTGTTTTTGATGATAACTGTATGGCATTTAGCACATTCTAAATTCTTCGAGATAATATATTTATTTTCATTGATAAAATGAAGGGAACATACAGCATTTTTGCAATAATTGTTTCTCTCTTAGTGTACACAACAAATAAAAATTATTTTTCAGGTTTTTTTATTAAAATATTTTTGTAAAAAAAAGATTAACTCAGAATCAGTTTTATATATATATATATATATATATATATATATATATATATATATATATACAGGGTGATTCAAAAAGAATACCACAACTTTAGGAATTTAAAACTCTGCAACGACAAAAGGCAGAGCTAAGCACTATCTGTCGGCGAATTAAGGGAGCTATAAAGTTTCATTTAGTTGTACATTTGTTCGCTTGAGGCGCTGTTGACTAGGCGTCAGCGTCAGTTGATGCTAAGATGGCGACCGCTCAACAGAAAGCTGGACTACAGTATCTGGAGATGTTAGAGAATTGGCTGTTCCCTCAGCTCGAACAAGAAGCACAACAATTCATATTTCAGCAGGATGGAGCGCCACCACATTGGCACTTATCTGTCCGTAACTACCTGAACGTCAACTACCCGAGGCGATGGATTGGCCGCCAGGCAGCCCGTGACAGAGCACTTCATCACTGGCCTCCAAGAAGCCCTGATCTTACCCCCTGCGATTTTTTCTTATGGGGGTATGTTAAGGATATGGTGTATCGGCCAACTCTCCCAGCCACCATTGATGATTTGAAACGAGAAATAACAGCAGCTATCCAAACTGTTACGCCTGATATGCTACAGAGAGTGTGGAACGAGATTGGAGTATCGGGTTGATATTGCTCGAGTGTCTGGAGGGGGCCATATTGAACATCTCTGAACTTGTTTTTGAATGAAAAAAAACCTTTTTAAATACTCTTTGTAATGATGTATAACAGAAGGTTATATTATGTTTCTTTCATTAAATACACATTTTTAAAGTTGTGGTATTCTTTTTGAATCACCCTGTATATTTTTGCATTTAACCCGTTATTGATTTCCATTCAACAATGTCTTTATTTGGACGATGTTTTGGAGTACAGCGCATCTCCTACATTAAACCCTTCAGATTTGCAAAAGAACACATAGTTTGGCATTAAAGCCATCACCAAAACCAAAAGTTCAATGTCTGTGCCAACAACAACAGAATCGTATCCAGGAGAAAACGAAATGGCAGTTTTTCACAATTAACACATCTGCACTTCTACTTTTTTTTTCATTCAATAATAATTTAACCTTTGACATCTGTGGAAGCATGGTACCCCAAGTGAACTTGTGCAGGATACTGTAGCATTGAACAATTAGGATGTATCTACACACCGTAAAACTTTCAAACATGTAGAATAAAAAATGGATTAAAAAAAAATAGTGTGCATATCTTTTGGAGTGACCCTTGTAGTAAAAAGCAATGAAGGAATATCTGTGAGCAATTATTTGTGTATTACGAGGCTGAACATAACAATTTTTTGTCGAATGTCCTCACAGGCTCTGACGTCGACCAGTAAAATAATACCATGCAAACGTGCTGGCCCTTCCAGTATGGTGGCGTAAGGCCATCGGATTGAACGGAGACTATACTGAAAGATAGGGTTTTGTAGCCAAGATAGTGAGGAATACTATGGTGTATTGGAATCCTGAATAAAACCAAACTGCTTCCAGACAAAAAATGTGTTGCATTACCTATTGAGCGCCCCTTGCAGATGTCCATATTGAGTCAGTGAGGAAACTGTCGACTCCTTTTGTTGGTAGATTGTCTAATCATGAAAGTTCTATTTCTATAGAACGTTTTCGCGAAATACTTTTGACAACTGGAAACTGTCAGTTTAGCTGTTCATCAGAAAACTAAGAGGTGTGTGTGTGGGTTTACTTGGGACTGAAATCTGTTTTGCCAGTTGGACACCAAACAAAAATGGTTCAAATGGTTCTGAGCACTATGGGACTTAACGTCTGAGGTCATCAGTCCCCTAGAACTTAGAACTACTTGAACCTAACTAACCTAAGGACATCACACACATCCATGCCCGAGGCAGGATTCGAACCTGCGACCGTAGCGGTCGCGCGGTTCCAGACTGACGCGCCTAGAACCGCTCGGCCACCGCGGCCGGCGACACCAAACAACAGCACAGTCTGTCGAGTAGTGTTGACACAGCCAGTCACGAGCAGCACAGGTAAAAGCTTAAAAAGTTTTGGCTATAAACTGTCTCACACTAACGTGTACCATCTGTACTACAGCAAGGAAGATAGTGTGCATTACACAGTATTACTATGCTCTGATTTGGATATAAGTTGTCTTTAACACTTTGCTATCGAAAGACAGTAACATAGAATGTTGTCGAACTGTCATCCTAGCTATATGGTCACTTTTTGTTTTCAGATCGGGCATATACGAGGGTTGACCAGAAAGTAAGTTCCGATCGGTCGCGAAATGGAAACCACAGTGAAAACCAGAAACGTTTTATTTGCAACAAAAAAAATGGCTCTGAGCACTATGGGGCTTAACTGCAGTGGTCATCAGTCCCCTAGAACTTAGAACTACTTAAACCTAAGGACATCACACACACCCATGCCCGAGGCAGGATTCGAACCCGCTACCGTAGGGGTCGCGCGGTTCCAGACTGTAGCGCCTAGAACCGCTCGGCCACTTCGGCCGGCTATTTGCAACAGTTAGGTACACCTTCCACCTACATCTCTATATAGTCGCCGCTCCAACTTCGAGTGTTGTCGTAGTGTTGTATCAACTTTCCAATATCCTCGACGCTGAAAACAGCCGCCTGTGCTTTCTGCCAGGTGTCTGCACTGGTCTGCAGTTCGCTGTGTGTGGAAAAATTTTGTCTTCGCTGCAGGAGCGTCTTCATTGCCCCTGCAGTGTGCGGCCGAGAACTGGCGTGAAGAAGGAGCTGCTCGGCAGTTGTGTTATGTGGGTTGCATGACACAGGCGAAATCTGTAACCGGGCCCTGATAATTGGCGGTAGACGCTATTCCCTACACATCTTCACGTGCTCACTGTTCACTCAAAACTGAAAAGAGCGACGCGACACGATCGACGGGAATACTAGAGACTGCCCAACACAAAAGCTTTACCGGATTTTCCCATTGGTTTTCATTTCACGACCGATCGGAACTTACTTTCTGGACACACTCGTATGTGTCCGTATTATACAGGGTGTTACAAAAAGGTACGGCCAAACTTTCAGGAAACATTCCTCACACAGAAATAAAGAAAAGATGTTATGTGGACATGTGTCCGGAAACGCTTAATTTCCATGTTAGAGCTCATTTTAGTCTCGTCAGTATGTACTGTACATCCTCCATTCACCGCCAGTTCGCCCAATTGAAGGAAGGTAATGTTGACTTCGGTGCTTGTGTTGACATGCGACTCATTGCTCTACAGTACTAGCATCAAGCACATCAGTACGTAGCATCAACACGTTAGTGTTCATCACGAACGTGGTTTTGCAGTCAGTGCAATGTTCACAAATGCGGAGTTGGCGGATGCCCTTTTGATGTATGGATTACTACGGGGCAATAGCCGTGGCGCGGTGCGTTTGTATCGAAACAGATTTCCAGAACGGAGGTGTCCCGACAGGAAGACGTTCGAAGCAATTGATCGGCGTCTTAGGGAGCACGGAACATTCCAGCCTATGACTCGCGACTGGGGAAGACCTAGAACGACGAGGACACCTGCAATGGACGAGGCAATTCTTCGCGCAGTTGACGATAACCCTAATGTCAGCGTCAGAGAAGTTGCTGCTTTACAAGGTAACGTTGACCACGTCACTGTATGGAGAGTGCTACGGGAGAACCAGTTGTTTCCGTACCATGTACAGCGTGTGCAGGCACCATCAGCAGCTGATTGGCCTCCACGGGTACACTTCTGCGAATGGTTCATCCGACAATGTGTCAATCCTCATTTCAGTGCAAATGTTCTCTTTACGGATGAGGCTTCATTCCAACGTGATCAAATTGTAAATTTTCACAATCAACATGTGTGGGCTGACGAGAATCCGCACGCAATTGTGCAACCACATCATCAACAGAGATTTTCTGTGAACGTTTGGGCAGGCATTGTTGGTGATGTCTCGATTGGGCCCCACGTTGTTCCACCTACGCTCAATGGAGCACGTTATCACGATTTCATACGGGATACTGTACCTGTGCTGCTAGAACATCTGCCTTTACAAGTACGACACAACATGTGGTTCATGCACGATGGAGCTCCTGCGCATTTCAGTCGAACTGTTCGTACGCTTCTCAACAACAGATTCGGTGACCGATGGATTGGTAGAGGCGGACCAATTCCGTGGCCTCCACGCTCTCCTGACCTCAACCCTCTCGATTTTCATTTATGGGGGCATTTGAAAGCTCTTGTCTACGCAAGCCCGGTACCAAATGTAGAGACTCTTCGTGCTCGTATTGTGGACGGCTGTGATACAATACGCCATTCTCCAGGACTGCATCAGCGCATCAGGGATTCCATGCGACGGAGGGTGGATGGATGTATCCTCGCTAACGGATGACATTTTGAACATTTCCTGTAGCAAAGTGTTTGAAGCCACGCTGGTACGTTCTGTTGCTGTGTGTTTCCATTCCATGATTAATGTGATTTGAAGAGAAGTAATAAAATGAGCTCTAACATGGAAAGTAAGCGTTTCCGGACACATGTCCACATAACATATTTTCTTTCTTTGTGTGTGAGGAATGTTTCCTGAAAGTTTGGCCGTACCTTTTTGTAACACCCTGTATATGTAAAGCATAAGTGTGACATGGGGACAGTGAGTTTCTTAGGCTTTCAGTAAGTTGTTGCCAGTTATATTTACAAGGACACAAGTGTCTTTGGAATGATTATTGCACTTCATAAACATTTTCACTATGATAATTACTCAACAACTCTCTCAATATTTGGTGTGGGTGGTAGAGCGGGCGCGGGAATCGAGAAATTTTTCTGATTACTGACTGTGTTTAGGACAACCACTTCAAACAAAAAACAATAAGGATACACACACAAACGTGAAAATATGAATAAAAGGACTATCACAAACCTGCTAATAAAATAGTAACGGAGTAGGCCTTTCAGCTGTAATGGTCTGGAAATGATTCTTATAATTCTATTCTGTTACTTTTAGTCCTGAGCAAGTCTTACAACAGGAGTGAAAATTAAATACTGTTAGTAGGTCTTTTTCTTTGCATTCATTCGTTTGAAAGGCTTAAACTGTTCACTTTACTGATCAGATGGAGTATTTTGTACAAAAGACTAACTGAAATTTGACAAAAAATTAGCGGACACAGTTAACAACACAGTAATAATTTTGTAGCTCATCATATGTCTCTGAGCACTATGGGACTCAACTTCTGAGGTCATCAGTCCCCTAGAACTTAGAACTAGTTAAACCTAACTAACCTAAGGACATCACAAACATCCATGCCCGAGGCAGGATTCGAACCTGCGACCGTAGCGGTCGCTCGGCTCCAGACTGTAGCGCCTAGAACCGCACGGCCACTCCGGCCGGCCAGAATATCTAATATCAGTACTTAAATATACAGCTCTAAAACTGGCAGTATAAATACAATCTGAAACCGATATTTTTATGGACCGGTGGATCGATACATTTTCTGCGGATCTATCGACACTTTTTCTCTATATATCGACAGCCGACACGGAAATATTTTAAATATCGATATATCAAAAGTCCTAGTATGAAGACGTCATACATGAACATGGCTCTTTATGTAAAACCACTCTGAAAAATGTCTTCTTTTCGCCATAATTTTAGGATTCAGAAAAAATAATAAATGGTTCAAATGGCTCTGAGCACTATGGGACTTAACATCTCATGTCATCAGTCCCCTAGAATTCAGAACTACTTCAACCTAACTAAGCTAAGGATATCACACACATCCATGCCCGAGGCAGGATTCGAACCTGCTACCGTAGCGGTCGCGCGGTTCCAGACTGAAGCGTTTAGAACCGCTCGGCAACACCGGCCGGCAAATAATAAATGACGTCGTTTAGCAGCCAATATACACTGAAGAGCCAAAGAAACTGATAACACCCGCTAACATGGTGTAGGGCCGCCGCGAGCACGCAGATGTGGCGCAACACTACATGGCATGGACTCGACTAATGTCTGAAGTAGTGCTGGAGGGAGACGACACCAAGAATCCTGCAGGGCTGCCCATAAATCTGTAGGAGAACGAGGGGGTGGAGATCTCTTCTGAACAGCACGTTGCAACGCAGCCCAGATACGCTCAATACTGTTCATGTCTGGGGAGTTTGGTGGCCAGCTGAAGTGTTTAAACTGAGAAGAGTGCTCCTGGAGCCACTCTGTAGCAATTCTGGACGTGTGGGGTGTCGCATTGTCCCGTTGGAATTGCGCAAGTCCGTCGGAATGCGCAATGGACATGAATGTATGCAGGTGATCAGACAGGATGCTTACGTACGTGTCACCTGTCAGAGTCGTATCTAGACGTATCAGGGGTTCCATATCAATCCCACTGCACACGCCCCACACCATTACAATCTCCTGCTGACATTCGGGGTCCATGGATTCATGAGATTGTCTCCATACCTGTACACGACCATCCGCTCGATAAAATTTGAAACGAGACTCGTCCGACCAGGCAACATGTTTATAATCATCAACAGTCCGACGTCTATACTGACAGGCCCAGGCGAGGCGTAAAGCTTTGTGTCATGCAGTCATCAACGGTAGACGAGTGGGCCTTCGGCTCCGAAAGCCCATATCGATTATATTTCGTTGAATGGTTCGCACGCTGACACTTGTTGATGGTGCAGCATTGAAATTTGCAGTAATCTGCGGAAGGGCTGCACTTCTGTCACGTTCAACGATTCTCTTCAGTCGTCGTTGGTCCCATTCTTGCAGGATCTTTCTCCGGCCACAGCGATGTTTTACTGGATTGCTGATATTCTCGGTACACTCGTGAAATGGCCGTACGGGAAAATACCCACTTCATTGCTACTTTTGAGAGGTTGTGTCCCATCGCTCGGGCGCCGACTATAACACCACGTTCAAACTCATTTAAACCTTGATAACCTGCCATTGTAGCAGCACTAACCGACCTAACAACTGCGTCAGACACTTGTTGTCTTATATAGGCGTTGCCGACCGCAGCGCCATATTCTGCCTGTTTACATATCTCTGTATTTGAGTGAGCATACATGCACCAGTTTTCTTGGCGCTTCAGAGTACTTCCACAGCAGAGGCATAATTAATCCAGTCCTGCTGCTATCCTTGCCTCCTTTAACACTCAAGCTGTTAACTGTTTGAATGCTGGCCACCAACTCTATGTGCCTCATAGAGTTCTTTCCATATTTGCCACCACACCACCTATCGCAATCCCACCTTCAGTTTTTCGTTGCAGAGGGACTTCGCTCCAGCTTTGTCATAGTTGTTAACTTACGCGCTCTATGCATGAACCAGTTTTATACACACTAATTATAACCACCCTGTATGTTAATGTGCAGCTACTCACTGAGGGCCAGTGTAGGCTGTGATTGTAATGTGGCAACGAAACTTGGTAGAAATGCTAATGCCTTAATGTGGGACGAATTTACGTTGTAAAATAAATTAGTTCCGATTGAGGCCACCGGGTGTACGAGGGGCATTTGAAAAGTCCGTGCAAAGATAAAAACTACTTACGTGTTTGCAGCAAACCTTATTTATTTTTCGACATAGTCTCCGTTTAGACTTATACACTTCGTCCAACGCTGTTCTAATTTGTTGATCGCTTCCGAATAATAGGAATTGTCCAAGTCTGCAAAATAGGTATTAGTTGCTGCAATCACCTCCTCGTTTGAATAAAATCTTTGTCCCGCTAGCCATTTCTTCAAATTGGGGAACAAATAGTAGTCCGAGGCGGCCAAGTCTGGAGAATAGGTGGGATGTGAAACGAGTTGGAATCCTATATCCATTAATTTTGCGACTACAACTGCTGAGGTGTGTGCTGGTGCATTGTCGTGATGGAAAAGGACTTTTTTGCAGTCCAATCTCCAGCGTTTTTCTTGCAGCTCGGTTTTCAAACGGTCCAACAACGATGAATAATATTCACCTGTAATAGTTTTACCCAATTCCAGATACTCGATCAGGATTATCCCTTGCGAATCCCAAAAGACAGTCGCCATACCCTTTCCGGCCGAAGGAATGGTTGGTTCAAATGGCTCTGAGCACTATGGGACTTAACATCTGTGGTCATCAGTCCCCTAGAACTTAGAACTACTTAAACCTACCTAACCTAAGGACATCACACACATCCATGCCCGAGGCACGATTCGAACCTGCGACCGTAGCAGTCGCGCGGTCCGCAGGAATGGTATTCGCCTTTTTTGGTGCAGATTCTCCCTTGGTAACCCATTGCTTAGATTGTTTGATCCACAGTGACGAAACGACGCTTAAAGTCCTGCGGATTCTTCCTGGACAGCTGCAAACCATCCTTGCAACACTTCATACGATTCCGTTTTTGGTCAAGCGTGAGCAATCGCGGAACCCATCTTGCGGATAGCTTTCTCATGTCCAAATGTTTATGCAACATATTATTTACTTGTTCATTCGAGATGCCCACAGCACTAGCAAATGTCACACACCTAAACTCTTCTGTCTTCCATCACCATATCATGGATCTTATTAATGATTTCTGGAGTCATAGCCTCCACAGGGCGTCCATAACGTTCAGCATCACTTGTGCCCATATGACCACTCCGAAAAATTTGAAACCACTTATAAACTGTTCTGATCGAAGGTGCAGTCACTGTAATGTTTATCAAGCTTCTCTTTAGTCTCCTGAGGCGTTTTGCCTTTCATAAAGTAATGTTTAATCACCATGCGAAATTCTTTTTTGTCCATTTTTTGACAATCAGTCGACTTCCTTGATTCACACGAATGCCAAACACAAAGAAATAGACCAATATGGCTGAAACTTGGTGTGCGTTCTTTCCAGAGATGCTACTAACTAAACGTGACCTCGATACGCGCCGGTGGTGCCATCTCTCGGACTTTGCACGGACTTTTCAAACGCCCCTCGTAGACCTGGCGCAGCAAACTGTTTGTATGACGGTATGTCATCCATGCTGTCGTTTGATAAGCATTAACGTTAGCGAACGGTACAGCTATCGAGAAGAGAGATCGTGCACTGTTAGTGGTATTTGCGAACCATGGATGAAGGATATCAGACGGATGCCATATTCCTAGACTTCCGGAAAGCGTTTGACTCAGTGCCCCACTGCAGACTCCTATCTAAGGTACGAGCATATGGGATTGGTTCCCAGGTATGTGAGTGGCTCGAAGACTTCTTAAGTAATAGAACGCAGTATGTTGTCCTCAATGGTGAGTGTTCATCGGAGGTGAGGGTATCATCTGGAGTGCCCCAGGGAAGTGTTGTAGGTAAGCTGTTGTTTTCTATCCACATAAATGATCTTTTGGATAGGGTGGATAGCAATGTGCGGCTGTTTGCTGATGATGCTGTGGTGTACGGGAAGGTGTCGTCGTTGAGTGACTATAGGAGGATACAAGATGACTTGGACAGGATTTGTGATTGGTGTAAAGAATAGCAGCTATCTCTAAATATAGATAAATGTAAATTAATGCAGATGAATACGAAAAAGAATCCCGTAATATTTGAATACTCCATTAGTAGTGTAGCGCTTGACACAGTCACGTCGATTAAATATTTGGGCGTAACATTGCAGAGCGATATGAAGTGGGACAAGCATGTAATGGCAGTTGTGGGGAAGGCGGATAGTCGTCTTCGGTTCATTGGTAAAATTTTGGGAAGATGTGGTTCATCTGTAAAGGAGACCGCTTATAAAACACTAATACGACCTATTCTCGAGTACTGCTCGAGCGTCTGGGATCCCTATCAGGTCAGATTGAGGGAGGACATAGAAGCAATTCAGAGGCGGGCTGCTAGATTTGTTACTGGTAGGTTTGACCATCACGCGAGTGTTACGGAAATGCTTCAGGAACTCGGGTGGGAGTGTCTAGAGGAAAGGAGGCGTTCTTTTCGTGAATCGCTCCTGAGGAAATTTAGAGAACCAGCATTTGAGGCTGACAGCAGTACAATTTTACTGCCGCCAACTTATATTTCGCGGAAAGACCACAAAGATGAGAGAGATTAGCGCTCGTACAGAGGCATATAGGCAGTCATTTTTCCCTCGTTCTGTTTGGGATTGGAACAGGGAGAGAAGATGCTAGTTGTGGTACGAGGTACCCTCCGCCACGCACCGTATGGTGGATTGCGGAGTATGTATGTAGATGTATGTGAACAGCAGCAATTACAGTGCTGTATTGAGAGAGTATCGCTGACTGAAAGGTCTGAGGAGATGCGCGATGTTATCAGATGTTTTAAAGCTGATGATAATGGAACTCAAAAACACGCGTTAGCTTGGTGAGGCACCTGAAAGAGGAAGGCCTCCTATGCCAGTGGAAGTTATTGACAAGGTTTCTGTTGCTGTAAACCGACAATGCAGGACATTCCGTGGATGGTTCTCTTGCTCGTGCTGTGTAACAAGAATTACCCAGCACGTGGTCAACAATACGAAAAGGTTTGCGGTTTATTCTACACTGGTTCCCATATAAGTTGCAGGAGGTGCTACAACTGAACCCTCATGGTACACAGCAAAGTTGTGAATTTGCTCTACGGTTTCTGACATGGATCAAAAATCATGACATGTGGCTGGGTATTATTCTACAGAGTAAGTAGACACATTTTGCACTTACGGAGTGCAGTGAATACACAGAACTACCAAATTTAGGATACTGGTGAACCGCATGTTGTGTGCAAAGAGCTATTGCACTCACAGTATGTGCCTGTGTGATATGGACAAGTACCATTTTTCTTGGTTCGTTCTTCTTTGAAGAGAATACATCCAAAGGGCCCATCAGGTGTTATTGAGACCTGTTTGTACAGCATGTAGTTCCTGTTTTGGAAGGGCGCAGCTGTGTAGAGACGACGGTTTTCGAACAAGATGCTACAAATTCTCATGTCGCTCGCCCAGTGAGATCTGCTTAATGCAGCCTCCTACAGACAAGTTATATCCAGAGGTTTAACAGATGCATGACCTGCGAGATGATCTGATTTGAATCCATGTGACATTTGGCTCTGGCGCCGGCCGTTGTGGCCGAGCGGTTATAGGCACTTCAGTCCAGAACCGCGCTGCTGCTATGGTCTCAGCTTCGAATCCTGCCTCTGGTATAGATGTGTGTGATGTCCTTAGGTTAGTTAGGTTTAAGTAGTTCTAAGTGCTAGAGGACTGATGACCTCAGATGTTAAGTCCCATAGTGCTCAAAGCCATTTGCACCATTTTTGGCTCTGGGGATACATAAAAGAATGTGTTTACCAGGGACAGGACACATCTGGTTTCTACCTGATCTGAAGGCCAGTATGCAACAACACATTGCTGACATTCCACTGGAACTGCTGTGAGCATCTGATCGAAGTCTCTGGTGGTTGTACTGAACAGATTATTTAAGCATTTGAATAAAATCAACATTATCCCGTCATCACTTGTTTGAGCTTTTCTGTCCATGTCTCGTTTCTAATCTATTATACAGGGCGTATCAAAAAGAACCATGTGATGTGGCACAACCGTATTTCTGAAAGTAACAAACATATACAATGAATTTTGTTTTTTGATTAACGGGAAACTCAAAGTTTTTTCATATCCTTTCAAAGGTGTTCAATATGCCCCCTTCAGATGCATGGCATATGTCAGTGCGGTATTCAGAATGTTACCACACTGCAGCGAACATGAGTTACAGCTTCCACATCTGCTGTTACGCAATGTCTCAGTTCGTTCATTGTTGTTGGTAATGGAGGCACATAAACAGTCTATAAAAAACCCCACAAGAAATACATACAGTAATGTCCGGTGACCTTGGAGACCAGTAAACAGTCACATACAGTCAGGTCCGGTGACCTTGGAGACCAGTAAACAGTCACATACAGTCAGGTCCGGTGACCTTGGAGACCAGTAATGTAAGGGTGAATCATTTGGTCCAGTGCGACCGATCCATCGTTCAGGATTCATTTGATTTAAAAATACCCCGTACTTCCAGATGCTGGTGTTGCTAAGTGAAGTCGTTCGAATCAGTCTCCAACTGTGGGAAAAAAATTTTTCAAGCATATCGAGATATTTGCTTCTTGTAACAGAGTTCTCGGCAAAGAAAAATGGACCATAAACCTTTTGCCTCATGAAACTGCACAAAACATTAAATTTTAGAGAGACCCTCACATATTGTAAAATTTCATGTGGTTGTTCTGTACCCCATATTCTCACATTATGGCGGTTCGCCTTTCCATTTATATCAAATGTTGCATCGTCACTAAACACTGTGTGTGAAACAAAACTTGTCATTTTCCATCTTGCCAAGTGCAAAATTACAGAATTCCATGAAGGAAATTTCAGAACTCCACACATTGTTGTCGCCTTCACAAAGAAATTGCAGTAGTTGAATTTTGTATGGTTTCATGTGTAAACGCTGACGAAACACACGTCAGACAGACATGGGGGCATGTTGAGCTGTCGAGCTGACACATGAATGGATTTCTGCAGACTCCTTGTGAAACTATGCCAGATGCATTCGATATCTGTGTCAGACACTCGGGGATGGCCCAGCTATTTGACATAACACAAACAACCTGTTTTTCACAATTGTTCATGCATCGTCTAATGTTCTGTGCTGTAGGGAGATCCACACCATACCTAGTACGAAACTCACACTGAACAGTTGAAGAGCTGACATGGAAAAGGATGTAAGTGCCAAAAAAGTAAATGTTTCAGGAGTTAAGAAAATGTGACTGGGACTTTAGAAATGATTTATTTCTTGTAATTTTTAGGTGCAATCAATTTAGTTGTGTGTTTTGAACAATACTCACTATAGATATTAACAAAAGGTATTAAAGTCATTGTTATAGACAACAATAACAAGTTACGAAAAGCAGATGTCCTTCTAGAACCATGATATTTTGGATCTAGGTACTCCAACATAGCCAATAAATATTTTTTCTTGGCTTCGCTGATGTTTATTACATGTGTCTCATTGCTGAAGGCGTGCATGTTCTCTAACTCTTCACATTTTCCCTTCTGGAAAATAATATGATGCTCCCATGCTTCCATTTCATTGAAGGTCTTCTTTGTTTTAATTTGTGGTAAATCTGTCACAGACACTTTGATCCACGATTTGTTAGTGATCTGTAACGCTGTTGTGTTTACAAACTCGTCCCGGGCACTGGAGACATCAAAGAAATCAGATTTTGCCATTGGCACCACCTGAAGTGGGTTGTATAGCCGCGACGATCTCACTATACTCTGTGGTTCTTCTGGCACCATGGCTCTGCATACGCGTTTTCGTTTTTCAGTAACGCCAGAATCTCGATCACAAGGTGTATGAGAATGCCCGGAGATCAGAAACTTCAGTTCATCCTCCCACTACTACACTACTGGCCATTAAAATTGCTACACTACGAAGATGACGTGCTACAGACGCGAAATTTAACCGACAGGAAGAAAATGCTGTGATATGCAAATGACAGCTTTTCACAGCATTCACACAAGGTTGGTGCCGGTAGCGACACCTACAACGTGCTGACATGAGGAAAGTTTCCAACTGATTTCTCATACACAAACAGCAGTTGACCGGCGTTGATTGGTGAAACGCTGTTGTGATGCCTCGAGTAAGGAGGAGAAATACGTACCATCATGTTTCCGACTTTGATAAGGTCGGATTGTAGCCTATCGCGATTGCGGTTTATCGTATCGCAACATTGCTGCTCGCCTTGGTCGAGATCCAATGACTGTTAGCAGAATATGGAATCGGTGGGTAATACGGAACGCCGTGCTGGATCCCAACGGCCTCGTATCAATAGCAGTCGAGATGACAGGCATCTTATCCGCACAGCTGTAACGGATCGTGCAGCCACGTCTCGATCCCTGACTCAGCAGATGGGGACGTTTGCAGGACAACAACCATCTGCACGAACAGTTCGACAACGTTTGCAGTAGCACGGACTATCAGCTCGGAGACCGTGGCTGCGGTTACCCTTGACGCTGCATCACAGACAGGAGCGCCTGCGATGGTGTACTCAACGACGAACCTGGGTGCACGAATGGCAAAACGTCATTTTTTCAGACGAATCCAGGTTCTGTTTACAGCATCACGATTGTCGCATCCGTGTTTGGCGACGTCGCTGTGAACGCACATTGGAAGCATGTATTCGTCATCGCCATACTGGCATATCACCCGGCGTGATGGTATTGGGTGCCATCGGTTATACGTCTCGTGCGTATTGACGGCACTTTGAACAGTGGACGTTACATTTCAGATGTGTTACGATCCGTGGCTCTACCCTCCATTCGATCCCTGCGAAACCCTACATTTCAGCGGGATAATGCACAACCGCATGTTGCAGGTCAAGTACGGGCCTTTCTGGATACAGAAAATCTTCGACTGTTGCCCTGGCCAGCAGATTCTCCAGATCTCTCACCAACTGAAAACGTCTGGTCAATGGTGGCCGAGCAACTGGCTCGTCACAATACACCAGTCACTACTCTTGATGAACTGTGGTATCGTGTTGACGCTACATGCTCTGTTTGACTCAATGCCCAGTCGTATCAAGGCCATTATTACGGCCAGAGGTGGTTGTTCTGGGTACTGATTTCTCAGGATCTATGCACCCAAATTGCGTGAAAATGTAATCACATGTCAGTTCTAGTATAATATATTTGTCCAATGAATACCCGTTTATCATCTGCATTTCTTCTTGGTGTAGCAATTTTAATGGCCAGTAGTGTATATACTCAAAAAATATTACAGCTAAAATAGTAAAACCTGAGACTATCATATCCAGTAGTATAGATAATTTAGAACCAGCGACACCATCTTGTTCTTATTCTGACCAGCACAGTTGTCACGCCATATTTCCAGCTGGCACTTAGGTGTCAATCGATCGGACAGAAGCTTTAAAAGACATAATGCAATAGCGTTGCCTCCGCAGCCTCCAATTCCTTCGTGCCGCATACACATGACTGCAGGATTTCCCACATGAACACACAAGCTGTAATTCGACAGCTGGTGCATATAAAACATGTTACTATATGTTAAAGTGGGCGTGAACATAACCTGTCGCATATCGACGTCTACAGTCGCTACGGTGCTCGAAGGATATTGACTAGATTTAATGGAAGCTGAAGAAGTCTTACAGCTTTCTCAGTTTTCCTGAGGTGAAGCTCTTTTGCAGAAATTTCAGCTAATCTGGACGCCCCACTACTGGCGTTTATTTCACAGGTGAACTTATCGCAGGTACGCCAGGTATGTGTTCTTGGCCGTCTAAAATGCAGATTGGGAAATTCTCTCTTGAAGAGTCTGCAATAAAATCGATCATCAATATGTGTCTCAGGAAATTTTTCCTTGAATGCATGATAAAGCCAATTAATGTTTAAGTCAGGACTGAGGTATTGCTTTGCTGACTACTGCCTCGAATTGAGGTTATGTAATAAAATATATGACAATGGTGAATGGCCTGAGGACTTTCTGACAACAGTAATGATTCCATTACCGAAAAAACAAGGAACCAAGAAATGTAGCGAGCACAGGACAAAAAATGGTTCAAATGGCTCTGAGCACTATGGGACTCAACATCTTAGGTCATAAGTCCCCTAGAACTTAGAACTACTTAAACCTAACTAACCTAAGGACATCACACACACCCATGCCCGAGGCAGGATTCGAACCTGCGACCGTAGCAGTCCCGCGGTTCCGGACTGCAGCGCCAGAGCCGCTAGACCACCGCGGCCGGCGAGCACAGGACAATCAGCCTCATTTCACATGCAGCCAAAGTGATGTTAAGAATAATTAATAAAAGACTTGAAAAAGTAATGGAGGAGAATCTTGGCGAGGAGCAGTTTGGCTTTAGACGGAATACGGGCACCAGAGATGCAATAGGGCTCCTACGAATCTTGGGAGAAAGGTTTATTGAAAAAGGAAGATCTAGAAAAGGCATTTGACAATGTGGTTTGGGACAAGCTGGTGACTATAATGAGGGAAAAGAGAGTGGACTGGAAAACCAGAAGACTTATAAACTCATTATATCTTAATCAAAAAGTTTCAGTTAAAGTGAGAGGAGAAAGTACAAACTGGAACAGACTAGGAAAAGGAGTAAGACAAGGATGCTGTTTATCACCTACTCTTTTCAACCTCTACTTGGAAAATATGATTGACCAATGCTCATTAGATGACAAAGGAGTAGAAATTGGAGGAAGAAGAGTAGGGTGTTTGAGATTTACTGACGACATGGTCCTTCCAGCCACAGGGGAAAAAGAATTACAGGATTTGGTGGACACCATTGCAACTAACGGAAAAAAATATGGAATGAAAATTAACACAAATAAAACAAAAGTATTGGCACTGGGAGGAAATAAGGAAATAAAAATTATGCTGAATGGAGAAACACTAGAACAGTTGCAAAATTTTAAGTATCTTGGAAGCAGGATAGACACCGACTGGAAGTGCATCACAGAAATTAAAACAAGGATAGCAATGGCAAAAGAGGCGTCTGGGCAGAGAACTCAGAAAGAGACTCATAAAATGTCTTGTATGGAGTGTTCTTCTATATGGCGCTGAAACATGGACTGTGAGGAAAAAAGACAGAGAAAGGCTGGAGTCTTTTGAGATCTGGACATGGCGGAAGATGGAAAGAATAAGTTGGATGGACAGAGTAAAAAATGAAGAGGTACTGAGAAGAGTGGGAGAGAAAAGACAGTTACTAGATGTAATAAAGAGAAGAAAAAGAAACTGGATTGGGCATATACTAAGAAAGAATGACGGACTGATAAAAACAGTTTTAGAAGGTTATGTACGTAGAAGGGAAAAGGAAGAGAGGACGGAAGAGATTCCAGATACTGGATGACATGATGGACGGTACAACATACAGCAGCCTTAAGAAGGAAGCAATGGATAGCAGAAAATGCAGAGGCAAAGGACCTGCTAATATAGCAGATAACTGATGATGATGCCTCGAATAATGGCTTTCTTCTGTTGGGAATGATCGTACATGGTCTTTTATGTTATGTATGTCAGTGACATTATATTTTTGCTTGTGTGATGCGGCGGAAGTGCCTCGGGATTCCCTGAACACTATATCTCCTTTCTTTAAACGTTCCAAGAGTAGTTGGTATTTCTTTTTCGATATTCTGAAAACAGCTAAGAAGGTACTGTTACAGACCCGTACGGTACCTCGCCATGATGGAATAGTGTACGTAGCTGACGTCTTCTGCTGTCTGCTGGATCTTCATAGCTCCCATGGCGTCTTCTTGCAGTGTTCGTCAGTTGAATTAGACTAATTAAATACGTGCCTTGTGCATCGTTTGCTAAATGAGAGAAATCCTCTTACAGCTTCTGGAAGTGGCTCTTGATCAATGATTGGCATGCATATAGGCATTTACAGGAAGCCTTGATAGAGGGAACACAGTGGAATCAGCAACAATATTGAAGGAGTTTAATGCAAATAATGTGTTGATTACGTTGTTATATTTAACAAAGAACTGATTGAAACCTACCTTGCCTGGAGGTTGATACACCTCCTTCACTTTTGGGATGTTCCTTGTCATCTTAGCTCTGTATAATTCTTCAGTAAGCATCAAAACACACTTAAATGAGTAGTGAATATAAATCAACACTCAGACTTCACTGAGTGTAGCACTGACTCTCACTGAATACTGAATGGCACATACATCCTTTTCCACACCAACAACTGTGGAGTAGAGAGCCTGTATAGGGAATACAGGCTCTCTACTGTGGAGTTACATCATATGCCATCTAGCAGCGTCGGTGGGAACTACAAGCAGTCGCTCTGGACATAGATCTCTCTCCAGGCCGCTGGCAATGGCACGTAGGACATTTTCAATGCAAAATTGGAATAATGACTGATTTGGTTCTTACACCCTTTTCCATGTCAGCTCTTCAGTTATTACTGACCCGCACTGCCGGCCGGAGTGGCCGTGCGGTTCTGGGCGCTGCAGTCTGGAGCCGGGCGACCGCTACGGTCGCAGGTTCGAATCCTGCCCCAGGCATGGATGTGTGTGATGTCCTTAGGTTAGTTAGGTTTAATTAGTTCTAAGTTCTAGGGGACTGATGACCTGAGAAGTTAAGTCGCATAGTGCTCAGAGACATTTGAACCATTTTTTGACCCGCACTGCGCAAAACGTAAAACACAAGACGCTTTCTGTAGTCCTGATACCATTTTTACTAGAACTGAAGTGGGGTGCAAACTGCTGCTATCTAGCGGGAACCATGTAAAACTCGAGAGTTTGCTCTTTCCAACAGTACAGTGTTCAAGCACATATCTCAAATAACATTGTAGTTATGATTTTCTTTTAATCAGATGATTCTTTTTGATACACCCCGTATAATGGTAACATTTCTATACGGCCTTCTTGCATTCTCAGCTACAGTTTTACACCTGGTGGTAAAACTGAAACAAATTTTTTCCAACGGTTCTGCATTCATCATCATCAGTGTTCTGCCAAAAGGCAGGTTCTCACACGGTAGTTCTCCAGGCTGTCCGGTCTGCTGCCATCCTCTTCAGCACTGCATAATTTCCTCCTCCCTTTATGTCGTCTATCATCTTGTATCTCCCTCTTCTTCCCAGTCTTCTCCCACAAACCATTCCTTCCAAAGCATCTGCTAGCAAGCACTCCCTTCTTAATGAATGTCCCAACCAGTTCTTTTTCCTTTCTCTTACAACCTTCAGCACACATCTTCCCTCACCAACCCTTTCCAATACTCTTTCATTACTCACTCTTTCCATCCAGCTTATTCTCTCCATTCTCCTCCACATCCACATGTCAATTGCTTCTAACCTTTTTCCATCCTCTCGTCTCAGCGTCCATGTTTCTGCCCCATATAGTGCCACACTCCAGACAAAACATTTGCCAACCCTTTTCCTTAGTCCTTTATCTAATTTGCCACGTAAGAGTCTCCACTTTCTGTTGAATGCCTCCTTCGCTATGGCAATTCGAGTTTTCCCCTCCTGGTGACATCTCAAGTCTTCAGTTATTGTGCTTCCAAGATATTTAAATGCACTTACTTGGCTAATGGTAGATTGTCCTATTTCAATATTGGACAGTCTGCGTGTTGTACTGATGACCATACTGTTTGCTTTTGCTGTGTTTATTCGCATCCCATATTCCACACAAGCTTCATTTAGATCTTTCCGCATGTTGCTCACTTTCTGCCACATTACTGCATTAAAATATCTATGAAGTTTCGCTGCCGTGCGATAATCACAGTGTACACTGGACAACTGTGTGTAGCTGCACTTCAATTATAACCAATCGGTATTAGAATCGCACAACAACGTAGCTTCGAAAATTAACATTTACAAATTCATTCTTGTTAAATAACTACACAGTGAATAAGAACAGTTATTCCCATATGTACTGAACCAACGAACATAGTAAGATAAATGTTACATTATGCATAGGAAAGCATGGAATTTACATCAAACACATACAGGGTAGCCCACGAAAAACCGACATCGAGTGGACACTGCTCGCCAATTACGCACGCATTGTTGCCCGCCGCGAGCAGATACAACAAAAAATAGATATACGTGTAATAATTAGACAATAAAGAACTAACAAATAAGCTAATGCAATAGTCTACATTTACGGAATTAGTAGGTTCAAAAATGGTTCAAATGGCTCTGAGCACTATAGGACTTAACTTCTGAGGTCAGCAGTCCCCTAGAACTTAGAACTACTTAAACCTAACTAACCTAAGGACATCACACACATCCACGCCCGAGGCAGGATTCGAACCTGCGACCGTAGCAGTCACGTGGTTCCAGACTGAAGTGCCTAGAACCGCACGGCCACACCGGCCGGCGGAATTAGTAGGTGCTGACCTTGTGCTTCAGTGCACCTTAGCGCAGTCCCTAAAATGTTAACGTACACTTTAATCAGCTCTACCGCATCAGTTCTCAAGATTTCAATGTGAATATTGTCCTTCAAGTCTCTAACGCTATTGATTCATTTGCGTACACTTTTTCCTTTAGGTTGCCCCACGAATAGGTCCAGTGATTGCAGCGACCACAATCCTTTGCTAATTGTCCTTTTCTCTACGAATCTTTGATGAATACGTGAGATCGACTCGCGTGAAATGTAACAGGTGGCTGAACCTGTTGAAAGATAGCTTACGTAGGTTCATGTGGGGTCAACTGTGTACAGGGTCATTATAATTAAACTTTCAAAACGCTGTAGAAATAACACCACTCGTCAGAATGACATCAAATTCCAACGGAATGTTATCGGAGAAGGGGGGAAACGCATGGCATAAGAGAAAAAAGTGTGAAAATTGATCAATAGATGGCGCTATATGTGTCAGAATACGTAAATGAAAACACGTGTCATGCGCACGACCCATTGAGGTTGGTATAATCACGTCGGGTACACGCCTTTTCCTCCTTTCGCGTCTGCGACGCTCGCCAAGACAATCTCAATGCAGGATCGCGCTCTGCTGGTAAAGCTACACTGCTGACCATTAAAACTGCTACACCAAGAAGAAATGCAGATGATAAACGGGTATTCATTGGACAAATATATTCTACTAGAACTGACATGTGATTACATTTTTACGCAATTTGGGTGCGTAGATCCTGAGAAATCAGTACCCAGAATAACCACCTCTGGCGGTAATAACGGCCTTGATACGCCTGGGCATTGAGTCAAACAAACAGAGCTTGGATGGCGTTGCTCGGCCACCATTGACCATACGTTTTCAATTGGTGAGAGATCTGGAGAATGTGCTGGACAGGGCAGCAGTCGAACATTTTCTGTATCCAGAAGGGCCTGTACAGGACCTGCAACATGCGGTCGTGTATTATCCTACTGAAATGTAGGGTTTCGCAGAGATCAAGTGAAGGGTACAGCCATGGGTCGTAGCACATCTGAAATGTAACGTACCACTATTCAAAGTGTCGTCAATGCGAACAAGAGGTGACCGAGACGTATAACCAATGGCACCCCGTGCCATCAGATCAGGTGATACGCCAGTATGGCGATGACGAATACATGCTTCCAATGTGAGTTCACCGCGATGTCGCCAAACACGGATGCGACCATCGTGATGCTGTAAACGGAACCTAGATCCATCCGAAAAAATGACGTTTTGCCATTCGTGCACCCAGGTTCGTCGTTCAGTACACCATCGCAGGCGCTCCTGTCTGTGATGCAGCGTCAAGGGTAACCGCAGCCACGGTCTCCGAGCTGATAGTCCATGCTGCTGCAAACGTCGTCGAACTGTTCGTGCATTTGGTTGTTGTCTTGCAAACGTCCCCAACTCTTGACTCAGGGGTCGAGACGTGGTTGCACGATCCGTTCGAGCCATGAGGATAAGATGGCTGTCATCTAGACTGCTAGTGATACGAGGCCGTTGGGATCCAGCACGGCGTTCCGTATTACCCTCCTGAACCCACCGATTCCATATTCTGCTAACAGTCATCGGATGTCGAGCAACGCGAGCAACAATGTCGCGATACGATAAACCGCAATCGCGATAGACTACAATCCGACCTTTATCAAAGTCGGAAACGTGATAGTACGCATTGCTCCTCCTTACACGAGGCATTACAACAATAACGTTCCACCAGGCAACGCCGGTCAACTGCTGTTTGTGTATGAGAAATCGGTTGAAATTTTCCTCATATCAGCACCTCGTAGGTGTCGCCACCGGCGCCAACCTTGTGTGAATGCTCTGAAAAGCTAATCATTTGCATATCAGAGCATCTTTTTCGTGTCGGTTAAATTTCGCGTCTGTAGCACGTCATCTTCGTGGTGTAGCAATTTTAATGGACAGTAGTGTATATAACAAGAATGATGACTGTGCACAAGTCGCTCTGTTGAAGTTCCAGACACTGAATGGTTTGAAAATAGGCGTTGGTCCGACGTTACAGTGGGTCTGGAGAAAATAATTCGGAAATTCGAAAAGGCGGGTTCCTTTCGTGTGGAACATGGTAGAGGGAGTAAACGAATTGATTCGACGTCAGTGTCAGCAGGGGCCACAGCAATGTAGGAGGAGACGAGTGGTGGTGTGCAAACGTGTAGCGTACGGAGAATTGCCCGAACATTGGACACACCCGTGAGCACAGTGTGTAAAATCCTACGAAACATCCTTCTTCGCTAGCCATTCAAAATTACCCATGCGCACGAGTTGCTTCCTGTTGACCTGCCAGCAAGAGAGACCTTTGCTCTATAATCTCTTGCTCGCATACAATGACTGGCCGTGAAAGATTTTTCGGACAGATGTAGCCCACTTCCATCTGACAAGGATATGTCAATACACAGAATTGTCCTACATGGGCAACAGAAAATTGACACGCAAATCAACCAGTACCACTTCATCCTGAAAAGGTCATTGTGTGGTCGAGGTTTACGGCATCATTTATCATACGGCCATATTTTTCCGAAGAGACAGGTGCTTCCGGTCCTGTTACCTGTACCGTCACTGGTAAGCGCTATTGGTGTCTTTTGTGCAACCACGTCGTTCCAGCTCTCCAACACCGTGGATATGTGGATGGGATCTCTGCAAATTGCAAATCCAGTTAAGCAGCTGCTGAATCGTCATTTCGGAAATGCTAGAATTATCAGCCGCTTTTCCTTACAGCCTGATCTTAATCCGTGCGACTTCTGGCTGTGGGGCTGTGTCAAAGATCTTGTGTTCAGTGTTCCGATTGCAAACTTAGCTGCACTGAAGGCACGCATTGCGCAACATATTCTGAATGTGACCCCGAAAACATTTCGATCAGTTGTGGAACGTGCTGTTTCTCGATTTCAACTTGTTGCAGAAAACAACATATTGAACATGTTTTGCGCCTATCACACGGAAATTAATAATCCGATTTGATTTTGATTGATGCCTTTATGCGGATTTTGGTCTCAGGACAATTAAAAACCGATTTTTCCCATCCGATGTGATATGACCTTGCCGTGGTGGATGTGCTTACGTAACTAATACACACGGAGTACTACAGTTTGTTTAACGTCAAACGTACACCTTAGGCATTGTTGTATGATTCATTTGTCATTTGTAGTCGACCTCAATTACATTATGATGTTTATAGCACCATCCATTGATGCATTTTGTAACTATTTTTCTTCTGCCATGCGTTTTCCCCTTTCTCTGATGATATTCCGTTGCAATTTGACGTCATTCTGACCTACATCTACATTTATACTCCGCAAGCCACCCAACGGTGTGTGGCGGAGGGCACTTTACGCTGTCATTACCTCCCTTTCCTGTTCCAGTCGCGTATGGTTCGCGGGAAGAACGACTGCCGGAGAGCCTCCGTGCGCGCTCGAATCTCTCTAATTTTACATTCGTGATCTCCTCTGGAGGTATAAGTAGGGGGAAGCAATACATTCGATACCTCATCTAGAAACGCACCCTCTGATCAGTGGTTGTTTCTACGGTGGTTTGAAAATTTAACTTTAATTGTAATCATCCAGTATTAAATTCCTGAAAGATTTGCATATACTCAGCAGTGTTTACTGTTGTTTCAAAGAATACACGACCCACAATCCGACTTGCTGACAGGACACATCCCACTCAGATTTTTTTCACCGTGAAGAGGTTCCTCATCCTCCTGTAGCGACTGTTTGTTCACCAACATCTGATGTCCTGCGAGTTCACATGTGCTACCAGATGCAACCTGGATTCATCGCAGCTGATCCAACACTCTACTCAATTGTTTTACACAGATATTTACAGTAATTTACACGTTTTGCCTTAACTTTCTAAAAAAAAAATGGTTCTAATGGCTCTGAGCACTATGGGACTTAACATCTGTGGTCATCAGTCCCCTAGAACTTAAAACTACTTAAACCTAACTAACCTAAGGACATCACACATCCATGCCCGAGGCAGGATTCGAACCTGCGACCGCAGCGGTCACGCGCCTAGAACCGCACGGCCATACCGGCCGGCTTAACTTCCTCCTTTAGTTCTTCGACACGTCATTTTGTAGGGCTTCATCCCTGCATGGTGTAAAAAACATGTCGACAAAACCTACGCGAAACGATCACCTGTTGCGACAATTAACGTGTCGACTTTCGATCATTCGTGTTCGAATCTCTGCAATCACAGCAGATGTACAAACGGACGGGGCTCGATTCTTTTTTGCATTTGCATCTGTTTCTGGAGAGCCCCATTTGCAAACAGCAGTATACAGGATTTGGTGACACGACATGGAAACGGTCGTGGAGTTGACCGAGTCGGAGGAAGCTTATTTGTTTTTAAATTTTCGCGGTTAAAATAAACCCGTACTGTATGAAGATGGCGGCACGTTTTGATGTTTTGGATAGAACAGAAGATGAAGAAGTGTTTTACATCGGTTGGATAGAAAGTAGTGGGAACACTGCGGTAATATGTAGTAAGGCAGTAAGCGGCGAAGGCCCCTGTAAACGCTCAAACATTTTGTCAACCTTAACTATGCTGTCAAATATTTGAGCGTGTACAGTGGAGTTTGACATGTTCGTCAAGCGTAGATCGTCTTAGACGTGTTTGACAGAAATTTTGATTGACAGAAACTTTGGCTAGATCGCGGACATTGTTTGTGTTGACGTTTCGCAACATATGTTTAGTGAAAAATTGTTTTATTACGATTTATCTCACTGTATCGTGAGTTTCCACAAATATGAGCCGCGCGGAGTGACCGAGCAGTTTGAGGCGCTACGTCACAGATCGCGCGGCCCCTCCCACCGGAGGTTCGAGTCCTCCCTCGGGCATGGGTGTGTGTGTGTGTGTGTGTGTGTGTGTGTGTGTGTGTGTGTGTGTGTGTGTTTTCAGCATACGTTAGTTTAAGTAGGGACCGATGACCTCAGCAGTTTGGTCCCTTAAGAATCACATACATTTGAACTTTTGAACACTGCTATGAATACTTTTTATCAAGTATAAAAGCAAAATAGCACAGTCAATAATCGAACTGGTAGAGGTAACACACCTTTCCCACCCATATATTACGCATGAAGAAGTTATGAACAAAATCAATATTTTATGGACACAGTGACATACAAGGGGACTGGAATGAAATAAAAGAAACGAAGTTCTCCGGTTCTTCAACGGACATGCAGGCAATATGTTCCCGCATTGCAGTAGTTTAGTGACCTGTCATTAGAGGACAATCAGAAGAAAATAAATTTTCGCACGCTTGTGTCTTCTATTACATTTCAGTGTGAGGATGAAATAATGTTAAACAAGTTACTAAACGTTTCACTGCCTATCCGCAGAAAGTTGATGTAATCATCAGCTCCTGAGTGAAACATTTCCATTAACAGCTTTTCAGTTGCATATTTCTCATTTTAAACCATTCCCTGGATCAGCGTCTTGCCTTTTTTCTTCATTAAACACAGTGCAAGAGGCTATGTTGGAAATGCTTTATCTGCATTTGTAGCAATTCCTACTAGTGCCAAAATACAGCATACACGAATAGTGTCTGCTTAAAAAGTAAGATTAAATTGACAAGCTTTCATAGTACGGGCATGTTTTATGTGGTGTCACCGCTAGACACCACACTTGCTAGGTGGTAACTTAAATCGGCCGCGGTCCTGTAGTACATGTCGGACCCGCGTGTCGCCACTGTGTATTCGCAAACGTAGCGCCACCACAGGGCAGGTCACAAGACACGGACATGACCTCGCCCAGTTGTACGGACGACATAGCTTGCGACAAGACGTATCACGTCTTCCTCTCATTTGCCGAGAGACAGATTAAATAGCCTTCAGCTAGTCCATCGCTACCATCTAGCAAGGCGCCATGTGTATCATTGCTAATTGCTTACTACTATGCAAGAGATGTATTTCAACAAGAACAAGACTACATAAAAGTTAAGTATATTAAAATCTCTCTTCTTTTCTTTATAGTTTTTCATCCAGTCTCCTGTTTCAGAATTTACGCCCGTCTGCGTTAGTTTCGCGTGCACCTAGCCACTCATTGTGTCGAGACCTTAGGGAATCGACACAACAATATTTTGGCGCCGAGGAGTGGTGCCGCGCCCACGTTGCAGTCTTTGTGTTATATTTGCTCTAATTTGCTTGTGTCATGGCTTCGCCGCATTCTCCAGATGTACTGTCCGAATTTTATCGCTTGCAGAATCAGCAGACGCAGGCGTTATTGGAAGCCCTTGGACAGCTCGTCCAGGGTCAACGTGCGCTGCAAACCGATGCGGCGGCAGCCGCTTCATCGCTACCGCAGCCACACAACGCTGTCGCACCGCCATTTCGGCCCTTTGAGGCCCATAACGAGAGCTGGACTGAGTGGGCCGATCAGTTCCGGTTCCACCTCACAGCTTATGGAATTCAAGGTAAAGAGCGGCAGCCGTTTTTGCTTTCTTGTGTCGGTGTGTCTACCTACCGTGTGATAGTGAAATTGTTTCCCCGACGCGACGTAGCAACTCTGACCTACGAGGAAATTTTGTCGGCTTTAGATGCCTATTTCAAAGAAACAGTTAATGTTGTTGCAAAACGGTATACGTTTTTTCGTACAAAACGTACCGCCGGTCAGACTAATAGGGAGTGGGTAGCAACTTTGCAAGGCCTTACTAGAGACTGCGCGTTTGCCTGTGAATGTGGCCTCCCATATTCAGATACTATGGTGCGTGATGCAATTGCACAGAACGTTTCGGATGTTCGCATAAGGGAACAGATTTTGAAGCTAGTTAATCCCTCCCTGCAACAAGTGATAGACATATTGGACAGGCAAGACACACTTGACTTTGCTCAGGAATCATTTGAAACTTCGCCAGCAGTGTGTCACATTAATCGGCCCGCCCGGCCTGCTGCACGGGACGCTAAGCAGCCCTCGCGCCCGACTTCGCAGCGGCAGCCTAGCTTGCAACCACGTGCGCCGCGTAAGCAAGCAAATGCAGTGAAATCTTGCCCGCGGTGTGCCACTAGACATTCGCGTGAAAATTGCCCGTCACGCCAAGCTATTTGCTTTTACTGTCACAAGAAAGGACATGTACAAAGTGTTTGCCAGAAAAAGTTCAGATCAGACGATCACACAAGTTCCAGGCCCTTTGCTTCGCGCCGGAATCGAACCCAGGACAATCAGGCTCGTGGACCTTCGCCCATGGACATTCATGTAGTTCATTCCCACCCGTCCAGTGACACTTTAGCTAACAGTGACTGTGTTCGTCCCACCCAAAGTGTGCGTCGACGTCGCCGGAAATCCCGTAAAGTCGCAAGTGCTTCTGTACCTGTCTCAGTTCACATTGCACGAGACAGTCCCTCTTGTCGTCAACAAGACAATAAACTTTTTGTGGACTTAGACTTTGTAGGAAAAGTGATCCCATTCCAGCTCGATACCGGAGCTGCTGTTTCATTGCTCAATCACGACACGTACAAACAACTGGGCGCCCCGCCATTGCGTGCCGCAAATGTTACGTTAACTAGTTACTCAGGACAGCATATACCTGTGTTAGGACAGTGCAGCCTTCTTGCCACATACAGGGGACAGACAAAACTTGTGTCATTTTATGTTCTTCGTTCCTCTAGTGCAGTGAACTTGTTTGGTTTAGATTTGTTTCAATTGTTTAATATGTCTATTGTAAATCAGGTCCTATCAGTGAATCAGACTGTGCCTTCCGCCAGTGTTTCTAGTCTTTGTGAAGAATTTGCAGACATTTTTGCACCGGGCCTTGGTTGCGCTAAGAACTATGAAGCGCATTTGGAACTGAAAGACAACGCGCAACCGAAATTTTTCAGAGCGCGCAATGTTCCCCACGCATTGCGTGATGAGGTCGCAAGAACATTAGCCGAATTAGAATCTCAAGGTGTAATTGAACGTGTGCAGGCTTCTCTCTGGGCCTCACCCTTAGTAATTTTGCCAAAACCTTCCGGAAAATTGAGACTTTGCGTGGACTTCAAGGCAACTGTGAATCCACAACTTGTGACTGCTACTTTTCCTTTGCCCCGCCCGGAAGATCTTTTTGACAAACTGTGCCCGGGAAAATATTTTTCAAAATTGGACCTAGCAGATGCGTACTTGCAACTCCCTGTGGACGAAGAATCCCAGCGCGTCTTAGTGGTTAACACGCATCTTGGCTTGTATCGCTTCAAAAGACTGCCATTCGGGTGTGCATCCGCCCCTGCTTTATTTCAGCAATATTTACAAACTATTTGTGCGTCGGTCCCTACTGCTGCGAACTATCTGGACGATATTGTGATCTCAGGAAAGACAGAAGCCGAACATTTGCAGAATCTCCGGACCTTCTTTCAGGTCTTGCGTCAGAATGGTCTTCGCTTGAGGAAGGACAAATGTGTGTTTTTTGCTCGTGACTTACCGTACCTGGGGCATGTCATAAATGCCCAAGGTATACATCCGAGTCCAGAGCACCTTCGTGCCATTCAGGACTTGCCGTCACCGCAGAACTTAAAACAGCTACAGAGTGTGCTGGGTAAGGTAAATTATTATCACCGATTTGTGCGCAATGCTTCTTCTATTTCAGCTCCGCTTCATCGCTTACGCCGTAAAGGTGTTCCGTTCGTCTGGACGACGGAATGCGAACGCGCCTTTCGCCAGTTGAAATCGGCGTTACTTTCAAATACTTGCCTTACGCCATTCGATCCCCGAAAACCCCTTTTGTTGATGGTAGATGCCTCGGATTTCGGGATCGGTGCTGTGCTTGCGCACAAGGATGGCTCGCATGATCGCCCTATTGCCTTTGCGTCCAAATTGCTCTCATCTGCGCAAAGAAATTATTCCCAAATAGAGAAGGAAGCTTTGGCTCTTGTGTTTGGTGTAACAAAGTTTCACGATTTCTTGTATGGTCGTCACTTTACAATCATCACGGACCACAAACCTTTGACATCACTTTTTCATCCAAACAAGCCTGTACCTCCACGTACAGCGCAGAAATTCATTCGCTGGTCTCTTTTTCTCTCGCAGTACCGCTACGATATCTTGTATCGGTCCACTGCTAAGCACGGAAACGCTGATGCGTTGTCCCGTTTGCCTGTTGCTGAGGATAAAGCATTCGATTCTTCCGAACTTGCTTGCATGTTCATTGATTCGGAAGCCGATGACGTGGTCGCATCGTTTCCGATTGATTTTCGTCGTGTAGCTACTGCCACAGCTGCTGACCCTGTCCTTGCTACTGTTTTGCGTTTTGTTGCTACGCAATGGCCCTTGTCAAAGTCACGGATCGAGGATCCTTTGGTTCGCCGTTTTTTTGCTCACAAGGAGAGACTTTTTGTACGACGTGGTGTTTTGTTGTTGCGTTCCGATAATGATCAATCCCGAGTCGTAGTCCCACGTTCGTTACAGTCCTCTGTCTTACGGCTTCTTCACCAAGGACATTGGGGCATAGTGCGAACGAAACAACTTGCTCGACAGCACTGTACTTGGTTCGGAATCGATGCTGCGATTGCGAATATGTGCTCCTCTTGCGTGGCGTGTGCCGAACAACAATCCGCACCGCCGCGGAAATTCTTTGCATGGCCGAAAGCCACTTCCCCTTGGCAACGCTTGCACATCGATTTTGCTGGTCCCTTCTGGAATGCTCGATGGTTGGTTGTGGTCGATGCTTTCAGTCATTTTCCTTTTGTTGTCCGGATGTCTTCCACGACGTCTTCTGCCACAATCCAAGCCTTGTCTGCTATCTTTTGCCTTGAAGGTCTTCCGCAGACTATTGTTTCCGACAATGGCCCACAATTCATGTCCGCAGAATTTCAGTCGTTCTGCAAGGCCAATGGTATTCAACATCTGACATCCGCGCCGTTTTCGCCTCAGTCAAACGGTGCCGCGGAACGATTGGTCCGGACTTTCAAGTCACAGATGTTGAAGTTGAAAGAGTCGCATTCTCGGGAGGCCGTTTTGTTGCTCTTTTTGTCCTCATATCGCTCTCAGCCCCGCGATGGTCGCTCGCCGGCTGAGTTGCTCCATGGTCGTCCTCATCGAACTCTGATGTCTTTGCTGCATCCGCCACATCAGGTTCCTGTGCAGCGGCAGACTCCTGCTTTTGCTCCTGGCGACGTTGTCTATTATCGCAACTATCGCGGTTCACAGCGTTGGCTCGCAGGGCGCATTCTTCGCTGCCTCGGCCGCGCGATGTATTTGGTTTTGGGGGCCTCTGGTGAGGTGCGTCGGCATCTCAATCAGCTGCGCCTCTGTCGTCGCCTGGGTTCTGCCGCTCCCCGTCTGCTTTCAGCGACGGAGCCGTCCGGTCAGCGCCTTGGGGACCCATCTACTGGCTCGCCTCATCCCCAGGTGTTACCGACGATGCCTTCCATTTTGCCTCATGGCGTCGCGCCGCCGCAGCCGCCGCCGGCGCCGCCAGCAGCGGACGCTTCGCTGCAGCCGCCTCGCGCCTCCCTGGGTCACGCGCCGCAGCTTGCTTCCCGTGACCAGCCGTCCTCCGCCATGGACCTCTTGCCCGCTCCGGACCAGATGTCGTCTTCGCCCGTCGGGTGCTCCGACCACATGGAGGTCGACCCTTCTGTCTCATTACGTGCGCATACACCTCATGTTGACGTGCACCCTGGACTAGGTTTGCAGGCGTTTCCTAGCTCCCCTCGGACCGAATGGCCGGGTGCGGGTGGCACAGCCTCGCCTGTTGTTAGGCTCCCCACCTCATCGCATACGTCAACATGGGGTCCTCCCCACGGCGGGCGGAAGCCTTATCTCACGACCGTTCGCCGATTTGCGGGGGAGGAATGTGGTGTCACCGCTAGACACCACACTTGCTAGGTGGTAACTTAAATCGGCCGCGGTCCTGTAGTACATGTCGGACCCGCGTGTCGCCACTGTGTATTCGCAAACGTAGCGCCACCACAGGGCAGGTCACAAGACACGGACATGACCTCGCCCAGTTGTACGGACGACATAGCTTGCGACAAGACGTATCACGTCTTCCTCTCATTTGCCGAGAGACAGATTAAATAGCCTTCAGCTAGTCCATCGCTACCATCTAGCAAGGCGCCATGTGTATCATTGCTAATTGCTTACTACTATGCAAGAGATGTATTTCAACAAGAACAAGACTACATAAAAGTTAAGTATATTAAAATCTCTCTTCTTTTCTTTATAGTTTTTCATCCAGTCTCCTGTTTCAGAATTTACGCCCGTCTGCGTTAGTTTCGCGTGCACCTAGCCACTCATTGTGTCGAGACCTTAGGGAATCGACACAACATTTTACACATCCGCGGCTAGACAATAGCGAACTCAACGGGCAGGTTTGCTCTTTTAAAGTTGTCGCGCGGCGCAGCCGAGCAGTTCAAATGTTTCAAATGGCTCTGAGTATTATGGGACTTAACTTCTGAGGTTGTCAGTCCCCTAGAACTACTTAAACCTAACAAACCTAAGGCCATCACACACATCCATGCCCGAGGCAGGATTCAACCTGCGACCGTAGCGGTCGCGCGGTTCCAGATTGTAGCGCCTAGAACCACTCGGCCACACCGGCCGGAGGCTGAGCAGTCTAAGGCGTCTTGTCACAGTCAGTTCGGCTTCCCCGTCGGAGGTTCGAGTCCTCCCTCGGACATAAGTGTGTGTGTGTGTGTGTGTGTGTGTGTGTGTGTGTGTGTGTGTGTCGTCCTTATCGTAAGTTTAAGTTAGACTAACTACTGTGTAAGCTTAGGGACCGATGACCTCAGCAGTTTGGTGCCAGAAGACCTTACCACAAATTTCCAATTTAAAAAGTTTCATTGCCCCTTCGAAGAACGTTGACTTAATCATACGGTTCTGATAGAAATATTTCCTTTAGCATATTTTCATGGGTAAATCTCTCATTTTAAGCCCTTACCTGGACCAGAGTATTCTTCTTGTCTGCCGCTCGTGGTCTCACAGTAGCGTTCTCGCTTCCCAAGTACGGGTCCCGGGTTCGATTCTCGGCGGGGTCAGGGATTTTCACCTGCCCTGAGATGAGTGGGTGTTCTGTGTCGTCTTCATCATTATCATGATCACCATCATCATCATCATCATCACGGTCGGAGGAAGGCAATGGCAAACCACCTCCACTGGGACCTTGCCTAGTACGGTGGTGCGGGACTCCCGCATCGTTCCCCTACGCTCTATCAAGTAGCATGGGACTTCATTTCCATTCTTGTTCTTTAAACTCAGTTCCAAAGTTAATGTCAGGACTGCTTTGTCTGCATTTGTGGCCATACTCACAGTGGTGTTATCGCCAAACACCACACTTGCTCGGTGGTAGCCTTTAAATCGGCCGCGGTCCGTCAGTATACGTCGGACCCGCGTGTCGCCACTATCAGTGATTGCAGACCGAGCGCCGCCACACGGCAGGTCTAGAGAGACTTCCTAGCACTCGCCCCATGTTGTACAGCCGACTTTGCTAGCGATGGTTCACTGTCTACATACGCTCTCATTTGCAGAGACGACAGTTTAGCATAGCCTTCAGCTACGTCATTTGCTGCGACCTAGCAAGGCGCCATATTCAGTTACTATATGTCTTCTGAACAGATAATATTGTGAATCATGTACTGTCAAGGGCGACGTTCATCATTAATGGATTAAAGTTAAGTATCAAACTAGCTACGTCCACTTTCTGAATTGTAATTCCTTGTCATGTTCCAGACGTCACGTCAGTATAGTCCTTCCTTCCTCATGCCAGCCTGCGTGAGCTAAAACGTGTGCATTTCGGCCTCCTCTTGTAACACGGTGTTGGCTCTTCTGGCAACACTGCACTCACTACTCTCAAAGTACATGCCAATAGTGTCTGCTTCAAAGTGAGTTTAAACTGACAAACGTTGTCTGAATGTGTACGGGTTTGCTTGGCAAATCCGTGGCCAGATAAGAGCGATTCTGACAAACAAGTTTAATCGTTTACAGGGGCCTTTTGAGTCAGCTGCTGTGTGTACTTACAGGGACCACTGAGTCAGCTGTTGTGGGTATTTTCTGAGAGTGGGCAGTTCAAGCGCCCTAACACCACGTTTAGGAAGCACAAACAGCGTGCGTGGATGAAGGCTGAAGTGACACATGGTCACAGCACACAACGATGTTTCCTTCTGCCACAGCAACCCATCATCCTTCACGGCGGTGTACGATGCCACACGGTGAAACTCGTGCAGGAGCTCCTGTGTCAGTGGGGGCGGGAGGGGCTCAAACATCCACCATATTCAACCGATACGAGTCCATGCAATTATGATCTTTTGGCCAAAATGAAGTAAACTTTGTAGAACACGCTACAACACAAGAGAAGACAACATCTGTGCCACAGAGCGGTCCTTTGCAAGACATCGACAGAGACGGATGCACTGATTGTGTATGGCGCCTTCGATCTTTGTGGAGAAGGTGATCGAGATATAGGTTGATTATATTGAGGCCATGTAACATGGTGAACGTCTGCCAATAAAGTTTGATATGAATTATAACCTTCCACTGCTTTTCATCAAACCCATGTAATCTTGACCATCCAAACTGTCGCCGCAACAATATTGCTATACTTTTGAAAAGGGGAAATCCTTTCGAAGATTGCAGGATCAGGAGATTTGATGAGCGATTAAAATAAAAAGTTTGGTGGTTATTAGGTCAAATCAAAGAGAGGTTGAAATTTCCTGCTTATCAAAATAACGCTATTTCGCCCTTGAGCAGACACTTGATGGCAGTAAGGGCATATGCAACTGGCGTATTTAACACAGTTATTGGTGACAGTTCGGTCTAAGTTGTAGCGACCAAGATTACTGTCCGCCGCATTTGTGTGTGTGTGTGTGTGTGTGTGTGTGTGTGTGTGTGTGTGTGTGTGTGTGTGTGTGTAGGCACTACATTTCAACACGAACCATTTTTGTTCATTCCTCGCCTTTAGAGCGGTGTCAAAAATAGCTACGCCTTATTCTCCTAAAGAGACGGCGCTCCTCACATGTAAAGTTTCTCTTAAACTTCTTTTCGTAACAAGAGTTCTGTGTAATGGTCCGCAGCTGGTGGTCTTGCGGTAGCATTCTCGCTTCCCGCGCACGGGCTCCATTCCC
This sequence comes from Schistocerca nitens, assembly GCF_023898315.1. Lineage (NCBI taxonomy): Eukaryota > Metazoa > Arthropoda > Insecta > Orthoptera > Acrididae > Schistocerca > Schistocerca nitens. Next base: position 143,027,774 of record NC_064625.1, read on the forward strand.
GGCGGGATCAGGTATTTTCTCTGCCTCGTGATGACTGGGTGTTGTGTTCTTCATCATCATTTCATCAGCATTGACTCGCAAGTCGCCGAAGTGGCGTCAACTAGAAAGGACTTGCAATACAGCGGCAGAACTTCCCTGCATGGGGCCTCCCAGCCAACAATGCCATGCGATCATTACATTCTGTGTAGTGTTACATAAACACGGTAAAATAGGCACTTTTCTATGTAACACACAGAGATAAACACAGTCTAATTCCCAGTTACCTGAACGCATTTTGCTGGCTGGAATTTAACGGTGGTGCAGCACAAAGACAACGTAAGTGTGATTGAGCTTTAACTGTGATCACAGGACCCTCGGTTATCTCGTTTTTTTTTTCAGATTGTGGGTGGGGGTGGGGTGTAAACTGAATTTTATATACCTACCACAACAAACCTTAAGAGGGTTTGCAGAGCAGACATGTTGATGGTTTTAGTGTATGAGAACTTAAAGTCCACCCCAGACAGCTACGTCAAATCGTTAAACGTTTGCAAAAGTAATGCTACACATTTCCACATACATGTCTGCCTTCTTCAGAACGAACAAACACAGGTTTGTGAGACAAGCTGAATGTGTGTCTTTGTATGCATGGTTACATCTTCTTTATTTAATATTGTATTCTTCCACTAAACTACACACGAGGAGCATTCAGTCAGTAATGCAATAATGTGTTTTTCTGAAAGCAGGTTGGTTTTAGTCAGGATTCCAGTACAGCATATTATTCCACAAAATACTATTTTTCAATATAATCTCAATTCAATGTGGTGGCCTTGCATCACCTTACTGAGACGTCGTGTATGGCTGTGTGGTACCACTCTACTGGTCGATGTCAGAGTCAACACTGCATCAATAACCTCACCATCCACGTACTGTTTTCCGTAGGGGCCATTCTTAATTGGGTCAAACAGATGGAAGTCAGATGGTGTGAGGTCCACGCTGTACACTGAATGAGGAAGAACAGTCCAATGAAGCTTTGTGAGCTTGTCTCGGGTGTGCAGCTTTGCATTGTCATGAAGAAGGAGAAGTTTGTTTGCATTTTTGTGGCAACAAACACGCTGAAACTCTTGACTTCAGTTTCCCGGGCGTAGCACAGTTGCCCTACACTTCAGGTTATTGCACCATGAGGTTGTTGTTGTTGTTGTTCTGGTCTTCAGTCCTGAGACTGGTTTGATGCAGCTCTCCATGCAACTCTATCCTGTGCAAGCTTCTTCATCTCCCAGTACCTACTGCAACCTAAATCCTTCTGAATCTGTTTAGTGTATTCATCTCTTGGTCTCCCTCTACGATTTTTACCCTCCACACTGTCCTCCAATACTAAATTTGTGATCCCTTGATGCCTCAGAACATGTCCTACCAACCGATCCCTTCTTCTAGTCAAGTTGTGCTACAAACTCCTCTTCTCCCAAATCCTATTCAGTACCTCCTCATTAGGTATGAGATCTACCCATCTAATCTTCAGCATTCTTCTCTAGCAACACATTTCGAAAGCTTCTGTTCTCATCTTGTCCAAACTATATATGATCCATGTTTCACTCCCATACAAATACTTTCAGAAACGACTTCCTGACACTTAAGTCTATACTCGATGTTAACAAATTCCTCTTCTTCAGAAACGCTTTCCTTGCCATTGCCAGTCTACATTTTATATCCTCTCTACTTCGACCATCATGAGTTATTTTGATCCCCAAATAGCAAAACTCCTTTACTACTTTCAGTGTCTCATTTCCTAACCTAATTCCCTCAGCATCGCCAGATTTAATTCGACAACATTCCATTATCCACGTTTTGCTTTTTTTGATGTTCATCTTATATCCTCCTATCAAGACACTGTCCATTCCGTTCAACTGCTCTTCCAAGTCCTTTGCTGTTTCTGACAGAATTACAATGTCATCGGCGAACCTCAAAGTGTTTATTTCTTCTCCATGGATTTTGATACCTACTCCGAATTTTTCATTCGTTTCCTTTACTGCTTGCTCAATATACAGATGAGGTACGACATCAAATAGAATAAATCCTTCAGCGTACCAGAAGACCTTTGCCACGATTTTACTGGCCGAGGATGCAACTTTGAACATTTTCTTTGGAGGAGATGTGGTATCACAACACTCCGCGGATTGCCGTTTTCTTTCCAGTAAGAAGTGATGAGTCCATGTTTCATTGTCTGTGACGATGTTTGACAAAAAATTCTCGTGGTCAGTTTTGTAACGTGCAAGTCATTCTGCATGCATGGTCCATCATTGCTCTCTATTATCTCCTGATAAGCGGAGAGGAACCCACCACACCACTGACTGCCCCAACCGGTGGACGAGTATGTCAGCACTACCAATCAGACACGTGCAGTCGAGCAGCGAGGTATTTGATTGTGATCCATTGATCACCTCGAATAACAGTGCTCACATGTTCCAACATTGCAGGAGTCACAGCTGTGTGTGGCCGGTTGGCACGAGGGAGATCAGACAGGTTTTTAAGGTCTTGTTACGATAATAACAGACGCCTCGCCCAATGACTCGCCAGGCTTTTGTTCACTGCCAGACCTCGACAGACATTCTGCAAGCGCCTATGAAAATCGGCACTGCTCTGCTTTTCCATCACATGGAACTAAGTGACAGCTCTTTGCTTGGAATGAACCTCCATTACAGACGCCATTTTGAAGACCATGTACAGCATCGCCACCTAAGGGGCCATCATGAGTGCATAGGGGCTGCAGTGAGAATATTCCACGATGTCAGACAACAAATTCCGAATTTATTCAACCAAAACTGACTGAGAAAAAAAGTGTTGCATTATGTACTGAATGTCCTTCGTATACAATGCAACACTTTACTAACAATTATTACACAAATTTATCCACAAGGGTTATACATGACTAGTCAAATACTCGGTTGTGACATTATCATGACACCAATCATCATTAATCACACCAAGCACAGGGATCCAGAAAAATGTAGACTATCTTTGATATTTAATGTTAATGGAACAAACTGGCGTACCCTTACAATTCTTGCATTGGGAGGAGGAGGGGGGGGGGTAGATTATTGTGTGTGTTCTATTCAAAGTAAGCCCAATTAGCAGCCAGACAATGTCGATAGTGCTGAACTGTTGACCAGACTATGGAGCTGTCAGGGTTATCGGTGTGAAAGCCACACAGGATGCCTCAATGGTTTCTCATAGCTTGTCAGTGTAGCTAGCTTCTGTTGACAAACTTCATTTTCAAGGTCCCCCATAGGTAGAAGTCAACAGGTGTAAGGTGTAAGGTCTGAGTACTGTGGTGGGTACTCAGCATCTCCTCTTACACCTATCCATCATCCAGGTAGATTTTTATCCAAACAGGCACTGACATCTCTTTAGTAGTGAGGCAGAGTGCCATCTTATTGTAGGCAAAATTTTTCATTTCCAAATACCTCTCAGATGGCAGATAAAACCGATGTTTGCAGCGCAGGAACACTGCTTCACCTTCAAGGAAGAATAGGCCAATCAAACCGTGTGATGACAGACTGCACCATACATTAACACCCTGTAAATTAACATGTTTGCCCACATGAATGTGAGGATTTCCTCTGTTCCAGTAAATCTATCGGTATTTGATTTTAATACTAATTGTGATACACAGAAGGAACTCTTTCAACTCAGTCACACTTTTTTTTGTTAATTGCATGTTATTGATGGTAATTTAAAGTAAGAGATTTAGTTCCGAATGTAACCAAAACTTCATTACCTCCGTGTGTGTTTATGGAATACATGGACGGTATGACAGCAGCGGAAGCATAGTATGAGATACACAAAGAAATCAAGATAGTCTAGTTATTTTCAGTATAATACACTATAGGCCAAATGACTGTTGTTCATCTGTTATCAACTGATAGATCAAATGCTAGTATTCACTGCAAAGTCTTCTTGAACAGTTCTCCCCAAGTGACTCCTTGATAGAATCATTCTGTATCAAAACTTCTGTAACAGGCAACTGATTAATAGTGGAAACTACATTACCAGCAATCATTTAAAAATAGATGCTTCAATCACAGTTGCTCCCAATCAAAATAGTTAGATTTGAGGCTAAAAGGATGTTGCATTATCAAGTCTTGACCTGATCGAGCCCAGCAAAACATTAATGAGTTCTCATGTATTTATCCATTATTACATGGTATGTGATGTGATGTGGAAGCACATACTTATCTCATCTTACAGCCTTCTTAACTGCCTTTGTAATTACAAATGAACTTAAATTTCTACTTCAAAGAGGTTAACCCCCCTTGGAAATCCCTCTTTTCTTTTGAATGGGACAGGTGCTGTGTCTTAACCTATAAGTATTTAATACAGAACAACACAAATTGCTTACAGAACAGTGAATACTGCCAGGTAATGTGGGCGGGGGCGGGGGGGGGGGAGGGGGGGTGCAAGTGATAATTATATCAGTCATATCTTAATACACTCCTGGAAATGGAAAAAAGAACACATTGACACCGGTGTGTCAGAACCACCATACTTGCTCCGGACACTGCGAGAGGGCTGTACAAGCAATGATCACACGCACGGCACAGCGGACACACCAGGAACCGCGGTGTTGGCCGTCGAATGGCGCTAGCTGCGCAGCATTTGTGCACCGCCGCCGTCAGTGTCAGCCAGTTTGCCGTGGCATACGGAGCTCCATCGCAGTCTTTAACACTGGTAGCATGCCGCGACAGCGTGGACGTGAACCGTATGTGCAGTTGACGGACTTTGAGCGAGGGCGTATAGTGGGCATGCGGGAGGCCGGGTGGACGTACCGCCGAATTGCTCAACACGTGGGGCGTGAGGTCTCCACAGTACATCGATGTTGTCGCCAGTGGTCGGCGGAAGGTGCACGTGCCCGTCGACCTGGGACCGGACCGCAGCGACGCACGGATGCACGCCAAGACCGTAGGATCCTACGCAGTGCCGTAGGGGACCGCACCGCCACTTCCCAGCAAATTAGGGACATGTTGCTCCTGGGGTATCGGCGAGGACCATTCGCAACCGTCTCCATGAAGCTGGGCTACGGTCCCGCACACCGTTAGGCCGTCTTCCGCTCACGCCCCAACATCGTGCAGCCCGCCTCCAGTGGTGTCGCGACAGGCGTGAATGGAGGGACGAATGGAGACGTGTCGTCTTCAGCGATGAGAGTCGCTTCTGCCTTGGTGCCAATGATGGTCGTATGCGTGTTTGGCGCCGTGCAGGTGAGCGCCACAATCAGGACTGCATACGACCGGGGCACACAGGGCCAACACCCGGCATCATGGTGTGGGGAGCGATCTCCTACACTGGCCGTACACCACTGGTGATCGTCGAGGGGACACTGAATAGTGCACGGTACATCCAAACCGTCATCGAACCCATCGTTCTACCATTCCTAGACCGGCAAGGGAACTTGCTGATCCAACAGGACAATGCACGTCCGCATGTATCCCGTGCCACCCAACGTGCTCTAGAAGGTGTAAGTCAACTACCCTGGCCAGCAAGATCTCCGAATCTGTCCCCCATTGAGCATGTTTGGGACTGGATGAAGCGTCGTCTCACGCGGTCTGCACGTCCAGCACGAACGCTGGTCCAACTGAGGCGCCAGGTGGAAATGGCATGGCAAGCCGTTCCACAGGACTACATCCAGCATCTCTACGATTGTCTCGATGGGAGAATAGCAGCCTGCATTGCTGCGAAAGGTGGATATACACTGTACTAGTGCCGACATTGTGCATGCTCTGTTGCCTGTGTCTATGTGCCTGTGGTTCTGTCAGTGTGATCATGTGATGTATCTGACCCCAGGAATGTGTCAATAAAGTTTCCCCTTCCTGGGACAATGAATTCACGGTGTTCTTATTTCAATTTCCAGGAGTGTACCTTCCCTCCTCAAGACCAACAATTGTAAAAAAGGAAAACACATTTACCTGTTCCTAGGTGGCACCATGCACTTCTCGTTTCCTGTTGACTGTCTGTCTCTACACGTCTGCAGTAATTTTTAACAGCTCAATTGAGTCATGAATTTGTAGCAGGAATACATTTCAATTTGTGTGCAACACACAAAGTATAACTTACCTCTGTTTCATACTGAATGTAAAATCAAAAGCGAAATAAAACAAACACACACACACACACACACTCTCTCTCTCTCTCTCTCTCTCTCTCTCTCTCTCTCTACCCCCCCCCCCCCCCCTTGACAGTGGTCTGTTTTACTCATATTGGACTTTCTGAAGTAGTAATTAGGCGGGCAGTGTTGCATGCTAAATAATATTCTGCGACATAGTGTGCAGATATTTTCCACTGTCATCCTTTTATTCCAGGCCTAAGCATTAGACCCTGGAAAAAATAATAATATTAAATATTTCTTCACTTTATCTGCTGGCAACTAACAACTAACCACAGAAAGAATGTAACCACAAGAGTTGAACTCAGTGCACTCTCAGAATATGAACCTCAGAACATTGCCAACTTTATTCATTTAATTTAAAATATCCAGAACTGTAGAAATATCCAATTACTTCCACTGCTCAAGGGCATGAGTATTTAGCCTAGGTGCTTCCAGCATTACACTAATCATCTTTATGACAACTTGTTGATTTCCCACAATAATTTAATTATTTGCACACCAGTTAAAATCATTATTCCCTCTGAGTGCAGAATAGAAATACAGATTCGAACAGCCTACTTCCAACAGTTTTCACAGTTTAAATGAGTACCTCAGTGCTGATGAACGTTTCCTCGGTTTGGTGATGAAGGCCTACTGGAGGGAAAAGGGAGGGGGTTTACTGCATCTAGCTGAACTATACACTGGCGTGACAAAAGTCACGGGATACCTCTCAATATAACGCGAGACCTCCTTTTGCCCTGTGTAATGCAGCAGCTTGATGTGGCATGGACTAAAAAAGTCAGTGGAAGTCCCCTGAGGAAATACTGAGCCTTGCTGCCTCCATGGCCATCCGTAATTGTAGAAATGTTGCTGATGAAGGATTTTTTGCACGAACTCAACTCTTGATTATGCGCCATAAATGTTTGATGGGTGGCCAAATCATCTGCTTAAATGTTCTACACTGTTCTTTAAACCAATGGTCAACAACTGTAAGCGTGTCATCGTGCATTTTCATCCAGAGAAATTCCATCATTGTTTGGGAACTTTAGTCCCTGAATGGTTGCAAATGATCTCCAAGTAGCCACACGTAACCATTTCCAGTTAATGATAGGATGAATCAAACCAGAGGTCACAGTCCATTTCAGGTAAATGCAGCCGACACCAGTACGAGCTACCGCCAACTTGCGTAGTGTCTTGTCGACAGCTCGGGTCGTGGCTTCCTGTGGTCTGCACCACACTCAAACCCTACCATCAGCTCGAACTAACTGAAACTGGTATTCAACGGACCAGGCCATAGTTTTCAAATCTAGAGTCAAACTGATACGGTCACTAGCCCAGGAGATGTACTGCAGGCACGTTGTGCTTTTACCGTAGGAACTCCCGTTGATTGTCTGCTGCCATAGCCCATTAACACCAAATTTCATCACACAGTCCTAACAGGTAAGTTCGTCATACGTTCCACAGTTTCTCTGGTTATTTCACGTAGTGTTGCTTGTCTGTTAACACTGACAACTCTACACAAATTGTGCTACTCTTGAGACATTGGCCACTGCATTATCCATGGTGAGAGGTAATGCCAGAAATCTGGTATTCTTGACAAAGTCTTGACAATGTGGATCTCAGAATATTGAAATTCCTAATGATTTTTTAAATGGAATGTGCCATGTACCTAGCTCCAACTTCCATTCTGTGATCGAATTCTGTTAATTCCTATCATGCCACCATAATCACTTTGTGAACTTTTTCAGATTAATCACCTGAGTACAAATGATGGTTCTGTCAATGCACTGCTCTTTTACACCTAGTGTACACGATACCACTGCCATATCTGTATATGTGCCTATTGCTATCCCGTGACTTGTCGCCTCAGTGTATTTGCTGGGTAGAAAAAACGCACATTTTTAAATGTTTAACAATATTTTATTTAGCTCTCTATTAGGTCTTCAAGTACATAGCTCAACACATTTTAACAGAATACAAAAAATAGTAATGAAAAAAATAAGTGATGAACTGGGAACTACTTACAATTATGTTCAATAAATTCAGTGTGTTAAAAAGGCATGCATTACAGTTTTCATACAGGAAAATATGGTATTTTAAACATAAAAATAGTATTTAATAAAAAAGTAATGTGTATCAAGTAAGGAAAGGAAAAACATGGAAAACAACATAAAGGAATAACAGGCATCAACTCTTTAGTAGTCAAAACCACGGAGTTATCCAATATGGAGTACAAACATTAAGGAGAGAGTTACTAAAATAAATACAAGTCACATACATAGTTCAATGTGATTATAGTATGACAGAGTATATAGAGATAAATCATTGTAGTTGCATGTTTATGTATTCTATAACACTCTGATGATCCAGAGCACACTGAAGGACAAGGGTAGTGTTTTACATCTTATTGACAGTGTAATCGTTAAAGAGAGTGCAAATACTGTGTGAAATTGGTGGGGATTAACCTCACATACTACTTATCTGTGAAAACCACATTTAGTGAGGAAGAGAGCAATGCCTGTGCAGGTATTTCACCACATCAAGATTTGTGAGCAAGACTAAAAAAGTTACGCTGTACAACAGGTCAAACAACTGAGAACTCATTATTACTCCAGATAAAGAAAGTACAGTGGTAGTTTTATATAAATGCTTAAAGGAACATACAGTGAATAACTTCTAGCTCTTGGGATCCACAGTCAAACTGAATTTTTCGATTGACACTGTTTTTAGCCCATAGCAATGGGTTAAGTGCCACAATTGCAACCGTGTATTGCAAAATAAAACATTACAGTCAATGGTGGAAAGATGATGTCCTTCAGAAAAGAATATGCCATTTTTTGCATTAAAATAAATTATTGAAAAACAGTTTTAACTGTTAGAACTTTTACAGAGGTCTTCCTGTTGTCTTTGTAAACCTAGACTGTTGACTAGTACCTAATTTGTGATTACAAGTCATGACAGAAGGTGCGCTGCCAGATTTAGAACACACAAAACACGTCTGAAGATAAGTAGCTTGAATAAGGACATTTTGAGTGTACTTCAAGTAAATGGCCCAAAACTAATACCACAAGAAATATTTGCAATTTGACAGTATTATGAAATTCAGAGCAAAACATGAAGCTTCATGAAATCTTGGAAAAATTTAAATATTATGGTGTATCAACATTAAATTTCATCTCTGACATACAGTCACAATCCAGCAAATGAACTGCACAATTCCAACAGAACAATCCAAGGGGATCCAGGTAAACTGGAACCTTACCAGCACAAACACTGCTGTAGAAACGGATCACATCAAACATTACGTGCCAACCATAAACATAACCATAGATATTTTCTTTCAGTTTCACTGGATGCAGTGGACAACACAACTTTTACTGTATAACAAGACAGCAAATATGTTAAAAAATTGAAGTGGTGCCTGCTCGATAACACTAGGTAACTTGGAAAGGAAACAATACTTTTTAGCATGGGAATCCATTAGGACAATCAGCATCAAGTAATTAGAGTTCCTTTGCATAGAGTTCCATCAGTGCATCAGTAATGGCCTTGATCACAATTCACACGAACAAATCACTTAAACATTTTCCCTGTTTTTATAATATCACATGATGCCACTGCTCTGTTCTCCCTTTTTTTCTCTGTAGCTGCTGAGAGACCAGTTTCTTCGGTTATTGTCAAAGGTTTCTGGTGGTCACTATGAGCACTAGTGTACATTCGGTTCAGCTTCAGAATATCACTAGATATCCATGCGTGAAACTGCCAATGTGTAAAGAAATGCTTTCTGTTGCACAACAGATGGCTATCACATTGTACTCAGTAGTAACCACAGATAAATTGATTACACTCGCATGATTGATCCACACAGGTGACAACTGCCATTGGAGTACTGAATGATCAAACTGTATCACTTATCAGCTGTTCTCTAGAAGTCTAAGGCTCACAAAACAACTCATCTATGATTCATTCCTCAGCTCCATGGGCAGACAGATGATACACAAAAATCCACTGCAACAGTATTGCTAAGTATTAGTCCAATTATGTATGCAATACGTGTGCTAGTGTGGTGCTAGTAATCTTCAGACTCAGGGTTCTATATTACCACTCTGCAATATCAGAGCAACAGTAATCCACAACAGCCATCCCAAAGTTACCATTTTGAACAGTGCAGCAGATCTAAGAACCTCGGCTGGTGGCGCGGCGGCCGCCCCTCGGCTGGTGGCGCGGCGGCCGCCCCTCGGCTGGTGGCGCGGCGGCCGCCCCTCGGCTGGTGGCGCGGCGGCCGCCCCTCGGCTGGTGGCGCGGCGGCCGCCCCTCGGCTGGTGGCGCGGCGGCCGCCCCTCGGCTGGTGGCGCGGCGGCCGCCCCTCGGCTGGTGGCGCGGCGGCCGCCCCTCGGCTGGTGGCGCGGCGGCCGCCCCTCGGCTGGTGGCGCGGCGGCCGCCCCTCGGCTGGTGGCGCGGCGGCCGCCCCTCGGCTGGTGGCGCGGCGGCCGCCCCTCGGCTGGTGGCGCGGCGGCCGCCCCTCGGCTGGTGGCGCGGCGGCCGCCCCTCGGCTGGTGGCGCGGCGGCCGCCCCTCGGCTGGTGGCGCGGCGGCCGCCCCTCGGCTGGTGGCGCGGCGGCCGCCCCTCGGCTGGTGGCGCGGCGGCCGCCCCTCGGCTGGTGGCGCGGCGGCCGCCCCTCGGCTGGTGGCGCGGCGGCCGCCCCTCGGCTGGTGGCGCGGCGGCCGCCCCTCGGCTGGTGGCGCGGCGGCCGCCCCTCGGCTGGTGGCGCGGCGGCCGCCCCTCGGCTGGTGGCGCGGCGGCCGCCCCTCGGCTGGTGGCGCGGCGGCCGCCCCTCGGCTGGTGGCGCGGCGGCCGCCCCTCGGCTGGTGGCGCGGCGGCCGCCCCTCGGCTGGTGGCGCGGCGGCCGCCCCTCGGCTGGTGGCGCGGCGGCCGCCCCTCGGCTGGTGGCGCGGCGGCCGCCCCTCGGCTGGTGGCGCGGCGGCCGCCCCTCGGCTGGTGGCGCGGCGGCCGCCCCTCGGCTGGTGGCGCGGCGGCCGCCCCTCGGCTGGTGGCGCGGCGGCCGCCCCTCGGCTGTGTGCTACTGTGGTAGCCCCTCTGTTTGTATCACAGTTGCCTCAGCTGTGGTAGTGCAGTCACTCCTATAGTTACTGCTCGGGCGCCCCTCTGGTTGTGACACATGCTCATCTGTAGGCTCAGTGCTGTTGTAATTCCTGAATATGCTAAGTAAATACAGCAAGATCACTAATCAAAGCCAGCTCCTCTGCTTCGTGGCGGCATTTTGGAACACTTTGTCACACCTGCTGCCCTCAAAATGTGTAATAGTGTCTGTGGGCAGCAACAGCAGAATTAACTGGGTATGAACACCCATGTACACAAGGATGGACTCTGTACACCATTGATTTTCTATAAACAGTGACTTATTATGTAATGCCTACAGAGGTGTTCTTACACAGGCAAGTAACCTCGTCTGGATCTGTGGTTTCATCAGACACAAAGCGCCAAAATATGACGATGATAACTGATCCTTATTCATGCTTGCATTTCACATAAATAGTTAAAAGTTTGTCACAGGAAGTGTTCTGGATACAAAAGAACCCAATACAACATAACCTATAACTAAATGGATGAAATTCAGCAACAAGATTATGATTAAAAAGTAAGTAGAGAAAACTGGTACATTACCATTCTTCATGAATATTTAATGCTAATAACAACTAAACAGATCCTATATATTAACAAATAATCTCACAACATTCATGTACTAAGAATAAAATGTTTAAAATTAACATTTGCTTTGTTGAAAATGTAATGAACTATTGTGCGAAGTATATGAGAAAATACTAAACAACATTTTGTGTCCCATATAATGAACTATAAGTTACACAGTAAAAGCTCACGAAGAATTTTTTCCAACATAACTGTTTCTCATTGGCAATGGTATTATTTCTGTCAAAAGCACAGAATAGGCGCAATCAGTGTTCTTCCCAAACTGATTGATGATGAGCAAGCATAATGCATCTATGCCCACTCGCTGATTTTGGCTTACAGTGTGGAAAAGCCATATGCCCGACTTTCGAAATTTTCCCATTTCGTGCAAATCTCAGACGATGGTGAAATGATCACAGTTGATCACATTTGCCAGTTCTCAACTATACTGAATTGAATTGCTGCGGATTAATGTGTTTAAACAATGATCAAATCTCTAAGGTTTTTCCTTAATGTGGAGAGTCAAAACAATCCACCTTTTTTTGCTGTGCTCTTTCTGACGGTGCAAATGTTTCTGGCTGCCTCTGCTGGTGTCACACTTCTACTGAATTTGACCAGAAGCATATACTGGAAATGTTCAGATTTCTCTAATTGGCCCTTTCTTTTATTCCACAGATCCACTCAGTATCTCCAAATGACAAACTAACAATATATAAACTCAAAGAGCAAGAGTGAATACAAATAAAAATGGCATTCAATAAATAAACCCATAGCAACTGCATAACTTACATACCAAACAAATATTCTACAAACTAATGCACCAACTTAGTACAGTAAGCAGATACTGACTGAGCATCATAAATTAGCAGAGAAGTAACATTAAAAATTGTTATATTGGGAAGCTCATGTCAGGAAGCTGACTCATCATACAGTGTATGAAAAAAAGTAACAGAAAGCAATTGAATAACATACTCATGGCAATTCTGATGGTATTATACAAGGTGTGAATGAAAAGTTATACAATTAATTTTTTCCATTACTCTTACTGAACCCATTGCGTATGGACAAGTTGGGAGTTGGTCTTTCAAACACTGTCTTGCTCAGCCCACTCTCAACTTTTGAAGAGTCAGAACAGCTATTTCCCCATGTCTAGCTATAGTGCAAATGTCACAATGTGTGGTGGAGTTATTACTCCAGTAGCATGCCATTTGATTCTGTATTACTCTTGACAAAAAGTCATGCTGACATCTAGCAAATGATTCAGCAAGCCTTCAGGTACACATGCTTTGTTATATCTGTTTGAGTGACCAAAGCCATTAAAGGAGCCCCAGGAAGACATTGCTGTACATGGACATCAAGCAGTAAAAGAGACAAGATGATCTTGTTCATGATCTTTCAAACACCAGTCATGCAGATGACACCAGACACTTACAGCTATATCGATGTGTTCCACAGATGAAAGTAGCAATTACACCACGGCCGAATTCCCATCCACGTCTCTGCCACCTGGCACAATTTGGCAGCACTGCCCCAACTCCTACAATCCTAACTTGGCTCCAGTAGACTTTTCCCTGAACTTGAGAGGCACAATCATTGGTGAAAAATGTGTAGGTGGCAGAGGACATTATTTTGAGGAATGTTAATCATGTATTAAAGTTTTATAGATTACCGCACATCCAGTATAAGTTAGTTTCACATTTACTGTAACTCCTTTACATTTAATAATTAAATTTACAACCAGTATGTTTGTTCTGCTATTAGTAGTTTTGACTGACCTGACAACTACATTATTACTTTAAAAACAATATTAAACAGAATAATTTAAAAAATGATAGTTGTCTAACTACACACAAGTGCATACATGTCTTGAAACAACCAAATTAATAAAATTATACAAATAACCAAAAGAAAGTGGACACTTACACAACTAAAAGCAAGGCCATAGACAGTTGTTGTTATACACTAGATAGATATACTGTATAATAAATCACTGAACATCTTAACAACCTACAGTCTGATTCATGAAAGATGGTAGTTCCTGCAGGTCGAGGCACAGATGGGGATTGCAAGCTATAATGCTCACAATGGCTATGACAATTACAGCAGAGTGCTCAGAAAATGAGCGCTCACTGGGTGTCAGAGAATGTATAACATACGTGCACAGAACACGCCGAAACTTGCCCACCATTGTTCTTGACTAACTGTAGACATGATAGCACTGCAAATTTGCATGTGTAATTTCAGAAACACACAACCTCACAAGCAAAACTGATTTCAAGAACAGCAAATTTTAACTGTAATCTTCTGTCTCACATTACATTACTTCCATATTTAATATTGAAAGTAATCTAGTATCATATGTTTACTGTTATCTTCTGTATCAATGAATACTAAGACTACATTTTCATTAACTTAAAATTGTATAATGCGAAAAAAAGTTTGCTGAGTCTTATATCACTGAGTAGGTAATTAATCCATAATTACTTTGCAGCTACAAAAACAATCAGTACACCAAAAATTTTATAATCTCTCCACAATATCGGCGAGACTGTTTTGCTTCACAACAAGATCTTAGTAAAAAAAAAAACCATTAACAACTTATTGTGTCAATGAAACAAAGGAATGTTATGTTTCCCTTTTAATACACTGACTCACAGTACAGTGTCTGGTCAGATTAAAAAGGAACTTTAATGTGGAGTGCTATTCAAATATTAATTAGATATTATACTGCTTAACTGACAGAAAGGTCTTGATAACTTCCATTACAAAGAAATTTATTTATCTATCTCTTTATTTATGTCTGTGGACCATTCTGTACAATGGTATTGGTCAAGTTTACATCAAGTTAAAAAATTACAAGTTTCAAAAAATTCGTAACTACATGCATATATCAGTAAAACTACTTATTTCTACAAAAATATCCTCTAAAAAGCATTGATATATGTATACAATTACCGAGGGTTAAAGTCACACTATGTGTTCTGAAAATATTTGCAAATTTGCAGTTCTATATGAAACTTAGTTTTTTTATTTCTAGATTTCTTAACACCTGAATGGACAAGTTTTAATAAAGAGACATTTTGGTTTATTTCTGAAAACAGAAATGTTTTCTATTATCTTTATATAGTTTCGTAATCTACTGTATAGAAGGCATCCTGCTATTATAGGCTTTTTCACAGTTAATTGGAGTCTATTTCCTCCTATGTGATAATGATTTTCATTTCTTGTGTATTGGTATGGACATCTCTGTTTAACAATGCAGCATGGTTACTTTTTACATAATTAATTGTTTCATATACATATAGTGATGCTACTGTTAATATGTTTAGTTCTGCAGGAATCTCTAGGAGATGATTTTGTTATGCATCTTACGGCAGTTGAATATGCAAAAGAGTAAATATTATTATCAGTGTACAGTACACCATGTGGTGATCCTGAAATTTTTAGAAATAAGCATTGCTCAATATATTACATGATAACAAATGAACAATAAAAATAAGTAGAAATTTTGATGACAACTTATTGACTGAAGGTGCATCCAAAGATCAGTTCCTGAATGTTTTACAGAGCTTCAACTTGCATCCGCATATAACTAATCCTACAAGAGTAACTCTTCAAAAAGTCTCATAGATAATATTTTCACAAATATAGAGCCATAGATACAGATGTAATAAATGTTGACCAAGGAATATACGATCACAATGCACTCATCCTTAAATTTCCCATAGCCCCTGTGACCAAAAATAGTTCATATCAACTGTACAAAAGAACTACCTCCATGAACAGTTGCAGTCACTTCATAAATACTCTGACCAACCAATCATGGGAAGAAGTACTGTCACAAACTTGCACAAATGTTGCATGTAATGTTTTTCTTCCCTGTTTATGTTGAATTTCCAAATGTGTGTGCCTAAAAAACTTGTCAAAACAAGCTCATACAGCTGTTTACATGCTAACTCCTGGATCACAACAGGTATTAGAAATTCCTGCAGGACCATGCTTAGCTATAAATATATAAATATCAACTGTACAAAAGAACTACCTCCATGAACAGTTGCAGTCACTTCATAAATACTCTGACCAACCAATCATGGGAAGAAGTACTGTCACAAACTTGCACAAATGTTGCATGTAATGTTTTTCTTCCCTGTTTATGTTGAATTTCCAAATGTGTGTGCCTAAAAAACTTGTCAAAACAAGCTCATACAGCTGTTTACATGCTAACTCCTGGATCACAACAGGTATTAGAAATTCCTGCAGGACCATGCTTAGCTATAAACTGAAAAGTTGTACTGACCCTGAGGTCAAAGAATGTGTAACTAACTACAAAAAATATATAGAAAAGTAATTACAAAAGCAAAATTATTAAGTAATGATAAATTATTAAGAACATCAGGCAATAAATTAAGAACAGTAGAAATTGTGAAAAGGAAAATAGGTAAGAGCCAGAAAATAGTACTAAAAATAGTGAAAATATTGAATAATAAGATGAAACCCTGGTAAATTATATAAATAATTACTTTAAGTGTACCTGTGTCATTAAGTAAAAACTTTACTAAACATGAGAAATTAACAGCCCCAAAAGTAGACAGTAGTATGCTGTTAAATCCCACAAATGATAATGAAATATTAAAGGTGATAAAGAGTCTAAAATCAAAAATGTCTGCAGGTGTGGATGAAGTGCCTGTGTCAATAATAAAAAGGTTGTCCAACAAATTATAAAGCCCCTGGTACATATTGCCAATTTTTCTTTCGGCAAAGGTGTGTTTCCTCAGAGGTTGAAAATCTCTAAGGTTAGACCACTGTTTAAAAAAGGAGATCCACACAAGGTACAAAATGATAGACCAGTATCCCTTCTCCTATTATTTTCCAAATTCTAGAGAAATTAATGAAAACCAGACTCATAAATTACTTAGATGCTTACAAACTTCTGAACTGCGATCAACATGGCTTACGCTTGGGCCACAGCATGGAATCAGCTATCTGTGCTTATACTGAAGAAATTGTCAGGAATCTTGACACTGAAAAATATGTAGTGGGAATTAACTTAGATCTATCTAAAGCTTTCAATACAGTAAATAACCAAATTCTGTTAAACAAGATGGAGGCAATAGGTGGTAGGGGAGTTGTGAGCGCAATGGTTTGAATCTTACCTTCAAGATGGAACTCAGGTGGTACAAATCATCACAGAACATAAAAATCAGATGCAAAGAAATTGGAAATAGGCGTCCCACAGGGCAGTGTTCTTGGTCCCTTATTAATCCTGCTTTATATAAATGACATAAAAAATCCAAATATTTCTACCAAAACAATGTTGTTGCACATGACACAAGCATAATTAAAAGTGATAATCATTAACCACCACAACTGACATAGTCCTGAAATATCTACAACAATGGTTTCATGCTAATGTGTTAACACTTAATCTAAGTAAAACATATTATATACAGTATGGAAAAGCAACCCAAGATATGGACCTTCAGTTACAACTAATTGATAAGGAGGTAGAGAGTGTGCAATCCACAATGTTTTTGGGCAGGCACATTGATCAAAACGTCAGCTGGAAAGACCATTTCAAGTATTTATGCCACAGGTTCAATTCGGCATGTTTTGCGTTGAGGATATTGTCTAGAGTATGCAGCACAGGCTCTACTAGACTAGTGTATTTTGCTTACTTTCAGTCCATCGTGTGACAGCATAGTGTTCTGGAGTAAAACTGAATCAAGCTTAATAGATATCTTCAAATTTCAGAAAAGAGCTATACGAATCATAACACACAATTCTCCAAGAACTCATTGTAGGCCCCTTCCCAAATAACTACAAATACTCACAAAACTATTCATTCTCATACTGGGTAACAAGAGACTGTGAAGTGTAAATAACATGAAGAATGAGCACATACACTCCTACAGCAGTTCAGTACTTTGAGAACTCACATCTTTTTTGATCTCTTAATGATAAAACTGCGTGTAAAAATTCCTCTCTCAAATACTCACTTCACCATGTTGTGCTTATGAAATTGCATGCAGTGTGGGTGCACTGTACATATAAATCAGTGTTTGTACTGGTGAAAACTTTCAAATAACTGCGTATCACAAATCTGAAATAAACTGAATTGCATGAATGCAATGGAACAAAGAGAGAACAGCACCAGTATTCAAGGTATGCCTACTCTCCTGATAGGTTCAAACATACATGCACCATTTGCAGTAAAAGAAATAAGCAGAATTGTACAAACAGATACACAGGATGACATTTCCTGACAACGAATGAACGACGGAATTTTCAGAGTAGATTCTCTAACTGAACATCTTAAAGATAAGAACAGTTAAATTACACGAGTGTGACAAACAATGGATTGATCTGTCCTGGTAACAAAAAATAGACCACATCTTGCAAGAGTAGAAAATATAAAACAGCAACACTGCTAAATGTTTCAATAAATGTGATACACAAGACGTCCTAGTAAACTTAAACACACACACACACACACACACACACACACACACACACACACACACACTCTAACAGTGTTTGCGATGTCGCTGAACTGTTGACCAAACTACGGCTGTCAGTGTCATGGTGTGATAGCTGCACACAATGCCTCTATGGTTTTTCATGGCTCACTCGGGGTAGCTGGCTTCTGTTGATAAACTTCGCTGTTCATGGCACACATAGGTAGAAGTCAAGAGGTGCAAGGGCCGGAGACCATGAAAGGTACGCAACAGCTCCTGTTCGACCTGTTCATCGTCCAGGTAAAGTTTCACCCAAGTAGGCTCTGATATCTTTGTAGCAGTGAGGCAGAGCGCTATTTTGGTTTAGGTAAATTCTTTCATTTTCAAACACCTCTGATATGACATGTAAAATCAATGTTTGCAGCATATGAAGATACACTTCGCCTGTTAACTGTACCTTCAAAGAAGAATGAGCCAATCAAACTGCACAATGGCAGACCACACCACACATTAACACATGCTTGTCGGCATGAACGTGAGGATTTTCGGGAGCCCGGTACATGCAGTTGTGGTGGTTTGAAATACCAATTGATTTGAACTGCGTCGCATCAGTCTAGATGACCATTGCTGCAAACCATTCGTCCTCACAAAGCATTCGCACTACTCCATCCTTCGATCCAGGTCGTCACCGTTTATAGCATGCAGTGATCTTTGAATGTACTGCACAATTTCCACTTTGCACTGTCATCTGTTGGAAAACGTGTGACTACACTACCACGCAAACTTGCAACTATGTGATTTTGCTCCAAAGATACTATCAAAGAATGTCTACATTTTTCTGGACCCCTCTATATAGGAGATTCTATCGAGTAACCTATGTGACAGGTTGTATGACACATTTCAGTAATCATATTTCGCATGTTACCATTGTGAGCATCTATGATAAATGACAGAAACGCAGGGAAACGACGAGTAGGCGACATTGTGTTAGGCAACCATGCTTCACCACAGAGTGGAAGTCGCAGGGTTGCCCAGTGTGTAAAGTTTAAAAGGCTACAATGTAGCAGATCTGATGACAAAGTACAGTGCTGCATGTGTTGAAGATACGTCTCTGCAGCAGATGACCTTACTTTTTTCCATGTAGCCCCAACATCGTCAATTACGATATCGTGGCTTCACTGTGACTGGACCACAGATTAATGTAAACATGTTGCCCAGTCAGATGAACATTCTCATTACATCACATTGATTGTTGTCCCTCAATACACCATCATCCACCTTATTACACAAGCGAGAAATTGACATGTCTCCATAAAACATCTGAGGGCCATGTATCTGAATTTAATACGGCTACACCCAAAAAGAAATCCAGGTCCTCAAAGCGGTTTTTTATATTATCTACCAAAGACTGAAAAAATTTCTTCCGAAATGTCTGAAATCTGTTATATTCATCACAAGATGGTTGTTTAATTAATACCCCTTTGAATGCGCGCTTTTCCTCCAACTCTTGTACTATCATCCTAATTCGTGGGGAGTCATTTGTTTTCAGTGTTTCAAGAGTTCTTATAGCCACGTCAGTTTCCAGATTTGCTTTAAGGACTGAAGAATTTCTGTTCTGCATAAAGAATGATAATACTAGCAGAACTTCTAGGGCCTCATAAAGCATAACTAATTCAATTACAAGCAACCACTTTGTGAGATGTTTATGAAACCTTCAAATTTAGATCTCTCATGAGTTGATCGGGAACCATCATGTCTCAGTTTTTCAAAAAGATGGACAAGAGAACTGTGACTTTCAAGAAGAGCTTGAACAGCATTAAATGAGGAAGCAACCCAATGTACGCGAAAAATACGGCCTAGTTTTAATAGCTGCGAGAATAATTCTTGTGAAACACTTTGAAGTAGTCTCTGATTTTTAGAAAACACAGAATATAAGGAAGCTAAAAGAAACTGTATATGGTATATATCTGCTACATCATTCATAACATCGTGGACAGCTAATTCCATTATGTGGTTCATACTTTGAACGACAGTTTTAAATGACTACGCAGTAGAGTGGCTACGCCTTTATAAGGTGCAAGCATTGTTGAGGCACCATCTGTTGCGATACCTACAAGGTGGTTTTTTAGTACATCATTTGTAATGCCATACTTTTCAAGAGCTGCTAACAATGTGCTGAAAATGCATTCTCCCGTCCCAATTTCTAATTTAACAATGTCAAAAAAAAATAATTGCAAGCAACTCCCTCAAAGGACAAACGTAAATATATTAATAAACAAGTTTTATTGGAAACCGTTGTACTTTCGTCCATCATGATGCTGAAGTTTGTACCCGATTCTACAAGGAAGTGAGCAAGATTCTTTTTCATTTCTTCTCCTACAAACATAATGATATTTCGGCATGCATGCTCAGAATGAAGCGTATTACCGACCGATAAACCATTAAGCTTTTGAACTTCGATTACTGCAGGATACGATTTGAATGATAATTTCTGTTTAGCTATTAAATACGCAGATCTGAACAACGAAGCAGTTGCGATTACTTTTTCTTGATGCTGCTTTCCCCCCACAACTTTTCACTTTCACTCACGCATTTTTCTTAACTTTTCTTTTCTTTTATACTCATGATTTCAACGCACTTAATTTGTGATTTGAATTTATATGATCCCCGATTTTATCATTTAGTTTTTTGGCGTTATTAGCAGAAACAACAGCTAACAACGCGTTATCGATACGCACACAATTTGCTACTATAATCTCAAGGGTACTGTTACTCCCATTCCTACCTTGAGACGTGTCACAGTTGTCAGTCACCAGAGATTCAGTCTGTTCCCTGTATTAGCACCATCATAACCGTTTTCTTTTTTTCACTCACTGTCTACTTTAACTCTTTTAGCACCACTGTTAGTATCCTAACTGTCAGAGTTTGTACATGTATCAGGCTCTTAAGGAAATCAGAAATATTGCTTTGTTTGAATGACATCCTGAAATTCCGTAGTTCTTACAGGCCCGGACGCATTCAACTCCCTAATGAAGCTACTGAAGCGGGAACGTGTGAAGTTCGCCGTGTGTTTGGCGGACGCGAGCCAAGGAACGAACGGCACCAATTAATTTGGAGTACGCGATGCTGGGAAGCCTGTGTTAAGCTCCACCCACGTGGTTCCCGGCTAGCGAAGTCATACTGCCCGATCCCGTCTGGTAGGTACCGTTGCTCACTTCGCACTACTTTGTGCTTTCGTCCCAGGCGCGTTAGTCCGCGCCATACCGTTGCCAAAAGGTGGCCTAACGGTAAATGTTCGCACAGGTACCGGGCCGGTCACCACCCTGCGTCACGGCTCGGGGTGGGAATTTCAGCCCCCAGCTCACCGAAGTCTGCGGTATGACTGCCACACTACTTCCCTCGCAAACTCGCAAGTAAACGGATGACGCACCTTAGACGAAAGCAACAATGACAGCCTGAGAATGATGATTTAGTTATAAATGTTTTGAAATGCATAACTACTACATAACACTTTTTCAAAATTAATAAGCGAACATATTAATAGTAAGGCTGTATTAAAAACTTTCAGTGTTCGGCTCAACAAATTTAAATTATATGTAAAGTTCTACACCAGTGCATGGGAAATAAACATCCCAGGTTGGGATGCATAAACTAAAACCAGAGGAGGGGATGGTCTGCTGCAGAGGGGGGGAATCCCCCCCAGCCCTCCCTGCAAAGCGCACACTGATGCAGACACATGGAGTACATATTCCTTCCTGGAGGGAATGGTGGCGTGAGAATGGGCATCCAGCCACCAGCTGCCATTAACACTGCCAAAACCGATACAAAACCGCCGACCTCACATTGAAACTGTAAAAGCCAAAGAGGAAGAAGTATCAGTGGGGCAAGAACCGCACGTTACCCCACAGTTTCCACAATGGGGAGCG
Organism: Schistocerca nitens; assembly: GCF_023898315.1. NCBI lineage: Eukaryota > Metazoa > Arthropoda > Insecta > Orthoptera > Acrididae > Schistocerca > Schistocerca nitens. Next base: position 143,049,976 of record NC_064625.1, read on the forward strand.
ACATATAGACAACCTCCAAGATGGTGCTCCCCGGGCAACGCTGCAGTAAAATGCAACGGCAAAAAGTCTACACATTTACGGCGACCGGACGCTCAAATGCCTCCCGGCCCACAAGAAGGCAAACGATTCAGAAGCGGAATTACTCCACGAAGATGGTGAGAGTGTGCCACTTCAATATAGAAGGCTACACAAGGACGAACGGAGAAATCCTTGAAAAAATTGTAACAAGAGGAAGAGTAAGTGTCGTACTCTTGCCGGAGACACACCTGACGGATGAAAACATCGAACGATTATGCATACCAGGATTCACCAATGTGGGATACTCAGGACACGACAAACATGGTATGGCGACCCTGGTGAAGAATGAGCTTCTAGGAAACCTCGAGAACAATGTGGAATCGGTTCCACACGCAATAGGCATTAAACTGGGAGAGATGACAATGTCCACAAACTACCTTCGCAGCAATGGCCTATAGGAATCTTACCGCAGGCTAATCATCCAGCAATCTATGCCGGCGACTTTAATTCCCAGCACACCAGATGGGGATATCAGAGATCCACTCCGCAAGGCGTTGGACTAAGTGACTGGGCTGACAACCGGGACCTACACCTCCTGTTTGATCCCAAGGACAGAGCGTCCTTCAATTCTTAAGTATGGGGCACAAAGACGACACCTGACCTGACCTTCGTCACACGCGGCGCAACTGGCGTACCAATACAAGCTACAAGAAGAGTCCTCGAAGCGTTCCCACGGAGGCAACACCTCCCGATTATTGTGGAGATCGGCCTTTCCATCCCGATCATAAAGAGCCCCCCGATTCCACGGTGGAATCTGAGAAAAGCAGACTGGGGGAAATATAAATCTTTTATTGACAAGACAATAAATCGAATACCACCAAGTCCAGAGAACTACCAACGGTTTCTAAACCTGATATATAAAGGGGCCCTAAAGGCTATCCCCCGAGGGGCCCGGAGGGAATACATTCCTTGCTGGTCAGAGGAGTGCGAGTCATTGTTAGAGCAGTATGAGAGGAGTGGGGAGGACGAGACTGCAGAACGACTGATCAACACTATGAACGAGGAACGTAGGAACAGGTGGAAGATGGCAATGGAGAATCTGGACTTTACCCATTCTAGCAGGAAGAGCTGGGGTCTACTACGGAAACTGGGTGGTGCCACAACACCACGAAGATCGGCCGCGGGTGTGGGCCCATCCGAAATAGCGACTGCCATGAAACAGACCTCCAAAATACGCCTGAAGACTGAGGAGAAGAAAAGGATCTCCAGGAACCTAACCAAGGAATTAGCCAATAATCCAACTAATCTAGATATTGTCGAAGCAGTAGACGTCGAGGAGATTACCCAGGCCCTAACACTAATGAAAACAGGGAAAGCAGCCGGACCCGACGAAATCCTCCCAGAATTTCTGAGGGAGCTGGGACCCATTGGGAGGAAATGGATGGCCAAGCTCTTCACGGAATGCATTAAATCAGGTGCACTCCCGAAGTTATGGAAAGAAGCTAAGGTAATAGTGGTACTGAAACCAGGGAAGGATGGAGATAATACAAAGAACTGTAGACCGATCTCACTGCTTTGTACCTCTTACAAACTGTTTGAGAGAATATTACTGGCCAGACTAGCACCATACATTGAGGCGAACCTCCCGGACTATCAAGCAAGGTTCCGTGTGGGAAGGAACTGCTGTGAACAAGTTTTGTCCCTTACAACATATATAGAGAAAGGCTATCAGAACAAGCTGAAAACGGGCCTGGTATTAATAGATCTTACATCAGCCTATGACACTGTCTGGACTGAAGGACTACTGCTCAAGCTTACTCGAATTATCAAATGCAATCAGACGTACACATTACTAAAAAATATGCTGACAGGTAGGAAGATCAAGGTCTATCTCCATGGAAAGAGCAGCAAAAGCATGGTCATAAACAATGTCCTGCCGCAGGGGTCAGCCCTGGAGCCGACCCTTTTTAATTTATACATATCTGATATGTCGAGCACCAGGTCGCGTAAATTTGCGTATGCGGATGATCTGGCCATCGCATACCAAAGCAAAAATTTCGAAGACCTTGAAAAAACATTGAATGCGGACCTTGAAGCGCTGAACACCTACTACCTTAAGTGGCATTTGCATCCCAACCCCAATAAAGCGACCAGTACCATAATGCACCGTAATAACAGAGCTTCAAGCAGGAAACTACTGCTTTCCCTGAATGACCGGCATATCAGACATGAAGATAAGCCCAAATATCTGGGAGTAAAATTAGACCGTACACTAATGTTTAGCTCCCAGCTGGAAGACACCAAACAGAAATTAAAATTTCGAAATGCCATTATGTCTAAACTGGCCGGAACATCACGGGGGTGCGGAGCTAATACACTGACGTCAGCATTAGCCCTCGTGTACAGCGTGGCTGAATATTGTTCACCAGTCTGGGCGAAAAGTGTGCATGTAAATAAAGTAGACACCCAATTGAAAGAGACGACGAGAATTATGTCAGGCACACTTACGGCTACCCCATGTGACTGGCTCCCAGTCCTTGCCAACATAGAACCCCCTGATATAAGGCGCTCCATGGCGACCTCAAGAATATACAGGAAGATCTTACACAATCCAGAACTCCCTATACACCAAGACTTATCACCCACCAACAGGCTAAAATCTAGGTCCCCCTTTTGGAAGATTGGCAGGGAATTACAGGACTTCGACCCAAAGCTAGCCTGGGGGGAATCGTGGCGCAAAGGGACACACAAAAACCAAAAGCTTATCGATGACCCCAGCAAGAAGATAAATGGTTTTGATCTCCCTCGGAAGCTCTGGGTTGCCTTAAATCGCCTTAGAACAAGCGTGGGAAGATGCAAACGTCTAATGAATAAGTGGGGACTTGCGGAGAGTCCCGTGTGTGAATGTGGTGTAAACCAGACAATGGACCACCTACTGGTGTGTGAAGTGCTAGGATATAGTGTCGAACTGAAGGACATACATTACCTGCCTGACCTAGCCATAGATTGGCTCAAAACTATAAGCAGCATTGTGTAGTGTTGTAATTTCCTGGTGGATTGTAATGACACTAATATTTGCCTTGTACATGCCGAACGAATAAATAAATAAGTTTTCACAATTTCCTCGTATGTTTTTAGAGGTTATCTAAGACTGATCAGACATACAAGAGGAAGATTCACGGAGGTGAGTGGAATGCAAAGTCAATCAGAAAAAGCTAATGAAGCCTTTACACTTCTGAAGTGGGACATAAAAGAACAGCTGACACTTTTGGTATTACACAAATTCCAAAAATTATAGTTAAAATAACAAGTGAACAACCTAAAAAAACTGAAAATATATTTTACTTTGTCAACGAGTGCAGCTATGTCAAAAATAAAACACCACCTTGGATTATACCATTTGATAATAATGGTTCAGGAGGAAAAATACGTGGAGTATTCAAAATGAAGTAAGAGGACCAGTTTTATTAAATAAAATATATTCGCAAGGTATAGCAAGTCGTGCAGTTGACAATTCAAAAATATTTTCATGGAATTATAAGCCACAAATACTTTTAATTAAAACAGTTCGCTGTGCTCATGATGTACGTTTGGCAGAAGATACATATATGTTAAGTTCAATAAATAGGCGTGCTTTTTCGACTATAATGGAAAATGTAAGTCCAACTTGCAATGCAAGAAGAAAGTGAAAAATTAAAATCAATATCTAATAATATACCGGTAACATTATACATTATTCGTTTATCATTTGAACACCGCTGACATTAAGAGACAGCAGGGAGGGGGGGGGGCTCGTAGGTTGCTGTTGGCAAATGATCAGTCAAGGATATCCGAACAAATATGCGTATAATAGGATGGCAATACAAGACAGATGTAGTACCACTATCACAGATTAAGTTGCTCTCTATCTCTTCTAGCAAGCAATCTATATGTTATGTAAAAGCACTAGCAGATATTTATTAATATGATTAACTTATTTTTATATTTTACTTTTAGAAATGTCAGATGACCTGTCTTTTGAAGCTGTAGAAACTTTGGACACCAATTCTAGTGATTCACTTCCCTCCATATCAGATGCACATGCAATGAGATTCAGACGAATCTGATGATATTACTACATTATCAGATGAAGTATCAAACAAAACTATTTCTGTTAAACAAATAAAGGAACGTTTGATACACATTTCCTTTCAATGCAGTGAAGACATAAGAAGTATAAATCCATAGAACTACATCTCGCGCTGATGTATTTTGTTCTGAATTAACTTGGCCTAAATGTATTTTTAATTCATGCATTCGTCAAGTTACTGAACAAACAACTTATACATACTAATGATAATAGTTTCCAATGGTCTTTTGACTGGAAATTAAAGGAATTTAGAATATACGATCATTTCATGCGGTATTTGGCTATATACCTGATATATCTCATATAAAATGGTAACAACAAAATCAGTATAAGTTTCCAATTACAGAAATTACTCTGGTTAATTGTATATATCGTGTATGTAATATTGGAAAACTACATTAGTTCTGTAATTTACATAAAGGTAATGTTACATAAATGGAATTGTTAATAAGAAAGATAATGTGGCACTGAAAGAATTAACTAATGTACCTGCATATGTTGGTACTAGGCCTTATATCCATTCAACTTGTTCTTCAAGTCAAGATCATTATGCTTTTCAAACAATGGAAATTAGATGTACAGATATTACCAATACATTTGAAACAATATTGCAAATGAGTTCAATTCTTTTTTGCAGTGTATGTTTAAAAGCAACATTTGGAGAACGGATACATACCAAATTTGTTGATAAATATATTTATCATGATCAGACACAAATACAAACTAAAGTGTAAATTTGAAATGGTTTAGGTTCGTGAAAGAAGGAAAGGAAGACATTTTTGTCCAGACCAAAAATAAATTAATCAATTATTTGGATCGAAAACCATGTCCAACAATAAAATTAATGGTACTATTTTATCTTCAGATTATTCTGATACAGAAGGCGTTATTGATCAAGAACTTCCTAAAATTCCAGGTAAAGATCTAGAAGTTATAGAAGAATAAGACACCAGTGCAAATTCAGCACCAAAGAAAAGGGGTAGGGAAAGAAAACTTTAAAGTACTGACAGTATTGATTCAGTACCATACATTGAAATTATAACTTTACTAATTAAAATTATTAAGTTATATAAATCGGAACAGGAATGTATAGATTCCTCATATGGTTATATAACCACTTTATCGAAAAACATACGAACATCAGTATTCAAAATAGTGAATTGTACACAGGACAAATGGAACCGTTCCAAACACCAGAACATTTCGTTAATTTCTGCAATATGTTCAAATTCCAAAGCAACTGGATACACAACATCTTCCAGCAAAACCAATATAACAGCTACAATAAAATTGAACAAATTATTATAGGAAATTCACACAAAACATGGAAAATTCGTCTTCCTCTTCCTCGAAAAAAGCAGGAAGTAATAGGGAACACATCCACTTTATTCGTAACTATTTGACACTTACCATACGTCACATAAGCACAGCAACCTGCACAATCAGTGAACGGAGCTTTAGTAAACCTGGGACGTTATTAACAAAACAGTGTAGCCAATTACATCCAGGCATCCATCAGTGTTCTACCACTGATCAACAGTAGCTACAAATTTTCTTCCCTTGCAAAGAAGTGAAACGTTATGACACAGATATATGCTATGGAAAAATGGGAAAAGGAACTCAAAAAACGTTTTTGTTGCCAATCGTCCTGAGCTTTCCCATAAACAACCTGTACACACCATACCATACCACACCACACTTTTGTTGGTGATACAGAAGACGAGATACCCATGAAACAGTTCCAGACACTTTAAGAATGTGTAGGAAAAGCAGGGTAACAAATCTCGTTCCAGAAAGTGGAATTCTTGTGTTCGAAGACAGAAATCTCTAGTATGAAAACAAAATGCGGTAAAATCAATCGGATCCCATACTTTAAAAAACTATGAGAATTCATCGAGCTGGCAGGCTTAGAAAAAATCTCACAGCACATCTGGCTCCAGAAAGCCGAAAAACCATTAAGGTTATTCCAAAGAGTGTTACAACAAAAAATTCATGTCTACACAGACAAAAATTCGACACCACAACAAAGTCATAAAACAAGAAACATCTATGCAAGAAAAACATTGACACTTAACAAAAAGAAAAACAGCTATATCATTAGGAAAATTTTAGGAGCAAGACTCAACCAAGACGGTTACAGGATACAATCAATCAAAACAACAACCAACTATTCAAACATCGAAACTGACCTTAAGAAAAGGTGAATGAAATTTTTCAGTCATGTCTACAGACAACCAATAAAGCAACTGAGAAAACGAATAATAGACTATGTAACATTACTTAACAGCTCAACACCTTGGCCGAACAAAATGACCTCAAAATGCAAACACAAGACAAACAGACATTTTAGAAAGAGACTCCTTCAGATACAAAGTGTACAAAGGCGAAGTTCCATCAGAGCAACCAAAACGGAAACAGTAAAGATGGTAGTGGTTGTAAGAATGTAAACAAGCCTTCTCGGAAAGAAGGAAAGCTTAGTGGAACAACAAGAAGGACCTAATGCACAGAGTTACTTGCTAAAGGACTTCCATTTATTGGACCGTGCAATGCACTACTAACAGTAATAATAATTATAATATCGCAATGTTCTTCATATGTTTTCTTCACAGAGACACTTCCTAGATTTATGGGGTAGTATTTATATACATATGTGTACGCATAGTGCAATGGTGGTAGTTTCTGAGGCATCACGTGGTAGTTATGTTTCCAGTTTTGTGGGTACATTGTAATGTCACTGTTAGTCACATGTCGTTAAGTGACAGCATATAAACAGATTGCTGTAGTATTATGTACACTGAAGCGCCAAAGAAACTGGTATAGGCATGCATATTCAAATACAGAGATATGTAAATAGGCAGAATGTGGTGCTGTAGTCCGCAACGCCTATATGTCTGGCCCCATTGAAAACAGGCGCACTTCCTCCGCAGTGTCCCAACCTGGAATCCCCCCCCCCCAATCCTGCAACACCTGTAGCCTTCCCCACCCTACCTACTCCCAAAAAATGCAAGGCCCAACCCCCCCCCCCCTCCACCTCTCCTGAATTCAGTCCCTATGCACCCAATAGATGATCCCATCCCTCCCCACAGCTGACGCCGTCATCATCCCTTCAAATGCCCTCATACCCTCCAACAGATCTCCCTCGCTGCCTGTTCCGTCTTCCTCCTCAATACCTTCATCACCTGCTCACGTAACCAAGCCCACTTTACCTTCTCCCATCTAGACACCCTGCTGGCCCACTTTTGTATGAAGGGAAAATCCAATAAAGAAAAAAAACTCTGGCGCAGTTATTACGTCGGTTATTGCTGCTAGAAACGCAGGTATCAAGATTTAAGTGAGTTTGAACGTTGTGTTATAGTCGGCACACAGCATCTCTGAGGTAGCGATGGAGTGGGGATTTTCCCCATACTATCATTTCACAAGTCTACCGCGAATATTAGGAATCCGCTAAAACATCAAACCTAAGACATCGCTGCGGCCAGAAAAAGATCCTGCAAGAACGGGAACAATGACGACCGAAGAAAATCATTCCACGTAACAGAATTGCAACCCTTTGTAATGGAACTGACCAATAGAGCCCATTTTGTTATGAGATATTATACACTAATTAAAATTGGTTTCGGAAAGCATTCGCTAAGTATGATGTTAGGGTAGGTGTTGCGATCAATGCAAATTTGGAAGTGTGTACTTATAAATTACGACTTTTCGAATTTCTAAAAGTTTGACTTGCATTATTTATATGTACAATTTTGTCACTCACTGTTATTGTCACTGAATTATCCTTTATGCTATTTGATATTTCATGTAACTTAAAAATGCAATATCAATAATCGATACAAAAATCGTAAGTTCTTTGTCGATATGACTGTCACCTTTGGTCAGCAACGTGATTTCGGCTACTTGTGTTTTGGCCGCGGCCGATAATTTTTTTTGTGTGTTTCTTGATAAATGTGTGGTGTCCACAATACACTTGGTACTTTATTTTTGTGATTCGACATTGTGAAATTTACTAAATTACTTTCGAGTTCAAAGTTCTGACAATGAATATGAGTATTTTCTAAACAAAAAATCGTGGAATCCTGCTTCATGACTTTGGTAGTCTGGTAACGGTCAAAAACCGCACCTTTTTCTTCCAGAGCAGCAAAGGGATAAATCATCGCCTAGACATCGAAGCCACGTGTACAACGGATATTCAGCAGCATCAGGATAGATGACATCATGCTCATCTCTACAAATTATTTTACTTCCTTAGCCACAATGTAACAGTATAACTAAATGTCGTGTGACTAGGGCCTCCCGGCGGGTAGACCGTTCGCCGGGTGTCTTCATGGAAATAACTTCGCATCACAGAAGAGAGGGTCCTTGATACCTTCCGCAAATTGCTGCAGATTTCAATGCTGGGTCTTCAGCAGTATCAAGTATGTGAACCATTCAACAAAACATCATCGATGTGGGCTTTTGGGGCCGAAGGCCCCCTCGTGTACCCCTGATGACTGCATGACAAAACTTTACACCTCGCTTTGGGCCCGTCAACATCAACACTGGACTGCTGATGAGTGGAAACACGTTGCCTGGTCGGATGAGTCTTGTTTCAAATTGTATCGAGCGGGTGGAGGTGTACCGGTATGGAGACAACCTCATGGATCCACGGACCCTGCATGTCAGCAGGGAACTGTTCAAGCTGGTGGAGGCTCTGTAATGGTGTGGGGCGTGTGCAGTTGGTGTGATATGGGATTCCTGATACGTCTAGATACGACTCTGATATGTGACACGTTCGTAAGCATCCTGTGTGATCACCAGCATCCATTCATGCCTATTATGCATTCAGACGGACTTGGGAAATTCCAGCACGGCAATGCGACACCCCACACGCCCAGGATTGTTACAGAGTGGCTCCAGAAACACTCTTAAGTTTAAACACTTCCACTGGCCACCAGACTCCCCAGACATGAACATTATTAAGCATATCTGAGATGCCTTGCAACGTGCTGTTCAGAAGCGATCCACAGTCCCTCGTATTCTCATGGATTTATGAACAACCCTGCAGGATTTGTGGTGTCATTTTCCTCCAGCATTACTTCAGACATTAGTCGAGTCTATCGCACGTCGTGTTGCGGCACTTCTGCGTGCTCACAGGGGAGCTGCACGATATTAGGCAGGTCAATTTCTTTGGCTCTTCAGTGTATTTTGAGGGAGTGTTGGACTTAAGTTTTGTACTGTTTTCTGCTGAGTGCAGCTCGAGATTTGCGTAATTATTCAGCGACGGGAGTTGTTTTATTATTTAACAGAGTGAAATTCCACTACAGAAAGTGTAAAACAATATTTCAGAGTTTAGTAGCATTTGTGAGGGGGCTAAGACTCAGTCGTTTGATTTAACCTGCACCAGACTGCCACAATAAAAATCCGATGCCTTTGGCACATATAGAAATAATCACTAGCCCTGAATAATCTCATATTGTTAACTGATGTCGATAATTTTTGTAATGTTGATCTTGTAACCAATTAATTGAATATAAGTGGGTTTTTGTCATTTTCTTCCTTGCTACTAACTGATGAGGTGACCTGATAATTTACAAAGACCATCAGTACATTTCTAAACTGCGGTCTTGCTACGACGGTGATTCTTGTAAAAGAGATGCCATTATTAGTAACATTCCCAAGTTGAAGAAGACTTAAATAATAGTTTTATTTTTTGGGTAATTGGTCGTCTGCATCTGTACAGAACATCAGAGATCGTTAATTTGACTCAGCATATTGAGGATGGGTATGAGAGAGGCGAAATAACAGGTGTGGCTTTCATCGACCTCACGGCGGCTTATGATACTTTTAACCGCAAAAAGCTGCTTAGAAAGGTATACTTAGCTACAAGGGATTACCAGCTGACTCAGATCCTTCAGTGTATGCTGCAAAACAGGAGATTCTTCGTCTCTCTACAAGAGTCGATGGAGAATGCAGAAAAATGGTCTCCCTCAGGGACGTGTGCTGTCTCCACTGTTATATCTACACAAATGACCAGCCAATTAACTGTTCAACTAAGGCATTCATATACGCTGACGATACAGCACTCGCTGCCCAAGATGAGACCTTTGAGGAAGTAGAGGTGAAACTGACAACAGCTCTTGAAAATTTTGCCAAGTATTATGATGAAAACCAACTGGAAAGACCCAAGTCTGTGCATTCCACCTTAGAAATAGGGAAGTCAAAAGGAAACTTAACATCACTTGGAGAGGAGAACAACTACTCCACTACCTTGGGGTGGAGATGGACAGTTCCCTCACATCCAAAGCCCACTGTGAAGAAACGAGCTTCAAAGTAATAGCGCGGAACATCATCCGCAAACTTACAGGAACCACCTGGGTTGCTCAGCCAAAAGTGCTTAGAACATCTGCCTTGGCACTATGTTTCTCCGCCGCAGAATACGCAGCACCAGTCTGGAAAAACTCTGCACATGCTAAACATGTAGATACAGCCCCGAACGAGACAGGACGCATTGTTACAGGCTGCTTACGACCAACTCCTGTGAATAAGCTGTACCAAATTATGGGTATAGCACCACCACGCATCCGAAGGCAAGCTGCAACAGAAGTGGAGAAGAAAAAACAAGAAGTAGACCCTAGACATCCTTTGTCCGGACATGACCCTCAACAGCCAAGACTGAGGTCAAGAAAAAGATTCCTACAGAAAACTATGGCAATTCCTTCATCTCCCACAACTCGCAAGAGAGGAGCTTTGGCGAGACTCTCTAGCTGAAGACAATCACACAACGGTCAAGGAGGAAATAGCCGAAGGTTCACAGGTGTCATACGTGACCTGGAAGACTTTGAACAGACTGCGAGTTGTGGTGTCAAGGTGCAAAGCCAACCTCAGGAAGTGGGGCTTCAGTAATGGGGAGGAAACTAGTCAGTGTGCTGACGTACAGGACGAACACCATCTGCTAGTCTGCAGGAACTTACCGGCTGCAGCACTATCTGTGGTCTCGCTGCAGCCAGCGAAACTGCTATGATAACCGCCGAATACTGGACCCGTCATGAAATACAGTACTGGACAGGTTGCCTTAGCACTGTCCGCAGGTTGCTCCATTGCCCTGCAAATTATATAATCATCAATCCAAGTCTGCAGATTGCACAAATGCACTGCTGAACTTATTAGTCGAGTCACTCGCAGGTAGCTCATTCGCACCGCGAAGATGTTGAGTCCCATAGTGCTTAGAGCCATTTGAACCAATTTGAAGCGTGTATTCGTCGTCGCCATACTGGCATATCACCCGGCGTGATGGTATGCGGTGCCATTGGTTACATGTCTCGGCCACCTCTTGGTCGCATTGACGGCACTTTGAACAGTGGACGTTGCATTTCAGATGTGTTACGACCCGTGGCGCTACCCTCCATTTAATCCCTGCGAAACCCTGCATTTCAGCAGGATAATGCACGACCGCATGTTGCAGGTCCTGTACGGGCCTTTCTGGATACAGAAAATGTTCGGCTGCTTCCATGACCACAACATTTTCCAGATCTCTCACCAACTGAAAACGTTATGGTCAATGGCGGCCGAGCAACTGGCTCGTCACAATAAGCCAGTCACTACTCTTGATGAACTGTGGTATCGTGTTGCAGCTGCATGGGCAGCTGTACCTGTACACGCCATCCGAGCTCTGTTTGACTCAATGTCCAAGCGTATCAAGGCCGTTATTACAGCCAGAGGTGGTTGTTCTGGGTACTGATTTCTCAGGATCTATGTACCCAAATTGCGTGAAAATGCAATCACATGTCAGTTCTAGTATAATATATTTGTCCAATGAATACCCGTTTATCATCTGCATTTCTTCTTGGTGTAGCAATTTTAATGGCCAGTAGTGTATTTCTACATTCAAATCTACTATTAGCAACTGACGGTGCAAATACAGCGACTAAGTTATGTATTATTTTTCCTATTTGACATTACATATTGAATAAATTAACATCTGAATTGTCTGTTCATGAACATATTCTGTTCTTCGATCCCGTATCCACTAAAGAACGACACAGCGCACAAAGGAAGACATAACAGGGAATCGTAAGATGCACGTGTAGCGAGATCTACACAGCCGGTTGCAGCTGTCGGCTTCCCGCTCAGCACCAGTGAACCAGCCAGAACAACATCGCTGCTTTGGCTTCTGGGTGGAGCGTTCACACGTGCTGTAGTGTAGCAGAGTCTTTACCCCTCGCAGTGAAGTATGTGATTTCAGAGTGTGTAGTCTTGTGTAGCCAGGAGGGACAGCAGTTTCTTTTGCTCTTACACCCCCGCATTTGGCGCTGTGAACCCTTGTATAGTAAGCTTGCATAGATGTTAAGCACACTGTAAGGACACAGCTATGTCAAGTGCATAACATACACTTTACGTCAGTCACGTGCAAAACAAAAGCACAGCATAAAGTTTGTTAGTTTATTAATTTTAAATCATAATGAACTAGACGAAACCCTAAAATCTGGAGGCAGGCAAAAATAATTAAAATTCTTAAGCCAGGTAAGGACCCAGAAGATTCTAAAAGTTATTGGCCAATCTCTCTGTTGTGTACAACTTAGGCCGTGCGGTTAAAGGCGCTGCAGTCTGGAACCGCAAGACCGCTACGGTCGCAGGTTCGAATCCTGCCTCGGGCATGGATGTTTGTGATGTCCTTAGGTTAGTTAGGTTTAACTAGTTCTAAGTTCTAGGGGACTAATGACCTCAGCAGTTGAGTCCCATAGTGCTCAGAGCCATTTGAACCATTTTTTTTGTACAACTTACAATCTGTTTGAAAGGCTAATACTAAACAGATTCAAAGAGCTGATTGAGGGCATCCTGATAAAAGAGCAAGCAGGATTTCGGCCTGGCAAATCTTGTACCAGTCAAGCTCTCAGCCTAACCCAGTACACTGCAGATGGGTTTAAGAAAAGACTAGCTACAGGGGTGGTGTTTATAGATTTGACGGCAGCATATGATACCATCAACCTCAGAAATCTCATTCCAAAAGTGCGAAAAACAAGAAAAAGCCCTCATGTCACTGCTGCAACTCAAATCAGTTCTATTTAACAGAAGATATTTTGCTGAGTTACAGGGTAACAAGAGCAGATGGCGACTACAAAAATATGGGCTTCCCCAGGGCAGTGTTCAATATTTATACAGGGCTATTACAAATGATTGAAGCGATTTCATAAATTCACTGTAGCTCCATTCATTGACATATGGTCACGACACACTACAGATATGTAGAAAAACTCAAAGTTTTATTCGGCTGAAGCCGCACTTCAGGTTTCTGCCGCCAGAGCGCTCGAGAGCGCAGTGAGACAAAATGGCGACAGGAGCCGACAAAGCGTATGTCGTGCTTGAAATGCACTCACATCAGTCAGTCATAACAGTGCAACGACACTTCAGGACGAAGTTCAACAAAGATCCTCCAACTGCTAACTCCATTCGGCGATGGTATGCGCAGTTTAAAGCTTCTGGATGCCTCTGTAAGGGGAAATCAACGGGTCGGCCTGCAGTGAGCGAAGAAACGGTTGAACGCGTGCGGGCAAGTTTCACGCTTTGAATTTTCGGCGCGGTTTCAACAGCTCATGGAAGAGGATGCGTTCAGTGCGAAACTTGTTTTCAGTGATGAAGCAACATTTTTTCTTAATGGTGAAGTGAACAGACACAATATGCGAATCTGGGCGGTAGAGAATCCTCACGCATTCGTGCAGCAAATTCGCAATTCACCAAAAGTTAACGTGTTTTGTGCAATCTCACGGTTTAAAGTTTACGGCCCCTTTTTCTTCTGCGAAAAAAACGTTACAGGACACGTGTATCTGGACATGCTGGAAAATTGGCTCATGCCACAACTGGAGACCGACAGCGCCGACTTCATCTTTCAACAGGATGGTGCTCCACCGCACTTCCATCACGATGTTCGGCATTTCTTAAACAGGAGATTGGAAAACCGATGGATCGGTCGTGGTGGAGATCATGATCAGCAATTCATGTCATGGCCTCCACGCTCTCCCGACATAACCCCATGCGATTTCTTTCTGTGGGGTTATGTGAAAGATTCAGTGTTTAAACCACCTCTACCAAGAAACGTGCCAGAACTGCGAGCTCGCATCAACGATGCTTTCGAACTCATTGATGGGGACATGCTGCGCCGAGTGTGGGAGGAACTTGATTATCGGCTTGATGTCTGCCGAATCACTAAAGGGGCACATATTGAACATTTGTGAATGCCTAAAAAACTGAGTTTTTGTATGTGTGTGCAAAGCATTGTGAAAATATCTCAAATAATAAAGTTATTGTAGAGCTGTGAAATCGCTTCGATCATTTGTAATAACCCTGTACAAATGACCAGCCCTGTACAAATGACCTGTGTCAAGATCTTTCATTTATACTGATGATAGGGAAATAGCAGTTCAGGCACCAAACTACAACTACGTATACTATATTCCTAATACTTCAGAGAATGAGCCACTAATGAGAGGCTGTAAACAGTACTGCTGTTAACAAAAATTTGTCATTTCTGTCTGACCACCTTAGCAAATGCGGATAACATTGTTTCTATACACAGTTATTCAAAAACTTAACCTACACTGAAAAGTGCAATGTGTATTAACATGAAACAAGGTATGTAAAACATTTATTGTACTTGTACGAGGCCTGCACTAATCAGAGATTCTCTTTATCGAGACAATTTTGACAGTAGTGCTGTGGCAGTTTTTTGGTTATGGCAATAAGCGTGAGCACTGTGTGCAATAGTGATTGTTCTGTGACGATCGAGGAATATTTATAACTTGGCTATATATGGATATATTACAAGAGCTGAGTCACTATGTACATATTAGTTAATGTAACATGGCAGTAAAAAGAATGAGGAAAGATTTGGAAGTTGTTTATCAGCCAAACGTCGATGGCACAAAAATCCAGCTAAGTCGTATGTGCTTGTAAACTGCAGTTTCTCACGGGCACATTCTGAAACTCAAGAATTTACGACAGTATACACAACTGGCAGAGAGACAACGTACAGACCTGTCACTGCCGTATTCATACGGGGACACGGATATCACCTGATAGCCAAACTGTGAACCAGATAGATCGTGTATGTATCCAAAAACGTTTTGCAAATTGCATCAAGGACACCAGGTCGCACAGAGGACTACACTGTGACACTGATCATGTCCTAGTAAAATTTAAGAAAGTCACCAAGACGATGACCAAAAGGGGGTAATCTATAACGTAAATATGTTAAAGGAGCCAGAAAGAAAGGAACAGTTTGGGACAGAACTAGCTGGGAAGATAACAAATGTGGAGAAAATGGAGTCTGGTCACAATAACATAAATGAAGACCGGACAAAAATCAAAACCACCCTGAATGAAGGAGCCGCAAAAGTTTTGGGAAAACGGAAAAAACCTAACTGGGTATGGTTCAACCAGATATGCGGAAGAATAAACGGGGAAGAAGGAGAGCTAGAAAGGAGTGGTTAGGAAACATGAACAATGAGAACTTTACTCAAATGAGGAAAGAAAGAACAGTTCTTAGACAGGAATAAAGGAAATATTACAATGACATACTTAACGAGGCAGGAGGAACTCACCACAGGACTAGACAAATGTACCAAAACGTGAAGAAATGTACCAAAAAGTACGTAAAGAAAGAACAGTTGATTAAAGATGAAAAAGGAAGAATACCACTGAATGGAAAAGAGGTAGGGCAAAGATGGGCAGAATACTTTTCCCGGCTCCTAAATTGTTAGGACCCCACAGAACTACTTGCTTTTGAGTCCGCACACACTGTGGACACAGAATTGGCTACTCCCACTGAATATGAAATTACACAAATAGTTAAAAAATTGTTGCTGAGCTCATAAAAAAATGGAGGACGTGACCTTGTAAGAACCGTGACAAGCCTCATACGGAAGGTCTGGGAGCAAGGAAGTCTCCCAGAAGATTGGAAAATGGCCATCATCTGCCCATTACTGAAAACGAATGATCCCTTGCTATGTGGTTATTATAGAGGAATATCTCTGATAGGTGTCAGCTATGAATTACTGTCTCTATGCCTTCTAAATAGAATACTACCACTTGCTGAAGAAGCTGTAGAAGAGTAGCAACGTGAGATTAGACGCAACAGATCAACGCTAGACCACCTATTTACCCTACGTCAAACAACGGAGAAATGCTGCGAATATAATACAGACATGCAAATGCTCTTCATTGGCTTCAAAAAAGCCTATGACAGCATACATAGGGGTACTATAATCAGAGTATTATAGGAATTTCAGTTTCCATCTAAAATAATCTGTTTGATGGCAATGTGTCTAGAACAAACACACTGTAAAGTGCAAACAAGTACCGGTCTATCTGAACAGTTCGAAGTTCTAACCGGCCTCAGACATGGAGGCGCCCTCTCCCCTATATTATTCAACCTTGTGATAGAAAAAAATAGACTGGGAAATTATGAAAACTGACCCCATTGGAATACCCCTAGACAACATGTTAATGACTCGACTGGCATACGCGGATGATATAATCCTAATCAACGGTAGTAGAGAAGAGCTCAGGAGAATGGCAGGTTCGTACTGCAAGATTGCCAGTAGGGCAGGCCTGCAAGTCAGTGAAGATAAGACAGAATACATATTCCTGAGCAAGTCAGTGAGAGGTGGGGACCCGCTCACGTTGGACTGTAAGAGATTCAAAAGGTCAAATACCTTGGTAGTTTCTGCAGTGATCAGAACCACTGTGAAATTGAAATAAACGCAAGAAGTGTCGGAGGCAACAGAGCATACTTTAACCATCAGGATGTGCTGAAGAAAATATCCCTGTCAAGAAGTTTTAAGATCAGGCTTTACCAAAGTATGACTATGCCAGTGGTTATGTACTTGTGTGAAAGTCTCACCTTTAGGAGAAGGAACGAAGAGAAACTACTTGTTTTCGAACGAAAAATCCTCCGAAAAATATAGGGTCCTGTGAGACTCAAAAACAGGGTAATGAAGAATTCGAAAAAACCAATTAAAAGAGCTTTACGCACAGCTTAACATTATAAAAAGAATATGAAGTTTGACCTGAGCTGCACATGTTATATCTACACAAATGACCAGACAATTTACTCTCCAAATAAGGCTGATTATACAGCACTCGCTGCCCAAGGTGAGATCTTTGAGGAAGTAGAGGGGAAACTGACAACAGCTCTTAAAAATTTGGCCAAGTATTACGACTAAAACCAACTGAAACCGAACCCTGGAAAGGCCCAAGTCTGTGCATTCCATATTAGAAACAGGTAAGCCACAAGGAAACTGAACATCACTTGGAGAGGAGAACAACTACTCCACTGCGAAACTCCTAAATACTTTGGGGTGAAGATGGACCGTTCCCTCACATTCAAAGCCCACTGTGAAGAAACGAGCCTCAAAGTAAAAGCGCGGAACATCATCCGCAAATTTATAGGAATCACCTGGGGTGCCCAACCAAAAGTGCTTAGAACATCTGCCTTGGCACTATGTTGCTTCGCCGAAGAATACGCAGCACCCCTCTGGCAAAACTCTGCACATGCCGAACATGTAGATACAGCCCTGAACGAGACAGGGCGCTTTGTTACAGGCTGCTTACGACCTACTCCTGTCAAGAAGCTTTACCAAATCATGGGTACAGCATCGCCACGCATCCGAAGGCAAGCTGCAACAGAAGTGAAGAAGAAAAAACAAGAAATCGACCCCCAGACATCCTTTTTTCGGACATTACCCTCAACAGTCAAGATTGAGGTAGAGAAAAAGCTTCCTTCATCTCCCAGAACTCGCAGAGAGGAGCTTTGGCGAAACTCTCTAGCTGAAGACAATCACACAACGGTCAACGAGGAAATAGCCGAACGTTCACAGGTGTCATACGTGACCTGGAAGACTTTGAACAGACCGAGTTGGGTTGCCAAGGTGCAAAGCCAACCTCAGGAAGTGGGGCTTCGGTAATGAGGAGGAAACTTGTCAGTGTGCTGACGTACAGGACGACCACCACCGGCTAGTCTGCAGGAACTTACCGGCTGCATGCATTATCTCTGGTCTTGTTGCAGCCAGCGAAACTGCTGTGATAGCCGCCGAATACTGGGGCCGTCAAAATATATAATCATCTTGCTGCTTGTTTATATATATTGTTGAATGTGTGTCATAAATACAACTGTACATATTTAATTTTTCAAATTTGTTATGTGAATCAATACTTATTGGTTTCTGTAATTATTTTATGTCCTGGACTCGAAACATAAATGAGGCGAGGATACCCCGTGATGTGTTTCTGGGAACTGTAGCGAGAGGAGGTAGCGGGGACGACCCGTCCCCCTCCCGCCAACCCCAGCCCCCGCGTCGCCCTCCGACCCTCACTGCCGTGATCATTAGTCCGACGATCACGGAGGAGGTGGTGGTGTTGTTGGCACAGCTTAAGGCACATCCCTACCTCGAAATCCGTGCAGTGCGCCGGATTTTCAATCCTGCCGGCCCCACCCACCTAATGCGGGTGTTTTCTGAACACGCCCCTTCTATCGACCTTCTCCTGAAGGAGGGTGCCCTTTTCCATCGCTAATACGAAGTCGAGCCCTCCCATTCCCCTCCTCAATCCATCCGCTGCCAGAGGTGCCTGCGTCATAACGCACACCCGACATCCGAGTGCCGCGAGGCCCCCGTCTGCCCGCATTGCAAACAGGCGCACTTCCTAGGGCAGTGTCCTAACCTCCAGTCCTCTCCTTCCTGCAACACCTGCAACCTTCTGCACCCTAACTACTCCCAGAAGTGCAAGGCTCGACCCCCCCCCCCACCACTCCTGAACTCACCATCCCCGTCCGCCCTATGGACGCCCCACCCCTCCTGGCAACTCCCTTCGTCTCCCCCCCCCCCCCCACTGCCGAGGACATCATCAGGTTTGTCACCATCGTCCTCCAGAACGTCCACCCATTCCAGCGCCCCCACACCCTCCAACAGATATCCCTCGCCGCCCAATCCGTCTTCCACCTTAACATCTATGCCACCTATTCCCATAACCAAGTCCACTTTATGTTCTCCCGTCTTCACACCCTTGTCTAAGTTCCTGTCATGGCGCAACAGCACCGTATCTTGTTCAACAGCATCCACTCCCTTCCTGCAAACAAGAACCACCTCCTGCACACCCTCACGACCCATCGCTTGGATGCCTTCCTCCTCAATGAAACTTTCCTCAAGCCCCAGTGTACCGTACACACATCGCCCTACCTCCTCCACCACTCCAATAATCCTCTCCTGATAGCGCGTGGTGGAGTAGCCATTGGCCACCACTGCCAGATCCCAGATCGGCTCCAACCCCTCCTTCCCAACTCCTCAAAACACCTGATCCTCAGTCTCTTCTTCCCCAACCTTACCATTACCTGCGCCACCATCTATGGCCACCCCACTGCCGCTATTCCGTTTGACTTCATTTCCCATATCGACCGTACCTTCTCTTCTTAAGTGATTGTCGCCGACCTCAACATCCATAGTCGTTCTGCTGCCCAGCTACGGCAGTGGCATCGGTTCCCCTCCAGCCTCCAAGGTGACCTCGTTCCCCTTCCCCAGCACACCCACCCCGAATCCAATACCACTCCTGATGTCGTCCTCTTCTCCCCTAAACTCCTTGGCTGCATAGCGGTGGACATCTCGACCCTATTGGCAGTGACCATCCCCCCTGTCCTCCTCACCATTTCGGATGGTCGTCGACGGTAACCATTGACGTTAAAGGAGAATAAGTATAATGTTACATATTAAGTGAATTCTTGTTATCTGGTTACTTTTTCGTCTCACTTCCTAACAAAAACCTGTGATACTGGTGTTTGAGGATAAGCACTGTATTGGTCCTGAACGTCAAACATTGTCGTTTAGCATCATTCTTATGGCGATTTAATTTTTTTTGAGAGCACAGAGTACACCCACAGACAGAGGAGAAGGAATCAGCAGGTCACCACGTCCTAAAACTTACCACAACACACTTTAAACGAAGTACTGCTAAGAAGACAAGAAATATGCACAAAACGAGTGAAAGCAGCCCTTGTAGAAACCATACATGGCATTTAGTTCCTGGACATTCTGTTGAGCAATTGTGTAGTATTCCTCTGAAGCGAGGAAAAAACAAAAAAAGAAAACTTCGAACGACAAGAATATTTAATTACTGCTGGAATTTGATGACTTTGTCAAAATTAATATTTATATGGTCTTACAAAATAATGTTCGGTGAAAAGAGGGCACAGTCAAACTTCACCACAACCTTCTCATAGGCAAGAACACTATAATTCTAACATCAGCATCGACAGGCAAATGCAGATGGTGTTCAGAAAGTCTTTTCTGGAGATACATGACCTTCAACATTACAGAAATATGAAAACGTTACGTTCTGAAGGTATGCCCAAAAATGGTCGACTTCCACACTACAGGACAGAGGCATCCAGCAGTTGGAAATCGGCAAAAGATTGTAATGTACAGTGTGTTGCTGTCAAGGCGCGCTTTGTTGGTTATCTACCACAAACGATAGATTTCTTTTCGAAGGAAGGCAATTCCTACCAAACAATAAAGCACCTGATTTGTAATAAGGAAGTTTCAGAAAAAGCAAAACTCATTATGTATAAGAATTATTACTTCCCTATTGTCACCTATGGTGGAGAAACATGGACAATGACAGAAAGGGACTGGAGCAGACTGGAAGCAGGGGAAATGAAATATCTCAGAGTAGTTAAGGGAAAAACAAGAATGGACAGAGTAAGGAATGTAGAGATTAGACAGGACCTTAATCAATAAAGTACGAGAGAAAAAACTGAAAAAAAGAGATTAAGATGATACGGGCTCGTTAAGAGGATGCATGGGCAGAGACTCCCGAAAATTATGGAAGAACTAAGGTGGATGGGAGAAGACCTAGAGGGCGCCCAAGAACACGGTGGGAAACGGGAGTGAGAATATCTGTGGAATGGACAGGTGTGACCAGGCAGCAAGTGGAGGAAGAAAAGTGGTGGGAGGTCCGAGCCAAATGGAGAGGAATTGTCAGCACCCAGACCTGGCAGTAGCTGGAGCGGGATCCTGAGATAGATACATAGATACACTCCTGGAAATGGAAAAAAGAACACATTGACACCGGTGTGTCAGACCCACCATACTTGCTCCGGACACTGCGAGAGGGCTGTACAAGCAATGATCACACGCACGGCACAGCGGACACACCAGGAACCGCGGTGTTGGCCGTCGAATGGCGCTAGCTGCGCAGCATTTGTGCACCGCCGCCGTCAGTGTCAGCCAGTTTGCTGTGGCATACGGAGCTCCATCGCAGTCTTTAACACTGGTAGCATGCCGCGACAGCGTGGACGTGAACCGTACGTGCAGTTGACGGACTTTGAGCGAGGGCGTATAGTGGGCATGCGGGAGGCCGGGTGGACGTACCGCCGAATTGCTCAACACGTGGGGCGTGAGGTCTCCACAGTACATCGATGTTGTCGCCAGTGGTCGGCGGAAGGTGCACGTGCCCGTCGACCTGGGACCGGACCGCAGCGACGCACGGATGCACGCCAAGACCGTAGGATCCTACGCAGTGCCGTAGGGGACCGCACCGCCACTTCCCAGCAAATTAGGGACACTGTTGCTCCTGGGGTATCGGCGAGGACCATTCGCAACCGTCTCCATGAAGCTGGGCTACGGTCCCGCACACCGTTAGGCAGTCTTCCGCTCACGCCCCAACATCGTGCAGCCCGCCTCCAGTGGTGTCGCGACAGGCGTGAATGGAGGGACGAATGGAGACGTGTCGTCTTCAGCGATGAGAGTCGCTTCTGCCTTGGTGCCAATGATGGTCGTATGCGTGTTTGGCGCCGTGCAGGTGAGCGCCACAATCAGGACTGCATACGACCGAGGCACACAGGGCCAACACCCGGCATCATGGTGTGGGGAGCGATCTCCTACACTGGCCGTACACCACTGGTGATCGTCGAGGGGACACTGAATAGTGCACGGTACATCCAAACCGTCATCGAACCCATCGTTCTACCATTCCTAGACCGGCAAGGGAACTTGCTGTTCCAACAGGACAATGCACGTCCGCATGTATCCCGTGCCACCCAACGTGCTCTAGAATGTGTAAGTCAACTACCCTGGCCAGCAAGATCTCCGGATCTGTCCCCCATTGAGCATGTTTGGGACTGGATGAAGCGTCGTCTCACGCGGTCTGCACGTCCAGCACGAACGCTGGTCCAACTGAGGCGCCAGGTGGAAATGGCATGGCAAGCCGTTCCACAGGACTACATCCAGCATCTCTACGATCGTCTCCATGGGAGAATAGCAGCCTGCATTGCTGCGAAAGGTGGATATACACTGTACTAGTGCCGACATTGTGCATGCTCTGTTGCCTGTGTATGTGCCTGTGGTTCTGTCAGTGTGATCATGTGATGTATCTGACCCCAGGAATGTGTCAATAAAGTTTCCCCTTCCTGGGGCAATGAATTCACGGTGTTCTTATTTCAATTTCCAGGAGTGTAGATAGATAAAAGCGCCTGCGAAAATATATGAAGCAGTTTCGCCATTTGACGTGACATGTGCTTCCCATCTGCGCAATAGAAATGCTGGAGTTGAGCTCGACGTTACATGGCAAGGTAAGAAGCTAAAGCACTGTCCAACACCTAAATACCTTGGGGTTGTACTTGACAGAACGCTTTCCTTCAAGCAGGATTGCCAAAACACCGAGGCTAAAGTCTGCTCCAGGAATAACATCATCCGCAGGCTGGCAAACTACGAATGGGGAGCTCATCCACCAGTACTGAGAACATCAGCACTTGATCTGTGTGTTTCTGCAGCAGACTATGTAGCGCCAGTATGGGAAGCATCTGCACATGCTCAACAGGTTGATGTAAGTGTAAATGAGACAATACGATTTGTTACAGGCTGTCTCAGACCCACACCAACGGGTAATTTGTACCTACTTGCTGGAATTGCCCCATCCAAGATCAGAAGGCAGGTGGCAGCAGACGCTGAGAGAACAAAGAAAGAAACAGATTCTCGACACCCACTGAATGGGCACGTCACTCAGGCTCGGAGGCTTAAGTCTAGAAATAGCTTTATTGCAAGAACCGAGATCCTTGACAGTTCACAGGAAAACAATAGAGTCCGTAAATGGGAGAATGAACAAACCGCACTGCAGATAATACCGAAAGAGCAAATGGCACCTGGAAACAAACTTCCTCATACAGTGTGGAGAACACTAAATAGGCTGAGGGCCGGTGTACCCAGATGCAAAACTAATCTGTGCAAGTGGGGACTGCTGACTAATGACAACGTTCTTTGCGGATGCGGAGGGTACAAGACGAGGCACATCTGCTCGTGTGCCGACTACTGCCGGAGCCCTGCAGTTTTAGTGACCTGCTAAAAGCCAACGACAAAGCCGTAGAGGTGGCTAACTTTTGGAAAAATAAAATTTGATCTGGACACGGAAAAGTAAAGTAAGTAAAGTGGTCATAAAAATTCTTTTTTCTTACTATTACAGCATTCATTCCGGAAACGTCGTTGGAATTAGAACGCCAGCCGGAAGCTGAAAGTCTCCAACAAGCGGAAGAGCTCGGGCTACCATCGTGTAAGTACATCTCCAAATTGTGTGTGTGGGAGTTATATGTTCAGAAGCATCTCAAAAAGTGTTCAAATCGCAACAAGTGCTTGTAACATTTATACTGTTCTTCTAGCATTAGAGCGGCAGCAACTGGAAACAAAGTCCCCATCAAGTGGAACAGCTTGTCCTAGCGTCACGTAAGAACATTTCCGAATTCTGTGTGGTAGTTTAGATGTTCAGTAAACAGCCCAGGCTACCGATGGTGTAGGCTCCAATATACAGCAGCATCAATGAATGCCACCACTGCAGTCTGGGTTGTGTGCCTCAGCGCATTATTTGCCTACCCCATGAAGGCGCCTCCTCCCCAGTGTACTCAACCACCAGGTGGATGCAGTCTAGTTGTAGTATTAATGATAATGAACCCGTGACTGGCAGTAGTGCTCTATCCTGTCCTGATAGAACATCAGATTAGCGGTCTCATGACCCCTCTAGAATACTCGGCAGTTGCTATGGCCATTGAGGGGTGTGTCATTTACTAGAACTGACAATCCGGCTGGGGGTATCGTGACCCAGTCAGGTTTCTAGAAGCACGTCTCCCAGTGCTGGAGGCAGAGCTCCTCAAAGCCCTAGAGATACAACGCCATTAAATGGAACGCATTACTCTGCTGTGAGCTGACTCACAAACCCAAACAGCAGGCTGCTGCTGAGGAGAAAATCCTGCACATCTGGGATGATAATTGTATTTTATCTCCGAGTACGTCAATAGCCAAGTGGTATCGTGGATCCAGCTTGGTTGCTATACTGACCTGGTTTTCCGAGATGGAAGTAAAAGGGTCAGCTACAGCACTCAGCCAAATACCACACCTCGACACCCATATACAGGTCTATGATTGGTTACATGGAGGGTCCAGTTATATCTAACTTCATGACGATATTAAGAAGCAGCATGTTTGCATTAACATTCAAAATGAAGAGGATAATGTAATTGTTTTGCATGGTCAATCCTGGCTTGCAAAAGAAAAGCAAACAAAATTCCGAGGGCACATCTTTATTGGAATAGGTCTTAACATTCGTGGATGTTAAACTTTGATGCCGTGGATGTTAAACTTTGATGCCATCAAGTTCCCTGTAAAGATTCAGGACAGCTCAAAATTTGGGGCACAAAATCCCAGAATATCGGTTCACGTTTATAGCCTGAAGGAAACGCTGAAAAGCAAGCCAGATGAACATGACAACCTTACTATAGTTGGACCACACGATTTTTCGAAATATGCTGGTGAGCTTTATCTCAGTGTAAACATGATGCTCTTCTCTGGAGCATTACGTGTGGATCAAAGACATGTCCCGCCTCCTTTGCAGCCAACTGTCGAAACAGAGATAAGAAAGACATTTGCTTCAGGTGTCTAAATAACTTTTCAGAAGACAAGTATTCAAAAAGACATCCGAAAGACTGTAAAGTCAAGGAATCGGTATGTGTTGTTATGCCTACAGAAAAAAACAAGGTCATTAAATTCAAGAATGCTCACCACGTGGAACGATGTCCGTTTGTTGTATATGCAGACTTCGAATGTCTCCTTACCTGTATCACCTGGTGTGAAGGGAATCCCTTAGCCTCACATAGCACTTTCACTCAAAAGCAAGTACTGTATGCGGCGGAGAACCAACTTGCACATTCATACGATTCAAGTCTTAATCGGTATGAATCTTACGTCGGAGATAATCCTGCAGTTTGGTTACACATTGAGCTTGAAAAACTCTCATGGGATCTTGACAGGCTTTACAGCACCAACATCCCCATGACCAAATAGGAAGAGGATAAAAAATTACACAGTTGAGTTAACTGTCATATTTGTGAGCTGCCATTAGAAAAGGCGAAACTCCACGTAAAGATCACTGACATCTTATGGGGAAGTTCTGCAGTGTAGCTCACAATGTATGCAATTTGAAGTATCAATTACCATACCCTTTTTCTTCCATAATTTAAGTGGGTTGCCATTGGTTAATTTCGGTTGGGAAAAAAATCAGATCAGTGCCCCGTCAGAGTGTTGGGAAAGATATTTCATTCTTCAAACAAATGAGGCCATTAATTACATTCCGCTTCCTTGACACGTTACGTTTTATGCAGGCGCCACTCCAGAAACTCATTGAAACTACCTCGGGTGGATGTGTGTATCGCCCAATCTGCACGCCCTGATGAGCAAAAGTTTCAGTTTGTGACTAGGAAAGGAGTTTATCCTTATGAGTATCTGGATAGTAAGGCAAAACTCGATGAGACGAGGCTACTCGACACGTCAGCATTTACCAGTACTTTCACAGGCGATGCCATAACTAGTGCAGATTATGACCACGCTATCCTATATTGCAGGGTATTATACACAAAGCAGGAGGCAGCTGCATTAAACAGAAACAACTTTTTCAATGCTTGCTAATGTCGCCACAGCTATTGCTCAGTACGAGATACCGTCCTTCCGCAATTTTCGGGGAGGACAAAGTGACCGGCTAGGAAGCTCTCTGAGCGGACTTTTGCATCGTGTACTCGAGTATTACATGGGAAATGCAGGGCGTTATATTGCTCGAAGTCTCACCTCTTTCCCGACGCAAGAAGACAGATCTCATTTTATCAATTATATGGCGAATCAAGTAGGTGAGGGATCTGTTGGATCCCAAGTCACAACATATGATGTAGAGAAAAAAGACAATGCACTCATTAAGTCTTCTGTTTAGGTGGTCTGCAAGAGCTGTAGACATAACTGTGATGTAAAGTAAAAAGTTTTTTTTTTTCAATCGGTAGCATTATTTTTAAAACTCAACATTCCAAATTTGGGTAAATATGCAAGACTACAGATGGACACCGACGTGTGTTTGCTTGTGGATGTTTTTGAAAAGTTCAGGAGTGTATGCATGGCCATGTACTCTCTGGACCCCGCCTTTTTTACATGGCACCTGGGTTGTCCTGGGACATAAGACTCAAGAAAAGGAGGCACAGCATTGAACTTTTGACTGATGCTGATTGCTTCTTTTCTTTGAGCGAAGGATCTGTGGAGAACTGTCAGTGTGTCCATAGACACATCAAGCCATATAATCATGTATGGGTGCGGAGTTCAATGCATCCCTCAAAGTCATATTCTATAGTTTATATGAATAACTTACACGGGCATGCCATGATGCAGCCACTTCTGATTGGTGGGTTTCAACGGGTGCCCGAAAATTAGAGGGATTAGGTGGAAAAATATTGAGTCTGGTGGCGGATTCTGATGTAGGGTATGTGGTGGAGGCAGACGTCATACATCCTGTTAGTTGGCATGAAATGACAAGCGACTTGCTGTTATATCCAGAGCATTAAGTTCCATGAGGAAGCACTATCCCTAAACTGATGACCACTGCTGGGCACAAGCAGAGGTAGGTAATTCATTATTGTAACCTCCAGCAGTGTCTCTGCTTAGGGATGGAGCTAGGTAGAATCACCTGGGCTATCTGCTTCAATCAGACCCTGGCTGAAGGAGCAATCCGCTTCATTGTATTATTAAATTATTTCAGCTGCTTGAGCTGGAAAAGGTTTACAGTTACCCAGTTCGAATTACACATTAAGTCTTTTGTTTAGGTGGTCTGCAAGAGCTGTAGACAGAACTGTGATGTAAAGTAAAATTTTTTTTCAATCGGTAGTATTACTTGTAAAACTATGAACTGTAAATAAGAAAATTCACACAGTAACAAGAACTGTGAATTTAAAAGCGGTATTACTTCATGTATTGTAAAAAAAACTACACTGCTGGCCACCGTAAATGCAACACCCTGAAGGAAGCATCCGAATCAAGTGAAATTGACACCATGGGTTTGCAGCGATGAGATATGCAACTGATTAGAATTTCAGCGCAGACGCACATCACGCCCGCCTGTGGCGCCACCTCATAGCGCCATTTAAGGCTTGGCGATTTCTATGAGTGTACGTTCGGCACGTGTGTTTACCTTGTGGTTGTTTCACAAGACGATCAGTTATGCCTCGTAGACAACAGCGAACATCTTTTGATCAAGTATCCGAGTTCGACAGAGGAAGGATAGTGGCTTACAGAGATTGTGGATTATCATACAGAGAAATCGCTAGTCGTGTTGGACGAAACCAAACAACTGTAATGCGGATATGTGACCGTTGGATGCAGGAGGGTACGACGGACCGACGTGGTCGATCGCATTCACCTCGGTGCACCACTGCACGTGCTGATAGGCAAATTGTGCGCATGGCAGTGACGGATCGCTCAGTGACATCCCGAACCGTAGCACAGCACATTGCGTCTGTAACGCATCATCCAGTGTCTGCGCGTACCATTCGACGCCGTTTACAGCAGAGTGGTCTGTCCGCAAGACGTCCATTGCTTAGTCTACCATTGACGCAGAACCACAGACGTCTCCGTCGCCAATGGTGTGATGACAGACGGATGTGGACGGCAGAATGGAATGAAGTTGTCTTTACTGAGGAGGCACGCTTCTGTCTGCAGCACCACGATGGTCGGATTCGAGTGTGGAGACACCGTGGAGAGAGGATGCTGGACAGCTGCATTATGCACCGCCACACTGGTCTTGCACCGGGTATTATGGTATGGGGCGGTATTGGATATTACTCTCGCACGCCTCTAGTACGCATTGCCGGTACTTTAAATAGTCGGCGCTACATATCCGAGGTGCTGGAGCCAGTTGTCCTTCCTTACCTTCAGGGCTCGGCCACAGCCATATTTCAACAGGATAATGCGCGACCACACGTGGCACGCATTGTCCAAAGGTTCTTCGTCAATAACCAGATTGAATTGCTTCCCTGGCCGGCTCGCTCTCCGGATCTTTCGCCGATAGAAAACATGTGGTCCACGGTTGCTCAACGAGTGACCCAGATTACATCCCCAGCTGCCACACCAGATGATCTTTGGCAACGTGTGGAAGCTGCTTGGGCTGCTGTACCCCAGGAACACATCCAACGTCTCTTTGACTCAATGCCGAGACGTGTGGCAGCGGTGATGTCCAACAATGGCGGCTACTCTGGCTACTGATTCTGGCAGGAACCACATGTCACAGACGTCTGTAAACGTAATCATTTCATACTTGGTCAACATGTTATCTACAAAATAAATCTTGTTGTGGTACCTCTTGTCTTTCTTGGTGTTGCATTTACGGTGGCTAGCAGTGTAGATTTGTGGACGTAAAGCTGTATTAGTGTATCGCTACTGTATGTATGTGTGAATAAAAAATTGTTATTCGTCAGCGCGCATCTTTGTTGTTATTTCATATTGGGGAGACTGGTAGAAAGAACTCTAGAAATGTGGGATTTGGAAGCCAATCCGACTTACTGGGCATTCCCAAATACAACCTTTACATTCTGTACTTCATGTTTGCGTATGACCTGGCGATACTTGCAGAAAACGAAGACCCTACCGTCAAACAGCTTGAGACACTTATAAAGAATGTGCAGAAAATTGAATTTGTACGTACGAGCAGATATCGCTAGTCTGGAAACAACAAAGTAAAATCAACAGGGTCTCGTACTTATATCTTGCAGAAGCCATTGAACAGACAGGTCAAGAAAAGCATGTCACTGCAAAATTGCCTACAAAAACCAAACAACACTGATTAGGGTTATTTTAAAACATGTACAACAGAAAGTCAGTGTCAAGACAGACCCCACCCCCCTGAGGGTTTGGGGGTTAGAATAGACACGAGGTTTCCTGCATGTCGTGAGAGGCGACTAAAAGGAGTCTCATAGGTTCTGGCCTTTATGTTATGGACCCCTGTAGGGTTCATTTTTCCAAATTTTCCTGGAGAGCGAGCCAATTGAGGAAGGCGCCTTACATGGTGCATTGTGTCCATCGAGCACTGTCACCTTCAGCATCCTTTATCATTGTGGCTTTGCAGTTCCGCTCATTCTTCATCTCTAGGGTGAGCATACCTTTCTGTGTGTGGTTTCCTCCATCCAATACACAGTGTGGTTTTCTGCACTGATGATCACAGACTTCTTTGCTTCTCATATCCAGCATGGTAGCCAGTCCATTGTGGTTGCACCGCCGTGTACCATGTTGGTTGTAAATCACTGACCACAGGGATCGCTCTGCTGATGCCTGCACCGTTAACTCCCCATGTGTACCAAGAGGTAGATGCCCATCTCCCTGGGTCATCGGAACTCCTGGCAATGGCCATCATGCCAGGTGGCCTTTGCTGTGGCTGGGTGGCTCCCATGTGGAGGGACCCTGGTCGGAGTGGGTGGCATCAGGGTGGATGACACGCGATGAAGCGTAGTCCACCATCTCGTGCTGGCGGTGAAACACCAGCAGTCTCTAAGTGTTCACAAGCTCAATTCAGCGCACAGTAGTATGACCCCAAATCTTTCACCTCCATGGCCACACCATGGGAGGAATGCCAGGCTAAGGACAGAAGCAAATCTTATTCGATCCAGTACCTTGTATGTATGAGAGCCAACGGGGAATCCTTCATGTCAATGAAGCCTCAGTTTTTTGTGGAGTATTTAGATGACACATTTGGGGAGGTGGAGGGATTGTCCAAAATGCGATCTGGGTCAGTCTTGATAAAAACACCATCCTCTGTCCAGTTACAGACTCTGCGGCGATATCCGTTAGTAAAGCGTTCTCGGGTTTCAAGCCACGTCGAGTGGTTTACTTCCCACGAGCTTTGTGTTTTACTAAAGGATATCGCCGCGAAAGCATGCATTCGTACATAATGTACCTCTACGGGGAGGAGACGTGGTGTAGCATCAAACGCCTGGGAAAGCTGCACGTTAAGATGGCTAGTTTACAAAGCTTGCTCACCTTCCTACTACGCTGCCATGATGAGAAGACGGCTCCACGTTTTGCCATCGTTAACCATCACATCGACACCACGGAAGCCAGAAGAATTTTTCGCCGTGGTAGCTTCGCCCTGCTGCAGGAGAGAATACATTTCACCAGAAAATAGCTGGATACAAACGGTCGTGAGCTTTTGGCCGTTCACCTGCAACTGATAAGGTCACCTTCAGCTTTGGATTGGGACTGGATCGACACAGCAACAGTTGCACAGCAAACATCATCGAGACAGAGAGCAACGGAGAAGCAGAAAGGGAAATTCAGTAGGCTTTCACTGCAGCAACATGGAGCAAGACTAAGTTATGGAACATGCTGTGATCAACATGACCGCAAGAAACATCGATGCAGGTGCCACCTTAGCACTTATGAAGGGACTTAACTTTGCTCCTTCGCCACGAAGCATCCCCTTCGCTGACATTGAGTAGTGTTGAACAAGCGATTCCTAAGTTTCCAAGTGATGTGGCTGAGGAAATTCGTAGAGAAACGAGCCGTATTCTTTTACAACCCAAACAACCAGCTTCAAACATGACTAGAGCTGAATGCAGTGGCATCCGTGCTCTCCGGAATGATCCTCTCACCGTCGTCCTACCAGCTGACAAGGGCAATGCTGCCGTCTAAATGGAACGAGCCGACTATGACGCAAAAATCAGATGGATGTTGGAGAAAGACACATACCAAAAATTACCTACGGACCCAACATCCAGAATAGTACGGAAGACTTCAGAGCTTCTCAAACGGTCATCGCTGGAAGACAATACTATTAAGAACCTCCTCCCCAAGGCACCAAAACCGCGCACATTCGATGGTCTGCCGAAGGTGCATAAGGAGGACACACCGTTGAGGCCGATAGCGAGTACCATCGGATCGCCGACCTATAAACTTGCTAAACATTTGGCCAGCCCCCTCTCTATGCACGTTGGACACTGGACACCATATAAAGAATACAGTGGACTTCATCAATCGGATTAAAGGTCTGCGACTTGCTGAAGGGGATATAATGGTTAGCTTCGATGTGGTCCCTAGGTCAGCGTTTACCTCAAGCCCACCCACACAGATCGGTATCTGCACGCCGACACCTATCACCCGTCACAGACTACTGAATTTCTGTCCCAGTTCTTTGACGACACCATCGTGGATTTATTTAAGCACACTGACATATTTCTTACATGATGGAGAATACGAGGGTTATCCACAAAGTACATTACGTTTTGGAATTAAAAATAAATAAAGTATTGGAAATTTTTTTATTATATACAGATGAAAGCCACACTTCAATACTACTTTTCTACATAGTTGCCATTTAAATTAAGGCACTTATCGCAGCGATGGACGAGCCTGGAAATTCCTTCGTCGTAAAATTCGGCCGCCTGCGCCTTCAACCACGTAATGACTGTCTTTTGGGACAGAAAAGGAGTGATTTTTGTGGATTTCCTGGAAAGAGGCACTACAATAAACTCTCAAAGGTATTGCCAAACTCTGCACAACCTCAGAAGAGCAATACAAAACAAGCGCAGGGGAAAGTTGTGCTCAAAGATCTTGCCGATTCACGACAACGCCCGGGCCCACACGGCAAATACCACACGAAGTTCTCGAATCTTTTAAGTGGGAGTTGTTTCCTCATCCGCCGCACAGTCCCGACCTGGCACCGAGCGACTTCCACTTATTCCCAGCAATGAAGAAGTGGTTGGCTATGCAGCGTTTTGATGACGACGCACAGCTTCAAGAAGAGGTAACCACGTGGTTGAAGGCGCAGGCGGCCGAATTTTACGACGAAGGAATTTCCAAGCTCGTCCATCGCTACGATAAGTGCCTAAATTTAAATGTCAACTATGTAGAAAAGTAGTATTTACGTGTGGCTTTCATCTGTATATAATAAAAAAATTTCCAATACTTTATTTTTAATTCCAAAACGTAATGCACTTTGTGGATAGCCCTCGTATTTTAACCAAACTGACGGCGTGGCGATGGGAAGTCCATTACCTCCAGTAGTAGCCAACCTCTTTATGCAGCATTTCGAAGACATCGCCTTGGACACTGCTCCTGCAAAGCCGAGCTGTTTTTAACGCTACGTCGACGATACCTTCGTCATTTGGCCAGATGGACAAGAAAAGTTGGAAGAGTTCCTGGAGCACACCAAAAGCATCCACAATGGAAGTTGGGGGGGGGGGGGGGGGGGGGGTGTTCCCTGTCGTTCTTGGACGTGCTTGTCCGCCGTAAACCCAATGGGACTATAGGTCATAGCGTTTACCGCAAGCCCACCCACACGGATCGGTATCTGCACGCCAACAGCTTCCATCACCCAGCACAAAAACAGGACCTTAGTACATCGAGCCGAAACCGTCTCAGACGCTGAAAACTTGCCGAGAGAATTGAGCCACATACGCAAAGTTTTTAAGGAAAACGTTAACAACAACAAACAGATCTCACAAGCAGTGTCATCCAAGGCTCCAAGGAAGAAGACCTCTGAAGAAGACACCAAGCAGGCTGCATTCTTACCATTTTGTGGGTCGACAACAGGGAAGATTAGTCGGCTCCTGAAGAGGCATAAAATGGACACAATCTTCAGGCCCCCGGCAAAGATCCGGCAACTAATGAAATTGTTAAAGACGATATAGGCCTCAGAACGCCAGGAATTTACAAGATACTGTGTCGATGTGGGCATTTCTACGTCGGCCAGACTGTTCGCACTATTGAACAGCGCCGCATAGAACATGAAAGGTGTTACTGTCAGCTGTGGCAGAATATGCTCTGGAAAACGGACACCGAATTGCATTCGCTGAGGCGTCTATTATTAACCGGACTAAGGGCTTCTGGGATAGCGTGATAAACGAGGCCACAGATATTAGAATTTCTGACAACACCAAGATTGATTGCAGGTGAGAACAGCATGGGGTCCAATGTTGACGGAGTTGAAGTGGGCTGTCAATCGTCAAAATGTGCGCATCTGGGGGTCCGAAAATCCACATGCACCTAGGGAACACATGCGCGACAGTCCGAAAGTGGTGTGGTTTGATGATAAATCGGATTGTTGGGCCGCTTTTCCTTCAGGAGCCGACTGTGGATAGAGCCATGTACCTGGACATGTTGGAACAATTTGCCGTGCGACAGATAACAAACCTGCAGCCAAATGTGATGTTTCAACAGGATGGTGCACCACCCCATTGCAGCCTTGATGTCCTAAAAATTTTAAATGACACATTCCCGCAACGATGGATTGGCCGTGGAGGTCCAATTCCTTGGCCGCCACGTCAACTCTGTCACAGAACAGATGCTTCGCAACACATGCCACGAAATCGATTATAGACTTGATATTCTTTGCGCAACCCGTGGCACCCATGTTCGAGTGTACTGAACCGTACACCCGTGTATGAAAACTTGATGAGCTGCAGTATATATTCCCTGTATTTGTTCATCAACAAATCGTGTTTCCTCTCAGATTTTATGAGTTCCAAATGTTGCAGTCTCATTCTGGACACCCTGTACTTAGGCGCCACCTCAGACCGGCGGTTCACATGGCGGCAACATGTGGAAAACATCAGAGGCAAGGCACTGGGTAGATTGAGGCTGCTCTACCCAGTGCTCAACCCCACATCAACGCTGCCAGAAGACGTGGCTCTTACACTGCACAAGGCTGCCATACGGCCGGTGCTGGAATACGCCGCGGTCGTGTGGGGAAATACAGCCAATACAAACCTAAAGCGCCTACAAACCATCCAGAACAGGGCGCTACGACTGGTACTACACCTGCCCAAGGAGTTCCGCCCCCGAGGAGCTCCCCAACGTCGCCGCTGTCAAGTCCCTCCGTCAGAAGTTCAAGGACGCAGCGACAACCTTCTACGAGAAAGCCGAGAGGTCGACCAACCAGCTGGTCAGAGAATTCGACAGCCGACCACACTGACGAGCGACCCTACGCTGGCCAGACCTGCTGCGTCAGTAAAATCGTGCAGAAAACCTAAACAAAACGTCCCAGTGCAGGACAACTTAGAACATCGTAAGCTTAAACCGTAACTTCAACTTTACATAATATAGGAAAAATAGCGTTAGGCCATTAAAACCTACAGCCAAAATCAAGTGGAACATACTCTATGTCCCACACATTTGCACGCACGACCGACCACACGACAGTCATCCACTTGACAATGGCAGAGGAGATCTCTGCTGAAAGCTCGTGGGCAGTAAACCACTTGACGCGGCTTGAAACTCGAGAATGTTTTATTAAGCTGGGGGATGTTTCTGTTTCCATCACGCCCCACAAGAGCTTAAATATGGTCCGGGGTATCATATTTCACAGGGACCATATTTTGAAGTCAGACAATGAGCTGCACTCCAATTTAGAGCAGCGAGGTGTTCATTTCAACCGGCGTGTCCATTGGGGTCTGACGGATAATCAGGTTGCCAACAGTGCCTTCATCTTGGCTTTCAAGGGTGACATATTACCCGAGAAGGTCTAGGCGATGGTCTACTGCTGTGATGTCAAGCCATATATCCCTTGTGGTGTCACCGCTAGACACCACACTTGCTAGGTGGTAACTTAAATCGGCCGCGGTCCTGTAGTACATGTCGGACCCGCGTGTCGCCACTGTGTATTCGCAAACCTAGCGCCACCACATGGCAGGTCACAAGACACGGACTTGACCTCGCCCCAGTTGTACGGACGACATAGCTTGCGACTAGACCTACCAAGTATTCCTCTCATTTGCCGAGAGACAGATTAAATAGCCTTCAGCTAGTCCATCGCTACTACCTAGCAAGGCGCCATGTGTATCATTGCTAATTGCTTACTACTATGCAAGAGATGTATTTCAACAAGAAGAACATCATTAAAAGTTAAGTAGATGACAATCTCTCTTCTTTTCTTTATAGTTTTTCATCCAGTCTCCTGTTTCAGAATTTACGCCCGTCTGCGTTAGTTTCGCGTGCACCTAGCCACTCATTGTGTCGAGACCTTAGGGAATCGACACAACAATATTTTGGCGCCGAGGAGTGGTGCCGCGCCCACGTTGCAGTCTTTGTGTTATATTTGCTCTAATTTGCTTGTGTCATGGCTTCGCCGCATTCTCCAGATGTACTGTCCGAATTTTTTCGCTTGCAGAATCAGCAGACGCAGGCGTTATTGGAAGCCCTTGGACAGCTCGTCCAGGGTCAACGTGCGCTGCAAACCGATGCGGCGGCAGCCGCTTCTTCGCTACCGCAGCCACACAACGCTGTCGCACCGCCATTTAGGCCCTTCGAGGCCACAACCGAAAGCTGGACTGAGTGGGCCGATCAGTTCAACTTCCACCTCACTGCTTATGGAATTCAAGGTAAAGAGCGGCAGCCGTTTTTGCTTTCTTGTGTCGGTGTGTCTACCTACCGGGTGATAGTGAAATTGTTTCCCCGACGCGACGTCGCAACTCTGTCCTACGAAGAAATTTTGTCTGCTTTGGATGTCTATTTCAAAGAAACAGTAAATGTAGTTGCCAAACGGTATACGTTTTTTCGTACAAAACGTACGGCCGGTCAGACTAATAGGGAGTGGGTTGCAACTTTGCAAGGCCTTACTAGAGACTGCGCGTTTGCCTGTGAATGTGGCCTCCCATATTCAGATACTATGGTGCGTGATGCAATTGCACAGAACGTTTCTGATGTTCGCATAAGGGAACAGATTTTGAAACTCGTTAATCCCTCCCTGCAACAAGTGATAGACATATTGGACAGGCAAGACACACTTGACTTTGCTCAGGCATCATTTGAACCTTCGCCGGCAGTGTGTCACGTTAATCGGCCCGCCGGGCCCGCTGCGCGGGACGCTAAGCGGCCCTCGCGCCCGACTTCGCTGCGGCCGCCTAGCTTGCAACCACGTGCGCCGCGTAAGCAAGCAAATGCAGTGAAATCTTGCCCGCGGTGTGCAACTAGACATTCGCGTGAAAATTGCCCGTCACGCCAAGCTATTTGCTTTTACTGTCAAAAGAAAGGACATGTACAAAGTGTTTGCCAGAAAAAGCTTAGATCAGACACTCGCAATACTTCCAGGCCTTTTGCTTCGCGCCGGAATCGCACCCAGGACAATCAGGCTCGTGGACCTTCGCCCATGGACATTCATGTCGTTCATTCCCACCCGTCCAGTGACACTTTAGCTAACAGTGACTGTGTTCGTCCCACCCAAAGTGTGCGTCGACGTCGCCGGAAATCCCGTAAAGTTGCAAGTGCTTCTGGACCTGTATTAGTTCAAATTGCACGAGACAGTCGCTCTTGTCGTCAACAAGACAATAAACTTTTTGTGGACTTAGACTTTGCAGGAAAAGTGATACCATTCCAGCTCGATACCGGAGCTGCAGTTTCCTTGCTCAATCACGACACGTACAAACAACTGGGCGCCCCGCCATTGCGTGCCGCAAATGTTACGTTAACTAGTTACTCAGGACAGCACATACCTGTGTTAGGACAGTGCAGCCTTATTGCAACATACAAGGGACAGACAAAACTTGTGTCATTTTATGTTCTTCGTTCCTCTAGTGCCGTGAACTTGTTTGGTTTAGATTTGTTTCAATTGTTTAATATGTCTATTGTAAATCAGGTCCTATCAGTGAATCAGACTGTGCCTTCCGCCAGTGTTTCTAGTCTTTGTGAAGAATTTGCAGACATTTTTGCACCGGGCCTTGGTTGCGCTAAGAACTATGAAGCGCATTTGGAACTGAAAGACAACGCGCAACCAAAATTTTTCAGAGCGCGCAATGTTCCCCACGCATTGCGTGATGAGGTCGCAAGAACGTTAGCCGAATTAGAATCTCAAGGTGTCATTGAACGTGTGCAGGCTTCTCTCTGGGCCTCACCCTTAGTAATTTTGCCAAAACCTTCCGGAAAATTGAGACTTTGCGTGGACTTCAAGGCAACTGTGAATCCACAACTTGTGACTGCTACTTTTCCTTTGCCCCGCCCGGAAGATCTTTTTGACAAACTGTGCCCGGGAAAATATTTTTCAAAATTGGACCTAGCAGATGCGTACTTGCAACTACCTGTGGACGAAGACTCCCAGCGCGTCTTAGTGGTTAACACGCATCTTGGCTTGTAT
Organism: Schistocerca nitens; assembly: GCF_023898315.1. Classification (NCBI taxonomy): domain Eukaryota; kingdom Metazoa; phylum Arthropoda; class Insecta; order Orthoptera; family Acrididae; genus Schistocerca; species Schistocerca nitens. Next base: position 143,087,546 of record NC_064625.1, read on the forward strand.
CGCTTCAAAAGACTGCCATTCGGGTGTGCATCCGCCCCTGCTTTATTTCAGCAATATTTACAAACTATTTGTGCGTCGGTCCCTACGGCTGCGAACTATCTGGACGATATTGTAATCTCAGGAAAGACAGAAGCCGAACATTTGCAGAATCTTCGGACCTTATTTCAGGTCTTGCGTCAGAATGGTCTTCGCTTGAGGAAGGACAAATGTGTGTTTTTTGCTCGTGACTTACCGTACCTGGGGCATGTCATAAATGCCCAAGGTATACATCCGAGTCCAGAGCACCTTCGTGCCATTCAGGACTTGCCGTCACCGCAGAACTTAAAACAGCTACAGAGTGTGCTGGGTAAGGTCACTTATTATCATAGGTTTGTGCGCAATGCTTCTTCCATTTCAGCTCCAATTCATCGCTTACGCCGTAAAGGTGTTCCGTTCGTCTGGACGACGGAATGCGAACGCGCCTTTCGCCAGTTGAAATCGGCGTTACTTTCAAATACTTGCCTTACGCCATTCGATCCCCGAAAACCCCTTTTGTTGATGGTAGATGCATCGGATTTCGGGATCGGTGCTGTGCTTGCGCACAAGGATGGCTCGCATGATCGCCCTATTGCCTTTGCGTCCAAATTGCTCTCATCTGCGCAAAGAAATTATTCACGAATAGAGAAAGAAGCTTTAGCTCTAGTGTTTGGTGTTACCAAGTTCCATGACTTCTTGTATGGTCGTCACTTTACAATCATCACGGACCACAAACCTTTGACATCGCTTTTTCATCCGAACAAACCTGTACCTCCACGTACAGCGCAGAAATTCATTCGCTGGTCACTTTTTCTCTCGCAGTACCGCTACGATATCTTGTATCGGTCCACTGCTAAGCACGGCAACGCTGATGCGTTGTCCCGTTTGCCTGTTGCTGAGGATAAGGCATTCGATTCTTCCGAACTTGCTTGCATGTTCATTGATTCGGAAACCGATGACGTGGTCGAATCGTTTCCGATTGATTTTCGTCGTGTAGCTACAGCCACGGCTGCTGACCCTGTCCTTGCTCCAGTTTTGCGTTTTGTTGCTACGCAATGGCCCTTGTCAAAGTCACGGATCGAGGATCCTTTGGTTCGCCGTTTTTTTGCTCACAAGGAGAGACTTTTTGTACGACGTGGTGTTTTGTTGTTGCGTTCCGATAATGATCAATCCCGAGTCGTGGTCCCACGTTCGTTACAGTCCTCTGTCTTAAAGCTTCTTCACCAAGGCCATTGGGGTATAGTGCGAACGAAACAACTTGCTCGGCAGCACTGTACTTGGTTCGGAATCGATGCTGCGATTACGAATATGTGCTCCTCTTGCGTGGCGTGTGCCGAACAACAATCCGCACCGCCGCGGAAATTCTTTGCATGGCCGAAAGCCACTTCCCCTTGGCAACGCTTGCACATCGATTTTGCTGGTCCATTCTGGAATGCTCGATGGTTGGTTGTGGTCGATGCTTTTAGTAATTTTCCTTTTGTTGTCCGGATGTCTTCCACGACGTCTTCTGCCACCATCCAAGCCTTGTCTGCTCTCTTTTGCATTGAAGGTCTTCCGCAGACTATTGTTTCCGACAATGGCCCACAATTCATGTCCGCAGAATTTCAGTCGTTCTGCAAGGCCAATGGTATTCAACATCTGACATCCGCGCCGTTTTCGCCTCAGTCAAACGGTGCCGCGGAACGATTGGTCCGGACTTTCAAGTCGCAGATGTTGAAGTTGAAAGAGTCGCATTCTCGGGAGGACGCTTTGTTGCTCTTTTTGTCCTCATATCGCTCTCAGCCTCGCGATGGTCGCTCGCCGGCTGAATTGCTCCATGGTCGTCCTCATCGAACTCTGATGTCTTTGTTGCATCCGCCACATCAGGTTCCTGTGCAGCGGCAGACTCCTGCTTTTGCTCCTGGCGACGTTGTCTATTATCGCAACTATCGCGGTTCACGGCGTTGGCTCGCAGGGCGCATTCTTCGCTGCCTCGGCCGCGCGATGTATTTGGTTTTGGGGGCCTCTGGTGAGGTGCGTCGGCATCTCAATCAGCTGCGCCTCTGTCGTCGCCTGGGTTCTGCCGCTCCCCGTCTGCTTTCAGCGACGGAGCCGTCAGGTCAGCGCCCTGGGGACCCATCTACTGGCTCGCCTCATCCCCAGGTGTTACCGACGATGCCTTCCATTTTGCCTCATGGCGTCGCGCCGCCGCAGCCGCCGCCGGCGCCGCCAGCAGCGGACGCTTCGCTGCAGCCGCCTCGCGCCTCCCTGGGTCACGCGCCGCCGCTTGCTTCCCGTGACCAGCCGTCCTCCGCCATGGACCTCTTGCCCGCTCCGGACCGGATGTCGTCTTCGCCCGTCGGGTGCTCCGACCACATGGAGGTCGACCCTGCGGACCCTCTCTCATTACGTGCGCATACACCTCATGTTGACGTGCACCCTGGACTAGGTTTGCAGGCGTTTCCTAGCTCCCCTCGGACCGAATGGCCGGGTGCGGGTGGCACAGCCTCGCCTGTTGTTAGGCTCCCCACCTCATCGCATACGTCAACATGGGGTCCTCCCCTCGGCGGGCGGAAGCCTTATCTCACGACCGTTCGCCGATTTGCGGGGGAGGAATGTGGTGTCACCGCTAGACACCACACTTGCTAGGTGGTAACTTAAATCGGCCGCGGTCCTGTAGTACATGTCGGACCCGCGTGTCGCCACTGTGTATTCGCAAACCTAGCGCCACCACATGGCAGGTCACAAGACACGGACTTGACCTCGCCCCAGTTGTACGGACGACATAGCTTGCGACTAGACCTACCAAGTATTCCTCTCATTTGCCGAGAGACAGATTAAATAGCCTTCAGCTAGTCCATCGCTACTACCTAGCAAGGCGCCATGTGTATCATTGCTAATTGCTTACTACTATGCAAGAGATGTATTTCAACAAGAAGAACATCATTAAAAGTTAAGTAGATGACAATCTCTCTTCTTTTCTTTATAGTTTTTCATCCAGTCTCCTGTTTCAGAATTTACGCCCGTCTGCGTTAGTTTCGCGTGCACCTAGCCACTCATTGTGTCGAGACCTTAGGGAATCGACACAACATCCCTCCCCCGATACGGTGCTTTAAGTGCTGGAAGTTCGGGCATATGTCTTCCCACTGTACTTCCAGCATCACCTGTTGAGATTTTGGACGTCCTTCACATCCCGATACTCCACATGCCCCGCCTCCCATCTGTGTCAACTGCGGAGAGCACCATTTCCCTTGCTCGCCAGACTGCAGTATCCTACAGAAAGATAGGAAAATCATGGACCAACTGACCTACACTGAGGCTAAGAGGAAATCTGAAAGACTCCACCCCATGCGCACGACATCTTATGCTGCCACTATAACTACTGTTCCAGCCCCATCCGTTCTGTCACTTACAGTTATCTCCGAGCGCCGTAAGACTCCACCTGTTTCCTTGATGGTGGGGGCACTCCTATCCCTGTTTCTCCTGCACCACACACTTTGGGAGCAACACCCCCAACCATCGGGGAAATCAGTCCCCACTTCTCAGCTGGAGAAGTGTTGAAACATCACAGTTTTATGCTTCATTTAACTGACTGATTAATTTCTACATGTTTAATAATTCATTTTACGCCGAGAGCGTCCTTTCAATGTTTCGTCTAGCTAATTACCCTCTGGATTCAAGAATGCTTCCATGTATATTTTTTCTTCTGTTGGTGTCACACCACCTCTCTCATCCTTTGATCCCATGACATAGGTGGATAGATAAACGTAATTATGTATGGAATATATAATAATCTGGGTTAGTCAAAGATGATAGCAGTATAGCACCAGCATAACAATGTGAGCAGATTCGGCAGAGAGTTCGTGATTCCAAAGATAGTGGGGATGAGCAGGGCAGAGTCTGTGAGGTTGGTTCTCACTGGGGTCCTACCCCCACCACCAGTTTTTTTGAACGATTGGCGGTTTGTCCTGGAATGCGCCATGTTTGGACACTCTGGGGCCGCCGATTGAACGAGAAGGACGCAGGGGTGCGGCGCTCGTCACTGATGGTGAGAAAAAATATTCATAATGTACGTTTTTTGGGGTAACATTGATTATGAAGCATGTTCGGGTGTCAATTAATACCGGGACACGTTCAGCGATATTTTATTTGTAGAAATTTTTCAGATTATTGTGTTTCAACTAGCGGAGACTTAGGCGCGAGGTGATTGAGGGTATGAACCAATGGTTCTTGTTCTTAGATCAATAGCGGATAGGTTCATTAATGTTTAATTTGTTGCATAGTTTCGTTCTGGATATAAGGAATATAAATTTTTCATGATTCAGCGGTTTATTTTTCTCGTTTCTTTGTTGTCGAACTTGGCCACGTGTAGCCAGTATTCATAACGGTAGTCACTGTATTTGCCATTCGTTAATGGGCTGGTTTGCTCACGTTGCATAATACGTGGTTTCAACATGAACTTATTTGCATGGTACCGTACTGCATGTGTAGTAACACAAGTAATGTTTGAGAGAGAGAGTGAAATGTAATATCCTTCCCTACTCCGCGCGTTAAATAGGTGTGACAATAACTAAATGGTGTTAAGAGGCCACCATTCAGTGAACATTCATTTTTACCCATTCTAATCATTAGTAGATGTAACTGGCGACGAAGTGTTGTCTATGTTTCCGGTATGACGGGATGCAAGAGACAGTGAGCGATCCAGGCATATCCATTGTATGCATTATGCACTTCATACGACTAACTGAATTCACAGTATTAGAAAAATAAAGTCTTACCATCCCTGATGTGCACATATGGCCATTCACCAATGTTGCGTTAACCATTGCTCCTTTTTTAAATTAGAATACTATCTTTTCTAGTGGGTTTGATTACCCATATCTCAGTTTATCAGGCCTAATTGAAAGAATTAGACACATGCACCTAGGAAACACCCGAAAGTTAATGTGTGGTGTGGTTTGATGATAAATCGCATTCTTGGGCCGTGGAGGTCCAATTCCTTGGCCGCCACGTTCGCCCGACATAACCCCCTCGATTTTTTCTTGGGGGGTATGTGAAAGACTAGGTATACGCTACACCAGACCTGCAAGACCTGCAAGACTTGAAACAGCGCATAAGAATTGTCATCAACTGTCACAAAACAGATGCTCCGCAATACATGGCGCGAAATCGATTATAGACTTAATATCCTTCGCGCAACCCGGGGCACCCATGTTCAAGTGTACTGAACCGTACACCTGTGTATGAAAACTTGACAAGCTACAATACATATTCCCGGTATTTGTTCGTCAACAAATTGTGTTTCCTCTCACATGTTTTGAGTTCAAATGTTGGAGTCTCATTCTGGACACCCTGTACTTAGGCACCACCTTAGACCGGCGGCTCACATGGCGGCAACTTGTGGAAAACATCAGAGGCAAGGCACTGGGTAGATTGAGGCTGCTCTACCCAGTGCTCAACCCCACATCAACGCTGCCAGAAGACGTGGCTCTTACACTGCACAAGGCTGCCATACGGCCGCTGCTGGAATACGCCACGGTCGTGTGGGGAAACATGGCCGATACAAACCTAAAGCGCCTACAAACCATCCACAACAGGGCATTACCACTGGCACTCCCCCCCCCCCCCCCCCCAACAACGTCGCCGCTGTCAAGTGCCTCCGTCAGAGGTTCAAGGACGCAGCGACAACCTTTTACGAGAAAGCCGAGAGGTCGACCAACCAGCTGGTCAGAGGACTCAGCAGCCGACCACACTGGCGAGCGACCCTACACTGGCCAGACCTGCTGCGTCAGTAAAATCGTGCAGCAAACCTAAACAAAACATCCCAGTGTAGGACAGCTTAGAACATCGTAAGCTTAAACCGTAACTTCAACTTTACATAATATAGGAAAAAATATTGTTAGGCCATTAAAACCTATAGCCAAAATCAATTGGAATACACTCCCCATGTTCCAGACATGTGTACGCAAGACCGATCACACGACAGTCAACCACTTGACAATGGCAGAGGAGATCTCTGCCGAAAGCTCGTGGGCAGTAAACCACTTGACGCGGCTTGAAACCAGAGAATGTTTTATTAAGCTGGGGGATGTCTCTGTTTCCATCACGCCCCACAAGAGCTTAAATATGGTCCAGGGTATCATATTTCACAGGGACCTTATTTTGCAGTCTGACAATGAGCTGCACTCCAATTTAGAGCAGCGAGGTGTTCATTTCGTCTGGCGTGTCCATTAGGGTCTGAGGGATAATCAGGTTGCCACTAGTGCCTTCATCTTGGCTTTCGATGATGACGTATTACCCGAGAAGAAGAGAAACATACCAAGAGGATATAGAAAGCAGTACATACCATGCTGGAACTCTGAAACTGAAGAACTGTACAGAGAATACCAGGAAACAAGTAACCCACAACAAGAAGCCAACATGGGGAGTGTATTCCAATTGATTTTGGCTATAGGTTTTAATGGCCTAACAATATTTTTTCCTATATTATGTAAAGTTGAAGTTACGGTTTAAGCTTACGATGTTCTAAGCTGTCCTACACTGGGATGTTTTGTTTAGGTTTGCTCAATGAGCAAAGGAAGAAAAGATGGGAAGAAACCACTGTAAATATGAACTTCACACATTCTAGCCGGAAAAGTTGGTCATTGTTAAGACATCTGGGGGCAGCTACTCATACACCATCCCCGAAACCACCAACATCACCAAACCAGATTGCCTCCCGTATAAAAAAAGAGAGCTGAAAATGTAATGTTGAGTCAAGAGAATAGAACATTCGTTAAGGAGTCATTCAAAGAAGTAAAGAGCACCCTACAATAAAAGAGAGAGTTTTCAAAACCTTCTACTATCAGGGAGGTAGACAAAGGTATAAAAACCCTCAAAACTACGGAAAGCAGCTGGAGCTGATAATATATTTCCTGAATTTATAGAAAATCTGGGACCAATAGCAAGAACCTAACTTAAAGACTACTTTAATGACATACTAGAAACTGGAGATATCCCGAATGTCTCTTACTCTGGCCATCCTTAAACTAGGGAAATCTGGTGAAAACCCTGCAAACTACCGCTCAGTAGCATTATTGAGCATTTGTTATAAGTTGCTGGAGAGACTGTCTATCGTTGGGTATATCCTATTGTAGATCAAACACTTGCCTCACGAACAAGCCGGATTCAAAACTAATCGAAGTTGCTGTGAACAAGTATTAGCCCTCACATCATACATAGAATCGGAATTCCAATAAGGATTGAAAACATCAGCAGTCTTTGCCGACCTCAGTGCAGCTTATGATACGGTATGGATAGATGGTCTTATCCGGAAATTTGCCAACATTATTCCACGCTTGAAATTGACAAACCTGTTGGAAAAAATGCTGAAAGTCCGATATTTCAAAGTAAACCTGGGGTCACAAAGCAGCAAGTCAAAAAGAATAAAAAACAGACTCTCAAGGATCTGTATTGGCTCCACTGCTTTCTAATGTTTACATCAGTGACATGATGAGTCAATAAGTTTTGCTACGCTGATGACATGATTATAGCTACTCAAAGCAAATGGCTAGAAGATGGTGGAAGAACTAATTGCTGACCTAGATAGTAGTAAACCAGTACTACAAAAAAAAATGGAGACTGTCCCCAAACCCAAATAAAACAGAAGCCTGCGCCTTCCATTTAAATAACAGACTAGCAGACAGAACTAAATATTACTTTCTGCGCAAAACGAATTAAACATGACAAATTTCACAAATATTTAGGCATATCTCTTGACAGGTCACTTACCTTCAAGAAACACCTGGAACTAAATAGCCAGAAATTGAAAACCCGAAATAACATCATCCAGAGATTAGCAGGTACCATATGGTGAGTGGATGCAAATACAGTACGTGTTGCAGCAATATCACACGTCTATTCCGTGGCAGAGTAGTGTGCCCCCGTGTGGAGTAGGAGTGCCCATGTAAAGAAGATTGACGCCCAGATCAATGAAGCCATGGGGACAATAACAGGGACACAAAAGCCAGCACCTCTAGAATGGCTTCATGTCCTCTCAAACATCACTCCGCCTGAAATTCGTAGACAGCAGGCAACAATTCAGGAATGGCAAAAAATAAATCGTGCAGATAAGGCATGAGTACTACTGATACACCAAGTTCTAGACGACCGCTGTCGATATCGACTTAAATCAAGAGCGCCAATATGGGAAGACCGAACACTTGCACAAGGAATTAACCTGTGACTGCTACAAATCCTGGAAAACCAAGTGAAACAATAGTGACATTAACCGACACAATATAGAGGACCCCAGTCAACAACTCCCAGGAATGCAGCTTCCTCATAAAATCTGGTGCCAGCTTAACCGTGTGAGAACTGGACACGTGAGAACTAAATCCATGCTGTGCAAATAGGGCGCCATTGCTAACCCAATGTGTGACTGTGAAACTTGTAAACATTACAACATCTAGTGCAAGATTGCCCACTGCGATGATTCTGTGGTGACTGGAGAGACTTCGTGAACGCCAGCCCTGCTTCATTAAATGGCTGTCACATTTGGACACAGCTTTTTGACGAATTGTAGCTGTGATTATACACTTCTGGAAATGGAAAAAAGAACACATTGACACCGGTGTGTCAGACCCACCATACTTGCTCCGGACACTGCGAGAGGGCTGTACAAGCAATGATCACACGCACGGCACAGCGGACACACCAGGAACCGCGGTGTTGGCCGTCGGATGGCGCTAGCTGCGCAGCATTTGTGCACCGCCGCCGTCAGTGTCAGCCAGTTTGCCGTGGCATACGGAGCTCCATCGCAGTCTTTAACACTGGTAGCATGCCGCGACAGCGTGGACGTGAACCGTATGTGCAGTTGACGGACTTTGAGCGAGGGCGTATAGTGGGCATGCGGGAGGCCGGGTGGACGTACCGCCGAATTGCTCAACACGTGGGGCGTGAGGTCTCCACAGTACATCGATGTTGTCGCCAGTGGTCGGCGGAAGGTGCACGTGCCCGTCGACCTGGGACCGGACCGCAGCGACGCACGGATGCACGCCAAGACCGTAGGATCCTACACAGTGCCGTAGGGGACCGCACCGCCACTTCCCAGCAAATTAGGGACACTGTTGCTCCTGGGGTATCGGCGAGGACCATTCGCAACCGTCTCCATGAAGCTGGGCTACGGTCCCGCACACCGTTAGGCCGTCTTCCGCTCACGCCCCAACATCGTGCAGCCCGCCTCCAGTGGTGTCGCGACAGGCGTGAATGGAGGGACGAATGGAGACGTGTCGTCTTCAGCGATGAGAGTCGCTTCTGCCTTGGTGCCAATGATGGTCGTATGCGTGTTTGGCGCCGTGCAGGTGAGCGCCACAATCAGGACTGCATACGACCGAGGCACACAGGGCCAACACCCGGCATCATGGTGTTGGGAGCGATCTCCTACACTGGCCGTACACCACTGGTGATCGTCGAGGGGACACTGAATAGTGCACGGTACATCCAAACCGTCATCGAACCCATCGTTCTACCATTCCTAGACCGGCAAGGGAACTTGCTGTTCCAACAGGACAATGCACGTCCACATGTATCCCGTGCCACCCAACGTGCTCTAGAAGGTGTAAGTCAACTACCCTGGCCAGCAAGATCTCCGGATCTGTCCCCCATTGAGCATGTTTGGGACTGGATGAAGCGTCGTCTCACGCGGTCTGCACGTCCAGCACGAATGCTGGTCCAACTGAGGCGCCAGGTGGAAATGGCATGGCAAGCCGTTCCACAGGACTACATCCAGCATCTCTACGATCGTCTCCATGGGAGAATAGCAGCCTGCATTGCTGCGAAAGGTGGATATACACTGTACTAGTGCCGACATTGTGCATGCTCTGTTGCCTGTGTCTATGTGCCTGTGGTTCTGTCAGTGTGATCATGTGATGTACCTGACCCCAGGAATGTGTCAATAAAGTTTCCCCTTCCTGGGACAATGAATTCACGGTGTTCTTATTTCAATTTCCAGGAGTGTATTTAAACTTTGCTCAGATTTAATAATGACTGGTGATTGTTCTGTTTATAGTATTACATATGTGTGTGTATATATGTATATTTGTATTTATATGATGTAAATTTACGATGTCAATACCGTACTTGCACTGGTAAAGCCATACGATACATAAAATAATAACCTGAGAAGGTCCAGGCAATGGTCTACCGCTGTGATGTCAAGCCATATATCCCTCCCCCGATGCGGTGCTTTAAGTGCTGGAAGTTCGGGCATATGTCTTCCCACTGTACTTCCAGCATCACCTGGAGATTGTGGACGTCCTTCACATCCCAATACTCCACATGCTCCGCCTCCCATCTGTGACAACTGCGGAGAGCTCCATTCCCCTTGCTCGCCAGACTGCAGGATCCTACAGAAAGGAAAAGCATGGAATACGAGACCTTGGACCAACTGATCTACACTGAGGCTAAGAGGGAATCTGAAAGGCTCCACCCCATGTGCATATCATCATCTTATGCTGCCACTATAACTACATCCGTTCCGCCACTTGCAGTTAGCTCTGAGCACACTGCCCCCTTGATGGTGGTGGGCACTCTTATACCTGTTTCTCCTGCACCACCCAGTTTGGGAGCATCACTCCCCAACCAACGGGGACACCAGTCCCCACTTCTCAGCTGGAGAAGCGTAAGTCCTGCTTTTGCATCTGGGTGGAGCGTTCAGGTGCTATAATGTTGCAGACTGTTCCGAGTCTTTACTCCTTGCAGTGAAAAATGCCATTTAGAGTGTATTTTCTTATGTAGCCCGGAATGAGAGTATCGTTTTTTGCCATCACATCCACGCATCTGATGCTGTGAGCACTTGGGCAGTAAACCGGCCTGGCATAAGATCGGCACACTATCAACACTCCACGTGGATCTGAAAGGACAGTATTACGTTTTATTCTTCTTGTGGCTCCATATACAGTATTGTGTTGATACCATAACAGCAGTGTAAAATTCGCAGTTTTAGCTGAAAACTATAATAACTGTTCTTTTACTACACAATAGAGCTGTAGGGATTGTAATGTTTTCTCTTATACTCTCATCTAGAGACTATAACAAAAGACATCAGTTCACAGAAATGGTTTACTTACGATTTTCTTTGCTTTCATTACAACAGCTTTCTGACATTAAAGTATTCGTTTCAAAATTGTGTGAGTGAGCTGGATAGAGTGGGGGAGTGTATGGTGGACATATGTAAAGTGTGAACGTTTTATTATATGGAAAACTGTATTAACGCATGCTTGGAAGATCCGTGGGCAACCTCGAGCCATGTGATAAGTGTCCAGTGTGCATGATTTTGTATAAAAGTAGCCCTCTGTAATCCTACCAGATGACTTAGGAATTACCGTGACCATCTGAGAGCTGGAGCTACTCTGATTAAATGTCCGAATCATCAGCCAATAGGAATTAAGCATTTCCCACACACAGTACAGTGCTTTACCCTGAAGTTGCGTGTCTTGAGTCGGGTCACCTGGAAACCCAGTTACTGTACGAGCATGTGCAATCTCGCCAAACCCATTTTGACTAATATGAATAAAATAATTCGTTCTGCCGGATCTATACATGAAGCGACTGGGTGCGAACTTTCTGGTTGTACAATAACTCCGTGTGGTGTGTTTCGTAAACATTCTCGGAACTTCATTGTAAGAACTTCTATATAATTTTATTCATATTTCGCAGCTTCAAACGTTGATTATTCAATACATTGGGTCCCATATCACAAAAATCGCTAACTTCTCCACACACACAAAAAAAAAAAAATTGCAATCGCATTCTGAACGAATAAGAAGTTGGGAAACTTACTCTTTCATAATACAAAATCAAATACGCAAACATACAACAACAGCGGAGTGTACAAAGTATTATGACCCAGTTGTCCTGTTTACTATGTAGGGAAAACAAGCAGAAACTTCAAAACCTGTTTTCAAGAGCACGTAAATGCTTCCAGGCTCAACCACTTCGAAAAATCAGTCACTGCACAACATGTGTTGGAAACGAAATACGTCATCTACATCCTAGAAAACAATCTGATAGTTCTTCATAATGACGATCTGGCAATAATTACAGAAAACGAAGAAATAGCTCAGAATTACTTGGAGAAACTACAAGAAGTTTCGGCCAGAGCTGGACTGCAGATTTCATTTGAAAAAACCGTGTATATGTCTAATCATAGAAATAACAAGAAAAATCTTATTACTAAATACGGCAATATTAAGAGAGTAGAAAAATTTAAGTATTTAGGTGAAATAATCCAAGTGAATGGTTTAGACAAGAGTGCAAACCAGGCGAGAGCAAGGAAAATGGAATTTGCTTTTCAAAAAACCAAAGACATATATAACAAAAAAAAAAACATTTCGATTCAAGCTAAATTAAGACATTATGAAACTGTCATTAGACCAGAATGCCTGTATGCATCGGAGTGCCTAACTCTTAACAAAAAGGGGGAAATAGAAAACATGGAAAGGAAAGAAAGGAAAATTTTGAGAAAAATATTAGGACCGAGAAAGATTGGAGAAGAGTACAAGCTAAAGAGTAATAAGGAAATATACTCGTACAAAACTATTGAGAAAGTGAGTGATGCAATGCGTAAACGCAGACTAACGTTTTATGGTCACCTGTCGAGGATGGATGGAAACAGACTAACAAGAAAAGTGTTTGAACATAGTAACAGGAACAAAAAAACCAACAATAAATGGATACAGATGGTGAAAAAGGATTTGGCCTATTTTAATGTCACCCGTGAGTCAATCAGGGACAGGAAAAAGTTTAGACAAATAGTGAACGAAATTAAGTGTTTTCCAGAAGAAACGAAACTAAAGAATAATAACAGGAAATGGTCGGAAGAGCGGAGGAGGAACCATTCGAAAATGATGAGGAAATATTGGGAAGAGAGAAAAAAGATCAAAAAGCCGGGCAAGTGAATTGTTGAACGTGGTCCAAAGATGGCCGAAATCGAAAGAAGAAGAAGAAGAAGCCAATGGTAAGAGCCTAAATACGTTAAATGAACAAACAGATTTCGCAAGTCACAGTTATTTCAGTAATTTTAAAGACCTATTTCAAAGTTGTTTCCTGCGTATGTCAATTCTTTAATTTAGCACTACCAATAAGTTCATCTTTGGTCACACCATGTAAAAGAATATCTGTGAAGTGAAGTGTTAAACATGTGTACGTAAATGTGCCTCTTGAATGAAGTGGTGTGTACGAAAACAATGGAGAAAAGAATGCGAGCTGGTGGTAAAACATTAAAAACGCTTTTCTTGGATTATGTGGAAAGTTTACACTGTTCATCTTTTCCACAATTTCGCACGTAATTTCCGCGTTTGACTTGCCAAATTCATAACCTAACACCAAACCTTTTCATGACAGGAATATGCATTTCACCTCATTTAAGAGGAAAAAAATAAAGCATGTATTAAGGCAAATTACACCTGATAATAGACCCACAGGGACCGAAATGCATCGTGTACTTCATAAATCACGAAAAGTTGTGACTGAAGGCGTTTGTTAATTCATACTTCCAGTGTACTTCTTTTTAAGAAGACCTCTGACATAATAGCTGTGGGTCAGTTACTGAGTGCAATAAGGAAGTTATTCGGATCGGATGTGTAAAATTCTGGCTGGTTTTCATGTGAAGACTTACTATAACAGTAGTAAACTTGCCATGATAATAGTCTTTGATAGTAAATGTGGATCTGGTAGGTGTTTAAAACTCTAACTGAATTTAAACTTTTTAGCCATCTTATCTGAATTCCGAACACCCAGTGTGTAGTTGGGAACTTACAGGTGCTGCCATCAAGCTTGAGTTATATGGCCTTTGAGTGGCAGATACTTAGCATGTTTCTTCATAGTTGCCTTTCGTCGGCTGAACCATTACTTATCAACACGGAGTGAAGGGGGATTAATTTCAGGAAACCTGTCGGGCTAGGTGGACTGAAATTTCTGCAACGAAACACCAAATTACGGACTTCCCGGGCGAATTGTGAACTGAAGGTGTACAAGCTTAACGGAGGCGGGAAACTGCCCCGCCATAATGCAATCACAGAGCTACAGGACGAACAACCTAGTAAACGACAACTATAACATCTAAAATTGCGGAAGATACTATTTTTGATACATTATACGCCATATCAACATATCTCGTTACATCAGCAACTCATATTTCTTGAAGTCCTTGGCGAAATCCTTTTTCGTATACGAACATGTGGCAGATTTTTGTGGTTTCTGAGGCCTGCAGATCAGCCTCCGAGTATAACGTCCACGCTCCACGATCCTTCTGTATAGACTTGGCCACTGTTTCTATGTTTCGATACAGTATCGATACGTGGAACTGTTTCAGTGTTTCGGAACGGCTGTGGTTCACTGTTTCGAAACAGTGTTGTTTCATTCCGCCCCTGTCTCGGATAACCGCACCAGATTCGATCTCGAGCCAGACACAGAAACTGTATCGTTGTTTCAAAATAAGGCTGTTTCAGTCCACCTGCGCTTGGAACGGACTAATTGTATCGAAACAGTGATGTTTCATTCCGCTCTGTGTCGGACGAGATTCGGGCTCGGCACAGATACTGAAACACAACATAACACTTAATGAAACACTTTCAAGAGTGGCGAAATATTTTTGACAAGCAATAGAATGAAGCTTAGAATATCCGAAAATAAAGCTTCGTTTCTAGCTGACTGTCCTATTACGAAATGGCGTAACACCTGCTTTATAAACACTAACTAAACAATAAAACAACACATACTATTCACATTCAAAATAATAAATATGTGAAAATCATTCGATTAAATTACACTTTTTTTAATAACATACGCTTCTCTTTTCATGTACAGTAATCGTATTAAGAAACGCAAGTAAGCCTACAACATTTTGAATAAAAAAAGGCGTAGAGTGACAGTTATTAGACATATACATAAATTTGATGTAGGTATAATTGCAAGCAATCTGTTTGACATATCACTGATAGTGTAGTGGTGAACGGGAAGGGCTGGGAAACATGGTGACTTTTTAGTAACGGTTCGAAACACCATGAAAGACAAAATTTTTTTTCTGTTATATTTTGTTATTTGTTCGAATTATTTGGCGTTTTGTGAGCCTATAGTCACTGTGCCTATTATCCACAATGATTCCCTTTGTGTGGATGGAAATTAGCAGGATGGGTAAATTACCCATACTAACGGAATGTGGGAATCCCAGTAGCATATCCGTTGTTTCTGCAGTTTGCTCCCACCTCCAGTTCCGTTCGTGGTGATTCTTCTGTCTTCAGCTATGGCTGTCCTCAGCCAATTGAAAAGTATGAAAGTCACACGACACGAAAGCAGCGCATTTGCTGCAGGAAATACGAAACTGCCAAGACGCCTAAGTGATAGATTCATACTTTCTGCGAAATGATTAGCGCTCTCGCACCTCATATGTGTTTATATGGACATACTTATACAGTAGACATTCAAGACGATAAAATGTGTAGGTTTATTAGATTACAAAACACAAATTGTTTCACTGTTTCGAAACAGCGTATCGAAACATTACATTGTACTGTTTCATTTGTTTCGAAACAGTTAAGTGTTTCAGTTTGCCCATCTCTACTTCTGTACATGGCTCAAAAAGTACACAAAGATGCCACAAGAGGCCACCACCACGCTGGTAAATCACAAGCCAGGCGCCGTCTGAGTTCCGAGCAGCAGTCCCCAGATGGCACTCGCTACTCGGGACCGGACCACTTCTTGTTTCTGTGTCACGTCCATTCGTGCGCCATACTCATCGACTGACCGTGTTGCCAGAGCCGGCACTGTGAACTGTTGACTATTTCGCTTCTGCTTAGTACAGACACGCTCTCAGTTCCTGCTAACAGTTCAGTGTCTGCACACAGATCACTGCCTGCAGCTCAGCCGTTATGAGAACTGCATTACAGTGAAGAGCACAGTTCTGACAAACGGTCGTTATTGTAGAGCGACAGACACTGTCTAACGCAGGTATCTGCATAACCAGTTTTAGTCAAAGTGACAATTTCGTTAACTACCAAGAGAAGGTAATGATATTTGGATATGACATTTAGGTACAGGGCATCAAGTGCTACACATCAATTACATACTCGTAACGGGGGCAGGGGGGGGGGGGAGGTTGGACGCCAAGCGCCCCGACTTTGAGCAATACAGGCACCACAGGACATTTTAATTCCCACTGTCTATACTTTTACAAATAAATTCGTAAAAATTCAGCATGACCAGCAGGGATTCAGGATTCACACTCATAGTAGTGGAAGTTCAAAAACGTAACAAAATAATATTTTTACATGTGAAATTTCATCATTTTTTTCATTTACTACTGGCTGCATTTGTTGCTATAGGTACACTTTTCTTCCTAGTAAGAGAGATTCTTAGATGAATTTTGCACAGCACACAAACCATACTTACAGGTATATGAAACTCTAGAATTTATTTAATTTATAAAAAAACTTCATGTTTAGAAAAAAACTCAGCTCTTATAGTTAATTACCTCACTTTTTACCACAGTTTTTAATAGATTTGGAAAATTCTGTAGTTTCATACACCTGTAAGTATGGTTTGTATGCTGTGCAAAATTCATCGAACAATCTCTTACTTATGAAGAAAAGTGTACCTATAGCAACAAAGGCAGCCAATAGTAAGTGAAAAAATGCTGAAATTTCACACGCAAAAAAAAAATTATTCTGTCTTGTGTTTGAACTTCCACTGTTATGAGTGTGAATCCTGAATCCTTCCTGGTCATGCTGACTAAGTTTTACGAATTTATTTGTAAAAGTATAGACAGTGGGAATTAAAATGTCCTGTGGTGCCTATCTTGCTCCAAGTCGGGCCGCTTGACGTCCTACACCCCTGAAGTGAGGTGCTAGGAGTGACATTTCACAACAAAATTATCTCAATGTACACTGGGAAAGCTATGGTGTGGATCTCTTCTGAGTACAAGAAGTACAAGTGATTTCCTGCGTAGGACCACCGTCAGTGATGATAAACGTTCTAAGCCAATGCATGAACTGAATTTAGGATACAACTAGCATAAGTGAAATGTAGACAAAAGGGGATTTGCTGAAGGCTCACGTATGCATTTTTTTGAATGTACAGCAGTAGTTCAGTGTGTATGCACTTAAGAGTACTTTAAGAGAACATTTAATGCCTGTTAAGGTAAATCATATTTTGAATAACTACTTTTAGATTTTGAGGCAATAGATCATAAGGTCTGTGAACCTAGTCATACATTATTCTCCAAGATAGGATGGTACCAGTGAAGCCTGCCAGTAGAATTTTTTCTGTAGTGGAAATGGAAACAGAAAACTTAGAGTAAAGCCATGGATGCAACTGCAAAGGGTGAAGTTGCTAAAGACATAGAAGGAAACAAAATACAACTGAGGAATATCAGGTTCATCTCAATTAGCAAAGAAAATCATCTAACAACGCACTTCAAGGATTCACTAAGACGTGATCTTAAGTTTACGGAAGTGGATTTTATTAGGCCCAATACTGGCCCCACATCTATAACTCTTCTGCAGCCATTGCATCAAAATGAGTTGAAATAAAATTTGGAAGATGGAAAAATCTTCAGGAGACGAACTACGTCCCTCCAAATTATCACGACTTGTATGATAATATATCCCATCCCCAGAGAGCTGTTACCATGGGTGTAAGAAGAGTGAGTGGCGAAAGAAGAGGACGTGGTCAAAGAAAGGGGGAGGAAGACTCGATAATAGTGCAGCAAACATGTCGTGCTCGAGGAAGGGCATTCTTCAAGAGAAACCACGGAAAGAAATGATGATCAAACTGACTGTGTCGGGATTATAGAGTTGGAACCACACCAATATACATTAGTGTCCGAATTTAAAGCAAAATACCGCTATTTTCCCATTCTGTGTATAATTCATGATATAATCATACAAACTGTTAACAAACGTTGGTACGATCGTGTTCTGCACGGAAGATGGCTTCTTGTCCGCGCCAATGACGACGTCAAGGCACCTATGAAAAGAACCTCCAACATCGCAGCGCGTCAGAAATCCAGTGTGCTATTTGTGCTTTTACCAGTAGGGGGGATGTCTTAGGGGGTTAGTATAATTATATATGTTACTAGCTTGGACCGTGGCGTTACCCATGGTTAAACAGTTATTTATAAATAGATGTTAATGCCGAAACTCACTATTCACGCGTATGCACTATCAGAAAAGCCATCCCTTGTTATATCTTTAAAAGTACATTATAGGTAAAGCTTATTTACATAATCATCTACATACAGGTATACGAGGGGAATTCAAAAAGTAAAGGCACATTTCACATTTATGAAAAGCTGTACTACTTCTGATGACAGAAAACATGTTAATATGTAACCTCCCTGGACTTCAATGCAGTTTTCCCGACGTTTTACGAGTTTATTTCATCAGAAAATACGTTTATCGGTTGCATGTGTAACCAATTTTGCACCGCAGCAATGACGTCTTCATCACTTTCAAATCTTCTTCCCTTTAGTGCTTCCGTTAAGGGTCCAAACATGTGAAGATCGCTTGGAGCCAGGTCTGGACTGTATGGTGGATGTTCCAGCACCTCGAATCTCAACTCCTTTATTGCGTCGGCTGTCCGTTTGGCAGAATGTGGGCGAGCGTTATCTTGCTGTAGGATGACACCTCTTCACAGTTTTCCACGTCGTTTGCGTCAGATTGCAAGTTTTAGTTTCGTACGCAACACATCACATCCACCATACAATACGGACCTGGCTCTAAAGCCTCGTTTACGCTGGGGTGACGTCTTGCAAACATTGTGGCATGCTATGGAAATGTGGCGTGCGTCGTCTTGTAGCATGCTACAACAGGCAATAACTTGCGGCGTATGTTGCATGCGGCAGTTTAATTCATACTATATACAGTTTATACTGTATACAGTTTAATGTATACTCTTTTAACACCACTGTTAGTATCCTAACTGTCAGAGTTTGTACATGTATCAGGCTCTTAAGGAAATCAGAAATATTGCTTTGTTTGAATGACATCCGGAAATTCCGTAGCTCTTACAAGCCCGGACGCATTCAACTCCCTACTGAAGCTACTGCAGCGGGAACAGCTGAAGTTCAAATTGTGTTTGGCGGACGCGAGAGAACGACTCAACTGCACCAATTAATTTGGAGTACACGATGCTGGGAGCCTGTGCTAAGCTCCAGCCACGTGGTTCCCGGCTAGCGAAGTCATACTGCCCGATCCCGTCTGGTAGGTACCGTCGCAAACTTCGCACTACTTTGTGCTTTCGTCGCAGGCGCGTTAGTCCGCGTCATACCGTTGCCAAAAGGTGGCCTAACAGTAAATGTTCGCACAGGTACCGGGCCGGTCACCACCCTGCGTCAGGGCTCGGGGTGGGAATTTCAATCCCAGCTCACGCATGTCTGTGGTATTACTGTTGGGGGAGAGGCGGGGGGAGGGAGGGGGGAAGGGAATCCCCCCATCCCCCCCTGCAAATCGCACACTGATGCAGACACATGGAGTACATATTCCTTCCTGGAGGGAATGGTGGTGTGAGAATGGACATCCAGCCACCAGCTGCCATTAACACTGCCAAAACCGATACAAAACAGCCGACCTCACATTGAAACTGTAAAAGACATCATTACCGTTTTCTTTTTTTCATTCACTGTCTATTTTAACTCTTTTAGCACCACTGTTAGTATCCTAATTGTCAGAGTTTGTACATGTATCAGGCTCTTAAGGAAATCAGAAATATTGCTTTGTTTGAATGACATCCGGAAATTCCGTAGCTCTTACAGGCCCGGACGCATTCAACTCCCTACTGAAGCTACTGCCGCGGGAACAGCTGAAGTTCAAATTGTGTTTGGCGGACGCGAGAGAACGACTCAACTGCACCAATTAATTTGGAGTACACGATGCTGGGGAGACTGTGCTAAGCTCCAGCCACGTGGTTCCCGGCTAGCGAAGTCATACTGCCCGATCCCGTCTGGTAGGTACCGTTGCTCATTTCGCACTACTTTGTGCTTTCGTCGCAGGCGCGTTAGTCCGCGTCATACCGTTGCCAAAAGGTGGCCTAACAGTAAATGTTCGCACAGGTACCGGGCCGGTCACCACCCTGCGTCAGGGCTCGGGGTGGGAATTTCAGCCCCAGCTCAAGCATGTCTGTGGTATTACTGTTGGGGTGGAGGGGGGGGGAGTGAGGGGGGAACGGAATCCCCCCATCCCCCCCTGCAAATCGCACACTGATGCAGACACATGGAGTACATATTCCTTCCTGGAGGGAATGGTGGTGTGAGAATGGACATCCAGCCACCAGCTGCCATTAACACTGCCAAAACCGATACAAAACAGCCGACCTCACATTGAAACTGTAAAAGACATCATTACCGTTTTCTTTTTTTCATTCACTGTCTATTTTAACTCTTTTAGCACCACTGTTAGTATCCTAATTGTCAGAGTTTGTACATGTATCAGGCTCTTAAGGAAATTAGAAATATTGCTTTGTTTGAATGACATCTGGAAATTCCGTAGCTCTTACAGGCCCGGACGCATTCAACTCCCTACTGAAGCTACTGCCGCGGGAACAGCTGAAGTTCAAATTGTGTTTGGCGGACGCGAGAGAACGACTCAACTGCACCAATTAACTTGGAGTACACGATGCTGGGGAACCTGTGCTAAGCTCCAGCCACGTGGTTCCCAGCTAGCGAAGTCATACTGCCCGATCCCGTCTGGTAGGTACCGTTGCTCATTTCGCACTACTTTGTGCTTTCGTCGCAGGCGCGTTAGTCCGCGTCATACCGTTGCCAAAAGGTGGCCTAACAGTAAATGTTCGCACAGGTACCGGGCCGGTCACCACCCTGCGTCAGGGCTCGGGGTGGGAATTTCAATCCCAGCTCACGCATGTCTGTGGTATTACTGTTGGGGGAGAGGCGGGGGGAGGGAGGGGGGAAGGGAATCCCCCCATCCCCCCCTGCAAATCGCACACTGATGCAGACACATGGAGTACATATTCCTTCCTGGAGGGAATGGTGGTGTGAGAATGGACATCCAGCCACCAGCTGCCATTAACACTGCCAAAACCGATACAAAACAGCCGACCTCACATTGAAACTGTAAAAGACATCATTACCGTTTTCTTTTTTTCATTCACTGTCTATTTTAACTCTTTTAGCACCACTGTTAGTATCCTAATTGTCAGAGTTTGTACATGTATCAGGCTCTTAAGGAAATCAGAAATATTGCTTTGTTTGAATGACATCCGGAAATTCCGTAGCTCTTACAGGCCCGGACGCATTCAACTCCCTACTGAAGCTACTGCCGCGGGAACAGCTGAAGTTCAAATTGTGTTTGGCGGACGCGAGAGAACGACTCAACTGCACCAATTAATTTGGAGTACACGATGCTGGGGAACCTGTGCTAAGCTCCAGCCACGTGGTTCCCGGCTAGCGAAGTCATACTGCCCGATCCCGAGGGTAGGTACCGTTGCTCATTTCGCACTACTTTGTGCTTTCGTCGCAGGCGCGTTAGTCCGCGTCATACCGTTGCCAAAAGGTGGCCTAACAGTAAATGTTCGCACAGGTACCGGGCCGGTCACCACCCTGCGTCAGGGCTCGGGGTGGGAATTTCAGCCCCAGCTCAAGCATGTCTGTGGTATTACTGTTGGGGTGGAGGGGGGGGGAGGGAGGGGGGAAGGGAATCCCCCCATCCCCCCCTGCAAATCGCACACTGATGCAGACACATGGAGTACATATTCCTTCCTGGAGGGAATGGTGGTGTGAGAATGGACATCCAGCCACCAGCTGCCATTAACACTGCCAAAACCGACACAAAACAGCCGACCTCACATTGAAACTGTAAAAGACATCATTACCGTTTTCTTTTTTTCATTCACTGTCTATTTTAACTCTTTTAGCACCACTGTTAGTATCCTAATTGTCAGAGTTTGTACATGTATCATTCTCTTAAGGAAATCAGAAATATTGCTTTGTTTGAATGACATCCGGAAATTCCGTAGCTCTTACAGGCCCGGACGCATTCAACTCCCTACTGAAGCTACTGCCGCGGGAACAGCTGATGTTCAAATTGTGTTTGGCGGACGCGAGAGAACGACTCAACTGCACCAATTAATTTGGAGTACACGATGCTGGGGAGACTGTGCTAAGCTCCAGCCACGTGGTTCCCGGCTAGCGAAGTCATACTGCCCGATCCCGTCTGGTAGGTACCGTCGCAAACTTCGCACTACTTTGTGCTTTCGTCGCAGGCGCGTTAGTCCGCGTCATACCGTTGCCAAAAGGTGGCCTAACAGTAAATGTTCGCACAGGTACCGGGCCGGTCACCACCCTGCGTCAGGGCTCGGGGTGGGAATTTCAATCCCAGCTCACGCATGTCTGTGGTATTACTGTTGGGGGAGAGGCGGGGGGAGGGAGGGGGGAAGGGAATCCCCCCATCCCCCCCTGCAAATCGCACACTGATGCAGACACATGGAGTACATATTCCTTCCTGGAGGGAATGGTGGTGTGAGAATGGACATCCAGCCACCAGCTGCCATTAACACTGCCAAAACCGATACAAAACAGCCGACCTCACATTGAAACTGTAAAAGACATCATTACCGTTTTCTTTTTTTCATTCACTGTCTATTTTAACTCTTTTAGCACCACTGTTAGTATCCTAATTGTCAGAGTTTGTACATGTATCAGGCTCTTAAGGAAATCAGAAATATTGCTTTGTTTGAATGACATCCGGAAATTCCGTAGCTCTTACAGGCCCGGACGCATTCAACTCCCTACTGAAGCTACTGCCGCGGGAACAGCTGAAGTTCAAATTGTGTTTGGCGGACGCGAGAGAACGACTCAACTGCACCAATTAATTTGGAGTAGACGATGCTGGGGAGCCTGTGCTAAGCTCCAGCCACGTGGTTCCCGGCTAGCGAAGTCATACTGCCCGATCCCGTCTGGTAGGTACCGTTGCTCATTTTGCACTACTTTGTGCTTTCGTCGCAGGCGCGTTAGTCCGCGTCATACCGTTGCCAAAAGGTGGCCTAACAGTAAATGTTCGCACAGGTACCGGGCCGGTCACCACCCTGCGTCAGGGCTCGGGGTGGGAATTTCAGCCCCAGCTCAAGCATGTCTGTGGTATTACTGTTGGGGTGGAGGGGGGGGAGGGAGGGGGGAACGGAATCCCCCCATCCCCCCCTGCAAATCGCACACTGATGCAGACACATGGAGTACATATTCCTTCCTGGAGGGAATGGTGGTGTGAGAATGGACATCCAGCCACCAGCTGCCATTAACACTGCCAAAACCGATACAAAACAGCCGACCTCACATTGAAACTGTAAAAGACATCATTACCGTTTTCTTTTTTTCATTCACTGTCTATTTTAACTCTTTTAGCACCACTGTTAGTATCCTAATTGTCAGAGTTTGTACATGTATCAGGCTCTTAAGGAAATCAGAAATATTGCTTTGTTTGAATGACATCCGGAAATTCCGTAGCTCTTACAGGCCCGGACGCATTCAACTCCCTACTGAAGCTACTGCCGCGGGAACAGCTGAAGTTCAAATTGTGTTTGGCGGACGCGAGAGAACGACTCAACTGCACCAATTAATTTGGAGTACACGATGCTGGGGAACCTGTGCTAAGCTCCAGCCACGTGGTTCCCGGCTAGCGAAGTCATACTGCCCGATCCCGAGGGTAGGTACCGTTGCTCATTTCGCACTACTTTGTGCTTTCGTCGCAGGCGCGTTAGTCCGCGTCATACCGTTGCCAAAAGGTGGCCTAACAGTAAATGTTCGCACAGGTACCGGGCCGGTCACCACCCTGCGTCAGGGCTCGGGGTGGGAATTTCAGCCCCAGCTCAAGCATGTCTGTGGTATTACTGTTGGGGTGGAGGGGGGGGAGGGAGGGGGGAAGGGAATCCCCCCATCCCCCCCTGCAAATCGCACACTGATGCAGACACATGGAGTACATATTCCTTCCTGGAGGGAATGGTGGTGTGAGAATGGACATCCAGCCACCAGCTGCCATTAACACTGCCAAAACCGATACAAAACAGCCGACCTCACATTGAAACTGTAAAAGACATCATTACCGTTTTCTTTTTTTCATTCACTGTCTATTTTAACTCTTTTAGCACCACTGTTAGTATCCTAATTGTCAGAGTTTGTACATGTATCAGGCTCTTAAGGAAATCAGAAATATTGCTTTGTTTGAATGACATCCGGAAATTCCGTAGCTCTTACAGGCCCGGACGCATTCAACTCCCTACTGAAGCTACTGCCGCGGGAACAGCTGAAGTTCAAATTGTGTTTGGCGGACGCGAGAGAACGACTCAACTGCACCAATTAATTTGGAGTACACGATGCTGGGGAGACTGTGCTAAGCTCCAGCCACGTGGTTCCCGGCTAGCGAAGTCATACTGCCCGATCCCGTCTGGTAGGTACCGTTGCTCATTTCGCACTACTTTGTGCTTTCGTCGCAGGCGCGTTAGTCCGCGTCATACCGTTGCCAAAAGGTGGCCTAACAGTAAATGTTCGCACAGGTACCGGGCCGGTCACCACCCTGCGTCAGGGCTCGGGGTGGGAATTTCAGCCCCAGCTCAAGCATGTCTGTGGTATTACTGTTGGGGTGGAGGGGGGGGAGGGAGGGGGGAAGGGAATCCCCCCATCCCCCCCTGCAAATCGCACACTGATGCAGACACATGGAGTACATATTTCTTCCTGGAGGGAATGGTGGTGTGAGAATGGACATCCAGCCACCAGCTGCCATTAACACTGCCAAAACCGATACAAAACAGCCGACCTCACATTGAAACTGTAAAAGACATCATTACCGTTTTCTTTTTTTCATTCACTGTCTATTTTAACTCTTTTAGCACCACTGTTAGTATCCTAATTGTCAGAGTTTGTACATGTATCAGGCTCTTAAGGAAATCAGAAATATTGCTTTGTTTGAATGACATCCGGAAATTCCGTAGCTCTTACAGGCCCGGACGCATTCAACTCCCTACTGAAGCTACTGCCGCGGGAACAGCTGAAGTTCAAATTGTGTTTGGCGGACGCGAGAGAACGACTCAACTGCACCAATTAATTTGGAGTACACGATGCTGGGGAGACTGTGCTAAGCTCCAGCCACGTGGTTCCCGGCTAGCGAAGTCATACTGCCCGATCCCGTCTGGTAGGTACCGTCGCAAACTTCGCACTACTTTGTGCTTTCGTCGCAGGCGCGTTAGTCCGCGTCATACCGTTGCCAAAAGGTGGCCTAACAGTAAATGTTCGCACAGGTACCGGGCCGGTCACCACCCTGCGTCAGGGCTCGGGGTGGGAATTTCAGCCCCAGCTCAAGCATGTCTGTGGTATTACTGTTGGGGTGGAGGGGGGGGAGGGAGGGGGGAACGGAATCCCCCCATCCCCCCCTGCAAATCGCACACTGATGCAGACACATGGAGTACATATTCCTTCCTGGAGGGAATGGTGGTGTGAGAATGGACATCCAGCCACCAGCTGCCATTAACACTGCCAAAACCGATACAAAACAGCCGACCTCACATTGAAACTGTAAAAGACATCATTACCGTTTTCTTTTTTTCATTCACTGTCTATTTTAACTCTTTTAGCACCACTGTTAGTATCCTAATTGTCAGAGTTTGTACATGTATCAGGCTCTTAAGGAAATCAGAAATATTGCTTTGTTTCAATGACATCCGGAAATTCCGTAGCTCTTACAGGCCCGGACGCATTCAAATCCCTACTGAAGCTACTGCCGCGGGAACAGCTGAAGTTCAAATTGTGTTTGGCGGACGCGAGAGAACGACTCAACTGCACCAATTAATTTGGAGTACACGATGCTGGGGAACCTGTGCTAAGCTCCAGCCACGTGGTTCCCGGCTAGCGAAGTCATACTGCCCGATCCCGAGGGTAGGTACCGTTGCTCATTTCGCACTACTTTGTGCTTTCGTCGCAGGCGCGTTAGTCCGCGTCATACCGTTGCCAAAAGGTGGCCTAACAGTAAATGTTCGCACAGGTACCGGGCCGGTCACCACCCTGCGTCAGGGCTCGGGGTGGGAATTTCAGCCCCAGCTCAAGCATGTCTGTGGTATTACTGTTGGGGTGGAGGGGGGGGAGGGAGGGGGGAAGGGAATCCCCCCATCCCCCCCTGCAAATCGCACACTGATGCAGACACATGGAGTACATATTCCTTCCTGGAGGGAATGGTGGTGTGAGAATGGACATCCAGCCACCAGCTGCCACTCACATTGAAACTGTAAAAGACATCATTACCGTTTTCTTTTTTTCATTCACTGTCTATTTTAACTCTTTTAGCACCACTGTTAGTATCCTAATTGTCAGAGTTTGTACATGTATCAGGCTCTTAAGGAAATCAGAAATATTGCTTTGTTTGAATGACATCCGGAAATTCCGTAGCTCTTACAGGCCCGGACGCATTCAACTCCCTACTGAAGCTACTGCCGCGGGAACAGCTGAAGTTCAAATTGTGTTTGGCGGACGCGAGAGAACGACTCAACTGCACCAATTAATTTGGAGTACACGATGCTGGGGAGACTGTGCTAAGCTCCAGCCACGTGGTTCCCGGCTAGCGAAGTCATACTGCCCGATCCCGTCTGGTAGGTACCGTCGCAAACTTCGCACTACTTTGTGCTTTCGTCGCAGGCGCGTTAGTCCGCGTCATACCGTTGCCAAAAGGTGGCCTAACAGTAAATGTTCGCACAGGTACCGGGCCGGTCACCACCCTGCGTCAGGGCTCGGGGTGGGAATTTCAATCCCAGCTCACGCATGTCTGTGGTATTACTGTTGGGGGAGAGGCGGGGGGAGGGAGGGGGGAAGGGAATCCCCCCATCCCCCCCTGCAAATCGCACACTGATGCAGACACATGGAGTACATATTCCTTCCTGGAGGGAATGGTGGTGTGAGAATGGACATCCAGCCACCAGCTGCCATTAACACTGCCAAAACCGATACAAAACAGCCGACCTCACATTGAAACTGTAAAAGACATCATTACCGTTTTCTTTTTTTCATTCACTGTCTATTTTAACTCTTTTAGCACCACTGTTAGTATCCTAATTGTCAGAGTTTGTACATGTATCAGGCTCTTAAGGAAATCAGAAATATTGCTTTGTTTGAATGACATCCGGAAATTCCGTAGCTCTTACAGGCCCGGACGCATTCAACTCCCTACTGAAGCTACTGCCGCGGGAACAGCTGAAGTTCAAATTGTGTTTGGCGGACGCGAGAGAACGACTCAACTGCACCAATTAATTTGGAGTAGACGATGCTGGGGAGCCTGTGCTAAGCTCCAGCCACGTGGTTCCCGGCTAGCGAAGTCATACTGCCCGATCCCGTCTGGTAGGTACCGTTGCTCATTTCGCACTACTTTGTGCTTTCGTCGCAGGCGCGTTAGTCCGCGTCATACCGTTGCCAAAAGGTGGCCTAACAGTAAATGTTCGCACAGGTACCGGGCCGGTCACCACCCTGCGTCAGGGCTCGGGGTGGGAATTTCAGCCCCAGCTCAAGCATGTCTGTGGTATTACTGTTGGGGTGGAGGGGTGGGAGGGAGGGGGGAACGGAATCCCCCCATCCCCCCCTGCAAATCGCACACTGATGCAGACACATGGAGTACATATTCCTTCCTGGAGGGAATGGTGGTGTGAGAATGGACATCCAGCCACCAGCTGCCATTAACACTGCCAAAACCGATACAAAACAGCCGACCTCACATTGAAACTGTAAAAGACATCATTACCGTTTTCTTTTTTTCATTCACTGTCTATTTTAACTCTTTTAGCACCACTGTTAGTATCCTAATTGTCAGAGTTTGTACATGTATCAGGCTCTTAAGGAAATCAGAAATATTGCTTTGTTTGAATGACATCCGGAAATTCCGTAGCTCTTACAGGCCCGGACGCATTCAACTCCCTACTGAAGCTACTGCCGCGGGAACAGCTGAAGTTCAAATTGTGTTTGGCGGACGCGAGAGAACGACTCAACTGCACCAATTAATTTGGAGTAGACGATGCTGGGGAGCCTGTGCTAAGCTCCAGCCACGTGGTTCCCGGCTAGCGAAGTCATACTGCCCGATCCCGTCTGGTAGGTACCGTCGCTCATTTCGCACTACTTTGTGCTTTCGTCGCAGGCGCGTTAGTCCGCGTCATACCGTTGCCAAGAGGTGGCCTAACAGTAAATGTTCGCACAGGTACCGGACCGGTCACCACCCTGCGTCAGGGCTCGGGGTGGGAATTTCAGCCCCAGCTCAAGCATGTCTGTGGTATTACTGTTGGGGTGGAGGGGGGGGAGGGAGGGGGGAACGGAATCCCCCCATCCCCCCCTGCAAATCGCACACTGATGCAGACACATGGAGTACATATTCCTTCCTGGAGGGAATGGTGGTGTGAGAATGGACATCCAGCCACCAGCTGCCATTAACACTGCCAAAACCGATACAAAACAGCCGACCTCACATTGAAACTGTAAAAGACATCATTACCGTTTTCTTTTTTTCATTCACTGTCTATTTTAACTCTTTTAGCACCACTGTTAGTATCCTAATTGTCAGAGTTTGTACATGTATCAGGCTCTTAAGGAAATCAGAAATATTGCTTTGTTTGAATGACATCCGGAAATTCCGTAGCTCTTACAGGCCCGGACGCATTCAACTCCCTACTGAAGCTACTGCCGCGGGAACAGCTGAAGTTCAAATTGTGTTTGGCGGACGCGAGAGAACGACTCAACTGCACCAATTAATTTGGAGTACACGATGCTGGGGAACCTGTGCTAAGCTCCAGCCACGTGGTTCCCGGCTAGCGAAGTCATACTGCCCGATCCCGAGGGTAGGTACCGTTGCTCATTTCGCACTACTTTGTGCTTTCGTCGCAGGCGCGTTAGTCCGCGTCATACCGTTGCCAAAAGGTGGCCTAACAGTAAATGTTCGCACAGGTACCGGGCCGGTCACCACCCTGCGTCAGGGCTCGGGGTGGGAATTTCAATCCCAGCTCACGCATGTCTGTGGTATTACTGTTGGGGGAGAGGCGGGGGGAGGGAGGGGGGAAGGGAATCCCCCCCATCCCCCCCTGCAAATCGCACACTGATGCAGACACATGGAGTACATATTCCTTCCTGGAGGGAATGGTGGTGTGAGAATGGACATCCAGCCACCAGCTGCCATTAACACTGCCAAAACCGATACAAAACAGCCGACCTCACATTGAAACTGTAAAAGACATCATTACCGTTTTCTTTTTTTCATTCACTGTCTATTTTAACTCTTTTAGCACCACTGTTAGTATCCTAATTGTCAGAGTTTGTACATGTATCAGGCTCTTAAGGAAATCAGAAATATTGCTTTGTTTCAATGACATCCGGAAATTCCGTAGCTCTTACAGGCCCGGACGCATTCAACTCCCTACTGAAGCTACTGCCGCGGGAACAGCTGAAGTTCAAATTGTGTTTGGCGGACGCGAGAGAACGACTCAACTGCACCAATTAATTTGGAGTACACGATGCTGGGGAACCTGTGCTAAGCTCCAGCCACGTGGTTCCCGGCTAGCGAAGTCATACTGCCCGATCCCGTCTGGTAGGTACCGTCGCAAACTTCGCACTACTTTGTGCTTTCGTCGCAGGCGCGTTAGTCCGCGTCATACCGTTGCCAAAAGGTGGCCTAACAGTAAATGTTCGCACAGGTACCGGGCCGGTCACCACCCTGCGTCAGGGCTCGGGGTGGGAATTTCAATCCCAGCTCACGCATGTCTGTGGTATTACTGTTGGGGGAGAGGCGGGGGGAGGGAGGGGGGAAGGGAATCCCCCCATCCCCCCCTGCAAATCGCACACTGATGCAGACACATGGAGTACATATTCCTTCCTGGAGGGAATGGTGGTGTGAGAATGGACATCCAGCCACCAGCTGCCATTAACACTGCCAAAACCGATACAAAACAGCCGACCTCACATTGAAACTGTAAAAGACATCATTACCGTTTTCTTTTTTTCATTCACTGTCTATTTTAACTCTTTTAGCACCACTGTTAGTATCCTAATTGTCAGAGTTTGTACATGTATCAGGCTCTTAAGGAAATCAGAAATATTGCTTTGTTTGAATGACATCCGGAAATTCCGTAGCTCTTACAGGCCCGGACGCATTCAACTCCCTACTGAAGCTACTGCCGCGGGAACAGCTGAAGTTCAAATTGTGTTTGGCGGACGCGAGAGAACGACTCAACTGCACCAATTAATTTGGAGTACACGATGCTGGGGAACCTGTGCTAAGCTCCAGCCACGTGGTTCCCGGCTAGCGAAGTCATACTGCCCGATCCCGTCTGGTAGGTACCGTTGCTCATTTCGCACTACTTTGTGCTTTCGTCGCAGGCGCGTTAGTCCGCGTCATACCGTTGCCAAAAGGTGGCCTAACAGTAAATGTTCGCACAGGTACCGGGCCGGTCACCACCCTGCGTCAGGGCTCGGGGTGGGAATTTCAATCCCAGCTCACGCATGTCTGTGGTATTACTGTTGGGGGAGAGGCGGGGGGAGGGAGGGGGGAACGGAATCCCCCCATCCCCCCCTGCAAATCGCACACTGATGCAGACACATGGAGTACATATTCCTTCCTGGAGGGAATGGTGGTGTGAGAATGGACATCCAGCCACCAGCTGCCATTAACACTGCCAAAACCGATACAAAACAGCCGACCTCACATTGAAACTGTAAAAGACATCATTACCGTTTTCTTTTTTTCATTCACTGTCTATTTTAACTCTTTTAGCACCACTGTTAGTATCCTAATTGTCAGAGTTTGTACATGTATCAGGCTCTTAAGGAAATCAGAAATATTGCTTTGTTTGAATGACATCCGGAAATTCCGTAGCTCTTACAGGCCCGGACGCATTCAACTCCCTACTGAAGCTACTGCCGCGGGAACAGCTGAAGTTCAAATTGTGTTTGGCGGACGCGAGAGAACGACTCAACTGCACCAATTAATTTGGAGTACACGATGCTGGGGAACCTGTGCTAAGCTCCAGCCACGTGGTTCCCGGCTAGCGAAGTCATACTGCCCGATCCCGTCTGGTAGGTACCGTCGCAAACTTCGCACTACTTTGTGCTTTCGTCGCAGGCGCGTTAGTCCGCGTCATACCGTTGCCAAAAGGTGGCCTAACAGTAAATGTTCGCACAGGTACCGGGCCGGTCACCACCCTGCGTCAGGGCTCGGGGTGGGAATTTCAATCCCAGCTCACGCATGTCTGTGGTATTACTGTTGGGGGAGAGGCGGGGGGAGGGAGGGGGGAAGGGAATCCCCCCATCCCCCCCTGCAAATCGCACACTGATGCAGACACATGGAGTACATATTCCTTCCTGGAGGGAATGGTGGTGTGAGAATGGACATCCAGCCACCAGCTGCCATTAACACTGCCAAAACCGATACAAAACAGCCGACCTCACATTGAAACTGTAAAAGACATCATTACCGTTTTCTTTTTTTCATTCACTGTCTATTTTAACTCTTTTAGCACCACTGTTAGTATCCTAATTGTCAGAGTTTGTACATGTATCAGGCTCTTAAGGAAATCAGAAATATTGCTTTGTTTGAATGACATCCGGAAATTCCGTAGCTCTTACAGGCCCGGACGCATTCAACTCCCTACTGAAGCTACTGCCGCGGGAACAGCTGAAGTTCAAATTGTGTTTGGCGGACGCGAGAGAACGACTCAACTGCACCAATTAATTTGGAGTACACGATGCTGGGGAGCCTGTGCTAAGCTCCAGCCACGTGGTTCCCGGCTAGCGAAGTCATACTGCCCGATCCCGTCTGGTAGGTACCGTTGCTCATTTCGCACTACTTTGTGCTTTCGTCGCAGGCGCGTTAGTCCGCGTCATACCGTTGCCAAAAGGTGGCCTAACAGTAAATGTTCGCACAGGTACCGGGCCGGTCACCACCCTGCGTCAGGGCTCGGGGTGAGAATGTCAGCCCCAGCTCACCCATCTCTGTGGGTTTACTGTTGGCGGCGGGGGGGGAGAAGGAGGGGAGACGGGAATCCCCCCATCCCCCCCTGCAAATCGCACACTGATGCAGACACATGGAGTACATATTTCTTCCTGGAGGGAATGGTGGTGTGAGAATGGACATCCAGCCACCAGCTGCCATTAATACTGCCAAAACCGATACAAAACAGCCGACCTCACATTGAAACTGTAAAAGCCATCATTACCGTTTTCTTTTTTTTTCATTCACTGTCTATTTTAACTCTTTTAGCACCACTGTTAGTATCCTAACTGTCAGAGTTTGTACATGTATCAGGCTCTTAAGGAAATCAGAAATATTGCTTTGTTTGAATGACATCCTGAAATTCCGTAGCTCTTACAGGCCCGGACGCATTCAACTCCCTAATGAAGCTACTGGAGCGGGAACGTGTGAAGTCCGCCGTGTGTTTGGCGGACGCGAGAGAACGACTTAACTGCACCAATTAATTTGGAGTAGACGATGCTGGGGAGCCTGTGCTAAGCTCCAGCCACGTGGTTCCCGGCTAGCGAAGTCATACTGCCCGATCCCGTCTGGTAGGTACCGTCGCAAACTTCGCACTACTTTGTGCTTTCGTCCCAGGCGTGTTAGTCCGCGTCATACCGTTGCCAAAAGGTGGCCTAACGGTAAATGTTCGCACAGGTACCGGGCCGGTCACCACCCTGCGTCAGGGCTCGGGGTGGGAATTTCAGCCCCAGCTCACCCATCTCTGTGGTACTACTGTTGCGGTGTGACTGCCACACTACTTCCCTAGCAAGCCCGCAAGTAAACGGATGACGCACCTTAGACGAAAGCAACAATGACAGCATGAGAATGATGATTTAGTTCTAAATGTTTTGAAATGCTTTACTACTACATAACACTTTTTCAAAATTAATAAGCGAACATATTAATAGTATGGCTGTATTAAAAACTTTCAGTGTTCGGCTCAACAAATTTAAATTATATGTAAAGTTCTACACCAGTGCATGGGAAATAAATATCCCAGGTTGGGATGCATAAACTAAAACCAGAGGAGTGGATGGTCTGATGCAGAGGGGGGGGGGGGATCCCCCCCCTTCAAATCGCACACTGCCGTAATCGTTGGTTAATATACACTCCTGGAAATAGAAAAATGAACACATTGACACCGGTGTGTCAGACCCACCATACTTGCTCCGGACACTGCGAGAGGGCTGTACAAGCAATGATCACACGCACGACACACCAGGAAACGCGGTGTTGGCCGTCGAATGGCGCTAGCTGCGCAGCATTTGTGCACCGCCGCCGTCAGTGTCAGCCAGTTTGCCGTGGCATACGGAGCTCCATCGCAGTCTTTAACACTGGTAGCATGCCGTGACAGCGTGGACGTGAACCGTATGTGCAGTTGACGGACTTTGAGCGAGGGCGTATAGTGGGCATGCGGGAGGCCGGGTGGACGTACCGCCGAATTGCTCAACACGTGGAGCGTGAGGTCTCCACAGTACATCGATGTTGTCGCCAGTGGTCGGCGGAAGGTGCACGTGCCCGTCGACCTGGGACCGGACCGCAGCGACGCACGGATGCACGCCAAGACTGTAGGATCCTTCGCAGTGCCGTAGTCGACCGCACCGCCACTTCCCAGCAAATTAGGGACACTGTTGCTCCTGGGGTATCGGCGAGGACCATTCGCAACCGTCTCCATGAAGCTGGGCTACGGTCCCGCACACCATTAGGCCGTCTTTCGCTCACGCCCCAACATCGTGCAGTCCGCCGCCAGTGGTGTCGCGACAGGCGTGAATGGAGGGACGAATGGAGACGTGTCGTCTTCAGCGATGAGAGTCGCTTCTGCCTAGGTGCCAATGATGGTCGTATGCGTGTTTGGCGCCGTGCAGGTGAGCGCCACAATCAGGACTGCATACGACCGAGGCACACAGGGCCAACACCCGGCATCATGGTGTGGGGAGCGATCTCCTACACTGGCCGTACACCACTGGTGATCGTCGAGGGGACACTGAATAGTGCACGGTACATCCAAACCGTCATCGAACCCATCGTTCTACCATTCCTAGACCGGCAAGGGAACTTGCTGTTCCAACAGGACAATGCACGTCCGCATGTATCCCGTGCCACCCAACGTGCTCTAGAAGGTGTAAGTCAACTACCCTGGCCAGCAAGATCTCCGGATCTGTCCCCGATTGAGCATGTTTGGGACTGGATGAAGCGTCGTCTCACGCGGTCTGCACGTCCAGCACGAACGCTGGTCCAACTGAGGCGCCAGGTGGAAATGGCATGGCAAGCCGTTCCACAGGACTACATCCAGCATCTCTACGATCGTCTCCATGGGAGAATAGCAGCCTGCATTGCTGCGAAAGGTGGATATACACTGTACTAGTGCCGACATTGTGCATGCTCTGTTGCCTGTGTCTATGTGCCTGTGGTTCTGTCAGTGTGATCATGTGATGTATCTGACCCCAGGAATGTGTCAATAAAGTTTCCCCTTCCTGGGACAATGAATTCACGGTGTTCTTATTTCAATTTCCAGGAGTGTATTAAAAAACTAAAAACCCGCCTCGGTTGCAAAAAAAACACCAAGTGTTAAGTGTTAACCCAGGTTTGGGCGTAGAAACTACACCTTCTTCAGATCAACAATAAAACCCTCAAGTGCTTAAGAAGACCTTTGTCAATGAATAAAAGAACACCACAGCTATACATTTATTAACGAAAAAGAAAAACACAAACAGTTCATATGTACAAAGCCAAAACCACAACTTAATGGTGTACGCTCCACTGGTGTGAGGTCGAGCGTACACCATTAAGTAGTGGTTTTGAGGTTTTGACTTTGTACATATGTACTGTGTGTTTTCCTTTTCTTTTTCGTTTAAAAGAACACCACAGCTATACATATATAATCATTGACAAAGGTC
The DNA here is from genome assembly GCF_023898315.1 of Schistocerca nitens. Taxonomy (NCBI): domain Eukaryota; kingdom Metazoa; phylum Arthropoda; class Insecta; order Orthoptera; family Acrididae; genus Schistocerca; species Schistocerca nitens. The sequence continues at coordinate 143,122,440 of NC_064625.1, forward strand.
TTCTTAAGCACTTGTGTGTTTTATTGTTGTTCTAAAGAAGGTGTAGTTATCTACGCCGAAACCTGGGTTAACACTTAACACTAGGTGGTTTTTTGCAATCAGGTGGGTTTTTAGTTTTTTAATATAAGGTATGAAAAGGGTAGTGTTTGCCAGGTAGTCCCACATCCGCAATCGCTGTGTATGTAAGTCACAGACAGTGCGGTATGAAACAGAGAAGATGCTTACCAGAGTCACTGCGTTGGAAGAATGGGAACAGGTCAGTCACAAACCAATGTAGCCCAGTGGGGTAATGTGAATCATTCCACTGTTTCTCGGATGTGGCGACATTTTAGAGAGACCGAAGCTATATCCAGAAGACTAGGACAGGGCTGAACATGTGTAACATCAGGAAGAGAGGCCCACTCTTTGCCCATAAGGGCACGACGATACCACCTTAGTACTGCAAGGCAACTGGCACCTTAACGCAGTATACGAGGTGTGGCTAGAAAAAAACCGGACTAGTACTGGTGAAACAATAAAACGAATGCAATAAGGCTGAAAGTCGCGTGGCCTGTCACGTGACACTCGCTCCGCCTACTGCTCGAGTTTCATCTGCCTCCTGCACTCAGTCTGCCCGTGGCGTCTGTTTTAAGTAGTTGACGTTTTGTCTGTGCGTCGGAAAATGTTGAGTGTACAGAAAGAACAGCGTGTTAACATCAAATTTTGTTTGAAACTAGGAAAATCTGCAAGTGAAACGTTTGTAATGTTACAACAAGTGTACGGCGATGATTGTTTATCGCGAACACAAGTGTTTGAGTGGTTTAAACGATTTAAAGATGGCCGCGAAGACACCAGTGATGACACTCGCACTGGCAGACCATTGTCAGGAAAAACTGATGCAAACATTGAAAAAATCGGTAAACTTGTTCGACAAGATCGCCGTTTAACAATCAGAGCAGTGTCTGAGTTAACAGGAGTTGGCAAGGAAAGTGTTAGGCAGATTCTTCACGAAAGTTTCAACATGAACAAAGTGTGTTCAAAAATGGTTCCAAAGTGTCTCACAATTGAACAGAAGGAACGCCGAAGAATGATTTGCTCTGACATCCTGGAAAACATTGAAAGTGATCCCACCTTCTTACAAAATGTTATTACTTGCGATGAATCGTGGTTTTTTACTTACGATCCCGAAACTAAACGCCAATCGATGCATTGGAAAACTCCTGGTTCTCCACGACAAAAAAAGCACGAATGTCAAAATCGAAATTCAAGGCAATGATGATTGTTTTTTTTTTTACATCAAAGGGATTGTGCACATTGATTGGGTACCAGAGGGACAAACAGTTAATCAGCATTACTACATTAGCGTCCTGGCTACCCTACGTGAGCGAGTACGGAGAAAACGGAACGATTTGTGGAGAAAAAAGTCATGGATCCTTCACTAAGACAATGCCCCAGCTCACAGTGCGTTGTCAGTGAAGACGTTTTTGGCAAAACACAACATTCCCATCTTAGATCATCCACCCTACTCACCTGATTTGGCCCCCTGTGACTTTTTTCTTTTCCCTAAAGTCAAGTCAGCTTTGAAAGGAACTAGATTTGAGACTGTTGAAGCAGTAAAAGAAAAAGCGACGGAAGTAATGTATGGACTTACCGAAAATGATCTGCAGCATTGCTATGAACAGTGGAAAATTCGTATGGAGCGGTGTAGAGACCGAGGAGGAGAGTACATTGAAGGAGATAACATGAAATTGTAAATAATTGTAAATAAATGTTTTTTCCAGCATCAGTCCGGTTTTTTTCTAGCCGCACCTCGTACACTGGACATGTAGTATAGAGGCAAATGGTGCGCAGAAGGCTTCGGCATAGTGACCATTATGGTCAGAGACCTGCTGTATGTGTACCTCTGACGCATCTTCACAGAGGGGAACGTCATATGCCAATGTTCTTTACACAGATGAGTCCCGATTTAATCTGGAAAGTGATTCTCGACGGATTCACATCTGAACACGATTTCAGGACCCAAACATTGTGAAAAGAGACGGATCTCTAATGGTGTGAGCAGGGATTATGTTGTCAGCTCGAACACCACCTCGTGAAATCGTACGGATGAATCAGCAAGGTGCAACTGGTGTCAGGTATTGTGAAAAAATCTTCAGACCTCATGTGCAGTTGTCAGATGGTGCTGTGGGCCCAGACTTCATTTAATGGACGATAATGCTCGACCTCAGAGTACAGGTGGTTGATGTTTCCTTGAAAACGGAAGATGATGCACGCATGGCGTGGCCCGCTCTCCCGATTTGAATCCCATAGAGCATGTATGGGATGAACTAGGGAGACGGGTTCCGTCACATCACATTCACCAAGCATTCTCTATTACTTGCGAGCAGTTTTGCAGGAAGACTGGGCGTTATTGCCTCAACGTGAGATTGATGACATCATTCACACTTTGCCGCATCGTTGTCAAGCCCATATTGGTGGCAGAGGTGGTCGCAACCCATACTGAGCACATTAACCCGTTGTCAGAATTTGTGAACAAATCGGTTAAGTTGGAGAAAAACAAAGAGCGTTTTCGTCTACCGTTATGCATGTTGCAGTTGCTGCTCTGTAGTCTTTACATTGTTTCTACTTTACTATCACACATTTGTACTGCTTTGTGGCAAAATAAAGGCAACCTTGCAAAATTTCCGATTGTTGCTTTAATATTGGACACCAGTGTATTTTCTTTTTAGAATTTTATTTTTATTTGCTATTTATGTATTGCTTCTCAGCCTGTTTTATTAATTCTGCTTTAATTACTGACATATCCTTTCTATAATGACAATGTATTAAACTATGTATATCATTTATGTTGTGCCAAAAAATCTTCAAAACACAGCACAGTAAATAAAAGGTTTTTGTTCTTCTGTCTGTCTTACTTTGAAAAGTTTTAAGACAAAAGGAAGATAAGTATGTTTAATATATCATAATAAATAATGCAGGGACACTACAATCTCTAAGTACACCTAAACACACACTAACTAGCAATTAGAAAAGCTGTATAAGGCTTGCACCAGCAAATGAGGCTCGCTCTGAGTGGACCCTTACTTCCCTATGTGCTCGTGGGATCCAGATAGAAGCCTCAAGTTCTTCTTCTTCTTCTTCTTCTTCTTCTTCTTTTCCTCCTGCTCCAGTGTAATGGGTGCACTGCCTGACAGTACTCACACCCACTCATTTAAACGAATGAGTGACGCTGTTCCTCCCGAAAATCAACTAGTCTTTAGTAACAGAGCTCAAGAAATGATAAACCAGAATGTTGGAAATATGTTCCCTTTCTATATCGATAAAGAATTAGAAGGGCTTGCTGGTTCCTTAAAGTCTATGAAGGGGTTACTGATCTACAAAATACATTTTGTAGACACTGTAGTTCCACATAAAGATGCTCAAAGGAATAGACTCTGAAAAATTGGATTGGTCATTTATGCAGTAAGAAAGAGGTGCCATACTTTGCCCAGTACTTTAAATTATTACAGTACAAATGCGCAAATGATATTTGCACGTTGCTGTAAATTATACAGTATGTTAGAGTTAAGACAAAGACTTTAGAGTTAGTATCAGGCACGCTACCATCATAGGCAGCATTTGTTTCCTGGTGACCCTGGATTTCCTGACCTGGGGACTAATAAGCAGTGCCAGTCCTGCGTCACTGTTACCTCTGGGAATGCTTCAGTGACCATCATGCAGTGTTCCAGTGGAACATTATGTGCTGCATGGAACAGGCTTGTTGGCTTCACCGCCTAGATCGCGAGGATTGGACAAAACTCTATAAAAAAAAATTCTGAATCTTAAGATATGCTGCACGACAATGAGATGTATGGCTGTTGAGATGGAACAGTCATTAGTGGGCAATCTCTGGGGAACATGTTGCACCTCGGTTGTATAAGACATAGTCAGGCAAGTGTGGCCCTGTCTGAGTGGACCTTATTTCCCTGGCTGAGATGGAACCCTTGAAATATTCTCCTTATCCCCCTCCAGCACGATTGAAGTACCACCTCGGAATACTCACACCGGCTCATCCAAACGAATGAGGGAGGCTAGTCCCCCTCGTAATCAACATGTCTTAAGTACCAGGGCTCAAGGAGTCATAAACCAGAATGTTTTGGTAGTGATCAAGAGGAAGGCCACGACTTCCTAAAGTGTCCCCCTTCTACAGGGTGTTACAAAAAGGTACGGCCAAACTGTCAGGAAACATTCCTCACACACAAATAAAGAAAAGATGTTATGTGGACATGTGTCCGGAAACGCTTAATTTCCATGTTAGAGCTCATTTTAGTTTCGTCAGTATGTACTGTACTTCCTCGCCCAATTGAAGGAAGGTAATGTTCACTTCGGTGCTTGTGTTGATATGCGACTCATTGCTCTACAGTACTAGCATCATCAAGCACATCAGTACGTAGCATCAACACGTTAGTGTTCATCGCGAACGTGGTTTTGCAGTCAGTGCAATGTTTACAAATGCGGAGTTGGCAGATGCACATTTGATGTACGGATTAGCACGGGGCAATAGCCGTGGCGCGGTACGTTTGTATCGATACAGATTTCTAGAACGAAGGTGTCCCGACAGGAAGACGTTCGAAGCAATTGATCGGCGTCTTAGGGAGCACGGAACATTCCAGCCTATGACTCGCGACTGGGGAAGACCTAGAACAACGATGACACCTGTAATGGACGAGCAATTCTTCGTGCAGCTGACGATAACCCTAATGTCAGCGTCAGAGAAGTTGCTGCTGTACAAGGTAGCGTTGACCACGTCACTGTATGGACAGTGCTACGGGAGAACCAGTTGATTCCGTACCATGTACAGCGTGTGCAGGCACTATCAGCAGCTGATTGGCCTCCACGGGTACACTTATGCGAATAGTTCATTCTACAATGTGTCAATCCTCATATCAGTGCAAATGTTCTCTTTACGGATGAGGCTTCATTCCAAGGTGATCAAATTGTAAATTTTCACAATCAACATGTGTGGGCTGACGAGAATCCGCACGCAATTGTGCAATCACATCATCAACACAGATTTTCTGTGAACGTTTGGGCAGGCATTGTTGGTGATGTCTTGAATGGGCCCATTTTCTCCCCCTATGCTCAATGGAGCACGTTATCACGATTTCATATGGGATACACTACCTGTGCTGCTAGAACATGTGCCTTTACAAGTACGACAACACGTGGTTCATGAACGACAACACGTGGTTCATGAACGATGGAGCTCCTGCACATTTCAGTCGAGGTGTTCGTACGCTTCTCAACAACAGATTCGGTGACTGATGGATTGGTAGAGGCGGACCAATTCCATGGCCTCCACGCTCTCCTCACCTCAACCCTCTTGACTCATTAATATGGGCATTTGAAAGCTCTCGTCTATGCAACCTCGGTACCAAATGTAGAGACTCTTCGTGCTCGTATTGTGGACGGCTGTGATACAATACGCCATTCTCGAGGGCTGCATCAGCGCATCAGGGATTCCATGCCTTTATCAAGACCATCCCTTGTGACGATCTCGATAAATATTCTCTAGTCATAAGAGTGTTTTATTAGCAAACATGTGCTATAAGCATAAATGCGACGTATCGTTGGTGCAGGAAAAACACCGGGGAGCCACTAGCCACAGACCTAAAATAGCAAGAATGGATTTGGCCATTGAAAGACCTCACGACAAGTATGGGAGTACGAGTTTCATCAGACCCGGGCTCAACGTAACATCAGCCGCAATGACAGAAGTAAATAACATTGAAGTGCTTACCATTCACGCCCAGAAGTTCTCTGTGACGTCTGTGTACAAACCACGAGATGTGGACTTTGTTTTCCATGAACCAAACAATTTTAAATTTGACCATATTAATTTTGTCATGGGCGATTTCAACTGCCATGGTGAAGCATGGGTATATAATGAGACTGATGAGAATGGTGTACAGCTTGAATCCTGGGCTGACACTAATGACCTACAACTCATTCATGACCCAAAACAGCCAGCATCGTTCAACAGCAGAAGATGGAGAAGGGGATATAATCTTGACAACATCTTTGTGAGTAGGAAGTTGGCAGCACAGTGCATGAAGCTTGTTGAAGAACCTATCCGAAGTGCACAACACAGACCCATCATTTGTGTTGTGAATGCCATGGTTAAACCAGAGGAGGTGCTTTTCCGAAGACTGTTTAATTTCAAAAAGGTAGACTGGCAGAAATTTAAAGAGCAATTGGACGAAGAGATTGAGAAAATCCCTCCTCGACCAGATGAGTATGGTAGATTTATCGATCTTGTGAAAGGGATCTCAAAGAAAAACATCCCAAGGGGTTGCCGTACTCAGTACATCCAGAGTCTGACCGGCAGCAGCAAGGTCTTACTTGACAGGTACCAAAAGCTATTCACTCAGGACCCCTTCAGCGACGATACGATGGAGGCTGGGGAGGAACTAATGCAGGCTATTGCCGAGGATAAGAGATCACAGTGGTGCAAACTAGTCGAGAACCTTGACATGAAACAAAACAGCAGACGTGCATGGAAATTACTGAAAAACTTAAGTGGGGACCCAACTGACCACCAGCAGAAGAACAAGGTAACAGCAAATCAGATTTCTAGCCAACTTCTGAAGAATGGGAAAACCAAAGGGAAAAGAGAAAGGGAAAGAAATATACCCCAAGAACGAAAAGATTACGGACTCCTCAATGTTTCATTCACAGCAACCGAACTGGAAGACGCCATTCAGAGTATGAAACTGAATAAGGCCGCTGGAACTGATGACCTTAGAACGGAGCAGATAAAACAGTTTGGGCCCAAAGCCCAAAACTTGTTACTACAAATGATGAACACTTGTATTAAAGAGCTGAATATTCCAAAACTATGGCGGCAGTCGAGAGTGGTGGCTTTACTAAAACCTGGCAAGGAGATAAAGGACCCCAAAAGTTACAGACCAGTGTCACTTCTATGCCATCTCTATAAGACACTGGAGCGGATGATTCTCATCCGGGTGGCAGAAACTATAGATGGAAAGCTCATAAAGGAACAAGCCGGTTTCAGACCAGGAAGATCTTGTTGTGGGCAAATACTTAATCTGACGCAACATATAGAAGATGGGTTTGAAAAAAAAATTAATAACTGGAGCAGCTTTCATAGATCTTACTGCTGCATACGACACGGTAAACCACAGAAAGCTATTGCGCAAATTATATCACCTCACAGGGGACTGTAGGTTGACTATGGTTATTGGTAGCCTTCTGCAGAATCGAAGATTTTATGTCTCCCTAAATGGTAAGAACAGTAGATGGCGACTGCAGAAGAATGGCTTACTACAAGGACGTGTACTTTCTCCCATCCTTTATAATGTGTACACTAATGACCAACCTATACCTCAAGATGCAAGACTGTTCGTATATGCTGATGACAGCTGTGGTGGTCCAGGGGTCCAATTTTGATGCAACATCTGGAAATCTCTCGAGAGCACTTGAAGAACTGGCTCAATACTACGGCGCCAATCACATCAAGCCAAACCCTGACAAAACCCAAGTATGTGCTTTCCATCTGCGCAATAGAGATGCTGGATGCTCGACGTTACATGGCAAGGTAAGAAGCTAAAGCACTGTCCAACACCTAAATACCTTGGGGTTGTACTTGACGGAACGCTTTCCTTTAAGCAGCATTGCCAAAACACCGAGGCTAAAGTCTGCTCCAGGAATAACATCATCCGCAGGCTGACAAACTACGAATGGGGAGCTCATCCATCAGTACCGAGAACATCAGCACTTGCTCTGTGTGTTTCTGCAGCAGACTATGCAGCGCCAGTATGGGAAGCATCTGCACACGCTAAACAGGTTGATGTAAGTGTAAATGAGACAATGCGAATTGTTACAGGCTGTCTCAGACCCACACCAACGGGTAATTTGTACCTACTTGCTGGAATTGCCCCATCCAAGATCAGAAGGCAGGTGGCAGCAAACGACAAAGCCGTAGAGGTGGCTAACTATTGGAAAAATAAAATTTGATCTGGACACGGAAAAGTAAAGTAAATCAGTAAAAAGTTATGTACAAAGATATTTTTAGAATACACATTCAATATTCTAAGACCCACAGAGTCAAGACTGTGCTGAACACATCAGATTCCAACCATTACCTCTCACCAAGGACAATGCAGTGGCCAATGGCCTTCTCTTAATGACCAAGGGCAATTGAAATAACCACAGAAATCAATGTGGGGCGTACAACGCATGTATCTGTTAGGACAGTGCAGCAAAATTTGGCATGGCAGCAGACTATTGATGTGAGGGTCTCTGCTGACAGCATGACATATCCTGCAGAGCCTCTCCTGGGCTGAAGTGATGAAAATGCTGATTTCATAGCTGAAGAGGTTGCACTTTTGCTGCGACAGCAACGAAATGATTTCTTTGCTGCTGGCTCAAGGACTTTTAAAGAGATGGGATAACTGTTGCATGTACAGGCTGAATATGTAGAATATTTATATTTGTTTCAGGAAATAACATTCATTGTTATTCCCACCATCCTATTCTGCGACTTATCTATTGAGTTCCCCTAGTATTACAGGAACAGTGTTCACAACGTGGAACTGTGGCTCCATTGAGATTTTCACTGGTATCTGAGACACTGTTTAATCTTCAATTATTCTTAATTTTTTGGGCCTTCCTGAAGGATTCAGGGAGGAAGATTAGGGTTTATTGTTAGGTCGACGTCGATGTCATAAGATCTGGAGCAGAAAAACGGATTGGTTCAAGGATTGTGAAGGAAATTGGCTGTTCCATTTCGAAGGAACCATCCTGGCATATGACTGGAGCAATTTAGGAACATTAGGGAAAATCTACATGTGGATGGCCATTCTGCAGGGCTGCATCAGCGCATCATGGATTCCATCCAAGATCAGAAGCAGACGCTGAGAGAACAAAGAAAGAAACAGATTCTCGGCAGCCACTGAATGGGCACGTCACTCAGGCTCGGAGGCTTAAGTCTAGAAATAGCTTTATTGCAAGAACCGAGATCCTTGACGGTTCACAGGATGACAATAGAGTCCGTAAATGGGAGAATGAACAAACCGCACTGCAGATAATACCAAAAGAGCAAATGGCACCTGGAAACAAACTTCCTTATACAATGTGGAGAACACTAAATAGGCTGAGGGCTGGTGTACCCAGATGCAAAACTAATCTGTGCAAGTGGGGACTGCTGACTAATGACGACGTTCTTTGCGGATGCGGAGGGGTACAAGACGAGGCACATCTGCTAGTGTGCCGACTACTGCCGGAGCCCTGCAGTTTTAGTGACCTGCTACAAGCCAACGACAAAGCCGTAGAAGTGGCTAACTATTGGAAAAATAAAATTTGATCTGGACACGGAAAAGTAAAGTAAATCAGTAAAAAGTTATGTACAAAGATATTTTTAGAATACATATTCAATATTCTAAGACCCACAGAATCAAGAGTGTGCTGAACACATCAGATTCCAACCATTACCTCTCACCACAGACAATGCAGTGGCCAATGGCCTTCACTTAATGACCAAGGGCAATTGAAATAACCACAGAAATCAATGTGGGACGTACAACGCATGTATCTGTTAGGACAGTGCAGCAAAATTTAGCATACATGGGCTATGGCAGCAGACTATTGATGTGAGGGTCTCTGCTGACAGCATGACATATCCTGGGCTAGTGACCATACTGATTCGCACTGACGACACTGGATTGACCCTACACAGGAAAATCGTAGCCTTGTCTGATGAGTACCGATTTCAGTTGGTAAGAGCCAATGGCAGGGTTCGAGTGTGGTGTAGACCCAACAAAGCCATTAACCCCAGTTGTCAACAAGGCACTGTGCCCATTGGTAGTGGTTCCATAATGGTGTGGGCTGTGTTTACACGGAGTGGTCTGGGTCCTCTTGTCCAGCTTAACCGATCATTAACCATTAGCAGCCATTCGTGGACCTCATGTTCACATTCGCTAACAGCAATGGAATTTTTATGGATGACAATGTGCCACATCACTGGGCCACAATTGTTCACAATTAGTTTGGAGGACATTCTAGACGAATCGAAACCAATTATCATAAAGAAAGATGCCAACAAAAATGATAAAAATACGAACTCCCTAAAAGAATCCCGGAAGCAAGCTTCAAAAGGCCTTAAAAAGATCCAAGTTCAATACATAAAAGACCAACTAGCATCAATAGACTCCAACTTCGAACAGAACAATGCTAGGGACTTTTACAAAACCTTCAAAAGTAACTTAAAGAAATACTCTCCTCCTAGTCTATTTTTCACGGACCCAAAAACGCAGAAAACTGCATACAATAGCATAGAGAACTGTAGAATACTTGCTGAATATTTTGAAGAACTACATAACTGTTATCCACCGAAAGAAAAATTTAATTTCAATATTGTACACCCAACACCACCAGACTCCAAGCCGCCAACCACAGAAGAAATAAAAGAAATCATAAAAGAGCTTAAAAATAATAAAGCCCCTGGAGAGGATAATATAGTTGCTGAACTATGGAAGTACTCTAGTGACAACATGATACAGTGTCTATCAGAAATACTAAAAGAAATCTGGACAACACACAGATTACCACCAGACTGGACATCTGCATTAATACATCCACTACATAAAAAAGGGAAGAAAACAGATCCTAGCAATTATAGGGGAACCTCCCTCTTACCAGTGACCTATAAGATCTTGTCTAAGGCGCTTTTAAAAAGCGCAGAAGAGATACTTGACAAACAGCTAGGAGAGTATCAGGCTGGATTTAGGAAGGGAAGGTCATGTGCAGAACAAATACTAAATTTAAAGAACATAATAGAAATGAGGAAAATCAGGAACTTAAAATATGTAATTACTTTTGTGCATTTTAAAAAAGCCTATGATTCAATTGACAGAAATACACTGCTTGATATCTTAAAAGAATTGGGACTCGATGCTAAAACAACTGCAATAATTAAAGGTACTTTGACAAATACAAAATCGAAAGTAAAATTTAGGGGAGAGCTCTCAAAATCGTTTGAAATAAAGTCAGGTGTTCGACAGGGAGATGGTCTGTCACCTCTGCTTTTCAATTGTGTCTTGGAGAAGGTAGTTCGAGAATGGAGGAAGGCCATCAATACGAAAGGGATTCAACTAGGGAGAAATCCAAACAAGATCACTGTCGACTGTTTAGCCTTCGCAGATGACATGGCATTGATTACAGATTCACTAGACAATGCCCAAGAACAAATAAGAGAACTACAAAAACAAGCAGCCAAAGTAGGACTACAAATATCCTATGAAAAAACAAAGTTTGTCATAAACATCTGTGATGCTCCTCAAAATGTTGCAGTTGACAACAACACAATACACAAAACAGATTCCTTTAAATACCTAGGAGAGTGGATTACATACAATGCCAAAGAAAAGATAGCTATAGAAACTAGAGTGCACAAAATGGAAAGTGTGTTTCATATGACAAAAAACGTTTATAATAAAAAATCCTTGTCCTGGAACACGAAATCAAGACTCTACCAAACAGTGGCCAGACCTGAAGCTCTCTATGCGGCAGAAACACTTAAACTAACAAGAAATGGAGAACTAGAGAAGGTCGAAAGAAGAATTTTAAGGAAAATACTGGGAGCTAAAAGAAACGATAATGCTGAATACAGGTTAAGACCAAATAGAGAGCTATATCTGAAAACGGAGAAACTAACTGATGTAATGAGGAAGAGGAGACTACAGTTTTTTGGACATATATTCAGAATGGATAACAACAGACTAACCAAGCGGATATTCACATTACTCAATAGCTACAAATCCAAGCCAGCATGGTTCATAGAGACTGAAAAGGACATTGAAAATGCTGGAGTTACAATAGACACAATAGAAAACAGAACACATTTCAGAAAGGCAGTTCAAAAGGCAGAATTTCAGGAGAGAAAGAAAATAACTAGACGAAAGTGGACTCAAGAAGAAAGGGAACAACACTCTAAAAGGATGAAGGAAATTTGGAAACTGAAGAAATCTAATACAATGAAGAGTAGCCAAAGTTGATTCATCGTACCCTCCAAATGGGTTATTCGAAAGAAAGAAACAAAAAAAAAAAGAAAAAGAAAAAAAAGAAAGAAAGAAAGATTTTACAAATGTGATATTGGTTGAGAAGTTGTCTTCCTTCAAGTTAAACACACAGGATCTTTTATGGACATTTCACTGTTAAGCTTGGAACAATCACCCTACACACTGAAATTAGCCCCAGTAACTTTCATCTCTTGGGGGCTCTAAAATCTCATTCGAGTGGCTGAAGTGATGAAAATGCTGATTTCATAGCTGAAGAGGTTGCACTTTTGCTGCGACAGCAACGAAATGATTTCTTTGCTGCTGGCTCAAGGACTTTTAAAGAGATGGGATAAGTGTTGCGTGTACAGGGTGAATATGTAGAATATTTATATTTGTTTCAGGAAATAACATTCATTGTTATTCCCACCATCCTATTCTGCAACTTATCTATTGAGTTCCCCTAGTATTACAGGAACAGTGTTCACAACGTGGAACTGTGGCTCCATTGAGATTTTCACTGGTATCTGAGACACTGTTTAATCTTCAATTATTCTTTATTTTTTGGGCCTTCCTGATGCATTCAGGGAGGAAGATTAGGGTTTAACGTTAGGTCGACGTCGATGTCATAAGATCTGGAGCAGAAAAACGGATTGGTTCAAGGATTGTGAAGGAAATTGGCTGTTCCATTTCGAAGGAACCATCCTGGCATATGACTGGAGCAATTTAGGAAAATTAGGGAAATCTAGATCTGGATGGCCAGATGTGGATTTGAACCATTGTCTTCCCAAATGCAAGTCCAGTGTGCCGACCACTGCACTATCTCGCTGTGTGATCAACACGGTGGAACAGACCCCTCCCCACTGACACAAATGACGAAAAAGGAAAATTTATTTTTTTATTCAAATGAAATTACGCAATTATTTAAATTATCATTTTTGTTAATTAATATTAAAATAAATAAATAAATTTTCTTGTAAACGCGCTCTTTGGTCGGAAGCAGCGAAGACAAGGCATCGCTATCTCTGACCAAAGAGGTGCGGTAGCGTTGATAGACGTCCGCCAGTCGAGAGCGGCAACAGTTGCAATTAAGATCTCTTACTGTGATAACACGTAGAGCAGTTCATAGGAACAGTGCAAGTGACTGATGTATTCTTGTAAATTATATTGACCAGTTTGAAGATTCGATAATGTCAGATTTCATTGCAAATCAATTTCGTATGGTCGTAAATAAGTACAAGCAATAAATGAATATGAAAAACAGCAAGATCAAGAGTTAGACAAAAAATCATTTCCATACCTACCTACTTCAAGAATCGGAGGGAGAAAATCAACGGAGACAATAGCCTGACCAGCAGCTATCAAGAGAAAACGAAGATCTACACAGCCTACTGTAAAATTAGGTAAAAAGGGATTCTAAAAGCAAATTCACTCTGTTAAATCTCAAAAATTATCCAAGGTTGTTATTTCTGTAGTAAATTGACCCATATTGTCCAATACGGTCGTGAAAAGTTACATTCTCAATACGGAATTAAAAACACTTTCTTTTGGCGACTTAGAAAACTTTAATACAAATTTGTTCACATAGAAATAAATTTTCTTTTCACAATTTGACTTCGGATCGAAAAATCAGGGGTAGTCTCATTCACGAGTTCCTATCCCCCTAAACTTTAAAAAATAAACTACCTACCAAAAAACCAAATTTACTACAACGGTATCACAAAGTCAAACTCTGTTATCGAGTAACCAACTCTGAGTGCATTTAGTGCTATACTGGAGCACTTCTAACTATGATTGTTGATTTTATGGCCCCAAATATATTAAATATCCCATCTTACCCCACTCTCCCCTACCAGACAAATCTGTAGTATACTCCGTCTCCACAGTCCATAAGCATGCAAGCGAAGCCTCATATGGACAGAATGGAAACAAAGCGTTATTATTATGTAACTATCAACAAAGTTTGAAAGTTGTCTTACACAGAGGTTGCATCCATACAGGGTGGCGAACCATAACTCACCCGATTGAGTTTTGATCCTACAAGTGTAGTATTGGAGCAATAGGTTTCAAATTGTGCACTCAACTTAATGTAGTTCATGGAAATTACGCCAGATGTCGTTGGGAGTTGACCGCTTACGCTGTGAGTCTGCCATTTCGTTGTTGACCGTCGCACTTAAGACTGTGTCACTGCTCGCGACAACGAACAGCGTTACACTGACACTGAGAAGGTTTCATGCTCATTTCGGCACACGGTGGTCTCCCAGCCCACCGACAATACACGGATTACGTCAAAACGTTGAAGGTACTGGATCTGTTTTGGAGTGTCAGCGGAAACAAGAACGTACCGTACGTTTGCCGCAAAACATTGAAGCAGTTCGAGCGACTTTGACTCGAAGTCCGAGTAAATCAACAAGAAGAGCCAGTGCCGAGTTGGGAATTTCACGCCGATCTGTACAAAGAACTATTCAGAGTTTCGCTTGTATCCATATAAGATGGTATTTTAACGTCAACGTCCGATTCTGGGCACGTGAACCTCCGCGAATACTCCGCACGAAAGATACCTACAGGAAGAAAGCCTGCGTGTGGGTCGTGGTGTCAAGCCATGGAATCATTGGTCCGTTCTTCTTCGATGCTACAGTAAAAAGCGAGTGCTATTTGCACATGCTCCGAAACCAGTTCTTTTCTCAACTCGTGGTCTCATTTCTTCCATTGCCGACACAATGGTTCTGCCAACGTTCTGCTTGACTTCCTACACGAAAAACTTGGCCTTAAGGTATTGTCAAACAGATTTCCAGAACGTTATGCAGGAGGAGGAATTTGGCCGCCCCACAGCCCGGATATTAACCCACGAGACTTCTTCCTTTGGGGTTTCCTTAAAGAGAAGATGTACCACAGAAAACCCGAAAATGCAGTGCAACTTAGGGCCATCATTGTGGAGTTATGCCGCACCACTCCACAAGGTTCTTGTCTGAGAGTCGTCACAAATGCATATATGTGACTTGAAGTTGTAAACCGAAATGGCAGTCATATTGAACATGTGATTCATTAGGTTGTATTTCCAAGCTGGATTCTTTACTTCTACATCAATAAATTACAAATCTTGTCAACAACAAAAGTATTATTCATGAAACAAATCAGGGACTTATCGTGCACCACCCCGTGTTTGGAGACTTCATGTTATTTTTATTACATGTCTGCTACAAGCTACGCGCTATCTTTGCCGTTACATCTGCACCCACTGATCGACTTCTGTGTATTCCGCAGGATGAGGAGCTCGTGGTGAAGACTACTACAGCATCTACAACTGCCGAAGATACTACTTTGCATAGGTTACACTCACATCATTAGCTCTGTTAATGTTCTTACAACATCTGAACTCTATCCACCCCCAAATTCAGTTCACCGTGGAGGTGGAGAAAAACGGGCAGCTACCATTTTTGGATGTTCTGGTACGGAAAAAGCCTGATGGAACACTGGGACACAGCGTCTACCGGAAGACAACCCACACGGATCTGTTGCTTCACGCCTCCAGCTGTCATCACCCGTCACAAAGGGAAGGGTGGCGCAGGGGAACGGGAAATTTTGAACGTTACAGTTGGCAGCACTGTAGCGCCGGCAGATGTTGGAAACTTTGCACAATTGATGTGAACGCATCGCCATTTAGTAATCGTGGAGAACTGGACTGGTGCGGAACGTGCAGTTGCTGTGAGAGCGTTTTGCAAAAATGGTGATAGTGCGACTGCCGCGCAGAGAACATTTCGACAGCATTACCAGCTTGGATGTCATAGACGTGTCCCATCTGCGCATGAGATTACAACGTGGGTGCGTAATTTTGAAGAAACAGGATCTGCCTTGAAAAAGAAACCTCCAGGTGGCATTCCAACGGTACATACCCCAGAGAATATTGCAACTGCTAGAGCCGCTCCGTTCGACAGCATACATCTTCGCTAGGGATTAAGCGACGAAGCTTACAAAGAATACTACACGAATTAGACTTCCACCCCTATAAGTTGCAGATTGTGCAACACTTACATGAACGAGACCCAGCGTCACGTATGGAGTAATTTAGTAGCCAGATATTGGCTAAAATCAACGAGGACGCGAATTTCCTTGATATGGATATCAGACGAAGCCCATTTCCACCTGAACGGATTCGTGAACAAACAGAATTTTCGTTATTGGGCACAGGACAATCCTTGGGAGTTTCACCAGCGACCACTACATAGCGCCAAGGTCACAATATGGAGTGCTGTATCATGTCATGGTGTTATCGGCCCTTATCTTTTTGAGCGTGAGGATGGTAGTGCAGTGACAGTAACATCCGCTCGATATGTTGAAATGCTTCAAACATTCTTTACACCGAGACTGTACGAGCTTAATCTTAACGTCTAAAACATGTGGTTTCAGCAGGACGGAGCCACGTCACACACTGCTCGACAATCGATGGCAGCAGTTCGTCAATTGTTCGGAAGACGCATTATTTCACGTAACGGTGACATTGCATGGCCTGCGAGATCCCCTGATCTTAGCGTGTGCGTCTTCCTGTGGGGATATCTTAAAGGCAAGGTGTACCGTACACGTCCTGCAACAATCCACGAACTGAAGGAGAACATTGAAAACGAAATCACTGCCATTCCCCAAGATTTGATACACCGCGCATGCCAGAGTTTTCATAACAGGCTGTTAAAGTGTGAACGCCGGATGGGAGCACATCTTTCCGATGTCATCTTTAAAAAGTAATGACACACTTGTGCACATTTTGATTGTAAAAACATACTGAATACATTCACTTTCGTTAATAAATTACTAGTTTTATGAATTAATTCATGGAAATGACGTTATTTCGAAATTTTCAGTTTCTCTGCGCCACCCTGTGCATTGGTTCACAGAGCTCGTGTGGTCTCCGACGAAGAAAGATTAAAACCGGAACTAGACCACCTCAAGGATGTGTTCCAGAAGGACGGCTATAGTGACCACCAAATTCGACACGCCTTCAAGCAGAAGGCCACACCACAGCCGACACCTGATGATCCACTGAAAGCGACAGCCTACATACCATATGCGGGCAACGTATCTGGAAAAAATCGGCAGGACGTCATAACATCAAATGCGTCTACCGCCCGCCGCCAAAGATCAAGTCGCTTGTAGGGACAGTGAAGGACGATTTAGGACTCCGGAAATCTGGAGTTTATTTCATACCGTGCGAGTGTGGGAAAGAATATGTGGGGGCAAACCATTCGCACGATAGAGGACAGTTCTGAATTACCAGTTGTAATCACGGTGCGATAGTCACAGGGTAAAGTGAGTGTCAGTACAATTACTTTCACTCAGCGCGATAATGTCACGCCAGGTGCCAGCACAGATATTTACATTTCATTGTGTTAGGTACCAAGTGCTAGGCATGAACTGTTACCAACGTTAAGTGAGGTGTGTTAGATACTCTTAATAAATGTTATTGATCATTTAATTTGTTGCAACATATCTGCTCTACTACTGCCCTGTCAGGCAAGTGTTAAATTGCAGTCTGGCACCCATTTTAATGAACAATAGAATTAAATCAGTTTTCTGCTACCACAGGTGTCCAGACCCATCTCTCCTGCAGGCCCAGAACCTCGCCTTGCTCCTCCACAAATACTTTCTGGGAGCCCCTATCTCCTTCCTCACCCCACGTAGGGACTCAGTCATCATCTCACATAGCCCCACCCACCATACAGACATCCTTTCCCGAATTCCTATTGTCCACTTCGGCCCCAATGCCTCCCTCGCCCCACCTCCACCTTCCTCTTTACGCCAACCTCAATCCACGCATCACCCACCGACACTCATTGCCGTGATCACTCGGCTTAGTCTGGTGATCACAGAGGAGGTGGTGTTGGCAGAGCTCCAGGCAAATCCTTACCTCGACGTGCATGTCGTCCGCCGCACCTATAATCCAGCCAGCACCACCTGCCTCCACGGCCCCTCCATCGACCTATTCCCCAAAGAGGGCGCCCTCCTGTTCCACCGCAGGTACAAGGTTGACCCTCCCGTTCCCCTCCTCAATCCGTTCGCTGCCAGAACTCTTTGCGATACAACGCACACCAAACATCTGAGTGCCACGAGGCCCCAGTCTGCCCGCACTGCAAGCAAGCACACTTCTTACGGCAGTGTCCCAACCTCCAGTACCCTCCCCCCCCCCCAAACTCCTGTTCCCCTCCTCAATTCATTCGCTGCCAGAAGTCTTTGCGATACAACGCACACCAAACATCTGAGTGCCACGAGGCCCCAGTCTGCCCGCACTGCAAGCAAGCACACTTCTTACGGCAGTGTCCCAACCTCCAGTACCCTCCCCCCCCCCCAAACTCCTGTTCCCCTCCTCAATTCGTTCGCTGCCAGAAGTCTTTGCGATACAACGCACACCAAACATCTGAGTGCCACGAGGCCCCAGTCTGCCCGCACTGCAAGCAAGCACACTTCTTACGGCAGTGTCCCAACCTCCAGTACCCTCCCCCCCCCCCCAAACTCCTGTTCCCCTCCTCAATTCGTTCACTGCCAGAAGTCTTTGCGATACAACGCACACCAAACATCTGAGTGCCACGAGGCCCCAGTCTGCCAGCACTGCAAGCAAGCACACTTCTTTCGGCAGTGTCCCAACCTCCAGTCCCCCCCACCCCTCCTGTTCCCCTCCTCAATCAGTTCGCTGCCAGAAGTGTTTACGATACAACGCACACCAATCATCTGAGTGTCACGAGGCCCCAGTCTGCCCGCACTGCAAGGAAGCACACTTCTTATGGTAGTGTCCCAACCCCCAGTCCCCCCCCCACCTGTTCCCCTCCTCAATTCATTCGCTGCCAGAAGTCTTTGCGATACAACGCACACCAAACATCTGAGTGCCACGAGGCCCCAGTCTGACCGCACTGCAAGCAAGCACACTTCTTACGGCAGTGTCCCAACCTCCAGTACCCTCCCCCCCCCCAAACTCCTGTTCCCCTCCTCAATTCGTTCACTGCCAGAAGTCTTTGCGATACAACGCACACCAAACATCTGAGTGCCACGAGGCCCCAGTCTGCCAGCACTGCAAGCAAGCACACTTCTTCCGGCAGTGTCCCAACCTCCAGTCCCCCCCACCCCTCCTGTTCCCCTCCTCAATCAGTTCGCTGCCAGAAGTGTTTACGATACAACGCACACCAATCATCTGAGTGTCACGAGGCCCCAGTCTGCCCGCACTGCAAGGAAGCACACTTCTTACGGCAGTTTCCCACCCTCCAGTCCCCCCCCCTCCCACCTGTTCCCCTCCTCAATCCGTTCACTGCCGGCCCCAGTCTGCCAACACTGCAAGGAAGCACACTTCTTACGGCAGTGTCCCACCCTCCAGTCCCCCCCCCCCCCCAACTCCTATTCCCCTCAATTCGTTCGCTGCCAGAAGTGTTTACGATACAACACACACCAATCATCTGAGTGCCAAGAGGCCCCAGTCTGCCCGCACTGCAAGGAAGCACACTTCTTAAGGCAGTGTCCCAACCTCCAGTCCCCCCCCCCACCTGTTCCCCTCCTCAATCCGTTCACTGCCGGCCCGTCTGCCCACACTGCAAGGAAGCACACTTCTTACGACAGTGTCCCAACCTCCAGTCCCCCCCACCCCTCCTGTTCCCCTCCTCAATCCGTTCGCTGCCAGAAGTGTTTACGATACAACGCACACCAATCATCTGAGTGCCACGAGGCCCCAGTTTGCCCGCACTGCAAGGAAGCACACTTCTTATGGTAGTGTCCCAACCCCCAGTCCCCCCCCCACCTGTTCCCCTCCTCAATCCGTTCACTGCCGGCCCCAGTCTGCCCACACTGCAAGGAAGCACACTTCTTACGGCAGTGTCCCAACCTCCAGTCCCCCCCACCCCTCCTGTTCCCCTCCTCAATCCGTTCGCTGCCAGAAGTGTTAACGATACAACGCACACCAATCATCTGAGTGCCACGAGGCCCCAGTCTGCCCGCACTGCACGGAAGCACACTTCTTATGGTAGTGTCCCAACCTCCAGTCCCCCCCCCACCTGTTCCCCTCCTCAATCCGTTCACTGCCGGCCCCAGTCTCCCCACACTGCAAGGAAGCACACTTCTTACGGCAGTGTCCCAACCTCCAGTCCCCCCCACCCCTCCTGTTCCCCTCCTCAATCCGTTCGCTGCCAGAAGTGTTTACGATACAACGCACACCAATCATCTGAGTGCCACGAGGCCCCAGTCTGCCCGCACTGCAAGGAAGCACACTTCTTACGGCAGTTTCCCACCCTCCAGTCCCCCCCCCTCCCACCTGTTCCCCTCCTCAATCCGTTCACTGCCGGCCCCAGTCTGCCCACACTGCAAGGAAGCACACTTCTTACGGCAGTGTCCCACCCTCCAGTCCCCCCCCCAACTCCTATTCCCCTCAATTCGTTCGCTGCCAGAAGTGTTTACGATACAACACACACCAATCATCTGAGTGCCACGAGGCCCCAGTCTGCCCGCACTGCAAGGAAGCACACTTCTTACGGCAGTTTCCCACCCTCCAGTCCCCCCCCCTCCCACCTGTTCCCCTCCTCAATCCGTTCACTGCCGGCCCCAGTCTGCCCACACTGCAAGGAAGCACACTTCTTACGGCAGTGTCCCACCCTCCAGTCCCCCCCCCCAACTCCTATTCCCCTCAATTCGTTCGCTGCCAGAAGTGTTTACGATACAACACACACCAATCATCTGAGTGCCAAGAGGCCCCAGTCTGCCCGCACTGCAAGGAAGCACACTTCTTAAGGCAGTGTCCCAACCTCCAGTCCCCCCCCCCCACCTGTTCCCCTCCTCAATCCGTTCACTGCCGGCCCGTCTGCCCACACTGCAAGGAAGCACACTTCTTACGGCAGTGTCCCAACCTCCAGTCCCCCCCACCCCTCCTGTTCCCCTCCTCAATCCGTTCGCTGCCAGAAGTGTTTACGATACAACGCACACCAATCATCTGAGTGCCACGAGGCCCCAGTCAGCCCGCACTGCAAGGAAGCACACTTCTTATGGTAGTGTCGCAACCTCCAGTCCCCCCCCCCACCTGTTCCCCTCCTCAATCCGTTCACTGCCGGCCCCAGTCTCCCCACACTGCAAGGAAGCACACTTCTTATGGCAGTGTCCCAACCTCCAGTCCCCCCCACCCCTCCTGTTCCCCTCCTCAATCCGTTCGCTGCCAGAAGTGTTTACGATACACCGCACACCAATCATCTGAGTGCCACGAGGCCCCAGTCTGCCCGCACTGCAAGGAAGCACACTTCTTAAGGCAGTGTCCCAACCTCCAGTCCCCCCCCCTCCCGTTCCCCTCCTCGATTCGTTCGCTGCCAGAATTGTTTGCGATACAACGCACACCAAACATCTGAGTGTCACGAGGCCTCAGTCTGCCCGCACTGCAAGGAAGCACACTTCCTATGGCAGTGTCCCAACCTACAGTCCCCCCCCCCCCCATCCTGTAACACTTACAACTTATCACACCCCACCTACTCCCAGAAGTGTATGGCCCGACCCGCCCCAGTTCTGAACTCACCGTCCTCGTCCGACCTCTAGATGCCCCCACCCCTCCTGGAAACTCCCTTTGTCCCTCGCTTTATTACCATCGTCCTTCAAAACGTCCACCCTTTCCATTGCCCCCATACCCTGCAACACAACAGATTTCCCTTGTAACCTGCTCCATCTTCCACCTTAATACCTTCGCCACCTACTCCCATAACCATGCCCACTTTACTTTCTCCCATCTCGACACCCTCGTCTAAGTTCCCATAATGGCACGACGGCACTGTATCTTGTTCAACAACATCTGCTCCGTTCTCGTAAACAAGAATCTCCTCACGCATACCCTCACGACCCACCACGTGGACGCCTTCCCCCTAAACGAAACCTTTCTCCAGCCCCACCCCCTCACATCTTCTCTCCCACTGGCATCCTACCCTCCCCTATTCCCTGTGGCAGGAACCCCCCCCCCCCTTTTACATCCAATAGTGTGTGCAGTGCATCGAAGATCGTTATCAATGTTTTCTGTGCAGTGTATCTCCATTCCAGTGCAAGTTTGTCTCTTCAGTGTTCTCCATCGTTTGACAGTGTACTCATTGTGCCTTCATGTACGGTTGCACTTGCTTATGCAATTAAGTGTCTTCAGTTCGAATGTCTTTATTATTATCATGTGTGTGACCTGTTTTTTCATATCCATATTTTCTGTGTATATGTCTACATGTTATCTGTCCTCTGGTTTTCTATGGCCGAAGAGTGGCGTAGATAGACCGCTGCCGGCCTACCTTTTGTACAACGTTTTAAAGTAAAGGAAAGGAACAGATGTTTCAGTTAAATTACAATATCTCAACGTTGGCGGTGAGGACAAAAGTCACAGATTGTTCTCAAAAAATGTCGGCCAGTAGCCAATCCTGGCGACGAGACTGATTTTTCTTAGTTCTCAGCACTGACAACAAGGCAGTGCAAACCCACAAATGCGAATCTTTTCTCCACTATAGCGATACGCAACTATATCCCTTGGTGGGGGGGGGGGTGTTTGTGCATTAGTTATAAGAATTTACCTTTTGTATTCACATGTACTAAATTTGTGAATAAAGACGGCTTTCGTAGCCAGATGCCTTGTCACCAGACTAAACCCATCAGAAAACCTGAGGAGCATATGGCTGAAGTGAATATGATTCTCTTGTCCCATCGGTGCGGTGTGCTATCGGCGCTCTCAGCAGCACGGATTTCAAGACGGTGACGCTGAACTGGAGGGGGACCTGAGCACCAACATCTGCCCGCCAGATCCTCCAACTCGGCTTTCGCAGGTGGGAGCTTAGTGTTATAAGCACGCGGGTGCTCGGGGGAACCGCACGGATATTCGGTCTATTTGAAAATATGAAAGCCCTGAGGCCAAAGTACAGGGAGGGCGTGGGTTAGACAGCCGGTTATTTTAGGTTAGTTTGCCCTGACTCCTGGGGCTTCACTATTCAGGAGCAACACCGCGCTTCATTCCGTTTACTTTAGTTATCTGCATTGTATGTAATTCTCTACGCGGATGATGTATGCATGATGGCTAATTCTTGCGAAACTCTTCAGACTTACATAAATCTGCTAAATGCCTCCTGCAGAAGATTTGGCTTAGCCATTAGCATCACTAAGACGCAAGTTCTCAAACAGCCACTTAGAGGTCTTAATGCAGATGACTCCAGTATTGAGATAAATAACAAACCCTTGCAAAATGTGTCAAATTTCAAATACCTGGGAAGCCAAATTAGAAGTGACAACAGCCTGACAACGGAAATCGCAGAGCGTATAGCCAGCGCAGCCTCAGCCTTCGGTAAGCTTAATGACCGAGTATGGAAATCACATGATCTCAAACTACGAACAAAAATTGCAGTCTACAAAGTAGTAGTATTATCCACCTTACTCTATGCCTCGGAAACCTGGTGCTGTTACAAAGCTGACATTAAGAAGCTAGATAAATTTCATCTTCGATGTCTGAGATCAATTCTGCGCATCAAATGGGAAGACCGTGTCCCAAACACGGAGATTTTGCGCCGCGTGAAACTGGCTGGTATTGAAGCTTTAATAATGAAACATCAACTGAGATGGAGTGGTCACATAGTACGCACGGATGACAGTAGGCTACCTAAAGCGGTGTTCTACTCGCAGCTCTCGTGTGGGAAGAGGAGGAAAGGTGGTCAACACCTGCGGTATAAAGACACCATTAAACGCCACCTTGCAGCCTGTGGCATCCCAAGCAACCGTTGGGAGGAGCTAGCATTGCGCCGATCGGAGTGTCGATCAACTGTACATAAGAGCATCGAACAATTCGAGCAAAAGCGTCTAATGAACCTGGATGCTAAAAGAGAGCTCCGAAAATCTCAGCTCAAGCCTGTCTACACGTATACTTACAACTCTGCTGGTCAACTTCACTGTGCTTCATGCAACAGGACATTCAAAGCGAAATTCGGATTCGCGAGCCACATCCGAGCCTACCAGAACAAGGACAGAGAAGACTGACGGAGTCGCTGTCGCCGGACACGGCGAGGAGGACATCATGTAATTTAAAGTATCTGCAGTTACACCAACAGCGGTAACCGGCGCCCCTGTAAGATCCCATCGGGGGTGGGGGTATTGGCGCACTAGTTATGAGAATTTACCTTGTGTTATTCACATGTACTAAATTTGTGAATAAAGACGGCTTCCGCAGCCAAATGCCTCATCACCAGACCAAACCCATTGGAAAACCTGACGAGCAACTGGCTGAATATGATTCTCTTAAGGTAGAGAATTAGTTGCGTATCGCTTTTGGTCTACTGGATACAGTAATCATGAAAATGTGATCGTGGCTTAAAAGGGGGAGCAACTGGCAGGAGTAACTATGACTCTCTTAACCCTCCGGCGTTCCCGTCTCCTGGCGCTGAAGAAGATAGGGCCAGCCTTCCACGGTGCAGGTCTGGACGATGTGCAGTGCAAGATCGAAGTGTTTGAGCGGCACCTGATGTGGGAGGGCCACCTCCTCAGATCGTCGACGCAGGTTGGAGAGATGTGGGCCGCGCGCCTGCACATCGCCATCGACGGTCTTCATCCGCCGCAGTCCGAGGGCACCATCAGTGTGTCGCCGACACCAGTCTGGCCCAGCTGCCTTCCTAGTTTTGGTGTCTCGAACATCAGAACTAGGAAGGCAGCTGGGCCAGATGAGTTATACCCAGAATTTATTTAGTGGGAAAAATGTTATCAACTGGCTCGTGAACTTCTATAATAACATCCTTGAAGAAGGCCGAGTGCCTAAGATATTCAAAAGATCTAAAGTATTGCCAATATTAAAACCTGGGAAAACACCAGACAAGCCTGAACATTTTAGACCAATCTCTCTCCTGAGCACCTGCTTCAGATTCTTGGAGAGACTCTTGTATAATCGTATTGGGACGACTTTGAATGAAAGAATCCCCATCGAGCAGGCTGGTTTTCGACCACAACGTAACTGTTGCGACCAAGTACTGGCTTTAACAACACATATCGAGAACGGTTATGAACGGAAACTTAAAACAGTTGTTGCATTTGTAGATTTAACCGCTGCATACGATACTGTCTGGAGGCCTGGTCTTCTTAGCAAGATACTTGAGATTATCCCTTGCCAGACCTTGTACAAATTACTAAGTGATATGGTCGGCAATAGAACCCTTGAAGTTCATCTAGAAGGAAAGAAGAGTCGAACCATTGTTTCAAACAACGGCTTACCACAAGGTTCTGTATTGGCACCATTACTTTTCAATGTGTACATAAGCGACATACCAACAACAAATGCGCAGAAATTCTGTTATGCAGATGACATGGCCCTGGCTGTGCAACATGAAAGTTTTGAACAGTGTGAAAACTCCCATAACCAAGACCTCGCAGTAATGGGTAAATATTTCAGAAACCGCGCGCGAATGCAAGGAAGAATACCGCAAATAATATTACGAGAGTCACAGTACCATACTTCGGTGATATTTCGCAAAAAGTGGCTAACATTTCAAACCTTTTAAAGCTGATACCGCTTTTCAGACCAATATTACGCTGCGGTTTAAACTAAGAAATAATTTGCAGGAGGAAAGTGATAAATATGAGAGAGCTGGGGTCTATAAAATTCAGTGTAACACGTGCAAGGCAAGCTATGTAGGCCAAACGGGTAGGCCCTTTAAAGTACGTTACAAAGAACATAGCGATGCTTTCCGGTTTAATAATTTCGAAAAGTCAGCTGTAGCCACACATACGAGGTGCATTCAAGTTCTAAGGCCTCCGATTTTTTTTCTTCGGACTTTAAAGAGATAGAAACATGTGCATTGTTTTAAAATGAGGCCGCGTTCATTGTCAATACGTCCCAGAGATGGCAGCACCGTACGGCAGATGGAATTTTACCGCCAGCGGCGAGAATTAGAACTGTTTTAAATACTTAAAATGGCGACGTTTTCCTTACTTGAACAGCGTGCAATCATTCGTTTTCTGAATTTGCGTGGTGTGAAACCAATTGAAATTCATCGACATGTAGTGATGGAGTTATGGATGTGTCGAAAGTGCGTTCGTGGGTGTGACATTTCAATGAAGGCAGAACATCGTGTGACAACAAACCGAAACAACCTCGTCTCGCACAAGCCGGTCTGACGACATGATCGAGAAAGTGGAGAGAATTGTTTTGGGGGATCGCCGAATGACTGTTGAACAGATCGCCTCCAGAGTTTGCATTTCTGTGGGTTCTGTGCACACAATCCTGCATGACTACCTGAAAATGCGAAAAGTGTCATCCAGGTGGGTGCCACGAATGCTGACGGACGGCCACACGGCTGCCCGTTGCCAAGCAATGTTGACGCGCAACGACAGCATGAATGGGACTTTCTTTTTGTCGGTTGTGACAATGGATGAGACATGGATGCCATTTCTCAATCCAGAAACAAAGCGCCACTCAGCTCAATGGAAGCACACAGATTCACCACCACCAAAAATACTTCGGGTAACCGCCAGTGCTGTAAAAATGACAGTGTCCATGTTCTGGGACAGCGAGGGCGTAATCCTTACCCATTGCGTTCCAAAGGGCGCTACGGTAACAGGTGCATCCTACGAAAATGTTTTAAAGAACAAATTCCTTCCTGCACTGAAACAAAAACGTCTGGGAAGGGCTGCGCGTGTGCTGTTTCACCAAGACAACGCACCCGCACATCGAGCTAACGTTACGCAACAGTTTCTTCATGATAACAACTTTGAAGTGATTCCTCATACTCACTACTCACCTGACCTGGCTCCTAGTGACTTTTGGCTTTTTCCAACAATGAAAGACACTCTCCGTGGCCGCACATTCACCAGCCATGCTGCTATTGCCTCAGCGATTTTCCAGTGGTCAAAACAGACTCCTAAAGAAGCCTTCGCCGCTGCCATGGAATCATGGCGTCAGCATTGTGAAAGATGTGTACGTCTGCAGGGCGATTACGTCGAGAAGTAACGCCAGTTTCATCGATTTCGGGTGAGTAGTTAATTAGAAAAAAAATCGGAGGCCTTAGAACTTGAATGCACCTCGTATTAGGGAAACGGGACACCCCATGTTGGGAATAGATCAGGGTCTCGTTATTTTACATACACAATACAAAGGCAAAAATGTTGGATCTACTAGAACAGCTGGAAATTACGATACACAGCGTGAATAATCAGAACACACTGAATAAACAGCTAACTGGTGATACAAATAACTTTTTCAAACATTTCACTGGTTTCTTTTAGTAGCTTCAATTTTAGCAACTGGTAGGATACCATCATTTCGTGAGGTCCATGGAACATGTATACGTTATCTGTTTGTATAGACATCTGTGACTTCCTCGTTTACTTGCGCGTGAGCTCACTCGCGTTTCAGTGTCGTGTTTGGCTACGTGGTGTGTGGTATCAGCAAAGACGCACGGGCAGTTTACGACGATAGAGGAGAGAGCCATGTGGTTAGATGTTTAACACCATAGGCGACACCATTTTAGTTTTTTTTTTATATTTTGACGACTATGATGCACCTTGGAATACACGGCTGCAACAAGGGAAGTAGCCACGAGGTTTTAATTTTATTATCAATTTTATTGTGCCTGGTGCATGTTCCGTTTTAGCGAGTTTTAACAGGTTCTTTTACTTTTCATTATTCTGATGATGGAAGCCTGACTTCCGAAACGCGTCAATCTTAGTGTTTTACACACACGACCTCTCATCCAGTATGGATAAACTCAAAATACCACAATAGTGTCGGCGCAGGATCAGCGACACACATATTAATGCACCAGCGCAACCACGAGAACGACGCAAGCGCCAACGCCGGCCCCACTGATGAGGTGAACAGAAGAAGGCCCTCCCGCGATAGGGGGGTCATGCCAGAAGAACGGCGCGTTGACCCCCTCAGGGGGAAAATACGCAAAGAAGAGGCCACATCATCGGGAAGTGGCAGGAGTGGCAAACCCGTTCACGCGTATACTCGTAGTCCCGTAGTTCGCAGGGACGCCGCAACAAGCCACCGCGCCACTTGCCGGCTTCCTTCCCCTTCACACAGATGCAAGTTGCAGCTCTGTCGCTGACGTGTACGCATCGCTGTGCTACTTTATAATGTTTACGATTATTGAATCGCCCGCCGCGTGTGAGATACGGTCAGTGATACGTTTTTTGACCGCGAGAAGCCTATCAGCTGCAGAAATTCATCGTCAGTTAACAGAAGTTTATGGCTCGAATGCAATGAGTGAAGGTAAAGTCCGTCAATGGGTTGGAGAGTTTTAAAATGGCCGTCAAAACGTCCGTGACGAAGAACGCTCAGGCCGGCCCTCTGTGATCACTGATGATTTGGTGGCTGCAGTCGAAACAAAGATTCGTGAGGACAGAAGATTCACAATTTCCACTCTTTCTTTGGAATTTCCACAAGTTTCGAGATCGGTTTTGTACAAAATTGTGTCTGAAAACCTAAACTTTAAGAAACTGTGTTCTCGGTGGGTACCCAGACTCCTCACAGAGGACCACAAAGGGAAGAGATTTGCCACTTCATTGGACTTTTTGGTTCGTTACGAGGAAGAAGGGGACGACATGTCGAGTCAAATTGTCACTGGAGATGAAACACGGGTATCCAATATCACTCCCGAAAGCAAGCGACAATCGATGGAATGGCGACACACAACCTCACCCGTCAAGGTCAAAGCCAAACAGACGCTGTCAAAGCGCAAGATTATGGCAACTGTGTTCTGGGACTGGCGCGGTGTTTTGCTAGTGGACTTTATGCCACGAGGAACGACAATCAACTCAGATGCCTACTGTGCAACTCTAAAGAAGCTCCGCAGAGCAATTCAAAACAAAAGGCGCGGCATGCTGACAAAAGGAGTTTGGCTCCTGCACGATAACGCTAGGCCTCACACCTCTCAAAAGACTCGGGATTTGATTGATTCTTTCGGCTGGGAAATTTTGGACCGTGCACCATACAGCCCCGACCTTGCTCCTAGCGATTTTCACCTTTTCCGGTACCTGAAACACCATCTCGACGGGCGGCGCTTCAGTGACGACGATGAAGTGAAAGCGACCGTGAACTCTTGGCTGTCGGAGCAGGCGGCCGAATTCTTTGAAGAGGGAATTAAAAACTTAGTTGTACGGTATGACAAGTGCTGAAATAAACAAGGCAACTATGTAGAAAAATAGGTAAAAGCGCGTAGAACCAGAAAATAAAAGTTTTTTTAAAAAAGTATTTGTATCTTTTTTGAAAAATAAAAACGGCCCTTACTTTAAAAAAAACAACCCTCGTACTTGCCCGCTTTCAGCGGAGCAAGTATACAGAGTCCTGACGCGTTTACATACGCAACAGGACTACCCGCAGCGCGTTGCCGACGAACGAGCCGAGCGCAAGTTATAGCAGTACCTCCAGCCCACAGGATACGTAACCAGAAGTGGTGAGAGTACCGGCAGGCGTGTCGACAGAAGACGACACTGCCCTGCCAGGGGCGGCCACCGGTCACAGTTACGCAAGAAACTGTAGCACCTCTGGTTGCCCCATCGGTCTCTCCCGACCGAGAGGCCATTGCAGCGCCAACAGCGGTTCTGCCAGACATGACAAAGGAAGATGTCACTGCTCTGCCGGTTGACGCCGACAACAGCATGGAGGACATAGAGGCCAACCTTGGCGATCTGCTGGAGGCAGAAACCGTGGATACCTCTCAGCCCTCTAGAAAGAGGCCTGCAGCCACGGAGGACGACGACTCCACATTTTCTCTGTGTGCAGGAGGAGCCAGAAGCAGAAGACGGCAGACGACCCTGCCCCCACTGAGGCAGACCAGGCGCCAGACGACGGATTCACCGTCCCGGTGCGGTGGCACACTGCTCGGGCCAAATGGCTCGAAACAGTCCGGCCGCTTCCGACGACGAACTCATTCGTCGACGTCGACGAGCCTGAGGCCACTGAGCCACCTAAGAGGCGGGCACCCGCCCCACCACCGATAACTGTCTCATGGAAGAACACTTAGAAGTCCTTCCTCGATAAATTTCAGACAGTCCCGTCCGTTGTCGGGCGAGACCTATACTGGGTTTCGACCAGCACCGTGGATGACTAACGAGCAGCCACGAAGATCATCGATAACGACAAGCTACACTACTTCACGCATAATGCGGAGCCCGTGAATCAGCTGAAGGTGGTCTTCCGCCACCTCCCGTTGCGAATGGAGACTTCGCACCTCAAAGGCGAACTGGCGGGGCTGGGCTACGTGGCCAGCTCCGTGACCATCACGAAGTCGCCCAGGACGCGGCGAGATATGCCTCTTTTCCTAGTTGTCCTCCCGGACAACTTCGAAAACAGGAAAATCTTTCAGGTGCAGATGCTGGCCCGGATTGGGGTGGAAGTGGAGCCGCTCGAGGCGAAGGGGAGGCGCGCCCAGTGCTTCTCCTGCCAGAGCCCCGACCACGTGGCGCGCTACTGCTCCGTGCCGGTCCGCTGTGTCAAGTGCGCCGACTCCCACCAGAGTCGGGACTGCGCCAGTGCTGCAACTGTAGCGAGCCACATGTGGCGAGCTACAGAGGCTGCGCTGCATTCCGACGCCGCCCACGGCAGAAAGGACGGACAGCACCTGCCAGGAAGGTGCAACCTGGCACCTGTTCCGCCTCCGCCACCAATGGGGTCCGCTGATGCCACCACAGGACGAAAAGTGGCCTTCCCGCCACTTCCGCAACAGGAGTCGAACGAGACCGCACCGGCCACCGCTCCTGGCTCGTCGGCCCCACCGGCTGACTCCCAGGCCGACCACCACAAGGACGGACGACGCCTGCCCGTCCACTCGACACTCCCGCACCTCAGGCTGCTGGGCACGCGGCCCAGCGAACGGACGTGACGGCGATGCCGCGCCCTGCCACCCCCGCACCCGCAGCTGCGGCTGCACCCGTACCGTCGACAGGATCGGGAGCCGCAGACCTGGGAGCTCTTCTGGGCTCCCTCTCTGCCCTACTCAAACAACTGCCCGTGCTAGTCACGGCGGCCCACCAGGCTGCTACCGTCACCACGAAGCCGCACCGTGGATAATCCACTCATCCGTGGACTGACCGTTTGCGGCTTCAATGCAAACAGCCTGTTCCCCCAACAAGGTAAGTTTCGCCAGTTCGTGCAGGACGAGGCCATTGACCTCTGCCCGGTCTGCGAAACTCACCTTAAACCTGGGGTCCACGTGCGTGTAGCAAACTGTTTGCAAGGGCCAGCGCATCCCGCCGCTACAACTTGCTCGTGACGTCACTGCAGAGCTAGACACGAAGGCCAGCGCGCTCGCGGACACCTTCGCGGAGAACTTCACAACAGTGGACGACGTGGTCGACGACAACACTGTCCCGGAGGTGCAAGAGCGTCTTCCGCTGTACCTAAATCAACAGGAGGCGGACGACGTCATTGAACCTACTGTGTCCAGAATAAGCGCCTGCAACTCTCGCTTCCCGCGAAGCAGACCGGTACAGCGGGCCCCGGACCGAGTAGGGATCAGGCTGGCCGGTCGTCCCGGAAACACAGACGCTTCCCAGAGACCACCAGGAGGCGTCCACGGCGCCGCGAGAGGTCGCTACAGCCGCGGACCTCTTTCCTTCCGCTCGACACGACCCAGCCATATCGAGAGGCAGCCGAGGGTACAACTGGCGCTCTACGCCGACGAAGCGCGGTGTACGCGCGCAGCATCAGCGCCGCCCCCCCTGCAACGAGCTCGGAGCGTGGTCCACCAAATGGCGGCTCAACTTCAACGCCGGGAAGAGCCAGGCGGTGTTGTTCACGCGCCGCCGCATACCCGACACGCTGCCGCAAGTACGGATCGTGGGGTGGCCCCACCCTGTGGTGGCGCACTGGAACGTACCTTGCCGTCACCCTGGATCGACGCCTGACCTGGGGTCCACCCTAGAGTCCTGCATACGAGATGGGGCGAGCACACCCTACCTGGATAGGGTGCCCGCACTAGTTCTAGTGACCAAGCGTAGAAGCCGTGACCGAATACGTACCACGCAACTTCAAACACATTACACGTGTCATTATCCGTGTGAGACTGCAGCCAGTACGGGCTTCTCATTTGTGGTCTCTCTCTCTCTCTCTCTCTCTCTCTCTCTCTCTCTCTCTCTCTCTCAGTGCAGTAAGACGTAAGATTGAAATGAATGTTTACACATTGAAGAGACGGGAAGGTCTAAAAAGCCAAGTACAGAGCATATTTTTGGTGGCTGTAGACGAAAACAGTGCGTCTACTGGATACGTATCGTGCATAAACTGCTCCACATTATTGTGTTTCCAATCGGGAACCACTCTTTTAAAGAAACACAGTTGCAATAAACCTCACAAAGATACAGCTCCTTCAGGAATACCGGCAGTAATAAAAAATAGTATTACAGCAAAGTGTGTTGCAATGCGTGCTAAAGATATGAGACCTTTTAGTGCTGTTTGCGGTGAAGGTTTCAGAGAACTAGGCCAAGAATTAATACATCTAGCTGCGCATTATGGAAAAGTTAACGTGGCATGTCATGCCACATCCCTCTACTATAAGCAGACATGTCAAAGAACAACCCGATGCAATACGAAACAGTATAATACCTTCTGTTATTGCGGAAGTTATTAATAAAACATGTGCTGCGATAGTTGATATGTGGACTGACTCGCATAATCAGGTGCACTATTTGACGCTTACATATCATCTCATTACATTAAGGGGCTCCGGAAAGGCTCAAAATCATGAAAAGTTCAATTTTTACTTTTTTGCGTTTTCTGAATCTGCAGACTATTACCTTTTAATAGATATATAATTTATTTAATTCCGAAGACTACAACTATTTTTAAATTTTTTTTGAAATGTGTTCTACATGGGCGTGACCCACTGTGGCGCTGTTAAACTGCTGTCAAATGGTGTTATTATTAACGTCCGTGTTCATCAGGTACATTTTAGTGATGTGAGATAAAGTATGTGTTGTGGCTAACCTGTGATGGTTCAATATATATCGCTGGTGTGATTGTCGATTGTTTCATGTTTATTTACTCTGTCGTTATCTCGAAAATATTCGTAATTAATTATGTTTCTTGAGTCTCTGTTTTGTTGAAGTATAATAATGAGTAAAAGTAAAGTTATTAGAAATCCTCTGAAGGCTTTTAAGAAAAGGAGAAATGTTGGAAAGCCAAAGGTATGTGTTATTACTGTAAACAATAAAGACGATAACCAAGTGAGTGAACCTAACCTGTCAAGTACACCTGCCCATAGCAGTCAAAGTGGGAAAGAAAATACTTCACAGAAGAAGCTTGGTTCAATGAGTGAAAACTATGAATTTTTTATGGGCGAATCGGATGTGAATGAAATATTTGATATGTCAGTTCTCAAAGGAATTTTTTCAAACTGTGTAAGATGTATTCATTGTAGTGAAGTTGGTCTGGAACTCTCCATAATAAACCACGTAGGACTTGCTAGTGAAATACAACTGAAATGTGATAAGTGTTCATACATGACCACCTTTTGGAACAGTGTTGCAGTAACTGCAACTGAAGAAAATGGTAGCAAAATCTACGAACACAACATTAGATTTGTTTATTCCTTGCGTTCAGTTGGTAAGGGTGCTACTGCAGGTGCAATTTTCTGTGGCATCATGAATCTTCCAAATCCCCCAACCAAGTTTACGACCTATAATAAATTAATACGGTCTAAAGTAGAAGATGTCTATATAGAATGTATGAAGAACGCTGTGGAAGAGGCAGTAATGGAAAATAATGGTAACAGAGGTTTGACTGCAGCGTTCGATGGTACCTGGCATAAACGGGGACACACATCTCTTCATGGTGTAGTATCTGCCACCAGTATGTATACAGGGAAAGTTTTAGATGTAGCAGTAATATCAAAGTATTGTAGATGTCCACAAAAATATAAAGGTACACATGAAAATAATTGCAAAGCTAACTATAGTGGCAGTAGTGGAGGAATGGAAGTGGCTGGTGTTGCCAGTATATTCCAGCGTTCTGAGCCGTGTGATAAAGTGCGATATGTTAATTACCTTGGTGACGCTGATTCTAAAAGTTTCAAACATGTTCAAGGACTGAAGCCCTATGGTGATGATGTTGTAGTGCAGAAATTTTAGTGTATTGGACACGTACAGAAGCGAATGGGAACAAGACTTCGGCGACTGAAAGCTTCGTACAAAAAACAAAAACTCAGTGATGGTAAAGGGTTGGATGGGAAGGGAAGGGAAGGTTAACTGACAGTGTAATTGACAAAATACAGAACTATTATGGAATGGCTATTAGGCAAAATACACAAAGTGTCGACGAAATGAAGAAGGCTGTTTGGGCTCTTTTTTTCCTTACTTCTTCAACCGATGAAAATCCCCAACATAGCTTGTGTCCCAAAGAAGAAGACAGTTGGTGTAAATATAACAAAGGATTGCTAATTGGTGAAGTGTACACTCATAAGCATAGTCTGCCTCATGCAATAATGGAGGTGATAAAACCTATTTTCAGAGACTTAGCAGCACCTGAACTGTTGAAAAAGTGTATTCACGGAAAAACTCAAAACCCCAATGAAAGTGTAAATAGTGTTATATGGTCGAGAATCCCCAAGACTGTATTTGTTGGAATAGAAACACTTCACTTTGGTGTGTATGATGCTGTTGCGACTTTCAATGATGGCAACATTGTAAGGTGCAAGGTATTTAGAAATATGGGAATGAAGATAGGTTCTAACATGGTACGAGCGATGCTTGCTTTAGACAAGGAACGCCTTCGGGCTGCAGACAGGGCTGTAAAGAGTCTAGAAATACAAGCAAGAGTAAACAGGAGGAGGAACAAGAGGAAGCTGGAGGAGGAGTTTGCAGAGGATGAAGATAATCCATCCTATGGACCTGGAATGCACTAAAAAGGTAATCCAATCTTTGTCGCTCGATTCCCAAAACTTTTATTTTCTCATACTAATTACATGTTTTCTAAGGATCTTCCAAACATATTTGTTTCAAACTTTCAGTAAATGTTACACAGTACCTTCTGCATAATTTAACACAGCCTTTTCCAAAAAACTGTATATTTTTGAATATATAAATAAAAAACTGCAAGAAAATGTTGTGAATTTTCATTACAATTGAAAAAAAATAATCTTTAATAACTGAACTAAAATTTTGTAAAATCCCTGTGTTAAGTTGTAGCCCATATTCCAATAAATAATCTGTAAAAAGTTCAACTTCCTACCTCAAATATTTTGTGAGGAAAGATGTAATTTATAAGCGATATTTTAACATTGCAAGTATAGGGCGTTCCGGAGCCCCTTAACACAGATTGGTCTCTTCTGATCAATGTTTTATTTACAACAAAATTCCCGGACGTTAGGAAGACGGGAGTAAATATTATAAAAGAAAGTGCTGTATGAATTTAGCTGTGTAACGTACCCGTTCTTGCAAACGTTACTTTTGTATGAAAAGAAAGAGACAGAGAGAGAGACAGAGACAGAGAGAGAGACAGAGAGAGAGAGAGAGAGACAGAGAGGCGTTGGATTTGCACAGTACAGAGCAGCGAGCCGTGGCGAGGCGAGGTGAGACGTCAGCGGTGACCGGTCATGCTCTGTTATCCGCGTGTCTGGAATCCGGACATCAGATATGGGGCGGGTACGTGACCGAGCCGAGTCGTGTGGGGCCGGACACGAGCGGCTGGGTCCCCCTGTCAACAGGCGAGACGTGACCGGTCAAACAGGGAACGTTGCAGCACTAGTCCACACATCAGGGAGCTGAAGAGCCGAGCGCTTAGGACGGATGCGCTCGTTGTATAGTCTGTCTGTAAACTCATGAGCGAGCAGCGCTTTGGTGGCGGCAGTGGCCTTTCCCAGAAGAACCCTGCCAAAATCAGTTGCCCGTTACCTGCCTAGCGCTGTAGATCTACACGTCGTTCCGTTCGTGGGATCTTAATTGCCATTGTTAGTCAGTTAATTTTGTGTGCATACTGATATACTTCGGTATCCGCAAGTGATTGATAACCGACATGCATTGCAAGAAAATTGGGAGAATATGGACAAGATGAGATATTTATGGAGTAACGAGCGTTCGATCGTCTCTAATGTTACAACACCGTGTGTTAAAGAGGCAGCACGAAAAGAACTGTTGGCTAATATTACCAGTCCCAGTCAGAGGGATGCAATTTATGCAAACGTCATCCTCGCCACAATAGGACGCATAAGGAAGAAGCGCGAAAATAAATTGCGTGGTTTACTGAAACCGCCACGAAGGAAAACTGATAATTTTGGGAGGAAACTCATCTTACAGGCAGTTTCACAAAATCGGTCTTTCGACAAACGATGGACGACTTTCACAAAAACCAAAAAATAGTGCCGACATTATGGCATTACTTACTTCTGTGAAACAAAAAATCGATTTCTTTGGCAGAAACATGTTTTACATAAAACACTTTGAAATGGCATTTACATGGAAAAGATCTATAAGTAAACGAAAGATTCTGATAGAGAGAGCGGATATAATTGACTGGCGATTTTAGTAGCTCAACCGAGGAAATTAACGGAGCTAGGCAGAAAATTTCTTTTATATTGATAAAACTTGAGTGGACAATAATATTACTTACGGAAAATGTTGGCGGGGCCCTGGCGTTGATAGCATTATCGACAATGTTAGCTGAAGCAATACGATTATAGTGGTCAATATTGAGTCAAAATTTGGGTTTTTATCCAACACACAGTTAATTTATAAAGCGGGATATGCAATAGGCGCAAATGAACTACGAAAGTTTTTCAAATTGGATACCGACTAAAGTAATTCCGAATCTGCCACCGAACTTTGTTATTGTAATGGACAACACGTCAAGTCACAACAAGGAGCATAACAAAGCTCCGACTAGGTCCTCGAATAAAAGGGAAATGATTTAATTATTATTAAAAAATAAGGTGGGATTTGATTTGTCTATGATGAAAACAAAATTATTTCATTTAATTAAACAACATAAGTAGGAAGACAAAGTATTTGAAATTAATAAAACACTGAGGTTACGGGCACAGTGTGCTGAGATTTCCAACATACAACTGTGATTTAAATCCAATTGAAAGGGCGTGGGCAAAATTCAAAAATTTCGTCAGAGGAAGAAATACGCCACAGATTTAAAGCGCGCGCCGCGGCAGGGCCGGTAGTACGTTGTGAAACAGCCTGTAGAAGCGCCTCGTCACTTAGCAGCGTAGGCAGAGTGGCGACTCGCTAGATCGCTCTTGTTTACCGACAGACTGTACCCCCTCCTCAGCCCCACGCTGACGCTGGCCCCTCCCTGCGACCTCACGCTCTACCTAGCACCAGCAGAGTTAGAATACCTACAGCAAGTGTTCGCAGAAAACGCAAGGCGCTACGTCCCTCCAGACGACCTGATACTGAGGGAGGAGAACAAGAAGAGACCAGGAGGGTAGCCTCTCTACCTATATCTGCTAAGATCAGCAGAATACTGAAAAAGCACAATATCAGGAGTGTGTTCTGCCCACCAAACAAGATCAGGGCGCTTCTTGGAACTTAAGGATGATGTGGGATTGAGAAAACCTGGTATCTACCATATACCATGTGAATGCGGTATGTCTTACATTGGGCAGACCACCAGGACTGTGGACATACGACGTAAAGAGCACCAAAGGCATACCGGGCTACGACAAGCCACTAAATCGGCAATAGCAGAACATTGTTGGAACTTGAGCACAACATGAATTACGATAGAACCAGGATCTTAACTGAGACCCCCAAATTTTGGAATAGCGTCATTACTGAATCGATCGAAATTTGAGAAACCGGGAAGCTGGATACCAACTCAACGGCGTGGATACCGGCTTTGGACCTATTACAAAAACAACGGAAGAAAACAAGACCAGGAGAATGACAGGGGCCTAGCACTCATCACGCCGATGCTAGAGTACGCTGTCGTGGTGTGAGGAAACGCTGCGGATACCCACCGCCAGACGCTGCAACGGGTGCAGAA
Source organism: Schistocerca nitens (assembly GCF_023898315.1). Taxonomy (NCBI): domain Eukaryota; kingdom Metazoa; phylum Arthropoda; class Insecta; order Orthoptera; family Acrididae; genus Schistocerca; species Schistocerca nitens. The sequence continues at coordinate 143,160,396 of NC_064625.1, forward strand.
CAAAGGCCTTCGGCTGGCGCTCCACCTGCCGAGGGATTACGACACTCTGCTGCACGACATCACGGGAGTCCCGTTGTTGAAGCGCCGCTTCCACGCGCTCGCAACCAACGTCTACGAGTCTGCGAGGACGTCACCAAGAAACATAGAATACAAAAACTAGATAACAACAAAACCTGCTGGTCAGCGGACTGTGTAGTGTAATAAATCTGTAATGTAATCGACTGTGAGAAAGCTAAGTGGCAAAGACGTTATCTGAGAGACTATGATAATTTTATCGTTGACTCTGAATATTATTCTCTCTGTGGTTTACTCGTAACTAAGGGTAACTAGAGTTTTCTGTTCGCTTCTTTTGATGTTATGTGGAGAATTGTACAAGAGAGACAATAAACTGTTATTTCATGAGAACAAAGGTGAGCGTCACGACCTTTATTAGTATTTTTGGAAGTATTGAAATAGCAGAATTGTTTCAGATCGAATGCGACGTGTACGGGAAGAGACGGACAACAGCACACGAACCTGCAATCTCACGTATGAATAGTTGCTAAAAATATCCAGCCGTCTCTCCCAAGATTCTTCATACGCGCAACAAACAGTAATTCTTTTAACAGCGCCATCAGAGACAATTTTGTCACGTTGTTACGACCTTTTACTGCGGGCATAACACATCGACAACAGACAAACAAAAAATAGACAAACACATAAAAGAATCTACCACAACTGGGAAACCAACTCCACTAGCGGTCAGCGACCGGATGGCCTGACCGGCTGCTGGAACAACTTCCAGGCAGGAAGAGAAGAGGAGCAACTGTAGTGACAAAGAAGACGAACCGAAAAGAGAGGACCACACCCTACTGTGAATCTACGATGCAGGAACAGCAGGCCCTGCTTAACCTGTTCCAGACGTGCATTGAGTGCACGCGAGTAACTAACGCAACGCAACGCGGCCCAGACAGTTGTCTGCAAATGCGGGCAACAAAGAAGAGAATTATTCCTGACAAGGGCACCCTGATGACACAAAGAAACGAGAAGAATTAACCATTACAAGAAAACAGAAGACCTGGAGGCGAAGCTGCTAGAGCTCCGCTTATCCAGTGGAAGGGGGAGCCCCTGAAGAACCTCGGTGCGTGTGTGCTGTCACCCTTCCAGCACACGATCTGAAAGATGAGGCCTCGACTAACTATCCTATTTTCAATGTCTGGAGCAGCAGTCCCTCGTGCATCAGATGATGTGGAACGACAATCACTTTTATTCGCTTATGCAGGCCCCGATGTGTCTCAACTGCCCCAGCAGTTTTAGCCTACCTGAGAACCTGTGACTCTCCTATATTGCCATTAAGGATATGCTAGAGAAATATTTCGAGTCACAATTCCATATTCCGACTGCCAGAAAGAGATTTTTTCAGTGTTTTGAGAACAACTCAGGCCCAAACTAGGGAATGTACACTACCGGCCATTACAATTTCTACACCATGAATATGACGTGCTACAGACGCGAAATTTAACCGACAGGGAGAAGATGCTGTGATATGCAAATGATTAGCTTTTCAGAGCATTCACACAAGGTTGGCGCCGGTGGCGACACCTACAACGTGCTGACATGCGGAAAGCTTCCAACCGATTTCTCATACACAAACAGCAGTTAACCGGCGTTGCCTGGTGAAACGTTGTTGTGATGCCTCTTGTAAGGAGAAATGCGTACCATCACGTTTCCGACTTTGATAAAGGTCGGATTGTAGCCTATCGTGATTTCGGTTTATTGTATCGCGACATTGCTGCTCGCGTTGGTCGAGTTCCAATGACTGTTAGCAGAATATGGAAACGGCGGGTTCAGGAGGGTAATACGGAACGCTGTGCTGGATCCCAACGGCCTCGTATCACTAGCAGTCTAGATGACAGGCATCTTATCCGCACGGCTGTAACGGATCGTGCAGCCACGTCTCTATCCCTCAGTCAACAGATGGGGACGTTTGCAAAACAACAACCATCTGCACGAACAGTTCGACGGCGTTTGCAGCAGTACGGACTATCAGCTCTGAGACCGTGGCTGCGGTTACCCTTGACGCTGCATCACAGACAGGAGCGCCTGCGATGGTGTACTCTACGACGAATCTGGGTGCACGAATGGCAAAACGTCATTTTTTCGGATGAATCCAGGTTCTGTTTACAGCATCGTGATGGTCGCATCTGTGTTTGGCGACATCGCGGTGAACGCACATTGGAAGCGTGTATTAGTCATCGCCATACTGGTGTATCACCTGGCATGATGGTATGGGGTGCCATTGGTTACACGTCTCGGTCACCTCTTTTTCGCATTGACGGCACTTTGAACGGTGGGTTACATTTCAGGTGTGTTACGACCCGTGGCTCTACCCTTCATTCGATCCCTGCGAAACCCTACCTTTCAGCAGGATAATGCACGAGCGCATGTTGCAGGTCCTGTACGGGCCTTTATGGATACGGAAAATATTACCAATTGAAAACGTCTGGTCAATGATGGCCGAGCAACTGGCTCGTCACAATACGCCAGTCACTACTCTTTATGAACTGTGGTATCGTGTTGAAGCTGCATGGGCAGCTGTACCTGTACACGTCATCCAAGCTCTGTTTGACCCAATGCCCAGGCGTATCAAGGCCGTTATTACGGCCAGTGGTTGTTCTGGGTACTGACTTCTCAGGATCTATGCACCCAAATCGCGTCAAAATGTAATCACATGTCAGTTCTAGTATAATATATTTGTTTAATGAATACCCATTTGTCATCCGCATTTCTTCTTGGTGTAGAAATTTTGATGGCCAGTAGTGTAAATTTCATTGTGAAAATGACCAATCCAAGAAATCTTATGCAGAATCCGTAATTTGCGTTTGCTTAGCGTGCACTACCCTACTATAAATTAAAGGAGTACCTAATTAGTCCAACATGCCTGTCCTAACAAGACACTCTGCCATTGATTTTGGCGCACAAACAAACGCTTTTATCTGCTGAAGCATTACAGTGTTCACTGCAAGTCAACAGCCGAAGGGACAAGCAAATAGTTGGCCAAACGCAGAAAATACAGGGCAAGCTTGCTACTCAACCGAAACTAACAGTCAACGACTTCAGAAAATCTTTATTACAATCTTGTTTACATTATGGCATAAACACAAAAGAGACAGTTCCTTGTATCACAATAGAGCACAACAGACAAACCAAACAGACTCAAACACAGCGCAATGGTTCACAACGTAAAGTAATGTTCATGCGAACATGTCTGAGTTCAAAACCTTTTACAGACGAAACATCACAAAATGTCCTTATTTGTGTCAGTAAGTTGTAATCTGTAACTCTTCGAGTTGAAAAAGTGCCAATCAATCTTCAAACTGAGTTCCGGTTGACAATTTCAATCGATAACCTCCAGGCGTATTGAAAATTATAATTGCCTACGTCAACAGATTTTCAAAGCTCGCTGTTCTGTTACAGCTGTCACGAGATTCCAGTCAAAAAACAATTTGGAATACATTTACGTGTAAGCAATTTACCAGATAGATTACATTTTCAGTTGCAAATTAAAAAAAATACAACGAATTCTCTGGACTGCATCTCTTCAATACTTTTCGCTTCACGATTCGCGGGCGAGCTTATCAAATTCAAACCGATATTTCAAATGTAAAGTTTAACCAGCTGTTGCAAAAATATTTTTTTTCTGAAGCAAAAAGCAGTACTAAGGTAATTTATTTATTTATTTATATGTGAGATTTCCCGGTACATAGAATGTACATAAGATGTTGCACATTTACCACTACTGTTTTGTATCGTTTTAACATCATGAACCTCTTACGGTTACACCACGTATTATTGGTACATTATTCGTATTTGTTCGGTGGTTACAACGTTAGTATGGTTTCAGTTGGTAAGACTGGTGCACTGTTAGTCATACTGGCACATTATTATTTATCAAAATACTCTTTCAGACTGTAAAAGCAGAGATCAATTACATAAGGCTTAAACAGTGCTATGTTGTTTATTTTGTGTTACTTGGTAGTTTTCCAAACATCGTTTTTACAATGAGCACAACTCGATTTTGGTTATGAGGTACACATTACGCTCATTCCACACGCAGGGCCGAAATTGCGCAAATCACGCAACACTCATTTTATATGAAAAGATAAAATAAAGCAAGAGCTAGATCGTCTCGAAAAGAATGAAGCCATGAACAGCAGCTGATCATAACTACACAAACCGAACGTCTCCACGCATCTACGGAGATCTCAATGAGACGGTTAATGCTCAATCTATTATTGATTCATATGCTGTTCCCTAGTTGGAAAACTGATGTCAACATTAACTGGAACTATTTAGTTTGCCAAAGTGGAACTTAAACGTGTTTACAAATCCCTCTGGACAAAGACACACAGTAATCTATGGTGGTATATACACTATCTCGTCTGTCCGGTACAAAAGTTTACCCAACGGGAACAGGATAGCCAATGCACCCAGTTTGTTCCAGTGGCTTATTGAACAATTAATTCGGAAAGCTCCGAAATCTGGAGTTGTGACGGACCAGCCTGGAGGATAGCAGCGTGTGACGTAGTACTGCATTCTCAGAGCTTATCTTATCCGCGGGAACGCCAGTGGAAGATGCAGGCAAATTTTAAAGACTAGGGATCTACCCTTCGCTCGCCATAATATTGACGATATTCCCTCAATAGTAACTTTTGACTAGGCGCGATGGGTAGGCCTATGATCTTTTAACATCGTTCACCTTACGATGCGGCTTAAGGCTCCGAAACCGGTCGTGTTTTAATAAACAATTTTACCATCTGTGGGCGGAGTTCTTCCTAACATCATGCTTTTCAACAGCTGCGGTTGCCCTAAATATTAAATACTTCGGGAACTACAGCTGTGTTTGAACCCCAACAGTTCTTCTGTTCGCTCTTTCGATGAAGCTGCGATCTAGTGACTTTTGCTGGTACTATCGCAACGACCTGTCGTAGCGTTTTGATGAACTATGGATTTTAACAATAAAAATAAGTGTGGAACACGCAGTGGAATTATCTAGGGTGCAAGTCACGCGTAACAATGGAAAATAAGAAACAAATAGAAGAGTGTGATCATGATTGTGTGTAACCGTTCAAGCGTTCGATCATTTCGCAATCTGGTCAAGTCTGATGGTTCTGAGTCAGAGACGAGTCATTCCACTGCATTTTACTCTCGCGTTAAAAATTAGTCACTTTGTTACGATGCAGTTCGTTTGTTCGTCATGTAATTCCTGATTAGCTGTCGTGAGTGTTTCATCTGAATGTTGCTGTCTTGTTATTAAAATATGGTAAAGTTTTCATCTGTTATTCAAATATGTGAACAGGAATTGACTTGCTGATTTGCAACCAACTTGGCACATTATCACCACTCTCACGTCAGTCATTACACTGTATTCTGTCACACTCTATTTTTTAGGACAACACTCATCTTTGTCGGTTACTTTTACTTAAAAATTGACATAAATCTTTCTTTTATCCATGGATACTGTATCAAAACGCGAATTTCACATTTGTTCAAACTCAATAGGAGTTCGTGCAGTGGTGGGTGTTAATGCTGTTTCCTCCATTGTTTCACGAAATTGTGAAATTTATGGGGAGCCATAGCTAACTGTGGTGGCTAGTACATAGTTTCTTTTATATCCCATGAACTCGTGCCGCGTGGATCAATTGTCACGTGATATTCGAACAGGCTCGATACAGTATTGAACGCTGCGACGTATTGGGAAATCTATAGCGTATGTATCGTTCGCCCAGCCCTAACAGGAACTCTCATGAAATTTGAACTGTTTTTGAAATACTACAAGCGGCTTCGACTTTCAAAAAAGCGTATGACTCAATTGATCGAGAAACAATAAAGAACACCCTTGCCGAATTTGGTCTAGATAGGGAAACAATCAATATGATGAGCGCCACTTTAAATAACAGTGCCAAAGGTCAAGCTCAGAGGCGAACTATCAGAACCATTTGAAATCTGTACAGGGGCGAGACACGGTGACCTCTCTCCACTGCTTTTCCAACTGTGCCCTGGAAAAGATAGAGTGTGGGAAACAACCGTACGGCCAGGTTATGGGGGTTCAAAGTGGACACACAAGAAATGGCCTCAGTGGAAACAGTTTGGCTTTTGCTGATGATCTGGCACTCATTGTAAATAATATTGACGAAACTTCCTGGCAGATTAAAACTGTGTGCCCGACCGAGACTCGAACTCGGGACCTTGCCCGCGAAACGCAAAGGTCCCGTGTTCGAGTCTCGGTCGGGCACACAGTTTTAATCTGCCAGGAAGTTTCATATCAGCGCACACTCCGCTGCAGAGTGAAAATCTCATTCTGGAAATATTGACGAAGCTAACGTTCAAGTGTCCAGCCTACAATCAATTGCTGCTACGACTGGCCTAAAAATAGCATTTAGCAAAACAATTCATCACAAACATCAAAGACGCTCCTCCTCATATTGAAATACAAGAGAAATATAAGAATACACAGCCTACAGTTGCAGGTTAACTTTATCGTTTACCTAGGTTTCAACGTTAGAAATAACGTCTTCTTCAGAACATAAAATATTATTTAAATCCCTAAAACACTACGAGGCCCATACAACGGGCTTAAAGTGAATTTGCTACAGCTTGTCTAATACAAGTGACAAAACCTTATGGTTATGCATCCAGTTTTATAAAGTTGACTTAGGACATGGCTTGTTTTAGGCAAACATTTAAATAATATTTTATGTTCTGAAGAAGACGTTATTACTAACGTTGAAACCTAGGTAAACGATAAAGTTAACCTGCAACTGTAGGCTGTATATTCTTAAATAAACAATATCAGTTGCTGTCGCTGCATAAAAATGTTAATTATGAAACAAGAGAAAATCAAACAGTCGAAGAAATTTAAACATCTTGGAGAAACAATTACACCTGACGGTTCAGAAAATGCAGCTGTACAAAGTAGGTGTTCTAAACTAGAAGGTGCTTTTCATCTGTGCAAAGACTCATACAAAAGCAAAAGCCTGTCTTGGAACCTAAAACTTTGTCATTATAATATAACACCGTAATTAGACCGTCAGCTTTGTATGCATCAGAATGTTTAAACATGAAGAAAGGACCACTACAAAAACTTGAAATAAGAGACCGGAAAATTTTCAGGAAAATCTTTGGCTCTATCAAAGAAAACGGAGATTTCCGCCGAAAACACAACTGTGAATTATACGAACATATAGAAGGCATTGTTACCAGCATGAGGAAGCGGAGAATGATATATTCTGGTCATCCGGAAAGAATGAACCCGCAAAGACTTACTCATCGCATACATTCACCAATTTCAAAAACAAAATCGTATTCAAAATGGGCAAACCAAATTAAAAAGGATTTACAGGAAGCTGAAATTTCATTTGATGACATTCAGGATCGAGAAGTTTTCCGAGAAAAAGTCAAAATTACTAAAAACCTTATTTCGCTTACTACGCCAGTTCCACGTCCTGCCTGCAAATGGTCAAAACAGAGAAAAGAAGCACAGCCAGCCAAAATGAAAATTACTGGCAAAAGAGGAAAATGTGGTGTCACCGCCAGACACCACACTTGATAGGTGGTAGCCTTTAAATCGGCCGCGGTCCGTTAGTATACATCGGACCCGCGTGTCGCCACTATCAGTGATTGCAGACCGAGCGCCGCCACACGGCAGGCCTAGTCTAGAGAGACTCCCTAGCACTCGCCCCAGTTGTACAGCCGACTTTGCTAGCGACGGTTCACTGACTACATACGCTCTCATTTGCAGAGACGACAGTTTAGCATAGCCTTCAGCTACGTCACTTGCTACGACCTAGCAAGGCGCCATATTCAGTTACTATGAATGTATTCTGAACAGATAATATTGTGAATCATGTACCGTCAAGAGCGAGGTTCATCATTAATGGATTAAAGTTAAGTATCAAACAAATTACGTCCGCTTTCTGAATTCTCATTCCTTGTCACGTTCCAGATCTCACGTCAATGTAGTTCTTCCCTCCTCACGCGTGAGCTAAAACGCGTGCATCTCGGCCTCCACTCGTAACACGGTGTTGGCTCTTCTGCTAACACAAAAGAAATTTTAAATTCGTTTAAATAGGGTACCAACTCCGAGGAGTCGAGAATGGCAGAAGAAGCAGAAAGAGGATGGAGCAGCGGAAACGCGCCCCCTCAACAAAGTAAGAGACAGAGAGGAGGTCGTGGCCGAGGTCGCGGACATGGCAAAGTTGAACCTGAGCCTGTCGCCCCGCCACAAGCGTCGATTCAACCAGCGGTACGTCGTAACGAAATAGACGGGATTGTCAAACCCGTGTCGGCGACAGTACCTAAACCAACACATCTTTCAAAAACACCATCGCCACTGACTAACGATCCTTTGTGGCAGGAAGCCTTTGTCATCCTAGGTGACAAAGGATTCGTTGAAGATCCTGGTGAGAAAAGGTTCACTGATACCTTTGATGGTTTCGTGACCCTTGTGAATGCGACGTATGTTGCAGTCTGTGCTAATGACAAAGAATTTAGTCGACACGTTTCGGCTAGTATGTATTACTATTACAACGTGATGCATTTCTGGGCACGGGTTGCGGCTATAAGACAACATGATGGACGAGCAACACGAGAGGAGAAACAACTTCTCAATTACTTGAAAGGCCCTGAGTACCCGGTCCACTCGGTAATTAATGACTACCTAAGAGGGATCGGCGACTTTGAGGACCCAGACGGAATTACACATAAGTTCCGTTTGATGAGCTTGCCATCGAAGAATGAGATTGAAAGAATATCAGGATATTTCGGACGCGTTGATACACGAACACACAACTTGTATGAAGGTCTCCCAGCCCCAGGAATTGCTGTGACTCGTATGATCAGAGACATGTTATATACTAGAGACCAGAATGTTGGGACTGACTGGGATTTGCCTGAACAACTGCGTCCTGATGACTGAGGTGGTAGCACCTCTCCCGGAAGATGACGATAATAATAATGATGAGGATGAAGGTGAAGCCCATGTGAGGCAAGAGCCAGCTCCAGCAGTGCAGCCTGCTCCACAAGAACAGCCTGTACCTGCGGCTGACCAACCACCACAACAAGAACAAGAACAACCACGACAGAGACAGAGACCTAGACCCACCGTAAATTTACTCGGATGGGCTAGAGCGACACAGTTAACAAGAGAGCAACGTCAGGTCCTTGAATATGTGGGTATACCAGATGAATTCACGATAGACAACCCACGGTTTGCGATGAATAACCAGCTTTTTGAAGCGATCGCAGCCAGAGTAAGGACGACTGAACGTAATGTAAAGATGGGTGCTTCGTTGCATGAGCATGCAATCGGCTCGGTGGCGCAGTGTCCATTTGTAGAGAAAGAAAATATTCCAGTACCTTTTTCTCGACTGAGGTACTATTGTGAGGGAGGCGTACGTGGCGCCTGCGGATATCAACTCGACGCTAGGTTGGCGGTAGCGGCAAGAGTGTCAACCTTCAGATTACGAAAAGAGCCAGACCAAGGAGGACTACACTATTGGTCTTGCTACGATTACAACAATTATCAACAAGTGCCTGCAGCCTGGATTGAAAACAGAAACCAGTTCTACAATTTCGGAGAAGTAGAAAAACTTAAAAAAAAAAACCCTCCGCCACACACCGTCAGGTGGCTTGCGGAGTATGGATGTAGATGTAGAAAGAAAACACAATCAGGGAAGAGAGAAAAATCTTCGTAGTCCATAGCAGGCCGAAACAATAGCAAAAAAAGAAAAAACTACAAGCGGCAAATATGAAATGCGGCAGATACAAATGCTCCGAACTTGGCAGTCGGCGGCTGAAGCACAGCTGATCTCTCCAGTGTTGTGGCGACACTGACCGACCGTAGAAGCAAAGTGGGCAGTGCGCTATGTTCCACAGTTCCATTGTCCCCTTCGCGGTGGTGAGCACTGTGTCTTGTGTCTCAGGGCAGGCTGCCCCGACACAGGGTCGAACTGCGGACCCCGTACACCATTGCAGATGGAACCTCATTGTCACAGCCTGGTGGTGATACTGCTGATATCATTTCAGTACAGCAGTGGCTAGGTATTTCAATGCCTACAGGCTGTACTTCCTTGGACTATGCTATGCCTTGTGGCATGTATACTAAACACTTCCACAGTTGCCGGAGTGGATGCTTGTCTTCTTCCGCTTAGGTGCTGCTGCGTCAACTACACACATCAAAGTTTTGCATCACCCCGGTTCCCAGAACTCCTGAAGATAGACGTTGACTGTGAATATTGTATCACAGACACAGTCCCTCTGTTCAGATGTGTCACTAAACCCGTCAAAAGATGTAAACAACCGTGCATGAGCAGCGTATATTAGACGGAGGGGGTCCGACAGCCGATCACTTCCAGTCATTCCACCAGGAAGGAGGTACGCAACTCGTATTGTCTGTAGTTCAACCATGCCTAGACGGTCAATACCGCTGTTCGATCGCGTCCGCATTGTGCCGGGATGGGCTTTCAAGAAGCGAAGTGTCCAAGCGCTTCGGAATGAACCAAAGCGAAGTTGTTCGGGCACAGAGGAAATACAGAGAGACAGCAACTGTCGATGACACGACTCGCTCAGGCCGCCCAAGGGTCACTGCAGTGGACGACCGCTACCTACGGATTATGGCTCGGAGGAAGCCTGACAGCAAGGCCACCATGTTGAATAATGCTTTTTGTGCAGCCACAGGACGTCGTGTTACGATTAAAACGGTGGGAAATAGGCTGCATAATGCGCAGCTTCACTCCCGACGTCCATGACGAGGTCCATCTTTGCAACCACGACATCATGCAGTGCGGTACAGGTGAGCCCAACAACATGCCGAATGGACCGCTCAGTATTGGCATCACATTCTCTTCACAGACGAGTGTCGCATCTGCCTTCAACCAGACGATCGGAGATGTGTTTGAAGGCAATCCGGTCAGGCTGAGCGCCTTAGACACACTGTCCAGCGAGTGCAGCAAGGTGGAGGTTCCCTGCTGTTTTTGGGGTGGCATTATGTGGGGCCGACGTACGCCGCTGGTGGTCATGGAAGGCGCCGTAACGGCTGTACGATACGTGAATGTCATCCTCCGACCGATAGTGTAACCATATCACCAGCATATTGGCGAGGCATTCGTCTTCATGGAAGACAATTCGCGCCCCCATCGTGCACATCTTGTGAATGACTTCCTTCAGGATAACGCTCGACTAGAGTGGCCAGCATGTTCCCCAGACATGAACCCTATCGTACATGCATGGGAGAGATTGAAAAGTGTTGTTTATGGACGATGTGACCCACCAACTATTCTGAAGAATCTACACCGAATTACCATTGAGGAGTGGGACAATCTGGACCAACAGTGCCTTGATGAACTTGTAGATAGTATGCCACGACGAATACAGACATGCATCAATGCAAGAGGACGTGCTACTGGGTATTATTAATTACAGACCTTAAATACCAGAGCTCAGGGAGTTTTCGCCAGTATCACCTGAAGATGGCCAGAAGACTCTGCGCCGAAATATTGTGGCAGGAAGTTGCAAAACATCCGGCACTTCGCCCGAAATTATGTGGAACAATTTGTATGCCGGGAAATTTTTAAACCTCACATATGTATTTGTGGGTTTACGAGTTTAAATCGAAATTTATATGCCGAGAACTTTATTTGGCCAAACAAACCGGTCAACTGGAAACAAGTTTGTAGAGAAGTTAGTGTCAAGGTGGGTGTTTGGGGGTATCCAAAAGGTAAATACAAAAGGTTTATTGCTCCTAAGCATTCGAAAGCTGTTCTCTTCGAAATCATTAAAAAGAGGGATGGGTTGTTTGTGGGAGGAGGCCAAACAGCGACGCCATTGGTCTTATCGGATTAGGGAAGGAAGTTGGCCGTACCCTTTCAAACGAACCATCTCGCCATTTGCCTGGAGCGACTTAGGGAAATCACGGAAAACCTAAATCAGGATGGCCGGATGCAGGATTGAACCGTCGTCCTCCCGCATGCGAGTCCAATGTGCTAACCACTCCGCCACCTCGCTCGGTATTAAAGAGAATATTTTGTCAGGGACAATGGTACTCTCAGGCTGTTTTTCTACGTATAAAGGTCTCAAAAACGAACGTTTCAAGCACTTTACCATAAATCGCAAACTGATCTTCAAGGACCATCGCTCCTGCGAAACGCAACTCGCCCTTTTTTCACATGATATCTTGCGAACCATGGATGAAGGGAATCCGACGGATGCCATATTCCTTGACTTCCGAAAAGCGTTTGACTCGGTGCCCCACTACAGACTCTTAACTAAGGTACGAGCATATGGGATTGGTTCCCAAGTATGTGAGTGGCTCGAAGACTTCTTAAGTAATAGAACCCAGTACGTTGTCCTCGATGGTGAGTGTTCATCGGAGGTGAGGGTATCATCTGGAGTGCCCCAGGGAAGTGTGGTAGGTCCGCTGTTGTTTTCCATCTACATAAATGATCTTTTGGATAGGATGGATAGCAATGTGCGGCTGTTTGCTGATATGCTGTGGTGTACGGGAAGGTGTCGTCGTTGAGTGACTGTAGGAGGATACAAGATGACTTGGACAAGATTTGTGATTGGTGTAAAGAATGGCAGCTAACTCTAAATATAGATAAATGTAAATTAATGCAGATGAATAGGAAAAAGAATCTCGTAATGTTTGAATACTCCATTAGTAGTGTAGCGCTTGACACAGTCACGTCGATTAAATATTTGGGCGTAACACTGCAGAGCGATATGAAGTGGGACAAGCATGTAATGGCAGTTGTGGGGAAGGCGGATAGTCGTCTTCGGTTCATTTGTAGAATTTTGGGAATATGTGGCTCATGTTATTAGGGGAGTAAATTACAAAATATTGCGAATAATACTAGAAGGGAAAATTTGTGGGAAGAGAACGAGGGGTAGAAGACGGACATCCTGGATTGACAATCTAAAAAATTGGTACAACTGTTCAACGTCAGAACTCCTTAGATCGGCCAAATCAAGATCAGAAATTGCCATGATGACAGCCAACCTTCTTAGAGGAGACGGCACATGAAGAAGAAGTGGCTCATCTGTAAAGGAGACCGCTTATAGAACGCTGGTGCGACCTATTCTTGAGTACTGCTCGAGCGTTTGGGATCCCTATCAGGTCAGATTGAGGGAGGACATAGAAGCAATTCAGAGGCGGGCTGCTAGATTTGTTACTGGTAGGTTTGATCATCACGCGAGTGTTACGGAAATGCTTCAGGAACTCGGGTGGGAGTCTCTGGAGGAAAGGAGGCGTTCTTTTCGTGAATCGCTACTGAGGAAATTTAGAGAACCAGCATTTGAGGCTGACTAGTACAATTTTACTGCCGCCACATTTCGCGGAAAGACCACAAAGATAAGAGAGAGAAATTGCTAGTTGTGGTACGAGGTACCCTTCATCACGTACGTATGGTGGATTGCGGAGTATGTATGTAGATGTAGATGCGAAGACAGGTGCAAGTACGAATAGAAGGAAGTACCCTTTATCGCACCAACCATCAGATTGCACCATTTGTCGGTCGTACTTATGCTGAACCCTAGCGAGTGTAGTTTTAACAAGGGAACACTCCCATGTTTCCAGTGGTTGTGATAGTTTGTGTTGTATTCGTTTTACAAGAAAAGTAACTTGCAAGCATGATTTATGTTCTTTTCAGGAGGGTTTTGATACGGAGGCAAGAAAAAAAATTATGTTCACATCTGTTACATGTAATTAGGATATATCTCAGTACTCTTTGACATTATTAGAACAGTCATCCAATCAACTGTTTAACATACAGTATGACAAACTCACAAAATAGCTTGTTTGACAAAATCACACCACTGTTCAGTTGTCTAAATAACATCAGTGCGATTTAGGAACCTTTACTGGCTCGTTTTAAGAATCTCGGTGAAGAAAGGCATTGAGGCTAAAATTTTTAATGGGGCCTAATATTTCCATACTAAGAAAAATAACTTCAGCCACAATCATGAAAGCCAATGCTTCATAATAGATGAATTTTTCCCCCTTCTTTACATGTTTCCATTACAACGGCTGGGAGGCACTGTGGGAACCGGTCTCCAGAAAATATGATATGTGCATTGGAGGATTTTAAAAAAGGGAAAATACACACAGTCCAGTCACATTAATGTGACCGCCACCCATGTCGACGTCAACGTGCAGTAACCACTCACAAACACTAGGTGGCAGAGCTAGCAGTCGAAGTTATACAAGGCACGTCGGAGAACGCAGAAAACAATGCACTCTTTGTCATAATGTGGAAAGAGAGTGGTTATATGTCATCCAAAAGGGCTAGATCATCGGCTTTTGTGCCAAGGGTGGAAGCATTTGTGATACGCCAAAGTTCTGCCAACAGTTTGGGTGCCGTCATGGTCAAGTATACCGTGCACGGCAAAACGGCACTTTCCAAAACCAGCACCAGAGCAACTATGGTGCGCCACAGGCCATAGATGACAGGGTCAAACAACAGCTGCGGTGATGTGTATGGGTGTATAGACGTGCAACTGATGAGCCACGGACTGCCCTGATGAACCACAGAGCGACCAACAGTGCCTCCAGAATCACCATTCAGCAAATGGGCCTCCGAAGCAGGTGCCTGGTTCACACATCCACGCTGACTTCTGTTCAGAGAAGATGAAGGTATGAATTTGTACTCCAATACCGTAACTGGACATCCACGGAAAGGCGACATGTGACGTTCTCAGAAGTCGCCTTACATGAAGCCCCATGGGCAACGCCAGTGCCACTGTGGACAACGTTGAGCTTCTGTAAATATTGTTTGATTGAAAGATAACACAAAATTGTATACTCCTTTCTTTGTACAAACTTTGACATCATGTTTTGGTTCACTGCAAAGTAGTGTATCTGCAATTTATATTCTTTGTCCCATTTGGAGGGAACAAAACTTACTGTATATAATTGTAATTTTGTGTGAATAATTTTTTGTAGAAATGTCTATATGTGCAAATGTTCTGTTTTGTTTAAAATGGTTGTTTACTGTTATGTAAATTGCTGATCCTCACTTAGGGCTCTTAGTATTCTGTGTATAAGAGGTGTAGTGGTTCCCTCGGGAACGGAACTGTGTAGCGCGCGCTAATTGTGGTTGGCCTAGGTGGAAAAGGTGGAACAAGAGTCAATCGGGGACGAGCCACCGGTCGGAGACGAGCTACGAGTCCGTGCACTGCCATGTAAAAGATGCATATTGTGCTGGTTCCTAGAGAGGCTTTTCCTGCTACTTTCCAATGCCTCGGATGGATGGATAAATAGCTGGAACTATTCTGGAATTTGTATCTGTCGTTGCCACCAAGAAATGACAGAGTCCAGCAATTCAGTCTGCGAATCCACCTACCAACATGCAGTTGCCACCACGTTGTGCAATCACTGTAACGTAATACTATAATGATGTACAGTGAAGGATCAGCTTATTGGATGTGTTATTGTGCTCAAATATAAGGTAATTTATATCTGAATTTATGTACCAACCTTGATTTTTCTCCTCATCATAACACCTCTCAGGTTCCTTTCCGTTTGAACTAAAGTAATCACCGAGTGTCCCTACTGAAAGAACTTTTATGACCAATGTTATGCTAATTAATGCCTCTGGAACTTAGTAAAAAGAAAGTTAAAGTTAATGTGGCAAGAGAGTGAGTTAAAGTAAATGTTGTTTGCTGAAAATAATTTTCCTATTAAAACTGCTTATTAAAGTGCTGTTGCCAACTGCAAAATTAAAAGTTCTTAAGACTGAGGCTTCTAAAGTTTTGCTTAGCTAATGATCACCTTGATATCTGTAGTAAGAACATATCCGCCACTGAACTTATTGAGGGACCGTGTGTGTTTCGTGGATGCAGACTAAACTTCAGCATAGACATCAACGACAGCTTTACCCATGGCAACGGATGGTTAACCGTAGCTATTGTACGTGGAGGCAGTGGTGTTCCTGCAGTCGGAGGTCTCGAGAGTTTCGTCGATGGAGACATTATCGCCTATCGCACATACCATATTGGAGAACTTGCAAATAAAGACTTCGGAAAATCTGTCTATATGTCACCTTCCCCACTATCTCTGTATACCCGTAGTAGACGTAAGATATCAGTTTCTTGCAATTTTGTTAACATTGTGTTTGGATGTAGTAAAAGTGAGAAAGCTGCAGTTGTGAAACGTTATACACTCATGTTTGCTAAGTGTTTGTCTCTCTTGTGTATTAGAAGTGCATATTAATAGTAATGTTATAAAGACCATTCACTTTGTGTAAGCCCTGAAAGTAATAGTGTGTTTCGGTAGCTGTTATAATTTTGCAAATAGTTTGTGCTGCTCCAACTGTTAGTTTCAATCTTACCGGAAACATATGAGTGTGTCAGAGTTCATTGCACTCGCGTGTGGCCAAGTATATGTTGTGTTTATCCGTTAAAATTACTAATAACTATTTTCTTCAACGAGAATGTTAATCATTCTTTTGCCTAGTTAGGCTGGCGACCGTTTTCCATTATCAGTTAAACAGTGCAGATAGGCAAAATTTTGTTTGTTACTGTTCAAACATTTACGTAATTCTTTCATTTCCGATAAGCCACCTCTGTTAGGTACAACACGGTCAACATAACAAAATTCCTCTCAGAGGGTAACACTGCTCTGTCACTTTATACCGTAGTTGCTTTAACAAGATAGTGTTATTTCACGACCTGTTTCCAACTTTAAGGTTATGGTATAACAGTAGCCGACAGGGGTGTTATAAGAGGAGCCGAAAGGCGCATTTCGCAGTCGAGCCACGCTATCTATCCCACAAGCTGTGCACTAGGTCAGGATTGTGCAGACCGCAAACCTTTGGTGGCCCGACGCTCGTCGTCGATCGTAAGGGCAAAACAGTCGAGAGATTTGGAAAACGGCAATGTGGACACCCCCAGCAGTAGCTGTGTGCCAAATCCGTTCTGTGTTAAATAATAGAGCTGCTATAGTTCGCAAAGTAGAGGATATAGACTGTCACCAGGCTACTAGATTGTTTTCGTTAGACATAAAAAAACCTCTACACCAATGTTCCCGTGCAAGTAACCCGTAAGATTGTGGAAGAAAATCTGCGTAGGTTTAAGAAAGATATCTGTGATGAGGAAATTGCCGATTTCATGAATTTGATCACCGTTGTAATTAAGTACAATTACTTTCAGTTCAGTTCAATGGGCAACTGTTCCAACAAAATGACGGCCCAGCCATGGGGAACCCGCTAGCCGGAGTTCTTGCCGATATTTATCAATTCGTTAGAGGTGAAATTCTTTACGTTGTTTTCAGCTACAGATCTGGGCATTTTGTCCTACTGTAGATACGTTGACGATATACAGGGCGTTTCAAAAAGAAAGAGCAGATTTCAAACATTTATTTCTCAAAACTACAAATGATAGAAACACAATTCAAACGTTTCTTGTCAGAGAAAGGTTCAAAGTTTTTCAATGGTCCGCGCAGAAGTTCCATGCAAATCCGCAGTGGCGCTGGCGTTTGTTTGTAGGAAAATGGCGACGACACCACAGGAACGATCATTTTGTGTGCTGCAATTTGCAAAGTTAGAGTCCATTGTTGGTGTGCAACGTGCATTCCGCCGTCAATTCAACAAACAGCCGCCTCGTCATAAGCAAATTTATGAGTGGCATCACAGATTCGTAGAAGATGGTTGCATCTGCAAGCGAAAAAGCACGGGTCGTCCACGCACATCGGATGAAAATGTCGAGCGTGTCCGTGCAGCTTACGAAAGGAGCCCTAGAAAATCCACGGCACGGGCAAGTCACGAACTAAACATGTCTAAAACAACGGTATGGCGCGTTCTGAGTAACCGTCTGCACATGAAGCCGTACAAACTGCAGTTATTGCAAGCATTGCGTCCTGACGACCACAACAAAAGGTTCGAATTTTCAACTGCAATTCTACAGGACATGGAAGAGGACAATTTTGCCGAACGATTAATTTTTTCAGATGAATCAACGTTTCACATTTCTGGTAAAGTTAATCGGCATAACGTACGAATTTGGGCGAGTGAAACTCCGAGGGACGTTATTCAACATGAAAGAGACTCACCAAAGGTTAACGTCTTTTGTGCAATTTCGGTAAACAAAGTTTATGGACCTTTCTTTTTCATGGAGAAAACTATCACAGGAACCATTTACCTGGACATGTTAGAAAACTGGCTATTTCCTCAACTTCAGGAAGATTCAAATCACTTCATCTTCATGCAAGATGGCGCCCCACCACACTTCTCTGAACCTGTACGACGGTACCTAAATAACACCATTCCAGGACGGTGGATTGGAATAGCAGGAGCACAAGATCAATGTCATCGTCTGTGGCCTCCCAGGTCACCAGACCTTACAGCCTGCGATTTTTATTTGTGGGGGTACATAAAGGACTGTGTTTATGTCCCACCTATGCCCGCTACTCTTCAAGAGGTACGACATCGAATTGTTGCGGCCGTGAATTCGGTAACTAAAGACCAGTTGCGTCGTGTGTGGCAAGAAATGAGATACCGGTTTGATATTTGTCGTGTAACAAATGGTGCTCATATTGAGGTACAGTTTTGATATTTGTTGTGTAACATTTGGTACTCATATTGAGTGAAGGACCGTTGGAATTGTGTTTCTATCATTTGTAGTTTTTGAGAAATAAATGTTTGAAATCTGCTCTTTCTTTTTGAAACGCCCTGTATTAGTACTCTACAAAGGTCCTCCTGATGGGATCAACCACATTTTCAATCTGTTTAATGATCTTCATGATAATATGAAGTTCACTTGTGAACTAGAAAATGAAAATCGTCAATTAAATTTCCTCGATCTTACGTTGTCATTAATTGAAAACAGAGTTTCCTTCAACATTTTCCGCAAAGAGACTCAAGTTGATCAAATCGTTCCAGCTTCTACGCATCCAGCCTCTCACAAAAATGCTTTTTTTCTCGGCTATTCACAGAGCAATTTCCATTCCCCTCTCGAAAGAAAACTTTAATAATGAGAGAATCTTATTAAAACTGTGGCGGTCAATAATGGTTACGAAGCTCGGTTGGTAGATGATACCCTCAGAAAGAAAATTGGCAAGAAGGTTCTTTCATCAGCATCCCAGAAGAATCGGAGAAAAAATTCTTCAATTCCATTTTTTAGGTCGTGTCATACCAGATTCAAAGGTTGCTTCGGATTAAATACAAATGTAACCATTTTCATATTGAATTGGATTAAGGCGCCAGTGGTGCACACAATTTTAAACGCAACTTGAATATGTCGAATGCTGAAAGTAGAGGTCGAGGCCGTGGCCAGCCACGTGGTCGTGGTTCATTCCGCGGAGGCCGTGGTAGAGGCCAAGGAGCACCTGCTCCTGCAGACACTACTGAAGCAGCGACACCAGAAGTAGAAGCTGGGCCCTCACAGCAGCAATAATCTAGGCCCAAGAAGTCCTTCTGGAAGAACAAGAATACCAACAAGAGGGAGGAAAAGAAGCAGCCGGACTTAACGCCTAAGTCACAGAGTACTGAGAGAAATGATCCTCTTGTCAACGATCTGATGATAGTTCCCGGAGTTAACGGGTTTATTGAGCGTCGTCAGCATAGACGTTTTCAGCTCGACTTTACACAGTACGTCGAGTTGGTGCGAGCTAGCTATGATGCCCAAGTTCAAGCAGACAGGAGCATCAAGAAGTTTGTACCTTTCAGTTCCTACCAGTACTACTGCTTCGTCCTTCTCTGAAAGAGAATATACAGTGTGTTGGCTAGCAGAGGCGAGTATTCTCTGGAGTACATTGAGCTGGACGGAAGACTGTCCTTTGATTTGCCTGTATGTTAACTTGTACCTCATGGGTATCGGCGATCTAGTTGATGCCAACGCCAGAGAGTTTACCTTACAACTCCAACACGAGTTAAATGTAACGGGGGACTTTGGCAGAGTTTCAGCCGTGACACACATATTCTACGAGACGCTACCATCTCCACGAATTGTGCTGTTGAAGATACAAGCGGATTTGAGATATACCATAGCTGCTAGACAACCGGAACTACACCCGGAGTGGCTTAATAGAGAGTGGGATCTTCCGGAAAACTTAAGACCATTGAATGCAGATCTCACCTTACCAACGGTATCTCTACTGGGATGGAGTAGCTCTGAGAGGCTAATGCAAGACGCAGAAGATGCATTGAATTCTGCAGGTATAGACGAAAACCGCATTGAGGTTAGAAATGTAGGTAACATTCCTATAAACATACGTCTACTACAGCAAGTAGCTGGATACCTTGCGAATTCAAAATGCAAGATCACAGCGAGTTGAGTGAGTCTAGATACGGATCCCTCGCTCAAACTGCATACCTCACAACATCTAGGGGAGACGTAGTTCCAGACCCTCACCTTAGAATCACAGCGAAGAATGGAACCACAAACAGCTATTCTCAAGCAGGAGTTCATATAGCTAGAGCTGCATCCATCTTCAGATACAGAGTTCAGCGGCGAATACCAAATGAACAGACACTGGATATGTTCTGTTATCGCTACAACTATCCTCAAGCACCAGTCGGATGGTTGGAGAATGAGAATGCAGTATGGGTAGCAGGTGCTGAAAACCTGCTGTGGAACATTAATGAATTCACCGCCGGAGAGCAACCGGGCAACGCATTGGTTGTGTCCCTTGCAGTTAGATCTCGAAGGTCAGCGACCCGAGATTAGATAGTTACGTGTGCATACATCGCGCTTTATTTGTATATATTTAAATTTTCAATTGCCTTTTCTACATATAACAACTTGAGAAATAATGCCACCCATAATTTGAAGTCAACTACTAGCCCTCTGCAGAATTCTGGTGTCTACAAGATTTCATGTGACACTTGCGGTGCCTGTTACATTGCTCAAACAGGACGTGCCTTTTCAGTTCGCTGTAAAGAACATTTTCTGAGGAAAAACGGTTCGTGTGCCCCCTAAGTCTTCTCCTGCAGACCCCCTGTTAATCACAGGCCACTCTCCTAAAGGGGTTGAGAAGTTGGAAATTTTGCATATTGAAAAGAAAAAAGGGCGTAAATTTGATTTTTGGAGGAGCTGGAAATTTTCAAGCATTTACTTTCCAATGACGAACTTTTTCTCAACGAGCAGGTGCAGTTGCGCGGAAGAAGTTATTTCGATGGTATAAAGCCGCTGCTTGACGAGACCTAACACTTTGATGTGCCAATCGCTTCTTGCAGATTCAGAAATACCTTTTCTTTCTACTTTTTACGGCTCATAAACGTAAGTTAAAAAATCTTTTTTGTTTGTTGCAATATGCTGTGGACAACAGTACATTTTCAGGCGGACAATCTTTCGAAATTACAGTAGTTACAATTTTCAACAACAGATGGCGCTGCAAGTGATGTGAAAGATATAGAAGACAACGCAGTCTGTGGGTGCGCCATTCTGTACGTCGTCTTTCTGCTGTAAGCGTGTGCTGTTCACAACGTGCAAGTGTGCTGTGGACAACATGGTTTATTCCTTAGAACAGAGGATTTTTCTGGTGTTGGAATTCCACCGCCTAGAACACAGTGTTGTTGCAACAAGACCAAGTTTTCAACGGAGGTTTAATGTAACCAAAGGACCGAAAAGCGATACAATAAAGGATCTGTTTGCCAAATTTCAACGGACTGGGAACGTGACGGATGAACGTGCTGGAAAGGTAGGGCGACCGCGTACGGCAACCACAGAGGGCAACGCGCAGCTAGAGCAGCAGGAGATCCAACAGCGGCCTCTGGTTTCCGTTCGCCGTGTTGCAGCTGCGGTCCAAATGACGCCAACGTCCACGTATCGTCTCATGCGCCAGAGTTTACACCTTGTAATATTATTGGTATTTCCGTCCAATGAAATCTTTGAGTACCCTTTGAAAGACATTTGTTTTGTATAATTAACATTACTGTAAAGATGCGCATCTAGCGCGGACGCTAATACATCGATTGCGCAGTCAAAGAAACATTTTAACAGAAGCTGAACGACGTTCCGCTTCGATCTAAATAAAAGATGACAGTAAAAAGCTTTGTAGATCTTCAGATTTTTTAATGTACTTCTGCTTGTGACGTGAACACGTAAAGGAAGTCGACTTTAAGCTAAAAAAGTGAGCGGTCTTGCCAGCGTGCAGACAACATTATTAATTAATAACATATAATTTATGTTCGAAACTGTAACTCGGCAAGCTATTGTTATCGGAGGTGTTGAACAGTGCAAGAATTGTCTTCAACGAAGGAGAAAAGTGACTGTAATTTGTGACAAAAAACGCGAACATAGGAAACAGCACAGGGCAGGCTGAAATCTGATCGCACCATACTGTTAAAAAAAGTACTTATGTAAGTTATATTGTTTATAAACAAGCCCTAATTTGCTAGTGAGAATTGTTTGAATATATTTAGTGTTTACCAGACTTCTTATTCTTTTTTTTTTCTTTATACTTTTTTAATCTCCATGCCATATTATTTTTATGAATGTCAAACAGCTTTTACTACAGCAGAGAATACTGCGGCATCCTGGTCGTAGACAGAAGGCCGCTCCTTGTCTTCTATACAACTCATAGCTGCCCCATTTATGAATGATTTCATATGCAAATGCATTTTTTCTTACTGTTCATTGTTAAAGGTCCCTTAGGTAATTATAAAATTCATACTGATTACGTAAAGAAATCCGGGTTGTTCTTTTCCAAATAATAGAAGCCTTTGCGTAATCAAAAACTAGTCTCCTTCTGACAACGATCAGGAGCCGACCAGAAGACGGACGTCTTCGACCGCTTTCGTGTCTCCTGTGGCAAAGCTGTGCCAAACTGGGAACACGACATTCTAGTACGAAACACAGATTTAAATTGAAAGAATTGAAATATATTTAACCTAAAATAATAATAATTTTTTTATCATACTAGATGTGCCGCCCGAACAGGGACTTAATAAAAAAATTTTTTAATCTATTCTGTTATTGTTTCATGACATCATCCGGTGGACATCGGGAAGCCGTAAATGAAGTACTGAACAAAACCGTGGAAGCATAAAAAAAAATTTTTTTTTGAAAAATAACAGCAGTGCGCAAAACGACTGATGTAAGTACGGTTTTCATTACGCATAAAATCTCGCGTCTTGCATAAAAAAAACTGATTTCCGGAATTTCTTTCCTTACTGCTTTATTTTATCCTATCGCTGTTATTTCCTTGCAGAATTGCATATTTACGTAGTTAGAATTCATTTCTGATCATCTCTTCATGCAAAGTTTATTTGTTAGTATTATGAGCATCTTCATTGTTGCTACGGTTAAGAACACAAGATGGATGCCATAATAGCAGGATTCAGTGTCTAGTAGGTGTTTGTCACTTATTTTCAAAGTTAGGTGCCATCTTGTCTTCTACCCGGTATAGGTCGGCAATTGTCACCTACCGCGGTGTGACGTTTGACTATCAGGAAGCGTCGCAGCGTGCGCATCTGAGAGTTGACGATCGGCGTGCTGCGAAAGATTTCTTTGAGCAGTTACGTCACAAACTTGAAAATAAACATGTCAGATGACAGAGGCAAGCCGACAAACAGTGTGGATGACGTTGATGACACTGTTGTCAAGTCATACCCACTACGTTCGCGAACGGGAACAGGCAGACCCGATTCGCGAATGGAGAGAACGGCAGCAAGCGGGAGAAAATTCGATGGTTGAAATGATGAGAATTTTTTTTCAAGAAAGAGAACAGGAGAAACTGGAAAGGGAAGCTTATAAATTACAAAAACAACGAGATAGAAAAGAAAGGGAACAAAAATGGTTTGACCTAAATACCATGATTGGTACAATGAAAAATAGGTTAGATAATATTGATGCCAACTTAGAGGCAAGAATAAGGACAGTCACGGTGGAATATATCTCGGAATTAAGTACTAAAGTTAATGAAAGGATAGAAGGTATACTGCAATAGGTGACAGTAGTCATTTTCATCGTTGACTGTTCTTCGTCGCTGGTGCAGTCAATTTACCGTCCAGGTTGACCATGTCGCCTTGACGAGCTGCTCCAGTACCCATGATTCAACAAAATGCACAAGTTATAAAACGATTGTTAGCCACTGAACTATCTGCCTCGTGCAGGATGCGGACTGCCAACGCTGTTAAACCGCCAGTTCGTTACCACGTGACTGTGAAGCACTGTGGCAACATTCAATGACCGCTCGCCGGCCCGTACTCAACAATAAGCATTCCTCTCCATAACGGGCGCGAGCGTGCTCCAGATTTGAGATGAAAATGGACATAAAAATAATAAAACGTTGATAAACTACGCACGATTTTACTATATTTACATTAAAAGGACACTAATGATGACTTTTCCGTAACTATGAAAATTGTTACGGCAATATTGCTAAATACATTGCTTAAGAAAGACCTGTACAAGACGAAACGTGTTTTGCTAATATTTGCTAACGAAAGAATGTAAAACCTAGACACAAAATATGAATAATATATAATGTATATGTACATAGTCTATGTAGTAATTTTTATTGTCTTAAATTCTTACTCTATATTCCCTTAGATTAAGATGCTAGTTAATGAGCAAGTCCTAATACAGATTTTTTTTCTGTATTTTCATGTGCTGAAACATGAATTGGAATGAGATTAAGACAGCCACCAAACGGACTCATCCGTCATTGAACCAGTCATCAACTTTCCTGATTCCGACATGACCCGAGGGATCGTCAAGAAATATCACCTCCCCCTTCACATAGTGAAATTCCCAGTGTTTTCCACCAGAATGTGAAAAGGAGATGCCTAGTTTTAGTGCAGCGAAAAGTGAAAGGTGATGAAAGAATTCCCCTGTGAAAATCACCCGAGTTCATGGGAAATACTCCCAACTACAAAGTGAAGAGTGACGTCGCTACGAGAAAGACTGATAAATTTTTATGTTCTGTTCAAAATTGGCGGAAATGCACCAATACTGTAATAGAATTTTTTTTCTTATTGTCAATATTTATGTATATTTGTATCTGTATGTGTATTTAATTTGTACTTGTATCTATGTTAGTATTTCAATCTTTCAATTGACTGAATGAGAGTAATTCTTGAGGAGGAAAAAAAAAAGAAGAAGAAGAACCTATGTTAAATCCTTGAACACTTATGATGGCATCATGCCACAACCAAGTTTGTTAATGATTAAGCAACTGTGAGTAGCTTTGACGACTTAGTGTGAAACGTCTATAATTCTATGTGCCTTATGTTATGTTTGTTTTGCTCCCTACAAGGAGAGATCCTTAAATACTTCATTCACTAAGTACGTGAATCCAATAATATTACGACTGCGCGTGAGTCGTAACGATCTTTCAGACTCATTACTCCTCACGCGGGAAGCGATGTAATATTATTGGTATTTCCGTCCAATGAAAGCTTTGAGTACCCTTTGAAAGACATTTGTTTTGTATAATTAACATTACTGTAAAGATGCGCATCTAGCGCGGACGCTAATACATCGATTGCGCAGTCAAAGAAACATTTTAACAGAAGCTGAACGACGTTCCGCTTCGATCTAAATAAAAGATGACAGTAAAAAGCTTTGTAGATCTTCAGATTTTTTAATGTACTTCTGCTTGTGACGTGAACACGTAAAGGAAGTCGACTTTAAGCTAAAAAAGTGAGCGGTCTTGCCAGCGTGCAGACAACATTATTAATTAATAACATTCAAATAATTTATGTTCGAAACTGTAACTCGGCAAGCTATTGTTATCGGAGGTGTTGAACAGTGCAAGAATTGTCTTCAACGAAGGAGAAAAGTGACTGTAATTTTTGACAAAAAACGCGAACATAGGAAACAGCACAGGGCAGGCTGAAATCTGATCGCACCATACTGTTAAAAAAAAGTACTTATGCAAGTTATATTGTTTATAAACAAGCCCTAATTTGCTAGTGAGAATTGTTTGAATATATTTAGTGTTTACCAGACTTCTTATTCTTTTTTTTTTCTTTATACTTTTTTAATCTCCATGCCATATTATTTTTATGAATGTCAAACAGCTTTTACTACAGCAGAGAATACTGCGGCATCCTGGTCGTAGACAGAAGGCCGCTCCTTGTCTTCTATACAACTCATAGCTGCCCCATTTATGAATGATTTCATTTGCAAATGCATTTTTTCTTACTGTTCTTTGTTAAAGGTCCCTTAGGTAATTATAAAATTCATACTGATTACGTAAAGAAATCCGGGTTGTTCTTTTCCAAGTAATAGAAGTCTTTGCGTATTCAAAAACTAGCCTCCTTCTGACAACGATCAGGAGCCGACCAGAAGACGGACGTCTTCGACCGCTTTCGTGTCTCCTGTGGCAAAGCTGTGCCAAACTGGGAACACGACATTCTAGTATGAAACACAGATTTAAATTGAAAGAATTGAAATATATTTAACCTAAAATAATAATAATTTTTTTTATCATACTAGATGTGCCGCCCGAACAGGGACTTGATAAAAAAAATTTTTAATCTATTCTGTTATTGTTTCATGACATCATCCGGTGGACATCGGGAAGCCGTAAATGAAGTACTGAACAAAACCGTGGAAGCATAAAAAAAAAATTTTTTTTGAAAAATAACAGCAGTGCGCAAAACGACTGATTTAAGTACGGTTTTCATTAAGCATAAAATCTCGCGTCTTGCATAAAAAAAACTGATTTCCGGAATTTCTTTCCTTACTGCTTTATTTTATCCTATCGCTGTTATTTCCTTGCAGAATTGCATATTTACGTAGTTAGAATTCATTTCTGATCATCTCTTCATGCAAAGTTTATTTGTTAGTATTATGAGCATCTTCATTGTTGCTACGGTTAAGAACACAAGATGGATGCCATAATAGCAGGATTCAGTGTCTAGTAGGTGTTTGTCACTTATTTTCAAAGTTAGGTGCCATCTTGTCTTCTACCCGGTATAGGTCGGCAATTGTCACCTACCGCGGTGTGACGTTTGACTATCAGGAAGCGTCGCAGCGTGCGCATCTGAGAGTTGACGATCGGCGTGCTGCGAAAGATTTCTTTGAGCAGTTACGTCACAAACTTGAAAATAAACATGTCAGATGACAGAGGCAAGCCGACAAACAGTGTGGATGACGTTGATGACACTGTTGTCAAGTCATACCCACTACGTTCGCGAACGGGAACAGGCAGACCCGATTCGCGAATGGAGAGAACGGCAGCAAGCGGGAGAAAATTCGATGGTTGAAATGATGAGAATTTTTTTTCAAGAAAGAGAACAGGAGAAACTTCTCAACAACAGATTCGGTGACCGATAGATTGGTAGAGGCGGACCAATTCCGTGGCCTACACGCTCTCCTGACCTCTTGACTTTCATTTATGGAGGCATTTGAAAGGTCTTGTCTACGCAACCCCGGTACCAAATGTAGAGACTCTTCGTGCTCGTATTGTGGACAGCTGTGATACAATACGCCATTCTCCAGGGCTGCATCAGCGCATCAGGGATTCCACGAGACGGAGGGTGGATGCATGTATCCTCGCTAACGGAGGACATTTTGAACATTTCCTGTAACAAAGTGTCTGAAGTCACGCTGGTACGTTCTGTTGCTGTGTGTTTCCATTCCATGATTAATGTGATTTGAAGAGAAGTAATGAAATGAGCTCTAACATGGAAAGTAAGCGTTTCCGGACACATGTCCACATAACATATTTTCTTTCTTTGTGTGTGAGGAATGTTTCCTGAAAGTTTGGCCGTACCTTTTTGTAACACCCTGTATACAGATGGCGGAAGTGTACACGAGGTATAAAAGGGCAGTGCATTAGCGAAGTTTTCATTTGTACTCTTGTGATTCATGTGAATAGGTTTCCAACATGATTATGGCCATATAACGGGAATTAACAGACTTCGAACACGGAGTGGTAGATGGAGCTAGACAAATGGGACATTCCGTTTCAAATATTGTTGGTGAATTCAATATTCTGATATTCAAAGTCTGAAGACTGTGCCAGGAATACCAAATTTCGGGCATTACCTCTCACAACAGACATTTCAATGGCTGACAGCCTTCACTTAACGACCGAGAGGAGCGATATTTGCGTAGAGTTTTCGGTGTTAACAGACAAGCAACACCGTGAAATAATTGCAGAAATCAATGTGGGACATACGACGAATGTATCCGTTGGGACATGCAGCGAACTCTGGCGTTAATGGGCTATGGCGGCAGACGACCAGCAGCAACGCCTTTGCTAACAGCACGAAACCACCTGCAGTGCTCATTACCATCTTCAGTCCCAACGTAAACACATGTGCACATTAGGTCTTTGTAGTGTTATCCTGAAAAGTGTCGTTTTCCCGAATTGAGATCTGATGTGCGTGACTGTGCACATAATGTGGTTTCCATTTTTCCCACTAGGTCGCACGCAAGTCAGTTTTGGTGGATTTTCTCGCATCCTGAAACTTCCGATCTGAAGGATCGCATCATCTGCGACACGTGAGGAAGGTAAATTCAGTTTCAATATTCGTTTTTGAATTTTATTCGTTTTTTTTTTTTTTATCGTGTCTTACTTCAAACAAGACATCAAGGACGTGATATGTGCATACAATTAAAACGATAGTTTCATAGTTTTACAAACATCAACTGTTGAATTTCAAGTACACATTTGTGTACGTAAAGTCTTACAAGGAGACGGCACGACCTTGGGGTCGGGGATTTGTCCGAAATTTTGTGTGGACCCCTAACACATCACGTGGTTAAAATATTAGGAGGCACTACCCGGAAAATCCCGGGAAAAATCGATCCAAAGTTTCGTGGGTGCCTCATGAGTATAAAATGTTAGTCCACTGCCGAGCCGCCGGCTGGCCTAGATGTTTAGGGCTCTGACTGTTACGCCAGAGGTCTCAGGTTCTATTCCTCCTGTGGCACTTTTTTTCCTTCTGTTTCATTTTCTTTTGTTAGTCCACCAATTATTCAGAAAGTTCCCCAAACCTACATTATTTTTAACAAATTAGTTACATTATTGAATAAAAATTATTTTCTTTTTGTCCGACAACAAAATTCATGGCGGTGGGTTTTCCATTTTTCATTGTAAAGTATATAAGGAGAAACATTGGGTTTTTAATCAGAATAACAAATTCGATTGGGAAACATTCAATTTTTATACATCTAATAATTATAAACAAGAACCGCAGTGGTAATTATCGTAAAAACAAACAAAGCAATAATTTTTGCGACATCTTGTGCAACATATAAAAGCAGATTTTTTACAATCTCAGGGCGTTTGAATAAATCTGTACAAAAATATCCACCATTAACATTTACGAAAATGTTTTGAGTTTCTGATAATTTTGAGCCAAACCAGGCATACTGAATCATGTCTCGGAATATTGGTGACGATAACTGATGGTGAATTATAGAATGAATTTTTATACAGTCTTCCTGGGAATTAATTTCACGATTCTCCTGCAACAATGCGCTGCAATTTTGCAAGCAACAGAAGGAAAAAAAAGTGCCAGTGCAGGAATCAAACCCGAGACCTCTGGCGTAAGGATCCGACTGCTGACTGTGTAGGCCAAACGGCAGCTCGGCAATAGACTAACATTTTATACTTATGAGGCACCTAAGAAACTTTGGATCGATTTTTCTCGGGATTTTCCTAGTAGTGCGTCCTAATATTTTAACCACGTGAGGTGTTAGGGGTCCTCCTCCACCACACAAAACTTCGGACAAATCCCGGACACCAGGTTCGTGCCGTCTCCTTTTTAGTTCACAGAATGTAGTGTACTAACGCTAAGACTGATCTCACTGCAAAATCTTAATCCCAACACCATAATCGATCACACGTACGAAATAGTCCACATCCTACGAACTTTCGCGGTCACTTATCTTTTTTTTTCTGCTAACCTATCAAAATCGTGTCAAATAATAAAGTGCACTTGTAGTAACGTAAGTCACATCCTTCGATTTTTCAGGGGGAAAGGGGCTGCAGTCTTTATTTCAAGCAGTACGGTCATCACTTGTTCTCCAACACAATCAGTACACATCTTCGAGATCACAGTCCAGTCGCCACGACATCCGCGCTCCAACTGAAGTACAGGGTGGCGCAGGGGAACGGGAAATTTTGAACGTTACAGTTGGCAGCACTGTAGCCCCGGCAGATGTGCGAAACTTTGCACAATTGATGTGAACGCATTGCGATTTAGTAATCATGGAGAATTGGACTGGTGCGGAACGTGCAGTAGCTGTGAGAGCGTTTTACAAAAATGGTGATAGTGCGACTGCCGCGCACAGAACATTTCGACAGCATTACCAGCTTGGACGTGTCCCATCTGCGCATGCGATTACAGCGTGGGTGCGTAATTTTGAAGAAACAGGATCTGCCTTGAAAAAGAAACCTCCAGGTGGCATTCCAACGGTACGTACCCCAGAGAACATTGCAGCTGCTAAAGCTGCAATCGAGAGAAGTCCTCGCCGCTCCGTTCGACAGCATGCATCTTCGGTAAGGATTAAGGGACGAAGATTACAAAGAATACTGCACGAATTAGACTTCCACCCCTACAAGTTGCAGATTGCGCAACACATACATGAACGAGACCCAGCGTCATGTACGGAGTTTGTCACGTACGGAGTTTGTTATAGTGCACGTCGCTGACCTCATCCTGGATTGCGAGGAACGGACTGGAGCCCAACAGGCTCCACCGCCCCAGCCTCCTGCGCGCGACACACAGCTGGAATAATTGCCCTGTGAGTATAATTTTAATTGCAATCTGTTAAGTCATTTATTTTAACCATTTAAAAATTTCTTTTATTTCGCATGTCTTATTTTTTTTTGTTCTTTATAGATCACTTAAGGCAAATCCAACTCGAGTTGGAGGCAGAGCTGGGGGCTGTCCCATGTAGTCCACTACATAATTGGATTCAGCTGTCACCTCCAGAACACCACCACTCACGCGGGAAAAAAAAAAAAAAAAAAAAAATCATCTTTTAGTCTAGCTATCCTTTTCAAAATAACTAAAAATTATCTTTCGTTCTGTTACAGGAAACGCCATCGACGACTTTACCTCGATCTATGAACAGCTCGAGGCTGTCCAACAACAGCAGCCTATTTGTAAGTAAAAAAAATTACTTATCTCTAATAATATTAATATACTTACGTCTTTTTTCCTCTAGCAATTCCATTTAAAAAATATCTTTATTGTTCTAGGTGATTATAAGGAGATGTTAGATGATCTCTTTGAGGGGGCGATCGCCTGCCCAAATGAAGTGTAATGCCTTGGAGCCAGTGCCAGAAAGGTAATTACTCGTGTGTCATCGTTAGTATTCACCGCAGTAGACAGTGTACTTATTTTACTTTATCTCTACAGCGGTTGCGCGAATGCCTGTCGCGGCTAAATCATCCCGGGAGTGATGCCCGGGGAGAAACGCTTACCCGGTCAAGGCGCCACTGCTCGCTGAGCATGAAGCTGCCGCCAAGGCCACAGGCCCTGCCCCCAGCTACTCGCACTGGGGGACACCCCAGCTGCCATGTGAGTCACCTCCACTCGCCTCGCGGGACTCGGCAGCCACCGCAGTTACCAAGGCCACAGGCCCCGCCCCCGGCTACTCGCACTGGGGGACACCCCAGCTGCCACGTGCGTCGCCTCCACCACTACTCGCCTCGCGGGACTCGCCAGCCACTGCTGTTACCAAGGCCACAGGCCCCGCCCCCAGCTACTCGCACTGGGGGACACCCCAGCTGCCACGTGCGTCACCTCCACTCGCCTCGCGGGACTCGGCAGCCACCGCTGTTACCAAGGCCACAGGCCCCGCCCCCAGCTACTCGCACTGGGGGACACCCCAGCTGCCACGTGCGTCACCTCCACTCGCCTCGCGGGACTCGGCAGCCACCGCAGTTACCAAGGCCACAGGCCCCGCCCCCAGCTACTCGCACTGGGGGACACCCCAGCTGCCACGTGCGTCACCTCCACTCGCCTCGCGGGACTCAGCAGCCACCGCTGTTACCAAGGCCACAGGCCCCGCCCCCAGCTACTCGCACTGGGGGACACCCCAGCTGCCACGTGCGTCACCTCCACTCGCCTCGCGGGACTCGGCAGCCACCGCAGTTACCAAGGCCACAGGCCCCGCCCCCAGCTACTCGCACTGGGGGACACCCCAGCTGCCACGTGCGTCACCTCCACTCGCCTCGCGGGACTCGGCAGCCACCGCAGTTACCAAGGCCACAGGCCCCGCCCCCAGCTACTCGCACTGGGGGACACCCCAGCTGCCACGTGCGTCACCTCCACTCGCCTCGCGGGACTCGGCAGCCACCGCTGTTACCAAGGCCACAGGCCCCGCCCCCAGCTACTCGCACTGGGGAACACCCCAGCTGCCACGTGCGTCACCTCCACTCGCCTCGCGGGACTCGGCAGCCACCGCAGTTACCAAGGCCACAGGCCCCGCCCCCAGCTACTCGCACTGGGGGACACCCCAGCTGCCACGTGCGTCACCTCCACTCGCCTCGCGGGACTCAGCAGCCACCGCTGTTACCAAGGCCACAGGCCCCGCCCCCAGCTACTCGCACTGGGGGACACCCCAGCTGCCACGTGCGTCACCTCCACTCGCCTCGCGGGACTCGGCAGCCACCGCAGTTACCAAGGCCACAGGCCCCGCCCCCAGCTACTCGCACTGGGGGACACCCCAGCTGCTACGTGCGTCGCCTCCACCTCTACTCGCCTCGCGGGACTCGCCAGCCACCGCTGTTACCAAGGCCACAGGCCCCGCCCCCGGCTACTCGCACTGGGGTACGCCCCAGCTGCCACGTGCGTCACCTCCACCTCCACTCGCCTCGCGGGACTTGGCAGCCACCGCAGTTACCAAGGCCACAGGCTCCGCCCCCGGCTACTCGCACTGGGGCACACCAGCTGGTCCCTCACAGCGGCCAGCACGTGTATCACCTCCATCGTGCGAGGTACAGCACACCTCACCTAGTTATAGCTCTAGTATTAGTGATCCTGTGGCTAGTGGCAGTTCTCTCACCCATCCTTTTAGTCAAGTAGATCAGGTCAGTGACACCATACCTCAGTTGCAGTACTCGGCGAGCGAATCTCTATCACTAGGATCGAAAACCCGACAAGGGAGGGGGGGGGGGTTCCGCGATCCTGTTGGATTTTTAAACACGTGCCTCCCTGTCCTGGAAACGGAACTCCTCAAGGCAGTCGATAATCCACATTATCCCGCCATTAAATGCAGTTCAGTTCTATGCACTGAGTTATCGCATTCTCTCTCCCCCCCTCCCCCCCCCCCCCCCCCCCGCCCTGCCTCAAAAGTCGAGTCTGGTGATGGAGAGACCAGCATAGCATCCATTATCTTTGGGGGGATAGTGGCGTGATAACGCAGAGCACATCAACCGCCAAGTGGTTTCGCAAATCCACCTTTAGGGTCATATTGGGCCGGTTTTCCGAGATGGAAGTCAACGGCTCAGCTAAGGCACTCAGCCGAATTCTACACCTGGACATCGATTTACATGTCCACGATCCGTTAAATGGAGGGTCCAGCTATATTAATGTCACTCAAGATATATCTAATAAGAGGGCGTGCATTAATGTCCAAAATAGAGAAGATCATGCTTGTTTCGCATGGTCAATCCTGGCTTGCCAAAGAAACTACAATTACAGAGATTTCCCTTATCGTCCAACCAGTTACAAAGTCAGTGATATTAACACATAACTTTGACGGTATCGAGTTGCCGTCAGGATACAGGACATACCTAAATTCGAGGTGCAGAATACCGGAATATCTGTACACATTTATGGCCTGGATAAGAAAAGCAAGTCAGATGAACAAGACAAGCCTATCGTAGTCGGCCCCCTCCATTTCTCAAAATCTGCTGGCGAGGGAGAGATGCATGTAAATACGCTTCTCTTTTCTGAAGGTGACAATTATCACTATGTTTGAATCAAGGACATGTCCCGACTCCTCTCCTCCCAACTATCAACTCATTGTAGTGTAAAACATTTGTTTAACGTGCCTCAATCATTTCTCCTCTGAACAGTTACTAGCTACGCATCTAGTAGACTGTATCTCCAAGGATGCAGTGCGTGTTATCACGCCCACCCAGGAAAACAAATTCATAAAGTTTAGCAATGCTCACCACCAGGGGCAGCATGTCTGTAGTATACGCCGACTTCGAATGCCGCCTCGTTCCTGTGACCCGCTGTGAAGGCGATCCTGCGACCTCACACATTACCTTTACAGAGAAACACATACCATATGCGGCAGCGTACCAAACTGTATCGTCATACAACTCCAACCTTAACCGATACAAATCTTACATCGGCAATAATCCATCGATTTGGTTGCTCTCTGAGCTTGAAAAATCTTCACAGGAAGTTTATACACTGTTCAGCGGCAACGTTCCAATGACCAAATCGAAGGAGAACCAAGATTTGTATAAAACGCCACTGATTGTCATATTTGTGGGCTGCCGTTAGATAAGCAGAAACTCCTCGTAGGGACCACTGTCATCTTACAGGGAAATTCTGTGGCGCTGCTCACAATGCGTGCAATTTGAAGTACCAATTACCTAGACACATACCAGTTTTCTTCCCTAATTTAAGTGGGTATGAGGCTCACTTTTTAGTTGAGCACTTGGCCGATTTCGGTTTGGAGAAAGATCAGGTCAGTGTCCTACGTGTCGAGAAGTATATTTCGTTCTCATACTCTGAATAGCATTATTCTTGATAGGAGTCTGACGTTAGAGGAACATTGTGACAGTGTCAGAATGAAGGTCACAGCGTGAAACAAGGCAGGGGGCCATTATAAGGGCCACACCAGTCTCGGGTGTTATTTGTATTAACACCTTTTTCACCGTTAGAAAACAACATTATAATTTTTTTGTAACAAAAACTGTACAACAGCAGCAGGAACAGGAACTACTGTTCACTCTTTCTCCCCGTCAAGGCAAGAAATTTCTGTCTTTTAGTGAAAATATTAGGACCACAGGCCCATTAATGCTTCAGAGCAACTTACTTCTATCCCACCTATCATTATTCCCATAAACCTGTAAATTGTGTGCACTTACTCAAGCCAAGTGTAACCCTGTATCATTGGCAGTAAAGTCACTACTTTATCTTTTTTTTTTTTTTTTAAAGAGAAATAGCTGTTGTGCTTCTTTGTTGTTAGTATTATCCGCATATGCACATCCATATTTATCACAAAACAATAGTTATCTGTGTGTTATAAGAGCTTGGAAACTTGTCATTCAGCTAATGGGAATCTTCAGTTATTGAATATACATATTCATAACAATGGGAGGCGTGGCTAGCAAATTATGTTTTTAAATTTCTCTTTAACTGTTACATGTATTGTCCCATGCAATTCTTTTCTTTCTAACAGAAAAGACGGCTCCATCACTGCATCAGGTGCCACTGACACCCTGATACTTTGCCTCTGGTGATTTCTTTCTGTTCACAGCTGACTATTTGTCCAGCAGGATTATTGAAAGGATGTGTATGACAACAGGCAACATGCACAAGAGACAGCTGCGTTAATTGTTTCAGTTCTCTGTTGTAATTAAATGAAAGTAAAATAAACAAATTGTTGTGTACATAGTTCCGCGTAGTCAGTGCATACGCAACTTTCCCACTAGAGCACGCCCCGCTAAGCACAACAGCGCAGGCATAGCGCTCGTCCATCTCCGCACTATGAGATGGCGCTGCCTTAGAGACGGACCAAATTCTGCTTCCGCCGATCTGCGTATTAATATGTAACGCAGCCAATGAGATTGCTGCTAACGCAGAACCTTTTCTCCTCGCGGATCACACTCACGCCGTGATACCTGAACGCGCGAGGTATTATAACGAGTGTACAGACCTCCGATTAGCCAGTCTGCATTTGTCTGCACCAGTCTGCATTAGTCTGTACCAGTCTATAGTCAAGTTTCAGTCTGCACCTAATAAGATTATCATATTCCTGTACATAGCCATGAAGAGAAATGTATAGACACATTGTCAAGTATCAGAGATATGTGAGAATAAGATTAACGTACGAAGACCAAAGGAACTTCAGATTGTCAATTGTAAACTGCATCCAGAATCAAGTAACGTAATAACTATGTTTTTTACGAGGGTCGGTCAAAAAGTAATGCCTCCCATTTTTTTTCTACTTAAAGAAATTAAGTTAAGTGAAAAATTTGAATTTGGCGCCATTCCTCAAACCTTCTTCTGCAATCCACTGCAGTAGTAACTTTCTGTGTCAACAGGTGGCAGCACAGCAGAAGTTTGTAAGATGGCCGACATCGATGTTCGTTTGAGACAGCGTTGTGTGATTGAATTCTTGAATGCAGAAGGTGAAACGCCCATACGCATTCATGAAAGACTGAAGAAGGTGTATGGTGTTGTGACAGTGGATGTCAGAACTGTTAGACGATGGGTTCGTCGTTGTAAGGAAGCTGAAGGGCAAACACCGTTGACTGACGAAAAGCGGAGCGGCAGGCCGGTGAGTGCAGTGACTCCACACAACATTCAGCAAGTTGATGACATCATTCGTGGTGACCGTCGGGTGACTGCAGATGAAGTGTGTCGCATTATTTCTCTTAGTAAAGGCAGTGTGATCACGATTATTAAACAATTGGGGTACTCAAAAGTTTGTGCACGGTGGGTTCCAAGAATGTTAACCGATCAGAATAAAGAGGCAAGGAAAACAATAGCCTCCCAACACTTGCAGCGCTTCCGTTTGGAGGGAGATGAGTTTCTGAAAAAAATTGTGACCGGGGACGAAACATGGGTGCATTTTTTTGAACCCGAATCAAAGAGGCAGTCAATGGAGTGGCGTCACACAAGCTCGCCGAGGAAGAAAAAATTCAAAACTGTGCGATCGGCAGGGAAAGTTATGGCAACAGTTTTCTGGGATACAGAGGGTGTGATTCTGGTTGATTTTTTGGAGCAGGGATGCACAATAAATTCTGTTCAATACGTCACAACCCTCAAAAAACTTAAAGCACGTCTTCAGCGAGTTCGCCCAACAAAATGAATGGCAGATGTTCTTCTTTTGCATGACAATGCAAGACCACACACCAGTCGTCACACCTCTGACGAGATTGTCAAAATTGGATGGGAAGTTTTGCCTCATCCCCCATACAGCCCTGACCTGGCACCATCAGACTTCCATCTGTTCGGGCCACTAAAAGAAGCTCATCGTGGGATTCATTTTGAAGATGAGGAGGCCGTCAAAACATCCGTGCGTCAATGGCTTAGGAAGCAGAGCTGTGATTTTTACCGTGCTGGGATACATGCCCTTGTTCAAAGATGGACCAAAACTGTAGAGATGGGCGGAGATTACATTGAAAAATGACAAAATGATCCTCAATGTTGTGGTTTTCAACCTATGTAATTGCATTTAAATTTCCTGACAATTAAACGTAGAAAAAAAAATAGGAGGCATTACTTTTTGACTGACCCTCGTATTATTTTAATAAATGTGTGTGAAAATTAATCAAGTTCTGTTTAAAGTTGGTCACTGTCAATCTGCTACTCTAAGTGTGCAAGTGGCATTTCTATCATCTGACCTAACGGCAGAAGATAAACACACCACGATAAGACCACGAGACATATTGCTGACACTCGCCTACTTCGTTAGAGCGACAAGTCAAATAATCTGATGGTGTGTGTACCGAAGGTCTTACTGTACGCACACCACACAAATGAAATATTTACATTCTGAAATTTTCTATTTTAATTTTTCTATTGTAATTCCTAATTTTGAGCTTTACACTCTTTTTTAACCAATACAGGAAACCCACCACGGTACAAATGACTGCCGAACAAGAACTGTAATATTCCGCAAACTAAGCCTAGTGATTAAATCTGCTTTTGTAACATATGATAACAGCAGAATCCTAACTGTGGTACCTGGAAAGTGTACTGCAACTTTTGTCTACAAACCCCTGCTGCTAAGCTTTTTTAACTTCCCCCAGGAAATCACCATAATCAGAAAAAAAAACAGAGTCACTGTTGGTTATCTCAACAGCCACCACACTGATTGAGAATGTAGTGCATGTAACAACAATGGACTAAGTTGGCCTGTGGGTAGGGAGCTAGCAACTCAAACTCATCCATGACCCAAAGCAACCAAAGATATTCTATTGCTCACAATGGAAGGAAGAGGTACCACTACTGCCATGGCACGCACAGCCACACAAACTCAACGGTCGGCTACCACGGTAGAGTTAAGCGGCACCTGCAACTTAGTGCCGGCTCGTTCCGCCAGCCAGCACTAGAGGCGTTCCCGCCGAACATTCAATCGGCCGCAAACTACGCACGCGCACGAGCCTTTTTCTGGCTCAGATGGTCACACTATGATATCACCATCCACCAGTCAGGGATCGTCAACGGCCACCAATCATTGCTCCGGAATCAGCAGGGGAAGACTGGAGCCGCCGTATTAAATAACCGGAAGAAAGGGAAACAGGAATCTTTTGACCCGCAGCAAACTGCCGCCCGGAAGATACTTCGACGCTGCTGGAATGTTCAGGTGCCACGTCTTCGCTACGCCGGCCATCGACCGAAAAGCGATACAATAAAGGATCTGTTTGAAAAATTTCAACGGACTGGGAACGTGACGGATGAACGTGCTGGAAAGGTAGGGCGACCGCGTACGGCAACCACAGAGGGCAACGCGCAGCTAGTGCAGCAGGTGATCCAACAGCGGCCTTGGGTTTCCGTTCGCCGTGTTGCAGCTGCGGTCCAAATGACGCCAACGTCCACGTATCGTCTCATGCGCCAGAGTTTACACCTCTATCCATACAAAATTCAAACGCGGCAACCCCTCAGCGCCGCTACCATTGCTGCACGAGAGACATTCGCTAACGATATAGTGCACAGGATTTATGACGGCGATATGCATGTGGGCAGCATTTGGTTTACTGACGAAGCTTATTTTTACCTGGACGGCTTCGTCAATAAACAGAACTGGCGCATATGGGGAACCGAAAAGCCCCATGTTGCAGTCCCATTGTCCCTGCATCCTCAAAAAGTACTGGTCTGGGCCGCCATTTCTTCCAAAGGAATCATTGGCCCATTTTTCAGATCCGAAACGATTACTGCATCACGCTATCTGGACATTCTTCGTGAATTTGTGGCGGTACAAACTGCCTTAGACGACACTGCGAACACCTCGTGGTTTATGCAAGATGGTGCCCGGCCACATCACACGGCCGACGTCTTTAATTTCCTCAATGAATATTTCGATGATCGTGTGATTGCTTTGGGCTATCCGAAACATACAGGAGGCGGTGTGGATTGGCCTCCCTATTCGCCAGACATGAACCCCTGTGACTTCTTTCTGTGGGGACACTTGAAAGACCAGGTGTACCGCCAGAATCCAGAAACAATTGAACAGCTGAAGCAGTACATCTCATCTGCATGTGAAGCCATTCCGCCAGACACGTTGTCAAAGGTTTCGGGTAATTTCATTCAGAGACTACGCCATATTATTGCTACGCATGGTGGATATGTGGAAAATATCGTACTATAGAGTTTCCCAGACCGCAGCGCCATCTGTTGTTGACAATTTTAACTACTGTAATTTCAAAAGTTTGTCCGCCTGAAAATGTACTGTTGTCCCAAGCATATTGCAACAAACGGTGTATTTCTATCGCTGCTCGTTTAGTTTTTATTACCGTTGCAAATATACCGGTCATTTTTGAAACACCCTGTATATTCCTTATTGCCATTTCTTGTTAACAATGTGAGCTTATTCCCAAGAATAAGCTGATTTCACTCACCAGGAAAGTACTTGGGCTCGAACAAACACAAATACACCAAAATCGTGTGAGAAATAATGTAAAGGTCTCTTATTGAACTAGTGATACTCTCGCATCTGCAAAACTCTGCAGTCGTCCGTTAGAGGCCTCTGCGTGTGCCATGCCGCATTGCACACTGACCTGCCGGTACGCCAGTCAGGACCGGTAGGGACGGTGCAGTGTGCCTCTGATGTTGCGTTTTGTGACATTATTTGTGTATTGAAGCGTCAGATGGTTTGGTGATTGGTAATCAATCCTGCTAATGTATTGCGAATGGTTGAGATGAAGGTACGAAGAACCATTCTTCGTGAAGATGGTATTGGTGTAGAAGACGAATCATTCGCATGTTTTCTGGTATCTATTATAGTGCAGAAATATGAGTGTAAGTTAGAAACAGATACTGCTGTGACACTAACACATAATGATGATGGTAGGGATGATAATGACGAACAACTCATTGCAGACGGCAGTGCCGCGGCAAGTGTGGGAAGAGGTGATGGAAGCAGTGACAGTGAATACCAACCATCTCCCAAGAAGAAGGTTGAAGTTGCAAGTATCATCACGACATTTGATGACAACACACTGGAGAACATGTACGATGATTATTACGTAAGAGGTTTCGACACGTACGACAAGCTTCTGAAAAGATACTCTAAACTGAAGTATAAACGCAATATTAAAAACATACTGGATTACATGGCAAGGAAAAGAGAAGGAAATACAGTTTTCGAAGGAAATCGTACACTGCTCTTCAAGACCATCAAGGAGCGTGTAATGGCGAAATTTGATTAAGCGCGAGAATGCGGTTCCGCCATTCATTACTGGCATTTACAACATTGGGCATTGGATGTAGCCAGAAATCTCGGGTGTACAAATTTTACAGCTTCACTAGGATTTATTTCTAATTTGAAAAAGGAGTTTAGGGTAACATCACGCTGTATCACTATGCTCCAAGCACGAAAAGATAAGGATGACTAAGAAGAGCTGATTGAAAGAGCTCAAACGTTTGTTGCTGACATCAATGAACATATCACGAGAGAAAACATCAATATTAGTTCTGTATGGAACTGTGATCAGAGTGAGTTCAACTATGAACTTTCTTGTGACAGAACACTATCCATGAAAGGGGAGAGAAACACTGTCGCGATGTTGCAATCAGTTAACTGTGCAACACATAGTTACACGATCGATGTTGCTATATCAGTGGACGGACGATTGGCAGAAAAACTCTATATTTGCTTCCAAGAATCCAGTGGAAAGTTTGGACCCCGCGTGTCAAGGGAAATAGAAACGCGGTACCCTCCAAATGTCGTCGTCGACGCAAGTGTGAGTGGGAAGATGACGAAACAACATCTGAAGACGTTTTTTCTGTCAGTTTTGAATCCAAATTTGTCGAGAAAGTCATTAGTACTTTGTGACTCCTGGTCTGGACATAAGGATGAACGAGTACTATTGGAAGCATCTGGCGGGAAAATGTAGATTTAAAAATCATTCCACCTAAAACTACAAAATACGCACAACCTCTGGATGTGTATTTCTTCAGGCAATATAAAATATATGCCAAGGGAATAACAGACTTCATTAAACTACGTTGCAGTAATATGCAGCCGAAATTGCACGACAGATTCTTTATCATGAATATGCATTCTGTCATTTACAATCAGTTATCTGCGGGAGTATACAGACCAATGCTTCGTTACGCGTGCAGAACGCTGGCTACGATATTGGTGAACCAGTGAACAACTTCAAAAGTATCCTTGACGTGGTGTTCAACACTGGTATTATAGAATGTTGAAATACACCATGCGATCAACTTGCATTTCTTCACTGTGCGTTTTGCAGTCATTCGTATTGCTCGGAGTATTTCATTGACATTCCACATTTACATTTATAGTTAAGATTGCTGCATTGCGTATGGCGTCTACAATTACATCTGCAGTGATATCTAGAGCATGACCTGGTCAGTTAATACTTGGCAGAATTTAAACCAGCATTTGGATCGGACTTCCTTAACTCTTGTGTAGAAAGGTGTGCAGTATTCTGCTGAATCGATATTCAGTAAGCTACCACAAGAATTCAAAAATATTAGCAGTAATCCATGCAATTTCAAACTGAAACTGCAGTGTTTCCTCACGAGTCACTCCTATTCTGTCAAGGACTTCCTTGAAAAATTAAGCTGATTCTTGTTATATTGTTGATTGCATTTACTTAAACTTATGGACTGACTTTTCAGGTTCATAAACATTTATTTTTGTATGTTATTTTTATGTTGTAATTTCATGTACTGATACGTTCCATGACCTTGGAGATTTGCTCCTCAATTTGAACCTATGGAACTTTATGTGTAAATAAATAAAATAGTTTATAGACACAGATGCCACTTTAATGAGGCCAAGTGGAAAGTGTTCACCAAAATGATGGAAGATAAAGTGTCGGAAACAGATGCCAATTCCAAAGAACTATGACACATTCATTAAGCACCTGCTTAAAACTGTGTGTCTGAGCATTTCAAGGGTTTACGGAACCAGATACGTACCAGGGATACAAGACGACATGTACAGCTACATGCAGATTATAGCCACATCTATGAGGAATACCCTTTCTCCAATGTAATGAGGGAGTTGGATGATGCACTAATGCAGAGAGTAGATTCTGCCCACATAGCCGAGTGGTGCGAGTTGATGCCGGACCTCAACTTTACTCACAACAGCAAGAGGGCCTGGCCCACAATAAAGAAATTATCCAACAACATGAATCTTGACGAATCAGGGACATCACAGCAAATTAAATCACTCGCCAACTTCTACTTAATGAGAAGTGCAGCAAGGAGCGTCTGAAGACTACTGAGAAAGTAACACACAATTTAAACTCAGAAACTGATAGCGTCAGCCACCCCATCACAACAGAATAAATCACTAATGGTATCCAACGTCTGAGAGAGGGCAAAACTTTTGGGATAGACAATGTACATGTAGAACTGCTAAAACCTTGCCAAATGAGAACAACTGGAAACCATTTCAAAAATCTGGAGACAAGCTCATCTGTCTAATAAAGCCAGGAAAATTACCAGACAATCTCAAAAATTTTTGACCAATATCTATCCTCTGCCATCCATTTAAGCTATTTGAATGAATTATTCTGGCACAGCTCACCCCTGTCATAGCAGATACGTCCATTAGAGACAAAGCGAAATTCCGACCTGGGCAGTCTTGCTCAGGGCAGGTACCGAATCTTACCGAGCAAATCGATGATCACTTTGAGAAAAGTCTTGTCAGTGGTGGTGCCTTATCTGACCAGAGTGTGGCCTACAACATGATACATGTCAGGAAACTTTTCCCAAAGGTGTAGAACACAACCAAAGATTACAGTTTATGAAGATCACCGCAGAGATGCTCAGCAACAGAAGATACTATATTAGTTTCCAGAACACCAAAAAATCAGTGATGCAAAACAAAAGATGGTTTTCCCCAAGGAAACTTTCTTGCTTCCACAATATTTGGCTTATA
Source organism: Schistocerca nitens (assembly GCF_023898315.1). Lineage (NCBI taxonomy): Eukaryota > Metazoa > Arthropoda > Insecta > Orthoptera > Acrididae > Schistocerca > Schistocerca nitens. Next base: position 143,203,617 of record NC_064625.1, read on the forward strand.
TACCAATGACTAGCCACATAACAAGCCTTGCACCTCATTTATTTACACCAATGATTTGACCTTTTCTACCCAGCACATGGCAGTTGAAGGCACTGAAAGACAGCTTTCATCTGCTCCTGATAATACGGAAAACTATTAGGAGGCCAATAGTCTGAAGACAAATCCAAGCAAAACAAGAGTCAGCACTTTCCAATTCTGTAAAAAATGTGCTGACTACAGGTTAAAAGTCTCATGGCTGGAACCTCCTATCAACCACAATTCTAGCCCTAAATACCTTGAGTTTATTCTTGATAGGAGTCTGACATTCAAGGAATATTATGACAGTGTCAGAATGAAGGTCACAGGGTGAAACAATATCTTAAAAAAACTCAAAGGCACAAGCTGGGGAGCAAGCCCACACGTACTTCAGACATCGGCCCTAGCCTTGTGCTACTTGGCAGGAGAATGCTTCCCCCCATTTGGTACCAAGTCTGCCAGTCAAAACAGGCCGATATTGCTCTTCATCAACTTTGCCTCTCGCCACCAAACCCACTCGAGATGACCCAGGTTATTGCCTGAAAAACTCCACCTGTTATTAGGCAGATAATAACAGCAAAATCTGAAAGGAGTAAAATCAACACTGATGACAGACATGCACTTCATGGGCATAAATCTGTTGCTCATCATTTTTTGCAGCATCAAAAGCTTCAACTCAAGTACCTCCATCTTAGTGAAGTCAAAAGTGGGAAAGGCATCAAGAATACTCCACAATAGCGAAGTTGCTAATTTCTTTAAAAGAAAGTGAACTTTTCTCGGGGAGGGGGGAGAATATCGCTTAATATGCTATTAAAAGGTATGGACTTCCATTTTAAAGAGTTAGGTTGACAAAATCAGTTACTTGAAAAAGCACATATCATTGCAGCTCGTACCATTTTCTTACACAAAACTATAGGAAAGGACATACACCAAGTCATATGGTTAGACAAAACCTGGGTCAACGTCGAGAAATGTTAGAGAGATGATACTCTGAATAGCAGCAGCCATCAGCTCCAGAAAGAGGATCCCAATTAATTGTAGCCCATGCAGGATCTTCAAAAAGCTTTGCGCCTGAAGGACTTTTAGTTGTTTGATCAAGAAAAAACAGGTGACTATCATGAGGATATGGGCCACTCACAGTTTCTACAATGGTTTAAAAATTTGTTGCTCCAGTTTAGTGTTCCAACAGCACTTGTGATGGACAATGCACCATACCATTCCGTGATTTTAGATAAAACTCCCACCGGTAGCTACCGTAAAGAAACTATGGTGTAGTGGTTGCAGGTGATAGACACTGCCATGAACACGAGCACGACACAAGCTGTTGTTATACTCTCTCGTAAAACAATAAGCCTGTGACGCCCAAATATGTTGTAGATGAAATTGCAAGCAAACAGGATCACTCGGTAATTAGACTACCGCCTTATCACTGCCATTTTAATGCAATTGAATTTGCTTGGTGTGAAGTCAAGGTGTATGTTAGAAGTAACAAAAAGACTAACTATAACAGAAGTGGAAATACTGCTATGTGAAGGTCTTGTTACTATAGACACTACCTCATGGAGGAAGAAAGTAGACCATGTTGCTAAACTCCTAAGAGAAGCACAAACTACAGACAGTATTATAAATGAAAACGAACAATTAATTATTGCTCTTAAAGATGATGATGGTGGCAACAGTTTTGACGCCAATTCCAATGACAGGGAAGGAGAACTGGATGGAATTTCGCCACAGACATTGTAAATTGGTGAGTGTAAATGTATACAGAATTAATTCTCTCTCTCTGCAATAGAGTAGCCTTTGCATCTTTCACTTTATTTCTTTCTACGAGTGTGGATAGCGTGTTCTTTGGTATGCTTAGGTTTACATTATTATATGATATTTTACATGCAGCTATTACGGTAACAATTTGGAACGACTCTTTATAAATACTGTCATTAACTTCGCGTGTTTTTGTTTCTCTGTTTCATATACTATCAAATTCTTAGTCTCCATCGTTGTTCTCTCCATTGTTGTTCTCTCCATTGTTAGAAGAACGTACATTGTTGTAGCTTACATTTACAAAACATACTTCGGAGTAATTTGTGTGTGCAGTGGCAGCTATTGCAACCTCGCAATCACAGTACAGCCAACAACACGCTAGCTGTAAAGTGACATTTCACCAGCCTGGGTATAGGGTAGTCCACACAAGTCTATTACCCACAATGCCACGGCGGTATAGTGGCAAGCAGGAGTCTTGGGTTCAAGTCCCAGCCTTGGCACAAATTTTAATTCATTACTTCAGCTCCTATGCTTATCAAAGATAAATTTGAGACTCGGGGAATATGTCTGCAGTTAGTGGCAACAGTAGATTACCTGACAGTTACGGCCAATGAAACTTGTGTCGCTAGTTTTTTTTGCAGAGTGTGATTTATCACTTTGGGTTATTTAACATTTACCAAAATTCACCCAGATAGCATCTCCTGATTCACAAGCAGCAAAACAGTTATTTTGGTAGAACAAAAGTAGTTGGAGTCAGAGATAATGTTACAGCCAAGGCAAGTAGCTAACCGACATGCTTAAGACAAGTAAATTTTGCCTCGTCTTTGACGAATCAGCAGATAAAGAGTGTGTAAAATATTTGTGATTGGTATCATGTTTTCTGAGTGAAGGAAATGAGATAATTCGCTCCTAGACCGATTACATTTACTGCTGCTACTAGTGATATATCAAGAGGTTGCCAAGTTCTTCTGTGACAATAATATTACTTATGAAGAGTATACGATTAGTTTAATAGCACATGCAGCGAATGCTATGTTACGGACCTGTCATTCCCTACCCACTTTGTTTACACAAGATATCCCAGAGATATTCACGATGAAATGCATTTGCCATTCGTTTGCACTATATACTTCTTGCACTTGAGCAACCCATCCTGGGAGCACAGCCAACAGTGAGGGATGTGTATAATTATTTCCACTATAGCTTGGTAAACTGAATGAGTGAAACCACACAAATTACTTCATCCCAGCCTGACACCCTGTCTCTCTTTACATGTGGCTGGATTCAGGCTTCTCGAGCAATACAAATCCCTGAAACTGTTTTTTATGAACGCTGTGGCTAGTGACAGACTTCTAGCAAGTGACAATTCTGCAGAAATTAAGTGACAATACTACAAGGCTCTTTTTTTTTCTTTTTTTTTGTGTGTTCACATGTTGACTCGACGACACCATCGCTTACAACTGCAGTGGACACGGGACCACTGGGATCCAACTGTCGATCAATGGAAATGTGTCAGCTCTTCGGGTGAATCACATTTTTGTTACATTACGCCAATGGTCATCTCCATAAATGCCAAATCGAGTTGAATAGCAGCTCAAAATGTGCAGCACACCACAGACGAAAGCTGGTGAGAGCAGTATCGCGCTAGACATTCTCCTGAACTTCAATGCGACCTGTGGCAGCAACCAGAGACAAGCAGACAGCTGTGGTCAACCTGCATCCCTTCATGCTCGATATCTTTCCCAACAGCAAGGTCATCTTTCAGTGTATAATTGTCCCCGTCTCAAAGCCAGAAGTGTGCTACAATGGTTCGAATGATATCACAGTGAATCCAGCCTGACATCTCACTGACCAAATTCGCCTTATGTAAATCCTATTGAACCCATCTGGATCCCTATCACGAGCCACCACTGAATACACAAATCAGTGGCCTGTTATTTAAGCAAATTACATGACCTGTGCATAGGCATCTAATGGCACATACCTCCAAAACCTATCATCAAACTATCAGATCCCTGATATGCAGAGTCAGTGATTTATTTCATTCCATAGATGGACGAACAAGCAATTATGCAAGGCCAATAATGTTTTGGCTCATCAGTGTATACTAAACACTTAAACAGTTGCTGGTATAGAAAGGCTTCTACCTTCTCCCTCTTAGGTGCTGGTCTGTCAACTACTTCTACACCTTGCCAGGCTAGCTCGGTTCACGTGTGATGTTTGTGCTGTTTTTTTGTACATCATAACATCTGTGCTCGCTTGCAACTGCCTCTGTTTTAATCTACTTCCCTAAATTATGTGTTTCTGACCAAATACGGATGGTGTGCAACACTAGAATTGACCCCCTTGAAAGAAGTTAAGTATTTAAATCCAACTCATTTTAAGGTGACTTTCTTTGGAATCCGTTTAAAAAAAAATTGTCTTGAAACAAATGAAATGCACATTGGAAAGTTATTCGAAAAGTGACTTTAAGGGCTCTTGATGTACGGCAACACCTGCATTTCTACTGCTTTCAGAAGATAAAGGCTTTCATTAAACTCTTATACCTAGAAGATACCACAAAGAATACATTCCTGGCAGGGACAAGAATTGTGAGGAACTGTATAATAACTACCACAGTAGCGGTGACGGAGAAATAGCAGATGAACTCCTACAAAGCCTCGATACTGCACGATGACAGAAGTGGATGGAAACTACTCGGGCTACGGACTTTAAAGTATCCGGCAGAAAAGCACGGTCCCTGCTCCATAAACTAGGAGCAGCCAGATGTGTCACTAGAGAAGGAAACCCCACAACACCTAACAAAATTGCTTTGCACATTGTTAAAACATCTAAAGGGGTAAGCCACTGAGGGACAATAATATGCATTAAACGTGAACTTAGAAAGCTAAAAGCAACACCCAGTGCCGACACTAAATATTCACGTGACATCACCCCCGAAGAGATGTCGGCTGCATTAAAGCACACAAAACCACGTAAAGCCCCTGGCTCAGATGACATCCTCCCAGAGTTTCTTATCAAGTCTGGCAAATATACGAAAATATGATTAGCAAAGTTCGTCACTTCACTTCTGCAGACAGGAAACATACCCCAAGAACTCAAACATGCCAAGATAATCACCCTCCTAAAGCCAGGTAAAACAGGAAGTCTTCCACAAAACTACCGGCCCATAGCACTGCTTAGCACAGTGTACGAACTTCTGGAATGAGTACTACTTAACAGGATCGGTCAGACAATACTCCTGGCCATCACAGTAGAACAAGCTGGCTTTCGTACCAACCGAATCTGTGCAGACAAAGTCCTGGCCCTTACAACACATTTAAGCGGGATTCCAAAAGAAATTAAAAACATCTGTGGCCTTCACTGACTTGTCAGCAGCCTATGATACCATCTGGAGACAAGGCCTACTCTATAAACTGATGAAAATAATTCCCTGTCAGAAAGTTACAAAGCTTACTGGTGACACGATAGGTATCAGAGGATTCCAGGTCTTCACAGGTAACTGAGTCAGTAGCCAGAAATTCCTTCTAAATGGCTTACCTTAAGCCCACTGTTTTTCAGCCTACACATTGCTGACATGCCAGAAACAGTTTGTACAAAATTTGGCTATGCTGATGACTGGGCTGATGCAACAAGGCACACCAATTTTGATAGAATGGAAGAAACCACGATATCTGATCTGTCTGCCCTGGCAGCATACTTCCGTAAATGGAGGCTTAGGCCTAATGCCACAAAGACAGAAGTAACTTGCTTCCATCTCAATAATACAGAAGCCGACAGAGCTCTGGAAGTATACTTTGATGACGTGCCTCAACAACAAGAAGGAGCCAAGGTACCTAGGGGCCACATTAGACAGAACCTTGTCGTTTAAATCACACCTCACAAAAAACAGCTGCCAAGCTGAGGACAAGAAACAACCTCATCCAGAAGCTTTGCGAAACCACCTGGGAATCGACAGCAACAACTCTGAGGGCGTCTGTGCTGAGCCTGGTATACTTTGCGGCAGAGTACTGTGCACTAGTATGGCTAAACAGCAGCCGTGCTAACAAAATCAATGTTGAATTTAACAACACCGTGTGCATTATTTCAGGAGCCATTAGTTCTGCACATAACATATAGCTACCTGTCCTGAGTCTTATACCAGCCCCAAAAATGTGACGAGAAGCAGCCTTGGTCAGGGAATACAACAAGATTGAAGCAAACCCTGAACTACCAGTAAACATCAATACACCTGATCTGAATATATCAAGATACTTCCTTCAAGACATCCTCCTCTTGCCTTCGGCACCCTCATTGGGGCCGACATTAATTCTTTGAGAAGAGAATGGCTCCAAAAGGCCTCAACAACTTGCCACCTAATACCTCGTATTACTGAGGCAGTTCAGGGTTTGATCAGCAACACAAGGTCTGGTCTACTCTGTACCGACAAAGAACTGGGCATGGAAGATGTGTTGACTCACTCTTCAAATGGGGACTGCTGTCCTCGCCCGCATGTGCCTGTGGCACGCCTAAGCAGACCGTCCAACACATCGGACAAAAATGCAGTGCCGGAGCGTTCAGTGGGGACTTTGAAGAATTCCTCATGGCATCCCAAAAATCCATTGAATATATACAAGGAGTAGATGTTTGTCTGTGAATATATAAAGTGTTATATAATGTAGAATAACGTGATCCAATACTGAAATGTACTTAAACGCCATGCCAAATAAAATAAAAATTCCAGGAAGATGCACTATACAACAGTTTCTCAAGTAGGTAGCCCTGTAAGAAGACATTTTGTGATGTTGCTAGGAATATAGTCAGAGTTCAGTATGAGGCACTCACTGGTGTCAATTGATTCCATGGGGTGACCGAAGCTAAAAAGAGGGTCCTTGGAGCAACTAAAGAGGCCAGGATAGACAAGGGAAGGAAGACAGAAGATAAAGAATACATAAACCGAAAAGATTAGCAGCTGGGATGTATTTAGGTGAGCCATAAGTCAAATGTAGCTCTGAGTGGATTTTCTTGAGAATTAAATTTGCTGTCTTATTTTGTGCAAAAAATCTATTTCAACTAGAGGTTTGAAATTTTTTGGGGCATTTCAGGATATTTGACATAAAACAGACTACAGACACTAACTTACTCCCAAAAGGAAGAAAAACACATTCTGATTAGCTATAGCAAAGTAACCTTAATTAAGATTACCAGATTTAAATATTTCTAGAATAGAAAATTGTAACTGAAATGATACAATTATAGCCCACATTTTTAGACAGGAGTGTTGTTAACTTGTACATAAGATTTCAAGTATCTAAGTAAGGTAGTCAGTCAGTGCATAGATTCCAAATATTGACTGGCAAATAGAACATTAGAGAGAATTATTTAGAAAGCTAGGCATTCTAACTGTTTCTTGTAAGTATATCTTTCAGAACATAATGTTCATTAAGAAAAATCTCAACATGTATAATATGAACAGCCTAATACATGACCATGAAACAAAATCTTGTCACCACCTCCATCTAGATAGAAAGAACAAGGCAAAGACGCAAAAAAGTATATTTTATAATGGGATAAAACTGTATAACAAATTACCACAGGAAATTAAAGAAATAAATTAGCCCCTCACTTTCAGACAAAAGCTTAAAACCTTCTTAGTAAGTGAAAGTTGTTATACTGTAAAAGAATATTTAACATAGATGTAGATTATTAGCAACATATGACATAATCACCAAAATATGATGTAATTATAAATGTGTGTATGACTAGTTATAAAAACTACACAAAATATTAGAAATCTGTTTCATTGTAAATGTAGATGTGTGCTCACGTATCAAACTGACGACATCCATACAATATATATTGTTCCATGGATGAATAAATAAATAAAGTAAAATAAATATTACAGTTTGTTCTGCAAAGATTCATACAGTCAATATGACAACCAATGTGATTAATTGTATATCTATATGTTCAGCAATAAACATTCCTATTGTCTTATTTTCATCATACTAGGAGTTCACATTTTTTACTTAGAGCCATGTACACTTTATGAAAATTATTAGTATTTCGTTCATACGTTCACAGGCAAGTTACCTCAAATCTCTTTATGAACTGTATTTAGGAGCAAAGATTTTGTTGGACTTTGATATAAAGACTTCTATTGAGAGTGCTCAACAGATAGTCAAACTTTTTCCTTTCAGTGATAACGTTATAAAATATTTGGAGGCACTTAACCTAATTTGGATTACATCTATTGGCAGCCTTGCATCAAAGTTTCCAATTTTAATTAAAAATGACATCCAAACAATTAACACTGCACGGAGGCTACTGAGAAATGCAGAGGTAGGAACGAAGGTTACAGATCAGGCTGCATTCTGGAAAGCTGTCCGTAAGCTGAAATAGGGAGACGGAACACTTATGTTCCGCAAGTTACTGGCCACGATGATGCCACTGTTGTGCTTATCCCATTCGTCCACTAGTGACAAAAGTGTGTTTTCAGCTACAAACAAAATGAAAACCAAAGACACAGAATTTCTTTGATGACTAATGACATTTACAAGGATGGTGGTATAACACTAGGGATATGGTATCTGTAAACTCAGTAAAACTTTCTAGTTAATCTGTTCAAACTGTTCACACAATATTTTGACATATAAAATATGTAGACACGGGTCAACTGAAGCAGCCGATCCCACCTGTCGGCTTTGACCCATTATGTAAGGCTATTGTGGTGTGTGACGCACGACAGTGCGAAGTTTGGTGGGTTTGTAGGTGTCATCGTGTTGCCAGGATGACACATTAAAGATCTGGTGTATGTACCACCTCTACCAGAGGTCTGGGAGAGAATATGGTAAGCAACTGCCACAGTCAATGATGCCATACTGGGACGGGTACGGCAATAATTCTGATTACCGTACTGACATCTGCCAGGTCACTCACAGTTCAGTTCACATATTGAATGTTTGTAAAAAAGACTTTCAGAGTTTCTCTTCAAAATGCAATATGTATGACACCCGTACAACATTTAGTTCTTGTGCAATAAATAATTGAGAGTGTTCTCAGACTTTATGTACACCCTGTATTAATCATGGGACTCTTGGCATTGTTCATTAAGTATTCATAGCTGGGTATCTGCTGCATCTTTCCTGAAATTGGAGCCAGTTGTTTATCAATAATGAGAATTTTGACTCTTACAAAATGCATTTGTGGTAACACCTTAGCAAGGCTACCGAGTTCAGTTTGTAGAATGGGTGACACATTATATGTGTAAATGAACAGAATCAAAGATATCGCTCAGACGTCAGGCCTCACTGGACAGACCCATCAAAGATAGTTCGTGCATCGAAAGTGTGGTATCATCCAAAGATTGTGGTGCCACCTCACAAACAGCAATGCACACCGATACCATACACTTTAGTGATGTGTCGCTGCAATCTGACGACAAATGGGAGAGGCTGAAGAAGACACGCCCTCTCAGAACAGCAGTGGCCACACACTCGGAGGTCAATATAGAGCCGAGTTTGGAAGTTCTCTACTCCAATCTGTGGCCTCAGCTGAAGCAGTCAACATCATCTAGTAAGAATTAAAGTGTTATTGAAGTCTCAGATTTAAACCTGCCCTTGAAAACATTTAACATTGTACTTCCAGATAAGAGTTTGTTAATTAGTGCATCAAGGGTTGCTTTAATACTCAAAGTTGCAAATTATCAGGCACTCCTGTGGCAAAGACTGTATCAAGTTATATAAATATTTTTATCCATTTGTGCAATAAAGTGAACTAAATTTCATATATTGTAATTCCTATAAGCTGCCTCCCAGGGCAATCAATGAACCCACAGTTATGACCAGACAATTGTAGCTTTGTTCGTTTTGAATAAGGCAACCATGTATTTTTTCTGTGTCTCTGAGATCAGTTTTCACACTATTTTTTCATACAGAGTTATGAGGCCAGTTTTTTACTGTTTAGGGTCATGGTGTACCAGATATGGTTAAGTAAACATCTTTTAACTTTGAGGACTTACACCTCATCTAAAGGAAGGAAAATTTGCTTTTCCAGCTAATGTATTGCTTTTTCTTTCTATGATAATGGCTGCTATGACCAAAACCAGTACAGAAAAGTGAATAATTTGTTTAGCTGATGGATAAAATGTAACTTTTCTACTTTGATAGTTGTAGCAAGTCGCCTCACTAAAATATCATTCATGTATTGTCGGGCTTGTCTTCATGCAGGATACACTAAGAGCAGCCCTTTATCTGAAGTTGTTAAACAAGCATGTGGTGTCGTCTGAATAAGAGGCGCTTCCAACTTTCTTTCTGCAAGATTGTACCCTACCTCTTTACGGGCTAGTTTTCCATTCATACATGGATATCCAGTTTCCCTGGATATGGACAGATTGGAGAGGTTCGGTGGAGTGGCTACCACATTCCCCAGATTTAAGTCGGAGAGATTTCTATCTGTGGTGATATGTGCACGCAACTGTGTATGCAGTAAAGCCCAGAAACAATGCACATCTCAGGAAGCAGATTGTTGAGGCCTGTGCTCAACATTCCAGTACATGTGTCAGCTAAGGTCCATGACACTGGATAATGCAAACACTAACAACACCTAACAACACCATGCTGGACAACACAAAGAGCATATTCTGTAGATTCCAACTGTTACCATCAGCATTTGCCTCTTTCTGTACATAACGCAACTTCACAAAAGAATGAATGCATCCGAGATGGCAGCATTCAAAATGACCAAATAATAGACACTATTACTGTTCTCATGAAATTCTCTGATATGCTGCATGATCTGTTTTCCCACTTGAAAATTACCAGCTGCATCCAAGATGGCAGCATTCAAAATGGTCACCCATTTGCCAACACAGCCTCACAGGTTTTCCCTCTCCTAACTCTTACTACAGGGTGGTTATGGTGAAAGTGAAGCTACTCACAGAGATCCAGTCCAGGCTGTGATTACCATATAGCAGCAAAACTTCGTAGATATGCTTATATGCGTTAATGTGGAACCAATTTATACTGGAAAACATTATTTCCAATTTTTGCAAATCTCGCATCGTGAGTGTAAGAAAGACGTACTGAAATGTTTCTGTATGTAATGTATCTGGAATGGGACAGAAAGGGTCAAGCAAGCAAGAAAGACGTAATGCTATTTTAATATTTTATTATTACAAAATTTGTTCAATACTAGCACTAGAGACATTAAAAAGTTGCCGAATCTGTAAAATTACATGATAAACAGTTGCTTGCAGCAGTCCTGATGGAATATGAGCAACGCGTCCTGTACACTGACCTTCGAATTAGGCAGAGACTGAACATGTCTCCAGTCAATGTTTCTTATAGATACCCCCAGAGCCAAAAGTCGCACAGAATCAGAAAAGGCGATCTTGCAGGCCACGCAACTGGGAAACCTCTGGGGGTAACACACATTTGAAATGCTGCATTAACCAATTTTTTCAGTGAGCAAGCAATATAAGGTGTTGCCACACCTTGCACAAAAAACAACGGTTTCCGCATATTTTTGCTCTTCCAAAGCGGGAATTGCAAGTTGTACATGGTGTCAGTAACATTCAGGCATCACTGTACACCTGATAGGCCTTTGGATGTGTTCTCCTTGAAGAAAAATACAGAACAAAGGTGAGAGAGTCCACACAACAGTCCATACAGCACATGCAATGACCCTTCATGCCCTACAGGCAATTTAACTGCACCCCAAATTAAGCAATTCTATGTATTCACTGCACCCGGTCGTGCAAAATGTGCCTCGTGACTCCATAAAACACTGCCCAGCCTCACATCGTCAACTTCGATCTGACCAGGAGACCGAAGAGCAAATTCTGAACATTGCTGCAGATCGTGATGTTTCAGCCGTTGCACTGTCTGGATCTTGTACGGGTACCAGTGTAATATGGCCCACGAAAGTTTCTGTACTGTTGACCAAGGGATGGACAATTCTCATGATACTGCACGAGCACTAACAGTGCACGGGGCACATGCTGCACGGTAAGTTACAGCAGCAGCAACCTCGTCAATAACTTCCACCATGAAAGGATTCTTTCCTCTTCCACGTGACACACCAGGCTCAGCTGTGTTTTCAAATTTCATTATCATCCTTATTAAACCATTAAACGCCATCAATTCTCTCAATAGATCTTTCTGTCAGTGACACTGTGTCACTGCAGCACTGTAACTGCTGCCGTTACATACAAAAATTTCACCAAGATAGCACGATTCCTTTTCACCATAGCCATACTGTTCACTCACGTTACGGCTTGTCAAATGACAACATGCATGGCGTACCACCGTACAAACAGTGTACAATGCCAAATTTGCACTTGATTGGCAAAACTGGAACTAATTTTTTTCCAGTGTAAATCTTTTCTGCTTTAACACGTTAACATATCTACCAAGTTTAGTTGCCATACGATAATTACAGTTGACACTGGACCTTTGTGTGTAGCTGCATTTTAATTATAACAATCTGGTACTCTACTTAAATATTTGTACATCCACCTGCTTTTTGTTTTAAAAGTGTGGCACCACAGCTATGGACCACCTTGTAGTATAATTTCCTAGAATCTTCATTCCCTGTGCAATCCATTTTAGTAAACTCCTGTGTTGTGCAAGCTACAGAAAGTCCATTCAGTTCCCCACTACTAACGAACAGTCTCGTCCCAGCTCCCCTCATCCGCTCTTAGTGCAACATCAGCTGCTTTGCAGGATGTCTACCTCAGTTAACACTGTCCAACATCCTGGGACACCAAATTACAGTAAAATACTCAGTTACTTACCACAAGCTGATTGACCCTCCCTTACTCACAGTAAAAGAGGCGGGCACATCCCAGCAGAGACGTCAGGCTGTCACGAAGTCAACAGGAACACCCCGGGGACTTGAGTTTCATATGCATCATGAAGTTTTAACATCACGGTCCTCAGCTGAAAAGAAAATAGGCAACATTTGTAAGACATGGGAAACATGTCTGAACAGTGAGCAAATAGTTAAGCAAACCAAGGAGAATATGAGAAGGTCAATTATAATTCAGAAATAAAAGGTTTGCCAGTGGTATCAGAATTCTGCAAGACGCACTAAAGTAATTTGAAGAGTAGTTGATGAAATGGATAGTAACTTGAAAGCAGGTAAGATGAACATCAACAAAACTAAGACAAGGATAATGGAATTTAGTCTAATGACATTCACAGGTGCTGAGAGAGTTAGATTAAGAACTGAGACTAGTAGCAGAGGGGTGTTGCTATTTGTAAAATAAAATAGCTTAAGACAGAAGTAAAGAGAATATAATATGCTGATTGGCAATAGCAGGAAAAGCACTTCTATTATGAGAAATCCACTAACATCAAATACAAATGCAAGTGTTAGAAAGTATTTTCTAACGGTATTTTTCTGAAGCATAACTTTGTGCAAAAGTGAAACATGGATGACAAACAGTTCAGACAAGAAGAAAATAGAAGCTTTTGAAAACTGGCACTACAGGAGAAAGTCAAATATTAGACTGCTAGATATAACAGCTGATGAGAGACTGAACCAAACTGAGGAGAATTTATGACAAAACTTGATTAAACCATTGACTTACCAATATTTATGTCCATAGTTATATTTATGAAAATTAGAATATTTTGAACCTGAAAATGATTGCTTATAACTTGCAAAATACTTAAAGAAATCAAGTGTGTTATGCATTTATACTACACTCTGAAAACCACTGTGAGGTGTGTGGTGGAGGGTATGTCCTATTTTACAGCTTATTAGGGTTTCTTCTCATTCCATTCACATGTGGAGTACAGGAAGTTCGAATGCCTCTGTGTTTGTTTTAATTAGTCTAATCTTATTCTCACATTCCCTATGTGAGTGATACCTAGGGGACTCTAGTAGATTCCTAAAGTTATCATTTAATGTCAGTTCTTGAAACTTTGTTAAGAGGCTTCCTCCAGATAGTTTATGTCTGTCTTTAAGCGTCTTCCAGTTCTGTTCCGTCAGTATCTCCACGACACTCTCCCATGGGTCAAACAAACCTGTAACCATTTGTGCTGTGCCTCTGTGTTTGTTCAATATTGCCTGTTAGTCCTGTTTGGTACGACTCCCACACACTAAAGCAATATTCTAGAACCAGTCACACAAGTGATTTGTAAGCGATCTCCTTTGTACATCAACTGTACTTCCCCAATATTCTACTAATATACTGTAGCCTGCCTCTTGCTTTATCTACAGAGCCTATGTGGTCTTTCCATTTCAAATACCTACACCCAGGTATTTGTATGAGATGGCCAATTCCAACAATGTCTTGTTTGCATTACAGTCATAGGATAAGCTCTCTCTCTCTCTCTCTCTCTCTCTCTCTCTCTCTCTCTCTCTCTCTCTCTCTCTCTCTCTCTCTCTTTTTTGGTAAAGTGCACAGTTTTACATTTCTGAACATGTAAAGCAAGTTGCCAATCTTTGCACAACTCTGAAATCTTATCAGGATCTGACAATATTTATACGTCTTTCAGACAGTACTTCATCACAGACAACTGCATCATCTGCAAAAAGCCTGATGTTGTCTACAAGGTCATTAACAGACAACATGAACAGCAAAGATCCCAACACACTTTCCTGAGGCACGCCTGAAGTTACTTCTACATCTGATGATGACCCTCCATCCAAGGTAACATGCTATGTCTTCCCTCCCTACCATAAAGTCCTCAACCCAACTACAAATTTCACTCAACACCCAACATGAGTGTACTTTTGACCATAAGCGTAGATGCGGCACTGAGTGAAATGCTTTTTGAAAATCATCAAGATATACTGCATCTAGCTGACTGCATCAATCCAACATTTTCACTATGTCATGTGGGGTGAGTTTGGTTTCACATAATTGATGTTTTCAGAATCTTTGCTGGTTAGCATTGAGTTTTCTAGGCACATTCAGCCATGGACGACTTCTCAAGTTTCCTTTGTTTGATGTGTCATGAGTGCACTGCAAAACACTCAACACCAGTGCAAATAGTTTTTCCTATTTGAATGCTACCACATTCTAGGGGACACCACAGATACCATTAAGTCAAAGACTGGTGTTGTCTTTAATGGTTTCACTGTGCGAAGGAGTCTTACTACTTTTTGAGCCTTTCTGTTTGGCTGTGCGAAACACAAAAGGAAGAGTCCAATTGCACTGCGGGGTGGTGGTGTGAATGAAGTAAACAAGATTTCCAGTGAGAAGAAATAGCACACCAGTTGCGTTAAAAAATATGTGAGGAGAAGTAATGACATAATCGGCACCTGGCGCTACCAACAGAAACTGCAATGTTTAGCTTCACCACGCAATTTTGGTAGGTTGGTAGGTAGGTAGGTAGGTAGCTGGTGTTGGCAGAAATGAAAAACCAGGGAAGTCAACATGAAGTGTTCTGGACAAATCCAATATGTGACAAAACCAAACAAGGGACCCATTGGACATCTTTTAATGTGCCACTGAGCTACAGTTACCATTGTTAACAAAGTGGCTATCACCAAGAGTCAACGTACATCATTTTCCTTTCAATTCTTGCTCTAAGGGAGATAGGCAGGCTGTTAACTTTATGTATAGAAGGTCTAATAATAAATCAATACTTAAAGTACAGCTCTAAAACCAGCAGTACATTTGCAGTGTGCAGCCGATACTTTTCTAGGTCAGATCACTGGTATTTTTTTCCATCGACAATGATTCATTGCTGTAACTTTTCCTGAACACGTGGTTCGAATGCTGAAATTAGAACTCTACATGGTCATTGTCAGAAATAATTTTTGCCCTGTGTACTGAAGTGTTCAAGACTGCTAATGTGTGAACAGGGTAGTGAAAACTGCCGGTGTTCACATACCGGTCAGAGAGCGTGGATTTCCTATATACTGAATGACCCAGTTGACCTGCCTTCCATCCAAGAACGGAAGCTTGCCATCCTTCTCCAACTCAACCTTAAGTTTTGTGTTGAGATGGTCACCACCTGCGTGGTTGACAAACTGCTGCACTGTGGGGCGTACAGGCCGACCTCGTCTGTTGACTGACTGAGACAGCCAACAGTTGAAGAGGGTCGTAATGCGTAATAGGCAGACATCTATCCAGACCATCACACAGAATTCCAAACTGCATCAGGATCCACTGCAAGTACTATGATAGTTAGGCAGCAGGTGAGAAAACTTGGATTTCGTTGTCGAGTGGCTGCTCATAAGCCACACACGACGCCGGTAAATGCCAAACTACGCCTTGCTTGGTGTAAGGAGCATAAAAATTGGACAAGTGAACAATGGAAAAGCATGTGGAGTGGTGAATCACAGTACACATTGTGGCAATCTGATGGCAGGGTGGGGTATGGTGAATGGCCAGTGAACACCATCTGCCAGTGTGAATAGTTAGTTGGTTCGTTTGTGGGATTGAAGGGACCAGACTTCTAAGGTCATCGGTCCCCAGCGTGTGTAGTGCCAACAGTAAAAGTCGAAAGCGGTGGTGTTATGGTGTGGTCATGTTTTTTTGTGGAAGGGGTTGCACCCCTTGTTTCACATGGCACTATCACAGCATAGGCCTACATTGATGTTTTAAGCACCTTCTTGCTTCCCACTGTTTAAGAGCAATTCAGGGGTGGTGATTGCACCTTTCAACACGATCGAGTGGTTGCACGACAATAATGTCACTGTAGTGGACGTTTCAGTAACTTCGAAATTTTTTGCAATTGGAAGTTGGACACACCCCGATGTACTTTGTTATTTCAACTATTAAGCTTGTTGATTTCTCAGATTTAGCATTATACTTTTGCTGTCCTAATTTTTCTGAATCAGACAGTGCCTTTCATTATCCAAATAACCCACTAATTAGGAAATTTCATAAATTAAAGAAATTACAAACATGAGGATTTTACATGAAATCCAATAAACCACTATGTAGGTATACAGTGTGTCAAAAGTGATGGTATATCTAACGCTAATGCTTTTCTAATCATCTAACATAAGCTAAACAAGAATATTGCGAAGAGGGTAGGCTGCCCCTCATGGTAAAGAAGACACACTGAGTCACAGACAGACAATGAAAAGATTATTATACATTGAGAGGACAAGAGAGAGAGGGGGAAAACACACACACACACACACACACACACACACACACACACACACACACACACACACACACACACAGACAGACACACACACACACACACACACACACACACAAAAAGAGCAGAGACCAGTGGCCAGATATGGCAATTTTTGTGTGTGTGTGTGTGTGTGTGTGTGTGTGTGTGTGTGTGTGTGTGTGTTTTCCTTTCTAAAGAAGGCTTTGACCAAAAGCTCAGTTTGTAATAGTCTTTTCACTGCAATCTATTCTTTTCATAATACTGTTGATATTCCAACCTGGACTTCCAGTTGTTTGCTAAACTGATGAAGATTTTGTTGAGCTAAATAGGCTGACACTACTGTCAAATCTGACACTCACTTTATTATAAACTAAAATATAATTATCAGTTTCACAAAGTATCTACATGCCTGTCTGTACACACTCTCCAGACAAATCGTCAGTCAGTGGTTGGAAACCATCACGATTATTGTAATGTATAAAAGGTGGTGTGTACAATTACTAACTCACATCTGTACATTTAAAAAATAAATAGATAAATAAATAAATAAATCTTCTAGCTGAATAGCATGCAGTCACGTTTACAAATTAATGTGTGTTTTCAATGTAAAATGACTCGTTCCCCATCATTAGAATTTATCCTGCAAATGATCCATGGACCAGGAAACTAACTATTTTCAGTCACTGTAAGTTTGGTACCTATTAATAGCAACAAACAAAGCTTCCACTCATCTTCAAGCCACGAGAACTAATACATACAACCATCATGAAATAATAAATTATCAAGTAAAGGCAGCAAAGTATCTCTTTAAATATTTTTTTAACTCATCCTTTCGTCCTTATGTGAAGTCATATTATAAACAAAATATAGTTCCAATAAGATGCTCCACAGGCCAAGAAAAGTTTTTCTTACCTTCAGTGTCACGTAAGCTCCCATTACATCGAGTTCCATGTGTGATCAACCACAATCCAGTATGATTTCCTGGTGGAGTTTGCACCAACACATCAAATCAGGCATTTGAGCAAGCATTTTAATGTGATAGTTCAGAGTTACTTCAACACTTCATGATCTGATGGTACTTGTGAAAGTGTTTAAACAGTCTGCAACGGAAAAGGCTATGATGAGCACACAGTTGATACAGATCAAATTTGATGAACTAAATGTGTTAGCCATTTCTAGATGCATCAGAACATCTATAGTGTGCATCAGATAACTACGTGCATGACTGTTTCTTATACCTCCTGTCACTCACAGGTGCAGCATCAAGAAAAAAAAGTTTGCTATATTCCTTCATACTGTCTAGATAGCAGGAATTTTGAGACTGCAACTCCACTGAACCTACTGATACTGGATGTCAGCTTCATCATGTGACATAAGCACTGAGTGAACAAAACAGTGACAATATTATTTTGTATCTAGTGTTTTTTTTTTTTTTTTTTTTTTTTTTTTTTTTTTTTTTTAATGAACTTCAAATCTAAGTTTTAGTGTCATACTGATCTGTGGTGTTGCCTAAGGTCTAGGTTAGGTTCAAAGTAGAAGCTTTGGTCTGAAGCAGCATCAAAGGCACCAGTTTACCCTGAGACTTCAATTGTACATGCCTCAGATTTTATATCTGCTTTACTCAATTTGTATGGCTGGCTCAGTTTTCAGGTAAAATTGGTTATGAAATCTGAAATTGGCTGTCACTTTTTAATTTCTTCTTCAATCTATGTACCCACACAAGGAAGAATATATAAGTTGTACAGAACAAAGATACAACTGTAAGTAGATAGTCAAAACTAAAAAATCTAAGTGACTAGGACAGTAGGAGGGGAGGGGGTTGAAAACAGAACACGAACTGGAATAAAAAAAAGCTGGTGAAAGAAATATGCAATCAAATATTTAGGAAGTAGCAAAAGACTATGCTCCTCGCAATAAACATTTGCCGTACAGGTCTGGATGTAGAAAAAACACAAATTATACTCAGAATCAGTGAGAGGCAAGATGTCTCAGCAAATATGTCAGACGATTGAGAGAAGTTACTCATACTTCAATAAGTTGATAAGGTAAAGGGAGTGTTCATATAGAATTTTAGTAGAAGAATGAAATGAAAAGAAGATGGTCTTTGATATTTGTGGTACTAGATGCATCATACTGTAGCTGGAACATCCACGATTGTGTTACCCTACGTAGTTCTATTTCAAATTCCAACAACTTTTGCAACTAATGAAAATGATAGATCCAGTCCACTGACCTACATGGTGATCTGGAACACAGAGACGTATTAACATTTTAAGTCTGTGCCCAATACTACAATAGTACCATCCCAGTAAAAGTGTTATCCGAGGTATTCATGTTCCCAAATGTCTCCTGTCCAGTGGTTAGCTGAATCTGCATTCCCACAGCACTGAAAACTCAGTCACTTTCCCCATCCAGACTGCTTATGGACACAACTTAGTGGCTCACTGTCACACCAGCTGCCACTAGTCACAGAATTTGTGAGTTGGTGGTGGTGGTGGTTGTGGTTGTGGCAGCGGCATGTACGAGGCATTCAACAATGATGTTATCACTGCCCATAGTCAACAAGTGGGAGACAAATGTTCAGCAATTCCTTTAAATCACTGACTATTAAAGTAAGTTCATCAGGGGTAGAGCAGTGCATTTCAAATGTATATTAACAATGTGCATACTTACTCAGGTTTACATAGCTGCAGTACTATCAATATTTAAAAAGTATTTCAAATTAAACACTGTAATAATGTTTTGCTTTATTCATTTATTTCAAATATCATAAAGCATAGAACTGTGCAGTAAAAGAGTGAAATCGATACATGAATATGCAAAAATGTAAATTGTAAATGTAAAATGTTAAGCAAAGTAACTGTATATGGCTATTTGGATGCAATTTTATTAAATACTAAAGCGATTAAAAAAATTGCTCCTTCAGAAATTTAAGGGTACAGTTCTCTTAATCCCAAGTAGCATATGTAAACATGTCATTATTGGCGCAATAATTTAATGACTGGTTATGTACAACAGTACAATATCTGGTTCTACAATTACGTAAGTTATAGGAAAAGATTTATAGCACGTGACCCTGACTGAATGAAAAATTTCAGTAACAGCGTAACTTCCTGGGCATTATAAATAGGAGGCAGAATTTCATACAAGAACTTGCGCGGAATGCTGCACGCGCGCAATCGCAGACGCACGGGAATAAGAGGGCAAGCACAATAATTTGTGGGACGAACTCATGTACGCATGGGCGTTCTCGTGTTCACAAGTTACCTTTATTGTGATGAAAAGGTGATAGAAGAAGAATACGCAAAAGCGACATTAGATAATTAAGTATATACATAACAGAGATACGAAAAATACAAAGCGGCGACAACGTTTTATTTGCAAATTTCAGAAGGGCACAGCGAAATTTTCGATTTTCTGCTTGGGAATCTGCAGCGATAAAGCTAGCAATAACATCTCGTTAGCTAGTAACTGGCAATTTAATACACCAGAGTCAACTATTTATCTCGCACTCCAAACTAAGCATTTCAGTGATTATTCCTCAAACTTGTTCTTAGTCATTACGTGAAGATTAATTAACTTTCAATGGCTCATTTGTATTTTCTTTAGCAAAAAAATTGGTATTCACACAAGATTAAATGTAGATGACGGTAACGTCGTCGGTCTCGACAAATCTGGAATTTCCTAGACGCCAAAATCCACTAGAACGGTAGTTGTGCTTACCAATTTTGTATTTTTGCAACATCAATGTCCTTATTTTCTATTTCTAAAAGTTTGCTGAGGAACTACACATGTACCATCAATTCTTTTGTTTACATGGTAAGTTCCTCAGCTGTTGCGCTATAAGTCGTCATAGCCTGAAATATAAGTTTCTGGCTCATCCTTCAGTTTTGCTACTTACTTCGAATCTTACGTTACGGAATCTTACTCTGTACAGTAATAAAACTGGAGTCCCACTACACGCGGCGCTCAAACGTTTATGCAAATAATCGGCATTTTATACCAAGGACGTGAAAATTAGATTTTCCATTTGAAAGTGCTTACCGAAAACTTACCTCCTGCCAATAAATTGTCATGTCTGGCATTCGCAAACGTTTTTTAGGAAAAAAATGTATTTACGTATCAAATTTTTGGGCAGTAAGTTCTCTCTCCGTTAACATCTTGCAAGTTACTGAGATATAATACACATAATGATGACGTCCGACCGAAATTACTTCCACCAACTGCAACTTGCTGGACAGCTGGTAACGATCTGATAGTTCGGCTACGATATTAAGTATTGATCCCTTTTACTGGTGCTGCCCGTAGCGGAGAAAATCGCTACTAGATTGACGATTATTCATTTGTCTGCCAGCGCTGCCAATATTTCTGTATGTGTCATCTCTGCTTACGATTAAAGGTCCGTCCACACGCAACGATCTGTCTGCGCAAATGTCTGCGCACATCACATGTGCGCAGACAGATCGTTGCGTGTGGACGGAAGATTTGCACCAACCTGAGGTGTGTGCAAACCTGGAAGTTGGAGTTGGAGGTTTGAGCGAAACCTCTCAAATCTGTGGGTTCAAACCACATCTGCGCAGACAAGTTGGAGCGTGTGGACAGGAGATCGCCGCAAATCTGGCGCGAAACAGCTGTTTGCTCAGTCTAGTGTTTGTATTTGTGCGCATAGGGCATTAAAATGGCTGATACTCGTCAGTGTTCTCGAGAGTTTGTAAGTGAATTCATTGAAATATATAGAAACCACCCATGTTTGTGGAAGATTAAACGTAAAGAATATAGTGACCGAGACAAAAAGACAGCAGCATACAATGCTCTAATTGAAAAATTGCGGGCAGTTGACGCCTCGGCAAACAGAGACACGGTAAAAAAAAAAAATCGTTGTGAACTGGCGAAATTATCTGCGGATGGATGTCGAAACTTATAATTATCTCTTAAAGCTTGTAACCCCTCATATTATGAGAAAAAATACTTGTATGAGAAGGGCAATTTCTCCTCATGAACGGCTGGCGGTAACATTAAGATTCCTAGCAACAGGAAGGAGCTACAAGGATTTGGAATTTTCAGCTGCAATATCGAAACAAGCGTTGAGTAAAATAATACCCAACACATGTGAAGCTATTTACGCTGTCCTGAAGGATGAGTTCATGAAGGCAAGTCAAGTAAATTAAGTCTGTCAGCGAACTGTTTACCGAAAAGAGTAATCCAAAGTTCAGAAATCTAGAAGATCTGGTGTAAGAGCAGATCAAGTATACCAGCCAACGTTATGGTATTTTGATCTGCTTGGCTTTCTTAGTGATCAAGAAACGCCAAGACCAAGGAGGAGTACAATTGAAGATGAAATTGGAGTGTCAATGTGCCAGGAAATGGAACACGAGGTAATGTAAAACAAAACAGGTTCGCCCTGCAACTCTCGCAGTAAATGTACGTGAGAAAACTGCTTTCGCTTTAGCAACCACTGTCTACACCATTTTGACCGCCTTCTCTGTTTCTTGCGGTTGGTCTGAATGTTTTTTGCAACACAAGTTGCGAACACAGACCACAACAGAACTTCCTCCATTTCTATATTTCAAAATAACTGAATGAAATTTTTGACGTTTACGGGGAGCGTAGTCGCTTGCTACGGATATTTCTTTTCTAGACCGACAGATGGCGGGCGAGTAGTAGATTGGGGTTTGTGTCGTGTAAACGCACCACATTTGCAGCGATCTTTTGCATGTACAGACATCTGCGCCAATGTCTGCGCAGACAGATCGTTGCATGTGGACCGGGCTTATGCCCAAAACTTAGATCACAGTGTAGCGCTATGGGAGATAGTAACTCGTCCTTAGCAGTCTAACGACGAGTAACTAAAATGAGTGCAGTACAATTGTCGTTCTGCTGAAATCGACTCCATAAATATGGCGCTACGTTACAGGTCAATCTGTCACCGCAACGTTTATTTGGCACTAACACGTTGGCTTCACCAACCCACAACCAGTGTATCAGCTTAAAGGCCCGTCCACACGCAACGATCTGTCTGCGCAAATGTCTGCGCACAACACATCTGCGCAGACAGATCGTTGCGTGTGGACAGAACATTTGCACCAACCTGAGGTGTGTGCAAACCTGGAAGTTGGAGTTGGAGGTTTGAGCGAAACCTCTCAAATATGTGGGTTCAAACCACATCTGCGCAGACAAGTTGCAGCGTGTGGACAGGAGATCGCCGCAAATCTGGCGCGAAACAGCTGTTTGCTCAGTCTAGTGTTTGTATTTTTGTGCACAGGGCATTAAAATGGCTGATACTCGTCAGTGTTCTCGAGAGTTTGCAAGTGAATTCATTGAAATATATAGAAACCACCCATGTTTGTGGAAGATTAAAAGTAAAGAATATAGTGACCGAGACAAAAAGACAGCGGCATACAATGCTCTGATTGAAGAAAATTGCGGGCAGTTGACGCCTCGGCAAGCAGAGAAACAGTAATAAAAAATAAAAAAATTCGTTGCGAACTGTTTATCGAAAAGAGTTATCTAAAGTTCAGAGTAAATCAAATATACCAGCCAACGTTATGGTATTTTGATCTGCTTGGCTTTTTTAGTGATCAAGAAACGCCAAGACCAAGCAGGAGTACAATTGAAGATGAAATTGGAATGTCAATGTGCGAGGAAATGGAACACTACGTAATGTAAAACAATATATTTCACATACGTTTATCAAAAGTTTATTCAAAAGAATATATTTGTGTGCAAACATAATAGAAAATTAGCTGCTGTTATAAAAAGAAACATGAATATACTTGTCCATGTTTTGGGTTCGCCCTGCAACTCTGGCAGTAAATTTACGTGAGAAAACTGCTTTCGCTTTAGCAGCCACTGTCTACACCATTTTGACCGCTTTCTCTGTTTCCTGCGGTTGGTCTGAATGTTTCTTGCAACACAAATAGCGAACACAGACCACAACAGAACTTCCTCCATTTCTATATTTCAAAATAACTGAATTAAATTTTTGACGTTTACGGGGAGCATAGTCGCTTGCCACTGATATTTCTTTTCTAGACCGACAGATGGCGGGCGAGTAGTAGATTGGGGTTTGTGTCGTGTGAACACACCACATTTGCAGCGATCTTTTGCATGTACACACATCTGCGCCGATGTCTGCGCAGACAGATCGTTGCGTGTGGACCAGGCTTACGATCTCACCTAGACCTTGGGCTACGCTACAGATCAGTCTGTCACCGCAACTAAATCGACCGGTTTCAGCTGAACACCAGTTGTACCGCACTCATCGACTCATGCTCTCGGAAACTCTGTTCTCACGCAACGATCTGTCTGTACAGATATCTGCCCAAACGTCCGTGCATGCAACAAATTGTTGCAAACGTGATACATTCGCACGCCACAAGTTCCAATCTACTGCTCGCCCCCATATTTCGGAAAAAAGGGGGGGGGGCGAGAATCGGAAAGACAGATTAAAATGATCTACACAGTGGCTGTTAAACGTCAGGTTCTCCTTTAAATGAAAAAACGGCAAACTTTGGAATTTTTTTTTTTTGAGGCAATGAAAAGGCATACAAAAAATCTGCTTGGAGATTACGATTGATCATTCTATGAATTTTATTTTAGATTTTTAACACAAAAAAAAAATGGCGCCTGTTATTATGGTTTGATCAAGGGCTTACAAGTTCGACGTACACCGACTTCAGGCAGTGTAGCGACTCAGAAGTTATCTGAAACCAAAAATGGATAACATCAGCCGATACTACGTTAAATTTATGGGGGCTTACAACTCACCACAATGAAATAACCTTAAATTTAGCAATATGGTGCTAACTCGAATTTTGAGTTTGATTTTGTTTTTTCCACTCTTTATTGCCTTACAGAAAATAGTTAATATTAACAAATTTCATATATTATACACATAAGCTCCAACGAAAAGAGTTTACTTTTAGGAGGTTGAAGGTAAGAGTTAATAGGTTGAACTGCAGTTTGCAAGAATCGTTTCAGGGAAAACTCCTGTTTAAAGTTTAGGGAAAACTTTTATATGTATTACCAATTCAGTTTGCATAAAATCCAAATGTTGTTATAAATTTTTGATGTCGCTGAACACAAATCTGAATTTAGGTTTTCAAAGTTCAAAATGTCTATTCCATAATGGCGGACGAAAAATCATCTTTTGACAAAAGCGTCCTGGTCACTTTAAGGTTGCCAGGGAAACCCACCGAAGGTCGATCAGTATGTGATATGAGTAAGTGATATGCACATGAGATCCTGTTACCATTAAAATTTTAATTGAAAGACACCTCGTCAAAATAACTTCGAAATTGTTATTTCTGATATGTGATGTAAGTAGTGGAATGTTACAGAAACTTTATAAAGTAGGAGCTATATTACCGTTACGATAGTTGGTCTACATAGGATGCAACGTGATGGCTAACATGAGCGTAAAATTAATGACATTGTGCCAATAAAGAACAGATAAAACCACTGTATGGACGGTCACGTCATGGGCGGACGAAATAATGTCTACGATAACTATAATGCTATATTGTAATATAGTGTTAATAAATATACCAATAACCATCGGCATAGCAGGGTAGGGTGAAATGCACCCCATGTCAAACAGTAAAAAACATAAAAGTGACATACAGCGCAATTAAAAAATCCAATAAAAATCGAATTTTCGGCCATTTTGAATGAGAACCTGGCCATAAGCGAAGACAGTTTTCGAGCGTAAAAATACTTCACGAGTTGCACGGCAATTTGGACGATGGCATTAATTTTGGGGGATGCATTTAGAAAACTTTGATTATCTTTTGACGCTCATAACTTCTAGTACAACACAAGAAAAAACTTGAATGCGGTGGGCAATTTCACCACCTGACTTACAGTGACGTTAATATTCCTGACAATGGGAGCTGCAAGGGTCTGGCATTTGTTAGTGCAGCTTCGCAACAAGCATTGAGTGAAATCGTACCCAACACCTGTAAAGCTATTTACGCTCTCCTGAAGGCAAGTAAAGTAATGTACCAAAATTCAGACAAGTTACAGATAATATTTTCATAGTTTTAGTCGTATTTGAAAGTGCGTGCATTCTTAAAAGTTATGCACGGCGATTCACGAAGATATGCAAATATTTTACTATGTTATTCTACAAGTAAATCTAAAGAAAAAAGATCATACTAACATAGGTCTGCAAATGTTTAGTTACAGAGTTACGAGTAATTAAAGATTATGTCTGAAATTGAGCAACTTCGCTAATATGCAGCCATCGCAAAAATGTACGAGGTTAAAGTAAAGCATGATTTCCATTTATTTTGTTGTTATTGGTCTGGTGGATATAATAGAATATGTCCCAGATATGAATCTGCAGGAATTTTCCAGAACATCCAGAAAAGCAGAGATTATTATACAAGTAAATTTGTTTACTTTCCATTAATAATGTAGAAACGTTTATGTCACTCTTGGCAACTGTTAGTGAGTTGTTTCAGCCATTTCTTAATCTTGAAATGAGTCAGTTTTCTGTATTGTGCAGTGAAAGAACATAATAACAACAGTGTAGTTAAGTGAAACCACATGGTAACTGTTGTAGTTTGTAGATTATTTATGAAATAAGGGTGCCTTTCAAATTTAAGACAAAGGCATATGCCGAAATGGTGTTTATTTATGGCAAATGTGTTGGTAATGCTAAGGCTGCATTTAATGAATATCACATACGTTATTCAACTCAAGAGGATTTTGACTGTACAGACCATTACTGAAGTATTTTGAATATTACAAAAGCTGGGTCTCTATCTAGCTTTCATAATCAGTACGAGTACTTGATACGTGAAGGCGATGATGAGGATATTAAGGATGCTGTTCAACGTAGTCCAGGTACCAGTACACGACATATCTCTCAATTATTAGGTATTTCACAATCTAAGGGATGACTGAAGTACAATAATCTGTATCCTTACCATAAACAAAAAGTGCATCATTTACATCTGGGTGATTCTGCCCTTCGCTTGGGGTCATGCAAATGGTTAAATACTAATTGGCAGTTACACAAATACATTTTATTTACCGATGAGGCACAGTTTACTCGAGATGGTATAAACAATTTACATAACGAGCATGTATGGTCTGAAGCAAACCCACACGCAACAGTGCAACGCAATTTCCAGCAGCGATTTAGCGTAAATGTGTGGTGTGGTATAATCAACACATGCTTTATTGGACCATTCATTTTCTAACTGGCGAGACGTACTTACAGTTCCTTCAAGAAGAAACGCCCCACTTGCTCGAAGATGCTCCACTTGCTATGCGATTGCAAATGTATTTTCAACATGACGGTGCGCCTCCACATTTCACCAACGCCATTACTACACATTTGAATGAAAATTTTCCACAGAAATGGATTGGTCGTGATGCTACAAGTCTGTGGCCACCCAGATCGCCCGACTTTACACCAATGGATTTTTGTGTATGGGATGGATGACTGACATAGTTTATGAGGACAAAGACAATACATGTGAGTCATTACTTGCTCGCATTATGAATGCAATAGACGAAATTATGAACAACGCAGTGTGCAACTGAAGCGAGCAACAAAATCTGTTCACACATGTGCAGCTAAATGCATTGAACTCGGTGGAGACATTTTTGAACATTTATTGTGAATGTATTGTGAAATTGTATGTGAACTGTACAACTTCCTTAACACTGAGCTTTGTTTTTTCCGATTTAACATGTGTGTTATGGTATTAATAAAAGCAGATTCTCTGACACATTCATACAGTTTTCGTTAATGTTATTACCATAATTCTTCTAAAATTAAATTCTCTACAACTTCTGTTGAAAACTTTGTGCAAGTGTCTGAAATTTAAGAAACAAATTGGGCCAAGTAGTTAATAAATTAAAAATTTTATGAAATTACTGCTTTGCTTCTCTAGATGTTCTGAAAAACTACTGCAGATACACGTCTGGTACATGTTTTATTAGATTTACGAGATCAATAACAACAAAATAAATGGAAATCATGTTTTACTTTAATCTCAGACATTTTTGTGATGGCTTCATACAAGCGAAGTTGCTCAATTTCAGGCAAAACCTTTTATTAGCTGTAACCCTGTAAGTGAACATTTGCGGACCTATGTTTATATGAATTTTTTCCTTTAGCTGCACTTATAGAATAACATATTAAAATATTTACATATCTTCATGAATCACCCGGAATGTAGCCAACGAGTTATAATTCAGTTTGTTTCTAAGTCAAGATTTTCAATTCCCTGCCTGAAGTCTACCATCAGATTTTGCAACGGAATATAAAATTCCATTCTGAGCTCTAGAGTGTGATTCCTGGTGTATCTGGAAAGTTTTTCTTCTAGTACTGTGATAGTAAGTTCTACAGGTCACCTTTAAATCACTTTCGTTATGAATCACATATTACATCAGGAAGTAAAAGAAGTGTACTAATAACTATGTCCCTGAGGGCACTCTTCCAGGATCTTCCATTATCAGCTTAACACAATATTCTGATGGCGATTTTCTTTAGAAGAAATAGGCACTACTTGTTTTGCTACACTGTCACAGCTCACATTTTATTAAGATATAGGACAGTACTCACTGAATGTATGCTAGCAATCCCTTGGCACCACATCGAATAAATTTCGGTACTTTGCTTAGATCTTTGCGGTAAACAGTGCACAACAATTTCTTTATTGTGTACAGTCATGCTCAAAAGTATCCATTCGACCTGAATTGCATTTCGCCTTATTCGCCTGCAACCCACGTAACGCAGCTGTCTAGCAGGTTCGCTAATCGCTCCTCGGTACAGTCATTTGACTATTGAAAATGGTTCCAACAAGTCAGCACTAGGAAACGCTGCTCTGTATCGCAATAACTCAAGACATAAAGTAATATCACAATACTACAAATATAAGGGAACACCTTATCACAGATAAGACTGTCCTTGTAAGCTCACATTTATTGCAATAAATGACATACCTGAAATGTTAGCACTCTCAGTATTACGTCAGATAGGTAATGCACATAGTAAGTTCGTCGTATTCATGATTTCCTCTTCAAAGTAACATACCATACTTGTTATTTAACACAAAATGTCATTAAAAATTTACGTTATTCACAAGTAGCTAGTTGAGAATATGTATGAACTTCAAATGACACGACGAACCGTCTCGTTCTGCATATGTATTCAATTCCGTGTCATGCAGACTAAGCAAAGATTTCGTGACTGACGGAAACTAACAGTCATTCCTGATTAAGGACACAGAGAGTGATATACTTCGATTTTAGACAGTATCAGTTATCAAATATCAACTTTAAATTACATAACGTAAACATTTTTAATGGACCCGAATTCCTACCCATCATCTATTGTCCCTGTTAACGGATTGCGAGAGATGTTAAATATTTCTTCTTCACAAGTAACTTACTTGAAATGCCGAGAGGTAAAGCTTTGTATTTGACAGGGATTCAAACCCAGAACCTAATCGGATTGTTAGCGAAGCACAATCAACTGTGACATATCGGATTTTCTCGGCAGTAGCAACTGTTGGCAGTTGTGTGTAGGTGGCAGTTATGTGATTTTATTTCGGTGATTACAAAATAGAGTCGTATGTATGTACTGGGTTGCCGAGGCAGCTAGTGCATGGTGATTCAGTCAAACAAGTAAATTAATGTACCAAAGATGCTGCAAACCACTACAGGGAGACTGTGTGTCAGAATTCTCATCCAGTGTGGCGCAATGGCGTTACGATAGAAAAATGAGTCACAGCGAAGACGATTTGGTGATCTGTTGGATTGATGATAGGTTCATATATTGATGGTCTGGGTTTGATTCCAACTTCTGCCGATGATTTTACATAGGAAGAGACATATTCTGTTCTCTTCTAGCTACGCCAGATGAAGGTATAAAGCCATTGTGGTCTGAAATTCACATTAAACGTGACATCCCTTCTCTACCATGTAGATGTTAGGTTGAACCACAATAAAGTCAGGAGTGGCGACATGTAGAAGCTCTATCACCAGCAACCTTTCTTATACTACTTATTTATTTTTAGTGACGAAAGAAACGCTATGTAGGGTCACAGGACACTTATTCCATCTTTTATTTGAGCTTCTGTATGTCGGTAAAATTGGTTCTGAACTGGAATTGCAACTCAGACCGCCCTTAACACGGAATTTGATCCCTTCGTGACAATACAGCTCGACTACAATTTGTTAGTTCAAAACTGCAGATTCCTCAACATCTCCACATATTGTGAGTGAATGGGTTCTAATCCTGGCCGAGCACTAAAGTTTTCATTATGTATTATCAAGCTCTAGCATGAGAACACCTATCTGCTGGTGGATAATAATTTTGATTTTTAGTGTAATTTCATTTGTTGTCAACACTAACGAAATCTGACCTTTTGGCTCCCAGTGAGACACAGAACTATTTGCAAGACCACTGTAGGTTCAAGGATGTTATTCCGAGCTGCTGGTGGAGAAAAATTCCGTAGCTGACGTCTCTTTGTGTGTAGTCAACAACGATATGTGTGGGGTTCTGTTACCAGTGAGCACTGAACTCTTTGTCATATTATCTCTAGTTCAAACATGCTCACATGTCGCTGCTTGGGTAACAAACCTATATTTAACGTTCGCTTTCTCTAGAATATAAGAGTGGGGTGGAGTCCTGGGAAGGAAAAAATTAATGTTTCGTCTCATCATTTCAGTTAAAACATCTTGCCACTGCCAAGAAAATCCGATATGTCACAGTTGATTGTGCTTCGATAACAATCCTATTAGGTTCTGGGTTCGAATCTCTGTCCAATACAAAGCTTTACCTCTCGGTATTTCAAGTAAGTTACTTGTGAAGAAGCAATATTTAACATCTCTCGTAGTTCGTTAACAGGGACAATAGATGATGGGTAGGAATTCGGGTCCATTAAAAATGTTTACGTTATGTAATTTAAAGTTGATATTTGCTAACTGATACTGTCTAAAATCGAAGTATATCACTCTCTGTGTCCTTAATCAGGAATGACTGTTAGTTTCCGTCAGTCACGAAATCTTTGCTTAGTCTGCATGAAATGGGTTTGAATCCATATGCAGAACGAGACGGTTCGTCGTGTCATTTGAAGTTCATACATATTCTCAACTAGCTGCTCGTGAATAACGTAAATTTTTAATTTCGGTTACTTTGAAGAGGAAATAAGGAATACGACGAACTTACTACGTGCATTACCTACCTGATGTAATAATGAGGGGCCGGCCGAAGTGGCCGTGCGGTTAAAGGCGCTGCAGTCTGGAACCGCAAGACCGCTACGGTCGCAGGTTCGAATCCTGCCTCGGGCATGGATGTTTGTGATGTCCTTAGGTTAGTTAGGTTTAACTAGTTCTAAGTTCTAGGGGACTAATGACCTCAGCAGTTGAGTCCCATAGTGCTCAGAGCCATGTTTTTTTGTAATAATGAGAGTGGTAACATTTCAGGTATGTCATTTATTGTAATAAATGTGAGCTTACAAGCCTGAAGGACAGTCTTATCTGTGATAAGGTGTTCCCTGATATTTGTAGTAGTGTGGTATTACTTTATGTCTTGAGTTATTGCGATACAGAGCAGCGTTTTCTAGTGGTGACTTGTTGGAACCATTTTAAATAGTCAAACGACTGTACCGAGGAGCGATTAGAGAACCTGCTAAGACAGCTGCGTTATGCGGGTTGCATGCGAATAAGGCGAAATGCAATTCAGCTCGTTCGGATACTTTTAAGCACGACTGTTCTTTCCCCCATTTTCTGTGGAGTCAACAGCTCGTAATTTCTTCGTCGAAGGATTATAAGCAGCCGCCTTTTACTCCTATCACTGTATTCGTGGTTTTAAAAAAAATTTCACAGATTTATATGACTCCTTTATTTGTCAACAAATTCGCCAATGAACTCTGTAGAACACTGACGTGTATCTGCCATTTTAAAACTCACTCTATACACACATACACACTATATTTACATGCGTCACATCTTCCGAAAGACGTAAACCGAATTTCAGTAACCGTTTTTCGCTGTCCTGTTTACATGTTAAGCTCTGAAGCGGATTTGTTAGCCCAGTTGAATACGGCGCGGAAGAAACAGCTTTTCCAGTTTCTGACTTAGAGAGAACAGTCGCAGTACCTCTTCACTTGAGTATAACAGGTAGACAGCTGCATACCCATTCATATTTTTTCATTGCACAGTAAGCCACTCCATAGTCGAATATTTTAAAAACGGAACGTAACGTGACAGTCCAAGCACGTTCCAGAAGCGGTTCTACGTATACATGGGAACGAAAATCGATTGTGTAAGTGGAAAACCGGCAGCTAGAATCATATTTCCAGAAACGATTTTGGAGTGCTCACATGACCAACCAGAAGCGGTATTGGTTAAAAAGAAATCGGTTTGGGAAGTTCGGTTTCGGGAGCGCATATAAACATAGCAACTGACGAGAAACACTTGACTGAACAAACAGCCGACTTAAATATGTTTTAGCACCAAATTTGTAGCGATCTCCTGTACACACACACCAGCTCGTCTGCTCATTTGTGATTTGCACACACAGATTTGAGCAATTTCACTCAAACCTCAATCTCCAACTTGCAGGTTTGCGCACATCTAATATCTGTGCAAATCTTTCGTACACACGGAAAGATCTGATGTACGCAAACATTTGCGCATACTGATCGTTTCGTGCGGATGGATCCTAAGGGCGCACTCGTCGAAGCTTGCCGCAGTAAGTTGCCAAACGTGCCAGTTGCTCAGTCTCCTAGAAGTTTTTGTAAAACGTGCAGAATTTTTGTGTGCACAGTACGAACTGCCACTGTTGAAATTTGTGTGGACCAGTGAAAAAAGGTAGCGGTTAATTGAGAGAGTCGAGTGCTTTCCTGTATTTTGGGACACACAACAGGCTACGTGGATTTCAAAAATAAGATTAATTGATTTATTGTGCATATTTACCTGCCCTTGTGCCCAGCCATTACTTCTTCCTTCCTGCCAGGCGTAAATGAATGCCCTTAGCCATCTGGCTGTTCTAGCTGTCGAACATACATGTATGCGCATAGCCGTCTGGAGACTCTACCTTCTGGGCACACATGTATGCTTGTAGCTGCAAAAGGGTTAAATATCACACCAAACTGCTCTAAGCATTTAAAGACGTGCACTAAGTGTTACTGATGCTGTTCTGCAGTGACCAAAGAGATGAGGATGCTACCTAGGTAGCCAAAACACAATGAAAATCCTTGCAACATGGAGTCAAATAAACCTTTGCAAGATTATGTAATGCTGCATACACCAAATGTCATGAAGAGACTCTCAAATAAGCCAAATGGAGTGATTATGGCTGTTTTTGGTACCATATGTCTTCATCTGCAATGGGAATTTAGATGAAGGTTTTGAGCAGTCTAGAACATCAAAGATGGTCGCACCATGCAGAGCATAGTTGTAATCTCATAACAGGGGTACTCAATATCTGTGTGGTGTTATTCTTGCATTAAGTGCATGGAATCACCACACTTCTTGGGTACAAGGTGGAGAGGTGATGACCACAGAATAATAGAAGGGCGAATAATGGCTGTCTTTGCAGTTGCCAGATGGTCAGCAGCTAATCTCCTAAGTCTGCAAATAACTGGTGGACCTTCGGTCATTTTAATGTAATATACATTACTGTGATGTACCTGTCTTGGAGCGCCTGGAGGTCGCATTATAGCTGTAAACTGTTTAGGTAGCTCGGTGTATTTACAACGTGCCACGTGGTCGAGATTGGCACTGCGTAGCACCGTGCCGCATCAGTATCTAGAGGCTGTAGATAGTCCACGATACTGCCGACAAGTCTTGCATTTGTTATATCTGGTACCAGATGATAAAGCTACAGAAATTATGCTCCAATTATGTGTTCCATGATGCCAGTGACTGTGAAATTCTAGGGGCAGATACATTACAGTCTCAAATCTAATTCAACACACTGAATGCTGTAAGTCATTCTGGACAAATTGTTTGATGTGGAGAAGAAGAATGAAGTCAGTGGCTGGCAACTGTACAGTAAAGTACATGGATAAATGCCCAAGTCTGAACCGGTGGCAACAATAAGTTTATGTATCGTTTCGGATCACTGAGAAAGAGACGCTGAGAGTGCGAATGGCAACTGGATTCGCTGACTACCTGTGGCATTTTGGTAAGCACAAGGTGATGTGCACTTACACATCTGATCTCCAAATTTCCTGGATGCCAGTAAACACAAGGCAGCTGCTCTGCACCACGTAGCCTGAAAGATGATAGAATATTCGATCCACCAGGAAAACTTAAAAAAGAAACATTCCTGGATGTTGAAACTTCCTGGCAGATTAAAACTGTGTGCCCGACCGAGACTCGAACTCGGGACCTTTGCCTTTCGCGGGCAAGTGCTCTACCAACTGAGCTACCGAAGCACGACTCACGCCCGGTACTCACAGCTTTAATTCTGCCAGTATCTCGTCTCCTACCTACCAAGGTCCCGAGTTCGAGTCTCGGTCGGGCACACAGTTTTAATCTGCCAGGAAGTTTCATATCAGCGCACACTCCGCTGCAGAGTGAAAATCTCATTCTGGAAACATTCCTGGATGTTGTTTACAAAATGACATAACATGAGCTTTCTCTAAAATTCTTCATTTAGAGATATACCAATGAGCAATAACTACTCACCACAGGCAATACACCAGCATATCCTTGCAACATGTCCTTACCTGCATTAATAAGCAGTTACCACAGTTCGAGGTTCCTTTCAAGAGAAACAAAAATAAGATTGTTGATATTTCATACAATTATTGACCAAAGTTAAAAACTTAAAATTCTGTCATAATCTACTCATTAAGAGGTATAATCTGCCAAAGGTTTAACTCAATAAGATGAGTATCACAATTAGAAATTGTGTTTGTATCTTGAGAAAGCATAACTCATGGTGTGTCAATTACCCACACTATATTCAAGCAACATTTGAGAATGAGAGCAATTAGCTACTTCAAATAGGCTTTAAGTTTAATTTCAGGCTTTTCCTGAACTTTTTATTGTTTACATGGTTAAAAACATCAAATATTTTACACATTACCTTATCTGTAAAATAATCAGACATTTAAAGCTGTTTTACACAAGGGAGTTTGATTCTTTAAAGAATTGATGGTTCAGTGGTTAATATACATTTTGCCTCTCCCAAAGGCACTGATAGATGTGTCTGTTGGCACATTATCTTTATAGTCCAATCCTCTGGTGACTACCATTTTTCTTTTTAGACTACTTGCTCGACATAATGTATTATGAAAGTATGCCATTTCAAAGCTACACCACATTGAACTGAGAAGCCAAATACAAATTTTCATACATTTAGCTATAAAAATGCTTTTATAATGAAATAGTTTCATAAAACGTTTTATTCCATATCTCATTCACTGAGGGATTGAATTTCCAAAAATGCTGAAACACGATTTCTTTTCTTTCCAACCAAGAAGTCAAATGCTAGTTTTCATAGATATAGCTTTAAAATGCTTCATTAGTTCTTTAATACCAATATGTTTTCAAAAAAAATCTATCATCCACTATTTCATCCCTAATGGTTGATTTCCAGAATGCTGAAACATGCATTTTATTTTTACTCCTAACAGAGAAAGCAAATACCAATTTTCATAGGTCTAACTTCTAAATTGCCTTTATACAGGGTGTTTCAAAAATGACCGGTATATTTGAAACGGCAATAAAAACTAAACGAGCAGCGATAGAAATACACCGTTTGTTGCAATATGCTTGGGACAACAGTACATTTTCAGGCAGACAAACTTTCGAAATTACAGTAGTTACAATTTTCAACAACAGATGGCGCTGCGGTCTGGGAAACACTATAGTACGATATTTTCCCACATATCCACCGTGCGTAGCAATAATATGGCGTAGTTTCTGAATGAAATTACCCGAAACCTTTGACAACGTGTCTGGCGGAATGGCTTCACATGCAGATGAGATGTACTGCTTCAGCTGTTCAATTGTTTCTGGATTCTGGCGGTACACCTGGTCTTTCAAGTGTCCCCACAGAAAGAAGTCACAGGGGTTCATGTCTGGCGAATAGGGAGGCCAATCCACGCCGCCTCCTGTATGTTTCGGATAGCCCAAAGCAATCACACGATCATCGAAATATTCATTCAGGAAATTAAAGATGTCGGCCGTGCGATGTGGCCGGGCACCATCTTGCATAAACCACGAGGTGTTCGCAGTGTCGTCTAAGGCAGTTTGTACCGCCACAAATTCACGAAGAATGTCCAGATAGCGTGATGCAGTAATCGTTTCGGATCAGAAAAATGGGCCAATGATTCCTTTGGAAGAAATGGCGGCCCAGACCAGTACATTTTGAGGATGCAGGGACGATGGGACTGCAACATGGGGCTTTTCGGTTCCCCATATGCGCCAGTTCTGTTTATTGACGAAGCCGTCCAGGTAAAAATAAGCTTCGTCAGTAAACCAAATGCTGCCCACATGCATATCGCCGTCTTCAATCCTGTGCACTATATCGTTAGCGAATGTCTCTCGTGCAGCAATGGTAGCGGCGCTGAGGGGTTGCCGCGTTTGAATTTTGTACGGATAGAGGTGTAAACTCTGGCGCATGAGACGATACGTGGACGTTGGCGTCATTCGGACCGCAGCTGCAACACTGCGAACGGAAACCCGAGGCCGCTGTCGGATCACCTGCTGCACTAGCTGCGTGTTGCCCTCTGTGGTTGCCGTACGCGGTCGCCCTACCTTTCCAGCACGTTCACCCGTCACGTTCCCAGTCTGTTGAAATTTTTCAAACAGATCCTTTATTGTATCGCTTTTCGGTCCTTTGGTTACATTAAACCTCCGTTGAAAACTTCGTCTTGTTGCAACAACACTGTGTTCTAGGCGGTGGAATTCCAACACCAGAAAAATCCTCTGTTCTAAGGAATAAACCATGTTGTCTACAGCACACTTGCACGTTGTGAACAGCACACACTTACAGCAGAAAGACGACGTACAGAATGGCGCACCCACAGACTGCGTTGTCTTCTATATCTTTCACATCACTTGCAGCGCCATCTGTTGTTGAAAATTGTAACTACTGTAATTTCGAAAGTTTGTCCGACTGAAAATGTACTGTTGTCCCAAGCATATTGCAACAAACGGTGTATTTCTATCACTGCTCGTTTAGTTTTTATTGCCGTTTCAAATATACCGGTCATTTTTGAAACACCCTGTAACTACATATTTTGAAAAAAATCTTTCATCTGCTATTTAACCCCATTAGGAGTTAAATTTCGAAAAATCCCATTTTAAACTATGACTACACTATTAAGATCAACACCATCACCATATTTCAAGTTTCTATCCTTAGCGGTTTACGCTGGGAGATGATGGGTCAGTGAATCAGTCAGGACATTTCCTTTTATTTACAGAGATGCGCATGTATATTTTGAGTTATCTGTTTCCCTTTTATAATGATGACAAACCCTATATGATTCTGTGATGATTCTTTGACGAATAAATGAATGAATATACAAATAAATAAATCATATATACAGTGCGTAAATCTTCAGAATGTCAATGAATTAGTGCATAGGTGGCGTCATATGTCCCAGACAGACACATTGTATTTTATTGCTCCGCCTTCATAATTAAGGTACAGTTAGATATGGGCAATGACCTCTATACTAACTTCATCTAGAATCTAATCACAAGCATGGAACTTCAGTGAGCTTGAAGATTCTTGTTCATAGTCTGTCATGTTGCAGTATGGCAAAAAATTTACCATAAAGAATTCTTTACTCATTCTGGCTTTGAACATTATATCAACAGGCAATGTAATAGGCTGATGTGAGACAAGAATCAAAAAGTATTTTCATTTTGCATTCTTCCGAAATGTTGTAGTAGCCATTTTGTAATTAAGCAAGAACGAAAATACACTCCTGGAAATGGAAAAAAGAACACATTGACACCGGTGTGTCAGACCCACCATACTTGCTCCGGACACTGCGAGAGGGCTGTACAAGCAATGATCACACGCACGGCACAGCGGACACACCAGGAACCGCGGTGTTGGCCGTCGAATGGCGCTAGCTGCGCAGCATTTGTGCACCGCCGCCGTCAGTGTCGGCCAGTTTGCCGTGGCATACGGAGCTCCATCGCAGTCTTTAACACTGGTAGCATGCCGCGACAGTGTGGACGTGAACCGTATGTGCAGTTGACGGACTTTGAGTGAGGGCGTATAGTGGGCATGCGGGAGGCCGGGTGGACGTACCGCCGAATTGCTCAACACGTGGGGCGTGAGGTCTCCACAGTACATCGATGTTGTCGCCAGTGGTCGGCGGAAGGTGCACGTACCCGTCGACCTGGGACCGGACCGCAGCGACGCACGGATGCACGCCAAGACCGTAGGATCCTACGCAGTGCCGTAGGGGACCGCACCGCCACTTCCCAGCAAATTAGGGACGCTGTTGCTCCTGGGGTATCGGCGAGGACCATTCGCAACCGTCTCCATGAAGCTGGGCTACGGTCCCGCACACCGTTAGGCCGTCTTCCGCTCACGCCCCAACATCGTGCAGCCCGCCTCCAATGGTGTCGCGACAGGCGTGAATGGAGGGACGAATGGAGACGTGTCGTCTTCAGCGATGAGAGTCGCTTCTGCCTTGGTGCCAATGATGGTCGTATGCGTGTTTGGCGCCGTGCAGGTGAGCGCCACAATCAGGACTGCATACGACCGAGGCACACAGGGCCAACACCCGGCATCATGGTGTGGGGAGCGATCTCCTACACTGGCCGTACACCACTGGTGATCATCGAGGGGACACTGAACAGTGCACGGTACATCCAAACCGTCATCGAACCCATCGTTCTACCATTCCTAGACCGGCAAGGGAACTTGCTGTTCCAACAGGACAATGCACGTCCGCATGTATCCCGTGCCACCCGACGTGCTCTAGAAGGTGTAAGTCAACTACCCTGGCCAGCAAGATCTCCGGATCTGTCCCCCATTGAGCATGTTTGGGACTGGATGAAGCGTCGTCTCACGCGGTCTGCACGTCCAGCACGAACGCTGGTCCAACTGAGGCGCCAGGTGGAAATGGCATGGCAAGCCGTTCCACAGGACTACATCCAGCATCTCTACGATCGTCTCCATGGGAGAATAGCAGCCTGCATTGCTGCGAAAGGTGGATATACACTGTACTAGTGCCGACATTGTGCATGCTCTGTTGCCTGTGTCTATGTGCCTGTGGTTCTGTCAGTGTGATCATGTGATGTATCTGACCCCAGGAATGTGTCAATAAAGTTTCCCCTTCCTGGGACAATGAATTCACGGTGTTCTTATTTTAATTTCCAGGAGTGTATGAACATCTTAGGCTGGCGCGACCAGACAGCTGCAGCTCATTTAGTATAGAGATCACTAAATATGGGACAAGTCAGTTCTTAGCACACATTCTTTCAATCTCTCCACCATCTGCAGAGTCAGCTGGGGTATAAACTCGTTCTTCTGTCTTGTATGTTGACATTGTGTCTGTCTTGGTTACATTGATGCAGGCACAATATTGTTCATGGCACCTTACTCCTACTCGAATTTTTTTATTTAATCAAATAAAAGTCAGTCCCATGCAGCTGTATTCTTATTGTATTTCAATGCTTGCATCATCAGAATAAAATTAAAAATATGGCTGTAAAGAAATTTATTTTCATTCGATTAAAGAGCTGCTGAGTCTCCTATGGATATTGAGTGCATACCTGACACCATAAAAATAATTATTTATTCATTATTATATCTACTCTTGGATTTTCTGTCTACAACTGTATATTCTTGTGAATGGAGGTCCCATTCTTCCTGCCATCACACTTTACTAATTCTGCATCATAGATCTCTTTAGCACCTGGAAGTATCTCAGAAATCTGTTATTAATTCTAATTAAACCAGCCTGACCTAAATTAATCTGAACCTATGCAGGTAACAGCTTCGAAATTATGTAATATCTGGAAATCTATTCAGTTCATTGAAATACCTTTTCTTGTCAATAGTTATAACTCATTCACAAATGGATCATTCCAGAGTTATGTATACTGCTCTGCATTTATTGTGCATAAGCTTTGCGAGGGGGGTGGAGGAGATTTTTCTCAGTAATGCTAAATATGAAATTTAAAGGCCAATTCACACTGGCCATCCAGTCAGGTGCAAACATTCCTTAATGTATTTCAAATGGCGGCATTTGCACAGGCCATAAATGGACCGTCACATCATGGGATTCCACCTCAAGGATCTTGGGAAGAAGTTTTGATGGAGTTATATGAAAGCGAAAAATTATTTAGATTTTACAATAACTGAACAGAGCTGATGCCCAACTCTATATAGAAAAGAACATAAGTTGATGAAGCAGCTTTCATTAAAAAATTCTCCTTTCTTGAAGGAGAAAAATACAGTCGTTTATGACGTTATTAGTTACACCAGGAAAATTAAAAAAAAAAAACATAATGGATAAGATGAATCGGCTCCATTTATTCCCG
The DNA here is from genome assembly GCF_023898315.1 of Schistocerca nitens. Lineage (NCBI taxonomy): Eukaryota > Metazoa > Arthropoda > Insecta > Orthoptera > Acrididae > Schistocerca > Schistocerca nitens. Next base: position 143,243,966 of record NC_064625.1, read on the forward strand.
TATAAATATTGTTTGAAGTGCTTGCATATATTTTCGCCAGCAAATAAATGCTGATGTTTTGAAATAGTGTTTCACTTCTCAGCACTTCACTACTCAGAATTGATCACAAATATGCATTATGGAGCTTGCTTTGGTCATTAATAAACGTTATCGTTGTAAGGTCCTCAATCCCAACATTATTTTTTGGTTTTTGCTGTGACAGATGGTATCTTGCAAACTCACTTTCACCATTCAGTCTCGGCTAAGCAAACTGACGTGATGGTGCTGTGCAGTGACATGACGGTCAATGTGAATTGGTCTTAAATTTCTGTCTCCTGGAGAAATTCTGGAATTCTTATGTAGTATATTCCTATTGTCTCTCTAAGTTCCTTGAAATCTATTCTCAAGTTGTATTGGATTAGCCAAAAGTGAGTAAAAGTTACATACTGGAACCCCTTCACAGTCTTCAATATGGCACTGGTCAATTTGTTGATGCAACCAAATTTTCTGCTTACACATTCTTTAGCTTCACCAACTCACAACTGTCACCTTCCAACTTTACCTAGACTTCCGACTGCACTACAGATCAGTTAGTCACCACAACCAAGATTTTGGGGTGGGAGGGGGTCTGTTATGTAACTTTAGTAAAAAATGTTGCATCAGGAAAAGTTTACATGAGAGTTAGCATCCTCAATGCTCTGTGGACCAGAAGTTGCAACACCTTGGGAGCTGACAAGGGCAGGCAGCGGTGTAGGGACCCACACCACAAAAGTTTAGAGAAAAAGATTTCGGTTTTAATAGTGTGCTGCGTGTCCCTTACAATTGTGAAAGATGCAGTGTAGCTATTTTGAATCAGCTTATTCAACTGGGTACTGATATTTGAGTGGTCAGAACTTGATATTTATACTCTTCATCCAATTTTCTTTAATAGTTTGTTTAATTTTTCCCATAATCATGTACACATCTAAAGCTTTTTGTTTTGTCAACAAAAGTGCACTCATTAATACAACAGTATGTTCATTACTTTGCTCCAGGAGGAGACAAGAGTGGAAAATCTAGCACACAAAACATTAGTTCACTTCATTATAACAATAATATGAAAATTTATGTAACTTAGTAATTCCACAGGAACACCTTAAGTATTTACAACTTTCTCTGAATATTAATGTATCACTTGATACAGATAATTTACAGGTCTCTTCTCTTGAAGCACATTTAAACTAATGTATAGAATACACTGTTGGTGTAATGTATGAGAGTGCTGTCATTTTAGTCGGTGTTTGCAAGCTCAGCAGAGCAGTCCTGTGCTTGCCATTAGTAGACACAAGTGGGTGAGTTTTCTTCTCAAACCATTCCTGCATTTGCATTTTGCAGTTGCTGTCAGTCTCACTTTTTACACTTCTATATTCCATTTTGCCAGCTCAATCTCCTCATTTCTACATCCTTACATTGTGAAACATACAGCAGAGAGTACATCCCATGTACCAGCTTCTTGTTTCTTTCACCTCGTGTTCCATGCCTGGGAAGAATGACTATTTAAATACTTCAGTGTGCACACTATAATTAGTCTCATCTTGTCCTGATGATCTACACAGAAGTCATACGAACACGTTTTTCGTATGCTTTGATATTTGTCACTAAAATTTAGTTCTCGAAACTTTATAAGCAGGCTTCTTCGGGATAGTGTGTGTCCATCATCAAGTGTCTGCCAGTTCAGTTTCTTCTGCATTTTCTTGGCACTCTCACCAGGGTCAAAGAAATTTGTGCCCATTTATACTGCCTTCTGTGGATACATTTAATATCACCTGTTAGTCCTATTTGTACATGTATCACATCAATTACATGCAATATTGAAATTTGCCCTGTTTAATTCTCTGCTACATCCTCATTTCTCAAAGCTATCAATTCACTTCTATTGTATTCCTTTTCCAGTTCAATCAATTGTTGCTAACATTCCCAGCAAAACTCTCAACAGTCACTGGTTCTTTAATGTTATCCGAGTCCCTACACTTTTTCAGTTTTAAAGTTTAAAATCTGATTTAAAATCTCTTTTTCTCATCATCATATAACCTTTCTGAAACTTTCCAGTGACTCCAGACCTCTCCCAAGAATACAACATTCTTTCACCATTCTCAAACTGGGCATTTGCTGTGATTAAATTGTGCTCTGCACAAAATTCTACCATACAACTTCTCTTTTCAATCTTTCCTCTCAGTCTACATGTCTTCTGTTGTTTTACCTTCTATTTTGTTTGCTGATATCAAATAAAGTCCTTCATAACAATTAAATTTTCATCTTCTTTAATAATCTAAATAAATTCTTTTATCTTGTCATATGCTCTTTCAGTCTCTTCATCATCAGTGGACTAATAGGTATATTCACTTCTTCCTTCCTTTATTTATTCAGTGTTTTTCCTATATACCATTAAGTACGTTGCTTACACTTACATTATTTAATTTAAATTAATAAGAAAGTTCTTACTTTGAAAAGACCTGCAGCCTCCTCAGTTTCCTTATACAGCTGCTGTTTACCTACATCTGTCTGCATCTACACTCTGAAAACCACCATGAGGTGCATGGCAGAGGGTACATCCCAGTTATTACAGTTTCTTCCCGTTCCATTCATAGATGGAAGAATTGTTTGAAAGGCTCTGTGTGTACAATAATTATTCTAATCTATCTTCACGAATACTATGTAAGTAATATGTAGGAGGTTGTAGTATATTCCTACAGTAATCACTGAAAATCACTTTTTGAAACTTTGTTAACAGTATTTCTCAGGATAATTTACATGTCTTCAAGAGTTATCCAGTTCAGTTCCGTCAGTATCTCTGTGACACTCTCCCATGGATTAAACAAACCTGTGATCATTCATGCTGCCCTTCTCTGCAGACATTGAATATTCCCTGTTAGTCCTATTTGGTACAAGTTCCAAATACTTCAGCAATATTCTAGGACCAGTCACATGAGTGATTTGCAAGCAATCTCCTTTGTATGTTGATTGCACTTCCCCAGTATTCTACCAATAAATCAAATTCTAACACCTGCTTTATCCGCAACTGAACCTATGTTATCATTCAATTTCATACCCATACAAAGTGTTATACTCAGGCACTTCTATGAGTTGGCTGATTCCAATAGTGACTCGTTGATATAGTCATAGGGTACTACTTTTTTCATTTTGTGAAGTGCAAGATTTTACATTTCTGAAGATTTAAAGCAAGTTGCCAAACTCTGCACCACTTTGAAATTTTGTTGCGATCTGATTGCATATTTATGCAGTTTCTATTAGATAGTACTTCACTATAGATAGCCTTGTAATCTCCAAAAAGCATGATTTTAGTATTAATATTGTCTGCAAAGTTGTTGATATACAATATGAACAGTAAGGGTCCCAACATACTTCCCTGGGGCACACCTGAAGTTACTTCTACATCTGATGATGACCCTCCATCCAAGATAACGTGTTGCGTCCTCTGTACCAAAAAGTCCTCAATCCGGTCACAAATTTCACTCCGTACTCCATATTTGACGATAATCGTAGGTATAGTACCGAGCCAAATGCTTTTCAGAAATCAGCATCTACCTGATTTCCTCGATCCAAAGCTTTCACTATGCCATGAGACAAAAATGTGAGTTGAGTGTCTCACGATCAATGTTTTCGAAATCCATGTTTGTTGGCATTGAGGAGGTCATTCATTCGAGATATCTCATTAAGTATGAGCTCAGAATACGTTCTAAGATTTTACAACAAATCGAAGTCAACGATACTGGGAGATAGTTTTGTGGCTCACTTTACTACCTTTCTTGTGGTGGTGGTGGTTAGTGTTTAACGTCCCGTCGACAACGAGGTCATTAGAAACGGAGCGCAAGCTCGGGTTAGGGAAGGATTGGGAAGGAAATCGGCCGTGCCCTTTCAAAGGAACCGTCCCGGCATTTGCCTGAAACGATTTAGGGAAATCACGGAAAACCTAAATCAGGATGGCCGGAGACGGGATTGAACCCTCGTCCTCCCGAATGCGAGTCCAGTGTGCTCTTTCTTGTGGATGGGTGTGACCTGTGCCTTTTTCCAAGAACCGGGCACAGTTTTTAGTTTGGGGGATCTATGATAGATTATAGTTAAGTGGGGGGCTAACTCAGCTGCAGATTCAGTACAGACACTGACAGGGATTCCACTGGGTCCTGCAGCTTTGTTCAATTTTAATGCTTTCAGCTGCTTCTCACCACCACTGACACTAATATTTATTTCCTTCATCTTTTCATTGGTATGACGATTAAGTTGGAGTAATTCTCCTGTGTTTTCTTTTATAAAGGAACATTTGAAAATGGAGTTATTAGCTGTTAGTAGCTCAATTGTTGTTGTTGTGGTCTTCAGTCCTAAGACTGGTTTGATGCAGCTCTCCATGCTACTCTATCCTGTGCAAGCTTCTTCATCTCCCAGTACCTACTGCAATCTACATCCTTCTGAATCTGCTTAGTGTATGCATCTCTTGGTCTCCCCCTATGATTTTTACCCTCCACGCTGCCCTCCAATACTAAATTGGTGATCCCTTGATACCTCAGAACATGTCCTACCAACCGATCCCTTCTTCTGGTCAAGTTGTGCCACAAACTCCTCTTCTCCCCAATCCTATTCAGTACCTCCTCATTAGTTATGTGAACTACCCATCTAATCTTCAGCATTCTTCTGTAGCACCACATTTCGAAAGCTTCTATTCTCTTCTTGTCCAAACCATTTATCGTCCATGTTTCACTTCCATACATGGCTACACTCCATACAAATACTTTCAGAAAAGACTTCCTGACACTTAAATCTATACTCGATGTTAACAAATTTCTCTTCTTCAGAAACGCTTTCCTTGCCATTGCCAGTCTACATTTTATATCCTCTCTACTTTGACCATCATCAGTTATTTTGCTCCCCAAATAGCAAAACTCCTTTACTACTTTAAGTGTCTCATTTCCTAATCTAATACCCTCAACATCACCCGACTTAATTCGACTACATTCCATTATCCTCGTTTTGCTTTTGTTGATGTTCATCTTATATCCTCCCTTCAAGACACCGTCCATTCCGTTCAACTGCTCTTCCAAGTCCTTTGCTGTCTCTGACAGAATTACAATGTCATCGGCGAACCTCAAGGTTTTTATTTCTTCTCCATGGATTTTAATACCTACTCCGAATTTTTCTTTTGTTTCCTTTACTGCTTGCTCAATATACAGATTGAATAACATCGGGGAGAGGCTACAACCCTGTCTTACTCCCTTCCCAACAACTGCTTCCCTTTCATGTCCCTCGACTCTTATAACTGCCATCTGGTTTCTGTACAAATTGTAAATAGCCTTTCGCTCCATGTATTTTACCCCTGCCACCTTTAGAATTTGAAAGAGAGTATTCCAGTCAACATTGTCAAAAGCTTTCTCTAAGTCTACAAATGCTAGAAACGTAGGTTTGCCTTTCCTTAATCTTTCTTCTAAGATAAGTCGTAAGGTCAGTATTGGCTCACGTGTTCCAGTAGCTCAATATTTACTTGATTACAACAGTGTTTTTCAAAGAGTAAACACTAAGTGCTATTTATAGCACACTAGCAAACATGACAATACTTAGCAATTGCTAAATATGTATGGAAATTGGATACATGTGCTAACCTCCTTATCTTCTGTCTCTCTGTCCATCTTCTCTACCTACTCCCCTCCCCCCCCCCCCCTTCCTCTGTGTCCAACACCATCTCCCTCTCTCTCAGCCCATCTTCTCCTTCCCCCTCTTTATGTGCATTTCCTCCCTCCCCTCTCTGTCCATCTCCTCTTCCTCCCACTCTCTGACCTTCAGCCTTGTTTATCGTTATTGCAGACGAAATCTTGATTGAGTACTGAAGTCACTTAAAATGAATAGGTAAATCAGTTGGGTTGATTTAATGCAGGGTATGAGAGACACTTCTTCAACTGCTGGATCTGTGAATATAGTAGCTCCAGTGAGAGTATTTCAGATACCTTTAATCTGAAAATGCAAAGAATTACAAATTTTTGAACGATTCATGCTCATTAGTAGTATTTTATTCATAAGCTGAAACATATTTGCTGTATTCTGGTAAAACCACTGCAAGGAAGAAAATGAAACAGTACATTGTTGTGTACATAGTTTCTTTAAAAAAAATTGTGTAAGGAAAGAGACTATATTGCGAAATACTATTTGTCTAATGTGATTTTTCAGTGTCTCCCGACGTATTTGTTGATTGAACAGTCCGTGGGTATACTGGCAGTTCACACAGTCCAATGGGCTCATTGGATACTACCAACTGGCAGTACTCTGATGGATCATTATCAATTTGTTTTATAGTGTTGCATAGGATGTACGGTCTACTTAGTTTTCTTTTTTCTCTTCAATTGAATTTTTATGTTGTTCACGAATTGCAACTTCTTATAACTTTTAGGGGTTTAATTTCCAAAAACAGTGAAGTTAGTATTTTTTATTTTTAACAGAGAAGCCAAATACAAGATTTCGTAGATTTAGGTTAAAAAATGCTGTCATAATGAAATATTTCCATAAAAACTTCCATCTGCTAGTTCACTCCCATAGGGTTTGGACTTCCAAAAACACTGAAACCTGTTTTTCTGATTTCTAATGGAGAATTCAAATACCAGTTTTCATAGATGTAGCTTTAAAAAAAGTTTAGTACTTTTTTAATACTGGTTTAAGAGGTCTGTTCAAGAAATTCTGGAATGTTGCCCACAAGACTTTTCTACTCTTGTTTTGTACTTATTGTGCATATTCTCCATCAAAATTCTTTGCTTAACAATTGATACACCACTCCCACCGCCGTCTCCAATTCTGGAAGAAATCGTTGTACACCTCCTGCTCGATTGCTTGAGGTGCTGACTGCGGGTTTTCTTGTATCTTGTCTATCATTGCAAATCTTCTGATTAATGATATGAATACAATAGAGGAAAACATTCCACGTGGGAAAAATATATCTAAAAACAAAGATGAGGTGACTTACCAAAAGAAAGCGCTGGCATGTTAATAGGCACACAAACATACACACAACATTCAAGCTTTCGCAACCAATGGTTGCTTCATCAGGAAAGAGGGAAGGAGAGGGAAAGACGAAAGGATGTGGGTTTTAAGGGAGAGGGTAAGGAGTCATTCCAATCCCGGGAGTGGAAAGACTTACCTTAGGGGGAAAAAAGGACAGGTATACACTCGCACACACACACATATCAATCTGCACATACACAGACACAAGCAGACATTTGTAAAGGCAAAGAGCCTTTTTTCCCCCTAAGGTAAGTCTTTCCGCTCCCGGGATTGGAATGACTCCTTACCCTCTCCCTTAAAACCCACATCCTTTCGTCTTTCCCTCTCCTTCCCTCTTTCCTGATGAAGTAACCGTTGGTTGCGAAAGCTTGAATGTTGTGTGTATGTTTGTGTTTGTTTGTGTGTCTATCAACATGCCAGCACTTTCGTTTGGTAAGCCACAACATCTTTGTTTTTAGATGTATTGCAAATCTTCTTCTTTTCAATGGGGTTTCCAACTTTGGAAATAAAAAAAGTCTACAAGGACAAGGTCTGGAGAGTAAGGAGGACCCAGAAAATATTAGATACAGGCTCCCAGGTAGATGCTATTTTCCTTGACTTCCGGAAGGCGTTCGATACAGTTCCGCACTGTCGCCTGATAAACAAAGTAAGAGCCTACGGAATATCAGACCAGCTGTGTGGCTGGATTGAAGAGTTTTTAGCAAACACAACACAGCGTGTTGTTCTCAATGGAGAGACGTCTACAGACGTTAAAGTAACCTCTGGCATGCCACAGGGGAGTGTTATGGGACCATTGCTTTTCACAATATATATAAATGACCTAGTAGATAGTATCGGAAGTTCCATGCGGCTTTTCGCGGATGATGCTGTGGTGTATCGAGAGGTTGTAACAATGGAAAATTGTACTGAAATGCAGGAGGATCTGCAGCGGATAGGCACTTGGTGCAGTGAGTGGCAACTGACCCTTAACATAGAGAAATGTAATGTATTGCAAATACATAGGAAGAGGGGTCCTTTATTGTATGATTATATGATAGCGGAACAAACACTGGTAGCAGTTACTTCTGTAAAATATCTGGGAGTATGCGTGCGGAACGATATGAAGTGGAATGATCATATAAAATTCATTGTTGGTAAGGCGGGTGACAGGTTGAGAATCATTGGGAGAGTCCTTAGAAAATGTAGTCCATCAACAAAGGAGGTGGCTACAAAACACACGTTTGACCTATACTTGAGTATTGCTCATCAGTGTGGGATCCGTACCAGATCGGGTTGACGGAGGAGATTGAGAAGATCCAAAGAAGAGTGGCGCGTTTTGTCACAGGGTTATTTGGTAACCATGATAGTGTTACGGAGATGTTTAGCGAACTCAAATGGCAGACTCTGCAAGAGAGGCGCTCTGCATCGCAGTGTAGCTTGCTCGCCAGGTTTCGAGAGGGTGCGTTTCTGGATGAGGTATCGAATATATTGCTTCCCCCTACTTATACCTCCCGAGGAGATCACGAATGTAAAATTAGAGAGATTCGAGCACGCACGGAGGCTTTCAGACAGTCGTTCTTCCCACGAACCATATGCGACTGGAACAGAAAAGGGAGATAATGACAGTGGCACGTAAAGTGCCCTCCGCCACACACCGTTGGGTGGCTTGCTGAGTATAAATGTAGATGTAGATGTAGCAGCACAGTGATTTTGTTTTTTGTGCAGTAGTCACACACGGACAGGGATGAATGTGCAGATGCATTATCGTGATGCAAGAGCCACATTTCAGGCCATTTTCTTCTCTCACTTTCTCACAGGCATCAATAATACCATCGATTAACAGTTTGTTGCTGTGGCACAATTACATGATGAACTAATCCTTCAAAGTCAAAGAAAACTATCAGCATGGCTTTAACATTTGACCTGATCCGATCAGACAAGCTTTTTTTTGGTCCTGGAGAACCTTTCCCAACCCATTGTGAAGATTGAACCTCGGTCTGAACATCATAACTGTAGAACCACGTCTCATCGCCAGATTTGATTCTTTTAAGGAACATCTCGTTCTCATCTGCACGATCCAAAAGCTCTTTACAGGTTATGAGTTGAAGATCTTTCTGGTCTTGACTGTAGAGCCATGGGACAAACTTGGTGGCAACACGGTGCATTCCAAAGTGCTGTTTCAGGATTTGATGATGATCCGACTGAAATGTTACGTTCTTCTGCAATCTCTCAGAGAGTCTGTCTTCACTTGGTACACACAATTTCATTGACATTCCTGAAATGATGTCATCAGTAGACGTCAAAGGGCTTCCTGAATGACAGTCATCTTTAACTTCCGTTTGGCCATTTTTACACTGTGTGAACCATTCATTTTCTTGAGTTTCATGCAAAATTTAATGCAGACGCATTGCTCCTCTGAGTCTGTCATCTCGAAATTCACAAAATGTGCCACACATCATACTACTCAATACAGCACTAAACAATAACTAACGGACATACAACAATGAAACTTCTAGCTGTTAGACGTTAAACACACGCTTGTGTAGGGATGCCAACTGCATTTTGCTCCAACACACCACTGGCATGAAATTACAAATGTTCCAGAATTTTTTTAACAGACCTCGTATTTTCAAAACAATCTTTCACCCGCTATTTTACATCCTTAGTGGTTGAATGTTCGACAGGTTGAATCGTGTCTCCCTTTAAGTCTCCACAAGAAACCAGATACAAATTTTTGTAATCCTAACTTCAAAACTGCCTTAATAATCACATGTTTTCAAAAATCATTTCATCCTCTATTTTACACCCTTAACGGTCAAATTTCGAAAAAATCTTTCTTAAATGATACCTTACAGTACAAGATCAACACCCTCTACCAAATTTCATGTTTCTATCCTTAGCACTATGGGCTGTGCAATGATGAGTTGGTCAGCCAGGATGTGGCCTTATAGCATAAAAATTGAAAGTAAGTTGATCACGGAGTTTACTAGATTTTTGGTAACACCATTAAACAATGTCTTGTCTTTACGCAGTAGCTTAGGCTACTACTAGTCAAACAGCTTTATAACAAACCCTACTTTTTACAAAGTAGCTAACAGAATAGTTCATTCAATGAATCTAGGTATTCATACAATCTGTAGAAAGAAGTGCTAAGAAGTTATGATTTAAGTTTTCTTTTGAATTTGTTGGATGCCCAATTTGCTGCTTTGTGTTGTATGGCAACTTGTTGAATATCTTCCCACCAGAGTACATAACTACTGTAAAGTTCCACAAACACAATATCAGAATTCCCACTGACCAGCTTTTAATCTGCTTCCACATGAAGGAACATACTAAGACACTCAATGACATAGTAATCAGTGCAAACACATAAACACGAGGTGTACATTATGGCACAGTGTAACAGTGAAGTATACATTTGTCACATAAACATTAGAGGGGCCGAGGGTTTGGCACGTCAGCTTATATGAGGCTGTTTTGCACACGGCACAGCAATTGCTCCACCACCAATTGTCCAAGTCTGCAAAATAGCTATTAGTTGCTGCGATCACCTCCTCATTTGAATAAAATCTTTGTCCCACCAGCAATTTCCTCAAAATGGGGGACAAACAGTAGTCAGGGGGAGCCAAGTCTGGAGAGTAGGGGGGATGTGAAACGAGTTGGAATCCTATTTCCATTAATTTTGCGACCACAACTGCTGAGGTGTGTGCTGGTGCATTGTCGTGATGGAAAAGGAATTTTTTGCAGTCTAATCACCAGCGTTTTTCTTCCAGCTCTGTTTTCAAACAGTCCAATAACGATGAATAATATGCATCTGTAATAGTTTTACCCTTATCCAGGTAGTCGATGAGGATTATACCTTGCGAATCCAAAAAGACAGTCGCCATAACCTTTGTGGCCGAAGGACTGGTCTTCGCCTTTTTTGGTGCAGATTCTCCCTTGGTAACCATTGTTTAGATTGGTGTTTGGTCTCAGGATTATAGTAATGTATCCATGTTTCATACACAGTGACAAAACGATGCTTAAAGTCCTGCGGATTCTTCCTGAACAGCTGCAAACCATCCTTGCAACACTTCACACGATTCCGTTTTTGATGAAGCGTGATCAATTGCGGAACCCATGTTGCGGATAGCTTTCTCATGTCCAAATGTTTATGCAAAATATTATGTACCCATTCATTTGAGATGCCCACAGTACTAGCAATCTCACACACTTTAACTCTTCTGTCATCCTTTACCATATCATGGATTTTATGGAGTCGTAACCTCCACAGGACGTCCAGAATGTTCAGCATCACTTAAGCCCATTTGGCCACTCTGAAAATTTTGAAACCACTTATAAACTGTTCTAATCTAAGGGGCAGAGTCACTGTAATTTTTATCAAGCTTCTCTTTAGTCTCCTAAGGCGTTTTGCCTTTCATAAAGTAATGTTTATTCACCACACAAAATTCTTTTTTGTCCATTTTTTGACAATCACTCGACTTCCTTGATTCACATGAATGCCAAACACAAAGAAATAGACCAATATGACTGAAACATGGTGTGCCTTCTTTCCAAAGATGACCTGGATACACCAGTGGTGCCATCTCTCAGACTTTGCTGCGCGGACTTTTCATAGCCCGTACATCACATTTCAGCTTGAAGCGATTTTTATCATCAGCAACAAAAACCATTGAGTAAATGTACTGGGAAGTGACTATAAAAATTACAAGAGGTCTTGTTTACAGCTGCTAGCACATCATTTGTGAAATCTTGTGCTGCTTCCTGCACGGATGGAAGCCAAACGAAGAGGCAGCTATCAAATTCTGCTCATTTAAATGGGGCATTACTCTATTGTAGAACACTTTCTGAAACACATTTGAAATTACTGAGAGGACTGATATACATAGTGTAAATGATAACTGTTAAATGTATCACAGTGGTGCAGGTGAAGCAGAGATGAACAAATTGACACGGGACAGCCTCAAATTGCCTTACTAACGCCTCTAAAGCTGAAGCACATGCAAACCATTTGAGATTCTGACTGCATTCATCCTTGAATATTAAAAAAGTCTTTGTCCTTGACCTGATAAAATGTAGAATCAGTGTTTGTGCTGATGTTACCCCAAAATATTGTGAATGTTAACAGCATAAAATTAACAATTAAATCGTTCTGTCTGGCCTCATTACAAAACTACTTTGCTTGGAACAGTGAAGTTTAGATTGAATTATAAATGTAATTAGTTTTCACATAATGTTTATAAAATGCTTTTTCTTTCATTAATCTCGCAGGGAAGATTTAAATTAATAATGGTAACAAAATAGCAGAGTAAGACAGTGCCATAAAAGTGTGAGAAGATATTCGAAATCTCGTGTGGCACACATGCGCTGTAACTTAGGTAGATTTTGTAAGCCAACTTGAGGTCGTTTCCCAGCTCGATAGATCACAATTAGTGCCCCGTATCTAACTGTTCGTCTCGACTTACCTTTCACCACTCCGGTACATTGCAAGTAGTTATCGCTTACTCCCTGTATGTCTGTAATAAGGGGGGGGGGGGTTCCTTATCTCCAGTTTTGAAGATGGGTGTTACTACAGCATATTTAAGTCTGTCAGGAAACGTGCCATGACTCACTAATTGATTGCAAAGAGAGCTTAAGGGTAATACTACAAGGTTGCTATAAATCGTGCATTCATTTTCAAAGCTCTATATTTTCCAAAGTATTACATGTATAAATGTGATTGATGCATGAAGAGGACTATAAACTCAACAAGTCTTTGTTTTGCACTCTACAAATATTCTACGAGTGCCCCGTGGTCACACGAGGCACATTCGAGTGGTAGTAGAGTTCGTTCCACACCTTAAGTAGCACCATTCTGTTTGTGGTCATCACAGCAACACTGACGTGATCTCGGGATGTTCCAGTGTTCTTCACTGTGGGAGTACTTAAACACGGTCCTTTATGAAACTTCCTGGCGGATTAAAACTGTGTGCCCGACCGAGACTCGAACTCGGGACCTTTGCCTTTCGCGGGCAAGTGCTCTACCAACTGAGCTACCGAAGCACGACTCACGCCCAGTACTCACAGCTTTACTTCCGCCAGTATCTCGTCTCCTACCTGCCAGTTTTGCAGGAGAATTTCTGTAAAGTTTGGAAGGTAGGAGACGAGATACTGGCGGGAGTAAAGCTGTGAGTACCGGGCGTGAGTCGTGCTTCGGTAGCTCAGTTGGTAGAGCACTTGCCCGCGAAAGGCAAAGGTCCCGAGTTCGAGTCTCGGTCTGGCACACAGTTTTAATCCGCCAGGAAGTTTCATATCAGCGCACACACCGCTGCAGAGTGAAAATCTCATTCTGGAAACGGTCCTTTATGTACCCCCAAAGGAAAAAATCACAATGTGTCAGTTGAGGTGACCTGGGGGTGCCGAGGAAGTCTTCACCACTGTGCCCAATCCAGCTGCTTAGAAGTTTATGTTATTATACGTAATGAAGAACATTGTCGCTCGAATGAGGGGGTGCCCTGTCTGTTGGAAGATGGAAGTCTTGCAATCACTTGTGGAAACAACCACAACAGCAATGCCTCAAGATAAGAAATACCCTTCACAGTCTTCTCACAGTAGCAGAACAACTTCAGCCTCATCTGCACATAGCACAGAAAACATCGACCTTCAGCAAATCACATTCGTGCCCCACAATTTCACGAGGATTTTGAATGGGAATTAACCTTTACATTTACGTAGATGGTTGCTTCACCACTGAACATCAGCTTGAAGGTGAAATGTTTATCCGTAAGTGTGACGCAAAATTGAAGGCGGTGGCCTCAAATCTTCCAGTTTTAACTGTTGCACGAGCTGCAGACAGTGTGGTTTGAAATGTAACCAAAATCTCTCATACTGTTTGCTGCGGTATTCCAAGTTCGTAACATGTGCAGACCGTCGATTATTCTGTACTGAACTTTCCCTCACCCTTTCAATTATTGCAGCTGGCACACTCCGTTGACCGGTACTGTACCGTTTACAGAGACAAGCATCTCTAAACTTTCAATATCGACACACAATTCTTTGTTTACAAGGTAGTTCTTTTCCATATTTCCTTCTGAATGTATGCTGCAAAGTTGTAACAGATAAACATCTGTCATATTCCTGCACACAAAATATCTTTTCTTGCTTTGTTGCCATTTTGTGTGAGTTTACAGTTTTATTCAATCATCAATCATATGTTGTGTTGTTGTTGTTGTGGTCTTCAGTCCTGAGACTGGTTTGATGCAGCTCTCCATGCTACTCTATCCTGTGCAAGTTTCTTCATCTCCCAGTACCTACTGCAACCTACATCCTTCTGAATCTGTTTAGTGTATTCATCTCTTGGTCGCCCTCTACGATTTTTGCCCTCCACGCTGCCCTCCAATGCTAAATTTGTGATCCCTTGATGCCTCAAAACATGTCCTACCAACCGATCCCTTCTTCTAGTCAAGTTGTGCCACAAACTTCTCTTCTCCCCAATCCTATTCAATACCTCCTCATTAGTTACGTGATCTACCCACCTTATCTTCAGCATTCTTCTGTAGCACCACATTTCGAAAGCTTCTAATCTCTTCTTGTCCAAACAGGTTATCGTCCATGTTTCACTTCCATACATGGCTACACTCCATACAAATACTTTCAGAAACGACTTCCTGACACTTAAATCTATACTCGATGTTAACAAATTTCTCTTCTTCAGAAACGATTTCCTTGCCATTGCCAGTCTACATTTTATATCCTCTCTACTTCGACCATCATCAGTTATTTTACTCCCTAAATAGCAAAACTCCTTTACTACTTTAAGTGTCTCATTTCCTAATCTAATTCCCTCAGCATCACCCGACTTAATTTGACTACATTCCATTATCCTCGTTTTGCTTTTGTTGATGTTCATCTTATATCCTCCTTTCAAGACACTGTCCATTCCGTTCAACTGCTCTTCCAAGTCCTTTGCTGTCTCTGACAGAATTACAATGTCATCGGCGAACCTCAAAGTTTTTACTTCTTCTCCATGAATTTTAATACCTACTCCGAATTTTTCTTTTGTTTCCTTTACTGCTTGCTCAATATACAGATTGAATAACATCGGGGAGAGGCTACAACCCTGTCTCACTCCTTTCCCAACCACTGCTTCCCTTTCATGCCCCTCGGCTCTTATAACTGCCGTCTGGTTTCTGTACAAATTGTAAATAGCCTTTCGCTCCCTGTATTTTACCCCTGCCACCTTCAGAATTGCCTCACGTGTTCCAGTATTTCTACCGAATCCAAACTGATCTTCCCCGAGCTCGGCTTCTACTAGTTTTTCAATTCGTCTGTAAAGAATTCGTGTTAGTATTTTGCAGCCGTGACTTATTAGACTGATTGTTCGGTAATTCTCACATCTGTCAACACCTGCTTTCTTTGGGATTGGAATTATTATATTCTTCTTGAAGTCTGTGGGTATTTCGCCTGTCTCATACATCTTGCTCACCAGATGATAGAGTTTTGTCATATCAATATCAATCATATATGTAACTGTAATACTTTGGAAAACATTGAGCTCTGAAAACGAATGACTCATTCGTAGTAGTCCTGTACAAAGCCAGCTCATTATTTTAATATTCTGCTAGAATCACCATCATACCCAGCAGAATTACTACTTTTTAGTGACATGCTGAATTCTGCAATTTCCTTGGGGGCTATGTTTCTGAAATTAATCTCTGTTGGGCTCAATTTCGTTTGGGTCACTACATTTATTTCATTTTTAGTAACATTCCAAACAGTTTTAGTCTTATTCTTGGCAACTTTTATTTTTTGATACAGTACATAAGTTTTGCGTTTTTAGTGACAGATTGGAGAATTCTACGATACCGGTGATAATAGAGTTTCAAATACTGACTACTGTTTATTCTCTGAATTCCTAGCACAAGTAGTTAACCATCGCTTATCCCAGCTTTTGTTGTTTTGCCCTTATTTGTATTAGGTAAAACAAAGTCTCAAAGTACTGTAGTAATATGTTTAACAAAGAGTTAAGTTTTCCATCAACACTATCTGCTTTACAAATTTCTCCTCAGCAGTCTTCAAATAATTTCTCAAAAATCTATGATCAAGTGACTGTTTACGATTCTGTGGTATAATACTTTTCTTCTATCGACTTAAATGGTCAGTAAATTTCATTGTTAACATTTGACCAGCATGGTCAGGTAAACCACTGACTATTGGTTGGTTGGTTTCATGCTCCATGAATAGTCTTGCACAAGAAATCATGCATCACAAATTTGTAATTACGGTAACATGCTGAACATTTCAAGGGCTTTTGTGTGTGTGTGTGTGTCTGTGTCTGTGTACTAGTTACTGGTCTTACAGCTAAACCACTAGTTTGTTGGATCTAAAATCAAATGGTCAGTAGTTGTTACATGATGTTCTTCAATCCTCAAAGAAGATTGCACTGTGGAAAATAATCTGACATTGCACATGTAGAACTCTAGGTGTCCTCAGTCAGTACTAGCTGACAGAAAATCAACACCAAAGTCTCTACAAACAATAATTTTCCTCTTAACTCTGTATTGTATTATTAAAACTGTTTCTAGATGCTCTATGAAGTGCCAGTGGTCATTAACTGCCAGTACTTCGAGTTGTGTGCTTCCTGATGTCCTATTGAGGCACAGCATTAAAACAGGTTCAGCGCAACATTTGGTAATGTGTAGGTCCTGGATTTAACTCCATCTTTGGATATGTAGTCATTCCTCCTCTTTTTGCTGGTTCTACAGTGGTGTGATATTTCATATCCATTATGATGAACCTGCTCATTGTCAGTGATTTCTATTTTATGTATTGATATGCGCAACAAGACTGCTGAAAATCCATCTAGTTTTTAATTTTTTTGAATGGATATGAGAAATAACTCTTTTTTTCATTTATGAGGCTTTCTTTAATAATGAGACGTTTGATGTTCTGGTGGAGGACTCTAAATGCATATCCTTCGTTTTGCCCAAGATGTACTAGTAGCTATCTGAACTGAAACTATATTAATTCTATAGTTCAGCCTTACATATGAAGTTATTGTAAAATAGGCTCAGTGAATCACTGGAGTAGGATGGATACTGCTTTGGTCAGACTGGATGCTTCTGGCAATAAGTCACATAAGCAGCCTCTCACCAGAAGCATTCAGATGCACACTGTGCCACATATGATGTGGTCGTGTGAGGGGCGATGCACCGGTCACAACCGCGCGTGAACATCTCTCCCCCGCGAGTGAACAAGTTATGTGTTAATAACTTCCACAGAAAACTTCATCCTGGGCTTATCATACTGCTGAAAGACTGACATGATTTTTGCACTAGTGTGAGGAACCTTCTCAGCAGTATTCCTGATAGCACCTTCAACAGTATGAGGTTATGGTGCAAACTGTCAACTTCATCTCCTGCTATTACTACACAACCTATTCCAAGATCCTTCACTAAAGAGCCTAGATCTCAGGTGACATCACTGATCCCTGTACTTGGCATAAAAATATTGGTTATACGTTACTCACATCCCAAAAACTTCTCAAAATGGTTCTGACATTCCCCTCACGTGAATTGAACAGAGATCCAGGGCCCAATGGATTCCCTATGAGATTCTATATTGAATTTGTAGCTACTTTAATTATAATCTATCATTAGGCCCAATGAACAAAAAACATGCCCAGTCGTCGGAAGGAAGCACAGGTCGCACCCGTTTACAAAGAGGATTGTAGAAGTGATCCAAAAAACTACCAACCCGTATCCTTCATCTACATCTACACCTACATGGATACTCTGCAAAATCACATGTGCCTGGCAGACAGTTCATCAAACCTCCTTCACAGTAGTTCTTTATTATTCCAGTATCGAACAACGCGCGGAATAAATGAACACCTATATCTTTCCGTGTGAGCTCTGATTTCCCTTATTTTATTATGAAGAGTGTTTCTCCCTATGTAGGTCAGAATCGGCAAAATATTTTCACATTCAGAGGAGGAAGTTGGTAATTGAAATTTCGTGAGAAGATTCCACTGCAACAAAAAGCTCCTTTGTTTTAATTATGTCCATACCAAATCTTGTATTATGTCAGTGACACTCTCTCTCCTATTTATTGATAATACAAAATATGGTGCTCTTCTTTGAACTTTCTTGACATACTCTGTTAATTCTGTATTGTAAGGATCTCACACCGCATATTTTTGTCGTAGACTCTTAGAACATAGTCTGCGCTCAAACATAATGAGGTATCTCAAACAGAATGTCCTCCTCTGTGCCAAACAGCACAGATTCTGAAAACGTGGGTTATGCGACAATTTAACTTGCATTTTTCTCACATAACGTGGTGAAAGGCAGTCAAATGGAAAGCATTCCACACAGTACACACTGCTCTTATAGTCAAAACTATGATTGTACAGTGTATCAAGCAAAATTTGTGACTGGACTGCGAACTTTTTTTTGGCAGGGATGATGCAGCATGTTACCTTGGATGAAGAGCATTGACAGGTGTAGAAGTAACTTCAAATGGGCCCCAGGGAAGTGTGTTGGAACCCTTGCTGTTCACGTACCATATTAATGACCTTGCAGAAAATATTAATAGTTACTGCAGATTTTTTGCAGGAAATGTTAAGAAACGTAGACCTGTGCACTTCACAAAACAACAAATATACAATATCCTATGACTACAATATCAATGAGTTACAGCTGAAATTGGACAACTCCTGCAAATACCTATGTGTAACATTATGTATGGGTCATAGGAATAGCAGGTGGTAGACTAAGATTACGGTTATTTTGTAGACTACTTGTGAAAGCAGTCTACAAAGGAAATTGCTTACACGTATTTGTGCAACCCATTCAGGAATATTTCTCAAGTGTCACAGAGACACTAAAGGAACTCAACTGGCACTCTCTTGGAGACAGACATAAACTAATCTGAAAAAGACTGCTTATAAAGTTTCAAGAATCAGCTTTAAATTATGACTCTGGGAATATACTACAGCCCACTACATAACACTCACATAGGGATCGTGAGGACAAGATCAGAATAATTACTGCACACACAGAGACATTTAAACAACCGTTCTTCATTCACTCCGTTTGTGAATGGAAAGGGAAACAACTCTAATAACTGGTGCAATGGGATGTACCTTCTGCAATGCACTTCACAGTGATTTGCAGAGTATGGATGTAGATGTGGAATATTTCTCAGCAATAAGACCACTTCTGATGGAGGCCACAATCTATGTCTCAGAATCTGTGAATAAAAAGCATTATGATCATATTTGATGGTCACAGAATCCACATAGTATCAGCCCAAAAAATCAATGTTTTGGTGTGGCCTCATGTGTGACATGATAATTGGACTGTTCTTCTTTGCTGAGAATATTCCCACAGGAACAGTCCACCTAGACATGTTGGAAATGTTTGCTTTCCCCAGGTTGAAGATCTGCAACCAAACCTGTGGTTTCAACAAGATGAAGCTCAACCTCACTGGTCCTCGGATGTTTGGAAAACTTTGAATTGAACATTTCCAGGATGCCGGATTGGACATGACGGACCCACGAATTGGCCTCCGCATTCTCCTGATCCTTTTTCTCTGGGGCTATGTGAAGGACAGGGTATTTGCCACTGCACTGCAGGAGCTTCAAGACCTCCGTACTGAGATTGTGGAAGTCATCAGTACACATCCCTGTAGACATGGTGCAGCAGGCATGGATGGAAACTGAATAGAGACAAGGCATTCTTTGTATCACTGCAGGGGCCCATGTGAAACAGTGTTTATCTGATGTTATCTGCAAGCATTTGGCACGTGTTTTAATTGATGCGTATTTTTTTTTTAATTTAACTCGACATAAAACTTATTTTTGAGAAATAAATAAATTTATTGCATTAATGTTTGTGCTCGGAGCATACTTCACAAGCAATACATCTGCAATGCATAGAAAAAATGTCGAAAATATCTTTCAGTAGGTGATAATTTTTTCACATTCTGTGACATATCAACAACCTTGTCATTTATTTTGCAATATTGTAAGCATATATTTTTCTCAATTTATTCTTTTAAAGCTTATGTTATACATAAAAATACAAGAAATTTTACACATAACACATTTCTCGACATTTGTTAACAACAGTATTTAAATACTGATTATAAAAATATGTTAAACATTTATATAATGGCAGTGATTTCAGAGTCAATTTGTTAATGCCTTTAGGAAGCATTCCCTCACTGCAGTCTGTTCTTCAAGGCAGAAATTGTTAAAACATTCTGTCAACTGATATAACAGGCTATTGTTGACGGAGCTCACAATTAATAACTGTAGGCACAGAGATTCATTAGTAGCAGATACAAGAAAATGTGCACACACACACACATTTACATAAATGTCGATCCTAGTCATAAGCATTAGGGTACATCATTTGAGGAAAAATGACTGAACTAAAAGTTTTCACAATAAACATGAAATCTCTCTCTCTCCTTCCCCCTTCCATGCACTCTCAAACACATGCATGCGCGTGTGCAGAGACAGACAGACAGAGACACACACACACACACACACACACACACACACACACAAACACTCTACATGCACCCATAAATTATTCTATCCAGCTATATCATTCATCCTAAGAGGAGAAGATAAGAATATGAAGCTAAAAATATTTCATATACAGAAGTGCTATTTCTTTAAAAAAAAGTACATGTAAGTGGCTGGTACAGTTTATACGTTAATTACCATCTTTTGTGACAGTAATTAAAATCTTATTAAGACCAAATGCTTTTCACCTTATTTTAAAGCACCTTCAGTGGTCAAGATTTTTTGTTGTTTTACTTCATTCTTCCTGTTATCCCACATGTATGTGTTGGATTGTAGCACATAGCTTTTTCACTGCACTAAATACGGGGCAAATCAAAATTATGTGAACAATCTTAATTTTGTTTCGTATTGTATTCCAGTTTGCTAGTACACATGACTGATAGACTCACACTGGAGCAGAGAAGAGTGGTTGCAAGTTTAATGGAAGTTGTGCAGTCGGCAACAGAAGTGTGTCGAAGATTTGCAGAACAATTTCCACATAACTCATTTAGCAATTTATCACATTTACCAGAAGTTTGAAGCAAATGAATCAGAAGCAGACAATTATCACAGGACTTGGGGGGGGGGGGGGGGCGATGACCTTCAACAGGTAGAAGTGAAGTGAAGATGGCTCTATTGCAGGAGGCCACACTACAGGATCCACCAAAATCGACAAGACGTTGGTGTCAGCAAATAAGGATTCCACAGAGGACAGTGAACCAAATTCTATCAAAGGACCTTGACATGCAACGAAATCACCTATAAACTGTCCAAGATTTGACCGCTCAGCAAAAACAGGAACAAGAAGAACGCTCCGAGATTCTTGTAGAAATGTCATGGATGCAACCAGGCATTATCAGGCAAATGATTTCCAGTGACAAAGTTACCTTTTATACCAGTGGTCACGTAAAATGTAAATGTCGTGTGACTAGGGCCTCCCATCGGGTAGACCATTCGCCGGGTGCAAGTCTTTCGATTTGACGCCACTTCGGCAACTTGAACATCGATGGGGAGGAAATGATGATGATTAGGACATCAAAACACCCAGTCCCTGAACGGAGAAAATCTCCGACCCAGCCGGGAATCGAACCCGGGCCCTTAGGATTAACATTCTGTCCCACTGACCACTCAGCTACTGGGGATGGACTGTAGTAACGTTAACTGTCACAACAACAAATTTTCTGGGGTACTATTCATGTACCATTCGTGAGCAAAAACATGCATCCCTCAGGGTAAATATGTGATGTGACACAACTAAATGGATTCTTCTCCTCAAACTTCTCCCACAAGATGAAACAATTAATGCTGCATGATACTGAGAAATCCTAAAAAATATGAAGGAGGTCAAAACAGAGCAAAAGACGGAGAATGTTAACAAAGGAAGCGTGCTTGTTGCATGCCAATGCACATCCCCAGACAGCCAGTGCCACAACGAAACCTTTGGATTCATCTGACTGGGACATTTTCTATCATCTCACTCACAGCACTTATCTGACACCTCTATGAAATTGTTTATGGGTTGAAAATGGTTTTCTAACAATGGCAAGGTCCAGTTTGTCATAAACAATGAGCCAAAGAGTCCAAAGGAGACTTTTTTGTCAAAAGTTGCAGAAATCTCGTCCTTCGGCAAAATGTGCATTGAGAATTAAGGCGACTATGTCAAAAAAATAATGTTTGATCTACATCCCTAAATTTGTAAATTTTTCATTACCTGTTCAATTTTCAAACAATCAATTTCTAGATTTTTCATACAAAGATATTGTTTTAATATTTTTTCTGATAAATCTTCTTTAACTATTGCACTGTTTTATTTATAGCCTAAAGGAGGTTACTTTCCAGATAGCCCTCACAGTTAAAAATCTATAAAGTTTTGTGGAGCCAACTCGGAATATCCTTAAATGACACTAACTCTGTTAATCTATAAACATAGCATTAGTCCATCATTCGTGACACTGGCTACATATTTCAGTAGCTAATTTCCAAAATAGTTTTCCGAGATTAACTCTGTTGGCGTCTCGAGATTTTCATCCTCTTGTCGTTTGTCCTCGGTGGTGGTGGAGTCTCTGTCTGCATGTGTCGATTGTAAACACTGCAAACAAATACAGAAAGGTGATTAACTGTACTGAAAGAAAATTCAGTCCTTAAAGCTAATAAATTACTTGTCTTAAGGAGATAAAATGTTTAGTACTGCTGACAAGCGCTGTCCCTACAAATCGATCAATTTGCTCGACAGATGTCTCGAGAAGAATTCATCAGCTATGTAAGTTTCATGCATCTGCATCTATATCTACACGGATATGCCACAAATCACACTTAAGTGACTGGCAGTAGGTTCAGCGAACTACCTTCACAATAATTATCTATTATTCTACTCTCAAACATAGTACAGGAAAAACGAAGACCAAATCTTTCCATGCAAGCTCTGATTTCCTTTATTTTATTATGATGATTGTTTCTCCCAATGTAGGTCAGTGTCAACAAAATATTTTCCCATTCAGAGGAGAAAGTTGGTGACTGAAATTTTGTGAGAAGATTCCACCACAATGAAAAACGCCTTTCTTTTAATGATGTCAGTGACATTCTCTCCCCTATTTTGCGATAATTCAAAATGTGCTGCTCTTCATTGAACTTTCTCGATGTACTCCATTAAACCTATCTGGTAAGGATCCCAGACCACGCAGCAGAACTCCAAAAGAGGACGGACCAATGTAATGTAGGCAGTCTCTTTAGTAGATCTGTTACATTTTCTATGTATTCTTTCCAATTTAAATTGTCCATAATTGTAATTCCTAGGTATTCAGTTGAATTCAGCCTCCAGATTTGATTGATTTATCATATAACTGAAGTTTAATGGATTTCTTTTGGCATTGATGTGGATGACCTCACACTTTTCATTATTGCTAATTTTTGCAACATTCGGATATCTCTTCTAAATCATTTAGCGATTGGTTCCAATCTTCTGATGAGTTTACTAAATGATAAATGACAGCATCATCTGCAAACAACCTAAGACGGCTGCTCAGATTGTCTCCTAAATCGTTTATACAGATAAAAACAGCAGAGATCCTATAACACCACCTTGGGGAACGCCAGAAATCACTTCTGTTTTACTTGATGACTTTCTGTCAGTTACTATGAACTGTGACCTTTCTGACAGGAACTCACAAATCCAGTCACATAACTGAGATGATATTCCGTAAGCATGCAACTTCACTACAAGCCGCATCAAACAGAACAGATATCTGACACATTTAGTAACATGCTGATCCTGTAAAAATACAGGATAAGGTCAGGAAAAAGAGGGAGTTTATTTTTAGTAGGGTATAATGTGTGGTGTGGCATGGACCACACGGATAATCATTTGATGGAGTTTTTGAAATCAGTTTTGTTGAGGTCAGTCTTTGTAAAGTAGTATATAGGCACTTCACAATGAATTGTGCAACTTTGTGTATAACCCAAAAAGGAGAAATTAATGAAGTCAGCGTGACATGTAAATGAGAATCATCCCCGAGAACTTGCATTTATTTGGAGTAATAAACAAGAAGTGGAATGAAAACAGGTGTCGGATTCTTGACAGTCAATGGCGAAAGTGGGCAACAGTTAACTCAATCCCCAAAGTTAAGTAGCATTACCATAAAATATTAGTTTCAATTCTCTGTTACTATCCAATACTGTTAACTCTCTGTGATGGGTTTCATGTCTTTTTGATCAGATCACCTGTCAGTAACAATTTTTAGCTACTCTGCCAATCTGAATTTTTGTGTATTATCGGATAGTTACATTACAAGGTCACTCAGACCCCAGGATGAGAGGGGCTATAGCGAGAAAGAGGGTAATCAAGGAAGAAGAGGGAGGCATCAGAAAGAATAGGTCAGTGGTGGCACAGCTTGTGCAGAATTATTTGGCCAGTGTGCAGAAACACATTCTCGTTCTCAGCGCTGGACAAGTCTGGCCCTCTGTTCCTGAGTCGACCGTCTCATTTGCCGATTGCCCAAACAACTATGAGTATTGTCCATTACGAATGAAATGTTCTCTGCTTGCCTCGGCTACAGTGCGAGAATGGAGGCGTGCGCATGCTGGTCGCACTGCAACCTTTCACAAATGAGTTTAAAGAAACTATTTGGTAAAAAAATCTGATTCTCGCACATTTCATAGCATCATTCATCAGCTTCATGATGAACTGCCTATCATTTCATCAACAATCATAGTAACTGTAATATTTCTATATCCAGAAATGTGCTGTGCCAAATTCGGATACTTCGCAATGTAAACTATGGATCGCTTTGAGTCTGCATTCAGTGCATGTTAAAGTATGTAGCGCACTCACTTCCGATCATCTGTGCAAATCAGAGTGATATATTCGTATTATCCTTCAGATATTGTGGTGTCACCGCTAGACACCACACCTGCTAGGTGGTAACTTAAATCGGCCGCGGTCCTGTAGTACATGTCGGACCCGCGTGTCGCCACTGTGTAATCGCAATCCTAGCGCCACCACATGGCAGGTCACAAGACACGGACATGACCTCGCCCCAGTTGTACGGACGACATAGCTTGCGACCAGACCTACCAAGTCTTCCTCTCATTTGCCGAGAGACTGATAGAATAGCCTTCAGCTTATTCCCTAGCTACTACCTAGCAAGGCGCCAATTGTATCAGTGCTAATAGCTTACTACTATTCAAGAGATGTATTCCAACAAGAGAATAAAGTTAAGTATATTATTCCAGCTACGTACTTTTCTTCTTATTCATTAATAAGTCTCATGTTCCAGTACTTCACGCCCGTCTGCGTTAGTTTAGCGTGCACTTTCAGCCACTTCGATCTACAAGGTGTTGGCCCAGCTGCCGACACATCACATGGCGACGAGAGAAAGTGTTTTTTCTGCTTTGGACTGATTTGTTCTTTTTCCCTTTTTGTGCTCTGATTTGCTTGTGTCATGGCTTCGCCACAATCTCCAGATGTACTGTCCGAATTTTTTCGCTTGCAGAATCAGCAGACGCAGGCGTTATTGGAAGCCCTTGGACAGCTCGTCCAGGGTCAACGTGCGCTGCAAACCGATGCGGCAGCCGCCGCTTCATCGCTACCGCAGCCACACAACGCTGTCGCACCGCCATTTAGGCCCTTTGAGGCCGAGTGCGACACCTGGACTGAGTGGGCCAGCCAGTTCCAGTTTCATCTCGCCGCGTACAGAATACAAGGTAAAGAGCGGCAGCCGTTTTTGCTTTCTTGTGTCGGTGTGTCTACCTACCGTGTGATAGTGAAATTGTTTCCCCGACGCGACGTAGCAACTCTGTCCTACGAAGAAATTTTGTCGGCTTTAGATGCCTATTTCAAAGAAACAGTAAATGTAGTTGCAAAACGGTATACGTTCTTTCGTACAAAACGTACGGCCGGTCAGACTAATAGGGAGTGGGTTGCAACTTTGCAAGGCCTTACTAGAGACTGCGCGTTTGCCTGTGAATGTGGCCTCCCATATTCCGATACAATGGTGCGTGATGCAATAGCACAGAACGTTTCTGATGTTCGCATACGGGAACAGATTTTGAAACTCGTAAATCCCTCCCTTCAACAAGTGATAGACATATTGGATAGGCAAGACACACTTGACTTTGCTCAGGACTCATTTGAAACTTCGCCAGCAGTGTGTCACATTAATCAGCCCGCCGGGCCCGCTGCACGGGACGCTAAGCGGCCCTCGCGCCCGTCGCAGCCTCGCTCGCAAACACGTGCGCCGCGTAAGCAAGCAACTGCAGTGAAATCATGCCCGCGGTGTGCAACTAGACATTCGCGTGAAAATTGCCCGTCACGCCAAGCTATTTGCTTTTACTGTCAAAAGAAGGGACATGTTCAAAGTGTTTGCCAGAAGAAGCTTAGATCAGACAATCGCAATAATTCCAGGCCTTTTGCTTCGCGCCGGAATCGAACCCAGGACAATCAGGCTCGTGGACCTTCGCCCATGGACATTAATGTAGTTCATTCCCACCCGTCCAGTGACACTTTAGCTAACAGTGACTGTGTTCGTCCCACCAAAAGTGTGTGTCGACGTCGCAGGAAATCCCGTAAAGTCGCAAGTGCTTCTGTACCTGTATCAGTTCAAATTGCACGTGACAGTCGCTCTTGTCGTCAACAGGACAATAAACTTTTTGTGGACCTAGACTTTGCAGGCAAAGTGATACCATTCCAGCTCGATACCGGAGCTGCAGTTTCGTTGCTCAATCACGACACGTACAAACAACTGGGCAAACCGCCATTGCGTGCCGCAAATGTTAAGTTAACTAGTTACTCAGGACAGCAGATCCCTGTGTTAGGACAGTGCAGCCTTCTTGCAACATACAAGGGACAAACAAAACTTGTATCATTTTACGTTCTTCGTTCTTCTAGTGCAGTGAACTTGTTTGGCTTAGATTTGTTTCAATTGTTTAATATGTCTATAGTAGATCAGGTCCTATCAGTGAATCAGACTGTGCCTTCCGCCAGTGTTTCTCGTCTTTGTGAAGAATTTGCAGACATTTTTGCACCGGGCCTGGGTTGCGCTAAGGACTATGCAGCACATTTGGAACTGAAAGACAACGCGCAACCGAAATTTTTCAGAGCGCGCAATGTTCCCCACGCATTGCGTGATGAGGTCGCAAGAACATTGCACGATTTAGAATCTCAAGGTGTGATTGAACGTGTGCAGGCTTCTCTCTGGGCCTCACCCTTAGTAATTTTGCCAAAACCTTCCGGAAAATTGAGACTTTGTGTGGACTTCAAGGCCACTGTGAATCCACAACTTGTGACTGCTCCTTTTCCTTTGCCCCGCCCGGAAGATCTTTTTGACAAACTGTGCCCGGGAAAATATTTTTCAAAATTGGACCTAGCAGATGCGTACTTGCAGATACCTGTGGACGAAGACTCCCAGCGCGTCTTGGTGGTAAACACGCATCTTGGCTTGTATCGCTTCAAAAGACTGCCATACGGGTGTGCCTCCGCCCCTGCATTGTTTCAGCAATATTTACAAACTAATTGTGCGTCGGTCCCTACTGCTGCGAACTATCTGGACGATATTGTGATCTCAGGACAGACAGAAGCAGAACATTTGCAAAATCTCCGAACATTATTTCAGGTATTGCGTCAGAATGGACTTCGCTTGAGAAAGGACAAATGTGTGTTCTTTGCTCGGGCCTTACCCTACCTGGGGCATGTCATAAATGCCCAAGGTATACATCCGAGTCCAGAGCACCTCCGTGCCATACAGGACTTACCTGCTCCGCAAGATTTGAAACAGCTACAGAGTGTGTTGGGTAAAATAAATTATTATCATAAATTTTTGCGCAATGCTTCTTCCATTTCAGCTCCGCTTCATCGCTTACGCCGTAAAGGTGTTCTGTTCGTCTGGACGACGGAATGCGAACGCGCCTTTCGCCAGTTGAAATCGGCGTTACTTTCAAATACTTGCCTTACGCCATTCGATCCCCGAAAACCCCTTTTGTTGATGGTAGATGCATCGGATTTCGGGATCGGTGCTGTGCTTGCGCACAAAGATGGCTCCCATGATCGCCCTATTGCCTTTGCGTCCAAATTGCTCTCATCTGCGCAAAGAAAATATTCACAGATAGAGAAAGAAGCTTTAGCTCTCGTGTTTGGTGTTACCAAGTTCCATGACTTCTTGTATGGTCGTCACTTTACCATCATCACAGACCACAAACCGTTGACATCGCTTTTTCATCCGAGCAAGCCTGTACCTCCACGTACAGCGCAGAAATTCATTCGCTGGTCACTTTTTCTCTCGCAGTACCGCTACGATATCTTGTATCGGTCCACTGCTAAGCACGGCAACGCTGATGCGTTGTCCCGTTTGCCTGTTGCTGAGGATAAGGCATTCGATTCTTCCGAACTTGCTTGCATGTTCATTGATTCGGAAACCGATGACGTGGTCGACTCGTTTCCGATTGATTTTCGTCGTGTAGCTACAGCCACAGCTGCTGACCCTGTCCTTGCTACTGTTTTGCGTTTTGTTGCTACGCAATGGCCCTTGTCAAAGTCACGGATCGAGAATCCTTTGGTTCGCCGTTTTTTTGATCACAAGGAGAGACTTTTTGTACGACGTGGTGTTTTGTTGTTGCGTTCCGATAATGATCAGTCCCGAGTCGTGGTCCCACGTTCGTTACAGTCCTCTGTCTTAAAGCTTCTTCACCAAGGACATTGGGGTATAGTGCGAACGAAACAGCTTGCTCGTCAGCACTGTACTTGGTTCGGAATCGATGCTGCGATTACGAATATGTGCTCCTCTTGCGTGGCGTGTGCAGAACAACAATCCGCACCGCCGCGGAAATTCTTTGCATGGCCGAAAGCCACTTCCCCTTGGCAACGCTTGCACATAGATTTTGCTGGTCCGTTCTGGAATGCTCGATGGTTGGTTGTGGTCGATGCTTTCAGTAATTTTCCTTTTGTTGTCCGGATGTCTTCCACGACGTCTTCTGCCACAATCCAAGCCTTGTCTGCTATCTTTTGCATTGAAGGTCTTCCGCAGACTATTGTTTCCGACAATGGCCCACAATTCATGTCCGCAGAATTTCAGTCATTCTGCAAGGCCAATGGTATTCAACATCTGACGTACGCGCCGTTTTCGCCTCAGTCAAACGGTGCCGCTGAACGATTGGTCCAGACTTTCAAGTCACAGATGTTGAAATTGAAAGAGTCGCATTCTCGGGAGGACGCATTGTTGCTCTTTTTGTCTTCGTATCGCTCTCAGCCCCGCGATGGTCGCTCGCCGGCTGAATTGCTCCATGGTCGATCTCATCGCACCCTGATGTCTTTGCTACATCCGCCGCATCAGGTTCCTGTGCAGCGGCAGACTCCTGTTTTTGCTCCTGGCGACGTTGTCTATTATCGCAACTATCGCGGTTCACAGCGTTGGCTCGCAGGGCGCATTCTTCGCTGCCTCGGCCGCGCGATGTATTTGGTTTTGGGGGCCTCTGGTGAGGTGCGTCGGCATCTCAATCAGCTGCGCCTCTGTCGTCGCCTGGGTTCTGCCGCTCCCCGTCTGCTTTCAGCGACGGAGCCGTCAGGTCAGCGCCTTGGGGACCCATCTACTGGCTCGCCTCATCCCCAGGTGTTACCGACGCTGCCTTCCATTTTGCCCCATGGCGTCGCGCCGCCGCCGCAGCCGCCGCCGGCGCCGCCCGCAGTGGACGCGTCGCTGCAACCGCCTGGCGCCTCCCTGGGTCACGCGCCGCCGCTCGCTTCCCGTGACCAGCCGTCCTCCGCCATGGACCTCTTGCCCGCTCCGGACCAGATGTCGTCTTCGCCCGTCGGGTGCTCCGACCACATGGAGGTCGACCCTTCTGTCTCATTACGTGCGCATACACCTCATGTTGACGTGCACCCTGGACTAGGTTTGCAGGCGTTTCCTAGCTCCCCTCGGACCGAATGGCCGGGTGCGGGTGGCACAGCCTCGCCTGTTGTTAGGCTCCCCACCTCATCGCATACGTCCACATGGGGTCCTCCCCACGGCGGGCGGAAGCCTTATCTCACGACCGTTCGCCGATTTGCGGGGGAGGAATGTGGTGTCACCGCTAGACACCACACCTGCTAGGTGGTAACTTAAATCGGCCGCGGTCCTGTAGTACATGTCGGACCCGCGTGTCGCCACTGTGTAATCGCAATCCTAGCGCCACCACATGGCAGGTCACAAGACACGGACATGACCTCGCCCCAGTTGTACGGACGACATAGCTTGCGACCAGACCTACCAAGTCTTCCTCTCATTTGCCGAGAGACGGATAGAATAGCCTTCAGCTTATTCCCTAGCTACTACCTAGCAAGGCGCCAATTGTATCAGTGCTAATAGCTTACTACTATTCAAGAGATGTATTCCAACAAGAGAATAAAGTTAAGTATATTATTCCAGCTACGTACTTTTCTTCTTATTCATTAATAAGTCTCATGTTCCAGTACTTCACGCCCGTCTGCGTTAGTTTAGCGTGCACTTTCAGCCACTTCGATCTACAAGGTGTTGGCCCAGCTGCCGACACATCAGATATCATAAATGGTTTGAGATACCAAGAACAACTTTTGGCAAATGGTAGACTGCAATGCAGAGTATTTTGCCATATAGTTAACAAGCAAAATTTTCTTATCAACTACAATAGACAAGTGACTATAGATTTTGTCAATGGATTAATGTAATTCTTCGAAGGGTTATTGATAGGTGGTGAAATGAAAATTAGTATGGTTTCTGTAATACCATAAATGAATGAATCGGACTTTTATTTCTACAGCAAGCATGAGATTTTCATTAGGATTCACTTGTCCTCAATTGTTTGATTAATAGTAGACTGTTTCATACTTACATTGCAACTGCAGCTGCATTAGCATATTAGTGTGGTGAAATAGTGCAAACACCACTATGTTTTAGAAAAAGAACTTAATTTAACATGGCAACAAGAGACAGGAAAAAAGGTACACAAGATAAGCAACAATAAATTATTCTCTCTGATCAGTTTCAGTTTAATCCTGTACCAATGTGATACTGGCATAACCTGTTAATACGACTGTTTGCAGGCCCGTTAGCTGTAGTGTACAAGTTCTGTGAGACACGAGTTTGTGTGAAGGCTTATACTGTAGCGCTACACCTCCCTACCACACCGCCCCATCTGCAAGGGAGGCCCCCCCACCACTACTTTTGCCCCCTCCCCTACCACATGGCTAGCAGCCAATTAATATTGTATGCACTCTAGATCGGTACGCATTGTACCAACTCCATCCCAGAGATGATAAGAACACAGTGGGAAGTAGAAACAGATTACGGGCAAGAGACATCAATAGTGCATTTAAGAATTACGACAAAAAATATATCGTCTCTAACCTACTCTCCGTGACACCTTCCACTTCATTTTTTCTGCCCTCATCCTTACAGATTTATTCCTCATATAGTCAAGTCTGAGTGACTTTCTGGTGCATCTCCTTTTTAACATTACCTTTCTGTTTCTCAAGGAAGCAAATGTTTGTTCTGAAAGGTAGGATAGTGCATCACGTCCACTTTTATGAATGTCTAACAGCACCACTAAATACGGCTAGCAGTGTGTGTATTGTGGCTGAGTTAGCAGAGAAGAAAGATATGTTCTAAATGTTATCTATTCAAGAATGTGAACAAATGTAAGAATTACTAAAATTGGATTTTGGATTTAATCTAATTAAAAATTGCTAATTCCACGTGATCTATGAAAAATAATTCAAATCCAGGACTTTATGCAAGTAATAGAATGACAATGATCAGGAACATTGATCTGTTAAGTCTGCAGGTCATGGCCTAGCTGTAGGTAGAGTACAGTTTTTCTTCAGCACTCACTAAGAAGGGCACAACCCGGTCACCCTTTACCCTGGTACTGATTCGGTAGGAGCCTCAGTACACCTAAGTTGCCCTGGAAGAAATGGAATAAGGTAAAACCTCTGCCACTGCCTGGAACTGAAGGTGGGCCCTGCATGGTTGGAGTCTAGTGCTCTATCAACAAGACCACTGTGCCCACATAGAACTAAAAGTCAAGTACGAGTAATGTCTCACTTCCTGCTCTGGAATAATTTTAAATCTATTGTAGTGGACTCATTGTTTTGGCATACATTACAATTACAGTTAAATTTTGTTCAAATTAAATCACCACAATAAAGTGAGTGCAGGAGAGTTAGACTATACGGACGGCGCTTCAAGCAGTCAACAGTTCTGTAAAAGAGATAGAGAACCCTGCAGAGCTTGTGGAAGGCACATTTCTCTGCAGCTAACTGTACCATCGCTGGGACATTCCGCCCTGTCAGAGACAGAGCCAATTGTCAAAGCAGTCATGTAACATGCATTATGTGATGAAAAGTATCAGGACACCCCCAAAAACATATGTTTTTCATATTAGGTGCATTGTGGTGCCACGTATTACCACATACCCCATATCAGCGACCTCAGTAGTCATTAGACATTGTGAGAGAACAGAATGGGGAGCTCTGCAGAACTCATGGACTTTGAACATGGTCAGGTGATCGGGTGTCACTTGGATAATATGTCTGTATGCCAGATTTCCACATTCCTAAACATCCCCAGGTCCACTGTTTCTGATCTGATAGTGAAGTGGAAACGTGAAGGGACACGTACAGCACAAAAGCGTACAGGCCGACCTCGTCTGTCGACTGACAGACACTGCCAACAGTTGAAGAGGGTCGTCATGTGTAATAGGCAGACATGTATCCAGACCATCACACAGGAATTCCAAACTGCATCAGGATCCACTGCAAGTACTATGAAAGTTAGGTGGGAGGTGAGAAAATTTGGATTTCATGGTCAAGCGGCTGCTTATAAGCCACACATCATGCCGGTAAATACCAAACAATGCTTCGCTTGGTGTAAGGAATGTAAATGTTGGACGATTGAACAGAGGAAAAATGTTGTAGGGACTGACGAATCACGGTACACAATGTGGTGATCTGATGGCATGATGTGGGTATGGCGAAAGACCGGTGAACGTCACCTGCAGCGTGTGTAGTGCCAACAGTAAAATTCGGAGGCGGTGGTCTTATGGTGTGGTTGTGTTTTTCATGGAGGGGGCTTGCACCCCTTATTGGTTTGCATGGCACTATCACAGCACAGGCCTATATTGATGTTTTAAGCACCTTCTTGCTTCCCACTGTTTACGAGCAATTCGGGGATGGCGATTTGCATCTTTCAACACGATTGAGCACCTGTTCATAATGCACGGCCTGTGGTGGAGTGGTCACATGATAATAACGTCCTTGTATTGGACTGGCCTGCACAGAGTCCTTACCTGAATCCTATAGAACGCGTTTGGGATGTTTTGGAACGCCGACTTCGTGCCAGGCCTCACCGACCGACATCGATACCTCTCCTCAGTGCGGCACTTCGTGAAGAATGGGCTGCCATTCCCCGAGAAACCTTCCAGCATCTGATTGAACGTATGCCTGTGCGAGTGGAAGCTGCCATCAAGGCTAAGGATGGGCCAACATCATATTGAATTCCAGCATTACTGATGGAGGGCACCACAAACTTATAAGTAATTTTCAGCCAGATGTCCGGATACTTTTGATCACATAGTGTATCACCTTTGTGTGCTCCCTGCCGCCGTTGGATAAGCAGCTACAGCAGCAAGTCGTATACTCCTAGCTCACTCATTTGTTACATAGTTTAATTCTTAATTTCTTTGTGTGTTTTTGGTACTTGCATTGTTTAATTCATAAATTTTGGGCGTATTATAGTATTTGAGAGTTGTAGCATCGCGTTTTAGTACCTGAATAATGTAAAATCGCGTAGTCTCCTTCCGCCGCCGAGCAGTGTGTCAGCAGTGCGCAAGTAGCAGCATTACTGCATTTACTAGGCAATCTTGTATTTTAATAACCGTTTAAATTTTGTCGATTTGTTTGCGCTCTCTGTAGATTAGTTCAGACGTTCTTTGCACAACAGTTTTTAGAATGGATAGGGACTGCAACTGCTGTGTTCGGATGCAGGCTGAGTTGGCATCCCTTCGCTCCCAGCTTCAGGCGGTGTTGGCTTCGGTCACACAGCTTGAGGCTGTTGCCGATGGGCATCACTGTGGGGGTCCGGATGGGGGTTTGTCGGGGACGGCCAGCTCGTCCCACGCATCCCCCGATCGGACTACGACTGTGGCTGCCCGGGATACTGCCCACATTGAGGCTGACCCCTCACCTGTAGTAGAGTGGAAGGTCGTCTCGAGGTGTGGCAGGGGGCGAAAGACATTCAGGAGGGCTGAATTGAAGGCCTCTCCAGTTTGTCTGACGAACCAGTTTCAGGCTCTGTCTCAGGCTGATACTGACCTTCGGCCTGACATGGCTGCTTGTCCTGTTCCAGAGGTTGCCCCTCAGTCTGCAAGATCCGGGCGGTCGCAGAGGATGGGCTTACTGCTAGTTGGGAGCTCCAACGGCAGGCGCGTAATGGGGCCCCTTAGGGAAATGGCAGCAAGAGAGGGGAAGAAAACCAATGTGCACTCCGTGTGCATACCGGGGGGAGTCATTCCAGATGTGGAAAGGGTCCTTCCGGATGCCATGAAGGGTACAGGGTGCACCCATCTGCAGGTGGTCGCTCATGTCGGCACCAATGATGTGTGTCGCTATGGATCGGAGGAAATCCTCTCTGGCTTCCGGCGGCTATCTGATTTGGTGAAGACTGCCAGTCTCGCTAGCGGGATGAAAGCAGAGCTCACCATCTCCAGCATCGTCGACAGAACTGACTGCGGACCTTTGGTACAGAGCCGAGTGGAGGGTCTGAATCAGAGGCTGAGACGGTTCTGCGACCGTGTGGGCTGCAGATTCCTCGACTTGCGCCATAGGGTGGTGGGGTTTCAGGTTCCGCTGGATAGGTCAGGAGTCCACTACACGCAACAAGCGGCTACACGGGTAGCAGGGGTTGTGTGGCGTGGGCTGGGCGTATTTTTAGGTTAGATGGCCTTGGGCAAGTACAGAAAGGGCAACAGCCTCAACGGGTGCGGGGCAAAGTCAGGACATGCGGGGACCAAGCAGCAATCGGTATTGTAATTGTCAACTGTCGAAGCTGCGTTGGTAAAGTACCGGAACTTCAAGCGCTGATAGAAAGCACTGAAGCTGAAATTGTTATAGGTACAGAAAGCTGGCTGAAGCCAGAGATAAATTCTGCCGAAATTTTTACAAAGGTACAGACGGTGTTTAGAAAGGATAGATTGCATGCAACCGGTGCTGGAGTGTTCGTCGCTGTTAGTAGTAGTTCATCCTGTAGTGAAGTAGAAGTGAATAGTTCCTGTGAATTATTATGGGTGGAGGTTACACTCAACAACCAAGCTAGGTTAATAATTGGCTCCTTTTACCGACCTCCCGACTCAGCAGCATTAGTGGCAGAACTGAGAGAAAATTTGGAATACATTTCACATAAATTTTCTCAGCATGTTATAGTCTTAGGTGGAGATTTCAATTTACCAGATATAGACTGGGACACTCAGATGTTTAGGACGGGTGGTAGGGACAGAGCATCGAGTGACATTATACTGAGTGCACTATCCGAAAATTACCTCGAGCAATTAAACAGAGAACCGACTCGTGGAGATAACATCTTGGACCTACTCATAACAAACAGACCCGAACTTTTCGACTCTGTATGTGCAGAACAGGGAATCAGTGATCATAAGGCCGTTGCAGCATCCCTGAATATGGAAGTTAATAGGAATATAAAAAAAGGGAGGAAGGTTTATCTGTTTAGCAAGAGTAATAGAAGGCAGATTTCAGACTACCTAACAGATCAAAACGAAAATTTCTGTTCCGACACTGACAATGTTGAGTGTTTATGGAAAAAGTTCAAGGCAATCGTAAAATGCGTTTTAGACAGGTACGTGCCGAGTAAAACTGTGAGGGACGGGAAAAACCCACTGTGGTACAACAACAAAGTTAGGAAACTACTGCGAAAGCAAAGAGAGCTTCACTCCAAGTTTAAACGCAGCCAAAACCTCTCAGACAAACAGAAGCTAAACGATGTCAAAGTTAGCGTAAGGAGGGCTATGCGTGAAGCGTTCAGTGAATTCGAAAGTAAAATTCTATGTACCGACTTGACAGAAAATCCTAGGAAGTTCTGGTCTTACGTTAAATCAGTAAGTGGATCGAAACAGCATATCCAGACACTCCGGGATGATGATGGCATTGAAACAGAGGATGACACGTGTAAAGCTGAAATACTAAACACCTTTTTCCAAAGCTGTTTCACAGAGGAAGACCGCACTGCAGTTCCTTCTCTAAATTCTCGCACAAACGAAAAAATGGCTGACATCGAAATAAGTGTCCAAGGAATAGAAAAGCAACTGTAATCACTCAACAGAGGAAAGTCCACTGGACCTGACGGGATACCAATTTGATTCTACACAGAGTACACGAAAGAACTTGCGCCCCTTCTAACAGCCGTGTACCGCAAGTCTCTAGAGGAACGGAGGGTTTCAAATGATTGGAAAAGAGCACAGGTAGTCCCAGTCTTCAAGAAGGGTCGTCAAGCAGATGCGCAAAACTATAGACCTATATCTCTGACGTCGATCTGTTGTAGAATTTTAGAACATGTTTTTTGCTCGAGTATCATGTCGTTTTTGGAAACCCAGAATCTACTATGTAGGAATCAACATGGATTCCGGAAACAGCGATCATGTGAGACCCAACTCGCTTTATTTGTTCATGAGACCCAGAAAATATTAGATACAGGCTCCCAGGTAGATGCTATTTTTCTTGACTTCCGGAAGGCGTTCGATTCAGTTCCGCACTGTCGCCTGATAAACAAAGTAAGAGCCTATGGAATATCAGACCAGCTGTGTGGCTGGATTGAAGAGTTTTTAGCAAACAGAACACAGCATGTTGTTATCAATGGAGAGACGTCTACAGACGTTAAAGTAACCTCTGGCGTGCCACAGGGGAGTGTTATGGGACCATTGCTTTTCACAATATATATAAATGACCTAGTAGATAGTGTCAGAAGTTCCATGCGGCTTTTCGCGGATGATGCTGTAGTATACAGAGAAGTTGCAGCATTAGAAAATTGTAGCGAAATGCAGGAAGATCTGCAGCGGATAGGCACTTGGTGCAGGGAGTGGCAACTGTCCCTTAACATAGACAAATGTAATGTATTGCGAATACATAGAAAGAAGGATCCTTTATTGTATGATTATATGATAGCGGAACAAACACTGGTAGCAGTTACTTCTGTAAAATATCTGGGAATATGCGTGCGGAACGATTTGAAGTGGAATGATCATATATAATTAATTGTTGGTAAGGCGGGTACCAGTTTGAGATTCATTGGGAGAGTCCTTAGAAAATGTTGTTCATCAACAAAGGAGGTGGCTTACAAAACACTCGTTCGACCTATACTTGAGTATTGCTCATCAGTGTGGGATCCGTACCAGATCGGCTTGACGGAGGAGATAGAGAAGATCCAGAGAAGAGCGGCGTGTTTCGTCACAGGGTTATTTGGTAACCATGATAGCGTTGTTGTTGTTGTTGTTGTGGTCTTCAGTCCTGAGACTGGTTTGATGCAGCTCTCCATGCTACTCTATCCTGTGCAAGCTTCTTCATCTCCCAGTACCTACTGCAACCTACATCCTTCTGAATCTGCTTAGTGTATTCATCTCTTGGTCTCCCTCTACGATTTTTACCCTCCACGGTGCCCTCCAATGCTAAATTTGTGTTCCCTTGATGTCTCAAAACATGTCCTACCAACCGATCCCTTCTTCTAGTCAAGTTGTGCCACAAACTTCTCTTCTCCCCAATCCTATTCAATACCTCCTCATTAGTTACGTGATCTACCCACCTTATCTTCAGCATTCTTCTGTAGCAATGATAGCGTTACGGAGATGTTTAATAAACTCAAGTGGCAGACTCTGCAAGAGAGGCGCTCTGCATCACGGTGTAGCTTGCTCGCCAGGTTTCAAGAGGGTGCGTTTCTGGATGAGGTATCGAATATATTGCTTCCCCCTACTTATACCTCCCGAGGAGATCACGAATGTAAAATTAGAGAGATTAGAGCGCGCACGGAGGCTTGCAGACAGTCGTTCTTCCCGCGAACCATACGCGACTGGAACAGGAAAGAGAGGTAATGACAGTGGCACGTAAAGTGCCCTCCGCCACACACCGTTGGGTGGCTTGCGGAGTATAAATGTAGATGTAGATGTAGATGCCATAGCTGCTGCACGCTCCTTTAGGGGCAATTCTGATGACCGGCTACCCACCTGCGCAAAAGGCCACTGCCAAAGAGTGAGTGGAGCAGTTGACCACGTCTTAGATGGCCGGCCGGTGTGGCCGTGCGGTTCTAAGCGCGTCAGTTTGGAACCGCGTGACCGCTACGGTTGCAGGTTCGAATCCTGCCTCGGGCATGGATGTGTGTGATGTCCTTAGGTTAGTTAGGTTTAAATAGTTGTAAGTTCTAGGGGACTGATGACCTCAGTAGTTAAGTCCCATACTGATCAGAGCCATTGAGCCACCTCTTAGATGAAGTTCTGTGCATGAAGCAGTCTTGTGCAAACTAGGTGCTATGCCATGTAGGGCAAGTCCAAATAGTTTTTGGGAAGGTAGAAAAAACAGTGTAAAAGTTTCTGGTTTTGTTAAGTGTCTGCAGCAGCAATGTCAGCAGCACACACTCATCCCAGAGATAAACTGCTAGCAATACAGTCGAAAATTTCAATTAATATTGAATTGTGTACACTCTTTCTTTCACTATCTCTCTGTCTCGTTTCTCCTGATGACAACTTCCTCCTAAGTAGTCGCCATCTGGAGATCCAAAAGGGTTTTACCTCCAGGATATTTTACCCAAGAGGACACCCATCATCATTTAACATCGTTCAAAAATTAGAGCTGTAGTTTCCCTTTGCTTTCAGCTGTTCGCAGTGCCAGCACAGCAAGGCAGTTTTGGTTGATGTTACAAGGCCAGAGCAGCCATCTACTGAAAAGGTGCTGCTCTCTCCAGAAACCTCATGTTTGTCTCACCTCCTAACAGATAACCCTCCTTTCTGGTTGCAGCTGTGATACAGCTATCTGCATTGCTAAGGCAAGCAAGCCACCCCACCAATGCATTAATTGTTGGAAAGTCTTTCTGAATGCATTTGCCTGGAGTGCAGCCATGTATGGAAGTGAAACAGGGACTATAAACAGCTTACACAAGAAAAAAATAGAAGCATTTGAACTTTGGTGCTTCAGAAGAATGCTATAGATTAGACTGGGCAGATCATGTAACTAATGAGGAGGTACTGAATAGAATTGGGGAGACAAGAAATTTGTTGTGCATCTTGACTAAAAAAAGGGATCAGGTGATAAGACACATTGTGAGACATCAAGGGATCACCAATTTAGTATTGGAGGAAAGTGTGTGTGTGTGTGTGTGTGTGTGCGTGCGTGCGTGTGTGTGTGTGTGTGTGTGTGTGTGTGAGGTAAAAATTGTAGCGGGAGACCAAGAGATAAACCTAATAAGCAGCTTCAGAAGGATGTATGTTGCAGTAGTTATTCACAGGATAGAGCAGCATGGAGAGCTGCATCAAACCAACCTCCGGACTGGAGATGATGACTGTCAAGAACAACAATAACAACTACCTTTTGGTCATGTGAATATTGTTACGTACACTAGCATATGAGCTACCAGCAGAAAAAGACATTGAAATGGATAACAACTATCTCCAGACAACAGAAATTAAGCTTTCCCATTCTTCCATACACAAAATATAAATGGATACAATAAGGAATGAGGAACTGAAGTGATAGCAGTCTGTGAAGAGTCTGACTCCCCAAGCGGCACCTCAGATTACTTTGACCAAAACGTTGCAGGGAGAAGATTGAGGGAGAAGACAGCTGGTAGAAGCAGATTCACTGAAACCTCAAAAGTTGAGGTGCTGACTGGCATCAGACAAATGACCAGTGACTGAGGCAGGACAAGAAGACTCAGAAGAGACTTGTCTGCAGCCACACCCAGCTTTCTGGAGCCAAAATTATTGTATACTGATTAGGTTCCTATTGGAGTTGGCTGGCAAAATAGCTCAATCTTTAGCAGTTGTGTAAGACAGTTCACTTGGAGGGTCTATGAGGTTATCCACACAAGTAGGGGAGACTGCTGTAACTGGAGAGTACTGTAGCTAAGAACATCTGATGTTTCCTGGCTGGGGTTTTAGAACTGCATAAAGAAACATGCACTAGAAAGCACCACAAGCAGTTTCCACCATTTTCTATTATCTTGTTGTTATGAGACGTGAGGCTGAGTTCTGTGCAGAGTTTGCAAGTATTACCAGTTGTATATACCTATATACCTGAGTGTTTTCTATATACCCGAGTGTTTCAAACTGAATATAGGGTGTTTAAGGCTTTGTAGCATTTATTATGTTCAACTTAAAATTGTAAATAATAAGCACATGAGACAGCAACTCAAAAACCTTGATCAGTGTGTCAGAAGTAATTGTTGCAACAATGTTTCTAAAGTTGGGTAGCAGAAGCACATGTAAATGATCCTTTATGAACACCCAAAGATAAAAAATTGCACAGAATCAGATCTTGCACAACACAGAGTTCATGCAAGATGAGCTCTGTCATCCGGTCCCCTGCGGCCAATCCAGAGGTCGGGTACAACGTCGTTTAAGGAACTGCATACTGAGTTATGCCAGTGAGGCTACACATCATCTTGCTGCCAGATAAAGTTCTGTGATTCAGCTTCTGAAAATTGAGAAAAGAGCCATAGTCCTACTGCATCAAGATACGCAACACCAGTTACAGTCACTTCACCGACAAAGAAAGGTCTGTAAACTTTCCACCAGCATATGGCACTAAAACATTCAATTAAGGGAGCCTCATTGCAACTATACCATCAAGTGGGGATTTGCTGACCTCCAGATGTGCACATTATGTGTGTCCACCTTTCCACTTAGGTGAAATGTCGATTCATCACTGAAGATGATACGATCTAGAATCTTCATCACGCAGTATAATATCTGTGGGCTTTAGCATTTGTAACAACTACAAATGATAATGACATAGTTGTAAACATCTTCTTAAAAGTCCCACACAGACATCACTGCAATTGATAATTCATGACTAGTCTAATGAACTGATTTCTTGGGGCTATGTGTGGAAGACTAACTTGTTCACCGGGTTCTTGAATCACTCTTGGTCAATCCATATTCTTCCCTTTGCACACAGGTATACAAACAAACCTGTTTTGAGTTGCTCTTCCATTTGCTGTATTATTTATAATTGTATGTTGAATGCAATAAATGCTACAATGCCTTAAGACCTGTATATTCATTTTGACATACCCCATATATTAAAGTTATTTGGAGGACATTGTTAATTCTCGAGTTACAGATATTTATGGTGAGTAAAATTCTGTATATTTTAAAACTAGTTATATAATTCGTGGGTGGTTAAGCCATACTTCATCACACACACCATTTTGCACCTAGAAACGGAAAAAGGTTGCTATAATGGAACAAAAACAAATGACTTTTGCAAATGAACTGAGTTTCTTATATGACTTCATAATTTGCCCTGTTTTGAAAATAGAATTTTGTGTTAGTTGCCAATAGCTTCTATTTGAAAATGTTGTTAACTTGCAAACTGGTTTTTGACAGTACTACTCCTTAATCTGATTTTGCTTACTGATTATTGGTGTGTAGCAGATTACTGATTTAACACATAGTATACTAAACACAATACTCACAAGATTTATTGGCTGTAGCACTTTTAAATTTTAGTGGAATATTTGGGTTGCTAGGTACATGACCACACTGACCTAGGAACAGATTTTTTGGAAAAACAACACTTTTTAATGGAGTAATTTTTGTAACTCTAGAAAAAGGATTGCAGCGCACATAAAGGGAATGATATCATTTCAAAACTGATTATGAAAATGTAGTAGCCACCAGAAAGATCGCGGGAGGCGCACACTGGCACGGCGCGTCACGGGCGGTAGTTGCCGCAAGTAGAGTCCCGTCCACCAGAGGGCACGCGAGAATTCGGACGCGACCTCTGCCGGTGTAACAACAAGAACAACAACAACAACTCCGGCAGCACGGGCCGTGCCCAGTGAGTCAACATCGGGCATGCCTAGGACGCAGTCCCGGTCTACGCTAAGTGAAGTGCGACGTAACGTGAACAGTGTTACTACACAATTGGCGACGAGTAGGGTCGTTCTTTCGCGTGTTGCGTCGTTGTTCCGGTTTCGCAGCTTCTCCACGGCATGGAGGATTTAGTGCAGGTTTTGGTTGCGCAGCAGACGGAGCTCATGGCCACCCTGAAACAAGTGATTCCGGCGTTGCTCTCCACGCCATCTGCTCCGGCGCAGTTCCCTCCTCCCTTTCCCCCGTATGACGAGACGGCGG
Source organism: Schistocerca nitens (assembly GCF_023898315.1). Taxonomy (NCBI): domain Eukaryota; kingdom Metazoa; phylum Arthropoda; class Insecta; order Orthoptera; family Acrididae; genus Schistocerca; species Schistocerca nitens. The sequence goes on from NC_064625.1 coordinate 143,286,363, forward strand.
AGGATTGGGACGCATACGAACATCGCCTTCGGCAGCATTTCCAGGCGTTTCATGTTGCCAATGCGGAGGTATGTCGTGCTCTCTTCTTGTCTTGGATATCTCCCTCGCTGTATCAAGTTTTGCGGCAGCTAGCGCCGTTGCAGGAACCCTCGTCCTTGTCTTTTGACGCATTGTGTTCATTGCTGTCTTCATATTATCGCCGCCGCACGCATGTTGTGGCGGCTAGGGTCGAGTTCTATCAATGCAAGAAACAGCCCCATCAGTCTTACCGGGCGTGGGCCGCTACCCTGCACGGTCTTAGTCGCAAGTGTCATTTTGTCACGGAGCAGTCGCGAGAATCGTATGCCCACGTTATGGTACGAGACGTCATTGTTCGTTCGGCCCCTGATAGGGAGGTCCGGCAACAGGCCCGGCAGTTAGAAGACCCTTCCCTCGAGGAAATCCTGTCCGTTGCTCAATCGTATGAAGTCTCTCACGCAGCAGGTCAACAGCTGGAAGCGTGGTGCGACGTCGCGGAGGTTCAGGGCGGCGCGGCCGCGTCCACTGTGTCCGGGGTGGACGACGTGCGAGCGGTACAATCCGGCCGTTACGGCCGCTCCCGCACGGCGCGTAAACAGAATTCCGGCCGCCGGCCCCTGTTGCCGTCCTGTGCGTCGTGCTATATACATCACGATCGGTCAGAGTGCCCCCGGCATTGGGCCGTTTGTCGCAAATGTAATAAAAAAGGTCACATTGCTAAAGTTTGCCGCTCTGCCTCGAAAGAATCGAAGGAAGCAAGTCCCGAGGACATGGACGTTGACATTCAGGAAGTTTCATCGGGCCAGGCTCCCGACGCGTCGGCACGCAAACTCTTTATCGAGGTGTCGGTTCGGTCGCGCCGGTTACAACTGCAAGTCGATACGGGCGCGGCAGTTTCGTTGTTGAATGCACAAACTTATTCCGACCTTGGATCGCCCCCGTTGCAGCCAGTTTACCGGCGTCTACGCGGTTATGGTAAACAGTTCATTCCCCTACTGGGTCAATTCACTACCGACGTGACTTACAAATCAGTCACTCGGCCTATTACTTTTATTGTTGTCAGTGATGCGAGCTCCGCTAACCTTTTTGGCCTGGACGCCTTTCAACCTTTCAGTTTTTCTATTGCTGACACCATACAGTTGGTCTCCGAAGACGTTCCCTATCACTCATTGGAATCTTTGATCTCAGACTTTCCAGATATTTTTGAGGAGGGCCTGGGGCATGTTTCCGATTTTGAAGCTCACTTAACGTTGAAGGCGTCGGCTCGCCCGCGTTTTCTACGCGCGAGACAGATCCTCTTGGCTCTCTGCCCTCAGGTAAAGGAAGAGCTAGACCGGCTGACAGCCCTAGGGGTCGTTCTTCCCACTTCTTCTAGTGAGTGGGCTTCGCCCCTCGTTATTGTCAAGAAGCCCTCGGGAAAATTACGTCTTTGGCGATTTCAAGGCCACCATTAATTCCCAATTGGTGGTGGACACCTATCCTTTGCCTCGTGCTGATGAATTGTTCTCCGCCGTGGCGGGAGGCCAATATTTTTCGAAAATCGATGTGTCGGAGGCTTATCATCAGATACCCCTTGATGAGGACTCCAAACGGTTGGCGGTCGTCAACACCCCGTTTGGCCTTTACCAATACCAGCGGTTGGCTTTTGGAATATCCAGTGCCCCAGCGATATTCCAGCGTTATCTTGAGCATGTCACGTCGACAATCCCGCATTGTATTAATTACCTGGATGACATAATTGTCACAGGCCGCAGCACGAAGGAACACTTGCACAACCTTCGCACCCTCTTTCTGAAATTCAGGTCTGTGGGCTTGCGTTGCAACCTGCATAAGTCAACCTTCTTCCAACCGTCCATTGAGTATGTGGGCTACACCATATCTCGGCATGGCATCCAGCCACTCGGAAGTTTGGTCCAAGGTATCGTCAACCTTCCTCGGCCCACTTCGCTGAAAGAGTTACAAGCTTTTTTAGGCAAGATAGCCTATTACCACCGGTTCATTCCCAGGGCTTCCACTATAGCCCACCCCCTGTACTGCCTTCTGCACAAGGGTGTTCCTTTTGATTGGTCGCCTGCATGTGAGCGAGCGTTCACCTCGTTGAAGGGCCTCCTCACTTCAGCCCCTTGTTTGGCTACTTTTGATCCCCATAAGCCGTTGGTCCTGGCTACAGATGCTTCGCAGTATGGGGTGGGGGCGGTCCTGGCCCATCGCAACGCAGACGGTTCCGAGCAACCACTGGCGTTTGCGTCTAAAACGCTTAGTCCCGCGCAGGCCCATTACTCCCAGGTGGAAAAAGAAGCTTTGGCCATTGTCTACGCTGTTACCAAGTTTCACCCTTTCTTGTATGGCACGAAGTTTCAGTTAATCACTGACCATAAGCCGTTAATATCGTTATTTGGCCCCGCCTCTCAGATTCCGGATAGGGCGGCCCACAGACTACAGCGCTGGGCCTTGTTTCTCTCTAAGTACCATTATGACATTCGTTTTCGCCCTACAGGACAGCATGCCAACGCCGACGCTCTTTCCCGTCTTCCGGTGGGCCCGGATCCTACGTTCGATCGCGAGGAGATTATGTGTTTTCAATTGGATGTGGCATCCCGCCAAGCAGTTGATGGCTTCCCTATCACTAGTTCTCGAGTCGCCAGGGAAACGGCGGCTGACCCGGTTCTCCGGCAAGTAGTTCGCCTCATTCAGCAGGGGTGGTCATCCCGCCCTCCGGGCCAGGCCTCGGACCCTCTTCGTAATTATTTTCTTCTACGAGACCGCCTCTCGGTCTTGGAAGGAGTTCTCCTTCTGGCTACCGATGATACAGCTCCTCGCGTGGTTATTCCTGCAGGTTTACGAAGGGAGGTCCTCACGTTATTACATGCGGGGCACTGGGGTGTTTCCCGTACTAAAACCTTGGCTCGCAGACATGTGTACTGGCCCGGTATTGACAGAGAAATTGAGCACTTGGTGGCCGCCTGTTCCCAGTGTGCGAGCCAACTAGCATCTCCCAGGGCAGCATTATCTTCATGGCCGCCGGCAACCCAAGCATGGGAACGTGTTTACATCGATTTTGCGGGCCCGTTTCTCAATGGCTTTTGGCTCATTGTCACTGATGCTTATTCCCGATTCCCATATGTGGTTCGCTGCTCCTCCACCACTTCAGAAGTTGCAATCCAGGCACTCGCAAAAATCTTTTCTGTGGAAGGTCTGCCAATCACCCTGGTCTCAGACAATGGACCGCAGTTTATTTCACAGACCTTCCAGGATTTTTGTAGGCACTTCGGTATTCGGCACGTTTGCTCTCCCCCCTTCCATCCACAATCGAATGGGGAAGCCGAGCGCATGGTGCGCACAGTTAAGACGCAGATGAAAAAGTATGTGCACGAATTTCCTGCAGAGGAAGCCTTGACGTTTTTCTTGACGGCATACCGGACCACACCAATGGGTGAACGCAGCCCCGCAGAGCTCCTCCATGGGCGTCAACCTAGGACTCTGCTGCACCTTCTCCGGCCTGGTCCTCGCCAGTCTTCACAAAACGGAGTACCTGGTTTTCCACTGGGTGTGTCGGTCTGGGCCCGTGGGTTTGGTCGCAATCCACGTTGGATACCGGCGGTGGTCCTGCGTCGAAATGGCCGCCGGCTCTATACCTTGCAGGCGGGGGATCGGGTGGTACGTCGTCACCAAAATCAGCTACGTCCACGTTCGGGCACCCACCCTCCGACCTCTCGGGCACCGGCTTCCCCATTGCCGGCACCTGTATTGGGTTCACAGGGGACGTCACCTCCTCTCCCCACTGTGCCTCTGCCGCACTGCGATGGTTCTCAGCCTTGGCAGCCTCCAGTAGCTCCAGCACCGGCATCGCCATCATTCGAGATGCCTCAGCGAGAGCTGGCCCCCCTAGCAGGCCCGGTTTCTCAGGGGGCTAGTTCACCTGTGGTCGTCTCTTCCCCTTCGTCCCCACCACTGGGTCTTGCCCCTCCCGAGGTGGAATGGGATCCGGAGTTCGACAGCTTGTCACCCGTTCTGTCCCGAGCTCCGGTTGTGGGACGACGGGGGCCTCTTTGGGTGGGTCACTTCCAGCCGTATTCGAAGGTTCCGGCTCGAGGGTTGGCAGATCCCCTCGACTCCGGCCATCCAATGGATGTGGAGGTCATCGCTCCTGCCCGACGCTCCACCTTCCGACGCAGTGGATCACAGTGGCTTCACCCCCCAAAGGAGGAGGAGTGTAGTAGCCACCAGAAAGATCGTGGGAGGCGCACATTGGCACGGCGCGTCACGGGCGGTAGTTGCCGTAAGTAGAGTCCCGTCCACCAGAGGGCACGCAAGAATTCGGACGCGACCTCTGCTGGTGTAACAACAAGAACAACAACAACAACTCCGGCAGCACGGGCCGTGCCCAGTGAGTCAACATCGGGCATGCCTAGGACGCAGTCCCGGTCTACGCTAAGTGAAGTGCGACGTAACGTGAACAGTGTTACTACAGAAAATATATTAAACTTCTAGAGGTTAAGGTTCGCAAAGTGTTCCAATGTACAATACTCTACTACAAAGAGTCCATTACATTTTGGCTATACAATAAATCGCACAAATTTAAAGTCTGTCAATTCTACTAAATGCATAGGGATTACAACTGTGATCAACTTAAACTGGAAGAATCACATAGAAAATGACGTCAAGGAAAACCAACAAGTAAGTTTTACCAGATGAACACTTAAAAGGTGCAACAGATCTGCTAAAGTGACTGCCTACACTACACTTGTCCATCCTCTTCTGCATTATTGCTGCAAAGTATGGGACCCTACAAGATAGGATTGATGTAGGACATTTTACTGCAAAAATTTGCAGTAAGATCTTTTCACTACATTTCAATACCAATTTTCTGCTCTAAATGCAAAAATATTTTTTGACTCATCTACATTTGGAGGTAAAGGATTGCTGCATGGCTCAAGGACTTGCTGATTGAGTGTGAGCACTTGTACCTGCAGATGCTCTTACTCACGAGCAGAGCAGCTGCAGCATGAGGAAAATGCACGAGCAACGTGTAGTTGTACCAGCACGAAAGAAGTGCCAACTCAAATACGGGAGGGTCAGTTCTGACAGCGGTACCACCTAATACTAACATGGTGAGTCGGCATTGTGTAACACCGACAATTCTTTGCATTTCAATCTGCTGTGTGAGGAACGATGAGTTTGGAAAGTGTTTAGAATATCATAAGGCAGTTAATATTTGCATGAGGTTCAATTTACAGAGGTACTACATGTCTTATCATGTCAAAGAATGCAGAAAAAGAAAATGTGAAAGATGTGAGTATGTACAAGAGATTTTAAAACTTAAAGAGAAGCTCCCTGAAGAGGAGGAAGTAGACGAAGAAAAATAAAGTGAGTGCGCTGTTTGGATCAGCTACAAAACTGCACTATTTTTAGTAATCTTTGCACCCTTTCGTGGATGGTAATCTAATAAAAGAATACTTGATAGCTGCTACTGAATATTCAGGTAAGCTTCAGGCAAAACACTTCTGCACAGTGCCATTATCACGCACGACAATCATATGTCGCACGCTATAGTTCAATTCTTTTATCTTGGCGGCTCGCACATGCCCGCCCAGACGCGGGAGTTTGCTGCGTTGCCAGTTGCACGCGCCAAGAGAAGCAGCGCCATAGTATAGCATAGTTCGCAAGCTTACGTTTAGGGGGGAGCACGCAGTTCATGCAGTAAAGCCACCACGGCCGCATTGACCCGTTCGCTGCTACAAAGAAGTGCTCCCTGCATTCCGCGCTGTGCGCGATTTTGTCACTGCACTGCTTGCCTGTGCAGACACATGGTGTTCCGACTGCTTTGACACTCTTATCATTCGATTTCACAAAAATTATTTGGCCCAAAACTTAGATTTTTACACATCTTCTTGACTGATACCTTCCCCCCCATAAATGACTTAATTTTGTTTCGATGTTCAACACAGTTATTATGCAGCATTAAATATAGTAAACCATTGCACGAAATTTGGAAGAGTTTGCAGAGGTAAAAGTCCATAGAGTATACTTTCCGTATGGTCGATTTTAGTTGCCACAATGTTGAGAATGAAATGTGGACAAGATACCTAAATTTCATATAAAATTTACTGTATAACAATATCTCATTTAATTTAAGTGCCACATAGGTGTCGTATGTAATATTGAGAAATATTCCGTGTTTCGCGACTGTAACAATAGTTTTATTTACACTGGGCCCGTTTGGCTTTATGTTAAAGCACTTCAATCAATCAAAAGGAAGTAGCCAAAATACATTAAACAAAACTGTGGACTTACAAAAACATTAGGACTTGAATATACCGTCTATCAGTGAAGTGCTCTAAGCTATGAGAAATATAATTTTTGTGTGTGGAACACACAAACATCATTTATTTGCTAAAACACTGATCAGCCAACACGAACGTTGAATATTGTGTTACCACAGCACAAAACTACGAAAGGTGACTTGACAATGAAGGAGACAAAATACTGTCCACTGAAGATGCTTCAAAAGAGAGAAACGTGTCTGGTCTAAATAAGTCGCTTATTACAGTTGCAGAAGAGGAATACATTTCAGTACCATTGGTAAAACTGCGACTGTGGAACCAAAACAAGACGGAGAACATGAGTACCATTGTGTATGTGCCATACCTTTCATTGATTGAAGTGCTTTAAAATAAAGCCAAACGCATCCGGTGTAAATAAAACTTTTATTACAGTCGCGAAAGACTGAATATTTTTCAATATTACATACGACACCTATGTGGTACTTAAATTAAATGAGATATTGTTATACAGTAAATTTTATATGAAATTTAGGTATCTTGTCCATATTTCATTCTCAACATTGTGGCAACTAAAATCGACCATACAGAAAGTATACTCTATGGACTTTTACCTCTGCAAACTCTTCAAAATTTCATGCAATGGTTTACTACATTTAATGCTGCATAATAACTGCGTTGAACATCGAAACAAAATTAAGTCATTTATGGAGGGAAGGTATCAGTCAAGAAGACGTGTAAAAATCAAATTTTTGGGCCAAATAGTTTTTGTGAAATCGAATGATAAGTGTGTCAAAGCAGTGGGAACACCATGTGTCTGCACAGGCGAGCAGTGCAGTGATGACAAAATCGCGCACAGCGCGGAATGCAGGGAGCACGTGTCTGCAGCAGCGAAACGGTTAATGAAGAGACAAAGCACTAGAAATTTCAAAAAATTGCATTCGAACAAATATAATTCGTGAAGTAAGGCACTTCGATATTGTTTTTAAATAATGAAAATATTAAGCACCGCACAAGGTTTGAACTCACTACCTTTCGCGTAGAAGCCCAAAACCTTAACCGTTATGCTAACACAGCTTGTCTGACTGCAGAACGCCATGAGTACTCTAACACGTCACGCAAAATACTGACAAACACTGTTGGTATGACTATGAATTACTCACGCTTCGTCGAAGTACAATAGGAAATAAACAATTACCGCTGTTCTTTATTGCGAAAAAGCAGTTCGTGAGATTGATACAAACATCTTTCCTTGCTATCGCCTGAATTAGGAGTCTTATTGCTTGTTTGGTTTAATTAATTAATAGAACATGAAGCAATTGATATAAAGAATGCTTTTTCCAAACTTTCTATAAAAGGAAGTCTGCTATCAAGACATTGCTTTTGTTCTATTACTTTATTTATGACTGAACGTTTGTAAAACTGAAGACACTCATCCGTGCTCTGCACGGCAGTTGAGCTCTGGCAACTTTGTTCTCTGTTCATTGGCTGACTGTGTTTTGTGACATCAGATGCGCAGAACGAACCTGTTTCTTAGCAGAATTTAAGAAAGTTTAGAATACGTAGGTTTGTCATGGAATTTATTACTTTATGCTTCTACAGCAGGGGCGTCTAACCTTTTACCTTATCTCGGCCACACTGATAGAAGATTACTATTTTTGGGCCACATAAAATATACTTAACACTAACAATAACCACTGAGGTGAAGAAAAGGGGGGAGGGGGAATGGTCGGTTGGAGGTAAGTATAGTAGTTTGAAATTGAAAATACACGACTATCATAACCTTACAAAAATGGAATTTTATGGATTTTTTTCTGATTGTGTGACAGATGCTCTCTTCTTGTGATGCAGTAATACTTGAGTTGGGCCACAAGCTGCCCATGGGCCATGAGTTGGACACCTCTGCTCTACGAGGGGAGAGGGAGACGAAGACGAAGAGGAGGAGGAGGAGGAGGAGGAGGAGGAGGAGGAGGAGGAGGGGAGGGGGAGGGAGAGGGGGGGGGAGAGGGAGAGGGAGAGAGAGAGAGAGAGAGAGAGAGAGAGAGTTATTTTGGAAAATAAATCAGGATTTGCAGCACAACTAAAAAGTAAAATGATAAAACTTTGGGTACCCAGTTTGTGACAATCTGTAGCTTGTAGTACTTTATCTGTAATGTGACAGGGAATATGAAGACAGTTTAGATCTCTTTTAGAATAACCCCCGGGATCTGTTTCCTCATTTACACTAGCTTCCACTCTCGCTTCCCATCTTCTTCCATGTGACGATGGAGGGGGTACCGTATTTGCTGCACACAAGCCTCTGTTCACTGTCTCATTGCAGACCACGTGTGATAAAATAACGGAACTCAGAGCTCGCACAGAAAGAGTTAGGTGTTCGTTCTTCCCGTGTGCTATTCGAGAGTGGAACGGTCGAGAAATAGTGTAAAACTTGTTTTGTGGACCCTCTGACAAACACTTTAGTGTGAATTGGAGACTAGTGATGTAGATATTAATGAAGTTCTGTAGCTTGTGTCATTAAAAGCAAATATCCAGTCACAATTACAAAAGGATACTGCTGCACAGAAAGAAATGTGGAAAGTTATCATCCTCGGGAAATTACATGCTGTAGCAATGATATCCAGCTAATTTTTTTACTCCACTTTTAAGGATAAAAAACTTGACTGTGCCAGGGTTAGTCTACTTACAACTTGTAAGTGTCAGATCGTATGTAGTCGACGACGTGCGAGACACCGACTTGCAGCTGGTCTGCGATTGGTGCGACCCACGGGTTGTTCTCCATCTTCAGGACTGATTTATTGCTGATGAGATCCAACTGACCTGTAACAGAAAATGAATGGTATTTTACTTTCAAATATTGCCTCAGCATCCAGAGGTCAAAGTAGCTGCATTGTAAGAGTTGTGCATGTGTGAATGTATGTGTATTTTTCTATGTCTGATAGCTTAGTCTACTTTTAAATTCATCTGTCTGCTATGCTATGCATCCTCTATGTGGTGAGTAGCAATCCACACTTTTTCACTATTGTTTTTAGTATTATTATTATTATTATTATTATTATTTGCTGTGAATAGGCCATCTGAGGACCAAATTCCAATTTCAATTCTTCAATCTTTGTTCTTTTCTTTCCTTCCAGTGTGCTCTCATTTGTTCACTGTTTCGTCTTTGTGTCTTCAGACCACTTTCAACCGGTCACTTTAGCTACCCTCCCTTGGAATCCTTCCAGTTTCAATATTTTTTCCAAAAGGTTTTTGTTGTTTATACCTCCCGTATCTATACTTTGGTATATTTCAGCATTACTTCATAATTTCAAACCTTCTGCTGTGTTTTGAGGTCCTAATATTTTCCCTATAATTCGACTTTCTAATACTTATGCTTTATGTAAGTTAAAATTTAATGCCATGCATTCACTTGCATAAGGGCTTTCTGGCTTCACTATTGTGTTGCAATGCCTTATTTTTGCATTTTTGGATAGGCACTTTTTATTATAGAGGTCTTCGGTGATACCATATGCTCTCCCCATTTTATGCACCATTTCCTCTATTGCAGAATTTTCTAGAGCATTTTCTTGGACTATGTCCCCTAGATATTTGATTTTCTTTACCCTCTCTATTTGGCCAATACTTGTTTTCAGGAAATTTGGAACCTCCTTAATGTTTGTTAAAAATTTTGTTTTTTCTGCAGAAATTCTTAACCCAGTTCTGCTGGCTATTTCTTCCAGATTTATTTGTGTTATAGCAGATGCCAAATTTTTGGAAAGTATATCAAAATCACCTGCAAATGAAAGACATCTGATTTCAATCTCTTTGCTTCCTCTTCCTAATTTATCGGCAAAATATTGAGTTAAGTAAGTTCTTTGTTCTGAACTCTCACTGTTTTCTCTAACACACTACTGTCAAAAATAATTGGGAATATGCCATAACCTCTATTTTGAAAAGCTGTGAGATCTTTCCCATAAATTTTACTTTACAGACTGTATCTGTAAGTGTTTCACAGATTAGGTTTGCTTGTTTAGACTTCATGACAAATTCTAGAATTATTTTATCTATAGTCTCCCTATCAACAGAGTGAAAAGCTTTTTGAAATCCACCAACATAACTACAAATTATTATTATTATTATTATTAATACTATGATTTTGTTTCATTGGTTGGCCGTCTGAGGACCACAACAAGCTTACAACAAAGTAAAAGAATAAATCATTAGCCACTCCTAGAATTTACTGGAACATATGTCTCAAGAATGTAAAGTCCACATAACTCTAATATTTGTATTGACACATCCTGACTTTTTCATTACGCAAACAACTGATAATGGTCAGTGTAAAATTATATAAATACTTAGTTTGGTGTTTTAGCTGTGTAATACAGCAAGAGGAACAGCAGCCTTTTTTTTTCTTTTCCTTTTTTCCAAAGTAGCTGTTATCTGCATTATACAACACATGCAGGATGTCTCAAGGCTTTTGGGTCAAATTGAAGCATATGATAGTGGGTGCACAACCGATTATATTGAGATAGGGAACAAATGGTCAGAAATGCATATTTATTGTGTTACAGACACACACAATGTACATTGCATAATGACGACATAGCTCATAGCAATTGTTCAAAGTGACAACTGCCAGTCTCACTGCAAGTATTGCAATGGCGCACGCAGTTCTGCTGCACTATCTCAAAGAGTCCTGGTGTCAGTTACACACTGAAACAGCCAGTGGGTGATAGCGTACATCCCCGACCGCCAGACAGACATACTGTACACAACTCAGCTCATAGAACACTTCATGTTATAATTGAATGCACTGCACTGGTGCATTAACCTGTGCCGCATGCACACCAGTATCTCTGGTGTCAGTTGACCATTGCATCAGACAGCTTATGATGTGTCCACAGTGAGGTGGGTTATTGTATACAATGCATGATGCATAGTCAGAGATTGAATGTTATTCGTCACGAGAGTTGACAGACTTGCATTTAATGGCAGCAGGCTATTGTGCACATAAAACAACATGAATGTGCAGAGAATGCTTTTCCAACAGGCATCATCCTAACTGGAAGAAGTTTATCTCCAAGGATACCAATTTACGAGAGATAGTGTCATTCACGCCACAGAGAACTGGCTGAGGTTCCCACCAAGGACATGCCTCAACGTCAGACTTTGAGGAGATGGTGTCTGATCGTGTGGCCGACCACCCAGCAATAAGCACTCCTTAACTTTGAAGGATACTTTGTGGAGAGCACTGGTGGAACAGGTATTACGTCCCTACCATAAAAAATGTGTGTAAGTGATGGGACCAATGAATTTTGGACCCTGCTGTAACGCCCCACCGGTTAGTGAGTAGTTAAAAATGGCTTAAATACCTGTGAATATCTTGCCTTCAGTGTCCCTCGATGACTGCATACATGAGCTAAAATATGCTTCTTCAATAAATACAGGATACCACAATGGATTTCACTACAATGATGTAGGCCACAACTGAAGTAAAGTAAGTATGTACATTTGTTCACTTCAAAACCTGTATCTTATGAGCTCATGATCAATCTCCAGTGTAATACGCCTCGTTGTTGCTACTACAGCTAACCGACAGTAGCACATACTACACTGGCGATATTAAATAGTCCAGATGCAGTAATTTGATAGAAATGTATGTGTTAGGTCCATTGCATTGTTCAACACTAGCACTCAATGAAGTACGAATATAAAGCCACATATCATTCTGCCTTTTGCAATATTAAATCAAACTGTTTAATAATCCGAAATAATCCATCACTGCACTGTTCTAATATGCTGTTTTAGACAATGTCCAACACATGGGTTGCTCTATTGTAAATCCAAACCTGAATCATGCACCAACACTCATCTGCCTAACAATATTCGAGACTGAGTATTTATACTATTCCTACAATGTACTACTGGTTATAATAATGCAAAACATAATTTAGAATATGAAATAGTTTAACAACAATATCAGACACTCTATAATATCCCCTACTTTGCTAGAACAAGTTTAAGACATTTCCTAAACACATAAAAATCACATTAATATTGAAATTGGAGAAATAAGCATTCTAACAATGCTAAACAATCAATTATCCATATTTTGTTAATTAGGCTGCTTGAGATTTAATTCCTACCATTTACAGATGATGAGAACGAAATATATTATTCTTTTATCTAAACATTTTCCGTATATTATATTCCTGAATCAGATTTTGATTGTTTATGGTACAAAGGGTACTGTAACTACTATTGTTCGGTGTTGCTATTATTCTTCTAAAAGTCTTTGTCCTATTATCAAATAGTAATTGAATTTAATTATAGCTGGAGATATAAGAGTATTGATCTAGTAATGACGGGTGATCAAAAAGTCAGTATAAATTTGAAAACTGAATAAATCACGGAATAATGTAGATAGAGAGGTACAAATTGACACACATACTTGGAATGACATGGGGTTTTATTAGAACCATCAAAATACCAAAGTTCAAAAAATGTCCAACAGATGGCGCTTCATCTGATCAGAATAGCAATAATTAGCATAACAGCAAAGATGATGTTCTTTACAGGAAATGCTCAATATGTCCACCATCATTCCTCAACAATAGCTGTAGTCGAGGAATAATGTTGTGAACAGCACAATAAAGCATGTCTGGAGTTACGGTGAGGCATTGGCGTCGGATGTTGTCTTTCAGCATCCCTAGAGATGTCGGTCGATCACGATACACTTGCGACTTCAGGTAACCTCAAAGTCAATAATCGCACGGACTGAGGTTTGGGGACCTGGGAGGCCAAGCATGACGAAAGTGGCGGCTGAGCACACGATCATCACCAAACGACGTGCGCAAGAGATCTTTCACGCGTCTAGCAATATGGGGTGGTTCTAATAAAACCCCATGTCATTCCAAGCATGTGTGTCAATTATTACCTCTCTATCTACATTGTGAAATGAAAATGAAGTCCTATGCTTCTTTACAGAGCGTAGGGGAACGATGCGGGAGACCCGCACCGCCTTACTAGGCAAGGTCCTAATGGAGGTGGTTTGCCATTGCCTTCCTCCGACCGTAATGGGGATGAATGGTGATGATGAAGACGACACAACAACACCCAGTCATCTCGAGGCAGGAAAAATCCCTGACCCCGCCGGGAATCGAACCCGGGACCCCGTGCTCAGGAAGCGAGAACGCTACCGCGAGACCACGAGGGGCAAACCTATCTACATTATTCCACGGTTTATTAAGTTTTCAAATTTATACTGACTTTTTGATCACCCAGTATAATGCAGGGGTGGTAACCATAAGCCCGGAATGATACACTGCATTCATTTCTGTCAATGGATTATTCACCACAGTGAAGTAGTGCCAAACTTCGTACAGTTTTAATTGTTCACGGGTGAGGCCCAATTTACCCACAATTATGTTATCAACGATTGCAACAGCAATGGCTGGAGTGAGGACAAACCCCACCCCACGCACGTCGTGGGCACCAGCAACAATTCTCTGTCAGCATACGGGCGGGCATTGTCTGAGATCACCTAATAAGACCTTATTTGCTGCCTCCCCATTTGACCGGTCCACATTATCTGGTGTTCCTGCGAGATGTGCCGCCACAGTTGCCGGAGACCGTACCCCTCGTCACACATCGAGGATGTGGTTTCAACACGATGGTGCACCAGATCACTTCGATACTGATGTCCACGAGCACTGGAACTGTTGGACAGGGAGGTCCGCCCCACAGTCAGTGTGATCACTGGATCTCACACCTCTGAACTTTACATCAAGATGTTGGTGTATGAAATCCCCAGGGAAATGGGTGAAGACCTGCTTGCTAGGGTCCAAGTTGCCAGTCTCCTGATTCAACAGACATCAGGGATCCTTGAGAGATTGTGGCAGTGCCATCTATGCACTGAGACTGGTGATCGTCACTTTGACCAATTCTTGTGAGCTGTGTTAATGTTATGTGGTGTGCGCTGTGTATGTCCGCAACACACTAGATACGCATTTCTGACCACTGATTCCGTATCTTAACATAATTAGTTGTGGACACATTATCATCTGTTTCAATTTGATCCAAGAGATTTGAGATGCCATCCTAGAGCAGTTCGTGCTCCGTGCTGCCATCTACAGTAGTCGGCAAGGAGTAACGGTCTGAAGACGAACGAACATTGATTGAAACTGGTCACCTTTTTTAAAATGATATTATTTTATACAGTGTAGACACTTTATATTATACTTTCAATAGTATTTTATGACTGCTGTTATTTCCAAAAACTATTTTCTAAAAGTTTCAAATCTACAGATTGATAAACGAAGAAGAAGAAGACTATGCAGTACCATTCATTCTCAAGTGACAGAGAGGACTTTGCAGTACCAGTCACAGCGATGCACAAACTGATTGCCAGCAACTGCGAGAAGTGGGATGATCGTAGTAAAAAATCTCATTGTACTTTATTACAAGAATGGTAAATAAATGAATGAAAAAAGAGCTGTAAATATGCCATGTAATTAATGTTAAGAAAATGTTCGGTTACTACCAAACTTTCAATGGAAATTGTTCTTGTATAATTTTCGAAAGAGAATATAGTCCATAATAAACCACACAGTAAGAAAACAATCTATGTGCCTATCTTGGATTCAATAAATGGTGCTACAAGAAAATTTTACTGGAAAGAAATGTTGTGATTTTTTAAAAATCCAGAGGGCATTTATTCATTTGAATCACTGAGCTGAAAGCAATTCACATTTGTTCTACATGTAGTAAAGATAACCTGAGATTCACGAAAATGAATGATTGGAGTTTAAGCACTGTGAGAATGTAGTGCAATCCTTTTAATAAACTAATGAGTGGCAGTCATGTGTGACTTCATTATTATGAACTTTTGCAAAGAACAAGAAATATAGTTTTGTAGAAGACTTGTGTTTTGGGCACTGAGACATAAAAAACCGGATCAGCAGAAATTGAAAACTTTAAGTTTAAGGGGCTCCGGAAAGGCTCAAAATCATGAAAAGTTCAATTTTTACTTTTTTGCGTTTTCTGAATCTGCAGACTATTACCTTTTAATAGATATATAATTTATTCAATTCCGAAGACTACAACTATTTTTAAATTTTTTTTGAAATGTGTTCTACATGGGCATGACCCACTGTGGCGCTGTTAAACTGCTGTCAAATGGTGTTATTATTAACGTCCGTGTTCATCAGGTACATTTTAGTGATGTGAGATAAAGTATGTGTTGTGGATAACCTGTGATGGTTCAATATATATCGCTGGTGTGATTGTCGATTGTTTCATGTTTATTTACTCTGTCATTATCACGAAAAAAGTCGTAATTAATTCTGTTTCTTGAGTCTCTGTTTTGTTGAAGTATAATAATGAGTAAAAGTAAAGTTATTAGAAATCCTCTGAAGGCTTTTAAGAAAAGGAGAAATGTTGGAAAGCCAAAGGTATGTGTTATTACTGTAAACAATAAAGACAATAACCAAGTGAGTGAACCTAACCTCTCAAGTACACCTGCCCATAGCAGTCAGAGTGGGAAAGAAAATACTTCACAGAAGAAGCTTGGTTCAATGAGTGAAAACTATGAATGTTTTATGGGCGAACCGGATGTGAATGAAATATTTGATATGTCGGTTCACAAAGGAATTTTTTCAAACTGTGTAAGATGTATTCATTGTAGTGAAGTTGGTCTGGAACTCTCCATAATAAAGCACGTAGGACTTGCTAGTGAAATACAACTGAAATGTGATAAGTGTTCATACATGACCACCTTTTGGAACAGTGTTGCAGTAACTGCAACTGAAGAAAATGGTAGCAAAATCTACGAACACAACAACGAGCGATGCTTGCTTTAGACAAGGAACGCCTTCGGGCTGCAGACAGGGCTGTAAAGAGTCTAGAAATACAAGCAAGACTAAACAGGAGGAGGAACAAGAGGAAGCTGGAGGAGGAGTTTGCAGAGGATGAAGATAATCCATCCTATGGACCTGGAATGCACTAAAAAGTTAATCCAATCTTTGTCGCTCGATTCCCAAAACTTTTATTTTCTCATACTAATTACATGTTTTCTAAGGATCTTCCAAACATATTTGTTTCAAACTTTCAGTAAATGTTACACAGTACCTTCTGCATAATTTAACACAGCCTTTTTCCAAAAAACTGTATATTTTTGAATATATAAATAAAAAATTGCAAAAAAATGTTGTGAATTTTCATTACAATTGAAAAAAAATCATCTTTAATAACTGAACTAAAATTTTGTAAAATCCCTGTGTTAAGTTGTAGCCCATATTCCAATAAATAATCTGTAAAACGTTCAACTTCCTACCTCAAATACTTTGTGAGGAAAGATGTAATTTATAAGCGTTATTTTAACATTGCAAGTATAGGGCGTTCCGGAGCCCCTTAAATGAAATAAGGAATATCACAGCACACTACTTTCTGTCCTTTCTATAAGAAGGAAATATACAGGGCATACATAAATTACCTTGACAACTGTATGTTACAATCACTTTAAAACTACACTTGGTAATAACTAGTTTTCAACATGTTATCACATAGCTCACAGAGCTGTGTTTCATTGTCCACATGCTGCAGATCTCAAATCTCTTGAAAAATGTGGACACACTTAGCATTCCTAGTGCTGAGGATTGCAGGAAAGGGGGGGGGGGGGGGAAGGGAGTGAGGGATATGGGAGACATAAAAGCACAGATCAGGAATACTGGAAGCAATTTCATACAAATTTGGTACGTATATAACTCATTTGTACAAAAGTTCTGTGGAAATAAGATACCTTGCTACCATTTGGGGTGCGGGTGACAACAAGAGAAAGCAATGTGTAGAAATGTCCAAAAATGACCTGTTGGCATTCCTCTCCAATATGTGGCTTATTTGGAATACTTTAAAAGTGTGAAGTTAAATATGCCTCTTGTTTGCATTGTTCAATGCATCAACCATACTGTGAGAAAAAGAGCATCAAAGAGCCAATAATTTTGCCAGTGTGTTTCAGGGACAAAGATCACTGAGCCATGTGGCTCAATACCACAGGTGATATAACTTCTTCTCTAGGGCCAGATGGTATAAGAGAGTGAAGTACTACTTGTTTCTGTAACTGATGATCCCAGTTGTCAGTCGCTTTTTCTTTTTTTTTTAGAACTTTATTATGTTCACATAGCCAGTTTTGGCCTTTTTATTAGGGCATTATCAAGTGCTTCTGAAACTGCCACATATTAATATATAATATGATGACGATATAGATATTTTTGTTTTTTATAATAGAAGATTTGTCAGGTTGTACAGTTTTTGTAATTACAACTCGCCCATTTTTCCTCAGGATGTCATTGGGTGCGAAATTTTTTTTTAAATCCACTTGTCTTTATCATATGACATTGCTTCTCTACAGTGAAAAATAAATTGTATATTATTTCTGCATTTTTACTGTACATACATGAGCACTGCCTTTCACCTTCTATTATAAAAAAAAAAACAGAAATATCTATATGCCCATCATATT
Source organism: Schistocerca nitens (assembly GCF_023898315.1). Taxonomy (NCBI): domain Eukaryota; kingdom Metazoa; phylum Arthropoda; class Insecta; order Orthoptera; family Acrididae; genus Schistocerca; species Schistocerca nitens. Next base: position 143,304,159 of record NC_064625.1, read on the forward strand.
ATGTATTAACACGTGGCAATTTCAGATGCACTTGATGATGGCCTAATATACAGGCTGAAGCTTGTCACGTGAACTTAATAAACAGCCTTTCAACAATAAAAGACCAGCATGTCAGGCAGTTCCCAGCGACAGACATTTTTCTCGAAATGACTACAGGCAGAAATACATGTTTTCTCAGAATTCAGATGAAACTGCAGGGTGAAATTTGTTGGAGACAAGGATGTAATATGTGTACAAATATGTGTGAAATGAAAGCTTCCTGACAATAAAAACTACTTATTCTCTTTTATTACTTTTTATCTTTAATCAGAACTTTTCTACTATTTTCAATTAATTTCAAAGCCTAAGGCTCCATCTTCAGTCATCTAACATGGCAAATCTTAAATCTCTATGTCTAATCATTTCCAAAAAACAACTGCTTGTTCTACAAAAAAAACAGATGCTGAGTTTTCAAACAATTAATGCTACATTTTCATGTCTTTACACACAGTATTTGCATAGCATATGGATAAGAGAGAACGAAAGAGTACTGTTCGTGTGAGGAGTGGCATTATAGCAAGTGCAGTTTGCTTTGCTTTAGACCACTGCTGGATGGCACATGTGGCCTAAATCTACATTCCTCACAAAACGGTGAGTTCTCCCCACGTTTTTCGACCACTCTGACTTACCGAGCTCCGGCGGCAGCACAGTCAGTCGGTTGCCCTGGATGTGCAGCTCACGCAGCCGGTGCAGCTCCCCTATCTCCTTCGGCAGCGACACCAGGTCGTTCTCACGCAGCACCAGCTTAAAGAAAAACATTGAGATTCAAGTTGCCACACACAGTAACATGCTAACAAACTAGCGACAATGTTGTAGTGTCCTGCAAATACAAGAATGTCTTCATAAGTGAATAGCACAAGAATGCACAGGGCAAGAAAAATAAACCAGTAATCAAATCAGTGCAAGGTAGTGGACATCAAACTGAGCAAAATTCTCCAGATAATCACAGGTAGGAAATACACTGTTGAGAAGTCATGTTGTTGTGTTGTGCTCTTCACTCCAAAGACTGGTTTGATACAGCCTGTGCAAGCTTCTTCATCTCCTAGTACCTACTGCAACCTACATCCTTCTGAATCTGCTTAGTGTATTCATCTCTTGGTCTCCCTCTATGATTTTTACCCTCCACGCTGCCCTCCAACACTTCATTGGTAATCCCTTGATGCCTCATAATGTGTCCTATCAACCGATCCCTTCTTCTAGTCAAGTCATGCCACAAATTTCTCTTCTTCCCAATTCAATTCAGTGCCTCCTCATTAGTTATGTTATCTACCCATCTAATCTTCAGCATTCTTAGGTAACACCACAGATCAAAAGCTTCCATTCTCTTCTTGTCTAAACTGTTTACTGACCATGTTTCACATCCATACAAGGCTACACTCCATACAAATACTTTCAGAAAAGAGTTCCTGACACTTAAATCTATACTCGATGTTAAATTTCTCTTCTTCATAAACGCTTTCCTTGCCATTGCCAGTCTACATTTTATATCTCTACTTCGACCATCATCAGTTATTTTGCTCCCCAAATAGCAAAACTCTTTTACTACTTTAAGTGTCTCATTTCCTAATCTAATTTTCTCAGCATCATCTGATTTAATTCAACTACATTCCATTATCCTCATTTTGCTTTTGTTGATGTTCATCTTATATCCTTCTTTCAAGACACTCTCCATTCCGTTCAACTGTTCTTCCAAGTCCTTTGCTGTCTCTGACAGAATTACAATGTCATTGGCAAACCTCAAGGTTTTTATGTCTTCTCCCTGAATTTTAATCCCTACTCCAAACTTTTTTTCCCCTTTACTGCTTGTTCAATGTACAGATTGAATAACATCAGGGACAGGCTACAACCCTGTCTCACTACCTTCTCAACCATTGCTTCCCTTCTGTGCCCCTCGACTGTTATAACTGCTTTCTGGTTTATGTACAAACTGTAAATAGACTTTTGCTTCCTGTATTTTGCCACTGCCAACTTCAGAATTTGAAAGAGAGTTTTCCAGTAAACATTATCAAAAGCTTCTGTAAGTCTACAAATGCTAGAAACGTAGGTTTGCCTTTCCTTAACCTAGCTTCAGGAGTCAGTATTGCCTCGCGTGTTCCTATGTTCCTACAGAATCCAAACTGATCATCCCCGAGATCGGCTTCTGCCAGATTTTCCATTTGTCTGTAAAGAATTCATATTAGTATTTTACAAGCGTGACTTACTAAACTGATAGTTTGGTAATTTTCACACCTGTCAACACGGACTTCCTTTGGGATTGGAATTATTATATTCTTCTTGAAGTCTGAGGGTATTTCGCCAGTCTCATACATCTTGCTCACCAGATGGGGTGGCTCTACCAAGGCTATCGGTAATTCCAATGGAATCTTGTCTACTCCTGGGGCCTTGTTTCAACTTAGGTCTTTCAGTGCTCTGTCAAATTCTTCACGCAGTATCATATCTCCCATTTCATCTTCACCTACATCCTCTTCTATTTCCATAATACTGCCCTCAACTTCATTGTCAATGTAAAGACCCTCTATATACTCCTTCCATCTATCTACTTTCCTTTCTTTGCTTAGAACTGGTTTTCCATCTGAGCTCTTGATATTCATACAAGTGGTTCTCATTTCTCCAAAGGTCTCTGTAATTTTCCTATAAGCAGTATTTATCTTACCCCTAGTGATATATGCCTCTACATTGTTACATTTGTCCTCTAGCCATCGCTGCTTAGCCATTTTGCACTTCCTGTTGATCTCGTTCTTGAGACGTTTATATTCCTTTCTGCCTTCATTTACTGCATTTTTATATTTTCTTCTTTCATCAATCAAATTCAATATATCTTCTGTTACGCAAGGGTTTCTACTACCCTTCATCTTTTTACCTACTTGATCCTCTGCTGCCTTCACTATTTCATTTCTCAAAGCTATCCATTCTTCTTCTGCTGTATTCTTTTCCTCTGTTCTTGTCAATTGTTCCCTAATGCTCCCTCTGAAACTCTCTAAAACCTCTAGTTCTTTCAATTTATCCACGTCCCATCTCCATAAATTCCTGCCTTTCTGCAGTTACTTCAGTTTTAACCTACAGTTCATAACCAATAAATTGTGGCTAGAGTCCACATCTGCCTCTGGAAATGTCTTACAATTTAAAACCTGGTTCTTAAATCTCTGTCTTACCATTATAAAATCAGTCTAAAACCTTTTGGTGTCTCCAGGTCTCTTCCACGTATACAACCTTCTTTCATGATTCTTAAACCAAGTGTTAGCAATGATTAAGTTATGCTCTGTGCAAAATTCTACCAGGCGGCTTCCTCTTTCATTCCTTACCCCAGTCCATATTCACCTACTACTTTTCCTTTCTTCCTTTTCCTATTGTCGAATTCCAGTCCCCCATGACTACTCATCTCCCTTCACTACCTGAATAATTTCTTTCATCTCATCATCCATTTCTTCAATCTCTTCATCTGCATTATCTGCAGAGATAGTTGGCGTATAAACTTGTACTACTCTGGTAGGCATGGGCTTCATTTCTATCTTGGCTACAATAATGCGTTGAGAATTTATGCCTGTAAAATGACAGCAAATCAGTAATGACATTCTGCCTGTTAGCTGTTGTCTCAGAATGTTCAGCTGATGTTTTGTTTAACACTCTTTCTGAAATTTCATCGGTACGAGTGGCTGGCATTGTCAAAGGTTCCCTCCATGACTGGTGATGTTAGGAAAATCATTAAACAAATGTCAGCTGAAGCTTCCTAGACATAAGCCATCAGGGGTTCAACTGCACAATAACCCTGAAAGAGGGGTTCAGTGTGTGGCGGCGGAGGGGTGAAGTGGACAGCAGTAGTCGTCGTGTGGTTGTGGTCCAATGCGGCTGTGGTGGGGACGGAGCCTCTCTGTCATTTCTAGGCCCCCGGTTAACATACAATAGAATACAATACAAGTGTCAAATGGTATACATTCTTACATATCTATTGTCTTTGACATGAGATGGCAAAAAAAGGTGTCAAAAGGGCGGCGAGATACTATGAACAGAATTAAGTAATTTTTAATCATATAGATTATAATGTGTATGGCTTACTAAGTGACAGCAGGAGAAGACACACACAAAAAGGTTTAACTTTTACAAGCTTTCGGAGCCAGTGTTTCCTTTTTCTGGCAGAAGAGTTGAAGGTGAAGGAAGAGGGGTGAAGGAAATGGACTGGATAGGTTTAGGGAAACGGGTACAGTTCAGAAAAGTCACCCAGAACCCTGGACCAGGGGAGACTTACCGGACTGGATGAGACGGAAAGGAGACTTACTGGACAGGATGAGACAGAAAGACTTTTCCTCCCAGCCAGTCTGGTAAATCTCCCCTGATCCATGGTTCGGGTGACTTTTCTGAATTGTACCCCTTTCCCTAAACCTCTCCAGACCTTTTCCTTCGCCCTTCCCCCTTCCCCTTCAACTCTTCTGCCAAAAGAAGGAGTCACTGGCTCTGAAAGCTTGTAAAAGTTAAACCTTTCTTTGTGTGTGTGTTCTTCTGCCACCACTTGGTGAGTAGATTTTTTTTTTATCTATCCACTTACACTGTATTGTCAATAATTGATTATTTCTGTTGTTAGATTGTAATGTATGATTTATGGTGGCCTCAAAGCTACCAATTTTTTCTGTGATCTCTGTTTCCCCATAATTCCCTTTAACTGAATAGCAGCCATTTTGTTTGCTATCCATTTTCAGTGGATAATGAACTACTACTCAATGCCAAACTTGTTTCATGGAAGGCTCTCACATTTTAATAACTAGTATTATGCGAGGAATCGAAGAATATACTATAGTCATCTACATACTGTTCTTGTTGGGAGTATAAAGACTAAAACAGAGTTATTACAGTGTGTACACAGGCATTTATGCACCATGGTTTACAAGGTAGGGATGTAAATATTGGCTGAGCCTTCATAAAATTGACTGATCGGAGAAAGTGAAGTCTCAATTTGTTGACAGCATTAAATGACTAAATAAGATCTCCAGCAGGATGTTACACACTAAAAGAATCCTACATATACAGGGTTATTAAAGCATGCTTAAAAGAAATTTCTAAACCTCTTACTCACCTGATTAACAGCATTAGAGAAAACATGTATCCAACGGTTCTACAAATGAGAGTAGTGAAAGTGTATAAAAATGGAAGTAAGTCTCCAACTATAGACCAATATCATTAATTACCACTTTTAGTAGGATATTCGAAAGCATTATCCTTTCCCAGGTAAGTGTAACATAAACTGCTTGTAGATTCGCAGCATGGCTTCAGAAATGAGCTAAGTACAACCACAGCAGTTACACAGTTCATCCATGAAGTTTACAGTCTGTTGGACCAGAAGATGCAGACTGCAGGTATATTTTTGGACCTGACAAGAGCATTTGATACGGTAAACCATAGGGTACTTCTTAAAAAGCTAAAATCTTATAGTATTGGGGATCAAGCCATGAATCTTCTAACCACGTACCTGTTGAATCGTAAGCAAAACACTAAATTGTCATACAAACTAGATAATAAAATCATGAACTCCCTAACGACAATGCACAACCCATTAACTCCCATATTGTAAGCTATGCAGATGACACGTCAATCTTATTCTATGGGAGTGAATCTAAAGAGCTAGGATCTCTTGCTACTAGTGGTGTAACAGAAGTAACAAAATACTTCAATGATCAGGGACTCAAGGTGAATGTCACCAAATCTCAACTACTGACATTTAAAACAAGCAGTTCTCATCACAACAATATGAATAGTGTGTGTAATATCTCTGCAACAGAAAATGGTAACTGTAAATTCTTGGGTGTATATGTTGCTGAAAATTTGCGGTGGACATACCACATTAATTTCGTATGCGGAAATGTCAGCAGTGTCTCCTCAGCCAGCTCGCAAAGATAGTTCCTAGCCAAGCACTGAAATTAGTATATTATGGAACACTTTACCCCTTTTTCAATTACGGAATTGAACTATGGGACTGTGCAGCTGATGTACATTTAAAAAGAATACTACTACTACAGAAAAGAGCAATAAGACTTATAGATGGGATGGGACATAGAGATTCATGTCGTGAAGTGTTTGTGCAGCACAAATATCTGACAATATATTCTCTGTATATCTTCAAAATAGTTGTATTTTTTATAAGTCAACCAACAGAAGCTATCAAGGGCAGTGATGTACACAATCACAACACTAGAGCAAAGTGTAACTATTTCCGTAACAGAACAACGTTAAAAATGACTGATAGAAGTCCATATATCAGTGGTTTGATTTGGTATAACAAGCTGCCAAACTCTCTAAGAACGTACACGGGAAATGTTTTTAAAACAAAATTAAAATCTTTTCTAATAGAAAAATGTTTATATTGTTTCAATGAATTTTAAGATATTGATTGTAACATGAGGCATTAGCATATCAGTTGTAATGTGATAAATGTAATAAATAGACATAAGAAGCAACAGCTACAGAATATAGTGTATTTTATAGGTATAAATATAACCATAGTATTAAGTCTGACGTTTGCAAAAGCCATCATTACAATGGCTCCACGCAAAGAAAATATAAATAAATAAATAAAAAGCTCAGATCACTTCCACAGAAGTTGTAATCTAGGGAGAAAACCTAAGACAAGATCAGTGTATGACAGAAATATCAGAAAGAAAGCTTTGAAGATGTTTATACCTTACTGTTTGTATTCCTCCCCCCCCCCCCCCTTTTTTTTACCCCTAGTCCTGTTACAATCACAACAAAGTAAAATTTTTGGGAACTGTACATAGAAAATTGTGATCTAGTGCAACACCAAGATGATTTTAATATGAGTAAAAGGAATGTTAGAAAATATAGTATATTTGGACAGATAAAAAAATCTACTTACCGAGCAGTGACAAGAGAAAATACACATAAAAGATATGGAAATGTCCAGAGTTTCAGAGCCATTATCTCTTTCTTCTGGCAGAAGGGTTGAAGGGGAAGGAAAGGGACAGAGGAAAAGGAGCAGCGAGGTTTGGGAAATGAGGAGAATTATGAAAAAGTCACCCACAAAATTCAGTAAGTCCATCCTGTCCAGCAAGACACCCTTAATCCAGTGTTCTTGGCAACTTTTCTGTAACTCTTACAATTCCCTAAACCTCATCAGTCCTTTTCTTTCATCCCTCTTCCATTCTCCTCAAAAATAAAGTCTAGATGGCCATGTTCTATTGGCTACACACCAAACAACATTCAGAATATGCCAACTTCCACATTTTCTGTAATATGCATAGTCATGTTCAACTTGCATGGCAGTAAGGTGGTAAATGCAAACAAGCATGTAAATGCAGTGCTCAGCATATAAGAGTATAATGTATATTTAAAAAAATAAAGAGTAAAATTTCTTTGTAATATCTAAATGTACTCACAATTTGTAAATTCTTTAGCTGTCCTATCTCAGGTGATAGAGTTTCAAAGTCATTGTCACCCAGGTACAGAGCACGAAGAGTTTCTGAAAATAAAATGATTACTTGGTGCTAACAAAAGTATGAGAATTTATTTATTTTCTGCTTATTTTTAGGCTCTTATCTAGGATGTAAAACAGATATATCTTGCAAATAAAATTGCATATACAACATAAAGAAGGGATCAACTGATAGGACACATTCTGAGACATCAAGAGATCATCAATTTGGTATTGGAGGGAAGCGCAGAGGATAAAAATTGTAGAGGGAGACCAAGAGATGAATACAGTAAGCAGATTCAGAAGGATGTAAGTTGCAGTAATAAATTGGAGATGATGAGGCTTAGGATAGAGTAGCATGGACAGCTGCATGTAACCAGTCTTCTGACTGAAGATCACAACAAAAACAAAACAATAACAACAATACTCACTGTATTTGCATAACATTAAAAATATGTTCATATATTTCTGGAGATGACTGGTATGTAGGTTCTTGCAAATCTCTTAAAAATGTAGATGTAGTCAGTATGTCCATAATAACTCTAAAATCCAAAGGAAAAGAAGAGCTGCACTATAATACCATATTTGCGTGAATATAGGCTGCATTTTTCCCCATAAATTTTGAATTGAAAAACCATGGTGTGGCCTATAATAGAGATTTTCCCCCTTGGATTATAAATCATCAATTTCAAAATGACATGTACCTGTCTGTTGTGGGTTGAAATTAATATCGGTTTTGCGATTAAAAATTAAAACAGTGGTAATTTTTGTACATCATCCTTGACGCTCAGCAGCAATGTGGACCAATGATTTTCAGCACCACATTTGTACACTACATACCCCTACATTATTTACTGTAGTGCTGTTCAACATATCAAACTAGACTGGTGTTTGGTGTACATTCCCTTTTTGGGAACATAAATAAAAAATTTTGCATCAAAGTTGGATCATGTAACATCAAACTGTTTTCATAAGCTTTAGGCAGCTTTGCAAAATTGTAGTTCTGTGACAAACAGGTGGATTATTTCATTGAATACATTGCCAAACCCACAAACACGAAAGTTTAACAGAATGAGATTTTCACTCTGCAGCGGAGTGTGCGCTGATATGAAACTTCCTGGCAGATTAAAACTGTGTGCCCGACCGAGACTCGAACTCGGGACCTTTGCCTTTCGCGGGCAAGTGCTCTACCATCTGAGCTACCGAAGCACGACTCACGCCCAGTACTCACTGATTTACTTCTGCCAGTATCTCGTCTCCTACCTTCCAAACTTTACAGAAGCTCTTCTGCGAACCTTGCAGAACTAGCACTCCTGAAAGAAAGGATACTGCGGAGACATGGCTTAGCCACAGCCTGGGGGATGTTTCCAGAATGAGATTTTCACTCTGCAGCGGAGGTTTGCAGAAGAGACTCTGTAAAGTTTGGAAGGTAGGAGACGAGATACTGGCAGAAGTAAATCTGTGAGTACCGGGCGTGAGTCGTGCTTCTGTAGCTCAGATGGTAGAGCACTTGCCCGTGAAAGGCAAAGGTCCCGCGTTCGAGTCTCGGTCGGGCACACAGTTTTAATCTGCCAGGAAGTTTCATGAAAGTTTAAATCCCTCTGGTGAAATATTCCCCCCTCCCCTCCCCTTTCTCCTTCTCCTTCTTCTATAAGCCACAGAATAATGAGGACCAATAAGTATTGGAATAGGTCATAACTTTGAGCATGTGTGTGCGATGAGACACCCTTAGTTATGAGGGAGCTGAAGAAGGGGAGGGAGGAAGATGCACTTTAGGTAACATCTAACTGAATTTTCTCATTAATTTAATAGTGTGGCCTATATTTGAGATTTACTTTTAACTATAATCTCATACCAAAAGATTAGGTGCAGCCTATATTCGCACGTGGTGTATTTCCATGCAAATACACTTCTTCAGAGCACACATGAAGGTTTACTCACACTAATAAATACAAACAAATACCAATATTGAGCAGTTCAGTGTTGTTGTTGTGATCTTCAGTCCAAAGACTGGTTTTGATGCAACTCCTCACACTACTCTATCTCGTGCAAGCCTCTCCATCTCTGAATAGCTACCATAACCTACATCCAATCACACCTGCTTACTGTATTCATCTCTTGGTCTCCCTCTACGATTTAACACCCCCCCCCCCCTCCCCACTCACTCTCTCTCTCTCTCTCTCTCTCTCACACACACACACACACACACACACACACACACACACACATATATCTTGCATTACTAAATTGATGTTTCCTTTATATCTCATGGCGTCTCCGATTAACAAATTCCTTCTTTTAGTCACATTGAAATCTCTTTTCTCCCTGATTTGATTCAATACCTTCTCATTAGTTACTTATATACATTCAGTCTTCAGAATTCTACTGCAGAACCAAATTTCAATAGCTACTACTACTCTTTACTGTCCTCATTTCACTTCTGTACACGGACATATTTCACACAAACAGCTAAGTAAGAAAAGATTTCTTAACATTTAATTTCATATTCAGTTTCTCTTTTTCATAAATGCTTTCCTTGCTACTGTAGGCAGCATTTTATATACTCTCTTTGTTTGGTAATCAATTATCATCTATGGTTATAAGGGACAGTGAGCATATTTGTCTGCATACCACAAAGAAATCACACGAATTACTGTATGGTATTATTGTGCAGATTTCCGAGCCAGTATTTTTTACATACATTAATGTTACCCATATAAATATGGTCTGCTGACTGTTGTACACCTCACTATTACAATGAGAACTGAGTGGACGTGAACTGTCATACAGATGTTGGCTTTGTGCTTACCAGGCAGCAGCTCGGTAATAATGCTATGCCTACATAATTTCATCACACACACTAACGGAGATGTAATTGGATAGATAAAAAATGTACTCACCAAGTGGCAGCAGAACACACACATAAAAGAAGGTTATAATTATGCAAGCTTTTGGAGCCAGTGGCTCCTTCTTCTAGCATAAGGGTTGAAGGAGAAGGAAGATGGATGAAGGAAAAGGACAGGAGAAATCTAGAAAAAAGAGTAGGTTTCAGGAAAGTCACCCAGAACTGTGGGTCAGGGTAGACTTACCACATGGGATGAGAAGGAAAGAGTCTTTCTTTCTCATCCTGTTCAGTAAGTCCCCCCTTGACCCGCAGTTTTGGGTGACTTTTCTGAAATCTACTCTTTTTCCTAGATCTCTCCTTCATTTCTGTTTCTTCCTCTTCAACACTTCTGCTGGATGAAAGAGCAACTGCCTCCAAAAACTTGCATAATAACAACTTTTTTTTACGTGCGTATTCTGCTGCCACTTGGTGAGTACATTTGTTTATCTATACAATTAGATTATACCATCAAAAATTGACGGTTTTCGTTGTTACACTAAGAGAGATGTTATCAGATTCTTTTCTGGGTGCAAACTCACACAAATAAAAAAAAGAACAGTTGCTACAAGATGGTACCACAATGACTGCCACAATCACATAATGTAATACATGAGCAACATGGAGATATTAGTGAGGTGATTGCAATATGCGATCTCATTTGACAGATTTTACTCGTGTGATTGCAGGGTGTGGACTGATGATTTTTGGGAGGGTGTGGTGGTAGTATATACAGACTGGTGTACGGATATTTTTGTGAACTCAGATGTTATATATTAGTTTATAAAACTAAAAGGCAAACATTTACATGTTGATGATCGATAAGTTCGAACAGTATTTGATTTGAATACTGTATGACTCTTTGGTAGATAATTGACTTACACGTAAAATTGCCATTTTTGAAATGTTGCAATTTGTGCAAATTCTTAATTAGAGGCTTCACTGAATAATGAAGAAGATTATTATCTGTTTCACAAAAATATAATGTTAAATCTAACAAGCATAATAGCTCAAATGGCAACATAATTTTGAGTGTGGCCTATCTTTAATTACTAATATCTTTCAAGTTAAACAGTTTTCAGAAAACTGAAACAGGTTACCAGAATGAATGAAATTAGGACTTTCCAATGAGTGGTGTCAACCCTCTCAAAACTAATGATCAGCTCACTTCGATTATACCATTACACACTGTTCTAACAGGCGTGTAGGACCCCAGTTGTTTCTTGCGCCCTAAAGTAAACCAAAACCAAACCAAACACCGTTCTAACAATTTCTCTTAATACAGTTCTAAACAAAACTAAATAGAGTACACCACTATCACTAGCCGACTGTAAATTATCATACAGATAATAAAATAATGTGAAACATCAACCCTGAATCATATATTTGAGCCTTTCTTTATTTTTTTTTCCCCCGATTCTTTGGCAAACAGACAGAAGTGAAAGATTTCACCCTCACCTTCTGCACTTTTTAATCTTAGGACTTCTCTTTTGCTTTTTAATTCCTACTGTTTCCTTTCAATTCTTGAACACACTATATACTAGTGAACCCAGCAATGCTTCACAATTGCTAAATATTTATGCCCCAATATCCTTCTTCCAGCTCTCTCTGCCCGTCTCCCCCACCCCCCTTTGGTCCATTTCCTCCTCATTCTATCCCTCTCTCTGTCCATCTCCCCCCCCCCCCCCCAGCCTCACTGACTTGACTTTGAGCCGTCTTTATTGCTATTACCAGCAAATCTCTGACTGAGAACTGAAGTCACTTAAAGTAAACAGGTAAATCAGTTGGGATAAATGGTACACATGGTAAGAGAGACCTCTCCTGATGCTGGATGTGAGGATAGTAGCTTCATTGACACTATTTTCCATAATTTTAGTCTGCAGATGGGTAGGATCACAAAGTTTTGGACAACTGTGATTTGGTATTCTAATCATTAGCTGATAAGCCATGAATACAATATCTCTCATTTATGTAAATCTGACTGCAAGGAAGAAAATGAAACCACCCATTTTGACAGCACAGCATTTCTTTCTCGCAGTCAGTTTTAACGGACAACCTGTACATTGTTGTATAAAAAGAATATAGGCTATGTCTGTACGAATGTTTATTGCAGTATCAGGTAAAAATCTGAAATAAATCAGTCAAAAACTTTGAGATTTTTTCCTATCAACATTTCCTCTTTTAGGGTATTGTGTAGAAATCTGAAGCAAAGTGGTCAGATAATATCTGAGAATAACATCCGAGTCTTTCGGTAACAAGGTGAAACATCAACCTCTTTCTGAATAGTAAAGAAAATTTAGGTATATATTTTGTACCATATATATTTTTTTTAAAAAAAAGTATGAAGCCAACATTTATTACAGAATAGTGTAAAAATTTCAAGAAAATCAGTCAAGATCTTTCAGGTATTTGGTTACAATGTTAAACAATGACTTGTATTTATATAGTCGCACAGCTACACACATTTATATATAAAATATATTAAAAATTTAGTACATGTCCATCTAAATGTTCATTAGAGTACTGTGTATAAATATGAAGTAACTTGGTCTAGAACTTCGATATTTTCACTGTTTCCCCAAAAAATGTACACTATGTCCACCTGAAGGTGTATTAGAGTATCGAGTAAAAATCTGAAGTAAATTGGTCAAGAACATTTCTATATATTTGGCAACAACATTGAACAATGTCTTGCTTTTATATAGTAGTATAGATTAAATGCCTTTCCCGTTAGTGCGTACCTATTTTTCTGAAAGTTTCAAACATCTGGCACCACTTTATGTTGTTGTATGTGCTCCCTAGCCTTTATGAAACACACACGGTATTACTTACCAAGCTTGAAGAAATTCCCAGGAAGGACAGTTTCATTGAGATTGTTGTACGTGAGGTCCAGAACTTCCAGCACTGGAAATGCACCAAACCCGCGTGGTAGCGAATCCAGACGATTCATTCTGTAACAGACACAAATAACTCTATTCACTTAATGACACATTTCAACAATTTCCATATTTACTGTATGAGAAAATTCACATCCACTTCTACCTGTACTCTACAAATCACCCCACAGTATTTGGTAAAGGAAACTTCATCCCCCCCCATGGAACCAGACAAAAAATGGTTCAAATGGCTCTGAGCACTATGGGACTTAACATCTGTGGTCATCAGTCCCCTAGAACTTAGAACTACTTAAACCTAACCAACCTAAGGACATCACACACACCCATGCCCGAGGCAGGATTCGAACCTGCGACCGTAGCAGTCGCGCGGTTCCGGACTGCGCGCCTAGAACCGCGAGACCACCGCGGCCGGCGAACCAGACACCACTCACATCTACAATTCTATGGGTGCACTGGCTGGTTGACGAAAAAGTTGCAATGCAGATGCACAACCAACATCCGAACTTCCATGGGAATCACAGATCTGCAACTAAGGGGTTAATGGGTGGTGATGGTTGTAGTGCGACATGTGGGAAGCTGGGAATTTGGGTATGACAGAAAGCACGTCCGGATAGCCAAGGCAGTTAAGGCAACTGTTCTAGAGAAGTGGAGCATCCAAGTTCAAGTAAGAGTCTGCCACAAATTTTCAACTCTTGCCATTGGATTGCCATAGCTGGAAGTCAGTATTTCCTCCCTATCTCTTTCCCACCCTGTTTCCTTTCCATTCCTTTCACTTCAAAATATTCATGGCTGTAGCCTGCCACAACTTCCACTCCTGTGAAAACCTATCCATTTCACAGAAGCAGTTACATCAAACATCCTTAATTATTTGTCTTGCTCTAGAGTTTTTGCCTTCGATGGCCCCCTCTAGTATCGTGCAAGTAAATCCGTGATGCCTTAACACTTTCTCTACAATGTCGTTTTATACTCCTAACATGTCCCCCCACCCCCTCTTGAGCTTCAGTATTCTAATATAAAAACAGAAATGAAATTCAAATAATCTGAACGCCTGCTAAAACACTCCATTTGGGTCATGTGATGCCTGTGATGTTGGCTAGCTCGCTGCTCCTACTATAATAATGGTAATTCACAGTGATGTCCTGTTTTGGAATTTATATTTCAGAAAATGGATTACAAATGGTGTGTAGTATCATACTGTACAAACACATTTTTAAAAACTCCTGAAAAGTTGTTTTTGAGTGTTCCACCACATCAATACACAAGTTCACTAACTCAATTAAAAATGGTGTTGCACGGGTGAAGTTAACATTAATTTACCTCCACAATATGCTCTCCCACTATTAGAATGGATGGTAGCATCATTCAATGAAACTAAAGTCCTAGTGAAAATTGTCATCTTAACCAACTACATCTCAATTCTTCAGTAGCTCAGTTGTTCGAGTGGTAGACCGTCAAATTTTATGAATTGAAATATACCGATCACTGGCTCAAACCTAACCCAAAGGAACATTTTAACTTATATGCAAAACATTTCAACAGTCCTCTCACATGATAACCAAATCACAATCACAAAATTTCACCACACCAATCGAAAACAGAATATTATTGTGTTTTTCTTGCTGTTTACAAGTGCTTACATTTTCAATCCCTGTTCACACTCTTCATGTTCAAAGAGATATTTTCTAGTTAGTATGACCACACACTTTTTAGTTTATGAGAAACAATGTTTTCATCTTCATATTGTGCATCTAGGATCCTTATTGTTTAAACTTTTGCAGTTTCATCACCTTACATAAAAATGAAGTACGTCTGCTTCAGACACCAACATTAGTTTACACTCACAAACATCACACCCCTTACATTTGTGTCACCTGCATGCTGTACACACTCCGTATGACCTCACTGTCCTACATCTCAATGTACTGTGGGCGTATGGTGATATCTTCACTACTAGCAATGATTTCCAAGAAAGTAAATTGTTTGTTCACAAAGTAAATGCGTTTATCCTCTGTTGTCCATTTCTCAGACTAATGTGAAGCTACATATAAAACATCCCACAATCAAAACAACTGCTACAATCATTGATAATATTTTCGTATTTTGTGTGAAACCTTTAAAATTATACACTCCTGGAAATTGAAATAAGAACACCGTGAATTCATTGTCCCAGGAAGGGGAAACTTTATTGACACATTCCTGGGGTCAGATACATCACATGATCACACTGACAGAACCACAGGCACATAGACACAGGCAACAGAGCACGCACAATGTCGGCACTAGTACAGTGTATATCCACCTTTCGCAGCAATGCAGGCTGCTATTCTCCCATGGAGACGATCGTAGAGATGCTGGATGTAGTCCTGTGGAACAGCTTGCCATGCCATTTCCACCTGGCGCCTCAGTTGGACCAGCGTTTGTGCCGGACGTGCAGACCGCGTGAGACGACGCTTCATCCAGTCCCAAACATGCTCAATGGGGGACAGATCCGGAGATCTTGCTGGCCAGGGTAGTTGACTTACACCTTCTAGAGCACGTTGGGTGGCACGGGATACATGCGGACGTGCATTGTCCTGTTGGAACAGCAAGTTCCCTTGCCGGTCTAGGAATGGTAGAACGATGGGTTCGATGACGGTTTGGATGTACCGTGCACTATTCAGTGTCCCCTCGACGATCACCAGTGGTGTACGGCCAGTGTAGGAGATCGCTCCCCACACCATGATGCCGGGTGTTGGCCCTGTGTGCCTCGGTCGTATGCAGTCCTGATTGTGGCGCTCACCTGCACGGCGCCAAACACGCATACGACCATCATTGGCACCAAGGCAGAAGCGACTCTCATCGCTGAAGACGACACGTCTCCATTCGTCCCTCCATTCACGCCTGTCGCGACACCACTGGAGGCGGGCTGCACGATGTTGGGGCGTGAGCGGAAGACGGCCTAACGGTGTGCGGGACCGTAGCCCAGCTTCGTGGAGACGGTTGCGAATGGTCCTCGCCGATACCCCAGGAGCAACAGTGTCCCTAATTTGCTGGGAAGTGGCGGTGCGGTCCCCTACGGCACTGCGTAGGATCCTACGGTCTTGGCGTGCATCCGTGCGTCGCTGCGGTCCGGTCCCAGGTCGACCGGCACGTGCACCTTCCGCCGACCACTGGCGACAACATCGATGTACTGTGGAGATCTCACGCCCCACGTGTTGAGCAATTCGGCGGTACGTCCACCCGGCCTCCCGCATGCCCACTATACGCCCTCGCTCAAAGTCCGTCAACTGCACATACGGTTCACGTCCACGCTGTCGCGGCATGCTACCAGTGTTAAAGACTGCGATGGAGCTCCGTATGCCACGGCAAACTGGCTGACACTGACGGCGGCGGTGCACAAATGCTGCGCAGCTAGCGCCATTCGACGGCCAACACCGCGGTTCCTGGTGTGTCCGCTGTGCCGTGCGTGTGATCATTGCTTGTACAGCCCTCTCGCAGTGTCCGGAGCAAGTATGGTGGGTCTGACACACCGGTGTCAATGTGTTCTTTTTTCCATTTCCAGGAGTGTATATAATCCTCCTGGGATTCGAACATGTGACCTCGTTCTCTGAAGTTGGATGTGTTATCGGTTGCGTCACCTGCTAGAAACAGATTCTCTGCTGAGTGTCTTCTACAGGGGAAATTAGTAATAAGTTCTGCGAAGAATAATTTTATTGTGCTTTGGGACGTAGCTCGTGACTGATAGCCAACACCTAGTTATAATATACAGATCCACTTACAAAAGTTCTACAATTCCTCAGATCTGAGCAAGTTTAATGATGTTACAGAATGTCTGTTGTTGCACATATTGCCTCTTGAAATGGGTATAGCATATACGGATCAACTTTCACAAGACTTCCACTATCAGTCTTCACAAAATTCCATTCTATAGTTACTTAATAGTTGCAATTGCGTTCCCATCACCAAATAGCTAAACTGTTTGCAGAAAAAGTATGTAAAAACCTCATAACTTTGGCTAACACTCCTATAACAGACGTACAGCTTCATCTTACTGCTAGCCTAGTGACTTCATCAGAGCATCAGTCAATAACAGAGCATTTTCGATCACTTGAGCAGATCTTGATATTTAATGATTTTATCTTTAATTACACAAAAATAATAGATATTTTGTGAGAACATTGACCATAAATGCCATTTAAAAGTTATAAGCAAAATAACAACAATCTGAACCATATTTTTAACATAGGAAAATAGCCTATTCTTTCACTTCACCTACTTCGTGTTCCCCAAATATGATTTCAAGTTTATCACTAATCTCATTTCTGCTGCTTCTCATTACTTTCATCTTTCTTCGATTCACTCCAAATCAACATTCTGTACTCAGCCAACTGTTCACTCCATTCAACAGATGCCGTAATTTTTCTTCATTTTCATTGAGGATAGCAATGTCATCAGTAAATCTTATCATTGGTATCCTCCCCCCTGAATTTTACGAGTAATCCCAGTCCTGAAACTTTCTTTTATTTCTCTTATTCTTTCTTTGATTTATATGTTGAACAAGGGGTGAAAGACTAGACCTTTGCCTTATACCCTCTTTAATCCTAGTATACATCCTCACTGTTCCCTCTTGGTTCATGTACATATTATATATTACCCATCTTTTCCATATAATTTGTACCTATATTTCTGAGAATGTCTTACACTTCTGTACCATATTTCACAAGAATGGGTACTCCACTTGCCACTGACAGATTGAATGAGTACTGTAGTGTGGAATCACCATTAGAAAAGAGGAAGAAGAGGAGGAACAGCCAAAGGCAGTTGAATACCTCTCCTATGCGTGAGTGATTATTTCAAAAATCAGCTCATGAGAAATCAAACAATAACTGTAAAACAATGCATGTTCAGTCACTGCAGAATAACAAGGAACAAAGTACGATTGTGATTATCTGAATTATATTCTGCATAGAAATTTCTTGTCAATTTATTGCAAGGAGGATTACAAATTGATGTGAACCATTTTTCTATAGTTCCTACTTTTATGGCCAGACCTACTATATCTCATGTACATCTTTAGCTGCCCATAAATGGTCCCAGTGTTTCCTCGCATTTATCTGCATGTCCCATGGACCATAACTGTGAGCTCCTGCTATGATGTGGAATATGTCAGTTAGTTTACAAAAGTGATGTACACTCCCAGTACAGAATGCCCCCCCCCCCTCCCTGCGCACGCACTCACACACACACACACACACACACACACACACACACACACACACAGAGAGAGAGAGATAATGCCCTCCCCCCCCCCTCCCTGCGCACGCATGTCACGCACACACACACACACACACACACACACACACACACACACACAGAGATAATGCCCTCCCCCCCCTCCCTGCACACGCATGCACACACACACACGCACACACACACACACACACACACACACATTCATAACAGTTCTACACTTTCAGAAATTCATATACGCGGTATAATGATTTGCCAAGTATAATGACTGGTTGAAAGGTATGACTTCAATTTGTGTTTGAAGTTGATTTTATTATTCATTAGATTCTTTACATGTCTGGATAAGTGGTCAACGATTTTTGTGTAGCTGAATGTGTGACTCCTTTCTGTGCCACGTTGAAAACTGAGTGATAAGTAGTGTAAAAATTTCTCCAAACTATATATATTGATCATTATTTCTCATACTTAGGTATGTTGTTGCTTTTTGAACTGCGATTGTTCATAACAACATGGAACGTGAAAGAACTTACCCCACATTCAAAATTCTCAGTTTTGGCATTGAAGATAAGGATGTTGGCAATTCCTCAATTTGATTGTTGAATAAATTTAGGATTTCCAGATTAACCATATTTGCTAAGCCTGGAGGTACAGCTGCAACGTAAGAAATAACAAAAGAAGATTTTTAGTTACTGCCATATGCTTACTAAAAAAAATTAAAACAGAATAAAGGCAAATACAGAAAGTAATCGTAAGTACCTTGAATTTTGTTATGGCTGAGAGTCAGTCTCGTGATGTTTACCATATTAACTGCAACATCAAAAATAAATAATATCTATTACTACAATTAATTTGCATGAATTATTAGAGTATATATTTAAAAATGTTAACATGTTGATTGGGTTGTAATTAGATGGGAATAGATTTTCTAATGTGTAGATAAAGTAGTATTTTATATGCTGATGATGAAGTTATTGTCCAACATACAGAAGATAATTCACACAATGGGATATAAACCTTAAATATAACTCAAGAACATTGACTGATAATGTCTCCACATAAATGGAAAGTAATTGTATTTCTGTAAATAAGCTATACACAACTGCAACCAGTCACTGGTTGCAGTTGTGTATAACTTATTTACATTCAATATACAGTCACGGTTCTAAAATATCTGTAATGGATAAGCATAATTGTATTTCTTCAGAAAAACATGATAAGATCCAAAATTGAGATAAGTACTGGGGCAGTAGCTCACATGTGACATAGCCTCAACAACAGATCACAACATAGTAATAAAACTTCGCAAATTTAAACATACGTGTATCTAGAACAATTTGTACAACTCTGAAATTTAAAACCAGAATGGGAACAAAACTGAAGCTTTATAAAACCACGGCGAAACCAGTAATATTATACCGAACAGAGATATGGGTATTTTCAAAGAAAGACACAGGGGAAATTACGTTAGTCGAGGTGAAATTTTGTCAAGGCAGTCGAAGGATGCATACTGATAGACAAAATATGAAATACACAAATAAGATGAGAGCTACAGATCCTTTATTTGGGAAGTAATATTAAAAAACAAAGTCAACTGGTGTAACCATTTACCAAAAATGCACCAAAATCATCTGTCTAGAATCGCCTCAGATTGCAAGCTCAATGGACTATGACGTGCCTGAAGTCTGAGGACAACATGGTTTCTGGAAGAGATTGGGCAGCCTTCTCCACAAAGGGAAGATGGAGATAATGATGATGACAATGACTACTTTAACAAGCGGTATTATACACTGTACAGTCACATCAATGTGATTACCTGTCAAAAGCGTGAATTATCACGCTTTACAGTGAGGACCACAGCAAGATGTGCAAGAAGGCACTCAATGGTTTTCTGGAAGTTACTGACAGGGTTGTGGTACCGTGCCAACTATAGCACCGCAGCCAGCTGTACTACGTTTCTCGGCACAAACAGACCGATCGAGGTAGTCCCACAGATTGTTGGTTAGTTTTAAATCTGGAGAGTTTGGTGGTCAGGAGAGTAAGGAATTCTCATGCTGGTGCTCTTCAGACCACACATGTACATTGCGAGCTGTTTAACCTGTGGCACTGTCCTGCTGGTAGATGCCATTGTGCTCAGAAAAAACAAACCACATTTAGGGGTGGACACGGTGTCCCAGGATGGATGCAGACTTATGTTGATCCACTGCGCCTTACAGATTGACGAGATCACCCGGGGAATGATATGAAAACATTCCCCACACCATAACAGTCAATACCATCACTGCACGATAGCGATGGAAATGTTACAGATGGTGGTGTCACTAAAGTGTAGTTACTAAATACAGTTTTCTGTAATTCCTTCACGAAAGAAGACGAAGTAAATATTCCAGAATTCAAAACCAGAACAGCTGTTGGCATGAGTGACATAAAAGTAGATGTCTTAGGTGTTGCAAAACAACTCAAATCACTTAAGAAAGGCAAGCCTTCCGGCCCAGATGGTATACCAATCAGGATCCTTTCAGAGTATGCAGACACAATAGCGCCTTTCTTACCAATCATAAACAACTGCTCACTTGACGAAAGGTCTGTTCCTAAAGACTGGAAAATAACACAGGTCACACCAATATTCAAAAAGGAAATAGGAGTAACCCATTGAATTACAGACCCATATCACTGACCTCAATTTTGAGTAGGATTTTGGGCATATACTGTACTCGAACATTATGAATCACCTTGAAGAAAATGACTTACTGATGCATAAGCAACACGGATTCAGAAAATATCGATCTTGTGCTGCGCAGCTAGCTCTTTATTCCCACAAAGTGATGAGTGCTGTCAACAAGGGATCTCAGATCGATTCCATATTCCTAGATTTCCAGAAGGCTTTTGATACCGTTCCTCACAAGCGACTATTAACCAAATTGCGTACATATGGAGTATAGTCTCAGTTGTGTGACTGTATCCTCTCAGAGAGGTCACAGTTCATAGTGATAGAAGGTAAATCATCGAGTAGAATAGAAGTGATATCTGGCATTCTGCAAGGTAGTGTCATAGGCCCTCTGCTGTTCCTGATTTACATAAATGAGTTAGGTGATAATCTGAGCAGCCCCCTTATATTGTTTGCAGATGACGCTGCAATTTACCTTCTAGTAAAATCATCTAACGATCAGTTCCAATTACTAAATGATCTAGAGAGAATTTGTGTATGGTGTGAATAGTGGCAATTGGCACTAAACAAAGAAAAGTGCAAGGTCATCCACATGGGCACTAAAAGAAATCCGATAAATTTAGGGTATACTATAAATCGCACAAATCTAAGGGCTCTCAATTCGACTACATACCTAGGAAAGACCACATAGATAATATTGTGGGGAAGGCGAAACAAAGACTGCGCTTTGTTGACAGAATACTTAAAAGATGCGACAAACCCACCAAAGAGACAACCTACATTACACTTGTCCGTCCTCTGCAGGAATATTGCTGCGCGGTGTGTGATCCTTACCAGGTAGGATTGACGGAAGACAAATGCACAGAAGGGCAGCCCGTTTCGTGTTATCGTGCAGTAGGTGTGAGAGCGTCACTGATATGATACGCGAGTTGGGGTCGAAGTCACCGAAACAGATCTATTTACGAAATTTCAATCACCAACTTTCTCTTCGGAATGCGAAAATATTTTGTTGACACCCACCTACGTAGGCAGAAATGATCATCATAATAAAATAAGAGAAATCAGAGATCGAACGGAAAGACTTAGGTGTTCCTATTTTCCACGGGCCATTCGAGAGTGGAATGGTAGAGAAGTAGTAAGAAAATGGTTCGATGAACCCTCTGCCGGGCACTTAAGTGTGAATTGCAGAGTAACCATGTAGATGTAGATAATGCTCCCTTCTCCAGCCTGAATGCTTCTGATGATTGTTGCCAGGGTGCTTGCTTACCTACTCGCCAACGGCCATTTGTCTGATGAAGTGCAAAACGTGACTCATCTGAAAAGGCCACCTGTTTCCACTCAATGGATGTCCGGTTCCAGTATTAATGTGCAAATTCCAGCCTCCATTGCTGATGAACAGCAGTCAGTATTGGTGCACGAACCAGCAGGCACCTGCTGCAGAGGCCCATAAGTGGTAACATTTGCTGAACGGTCATTGAGGAGACACTGTTTGTAGCACCCAGGTTCAACTGTTGCTCAACAGTTGCATGTCTCCAGAATGAGATTTTCACTCTACAGCGGAGTGTGCACTGATATGAAACTTCCTGGCAGATTAAAACTGTGTGCCGGACCGAGACTCGAACTCGGGACCTTTGCCTTGCACAGGCAAGTGCTCTACCGACTGAGCTACCCGAGCACGACTCACGCCCCATCCTCACAGCCTTACTTCTGCCAGTACCTCGTCTCCTACCTTCCAAACTTCACAGAAGCTCTCCTGCGAACCTTGCTGAACTAGCACACCTGAAAGAAAGGATATTGCAGAGACATGGCTTATTCACAGGATGGGGGATGTTTCCAGAATGAGATTTCCACTCTGCAGCGGAGTGTGCGCTGATATGAAACTTCCTGGCAGATTAAAACCGGACCTTTCACTTTCGCGGGCAAGTGCTCTACCAACTGAGCTACCCGAGCACGACTCGCGCCCCGTCCTCACAGCTTTACTTCTGCCAGTTCGCAGGAAAGCTTCTGTAAATTTTGGAAGGTAGGAGACGATGTACTGGCAGAAGTAAAGCTATGAGGACGGGGCGTGAGTCGTGCTCGGGTAGCGCAGTCGGTAGAGCACCTGCCCGCAAAAGGCGAAGGTCCCGAGTTCGAGTCTCGGTCTGGCACACAGTTTTAATCTGCCAGGAAGTTTCAGTTGCACATCTGTTTGCCAATACACATTTCCACAGCCATCATTCAGCCCTCTTATCGGTGGCAAAATACGAAGCACAGTTGCCTCTATGCCAGTTTTGGACAGCATCATTTTGCCTTGCACAGTATACTTTAACCACAGTGGGACATGAAAAATTTACAAACTTTGTCATTTCGGAAATGCTTCCATCCTTGGCCCAAAGCCAATGATCGTGCCTGTACGAATGTCAGATAAATCACTCCATTTCCACATTACGACAACAACTGTACTGTTGTCCGTATCCACCTGACACGCTTTGTATACCCCCAGCATTTCATATGTGTGGGTGTGTGTATTATGTATTGAACCAGGGACCTAGAAAAGACGGGAGAGGCTTCGTTCCGCCGTAGCCTTCAGTGGTTCACAACCCCACAACAGGCCACAGCAGTCCACCCACCCCACCGTCGCCCCACTCTGAACTAATTACGGTGTACGCGTACACGGAGACAGTGTTTGTGCAGTAATTGCTGACAGTGTAACTGAGGCGGAATAAGGGGAACTGGTCCGCATTTGCTGGGGCAGATGGAAAACTGCCTTAAAAACCATCCACAGGCTGGCCGACCCACCGGACCTCGACACTAATCTGCCGGGTGGATTGGTGCTGGGGACCGGCACGCCTTCCTGCTCGGGAAGCAGTGCTTTAGACTGTGCGGCTAGGCGTGAGGGCACATCTGTGAGTGGTTATTGCAACTTGAAGTTTGTTTTGAATATCACAGAGCTGTACCAGGCATGTTACTGCAGGAGGTGATACCCCTTTGCCTTCCTCTGACCACTGAACTGACTCACCCAGTCAGTTATAGGGGGGACCTCTAGTTTAATGTGAACTTAGGACCATGGTGAACTCAACTTTTTTTACAACAACAAACATTGGCTGGGTTGAAAGAAGTGACTTTAGAAATGACCACAGATCATTATGAGACAGAATTGCTGGTAAGTATGTACTGGAAGGAGGTGAAACACGAGGCGTATTTTTAAAGTAAGGTCCATTTGAATATAAGTACACAATGAAAAGTTATTTCAAAAAAGTAAATTTATTTTCGGAAAGTACATACTTCACTCTATTTTTTGACATAGTTGCAAAGTTTGTTCAAAGACGTATCATACCTCTCAACCAATTTTAAAATATCCTCTTTATAAAAACTTGCCACCTGCTCCAATAACCAAGAGTTCCCACAGAGGTGTTGTTTGAGGTGCAGGAACAGATGGTAAACGGTCGCAGGACTGTATGGTGGGTGGTCTAAAACTCCCCAGCCAAAACTGTCCAATAAATTGTGGGTCTCACTTGCAGTGTCAGGTTTTGCATTGTCACGGAGAAGGACACTTCCCTTTGTCAGCATGCTGCATCTTTTGTTTCGAATCGCTCTGCGTAGCTTTCTCATGGTTTGGCAGTATGCTTCTGCATTGATAGTGACTCCTTACTGCATGAAGTCGACCGATAAAACACCGTGCCTATCCCAAAACACTAACACCACGATTTTGCACTGGGACAGAGTCTGCTTGGCCTTCACCTTTACAGGCGAGTGTGTGTGTCTCCATTCCATGCTCTGTTGCTTCGATTCAGGCGCGATATGCGAAACCCACGTTTCGTCTCCAGTTGCGATCTGACTCAAAAAGCCGTCAGCTTCTTCGTGATAACGAGTCGAGAACTTTATCGCACACTCAAATCTCCTCTGTTAGGAGTTTCGGGAGCACAGTTTCCTAAACTTTAGGCATTCAGAAACAATTTTGTAAATCAGTGATCTTGACACGTCAGGAAATTCGTTTGGGAGACCTGTTATTGTGAAGCACCTGTTCTCACAAATCCTCGCTTCAACTGAAGCCACCAAATCGTCTGTAATCAAAGAAGGGCGACCGGAGTGGTCTTCATCATGTCACAGCCACCTTTGAATTCTCATACCCACTTATGCACTTTGCTTTCACTCATACACTTTGCAAATCTGTTGATGAATTTCTGCAGCAGACAGGTTCCTCAATGACAAGAACTGTATCACTGAGCGAACCTCACACGCAGCTTAAACATTTTGAAAACACAGAACAGAACCATACAGGTTAGCTACAGAGCTGAAACTGAGCACAGTTGTTCCCGACACATGCCGGAACACGACGCACGCGCTCGTTGCGGTATGTGCGTGAACTACTAGTGTCTACACCAAAATGGCCCTTACTTAAACACTCGCCTTGTATTTGGTGCTGCTGATACACACATATAAAAGTACACAGCAGCATCCCATGTTTGGGACAGAAAGAGGTATGCGGCAGGTGATTCAGACTCCACAATAAGAAAGAGACATCTACTGTTAGAATGACGCAACTAGGAGACTGAGATTTACATCCACATTTATATCATACTCCACAAGCCACATAACTGTGTGTAGCAGGGGGTACTTACAGTACCACTAAATGATTCTCTCTTCCCAATTCCATTTGCAAATGGTGTATGGGAAGAATGGTTGTCTCAAAGTTTCCGTATTAGCTGTAATTTCTCGAATTTTCTTGTCTGGGTGATTTCGTAAGATGTATTTGGGGATAAGTAATATGTTGTCTGACTGTTCTTGGTAAGTTCTCTTGTGAAATTTCAGTAGTAAACCTCTCCTTGATGCACAAGACTTCTCTTGTAGCACCTACCACTGGAGTTTGTGGAGCAACTCCATAATGCTGTCGCACTGACCAAATGATCCCGTGACGAAGCGTGCTGCTCTTTGTTGATCTCCTCTATCTCTTCTATCAGTCCAACATGGTATGGGTACCAGATTGGTCAACAATATTCAAGAATTGGTCAAGGAAACACACTGCAAGCTACTTCCTATGTGGACGAGTTACAATCTTTAACATTCTTCCTACGAATCTCAGTCTGGCATCTGCTTTCCCCACAATTCGTTTTATACGGTCATTCCACTTAATGTCGCTATGGATAGTTACTCACAGATACTTTACAGTAGATGCTGTTTCCAGCAATTCTGTTACAGTACTGGGTTTCTGTCCCTATGTATGCGCAATATGTTACATTTCTTTATGTTCAGGGTCAACTGCCACAGCCTGCACCATTCATCAATCCTCTGTAGGTCATTCTGAAAACTGATACTGCCTTCTGGCATTGCTACTTTCTTATAGACAACTGGAACATATACGAGCATTTTTAAAGAGATTCTGGCACTTTCCACTAGATCATTTATACACATTATAATCAATAACAGTCTTGTCATGCTTCCTTGGGGTACTCTGAGGATTATCTTTGATCTGTTGATTTTCCTCCCCCGTGAACCGTGGACCTTGCCGTTGGTGTGGAGGCTTGTGTGCCTCAGTGATACAGATGGCCGTACCGTAGGTGCAACCACAACGGAGGGATATCTGTTGAGAGGCCAGACAAACATGTGGGTCCTGAAAAGGGGCAGCAGCCTTTTCAGTAGTTGCAGGGGCAACAGTCTGGATGATTGACTGATCTGGCCTTGTAACACTAACCAAAACGGCCTTTCTGTGCTGGTACTTCGAACGGCTGAAAGTAAGGGGAAACTACAGCTGTAATTTTCCTGAGGGCATGCAGCTTTACTGTATGGTTAAATGATGATGGCGTCCTCTTGGGTAAAATATTCCGGACGTAAAATAGTCCCCCATTCGGATCTCCGGGTGGGGACTACTCAGGAGATCGTTATCAGGAGAAAGAAAACTGGCGTCCTATGGAACGGAGCGTGGAATGTCAGATCCCTTAATCGGGCAGGTAGGTTAGAAAATTTAAAAAGGAAATGGATAGGTTAAAGTTAGATATAGTGGGAATTAGTAAAGTTCGGTGGCAGGAGGAACAAGACTTCTGGTTAGGTGAATACAGGGTTATAAATAAAAATCAAATAGGGGTAATGCAGAAGTAGGCATAATAATGAATAATAAAATAGGAATGCGGGTAAGCTGCTACAAACAGCATAGTGAACGCATTATTGTGGCCAAGATAGACACAAAGCCCATGCCTACCACAGTAGTACAAGTTTATATGCCAACTAGCTCTGCAGATGATGAAGAAATTGATGAAATGTAGGTTGAGATAAAAGAAATTATTCAGGTAGTGAAGGGAGACGAAAATTTAATAGTCATGGGTGACTGGAATTCGAGAGTAGGAAAAGGGAGAGAAGGAAACATAGGTGAATATGGATTGGGGGTAAGAAATGAAAGAGGAAGCCGTCTGGTAGAATTTTGCACAGAGCATAACTTAATCATAGCTAACACTTGGTTCAAGAATCATAAAAGAAGGTCGTATACATGGAAGAATCGTGGAGATACTAGAAAGTATCAGATAGAGTATATAATGGTAAGACAGAGATTTAGGAACCAGGTTTTAAATTGTAAGACATTTCCAGGGGCAGATGTGGGCTCTGACCACAATCTATTGGTTATAAACTGTAGATTACAACTGAAGAAAGTGCAAAAATGTGGGAATTTAAGGAGATGGGACCTGGATAAACTGACTAAACCAGAGGTTGTACAGAGTTTCAGGGAGAGCATAAGGGAACAATTAACAGGAATGGGGGAAAAAAATACAGTAGAAGAAGAATGGGTAGCTTTGAGGGATGAAGTAGTGAAGGCACCAGAGGATCAAGTAGGTAAAAAGACGAGGGCTAGTAGAAATCCTTGGGTAACAGAAGAAATATTGAATTTAACTGATGAAAGGAGAAAATATAAAAATGCAGTAAATGAAGCAGGCAAAAAGGAATACAAATGTCTCAAAAATGAGATCGACAGGAAGTGCAAAATGGCTAAGCAGGGATGGCTAGAGGACAAATGTAAGGATGTAGAGGTTTATCTCACTAGGGGTAAGATAGATACTGCCTACAGGAAAATTAAAGAGACCTTTGGAGAAAAGAGAACCACTTGTAAGAATATCAAAAGTTCAGATGGAAACCCAGTTCTAAGCAAAGTAGGGAAAGCAGAAAGGTGGAAGGAGTATATAGAGGGTCTGTACAAGTGTGATGTGCTTGTGGACAATATTATGGAAATGCCAGAGGATGTAGACGAAAATGAAATGGGAGATATGATACTGTGTGAAGAGTTTGACAGAGCACTGAAAGAACTAAGCCAAAACAAGGCCCCAGGAGTAGATAACATTCCATTAGAACTACTGATAGCTTTGGGAGAGCCAGCCCTGACAAAACTCTACCATCCGGTGAGCAAGATGTACGAAACAGGCGAAATACCCTCAGACTTCAAGAAGAATATAATAATTCCAATCCCAAAGAAAGCAGATGTTGACAGATGTGAAAATTACCGAACTATCAGTTTAATAAGTCACAGCTGCAAAATACTAACGCGAATTCTTTTCAGACGAATGGAAAAACTAGTAGAAGCCGGCCTTGGGGAAGATCAGTTTGGATTCCGTAGAAATATGGGAACACGTGAGGCAATACTGACCCTACGACTTATCTTAGAAGCTAGATTAAGGAAAGGCAAACCTACGTTTCTAGCATTTGTAGACTTAGAGAAAGCTTTTGACAATGTTGACTGGAATACTCTCTTTCAAATTCTGAAGTTGGCAGGGGTAAAATACAGGGAGTGAAAGGCTATTTACAATTTGTACAGAAACCAGATGGCAGTAATAAGAGCCAAGGGACATCAAAGGAAAGCAGTGGTTGGGAAGGGAGTGAGACAGGGTTCTAGTCTCTCCCCGGTGTTATTCAATCTGTATATTGAGCAAGCAGTGAAGGAAACAAAAGTAAAATTCGGAGTAGGTATTAAAATCCATGGAGAAGAAATAAAAACGTTGAGGTTTGCCGATGACATTGTAATTCTGTCAGAAACAGCCAAGGACTTGGAAGAGCAGTTGAACGGAAGGGACAGTGTCTTGAAAGGAGGATATAAGATGAACATCAACAAAAGCAAAACGAGGATAATGGAATGTAGTCAAATTAAATGCTGAGGGAATTAGATTAGGAAATGAGACACTTAAAGTAGTAAAGGAGTTTTGCTATTTGGGGAGCAAAATAACTGATGATGGTTGAAGTAGAGAGGATATAAAATGTAGACTGGCAATGGCAAGGAAAGCATTTCTGAAGAAGAGAAATTTGTTAACATTGAGTATAGATTTAAGTGTCAGGAAGTCGTTTCTGAAAGTATTTGTATGGACGATAAGTAGTTTGGACAAGAAGAGAATAGAAGCTTTCGAAATGTGGTGCTACAGAAGAATGCTGAAGATTAGATGGGTAGATCACGTAACTAATGAGGAGGTATTGAATAGAATTGGGGAGAAGAGGAGTTTGTGGCACAACTTGACATGAAGAAGGGACCGGTTGGTAGGATATGTTCTGAGGCATCGAGGGATCACAAATTTAGTATTGGAGGGCAGTGTGGAGGGTAAAAATCGTAGAGGGAGACCAAGAGGTGAATACACTAAGCAGATTCAGAAGGATGTAGACTGCAGTAGGTACTGGGAGATGAAGAACCTTGGACAGGATAGAGTAGCATGGAGAGCTGCATCAAACCAATCTCTGGACTGACGACCACAACAACAACAACTGTTGATTTTGTGCCATTAAGTATGACGTGTTGAGTTCTATCTTTATGGAAGTCTGGTATCCAGTTATAAATCCGGTTTGACAGTCAGTAGGCTCATATTTCTTTCACTAAACGGCAGTGCGGGATGGTGTCAAATGCCTTCCTGAAATCAAGAACCACCGCATCAACATGAGTGCCATTGTCTACAGCACTACAGATCTTACAGAAGACCAGAGCAAGCAGAATTTCATAAGATCTCTGCAGAACCTATGTTGATTTTCTGAAATTGAATGTTCCACAAATCTAGCTCCAACTACCATTCCACAATTCCAGCCACGCTGCCATAATCACCTCGGGGACCTTTTCACATGACTCACCTGAGTCAAATGACAGTCTATCAATGCATTGCCATTTCATACTTTGTGTACATGATACTACCACCATCTGTAAGTGTGCATATTGCTGTCCCACGACTTTTGCCACCACAGTGAAAGTGGCTTTGAGAAAAAACGGATCACTATCATGTGGTCGCTGATAACAAGCAAACTGGAAACTGTGAACCAGGTTGGCTGGTTGTGTTTTACTGTTTTGAGCATCTATGGAAAGTGTTTCAAGAATGATAGAATCACAAGTCAGCAGAGAGGCGTTTGGTGTCCACGCCTCATCACAAGAAGTAGGATAGGTGGTGATCGACATCTGCATTATATTCTGGAAGCCACCTGACTGCGTGTGGCTGAGGGTACCAGTGGTACCACGGTACCACTAACTGACTCCCCCCCCTTCACTGTACGGCTTACGAATGGCATATCAGAAGAATGAGGGTCGGTAAGCTTCTGTATAGGTTCTAGTTCCTACTCTGAGTTTTTCTGTGTAAATTGAAGAGCATATCATTGTGTGAGGCAACTTTCTAGGGGTAACATCCTGCCATCAGAAGTGCCACGTCACGTGTCTCCGATTAAGTCTTGTGGTAGCGAAGAGTGTATAGCTCTGACCAGTGTTTTAGAGCTTGCGTATTCATTTTCTGCAGTAGCTTATGTGTAAGCAAAGTTTCTAGTAAAAAGTAACTGTTGATACAACCATTTTCAGTGGAGAAATTTGTGTTTCAAGAGCTAGCAGAGGATCTTGTGCTCTTAGTCTACAGTGATAACTCTGCCGACTAGATTTTAGTTTTTCTTTATTCTCCTTGTTTATATTTTGTGTACATTAGAACCTCAGTAGCCCCAAAGTCAGTGGTTTTTTTTTTTTTTTTTTTTTTTTTTTTTGGTGTCTGTACTTCATCGGTTACTCCTTACTGCTTTGTTTCTATTTTTTAAGATCTTATTCTTTTCTTTTACACATACGCACACGGTACAATACGGATACGGTCTGTGTTGCTCCTTAGCAGACAAAAGGAGAACTGGCTGCTGTCTGTAATCAGGTGGAGGCTGAGCTGGCCATGGTCAACATGCTTCTGGCTACTGTCAAAAGCTGTGGTGACACCAGAGTGCCGATGACAAGAACCGAGACGCATTTGGTGCTATTGCAAACCCCTGGTTGTCTCTGCGTCTTCTGATACACGACATCTGACCAGTACGTCTGCACTTAAAAAAGCGAGTGGCGGACAGTGGTGAGTTCGTATGTCACCGGATGGAAGGTGAAAGTGGCAGTGGGGCACACATCTGGCTCCTTACCTCCTAACAACAGGTAAAGATGCCACCCCGTATTGACGATACTTATTAGCAAGCACGAGATGCCTCTTCTATTGGGCCAGTGGCTGATTTTTCTGCCCAGTCTGGACATCTGCACAGTGGAAGTATGTTAATGTTCCAACGTTACGCATGCAGAGTGGGAAAGAATGCCAGTGTGAAATCAGTATGTTTGTCAGAGGGTTTTGTCCTTGTGGAGGAGGACTTGCCTGCCGGTGGCTACAGAGTGCACTGGGTGCGACCAGCTGCAAATAGTGGCTCACGTTGACACTAATGACACCTGCTGCACGTGTTCTGAGGCCATCCTTAGTTCCTTTTGGCAGACGGCTGATTCGGTGAAAGCAACTAACATTTCATGCGAGGTGCACCAGAGGCTCAGACTATTTTCAGTGGTATCAGATGCGAATTTCTTGACCTCCACTACCTGACGGAGATTGGTTGGTTGGTTTGGGGAAGGAGACCAGACAGCGTGGTCATCGGTCTCATCTTTAGGGAAGGATGGGGAAGGAAGTCGGCCGTGCCCTTTCAGAGGAACCATCCTGGCATTTGCCTGGAGTGACCTGACGGAGAATTTCAGGGTTCCACTTAATAGGTCAGGCATGCGTTACACACAGGGAAAGCCTACTAGAGTAACGGAGTACATGGTGTATGCATGTTCATGGTTTGGGTTTTTTTTTTTTTTTGTTAGAAAAACCCCACTTGTGATCAAAACTTAACTGCCTGCCAAAATCAAAGATACATCAGCCAATATGTTCTCAGAGACTGCTTGCCCTCACAGATTGGCAATACAAAAGGTTAATATAATATTAGTAAACTGCAGGAGAATTCAATGAAAGGTCTCAGAATTAGTATAACTTTTTGAAGGTTATAATGCTCGTTTAGTATCAGAAACAGAAAATCTGTATGGTGGGAAAACTCGCAACTGACTGTGAACAAAGAAAAGTGTGAAGTTATTCACATGAGTACTAAAAGAAATCCGTTAAATTTCGATTACACGATAAGTCACACAAATCTAGGAAGTAAATTCAACCAAATACTTGGGGATTACAATTACGAATAACCTAAATTGGAACAATCACGTAGATAATGTTGTGGGCAGAGCAAACCAAAGACTGTGATTCATTGGTAGAACATTTAGAAGGTGCAACAGATGTACTAAAGAGACTGCTTACACTACACTTGTCTGCCCTGTTCTGGAGTATTGCTGTGCCGTGTGGGATCCATATCAGGTGGGACTGAAAGATGATATTGAAAAAGTTCAAAGAAGAGCAGCTCGTTTCGTATTATTATGAAATAGGGGAGATAGTGCCACAGACATGATACGTGAATTGGAGTGGCAATCACTAAAACAAAGGCGTTTTTCGTTGCGACAGGATCTTCGAATGAAATTTAAATCGGCAGTTTTCTCCTCCGATTGTGAAAACATTCTATTAGCAGCCACCTACATAGGGAGAAATGATCATCGCAATAAAATAAGAGAAATCAGGACTCACAGAGAGAAATTTAAGTGCTCTTTTTTCCCTCATGCCATTTGAAAGTGGAACAGTAGAGAGACAGCTTGAAGGTAGTTCATTGAACCCTCTGCCAGGCACTCAATTGTGAATAGCAGAGTAATCATGTAGATGCAGATGTAGATGTAGATGAAGTTGATTGAAACAGGAAATGAACAACAACAAAATCCTAAGTTCAGATTGGAATATTTACCATAAGGCTAGATTAGTTGCCAATGGTGGTGGCATATTTATCATAGTAAACAATTTGATAATATCTAGTGAGATTATCACAGATTCTAAATGTGATTTAATGTGAGTAAAATTCAGCATCAGAGGTTGGTCAAAAATGGTAATCAGATGCTTTTATAGAGCCCTGGGTCAGGAGCCATAGTGGTAGAGCACTTCAGACAGAACTTCCAGAATAACATTAATAAGTTTCTGATTGTATTGTCATAGCAGGGTGTGACTTCAACTTCCCAGGTAGAGATTTGGAGACTCATCCTACAAAAACTGGTGCCAGAGAGAGGGGTTCATTGGAGATTATCCTGAATGTGTTGTTCGAAAACTACTTTGAGCAGATTATTAGAGAACCAACTCATGACGGTAATGTCTTAGAGCTCCTAGCAATAAACAGACCGAATCAGTTAACACGAAGGAAAATATCAGTGACTATAAGTCCATGATAGCAAGTTGACCATGGCTTTTACAAGGAAAGATAACAAAGCTGGGAAAGTACTTTTACTTATCAAGACCGACAGGACACAAATTGCAGAGTATCTGTGTAATCGGCATCAAATCTTCAGTGCTGAGGAAAAAGATGTGGAGCACAAATGGAAAAAAATAATAAGTATCATTCAATATGCCAAGACAAGTATGTTCTCAGGAATGTGATAAGGGATGGGAAAGACCCATTGTGGTTTAATAGCTGTGTCAGGAAACTGCTATGTAAACAAAGAGAGTTTCATCATAGATTCAAGAGAAGTCAAAACTTAGCTGAAAAGAAGCTGAACAAGTAAAAGTAAGGAGAGCAATGTGAGAATCGCTCTATGATTTTGGGAGCAAAATTTTCTCAACAGATCTCAGTAAAACCACTAAGAGGTTTTGGTCTTATGTACAAATCAGTAAGTGGTTGAAAATCATCTATTTGGTCACTCAGTGACCATACAGGCACCAAATTGGAAGATAACAGAGAGAAGGCCGAAATACTGAATTCAGTCTTCCAAAACTGTTTTATTGTGGATGCTCTTCTATCACCTATGAATGTTGAAACAGCAGATATTGAAATAAAAGATCATGGAAATGGAACTACAATCACTTAGTAGTTGAAAGGCATCAGGATCAGATGAGATAGCTGAGGGATTCTACAATAATTATCTGAAAGAATTGGCTTCACTTCTAGCAGCATTTTAATATAGATTGCTGGAGCACTGAAGCATAGCACAGGTCATTCCATTTTCAAGAAGGAGCATGGGACAGATGCACATAATTATAGGCCTGTATCATTGACATCAATCTGTTGTAGAATTATGGAACATGTTTTATCCTCAAGAATGCAGATTTAAGTGTCCAGAGTATGCTGAGAATACCTAATTTCAGATATTAGCTCCCACCATGGACAATGCAGTGGCTGATGGACTTCACTTAAGGGGACCACACCATGGTTCAGGTCGAAAAAAATCGATTTTCAGTTTCCATCATATCTCGATACATTAAGGTTTTATTTAAGTACTCTGAAAGGATTTTGCTGAAATAAATTTTTTTGCGCAGTTAAAGAGCATTTTCCTATCAAGTGTGTTTATGTGCCACACCCACTTTTCTGTCACCCACTTTCAACCCACCCATTGTCAACTCTAAACCATATGGAGATGCCATTATTAGCAAAATAGAATGTGTAGGCCTTGCTGAAAAACGTTTGGGAACAAGGCTGAGAAAACTAACTGTTGATACGAGAGGAAAAAAATTAGAAGATGGAAAATTGTTGAGCGGACAGGGTCGGTTAACTAAAACTGAAATAGAAAACTTGCAGGTATACTATGGGGAGCCATGTCATGGATTGTGTCCAGCAGGAGAAAATTCGTGGTGCAAATACAATAGGGCTCAGGCAACTGGAGAATCTTACTCTCACCAGCATTCTCTTCCTGCTGCTGTTATGACAGCAATTAAATCTATTTTCAGAGACTTGGCTCATCCTGACTTTCTAAGGAAATGTCTGCATGGGCAGACACAGAACCCGAATGAATGTTTCAACAGCATAATTTGGAACCGCCTTCCTAAAACTGTATTTGTAGGCATGCATACAATGAAACTAGGAGTTCACGATGCTGTTATTACATTCAATTGCGGTAATATTGGAAAGAATTGGGTACTGAAAAAGCTGGGAATTAAACCTGGTGAAAATATGATCACTGGGCTGCAAAACAGAGATAAAATGAGGATAGCCAATGCAGACAGGTCTGCATCTAATATGGCCAAGAAAGCAAGGCAAACACCCAGGAAGGTGAAAAAGAAGCTGGAAGACCTGCTAGAGACCAAAGAAGGGCCATCATATGCAGCAAGACAGTTTTAATTAACTGTAAGTAACAAATTTCGAAAGTTTTTTCTGTAAAGTCAATTTCCCGCAAACTAAAATTTTCAGTACATATGCCCTATTATATCAGAAACTATCATAGATAAATGAATGAAATTTTCAGAGACTCTGAATAACATAAAAAGCCACCTCTGATACTACATTCATTAATATTCCCTCATTAGGAAGTTCACAAAAAAATATTTTCTGCAGAAAAAACTTAATATTTTTTGTTAATAAATTTAAAAAAGTATTTCTTAAAAACTATAAAATGGATAAAGTAGATTTTAGTACAGTTGACTCTATTAGCATCATGTAACATACAGTAAAAATATTAAGGTCCTGCATCAAATAGTTTTTTCAGAAATGGGTCAAATACTTGCCTAAATTAACATGGGTTAGATAGGCAGGGTGTGGTCCCCTTAATGATCAAGAGCAGTGGCATTTGCATACGGTTGTGTGTTGACAGAGAAACAACACTGTGTGAAATAACTGCAGAAATCAATGTCGGACACACAATGAACATATCCATTATGATAGTGCAGCAAAATCTGGCACCAATGGGCTAGGGCAATTGCTTTCAGAACAACACCAACTGCAGCACCTCTCCTGGGCTCGTGACCGTATCGGTCGGACCCTCGACGACTGGAAAACAGTGACCTGGTCAGGTGATCCCGATTTCAGTTGGTAAGAGCTGGTGGTAGGGTTTGAGTATGGCACGGACTTCGTGAAGCTGTGGACCCGAGTTGTCAACAAGGCACTGTGCAAGCTGGTGGAGGCTCCATAATGGTGTGGACTGCGTTTACATGGAATGTCCAGTTCTGGACCCTCTGGTCCAACTGAACAGATCACTGAGTGGAAATGGTTATGTTTGGCTACTTACAAGGGAACCTCCCCATCGCACCCCCCTCAGATTTAGTTATAATTTGGCACAGTGGATAGGCCTTGAAAAACTGAACACAGATCAGTCGAGAAAACAGGAAGAAGTTGTGTGGAACTATGAAAAAATAAACAAAATATACAAACTGAGTAGTCCATGGGCAACATAGGCAACATTAAGGATAATTTGGGCCCAGGAGCGCCATGGTCCCATGGTTAGCGTGAGCAGCTGCCGAGCAAGAGGTCCTTGGTTCAAGTCTACCCTCGAGCGAAAAGTTTACTTACTTTATTTTTGCAAAGTTATGATCTGTCCGTTCGTTCATCGACGTCTCTGTTCACTGTAATAAGTTTAGTGTCTGTGTTTTGCGACCGCACCGCAAAACCATGCGATTAGACGAAAGGACGTGCCACTCCAATGGGAACCGAAAACATTTGATCCAGGAAAACACGTCTGATATATTCTATACGACACTGGTGACAGCATGTGCGTCACATGACAGGAATATGTTGTCGACCCACCCAACTTGCACAATTGGCGAATGGGTAAAAAGATTCTTCTACCTTGCCCGATTTAGGTTTTCTTGTGGATGTGATAATCACTCCCAAAAAAGTGATGAAAACATAAGAGTGTGTCACATAAACTGCAACAAATGAATGCAACAGTTTCACAGTCGCACAGTTTTCTCTGTGCTCTGTCAAAACATATGTTTTTCACGTTTTCAAATTTTTCCGTGTGTAGGCCGTCAAATCCTAGATATGGCCAAGCAAATCTGAACATGTCCCGGAATTTTGGAGAGCGAAATTGATTATGGGTGAGTACCTGAACTCTGATAATTGTCTGAAAATAAAAAGTTAAAATTTTGTACTGGAGGGAAGACTTGAACCAAGGACCTCTTGTTCTGCAGCTGCTCACACTAACCACGGGACCACGGCGCTCCTGAGCTCACATTAGCCTTGATGTTGCCTATGTTGCCCATGGACTACTCAGTTTGTATATTTTGCTTATTTTTTCATAGTTCCACACAACTTCTTCCTGTTTTCTCGATTGATATGTGTTCAGTTTTTCAAGGCCTATCCACTGTGCCAAATTATAACTAAATCTGAGGGGGGTGCGATGGGGAGGTTCCCTTGTTAGAAACCATTTGCAGCCAAACAAAGATGAAATTTTTACGGATGACAATGCACCATGTCAGAATTGGTTTGAAGAACATTCTACACAATTCCAGGGAATGAATTGACTACCCAGATTGCCCAACATGAATCCCATCAAAGATTTATGGGACATAATCTAGAGGTCAACTGCTGCACTACATCGGGCAAAAGGAGGTCCGACGTGATATTGGGAGTTACCACACGACTTGACAGCTCAGTGTATGTCAGGTGATTTCCCCATTTGTAGCTCTTCTCGTCAGCCACTTACTTACTTTCCTTACCGCATCACGTGCCCACAGTGCTGCCGGACAGCATTCTGTCTCACAGGGAGCAGTGGCCGTAAGACCTAGGTTCGTCAGCTTTAGTTAGGTTTCAGAATAAACTACCAGACATTCTACACACTCGTCTTCAATGAATTTCTCCACATCATTACAGCACTGGCTGCAATTCACAAATCATCTTTGCCGGCCACTGTGGCCGAGTCGTTCTAGGCGCTACGGTCCGGAACCGCGCTGCTGCTACGGTCGCAGGTTCGAATGCTACCTCGGGCACGGATGTGCGTGATGTCCTTAGGTTAGTTAGGTTTAAGCAGTTCTAAGTCTAGGGGACTGATGACCTCAAATGTTAAGTCGTATAGTGCTTAGAGCCATTTGAACCATTTGAACAAATCATCTTCACTCCAAGAAGCTCGATTCGTTTTCCAATTATAGGTATTTTGCATGACATATTTAACCTGCAAGTACGACACAGGTCATTTAGACAAATTGTACTACACTATAAGAGCTAAACTTCTGCACAGTAGATTTATACCCATTTTAGGTTTGAGTCTTCTTTCCTTCTGATTTCATGCATCAACTGTCCTAAAGAGGTAGTGAAGAAGGTGCACCTTGTCTTTCCGGTAAAACAAAACTTTTACTAGAATATTAAACAAAATTGCAGCTGACTCCTGTATATAAGAAGGGTAAAAGAACAGACCTCAAAAATTACAGACCACTATCTCCAAACATAAGTTTGCTGCAGGATTTCTGAACATATTCTCAGTTCAAACATTATAAATTTCCTTGAAGGGGAAAGCTTCTGTCCACAAATCAGCAGGGTTTCAAAAAGCATTGCTCATGTGAAACTCAGCTTGATCTTTCCTCACATTAGATCCTCAAGCCACGGATGATGGGCAACAGGCAGATTCCATAGTCCTGGATTTCCGTAAAGCATTTGACACGGTGTCATACTGCTGGCTGTTAACCGAGGTACAACCACACAGAATAACTTCCCAGGTATGTGAGTGGCTCAAAGATTTCTAAGTAACAGAACCCAGTATGTTGTCCTCTACGGCGAGTGTTCACCAGAGACAAGGGTATCGTCAGGAGTGCCCTGGGAGCCCCAGAAAAGTGTGACAGGACCAATGGTTATTTTCTATATGTTTAAATGATCTGGTGGACAGGGTAAGCAGCTGTCTGCGGCTGTTTGCAGACGATCTCGTAGTGTACGGGTAAGTGTCATCGTTGAGTGATTGTAGGAGGACACAAGATGATTTAAATGGAACCCGTTGAGTGTAAGGTCAAGCTCTTTAGTAAGGCTCATTTGAAAGTGTTGTGTTAACAATTGTTGTTGTTGTTGTTGTTGTTGTTGTGGTCTTCAGTCCAGAGACAGGCTTGATGAAGCTCTCCATGCTACTCTATCCTGTGCAAGCTTCCTCATCTCCCCGTACCTACTGCAACCTATGTCCTTCTGAATCTGTTTAGTGTATTCATCTCTTGGTTGCCCTCTACAATTTTTACCCTCCACACTGCCCTCTAATACTAAATTGGTGATCTCTTGATGCCTCAGAATATGCCCTACCAACCAATCCCTTCTTCTAGTCAAGTTGTGCCACAAATTTCTCTTCGCTCCAATTCTATCCAATACCTCCTCATTAGTTATGTGACCTACCCATCTAATCTTCAGCATTCTTCTGTAGCACCACAT
The DNA here is from genome assembly GCF_023898315.1 of Schistocerca nitens. Classification (NCBI taxonomy): domain Eukaryota; kingdom Metazoa; phylum Arthropoda; class Insecta; order Orthoptera; family Acrididae; genus Schistocerca; species Schistocerca nitens. Next base: position 143,343,710 of record NC_064625.1, read on the forward strand.
TTCGAAAGCTTCTATTCTCTTCTTGTCTAAATTATTTATAGTCCACATTTCACTTCCATACATCGCCAATCTATACTCGATGTTAACAATTTTCTCTTCTTCAGAAATGCTTTCCTTGCCATTGCCAGTCTACATTTTATATCCGTTAACAATTACGACATGAAAAATATTAGCTGCTAATGATTCACCACATGCATCAATAGGGCAATAGAAAATGAGTGTCTGGGAGGGGCAGAGATTATGTGTCTATGGAATGTATGTATTACACTTCACAAAATGGACATCATCGGCATTCGAGAAATGTTCAAACCTAACCATTAACTTGCAGCATAAACAGTGAATGAAAAAAATGACACGCCGCAGTGGCCACAAAGGTTTGCACCGTCCAGATTGAAGGGAACTTTTTGGGAGTTACGAACTGTGCAGGACATTCAGCTAGGTATACACTCTTAAAGGAAGCATATAGAATCATAATGGCGTAAATAAGTGATGAGCACTGACGGAATGTAACGGCATGCAACTGATGCGAAACAGTCTGTCCTGGAGTTTATCATGAAACTGGATATACTTTAAGGTACAGCTGCACCTAGTGTAATAATATGTTTTATAAGCACGGAAAAAACAGACATCCGTGGACTGAATTTGTCCAGTGGTTCTAGGTAGTATCAACTGCAGTGACACAAACTTTTCAGGAGGTATAGTTTGCTCTATTTGAGTACAATTTTTTTATGTGAGCCAAGAATCGAGCAAAAGCTAGTTATTTAGACCAGCTATTTGCCAAAAGCCATTATAATACCATACTTTTATTTCTCTTGTGCCCATTTTCCCACTTTTGCTTGCTGTGACATAAATATTCCCTACTGCCATTGCAAGATAAAGCACAGGAGAAAGAATAATAGGGGCAGAGCACCTCCAACTTCTCACAAAACAGTAAATAACTTTCCAGATTAACAGTTGACACAATTGTATACAAATGTGTTAAGGCGCTGATGTTAGTTGATCTTGATACAACTGTCTATTATACCTCTAATTTCTAGGGTTTTTTCATATGCATTTCCTCTTCAAATCTCAAATGGTTGGAGTTGAAAACAAATTCCTTACTGAACGATGGGATAAGTTTGTTTATCTCACCTACAAATTTTTGGAACAATTCTGCAGTTTGCTGTGTGGTGTCAAGCTGACAATTTGTTCTATAGCGCCGTTTGAAGTTATACAACCACCCACTCCTTCTCTCAAAATCACTGTAATCTGTGTTGTGGACAATTTGATAGGTATAATGTAGTAGGCCACTAGCACCTTGTTCTCCCTTGAATATCCATGGTTTGTTGAGAGGCCGGACAAACGTGTGGTTCCTGAAGAGGGGCAACAGTCTTTTCAGTAATTGCAGGGCAACAGTCTGGATGATTAACTGAACTGGCCTTGTAACATTAACCAAAACGGCCTTGCTTGATGGTACTGTGGACGGCTGAAAGCAAGGGGAAACTACAACCGTAACTTTTCCCGAGCACGTGCAGCTTTACTGTGTGGTTAAATGATGATGGCGTCACATTGAGTGAAATATTCTGGAGGTAAAATAGTTCCCCATTCAGATCTCTGGGCAGGCACTACTCAGGAGGACATCGTCATCAGGAGAAACAAAACTGGAGTTCTACAGATCGGAGCATGGAATGTACGATCCCTTAATCAGGCAAGTAGGTTAGAAAATTTTAAAAGGGAAATGGAAAATCAAATTGGGGTAATGCAGAAGTAGTTTTAATAACGAATTAAGAAAAAAAAAATAGAAACATGGGTAGACTATTATGAACAGCATACTGAAAGCATTATTGCAGCACAGACAGACACAAAGCCCACGCCTACCACAGTACTACAAGTTTATATTCCAACTAGCTCCGCAGATGACGAAGAGATTGAAGAAATGTATGATGAGATAAAAGAAATTATTCAGATGTTGAAGGGGAGAGCAGTTTAATGAAATGGACAGTGTCTTGAAAGGAGAGTATAAGATGAAAATCAACAAAATCAAAACGAGGATGATGGAATATAGTCAAATTAAGTCGGGTGATGCTGAGGGAATTAGATTAGGAAATGAGACACTTAAAGTAGTAAAGAAGTTTTGTTATTTGGGGAGCAAAATAACTGATGATGGTCGAAGTAGAGAGGATATAAAATGTAGACTGGCAATGGCAAGGAAAGTGTTTCTGAAGAAGAAAAATTTGTTAACATCGAGTATAGATTTAAATGTCAGGAAGTCGTTTCTGAAAGTATTTGTATGGAGTGTAGCCATGTATGGAAGTGAAACATGGACGATAACCAGTTTGGACAGTAAGACAATAGAAGCTTTCGAAATGTGGCACTACAGAAGAATGCTGAAGATTAGATCACATAACTGATGAGGTGTTGAACAGAATTGGGGAGAAGAGGAGTTTGTGGCACAACTTGACTAGAAGAAGGGATCGGTTGGTAGGATATGTTCTGAGGCATCAAGGTATCACCAGTTCAGTATTGGAGGGCAGCATGGAGAGTAAAATACGTAGAGGGAGTCTAAGAGATGAATACACTAAGCAGATTTGGAAGGATGTAGGCTGCAGTAGGTACTGGGAGATGAGGAAGCTTGCACAGGATAGAGCAGCATGGAGAGCTGCATCAAACCAGTCTCAGGACTGAAGACCACAACAACAATCCCATCAAGCAGGAGAGCCTTCACAGATGAGAAATGAATCAGTACACAGTGTGTCCCAGGAGAAATAGTCAGTATTCACGGACATGACACAGTCATTCAAAGCAAAAAAAGTATGGTAAACATGGGGCTTAAAATGCATGAGCACTTGTTCATCTTCGATACTATGGAATAAATCTCTTCTTTGCCAAGCTTTTTGCTCTCCACATATTACAAAGAGGTAGTATGGACCAAAGCAAAAGAGAAGTGTTTAATAAACATGGGCTCTAAAATGCATATCTTAAGAACTATGATCAATTTCCCATCTTCACTACTGTGAAGTACATCTCTTCTGCTGAACAAGTGCTCCTAGTTCTCAAGTTATGTACTTTAGAGCCCCTGTTTACTAGACACTTCTCTTTTGTTTTGGTCCGTACTACCTCCTCACAAAATATGGAAACCAAAGAGCTTGTTATGGAAGAGATTTGTTGCAAAGTTTTAAAGATGAAGTAGTCCTCACAGGTCCTAAAATACTCATTTTAGAGCCCATGTTTAATGGACTTGAATGACTATTCATAGCATATCTCAAGATAATGACCATTCCACCTGGAACACCCTTTATACATTAACATAAGACAAAGAATGAATGAACAAATGATCACTTTTCATGTTACATGTTACATTAAAATTCACCTGCCACAGATCTTATAATTTTCTCTAGTACATACGCACTTACATTCTTAATAAGCCTATAAGGCTACGCAATAGATCTCTTCAGAAAAGAGTTAATCCCTGAATCTAGGTGTAGTAAATAACTAGATATGCTTTCCATTTTCTTTCAAACTAGTAGGGATTTCCAATTTCCTGCTTTGTGGTAGACAAGAGCTTGTAGAATATCTTACCAGTAGAATACATAAAGTCATTCTGAGCCCTGGACAAGAGGGAAAAAGCCTATATGAAAATAACTTTTAGGCCTTGTATTGTCACTGTGTAAATAATAGTTTAGTGAACTTCTGTTATTAACAACAAACACCATTAAAGAGTAAATAAATTGGGAAGTCAGTGCGAGAATAACATGATCTTTAAAACGGCTTTTGCAACATGTACAATTACCAACATTACACAAAATTCTGCTCAGTTCCACATAATAAACAGTCTAATTAATTTAGGTGCAATCTCACAGAACTCAGTTCCATGAAACAAGGAGAACAAACATGCAAAACACGCCAACAAATCTGTTTTTATGTCAACACAATGACAGAGGTATCTTAAGTACATAACACACAGATCTCAACTTTTTGCTTGGTTTATCTATGGATTGTCTACATTTAATTTAGAAAATATGTCTCAGTAAAAGTTTTTCTATGGTAGGTCTATGAAAATTAGTTTGGGTACCATTCACAGCCAAAACTTTCTGAAGCATAATACACATTGTTAACTTTTAACTTGAAATGTAATGCACAAATGTATCAAAGGGAACTGGTATTTGAAAAAACAGTGAGTGCTTTGGACTAGTGAGTGAACGGGACTGATAAACATTCACAAAAATTATGCTAACAATTCAGATCGCGTATGATTATTTAAGGCGATTCTGAATCCAGCACTCTCTCTCATTTGTTACAGTAATTTCAGTTATTGCAGTTTTGAGGCTGATAACTCTTTAACATATATAACTCCTTTTGCTAGTCTTAGTGCCTTTCTGACCAGTGTGTAAGTATACTATTAAAATCCTGTTAAATTATTTACATCCCTTGCGTCGTAATTATGTCGCTTACTATACTGTTCTGACATCGTCACTGTAACGCTACAATTTACGATGCGCAAATTTTTGTAAGGTTGTCAGTTCATAGCTGCAAAAGCGATCGTGTTGATTTTGTGTGTTGTTACTTCCAGTACAATTACAAAACTGTCTGGAAGTCCGAGGAACCGCAGTAAGCGGGTGACTGAAACACAATTCAGGTAACTGAATTATTAGTTTGAGATTTCGTAGTCTGGAAGCAAATGGGTGATGCACTCATTTTGATCTTGTTTAGAAGATCGAAATGTACTATTCTGGAAGCAAATGGGTGATGCACTCATTTTGATCTTGTTTAGAAGATCGAAATGTACTATTGTATAGACATTATTTTGTCTTTCATCCTAAAGGTGTGTCCACTATCACAAATATCTTCATAGGTGTATTTCCACATGACACGTCGAAAGTTTTACGTATTTGCGCATATTGCTTCGATGAATTCATATTTCGCTTTTGTTTTCCTTCATTTGTACCCGTTTTTGTCAACTCCCACACGCCAGTGTTGACAGCCGTGGGCTAGCCCCGCCTACTACCTGAAAGCCGTCGAACAAGTTTCCAAATTTGGTCAACAATACCTGACTACGCGATTTCCCGCAACTTTGAAGCGTAACTTACACAGGCCAGGCATCTCCTCGAAGTGTGCTATCCCTTTATCGGCCAAATCCAGCTCAGGATTCTGGATTTCCTTCGCTTCGTCGATGACTTTACGCGCCTTCGACATTTTGGTGTTGGGAATACACGACACTGGCGCTTGATTCATTGTCTGCTCGACTTTTTTTAACACCAATTGATAAGAACACACCACTTCCTGACACAAGCAAAGTTACTTCACAGTACGTGTTCCTGCCGCTAGATGGCAAGCATCGTGCCATGTGCCAAATGTTTCTTGTAGTATCTGCATTTGCTCACAGATGGCAATGTAGCCAATTCAAGCAGTTCAGGTCGGAAAGAGCGCTCGTTTATGAAGTCCGTAAGTATCATTGTTCAATTTTTTGCCTCGAGAACTTGGGAATATATCGTGAAATTAATTGATTTTCGTCTATATCAACGCTTCTTGCGCCGTTAGAGTTTAAAATGATGAGCAGGAATTTACTATGCTTATTTTTAGTGCATCAACATGACGATTTTTCAGAACTTTATTTCATAAGGAATCAGAAAAAGCTTTTTGAAGCGTTTTGGGGAAAGGCGATTTCTCTGCCTCAGTCATCTATCCCTGTTATTGTGACAAACTATATACAACCCATGATGAAATGACTTACGTGACTTTAATAATTCGCGTTCGTTAGAAGGATACCGTACCCTACTCCGTGTGTAGTTTTACTGACATAAGACCTATGATCAAGGGCGTACCAAGGATCTGAAAAGGGGGGGGGGGGGCAGTTCATACTAGTCTCAGCAAACAAGGACTCGAGACAACATACAGCACTTCTTATTAAATAAAACAGTAAACCAGTGAAAAACTGCTTTTAATAAACATTTTAAATACAAGAATGCACTTGTGCAGTGCGAGAAAACATGCAGCATTTCTTATTAAATAAAACAGTAAGCTAGTAAAAAACTGCAAATATCTTCTGGGGGGGGGGGGGGGCAGCTGACCCCCTGCCCCTCACTGGGTACGCCCATGCCTATGATCCTAAAACAGAGCTTCAGTTTCTAATTGTACGTGTAGATATGTCGGTATTAATATGGTGTTAAATTTTCTGTCAATTCTTAACCAATTTAATGTTATAAAAACAGAGTTGTCCACCCTCTCCTTGCCATAGTATTCGTGAATGATACGAGGAACACCCTATAACATCAAATTTCTGTTCTTTTAAACAGGATTTTTGTTCTTATTACGAAAGTTTATTCGCTCAGATCGCGCAAAAAATACACAATTAATTCTTATTTCAGCGAAATTAAATCGTCATCTTAAGATCTTTTGTACACAAAAAAATTTACAGGGCTAATCCATTTCGCCAACTGCTCACACTAATTGGACACAGATGTAATATACATAAAACTACATTTACGCAACGACATTCGATACTACCGTCTCTCGTCATACTATAACAGCCGTCCAGAAAGTACACAAGTTAGAAATAAAATTCATAAGACGTGTATAAAATGTTTTCCTGTTGTACCCTTGTTGACATCTAATACGAAACTGTAATGAGGCAGTCAACGGAACGCATCATGTTTTGAGGCGCCACCGGCCGAACGGAAGCGTCCGACTCCACACGTCTGCTTTCACCCATGACGTCATCGTGGCGGAAACGCCTATTCTAGCGTATACTAAATGGCGACTGTGGCGTCACTATACACACACTCCAACAAACTCGTACAAAAATAAAAATGACGCAATAACGTCTCACTTCAAAAATAAAACGAAACTAACAGGGCAACTGCGGGAATTTGGGGGTTTAGGGCGGGGACAAGCTACATATACAACAATTTAAAAAACCGCACCATCCCAAAACAAATAACATAAAGAAAATCAAATTGGAATATACCACGACACCGACAAAATCGCGGGAGTCGGACATTTCCCTTGCCCTAGATAGCTCAATCGAAGCTGTCGATACCAAAAACAGACAGTTACCACGGCCAAAAAATTGTACTCGAATATTTTTCTTGACCTATATAGCTCAATGCTTACTACTCCGAATAGTGGAATCAAACATTTCCCTTGACCTATAGCTCAACCGCAGCTATCGATACCAAAACATCAACACCAGCAGCTCTGACAAGTGGAACCAAGACCCCAGCAACTCACAAACACAAATACTTCCATATTCACCACATCAATTAAAACACAACCAATCTACCATAAATATACAACAGACAAAACATCACAATTACTATAGAATAAAAGCAAAACAAGAATTACTTACCAACAAAAGCCTCTGGCAATTCCACTTAGGTTGGCCAACACAAGCACACATGCATGCACACACACTTACGCGCACACACACACACACACGCACACACACACACACACACACACACACACACACACACAAAGAAAGAAAGAAACCTCAACTCACCATCTTCGACCTATAAATCCTTCGCACAACCCTTAAAAAAAATTCTCAGGGATGCTTTTCCGCCAACAGTACTGATCTAAATTCTAAATGAGAGGTTGCAGATAGGAAGACTGCAACTTACCTCTCCCTGTAACTGATTTACTTACCCCCTAAAACACCTCTTCATATTAAATAGAAGCCCTAGCATCATCAGTCTTAAAACATATACTGTGGTTAACTACTACATGATTATAATTCTTTTTCTCCAAAACTCTATAAGACGAAAATGCATCAGAAATTACAGTAATATGCGTCTTAACACACTCCTCAATCAGTCCCAATAGTTTCCTCTTGCTACGACCCTGCGTAACCCTAAAAACACAATCAGCAAACTCCACGCCCCGAGATAACATCCCTCCATGCCTGCAAACCAATCAGAGAACTGTCCCTGCCATACTCCCTCTTACCAAACTGCGATTCATCAATTCCAACAACAACCCCTGGCCCACCCTACTTCCCCCTATATTTCACATACTCCGAACAAACCTTTTCACAAAAAGAAAACCAATCCAAAACAATTCTCTCACTGACGCCAGTCTTATCCGCACAAAAACGTATAGAGGACCTATAACAAAAATAATAAGTAAACAAGACAATCTCCCTCATCGCCAACCTAGAGTTCTTGAACCAGATTCCACGTCTTATCGAGCGACAGATATTGTCGCGCTGACAACACCACAAATACCTGTCCCTGATCTGAACCAAAAGAACTTTCATCAACCTAATGTTGTTGTCACAAATGTGACACCTAACATATTCAGCAATAAGACCAAACACCTGCAGAAACTGTATGACAGACATCATATCTTCACCCATTGCAGATCATAATGATACACTCATTAGCTTCACTGAAATATCCATACCTAAAAAAAAGCAAGAAAAAAATTAGTCTTCTTTCCACTCTACAAACACCAAACTAAACATACCTAACAAAAATGTCAAACACCTAACCAAAAAAAACAAAGAAAAAAAAACCATAATAACTTACTGAAAACAAAGAAGACACTCCCACAACCCACATTACTGCATCAACTACCCAAACTCAAAACCACATTAGCACAATGACAACCAAAACTCAAATGAATTAAATGCCACATGTTAAACTCAGTACATCAACATCCACCATTAGAAGACACAACCAAATACGACAACACGACATCTACAAACACAACCAACTCAAAAACTCTGTGCTATAGTGACGTCACTCACCACAGCATCATTACATCATGGGTCAAAGCAGACAGGTGGCATCAGACACTTCTGCTTTTACAAGCTAAGATTATGTCTTCGAAATACAATGTTAAGAATTTTATATTTTTTTGTATATAAAAATCCATAAAACTAAAAGGAGTATGTCCTGATTTTCCAAATACACTACTGGCCATCAAAATTGCTACACCACGAAGATGACGTGCTACAGATGCGAAATTTAACTGACAGGAAGAAGATGCTGTGATAAGCAAATGATTAACTTTTCAGACCATTCACACAAGGTTGGCGCCGATGGCAACACCTACAACGTGCTGACATGAGGAAAGTTTCCAACCAATTTCTCATACACAGACAGCAGTTGACCAGCGTTGCCTGGTGAAAAGTTATTGTGATGCCTCTTGTAAGGAGGAGAAATGCGTACCATCATGTTTCCGACTTTGATAAAGGACGGATTGTAGCCTATCGCGATTGCGATTTATCGTATCACGACATTGCTGCTCGCGTTGGTTGAGATCCAATGACTGTTAGCAGATTATGGAATCACTGGGTTCAGGAGGGTAACACAGAATGCCGTGCTGGATCCCAACGGCCTCGTATCACTAGCAGTCGAAATGACAGGCATCTTATCCACATGGCTGTAATGGATCGGGTAGCCACGTCTCGATCCCTGAGTCAACAGATGGGGGCGTTTGCAAGACAACAACTATCTGCACGAACAGTTCGACGACGTTTGCAGCAGCGTGGACTGTTTGCAGCAGCGTGGACTATCAGCTCGGAGACCGTGGCTGCGGTTACCCTTGATGCTGCATCACAGACAGGAGCGCCTGCGATAGTGTACTCACCAATGGGCCTGGGTGCACAAATGGCAAAACATCATTTTTTTTTGGATGAATCCAGGCTCTGTTTACAGCATCATGGTGGTCGCATCCGTGTTTGGCGACATCGGGGTGAATGCAGATTGGAAGCGTGTATTCGTCATCGCCATAGTAGCGTATCACCCAGCGTGATGGTATGGGGTGCCATCGGTTACACGTCTCGGTCACCTCTTGTTCGCATTGATGGCACTTTGAACAGTGGACGTTACATTTCAGATGTGTTGTGACCCGTGGCTCTACCCTTCATTCGATCCCTGCGAAACCCTACATTTCAGCAGGATGATGCACAACCGCATGTTGCAGGTCCTGTACAGGCCTTTCTGGATACAGAAAATGTTTGACTGCTGCCCTGGCCAGCACATTCTCCAGATCTCTCATCAACTGAAAACGTCTGGTCGATGGTGGCCGAGCAACTGGATCGTCACAATATGCCAGTCACTACTCTGGATGAACTGTGGTATCGTGTTGAAGCTGCATGTGCAGCTGTACCTGTACACACCATCCAAGCTCTATTTGACTCAATGCCTAGTCATATCAAGGCCGTTATTACGGCCAGAGGTGGTTTTTCTGGGTGCTGATTTCTCAGGATCTATGCACCCAATTGGGTGAAAATGCAATCACATGTCAATTCTAGTATAATACATTTGTCCAATGAATAACCGTTTATCATCTGCTTTTCTTCTTGGTGTAGCAATTTTAATGGCCAGTAGTGTATATACATCAAGAACTCATTACAAAGATATTATTATTACTGTGTCTTGTTCACTGATCAGCCAGAACGTGACCGTTGACCTACTACCAATATAACCCTGTCCAGGTGATAGCAGCATTACCTAGTGAGGAATGACTGACAGTCAGACACATGCACGGGGCATGTAGTAACAGTGAGTGTGCTGTCTGTGTGTAGAATGGGGAAGGTGCACTGTCTGTTTTATTTCGATCAAGGGAAGATCGTGACGGCCCGGAGGCTCGGCACGAGCATTTCGGAAACCGCGTGACTTGTCAGGTATTTGAGAAGTGCTGTGGCGTCTCCAACGTGTGGCTAAACCGAGGTGAAACCACGTCCAGATGTCACTACAGGTGTCGGATGTTGTAGGCTAGCCAGTTAAAATGTTATGTGTTATGTTATGTTATGTGGTTTATTCATCTCATTACATACAATTTTCAAATCATTTGATTTGATGTACAGGAGACATGTCAAGGTTTACAAAAGAAACTTTTTTCACTTTTTTAAGAGAAATACAAAAGTTTACATTATATTTTACATTTCTAAGTTACAGCTACACATGTACATAAAATAATAAATGTATTACAATCCCTGTGTTCAGATTGTGAAGCTGTCCTCAATGAATTCATCGACAGAATAATAACACTTTTCCACCAGGAGAGTAAAGAGCAATCTTTTCAGTGAACCAATCTCCATTTTAAATATACTACTGCCTTTTATTTTATTGAAAATTTTTAACCCCATATACTCTGGCGTTTGGGCATAAAGTTTTAAACGATGTGTCGGAAGTTTGAAGTTGTCTCTGTGGCGAGTGCTGTAATTGCGGTCAAAACGGAAATTGTCTAGTGTATGTTGATTTCTATATAGGAACACCACCATCTCATATATGTAAAGTGAGGGGATAGATAGTACTTTTAAATTTTTTAACAGTGGTCGACAGGATTCCCGTTTTTTTGCAACACACATGTTTCTAATTACTTTCTTTTGTAATACTAGGAGCCTAGTGACATTTGCTGAATTTCACCAGAAGATTATGCCATAACAAATAACTGACTCAAAGTAGCAGTGATAAACTATCTTTCTGGTATCCATGTTTGTGGCACCTGACAAAATACACATTGCAAATGCTAAGTTGTTCAGTTTATTTGCTAAGTAATCTATGTGTACCTTCCAATTTAAATTTTTGTCAAGATTTAGGCCTAAGAACTTCACGTGGTTTGCTTCTGTGATATCCTGATCATTGCAAGTTATCTTTATTTCACTCCTTTCTACTGATTTAGCTTCAAATTGTATCATTTTGGTTTTAGTTACATTTAGTTTTAGTCAATTTTGATAGAACCAAGATTCAGGTTTTTCTAAAGTATTTTTGGCTTTTTCTGGAATATTTTCAGATACGTCATTTTCAGTTAGAACTGATGTATCATCAGCAAATAAGACTGAATGAACATCAATAGCAAGTGGTAGGTCATTTACGTAAAAAAGAAACAGATAGGGACCCAATATCGAACCTTGTGGGACGCCTTGGGGAACTGTTTTCCAGTCTGATGAATAATTGGTTCCATTTGAAGTTAAAATTACTCTCTGTTTCCTACCTGACGGGTAAGAGCTAAACCATTTTAAAGCAGTGTCTCTGATTCCATACATCTGTAATTTGTGGAGGAGTAATGCATGGTTCACTGAATCAAAAGCTTTAGTCAGATCACAGAATATACCTGTGACCTTTCTACCTTTATCTAACGTGGAGCATATTTTTTGGATAAACTCATTTATAGCATTCGCAGTGCTTTTACCCTGTTGGAATCCGAACTGGTTTTTAAAAATTATATCATTTACAGTAAGAAAGTTATTAATTTGTTTTGCTGCAATCTTTTCAAACACTTTAGAGAAGACCGGCAAGAGAGAGATAGGGCGGTAATTCCCCATATCTTCTGTCGATCCTTTCTTGAATAGAGGTTTGATCTCACCATATTTCAATACCTCTGGAAAGCATCCCTGTTCATAAGATTGATTTATAATAGTTGACAGTGGTTGGGAAATAATATCGTACACATACTTGATTACAGATGTTGTTATTTCATCCCACCCATGTGAGGTTTTGTTTTTTAGAGACAATATTTCCTTTTCCACATCCCTTTGGGTTATTTTTTCAAATTGTTTAAAAGATGTGTTCTGGCTGTTTTCCAAATTTGTGATGCCCTGATAGAATGTCATATCCACATCCGATCTTACTACGTTTAGGAAGAATTCATTGAAACAACTTGACATCTGAACAGGGTTTACTATAATTTCATTTTCATGTCTAATTTTCAAAATCTCATGAATTTTTACTTTGGCTCCTAGTTCAGACTTAACAACTGACCACACTGCTTTTGTCTTATTTCTGTGTTCTCGTATGAATTTGTTATTTGCCATTTTTTTAGCTGCCGCTACAACTTTCCTAAATACAGCTTTATACTGTTTGACATAAATAACAAAATCTGGATTTCTGTTTGATTTTAACTCATTGTGGAGCTCTCTCTTTCTGGCACTAGAGATCTTTATTCCTGTTGTAATCCATTTGAGTTTACCATTAACTTTCTTTTGCTTATATCTACGAGGAAATGATTCATTAAATACCTCTAAGAAACAATTTAAGAATTTGTCATAGTTTATCGAGCTTGAACTATTGTAGTCCACAGGCCAGCTTATTATACTTAATTTACTGCGGAATAAATCCATTTTACTTTTACCGAGATCCCTTTTTATACACACTTCTGGAGGCTTTAGGTTATTTGCTTTTGGGAGCTCAATAAACAGGCGGCGGTGGAACTAACATCAGACTTTAATGCTGGGCAGAGTACAAGTGTGTCTGAACATGCAGTGAACCAAACACTCCTAATGACGGGCCGCCGTAGCCGACAACCCGTGTAGATACGGCATCGGCAACTACAACTGAAATGGGCACTTGACCATCGACTCTGGATGGTGGCGCAGTGGCAGAGCATTGAATGCTCTGATGAATCCCAATATGTTTCTCGTGCTGAAGGGAGTATGTGAATCCATCGTTTTTGAGGTGAACAGCACCTTGACACCCGTACTGTGGGACGGAGACGAGCTGGCAGTGGCTACATTATGCTCTGGGGAGCATTCGCGTGAACATCCTCGGGACCAATGGGAGCTCCTGCACGGCACTATGACGGCCGAGGAGTACCGTACACTATTAGCAGACCAAGTACACCCTTTTATGATGATCATGTTTCCCAACAACAGTGGCATTTTTCAAAAAGATAATGCACTATTTCGGAACCTGCAAGATCTATGAGACAGGCAAAATACCCTCAGACTTCAAGAAGAATATAATAATTAAAATCCCAAAGAAAGCAGGTGTTGACAGATGTGAAAATTACCAGACTATCAGTTTAATAAGTCACAGCTGCAAAATACTAACACGAATTCTTTACAGACGAATGGAAAAAATGGTAGAAGCTGGCCTCGGGGAAGATCAGTTTGGATTCCGTAGAAATGTTGGAACACGTGAGGCAATACTGACCCTACGACTTATCTTAGAAGAAAGATTAAGGAAAGGCCAACCTACATTTACAGCATTTGTAGATTTAGAGAAAGCTTTTGACAATGTTGACTGGAATAATCTCTTTCAAATTCTGAAGGTGGCAGGGGTAAAATACAGGGAGTGAAAGGCTATTTACAATTTGTACAGAAACCAGATGGCAGTTATAAGAGTCGAAGGACATGAAAGGGAAGTGGTGGTTGGGAAGGGAGTGAGACAGGGTTGTAGCCTCTCCCCAATGTTATTCAATCTGTATATTGAGCAAGCAGTAAAGTAAACAAAAGAAAAATTCCGAGTAGGTATTAAAATCCATGGAGAAGAAATAAAAACTCTGAGGTTCGCCGATGACATTGTAATTCTGTCAGAGACAGCAAAGGACTTGGAAGAGCAGTTAAATGGAATGGACAGTGTCTTGAAAGGAGGATATAAGATGAACATCAACAAAAGCAAAACGAGGATAATGGAATGTAGTCGAATTAAGTCGGGTGATGCTGTGGGTATTAGATTAGGAAATGAGACACTTACAGTTGTAGATGAATTTTGCTATTTGGGGAGCAAAATAACTGATGATGGTCAAAGTAGAGAGGATATAAAATGTAGACTGGCAATGGCAAGGAAAGCGTTTCTGTAGAAGAGAAATTTGTTAACATCGAGTATAGATTTAAGTGTCAGGAAGTCGTTTCTGAAAGTATTTGTATGGAGTGTAGCCATGTATGGAAGTGAAACATGGACGATAACCAGTTTGGACAAGAAGAGAATAGAAGCTTTTGAAATATGGTGCTACAGAAGAATGCTGAAGATAAGGTGGGTAGATCACGTAACTAATGAGGAGGTATTGAATAGAATTTGGGAGAAGAGGAGTTTGTGGCACAACTTGACAAAAAGAAGGGACCGGTTGGTAGGACATGTTCTGAGGCATCAAGGGATCACCAATTTAGTACTGGAGGGCAGCGGGGAGGGTAAAAATCGTAGAGGGAGACCAAGAGATGAATACACTAAGCAGATTCAGAAGGATGTAGGTTGCAGTAAGTACTGGGAGATGAGGAAGCTTGCACAGGATAGAGTAGCATGGAGAGCTGCATCAAACCAGTCTCAGGACTGAAGACCACAACAACAACACAATGCACCATGTCACTAGGCCAGTAATGTGACACAGTGGTTTTAGAAACACTGTGGCAAGTTCCAGTGGATGTGCCGTCCCTCCAACTTGCCAAATCTGAGCCCGATTGAATACATCTGGGATGTGATTGAACGTGGCGTCACAGTTCATCATCCCCCTCCCTAGAATTCGTGGGAATTAGGTGACTTGTGTGTGCAGATGTGGTGCCAACTCCCTCTAGCAACTTACCAAGGCCTCGATTGCTTCCATACAATGATGCATCAGTGCTATTATTCTTGCCAAAGGATAGGTGGATAATATTCTGGCTGATAAGTATTATGGACAGTGTTACCAGATACAGAAAGTGGTAGGTTATTATGGTTACCATAATAAATTCTTGATATATAGAGATTAAAGATATGAAAAAGGAGTTGGTGATTTTGCTACTGGAGAGAATAGTCTTTCGTATAATAATGTATCTTCAATGACCAGCGAATGGGTGCTGCGTATATAGAAGTCTAGGTTATGGTCCAATGTATTAATGCTCTTCAAAATGGAAATCATTTCCCAAATCGTGTTGTGTAAAATTTGAATAAAAGACAATCATGCCTGGTAGCAGTAAATTGTTTTCATTTGCAGGCTTACCCAAAACCACTTATAATGGACAAAATCAGATTAAGTCTGTTATCTGGGTCATGGTCTAGGGTGCAATAAGTGTTACATATTGACCCATTGCACAAAATTTTCAGACAAAACTTTGCCTTTGAACGTAAACAGAGGGAGAAGGGCTGCAAGGTGGAACCATAAAAACACCATAAGTGCCCTGTCATTATCTATAAAACACCCTGGTGAGCTCCATTTAAATCTGATGCAGCACCTGCAGTTTACATTATGGTACCAGATATCAGATGCATTAATGCTAATAAAAGTACCAACATCATAGAACATGCCAAGTCAAAAGAGTCACAAATGGTGTTACTGTTTCGCAAAGTCTAGTATCTTAACCTCATATGATGTGGTAACAGAAAAGCACTCCACTGAATACAGCATATTTAGAGGTCTAGGTTTTACATAACAGAACAAGACTCTTCATAAGCGAGTGTGAAGTTCTACTGTGGCTGTATGTAACAATCCTTATTTTAAGTACAATTACCACTAGCTTAACTTTCCCAACGAGAGACAGCGTTTGTATTATCTCCTCTCAATATTATAAAGCTTAGTTAGAATTACTTAGTATGTTTAATTACTGAAAGACTGCACTACAAATTCATCTAGACTGCAAACCAGATATCTCTTACATCAAGCTGTGTTATATGATATTTGGCACAATGACTAAGTTGAAAATGCTATAGTCACACTGCAGTCTCAGCTCTCAGACTGCAGATATGAGAGTGTGCAAGTTGCGTTTATATTTGTGTGTGTGTGTGTGTGTGTGTGTGTGTGTGTGTGTGTGTCTACTGCTGACAAAGGCCTTAATGGCCGAAAGCTTTAATTGTGTGAATCTTTTTGTTGTGCCTATCGCGACTCAGCATCTCTGCTATATGGTGAGTAGCAACTTTCCTTCTCTGGTATTGTTACATTCCATCCTGGATTTTCCATTATATATTTTTTACCTATATGTATTTGGAAAAGTTTATAATAAAATATAAAACTCTTTACATTGTAATTCGCTGGTATAATCTTATGTTGTAAAAAACTGATGCCATCTGGTGGTGCCTCAATACATGATGTATTCTACTGATTCCCTCATAAGTTTCCTGTTAGATGTCAACAAGGACACAACACAGAAACATTTTATGTAGCTCTTATGGTTTTAATTTGTAACTATTGTGCACTGTTTGCACAGCTATTCTGTTATTGTATGACAAGAGACACAACTATAGGATGTTGCCTCTGTAAGGTGCATTTACGATGAATTTGTATGCATTTTATGTTGGTTTGACATTGGAATTTTCCGTAATTGTATCTTTATAGTTGTGTCCAATTAATGTGAAGTTGACAAAATGGATTGGCCCTGTAATACTTTTTTTCTATGCATATGATCTGGAGATGTCAGTTTAATTTAACTGAAACTAGTAATCATTGGGTGCTTTTGTGTGATCTGGGTGAATAAACTTTTGTAACAAGAAAAAAATCATGTTTAAATTCTGAAATGGCATCCAATACAGCTGACAATGTCAGATAATCATCATTCTATTGTTCCCTTCTCACGATAGTTGTGCAAAATGTATATTAACCCTCCCTTTATCAAGGAGGGATGTTGGGGGCAGTACTTTATGTTGACCTTTTCAAAATATTGTAATCCAGTCAGTTACTTTCTATTTTAAAATTTTGAAAAAGAAACTATTAGTAAAAATTTAATTTCTATATATTTTGCTCTCTTTCAGTTTCAAATGTTAACTCAGTGGGTCAAAGTTCTATCTTTAAGTGGCAGAAGAAAGCAGTTACATCTATATTACTCATAGCTTTAGCACCAAAAAAACACTTTAAAGAGCCCAAGGTAATGACACTGCCTAATTTATATCTAAAATTGTTTAATATATGCCAAAGAAAAAACGAATTTTAACCTAAGGGCCCAAGTGCAAGTACATAATACTGGAAATAATAGTAACCTAGATCTTTTGTGCTCAAGACTGACATGAACACTTAAGAGCCAATAAGTACCTATGCTTGAAATTCTATAACAAACGCCCAAGGACAGTGAGTGATGTACCCGTGAATAGCTTTAAGCATAACATAGAAGTGTGGTTCTAATGTACACTGTTCTACTCAGTTGATGAGTTTCTAAATAGCAACACACTGTAAATAGGCAGTAAGCTGCTAATAACTACATTATGAACTCTGCCTATATGTTTGTGACAGTAATGTATAAGCATTTACACTTTTTTTCTACATGGTACTTAAGTTAAAACATAGTTATGTGTGATACTATTGTATATGTTATTAATATAATGTATTATTAATGGTGTGTAGTACCATTGTATGTATCATCACTGTATGTGTCTATCATTTTCAGTGTATGTCTACTTGTCCTGCACATGCATCTTTAAGTAATTAGTGTTGCGGTGTTTTATATATTGAACACAATGGTCAAGACAACTGCATGGAAAACATACTGAAAGACAATTAGAGATCCTCTTCTACAATAAAAAATCTGTAGTTAGATTGTTGTTGTTGCCTTCAGTCCAGAGACTGGTTTGATGCAGCTATCCATGCTACTCTATCCTGTTCAAGCTTCTTCATCTCCAAGTATCTACTGCAACCTACATCCTTATGAATCTGTTCACTGTATTCATCTCTTGGTCTCCCTCTGTGATTTTTACCCTCCACGCTGCCCACCAATACTAAATTGGTGATCCCTTGATGCCTCAGAACATTTCCTATCAACCGATCCCTTCTTCTAGTTAAGTTGCGCCACAAATTCCTATTCCCCACCAATTTTATTCAATGCCTCTTCATTAGTTACACGATCTACCCATCTAATCTTCAGCATTCTTCTGTGGCACCACATTTCGAAAGCTTCTATTCTCTTCTTGTCTAAACTATTTATCATCAATGTTTCACTTCCATACAAATATTTTCAGAAAAGAGTTCCTGACACTTAAATCTATACTCGATGTTAACAAATTTCTATTCTTTTTCAGAAACGCTTACCTTGCCATTGCCAGTCTACATTTTATATCCTCTCTACTTTGACCATCATCAGTTATTTTGCTCCTCAAATAGCAAAAGCCCTTTACTACTTTAAGTGTCTCATTTCCTAATCTAATTCCCTCAACATCACCCGATTTAATTCAACTACATTCCATTATTCTTGTTTTGCCTTTGCTGATGTTCATCCATCTTATATCCTCCTTTCAAGACACTGACCACTCTGTTCAACTGCTTTTCCAGGCCCTTTGATGTCTCTGACAGAATTACAATGTAATTGGCAAACCTCAAAGTTTTTATTTCTTCTTCATGGATTGTTCTTTTGTTCCCTTTACAGCTTGCTCAATAAGCAGACTGACTAACATTGGGGATAGGCTGCAACCCTGTCTCACTCCCTTCCCAACCACTGCTTCCCTTTCATGTCCCTCGACTCTTGTAACTCCCATATGGTTTCTGTACAAATTGTAAATAACCTTTCCCTGTATTTGACCCCTGGCATATTCAGAATTTGAAAGAAAGTATTTCAGTCAACATTGTCAAAAGCTTTCTACAAATGCTAGGTTAGGTTAGGTTAGGTTAGTGTTGTTTAACGTCCCGTCGACAACGAGATCATTAGAGAGCTCGGGTTAGGGAAGGATGGGGAAGGAAATCGGCCATGCCCTTTCAAAGGAACCATCCCGGCATTTGCCTGAAGCGATTTAGGGAAATCACGGAAAACGTAAATCAGGATGGCTGGAGACGGGATTGAACCGTCGTCCTCCCAAATGCGAGTCCAGTGTGCTAACCACTGCGCCACCTCGCTCGGTCTACAAATGCTAGAAATGTAGGTTTGCCTATCCTTATCTATCTTCTAAGATAAGCCATAGGGTCAGTATTGCCTCACGTGTTCCAATACTTCTACGGAATCCAAACTGATCTTCCCCGAGGTCGGCTTCTACCTGTTTTTCCATTCGTCTGTAAAGAATTCGTGTTAGTATTTTGCAGGCGAAATGATAGCTCGGTAATCTTCACACCTGTCAACACCTGCTTTCTTTGGGATTGGAATTATTATATTTTTTTCTTGAAGTCTGAGGGTATTTCATGTCTCATACATCTTGCTCACCAGATGGCAGAGTTTTGTCCGGGCTAGCTCTCCCAAAGCTATCAGTAATTCTAATGGAATGTTGTCTGCTCCCAGGGCCTTGTTTCAACTTAGGTCTTTCAGTGCTCTGTCAAATTCTTCACGTGGTATCATATCTCCTATTTCATCTTCATCTACATCCCCTTCCATTTCCATAATATTACCCTCAAGTACATTGCCCTTGTATAGACCCTCTATGTACTCCTTCCACCTTTCTGCTTTCCCTTTTTGCTTAGAATGGTTTTCCATCTGAGCTCTTGATATTCATAGAAGTGGTACTCTTTTCTCCAAAGGTCTCTCTAATTTTCCTGTAATCAGTATATATTGTACCCCTAGCCAATATATGCCTCTACATCCTTACATCTGTCCTCTAGCCGTCCCTGCTTAGCCATTTTGCACTTCCTGTCAATCTTATTTTTGAGATGTTTGTATTCCTTTTTGCCTGCTTCATTTACTGCAGTTTCATATTTTCTCCTTTCATCAATTAAATTCAATATTTCTTCTGTTGCCCAAGGATTTCTACTAGCCCTCATCTTTGTACCTATTTGATCCTCTGCTGCCTCCACTATTTCGTCTCTCAAAGCTAAGCATTCTTTTTCTACTGTATTTCTTTCCCCTGTTCTTCTCAATCATTCCCTAATGCTGTCTCTGAAACTCCCTACAACCTCTAGTGCTTTCAGTTTATCCAGGTCTCATCTCCTTAAATTTCTTTCTTCAGTTTTAATCTACAGTTCACAACCAATAGATTGTGGTCAGAGTCCACATCTGCCCCTGAAAATGTCTTACAATTTAAAACCTGGTTCCTAAACCTCTGTCTTACCATTATATAATCTATCTTAAATCTTCCAGTGTCTCCAGGCCTCTTCCATGTATACAACCTTCTTTCATGATTCTTAAACCAAGTGTTAGCTATGATTGAGTTATGCTCTGTGCAAAGTTCTACCAGGCGGATTCCTCTTTCATTTCTTACCCCCATTCCATATTCGCCTACTATTTTTCTTCTCTTTTCTTTTCTACTACCGAATTCCAGTCCCACATGACTATTAAACTGTCATCTCCCTTCACTATTTGAATAATTTCTTTTATCTCATCATACATTTCTTCAATCTCTTACTACCGAGAGGTTCTGCGTCGCCTTTGTAAAGCAGTGAGATGAAAGTTGCCGGACTTATGGGCAGCAGGCAGTTGGCGACTCCTCAATAGAGTGCCTGCTTGTCATTCTCAATCAAGTCAGAGTTTTCTGACCAAATAAAACGTGACTGTGGCTTGTCAGCCTCCCTATTCCCCTGACCTAGCACCGAGTGACTTCTGGCTTTCCCCTAAACTGAAAGAGACTCAGAAAGGGACCAAATTTCAGAACAGGGGAGACATTATGCAGAATTCGACGGAATAGCTGCGCTCCATAGCAAAAGAGGCTTTCCGTGATGCTTCCAACAATGGCAGCAGTGTTAGGAGAGATGTGCAGAAGCTGAAGTGGCCTACTCTGAAGGTGACTAATGTCAAACAACTGCATACGAATAAAGACTTATTTCATAAATAAAAGTCTGATAGTTTTCGAACAGCCTTCTGTATAAGCACATCAATCTATATAAACATATCAGTCTATATAGTACCATTGCATTGCAACACAAAGATTAGGAAGACCGTATCATTTACAGATTGAACAACTCGTATAGTCACAGTATGGAAAAATATTCAATACTACCTGATTGATGATGGTGGGAACACTGCCACCAACGATGATGACTTTGAAGATTGAAAATAAAATAATCTACAACCTTCTCTTGATTGCATCATTACTTAAAAAATGTGCATTAGGGTTAAAAAACTATGATGGGCCAGAGAAGAGAAAGTAATGTTTCTTTACTAAATCCGGAAAGAATCACACATTTACTTGGGCTGCAAATTCTCTAGATTTTACCCCTGCCATTGTATTGTCACAAACTGTGAAGTTCGATACTTATTTTCCTGTGTCAGCTGCACACTGTAACTAAATGAAACATTTTATTTGTAATTTTATTATAATCTGTTTAGCATAAGGACTGATTTCTTATGTAATATTATCTGTTTCACATTCACCTGGCTAGATGAAAGCTGAACAATGTCCATCCAACGCAACCTGTGGACCACACACAGAACTGACCATTAGACAACTGCACAGTGTTAGTCTGTGGTGTCAAGGAGACGGGCATCGGCTGATTGGGTCATTGGCAGAAATTATTACAACAATGAAAAATTAAGAAAGACTGCTATAAATGAAATACAAAACTGTCAGGTGGCTTGAGTCATAACTCAGTTTACTCCGAAGTAGCGTTTGTAACTCAACGCTGTACAAGTTTATGTATAATGTGTTTTATGACAATACAGTTATTGCACACACAGTGTAGCACTAAGAGATGTTGACAGGTTGGTTTGATTTTACTGTGCCAGCAACATATCAGGGTATGTAAGTGTTGGCTTTACCAAAAGTCTCAACACCTCCTCTGCTTTAAATGCTCACGGAGAAGTTGGCAAGGAGAGCTAAATAACTCTGAAAGTTTATTAAAGTGAAACAGTACAGAATTATATACGCGTATTTTGACACATCTGTACAGGCAACATCATCTCTGACTTAAAAAATCTCTGAGAAATTATCATACACTGCAGTGTAAACTGAGATTACCTAAGATGCAATATTGAATGAATATTTTTACTTTACCTACACTAATAGTACATTAGCTGAAAATAATGATTGTTTTTAAAATCTATCGGCAAAAATTTGTGGTTTTTGCATGCGTAAAGCAGCGAAGTCATCTTGTGGAGTGTAAGCATTGCTGAATTCACAAGGTGAGAACCATTAAACACTGATTATGACAAGAAGACAGGGTCGGTTCTTTGATGGACTCTGGAAATTAAAATACTGCAACACCACAGCAAGCATTTAAGAGTATGCCTGACAAATTCTCTGGGTTTTTGTCTCCACGAAAATCTCTGAAGCCAGCTGGAGTAATGGTTTACAGACACTGTTAGCATGTGGGAGGATAATTTATTGGTCCAGTAAGGCTATTTCAGATATAGTTAATAATTCCTTTTTATTTTCATTCCAAATTACATTTTCTACAATGGACATCTATAATTTGTGGAAAATGGACAAAAGTAGTTGCTGCAGAATTTATTTCAAAACATTTTCCGTGAATTTTTTTCTTGAGGAGGAAGAACCAGTCAGTCATCATACGGCTACTGACAATATTTCATCTTCAAGAGACACATGCCCCTCTCTTCTTACTTCACTTGATAGATCACATTTTGAGAGCAATATTTTCTAATTCTATGACACTTAGGTTTATTGACAATGCTTATCTAACATAAAATATAACAAGTAACACTTCTGCAAAACTCTTGGCTCTCACGAAAGCTATCATTGGAAATTTACAATCCGTTATCATGTACACACATTAAATAAGAGAGCAGAAAATACAATTCACTGTAAATTGACTAATTGATTTTAACTCTAATGTTTTGACTTAGTTATGGTACTTCTTACATTAGGTTGACTGCTGTATGTGCAAGGTAACTCGACACTTGACGTGCGTGGTTCTTGCAGTGAATGTAAAGGAAGTGTACACATTGCTCCATTCCCAGCATCACCCACACCAAGTGTCAAGTTACAGTACGAACACACAGCAGACAATGAAAGACAAAAAATAGACAGAATCTCTCAACATTTATTGCAGTAAGTCTTCAAATGAGCAAATCAGGAAAGGATGAAATACAATGTGAACATCCTAGCTAGGGTTCCTTACTACACTAACACAAACAGATAGGGAAAGGGGGGAAGGGGGATTATGTCTGAAGTAGGTAGAAAATGTTACATAGAATTCTTCACCATTAATGTTCAATCCAAAAAGTTTCACATTAAAGACAAAAATGTGACATTTTTGCCTAATTTTACTAGAAACAAAAGTAGCACAGCACAATAAAAAAAGTATTTAAACCAACAATACGATTAACAGTCATGCAAGAGAAACAGACTTGAGCTGGCCAGTAAATCGAAGGAGGATACAATCGCACAAAACAATAATTTTTTCTGAGTTTCAGATCAACAGCTACTGAAATTTCTTTTTACTGGAAGCTCAGCTTGCCTCAGATAGCTTACTTCTTCCTCAAAATGACAGTCAAAGATTTTTCTACTTTTCATCACGCCATAATTTAATCAATAGCACACACATAGATGTTTGCTTATGACTCTTTCGAAGACTCTATTTCTTCATTAACTCCTAAAATTTTACCATAATACGGCAATGAGGCCGACACATTTAATTTCTGCTGATTATAACACCTAGCACATGTAAATAACACATTTATTAGGAAACAATACGACGGACACACAGAGAAAGGACTTCCGCAGAAATGGCAACGACTACTGGAGAGTGGCAGCAGCAGCTCACTGCCGCAGCTCTCGTCACGAGTGAGCGGCACCAGCCTCACAGCTCGAACGCCTTTTCAGCGACAGGGCTCAGCTCGTGCCCACTCTTCTTCAACGTAGAAACAATTTTATCCACAGCTGCACAGGAAACACAAATATTTAGACATTATACGAAATGGAAAATTCCTGTAGGCAATATGTAATAATGGAAAATCTAGGTTACAATAACAACACTATGTATATATGCAGACTGAAACGATGAATGAAAATTTGTACCATGGTCGGGAGTTGAACCTAGGTCTCTTGCTCACTAGGCAGATGCGCTAACCCCTAAGCCACTGTGGCAAGTGGCTTTGCACAATTGCACTGATTACCCTAAGGGCGTACATGCAGATGAGGAAGAAAAATTCCCAGCTGTTTCCCAGTGAAACACACATTTTTTCCCCAAGTGAAAATCCACTTTTTTCTGGGTGGAAACACACAATGTCCCAAGTGAAAGAACTTTTTTCCATGTTAAGTGAGAGTATACAATGAGCTGTAAAACTTATCAATCCTTTGAATGAAAAACGTTTTATACACCAGCACAGGACTTCCCAGCATTTTAGTAAATGGAACCTAGAAAAAAAAAAAAACAACGCATTTTAGAAAGATCTTCAATGCGCGGCAATATGCACACTGCATATTTTCATATTATGAGAGTATAAATACAAATTCCCCAAAATACAACCTGGTAATTTCCAAAGCACTGAAATTGAGATTGCGCTGAGTGATTGATGCTGTCAGCTAATCATAGCTCATATCATGTGATCTTGCCAGTCAATGACAGCAAATATCCAGAACATAGGGGTAGTCAGCAAATAGCAACTTCACTTAATTAGTGCAAGCAAACAAACAGGAAAAGTTAACAGTTTAAATTAATGTACATACAGTATATCTGCAAGGAAAGCTAAGCTTTCACACACAACATTGCTTGTCAAAAATTTTATGCAGTTTTTTTCCGAGGGGGTGGTCAGGCAGGTTCCTAAGAGCACAGCTTAAATTGCAGCAGCTGAATAATTCTGAAAAGTTCGATAATAAATTTCACTTCAGTACGTGGTACATTTCTTGGGTTACCTGACTGATTATATGTTCTGGCGAGCACTTCGACTTTTCTGCAGAAAAGCCAATTACAAGTGAAATTGTTCAAGAACTCAACTTGCACTTTTTTTTGGAAGGATAATTATATTTTTTCCCATCATTATTGCACAATTTGTAACCTATGAAAGAACTAAAATAAATATGAAAAACTAATCTTGAAGCTTGATCTTTCTTAGTGTGTGTTATCCTTTAAGATATATCAAACACAAATGCTCCAGTAGAATTTTAATAATGGCATAAATGGCCGGTCCTCAAAACTCCACAATTTAAGAAATTCATCACACATTCTCACATGTAACATAGAGGGTGACATACGAAATGTGTTACCATTTTGTTTTTGAATGTAAACTTTATTGTCAATACAATCTGAAAGGAACATACACAACAATGAAGAGCCGTCCATGGAGATTTGTTCTAACTCGGCACATGCTCAATATGTCCACCATTTCGTTTCGTAACTTCCTTTAAACAAACACTGAAGTTAGTGATTACCCTACGGCACACGTCTTCCGTAATTTCACTGCAAGCTTGAAGAATAAGTCTTCTGAGCTCCATTAAATCACGTGGACGTTTCGGGAAAATTTTTTCCTTTAGGTACCCCCAAAGAAAAAAGTCACACGGATTGAGGTCCGGACTATTGGGTGGCCAACTTTGTCCGTCATCGAAGCGACCTGGAAACCTGAGTGAAATGATCCACATGTCGAAATTCTCATGTAAAAACTCCAACACAGTGTTTGCAGTATGTGGCCTTGCTCCATCTTGCACGAACCACTGTGTTGAAGGGCAAGGCAGTAGCAAGAAGCTGTGGAATGAAGCTATTGTGAAGAATGCTCAAATAATGCTCACTGTTCACAGCTTCTTCAAAGAAAAACGGTCCAATAAGTCCGTGACTGCTGCTCACACTGTAATCCTCGGAGCATAATGTTGTCATTCGTGGAGCACTTCTGGGTTTTCAGTGGCCCAAAAGCGTACATTTTGTTTGTTAACCACACCGTCTAAATGAAAATGCGCCTCGTCTGATAACCAAACATTGTTGAGAGTTTCTTCCCTGTCCTCCGTCCACTGAGCAAACAGTAGTCTCTGCTGCTTGTGTTCTTCAGTGAGCTTCTGTGCACAGGTCATCTTTTATGGGTACATATGGAGGTCACTTTTAAGAAAGCGTTGAACGGAGCGTCTGGATATTTCCCAGGACTTCTCTGTGCAGCAACTCGTACTGCTTCAATATTCTCCGGCAAACAAACGTAAACAGGTATGACACCATGCTGATTGAAAGCAGCTTGTAATTAGGAAGTAAGACACAATTTTTGTTCTAAAGAATTCAATGCAGTTTGTTTTCAGCAGGCTGCTTGTGTGTGCACTGTGTTTTGTTGTTGTAAATAGCACATCTTCTAAAGTTTTACTTTGCTGTTTCTTTTCTCTCATTTGTGTGTTATTGTTACAGTATTAGTGTGCAGTAGAAGGCTACAGCGAATTCCTTTGTTACAGTATCAGTTTATTCCGGTCAAAATTACAAAAATTTGACTGAAAACTAAAACAATGAAAAGTTCTCAAAATTCTAAAAAAATCCCATATGGAAAAATCCCGGGTTTTTCCCCAATGAAAAAAACCTGGGTTTTTCCCAGATGAAAAAATCCCGGGTTTTTTCTTGAAAACATTCCCGAGTTTTCCCCAAGCGTATACACCCTGAGCGCAGCGTGCCTCCCTCCTCAAAGCATCGAGGAGAGAAGTCTGCTAGAGTAGTCAGTGCTGTCGTGTAAAGTCACTGTGCCAGGGCGACACAGCTGTTAGTGCATCTGCCTAGTGAGCGGGAGACCCAGGTTCACATCCCTGCCTCAGAACATATTTTCGTTCGTTGCGTCAGTCTGCTTATACACATCGTAAATGTTTGAGACCTGAAAAGGTCTCTGGAACTATATAGTTTTCATTGGAATAACAACAATACAAAAAGGATAAATTGCTACTCACCACAATGAGTGTGTGTGATCATGTTGTTGGGAAATTCCATTAGAATTTCACTAAATTTTTAAACAAAAGCCTAGCTTTCAAAAACAATTGTTTCTTTTTCAGGTAAAGAGGAAATCAGAGGGGGTGGTTATGGAAGGGGGAAGGGGAACCAGGTCTCCCACGGCATGCACCGATCGGCGAGAACATCGTGACCACTGGCTTACTATCGACATAAACCTGTCCGGGTGATAGCAGTGTCACCTTACAAGGAATGACTGCTAATCAGACATACGTGTGGCACACGTAGCATCAGTGAGGGCACTGTTCACGTGTAGACTGGGGAAGAAACATGACCTATCTGAGTTTGAGTGAGGCAAGATCGTGTAGGCTGGAGGTTCGGCACAGGCATTTCTGAATCGGCACAACTTGTCGGGTGTTCGAGGAGTTCTGTGGTGTCTACAATACGTGGTAAAACCGAGGTGAAACTACATCCAGACATTGTCAGATTCGGAGGGAGGGGGGGTGCACCCCTCATTATATACGTCTGTCGCTGTAGGCCGGGCAGACTAGTAAAACAGGACAGGCAGCAAACTGTGGCAAAGCTAACATCAGACTTTAATGCTGGCCGGAGTACAAGCGTGTCTGAATACACGGTGCACCGGACACTCCCAATGACGGGCCTATGCAGCGTATGACCTGTGCACGTGCCCACGTTAACACCACGACACTGGCAACTGTGACACTGGACATCGGTGCAGTGGCAGACATTGTACGGTCCCTCCGGCGACCTACCGAGGCCTCGCCGCTTCCGTGCCACGACGCGTTACCGCCGTTATCTGTGCCGAGGGTGGACACACCGGCTATTAGGTAACTGGTCGTAATGTTCTGACTGATCGGCCTCAAATTTAACAAGCGAGAAAGAAAACCGAAGAGAAATGTGGGTAAGTTCAGGAAAAAGAAATAAAATCATCCAAGTTTCCAGAATGGAAGGTAGGAGACGAGGTACTGGCGTAAGTGAAGTGAGACGACAGAATCTGCCAGGAAGTCACATTGATATTTGCTGATGACACATTAATTCTGTCATCGGAGAAAGACTTGGAAGAGTAGGTGAACGGAATGGGTAGAGTCACGAAAGAGAGATCGTATGATGAAAATGTGAAGTTAAACGAGAGTACTCGAATGTAACTGAATTAACTTACGTGAAGCTGAAGGATTAGACTAGGCAATGAGAAACTAAAAGCAATAGAGGTGTACTCCTGTTTTGGCAGAAAAACAACTGATGATGTCCAAACACGAGATGATATAAAATGTAAACCAGCAACAACAAGGAACGCAAGCAATATCAAGTATGTTTAGAAACACAGTTTTCTGCTACCAATATTAATGACAAGCTGTTAACCGTGGCTGTGCACGCGTATCGGTAGTTTTATTATGAGGAGTTATGGAGAGCAAGTAAGCTACTGTACGTGTAATAACATCAGCTGCCCTCACATGTCTGGCTGTTCGGGTGAGCAAAGCCCGAGATGCACGCCTCGCTCTCCCCCCTCCCGAGCTGGGGGCAGGAAGGGAAGGGGAGGGGATGACGGAATATTGAAGATGGAGACCAAGGCTTGTAGATTCAGAGAGGCATCAGACTACAGAAGAAGAAGAAGAAGAAGAAGAAGAAGAAGAAGAAGAAGAAGACCACAATGAAGACGACCACGACCACAACCAACAACAAAAAGTTCACATTTTATAACTGCTAAAAGGGCCATAAGATTGAACACATTTTGTTGATAACCCGGACCCCATACGAAGTGTTATTAATTCTCCCATTACATGGAATGTCACGACATAGCTAATATTTTGTCTCGTGAGCCTATTTGCAGGATTGTCTCTGTAATATAGTGAGTAAAATGTAAAAGTAAAATTTACAGGTCCAGGGTTTGACCCCTGCTTAGCCCTAGGCTCTTTTTCTGTCATCTAGCAGTTCTTTCCCTCTGGCAGTTACTTGTTAATGGCGAGGAACACTATGTTTACGTATGAAGACAGTATTTGTTCTTTCAGACATGTCCAAAAGAACAGATACCATCTTCCTATATAGTTAAGGCTAACCAGCCATTGACCTCCTCCTCCTGTGCTGGATGCACAAGCATTGCTGGAACTCTTACAGGACTTGGTAAGATTGTCTGCCACCAGTAATGACTGTAAAGGGCAGGGGCACTACAATTGTAGTGTGTGGACATTAAGTTGGGAATGTGGGTCTCACGGGGAGCACGCAAGGGGTAAATCCCTGCAGTCGCAGTATTATCTGTGCCCTCGGTGGCTCAGATGGATAGAGCATATGCCATGTAAGCAGAAGATCCTGGTTCGAGTCCCGATCTGGACATACATTTTCAACTGTCCCCATTGACGTACATCAACACCTGTCGACAGCTTAGGGCCTCGATTTAATTATTATTTCACTATGTTTAAGAGTCCATGTTAAACTGTAGATCCCTCTACAACTGGCTGGTTAAGTCAGTTCAAAGAAAACAACATACCAACTCCAGAAGAATTGCTCCTGGTAAAGCAGTGCATTGTTCGAAACAACCTTTGGGTTGATAATAGTCTCATCTTTTACCTCAAGTATTCACATCTGTTCGCATTGCCCCTTTAAACATGCTGGGATTCAAAATGCTGTCCTAATTGCGAACCCTGCCACTTGCGCAGTATGCTGACAGTAAGTATAAGAATCTCAGGGCCTGTTACAATGAGAGCTACCTCTGCAAGAGAGGGCATGCCGTATTTTGTGAACCATAAGAAAATAAAGATGCACTTTAATTTTTAAGCAATTTTTTCAAAAACACCTCTTTTACTATTAGACTGAAAAGCCACAATAAAAAAATTTCTTAGTTTATAAAACCAAACTGACTTTTAAAATCCTTGAAAACCATTATGTGAACTACTACTACTACTCCGTCGTCTTCATCCTCTTCAGATGTAATATGGTCTTCACTGCCATTGAGAGCATTACTTGTGCTGCACTTCTTTTAAGTTTTAGCAGTAATGTCTTCTCTCTAAACCATGGCTGTTTTATCCACTGACACACTTGTTTGATTGTAGGTTGTTTCAAAGCTCCCTCTGGCATGAATTCGTGTTGGGTTTCATCCATTTGTTCCATTCCAGTCATACACATTTTAAACGGTTTAGTTATCGAGACATCGAGAGGCTGCAATTGTCGAGTAGTCCTCGTGGAATAACAGCGAGCTCTGTAATTCCCTTTTCTCTTTCTCAGAATGTTTCAAATAACTATAAAACTGATCTAGCAAAGGAGAGAACTCTTCTTTAATAAAGCACCTTTCCTTCTGCCCTATACTCTGTTAATCAATAATTTCATACCAGCCTTGTCCACTAAACCCTTGTCATGTACATGAACAACAACACTCGGCAGTATTCCATAAGGTTTTGGCATTGTTTTGCACTTGAAAATGATCATTGGATTAAGTTTAGTACCATAAGCACAACATGAAAGGACAACAGTGTAGTGCATTTTTTCATGTCCACTTGTTTTTATAGTTACAGTCTGAACACTTTCATGGCACCAGTACTGTTACTCGGCACATCAAATGTCAGGGGAGTTTTGTCCACATTCACTATTTGACTTAGTTCAGCACTGTGTGTGTGTGTGTGTGTGTGTGTGTGTTTCCGATGGAAAGATAATATTTTGGCATAACATTGTGGCTTTTCTAAGATACTTTGGTTTTGGTTCAGATGCTAAGTCCATGACACTTCATACACATGTGGCACCAACAAACACCACACTTAAAATCTGTTAAGTTCCTCTGTAGCACTAGCTTACGAACATGTATTTGAATCATTTTTGTATCAATTCCAATGTCATTTTGACGGTGCCCTCGAATTCATTTCAAAACGTCATCATCTAATTTGGTAGTTTTGTATTCAGTCCTCTATTTGGACATTTAGTTTTCCTCACATTTTACAGTCTTCCTTTACTCGTCCACCATTAGTGACTCGTTTTATTTTCTGTTGGGGGAGGGCCGAAATGCTGCTCATCTGCTCTGCTTCCATGTTGTTCTGCATGTGCTATTACTGTCAATCCATAGCCCACATCATATGAGTACCTTTTATTTTTCACATTACGAAAGTAGCTACGAACAAAAATATTGTGCTGTTACCGACACCACAAACTGGGCGTGAGAGACGTGAATAACTGGTAGAAACCCAATTAATCAACATGAAAATGCCTCGTCAGAAAAGCCTGAAGAATTATAACGCAAATCATTTTCATTTGAAGTTCACTGGCACCATAGACTACAATGGTGCATCACAGGCTAGACAGTGCTCTGGGTTTGTGATGGCAGCACGGGAGGGAGACAGTGTTAGCAAGCTTGTCAATCTCTGTTGCTTTGGTGCATTGCTGCTGCCATTTGAATCCAATGTTGCCAAATAGAGACAGGTTTCCTGCAGCATCGAATATATGGTCATTTTTAAGACTGGTGGAAATATTAAATAAAAAGACTGAACATTTTTATATTAATTTCAAGTATAACATGCACCTGAATTTTGGAGGCAATTTTTTGAAGGAAAAAGTGTGTTTTACAGTCAATGAAATATGGTCTGTTGTTATGAGTGCTACCTCTGCAAAAGATGGGATACTGTAAGCTGAAGGACTAGTGCAAGCAATTTTAAAGATTATGCTCCATTCAGTGAATGAAAAGATTTTTCCCGATTTTTTTTTATTTTTATTTTATTTTTTTCCCCGGTGGTGAAATGTCATGGTGCATAAGACAAGCAGTGCTCTGTTGTTTACAGGATGACCAAATAAAATGTTCCAGAAAGTCCACCAATTGTTGAAGACAGTGAGGAGGCCAATTTGAATATTTAAAATAACAGCAGATTCAGAATATTCTCCATCCACCATTGAGGAATAGGAACACAAATTAAAAACTTTTAAGAATGTCAAGAGTCCACGAGAAGCTAGAATTCCCACTTAAGTTATCAAGGCTGGAGACAAAGCCCCGTGCTCCAAAATCCACAAGCTAATTGAGTTAACCCGGGTAAAACAGGCAGTACCAGAAGAATGGAGGGTATCTGTGATATGCCCCACATAAAAAAGGAAAGATAAATTAGTATGAGACAACTAAAGGGGCACAGCACTACTGGACATCCACTACAAGATTATTTCAAACTTTCTATTAGAATGGTTTTAATCCCTAGCAAAAGAAACAATTGGAGAATACTAAGATGGTTTTCAAACAGTACGATCGACCACAGATCAGATTTTCATATTAAATCGAGTCCGTGAAAAAATTGTACACACATCAAAAAAGTTTTGCCTTACCTTGGTTCCGAGAGTTCCGGAACCACTACAGAAAATTGGAATAGACATCAACATAAACATCTTTTCTGGCCTTTTTATTGCTCACGCAAATCACACATTGCATGTTGTACCACCATACAGTGAAACCTTCAGAGGTGGTGGTCCAGACTGCTGCACACACACCAGTACCTCTAACTCCCAGTACCACATCCTCTTGCATTGATGCATGCCTGTATTCGTCGTGGCATACTATCCACAAGTTCATCAAGGGGCACTGTTAGTCCAAATTGTCCCACTACTCGACAGCGATTTGGCGTAGATCCCTCAGAGTGGTCGGTGGGGTCACGTCCTCCATAAACAGCCCTTTTCAATCCATCCCAGGCATGTTCAATAGGGTTCGTGTCTGGAGAACATGCTGGCCACTCTAGTCAAGCGATGCCTCTATCCTGAAGGAAGTCATTCACAATATGTCCACGATGGGGGCACGAACTGTCATCTGTGAAGAGGAACGCCTCGCCAGTTTGCTGCCGATACGGTCACACTATCGGTCAGAGAATAGCATTCACATATCTTACAGCCGTTACAGTGCCTCTCGTGACCACCGGTGGCGTACGGCAGCTCCACATAATGCCACCCCAGAACAGTAGGGAACTTCCACCTTGCTGCACTCACCGGACAGTGTGTCTACGGCATTCAGCCTGACTGGGTTGCCTCCACACACGTCTCCGACGATTGTCTGGTTGAAGGCACGTGTGACACTCGTCGGTGAAGAGAACGTGATGCCAATCCTGAGCAGACATCACTTTGGTTCACTCTGAGGTGCCTGGCAACTTCCCTCGTTGAGAGCTCTTCCTGGCACAAGGTAACAGTGCAGACGCTATTGAACCACGGTATTGACCATCTAGGCACGGTCGAACTACAGACACCACGAGCCGTGTACCTCCTTCCCGGTGGAATCACTGGAACTGATTGGCTCTCAGACCCCCTCCGTCTAATAGGCGCTGCTCGTGCACGGTTGTGTACATCTTTGGGCAGGTTTAGTGACATCTCTGAACAGTAAAAGGGACTGTATCTGTGATACAATATCCACAGTCAACGTCTATCTTCAGGAGTTCTGGGAACCGAGGAGATGCAAAACTTTGTTTGATACGTCTACAAATACGGCCAAGAATGACACCTCCCCATTCGAGAAAGCTTTTGATAGTATCTGTAGATGGTAGAATTTGGAATATCAAAAAAATTGGTTAGACTTGTAGAGGGATACTTGACTGACCCAAAAGCTACGGTTACTAAAGGCAATAAGACGACACAAAGTTTCCAAGTGGAAACAGGATTAAGGCAAGATGGGTCATCACCTGTCCTTTCGACCTGGCACACTAATGTGGGAGTTCAACAGAGAGAGCCTACCAGGTGATCAAGATAGTTAAAATATTACCTGTTTGGTACATGCATATAACACTGTCACAGCAACATGCACACAACAAGAACAGAAAACAAGTATTCTGACCATGGAATTAGTGGGATAGAGGTTTGACCTACAAACTAGTACTGCAAAGACAATATACACTCCTGGAAATGGAAAAAAGAACACATTGACACCGGTGTGTCAGACCCACCATACTTGCTCCGGACACTGCGAGAGGGCTGTACAAGCAATGATCACACGCACGGCACAGCGGACACACCAGGAACCGCGGTGTTGGCTGTCGAATGGCGCTAGCTGCGCAGCATTTGTGCACCGCCGCCGTCAGTGTCAGCCAGTTTGCCGTGGCATACGGAGCTCCATCGCAGTCTTTAACACTGGTAGCATGCCGCAACAGCGTGGACGTGAACCGTATGTGCAGTTGACGGACTTTGAGCGAGGGCGTATAGTGGGCATGCGGGAGGCCGGGTGGACGTACCGCCGAATTGCTCAACACGTGGGGCGTGAGGTCTCCACAGTACATCGATGTTGTCGCCAGTGGTCGGCGGAAGGTGCACGTGTCCGTCGACCTGGGACCGGACCGCAGCGACGCACGGATGCACGCCAAGATCGTAGGATCCTACGCAGTGCCGTAGGGGACCGCACCGCCACTTCCCAGCAAATTAGGGACACTGTTGCTCCTGGGGTATCGGCGAGGACCATTCGCAACCGTCTCCATGAAGCTGGGCTACGGTCCCGCACACCGTTAGGCCGTCTTCCGCTCATGCCCCAACATCGTGCAGCCCGCCTCCAGTGGTGTCGCGACAGGCGTGAATGGAGGGACGAATGGAGACGTGTCGTCTACAGCGATGAGAGTCGCTTCTGCCTTGGTGCCAATGATGGTCATATGCGTGTTTGGCGCCGTGCAGGTGAGTGCCACAATCAGGACTGCATACGACCGAGGCACACAGGGCCAACACCCGGCATCATGGTGTGGGGAGCGATCTCCTACACTGGCCGTACACCACTGGTGATCGTCGAGGGGACACTGAATAGTGCACGGTACATCCAAACCGTCATCGAACCCATCGTTCTACCATTCCTAGACCGGCAAGGGAACTTGCTGTTCCAACAGGACAATGCACGTCCGCATGTATCCCGTGCCACCCAACGTGCTCTAGAAGGTGTAAGTCAACTACCCTGGCCAGCAAGATCTCCGGATCTGTGCCCCATTGAGCATGTTTGGGACTGGATGAAGCGTCGTCTCACGCGGTCTGCACGTCCAGCACGAACGCTGGTCCAACTGAGGCGCCAGGTGGAAATGGCATGGCAAGCCGTTCCACAGGACTACATCCAGCATCTCTACGATCGTCTCCATGGGAGAATAGCAGCCTGCATTGCTGCGAAAGGTGGATATACACTGTACTAGTGCCGACATTGTGCATGCTCTGTTGCCTGTGTCTATGTGCCTGTGGTTCTGTCAGTGTGATCATGTGATGTATCTGACCCCAGGAATGTGTCAATAAAGTTTCCCCTCCCTGGGACAATGAATTCACGGTGTTCTTATTTCAATTTCCAGGAGTGTAGAAGAAAGCTCCGTAACTCTGAAGATATAATAGTGAACTATACTGGGCATAAGCATGAGAAACAGTTTATGTATCTTGGGTCAATTTTTACTGAAGTAACACAAGCTGAAGCAGACATGAAACCAAGACTGCAGGCAAGAAACACATGCTGTTACTTCCTAATTCATGTATTCATTCCTTTAAAATGATAGAGCACAGCAATCAGTTGTCCTTTTCTTCCAGGTTTTATTCGGCAAATTTTACATTGCAGCTAGTGCCTAGTCACTATCAATACACCATTTTTATAGTATTAATGCATGTTCTAATATGTCAGTCCCTGTTGTTTGGCCTTCTGTGACAGAAGCCAAAACAAGTCTTACTTCTGAGAGCAGAACTCAACATTTGGCTGATTGTGACAAAACAAATGTTTTTATACAGCCATTTTATTTACAAAAATATGCAATATTTGGGATTTAGTACAACCTTATGGACTCAAAATTTTAACCCTACTAAGAAGTGTTTGTTGCAGTATTAGAATGCCTTATTTTAAAATCCTAATTCTTCTCAGTGGAAAGAGAATTTTCTCTTCTTTCACAATTTTGCATTTTAGGATACGATATTATTCAGATATGTTCTTTTTATCGAAAACAGGAGCCCAAAAATAAGCTATTTAAAAAACTACCAATCTGATAGTTAATCTAAATAACTTCATTTTTGAATGCATGTCACTATTGTCTGGAATTCTGGTTTTCTATGTTGTTATTAAAAATGCAGTTGATATTTTTTTACAATTTTCCAAATAGTTTGCATAAAATTGCTCTGTTAGGTGTTAATCTCTGAAAACTTGACATTTGTAAAACTGTGTTCATGTGAACTCAATGAGAGTGGCAGTGTGGTTTCAGTTGCCCTGAGACTGCAGTCGTGTGTGTGTGTGTGTGTGTGTGTTGTTGTTGACAAAAGCCATTGGCCAAAAGCTTTAAGTGTGAAAATCTTTTTGTTGTGCCTGTCTGCAACTCAGCATCTCCGCTGTATGGTGAGTAGCAACATTCCTTCTCATATATTGTTAGAATGAGAGTTATGTAAGTCATGACCACACTATTTTATAGGAATGGTGTGCTAGGTCAAAGCTGTTCACCACAATTTCAATGTGATTACTGAAAACTTATCACTCACCTTCTTTGTCAATGCTGTCGAGGAAGGCCCACGCAATTGAGAAGCGGGGCAGGAGAGCGACATGGTGCAACATCTGCACCAAATACTCTGGTTCGTCTATAAAGTGCTTCTCCAGTGTGCGCAGGATCAAACTGAGCATCTGACCGTCTAACTTTGTACCAACCACTGCAAAAGAAATGACCAATGATGTACACAGCAAAGCAAAATTATTTGCAATGACAAAAATGCCTGAATAAATATGTTCTTCAGAATATAACAGCTGTGAGTTACAATTAAAGGGAAAAAATTCTTGCCAAATTGAAACAGATATACAGAAATGATCACAGACATGCTAGCTTCTGTACACAGGAGCAAAGAGAAGAAACAAATGGGCTAATGCAAGAATTAAGCAGGAAAAAAAAGGAGAAAATAAATGTCATGTGGAATTGTCAAACATTGTAAGTGACAAATCTCTCACTTGTCAGGAGAATCAAAAACAAAATGTCTCTCTTTTTGTACATAACTTATTTCTATCGCAAAAAAAACTGGCCAGGTGCGAGTAGGACTCATGCACTGAGACTTCCGTACAAACCTGATTATGTGTATGTACAGTTCATCCTTTCCAGGAATCTAGGCTCTCACTGATTTTTGCCTATTATTGACATTGATACTGGCACAATATTGGTCCCAGGGGTAACAAGTAGCGAAAGAAATATTTTTTTCATATTCACAATTTTCTGATACTTTTCCTGTAATACCTTCCTTTTTGCTAAAAATTACAGTTCTACACCAAAGGGAAGTACCCTATACATTTTGATGAGCGGGTTCGTGAATATCAAAATATATTACATAAATGGCTGTATCTTTCAATTTGCTTTGAGTTGGAAACTAATATTTATTTTACCACCTAGGGAACATAGACATAAGTATGTGGTATAAATTTAAACTTAATACATCAATCCATTCCTGAGAAAAAGGGGTCTTGACAGACAGACTGTGGGATTTTAGAATCTATACCTCCCTGGTGTGTGAATATATTTTGTGTTGCTACAGGCAACTGCAGACAATATGATTTGTTTTCTTCCCTGTATTGAGCTCTTTGTGTGTGAAATTCATGTAGCTTGTTTAATGTATTAATAAATAGTTCCAATCAGAAACTGCCCATAAATTACTCTGCTAACAGGTTATGGGCCCAGGATTATAAAATTGGTTTAATATTCCAAAAAAACTGCGAGATCACCGGCTCACGAAAAATAGCAGAAGCGCACAGTAATTTGGGATGACTTAATCGCTAAAACCACGGTGCCAGTAAATACCAATTCATTGCCTACGATTGAAAAACTGACGGGAAGAGAAAATTATAGTACCTGGCAGTTTGCTGTGCAAACATATTTAGAACACGAACAATTGTGGGAATGCGTCAGTGGCGAAGTACAGGATGCAACTAAAGTTTGTAGAGCAAGAGCCAAAATTATACTCTCTGTCCATCCGTCGGTATATGTTCACTTGCAAGATACATATACAGCAATCTACATCCACAAGTGAGGTACGCAGAGGCGGCTCACCAGTGGCAAGGTCCTCGACGGCAACGGCCCTCAGCACCGTGGCGTACCCCTCGAGGCTGGAGTCGGGCCGGAAGCCGCCCCAGGCGCGCGTGAACTCGTAGGGCGAGGTGATCCTGGTGCCCGG
The DNA here is from genome assembly GCF_023898315.1 of Schistocerca nitens. Classification (NCBI taxonomy): domain Eukaryota; kingdom Metazoa; phylum Arthropoda; class Insecta; order Orthoptera; family Acrididae; genus Schistocerca; species Schistocerca nitens. Next base: position 143,382,053 of record NC_064625.1, read on the forward strand.
CTGCAGCGACAGCCGGCCGAGGGCTGCCACCTTCTGCAGCCCGTCCCCGTCCCTGTCCCGCTGGACCGCCGAAGTTCCGGCCTCTGGCATGTTCTCTCTAGTCCCCCTCACTGTGGTCGTCCCACTGTCTTCGGACGAACTTTCAGCCGACTGAAAAAGAAGCAAAGTGATACAACACACTGACTCACTCACTGTTTACCTAGCGCTGTCTGGTCACTCATTATGCGTCTTACAGATGGCATGTTCAGAAAGTAGGTGTACTGTGATCATTATGGGCTGTCTTTTTTTGTTTTTTTGAGGTTGGCAACAAAGAGTGGTAATGGGCAATCCCCTGATGAGAGCGAGCATCACAGGAACACAGTAGCATGTAAACTCGATGTTGTAGTGTCTATTTGCATGAAAGATGTCGGTAAGAAACCCCATAAAGTGCAAACCACGTGCTGTGATCCACTTCCTACTCACATAAGGAATAACGTCTACTGAAATTTTTCTGCAAATCAAAGTTGTTTACGGGAAGTGTGTTATGAGCAAAATAAGTGTGTTTAAGTGGTGTAGGGTGATTACTGGAATCAGAACAAATGTTCTTGATGAACAAAGGAGTGGACGACCTTCAAATCTGACTGAAGAGTTGGTGCAAAAAATCAAGGAAAGCGTTCCTGTATTTCACAGTGAGTTACTTTTCTGTGATGTTTCCACAACTCTCCAGAACTCTCTTAGACGAGACACTCACAGAAACATTGGTATACTGGAAATTGTGTGCAAGAGGGCTCCCAAAACAGCTGACAGAGCAACACAAGGAAAATCAAGTCAATAGTGTGTGTGAGTTTCTCGAACAACATGAACTGGAGGAAGTATTTCTCATTACACACCTGACAAAGGAAAGACAGTCATCTCACAGTACCGTCACACCAATTCCCCATTTGCCGAAAAATTCAAAACCACAAATTCTGGCTCAAAAATCATGACCTCAATGTTTTGGGATAAAAAAGGAAACATTTTGGTTGATTTCGGCCTCAGAGGGAAAGGGGGGATGGGGAGACCATCCGTGCTCAACAATATTGTGAAACCCAGAAAAGCCCAAAAGGAGGAGAAAGCTAATGAGAGGAGTGTCCTTGTCGTATGGCAAGGCAACTCCTCACACAGCCTTAGCTTCCATCTTTTCACCTTCCTTATGGCACACATTAGTGGAATTAAATTTTCACCTGATGCGCAGGTGCAGAAAGAGGATCTGAAATTATGAAAGGAGCTGGGGAGAAAGATTTCTTTGGGGAGGGCATAAAGAAGCTTGTGGCATGGCTCAGTACACATACTGAATGGGACGGTGATTATGTGGAACAACAGTCAACAAGTGTATCAACAACAGCTTGCAATTTTTTTTCAATTACACTTTTCCTTAAAAAAAAATCTAGTAGACTTACTTGCAGAACATGCATTGTATTTAGTGTCTCAAGTTTGGCTGGAATTGCGGCCCACGGTGCAGGTTATAGCATAGTTGAGCCTCGACTCTCAGCACCTCAAACAACAGGCTACGTATTCTGTTTCTATTTGGTGCAATAAATGGCAGCTGGTTCCCGATGTAGGAAAATTTAACTTAATGAAGATGAGTAGGAGCAATCATCCTGTAATCTTCGAATACAGTATTGGTGGTGTGCTCCTTGATGCAACCACATTGATTAAATATCTAGACGTAGCATTGCATGGCAACATGAAAAGGATTGAGTACGTAATGTCAATTGTAGCAAAAGTGAATGGTCAATGCTGACTGATTAGGTGAATTCTAGGAAAGTGTAGCTCATCTATAAAGGAGACTGCATACAGAGCAGTCATGTGACTCATTCTCAAGAACTGCTCGAGTGTTGGGATCCCCACAAGGTCAGATTGAAGGAAGATATCTAAGCAATTCTGAGGCAAGCTGCTGGATTTGTTAGTGCTACATTAGATTGACTAGCGAGTATTACGGAAAATGCTCTGTCGACTCAAATGGCAGTCCCTGGAAGGAAGATATTTTATTTTCGTAAAATGCTATTGGGAAAATTTAGAAAACCAGCATTTGCAACAGACTGAACAATGATCCTATGCATCCAGTTTAACATCTTAAGTAAGGGCCATAATGACAAGATAGAAATCGTGGTTTGTAGGGAAGCATTAGGGTGTTACACATCTCTCCAGAAGAGCAGTGTGTATTATTACACATGCCGGATTGCAAATAATATTCTTGAACAAAAGAACTACAAAACAAATTATCATAATTACCATGTAACTGTTGTGTGGACATATTGTGTTAAGTGCACACGCAGAACCAGGTGCGCAGGATTAGCCGAGCAGTCTAAGGCGCTGCAGTCACGGACTGAGCGGCTGATCCCAGCAGAGGTTCGAGTCCTCCCTCGGGCTTGGGTGTGTGTGTTTGTCCTTAGGATAATTTAGGTTAAGTAGTGTGTAAGCTTAGGGACTGATGACATTAGCAGTTAAGTCCCATAGGATTTCATACACATTTGAACAGAACCAGGTGACAGGATTATATGTATTTCAAGACGGGATGGTGACCGCAGTAACCTCTGTTATGTACATTCATTATTGAAGCTCTATCTCAAAATGGAATTTGTCTGAAACGTAGGCAAGTTTTCAGTCTTGTTGAATGTTTCTTTCAATAAATATTAGAGATATTACATTAGACCCCTCACTACTCAAATCATTACGGAGCAAACTTTGATTTGACATGATGCAACAGAAGGATGAGTACTATGGACTGCAATGGACATCACACCAAATATCACATCAGTTAATATACATTTGCTCTTTCAACTGGGCTCATAAAACTATAATTTGGACAAAATTATGTTTAAAATTAGAACCAAAACTTTTTGAGAGGCCTGGATGCCTTATGAGACAGATTATTTACACTGACAGCACCTACATATCTCAGAAACAAAATATTTTCTAGAGCCACATGTAACAACTTTCAGGAGGTGTGCAGAACATACAACAGCAGAGTATGCTGATATTTCGCTTTTCTGCACAGAAAAGCAAAGTTTTTAACTCAAATGGATACCTGATGATACATCTTCTATCAATCACCCTAGGTAAATAAAAGAAATGACACAATTTTATTATTCAGTTTTTAAGATGGAAAAGTGATAAAATAAGCACAACTATTTATGCCCAATCTGACAACAATACACAAATCTCAAGATACATTTTGATGTAAGTGGCGCAAATTGGCTCATTGTATTCAGAGTAATAAGACTTTATGAAAAAATTGTGTGTGTGTGTGTGTGTGTGTGTGTGTGTGTGTGAGAGAGAGAGAGAGAGAGAGAGAGAGAGAGAGAGAGAGAGAGAGAGACTGACATTGTTGATGCTTACAGAGATCAGTTACATTTCATGTTTATAATCTTACTGTATCAGAAAAGTTGAAACAAACAGCATTACACACACCTTGTCCTCTCGTTTCGTTGCACAAATGTACTTGGGTGCAACCTTCATCTTTACAGGGCTGCCCAGTCCAGGGATGTGTGGCAGGAATGATGCAGATGGATGTGGAATGTTCCTTTGTCTTCTTCTGGCTGAAAACAAAAAACACTCTACACTGTTATATATTCAAATATTTGTTCATTTATATTTAACACTTGTCAAAAACTAAGACTACATTGGTTCTGAAAACAAGCAATTTTATTATTATTTTGAGCTTTTCCTCATTACAGAGGCTTATCTCCAACATAATAATTTACTCGGCAATTACAATAGAAAGAATAAGCGTTCTTAAACTATATTTTCAAAATATTCCTCCAGGTCTTTCAATCTTGTGTGTCCTCTTCCTCTGCGCCCATTCTCCTCATTGTGTGCAGTACATTCTGGAGCCAGGTGGTCATAGGTCGTCGTCTTCTTCTTCTCCCCTCCTGTTTCCACTCCAGTATGAATTTCGGCATTCTGGTTTCCTCCATTTGTCGTACACGCCAGTATCACTGTAATTTCTTCCTATCCATTACGTCATATATTCTTTCTTTTACTTCCATTCTCCTTATTATTTCGGTGTTCATTATCTATTCTTTCCTGGAGATTCTTACCGATCTTCTCCAGAAGTCCATCTCTAGAGCTTGTAATTTTTTAATGTGCTTCATGTTAATTGTCCAGGTCTCTGTTCCATACAGAACCACACTCTCTAATATGGATTTGTATATGATTTTTTTAGTTCTGCTCATTACATTCATGCTCCATAAGACTGACTTAAGCATCCCAATGACGTTCCACCCGCTACTGATTATTACTGTAATTTCTTCCTATCCATTACGTCATATATTCTTTCTTTTACTTCCATTCTCCTTATTATTTCGGTGTTCATTATCTTTTCTTTCCTGGAGATTCTTACCGATTTTCTCCAGAAGTCCATCTCTAGAGCTTGTAATTTTTTAATGTGCTTCATGTTAATTGTCCAGGTCTCCGTTCCATACAGAACCACACTCTTTAATATGGATTTGTATACGATTTTTTTAGTTCTGCTCATTACATTCATGCTCCGTAAGACTAACTTAAGCATCCCAATGATCTTCCACCCGCTACTAATTATTTTATTGATTTTTAACTGATTTTCCCTCGATTTCTAAAATGGATCCCAAATAACAAAGTGTTTATTTTTTTGATTTTCTTTCTTTCAATGTATAGCTCATCTGAATCATTAGTCAAGTATTCTGTTTTTTGGTAATTAATCTTTAAACCCCAAATTTTGTATGCTACTGCTAGTTGATTGCACATATAGTTACCATCCTCCCCATCTTGTGCTACGACTACTCGATCATCAGCAAGCAATACGAATACTAATATAGCAATGAGAACATATTACAATTCTCTGCGTAATGGAGGCACTGAGTGTTGAATAAACATTTACCCTCCTCAGTTCTCATGTAGCAGATATGCTGCAGCAAACAAACCCACTATACCCTGACTGCAGCACATACTTTACACCGTGTACTTTTTGAGCATCGCTTGTTTTTGTTTCTACATGTTTCCAGTAGGTGGCAGAATTTGCTTAAAAAAAGCTATTAGGCTGGTGCATACATTAATAGTGTTTTTCAATAAGTTTAATAAACACAACATGTACACATAATAGAGAATTTCGTCATCAATAATATATTCTCCTTCACTGTATACAACAGACTGCCAATGCTGCATTAACTATTTGATTCCATAACTGAAAAAGTCACGTGTTTTCGAGGTGAAGAGCTCATCGAGTCACATTCAGAGCACATTTTCACCTGGAAGTGAAGCTCCACGAAGCTTGTCGGATAGTGTGTAGAAGCGCTGAAAATCTGAGGGCACGAGATCGAGTAAATAAGGTGGGTGGAGAATGCGTCTCCAATCCAACTCTTGCACACTGTTTTTTGTCAGTCTAACAGAATGCAGGCAGGCATTATCGTGGATTCACGCAGTCTTGCTTGTCACCGTCCTCGGATTGCTTCTGCAAGATGCCTCAGTTGTGACAATAAATGTCCGCAGCGACGGTTACATTTCAGGGACGCAATCTGCAATACATCCCATCGCTGTTCCACCAGACGTGTAACATTACATTTTGTGGATGTGCACAAATATTTGTACAGGGAGTTGCTGCTTCGTTTGGGCTCAACCATTCCTTTCATTTTCACATGTTAGCATAAAGACATCATTCCTCATCATGAGTAATGATACAGGATATGAACGCTCGGTGTCATCTACGAGCCAATTGATGAAAAGTAAGCACGGATACACATATGACCACCCACTGCCTTTTCTGGTTTTGGGTTAGAGCACACGGTTTCTGAAATTTCCCCACTGCATGCAAATATCACACGACGGTGGAGTGATCACAGTTCATAACGTGTGTCAGTTCTAGAGTACACTGATGTGGATCATTGTGGATTAATGCAATTTGATGCTCTCCACCAAACCTTCAGGTCTTCTTAAACAGGGAGAGTCACTAGTGCCAAAATAATCCTCCCTAAATGGGAAAACTATTTCCTTTCCATTTTCTGGCGTTGGGTTGTTTGGGGAAGGAGACCAGACAAAGAGGTCATCGGTCTCGTCGGATTAGGGAAGGACGGGGAAGGAAGTCGGCCGTGCCCTTTCAGAGGAACCATCCCGGCATTTGCCTGGAGTGATTGAGGGAAATCACGGAAAACCTAAATCGGGACGGCCGGACGCGGGATCGAACCGTCGTCCTCCCGAATGCGAGTCCAGTGTCTAACCACTGCGCCACCTCGCTCGGTCCCATTTTCTGTCCAATGGCATTATCCCCACATATGGCACAAACGTTTCTGGCTGCCTCTGCTGCTATATATATATAACGTCGTGTGACGACAGCCTCCCGGCCGGTAGACCGTTCGCCGGGTGCAAGTCTTTCGATTTGACGCCACTTCGGCGTCTTGCGTGTCGACGGGGATGAAATGATGACGATTAGGACAACACGACACCCAGTCCCTGAGCGGAGAAAATCTCCGACCCAGCCGGGAATCGAACCCTGGCCCTTAGGATTGACAGTCCGTCGCGCTGACCACTCAGCTACCAAGGGCGGACTGTCATCCCTCTACTGAACTCAAACAGAAGAATATGTCAATGTTCCAATTACTGCACTTGACACACCATTTTTTAACAGCCACAGCTTCACTCACTATCTCCAAATGACAAAATGGCAATATGTAAACTCAAATAGCAAAAGAACTATAAATAAAAAATGTCAATCTACAAATAAACCTATACAAACTGCAATGCCAAGATGTAAAACAAAAACGCTATGAACTTATGTGACAACCTAGTATTTATTGCAGCATCAGGATATCTCTGAGAAACAAAGATAATTTCTATTTGTTTCCTGTAATTTGGGACTAGAATATGTCTAGAATACACTGTAAAATATTAGTTATCACTACCATATCAAACACATTATTGTTTAATCCATCACAATGAAACATTTTTTCAATACAGCACGGGGCTGGTCGGATGGTGCTTACGGGCACTCAACGGCGAGGTTATCAGCGAATACGGCACCGAGTCTATATTTCCCAACGAGCTATACCTTCACATTCCAGTGGCTCTGTTTCAAAAATTTCTAAATGATCGCACATTTAGTTTTTTTGAATATTGCACGCATTTCATTTCTTTATATCACAAACAATAACGATCTTGAACATGACCTAAAATTTTAGCACAGCATTCTGCAACCTTTTATTACACATTACATTCAGATGAGTCTAGACTTAACATAGCACATCAAAATGTCTGTCCACTAAAAATCATGTGAATCTTAATACAATTATTACAAATTATTGCGCTGTCATACAATCAATTACTACTACTACCACCAGTACCAGCACCACCACCGCCCCCACCACCACTAATGATAATGTTCGATGAATATCCTGTAACATTAATGCATATTAACTATGAACTACAGTTACCCTACTGTCCTTTAAAATAGCCACCTCCCATAATTATGCACTGCTGAGTTCTGCAATACATGTACTGGAAACTTTGCACAACATCTTCGTTTGGAATGGTGTTCAAAAATCACATCACATTTCGACAGATGTCAGGAATATCATCAATTCTCTTTCCTTTCAAAGAGAGTTTGAGTTGAGGGAATAGGAAGAAGGCTTGAGGACTGAGATCCGGCGAGTATGGTGGATGTTCATGTTGCACCACCCCCTTTTTTGCCAAGAACTGTTTGACGATATCGGCTGTGTGTGGGCGAGTGTTGTCGTCAACGGAACAATTAGTAACACTGTTGTGCATATTGGAGCCGTACCATGCGTAGACGTTGCATGAAACAGGCCAAAATTTCAACGTACTGTGCAGTGTTCAACGTCGTTCCCTCACGTAGAAATTCCTTGTGGATAATGCTTTGGCTATCGAAAAAGGTGATTAGCATCATTTTGATGCACGGTTTTTTGCCTGACCTTTTTCTGACGAGTTGATTTTGGAGAACGCCATTCCATGCTTTGCCGTTTCATTTCAGGGTCATACCGGAGATAAAAGGTTTCATCCTCAGTGACAATGCAGTTCAAGAAATTGGGTGTTGCATCCACTGTTAGACAAAATCCTGTGAAGCCTCTAAACGTGCCTGCTTCTGATCGTCAGTCAAGTGCTGTGGCACAAGACAACACTTTTCCTCTTCCGTAACTCCTGGGTAAGGATTTGTAGCACGGATTCACAGTTCTTCTGCAGTTCATCTGCTATCATATGCACAGTTAGTCGATGGTCATTCGTGTGAGATCCTGTCCACTCGTCTCTTATAGCATCCCTAGGAAGCTGTTTTCTCGGATAGCTAGACAACATACAAGCAGATCATATAAATGGAGTTTATTACAGTAGTAGAATTGACAGCACTTACCTTTCGTTTCCACATATTGGGTCGCAAGCAACTGGTGACTTGCATATAATCAATGCCCTTTGATAGATATAATTTCCGTGCACGCTTATCACACAAGATCACAAGTCACTGCGGCTCTTCTAGTTTAGGTCTACTATAGTTCAATTCTTTTATCTTGGCGGCTCGCGCATGCCCGCCCAGACGCGGGAGATTGCTGCGTTGCCAGTTGCACATGACGCACACGCCAATAGAAGCAGCGCCACAGGATAGCATAGTTCGCAAGCTTACGTTTAGGGGGGAGTGCGCCGTTCATGAAGTAAAGCCACCACGGCTGCATTAACCCTTTCGCTGCTACAGAGACGTGCTCCCTGCATTCCACGCTGTGCGCGATTTTGTCACTGCACTGCTCGCCTGTGCAGACACATGGTGTTCCCACTGCTTTGACACACTTATCATTCGATTTCACAAAAACTATTTGGCCCAAAAATTAGATTTTTACATGTCTTCTTGACTGATACCTTCCCCCCATAAATGACTTCATTTTGTTTCGATGTTCAATGCAGTTATTATGCAGCATTAAATATAATAAACCATTGCACGAAATTTTGAAGAGTTTGCAGAGGTAAAAGTCCATACAGTATACTTTCCGTATGGTTGATTTTAGTTGCCACAATGTTGAGAATGAAATGTGGACAAGATATCTAAATTTCATATAAAATTACTACATGTAATGCTGCATAATAACTGCGTTGAACATCGAAACAAAATTAAGTCATTTATGGGGGGAAGGTATCAGTCAAGAAGACGTGTAAAAATCAAATTTTTGGGCCAAATAGATTTTGTGGAATCGAATGATAAGTGTCAAAGCAGTCGGAACATGATGTGTCTGCACAGGCGAGCAGTGCAGTGATGACAAAATCGCGCACAGCGCGGAAAGGGGGTAGCACGTGTCTGCAGCAGCCAAAGGTTAATGAACAGACAAAGCACTAGAAATTTCAAAAAAATTGCATTCAAACGAATATAATTCGTGAAGTAGGGCACTTCGATATTGTTTTTAAATAATGAAAATATTAAGTAGCGCACAAGGTTTGAACTCATAACCTTTCGTGTGGAAGCCCAACACCTTAACCGTTATGCTAACGCAGCTCGTCTGACTACAGAATGCCATAAGGACTGTAACACATCACGCACAATACTGACAAACACTGTTGGTATGACTACGAATTACTCACGCTTCGTCGAAGTACAATAGGAAATAAACAATTACCGCTGTTCTTTATTGCGAAAAAGCGGTTCGTGAGATTGATACAAACACCTTTCATTGCTATTGCCTGAATTAGGAGTCTTATTGCTTGTTTGGTTTAATTAATTAATAGAATATGAAGCAATTGGTATAACGAATGCTTTTTCCAAACTTTCTATAAAAGAAAGTCTGCTATCAAGACATTGCTTTTGTTCTGTTACTTTATTTATGACTGAACGTTTCTAGAACTGAAGACACTCGTCCATGCTATGCACTGCAATCGAGATCTGGCAACATCGTTCTCTGTTCATTGGCTGACTGTGTTTTGTGACGTGAGATGCGCAGAACGAACCTAAACTCGGCCGCCAACATAAATGACGCGCACTTTAGTGCTCTCTTCTAGTGCGGCCGCAGCTAGGCGGTGCGTCACTTTTACTCTCTTCGAGTAGATGACGCTCCTGTTGTGACGATGTCCTAGTCAGCGTGCTATTGGCTGATGTTGTCTCACAGCCCTCTCTGCTCTCACATTCTCGATCTTCGTGCTGGTGCTTGTCGTTACCCTGGAACATTTAGTGATTAATGCCCTCACTTTCTCAATGTTTTCATCACTGATGGCGGTTACCAGTTGTCCGTTACAGAGATTGTCAGAAACACTTTCCCGGCCTCTTCAAACCAGGCAAACCACTCTTACACAAACTTCATGGGCAGTGCTTGATCCCTATAAACAAGTACCAGCACTGCACGCGTTTGTTTTGGTGTCTTACCAAGATTAAAACAAAACTTCAAATTGATCCTTTGCTCATTCGTTTTCCTGTTCTCAGTTCAGACCCAACGCACTAAACAAGCACTTCGTCCAACAGGTCAAACACAGAACACACACGATGCTCAACTGAACTATGATGGGGGCAGGTTGTCATCACCAGCCGCTACGCAGGTGCAGCGTTGCGAGTCGCCAGTGTTGCCTGATTGGCAGTTCTGACTCCATTCACAAAACTTTATTGTCAGAGACTGTATTATAAAACAGGAATGAATTCATGCATTCATTAACAACTTCTCGACTTTAATTCACAGTACAAAATACACATTCCTACTTCAAATTCTGAAGTAAATAATTCGACCCATACCTTCAATGTGATACTTGAACCAGCTTAGCTGCACAGAGACAGCCGATTCATGGCAAAATCATTGACAAAATAAGCCTCATTTCTTTCTTTTTTGATAGATCTGAGTCTCTCTCTCTCTCCTTTGATATTTTAATTTCAGTCAATATCAAGAAGCACAGTTCACAGAAACATGTAGTTGAAAAGAGTAATGGCACATTTACTGCCATCTCAGATATAGCTAGGTATTCTCTGCTTATTGACAACCAAAATGTTTCCATGTACTCCATAAAGTAAATTATTCAGAAGATCTTTCAAATCCAAGGAACACAGTCAAAACCATCAACACACACTCCATTTTTTTGAAATTCTGCTGCAAATACTAAATGTTCCTCAATTAAGTCCATTAACACCATTATCATCAGTAATGGGCCATACACTCGGGAACATCTCACACAATCCATTTTCAATTCTATGTATCCACTAATTTAACTTATTGATAAATCCTTTAATATTACCGATATAACTCAGAATAGTTTTGTTTCTACCTTGCGTTTTTCTGTTCAGTTCATTTACATGTATTAAAATATTAGAAAACTACACTAACTTGGATAAACATTCCTTATCCGCAAATAAATATTCATGGTCCTCAATTGTAAAAAATGCAAGCACCTCATCTCTAAGTCCAAACATACACATTAACACTTTACCTCGAGATAAACATCATACTTCTGAATGTAGCATAAGCACAGTGTGCTGTGATCCCATTTCTTGACACAAAAATGTAAAAATCTGCATATTTAGGTGTCAAATTTTGATGAGTTTCAGAGCTTTTACTATTTTGTCCATCACAATTTTCAGAGGACATAGTACAAAATTAGCACCAATGGCTTTGCAGTGAATGAAATATTGGCCAGTTCGGAAGTCAGGATTTACATCACATGCTTTAGCTACGAACCCTTTCACTTGATGTCATAGAAGCAGTTCTGTTTGTAGAAACACTGGTGTAATCCTTCTGCATTAATACATTTTGGACCAAGAAGTTTTGTGTGGTTGCCAACACCAGAGTACTTGTCGATGTGAAGTGAGAACTTACAGTTGCTCTTTATTTTCTGTCAAAACGTGTTCGATGTCGCTGCACATGTCATTAGCTTGCTGGCTGGCTGTGTCAGCGGAGAGAGGTATTTTTGAAATTTTAGTAGCAGCTTCTGAACCAAGCACATTTCTTTATACAATGGCACTAACAACATTTCTGCTACTTTATCTGGTTTTTTACCTCTTAAAATAAGTTTGGCTATTTTATAGCTAGCTTCCTGTACTTTTTGCAAAACACATACTGACGTAGTCATGAGATTCAATATTTATTTATTTTGTTTGAACAACTGATGAAAATAATTCACAGCTTTATTTAGCAGAGAGGAAAGTTTTACTGACAAATGTCATTTCAATTTACTAGCAACCACAGAAGCAAAAAAAACCTGCACGATAAATAACTGTCTTTCAACAGCATTCTGTTTCTTTTCTCTTTTTTTTTGGGCTTGATGTTTCCACTACTGGCACTCAAGGATGGACTACTGCATACAACAAACTTATTCATATCAGGGGAAAAAATTGGTTCAATAACACTATAATACAAATTACCAGCCTGTCGGCAAATTCGTTGCCTGGGATTCCAACGTGTCCTAGGTCCACACAAACACTGCTGAACAATGGGACCGGTCCAGGGCATAGATGGAGTCCTGGACGGATGCCACCAAAGGATGGCGAAGGTGGCACTGGTCGATAGCTCGCAGGCTGCTCAAGGAGTCAGTACACGAAAGAAACGATTCCTTGGGGCATGAACGGGTATACTGAAGTGCACGAGATATGGCCACCAGCTCTGCAATGAATATACTGCAGCCATCAGGCAAGCAATACTGTTGAAACTTCCTGGCAGATTAAAACTGTGTGCAGGACTGAGACTCGAACTCGGGACCTTTCACTTTCGCGGGCAAGTGCTCTACCGACTGAGCTATCCGAGCACGTCTCGCGCCCCATCCTCACAGCCTTACTTCAGCCAGTACCTCGTCTCCTACCTTCCAAACTTTACAGAAGCTCTTCTGCAAAAGGCAAAGGTCCTGCGTTCCAGTCTCGGTCCGGCAAACAGTTTTAATCTGCCAGGAAGTTTCATATCAGTGCACACAGAGTGAAAATATCATTCTGCATACTGTTGAATATGGCCTCTGTGGACAAAGGTGAAGGCAGCATTACCATTAGCCATTGAGCTGTCAGTGTAAACCACTTCAGAGCCCCGGAACAGTTCAAGAATCGAGTAAGTGACAGTAGAGAGCCACAGGTTAATGGAGTCCTTAGGGCCACACGAAAGGTCCAGGTAAAGCTTCAGCCCACAGCTACACCACGGAGGTGTACGTGAATGGACCTCGAGGAGAGGTGGTGAAGGGAAGGACTCCAGTTCAGACAGAAGCGATCGCACACGAATCACAATCATTAGCCCTGACCTGGGCTGCCTACGTGGGATGTGAACTGCCGTGGTTGGGAAAAGAAGACAGTAAATTGAATGTTCAGGAGAGCTATTAATGTGTGCAACGTAACTGGCGAGCAGTTGTGCACATCCGATTTTCAATTGACAGACTCTAGCCTCCAGCAGTACGCTTGTCACCGGACTCGTCCTAAAAGCTGCCGTCGCTAGTCGAACTCTGCAATGGTGCAATGGGTCGAGCAAACGCAATGCTGAGGACGCCGTCGAACCATAAGTCACACTGCCATAGTCGAGGTGGGATTGGACAAAGGCTCTGTAGAGCTGCAGCAGTGTGGAGTGTCCTGCAGTTGGTTTTGCTCAGGCAGCGGAGGGCATTGACGTACTGCCGACACTTCTGTTTAAGCTGGTGAAGATGAGGAAGCCGAGTCAAACGAGTGTCGCAAACCAGACCTAAGAATCGATATGTCTCCACTACAGTGAGGGGATCGTCATTAAGGTAAAGTGCCGGTTCCGGTACATGCCCACAGAAATGCACGACACACATCTTCACAGCGGAAAACTGGAAGCTGTGGGCTAGAGCCCATGACAGGGCCTTGTGGATGGCTCCATGTAGGCGACACTAAGCAACACCAGTACTGGAGCAGCAGTATGAAATGCAGAAGTCTGCAAATGCAGAAGTCTGCATACACAGAAGATGAGACGGAGGGGCCGGCAGCTGCTGCTAGACCATTAACGGCCACTAAAAATAGACACACACTCAATGCAGAGTTCTGCGGGACTACATTCTCCTGGATATGGATGGAACTATGGGACACACCAACTTGGACACGGAAAGTACGTAGTGAAAGGAAGTTTCGGATAAAAATCTGGAGTGGGCTCCGGAGACAACACTCGTACAATGTGGCAAGGATCTGACGTCGCCAGGTCGTGTCGTATGCTTTATGTAAGTAAAAAAAAGACGGCAACCGGGTCTTGACGTCTGGAAAAGGCTGTTCAGATGGCAGGCTCGAGGGACACAAGATTATCAGTGGTACAGCGACCCTGGCAGAAGCTGCCCTGACATGGAGCCAGTAGGCCATTTGACTCCACGACCCGACCCAACAGCGAACAACCATACATTCCAGCAGCTTACAAAGAACGTTTGTGAGGCTGATGGGCCAATATCTATCCACATCAAGCAGGATTTTACCAGGTTTGAGTAGCGGAATGATAGTGCTCTCCTGCCACTGCGATGGAAAGATGCCATCGCACCAGATCCAGTTGAAGATCATAAGAATATGTCACTTGTAGTCAGATGAGACATGTTTAGTCATCTAGCTGTGGATCCGATCAGGAACAAGAGCTGTGTCGGGGCAATGTGTAAGGGCACTGAGGCACTACCACTGCGTAAATGGGGCGTTATAGGCTTCACTGTGGCGTGTAGTGAATGAGAGAACTTTCCCTTCCAGCCACTGTTTGAGAGTGCGAAAGGCTGGGGGTTGTTAATTTTATGACACAGAGGCTCGAGCAAAGTGTTCTCGGCAATCGTGTTTGTGTCAGTAGATAACACGCCATTTATGGTAACACCGGGAACACCTTTTGGTGTCTGTTACCTGAAAAGACATTTGATCTTTGCCCAGGCTTGGGAAGGTGACGTATGGCACCCAATGGTTGAGACATATCTCTCCCAACAATCCTGCTTCCGTTGTTCGGTAAGTTGCCGAACGCAGGCACAGAGCCATTTAAAGGCTATGAGGTGCACCAGGAAAGGGTGCCGATTATTCCACTGTAGAGCTCGCCGATGCTCCTCGATTGCTTCAGTGAATTACAGTGACTGCTTTACACCGGGGGCACCCTAAAGAGAAAGGGATCGCACTTTTGGACACAGAAACAATTATTGTAGTCACCTGCTCAACCATCACATCGATGTTACCTTGTGGGGAAGATTCAATGGTGGCAGTATAGGTGAAAGTTTCCCAGTCCCCCTTGTTTAAGGCCCATCTGGGCAGGCACCCGTGGGCATGACGCTGGGGCAGTGACAGGAAGATGGGGAAGTGGTCATTACCACACAGGTCGTCACGTGCTCTCCAGTGGATAGATGGGAGAAGTCCCGGGCTGCAAACTGATACACCAATGGCCGAGTAACTACCTCGAGCCACACTGAAATGTGTGGCGGTCCCAGTAATTAAGAGGCAGAGGTCGAACTGAGACAGTAAAGTTTCAACATCTCTGCCTCGGCCAGTAAGCACGGTGCCACCCCACAAGGGGGTTATGGGCATTAAAATCTCCCATAAGTAGGAAAGGTTTAGGGAGTTGATCAATCAGTGCAGCTAATACATTCAGGGATACTGTACCATCTGGGGGAAGATACACATTGCAGACAGTTATTTCCTGCATTGTCATTCTGACAGCCACAACTTCAAGAGGGGTTGGAAGGGGCACAGGTTCACTACAGACTGAGTTTAGAACATAAACGCAAACTCCACCTGACACTCGATAATAGTCGCTACGTTTCCCGTAATATCCCTTTTAGCTGTGGAGGGCAGGGGTCTGCATTGCCGGGAACCAGGTTTCCTGGAGGGCAATGCAGATAGCAGGTGTAAAGCTTAACAGTTGCCGTAGCTTAGCCAGGTGACGGAAAAAACTGCCGCAATTCCACTGGAGGATGACGTCATCACAAGACTGGGAAGGCACGGAACATTCAATGAGGCACTTTACACCTCAGAATCACCTGCTGCCACTGACTTACTGCGTGTGCAGTCTATATCCATTGTGTATGATGGTCTGGCGAGATCTTTGTCCTCAGCGGACGCCAAAATCTCCACCCCATCCTCAGTCGCAGAGCTTGTAGGTAGCGGTGGTGTGGGTGCCACCGCAATTTCCTTCGGTTTCCCTATCTGGGAGGACTTCACTGGCTCAGTCTCCAGGACTGAGGATGAGCGTGAAGCCTTATGGCCCTTTGGCCACTGGCGGGTATCATGTTTCCCACTAGCAGAAACCTGGGAAGGGAGTGAGACAAGGGACCCTTTCCTAGTGAGAGAAGCCGAAGAAGACTTATGCTTCTCCGGCTTAGAAGTGGGGATGGACGTCCCAGATGGTTGGGGGGAGGGGTGTTGCTCCCAAAGTAGGTTGTGAGGGAGCAACAGGGAGCGAAATGCCCCACACCGCCAAGGGGACAGGTTCTAGGAGGCGACAGGAATTCGAGGAACTGAAGGGGCTGACAACTGTTCTCGAAGCGGCAGCGTATGAGGTTTCCGTAGCCACAGGATGTAGGTGCTCAAATTTCCTCTTAGCCTCAGTGTAGGTCAGTCAGTCCAGGGTCTTGGACTCCAAGATTTTCTTTTCTTTCTGGAGAATCCTGCAGTCTGGTGAGGAAGATGAATGGTGCTCTCTGCACTTTACACAGATGGGAGATGGGGCACATGGAGTATTGGGATGTGATGGGCATCCGCAATCTGAATATGCAGGGTGTATACATGGACAAGGAAAAAAAATTCCCGTATTTCCCGGTTAGAAATACACTTTCTCCCGGGTGAAAATACACTTTTTCCGTGTTAAGTGACAGTATACTCTTCCTTGGCACTGTAAAACTCATCAATTCTTTGAATGTTTATGGTTTTATGGACCGACGTAGAATTTCCCGGCACTTTAGAAAACGAAACTCTGAGGGGAAAAACACGTTTTGAAAGACCTTAGATGTGCAGCAACATATACGCTGCATATTTCTGTATTACGAAGGTATAAATTTGAATTCAACCAAACACCACATGTCACTTTTCGAGGCATTGAAATCGAGATTGCGATGCGCTTTTATAAGCCAGTCATAGCTCATGTCACGTGATCTCGCCAGCTGATGACAGCATAGCACACGTGATGTAGTCAGCCAATAGCAAGATCACTCTTAAGTCGCGCGAACACACAAATAAGAAAAGTTAATGGTTTAAATTAACATACATAGCATTCACGTATAATATTGGTCTCGAAGATTAATAAGCTGGAAGAGAAGCTAAGCTTCCACATATAATGCTGATCTTTTTTGCGCGTGTTACCCTTTAAGAGACATCACAGAAATGTGCCAGTAAAATTTTTAATAACGAAGTAAATGTCTGATCTTCTGGGCTCGAAATTATTCTAAATGGTCGTCCTCAAAGGATTAATTTTTAAATGAGAGTCAAATGCTTTGTGATTTAAGAAATTCATCGTACATTCTCGCACATAGTTCATCTTTCGTAAAAGAAAATTTGGTTTGAATGTAACGCTTTTCAAACCACCATTCGGCAATATTTTCCTGCGACCTGTTAGAAATAGGTTCACTTCAGCAGTTGGAAGAGAGCACCAGATAATAAGCGTCACCGCGCTACGATGACTCAGCAAGCCCATATGTTCGTAAATGTAAAACATTAAAAGATCTTGCATTATGTCATAAAAGAAACAAGACATCAGAGGTTACTTCAAGAGCATCAGAATTTCGTGGACCATACTAAAATGCATAATTCGGCTTAAAATGCACATTCATATGTCCAGATTCATATGTAAATTTTCTTTGAGTACCAGTACTGTATTATCTCATGTTCGGTTCTTTATTATGGCTTAATGCCATACGTGCGGTGGTGGTGGTTGTTGGGATGTGTAAGGGGGACTAAACAGCGAAGGTCATCAGTCCCCCATTCCAAAAACAAGCGAGACAAAGTCGCAGAGCAGATAAAACCCCAAGGGGGAAGGAGACTGCCCCCCCCCCCCCCCCAGGTGCTAAAGAACACAAATTAGGCAACGAACACTACAGAAAAGAAGAGTGCGGACGAACACCAGACAGAAAGAAATAGAAGAGAAGAAGATGGCCGGAGACTGGTTGACTGACCACGACAACAAAAAAGGGAAAGAGTCAACCATCTCACGGCACACCAGAACAGCAAGAGGCACAAGGACAAAAGACACAGAAAGGGAAAGGTGCAGGACCTCCCTAAATCGAACCATAAAACGGACTACCACGGATAAAATTTAAAACTTTATCAGCCATGGAGGCATCGTCAGATAAAACCAAAGCCAAAGTGCCCGGGAGATTAAAAGATTGCCGGAGTGTGCGCAGTCGAGGACACTCCAGCAAAATGTGGCCGACCGTCAGCCGGGACCCACACTGACACAGGGGGGGATCCTCCTGACGCAAGAGATGGCCGTGCGTCAGGTACGTATGGCCGATGCGCAGCCGACACAGGACCACCGAGTCCCTGCGAGAAGCCCGCAGGGAGGAACGCCACACGGCGGTCGTCTCCTTGACAGCCCGCAGTTTATTCGGGGCTGTCATGCCACGCCACTCAGCAGGCCACATCCCAATCAGCTTACGGCGCAAGCCATACGTGCACTTGAAATGCAGCGAACAGTTGAAACTAGCCAATAGTGTGAAATTAAACTTTCAAATAAAGCAGAAAAGATTAATGAAAGCCAAATCTCTTTAGCAAACCGACAAACATAACATCATTGTTCTGCAAGGCGACTGATTCTTGTCTGTCAGGAAGGTGTAAATAAAATCTAAAACTAGTAACACGTTTTAGCCTTCCGTAATTACGTGAACGTATTTTAATTCATTTGATAACTCCCGACCGCAAAAATCCGTTTGTTATCATTTAACGTGAGAGCAATAAACGAAGTGGAAACAACAAAATCACTGAACTTTAAACACAGGTCACGTGGAGACGACCCATTTCCCCACCACAACTCTGACTGCTCTGGGCATCAGCGCCAGATTTATTATAATTCCGAACCGTGGCAATATTAAGTAGTGGCGCCCAGCCACACTTCTGTAACCAGAAGTGGGAGAAGGTACTACTCATATGCAACTCAACTGCGCATGCGCAAGAGCCCGCCCGCAACTGCTCAAACGAATCTAATGTAAACAGTGCGACCTATTGTTTATATACCTCATTGATCGCAGGCAATTTGTTGTTATGAAGCATTGCATAGTCTTCCTAAAGCCTTTGACACACTTTGCTGTTGGCAGACACTTGTATGAGCACTGTGTTGTTGTTGTATTCGGCGCATTTCCTTTGGAACTTAAGTTTTACTTTCCATTTTTTTCTCTCGTTTATGTTTTGCTGTCACAGTATTACTCTGCAATACCGGGATACAGTAATATCCTTTGTTAGAGTATTGGTTCTTACCAGTCAAAAATCACAAAAATTTAACTGAAAACTAAAACAATGAAAAATTTCCGGGTTTTTCCCGGATCTCCCGGTTGTCCCGGGTCGTATACACCCTGATATGTGACGCTGGAAGTACAGCGGGAGGACTTACGGCCGTTCTTCCAGCACGGCATCGGAGGAGGTATATAGGGCTTTACGTCACACCGGTAGACCGTCACCTTAACCTTCTCAGGTAACGTATCATCCTCGAAGGCCTATACGGAGCTTATTGTCAGTCGCTTCCAGCCACTCATCCTCCCACTGACGCATGACCCGTGAGCTCAACAGCGAGGTGAGTGCCTGCAAGGGGATAGCACACTGAGATACTTGTGGGGCGAGACACGCCTCCTCGGCTGCGAGATCTGCCCGTTCATTCCCAGCAACGCCGACATGCCCCGGAACCCAGCAGAAAGCTACAACCTTCCCCAGTCGCTGTAGTCGGAGGAGGGCATCCTGGACGGTCTGGACAATTTTGTCTGCCGGATACAAACGTTGCAACGAGTGAAGCGCACTGAGTGAATCGGAACAGACGAGAAATTTAGGAGAGGAAGAATGTATTGTGTGCTCCAGTGCCCGCAAGATCGCAAAAAATTCTGCATCAAAGACAGTAAAAGTCTGAGGCAGTCGGACCTCGAGGACACGATATGGGAAAACAACTGAGCAACCGACAGAATCCCCTCATTTCGACCCATCCGTAAAAACAGCTACATAGTCGTGGTGCTCAGATAAAATGGCAGAAAATGCTGCATTAAAAACGGTGGCAGGAGTGCAATCTCTCTTGTACTGCAATAAATCTAAAATCACTCCGGGCCTCTTCAGTAACCGGGGTGGCAGGCGGTTAAAACCTTCGATTTGGGGTCGTACAGACTCCACACCGAGGGGCTCTGGGTGCCACCCAGTCTCAGCAAGGGCCACTTGGCAGGACAGCCATTGCCGGGAGCCCCGATGCCCCAGGGTGACCGGCATCTATTCGTCGGCATAGGTGGGGAGATAACGGCGCAGGCATCGGCAGAATGCTCTCTCTGTGGTCAGGGGGCTACAACCGACAGGGTACACGGTGGCCCCACCACAACAGACTGGCTACCGTGCTGGGTATCGGGTGCAAAGTGCACGGTCAATGTCGACACAGAAAGTGACACTGCATAGTGCGTGGTGGAAAACGCAGCCGGGAAGGTATCCTCACCCGAGAGATGGAGAATGGGCGGGACCGAAACGCGACGACGAGAAAATACGCTAAAGATCTCGATGCACAATGGACACGGTGCACCGTGTAAGGCGCCCTTCCCCTACTGGCTCGCTCTTCGGGAAAATTTCTACAATGAACAGTTCTATGTACTTATAAAAAATTAGGAGACCTTACTTTTGGGATTACCCTCGTATATCACTATTAGTGTAATTCATCACAAATCTACTCACGTCATTGGCAATAACCATTAACCTATTTCTATTAACAATAACATAGCACTACTAAGAGCCTTAATACAACAACAAATCCTGTAAATGTAGAAAATAGCACAAAAATTGCACCGTAATAGCACAAAAAAACCAGATACAGCTAAAAGCAAACATGTCATTTTTTATAATGAGAGACAACATGCACAGTACTGCCTAAGACCAACAGAAAAAAAAAGACTTTTTAAACGACGGTATCTTTTCTGCTGCTGACAAACAAGCAACTTGACTAAACTGAATTAAATCCGAGCACTGTGCAGTGTTTGAGGTGCTCCCTAGTATTCGAGCACTGTTCTTTGCCATTACCTGATTCGCCTGTCGTGCTGCTGCCAGCAGGCTGGGGGGCTTCTCCCGTAGACTCGGCTGCAGCGAGTCTGTCCCCGGTGTCATCGGAAGTGGCCGGTTTGGGCTCTTCCACCTTCGTCTCGCTGACCCGTTTCTCTCGGTCGACATTAGATTCGTCTTTGGCAGGCGCAGTCCCCTCGCCACTGGCATCGCCGTTCACAACTGGCTTCTTTTGAGGCGGCTTGTAAAACAGGTGAAATGTTTACATCAAATGCTACTCGGTCTAACAAATGAAAGTAAACACTAATATTCAATACTGTTTTACATTGGTTGTAATGGTCTGACCTAATCATATTCTAAGACTCACTGTTTAAGTATTCATGAAACTTTATTGCTTCAATTAATTGCAAAGTTCACGATCTTACATTTTCATAAATACAATGCTGTCCATTAAAATTGCTGCACGAAGCGGGATAGCAAGTACCAAAATCTGACTTATTCTGCTTATCTGTACTACTACTTAATGACAAGTCGGTCTCTACCAAAAATCTTGATTGATTTACTTCAAATTTTTACACGGTACCCTAATAAACATTCAGATGTATACTAGCTACATACTGCTTCTATACATAAAGGGTGTTCCAAAGAAACAGACTAACATTAGAGACGGGTTCCTTATACCAAAACGAGAGAAAGTTCTAGTAAACACAGGCCCTAAAATGCATACCTTAAGAGCGATGAACACTTGTTGAGTAGAAAAGGTATGTTTCACACAAGCAAAGATGAACAAGTGTTCACAGATCCTATGATATGCATTTTAGAACCCATGTTTACTGGACTTTTTACTTATTTCTGGATAAGTAACCTATCCCTAACGTTTTCCTGTGATTTTTTATTTTTCTGACACCCTGTACATAGAAATGGATGTGTGTATGCTCCACATGTCCTCCTAAACTGTTTTCAAACAAACTTGGCACGAATATTCCTTACTGTCAGCCACTGTGGGCCTAAGAACCACTTATCTATCAGAAGGGTGGGGGTGAGAGTAAGAAACAGCATAGCCCTTGAGGTGCAAATACTCTAACTTTAGTCATCCAGTATTTGAGAATTAAAGCACTTAGTAACTTGCAACAAACTTTACACATAATTTGAAACATTTACAAAACTTTTTCTCCCTTATAACCCCCACAATTTGATAAAAGGAAAAAAAAAGTTTATCTCTTACTACATTTTAGCTGTTCATGCAGTAAAAATGCCACATGAAGCATGATGTTTTAATTCTTTACTACTAACTGTATCCCAGACACATTTTGTATACAGTATTCATATATACCAACAAACTTGTATTGTTATACAACACATACACTATGTCATCAAAACTATCCTAATATGAAAAACATATGTTTTTACAGAATTTCGTAAACTATTTTTCTACATAGTTGCCACTATTGATTAGACATTTGTCATAGTGGAAAAACCAACTCTACTACACCCTCTTCACAGAAAGATGACACCAGTGGAGACAGCCACTGCGAGAGACCCCCCTTTTTTTTTATCAGAACACTTTTCTCCAAAATCACACTTAAAGTTCAAGAATGAGTGGTAGTCTGAAGGCACTAGATCAGGCCGTATGGAAGGTGACCAAACTGCTCCCAATTGAACTGTCGGGTTAGGTTTCAATGACACCAGCAGAAAGGGGATGTACATTGCTACAAAGCAACGTAATGTGTGGACTCGACACGCTCAAGTTATCTGTGTTTCACAGTATGATACCGCAGTGACTGTATCGCCTATGGGAAGGGACGCTACAAGCAGAATGCCCTATCTGTCGCAGAACACAGTGCACATGGCTTTTTGTGCTGACAACATTATTCTGAATTTTTGGTTCTCGGGGATTGTGAGTGCCTCCACTCTTCGACTGCTGTTTTAATTCTGGAGTGATATCACAAACTCAAGTTTTGCCACCAGTGACAATTCTGTTTAAGAATTCATCCCCCCATAACTGTATCTGGTAAGAGATGCCAAAGCACTGTCAAATCACTTCATTTTCTCAACATCTATAATCACTTTTGGAACCAGACAGGAACACAGTTTGTGAAAATTTAAGCAATCAATGACATTCTTGTGCAAGAGTGTTTTTGAAATTTGTGGAAACTCATGACAAAGCATTCTCATTGCGAATAATATGTTTTCAAGAATTTTCTCAATCACCTTCTCAACGAAACCATCACTGACAACAGAAGACCACCCACTCCATGCTTCTTCAAGAACAATGGTCTGTCCATTATTGAACTGGCTCACGCATTCTCTTACCACTCCACCAGTCATCACACTTTCACCACAAATCTCTAAAAATTGATGATGAATTTCAGTTGGCTTTACATTCTTCACATTCAAAAACTGTATTACAGAACACACTTCACAGTCAGTGAACCCAGAGGTTGTCTAAAGCATTTTGAACAATCACTAAGAAATGTAAACAGAACACAATCCGGTTGTAATGGCGTCAGTAGAAAGTCAATGAACCAGAAAGACATGTCTGAAGGTGCAGAACTGCAACAGTATTACCTTCATTAACACGTCTCTGGCGTTTGCCAGCCGTGGCTGGATAGACAGCATCGAAAATTACAGACACTAAAGAGCCAAAGAAACTGGTACACCCGCCTAATATCACGTAGGGCCCCCACGAGCACGTGGAAAGGCTGCAACACGACGTAGCACGGACTCGACTAATGTCTGAAGTAGTGATGGAGGGAACTGACACCACGAATTCTACAGGGCTGTCCATAAATCCGTAAGACTACAAAGGGGTGGAGATCTCTTCTGAACAGCATGTTGCATTGCTCAATAATGTTCATGTCTGGGGCACTTGGTGGCCACTGGAAGTGTTTAAACTCAGAAGTGTGTTCCTGGAGCCATTCTGTAGCAATCCTGGACGTATAGTGTGTCACATTGTCCTCCTGGAATTGCCCAAGTCTGTCGGAGTGCACAATGAACACGAATAGATGCAGGGAATCAGA
This sequence comes from Schistocerca nitens, assembly GCF_023898315.1. Lineage (NCBI taxonomy): Eukaryota > Metazoa > Arthropoda > Insecta > Orthoptera > Acrididae > Schistocerca > Schistocerca nitens. The sequence goes on from NC_064625.1 coordinate 143,406,119, forward strand.
CAGGATACTTATGTACCTGCCACCTGTCTACACGTAATAGGTGTCCCATGTCTCTCCAACTGCACACGCCCCACACCATTACAGAGCCTCCACCAGCTTGAACAGTCCCCTGCTGACATGCAGGGTCCACGGATTCATGAGGTTGTTTCCATCCCGTACATGTCCATCGGATCGATAGAATTTGAAATCAGACTCGTCCGACCAGGCAACACGTGTCCAGTCATCAACAGCGCAATGCCGGTGGTCAACAGCGCAACGCCGGTGTTGACGGGCCCAGCCGAGGGGTAAAGCTGTGTTATGCAGTGATCGAGGGTACACGAGTGGGCCTTTGCTCCAAACGCCCATATTGATGGTGTTTCATTGAGCGGTTTGCACGCCGACACTTTTTGATGGCCCAGCATTGAAATCTGCAACAATTTGCGGAAGGGTTGCACTTCTATCACGCTGAACGATTCTCTTCAGTCGTCGTCAATCCCGTTCCTGGAGGATCTTTTTACAGTGTAAGTGACATCGGAGATTTGATGTTTTACCGGTTTCCTGATATTCACAGTACACACGTGAAACGGTCGTACAGGAAAATCCCCACTTCATCGCTACCTCGGACATGCTGTGTCGCACTGCTCGTGCGCCAACCGTAACACTACGTTCAAACTCGCTTAAAATCTTGATAACCTGCCGTTGTAGCAGTAGTAACCAATCTAACAACTGTGCCCAACACTTGTTGTCTTACATAGGCGTTGTCGACCGCAGTGCCGTATTCTGTCTGTTTATGTATCTCTGTATTTGAATACACATGCCTATACCAGTCTCTTTGGCACTTCAGTGTAATATGTAACAATACAAAAAACTTTTAACAGATTGAGCATTTTAGAATACATTCATTTCCCTACTGACATTTGAGTTATCTCAAAAATTTAATAGTTTTGGAGAAAGTTCAGTAAATCAACTCACTTTCTTCACAATAAAAAAAATTCCTGGATGGAGTAGAACAGATGTAGTTTTAAGCCCTTGCAATTTTTGTTCTTGTACCTCTCCAGTGGCAGGAGCTACACTTCCTTGGGTAGTGACCTGAACATTCTCAAGGGAATGTTTGGAAAGCTATTTCTTGTTTGGACAGTCAACAGGTTGGTATGTTTATGCTCTCTCTGTTGCAGGTGTTGTGGTCACACATCATGCCTCTTGCTAAAGGAATCTAGATTTTCTTAAATGTGAAGGAGGCACAAAAATACATAATGACTATTATAGCCATTATTCCCAATTTTGTGAATAATGACGTGTTCCCATCTTCTACTCAATGTTGTTATTCTTATTGCTTTTTGGGACTAGTAATACTTTCTAGCAGCCTACAGAGTGACCCCACAGTAACAGCCACAACTAATATGGCAGCGAGACAATGAATAATATACTATTATGAGATACTGATCAATTACATTTTAATTTTCGCAGAGCATATACGGCTCTTGACAGTTCGTCACACGTATGTGCAGTGTGGTCCTGCCAAGTGAGATTGCTCTCCACCATGAACCCCACAAGTTTCAGAATCCATACACAGTTTACAGATCCTTTGTCACTGAGCCTATGTACAAATACAGGGTTATTACAAATGATTGAAGCGATTTCACAGCTCTACAATAACTTTATTATTTGAGATATTTTCACTATGCTTTGCACACACATACAAAAACTCAAAAAGTTTTTTTAGGCATTCACAAATGTTCGATATGTGCCACTTTAGTGATCTGGCAGACATCAAGCCGATAATCAAGTTCCGCCAACACTCTGCGGAGCATGTGCCCATCAATGAGTTCGAAAGCATCGTTGATGTGAGCTCGCAGTTCTGACACGTTTCTTGGTAGAGGAGGTTTAAACACTGAATCTTTCACATAACCCCACAGAAAGAAATCACATGGAGTTAAGTCGGGAGAGCGTGGAGGCCATGACATGAATTGCTGATCATGATCTCCACCACGACCGATCCATCGGTTTTCCAATTTCCTGTTTAAGAAATGCCGAACATCGTGATGGAAGTGCGGTGGAGCACCATCCTGTTGAAAGATGAAGTCGGCGCTGTCGGTCTCCAGTTGTGGTATGAGCCAATTTTCCAGCATGTCCACATACACGTGTCCTGTAATGTTTTTTTTCCCCAGAAGAAAAAGGGGCCGTAAACTTTAAACCGTGAGATTGCACAAAACACGTTAACTTTTGGTGAATTGCGAATTTTCTGCACCAATGCGTGAGGATTCTCTACCGTCCAGATTCGCACATTGTGTCTGTTCACTTCACCATTAAGAAAAAATGTTGCTTCATCACTGAAAACAAGTCTCGCACTGAACGCATCCTCTTCCATAAGCTGTTGCAACCACGCCAAAAATTCAAAGCGTTTGACTTTTGTCATCGGGTGTCAGGGCTTGCAGCAATTGTAAACGGCAAGGCTTCTGCTTTAGCCTTTTCCGTAAGATTTTCCAAACCGTCGGCTGTGGTACGTTTAGCTGCCTGCTTGCTTTATTCGTCGACTTCCGCGGGCTATGCGTGAAACTTGCCCGCACGCGTTCAACCGTTTCTTCGCTCACTGCAGGCCAACCCGTTGATTTCCCCCTTACAGAGGCATCCAGAAGCTTTAAACTGCGCATACCATCGCCGAATGGCGTTAGCAGTTGGTGGATCTTTGTTGAACTTCGTCCTGAAGTGTCGTTGCACTGTTATGACTGACTGATGTGAGTGCATTTCAAGCATGACATACGCTTTGTCGGCTCCTGTCGCCATTTTGTCTCACTGCGCTCTCTAGCGCTCTGGCGGCAGAAACCTGAAGTGCGGCTTCAGCCGAACAAAACATTATGAGTTTTTCTACGTATCTGAAGTGTGTCATGACCATATGTCAATGAATGGAGCTACAGTGAATTTATGAAATCGCTTGTAATAGCCCTGTATTTTCATTTTTTCTTCACTGATTTTGATTTTATTTACAACAAACCATTCTTTTGTCTCATCATACAAATCATCTGCTGCTTCTTGAGCCTTGCTGTCATCGATGCCTTTTGAGTGCAAAGTTGTGTCACCTACAAATTGCATGAACTGTCCATGAGAGCTTAAGCCATTTACAAAAACTAGAAACAGTATAGTAATATGCCTTTTACTCTGTATACCCGTTCTTGTAGGAAAGTGTCTAATGATGAGAAAATACATGTATGGATCAAAGAACTTGGTGTACTTGCTGAAAATGAATCTGTTACTGGTGATATTACTTTGTATTACAATTATTAATAAAGTGTTATCCTTGACTCCTGTAACCGGGGCATCAGCCGAGAACTGCTATATGTACATCAATCCCTGTGGCACACCATATTCTATCCCTCATTCTCAATAACATTCCTTGGACTGATACAATCTGTCTTCTGCTTTCCAGGTAAGATTTGAGCACTGTCAGAACAGCACCTCCAACTATAAAGCGACTGTGCTTATTTAGAAGGAATCTATGAAAAATGCAATCAAACGCCTTACTAGGCCACAGAGTGTCACTGCTACAGATTCTTTTCTCCAAATTTGTGCTTTATCCTAGTAACCATATCTACTGCTGCCATTGTTGTAGATTTCCCTTTCTGACAACCATGCTGTGCATCTAAGAAGTGTTCATTAATTTTGAAGTAATATGAGATTTGGTCTTTCATTGCAGTTTCAATTACTTTAGCAAAGATTGGAATTTTTGAGACTGGTCTGAAGCTCGCTACCATGTCTCGGTCACCCTTTTTATAAACGGGCGCTGTCCTTGCAAATTTTGAAAGGTCTGGAAATACATCAGCAGAGATATACTTATTAATTACCATAGTTATTAGTTCAGCAATATGATGGATAGTTTTCTTGAGGAAATTAGTGGACATCCCATATGTGCTGCAATGGTGGTAGAATGAAACTGTAGTTACTTTCCAGACATGCCTCGTAAATTGCTGTGCTGAGTGTGGTGCTCCAGACAGTGACACATTGTCTATGTTGACCTCGTCTCATCTGAAACGAGCACACCACCTGAGTTAATGTATGTGATATGGCTGTACAATTCTGCACAGCCCAGCGCGATTTGTGTGACCTCCACCATTAGCCACCTCGGGCCACGGAGAGCCTGCACAGGGCAGAGTACAGCCCTCCTGAACCAATGATTCCACAAGTGCAGTGCTGCTGTGGAATCCCAACTGACGTGAACAACAATATTCGGTAACAGTAAACAATAGTCTTAACAGGCCACAATCCTGACTCAAAACCCACAGCATGATCGTTAATTGCATGCAGAATGCAGGTGGCATAATATCTACTTACATCTGCATCTGTGTCAAAATTATAATTTTCATATTCTATCACATAGCACCCTTCTTGCCAATTTGACATTGTCACATACTGTCTTCAAAAAGGTTCCAATTTTAGTGACATGCACTGTAATAAAATCTACTTTGATGTACTATTCCTTTTATTAACAAGGTGAGGCCACAATATACAGATGATGGATTTATTTCAAACTTTGTACAGTTTTAGTAGTCCATTATGACAACATAAAATTCAAGTGGTAAGGTGTACTTCTGAAGGAACCTTCACACCGAAAACCAATTTAAAAAAAACTGTTGTAAGTTTGGCAAACTTGCAACTGCTGTCGTCATCAACTGTTGAAAAATGTTGACAACAGTTTCGAACTCTTGTAAACACACATTCAGTGTTTATTACAGAAAAGCAAGAATTTTCTAACTGTGAAGATGAACTAGCAATTTGTGTTATAACTCTTGGTGTAATTGCCTGTCATGAAAATCAACCCAAAAAGATATGCATGTGGTCCAGAAAGTTTTTGTTACAAAGAGAAACTCATGGAGCTTATAATTCTGTATTGGAGGAGATCTATGCTGAAAACAGGCAAGGTTTCAAGAATTTTGTCAGAATGACATGTGTGCAGTTTTAAGAACTCAGGCCAGTAGCACCACATATTCAATGAAAAAGAGACAAATTTTAGAACTGCAGTATCATCAGCAGAACAACTTCTTGTAACCCTTCGATTTTTGACAACAGGCGACAGTTGTACAAGCTCAATGTACGCTCGTCGAATATCACTGGCCAAGATTAGTGAAACTGTGCCTAGAGTGTGCTGGGTTATCGTGAATGTGCGCAAGGATTTTGAAAAAGTAAGTACTGGTATTTTACTTACTATACATTCTTAACACATTTATACACGTACTTACTACATATTCAGTTCTTTCCCAATAACTCACTATCTGAAGGTGAGGAACTGAAAGTCTCCGATACAGAAGGCTACGACGTCGCGCAAGACAGACAATATATAAAACAATTGAAGATGTGGAAATGACAACATCAGCTGCAGACAAGAAGAAGAATACAATTAAATCTGTTGCTGCGCACTCCCTTCTAGATGGACCTGCGGTGTTTTGTGGATGTAAACTGAATTTTAGTATTGACATTAACGATACATTTACCCATGGCAACGGATGGCTTACAGTGGCCATTGTACGAGGAGGTAATGGAGTTCCAAATGTGTCAGGATTGGAAAGTTTTTGTGACAGAGACATCATTGCTTACAAGACCTATCATGTTACTGAAAATGCTAATAAAGACTTCGGAAAGTCAACATATATGTCACCTTCACCCTTTGTCCTGTATACACGTAATAGACGTAAGATATCTGTCTCCGATTGCCAGAGTAGTTGCCAGATACCTCAATCTTTAACTAAAATTGTATAAGTTGCTGTAATCTTTTGAAATACATGCACTAACACTCAGATATTGTATCTTCTGTAAGGAAGCAATGAAAATATGTTTTAAGATCCAAAATGGAACATAGTAAATGTTGCTGCCTTAAACTTAAAATAAAAAGACTGATAAAGTGAAATAATTTATTGTCAAAAATGTTGACTTATTTTGGCTCTAAATTTCTTTTTTTTAAAAAAAAATATGATATCAGTCTGTTTCCTCAATAGGGATTGCCAGTATTTGTATTTCATCTGCAGCCTCATTTTCAGCTGCATTAAATAATGCCGCTGATTCTTCAGCAGCAGCTTGGGTTTCAGCCTGCTCTGCAAGCATTTCTTTAGCATTGTATATTACATCAGAAATTCTTCGTTTTACTTTAATAAGAACTTTCTCGTGCCTTATCTCTCTCAGTTCAGTGGCAACCCAATCTGCAAATGCAGAATGGGTGTCTGCTGTATTTGACTGTTTTTTATTTGGTAATGATGAAGCAACCGATTTCATGCACTTTACAGCTTCCTCTGTAACAGTGATCCTCTTCCTCTTTTTTGTGAAATTCGGACCTTTGACAGATACTGAGGGCAACAGGGAGCGTGCATTTGATTGTGGTGTTGATGATGGTACTCCAAGTGGAAAGATGTTTGTTGCTACAGTTGAGATATCTTCGTTAAAGCTCGTAAATTGTTCAGTGGTGTTGATTAACAATTCATGTGATCCATCATTATCATCATCATTACCCTCTTCAGTGGTGGCTAAGTGGTGAACATCAAATGTTTCTGATAACTTCTGAAATACAGAAAATATAAACTATAAAACACTGTCCCCCATAAAGATACTATTAAGACATCAATTAAATTTTAACAGCATTTTTTCTTATTTTTGTAAGAACCATCTACAAAGGAAGAATGAGAAGAAGTATCAAATGGATTTGAAACAATACGGAACTTTCCGTATAGTACTGGCGCAACAGATGGCCGACACATTGAAATAGTGCAGCTGGCAGGAACTGGATCATTGTGTTATAATTACACGTCGGATATTTAGTGTTTACCATTGGTAAATGCATATTACAACGTAATCAGTTATGAAGCAGGTATGCAAGGAAGTATTTCAGAAGGTGGTGTCTTCAACAGCTCCAAGATGGGTGAGCGATTTTCTAAGGGAAAGATCGCTCTACCCACACCGAGACCACTTCCTGGAAGAAATGTGAATGTCCCATTTGTTACAGTTGGAGACGATGCTTTTGCTCTTTCAGAGTACACGATGAAATCGTACGCACGGTGGCAAGAGAAAGGTAGCCAGGAAAGAATGCTTAACTATCGAATATCTCGCGCTAAAAGAATAGTGGAGAATTTTTTTGGAATACTGTCAGCAGTTTTTTTAGAGTCTTAGAACAAATATGCAAGAAAGTCCTAAAAAAGCAACATTAGTGACTTCTGTAGCGGTATTTCTGCGCAATTTTCTTAGAAGAAATAAAGAAAATGCCACAGCTTACTCACCACCTAGCAGTTTTGCTGTGGAAGATCCAGAAACAGGCAGAGTTTCAGATGGCAGATGGAGGATGTCTCCACAAAATAAATGTCTTCAGAGAAAGGAAGGCAAAGCGGGAAGGACCACAAAGAATATAAAGGATGAATTTGCAATAAAGTGAAATGGAAAGAGAAATATGCATAAATAAATATCGAGTGAAAGGACAAATGTAATTACAAACTTCCAAACTAAACCCTTGCCTCCGCTGCAGAGTGAAAATCTCATTCTGGAAACATCCCCCAGGCTGTGGCTAAGCCATGTCTCCGCAATATCCTTTCTTTCAGGAGTGCTAGTTCTGCAAGGTTCGCAGGAGAGCTTCTGTAAAGTTTGGAAGGTAGGAGACGAGGTACTGGCAGAAGTAAAGCTGTGAGTACTGGTCGTGAGTCGTGCTTCGGTAGCTCAGTGGTAGAGCACTTGCCCGCGAAAGGCAAATGTCCCGAGTTCGAGTCTCGGTCGGGCACACAGTTTTAATCTGCCAGGAAGTTTCATATCAGCGCACACTCCGCTGCAGAGTGAAAATCTCATTCTGGAAACATCCCCCAGGCTGTGGCTAAGCCATGTCTCCGCAATATCCTTTCTTTCAGGAGTGCTAGTTCTGCAAGGTTCGCAGGAGAGCTTCTGTAAAGTTTGGAAGGTAGGAGACGAGGTACTGGCAGAAGTAAAGCTGTGAGTACCGGTCGTGAGTCGTGCTTCGGTAGCTCAGTTGGTAGAGCACTTGCCCGCGAAAGGTAAAGGTCCCGAGTTCGAGTCTCGGTCGGGCACACAGTTTTAATCTGCCAGGAAGTTTCAATTACAAAATAACCGACTAATAATCTTACAGCTTCAGTTACACTAGTGAATGGCATTTTACTTACAATTGTAAATATTTTTCTTCCTGGCTTTATATGCACATAAAATATCCATTTCAGAATGTAGATCTCAGCTGTCCCAGACCCACTTCTAGTTTGGAGCATTTCATAATGCTCACGATTGTACCGTCTTTACATATTCGTCCATTTCCTTTCACATTCCACAAGCAGTACACCAATTTTATGAGAAACTTCTTTCAACAAATCTTTCCTTTAATATTTGTCTTTATATGTAGAATCAGATGGATCCCACAGAGGTTTACTCATTTGAATTTCTAACAAAAACTGAATACGAAACTTCCTGGCAGATTAAAACTATGTGCCCGACCGAGACTCGAACTCGGGACCTTTGCCTTCTAAAAACTCAATAGTTAGATCTGTTGCCCACTCGTGAGTTGCCACTGTCAAAAGTAACACAGTAGACGAAGAAAAAACACAGCAGACGACACAGCAAATGTGCATGCGTAAGTCACACGATTCCACCGTGTTTTTGCTCACTGACCATAAACTTTAAACTCGAGACAAAACTTCCCTCAACTAGTTGTTCAAACTCACGACTTCAAACAGCTGTTGACAACAGTCGAAAACTAAGTCAAACTTCGAGTTAAAAACAGTTGTCAACCGAGTTTGTTGGAGTTAGTTGTCAGTGTGAATGTACCTTTAGGAAATTTCGAGAAAATTGCAAGAGATGTTTCATGTGTCAGTGATGTACCAGTGCATTGCAACCCTGAGCACGAGTAGTGATGGCGGCCATGTGATTAGGGTTCAAGCTCCATAATTGGTACACTACTGGATCAAATGCCCCCCCCCTCTCTATCTCTCTCTCTCTCTCTCTCTCTCTCTCTCTCTCTCTCTCTCTCTCTCTCTCTCTCTCTCTCTCCCCCCCCCCTCCCTCTCTCCAAATTTGCATGAACTTTTATTGAATTTACAATGTTATTTGGCTGTTTGATCATTTTTATCATCACAACAAATATTAAACTATCAACAGGTAAATGACCAATGATTTAAAGTTTTCCTGAAAATGTATGCCTGTTGTGATTTCTGACTTCCTTTATACCTGCAGTCGGGTAAGATACCGAGCACTGCTTTGCACCTGGATGCTTTGATCCGCAGACACAAGTTTCAAGGACAATGGGACAGGCTTGGAAAGCCCAAGTCAAATATTGATAAATAAAGGTGTAAATAACTTTATTCAATAATACAATGAGTTACAATATACCAGAATATGATGGTAATGTAAGATTGTCAGATGTGCTTTGAGCATTACAAGTTGCAAAATATTTTTCAGACAGGCATGTAAAACATACATTAAAACAGCATCTATTACATAGAATGAAAGCAATTTTCCCCACATGCACAAGGAATCTTCAGAGCTTTTAATAAAAAACAAAGCTCTTAGAAAAATTTCTTGCTCTTCCAAAAATTTGGATGGAGACTGCGCATAACACAACACCTTCATAAATATTGCTGCTGAAAATTGGTAATGCACGGCTGAATGTATTTTAGTAGCATCCTCTCGTGAAGAAATTTCTTGTTCTTTGTCGGATATGAACAAGTTCGAAGGCATCTGATAAAGTTTTTAACTGGCCATAGAAATAACAGTCACATAATATTTTTTGTAATAATAACAATGGAAAGTAATAAAAGTTCATGCAAATATACGTCTTTTCATATTACCTTTAAAATTTAATACATATGAAGTAATAAGACTAATCTTGGGAAAAAAAGAGTAGGAGTCAATCCCACGATAATGGAGCTTGCGATTTAAAAAAATCATGTAACTTTTTAATTTTTCATTGTTTGTAGGTCGTTACTTTTTTGTTGTATAACAAACAGCTTCCCTCTAAAACTTCATTTAATTTTAATTACAATATAGTATCATCTGATGCCAGTAGCTGAAATGGTGTAATAAAACCAGAAACATATTACACTATCTAGACAGTTTTATTGACAAAAAATTTTCAAAATTAATGATTGATTCTTACACGAAACTTATTTCCTTTTTCAATATTGCATTCTAAGGATAATTCTTGTCTACTTTGCTCACACAATCTGTTATTGGGAGAGAACATGGGGAGGATGGATCTGGATGGCACAGACTTGTGAACAGTCAATGAAGTTGTAACCACAGCATGTTGTGCACTTGGTGGTCAATTCTGCACTCATTCAGTGGACAGCTCAATGATAGTTATGCCCACATTAAAGGCTGTGCAAATGTTACAGGTATATGATATGACTGCTCTGAAAGACAGCCCTTCACAGCCTTTCCTCTAATGAAACAGGATAAGTCCATAGTGGGGCAGGAACAGAACATGCTGGGTGGATAAACTGGACAGGTCTCACACCAGTGTCTTCCACAGGGGAATCGCCTATGTGGCAACGGATAAATAGGTGTGACATAAGGACGGTCAGGGATATTTTGTAGATTGAGTGAGTGTTTTAATACCGCTATGAGAGACGTTAGGAGAACTGTGGTAGACTTTCCTCACTCTCGTGCACAATGATAGCCACGTGTAAGTAATGGAGTGGCCTTTCAAATGTGGCACGTAGCATGTTTCTGGTAAAAACATGTGTTTCAGGTTATTCCTGTTTCCCCATTATTTGTGTGTAATCCTCTTACTCAGAAGCTGGCAGTGTACGAACCAGCGCCAAAACTATGACGGTAACATAGCTACACTCAGATGACAATATCGTGTCGTGGCAACTTTCAAATATTGCGTTGAATGCCCAAAACAGTGCATCATGAAGGCCCTTGCAGAAATACTGAGCCATGCTGCCTCTATGGCTGCTCATAATTGTTAAAGTGTTGCCAGTGCAGGATTTTGTACAAGAACTGACCTCTACATTGTGTTCCGTAAATGTTCAATAGGATTCATGTCGAGCAATCTAGGTGGCTGTATCATTCACTCAAATTATCCAAAAAGATCATCAACCCAATTGTAACAATTGCGGCTCTGTAACAAGCTACATTGTGATGCGTAAAAATTCCACTGTTGTTTTGGAACTTGAAGTCCACGAATGGCTGCAAATGTTCTCCAAGTAGTTCAGATGGATCAGAGTACAGTGCCCATTGCATGTAAACACAGTCCACTCCGTTACCGAGTCACCACCAGCTTTCACAGTGCCTCATTGATAACTTACATCCATCACTTTGTGGGGTCTGTGCCACACACTAACCCTACCATCAGCCCTTACCAACAGAAATTGGGACTCATCTGATCAGGCCGGGGTTTTTCAGTCATCTAGGGTCTAATCTACACTTCTGGCCATTAAAATTGCTACACCAAGAAGAAATGCAGATGATAAACGGGTATAAATTGGACAAATATATTATACTAGAACTGACACGTGATTACATTTTCACGCAATTTCGGTGCATAGATCCTGAGAAATCAGTACCCAGAACAACCACCTCTGGCCATAATAACGGCATTGATACACCTGGGCATTGAGTCAAACAGAGCTTGGATGGCGTGTACAGGTACAGCTGCCCATGCAGTTTCAACATGATACCACAGTTCATCAAGAATAGTGACTGGTGTATTGTGACGAGCCAGTTGCTCGGCCACCATTGACCAGACGTTTTCAGTTGGTGAGAGATCTGGAGAATGTGCTGGCCATGGCAGCAGTCTAACATTTTCTGTATCCAGAAAGGCCCGTACAGGACCTGCAACATGCGGTCGTGCATTATCCTGCTGAAATGTAGGGATTTGCAGGGATCGAATGAAGGGTAGAGCCACGGGTCGTACCACATCTGAAATATAACTTCCACTGTTCAAAGTGCTGTCAATGCGAACAAGAGGTGACCAAGATATGTAGCCAATGGCACCCGATACCATCACTCCGGGTGATACGCCAGTATGGCGATGACGAATACACGCTTCCAATGTGAGTTCACCGCGATGTCGCCAAACACGGATGCGACCATCATGATGCTGTAAACAGTACCTGGATTCATCCGAAAAAATGACATTTTGCCATTGGTGCACCCAGGTTCTTCGTTGAGCACACCATCGCAGGCGCTCCTGTCTGTGATGCAGCGTCAAGGGTAACCGCAGCCAGTCTCCGGGCTGATAGTCCATGCTGCTGCAAACGTTGTCTAACTGTTCGTGCAGATGGTTGTTGTCTTGCAAACGTCCTCATCTGTCGACTCAGGGATCGAGACGTGGCTGCACGATCCATTACAGCCATGCGGATAAGATGCCTGTCATCTCGACTGCTAGTGATATGAGGCCATTCGGATCCAGCACGGCGTTCCGTATTACCCTCCTGAACCCACCAATTCCATATTCTGCCAACAGTCATTGGATCTCGACCAACGCGAGCAGCAATGTCGCGATGCGATAAACCGCAATCGCGATAGGCTACAATCCGACCTTTATCAAAGTCGGAAACGTGATGGTACGCATTTCTCCTCCTTACACGAGGCATCACAACAACGTGTCACCAGGCAACGCCGGTCAACTGCTGTTTGTGTATGATAAATCGGTTGGAAACTTTCCTCATGTCAACACGTTGTAGGTGTCGCCACCGGGCGCCAATCTTGTGGGAGTGCTCCGAAAAGCTGATCATTTGCATATCACAGCATCTTCTTCCTGTCGGTTAAATTTTGCGTCTGTAGCACGTCATCTTCATGGTGTAGCAATTTTAATGGCCAGTAGTGTATACGATCACGAGCCCAGGAGAGGTCCTGCACATAATGTTGTGCTGTTAGGAAAGGCACTTGTGCCTCTCACCTGCTGCCATAGCCCATTAATGCCAATTTTTGCAACACTCTCCTAACAGATATGTACAGGATGGCAACCCGTCAAGGAATATTTTAGGGAATTAGTTTAAAAAATTTATTTCGAAGACCCAGTGGAATCCTTACAAGTTTTCTCCCAGAGTAATTCATGCCGTGTCTACATGACAAGTCGCTTGCCTTTGAAAACCGAAGCGGTTCTGTCCAGTTAAAGCTGCTGACAGGAGACGTGCTGCTAGCGAATTCACGCCATTGGTTTTATCGATCACTTGTGTGGATGCTGGAGTGGCCTGCGGTGCAGAACACAGTTGCCCCTCTTTCTTGTAATCCAGACCTCAAGCAGAACAGATGTCTTCATGGAAGGCAGAGCCTCTGGCTCTGCTTTTCACAACCGGCCACCAACGTAAGTTAACATGAACCGCATGCCCTTCCGTTGCCCATTTTAATTAGTTGTTTGACCACCTAGACTGGCATAAACCTGGCAACTTCTGACCCTAGACGGGCCCTTTGTACTCTGTATATTGAAATATATCACCTTTATTGTACTTAATTTCCTCTTTTGTCATTTAATGCCAGCCCTGGATGCCCACTATCAAATCCTGACCGCTCAACCTCCTGCACACTGCTGCCACGAGGCATATTTCACAACCTTCTTGCCCCTTCCCTGCCATTTTATACATTAACATTGGTGTCAGAAGTTTCTCTCCCCACCCCCAAACCACATACTCTTTTACAGATACATTCATCCTACACCCCGCATTAATTTCTGTGGTTATTTCACGCAGAGTTGCTTGTCTGTTAGCACTGAGAGCTCTACACAGATGCCGCAGCTTTCAGTCATTAATTGTAGGCTGTTGGCCACTGCTTTGGCCGTGATGAGAGGTCGTGGCCAAAATTTGGTGTGCTTGACATACTCTTGACAATGTGGTTCTCAGCATATTGAATTCCCTTACAATATCCGAAATGGAATGTGCCCTGTGTCTAGCTCCAACTACCAGTCCGTGTTCAAAGTCTGTTCATTTCTGTCATGCTGCCATAGCTGCATCGGAAAACTATTCGCGTGAATCGCCAACTATTCGCGTGAATCGTCAACTATTCGCGTGAATCGCCAACTATTCGCGTGAATCGTCAACTATTCGCGTGAATCGCCAACTATTCGCGTGAATCGCCAACTATTCGCGTGAATCACCTGAGTACAAAAGACAGCTTCGCCATTGCACTGCCCTTTTATACCTTGTGTAGGCGACACTACCACCATCATTATATCAGCATATCATTCTCCCACGACTTCTATCACCCCAGTGCACAACTAAAGAGCTGTCCTGGAGCCTGGAGCACTGTCCCAGCCCATTTTCTGGTTGCCTGTCTAAGGGCTTCCACAGACAAAAAAAAAATTAATGTTCACTATATGGCATAATTATTGATGAAATCCAAAAATTTTAAATGGTGCCTAATCTACTCGTTAAGATGCATAATCTTATGTTATGTATTATGTATTACAGTTAGAAAGTGTGTAGCTTGAAGCAGTATATGTGATGGTGCGCAATGGGTCATTCATCCATTAAAGGAGGTAGGTAGTTCTTACCCCATAGTACTTCTTTGCAGATAATAAGAGATGTATGTACCAAGTTTGGTTAAAATTGATCCATTGTTTTAGATGTCGAAAGTACAAGTACACGCGCACACACACCCCTCTCAAGTCCACAAAAATAATTTATTGGTTCGAACAGTACAAAGCATCAAAATTCTTCAAAGTAGGACCATCTTACATACAGATTATTTACCAGAAAGATTTTTAAGCAGTGTACGCATCCTGGCTAGGAGTCTCTCTCAGGACTCCCGTAACAGCAGTTTTTATGTTGTTCACAATCTTGAATGGCATATTTTTGAGTGTGTGTTGAGCCAAGGGCAGAATAAAAATGTGTGCCAAAGTGCAAGGTAGAGACGAGACTGTAGCTTAGTCTTCTCTCTCTCTCTCTCTCTCTCTCTCTCTCTCTCTCTCTTTTTTTTTTTTTTTTTTTTTTTTTTTTTTTTTTTTTTTTTTTTTTTTTTTTTGCCCAGATAATCCTCACCAAGGTGGTGTAGCTGGATGCAGTGTCTCAGAAGAGTTTCCTGAGAATGTCAGTGGGCTGTCTAATGTACACAATCCATTCCCCCAGCCTTTTGAGCACTTTCAAATAAAATGCAGCACTGATGGTCTATCTGGCAGATACAAACTCATGGTGGATGATACCATTAGCACTGAAAAAGACAACGAGCACTGCCTTCACCTGGGATCTGCTCTCACGGTTGTCTTCTCAGAACAAGGTGACTGCAAATATGACTGCAAGGAGTGCCACTCGGAGCTCTGTTTCTTTGCCTGAGGGTCGTATTCTGAAACCCGCGACTCCTATCCAGTTGTAACATTATCCAAAAAATTAGCACCATTTCCACGCAATTCCAGTGTTCTTAAAAGTAGCACTGACTGGTCTTCCGTGAAGAGTCTCACTCTGAATTTTAAAAGGACACGACATATTCATTTCTGCATATCTAAGGGTATTACACCAGCAAATACGTGTAACACTTGGTGAGAAGACAATAAATGGCGTGGAAAGCTCAAAATTCTTAGGTGTCCACACTGTTGAGAAATTAAACTGGAAAATGTGTATTTTGCAGCTCCTGAACAACTTATTTCAGCCACATTTGGACTTAGAATCACTGCAAATCTCGGGGAGAGATAAATCTGTAAGCTGACATATTTTGCATTTTTCATTCGAATGTGTCATATGGAACAATGTTCTGGGGTAGCTCAGTTTTAAGAAAAAAAGTTCACTGTTCAAGAACATGCTGTAAGAAATAATATAAGGCGCTCACCCACAATCGTCTTGAAGACGTTTGTCAAAGGAGTTTGGCATTCTGACCACTGCTTCACAATGTATAAACACTAATGTACATAATTACCATACTGGAGGAGAAAAATGACATTAATTATTGCAGATCAGCTTAATGTTGTCTTTAGCACAAAAAAAGAGGTGCACAATGCTGCAACTAAAGGTTTTGATCACTTACTTGTGTATACAAAATATCTGACATACAAGAAAATAAAATATGAAAACAAATTGAAAAAAATTCTCTCTGACAACTCCACCTAATCCATAGAAGAATTTCTATTATTGTAATGTGAGGTGGTGGGTAGGAATTACAAACTCACGCATGTATGTACGTGCCACCTCAACATTACACTAATAGAAATCCTACACGCGCGCGCATTCGCTCTCTCACACATACAGGTAAGAAATGTTCAGTGTGTAACCATATTTACAAATTAATTTGGGATGTGAATGTAAAATGACTCATTCCATATCATTACGATTCATCGTGCAAAATGTTTCATGCAGCACGAAACACACCGACCAACCAATAGACAAGCTCTTGTTTGGACTTCTGGTCATCAGCCAAATTTTTGGCACCATTTTTGCATACACTTTCTTCATCTGTAATTGCTCGGTTGCAGTCTTGTAGACTATGGTTTTAGGATGTAACCACAGTGTGGGCTGTCACACAAACACTCATTCTACAGTCTGTGTTCTCAAAAGATCATGCAAATCAGGCACACCCTCTTCACCTTTCGATGGCAAAATACCTGTGCAGTCACTGGAAATATTTCAGTAGAAGAATTTCTGAGCTTTACGCAGAACTTGATTGTGTACCGTTGCTCAATGAATGCTATACAAGGCTGGACCTGGACCAACAACAGAAGTTCACAGAGACATATCCTGAGTCTGTGAGGTCCAAGAAAACTGGGTTTGGTTATGTTGGGAAGCTAACACCTATCAACTAGTCTGGGTGGGGAGAACATTCTTCAATCAGTAGCAGTGCCAGAACAGAACTAGCAATATTGTTTTCCAGACAAAATTAGTACATATTGGGCTGGTGCATAAGTTCGTAGTGTTTTCTAGAAATTTAGTAAACACACCAGATACACATAACAGATAGTTTAATCACCAATAATATATTCTCCTTCACTATTTACAACAGTCTGCCAACACTGGGGTAACCTTTGAATCCTGCTATTGTAGAAATCGTGCAGTTTTGCGGCGAGAAATTAATTGAGCCTTACGCAATTTTGTCAATTGAGCCTTGTTCGGAGCACACTTTGATTTAGAAAGAAAGTCCCTTGAAGGATGTTCGATAGAACAGAAAAGGTGAAAATCTGAGGGTGCAAGATCAGGTGAATAAGGTGGGTGTGGAATTACTTCCTAGCCCACTCCTGCATAGTGTTTTTTGTTGATCCAGCAAAATGTTGGCAGACATTATCGTAGAGTAGCATCACTTCACGCAGTCTTTCTGGTCGTTGATCTTGGATTGTGTCTGCGAGACATCTCAGTTGTTGCCAATAAATGTCAGCAGTGACTGTTACACCTCGGGGAAGCAATTCGTAGCACACCACACTGTCGTCATTCCACAGGTGTAGTACATTATCTTTTCAAAGTGCATGCAGGTCTTTATATGGGCAGCTGTTGCTTTGTTTTGGCTCAATCATTCTGTTGTAGCCGAAGAACACTATAAATTATTGCTGGAACAGTTAACACAGATGGAAGAAAAGATACACACAACTAGCAATACACAACTGGCCGGAGGTGCCTTGTGCTCCGCCCTACATATTCAGTAGTTCCAACACACAACTGCTGTCCTATTAGCTGGCCAGGTGGATTCAACTGGCCAAATCGAGCTAAACTATAGATATGAGCTATGAAGTGACTCGCACATTCCTTTCTTTTCTTTATGTTAGCATACATACACAATTTCTCGTTGCCAGTAATTATACAGGGCAGGAATGCCCCATGTTGTTCACAAAGCTAATTGATGATATGCAAGCAGGGATGCTTATATGACCACCAACTGATTTTCATGATTTTGGCTTAGACCGTGTGGTTCCCCTGCACACGATTTTTGAACCTTCACCACTGCATGCAAATGTCACACAATGGTGGAATGATCACAGTTCATCACAGTTGCCAGTTCTCAAGTAAAGTGAGATGGATCACTGTGGATTCATGTGTTTAAACAATCTTCATCAAACTTTAAAGGTTTTCCGGAATGTAGAGACTCACTAATGTCAAAAAGACCCCCTTTGAGATAGGAAACCATTATCTTGTCATGCTCTGTCAAACGGCATTATCCTCAAACATAGCACAAATGTTTCTGGCTGCCTTTGCTGCTGTCACCCCTCTACTGAAGTCAAACAGAAGAATATGTCAGAAATGTTCCCATTTTTCCACTCGGCACTCCATTTTCTAGCATCCAAGGCTCCACTCACTGGCAACCTTTCAATGAGTTGATACTTTTACACCTTAAATTATTAATTTTGTTATCTCTTAAATGAAGTATTCATATTAAAGAACTCAGAGGAAACAAATTCTTATGGTGTACACCTTATAAACAGCTGAAAGGCTTTTTTTAATCCTACATGTATATACATGATCAGTTTAGCTGAAGAATGAGCAATTACCGGCTTAGGACAGTTGCAGTCGCCACCCGGCAGCGGCGGCAGGCCGAGTACCTTGCGCTCGTGGCACATGAGGCAGATGATCTGGGGCGGGTGGCGCACGAACGGTGGCTCTCCGTTACAATTGCAGAAGTTCTTCGGCAGGCCGTAATCCGTCATAGGCCCCTTGAATTCAGTAACAGATACTATCAATATATAAGGAGAAAAGCACAGAAATTCTGGAGAGATATTCCAAGAGTTTACACTTTTAATTAAAGAAATAATATTTTACACCTGGTATTTGAGTCCCACATTAGTGCCTTGAAGGTGTTGCTTTATTTATAAATATTCAGTTACAACCAATAATTAAGATTCTTTAGGTAACAATGTAAGATTGCATCAAACATACTCAGTGATGAAAAGGTACTTGGCATCTGAGACCCCCTTGGCTTACTACAATTAGGAAAATGAAATAGTTATTTGACTGGTATTCCTGGTTTAAAGCTGATGAAAAGCATTGTTGTCAGTACTATATTGTTTAAGTAGGGTGTGGTTATAGCAGGAGAGAGCTCGAGCACACTTTGCTCTTCAGATGAGAGATTTCAGTGATGAACCGTTACTGCAACAGCTGTGATTCGGCATCATCTCCACGCCCACTGAAAGGACACCACACATCCCGGACCTTACCAGACTGATGACCTATTATGGGGAATAATCAACTCCTGTGTGGTGCAACAGTGGTACAAGACTAACGAATTGTGTAAAGGTATTGAGGAGGCCTTTCCAAGGGTACCTCCAGAGAGCTCTGAAAGATGTCAAGGAGGGCACAGAGACATACAGATCTCTGTACAAGGCAGAAAGAAACACACAGATCAACGAGACACACAGTTTTTACAAGTCACAGGACACACCGTTTTTACAAGTAAGTGCCGTCAAACGGGGTGATTTCAGGCGGTTTTGTTGTTATTTTGATTGTAACTTTCGTATATATTGTTAGATTAAATTGATTGTTATGGAAGTGGTAGGGTGTATGTGTAACGAATAAAATATCCCAGAACCAGGAAGTGTGTGTAAGCACATTTATCTGAGGCATTTAAAGTGTCTGAAGTCAGCCCATGGATTGGGGTGATTTTGGACACGTGTTTTTTTAAATCTCTGTCCAGAGTTAAAGAGGGCAAATTCGGACAGTCACTGCCTTTTTTTAAAAAATTCTGAATGCTTTTTATTTGAGTTTGGTGACATTTTACACATTTTAAGGTAGCCCTTTGTTACAAATAAGTGATATGGAATGATGGTTTCATCATAGTTGATCATGTTACTAGGTGGGAGATTTTCCAGCTTTGGAGAAAAACATCTTAACAGTCTCTCTGTTCATTTCTGCAAGAGCTCATTTAATATTTTCGCTTAAGCGAATGGAAATATCTTCTGACTGTCGTTTGAGGAATAAATGCACCCATTCTTCTCCTGGCAAATTATTATGAAATTTCTTCTCTTTTCAGCCAGTTTTATCAAGGTAGCCTTTAACTAAACATGTAATATCCAATTTGGTGAAGGGAAATCTCCAATGTGCAGCCCTCTAGATACCTTGCTTCAACATTTCTTCTTCTTCTTCTTCTTCTTCTTCTTCTTTATTTAGCACTGGCTGTCTCCCATATTTTTTTTATGGGCTTCCTGCACTTTATTTTGTAGGGTTGATTTAGGTATACCATACAAATCACACGCTTTAATTTACCACTCTGAATATCACGAAGAGCTTTATCTAAAAGTTCTGGGTCACAATTACACCGTACTGTAGCACCCCTCTTTGCACCATAAACTCGACAAATTTTTACAGAAATTGTCTACTGAGTGTGTCAACAATTACAGTTACCATAACTTCCCGCTTGAAGCAACAACAGAAAGTTTCCACTTTACAATAATGCATGGATTTTTAACACTGAGACTGTTCGTAAAAAATTCACCTAAGGAAACAACTGACGCAAAATAAAAGTTGTGGAAAGGGATAAATGCAATCTTGCACTTAAAATAACTGGTGCACAGATGTTAAAATAAGTAACTCTGTTTCTATGCAGTGGCAAATAGCAAACAAGCCATACTGTCCGATTTCGCCCCGGTGTCCGAAATCACCCCGTTTGACGGTACTCCAAAATACAATATACTTACCGATTTCATCTCAAGTCATACAGAGCACGTCAATTCAACATCGTGAATTTAAGTGGGGAAACAGTATTTTAGACATCTGTACTGTATGTGTTGGGAAATAAAATATTTCAAGATCATGAATTTCTTGAAAATGGTAAAGGTCCATGAAAAATGTGTATTTTGTAAATAACCTTTAATATAGTATAGAACAAAAAGAAGTAACTAATAAACCGAAAGTACTAGCAACCTGACAGATTATTTGCTTTAGAGCTCCCTTTTAGAATGTTCAAAATTAGATGAGACCCCCACTTATGGTCTTTCTTTTAACTCACAAATTTAAGAAAAAAGTACAAAAAAATTTAGATTTTTTTCTAATGTTAATTTCTATTTGGAAAGTCACAAAATGTTAACTTTGCTGTTCAATATTCTTACTACTCACCATATAGCGGAGATGCTGAGTTGCAGATAGTCACAACAAAAAGACTGTCAAGCAAGTAAGCTTTTGGCCAAAAAGGCCTTCCCCAGAATTAGGAAAAAAAGACACACACACACACACACACACACACACACACACACACACACACACACACACACATGAACAACACACACTTGGCCACCGAGGCCAGACTGCGAGCAGCAGCACATGGTGGGAGAAGCAATCAGTGTGGAGAGGGTAAGGAGGAGGCTGGGGCAGGAATGGGGAAGGAGAGCAGGGTAGGGGTGGGGCTGGGGGCAGTGAAGTGGTGCTTGTGGGAGCATGCAGGCAGGAGGTGAGGAGAGGACGGGGCAGCTCGATACAGTCGGGAAGTTAGATGGAGAGTTCATTAGTTAGCATCCTTCACTCACCTATCCCCTCCCCTGTTCACACTCCAGCACTACACACCCTTCCATTCTACCAACACATCCACTGTCTTTTTACTCATCTCCTTTCCAGGTGCCCCAGCCTCCAACCCCACCTTCTGTCTAACTTCCCGACTGCACCTAGCTACCCTACCCTCTCCCCACATCGTCCCTGTATCCTCCCACAAGCAGCACTTTACCGTCCCTCACCCCTATCAGCTCTCCCTCTCCCCCACTGCCCCAGCTGCTTCTAGCAGTCTGGCTTCAGTGACCAGAGACAGTGGTCATATATATATATTTAATAGAGGGAAACATTCCACATGGGAAAAATATATCTAAAAACAAAGATTCTGTAACTTACCAAACGAAAGCTTTGGTACGTTGATAGAGACAATAACAAACACACACACAAATTGCAAGCTTTTGCAACCCATGGTTGCTTCAGCAGGAAAGATGGAAGGAGAGGGAAAGATGAAAGGATGTGGGTTTTAAGGGAGAGGGTAAGGAGTCATTCCAATCCCGGGAGCGGAAAGACTTACCATGGGGTGGAAAAAGGGACAGATATACACTTGCACGCACGCACGCACGCACGCACGCACGCACGCACACACACACACACACACATCCATCCGCACATATACAGTCACAAGCAGACATATATAAAGGCCTTTACCTGTCCCTGTCCCTCCCCCCTCCCCCCCCCCCCCCTAAGGTAAGTCTTTCCGCACCCGGGATTGGAATGACTCCTTATCCTCTCCCACATACTTTTGTCTTTCCCTCTCCTTCCCTCTTTCCTGATGAAGGAACCGTGGGTTGCGAAAGCTTGAAATTTGTGTGTGTTTGTGTTTGTTATTGTATATATATAGGTGTGTGTGTGTGTGTGTGTGTGTGTGTGTGTGTGTGTGTGTGTGTGTGTGTGGAGAGCTGAGTTTGCACACGAAGGACCTTTTGGCCTAAGTTTACTTGTTTGACAGTTTTGTTTCGCCTATCTGCAACTGGTGAGCAAGATGTATGAGGCAGATGAAATACCTTCTGACTTCAAGAAGAATACAATAATTCCAGTCACAAAGAAAGCAAGTGCTCACAAGGTTTGAAAATTACAGAACTATCAGTTTACTAAGTCACAGTTGCAATATACTAACACGAATTCTTTACAGACAAATGGAAAAACTGGTAGAAGTCGACCACAGCGAAGATCAGTTTGGATTCCGCAGAAATGTTGGAACATGCAAGGGAATATTGATCCTAGGACTTATCTTAGAAGATAGTTTAAAGAAAGGTAAACCTACATTTCTAGCATTTGTAGACTTATAGAAATGCTTTTGACAATGTTGACTGGAATACTCTCTTTCAGGGTCAAATACAGGGACCAAAAGGCTATTTACAATTTGTACAGAAATCAGATGGCAGTTATAGGAGTTGAGGGCTCATGAACGGGAAGCAGTGGTTGCGAAGGGAGTGAGACAGGGTTGCAGCCTATCCCTGATGTTATTCAATCTGTATATTGAGCAAGCAGTACAGGAAACAAAAAAAAAAAAAAAAAATTGGAGCAGGAATTAAAATCCACAGAGGAGAAATAAAAACATTGAGGTTTGCCGATGGCATTGCAATTCTGTCAGAGACAGGAAAGGACCTGGAAGAGCAGTTGAATGTAATGGACAGTGTCTTAAAAGGAGGATATAAGACGAACATCAACAAAAGCAAAATGAGGATAATGGAATGTAGTCGAATTAAATCAGGTGATGCTGAGGGAATTAGATTAGGTAATGAGACACTTAAAGTGATAGATGAGTTTTTCTATTTGAGGAGCAAAGTAACTGATGATGGTCGAAGTAGACAGGATATAAAACGTAGACTGGCAATGGCAAGGACAGCGTTTCTGAAGAAGAGAAATTTGTTAACATCGAGTATAGAGTTAAGTGTCAGGAAGACATTTCTGAAAGTATTTGTAGAGAGTGTAGCTATGTATGGAAGTGAAATATGGACTATAAATAGTTTAGACATGAAGAGAATAGAAGCTTTTGAAATGTGGTGCTACAGAAGAATGCTGAAGATGAGATGGGTAGATCACCTAACTAATGAGGAGGTATCGAATAGAATTGGGGAGAAGAGGAATTTGGCCACAACTTGACTATAAGAAGGGATCAGTTGATAGGACACGTTCTGAGACATCAAGGGATCACCAATTTAGTATTGGAGGGGAGTGTGGATGGTAAAAATTGCAGAGGGAGAACAAGAAATGAATACACTAAGCAGATTCAGAAGGATGTAAATTGCAGTAGGTACTGGGAGATGAAGAAGCTTGCACAGGATAGAGTAGCATGGATAGCTGCATCAAACCAGTCTCTGGACTGAAGACCACCACCACCACCACCACCACCACCACCACCACCAGCTCAGCATCTCGACTATATGGTGAGTAGTAATCTATCCTTTTCATAATATTGTCTTTCCCATCCTTAATTTTCCATTGTTGCATTAATATTTGTATAAATACAATTTTTTTAAAAAAATGTGTTTTTATGAGTTTTTACAAATTATTCACTCAAAAACCCCCATCAAAAATGTATGCAAATTGCACAGTATATTAGTCAGTTATTGTAATAGTAGTTGGTGCAGTCAAAGTGGGAAATTCTTTGTGTGTACTCAAAGTGTTGGAGAGTTTTCAGTATTATGCAAATGCTTAGAGTTTTGTATTTGGTTTCAACTTTTTGTTGGAAACAATTTCAGTGAGGGAACAACCATAGCAAAAGGGTGAGATGGATGGACTATGAAAATGGACACAAGGAGATTGTGTTTAAGAAACACGGAAAACACTTCACTGTTGTTGGAAATCTGGCTGCCTTACTGCAGAAATACCTTGGCCTTCAAGTAATTGTGGCGTCATCAAATCCATTGTGCAGGAATTGCTAATTGTTGTGTGTATGATAATCAGTGCTTGGTGGAACAAATAAATAGTGCCTCTTATGAGCAGCAAGATGGAACAGACTCCTTTATGACACCTCATGGTTTGACAAATACTTTCAAATCACAATCACCAGTTGATCAGTGTGCAGTTCCAATTCCCCAACTGCTGCTCTTGTTGGATCATCCTTGCCCAGAGGCATATTCAGCCCACCTTCACAAGTTCTACGAGAAGGGGGAGGAATGGACTCTCTTTCAGCAGCTTAGTGCTGAATAATACAGAATGAACCTCTTTTGGTGGACTTCTCGGAAAGTAGATGAAATACAAATACAGGGTTAAAAGATTTTGGTTAATCAAATGATTGCCTAGTGAAGTTTATGGACTCTTCACCTTACCATTTCAAACACAGAAACTTTGTATGCAATTCTAATTCATGGTATGTCATGAAGTAAAATCAAGACAGAAGAGGATAGAAATTTGTGAAAAAAATTATTAGAAAAATCATAAAGGTAACACATTTTCTATACCCAAGCTTGATATAAAATGCTTGAATGGAACCCAAAGTTATTTTCCCATGTACTTACAGTACTGTAAAACATATTTATTTTGACTCAGAAATACCACTTTTGCATTACACTCACTCAACATCAGCAAACATAAAAACATTAAAATCTCCAAGATATTTTGACCCTGAGTGCACATAGGTCTATCTTAAAAATTACTCACATTTTGCACACAGAAAAATTGCCCACTCTGTCTATACCTTCCATAGGTACAATGAGCAAATAATATCCCAGACAATTTTTAGAATATTCAGGATGGGGGTTTTAGAGAAAAAGAAATTATAGCATTAATACCATTGCTGACAGTTAGCATAGTTTCCACATTTTTATTCCTCAAGACAGTTAACATCCTATGACT
The DNA here is from genome assembly GCF_023898315.1 of Schistocerca nitens. Classification (NCBI taxonomy): domain Eukaryota; kingdom Metazoa; phylum Arthropoda; class Insecta; order Orthoptera; family Acrididae; genus Schistocerca; species Schistocerca nitens. The sequence goes on from NC_064625.1 coordinate 143,431,246, forward strand.
ATTATATTGCTTTCAGTTTTTTAATTACAGTTTCTTTTATTCTCAATGTCAATAACAAATTTTCACAAATAACCACATTTACATAAGTCTACAATGTTTCAACAAGTCATTTGAGTCAACATAAAATGGAAATATTTTATTTTTCATAGATGTCATGTCGAGCTTCAACCGATATGTATTTTTTACAGAAAACTTTGAAACACTGATGTCACACATTCAGCCTTGACCTGTATGATGCAAGATGAAACTGGCCTACTGTTATGATCCACAGGTATGGGGACTTGTCAGACAAGCTGTATATGTGCAGAAGACACTTTGAGAAAATTAATTGATTATATGCTTCCTGTTCTCATGGTATACAGCAAGGGATCTTGGTGTAAAACATGAGCTGCATGTAAAAATGTTTAACTGCCAGACCAGTATTCAAGCATACAGCCCCCTAACATAGATCTAGAGAAAAGGCAGAACCTCTCCCACCTCTGTGGTACACAGGTCATCATGTGTACACGTTTGAGATATCAAATGCTACGAGGGTTGCCCAGAACATAATGCATCGCATTTTTTCCCTCAGCCATAAACAATGCTACGAATGTGCAACATTACTTATGTATTATTTGAGGTCTCCTGAGTGAGCATGCCAAGTTCCCAATCCGAAACCTCTGTCCTATCCAAAGGCCTCACCTTCAGCCCCACTCCCAGATTCAACCAAACAGCCCTCGTCAAAGATTTACTGTCCTACACTCGTACTCTCTGCTGGAAATATCACTTTGCCACGAAGAAAAATGATCCTAATCCTACCCCTAATGATCCAACTCCCCAAGACACCATCCAAATTGAACCCTGCCTGGAACAGTTCTGTCCTCCGTCGCAGCAGGACCCACCTCCTCTTCCTCAAAATCACCCTCTCCAAACCTTCCAGGAATTTCTGACTTCCAGCCTTGCATCTCAATCCTTCTTAAAAAACCTTGATCCTACTCCCAACATCACCACTGCTGAAGCCCAGGCTATCCGTGATCTGAAGGCTGACCGATCCATCGTCATGCTTCCGGCGGACAAGGGTTCCACGACCGTGGTACTTGATCGTCGGGAGTATGTGGCTGAGGGACTGCGTCAGCTTTCAGACAACACCACATACAAAGTTTGCCAAGGTAACCCCATTCCCGATGTCCAGGCGGAGCTTCAAGGAATCCTCAGAACCTTAGGCCCCCTGCAAAACCTTTCACCTGACTCCATAAACCTCCTGACCCCACCGACACCCCGCACCCCTACCTTCTACCTTCTTCCTAAAATCCACAAACCCAATCATCCTGGCCGCCCCATTGTAGCTGGTTACCAAGCCCCCACAGAACGGATCTCTGCCTACGTAGATCAACACCTTCAACCCATTACATGCAGTCTCCCATCCTTCATCAAAGACACCAACCACTTTCTCGAACGCCTGGAATCCTTACCCAATCTGTTACCCCCGGAAACCATCCTTGTAACCATTGATGCCACTTCCTTATACACAAATATTCCGCACGTCCAGGGCCTCGCTGCGATGGAGCACTTCCTTTCACGCCGATCACCTGCCACCCTACCTAAAACCTCTTTCCTCATCACCTTAGCCAGCTTCATCCTGACCCACAACTTCTTCACTTTTGAAGGCCAGACATACTAACAATTAAAGGGAACAGCCATGGGTACCAGGATGGCCCCCTCGTACACCAACCTATTCATGGGTCGCTTAGAGGAAGCCTTCTTGGTTACCCAGGCCTGCCAACCCAAAGTTTGGTACAGATTTATTGATGACATCTTCATGATCTGGACTCACAGTGAAGAAGAACTTCAGAATTTCCTCTCCAACCTCAACTCCTTTGGTTCCATCAGATTCACCTGGTCCTACTCCAAATCCCATGCCACTTTCCTTGACGTTGACCTCCACCTGTCCAATGGCCAGCTTCACACGTCTGTCCACATCAAACCCACCAACAAGCAACAGTACCTGCATTATGACAGCTGCCACCCATCCCACATCAAACGGTCCCTTCCCTACAGCCTAGGTCTTCGTGGCAAACGAATCCCTGAACCATTACACCAACAACCTGACAACAGCTTTCGCATCCCGCAACTACCCTCCCGACCTGGTACAGAAGCAAATAACCAGAGCCACTTCCTCATCCCCTCGAACCCAGAATCCCCCGCAGAAGAACCACAAAAGTGCCCCACTTGTGACAGGATACTTTCTGGGACTGGACCAGACTCTGAATGTGGCTCTCCAGCAGGGATACGACTTCCTCAAATCCTGCCCTGAAATGAGATCCATCCTTCATGAAATCCTCCCCACTCCACCAAGAGTGTCTTTCCGCCGTCCACCTAACCTTCGTAACCTGTTAGTTCATTCCTATGAAATCCCCAAACCACCTTCCCTACCCTCTGGCTCCTATCCTTGTAACCGCCCCCGGTGTAAAACCTGTCCCATGCACCCTCCCACCACCACCTACTCCAGTCCTGTAACCCGGAAGGTGTACACGATCAAGGTCAGAGCCACATGTGAAAGCACCCATGTGATTTACCAACTGACCTGCAACAAACTGTCCATTCGCATGAATGGACACAGGCAGACAGTGTTTGTTGGTAATGAGGATCACCCTGTGGCTAAACATGCCTTGGTGCACGGCCAGCACATCTTGGCACAGTGTTACACCGTCCGGGTTATCTGGATACTTCCCACCAACACCAACCTATCTGAACTCCGGAGATGGGAACTTGCTCTTCAATATATCCTCTCTTCCCGTTATCCACCAGGCCTCAATCTCCGCTAATTTCAAGTTGCCGCCACTCATACCTCACCTGTCATTCAACAACATCTATGCCTCTGCACTTCTGCCTCGACTGACATCTCTGCCCAAACTCTTTGTCTTCAAACATATCTTTGTCTTCAAATATGTCTGCTTGTGTCTGTATATGTGTGGATGGATATGTGTGTGTGTGTGTGTGTGTGTGTATACCCGTCCTTTTTTCCCCCTAAGGTAAGTCTTTCCGCTCCCGGGATTGGAATGACTCCTTACCCTCTCCCTTAAAACCCACATCCTTTCATCTTTCCCTCTCCTTCCCTCTTTCCTGATGAGGCAACAGTTTGTTGCGAAAGCCTGAATTTTGTGTGTGTGTTTGTGTGTCTATCGACCTGCCAGCGCTTTCGTTCGGTAAGTCACATCATCTTTGTTTATATATATATATATATATATATATATATATATATATATATATATATATATATATATATATATATATCAAATTATAAATAGTGGTGTCAGGTCTGGGGAATTTTTTTTTTTTTTTTTTTTTTTTTTTTGTGGTTTTAGGGCGCACAACGTCAACGGTCATTAGCGCCCAGACTACTTTAGGAATGCACCGTGAGTCACAAGTTTAAAACAGCAACAAAACGGAAAACACGATGAAAGACATACTGACAGGCATAGGATTAAAAAAGAAAACAGCATAATCAAATGTCCTTTGAGAGGGTTGTCAAATTGATAAAATGAAGAACGCGAGCAGCTGCTTGTGGGTCATCCGCTAAAATGGCTTCTACAGTACATGGCAGGCCAATATCGAGACGTAGGGTGTTAAAATTCGGACACGACGTTAAAATGTGGCGGACCGTCAGCAATTGCCCACATGGGCAGAACGGCGCCGGCGCAGCCGTCAGCAGATGGCGATGGCTGAACCGGCAGTGGCCAATTCGCAACCGGGCCAAAACTACCTCCTCCCGCCGAGAAGGGCGTGAGGAGGACGTCCAAGCCACGGGTAGAGCTTTCAAGGCCCGAAGCTTGTTGTCTGAAAGTGCAGCCCAATCGGCATGCCACAGCGAGACAATGCGCCGACAAATTACCCTGCTGGAATCTGACGAAGGGACACCACAAGAAGCTGTCCGAGGCTGGAGGACCGCAGCCTTGGCCGCGGAATCTGCAGCTTCGTTCCCAGGGATACCGACATGACCAGGAATCCACATAAAGCTAACCGGAGAACCGACGTCCACCAGCTGCTGAAGAGAGCGTTGGATCCGGTGCACGAAAGGGTGAACCGGGTACGGATCACCGAGGCTCTGGATAGCGCTCAGGGAATCGGAGCAGATGACATATGCAGAATGTCGGTGGCGGCAGATGTAAAGGACAGCCTGGTAGAGGGCAAAGAGCTCAGCTGTGAAGACCGAACAATGGCCATGGAGCCGATATTGGAAACGTTGGGCCCCGACAATAAAAGAACACCCAACCCCGTCATTGGTCTTAGAGCCATCTGTATAAATGAAGGTCGTATTAATGAACTTCGAACGAAGTTCGACAAAACGGGAGTGGTAGACTGAATCGGGGGTAACCTCCTTCGGGAGTGAGCAGAGGTCAAGGTGGACGCGAACCTGAGCCTGGAGCCAAGGTGGCGTGTGGCTCTCGCCCACTCGAAAGGCGGCAGGGAGTGAAAAATGAAGGTGTTGAAGGAGGCGACGAAAGCGAACTCCAGGGGGTAGCAGTGCGGAGACATACAACCCGTATTGACTGTCGAGAGAGTCATCAAAAAAGGAACGATAAGATGGGTGGTCAGGCATTGCCAGTAGCCGACAGGCATACCGACAAAGCAGTATATCGCGCCGGTAGGTGAGTGGCAACTCACCAGCGTCAGCATGAAGACTCTCGACGGGACTAGTATAAAACGCTCCGATCGCAAGTCGTAAACCCCGATGTTGTATGGAGTTGAGGCGGCGTAAGATGGATGGCCGTGCAGAGGAGTATACGAAGCTCCCATAATCCAGCTTGGAGCGGACGATCGACCGATATAGGCGAAGGAGGACGGTTCGATCCGCTCCCCACGACATACCACTGAGAACACGGAGGACATTGAGAGAACGGGTACAACGGGCAGCCAAATAAGACATGTGGAGACCAACTAAGTTTCCTGTCAAATGTAAGACCTAAAAATTTTGTTGTCTCCACGAATGGGAGAGCAACGGGACCAAGTCGTAAAGACGGTGGGAGAAATTCTTTGTAGCGCCAGAAGTTAATACAGACCGTCTTCTCGGCAGAAAAACGGAAGCCATTGGCGACACTCCACGAGTAAAGACGGTCAAGAGAACGCTGAAGACAGCGCTCCAGGAAACACGTACGCTGCGCGCTGCAATAGATGGTAAAATTGTCCACGAAAAGGGAGCCTGATACATCAGCTGGGAGGCAATCCATTATTGGACTGATCGCTATGGCGAAGAGAGCGACGCTCAAAACTGAGCCCTGAGGTACCCCATTCTCCTGGCGAAAGGTGTCTGACAGGACAGAACCCACACGTACCCTGAACTGTCGATCCATTAAAAAGGAACGAATAAAAAGAGGGAGGCGACCGCGAAGACCCCATGTATGCATGGTGCGGAGAATGCCCGCCCTCCAACAGGTGTCGTAAGCCTTCTCCAAATCAAAGAACACAGCCGCGGTCGGGCGCTTCCGCAAGAAGTTATTTATAATGAAGGTCGACAAGGTAACCAGATGGTCAACAGCAGACCGGCGCCTACGAAATCCACATTGTACATTGGTAAGTAGGCGTCGAGACTCAAGCAGCCAAACCAATCGAGAGTTAACCATTCGCTCCATCACTTTACAGACACAGCTGGTAAGCGAGATGGGTCGATAACTGGAGGGCAGGTGCTTGTCCTTCCCCGGCTTAGGAATCGGGACAACAATAGACTCGCGCCAGCATGCGGGAACATGTCCCTCAATCCAGATGCGATTGTAAGTACGAAGAAGAAAACCTTTACCCGCAGGAGAAAGGTTCTTCAGCATCTGAATATGAATAGAATCAGGCCCTGGAGCGGAGGACCGTGATCGGCCAAGTGCGTTTTCGAGTTCCCGCATGGTGAATGGGGCATTATAACTTTCACGATTCGAGGAGCGGAAGTTAGGTGGCCTAGCCTCCTCAGCCTGTTTGCGGGGGAGGAAGGCAGGGTGGTAATGAGCGGAGCTCGAAACCTCTGCGAAAAAGCGGCCGAAGGCATTGGAGACAGCCTCAGAGGCCACAAGGACGTCATTCGCGACCGTCAAGCCAGAAACTGGTGAGTGGACCTTAGTGCCAGATAGCCGGCGCAGGCTACCCCAGACAACAGAAGAAGGAGTAAAACTGTTGAAGGTGCTTGTGAAAGCATCCCAGCTGGCTTTCTTGCTTTCTTTAATAATATGACGACACTGTGCACGTAATCGTTTATAATTGACACAATTCGCCACTGTAGGGTGGCGTTTAAAGGCGCGTAAAGCACGTCGACAAGCACGTAGAGCGTCTCTACATGCTGCGGTCCACCAGGGGACCGGTACGCGACGTGGAGAAGAAGTAGGGTGAGGGATGGAATATTCAGCAGCAGAGAGAATGACTTCTGTGAGGTGTGCGACCTGACTATCGCAGCTTGGGAATGTTTGATCCTGAAAGGTCGCCCTTGAAGAGAAGAGCCCCCAGTCTGCTTTGGAGATGTTCCAACTAGATGAGCACGGAGAGGGGGTATGCTGCAGGAGATGGATAACACACGGGAAGTGGTCGCTCGAATATGTATCAGAAAGAGCATACCACTCGAACCGGCGTGCAAGTTGGGGAGTACATATAGAGAGATCTAAATGGGAATAGGAGTGAGATGTATCCGAAAGAAAAGTAGGGGCGCCAGTATTGAGGCAGACGAGACTGAGCTGGTTGAAAAGGTCTGCTAACAGGGAGCCCCTCGGGCAGGATGCTGGAGAGCCCCAAAGGGGATGGTGGGCATTGAAGTCTCCAGTTAACAAAAATGGTGCAGGTAGCTGAGCAATAAGTTGCATCATGTCTGCCCTGGTAACGGCAGACGACGATGGAGTGTAAACGGTACAAATGGAAAATGTAGAAGTGGGGAGAGTAATGCGGATGGCAACTGCCTGCAGGCTGGTGTGCAACGTGATGGGATCGTAGTAAATATCATCCCGGACCAGCAACATAACCCCTCCATGAGCTGGGATACCTACCACAGGGGGTAGGTCAAAACGCACAGAGGTGTAGTGTGCCAAGGCAATTTGATCGCATGGGCGTAGCTTCGTTTCCTGGAGGGCTACGACGAGCGGACGGTGCAAGCGGAGTAGCAACTTCAAGTCCTCTCGGTTGGAGCGAATGCTGCGAATATTCCAGTGAATAAGTGCCATCGTAAGAAAAAAGGAAGATGAAAGAAGGGGTCACCTCGAAGGCTGCTGAGGGCCTGGCTTCGAGCGAGCACTGCCGCCGCTATCAGTAGGCGGACAGTCATCGTCCATTGGGTCTATAGGTTCATCGGCCATCTTGGGAAGATGGCCGGGAGGGGGAGCTTCCTCCGCCGGTGAACGGCCAGATGTTCGGCTACCAGCGGTGCGGCCAGGCGAAAGGGATGACGGCCTGGGGCGGCAACCGCTGGGTGGCGCAGGAGAAGAAATGCGCCGTGGCGGAGAAGGAGAACTGTGCTTCCTATTAGCCTTCTTGGATGGTCGTTTGGTGGAAGTACCGGACGAAGGCTGGGAGGTCGAGGTACGTAGGAAGTCTGCACGGGACGGTTCCTTCTTGAAGGCCCGTGCATCTGACTTCTGGGTCTTCGTCTTAGCAGAAGCTGATGAAGGGGCTGGTGTCTGTGGGGTGATGGGACGAAGAGGAGACGTCGACCGCGCGATCTTAGCACTGGCCGAACGGACGACCGTGGTGCTGAAGGTCAGATCGCAGGTCTGGGTTGCCACCTCCCTGGTAGTCCGAGGAGAGGCGAGGACAGTACTGTATTTCCCCGCTGGGAGCAGCGTGGGCTTCCTACTAGCCAATAGCTTGCGAGCAGCCGAGGTGGACACTTTCTCTTTGACCCGAATTTCTTGGATACAGCGTTCTTCCTTATAGACAGGACAGTCGCGGGAGGATGCAGCATGGTCACCCTGACAGTTCACACAACGAGGAGACGGAGGTGGACAGTCACCCTCATGGGCATCCCTGCCACAAGTGACACATTTAGCCGCATTGGAACAAGATTGGCGAGTGTGATTGAAACGCTGACACTGGTAGCAGCGCGTAGGTGTCGGGACATAGGGGCGAACAGAAATAACCTCGTAGCCCGCTTTGATGCGCGATGGCAGCTGAACACTATCGAAGGTCAAAAAAAGTGTCCGGGTCGGTACAAGGTCATTGTTGACCTTTTTCATGACCCTATGGACAGCCGTCACGCCCTGCTCAGCGAGGAAAGATTGAATCTCCTCGTCAGTCAAACCGTCGAGGGATCTAGTGTAGACCACACCACGAGACGAATTCAAAGTTCGGTGAGCCTCCACCCGGACAGGGAATGTGTACAGGAGTGTGGCCCGAAGCAGTTTTTGTGCCTGAAAGGCGCTCTCAGTTTCGAGTAATAAGGTACCGTTACGCAACCTGGTACAGGATTTGACAGATGCGGCTATGGCATCGACGCCCTTCTGGATAACGAAAGGGTTGACAGAGGAAAAATCCTTTCCGTCCTCAGATCGAGAAACGACGAGGAACTGTGGGGCAGGCGGTAGTACTTTTGTCACTGGTAGCTGGTCACGTTTCCGTTTTTGGGCAGAAGTCGAGAGAGATGGAGTGAAATCCATTGCGGAGAAATCCCCCATGATTGCCAGCGTCTCCGATGGCGCGCTCCTTCCTTGTGGGGACCCTCTCAGAGGGCACTCCTGCCTTAGGTGAATGTTTACACCTCAGGTCACACCTCCCGAGAAACAGACGGAGGGACCAATCGGCATGGTCAGAAGGTATCAGCTCAGGCAATCACCCCTCCCCGGGCCTGGCCTTTACCAGGGGGTACGCGCGTGACTTACATGTCTACCCAGGGCGGGGAATTACGCGTTACCCCGTCACCGGCTACGCGTGCGAACGCGTGGGTCGGCCTTCAGGCGCGCACAGGGAGGAAGGAAGAAGAGGAAAAAGGGGAGGGAGAGAGAGAGAGAGAGAGAGAGAGAGAGAGAGAGAGAGAGGACAGTGTCTCAAACGCCGAGGCGGAGACCAGAGAAGGCAAGGAGAAGAAGGCAATGAGAAGGCAAGGAGAAGAAGGCAATGAGAAGGCAAGGAGAAGAAGGCAATGAGAACGCAAGGAGAAGAAGGCAATGAGAAGGCAAGGAGAAGAAGGCAATGAGAAGGCAAGGAGATTATGCAGGGGAAAGAGTAAGGAAGACAGTGAGGTGGAGAAGAGCAAAGAAAGGAACCAACCAAAGAAAGGAAGAAACGAGAAGTGAAAAAGCAAAATGACCGCAAATAGAGGTCGTGGAACCGTCCGTCTCCGGACGCAGGCGCTAACTACCCCCTTGAGGGGGAGGGACTCCTTTTAGTCACCTCTTACGACAGGCAGGAATACCTCGGGCCTATTCCTACCCCGGACCCGCAGGGGGGCTGGGGAATGTGGAGGCCATGCAGTTGGCACATCACAGCCAATCTCCATTGGTCTGGAAAGCGGCTACTGAGAAAATCCCAGACATCAGCCAGGTAGCAGAGTGGTAGGTCTGTTAACAGATGTGCTTGGTTGAGTTGATGATGGCCCATGACTTAACGGGCCCCCTGTTTTGTTAAAACATTCATGCCACTCGTAAATTCTTAGCCAACTAGGAGGATCTTTATTGTACTTGGTACAGAAATTATGCTGAACTGTTGTCAGCAACTTAGATTCTTCAAACCAAAACACACAGCTAGCACACTGAGGTCCAGTGAAGGGAGCCATCTATAACGCAACTGCTGGTAGTGCTCCGCATGGTGCAATTCGTCACTAATGAACTACTTGAGACAAAACGATGTATTTCCCTACAGATTGGCTCTACAATCACCTCTGTAGGTACTATGAATTAACTAATTTATATGAATTTTCAAAGTTGTGAAGTCATTTTTGAAACACCCTGTATATATTTCAAATGCATATATTTATCAGACTGTTAGAGATAAAACTATAAAATTTGGGACACGCATTTACGAATCTCTCAGGTTTAGATTACAGATGCTAAATATGTCCTCCACCAGTGACACAAACAATATCAAATCAAATCGAATTCCACCCGTACTCGAGTAAGTGCGTCCATAGTCACAAATGTTATGGCAGTATGGATTCAGTTCTTCTACCCTTCTATGTTTTGCCATAGTGTTAGTGCATAGCCATTGTGCTTCGTGAAAGAAGTCACGGGGCATCAAATTCAGTGACTGTGGAGGCCAGCTGAGAATTGCTGACCACTTCAACAGCTCAGTCAAGTTTCATTCAGGTATTCGTGCACGTGGCGACTCCAGTGGGAGGGTGTCCCATTTTGTCGAAGAATGAAGTTCAGCCTCAGAAACAACCAGTTTTGTAACACAGCAAGATACTGTTGACCGTTAATCATGTTTCCATCAAAAAAGAATGGACTGTAAACAGAAAGATTGGGATGTCGCACAAAACAAGTTGACTGTGGGCAAATCTTGTATATGTTCTTTGTTTGCATTTGCGTTCTGTAGTCCCCAAATATGAACAGTTTGTTTGTTTACTTTTCCAGTAAGGTGAACATGACGTGTTGTGCAAAAGTGTTATCGTTGTCAGTAGCATTCTGAAACTAGTTAGAAAATGCCACACTTTTGCATTAGGCGTCACGATGTAAAGCCTGTAAGAGCTGTAACTCGTACGGCTTCATAACTGTCCAGTGTCTCAAAATATGCCAAGTTGTTGTATGCTGTTGTAACACCGACTTGCACAAGAAGCTGATTTTGTTGGACTATGGTGGAAAGCGGTCTGAATTTGTGCGACATCATCTGAAACACTGGGGTGGCCAGTCCTCTTTCCTTCACATACACGTCCTGCTTTTACAAACTGTCAGCGCCATCTGCAAATGTTTCATCCATTCGGAGGATCAGTTTGATAGCTCCACCTGAGATGTCTGTGCACTGTAATCATGGAATTACACTTTGCAAATTTGAGAGCACAAAATAATTTCTACTGCAGAGTAGCCATTTTGCAACACATGACAGTAACCAAGCAAACTGAAGACAACTGACATGTAGTGGGAATGAATATAAACTAGACAGTGTATTCATTCCTCCAATAACTAAGCCGTGGTGCAGCTACAGATAGCTTTGACAGCATAATATTTCGTAATACATTCAAGGGGTGTTTGAAAAGTCCGTGCAAAGTCCGAGAGACGGCACCACCGGCACGTATTGAGCTCATGTTTAGTTAGTAGCATCTTTGGAAAGAAAGCACAAGAAGTTTCAGCCATATTGGTCTATTTCTTTGTGTTTGGCATTCGTGTGAATCAAGGAAGTGGAGTGATTGTCAAAAAATGGAAGAAAAAGAATTTCGTGTGGTGATTAAACATTACTTTATGAAAGGCAAAACGCCTCAGGAGACTAAAGAGAAGCTTGATAAACATTACGGTGACTCTGCACCTTCGATTAGAACAGTTTATTAGTGGTTTCAAAAATTTAGGAGTGGCCATATGGGCACAAGTGATACTGAATGTTCTGGATGCCCTGTGGAGGTAACGATGCCAGAAATCATTGATAGAATCCATGATATGGTGATGGATGACAGAAGACTTTAGGTGCATGAGATTGCTAGTGCTGTGGGCATCTCGAATGAAGTGGTACATAATATTTTGCAGAAACATTTGAACATGAGAAAGCTATCTGCAAGATGGGTTCTGCGATTGCTCAGGCTTGACCAAAAACGGAATCGTGTGAAGTGTTGCAAGGATTGTTTGCAGCTGTTCAGGAAGAGTCCACAAGACTTCAAGCGTCGTTTCGTCACTGTGGATGAAACATGGATACATTACTATACTCCTGAAACCAAACGGCAATCTAAACAATGGGTTACCAAGGGAGAATCTGTACCCAAAAGGCGAAGACCATTCCCTCAGCCGGAAAGGTTATGGCGACTGTCTTTCGGGATTGGCAAGGGATAATTCTCGTCGACTATCTGGAAAAGGGTAAAACTATTACAGGTGCATATTATTCATCATTATTGGACTGTTTGAAAACCGAGCTGCAAGAAAAACACCGGCAATTGGACCGCAAAAAAGTCCTTTTCCATCACGACAATGCACCAGCACACACCTCAGCAGTTGTGGTTGCAAAATTAACGGAAATAGGATTCCAACTCATTTCACATTCCCCCTTTTCTTCAGACTTGCCTCCCTCGGACTACTATTTGTTCCCCAGTTTGAAGAAATGGCTGGCGGGACAAAGATGTTATTCGAACAAGGTGGTGATTGCAGCAACTAACAGCTATTTTGAGACTTGGACAATTCCTATTATTAGGGTGTTGTGGTTCCAGGTTGTGTTGATTGGAATTTTGAGGTTTTGGAGGGAGTGGAGCTGGAAGTGAGAGATTGAGTAGATGGGAGAGACTGGGTTGGTGTGCAATGAGAGGAGGTTGAGGTTTGCTGGAAAGGTTGTGAAGGGTGAGTGAGTTGCCTTTCCAGAGGTGGGAAACCAGGAGATTGGATAGTTTTTTGAGGTGGAGGGTGGCATGCTGTTCTAATTTGCGGTTGGCCTGTAGGAGGATGCTCTGAACAGCCGGTGTGGATGTGGGAGAGGAAAGATTGAGGACTTTTATTAAGGATAGGAGTTGACGGGTGTGTTCATTGGCTGAGTTGATGTGTAGGTGAAGGATTAGGTGGGTGAGGGCAATGGATTGTTCAGTTTGGAACTGGTATAGGGACTGATGGAAAGAAGGGTTGCAGCCAGAGATGGGAACTTTAAGTGTGAGGCCTTTGGGGGTAATACCAAATGTCAGACAAGCCTGAGAAAATAGAATATGGGAGCGTAATCTGGCTAGGGCGAAGGCATGTTTGCGGAGGGAATGTAAATAAAACTTAATGGGGTCGTCGTGGGGGTGTTGTGAGGGTGACATGGTATTAGAAGGTGGAAAGTGTAACATGAGGTGAAATGAAAATGAAAATAAAAAAGAAAATAAAAATATATGGGGAGAGATAAAGGTGGACTGGACAGTAACTGGCGATCTGGTGTGAAAAAAGGTGAGAAGGTGTTGGTTACAGCTGGGCTATGTTGGACTTGGGTTGGTAGACAACGATGTGCACAAAGGTTAGGTGGTGGTGTTGCCGCCAAAACATGTTAAAGGACGGAGAAATTCGGGAAAATTTCGAAAACAACTGCGTGTAATATATTAAAAGGAGTTGTTTTGTGGTGGCAGATTATGAAAATGAGGCTAACAATTGTCTGATTAAGAAATAATGACGTTAAAACCTGTGGGAAGCGGATAAAAATTATCAGTGATGTGGGAAAAACGGAAATAGAAATAAAGCAAAAGTTATTAGAACTAGCCGAAATGGTTGTTTAAAAAGTGAAAGGAACTGTTAGTGAACTAGAAATGGTGGATTTTATAGCGGCGGTAGTGTTGAAAGCGCTAAAAAAATTTTTTTGGTTATGGTTTGGAAGTGGGTTACGTATTATTAAGTATATATAGGCGGGATAAAATTGTATAGCAGATTACGGTAAAAAGGAGAAGGTGAATACAAAGTGAAACTACTGGCAAAAACAGAAAGAGAAAATAAGACGACAGAAAAGATTTCGAAATGCAACAGTGACAATAACAAACTTAATTGTTGGGTTCAAATTACTGATATCAATATAATAGAGGGAAACATTCCACGTGGGAAAAATATATCTAAAAACAAAGATGATGTGACTTACCGAACGAAAGCGCTGGCAGGTCGATAGACACACTAACAAACACAAACACACACACAAAATTCAAGCTTTCGCAACAAACTGTTGCCTCATCAGGAAAGAGGGGAAGGAGTGGGAAAGACTAAGGGATGTGGGTTTTAAGGGAGAGGGTAAGGAGTCATTCCAATCCCGGGAGCGGAAAGACTTACCTTAGGGGGAAAAAAGGACGGGTATACACTCGCGCACACACACACATATCCATCCATACATACGCAGACACAAGCAGACATATTTGAAGACAAAGATATATTTGAAGACAAAGATATATTTGAAGACAAAGATATATTTGAAGACAAAGATATATTTGAAGACAAAGAGTTTGGGCAGAGATGTCAGTCGAGGCAGAAGTGCAGAGGCAAAGATGTTGTTGAATGACAGGTGAGGTATGAGTGGCGGCAACTTGTACTCTCTGTTGGAAATATCACTTTGCCACGAAGAAAAATGATCCTCATCCAACTCCCCAAGACACCATCCAAATTGAACCCTGCCTGGAACAGTTCCGTCCTCCGTCGCAGCGGGACCCACCTCCTCTTCCTCAAAATCACCCTCTCCAAACCTTCCAGGAATTTCTGACTTCCAGCCTTGCATCTCAATCCTTTTAAAAAAAAACCTTGATCCTACTCCCAACATCACCACTGCTGAAGCCCAGGCTATCCGTGATCTGAAGGCTGACCGATCCATCATCATTCTTCTGGTGGACAAGGGTTCCACGACCGTGGTACTTGATCGTCGGGAGTATGTGGCTGAGGGACTGCGTCAGCTTTCAGACAACACCACATACAAAGTTTGCCAAGGTAACCCCATTCCCGATGTCCAGGCGGAGCTTCAAGGAATCCTCAGAACCTTAGGCCCCCTGCAAAACCTTTCACCTGACTCCATCAACCTCCTGACCCCACCGACACCCCGCACCCCTACCTTCTACCTTCTTCCTAAAATCCACAAACCCAATCATCCTGGCCGCCCCATTGTAGCTGGTTACCAAGCCCCCACAGAACGGATCTCTGCCTACGTAGATCAACACCTTCAACCCATTACATGCAGTCTCCCATCCTTCATCAAAGACACCAACCACTTTCTCGAACGCCTGGAATCCTTACCCAATCTGTTACCCCCGGAAACCATCCTTGTAACCATTGATGCCACTTCCTTATACACAAATATTCCGCACGTCCAGGGCCTCGCTGCGATGGAGCACTTCCTTTCACGCCGATCACCTGCCACCCTACCTAAAACCTCTTTCCTCATCACCTTAGCCAGCTTCATCCTGACCCACAACTTCTTCACTTTTGAAGGCCAGACATACCAACAATTAAAGGGAACAGCCATGGGTACCAGGATGGCCCCCTCGTACACCAACCTATTCATGGGTCGCTTAGAGGAAGCCTTCTTGGTTACCCAGGCCTGCCAACCCAAAGTTTGGTACAGATTTATTGATGACATCTTCATGATCTGGACTCACAGTGAAGAAGAACTTCAGAATTTCCTCTCCAACCTCAACTCCTTTGGTTCCATCAGATTCACCTGGTCCTACTCCAAATCCCATGCCACTTTCCTTGACGTTGACCTCCACCTGTCCAATGGCCAGCTTCACACGTCCGTCCACATCAAACCCACCAACAAGCAACAGTACCTGCATTATGACAGCTGCCACCCATTCCACATCAAACGGTCCCTTCCCTACAGCCTAGGTCTTCGTGGCAAACGAATCTGCTCCAGTCCGGAATCCCTGAAGCATTACACCAACAACCTGACAACAGCTTTCGCATCCCGCAACTAACCTCCCGACCTGGTACAGAAGCAAATAACCAGAGCCACTTCCTCATCCTCTCAAACCCAGAACCTCCCACAGAAGAACCACAAAAGTGCCCCACTTGTGACAGGATACTTTCCAGGACTGGATCAGATTCTGAATGTGGCTCTCCAGCAGGGATACGACTTCCTCAAATCCTGCCCTGAAATGAGATCCATCCTTCATGAAATCCTCCCCACTCCACCAAGAGTGTCTTTCCGCCGTCCACCTAACCTTCGTACCTCTTAGTTCATCCCTATGAAATCCCCAAACCACCTTCCCTACCCTCTGGCTCCTACCCTTGTAACCGCCCCCGGTGTAAAACCTGTCCCATGCACCCTCCCACCACCACCTACTCCAGAGTCCTGTAACCCGGAAGGTGTACACGATCAAAGGCAGAGCCACGTGTGAAAGCACCCGCGTGATCTACCAACTGACCTGCCTACACTGTGATGCATTCTATGTGGGAATGACCAGCAACAAACTGTCCATTCGCATGAATGGACACAGGCAGACAGTGTTTGTTGGTAATGAGGATCACCCTGTGGCTAAACATGCCTTGGTGCACGGCCAGCACATCTTGGCGCAGTGTTACACCGTCCGGGTTATCTGGATACTTCCCACTAACACCAACCTATCCGAGCTCCGGAGATGGGAACTTGCTCTTCAACATATCCTCCCTTCTCGTTATCCACCAGGCCTCAATCTCCGCTAATTTCAAGTTGCCGCCACTCATACCTCACCTGTCATTCAACAACATCTTTGCCTCTGCACTTCTGCCTCGACTGACATCTCTGCCCAAACTCTTTGTCTTTAAATATGTCTGCTTGTGAGATGTCTGCTTGTGTCTGTATATGTGTGGATGGATATGTGTGTGTGTGCGTGAGTGTATACCTGTCCTTTTTTCCCCCTAAGGTAAGTCTTTCCGCTCCCGGGATTGGAATGACTCCTTACCCTCTCCCTTAAAACCCACATCCTTTCGTCTTTCCCTCTCCTTCCCTCTTTCCTGATGAGGCAACAGTTTGTTGCGAAAACTTGAATTTTGTGTGTATGTTTGTGTTCGTTTGTGTCTCTGTCGACCTGCCAGCACTTTCATTTGGTAAGTCACATCATCTTTGTTTTTAGATATATTTTTCCTACGTGGAATGTTTCCCTCTATATATATATATATATATATATATATATATGGATTCTCAAGCATATCATGTTTGTACCTCCTGTGCCGGCTTCTCTGCATGAACTTAAAGGTTTAAAGGAAGAATTCATGCCACCAATAAACAAGTTACACCTGCAACGCTACAGCGAGTTTGGGAAGAAATTTACTTGTGATGGGATTTGTGGACAATAACCAACAGAGGCCACATACGTCATCTTCAGTTTAAGGTTAAAAAATTTTTTTTTAATCATGTTGATGTGTTTCCCTACAAAGTAACACTGTATCTTCTACTGTATCTTCTTTCAATAAATTTATATGAATTTTTAAAGTTGTAAAGTTCTTTTTGAAACACCCTGTACATTTTTAAAACACCTTATATTTCACATGCAGCTTATGGTGTTCAGTAATACATCTCCTAGCAAACACAAATTCAGATTAATTTTTCTACACTGCAGTACCGCCTCAGATGGCAGGCTAAGCGCACGACTGGCTGGGATTCACAGTCACACAAAACTTTTGTAAAGGCATCATTGTCACCTTTGACTTTTAAAACTATTTATTTATAAAATTTGCTTTGCAATTTTCATCATTTAGTCACTGTCCAGTGGAGAATAGTGAAAATATTGTGACTCAGCTAACTTAAATTTGAAATATATCTGACCTGTGAGGATCTGTCTTGATTGTATCCTGTCTTGAGTGTATCCTTGTACACAACTGAAACATGGATGACGAAAGAGTTCACACAAGAACAACAGAATATTTGAAACATGGTGCCACAAAAGAATGTTGAAGATTAGGTGGGTAAGTAGTTATAACTAGGGACAGGAAAGAATTTTCTAATAAATTTGGTGTTATTTTTTGCCAAATTTGGCAATATTTTTTACTAAATTGGTGTTTTTGCATCATTTTTCTCCAATTTGGTGTTAACTTTGGGAAATATAGTTTTTTGACAAATTTGTTTTTGTCAGATTCGGCGTTTTTTCCTTGCAAATTATGTGTTTTTTGCTGCCAAATTTTCCAGTGTTTTTCAAATTGGGTGTTTTCTTTTGCCACACTACATGTCTTAAGCCATGTTCAGTGTTCCCCCCCCCCCTTCCCGACAGATGTTTTCTCGTCTTGTTGCGACGCTTCAGGAAACGGGAAGTTTCAAACCACGACAACGTAATCGTCATAGCACTCGCACAGACGAAGCTGCCGAAGTTACTGTTCTCGGTTTCATTGCTATGAATTCACATGTGAGCACACGACAGCTTGAACACGAGATTGGCAATCCTAAAACCAGTGTACATCGTATTCTTACAAGTCACTGGTTCCATCCTTAACATGTACACCTGTATCAAGAATTGCATGGGAGTGATTTCCAGAATCTTTTACTGTTCTGTCAGTGGGCACTGCGGCAAATCCTCATCAACCAGAACTACTTCTACAATGTTCTATTTACCGATGAATGTTCCTTCTCAAACAAAGGACAGGTAAATACAAAGAACATGCATTATTGGTCCAGTAACAACCCACGATAGCTAAGACAGGTGGAACATCAGCGTCATTGGAGAGTTAACATCTGGTGTGGGATGCTTGATACTACAATTATTGGCCCTTATTTCATCAATGATAGTCTAAATGGCACAGCGTATGCCAACTTCCTCAGACAAATTCTTCCTCCTCTTCTGGATGAAGTGCCGCTAAGAACCAGAATGCTTATGTGGTATCAACATAATAAAATGATTTTTCGCTGTTCCTAATTATAGATGTGTTGCCAGTAGGTTTGATCATCACGAACGCACCTTTACTGGTGGAGCGTAAGGCCAGGAGGTGTTGCAGCCCTCTTTGAGTGGGGGGTTCATCCTGCCACCCCATGGAGCCTCCAAGATTTTGTCTGGCAGCGGCGGCGGCTGCCACGGTTCCTGTCGGCCCTCCCACGTCCTCTCTGACGATGGCAGATTCTCCAGCTTCTGCTCGGTGACCTTGGTGGCCCTCCTTTTCGACACAACACTGATCTGGGAAGGACTTCCCTCTTCCTCGATCTTCATCCTGCAAAATAAAATACAAAAGTCTACACCTCTGATGAAACAAAAGTGAAAGACATCACACGAGTATAAATGTCAGCACACTAGATGTAAAAAATGAATTGTACTGTCACTTGAGACACACACAGAATACATGGCAGCAATAATAAATAATGTTGGATTAGTAATTATTGTTTGCTGATGATCAAGTAGTCGTAGCACAAGATGTGGAGGATGGTAACTATATGTGCAATCAACTAGCAGCAGCAGCAGCAGCAGCAGCAGCAGCAGCATACAAAACTTGGGATTTGAAGATTAATTAATTAATTAATTTAAAAAAAACTTGACTAATGATTCAGATGAGCTATATGTTGAAGGAAGAAAATCAAAAAGATAAACACTTTCTGTTATTTGGGATCCATTTTAGAAATAGAGGGAAAATCAGAGTCAGAAATCAATAAAAGAATTAGTAGCGGACGGAGGGTCATTGGGATGTTTAACTCAGTCTTATGCAGCAGTAATGTAATGAGCAGAACTAAAAAATTAATATACAAATCCATATTAGAGAGTGTGGTTCTGTATGGAACGGAGACCTGGACAATTAACATGAAGCACATTAAAAAATTACAAGCTCTAGAGATGGACTTCTGGAGAAGATCGGTAAGAATCTCCAGGAAAGGAAAGATAATGAACACCGAAGTAATAAGGAGAATGGAAGTAAAAGAAAGAATATATGGCGTAATGGACAGGAAGAAATTACAGTGGTACGGGCATGTACGACGAATGGAGAAAGCCAGAATACCAAAATTGATACTGGAGTGGGAACCGGAGGGAGAAGAAGACGACGACCTATGACCACCTGGCTTCAAAATGTACAGCACACAATGAGGAGAATGGGCGCAGAGGAAGAGGAGACACAAGATCGAAACACCTGGAGGAATATTTTGAAAATATAGTTTAAGAACGCTTATTCTTTCTATTGTAATTGCCGAGTAAATTATTATGTTGGAGATAAGCCTCTGTAATGAGGAAAAGCTCAAACAACAATAATAATAATAATAATAATAATAATAATAATAATAATAATAATAATTTATTTTGACCATTCCATTACGTCATTCTGCATATGGATGGGAAAATTGAAAAGCTAGTTATAGGAGAAGAGTAACCACGAACACAGCTACAACGTATACAGGTCTGGACAAAATGGTGAATAAATGCAACACTAACTGCCAATCCCATCAATTGACGGGATCCTAAAATCTGATTACACTGACAATCCCGGCATTTTACAGGGTAAAATTTCTATTAATTTTAAATTTAAAAAAAATAATGAATATTAATGGGCTTGGCCAGTCTTCATTGTGCTGTGAGGGAACTGTGTTTTCTAAAAAAGCTGGTAGATGGTAGAAATGTAGTTTCTAAAGCAACCAGTAAATCATATTTTTTGTATGAAATCAAGATGCTAAGCAGTGGCAGCTGTTCATTCAATATGTAGTTAAACCAGGGAGATGGCTTTCGTTTCCTTAAAGACAACAAAATTTTGTGTGAATTCTGCAACATTATGTTGCCAGTGACATTGAGGATGACATCAGCAACACTTCTGATAACGATCCTGTGCAAGAAGAATTGTGTCACACTTGGAGTGAGTATTTCTCGACTTTGTGAAACAATTTTTCTGACAGTTCTTTATTTTCTGAACCATGACATACTTTTTTAATTGTTATAGGCAAATTGGAAATTCCGTCTTGGACTGTTTCTGCAACATGTCTCAGTTGTTGACATTAAATGCCAGCAGTGGTGGTCACACACTGGGGAAGCAATTCGTAACATCACACCATTGCTGTTCCACCAGACATATAACATTATCTTTTGTGGCTGCATGCAGGTCATTGTACAGGTAATTGCTGCTTTGTTTGGACTCAGCCATTCCTTCTTTTCAATATGTTAGCTTAAAAACATGATTTCTCATCACCAGTAATGGTACAGGACAGGAATGGTCTGTGTTGTTCAAAACACAGCTGGTGACTAGCAACTACAGATGCAGGTAATGCCACCTGCTAGGTTTTGTGATTTTGGCTTAGAGCATGCGGTACCCAGACACCACATTTCTGGACCTTTTCCATTGCACGTAAACGGCACACAGTCATGGAATGACTGCAGTTCACATTTGCCAGTTCTCAAGTACATAGACGTGAACTGTTGTGGATTAATGCTTTTAAACGATTATCATCAAACCCCGAATGAGTCACTGATATCAAAATAATCCTCCTCAAAACGAGAAAACCATTTTTTTGCCACACACTGTCCGGTGGCATTATCCCCATACACGCCATAAATGTATATGGCTGCCTCTGCTGCTGTTGCCTCTACTGATATCAAACAGAAGAATAGCCAGAAAATGTTCCTATTTCTCAACTGGGCACTCTATTTTCTAGCATCCACAGCTCCACTCACTACCTCCAAATGACGAAATGACAATATGTAAATGCAAATAGCAACAGTGACACAAATAAAAAAATAACAGTTGATAAATAAACCCATAGCAAGCAGAATACCAACACACAAAACTGAAACACTACAAACCTTTGCACCAGCCTAATAATTTAGAATCTCTCCAGTACACCACTGATTGTTTAAAGAATTAAACTCCGAAATACGAAATAGCTTCAAACATCTGATTACATTACTTAATACGCTAAATGTCTGACTTTAAACATGTAAGCAAGAAAAAGTCCAAGAAAACCTTTGAAACTGCACTTAAAGTTTGTTGAAAGCCACTAAGTGGATGAATATAGTCTGTGTAATTAGAGTTCCATTTTAAGCAAAAGCTAGTTTTTCAGAAATCTAAATGTTTATGACATGTCTCCTGAACAGTGTGTCATACGCTGATACAATTTTTCAGGTACACTATGTGATCAAAAGTATTTGATGCATTGTGCTGTCACTTACTGCCACATACTCCATATCAGTGACCTCATTAGTCATTAGACATCATGAAAGAGCAGAATGGAGCACTCCCTGGAACTTACGGGCTTCGAACGTGGTCAGGTTATTGGCTGCCACTTGTGTCATACGTCTGTATGCGGGATTTCCACACTCCTAAACATTCCTAGGTCCACTGCTTCTGATGTGACAGTGCAGTGAAAACGTGAAGGGACATGTACGGCACAAAAGTGTAGAGGCCACCTCATCTGTTGACAGTTGAAGAGGGTTGTAATGTGCAATAGGCAGAGATCTATCCAGATAATCACACAGGAATTCCGAACTGCACCAGGATCCACTACAAGTACTATAACAGATAGGTGGAAAGTGAGAAAACTTGGATTTCACGGTCGAGCCACTGCTCATAAGCCACACATCACACCAGAAAATGCTAAACGCCACCATGCTTGGTGTAAAGAGTGTGAGCAATGGACAACTGAACAGTGGAAAAATGTTGTGTGGAATGACGAATCACGGCACACAATGTGGCGATCCAATGCCAGGGTGTGGGTGTGGCGAAAGCCAGGTGAACGTCATCTTCGAGAGTGTGTAGTGCCAACAGTATAATTCAGAGGCAGTGTTGTTATGGTGTGGTCATGTTTGTCATGGAGGGGGCTTGCACCCATTGTTGTTTTGTGTGGCACTATCACAGCACAGGCGTACATTGATGTTTTAAGCACCTTCTTGCTTCCCACTGTTGAAGAGCAATTCGGGGTTGGTGATCGCATCTTTCAACATGATCATAATGCACAGCCGGGTTACCTCGTCACAAAAAAACTATCAGTCCGTATAACAACAGACGTCTTGTCAAATGCTTTATTGTGTCATCTTACATATCCTGATAAATCAGTGGAAGCAGAGTATGCTCCAGAAACCAGACACTGTATTGCATTTGACAAGACATATGTTATTACACAGGCTAATAGTTTCTGGGATAGCACCTTGAAAGAAACAAGAATTTGTGACAGCACCCTCAATAAAGATGGCGGCCTGGCCATCAAAAGGTTGAAGTGGATGCAGCTGGCACATAATGTAAACATTACCATATATGGCGCTGGAATGACCACCAATGTCACAAAAGGCAGTGTGGCTGTATAAAAACAGTAGCAGCAGCCGCCACTGGACAATTCCCAATGAGTACTTGGTAAAAAGCTCAAGGATTTTAAACCACATGATGGGGCTGGAAGCTCAAAGGAATCTGATCAGTGTGTAATGCCAGGAAACCGTGTACTCATACAAGGTTTTTGGCTATTCCTGGTACAAACTTCTAGGACTTTTAGATTGGATGAGTACATAAGACAAGGGTTGCCCAGAAAGTAACACACCACAGTTTTTTTCTTCTACAATTATTTATTGAACATAATGAGAATTACACACATGAAGTAATCGTGTTTTATCTACACACTGTATTTTTCCACGTAATCTCCATCCCGTTCTATGACCTTTCTCCAGGGCGGGTATGCCCTGACAGTACCAATCCTTGTCCCGGTAGCGGAGCCAGTGCTTCATTGTGTGAAACACCTCCTCATCGTCCTCAAAATATCTCCCACGAATGGCATCCCTTGGCACCTGTCCTCACAAATGACATCAGCAGCTCACTGCAACACGTCAGGTGTGACAGCTGCAGACGGTCTCCCCGACTGCTGCAAATCGTGGAGCTCCGCCAAACCATCTTCAGACGACCGCACTCTCCGTGCCCAGCAACTAACTGTATTTCTGTCAACAGCAGCTGCTCCGTAGGCTTTGCCCAAGTGTTTGTGAATATTCCCCACAGTTTCTTTCTCTGCAGTGAGAAATTCAATGACGGCACATTGCTCGTAACGTACATCACCTACAGATGCCATTTTGAAACTGACCTGCAGCTATGCTATCTGTCGGAAGTGACAAACTTGGCGCGCTCACCCAGGAGGCTTCAAATAATACGTACGTATCGTTTTGCATTTGTAGCATTGTTTTCAGCTGAGAAAAAAAAGTGGTGCATTACTTTCTGGTCAACCCTCGTATTTTGACTAGGAACCCGTGTCCAGAAACATACAATTTCTGTTGTATGACTGCTTCAGTTCAGATGTGTAATGCATCCACGTCTGTTGAGGGAAAGAGAGAAGTCTCAGAGTTGCTCGTCACGGTACACAGTAGGGTAGACGGAACGACCCGTTCTTGGAAGCTGTGCCATTGAATGTCCATCAGGAAATGTCGTCTCAGCACGATGGTGCACTACCTAACTTCTCACATGCCGATCAGAGGCATCTCAACAGATGATAACAGTTAAAGAGGGATAGATCGAGAGGGTCCACTCCTGTCGCTGCCACGATCACACGTTTAACTCCTATGGACTGCTACGTGTGGAGTTGTACACAAGGTTTAATTTATGAGACCCCTGTAGGTACAGAGGAAGATCTGCTGGAATGGGCTCTGGCTGCTGCACTAGAAATTGAAGAGAAACCAGGTGGGACAGAGAGTGTAGCAGAATACTGTTCGTAGATACAATGTCTGTAATGACACTGGTGGTCGTCACATCGAGTCGCTGTTGTAATGCATCGTACACTACTGTAGATATAGTATGCTGTGTTGTTCTTTTGTTGAGGAATAATGTAAACAATTGAACTAAGTTTTAATACAAACAACTGTGTTTAAGTGATAAACAGATGTTTCAATGTTTTGTTGTTTCCTTTTAATTTGCTACCTAATAATTGTACTGTGTCACACCTAATTCAATTCCTCAAGCAGAAGTGGGTGAGTTAAATACAGTACAACCTCAGTTTTACACTCCCAGAATCAAAATTTTCCCATTGTTTAAGACTTCTTTTATTGTTCCAATCAAATTTCCACAACATTAATTTGCACCCGATTTTGCTTCAACATATTTGTAACTTTCTCGTGATTTACACATTACGAAAAAATGTCCAAGGAGTAAAAAATGACACTGGCATAATGTTGGCCGTCCAGTAGTGTTTACAAATATTATGTAATTAAAGTTCTTGACACCAGGGCACTCCACTCAGCGGATTTGAACCAGTAAACTTGTAAAAGTTGGAACAATTCATTGCGTATCACCCGCTGCTACCAAGCTCTCTACTTGGCATGATGGCTGATGGGAGTAACCTAGTTTGTTCAAAGAAAAATATCATGGTCAACCACAGCCATTTTGAAACTGTCCCTACAGTTCAAACGCAGTTTCATAACTGGTGTGATCATTGTGACACCTTTGTCAAACCACATTTAGCATGTTTCGGTGTTTGACCACTTGTAGCACTAGTTGACACTGTTATTCTCATTGTGTTGCTCAAATATTTTTAGTTTAAAAACAGCACCAGTTACTTTTTTTTTCCATGCTGAGCAAAACATGTTTCGAGAATTTATTCTCATTGTCAAGTGCAGTATTTACATATGTATTTTTTGTGATTTTACACAAACAAACAAACAAACAAAGTCACTGATAGTTTTTGTATGTGTGGTTTTGTACACAACTGAGGAGGCACAGTACCTGACAGTCGCAAAAAGACAACTACAGTGCAAGAGATGCAAAATAACACACACTGAAACACCACACAAAACACTTACTTACATATTTGCACTAGACAACGAGAAAAAATTCTTGAAAACCATCATGCTAAGCATGAAAGAATAAGTAACTAATTCAGTATTTCATTATTTAAATAATAATTTCAGAAACATCGATTATGACATATGAA
The DNA here is from genome assembly GCF_023898315.1 of Schistocerca nitens. Classification (NCBI taxonomy): domain Eukaryota; kingdom Metazoa; phylum Arthropoda; class Insecta; order Orthoptera; family Acrididae; genus Schistocerca; species Schistocerca nitens. The sequence goes on from NC_064625.1 coordinate 143,456,566, forward strand.
ACTGAGTCAAACATTACACACAAGACAGTTATTAGTTCCAGTTACATCAGTGAATTTTATTTGATGATAAACCTTTATTAGATAATAAAGAAGTCCCGGACAAGTCTTTATGCCTGTTATGCACATATATCATACATAAAGTGCAAAAATGCAAGGAGGTATTCTATACATAACTTTTACAGCTTAAAACCTTATTTCCCTCATTTTACATTTTCCCGCATTTTACACCATTTTTGTGAAGTCACTTGAAAATTGTAAAAGTTGGGTTTCACTGTATCTCAATTGAAACTGTGGTAGAATGGAAATGGTAGTTTCCAGACATGGGTTCCTACACAAAATATTATGTACTCACTCCCTCTACAAGTCTTAGAAGTTTGTAATGGAAATTTCCAAACACACTGTATAACTGTAATCTTTGTTGAAAGTAGCTAAGTGCTCTGATTCTCAAATACTGGACAAATAAAGTACTTGCATGCCATTAGTTATGCTACCTCAAGGCAAACATGCAGTCTGTGATTGCAATATTTGACTTACAGTGTTAAACTATTATTGCAAAATTATACCTCTTAATGAGTATATGACGACAGCATTTTAAATTTTTAAATTTGGTCAACGACTGGAAGAATGATTGAAAATCAATTTTTGTTGCCCCTGGATGCCATTAGATAGGCACCTGCAACTGGTGTTGGGTTCTGGGATAGCATTTTAGAAACACAGATACTGATCAGAAGTTTGTTTAGTACTTTTTCATGGATATGGGTTTGGAGTGTAACACAAGAAGTATAGCAAGAATTCGCATTTCTAAAATCAAAACATTCATCAGGAATGGATAACATACCAAATTTTGTTGTAAAAAAATGTGTAGATTTAATTTCAGAACCAATGATGTAACTTGTAAACCTGTCCTCCTCAACTGGCAGCTTTCCAACATGTTTAAAAATTGCTAAAGTTAAACCACTACACAAAAAAATAGACCAGTTTCTCTACTGTCTTTTCTACAATTCTAGAGGAACTCTTATGAAAGACTGTCAAATTTCATAAATAAATGTAACATACCAACAGCACCTCAACACAGTTTTAGGAGAAATCACTCTACTGAAGCAACACTCTTTTCTTTTCTTTTCTTTTCTTTTCTTTTTATGAAACTCTACAGGCCCTAGGTAGGCAGGAACATACCTCAGGTATATTCCTAGACTTGCGTTTGATACCATCAATCAATAAATTACTAGGTAAGATTCAGAAAAGGGGTATTAGGGGAGAAGTGCATAACTGGAATAAATCATACCTCCATGAAAGAAAACAACTCTGAGATAACACATGAAATAAATGGGGCAGTCAAAACTCATCAGTGAGATTTATTATTGGTCAAATGGAGTTCCCCAAGGTTCCATATTGGGTCCAATTCTGTTCTTGCTAGATGTAAATGATTTACATATAAACAGTAAAAGCAGTAAGCTATATCAATTTGCAATGACACCAGCATCTTAATTACAGGACGTAGCAAAGGAAACTTTGAAAATGACATTAAGACTGTTAAAGAGAAGATAGTGCAGTATTTTGATGCAAACAGTTTTGTTTATAAATCTGGAAAATAAAGTGTTGCAATGGATATTTTCACCACCCAGAATAGGACACGAGCTAATCCTCCTGTAGAAATAAGTGGACAGAAAACTGAAAAAAACATGGATTACAAACTTTCTCAGTATATGGATTCAACGAAACATGAAATGGGAAACGCATGGACTATGTGAACAAAAACTGAGCAAAACATATTCTCATTACAAAACAACAAGAAACTGTACATCACATGATACTCCCAGGACCATATATTTTCCTTATGTTCATTCAATATTGAAATACAGTGTAATGTTTTGGGGAAATTGTGGAGCTAGTCTGAAATCATTTAGATTGCAGAAAAAGATTATTAGTTTAATGGAAGGGCTAGATAAAAGATCATCATGCAAGCCACTATTTGGGAAAAACACTACCACTTTCACATATTTATATACTTGAAAATGCCATTATTATAAAAGAAAAACTAAACAGCAGTAGTCCAAGCATCGCCCGTAATGAATCTGTACGTAGCTACCACACAAGACAAATAAATGATGTGCATGTACAACAGACAAACACATCGCTATTACAGAAAGGCATACTCGACCCTGGCTTCAAATTGTACAATGCACTACCCAAATCCACAAAAATAATAATGGACTTAAAGAAGTGCAAATCAACTGTGAAGGATTACTTGACCGAGCACTGCTTTTATACATATAGGAATACCTAGAAAAACAAAACTGCCTCACCAATTAAGACTTTTTTTTATAAAATGTGTGGAATAAGAAATTATTGTATAATTTTATCTTTTGTTTTACATGATGTCTGAAAAAAAAAAGAAAAATCAAGGAATATGTATTGTAATTAATAAATAGTCCAATATCTTTTGTACACTGAACAGTCCTAGATTTACAGGACCAATAAATAAATAAATACATGTGACTGGAAGGTGGAACCAACATTAGCAGCTTAATTACACACATGGTACCTGCTGGTCTGGCAGTTTATTTTGTGATGCAGTGTCCCGGCTTGGAGGTGTGCAACATGGGAGTACCCTGACAAAGCAGGTGATATCACGGAAAAGAAAACACAAACTTATATTCTACATGTGTACCAGTACAACTTCAAAGAACTGTTATTCATGTCATACAGGTTGCAAGTAATGTCATAGATCATGCATTTATTGTTACCATTTTGAAAAGGAAAGACCTATTTAATCTGATTTCTAAAGATGTACTTTCTCCTAGTTGGTAGAAAGTTTAAGATAATAAGGGCTTTCAGTTTTCAGTACAGGGGAAGCTGGTAACAAGAAGTGTACATCAGAGAAGAATTACGTGGTCATTCTGAAAATTGGATCAATAAGCAGTAGTTCCAAATTAAAAAGTAACAGTGATAATCTCAACACGTGCACTATCAAACAGCAGAAAACTTCAACTTATATCTAAATTCTCTATTTCTTATCAAGTTAATTACCAAGTACTTAGTTATAAATTTTAATACACCTACAATTTTTAATTACTGGCTGCTTGAGAACAAAATTTTATACAGACTGTAGAGGCCATTACTATTCTGATGTAATGTCGGCATCTGTCAGTCCTATCTCTCACTGCACACTACACCAGACCACATCCTATGCTCTGCTGTGGCCTCCAAAGAGTGTCGAGTTGATGCTTCTGCACAGGCCCAGGGAGGTGTTGTGAACTGATATGTAGAATGTATTACTGTGTAGTTGCAGCTATTGACTCAACCGTAATGCTATTCTACTGTGAAATGAATACAGATTTTGTGAATCTGGATTAATGCCAGCTGTTTGCAACATGTGAAAATTGGTGCCAAACCAAGACCCGCTAATTGTGAGCAGTCACCTTAATCGCTTTGCTTATCCAACCAGACCGCCGGCCCTGATCAAAATTTCCATTTGTCATGGAGTCCACAAACCTTATACTCACACTTTTCACGATTACCGCACCGGGGGAGAGAAATATTTTATTGTCATTTTAGCCTCAATGCACGGATACATTATTGATTGTTACAATGTCTGTATCTTCACATTACAGTATGCTTCAGACATACACACATATTGAATTTTGGATTGGGCCTCGAGGTGGACTCAGATAGCCAAAACGGTATGAGCGACCATTTGCGATAAGCAGGAAATCCACACTTGAGCCCTAAACCAGCACTAATTTTAAAATCTTGCAAACAGCTGACTGGAAACCACATTTGAAAATGTGAGTCCATTTCATAATATTTTTCACAGCTGTAATCATCAGAACATTGTCTGTTCTTCCATACCAAGTTTCTGCCTTATGGTATTACCGTCAATAAGGAACACTACCTGGAAGTTATGTGCCATCCGTGTGAAGCAATCCGAAGAAAATGACCAGAATTGTGGCAAAACCACTCACGGAAATTGCATCACAATTGTGCTCCTGCTCACACCTCAATACTTGTACGTGATTTTTTGGCAAAAAACAAAATCGTTATGTTTCCTCAGCCACCATATTCACTGGACATGGTTTCCTGCGACCTCTTTCTATTCTCGAGGCTGAAGAGATCCACGAAAGGACGTCAGTTTGCCACCATCGATGAGATAAAATAAGAATCACTACAGGAGCTGAACACCACAACAAAAATTGAGTTCCACAAGTGCTACCAAGATTGGAAATAGTACTGGAACAAGTGTTTTATATCTGAGGGGGATTACTTTGCAGGAGACAAAATTTATGTCGACGATGAAAACAAAGATTCTTTAAGAGAAATGAAAATTCTCATTACGTTTAATCCTCATTACGTTTTGATCACACCACATATAATATAAAAAACATTTTTTTTGTAATTTTTCTGTTAGTCTGTCTGTCTCCATCTGTCTGTCTCTCCATCTGTTAAGACCCTTTTTCTCTCTAACAGTCTGACGTATCAAGTTCAAATTTATGTCACATTAAGGCCGATGTCCCCTTGGCAGTGCAAAAATTTTAATCATCTAAGTCAGTTCAATCGAAAGATGTGGCCATTTATGTCACACGTTTCATACTCAAAAACTCACTCATTAAAACCTATAGGGTACTTCCTGTTGACCTAGAATCATGAAATTTGGCAAGAAGCAAGGTTCCACAGAGTAAGTGAATGGAAATATTGAAGTTTGTTACTTTGTAATTATATGACATGAAAACAAAAAATGTGTATGTCATTCGTTAGCTGACTTCAAACCTGAAATCTGAAATTAAAACATTCTTGAAAGGCTAGGAATCCCTGAAACTGATATCTTGCCAGTATTAATGTCAGAAATAGGTAAAAATCATCAAATCGTCAATTCCCGGAATGGGTGCACACACTATACAAGTTTGTACAGAACCCTCAGTGAAAGACTCCTACTCACATGGCCAGTTTTCATTTATTTTATTTTATTCCCCGTAATGTTAAATGATTGATTATAAAATTTAAAAATATTTACATACATGAAATTAACAAATCCAACTTAGTTGTGAGTACTAATTTTGTAAGTCAAAATGTTATAGATCATCATATTGTAGCACATTGGTACAACTTTCCACGAGCAACCATTGTGAATATATGTTTTAGTCATTATGCAGAGATGAAGAGGCTTGCACAGGATAGACTAGCATGGTGAGCTGCCACAAACCAGTTTTTGGGCTGATGGTCACAATGACAACATTTATTGAAAAATATGAAATGTAAATAAAATACAAACAGTTGCTATGTGTGTGATTTGGATCATTGACTTTACAATTGCACGACATTCATGCTACGACTCAGCTACTACTGAGCAGATTGATGATGAGCTCTAAATTTGTAGTACTTATCGGTGCTCTGACATCATCTAATGCACAAAAGTGATTTTTTGTGTCATTCTGAGAACTTCACTCTACTGCTTTAGAAAATTTATGTCTGCGCACTGACCTTCAAATCCTAAAGTATGAAGAAAATCAAAGAGCAGTTGGTAAGGTCCCATTTAAACAGAGATGCACTACGTCTAGATTTATGTTACTAAATGGCAGACTGGTCTACTGGTTTATCACATCATCATTTCCTGGAAAAACTATTGCATTCAAAAGACACAAGAGTATGCCTCGTGCACAACTAATGCAACAGTTTTCTTTCAGTTATTCATACTATTTCTGTTACATTAATTGGGGGCGGAGGGGGGCATGGGGCAGAGAGAGTGCAACAGAGAGGAAAAATAGAAGGAGGAAGTGGAAATGAAAGAGGTGGTAGGAGGAAGAAGAGGAGGAACAACACGAGGAGGAGGAAACAGAAAGAAAGAAAACCAACGAGACACTACAAGAATGTTGACATTAGTGTTAAGTCCAACATAGCTGACCTGACTCCTTTCCTCTTGGCCAGGCACTTGTTCTTCATCTGGTTGGCCAAAGATTTGGCAAGACGATTCTCTGGCTGCAGTGCCACTACCCGGTTGAAGTCCTCGTAGGCCTGACGGCAACAGACAGTACATTAGCTTGTTCAATAAGAACTGTGATTACATATGTCAATGATGAAGAGAGGTCAGCACAGTCGAGATTACTGACCTGAAAAGGACACACAAGCGTGAAATGTACAATTTAAATTTCATGATTTAGAGATTTTTCTTTCTTTTAGAAAACTAAGATTTTATTAGCTGCTACAAAATTTACCAAGTTGCTTCACTGGGCGAAAAGCAAACAAAGGATACTATGGAAACAGGTGGAAGAAGTCATATAAGATGAAATTCCCAACATTTAACAACACAGCCCAATTCTGTGTAGCTAATGTGATGGATTAGCTACATAACAGTATTACTAACTCACAGTGTAATGGAAGGAACATCATTCATCGAAAACCCATTTTTTTGACTAGCTCGAGTTGTCCAGTTGTTCAATACCTCTAGCATCACCATCAGGAGCATGCAAAACATAGCAGTTTCAACTTTATGTAGCAACTGTGTACAAACATAACAACAACATCAAAAAATATTCATAATCCACCTCAACCTTTTGCACTGTGTAACAAATTTATAAGAGACACTGTTTTCACTTTAAAAGTTTCGGAATACTCTAAACTTTTTTGCATTATGTAAAGAAATAAATATTAGATATTTCTGTTTTCATTTATAAATTAATTCAGCTCACAAATAATGTGTATATCAAAGGGACAGTTGCACAGCAAGTGTAAGAATTCGTAAACAAAATTTGCAATGCCACAACTTGCAAAAAATGTTCATTATTATAAACTGCAATGTAAATTTAATTCATTATAATCAGCGAAGATGTGCCTTGGAAGTGATGAATAATTCAATGAATAACATAACGTTGTGTTTCAACCAATGAAAGGTAAAATGAACTTTGCTGAAGTATGTGGACTGTGATTGTATGGCTACTGAACAACGTCTATTAACAAGACTGCAACCACAAGAGTTAAAAAGTGGTAAACTCATGTTTCAAACATATTTGAGGAGTGGAGCACTAGCCATAGAGATGGTGGTCTCCTTGATAGTATATATAAATACATATAAAAATTAAAATAAGAAAAAAGAAAAAAAGAAAAGAAAAGAAAAGAAAAAAAAACCACATGGCAACAATGTTTCTCAACACCGTAAAACAATGCCCAGAGCAAGCAGTAATAATGTGGATACAGCATCACTGTTTGAAGTAAGCAGGTACTATTATTATTATTATTATTATTATTATTATTATTTTTTTGTGTGTGTGTGTGTGTGTGTGTGTGTGTGTGTGATAGATCTGTGGACTTACACAATCTTATACTCAATGTTTCATCTCCTGCTACAGAAAACAAACAGAAGCAAGACGACACACTTGTTCCTAACACAAATTAATTCAAAACGTGTAAAGTAGTAATAGTGAGAAAGTTTTATATATACACACCATTGTTTCCATGTTAAGGCATTAGTTGAATGCTGTAACAGATAGCCAAGTTGAGGCTAACTGGGATGAACTCTTTCGATGGATGCATTAGTGCTGTTTTTCAATGGAAAATATGGGAAGGAATAATGATATGAATTAAGACAGTTCACTACTACTAACCACATGCGATATATTGAGCAGTCGCAGGCACATTTGACAGACTATTGGATAAGCTATCAGACAAAAGTCTTTCAGATGTAGAAGGAAAAAAAAAAAAAAAAAACCACCATAAACGCTGTGCGCGTGTGCAGGTGTGTGTGTGTGTGTGTGTGTGTGTGTGTGTGTGTGTGTGTGTGTGCGCTTTGTTTTAGGGTGCAGAAACAACTAGGGTCTTACACACCCATGTCAAAATTGTGAAACACGAAGACAGAGAGGAGTTAAAAATGACTGTAAATCAATACCAATCAACAGAAGGTAAGACAGCTAAAAACAAGAACATGGAGAAAGTTCTATAAAATATGCCACAGAAAAATGGAGGTCCAGAACTAAAAATTAAATGGCCTTCCCCATATTGCTACGAGGGGCGCGTCGTTCGCTAAAGCGATCGATAACTCAGACAGCAAACCCAAATTGGAATGTAAATGGTGGAGAGTTGAAAGTTGGGCCCAATCTGTGCACCACTTAAACGGCAATGGTTAAAAAGGCAGTGACCAATATGCAGCCTATTTAAAATGATGTCCTCCCGGCGGGAGGGCCAAGAGGTGGTCATCCAAGCCATTGGGAGAAGCTTAATAAGCCAGAGTTTATTCCCACGAAGGGAGGACCAGTGGCAATGCCAAAGTGACAGCACCTGCTGACAGACTGGAAGACAGAGATCATCGGAGGGAATGGAAGAACTAGTGGGCTGAGGTAAGAGGACTGCAGCAATGGCAGCAGCGTCAGCAGCCTCATTTCCTGTTCAAATCGACATGACCAGGAACCCACATAAACATCACAGAGGCTCCATCAAGAGTGAGTGACAACTCTCCTGGACCCCCTGCACTAACAGATGGACAGTGAACAGCACACAGAGGCTCTGAAGGGCACAGGGAGTTGGAGCAGATGACAATTGAAAAACCTGTGTCGCTGGATGTACTCCGTGACCTGATACAGGGCAAAGAGCTCTGCCGAATATATTCAGCAGTGTGACAGAAGGTGATACCAAAAAACGTCGGCACCAATGGCTAAGGCACACCCGACACCACGGTGAGTCCGAGAGCCGTCAGTGTACACAAAGGTACTAACGCGAAGTTCAGTGCGAAGGTCGTGAAACTGCAGGTGATAGAGCGATCCTGGAAGTAAATGAAGGTCAAGGTGAACACAGGCCACTGCACAAAGCCAAGGTAGTGAAGGGTTTACATCCCTCGGGAAATTTGCAGGTAGCGTGAAGTTAAGCTGTCTGAGCACCAGCCGAAAGGGAGCTATGGGAAGTAATAGTAAAGAGGGACACGCCCCCTAATGGACATCAATGGAGTCATCAAAGGAGGAGGTATAGGAAAGGTGGCCATGCACTGCAGACAAACAGCACGCATATCTGCTGAGGAGAAAGTCACGGTGGCAGGACTGCAGTAGTTTGGCAGCTTCTGCGTACAGATTCTAAACTGTGCTAATGTAAAGGATGCCAGTGGCCAAATGAATGCCACGATGGTGGATAGTATTGAGACAGTGTAAGACAGACGTACGTGCAGTCTTGTTTTGAACAGACAAGGTTGGTTGGTTGTTTTGGGGAAGGAACCAGACAGCGAGGTCATCAGTCTCATTGGATTAGGGAAGGACAGGAACGGAAGTCGACCGTGCCCTTTGAAAGGAACCATCCCGGCATTTGCCTGGAGCGATTTAAGGAAATCACGGAAAACCTAGATCAGGATGGCCGGACGCAGGATTGAACTGTCGTCCTCCCGAAAGTGAGTCCAGTGCCTAACCACTGCGCCACCTCGCTTGGTAACAGGCAAGGGCCCGGTACAAATGGAAGAGGGTGGTTCCATCTGCAGCCCAGGAAGTATCATTGAGGACACGTAGGACACACAGACTGCATACAGCGGGCTGCCAAGTAAGACTCGTGGGAGGATCAAGAGTGTTCCGATCTAGCACGAGCCCCAGGAATTTTGTAGTTTCAACGAATGGAAGAGCAACAGGCCCAAGATGAAGAGATAGTGGGAGAAACCAACTGTGCTGCCAGGCTGTTTTCTCAGTGGAGAAATGAAATCCATTGTCTATGATCGAGACACTGTTGAACACGCCGATCGACGAGACAGGTCCATGGTTAACTGCAATAGATGGCAAAATTGTCAACAGAAAGGCAGCCAAAGATGCCTGGTGGGAGATAGGCCATTATAGGGTTAATGGTGATAGCAAAGAGGACGATGCTCATCATGGAACCCTGAGGCACACCGTTTTCCGGGGTAAATGTGTCCGACAAGGCAGAACCCACACATACCTCTAAAATTTGGTGTTTTAAAGATTCCTCCATGAAAGAGGGCAGGTGATCACGGAAGCCTCACAGGTAGAGAGCACAGAGGATATCAGTCCACCGGCAGGTGTCATATGCTTTCCCCAAATTGAAAAAAACAGCCAGTCTGCGATTTCCACAAAAAAACCATTCATCACATCGGTGGACAAAGTGACGAGATGATCAACTGCAGAATGGCACACTCAAAATCCACATTGTGCAGTGTTTACCAAATTGTGAGATTTGAGCCACCGTACCAGCCGGGCATGAATCTTATGTTCCTTAACCTTGCAACCATAGCTGGTGAGATAAATGTGGTGGCAGATGGATGGAAGGTGTTTGTCTTATCAGGCTTAGGTATGGGTATGACAGTGGCTTCACACCAGCATCTGAGAAACGTGCCCTCGCCCAGATGTGGGTGTACGTCTTAAGCAAAAAGTGCTTGCCCTCAGGAGAAAGGTGTTGCAACATCTGTATGTGAACAGCATTTGGCCCTGGGGCCGAGGATCGGGATGAAGTGAGAGCACAATCTAGCTCCCTCACGGTAAAGGTGGCATTGTAGCATTCACGATTCTGAGAAGAGAAGGGGATCGTCCAAGCCACCTCCACTCATTTCCAGTGGAGGAAGGCAGGGTGATAGTGGGAGGAGCTCGGAATCTCTGCAAAATGGCAGCCCAAGGTGTTGGAGACAGCAATAGGGTATATGATGAAATCGTCTGCTACTGTCAGGCCGGAAACTGGGGAATGGTTGGTTGGTTCCAGGGAGCCGTCTGAGGTTGTCCCAAATGACAGAAGAGGTAGTGGAACCATTAAAAGAACTAGTGAATGAAATCCAGCTAGCTCTTTTGCTACCCTGAACAACGTGATGACACCGTGTATGCATCTGTTTATAGTGAATGCAGTTTGCCATCATACGATGGCGGTTAAAAACACGGAGAGCACACCTCTGCATGCGAATTGCTTCACGACATGCCTCAGTCCACCGTGGGACCGGGGCATGGCGTGGTAAAGAGGAATGGAACGTTTGTAAGATGTTCCACCTGGTCATCACAACTGAGGAAATCTTGTTCGTCAAATGTTTCCAGCAAGGAGTAAAGTCTCCAGTCGGACTTAGTAATCTGCCATTTGGGTGTGCACACAGGTGGAGTACAAGTCAGCAAATAAATAGCATAAAGGATGTGGTCAGTCACATAGGTGTCAGAGAGAATGGACCACTCGAGACGATGGCCAAGCTGGGTAGTGCAGAAGGATAGGTCCAAATGGGAATAGGTGTCCGAGGAGTCTGAAAGGAACGCGGGTGCTCCTGTGTTAAAGCAGAAGAGGTTATGTTGATTAAGGTCAGCCAAGAAGGCACCTCTCTGACAGGTTCTGGGAGAACCCCAAAGGCGAAGGTCTACATTAAAGTCACCGAGCAGCAGAAATGGGTGAGGTAGCTGCCCAATAAGCTGGAGCAAGTCTGTCCTTGTGACATCAAATGACTAAGGGATGTAAATGTTACAAAGGGAAAAGATCAAGTGAAAGTCGAACTGCAACAGCTTGCAGGCAGGTAGTCAGGGCGACGGGTCGACTACGATCATCATCTGGATGAGCAGCATGACTCGCCCACGAGATGGAATGCCCTCCTCGGGGGAAGATCGTAACTGACCAGGAAGAAATGCGAAAGCTCGAAGCGGTCGTGAGGGGACAATTTTGCTTCCTGAAGCCAGTGTACAAGGGCACACTGTGATTCTAAAAGCAGCCATAAATTCTCTCTGTCGGATCAAAGGGCGCGAACGTTCCATTGGAGGACAGTCGTGTTGAAGGGGTGTCACCACAGCTGCTGCTGAGTGTCAGCCTATGAAGACACTGCTAAAGGGCACAGATTCAGGAGGATCCTGCTCTGTGAGGTCCACAGAACTGTGTTTTCTTCAGCTGTTGGGCCTGCAGAGAAAAACGGCTGGTGGTGCGCACCGGCGACACACAGGCCAGCCAGGCAAGGGTATCACGTGGCGACACCGTTCAAAGATGGTCTTCGAGTCGGGGAAGGTGAAGACTTCGACTTCTTCAAGCCTTTCCAGTTAGCAGGGGAAGACTCGTGTCGGTTGGCTGGAAGAACGTAGGAAGTCTTCATTAGAGTATTCCTTCTGTCCTTTCTGGCCAGCTACATGTGTAGCTGGCGACTTTGCTCCTCGAGGCAAGGTTTGACGGCTTGTTGCACAGTTGGAAGAGGGGACGACGGTGCTACCCTGACACTGAGCAATTTCACAACCTTAGGGCTGAATTTGAGGTCACATGTCTCCGTGGTTATGTCATTTGTGGAGTAATATGTAGCAAGAACAGTACTGTAAGTGCCAGACGGTAGAACGCAGGGTTTGCAACTAGCCAATAACTTCCGAATGACTGGGTATGGTATTTGCCCTTTGCCCAAATCTCCTGGACAGCCACTCATCCACACGCACGGGACAATCTCGAGAGGAGGTGGCACAGTCGCCATTGCAGTTGATACAGCAGGGAGACGGAGGCAGACAATCGACCTCGTGGGAATCCCTACCAGAGGTTACAAATTTTGCCAGTTGTCGATAAGACAGCCGAGTGTGGTTGAAAGGATGACACAGGTTCGGGAAGTATGGTCTGACCGTGATAACTTCATAGCCTGCTTTGATCTTGGACGGAAGCACCACTCTATCACAGGTGAGAAAGAGTGCGGGTGGGCACTACAGAGGCATCTACCTTTTTCATCACCCAGTGAACGGCAATGACACCTAGATCAGAGAGGTATGTTTGTATTTCGGCCTCTGTCAAGCAGCCTAGGGTAAATAACACCACAGGAAGAATTCAGAATTCTATGAACCTCGACAAAAACAGAATAGCTGGGGAGAAGCGAAGCGGCAAGTAGCTCGAGACTCAGAAATAGTCTCCAAAATGAAAGTGCCATTTTGTAAACAACAGCAGGATTTGACAGGGCCAACAATTGCATCAACACCTTTCTTAAAAATAAATAGACTAAGCGTTACAAAGGACTGACTGTCTTCAGTATGTGAAACCACAAGGAACCGTGGTGCACCTGGGAGGGTCTCTGAATTGGGAGCTTCATTCCGTTTCCATTTGGTGGACGTAGACTGCAAAGATGATGATTGACTCATTGCAAGGAAATCCCCCACGATTGCCAGCATCCCCCTTCCAGCTGGGGGGCGCTCCACAAGGGGGCGCACCAACCTTAGGTCACTGTTCAAACCTCAGGTCACACCTCCCAAACACCTGACAGAGGTACCAATCAGCAATTTGAGAAGGTAGCAGCTCAGGCAGTCATCCCTCTCTGGGCCTCGCCTGTACCAGGGGGTACGTGCGAACCCAACCTGTCGGCCCGGGGCTGGGATTTACGTGTTACCCATTAACCTGTTAAGTGCCAGATGTGTGGGCCAGCCTTCAGGAGCGCACAGGGAGGAAGATGAAAATAGAAGAGCCTCAAACACTGAAGTGGAGGAAGGATAGGAGAAGGTGAACGAAGAAAGGAAAATCGAACGAAAAACAGTGGTGGGACTGTTCGTATGTCAGCTACAGACAGTGCTGAACATTCCTAAAAACACCTGCAGACATGTTCCCCAAGGGAGGGGAAAAAGAATAGAAAGAGAGTAGACATGCAGCACGGAAGGGAAATGATGCAAAGGCTGAGGCTCTGTGGTAACCAAGCATGAACTCACCAAAGTCCGGCTAGTCTTGTGTGTGTGTGTGTGTGTGTGTGTGTGTGTGTGTGTGTGTGTGTCCATCCATCTATACCCAGTAATTATGGATACAAGTAAATAAAACAGCACAAGATGCACTGTAAATGTGAGACTCAGTACTTACCTTCTGGTAACTGTTCCTGTTTTGATGAGAAATTCCTCTTCTCATGAGAGCTTTCACATTGTCAGGTTCCACTTTAAGAACTTCATTGCAGTCTTTCAATGCCGCGTCATAACGATGCAGTTTAATCACTGACAAAAACAAAGAATTCGTGAAATACTTTTATTTTGAGTAAATAAATAGTAATACAGACCAACAGAATACATGCTGAGCTCAATAAGAATCACTCACCGTAAAACTGAGGCATGTTATTCATTCATTTATTTTTTCATTTAATGTCCACATGTTTTGTGGTTAGAAAATTTTAAAAGGAAACTGGATAGGTTAAAGTTAGATATAGTGGGAATTAGTGAAATTCGGTGGCAGGAGGAACAAGACTTCTGGTCAGGTGAATACAGGGTTATAAATACAAAATCAAATAGGGGTAATGCAGGAGTAGGTTTAATAATGAATAAAAAAAATAGCAGTGTGGGTAAGCTACTACAAACAGCATAGTGAACGCATTATTGTGGCTAAGAGAGACACGAAGCCCATGCCTACTACAGTAGTACAAGTTTATATGCTAACTAGCTCTGCAGATGATGATGAAATTGATGAAATGTATGATGAGATAAAAGAAATTATTCAGGTAGTGAAGGGAGACGAAAAATTTAATAGTCATGGGTGACTGGAATTCAAGAGTAGGAAAAGGGAGAGAAGGAAACGTAGTAGGTGAATATGGATTGGGGGTAAGAAATGAAAGAGGAAGCCGCCTTGTAGAATTTTGCAGAGAGCACAACTTAATCATAGTTAACACTTGGTTTAAGAATCGTGATAGAAGGTTGTATACATGGAAGAAGCCTGGAGATACTGACAGATTTCAGATACATCATATAATGGTAAGACAGAGATTTAGGAACCAGGTTTTAAATTGTAAGACATTTCCAGGGGCAGATGTGGACTCTGACCACAATCTATTGGTTATGACCTGTAGATTAAAACTGAAGAAACTGCAAAAAGGTGGGAATTTAAGGAGATGGGACCTGGATAAACTGAAAGAACCAGAGGTTGTACAGAGTTTCAGGGAGAGCATAAGGGAACAATTGACAGGAATGGGGGAAAGAAATACAGTAGAAGAAGAATGGGTAGCTCTGAGGGATGGAGTAGTGAAGGCAGCAGAGGATCAAGTAGGTAAAAAGACGAGGGCTAGTAGAAATCCTTGGGTAACAGAAGAAATATTGAATTTAATTGATGAAAGGAGAAAATATAAAAATGCAGTAAATGAAGCAGGCAAAAAGGAATACAAACGTCTCAAAAATGAGATCGACAGGAAGTGCAAAATGGCTAAGCAGGGATGGCTAGAGGACAAATGTAAGGATGCAGAGGCTTATCTCACTAGGGGTAAGATAGATACTGCCTACAGGAAAATTAAAGAGACCTTTGGAGATAAGAGAACCACTTGTATGAACATCAAGAGCTCAGATGGAAACCCAGTTCTAAGCAAAGAACAGAAAGCAGAAAGGTGGAAGGTGGAAGGAGTATATAGAGGGACTGTACAAGGGTGATGTACTTGAAGACAATATTATGGAAATGGAAGAGGATGTAGATGAAGATGAAATGGGAGATTTGATACTGCGTGAAGAATTTCACACAGCATTGAAAGACCTGAGTCGAAACAAGGCCCCGGGAGTAGACAACATTCCATTAGAACTACTGACGACCTTGGGAGAACCAGTCCTGACAAAACTCTGCCATCTGGTGAGCAAGATGTACGAGACAGGCGAAATACCCTCAGACTTCAAGAAGAATATAATAATTCCAATACCAAAGAAAGCAAGATGTGAAAATTACCATATCAGTTTAATAAGCCACGGCTTCAAAATACTAACACGAATTCTTTACAGACAAATGGAAAAATTGGTAGAAGCCGACCTCAGGGAAGATCAGTTTGGATTTCGTAGAAATATTGGAACACATGAGGCTATACTGACCATACGACTTATCTTAGAAGATAAATTAAGGAAAGGCAAACCTACATTTCTAGCATTTGCAGACTTAGAGAAAGCTTTTGACAATGTTGACTGGAATACTCTCTTTCAAATTCTAAAGGTGGCAGGGGTAAAATACAGGGAGCGAAAGGCTATTTACAATTTGTACAGAAACCAGGTGGCAGGTATAAGAGTCGAGGGACATGAAAGGGAAGCAGTGGTTGGGAAGGGAGTGAGACAGGGTTGTAGCCTCTCCCCGATGCTATTCAATCTGTATATTGAGCAAGCAGTGAAGGAAACAAAAGAAAAGTTCAGAGTAGGTATTAAAATCCATGGAGAAGAAATAAAAACTTTGAGGTTCGCCGATGACATTTTAATTCTGTCAGAGACAGCAAAGGACTTGGAAGAGCAGCTGAACGGAATGGATAGTGTCTTGAAAGGAGGATATAAGATGAACATCAACAAAAGCAAAACGAGGATAATGGAATGTAGTCGAATTAAGTCGGGTGATGCTGAAGGAATTAGATTAGGAAATGAGACAAAGTAGTAAAGGAGTTTTGCTATTTGGGGAGCAAAATAACTGGTGATGGTCGAAGTAGAGAGGATATAAAATGTAGACTGGCAATGGCAAGGAAAGTGTTTCTGAAGAAAAGAAATTTGTTAACATTGAGTATAGATTTAAATGTCAGGAAGTCGTTTCTGAAAGTATTTGTATGGTGTGTAGCCATGTATGGAAGTGAAACATGGACGATAAATAGTTTGGACAAGAAGAGAATAGAAGCTTTCGAAATGTGGTGCTACAGGAGGATGCTGAAGATTAGATGGGTAGAACACATAACTAATGAGGAGGTATTGAATAGAATTTGGGAGGAGTTTGTGGCACAACTTGACTAGAAGAAGGGATCGGTTGGTAGGACATATTCTGAGGCATTAAGGGATTACCAATTTAGTACTGGAGGGCAGCGTGGAGGGTAAAAACCGTAGAGGGAGACCAAGAGATGAATACACTAAGCAGATTCAGAAGGATGTGGGCTGCAGTAGGTACTAGGAGATGAAGAAGCTTGCACAGGATAGAGTAGCTTGGAGAGCTGCATCAAACCAGTCCCTGGACTGAAGACCACAACAACCACAACAACAACAACAACAACAACAACATGTCTTGTGCAAACTGTGGCCAAGTAAGAGACAGCTCAAAGAAAACAGCTATGCTAGCAGCATAGAATAACTTAAAAGATGCTTCTAAAGTATTGCACAATATAAAGCTTCCGGTTGCAGCAAAATACGAGACACTTCATACAGCTGGCACTACAGGGCATAAATGACAGCTGTTCACAATGTACCACAGTGGTGTACAGGTAGTAGAGACCAACAGTTTGTCAGAGGACACACGTGACCTATTGAGCTGGGAAACATCAGATTGGCCTATAAAAGCTACCTAGGCTACAGTACACTCTACTCTCACTCTCTTGTGCCACTAACTTAGTCG
Source organism: Schistocerca nitens (assembly GCF_023898315.1). Taxonomy (NCBI): domain Eukaryota; kingdom Metazoa; phylum Arthropoda; class Insecta; order Orthoptera; family Acrididae; genus Schistocerca; species Schistocerca nitens. The sequence continues at coordinate 143,473,744 of NC_064625.1, forward strand.
GTCAGTCATTGAATTAACATTTTAAAGTTTCCCACAATGTGAAAGAGTAAACACTTTCATAAAAATTATGCAAAAACTAGGTATGTTTGCAATTTTATCTAAGCATAGTAATCTCATAATAAGGCAACCATAGAAACTAAAGAATTTCAGTGTTGATTTTACAGTCTTAAAATTCACAAAACTTTGAGGTAAAAACTATAGAAATTTCAATTTTACATCTACAAATGCAAGAACAAATGTGTGTTTAATATCTGAGGCCAATTTTAGCACGAGAAAGAAATGGCCTCCAAATGATAAAGAACGACTAAGCTGGTGACGTAAGAGCACGAGACGATATTCAAAATCTCACTTGACAAGCACTCTAGTTTTAGTTGCTTTCACAGGCCAATTTGAGGTTGCTTCCTGTCTCAAACAATCTTTAATTTCCCCCATACCACTTCTGTACTTTGTAAACAGTTATTGTTTGCATCCTACTTAGTAAATATCATTATTCCACAAAACAGGTGAGAATGATCACTTTTTATGATCATAATTTCTCACATTAGAGTTTAATCTTTGATATTTTGTTGGCATATGGTGTAACAAAAACACCATACTAGTTTCACTGTTGGCACTCCTCGTTCCTAACTGTGAGAGGAAGGCAAATTGAGATATTCAAGTATCGCTATCTCAATAATGGAGGCGATGTGGCTTTGAAATTGTGTATCTCAATACGCATACGCAATGTTACAGAAGGCCTTCGGAGAGTCTGTTCTTCCTGCAGCAGAGCTCTAAGATAGTTTGAACTGTTTAACCCTGTGTCACATAGCGCCCACTACAGTAGACAGCTGTTAATGGTCACTTCTTTGGCATTTCCAACCAGCCCTGAGGCTGCCATTGCACACAGTTCACTGCAGTGGGCACCCCCTACTGGTGTTGTGTCCTGCATGCATTTGCAGCCTCAGGACTGATTGAAAACACCAGAACATTGACCATTGTAAGTTGTCCACTGCAGTGAAATTCATGCACCACAGGGTTAAAGGGGGAAAACAATTTCAAAGGAGAGTGCACCTGGCAGTCTTGTCACTGCTTTCACGGAAGACAAAATCAACACTGCTGCTGTCCTTGTCAGAGAGGATTGGCAAATAACACCATGAACTCGTTCTGGAATACTGAAAATTTCATCGAGTTCCACCCACAAGCTGGTGATAGGAAATACTTTTACATGAAACATTTTGTGAACAGTGAGTTCCAAGACTATTCCCAAATGAAAAGATATTTGCATGCAGTGTGTGAAGTGCATCCTTCACTCTTCCCAAGTCCAGATTTGGTTCCATAAGACTTTTTATATTCCATAACATGAAGAAACGCTTCTGTGAAAGGAAACAGTAACGAAGACTGTGGTGGTGATTATGTGGGACCTTTCAAAAAATGGTTTCCTGTATGCCCTTGCAGACTGGCAGAAATGCTGAGGCCAGTGCATCCTACCAAAAGGAGACTATTTTAGGAACAAGCATCAAAATTATGAGGATGGGTAATGATCATTCTTTATCAAACAGGTCTCTCATATTGAAATAAGTATTTTTATAAATTATGAGATTGAACTGCTGGTGAGAATCTATCTTTAAATTGCACAGTATTGATAACAGACACACATAAATGTGAAAGTGAAGACTAGTGTAGCTTTAAGAACTAACAGGGCATTCCTCAGGGAGGATACAAGGAATGGTGTGGAAAGGCTGGAAAGGGAGGGCACACCACCTGTGCTATAGGGTAAAAGGGAGCAACTTGTTGGAAGGGTAAGAACTGCACGTTTCCTCATAAGGATTCTGTCACCGCTATAAGTGGCATCCTTTCATCCTACACTCCTTTTTGAACTCCCTCAACCTATCCCTATATCCTCCCCAAGGAAGGAAGTAATAGTTCTGCTGGCTAGAACAGTGTACCTACTTTTGTATGTTTCCACTGGCAGTACTAAACATTAGACCTACTGGCTGACACTCTGTCTCTTAATTTATTAGCTTTTTTATTGTATTTTTCTTCTGATACAAATATTTTAAAATTTCTCATCTTATGGATTAGACATAGCAGCTGTTAAGCCAATCATATTTATTTAGCATAGAACCACATTAAAATATTGAAAACACAGCAACTTGCAGGCTCTTATGAATAACAGTGTATTTTTATACAGATTGGCAAATAAACTTAGTTTTCGTGGGTGATGGTTTACACGATGTCACATCTCTGTGAAATGTATTCACAGCACAAATTGTTCCAACACACGTGACATACTTGTCTCTTCTGCCATCTTGTTTCCCACCCAAGTGGTTTACATATTATCAGCACTCTCAGTTGCAGTGTGGCTCAATGGCTCAGAGCCACATTACAACTCTTTCAAGTTTGAAGTTCAATCCCCAGTTTAGGATTTTCTTATTACTTCTCACCTCATTCAATGACTTACTAATGTGAAAACCATTTTGTTCCACCCTGCCCAGACTCTACATTAAAGAGAAACTATCCATCTGACTGACTGCATAAGTAAATTACATATCTTAAGCTGACAAAGCCAAACCATCTAAAATAAGGCCGTGCCTAGTAAACCACAATTCTAACCAACTTTGGGTTACTGTTTCAATATTTACAAACATTCATCTGTTTTGGCATCTTATTTCCTGTAACAATGGATGGCAGAACTGATGAAAGTACTGTAACGACAAACAGTGCATTGTGAAAGCAGTTTATAACATTTTTCTACTAAGCAAACCTCTGCCACAAGCAACAAAACTGAAAAGGATGAAGTGAGTTTTCAAGTGATACTGTATCAGGTAGACAGTAACATGAATAACCAAATGTTCCATTACCTAGAATAAAAGGGAAACACACTGATGGTGGTTTAGCATGAGATTTGACTATCTTATACAGTTTTTAATGCAACAGCTGATACAAGAAACTAGTGAATAACCTGATACATTCATATTTTTTTTGACCCTATTGTTCATCATATCAGGTTTTTCGCAATAACATACAATTCTGAGTTGACAATTAAAACTTTTGGCTTTTACTTTGAGGATTTTGTTTCATTCTGCAATTAATTAGCCTAATCATTAAAACTAACAATGTCTGTTAAAAAGATGTATGAATTCACTGTTTGTGTCACATATATTTTCAAGTTTTGATAAACTGTGATCTGTATATAAAATGCAACATTAATTCCACATTCTACTAAATGTTAAGTAAGTACATTCCTATGGGCAACTGTTGAAGCTCAATACTAATGAAATAATTCATAATATCCCAAAAAAATGAAGGCTAATACTATAAATTAAAAATTTGGTAATATTAATACTATTCTCTCAAGAAATATATCAATTTACGAGATAAGTGACCAACAATGTAACAAACAACATAAAATGTGTGTGAAACATTAAAATTAACTGAGACCATACACCAAATAGCACACAAAAATGAATGAAAACATGATAGCTTTCAGACAAATCATTTAGCAAGCCAGAGCTCACACAAGCAGAGTCAGAGTCAGAGTCTCTCTCTCTCTCTCTCTCTCTCTCTCTCTCTCTCTCTCTCTCTCTCTCACACACACACACACACACACACACACACACACACACTTGTGCCGGCTGAACACGCACAGCTGTTAATGCAGTTGAGCAGGTAGGCTAGGATGAGGGCAAGTGTCAGGTGGGATGGGCTGAGGATGAACGAGGTGGGAAGTAGGATGAGGAGGGGTTGGGGGTGGGAGGGTTCGCAGAGCAGAGGGAGGCAGGGAGAGGCAGCAGGTGTGTGGGATAGGTATGTGACACACAGGCACTGTAGACAGTGAGTTTTTGAGGCATATAATGATGATGACATGCAAGTGTGGGGGATAGGTTGACAAGACAGAGGGAAAGGAGTCTGTTGTGTAGATGGTGTGTGTGCAGCGGGTTATGAGTGATAAAACCAGTGGGATTATGGGAGTGAAGGATATGTTGGGAGGATAACTCCCACCTACAAAGTTCAGGAAATCTAGTGACGGGGGGAAGGACACAATCACACAGGTTGTGTAGCAGCCATTACACTCGTGCTCATTGTGGTACTGGATGGTCAAAACTGTTCTCAGCCATAGTTCAGCAGAGGCCATTCATTCCACAGCTGGATGGTGGTCATGCCCACACAGAAATCTGTGTAGAAATTGCAGCAGAGCAGGTACAAGACATATTTGCTATAATAGGTGGCCCTGCCTCTGTCGAGGGTAGGGTAAGCCTGCAACAAGACGAGTATGAAGTGCCGGGTGGGTGAATCGAACAGGTCTTGTACCAGAGTCTTTGACAGGGATATGACTGATGTGGTAAGGGGGTTGGCATAGCAATACACCACGATGATGTGCAGGCTCACTGGGAGGCAGAATATCACTTTAGAAGGTGTAGTCGAGTATCCCTCACTTCCAGGAACGACAACATGTGGGTCTTTCAGTAGTTAATGCAAGACTTTTCTCATAGCAATTTCAGATGAAAAAATGAGGAATTTGTTGTGGGAAATTGTGGAATATTCCCACTACATCCCCTATATTGTCATGAAATTCCAAAAGGTGGCGGCACTATACGTCAACTTCAAAACAGCGGCTGTAACAGAGGTGTATTGCAAGCAGAGAGCTGTAATTGAGTTTCTTTTGGCAGAGAACCAGAGCATTGCAGGCATTCATAGGTGCTTCAAGAATGTCTACAGAGACATGGCAGTGAACAAAAGCACAGTGAGTCACTGGGTGAGGCATCTGTCATCAAAACAAGGGTGTGCACACCTGTCGCATCTCCTGCGTGCAGGCCGTCCACAAACAGCTGTCACTCTTGCAATAGGGGGTGTGTCACCACAAAACTGCAAACCAACTTCTCCTTCTCTATAAAACTGCAGAACACAACAGGAGCTCACGAAACTCCACTGGACTGGTCTGGTGGTGGTGGTGGTGGTGGTGGTGGTGGTGGTGGTGGTGGTGGAGGAGGAGGAGGAGGAGGAGGAGGAGGAGATTAGCGTTTAACGTCTTGTCGAGAACGAGGATATAAGAGTCTGAACAAAGGCTCTGATTACGAAAGGCTGCAGCTGTACCCTTTCAAAAGAAGCATTCCGGCATTCACCTGTAGCGATTTAGGAAAATCACCCGGACTGTTCTTCCTCGCCAACCTAAAGCCCAGATACTGTGCCTTCCCATTTCCACGTGTTTGCCCCAGTGATTGATGCACTCTGTAGAAAGCAGTAAATGGATAACAGTGAGGTTATTGACGCTGTAAGACGTTGGTTACAGCATCGACCAGTAGTGTTGTAATGCGCAGGCCCTCCCAGTATGGTGGCAGAAAGCAGCTGCACTGAACAGAGATTATGTTGAAAAATAGGGTTTTGAAGACAAAAGAGTGAGAAATGATGTGATGTACTGAAATCCTGAATAAAACGAACCCACCCTCAGAAAAAAATGTGTTGCATTAATTACTCAATGCTCCTCATAGATAGTCAAAGCCCAGGCAAAGAACACGGTTCATTTACTCTAATCCGTGGTGATACTGGGTGACAAGAGGCGGGCACTCCTTTTCAGCTGACTCTTGGGGAACGTGGGTGGATTAGAGATGCGTGAGGATATGTCAGGGGAAATCATTGCAGATTAGGTTTGGATGAGCAGAGATCGCAGTTCAGGATGTAGTCTGTGGCGAGGGGTTGTGTTGGGTGGGTAGGTGGAGGGAGAGAGGCAGGAAGTGAGAGGAGGGGTTGGGAAGGGGCAATTGGTGGAAGAGAGGGAGGCAGGCAGTGTGCAGGACAGGAATCCATTAGTGTGTACAGCAGGTGAATGGGACTGAAAAGGGACACACTGGCATCAGAGCTAGTGATTTTGTGCTGCAAAAATGACAATCATGTGTAGGCACCTAGTGTGTGTGTGTGTGTGTGTGTCTGTGTCTGTGTGTGTGTGTGTGTGTGTGTGTGTGTGTGTGTGTGTGTGTGTGTGTGAGATTTGAGATAGAGATAATAAACAATGTTGATGGTGTTAGGACAGCAAACAGTCACAAATTTACTTTCAGTTCCTTTATTCAAAGGGTACCGTTACCGGTTTCAAATCATTGTGATTCATCTTCAGACAGTTTACATGCTTTCTTTATGACATGTGGTGTGTTTTTTACAGATTAATTGTCCTAAAATATAAATAATACATAATTATAAGTACGCCATACACAGATGGTTGCGTTACAGATTTTCGTTGCATGTGACTTACGTGAAATGTCGGTTTGGAGTGTTTGTTTTCATAACATTTGTCCAACAGATGTAAATACATTCCCACTGCATTCTTATTGTTGCATACACATATTTTTCTCACTGAACACTTTAGATTTGGCACCGAGAAGATTTCTACCGTGCACCACATGTTTTGATACATACATAGAGCTTACAAACATATGTGTATCAAAGATGCTATGATATATTGTGACATTTGAAGATGTCATATGTTTGGAAAGGATCATATATTCACTTACGCAACTGAAGTGCCTTTTACACTAGTACAGAGACATTGATTTTTTGAGTTGATACTGTTACATTAATTATAAAGTGTTGGTTTTTTTTCCTGTATAGGTAAAATAGTACATTATTTAACTACATTTAGCATCATGAGAATTATAGTAACATATAAATTTTCTACTCGATCTGCAGATAGGCGTACTAATATTATTTGCTTTGAAGGCTGGAAAATAATTTTTGGAAATTTTTCAGGAAAGGGGTGTTAGCTAACTCTGTCTGTTCATTATGGATATAGTCTGGGGTGCTGTTTTTGTGTGGTTGGTTGCTGTCCTAACACCATCAACATTTGTCTTCAAAGAACAGCCACGGTCTCCACCATGTCATCATGTGACAAAATTGCAATAAACAATGTTCTGGACATACACTTCAGCACATGCCACAACTACTTACTCGCTATGGCCCTATTGTTGTAGGCGACAGGTGTCGGCAGAATCTGAATTGAAGCAGAGTAGTGCTTGATGGCGTTACTGTAATCGGCCACTTTGAAGAAATCGTTGCCTTTATCCTTCTCTCTAGTGGCCAACAGCTCCCGCTCTGTCGGTGTCAAGTTAGCTGTGACATAAATCGGGGCACAAGTCATAGAAGATTTATTTGGCTGCAATGATACTTCAAATTAATGCTCTTGCCTCAACCACATCAGCAAACATTTTTTTTTCTTCTCAGTAGATACCAAACCTTAAAAATTATTGAATAAAGGAAGCCCTTTCTCATGTAGGCTGTATTCATTTAGACCATTTTTTTTTATTACAAAGCTAGTTCCACCTTTTTAAATCATTATTAAGTGTTCTGCTAGAAAAAGACATATGCAAGAAAGATGTACCATATTTACAAGATGTGCAACCAATCCCATCTGTTTGGAAATCAGTGTTCTTGACGGTTTTATGGTCATATAGTGCAATTAAATGCTCTGTCTGTTTGAAATCACATGAATTATAATGTCCGCTTCTCCACTACGTTTAACACTAAAGGTTGCATCAAAAACTGAACACAGAACATTTCCACCCTGCTCTTGTAATGAAACTGCATTTTCACTATTTAGTAAATAATATGATACACCTGGTTAATATGCAGTGCAATCCAATAAAATTTTTATTTATTTATTTTTACTTTATGTCTATTTATTACAGTTAAACCAAGCACAGACACATATCAATGCGAAATTACAAGGAGGAGAAAAATTGTGTCACAAAATTTTAACCTTGGATAGCTGATGCCAGTAGGAATCAAAATCACTAATGTTGTGCAGGTCGACAACGAACCATTTTTGAACTATGGAAATTTGGCGCCGTGCGCTCAGATTGGCCACGGGATTGCCCTGTTGCCATTCGTCGGTTCACAGGCAGCGCTACGGTTGTCGGTTCAAAAATACAAACTTCCCTTGCCCCGTCACTGCCCCAACATGATACACACACATCTCTAATAGGTCTTGCTGTTTGTCTCCACCTGACATCATTCACACGTAAGCTTCGCTTCGGAGCACACACACGTCAGCTGCGATTTAGTCATGCAGTAACCACAGTGGCACATTGTTCGTTTGAAGAATGACAAGATATGGTTTTTGTTTATGGACTGGCCGACAGTAATGCGCGTGAAGCTCAATGGTTGTATGAGGAATAGTACCCAGCAATATGCCACCCACATCCACAAACGTTTACAGCAATTCACTGTCGACTCGGCAAAACAGACTCGTTAGCAGGCTATCGCAGTGATGCTGGAAGACCTTGAAGACAACGGGATGCTGCATTTGAAGAGACTGTTCTCGAACGATTCGAGAAAGCACCTACAACAAGTACTCGAGCGGTTGGCTACAACATGGGGGTCACTCATCGGTTAGTCTGGGAACGTACTGAGGGACGATGGCCAGCATCCATTTAGTTTCCACCCTGTCCAAGAACTAAATCGTGTGGCAAACTATGAACAAAGGCTGGGGTTTTGCCGGAGGTTTCTACGATGTGTTACACAAGGTCCCGACTTCCCCAGCATTGTGTTGTTTACCGACGAGTGCACCTTCCATCGGGATGGCATTTACAACCCTTTAAACATTCATTGCATGGCAAGTGGAAATCCTCACGTCACATATGTCCACGGACACCAGGAATGATTTTCACTCAACATTTGGGCAGGCATTGTGGGGGACCATCTGACTGGCCTGGTCCATCTAAGTTCTCGACTTACTGGGGCAAATTACCTTCATTTTTTGCAAGAAGCTCTACCCGGCCTACTGGAAGATGTTCCCTTGACATATGGCAACGCATGTGGTTGCAGCATGATGGGGTGCACACACATAACAGTCATGCTGTGCCCGGATATTTAAACAGGGTGTATACGTGGACAAGGAAAAAAAATTCTCGGATTTCGCCTGGATTTCCCGGTTAAAAATACACTTTCTCCTGGGTAAAGATACACTTTTTCCGTGTTAAGTGACAGTATACTCTTATTTGGCACTGTAAAACTCATCAATCCTTTGAATGTTTATTGTTTTATATACCGGAGAAGAATTTCCCGCCACTTTAAAAAACAAAACTCAGGAGGGAAAAACACGTTTTGAAAGACCTTTGATGTGCAGCAACATGTACACTGCATGTCTTCGTATTACGAAGGTATAAATTCGAATTCACCAAACACTGCATGTCACCTTCCGAAGCATTGAAATCGAGATTCCGATGCGCTTTTGTAAGCCCGTCATAGTTAATTTCACATGATCTCGCAGCTGATGACAACATAGGACACGTGGTGTAGTCAGCAAATAGCAGGATCACTCTTAACTAGTGTGAACACACAAATAAGAAAAGTTAATGATTTAAATTAATTTACATAGCATTCTCATATAATATTGGTCTTCTACATATAATGTTGATCTTTTTGCACTTGTTACACTTTAAGATACATCACACAAATGTGCCAGTAAAATTTTTAATAACGACGTAAGTGTCTGATCTTCTTGGCTCGAAATTCTTCTAAATGGTCGTCCTCAAAGAGTTGATTTTTAAATGAGAGTCAAACGCTTTGCGATTTAAGAAATTCATTGTACATTCTCACACATAGCTCATCTTAGGTAAAAGAAAATCTGCTTTGAATGTAACACTTTTCAAACCACCATTCATAATATTTTCCCGCAACCTGTTAGAAATAGGTTCGTTTCTGCAGTTGCAAGAGAGCGCCAGATAAGCGTCACCATGCTTGCGCAGCTACGATGACACAGGAAACCCATATGTTTGTACGTGTAAAAAATTAAAAGATCTTACATTATGTCATAAAAGAAACAAGACACCAGAGGATACTTCAAGAGTGTCGGAATTTCGCAAACCATACCAAAATGCATAATTCGGCTTAAAATGCACATTCGTAGGTAAATTTTTTTGGAATACCAGTACTGTATTATCTCATGTTTGGTTCTTTATTATGGCATAATGCTATACGTGCACTTGAAATGCAGTGAACAGTTGAAACTAGCCAATAGTGTGAAATTAAACACTTAGTTTCAAATAAATTGACTGCCTCAATGAAAAGATTAATGAAAGACAAATCTCTTTAGCAAACCGGCAAAAATAACTTCATTGCTCTGTAAGGCGATTAATGTTTGAGTGTCAGAAAGGTGGAAATAAAATCTAAAACTAGTAACATATTTTAGCCTTACGTAATAATGCAAACGTATTTTAATTCATTTGATAGCTCCCGGCCACAAAAATCCGTTTTGTTATCATTTAACGTGAGAGCAATAAACGAAGAGAAAACAACAAAATCACTAAACGTAAACACAGGTCACGTGGAGACGACCCACCTTCCCACCACAACTCAGACTGCTCTGTGCATCAGCCCCAGATTTACTAATTTCCGAACCGGGGCAATATTAAGAAGTGGCGCCCACCCACACTTCTTTAACCAGAAGCGGAAGAAGGTATTACTCATACGCGACTCAAATGCGCATGCGCAAGAGCCCGCACGCAACTGCTTAAAAGAATCTAATTTAAACAGTTGTCACGCCACCCTCCTCATCGGAGGCAATTTGTTGTTACAAAGCATTACACAGTCTTCCTACAGCCTTTAACATTTTGCTGTTGGCAGACGCTTGTATAAGCACTGTTTTGTTGTTGTATACGGCGCATTTCTTTTCGTTTTTTCCCCCCCTCTCGTCCATGTTTTGTTGCTGCAGTATTATTCTGCAGTAGCGGGATACAGTAATATCCTTTGTTAGAGTATTGGTTCTTACCAGTGAAAATCACAAAAATCTAACTGAAAACTAAAACAATGAAAACTTCCCGGAATTCTAAACAATTCCCGGGTTTTTCCCGGTTTCCTCCCGGATGAAAAAATTCCCGGGTTTTTCCCGGATCTCCCGGTTGTCCCAGGTCGTATACACCCTGTTAAATGAACTCTTCGATGGCCAGGTAATTGCAGAGGTGTTCATAGGACATGGCCTCCACGACCACCGGACTTCATGCCACTGGACTTTTTTCTATGGGAATTCTTCAAGGGTCTTGTTGACCTACCCAGATGCGAATCACCCAGAAATGAACAGGATTTAATGGATCACATTCAACATGGCGCCATTCACATCAGGGCAATACCGGGAATCTTTGAAAGAGTTTGGCAAAACACCGTTCAATGTTATCAAGCTTGTGTCACATCAGAGGGTTCCTAGTTCAAGTATCTGCTTTAAATAATGTCTTTGCTACAAAAAAGGCCCTTTTCAGGGCCGACACAATTTGTAAAAAGACTTTCTGTATGCAAACTAACAGCTGTTGATGGGTTTGTCCCCAGTACGTCTTTTCATGAAACTACAATGGATGTGTCAGGACCCTGGCAGATTTGCCCCCAGGCCCCAACAGTGGAAGGATGGCACGCTACCATCGAGCATGTGGGCCACCTTCGATACATCGCAATCTCCAGCAGGCAAAGCATTTGTAATCGTGCATTGTCCAGAGCATCCAAAAACAAAATCAAATGGCTCTGAGCACTATGGGACCTAACTGCTGAGGTCATCAGTCCCCTAGAACTTAGAACTACTTAAACCTAACTAACCTAAGGACATCACACACATCCATGCCCGAGGCAGGAGTCAAACCTGCGACTGTAGCGGTCACATGGTTCCAGACTGTAGTGCCTAGAACTGCTTGGCCACTCCGGCCGGCCATCTGACAACAGGGCAATACCGCAGACAATCTGAGCGCATGGCACCAAGTTTCCGTAATTTAAAATTACGTTACGCTGCAGAAGGGCATGAATTTGAGAAAGTAATCGTCACTGGTCATGAGTGATGGGCATACCACCACACACCCCAAACCAAGCAAGCCTCTACGAAGTGGAAATATGCTGGTTATCCGGTACAAAAAAAAATTCAAACTGACTGAATCTACTAGGAAAGTGCTGTGACAGTGTTCTGCATTATGCATGGTGTATTACTAGTGGACTCTGCTGAACATGAGGCCACTTTGAACACTGCAGCCAACATTAAAACTTTGGTTAAATTGTGTCATGCCCTGTTTAACAAACATGACAACTAACATTGACAGTGTCAAACTTCTTCATGACAATGTTCACCCCACCTTGCTGCTCCTGTTTATGAGAAAATTGCTAAACTTTCTTGGGAGGTGCTCGAGCATCCACTATACCGTCCGGACATTGCACATTTGGACTTTTCTTCTGTTCGGTCCCATGAAGAAATTCCTAGCCGGCTAACACTATGACAGATGCGGAAATGAAAAGCAGAAGTCCATAGATGGCTATACTCCAACCAAATGGACTTCAACAAACAGGGCATTTTGAAACTGGTACCACAATGGGAGAAATGTGTTGAGAATGCTGTTGACTATGTAGAGAAATAGGCGAATTATGCGAGTTCATTTCAGATTATTTCTTTTTTTTCTTTTTTTTTTTTGTTACCTATTAAACATTTTAATAATAAAATTATTGTGCGTTACTTTCTGATGTTCCCTCATAAAATCTGGGGAGTAAACAAAGCAACTCAAACAACAGGAAAAGATCACAACATTTTGGGCAACTTTAAAATTTAGTACAGTGTTCTCACAATTATTTGTGTGTGGATTATTTGTGCATACAAAAACACACGCCACACACACCCAGGGACCAGAAGCCCAAGTTGTGGGCTGCTGGGGGCAACCACTGATTCTAAGACGGACCGGCAGCAGAATACAACTGTGCCGAGCCATGCCCGAGCACGCACAGACATTGGCCACCGACACTACTACCCATTAAGTAGACACCATCCCAAATTCACATTTGAAAATATCTCAAACCTTCATGTTTTTTTATTATTTGGGCATCTTCTCTTCCCCACACTTTCCCGAATAAACAGGAGTACACTGTACTTCCTTTTTCTACAGGACACTGACAGCTTTACAAGAGAAAGCCCGACGACAAACCTGGTATCGCCATCTCGGCATTTCCCTTCCCCACTTTCTTCATTTCGTCCTGCAGGCGCTGCACCTGCAGCTGCTCCTCCCGCCGCTTCCTCTCCCTCTCCTCTTGCTGCTGCTGCTCCTCTATCTCCATCAACGTCAACTCCTTGTCTGCATCGTACTTCTCCCAGGCCGAGTAGTCCCGCGGCACTGGACTGCGCATCGCTGGAGGTACTTGCTGTGCAGTTTTAGACTGTGTCATAGCCTGTGGGAGAACCAAAGATAATAGAATGTAATGAAAACACATTAAAGTTAGCTTGAGACCCATAAAAGCAATCTGCTGCAGCATCTGTTATTATATTCTAAGCTCTAATATAACAAGGCTCCCAAGGAAAGAAAAAAGCTCTACAGCATAGGCTGTCATGGCTGGTATTTACTGTATTCAGCCAAGAATAAGATAAGCCTGAATATAAGGCGAGCACCCCCCCCCCCCCTTTTTTTTTTAAGAAGATCCTTGAAAGAAACTTTTAACATATTCTGGCTAATCAAAATGACAAACTTTTATGGACAATATATCTGTCTAAAAAATTAGCATTACACCTATTCTAACTTATGCTATTTATTGGTTGTCTACATTCTGATAATAAAAGAAGAAAAAATAAAACAAAAAGAAAATGTTTACATTAAATTTCATCTTCACTGCTGCCTTTGTTTAGCCTATCATCTGTGGTACCACTATTTTTAATAATAATAATAATAATAATAATAATAATAATTCTGCCTTGCTCTAAACCCACTATCTAACATGCTAAATAATACAAATTATGGATATAATATTACTGGAACATACCAACACAAAATCACACATTTGCTATATATGGATGATCTAGAACTACTGGCAGCAACAAATCAACAACTCAACCAATTACTAAAGATGACAGAAGTATTTAGCAATGGTATAAATATGGATTTTGGAACAGACAAATGTAAGAAAAACAGCATAGTCAAGGGAAAACACACTAAACAAGAAGATTACATATTGGATAACCACAGCGACTGCATAGAAGCGATGGAAAAAACAGATGCCTATAAATATCTAGGATACAGACAAAAAATAGGAATAGATAATACAAATATTAAAGAAGAACTAAAAGAAAAATATAGACAAAGACTAACAAAAATACTGAAAACAGAATTGACAGCAAGAAACAAGACAAAAGCTATAAATACTTATGCTATACCAGTATTGACCTACTCATTTGGAGTAGTGAAATGGAGTAACACAGACCTAGAAGCACTCAATACACTTACACGATCACAATGCCACAAATATAGAATACATCACATAATTCAGCAACAGAAAGATTCACATTAAGCAGAAAGGAAGGAGGAAGGGGATTTATCAACATAAAAAACCTACATTATGGACAGGTAGACAATTTAAGAAAATTCTTTACATAACGAGCAGAAACTAGCAAAAGACACAAAGCAATCACTCATATAAATACATCGGCTACACCATTGCAATTTCATAACCACTTCTACAACCCTTTAGATCACATAACATCAGCAGATACGAAGAAAGTAAATTGGAAAAAGAAAACACTACATGGCAAGCACCTGTATCATCTAACACAGCCACACATCGATCAAGACGCATCCAACACATGGCAAAGAAAAGGCAATATATACTGTGAGATGGAAGGATTCATGATTGCAATACAGGATCAAACAATAAACATCAGATATTACAGCAAGCATATTATTAAAGATCCCAATACCACAACAGATAAATGCAGACTTTGCAAACAACAAATAGAAACAGTAGATCACATCACAAGCGGATGTACAATACTAGCAAATACAGAATACACCAGAAGACATGACAATGTAGCAAAAATAATACATCAACAACTTGCCATACAACATAAACTAATAAAACAACACGTTCCCACATACAAGTATGCACCACAAAATGTACCGGAGAATGATGAATACAAATTATACCGGAACAGAACCATTATAACTGATAAAACACCACCACATAATAAACCTGACATCATACTCACCAATAAAAAAAAGAAATTGACACAACTAATCGAAATATCCATACCCAACACAACAAATACACAGAAGAAAACAGGAGAGAACATTGAAAAATACATCCAACTGGCTGAGGAAGTCAAGGACATGTGGCATCAGGATAAAGTTGACATTATACCAATTATACTATCAACTACAGGAGTCGTACCACACAGTATCCACCAGTACATCAACGCAATACAGCTACATACAAACATGTATATACAACTACAGAAATCTGTAATTATTGATACATGTTCAATTACCCGAAAGTTCCTAAATGCAATGTAACATATACCACACAGTTAAAAGGAAGTTACGCTTGATCAAGGTCCACGTCACTTTCCATTTTTAACTAGACATAACGTCTGAGAAAGGAAAGAAATAAGAACAATCTATTATAACAAAAAGTTCATATCCATTAATGCAAAATTGAGGTACTACAACACTGTCGTACTTCCGGAGGCACTGTATGCATCTGAAACAACACAAATAGGTGGGCAAACTAAAACCGAAGAAATAGAGAAACCAGGAAGGAAAATTCTCAGGAAAAGTTTTGGCCCGATACAAGAGCAAGGAATCTGGAAGAAGAGACCAACATCAGAATTATACAAATACACAGATAAGATTATGGATACAATAAGGAAAAGAATAATGCAGTTCTACGGACATATCCACAGGATGAATGAAAACAGAATTTCAAAGCGAATTCTTAAAGTCCAACTCAGGCAGGGGAAAAACAAAACGGATAAAAGCAGTTGAAGAGGACCTCAGACAAGCACACATAACAGTAAACGATGCAGCAAATAGAACTGAATTCAGGAACATCATAAAAAAACATATATTTGACACCACAACACGGAAGAGACCAGGATGCAAATGGACAGCGGAGCGAAAGAAACAACACAGAGAACACATGAAGAAAATTTGGGCTCAGAAAAAACAAACAATGATCATAAAGGAATTCAACTTCAAACGCTATCTTTAAATGGGAATAATAAAAAATTGTAATAATAATAATAATAATAATAATAATAATAATAATAATAATAACCACCACCCCTATACAGAGTTGTGAAACTTATATCTCCATTGTTACACATATTTGGGTGTTTCTTCCAAATATTTTAACACAAAGCGGATTTCGCTTCTATACTGATGTGAGAATGTTACAATGTCTTTTACTACAAAAACATATCGCCAGCTTGCCGCTCTCTCACTGGCTGTGTAGAACCGACAGCTGACACACCCCTATCGTTTGCATCATACCTCACAATGAGTACTGATAACACTGTTGCACTAAACACGTGAGTACACCACTGGCCGCAGTTTAGACTTTAGCATCTCCTGCAGAAATGTATGCTATTGTTAAGTATCTGACCAATTTTAAAGTCAATTCAATTCTGAATACAAATGGATACAGGCAAACATTTTAAACACGGTAGAAGTTAATAAAAAGCTAAAATATGCAGTACCGACTCCCACGGTTGGCAGTGAGACGAAATTTGTTGCCCGCTCATCTCTCCCCTCCCCACCTCCCCACACTTATTACACTTCTCAGCTAAGGAGATATCACTGTCCCACGGGTCAAATGACACGTGATTGATCAAACAATATCAATAATGCATTGAGCACTCTGTATCAGAAACTCTTCAAAACAAATTTATACAGCCAAAGCTTCATCTGTCAATGTAAAAAGAGCCCTATATTAATCTACTGAACACAGTAGAAACTACAAAACCCAGGACTTGAATACTGCAGCAAGCAGATACATTTGATTATCATCGTCAACAACTGGACGTGACACATAAGCAGACTAAAAAGTACCGTTTCATTCTCCTCCCACAATATACTCAAGTCATGTTCTGCTTTGTAACCTCATTGAAGCAAAAACGATTCAGATGAACATTCTTCATTGAATTAACAGCAGGGGAGTGTTAAAACAGAAATTAGGCCCTTGTCTAAGTAAGGCCTGTTTCTCTGCCTAACATTTCATCTCCTAATGCCTATCGTAATGAAACTGGTCTGACTGCATCATTCTCTATGTATCAGGTGTAATTTCTGATACAAGATGTTTTAACACACATTTTCAGTTATAATAAATTTTGTAATTATTCCTTATGAAGAAGGTCTTGATTATTTTGATGAATGTAAATGTCAGAGTGTATGTAAGCAACGAGAAATTTAATAATCTTTGACCAATATGTTATTACCTTTGCATTTAATAATCTATGGACTATCCGTGGGTGAAGAAATGAGCTCCTGTGGAGTACGTTATTGAGAGAAATTGGGCGAGTATTGCCCATTGTGTTTAAACGACAATGCTCAAAAGAACCACAAAGAAAAAGTGTTGTTTAAAATTAGTGACATTATTTCAACATGACGTGCTATGTCCTCCCTACCAAAATGTCCTCAACCCAGTCACAAATTTCACTTCATACCCCCATATGCTCATACCTCTGAGAATAAGCGCAGGTGTGGTAATGACTCAAATGCTTTCCAGAAATCAAAAAAACACTGCCTCTACGTGACTGCCTCGATTAAAAGCTTTCAATATGTTGGGAGAAAAGGCCGAGTTTGGTTTCACATGACTGATGTTTTTGGAATCTATCCTGGTTGATACGTAGATTCTGTTCAAGACACCTAGTTATGTTTGAGCAAAGAATGTGCTCTAAGATTCTGCAAGAAATGAATGTTAAGGATATTGGACAGTAGTATTGTGGATCACTTCTACTACCCTATGACATCTTCCAACCACCAGGCATGGTTTTCTGTTCAAGGGATTGACAACAGATAATAGTTAACAGAGGGGCTAACTCGGCTGCAAATTAAGTAGAGAATTTGACAGTGGGGCTTTATTCAGTTTTAATGATTTCAATTGCCACTGGCACTAACATTTATTTCAATCATCTATTCAATGGCTAAAGGATTAAAATGGGGCAGTTATCCTGGGTTTTCCTTTGTAAAAGAATGTTTGGAAATGCTTTGCTACACTCACTCAATTTCAGTTCCTGCCTCATCCCTGAATGACTAACTTTGATGGCACTAAACAACCTTTACATACAACCAGAATTTCTTTGGGTTTTGTGAAAGATCATTTGACACAATCCTATTACAGAAGCCATTGAAGGCTTCACACACGATCAAATGTAAACAGTAACTAGTAAAAGAACCATCAATACTTACGCCAATGATCATAAAAGCAATTGTCATCTGGGCTACAAAGATAAATTGACAGAGGCAGTGTCAGTAGCAAACAATACCCTGAGACCAGGGTCGAAGTGGTGCTATACCAGGATATACAGCGGAGCCAAAGGAATTCAAAAGCACCTTTACAACTTTAACAGAAAAGGCAGAGGACTTAAGTTAGATTAGTTATCGGCATCAGTGCTAAATGAAGCAAATGGGTCATTCCATGTCAAATGAACAAATGAAACCATCATTTTCAACCTTACCCTCTTTGATTTAAATGAAATTAAGTATGCCTATAGTACTCATAAATAGTACCACAAATTAATTTTTTCACATTTTTCTGATAAAAAGTTACCGAGTAATGGACTTTCAAAGGCATACAAACTTACAGACTCTTGTGAGGTTTGTACAAAAGTACCTTTAAGCTAGATTCAAAACACATTTCAGAGTTAATCACAATTTCACTACAGCTGCCTCACAACAAAAGAATGTGTGGGTCACTTTCTACAATAGGTGAAAATTGCTGACAATATTAACCAGAGATAAAATACTGAATAGATTACAGATGGCAACACCAAAGAATCATTTTATATATAATCTTTAAAATGAGAGATAGCTTTCTTTTTTTCTTTTTTTCCCGTGGTTTTACAGCTATTAAGAAATAGTTCGCACTAAAGTTTAATAAGCAGTTATTCGTTTCAAAAGTACAATTTGTGGACCATGTAACAAAATCTAACACTGTAATATTTTCATGTGTAGCAAAATAATGGAAATTCACCTGACTGTGATTTTGGAGAATTGTCGTAAACATAAAATTGCTTTTGATAGTGATCCCATGCTCATTTCAGAATATGTACATGTAAAGTGTATCTTCCACATATGTTTTTTGAGACTTTTAAAAGTACAGTTTTTCAAAATTTGGTAAATTCAACAATGTTGTTTTTTTTAAACAGTTTGTGTATATATATTAAACTAATGATGTTTGGTATCATATAAAAGAGCTTTCAATTAAGTAAATTTTATTGTTCTACCTTAATTAGAACACGAGTTGTAAAGAAATTTGTCATCTTTTCAATTTTTGAAGGTACATTACTCTAACCTTTTGTCATAAAAATGTGAAAAAATTAATTTGTGTTATGATTTATGAGTAATATATGCATAATTAATATCAAAAAAATCTGAGAGGGTCAGGTTGTTGTACTTGTTTGACATGGAATTGCCCAAATACACTATCCAGCCCCATTAATGTGACCACATGCCAAAAGCTTGAATAACCAACTTTTGTAACAGAGACTGCTGCGGGACACACAGGAAGAGAGTTAGTGAGGTTCTGGAAGGTACCGACAGGGATGTGGAGCCACGGAGAGTCCAGTGCCGTGGTCAGGTGCACTACATTTTTCAGATGAGGACCTCCAGTGGGTACGGGTGTTCGAGGTGGTCTCACAGATTCTCAATTGGGTTTAAATCTGGGGAGCTTGGTGGCCTGGGCAGTACAGTAAACTCACCCTGGTGATCTTCGAACCACGCACGTACAATACGAGTTGGGTGATACACTGCACCATCCAGCTGGTATATGCCATTGCGCTGAGGAAGAACAAACCACATGTATGTGTGAACATGGCCCTGAATGACAGATATACTTGTCTTGATCCACTTTGCCTCCCAAAATGTGGACACCACCCACAGAATGTCCTCTGGCCTGGACCCTTCTGACAATTTTTGCAGGGAGTTTGCTTTCAGACATTTCGTGCCACACTCACCAATGGCTAGCTGTCCTAAACTAAACTCCTCCGGAGCAGGCCACGAAGGTCCAACAGTACCGGCCAGCCACCGTGTCATCCTCAGCCCCTAGGCATCAATGGATGCAGATGTGGAGGGGCATTTGGTGAGCACACCACTCTCCCGGTTATATGTAAGTTTCAGAGACCGAAGCCGTTACTTCTCAATCCAGTAGCTCCTCAGTTTGACTCACAAGGGCCTAGTGCACCCCGCTTGCCAACAGCTCTCGTCAGACCGGACGGTCACCCGTCCGAGTGCTAGCCCAGCCCGACAGCGCTTAAGCTTCGGTGATCTGACGGGAACCGGTGTTACCACTGTGACGAGGCCATCGGTGGCTAGCTGTCCCACAGAGCAAAAATCTGACTCGTCTGAGAAGACGAGTGTCACCACACTGAGGATGTCAGTTGTGATATTGGTGTGCAAATTCCAGCCTTTGTTGGTGATTAACAGCAGTCAGCACGGTTGCATGAGCCAGCCACGTGCTGCAGAGGCCATAAGCAGCAATGTTTGCTGAACTGTCATTCAGGAGACAGTGTCGGTAGCCCTCGGTTCATCTGGGTGGTCAGTTGCTCAATAGTTGCACGTCTATTCGCCCGTACACATCTCCAGTCGCCATTCACCACTGTCGACTATGGGCCCCGGTAAACCACAGTTGCCTAGGCGCTGGAGTTGGATAGTGCCATTTTGCCGTGCACAATATACTTCAACCATAGAGCCATACGAACAGTTTACAGACTTACCTGTTTTGGAAATGCTTTCAGCCTTGGCCCAAAAACCAATGATAATTCACTTTTGCGCGGCAGATAAATCGATCCTATAACACTATAAGACAATCACTGCGCTGCTTTCCACGTCCCCTTCCACTGCTAGTGCTCCCACCTGCAGTCTGCGAGTGGTGTGTGACGATGTCAAACGTAGGCAATGATCACATTAATGTGACCGGACCATGTTGTACCGACTCTTTTTCACTACGAGTTCCAATCACAGATCGACGCAGCCCTATGAACTTAAGCAGTGATCAGATGTGTCACGAGCCAACGGCTATGTGATTATGTGAAAACAGTTTGGCTAGCTGAGATTGCTTGCATTCAAATAGCAACTAAGCCTTTACAGCCTCTGAGGATACTTCCATTGTAAGAAGAAGAAACATCGGCCATGGAAACACACCTTAAGACTGTGACCTAATGCCACTACAACTGAAACCACCATCCGAGGAGCTTCTGTCCACACCGCAACGCTGAAGGGCCGAGCAAACAGAATGTGTTCTCAAATACGTGATAGGCTCAACTATTTTTGAGTTCTAAAACCTAGTATGTTTTCACTGACGGCAAGTGTTTGTCAGAGATGAGGTAAGATCAGCATCAGGAGTGACTTATGGAAGTAGGACAGGACCAATCCAGTTCTCTGTGTACATAAACGTTCTGCCAAACAGGACAAACAGCAATAAGACAATTTGCTGACAAGTTCAGGATGACTCAAATAGAATTTCTATTTGATGTGACGGTTGACAGCTTTCCCAACAGTATTAGTGGTACATTGCTCAGCCCAGCTATCTGACCAGGAAGAAATTAAAGAGTGAAAATGTATCTAAAATTATGTCACTCTGATCTACACCAACCCCCCCCCCCCTCTCTCTCTCTCACACACACACACACACACACACACACACACACACACACAAAAGAAGGGGAGAGGTGGTGTGTCAAGACCAAAGCTTCCAACACATCATTTGCTAATGGGACATGAAAGAGGGGAAATTACAACAAGATAAAATGAATCATTTGCCGTGCACAGCTAGGTGGCTTTCACAGTATTAAAATAAATCTAATCCAGATGTAGACAGTTAATCACTGGCCAAAGATAGCTTAGGCACCCAAGAATGTGCCTACAACTTAAAATGGTCACAATAGAACACGATGTTCCAAATCGCTAAAATATTTTTAGAAAGCTAAAATAAACAGAGGTTTTTAAGGTTGCACACTTACACTTGCAGGTTTTGCAGAGGCAGACACTTTAGCTCTTGACCGCACTGCTGGCAATTCTGACACATCCATCGGTTCTGACGCAGCCATCTTCATCTCTTTCTCTTTCGCACGCATCTCGTCACTCCATTTCTAAAATATAAACAATCACACTTGCTATGTACTTTCCGTGTAACTAAAGTAATTCACATACTAACAATGTAGGAAGATGTAGATTGCTACTTACTGTAAAGCTGACACGTTAAGTTACAGGCAGGCACAATTAAAAGACAGTTACACACAAGCTTTCAGAAACAGCCTTTGCAGAAAGAGAGACACATGACGTTCATTCACACAAGCAAGCACACCTCATGCAGACATGACCGCCAACTCCAGAATGCCATTCTGGATGAACAAGGTTAACAATGAAACTTCCTGGCAGATTAAAACTGTGTGCCGGACCGAGACTCTAACTCGGGACCTTTGCCCTTCGCGGCCAAGCGCTCTACCGACTGAGTTACCCAAGCACGACTCGTGCCCCGTCCTCACAGGTTTAATTCCACCAGTACCTCGTCTCCTACCTTCCAAACTTCTAGAAACATTCCCCAGGCTGTGGCTAAGCCATGTCTCCGCAATATCCTTTCTTCCAGGAGTGCTAGTTCTGCAAGGTTCGCAGGAGAGTTTCTGTGAAGTTTGAAAGGTAGGAGACGAGCTACTGGTGGAATTAAAGCTGTGAGGACGAGGCGTGAGTCGGTAGAGCACTTGCCCACAAAAGGCAAAGGTCCCGAGTTCGAGTCTCGGTCCGGCACACAGTTTTAACCTGCCAGGAAGTTTCATATCAGTGCACACTCCGCTGTAGAGTGAAAATTTCATTCAAGGTTAACAATATTATGGAAAAGATAGATTGCTACTTACTGGAAAAGATAGATTGCTACTTACCATAAAGATGATGAAACATTGAGCTGCAAGCAGGAGAACAAAAATTGTGGCATTCTAGCTGGAGCAACCGAACTTAGCGGTGTTGTGTGTGTGTGTGTGTGTGTGTGTGTGTGCGCGCGCTTTTCCGAAGAAGGCTTTGGCCTAATGCTAAATGTGTAACAGTCAAACAATGGAAAATCCAGGATGGAATGTAACAATACCAGAGAAGGAAAGTTGCTACTCCCCATATAGCGGAGATGCTGAGTCGCGATACGCACAACAAATAGGCTGCATTCTATGTAGGCACGACAACCAACAAGCTGTCTGTCCGCATGAATGGCCAACAACAAACTGTGGCCAAGAAACAGTTGGACCACACTGCTGCTGAACATGCTACCAAACATATCCCTCATCTCAATGACTGCTTCACAGCCTGTGCATATGGATCCTTCCCACCAACACCAGCTTTTCTGAATTGCACAGGTGGGAACTTTCCCTGCAATACATCCAACGTTCCCGTAACCCTCCCGGCCTCAACCTTCGTTAGTCACTGTCCTCACCCATCCAGCCCCCTCCCTGATCCCATTCCAGCACTACACAGCCATAATTTCACCACCACACCCAGTCTTAATTTCTTTTTCTTTCTCTCCTTTCTGCTACTTATCCCCTCCCCCCTCCGCACCTTCTCTCCTGCCCTCTGTCTAAACTGCAACACTTCACTGTCCGCCACTCCCGCCATACAATCCCTCCCTCTCGCCGTCCCAGCCTCCTCTTTACCCCACCCAGTTGCCACTCCCACCATGCACTGGTGGTGCTGTTCGCAGTGTGGTCTCAGCTCTCTCAGACGGCAGATTTGTGTGCAAGTTGCGTTTGTGTGTGTGTGTGTGTGTGTGTGTGTGTGTGTGTGTGTGTGTCTACTGCTGACGAAGGCCTTAATGGCCGAAAGCTTTAATTGTGTGAATCTTTTTGTTGTGCCTATTGCGACTCAGCATCTCCATTAATGTGTAACAGTGTTTTCATTGTGCCTGTCTGCAACTCAATGTGTCATCTATATGGTGAGTAGCAATCTAACCTTTTCATAATGTTGTAGATATTCCAACATGGACTTTGCATTGTTTAATGAACAAGGTTAACTTAACAACTAAGATGAGGCTACATCACTAGCAAATGAATGTCTGGTAATGTCTAAACTGATATCTGTGACTACTCAATTCAGTTGCTCAAACTGCTGTGGTTTTTAATAATTTAGTAGCTCACACACAATTGATTTGGGGAGAGGCTGCCACCAAAAAACCTTTAAGCAAAGTTCCGATTGAGACCCTACGCCAGAATGAGTCACAAGATCATGACAACCATCAGCTGACAAACTGACCAACAATAAAGCTTGTTTCTTGGCTGTTGGCACATACTAAAAATAACTGGAGATGTTAACATGGTAACTAACAATTTCTGGTAAGTTACCATTTTTGTTCCACCCATGCCAAAAAAAAAAGTAATACATGGCTCTACTCAGTCATAAATACATTTTAACCACATAAATTAGTGTTATGTAAGAGTTACACAATGGTGTCACTTTGTATTTTGTAAAGTTGACATACGATACACATAATAAGCCCCAAAATATTCATCAAAGATTTGTCTATTACATAATACAAACTTCCTGAATTAATCTTGCATCTTTGGTTTTTATATCAAATAGTGCATTAATTACGACAAAAAGTTATTGTGCTGTTCTATAACCAACACATTATCAGAATATTTATTTTAAATGCACATTTGATGGATTCATCAACTGACAATCTAATTCTTACCTACAAACTTAACCTTAACACGAGGTTTCATTACGTGTTACTTTGTCATCTCTCTCTCTCTCTCTCTCTCTCTCTCTCTCTCTCTCTCTCTCCCCTCCTCCCCCCCCCCCCCCCACACACACACGCACGCACGATCACACCCTACCCAATTATTAGAGAATCCACGTAATAGGATGTTTAATGAATATAATATTAACACACTTGTTCTCTTTACTGCAAATTATGTATGAGGGCTACTCAAACTACCCAACCTTATTTTTTATCATTGAAACAAACAACGGCATCAGGGCACACTTGGTATGCATATGCAGTGTGTGCGCGCCTGATTCTTTCACGATTACAAAAATAAGCAGTTAGTGGCTAGCCATTGACAAGTGAACAAACATAAGTGGTAGTCATCACATTTTGTGTTGTGGGCAATGACAGAAAAGGTGGAACAATGTTATTGCAACAGACTTTGTTTTTAGCTTGGGGCAAGGCCTGACAAGTGTTTAAGGACAAAGTACCACACAGATAAAGGAATGGTACAGTTTCTTCAAAGATGACCCCTCAACAATGAGGACTTGAGCACATTCAGGGAGGCCCTCAAATTCACAAACGAGGTTGTTACCGATTGTGTACAGACCTTGGTGATGCACAATAGATGAATCAAATCAGGGAACTTGCAGATGACATTAAAATTAGTATTAAATCCATTTATTTCATTTTAACAGATCATTTGGACCCCAGGAGGATCTTGCTAACAATGAGCAGAAGCAACTTCATTTGGAGATCGCACAGTACTGAGAACAGTTACCCCAACTTTTGTAACATAGCTATCACTGGTGACGAGTCCTGGGTTTATGGGTACAACTCAATGACAAAGTTCCAGTCATCTCATTGGAAGCAGACAAAAACATGAGCCAGATCTGCACGCTGACTGTCTTTTTTAATTCCAATGGCATGGTTCATCACTAGTACACCTCAGAAGGTGTTAATGTCAGTAAGTACCACCAAGAGGGTCTGCACCACCTTCATGGAGCTGAGAGATGCAAATGGCCGGACTTGTGGGCAGGGGACATTTGGAATCTTGACTCACCATTCATAATTATCTCAGATTTTTTGGCCAAAAATGACACGGCTGTAGTTTTGTCAGCCTCCCTGTTCCCTTGACCTAGCATTGAGGCAGTTCTGGTTTTTCTAAATTGGAAAATACTCTCAAAGGGACCAGATTTCAGAATACGGAGGAGATTATGCAGAATTTGATAGAGCAGCTGTACACCATACCAAAGGGACTCCCCTCCTATTCTTCCAGCAGTGGTAGCAGCGTTGGGAGATGTGTGTAGAAGCTGAAGGTAACTACTCAAAGTGACTGGAGTCAAACAATTTTATGCGACTTAAGACTGATTTTATAAATAAAACACAGATACTTCTTGCACAGCCCTCGTATTATTTCTTACAATTAACAATGTACAAAAAGACAGAATGCTACTTACCATAAAAAAGACACAAAGTTGCAGACAGGCACAATTTAAGGATGCTTACATTAAACTTTTGGCCACAACCTCCATCAGCAAAAGAAAAACGCTTACATTCATATATACAAGCAAGCACACCTCACGCGTATATGACCGCCAACTCCAGAATCTCTGGCTGGAATGCTGGCCCGAGATGCTGCAGTTGGTGGTCATGCGAGTGTGAGGTGTTCTTGCTTGTGTATATGAATGGTGTGCGTTTTTCTTTTTCTGATGAAGGCTGTGGTCGAAAGATTAATGTAAGTGTCTTAATTGTGCTTATCTGCAACTTTATGTGACTTCTTTACAGCAAGTAGCATTCTGTCTTTCCCTACATTTTTGATATTCCTACCTCTAGTTTCCATTGTTTTATTAAGATTAAGGTATTTTTATATTAGAGGTAGCAAATAAAGAGATGACCAAATTTCTATTAAAATCCGCTGTGCAAGTGTCGTTCCAATGGCAAACTATAGATGGCAGGTAAATTTGCACTATGTGATAATGTTTCTCCACTTTATAACCAGTCAGAGATTCGGGGTGAAAGGACCAGTTCTCACCTCCACCTCTGAGGTGACCTCCTCCCACTGTTCCGAACTCGTGGTCTCCTTCCTGAGAGCAGGCTCCTCTGTACGAAGTACACGACTGTCCGGCTTCACTTTACGCAGCCTCGCTTCGGCAGATGCGATGAGCTGGGGATAGAAGCCTTCTTCACCTGACCTGCAAATTCACCAAAAAAGTGTTATTTTTGTTGTATTTATACCACCGGCCATCGTAAGTCAAAACTGTAATGCAAAAAAATAGAAGAAATTAATTTCAGTTTTAAAGTATATGAAAGGATGCAACTCACTGTTGAAGCTAGAAGGGTTACTTTTTAACTTCCTGTCGACATAGATGACACACTTGACTCAGCTGTACAAGTGTAAGAAAGAAAATCTAAAAAGTTAAGGAAGTTTACAGTGTAACAGTCCATTAGAAAAAGGATAATAAGAGATAGCTGACAAGCCTGGATTGGAGAAGGAAATAGCATGAATGTTTTTCAAAAGAACAACCATGGCATTTGCCTCAGGCAAATTCCAAATTTCTGGAAAGCATTTGACACAGTGCCTCATTGAGGGCTGTTAACGTAAGTACGACTATATGGAATAACATCACAGATATGTGAGTGGATCGAAGACTTCTTAAATAATAGAGCCCAGTATGTTGTTCTTAAAGGCAAATGTTCATCAGAGACAAAGGTATCATCAGGGGTGCCCCAGGGAAGTGTGATAAGACCGCTGTTCTCAATATACATAAATTATTTGGTGGACAGGGTGGGTAGAAATTTGTAGTTGTTTGCTGATGATGCTGTGATGTACGGTAATGTGTTGAAGTTGAGTGACTGTAGCAAGATACAAGATGACTTACAAGGGGACCATCGTAAGTGTAAATAACGTATTCTGTTGGGTCTCAGATATCTTGTAGACATGTCGTGAGTAGGAGGACATCCTCTTTTTTAAGGATGGGCCTCGGTTTTTGAGAAAATCAGCTCCGAAGTTCACTGCGCACTGTATTATGCTTAACGTTAGCCATGCTCGAATCAAGTGAGCGTGGCACAGCGATTAAGGTTTACAGCTACCATGCTGGATGTACCGTGTTCGGGTCCGTTCCATGTTTTTGCCTTTTTTTTAAAAATCAGAATAGTCAATATTTTTCCATTTTATTTTACAGATTATCAACAAACAGTGTAAATTGTGTGAAATTATTAAGAAGTTTAAATTGTGCATGCTCGATCAAACAGAAAGCAGACTGTCTGCGCGGACATCCCGTGCAAACTCTGTGTATTGTGACAGTGTATCGCCCTGGTCACCGCCTTTTATTTGGCTAAGGCGATATAATTTAATGATACACAGAGTTCACACAGACATTCCTCAGTGTATTACGAACATGTATTGCCGTGGTCAAACAAAAGGCGATGACCTATCTCCTAAACCGCTAATTTTGTATTTGTCTTCAATGTCTTCTGCTCGCAATGCGTGATTAGTGCCATGCATGTTTGAAGAGTACAGTGAAATGGCCGACCCAAGTGTATGTACAGAAGTGCAGCCGTAAGAAGATACATCAGAGGTAGAGGAGTTGAATGAACAATTGAGAGGCGCAATCACTAACGCCCTCAAATACCCTGAAAAGTTACTTCGTAATATAAATCTGCTAACAAATACATGGTCCAGCACGATTTCTGCTAATTAAATTGCAATTGGCAATGAGATATGTATCTCAATACAAGACCTGTTGGCCAAGAGACGGATCATCTATGACAAATTATTAATCAACGAAGAAGACGAGGTGCACGAATATGAGGTGGTAAGTTTCACTTTTGTGCGGATGTTCTTTCTCTTGCGGACAAATTGACATAATATAAAGCTATTTACTTTGCAGTATATGGGAGTAGACGGAGATGGCGATTTCATTGCCGACAAAATCTCACATTAAGCAGCAGATTATGTGTGTCTATCCTACAAAGAATGAGGAGTTGCTCTTGCAGTAGCACAACCAAAATTGAGCATAAAGAGTTTGCAGTCCAGGGCATCTCTTGATTAAAACCTAAATCAATGCTATATCGATGGAAAGAGGATGTGAAGCAAGGTGGAACTTATGATAAATGGAACACTATCGATCGTGAGAACAGTTTGTCGAAGCGAGGCAGAATTAGAAACAGCTAAATTATATCAACATATATGTCAAATACATTGTAAGAAAGAGACGGTCCTTTGAAAATAATATAATTTCTTCTGTGAGCAGGTGACAACCAGAACTTCACAGCAATGGGTGATGTTCCACTTTTATCAGTTACTTTCATTTCGTGGCCAGCTCTGCTTGGGTGAACGATTTAAGCAAAAGCATAAAATTAGGCAAAAGAAGATTATGAAGTTCATCAGTGCCAAAGAATGTGCAATGATGGAAGAAGTTTTAGTAGCTGTGTGGAGAATTCCACACACAAACAAAAATACTTATTGGGAATTTTGACCTCAATTACATAATCAACACCAATCAAACAAGCTGTCAGTATCAATCAACATACAATAAATCCCTCTCAGAGAAAGGGGTGAGAACCATTCTCGTGCAGAGAGAAGATTTAAACAAGCTAAGTCAATCGTACAGAGCACAGTACACTAACAGCATCAGGAAAGGTGATCCCGTACGTTTCTTTATGTATGCAGGAAGCGTCGGGAAAATTTGGCCCTAATGTTCAGGAAAGAGTAGATGAATTAATCCCCAAATTTAGAAATGTAATTGTATCCTGCACAAAATGAGGGAAGTTCACGAAACTGGTGTACGGCGACTTTTTAAAATCTATGATTCTTCTGTACGTGGGACAGGAAAAATTTCTATATATCATAGATACAGGTGAGGGCAGACTGATCTGACCATATACAATCACCATTTTCATGAATGAGAGGAATGTGCACCTGCACTGTAAAAGTTATCCCACCAAAGTGTACTCCACTTTGCCAGCCTTGTGACATATTTTTACCGACAGGTTAAAATTTTCACAAAGAAAATTCAGAATGCTCCCCATTTGTTGAAGACCAATAGAGGAATTGCATCTAGGGGCAATTCCATAGAACTACACTCATTAATTTTGCATCAATTCAGGGTACATGCTTTTTCGAATCGGATGAAATACGCATGGTTCGCATCAAAGTTAACGGATGAAAGAGAAACCTTTTTGAATGTAAATGAACAATGTTTTTTGGTATCACTCTTTAAAACTCCATGCACCTGGAAGACAGTAGCTTTTATGAAATGTGCTTGGTGTTGTAAAACATTGAGTTTCGGTTGCTTTTATGACAAATATCATCCAGATTTCTGTTGTGGAATAGCAAGCGATGCAGGCAATAGCGAGTAAGATTTTGTAATAATGACATGAAAATTAAATTACTATGGCAAAACTGAATATTTCTTAATAATTTCACACAATGTACATACACTGTTTGTTGATATTCTGTAAAATAAAATGGAAAAAATTCGGACTATTCTGATTTTAGGAAAGCAAAAACACAGAAGGACCCGAACACGGTACCTCCAGCACGGTATTACAGTGCGCACTGAACTTCAAAATCAATTTTCTCAAAAACCAAGGCCTGTCGCTAAAAAAGCAGATAGCCTCATTCTCAGGGCAAGTCCCTCTACAACATATCCGAGTCCCATCAAAATCCGATGTTTAGACTTCTGATGGTCCCCTTGTTAGACAAAATTTCTAGTCTGTGTGATGAATGGCAGCTAGCTCAATGTGGTAAAATATAACTTAATGCACATCGATACAAAGAACAAACCTGTGATGTTCGGTTAAAATATTAGTAGTGTTCTGCCTGACACAATCAAGTCATTTAAATAACTGGGTGTAATGTTGCAAACCAATATGAAATGGAACAAAAGCACACGAGAACTGTGGTAGGGAAGGAGAATGGACAACTTCGTTTATTGGAAGAATTTTAGGAAAGTATTGTTCACCAGCAAAGAAGACCGTATACTGAATGCTGGTCGAGTGTTTAGGACCCGCACCAGGTCAGATTAAAGGAAAACATTGAAGCAATTCTGAGCAGGCTGCTATATTTGTTACTGGTAGGATCGAACAAAACCTGAGTGTTACAGAGGTGCTTCCTGAACTCAAGTGGGAATTACTGGAGGGAAGGCTAAGTTCTTTTCAAGAAACACTATCAAGAAACTCTAGCGAACATGCATTTGAAGCTGACTGCTGAACGATTCTACTGCCTGCAACATACATTCCTCCTAAGGACCAAGAAGATAAGATTCAAGAAATTAGGGCTCATACAGAGGCATACAAACAGTCACTTTTTGATTGCTCTATTTGCGAGCCAAACAGGAAAGAAAATAACTAGTAATGGTACAGGATACCCTCCGCCAAGTGCCGTATGGTGGCTTGTGGAGGGTACCTACATCTGGCTGCCACCCACATCTACATGACTACTTTGGAATTCACAATTAAATGCTTGGCACAGGTCCAAGGTATTTCTCAGCCATTCCAGACTAACGGCAAATGGGAAAAACGAGACCTTAAATCTTCCTGGGAAAGCTCTCTTATTACAATGCACATTTCTGCATACAGAGGTGGCAGTCTGCAAAATATTTTCACATTCAGACAAGAAAGAAAAAGCGCTCTCTCTAGCTGCAGCTGCTGGAGATAGCAGTCATGTGAGTGTTGAGCTGTGCTTGCTTGTGTGACTGTGTGTGTGTGTGTGTGTGTGTGTGTGTGTGTGTGGTTTTTTTTTGTTCCTTCTTCTCTGAAGAAGCCTACGGCTGGAAGCTAAATGTGTAACAGTCTTCTTGTTGCGCCTGTCTGCAATTCAACATGTCATCTTTACAATGAATAGCAATCTATCCTTTTCACAATATTATTGATACACCAAACTGGACTATTCGTTGTTCAATTACTTTACAATGAGTCAATACATTAAGTACAGGGTGTACATAAAGTCTGGGAACACTTTCAATTATTTATTGCACAACAACCAAACACTGTACAGATATCATACACATGTCATTTTGAAGAGAAACCCTGAAAGCTTTTTTCATGTTAACTGCCACAGCGTAGTTTGGTAATTTGGCGATAGTCAGCGCTAGTCGCAAACATACCGAGTTCAGGTACACAGCAAGCGTTCTGTGTGTTGAAGTTCGACAAAAACAAGTGTGCTACAGCTTTTCATCGGACGTTTAGAACCAAGTACGGTAAGAAGCCACCAATAAGGAAGGCCATTAACTACTGGCACAACAAATTTGTTACGACGGGTTGTTTGTGCCCGCCAAAGAGAAGCGAATGTCCCAGTGTACGGCAAGAATTTGATTACCGTATTGAGGTGAGTGAAGTGAATGTGGAGCACGTAGGAGACACATTCATATGGAGTCCAAAGAAATCGGTGTGCCGTGCATCCTGTGGGCTTGAAATGGCTCCAATGACAGTGTGTGACAGAAGCTGTCTATGAAACCATTCAAATTGGAGCTAGTGCAGGAGCTCAATGACGACGACAAAGACAAGCGTTTTGAGTTTTGTTCACAGTTGCAACAACTGAATGAGGATGTGGATGGCATTGTTGATGACTTAATTTTTAGTGACAAAGCCACTTTTCACACTAATGGGAAAGTGAACAGGCATAATTGTCAAATATGGAGTACAAAGCATCCACACGCATGCACTGAATTGGAGTGTGATTCCACAAAGGTAAACGTTTCTTGTGCCTTGTCACACTGAAAACTGAGGGGCCATTCTTCTTCACCGAGAGCACTGTCACCGGATATTCCTATTTGGACATGTTGCTACAATGGCTGATGCCTCAAATCAATCAGACACTCTGTTCATCTTTCAGCAGGATGGGGCTCCAACCCATTTTCATCGAGAAGTTCGTGGGTACCTGAAGACGGAGCTGCCGCATCGGTAGATCGGCCGTGCTACAGAAGAGGACAGCTGTTTCATGGAATGGCCTCCCCGATCACCAGGTCTCACTCTGTGTGACTTTTTCTGTGGGGACACATTAAAGATCTGCTCTATATACCGCCTCTAGCATGTGATGAAGCAGAACTCTGGGAGAGAATATGGGAAGCGACTTCCGCAGTCGACGATGCCATGCTGGGACGGGTATGGCAAGAATTTGATTACCGTATTGACATCTGCTGCGTTGCTCATGGTTCACATATTGAATGTTTGTAAAAAGAAACTTTCAGAGTTTCTCTTCAAAATGCAATATGTATGAGATCTGTACAATGTTTAGTTCTTGTGCAATAAAGAACTGAATGTGTTCTCGGACTTTATGTATAACTTGTATTTGACTTAAAGCAAGTAAGGGAGGAAAAAAGTTTCAAATTATGCTTACAGTTTATTGAAAGCCACATAATGCCCTCATTATGAAACACTGGTAATTAGCACAATGTGAAGCAAAAGCCAGTTCTTCACGTGTTAAATGTTTATCACTTCACATCTCCTGAACTGTGTGTCAAACAATGATATAATTTTGCATGTACATTCAGT
Organism: Schistocerca nitens; assembly: GCF_023898315.1. NCBI lineage: Eukaryota > Metazoa > Arthropoda > Insecta > Orthoptera > Acrididae > Schistocerca > Schistocerca nitens. The sequence goes on from NC_064625.1 coordinate 143,506,885, forward strand.
GGTATGAGTGTATGTTATCTGCAAAATGTGTCAGAAATATAGTTGCTGGTATAGAAGTAATAAATTAAAATATCACATCTCGTGCAGAAGTTTGACTGCAAGAACAGTGAAAATGTAGTAACCAATAAAATGTTTTCATGTCATCATTTTTTTTTTATGTGAGAGTGAGAAAAAGTTTTGTAAAGGTTTGAAATTATGTGTAAACTTTGCCAGAAGTGACCAAGTGCTCTCTTTTTCAAATGCTGGATGAATAAACTCTGGATATTAGTGTGCCGTCATTAAAGCTGTCTCAAAAAAAAACACAGACACAGAGAGAGAGAGAGATTCTAACTGCAACACTTATAGTGTTGATCTTTTAATATCAGATTATATCTTTTAACAAGTAAATTCTGACAGCATTTTATACTTTTGAAAGTGGTCAGTAGCCATGCAAAAAAAAAAAAAAAAAAAAAAAAAAAATGAAAAGCAAATTTTTGCTGCTGCTGGACACTGTTTGATAATAGTAACCACTACCATGCCCCAGGTACCAAGACAAGTCGTTTAGTAATATAGATTACCACTTTTTGCAGGTATCTTGTCTAAATCATTTTGCAAGTTGCTCATTTTGGAAGCTGTTCGAAAACAGTAGCCAGTAACGTGCTCTGGGTTCCAGGATAGTCATTTAGAAATATATGATCATCACTTTTTGCAGATATCTTTCCTAAATCATTTTGCAGTTCCTTATATGTCTCTTAACAATGCCACCTCACTCAGTCCTCATTAAAGGAACCATTCCAGCATTCACCCACTGTAATTTAGGGAATCCCAATCTCAACAGCCAGACATATGTTTTAGCTCTACTTTTGTTGACTGTAAATCCAGTAATTTAACCAGCATGCTACAACACTTGATAATTAACTACAAACACTGCACGTACAGAATAACCATTAACCACTTTCATAAGAAAAATAAGCATCTGCTATTATCAGAGTTGGGTTTGAATCCTGAATTACCACAAAGATCACAAAGTTTTGCTCTGTAACAGTAACTCAAAATAAAATACAAGTAGTGTAGTGTGTCAGAACATGAAACTGGAAAAGGAAGACTGAAGTATAACAACATACAAATCAAGGATTGGAGTAGAGTAAAAAAAAAAAATCCTCACGAATTGGCAAAAAAAGTTGACTGTAATCACACTCCATTCGCTTTAGACTGCAGTCATGTGTGAGCGTTGCGTTTGAGTGTGTGTGTGTGTGTGTGTGTGTGTGTGTGTGTGTGTGTGTGTGTGTGTGTGTGTGTGGCAGAGTGCCTATGGCACTCAAGTTGGGCCCTTACTAAAGAAAGGCAATACGGGTGTACTGGAAATTAAAGAACAGTCTCAATGCTGCCAGCATTCTCAGAAACAATTGAATCAATAATCATGAAAGATAGACTACTGAATTACACAAAAAAGTACAAAATTTTTACAAAGTTTGATTTCCAAAATGGAAGAAGTACATCATCGGCCATCACAGAGTTCACAAAAGTGGTACAAGAGGTCACCGACAATGATTACAATGCTGCGACCAGATTCTTAGACTTGACTAATGCTTTTGACACTGTTGATCATGTAATACTATTGAACAAGTTAAAGGCATTAGGAGCAAAAGAATAGCAAATGAGTGGTTCCAATCTTATTTGGAAAAGAGAATGCAGAAGATAGAGATAGTTAATGTGTATGCTGCTGACAAATTTTTAGCAAAATAATTGTCAGACAAGACACACACGAACATGGGTTTACCCTGAGGTAAGGTACTGGGCCCAGTTCTGTTCTTAATAAATATCAATAACACACGGAGAAAAAGTTGTTCTTCCTGGCGATGGTAACATCTTAGTCACTGATGTAACACAAGAATGCCTATAAGAGAATGCAAATGAACCCCTCAATAATGTTTGTAATTGGGCAGTATGTAATAAATTCACACTGAACACAAAGAAATAAGCAACACATGCTTCAGCATAAAGAGGGAAAACAACTTCTGTCACATTAAGCATAGCTGACGATAAAGCATAGTTGTGTAACAAAGTTTTTAGATTTAGCTAATGTTTATGGACAGTTAACATGGAAGGAATACACAAAGATACTGGCAAAAAGAATGTCAACAACATACTATGCTCTAAATGCAGGTTCACAGGATGCCTCTTTCTTCACGCATGCACAAAAATTAGTGGAAAGAACACAAATATGCACGGGCAAACTTGAGTCCACACACTGCCTCATTGCACAAGCAGTCTGCTATGAACCCCCTACTTTGCTTGCGAGTTTGTGATGTGTTCATTACGATGAAAAGGCAACAAATAAAAAAATTACACAAAGTCAACTGTGGGTAAAGAAGTATCTACATAAGAGAGGTACGAGAAATGCTAAGTAACAGCAAAGAATGGTTCGCAAATTTCAGGAGGAGGTCAAAGTGAGATTTCCTGCTAAGAAAACTGCAGTGAAAAGGCTGGCTATAACATTTCATTAGCTGGTAACTGGTGACTTCTACACTAGTTTGAAATACTTATTTCGCATTTCACAACAAAGCATTTCAGTGATTACTCTAGAATCTGAAAAATAGCTAAGAGAGGTTCTTAGCTCTTATGGAAGGTCAATTAATTTTCAATGCATCTTGGCATTTTATTTTACAAAAGAGTTGTTTACACAAATTTTATCATGAAAGCTAATGTGTAGATTAACATCCTTGGGCTCGACAAAACTGAGAATGTCACAGACACCATAACTCAATAGAATGGAGTTTGTGTTTTCCAATCTGTTGCTCTGCAATGGTTCCTCTTTCACTATTTCCCTTACACTTTCATTCCTCATCCTATCTTTCATTGTTACTCCTATCCTACTTCTGCAGAATTTCATTTCACGCACCTGTAATTTCTTTACGTCTCTTCTCTTCATTACCCATGTTCCAGAAGCACAGGGCAAGTACTGGGATGCAGTGACTTCTATATAGAACTTCCTTGCTTTTTGTGAGATGTCTTTGTTCCAAAGCAGACTCCTAACACTTCACAGCAATGCTTCTGCCTGTCTGCTACATTCACTGATCTCCCTCTCATTTCTTCCATTTTCCTCAGTCACACTTTCCAATTACTTGCACTTTCTACCTTCCTCAATCCTTCACCTCCAATATTTATTCCACTAGTCAGTCTATATTTCTTTCTGCGAGCGGTGTTCAATACGCAACACACTTTTTTTTCTACTTTTCCTTCTTAAAGCAGATTGGTTTTATTCAGGATTCCAATAAATCATTATTCCCCTCTCTCTGGTTACAAAACTGTTTTTCAACATAATTCCATTCACTGCAACAGCCTTACACTACCTTACTGGGAGGGCCTTTATGCCCAAATGGTACCACTGTACTGGTCAACATTGGAGGCAACGTCATGCTGCGTCAAACTCCTCATCATACACATACTGCTTCCCCTGAGATCATCCTTCATTGAGCCAAACAATGAAAGTCTGACAGAGCCAGATGCAAGCTGTAGGGTGGATACAGAAGAACAGTTCAAGAAGCTCATCTCGAGTGCACAAACTTGTGAGAGACCTCGCACTGTCATAGAGAAGTAGCTCGTTTGCACTTTTGTGACAATGAACACAATGAGAGAGTATTTGCACATTCCAAAATCGCAGAAGTCACAGCTGTGTACAGTCCGCCGACACACAGGAGATTGGACAGATCTGCGCAATACTGTTGCAATGTTGATAAATTCCTCACCTAACAGCTCACCATGCTTTTTTTCACTGCCAGGTCTCTGCAGACATTCTGCAAGCACCTATGAATATCAGCGATGCTGCTGTTTTATGCCAAAGGAAACAATGGCAGCTCTCTGATTGGAACATACCTTGTTACAGATGCCATTTTGAAGGCTACTATATTGTTGCCACCTATCTGACTTGCATGAAAATATAGGGGCTGAAGAGGGAATATTCCAGATGTCCCACGACAAAATCTGCATTTTTTCAGCTTAAATTGGCCACAAAAAAGTGTGTTCCATTACTTATTGAAAGCCTCCCTAGTTGTAATCAGGATCTCTCACATTAGTTTACATTATATTTCCTTCCGTACTGTGTATCAGCACACACAGATGCCATAGTGCTCATTGGAAACAGCGAAGTAGAGATTAGGCAATTATTTGTGAAGCTTGCAAAAGAAGCATCAAGACTTGTCCTGAAAGTAAATGACGAGAAAACAAAATACATGATAGTTCAAAGATGTAGAGATCAATGGGATAACCAATCACATCTAATAGTTGGTGAACACAAATTCGAGTGTGTTAAACAGCTCAAATTTCTGGGATCAGTGACAGATGAACAAAATCAGAGGAAGATAGAAATAAAAGTGTGACTGCAAAATGCTAACCGAGCAATACAAAATCTCTTAGGGTCCAAACTGCTGACTAGGAAAAGTAAAAGTTATATAATACAATCATCAGACCAGTTCTAATCTATGGGGCAGAAACTTGGAGCCTAATGAAAACAGAACACCACCATTTACAAGTATTTTAGAATAAAGTCTGTAGAAAAATCTTTGGTCCATATTATGACAATGAATCACAATGCTGGGAGAGAAGACACAACATAGAAATCCACAAGATACCACAACAACCAATGATAGTAAACTTAATAAATGCTGGAAGACTGCAAGGAGTAATTGGCACAATGACACTGATTGCATATGTGAAAGATTGGGAGTAAATATCTGGCAAAAGGCAGCACAAGACAGGAGCATCTGGAGGAATCGTGTGAGATCGGCACGGAAGCTTCGAGTTACACGTTACACATTTGGCTGGGTGTTGACAAGACAGGACAGTTGAGTGAGGGTGAAACAGTGACACTGGTAGCAACGCATCGGGTTTGAAATGTACGGTCGGACTGTGATAACTTCATAGAATGCTTTGACCTTGGATGGATGCACCACTCTATCAAAGATGAGAAAAAGAGTGCATGTGGGCACTAAGGAGGAATCTACCTTTTCCATCATCCGATGGATCGCAATGACACCCTGATCAGAGAGATGTGTTCGGATTCCTGCCTCGATCAGACCATTGAGCAGCCTCGTGTAATAACACCACAGGTAGACTTCAGAGTTCTATGGGCCTTAACACGAGCAGGGTAGCTGTGTAAAAGTGAAGTGGCAAGCAGTTGTGCTTGAGAATGACAAGTAGTCTCCAAAAGCAAAGTGCCATTGTGTAGGTGAGGTCAGGATTTCACAGGGACGACAACTGAATAAGAAACAGATTTACCATTGCAAATGACTGAGCATCTTCAGTACATGAAACACAAGGCACTGTGGTGCAGCTGGGAGGGTCTTTGAATTGGGAGGTTCATTCCGTTTACATTTGTTAGACATGAACTGCAAAAAATAACGACTGGCTCGTTGCAATAAAATCGCCCACAATTGCCAGCATCTCCGATGGCACTCCTTAAGGGTCTTGAGTCGTACTTACAGTGGCAGAACATTAACAACTACCAAATTTGATAAATTCAGGTTGATAGATGACTACTGCAATCTAATCATAATGACTGTGTCTAGGTTACATGAAATACGGCACTTGAAAATAGCGCACGCGTATCACTGGAGAGTCTACTAAATTAAAGCTACTATAAGATGTCAAACTTGGAGATACAAATGGAAATGAAGAGTCAATGTTAAATAAAGTCATACAAAACGCAATATTAAATGCAACACAAACAAGAAACCAAATCATATTGCTAAATATTCTTATACAAAGTGTGAAAAAAAAGGTGGACTCTCATCAAAAAATAATCGCAAAGGAAATGTAGCTAGAAAACTCAGTATCATGAAAGAGATGTGGTATTTAGATTACCATGCCTCGACTTGGTTAACTAATGGTAAAAGGAAACTTCGTAATATCAAGTCATGTAATAGCTCTGTGGTCAACACGGGATGCGAGGGCTTAGTACCAGGGACTTCTGGAAGTGTTGATCTGACCTCGTGTACTGGTGATAAAACAGTGTAAGCAGAAGCATGGAATGTCTTTCATATCCCAAACAAAGCTGTAAATTTGCTCTCAGTAAAACTGTGAGCAAAGGGTGTAAGCGTAGAGGATTTTTGAAGTTTTGGTTTGAGGAGACTCCAATGAATGTCTTCTTGGATTTAAAATTTCTGTACTCTCAGCACCGAATATGAATGAATAAATGTTACAGATTATAATGTTTGACATAACATGAATAATCATTAAGTAAGGTTTCTAGTTTGATAATTATTTATCTAGGTAAAATACGAGATTAAGTTTCTGCGTGTGTTTCATAATTTCTGTTTGAAGTGTTCATTGACCTTCGTACAGTGTTGTAGACAACAATAAATGCTCTGACATCACCACAAGTGCAGCAGACACTAATGCCGTACATCATTCTATGAAATACCTCAAGCAGGGGCCTGCCTTAGAAAAATGTTAACAATAATAAACATAAAAATGTTTTTGGCAAGGAGATAAAGTGGGTCATATGAAAACCTGTCAGCTGAAAAGGTCTATGTACTTAAATATGGCAATATACCTGTTTGTCATATGAAAGTCCTCAGTTACTCATTGTAGCAAACTTTAGTAACACCAGAATGTCTACATTTGGAAGATTACAAGTGCACAAGTGTCTTGCAGGATCAGAACACACACAACTTCCTCCGGCTGGAGCCTCACATGTGGTGACCCTACAATTAGATACAAATCTGGATGGGAAGACATTTTTGTTGAAATTTAGGGTACAAGATGAGGAGAATAAATAAGAAAGGTAAATTCATATCTAATGCAGGCTGGTACAGTCGTGAATAGAAGTAACTGCCAAAGTGTCACCTAAGAATGGCATCTACTGCCTGAATACGAGTGAAATGAAAATGCTGTGACACAAAAGGCAGCAGATTCCTATGAAACTACAGTCGAGGATGTACGAGGGGCGTTTGAAAAGTCCATGCAAAAATAAAAACTACTTACGTGTTTGGGGTAAACCTTTTTTATTTTTCAACATAGTCTCCTTTTAGACTTACACACGTTGTCCAATGCTGTTATAATTTGTTGATCCCTTCTGAATAATAGGAATAGTCCAAGTCTGCAAAACAGCTGTTAGTTGCTGCAATCACCACCTCACCTCATTTGAATAAGATCTTTGTCCCTCCAGTCATTTCTTCAAATTGGGGGACAAATAGTAGTCCGAGGGAGCCAAGACTGGAGAATGGAGGGGGACGTGAAACGAATTGGAATCTTATTTCCATTAATTTTGCGACCACAACTGCTGAGGTGTGTGCTGGTGCATTGTCGTGATGGAAAAGGAATTTTTTGCAGTCTAATCGCCGGCATTTTTCTTCCAGCTGTTTTCAAATGGTCCAATAATGATGAACAATATGCACCTGTAATAATTTTACCCTTTCCAGATAGTTGATGAGGATTATCCCTTGCGAATCCCGACAGACAGTTGCCATAACCTTTGTGGCCGAAGGACTGGTCTTCACCTTTTTTGGTGCAGATTCTCCCTTGGTAACCCATTGTTTAGAATGTTGTTTGGTCTCAGGATTATAGTAATGTATCCATGTTTCATCCACAGTGACAAAACGATGCTTTAAGTCCTGCGGATACTTCCTAAACAGCTGCAAACCATCCTTGCAACACTTCACCCAATTCCGTTTTTGGTCAAGCGTGAGCAATCGTGGAACCCTTCTTGCGGATAGCTTTCTCATGTCCAAATGTTTATGCAAAATATTATGTACCCGTTCATGTTACAGCACTAGCAATCTCATGCACCTTAAGTCTTCTGTCATCCATCACCATATCATGGATTTTACCAATGATTTCTGGAGTCTTAACCTCCACAGGGCATCCAGAACATTCAGCATCACATATGCCCATATGGCCATTCCAAAAATTTTGAAACCACTCAAATTGTTACAATCGTAGGTGCAGAGTCACCGTAATGTCTATCAAGATTCTCTTTAGTCTTCTAGGCATTTTGTCTTTCATAAAGTAATGTTTAATCACCACATGAAATTCTTCTTCGCCCATTTTTTGACAATCACTCGAGTTCCATGCCAAACACAAAGAAATTGACCAATATGGCTGAAACTTGGTGTGCGTTCTTTCCAAAGATGCAACTAACTAAACATGACCTCGATACACACCGATGGTGCCATGTCTTTGACTTTGCATGGACTTTTCAAACACCCCTCATATGAACTGGGGAAAATATACTGAAGATAGTGCAGGTTTCAAAATGATTAAATGAGGACATTGTGATGAGTTGTGCATCAAGGAAAAATAGTCACAGCTTCCATTCAAAACTAGCAAAGGGTATTCTAAAAACATCTTGGACTTAGTGCATCCAGATTTGTGTGGGCTAATGGAGACAGCATCTATTAGTGGAGAGCTTTACTTTCTCTCATTTTTCAAGGTGCAAGTTCGTCTATGTTTTGAAGAAAATATCTGAGGTTACACAGACATTAGAAACTTTGAACTCACAGTGGAAAAGCAGACGGGCAAAAATATTGAGAAGTTGCAGGCTTACAATAGAGAAGAACATGTCAACGATGAACTAAAAAGATCTCCAACTTTGGAAGGTATCGACAATCAGCTTACAAAACAATACAATCCACGGCCCGAGGTGTAACAGTTCGTTTTGGCTTCAAATTATGTGCTACACCTTACCCTTTCAATCTGACAAATGACACCAGCGACTTTTAAAAATGAATTTTCTTTTTTAATGTTTTAGGTATGTGTGCACAGAATTTTTGTTTTGTTTGTACGTGCAATGTGTGCTGTGGTGAATGCAGTATATCTGCGAAATGGGGCAGGAGGCAGGGATATGTCGGCATGTTACAGCACTTCCTGCAGCAAGTCATTATTCCATGACGGTTACTTCCCTCCTACGAGCTACTCTCTGACACAGAATCCCCAGGGACTTGGAGACTTGACTGTTGAAATCTCTAGGCAGTTAAGTCAGTCGGTTGGTTGACAGTAAGGACATACAAGGGATGCTGCACAAGGCAATTGTTTTATAACTTTGAGTGTAACCAACCGTAAAAATGCAATGTATTCATTGTAATGGAAACCATTCAGCAACAGCTGGCTTCTTAAATCACTTTCGAGGCTGATGCAGGCATTGCAATGCAAAAAAAGGAGTCCGAAGGCAAAATAACTAGGCCACAGTATTTCTGCAACTGCTTCCAGGAGCAAGAAGGTAAAATTTGTAATCAACGGGGTTTGTAAAATATACACGTAAACAGACCATTACAGATGCATGATATACGGCAAGCGAAATGGTGTTGCTGAGAGAGCTAATCAAACATTGGCTGAAAAAGCCCATACCACGAAGTTCAATGCCAACACATCTGTGGAGTATTATTTCTCCACCCCATATAAAATGTCACATGCATTTTGGTATAAGAGTAAGCCTCCTTTATCACACCAGATTAATTCTGTTTGCAGTGCAATGGTCCACATATCTCAACAATCCCACTGCAAGAAATGGGATAAGAAGTCACAGAAGTTGACATCTGTAGGCTACTGCCAGGCAACCAAAGGCTATTCATTCATTGATAGAAAGACTTGCCAGAAATTTGTCAGCAGCAATCTAAATTTCTTGGTGGAGGAGAGCTTTCTAACCTAAGATCACCAATGTCTCAGGATTTAAATGAGAAGCAGTGCTTCATTACATCAATACTTCACACACTGAAGAAGAAATTCAATTAGTCAGCAATAATTAACTGTTTTATAGTTTTGACAGTGATCCAATGAAAACTGAAGCTCAAGGCAAGGAACAAGGGAATTAAAACATGGATCCTATAGTTCAACTAGGGATTAAACATCAAAGGTCAGGAAGTTAACCAAAACCCAAGGAATGTCCTGACATTTTACTTACTACTTGCAAGAAAACTGATAAACAGGGTTTGGAAGGGATAAATAAGAGAGAATGGAAAAAAGCAATGAGGAAAATTCTCATCTCTGTTTTTTAATGGCACATTCAAACAGGTAGTGCTATCCAGCGGACCAAACCTCTCAAGACAAAGTGGGTGCCAAAGGTCAAGCCTGGAACAAGCAGAATGCCCGAAACATTTACTGATACTTGCATGTTGCGTGGATCACTTGAACAATTCTTTTATCAAAATGATGTGGAACAAGTCGGTCTACAGGCTATGTATACACGATTAGTGTTAACATTAATGAACACATTATTATTTTAGTCCTACACAAGCAACTACACTTTTTTTTTTACTAACTACCAATTTTTAAATCCAAATTTGTCCATCAAATAGAAAGAGTTGTCCAGGAGAAATGATTTTAAATTAGATTCAAAACTTGCTTTGCTACCTACCTGTCAGACATTTTATGTTTTTGGGCAAGTGATCAAAAATTTTTGCTGCTGTATATTGAATTCCTCTCTTAGCCACTGGCAGCTTTTATAATGGGTAATAAAGGTCACTTTTCCCTCTAGAGCTCTAGGCATAAACAACACTGCTCTCAAATTGTGGTGGATTATTTATGACAAATTTCATTAGCGAACACACGTATTGTGAGGACGCAGTACCTTGAAGAGTACGTACATGAGGTGAAAACCACATATTATTCCTACTGCTCACTTTTGTGCAATCAACACTTTCTTTATAAGTGATGAGTTACCCCAGAGAATGATTCGGTAAGACTGAATAGAAATTTGCAAAAATGCCTCTAGGCTGATATGTTTGTTTCCAAGATCAGCAATTATTTGAAGAGCAAAAGTAGCTGAACATTATCAATTGAGAAGCTCAGTAATTTTCTTCTTCCACTTCAAATTTTCATCAATATGTACATCCAAAAACTTGGGGCACTGTACACTGGCTACTGACTCCTGCTTGTATGCTACATCAATTATTGGTATAACTATTTGTTGTGCAGAACTGAAAGTAGAGTGTTTGGGGAGAGTCCATTTTCAGGGAACCACTCAATAATTCCTTGGAGAATATCAATCACCATCTCTTTTGTAGCCTTGCTCTAATGGTATTTCCTATAACAGTAGTATCGTCTGCAAAAAGTACCAACTTTGCTCGTTGAATTAAGTGGAAGGTCATATGCATTCATACGAAATAGAAGTGGACCCAAAATCAAATCCTTTGGGACTCCTTTGGGTAATTCTAGTCAAAGGGACTGAATTTAAAAAGTGTCCCCACTCTATCATCTCCAAATCTAATGATTTCAGTCCACTATCTTCAGTGGTATGTTACTAGCATTTGTAGACATAGAGAAAGGTTTTGACAATGTTGATTGGAACTCTTTCAAATTCTGAAGGTGGCAGGGATAAAATATGGGAAGCAAAAGGTTATTTACAATTTGTACCGAAAGCAGATGGCAGTTATAAGAGTTGAGGGACAAGAGAAGCAGTGGTTGGGAAGGGAGTGAGACAGGGTTGTAGCCTATCCCTGATGTTATTCAATCTGTATATTGAGCAAGCAATAAAGGAAGTAGGTATTAAAATCCATGGAGAAGAAATAAAAACTTTGAGGTTCGACGATGACATTGTAATTCTGTCAGAGACAGCAAAGGACTTGGAAGAGCAGTTGAACGGAATGGACAGTGTCTTGAAAGGAGGGTATAAGATGAACATCAACAAAAGCAAAACGAGGATAATGGAATGTTGTCGAATTAAGTCAAGTGATGTTGAGGGAATTAGATTAGGAAATGAGACACAAAGTAGTAAAGGAGTTGTGCTATTTGGGGAGCAAAATAAGTGACGATGGTCGAAGTAGAGAGGATATAAAATGTAGACTGGCAATGGCAAGGAAAGCGTTTCTGAAGAAGAAAAATTTGTTAGCATCGAGTATAGATTTAAGTGTTAGGAAGTCGTTTCCTAAGTATTTGTATGGAGTGTAGCCATGTATGGAAGTGAAACGTGGACGATAAATAGCTTAGACAAGAAGAGAATAGAAGCTTTCGAAATGTTGTGCACAGAAGAATGCTGAAGATTAGATGGGTAGATCATATAACAAATGAGGAGGTATTGAACAGAATTGGGGAGAAGAGGAGCTTGTGGCACAATTTGACTAGAAGAAGGGATCGGTTGGTAGGACATGTTCTGAGACATCGGGGGATCACCAATTTAGTATTGGAGGGCAGCGTGGAGGATAAAAATCGTAGAGGGAGACCAAGAGATGAATACACTAAGCAGATTCAGAAGGATGTAGGTTGCAGTAGGTACTTGGAGATGAAGAAGCTTGCACAGGATAGAGTAGCGTGGAGAGCTGCATCAAACCAGTCTCAGGACTGAAGACAACAACAACAACAACAACAACAACAACAACAACATCGTCAGTGGTTGAATTTTTGGGGGCTTTCAAAGAGAGCCTACTCACCTTCGCATCACATACGAAAGTGCGAATCTGCCAAGTTTGCTAGACTTTTTTTAGAAGTTCTAGAAAACATTTGGTCATTTGCTGTAATATACATAGACACCATGGCAAAAATTAGGGGTAGATACAAGCCTCTAAAGTGGCTAAAACATTCATCGCGCAATTCTGGGAGCCAAGGTGTGACCGACCAGTGCTACTCTTCATACGAACCAGTCACAGCAAAGCTTCAAAGGATTGTTCCTACGTATGATGTCTATATGAGGATCAAATTTAATTAACATTGGATGCCTAGACAAAAAGATATGCATCTGCAAAGTTAGCCAAAATTTTCTAAGTGCAAATTTTAGAGAATCTTTGGGCGGCAGTATCTCAACTGTGTCTTGTTAAATCCTTTTTTTCTTGCCGCAGCTGGAAAGAGCATGCTTTAAGCTTTCAAAGCTACATTGTTTAATTTCTAGATCTCTCATATTGTTGAGTAAGAATACCTATCAAAAGTAGGAAAAATGGACGATTAAGCAATACAAAAAATTAATACAATTTGAAACTGTAAATCATAAAATGTGTAATTGTACTGTTTTTTAATAGTATAAGATTTGACTGTGGGGACTGTAACTATGCTAATAGGAAGAGTTTTTACATTATTTTACAGTGTAGAATGTAGATACAATAAAACCTCCAAAAATGCTCTTCAAATTATAAAATCCAAGAGATCATAATGGAACGCTATGTTGCTTTAGACCGTTTTAACCCTACAATGCGTGGTGGTGCAGATACGCATTATCACTCAGTTTCCATCGGCATTATAAAGCAGTAGTAGTTTGTGAAGCCTCTTAGCAGTGATACACTGCTGAATCAGCACTTACAGTTGTTGCTTTCATTATTGGCAGTTTTCACAGTGTCAGTCTTCTGTGTGGCGTGATCTTTGACACTGACATTGGATAATCGTAGTGTTGAGCACTCAATATCTGAATAAACAATAATCATTGTTGTAGCTGCAGGTAAGCACTAGAACAATATGTTTGATACACCAATTTGTATATTTTATATACAAACAACACCGAATCTGTTGTGCTTCAAACCAGCATTCATAAGCTGTCAAAAGTGCTTGTTATAGATTAATAAACTATTGTATAAAATAAACCAAGAAACCCTTGCATCCTGCTACTTTGGTGGATCAGATGGAGCTGACTGTCATAAGACATCAACATTCTATTATGGTATAAGTCGACTACAATCAGTTAAAGAAATGTCATCAGTGGACAAGGAGCTTATAATACGTAAGTAGGGCTTTATTTTACTGAAAATGTCCAAATTTATTCATGCCATAATGCCTTGTTGATGACAAAATTCAAATTCCTGCAAAAGACTTCATAAAGACCTGGTAAAGAAAAACATGTAACCGAGGTAACCTTTGCAGTGTCTAATATGGTTGCAGTTACTGGCTAATGAAGTTTTTATACCGGGTCAGAAAATTTGTACCAAATGAAGACATGAAGTGGCCCAAAAAGAATCATCCCACCAGGATAAGCAAGAATCGCCATCCACTGAAGACATGGATGTTGTTGATGCTTGCTTGACTGCTAATACTTCATTATCATAATTTGGAGTGTCACAATTAGAGGTTCAATGCATCAGCAAAAGGGGTTCAGTGGGATATATAAAGCGCAAAGTTCTGAAAGCCCAAGGCAGCATTAATAAGGTAATTTCCATAGCTGTTGGTGTGAGCCAAGTAGATATTGCTCAAATACGAATGGAAGAGTGCCAAAATGTAAAGATATGGACATCTTAATCGAAGAATGTGAGATTAAGCTTCAGACTTAAAGCAATTGCAGTAAAGTTCAAATTTTGACCCTGCCCCAAATAGCTAGACTATTAAAAAAAAACCACGAAAGAATTTTCTGTTTCAATCAAAATGGTGAAGAAGGCTAGGGAACTAAAGATGGAAGATGGGATTTTGGTAACACCTGCAAACCGAAAAGGGAAAAAACTAAATATGAAGTAAAACAAAATTTTCTCACTTTTTTTTAAGATGTTGAGTTTTCTCGTTTATGTCCACACAAAAAGGATTGTGTTGCAGTAAGAATAAATGGGGAAAACAGAAACACCTGCTGCTCCTTTGTAACATGTAAGAAATGTTCATTGCTTATTTAAGCAATACGCACATCAACTGAACTTCTCAAAATTTTGTGAGCTCAGCCCGAAATGGTGTATTACAGTTGATGCTTCTGGATTATATTCAGTATAAGTATGTGCAATTCATCAAATTGTCAAATTAATGTTGGCTTCAGTAACATCCATCCATGATGACTACAAGAATTTGATGAAAAAAAACTGTATGCAGTTTGGAATCAAAAGATTGTATGCTGCAACATTGTGAGGAATTTCCAATAAAAATGCAACTAGAGGCTTTTCTTGAAGATGCTTTTAAAGACTGTGACCCTGAAGAAACAATGGAATACAAGCAATGGGTCCATACTGACAGACACACATTAGAAACGTGTCAGAACAGTTGAAGATTTCATGGAGGCACTGATTCTGAAAATTATGGGTTTAAGAAGCCATCACTTTGTGTCAAAACACCACAGAAATCTTGCAAAAAATTAATTAATTATAGTGATGGATTTTGCTGAGAATTATTCATTATTTGTCCAAGATGCTGTGCAAGGATTTCACTGGAAGAATAGTGGGGCCACATTACATCCATTTGTTGTCATTTTGGGTGCAATGAATGTCGGAGTATTAGCATTTGTATGATCAGCAACTGTGTCATGATACCACTGCTTTTCATGCCTCTCCAATAAAGTTAATAGCATATTTATAGACAAATATTGAGAACATTAAGAACATTTATTACTTTAGTGATGGTTCAGCTGCTCCGTATAAGAATTTCAAAAATTTCATCGATTTATGTCTGCACGGAAAGGATTTTGGCATCACTGCCGAATGGAATTTCTTCGGAACAAGCCACAGCAAATCATCTTGTTTTGGCATTGGGGGAGCAGCAAAAAGACTAGCAGCCCTTGCTAGTCTGCAGAGGCCCTTAGATAACCAAATATTGATTCCAGATGATTTGTTCAAATTCTGTGATGATAGTATTCCAGGCATAAAGTTTTTATGTAGCAAAAGAAGAAATTGAAAAAATTCAGACTGATCAAGAAACAAGGTTTGCCATGGGACATACAATATCTGGAACAAGGAAAAAAAATCAATTTAAGCCAATTATTTGGAATGAGCTCAGTGTAAGCAGGGTTTCCAATGATGCTACAGCATTCACAGTTAATACCTTTGAAGCAGATGCAAAATTCCATCAATTTCAATTTTAAGTTTTCAAGCAGGATAATATGTTGCATCTATGTATGGCAATTTTTGGTGTGTTGAAAATTTGTGTGAAGTTTCATGAACAACAAGATGTCATCAGCATTATGCGCCCACACAGTTCTGCTTGTTCCTTCCACTCGCCAACTGCTAAAGACACATGCCGGATTCCTGAGCAACATATTTCCATGGCTTCAGAAGCACCACCACCACCACCACCACCACCACCACCAACACGACAATAACAGTTATCCACAATCTGTCCTTGATAAAATTTTAGAACTGTTTAACCAAAAACGGAACTGATTCCTCAGTATTTTTGTTTTGCAAATTTGGTGTGTTTTGTATTATACTTGTTTTTATGGCATATGTTAAACATTTGAAACTGATTTATATACTGGAATAAAAAGAATAATGGGACTTAATGAGCAAAATATTTCATTTTCAATCTTCTCGAAGTGCCAAAATAATAACTATTGGAGTGTATTCTTACTCATCAAAATACAAGATCCAGAAATTAAACAATATAGCTTTGACAACTTAAAGCATGCTCTTACCAGCTGTGTCAAGAAATAAAAAGGATTGAACAAGCTACAGCTGAGGTATTGCTCCCCAAAAATACCCTAAAATTTGCATGTGACTGGTTCATATGAACGGTAGCATAGCAGTAGTCGGTCAGACCTTGGCTCTCAGAATAGTGCGACAAATTTTTTAGCCACTTTGGAGGCTTGTATCTGTATTTAGGTGTGGCTAAATCCCAAATTTTTGCCATGGTGTGAGTCAACATAGAATTGTGTCTATGTATTCTAAAGCAAATGACTAAATATTTTCTAGAACTTCTAAAAAAACCTTGGCAAACTTTGGAGATTTGTACCTTCATACCACTCTTTAAAAACCACTAAAAATTCAACCACTGAAGATATAGGACAGACATTTGGTATATAACCATCTAAGACCATATACAAGCTTCACATCAAATTTCATTAGATTTTGAGATGGTCGAGTGGGGACCCCTGGTCCCCTTGATGTGGAATGACCCCTTCACAACATTTAGCATCCTCAGTAGAGCAACCCTTCTAGAACATAAATCGCGTAACAGGGCATTCTCAAGTCGAGGGCTGTGGTAATCATCCAGAAATCTCTCTCTCAACAACACATTCACTTATTTCTATTTGTGATTATGAGGCTTTGCCACAGAAGATAATCGATTTATTATGTATGGCTTGAAATTAAACAAATTAATATCTATCACTAAAATATGAAATCATTGTTCAAAGACGATCACTTCCATCCCATTCTTCAGTTGACCTTTAATTATGGTTCAGTACAATTAAGTCTGTTCTCTATATAGATACTGACTGACGCGGTGTCAAAGTTAGGATATTTGATGAATTTCATATGAGATTAGCAAGAACCTGCATTAACAACCAAGCATACTAAACAGCCACATTAAGTCTTAGCATAATTTAACATTAACAACCAGTCACAATTAGACAAAAATAAAATGAATTGATAAATATACCACTACAAATAAAATTAAACAGACTACACTACATAAAATTCTGAGACACTCGACCACAGGAGGGATCAAATTATACAATGACAAAAACATATGTCCATTTCTCCAGCGAAGTAAAAATTATGTAGCACCTGCCCCCACCCCCCACAGCCCTCTTCCTTTCGTCACTTGAAGTGTGATTTATGTACATCATATTCACAATACTTTGTGTCTCATTTAAAACAGCATGGCTGGATTTACCCCACATTTTATTTCTAAAGAGTATAAAATGTATTCATTTTGGTGTAAAGAATTTACTCATTGCCTCTGGTGAGTACAGTGCTAGTGAAAAATATAAAACATCAGGTTTGAGAGGGCAAATTGCATTATTATTATTATTATTATTATTATTATTATTATTATTGTTATTGTGGTTGTTGTTCTAAGACTTCCTATTACTGTATTAATTTTACAGTTATCAGAGATGTAATCTTATAAAACTATATGGTAAGTCTGCAGAAGACTGAATGTGAGGATCATTCAGAGTAATTGAGAGGCACTGTATAAAAATTTGCATTATTGCGTGAGTCGCTTTGATAGATTATAACCTGCTAAAGACAGCTATCTAAGCTCCAGCCCCAGTTCAGCATGGTGCTCAATGGTGCAGACTAAGCTTTGTTGGGGAAATTTCATCGTTCAAAATTTGATTTCCAAATCTTGTTACAGCCGAGAAGTTATTGTCGTGAATTTTGTGAAATTACTAGTTCCTATTAATCAAGCGTGAGCAATAACAGTACAGTTTGCATCTACCAAAGAAAATTGTGCAGTTCAAAGTGAGGACGGTATTAAAATTTCACCCTGTGCAATTTCTTTCGGGAAAAACACCCGAACTAATATAGTGGTTTCTATAAGTGAATAAAGTGTTGTCGTTTGTCCATTGACAAATACTTAATTACTCTTTCTCACTCTACACCCACACCTTCATTCTCCGAAACCCGCAAACCATACAGGAAGCTACATGTTATGGCGCTCTACGATACGTATTGAACTGCGTCATTTATTACTACATAAATAATTACAGTTTTCTCGTAATCCTTTACTTCCGTAAAAAAGAGACAAAGAAACAATGCGTCCCACACAAACACTGAAATTATTTTACTTTTCTATGGCGTTATCAGTGTTATATTCAAGTAATTCTAGGACTTGTATTCTGAAATCGAATGGTGAATCCTAGTGAGTATTTGTTAATAAGTTGTTGCACAAACTGTCATAAACTGAAAAACGTGCTGTATTTGACAAAAAGGGCAGTTTTTCTTTCTCACCTTAATATCTTCACTATCTTTTCTAGCTCTTTCTCATCATTACACTTCTCCACATACTCGAAGTTTAGATGCTCAACAGGAATATCGTATTTCTCTAGCAATGTTTGTTTTTTCGAATTTCTAACCTCTCCCTCCTCATCCATTCTGAGTCGTGAACAATAACAGTTCACCTAGCCTTGAAAAATTGACAAGTTCACGCACGCCAGCGAACACCGCGACGCAAAACTCCAACGATTCAGACAACACATGCGACAGCAGAACACCCAAGATTATTCTTGGCAAATCAACATATATAATCTCTGGAAATCGTAGTTCAAGTAATCAGACTGGAGGCACACAGAAACCAATGGGAAACAACTTTTTGTATTTCAGTATCACATTCTTGTTCGTATATAAGCGTCATAAATATTCGATCTTTGTTGGAGGCCGTATCCCTCCCAATGTGTTCAACGTTACAAGTTCGTTATCTTCCATTGAGCTGCAGTAACCATAGCAACCAGCAGCTGTCATAATTTCCATGGCAACGATGATGCTGTCATAAGTTCCTGCGTCCATGCTGGCGCTAAAAATGAAATGTGTTTGGATGAAAATAGCTTTAGTACTACATATTTATGCATAAGGTGCATTTCCTATCAGCTAATTTCTCATCGGTTTCATTTATATCGACGACCACAAGAGATATCACCCGTACACTTAAATGTTTAGATTTGGTTGTGAAGGTAATGAGTGATGTAGTTCTCAACAAAACTGTTTTTTGAGACACTATTGCAAAACAATAACGTACCTTCAGAACTACAGTCTTTAGGCAGCACGAGTGTATTAGCTGCTTTAATTCAGTCATTGGTTTACTCTGTTGACAATGGAACAGAAGAGACTGAATTAAGTTGATCTTCGAAAAGCTTTTATGTCGGCAATATAGGAGGAAAGGTTTAGAGTAGGAAATAAACTCAGTATCGGTAGAATGGGCTCATATGCAGTGACAGTACACATACTTTACGCAGTATTTAAGTGTTTTTGCTTTGCATCCACCAAAATCTTCTCGCACTTTCGACTTTCTAGATATCTTTAATAGTTTTGTAGTATAACACTTTCAACTTTGTGAAATTACATTTGATTCCTAATGAACATTGTTTGGTAGCAAGGCTTTAGAAGCCTTATTCAGCGTAATACTGTATCGGGTTGTTGATGTTTCCATGGTACCCTTTACGTAACTCTATTGGGGCATAATCAACATCACAGTGTGGTATGATCGACTTATGAAACAAAAGATTAATAGTATACGATATCAGATTTTGCCGTATCACCTTACTTTTATTTGGTGTCGCACGAACGATTCAAATTTGTACGCGGTTGCTGCTGTCAATCGGAAACAAGACCCCAGTTTTCGTAAAGTAAACGAAGTTAAAATGCCTGACGTCACAAATACGTCGTATTATTCTTACGCCAAATTCTCCAACATCAGTGAGACATCTCTCAAGAATGTAACTCTGAAGGATATACCATATTGTGACGAAAGTTTGCCAGGCGTTGTCAGTCAGGTATCTGGTCGCAAAATACGACCTCGTTTTATTAATGTATACAACGCTATTGAAACATCACTGTGCAGATAATAATTTAATATTCCTTAAACGTTACAATATCATTTGAGCGTCGTCTACTCTGATATCTGAAGTTATGTCCAACGTCATAAACCACACACAACAAGTCACACCAATAGCACAACAAGTGGACATTTTTAAATAAATACCCTTCATATCAGTAGGTAGTTACTGTGAGCATTCTCATTGTACTGTGTAGGCGTTCATAGTCTGTGTAATCTGTGTCTACATACATATATCTACACTCTTTAAATCATGGTGATGTACATGGCGGAGGGTGGCCCCAATTTAGCAGTTATAAGTGTTTCTAACCGTTCAGTTCACACATGGAGCGCAGGAAGAATCATTGCGGACACTGCATTTTTCGTTTCGTGAAATGTACAGTTTTAAATTACTGAACATTTAAATAAGTTTCCAATCTCAGCACCACTTGGAAATCTTATCAAGATCTGACTGAATATTTGAGCAGCTTCGTTCAGACAGTACATATAACTGCATCAGCTGCAAAAAATCTGAGGTTACTGTTATATTGTCAGCAAAGTCATTAATATACAACATGAACAGCAAGGGTCGCAGCATACTTCCCTGTGGCACACCCAAAGTTAAATATGCATTTGCTAGATGACCTTCCATCCAAGATAATATGCTGTGTCCTCCGTACCAACAAAAAAAAAAAAAATCCTCAATCCAGTCACAAACACTCTGCAAACTACTGTAAACTGTTTGACAAAGGGTGCCTCTCATTGTATCACACATTAGGGCTTCTTCCCATTACGTATGTGTATGGACTGCAGGATGTTTAAAAACCTCATACACACTAATTATTCTAACCTTGTCTTTCCAGTCCATTCACTCAATTGCATCTGTCTGTAACTTGGAAACAATCAAAACTGCATACATTGGATATTTCCTTTCACTTATGATATTTGGTATCACCTTCTGGGGAAACCAGTCACAAGCAAAAGAAGTCTTTATTGCACTTAGGAGGGCCATTGAAATTATGATAAGTGTGCATCCCAGATGCTCTTGCAGAAGTTTATTCAAACAACTAGAGATCCTCACCTTGCTATGTCAACACATTTTTTCACTAATGAGAATTGTGAACAATACTCATACAATTTACAAGTCAAACACTGCTTATACAAAAAGTAAACATGATTTTCACATAGTTAAAAAAGATCTCAGTGTGGTACATAAAGGATACCTTATTTAAGGATAAAAATATACCATAAAGTTTCAGTTCACGTTAAATCGCTCACTGGGAATATGACTAATTAAAGAAAGAAAGAAAGAAAACATCTAACACTTTATCTTTTGGATAGCCCCTTCTATTCTCTACAGGAATTTGTTGACAATACATAATACTTCATGAAATTTAGTTAATTTTAAGCATTATCATAGGAATTGACTAAGTAGCACTGATATATCAGTTTTTGACAGAATTCTCTTTATACGATTTAGAATGTAAGTCATAATTTGTTCGTGTGACCATTGTTGCTACTATAATCTTTGTTATTATTTGAACACTTGGACCTCACTTTTTGTGTATTTGTTTATATATGATTTAGATTACAAGCCTGATGACCATTAACACTGGATGGTTATGCTTAAACTGACAGTGTTGCGAGTTCTGCAGTGGTGGGTGTGTACACTGCAACATGCTGAAACATCGTAGGTATGCTCATTAATTGATGCACTCATGGGTTATACAGAAAAAAAAATAATGTTCCACTTTCTGCCACCAGGTGAAAATATGGCAGTGTAAGCAGTCAGAATTTGGTGTGTGTGCAAGAAAAGGGTTAGAATGATCAACCACATGATAATGGTGTTTATGGCATGTTTTTTTAGAATATGGTCTCAAGTTACAACATGTGTTCAGTACGATCTCCTGACTCAGCAACTTGCGGCAGCCGTAACATGGCACGGTCGACAGTTGCTTACAGGGTATCCAGTGTAATCAGAGCAGTACGTTGTCATATGCCACTCTTCAGATCAGGAAGTCACTGATTGACACAATCTTTCATATATCCCCACAACCTGAAGTCAGTGGGATTTTGGTTGGGGAATCTGGAAGGCCACATATCATGAAACTACCCAGAGATTACACAGTTGTTGTTGTTGTTGTTGTTGTTGTTGTTGTGGTTTTCAGTCCTGAGACTGGTTTGATGCAGCTCTCCATGCTACTCTATCCTGTGCAAGCTTCTTCATCTCCCAGTACCTAAGTAGGTAGCTTACTACCTGAGCCCCCATCTTATTCTGTTACTCGCTCCTGTGAACGAGAACTCGTTGTACAGATCTTGGTGTCACTCGCGTCCATCTATAAAAGATAACCTGAAGATGCCTAAATAAGGCGGAATGTGTCGTTGAAAAATAAAAAACTAAAATTGCAACCGAGACTGCTTTTAACCGATAGTGTTAAGCACTGGTTTGCTGTATGCCACATATGGATTGGAAGAATTTCTACGTATTTTTATATTTAGCAATAACAATGTGAATTTGTGTTCTGAAGTGGAGATTGTAAAGTCAGTTTGATGTAGAAGAATGGGATGAAATAAAAAAAAAGTCATAGCAACAGAAATTACTTCATTAGTTACCATGTCAACTGGAACCCACAAAATTAAAAAAAAAAATCAGCCTGAAGAATCTACCCCTAGACATAACGAACTGCAGCCAACGGCGAGATAATGAAGATAAGTAACAAAGTTATTTGTGCATCTTACTCCTCTCAAAGCTTTTGAAAAGAATAAATCTTTATGAAGGGACTGAAAATATACTGGTGATGTGTGGGAGGGTAACATTACTAGCTGTCATTTATACTCAGATGATTTGTGTGAAAAGATTTCCAACATGACTATGGCTGCATGACAGGAATTAACAGACTCCAAAAGGGGAATAGTCGCTGGAGGCAACCACATGGAACATTCCATTTTGGAAACCATTAGGGAATTCAGTATTCTGAGATCCACAGTGTTAAGAATGTACCAAGAGTACCAAATTGCAGGCATTAGCCCTCACCACAGGCAACACAGTGACCGACAGCTTTCTCTCGATAACATTTGTATAGAGCTGTCAGTGCTAATGGACAAGCGACACTGTGTAAAATAAACGCACAAATAAATGTGGGACGAATGGCGAATGTACTGCTAGGACAGCGCAGCGAAATTCGGTGCTGAGAGGCTGCGGTAGCAAATGCCCGATGAGAGTGCCTTTGCTAACTGCACGACATCACCTGCAGTGCCTCTCCTTGGCCCTCGACCCTATTGGCTGGCTGCTATATGACTGCAAAACTGTGGCCTCGTCATACGAGTCCCAATTTCAGTACGTAAGAGCTGACGGGCAGGTTTGAGTGTGGCGCAGACCCCATGAAGCCGTGGATCCGAGTTGTCAGCAAGGCACTGTGCATCTGGTGGCAGCTCCATAATGTGTTTACGTGGAGTGGACTCGATCCTCTGTTCCAGCTGAACCAATCATTGACTGGAAATGATTACATTCGGCTAGTCGGAGACCGTGCATTTATGTGCTTCATGTTCCCAAACAATGATTTATGTATTACAATGCACCATGCCACTGAGTCACAATTGTTTGTGATTTGTTTGAAAAACATTCTGGATAATTTGAGCGAATGATTTGGCCATCCCGAGAGCCTGATACGAATCCCATCATGTATTTATGGGACATACAATGATTTCTGTATTACAATGCATTGTGTCTTTGAGTCACAATTGCTTGTGATTTGTTTGAAAAACATTCTGGATAATTCAAGCGAATGATTTGTGAACCGTGAATTTACTTTCAAAATCTGTTCTTAAGAATTTACTTTATTTACTAGCGATTCATCAAGAACATTAACACATTTAATCACACTATGTGAGCATGGAAGTAGTTCCCAATGGGTATGGAAGTAGTTCCCAATGGGTAATTTTTATTTTTTTTAATAAATGGAAATTTTATCTGTAAAAAAAAAAAAAGATTTAAAATTATAATCAGAAAGCACCCCGTAAATATCAAGTTACAATTTAATCAAATCTGGAACACACCAGATTATTTTAAACTAAAAATTTTAACAACTCACACAAACTATGCACCCTGTAAGAGGGATAGAAATGGTACAAAACACTCACATTAAAAATTATTTGCCACCGAAAGTGCAACTTGATTTTAAAAGAACTCTTACGGTGGAAGGGTGGCAACTTTATATACTAAAAGACCATTTAATTAAAATCCATGGAATGCAGTTTACATCAAATGTACCAACATGGTCTACATTACACATATACCACCTTGCAAGATGATAGGCAAGATAAAAACATATTTCAGGAATTCGGCCTTTACACCTTAAGCAATGAATTCGTTTACACCGAATCTGACAAACATGACAGAGGCAGCTGTTAACATACGGCAGACTGACAGACAGACAGACACTAACTGCCTAACAAATGCGGACGAGAGACAGAGCAGCAAGCTGGGGATGAGAGACTGACCAAGAAAACAAGTAGAATTTAACAAGTAACTGAAACAACATATCACGAATCACTTAACTTTTAATAAACTGTGATGTCTGATGAAGACCTGACATAGCACGCCCAAAACGGTCTCCCGAACCGTCCGCTGCCAGCCGCTTCAGCGGACGCAGGAAGGCGCGCCGATCTCCCGTCTCACCGCGTCGCAGCTCGCACCGGCCAATCCGACGTCACGGGCCGACCCCTGCCGCTCCCGCGAAGCCACTACTCCCGCTACACGGTGCGGCCCACTGGACCGACGTGGCGACCTCACACGAACCGACACTCGAGACGGACAAGTCATCCCGCGTCTCAGCGCGCGACCGACCAACCGATCGATGCAACTGCCAACGACCACTGCCCGGACTAACTCGAGCAGACTAGCAGCCTAACACGTACTAGCACTCTGGACGACAGACAGACACTGACTGCCCCACACTGAGCTGGCTGACCAACTGACCAGACTCGCCGAGACGGACCAGGCTCCCCGAGCGAGCTCGTAGCGCCCCTTAAATGCACGTGAACGGGCTACCTTTCCCCTTCGCCACCGGAGGGAGACACCAAAGCTGTGATTGCCACAGCGGCACCACCGCCAGAAACGGAGGCAACTGCTTCACACTACGCGCTGTTCAAAACAGCAAATTTTACCACGGCTCAATTTGGCCATCCGGAATGCCTGACACCAATCCCATCAAATATTTATGGGACATAATCGAGGTGTCCGTTTGCACAAAATCCTGCACTGGCAACACTTTCACAACTACGGATGGTGATACAGGCAACAAAGGGGCTTCCGATGACTTGTTGAGTTGCTGCAGTTCACCAGGAAAAAGGAGGTCTGATGTGATATTAGGAGGTAGCCTGTGTCTTTTGTGATCTCATCGTGTACTAACTCCAGCTGGTGTGTTGCGACAGGAGCTAGGGTCCTGTCTTGTAGTCCGCTGTGGACGTGCTGCTGGGTGCAACAGTACGTAACAGTCCCATCCACCAGTAACTACAGAACACCACATTGCAGAATGCTATGTCAGCTTATTGCAGTATGCAGTACCCAACTGCAGACTTAGTTCAGTGGTTGGCCGGTAGGCCCCTCGGATGATTGCGATGGCCTGCCTCTGCTGATGCCACTGTCATAACCCATCGTGACTTGTGG
This sequence comes from Schistocerca nitens, assembly GCF_023898315.1. Lineage (NCBI taxonomy): Eukaryota > Metazoa > Arthropoda > Insecta > Orthoptera > Acrididae > Schistocerca > Schistocerca nitens. The sequence goes on from NC_064625.1 coordinate 143,532,605, forward strand.
TATACTTATTCTAAAAGCTCACTTTCAGATCAGAGGTGATGTGAGATTTTCGGTCATTCGTTCCTTGGAACACCACAGCATGTATGTTGGGTGAGGCAGAAAGGAATTGTGGTGTCACTGCCAGACACCACACTTGCTAGGTGGTAGCTTAAATCGGCCGCGGTCCATTAGTACATGTCGGACCCGCGTGTCGCCACTGTGTGATCGCAGACCGAGCGCCACCACACGGCAGGTCTCGAGAGACGTACGAGAACTCGCCCCAGTTGTACGACGACGTTGCCAGCGACTATACTGACGAAGCCTTTGCTCTCATTTGCCGAGAGACAGTTAGAATAGCCTTCAGCTAAGTTAATGGCTACGACTTAGCAAGGCGCCAATTGTATCAGTGCATGTATCTTACGAGTCTCATTTGTATAGTCAAGAGAGATGTGCCAAAGGAAGCATTAAAAGTTAAGTATATTCCAAAGCTACGTATTTTCTTTATCGCATTCATTAAGTCTCCTGTTTCAGACCTCACCCCATCCTTCGTGAGTTAGCGCGTGCATCTTGGCCGCCTCTTTCAATTAGTGTGCGTAGTGTTGGCAAGTCTGCCGACACTACAGGAATGATATAGAAATTTATTGAGATAACTTACAGAATTGGTAGATGCGTCATTTTGTAGCATACAACCTCTAGTTCAGTGGTTCCCAACAGGTTGTCTGTGGACCCCCAGGGGTCTGCGAGCTTTGCCAGAGGGGTCCGCAAGATGCTATTAGAATAAAAAAATATATTAAATTTATTTCATATGGTAACAGATTTTTTGTTTTGGACACTTCCTGCATGAGCAGAGCTTTAGCGAACGCTGACTTCTGCGTCTAGCGCCTTCCTAGAGCCAGCTGACACTAGCACACTCTAGCGCAAAACTAGAATTAGATAGAGGCAAATAGTTCTGCTGTATGCCGTTAGACAGCGTGCACTGCCTCTTTGCAGCTGACGACTGACCGTCACTTTACACAAAAACTCGCATTTCAGACGACAATCGGCCATTGTTAATTTATTGCCTGTGCTTTCACAGACCGTGTTGTTTACATATTCAATATTCTGTATTAAAACAGTAGTGTTTGCAAAGCATTGTTTTTTGCAGAAGCTACAGTTTGCATAGTTAAAAATGGACCGTTGGTTAAAAAGTGGTTCGTTAAAACGAGAAAGGCCTACAGAAATAATGGACTCAAAGGTAAGATTGAACTCATCTGATTAAGAACTGAAAATTAAACTAACTGTACACTGATGGAGTACTCTGTTGTAACAGTATTTTTTCAAATAAATAATACCTTGTATGAAATTAGTGTTTTCTTATTCTTCACACATGTCTACTCAATGCAATCTCAAGTGTAGTACACTTGAAAGACCAATACACTCAGTTTTAATTTTTTCCTGTCATTTCCAGTTCATACTCTATTTTTATTTTTTTAAGGGCTTTGTTATACTAAGCACCCAGATTTGAAGACAAAGATTTTGAGCAATAATCAAAAATTTAACAATGATGGCTAAATTGAAAAAGTTTTAAGCTCAATATTTTTTCAATAACGAATATGTCAATGTTTTTTCTAAGTACCAAAAATAGAAAATGTATGAAAAGACTCTTAATTTGGCTTTTTTAGGTACTTGGCTACTGTGATATGACAAGGTACCAATCATGCTCGATGAGGGGGTCCTTGAGAAAATTTTGTTGGGAACCACTGCTCTAGTTTCATTCACATAGTGCCTCAGTACCCCGTTCTGCTACCAGGAGCGCCAATGTAGTGCCAAAGTTAAAGTGGCAACTTTCATTGGTGTGGAGCATGCTAGGTGTGTGTTTTGGTTTTCCAACAGCTGTTCGACACAAATTTCACACCGGATACGCTGAAGAACCTCAGAGTGGGCCTACAATTTACTCTTAGCACGAGAACTTTGTCGAGATGTGTTGTTCACTGTGACATGATAAATCACCAGGTCACCCGTGTGTTGACGCTTATATTGAACAGGTTGGTAAGAGCTTTGGGTACAGTCCACAAAAATCAATACGACGTGCATCTTGTGAGACTGGCATTCCAAAAAAGACTGTTTGGTTAGAACTGTGTAGACATTTACAGTTGAAACCGTACAGATTCACAATGGCACAGCACATTAATGATGCAGGTCATGTTGCTCCGCAGATGACGAAGAAATTGAAGAAATGTATGATGAAATAAAAGAAATTATTCAGATAGTGAAGGGAGACGAAAATTTAATAGTCATGGGTGACTGGAATTCGAGTGTAGGAAAAGGGAGAGAAGGAAATGTAGTAGGTGAATATGGATTGGGGCTAAGGAATGAAAGAGGAAGCCGCCTGATAGAATTTTGCACAGAGCACAACTTAATCATAGCTAACACTTGGTTTAAGAATCATGATAGAAGGTTGTATACATGGAAGAACCCTGGAGATACTAAAAGGTATCAGATAGATTATATAATGGTAAGACAGAGATTTAGGAACCAGGTTTTAAATTGTAAGACATTTCCAGGGGCACATGTGGACTCTGACCACAATCTATTGGTTATGACCTGTAGATTAAAACTGAAGAAACTGCAAAAAGGAGATGGGACCTGGATAAACTGAAAGAACCAGAGGTTGTACAGAGTTTCAGGGAGAGCATAAGGGAACAATTGACAGGAATGGGGGAAAGGAATACAGTAGAAGAAGAATGGGTAGCTTTGAGGGATGAAGTAGTGAAGGCAGCAGAGGATCAAGTGGGTAAAAAGACGAGGGCTAGTAGAAATCCTTGGGTAACAGAAGAAATATTGAATTTAATTGATGAGAGGAAAAATATAAAAATGCAGTAAATGAAGCAGGCAAAAAGGAATACAAACGTCTCAAAAATGAGATCGACAGGAAGTGCAAAATAGCTAAGCAGGGATGGCTAGAGGACAAATGTAAGGATGTAGAGGCTTATCTCACTAGGGGTAAGATAGATACTGCCTACAGGAAAATTAAAGAGACCTTTGGAGATAAGAGAACCACTTGTATGAACATCAAGAGCTCAGATGGAAATCCAGTTCTAAGCAAAGAAGGGAAAGCAGAAAGGTGGAAGGAGTATATAGAGGGTCTATACAAGGGCGATGCACTTGAGGACAATATTATGGAAATGGAAGAGGATGTAGATGAAGATGAAATGGGAGATACGATACTGCATGAAGAGTTTGACAGAGCACTGAAAGACCTGAGTCGAAACAAGGCCCCCGGAGTAGACAAAATTCCATTGGAACGACTGACGGCCTTGGGAGAGCCAGTCATGACAAAACTCTACCATCTGGTGAGCAAGATGTATAAAACAGGCGAAATACGCTCAGATTTCAAGAAGAATATAATAATTCCAATACCAAAGAAAGCCGGTGTTGACAGATGTGAAAATTACCAAACAATCAGTTTAATAAGCCACAGCTGCAAAATACTAACACAAATTCTTTACAGACGAATGGAAAAACTAGTAGAAGCCGACCTCGGGGAAGATCAGTTTGGATTCCGTAGAAATACTGGAACACGTGAGGCAATACTGACCTTACGACTTATCTTAGAAGAAAGATTAAGGAAAGGCAAACCTACGTTTCTAGCATTTGTAGACTTAGAGAAAGCTTTTGACAATGTTGACTGGAATACTCTCTTTCAAATTCTAAAGGTGGCAGGGATAAAATACAGGGAGTGAAAGGCTATTTACAATTTGTACAGAAACCAGATGGCAGGTATAAGAGTCGAGGGACATGAAAGGGAAGCAGTGGTTGGGAAGGGAGTAAGACAGGGTTGTAGTCTCTCCCCGATGTTATTCAATCTGTATATTGAGCAAGCAGTAAAGGAAACAAAAGAAAAATTCGGAGTAGGTATTAAAATCCATGGAGAAGAAATAAAAACATTGAGGTTCGCCGATGACATTGTAATTCTGTCAAAGACAGCAAAGGACTTGGAAGAGCAGTTGAACGAAATGGATGTTGTCTTGAAGGGAGGATATAAGATGAACATCAACAAAAACAAAACGAGGATAATGGAATGTTGTCGAATTAAGTCGGGTGATATTGAGGGAATTAGATTAGGAAATGAGACACTTAAAGTAGTAAAGGAGTTTTGCTACTTGGGGAGCAAAATAACTGATGATGGTCGAAGTAGAGAGGATATAAAATGTAGACTGGCAATGGGAAGGAAAGCGTTTCTCAAGAAGAGAAATTTGTTAACATCGAGTATAGATTTAAGTGTCAAGAAGTCATTTCTGAAAGTATTTGTATGGAGTGTAGCCATGTATGGAAGTGAAACATGGACGGTAAATAGTTTGGACAAGAAGAGAATAGAAGCTTTCGAAATGTGGTGCTACAGAAGAATGCTGAAGATTAGATGGGTAGATCACATAACTAATGAGGAAGTATTGAATAGGATTGGGAGAAGAGAAGTTTGTGGCACAACTTGACCAGAAGAAGGGATCGGTTGGTAGGACATGTTCTGAGGCATCAAGGGATCACCAATTTAGTATTGGAGGGCAGCGTGGAGGGTAAAAATCGTAGGGGGAGACCAAGAGATGAATACACTAAGCAGATTCAGAAGGATGTAGGTTGCAGTAGGTACTGGGAGATGAAGAAGCTTGCAGAGGATAGAGTAGCATGGAGAGCTGCATCAAACCAGTCTCAGGACTGAAGACCACAACAACAACAACAATGTTGCTCATGGGGAATTCTGCGTGGAAATGTTGCATCGGATAGAGGACGACGAGATGAACGCAATAATCTCCAGGAATGAATCAACATTTCGCATCAGTGGCATGATGAAAACCCACAGAAATTGGGCCAGCAAAAATCCACATACAACCCTTGAACACATTTGTGACAGCCTCAATGTTAACCCTAGGATGCACAAGCCTTTTTTTCTAACTTGGATGCCTATGGGGGGGTTCGGCGAGCCCACAGGTATTAAATAAGTTTACTGACGAAAAATTAAAACTTTTAAAATGGTGTATGTATTTTAACTAAGGCATCGGTTTATAAATGTTATTAATTATTATAAATATTGGATTGAGTGAATAAAAAATTGACGTATTACAATACAAAATACAGATGTGTTCATGTACAATAGACTACTCTGAGTCCTCAACTTCAAGGCAAGAGACACACTTCACAAATTCTGAATGTGTGTTACACACATGTTTATGACACTGTCCACAATACTGTTTTCGATTACTTAGATTGTTGTACTTCTGCTTCTTTGTTTTAGCTTTTCTTACACAAATATGGCACCGACCTTTCCCTGCAGGAGGCTGACGTGCTTCTGTTGTCACTTCTTTGATTTTCTTTTGTAGAATAGTCTCCATTGATTGAACAATTTGGTTAGATAACCCTCTTGCATTGGCACTTCTTTCTTCTACCTGCAATTTCACTAGTTCTATCCCAGCTTGCAGAAGATAAAGTTTCCGTTTGTTGTGTTTCTTTTCATTCCATCTTGGATGTTGCTGGATGAATATGGTGGTTGCATCGATAGCACAAATGTCGATGAGAGAGTAAAATACAGATAGAGGCCATCTCTTTGTTCCCCTCTTGCAGGTGTACACACACGCCATTTGATCAATGGTATCAATTACACCTTTAGTGGAATTATAAGACGCATTTATCTCAGTTTTATTCTTCTCTCCTCCAACAGTGCCTTTATCTTGGTGCATCGTTGACAACATCAGTAAGTTTTTACTTGGTTTCGTTTTTGCTGTGTAGGACACCAAAGATACTGGAGGCCTACCTGTTGGGAACTGCACTAACTCACTGCAAGTTTACAAGATAAATAACAGCTGACTGACAGCAACAATCACTTCCTCTGAAAGTAAACCGATTGTTGTGAATATCAAGAATACCAACCAAAAAGAAACTAGCTTGCATTGTTGTAGAGATGAGAAATACAAAATCCTACTAAGGGAAATTTTCTATAGCATGGAAGCCTAAGGGGGGGTTTGTTGGACCCGTAATAAGTTTATTTATTTTTTCTTTCAAAGCGGGAATTTTCTATAAAATATATTGACACTAATGTTTCATAAAATAGCCAACAAACAATAACTCAAAGGGAATATGTAGTATGAAAGTTACTTGGGCAAAAGCAGGGGACATAAAAAAATTGGTTCAACGAACCCCCTCCTTAGGTGTCCTAGGGTTAATGTGTTTGTTCCTTTAGCAAAGTCAAACTGAGCAGCCCTTTCTTCATCATGAAAAAAAAAACTGTCAGGTGTTGTATACCTGGATATGCTTGAAAACTTTTTAATTTCACAGATCGATGAAGTTGACTGTGGTGGGATGGTTTACTATCAACAAGATGGTGCATCACCTCATTTCCTCACAGAAGTTCAAGGTTTCCTTGATAATCACTTCCCTAGCCGGTGGATTGGCCATGAAAGGCCAATAGCTTGGCCAACTTGCTCCCCGGGCTTGAGACCACTGGAAAGCTTTAGGGTGTCATTACAAACTGTGCATATACTCCTCCCCTATGAAACAAAGTACCGGACCTGAAAAATCAAATCTACACTGCCAGTGCACAAGTTAAGCCCGATTTGCTGCTACGAGTGGGAAGAAACTGATTACCAGTGTGATGCCACATCACGTGGTAGTCACAACGAACCAAACTGACACTTAACACTTTTACAGGGCTATTACAAATGATTGAAGCGATTTCATAAATTCACTGTAGCTCCATTCATTGACATATGGTCACGACACACTACAGATACGTAGAAAAACTCAAAGTTTTGTTCGGATGAAGCCGCACTTCAGGTTTCTGCCGCCAGAGCGCTCGAGAGCGCAGTGAGACAAAATGGCGACAGGAGCCGAGAAAGCGTATGTCGTGCTTGAAATGCACTCACATCAGTCAGTCATAACAGTGCGACGACACTTCAGGACGAAATTCAACGAAGATCCACCAACTGCTAACTCCATTCGGCGATGGTATGCGCAGTTTAAAGCTTCTGGATGCCTCTGTAAGGGGAAATCAACAGGTCGGCCTGCAGTGAGTGAAGAAACGGTTGAACGCGTGCGGGCAAGTTTCACGCGTAGCCCGCAGAAGTCAACGAATAAAGCAGGCAGGGAGCTAAACGTACCACAGCCGACGGTTTGGAAAATCTTACGGAAAAGGCTAAAGCAGAAGCCTTACCGTTTACAATTGCTGCAAGCCCTGACACCCGATGACAAAGTCAAACGCTTTGAATTTTCGGCGCGGTTGCAACAGCTCATGGAAGACGATGCGTTCAGTGCGAAACTTGTTTTCAGTGATGAAGCAACATTTTTTCTTAATGGTGAAGTGAACAGACACAATGTGCGAATCTGGGCGGTAGAGAATCCTCACGCATTCGTGCAGCAAATTCGCAATTCACCAAAAGTTAACGTGTTTTGTGCAATCTCACGGTTTAAAGTTTACGGCCCCTTTTTCTTCTGCGAAAAAAACGTTACAGGAAACGTGTATCTGGACATGCTGGAAAATTGGCTCATGCCACAACTGGAGACCGAGAGCGCCGACTTCATCTTTCAACAGGATGGTGCTCCACCACACTTCCGTTATGATGTTCGGCATTTCTTAAACAGGAGATTGGAAAACCGATGGATCGGTCATGGTGGAGATCGTGATCAGCAATTCATGTCATGGCTTCCATGCTCTCCCGACTTAACCCCATGCGATTTCTTTCTGTGGGGTTATGTGAAAGATTCAGTGTTTAAACCTCCTCTACCAAGAAACGTGCCAGAACTGCGAGCTCGCATCAACGATGCTTTCGAAATCATTGATGGGGACATGCTGCGCCGAGTGTGGGAGGAACTTGATTATCGGCTCGATGTGTGCCGAATCACTAAAGGGGCACATATCGAACATTTGTGAATGCCTAAAAAAACTTTTTGAATTTTTGTATGTGTGTGCAAAGCATTGTGAAAATATCTCAAATAATAAAGTTATTGTAGAGCTGTGAAATCGCTTCAATCATTTGTAATAACCCTGTATGTGTGACTTGAGGTTTCTTGCGACAAAATGACACGTCTACTGTTTCTGTATGTTATCTCAATAAATTGGTATATCATTCCAAAGTTGTAAAGTCCTTTTTGACTCACCCTGTATGTAACCATATAGTGAGCATAATCTACTGCAAATGTTCTCAACATCAAACAGGACTGGCTACATGATTGTGGGATGGTGCTGCTTGTCAACACTTTGTGATACTGGTGAAACTTGAATATTACATGTATTCACCTTGTTTTATTTAAGTTTCTGCACATTTGCATTTTAGTGACAGCTATGGTGCAGTACTGTCATTGCTACAGATGAAAAGAGAAGTATGTGAAAAGAGGACTGGTATCTTTTGATGAGTATGTACAACAAATGTCATATTGATATGAGGCACTTTACAAAAGTGGGGGAAAGAAAAAATCACCCGAATAATAAAGCAGTGGCTGGAGCTTGTGTAGTACGCATTTCTGCCACTAGGCGTGTATAGCGCTACTCATTGCCAGTTCAGTAGTGCCTGTGTTGTCAACCAGGCTTGTTCTGTTCATCTGCAGCTTGCTTTTGCTAGCGCTATTTTGTTCTTGTTTCATTTTTTATGATGGCAAGTTTAAGTGAAATTTTGTTTCGTGCTTGGTAAAAATGCTGCTGAAGCTGTTTTAATGTTGAAAACAGCTTACCAAGATAATGCTACGGAAAAACTCCACTGTACAAATGGTTTGCTCAATTTAAAAATGGCGTAATGTCGATTGATGGAAAACCTCGTTCTGCACATCCATCAGCTGCCCGAATAGATGAAAATATTGGAAAAATTCGAGAGTCTGTGCTGACAGACTGTTGACAGACAATAGATCAACTGGGGGAGATTAGTGGGTTGTCTTGGAGCTCAGTTCAGTGAATTTTAACAGAAGATTTGGGAATGAGAAGGGTTGCTGCCAAGTTTGTTTCTTGGGTTCTGACTGACAATCAAAATGAACGTGCTGTGAAGCAACAGCTAGAAATTGGTCCCAATTTTCTGTCAAAGTGATGAAGTCATGGTGCCACAGTTATGACCCAGAAACAAAGCAACAGTCAGGCCAATGGAAGACATCATCGTCACACTGTCCAAAAAAATGTAGTCAAGTCAAATCAAACATCAAAACAATGCTGATTTGCTGTTTTGGTGCCAAGGGTGTAGTTCATTCAGAGTTTGTTCTCCAAGGTCAGACCATCAATCAAACTTTCTATATACACTCCTGGAAATTGAAATAAGAACACCGTGAATTCATTGTCCCAGGAAGGGGAAACTTTATTGACACATTCCTGGGGTCAGATACATCACATGATCACACTGACAGAACCACAGGCACATAGACACAGGCAACAGAGCATGCACAATGTCGGCACTAGTATAGTGTATATCCACCTTTCGCAGCAATGCAGGCTGCTATTCTCCCATGGAGACGATCGTAGAGATGCTGGATGTAGTCCTGTGGAACGGCTTGCCATGCCATTTCCACCTGGCGCCTCAGTTGGACCAGCGTTCGTGCTGGACGTGCAGACCGCGTGAGACGACGCTTCATCCAGTCCCAAACATGCTCAATGGGGGACAGATCCGGAGATCTTGCTGGCCAGGGTAGTTGACTTACACCTTCTAGAGCACGTTGGGTGGCACGGGATACATGCGGACGTGCATTGTCCTGTTGGAACAGCAAGTTCCCTTGCCGGTCTAGGAATGGTAGAACGATGGGTTCGATGACGGTTTGGATGTACCGTGCACTATTCAGTGTCCCCTCGACGATCACCAGTGGTGTACGGCTAGTGTAGGAGATCGCTCCCCACACCATGATGCCGGGTGTTGGCCCTGTGTGCCTCGGTCGTATGCAGTCCTGATTGTGGCGCTCACCTGCACGGCGCCAAACACGCATACGACCATCATTGGCACCAAGGCAGAAGCGACTCTCATCGCTGAAGACGACACGTCTCCATTCGTCCCTCCATTCACGCCTGTCGCGACACCACTGGAGGCGGGCTGCACGATGTTGGGGCATGAGCGGAAGACGGCCCAACGGTGTGCGGGACCGTAGCCCAGCTTCATGGAGACGGTTGCGAATGGTCCTCGCCGATACCCCAGGAGCAACAGTGTCCCTAATTTGCTGGGAAGTGGCGGTGCGGTCCCCTACGGCACTGCGTAGGATCCTACGGTCTTGGCGTGCATCCGTGCGTCGCTGCGGTCCGGTCCCAGGTCGATGGGCACGTGCACCTGCCGCCGACCACTGGCGACAACATCGATGTACTGTGGAGACCTCACGCCCCACGTGTTGGGCAATTCGGCGGTACGTCCACCCGGCCTCCCGCATGCCCACTATACGCCCTCACTCAAAGTCCGTCAACTGCACATACGGTTCACGTCCACGCTGTCGTGGCATGCTACCAGTGTTAAAGACTGCGATGGAGCTCCGTATGCCACGGCAAACTGGCTGACACTGACGGCGGCGGTGCACAAATGCTGCGCAGCTAGCGCCATTCGACGGCCAACACCGCGGTTCCTGGTGTGTCCGCTGTGCCGTGCGTGTGATCATTGCTTGTAAAGCCCTCTCGCAGTGTCCGGAGCAAGTATGGTGGGTCTGACACACCGGTGTCAATGTGTTCTTTTTTCCATTTCCAGGAGTGTATATCTAAAAACAAAGATGATGTGACTTCCCAAACAAAAGTGCTGGCAGGTCGATAGACACACAAACAAACACAAACATACACAGAAAATTCAAGCTTTCGCAACCAGCGGTTGCTTCGTCAGGAAAGAGGGAAGGAGAGGGGAAGATGAAAGGATGTGGGTTTTAAGGGAGAGGGTAAGGAGTCATTCCAATCCCGGGAGCGGAAAGACTTACCTAAGGGGGAAAAAAGGACAGGCATACACTCACGCACACACACACATATCCATCCGCACATACACTGACACAAGCAGACATTTGTAAAGGCAAAGAGTTTGGGCAGAGATGTCCTGTTCTATTTAGAATTTTCAAGAAGATTGTGCAATAGTATTCATCAAAAGAGACCCAGTTTGTGGCAGGCAGGAGATCGGTTCTTCCATCACATCACTTCTGCACAAACTGTCATCCCTGTTAGAAAGTTTCTCACTAAAAATGGCACGGTTCCGCTGCCCCACACGCCTTACTCGGCTGACCTGGCTCCGTGCAACTTTTTGTTACTCCCATGTATGAAAAGGGGCATGAAAGGACACTGATTTGACAACATTGAATAAGTCCAGGGGGAAAAAAATGAGGGAGGAGCTGTTAGCCATTTCTAAAGATGACTGAAAAAATGTTTCAAACTGTGGAAGCACCAGTGGGACAAATGTATTAATAGTAATGGAAAGTATTTTGAAGGGGATAAGGTTTATGCTGAAAAGTATTCAGGCACAGTACTATAAAGTCTTGTATTGTAGAGATAACTTCTGCAATTTTATGGCCATTTGTTTAAAAGATAAGTGCCAGATAAACTTGCAAGTGTGTTTCAGTAAACTACCAGTCAGTGTATACACAATGGTGCTAAGTTCATATGCAGATAAAATTTATACATAACAGTCTGATTAATTTCCTTCAGTTCATGCAGGTTCCTAAACTCTTGTGTGTATCAAAATATTTCTGCGCAAAGCACTTTGCTATACAGTGTCATTGTAATGCAATTAATTAGAACAGATTGGACGATATGGATTAGTGCAATATAAAAGGCAAAAAACATATTGTTGGCTGTCACTCATTTCATTATTCCAATATCCGAGCATTTATCTTATATTTTGATTGTTTGTGCATAGTGTACGGTTTTACATTTCTTATGAGATGGTGAAAAATGCTATAGTAATTTTATTTATCTATCAAAAGCAGAAGGCTAAATAAAGAAAGATTGAAGACAATAATGGACAAGCAGGTGGTGCAAATTGCATGCCATGTTTACTGTAACAGTTTCACAGTTCCAAAGGCGTTGTCTTTCACTTCAGTGCCATCGGTAGTGTCATTGTAATGAAATTATTTACAACAGAGATTCTACAATATGAATAAGTGCAATGAAAATGTAAAAAATATTGTTGGGTGTTTCTTCTTATTCCATTACCAAAAAAACGTAAATAATGTGGAATCTGAGCTATGATACAGTGGCAGAAAAACACAAAGCTGTTGCTCTTCACATCTTTAAGCCAACTTCAGTTTCTGGTATCAAATTGTTAAGATGTCTGTAAAATGCATATACAACATTTTACTGTACTTCTGGAGGTGATCCATCTGTGGCAACAACGTAATAACACTCAAAATACACTAAGCGCTATACAGCCTAAAATGGGCCGTCCCAAAATCAGGTGACTTGAGCTGCAGCAGACGTGGAAAGAATTCTCTTTCTGCGCATCCAGATCTTCACTCCACTGATGTTTATACTCGATGTCTCATACGAGCAGCTGTGTACAGGAGCCAAACGGTGACAAGTTGTGCTGTTATTTTTCAGGTCTCTGTGATTGGAGATAGTACAGAAACACTGTGACAGACTCATCCTGATGAGACTAAGGGCTGGTAATACACAGCGTACTGTTTTGCAAGTATATGCACCACAGACAGGATGCACCATGGGGGAGAAAGAGAATTTCCTTAATGAATGTGAAGAACAAATAACAGAGGAGAACACCATTGTTATGGGCGATCTGAATGCTCGAGTTGGTAAAGAAAGACTAGGATGTGAAAACATCATTGCTCCTCGTGGTTATGGGAACAGAAATCCAAAAGGAGAGAACCTAATTTATTTCTGTGTATGAAACAACTTAGCCAAGGGAGCATGCAAGGGATAATCCCTGCAGTCACACTGTTCATCTGTGTCCTCGGTGGCTCAGATGGATAGAGCATCTGCCATGTATGCACGAGATCCCGGGTTCGAGTCCCGGTCGTGGCACACATTTTCAGCTGTCCCCATTGAGGTATGTCAACAACACCTGTCAGCAGCTGAGGGTTTCAATTAATTATCATTTATTCTAGAGAAGCTGCACGGTCATCAATGGTATCTGTTCTTTCGAGAACAGTTACTATCTTCATATATAAAGATATGGGAATGTTTGGAAGACGTAAAGGTGCCAAAGTACCTAATCGACAAAGTCAAGATGCTATACCAAAAGTGTTACAGCTGTGTCCAGATAGGCAACGGACAATCAGAATGGTTTGAAATACAGAGGTGTCCAACAAGCAAATGCCCTATCAACACTCTGTTTGTAATAGTAATGGACAAGATCATAAAATCTATCAAGAAAACGGCCAGCAAACCAAATTTCCTGGTTTTTGCTGATGATTTGATAGTATGGGGAGAGACAGAAGCTGAAGCACAGAAGAAACTTAATGACTGGAACAACACATTCGAAAATTTCAGACTAAAAGTAAGCAAAACAAAGACAGTAGAAATGGTTATCAACTGGCAAGGAACAACCTCAAATATATTTCTAGAAGGAGTCAAAGTAGAATCTGTTTCACTTTTCAAGTACCTAGGGAGCATGATCCCGAAATACAACACCATTAAGGAGGAAATACTCAGCAGGACACAGAAATCACGCAGTTTTTGCAATCAAATCAGAAATCTTGTCTGAGGTGATAAAATGCTATGAAAATCAAAATCAACAATGTACCACACCTATTTTGTACCAAGCTTAACATATGGTTTAGAAACACATACCCTACTAAACAAGGACCTCAGCAGAATTCAGGCAACAGAAATGAGATTCATTAGAACTATGAATCAAACAACTATAAAGGAAAAAAAAAGAAAAAAAAACAGGAGTGAAGTGAACAGAAAAATAGCTGGTATTGCGGTTCATGTCATAAAGAAATACAGTCTTCAGTGTTATGGGCACATAATGAGAAGGAACAGCCAAAGACCTGCCAAAAGGTATTTCAACCTGAGCCTCATAGGACGAATACCACAGGGGAGACCAACAAAATGCTGGATAGAGACTGTAAGATCAGATGTGGAAGAGAAAGGACACAAATGGGAAGCTGTCCTGGAACAGAAGATCTGTGAAGACAGAATGAGATTGTGAGCGCTTGTACACCACACCCGGGAAACTGGAGCTGGAAAATGATGATGATGATGATGGTGGTAGTGATGACAGAAACACTTGGATCTGAGACTAAAGGAGGTAGATATGTGATGATAGTGAAATGAGAGTCTGGGTTAGCTTACTGGTCTGCTTTTCATTGCTTATTCACATGTTAGCAATGAACTTTCAGGAGAGCACAGACGCTGATTTACAAAATCATAGATGAGGCCGATATACAGAGGGGTCCAAAAAAATGTATCCACTGTTTAAAAGTCCATAAGTGGCAAACTAATTGATGGAGTTGTCTTATTTTTGGTGAAAGTGTAGTTTGAAGTCCAACTTAAGGGTATCGCTGTAGGTGTTCGAAATGGTCACCATTAACATTCACACACAAACGATGCCGCCGAAGTGCAGCACGAACTACTGACTGCAACGTGTTCAGTTGGATATTTGCACATGAATGTATGATGGTTTCTCGAAGTTTGCATGGCTTTTGTCAATAAACTACGTCCTTTAGTGAAACTTCCTGGCAGATTAAAACTGTGTGGCGGACTGAGACTCGAACTGGGGACCTTTGCCTTTCGCGGGCAAGTGCTCTACCAACTGAGTCACCCAAGCACAACTCACGACCCGCCCTCACAGTTTTAATTCCGCCAGTACCTCATCTCCTACCTTCCAAACTTCACAGAAGCTCTCCTGCATACCTTGCAGAACTAGCACTCCTGGAAGAAAGGATGTTGCAGGGACATGGCTTAGCCACAGCCTGGGGGATGTTTCTCTCATTCTGGAGACGTAGTTTAGTGTTCCCCACAGGTAAAAGTCCAGAGGGAACGTGGTGGATACTCCACAGCACCTCTACGGCCTATCCATCTCAGCTTCCACCGGCACAGTTACCGGCGAGGTGTACCTTCAGAAGCTTCAGACATCAATTTTACCTGCCATCCAAGACTTGTATGGAGATGGTAAAGTTTACTTTCAACAAGATGGTGCCCCAGCCCACTACCAAAATCGTGTTAGGGCGTATCTTGATAAAAATCTACCAGGAAGATGGATAGGCCACAGACGTGCTGTGGTGTATCCACCACATTCCCCAGACCTAACTCCTCTGGACTTTTACCTGTGGGGAACACTAAGGAACGTCATTTATTGACAAAAGCCACACACATTGGATGAACTTCAAGAATCCATTGTACATTCATGTGCAAATATCCAACTGAACACGTTGCAGTCAGTAGTTCGTGCTGCGCTTCGGCGGCATCGTATGTGTGTGGATGTTAATGGTGACCATTTCGAACACCTACAGTGATATCTTTAAGTTGGACTTCAAGCTACACTTTAAACCAAAAATGAGACAACTCCGTCACTTAGTTTGCAAGTTATGGACTTTTAAACAGTGGATACATTTTTTTGGACCCCTCTGTATATGTGGTGTCTGTTCTTTCGAACATGTCCAAAAAAAAAAATTGAACCTGCAGCCACTATGAATCAACACACAAAGGAATTAAAGACACTAACTGCCAATGAGCATTGATTTATGTGAATGAGTCAAGTTGAAAACTTGTGCCAGGCTGGGATTTGAACCTGAGCCTCCTGCTTACTAGGCAAGTGCACTGACCACTATGCCATCCAGACGCAATGGACACCACAGCTGCAAAACCCCTGACAGACCCAAATTCCCAACTTATATCAAACACTTCTGATGAAGTCCCTACTTTTTAGCCCCACTACTCTGGGCATCCCTTGCTGATTCCCATAAGAGTTTGAGCTCGGTGTGTGTCCACAATGACTTATCGGCCATATCACCGTAATTCGGGTCTGATGGGAGATGTGCTATAGTAATTCGTGGAGTTGTGGTGACCATTGTGACCAGACAGCATAGTGGTCAGCACATCCACCCAGTAAGCAAGAGATCTGGGTGCGAATTCTGGTCTGGCAAAATTTTCAGCTTGCCCCATTGATATAAATCAATGCCTACGGCCCGCTATTGTGAATTCTTTTGTGTCTTGACAGATGATGCTTACGATCACAAATGGGAACACCAGTCTTTAACTTTGTTAAGATACAGTAACATATGGTACTATTGACTACACACCTTGGAAGTGCCACATTCTATTGTTATAATCGAAACCTTAGGATTAAATACCCGACACAGTGAAAATAACGCAGAGACATAGGTACATGTAGACAAATGCATGATATAAACCAATAACCCAGGTGCAGAGGTACTTATAGCCAAGCTTTCGAAAGTCCTTCTTGGTGTACAAATTTAACTGAGCCTGATGCTCACTTTCATAACATCTGCTGCAGGCTAATTCATCCGAGGCAGCTGATGCTGTTTGCTGGAACTCTGAAACTATTCACACTTTGCCTTTCCTGGTATTTTAGGGGTTCTGTATATGGCATCTGGGGCTGTTTGCTTGCAGATGGGACATGGCTTTGTTGCTTCTTACCTCCAATTCAAAACCACTGAGTGTGAAATCAGCAGATTCCCAATGTGTGTGAACTCTTACTCTGAATATAGATAAATGTAAATTAATGCAGATGAATAGGAAAAAGAATCCTGTAATGTCTGAATACTCCATTAGTAGTGTAGCACTTGACACAGTCACATTGATTAAATATTTGAGCATAACATTGCAGAGCGATATGAAGTGGGACAAGCATGTAACGGCACTTGTGGGGAAGGCGGATAGTCGTCTTCGGTTCATTGGTAGAATTTTGGGAAGATGTGGTTCACCTGTAAAGGAGACCGCTTATGGAATGCTGGTGCGACCTATTCTTGAGTACTGCTCGAGCATTTGGGATCCCTATCAGTTCGGATTGAGGGAAGACATAGAAGCAATTCAGAGGCGGGCTGCTAGATTTGTTACTGGTAGGTTTGATCATCACGCGAGTGTTACGGAAATGCTTCAGGAACTCGGGTGGGAGTCTCTGGAGGAAAGGAGGCGTTCTTTTCGTGAATTGCTACTCAGGAAATTTAGAGAACCAGCATTTCAGGCTGCCTGCAGTACAATTTTACTGCCATCAACTTACATTTCACGGAAAGACCACAAAGATAAGATAAGAGGGATTAGGGCTCATACAGAGGTATATAGGCAGTCATTTTTCCCTTGTTCTGTTTGGGAGTGGAACAGGGAGAGAAGATGCTAGTTGTGGTACGAGGTACCCTCCGCCACACACCATACGGTGGGTTGCGGAGTATGTATGTAGATGTAGATGAATGATTTTTCTTTTTTTTTCTGGCAACCTGTAATGGTTCAGTCATTACATCACAACAGTAAACATGTAAAATACATGTTGTATTATAGAATAATAAAATTCTCATATCCATTAGGTGCACAGGAGGATCATGCATTTCCATTAGTTTAAAAGGTGCTTTGTTTCATTTTATACAGCAGAATTGAAAATAAAAATAACTCGCTATTGACAGCTTGTGATAGTTACAAAATCAATAAAAATACATTACATATGTTAAACTGTTTTGTTTAAATGAAGAATGTATACATTCACTCTGAAATTTGATTATAGTTTTTACACTACTGGCCATTAAAATTGCTACACCACGAAGATGACATGCTACAGATGTGAAATTTAAACGATGGGAAGAAGATGCTGTGATATGCAAATGATTAGCTTTTCGGAGCATTCACACAAGGTTGGCGCTGGTGGCGACACCTACAACGTGCTGATATGAGGAAAGTTTCCAACCAATTTCTCATACACAAATAGCAGTTGACCGACATTGCCTGGTGAAACGCTGTTGTGATGTCTGTTGTAAGGAGGAGAAATGCGTACCATCACGTTTCCGACTTTGATATAGGTCGGATTGTAGCCTATCGCGATTGTGGTTTATCATATCGCGACATTGCTCCTCGCGTTGGTCCAATGACTGTTAGCAGAATATGGAATAGGTGGGTTCAGGAGGGTAATACGGAACGTGCTGGTTCCCAATGGCCTCGTATCACTAGCAGTCGAGATGACAGGCAACTTATCCGCAGGGCTGTAATGGATCATGCAGCCACGTCTCGATCCCTGAGTCAACAGATGGGGACGTTTGCAAGACGACAACCATCTGCACGAACAGTTCGACGACATTTGCAGCAGCACGGACTATCAGCTCGGAGACCATGGTTGTAGTTACCCTTGGTGCTGCATCACAGACAGGAGCGCCTGCGATGGTGTACTCAATGACGAACCTTGGTGCACGAATGGCAAAACGTCATTTTTTTTTTTTTTTTTTTTTTTTCCAGATAAATCCAGGTTCTGTTTACAGCATCATTATGGTCACATCTGTGTTTGGCGGCATTGCAGTGAACGCACATTGGAAGCATGTATTTGTCATCGCCATACTGGCGTATCTCCCGGCGTGTTGGTATGGGGTGCCATTTGTTACACATCTCGGTCACCTCTTGTTCGCATTGACGGCACTTTGAACAGTGGACGTTACATTTCAGATGTGTTATGACCCGTGGCTCTACCCTTCATTCGATCCCTGCCAAACCCTACATTTCAGCGGGATAATGCACGACTGCATGTTGGAGGTCCTGTATGGGCGTTTCTGGATACAGAAAATGTTCGACTGCTGCCCTGGCCAGCACATTCTCCAGATCTCTCACCAATTGAAAACGTCTGGTCAATGGTGACCGAGCAACTGGCTCATCACAATGTGTCAGTCACTACTCTTGATGAACTGTGGTATTGTGTTGAAGCTGCATGGGCAGCTGTAGCTGTACACGCCATCCAAGCTCTGTTTGACTCAATGCCCAGGCGTATCAAGGCTGTTATTACGGCCAGAGGTGGTTGTTTGGGTACTGATTTCTCAGGATCTATGCACCCAAATTGCATGAAATTTAATCACATGTCAGTTCTAGTATAATATATTTGTCCATTGAATACCCATTTATCATCTGCATTTCTTCTTGGTGTAGCAATTTTAATGGCCAGTAGTGTACTTATTAGACAAATTATTATTTCACAGTATAAATATTAAAAAATAATGCACTATTGATGTAGAGTTGGCTGAGATCTACTACAGTGTGCTTTCTCTTTGACTGTCAATTTGTTTACATCGTAGTCTGTCAAATCTTGTAGGTGCCAGAATAAGAACAGTTACAGAGGAGCAACAGGTATGGGCTGATTATTGGAAAGCTTCCTACAGCAGCTCGTCATGCATGTACACACTAAGATAACATAAGCAATGAGTTGATGTCATCAGTTTGTCTACTTTTCCACTTCCTTCCTGTTTGCTGTGTGAACTGCTAGATAATGTCTCTTCTTGCCTGTGTTCAAGATTTTTGGATTTTTATTGATGTTTGTAGTGTTATCTGTTTTATCCGTAAGTGAAAATTAATTACTGCCTTGTTAGTAGTGAATGCAAGCTCTTTGTTAACACGTCAGAAAATTTCTTGCTTGTTACTCAAGTAAACCACATGTAATATTGTAAGCACCACATTTCATAAACTTAGTATCTGCTGTTTTGATGCTGTGTCAGAATATATATATATATATATATATATATATATATATATATATATATATATATATATATATATATATATATATATATATATATGATGTGACTTACCAAACGAAAGCGCTGGCACGTCGATAGACACACAAACGAACACAAACATACACACAAAATTCAAGCTTTCGCAACAAACTGTTGCCTCCTCAGGAAAGAGGGAAGGAGAGGGAAAGACGAAAGGATGTGGGTTTTAAGGGAGAGGGTAAGGAGTCATTCGAATCCCGGGAGTGGAAAGACTTACCTTAGGGGGAAAAAAGGAAAAAAGGATGGGTATACACTCGCACACACACACATATCCATCCACACATACAAGCAGACATATTTAAATATGTCTGCTTGTGTCTGTATATGTGTGGATGGATATGTGCATGTGTGCGAGTGTATACCTGTCCTTTTTTCCCCCTAAGGTAAGTCTTTCCGCTCCCGGGATTGGAATGACTCCTTACCCTCTCCCTTACAACCCACATCCTTTCGTCTTTCCCTCTCCTTCCCTCTTTCCTGATGAGGCAACAGTTTGTTGCGAAAGCTTGAATTTTGTGTGTATGTTTGTGTTCGTTTGTATGTCTGTCGACCTGCCAGCACTTTCATTTGGTAAGTCACATCATCTTTGTTTTTAGATATATTTTTCCTACGTGGAATGTTTCCCTCTATTATAACTATATATATATATATATATATATATATATATATATATATATATATATATATATATATATTACTTAGTAAAAACATGTGCTCAAGAACCATTTGACACCTTCACTTCCATCAAACTCTTGCAGTTTGCCAAGTACTGGCATACTTTTGCAGCAGAATAATGAAAGGCCCTACACTGCCAAATAAACAGTGCAACAAGTCATCAGTCTTGGTTTCCAGTGTCCAGCATACCTACTCACTCAAACACCAGGAAATTACACTGTGTTGTATATGTATTCTGTAATAAAAATACACTCTAAGAAAAAAAAGAAAAAACACTTCACAAGGGAATCACCGGAATAGGACAGAAATCA
This sequence comes from Schistocerca nitens, assembly GCF_023898315.1. Lineage (NCBI taxonomy): Eukaryota > Metazoa > Arthropoda > Insecta > Orthoptera > Acrididae > Schistocerca > Schistocerca nitens. The sequence goes on from NC_064625.1 coordinate 143,553,175, forward strand.
GTAGTGATGTCCATCTACAGACAAACAAATGATCACAATTTCAGAAAAAAACAGATGCCTTGTTCAAGAGAATGAGCTTCACAAATTGAGCAACTCAATACTGTGTTGGTCCAATTCTGGCCCTTATACAAGCAGTTTTTCATCTTGGCCTCGATTGATAAAGTTGTTTGATGTCTTCCTAAGGAGGGATATTGTGCCAAATTATGTCCAATTGGTGTGTTAGATCATCTAAATCCTGAGATGGTTGGACGGCCCTGCCCATAATGTTGCAAAAACTCTCAATTGGAGAGAGATTGGGTCATCTTGTTGGCCAAGATAGGGTTTGGCAAGCAGGAAGACAAGCAGTGGAAACTATTGGCATACTTTTTTTAATGCCAACACTTTCAGTATTCTGCAAACACTTCCTTCTCCTATCCCAACGTAGCGTGACAATTCGTTCACTGTGATGCGTCTGTCAGCAGTCACCAATTCTTTAACTCTCTGCACAATGTCCGGAGTGTGTGCAGTACGAGGCCTGCCGCTGCGAGGACAATCCTCAATATTACCGTGCCCGTTTTCATCACGTAACCTGCTTGCCCACCAACTAACTGTACTGCGATCGACAGCAGCACTGATGAACGTCAAGTGTAGCAGCCATCTTGAAGACATGCTGTGACAGCACCACTCACGGGAACAGGTTGAACTAAGTTTGGAAACAAGCGGGAAGCATGTATCTACACACTGTAAAACTTTCACACATGCAGAATGAAAACTGTATTTTTACAAAAATAGTGTGCATTTCTTCTGGAGTGACCCTCATAGAATATCATTGATGTACTGCTGTGCTGTAAGGGAGCTGCAGATGACAACCAAAGAGATCCCCCTATGAAATGGTATGGCAGCCAAGACCATCACACTTGGTTGTCAGGCTGTATTGTGGGTGCAGGCATGTTGCTATCCCTCCACTGTCTACTGTGTCCCCAGATGCATGTTCACTGGCCATTACACAAGTCAATGATATCCCAGGCCAAACACGTGTCTGATAATGCCCCAGGCAGCAGTGGGATACCAACACGACTGTCACCTGCCCTATGGCCCAACAACCAGGAGTGATTGTATGGCATGCCATTTCATTTCGTAACAGGATCACTTTGGTTGTAATATGCAACATCCTTACAGCACAATGGTATATTTACAATATGCTACACCCTGTTTTGTAGTCCTTCATGGCAATCCATCCTGGGCCTACATTCCAGCAAGATAATGCCACCCACACATGGCGAGGGTTTCTACTGCTTGTGTTCATGCTTACCAAACCCTACCTTGGCCTCTAAGGTCACTGGATCTGTCCCAGTTGAGAATGTTTGGAGCATAATTATTTTTTTTTATTTGGTATGCGTATTCCACGGATCCGTTCATGCGAGTGATTCACCTGGATGTGGAACGTGTCAATACAATTGTACAAATACAATTAATGCTACAGAATATTAATATAATACAATGATATAGATATTAATAAGTATTTTTCTCATTTACAAGCCGTCATTTAACTAGTATAGCAATTCACACTATAACATTATAACTATAACATTAACACTATAACACTAACATAATATTGTATTATACATCTAATAACTAAGAGACTAAATACATCTATTATTAAGGGAGTGCATTAGTTCTGGAAAAGAATTCATCTAAGGAGTACAGTGGATGGTCAAGCAGGTATTTCTTTAGCATACCTTTGAACAGCATTTCATTTTCTCTTGTACATTTAATATTATTAGGCAATGCATTAAAAGTCTTTATAGCAGCATACTTTACTCCCTTCTGTACAAGTAGATCATCTTTACCTCTAGTATTGTTATGGTATGAACAATTTGTTTCACACTGAGCATAGTCTTTATTAACTACTTTAATCAGAGAGTATATGTACTGACATGTTGTGGTCAGAATACCTAACTGTGTGAAAAGTTTTCTACACGAGGTTCGTGGAGGAACCACACACATGATTCTGACTGCTCTCTTCTGAGCAGTTAAGATTTTTTTTTTGAGGCTGGAGAATTACCCCAGAATATTATTCCGTAACTCATTAATGAGTGAAAGTACCCATAGTAAGCTGATTTTGAAATGTTGATGTCCCCAAAATGAGTAATGATTCTTAGAGCAAAAGTTGCTGATGAAAGCCTTTTTAGAGTAAGGGACACATGTTGTTCCCAGTTAAACCTGTGAATGTGAACCCCCAGGAATTTAGTGGAGTGCACCTGTTCTAGTGCCTGGTTGTCATGAGCAATTACTATATTTTCTAGAGTTTTATTTTTTGTGTGGAACTGTATAAAATTAGTTTTTTTAATATTAACTGAAAGAGAATTAATTGAAAACCAAGCTGTAACTTCTCTGAGTATGTCATTAACATCAGTCTCCAGATCAGCAGTAGACTTACCATCTACTACAATGCATGTATCATCAGCAAACATTGTGAATTCACAATTTTTACTAATGGACAGGGGTTAATCATTAACATATATTAAAAACAGCAAGGGTCCAAGGATAGATCCCCGGGGAACTCCATGCTGAATTTTGCCCCATTCAGAATCCACTAGATTAGAAGATCCTTTGCTGCAGCCATTTAGAACCACCTTTTGTTTCCTGTCTTCAAGATATGATTTTAGCCAGTTACCTATAGGCCCTTTGATTCCGTAATGATAGGCCTTCTCGAAGAGTATCTTGTGGTGTACATAATCAAAGGCCTTGGAAATATCACAGAAGACACCAACTGGTGACTTCTTACTATTAATAGACTCCAAGACATCATTTGTGAGTGAATATATGGCACGCTCTGTGGAAGCAGGCCCTTCAACCATCTCGGAATATTGACAACCTGTCACACTACTTGGACAGAGCGTGGCATGATATGCTTCAGGAGGACATTCAACAACTCTATCAAAAAAGTTCCAGCCGAATAACTGCTTGTGTAAGGGCCAGAGGTGGACCAACATGTTACTGTCCTGCCCAATTTGTGATGCTCTTTTTCTTGAATAAATAATACAATTTTTTCTGAAATCATTTGTTTGTCTGTACATGCACATCACATCTACTGATTTCCATCCTACTGGAGTAATTCCTTTGTGGTCTGTCTTTTTTTGTCTTAAGAGTGTAATAAATAACTTTTTACTGTGCATCATAGGTACTTCATGAACAACAAAAGAGAAAGCCTTCTATATTACAACCATTGCTAAACTGTTATCTTTATTTGAAATAATTTATAGTAATCTTAATATCCTTTCTCCTTTTTCACAGTTACAGGGGACTGCATCTCTACCATCTTTAAATCTAAATACATCAGAAACAGAAACACAAGATGAACTCATTCTGCCACAATGTGAAACACATCAGAAGGAACTCTATCATCAGCAGCTACAAAACAGCTGCACATTTTGTGCTGATAGAAGTTCACACACCTGTTGCCCGGAACAAACAGTCATATGTGGAAAACCAGACGTGAAAAACCAAATTTGGCAGGATTTGAAATATGTAGCACAGTTGCTCGAACAAGTAAAACCAGTTAGCCAAGTCGAAAACTATGCTGCAGGTGAACCAACAGATGGAATTTCAACATCAAAATCGAGCTCCAGCTATAACACATCAGATATTTGTCACAGCAGCACGCACAGCAATCATTCTCAGAAGAATTCCAGAGGTCCCTCTTATGAGGAAGCGAGTTCCAGCAATACAAAATGGCAGAATGGAGGAAATAAGGCACAGGAAAAGACTGCCCAGTTGTTGGGGCCCCATGGAAAGCACCCCACTGGTAACTCGATCTGTAGTGCTGAGAAATACGTACAATGTGAGAATGAAAATTTGAGACAGCAAAACAAGCTATTTAATTCCGAATGCCTGCACGGCTGCATATCACCCGTTACTGGGTCGAATAAACAGCTCACTGTGAAGCCGGGATCCTCTGTATCAAAATCTCCACACGAGGTGGGCTGTAAGGTGAAGCCTCATCAAAATAGTAAACAAAATTCTGTGCAGTCAGCAAAAACTGAGGTGGTCAATGAAGCAAACTACCAGGGTGACACCAGCAAATATGATGACACTGCACGTTTGGAAATTTTTAAACTGCGCAACAGAATTAAAAGATACACAGAGGGATTAGACAGTCCCGTACTGCGGAAATCTCACACATTTCACGCACAGAACCCCGATTCTCCTTCGGCAAAAGTTTTAAAATCTAAAACGCAGCCAATAACTGAGTGCAGAAAGGACAATCAAAGTTTGTCCTGTTCAAAAAGCCAGTTTCAGTACACCAAACATTCCCCTCTAATTCAAAAGAGTGCGCCACAAATGTCGCACGTGGCATCAGTAAAGAAAAAGAGGAAGGGTTCTGAGACGTCTGATCGGCTACTGGGGACACAGAGAGAAATGGGAAGCCGTATTACGCCATCGGACGCTTCCTCGACAGTGTCGGACTGCCAGTCGAGAGAATCGTCTAGCGACAAGTCGAACAGGAGAGAGCCGTACGAGAGAAACTGGGACATACGGTACCCTACTCATCTCAGCACAAACAGAAATGTGTATCAAAAGAAAAGTGGCTCTGCTAAATCTGTACCACAACATGCAGTAGTCAAAAACAAAGTGGACACTGCAGAACATTGTACAAAACAGTATCAGGGAAACTGTCCACAGCAAACTAAAACTGTCAAACGAAATCAGCTTCGCAGGCCTGTGCCGGGACAAAAACCCCTTTATAATTATGACCAGCTCTCTTACCAAGCCAGTGAAGTATATCCTGACCTAATATGTGAACTTGAAGAGAAACTTTCAGCTATTAATTCAGAACATGCTGATTGTAAATCTGTCAGCCCCCCATCAAAACAGAGGCTGAAAAAAAAATGATATTGCTTTTTGACACAGTCTGGGAATTTTCTAGTTCTTACATACAAATATGTGACCTATTATGCAATAAAATTTGAATAACAATAAATTTTCATCTTCTTTCTTTCTTGTTTTTTTCCCCCCTCTAGAGTATTATATACTCATAATGGTGGAAGTAAAGAGGATACAAAATGTAGAATGACAATAGCAAGAAAGCCTTTTCTGAAGAAGAGAAACAGAGGGTGGTTATAAGTAAGCTTCCACTACTTCAGCCAGAGTAGATGGAAAACTATTTACCATGATCAACTTTATAGGAACGATGTATAGACTGTGTGCTGCAGGATTTGTGTTGTTAGTAGTGTTAGTGGTACGACTTGCTGAGACTTAAGCCGTCGGCACACGGACCGTGCATCCGAACTTTGAGTGTGCCAAGTTTCTGACGTCACAGCATGCAATGGCACGTTTGGGAATCTTTCGGAACGTGCAGAGCGGTATCTGGCATATCAGATATTCTGAGCGTGTGTCTGAGCGTTGACCGATGAGATGGCACAACGCCACCTACGTCACACGCATGCCGTCTCCCTTCAGTACAGAGCTATGAGGCGCCATATTGGCATTCATTTCAAGCCTATATGTGCTGCTGCTGTGGTCTTCAGTCCTGAGACTGGTTTGATGCAGCTCTCCATGCTACTCTATCCTGTGCAAGCTTCTTCATCTCCCAGTACCTACTGCAACCTACATCCTTCTGAATCTGCTTAGTGTATTCATCTCTTGGTCTCCCTCTACGATTTTTACCCTCCACGCTGCCCTCCAATGCTAAATTTGTGATCCCTTGATGCCTCAAAACATGTCCTACCAACCGATCCCTTCTTCTAGTCAAGTTGCGCCACAAACTTCTCTTCTCCCCAATCCTATTCAATACCTCCTCATTAGTTACGTGATCTACCCACCTTATCTTCAGCATTCTTCTGTAGCACCACATTTCGAAAGCTTCTATTCTCTTCTTGTCCATACTAGTTATCGTCCATGTTTCACTTCCATACATGGCTACACTCCATACAAATACTTTCAGAAACGACTTCCTGACACTTAAATCTATACTCGATGTTAACAAATTTCTCTTCTTCAGAAACGATTTCCTTGCCATTGCCAGTCTACATTTTATATCCTCTCTACTTCGACTATCATCAGTTATTTTACTCCCTAAATAGCAAAACTCCTTTACTACTTTAAGTGCCTCATTTCCTAATCTAATTCCCTCAGCATCACCCGATTTAATTTGACTACATTCCATTATCCTCGTTTTGCTTTTGTTGATGTTCATCTTATATCCTCCTTTCAAGACACTGTCCATTCCGTTCAACTGCTCTTCCAAGTCCTTTGCCGTCTCTGACAGAATTACAATGTCATCGGCGAACCTCAAAGTTTTTACTTCTTCTCCATGAATTTTAATACCTACTCCGAATTTTTCTTTTGTTTCCTTTACTGCTTGCTCAATATACAGATTGAATAACATCGGGGAGAGGCTACAACCCTGTCTCACTCCTTTCCCAACCACTGCTTCCCTTTCATGCCCCTCGACTCTTATAACTGCCATCTGGTTTCTGTACAAATTGTAAATAGCCTTTCGCTCCCGGTATTTTACTCCTGCCACCTTTAGAATGTGGAAGAGAGTATTCCAGTCAACATTGTCAAAAGCTTTCTCTAAGTCTACAAATCCTAGAAATGTAGGTTTGCCTTTTCTTAATCTTTCTTCTAAGATAAGTCATAAGGTCATTATTGCCTCACATGTTCCAACATTTCTACGGAATCCAAACTGATCTTCCCCGAGGTCCGCTTCTACCAGTTTTTCCATTCGTCTGTAAAGAATTCGCGTTAGTATTTTGCAGCTGTGACTTATTAAACTGATAGTTCGGTAATTTTCACATCTGTCAACACCTGCTTTCTTTGGGATTGGAATTATTATATTCTTCTGGAAGTCTGAGGGTATTTCATCTGTCTCATACATCTTGCTCACCAGATCGTAGAGTTTTGTCAGGACTGGCTCTCCCAAGGCCGTCAGTAGTTCTAATGGAATGTTGTCTACTCCCGGGGCCTTGTTTCGACTCAGGTCTTTCAGTGCTCTGTCAAACTCTTCACGCAGTATCATATCTCCCATTTCATCTTCATCTACATCCTCTTCCATTTCCATAATATTGTCCTCAAGTACATCGCCCTTGTATAAACCCTCTATATACTCCTTCCACCTTTCTGCCTTCCCTTCTTTGCTTAGAACTGGGTTGCCATCTGAGCTCTTGATATTCATAAAAGTGGTTCTCTTATCTCCAAAGGTCTCTTTAATTTTCCTGTAGGCAGTATCTATCTTACCCCTAGTGAGACAAGCCTCTACATCCTCACATTTGTCCTCTAGCCATCCCTGCTTAGCCATTTTGCACTTCCTGTCGATCTCATTTTTGAGACGTTTTTATTCCTTTTTGCCTGCTTCATTTACTGCATTTTTATATTTTCTCCTTTCATCAATTAAATTCAATATTTCTTCTGTTACCCAAGGATTTCTATTAGCCCTCGTCTTTTTAACTACTTGATCGTCTGCTGCTTTCACTACTTCATCCCCCAGAGCTACCCATTCTTCTTCTACTGTATTTCTTTCCCCCATTCCTGTCAATTGTTCCCTTATGCTCTCCCTGAAACTCTCTACAACCTCTGGTTCTTTCAGTTTATCCAGGTCCCATCTCCTTAAATTCCCAACTTTTTGCAGTTTCTTCAGTTTCAATCTGCAATTCATAACCAAGAGATTGTGGTCAGAGTCCACATCTGCCCCTGGAAATGTCTTACAATTTAAATCCTGGTTCCTAAATCTCTGTCTTACCATTATATAATCTATCTGATACCTTTTAGTATCTCCAGGATTCTTCCAGGTATACAACCTTCTTTTATGATTCTCGAACCAAGTGTTAGCTATGATTAAGTTATGCTCTGTGCAAAATTCTACAAGGCGGCTTCCTCTTTCATTTCTTCCCCCCAATCCATATTCACCTACTATGTTTCCTTCTCTCCCTTTTCCTACTGACGAATTCCAGTCACCCATGACTATTAAATTTTCGTCTCCCTTCACTACCTGAATAATTTCTTTTATCTCGTCATACATTTCATCAATTTCTTCATCATCTGCAGAGCTAGTTGGCATATAAACTTGTACTACTGTAGTAGGCATGGGCTTTGTGTCTATCTTGGCCACAATAATGCGTTCACTATGCTGTTTGTAGTAGCTAACCCGCACTCCTATTTTTTTATTCATTTTTAAACCTACTCCTGCATTACCTCTATTTGATTTTGTATTTATAACCCTGTAATCACCTGACCAAAAGTCTTGTTCTGCCTGCCACCGAACTTCACTAATTCCCACTATATCTAACTTTAACCTATCCATTTCCCTTTTTAAATTTTCTAACCTACCTGCCCGATTAAGGGATCTGACATTCCACGCTCCGATCCGTAGAAGGCCAGTTTTCTTGCTCCTGATAACGACGTCCTCTTGAGTAGTCCCCTCCCGGAGATCCGAATGGGGGACTATTTTACCTCCGGAATATTTTACCCAAGAGGACGCCATCATCATTTAATCATACAGTAAAGCTGCATGTCCTCAGGAAAAATTACGGCTGTAGTTTCCCCTTGCTTTCAGCCGTTCGCAGTACCAGCACAGCAAGGCCGTTTTGGTTAATGTTACAAGGCCAGATCAGTCAATCATCCAGACTGTTGCCCCTGCAACTACTGAAAAGGCTGCTGCCCCTCTTCAGGAACCACATGTTTGTCTGGCCTCTCAACAGATACCCCTCCGTTGTGGTTGCACCTACGGTACGGCCATCTCTGACCACCAGCAAATTGAGAATCACTGGAAAACCCATTGTTAGTTGTGTGACTCGTTCCAATAAAATAAGGAGAAACAACATATTTGTGGCAAAAGAATTGTTGTATCTTGCGTATTATGAGAGCAGGCTATTTGAAGGTAGCGACACACTGAAGATCCACCCAAAACGCATTTTTCTTGGTACAATTTGTTAGAATTAAATTTCAGTTAGTAACATAATTATCTACGATTAACGTTTTCAGTAAGGGGTAAGATGATATGATTTAAGCACAGGGTCCATGATGTTGGTTTAGCGTAACGAGTAGAGTCTCTGTTCGGTAATGAGTTTACACTTCCAAATTTTTTTTCCTAACATTCGTGTTTTTATTAGTTTCTGATACTTAATTATTAGTTTAATATAATTATATGCTATAATATTTGATGTTATGTAAATATAAGTTCACCTTTTTTTGAGGGATGACTTTGTTCGATTGGCTTAGTCTACAGGACAGCTTGCGCTACTTGTATAAAGATACTTTGCCCCTTTTTTTTTACGCTTCGTAATTCACATGTAGCAAAGATTCTGCCACTGGGTAGGAACTGTAATCAAGTAAGACTGACCTTGGGGTTTTACTGAAATGAGGGAATGACGAAATAATGTTTGTCTTATGCGGAGAAGTATCCCAAATTTGTACCGCACTGTTTGTAATGGAATTTTTATAAGCCTGTGTCCTTATTGATTGGACATGGTACTTTCCTTTTTGTGGACGATAGAGGAAATGTGCGTTTTAATAGACCTAACATGGGAATTTTATGCGTGCCCGTGGAGTAAACAGTGTGATTTACGAACTAGAAACATCCCTCAAACTGCCACTGGAGTGCGTTGCGATCGCATATACCACGTTGGGGCCCACGTACCGTGTGCACAAGTCGCATCGATCCTGAGCGTTCAGCAGCACGTTGAACTTGGCACGCTCAACGTTAACGTTCGACAGCACGGTCTGTGTGCCGACGGCATTAGGGTTGAAATACAAGGATCTGTGCGAATTACAGTTTCAGACAGTCAACATGAGTGTGCACAAAATGAGCATGTTAAAGCTGTTTTATCAAAACAACAGCAACAGTCCTGTCACTCTTCATGGGTACTGACACGTTAAAGGAACACAGAGAAGCTCTCTCTCCGCACTGGGGTTGAAGAACACGATTCAGAAGTTCAAATTAACTGGCGATTTGGGAATTGCTCCTGGGAGAGGCTGACGGCAAATTGTTGAACAACTTACTGTTGCCACGACTGAGCATGCTGGACACAGAGTGCAGTGCACAGGCTGTGTCATGACAGCTGAACATTCCATGTTCCACTATTGTTTCAGGCAGCTGAAGTGTAACATCTAATGTGGTTTCAGGTTGTCACGGATGCAGACCGTTGTCACACTGAGCAATGTTTGTAATGTGGAACATAAACGCGGTATGCAATTAACAGTTGTTACCTTCTCATGTGGGAATTAAAATATTTTTCTTTTCAACAGTTTATTCATTGTTACTCTTCTGCATGTTGTTACAGATGTTTCCATAAAGTTTCACTGTCCTACAATCACTTGTTTTTTATGGAGGTTCTCTCAAGCAGCAAAAGTTTTATAACCACCCTCTATGTTAGGAAGTCTTTATAAAGGTATTTCTCTGGAATGTAGCCTTTTGTGGAACTGAAATATGAAAAACGAGCAGTACAAGAAAAATGAGAATAGCAGTATTTAAGATATGCTGAAGATTAGGTGGGTCAATTATGTATCTAATGTAAATGTACTAAATAAAATAGGGAAGCAAAGTCCGGTACCGCACGCCACAGAATTTGAATCCGTGCCAGACGTCATGGATATTGAAGACCCATAGAGGTCTCTGCTGTGGCGGCGCCCACCTCCTGGCCCACTTTTAGTGTGAGAGCGCCACAGCGGAACACGTGGTCCCAGCGGCCAATAGCGGCGCCCCCGATAGAGTACCTAAGTGCCTGCCTCTCGCTCAACCAGCCAGTCTAATCTCGCGTACGTCGGTTACACCTCGCTTCACGCTAGACAGCTTACTTCCCTGTTCTGTGTACAAGTGGACGTGTTTGTTTCCTCGACTCTGTTGTTCGATCTTGTTGTATTCGTTCTGTCCTTCATTGGTATGTCCGTCCTCTCCCGTTGTGTTGTTGTTCGCGGACCTCTCCGTGGGTCCCACTGCGCTTTCTGTCATTGCTACCCCGCGACTGTCCTGGTCACAGTTACAACACAAAGAGCTTAAAGACATAAATTGACTAAGACAAGGGGGTCAATATATAGCACACATTTGGAGTTACTTGGGAATAGTAAATTTGAGAGTGAAGGGATGTACCAGGTCTGTTCATAAAGTAACCTCTATTAGATGCTAACAGCATCTGCTTGAATTTTTCATGCTTATTCAGTGTGTGTGTGTGTGTGTGTGTGTGTGTGTGTGTGTGTGTTTGTCTGTCTCCACTGTTTGGACTGTACCTTCACTTCAGAGTTTACATACTGCACCATATCTTGTCGCCAGTCGTGATTCCATTCAGAAATTCCTTCTCCTCTTCATGGTAGTGCTAAAGACATGTCCAGGCTGGGCCCATTCTTTTATCAATGGTAATCTCCACTACCGTTGTAAAAATTATTTATTTCTAAAAAGGAGAGCACAAACCAATTTCAGGACTTGTTCCCATCTTCAAGTGCTCTAATAATATCTGTCCACATGGTTAAGATAACAAAAACAAAACAGAACCAACAGAAATCCTTAGAAAAAACCCTAAACATACATTAAAATGTGAGTGCACAAAGGATGCATAACTGAGGTTAAAATGTGTTAAAATAGTGCATCTCTGGTACATGGCATGCCCAGGATATCTGTTTCAATCCTAGTCCTGCCAGAACGCTTCTCACAGAGGAGAACTTACATAAAAGAATAGACGTCCAAAATTAAAAGAGAGCAAATCACCATTAAATGGTATAATCAGTTTTTGACAATATAATGTAACTGGATGGATAAAAAATGTATTCCCAATTGGAAGGAGGACACACACACAAAAAGGTTTAACTATTACAAGCTTTTTGAGCCAGTGGTTCCTTCTTCTGGCAATAGACTTGACGGGGAAGAAAGAGGGGTGAAGGAAAAGGACTGGAGAGATTTAGGGAAAGGGGTATAGTTCACCAAGCTCTCTCAGTGCCCTGGGCCATGGGAGACTTAGGGACGGGATTAGAAGGAAAGACTCATCCCGTCCAGTAAGTCGCCTCTGACCTGGGCTTCTGGGTGACTCTTCTGAACTGTACCTCTTCCCCTAAATCTTCTCACAAAGATAGATAGGCCATCTTTTGAACACTGAAGCATCCAAAACAAGGGTTATATAGACTGTGCACCTGCAGACATGTGTGAAAACAATGTGACCCCATCAGTAAAGTTTGTGACTCACCTGTGCTGCATAGGCACCTGTCAGACCTCTGCAAAGCACAACCCAAAGCTGAAATGTCGGGAGGAGCGGCCGTGTACCTGTAACATTAGTGAGTGGACTGCTCGTGCCAATTTGGATTAATGTACCTGCCAACAACAGGTCTTAGAAACCACAAACTATCATTCACTGCAGTTAATTTCTCTCACGTACCAGCTAGGCACTAATTACAGATCACTGCATCTGCATGTGAATATACTGCAAACTGACCAGTGGGGTCACACCAAAGTAAATTGACACAATTCCTGTATAGGTCATTAATACTTTATTGTGAAAAGGGAAGTTGCGACTCACCATATAGCGGAGATGCTGAGTCGCAGATAGGCACAACAAAAAGACTATCACAAATAAAGCTTTGGGCCCATAAGACCTTCATTAAAGATATAGATGACAGACACACACACACACACACACACACACACACACACACACACACACACACACACACACAATTTGTGAGTGAGTTGCATTTGCATGTGTAAGCGTGTGTGTCTATTTTTGATGAAGGCCTTATGGGCTGAAAGCTTTATTTGTGACAGTCTTTTTGTTGTCCCAATCTGTGACTTTGCATCTCTGCTATGTGGTGAGTGGCAACTTTCCTTTTCATAATATTGTTACAGTCCATCCTTGATTTTCCAGTGTGTCATCAATACTTTATGTATTTTATTCCATTTAACTGTGGATTCCGCTCTTTTTCATTGGGTAACTTTGGCCTTTTATGTAGGTCCTCCTCTGTGAGAGGCTTTCTGGCAGGCGTAGAATAGAAGAGATATCCTGTGCATGCCGCATACCACGGATGTCCTATTTTAAAATATTCATCTACATCTACATCTATACTCCACAAGGGTACTTTGAGTACCTCTATCGGTTCTCCCTTCTATTCCAGTCTCGTATTTTCGTGGAAAGAAGGATTGTCGGTAGGCCTCTAATCTCTCTAATTTTATCCTCATGGCCTCTTTGTGAGATATATGTAGGAGGGAGCAATTACTGCTTGACTCCTCGGTGAAGGTATGTTCTCGAAACTTCAACAAAAGCCCGTACCGAGCTACTGAGCGTCTCTCTTGCAGAGTTTATCAATCATCTCCGTAACGCTTTCACAATTACTAAATGATCCTGTAACGAAGTGCGCTGCTCTCAGTTGTATCTTCTCTATCTCTTCTACTGGTGAGCAGTATTCAAGCAGTGGGCAAACAAGTGTACTGTAACCTACTTCCTTTGTTTTCAGATTGCATTTCCTTAGGATTTTTCCAATGAATCTCAGTCTGGCATCTGCTTTACTGACGATCAACTTTATATGATCATTCCATTTTAAATCACTCCTAATGTGTACTCCCAGATAATTTATGGAATTAACTGCTTCCAGTTGCTGACCTGCTATATTGTAGCTAAATGATAAAGGATCTTTCTTCCTGTGTATTCGCAGCACATTACACTTGTCTACATTGAGATTCAATTGCCATTCCCTGCACCATGCGTCAATTCGTTGCAGATTCTCCTGCATTTCAGTACAATTTTCCATTGTTACAACCTCTTGATATACTACAGCATCATCTGCAAAAAGCTTCGGTGAACTTCCGATGTTATCCACAAGGTCATTTATGTATATTGTGAATAGCAACGGTCCTACGACACTCCCCTGCAGCACACCTGAAATCACTCTTACTTCGGAAGACTTCTCTCCATTGAGAATGATATGCTGCATTCTGTTGTCCAGGAACTCTTCAATCCCATCACACAATTGGTCTGATAGTCCATATGCTCTGACTTTGTTCATTAAACGACTGTGGGGAACTGTAGCGAACGCCTTGCGGAAGTCAAGAAACACTGCATCTACCTGGGAACCCGTGTCTATGGCCCTCTGATTCTCGTGGACGAATAGCGTGAGCTGGGTTTCACATAATCGTCTTCTTCGAAACCCATGCTGATTCCTACAGAGTAGATTTCTAGTCTCCAGAAAAGTCATTATATTCGAACATAATACGTGGTCCAAAATTCTACAACTGATCAATGTTAGAGATATAGATCTATAGTTCTGCACATCTGCATGTATTTTAACCTCAGTTACACGTCCTTTGTGGACTCACATTTTATAAGGTTTTTCCCTGAGGATTTCTGTTGCTTCTGTTTAGCTTTGACTGTCTTAACCATGTGGACAGGTATTATTATTGATTTACAATTATGCAGATCCACCTGAAGATAGGGTACATGTCTGAAAACCAGGTTGTGCAATTTTTTAAAAATAGTAGCGGTGATAAGTAACAGTTGTGGATCTCCCATCAATAGAAATATGCGCCATTCTTTCAGTTTTGTGAACATCAGTTAAGTATTTTGGTACCCACCATGCAGAAAATTTATTATAGTCTAACCTCTTTGTGACGGTGTTAGACAGCGTTGTCCTTGAAATCTGGGGCACTTCTTTTGGAAGTTCAGAAATTGTGGACTAACGTCTCGCAAGCACAATTTCATCAATTTGTTGCATGAGTCTGTGAGATGCATCTGAATGTCTTCCTTGACCACTTCCATCTTGCACGTCTATGCAACCAGCCTCGAATCTGCTGCTCCACTTCCTCACAACTCCATCATTCGTAATGCCATCCCCACACGCACACAAAATAATCGATGACAAATCTTGATGACACTGACTCCTCCTCCTCGCAGGAAGTGAATAACAGACTGTACCTCACAACTGCAGGAGATTTGTAGTAACACTGTTCAGTTCACTCACTTGCTCTGCTTAACACTGACAAATGAAACAAACAGCTGATGGGATGCGTCCTTTAAAAGCTCCTTTTCTAAACATACAAGTGCCATGAAGGTATGAGCATTTGTTTATTTTTATTAGCAATTTCCGTTTAATTTATGAACAGCTCTTGTTTGGAGCTATACACTACTGGCCATTAAAATTGCTATACCAAGAAGTAATGCAGATGATAAATGGGTATTCATTGGACAAATATATTATACTAGAACTGACATGTGCTTACATTTTCACGCAATTGGGGTGCATAGATCCTGAGAAATCAGTACCCAGAACAAACACTGCTGGCCATAATAACGGCCTTGATACGCCTGGGCATTGAGTCAAACAGAGCTTGGATGGCGTGTACAGGTACAGCTGCCCATGCAGCTTCAACACGATACCATAGTTCATCAAGAGTAGTGACTGGTGTATTGTGACGAGCCAGTTGCTCGGCCACCATTGACCAGACATTTTAAGTTGGTGAGAGATCTGGAGAATGTGCTGGCCAGGGCAGCAGTCGAACATTTTCTGTTTCCAGACAGGCCTGTACAGGACCTGCAACATGCGGTCGTGCATTATCCTGCTGAAATGTAGGGTTTCACAGGGATCAAATGAAGGGTAGATCCACGGGTCGTAACACATCTGAAATGTAATGTCCACTGTTCAAAGTGTCATCAGTGCGAACAAGAGGTGACCGAGATGTGTAACCAATGGCACCCCATACGATCACACCAGGTGATACGCCAGTATGGCAGTGACGAATACACGCTTCCAATGTGCATTCACCGCGATGTCACCAAACACAGATGCAACCATCATGATGCTGTAAACAGAACCTGGATTCATTGGAAAAAGTGAGGTTTTGCCGTTGGTGCACCCAGGTTCGTCATCGAGTACACCATCGCAGGTGCTCCTGTCTGTGATGCAGCGTCAAGGGTAACCACAGCCAGGGTCTCCGAGCTGATAGTCCATGCTGCTGCAAACGTTGTCGAACTGTTCGTGCAGATGGTTGTTGTCTTGCAAATGTCCCCATTTGTTGACTCAGGGATCGAGACGTGGCTGCACAATCCATTACAGCCGTGCGGATAAGATGCCTGTCATCTTGACTGCTAGTGATACGAGGCCGCTGGGATCCAGCACGGCGTTCCATGTTACCCTCCTGAACCCACTGATTCCATATTCTGCTAACAGTCATTGGATCTTGACCAACACAAGCAGCAATGTCGCATTAGATAAACCGCAATTGCTATAGGCTATAATACAACCTTTATCAAAGTCGGAAACGTGATGGTACGCATTTCTCCTCCTTACACAAGGCATCACAACAACATTTCACCAGGCAACGCTGGTCAACTGCTGTTTGTGTATGAGAAATCGATTGGAAACTTCCCTCATGTCAGCATGTTGTAGGTGTTGCCACCGGCGCCAATCTTGTGTGAATGCTCTGAAAAGCTCATCATTTGCACTTCACAGCATCTTCTTCCCATCGGTTAAATTTCGATTCTGTAGCACGTCACCGTCGTGGTGTAGCAATTTTAATGGCCAATAGTGTAAATTGTAGAGTAGTACTCAAAAGTATTTTGTAATTGAGGTGTTATGTTGTCAGTACCAACTACATGCTGTCACAATACAGCAACAAATATAACTGTCACTCTATCAAGACCTTCATGCCACCATGGTTACATCTAGTGAACAAGCAAGGTCATACAATAACAATGTAAGTATACACTGAGGTGGCAAAAGTCATGAGACACCTCCCAATACCATGTCGGACCTCCTCTTGCCTCGCATAGTGCAGCAACTCGTGACATGGACGCGACAGGTCATTGAAAGTCCTCTGCAGATATACTGAGCAATGCTGCCTCTACATCCATCCGCAGTTGCAAAAGTGTTGTCAGTGCAGGGTGTGGTGCCAAACTGACCTCTAAATTATGCGACATAAATGTTTGATGAGATTAATTTTGGGTGATCTGGATGATCATATGCTCAAACTGTCCAGAACAATCTGACA
Source organism: Schistocerca nitens (assembly GCF_023898315.1). Taxonomy (NCBI): domain Eukaryota; kingdom Metazoa; phylum Arthropoda; class Insecta; order Orthoptera; family Acrididae; genus Schistocerca; species Schistocerca nitens. The sequence goes on from NC_064625.1 coordinate 143,570,114, forward strand.
TGGTGCATTGTCATCCACAAAAATTTCATCATTGTTCAGGGACATGAAGTCTGTGAATGGCTGCATGCAGCCTCCAAGTAGCCAAACATAACCATTTACAGTCAATATCAGTTCATAAAATTACCAAATAAGCAACAACCAGTCGCAAGATCATGTTTTCTTTATTTAATTTTGCAAATCGATTTCAATTGATTAACAGCCATCATCAGTACTTTCAACATGTATGTTCCCTGAGTAGTAACACAGTCTTAAACAGATGTCAAACATAGACTCTATGTTTAAGGCAGTGTTATTACTCAGGGAACATACATGTTGAAAGCACTGATGATGGCTGTTAATCAATTGAAATCGATTTGCAAAATTAAATAAAGAAAACATGATCTTGCGACTGGTTGCTGCTTATTTGGTAATTTTATGGTTTACGGTCGCAGCAACAACTTGGGAACCATATGGAGCCCCCCATTCAGAATATCAGTTCAGTTGGAACAGAGGACCCACGCCATTCTATTTAAGCACAGCCCACACCATATGGAACTGCTACCAGCTTGCCTAGTGCCTTGCTCACAACTTGGATCCATGGCCTTGTGGAGTGTGTGCCACATTTGAACCCTATCATCAGCTCTTACCAACTGAAATGTGAACCCAGTACGTTGTCCTTGATGGTGATTGTTCATCGGGGTGAGGGTATCATCTGGAGTGCCCCGTGGAAGTGTGGTAGGTCCACTGTTGTTTTCTATCTACATAAATGATCTTTTGGATAGGGTGGATAGCAAAGTGCGGCTGTTTGCTGATGATGCTGTGGTGTACGGGAAGGTGTCGTCGTTGAGTTACTGTAGGAGGATACAAGATGACTTGGACAGGATTTGTGATTGGTGTAAAGAATGGCAGCTAACTCTAAATATAGATAAATGTAAATTAATGCAGATGAATAGGAAAAAGAATCCCGTAATGTTTGAATACTCCATTAGTAGTGTAGCACTTGACACAGTCACGTCAGTAAATATTTGGGTGTAACATTGCAGAGCGATATGAAGTGCGACAAGCATCTAATGGCAGATGTGGGGAAGGCGGATAGTCGTCTTCGGTTCATTGGTAGAATTTTGGGAAGATGTGGTTCATCTGTAAAGGAGACCGCTTATAAAACACTAATACGACCTATTCTCGAGTACTGCTCGAGCGTTTGGGATCCCTATGACGTCGGATTGAGGGAGGACATAGAAGCAATTCAGAGGCGGACTGCTAGATTTGTTACTGGTAGGTTTGATCACCACGCGAGTGTTACGGAAATGCTTCAGGAACTCGGGTGGGAGTGTAGAGGAAAGGAGGCGTTCTTTTTGTGAATCACTACTGAGGAAACTTAGAGACCCAGCTTCTGAGGCTGACTGCAGTACAATTTTACTGCCGCCAACTTATATTTCTCGGAAAGAGCACAAAGATAAGATAAGAGAGATTAGGGCTCGTACAGAGGCATATAGGCAGTCATTTTTCCCTCGTTCTGTTTGGGAGTGGAACAGGGAGAGAAGATGCTAGTTGTGGTACGAGGTACCCTCCGCCACGCACCATATGGTGGATTGCAGAGTATATATGTAGATGTAGATGAAATCAGGACTCAGCTGACAAGGCCACGATTTTCCAGTCATCCAGGGTCCAACCGATACGGCCGTGAGCCCAGGAGAGGCACTGCAGGTGATACTGTTCTGTTAGCAAAGGTATTCACATCGGTCATCTGCTGCCGTACCCCATTAATGCCAAATTTCACCACACTGTCCTAAAAGATATGTTTGCCATACAATCGATATCGATTTCTGCACTTATTTCACGCAATGTTTCTTGTCTGTTAGCACTGACAACTCTACGCAAACACCATTGCTTACAGTCATTAAGAGAAGGCCGCCGGCCCGTGGTGAGAGGTAAGCCTGAAATTTGGTATTCTCGGCACACTCTTGACACTGTGAATCTCAGAATATTGAATTCCTTAATGATTTTCAAAACAGAATGCTTCGTGTGTCTAGCTACAACTACTATTCTGTGATCAAAGTCTTTTAATTCCCATTATGCAGTCATAACCACATTGGAAACCTTTCCACAGGAATCACCTGAGGGCAAATGAGCCAATGAACTGCCCTTTTATACCTTGTGCATTCAATACTACTGCCATCTGTATATGTGCAGATCACTGTCCCATGACTGTTGTCACTTCAGTATAGAAGGATAGTTTGAAAAGTTCTCGGAATGGAATAGAAAAAAAGTGTTGTCTCCTTGTAGATAATGCACTTAATGCAACAATGTTCCAGTGTTTTGATCTCATCTCGAAAATCAGTTTCCTCCAGGCCTTCAAAATAGTTGTCATCTCTGACTACCAATTCTTCATTTGAAGTGAATCTGAATCCACCATGAAAAATTTTCAGTTTTTGGAAGATATGGAAGTCTGACGGAGCCATATCCAATGAACAAGGTGGGTGTGGCAACAACTCATACCTTAGTTCATGTAATTTTGCAATGGTGACAGCATATGTGCGTGGACGTGCATTCTCTTGATGGAAGATGACTTTGTTCTTTGCTAAAACTGACTTTTTTTCATGTATCTTTCGTTGCAATTTGTCCAGGAGGTTAGCATAGTGTTCTCTAGTAATTGTTTGTCCAGTGGGGAGATAATCTCCAAACAGAATCTCCTTCGTATCCCAGAGCACTGATGCCATAACCTTTCCCGCCGAGGGAGTTGTCTTTGCTTTCTTTGGTGGCAGAGAATCAGCATGTTTCCACTGCTTTGACTGTTGTTTTGTCTCTGGGGTATATTATTGCACCCAAGTTTCATCTGTGGTCACCAACTGGCGCAAAAAATAAAATCTTGTTTGTTTCTCCTAAAATGGGCCAAACATTGTTCCGATATGTCCATTCTCGGGCGTTTTTGATCCAGGGTCAACAGTCGTGGCACCCACCCTGCAGATAATTTTATCATTTCTAATTCTTCAGTTAAAATGTGATGTACCCTTTCAGATGACATCTGGCAAGCGTGAGCAATTTCACACACTTTCAATCGGCGATCCTCCGTGACCATATTGTGCACTTTTGCAATGATTTCTGGGGTAGTGACACATATTGGCTGACCACTACACAGATCATCTCCTAAGCTCTTTGGACCGAATTTAAATTCATTTGTCTGCTTGGCAACAGTTGAATACGAAGGAGCAGAGGCCCCCAGTGTATTGTGGAAATCAGCACGAATGTGCTTTGCTTTCATACCTTTCTTTACGAAGCACTTAATCACTGCTCTAATCTCTATTTTTTCCATCTTCACAAATCACTATGCGGGGACAACAACAGAGCCACGTCACTGCCACAGCTCTCTTCTAAGAGCACTGACATGGCATGTGTTTACAGACAACAGTCAATGAATATCACGTGAATAACTCATTGTGCTACCACTGTCCTCTCGTGGTGATTCTGAGAACTTTTCAAACCAGCCTTGTACATTCCTTTACCTCAAAACTAGTTTGTAATTTTCTTTGCTGGCATGGTATTCATTAACTGGTGTTACTGGGGCATTCAGACAGTGTTATAGAGGAAACTAGAAGCATATGGAAACATAAAGAATACTCAATCAATGAGACGTAAACTCTTTATGTGCCTTGAAGACGGGTAAGTCACAGTCTAGTGTTGCTAGAGACTATTGCATATCACAACAACTAATAAGTGAGTGGAGTTAACAGCAAAACCAGGAAGGAACAATAGCCAATAAGTTGAGGTCAGCTCATCATTAAAAAACAACAAGGAGGGAGCACAGAATGATTTGTAAGCATTCAGCTGATAATCCAAGAAAATCAGCTTGACAAATTAGGGATGGTCTTGGAAAAAGGGGTGGACAGTGAGAGGTGCCAGAATGAGATTAGGGTGTACAGGATGAGGCAAAAGTCTGGATACACACCTGTAAAATTTGAATGGCGTCTGGTATGGGATGTCTGTAGGTGGGGTGCAACTGACAGGAGCTATGGTGACAGTGGCGGCCTCTTGAAATCTGCCATCTTGGGTTCACGTTATGTGTTTCAGATGGGAAGGGGGTCATGTTGCACATCTACATCTACATCTACATCCATACTCTGCAAGCCACCTGACGGTGTGTGGCGGAGGGTACCTTGAGTACCTCTATCGGTTCTCCCTTCTGTTCCAGTCTCGTATTGTTCGTGGAAAGAAGGATTGTTGGTATGCCTCTGTGTGGGCTCTAATATCTCTGATTTTATCCTCACGGTCTCTTCGCGAGATATACATAGGAGGGAGCGATACACTGCTTGACTCCTCGGTGAAGGTATGTTCTCGAAACTTCAACAAAAGCCCGTACCGAACTACTGAGCGTCTCTCCTGCAGAGTCTTCCACCGGAGTTTATCTATCATCTCCGTAACACTTTCATGATTACTAAATGATCCTGCAACGAAGTGCACTGCTCTCTGTTGGATCTTCTCTATCTCTTCTATCAACCCTATCTGGTATGGATACCACACTGCTGAGCAGTATTCAAGCAGTGGGCGAACAAGCGTACTGTAACCTATTTCCTTTGTTTTCGGATTGCATTTCCTTAGGATTTTTCCAATGAATCTCAGTCTGCCATCTGCTTTACCGACGATCAACTTTATATGATCATTCCATTTTAAATCACTCCTAATGTGTACTCCCAGATAATTTATGGAATTAACTGCTTCCAGTTGCTGACCTGCTATATTGTAGCTAAATGATAAGGGATCTTTCTTTCTATGTATTCGCAGCACATTACACTTGTCTACATTGAGATTCAATTGCCATTCCCTGCACCATGCGTCAATTCGCTGCAGATCCTCCTGCATTTCAGTACAATTTTCCATTGTTACAACCTCTTGATATACCACAGCATCATCCCCAAAAAGCCTCAGTGAACTTCCGATGTCATCCACCAGGTCATTTATGTATATTGTGAATAGCAACGGTCCTATGACACTCCCCTGCAGCATACCTGAAATCACTCTTACTTCGGAAGACTTCTCTCCATTGAGAATGACATGCTGCATTCTGTTATCTACGAACTCCTCAATCCAATCACACAATTGGTCTGATAGTCCATATGCTCTTACTTTGTTCATTAAACGACTGTGGGGAACTGTATCGAACGCCTTGCGGAAGTCAAGAAACACGGCATCTACCTGTGAACCTGTATCTATGGCCCTCTGAGTCTCGTGGACGAATAGCGCGAGCTGGGTTTCACACGATTGTCTTTTTCGAAACCCATGCTGATTCCTACATAGCAGATTTCTAGTCTCCAGAAAAGGGTTGGGTTGTTTTGGGAGAGGAGACTAGACAACGAGGTCATCAGTCTCATCGCATTAGGGAAGGACGGGGAAGGAATTCGGCCGTGCCCTTTCAAAGGAACCATCCCGGCATTTGCCTTGAGCGATTTAGGGAAATCACGGAAAACCTAAATCAGGATGGCCGGACGTGGGATTGAACCGTCGTCCTCCCGAATGCGAGTCCAGTGTGCTAGCCACTGCACCACCTCGCTCGGTTCTCCAGAAAAGTCATTATGCTCGAACATAATTTGTGTTCCAAAATTCTACAACTGATCGACGTTAGAGATATAGGTCTATAGTTCTGCACATCTGTTCGACATACCTTCTTGTAAATGGGGATGACCTGTGCCCTTTTCCAATCCTTTGGAATGCTACGCTCTTCTAGAGACCTGTGGTACACTGCTGCAAGAAGGGGGGCAAGTTCCTTCGTGTAGTCTGTGTAAAATCGAACTGGTATCCCATCAGGTCCAGCGGCCTTTCCTCTTTTGAGTGACTGTAATTGTTTCTCTATCCCTCTGTCGTCTATTTCGATATCTACTTTGTCATCTGTGCGACAACTAGAGAAGGAACTACAGTGCAGTTTTCCTGTGTGAAACAGCTTCGGAAACAGCAGACGTGACACAGACGGCAGTTACGACGACATCATTCTGAACCGCCTCTTTCTTAGGAACACACATGTGAAATCTGTTTTAATATATTTTTATCTGTGTAGGAGTTATGACCTGTTAAAGTTTTAAATTGCAAAGAGCTGATCGATTCTGTTCATAGTTGCAGGGGATACACAATGGCACTTACACAGCACGACCACATCAAAATTGTGTTAATGAGTGGTGGACAGTGTACCAGAATTATTACTGTTGACTTCTTTGCCTGGCATCCTGAGAGAAATGACATTTCACATCTGACAGGATCGAAGTTGTTGGACAAATTTCGTGCAACAGGTCCTGTAGTGGCCAAGCCGTGCAGTGGATGTCCAAGAACGGCCAGCGACAAGAAGGCTATGACAGCAATTGTGGCATTGTTTGTGAAAGACTACACCATAGTATGTGCCGGTTATCAACAATATACAATGTCGGTGAGCGTTCAATCCTACGTGTTTTGCACACACACACACCAATTGCATCCATACAAGTTACAGTTGCAACATCATCTCTTGGAGGATGACCCTGATCAGTGGGTGCAGTTTGCAGAATGGGCTCTGGATCAGTGTAAAAGGAATCCAAACTTCATATGACAATTTTTATACGCAAGGAGAAGTAAATGAACAGAATCCTTGTTACTGGTCAGATGCAAGCCCCTCATGGGTGGATCCACATAAATATGCTGGTGGTGAAAAAGTGATGGTTTGGTGTGGGATTTGGGACACAAGGATCGTGGGTCCGGTGTTTATTAGTGGAACCTCGAATGGGAAGAGGTATCTCAACAAGCTCCGTGATTATGTGCTTCCAGCACTGTTGAATCCACAGGATGATTTCCCAAACTTCTTCCAACAAGATAGTGCACCTTTGTGCTATGCTACTAATGTCAGACAGTCTCTGGATGAACCGTTCGGAGGACACTGGATAGGTAGTTCGGATCCTATCGAATGTGTTATATCCACAGATTAACACACATTTGCAAACAAAAAATGTTTATTAGGTGGAGCAAGGCCACCGCTTAATTTTACAAAAAGATAAACTTCCTTCTTAAAACAAAAGGCTTCTTCTCCTGCCAAAATTTTATAACAAGCCAAAGAATTGTGTCACCTCATTGAATTGAAATATTAGCAACTGAACTGAATTTACGTTCCTTTGTCTGGTTTTCTCTCGACATTATTCCGGAGGATGCCGAGGAAGTAGACGGGTGCAGAGTCCGGGGTCGTCGGCCAGCGTAGTGAAGACGTGGCACACGGACGTTCCGGCTGCGTCGAAGTCTCTTCCGGGCGGCAGTCCACGGCGGGTCGAAAGACGCCTACTTTCCTTTCTTCTGGCTATTTAACCCGGTGGCTCCAGTCTTCCTCCACTGATTTCAGAGTGACGATTGGCAGCTGTTGGCGACGATTGGTGGATGGTGATATCCTAGTGTGACCATCTGTGCTGGAAAGAGGCTTGTGCGCACGCGTAGTTCGCGGCTGATTTTATGTTTGGCAGGAACGCCTCTAGTGCCAGCTGGCAGGACGTGCCAGAACTAAGTTGCAGGCGCCGCTTAACTCTGCCGTGGTAGCCGACTGTTGCATTTGTGTGGCTGTGCACGCCACGGCAGAATGGTCACCGTGGCCCACTGATCTTACACCTATTGACTTCTATCTGAGGGAAAATTTGAAATCAGTTTTGTACGAGGTAAAAATCAACAATATAGCCAATCTTTGCTGACATATTGAGGAGTCATTTGCCTCTATTGACCAACAGATGCTGTAATGTGTGCAGCAGACTGGCAAAAAAGACCACGATCGTATGTCCAGTGCAATGGAGGTCATATTGAGCATATGCTGTAATGCCAACTCTGATAACGGTCCTAAATGTTAACAGTTCATAGCTCCTACACAAACAGAGATATCTTAAAACAGATTTCACATGTGTATTCCTGAGAATGAGACAGTTCAAAACAATGTGCCGCACGATGCCATTCCCGTATGAAACACGTAGCCCAACTCCAAGATGGCAGATTTCAAAATGGTCACTGCTATTGCCACTCAGCCCTTGTGAGGCAAACTGAGGAGCTACTCGATTGAGAAGCTGCGGCTCCAGTCTCAGAAACTGATATACGGCCGGGAGAGTGGTGTGCTGACCACGTGTCCCTCCATATCCACATCCAGTAAAGACTGAGGGCTGAAGAGGACACAGCAGCCGGTAAGTACTGTTGGGCCCTCACGGCCTGTTCGGGAGGAGTTTAGTCTAGTTCACCGCTATTGCCATAGCTCCTATAATTTACGTCTCCACCTAGACACACCCCACACCAGATGCCATTGTGATTCGCACATCGTTCAACTTTTATATGGGTATATCCAGACTGTTGCCTCACTGTGAACATCCGATTCCCATACACTGCTCACCCAGAACTTTATGACCACTTACCTGCTATCAGTATAAATGCATGCAGGGGATAGCAGCATCACCTGGTGAGCAATAACTGCTAGTCAGACACCCACGGTGCATGAAGTATCAGTGTGCTGTCCGTATGTAGACTGGAGAAGGTTCGCAATCTATCTGAGTTTGACCACTGGAAATTGCACGACTTGTCAAGTGTTCAAGGAATGCTGTGGTGAGTTTCTTAAACATGTGGCAAAACTACGGTGAAACCACATCCAGATGTTGTGGGGTAGGGCCGCCACCCCTCATTACAGATGTCGTAGGCTGAGGAGACTGCTAAATCAGGGCAGGCAGCAAACTGTGGTGGAACTAACATCAGACTTTAATGCTGGGCAGAGTGCACACGTGTCTGAACACTCATGGGCACCAAACACATTTATTGATGGGCCTCCACAGCTGACACCCCGTGCACGTGCCGATGTTAACACCACGACATCGGCAACTGCGACACTTGACCGTCGGTACTGACACTGGCAGAGCGTTGCACGGTCTGACGAATCCCCATACCCCCTTCATCGTGCCGATGGGAGGATGCGAATCCGTTGTCTTCCAGAGGAACAGCTCCTTGGCATCTGTACTGCAGGATGGCCACGACTTCATTATGCTCTGGGGAACACTCACGTGGGCACGCACGGGTCCAGTGGAGCTCATACGAGGTACCACGACGGCCAAAGAGCATCGTACACTGGTTGCAAATCACGTACACCCCTTCGGGACGATCGTGTTGCCTGACGTCAGTGGCATTTTTAAACAAGATAATGGGACACATCACAAGGCCAGGAGTGTGATGGACTGGTTCAATTAACACAGTGGACTTGTTCCAATTGATGTCCTGGCCCTCACAATTCACCAGAGCTGAACCCGATCGAACATGTCTGGGGTGTGATAGAACGTGGTATCAGAGCTCATCACCCTCCTCCCCGGAATTTACGGGAATTAGGTGACTTGTATGTGCAAGTGTGGTGCTAACTCACTCCAGCAACCTACCGAGGCCTCATTGCTTCCACACCACGGTGCATTGCCACTGTTATCCGTGTCAAAGATGGGCATACCAGCTATTAGACAGCTAATAGACAAAGCAACTCAATAACCGAAATACTATCAAGTAATAAAACTGTAAAGCAAGGTGTTCCACAGGGCTCAGTATTGGGAGCCCTACTTTTCCTCCTGTATATTAATGACTTGAGCCTAAATGTTGATGCACACAAAAGAATAATATTGGCTGATGACACAACTGTACTCCTCAAAGGGGAGAATACAGAGGCTGTGCAAAAAGCTGTGAACTTGGCCACTGAACAACTCAGCAACTGGGCTAAAATCAACAGATTAACTATCAACACCAAAAAGACAGCTTCCATGAACTTTCACACAACACAAAATGCAAATTCCTCTCAGCCATTTGTCACTGTAAATAACCAGCCAATAGATACTGACACTGTTTTCAAATTCCTAGGTCTGTGTGTTCAATATAACCTGAAATGGAATACACATACAGGAAAGGTAAATGGCAGGGTTTGTACTGGCTGTTATGCATTGAGTGTAGTGAAAACGTGCTAGCCTGAAAACATTAACCAGCGCATACTACGCTTACATACAAGCTCACCTAAAATATGGTGTAATATTCTGGGGAAATTCTCCAACTGCTCTGAGCACATTCAGAATCCAGAAGAGAGCAATGAGGATTATTACTGGGAGCAAACCCAGAGACTCCTGCAAACCCATCTTCAGAAAGTTGGAAATCCTTACTCTCCCTTGCCTCTACATTCTCGAGACTCTAAAGTTTTTCAGAAACCACATAGTGCCAACTGACCCCAGAGTCGTAAAAAATAATGAAATACATGAACACAACACCAGGAAAAATGCAAATCTGCATGTTATACGTACAAACACTCAACTGTGAAAAAAGAGAGCTTTCCACATGAGTCTCCAACTGTTCAACAATCTTCTCACTAGTATTAAGTCCATCGAAGACAAAATAAAATTTAGCAAAGCCGTGAAGCCATATTTGTTGTGTCACTGTTTTTACTCTGTAAATGAATACTTAGAACAGTAATCTTGTTATTTGTGTTAAATTGAAAACATTGAGCAATATAATACATAAGGATACTATAGGCCTATGTTAATACACTCCTGGAAATTGAAATAAGAACACCGTGAATTCATTGTCCCAGGAAGGGGAAACTTTATTGACACATTCCTGGGGTCAGATACATCACATGATCACACTGACAGAACCACAGGCACATAGACACAGGCAACAGAGCATGCACAATGTCGGCACTAGTACAGTGTATATCCACCTTTCGCAGCAATGCAGGCTGCTATTCTCCCATGGAGACGATCGTAGAGATGCTGGATGTAGTCCTGTGGAACGGCTTGCCATGCCATTTCCACCTGGCGCCTCGGTTGGACCAGCGTTCGTGCTGGACGTGCAGACCGCGTGAGACGACGCTTCATCCAGTCCCAAACATGCTCAATGGGGAACAGATCCGGAGATCTTGCTGGCCAGGGTAGTTGACTTACACCTTCTAGAGCACGTTGGGTGGCACGGGATACATGCGGACGTGCATTGTCCTGTTGGAACAGCAAGTTCCCTTGCCGGTCTAGGAATGGTAGAACGATGGGTTCGATGACGGTTTGGATGTACCGTGCACTATTCAGTGTCCCCTCGACGATCACCAGTGGTGTACGGCCAGTGTAGGAGATCGCTCCCCACACCATGATGCCGGGTGTTGGCCCTGTGTGCCTCGGTCGTATGCAGTCCTGATTGTAGCGCTCACCTGCACGGCGCCAAACACGCATACGACCATCATTGGCACCAAGGCAGAAGCGACTCTCATCGCTGAAGACGACACGTCTCCATTCGTCCCTCCATTCACGCCTGTCGCGACACCACTGGAGGCGGGCTGCACGATGTTGGGGCATGAGCGGAAGACGGCCTAACGGTGTGCGGGACCGTAGCCCAGCTTCATGGAGACGGTTGCGAATGGTCCTCGCCGATACCCCAGGAGCAAGTGTCCCTAATTTGCTGGGAAGTGGCTGTGCGGTCCCCTACAGCACTGCGTAGGATCCTACGATCTTGGCGTGCATCCGTGCGTCGCTGCGGTCCGGTCCCAGGTCGACGGGCACGTGCACCTTCCGCCGACCACTGGCGACATCGATGTACTGTGGAGACCTCACGCCCCACGTGTTGAGCAATTCGGCGGTACGTCCACCCGGCCTCCCGCATGCCCACTATACGCCCTCGCTCAACGTCCGTCAACTGCACATACGGTTCACGTCCACGCTGTCGCGGCATGCTACCAGTGTTAAAGACTGCGATGGAGCTCCGTATGCCATGGCAAACTGGCTGACACTGACGGCGGCGGTGCACAAATGCTGCGCAGCTAGCGCCATTCGACGGCCAACACCGCGGTTCCTGGTGTGTCCACTGTGCCGTGCGTGTGATCATTGCTTGTACAGCCCTCTCGCAGTGTCCGGAGCAAGTATGGTGGGTCTGACACACCGGTGTCAATGTGTTCTTTTTTCCATTTCCAGGAGTGTATATGTTAACAATGTTAACTGATATTTTCCGACATCTGCAACAAACTGTGTACCATCAGATCACATGGAATAAATAAATAGATTATAATGGTTCTGGTTGATCAGTGTACATATCTAGTGATTGTGAGTCAATGAATTCTTTGTCAGTATCAGATAAAAGCTAAAACTGAAAAAAGTAGTCCACAGTTGGTGCGAGACATTCCGGCTGTTTATGTGGTACAAAGAAGAAAACAGGTCAGGAAGGACAATCGGCAGAGAAGGTGGGGCGTGTGTTGGAATCATTCTCCAGGAGCTCAAAGAAATCGACAATACGTGTGAGCAGATAACTGCAGTCAACTCTCTGATGCACTCTACACAAATGTCTACATGTAAAACTGTATTGACTGAAGTTGTTATGTGTTCTGATTTTTGCATTGGCTACTATAGGTAGACTGTTTTTCACAGAAGTTGGCTTTCAGTGACAGAGCCACATTTTGTGTGTCTGGAAAGATAAACAGTCACAATGTGCGTGTTTGGGGCATAGAAAACCCGCACAAGATTGCAGAATACGTTCATGACTCACCTAAATTTAGCATCTTGCGTGCTATGCTATATTTGAATGTTTATGGACCACTCTTCTTTGCAGAGAAAAGTGTGACTGGTTTTAGTGTACCTGGACGTGCTGTAGCAATGGTTTTATGTCACAATTACAGTGAAACAGTGGAGAGTTCATTTTGCATCAAGTTGAAGTTACATCACACTTTCTTTCACATATTAGTGATTACCTCAATGCCGAACAGTCTCAGCATCGGATTGGAGGTGCTTCCCATTGTGATTCTCCACTTCTTCTGTGGCACTAGGGGTCACCTAACTTAACTCCATGTGATTTCTACTTATGGGGTTATGCCAAACATTGTGTGCTCCTGCATCCACTATCGCTTAATGTGGAAGAGGTGCATGAAAGGATAATTAGTCATCAATGATATCTATAGCGATGTGTGGGAAGAGTTTGACTATCATATTGACATTTTCTGTATCACAAACTAGACCTACATTGAGAGCCTGCACTGAGATTTGAGAACTTGGAGAGAGGCTCTATCCACTGATATGGGCCTATTTACTACATCTACACTCTGCAAACCACTGTGAGGTCCATGGCAGAGGGTACGTCCCATTGTACCAGTTAATAGGGGTTCTTTCTGTTCCATTCACATATGGAGAGTGGGAAGAATGATTGATAGAACGCCTCTGCGCATGCAGTAATTATTCTAATGTTATCTTCACGATCCCTACGTGTATGGGGTTGTAGTATATTCCTAGAGTAATAATTTAAAACTGGTTCTTGAAACTTTGTTACTAGACTTTCTTGGGATACTTTACATCTATCATCAAGAGTCTTCCAGTATCTATGTGACACTCTCCCACTGGTTAAATAAACCTGGGACCATTCGTTGTGCTCTTCGCTGTATATGTTCAGTTCCCCTTGTTAGTCCAATCTGGTACGGGTCCACACTTGAGCAATACTCTAGAACCAGTCGCACGAGTGATTTGTAAGCACTCTCTTTTGTTGACTGATTGCACTTCCCCAATATCGTACCAATAAAACTGGTACCTCCTGCTTTACCCACAACTGAACCTATGTGATCATTCCATTCCAGATCCCTACAAGGTGTTACACACATGTATTTGTATGAATTGGTCAATTCCAACAGCGACTCACTGATATTATAGTTATAGGACACTATGTTTTTTTCATTTTATGAAGCGCAAAGTTTTACATTTCCGAACATTTAAATCAAGTTGCCAATCTCTGCACCATATTGAAATCTTATCGAGATCTGACTGAATATTTATGCAGCTTCTCTCAGACATTATTTCATTACAGACAACTGCAATCTGTATGTTATGCAGTTTTCACACAGTTTTTTCTGTAACCCTGGCAGTATTCATGATTAATCCTGTGCTGCTCGTTTGTATGATGACGTAAGATTCTCCTTCAATGCTGCATTTATTTGCCCTGTTTTTACACATCTATTTATTGGTAACAATAATGGCAAGTAATTGTTGCTCCTGCGGATGTAAACTGAAATGTCAAAGGAGGGAATGTTACATTTCAAACATAAGTATCACCAGTGTCTAATTCCAGTTGTTATATTAGAATGAGGAACATTATGTGTTATTAACATCTGAATAGTATGATAAAGTTTTAATATTGAAGGGATGATTTATGTGACTATATGGACACACGACTTAATCATAGCTAACACTTGGTTCAAGAATCATAAAAGAAGGTTGTATACAAGGAAGAAGCCTGGAGATACTGACAGGTTTCAGATAGATTATATAATGGTAAGACAGAGATTTAGGGATCAGGTTTTAAATTGTAAGAAGTTTCCAGGGGCAGATGTTGACTCTGACCACAATCTATTGGTTATGAACTGTAGATTAAAACTGAAGAAACTGAAAAAAGGTGGGAATTTAATGAGATGGGACCTGGATAAACTGACTAAACCAGAGGTTGTACAGAGTTTCAGGGAGAGCGTAAGAGAACAATTGGCACGAATGGGGGAATGAAATACAGTAGAAGAAGAATGGGATGTAATACTGAAGGCAACAGAGGATACAGTAGGTAAAAAGACGAGGGCTAGTAGAAATCCTTGGGTAACAGAAGAAATATTGAACTTAATTGATGAAAGGAGAAAATATAAAAATGCAGTAAATGAAGCACGCAAAAAGGAATACAAAAGTCTCAAAAATGACATCAACAGGAAGTGCAAAATGGCTAAGCAGGGATGGCTAGAGGACAAATGTAAGGATGTAGAGGCTTATCTCACCAGGGGTAAGATAGATAGTGCCTACAGGAAAATTAAAGAGACCTTTGGAGAAAAGAGAACCACTTGTATGAATATCAAGAGCTCAGATGGAAACCCAGTTCTAAGCAAAGAAGGGAAAACAAAGGTGGAAGGTATATAGAGGGTCTATACAAGGACGATGTACTTGAGGACAATATCATGAAAATGGAAGAGGATGTAGATGAAGATGAAAGGGGAGATATGATATTGTGTGAAGAGTTTGACAGAGCACTGAAAGACCTGAGTCGAAACAAGGCCCTCGGAGTAGACAACATTGCATTAGAACTACTGACAGCCTAGGGGGGAGAGCCAGTCCTACAAAACTCTACCATCTGGTAAGCAAGATATATGAGACAGGCGAAATACCCTCAGACTTCAAGAAGAATATAATAATTCCAATCCCAAAGAAAGCAGGTGTTGACAGATGCGAAAATTACCGAACTATCAGTTTAATAAGTCATGGCTGCAAAATACTAACGCGAATTCTTTACAGACGAATGGAAGAACTAATAGAAGCCGACCTCGGGGAAGATCAGTTTGGATTCCGTACAAATATTGGAACACGTGAGGCAATACTGACCCTACGACTTATCTTAGAAGAGAGATTAAGGAAAGGCAAACCTACGTTCCTAGCTTTTGGAGACTTAGAGAAAGCTTTTGACAATGTTGACTGGAATACTCTCTTTCAAATTCTAAAGGTGGCAGGGGTAAAATACAGGGAGCGAAAGGCTATTTACAATTTGTACAGAAACCAGATGGCAGGTATAAGAGTCGAGGGACATGAAAGGGAAGCATTGGTTGGGAAGGGAGTGAGACAGGGTTGTAGCCTCTCCCCGATGCTATTCAATCTGTATATTGAGCAAGCAGTGAAGGAAACAAAAGAAAAGTTCAGAGTAGGTATTAAAATCCATGGAGAAGAAATAAAAACTTTGAGGTTTGCCGATGCAATTGTAATTCTGTCAGAGACAGCAAAGGACTTGGAAGAGCAGCTGAACGGAATGGATAGTGTCTTGAAAGGAGGATATAAGATGAACATCAACAAAAGCAAAACGAGGATAATGGAATGTAGTCAAATTAAGTCGGGTGATGCTGAGGGAATTAGATTAGGAAATGAGACACTTAAAGTAGTAAAGGAGTTTTGCTATTTGGGGAGCAAAATAACTGATGATGGTCGAAGTAGAGAGGATATAAAATGTAGACTGGCAATGGCAAGGAAAGCGTTTCTGAAGAAAAGAAATTTGTTAACATTGAGTATAGATTTAAATGTCAGGAAGTCATTTCTGAAAGTATTTGTATGGAGTGTAGCCATGTATGGAAGTGAAATATGGACGATAACTAGTTTGGACAAGAAGAGAATAGAAGCTTTCGAAATGTGGTGCTACAGAAGAATGCTGAAGATTAGATGGGTAGAACACACAACTAATGAGGAGGTATTGAATAGGATTGGGGAGAAGAGAAGTTTGTGGCACAACTTGACTAGAAGAAGGGATCGGTTGGTAGGACATGTTCTGAGGCATCAAGGGATCACCAATTTAGTATTGGAGGGCAGTGTGGAGGGTAAAAATTGTAGAGGGAGACCAAGAGATGAATACACTAAGCAGATTCAGAAAGATGTAGGTTGCAGTAGTTACTGAGAGATGAAAAAGCTTGCACAGGATAGAGTAGCATGGAGAGCTGCATCAAACCAGTCTCAGGACTGAAGACCACAACAACAACAACAACACAACAACAACATGGACACATGTTTATGAGACATGTGCTAGATATGTAAAGTAGTATTTTATCCTGCTGATAAAATTTGAGTATGACAGTCTGGGCCATTACCTCTGAATTATACATATCTCCAAACCACTGCACTTATTTTAAAGTGTTATGTTAAACACAAGGTGGTGGGTGGGTGGGGATAAGGAAGGAGAAGGAAAGGGGGCTATTAATGTCAGCTGCATCAGGACTTTATGTAGAATCAGCAGCAATAAGTGAAAATGTGTGCTAACACAGGATCTCCAGCTTACACAGAAGATGCATTAACCACTGCACCACCCGAACATAGTGTTTATCGCTTTTGTATGGACTATCTCAGTATGCCTCTCAGCCAACCCACATCCCCACCTATCCACAGCCCCCTCCATGTCCTCCACATGCTCACTGTTTCCATATAATATTTTAAAGTAGTCAAAATAGAATATTTGAGTGATATTACGTATGTCACAGAGACTGAGTGCCATTAATAATTAAGTTCCCCAAAACTGAATGAAAAGTAACATATGGAAGAGAAAAGGAGAAACAGAAAAATTTTTCCATAAACTATTTCAGTGAGTGATAAATTGCTATTTCCAATTCCATATTTTTTTCAGACACTGTCATCACCTTGCCACACTATTTCGTAATAATTTATCCAGGAGCATTGTCAAACGTGATTGTTTTGATGGTGCAGGAGTTACGGTGTGAGGAGGCATAATGTCGCATGGGGTTACTGACTTCCAAATCTTTGAACACTGTACATTCACCAGAGAATGTTAACCCTTCTAGTGTGTGCATATTTTCAGAAGTGCATTTGGCTCCGGCTTCATATTTACAGTTAAGAATGTGCAATCAAATCAACTGTGCAGATGCCACAGTTCTCAAAGTAAGAGGATATTCTACAGACAGTCTGGCCTGCCTGTTTCCCTTCCTCAAATCCTATCAGGAACCTGTGGGATGCATTCGGGAAAACATATTGTGGAATCTCCAAGTGTTCCAATGTTTGGAGCTGTTGTCAACCACACTGGTGGAGGAATGGTGAGCCCTACCCCAAGAAGTCCTTCTCAACCTTGTGGCCAGCATGGGAGTACACTGCAGATAATTCGTTGCCATCTGTAGTGACTGCACACTATTAATCCTTTTTCTGATAATTTTATTTTTGTGATTTAGGACCAAAAACTATGGTGGTATGTATATCACCACGGCACCTTTGTGAGGTATTAAAATTTTTGTTGTAAATTGATTTTCCTCTTCCTTTTTGTGAGCTGTTGTGTGTTGCCATTACACATTAAAAAAATAGTGAACAGTGTTTTCTGTTTTTATTTTATGTTTTCTTTTACTTTATTTAAAAAATCGGTATTAAAGTTTACTTACCACAGTGTGAAAACAATCTTAGAAACTTTATCATGCAATAAAGGTACGGGCTGATACAGGTCACAATAATGTATACAGCAGAAGCAAAGCAGCATGTTCTGACAACTGTAGTGATCTCAAGTGACAAACAAACTGGTTGTTGTAGCAGTCTCCATACAACTGATGATGTGTACCACCACAAGATGTCGAGCAGAGACAGAGAAAGCTTTAGGAGAGCCCTAAGTTGGTGGCAAGTATGTTTCCGACGACCGTGGATGACGGATTAATTTTGTGGTAAGTGTACTTTCCAAGCCCCTTCCAGAAAATAATTTGGTGCTAACCTTACTTCCCAAGAACCATTAAAATGCCATTGTTTGGGGGCCATGCATACTTCCCACAGTCTTGAAGGCTATATTTCACAACAAACAAACTACAGCTGGTGCAGGAGACTGCCACTAAATGTCAGAAGCATAAAGAAGTGGTAACCCATATTCCTTTAAATATGACATTTAAGTGCCTGGCAGAGGGTTCATAAGTCCACCTTCACAACTCTATTATTCCAATCCTGTACTTTGTGCGGAAATAACAAACAAGAGCTCTGATTTCCCTTATGTTATCGTGGTGATCGTTTCTCCCTACATGTCTGCGCCAACAAAATATTTTCACACTCCGAGGACAAAGCTGGCAGCTGGAATTTCGTAAGATTCCTACACGTTGAAAAACACCATTGTTTTAATTATGTCCATCCCAAATCCTGTAACATTTCAGTGACACTTAAAGAACACAATGATTTCAGTGTAACTAATGTCTTTGAATAAGTGTCATTCCTGTTCATCTCACTGTGTATTTCCTTCAGTTACCCACTGTACTGTACTATACTAATTTCTTTCTATGTACAATCCAAGTCTCACGGAGCTGTGTTATTTGGCAGTGACATGTCATATTGAAGTTACATTCATTCTTTAAGTTTTGCACTCTGTGTAATAAACCTGAAACCGTTGAGTGTCTCCATGTCTCTTCCACATATACAGACTTCTTTCACGATTCTTAAACTAAGAGTTAGTAATGATTAAATTTTGTTCTGTTCAAAATTCTATCTGTGGACTTCGTGTTTCACTCCTTTTACTACTACTACATTCCAGTCACCCATCACAAATTTTTGTCTTCCTTCGAAAAACTGCCTTTATCTCATCATAAATTATTTCAATCTCTTCACTGCCTGCAGAGATAGTTGGCATATAAACTTGTACTACTGTGGTTGGGGAGGAAGGGGGCATTGCCTCTTTGTTCCTCTTGGTGGTGACAATGTGTTCACAACTTACCTGGATTTCTATTTTCTTAATCATTATTAGACCTATGCTCCATTATCCATTTTTGATTTAATGTTTATAAACTTGTACTCACCTGATCAGGAGCCCATCCTTCCTGCCGACACACTTCACTAATTCTCAATATACATAACTTCTGTATATCCATTTCCCTTATCAAATTTTCTATCCTGCCTACCTGATTAAGGGACCCAACATTCTACACTCAGAAACACAAGATGCCAGTTTTGTTTCTCCTGATGACAATCTTCCCGACCCGCAGTTCTGACTGGGGGCCTTTTTACTTCCAGAATATTTTACCCAACATGATACCATCATCATTTAACCATACAGGAGAGCTGCATGCCCTTGGGAAAAATTACGGCAGCACTTTGCCCTTGCTTTCAGCCGTTTGGAGGAACCACGTGGCAAGGCCACATTGGCTGATGTTACGAGGGCAGGCCAGTGGTTGACTCCGACGGTTGCTCCAGCAACTTCTGAAAAGGCTGTTACCTTTCCTCAGAAACCACATTTTTGTCTGACCTCTCAACAGATGCCAATCCTTTGTGACTGCACCAACAGTATGGTTATCTGTTGAGGTTTAACCACTTTGAAAAAGTGATATTACTTCATGTATGTCTCTAACTGATGAAAGTGACCTCGGGCGAGCATCTTTTCTCTTGGTATGTAATTCAGTTTTGGGCTGTATATTGTGTGGGGGAATTTTCTGTTCTTCTGCGTGTGTTGTGAGAGCACGAGTGGACACACCGTATCTGCACTGTGTGGCAAAGGGCAGCTGTATTCCTGCACTTTGAGACACCTGCTGGATAGGGCAGTTATTCCTGATGGCACTGTCCTACCTAGCAGATTCGTTTTGGGCTACAGAACTTCACCGGGTGTGATAATTGGTCTAAATTCCCTTTAAAAATAAATTTAATAAAAACAAGCAGGAGTTGACATGAAATCTGTTGAAACATGTCAACGACTGATTGCGGCACTGCATAAACTTTTATTTGTGCTGCAACAGAACAGATTCTACGAAAAGTCACTTTTTTGAGGGGAAATTGCCAAATCCGTCAACAACAATTCTATTAAAGGAATGAATGCTAAGTCCACAAGTCAGATAAACGACGTACACACCCTCCTCGGCATTATGTCAATGCACTGACTACAGCTGTATCAGCAGCATCTCTAATTCCTACATCAGCTGCAGACTACCTATCACCTGCAATGCAATCAGTCTTGTCCAGTGAATCAGCTCAGCGACGAAGGCTGTTCTCAGCCTTTGGTGAGGTGTATTTGAAACAAACTTTTTTTTTTATTTTGTTGTGGGTGGTGGTTGTGGTGTGAGTGTTGAAATGAGATCAGAATAGATTTGAGGGACTAAAGTTTTCTTTTGTAGGGTACATACTGAGCTTTTGGAGTGTTGCAGAAGTAGACACCGAATTAGAAATTTTGATAGTTTACCAATTTTATTATTGTGCGCCAGTAATAACAAAAAGCATAGACGCAAATGTTCCAGAACAGTTGAAGGAACTGATTTAAAGCACGGAATGTCAGGCATCACAACTCAAATTTTATTTTATTTTATTTTTTTTAGGTTCTTGCATTACTGACATAAGAACCAAATTGTCTACTAGCATCATCACCAATATTACGCAATGAGAATGAAGATTAGCAGTTAATGTTGTGCCACAGACAAGGTAGCAAAAGCTTTCGCTAATTATGGATATCGAAGGAAATCAGTTGTGTCCTTTGCTTCAAATTTAGTGAAACCATGGAAGCCTAAAATTGCATGGCTGGACAGATTTGAAACCTGTTCCTCTCAAGTGGGTGTTCCGTACCCTAATATGTTCATCATGTTCATTGGTGAATCAGACAACCACTTAAACCTCCTGCTATTACAAGCACACCATTCTAGGACCCCTACCCCGTCAGAGGCAAGACTCCATTGGCTGTTACCACCACCACCACCACCACAACAGAATTCACTGTTGCAGACAAATGGTCCAACCAATTATCTGCATAAGTTTTGAAATTGTTGTCGCTATCTTTCTCTGATAATACATATGATAAAAATCTGAATGTAACACTCCTTTTCTCTGCTACTGAGCAAAGCAAATATATTTTTAGTTACGGAGCATACAATATTCAGGGAATAGATGAAAAGTGGCAAGTTCACATCGGCTAAATTATACACTATTAATCTATATCTGCTGTTTAGAAATGAGTGCTCTGTCTATTTAATATACACAATGTACTTTTTTTTTTTAAAGGTGGAATCCGTGTTGCAATAGAAGTACATAGTTGGTAACCATGACAGAACCTCAGCCATGTTTCACTGTCAGATGGCGACAATCTGAAAACTAGGCTTACCTTTTGGTATTCTTATGTTAACAAATACCTAATATAGTGTACAAATTGAGTTTTTAATATTTGTCTGTCTTTTGTTAATAAATACTTCAGATTATTCCAACACATCTGTCAAGGTTCTCCTTTTCGATGGGACCTATGGAAAATGTTTGGACGAATGTGTAAAAATAACTTGCCTGGCTACATTAGTTGGTTCCAGAGGGCACTTGCCAAAGGTCTGCACAACTCAAGCTTGCTCTTTGCATTATCATGACTTACACCAAGTTGAGCAACAGCACTAATGTGAACGTTTTGAGCATGCAGTTTCTGATCCACTGTTCTTTTTAACACTTAGTTCTTTAAACAAATACTAACGTCAGTACAGGTCGTCTTATAAAAGATAAGAGACTAGATACAGGGTATGTCTGAACTGTATGTCAGAGGACCAATAGCACACCAAAACAGTCACATACATATTGGCAGCTCAGATCACTTCCAGAGGTATTATAGTACAAAGGGAGGAGAGGAAAGGGGATGGAGGAATTAATATGATGTCACTGTTTTAGAAGTCATTCTCTAAATGAAGTGTGTATAACAGTCTGTGATTATTTTACCCAATTCTGTAAATTCAATATAATAAAGCTGTGAAAACTACAGGGTGTCCAGAAAAGGGCTCCCTGATTTCAAAATTAAATATCTCGAAAACAAAGATCGATAGAGGAATGCAGCAAACGGTATGTTTATTGTGAAAGCTGTAAGAAGTTTATACAGCAGTTTGAAATAATAGTTACAAAAGCTGCTAACAGATGGCACTGTACGCTGTACAGCTCATATCAGCAAACATAAGTGAAACAATCGTATTAAAACAATCGTATTAAAACAATCACATCACAATGTTTTCAAAATGTTCACCATTGGCACTACAGAGGGGCGCAAACTAAGAATGAAATTCGCCATCACATTTCGTAGTGTCTCAACCAAAATGGATTCACATGCCACAGAGATCGCCGATTCAAGCTCATCCAGCGTGGCGGGATGCTTCGGGTAGACCATGTCTTTCACTGTGCCCCACAAAAAAAAGTCACAGGGAGTCAAATCCAGCGAATATGGAGGCCAATCCATGCCTGCACCAGTAAATTTGGGATATTCCAAAGCAATGACTCGATTCCCGAAGTATTCCTTAAGAAAGCAAAACACTTGTTCGGTCCGATGTGGTCGGTCTCCATCTTGCATAAACCATTCAGTACCTGGTTGATCCTCTAACGCTTGCCGTGTGGCGACAAATTGTTCCAAAATTGAAACGTAACGTGCACCAGTGACCGTTTCTCGAACGAAAAAAAGGGCCAATAATGCCTCTGCTGCATACTGCAGCCCACACAGTAACTTTAGGAGAATACAGGGGTTTCGCTTCACACCAATATGGCTTTTCGGAACCCCAAAATCGCCAGTTCTGCTTATTCACGTATCCATTCAGATGGAAGTGTGCTTCATCTGAAAACCAGATGCAGCCAACATCAAATCCTTCACTATCAATCATTGTGAGCATCTGATTAGCAAAGGCAACCCTTTGTTACACAGCTCGTACGGGTATGGCCAGGTGCATTTGAATTTTGAACGGGAACATGTGTAGGCTCTTTGTCAGTATTTTCTGCGTGCTGGAACCCTTCAAACCAGTCTCAGATGCAATTCTACGGATGGATGACATTGGATTTCGCTGAATAATTCCAGAAACTGTGGCGATACTTTCAGGCGTAACTGCGGTTTGCTTGCGGCCAACATGCCCCACTAGATCATCAGTTACGCTGCCTGTTCGTTGAAATTTTGCGAAGAGCGTACGAATGGTTTTCGCATCAGGTCCTTTTGGAACATTAAATCGTGCTTGAAAACTTCGCCTTGTTGCCGTAGGACTCTCTTCTAACCTGTGGTACTCTAGCACCAGAAAAACGCGTTGTTCAATGGAGTACACGGTTTTAATCACTTCCTTCGGCACGCTAACCTCCTTTCACGTTTCAATAGTCGAACTGATCGCTCTGGGCTTTGGATCACTATTTATACTAGGCATTACATACGGCGATTACAGCGCCATCTGTTAGCAGCTTTTGTAACTATTATTTCAAACTGCTGTATAAACTTCTTACAGCTTTCACAATAAACATACCGTTTACTGCATTCCTCTATCGATCTTTGTTTTCGAGATATTTAATTTTGAAATAAGGGGTCCTTTTCTGGACACCCTGTAACATCTACATGAAGGACACTAGCAAGAACACAAGAGAGACATGACAAACCTGACCAGATGAGTAACTGGTCATTTTATCTGTTTGTTAACACCTACAAACATTGAACTAGGAAGTATTACAAAATAGATACACAGTAAACTTTATTCAGTGGTCTGTCACAATCTTTTAGATCAGTCTGAAACACATCCTAAATTATCTCTTTATTATAAAACATATATGGAAGTCAAAGTGATCGACATTTAATAATTCCTAGCACAAAATCAACACCACAGGAGAACATAAAACAGCCTGTCTTTTGCATCATTTATATATTTACTGTAAAACTCCATTATTTACAAATTCACATGTGGGGCAACAAAAAGCAAGTGTGCAGTTGTCCTCTTGGTCCTATGCGTCAGGCATATCGCCACCAGGTACAAGCTGAAACAGACAGCATTGCAACTGTCAGTAACTTCAATAAAGTAAATAACTTACTGTAAAATACCACACACTTACAAAGTATTCTACCAAAGCCACACTACATTACACTGATGTTAAGGTCACCTGGACAGCACAAGTTGCCATACAAAATGTGGTAGTACTACAGAGAAATAAGTCAGTCAGCTTTTTACACAGAGAAGAGGGGGAGAGGTTTATTTCAGCAAAAGCAGCAAAGAGTGTTAGAGGAAAATTCAACCTAGTAAGAAATTAGGAAAATGTGCTGTAGAGCCGACAGACAACATAAAAGTCAAAGGGACACTACGAGCTAGCTTTTAGAACTAATAGTTCCTTCAGCATTTTATGTAGATTATTAGCTATACCCGGCAAACTTTGTTCCACCTCTGAAAATCTTTATATGTTATAGCTGACCCGGAAACATTGTTTTGCCATATAAATTATCTCTAGTCTATAAGAATAATGTATACAGGTAATACAATGTATACGAGTAACACAATAGCCGTTGTTGGTGGGAGCTCGTGACACAAACAAAAATAATGGTCGGTAACTGTCTAGGTGAGTGAGAAAAGGCTTAGGGGGAAGTCTGGCAGCATCGGCCACTATTAGTTCTAGCATTTCTACAGTAGATCGCATGGATTTAACAATTGCAGCCGATACACAGCTCGTCTATGGGCATACAAACATAGCGGCAATTTTGTGTCTAAACGTGTTCGCCAGCATTATGAATAAGGCCAAGCGCACACGCATCGATTTTTATTGTACGTATAAATATTGTATGATTAAATTCTTTTAGAGGAACAAAGGAGAGCAAAGGAATTTCTTTGTTCCACTAAAAGAATTTGATTGTACGATATATTTAAATCAATGATGTGCGTTAGGCCTAAATGTTGGTTTGGCGAATGAAGTGTGCTACCTAGTTGATCTAGTTATGTCGATTCAAAGAGGGATATTCGAGTCGTTACTTTTGGTACGTTTTCTTCAATTACCTATCGATCGAACAGTGAAAGACTATCATCGGTAGACACCTGGTGGGAATAACTGATCAAGTGATAATTGATCATTTATCAACCGGGGTTCAAAATTATTACATTACTAAAATCGTTATTAAAAAATAGGGGTTGGTGGTAAAGGGTGAAAATTTATGGTTGTGTGTAGTTTTTAATGTCACATCATAAAAAAATAAAAATAAAAAGTTCTGTCCAAAAAATAAGAAAACAATTTTTTGGGTGGACTACCCTTATCACTTAGGGGTATGAAAAATAGATTACGGCCAATTCTCAGACGTACCAAATATACATGTAAAATTTCATCAGAATTGATCGAGCCATTGATCAAGTGATAACTTATTATTTATCAACCAGGGTTGAAAATGATTAAATTACTAAAATCACTATTAAAAAATAGGGGTTGGTGGTAGAAGGGTGAAATTTAGGGTTGTGTGTATTTTTTTTAATGCCACATCATAACAAATAAAAATAAAAAGTTCTGTCCAAAAAAAATAAGTTCTCAGATCTACCGAATATACGTGTAAAATTTCATCAGAATCGATAGAGCAGTTTTGGAGGAGTATGGCAACTAACACTGTGACACAAGAATTTTATATACAAGGATATACAACCAATCACTTTTAGAATTCGATATAATTTAGTGTACCATTAACTAGTTTTCAAGCAACTGCAGGCACATCACAAGGTGGAGGTGTTAGAGGACATTACTGTCCGTATTACGTATATCTAGATGTTAGCGCTTACTGCAGGCGAAAATAATGCAAATTGAGAGATGAGTTACCAAAATGTTTGCAAAACGAAAGAATGTTATGTTTTAGGATACTTCTATCACACTGTCTCATGATATACATGACTAATTCCAATAATGTACATTGCAGTCAAGAAATTACAGATAAACAGAGTGAAACACGACGGCACATTGAAAAGTAACGCCTCTGAATTTTTTATACGAAAACACTTAAAACTTTTTAAATGAAACAAATGATGTTAACATTCTACATCTTTATTCTTCACATCTGCATATTTGCAGTGCTATGGAGCTACAAGGCTCCAAATTTTGAGGTGTAACTTAACTATGTTGGTACACAAGAAAGTGTGTTGTACTCGAGTCTCAAAACTGAAGAGTTCGTCCACACATGGAGCGCCCTCTCCTTCAGCACAGCAAAGCACAGTGACACCTGCAACAACCTGACACCTCGGGCTCACTGTTGTCGATCATCCTCCAAACAGTCTCGACTTGGCCTTACCCAATTTTAAGAACATCTTCGAGGACTTCACTTTGATGGCGATGAAAAGATGTGCGAGCAGAGGCGAGGCTGTGGCTTCGGAAACAAAGTAACGGTGACAGTATCGATGAACTGGTCTCTCATTGGGAGAAATGAGTTTGTCGGCAGAGTGACTACAGCATGTATAATAAATATGTTAAATGAGAATGTTTGTTTTCTTTAAACAGCTTTGAGAGTTTTCACACAAATCCTGAGGCATTACTTTTCAGCTCGCCTTTGTAATTACTATATAATTAGTGCGAATGAGTTACTAGCATAGACAATGGTGACTATGGAAAGTCGTAGGTGTGTACATGAAATTAGCTTCTCTCATGGGGCCATGGCAATATAAAGTAGCAATGAGCAATAAATAGTTGTCATGAATAAAGGAATGAAATTATTACAAACCTACATGGCACACACAAATGAACATGGGAAGCTGTAGGTGTGTGAAAGAGGTGAGTTTCTGATCATGTACTGAGGGAATGATATGTTATGCAGGAGACCGAATCCACAATGGATGCTAGTTCCTTTGTCAGGGAGGAGAGAAAGACCCACATGTGGTGAGGATGAGGGTAGATAAAAATGAAGAGCCAGATATAGGCATCAGTGATAAGTGGTCAGAGACAGTACATTAGTAAGCACTATGACAGCTTCAGTCCAAAGATAGTGACAAGTGAAGATAGGGTCAAGGGCAAGGATGTCAATAGTGCAGTTACGAACTAGGTTGGTTGGTTTACAGGGGGGGGAGGGGGGGGGGGGGAGGAACAAAACTGTGAGGTCATCGGTCCCTTGTTCTTGGTAAAATAATTACACAAGGGAAAGAAGAAAAGAAAGGAGATATACACCACAATAACAGGAGAATGGACCAGAAGGACAACCAACACTACTATGGGCAAAACAGGAAAAGAAAACAAGAGAGAGAGGCAAGAAACAGATAAAAGGGATAAAAACAAGAGAGCAGATGACCGTGGCTGGCCGACCATGAGAATAAAAAGGAAACACCAGCTACTCTGCGACACATTAAAACATCCAGCCTAAAAGCATTGGAGTGGAGAACACAAGGACCAAGGACATGTGCGAAAACTTATATAGAATGATAAAACCCACCGTCACATACAAAACGTAAAACTAAATTGGCCGATGAGGTGTTGTCAGCTAAAATTAATGGCAACGAGTCCGGTAACTGAAGAGTCCGTCGCAGGGCAGCCAGGGAAGGACAGCTCACCAAGATACGGTGCAGGAAATAGCCGTGTGTCACCCAAGCGTGGCCAATGGGGAGCGACAGAGAACCACATAGTCCCTGCGAGAGGCCCACGTGGAGGTCTTCCACACATTCGTAGTCTCCTTAATGGCACACAGTTTGTTGTGAGTGCTGAGGTTATGCCATTCCGTCTCCCAAAGCTGCAAAACCTTGTGGCTTAGTACTGAACGCAGGTCAGTTGCAGAGAAGCCAATCTCCATAAGCAGTTTCCGCGTAGCCTGTTGGCCGGCCTGTCATTTCCTGGGATTCCGACGTGACCTGGGGTCCAGACAAATTCTCCGACACAGAGGCTCGAGCACACTGCTCAGCAATCACGATTGCACTGTTAGATAACACGCCATTTATGTTAACACCAGGAACACCTGTTGGGGTCTGGTACCCAAAAACATGTTTGATCCTTGCCCAGACTCGGGAAGATGACGTATGGCACCCAATGGTCGAGACGTATCTCTCTCAACACTCCTGCTCCCATCATTTGATAAGTTGGCGAACGCGGGCACGGAGCCGTTTAAAGGTTGTGAGGTGCTCCAAGGAAGGGTGCCGCTTATGCCACTGTAGAGCTCGCCGACACTCTCGAATTGTTTCAGCAACTTCCGGCGACCACCAAGGGACTGCCTTTTGCCGGGGCACCCTAAAGAGCGAGGGATCGCGTTTTCTGCTGCAGAAAGGATTGTTGTTGTCACCTGCTCAACCATCACATCGATGTTCCCGTGTGGAAGAGATTCAACAGTGACACCAGAGGTGAAAGTTTCTCAGTTTGTCTTGTTTAAAGCCCATCTGGGCAGGCGTCCATGGGCCTGGCGCCAGGGGCAGTGACAGGAAGGTGGAGAAGTGGTCACTACCACACAGGTCGTCATGTGCTCTCCAGTGGATAGATGGGAGAAGTCCTGCACTGCAAATTGCTGAATCAATGGCCGAATAACTACCATGAGTCACACTGAAATGTGTGGCGGCCCCAGTATTTAGGAGGCAGAGGACGAACTGAGACATCAAAGTTTCGACATCTCTGCCTCGGCCAAAAAGCATGGTGCCACCCTGCAAGGGGGTTATGGGCATTAAAATCTCCCAAAAGTAGGAAAGGTTTAGGGAGTTGATCAAATCAGTGCAGTTAATACATTCAGGGGTACTGCACCATCTCGAGGAAGATATACATTGCAGACAGTTATTTCCTGTGTCGTCCTTATTCTGACAGCCACAGCTTCAAGAGGGCTTTGAAGGGGCACAGTTTCACTACAGACTGAGTTTAGGACATAAACGCAAACTCCACCTGACACTATTATAGTCACTACAGTTCCTGCAATATCCCTTATAGCCGCGGAGGGCAGGGGTCCGCATTGCCGGGAACCAGGTTTCCTGGAGGGCAATGCAGAAAGCAGGTGTAAAGCTTAACAGTTGCTGTAGCTCAGCCAGGCGGTGGAAAAAAACGCCACAGTTCCACTGGAGGATGATGTCATCTTGAGACAGAAGGCAAAACGGTTAGAAAGGAAGGACAGACAATTCAATACCCTATGATGAGAAGAATCAACCTGTAGTCTGGTGGGTTTAGAATCCAAGACAGAAGCACATCTAAAGACACATCGTAGTTGTTTGGTAAAATATCTCTGCCCAAACTCTAGTTATTCACCCACAGGGTGTGTTATTGGTTAACATTTATGAACAAGACAGAAGGAACATGACAGTAAAATAGGATCTGCAATTTCAGCAGAAGTTAGCAGATAGCATTATTCTGGAACAAACTGGTTACTTAACCAAACATTCGCTAACACCTTACCACATCAACAGTCCTGCCAGAAATGAAATCAGTTTCGCTCTTTAACTTCTACCGTACAAAATTTCAACTTGTGATGGACATTTAGTTTTAAAATACACACCTCTCAAAAAAGTGAAACAGCCAGAGGATGTGATTGATTTGCAATTAACTTTGTGCACGCACACCGTCAGCAGGTACGTTAATGATTTGATGTTCATTTTTCTGTGACAAATGCAATGGCCACCACAGCGAATTTGCCTTTTCAGTGATTAATACTGTTACCAGGTCCAGTAGGGCATCCAAGGGGACTATAACAGTGTCAGGTGTTGAGCTATCACTGTGAAGGACACAGAGATGCCGCATACTCGTGTGAGGTAGCATTATCAGCACCTGAGAGTTTGAAAGGGGCCTTACTGCAATGAGCATTTGGCTGGCTGGTCAAACTGTGCAATATCCATATTTGTGGGGCATTCAGATGTGTCAGTGGCCCAATTTTGGACTGAAGGCAGGCATAATCTTTGTACAAGTTCTGGTGGACCACGTCTGACATTACGAGAGGGGATTGCCATGCACCGAGCACGTCGTAATCCCTTCACATTTGCACCTTTCATATGAGAACATGTATAGTTTGGGAGATGATTCTTCAGTACTGACAGTTCAGTAGCATCATTTCATTGCCTAGCAACTGCAGGCAGCTAGCCAATAATGGACTCAAGCAGGTAGCAGGAGCTGCGTTGCCACTCTGCAAACTTGATGAGCGTGTGTCAGAAACATACGAGTGAATGTCTCACATGCAACCAGTACTGTCGTTTGTGTTAATGCATAGTTCAGTTCGTAGTTTATTTTGTTTTTGTTGTTGTTAGTGTTTACTTACTTCTGTTTCCTTTTGAACAATGTCCAGTGCAACGAGTAGTGCCAGCCCAAAACGTGAAGTGAAATGGAGGAAGGAAAGTGTGCTACACAGCCAGGCATGTGAATTCGTGTGTATGGTGAGGGACTACTTTGAAAAAGAGAAGGAAAAATGCAAGCCCTTATGTCCTGTTGCTGTGGTTGTTAAGAGCAGCATTGAAAATAAGGAAGAACACTGTTGTAACAATAAGGAAAGAACAGTACACTATATGCTGTGGTGAGAGTGGCACTCCAAGGCTGCACACACCAGGAAAGAAGCGGCTGAGGAAGAGACAAGTGACAGCTTTGGACGATTTCCAGAAAGATTCTATTCGTCATCATATATATGGCTATTATAAGAGAAGGGAACAGCCGACTATCTAAATTACTTTTGTCACTTCAGAAAGACGATCTTTTTTAAGGAAGTAAATTTTCATTACATACAGTGCTGAAATACATAGGCTTCAGCTATTCAGTGTTAGGTGGACACAAAATATTGATGGAAAGGACAGATGTATTCGCACAGGTGCAGGTTTCAACATGGGTGCGAGATTTGAAAATATAGTGCGGCTAGATGAAACTTGGGTCAATGCCAGCCATTCATTACGCAAAGACTATGGAATGTCCAAGAGGACCGTGGCAAACAATAGAAAGTTCACGATCTGGTGAAGTTGAAAATCTTGTTGTAGCAGCAATCAATCAAGTGACAAGTGAGACACAGTACTGCAAGTGTCGTCAAAGAGGTTGCCAAAAATGAAGGAAGGGATTGTGGACGAATGCGCAAAGAATTTAATTTTACAACTGGGAGGGAGTAGTTATAGTTTGAGCAGTGCTAAAGAAGACTATTATAAACCAGATTCTGACAGTAAAGTGAGTGGTATTTTTCCAATATCACAACTCCAACATACTCAAAAATTTAAGGAGTGAGCATGCCACCAACCTACCATCATATTCATATTATAACTGTTAATATACTGATAAATTATTCAGTCCTTCATTTTAGAACTAATTAACATTGCTAAAATTCAACAACGGAAACAAAAACTGTACACGTTCAACGAACTGAGAAAATAGTTTTCATCTGTTGCGAAGTTTGACAAATAACTTTATTATATTTCATTGTATTAGATACTTAACAGATCTTTTCAATTTTTTGAGATTATATATTACAAGTAGCAATTGTAAATAAATTTGCACATACAAATATGATCTGCTTGTTATCAACATTTTTGTTTCTGCTGCTAGATTATGTGTACAAGTAGAGATCGGGCAGTAAGCCACATCAGCAATATTGCCGTCTGCCCACCTGCACTGTCAATATCAACCACTCGTCTCACATACTGCAATGGACACTCTGCAACATTCTCTGTTATTTTGCAGCATTCGTCAGAGACTAACAGCAGTTGGGCTAAGGAATTCCTGTTCCATGTGAAGGCTGCCATTAACACCACAATACAAACGGCTGCATTTGGAATGATGCTGTGACCAGGAAGTGAACTACTGACAAATTGCATTACAATGTGTTTGGCGATGAACCTCTGTTCCGCACTACTCCTGGTGGTGACCTGGGGAAAGGTCCGATTCATCCAATGTTTTGGAGAGGCACAGCAGTGTTAGCCACAGTGCAGGAAGCCAACAAGTAGGACTAAAGGTCATGGATTGTCTCCAATTGCACAACCATATGTCACAGTCACCCTGGGTCATCACAAGTTACCTCCTGACACATGACAGTATCATTGTGCCATTTTTCAACAGGAGGATGTTTGTCCACGCATAATACATGTCTAACTTCATCAAAGTTCATCAAGTTTCCACCACAGTAGTGTTCCTGCTCACACTTGGCTTTGTTCCTGAATTTTTGGTCAAATTGATACTATAATGGTGCTCCATACTTCTTATTTACCAGACATAACACTTTATCTTGCAAAAATAAAGAAAACCTTAAAGGGCAGTTGTTTTACAAGCACAGATGAGATTACAAACACATTACTGAAACTGTTTTGGGGACTGGAAAAAGCACTGGCATAACTGAAGTACCTAATGGGCAGCACTTTGAAGGAGATAACATTAATGTACATGAATAAATATATTCCCAAAACTCAAATATTTCTATTACTTTTTGAAGAGCTCAGACGTGAACATTGGCTAGCTGAACCAGAACCTGAATACCACAGCTCTGTTCAATGTGTGGTATGGGGAAGCTACTGTTCCATTTCCCCAAATAGGAATTTTGGAAACTTCACCATGCAGTAGGAAATTTACGCTATCTAATCCATTTGGGAGCAAAACTACACTCATGCTCATAAATTAAGGATAATTTCAGAATGTGGTGCCACACAACATGGCACTACACAAAACTGACGCTAGTAGCATAGGCAGATAGGGAACACACACCGCACAGATCTGAAAGTCCACGGTATTGGTGATAAGTTGAGAAAACCATCCCGAAACACACGTGCTACAAAACGCCACTGTTTCCTGCGCACGTACCCCGACACCAATATGGTGTATGATCACCATGCACATGTACACAGGCCGCACAACACCTTGACATACTCTGGATCAGGTGGTTGAGCAGCTGCTGGGATATAGCCTCCCATTCTTGCACCAGTGCCTGTCGGAGCTCCTGAAGTGCCCTGGGGGTTTGAAGACGTGCAGCGATACATCGACCAAGAGCATCCAGACATGCTCTATGGAGTTTAAGTCAGAGAACAGGCAGGCCCACTACATTTGCCTGATATCTTCTGTTTCAAGGTACTCCTCCACGATGGCAGCTCAGTGGGGCCGTGCGTTATCATGCATCAGGTGGAAAGTGAGACCCACTGCACCCCTGAAAAGGCAGAAATATGGTGCAAAATGATGTCCCGATACACCTGACCTGTTACAGTTCCTCTGTCAAAGACATGCAGGGGCGTATGTGCACCAATCATAATCCCACCCCACACCATCAAACCACGACCTCCACACAGGTCCCTTTCAAGGACATTAAGGGATTGGTATCTGGTTCCTGGTTCACGACAGATGAAAACTCTGCGAGAATCACTGTTCACACTATACCTGGACTGGTCTGTGAACATAATCTGCGACCACTGCTTTACGGGCTCTTCTGTGACCAGTGGTCAGTGGAGTGCACCTTCCAGGTATCTGGGCGAATAAACCATGTCTTTTCAGTTGTCTGTAGACTGTGTATATGGAGACAACTGTTCCAGTGGCTGCGGTAAGGTCCTGAGCAAAGCTACCTGCAGTAGTCCGTGGCCGTCAGTGGGCGCTGATGGCGAGTTTTTGGTCTTCTTGTGGTGTTGTACACTGTGGACATCCCGTACTGTAGCGCCTGGACACGTTTCCTGTCTGCTGGAATCGTTGCCATAATCTTGAGATCACACTGTGGCACACAGAGGGCCCATGCTACGGATTGTTGTGTTTGACCAGCCTCCAGTCGCTCTAGTATTCTACCCCTCATAACGTCATCAATGTGTGTTCTTTCAGCCATTTTCAACACACAGTCACCATTAGCACGTATGAAAACATCTGCACATTTACTTGCTGCACCGTACTCTGACATGCACCAACACACCTCTGCGTATGTGGACTGCTGCCAGCGCCACCGGGCGACGACCGCATGTCAAATGCACCGCATGGTCATACACCGAGGTGATTTAAACCCACAAACCGCCCACCAGAGCATTGTTTCACCACGTATCAGCATTATCCTTAATTTATGAGCATGAGTGTAGTTTTGTGTGGTCATTCCAACAGCGTACTGGTGAGAACAGTGTGAGTTGGAGATAGACAGGTAGATAGAGCGCTTTCATCACCGTAATTAGCAGCCGTGAAAAGTTTACCTACTTGAGGTGATGTCTGCCTAGACAATATTCTAGCAAATTTCAACAGTTGGAACAATGAGATACATGTGGTCGAACCAGTACCTACATATCACAGAATGGTGATCATGGGCTGCAGGGGGGGGGGGGGGGGAAATGAGAGACTAATAAATGTGTGTTCAATAGTAAGCTATCAAAAGACAAATGTTAGATATTTTCAAAGCTGCATGCTCTCATACTGAATAGCAACACAGTTTTTGAATGGCAAGTCCATTGTAACAGCAGCTCTGGACATAACTACAAACGTAAATCAAACTTTTGAAGACAGCGTCTACAGCACAGGTACTTTGTGATCTTATAATGGCCCTTGATTACCCCCACAAAATGACCTACTTAAGAAGTAAAAATGCTACAGAATTGGAGGAACTGTCCTGGAAAACATTCCCTCTTATCTAAAAGATACCAGACCTTTTCACTCCAAAGAGTAGCTCATTGTGAAGAGAAGTTACAACACGGTGTGCCACAAGTATTGTAACAGTGCACCCGCTATTTCTGATTGTTATTAATGATGTACATTACATGGGTGCATGTATCAGTTTTCAGGCAAAACAACAATGTTTTGAGTGAGTGGGAAGAGTATTCTGCAGGCTATACAACAAGAGGATATTCTCTTCCATAAGGCCAAGGAGTGGTTTAAAGCAAACACGATGAAAATATGAAAATAAAGGAAAACAAATTACAGAGGATGACATGTTGCCTCAATAACAATGTAGCAGTGGGAAATGGGGCTGTTACACAACTGGGCTTTTACATCTACAGTAAATAACTCTGAGAAATGGCATCACATAACTCTGAGAAATGGCACCACACGTGTGTGTCAAGCTTTCACGAATCCTCTGCTTTCGGCGGAAACTAAAAAGCATCATAGCAGAACACCACCTACTAACAGTCTAATATATTTTATGTCACAGTCATATCTGACACTGACTGCTGCTATAAGGCCACTCTGTAGGATGTTGTATGGTGCTGAAGAAGGAAAGTGGGATAAAGAGGAATATTCAGTACTAATTGTCAGGCCTGACCAGTGACACAGGAAACGTTTGCTAATGCCGTAACCATTATGGCAATTTTAACGTGATATTTTTGTAGCCAGACAAAACCAGAATTGCCTGATCACAACCATGGGTTCATTGAGTGCTCTGGGAGATAGCTCAATTTAACGACAAAGATTAAATACCAGTTCACTTTATTACACGAGTGAAAAAAAAGATTTACTCAACTTGTGTCAGTTCTTTGCCACAGGAGAGCATAGAATTTACAATGGTCATTGATTATGGAAGCATTACTCGATACATACAATCACAAACTGTTCTCTTGAAGTACAACGTCTGACAGTAAAACAACTACAGGTTTCACACACTGCGACTGACACTGTTCTACTACAAGATGTTGACTGCTGAAGCAGAGGTCACAAACTGGGGCAGAGTTCATCTTAGCTCGATCTATACTGAGCTACAGTGCTGAGATGGAAGGCAGTCTTCAGGAGCACCTCAGATTAATCGTTGTGGACTGCACCGACACTGTCAATGCCTGTGGTACCGACTTGATGTGAAACCAAGACCTCTGGACAATACCACAATTTTAGTGGTGATTTTTTAGAACACACTAAGCTATAGAGCACTGTATTACCACAAGGTTTTTTGCTGTAACATTCATTGACTTCATCAGCCTACAACCACACTGTCACCTTCCAACCTAACCTAGACTTCGCACTAAGCTACAGATCGGTGTCATTGCAACGAGGCTCTTTGCTTTCACAATCGTTGCTTCACCAGCTAACAACCAACCTGAACATATGCACCAAAAGATGTCACAGCAACTGTTAAGATTACGTCACTGGTCAAAGTTGTCAATTAATATCTAATAGTGAATTTTCCATTTGAGCTGTAAAATGTGGCTTAGTAAAGATGCTTTTACAGTGGTCCAATACATGCTCAACTGCCTAACTCAGGTGAAGCTGAAGCACGACATCAAATTCACCATCACAAAACCTAGAATCGAGACAGCCTAGACAAGCTTAGATGTTGACTGGCCAAGACAGCATAGTTTCCAAATTGTAGGTATGAAAATTTTTCGTAACTTAAAAAGAACATTATACTAACTCTTCAGGCTTTCCCGGCGAGATCTTGACACGTGGAATAATCGGGTCCGATTATTCCACATGTCGACATTACACTACATTATACTCTGTTCATAAATGTTGTTCTAGTGATAAAACAATGACTACTGAACTATGCTATGACACTAGCAGTAATGCCGATATTTTACTTTCATTGTACATTAGTGTAATCTTTACGTGGCCCATTCAGTGCTAGGCGCAAGTTTTCAATGACATCTACCTCTCAATTTATACTCCGCAAGACACTTTACGGTGTTTGGCAGAGGGTACCCCCCACTACACTGTTCCATAGACAAATTGTGCTTGGAAAGAACAACTCTCATAAATGTCTGTATTAGGATTACTACTAAGTAGTTTTAATATTTTTTTTTCAACAAGCGTACTCCGTTTATAATAAAAGCTTTGCACAAAAGACCAAGATATGTGCTTCTAAACAAAAATATCTGGTTTGAACTAAAACCTACATATAATATACCTATTGTGCAAGTGTCCCTTTACCAATACCTTAGCCGTGACATAACTTATGATAATGATTAGAAACTGAAAAAGGGTCAAGCAATTTGTGACACAATCAAAAGAACACTGTTCAGAAAATAAGAATCAAAACAAGACTGAATTTTTATTGAACAATGGCTGCACCAGTTTTGATTTAAGGTTCACAGTTAGGGTTGATGAGTGTGATACATTTTAGAAAGATACACAGATCAGACATACGAGTTCCAAGACTCATGAAAGGCTGTATGAGACTCTAGAGATTTAAGAATGATGTGTGGAAGAAACAATTTTTCTTTAATAACTGAGGATAGAATCAACAAAAATAAAGAAAGGCTCTTCTCAATAATAATAATAATAATAATAATAATAAAAACACGCAAGAAAGAAGAATTCCAAAAGTAGTATTATCAGTTGAAGATCAAGGAAATGTTGGCAAGAACGGCCTCTGTAACCACAACAAGAAAGCTGCCTCTTCCACTAAACAAGAAGTTTTACCATTACATAGTGAAGCCCAGTACCAGAAAAGTATGTTACATAAACCCAAAAAAGTCTGCAAAATAAATTTAAAAACATGGTTATATTTGACAAAGACTTTAAAAAAGGTGCTAATAAAACACTGTGGACAATGCTAACAAAGAATGTTCCTGCTGCTTCTCTCTCTCTGCCTGAAGCAGCAGTAATATTTATTAGCATCTTCCACTTTTTTTATTAGAACCTTTTTTTTTAACTCCCTTAACTATGTTCTTATATTGCAGGCAGTGCAAAGAGGATTATTTTATGTTTATACAACATACTTTTCTGGTCCTGATCTTTGCTGTGTACTGATACAACTTCTTGTTTCATGCAACAAGCAATTTCCTTGTTATGGTCACCGAGGGAGCTGTTGCCAACATTTTTTTTGAACTTCAAATGATAATACTTCTTGCTTGCACTCTTTATCTTGCTCCCAACATTATATAGTAGTTGTACATACATTAATTAAACTAAAATCTGTCTCGTTACGTTATCGAGCCTTCCAGTCCATAGGCCTATGCCATTTAACGGTACCACATCGTGGCTTGTCCACGTCACTGTACAAACTCATCAAAGCACAAATAATGATTAAACGTCCCATGGATGTTGCCTTCAAGTAGATATAAATGATGTTCGAAATTTGTTTCACTACAAAAAGTGTGACTCACCATGGTTATGTTGTTGCCGTTAAGCAAAATCTGATCCAGTTTTGTAATACGTCTTCCCTCTGGGGTTGACTCATATTCGGTGACATCCTCAAGTAACATGTTAACGAAGTCATCGAATCCGAGTAACGTGCCCACTATTTCCTTGTCATTCTTCATTATTATGTGTATTCTGGAACCAATACACTTATCGACAAGTTCTGCAATAAAAAAGGACCAATTTGTCAATAATGGAAAGTCATCCTAGGGCACGATTATTACAAGCTTTTTGGTTAGGTCTCTGCGAGCTGATGTATTACACAATAGAACTGTTTCCATTTCTTTTTCCACGGCCATTATTTGAATTTTTTCGTTAAAGCAATATTATAAACTCTCGTGTACGTCACATACCTAATGGAAGCAAAGTAGACGGATTCGTTGCTACCGAAGCGGACATTTTACAACTCCCGCACTTCCAACTCCAAACACAACTATTCAGCTGTTCTCGACTGCCAACAACATCGGAGTTTCGGTTTTGGTGTAGTATCTCTGAAAAAAATGAATTGAAGAGTTTCTCTGATGGCGTCGCTCTTTGGATTAATATTTTTGTTTCCTGAGATGGGTCACGTGATATTCGCTCTTGTTGGCGGTAATTTGATTTAAGCCGGGTTTACACACGCGTCTAATGTGGCGCCACAGCTTGTGTCTTGCTCCAGTGGCATCGTCAGCTACCGCTCACATAGGACGCCATAAATTCTACATGGTTGCCCAGCTTTCAGTATGGGTCAATTGAAATCAAATGGGCGGGAATGCATTTTATAGCGTAGATTATGTCCTTAGAGCTGTGACAAGAGTTAAATACAAGGAATACGAAACCTAAACTAACCAACAGCTGGGACATAAATATCATCGGCAGATAGGCCATTATTCCAAGATTTTGGCATCTTACATTCGTTGACACAGGCATTTCGAATAATTAATTTTTGGTTTGACACCTGTCACATCACACTCTGAAACTATTTCCTGCGTATAATACACAATTTATACCATGACTGGGCTCTCAAATTACGAAGTTCATACGACTCGCTGTTGTGGTTAAATATATTCAGTTTCTTTAGTTTTTTTCTTTATTGTACTTCAGTTCCCTATCTGGGGCGGGCTGGAAGCAGTATATGCGCTGCTCTTCAGCCACAAGACAATATTGATACAACAGAAGGCATTTAAAATTACAAAGGAGGAAATATGGCGGATAAAAATATAAAAAAAGGTGGAACATAATGGAAGAGAACAGACAAATAGAGGGCGACTGTAAAATGGAGATAAAAACCTTAAAAAAGTATTGTGCACAAAAAACCTCACACTGGGACAATTAAAGGAACACAAGATGAAGTATGGCTGCAGCATAAGAGTATCGATGGATGGCGTAGCACATAACGATCACTAACAGTAACACTATGTACAAGTCCAGCACACAATTAAAATCACAGCTCTTGACACACAGGAGATCAGCACCAAACACAACACTGATGTAGCACACTGATGACAAATGAGCAAAACACAGGATCTGCCAGGGGCGTAGAGATGAAGAAGTAGGGTGGGAGGGGTGAGACGGGTGGCGGCACGTTGAAGAGGGCTGGGGAGGGAGGGACACAGTTGAGGAAGGGGTGCAGGGACTCAGGAAAGGAGGAAACTCCGCTCTGGGAGGAGGAGGGGAGAGGAAAAGGGGGGCCCTAGGGAGGGAACAATGGAAGGTTACAGTTGGAAGGAAGGATAGATGTCACGGTGAGGGGGAGGTGCTGGAAATTGCCCTGATGAAGGAGATGGAGGTGTGGACGTGGAGAGAGGGAGGGATACACAGATAGAGGCGTGGCAATGGGCAGGGCATGGAGAGGAAGGAGGAAACCAGGGGGTGGGGGGGATCAAGCCAGCAGACAGTGTAAAGGTTGTGGAGATTTTGCAGGAAATGGAGGAGGTGGTGGAAGGGGATGAGGTCATATAGGAGCTGTGTGGGGAAGGTAGGTAAGGTGGAGTACATGGGGTTCGAGGATTTGGAGGGCCTTGTAAAAGCGGGTGGATGCAGAGATCCAGGCAATGCTGCCATAACAGAGGATAGTACGGATGAGGGATTTGTAGGTGTGGAGGATGGTGGCATGATGTAATCCCCATGTCCAGCCAGACAGGAGTTTCAGGAGGCAGAGGCGGGAATGTGCTTTCTGCTGGATGGTCAGGAGGTGAGAGGTCCAGGTGAGGTGACGGTCAAGGGTAAGGTGGGGATGAGCTGGGTGGGACGACCATAAAGGGTGAGGTAGAAGCCATGGAGACAGAAGGAGCGGATTGTGCGGCCTATGATGATTGCCTGGGTTTTGGAGGGGTTGCGACGAAGGAACCACTGGTTACACCAAGTGTTGAACTGTTCAAGCTGGGTTTGGAGGGTGCATTGGGACCATTGAAGGGAAGGATAGAGAGCCAGGAAGGCGGTGTCATCAGCATATTGGAGAAGGTGAACAGGTGGGAGTGGCTTGGGCACATCAGTAGTGTACAGGAGATAGAGGAGAGGGGAGAGGACGGAGCCCTGGGGGACACCAGCAGTGGAATAAAAGATACGGGAGTAGGTGTTGTGGAGGGTGACGTAGGAAGGACAGCGTGAGAGGAAGGAAGCGACCAGACAGACAAAATTGATAGGCAGGGTGTAGGTTTGGAGTTTAAAGAGGAGACCAGGATGAAATAGACAGTCATAGGCATTTTGGAGGTCGAGGGAAACAAATATGGTGGAGCAACAGGAGTTAAGCTGGAGGGAGAGAAGATGAATCAGGTTAAGGAGTTGGTCTTCGGTGGAGAAGGAGGGTTGGAAGCCACACTGGGTAAGGGGGAGGAGGTGGTGTTGATTAAGCTGCTGATGGATACGACAGGAGGGGATGGATTCGAAGACCTTACTGAAGACGGAGGTGAGGTAGATGGGACAATAGGAAGAGCGACAGAAGGGGGTTTGTTGGGTTTGAGGAATAAGAGAATACGGGAAGTCTTTCACAGGTCGGGGTAGAAGCCGGTAGAGAGAATGACATTATAGAGATGGGCAAGGACAGTCAGGAAGGAGAAGGGGCTTTCTCAAAGGTGGTGGTAGGTGACACAGTTGTGACCAGGGGACATATTGTGTTTGGACTGGAAGATAAGGTTAATGTCTTGTGCTGTGATTGGAGTGTTTATGTTGGAGGGGGGCAACTGCCCCAAGTACTGGAGACTAGGAGCAAATGGAGTCACAAAGGTATCGGCATGTTCCATGATGGTGAGGAAAAGAGAATAATCAAAGTGGGGCTCATCAGGGATGGAGAAGACCTCAGAAAGGTGGGAAACAAAGTGGTTGGCCTTACTGAGGTTGTCAGGAATGGGGTGGTTGTTATGGAGAAGGGGGTAATGGGGTGCGCAATGTGAACCAGTAAGGCAGACCAGTAATTGGAGGAGTTGATAGGGAGGGTGGCGTTGAGTCATGTACAGGTCTGGCGTCAGTCGTGGCGTTTGTTTGCTGTAATAAGCTTCTTCTGTTTGTGTCGCTGTATTTGCCAGTGGCATTGGAGTGTAC
This sequence comes from Schistocerca nitens, assembly GCF_023898315.1. NCBI lineage: Eukaryota > Metazoa > Arthropoda > Insecta > Orthoptera > Acrididae > Schistocerca > Schistocerca nitens. Next base: position 143,611,702 of record NC_064625.1, read on the forward strand.
CCCTGTCATGAGTGTGCAAGAAGGAGCGATAGAGGTGGCGGGATTTGCAGAGGAGGAGGATAGCCCCCGAAGGGAGAGTTGGACGGTGGGTGTGGATGGTTTTAGTAGGAACATGGGCCTCCCCGGAGTCAGTAATTACCTTCTGATGGAAGGAGGAGGCGTGGATGATGTTATCAGGATGGTGATAGGTAAGAGGGTGGCTTTTGACCTGGGTGACGATGGATTCCAGGCAGGCATCCCAGTTGGCACAATGGTAGTCATAGACGACCTTGGGAGGGGGTGCAGGGCGGGGAGCCGGAGGGGGGTGGTGAGCATACGTTATAGTGAGAAGGACGGGGAGGTGGTCGCTACCTGTGGGGTCAAGGATATTGACAGCAATACATCCAAGGAGGTTGATGGAGGCAATGACATCGGGGGTGGTGTCGCTTTCAGGACGGGTGTGCTGGGGAAGTGGAACAAGGTCACCTTGGATCATGGAGAGGAACTGATGCCACCGCTGAAGGGTGGCAGGGGAGAGGCTATGGATGTTTATGTTGGCGGTAATCACATAGGTGGAGAAGGTGCGATCAGTGTGGGAAGAGGAGTAGTGGAATGGACATAGATGGTGGCACAGGTAATGGTGAGGGAGGGGAAGAAGACGCTGAGGATAAGGGGTTTGGTGGGGTCATTAGGAGGGGTTGTGGCTGGACTGGGATATGCTTAAGGCGAACAATGGCGACTCCACACTGCGCTTGAGGACCAGGAGCATCAGCATGGTGGAGGCTATAGGGAGAGGTGCGGATAGTATGGTGGAGCTGGAGAAAGGTTTCGTTCAGGAGGAAGGTATAGACCTGGTAGTGGGATAGGGTGGCCATTAGTAGGTATTTGTTGGTGTGGAAGGAGCAGATGTTCTGGAATAGGATGCGACACTCATGCCACGCCATGGCAGGAAGAGAGGGGCGGTGAAGAGAGGGGTGGAAAGAGTCTTAAACTAGGGTGTTGAGTCGAGTGGTTGATGTGGGCTTGGTTGTGGGAGTGAGTGGCGAAGGTGTTCTGGTGAAAGACAGAGTGGGCAGTGCGGGAGATCTGTTGGAGGGCGTGGGGGTGTTGAAAAGGGTGAATGTTTTGGAGGACTATGGTGAGGAACTGGATAATGTCTTCAGCCATGGGTGGTGGACGGAGCGAATTGTTTGGGTGGATGGGGGGATCAATAGGACAGACAGGGACTGTAAGCTCAGGGGAGGCAGGAGTGAGTTTAGCTTGTAGGATTGGGTAGGATGGGGGCCGTTGCAGGTGTTACAGGAAGGAGGAGTGGCGAGGTTGGGGCATTTTTAAGAAAGAGGAAGGCCTTGCAATGGGGACAGGTGGGGGGTTTTTGCAGTTGGGGGTCAGGTGATCATTGTACATAGGGAGCACTGGCAGCGGTAAGATTGGGGAGGGGATTTGGAGGATCCAACTGGGTGGTGACGGTGGAAAGTCAGGGTACCCTGGGTGAGGAGGCGGTCAATGGAGGGGGCAGACTCCGAAAAGACCCACATGAGAGAGGTGAGACACGAGGCATTGTGGATACGTCGGGCCGAGCGGATTTCCAGGTCCGGGTGTGAGTTCGGTTCCGCCAACATCTCATCCTCCGTGATCACCGGACTGAGCTTGGTGATCACGGCAGTGTAGGTGGGGGGATGACAGGGAAGCTCGGGCTAACGGGGAGAGAAAGAGGAGAGGAAAGGAGTCAGGCATGAGTGGGGGCCAAACATAATGCATGGGAGTTTACGAAGGAGGTCCATGTGTAAGGTGGGGGAAGGAGACTTGATGAGGACTGGGTCCCTGCGAGGAATCCGCTGGGAGATGGAAGCACCAGGGAGATACTTTCGTATCTCTATGGTGAGGGTATGGGCATCAAGGAACTTACGGTCTGGGATTGACAGGACAAAGGTGTGAAGGTGGGGGCTGGGGTATGGGTGGCTGTAGGACGGGTGGTGTCCATGGAGACGACGGGGGGGGGGGGGAGTTGGTTACTTTTTGTGGAAAGTGGTGGGAGCAGAGTCGGCAATGATGCGCTTTTAGGTTTTTTTGGAGACTGTAGGCTGGGAGGAGGGAAGAGGGAAAGGGAGGAGAGGGAGGTGGCGGGTGACAGATCCCATTGGCGTGGTGGAGGTGCCGGGAGAAGCAGCTGGTTCAGTGGGGGCTATGGTGGCCCAGCGTGCCATGATGCGTGCGAGGGGGACAGATGATGAAGTGATTTGGGGGGGGGGGGTGAGAGAGGGGAAGTCAACCACCTGAGGGGTGGCAGAAGCGGAGGCGTACATGAGGCCGGGGGCAGGAGTGGGAGCTACTGTGGGTGTGGAGGCTGGGGGAAGGGTGTAGATATGGGGATACACAGCAGTGGAGGAAACGGGGGAATGGGTGTTGGGAGGGTGGGGAGGCAAGGTGTAAGGAGGGAGGCCAGGGGCAGCACTCCAAGAAGTGACAGTGGACGAGGGGGAGGGGGAAGTGTAGATGACAGTGGAGGTGGGAAGGCTCATGATGGACGGATGGCTACAGATGGACAACAGGCAGCGGCAAGCACCAGGCAACGGCCAACAGGCAATCAGGCAGGCGGATGGATGGCAGGACGACAACAGCGGTGGCAGCAATGGCAGACAGATAGCAATAGCAGGCAGGTAGGCCATCGAACAGACAGACAAACGGACAGATGGATGGACGGACAGCAACAGCAACAGGCGCTTTGACAGTGTAGATTTCACACTGAGCGTAGCCCAGGCTCTGAAATCTGACGTCTTTGATGGAGGGGATCCAACCCTCGTGATGCAGTTTCTTTATGCATTTAAAAGTCTTTTAAGACTGAGGGATACATCATTGGTTTGAAAATATTGCACACAGACACACACACTACTGCAGAAAATTAAACATAGGTTGCTGTTCTTGTAGTTCTAGAAGCTGCAGAAGTGTACCTGCTGACCATTGTTTTCACTTTTTCAGAAATGAATTAAAAAAACACTGAAATTGAATGGCGTACAGCAGCATTTACACCACAATAACTGTGACGGGATGCTCATGTTTCGAAATACTGCCACCAACAATCAGAGAAGAGTGGGAGCAAATTGCAGAGGATTTCGAGAAGAAGTGGAACTGTTATAACACTATGGGAACATTGAATGGAAAGCATATTTGTATTAATTGTCCACAAGCTAGTGGATCTCACTTTTTCAATTACATACCCTTCAACAGTATCATGGAGCAATGTTCTATGATACGTTCGCTGCTTTCTTTTTACTTTCGGTATAGTTTTGTGTTTTACTGGAGGGAGATAAAAAGAATGCGCCTCAGTCAAGAGTATTAAAAACTTACTACTTAAATGCCAAAGCATTCGCAAACAAAAAATGACAGAGTTTGAATCACTCCTTAAAAGCAGTAAAAGTCACATAATACTATGGTCCCTTTGAAATAACTTGATGTTCTACATCTTTCATTTTCCGCTAAGGCCGGTATTACACTATCAAATTTCTTTGTCAAAGATGTGATCCAATATTCCGTCAAATATATTTGACAAAGATCTTTGATGTAGCACTAGAAGGGGTATTACACTGTCATCATATTTTTCGTCAAAGTTCAAGATGGCTGAAAACTACAAATTGTTATTAACCACAGCAGTTGCTTGTACCACAATTGCACTGTGTGCACATAAGGTACAGAAGTGGGGGAAAATAAGGAAACATACTCGGGTGAAGCCAGGGTTTCACAACGAGACGATAAAAGCATTCAGCTAAACTTGTTACGTGAGCTGAAAGTGGACGAAGTAAAGTCGTACATCAATTACTTACGAATGGATGAGCATACATTTCAGTATGTGCTCAGTAGAGTGATTCCTCATATCTTAAAACCGAACGAGGTGGCGCAGTGGTTAGCACACTGGACTCGCATTCGGGAGGACGACGGTTCAATCCCGTCTCCGGCCATCCTGATTTAGGTTTTCCGTGATTTCCCTAAATCGTTTCAGGCAAATGCCGGGATGGTTCCTTTGAAAGGGCACGGCCGATTTCCTTCCCAATCCTTCCCTAACCCGAACTTGCGCTCCGTCTCTAATGACCTCGTTGTCGACGGGACGTTAAACACTAACCACCACCACCACCTCATATCTTAAAGCACAATACTCACTTAAGAACTGCTATACCTGCAGAAGACAGGCTCACTGTAAAACTCCGATTCCTTGCTACAGGAGAAAGTTACTCTAGCTTACAGTACAGCGCCTGAATTCCATAGTGCACATTAAGTAAAATAATACCTGAAACGTGTGAAGTAATTTATAAAGCACTAAAGGACCAATGTCTGAAGATAAATAAATGTTCAATACACTTTATGTTCATTAAGAACAATTTTTATTTTATTAACACAGCATGTACCAATTGGTGTCTGAAACTACAAAATTAATAGAGATGTATGAAGCTGATTAGGCGTTTTACAACGTGAGGCATCCTGAGTACAAAAATAGATTAAGAAGACTGGAGAGATACAAAAAAATTATATATAATTTATAATATGGTATCGTCCTCTTCTACACCAGCTTGCTGCAAGGCAACATGGATATATCCAGAGGCGGATGATTGTGCTTGTTGCGTTGTCACATGCAGCAAATCCCACCTGTCCATCAAATACTGCTGCAAACCATGTATTGTGCCCGTTATAAATTCCTTACCACTCACATTATTCATCTTATGCAGTTCAGCTGTGATTTGGGTGGCAAGGGCACTGTAACGGTCTTCTTGGACAGGCCGGGGCAGAGTCCTGGCCATACCAGCCACAGCCTTCAATGTCCTGGTGTCCTCCACAATGACATCTGTTATGCCTTTCCTTCTTTTTCTGGGAGGTCGCTCTTGATGCTGGGGCTGTGGCTCACTGCATGCAACAGAAGGTTCTTGTAGAGCCTGCATTTCATGCCATAAAATAAGAGATGAAAGCCATTAGTTACATACTTCCTTCCACATACAAAAACCTTTTTACAGGTACCAACAATCAGAGAAGAGTGGGAGCAAATTGCAGAGGATTTCGAGAAGAAGTGGAACTGTTATAACACTATGGGAACATTGAACGGAAAGCATATTCGTATTAATTGTCCACAAGCTAGTGGATCTCACTTTTTCAATTACATATCCTTCAACAGTATCATTTTATTTGCCATGGTAGATGCTTCCTACAAATTTTTGTATGTTGATGTAGGGACTAATGGGCGTGTTGGTGATGTTGGAGTGTTTTCAAAAACCAAACTATGGGAGTGTCACATTGACGGATCTATTCTCAACATTCCTGAAGGCAGGAAGCTTGGGAACACAAACATTACAACTCCAATTGTTGTACTGGCAGATGATGCTTTTCCCCTGAGTTACAACATTATGAAGCCACACCCCTTAAAAGGAATCACAAAGGAAGAAAAGGTTTTCAATTACAGACTGTCATGAAGAACAAGATTAGTGGAGCGCAGCTTTGGCTTCTTGCAAGTCATTTCAGGATATTTCTTACTACCATTAATCTGCCTCCAGAAAAAGTTACCACAATTACACTGGCTACCTGCACATTGCACAACTTGTTAACTGAGAGAAGAAAACACTTGTACACTCGTCAGGAAACAGTGTCTGCCGTAGTAGGAGACTGCACTTATCTTGAGACACAAAGCGCTGAGGACCTACAGTGAACGGAGCCAATAGCTTGCAAAGCTGCTTCTGGACGTCCTGTACACGGGAGAGCAGTTAGACAATACTTTAAGACATTTTAAAATGGCTCTGGGAAAGTGCCCTGGCGAGATAATCACATTTAGTTATGTAAAATGTAAACAAATGTACATACCTCAAACATTTATTCGAATGTTGGTGTACTATGTTCACTTCCACTTTCTGTGCTCTCGATATTACAGACACTATCGTCCGCCCTGTGGCCTGGTCGAGGAACTGTAGCATGTGGAACCAGTACACTTGTGGAGTGTACGCCACCTGTGCACTGGCTCCACTTTTGATTTTCTGCATCTGCAATAATAGTAATGAAAATAATGTAGCCTAAACCACTTGTAGGTTAAGTAAACATTATCGTATGCTTTTTTTGCTGCAGTGAACAAATTAACGCTTATCATTTGTATGTCATGTAAACTTTACTTGCATTACTAAAAAGGAAGAAATATGCCGATAAGTACTTTTGCTTTCTCGTAAGAGTAACTTGTGCAGAGGCCATTAATTTTCTTTTTAATGTCGTCAGCCGTGCACCCAGGCCGTATGTGACGGCTAATAATATTTTTGTAGCTCACCAATCTTCATAATCTATTTTTAAATTCAGGGTGCCTCACATTGTAAAGCGCCGCATCAGCTTCATACATCTCTATTAATTTTGTAGTAGACGCCACAAACAAATTGTATTTTCCGGCCATGTTTTAAAACATACAACAGATGACAGAACGCTGCAGCGATGCTAGCGCTCCACGTTGTAACATATCACATTGCAGTGAACAGAAGACAAGCGACTTCTTAGATCAAATCTACAGCCAGGCCGTAGATTTGATCAAATATTTGACAAAGTTTCCTATTATACCATCAAATTTCTTTGACAAAGATATTGGACAGTGTAATACCGGTCTAAGGCTAAGGTCACAGTGGCTACGATATCGTTCGGATTCCGCCGACGGGCAGTCTTTTAACTACGGCGCGCTCGCACTGGAGCCGATCTTAGCTCCCAAACGTACAGTCTTCGGACGACAATTGATGAAATTATTCGGTCAAATCGACCGACGTTCTCGCACGCGAAATATAGAGCGCGAGAAACTGGTAAGTTCAGTCCAAGGAAGAGAGGTTGTGGCAACATGAGAATGACAATACCATTATCGAAATATAGTTAGGAATCTGTGGACTGAAATCGGGGGTTAATAGGAAATCTAAAATAGACAAAATGTTTACTGGAAGCTATAAGCATAGATTATAACCGCTAATCCGCTGAGTTCGAGTTAACTTGAGTTCGTCAATATCTATTTGTTGTTTAATGGTGAAACCGACGATGATAAGTTGTTTTTTTGTTTTGTATTTACCGATTGGATTAGTATTGCGACTATTGTGGCATTATTTGCAAATAAAAATATCTTAAATGTTGTTGGACTTCTGCATGTCCTTCGTTGGTTCAGTTAACAATTTGAAAGCTTTGGAAAAGTCGTTGAAGTCGGATCTGTAGCGAAAATGTTAGAATTTTAAGCTACTTGTTGTTTTTGTGTCGCCACGAGTGTGTTGAGACCACAGAATAAATTTTTCTCCAGTCCATATTTATTAGGGGTGTACCGTATTCCTAACGTTAAGTTCGTGTTTTCCTTTAAGACGCGGAGGAAAAGTGTGGTAGAAGACGTCAGCGGGAGTGACGTGACTCACAAGAGCAACGTGGTGCAATGGGGGAAACCAGAAGAATAGGCCTATAAGGAAATGCACCTCAGCAATCGGTTGATTGCTTCGTAGTTTAGCAGCAGCAATGAGGCGGACGTGATAGAATGTGAGGTACTAGAATTTCTACATGTGCGTATGTAACAATTTTCGTCTATCACTATTGTTTATTTTTTATTTCTGACATTGTTTTACCTAAGACTATTACCAAATCTTCGAGTGCAGTTATGGAAGAGACAAGATAGTTCAGGTGGCAAATCAGTTCTTTATCTTATGAATCAGAATTTCGACTGAAAAGGAAACCATAATCCGAGTGTTACTGCCAGAAACTTACGGCAGAATGGCATTAGAAGTGATTTGTTTACTGTTTCGTCCTGGACGTTTTATCCAAAAACTTTGTATTAATGAATATAACTGGTGATGGATATTTACCGTTGCCAAAGGTTTGCGTTTCGTAACATTATAACTGAGGGTCAACAGAAGCGTCCGATCCCACGCGTCGGCTTTGGCCCGTGACGTAAGGGTGTTGTGGTGTGTGACGTCATGACGGCGCGGAGTTTGGTTTGTCAGTGTGGCGTGTTTGTAAATGTCGTCGTGTTATGGTTTGTTGGGCCCTCTGGTAGTATGTTCCGGGCTTTCGTTTGTGTGGTGTAATGGGCTCAGTTTGCTCTTAGTCAGAATTGTTAGTGTCGGCCGTGTTTGTTGTGGAATTCGTTTCAGTGAGTTAACGATTTTGTGGTTTTGTGTGAAGGTTAATTTAGTGTTGTTCGCTGTACGTCGTGTGGTAATTTTAATAAAATTAATCGGTTATTGTTTTTGTTCAAGAATGGATATGACGGATAAAATTAACAGTGCGCGTCTGAGCGATGTGATGGGGAACACTCCTTTGGAACTGGTCAAGTTTTTGCAGCTTTTAGATTTAATTGCCGAGGTTACGAAATGCTCTATTTGTGGCGAAGAAATGAAGTTTGCAAAAGTGCTGGCGTCTCGGACCAGGGACGGTTATATTTGGCGCTGTCGAAAAGACGACATTTGGCATTCCTTACGGCGCGGTTGCTGGTTCGAAAAGTCTAGGTTGTGCATGCACGAGATTGTACTGGTGACTTATTATTTTTGTTATAGATCTCCACACAGTTTTTGCGCGCATGAGACTGGCGTGAGTGAGAGGAGTGTGCTTGCCGTGAAGTGTGTTCAGAGTTCATTAAGTACAGGGGTAAGCTGGGCGGGGGGGGGGGGGGGGGCGCGCATGGGGTTGTTGCGGAGGTGGACGAGTCGCAGTTTGGGAAAAGGAAGTATGGGAGGAGTAAGTCTGTGGTTGGTCTCTGGGTGTGGGGGGGGGGGGGGCGGAGGTGTTCTCAGGATTGTGGAAGGTAGGTCTAAGACAGAATTAGTTAATTGAGGAGTACATATTACTGGGGTCCACAGTAGTTTGTAGTTTCAGATGCATAGCTTAGAGTTCAAAAATTATGAGAAGGGGGCTTGCACAAATACAATAGAGGGGATGTGGGGGGCTATTAAGTAAGTTCTTGGGAGGGGGAAGACGCGCTCTTCCAACCTTCAGTCTCATTATATGAGTGCTGTTGGCGGAAGAGTGTCCCTGAGGGCTATTGTGTTTTTCGGCTTTTTAAGGGCTGTTAGTAAAATATTTAGGCCGAAAATGGTTGGTTAGGGTGGGTGGGTGGGTGGGTGCGGCTCAGGATGGCTGGGTAGTTTTTTCGTGTTAGTGTTTGTGAGGAGAGGGGGGGGGGGGAGGGGAGTGTTGGTTTGTGTTTTAGTTGTGAGGGATCTATTTTGTTGAAGTTTTTGTTTTATTGAAATGTGTGGCTGTGAATGTTGGTATTGGTATCGGGAGATGTTTTTGAGCTACATAGGTCAAGGGAAGTGTTCGATCCCAATTTATGGGATCGGGAGATGCTGTTGAACCATATAGCTCAAGGGAAGTGTCCGATTCCAGATGATATTATGTTTAGTGCTATTTGGGGAGTTTTGTGATGTCGGTTTTTTTCGTTGTTTTGTGTGGTTTTTTTATGGGGGTGGGTGTCTAAATTTGTTTATATTTAGTTTGTCCCCACCCAATAACCCTGTTTCCCGCACTTGCCCCATTAGTGTCATTAGGCTTATTATGGAAAGTGTGTGTGTTTGTTTTTCGATGTATTTTCTACCTCATAATGTATATGCGCCATATTGGAATCATAGTTTATGGTCGTTTCCGTCATATTTGTGACATCATGGGTCAAAGCAGACGGGCGGGATCGGACGCTTCCATATTTCTCAGGAGTTTGAATGGTCACTACCAAGCATGCTACTGAGACTGTTGGCGTGTCAAGAAAATGCGGCGAAGAGGCTTGAATTGTAGACTTTTAACTAGTGTACACAGTGAAATGCTTGTATTGTTCTTGCACGACATTCTTTTTGGCTGACCCGTACCTACTTTTTTAAAATTATGCTCAGTAAATTTTCCAAATATGTGCTTAGAAAGTAGCTTCTGAAAATCACTTAGCGTCTATTTCACACCTGTTATTAGATTGCACTGAAAGGGAACTGCTCCAAAACCAGTATATCAAGAGTTTCACTGTGAATGAAGTGTTCAGTAGAGGACAAACCAGACGCTGTGAAAGCTAAGACTTCTTAAATATTTCTTGCGCAAGTCCATATGAAGACATTCTAATTTAACTTTATAGTACAGGTGTACATATTCCATTGATAATTTGAATGATTTCTTTAATCAACATTGTGTGGAATGTGTCAGTGCTCACTATATGTAGCTTATATATGATTAGGTCTAACAGCAATAAACATTTTATTAACCCTGTTCATGTAATATACATAACAGCCTAGTTTGATTGTAGACTACCACCTACCAGTTCTTTAAAGAAAATTCGTTTGTGGGATCGAAAGAGTTGTCCAAAAGAAATCATTTTGTATTAGATTCAAAACTTAATTATTTGAGCTCAGTAACAAGCTAAAGTTTCCATTAATGTATACACCATAAAAATATGGAGCATCTTCTAGAAGCTATTTCATTTGTGAGTATTGCTCTATTAGTTGTATGTAACTGAATGTTGTGGTTTTTTCTCCAGTTTAGTTTTACAGTGAAGGTTGTTTTCAGCATAAGGGGGATCATACGTGTGCTGCTGTGTGCTGTTTTTGTGTCGTATGAATTGTACAATTCCCTTTGTGTTTCCCCCAACCCTTCTGTCATGTGGGGCTGAAGTCCTAACTTTTAAGGTGCAGTGATCACTAGGAACACCACCTCTGCCACATCAACTGATCATAATAGTTTTGATCTTAGGTACATTTTCAAGCGTACAGTGTTGTACAATATGACAGACAGACGAAATATTTTTCGTTCAATTTTATAGGGCAATTATCAATTAAGTGTTACATGCGGTGCTCAATTTTACTGGTAGAGTGCATGTTTACTGAAAATGTTGTCAGCACTTTCATGTTGTGATTTGGTGAAAGTTCAGGCGGAATGTTGGTGACAGTCATTTACCTGTGATGGTTTCCAAAATTACCACTGGTGAAAGTGTAAAATATTTGTACCTAATACTGGACATTCAATAATTCTCAACATTCTGCCTGAACAATATTCCTTAGCTAAATAGATGGACAGAAACTACTAACACGTGGCAACTATGATTTCACAAAAAAAAAATCCCAAGGATCTTGGTTTGCTCTCAGCAAGGAATCTTGTACTCTGAAAGCCAGCAAAGTTTCAAACAAATTTAACCCTTTCAGACCAGACTTTTTTCTGGAGGAAGGAAAATTTTTATTTATGTGGTAATGCTCTTAGATGACTTTTTAAAGAATTTATATGCAAGTTTTATACAAAATTCTGTGCCTGTTTTCAAAACATATTTCGTAACAATATTCGATTATACAGAGTACTATATCGAACCAACCACAACCGTGTATACTGTTGTTCATCATTTGCTACACTGTCTTGCTGATATTTTCACAGTGAAGCCCAACAGTTGGCAGCACTTGCACATGATGGAAAGATTGAACACTCACAAATGTATGCTTCAGGTTAACATTGGTAAAAAATACTTCTACTGCAGCCAGGACACAGTAAAATTTAATGTACACAATTGTAGCCAGAGGGTCTGAAAGGATTAAAAACTTAAAAACAAAAGGGTGTTGTCAACCTGCCTCAAGGCTCAAAGATCCTTTTGGGATGTATGTTCTGGTATTGTGAATATCTTCTTAATTAAGTAGATGTTTTACATTAAAGCCCATGCCACTGGTATCATACACAAGAAACTGGCTGCTAAAAATGCATTGTATTTCAGGGCTTAAGGTGGAATGATCATCTTGGATGAACACTCGAATTTAACATTTCTTGTGAAGTGTGAATATTGCCATCAAAACTGTGTGTATTTAGCAGTGGGACGGCAGGGTTTTCTCCCCTTCTTTCTGTAGGCTTAGAGGCACAAATTAGTTCACAAAACAAACTTTGTGCAAGGGTCTGATGCAAATTGCCATATCTTGCAAAGTAACAGAGCCAGACAAATGAGTAGTCAGCATACTGGAGCAACTACACAGTATTGTTAGTTTTGGCTGATGTTATGCAGAAGAAAGTATTCAACTCTTCTGAGTGAACTCATTTATAGAAAACTGAAGGGGGATCCAAAGGCAAAGAAAATCAAATCAACACAAGCACTGCTAAAGCAAACTAAAATGAACTTCAACATTGTCAGAAGACCCATCCCACAAGTTCCATAGACACCAAGGATATGTGGTGTACAGAAGGTCCGCAAAGAAGCTTTGCCTTTATTGCCCATTGTGAATATTGTTAATTCGCCAGTCTACAGTCTAGCAAAAGACTGACTCCAAAGCTTTGACATTTGGTGAGCCTCACAGATTTGTACGTTAAGGACTCCACCCTATAGCAGCGCTTCTAGTAGAAAAGTGTTTCTTGGCTAGGGACCTATTGGTCAGTTTTGATATGAAGTCTTCACTCAAGAGTCGATCAGGGTCAGACAATGCAGGGTCTTAGAGCAATGCACGACACCCGATGTCTGCAAGCTCGTGCGCGACTGTTTAACAACTGTCTATTTCAGGTGGAAAGGCGAATTATATGAACAGGTCGATAGTGTAGCCACGGGTTCCCCTCTCACCTGTTGCGCCAGACATCTTGGGAACATTTGAAGAAATAGCACTCCAGTCCACACCATTATACCCAGAACGCAGGTTCCAATACGTTGATGACACCTTCAGTATCAGCCACACCTCAGTCGGCACAATAGTAGGATCCGATTCAATTTGGAGATAGAGAAGAATGGGGTGCTACCTTTTCTTGACGTGAAAGTTACCAAAAGCCTTACGGTAAACTTAGTTATAGAATACATAGAAAGCCCACCACCAGGGATAGGTACCTACTGATCTCCTCACACCATCATCCTACGCAGATGAAATACGTTTTGCACACTTTAACCAAGAGAACCCACAGGATCACTGACGAACATCAGAAGGTTGAACTACAAAACTTCAGGTCAATTTTGAGAGCCAATGGGACAGAGGTGACAGATAAAGCTATGGTGGGAAAGGATGAAGGCAAAAGGGAAGTCCAGAAGGAAGCGTGAAACATCACACTTACGTTCAAGGCATCACTGAATATGTGCTCAAAATTCTTCGCCGAGCAGGTATCGAGCCGATTTTTTTGAAGCAGCAACAGAATAAAGCACTAGGGAAGGCAGCTCATGTGAAACAACACACAGGTTCATGGGAGACCACAGCGGCCACAGGTTCGCAGAGCACTGGCACGCCTCAGCCAGCACCAGGCAGCAAGTAAACAGCATTACATCACAACTGCTGCCCATTCCCCATCTGCCTGTTTCCACCAGTGTCAAGTAATAAAGCAAACACCAATCAAGAATGTCATTTCCACCAGTGAAAAGAACTAATGAAAACACCAATAAAGGACATCTAATACCCTCTATCCTCAACAGCCAGTAAGAGTTTGACAACAGCCTCTTCTGCCAGTATGTAAGAACCAAACTTTTTCTCATTCAGCAGGGTAAAAAACCACACCTGAGGAAGGCTGTTTCCAATAGTGGCCAAAATGTCAGAGGTTCTACACAATGACCATGTGGTCACAGACCAAGAAAAATTTTATTGACTATGTTAAAATTGTTATTGACAAACACTTCCTGGATTGGAGTATCAGGAACACGTAGGAACTACAAGAATTATATGTGTGGTGTAACAGTTTACATAGCTAGAATGTTGGAGGAACACCTATGTGATTGGTGGGCAGAGAAAGGAGACCCAGAGTCCAATGGAAGGACAGTGGATCGGCCTGTGTGGCAGAGGGACACACAGAAAAGAACATGTCTGAAAAGTATTAATCTTGCTCAAATTTAAAGCACCTGTAGCCATTTTTTGTGTTTGCAAGTAAAAAAAAACTCCACTCACTGCAGATCACAATGTTTTCTAATAGTTAGCCTATCTGTGTTTCCTCTCTGTGTGCACCACATTACCTCTTGACAACAGTTACTAAATTTGTTGTGTTATTGAAATTTGTAATACAGCATAACAGTGAAGTGGCAAAATGTGTGGAAAAAATGGTGTAAATTTAGATTTTTCGAATGATGCTCGGTGACCAAAAAGTGACACATTAATATCTTGGTGCATAAGTTTGTAGCATTTTTCCGCAAGTCTAAACACAATAGATACGCGTGACAGAGACTGCAGCCGTGAGTAATATATTCTCCTACACTATTTACAACAGTCTGCCAACTCGGGGGTAACATTCCGATCCCACAAGTATAGAAATCACGTGGTATTGAGGTGAAGAACTCGTCGAGCCGTGTTCAGGGTGCATTTTCATCTGGAAACAAATTCCTTGAAGTCTGTTTGATAGTGTGTGGAAAAGGTGATAACCGGATGGTGTAAGATCAGGTTTTTTGTCAGTCTAGCAGAATGTGGGTGGGCATTACTGTGGAGCAGCATCACTTCACGCAGTCTGCCAGACATCTCAGTTAATGATAGGAAATGTCAGTAGTGATGGCTATACCTTGGAGAAGTAGTTAGTAGTACACCACACTCTCTCTTCCACCCGATGTGTAACATTATCTTTTGTGGATGCAAGCAGGTCTCTGTATGGGGAGATGTTCCTTAGTTTGGGCTCCGGTATTTTTCCTCGTGTTAGCACAAAGACACCATTTCTCATCACCAATGATGATGCAATATAGGAATGGTCGGTTGTTGTTGTTGTTGTGGTCTTCACTCCTGAGACTGGTTTCATGCAGCTCTCCATGCTACTCTATCCTGTGCAAGCTTCATCTCCCAGTACTTACTGCTACCTACATCCTTCTGAATCTGCTTGGTGTAATCATCTCTTGGTCTCCCTCTACGATTTTTACCCTCCACGCTGCCCTCCAATGCTAAATTTGTGATCCCTTGATGCCTCAGAATGCGTCCAACCAACCGGTCCCTTCTTCTTGTCAAGTTGTGCCACAAACTCCTCTTCTCCCCTATTCTGTTCAATACCTCCTCATTAGTTATGTGATCTACCCATCCAATCTTCAGCATTCTTCTGTAGCACCACATTTTGAAAGCTTCTATTCTCTTCTTGTCCAAACTATTTATCATCCATGTTTCACTTCCATACATGGCTACACTCCATACAAAGACTTTCAGAAACGACTTCCTGTCTCTTAAATCTATTCTCTATGTTAACAAATTCCTCTTCTTCAGAAACGCATTCCTTGCCATTGCCAGCTCACATTTTATATCCTCTACTTCGACCATCATCAGTTATTTTGCTCCCCAAATAGCAAAACTCCTTTACTACTTTAAGTGTCTCATTTCCTAATCTAATTCCCTCAGTATCGCCCGACTTAATTCGACTACATTCCATTATCATCGTTTTGCTTTTGTTGATGATCATCTTATATCCTCCTTTCAAGACACTGTCCATTCCGTTCAGCTGCTTTTCCAGGTCCTTTGCTGTCTCTGACAGAATTACAATGTCATCGGCAAACCTCAAAGTTTTTATTTCTTCTCCATGGATCTTAATACCTACTCCGATTTTTTTTTTTTTTTTTTTTTTTTTTTTGTTTCTTTTACTGCTTGCTCAATATACAGATTGAATAGCATCGGGGAGAGGCTACAACCCTGTCTCACTCCCTTCCCAACCACTGCTTCCCTTTCATGTCCCTCGACTCTTATACCTGCCATCTGTTTTCTGTACAAATTGTAAATAGCCTTTCGCTCCCTGTATTTTACCCCTGCCACCTTTAGAATTTGAAAGAGAGTATTCCAATCGACATTGTCAAAAGCTTTCTCTAAGTCCACAAATGCTAGAAACATAGGTTTGCCTTTCCTTAAATCTAAGATAAGGCATAAGATCAGTATTGCCTCACGTGTTCCAACATTTCTACGGAATCCAAACTGATCTTCGGGCTTCTACCAGTTTTTCCAATCGTCTGTAAAGAATTCGCGTTAGTATTTTTCAGTTGTGACTTAAACTGATAGTTCGGTAATTTTCACATCTGTCAATGCCTGCTTTCTTTGGGATTGGAATTATTATATTCTTCTTGAAGTCTGAGGGTATTTCGCCTGTCTCATACATCTTGCTCACCAGATGGTAGAGTTTTGTCATGACTGGCTCTCCCAAGGCCATCAGTAGTTCTAATGAAATGTTGTCTACTCCCGGAACCTTGTTTCGACTCAGGTCTTTCAGTGCTCGGTCAAACTCTTCACACAGTATCATATCTCCCATTTCATCAACATCCTCTTCCATTTCCATAATATTGTTCTCAAGTACATCACCCTTGTATAGACCCTCTATATACTCCTTCCACCTTTCTGCTTTCCCTTCTTTGGTTAGAGCTGGGTTTCCATCTGAGCTCTTGATATTCATACAAGTGATTCTCTTTTCTCCAAAGGTCTCTTTAATTTTCCTGTAGGCAGTATCTATCTTACCCCTAGTGAGATAAGCCTCTACATCCTTACATTTGTCCTCTAGCCATCCCTGCTTAGCCATTTTGCGCTTCCTGTCGATATCATTTTTGAGACGTTTGTATTCCTTTTTGCCTGCTCCATTTACTGCATTTTTAAATTTTCTTCTTTCATCAATTAAATTCAATATTTCTTCTGTTACCCAAGGATTTTTACTAGCCCTCGTCTTTTTACCTACTTGATCCTCTGCTGCCTTCACTATTTCATCTCTCAAAGCTACCCATTCTTCTTCTACTGTATTTCATTCCCCCATTCCTTGTCAGTCGTTCCCTAATGCTCTCCCTGAAACTCAGTACAACCTCTGGTTTAGTCAGTTTATCCAGGTCCCATCTCCTTAAATTCCCACCGTTTTGCAGTTTCTTCAGTTTTAATCTACAGTTCATAACCAACAGATTGTGGTCAGAGTCCACATCTGCCCCTGGAAATGTCGTACAATTTTAAACTTGGTTCCTAAATCTCTGTCTTACCATTATATAATCTACTGATACCTTCTAGTATATCCAGTGTTCTTCCATGTATACAACCTTCTTTCATGATTCTTGAACCAAGTGTTAGCTATGATTAATTTCTACTCTGTGCAATATTCTACCAGACGGCTTTCCTCTTTCATTTCTTACCCCCAATCCATATTCACGTACTATGTTTCCTTTTCTCCCTTTTCTTACTATTGAATTCCAGTCACTCATGACTATTAAATTTTCGTCTCCCTTCACTACATGAATAATTTCTTTTATCTCATCATACATCCCATCAATTTGTTCATCATCTGCAGAGCTAGTTGGCATATAAACTTGTACTTCTGTAGTAGGCATGGGCTTTGTGTCTATCTTGGCCACAATAATGCGTTCACTATGCTGTTTGTAGTAGCTTACGCACACTCCTATTTTTTTATGCGTTACTAAACCTACTCCTGCATTACCCCCATTTGATTTTGTATTTATAACCCTGTGTTCACCTGGGCAAAAGTCCTGTTCCTCCTGCCACCGAACTTAACTAATTCCCACTATATCTAACTTTAACCTATCCATTTCCCTTTCTAAAGTTTCTAAGCTACCTACCCGATTAAGGGATCTGACATTCCACACTCCGATCCGTAGAACGCCAGTTTTGTTTCTCCTGATAACAACATCCTCCTGAGTAGTCCCCGCCCGGAGATCCAAATGGGGGACTATTTTACCTCCGGAATATTTTACCCAAGAGGACGCCATCATCATGTAACCATACAGTAAAGCTGCATGCCCTCGGGAAAAATTACGGCTGTTGTTTTCCCTTGTTCAGCCGTTCGCAGTACCAGCACAGCAAGGCCGTTTTGGTTAGTGTTACAAGGCCAGATCAGTCAATCATCCAGACTGTTGCCCCTGCAACTACTGAAAAGGCTGCTGCCCCTCTTCAGGAACCACATGTTTGTCTGGCCTCTCAACAGATACCCCTCCGTTGAGGTTGCACCTACGGTACAGCCATCTGTATCGCTGAGGCGCACGAGCCTCCCCACCAACTGCAAGGTCCATGGTTCATGGGGGGTATGGTTGGTATTTGGTATTATTCACAAGCCAATTAATGATGATGAACAAGCAGAGACACATATGACTACCCGCTGATTTTTGTGATTTTTGGCATAAAGCATGCAGTACTCATACACCTTACTTTTTGAAGCTTCCACATTGTTGGGAATGGCACACAATGGTGGAATGATGGGGATGTTATGAAAAGGATAGATTGCTGCTCACCATATAGTGGAGATGTTGAGTCACAATAAAAGGACTACTAAACACGTAAACTTTCGGCCAGAAGGCCTTCTTCTTACATTCTCTCTCTCTCTCTCTCTCTCTCTCTCTCTCTCTCTCTCTCTCTCTCTCTCTCTCTCTCTCTCTCTCCTCTAACTGTTGAGGTCAGACTGTGAGCAACTGTGCATGACAGGAGCAGGAGCAGCAATCTGGTGGTGGGGGTAAGGAGGCGGCTGGGGTGGGGAGGGGGTGGGAGAGGGAGAGCAGAATTCGGGCAGGGGGGGGGCATAAAGACTTTGTGTACACTTGTGGAATAAAAGGGAAGGGTATAGGTGGGTAAAGGACAATGACTAATGGAGGTTGAGGCCAGGAGGGTTACAAGAACGTAGGATATATTTTATGGAGAGTTCCCAGCTGTGCAATTCAGGAAAGCGATGTTGGTAGGAAGGATTCTGTTTCTCGGCCACAGTTTGTCAGTGGACATTCGTGTGGGTAGACAGCTTGCTGGTTGTCATGTCCACATAGAATGAAACCCAGTGGTTGCAGGTTAGCTTCTTGATCACATGTCTGGTTTGACAGGTAGCCCTGCCTTTTATGGGAAGGGAGATGCTTGTGATCAGACTAGAGTAGTTGGTGGTGCGGTGGGGGGGGGGGGGGGGGGTATGGAACAGGTCTTGCACCTAGGTCTATTACAGTGGTGTGAGCCATGAGGCAAGCGGTTGGGAGCAGGGGATGGATAGGGGCGGATGAGGATATTATGTGGAATGCGAATGTGGAGAGGCATACATCGGCGAGACCGGTAGGCTAATAGCAACACGCATTCGGGAACACGAGCACTATATTTGTCTAGGGCAACAACACAACAAATCCGCAGTGGCAGAACATCAGCAAGACTGCGGAAAAGATATAAAATTCAGCGAAGCCTGTGTGTTGGCCAAGCAGCCAATTATGACGAAACGCAAAATCAGAGGGGCCATCGAAATTCTTAAACGACCTTATAACATGAACAGGGAGGATGGACTCAGGCTTGCCCCATCTTGGCTGCCAGCAATCAGAGCCCAACAGACCGCACTGTCAACACGAGGCACAAGCACTACCGGTGAGTAACTGCTGATGCGCGGCAGACATCCAGAGTTGGTAAACGGCAGCCAACTTCTCATTCGACGGTGACCACCAATCGTGACACACAACACAAGAGCCAATAGACAACAGCGGTCACGTTCTCCCTCCACCGCAGTAACCTATTAAAATAAAGTTCCCTCTCCTTCTCCCTTAAGTGACCAATGTAACTAACTACCTTTTTAATGATATGGTTATAATAGAGGGAAACATTCCACGTAGGAAAAATATATCTAAAAACAAAGATGATGTGACTTACCAAATGAAAGTGCTGGCAGGTCGACAGACACACAAACACAAACATACACACAAAATTCAAGCTTTCGCAACAAACTGTTGCCTCATCAGGAAAGAGGGAAGGAGAGGGAAAGACGAAAGGATGTGGGTTTTAAGGGAGAGGGTAAACTTCATAACCTCTTAGTTCATCCCTATGAAATCACCAAACCACCTTCCCTACCCTCTGGCTCCTATCCTTGTAACCGCCCCCGGTGTAAAACCTGTCCCATGCACCCTCCCACCACCACCTACTCCAGTCCTGTAACCCGGAAGTTGTACACGATCAAAGGCGGAGCCACGTGTGAAAGCACCCACGTGATCTACCAACTGACCTGCCTACACTGTGATGCATTCTATGTGGGAATGACCAGCAACAAACTGTCCATTCGCATGAATGGACACAGGCAGACAGTGTTGGTTGGTAATGAGGATCACCCTGTGGCTAAACATGCCGTGGTACGCGGCCAGCACATCTTGGCACAGTGTTAAACCGTCCGGGTTATCTGGATACTTCCCACCAACACCAACCTATCCGAACTCCGGAGATGGGAACTTGCTCTTCAATATATCCTCTCTTCCCGTTACCCACCAGGTCTCAATCTCCGCTAATTTCAAGTTGTCGCCACTCATACCTCACCTGTCATTCAACAACATCTTTGCCTCTGCACTTCTGCCTCGACTGACATCTCTGCCCAAACTCTTTGTCTTTAAATATGTCTGCTTGTGTCTGTATATGTGTGGATGGATATGTGTGTGTGTGCGCGAGTGTATACCTGTCCTTTTTTCCCCCTAAGGTAAGTCTTTCCGCTCCCGGGATTGGAATGACTCCTTACCCTCTCCCTTAAAACCCACATCCTTTCGTCTTTCCCTCTCCTTCCCTCTTTCCTGATGAGGCAACAGTTTGTTGCGAAAGCTTGAATTTTGTGTGTATGTTTGTGTTTGTTTGTGTGTCTGTTGACCTGCCAGCACTTTCATTTGGTAAGTCACATCATCTTTGTTTTTAGATATAACTACCTTTTTAAAATTATGACATAATGGCATGCGCAGTGAACAGTAACAATAAAATATAAAGGACACTGCATAGCTAGAATGCACCAAGAGACCCAGAAGAAGGCCGCTGCAACTGTGGTTGAAATGTTGGTTTTTCTGCTGCAGCAGCAGCAGCAGTAGTTTTTTACATTATGACACGGTACAATACCCAGAAAAGTTCTATGTTGATATTGTGTGGGTTCTGCAGGTGGAATACCACTGTGGGAAGTGCGGGGAGGATAGTCGATAGGACATTCTTCATTTCAGGACATGACGACGCGTAGTCGATACACTGGCAGAGAATGTGATTCAGTTGCTCCAGTCTGGTTGGTACTGAGTCATGAGAGGAATGCTCCTCTGTAACGGGTGGTGGGACTTTGGTAGGTGGTGGGTGACTGGAGAGGTAAGTCATGGGAGATCTGTTTCTTTATTAGATTGGAACAGTAATTATGAACTGTGAAGGCTTGAGTGGGACCATTGGTATGTTTTGAGAGGAACCGCTCGACACTACAGGTACGGTGGCCGTGGGTGGCTAGGCTGTATGGAAGTGACTTTTTGATATGGAATAGGTGGCAGCTGTCGGAGTGCAGGTCAGGCTGGTGGTTTGTAGGTTCGATATGGATGGAGCTATTGATGTAACCATCTTTGAGGTGGACATCAACATTGAAGAATGTGGCTGGTTGGGTTGATGAGGATCAGGTGAAGCGAATCCAGTTCCGGAGGAAAATGGATAGTGTCCTCACCCTCAATCCAGATCATGAAGCTGTCATCATTGAATCTGAACTGGATCAGGGGTTAGGGATTCTCTGTGGTTAGGAAGGATTCCTCTAGATGGCCCATAAATACACTCCTGGAAATTGAAATAAGAACACCGTGAATTCATTGTCCCAGGAAGGGGAAACTTTATTGACACATTCCTGGGGTCAGATACATCACATGATCACACTGACAGAACCACAGGCACATAGACACAGGCAACAGAGCATGCACAATGTCGGCACTAGTACAGTGTATATCCACCTTTCGCAGCAATGCAGGCTGCTATTCTCCCATGGAGACGATCATAGAGATGCTGGATGTAGTCCTGTGGAACGGCTTGCCATGCCATTTCCACCTGGCGCCTCAGTTGGACCAGCGTTCGTGCTGGACGTGCAGACCGCGTGAGACGACGCTTCATCCAGTCCCAAACATGCTCAATGGGGGACAGATCCGGAGATCTTGCTGGCCAGGGTAGTTGATTTACACCTTCTAGAGCACGTTGGGTGGCACGGGATACATGCGGACGTGCATTGTCCTGTTGGAACAGCAAGTTCCCTTGCCGGTCTAGGAATGGTAGAACGATGGGTTCGATGACGGTTTGGATGTACCGTGCACTATTCAGTGTCCCCTCGACGATCACCAGTGGTGTACGGCCAGTGTAGGAGATCGCTCCCCACACCATGATGCCGGGTGTTGGCCCTGTGTGCCTCGGTCGTATGCAGTCCTGATGTGGCGCTCACCTGCACGGCGCCAAACACGCATACGACCATCATTGGCACCAAGGCAGAAGCGACTCTCATCGCTGAAGACGACACGTCTCCATTCGTCCCTCCATTCACGCCTGTCGCGACACCACTGGAGGCGGGCTGCACGATGTTGGGGCGTGAGCGGAAGACGGCCTAACGGTGTGCGGGACCGTAGCCCAGCTTCATGGAGACGGTTGCGAATGGTCCTCGCCGATACGCCAGGAGCAACAGTGTCCCTAATTTGCTGGGAAGTGGCGGTGCGGTCCCCTACGGCACTGCGTAGGATCCTACGGTCTTGGCGTGCATCCGTGCGTCGCTGGGGTCCGGTCCCAGGTCGACGGGCGCGTGCACCTTCCGCCGACCACTGGCGACAACATCGATGTACTGTGGAGACCTCACGCCCCACGTGTTGAGCAATTCGGCGGTACGTCCACCCGGCCTCCCGCATGCCCACTATACGCCCTCGCTCAAAGTCCGTCAACTGCACATACGGTTCACGTCCACGCTGTCGCGGCATGCTACCAGTGTTAAAGACTGCGATGGAGCTCCATATGCCACGGCAAACTGGCTGACACTGACGGCGGCGGTGCACAAATGCTGCGCAGCTAGTGCCATTCGACGGCCAACACCACGGTTCCTGGTGTGTCCGCTGTGCCGTGCGTGTGATCATTGCTTGTACAGCCCTCTCGCAGTGTCCGGAGCAAGTATGGTGGGTCTGACACACCGGTGTCAATGTGTTCTTTTTTCCATTTCCAGGAGTGTAGATAGGCATAGGATGGCACCATGTGGTTGCCCGTTTCCATACTCCAGATTTGTTTGTAGGGGATACCTTCAAGGGAGAAGTAATTGCAGGGAAGGATGTAGTTGGTTATGGTGACCAGGAAGCAGGCTGAAGGTTTGTAATATGTCAGGTGTTGGGAAAGGTAGTGTTTAATAGTGGCTAGACTGTGGGCATTAGGGTTGTTAGTATAGAGGGTGATGAGCAGGGTGCTGGAACTGTGGCATGTCCGTGGATGAAATGGTTGTTATCTTTTACATAGGAGGATAGATTGTGGGTAATAAACTGAAGGTGTTGGTCTAAGAGATCAGAGATTCTCTCAGTGGGGACACAGTAAGCAGCCACAGTGTTTCAGTTTGTGGACTTAGAAAGCATGTTGGAGATAGGAGTGATTGGGGAGGGGGGTATGGTAGGGGTAAAGACAGACGGACACTGGGAAGAGGTTCTGAGTGGGCCTAAGGGTTTGAGAAGAGACTGCAGATCGTGTTGGACTTCTGGAATGGGATCACTATGCCATGGTTTGTAGGTGAATGAATCTGTCAGCTGGCAGAGTCCTTCTGTCAGGTAATCGTTGTGGTTCAAAACAACAGTGGTGGAGCCTTTGTCAGCAGGTAGGATTATAGGTTTGGGATCAGATTTCAGGTGATGGTTTTTGGCTCTCTCTGCGAACGTAAAGTTAGTTCGCTTGTAGAGGGATTTGGGGAATGATGGTGAGGCAAGGTTTGAGGTTAAGAAATTCAGGAAAGTTAGCAGTATGTGATTTGGGGGGCAGTGGGGGTGGAAGATGATTGGAAGGAGTAGTGAACTGTGTCAGTCAGGGTTCAACATTAGTCTTTGGTTGAGTCTTATTGGTAGCATTGGTGGCGAAAAAGTGTTTCCACTGTAGGGACTGGGAGAAGGAGAGAAAGTCTGTAACATGTCCAGCACGATTGAGTTTGAGAGTGGGGCCAAAGGTAAGGTCTCTGGAGAGGACTGAGACTTCCATAGGGATAAGCCTTTTCGAGAAAAGGTTCATGACTGTGTTTTGGGTCTGTTTAGCTTCTGCATTCTGTATGGGGGTTGGGACGAAGTTTTTCGTGGTATGGTAACAGTTGCCAGTTCTTGAGTGCTCTGTGGTGGATTACTGTGGAGTAATGTATTTAAACAGTCTTCATTTAACCCTGAAGGTCTTCCTGATCACCCTCCTGCGGGTTCGGCGGTTAGAATAGGCCCGCGGTATTCCTGCCTGTCATAAGAGGCGACTAAAAGGAGTCTCAAACGTTTCGACCTTAATGTGATGGTCCGCTATGGCGTTTGACCCCTATCTTTCAAAATTTTCTGTTAGTGCGTACCATTTGCGGAAGGACGCCTTACGTGGTGTATTATATATCCCTGTCGCCCTAAGATCTGGCACAACCGATATTGTCATGGAGTTGGCCTTACACCGTGCTTCCAGCCACATCAGCTGCTGTGTGTTCCGGGCAGCATACATGCCATCCATTATGAACTTCCATCTTTGCCCTCCTGACACATATGGATATTCGACACCCGACATCCAGCACGGTAGCCAGTCCGTTGTGGTGGGGTCATCATGTACCCTCTTGGTGGTAGCCCCCTGACTACACAGGGATCGCACTGCTGATGCCTGAGCTGCTACCTCCCCACGTATGCCGAGGAGTAGATGCCTATCCCTCTGGGGCATCGGGACTCCCGGCAAAGGCCATCCTGCCAGGTGATCTTTGCTGTGGCTGGGTGGCGCCCGTGGGGAGAGCCCCTGGTCGGAGTGGGTGGCATCAGGGCAGATGACCCGCAATGAAGTGTGGTACATTATCGCTCGCTGGTGGGCCTCCACCAGCAGTCTCTAAGTGATCGAGGTCTGACCTCAACAGCAAGAAATACGAACCACGATCATTTCCCTCCCTGGCCACTCCATGGGAGGAACGTATGGCAAAAGAAGGCAGTGGCGAATATTCACCCCGGTTCCTTGTGTGTACGCGAGTTGATGGGAAATCGTTTATGTCAACCAAGCCCCAGTTTTTTGTGGAGCATTTAGAGGACAAGTTCAGGGAGTTGGAGGGCTTGTCCAAAATGCGCTCTGGTTCAGTACTCATCAAAACAGCATCCTCTGCCCACTCACGGAGGTTGCTCAATTGTGACAAGTTGGGGGATGTTTCCGTTAGCATCACGCCGCGTAAGAGTCTCAACATGGTCCAGGGTATTATATTCCACAGGGATCTTCTTCTGCAGTCCGACGATGAACTACGTGCCAACCTAGAACGACGAGGTGTTCACTTCGTCCGGCGTGTCCATCGGGGTCCGAGGGATAATCAGGTAGCCACCGGTGCCTTCATCTTGGCCTTCGAAGGTGATGTTTTACCCGAAAAGGTCAAGGTGATGGTTTACTGTTGTGATGTGAAGCCATATATCCCTCCTCTGATGCGGTGTTTTAAATGCTGGAAGTTCGGGCACATGTCATCTCGCTGTACTTCCAGCATCACGTGTCGGATTGTGGACGTCCTTCGCATCCCAATACTCCATGTGCCCTGCCTCCTATCTGTGTTAACTGCGGAGAACAGCATTCCCCCTGCTCGCCGGACTGTAGGATATTCCAGAAAGAAAGGAAGATAATGGAATATAAGACCCTGGACCGCGTGACATACCCCGAGGCTAGGCGGAAATATGAGCGGCTCCATCCTGTGGCAATGACGTCAACCTACGCCGCTACTGCAACGACGGTTCTCCCATCGTCCCGAATCGGCTCTAAGATCGGTCAGAATCCACCAGCCCCCTTGCTTGTGGGGGGGGGGGGGGGGGGGCCTTCACAACCTGTTGCTCCTGCTCCATCTAGTTCAGGAGCAACACCCCCCCCCCCCCCCCAACACTCGGGGACATCAGTTCCCCCTTCCCAGCCGGAGAAGCATAAGACTTCTTCGGCTCCTCTCGCAAGGAAGGGGTCCCTTGGGGACCTCCCTTCGCAATTTGCGACCAGCGGCACAGCAGACACCCGCAAGTGGCTCAACCAACCACCAATCCCTGGTCGTAGGCCTCACGGTCGTCGTCCGTCCCTGAGACTGACCCTGTGAAGCCCTCCAAGCCTGAACCACCAAAGGCACAATGCGAGAAACAGAAACAGAAGCAGAAGAAAGTCCCCAAGAATACCGACACTGCGGTGGCACCCGTCCCACCGCTTCCTACACGCTCTGCGTCTGAGGACGAGGTGGAGATTCTGGCGTCCGCTGAGGACCTCGATCTCGCCGGTCCCTCGGACGCCATGGATAGCGCTAGCACCGGTGCTCAATTGGAGGCAGCAGGTGACCCAGCGGCGTAATCTGCCTTCCAAGTCCCGCCACGCCTCTCTGTCATGGCCAATACCATCCTCCAGTGGAACTGCGGCGGTTTCTTCCACCATCTAGCTGAGCTCCGACAACTTATCAGCCTTCATCCTTTTCTCTGCATTGCTCTGCAGGAAACTTGGTTTCCAGCAATGCGAACCCCCGCCCTCCGTGGCTATCGGGGTTATTATAAGAACCAAGCGGCTTATGCAAGGGTGTCTGGTGGCGTCTGCATCTATGTCCTTAACTCTCTTCACAGCGAGTCTGTCCCTCTACAAACGGCTTCAGAGGCTGTCGCTGTTAGGGTGTGGACGCCACAGGCTGTTACCGTCTGCAGTCTTTACCTTCCACCGGATGGTGATGTCGCGCAGCATGAGCTGGCTGCGCTGCTGGCCCAATTGCCGCCACCTTTCTTGTTACTGGGCGATTTCAATGCCC
The DNA here is from genome assembly GCF_023898315.1 of Schistocerca nitens. Taxonomy (NCBI): domain Eukaryota; kingdom Metazoa; phylum Arthropoda; class Insecta; order Orthoptera; family Acrididae; genus Schistocerca; species Schistocerca nitens. The sequence goes on from NC_064625.1 coordinate 143,638,231, forward strand.
ACAACCCTCTATGGGGTGGGACTGTCTCCGATGACCGCGGTCGTGCCGTGGAGCATTTGTTGGCTCAGCTCAACCTTAGCCTCTTGAACACCGGTGCTCCCACGCATTTCAGTGTGGCCCACGGCTCGTTCTCGGCCATCGATCTCTCTCTTTGCAGCCCCGGACTTGTCCCATCCCTCCACTGGAGAGTGCATCCTGACCTGTGTGGTAGTGACCATTTTCCCATCTAATTGTCACTGCCCCAGTGTCATTCTTCTGGGCGCCTGCCCCACTGGGCTCTCCACAGGGCTGACTGGCCGGCTTTTACTTCCGCTGCAACCATCGAGTCTCCCCCACAGGGTGACATTGATGAGGTGGTCCGTGTCTTAACCACGTCAATCATTTCGGCGGCAGAGGCTGCCATCCCCCACTCTACTGGACCTCCTCGGAGGAAGGCCGTACCCTGGTGGTCGCCGGAGATTGCTGAGGCTCTTCGCGACTGTAGGCGGGCCCTCCAGCATCATAGGCGGCACCTGTCTCTAGAGACCCTCATCGCCTTTAAGAGGCTCCGTGCCTTGGCCCGTCGCCTTATCGCACGGCGTAAGCAGGAGTGCTGGGAGAGGTATATCTCATCCTTGGGCTCCCGTGTCTCCCCCTCGCACGTGTGGTCCCGGATCCGGCGGATTTATGGATACCAGACCCCTATGGGTGTCCCTGGGATCTCCTTGGCTGGCGCTGTCTGCACGGACGCTGCCGCCATTGCTGAACACCGTGCTGCGCACTTTGCTAAGAGCTCTGCGACTGCAACTTATCCCCCCCGCCTTTCGCTCTCTAAAGGAGCGAGCCGAGCAGACGCCGTTATCATTCCACACGCGTCGTTCTGAAAAATACAATGCTCCTTTCCGCGAGAGGGAATTCCTCGCTGCCTTCGCCGATTGCCCTGATACGACACCAGGGCCAGACTGCATCCACGCACAGATGCTGAAGCATCTCTCCAGGGACTGCCAGAGACACATCCTCACCATCTTTAACCGCATTTGGAGCGAGGGCGTGTTCCCGTCGCAATGGCGAGAGGGTATTATTGTCCCCATCTTAGAGCCCGGTGCGGACCCGCTGGCGGTGGACAGCTATCGTCCCATTACCCTCACCAACGTTTTGTGCAAATTGCTCGAACGTATGGTGGGGCGGCGTTTGTGTTGGGTCCTTGAGTCGCGCGGTCTCCTCGCACCATCCCAGGGTGGCTTCCGTCGGGGCCGGTCTGCAGCGGACAATTTGGTGCGGCTGGAATCTGCTATCCGTACGGCCTTTGCCCGACGTCAGCATCTCGTTGCTGTGTTTTTTGATCTGCGGAAGGCGTATGACACCACATGGAGGCATCACATCCTTGCTACGTTGCACGAGTGGGGTCTTTGTGGTCGGCTCCCGGCTTTTCTTCAAACCTTTTTATTGCGCCGCTCTTTCCGGGTGCAAGTTGGTGCCACCTCTAGTTCCTCTTATACACAGGAAAATGGGGTCCCGCAGGGCTCGGTGTTGAGCGTCTCCTTATTTCTAGTGGCCATTAATGGTCTGGCTGCAACCGTGGGGTCGTCGGTGTCTCCTTCTTTGTATGCCGACGACTTCTGCATCTCCTTTAGCTCCACGACTACGGGAGTCGCCGAACGCAGGCTGCAAGTAGCCGTTCGCAAGGCAGCATCGTGGGCTCTGACTCACGGTTTTCAGTTCTCTGCAGCCAAGACTCGAGTTATGCACTTCTGCAGGCGTCGGACGGTCCACCCTCATCCTGAACTTTACCTCGACGGCCACCTGCTTGAAGTGGTGGACACATGCCACTTCTTAGGACTCGTCTTTGATGCCCGGCTCACATGGGTTCCTCATATTACTCAGCTGAAGCAAAAGTGCTGGCGGCACCTCAACGCCCTCCGCTGCCTGAGCCACACGTCTTGGGGTGCGGATCGCTGCACGCTGTTGAGATTGTACAGGGCCCTTGTGCAGTCCAGGCTTGATTATGGGAGCCTGGCCTATGGGTCTGCATCACCCTCAGTGTTGATGATGTTAGACCCCATACACCACTGTGGGGTTCGGCTTGCAACTGGCGCTTTCCGTACAAGCCCCGTGGATAGTCTACTGTTCCCCCGCTGCGGATTCGCCGCCATCGACTGCTCGCCGAGTATGCTGTCCACGTGCATTGCTCGCCGGGCCATCCCAATTGTCGCCTGCTTTTCCCTGTCGTGGTCCTCCATCTGCCCGAACGGCGACCTCGGTCTGGGCTTTCCATAGCTGTCCGCGGCCAGTCCCTGCTGTCGGAACTGGGGTCATTCCCTCTTCTGCCTCCCTTCCGGGTCCGTGCACCTATGCCTCCCTGGTGTTTGCCCCGGCTGTCCGTCCGTCTGGACTTGGCACAGGGACCCAAGGACTCGGCTCCGCCTGTGGCCCTCCGTCGGCGTTTTCTTGCGCTCCTCGCCTCATTTTCGGGCTGTGAGACTGTCTACACTGATGGTTCCCTGGTTGATGGTTGCACTGCCTACGCTTTTGCTCACACTGCCCATGTTGAACAGCGCTCCTTGCCGGCTGGCTGCAGTATTTTTACTGCAGAGCTGGTGGCCATATTGCGCGCTCTTGAGCATATGCGTTCCTGCTCAGGTACGTCCATCGTCATCTGCAGTGACTCCCTGAGCCATCGACCGCTGCTATCCCTCTTCTCCTCTGGTACCCTCTATTCGGGAGTCTGTTTCCGCCATTACCCGCTCTGGTCGTTCAGTGGTCTTTGTTTGGACGCCAGGTCACGTTGGCATCCCGGGGAACGAATGTGTCGACAGGCTGGCCAAAGGGGCGATCGACGCCCCAGCTTTGGAGATCGGCCTCCCAGCTCGAGATCAGCAGTTGGTGTTGCACCATAAGGTGCTATGATGTGGGCTGCTGAGTGGCGTGGCCTGACATCCCCGAATACACTGTGGGCTGTTAAGGAGACGACTGATGTGTGGCGGTCCTCCCTGCGGGCTTCTCGCAGGCACTCTGTAATCCTGTGTCGGCTCCGCATCGGCCATACCTACCTGACGCACGGCCATCTTTTGCGTCAGGAGGATCCCCCCCTGTGTCGGTGTGGGTCCCGGCTGACGGTCGCCCACATTTTGTTGGAGTGTCCCCGACTGCGCACCCTCCGGCAATCTTTTAATCTCCCGGGCACTTTGCCTTTGGTTTTATGCGACGATGCCTCCATGGCTGATGACGTTTTAAATTTTATCCGTGGTAGTCCTTTTTATGGTTCCATTTAGAGAGGTCCTGCACCTTTCCCTTTCTGTGTCTTTTGTCCTCGCGTGTCTCAATATTTGTTGCTGTTTTGGTGTGTCGTCGGATGGTTGACTCTTTCCCTTTTTTTGTTCTCGTGGTCAGTCAACCAGTCTCCGGCCATCTTCTTTTCTTCTGTTTCTTTCTGTCTGGTGTTCATCTGTACTCTTCTTGTCTGTAGTGTTTGTTGCTGCATTTGTGTTCTTTTAGCGCCTGGGGGGGCGTCTCCTCGCCCCTTTGGTTTTTACCTGCTCCGCTGATTTTCGGCTCGCCAGTTTTTGGAATGGGTGACTGATGACCTTCGCTGTTTAGTCCCCCTTAAACATCCCAACAACCACCACCACCACCACCACCACCACCACCACCACCACCTTCCTGATCATAGAGAGTCTCTAGTGTCCTTATAATGAGAATACAATTTTTCTTGCCATGCTCCTTCCAGTGGCATTATCCCCCTACACAGCACAAATGTTTTTGGCTGCCTCTGCTACTGCCATCCTCTGTTGAACTCAAACAGAAAAATATGTTAGAAATGTTCAAATTTGTCCATTTGGCAATCCATTTTCTAGCATTCACATCTCCACCGATCTCCCTGACTACCAATCTTCAAGCTGTTGCAATTCACCTTTTCCTTTCCCACGTGACTTTTTCCCTCTGTAACATTTATGTCCCTCTGTCATTTGATGTAACCAGAGCAGACTTCCTTCAGCTTATCAGGCAGCTACCTCCCCCATTTTTGCTACTCAGTGACTGTAATCTGCATCATCCCCTTTGGGGTTCTCCCAGGACCTGTCAGAGAGGTGCTCTCGTGGCTGAACTTCTTAACCAACTTAACCTCTTATGCCTTAACAATCGAGCACCCATTTTCCTTTCCAACTCCTCGCACACCCGTACCCATTTGGACCTATCATTGTGCTCTGCCCGGCTTGCCCCTCGTCTTGAGTGGTCCATTCTTTCCGACACTTACTTGAGCCACCATTTCCTGTGTGCTATCTGTTTGCTGACTCCTACCCCATCTGCATGCGCGTCCAAATGGGAGCTTCCTAGGGATGACTGGCAGCTTTACTCCTCCCTGGTGACCTTCGAAGAACGAGATTCCCCCAGTTGTGATGACCAGGTGGAATACCTTACAAATGTTATCCTTACCACTGCAGAACGTTCCAGTCTTCTTTACCACGCCGTGTCCCGGTCCCTTGGTGGATTGAGGCATGCCGCAACACAATTCGTGCACGGAGACATTTTTAACTGCCATCCTACGATGGCAAACTACATTCATTATAAACAGACGGGTGCAAAGTGTCACCGCATTCTTCGGTATGGCGAAAGAGCTACCTGGATTTCACTCACTAGTTCCTCTAACAGTTCCATCTCTTCCTCTGTCATGTGGGCCAACCTCCGACGGCTCTCTGGGACCGAGCTCCGTTCCCCAATTTCTGGCCTGACAGTAGCTGACGATGTCATTGTGGACGCTATTCCTATCCCCGACACCTCGGGCCGCCATTTTGCGGAAGTTTTGAGCTCTTTCCGCCGTCACCCTGCCTTCTTCCATGAGAAACGAATGGAGGAGGCTCAGACAATACCCTTTTCTTCTCCAAATCGTGAGTGCTACAGTGCCACCTTTACTATGATACTACGAGGGAGCTAGATCATCCCGATCCTCTGCCCCGGGGCCAGACGCCATCCACGTTCAGATGTTGCAGCACCTTTCTCTGCTTAACACGTATAACCGCATCTGGGCAGAGGGCACATTTTTTGGACATTGTCAGTAAGCCACCGTCATACCCAGAACTAAGCCCGGTAAGAACAAAAACCTAGTAGCTGCCCCCCCCCCCCCCATCTCTCTTAACAACTGCATTTGCAAAGTGATGTAATGTATGATTCACGTCCGGCTGGTACGGTGGCTCAACTCTCACAATTTACTGACTAATGCACAGTGTGGATTTCGAGTGCGGCGTTCTGCAGCTGACCGTCTCGTTGCTTTGTTCACCAATGTCACGAATGGTTTTCTGTGGAAATCCCAGACTGTGGCTGTGTTCTTCAATTTAGAGAAGGCCTACGACACTTGCTGGAGAACTGGTATCCTCTGTACTCTTCACACGTGGGGCTTTGTGGCTGCCTGCCCTATTTCCTTCAGGCATTTTTAGAAGACAGAGTTTTCAAGGTGTGTGTGGGTTCTGCCTTGTTGGACGTCTTTATCCAGGAAAATGGTGTGCCTCAGGGTTCCGTCCTGAGCGCCGTCCTCTTTGCTATTACCATTAACCCTATAATGGCCTGTCCCCCACCACACATCTCTGGCTCCCTTTTTGTTGACGATTTTGTCATCTATTGTAGTTCTCCACGGATCTGTCTCACTGAGTGGCATCTTCAGTGCCGTCTCGATCATCTTCACTCCTGGAGAATCAACGATGGCTTTCGCTTTTCCACTGACAAAACCATCTGTATGAATTTCTGACGACACAAATGGTTTCTCCCACCATCTTTACATCTTGGGCCCGTTGCCCTTCTGTTCGTTGAAACTACGAAATTCCTGGGGCTGGTGCTCAATAGGAAACTCCCTTGTTCCTCCCACGTGTCTTACCTGGCAGCCCGGTGTACTCGATTCCTCAGTGTCTTGTGTGTCCTCAGTGGTACTTCCTGGCACGCGGATCAAACCAGCTTTCTCCGTTTGTACCGGTCCCTTGTCTGTTCGAAACTCGACTATGGGTGCTTTGTTTGTGCATCTGAACGTCCATCCCTCTTATGTCATCTCAACAGTATCTACCATCGTGGCATCTGTTTGGCCACGGGCGCCTTTTACACTACACCAGTCTGTATGTTGAAGCTACTGAACTACTACTGTCCTACTGCCGTAACTTTATCCTCAGCAGGTACGCATGCTGTTTGTCTGCTGTGTGTGGCCACCCATCTTATGCCTACTTCTTCGACGATTCCATTGATCGCCACTGTGTGGTGTGTCCCTCTTCTCTGTTACCTCCTGGAGTCCACTTTCGGCACATGCTGCGGTGGCTTAACTTGACACTACCTGCAACTTTTCCTGGTGGGTGTGAGGCCTACGCCACATTGGCTTCGTGTTAACTTTGGCCTTCATTCACTTCCTAAGGACACTACTCCAGCCTCGGTCTATCGCCTCAGTTTGACGACCTTCACGTGGAACTTCGCGATAGTACGTCTTTCGATATTAGCTTCCAGCAAACTGCTCAGTACTTACAGCCGAGTTCTTCGCCCTGTACGAGGCCACAGAGTACATTTGGCGACACAGCCTTTTCAATTGTGTCCTCTGCGCAGACTTGGTCAGCACCCTCCAAAGTCTGTGTGTGCTGTACATTGCCCATCCCTTAGTGCAGCGTGTCCAGGAAAGCTGTGACTTGCTCACTCTTGGTGGAGCCAGTATGATGTTTCTGTGGGTTCCTGGTTGATATGTCTGTATAAGCAGAAGAAACTAACGATCAAAGTCAGAAAACAATTTATTGGACTGTTCAATTAACCAAAACAAATTCTCCACGTATAACACCAGCACAAAACAGTGATCCGTCTTTGAATCACAACTACATACAAGAATAATATAGAAAACAGCTGAAATAATTTCCTACTAGTCTCCGCCAGAGACTTTTCTGATATACCGAGCCTAATCCAGAGATCAGCGAGAAGATCCAAGCCGGGCTGGCAGCTATCCACATCTGCTGGCGGTCAATGAACTGTCGTTGTGTGGCCGAGCGCTGGCCTTTATAGCGCTTCGGCGGATGAGTACCTCGGAACTATTTTCCATCACATGGTTTGGGGTGTGAAAATAGTTCCGGGATCTGCAGCGACCTCTTCCTTATGATTACGTGGGCCGGTAGTGGCCCCTGGTGGCCACTGGTGTCTTTGCTGTGTTGTTGTTGTTGTTGTTGTTGTTGTGGCCGCGGTTGTGTAGTGCTTCGGTGTGCCTGCGAGCGGGCAACCCGCGGCTGCAGGCTGTCAGTTTGGTTGCTGATACTCTAGGCGCAGTGATGTCTGGTGGAGAAGGCCACAGCACTGGTCATGTCGGTCTGCCAGGAAATGATGCCGCTGCCAAGGCTGCAGTCCTCGTACCTCAGCCCACAAGATCCTATATTCCCTCAGATGATCTCTGTGTTGCCGTCTGTCAGGAGGTGGACTTTGGCACGGAGGTGGTGTCCCTTTGGCATCGCCAGTGGTCCTCCCTTTTGCGGGAATAAGCTCAGGATTATTAAGCCTCTCCCGGTGGCTGGGAAGACCTCCTCTTGTCCCTCCTGCTGGGAGGAGGTCATTTTGACTAGGCTGCATATTGGGCACTGCATTTTTAGCCATCATCATTTGATAAGTGGCGCACCCCACCACAATGTACACATTGCGCCCAAGTTTTCACTGTATGCCACTTCACGATGGAATGTCCATTTTTTAACCTTTTTATGTTCCTGCTTGGGTTTGCTGTCTGAGTTATCAGCCGTTTTAGCAAATGACGTGTGGGCTATTGACCGCATCTTACTTTTTATGTGCCAAAGCGATATGGTGAAGCCATTTAATTTTTAGATTTGGATCTCCGTTTCAGTATGGTGTCTTTTTCAGCCCTTTTTCCACGTGCCTGTTTTTAGCTGTCTTCTATTATGTCAATAGGGACTGACATATAGTCGTTTTAACTCTTCTCTGTCTTCGTGTTCTATAGTTTTGACGTGGGCTCGTATGACACCAGTTGTTTCTTGCATCCTGAAGCGAAGCAAAACAAAACCAAAACATCTCCACTCACTATCTCCAAATGACAACATGTAAACTCGAATCTTCTTCATGTGCCGTCTCCTCTAAGAAGGTTGGCTGTCATCATGGCAATTTCTGATCTTGATTTGGCCGATCTAAGGAGTTCTGACGTTGAACAATTGTACCAATTTTTTAGATTGTCAATCCAGGATGTCCGTCTTCTACCCCTCGTTCTCTTCCCACAAATTTTCCCTTCTAGTATTATTCGCAATATTTTGTAATTTACTCCCCTAATAACATGGCCTAAATATTGTAGCTTCCTTACTTTAATAGTTTTAATTAATTCTTTTTCCTTTCCCATTCTTCTTAGGACATCTTGATTAGTAATCCTCGACACCCAACTAATTCTAAGTATTCTTCTATATGCCCACAGTTCAAAAGCTTCTAAACTGTTCATGTCCTTCTTTTTCAATGTCCACGCTTCCATTCCGTATAATAATTTTGAGAATACATAGCATCTTAGCAACCTCATTTTTGTGTTTAAACAAATGTCTCTCGAACAGAATGCATTTTTCATCTTATTAAAGATACTTCTGGCCTGTCCTATTCTCGATTTAATTTCTTCTGAGCTTTCAATCTCCTCATTTACAATTGTTCCGAGATATTTAAATTTACGTACTTGATCGAATCTTTCCCTATTGCTTGTAAGATTTTCTTGTTGGTGTGTTTTAGATATCACCATGAACTTAGTCTTGCTTACGTTAAGAGTCAAGCCAAATTCTTCACTTTTTTCTGCGACTTTGTCAAGAAGTAATTGTAGAACTCGAATAGTGACAGTGAAATACAAATAAAAAATGACAATAAATAAACCCATAGTAACTGAAATACCAACAAACAAAACAAAAACACTATGAACTTGTGCACTAACCCAATACATTGTGTACTGCACAGTAACTGGTGCTCCCTCCCACCTTTCCTGTAAAACTGAAGCTTTAAATGATGTCTCTTCGGAAATGGCAGAGGTTCACAGATGATGACATATACATCAAAATGTATAAGAGTAAAGGAAAAGGGATGAAGAAAATTGGAGATTTAAGGGAAAAGTTGTAAGAGTGTTGTTGCTCATTTTTAAGGTCAATTGAGCTTGAGCTGTTAATAAACTAAAGTGAAGATCAAGATGTTCAGCATTCCTATTCCTATCTGTCACTGAGCAACCAGAGAACAGAAATTACACTAATACATTGTTTGTGGAAAGTTGTGTACAGAAAGTAGGGTGGTCGTCACTAATAAGTAGTTAAACAGTGCTCTGTTAACTGATGGATGACAATACAAGGTGGGAGAAACGAGAAGGGGATAAGTTGAGTGTGTAATTTAAAGTTAATGTTGAATAAATAATAGGGTAAATAATAATGAAATGATAATTAAATGGACACCCTAGCTGCAAACAGGCGTTGATGTACTTCATTGGGGATATGTTGAAAATGTGTGCCCCGACCGGGACTCGAACCCGGGATCTCCTGCTTACATGGCAGACGCTCTATCCATCTGAGCCACTGAGGGCACAGAGGATAGTGCGCCTGCAGGGACTTATCCCTTGCACACTCCCCGTGAGACCCACATTCCCAACATGTCCACACCAGTACATTCGTAGTGCGCCTAATAGATGTTTGCCCATCATACTAATTACTCATGTCAGATTAATCTACCAAGTCCCGTACAAGTTCGGGCATAACGTGTGCGTCATGTATAGTAAATAATAATGTTGGGCCTAGTGAAAAACGAGAGCAATCGGTACTTGCTTTGAAGTGCAGTGTCATATGTTACATAAGTGGCAATAGGGATTTTTTTTCAGTTGTAGATGTTGATCATATGCTTTGTTTATAATGCCAGTATGTTGTTCTTTGAAACTCTGTCAGATTAAAACTGTATGCTAACCTGGGATTTGAACCTTTGCCTTTCTTGGGCAAGTGTGTGTGTGTGTGTGTGTGTCTGCGTCTAAATGTTTATTTGTTTGAACATCAGTTTGTTCCTTTGCTTCTTTCAGTGCCTGCAAGTATATCTAGGAGAGATCCACAAGATAACCACATCTCCAAGTGCCAGAAGCAAAATGACATCAGAATCAGAGTGCAGTTGCGGGTGTCTCGTGGCTGGTGAAGACATCGCAGAGTATCAGAGCAGTGAGACACTTGAAGCTCCACCTTCCACTGTCACTTCTATTTTACAAAATGACAGTGACACGAGTCCCCAGTCGGATGCGTCTGCAACGAATTTGAACACACAGCAATATGAAACTGCAGTTTCCTACAAGGCCGACGGCACGGGCACCTGGCGCTTGAGTGTCGACGACTTGCCCGATGTTATACTGATAAAGATCTTCTCTCACTTGTCTTTCAGAGAGCTAGTAGATGTGGTGCAGAAAGTGTGCTGTCGCTGGAAAACGTTGTCCCAAGAAGCGGAGTTGTGGACTGATATGCAATTCCATATCAAGTAAGAAATCTACTAATATATAAAATGTGTGTTGTACAATTGTTTGGCAATAAATAAGTATGATAGTGTGATATCTTTACTTTTGTTAGTCTAACATGGATATGGAAAAACTTGGATTTGAAAGCACTGTCATCTCAGCTTAAATTATTGGAATATTCTGATTTTGTTTTCAGAATATATTCCACTTTTAGAATCGTCTACCAGCGCGAAAATTTATTTTGTATTCGGCATATTTTTTGATTGACTTTGTGTTGTGTAAACATTATTGTGGTACTTAATGTGTAGGTCCTATTAATGAAAAAAAAATTCTTAATTATTAATCTTCTGGCCCATGTCACCTCTTAACTGAGGTTCGTAGTAATGTTATACTTTAAGAATAAAAATGAATTTTTCTCAGAATGCAATTATCTGGTGTTCAGTGTTTTTTTTATGACAACATGATAGATTTAAAGGCCACTAGCCTGTCCTTCAGATCTGCTGGTACACATTAAAGCATTCATATAAGCTAGTCCATACATATTACCATCGCATTACTTACTGATGATATGTTTAAACTTCATTTATTCCTTCTGTTCATGAGATTGATTGTCATTTTTTTCCAAGTCAAAATATCTGTAAAATTAACAATTTCATATAGTCTAGCTTACAGCTATTTATACAATGGTACTGTCCAGTTACATATGTTGATTCTCATTTAATCATCTAATAGTATTCACATTTTATTTCAACCTGTCATTAAGCAACATTTGTGTGTGTGTGTGTGTGTGTGTGTGTGTGTGTGTGTGTGTGTGTGTTCCTTCATGTCTCCTTTACTTGTGTGTGTGTGTGTGTGTGTGTGTGTGTGTGTGTGTGTGTGTGTGTGTGTGTGTGTGTGTGTGTTCCTTCATGTCTCCTTTACTTGTGCATGTGTGCATGTACCTATTCATTTTTTTCTCTCTTTGCCCCATTCTTATCTTGATGTAGTTTTAGAAAATTCTGAAGTAGATGTACAATCAGGTGTAGCAACTGAAGTGTTATCTGGTGCAAATAACAAGGGTGTTTCAAAATTCATGTTACACACTGCTAGATGTTGTAGAGGGGTCTTTGAAGATAAAGTTGTACACAGGAACCCATGTCCGGAAACATCATCCAGTGAAGCTGGAGAGCATCAAAGTACTAGGTGTCTGCACCAGTAAATGTATGCATATAGTATACAGGGTGATTCCATGACAATGTTACAGGCTTTCCAGGATGATGGTGAAGGGTAAATGTACATTTGAGGTACAGGTACCTGTACCGGAAACAAAGAGAGTCGAAAGCTATAAGCGAAAACCGTTCTGATACCTCTGACAGTGGAATACATTTACTAGTATGGTTGTTGGTAAGATTGGAGGGTGGGCAACTTCTAGAGGTGGTACTATGGACCATACCAAGAAAAAAAGTTCAGTAATTACAGGCTCTAAAATCCATATTTGCGGAGCTATGAACACTTGTTCATCTTTGCTATTGTGAAACACACCTTCTCCATTGAACAACTGCTCACAGCTCTTAAGATATGCATTTTACAGCCCATGTTTACTGGACATTTTTTTTCTTCTTTTGGCCCGTACCACCTCCAAAGGTTGCCTAGACTACATTCTTAGCAACAACAGTACCAGTACATGTATTCCACTGTCAGAGGTATCAGAACAGTTCTCGCTTGCAACTTTTGACTTGTTCGTTTCCAATACAGGGATCCTTACCTCAAATTGATACATTTATCCTTCTATATTTCGGGCACGGGTTCCTTTGTAAAAAGCGATCTACTAAGTCCCGTCTACAACCTCGCAATATGAATTGTGAAACACCCTGTATATAAAAAGCCTGGAAGAGTTGAATATTTAAGCAAGATGTCACTTTTGCCCAGTGATGCTATAAGCCGGTAGGGCTTTGAAACTTCCTGGCAGATTAAAACTCTGTGCCCGACCGAGACTCGAACTCGGGACCTTTGCCTTCGCGGGCAAGTGCTCTACCAACTGAGCTACCCAAGCACGACTCACAATCTGTTCTCACAGCCTCAATTCTGCCAGTACCTCGTCTCCTATCTTCCAGACTTCACAGAAGGTCTTCTGCGAACCTGCAGTAGTAGCACTCTTGGAAGAAAGGATGTTGCGGAGACATGGCTTAGCCACAGCCTAGGGGATGTTTCCAGAAAGAGATTTTCACTCTGCAGCAGTGTGTGCGCTGATATGAAACTTCCTGACAGATTGAAACTGTGTGCCAGGCCTAGACTCGAACTCGGGACCTTTGCCTTTCGCGGACAAGTGCTCTACCAGAATTGAGGCCGTGAGGATGGGTTGCGAGTCTTGCTTGGGTTGCTCAGTTGGTAGAGCACTTGTCCGCGAAAGGCAAAGGTCCCGAGTTCGAGTCTAGGCCTGGCACACAGTTTCAATCTGTCAGGAAGTTTCATATCAGCGCACACTCTGCTGCAGAGTGAAAATCCCTTTCTGGAAACATCCCCTAGGCTGTGGCTAAGCCATGTCTCCGCAATATCCTTTCTTCCAAGAGTGCTAGTTCTGCAGGTTCGCAGAAGACCTTCTGTGAAGTCTGAAAGGTAGGAGCCGAGGTACTGGCAGAAGGAAAACTGTGAGGACCGGGTGTGAGTCGTGCTTGGGTAGCTCAGATGGTAGAGCACTTGTCCGCGAAAGGCAAAGGTCCCGAGTTCGAGTCTAGGCCTGGCACACAGTTTCAATCTGTCAGGAAGTTTCATATCAGTGCACACTCCACTGCAGAGTGAAAATCTCATTCAGTAGGGCTTTCCTTTGCTTAGTCTGTAAATTCAGATTCTTCAGTATCTCTGTGATGCTCTCTCATGGATCAAAGAAACCTGTTAGTCCTATTTGGTGTACAGGTTCCACTCACTTGAGCAATATTCGAGAACCGGTCGCACGAGTGGCATGTAAGCAATCTCTTTTTGATTGCACTCCCCCAGTACTCTACCAATACACCGATGTCAGCCACCTACTTTACCCACAACTAAGCCTATATAAACATTCCATTTTATATTTCTCCAATGTGTTACATCCAGAGATTTGTATGAGTTGGCCTATTCCAACATAGGCTCACTGATGTTATAGTCATAGGATAATATGTTTTTTCATTTTCTGAAGTGCACAATTTTGCATTTTTGAATATTTATGCAGCTTGTTTCAGACAGTACTTACTTTCAAACAACTGCCTCATCTGCAAAAAAGTTTGAAGTTACTGTTAATATTGTCTGCAAGGTCACTAATATACGACACGAACAGCAAGGGTCGCCAAATTTGTCCCTGGGGCACACCCAAAGTTACTTCTACATCTGACGATGACTCTCCATCCAGTGTGACATACTGTGTCTGCCCTACCAAAAAGTCCTCAATCCAGTCACAAATTTCATTTGATATCCCATATGAACGTGGTTTTGACAGTAGGCATAGGTGTGGTTCTAAGTCAAATACTTCCAGGAGCCAGTCGGTGTGGCCGAACGGCTCTAGATGCTTCAGTCTGGAACCGCGCGACCGCTACGGTCACAGGTTCGAATCCTGCCTCGGGCATGGATGTGTGTGATGTCCTTAGGTTAGTTAGGTTTAAGTAGTTCTAAGTTCTAGGGGACTGATGACCTCAGATGTTAAGTCCCATAGTGCTCAGAGCAATTTTACTTTCAGGAAATCAAGAAATACTGCATTCACCAGACTTCCTCGATCCAAAGCTTTCATGTAAGAAAAGTGGAAGTTGGGTTTCACACGATCGAAGATTTCGGAATCCGTGCTTGTTGCAATGGAGCAAGTCATTCTGTTAGAGATACATCATTTTGTTTGAGCTCAGGATGTGTTCTGTGGGTCTACAACAAATCACTGGATGGTAGTGTTGTGGATCACTTCTGCTGCTCTTCTTGTTGACAGGTATGACCTATGCTTCCTCCCAAGAACTGGACACAGCCCCCCCCCCCCCCCCATCTCCAAGGGATTTATGGTAAATTATAGTTAGAAAAGGGTTAACTCAGCTGCAAATTCAAATAGAATCTGATAAGCATTCCATTGGCCCCTGAATCTTTGTTCAGTTTTAATAATTTCTGCTGTTTCTCAATGCCACTGATGGTGACACTTAAGTCACCCACCTTTTCAGTTGGTCGAGGATTATATTGGGGCAGTTCTCCTGGGTTTTCATTTGTAAAGGGACATTTGAAAACTCACTTAAGCATTTCAGCTTTTGCTTTGCTACCCTCAATTTCAGTCCCTGTCTCATTTGCAAGTGACTGGAACCATTGGTGCCACTAACAGCCTTTCATATGACCAGAATTTCTTTGGGTTTTGTGAACGGTTATTTGACATGCTCCACCACACAAAGCAGTTGTTTACCCCAGTCTGCATAAATCAGTCAGCTGGAGTTCTTGCTGATTCTGTTACACAGTGTATGACGTCTCTTGAGATGTTATCGTGAGACGTCTGTCTGGAGGCTTCAGACAAGAGACTTCCTGAAATATACATCCAAACGTGAAAATCTCGTCTTTGGCATTGTTCATTTTGGGCTCGTGGAATCTCGCATCTTGCGTATTCCTCGGACTTGCAGTTGGCAATGAGGTCTCCCTGCATTTGTTATGGTGTCGTAACATTCGCTACTGCATGCCAACTCCATAGCTCAATGAATACCTCAAACAAAAGGTGACAAAACAAAGCCAAGACAAAAGTTGTGTTCAATAAATAACAAACCGTGGTTCACTATGGTCATTGCCCTCTCCAGAAATCCAAGCCCAATAGGTATTTTATTCCTGTTCCATCGATTATCATGCCGGCTCCCATAATCACTCATATTGTGTTATTCTTCACATAGGCCAACCTTGAAATGCCAAAACTCCTCCAAAATCCAGTATCTCTCTCTCTCTGTATACATCATACGTAGGAATACTATTAAAAAAATGGTTTGTGGAGCTTAAAGCTCACAAACACACTACAGTGATTTTCATCATCATTTTTCTTTTATCGCCCATACTGAAGGTGGAGTGAGTTGTCTGCTTTGCTCATTACCCTTGCTTTATTTTTTATTTGTATCAACTGCACTTCTGTTGTTAGATGCAAGCAATAGTTTTAAGTGTTTGAAACACTCAGATCCTTCGATTTATGCCAATTCGGCATCTAAGTGTCGTAAAAATTTTCTCCTGTTGCTTAACTTTCTGTTTCCTGCTTGTCAATTGTCACTCACCATTCTTTGCATCCTTCTGCTTTTCTTATCTTCAGCTACCATAATATGATTGATAAGCTGGAGATAAGGCTAAAATAAGTAACACAAGTTATGTATGTGGGGAACCGCAGTTTAATCTGTGCATAGTGACCATTTTGTTTAAAAAATTGCTTTGTCACAGTCTTTTATTCTGCTTGTATCTGCTAATCCTTATTTGTTGTGTAATCAAGACACAACTGGTTTTGCAGTAAGGAATTGAATCTTCAGGTTAAATTTGGCTGGATTATGTTAAGCCATTAAACCAATATAATTTCCCAACATTTTATAATCATCTAATGCAATCAATGTTGAGAAATCCACCAATAATTGTAGATAATTATGGGTCACTGAGGGACATTATAATCTGGACCAGTGTTGAACATCTGATATTATTTAGAAAAACAGCTATCTCAGTTGCGTCTGCACACAATGTTATCATTTCTTCATTGCATCCGAGATACCTGTTTTTCTAAGTAATAGGAGTTCAGCATTGCTCCACATTAGAATGTTCCTCAGTGATGTCCCTTAATGATCTAAGATTATTGATGGATCTGCCAACATCCATTGCATTTGGTGGTGCCAGGATATTTGCCTTATAGAATGTTGGAAGATTATATTAATTTAATGGTTTAATTTAATCCAGCAAAATTTAGCCTGAAGTTGTGATTCATTATCACGAAACTGGTTGTACCTTAATTCCACAGTATGTGGGGATTAGCAGCTACAAGCAGACTCTACAGTGTTTTAGAAGATTTCACCATTAAAATAAATAATTGAATTGTGATACATCATACTCTATAACAGAGCTGGGCACAGTGAATAACGTGGATACTCCAAGTAGCTGCAAAAGAGGGAGATGGAAAGTGAAAGTAATGAAATGATGAAAAAAGTAGTAGTAACAGTGAGGGAGGTGTGGACAGAGGTAGGAAGTGGCTGAAGATATGACTGGTTAGTATAACTGGACTTCATTGCTTTGCTCCACATACATTATGTGATCAAAAGTATCCGGACACCTGGTTGAAAATGACTTACAAGTTCGTGGCGCCCTCCAACGGTAATGCCGGAATTCCGTATGGTGTTGGCCCATCCTTAGCCTTGATGACAGCTTCCACTCTCACAGGCATACGTTCAATCAGGTGCTGGAAGGTTTTTTGAGTAATGGCAGCCCATTCTTCACGGAGTGCTGCACTGAGGAGAGGTATCGATGTCGGTCGGTAAGGCCTGGCACGATGTCGGCGTTCCAAAACATCCCAAAGGTGGCCTATAGGGGTCAGGTCAGGACTCTGTGCAGGCCAGTCCATTACAGGGGTGTTATTGCCATGTAACCACTCCACCACAGGCCATGCATTATGAATAGGTGCTTGATCGTGTCAAAAGATACAATCGCCATTCCCAGATCGCTCTTCAACAGTGGAAAGCAAGAAGGTGCTTAAAACGTGAATGTAGGCCTGTGCTGTGATAGTGCCACGCAAAACAAGAAGGGGTGCAAGCCCCCTCCATCGAAAACACGACCACGCCATAACACCACCTCCTCAGAGTTTTACTGTTGGCACTATACACGCTGGCATATGAGGTTCACCAAGCATTCGCCATACCCACACCCTGCCATTGGATCGCCACATTGTGTACCGTGCTTCATCACTCCACACAACATTTTTCCGCTGTTCAATCTTCCATTATTTATGGTTCTTACACCAAGTGAGGCATCATTTGGCATTTACCGGCATGATGTGTGCCTTATGAGCAGCCGCTCGATGATGAAATCCAAGTTTTCTCACCTCCCGCCTAACTGTCATAGTACTTGCAATGGATCCTGATGCAGTCTGGAATTCCTGAGTGATGGTCTGGATAGATGTCTGCCTATTACACATTACGACCCTCTTCAACTGTCGGTGGTCTCTGTCAGTCGACAGACGAGGTCGTCCTGTACCCTTTTGTGCTGTACGTGTCCCTTCACGTTTCCACTTCACTGTCACATTGTAAACAGTGGACCTAGGTATGTTTAAGAGTGTGGAAATCTCGCGTACAGACATATGATACAAGTAACACCCAATCACCTGACCACGTTTGTGAGTTCCATGGAGCACCCCATTCTGCTCTTTCACGATGTCTAAGGACTACTGAGGTCACTGATATGAAGTACCCGGCAATAGGTGGCAGCATAATGCACCTAATATGAAAAAAGTATGTTTTTGCGGGTGTCCAGATACTTTTGATCACTTAGTGTATGTTGTTGCTTGTTGTAGCCATCTGCTACAGGTGATTGTGCTGACTATCACATAAATCTCAATGGGTTTGCAAATAACTTTTAAGAGCCTTTCCTTTTGTTGCCATGTGAAGGAGCCAGTGGCTCTGGAAGTTAATGGTCATGTTGCTCCTTCCAATTTCTATCCTTTTTTTTTAAAGTTCTGTCTGTGTTTGTTACTGTTTAGTTTTTCTTTCTCGTTTGCTTCGGGTTTAATGGGTGATGTAACTTTGATTATTGACACTTAGAAGATGTGACAAACACACTAAAGAGACAGCCTACATTACACTTGTCTGTCCTCTGCTGGAATATTGCTGTGCAGTGTGGGATCCCTACCAGGTAGGATTGACGGAGGACATCGAAAAAGTGCAAAGAAGGGCAGCTCGTTTCATGTTATCGTGCAATAGGAGTGAGAGTGTCACTGATATTATACTTGAGTTGGCGTGGCAGTCACTGAAACAAAGGCGGTTTTCTTTGCGGCAAGATCTCTTTATGAAATTTCAATCATCAGCTTTCTCTTCAGAATGCGAAAATATTTTGTTGACACCCACCTACAAAGGGAGAAATGATCATCATAATAAAATAAAGAGAAATTAGAGCTCGAATGGAAAGATTTAGGTGTTCCTTTTACCCACGTCCCTTTCGAAAGTGGAGTGGTAGAGTGGTGGTATGAAAATGGTTCAATGAACCCTGTGCCAGGCACTTAAGTGTGAATTGCAGAATAACCTTTTAGATGTACATGAATCTAAATGTAGGCTGATGCGGAGTATTGACATTTTGAATAGAAACTGTCTTTCCCACATGTTAGTCTCCATTGTACAATGCAAATTCCTTTTACTTATTTTCCATGTATTATGAAGCACAATTGTTACAGTAATAACTATCTCATAATTTAGACAACGTCAAAATATATGGGAAAGAGAATGCATTATATTTGCAGGTAGATAGTACTTATCTTGCAAAGCTGGTCTCAGTGTTAGGCTTGGTTCCTTGGTTCCTGTGTAAGCTGTTGGAAAGATTTAGTCCAGGGTCATTTAAAAGTGGCTGGAGTATTATATTGCTTTTAATCATTTTCTTCTTTTATTTGCATGTACTTGAAACATAATTCACTAGCACATATATGATACTTTTCAAATACACATTGAGCAACTTGCTTCAGCCATACAAAGACCATAACTGATCAGAGAACAACAGGCACCAAACTTGGTAGATGCTAAACACACCTTTCTCTGTCTTAACACTACCTAATGCTGACTGAAGCAGCTGTGTTCCCTCTTGATGTCAATAATACATTATGTATCAAGAGTCCATCCAGTACCCTCTAGAACAGGTTATAGTCTAAATTAGAATTAATGCAGCTGTCTTAATTGAAATTGTTTTTCAGATTTAATTTACACATTGTTTATTTAAATGAAGAATTATAGCCTTCATGGTTAATAACAATGGTTGAAGATTTTGATGATGTGAAAAATAGAAGCTTCTTGTTATTTTATAGAATAGATTTCATTTTTTATAGTAAAATTAGAGAAACTATAACTGAAGACAGAAATTTTGTTTGCATGAAGAAGCATAACAATCTTATATTTATTGGAAATTTGTTTTAGGTCTTTTAAGTTGACAAATGTGATTACTAATTTTCATGGTACAAGATTGATATTACGAAATAGATCAGCATGAATAATAAAAATATATTAATGGGAAAATAGTTTTTTTGGCAAGAAGATACGTTCAAATATACCTACAGATGAGAAATATAAGTCAGAAAATTAACCCAAATCTGGACAACATTTATACGGAATCAAAAATTTTGGTTAACATGTGAAAGTTCTGGAGAAACTAGGTTCATTACACTGTTAAGGAATCTGCTGTCAGCATATTACTGTGTGACAGGTACAGCAGTGATTACGATGACGACACGTGGAAGGGCGTAAAGACTGACGGGGAGGCAATACGGACTTTCTGCGATCTCCCGAACTTGCGTAATGTACGCGTGTTTCGCCCTGCCAAATCCCGTGTCTTCCGTGCGCTCTACAACAGGTGTCGCAGACTGTCCACGCTGCGCCTGCACGCTGCACAGAAGCTCAGCTACTCGGTAAGTGTACAGTGCTGATGGTCGATATAGGAGGCTCTCTCTTTTGTTTCCCTTTTTAGGGTTCCGTGCCTCAGTCGGTAGAAATGGAACCCTTATAGGATTGTCTAGTTGTCTATCTGATTGTTAAAGACCCTTTTTCTCAGGAAAGTGCAGGCATATAAAGTTGAAATTTCTGTCTTTTACTAGGACCTATGGTTCCTTGGTGATGTAAAAAATTGAGGCTTCTAAGTCAGTGCAGTAAAAAGATCGGCCATTTATGTAACATATTTTGTTACTCACAAAGACTCTTGTCAAACCCTATAGGCTACTTTCCATTAGCCTTGAATTGTGAAATTTGGTGGAAAGGAATGTTTCAAAGTACAGCCAAATGAAAAAATCTGAAAACTGTAAATTTGTAATTATTTCATATGACAGAAATTGTTTCTTATCTGACTCCATCCATTCGTACATCAGTTAAGTCGCCTTTTTCTCAGGAGCAGGTAGACATATCAAATTGAAATTTATGTCACATACTCAAATGCAGTAAAAAAGCAGGCAAAAGGAATACAAACGTCTCAAAAATGAGATCGACAGGAAGTGCAAAATAGCTAAGCAGGGATGGCTAGAGGACAAATGTAAGGATGTAGAGGCGTATATTACTGCGGGTAAGATAGATACATCCTAAAGGAAAATTAAAGAGACCTTTCGAGAAAAGAGAACCACTTACATGAATATCAAGAGCTCAGATGGAAACCCAGTTCTATGCAAAGAAGGGAAAGCAGAAAGGTGGAAGGAGCATACAGAGGGTCTATACAAGGGCGATGTTCTTGAGGACAATATTATGGAAATGGAAGAGGATGTAAATGCAGATGAAATAGGAGATAAGATACTGCGTGAAGAGTTTGACAGAGCACTGAAAGACCCGAGTCGAAACAGGGCGACGAGAGCAGACTACATTCCATTAGAACTACTGACGGCCTTCGGAGAGCCAGTCCAGACAAAACTCTACAATCCGGTGAGCAAGATGTATGAGACAGGCGAAATGCCCTCAGACTTCAAAAAAATATAATAATTCCAATCCCGAAGAAAGCAGGGGTTGACAGATGTGAAAATTACCGAACTATCAGTTTAATAAGCCACGGCTGCAAAATACTAACACGAATTCTTTACAGACGAATGGAAAAACTGGTAGAAGCTGACCTCGGGGAAGATCAGTTTGGATTCCGTAGAAATGTTGGAACACGTGAGGCAATACTGACCCTACGACTTATCTTAGAAAATAGATTAAGGAAAGGCAAACCTACATTTCTAGCATTTGTAGACTCAGAGAAAGCGTTTGACAATGTTGACTGGAATACTCTCTTTCAAATTCTGAAGGTGGCAGGGGTAAAATACAGGGAGCGAAAGGCTATTTACAATTTGTACAGAAACCAGATGGCAGTTATAATAGTCGAGGAGCATGAAAGGAAAGCAGTGGTTGGAAAGGGAGTGAGACACGATTGTAGCCTCTCCCCGATGTTATTCAATCTGTATATTGAGCAAGCAGTGAAGGAAACAAAAGAAAAATTCGGAGTAGGTATTAAAATCCATGGAGAAGAAATAAAAAGTTTGATGTTAGCCGATGACATTGTAATTCTGTCAGAGACAGCAAAGGACTTTGAAGAGCAGTTGAACGGAATGGATGGTGTCTTGAAGGGAGGATATAAGATGAACATCAACAAAAGCAAAACGAGGATAATGGATTGTAGTTGAATTAAGTCGGGTGATGCTGAGGGAATTAGATTAGGAAATGAGACACTTAAAGTAGTAAAGGAGTTTTGCTATTTGGGGAGCAAAATAACTGATGATGGTCGAAGTAGAGAGGATATAAAATGTAGACTGGCAACGGGAAGGAAAGCGTTTCTGAAGAAGAGAAATTTGTTAACATCAAGTATAGATCTAACTGTTAGGAAGTCGTTTCTGAAAGTATTTCTATGGAGTGTAGCAAAGTATGGAACTGAAATGTGGACGATAAATAGTTTAGACAAGAAGCGAATAGATGCTTTGGAAATGCTGAAGATTAGATGGGTAGATCACATAACAAATGAGGAGGTATTCAATAGAATTGGGGAGAAGAGAGATTTGTGGCACAACCTGACTAGAAGAAGGGATCGGTTGGTGGGGCATATTCCGAGGCATCGAGGGATCACCAATTTAGTATTGGAGGGCAGCGTGGAGGGTAAAAATCGTAGAGGGAGACCAAGAGATGAATACACTAAGCAGATTCAGAAGGATGTAGGTTGCAGTAGGTACTGGGAGATGAAGAAGCTTGCACAGGATAGAGTAGCATGGAGAGCTGCATCAAACCAGTCTCTGTACTGAAGACCACAACAACTCAAATCTATAGGTCCTTGGCGCTGTAATAAAATGTAAGTTTGTAAGTTAATGCAACCAAAAGCTACAGCCATTTAGGTCACATATTTTGATGCTTGCAGCCTTTCTCATCAAAATCCATAGAGTACTTCACATTGGCCCAGAATCATGAAATTTGTCAGGAAGCAATATATCCCAGTACAACTAAAGTAAAAATTCCGAAAACTGTAAATTTGTAATTATATATCATGGAAACGAAACAAAATTCTGATTTATCAGACTGATCATCTGTCTGTCCGTCCGTCCGTCCCTCTATTAAGACCCATTTTTCTCAGGAACTGGCTGATGTAGCAAGTTGAAAGATATGTTACATACTAAGGTCTACAGTCCCTTGGTGGTGTAATAAATGTTAGCTTCTAAGTCAGTGCAGTGAAAAGGTATGGCCACTTATGTCACATATTTGGATAATTGTGAACTTACTCATCAAAATGTATAGGGTCAGGTCATGGCCAGGAGTTGTAGTGCTGTTCTGTGGCCGATTGAATGTGGGCATAGGTCAGGACGTTCTGGACGGTGTATTCTGTGGTGGTGTCAGTGCCAGACCACTACACGCTACGCTGCACAATTAGCTTCATTCTGTGCATTCAT
The DNA here is from genome assembly GCF_023898315.1 of Schistocerca nitens. NCBI lineage: Eukaryota > Metazoa > Arthropoda > Insecta > Orthoptera > Acrididae > Schistocerca > Schistocerca nitens. The sequence goes on from NC_064625.1 coordinate 143,661,204, forward strand.
CATGTGCAGTGAGGAGGACCTTCAGTATGTGGGGTGGAGCGTGGGAAGAACTACCACCTGCCTTTCAGAATTGACACCATCAGTGGCGTTAAGATATTGCCGTAATGAAACATAGGTGTGGCATTCCGGGTCGGTGCCCTTAGGCAGCTGTGGCCGACCTCACTGTATAGCAGCGTGCGATTTGCAGGGGGGGATGGGGGGGGATTTCCCCCCCTCTGCATCAGACCATCCCCTCCTCTGGTTTTAGTTTATGCATCCCAACCTGGGATGTTTATTTCACAAGCATGGAGTAAAACTTTACATATAATATAAATTTGTGGAGCCGAACACTGAAAGTTTACTATTAATACTACTAACATGTTTGCTTATTAATTTTGAAACAGTGTTATGTAGTAGTTAAGCATTTCAAAACATTTAGAACTAAATGACAAGACGACGCACGCCACGTTTCCGCAGCGTGCCACAATGTTGCGAGACGTTGCCCCAGCGTAAACGAGGCTTTAGAGCCATGTCTGTATTGTATGGTGGATGTGATGTGTTGCGTACAAAACCAAAACCTGCAATCAGATCCAAACGTCGTGGAAAACTGTGAAGAGGTGTCATCCTGCAACAAGATAACGCTCGCACACATTCTGCCAAATGGACAGCCGACGCAATAAAGGAGTTGAGATTCGAGGTGCTGGAACATCCACCGTACAGTCCAAACCTGGCTCCAAGCGATTTTCACATGTTTGGACCCTTAACGGAAGCACTACAGGGAAGAAGATTTGAAATTGATGAAGACGTCATTGCTGCCGTGCAAAATTGGTTACATATGCAACCGATAAACGTATTTTCTGATGAAATAAAAAAGGTCGTAAAACGTTGGGAAAACTCCATTGAACTCCAGGGAGGTTACGTAGAAAAATAAAGCAAGTTTCAGTTTTCTATCATCAGAATAAGTACAGCTTTTCACAAATGTGCCTTTACTTTTTGAATTCCCCTCGTATACCTGTATGTAGATGATTTTGTAAATAAGCTTTACCTATAATGTACTTTTAAAGATATAACAAGGGATGGCTTTTCTGATAGTGCATACGCGTGAATAGTGAGTTTCGGCATTAACATCTATTTATAAATAACTGTTTAACCACGATTAACGCCACGGTCCAAGTTAGTAACATATATAATTATAATAACCCCCTAAGAAATCCCCCCCCACTGATAAAAGCACAAATCGCACACTGCTGTACAGCAGAAAACACCTTGCAGAGTAGGGGGTAATGGCTTGTTTTTGCTGCTATTTTGTGTACTGTAGGCATAAATTCGTTGAGGGTGTGTCACTGATTTGTGTCTAAAGCAGAACACAGTGTTTCATTCCTGTCAAACTCTGCATCTTTTGGTAAGTTTCAAATGGGGACTGAACAGTGAAATTGAGGGGCTTGTGATCAGTGATATTGTGAAAATTAACACTGTAGAGATATATGTGAATCTTCCTGACACCATACTGGGTAGTCAGTGCCCCCTTTCTCAATTGTTGAGGAATTCCCCTGTGGTGCATTTAATGTTTGAGATGCAATCACAAAGGGCTGTTCCATGATGTTGGCATATTTGTGGGACAACGTGACACTAATGCCACAATCTGATGCATCAGTGGCTAGTGTTAAGCATTTGTCATGATGTAGCACAGGGACAACCTCAGGCTTTTTCAAACTGCAAGAAAGCATTTTATACTTTTTTATATATAGATTAAATGGATGGGAAATGTGGGCTGCATTTGGAATAAATTTTGCACAATAATATATTTTGCCCACTTGTTCTTTCTGGTTCTTTGGAGCGATTAAATTGGTGATTGCATCCACGCTTCTGCATGAACGTGAGCCCTTCTTTATGTAATACATGTCCCAGGTGCTTGGCACTTGGCTCAAAGAAACTACATTTATCGGTGGGACAACACAGGCTAAGGACTTGGAGCCGCTTGAATAATACACTGAAGAGCCAAAGAAACTGATACACCTGCCTAAATTGTGTAGGGCTCTCTGCAAGCACACAGAACTGCCGCAGAATGATGTGGCGTGGACTCGACTAATGTCTGATGTAGTGCTGGAGGGAATTGACACCGTGAATCCTGCAAAGTTGTCCGTAAATCCGTAACAGTATGAGGAGGTAGAGATCTCTTCTGAACAGCACGTTGCAAGCCATTCCAGATCTGCTCAATAATGTTTGGTGGCCAGTGAAAGTGTTTAAACTCAGAAGAGTATCCCTGGAGACACTCTGTAGCAATCCTGGAAGTGTGTGGTGTTGCATTGTCCAGCTGGAAATGACCGAGTCTTTCGGAATGCACAGTGGATATGAATGGCTGCAGGTGATCAGACAGGATGCTTATGTATGAGACACCTGTCAAGAGTCATATATAGATTACTCCAACTGCACATGCCTCACACAATTTCAGAGCCTCCACCAACTTGAACAGTCCCCTGCTGACATACAGGATCCATGGATTCATGAGGTTGTCTCCATACTCATACACATCCATCCACTTGATACAATATGAAATGAGATGCGTCCGATAAGGCAACTTATTTCCAGTCATCAACAGTTCAATGTCTGTGTCGACAGGCACAGGCGAGGCATAAAGCTTTGTGTCATGCACTACAACAAGGGTGCACAAGTAGGCTTTTGGCTCCAAAAGCTCATATCGTTGATGTTTAATGGAATGGTTCACACGCTGAGACTTGTTGATGGCCCAGAATTGAAATCTGCAGCAATTTGCGGAAGGGTTGCACTTCTGCCATGTTGAACCATTCTCTTCAGTCGTCGTTAGTCCCGTTCTTGCAGGATCTTCCTCTGGCCTGATATTCACGGTACCCTTGTGAAATGAAATGGTTGTACGGGAAAATCCCCACTTCATCGCTACCTCGGAGATGCTGTGTCCTGTCGCTGGTGCACCAACTGTAACACGACGTTCAAACTCACTTATATCTTGATAACCTGCCATTGTAGCAGCAGTAACTGACCTACCAACTGTGCCAAACACTTGTTGTCTTATACAGGGTGAGGCAGTGAAACGGCACGATTTTGTAAAACCACCAAAGATTTATTTACAAGTAAAATCATAATAGTTGAACATGGATCTCAAGTACAAGAGTGGAAATTAAAGATTTAACTTAAAAACAATCATTTTTTAAATATGGTGTCAGTGAGGTGTCGTCCTTGGTTTTGCACACATTGTCTAAGCCTGAGATGAAATTGTCCCATGACGTTTCGTAGCATCTGTACTGGAATGTTGTTAATTTCCTGTCGAATTCGCTCCTTCAGGTCTTCTTTTGTTCTTGGTGGATTTTCCTGGAAGACTTTGCACTTGAGGTAGCCACAAAGAAAAAAGTCTGGTGCCGTCAGATCTGGTGAACGGGCAGGCCAGGGGAAATCGCCATTCCTGCTGATTAGACGTCCTGGAAATGCAAGTCTGAGCAATTCCATTGACACATTAGCAGTATGGCTTGTTGCACCATCTTGCTGGAAGAGTGTTTCAGCATCTGGATCATGTCGATCAATTCCATGCAGACCAAAAATGGTCAACATGTCAGCATAACGTCCAGCGTTTACCGTCACTGTGTTGCCATCTTCATCTTCAAAAAAATAGGGCCCCACGATTCCACGAGATGACATTGCGCACCAGACTGTTACTTTTTCAGAATGGAGAGGTTTTTCATGAAGTTCGTGCGGGTTATCTGAGGACCAATATCTGAAGTTTTGCTTATTTACGTACCCACTAAGATGAAAGTGGGCTTCATCACTCATCCATAAGTTATGCACTCTTTCTTCATTTCGTTCAATAACGTTAAGCATTGACTGGCAAAAGCGTATACGGTTATTGTAGTCATTAGGTTTAAGGGCTTGCACTACCTGAATTTTGTATGGATGATAGTGAAGGTCACTCTTCAAAATCCGTCTTACTGATCGATTGCTGAGACCAAGTTCTGCGCTGTGCCGTCTCGCGGATTTTCGCGGACTTCGTCCCAACGCTTCGCGCACACGATTAATGTTCTCGGGTGTCCGGATTGTTTTTGTGCTGCCGCCTCTTTTCTTTGTTTTGCTAGCAGTAGCTTCAAAGGTTTTAACCCAAAGGAGAATGGCTTTCCTTGATGGCACGGGAGCCCGTGGCGGCAGGTTGAATTCACGACGAAAGGCGCGTTGAGCACCAACCACACTATCCGCGTTTTTGTAATATGCCTTTACGGCATATGCGCGTTGCGCACTCGACCAACGCTCCATGGCTACTGAAACTTCCACCACTCTAGACGCCCAAGGTCACTTCCCCCACTCTCGCAACCCCCCTCAGCGCCTGACAACCACTATCGACATCGTGCCGTTTCACTGCCTCACCCTGTATAGGCATTGCCGAATGCAGCGCCATATTCTGCGTGTTTACATATCTCTGTATTTGAATACGCATGCCCATACCAGTTTATTTGGCACTTCAGTGTAGATTAAGTGGATGGAGTATGTAGGCTGCATTGGGAATAAATTTTGTGTAATAATATATTTCGCTCAAGTACGACTGTAGTTCTTCCTGGTTCTCAGGAGCAGATAAATTGGTGATTATGCTGTGGTTTTGTGTGGGCGTGAGCCGTTCTTTATATTGTATATGTGCCAGGTGCTTTACAGTTAGCTCAGAGGAACTACATTTATCGATGGGACATCACAAGCTAAGGATTTGGAGCTGCTAGAATAGTATTTGTAGGTTGTGAAGTTGGGTATACCTCGGATGAGTTGCTCAAGGTATCTTTCAAATGTCACGGAAGAACTTGCAGCCCCGAATGGCAGTCTGTTGTAATGTTACATGCCAAATGACATATTAATAACAAGAAACTCTTTCAGTGATCATCTCCAGGCAGTTGAAAGAAGGCATCAGTGGGTCTGTCTTTGAAAAAAAAATTGCTTGAGCACTAATGGTAGACCTAAAATCACCATGAATCCTAAGTGACCCAGTATATCTGTTTCTTCTTTAACTTGACTGAGCGTGATGAAAGGCACCAGGTGTGCTCTTAAAGCTTAGGTGCTACTGATTGCTTTAAGGATATACACTATGTGATCAAAAGTATCCGGATACCCCCAAAAACATATGTTTTGCATATTAGGCGCATTGTCCTGCCAGGTCCTCCATATAAGTGACCTAAGTAGTCGTTAGACGTCATAAGAGAACAGAATGGGGCTCTCCACTGAACTCACGGGCTTTGAACGTGGTCAGGTGATCGGGTATCACATGTGTCGTCCGTCTGTATGCAAGATTTCCACAGTCCTAAACATCCCTAGGTCCACTGTTTCCGATATGATAGTGAAGTGGAAACATGAAGGGACATGTACAGCACAAAAGCATACTGGCCGACCTAGTCTGTTGACTGACAGCCCACCAACAGTTGAAGAGGGTCATAATGTATAGTAGGCAGACGTCTATCCAGACCGTCGCACAGGAATTCCAAACTGCATCAGGATCCACTGCAAGTACTAAGACAGTTAGGCGGGAGGTGAGAAAACATGGATTTCAAGGTCGAGCGGCTGCTCGTAAGCCATACATCACGCCGGTAAATGCCAAACGACGCCTCGCTTGGTGTAAGGAGGGTAAACATTGGACGATTGAACATTGGAGGAACGTTGTGTGGAGTGACGAATCACGATACACAATGTGGCGATCTGATGGCAGGGTGTGGGTATGGCAAATGCTCGGTGAACATCTGCTGCCGTGTGTAGTGCCAACAGTGAAATTCGGAGGCGGTGGTGTTATGGTGTGGTCGTGTTTCTCATGGAGGGGGCTTGTACCCCTTGTTGTTAAGCGTGGCTCCATCACAGCACAGGCCTACATTGATGTTTTAAGCAGCTTCTTGCTTCCCGCAGTTAAAGAGCAATTGGGGGATGGCGATTGCATCTTTCAACACGATCGAGCACTGTTCATACTGCACGGCCTGTAGCAGAGTAGTGGTTACGCGACAATAACATCCCTGTAGTGGACTGGCCTGCACAGAGTCCTGATGTGAATCCTGTAGAACACCTTTGGGATGTTTTGAAATGCCAACTTCGTGCCAGGCCTCACCGACCGACATCGATACCTCTCCTCAGTGCAGCACTCCACGAAGAATGGACTGCCATTCCCCAAGAAACCTTCCAGCACCTGATTGAACGTATGCCTGTGAGGGTGGAAGCTGTCATCAAGGGTAAGGATGGACCAACACTGTATTGAATTCCGGTATTACCAATTGAGGGCACCACAAACTTGTAAATAATTTTCAGCGAGGTGTCCGGATACTTGTGATCACATAGTGTATGGGCAGACAGCAGATTGGTTTTTATACAAAATTGCAATACACTGTTTTATTCCTCTCTCTTTTGGCTACAAAACCCCAATTTTCAACATAATTTCCATTCAGTGCGACAGCCCTACACTACCTTAGTGTGAGAGCCTGTAAGCCCGAATGGTACCACTCTACTGTTCGACCGTGCAGCTGATGTCTTCCTGCATGAGTAACCTCCCCATTGTCCACATACTGCTTCCCTTGGTGTGCGTCCTTTAATTGGGGCAAACAGATGAAAGTCGGAAGGTTCAAGATCCAAGCTGTAGGGTGGATGAGGAGGAACAGTCCCACGAAGTTTTGTGACAGAGGCCTTGCGATGTCAAGGAAAAGGAGAAGTCTGTTTGCATTTTCGTGACGAGGAACATGGTGAACTTGGTTTTTCAATTTCTTGAGGGTAGCCAGTTCAGAGTTAATCATTGCACCATGAGGAAGGGCATCAAGCAGAGTAACCCTTGAGCATCCCAGCTGAGGATGCAGCTTTGAACTTTTTCTTTGGAGAAGAGGTGGTGAGTTGCAACACCGTGGATTGCTGATTTGTTTCTGGTTTGGAGTGAAGAAGCCGTGTTCCATCTCCTGTGACAATATTTGACAAAAAATTGTCAGGAACAACCTCATAACAGGCAAGCAATTCCCTACAAATGGTCCTTCATTGCTCTTTATGGTCTTCCGTTTGGTGGTGAGGAACCTGAACTGGTGGATGTGTCTGTCATCCCTACCAGTTGTGCAGTGAGGGGTTTGATTGTAGTCCTTTGATCACCTCAAATGAGAGTGTCTGCACGTTCCAACATTGTGGGAGTCACAGCTGTGTGTGGCCAGCTGGCACATGGGAGACTGGACAGGTTTCTGTGACCTTGTTGCGATGATGACAGATGCTTTGCCCAATGACTCGCCATGCTTTTGTTCAGTGCTGAGTCTCAATAGGCATTCTGCAAGTGCCTGTGAATATCTGTGATGCTATGGTTTCCTGTCAAAGAAACTCAGTGACAGCTCTCTGCTTGGAACACACCTCCGTTATGGACGCCATTTTTGAAGGCTACAAATAGTGCTGCCATGTATCAGAACTATAGGGGCTGATGTGGGAATATTCCGTGATGTCCCACAACAAATTAAGCACTTCTTCAACTGAAACTGGCCAAGAAAAAAGTGCTGCATTACTTATTGAATGCGCCTCGTATACTGGTGTGCGCAATACTTCAGTACAGAGGTAACTTTCACATTGTGTGTCATTTCCAAGCAAAATACCTCGATGAAACTTGGACCGTATGTAGAAAGAACTGCTACAGTATATTACAGAAGGTAACTGAAAGAAACACCCAATGAGACAAATAGAAATGACACATTCACTGAAAGACAATAATTTCACTGAAGTCGCCATGATTTGTGATAGCCCTGGGACATTACAAAAGGTAAGACGTGGTTCTTACAAGGGTTCGGATATAGGTCGGGGGAACATACGGGCCAGTTCGATCACTGAATATCCACTCGTTCGGCGAGCACATTCACTTGCGCAGTTTCATGTGGTCATTCATAAAAATGAAATCTGGGGCAAAATACATATGAAAAGATGCAGATGAGGAAGGAGTACAGTGTCACAAAAATGTTGATCTTCGAAAGTTACATCTGGTATTCGATGCAGGCGACTACTTAACTAGGGTACCAGTTCTGTGAGTGTGATCTGTCAATCGTAAGTTAGTAATTACCTGTCCCTCCTCCTGTACCTTGAAATATTCCTGCTATGCAGTGCCACTCGTAGCTACATTGAACTTCTTGACCATCTGCAGAATTTGTTGTGATAATGAAAGATTGTGTTTGCTACACACTTGCTATGAAATCAAGTAACGACTTCTTTACAGAATCTTTCTGTATTTAACAGTTCCCAAAATACTTTCAACATATTGCTTAAACATTCACATTTAAGCTTTTAATAAACCAGACTTGTCAACAGATGAATCATTAGTATTCCAAAGTCAAGAAGTAAGTAATTCCTCACAATCTTAATTCCCCCCCCTTTTTTTTTTTAAAAAAAAAGCCATTGTCATTCCAGCCTCTTCTTCTTTGGTGTCCACTGCACCGCTTAGTTACAACATCAGAATGTAGATGGCTTCTTCCCACCAGTAAAACACTCGTCCTCCATTGCACCTTGTGGCTGTATGTTGCTTACATTTGTGTTTAACATCTGTGCATAAAAAAAATGCACACACAGTATTTGGTCTTTCCCCTATCACTTCTACTGTAAATTAAGGTTCCCACACTACAGTCTTTCATTGGCACAGTAGTAAGGAAGGGGGACATGTTGCTACCTTGGAAAGCAACATGTGCCCTCACAAACTGTGAGTGTACCATGTTCAGAGATTTGGAGGTCAGTATGCTCATGCAACATCATACCTCTCCACACCTACCACTGGTCCATCAGATGATCATGTTTGACTATGCTGGATGTATATTCATGTATATTGATGTGGTTAGCCCATTCTTCAGCCACATACTATTTTGCTTTTGAGTGGTAGTGCTCTGATTAAGGTAACTCATGCGTGAATGCCTGGAAAAACATTAATAATTTTTATTAAGCCTACACTGGTCGAACTAAAAAATGTTACCCCTTAATAGTATGAAAATTGTAGAACAGTAGGTGTGCTTCTTGCTGAACATTTTGATATACAATTAATTACTTTAGTTCTCACATTGATTTTATTAAAATTTTTTTGTGAAGATCAGTAAATTACAGATTTATTTGCAGATCCATACGTGGAATCTATGCACTGACTACCTCTCTTACTTAGCTGCTGAAACTTTTAAGGACTGATTAACTACATGCCTATTTAAAAAGCAGGCTACAATCACGTCATTTCAGCCAGAAGTTTTTATTCGAGAAATAATTACATCTGATAATGAAAATTAAGGATACTTTTTACAATTAATCAGTATGTATATATATATATATATATATATATATATATATATATATATATATATATATTCCTTCCTGTTGATTGTACATTAGTGTCTGTAGTCTACTTTCCTCCAAACAGTACCAAGAAACATCCCAAAAATTTCAGTTATATTTGAACTGTGACTCACCTCTGTTGTTCGTAACACATTCCAGTTGCATAATCTTCTTGGTTTACATGTTTCTCATTCCCTCTCTTCCTTTTCTTGTTTCTCATTGTTATTCATTGTTATTCTGGCCTCTTCAGGTGCCTCAGGGTCCCACTTTCAGTTTTGACCACTCTTGTGGATTAGTGATTGACTCAAACCCAATATTCCAAGCAGCTCTAGAACACCACACCTGCTAACTGCCCCACATTAAAACAGATTACCAACATAACAAATTTTGAGAATGACAAAATAGCAGCTACTCAGACTACAGAGAAGTTTATGAGAAAACAATGCTTAAAAACCACAACTCTCTGTTTGAATGTGCCAACTCACACAAATACCTGGGTGTGACACTTTGTAGGGATACGAAATGGAATGATCGCATAGACTCAGTTGTGGGTAAAGCGGGTGATAGGCTTTGGTTTATTGGTAGAATACTGGGAAAGTGCACTCAGTCTACAAAGGAGACTGAGTGATTTCTCTCGTGCCCTCCTACCACCAACTACTCCAGTCCAGTCACTAACATCATCTAGCCCATCAAAGGCAGGGCTACCTGTGAAACCAGTCATGTGATCTACAAGCTAAGCTGCAACCTCTGTGCTGCATTCTATGTAGGCACGACAACAGACTAGCTGTCTGTCCGCACGAACGGCCACCGACAAACTGTGGCCAAAAACTAAGTGTACCACCCTGTTGCTGAATGTGCTGCCAAACATGATATCCCTCATCTCAATGACTGCTTCACAGGCTGTGCCATACGGATCCTTCCCACCGACACCAGCTTTTCTGAATTGCGCAGGTGGGAACTTTCCCTGCAGTACATCCTACGTTCCCATAACCCTCCTGGCCTCAACCTTCATTAGTCACTGTCCTCACCCATACAGCACCCTCCCTGTTCCCATTCCAGCACTACACAGCCGTCATTTCACCGCCACACCCAGTCTTTTAATTTCTTTTTCTTTCTCTCCTTTCTGCCACTTACCCCTCCCCCCTCCGCACCTTCTCTCCTGCCCTCCGTCTAAACTGCAACACTTGACTGTCCGCCACCCCCACCATACTATACCTCCACCTCCCCACCCCAGTCTCCTCCTTACCCCCACCCAGTCACCACTCGCCACTCCCATCATACACTGGTGCTGCTGCTTGCCGTGTGGTTTCAGTTATCTGAGACTGCAGATGTGTGTGCAAGTTGCTCGCGCGCGTGTGTGTGTGTGTGTGTGTGTGTGTGTGTGTGTGTGTGTGTGTGTGTGTGTGTGTGTGTGTGTATCTTTTTGTTATGCCTATCGCAACTCAGCATCTCCACCATATGGTGAGTAGCAACTTTCATTTTCTAATATTGTTACATCCCATCCTGGATTTCCCACTGTTTGATTTTTGCTTGACGGCTTTTCTTCAATCCTAACCCTGCTCTGTTTTCCTTTGTCACTACTTTCTTTCGCGTCGCTACACTCAATGTCCATCCTTCTTTCTTTTCTTTCCTGTGTTTCTCTTGTTGCCTTATGGACCGCACTGCACGCTCTACTTATGAGCCACACTGTATCAACCGTCTCAGCTGCGCGCTTCAGATGGCCTCAAGACCACGTTTATTGTTGGTGCAGCATTTTTTGCCCCACATTACTGCCGCCGATATAATTAATCCTATACTTTCAAACTAGTCACACTCCCTGCGTCAGTTCCCATGTTTTTGCTTATTATCTCCCGCACCTTTCCTTTGTCACATGATCTTGTATCTCTACCTACAACATCCTCCCCACCCCCTACACTTTCTCCATTCTATCCCTGTTCGCACCCACTAAATGCACCTTATCCAGTCACATCTGCTATCCCCCTTAATCCAACTTATCTGCCAACTAACATGCTACCCACAGTAATATTCATATATTTATTAATTATTCTCTATTTGATCCTTGCAACTTCTCGCCAATTTTAGTGAGTTGTCGCCTTCTGCTATGGTCGTCCTCATCAGATTTCATCTCGTCTTTTCCCCTTGTGCATCCATTTCGTCCTTTCCATGATTTTTCACAGGTATTTGGGTGTATTTTTACATAATTTTTCGGACGTAATTCTTCTTCTTCTTCTTCTTCTTCTTCTTCTTCTTCTTCTTCTTCTTTTTTTTTACTTTTTCGCAAATTATTTTTTTTTTTTTTTTTTTTTTTTTTTTTTTTTTTTTTTTTTTTTGCACCACCATGGATCCTTACTCCTTCTGTCTGCATCAATACAGAAAAGTTTCCTTATCCCTAGCCAGATCCCAGTCCCACATACTGTTCCTGCATTGTTACTTGGCTCATGCAGTCCCCCCTAATGGCCTTACCATCAAATTACCCATCTCTGGTTGCCACCCCTCCTTGCAGTACCTTCTCTCCATCCGCAAAATTCTCCTGCTGTGTAATCACAAATTACTGGAACCCATAACACACATTGAAACTCTTTCCCTGCAGGAACTTGAGCAACATGCACACCACAACCTCTAAAAGCTCTCCATCCTGCTTACTTCCTATTCCCATCTCAGAGTACCATTGTCCACGACCTCTACAACCACCTCCAAACCTCCCCCACGCCCCCTCATAGCTGACAAACCCTGTCTCGCAGACCTACTACACTTACCCCACCCTCCAAAACTCCCTCCCACCACCACACAGAACCCAGAACCTAAAGAGACCTGCAACACAGTCATGAACCTTTCCTCCAGAAGCCTTAGCCCCACAGAAACATCAGTCCTTTCCAAAGGCCTCACCTTTTGCCACACTCCCAAATTCAATCATCCAGGACTTGTTAAAGACCTTCTCTCCTTTTCCCGGTCCCTACGGTGGAAACACTTTTTCGCCACCAACCCGACCGGCCAGACTCGACCGAAGACCAATATTGAACCTTGTGTAACTCAGTTCACTCATCTATCCAACTGTGATCCTCCCCTACTGCCTCCTAACCACCCCCTGTTAACTTTCCAGAGTTTCTTAAACTCGAACCTTGCTTTGCCATCATTCCTCAAATCCCTCAACATGCAAACTCCCCTTATCCTACCAACCTTGTACAAAAACAGATCTCCTGTGTCTTATCTTTCCAGTCTCCCACCACCTCCGAAAGTCCCACAGTCTGGCCACAAAGGAGCATTCCCCTCATAACTCAGTACCATCCGGGAATGGAGCAACTGAATTACATTCTCAACCAGGGTTTCGATTACCTCTCATTGTGCCCGGAAATGAGAACTGTCCTGCCCACTATCCTTCCCACACCTCCCACAGTGGTATTCCGCCGTCCACCAAACCTACACAATATACTCATCCATCCTTACACTACCCCTACTCCCAATCCCGTACCTCGTGGCTCATACCCCTGTAATAGACCTAGATGTAAGACCTGTCCTGTACATCCTCCTTCCACCACCTACTCCAGTCCGGTCACTACCACCACCTATCCCATCAAAGGCAGGGCTACCTGTGGAACCAGCCATGCGATTTACAAGCTAAGCTGCAACCACTGTGCTGCATTCTATGTAGGCACGACAACCGACAAGCTGTCTGTCCGCACGAGCGGCCACCGACAAACTGTGGCCATAAAACAAGTGGACCACCCTGTTGCTGAACACGCTGCCAAACATGATATCCCTCATCTCAATGACTGCTTCACAGCCTGTGCCGTACGGATCCTTCCCACCAGCTCCAGCTTTTCTGAATTGCGCAGGTGGGAACTTTACCTGCAATACATCCTACATTCCCGTGACCCTCCTGGCCTCAACCTTCCTTATTCACTGTCCTCACCCATCCAGCCCCCTCCCTGTTCCCATTCCAGCACTTCATAGCTGTCATTTCACCGCCACACCCAGTCTTTTAATTTTTTTTTATTTCTCTCCTTTCTGCCACTTACCCCTCCCCCCTCCGTACCTTCTCTTCTATCCTCCGTCTGAACTGCAACACTTCACTTTCCGCCATCCCCACCATACTGTACCTCTCCCTCCCTGCCCCAGCCTCCTCCGTACCCCCACCCAGTCACCACTCCCATCATGCACTGGTGCTGCTGCTCGCAGTGTAGTTTCAGCTCTCTGAGACTGTGTGTGTGTGTGTGTGTGTGTGTGTGTGTGTGTGTGTGTGTGTGTGTGCTGATAAAGGCCTTAATGGCCGACAGCTATAATTGTGTGAATGTTTTTGTTGTGCCTATCGCAACTCGTCTCACTAAGGGTAAGATAGATACTGCCTATAGGAAAATTAAAGAGACCTTTGGAGAAAAGAGAATCACTTGTATGAATATCAAGAGCTCAGATGGAAACCCAGTTCTAAGCAAAGAAGGGAAAACAGAAAGGTGGAAGGTGTATATAGAGGGTCTATACAAGGGCGACGTACTTCAGGACAATATTCTGGAAGTGGAAGAGAATGTAGATGAAGACGAAATGGGAGATACAATACTGTGCGAAGAATTTGACAGAGCACTGAATGACCTGAGTCGAAACAAGGCCCCAGGAGTAGACAACATTCCATTAGAACTACTGGCTGCCTTGGGAGAGCCAGTCCTGACAAAACTCTACCGTCTGGTGAGCAAGATGTATGAGACAGGCGAAATACCCTCAGACTTCAAGAGAATATGATAATTCCAATCCCAAAGAAAGCAGGTGTTGACAGATGTGAAAATTACCGAACTATCAGTTTAATAAGTCACAGCTGCAAAATTCTAACATGAATTCTTTACAGACGAATGGAAAAACTGATAGAAGCCGACCTCGGTGAATATCAGTTTGAATTCCGTAGAAATATTGGAACACGTGAGGCAATACTGAGCTTACGACTTATCTTAGAAGAAAGATTAAGGAAAGGCAAACCTACGTTTCTAGCATTTGTAGACTTAGAGAAAGCTTTTGACAATGTTGACTGGAATTCCCTCTTTCAAATTGTTAAGGTGGCAGGGGTAAAATACAGGGAGCGAAAGGCTATTTACAATTTGTACAGAAACCAGACGGCAGCTATAAGAGTCGAGGGGTATGAAAGGCAAGCAGTGGTTGGGAAGGGAGTGAGACAGGGTTGTTGCCTATCCCCGATGTTATTCAATCTTCAGCAAGCAATAAAGGAAACAAAAGAAAAATTCGGAGTAGGTATTAAAGTCCATGGAGAAGAAATAAAAACATTGAGGTTCACCGATGACATTGTAATTCTGTCAGAGACAGCAAAGGACTTGGAAGAGGAGTTGAACGGAATGGACAGTGTCTTGAAAGGAGGATATAAGATGAACATCAACAAAAGCAAAACGAGGATAATTGAATGTAGTCGAATTAAGTCGGGTGATGCTGAGGGAATTAGATTAGGAAATGAGACACTTAAAGTAGTAAAGGAGTTTTGCTATTCGGGGAGCAAAATAACTGATGATGGTCGAAGTAGAGAGGATATAAAATGTAGACTGGCAATGGCAAGGAAAGCGTTTCTGAAGAAGAGAAATTTGTTAACATCGAGTATAGATTTGTGTGTCAGGAAGTCGTTTCTGAAAGTATTTGTATGGAGTGTAGCCACGTATGGAAGTGAAACGTGGACAATAAATAGTTTGGACAAGAAGAGAATAGAAGCTTTTGAAATGTGGTGTTACAGAAGAATGCTGAAGATTAGATGGGTAGATCACACAACTAATGAGGAGGTATTGAATAGGATTGGGGAGAAGAGAAGTTTGTGGCACAACTTGACTAGAAGAAGGGATCGTTTGGAGGACATGTTCTGAGACATCGAGGGATCACAAATTTAGCATTGGAGGGCAGTGTGGAGGGTAAAAATTGTAGAGGGAGACCAAGAGATGAATGCACTAAGCAGATTCAGAAGGATGTAGGTTGCAGTAAGTACTGGGAGATGAAGCAGCTTGCACAGGATAGAGTAGCATGGAGTGCTGCATCAAACCGGTCTCAGGACTGAAGACCACAACAACAACATCGCAACTCAGTACCTCCTCTGAGTAGCAACTTTCCTTCTCTAATTTTGTTACATTCCATCTTTGATTTTCCATTGTTTAATATTGAAGCTTAAGACAACTTTATAAGATCCATTAAATACTTCTGAGTACTAAAAACCTTTCCTTGTTCTACATCTACACTCTGCAAGTCACCACGAGATGCATGGCAGGGGGTATGTCCCATAGTACAAGTAAATAGGGTTTCTTTCTGTTCCATTCGTGTGTCGAGTGTGGGGAGAATGATTGTTTGAATGCCTCTGTGCGTGCAGTAATTATTCTAATCTTATCCTCACGATTACTAAGTCAAGGATACGTAGGGGGTGGTAACAGATCCCTAGAGTCATCATTTAAAGCTGGTTCTTGAAACTTTGTCAATATAACTTTCTCTGGATAGTTTAGACCTATCTTCAAGAGTCTTCCAGGTCAGTTCCTTCAATATCTTTGTGACTCTCCTACAGATTAAACAACCCTGTGACCACTCGTGCTGCCTTTCTCTGTATCCATTCAATATCTCCTGTTAGTCCTATTTGGTACAGATCCCACACACTTGAGCAATATTCTAGGATGGGTCGCTCAAGTGATTTGTAAGCAATCTCTTTTGTAGACCGAGTGCCCTTCCCCAATGTTCTACCGATAAACTGAAGTCTACCACCTGCTCGGCACTAAGACAACCTATGTGATCACTCCATTTCATATTCCTTCAAAGTGTTATACTCAGGTATTTGTACGAGGTGGCAGATTCAAATAGTGGCTCGCTGATATTATCGTTGTAGGATACTATGTTTTTTCGTTTTGTGAAGTGCAAAATTTTAAATTTCTGAACATTTATAGCAAGTTGTCAATCTCTGCACCACATTGAAATCTCATCAAGAACTGACTGAATATTTATGCAGCCTCTTTCAGATAGTAACTCATTATAGATAATTGCATCATGTGCAAAAAGCCTGATTTTGCTACTAATATTGTCTGCGGGGTCATTAATATACAATATGAGCAATAGGGTCCCCACACACTTGCCTGGGGCACACCTGAAGTTACTTCTACATCTGACACTGACTCTCCATCCAAGATAACATGCTGTGTCCTCCCTACTGAAAAGTCCTCAGTCCAGTCACAAATTTCACTCGACACAGCATATGATCGTACTTTTGACAATAAGTGTAGGTGTGATACTGAGTCAAATGCTTTTACTACATCAAGAAATACTGCATCTACCTGGTTGCCTTGATCTGAAGCTTTCCCATGTGAGTCGGGTTTGACACGATTGATGTTTTCGAAATCAGTGCTGTTTGGCATTGTAAAGGTCATTCTGTTCAAGATAACTCATTATGTTTGAGCTCAAAAGTCATTCTGTTCAAGATACGTCATTATTTTTGAGCTCAGAATACAAGATTCTACAACAAATTGATGTCAAGGATATTGGACTGTAATTTTGTGGATCACTTCTACTAACCTTCTTGTAGACGGTTGTGACCTGTGCCTTTTTCCAAGAACTGGGTGTGACTTTTTGTTCAAGGTGTCTATGATAGATTACAGTTAGAAGAGGGGCTAAGTCAACCGCAAATTCAGTATAGAATCTGACAGGGATTCTGTTGGGGCCTGGAGCCTTGTTTACTTTTAACACTTTTAGCTATTTCTCAACACAACTGACACTACTAACACTCATTTCATTCATCTTTTCAGGGGATTAAATTTGGGCAATTCTCCTGGGTTTTCCTTTGTAAAGGAATGTTTGAAAACAGAGTTCAGCTTTTGCTTTGCTATCATCAATTTCAGTTCCTATCTCATTGGCTAGGGACTGGACACTAGCTTTGGTGCCACTAACAGCCTTTACATATGACTAGAATTTCTTTGGGTTTAGTGAATTGTCATTTGACAATATTCTGCTAAGGTAGTCTTTGAAAGCATCATGCATTGCTCTCTTGATAGTTAAACATATTTCAATCAACATCTCTCTATCTATAGCCCTACATTTTGTTTTACATGTATTATGCAGTAACTTCAGTTTTTTTTTAGAAGTTTCCGAATGGTGACTGTTTACCATGGAGGGTCCGTTCCATTATGAACTGTTCTACAGGGTACATATCTATCCAGTGCATGATCGACTATTCTTTTAAACTTGAGCCAGATTTCCTTCAGATGCTCCTGCCCTGCGCTGAAAGTTTCAAATTCTTCATTGATATATGACACTACCTATTTTTTATCTAGTTTACTGAACATATATATCTTTCTGCTTGTTTTAGTTGTCCTTTGTTCTTTTGTCATCATTGTTGTCACAACTGCATCATGGTCAGTGATACCATATTTGATGTGGACATCCTCAAGGAGGTCAGGCCAATTTGTTGCCATTGTAAGTGGTCTTCCTAACTATCTGTTCTAGGTAGTTTTAGAGAATACATTTAATAAAGCTTCACAGGATGTCTTACCACACCCACCACTAACAAAACTGTAATTTTTCCAATTAATTGTTGGCTGATTAAAGTCTCCACTGATGATTACAATTTGATTGGGGAACTTATGTTCAAGTGAACCGAGGTTTTCTCTAGAGTTTTCGGTTACATCAGGAGATGAGTACGGTGGGCGATAGAAGGAGCCAGTAATCATTTTATGCCACCCCTGAAAACAGTCTTCTGAACTGTGGAATTCAGATAAGTTTCCATTCTGATTCTGAACTTTTTCTGGGGAAAAATTTAGTAACATTCTTACACTTAGTGGGAGGATATGTAGTCAGTTAACAGAGAAACAAAATTGAGTTTGATTGTATTGAAGTCACTCAAACAGAACAATTACTTGCATTGCACAGACAAGTGGGAAGGGAGCAGTTGCGACATTCACAGTGAGAACCGTCTCGGGATTCGCTAGATGGTGCTGCATCCTGTTCTTACCGAACAAGAGTAGTCTGGTGGTTGTGTAATGTGTGGCTTACTTCCCTTCTCTGGACTCGTCCATCTGTCAGGCTACAGTGTGACTTTTATTGTTGGAAATTGATTGTATGCTTCAGAACTGACAGAAAGTGTCCATTTAAACAGCTAGTAATTGACTTCCTTTCCTCTCAAGGTTTTCCATTCATTTGTTTGGAGGCATTTGTACAGTACAGAAATTGTTGTTTGGTTGCAGGTGCTGGAAAACTTAGTTGAGAAGTGCTCCAGAATACGCACACTACGGATATCCAACGAACTGCTGAAGTCTGAGAAATTTTCGGAGGCAGTGTCACGCCTACAGGACCTCCGTGTGCTGGAGGTGGCAATGAACTTGAAGGAACCCATTCCTGTGCTGCGACCTTTGGGTGACGGGTGCCCGCGACTAGCAGAGGTTGACTTTCTGTACACAACTTTTGACAACGACGATTTAAAATACTTCCTGAATGCCAAGAGGAACACCCTTAAGTGCATACGTATAAATTCGGAGGCAGTGATTGGAAAACGGTGAGTATTTTACCTCTCCTTGTGATTTTGTAGCTTCTAGTAGACTTTTGGTTCACACACAGTCAGTCTTTTCACACTGCACAATACTTATCTCGAGGTTTCCTGTTCGGTAATTGGACATTTAACACATTTTATTCTTCTATACTGATTAAATACAAAATGTGAAGACCTATAAATGAGGCATTTGGAACGAAAGTGATGAAAGTCCATTAAAAGTGTTTCAGATGAGAAACACCTTGATTTCAAGGTCGCAAAAGGCCGTGATGCCTCACGTATTGTCTACCGTGCAGCCACAATATTGGCTGCTAATGGAAATGGTGAGCACAGCATGAGGCTACGGAATGTAATTGAACTGCTTAATCGACGAGTAATTCCCAGCAGTGCTAGTGATGTTGATACAAAAGCAGAGGAATGGCAACGATAAACGAAGCAAGCATTGCGTTATACGTACAACAGTTGCCGAAGTTGACATTTGGTAAGAAAGGAGCCCAAGGAATTTAGCAGAGCTAGAAAGAAGTGGTATTTATGCAAGGTGAGCCAATGGAAAGTGCAGTGTCGCACACACTAGACTGTGCAAACAATGTACACGAGGAGTACAATGAGGACAATACGTGCCTAACAAGTGAAACTAATATTGAAACAGTTGTCAAGGTATGTAGTGTATCATACTTGTCAGACAAGGAGCCACAAATCCCGTCTCCAGTGAAAGGTAGTAAAGGACAATTGTCGTTCTAGGAGCAAGAACTAACATAATTATGTACATGGATGATCATCCACAGCATAACAAAATTAACAGTTCTGAATTGATTTTGAATAAGTCTGCAGCAATATTGCCATTTAGTGTATAAGATAAGCAATGGATATTCAAGGGAGGACAAGGTGCACTTGTTATATAAACAGGTGTTTGTGCATTTCAAGGATGCTTGATACAATTTACAGGATGTGCCCAATAGTTACCTTCTGGACTATGCACATCAAATACATGTAACATACATTACAGTGATTTCAATAGTCTGAGAATTCTTACATTGCCCTCACAGTATATATTTTCTTTAATGTAGTTTGTTGTTAGCAATATTAGCTTATTCCCAAGAGTTAGCAGCTTTCACTTAGTTAATACTAGGCAGAAATCAAATCTGCATATGGAATGCACTTCCTTGACTCTTGTGCAGAAAGGAGTGCAGTATTCTGCTGCATCCATTTTCAATAAGCTACCACAAGAACTGAAAAATCTTAGCAGTATCCCAATCGAGGAGCTCCTGGAAGAGCTGAAAAATTAAGCAAATTCCAGTTTTACATTGTTGATTTTCTTTATTTAAACTTACGACTTGTTTCTTATATTTCATTTTATCTGTTTCTACTACCGTGTTATAATTTCATGTATTGACTCGTTCCATGACCGTGGAGACTTCTCCTTAATTTGGACCCACGGAACAATAAATAAATAAATAAATCAAGGGAAGCATTGTATAGTTGCGTAACTTCAAACAGTGCTTCAGAATTGGAAGACATACGACAATGAAATTTGAAACAGAGCGTCAGCTTGATGGTGCACGGCAAGGATCGGGAAAAATTTGTAGATGAGATAAACAAACTCATCCCATTGTTCAGTAAGGAACTTGTTTTCAACTCTGAGCACTAACTTCCAAGCAACTTCAAATAGTGAAGGACAAACATTTCTTCAAAGTTCAGGATTTTCCATACCAGTGACAGACATTCTGTCTGTCGAGTCCAGTGTCTCGACCGTGCCGTAAAGCGAAGTGGATATCTTGCCGTATTTACCACAGCGACCGGCTTTAGGATTTTGTGTGTTGGAACATACTTCTGCTGCATACCGTGTTTCAAATGGTGGAATGCATGCTGTTCATACTGACAATTAACACCTCATACTCTCATACATTGGTTTTAGTGTTGGACATTATTACAAAAATGGCAGTGCAAAATGGGTACCAGAATCTACCAACTACCTCATTAAAAAGAGTCTGGAACTCACATGCTCACTGCATTCTGCAAGCATTAAACAATGAGCATATTGGTGAGAAAGGACCGTCCGTTTGCTGCTGCCCATATGCACGCTACTGTCAATGAGTCGGACATGACAGAATTGACATTACATTGTGCCTGGTTCGACTAACTGATGTAACCTGTTAAAACTGAAACAAAATGAGTGACAAAAATGACACTATTGCACAACTAGAAATGTCAGACAGTGTCTGCTGTACACTTAGACAGTAAAAAACCTATAAAATGACAAAATCCCAAGATGATGATACTGCCTCCGCCATCAGTGAGGATTACTGACTGAAAGTTTCCGAACAACTCGGGACTTTGAATCGTCGCCTGGACACACTTGAGCAACATGTTACTGACAAGGGAGACAAGTGATGATCCCACACCACACAAGAAGATGCCATCATTCCACCATTCTGCTCTGGGCCCCACGACAGTAAAAAAATGGTATGTGAAGCTACACTCACCTGTGTGCTGGTATGGCAGCCGCTTTGGTGCGTGCCCTACAAAGCGCATGTCTCTACCCAGTTGTAAATGGTTACTTGTATTATACATGGCAGGCCACAACAAAAGTTTATTGCTTCTCCCTAAGCTTTAGTTCCAACTCCAAATTTTACCTTGGTTTCTTTTACTGCTTGCCCAATGTACATATTGAATAACATTGGAAATTGGCTACAACCCTGTCTCACTCCCTTCTCAACCACTGCTTCCCTTTCATGCCCCTCGACACACATAACTGTTATCTGGCTCCCGCACAAATTATAGTCTTTCGCTCTATATTCTACTCCTGCTACCTTTAGGACTTGATAGTATTCCAGTCAAAATTGTCAAAAGCTTTCTCAAAGTTTACAGATGCTATAAACGTAGGTTTGCCATTCCTTAATGTGTCTTCTATGATAAGTCGTAGGGTTGGTATTGCCTTGCATGTTGCAGTTGCTACATTTCTCCGTAATCCAAACTGATCTTCACCGAGGTCGGCTTCTACAAGTTTTTCCATTTGTCTATAAAGAATTTGTGTTAGTGTTTTGCAACCGTGACTTATTAAACTGATAGTTTGGTTATTTTCAGAACTATCAGCCCTGCTTTCTTCAGAATTGGTATTATTATATTCTTAAAGTCGGAGTGTATTTCACCTATCTTATATATCTTGCTCACCAGATGGAAGAATTTCGTCATGGCTGCTGTCGGTAGTTCTAACAATATTGTCTACTCCCTGGGTCTTGTTTCAACTTTGGTTTTTCAGTGCTCTGTCAAATTCTTCATGCAGTATCATGTCTCCCATCTTGTCTTCATGTACATCCTCTTTCAGTTCTCCAGTATTACCTTCAAGTTCATCTCCCTTGTACAGACACTTGTATATTCCTTGCACCTTTTAGCTTCCCCTGTTTGGTTAAGACTGGTTTTCCATCTGAGCTCTTCATATTCATACAACTGCTACTTTTCTCTATAGTTCTCTTTAATTTTCATGTAGGCAGTATCCATCTTTCTCCTTTTGAAATATGCTTCTAAATCTTTACATTTGTCCTCTTAGTGATTCCCACTTAGCCATTTTGCACTTTTTATCGATCTCATCTTTTATATGTTTGTTTTTTCCTTTCGCCTGCTTCATTTGCAGCATTTTTATATTTTCTCCATTCATTAATTAAATTCTACATCTTCTGTATTATCCAAGGATTTCTGCTAGTCCTTGACTTTTTACCTATTTGAACCTCTGCTGCCTTCACTATTTCATCTCTCAAATCTACCCATTTGTCTTTGACAGTATTCATTTTCCCTGTTCTAGTCAGTCATTGCCTAATGCTCCCTCTGAAACTCTCAACCTGTGGTTCGTTCAATGTGTCCTGGTTCTATCTCCTTCATTTCCCAATAAATTGTAGCCAGAGTGCACATCTGCCCCCGGAAATATTTTACAATTTAAAACCTGGTTCCTAAATCTGTCTTACCATTACATAATCAATCTAAAACTGTCCAGCGTCTCCAGGTCTCTTCAATGCATACTACTTTCTTTTTTGATTGTTGGAACACGTGTTAATGATCATGAAGTTATGTTCTGTGCAAAATTCTACCAGACAGCTTTCTCTTTCATTCCTTTCCCCCAGTCTGTATTTATCTACAATTTTTTCTTCTCTTCTTTTTCCTGCCATAGAATTCCAGTGCCCTATCACAATTAAATTTCTGTCTCCCGTAACCATCTGAATAATTTCTTTTATCTCATCATACATTTCTTCGATCTCTCCATCATATTTTGAGCTAACTGGCAGATAAACTTGTACTCCTGTAGTGGGTGTTGGCTCTGTGTCTATCTTGGCTACAGTAATGTGTTCATCATGCTGTTCACTATACCTTACCTGCATTTCACTTTCTTATTCATTATTAAAACTACTCCTTTCTGAACCTTATTTGGTTTTGTATTTATAACCCTGTACTTACCTGACCAGAAGTCATTTTCCTGCTGCCACCAAACTTCACTAATTCCCAATATATCTAACTTCAACCTTTCCAGTTCCCTTTTTAAATTTTCTAAACTGCCTGCACGATTAAGGGATCGTGACATTCCACACTCTGATCTGTGGAATGCCATTTTTGTTTCTCCTGATGATATCCTCCTGAATAGCCCCCGCCCCAAGATTCAAATGGAGGGCTGTTTTTCCTCTGGAATATTTTATCCAAGCAGATATCATCATCATTTAACCATACAATAAAGCTGCAAAGCCCGTGGAAATAATTATAGCTGTAGTTTCCTTTTGCTGTCAGTCATTTGCCGTACCAACACAGTAAGGCAGTTTCGGTTAATGTTACAAGGGCAGATCAGTCAGTCATCCATACTGTTGTGCTGCAACTACTGAAAAGGCTGCTGCCCCTCATCTGGAACCACACATTTGTCTGGCCTCTCAACAGATACTTCTCCATTGTGGTCGCACCTGCGGTACGGCTCTCTGTATCACTGAGGCACGAAACCACCCCACTGATGGCAAGGTCCACAGTTTGTGGAGGATTTAATGAGGACAGACTCCCACCCGAGTTCCTGAAGCATTTCCGTAACACTCGCGTGATGATCAAACTTACCAGTAACAAATCTAGCAGCCTGCCTCTGAATTGCTTCTATGTCCTCTCTCAATCCGACCTGATAGGGATCCCAAACGCTCGAGTGGTACTCAAGAATAGGTCGTACTAGTGTTTTATAAGCGGTCTCCTTTACAGGTCAACCACATCTTCCCAAAATTCTACCAATGAACCGAAGACGACCATCCGCCTTCCCCACAACTGCCATTACATGCTTGTCCCACTTCATATCGCTCTGCAATGTGACGCCCAGATATTTAATCGACATGACTGTGTCAAGTGCTACACTACTAATGGAGTATTCAGACATTACAGGATTCATTTTCCTATTCATCTGCATTAATTTACATTTATCCATATTTAGAGTTAGCTGCCATTCTTTACACCAATCACAAATCCTGTCCAAGTCATCTTGTATCCTCCTAAAGTCTCTCAACGACGACACCATCCCTTACACCACAGCATCATCAGCAAACTGCCGCACATTGCTATCCACCCTATCCAAAAGATCATTTATGTAGATAGAAAACAACAGCGGACCTACCACACTTCCCTGGGGCACTCCAGATGATACCCTCACTTCCGATGAACACTCACTATTGAGGACAACGTACTGAGTTCTATTATTTAAGAAAATCCACTTTTTCTTCATTCGTGGCTGCCTGCAGTAGTGGCGAGCAGAAGCACTAGCTATTCCGGAATTTGCTGGCACTCGCACGTGTCGCGCCATCTCGGCCGATGCAGCTGTGGACGTGATTACTCGGCAACCTGCAACGTTGCGGCACATCGACTGTCGCTCTATCGGTACTGTCTGGGCTGCCTCTGGTGTTAGCAGCTCAGGGCAGTGGGTTTCCAGAGAACTCATTATCATAGTGTGTGCACCCCAGTAAATGTCTCTGCACCAAGTGACATCATCATCCTCTCCCTATAATGTCATCCTGCTGTACTGACACTTTAAACATGCAGCTATTATGCTGTGTAGCAACAACTTCTGTCTTGTGGTCGTACTGCATGTAACACTACCAGTACTTCCTTGTTGCCATTCCATGTTGCATATTGATCTGCTTCGCTCGCCTTTTGCTGTACTGAGGAAAGACTTCTAAAATTCTGCTCCATTCCCAAGCTTATTATTTCAAATCACTTCAGTATTACAAAATGACAACAGCAGGCACTGTATGGTACCAGCTGAATTTGTTTTTTCTGGGGTGTCTAATGCCGCCATGTCCTGTAATATAATTTAGATATTTTTGAATAACCGTTGTAACAAAAGAACAATCACAATTCTGTCTGTGTGCACAGGGTGTAGGATTCATTAAGATAACTTGCAGGGCACAGGTACTAGGTCTGTGTGTTGACACTGTATGCTATGAGGTCATTATTTGAGAATAATACTCTGCTGCTTGTCCTGAAACAAAATGGGGTACGATTTCATTGAGAGGGTGCATAGATTTTGAAAATATTGAAGAGCAATATATTAATTTCCATCCAACAAAATCGTCAATAATGCGGTTCTGTTGTGCTGTTCAAATAAGGTAATCAGGTATAAATAAAATTCTTTCAAATGAAACGCCAATTCAAACCACCACAGTATATATTCTCTCACTCTTGAATAAGTACAAAACAATTTTTCACATTTCTTCATATATCGACAATACATTTCATGTGGACACAATGAAGACAGATTAATCTTGCCTCCCCACGTCCAATCACCGGCACAGTTTCGAAACGATTTCCCACCTTCACAGAT
The DNA here is from genome assembly GCF_023898315.1 of Schistocerca nitens. Classification (NCBI taxonomy): domain Eukaryota; kingdom Metazoa; phylum Arthropoda; class Insecta; order Orthoptera; family Acrididae; genus Schistocerca; species Schistocerca nitens. Next base: position 143,686,793 of record NC_064625.1, read on the forward strand.
CTTAGTCATCCCTTTCCAGTAAGATTAACAGGAACCAAAGATACAAAAGTCTTTGATCTAAAGATCATGGAGTATCATTCATATCAATATTTGTTCATAGATGACACATAAGTAGAATAGTTCACGTTAAAAGATTGCATTTTATTAAGTTTGAATGATGATTAGTTTTAGAAGCAGTAAATTATAATGAGTTTGTTACAGTCCTTTGTGTGTTGAAAATACCAAAATTATCTGTTGGTAACTGGTAAGTGAAAACATAATTAGTCACATATGATTATCAGTGTTTCATCCTTGTAACTCGAAAGTACAAAGACGTAGCCTTTCAGAAAGGAAGACTGATAAACATGGCATAAGAAGAATGGGGCCCCAACCATCAAAATAAATCAATAAATGCACACTAACAAAATATGCCTTGCCAATGTTACAAAATATTATAGGAACAAAAGGTGTACATTAGTTACACCCATATCACCGTCCACTATACACCCGAATCACACAGGTAAGGGCTAGTTGTAAGTCATGACTCTCACCATTATTGATGTCTAATGTATAGTAATATACAGGGCAATTTTTTCCACTGTGTACAAACTGTAGGGATTGATCGGTGAGAGAATATGGAACAAAAAAGGTCTAATGAATTTATGTCCGGAAATGCATGATTTCCTGCTAGAGACCATGTATTCAGTCATATTTGTTACAGAGACTGCAGTCTAATACATGCAGTACTGGGCAGCCACAGTTACAGTATGCAGGGTTTCCTCCTAGAGGGTTGTACTGTTCCTCGGACATTGTTCCCTAGTGCCCTCTCCTGCCATAGGAATTGGTAATGTTATGTCCGATTCACTTCTGTTGCTGACTCACATTATATTGGATGTGATACAGCATTGTACACAATGGTGGAGAGCTTGCCAACATGGTGCTTTCTTATGGAAAGGCAAATGGCAATGGGGTGCAGGCAGCAAGATTGTATCAGGAGACCTATCCCCGCCTACAACCACCACAGCATTCAATGTTTGTAACAGTATTTCACTGTTTGTCTGAGATGGGGTCATTTCAGGAAGCAGGAAATCGTGAAGGACGTACCTGAAATGAAACTTCCTGGCAGATTAAAACTGTGTGCCCGACCGAGACTCGAACTCGGGACCTTTGCCTTTCGCAGGCAAGTGCTCTAAAATCTGAGCTACCGAAGCACGACTCACGCCCGGTCTCACAGCTTTACTTCTGCCAGTATCTCGTCTCCTACCTTCCAAACTTTACAGAAGCTCTCCTGCGAACCTTGCAGAACTAGCACTCCTGAAAGAAAGGATACTGCGGAGACATGGCTTAGCCACAGCCTGGGGGATGTTTCCAGAATGAGATTTTCACTCTGCAGCGGAGTGTGCGCTGATATGAAACTTCCTGGCAGATTAAAACTGTGTGCCCGACCGAGACCGCTGCAGAGTGAAAAGCTCATTCTGGAAACATCCCCCAGGCTGTGGCTAAGCCATGTCTCCGCAGTATCCTTTCAGGAGTGCTAGTTCTGCAAGGTTCGCAGGAGAGCTTCTGTAAAGTTTGGAAGGTAGGAGACGAGATACTGGCAGAAGTAAAGCTGTGACACCGGGCGTGAGTCGTGCTTCGGTAGCTCAGATTGTAGAGCACTTGCCCGCGAAAGGCAAAGGTCCCGAGTTCGAGTCTCGGTCGGGCACACAGTTTTAATCTGCCAGGAAGTTTCATATCAGCGCACACTCCGCTGCAGAGTGAAAAGCTCATTCTGGTACCTGAAATGTTCAGACACCAGACTTGGGGGAAAATGTGATTAAAGCTGTGGAAGGCGGCCGCCGTGTCAGTGCCAGGCAGTTGAACTGCCAATACAGGATAAGCCAGATAAGCCAGACAAGCCAGACGACTATGTGGAACACTCTCCATGACAGTTGTTACTACTGTTATTACTTACAGCGTGTGCAGGGCTTACAAGCGCCAGACTTTCCGCATTGAGAGCAGTTTTCTCACTGGTTTATTCACCAGGCAACCACAATTCCAGGATTTGTGTCATCCATTGTATTCACAGATGAGGCCATCTTTACACAGAGTGGTATCTTCAACTTTCATAACAGTCATATGTTTGTTAGTATGCAGTACCCCCATGGTATGGTGACACCGAATCATCAGCATCAGTGCAACCAGAATGTGTGGGCAGGAGTAATTGGTGACCATATGTCGCCTAATAGGCTGGAAGCATCGGAGTTCCTTGCGTGTTAATTTGCTTCCCATGCTGGAAAAAGTGCCATTGATGATTCGAAGGGTTATGTGGCTGCTACATGACGGTGCTCCAGCCCACTTCACCATTAACGTCAGGACACATGTCAATCGTGTCTTCCCTGGACGATGGATCGGATGAGGGGAGCCAGTTGCGTGTCCTGGTCATTCACTGGATCTCAACCCATGCATCTAAATCAACATCTACATCTACATGGATACTCTGCAAATCACATGTAAGTGCCTGGCAGAGGGTTTGTCGAACCACCTTCACAATTATCTAGTTTTCCAATCCCATATAGTGCATGGAAAGGACGAACACCTGTATTTTTCCGTCCCTTATTTTATCATGGTGTTCCCTATGTAGGTCGGCATCAACAAAATATTTTCGCATTCAGAGGAGAAAGTTGGTGATTGGAATTTTGCAAGAATATTTCTCCGCAACGAAACACGCCTTTGTTTTAGTGATGTCCATTCCAAATCCCATATCATTTCCGTGACACTCTCTCCACTATTTCACGTTAATACAAAATGTGATGCCCGTCTTGGAACTTTATCTATGTACTCTGTCAATCCTATCTGGTAAGGAATCCTAAGCTGCACAGCAGTATTCTATAAGAGGACAGACAAGCATAGTGTAGGCAGTCTCCTTAGTAGATCTGTTACATTTTTTAAGTGTCGTGCCAATAAAACGTAGTCTCTGGTTAGCCTTCCCCACAACATTCTCTGTGTGTTCCTTCCAATTTAAGTTGTTTGTAATTGTAATTCCTAGGTACTTAGTTGAATTTATGGCCTTTAGATTTGACTGATTTATCATGTAGTGGGTTACTTTTAGCACTCATGCTAATTTTCGCACCATACAGATATTTTTTCTAAACCGTTTTGCAATTTGTTTTGAACTTCTGGTGACTTTACTAGTCGATAAATGACAGCATCCTGTGCAAATAACCTAAGACGGCTGCTGAGATTGTCTCCCAAATGGTTTATAGAGATAAGGAGCAGCAAAGGGTCTATAACACTACCATGGGGAATGCCAGAAATCACTTCTGTTTTACTCGATGACTTTCCATCAGTTACTACAAACTGTTACCTCTCTGACAGAAAATCACAAATCCAGTCACATAGCTGAGACAATATTCCATCAACATACAATTTCACTACAAGCTGCATGTGTGGTACAGTGTCAAAAGCCTTCTGGAAATCCAGAAATATGGAATCCATCTGAAATCCCTTGGGCACTCAACACTTCGTGCGAGTAAAGATCTAGTTGTGTTTTACAAGAACAATGTTTTTTAAATTCGTGTTGGCTGTGTGTTAATGCACCGTCCCCCCCCCCCCCCCCCCCCCCCCCCCCCGAGGTAATTCGTAATGTTCAAACACAATATATGTTCCAAAATCCTGCTGCATATTGATGTTAATGATACGGGCCTGTAATTTAGTGGCTTACTCCTACTACCTCTCTTGAATATTGGTGTGACCTCTGCAACATTCCAGTCGTTGGGTATGGATCTTTCAGCAAGCAAACGGTTGTATATGATTGTTAAGCTATTGAATCAGCATACTCTGAAAGGAATCTAATTGGTATACAGTCCTGACCAGAAGATTTGCTTTTATTAAATGATTTAAGTTGCTTCAATACTCTGAGGTCATCTACTTCTGCGTTACTCAAGTTGGCACTCTTCTCGATTCAAATTCTGGAATATTTACTTTGTCTTCTTCAGTGAAGGAATTTTGGTAGACTGTGTTTAGTAACTCTGCTTTGGCAGCACTGTCTTCGATAGTATCTCCATTGCTCTTGCGCAGAGAAGGCATTGATTGTGTCTTACCACTAGCATACTTCACATATGACCAGAATCTCTTTGGATTTTCTGTTAGTTTTGGAGTCAGAGCTTTGTTGTGAAAATTGTTTTAAGCAACTCACATTGAAGACCACACTAAATTTCGAGCTTGTGTAAAAGATTGACAATCTTGGACACTTTGCATCTGTTTAAATTTGGCATGTTTTTTTTGTTGTTTCTGCACCAGTGTTTGACCCATTTTATGTACCAAGGAAGATCTGCTCTGCTGTTTGTTAATTTATTTCATATAAATCTCTCAATTGGTGCTGATACTATTTCTTTGAATTCAAGCCACATCTGGTCTGCACTTATTGGAAGGAGTGGAGATTTAGTCTCAGGAAGACGTCAAGTGAATTTTTATCTGCCTTTTTGAATAGGAATATTTTTCCTTTATTTTTGTAGGATTTGGGGGTTACAATATTCAGTCTTGAGAAGACGACCCTGTGTTCACTGATCCCTGCATCCATTTTGACGCTCGTTATTAACTGAGGATTATTTGTTGCTAAGAGGTCAAGTGTGTTTTCACAACCGTTTACTGTCGGTAGAAGGATCCAGTTATTATTTTATTCCAGTTGCCAACAATGACCTCTACCCATACCAATTTACAGGAACTATCTACTTCAATTTCATGACAAGATAAACTACTACTAACAGCTGAACTTATTTCCGGCTTTAGCCAGCTTTCAGTGCCTATGACAGCTACAACAGTTTACAGCTTTTATACTGATGGTTCCTGTATCTATGTTCTTCCGGTATTCGGCCTGCACTCTTTGTGACTGGTGCCTTTTTTTGTGTTTTCCCGAGACCCTCTAGCCTAAAAAACTGCCCAGTCCATGTCACACAGCCCCTGCTGCCCATGTATAGCTCAATTCTTCTATCTTGGCAGTTCGCGCATGCCCGCCTGGACGCGGGAGATTGCTGCGTTGCCAGTTGCACGCGCCAGGAGAAGCGGCGCCATAGTATAGTTCGCAAACTTACGTTTAGGGGGGAGCGCGAAGTTTATGAAGTGAAGCCACCACAGCCGCATTAACCCTTTCGCTGCTACAGAGACGGGCTCCCCGCATTCCGCGTTGTGCACCGTTTTGTCATCACTGCACTGCTCGCCTGTGCAGACACATGGTGTTCCCACTGCTTTGACACATTTTATCATTCGTTTTCACAAAATCTATTTGGCCCAATAATTTGATTTTTACATATCTTCTTGGCTGATATCTTCCTCCCATAAATGACTTAATTTTGTTTCGATGTTCAACACAGTTATTGTGCAATATTAGGTGTAGTAAACAATTGCACGAAATTTTGAAGAGCTTGCAGAGGTAAAAGTCCACAGCGTATACTTTCCGTATGGTCGATTTTAGTTGCCACTAGAAATTTCAAAAAATTACAAACAAATAAAATTCATGAAGTAAGACACTTTGATATTGTTTTTAAATAAAGAAAATATTAAGCACCGATAAAAGTTTGAACTCAGAACCTTTCGCTTAGCAGCCACACTCATTAACTATTATGCTAACACAGCTCGTCATTCACTGTATCTCCCGTAGGACTTAAAATATCACGTAAAATACCGACAAACACTGTTGGTATGATTATGAATTACTCACGTTTCGTCGAAGTACAGTAGGAAATAAACAATTACCGCTGTTCTTTATTGCGAAAAAGCGGTTAGTGAGAATGATACAAACACTTTTCCTTGATATCGCCTGAATTAGGAGGCTTATTGCTTGTTTGGTTTAATTAATTAATAGAATATGAACCAACTGGTATAAAGAATGCTTTTTCCAAACTTTCTATAAAAGAAAGTCTGCTATCAAGACATTGCTTTTGTTCAATTACTTTATTTATGACTGAACGTTTCTAAGACTGAAGGCACTCGTCCGTGCTCTGCACTGCAGTTGAGCTCTGGCAACGTTGTTCTCTGTTCATTGGCTGACTGTGTTTTGTGATGTCAGATGCACAGAACGAACCTAAATTCGGTCGCCGTCGTAAATGACGCGCACTTTAGTCGCCTCCTACGTATAGCGGACACGTGACCTATTCAGTGGAACCCGAAAGCCAACCACCCTACGGCGCAAGTCGAAGAGTCTGCAGCCTACACGGTCGCAGAACTGTCTGAGCCTCTGATTCAGACCCTCCACTTGGCTCTGTACCAGAGGTCCACAATCGGTCTTGTCAACTATACTGCAAATGGTCAGCTCTGCTTTCATCTCACAAGCAATACATAGCCTTTACCACTTCTGTTAGCTGCTCAAAACCAGATAGAATCTCTTCAGATACGAAGTGACACACATCGTTGGTACCAACGTGAGCCACCACCTGCAGTTGGCTGCACCCTGTGCTCTTCATGGCATCTGGAAAGACCTTCTTGGCAGCCATGTCCCTAAGGGGCCCCATAACGTGCCTAATGTTGAAGCTCCCAACTATCAATAATCTCACCCTCTTCGATTGCCCGGATCTTGTAGGCTGAGAGGTTTCCTCTGAAACAGGACAGGTGACAGCATCTGGCTGAGCGACGGTTTCAGCCACAGACAGCACCTGGAACCTTCTTGTCAGTCTAATGGGGGAGGTCTTACGTGCAGCCCCATGGGAAGCCTTTCGCTGCCTGCTATGCCCCGAGGTGACCTCCCACTCGACCACGGGTGAGGGGTCAACCTAAGTGCGAGCAGTAACTGGGCTGGCCACAGGTGAGGACCGATCGGAGGACTCGGGTGTGCTGGAAGTCTGTCGGATCCCACCAGCTGGCGCAGAATAGTGGTGCCCATCGACTGGAGCTTCAAGCTGTGTAACCGAAGCCACCACAGCCTGGAGTTGACAGCGAAGTGTCACCAACTCGGCTCGCATCCACACACAACAATCACAGTCCCTATCCATACTGAAGACTGTGGGAAACGAAACTACCCCAATAAACAGACTATCAGCATGTGCTGCAGAACTCTATTGTAGATACTGATGAAAACGCAGGAACTATGTCTAATAAATTAGATTAATATGCAGAGATTCAATAGCCTAACTACTGAAGCATGCAGGTGAACCTAAATAATTCACTCCTGATTAGGAACTTGTAATGTGTCACAAAATCGGTTTACTTTCCGACACAAATGAAAATGTGAGAACTGTGGCTATTAGATATTAAATTAACATGCAGAAACTCAAGAAACTAAACTATCGAAGGACACAGATTAAATTGTGCAATTCACTCCTGGTTAGGAACTCGTAAAAGTCACAAAATTGGTTACTTCCCTGTTACTGCATCTGTCTTGGCCGGCTGCTGCTACCTGCAGTTTCTGGTTATGGGGCTGTCTCAAAAGTATTGTGTATGGAGAGCCCGTTTCAGATGTGGAGACACTGGAGCAGCATATTCATGTCGCCTTTGACAGTGTTCGGATGCATCCAGGCTGATGTGATCGTGTGGAGACAGAACATGCTATGGTGCATACACACCTGCGATGAGGCAAATGGAAACCCTTTTCAGCACATACTGTAACTGTGGCTGAATGGTACAGTGCCTATTAAACCGCAGTCTCTCTAACAATGTATGTTTGAATAAATGGTCTCTAGCATGGAAACTATGCATTTTTGGACACGAGTTCATTAGACCTTTTTTGTTCCGTATCCTCTCATCCATCAGTCTCTGAAGTTTGCACACGTTGGAAAAATCACCTTGTAATTGTTGCCAGTCTTGGTGGTCTAGTGATAAAGCTCATGCCTAGAAACTGAAAGGTAGTGGAATCAAATCCCAAAGAACCATGGTAAATTGCAGTATGCCTTCAGCCTAGCCTTCACCTCTCAACAATTTTAAGATTCATTTATCTGATGTAATTACATTTTCCTGGAGACATATTGCATCTCAGCTTTTTCTTTGACAAGAATAGGATGAGAAGTTATGTATTAAAATTTGTGCCAAGGCCAGAATTTGAACTGGGGTCTCCTGCGTACTGGACAGATGTGCTATCCACTACGCTTTCCTAGCATTGGGTAACACAGCTGCATGGAATACCCAAGTCCAGTGTCCTTCGTAGAGCAAGCATAAATACACATCTCAGCCCATCTTGATTTTCCTGTTTTTAACTCGTCAATATTGCCAAGGCTCTCTATTGATATAATTACGTGAGATCAGTAGCTCACCTATGCCAGGAGTAGTCAGGATTTCCCCATTATGTACAAAGCTGGGGCACTTTGCCAGTATTGGAGAGCCTTGGCAATAGTGATGAATTAAAAAGGGGGAAATCAAGTTGGGCTGGCATGTGAATTGAAGTTTGTGTTAGGGAGGGCATTGGACTAGGGTATTCTGTGCAGCTGTGCTACCACAATGCCAGGGTGATGTAGCGGATATCATATCGGCTTAGTAGCAGGAGACCCAAGTTAAAGTCCAAGCCTTAGCACGAATTTTAATTCATTACTTCAACTCCTATCGTTATCGAAGATTTTAATATTCTCCGGGAATGACAAATTTTATGAATTCCACATTAAATTTCTTTTTGCAGTAGGATTACTGGGGTATTTTAGGGAGACGAGTCCAATTGCAAGACTTTGTGAAGATCCTATATCCTCACTTGTCATAATATTTGGTTATATTTAGCATTTTCTGAATTTATTGTTGAGTTTTACTGCATATCGAGTATTGACAGTTCACAGCAACAACTAGTTAAACCTTGTCTGAAAGTAAAAAATAATCAAATAATCTTTGCCTGCCGACAGAGGTTTGTGATTTATTATTGTCGTCATGTTGTGTGTGCTGGGCATAATATTTGAGGCCCCCCAGTTGGTCAGCAGCATTCTTGAGATACAGTTGCATTTAGACTAATCTGTTTTGATATAATTGGAACAAAATTGCATCCTTCTCGATAATATCGTCAGTCCATTGTTTCCACAACATTTCCATTAAGCTTCGACATGAACAAGTTAATTACACACATGAAAAAAAAATTTGTATCATCTCGATTTCAAGAGTTCAGGAACCTGTACACAAAAATGGAATAGAGATCAACATAAACATCATTTCTGCCCTTTTTATTGCTCATGGAAACCACACTTGCGTGTTGTTCTACCATACAGCGAGACCTTCAGAGTTGGTGGTCCAGATTGCTGTACACACCAGTACCTCTAATACCCAGTAGCACATCATCTTGCATTGATACACGACTGTATTCGTCGTGGCATACTATCCACAAGTTCATCAAGGCACTGGTGATTCGGCGTAGATCCCTCAGAGTGGTTGGTGGGTCATGTCGTCCATAAACAGCCCTTTTTAATCTGTCCCAGACACGTTCGATAGGGTTCATGTCTGGAGAACATGCTGGCCCCTCTAGTCGAGCGATGTTGTTACCTGAAGGAAATCATTCAGAAGATGTGAATGAAGGGGGCGCAAACTGTCGTCCACGAAGATGAATGCCACGCCAATATGCTGCCTATATGTTTGCAGTGTTGGTTGGAGGATGGCATTCGTGTATCGTACAGCTGTTAAGGCGCCTTCCACGACCACCAGTGGCGTAAGAAGTCCCCACATAATGCCACCCAAAACAGCAAGGAACCTCCACCTTGCTGTGTTCACTGGGCAGTGTGTCTAAGGCATCGAGCCTGACTGGGTTGCCTGAAAACACCTCTGACAATTGTCTGGTTGAAGGCATATGCAACACTCATCGGTGAAGAGAACGTGATGCCAATCCTGAGAGGTCCATTATGCATGTTGTTGGGCTGATCTGTACCGTGCTGCATGGTGTTGTGGTTGCAAAGACACCTGTCCGTGGACGTTGGGAGTGAAGTTGTGCATCATGCAGCCTATTGCGCACAGTTCGAGTCGTAACATGACGTCCTGAACATGCACAAAAAGCATTATTCAACATGGTGGCTTTGCTGTCAGGGTTCCTCCGAGCCCATAATCCGTAGGTCATCCACTGCAGTAGTAGCCCTCGGTCAGCCTGAACGAGGCACGTAATTGACAGTTCCTGTCTGTCTGTATCTACTTCATATCCGAACAACATCGCTTTGGTTCCCTCAGAGACGCCTGGACGCTTCCCTTGTTGAGAACCCTTCCTGGCACAAAGTAACAATGTGGACACGATCAAAACATGGTATTGACTGTCTAGGCATGGTTGAACTACAGACAACACGAGCTGTGTATCTCCTTCTTGGTGGAATGACTGGAACTAATGGACCCTCTCTGTTAATAGGCACTGCTCACACATGTTTGTTTACATCTTTGGGCGGGTTTAGTGACATCTCTGAACAGTCAGAGTCTCTGTGTCTGTGATGCAATATCCACATTCAACATCTATCTTCAGCAGTTCTGGGAAGCGGGGTGATGCGAAACATTTTTTGATATGTGTATATGTTTAGCCATATGGGATTTTTCTAAATCAAAGTGTAATTTGATCTGGCTTTTGAATAAGGAATGATTCCAGTAATTAATAATACATTTTGTGATCTGTCATTGTTATCAATTAAATCCTGTATAGATAGTTCCATAATGTGAGCCGATGGAACACAAATGGGGAAACAGATGTGCAGGGGAGTAATCTAACACTGTCGCTAACATCTTTGCGGTAGCATGTCAACTTGCATCTGTCAGTTGAGCCTCACAGAACTGTTATTTTTATTATTATTATGTAATTAGTATGTTGTTGGTTAACAGTGGGTTCACTTTTGATCAAGATTAGTATAATAATTATGATCCCATATTTCAGTAGCTAGTGATGTAGTAGTCACATTTGTATATGGTAATGTTACTATTAAGAATAACCATAATCAATTTAGTTAGAATAAGTGGTTCCTCATTTATTTTGACTACTTGAATGTGAACTGTTGTTGCACAGGTGTGTCCTACCACTGCTGACCATCTGTGCTGACAGCTTGGAACGGCTGCATCTTTATGATTTAGACTTAAGCCACAGTGAGGTGAGGGAGGCATTTACTGCACTGAGAAGCCTGAAGAACTTGCAAGAACTTGAGATGTGGGTCTCCAGTCCTGAACCGCTTGATAAAATTACTATGGTATTTAAGTAAGTTTATGTGGTGGACACATGCAGTTTTCATTATTGTGTAATATATTCGAGGTGCAATGTATTAAAATTTCTTTGGCTTCCGTCCAATTGAAGTGGTTCAAATGCGGCACATTTTCATCTTGCTCGTTCCCCAGCCATCAACAGGTAGTAGCTACTGGCCTCTACAGTGCCACTGCTATTGAGCTGTGCTGTGTCACCTTTGCCACAGAGTAGTCTCTTTACACTAAACCGAGTCGTCAAAAGTCATGGGATATCTCCTTTTGCCCTGCGTAGTGCACCAACTCAATGTGGCACGGACTCAGCAAGTCGTCGCAAGTCCCCTGCAGAAATATTGAGTCGTTCTGCCTGCCGGTGGAGGATTTTCTGCCTGCCGGTGGAGGATTTTTATATACGAACTGGCCTCTCGATTGCGTCCCGTAAATGTTTGATGAGTCGTGTCGAGTGATCTCGGTGGCCGCTCAAATTGTCCAGAATGTTCTTTGAACCGATCGCAAACAGCTGTGGCCCGGTGACATGGAGGATTGTCGTCCATAAATATTCCATCGTTGTTTGGGACCGTGAAGTCCATGAATGGCTGCAGATGGCCTCCAAGCAGCTGAAACCATTTCCAGAAAATGATCTTTTCAGTTTGACCAGAGGACCTAGTCCATTCCATGTAAACAATGCTTACACCATTATGAGGCCACCATCAGCTCGCACAGTGCCTTTTTGACAACAAATTTTTAGTTTTGTATACGACGTTCCTTTAATTTCTGTAACTTTGATTTTGGTCAGAGCACAAAACTCTCACTTTCCCCATTTTTAATTCTAACTCATTGTATCTGCCAGACCACTACAGTCTAGGTAGGGTCCTCTAATTTGCAACTCATAAGTGAACAGCATTATGCTTGTAATTATATACTTCTCTTCCCTTCTCTCTCTCTTCACTTATTTTGTGATGGACTTGATTTTACTTTATTTTGATCCCATACCTGATTGTTTTGTTCTTTCTTTCCACTTCTTTGGTAATCCTGTGTACTACACATTGAACCTTACTCAATCTTGTATGTATTCCATTCTTGTTAGTACATGTTTTCACATTGAATGACTTACTTGAAATTTATATTCAGTTATCAAATTTGAAACAAACTTGTGCTGGTATGTGCATTTATGATACCTTTCGGCTCTAAACCAGATGTTAGCACATAGTCTAACTTAATTTAAAATCATCTAAAAACAAAGATGCTGTAACTTACCAAATGAAAGCGTTGGTATGTTGATAGAGACAATAAAAAATAAAACACACACACACACACACACACACACACACACACACATATTTCAAGCTTTCGCAACCCAAGGTTGCTTCATCAGGAAAGAGGGAAGGAGAGGGAAAGACGAAAGGATGTGGGTTTTAAGGGAGAGGGTAAGGAGATTAGTGCCTGTGCCAGGATGTGTGTGTGTGTGTGTGTGTGTGTGTGTGTGTGTGTGTGTGTGTGTGTGTGGCGTGGGCATATACCTGTCCTTTTTTCCCCCCTAAGGTAAGTCTTTCTGCTCCTGGGATTGGAATGACTCCTTACCCTCTCCCTTAAAACCCACATCCTTTCGTCTTTCCCTCTCCTTCCCTCTTTCCTGATGAAGCAACCGTTGGTTGCGAAAGCTTGAAATTTGTGTGTGTGTTTGTGTGTTTTTTATTTTTCATTGTCTCTATCAACATACCAACGCTTTCGTTTGGTAAGTTACAGCATCTTTGTTTTTAGATATACACTCCTGGAAATTGAAATAAGAACACCGTGAATTCATTGTCCCAGGAAGGGGAAACTTTATTGACACATTCCTGGGGTCAGATACATCACATGATCACACTGACAGAACCACAGGCACATAGACACAGGCAACAGAGCATGCACAATGTCGGCACTAGTACAGTGTATATCCACCTTTCGCAGCAATGCAGGCTGCTATTCTCCCATGGAGACGATCGTAGAGATGCTGGATGTAGTCCTGTGGAACGGCTTGCCATGCCATTTCCACCTGGCGCCTCAGTTGGACCAGCGTTCGTGCTGGACGTGCAGACCGCGTGAGACGACGCTTCATCCAGTCCCAAACATGCTCAATGGGGGGACAGATCCGGAGATCTTGCTGGCCAGGGTAGTTGACTTACACCTTCTAGAGCACGTTGGTTGGCACTGGATACATGCGGACTTGCATTGTCCTGTTGGAACAGCAAGTTCCCTTGCCGGTCTAGGAATGGTGGAACGATGGGTTCGATGACGGTTTGGATGTACCGTGCACTATTCAGTGTCCCCTCGACGATCACCAGTGGTGTACGGCCAGTGTAGGAGATCGCTCCCCACACCATGATGCCGGGTGTTGGCCCTGTGTGCCTCGGTCGTATGCAGTCCTGATTGTGGCGCTGACCTGCGCGGCGCCAAACACGCATACGACCATCATTGGCAACAAGGCAGAAGCGACTCTCATCGCTGAAGACGACATGTCTCCATTCGTCTCTCCATTCACGCCTGTCGCGACACCACTGGAGGCGGGCTGCACGATGTTGGGGCGTGAGCGGAAGACGGCCTAACGGTGTGCAGGACCGTAGCCCAGCTTCATGGAAACGGTTGCGAATGGTCCTCGCCGATACCCCATCTACATCTACATCTACATCTATACTCCGCGAGCCACCTTACGGTGTGTGGCGGAGGGTACTTATTGTACCACTATCTGATCCCCCCTTCCCTGTTCCATTCACGAATTGTGCGTGGGAAGAACGACTGCTTGTAAGTCTCCGTATTTGCTCTAATTTCTCGGATCTTTTCGTTGTGATCATTACGCGAGATATATGTGGGCGGTAGTAATATGTTGCCCATCTCTTCCCGGAATGTGCTCTCTCGTAATTTCGATAATAAACCTCTCCGTATTGCGTAACGCCTTTCTTGAAGTGTCTGCCACTGGAGCTTGTTCAGCATCTCCGTAACGCTCTCGCGCTGACTAAATGTCCCCATGACGAATCGCGCTGCTTTTCGCTGGATCATGTCTATCTCTTCTATTAATCCAACCTGGTAAGGGTCCCATACTGATGAGCAACACTCAAGAATCGGACGAACAAGCGTTTTGTAAGCTACTTCTTTCGTCGATGAGTCACATTTTCTTAGAATTCTTCCTATGAATCTCAACCTGGCGCCTGCTTTTCCCACTATTTGTTTTATGTGATCATTCCACTTCAGATCGCTCCGGATAGTAACTCCTAAGTATTTTACGGTCGTTACCGCTTCCAATGATTTACCACCTATGGCATAATCGTACTGGAATGGATTTCTGCCCCTATGTATGCGCATTATATTACATTTATCTACATTTAGGGAAAGCTGCCAGCTGTCGCACCATTCATTAATCCTCTGCAGGTCTTCCTGGAGTACGTACGAGTCTTCTGATGTTGCTACTTTCTTGTAGACAACCGTGTCATCTGCAAATAGCCTCACGGAGCTACCGATGTTGTCAACTAAGTCATTTATGTATATTGTAAACAATAAAGGTCCTATCACGCTTCCTTGCGGTACTCCCGAAATTACCTCTACATCTGCAGATTTTGAACCGTTAAGAATGACATGTTGTGTTCTTTCTTCTAGGAAATCCTGAATCCAATCACAAACCTGGTCCGATATTCCGTAAGCACGTATTTTTTTCACTAAACGTAAGTGCGGAACCGTATCAAATGCCTTCCTGAAGTCCAGGAATACGGCATCAATCTGCTCGCCAGTGTCTACGGCACTGTGAATTTCTTGGGAAAATAGGGCGAGCTGGGTTTCACATGATCTCTGTTTGCGGAATCCATGTTGGTTATGATGAAGGAGATTTGTATTATCTAAGAACGTCATAATACGAGAACACAAAACATGTTCCATTATTCTACAACAGATTGACGTAAGTGAAATAGGCCTATAATTATTTGCATCTGATTTATGACCCTTCTTGAAAATGGGAACGACCTGTGCTTTCTTCCAGTCGCTAGGTACTTTACGTTCTTCCAGAGATCTACGATAAATTGCTGATAGAAAGGGGGCAAGTTCTTTAGCATAATCACTGTAGAATCTTAAGGGTATCTCGTCTGGTCCGGATGCTTTTCCGCTACTAAGTGATAGCAGTTGTTTTTCAATTCCGATATCGTTTATTTCAATATTTTCCATTTTGGCGTCCGTGCGACGGCTGAAGTCAGGGACCGTGTTACGATTTTCCGCAGTGAAACAGTTTCGGAACACTGAATTCAGTATTTCTGCCTTTCTTCGGTCGTCCTCTGATTCGGTGCCATCGTGGTCAACGAGTGACTGAATAGGGGATTTAGATCCGCTTACCGATTTTACATATGACCAAAACTTTTTAGGGTTCTTGTTTAGATTGTTTGCCAATGTTTTATGTTCGAATTAGTTGAATGCTTCTCTCATTGCTCTCTTTACGCTCTTTTTCGCTTCGTTCAGCTTTTCCTTATCAGCTATGATTCGACTACTCTTAAACCTATGGTGAAGCTTTCTTTGTTTCCGTAGTACCTTTCGTACATGATTGTTATACCACGGTGGATCTTTCCCCTCGCTTTGGACCTTAGTCGGTACGAACTTATCTAAGGCGTACTGGACGAGCAACAGTGTCCCTAATTTGCTGGGAAGTGGCGGTGCGGTCCTCTACGGCACTGCGTAGGATCCTACGGTCTTGGCGTGCATCCGTGCGTCGCTGCGGTCCGGTCCCAGGTCGACGGGCACGTGCACCTTCCGCCGACCACTGGCGACAACATCGATGTACTGTGGAGACCTCACGCCCCACGTGTTGAGCAATTCGGCGGTACGTCCACCCGGCCTCCCGCATGCCCACTATACGCCCTCGCTCAAAGTCCGTCAACTGCACATACGGTTCACGTCCACGCTGTCGCGGCATGCTACCAGTGTTAAAGACTGCGATGGAGCTCCGTATGCCACGGCAAACTGGCTGACACTGACGGCGGCGGTGCACAAATGCTGCGCAGCTAGCGCCATTCGACGGCCAACACCGCGGTTCCTGGTGTGTCCGCTGTGCCGTGCGTGTGATCATTGCTTGTACAGCCCTCTCGCGGTGTCCGGAGCAAGTATGGTGGGTCTGACACACCGGTGTCAATGTGTTCTTTTTTCCATTTCCAGGAGTGTATTTTTCCCATGTATGTTTCCCTCTATTATATTCATATCATTAATTTAAATTCAGTAATTCCACCCCACTTTCTTCCCCTCTTCAACATGATCTCACTAACACCAACACCTTATAATGTTGGATCTATGCTCAAAAGCTTTCAAATTATACTTCTACACTGCCCATTCACATTAATGTGACCAGTGCCTATGTTTGATTTCAACACGCAGTAACCGCTCACAGGCTGCAGGCGGCAGCACTAGTATTGGCGGGCATATAGAGAGTGTAGAGGGAATGCAAAAAAACAGTGCAGTCATTGTCATAATGTGGGAACAGAGTGATTTACCTGATGTCCGAAAGGGCACGATCATTGGGTTCCGGACCAACGAAATGGCACTATTCAAAACTGGCACTGGGACAACTGTGGTGCATCACGGGTCACAGATGACAGGGGTGAACGATGGTGGTGGAGATGCGTACGCATGTACTGATGTGCAACTGTTGATCAACTGACCACCCAGTTGATCCAAGGGGTTTCTAACAATGTCTCCTCAATGACAGTTCAGTGGATGTTGCTGTCTATGGTCCTCTGTAGCAGGTGCCTGGTTAGTGCACCCATGCTGATTGCTGTTTATCTGGACGAAGGCAGAAATTAGCACACCAGTACCCCAACTGGACATCTACTGAGTAGCAACAGGTGGCCACTGGTGTGTACATTGTGAACCATCTGGAAGCAAACGCCCTGCAACAATCATCAGAAGAGTCTAGGCTGCAGGGAGGAGTGTTACAGTCTGGGGAACGTTTTTGTGGCATTTCCTGTGTAGTGTCATCATTCTGAAAGGCACTGTGGATCAACATGCACCTATCCTTGAGGGACCATGTCCACCCCCTACATGAAGATATGCAATTTGCTTTTCCTCATCACAATGACATCTACCAATGGAAAAGCGCAACGTGTCAGGCATCTCACAATCTATACTATGTGATCAAAAGTATCAGGACACCTAGTGAAAATGACTTAAGTCTGTGGTGCCCACCATCGGCAACGCTGGAACTGAATATGGTGTCAGCCCGCCCTTAGCCTTGATGATAGCGTTCACTCTCGCAGGCATACATTCAATCAGGTGCTGGAAGGTTTCTTGGGGAATGGCAGCCCATTCTTCACGGAGTGCTGCACTGAGGCACAAAGTCGGCATTCCAAATCATCCCAAAGGTGTTCTATAGGTTTCAGGTCAGGACTCTGTGCAGGTCAGTCCATTACAGGGATCTTATTGTCATGTAACCACTCTGCCACAGGCCGTGCATTATGAATAGGTGCTCGATCGTGTTGCAAGATGAAATTGCCATCCCCAAATTGCTCTTCCACAGTGGGAAGCAAGAAGGTGCTTCAAACATCAATGTAGGCCTGTTCTGTTATAGTGACATGCAAAACAACGAGGGGTGCAAGCCCCTTCCATGAAAACACGACCAAACCACAACACCATAGCCTCCGAATTTTACTGTTGGCACTACACACGCTGGCAGATGACGTTCACCGGGCATTCGCCATACCCACACCCTGCCATCGGATTGCAACATTGTGTACCATGATTCGTCACTCCACACAACGTTTTTCCACTGTTCAATCGTCCAATGTTTACGCTCCTTACACTAAGCAAGGCATTGTTTGGCATTTACCAGTGTGATGCGTGGCTTACGAGCAGCCGCTCGACCGTGAAATCCAAGTTTTGTCACCTCCTGCCTAACTGTCATAGTACTTGGAGTGGATCCTGATGCAGTTTGGAATTCCTGTGTGGTGGTCTAGATAGATGTCTACCTATTACACATTATGACCCTCTTCAACTGTTGTGGTCTCGGTCAGTCAACAGACGAGGTCGACACGGGCATGCACACTTCTGTGCTGTACGTATCCCTTCACATTACCAATTCACTATCACATCAGAAACAGTGTACTGAGGGATGTTTAGGAGTGTCAAAATCTCGCATACAGACGTACAACACAAGTGACACCAAACACCTGACCACGTTTGAAGTCCGTGAGTAGGTATTAAAATCCGATGACATTGTAATTCTGTCAGAGACAGCAAAAGACTTGGAAGAGCAGTTGAACGGAATGGACAGTGTCTTGAAAGGAGGGTATAAGATGAACATCAACAAAAGCAAAACGAGCATGATGGAATGTAGTCGAATTAAATCGGGTGATGCTGAGGGAATTAGATTAGGAAGTGAGACGCTTAAAGTAGTAAAGGAGTTTTGCTATTTGAGGAGCAAAATAACTGATGATGGTCGAAGTAGAGAGGATATAAAATGTAGACTGGCAATGGCAAGGAAAGCGTTTCTGAAGAAGAGAAATTTGTTAACATCGAGTATAGATTTAAGTGTCAGGAAGTCGTTTCTGAAAGTATTTGTATGGAGTGTAGCCATGTATGGAAGTGAAACATGGACGATAACTAGTATGGACAAGAGGAGAATAGAAGCTTTTGAAATGTGGTGCTACAGAAGAATGCTGAAGATAAGGTGGGTAGATCACGTAACTAATGAGGAGGTATTGAATAGGATTGGGGAGAAGAGAAGTTTGTGGCACAACTTGACTAGAAGAAGGGATCGGTTGGTAGGACATGTTTTGAGGCATCAAGGGATCACAAATTTAGCATTGGAGAGCAGCGTGGAGGGTAAAAATTGTAGAGGGAGACCAAGAGATGAATACACTAAGCAGATTCAGAAGGATGTAGGTTGCAGTAGGTACTGGGAGATGAAGAAGCTTGCACAGGATAGAGTAGCATGGAGAGCTGC
Organism: Schistocerca nitens; assembly: GCF_023898315.1. Classification (NCBI taxonomy): domain Eukaryota; kingdom Metazoa; phylum Arthropoda; class Insecta; order Orthoptera; family Acrididae; genus Schistocerca; species Schistocerca nitens. The sequence goes on from NC_064625.1 coordinate 143,705,790, forward strand.
ATCAAACCAGTCTCAGGAGTGAAGACCACAACAACAACAACAACAACAACAACAACAATAATAGCAATTATGGTTACGGAATTTAATAAATCAGTCAGGAAGACTACGAGAGTGTTTTTGCTATATAGAGCAGACAAGCAGTTGGTACTATCTTGCTTAGAGAGTGAATTAACGTCAGTTACTTCCAGTTAGATGGATGTAGAGGAATTATGGGCAAAGCTTAAGTAGATTGTGAATTGTGGTTTGTAGAGTTATGTGCCTGGTAAGTGGATAAGGATGGAAAAGACCCACTGCGGTTTAATAGCAAAATTTGGAAGATGTTGAGGAAGCAGAGGCTGTTGCACTTTAGATTCAAATGAGAATGCACAAATGACGACAAACAAAGATTAGTATAGATTTTTGCAGCTGTGAAAAGATCTATGCGCAAAGCATATACTACCACATGCACAACTTGCAAAAGTGCTGGCAGAGAACCAAATTCTGGTCCTATGTAAAATCACTGAGTGGGTCGAAGGCTTCCATTCAGTCCCTTGTTGACCAGTCTTGGGGGGCAGTTGAATGTAACAAAACGAAAGCTGAAGTTTTGAATTAAACAACGGAGGCTCCAGGTATGAATATCAACAGTGGAGGAAAAGGTAGATTACTACTTACCCCAAAGAGGACACGTCAAGTTGCAGACAGGCATGATTAAAAGACAGTCACATATAGCTTTCAGCCACAGCCTTCACCAGTAAACACACGCCTCGGGGATGTATGTGTGTGATGTCCTTAGGTTAGTTAGGTTTACGTAGTTCTAAGTTCTAGGGGACTGATGATCTCAGTGTTAAGTCGCATAGTGCTCAGAGCCATTTGAACACACACACACACACACACACACACACACACACACACACACACACACACACACTTACAAGCAAGCACATCTCATGCACACACAACTGCCAGCTCCAACTTTCGGACCAGGATGAAAGTTCTAAATTTCACGTTCAAGAAATCGTTCAAGTACAAACACACCATCATTTGACCATCGAACAGACTCCTTTATGGACAACATAGTAATAAGCATCAATGACTTAGAGAAACAAGTGAAAGATTCAAAAGCAAATAAGTGAATTACAGTCCTGTTTTACAAAGAATACGCTATGGTATTAGCCCCTTACCTGGCTCGCAGTTATCACAAATCCCTTGCCCAGCACAAAGTCACAAGTGACTGGAAAAAAGCACAGGTGACTCCTGTATATAAGAAGGGTAAAAGAATGGACCTGCAAAATTAGAGACCATATCCCTTACTATGATTTGCCGTAGGATCCATGAACACATTCTCAGTGTGAATATAATAAATTTTCTTGAGACTAAGAAGCTTACTTCTACGATCAGCACGGTTTTAGAAAACACGGCTTGTGCGAAACTCGGTTTCCCCTTTTTTTCACACGGTATACTGCGAACTGTGGATAAGGGCAACTGGTAGATTCTGTATTTCCAGATTTTTGGAAAGCATTTCACACAATGCACCCACTGCAAGCTGTTAATAAAGGTACAAGCATGTGGAGTAAGTTCACAGATATGCGAGTGGCTTGAAAACTTCTGAAGTAATAGAACCCAGTATGTTGTCCTCGACAGCCAGACTTCGTCAGAGACAGGGGTATCATCAGGAGTGACCCTGGCAAGTGTGATAGGACCGCTGTCGTTCTCTGTATACATAATTGATTTGGCAAGCGGGGTGGGCAGCAATCTGCGGTTGTTTGCTGACGATGCTGTGGTGTACAGTTAGGTGTGAAAGTTGATAGTTCACCTGTAAAGGATACTGGAGTGTTTGGGATCTCTAACAGTTTGGATTGAAAGAGAACGCTGAGCAATTCAGAGACGGGCTGCTAGATTTGTTACCGGTAGGTTTGAAAAATACATAAGTGTTATGGAGCCGGTGTGGGAACTGAAATGGGAATCACTGGAGGCAACGTGACTTTGTCTTTGGGAACACTATCAAGAGAACGTTGGGAACTGGCATTTGAAGCTGACTGCCAAATGATTCTACTGCCACCAACATACATTGCAAGTAAGGACCACGAAAATAAGATACAAAGAATTAGGGCTCATACGCAGGCATATAAACGGTCGTTTTTCCCTCACTCTGTTTGCAAATGTAACAGGAAAGGAAATGACTAGTAGCGGTACAGGACACCCTCTGCTACCCCCCATACAGTGGCTTGCAGAGTATCTGTGTAGATGTAGATGTAGTTGTATACCTGCGATCACCTTCCCGTGCAGTCCAACATCGACCCTTGTCACATTGTTGCCCCACAAATCTGGATACTGAATGATATGACCTGCTTCTTGCCAAAGGTAGAGAACCACAGTGTGGCTCCTGTCAAACCTGAAACCCTGTCAGGTGCTTACAAGGCTGTCTCAGACAAGTATGCGACACCTCCCTATCCTTGAGAGTGACCACTCACACTGGCAATGTTCACACCCCTTATATACCCTTCTGTCAACCTGGAAGAAGCGTTTGACAATGTAAAACGGTGTGCAATTTTCAAAATTCTGAGGAAAGTATGGGTTAGCTATATGGAAAGACAGGTAATACATAAGTTGGAACTTAGTGGCAAGACTGCTGTGGAGACAGCATGCAATGGAATCTACTATTGTCACTGATAGCACACGTTGTTGACATACCTACCTTACCTCCGGGCAAATGGACTCGCACATCCCACGTCACCGGCGTGCGCCCAGTCGAGGGAAACAGTCACTTGTGAGCGAGCGGCTTAGCCTAACGGTGTCACTTATGTTTTCGAAACAGGAGCAACGGAGTCGGATCGAGATCGAATGTGCCAGAGGTCGTACAGCACGGCAGTGTCGTCGAGGTCTTCAAGAGGCGTGCGGGGAATTGGCATTGCCGTACAGAACAGTGGCACCTCGGGTAAAAGCCTGCAACGAAGGTCGGCAAACTGTGGCAGACGTGCGTCGGGCAGGTCGTCCTAGCATCTCTGAAGAAGTAGTGCGTGCTGTTGCCGCGTTAGTGGATAGTGGTCGACGCCATACGATTCGTGAGCTCGCCCACGAAACCGGACTAGTGCATACGACTGTGCTTCGTTTCCTGAAGGAACGCCAGGGCATGCGAAAAATTGCATCACGATGAGTTCTGCAGGAATTTACGGAAATACAGAAATAGATGCGTTAGGACGCTGCTCACAAGGGAACCTCCCCATCGCACCCCCCTCAGATTTAGTTATAAGTTGGCACAGTGGATAGGCCTTGATAAACTGAACACAGATCAATTGAGAAAACAGGAAGAAGTTGTGTGGAACTGTGAAAAAATGAGCAAAATATACAAACTGAGTAGTCCATGGGACACATAGGCAACATCAAGGAGGACGTGAGCTCAGCAGTGCCGTGGTCCCGTGGTAGCGTGAGCAGCTGCAGAAAGAGAGGTCCTTGGTTCAAGTCTTCCCACGAGTGAACATTTTACTTTCTTTATTTTTGCATAGTTATTATCTGTCCATTCGTTCATTGACGTCTCTGTTCACTGTAATAAGTTTAGTGTCTGTGTTCTGCGACCGCATCGCAAAACCGTGCGATTAGTAGACGAAAGGACGTGCCCCTCCAATGGGAACCGAAAACATTTGATCGCAAGATCATAGGTCAACCGATTCCTCCACAGGAAAACACGTCTGATATATTCTATACGACAGTGGTGACGGCATGTGCGTCACATGACAGGAATATGTTGTCGACCCACCTAACTTGTACACTTGGCGAATGGGTAAAAAGATTCTTCTACCTTGCCCGATTTAGTTTGTCTTGTAGATGTGATAATCACTCCCAAAAAAGTGATGAAAACATAAGAGTTTGTCACATAAACTGAAAATAAAAAATTAAACTTTTCACTCGATGTAAGATTTGAACCAAGGACCTTTCACTCCGCAACTGGTCACGTTACCACGAGACCATGGCGCTCGTGTGGTCTCTGTGTCCTTGATATTGCCTATCTTCCCATGAACTACTCAGTTTGTATATTTTGCTTATTTTTTCACAGTTCCACACAACTTCTTCCTGTTTTCTCAATTGATCTGTGTTCGGTTTTTCAAGGCCTATCCACTGTGCCAACTTATAACTAAATCTGAGGGGGGTGCGATGGGGAGGTTCCCTTGTCAGATGCACTTGGAACAGTATGAGTGCGAAGGAGAGGCTTTCTTATGCCGTATCTTAACACTGGATGAGACACGGGTCACATCAAACGAGCCAAGACTGAAATGCCAATCCGACGAATGGCGTCATTATGGGTTGCCGCTAAGGTTGAAAGTGCATCAGAGCCCCAGTATGGTGAAAGTTATGGTGATTCTCGTGTACACTGTGATGGTGTTATCCTAACGCACTATGTTCCTCCGAGGCAGACCGTCAGTGCACAGTACTACCGTTCATTTTTGGAGCATCACCTGCGACCAGCTTTGCGGAAGAAGTGGCGACACTTGCTGCACAACCCACCCACCACTTTGCACGACAGTGCACAGGTGCATACAGTGCAAGCTGTGGCTGCTCTGTTCAGTCGATGAGACTGGGAACTACTGTACCATCCACCGTGCTCCCCAGACTTAAGTCCTTGTGAGTTTAATTTGATTCCAAAGGTGAAGGAATCACTTTGTGGCATTCGCTTCAGAAGTGCTCCAGAGATTCGACAGGCAGTAGACCGCTCCAATGGCACTATCAACAGAACAGGATCTTCTAACGGTATACTATGCCTTCCACATCGCTGGCAACGGGTTCTACACAACACTGGTGACTGCTTTGAAGGACAGTAACTGGTGCTAACAGGTGACTCTTTTGTATCGTTTGTGAATAAATAGTTGCCTCTATTCAAGTTCCAGTCCTCGTGTACAGTGTGTACAAGAACCGAGAGGGAGACCAAGAACAAGTGCACGGAAGTAAGGGTGTAAGCTGGTGTGTCGTCTTTTGCCCCTGCTGTTCAATGAGTGTATTGAAGAAACAATGACGGAAATACAAGAATGCTTCAAAAGTGGAATTAAAATTCAAGGTGAAAAGATATCAATGCTAAGATTTGCTGATGACATTGCTATCCTCAGTGATAGTGAAGAAAAATTATGAGACTTGCTGAATGGAATGAAGTGTAATGAGTAAACAGTATGGATTGGGAGTAAGTCGAAGAGAGATGCGAGTAATGAGAAGTAGCAGAAATGAGAACTGCGAGAAACTTAATATCAGAATTGGTGATCACGAAGTTGAAGAAGTTAAGGTAGACTTCCACTAAGTCAGCAAAATAGCCCATGATGGATGGAGGAAGGAGGACAGGAAAAGTAGGCTAGCACTGGCAGAAAGGGCATTTCTGGGAAAGAGAAGTCCACTAGCATCAGACATAGGGCTTAATTTGAGGAGGAAGTTTCTAGAATGTATGTTATGTTTAGAGCACAGCATTGTATGGCTGTGAGACACGGGCTGTGGGAAAACTGGAACAGAAGAGAATCGAAGTATTTGAGATGTGGTGCTACAGAAGAGTGTTGAAAATTAGGTAGACTGATAAGGTAAGGAATGAGGAGGTTCTCTGCAGAATCGCTGAGGAAAGTAATGTATGGAAAACGTGGACAAGAAGAAGGGAAAAGATGATAGGACATTTTTTAGGACATCAGGAAATAACTTTGGTACTTGAGGGAACTGTAGAGGAAGACAGAGACTGGGATACATCCAGCAAATGATTGAGGTCGTAGGTTGCAACTGCTGCTCTGAGATGGAAAGGCTGGCACAGGAGAAGATATTGTTGTGAGCCACATCAAACCCGTCAGAAGACTAATGCCTCAAAAAACTTAAAACTCAAAGCTCACTACCAGGCCTGATAAGAACACTAAACACATACAACAATAATTCTCACTGGTGATTGTTCTGCCTGTCAGAGAAAATTGCAAAAAAATGTTCAAGTGTGTGTGAAATCTTATGGGACTTAACTGCTAAGGTCATCAGTCCCTAGGCTTACACACTACTTAACCTAAATTATCCTAAGGACAAACACACACACCCATGCCCGAGGGAGGACTCGAACCTCCGCCGGGATCAGCCGCACAGTCCACGACTGCAGCGGCTTTGACCGCTCGGCTAATCCCTCACCGCAGAAAATTGCAACTACAGTCATTTACATACCCACCAATGGTGTGTATGGGTATGGAGTTACAATCATATCTTACTATATCTTCTTGATGCTTTATTTTTTTTTTTTTTGTCATCCTATGATTATTGAAATAAAGAAAGTGAAACTTTTTCTTAGCATAACAGCGAATAAGGTGGATACCTGACGATAATGGAAATACATAAATAGTGTCACTGGACTCAGAGATTGCAGACATGCAGTTTAAGCCCAGATGACAGTTTCTTAACAAACATTGAAAATCTATCATAAGATAATTTTTTTACAACAAAACAAATATGGTATAGTGCCCAGTTTCATTACTATGTCTTGTCTGTCAGTCGACAGCCCCAATATTTCACACTGTATTAGTGTATACGTGATGTATGGGAAAGTTAACTGCCAAGAGTAGTGTCTTCATGAGTGAAAGAGAGAGAGAGAGAGAGAGAGAGAGAGAGAGAGAGAGAGTGTGTTTTCCTGTGCATATCAGGCCGGGGTCCACAGCTTGTGGTCTTGTGGCTATCATTGCTACCTCTGAATCACGGGGTCCCGGGTTTGATTCCCCGCCGGGTTGGGGATTTTCTCCGCCTGGGAACTGGGTGTTTGTGTTGACATCATCATCATTTGGGAAGTGACGAGATTGGAACTGGAAAGATTGGGAAGTTGTATGGGCACTAATGACCACGATGTTTAGTACCCTGCAAACCAGCATCATCATCATCATAATTATTGTTATCATCAAATCAGGCAGGTAATGTTATGTGCAAGAAAATAGCTTTGATCAATTGTGCTTGGTGCAGAGGATCTCTTTACTTTCTGTACTTCTAGAATGAATACCTTGTGACATATTGTGAAGGGTTCCAGTGTTCATACTTCACTGCACCATACCCAAAGAGGAAGAAACAAAACCACACGAGTTCTGAAAAAAACACAGAAAAAAATTTTAAAATAGTGTCTGCACAAAGTATTGCGATATCAAATATGAGTTGTTGAAGTCCACAGTTAAATATGCGGATAAACCTTTTCCTCATTAACAGTAAACTTAGTTTAATTTGAAACAATATATAAGTTTTATGACAGCTTTCACTCTCTTGCTGAAGAGTAAAAGATACAACAGAAAGAAATATTCTAAAGCACGTGTTGTGGCACTCGACTGTGATGGGAACGCAGGTCTCTCGCCAGCTGGTGATAGTTAGCACGTGTTCCCTCCTAAAGTGTCTCTTCGATAATGAATGACACTTCACCATTAGAGGCATGCCAGTGGCACATTTTTTTTAGAAATATTTATTTTCACAGTGTACGACACAAATGACTACCGACTAGTTTTGGTCGTATGTAAGATGGAAAAAAATAATCTGATAATAAGGTCAGACCACAGCAGGTGACACAGAGTTTCCTGATAACTGTTAGTCAGAAAAGCACTGTTGTGGAGCTACGGCCACAAATCGGCAACTAATCGATAATGATTGTGGGGAAGTCTGTGCACTTTAAAGGGGACCATCTAATACCTGCTCCACTAAAGAGTCCAAGTACCAGTTAAATTAGCGAAAGTAATGATCTAGTTGAACAGTCAAAGAATAGGCAGACTTTCATCTCCTATCTGTGGCTGCCTATGTTAGATGCAAGTTTTCAGTGAATTTTGCCAGGTAAAGCTCAGCTGTTAAACTAACTGTGCTAATAGAACCGTAGTGTTATAAATTTGTTGAAATGACGATCTGTACTGGAGAAACAGCACTGCGTTAAGATAGAGAATGTGTGGTACTGTAAAATGCAATGTCTAAAGGCCACACATTTTAGTTTTTGCTGGTGTACAGAGAACTCTTACTATAACAAGTGCAATAACAGTTTATTTGGACAAAACAGCCTGTAAGCAAATCCAAATATGTTCTCTTGCCGCACAGATTTACTCAGGTATGTGACTGATTGGCTGTATCTATTTGGAAAATTTTTCTCTATTTAATGTTGCCTCTCATCAGATTGATTTTTTCTCCGCATCCTGTTTAATGGTCATCTTCATATCTTAAGTGTCCACACTTGGTTATCGGTCAGTGACATCTAAAACTGATCAAAATCTTTGATATCTGGAAAACTATCATGTTTTGGATCTCGCATGTACAAAGTGCAAGTGTTCTAACAGTTCCGTCTGGTCGAAATTGGATAGCACGTCGTGATCTGTGACCTAGATATCTCCAAAAAAGGTGGCATAGTGACCCAACCTCCCACATTGTGTTAGAGAACTGAGTAACATCTCCGTAACTACAATTGCCCCTGTACTCCCTCTTCACACTTTTAGATCCTTCTGTCCAGCCACATTTTCCTTGTATCCCAGTGTTCTTAGCTGGTGCAGTCTTCATAAATTTCCATTCCCCAAGACTCGCTATGTCAGAAAATATTTATTTTGTATACTTATAAATTCTTTTGTATTTGCCACTATTATTATCATCATCATTGTTATTATTTTGTTATTAGAAGCAGCAGTAATGGAAATGTTGCCGGTATGAACTGTATTAGCTCATAGTCAGTACTACTTATTTACATGGTCCCCAAAGTAAAAAAGGTACTCTGTGTGAAACACTGGTCCAGTGTAAGAGAGGGCCTGAAGGCCCTCATGCGATTGAGTTAAATAAATAAATAAATCTTTTTGTGACATTTAGTTTGGGTTGGCACCTAATTAGCATGCCAAAATCAACAGATGGATGTGTCAACATCTTGTTAGCAGGTGGTGTCAAATTTCTGTGTCTAATTTTTTCCATTACATAGAAAAAAAAAAAATCTTTCACAACATAAAATTTGTACTCGGCTGTGTTTTTAAGGACTGGTGGGCTGCCAAAACTGAGGCTTCTGAATCTACAAGCGGGTCGCAGCCTGGACGATAGCACTGTAATTGCCATCAGCCGTGGTTTCCCCACTTTACGGGAACTCTTCGTCCGACATTCTGAACTACTCTCTGACGCTGCATTCTCACAGATCTACCATCTGGAACACCTTGAAGTGTAAGTATTGTTGCTGACTGGAATGTAGTGTGAACAAAGTAATTGCTGGAGCAGTTGACAGTTTGTGACATGTAGGAACTGTAACAATTATTTAGTTTGGAAATGTGAACATGAGGTAAAAGGATTTTTTTTTTTTTTTTTGTCCGGACCAGTGGCCATTTGTATAGCCATTCAAACATCTGTCTTCCTGTAGTTGTTACAGTATATTAAGCAAGGTTTGAATGATGAAGTGGAGCCAGTGTACAGGAAAATTGTGCAAACTAATCAATTCCTCTTGCAAAAGATTTTAATTGGGTTGAATTAATGCTCAGCAAAAGGCACCATTTGTATACACACTGTTCAGATTTCATGTGCAAAAAGAGTCTGGTGAGGCTGATGGTTCAAATTTGGTCTACTGGTATATTGGACCTTAACCAAAAATAAGTTTTAACCATTTGAAAAAAAAAAAAATATCTTGCTCCATTGGATTTGACATGTAAAAAACATGTTTTTCTGGGAGGTTTTTGAAGTCGCCACTTGTATATTTTAAACTTGTATGAAGTGGTTCAAACTTTGCACGAAGGTGGATAAATGGATTCTTTTTATCTAGTAATCATTATCTATTGTCAAGACACAGGTTAAAAGAAGCATGTAAAATTCTTACATGTAGGAACTAAATGCATGGAAACAGTTTAAAGTGAATCAAATAATTAAGACGTGCGTTCTTATAATAAAATTGAAAACTATCTACCAAAGGTCTATCTTCATTTGGATTTCACTTGCAAAAAATGTTTTAGTGAGCTATTTTTTGTGTGTGCCACGTCTGTGTTTCAAACTTCTGGAAATGTTTTAAGAACATAGACAAATACATGTAATTATCGGTTGTCCTGTACTTTTGTATAACAGCAACTGTGTGAAAGTAAACTAGGAGAGGTTGAATAAATAGCCAACCAATTGCAAATAAAGGTATATTGGAACCCTTGACCTAGGTTTCAACAATTTTCAAACTCTCCTCTTCAGAAGTTGTAATGGACCTTAAAAATTGAATTGATGGTTACATCAGCATCTGGTGTAACAAGCGAATACCTTATCTCACAATCTTTTTGCTACAGTTGTTACTTTATTCTGTTTAAAATAGTTTTATAACCATTAATGCAGTTGTTAAGTCCCATTACACCTTTTGAAGAAGACAATTTTAAAATTAAACAATAGGAAATCCAGGATGGAATTTAACAATGTTGTGAAAAGGGTAGTTGCTACTCACCAAATAGCGGAGATGCTGTATCGCGTATACGGACAACGAAAAGACTGTCAGAAAGTGAGCTTTTGGCCAACAAGGCATTCATTCGAAATAGACAAAACACACAAAGTGTTGTGGCCAGATCCTCTGTGTTTTGTGTGTGTTTGTTTTTCTGACAAAGGCCTTGTTGGCCAAAAGCTCACTTTATGAAAGTCTTTTTGTTGTGCCTGTCTGTGAGCAAGCATCTCCGCCATTTGGCGAGTAGCAAGTATCTGTTACAATTTTAAAACTGTTGAAACCTAGAGGAAGGATTCCAGTAAACTTTATTTGAAACTGATTGGCTGACCTTTTTTTTCCCCAATCTCTTCAAATTTCTAAGAAACACGGTTCAAAAGACAATAAAAAAACTAATATCAGATCAGTTGTCATTTGAGTCAACAAAAATCTTCATTGGGTGCCAAGCTATTGTGGTCTAATGTCAAAATTATGGGAGAGTAAAAGTTGGGAACCAGAATGTAAAATGCTCCTATCAGGGCACAAAAAAGGCGAATGTGTCGTTGTTAGAGTTAGTGATGTAAAGAAGGCAACTAGCTTTTTGACTTAACTGGCAGCTTCAAAGACATTTAAATCAAAACATCTTGACATATTTGCACTTTTTACGAGTTAACGCAATTTTCCAGTGCAGTGAGCTCTCTTAGCTGCAATGTGGAGTCTAAAGTCTCTGATCTTGTGCCCAAAATCCAGAAGATTCGCCAGCCACAGTAAATAGTGTTAATATCATATGGCTGAAGGGCATACATCTAATAGCTAAAACAGTTTTTGGCGGTGGGTTTGGTACATGTTACTTTACTTGACACTGTGCTATATATTACATTACATGGGTACAAAAGCACGAATATGTCAGTATGTTTTCATTTATATGTCTTTGAAGCTGCCAGACAAGTCAGAAAGCTGGATCTCTTTTTTTTTTATATTCGTAAATCTGCCCAGAATATGTGCACCTTTTTTGTGCTATGATAGGAACATTTTTAATTTGATTTGTTAGTACGATATGGGAAAGACTTGAATCCGACACTTCCACAAGACAAGATGGTGAATGAGCACCTCCATCTGCTGTGTTGGCCGCCTGTTCCTTGGTGGCAAGCTTTGAAGCTGTTTAGAAGACAAGGACAAAAAGAGGAAAGGTCACAGCTGCAGCTGATGCCATGAAAAATGACTATCAAATTTGCTTATTTAAAATTTACTTTTTTTCTTCCTTTTGCAACAGCTATGTATATTTAAGGCAATTGATCAACTCTCTTGGTATACATGCTTATGTTGTTATAAAACAAAATATGGATACAAGAAGTTTAAAGTTTAATTGTTTACATAATTAAAGTAGCTCGGAGGACAATTAACGCCCTCTTTAGCATCCATCCACGTGCAAGGACACAAAGTTCTGTGCAGATTGCTGGAGCATAGTTGTGTGTAACTGGCTAGCAGGCCCGCCTTAGCAAACGTCTAAAACAGGAGACTGAAACAAATCTTATTAAGTAAAGTTACTGATACCTAATATCAAAGGGTTACAGAGCACAAACAGGAAGTGGAACACTGAAGCTGTATCAAAAAAATTACCCTCATTCCTTTCCAAATTGAAAATGTCTTGAAAGTTATTAAGTTGTGACACTGAATGAAAATACACTACTGGCCATTAAAATTGCTACACCATGAAGATGACGTGCTACAGACGCGAAATTTAACCAACAGGAAGAAGATGCTGTGATATGCAAGTGTTTAGCTTTTCAGAGCATTCACACAAGGTTGGCGCCGCTGGCGACAACTACAACGTGCTGACATGAGGAAAGTTTCCAACCGATTTCTCATTCACAAACAGCAGTTGACCGGCATTGCCTGGTGAAACATTGTGATGCCTCGTGCAAGGAGGAGGAATACATACCATCACATTTTCGACTTTGATAAAGGTCGGATTGTAGCCTATCGCGATTGCGGTTTATCACATCGCGACATTGCTGCTCGCGTTGGTCGAGATCCAATGACTGTTAGCAGAATATGGAATCGGTGGGTTCAGGAGGGTAATACGGAACGCCGTGCTGGATCCCAACGGCCTCATAACACTAGCAGTCAAGATGACAGTCATCTTATCCGCACGGCTGTAACGGATCGTGCAGCCACGTCTTGAGCCCTGAGTCTACAGATGGGGACGTTTGCAAGACAACATCCATCTGCACAAACACTTCGACATTTGCAGCAGCACGGACTGTCAGCTTGGAGGTGGTGGCTGCGGTTACCCTTGACGCTGCATCACAGACAGGAGTGCCTACGAAGGTGTACTCAACGACGAACCTGGGTGCACAAATGGCAAAACGTCATTTTTTCGGATGAATCTAGGTTCTGTTTACAGCATCATGATGGTCGCACCCGTGTTTGGCGACATTGCGGTGAACGTACATTGGAAGCGTGTATTCGTCATCGCTATACTGGTGTATCACCCGGTGTGATGGTCTGGGGTGCCACTGGTTACACGTCTCGGTCGCCTCTTGTTCACACTGACGGCACTTTGAACAGTGGACGTTACATTTCAGATGTGTTACGACCCGTGACTCCACCCTTCATTCGATCCCTGCGAAACCCTACATTTCAGCAGGATAATGCACGACCGCATGTTGCAGCTCCTGTACAGGCCTTTCTGGATACAAAAAATGTTCGACTGCTGCCCTGGCCAGCACATTCTCCAGATCACTCACCAATTGAAAACGTCTGGTCAATGGTAGCCGAGCAACTGGCTCGTCACAATACGCCAGTCACTACTCTTGATGAACTGTGGTATCGTGTTGAAGCTGCATGGGTAGCTGTACCTGTACACACCACCCAAACTGTGTTTGACTCAATGCCCAGGCGTACAAGGCCGTTATTACAGCCAGAGGTGGTTGTTCTGGGCACTGATTTCTCAGGATCTATGCACCCAAATTGCGTGAAAATGTAATCACATGTCAGTTCTAGTGTAATATATTTGTCCAATAAATAGCTGTTTATCATCTGCATTTCTTCCTGCTGTAGCAATTTTAATGGCCAGTAGTGTACAATGCTGAATATTAAAACTGGAACACTGAAGGTGGCATCCGTCAGATATCAAATTGGCACGAATGAGGTAGAAGTAACTTTGTCAATGGTACGTATGAAAGGAAAGATTGTGCAGTGGATTAGAAAACTGATTTGAATGTCGGTTGTACATGTCAATATCGTGTACCACCTTGAGCAAAAAAGGGAATAATGTCTAGCGACACACGTCAAAATTTAACCATGACGGGATTGTCGCCTGTCGAGATGCCAGTTTATCGTTCTGTAGTATCGCTGCTCGCATCAGTCAGGTATTGAGACCTCGATGCAGTTCTGGAATTGACGAGTTTGGGGTGGCCGTATTTGACCCGATACGGGATTCTGATGGTGCTTAGCGCCTAGCACTTGAGAGGACACATACATCGTTTGCTAGGCTGTGTAGGATTGCATGAGCATGCCGTGTATATCATATTAGGAAATGGGTTAAAAAGATTAGTTGCAATGAGACGAGTATCCACTCAAGTTGTGTGACATCTGGAGCGTACGAGCTGTCAGCCAGACGAATGCCGGCACAGCATCAGCGAGAGGCTGTTCTGTACTTGACAATGGCACTGGACACTGCAGTGGCACCGTACCACCTTATCAGCATTCTTCTTCTTCTAATCAAGTTGTGCCACAAACTCCTCTTCCCCCCAATTCTATTCAGTACCTCCTCATCAGTTATGTGATCTACCCATCTAATCTTCAGCATTCTTCTGTAGCACCACATTTCGAAAGCCTCTATTCTCTTCTTGTCCAAACTATTTATCGTCCATGTTTCACTTCCATACATGGCTACACTCCATACAAATACTTTCAGAAACGACTTCCTGACACTTAAATCTATACTCGATGTTAACAAATTTCTCTTCTTCAGAAACGCTTTCCTTGCCATTGCCAGTCTACATTTTATATCCTCTCTGCTTCCACCATCATCAGTTATTTTACTCCCCAAATAGCGAAACTCATTTATTACTTTAAGTGTCTCATTTCCTAATCTAGTTCCCTCAGCATCACCCGACTTAATTCGACTACATTCCATTATCCTCGTTTTGCTTTTGTTGATGTTCATCTTATACCCTCCTTTCAAGACACTGTCCATTCCGTTCAAGTGCTCTTCCAAGTCGTTTGCTGTCTCTGACAGAATTACAATGTCATCGGCAAACCTCAAAGTTTTTACTTCTTCTCCATGAATTTTAATACCTACTCCGAATTTTTCTTTTGTTTCCTTTACTGGTTGCTCAATATACAGATTGAATAACATCGGGGAGAGACAACAACCCTGTCTCACTCCCTTCCCAACCGCTGCTTTCCTTTCATGCCCCTCAACTCTTATAACTACCATCTGGTTTCTGTACAAATTGTAAATAGCCTTTTGCTCCCTGTATTATACCCCTGCCATCTTTAGAATTTGAGAGAGAGTATTCCAGTCCACATTGTCAAAAGCTTTCTCTAAGTCTACAAATGCTAGAAACGTAGGTTTGCGTTTCCTTAATCTTTCTTCTAAGATAAGTCGTAGGGTCAGTATTGCCTCACGTGTTCCAACATTTCTACGGAATCCAAACTGATCTTCCCCGAGGCCGCCTTCTATCAATTTTTCCATTCATCTGTAAAGAATTCGCGTTAGTATTTTGCAGCTGTGACTTATTAAACTGATAGTTCGGTAATTATCACATCTGTCAACACCTGCTTTCTTTGGGATTGGGATTATTATATTCTTGTATGTGTATACAATGTAAAGGTTCCATTCTTTTGTACACATTTAGATGTCGAAATACTATCCGTGGACTTTGGCAGTTTCAGAGTAGTGTGTGCATATGGGATTGGGGTGACATGCTAACAGTGAGTACTCATTTGTAATTTGTGTTTATACTGGTGCCTTTCATCTTTCACTTCCAAATTCTCTACTGATTGCGACATCCACCCACGATTCGTGACCCGCAGTCGAAGCCTTACCACCATCAGTACCACTGACCTACTTCCCAAACTTCACAGTTTTAACCTGCCAGAAAGTTTCAGATCTGCGCATACTCCACTGCAGACAGAATATTCATTCCAAACACAGTCCCAGAGGCTACGGCTAAGCTGTTTCTCCACAATATCCTTTCTTTCACAAGTGCTAGTCCCGCAAGTTATGTGGGAGAATTTCTATGAATTTCAGAAGGTTGGAAATCAGGTATTGGCAGAAGTAAAGCAGTGGGCATGGATGTTAAATCATGCTCGGATAGCTCAGCAATAGACCACTTGCCAGCAAAAGGCAATGGTCCCAGGTTCACGTCCAGTTCCGGCACATTAAACTGCAGCAAATTCATCTTAAAACGAACACACTTAAGTAGCCTAAGTTTAAATGTTTGATTTAGTCGTAGCTGCATCATTTCTGCCATGGAAGTGCAAGTGGTGGAGGGGAACACAATTTAGGCACTACTTCATCAATATTGTAATACAGAACCATATACAAAATAGAAGCATTGAGATTAGTATGGAGAGTGGTTTGTCTCTATGGAAGAAGTGTACAGCATAGCTTTTCTCACAGTAAAACAGTGGCTTATTTACAATCTGTTCTTTCCCATTGTTTTAACAAAGACTTGAGATTCAAGAATCCTGATATTTAGGCAATTTATAGGAGTTGCAAAACAACATTAATGCTTCAAATTGAGACAGTTATTTTCCTTGCTTCAGAGCCTCTGGACATGTATGGTATTGTTTTTGTGGCTTTCCTTTTGTGATTGTCAAGTCAGTTCGTAAGTACATTTGTCCTCAACCCCCCCTCCCTAGTCTATATTAGATAGGAGTTTAATTTTGTGATACTTTTCCTTGAAGGTGTTCAGAACATTTTGATTTACATCAAAGATGCTCTGTTTCACAGATGACCACTGGAAGTGACATTCATTACATTTTTTTCTCTTAACTTGGTCCTTGATAAATGATAGCAGCCTTGTGGTTTGTTCCAGATTGGACGTGTCAGGTTGCACAGGTCTCGGTGGGGCGTTTGTCCCCTACCTCGTCAGGCTACCACACCTTCGCACGTTGGTCATGGAAGAACTGGAGTTTCCGAAGCTGCAACCGGGTCTGAGCAGTATCCTCGAATTGTCCGGTTTGCGCGCACTGTCACTCAGCTGGTCCCTTGTTACTGGAATGCCATTTGATAAATTTCCAGGAAATCTTGTCAGTCTCAGGTGAGGAAATGCCTAAATCTACACGATTACTCTGCAGTTCATACTTAAGTGTTTGGCAGAGGGTTCATAGAACTATCATTACCCTTTCTCTGCCTTTTCACTCTTGGATAGAACGTGGCAAAAATGAGCTCTGTAATCTTTCACTGCAGGCTTTGACTTCACTTATTTCAGTGTAGTGGCCATTTCTCCCTGTTTAGGTTGCAATCTACAAAATTTGGAGGGGAAAGTTAACTACCATAATTTCATGAAGAGATATAGTCACAAAAAAAGCCTCTGTTTTAACTATTGCTGTCCCAGTTCGCACACTGTATCCGTGACGAGTGTGATCGGCGGTCAGAATATCTTTATGTGAGGCTAGCTAAGTGTCCTCTGAGCCATTTGTGGGAGCATAAGCGAATAAAATGTTCTCAGATCTTGAACTGTGTTGCTCCAGATTTCATTCTGCTGATGTAGCTTGAAAAGTGAGGAAATGTATGCAAGGGTAGTTATTCTGCTATCATCTGTAGGGGGGGGGGGGGTGACCAGCATGTTGAATTGCTGTACAAGATGCTCGTTTCATTCCCAAAAGTACCGAGGATTTTTCCTAGTGAGGGGCTGAAATGGGAGGCACTTAGCTTCTAGAGACAGACTGAAGGGTCACTCGAATGAGAAGTAGTGGCCCCGCGGTCAGGAAGCAGTGACTGGTAGAGTGATGGGTGGACCACATGCCCTTACATATTGTATTGTATTTCATTAATCCAAGAAATAACAATATTATACAGCTTGTATGTATGGTTTTGCAAAAATCAGAGGTAAATGTTACTGATTGCGGTCAGAGCTAAACACAACCTATAACTTCAACTTCGAGAATTCCTTGTCATTTTCGAGACTCTTCATTCTCTGTAAGTTAGCTGAGAAATTTGGAAATGTACTCTGATTGAGAACCCCCCCACCATTCCCGTCCCCTGGATCCATAACTTTCAACAAGCACATAAATGGTAAACAGAAGATGATTTGCCTGACTACCTATCTATTATTAATGAAATGGTATTGATTATCATGCTCAAGCTATCATACAGTAAGGCCAAAGGCCCTGATTCGACACCTGAATGTGGGTTATAAACATTACCTGCTAATAGTAATGTTTTTCTTGAATAACTCAAAAACTGTGGCATCTAGCAAAAAGATTTCACAGTATAAAATAAAACTACATTAAGTTTCGTAAAAAATTTCCTGTTCATGTTATCTTTAGGAGTAATAGTTTCTGTGTTCTAGGTGTTGGAAAAATCCCATATTTTTAAAAATATTACTTCAATGGTGTAAAATAAATGTTTACTGCTAAATGAACTGGGTTGATAACAAATGTTAAATGTGTGTACCACATCTAACTGCAGTAAAGCAGTGTTACGGGATAAATTTTGTCACCTTCTAGCCCAGTCAATGAAGACGAAAAAAGGCTGAATAGGGGGGAAATGTTGTGTAGTCATAAATTTTTGTGCACTGGTAGAGGGCCTGTCATGAACAAAATGCAGAAAATCCTAAGTGGTAGGTTGTGAGCACTGGGATTTTGGCAGGGGGAGGTTAAAGGTTACTTTTTTATGCTGTCCTTGGATAACTCGAAAAACAGTGGCTGTTAGCAAAACTTTTTCACAGTACAAACTACATTAAATTTCCTATCCATTTTATCTCTAGTACTAATAGTTTGTGTTCTACGAGTTGAAAAAATATCACACATTATTAAAAAAAGTATTTTAATGGTACAAAATAAATGTCTACTGCTAAATGAAGTGGGCTAAGAACAAATATTATGTGTGTGTACCTGCAGTAGAACAGTATTAAGGGATGAATTGCATTCTGGAGATGTCATAGGGTGGAAGGGGAAGGGGTAGAGAGTAGAGGGCGACAGAAAGGAGGTCGCAAGTTTGTGGTCGTGCACTTGCCTCGTTAATAAGTGTGCAAACTTAAGACGGAGCAGGTGATTTGCCACCCTATCTACCCCACTACATCACAGAAAGCAGCTACAGGATGTGTCACGAATTTATAACGATCCTCTACAACACACCTTATGAGTCACTGACGGTGAAGTGTGCAGACGTGCATAGGGTGTTTATTTTTCACAAATTTCATCAATTTTGCATGAAATACAGATAAGAGCTACCAATAGTAGTAATGCAAGAAATGCATATGGACAGGTGTTATGTAAATCTGTGAACACTGTCCTATGGTGCTAGAAGGGAAACTGATTCTTAGTCATTCTGTACATTAGCTACAGCGTTTTTCTGGCAAATGCAACTTCTCCCACCACGACTGCTGCTCAATTTTCATTTTGCAGACAGGCTCTATCTCCCCTGCATTTCCTGCCCACTTCTCTCTTATGTGAGTAGACAGAATAACTCTACTGTGCTCATATTTATTTAGTGTTGTGGAGCTATTTTCAGTTCATTGAGTGCTTACTGCACTTGTTAAGTGACCTTTTTTGTAAAATATATTCCTATATACAGTGCTTGAGAATTGTGTAATTTGTAAGTGTGATGTTATCAGTGACCTTCGCAGTGTTGGTAGGAAAGGAATTGGATTGGTAAATATGGCACCTTGTTACTGTCTGTCATTGACAACATATTGTGAAGCATTGTAATTGTGTTGTAGTCACTTCTTGTGGCGAATTAATGATTGACTGGAAAGACACAGCACTTCTCTCACCATTGTGTTACTATAAGACTGCATAAATCTATTCCATTCAGCAACACCTGGCACTTGTAAGAGTGGGCTGCACTGAGTGGAACCACTTATCACACATCTAAGGTGAGTTTGTTTGTTTACAACATGCTACATTACAGTATTTGTAATACTGTATTTGTGTATTTTGTGTGTGTGTGTCAGAGAGATTGAGAGAGGAAGGGGGGAGGACAGAGAGAGAGAGAGAGAGAGAGAGAGAGAGAGTGTAAAGAGCTTGTTGTGTTTCACAGCAAAAATGCTTTCTAAATCTACGTTGAGTTTGTGTCAATAGACAGTTCTCTTTGAGGTAATTCATAATGTTTGAGCACAATAGATGTTCCAAAATCCTGCTGCATATCGATGTCAGTGCCATACAAGATGACTAAGAATCAGTTTCGCTTCTAGCACTGTAGAACAGTGTGCAGAGATTTATGTAGATTCTGCCCATGTGTGTTTCTTATGTTACTATTATTACTAACTCCTATCTGTATTTCACGTAGTGTTAATACACTCTGGAAAATACACACCCGGGCACGTCTGTGCGCCACATCACTAGTAGTTCGTAAGGCACGCTGTGCAGGTCGGTATAACTTTGTGAAACACCCTGTAGTTGCTTGTCGTGACAGTGGTGCAGATAGTGCGGACTCGTCTGCTAGCTCTTCAGTTTGCAGACCTGTGAAGGAGGGAAGTGCACGATCACAATCCGGCGACCTACCTTCCTCACCCTTCTGCCTTCTACCCCCTCCCCCTCCATCCTATTAGATCCCCAGAACTCAGTTTATCTCTTAATGTTGTTCTACTGTGCCTAGTCATAGTACACATGTAATTTAGTAGTAAACATACCATTAAAACAATATTTTTAATAATATGTGATTTTTCCACCTTCTGCAATGTGGAAACTATTAGTCATAGAAATACAATGAAGGGGACATTATTTTAGTAAGTTTAATGTAGTTTAATTTTGCACTGCAAAACATTTGTACTAGGAGCCATAGTTTTTGAGTTATTCAGGAAAGGCCTTAAAAAGTGGCCAGAAAGTGCCCCTCCCCCCATTGCATCCCGACACTCACAACCCTCAGTCAGGAGTTTTAATATGTTGTTCATGAGACTCCCTCCTGTCATTGTACAGAAATTTGCAAGTACATAATTTTCTTCGCTAATTTTCCTTCATTTTTTGCACTATCCCTTCATTTTTTTCTAATCCTTTTTTGTGTGTACGGGAGCCCGTAGTAGTACCACTGTAAAGTCTGCCTGCTTAGCTGGATGGTAATGTGCTCGCTTCCCGTGCAGTGGGCCCCGGTTCGATTCCCGGCCGGGTCGGAGATTTCCTCGGTGCATCGACTGGGTGTCATTTCGCCCTCATCATTGTTTCAGCCCCGTCACTGGCACACGAGTTGTCCAGTGTGGCGTCGACTGTAATAAGACTCGCACTCGGCAGCCGAACTTTCGCGGCTGGGGCCTGCCGGCCAGCAATGCCGTACGACCATTTCATTTTTTACCATTGTAAAAAATCTTCTCTGTGTAGAGGTACCACAGGTGGATGGTGATATTGTGGCAGTAACAGCAGGTTTCTACTCTTACCACAGGGAGCTGACAGTACACTGGTGCAGAGGTGATCCTAAAGCCACAGATGGGCTGACTGAGCAGATGCCCAAGCTTAAAATTCATGGCTACTTTGAAGATCAGGAGCCAGACAGTGACTGTGATAATAGCAGCAGCAGCAGCAGCAGCAGCCATCGTGAGAGTGATAATGATGAAAGTAATATATCTGTTCTCTTTCTAGAGGATGTATAAAAGTGATATGATATTTATATACAAGTGTATAACCGATCACATCTTGGCTCTAACTATGTAACTTGATCACACCTTTCGTGATTGAACTGTCAAATTTTTGTAAGATTGTTGCTAAACTGGCTTCGCTGTAATTTCATGTTAACAAAGGCAAAAACTGTTTGGAAGTAGCCACGCGCTTGGAAGTGCAATGTCATGGTTTGTGCGGCCCCTCCCACTGGAGGTTCGTGTCCTCCCTCGGGCGTGTGTGTGTGTGTGTGTGTGTGTGTGTGTGTGTGTGTGTGTTCTTTGCATAAGTTAGTTAAAGTAGTGTGTAAGTGACCAATGACCTTAGCAGTTTGGTCCATTAGGAATTCACACACGTTTGAACATTTTGTTTTGAAGTAAGGTAATTGCAAATTATTTTGCAAATCTCTAGCTAACAATAATGTTACAGTGAAACCTAATTTTTATGTTTCCACTTTTTACATGCATTTTTGTGAGTCCCAACAGAAGTTCTATTCTCTTAGTACAATGCTTTTATGTTAACGATTCCACGTTACAACATTTCCCGCTTTTAAGTTTTCTTTAAAGTTATTGATCATGTAATGTAGTGTTACCGCGGTAAGCAAGATTGCATTGTCAGCATGTTGGGTCACAGCTGACTTTAATATAGGTTTGCAGTGTTTGGAATGGTGGGAAAGCATGCTGAGTCAGTGCATTAATGATAACCGTGATCTGATGATAGTGACACTGGTAACAACCTTCCTACTGCTTATTGCATTGGACTACAGCAGATTTAATTTAATTTCACAGTAAATAAACACTGCTTTTGAAGACAGCCATCTCTGGCTTTCTCATTGTTACTTCCGCATGAAATATGCTTATCCGTACTAAGTGCACGGTCCTCGGTTGGTACGACGTGATGTCGGAAGTGAGTGCCCTCCTTGGCGGCAACAAGCTTCAGATTTTGTACCTATTGTTATCTGTTTATGAAGACTGAAAATTTCTCTTTTTTAAGTAATATGTTCCAAGTTTTATTTACCATAATTTTGTGATTAATATCAATAATAAGTCTTGCATTAGAACATGAATATCTTTTTAATGGGCTTTTGTAAAAAGACTTGGCTTCCATGTTTCAGATTTTTTTAAATAGGCAAAATTTAAGTTGTTTTAATTTCATATTTTGAAAAATATAAAGCTGCCCTTCTGCCTTCCACCCGGTCACTCAGTGTACCGGAAACCAACACACACTGATCGGTACTTGAACGCCAATAGTTTCCACCACCCTGTACACAAGAAAGCTGTCCTGAACACGTTGGTTCATAGAGCCGAGATTATCTCTAACGACGACCACCTACAGTCTGAATTGCAGAACTTAAAATGTGTTTTCGGGGAAAATGGATACAGCAAGAGAGACATTGCAAATGCTTTCGAGGGCCACCGACGAAAGACACCAGGTGAATCACTAGAGGAGGCCAAATGGACTGTATTCCTGCCATACTGTGGAGCAACTAGCAGTAAGTTAGGACGTCTGCTGCAGAAACGTGGGCTGAGACCAGTGTTCCGGCCCGCCCCCGATATACGAGATATGTTGCGCCCTGTTAAAGACGACGTTGCTCTTAGTGTGTGGTGTGCCCTGTGAATGTGGCAGCATGTATACTGGACAAACAATTTGCACAAGCGCCATTTAAACAAAGGGAGCTTGACAAGTCTGCCATAGCGGAGCATTGCCTAGAAAACGGACATAAAATACAGTTCGGAAATACAAAAGTGTTGGCTCATGCGTCTACATATTGGGACTCCGTTATAAAGGAAGCAGCCGAGATTCGTTTAAACAACAGTAGTTTCAACAGAGACCAGGGATACTCACTCAGCAGGGCATGGGGACGGGCGTTGGACATCGAAAGAAAGCAAAGACAGATGCGCGATGCGGGAGCAGCAGTTTCAAACGTGGCGCCTGCCCCTGGCGCCACTTGACGTCACAGGTGCTGCCACGGGCAATAGCTCCACTAGCTGTCCGGGTTGACTTACGTACTCGCCACATTGGATCGATCTGATTGGCTGCTGATGATGTCATCATGCCTATATAAGTGAGAAACCGGAGCAGCCCCGGCAGTCAGTGAACTCCTGACGACAATGGCGGAGATGGCGATCGAAAGCTTGAGGATTTTATTCGAATTGACGCGGCTGGAAAACCGAGAACGTTTTATTCATAGGTACTTGTTATGCAGCTAACAGGAAATCTTAAGTTATTGAATCTACATAATTATAACAGTGGAAGGAGTGGCTAGCAAGTTATGTTCTGAAATTTCTCGAGTTGTCAACAGTTTGTCTTTCGTTTGGAAATGACTCTTTTGCACCAATGAAGCAGTTACTTCTGGCACTCAAATATTTTGCCACAGATGATTTTATTCTGCCCATTGGAGACTTTATTGGTACTGGCAAGGGGATAATCAGTGGAATTTCTAAAGGATGTGTATGACACTTTATAACATGTACAAGACAGCTTTGTTAATTAATTCAGTTCTCTGATGTAATTAACTGAAAAAAATAAACAGATGTACATGGAATAATATACTTTTATTCTGAAATCATTTGTTTAATTTGTATTTTCTTATCCTCATTTTGAACTTAGTGCTTTTTTTAAACCACACAGTTCTTCCTCCCTTCTCTAGTTTTTGTCAGGCTACTTTTGAAGCAGCACCATCTGCAACTTTGTTAATTCTTCCACATTTGAGAACATATATTTTTATTCTGAAAACAAAACTCACAGTTTCAAGCTCCAGTGAAGGTGTCATGCCTCCAGTTACTTTCCCTTCCCTTCCAGGTAATATGATATGATAACAGCTTTAGTTTGGATATTTGCCATAGGTATACTTTTACCCCAGGATTATAAAAACAGACCTTGGAAGGCCCAACGGTACCGACCAGCCGCCGTGTTATCCTCAGCCCACAGGCATCACTGGATGCGGATATGGAGGGGCATGTGCTCAGCACACCGCTCTCCCGGCCGTATGTCAGTTCACGAGACCGAAGCCGCTACTTCTCAGTCAAGTAGCTCCTCAGTTTTCCTCACAAGGACTGAGTGCACCCCACTTGCCAACAGCGCTTGGCAGACCGGATGGTCATCCCAGCCCGACAGTGCTTAACTTCGGTGATCTGACGGGAACCGGTGTTACCACTGCGGCAAGGCCATTGGCCTTCATATAATTATTAATGATCACATCATAGAAACGAGATGTATATGTGCCCAATAACTACAAAAGCAGATGCACAATGTTCAGCAAAGGTACTTTCTGTAATAACTCCTTTTTGACGTAATCATTCTAAGACAAATACAACAACAAGCTAACCAGTAACAGTTCTCAGGATTGTCAGTCAAATCACTGTCAATGGTGTCTGTGTTGTCACAGTTGGAGACTCTGAAAAGACCACCTATTTTACAAAGAAGGCCACATTTCACAATTGCTTTTATATTATGTCCCTACTTGGACTGTGGCGTCCTGCCCTTAACAACTTTGGGAATTCTAAATTTCAACTGATCTGTAGCCTCTACTACCTTTCGTTAGCATAATATTTACGTGTTTCTTTCTTGGAGGAGGGAGGGAGGGAGAATAAATCATATGCCTGTTGTAACTGCTCTATCGATTTCTGTGAAGTTTTTTATAAATGGAAACTGCTGCGCATTTTTCCCATACCTTTTTTCAGAAATCTAGAGAGATCTCTTACTGATCACACAAAAAATACTGAACCCTTTAACTAATTTTACGATAGATCATTATACTGTCATATGTGCAAGTACCCTACAAACTTAGTTAAATGTTTTGATTGAATGAGGCCGCAGAATCATAACGTGCAGGCTTTTGCGGCTGGCATCTTCATTAGTTGATACTTCTGGGCTGAGAGGCTGTGGTCGATCTGTAAAACTACTTCTTTCTGATGTTTCATTGCCAACTGAGGACAACCTCTTCCAAGGTGAATTGATGACTGGCTGCCAGGCCGTGGAGGTCCCGTTTGTATGAGGACACCACCATACGTCACGTGAGGCCGACTGTAAGTCTACCTCTGACTAACATTGTTATTCTCTTTTGAAGGTAATCGATCCTCACATCATTGGTGCAAAGTCGACTACCATATCTTGTCTAAGTTTAAGCCTTCCTCTCTTTGGATACACTGACAACGAGATAGATCGAGCACTGCATCCCAGAAGAAAAGTGTCTGACAACATTCAGCAACAACTACTGTTAGCTGGAAAAGGTTTTTCTTCCATTTATTCACAATATTACGGACTGTATTGGGAAAACTCTGGCCAAGTTTCAAGTTGAAACAATCTTAAGTCCCACCAAGAATGTTAGTGAGTGTGTAAGATCGGCGAAGGTGAAAGACACCCCTTACCAACTCCTGGTGTGTATAAAATTGCATGTAGCTGTGGGAAGGTTTATATCGGAACAACGAAAAGAACTGCCAATACGCACTTAACCGAACTCAAAGGAACTGTCTACAAGGACATACCGACAAATCGGCTGTAGCAGAACATGTGTTTAAAGACGGTGAGCATTAAATAAAACTCAGACGAGCGTGCTAGCCAGGGCATCACATTATTATACATGTATGCATAGGGAAGCACCACAATAATTTTAATAGAAAAGAGGAAGGCTTAAAGTTAGACAAGACATAGAAGTCGACTTTGCACCAATGATGTGACAGTCGATTACCTTCAATCGAGAATAATGCCGTTAGTCAGAGGAAGATGTACAGTCGGCCCCATGTGATGTACGCTGGTGCCCTCTATGCGCTCCATACAAATGAGACCTCTGCGGCCTGGCAGCCAGTCATTGACTCACCTTGGAAGATGTTGCCTGCAGTTGTCAACGAAACATCAGGAAGTAGTAGTTTTACGGATTGTCCACGGCCTCTCAACCCGGAAGTTTTCGTGTTTCCTACTACACTCTCGAACTCATCTGCAGTATCTACCAGCCTCAAAATATCTCACACGAACAACTTTGTGGTCTGGAACACTTATCGCTCACATTAGACACACGATTTCAGCAGATGATGACTAAAATTAATATGAAATGATGTACGCAAAAATCCCCAGTGTGCTCTTCAGGTGTTGCCAACTTAACTGGATGGGAACGCAATTGCAGGAAGGTTCGTTCGAGATATAATTGCAACCACGTATGTGCGTTCGACGCAGTCTGTCTCCCAGGTCCAGTGGTTAGTGACAAGGTGAAAGCTGTTCGAGTTGCGGCCCGTGGACGGTTGCAACCAGTTTCGACTGATCAGAGGAAATTCTTCTGACTGGCTCCAAAGATATCACCATGTGCACATGCAGAGCTTTTTATGTTAAGCCTCAAAGCATTCTCGTCGAAGATAAGAAGTTCTGGTTCCCGCTAGCCTTTTAAAGGAAATGTATATCTCAAACCTGTCATAATTTAATACATAGTAGTGTAATTTTACTCCCTGATGGTGTTTTTATGTAGAAATCTGTTGCACATACAGGGCCTGGGGTGTCAAAAGTAAAAGGATCTCACTGTCCTTTAATGTCACTATCAAAATGAATAAATGTCTCTTTCATAAAAGGATCCAATCACAATCTATACCCACTGCTACAATGGGCACATTAAGTTGGCTCACTTTATAGAGGGGATCTGGCAAAGGTAGAAATTAACATGCTAGCTGTTACATACGTATTGGTGAAATTAAGCTGCATAGCAGATTCTTAACCAGTGGACACATTGTGGCCACTCCGTACCAACTAAACCAATGATAATTATTCTTCAAATTAGATAATTTCTGGCATTTGTAATGTTTGACATTTACTACCTTGTTTCATTAACATTCATACTAATCATCTGTAATGTATAGTCAATTAGTAACAAAATTTGTGTTACCAAAATCAATGAAACAAACTGATCAATTTTTTTCATAATATGCGTACTATCAAAATATGTAAAAGAAAAAAAGATATTGATGAGAAAAGTGGTGTCTCAAATAATTACAAATGTCTTCACTTAACATTTTGTATAAGTCTTTAAATACGGTAGTGAAACAGTGCGCGACTTGCGTATTTTTTCGTGCTTTGCACAACATCTCAAGAATTTCTGATCATCACAATCAAATATTTACATTAGCATTTGTGTGTTGTGCTACCTGTCTTGCACTGTACCCGTCTTTTGTGGTTATAACCGATATACTGTTTCCTTATGTAAACCAGAAACATTTGTGTGTCAGTAGTGGTATCAACTAGCGCTACAAGTGGTGAGACTACGAAACACTTCAAACGTGTTCAAGTAAGCCCACAGGGTTCCGATGGTCAAAACTACCATGAAGCTGTGCATGCGCAGTAGGGAGAGCTTGAAAACAATTGCACTCGATTGTGATAGGTTTACTCGAACGAACCTAATAACTAACTGGGGAATAAAATGGTGTCGTACAAGGCATGCACAAATTTAACCCATGGTTAGCCTATTACTCAGTTGACTATCCCTGGATTTAACCCAAATTATACAACTGGTCCTACACCGACTTCTTCATTCTAGAATGGTTTATGAAATTCCAATGCACTTAGAGTATTGTCCATGTCCTGTTTATTTTGTGACATAATGTAAGTTCTCTTAATGCTATATGTGTACAAACATATGTAAATCTTCACTTGAAGATGAATAAGCAGGCAAATTTGGTCAGTAGTATTGAATAAAATGTTTTGTTTCAAATATTTTGACAGCTTTAGGAGAAACACAATGTTTTTCGATCACAAAGACATGTTTCAACAACTGTGTGGTATGTCGTCGAGGCTTGACATTATTTCTTAATTTTTGTTATTTACGTCTTGAATGTACAGGCCGGCCACAGTGGCTGAGCGGTTCTAGGCGCTTTAGTCTGGAACTGCGCAACTGCTACGGTCGCAGGTTCGAATCCTGCCTCGGGCATGTATGTGTGTTATGTCCTTAGGTTAGTTAGGTTTAAGTAGTTCCAAGTTCTAGGGGACTGATGACCTCCGATGTTAAGTCCCATAGTTCTCAGATCTGTTTGAACCATTTTTGAATGTACAAAACGCCATTCTCAGGTAAATTGTAGATTGACAGCACACTCCCCAGAAGGCTTTATATTTACTCCTGGAGTCAATTGCAGTTTCTTGGCTTCACAAATAACCTTGTTAATTTTTTATACAGTTTGAAAAAGTGTAGTACTGGTGTGTACAAACAACTGTTTTTATATTTGCATGAAATTTGTATTCTTTCTTAATAGTTCTTTGCAGTACTGTGTGTATGTAAATGAGATGGAAAATCTTTGTAACAGTATTGCAGGGTATGATTGGAAGGGGGTGGGGGGGAAGGGGGGGGAGAAGTTATCACCAAACAGCAAAATATTAGGATACCTTGTGATGTCGAGTCTAGTTTTGAAATGGATATTATGCCAAGGACTGCTTCCTTATTTTTCATTCCTTATGTGGGTAGAATATTATAAAACAATTACCTTAAGTACAACAACTCCGTTTGTCCCTCCACAACAACATGCCGCAGTGCTGCATGTGGTCATGTAATACCCCACTACACACACGGAATTTCAAACAGAAATGTGACAATAGGCTTATTGAGCAGAGCAGACACAAAGCTGCGCATGCTCAGTAACACCTGTTTTCTGACGCACTCTGACAATTGCCCAAATGAACCTGGTCACTTAGACAATGCTAAATGATTTACAACAGAATTAAAACAAAAAAAAAAAAAAAAAAAAAAAAAAAAAAACTTTTTTAATGTTATATTGTACATGAGTAGTTTCAATTCTAGTTTAGTTCCTTACACTGGCTTCTCTTAGTATTGTACGTAACATTTTATCATCCACAGTATGAACTTTTTCATGCCGTCTGCTCGTGTACTCGGAGCTACTGTGTAGAATTCTTCTTCTCTTGCAATTTTTTAGGGCTGCAGGGAATCATCATATCAGTTTGAGGTTAGCAATGCTTGTATAAATTTTATACCAGCATATTTAGGTCTGTTTTCAAAATTTGAGGTCTGTGCAAAGTGTACCGCACTCTTTTTGTGTTTCTTGTGTTATGCAGATGAACAGTCTTGTTGGCCTCCAGTTTTGTGGCATGCTGTAATGCAGTACTATTGGTCTTCAAAATGTACAGTGATAGAAACATCAAAATATTAAGTTTCTACAAGATTCTTTTTCAGTATAATTCAAATCACTTTCTTCTGTAGTGTGAATATTCTTCATTCCTGTGATGCTCGAGTAGATGTGCATACTGAGCCAGTTGTATCATTACAAATATTGAGCTTCGCTTGTTGAACACAGTATTATGCTTCCTGTCTATTATTATACCATTATTTAAACTTTTGGTATATTTGTGTATCGTGTGAAACCCAGCTCGTGCTATTCATCCATGATACTCAGAGGGCCACTGACTCGAGTTCCCTGGTAGATGCCGTGTTTCTTGACTTTCGCAAGGCATTTGATACAGTTCCCCATAATCGTTTAATGAACAAAGTAAGAGCATGTGGATGGTGGTGGTGGTTAGTGTTTAACGTCCCGTCAACAACGAGGTCATTAGAGACGGAGCGCAAGCTCGGGTTAGGGAAGGATTGGGAAGGAAATCGGCCGTGCCCTTTCAAAGGAACCATCCCGGCATTTGCCTGAAACGATTTAGGGAAATCACGGAAAACCTAAATCAGAGCATGTGGACTATCAGACCAATTGTGTGATTGGATTGAAGAGTTCCTAGATAACAGAATGCAGCATGTCAAAGTCTTCCGAAGTAAAAGTGATTTCAGGTGTTCCGCAAGACCGTTGCTGTTCACAGTATATATATATAAATGACCTTGTGGATAACATCGGAAGTTCACTAGGCTTTTTGCGGATGATGCTGTAGTATATCGAGACGTTGTAACAGTGGAAAATTGTACTGAAATGCAGGAGGATCTGCAACAAATTGACACATGGTGCAGGGAATAGCAATTGAATCTCAATGCAGACAAGTGTAATGTGCTGCGAATACATGGATAGAAAGATCCTGTATCATTTAGCTACAATATAGCAGGTCAGCAACTGGAAGCAGTTAATTCCATAAATTATCTGGGTGTAGGCATTAGGAATGATTTCAAATGGAATGACCATATAAAATTGTCGGTAAAGCAGATGCCAGACTGTGATTCATTGGAAGAATCCTAAGGAAGTGCGGTCCGAAAACAAGGAAGTAGGTTACAGTACACTTGTTCGCCCACTGCTTGAATACTGCTCACCGGTGTGGGATCCGTACCAGATAGGGTTGATAGGAGAGAGAGAAGATCCAGCGGAGAACAGCACGCTTCATTACAGGATCGTTTAGTAACCGTGAAAGCGTTATGGAGATGACAGATAAACTCCAGTGGAAGACTCTGCAGGAGACACACTCAGTAGCTCGGTACGGGTTTTTGTTGAAGTTTCGTGAACATACCTTCACCGAGGAGTCTAGCAGTATATTGCTCCCTCCTACGTATATCTCGCGAAGAAACCATGAGGATAAAATCAGAGAGATGAGAGCCCACACAGAGGCATACCGACAGTCTTTCTTTCCACAAACAATACGAGACTGGAATAGAAGGGAGAACTGATAGAGGTACTCAAGGTACCCTCCGCCACACATCGTCAGGTGGCTTGCGGAGTATGGATGTAGATATACTTTCATAATATCAAAATATGGATTGTATGAATTGCTGGGTTTTGTTTCCAAAAGTGACAGGAAGATCTATAATAGTGTATAAAACCTTTACCATTCGAAGGATTGAGGGATTTTACAGTTCTGTGTTAAAGTATACTTACTTTTTTCCATGTTATCTTTTTACCAGGGAAAAATTTGTGTTTTTAACCGGGAAACATCCAGGGCTTTTTTGTTTTGTTATCTATGTATACACTGTGTGATCATGTGTATATGTCAGTAATTATGTTCTTGTATTTTATTGTAAATGTATTGTGTGTTCAATAAAGTCAGTTCTAAACATACTGTAAAGTTGTGTGTTCAGAGCATTATTATTACTTAAACAGTATTTTGTACATGTGAGGTTGTGCTGCACACTAAAAATCCTACACTGACAATTCTCAGCGAGTTCAAAGGCGCTGAACAAACAGCCCCAGACGTGTTACATTTGTACCGTTGCAAGCTGCTCTAACCATGTCAAATTACAGAAAGATACCATGTAAATAAATGTGGATAAGTGTGCTCAGTTTAATGTTCCATGGGCCACTTGGATGATAAATTGTGGAATAAGTCATTTTGTATTCACATATCAAGTCTACAGGCTGACCATTTATAATGATTTGTCTGATCAAAAATTTTGGATGCAGCATTCTGCACCCCTTTGTGTTGAAGACAACCTCAGTGTGTTGTAATGAGTAATTTTTTTTCTTGTATTGTAACTATGTGCCTCATTGTTCCTATTGAACTGTAGTGGCAGCTTTACAACAAATTTCATGAGGGAATAAATATGTGAGGCAAGTCACAAAATGCCTAACTCCTTAAACAGATGTCTACAAAATGATCATGGGGTGATGCACCACTTATTTTTACAGTATTTTTTAGCACTGAAGATTTTTTAATGATAAATTAGTATATAGCATTCTTCCATATGAAATTAATGAATAAAAATATGTCAACTTCCTGATTTGGTTCTCCCCAAGATTTGCGTTGATTGAAAGTACAAGTTTGGCTCAACTAAGTTGTTTTAAAATGTGTTTTGTGAGTTAAAATTTCTTAGCTGTCCATATTTATGAGAATTTAAAGTCCCCTTTCTGTTAATAATACTGTGGTATTGTATCTCATTAGTACAGAGTTTAAGGGTTACCAATTAACACACATTTAGAATGAGAAAATATTTTATTTCATTCTGAAGGTATGTTATTCCATGGAGCCCATTGACATATTTTCAAGTCACACCAGATCATTTACAAAACAGTTCTAAAAAGATACTGTAAAAAAATACCATCAATACAAAGTAGTTTGAATCCTTTACACTAATGCAGAATCAAAGATAATACTAAAAACTCATTTACAAACCATTAAAACTTTAGCTTCCAACCATGAACAAAGTATTTCATTTAGTGTCCTTTACTATCAGGGACAGATATCTTAACTAATTAATATGAAAAAACAATTGAAGCACCATATTTACAGCTATGTGGTAGCTAAATGTATCACACCCAGTTAAAAATTCAGAAACAATTGTCAGCAGGGCTTCATTAAGGTTTTGTACTGTGCTGTTGAACTGAACATATGACTAAGTACCTTTCATTTAAACATTTGTTACAGTAGTCACCTTCCACTTCCAAGCAATAATTTTCTAGTAATTTTTGGAGAAGAGACAGGAAGTGGTTCACATGGTGAAATGAGTTATTTTCACACATTTTACTTTTGCACAGTCATCAGTTTAATTGATGAAAAACATTTCATAACCATTATTTTGATAATCAAGTACAGTTATTTGGTAGATATCAAATGTTTTAAATAAATTTTCACTATAATGTGCAAATTATTTAAAAATTTCAAAACATAAAAAGACTGCTTTATACACAGTTAAGATGAATTATTTTTATTGCTAAGTGTCAATTTTCTTCAATACAAATACACTACATATTTATATTAGTAATAATGATGTCAGACAAACTGTGTTCCTTGATATAAGACGCACAATACCTAAAAAGTTGGTGTAAACATTTTGTTTGAACACATAAACCAAAAGTATACTATTATGTCTTCATACTACACAAGTTCATTTTACTCGGTAATATATGTACATAGTAAAAATATGTAAAAGGGTATAACAAAAGTACACAACTGAAAATAGGTTTAGGCCACCTACTGAGATGCTGTGCCTACAGAGCCTTCTGTATTTATGTGCTATGAACCACTGGGTAGGTAGCCAAATTTACTTCAAACTCAAAAAATAATGAAATTTCCCAACAGAGAAATGGCTGATAAGTGTCCCTTCACTTTCTGCGCGACTCAGTACTGTTCTCAGAAGAAGCTTAAGTCCTGCAGCTTTGGTTGTTCACAGCACTGAAACACTCGCTGACAATGTCCGTCGTGTGAGAGGGTCGAACATGTGCCCAACGTGGAGCATCCACACACTTATGTGAAGTGCTTCACTCAGTCACCCACCAGGTACGCACCTATGTCAGCCGACTGTGGATCGTGTCAAGGCCAATGAAGCGAAGATTTTCATCCATAGACACACAGTGGCAAGTGAAGTAGTACTTCCTGACTAGTGAGTTTGAAGAGACATCCACTGTTTGAGAACAGGGCAGAGACTTTCCCAAGTTGCCTGCTTCCACAAATAGCACTGCACAAGCAATGAAGTCATACAACTGGATCCAGCTGGTGGCAAACAACATACTGAGGTGCTTCAAATCGCTGTAGCACAGAGGTAGTCCAAAAGAGTGTCACTGATGCATTCTTGAATCACAGCAGTTGGTGTCTGCTATTCCAGCAAGCAGCAGCAGCAGCAGCTTCAGTGTGTAAGACAAGCTCCTAGCGTATGCCTTTAAGATGGATGATGCTGTCAAACACTGTAACGCTGGTTTACCTCAGATAGAAGTTATGGCTGAAAGTACTCCAAGGCTGTGGTTGAGCTGTCGCACATTTGCAACTTCCTTAGTACCAAATAAGAAAGCACCTCTTCTTTCCTGACAGATGTAGTGCCTGGTGTCCTTTTAACAGCTACTCTACAGCATCTGGCAGAGAATGAACTGGTCTCACTTCCCAGTCCAAATCTGTGACACAGCCATCTCAATGTTTCAGTTGTCTCCTCACTTCCAGTACCACTGTCAACACAAAACACTAACTAGTAAGCTGAGGCTTATCACTTTTCTCATTTGTCATTTGTGTCTCAGTTGCAATTGTTCCTCAGCAGTCCCCTGCTCAAAATCAGTGGATTGTCCATCTGCAGTGTAGTTCTGTTAAAGAGTCCACGACAATAGGATATCTTAACGGTCATGAAACTGGTGTCCCTTACAGATAGAGTTCTTCAATTTCCTTGCCTCCATTTGTGAATAGGCTTCATTATAGGCAGAACACTGACATATGCACATGTTGACAAATCTTCATCAAGGACATAGGGCAGTAGGGAAACTGAAGCAGCATGAACACACTCTATGGAATGAGGGTGGATGTTACTGTTGTGCAAAGTCTATCTGTTGTGTTATTTCACTGACCTCTACTTTTCACAGATTGTGTCAGGCAGGCAGGAAATTAACAAAAAAACAACAACAACAACAACAACAACAACAACATTAATGTAGTTCACAACAAGACCCTGTTGATTTGAAACGAGGCTCTGAGGAACACAAACATGGGTGCATATTTTGAAAATAAATATTAAATGGTCACTTAAGTTCCTGTGTTAACTTCTTTGAATCATACACAAAGTACGTGGGCGATGTTTGAACTATTCGTGACTACTACATGCTGTTCTTTTGCCTGAGCCCACAGCATAGCAAATGTCATAATGACATTTTGAATATATGAACATACAGTACTATAGTAAATGAACTGTTAAATAAACGTCAAATCTTACTTTATTATAAAGAAATATAAAACCTGTTTCAAAACACATTCCATATGTTTATAATTACTACATATCATGAAATCACTAGAAAATTAAGACAATGGTAGTTAACTACAAATGCAATATGGTCACCAAATCAAACCAGACGTTACTTGAGAATGGTGATAAATCCAAAACAGCTGTCTTACAGACTATTAGACATACTGAAACTAATCTAGACCTCTTCTTTCCAGACTACTGCAAAATGTTTAGTGCCAAATCAAAATATTTACAAAAAGCAGTGAAGTGTGTGCTTAGAAAGGTAATACTAGTTTTTAACAACTTTAGGTGTAGTAAGCCAAAGTACATTACTTCCTAGCTATTTCATAGTTACTTTCCACAGAGATGATCAATGCAAACCGTACAAGAATGTGTTAAAAGATTTCATTTTCCATTAGCTTTGAGAACATGAACAGCATTCATGTTATCAAGGCTTTGGAGAGAAAGGGACTCAGACATTAAAGCTATCATAATAATAATCATCATCATCCACACAATTTACTTTTATTAATTATACCGAAACATTCCAAAATTATAACTAAAAATGTATCGTATAGATAAAAATTAATCTTTACACTTCCCAGTTTTTACTGGAACATGTTAACTTCACTTACTAGTGGTGTTTACAAGAACCAGAACCAGAACTCTTTAATTTATAAAATTTTCAAAGACAGGGCACAAATTACCAGACAATATTTACAGTTTGTGAGTGACAATCTACTTCTTATTGTGGAGAGGTACATAAAGTCATTCTAATGAAGTATATTTCCTCCTGCATTATAAGGATAAAGTACATCATTGTTTAATTACATAAACAGCAGCCTCAAAGAACAAAACATACACATCAACAAACTGTGAGTAGAGATGCTGATTCCATTGTGTGTGTTCTACAGTAAACAAATAACTGGGAGAACAGAAATAAACCTCTACACAGCATAGATTTGCTTTCATTTCATGCTACATGCTCATTTCCAGCTGTTTTAGAAGTGTTACACAGCCAACTTCTTTGAACATGTCCTCAGTTGAAATTAAACCTGAAATATTTTTTCTTGTATTACAATTAATCTACATTCGTATTCACTGTCTGCTGTATTTAGCATTTTTTACATTAACCATTGAATGGTTAAGTCAAGGAGAGGTAATAGTCATTGGTGCACAGAAGCTCATAGGTGTACACAATTTAATAAGCCCTATACAGGGTGTTACAAAAAGGTACGGCCAAACTTTCAGTAAACATTCCTCACACACAAAGAAAAGATGTTATGTGGACGTGTGTCCATAAACGCTTAATTTCCATGTTAGAGCTCATTTTAGTTTCGTCCACCTGAGCTCAATGGAGCACATTATCATGATTTCATACGAGATACTCTACCTGTGCTGCTAGAACATGTGCCTTTACAAGTACGACACAACATGTGCTTCATGCGCGATGGAGCTCCTGCACATTTCAGTCGAAGTGTTCGTACGTTTCTCAACAACAGATTCGGTGACCGATGGATTGGTAGAGGCGGACCAATTCCATGGCCTCCATGCTCTCCTGACCTCAACCCTCTTGACTTTCACTTATGGGGGCATTTGAAAGCTCTTGTCTACGTAACACCGGTACCAAATGTAGAGACTCTTCGTGCTCGTATTGTGGACGGCTGTGATACAATACGCCATTCTCCAGGGCTGCATCAGCGCATCAGGGATTCCATGCGACGGAGGGTGGATGCATGTATCCTCGCTAACGGAGGACATTTTGAACATTTCCTGTAACAAAGTGTTTGAAGTCACGCTGGTACGTTCTGTTGCTGTGTGTTTCCATTCCATGATTAATGTGATTTGAAGAGAAGTAATAAAATGAGCTCTAACATGGAAAGTAAGCGTTTCCTGACATGTCCACATAGCATATTTTCTTTCTTTGTGTGTGAGGAATGTTTCCTGAAATTTTGGCCCTACCTTTTTGTAACACCCTGTATAACTAGAATACAGGGTCCCTCTGTTGCAGTTCCATTCTTTGCCGCCTATTTCTCAGAGATAGCTATTTGAATTATGAGGTCAGTATTGTGATACTGAGTCTCAGAAACAATATATCCGAATGAAATAATTCTTCCTCTTCTCTGCAGCTTCTGGCTGATACTCAACAATAAGACAATCCTTTGACAGTATAATTTATTATCACAGCTACACATTACAACTACTGCACCGCAAAATATACGATGCCACACAGCTGAGGATGGGACCAGTCATTCAAGTACTATTTGTGTCATAACAAACAAATAAAAGCTAAGTGGCTGGAAAAATTATTTCATATCCATCTGTAAGTGGTTAAGAGACCTGATAACCTCCACTATACCAGAGAAAAACATGAACAATATACGTAAGTAGTTGTATATTCTCACTCCTACAGCACTAGACGCTATCCTGCAATTACAGATGAGTAAACACATTTCAGTGACTGCTTTCCACTGACAAACAGCTGGGATTACAAAGTATGTGTACAACTAATTATCTTTCTTACAACACAATACATTATGTTCTTGTCTTACTGCCATTTACTGGGCATAATACAATAAATAGTATGTATGTGTTTCTTTACTCTAAAGTCTCAGAATAAAATAAATAACTAAGTGCATTCACTGTGAAGGTTTCATTTCTGGAACTACACGCACACATGCATGTACGCACACAAATGTATTCTGTACTT
Source organism: Schistocerca nitens (assembly GCF_023898315.1). Lineage (NCBI taxonomy): Eukaryota > Metazoa > Arthropoda > Insecta > Orthoptera > Acrididae > Schistocerca > Schistocerca nitens. Next base: position 143,743,137 of record NC_064625.1, read on the forward strand.
AGTTGACAGCATTAAAAATAAATAGAAGTTTAGTGATTTAAATAAGCAAAACACTGTAATTTAAGATAAATGGACACATCTAAGTAAACAACAGACAAAAAAATTGAAAACATTATGCAACATATATCACCGGCCTCGGCCTTGAAAATTCAGGTATTTGCAAGATTGATTGTGACAATTGCCCCAGCTTCTATCTTGGGCAGACTGGAAGAGGCTTTACAATAAAATACTCTGAACACACTGATGCATTTAAACTAAAAAACTTAAAACCAGTAAATCTGCAGTAGCCACCCACTCACAAGGATTAACAAAGACATACTAACATTGAAGATAATGTACAGATATCACATACCACAAATAAACACAAGACAATAGACCTCTTGGAGGAATTAGAAATATATAGTCACATCCTCAGTTTGTATTTTCCTCAATTAACTTATAAGCTCTAAGGATCATTTTAAGTTCTGTATATGTAAATCTGTGTACATATGTCTATAGTATGCAATCTGATGGCTTTACAATTTTTCATCAAAATTTCTATTCAACAGTATGTTCACTCTTTGACTACAAGCATTTTTATATTATTAACATTTTGCACGTTGCACAGCCCACAGATCATCATTGCTTAGTTGCATCTTTGCTCAATAGGAGTAAATGACATTTTTATTTAATGGATACTTTTTACATTGTAAACAAAAACGTCTAGTGTAAAGTAAAAGTGTGATACTTTATACAACATTAAGAATATTATGAAGTATGCCACAATGCTGTATTTGCAATATATGAGTGGTTAGCAATGCAGTTCAGTGTAAATATTGCCTTTGATAACAAGGACTACAAAAAAACTGATCACCATCCATTGGTACACATGTGAATGCATAAAACTATTTCAACATTTATATAAATGAATGCAGGCATATTAGCTCGTTTTTATTAATAAAACTATGTATAAAGCACCTCTAAATATTCAAATATTCTTATGCAGTCCAGATGCTGACAACATGCTGCTAACCAAAACAGTAATGTAACTGAAAACGTTAGCCATCTGAAGGTGAGCATGGTACCCCAAAACTGGTTAAATAAAGCATTTTAAAAGTGTTTGTGGCTAGTTGCATTATTCAGCAGCAGCAATAAAAAACTGAACATTTTGATATATCAAAGACTTAAAAACATTATTAAATCTGAAATTGTGACCCACAGTCTTAGTTTCCAATATTATTGGGGTTCAGTAAACTGCACAATTTTTCTTATGGAACCTATTGAATTATAGCACTTTATACACAAATACATTAGTGAAACAAGCTGGCAGCCACATATTGTAAAAAGCCCATTCGGTAGAAACTACCTATCTTTTAGTCTTCATTTACTGCCCATGATATGAAAAAAAAAATTGCAGTGTGTTTGCACATTATGCACAAGGTTTCCCACAAAGGGGAACATTTATGTTAGGAACACTGAAAAAAGAAAATGAAGGAAGATCAGAATTTACCATCCCGTTCACCAGGTTTCCAGAGACTGAGCGCTGACATAGATCGGAGAAGGGAAGAAAGGAAATGGGCTCTCCCAGCATTTGGGTGATTTAAGGAAACCCTTAACCACGATGTCCAGCGGATGTCGCAAATCTTACACTGAAAACTCAGAAACATCAATAAAACAATGTTGTTTGTAACAATTCAATTATCTACAATTATGATATTCTAAAACTTATTTACTTATGAACGTACTAATGTACACTACAGTCTTCAAATTTTACTTAATACTGACCAATTGTGGAAAGAGATGGAAACAGCCTTAAAGAATTGTATGAAATAATGAAAGCAGAAGGAGAAAAACTGGAATGAACAGTAAATGAAAACAAGACCAAATATATGACGATGGCTAATTCTAAGACAAGCAAACCGCATGACCTGGAAGCCTCTAATAAATGCTTTGATGCTGTCTGCTGCTTCCATTATTTAGGTTCCCTCTTAACTAGCAATAATAACATGAGATAATATATTAGGGAAAGTATTAAAGCAGGAAGCAGAACCAGAACCTATTATGCAAACTTAAGGGTATTCAAGAATCTCTAATTACAAGATTAACCAAGTCAAGAGTACACTATTCACTCATCTGACCAGTGATTACATACAGGTCAGAAATGTGGATGTGAACAATCCAAGGTAATTTGAAAGGAAAATCCTGCGAAAATTTTTTGGATCTGTGAGAGGGGCTATGGGTTGAAGAATACGGTACAACCATGAAATTCAAGACCTTATAAAAGGGAAAGATATAGTAAAATATCAAAGAGTATGCTGGTTACGACTTATGGCGCAGATGACAGATGACAAGATGCCCAAACGAATAATGAAAAGCAGATTGTATTCCACCAGAAGGGAGGGCAATTTGTTGGCTGACCTTACCAAGACACAGAACCAAGGATGGAAGAGAAAAGCAGAGAACAGAGATGTACGGAGGAAGATTGTCGAGAAGGGCAAAGGGTTGTAGTGATGAAGAAGAACTAAGCTCTAGTCCACTATTTATTACTGAAGCTTCTCTTCTTTAAGAAAAAAAAAGTCCAAGAGAAAACTGCTTTAACTTTGTTCTCAGCTAAAGTCATTTCAACTTTACAAAAGTATCACAACATGCTTTTGTACTTCATCTGTGCAACTATCATTTTTTCAGGTGGTGTGTAATTTTTATATTGTCTGAATAGAGGTTAGCCACCTTTCTTTTGATGCAGTAGGGGTTGAATTTAGAATGGCGGAAAAAAGGCATATGTTTGACTAGTGGGCAGCAAGTGAGACATTTTGGTGGGGGGACACATTTTATGGGTTTAAAGATATTAAAGTTATGTAGTTTCTGTTGTTCTTATCATCAATTCACTTTTTATTGGTCATTTGATCTGTAACTTTTAGACCTACATCAAGTAGCGAAAAATTCTGATACAAGAGTCCGACTGTAAACCACTTAATTACTAGTTTAGACTTAATTATCCGAGATTAGACTATTTTATATCAGTCATTGTGGTTCCAGAGCAAGATGGGAAAAACATAGTATTCTGAGGAAGATTTAAAACAAGCAACTGACGAGGTGGCAAAGAACACTGTCAGAGCAGTAGCTAAGAAGTTTAACATAGGAAAGAGCAGATAATAATAATAATAATAATAATAATAATAATAATAAAACACCTGCACCCTCTGAGCACCATCACCGAAAAGCATCTAGCAACTTTTATATACTATACAATTTTTTGATCTTTTAGAAGAAACTGAATGAGTACACTTTTCATGTAAAACCAGAGCACATCTGGTATCCAGATGAGCACTCATTTTTCCCCATCACCTATCACACTTTAAAGTCTTTGCTGGAATCAGTTAAAAGTGTCATTAAAACATAATTGCTACAGAAAGAGGTAATACAACTGTATTAGCTTGTGTATTTGGATCTTGACAGGCCATGCCCCCATTAATAGTTTTTAAAGTTGCTTCAATGTGGAAAAATTGGAAGTGACTATTTTGAGAAATTTTGTCGTTGTAAAGGAGGCCACTCCTCCTCTGATGGACACTGTTCACATCTTAACAGCAAAGAACAGGAAGTGGAGGCTCTGTAATACTGAAGCTTCCAGCCCATGCAACAGACCTCCCACCACCACTAGACAGTGTCTTTTTCAACGGTATAAGAATGTTTGCAATAAAGAGCGTATACCCATATGATCATTCAAGTTACCCATATGATCATTCAAGTTACCCAGTTGAGACACCCGACCTACAAAAATTTGAACAGTATTTTGCAGGAAACTATGTGGCTGAAAGTGACTTACAGTCAGTTAGCCGCGAGGACGTTCCATCTCCGTACGAAGAGTGAGCAGCAGTTACGGTAACTAACAAGCCTGGGCCATCTCAGCTCCATACATTACCCATCTTGGCCCAACAGCATGTAGTTCAGGTCCGAATAAAGTAGATTTTGAGACACTACTACCAAAAAAGTTGAAGATAGCACAACCCCCTACCAAAAATAAAAGGCAAGTTGACCCACAAAGCGAAGATGACCACATCCGAGTAGTTATGAACACTGATACAAAAAAATGAAGTTATGGATGGAAATAAAATTACCTAGATTAAAGAAAGAAGGAATTCAAGTTTAGAAAACATGAATCGAGTATACCCAAGTGTGACACATCTGTGTAACAAACTGAATGGGAACAAAGTTCAAGCAGTTTGTTTGAAATGCGTTTATCACAATAAAACTGTTTCAGTCTGATGGAGACATATCCAGAGCTAGTAACTGTAGCTCTGAGGATAAATTCCATTTGGCACCCATAGATGGTAAAGATAAATGAAGTTATGTTAAGTAAGTTTGCTTTCCGTGGAACAGTTGCAGTTTTTTAAGAAAATGTTGGTTTAATCAATTATGTTTGGTTACTTGTAAAATATGATTCTTGTCTCATTTATCAGCTCTTGGCCGTAAGTGCTCTTACAAGGATTTATTTGAGGCCTGGGTTAAGTGAAGAAGTTGTCCAACTGAATTATATATGTTCTAATGAATTATTCTGTTCTGGCTTTTATGTGATCTATAATGAAGTGTAACATGTCACTTCGTACAAGTGGTAAGTTACTACTGGTACATTCTCTTTTACCAGTGAATGATGTTTGTCATCTGCACATAGAAACTTCATTAAATGATTAATAAATGCAAATACACATATTGTTATATGCGAGTTAAATATGAAGGCTTGACACTGCATTTCTATTAGATCTGGCGGCTCTGGCAGCTGCTTACCACAATTTGATAGCTGCTTGGTTGGCAGTTCCTCCATAAAGGTGCACCCACCCTCGGAGACAAGCAGCACTCCAGAGAAAGGCTGAAACTCAAGACAATAAAAGGATGATGGCACGAGGACAGCGAAAGACTCATTTTGTATCTATCCCCTCATGTGGAAATGCTGCTCAATTGCTGTACTGAATGCTAATATTTAATGACAGAAATGCGTTCCTGCTGTAATACTTAGTTAATTTATGAAGAGTAGTCAAACTAAAACTGAATACTGACCACAGTGGAACCATGGAATGATTCCATTGCAAAGTATGTAAGGTGTCATAATTTTGAGCCACATTAAAACTACCATTCTGGAAAGAAGACCCTTTAATAGTATAAATATCGAGAAAGGAAACCATAAACGATACTGACATCGGCTAGGGATCTTAATTTGTAGCAGAATATCTGCACGTTGGGCGATAGTGAAGCGGACGGAGACGGGAGGCTGGCGGGAGAACGGGAAAGACACAAGCGAGGCAGGCAGGCCTGAGAGCTGAAGACAACAGCGCCCGTAAGCTCCTGGAAACCCCAGGCAGGTGGACCGCGGCTTAGTGGGAGCCACGTGGCCGAGGACAAGGAGAAGACATAGGGGCTCGCTCACAAAACGCGTGGTGGCGTGTAGGTGGTTTTCCCAACGGCCGGAGTGGAAACTTCCATCGGTTGCAAAACTGAGATTGGTCGGTGCTCGGAAACGAACGCCTTCCAGCAACATGATTGGCCACGCACATTGAAGGGGAGAATTAAAAAGAACAGGAGATACGAAAAAGCGTAGCGACTATAAACACTTGTTCCTGGGGTGTCGAGGAAAGAGGTTGGTCCTGGCGAGGTGTGCGACCTCGTTACTGGGACAGAGTACTTGTAGTAAGAGCCTGAGGATCGTTTGGTGTTCTACAGCAGCCTTGGAGGTGCCTACGGAAGCTTTTTGTGAGGTAGAATTTATGTTATCTCGCTGACGCGAGAACCTTTGCAACGATAAGCGTTAGATCACTCTAGTGGTCGTGCATTTGCAACGGCGGTTAGGGAAGTAAAGTAAATTGCTGATCACGTGTCTTTTTTGTTCTATGCAGAGGCTTCACGTTGCTAGTCGCGAGTGTAGTTCTAAATATAATTGCAATTGCCATAGCTGATGTCAGTATTCCGTGCTCGAATTAACGACCGCGAATATATCACAGGACAGTGCCAGACAGAGTGATTACCAAATGTGAATAGGCAGAACTAAAATGTTGCTCGTACTGTGTAATCTTGTATAGAGTTAATTGCAGGAGAGTAAAGAATTTAACACTAATGAGTGTATCATTTCATAGTTAGTGCTTTCCTTTGTCGTTTTATTATCTCCTTATTTGTGTATTTCATGTTTGCAACCACCTGGTGGAGGCAGTGTTTGTAGGTCAGCACATCTGAACATTCTAGCATATACTGAGGATATGGTTAGAAACCAACCAGATTTGCATACGATAAGTTGGTGTCACAGATAGAGCAAAGGATAAGCTTACCCTTCTGGAGAGCGTATAAGTGTCAGGGTGACAAATTAGCGTTATAAAATCCATTGTGCAAAATTTTTCACTTAAACGTTCGGCTTGCAGGCTTACCCATAAGCAGAAAAGAGCAAAACAAAAGTGGTAGCTTACAAGTAACCACCGCAACTGTTACGACATTCGTCTCACTAGTGGATGAGCTCAATTCTTGTTCCATACAATGCTGCTGGCTACTGATGTATCCACAACCACACCCACTCTTGCACTTCCTTGTCTGACAAACTGACGTCCACGTATGTCTTTCTTCAGGTTGCCAAAGATGTGAAAATCTCACAGTGACAGATCCGGACTGTAAGGAGGACGCTGAACCTTCATCCGATTGGCAGTTTGGGGGTGGGCATTATTGTGTGATTCCGATTGACAGCAATCCAACAGCCCAGGGGCAAACAGCAAAGCCAACAGCGGAAACATTTCTCGTTTACACTGGAAAAGAAATCCAAAGCTATTCACACAAGTTCCGGTGAGGCCATAACAACCTTCTCCTCCTCCTCCTTCTCCTTCTCCTCCACCTCCACCAGCAGGGGCCCCCTGCTCTTGAGTTTCTGGAGCACACAACCACAATCGATGCACAGCACTACGAAGACACTTTGCAGCAACTGTGATGCACCACGAACTCCAAATGTCCAAGAGTGTTGCCAGACGTGTTGGACGGAATCACCCTGTTGCACGATACTGCCTGTCCACACATTGCCAATCGGATGAAGGCTGCGGTCCAGTGGTTTGGTTGGGAAACACTGCAACATCCTCCGTACGACCCTGTTCTTTCACCGAGTACTTTTTCACATCTTTGGCAACCTGAAGACAAACATACGAGAACACTGGTTTCAGTCGGCTCAAGAAGTGGATCCACCACCAGCCAACTGCAGGAACTGATTATCTCACGTCCCACTGGAATAACATCTCAATGTGTGGGGTGATTAATTTTGAATTGTATCATTCCGTGGTCCCACTGTGGAGGGTGTTTTTTTCCCCCCTCCTGACTGCCCCTTACACAACGATCCATGGAGAGGCTATGCTGTGTTCCAGTCTTCTTTGGAAAACTTATTCCTCAAGGTCACAAGGAGGATACAACAATGAATGGTTTTCACCAGTTAAATCATCATTTTCTTATCACATACCAGAAAGCAATTTCTACAACAATTATTAAAGGAGATACTTCGTCACGATCATGTAACTACAATTTCTGAGTTTGGAACTGTAAACATGATTGTGACGAAGTGTCTCACTTCAACAACCAATGCCGACACTACTTTCCATTATGTGATATTATGATGCCCATTTGAACTTCCTTGAAATCTTAGCCGTTACAAAGTCTTCCAAAATGTGACTGGAACACTATATTTAAAGATCACCTCATACAAATCAGGCAATTTCAGGTAATTAGAAGAATTTCTTGTGTATTCGAGAGAATCTGGACTTATGTTCTCAGCCTCAAGATTTCAGTCAATAACAAGACTAAATACGGTGTGCTAGTACAGAAATTCAAAAAGGAATGTCAGGTGATCGTGTTATATTTTCTGCACCCTTTCAACTTTAACTGTAGATCTAACTATCAATTAGCTGAGGGAGAACACAGGGAACACTTCAATGATTACTATCATTTCCTTATGATAAAATGTGAGTCTCACAATTGCATTGTACATGTTCACTTCTTGTATTAAAACTGGCTTTTAATGTATTACATTGAAAAAATATTTTTTTCTGCACAAATAAAACACGTCCTGTCTCAGTTTTCCAATCCCAAACCTGATACCTTATTTTTACCTCTGGTTTGTCTCTTACCAGACTTTTTCTTGGGTAAACAGGTAGAGAGATTTTGTTTCCTTTTTCTGGGCACACTGATTCCACGTATGCTAGTAATGGACACGTGGTGCTTTCATGACATGGAAACGAAGACAACCTATTCAAGATGCCATAATGCTTATGTTTCAAATGCCAAATGGAAAATCAGGATATTGATTGGGCACCTCACATAATTCTAAATTAACACAAAGAGAAAAAAGATTCGTTACCATTTGGCATACCAATGATGTGGCAAATGCCTCAGAACCATGTTACTACTGTTTGGTCAATGGTTTTTCCATTGACCTTGGCGATTAGAGCCATTCCCTATCATGAACACCTACCCGTGCTGGCACCTCCATCCATGTGGGAGAAAGTTCCTAATCATGACCACGAATCTACAAACTCAGAGGAAGCACAGTGTCTTCTCCAGAATGAAGACCACACTTAGTGACACAAGCAGACCTAAATGACATAGTTCACGATTTATACTTATCTAAGAAGCATGCTGCAATTTATCTTCAAATCTTCAGGAATGGGGCTTATTTCAGGCTGAAACAAAAATTACTCACTATAGATGACTTAATACAGATCTACCAGGGTAAGCAATGTTTGTGCTTTTGGTGATGATGTATGTTTAATGAGACGAACTCAATATCAACCTGCAGAGTGGCACTTCTCTATAGATGCCACGAAGACACCTTAAGGTTGTAACATATAATGGCAAAAGTTTCAATCTGTACCTGTAGGATACTCTATAACAACGGAAGAGAATTACATAAATTTGTTGCATATTTGAAGCTATTAACTATGAGGAGCCCTCAATAAGTAATGCAACACTTTTTTCCTCCATCATTTTCAGCTGAAAATGTGTGGAATTCGTTGTGGGACATGGTGGAATATTCTCACTTCAGCGTCTATAGTCTCATGAAGTCCCAGTAGTCGGCAGCACTACACAAAGCCTTCAAAATGGCCTGTAACAGTTGTGTTTCACGCAGAGAGCTGTCATTGAGTTTCTTTTGGCACAAAATCAGAGCAATGCAGATATTCATAGGACTAACTAAATCTCTATGGAGATTTGGCAGTGAACAACATCATAGGGAGTCGTCGGGCGAGGCTCCGTCGTCATCGCAACAAGGTTGTCGAAACCTGTTTGGTCTGCCACATGCTGGCCGGCTGTGACTTCTGCAATGTTGGTATGTGTGGACAGTCTCAGACGAGGTGGTAGACGGATCACAATGTAACACCTCACTGCTCAACTGGACATCTCTGTTGGCAGTGCTCCACAGCAAAGAGGCATCCACAGAACTTCACTGGACTGTTTCTTTCTCAACAACACTACAGAACCTTCAGACTTCCATCTGTTTGGCCCGATAAAGGATGCACTGTGTGGGAAGTAGTATGTGGACGATTGGGAGGTTATCGATGGAGCAAGACAATGTCTCTGATATCAACTAGTAGAATAGTACCGTGCAGGCATATCAGAGCTCAACGTAATGTAAGGCCATTGCACTGAATGGAGATTATGTTGAAAAGTACAGTTTTGTAGCCAAAAGAGTGGGGAATAATATGGCATATTGGAATCCCGAATAAAACCACCTTGCTTTCACGAGGACAAAAAAGGAATGTTTCACTGCTTACTGATGGACAACTGGAAAAGGCAGTGATCTTAAGGTAATTTGTTTATTAACTTGTCTCCAGAGTTGTTAATGAAGCATCACTGTTTCCTTTGTCTTCGGGATATCTGCACAACAGAAACATTACACAGTGAATAGTGACCACCAATAAGGGAAAGAAAACTAGAAATAGGTACCATTGGCCATTCTCAAAGTGTCTTCCTTCTCCTGCTGCATATAAAGCAGCTCCCTCCCCCCCCTCCTCCTCCCCCCACCCCCCAAGGACAAACTGAACATTCATGCCAAAGAGAGCATGGTGCCTCAACTACCTGCAGGCCGCCCCTGTTGAACAAGGGCAGGGGGGAGGATTAATTTCTTCCTCGCCACTGTGGCAGCACCGTCGTGTTTACACCACAGGAACAGAGGGGGGGAAGCAGTCTGGCGTACACGCCAGTATTCTTATGAGTGGAGTGCTGCCAGCCTGTTACGCGCCGTGCTTTTACTCACAACTAATTTTGCAGAAGACGAAATCTAATTTGGAAATTCGAATGCAATGTTCGATACTGCGGTTACATGTTAAGCCTGAAGCAATTTTGCTAAGCCCTTCACTGGAAGTTTCCGAGTGTTTTATTCTTCCCGCACCAAGGCGACCGGACCTGCCCCGCAAGGGGCCTCCCGGCCAATGATGCCAAACGCTCATTTCCACTAGTGTAAAGTAACGGTAACGATTTTATTAACTCAAAATTATAGTTATACACAGTACAAATTTATCCCACTGCGACACCATCCAGTTGACGCCATCCTTCAAGAAGCTACGTGGCTGCTGTTGGATAGAAGTCTGAAAGTTCAACGCATTATGGTGTGGCCGGTCCCCACACTAATACCCCTTGCCTGCATGTTCGGTGGTGGACGATAATTTGTGTGACCACCTCCTCTTCGGCAGGAAACAACATTAGCGCTACGCAACATCAGACGGTGCGACGCGTCAGTCGCTCTACCAGTAGATGGTGTCACCACACCCGCAGTTACGTGGTGCCACCTTACGTGTAAGGCAAAAGTAGATGCACTGGCCAGGTTTCATTTGAATGAACCTCATATTAGTCAAGCATATATGCTTGGTAAATAAATCAGCTTTTGAAGATAGATTATGCACTCACCAGAAAATCCTCAGTGTATGACAGGAAGACAAATGATATCTCCTACAAGTGTAATCAGTACCACTGCACATTTGTTTTGAATTGATTAAATACAACCTCATTTGCAGCTGTGCTGCACAGTGTTTGTGTGCACGTTTTAAAATATGAACTCTCTTTTGGTTGTTAAGGGTTATGGCTACGAGCTCTCCTAATATGCTTTTGAGAATATCAGAGGATGCCAATACATTGTTAAACAGCAGTGTCTCCCATACGTGTACTGTGGACGGGGATAATCTATAAGGAGTACCACCACTTTCAAACCTCATTTGCAGCTGTGCTGCACAGTGTTTGTGGCAGAAGGCAGTCCATTACAAGTGGCCAGCAGCCCTTCGAAACTCGACAGTAGGGCCACCACTGTAGATGACCTGCCAGAGGAACTGATGCTGGAGATTTTCTCGTATATGCAAGCTTCAGTTAAAACAAAGTTTTACAGAAGGTGTTCACTCGCTGGAGAACTCTGGCCCAGGGCGCTCTTTTGTGGCTTCAAAAGAAGTATGGTATTAGGTAAGAAGCTATGATTCAACGCTACTTGCAGACAGTAATGAGGAATGAGAATAAGCCTTGTGGAGCAGAGTCTGTGCTGCGTCATTGAGGCCTTTTGTGCTGGCATCTTTGTATCAAAGCATCTCACTCTTCAGACCACATCAGATTGGAGTTACAAAATGAGCTTTTAAAGATTAACACTGTCTTCTTCATCAGGAGAGGACTGTCTGCCGGGAACCGTGTCCACTTCCTTTATAGTGATGTTGGAGCTGTACTCGTCATCACCTGGGTGATGTCACCGAGAGAAGCAGGATTCACGTGCACAAATGCAGGAAATCGATAATGTGGCGGTTTGCCTACTAGTCATCCAATAGGCCGTGGTTGAGGAATCTACAAAAGGGACTGTGCGACTCTGTGAAAGCTCGAGTTGTAACTCCCATTTGACACAGTCCGAACATTGAGAAGATTTTCTACAGAGTCTGTGCCTTTTTGTGGAGTTTTCTGGCAGATTAAAACTATTCACCGGAGCTGAAACTGAACCCAAAACCTCACTTTTGTGAGCAGAGCTGCTCGGGCATGACTCACGATCTGTCCCTAAAACTTCACCATGAACAAGGCCTCTCCCAATCTATCCCCACAACTTAACTTCCAACAGGACTTCTCCCCTACTTTGCAAGTCTACAAAACTACCCTGCATACCTAGCAGCCCTGAAAGAAAAAATGTCACAGAGAAATGGCTTAGCCATGGGATAAAAGAATGTTTCTAGTCCCACAAGGTATCTAGCTGTGCTTCTGTGAAACTTGGAAATTAGGAGATGAGAAGCTGGAGGAAGAATTCGAGTAACCATCTGGGAGACAATTATAATGTGACAGCAAGTTTCGAAAATTAAGTGTACCGCGATTCTATCTACAGAATCAATAATATTCATTCTCTCCTCACTGTATTTATGCCAACAGTCTTGCCACAGTGGAAACACCAGTTTCCGTCAGATCATCAGAGTTGAGCACACAGTTGGGCGGGTCACCATCAGGATCTGCCGAGTGCTGCTGGCAATCGGGATGCACCCGGCCCTTGTGAGGCCAATTGATTAGCTATTTCTTGAGAAGTAGCAACATCGATCACAAAAACTGACAATGGTCGGGAGAGCAGTGTGCTGACCATGTGTCCCACCATGTCTGCATCCGGTGACGCCTAAGGGCTGAGGGTGACAAGGCAGCTGGTCGGTACCGTTGGGCCTTCGAGGCTTGTTTGGATGGTTTGTTTCTTATGTACGAGGGCTATTCATAAAGTAGGGAATGTTTCCGTCTGACACCACTAGGAGTGCGCCGATCGCTTATATTTTGGTATGTGCGTGCTCGGCAGCTCAGTCGGCATCCATCTGCGACAGCAGGAACATTTCTGTGCGTCTGGTTTTTTCGATATTCAAATTTGAAATGTGCACTGCAATCGAAAATCCCGCCAGTTGTGAGGTGCAGTCTGTGATAAGGTTTATGTTGGCAAAAACCTAAAACCTATAGACATTTGTTCTGAACTGTGCGAAGTGTATGGAAACAACGTAATGAGTGAATATTCCGTCCGGAAATGGTGCATTCGGTTTAAAAATGTGCGAACCAAGGTTCATGATAAAGAGAAGAGTCGACGCCCGAGCATTGTGACTGACAATCTTGTCACTAAAGTTGATGGAACGATCCGTGAAAACTGTTGCTTCACAATTACGGAGCTTTCGCTTTCTTTTACCCAAGTTTCACGGACTTTGTTGTTTGAAATTCTGACTCAAAAGGGAGGGTACCACAAATTTTGTACACAATGTCTGCCCAAAATGCTTACAGAGTACTATGAAGAACAGCAAATGGGGGCAACGTTGACATTTCTGGAGGCCTACCACAAACATGGTGATTCATTACTGGATCGAATCGTAACTGGTGACGAGACTTGGGTGAAACACATCAATTGTGAGACAAAATTACAGCCCATGGAGTGGAGGCACACAAGATCCCCCCCAAAACCAAGAAAATGTTTGAAAACCTTGTCAGCAAGGAAGCTGGTGGCGACAGTATTTTGGGATAGGCAAGGTGTGCTTCTTATTTATTTTCTCGAACGTGGAGCAACCATAAATTCTGCCCGGTACAGTGAATCTTTGTACAGCCTAAGAAGAGCAGTTCAAAACAAACGCCGAGGAAAACTTACGTCCAAAATTTTGTTTTTGCACGACGATCCCCGACCTCACACGGCAAACCGCACTAAAGAACTCCGTAATTGATTCAAATGGGAAATTTTCCCTCATTCGCCCTACAGCCCCAATCTTGCACCAAGCGACTTCCACTTGTTTCCCAAGATGAAGAATTGGCTTGCAACGCAGCGCTTTGATGACTACGCGGAACACTAGGCGGGCGTGACCCACTGGCTGAAGTCTTAGGCGCCAGAATTTTACAACAAAGGTCTTTCAAAGCTTGTTCACCGCTATGATAAGTGCGTCAATGTGTTTGGTGGCTGTGTGGAAAAGTAATACCGGGTGACCAAAAAGTCAGTATAAATTTGAAAACTTAATAAACCACGGAATAATGTAGATAGAAAGGTAAAAATTGACACACATGCTTGGAATTATTAGAACCAGAAAAAGAAAGTTCACAAAATGTCCGACAGATGGCGCTGGACAGCAAAACGTCAGTGACTGCGCATGACAATCGTGTATAAAAGGAGCTGTAATGAGAGAGAGAATCAGATGCGCCAGCAGTCGCAGCATGTTGACGTTACCTGAACAGGCGCTTTTAGTGAAGCTGTATTATCAGAATGGGGAACGTGCTGGTTCAGCGTTACGATCCTATCGCCACAGGAAGGGGATTCGAACGGGTGAAGATCAGTTGACAAATGCAGCTGTGGCGAGAATGATTTCGAAGTTCGAAGCCACGGGTTGTTTAGACGATAGACCCCGTAGTGGCCGACCGAGCACAAGGCGTAATGCTGCTGAGACAGTTCAGGAAGAAATGGAGACCGTAACGGGTTCATCTATGCACGGGGAAGTCAGCGCTCGTGCAGTGTATGTCGCACCGGCAATCCATTCACTACTGTTCGGTTGGCACTTAGGCGTACCTATCCGTACAAAATCCATAGGCATCGTGAACTGTTACCTGGCGTTTTAGTGAAGCGGAGGGCATTTGCGGTGTGGGAGTTTCAAAAGATTTCGGAAGATGGCAATTGGTCGAGTAACGTGTTGTCGACCGACGAAGCTCATTTCACGCTCCGAGGGGCTGTCAACGCCCACAACTGCAGAAATTGGGCTACCGAAAATCCTAGAACTGTCGTGGAAACACCATTGCACGACGAGAAAGTTGCGGTATGGGTTGGATTTACCACATCTACCGTTATCGGGCCTTTTTTCTTCGAGAAAATTCGTGATTCTGGTTTTGTAACTCACCGTGACGGGTGAGAGGTACGCCGATATGCTACAGAATCGCATCATCCCCAGCCTGGCTGATAAACACTTGCTGGAACGTACGATGTTTATGCGTGATGGCTCTCCACCCCATATTGCTAGACGCGTGAAAGATCTCTTGTGCGCGTCGTTTGCTTTGGGGTTGATCGTGTGCTCAGCCGCCACTTTCGTCATGCTTGGCCTCCCAGGGCCCCAGACCTCAGTCCGTTCGATTATTGGCTTTGGGGTTACCTGAAGCCGCAAGTGTATCGTGATCGACCGACATCTCTAAGAATGCTGAAAGACAACATCCGACGCCAATGCGTCACCATAACTCCGGACATGCTTTACAGCGCTGTTCACAACATTATTCCTCGACTACAGCTATTGTTGAGGAATGATGGTGGACATATTGAGCATTCCTGTAAAGATCATTATCTTTGCTTTGTCTTACTTTGTTATGCTAATTATTGCTATTCTGATCAGGTGAAGCGCCATCTGTCGGACATTTGACCTTTTGTATTTTTTCGGTTCTAATAAAACCCCATGTCATTCCAAGTATGTGTCAATTTGTACCTCTGTATCTACATTATTCCGTGATTTATTCAGTTTTCAAATTTATACAGACTTTTTGATCACCCGATATTTCAGTCGCTTTTTCATATGCATATAATAAAATGTATTTCTTGTATTTAGTTTTTTTTTTTTTAAATGTCAAAACGTTTCCTGCTTTCTGAATAGCCGTCGTACGACAAACTCCTGAAGTCGGTTGTAAGGCTATTGCAAACTGTCAGTAAACGCTAAAGCACCAAGGTGAAGTGTTATTGGATATCCCCATAATTACAGAAAATGAGACCTGGTGCTACCAGTACGACTCGGAGACAAAGCGCCAGTCAATGGCATTATGCTCATCGTCTTTCTTGCCGCCCATTTAAGTTGTCTGACAAAATCCAAGTTTAAGAGGACACTGATCACCGTTTTCGACAGCAAGGGCTTGATGCATCATGAATTTCTACCCAAGGGTCGCGGGGAAGACGAACAGCATGCGATTGACAGTCGCTCGGTCTTCGGATTGTATTTGCAACACCAGGTTTCATTAACTTCAACAATGCGGGTATCCAACAAAGTGTTACCACGACGCTTCGAGTGATTCCGCGAAACGCGTTTGCTGGCAGTTTCCAACAACTTTACAACGGATGTCAGAAGTGTTTTACAGCTAACGGTGATTACTTTTAAGGCCAGTAAAGGTATTTTGGTTCTAACTCTTGTCACTTTTATTTCCTGAGGCCGACCACCGAACTTTCCAGGTGCACCTTGTACTGCTACGTCACGCGTCGCGCATTGCCAGCCGTGCTGAAGCCGTCGGCACATTGACCGTGGTGTCGAACGTCAACGTTGAGTGTGCAGAGTTAGACCTTAGAAACGATGTGACTCGTGCATACGGTACGTGCTATAGGCGATCGCAACGCGCTCCAGCAGCCGTTGTCGGCTGTATCTGGCTCGCAAATCACACTATTTCCGAAAGGGGCGCGCGTAAAATTCCTACATTAGTACTATTAAAACGTACTTTCCTCCCTTGTCCATATGCTAGTCAGGTTGTTTTGTCTGTAGTATACATAAACAAAAACGTCAATGTCCGTGAAAATGTTTTAAGGGAAAAATGAAAGTACCATGGCACGACGAAAGAAGACGTCACTGTTCTGCTGGTCGACACCGCCTCCCCTAACAAGGAGGACATTATGGAGGCGAACCTTGGCGATCCGCTGGAGGCAGAAGCCACGGACACGTCCCAGCCCTCTAGGAAGAGACCTGCTGCAACGGAGGAGGACCTCCGTAATTTCTGAATCTGTCCACAGGCGGAGTCAGAAGAAGAAGAAGAAGAAGAAGAAGAAGAAGAAGAAGAAGATCCCAGAATTCCCTGCCACCACCGAGGCAGACCAGGGGCCAGACGACGGATTCGTTGTCCCGAAGCGGCGGCACACTGCTCGGGACAAACGGCTCGAGTCAGTGCAGCCGCTACCGACGACGAACTCCTTCGTTGACGTCGCGGACGAGCCAGAGGCCACGGATGCCACCGAGGCACCCGAGAGGCGGGCGCACCCCCCCCCCCCCCAATACCGATCACTGTCTCATGGAAGGACACCTACAAGTCCTTCCTCAATGCAAAGCCAGTGAAGCAGCTGAAGGTGGTCTTCTGCCACCTCCTTCTGCGGATCGAGACCCTCTGCGGATGGAGACCGCACACCTTAAGGGTGAGCTGGAAGGACTGGGCTACATGGCTAGCTCAGTCACGATTATGAAGTCTCCCAGGACGAGGTGGGACATGCCGCTTTTCCTGGTTGTCCTACCGGACAACTTCGAGAATAGAAAGATATTTCAGTTACAGATGGTGGCCCGGATCGGAGTAGAGGTGGAGCCGCTTGAGGTCAAGGGGAGGCGCGCCCAGTGCTTCTCCTGCCAGGGCCTCGACCACGTGGCACGCTACTGCTCCATGCCGGCCCGATGTGTCAAGTGCGCCGACTCCCACCAGAGCCGGGACTGCACTAAGATACGAGAGGAGGCGCCAAAGTGCTGCAACTGTAGCGAGCCACATGTGGCGAGCTACAGAGGCTGTGCGGCCTTCAGACGCCGCCCACGGCAACAAGGGTGGGCAGCACCTGCACGAAAGGTGCAACCTAGCACCAGCTTCGCCTCTGACACCAAGGGGGAGTCTGCTGACGCCCCCAAGAGGCAGCAAGTGCCCTTCCCGACGCTACAACACGAGGACTCGACCGAGCCATCGCCAGTCACCGCTGTGCCTGGCCCGTCAGCCCACCCGGCTGCCACCCAGGGCGACCACCACAAGGGAGGACGGCAAACTGCTCGTACCCCCACCATGCCACACCTCAGGCAACCAGGCGTGCAGCCCTGCAAACGGACGTGGCTGCAACGCCGCACCCTGCCAGCCCCGCACCTGCAACTGTGGCGGCACCTGCTGCAGACCTAGGAACACTGAGGGTTGTGCTCTCTCTCTGCCCTGATCCAGCAACTGCCGGTGCTCGTCAACACAGTAACGGGGGCCCTCCAGGCCGCTACCGTCGCCATGAAGCCACAGCATGGATAACGCCCTTATCCGTGGACTGACCATCTACGGCTTCAACGCCAACAGCCTGTTCCCACAACAGGATGCGTTCCGCCAGTTCATGCAGGACGAGGCCATTGACCTGTACTTGGTCTGCGAAACTCGCCTCAAGCCTGCGAAACTCGCCTTAAGCCAGGAGTCCATGTGAGGGTAGCAAACTATGTATTCTACTGGAACGACAGGCCGATGGCAGGAGGGGAGCACCGCAATCTACATCCGCGCCTCACTGGCACCATCAGGTGCTACTACCAGACCTAGCCACCATGGAAGCTACCGGAGTGACTTTCACCACGGCTGCAGAGCAGATCACTTTCGTGGCCGCTTACAGACCACCCCGAGGACACCTCCAGGAGGCGGACGTCGACGCAATGCTGACGTTTGGGGGGAGGGTCTTCATTGCGGGTGACTTCAATGCACAGCACTGGAATGGAATGGAATTCCCGCCTCACAAATGTCAGTGGCCGCCGAATACTTCCTGCTGCCCAGCGGAGCGGCACCCTGGTCCTGGGCCTGCACGAACACACCATTTTTTCCGACCAGGGGACAGTCGGACGCGCTCGATGTCGAAGTCATCAAAGGCATCGGTCACCACACGACCGCCTCCATGGGGTGTGCGAGGAGATCACGAATGTAAAATTAGAGATATTCGAGCACGCACAGAGGCTTTCCGGCAGTCGTTCTTCCCGCGAACCATACGCGACTGGAAAAGGAAAGGGAGGTAATGACAGTGGCACGTAAAGTGCCCTCCGCCACACACCGTTGGGTGGCTTGCGGAGTATAAATGTAGATGTAGACAGAAAGTGAACTGGATAGGCCAACTATTTCAGTGCTGTCGAAAGTACTAAACTTCGCCACGGTTCCAAAAACGTTGCCAAAACGCAGCAGCAGCATGGAACAAGCCATAAGAGGACTCCCTTCAGAAGCTGCCGAGGAAGTGAGCAGGAATATATAAAGGGTGCTCGAGAAAGCGACGATGCCGCAGAACAACATTTCGTCAGCGGAATACAGGCATTTCTGGAAGACAAGGATATAGGGTTCTAGCAGCAAACTAAGGGAATGCAATGGTACTGCTGAAGTCAAGAGATTATTGGCAAAATATCGACACACTTCTGCAAGATCCTGCTTATAAACAACAGGGAAAGGGCGTGACAAAATTAGCAACACGCAAGACCAATTCAAGACTGGAAGAGAACACTGTCAGAAGGCCGTGCCTGAGGGCACCAGCACCACCACGACTGTATGGCCTACCGAAAATTCACAAGAAGGACTTTCCACACCGACCGATTTTGAACATACTAAGCTCGATGACATACGGCATTGCTAAACATCTAGCTCTGCTGTTAAAAGCACTTGTGGTGCAGTCGACACCATGTAAAGAACTCTGTGGAAATCGTGAAGATACTCCAAGAAATTGCGTCTGGATGAGGAAGACTTCTTAGCTCCAAGGTGACGTCATTATTCACACGTGTGCCACTGGAGGATTCTTTAGCACTACTCAATGGGCACTTCAATGAGGCGTTTGACTAACTCTTTCGGCATGTACTAACCAGCACCTACTTCAAATGTGGTGGGACGTTCTATGAGCAAATACATGGGGTTGCTATGGTTTCCCCTAGCACCAGGCATTGCTAATTTGTACAACATTGAGCAATTCGAGGAGGTAGCGTAGAATACCACTCGACTTAAGCCGACAGTATTCTACTGATACGTAGACAATACCTTTTTGGTATGGCAACATAACAGGGAAAATCTGTTCGAGTTCCTGCAACACCTCAATGGTATACATGAGAACATCGAGTTCACTGTGGAAATTGAGGAAAATGAAAGCTTACTCTTATTGGATATCTTGATTACAAAAAAACACAGGACACACACTGGAACATTCAGTGTACAGGAAGGAAATGCATGAGGACCTATGCCTAAAGATTAGGAGTTGTCACCATCCAGCGCAACGCAACTCTGTACTAAACACCTTAGTGCACAGGACCTGGTCCATGTGTAACAAAATGAGCTTACTGTGTGAATTACAACATAGAAAATAAAACCACCCGGAAAAGAAAAAAAAGAGCAGTTACAGCGAGACACCAATTAGAAAAGCTTTGATGAACGATGACAAAAGGAGGAGAGAAACTGGAGGAGGATCAGACCAACAGCCGTGCATTCCTGCCGTATGTGGGGGCACCAATGGCCAAGAGCGCAAGAATCCTGAAGAAGCACCAAGGAAAGACACTTTCATGCAGCAAAGAAGGTCAAGGATATTCTCAGATCGACCAATGACACTCTAGGACGATGACACTGGGCGTCGACAGAACTGATTGTGAATGTGGGATGCAATACATAGGACAGACAATGCTGCATCTCTCAGCGCCGCACGGAACATACAAGAAACGTGCATCAGCGAAGAATGCGCCTTCAAATTTGTAGAAACAAAGAAGTTATGTAGCGCTAACGGATTTTGAGCTTCGGTGATGAAGGAGGCAGTAGAAATTCGTCTACACGACAAATTAAGTAATCGAGACAGCGGTTGACACCCCAGTTCTGCATCGCATTCAGCAATTAGGAGAAGTGCCAAAAGCGCTCCGGTCTAAGGGGGACCGAGGCCGGGGGTGGAATGAAAGGACAACAGAACTCGCCCGCGCTGGAGCCGCAACGCGGCTTCTCAAGAAAACGCCGCCTGTGCCAGCTCCCCCCGCCCCTGTGAAGCAGCCATTGCGGGTGGATGCCGCCACCCAGACGTCCACCCCGACGTCCACCGACTCGCCTCCTGCAGCAATGCAGGCGGCGTCTCGCATGGAAGTGGACGTCGGGACGCCTGCACCGTCCGGGGTTAGAGACGGGCTCCCAACCCCCTTTTCTTTCGCTTGTCAATCATGGCTGAATCTGAGACAAGCGAATCGTGTGCTTCCGCGAGGGCTTCGATGCTTTCTGCTCCCGACCCATCGGGGCAAATGGAGGACATTGATGAGAGTGTAACGGAAAGACACAACAGAATTACACAGCTGTTGGAGTCCAACGTTAAAAACGGGAAGATCAGCCAAACAGCTATCCTGGCCATTAAAAACGAACTTGCCTCCTGGGCGATTGCTCACGCAAGGCTTGAGGGGCGAGTTGTCGAACTACAACGAGAAAACTTCACACTTAGGAGACAACCGGCTAGGACATGGGCAGGTGTTGTAGCTCAGGCTGCCCCTAAATCTCAAACAACCAGAGAGACAATAGCGAAAGTGGCACAAAAGCCGGACACAGCGGTCTTTTTAAGACCCCTGCCTGGCCAAGACACCAAAAAGGTTCAGGAAATTTTTACGACCATGGTTAATCCAGTTAAGGACAAAATAAAAGTGAATAAAGTTAAAGCAACTAAAAATGTAGTAATAGTGGATGTAGCAACCGAGGAAGATAAGAACAAGATCTTAAACAATCAAAATTTGTGCAAGGCGGTAAGGTGTGAACCCCCAAAGAAGAGGAATCCACTCGTAATCATGTACGATGTACCAGTTACGATGGATAATAATGAACTGAGCAATACGATTAGGAGTCAAAATTTTGATGATATGACTGATGAACAATTTAAAAATGATTTCAAATTAAAGTTTAAGACAGGACCAAGAGATAGGCAGACAGTACATCACATAGCAGAAGTGACAGGATCTATGTGGAAAAGGCTTACATCTATGGGAAGAATCTATGTTGGATTTCATGCTATCAACGTTAGGGATTACTTGGTGGTGCCTCGCTGCCACAACTGTGGAGATCTAGATCTGTGACAGGAAGCCGGCTTGCTCCAGATGTGGAGCAGAAGATCATGTAAGAAAAAATTGCACAAAATCTGGAATCTGTATCCCATGTGCAAAGAGAGGCAAGAAGACCTGTAATGCCTCAGGTAGGAATTGCCCAACCTATAGGATGTTGGAGCAAAGGCTGATATCTAGGATTGATTATGGCTGAAGCTGCAGTAGTGTGCAGGATGCCCAAAAGGAAGTCTCCGGGGAAGAGGCGCAGGGACGCGGCTAGGGCTGCCAAATTCAGGCAATTTTTAACATTCGTTAAAGGAAGTAAAATAGAAAGAACAAATATGGTAGATGTGGCCGTCCAGACGGATCTGTGTGAAAGGGAAACTGCCGCTCTCCCCTCCCCCTGGAACTCGAGACTGCCAGAAGATCGGGCACCTGAAGTCAGGCGTCCTGCAATAGCGGGCCACATGAAAGCCATAAAAAAATTGCTCCACATCCGAAGGACCAGTCCAAGTTAACACAATCAGTAGTTCTATAGACACACCTACGTTAGTTAAACGTATAGAAGTGGATCCCATAAGGATCTACCCCAATTTAGAACATGCCTTGCAACTTTCGCGTCTGGAGGAGCCGGCTGTCCTGACCACAGCTTTGAGGCATATAGTGCGGGTGGGACACCAGTACGGACGTAAAGTCACCTTCTCGGCCATGGAGGCTGTCGATAGGATACAGTTAAAGACGATGAATCTCCCCACTGACTTCGGCGCGCTGCGTGACCTTGTTGAAAAGGTTTTTCAAAGAAGAAATGAGACATTCAACCTAGACGAAATTTACAAACAGGCTGTTATAGCCAATGGAAGGATAGCTTTTGACTGGAGGAAGAGCTTTCCGGAACAATACGTACACACATATTTTCCATGACAAATAAAATACAGATAGGGCAATTAAATGCACATAATAGTCGATTAGTCATGCAGGAGCTACGAAGGGTGGTGGAGGAGATGAGTCTTGACGTACTCTGTCTACAGGAGCCATACTCTCATGCGGGGAACATAGCCTTTGCCAGTGTTAACTGGCAAATTGTATCCTTTGGAGAAGACCCTAAAGCCACCACTATAGTCATGAATAAAGCCATACGAGTCACAGTGCTTGCTCATTTTTCAAATGAACACTGTATCGTAACCGAACTCCAGACTCCAGTCGGGGTCATTCACCTGGTAAATATGTACTACCAATATGGCGAGGACATCGAGCCATATCTAGACCAATTATCAAGAGTTACAACAGCACTAAGAGGCAGAAAGATAGTGGTGGTGGCAGATGTCAATGCGAAATCCCCCCTGCGGTACAGTGGCACCCGGGACGGCAGAGGGGAGAAGATGGAGGAAACAATAATGTCTTTACAGTACTTGGTCGCTAACAGAGCTGGGAATCCTCCCACCTACACTGGCGGAGGAGGAGAAGGAACTAACATAGACATAACATTACTTTCACCAAATTTTGCTGGTCATTTGAATAACTGGAGAGTAAGAGACCAAGTAACGACAAGTGACCATAACATAATAACATTTGAACTCACAGATAGGGAATGCCACTGGGACATAGGGTGGGAATTTCAGTTAAATTATAATAAAACCGACTGGGAGCGCCTTGCAAGAGAATTTGTCACCCCGACATGGCCAGAAGGTGATGAAGACGTCGACAGGCATGCTGTAGAGCTGGTTAGTGCCATTAAAAGAGCGGTAAAGGCAGCGGTACCAACTAGGAGAAGGGCTGTCGCGGCCTCCCCGGCACCATGGTCAGCTGAACTAGGGCAGATGCGTCAGTCGGTCAGGAGGGCGAGGAGGTACTACCAGCGATGTGTCGTCTGGGAAGAAAAACAGAGATGGCTGGGAATCTATAGGAATGCCAAGGAGGAGTTCCAGAGGGAGCTCAAAAGGGTTAGGTTAGTAAGCTGGGAGAAGTATGTCCAAAGCCAATTGGCTACGGATCCCTGGGGTATTCCATATAAAATAGTCAGGGAAAAAATTAGGTCACCTATGGTACTGTCAACCGTCCGGGATGGGAATCGGATGACAGGGACATGGCAGGAAACTGCTGAAGTCCTTCTCCGGTCCCTACTTCCGGATGACATGGAAAATGAGGATACGGAAGAACAAGGCCTAATTAGGCAAGCTCAGCTAGAAGAGTACCAAAACAACGCCCTGGTGTACCCTTTTTCAGAGAACGAGGTGGCGGAGCACATTAAAGCACTTCAGAGAGGAAAGGCCCCAGGACCAGACGGCATAATAGCGGAGGTGGTACAGTACCTCGCTCCTCAACTAGTAGCACCTCTAGCCAGAATTTACAATGAGGCCTTAAGCCTCAAAAAGTTTCCTACCATCTGGAAACAAGCAAATGTCGTTATAATAAAAAAGGGACTGGATAAGGATCCAAAAGAGGTCAAGTCCTACAGACCTATTTGTCTGTTGGATCTGTTGGGGAAATTGCTAGAGAGGCTGCTGGCTGACAGGCTGATGGCACACCGAGTGCTTTGTGGAATGAGCAGCAGGCAGTTCGGCTTTAGGCCGGGGCGTTCCGCGTCTGACGCAATCGCCATGGCGGCTGAGGTCTGTGGGTCATCTACACATAAGTACATAGTTGGCATCATGGTGGACATCAGTGGCGCCTTTGACAACCTGTGGTGGCCTTCGCTT
This sequence comes from Schistocerca nitens, assembly GCF_023898315.1. NCBI lineage: Eukaryota > Metazoa > Arthropoda > Insecta > Orthoptera > Acrididae > Schistocerca > Schistocerca nitens. The sequence goes on from NC_064625.1 coordinate 143,767,507, forward strand.
TTCTCTCGCTTGCGAGAGAAGGAGTGTCCAGGGCCGCTATACGGCTGTCTTAGGAGCTATTGTGTGGACAGGGAGGTTTGGCTATCATCCCCTAGCGGAAGAGTGGGCAAGAAGATAACAAAGGGGTGTCCACAGGGCTCTGTCCTGGGGCCACTCTTTTGGGATGTTAATATGGAGCCTCTCCTTGAGACCTTGGAGAGCTGTGCAGATGTGCTAGAGGTGATAGCTTACGCTGATGACCTCCTCCTGTTGGTGGGCGGTCGGAGCCGAGAGGAACTGGAACCGAAGGTAGAGAGAACTATGACATTACTCTCACAATGGTGCCATAGAACTAAGCAAAAGATAGCACCAAACAAATCCACCTATTTACTTTTAAAGGGCCAATTGGTCAGAAACCCAACAGTTAGGATGGATGGCACGCCAGTCATACGTCGTCGAGAAGCTAGATACTTAGGGGTGATACTGGATGAAAAATGGAATTTCGCCAGGCATATAGAGGCAACTACACATAGGGCATTAGAAGTCTTAAACAATCTCATTAACATCGGCCATAGACGATTTCATCTTCCACCAAATCTCATCAAGTTATATCATAATACCATTTTAGTTTCCATCGTGGGCTACGGGTCCGGGGTCTGGGCCCACAGGCTCACGAGGGTCGTTCCTGCCATGGCCGTGCGGAGAGTGCAGCGGAACATGATACTTCGATCAGTGGGGGCATATAGAACGTCACCAGGGGGAGCATTACTAATACTCATGGGCCTATGCCCCCTTGATGTAAAAATCAGGGAGCAGGCTGCATGGTATTGGGTAAAAAAGGGTAAAATTGAAAAAACTATGGATATAATGGGTGTCAGAGTGGGGGACAAAATTACAATTAAAAGAAGGGGAATGGAACTTTGGCAAGAAATTTGGGACGGGGAACAAACTGGAAGAAGAACGCATCAACTATTACCGGACGTTCAGGAAAGACTACAGATGAAACATTTCCAGCCAAGTAAGGGACTGCTGCACTTCCTCACTGGGCATGGCCCGTACCCGGCATATCTTTGCCGGTTCGGGAAAAGAGCGACACCCTCGTGTGACTGTGGTGCCGAAATGGGCACACCGGATCATGTGGTCTATGAGTGTCCGCTTTTCGATGACGTTGCATTAGACTTACGAAACTTACTGCCTAACACAGACACTTTCCATCTCATTAGGGACGCTACCACCTTCACCATTATTGATAAACTGGCTAGCGAGGTATCCGCCAAGATCCTAAGGGAATATAGAAGGGAGATTGAGTAGTTAGGAATTAAAATTCTCGACATAACGCATCATCCCATTCCGCCAGGGTGCGTATTGGCCGACCGTCAACAACGATCGGGATCCGACGCATCCAGGATTAGGGGGAGGGTGCGACCATACCGGCTATGACTATAAGCACACCAATTACGACTCATTGTAACTATTATTATTGTTGTTGTTGTAGAAGTAGATTATAGGAAAATTTTTTCTTAGACCTGCAGCGATTGTTGAAAGGCCAGCCCAGTGCCAGGGGCACGCCCACTGGGGTTAGCTCGGTGGGCATGGCCATAAAATAGTAGGTTTATATTATACGCTGGCACACCTGTAACGCTGCAGGATGTAGTTATTATTAGTAAGTAGATTAGAGCTGATAGTATGATTGCCTAACAGTAATCCACATAGATACCTGTAGATAATGTAGATACCTGTAGATTGAGATAACTTCCTGTAGCAATACTGACAGTAGAATATAACAGATAAAGTAAATGCTGCTGAGATGTGATTTGTAGCTTAGTTTGACCCACTAATGATTTTAGGTGGTGGGTTACTTATGTATGATATTGGGTTTCTAATAAATAAAGATTTTTTAAAAAAAAAAAAAATAACCACGTTTCCACCTCCCACCACATCTCATCAAACTATATCACAATAGCATACTCACCTCCATAGTGGGTTACGGTTCTGGAGTCTGGGCACACAGGCTCACGAGGGTGGTGCCCGCCATGACAGTGAGAAGAGTGCAGAGGAACACGATTATGAGATCAATGGGGGCTTACAGGACCACACCGGGAGGAGCCCTATTAGTCATAATGGGACTCTGCCCCTTAGATATCAAAATTCGAGAGCAGGCCGCTTGGTACTGGGCAAAAAAGGGGAACTTAGATAAAATAGAGGAAATTCTGGGAAGTAGGACTGAAAATAAAGTTGAGATCAGGTTAAGAGGGGATCAGCTGTGGCAACATTCATGGGAAAGCGAAGAAACAGGGCGTAGAACGTTTGACCTATTGCCAGATGTTAGGAAAAGAATGGGAATGACATATTTCGAACCAACCAGGGGACTGATTCACTTTCTCGCTGGACATGGACCCTATCCGACATACTTGTGTCGTTTCGGGATAAAGGCGACACCCACGTGTGACTGTGGTGTTCCGGAGGGTACTCCTGACCATGTAGTCTACGAGTGCCCCCTTTTCAATGATGTGGCCTCTGTGTTAAGAGACCAACTACCAAACAATGACACATTCAGACTGCTGAGACAACACGACACCTTTCAGATTATTAACGAACTGGCTAACGCGGTATCACAGAAAGTCTTAAGGGACTACCTGCGAGAACCCAACTAGCATCTTACTAAGACACTTTAAACACCGATGAAGTCTAGTACCCTATTCCCAAACCGCCTGAGCGCGGAAAGGCCGACTTCTCGAGTCTGGAATCCGCCGCGCTTCGGGACTAGGGGGAGTGGGGTCCAGTAATACACCGATTTAGACAACGCACCCAACCTAGACCTTAGGATAAGTTTAGTTGTAGGATCTAGTTCTTAGATATTATTCATAGGAACCTGCAGCGACTAACACCATGGCCTGCCCAGTGTCAGGGGCACGCTCATTCGGGTCAGCTCAATGAGCAAGGCCTTACAGTAGGTTTATATTCTCAGCTGACACATCTGTAACGCTGCAGGCTTTAGTGACTAGTCCATATTTAGTTAGGTTACCACTTACCACTTAATAACATTTTACATTGCCCATTGTAGTTCCATAAGTGCTCTTACTAACTAGTTACTAAATCATATGTAAAATAGCAGCAATAAATGCACAAATGTAGAAGTATTACGGCCCACTAATCACATAAGGTAGTGGGCTACATTGTATAATTAATAAGCTTTGGAAATAAAGAATTAAAAAAAAAAAATAACCTTCGTGGCCGCATACAGGCGGCCGCGTGGACACCTCCAGGAGGCGGACGTCGACGCGCTGTTGACGTTTGGGGGTAGGACCTTCATTGCGGGTGACTTCAATGCGAAGCACCCGGAATGGAACTCCCGCCTCACGAACGTCAGTGGCCGCCGACTTCTCCGCGCTGCCCAGAGGAATGGCGCCCTGGACCTGGGCCCACGGGAACACACCATCTTCCCGGCCAGGGGGCGGTCTGACGTGCTCGTCATCAAAGGAATCGGGCATCACACGATCGCCACCACGCGGTGCGCGATGTCGTCCGACCACCTGCCGGTGGTCTACGAAATCGACATCGCTGGAGCCACGCTCCCGCCACGTCGGCGGACGTACCGGCGCCTGGACGGCGACCGATTCCAGGACAATGTCCTGGCGTCACTGGCGGACTCACCTGACCCCGCGGCAGTGGGGGCGGATGCCGCCCTTCAATTCTTCACCAGCCAGCTGCTGCAAGCAGCCGACGCGGCCTCCTCTCCCCCTCCACAGGGTACCAGGGACTTCTCCCGTAACCTGCCGCCCCACATCCGAGACGCAATACGGGAGAAGAACCGGCTCTTCCGGGAGTGGCAGCTCACCCGCCAACCCGCGACGAAACGGCGCCTCAACCGCATGCGGAGAGACATCAAAGCGGCGGCTGAGGCGCACAGGAACAACGTCTGGACGGACATCGTCGCCTCCCTCAACCCTGAGGACGGCAGCGCGTGGCGGACTGTGAAGTCCTTTCTACACAGAAGGCAGCGCGTCCCGCCTCTGCTCGTCGGACAAGACGTCGTCTGCAGCCCGGACGGCAAAGCAGGCGCCCTGGCGGACCACTTCGAGCTGTCATTCACCCCGGTGGATGACAACGTAGACGAAGAACACCTCCACCGGGTTGAAGAGCAGCTCCCTGAGTTCCTGGAAGCCAGGGACGACGAGGACGTGATCGACCCCATCTCCGACGAGGAGGTGGCCGCGCAGATTACAGCGCTCAACACCAAGAAGGCTGGCGGTGCTGACGGCGTCACCAACCATCTGCTGAGGAGCCTGCCGGCGGGTGCATACCCGTTCCTGGCGGGCATCTTCTATCAGGTCCTTCGCTCTGGGGTCTACCCCACTGTATGAAAACATGCAGAGGTGGTGGTGGCAATCCCCAAGGCGAACAAGGACCCACGGGACGCCGCCAACTACAGGCCCATCAGCCTGCTGCCGGCGCTCTCGAAGGTGTTCGAGCGCCTGTACGCCAGACGACTGCTCCGCCACGTGTCCGCAGAAGGCATCATCCCCGATGAGCAGTTCGGCTTTAGGAGGGGCCATTCCACCGTCCACCAGCTGATGCGGCTGGTAGAAGAAGCCATGCGCGCCCTGGAGACTCGGGAATACCCTGGGGCGGTGTTCCTGGACGTCTCCAGGGCATTCGACTCCGTGTGGCACGACGGCCTCGTGTACAAACTTTTTGTGCATGGGGTCCCGACGTCGCACGGGGTCCTACTCCGGTCGTATCTGGCCGACAGGACTTTCCACGTCCGCCTGGACGAGGGGACGTCCACGCACCGACCCATCCGTGCTGGAGTGCCGCAGGGGTCCGTTCTCGGTCCCCTGCTCTACTCCTTATTCACGGCCGACGCTCCGCGCGTGGCGCCGGTGAAGTTGGCACTCTACGCCGACGACACGGCGCTATTCGTGCGGAGTATGAAGGCAGTCGAGATGCGCCGCCTGCTCCAGCGTGGATGTGAGGCCCTTGGAGCGTGGTCGACGAAGTGGCGCCTAAAACAGAATGCGGCGAAGAGCCAGGCAGTGGTGTTCACACGAAGACCACTGCCACCAGATCTTCCGCCGGTCACCGTCATGGGAAGCCCCGTCCCATGGAGCAGGACTGGCCGCTACCTGGGAGTCACTCTCGACCAGAAGCTGACGTGGAAAGCCCACATCGAGGACGTCAGAGGCAGAGCAATTGGGCGCCTACGCGCTCTGTACCCTCTGCTCAACCCGTCGTCTGCCTTGCCTCCCCAACACGGCATCACGCTGTACCTGGCGCTGGTTCGTCCAGTGTTGGAATATGCGGCCGTGGTGTGGGGCAACGCAGCCGACACACACATCAAGAAGCTGCAGAGGGTGCAGAGCAGGGCGCTCAAGCTCGCTCTGCGCCTACCGAGGCTCTACTCGACCGCTCGGCTACACCGCCAAACCGGCATCCCCTTCCTCCGCGACCGATTTAAACAATCGGCGCGGATCTTCTATGAGCGGACTGTACAGTCCGATAATAGGCTCATTAGGAACCTGGGCCATCCTATTCACCACAGGCCAACCACGCGTTGGCCTGACCTGCTACGAGACTAATATCTCGTGGCAGAGAGAGGACAACTCCACACCAGTGAACACCTCAGGCCAATTCGTACCGTGAGGAAGCTAATCCACAGATACAGGATTATGCAGGAATAGCAGACAATGCTTAGCCTGCTCCCAACACGGGTCAGGGCAGACCCGTATGGATAAGTGACAGTGACAGTGACGACGCCAGTCGTCGCTCCGGCAGCGCGCAGAGATGTCGTGGGCACGCCCGGAGTTCCGAGGATCGCTGAGCAGAGCTATGGGTGTGGCGGATCGCCGTTCGGCCGAGCCCGCTCGGTCGACGGCCCCATCCGGCCCCCCAAATACGACGACTGGAGACGTTGGCGTGGCAGACCGCCGTCCGGAGGAGCGTGCTCCCCCGGCGGCCCCGTCTGACCCGCCGTCTACGACGACTCGGCCTTCGAACCCGGACCTCGAGTCAGGAGAAGATGACGATGTCATCGTCAACTTGGCAGATTTCCTGCCCACGAAGAACGGGCACAGGACGGCAGCCAGCGCACCGCATCTCCCAGATGGCGGGCGGCGCAAACGGCCGATGTCCGCTGCTCAACTCGGCGCCAGAAAGGCAGTTAAGAAGAGGAGGGAGCCTACTGTCTCTACCACGGGAGGCAGAAGACGCGCCATCCGTGACGACAGCGTGGCAGGCGCCACCTGGACGACCGTTTCGTCCCGACGGGCGGCCAGACCCAGGGCGACGCCTTCCCCGCCTCCCACATCGACTGCAAACCGCTTCGGCGCGCTTGCAGACGACGAGAGGGCGGAGCAGCCAACGACCTCGCAGACGGCGCCCACGACCGCTGCACAGGATGGCTGCTCAGACGACGAAGTAGAGACGGCCCCCACCACCGGGCTGTCTCATCGACGGCCGCCGCCGATAGTCTTTGAGGTGGCCAAAGACTACAAGCGTTTCCTGCAGCTCGTCAGGCAGTGGACGACTGCTGACATCACACTGCGAGCTGCCTCTGGAAACCTTGTGCGGCTGCAGGTCGCGAATACACAGGATTATATGAAGGTGACGTCGGAGGCGTCGAACCAGGGCCTGCACTGGTACACGCACGCCGCCGTCCCCGAGAGGCTACTAAAGGTGGTCGTCAAGGGCTTTCCCATGGCGGCAGAACCGGACCTGCTGAAGGAAGAGCTGGCGGACCTTGACTTCCACGTCAGGAACGTGACGCGGGTCAAGTCCCACGTCAGCCATAAAGAGTCACCTTCCCTGCTGGTGATTGCCACTGACACCGGAGAACAGGCGGCTCTTCGAGCTGAAGAAGGTGGCCAACACAACGGTCACCGCGGAGGGCCTCAAGCAGAAGAGGGGGCTCGTCCAGTGCTTCCGCTGCCAGGGGATGGGACACGTGGCTCGCCACTGTTCCTTTCCCGAGGCATGCGTGAAGTGCGCAGGCCCCCACGCAAGTGGGCTCTGCCCACTTCCCAGGACGCACACACCCAAGTGTGCAAACTGCGGCGACCCGCATGTGGCAAGTTATCGCGGCTGTGAAGTATTCAAAGCCGCGGTTGCTCGCCAGCGCGGGCAGCCAGCTCAGAAGACTGCCGGCCGCCCCCTCGGCCGTCCGCGCCCAGGCGCAAAACCGGCGAGGCGGCAGGCAACAGCGACAACGCAGAGGACAGCCGCAGGTGCTACCAACGCCCCCACCGCGGTGGGGATCAGAAGAAGGCGCATCCGCGCCAACAAACGTGCCCGAGAGGGCACACCCGAAGCTGAGCGCGTTTCCCCCCACAAGGGGAAAATGCGCAAAGAAGAAGCCACATCAACGGGCGGAGGCAAGAGTGGCAACACGACTGCCACCGCCCGTCAGACTGCTGCGCCAAGGCGAGACGCTGCACCTGCAGCGAATGAAGACATCATGGCAGCAGCCGTCTCTGCACTATCTGTGGCGATCGACAAGGTCGCAAGCCTTGCCGACACGCTGCAGCGCGTTGCAGAGGCCATGCTGACGGCCACACAAGCGGCCGCTAAGCAGCAGCCGCAGTGAGGCGCTCCCTGCGCCGGGAGGTGTGCAGTCGGCCCGCCATGGGCCAGCACCATTCCGAGCCGTGATGTCGTACCGAGCGGACCGCAGTGAGGAAGCGGAGGGTGTGGCGGATCGCTGTTCGGCAGAGCCTGCTCTGTCGGCGGCCCCATCCGGCCCCCCAACGGCAACAACCCAGCAGACGCCCCTGGACGTCGAGATGGATTGCGGCACGAACCAGGACGGTCGTTATGCGACCTCAGCTTCGGCTGAGGCAGCGAGTGGCGCGGCGGTCGGTGGCACGGCGGGGCTTGCCCCGACAGCTGTCACAAACCGCCGCCCACCTACGACCGTCCGGTCCAGACGCACGGGTGTTACCCAGAGAGGCAGGCGCGCACTTTCGGCGGATGGGGGCATGCCCCTGCACGCCTTTGCCCGCGCGCTCGATGTTGGTGGCCCGCAGGCCGTACCCACGGCCTCACGCGCGCCACAGTCGACGGCCTTGACACCTGAGGCTACCACGTCGGCGGAGACAGCGCCTTCCGGGGACCCAGCCCACACGCCGGAAGCGGAAAGGCAGCTCGCCTTCCTGATGGGCCTCATCCCAGGCGCCAAACCATCTCCTACCATGAATGTGGTGCAGCACTCGCGTAAGCGGCCAGCTGACGCGAGCGCGGAAACAAACAGCAAGAGGACCGCTACTAGCACATCTAGTAGCGCGCCCACGCTCCGCACCCAGCGGAAGGCGTCGCGGAAGGGATCCAGGACCCTCCCCCCGACCGTGGACGACGAGGGCTTCATGCAGCCCTCCCGCAAGCACACAGCCAGGGCTTGCGCAACAGTCGGCGGTGCACACCGGCAACAGGTTCGCTGGCCTCTCCAATGATGCCAGTGAGCCCATGGACAGCCAGCAGCAGCAACAGCAGAAGTCGCCCCCACCACCTCCCGTGGTCATCAAGTGGACTGGCGACTTCCGCGAATTCAGGGAGAAGGTGAAAGCTGTCGTCAAAGGGAATGTGACGTTCAGAGTCGCAGGGCGTGACCTGAACCGAGTCATTACGAAGACGGCAGAGGATTACCGCGGGGTCATGGACCTCGCAGAGAGAGAAGGGCTACACAGCTTCACCTACTCCTCGGAGCCGGTGAAGACGCTGAAAGTCGTGTTCCGCAAGCTCCCGTTCAGCATGGACCCGGGATACTTGCGGGAGCTGCTCGAAGACCTGGGCTTCCCGATACGCGCCACGGCGCGTATGAAGTCACCCAGGGATTTCTCCGACATGCCGCTATTTATGGCGGTTCTCGACGACACCGTCGAGAACCGCAAAATATTCCAGGTGACCCACGTGGCTGATGTCGGCGTCACCGTGGAGAAGTTGCGCAGAAGACGCGGCTCAGCGCAGTGCTTCAATTGCCAAGGCCTGGACCATGTGGCGAAGTACTGCAAGATGCCTCCCCGCTGCGTCAAATGCGCGGGGGAGCATCCCAGTCGGGAGTGCAAAATCCCGCGGACCGACGCGCCCACATGCTGCCATTGCGGCGAAAAGCATGTGGCGTGTTACCGCGGCTGCACTGCCTTCCGGCGCGCTGCATCAAGAAGAGGACAGCCAGCGCGTTCCGCGCGGGTGCAAACGGGAAGGAGCTATGCATCCGCTGCCACCGACAAGGCACGCGCCAAATCGGCTGAGCAGCGCCCTGCCGCCCCCGCAGACGTCCAGGGGCGTGGCAGACAACCGGAGCCTGCGCCAGCGGCGGTAGCCGTGCGCGGGCGCGGACCGCCGAGAGAGCGCCAGTCTGAGCCTGCGCCAGCGGCGGTAGCCGTGCGCGGGCGCGGACCGCCGAGAGAGCACCCAACGCCAGCCAGGGTCGGCCGCCGGCGCGGACGGCGGAGGGAGCGCCCTGCCCGCGAGCCAGCAGCTGTTCGAGCGCAGGAGCCAGCATCCTCTCCCCGCACTGACTTTACGTCCGCTGTGAGCGTCGCGGACGAAGTCAGGGCCTTGAGGGAGGACTTCAAGCTGCTCCTGCAACAACTTCCGCAGATGATTGCGTCTGCAGTGCAGTCGGCCGCCCAGGCCACCACCACACCAGCTGTTCCCACACCCAAACATGGATAGACACATCCATGGTCTAACCGTTTGCGTGTGGAACGCGAACAGCATACGCTCCCAAGCGGGAGAATTCCGCCAGTTTCTGCGGGACGAGCACGTGGACGTCTGTCTCGTCACAGAAACTTGGCTGAAGCCGGGCGTGGACGTGCGGGCGGCAAACTTCCGTTGCTACCGCACCGACCGGGTCACCCACGGCGGCGGAACGGCGGTGTACGTCAAGACGTCGTTGCGCCACCACCAGGTGAAGCTCCCGATGACGCCAACCTTGGAGACGACCGGCGTCGTGGTCAACACCTCTGTGGGCCACGTAACATTCGTGGCGGCCTACCGGAAGCCGTCAGGACACCTCCACTCCGGGGACATTGAGACGTTGCTGTCGATGCGCGGGAACCTGTTCATCGGCGGCGATCTCAATGCAAAACACCCGGAGTGGAACTCCAGGGTCACCACCATCAGCGGCAGACGGCTTCTCCGGGTCGTTAACAACCATGACGCCGTGGTGCTGGGTCCCTTCGACCCGACGCACTACCCGACGCGCGGCCGTCCCGACGTGCTCGACATCGCGATTGTGAAAGGGGCAGCACACAACGCGATCGCGAGCACTCGCTGTGCCCTGTCGTCCGATCACCTGCCAGTGATCTTCGACCTGGACACAGACGGTACGGCGCCTCCTGAGCACCGCCGCGCCCGTCTCAACACCGACTGGGCGCACTTCCAGCAGCACCTGGCGGAGACGGTCGCAGCCACACCGGATCCTGATGAGGAGGGGGTGGATGCAGCACTAGCAGCATTCACCCACTACACACTTGCAGCGGCAGATGCAGCAGCGCCGCGAGGACCGCGGAAGCCGAAGGACAACTCCAAACAGCTTCCGCCGGACATCTTGGAGCTGATCCGACAGAAGAACCGGGTCTTTCGTGAGTGGCAGATCACGAGAAACCCCGCCACCAAGCGGCTGCTAAACCGCTTGCGCCGGGAGATTTCGGCGGCCGTCGGCCACCACCGTAATCGGGACTGGGCTGGCAAAATAGCCACGCTCAGGATCGATGACGGAAGCGCCTGGGCCATGACCAGGAGCTTCCTGCGCAAGGGGCAGCGCATCCCGCCGCTTCAAGTTGGCCGTGACGTCGCCGCAGAGCCGGACATGAAGGCCAGCGTGCTCGCGGACACCTTCGCCGAGAACTTCTCCACCGTGGACGATGTTGTCGACGAAGAGACCATCCGGGAGGTGCAAGAGCGTCTTCCGCTGTACCTGACCCATCAGGAGGCGGACGACGTCATCGAGCCAACCACTGCAGAGGAAGTGCAACACCACCTAGACTTCCTACAGCCCAGGAAGGCGGGGGGTTGCGACAAGATCGACAACGCACTGCTGAAGAAGCTGCCACCGGAAGCAGTGCGTATTGTCACATCGATCTTTAACGCCATCCTCCGCACAGGCGCCTACCCCGATGCGTGGAAACACGCTGAGGTGGTCGCCATTCCGAAGGCTGGCAAGGACCCCAGGCTGGCGCAGAACTACCGACCAATAAGCCTGCTGCCCTCCCTCTCGAAGACCTTCGAGAGGATACTTGCCAAACGGCTACAGCGCCACGTCAGAGAAGAAGGCCTGCTTCCTGACGAGCAGTTTGGCTTTCGCAGTGGGCACTCAACACAGCACCAACTACTGCGACTGGTGGAGCAGGCGATGGGGGCCCTGGAGCGTCGCGAGTACCTTGGGGCGGTACTCCTCGACGTCTCCAGGGCCTTTGATAGCGTGTGGCACGACGGTCTCCTGTATAAGCTGCTGGTACAGGGGGTACCCGTGTCGCACGTCCGCCTTCTCCAGTCATACCTGCGTGGGCGCACGTTCCATGTGCGTGCAGACGGCGGCGTGTCCACGGCGCGCCACATACGTGCTGGAGTGCCGCAGGGGTCCGTCCTTGGCCCCCTGCTGTACTCTCTCTTCACCGCTGACGTCCCGAAGACGACGCCGAGGGTCCATCTGGCGCTCTACGCCGATGATACCGCGCTTTACACGCGCAGCATGAGCGCGCAGCTGATGCGCCGCCGCCTGCAGCTCGCCTGCACCGAGATTGGAGCCTGGGCCACCAAATGGCGGCTCAAGTTCAACGCCGGGAAGAGCCAGGCGGTGGTGTTCACTCGCCGCCGCATACCCGACGCGCTGCCGCAAGTGCGGATCATGGGAGGCCCCATCCCGTGGTCGCGCACTGGGAAGTACCTCGGCGTCACTTTGGACCGACGCCTGACCTGGGGTCCACACATCAGGGAGCTGAGGGGCCGGGCGCTTGGACGGATGCGCTCGCTCTACCCCCTCCTCAACCCCACGACGACACTGCCCCCCCCCCCCCCCCCCCACTGCGGCCTCACGCTCTACCTAGCACTAATCAGGCCAGTGCTAGAGTACGCGGCCGTGGTGTGGGGAAATGCTGCCGACACACACGTCCAGACGCTGCAACGGGTGCAGAACAAAGCCCTTCGGCTGGCGCTCCACCTGCCAAGGGACTACGACACCCGTATGCTGCACGACATCGCGGGAGTTCCGATGCTGAAGCGCCGCTTCCGCGCGCTCGCACGGAACTTCTACGAGTCGGCGAGGACGTCGAGGAACCCGCTGGTCAGTGGACTGGGAAACCAGCTCCACTGGCGCCCAGCGACCAGATGGCCGGACCGGTTGCTGGAATAACCCCAGCACCCAGTGAGGAAGACCAACATTGTGAACAAGAGATGACCTACATAAATTGAGGACCACATCGATCTGAAGAATACAGCACGCAGGAACAGCAGTTGACCTGCTTAACCTGCTTTGAATCGTGCAGGGATTGCACGCGAGTCACACGGTAGGCCAGCACCACTCGCGGCCGAGCCGCCGTAGCGTGAGGTCATCCGCACGCCGCGCCGCTCTGCCACGCAGCAGCTGGGGGCGCTCTCAGCCGCCGCCTACGTTGCCGGGGACGCCGAGAGAAGAGGCAAAATTGTTCGTGTCCAGTCAGGTCGAAAAAGACAGGCGAGATATTCTGGAAAGCCGGAATAGTAGGGACCTGATAGCATAGGGAACGCTGCAAGGTCAGGGCCCCTGCTGCGGCGGGACAAGCCCGCGCTTTGCCAGGACAGGCTCAATAAATTAGGGCAAAGTGAAATTCGGGAATAGAGAAAGTAGTCTCCCACAAATTCCAAACCACAGGAGAAAATGCCCTCCCCGTGAGGTATACCAACAACCACCTCCACCAGCCAGAATATGGGGAAAATAGGACCCCATACAAAACTGGCAAAAAACACAACACCAGACGGGGAAAAGTCCCAAACAGACGGCACGACCGTGCCAAACGACACAACACCTCGACTCCTCTCTCCCGCCAAGCAGCGGGGACGAGAGAAGGAGAGTGAGATATTAGCGAAAGAAATGTCAAAAAAGAAACTCGCCAAACCGGCGAGCGCCAATCACTTCACAACCCGACAGAGCCGCCAAAACCGCGCTCTGGCCGCGACACAAAAGAACACAAAGGGCACCCGCGTCGGCACCACGAAACCCACGCACAAAAGCCAAACCAACCGCGTCGCGTCGACTTCCGCATCTGCGAACAGACCGACGACGACAAACACACCAGAAAACTCCACCCCACGACAACAGCAAGGGGCAGGGAAAAGAAAATCACAGATACCCACAAAAATTCCACACAATTTCGAGAGTCCCAACCGATTTGATGCCTTAGGGGACTCGGATGAAGAAGGCGAGACAACCGTCTCCCCAGACGTCAACCCGCCCCCGCCACCGCCACCACAACAAGCACCACCAGGGGATACACCTGCAGCTTGCACCTCTACGTCACACGACGACAACTCGACTCCCGCCGTCGCGGGTCAACAACAGCCCACCGACAGCGGAGAGGACGAGACAAATCCGAGAAATGTTCCTCCAATAGTGGTGTACCAATTAGAGGGGTACACCAAACTAAACAAAGATATAAAAAGCAAGATATCAGGCCCCTTAAAGGCCATCTTCCGGGGTGACTCGGTCAAATATAACTTCGAGTCACTAAGCGATTACTATGCCGCGGCAGCCTTTCTAAGAGAAAGGGAGGTACCGCACTTTAACCACCAACCGCCCGAGAAAAAGGATTTGCACGTGGTCGTCCACGGCCTACCAGCCCAAGTCCTAGAGGAGGAATTACGAGAGGCCCTTGTAGAGAAAGGTTTCAGCCCTACATACGTGCACCAGTTCAAAAAACGAGCACGTAATTCACGAAGGCTCATCCGTGAGCCAACGTACAAAGTCTCCCTCCCCAGGGGCTCGGGCGGTGAGAGGATATACGAAGTGCGGTACATCCTCCACACAAAGGTGACGGTAGAAACCTACCGTCCCAAGGAAGGTCGCGCGCAGTGTCACCGCTGCCAGCGCCTAACGCACACGGCAAACTATTGCAACATGCCGGCGAGGTGCGTAAAGTGCGCGGGCCTCCACGCCACAAAAGACTGCCGGAAACCAGAAAGCGAGCCGCCAAAATGTGTATTGTGCTCCGGAGACCATCCAGCATCTTGGAAAGGCTGCCCGGAACACCAAAAATATATACACCGTCCCAGACAGCCGACAGAGGGACAACACAAACAGCGTGCGCCCTCGAAAAACAAACAACCCCGACAAAACAAAAGTAACGGCGAAAGACAGACGAGAACTGACCCCAACCAGGAGTTAAGAAACACACCACACACAAGACACGGCCAAACAAACAGAGACGACCTCCCAGTAAGAGTCCCCACTCCACGGGTAACAATACAACAGGCGACAAATGACGTAACCGAAAGAACGACACGCAGAGCAGACAGACCAGACACACACGCAACAGAGGGCGCACGCCCCCCACGCTCACAACAAACAAGACCACAGTTTCCACCTCTCCCTGCGCGACGACAGGTCCATCCGGACATTGCCGCACACGCGGAGGCGGCAGGCACAGACAAGAACACGCCAACACCTCGCCGCCGCCGCTCCTTCAGAGAGGTACTAACATCACCAACGACCGACACAACACCAAATCACATCCATACAAACACGACAAAACAAACGCAGACACAAAATGAGACAACACAAAACGAACAGAAAACCACTGCCACACTACACACAAATGAGAAAGGACTGCTCGTGGACGCCCTATGGGTGATCATAAACACGATCCGTTCCCTCGAGCAGGACTCAAACATCGTCACAACAATATTACACACGGCAAACGCGCTCCGTCAAGCATCGGACAAGACGGAAAAGACACAAATAATACTACAGGGTCTGCTTAGTGCGTTCATGTAAAGATGGCGCAACGAGGCAGACAAAACACTGACACAACACTTTGCATCTGGAATGCAAACGGCATCAAAAACAAAAAGACGGGGCTACAGACGTTCATATCGGACCACAATGTGGACGTCCTGTTAGTCTCCGAAACACACCTCCGGCCCTGCGATACTTTTAAACTACGGAACATGACGGGTTACCGCACCGACAGACAAAATCAAAGAGGAGGCGGTACGGCCGTGTTCCTGAAACGGAAAATTCCGCACGATGTGGTGGACGTGCCTCCGGTGCAGGACATCGAGGTCACTCTAGTCACAATATACACGGACAGAGGGAAATTGACGGTGGGGGCAGCATACCTAGCCCCAAACCGCCAGTTACTGGAAGAAGACCTCAGAGTGATCTTCGACAGGCACCAAAGGGTGGCGTTGGGCGGGGACCTAAACGCTAAAAATCCAGCGTGGAATTCCCGCACAACGAACCCGAAAGGAACAAAACTCCTGCAACTGGAACACGCGTACCACTACATCGTCCGCGGCCCAGACGACGCGACACACATCCCAGTCATAGCCGGCCACAGACCGGACGTCCTGGACGTACTGCTGACGAAAAATATTGGAGACGACGTCACGCTAGATGCGATCCAGGACCTAACGTCTGACCATAATCCGGTACTAGTGAAGCTCCGCAGGATGAATTCTATCCCGGACATCCCAAGAAAAGTAATAAACACAAACTGGGAACAGTATCGCAGGGTCCTCACAGACACAATAGACCCAACACTGGACCTGTCGTCAGAGGAAAAGCTGGACGATGCTGTCGAATACCTTACATCGGCAATACAAAAAGCCATCAAACAGACCAGGACAACCACAACACTACCGGATAGACACGAGACAGAACTCCCTCCGCTACTGCGGGAGCTCCGATGCCAGAAAAACAGACACAGAAAACTGTGGCAAAGAAGCAGGGACCCGCGGGAGCGGAGAGAAATGAACAGACTGTCTCGTGAACTCGAAAAGCGGCTAAAAGAATGGCGCGCAGAAACCTGGGAAGACAGGATGGAGACATTCTGCCTCCAAACCCAGGACGAGTGGCAACTGGTCAAAAACATCCGACAGCAGCGACCAGCAAAAAGGGCTATGCTAGGACCCCAGGGTACCGTGTTTGATGCCTTGTCGAAAGCCGAACTGTTTGCGGAAACGTACGAGGAGCAAAACACAACACCACAGATCGACCTCACAGCCGCAGAACAGCTTGAGGAAGGAAATGTCACACAAACAGTTCAAAATCTCCGAGACACACCGACACAAACAGCACCAGAACTCACAACACCGACACAAATAAGGAAAATAATAGCCTGCAGAAAGGGCAGATCCGCACCAGGACTAGACAAAATTTCAAACATACATCTAAAGAACCTCTCTAGGAAACCGCTAGTCCTGCTAACACGCATAATAAATAGCTGCATGCTGCTACAAAAATTCCCTGCGGCCTGGAAGGCAGCAAAAGTTATTACAATCCCAAAGGCAGGGAAAGACCCAAAACTACCGGCGAACCACCGCCCTATCAGTTTACTCTCCACAATGGGGAAAACACTTGAAAGAGTAGTTTTGGACAGGATCAACAAATTTCTCATAGACGATGAAACCATCAGACCGGAACAATTTGGGTTCCAGAAAAAGGTCTCTGCAGAGCTACAAGTCCTCCGACTAACAGAGCACATCACACACAATTTCAACTACACAAACTCTACAGCAGCAGTATTCCTTGATTGGGAAAAGGCATACGACAAGGTATGGCATGATAACTTGATCTTTAAGATACACCACAATACGACGATCCCCGATGTGTACACAAGATTAGTAGACAGCTTTCTGACAGACCGGACGTTTCTTGTTGAGGTAGACGGAAAACGCTTCTCAAGAAAGACCCTGAGGGCCGGCATCCCCCAGGGGTCGGTCCTATCACCCACACTTTTCAACATATACGCAAACGACATCCCCCTGTCACCGCATGCCAGGATAGCCCAATTCGCGGACGACACAGCCTTCTACACGAGTGGCAGGCAGCACCACTCAAACATAGCACGCCTCCAAAGGCAGCTAGACATGGTAGAAGACTGGTGTAGGGGAAACAAAATGACATTGAACGCAGACAAAACTACAGCTGTCTATTTCACAAGAAAGCGGCCGGTACTCAGAAACCAGCTGTCCCTAAACGCCCAGGAATTACCGTGGAGAGACTCCGTGAAATACCTGGGCGTAACACTAGACAAAAAAAATGTTGTTTCACCTTCACATCGGGGAAAAGCGGAAGAGAGGTATAAACCTCGCAAAAGCCCTCCTGCCCTTCTTCCTCAGCAGGGAGATGTGGATGGAAACAAAACGAACACTGTACAAAACAACAGTCCTCCCAGCACTAACGTACGGGTGTTCTGCGTGGGGAATCACGTGCCAGACCAACCACAAAAAGTTGCAAAGGGTGCAAAATAAGGTACTAAGGTGGATTCTGGACGCCCCACCGTGGACACCCGTACGAGAGCTCCACGAAACAGTGGAAATCGAGAGGATACACGACACAGTAAAAAGACTAGTTACCACACTATTTGACAAACTAGAGGAAATCAGAGAAAACTGTAGACAACTCAGGGGCACAGGTACTGTGATACCCCGAACGTGGCACAGGCAGAGAGTGCCACGACAAATCATCCAAGACCCCATAGACTAGTAAGAAATAGTAAAAAACCTAATAGTGTAATAAGATTTCGTTCTAACTTAGTCCAGTAGCCCTTAACATAGTATACCCTGTTATTGTCCTTGGAAACCCTTGCTCCCTTGTTGGGAACCAAAAGGGAACAGAAATATGTTTAAATTGTTTGTGCCTTAAATAGTAGTCAAAATTTTTAGTGAATGTGTAATCGTGATACCCTTGGGTTACCGTTTGTACCCAAGTAACATAACATAGGACCCCAACTAAAAATCTAAGAAGTAGTGAATAAGCCCACTCCCCCCCCCCCCCCCCCCCCTTCACTCTCTGTCGGCTGCACGACCACCCTTAGATACATAGAGTAATATAGACAAAACCACAATAGACTAGATGTTTGAGAATAGATGTAAAAGTGAGACGCAGACCTGCTGCGGACCAACAAAGGTACGACGCCCGCACCCAGCGGGCAAGCGGCGGGAAACAACGAACACAGCGCCCGCCACGGAACGACGACCACATCTCGCCGAGCGGCCGACAGCTGCAACGCTACAAAAGGAAAACAGTGGGAAGCAGTACCCGCTGCACCCACTGCACAGAACCAAACAACAAAACCAACGCCTCATAAATCGAGGATGGTCGGGGGCCGCAAGGCCTTATTGTTACCGACCATGCCCTCCAAAGCCAACGATTATTTTTGTTAATAAAAAATGAATCACTGAGAATAACAAACCAAACCACACACAAAGACACGTAGATTCGGCGAAGCCGAAGGAACTGTTAAAACACCACGTGACACAAAAAAAAAAAAAAAAAAAAAAAAAAAAAAAAAAAAAAAAAAGGGCCAGCACCGTTGTCCGCACACGCGGGCACACAGAAGACAACAAAATCTGAAAAGGGCTAACAGAAGACATCAACAAAAAGAGAAGAACCAAAAACTATTCGTCGAAGCCATGTTATGGAGGCAATGCAGGGGAAGCCTGCAAAATACTCCGACCAACCAGGGTAAGAGGGCGTACCCTGAAGAAGATGCTCTAGCGGCTGACGACGCATTCGCCGAGCGGCAGTCGGGCGTTGAGCAAGTCTCCGTCAGTCTGTGACGCGAAGCCATAGGCCCCCCGCTTGTACGGGTGACAAACCAGGGGTGTTTTCGGATGCGCCTTTATTAAGGCGTAGACGTGCACTCGTTGCTAATTGTCGATGACGAGCGAATCTTCGGCTGCGATGTCGAGTTGCAGCGACGCCTTGGGGGCCCAGCAGCCCGCTGCTGGCGGCAACGCCGCCGTCTCTTTGTTTCCGCCGGCCGCTTTTCCGGTTGGCTCGAGCGCCTCAGCTGCCGCAGAGAATAGCTCTGCTCCCCCGAGCGTTAGGGCATTCACAGGTCAGGGCCTGGTCTCTGGCCAGTGTCCCGCGCATGTTAGCGTGATAGGACCAAGTTCTGCCGCCGGAAACCTAACGGTGACGGCAACTAAGGCGGCGACTGGTAGTCCCACGGCAGCCTTTGACTTTGCTTCCCTTACCTGCGTGCGACATGCAAACGGGGAGTACACGACGAAAAGGAGTTCATCTCTCCCACCTACCAGCGGTAGGATGTCCATGGCCACCCTGATGATCAGCACAGGGCAGGCACAAGCGCTGGCGCAACACCTAACCCCTGCGCAAAGGAAACATCTTCCGGTCAGCATCCTCCCTAAGCCCAACCCCATAGCCCTACCCAAAAAGACCGCTCCCGCTCCTAAACTCTCTCCTCCCGATCAAACGAAGCCGCAACACCCATCTGCCCCATCCAAGCGCATTAAAGACGTGGTAAAAAGTGCCAGAAAGCACAAAACTACTGTCAGGCGCAAACAAACTAAGAAAGCAGCATCAATTCCACCGCCCACCACCAAGGCACGTACTCCCTCCCCATCAGGGAGCGGAGACGAATCAGACTGCCCCCTCGTCATTGACGAATCCCGCGAAACCACCACCGCAGACACTACCGAACCCCAAACACCAGGCACCGATGGTGATGGTTTCCAGAAAGCGCGAAAAACCGCCCGCCCACCTGTCACCCAGCAAGCGAGAGGCATTGCTTCCACAAGCAATAAGTTCTTGCCGCTGTCAGACGAGGACGAAGCGGTACCCGCGAGTGGTGATGCGCCACAACTCACACCCGCACCATGACACAGACTCCCTCCCATAATCGCCGAATTCAGCAATAATTACGAGGAGCTTCACTCCCTCGTCAGTAACTGCTTAGGCGAGAAGCGGTTTACTGCAACGTCCGCCGGAGGGGACAAAATCAAACATGTTCAGAGAGCTGGACGATTACACCGCTGTGGAGGCCCTGCTCTCTGAACACAAAGTCCCCCACTACACCTTCCCCACAGCCAAACAACGAATCATGAAGCTGGTAATAAGGGACTTACCCCGCAAAGTGGGCACCGACGCCATTAAGAAGGACCTTCAGAGGCAGGGCTACGAAGTAAATAGCGTCACCCACATGAAGGAAGTTTACAGTGGTAATAAATGGCCACTGTATCAAGCCAATTTGCCTGACACTCCACAAAACAGGCAAAAACACATAACACACGTCCTGTCAGTGCCTGTCACAGTTGAGCCCCTACGCAGGAAAAGTGGCAACGTGCAGTGGTACAACTGCCAAGGATTAGGGCACGTTGCCAAGCACTGCGACATGCCAACTCGGTGCATGAAATGCGCCGAAGGGCACCCTACCTCCGAGTGCTCCTTACAGAGAGGAGACCCAAAAAGCAAGTGCACCCTATGCGGTGAATCTGGCCACGGCGCCTTCTACCAAGGCTGCCGTGTACAAAAAGAGTACCGCCTACGCGCACAAGGCACCAAGCCCCCCGCCACACAGAAAACCAACCGTGGCGCCCTTTCTACGATCTCGAGAGCGCCGGCCAATCCACAACCGCGTCAAACACGACCAACAACAACCCGATCGAGACCGCGAGGTAGCGCAAGCTACGCGACCGTAGCAGGCACTGACAGGAGTCAACAAACGACTCCCACAATACATTTAGCCCAGCAGCCGTTCCCCGCTAACGGAGGAACGTCCAGGGAAGCCTCCTCCCCTCAAACTCCCAAGTCCAGTCTGCAGCCAGTAGCGGCAGCTGAGTGCACGTCACAAGGCCCTCAGCCCAGCACTTCAGAAGAGAGTGCAAATGCCCTACGGCCCTCAGGAGTCGTGGAGCAAACGTTAGGCCTCCTAACTCAACTGCTCCACGAAATCAGGCAACAGAACGCCCAAATACTTACCGCCATTAATTTGGTACTCCAAGGGTTGCATAACAATGCGACTACAGCACAGAAATCCTCCCCCCAGTGATGGATAGACGACCCCACATCCAAGGACTTAAAATGTGCGTCTTCAACGCAAACGGTATCGTCGGACAAAACAACGAGTTCCGCGAGTTCCTACGCGATGAAAACATAGACGTATGTATGGTGGCCGAGACACACCTAAAACCGGGTGTAAGGGTGTCGGTACCCAATTACAACTGCTACAGGACCGACCGGCCCACCGCTGGAGGCGGGGTAGCAACATACGTCAAACGCGGAATCCATCATCAGGTCCACCCACCAGCAACTAGGCAAATAGAAACAGTGGCAATAGAGATTGCCACTGTCACAGGGCCCCTCACTGTCGTTGCAGCATATCGCCCTCCCTCCTACACTCTGGAAGAGGACGACATTGCAGCCCTAGGCCAAATCAGAGGAAAACTCTTCATTGGCGGTGACCTGAATTCCAAACATGCAGACTGGCACTCGCGAAACTCAAACAGAGCTGGTCGTCAACTGCAACGACTCGCGCGCACCCACCACTTTCACATATGGGGTCCAGAGGAGCCCACCCACTCCCCCAGAAACGGGGGTAGGGCGGACGTCCTCGACATAGCGCTCACCAAGAGAATAACAGGATTTGTGACCGCGCAATCGGTTAACCGAATGTCTTCCGATCACAATCCTGTGATTCTCGAGGTCGACGTAGGAGACTGGGTACCTCTCCAACAACAACACATCTCATACAAGCGCACCAACTGGGAGCAATTCAAAGTTGACGTAACTTCAGCAATTGCCCAGGCCCCGCCTCCAACTGCAGACTCTGCAGAACAGGCGCTCAAAGATCTCACCAACACGATCCTGCAAGCAGCTAAGGAGGCCACACTACGGCCGCCGGACGGCCCTCCTCCTGTTAAGCAACTCCCGCCGCACCTGCTTGCCCAAATTAGAAACAAAAATAGGATCGCTAAAGAGCGGAAGCTCACTAGAAACCCCGCAACTAGGAGGCTACTGAACCGCCTACAAAGAGAGCTCAAGGTCGCACTCACTGAGCACCGCAACCAGCAATGGTCGGAGCGACTTTCGGCCCTCCGCGTAGACGACAATAGCAGTCTGGCGTGAGGTCAGTCGCTCGACGGTGCGTTTCGGCGCGGGCCCGCCCGTTGCCGGCGCGCCGTAAGGCACGGAAGCTCGCACTGGGGCGTATCGCTTTTCAGTCGGGTGTGCCGCGGCAGTCCTCACAGGGGAAGTGATGCGTCTCTCATAGCCTCTCCTTCCCAAGTGGCTCTTTCCGCCTTCCCGTGGTGCCAGATGTTAAGCTTGGCATTCTGCCTTGCGACCAAAGGGAGAGCTGCGACCCAACCCGATGCGAAAGCGAAGGGTGCGTGGCACAGGGGGAGCTGTGTCGAGGGACCGAACATCAGTCCCTTTCTGTTCGCAGGGCACAGACCATCAGGTGTCCTGCATGCCGGAGACCTCGTTCGTCGGCGTGGGATCGCGGCGCGATTCGGCAAGAGTGCTTCGCCGCGCCCCTGGGTAACCGGGGCGTGTTCTGCCAAACCCAGGAGGTGGTGACATCGCCTGGGCTAGGTTAGATGGGTCCAGACCGCTGAACGACTGGGTGACCGACCCACCACCTGAGTAGGAGTGGGTCCTTGGCCGACAGGTGGAAGCTCGGGCTAGTAAGCGGCGAAGGGCGAGAGGTGCATCCGCCTCTCCGGAGTGCGGGGTGCACTTGCCGAGGAGCGTCGAGTGAAATCGACGATGACGGAGCCACCGATGGGGACCAGTGCGCTGGCGACGGCGCGCTGAACCCTGCAGTTCGAAGAGTGCCCTTGGCCTTGGGGCGAGGCCGGTGGGCGAGCTGCCTCATGTCCCCCCCCCCCATGCCAGAGGAGCCGGTCCGGGGTAAGAGACGGGCTCCCATTTCTTATCACTCGTTACTCATCATGGCGGCATCTGAAACGAGTGATTCTTGTGCGACCAAACGCGCTTCTACTGCGCCTGATCCCTCTCCCCAGGACGAGCTGGGACAGGCAGAAGGTGATTTTGAAACTGTAACGCAGAGACATGGCAGAATTTCACTGCTCTTGGAGCAGAACGTCAAAAATGGCAAAATAAGCCAGGCGGCCTTAACAATTATAAAAAATGAACTCACTGCATGGGCCATTGCCCACGCAAAACTGGAAGGCCGATTAGAGGAATTAGAGAAAGAAAATAGCAGACTGAGGAACCAACCGACTAAGACCTGGGCGGCGGTGGCTGCGCAAGCGCCATCTAAACCGCACACTACAAAAGACACCATTGATCAAGCAGTTAAAAGAACAGACACTGCGGTCTTTCTCAGGACATTGCCTGGGCAAGACACCAGTGTAAAGAAAATTCAGGAGCTGCTTACAAAAACTGTGAACCCAGCTAAAGACAAAATTAAAATAAAGAAAATTAAACCCAGCAAAAATTCGGTAATTGTAGAAGTAGCTTCAGAGGAAGACAAAGATAAATTATTAAATCATCAGAAGCTAAACTCACTGGTAAAATGCGAACCACCTAAGAAAAGAAATCCATTAGTAATACTCTATGACGTACCAACAGTAATGACTGACGAAGAACTAATGAACACAATTAAAGAACAAAATTTTGATGATGTAAATGAGGAGGAATTTCAAAAGAGTTTCAAACTGAGATTCAAGACGGGGCCTCGGGGGCGTGATGTTGTTCATCACGTTGCTGAGGTCACGGCACCAATGTGGAGGAAAATTACAGCAATGGGCAGACTATATGTGGGTTTTCACTCCGTCAATGTCAGAGACTACATCGTGGTACCTCGCTGCCATAATTGTGGTGACCTGGACCACATCCTAAGGCTGTGTACCAGGGAGTCGGCCTGCACGAAGTGTGGTACAAGTGGACACAACCGCAAGGACTGCAAAGCAGCAGCGATCTGTATTCCATGCAAAACCCGAGGGAAAAAGTCATGTGGAGCCTCGGGACGCAATTGCCCAACATACAGAATGTTGGAACAACGTTTAATTTCTAAAATTGACTATGGCTGATCACAGCCCACCAAACAGGATGCCAAAACGAAAGTCCCCTAGTAAGAGGAGGCGGGATGCTATGAGGGCAACTAAGTTTAAGAACTACCTGGCGGCGCTTTCGAGTGCCACAAAGATACAGACAATAGATAAGGCCATACAAACAGAGCCTTACATGATAAATATAAGCATACAAACAGATGTCCCTGTACTGAACACAGATCCCGCCCCTCAACGCCGGGAAACGAAGCCGTCAATTCATCAAAAGCGGCAAGGGCATCCCATAACTGTAATATCCCAGACAGAACTCAAGGAAAACCGACCCCTCCAAGATGGTGCTATTACAAGTACAATTGTGAAGTCCACTGCGCAGAATACTCAGGTGGTCAGGTTGCCACCCGTGGACCCGGTAAGGGTGTACCCTAACATCGAGTTCACGATGCAACTGGCCAGGCTGGAAGAGCCGATTACCCTGACCGCAGCCTTACGGCATGTGGTTCGAGTAGGACACGCAGAGGGTAAAAAGGTAACCTTCTCGGTAATGGAGGCTGTAGACAGAATTCAGCTCAAGTCAGTGAATCTCCCCACGGATTTCGGAGCCCTGCGGGACTTGCTGAAAAAAGTATTTGAGAGACGTGGTGAAACATTTAACCTTCAGAACATCTACGAACAGGCCGTACTGGCAAATGGACGAATTGCTTTTGACTGGAGCAAGACCTGGCCGGACGACCACATACACACATATTCTCCATGACGACTAAGATAAAAATTGGACAATTAAATACGCATAACAGTCGACTTGTGATGCAGGAACTCCGAAAAGAGGTGGAGGAGAGGAGACTGGACGTGCTCTGCCTACAGGAGCCGTACTCCCAAGCAGGGAAAATAGCTTTTGCTGCCACAACTTGGCAAATTGTCAGCAGAGAGGAGGACCCTAGAGCAGCAATACTAGTAACAAACAAACTCTTAAGGGTTACTACGCTCTCTCAATTTACAACTCGTCACTGCAACGTCGTGGAGCTTCAGTCCCCAATGGGAGTAATTATTCTTATAAATACGTATTTTCAATACGGAGACGACATTGACCTACATCTAGAACATCTAGTAAGAGTTACCACGGCGTTGCGGGGACGGAGGATAATCATAACAGCTGACATAAATGCAAAATCCCCCCTGTGGTACAGCGGCACCAGAGACGCAAACGGCGAAAAAGTAGAAGACTTCATTATGGCCTCCCAGCTCGTGGTGGCCAATAAACCGGGCAATCCTCCTACCTACACAGCAGGAGGAGGAATAGGTACGAATATAGATGTGACCCTCACATCACACAATGCAGCTAATTTAATTAAGAACTGGATAGTTGTAAGTAATGCCACCACGAGTGACCACAACCTGATAACCTTTACTCTAAGTGATAGAGAATGCCGCTGGAACATGGGGTGGGAGGTGCAATTTAACTATAACAAGGCAAATTGGGAACTTTTAGCAAGGGAGTGCGACATTCCCCCCTTACCAGAAGGTGACGTACATCAAGACATAGACGTAGACGAAAGAGCCGAGGAACTGGTGAGTGCAGTACATAGAGCGGTGCGGGCCGCTGTACCAACCAGGAGGAAGGCCGTAGCGGCCTCGCCATCACCATGGTCGCCCGAATTAGAGGAGTTACGCCAATCTGTCAGAAGGCTAAGGAGAAACTACCAGCGCAGTGTCGTCTGGCTGGAAAGACAAAGATGGCAGTTGCAATACAGGGAGGCCAAGCAAAGATTCCAAAAGGAGTTGCGTGAAGTAAGAATGCGTAGCTGGGAAACCTACGTATTAAACCAGTTGGCCTTAGATCCGTGGGGTCTCCCTTATAAATTAGTAAGAGAAAAAATCCGCTCTCCCCTGGAGTTAACAACGGTCAGGCGAGGGGACGGGATGACGGAGTCTTGGCAGGAAACTGCTGAGGTCCTTCTCCAGTCCCTGCTGCCTGACGACAATGCGGATGAAGAAAATGAAATTCAGAAGCAACTGCGTGACGCATATCTTGTGGACTATAACAACAACACGGCAGTCTACCCATTCTCGGAAGAGGAGGTGGCTGCACAAATAAGATCCCTAAAAAGAGGGAAAGCTCCAGGACCAGACGGCATTGTGGCTGAGGTGGTGCAATTTTTGGCACCCCAGTTAGTCGCGCCGTTAACCCACCTATTCAATGAATGTCTCAGACAAGGAAGGTTTCCCACGAGGTGGAAAACCGCGAATGTGATAATAATTAAAAAAGGACAGGAAAAAGATCCAACCGAGGTTAAATCCTACAGGCCAATCTGCCTATTGGACCTGTTCGGGAAGCTCCTAGAGAAACTGCTGGCTGACAGATTGACGGCTCATCGGGTACTGTGGGGGATGAGCAGCAGGCAGTTCGGCTTCAGGCCGGGGCGGTCGGCATCTGATGCCATCGCTCTGGCGGCCGAGGTCTGTGGCTCGACCCCGCAAAAGTACGTCGTCGGCATCATGGTGGATATCAGTGGCGCCTTTGACAACCTGTGGTGGCCTTCGCTCTTCTCCTGCTTGCGGGAGAAAGAGTGTCCAGGGCCGCTTTATGGGTGTCTGAGGAGCTATTGTAAAGACAGGAAGGTCTGGCTATCATCCCCTAGCGGGAGAATTGGAAAAGTAATCACAAAGGGGTGTCCCCAGGGCTCTGTTTTGGGTCCCCTGTTCTGGGATATCCAAATGGAACCACTATTAGATGAACTACAACAAAGTGAGGAGGTGCTAGAGGTGATAGCCTACGCAGACGACCTCCTTCTGCTGGTCGGCGGCCGAAGCCGAGAAGACATCGAACCAAAGATTGCAAGGGCCATTGAAAAACTGCACCAATGGTGCCTTAACACAAAAATGAAAATATCTCCTACCAAATCCACATATCTACTGTTAAAAGGTCAGCTTATTAGGAATCCCACAGTTAGAATTGATGGCTCGCCAGTTCTTCGGCGACGAGAGGCGCGATATCTGGGAGTTGTAATTGACGAGAGATGGAACTTCGGAAAACACATAGAAGCCGTAACTCAGAGAGCCCTACAGTTACTAAATAATCTCATTTCCATTGGACATAAACGATTTCATCTTCCCCCTCACCTCATTAAACTCTATCATAACAGCATTTTAACCTCAGTAGTGGGTTACGGCTCGGGAGTCTGGGCGCACAGGCTCACGCGGGTCGTGCCCGCCATGATAGTGAGAAGAGTCCAAAGAAATATGATTTTAAGATCAGTGGGGGCCTACAGGACATCACCGGGGGGAGCTCTGTTAGTCATAATGGGGCTCTGCCCGTTGGACATTAAAATACGTGAGCAGGCGGCATGGTACTGGGCAAAGAAAGGGAATGGAGAAAAAATAATAGATATTATGGGTGTGAGGGTAGAGGACAAGAGGGAAATAAGAAACCGAGGGGAGGAATTGTGGCAGAAGAACTGGGAGGAAGACGAAACGGGGAGAAGAACATTCCGATTTCTACCTGATGTTAAAGAACGCGGGACTATGCAATATTTTGAACCCTCACGTGGACTCATTCACTTTCTCACTGGTCATGGACCCTATCCGACATATCTATGTCGGTTCGGGAAAAGGGCAACCCCCGAGTGTGACTGTGGCGCGGCGGAGGGAACTCCTGATCATGTGATTTTCGAGTGCCCTCTCTTCAACGACGTGGCGACTGCACTCAGAGACAGACTACCGCACAATGAGACATACAATCTACTAAGACAGGAAGACACTTTCCGTATCTTGAATGCTCTGGCGGAAGAGGTATGGCGAAAGGTCTTAATAGAATACTTGAGGGATCAAGAAGAATAGATATAGAACTCTCAACCAACCGATTATGACCTGGTCCCAGTCCCATACCGCCTGTGCGTGGAATGGCCGACTCCCTTCAGTTGGAAACCGCCATGCATAGGATCAGGGG
The DNA here is from genome assembly GCF_023898315.1 of Schistocerca nitens. NCBI lineage: Eukaryota > Metazoa > Arthropoda > Insecta > Orthoptera > Acrididae > Schistocerca > Schistocerca nitens. The sequence goes on from NC_064625.1 coordinate 143,795,405, forward strand.
GATGGGATCTTTTGCACCGATCATGACAAAGCACCGATTATGACGTAGGGTAAGCTAGTTGTAGTAGGACGTAATTAGAATACTAACATAGGAAGCTGCAGCGATTACTAACCTTGGCCGGCCCAGTGCCAGGGGCATGCTCCCCGGGGTTAGCTCGAGGAGCCTGGCCACTCCAAGTAGGTTTATATAATTGCTGGCACACCTGTGACGCTGCAGTTAGTAGTTAATTCTAGGTTAGAAGTAGGAATAATCAAACTGCCCATTGTTGTTGTAGGAGACTAACACACCTTAGGAATTAAATAGTAGCTCACTAACAAAAAAATTGTAATCTAAGCTGCAAAAATTTGTCAATCTATGTAACAATAAAAGGCCCACTAATCATGTAAGGAAGTGGGTCACATATGTATAATTACTATTGTATTATTGATATGTCAATAAAGATTTTTTTTTTTTTTTTTTAAAAAAAAAAAAAGAATAGCCTCTGGCAGGCGACCAAACAGATAACCAAAAGTCGCGCCAGACTGCCACCTCTGCACGGCGAGCGCGGACTTGTATTTAGCACCACAGATAAGGCAAATGCACTAGCAGATGCCTTTGAAAAACAATTCCGCCCCGCAGAGGCGCAGGACAGGGACCACGAAGCCGTCGTTCGACGTCAGCTCGCCACATTCCTTGCGGCGGAAGACGCCGACGACGACGAAGAAAACACACCGCTCTTCACACCCGACGACGTGAACCGAGTAATCAGGTCGCTACCCAACAAAAGAGCCCCAGGCCACGACCAGCTCAACAACGTGGTAGTGAAACACCTCCCACCCCCTGCCATAGCCCGCATCGTAAATATCTTCAATGAGATCACGCGTTCCCGCAAGTTTCCAAGGTGCTGGAAACACGCAGAAGTCGTCGCGATCGCGAAACCCGGTAAAGACCCGGTTATCCTGCAGAACCACCGACCAATCAGCCTTTTGCTAACCCTTAGCAAAATTTACGAACGCCTGCTCCTTATTCCCATTCTTGACCACGTCAAAACAGAACAAATCCTGCCTGACTTTCAGTTCGGTTTCCGGCAGGAACACTCCGCGCCCCAGCAAATAATGAGGGTCGTCGAAGCAGCTACCGAAAGCTTCAATAGCAAAAGTTACTGCGGGGTAGTGCTACTTGACGTAGCCGCTGCCTTTGACTCTGTCTGGCACACCGGGCTTCTCTACAAGCTATTCTCCCAAGGCTTCCCAGGTCCGACAGTGAAGCTACTCGCGAGCTCTCTCTCCCAAAGGACTTTCTCCGTTAGGATCGAGTCGTCGCTTTCCACAAAACGGCGCATCAGGGCAGGCGTGCCCCAGGGGTCGGTACTGGGCCCGGTACTGTACAACCTGTACACTGCCGACCTCCCGACCGTACCGTTGGTGCACACTGCCCAGTACGCCGACGACACAGCGTTCTTCACGCGTAACCCGAACAGAGACAGGGTTACGCGAAGATTGCAAACAGCGCTGGACGAAACCGGCCGCTGGGCTAAAAAATGGCGCATCACACTTAAGGAGACGAAAACACAAGCCATCATGATCACCCGGAAACTGGGCAAGCGGGCTCCCGCCCGTCAGCCGCTACTGCTTAAGCTGAACGGCCAAGAACTCCCATGGCGACGTAACGCCAGGTATCTTGGAGTCACTCTCGAAACCAGGCTCACCTGGAGGGCTCACATCGAGGACTTGCGCCGCAAATGCTGTATCCTATCCTAAACACTCACAGCACCCTAGCGGCTGACATAGGAGTCAGAACATACTGTTCACTCATACGACCGATAGTGGAGTGCGCTTGCCCTGTCTGGGGATACGCGGCGCACTGGCACCTTCGCAAACTTCAGTCTGTACAAAACCGTGCGCTTAAAAGGGCATTACACCTTCCCTTCCGCTTCCCCACTGCTGACCTACACGAAGCAGCGGGAATACCTACGCTCTACGAGCGCTTCAAAGAACTGGCCGAAAGTTTTTACGAAAACACGGCCAGGTCAGACAACAGACTCATCCAAAACTTGGGACAGTACGACACAACACTGGACCGACACAGACGACCAAAAATCATGACAACAAATTAAAACAGCCTAAAAGGCAGCACAGAAACACCAATAACACTGCACCATAAAATGACATACCATACAACAATGACCAACTACCCACAGAGCACTAAGGAGGAAATGTCCCGAAGGACAACACCCTCCATCAAATATGCTCTCCTCGAAAGTGAGGAAAGCACAAATGCAGTAGTCGAGTGACGACGCATTCCGGCATTCTCGCTCGCCGCGCCAACATGTCTGGACGCCAGAAGGGAAGACGAGGAGAACAAGTTGCCGCAATCGTTAGCCTCTTGGGCCAAGCGCTTGGACTGGACAGCAAGCAGAAGAGGAAGAAACCTTTACAGTGTTTCCGCTGTCAGAAGTTGAGGCACTTCGCCGCGGATTGCACAGGAGTACTCGCGTGTTTGAAGTGTGCAAAGCCGAACCTCACTCGCGACTGTACGAAGCCCGGGGAAGCCGCTGCTACATGTTGCAATTGCGGCGGTTCCCACGCCGCCAACCATCGTGGCTGCAGTTATCTCAAGAGCCGTGGCCGCGGGAGGGAGCGGAACACACACCGACGGCGAACCACTGCGCAAGAAGAGGCGACAAGGAATCAAGAAGCGGTAAATTCTCTGCCTGCGCATCACGCCACTGGCACTTCTGCCGGTGCTGGCGCGAGTGGAGGGCTGTGCTGCTGCAATCCCAACAGCATTCACAAGATCGACGATGCTGTCGCCAACGCAGTTGCTGCTCTCAAATCTGCCATGGCAGGTGAGAGGGCCGCACTTCGGGCCGAGGTGGACGAGGTACGCCTCCAGCTCGCGCAGCTTCGCGAGTTGCTGGCCTGTAAGTCTCGCAAGGGGCGAGAAGTTACGACTGCCACCATCGCCACGCAGACGGACACTCTCCCGGCTCCTGCGGTAACGCATGGCGCTGTGGGGGTGCCCATGGAGGTGGCAAATGAGATGTCTGCCCCCTCCTCGAAGGAGGAGGGCCACCGGAAACAAGATTCCGAACCAGCTCCACCAGCAATGCGAGATGACGTGACCAAGGGCATCGAAACGCACGCCCGCCCGCCCGCCCTTCCGAGGACAAGGCGGGACTGCCGCTGCTGGGAGATGAAGTCACAACTGCTGCGCCCATCCAAGAACAGAACACAGAAGAGGTAGTCCACACGCCGCCAGCAGAGACAGAGATCACTGCGCCAGAACTGCTGAAGATGGTCGCAAAATCATTGCGTGACAAGACGTTTGCGCATCTCAATACCCCGTACCCTTTTACCGCCTCCAATGTTCCTAAACCACCCCTACCTCATAAGCCTTATGATTTCGGCTGGGCAATTGCTAATCTGACCGCCGTCATTCCTAAGAGGGACTTGGACCTTATAAACCGCTTCCCTATTTTTACCGATCATGACTGGCAGCGTATAATCGCTGCTATTCCTAGAGTTAAGCAGAAGAACAAACATTCCTCTTCTTCTCGCCGCTAGTTTCCTAGCACCAATTGTATTTTATTCTGTCGAGCTCACACAAGTTTTAGTAAACCCTTTTTAATCCCAGCAAATTTTACTTTTATACTTGTGGAGTAAATGTCAACTGACAACAGACTCCGATATTGTAGACCACCTCAGGGGAGGTTGTCCATACTAGAGAGCTGCAAGCAAGAGTGACGACGCGCGCACTCGCAGTCGAGCAGCCGACCCGAGCGGAACGCTGCTCTCTGCACCTGGCGTAGCTGCCCGCTGATAGCTCCTCGGAGTGGTCTCAAATAAGCTGCAACTGGCGTAGCTGCCGGTGACGCTCTACTGAGCGGCACGAACTAGCGCAAGCCGCTTAACGCTTCCGGGCGCTAAGTGGCAAGTTTCGGCTCAACTTCCTGCAACTTCGGTTGCAAACCTCCCCAGCGGGACTCTCCCGTTCTTTGGTACGGTAATCTCAGTGTCAGGGGCCCGTTCACGTCGGATAACCTCGCGCACTGTAGGCCGCTCTCTTCAACCCGCGCTCTCTTGCGCCGCGCATTGCACTCAGCGCAGATAGGTCGTAGTGACACCCCTCTTCTGTAGGGACACGATACACAGCACTTTCGCCGAAAAAGCAAATATTGTCGTTTCGTGAAAAGAGCAAAATTGTCGTGCATCCTTCCCTGTCCAAATAAAACCTCCCGATACAGCAAAGATGTCCGATCTTTCCTGTGCTTCCCCACCACTTACCCACAGGAAAGCTGCAGCACAAGAGGCGGAAATGCCGGCTACTCCCGCCATCATTTCCGTCCCACTGTCCACCTTCCAAGAGCAGGTTGCCTTGAAGGACAAACAGATCGCGGAGCAGCAGGAGCTGATCGTAGAGCTGATGGGCGGTGAACACACACAGACAGAAACACCCACACCACACGCACAGGCAGCTGCTGATAAACCGAAGGACATGCCCCCTATTTCACCCCTGGCGGCCCAGGCACCGACGGAACCGGAGCCAGAGCCGACGGAGGACACAACCAACACAGACGAAGACGGGCCGTGGCAGCAGTTCGGCCCGAGACGCAAACAGCCGCCAAATACGCAAACAAGTGAGCCCACAAACTCACGAGGCAACGGCCGAGTGCTGTTGCCAACACCATCTACATCGCGAACTAACAACAAAGGCAACACAGGGACCAACACAAACAACCCTGCGACTGCAGCAACCACAAATATACAAGCAGCTACGCAGAACACAAACAATACCGCGACTGGCTTCCCACCAGTTATCATACACAACTACGGAGACCTAAGTCTCCTAAACAAGGAATTTAACAATAAACACAACCCCACAACATACTACTCTAAGCTCACTGGGGAACACGCCGCACTGTACGTGGCGAACAAGTCAGATTACTCAAATCTACTGGACTTTCTTAAAGAAAGGAAGGTAGAGCACTTCACGTACAGGACAGTCCTGGAAAAAAAACAGCAGTACGTGATAAAGGGGATAAACTCACGAACCCCGACCGACACAGTACACAAAGAACTCTCTGCTCTCGGGTGGGAGTGCATTCGGGTAAACCGAATGTCAGAGTTCGGCACAGCAAGACCGTCTCATAACTACATGGCGGAATTGGCCGACACGGCCAAGTCCCGCGACCTGCTGAAGTTAAAGCTATTTCTTCACACGGTCGTCAATGTAGAGATTTACAACATGCCGCGCACCCCTCAACAATGCCACAACTGCCAGCGCTTTGCGCACGCGGGTATCAGATGCGGACTCGCACCCCGCTGCCGCATTTGCGCTGGCGGTCACACGACCCAACGCTGCAAACTGCCCCATACAGCACCTCGCAAGTGCGCCAACTGTGTTGCTGCCCATCCGGCGAACTACAGAGGGTGCATTGCTTACAAAGCAGATCTGAGGCGTAAAATAGCGAAACATGCAAAACCTACCGCCATCACAGTTCCAAAACCGCCCCCGCGCCCAGTAAGAAGTGGAATATCCTTCGCTGGAGTGGTCGCTGGCAGCCCCAGCAGCGCGGGACGGTCAGAGGAGCCCCAGAGCTCAGGACACGCTCAGCAAACACCCCCAGCAACAGACACACAACAGACAAACACAACACCTGACACCACACCCGCACCGGGCGCACCACACGAAACCAGCAACAACACCACCCTACCCCCTGAGATCACGGACTGCAGCCCACCACAGGCTACAGAAAACGCACCTACACAGGGAAGACCACAGCGCCAGAGGAGGAGAAGGAGAAACAGCCGCAGCACGAGGAACACGACCACACCACAACAAGTACACAGACAACAGGACACCAACACTCACGAACACCAACTCAACAACCCACATAACACACCCACTCACCACAGAGAATACACACGCGCCCACAACTTCCACACGAACAGCCAACACTCAGGCCAGCCCTCACCAGACGCCAACGCTGGAACAAGCGGCCGCTAACACGACCAATAACTCGCAGGCCGACATGACCAACATTACGACAACATTCCAGAGAATAATGGAAACATTATTCCCCGGACGCACGACCACCGAAATAGTCACGAAGATTATGGGGTGTGTCTCACAACTCTTCATGCAGTTCATGTCGAGCACGCTCAACTGGACTAGCTTCCAAGCCACTATCGCACCGCTTCTTACACTACTACATGAATAATACACCACACCAGCCCCGAAACGCAGACTTAAACACAATCTCACAGATCCTGTTTTGGAATGCCAACGGGATCGCAAGCAAAAAGCCGAAATGGCCGCGTTCATGGAGCGAAAGGGTATCCGAATCGCTCTTGTGAACGAAACACTGCTTATGCCTCGCAAACAACTAAACTTCCCAGGGTATTGTGTCTATCGTACCGACCGAGCGGATGGCAGGAGGGGAGGCGGCACGGCTGTCATCATACACAGAGACATAGAACACACGAACATCGAGCTCCCAGCACTTGAAAGATTAGAGGCTACGGCTGTCAGGGTCAAGTTCAACGGAGCCAACACCACACTGGTATCGATATACAATACTCCTAAAAACATAGTAACACGTGATATCAGCACAGTACTCAACATAGCACCGCGGGTAATAGCCGCTGGAGACCTCAACGCAAAACACCCTGATTGGAACTCACGAATACGAACCTCCAACGGCAAGAAACTGTACGAACACGCACTAGGCCGAAACTACATTATACTTGGGCCGGACGTTCCCACGTTCGTGCCTACACAGGCTCGACATAGGCCAGACGTGTTAGACATAGCCCTCATAAAGGGCATCACATGCACACTCAACCTTACGGTTGAAAACTATCTGGACTCAGACCACATGCCTGTAATACTGCACATGGAAGAGACACTGCAGGACATCGAACCACGCAGGATGCTTAACTACAAGCGTGCGAATTGGACACTGTTCAAGGAAACGCTTGATAGTCGCATTCCTGACACCCACGAAATTAACAACACACAGCAAATCGATGAGGCTGTGGAGGCTCTCACAACTGCCGTCCAAGACGCAATGACTGACGCCATTCCATTTACAACACCAAGACAACACTCGAAGGCCCTGCCCCAGGAAATCCTCGGCCTTATCTCAATGAGGAACCACCTCAGGAGATACTGGCAGCGTACCAGGCGCCCGTTCTATAAACTACACGTCAACAGACTCCAGGGCATAATACGGAATAAAATACAAACCTTCAGAAACGAGCAATGGGGACAGAAACTCGCTGGGCTGGATACCACACGTCCTGGCGTGTGGCAGCTGGCCAGACACTTCACCAGGGATAAACATTACACTCCCACGTTACAAGGACCAGACGGCCCGGCCTACTCCGCGACGGAAAAGGCAGAGCTTATGGCCACAACACTTGCAGCGTCCTTCATGCCGAATCTGGTTCCTTCAGACCCAGCATTCACACTTGAAACGGACCAGGAGGTTACACGACTTGTACCCCAGCCCTCGTGCAACGAAATAAGACGTACTAGCACAAATGAGATCACATGGGCTATCAAGCACACCAACGCTAGAAAAGCCCCTGGGCCTGATGGCATTCAAAACCGTGTCCTCCAGGAGTTCACGGATAAAGCCGCAGAATACCTCACACTTAACGAATGCCATCCTGACACACCAACACTTCCCTGACTTTTGGAAGGCGGCCAAGGTCCTGATGTTCAGGAAGCCAGGGAAAGACCACTTCCTCCCACAAAATTACCGACCCATCAGTCTGCTGTGTTCGCTCAGCAAGATTGTTGAGAAGGTAATACTAAAACGTATCACTAGGCACTGCAGCGCCAACGACACCCTAAGACCGGAGCAATTCGGCTTTAGGAATCACCACTCGACAACACAACAACTCCTCCGCGTAGTCGCACATATAAAACACGGCTACAACATGAACAAAGCCACAGGGGCCGTGTTCCTAGACATCGAAAAGGCTTTCGATCGTCTCTGGCACAACGGACTCATACGCAAACCAAGCGAAGCCGGTTTCCCGGACGGACTCGTACGTCTCATACACTCATATCTCACGAACAGAAGTTTCAACACTAACGTGCAGGATAAACAATCAACACAACACGGTATCCAAGCTGGAGTACCCCAAGGGAACATCCTAGGGCCCACCTTGTTTAACCTGTACATTAATGACTTCCCAGCGACACAAAACACGACGTTAGCCGTCTACGCGGATGACACAGCCATCCTCGCGCAAGACTGGAAACCGTCGAACATCAATTCACGAATACAGACAGCACTCAGAATAGCTGAGCCTTGGTTGGAGCGATGGCGTATTAAAGTAAACGTCGACAAGTGCGAAGCAGTTCTGTTCACACGCAGACCGAAACTACTGCGCAAACACCAACACTGTAGACCAATAACACTACATACACGCCCAATACGTTTCCGAGAGAAAGTCAGGTACCTTGGTGTCTGGCTGAACCGGAAACTTACATGGGGGGACCACATCGAATACGTTGCCAACCGAGCGCACGCGAGGCTCAAACAGCTCTACCCAATGCTCAACAGGGAAAGCACACTGAATAGGAGGGTGTCAAGGTCCATATACATGACACTGATCAGACCTCTGATGACGTACGTAGCTCCCGTCTGGGGATATACAGCTCCTACACGACTGCGCCGCCTGCAGATCACACAGAACAAGGTGCTACGAATCATTAGCAACGCTCCACGCTACACACGCACCGTGGATCTTCACCATGAATACCGCCTTGATACCCTCAAGGCAGTACTCAAAAAACACGACTATACAGGAACTCGAGACACTCGAACAATCCTTTCATCCTCACTCTGGGAAACTAAGATCACAACCACAGGTGGAAGCACAAGCGGCCAAAGACACTGCTAGCTAGGGCATAGCCACCTATGGTAAACTAACATACGCAAACAGCGACAAACGTCGGCAAGCCCTTGCATATCAGCAACACTGATTGGCAACTACCAGCTGCTATTAGAGCCGACCAACAGGTCACAGCAGGGACACCGACGAGCTCGCCCACAGACGCACAAACAATCTGTCAACATTCCCTCACACTGTGCCTCCGGTGTATGACCTATCGGACACAACATCGATAACAAACCTAACTGTTGCAGGTTGCTGACACTAAACGAGGATTCTGCACCAGCACCCAGCGCCGGCCGCTCAAACGCACAACGTCAAGGTATCGACATGCATGATACCCACTACTAACAAAGCCTATCCTTGCACAACCTATCGCAGGCAGCAAGACAACCGCTACTGCTCTTACCACCCGACCTAACTTTCGCAGAGGTTTTTTTTCCCCTGGCTCTTACCTTGGCACTTTTTTCCTCTGCTCTTCAAACCGCTACCCTTCGTCAGATTTCGACCAATCTATCTCCAGGTGAGCGCGTATTAATGGTTAATCCTAACCAGACGTACGCAAACATAGCAGTACCCACATCCTGCGACACCTCACTTTAGTGAATACTAACCCTTATGCAGAGATGGCAGTAGACCTTTTGTGTTGGCCATCATGCCGGTGTGGGCGTGGAGGGGCTCCACCTCTATTTTAAAAATTTTAAAGAGTGACGGCGCTCGTGCTGGGGTGCCACAGGGATCGGTCCTGGGGCCCGTATTGCACAGTTTGTACACTGCGGACACTCCAACGGCCCCCCTGGTGCACACTGCACAGTACGCTGACGATACATCCTTCTACACGAGAAATGCGAACAAGGACCTGGTCATCCGTAGGCTACACAAACTTGGGCCCGTCGCTGGCGCATCACCATCAACTCTGAGAAGACACAGGTAATGCTGATTACCCGCAGGCTCGGAAGGCGCTAACCTCCTCAAAGTCCCCCCCCCCCCCCTCCATCTTCACCTAAATGGAACCCAACTCCCCTGGCGCAGAACCGCCGAGTACCTTGGCGTAACCTTGGACTCTCGTCTTACGTGGAAACCCCACATAGACGAGGTCCACAGGAAGGTCTGCGCCAGAATGTCCATCCTATACCCTATCCTGAACACAACCAGCTCCCTTCCCTGCCCCGTAGCAGTACATATGTACCAGGCCCTGATTCGGCCAGTAATGGAATATGCGTGCCCTGTCTGTGGATACGCGGCAAAGCAGCACCTGGACAAACTCCAGAGGCTGCAGAACCGCGCCCTCAGAAGGGCACTGCATCTACCTCTTGGATTCCCCACAGACGACCTGCACGCCGCAGCCGAAATCCCACTCCTGAGAGAGCGCTTCCAAGAACTGGCAAGGGCTTTCTATGAAGGTTCTTCCAGATCAAGAAACGCCCTATGACGATCTTCGACGATTAAGTCGAAGAGAAAATCCCAACACCCAATACTTAATCCTGTTCCTTCCTAAATAACACCAATCATTCGCCTACCTCAGGCAAGTACCAGACACATACAGAAATAATCATCACATACCACAGACACCAAAAAACTATAGAAAAATCACACACACACGTTCACAGGGGAGTAAAAGCCGAAAGGCTACAAACTCCCCACTCACACTTCCCCAAAGAGGGGAAAGTAAGAGAGGAGAGCAGCAGAGTGACGACGCCCGAGCACCCAGGAAGCACCGGGCTACGACTCACGACGACTCTGACACACACTCCTCGAACTCTGACTCCGCAAGGCCGAGGAATAAGGCAGCCAGAGCCTCCCTCGCTGCCGCTGCAGCGGCTGGGAGGACTGAAGTTAGCTCTTCACAAAGTGCCGCCAAGGCGCTACATTCGAAGAGGCCACAGCGGCCCACTGCGACAAATGCTGTCTCCAGGCAGCCTGACGAGGGCGGTTTTGTTGCCCCACCTAGGAGGCACACAGCCAAGGCTGCCGCACTGCAGCCACCGCAGCCGCTGCCGACCACAAATGCGTTCGCAGGGTGTAATGGTACTTTGACTACCGCGCCTCCGCCAATACAAAGATATATTTTACGATCGCGCACGCAGAAGAGCGCTGCGCCAGCGACCGATTTTTATAAATAATTTTGTTCGTCTTTTTTACTTTTGCGTAGGTGTTTGTTTTTAACAATTAATTGATCTCTCTCTCTCTCTCTCTCTCTCTCTCTCTCTCTCTCTCTCTCTCTCTCTCTCTCTCTCTCTCTCTCCTGTCTTCATACGTAAGATGTGTATTTTTCAGCGCTGTGTTAAATATGCTTTTGGGTGGAAATTAAAATTATATTACGAAACGAAGTTGTTTCAATAGTGATTCGAGGTGGTTATCGCCAAATTTGTAAATTGATCATGACAGTGACAACTTTAAGAAGTTTTCAACAGACGGAGAAAAGTGAAATACGGGTCGTCCTACAAGAGAATTAAGAGGACAGCCATGAAGACTATATTGTAATTAGTACTGCGTTTCTAACAAGATTATAAGGTAAATTTCAATTAGTTTCTGATGCTATTTCCGTACAGTCGCTTTTTGTATTGTTGCCGACCCGGTCTGCCATGCACGGTCAAATTACAGCACGATCTCAATCAGTAATACGAAGTCCGCCTTATCCGTAGCTTATTCCACCAAAATTCAAAACCCAATCAGATTTTCTATTTTATATTTTCACGGCAAAACCCCGAGGAAAGGAAACACTACAAGGGGCGAACGCCGACGAGATGGAGGACGAGGCGCCTCTGGTGCCGCCACAGAAGAAGCCGCCGCCCCCACCGCCTATCGTCGTCCAATGGGACGGCGTGTATAAGGATTTCGAACAAAAGCTCGTCAGAGTGGCCACGTCAACCACCCTCAAGACTGCCGGCCGCGACCTCTACAACGTCACGGTCGCGACACACGGGGAGTACCGTGCGGTGATGGACGCCATCTGAAAGGACGGCCTCCATTTTTAAAAAAAAAAAAATTCTTTATTTCATTTCATAATAATTATACAATAATAACCCACCACCTTAATGATTAGTGGGTCCTATTTTCCTACATTTACAATAGCAGATAAACATTTGTTTTTCTTATCTACAGACAGTTCTACGATATTTACTAGGCAGACTACTTCTTAGTTTACTAGCTAGCATAATTTCTAATTACTACAACAGGTTAATTCTAACTCTAACTGCCTGCAGCGTTACAATTGTGCCAGTTGATGATATAAACCTATTTGATGTCCTGCTCATAGAGCTAATCCCTATGAGCAAGCCCCTGGCACAGGGCGGGCAAGGGTTAATTATCGCTGCAGGTTCCTAACTTACTATCCTATTCTAATTGACTAAGTCTACTTCCTACTTTATGTCATTATCGGTGCGTTGTCTTTATCAGGATTTGCCCCAGTCCCCCTGGTCCTAATCGTGGCGGATTCCAACTGTAAGTCGACCTGTCCACGAACCGGCGGTATGGGATTGGGGCGGTGGTCGCATTCGGTGTTGTCTATTACTCAAGCATGAAGATCTCTCAAAAAAGTTGTCAATACTTTTTGTGATACCTCATTTGCCAATGTATTTAGTATGTGAAATGTCTCTTCCTGTCTTAAAAGGTCATAGGTGTTTGTGCTAGGTAGTTGTCGTCTCAGTGTCCCGGCTACATCATCGAAAAGGGGGCACTCATAAGCCACATGGTCGGGAGTACCCTCCGGTGCGCCACAGTCACACGCAGGCGTAGCCTTTTTCCCAAACCGACAAAGATATGTCGGATAGGGGCCATGACCGGTGAGAAAGTGGAACAATCCCCGTGTTGGTTCGAAATACTTCATTTTCAGTCTGTCCCTTACGTCTGGTAGGAACTGAAAGGTTCTTCTACCAGTATCATCCGACTCCCATATTTCCTGCCATAGGTTTACCCCTCTTTCTCTAATCTCCCCTTTGTCCCTGACTGGTGCTCCCATAATTTCTTCTACCTTGGTAATAACCCCCTTTTTTACCCAGTACCAGGCAGCCTGTTCCCCAATCCGGCCTCCATTGCTAAACCCACCCGTCCGAGCCGCTCCAACTCCTGAAGGTGGTATTCCGCCACCTTCCCCTCAAATTTGGTGCGGATTACCTCCGCGAGGAACTAGAAGATGTGGGCTTCGGCATCAGGTCCACGGGCCTGATGAAGTCTCCCCGGATCCACCGCGACATGCCGCTGTACCAAGTTGTCCTTGTCGACAACCTGGAAAATCGGAACATCTTCCAGGTACAGCGGGTCGGCCGCGTCAAGGTTGAGGTCGAACCGCTTAGGGTCAAAGGCAAGAGGGCCCAGTGTTTCTCCTGCCAGCGGCTGGACCATGTCTCGAGATACTGCTCCATGCCCCCCCCCCCCCCCCCCCCCCCCGCAGCGTCAAGTGCGCGGGACAGCACGAGAGCCGATCTTGCGGCCTCCCCCGCGAGGACAAACCGACCTGCTGCAACTGCGGCGGGCCGCATGTTGCCTGTTACAGTGGTTGTACGGCCTTCCAGAGGGGCCGGAACCAGCAGCGAGGCAAAGGTGCTCATTCTCGTAAGGCGCACTCTACCACCAGCTTCGCTGCCGCCACCGAGAGAGGGTTACCTGCCCCCTCACAGCCCTCTGACCACCACGTCGGAGACAGACAGCAGCCGACTGCGCCGTCCACGGCTAAGCCCGACAGGGCGGCAGCCCCGTGGCCGCGCCTGATGCGCGGGTTGCCCGCCCGCGCAGGCGTCGCCGGCGCGCGGGACGTGCCACCCGTACCGCCGCGGCAGCAGCAAGCAGCTCGCGCTGCGCCACGGTTGCAGCCGGATACTGTCGCTCCACGAGTCAACGCTACCAGAGGCCCCAGTCAGCCGCCCCTGTGGCGGAGGTCGCCCCAGCGGCCCCCGACGCCTCCACTGCAACAGAAGCAGCTGAGCTCCGATCGCTTCTGCGGTCGTCGAGCCAGATGCTGGACCAACTCCCGGTGCTCGTCACCGCGGTCACGGCGGCCCTCCAGGTCGGCGTAGCTCCCCAACCCCGCCACGGATAACCACCACGTCCACGGCCTCACCGTCTGCAAACAGTCTGTTCCCACAGCAAGGGGAATTCAGGGCGTTCTTGCGCGACGAGGCAATAGATGTTTGCCTCGTGTGCGAGACCTTCCTGAAGCCTGGGGTGCATGTAAAGGTGGCCAACTATGGGTGCTACCGCACTGACAGGCTGACCCATCGCGGAGGGACGGCCGTTTACATCGAGGCCTCCCTAGAACACCACGAAGTCTAGCTTCCGCCCCTCGCCGCTGTGGAAGCCACTGGGGTGGCTGTTACCACTACGGCAGGGGTCATCACCTTCGTTGCGGCCTACAGGCCGCCGAGGGGACGGCTCCAGTAGGCTGACTTCGATGCCCTACTGGAGTTGCGCGGGAAGATTTTCATTGCGGGCGACCTTAACGCCAAACACACGCAATGGAACTCCCGCATCATCAACACCAGTGGCCGCCGCCTCCTCCGCGCCACACAACGGCATGGCGCGATCGTGCTGAAGCCCTACGACCATACTGTCTTCCCCCACCGAGGCCAGTCCGACGTGCTCGACATCGCTGTACTGAAAGGTGTCTGGCACTTCACATTTCCCACCGTCCGATGCGCCCTGTCGTCTGATCACCTCCCGGCCGTCTTCGATACGGACATCATCGGCGCGTCCTCGCCGGCCGCCCGACGCAACTTCTGCGGCATCGACGAGGCACGCTTCCGAGTGGAGGTCTTAGACCGCCTCGAGGGAGCGCCGGACCCGTACGTGGAAGGTGCCGACGGGGCGTTGACCTTTTTCACGCGCCACACACTCGCAGCCGCAGAGGCGGCCACGACGGCCGCGCGAGATGTCGCGTCAACTCCCGCCGCACATCCTGGAGGCGATCACCGACAAAAATCGCCTCTATCGGGAGTGGCAGCTCACGCGGCTGATGGAAACGAAACGCCGCCTCGACAGGGCGCGGCGTGAGATTCGGGCCGCCATCGACGAACACAGGAACCGGGACTGGGCGGGCCTTCTGGCCACCCTCACGACGACGGACGGCAGCGCATGGCGGACCGCCAAGCGCTTCCTTCGTAGACACTGTAGGGAAGCAGCCTACTCACGCCTTATAAAATTCACATCAGTCTTTCCACTGTGTGCCAGCCAGTCCGCTGTAACTAGCTCTGACGTCATAAATATTGCGCAATACTTTAAATAGAAGTGAATAACCTGAAACGTTTCTAGCATGTCAGGAGTAATACAAAATCAATATGTGTTGGATATCAGTTCAATAACTTTAACCATTTTCGAAATTTGGATGTTTTTCGGTAAAAATCATTGGCGCAACAGAAAAGAGCTAGAAACCTAAAAATTTATATTTAGATTCCTTTTGCATAAAAATTTAGTAGAAACAGTTTTCTGGATCTCACAAATTAAAATTTTAGTTGAAATTCATGATTTTTTGGTTTTTGTCTTAGAAATTAAGAAAGCAAGATAGATTAAGTAGGCGAATAAATAAAGCTAGGATGTTTAAATTTAAGTAGAAGGAAGATCCGCTATAATCATAAAAATGTGGCAAGTTTCAACAGAATAACTATAAAACTATAGCGATAGCGTATCTCCAAAGGGCAAGTTCAGAGCTCGTCTACTGCATGTAGTGTAATTAAATTAATTATCTCGCCCAAAATATTTGACTTAGCCACGTCAGACTTTTATTATAATTACTTACCTGTGTGCTGATTGCACATTTAAATTGAGAGCTTCATCGGCCATCAGCAAAGGGAGCAATGATTTATTCGATAACTTAAAGTGGTGCATTACTAGCCCAGCGGCTAGTCGGGAGAGCAGATTTGATCAGGCGTTCCCTTAGCCGTCCGCACCGCGGCTTTATATGTAAGAACGCTGCGTGAAAGGAGGAAGGCCCCAGTTCTCTCCAGACGCTGATTAGCGCACCACCTGTGCCGGAAGTCGCGTCGCGTCGGTATCGTTCATATAAACAGCCTGGGATGCAGTAATAAGTTACTTGGGATACGCGTAACCACGAAATCGTTTTCGAGTGAAGTGTTAATTTTGGGATGACGTTAATGATCTATCATTAGTTTGCGTATGTCGTATTTTCACGTGTCACTGCAGGACAGACAACCTACCATTATTAGCGTGGCGTTTGATGAACATTATCATCAAATTATGGCGAGCATTCACTTAAACATTTAATTTGAACAGTTTAGTTACATCAGCGTATTAAACTCTGAACTGCTCTGGTAGTTGGATTGTGTGGATTCTTTTTGGTCTGTGACTTTCAGAATATAGTGAACATTTTAGAGAGAATGGTTTTTGATTATGAATCCCAGACAATCTCCTAATTCCTCAGAGCTATAAGCTGTAGCTATAAATGTATTTCTCACACGATGAGGGCACTAGGAATTCTAATTACAGGCTTCACGTTTTGCTAATCACTTTCTGGTTGCCAATATTGTAGTTAGAGAGCCAGTGCTGAGAACGGCAAACAAGAGCATAAATACAAAACATCTATTCTAAATATCCACCCGCCGCCCCACAACACCAGCGCGTTCCGCCTCTCCAAGTGGGTGGAAACGTTGTCTGTGAGCCAGATGCAAAGGCGAGTGTCCTCGCCGACACGTTCGCAGAGAATTTTCAACCCGCCGAGGGCGTGGTCGACGTCGACCACGTCCGCCTTGTGGAGTACCACCTGCCGGTTTTTCTCGCCGCGCAGGCCGACGAGATCGAGGAGATATCGGCGGAGGAAGTCGACCTGCAGCTCCGTCTCCTCAATCCCAAGAAGGCGGGTGGCTCGGACGGCGTCACCAACTGTCTGCTGAAGATGCTGCCGCCGGAGGTACACCAGACTCTGGCGGACATCTTCAACAGCACACTACGCACTGGGACCTTACCTTCCGCGTGGAAACACGCGGAAGTGGTTCCCATACCAAAGAGCGGGAAGGACCCCCGCCAGGCAGTGAATTACCGGCCGATTGCTTGCTCCCGTACGTGGGACGGCTGCTCCGCCACGCCACGGACCAGCAGCTCACCACTGAGGAGCAGTTTGGGTTCCGGAGCGGCCATTCTACCAGCCAACAGCTGCTGCGCCTGGTGTTGCAGGCGATGCGAGTGCTGGAGACGCGGGAGTACCTCGGAGCGGTGCTTCTCGACGTCTCCGAGGCCTTCGACTGCGTGTGGCATGACGGCCTCTTTGCACACGGGGTAGCGACCTCACACGCGCTCCTATCTCTCGGGACGAACGTTTCACGTCCGAGCAGACGGAGACATCTCTACCGATAAGCAGATCCGCGCGGGAGTGCCGCAGGGGCCGGTTCTCGGCCCCCTGCTGTACTCCCTCTACACAGCCGACGCTCCGCGGGTGGCACGCGTGGAGTTAGCACTCTATGCTGACGACACGGCGCTGTTCACCCCTAGCGTGAACGCGGCCGAGATGCGCCGTCGCCTCCAGCTCGGATGTGACGTCCTGGGTGCCCGGTCTACTAAATGGCGACTAAAATTTAACGCCGCAAAGAGCCAGGCCATAGTCTTTAGCAGAAAAAGGCTGCCTCCGAACCTACAAGCAGTCACGATCATGGGAGGCCCCATCCCACGGTTGCGGATAGGAAAATACCTCAGGGTGACGCTCGATCGGCACCTGACGTGGCTGCCCAACGTCCGTGACGTCAGGGGGCGAGCAGTGGGGCGTCTTCGTGCGCTGTACCCACTGCTCAACCCTTCCTCCACACTCCCGCCACGACATGGCCTCACTCTATACCTGGCCCTGGTTCGGCCGACACTAGAGTATGCTGCCAGACACACATCGCGGTGCTTCAGCGCGTCCAAAACAGGGCGCTGCACCTTGCCCTCCACAAGCCGCCTTGCTACCCAACGAGGCTGCTACACGAGGCCCGCTACTGCGGGACCGCTTCCGGCACATCGCCAGTGTTCCACAACGCTGCAGAACACTCTGGCAGCCGCCTGATTCGTGGGCTGGGCCGCCAGGTCCACCACAGGCCGACAACAAGTTGGCCCAAGCTCCTGCGGGATTAGCCAAACTCCCGCGGTGTTGATGACGCCACTTAGAGAGCCTCCCTAATCAGAGGCACTCCCTGAGGACAGATCAAACAGCTAGGAACCTAAACCCAACACTGAGGTCTAACCAGGAACAGCAGTACGCTGCTTGCCCTGCCCCCACACATGGCAAATGTTGCCGGTGTTTTACAGCAGCAGCAGCAGCAGTTGCTGAGAGCGGACTGCTGCTACGCTACTTCGAGATCTTCAGACAAAGGAAAGCGGGAGTGTCCCAATTCCCCACAGACGACCTACACGCAGCTGCGGACGTAATACCACTACAAAAACGTTTTGTTGACCTAGCTAAAGCTTTCTATGAAACAGCTAGCAGGTCTACAAACCCCCTCCTTAATTCTCTGGGTCAATATGACCCCACCATCAATCGTCACAAAAGACCTAGGTCAATATTCATTGACTAGACACATAATCGCCCACCATCACATCACCCCCATCAAATCACCCACATATCGCCATAAATCAGGCAGCACAAGCTAAAAGTATCAAACACGCACACAACCGCACAAGACAAACCAAAGAGTAAAGAGACAAAAAACACTCAGTTCCAATTGAAGTAAATGTCCGAGGACAAATCTTCACCATTAGTCACCCTCAAGGTCAGGGTACAAAGGTGCGAGCGGCGTTCTCGCTGACCAGCCCGCGCTGGCAGCCGCAGCGTTCGCACGCTCCGCTCCTAATGCAGAGGCGCCGAGACCGTGTCTCTTTCGAGACGCAAGCAAATTATGTTGTCTTAGGGAGTAGGGTGTTAGGGCGACAGTAGGATAGGGCAGGACTCAGGAATGACCTGAGTTGGTTAGATAGGGACTTCCCACGGCCAGGGCCTCTGCTGCGGCGGGACCAGCCCGCGTCGTGTAGGCCCAAAAAATGGAAGGGAATAGGCCAGATTCCGCGATCAGGCCCCCTCCCCTCCCCCCCCCCCCCCAACCTACCACCGCGTCGGCCGCGCCGACGCACGCCGCGAGAGCGACGATGCAGCCGAAGAAAGAAGACGACGCCCCACGCCAGGACGCGCCAATGAACAAGTTCGTCATGGACGAACTGCTTGCAGAAGAACAGCAACAAATCCGGGACATCTTGCGAAGAGCGCAGCGAGAAGAGAGGCAGCAGCAAGAGACACTCGTTCCGAGTCCGACATATCCGACATCTCTGACTCCGAAAACTCTCAGATGAACTGCGACGCCATGGAAGACGGGACTTCCACCCGAGAGGCAGAAAAAGACCTTACCGGATTCCAAACGGTCAGGAATAGAAGACGGAAACAGAAATCTCCACAACAAAGTTCGGAAGGAACGATGAAACGTGCGAAGACCGACACCACGGAATACGCCGTACCAACCAAAAACGGCTTCACCAGACTGGAGCAACAAGTCGAAGAACCAGCCATCCCAGCAACGACCACTACAGCAACGGCACCGGCAGCAGGGGGGAAGCCCCCACCCCTTGTGGTGTACCAAACCACAGACTATCTGCGCCTTAATGCGGACATTAAGAAGAACATAGAAGGGGAACTACGGGCGATGTAAAGAGGAGACCATGTTAGATACCACTTTGCCTCCATGGAAGACTACAAGAAAGCCTACGCCTTCCTGGAGAAGAACCAAATGCAATACTTGACGCATAAGCTACCAGAAGACCGATGCCTGAAAGTAGTCTTCAAGGGAATCCCGGAAACGGTACCACCACAGACTATTGTAAATGTCCTAGTGGAGAGAGGATATACAATCAAGGACGTTCACCAGTACCGACAGAGGAACGAGAAGACAAAGAAAATGGAGCCGATGCCCGTCTACGTCATCTCGCTCCCCAAAGAGAAGAAATGGGACAAGATTTACGGAGAAAGATACATACTGGACACACGCGTGAGAATACAGAACTACCAATCACGAGACGGACTCCCGCAGTGCAAGAGATGCCAGCGGCTCGGCCACACAGCGAAATACTGCAGGCTAAATCCGAGGTGCGTGAAGTGCGACGGCCCCCACCTGTTTGCAGCCTGCACACTGAGCCCGTCAGAGGCGTGCACCTGTGTCCTCTGCGGAACCAAAGCACATCCTGCCAACTTCAGAGGCAGTCCGGAATACCAGCAAGCTCTGAAGCCATTCAGACCAACAATTAACCTCCGAGGTACAAAGACAAGCCACCCAGCACCAACGAAGACTCCGCCAGCGCCAACCAACACAGCCGAGAACTTCCCACCTCTTCGACAGCGACGAACGATATCAAACACCAACGCATGGGGCCGCCAAGCGCCACAGATAACGGAGCCACAACAGGGAGCTCCTTCGTCGGGATCCATAGGGGATGCCTTCAAACAGATAACCGATTTGGTGAAGACACTCTTCAAACCAAACTTCCTAACAAAGATCACGCACATGGCAACAGAAATAAAGAACGCGGAGGACCCGTTCTCGAAGATACTGGCACTTGCCCAAGGAATAACGTCACTCTTCGAGTAGAATGGCCCTCAACCGCCCATCACGAGACATCGCCGCGGCAATTTGGAACGCCAACGGTATCAAGAACAAGAAGAACGAGATTAAACAGTTCATCACGGAGCACAATATTGACGTCCTAATGGTCAACGAAACACACCTGCGCGGGAACGAGGCGTTTAAACTTAGAAACATGCACGCCTACCGCAACGACAGGCTACTAAGAAGAGGAGGTGGCACAGCGGTTTTCGTGCAGCGGTCACTGATCCACCACAAGGAAGACTTGCACCACCACAACCATTTGGAGAAACGGCGGTCACCGTCAGAACCTATGCGGGGAAAATCACATTTGTGGCAACATACCTACCGCCACGAGCAGCCCTCGACAGACAAGACATTGCGGCCCTCACCAGTTTTTACCCAGCAACGCTGATTGGCGGCGATCTGAACGCGAAAAACCGTTCGGGGAACTCGCGAAGAAACAACCGGAACGGCAACCGACTCCTGGAGATAGCGGAAGAACTCAACGTCGACATCCACGGACCGGAAGAACCCTCCTACGTCCCAGTATTCACTCGGAACCACCCCGACGTCCTGGACATCGTGCTAACCAAGGACATACCGGCGGACGTCGAGCTGACCACAATAAACGATCTCTCCTCCGACTACCTGCCAGTCCTCATACGGCTCCGACGCATCTCGCTATCGGACTAGCCATGGACGACGAGAGACATCGACTGGGATCTACCGGAAGTAGCCAAGACCGACGGTGAAGGGACCACACCGACTACGGCGTCGAAACCGCCCCGCCGCTGATTACCATCCAGTGGAGTGAGTGCTATAGCGAGCTCAGAGAGAAGCTCTACTCCGTCGCAAAACCGCGGAAGAGGATCGCGGGGACCGACACTTACGAGGTCAGAGCAGAGTGCATAGAGGACCATGCGAAACCGTGCAACTCTGTGAGACCGAGAAGTGGAACTGCTTCACGCAAAGCACGGAGCACCTGAAGGTCCTTTTTTCGTCACATGCCGCTGAAGATGGCACCGGCGTTCCTACAGCGGCAGCTGGAGGAACTCGGCTTCAAGACCCGCCACGTCGCCCTGATGAGGTCGCCCAGGACCCACAGGGACATGCCCTTGTTCCTTGTGGTTTTACTCGACAATTTCGACAACCGGAAAAAATTTCACGTGGAAAACATTGTCTACTTCGACGTGAAAGTCTAGCCACTCCGCGCAGAAGGCAGACGAGCCCAGTGCTTCAACTGCCAAACGCACGGACCACGTGGCAAAGTTTTGCAGGATGCCTGTGCGCTGCTGCAAGTGCGCCGAGGAACACCCGTCGCGGAACTGCCCCAAGAAGAAGGAAGCTAAAAATTGAAAACCTCAATACAGGAGAAACGCAGAAGTCACTATAAGAACAGCTCAAAATACTAAATGTGCTGCAACAAGTGCAAGACATGGTCGTGTACCCAAACCACACAGCAATAGTAACAAGCTTCCACCCTGATATCGAAGCAATTATCCACAGGACCATCTGCACACAATACAGACCACGAGCGAAAGTAACGAAACTACGAAAACCCAACACAAACGAAACAGACCACAGTACTATCACTCAGTGTGGTGATAACGAAGGTAACTCATGATGTCACAGAAAAGGACAGAGGACGAACTAACAAAACAAGGGCTCGAGTTTACGAAAGTAAAAAGAATCACTTCGAGAGAATATGGGAAGCCTATACAAAAAGTAAGGGTCATGACCCGCAATAAAGCAACAGTAGACAATTTCCTCAACAACCACTTCAGAATCTTCCACAAATTCTATCCAGTGGAACAGTCTCACGTACCACCACCACAACCGGCTCAGTGTGCAATGTCATACGTTTGAACACGCTACCGAAAACTGCAAAAACAAGCCGCTGTGCAACAGATGCGGATGGCCACACACCATAGCGAACTGTCAACAGGACACAAACAAACCAACCTGTGTCAAGTGCGGCGGACATCATCTCTCAACGGACATTAAATGTCCAAAACGCCCAAAAACACCGATGTCAATAGAAGCCACAGCTAAGATTGTCTGCACAGATGAACCAATGGTTGAAACAACAGACGACAACCAAAAAATACAAACGGTAGTGTGTGAGGACTTGCTCCGAGCGACAACGCTGGCACTCAAACATACTCCGGATCGAAAACATCTCGTTCTAACCGCGATGAAGGACATTTCCAAAACCTTTTTCAGACGCGAAGTGAATGTATCAAGCATGGAACCGCATCCATTTCAGTATTTCCCGTACAGGGAGCAACAGAGAGAACATAGGGGAGGATAACAAAGAAACCGAAAAACAACAAGTTCGCCAGCATCAATAGGATGGGTACCAAAATAGGGTTTGTAAATGCGAATGGCTGCAATACAAAAAAGCGACTAATCGAGCAACTAATCAAGAGAGAAAAGATTCAGCTACTGGGAATGACAAACTAGGGTGGGGCAAGCCTCAATAAACATACTGGATTATACATGCTATCGCAAAGATGATGTGACTGAGGCGAGACACAGAGGACATGCACATGGCGGAATAGCCATTGTACATCACAAAAAGTTAGCGACTGCCGAAGTTGAACTACCAAGGTGCTTCGACAAACACAAAGTAATAGTAACAAAAGTAGCAGCCGAACCATTTAGAGCAATTCACATTGCAGTTATATATGCCCGCCCTACAGAAGAAATCCCAAAAGAATTAATAAAACACATCTGTAATCTAGGGCCCAGCATAATTCTAGGAGACTTCTATGCAAGGTCAATTAACTTTGGAGACAAACGGACAAATAGAAACGGAAGACAATTGGAAGAACTGCTAGAAGAAAATACACACATTCTGAAAATGCTTAACACCAAGCCCACCTTCATAAATCACACAAGAGACTCGACACCAGACCACGTATTACACACAAAAGTCTTAGCAAGACACATAGGAGACATAGAAATCGGAGACAGCATAGGAAGCGACCACCTCCCACTCCTCACGACCACTACAGCAATAAACCCAGAACGAATGAAACCCATAACAAAGACATACAAAGACATAAAAAACTTAGACAAAAATAAATACATTACCTACATCAAAGAAAACATAAGGACAACACATGAAGACATCAGAAACCAGGAGGAAATGGAGGAACTGAACGATCACATCAAGACAGTAGTCAGTGATGCCATCGAAACCAGTGCCCCAACACGAAGAGTTACAGAAAGAGGCGAAAGGATTCCCGCAAATATACTGGAACTTATAAAGCAAAAACGAAAAGTATATACGCAATTCAAACAAAACTGGGACACAACAATAAAAAATCAGTGGAACCGACTAAATGACCGGGTTAAATTCCTACTAAGACAACACAGAGCCAGAACCCTCAACAACAAGATACAGAAACTAGATTAAAAAAACAGCAAAATTCTGGAAAAAATTCAAACGCATTACAAATGAAAACCAAAACCAAGAGCCACCACTGATCATAAACGGGGATATTATACCATGCGAAGAGAAGAAAGCCAACGAATTCGTGAGAGTGCTTAACGAAATAAACCTCTCGTCTTGAGGATGTGTGTATAACGACGAGGCAGAAAATACAATAGAAACCGAAACAATAAGAATACTAGAGGAGCCGCAAAACACTGTATATGACGAAGATCAAACAACACTCATCCAAGACATCACATCAAAGGAAACAGAAATAGCGATAGCATGCGGGAAACTAACGGCACCCGGCGCGGATGGCATCACACGACACCACCTAAGGCTGATACCACAGGAAATCATCACACCACCACTCAAAAACCTATTCAACGCCGCACTCAGACTGCAGAAAACGCCACAACAGTGGAAAGATGCACAGGTTAAGATGCTGCCGAAACCACTAAAACCAAAACATGACCCAAATCATACCGCCAATAACATTACTGCCAATAATACGTCAAACTTTCGAATCGATACTCACTAATAGACTACAAAAGTTTGCAGAAAAACGCCAAATTTTACCTAACGAACAAAGCGGATGTAGGAAGAATAAATGTACAATAGATCCAATTTTCCGTCTTATCAGCAATAGCACCGAAGCCATAAACACAGGGAATGTAGTAGCAGCGCTGCTGCTCGACATAGAGGGGGCTTTCGATAAAGTATGGCACCTAAGGCTCACTAACAAACTGATCAAAAACGACATCCCAATAGAAATAGTAAAACTAATACAAAACATCATTACAGAAACAAAAAAGTAAAAGTAGGGGACAAACTATCAGGGATCAGGGACATTCAGACCACTGGCAGGAGTGCCACAAGGGGGCAATCATATCGCCACTCATATATATATTAGGTGCCATACTTTATCGAAAGCCCTCTTCATGTCGAGCAGCAGCGCTGCTACTACATTCCCTGTGTTTATGTCTTCGGTGCTATTGCTGATAAGACGGAAAATTGGATCTATTGTACACTTATTCTTCCTACATCCGCTTTGTTCGTTAGGTAGAATTTGGCGTTTTTCTGCAAACTTTTGTAGTCTATTAGTGAGTGTATATATATATTCTCCGCCATTGCCGGTCCCAAGCCCGGATCCTCATCTTACAAGTGATGAGGGAGGAGGAGGGGGGAGGAGTAACAACCTCGTAAAAAAACCTGGGTCCATCTGGCTCCGGATGGTAGCACCCTGTGAGGGCCCCTGCCTAGGGTTACGGGTGAAAACCGGTCAACGGTCTCATAGGCGGATGAGGAATTTTAACTCCCAACGGCTGAGAGAGCGGAGGAACAAAAAATCTGTAACTGCAAGCGTCTGTACCCAGATTGGGCGGCTTGTGGGCAGCGTCTGTTCCTCATGTTAGAGGCGGCTGCTTCAAGAAAACCGTCTAACGCTAACAACGTTAGTCGTATTCCTGGTAGGTTACGCAAGTAATCTCCCCAACTTTGAAGAATTTCAACAGTTGCAATCTTAACGCATGATGGAAATGTCTTTCAATAACGAAACTACCCCAGGTGGCCAATCCACCGTCGGCAACGACTCAAGCAGACCCATGGATTCTGGGGAGTCTGCAACACCATGCAAATCCAACAAGATTAAACCCAGAAAAATCTTCAACATAGCAACTCTCAACATAAACTCCCTTCTCAAAGTGGGAAAACTTAAGCACCTTAAGGCCTGGCCAGACAGAATCCGGCCCGCCGCTGCGACGGACGGCGCAGCGTTGGGCCGGGCCCGTCAGCGGCCAGGGACGCCACACAGGCAACGGCCGCCCGCAGCGACTCTTGATGCGTCAGCTGTGTTACACTGTGGAAGGGGCCGAACCCCATTATTAAGCTTGCATCCGTAGCGCGATTGTCTTGGCGTTGGACGATTTGGAATCCTCACGCGGGACGCGTTATCTTTGTGAGAGTTTATTTTTTTTTTATTGCAGAAATGAGTAGCTCGCACTAGCGATACGAAATGGCATTAAGAAGAGGAGATGTTCGGTGCACGACATTAATAGCAAGAGAGAAAGCTTAGGAGAATACCATCGTCTGTGTATTGATCTAGACTCTGACGAAGATAGGTTCTTCAAATATTTTCGTATGTCGCGAGAATGTTTCGAGGAAATGCATCATCCCGGCGGTGTCAGGGATTTTCTCTGCCTCGTGATGACTGGGTGTTGTGTGATGTCCTTAGGTTAGTTAGGTTTAAGTAGTTCTAAGTTCTAGTGGACTGATGACCATAGATGTTAAGTCCCATGGTGCTCAGAGCCATTTGAACCATTTGAAATGCATCGCCTGATAAAAAGGTAGCACCGAGAAGTGCAGAAGGAACTGGAGAAAGCCAATTGATACAAGGCACAGACTAGCCGTTTGTTTGAGATAAGTTTTACCGTTTGTAGCCTCTTTGTGCTTCAAATAGAAGTCATATAAATTATTCCATTTTAGTTTTGCTGTATCATATGAAAGGTTCGGCGGAAGAAAGTGCTATCCCACAACGTAGTTTCGACTGCAGTCATAAATTTATCTGCAGTGTTTACGAATACAGCAAACTGTAGTAAGATCTAGTTCCGTATGTCCCGCTAGAGAGAACTTTGTACTTAATAGATTGTTTTGTTTCATTGTATTCATAACATTGTCATTGAATTTAAACAAGCATGTCTTTGGTCGTTAACTTATCTATTCCTTCTATCGGCATAATTAATTTTAATCTTTTCGAGATACTTGATGGACTGTTCTACAGCTCAAGTATTTACCTACTCCTACAACAGAGATGTTGAAGAAATCTGAAGAAGGATTTGTAGAACTTTGGGGGTTTGCGGACTGCCTTGGAAGCATACACGGAAAGCCTATCAGGTTAAAATGCCCGAAGGATAGTGGATCCCAGTTCTTCTGTTACAAACAATTCTTTTAGCTGGTTCTCCTGGCGATCGTTGATCCATACTACCGAGTTTACAGTAGTTGATGTTGGAAGTTATGGACGTCACAGTGACAACACTATTCAGCTTTCTATCAACAGTATATCGAGGGCAAAAGTATTCTACCTCCAAATCAGGATCGCGTGTATCATACAAAAAGTTGTATTCCCTCACCTCCTCTATAAGTCTTTCTGTGTCCATGATGCGTGCACTACGAGCTGCAAGACAAAAACCGCCTCGCGCCGCTGCTTCCAGCGTGACCACAGAGCAGTTGAGTGCGCCAACAGAGGCAAGCAGCCGCTCCGGCTTGCGGCGAATCTGTAATCTGTGACAACCCGGCGGCGGCCGGTGCGGCAGGCCGCATGCCGGTGCGTCAAAGCCGCACTCTGTGTGACCGCCGCCATACAATAACGAGAGATTCAACAGTGCGGCCTGCCGGCTGCGGTTCAAGGCCACAGGCCGGACGGCCAGGCCGCGTTCTGTCTGGCCAGGCCTTTACAGACCAGTTACACACGGAAGACATACAAACTGTGGCGCTACAAGAAACTCGCTTCACTGATGAAAACACATTTGAATCAAATTCAGAATATTTAAAGGAAAACCTGGAAAAATTGTAATGAAGAAATACCCTCAGCTTGGCACAGCTTTTGCTGTAAACACAAAAATTCTGAACTCTGTCGAGCATTTTGGTCAACATCATCGAGAACATCTTTCCTCACTTTTCGATGTGCAAATAAAAAATACACATTAATCAATGTTCACGCTCCCACAAATGACAAAAATAATGCTAAAAATAGGGAAGAAACAGATGAATTCTGGGAAAACCTTAAGGATCATATATCAGATATCCCAGAAAACAATGCAAAAATACTTCTAGGAGATTTTAACGCTCAGATTGGAAAAGAAAAGAAATTCCGCGATATTGTCGGCAACTTTCCCGCACACAAACGAACCAACAAAAATGGAGAAAGGTTAATTGTGCTTTGTAAGCAGTTTAAACTCAAGCTAATGTCAACACGTTTTAAATATCTTCCCAGAAAACAAAAAACCTGGGTATCTCCGATAAAGAGTATCGGAGAATTTCAAATAGATCACGTTGCCATCTCCTCCAAATGTGAAAAAGAAATATTGAACACACGTGTCCGAAAATCTCTAAACCTCGACTCCGATCACTATCTCACGAAAATAAAAACTAAACTGATGCCACAAAACAAACAGAAAAGCAGAAACGGTGAATATAAAAACAGAAATAAAATAAATTTTGATCTTACAACCCTGAGAAATTACAACCTTAAGTCCAACTCTAACCTCAAGGATTTTCAGAAAAAACTAAAGACATTCTCCCCCTCACAAAACCTCCAAGAATTTCAGAACAACTTGTTTGAGGTAACAGAAACAACCTTTCCAAAAAAGAGCAAACCGAGACACCCGTGGTGGGACAGCAACTGTAATGAAGTTCTGCATGAAAGACTTAAAGCCTGGAAAAAGTGGAACTCACATAAAACTGAAAACAACTTTGATGAATTTAAGCAAGCCAGAAAGAATGCCTCGAAAACTATTCGCAACACCAAGAGAGAATATGAAAAACAACAACTGGACTCAATCGAAGAGAATTTCAAGAAATGCAACACGGCAGCTTGGTACAAAACATTCAACCAGAAACTCCGAGGATACCAGTCCCCTTGCTTAAACCTTATGAGAAATAATAAGACTCTCGCCACCAACAATACTGAAAACTGTGAAATCCTGGCTGAATATTTTGAGACACTCCTAAACTGCTAAACACCCATCCAGACTCAGTTTTACGCAACCAGAAACATTACCAACACATTCAACACCTCCGACACGAGAGGAAATCACAAACATAATCAAAAATCTCAAAAACAGGAAAGCATGTGGAGAAGACACAATTACAGCAGAAATGCTCAAGCTTGGGGGAGAAACATCAGTAGAAGCACTACACAAAGAACTTGAACAAGTATGGGAAACCAAGAAAATCCCAAGCCACTGGAAAACTGCCCTACTTCACCCTTTGTTTAAAAAAGGTGACAAAAGGGATGTTAACAACTATCGTGGAATATCGCTTCTCCCAGTCCCATACAAAATTCTATCAAAAGCCCTGCTCAATCGTGTATCACCAATTATAGAGGGAAAACTTGGAGAATATCAAGCTGGCTTCAGACCAGGAAGATCCTGCGCCGAACAAATTTTTAACCTCAAAACAACAATGAACTATTTATCTACAAGGAGCAAGAAATATTTCACAACATTCATTGATTTCAAAAAAGCTTATGACTCAATCGATAGGGACACACTCATCAAAACACTTCGAGAATATGAAATAGATGAAACAACAATCACCATAATCAAAGAAACATTAACAAATACATCAAAAGTAAAATTCCAAGGAGAAATTTCACGGCATTTCGAGGTCAAAACCGGCGTCAGACAAGGAGATGCGCTGTCCCCGGTACTCTTCAACTGTGTTCTGGATAAAGTCATAGCAGTATGAAGAAAACTCACGCAAAAACATGGAGTTGAGAAAGTCCAAATTGGAGGGAAGTGCTACAAAGCCATTGAAACCACCTGTTTTGCCTTCGCCGACGATCTCGCCTGTTTAGCTTACACACAAAAAGACACAATAAAACAAATAGAATTACTTAAAGAAACTGCTGAAAAAGCAGGCTTGCAAATTTCATTTGAAAAGACAGAAATCATTACAAATATCAAAAATCCACCAAAGAAAGTAACTACGAAATACGGGAAAATACAGGTATCTAAACATTTTAACACATTCCGGTCGTTGTCCGTAGAAACTACGAGCGCGCATTTATTGCCGTAACAGTCGGCGCTCGGAGATTCTCCGAGCGCCGCCTTCTCGATTATTATTTCAGGTTGCGGCGCATTATATCCGTGCAGTGACATCTGGAGTTGAGTGTTTCGGTCTTGTAGTACATCGGACGACCGCTAGATGGTGTTCCTGCATCCTCTAAGCGCTATGTCACTCAAAAAAGGCGCCAAAACAATTCCCGCGCATTCACTCTTGCAGTGTGCTTATGTAGTTGTCTTTATCGCAAACGTTTGTCGTAAAATGGGGGACAGTTTGACTGAAGAGGAAATTCTGAGGCTGCTGGAAGAATCTGGATCTGAAATTGACGATGATGGATTTCAAACTGAAAATAGTTCTTCTGAAATAGATGGTAATTATAATGGTCAGTCATTGTGTTTACGAATCACAATTATAATCTCGGCAGTTTCACTGACTTATGTCATTTATTTCGAAGGTAACAACGAGTGGTCCGAAAATGAAAATGAGCTATCAGACGTATTAGAAGAGTGTGAAGCTCCCATTCAAAAAGGCAGAGGCAGAATACAACAACAGCAGTCCCAAAACAACGTTGTTGAATGGGTAAATGACGATGTCCTACAACAATTACCGCTCTTTGAAGGCGTAAGTAATGTCTTGGCACCTTTGAGCGCCGAAAGCACTGAATTTGACTGTTGGAGCGTCTTTATTGACGCAAATGTCATCAAAAATATAAAGACAGAAACAAACCGCTACGCTGCAGCAACAATTTCCAAATTGCGGATGCAAAATAAAATAACTTCCAGGTCGCTTTGGGCCAATTGGTCTGCTGTGAAGCTACATGAGATGTATCAGTTTTTTGCTATAATTATTCACATGTGCCTTGTACACAAACCAAATATTACGGACTATTGGAGCAATGACCTAATGCTAGATTCCTCCTTACCTGCAAAAATCATGAAAAGAGACAGATTTAGGTCAATTTACTTTATGCTTCACGTAAATAACAACGACAATTATGTACGAAGGGGTCAACCAAACCATGATCCTATACACAAAATCCGACCTTTTTTTGATAACTTTGTACTGAAAAGCAAGAACAGTTTTTCTCCTGGCGAGAATCTCACAGTTGATGAAGGTTTATGTCCATTCAGAGGGAGAATTCGATTTCGAGTATATATCAAGAACAAACCGAGCAGGTATGGTATAAAATTTTTCATTCTAAGTGATTCAGCAACAGGATATGTTTTGAACTGTGAAGTGTACACCGGTGCAGGTGAAAAAGACAACAGTGCAGATTCAGTGGTGCTACGTTTGTGCAACAGTTATCTACGTAAGGGTCATACATTGTACATGGACCGCTTTTATACTTCTGTAAAATTATTTGAAAAGTTGTTTGATGAGGGCACATCTGCTGTTGGCACAGTAATGAGAAACAGAAGAGGCCTACCACAGGAATTCAAACAGAATAAACTAAGAAGAGGTGAAATCGTATTCAAGAGAAAAAATTCCGTGCTAGCACTTCACTGGAAAGATACTAGGGATGTGTTTGCCCTTTCTACCAAACACAGAATGACAAGTAGTGTTACTAAGACAAAATCCAAGGCTGGAATGGTAGAAAAACTGAAGCCTGATCTCATACTTGATTATAATAAAAATAAAACTGGTGTTGATCATGGAGATCAGCTGGTGACCTACTATTATTTTCAACGACGAACAATGAAATGGTGGAAAAAGGTATTTTTTCATGTATTTATGATGTGCGTGGTCAATTCTTACATTCTGTACAAGAAACTTCGGCCTGTCTCTCACAAACGAACCAGCTTGTTTACTTTTATGGTGAACCTGGGAAAACAAATACTGGAGAAATCCGGCGAAGTTTTCAACGAAAATGAAAAGCAGGGTTCAGCAGCAAACAGGCTAACAGCAAGGCATTTCCCCCACTCACGTCCCATCGACAACAAGCAAGAAATATGCATCAAGATATTGCATTGTTTGCTCTGAGAAGGGCGCACGGAGTACTGGCAAACGAGTGAGAAGGGAGACGAGATGGTGGTGTGAAGAATGTAATGTAGGATTGTGTCTACCTGACTGTTTCAAGCAATATCACACAAAGACAAATTTTACTCAATGAAAAGAGTTGTAAAAATTCAATGAAATAATTTTGTACATTTATTTTATAATAAATTCTGATTTCTTGCAATTTCAAACTTTTTTTCTACCTCTGAATCATCTAATTTTCAAAATATAATAATTCTGTAAATATATGATATCTTACAAAAAACTTTAAACAAATGTTTAGATATAGGATGATAACACACACATCAGTTAAAAGGTTTTGCTTTCCTTCATTACCTTTTGGTCAGGAGCCATGTAAAAAAGGCGCAAAAGTCTACGACTTCTGAGGGATTGCAGTAGTATCTGTGGCCCGACTGCAATGTGTTAAATATCTTGGTGAACTAATTCAGCCTGTGGCAAAAGGTCATCCAGCCTGCAGGGCTAGAATACAAAAACTAGAGACAGCAACTCACTACTGCAGACAAATGTATTCAAAAAAATGTATATCCAAAAACATTAAACTCAGACACTACCAGACTGTCATTAGACCGCAGATACTATATGCATCAGAAACACTGGCAAATTTTACATACGCAGAACAGATATAAAATCGTGAAAGAAGAATTGTGAGGACAATTCTTGGACACAGGAAAATAACAGATGATCAAGGCAAGCCTGTATACAGACTAAAAAGCAACAAAGAAGTGTATACGAAGTGCAGCAAAATTACAGACGAAATTAGAAAAAGAAGATGCTCTTTTTATGCTCACATCATGAGGATGAACCCGAATAGGCTTACAAAACAAATATTTTCGTACATCGCAAATCTAAAAAATAAAAATTTATGGTTTATCAACACAAAGAGATCTAAAAGAAATGGACATAGACCAGGAAACAATATTTAACAGAAACCTTTTTAGAAAAAAACTGAATTCATTCACAGGTTTCGGTATGAAAAGTAAGAAGACTTGTGGAACTAAACGGTCTGAAGAGAGAAAAGCCGCCTTCAGCGCAAGAATGAAAGAAGTGTGGACTGAGAGAAAGAAGACTTCCCAGAAGCGCAAGAAATAACTGTTTTCACGGTCTTTAACGGCCAAATTTGTATTATATATATATATATATATACCAAAGCCAGTCGGGCTAAACGAGGTACTTGCCCTATACGCCGATGACACAGCGTTCTGGTGCCACGCCCCAACAACCGAAATGTCAGAGAAAACCAACAGATACATAAAATCACTAGAAAAGTGGATGTCCGCATGAAGAATTCGACCAAACCCGGCCAAATCACGGCTACTGATAATCCACCACAGAAACCTCACACAACATAAACAGCAAAACCCTGAAGATGTGGAAATAACACTCTGGGGGCAAAAAGTAGAGCCAAAGAAGACAGCCAAATACCTAGGCCTAGAGATTAACAACCTACTCAATTGGAGAAACAACGCAACACAAAAAATAGGTATTGCAAGCACAAAACTAGCCAAAATCAAACTATTACAACACAGAAACGGAGGTGCCACAACAGCAATCGTGATACATATATATATAAAATGTACATAAGGCCAATACTAAAATACGCAGGAATAGCATGGTGCGGAAACATAACATAACCGAATTAAATCTACAGATAGAAGAATGCTAAGAACACTAGCAAGAAAGCCACGAGAAAGAACGACAACACTGCACACAACTCTCGATACAGACTCAATGAAAGAGCGATTAATAAAGCAGATAGCTACATATGGTGACAGACTTATCACGAACGAGACCATTACAGACAATCATCAAACCGCAATTCCACCTCAATCTACCACGCTATAAGCATCCTTACCCACCACAAATCGACGCAATAGCAACAGAACAAATTCACCCCGGAAAACACAAGGATTTAGAAGCAATTACAACAGGAAAACAACTACCAGAGCACCTGCAATTCCACAGCACACCAGACTAAATAAGAGACAGAAAGAAACAGAAAAGACACCCAACCCTGGCTGAGGTTTTATGGGGTTTCCCCTCAGCTGTACGACAAATGTCAGGGTTGTGCATAGTACCCAAATCCAACAAACCAACTAATAAAAAAAAATAAAAAAATAGGATTATAAAATAGAAAGTAAGACCAAACCTACCCAATTTATCAAATAAAAAGTGCCACAACAGCATAACATAAGGATAAGCTAAGGTTCCAAAGTGGCATTAAGCCCTCCATGAGCCCGCCCCACCCTTCCGGTGGAGGAATGAAAGTTAAACAAAAAAAGTGCGGTGGAAATCACGAACTTACACGGCGCGACACAAAAAACCCAGAGAAGTGCTCCAACTGCGACAGTGACCACTCGGCCTTGTCATACAAATGCCCCAAACGGCCTAAAGTTGCAGAAAAGGAAGAACTCCGTGCATCTACTAAGATTATGGATGAACCTACACCCGTCCCCCCTGCAGATGACCTACAACAGGAGATCGTCCTGAAAAACGACTTCCTCCGCACACTTACTGGAGCACTCTTCAGTCTTTTTCAAGACCGGCGAGAAGAAATCGTAAAAACTGTAAACCAGGTGTCACAACAGTTACTACACGAAAGTGTCAAGGCAACCCATTCGGGAGTTTGCCTCTATGTTACAGTGGCAAACAGGGTCAGTCCGGCAACACAGCTGGACATAACACACACTCCACAAACACCCACACAGCACCAGACACCCACCACACAAACACCCCAACCGCAACACGCGCCCGCACGAACAAAAAACGTCACACAAAACACACCACACTCACACACAACCAAAAACAAAACATTAAGTCGCGGAACCAACATGGCCGACCACCAACAGCTGAATCTCCTCTTCGCCAATGCAAGAGGAGTTAAAGACAGGCGGACACTCCTTACGTACACGTTGTTGCGCAACAACATACACGTAGCCGGCATCGCCGAAACGTGGCTGTCTGACAAAACAATGCAACATACCAAAATGCAACTTTTTCCACAAAGGCAGAGACGGTAGAGGCGGCGTCGCACTGTAAGTGCACAACACAATAGCAGCAACTGAAATCCCTTCCCCCGCGCAGCTTGGAGACACAGAGATCGTCGTGGTCAAACTCAAGGGCCACAATGCAACGACTATAACAATTGCATGTCTTTACAACCCTCCAAATAACTCCCTCCCGATCCATACGATACACCTCATGACGAAAGAAAGATTCATCCTATTAGCTGACTTGAGTGAGTGACATGAAAGATTTGGTGACCATAGCACAAATCACAACGGACAAATCCTCTTCGACCTTCTGACGACGGAACCTGTAGACCGCCTCCCCATCTACCAACCCACCTTTATAGGCCACCTAAGAACGTCAGCGCCCGATAACGCCCTATACAGCCCTGCCATGAGTGACTCAATAGCCAATGTGGAAGTCGGCAACTCAAAAACAAGTGACCACCTCCCATCCTTTTTCCACAAACGCAATAGCCCCACCCAATCCTCCACCAATCAGACGAACCATACGACAGTATTCAAACGTCGACTGGAATAAGTACAAAGATGTACTCGAGCTGTGCTGGGACCCAGCTGCGCCGCAGCACGAAGCGTCATTCGCTCTGCGAACGTCGATGAGTGCGGACGCATAGCTCTGGGTGTCTCGCTGGGCGTGGGCTTGCTACGTTCACTTGTGTTAACGTGCCACAGCAATGCCTCTGCGACGTGGTTACCGTCGTCGCTGGCGGCGCAGTGTACCTGCGTATCGCAGTTTGAAGGCGATTGATATTGACTTGGCTGGGCAGTTTAATAAACAGCAATTGATTGGATGTCCAAATGTTTTTCGTGGACTCCATCTGAATTTCATTTGTAATGTACAAGTAGTGTTTGGAGGTATTACATGGCTGACATTGGCTGTTGTATGGGGCAACCAAGCAGATTACGGTGGCCTTGAGGCATTTCCAGATGCTAACATTTTGACATGGAAAACGTGGAGTATTGCTGAGACTACAGGACTGTTGGCCAAACAGCCTTATGGTACTCTTGTTCCAAGCATGCCATTTGTGTTGTCTACATCTACAAAGACGTGTTAACCCTGCTGTTCTGTTCGGGTCTATATGACCCGAAACGAATATGAACGTTATTTTACATTATGTAAATACCAATATATATTTATGAAACTTTGTGACTTTGTCTGAAAATGGATGAGCAGCATGTGTTTTAAAAGGTTTTAAAAAAGTTTAAGAAGTTTGGGCTTCAACTGTAATAGTTGCATATGTAATGTTCGGGTCATAATGACCCGACACAAATATGTTTAGTGTAACTCGTATTTATTTCTAAAATCTGGAAATGGCGAAAATTATTTTTGTTGTGTTGTGTGGGAATAGTGACTGCATCATTCCAACTTACTCTCAACAATCACCTAAAGCTCCATGCGTTCACAACAATGGGCTTGTTTGTTGCTTTCCCCAGGAAATAATAATTGGCAGTTCTCAATAATTGGAATGCTTTGTTTCTGCCCAGTTTGACTTGTGACACCATGGCGATGAGACCATTGAATGATCGTGAGTTGGAAGAAATAGTAAATGCCTCACCAGATGAAGGATCACTTTCTGAGTTTGAAGATCACATCAGCAATGCATCTGAAAGCGAGTGTTCCGATGACAGTTACGACAGTCCACAGCCCATACAAAATAGTGTAGAGACTTTTCTTTCTAAAAATGGGAATATAGAATGGCAGTTGCATCCACCAGCACAACATGGTCGCCTACCAGCTTCGAACATCATCAAGAGTACCCCAGGAGTTACCAGGTATGCAGTCAGCAGAATATCTGATGTAAAATGTTCATTTGAAGCAGTATTTCACACAGCGCTTCAAAATGAAATAATAGAGATGACAAATATTGAAGGGCAGCGAGTTTATGGTGAACAGTGGACAGATATTGATGGTTCTGTTTTCCATGCATACTTAGGACTCTTACTCCTAGCGGGTGTATATCGATCTCATGGGGAGTCTACAAAAAGTTTGTGGGATAAAGATACTGGGCGAAACATATTTCGAGCAACCATGTCTCATGAAACATTCTGTAAGATATCACGTGTCCTGCGATTTGACAAGAAATCTACTAGAGAGGAAAGACGACGTACTGACAAACTTGCCGCAATTCGTAGTATTTGGGAGAAGTGGGTAGAGGTCCTTCCTAAACTGTATAATCCAGGAGAAAATGTTACTGTTGACGAGCAGTTAGTAGCATTTAGAGGTCGCTGTCCATTCAAGCAGTATATCCCAAGTAAACCGGCAAAATATGGGATCAAAATATGGACCATGTGTGACAGCAAAACTTCATACGTACTGAAAGCCCAAATTTATACAGGAAAGGTGAGTGGAGCGGCACCAGAAAGAAATCAGGGAATGAGGGTGGTATCTGATCTCACTTCTGAGTTACGTGGTCAGAATATCACGTGTGACAACTTTTTTACGTCGTACAATTTGGGGCAGCTGCTTCTGAAAAGGAAATTGACTATGTTGGGAACTATACGGAAAAATAAGCCGGAGCTTCCACACAAAATGACCAACAAGGAGGTACACAGCTCTTCATTTTACTTCACAAATGACACTACTGTGGTTAATTATATTCCTAAGAGACACAAGAATGTTGTACTTATGAGCACTCTCCACCATGATGCGGAAATCAGTGACAGGGCTGATAAGAAGCCAAAAATGATTTTGGACTATAATTCAACCAAAGGTGCTGTAGACACGCTTGATCAGTTATTAGGTACATATACATGCAAACGAAAAAGTAATAGGTGGCCAATGATAGTTTTCTACAATATTCTTGATGTTTCTGCTTATAATGCATACGTTTTGTGGATTTCGGTTGACCCTAATTGGAATGCAAGCAAATTGACTAGAAGGAGAATATTCTTGGAGGAACTTGGAAAGTCACTGATAAAAGAACATATTGCATCAAGAACGCATTTCCCAAGAACAGAAGATTCTTTGAGAATGGTCACAAGCATCCAAAACCCGAATGATGTGGGTGGTGTGTCAGAATCGGTAACAACAAGAAAATCTACAAAACGTGCACGCTGTAAGTTCTGTCCATCAAGTAATGACAATAAAACAAACATGGTGTGTGGAAAATGTAGTAAACATATTTGCAAGAAACATGTAACCTACTTGTGTCCACAGTGCAAGCAGTAAGAAAAGAACTGTAGTATTTTATAAGATGATTGTATTGAAAATTCTGTTGTTTCAAATTTATGTGAATACTTGTGCCTAAACTACAATCAGTAAGAAGAGAGGATTCTAAAGTTGTAGTGCTTTCTATGTTGGAATGTAATAAAAAAACTGTAGTGTGTTCTGTACTGTAGTGTGCTCTAAGATGAATATCTGTAATGACAACTGTCTGTTGTTAGAAAATGTCAATACTTACGTCTAAACTGTCAACAATAAGAATAGAAGTATGGAAAAACTGTAGTGCTTTCTAAGTTGAATGCCTGTAATGGAAACTGTCTGTTGTTTCAAATTTATGTGCATATTTAAATGAAAAATATCCCTCAATAAAGTTGTATGCATTGTTATTATTATTATTATTACCATTATTATTATTATTATTATTATTATTATTATTACTAACAAGGTACTGGAATAGAACAACAATGTCGATAGCTAAAACTGTACCAAAATTTATGTTTCTAAAGCATTTTGATATGTCGGGTCATATTGACCCGAACAGTATATATGTCAAGTAAAAGTGAACAGAACAGCAGGGTTAAAAGAAGTATTCTCCTTCCCATACGGCAACAACTTCGACGAGGTTTTCAGACGAACAGTAGAACTCCGACTCCCTTGACTACTCAACACACAAACAGTAGAGACGGAAAACGAATACTCCAACTAAATCAATAACTATACAAAGAAAGACGGACACATACCTAAAACGACTCGAAGATTGGATGAAAAATAAGGGAGAATTAGACCCAATCCAGGAGAGAGACAAACTGTACTTTTTCGACACAGAAACTTGACCAAAAAGAGAGAAAAACGACAATGACATA
Source organism: Schistocerca nitens (assembly GCF_023898315.1). NCBI lineage: Eukaryota > Metazoa > Arthropoda > Insecta > Orthoptera > Acrididae > Schistocerca > Schistocerca nitens. The sequence continues at coordinate 143,834,130 of NC_064625.1, forward strand.
CAATTGACACTCTGGAACACGCCACTCAGACTTGTCAACACGGCCAGGTACCTTGGCGTGTTCCTAGACAAACATATGAACTGGCATACCCACCTGAATTACCTCCTAGACAAAACCAGAGAACATCGAAGACTGATAAGACAAGTACAAGGACGCCTCCGTGGCTGCAGCACGGAAACAGCCATACACACCTACAAAACTTTCATCAGACCTGTCCTCGAATACGCCAGCGCCCCGCTGGGAGGCATTCCGCACACGGCAGCAGACAGACTGTACAGTACGGAAAGACGACTGCTCCACAACCTCGCGAGACTCCCGGCAAGGATGCCCAGCAACGACGTATATGAAATAGTAAACATAGAACCACTCCAGACATGACTGACGAAACTACGTGCGAACTACGGACAACGAGTACTAACGCAAAGACCTGACATGGAAAGCTTAACAGCAACAAGACCACAAACTCGTCGACTTCCCAAGCACAAGTATATCTGCCAAACGCGTACAGTAGCTCAAAACAAAGCAAACCACTCTCCAGATCTAGCCCCCACTATGGAACCGCTGATAACAGAGGTTGCAGGGCTTACCAGGAAGCAGCAGAAGCTTACAGAACGGAAATCCAACACCACCAGCAAAGACAAGCAAGACAACAACAACAGATAAGACCAACAGCGATGCCAACACCGGCAGAGGCACACCAAAGAGGGAGAAGAAGATCATGGGGCAACATAAACACGCAAGGAACAGAACCAACAACAAGCAACCAGCAACCAACAACAAGGAATGATGGAAGGAATCAAGGGCTTCATTGACGAAGTAAAATCCATCTGGGCATCCTTCAACTAGAGGCAAGTCCTGAACACAGCACTAACAACATTACAAGAAGTCAACTCTGCACCTGACGCCATGTCAAAATTGATAGCTATCGCTCGAGAAGCGATGAAGATATTTGAAATCTTTAATGGAAATTAACAGGAGAGGACAAAAACTACTACGCATCTGCAATTTTAACGCATGTGGAATCAAAAACAAAAGGGACCTCCTAAATGAATTCATTGAGCAGAACAAATTAGACGTACCCATGGTCACAGAGACCCACCTACGACCATCCCAAAGCTGCAAACTGAGAATCATGATATGCCACCGCACAGATAGAGTTAACAGGATGGGTGGAGGAACTGCCATATTCCTCAGGCAAAACATAATGCACCACCCAGAGCCAACTCCGCCAATGGCAGCACTTGAGGCAACAATGGTTAACATAGAGACGACCAATGGCAAACTGCTACTAGTAGCAGCGTACCTCAGCCCAAGAGCAAACCTGGATGAAAACGACCTAACACAGATATTCGACAATCACGACCGCATCCCACTGGCAGGCGGCCTAAACGCGAAAAACGAAGCATGGAACGCACACAGGAGCAACGCTCGAGGAGAAGCGCTACAAAACCTAGAAGAAAGACTCCAAGCCGTCGTCACAGCGCCCCTATAAGCGACATATGTACCCTTCAACAGCAGACAACAACCAGACGTCCTGGACATATTCATCGTCAAGAACATGGACCCAGAAACGGATATGCAGGTTAGAAACAGACTAACATCGGATCATCTTCCAGTAATTACACAAATAGGGGAGACAAAACAGAACAACAGACTGGAACCAATTCAGCTGCTGGCTAAACAACAATGTCAACCCCACAGCCCCACTCAGAGAACAACAAATTGAGGAGGCTATTGGTACCCTCTCTGACAAAATCAAAAACGCTCAAAGAAAGGCCACAATCAAAACGACATTCGCGGAAGAAAAGTACAACGAGCTCCCATCATTGATTCAAGATTCCTCAAAAACAGAGCGAGAAAGCGATGAATTCCATACAGAAACCCACAAGACAGAAGAGAGGTGAATAGACACACGAGAAATACACAAAATAGTGCTAGAATGGAAGGCGGAAAAGTGGGAGGACCGCATGAGTGAGCTCACACTCAGAGGAAGATACGACTGGAAGCTGATCCAAAGCTTGAAGAACCCAAAACCAAGGAAGTCAGCACTAGTGGACGGAAACACCATAGTATCTGACGGACTAAGACACGCAGAGCTCTTTGCCCAGACCTACGAGGAGCAGAACAAAATAGAAGAGGAGGGCAACCCAACACAGGAAGAGACAGAATTCGCCAGACACGTCAACCAGGAGGCTGACGCAATCAAAAACACGCCAGCAGATGACAGGCAGAACTGACGACACCAACAGAGGTCCGAAGAATAATATCAAGATTAGGAACGCGCTCAACACCTGGACCAGACAACGTCACAAATGAAGAACTAAAACACATCCCACGACGACCGCTGGTTCTACTAACACGCATCATAAATGCATGCACGATACTCAACTACTTCGCAGTTGCGTGGAAAATTAGCAAGATTGTACCGATACCCAAGGCAGAGAAAGACCTGAAGAAACCCAAGAACCACTGCCCGATTAGCTTACTCTGCACCATGTCAAAGCTACTAGAAAGAGTCCTACTCCCACGAATAAGACAACCTCTCCTGGACGGAAACGTCATCAGGCGAGAACAATTCGCGTACCAGCAAACACTATCAGCAGAGCTCCAACTCCTAAGAGTCACGGAGGAGATTATGAAATCAATGAACCTGGCAAAATACACTGCAGCACTAATGCTGGACGTAGAAAAAGCGTATGACAAGGTGTGGAGAAACAATCTGCTGGTGAAATTAAAAGAAAACACGGACATTCCCAGATGCTACCTACGCATAATCAACAGCTTCTTGACAGACAGAAGATGCTTCGTAAAAGTAAACGGGTAGAGATCAGAAACAAAGATCTTGGAGGAAGGAATACCACAGGGGTCGGTACTGTCTCCCACCCTCTTCACAGTGTACGTGAATGACATCCCTAAAACAGAGGACACAGTACTGGCCCAATTCGCTGATGATACAGCAATACTCACAAGTCACAGAAGGTTAGACACCACAATAAGAAGACTACCGGAGCAAACAAACCAAACTGAAAAATGGGCCAGATACCGGCGCGTGTCAGATCTGTTAGGGTCGGACCCATCTGCCAGATACCTAACGGTGCCAACAAAAGCAGAGACCGACACCCCTTGCCAGCCAACCTTTCCGCGTCTCGACACGGAACAGATCCCAGTCACACTAACGATACCGGTAACTCAAAAAGAAAATGCCCCTGGCTGCTACGAGGTCAACAGGACCGACCTCACGGGCAGCCAGGGCGGGATGAGCCCGAACTCGCGATTGCTGTTGATCAAAGCAATCACGGGTCTCACCGGAAAGGACAGGAAAAAGTACGAAAAGAAACTCGAAAGGGCATCGAAACAACCGAAAATTTGGCCCAACGGTGACAAAACACCACCCAACGCCCGCCTACTGAAGAGTACAGATAGGAAGGCAAAAAAGTCACCAAAACGCAACAAAATGGTTACATCTGGGTCACTGACAAAAAAGCCCAAGACCACCTCGCGTACACCCATCGCTGCGCGGTGACCGGAAGTGGCAGACGCGGTCGGGTCGGCCGCGGCTGAGCCGACCGCGTCTGCCAATACAAAGGCCGATCAGGCCAAGTGTAGCAGCGGTCAGCAGGGTCAGACAGACGAACAAAGGCTTGGGCGCGCCCCGAGGCTGGGGAGACACGCGAAAGCACGAAAGCGCGAAGACGAGTGCGCGCGCGAGGCAGGAGGAAACCGATGCCGCCGGCGCGGGCTCGCCGATGCGCGAGAGTGCTGGAGCAGAAGAACCTCGGCGCGTTGCCGAAGTGTGCGTTGAGGGAAGCGAAGGACACGGAAGCAGCGCAGGGATCAATACACACGAAACAGATGATGAGGGATTCCAGCTGGCAAGAAAAACCGCCAGCCGATTACCCTCCGTCACGCCAGCCCCAATCCACACCATCAACAGGTTCGACGCGATGCGAGAATCCGCGGACGAAGAGTTACATCAAGCAGACGATTATGAGGTGAAAGATCAGGAAAAAAGCCTCAGAATCCCACATATTGTCGTGCAGTTCGAACACAACTACAAAAGAACTGTACGACATTATAAAGAACACACTAGGGGAAAACAGGTTCACTGCCAAAACAACCGACGGAGACAAAGTAAAAATCAGCCTCAAAAACGTCGATGATTACAAGGCAGTGACGAAGGTGCTCGAGGAAACGAAATTTCACTTCTACACCTTCCCACTAGCTGCGAGAAAACCACTCAGACTCGTGTTCCGTCGGGTACCACACACCACTGACATTGCGGACATCAAAAAATTCCTGCAGGAGGAAGGGTTCGAGGTTAGCTCGGTTGTCTTGACGCGACCGAACCGACCCTGGCCCCTTCATACGGTCACCCTCCCAGACTCTGCACAAAACCGAAAGATCTGGGAGGTGAAAAAGATCTTAGCATCAGTGGTCACGCCCGAAAAACTAAAAAAGAAATCGGGCCCAGGGCGCTGCTACAACTGCCAGGCCCTTGGGCACATCGCGCGAGACTGCACGAAGCTAGTGATGTGCGTCAGATGCGCTGAACAACACACCTATAAGCAGTGCAAACTACCAAGGCGGGAGGGTAAAGAGAAGTGCGCAAACTGCAACGGAGCGCACCCAGCTAGCTACCTAGGATGTCCCGAATACAGAGCTTTAAGGGGACAGGCACAGGGGTAAAAACAACACCAAAACACCGCAGTACAACAAAAACACAGCAGCTCCCAAGCCACCTCCCTCTCCACCCCAGATAAGACAAAACAACACCGTCAAAACACAGGCCTTCACCTCCGCCGCCTACTCTCGTGCACTTGTCGGTGACCCACCGAACCACCTACCTCCACCACAACACAGTAGTAACCAGGTTCCCCAAACTGATTAAAGTCCCACGGAAGTCCGTCCTCCCTGTCCCCCACAAACCAGTCCGCGAGAGGCAGCCGAGTCTGTTGCAATCCAACAACTCGCGCCGTCCATCCGACTGCTACAGGCGCAGACGACCCAGTTAGTAGGTATTCTAGCAACACTGACCCAGCTCCCCACCGACCTCAGATCGGCAGAACAGCAGTCGTCTGTAGCAGCGACAACCTCAGGAAAGTCTGTCACCCCACAATGGATAGAAGACCTAATACACAGGGTCTCAAAATATGCGCGTTCAACGCAGACCACCTTACTCGCCAACCCAGGGAGTTTAGAGAATTCATGCAGGACTAAAACGTTGACATATGGCTAGTGGGCGAAACATTCCTCAAACCAGGAATAAGAGTTTCTGTACGAAACTACAATTGTTACAGAAACGACTGACCCACTCACGAAGGCGGTGTCGCGGTATATGTCAAAAAAGGAATCAAACACCACCAAATATACCCTCCATCCCCCACCCCAATACAGCAGAAACAGAAACGGCGGCAATAGAAGTGGCCACAGCAACCAGCCCCGTAACAGTCGTTGCAGTGTATCGCACCCCTTCCCGAAGACTAGAAGAGGACGACATAGCTGCACTAAGCCGTATTAGAGGCAAACTATTAATAGCAGGGGACCTAAACGCCAAGCAGGCGGACTGGAACTCGAGACTCCAAGATCAAGCTGGTAACAACTGCAACGACTCGCGCGCACACACCAGTTACAAATATCGGGCCCAGAGGAACCGACACACTTCCCAAAGAACGGAGGAAAACCGGACGTGCTCGACATTGCCATTACAAAGAATCTGGTGGGCTTTGTATCCGCGACATCGGGAAACAGAATGTCGTCGGACCACAATCCAGTGATTTTCGAGGTCGACATGGGAGAAGGGATCTATCTCACAACGGCATGCAACGTACAAGCGCATCAATAAAGAGAAATTCAGCAACGCAGTAGCTGCTGAACTTGCCCAGAGCTCGCCTCCAACCGCAGAACAGGCGCTAGACGAGCTCACAAAACTGATCCTACAAGCTGCTGAGGGAGCCACACCGCCTCCTGCCCCCCCCCCCCCCCCCAGCTCCAGGCAACTCCCTCCGCACTTGCTTGCGCAAATACGGCACAAAAACAGGATCGCCAAAGAGTGGAAGCTCACCAGACACAGGGATACACAGAGGCTACTCAATAGGTTACAGTGAGAGTTGAAAGATCTCAATGAGTACCGCAAACAACAATGGTCGGCAAGGCTCTCAGCTCTCTAACTAGAGGACAACAGTTTATGGCAAGCCACCAGCAGTTTACGAGAAGAAGCCCGAAAATGCCACCACTGCATGGCGAACGCGGACTGCAGTTCGGCCCCATCGACAAAGCTAACGCACTACCCGACGTGTTCGAGAAGCAGTTCAGACCAGCAGAAGTACAGGACAGAACACGTCGCAACAGTCCGCCGAGAACTTGTGTTTCTGGAAGCATGCGACGATGACTACACGCCACTCTTCAGTACTGAAAACGTGGCGCGCTGCATCAAGTCCCTGCCCACCAGGTAGACCCCAGGACATGACCAGGTCACAAACTAATTACTGAAACTCCTCCCGCCTCTGGCAATAACCCACTTGACCGACGTAGTTAACGTACTGACGCGATCACAAAAACTCCCGGCGCAGTGGAAGCATGCAGAAGTCATAGCGATCGCGAAACCAGGAAAAGACCCGGTGTTCCCGCAACATTACAGACCAATTAGTCTACTGCCTACCCTCAGTAAACTTTACGAGTGCATCCTACTTACCCCCATACAGGACCATATCACAAGAGAGCAGATACTGCCGAAATTCCAATTCAGCTTTCGGCAAAGACACTCCGCCGCGCAACAAATCATGAGGGTGGTTGAAGCAGCCACGGACAGCTCCAACCGAAAGGGCTACTGCGGGCTTGTCTCGTTTGACGTAGCAAAAGCCTTTGACTCAGTCTGGCACACCGGGATAATACATAAGATGTGCACCCTACGCTTCCCCGGAAAGACCGTCAAAATAGTAAAAAACTCTCTCTCCGGTAGGACTTTCTCAGTTAAGACCGATGGATCATTTTCGACCAGGAGAAGAATCAGTGCAGGCGTGTCCAAGGGCTTGGTCCTGAGACCCGTCCTCTACAGTGTCTACTCTGCTGACATCCCTACGACTCAGCATGTACACACTGCACAATACGCGGATGACACTGCATTCTTCTTCTGCTCGACAAACAGGAACCTGGTTACAAGGCGACTGCAAACCGCCCTAAACAGGACGGAAAACTGGGCCAAGCAGTGGCGCATCACAATCAATTCAGTCAAAACACAAGCCATGCTGCTCATCAGACGCTACGGCAAACGCCGACCTCCAAGACAGCCATACCAACTGCTGCGATTGCAGGGGCAGAACCTGCCATGGAGAAGTTCTGCGAGGTACCTCTGTGTCACATTTGACAGGCGCCTGACATGGAAGTGTCACATACAGGAACTTCGCAGAAAGGCTCATGCCAAAATGCAGATTCTGTACCCTGTATTGAACAGCACCAGTTCCCTCGATCCAGCAACAGGAGTATCGATCTACCGAAGTCTCATTCGACCGATACTGGAATATGCTTGCCCTGTATGGGGCTACGCAGCCAGATCGACGGTAGATCGCTTACAGAAGGTACAAAATAGAGCGTTAGGATGTGCCTTACACATCCCCACGCGCTTCCCCGCGGCAGACCTGCATGAAGCTGCAGACATCGAGCCGTTATCAACACGTTTCCGTGTCCTGGCAGAAGCCTTCTACGCCACAGCGCGAAACTCACAAAACGAGCTAATTAACAACCGTGGGCAATATGAACAACAAAGGGACAGATACAATAGACGAAACTCGCTACTCCTGCAGTAGCAGAATTAGATAAATTAACAACTCTCAAAAAATAGCAACTTAAAAAAGAACAGCATTAACAACACCACGCAAGGAAAGAGGAGGAAATGTCCAAATGCAACAATAACCTCCACCAACACTCCCTCTTACGGTAGAGGACAAAAAGAGAGAAGAAAGAGACCGGCGCCGGCACGCCACACACATTCGCTGCGTGGCAGTCTGGCGTCGAGCATCGCCTCCGTCAGCCTGTGACACAAAGCCATAGGCCCCCGCTTGTACGGGAGACAAACAAGGGGTGTTCTCGGATGCGTTTTTATTAAAACGTAGACGGCCACTCACTACGAATTGGCACCAGCACCTAAGACGGCGTCTGGTGGACAAAACTTGTCGTTGCGTTTCGCGGGCTGTTGTTGGCGCGGTTTGGTGCGCGCCTTCCTGTTATCACGCGCCGCTTTTCCGGCCACGTCGAGCGCCTCAGCTGCACAGGTACTCCTGCTGCCGCAGATACTAGCTCTGTTCCACGTTAGGGCAAACTGCACGCCAGGGCCTGGTCGATAGCCAGTTACCCGCGCGTGATAGGCTTGTTGGGGTCAGATCAACCTGCTGGAAACCTAACGGTGGCAACCGAGGCAGTGACGGACATTCCCTTGGCAGCCTCCCGTTTCTGTCCCGACATGGAGAAATTGACCCAGTCCCCAGTGGTCCTCACATTCACGAGAAATGCAGAGACGCCTGGCAGCTACGCGGTCCAAAGAACTGACCACACGGACTGCCAGGTCGAAATCAGCCCGAAGTCCAAGCTCTTGCTTGCCAACGCCATCGCGGGACTTACGGGCATAGGCAGAAAAAAATACGAACGGCGTCTAGAAAGAGCGCTAAAACCAAAAGAACAGTCACCAACCCCCACACGATCACAGAAATCGAGCAGCGGAGCGCGGCAGAAAAAGACCTCCACAAAAAAACCGCGCAGCTCTCCAACACACAGAAAACAGAAGCAGACGCAAACACCATCGCGCAAACGCAAAATCTCGCAGCCGCCAGCAGACCCGAGCGCGGAGCAGCAGACCGCACAAGCGAGTGCTGAACAACAACACACAAAGGCGGCAGCCCACTGCGGAAGCGGAGAGGGCGACCGCGCACGCGAACAAAGCACTCAGGTATGCGGTCGGCTGCCCGAGCCGGCCGCGTCACCCGACCACGTGCAGGAGCGGAGCTGCACAGAACGCGAGCCGCAAGGCGAGGCGGCGGCCGTGGCGCAAGGGTCGACCGGCGGGCGCGGCACGATGAAGTGGCCGCGGCTGGTGGGCCGCAACGAACCGTCACGACAGACGTCGAAGAACTCGTCCACGCCGACATGAACACCACAGCTGACACAGACGAGGATGGATTCAGACTCGCTAGAAAAACAGCCAGTCGACCCTCCACTTCCGACACACACACACACACACACACACACACACACACACACCAGTCACAACACACAACAGGTTCGACGCAATAGACGAACACAACACAGAGACAGCGGCACCTGACGTAACACCAACAAACACGACCAAAACAACAGGGGAAGAGGTGATAAAATACAGAATCCCCCACTCGTAATTCATTACGAGCAGTCGTACAAAACTATCTACGACCTAATCAAACAAGTCCTAGGAGACGGCAAATTCACGGTGAAAACCACAGGGGAGGATAAAATAAAAGTCACCCTGAAAACGGTTGACGAATATAAACAAGTCAAAGAAATGCTACAGAATCACAAAGTACACTGCTACACATTCCCATGTCCTGTCCGGATTTTAACACACTGCGTCTAGATCTTAACCTGCCTTGTACTCTAGATGCCATTTTAGCGGATGACCCACGAGCAGCTGCTCCCGTTCTTCGTTTTATCAATTTGACAAACCTCTCTAAGGACATTTGATGATGCTGTTTTTTAATCCTTTGCCAGTCAGTCTGCCTTTTATCGTGTTTTCCCTTTTAGTTGTTGTTTTAAACTTGTGCCTCGCGGTGCATTCTTAACGTAGTCAGGGCGCTAATGACCATTGAAGTCGTGCGCCCTAAAACCACAAAAAAAAAAAATTCCCAATAGCGGTCAGGAAACCCATCAAGATAGTGTTCGGCGGCATGCCGCACAAAACAAACACGTCAGACATCAAAACATTCCTCGAGGAAGAAGCTTCGAGGTAAGCTCGGTGGTAAAAACCCACCCAAAAAGGCCATGGCCCCTCCACACGGTCACCCTCCCCGACTCAGCTCAGAACAGAACAGGAAGATATGGGAGGCGGATGGAATCCTGGCAGTAGAAGTAACTCTTGAAAAACTGAAAGAGAGATCAGGGCCAGGTAGATGCTTCATCTGCCAGGAAATAGGGCACCTAGCAAGGGACTGCGGTATGCCCATGAGATGCGTCAGATGTGGAGAGCACCACACATATGACGAATGCACAGTACCAAGGGGAGAAGGCAAGGAAACGTGCTGCAACTGCAGAGGAGCACACCCTGCCAGCTACCTAGGGTGCCCTGCATATCGACAAGCCAGGGATCGGCACAGAGGGAAACAAACTCACGGCGACCGCTCTCTAAGAACGGCAAATACAACCGCACCTCAAAAACCGCCCCCCTACCGACAATTTAAACAATCAGCAACCAGAGTGTACGCATCGCGTACATACTCCGCGATCCCAGCAAACTACCCCAACCACTCGACCAAACCAGGTTCCTGGAAACGGAGAATCACCTAGGGAAGCCTCAACCCCGAGGACGGCAGCACGTGGTGGACAGTGAAGTCCTTTCTGCGCAGAAGGCAGCGCGTCCCGCCTCTGCTCGTCCGACAAGACGTCGTCTGCAGCCCTGACGGCAAGGCAGGCGCCCTGGCAGACCACTTCGAGCTGTCATACACCCCGGTGGATGACAACATAGGCGAAGAACACCTCCACCGAGTTGAAGAGCAGCTCCCTGTGTTTCTGGAAGCCGGGGACGAGATCGACCCCATTTCCGACGAGGAGGTGGCCGCGCAGATAATGGCGCTCAACACCAAGAAGGCTGGCGGTGCTGACGGTGTCACCAACCATCTCCTGAAGAACCTGCCGGCGGGAGCTCACCCGTTCCTGGCGGGTATCTTCAATCAGGTCTTTCGCTCTGGGGTCTACCCCTCTGTATGGAAACATGCAGAGGTGGTGGCAATCCCCAAGGCGAACAAGGACCCACAGGACGCCGCCAACTACAGACCCATCAGCTTGCTGCCGGCACTCTCCAAGGTGTTCGAGTGCCTGTACGCCAGACGCCTGCTCCGCCACGTGACAGCGGAGGGCATCATACCTGACGAGCAGTTTGGCTTCAGGAGGGGCCATTCCACCGTCCACCAGCTGATGCGGCTGGTAGAAGAGGCCATGTGCGCCCTGGAGACTCTGGAATACCTTGGGGCGGTGTTCCTTGACGTCTCGAGGGCATTCGACTCCGTGTGGCACGACGGCCTCGTGTACAAACTTTCCGTGCACGGGGTACCGACGTCGCACGGAGTCCTTCTCCGTTAATACCTAGCCGAGCGGTCCTTCCATGCCAGGCTGGACGATGGGACATCCACCCATCGACACATCCGTGCTGGAGTGCCGCAGGGGTCCGTCCTTGGGCCCCTGCTGTACTCCCTATACACCGCCGACGCCCCGCGCGTGACGCCAGTGAAGTTGGCGCTATATGCCGACGACACTGCGCTGTTCGTGCGGAGCACGAAGGCGGTCGAGATGCGCCGTCTTCTCCAACGAGGTTGCGAGGCCCTTGGCGCTTGGTCGACCAGGTGGCGCCTCAAACAAAACGCGGCGAAGAGCCAGGCGGTGGTGTTCACGAGAAGACCACTGCCTCCCGATCTTCCGCCAGTCACCGTCCCATGGAGCGAGACTGGCCGCTACCTGGGTGTCACGTTGGACCACAAACTGACATGGAAGCCGCACATTGAGGACGTCAGGGGCAGAGCAAGAGGGCGCCTACGCGTTCTGTACCCTCTGCTCAATCCTTCGTCTGCGCTGCAGCGTCACCACGGCATCACGCTGTACCTGGCGCTGGTACGTCCAGTGCTGGAATACGCGGCCGTGATGTGGGGCAACGCAACCGAAACACACATCAGCAAGCTGCAGAGGGTGCAGAACAGGGCGCTCAAGCTCGCTCTGCGCCTGCCGAGATTATACTCGATAGCTCGGCTACACGAACAGACTGGAATCCCCCTCCTCCGCGACCGCTTCAAGCAGTCGAAGCGGGACTTCTATGAGCGGGCCGAACGGTCCGAAAACCGGCTCATAAGGGGTTTGGGCCACCCTGCACACCACAGGCCAACCACGCATTGGCCTGACCTGCTGCGGGAGTGAAACTTCCGCAACAGGGCCAGGACATCCCCAGCCAGGAACACCTAGAGGCCAATCCGAGAAGAGAGGCAGTCCTTCCGCAACGAATGGTTTACGCAGGAATAGCAGTAAACTTCTTAGCCTGCTCCTGCACGGGTCAGGGCAGACCCGTAAGGTAGAAGAGTGAGTGAGAAGGCCCACAACACCCTGCGCTGAGCCGCCGCAGCGAGAGGACGCTCTGCCTCAACGCTGCTGCTTTTGCTCCGCTCGCGCTGTTGTTCTCGCGCGTCTTTGTCTGCGCGCCTTTATCAACGTGCGTTGGTCAACGGCGTCTGCGTGGCAGAGGCAAAACCGTCTCTCTCCTGCTGACCACTCACCTGAGAGTTAGTTAGCGGCAGAATTGTCGTGTAAACTGCTGCCGGCTGTGGCACAAATCGATTTGCGTCACGCCTAGGGAACGTTAGGGCACGCCGTGATCCAGGACCCCCTTCACGTGGGACCAGTCCGCGGTCAGTAGAGTTGCAAAATACCATCATTCCATCTCTTTTCAGCTGCCCTATGGACCCTAGCAACTGCGACCTAACCGCCACAGTTCCAGAAAGAGAGGCCGCAGAAAAAGCGTACGAAATGTTCATGCTCTACGAACTTGCCGCCGTAAAGGCGCAACAGCTGCAAAGCGAGACGTCCATGTTGCCGAGTGAACTGCCGCGCTCGGCCACAGAAGAGGAGATTGTTCCGCCGGGAGCCCTGCCGGGCGCAGCAACTCAAGATGATGCTGCTCCGGCGGAGGCGGCCCCGACTAGTGTTGCGCCACCGGACCTGGCTACCCAAGAAGCCAGTGCGCCGCTGGTCGCCCAAACGGGCGATCCCAGTCAAGAAGCAGCTAGTGCGCCAGTTCTCGCCGCTCAAGGACAGACTGACTGCAACCACCCCGTCCCCACACAGCCTACAACTACTCCAGATTCACTGGAAATACCAGAGGCCAACCTGGAGACACTTCTATCGGCAGAAATGCCAATGGAAGTGCAACAGGCATCGAGGAAACGGCCGGCCACCTCCGACTCTGACGAACGGACTGTAACAACTGCGCCTGATAGGCGACAAACCAAGAAGAAGGCTGCAACAACAGACGCCCCCACGGCGCCCCCAGAAGCCGATGAAGACGGTTTCACTGCACCCAACCGGCGACACACCGCCAAGCCCAAGAGGCTCGAATATGTGCTTCCCCCACCTCCAACCACGTCAAATCGTTTCGCAGTGGCAACCGAAGATGTCATGGAAGCAGAACCAACCCCTCCAGTACGTAAACAGACACGCCCTCCACCGGTAGTCATGAAGTGGAATGACTTCATGAACTTCCGTAACAAAATTAAGGAAGTCATAGAGGTCAAGTCTTTCAAGGTCACAGGGAAAGACCTTTACAAGGTGTTCCAACCACCTTAGACGAACACAAAAAGCTTATGGAGTTCGTTAGGGCACAGGGACTCCACTGTTATACGCACAATACAGAGTCCCTAAACCGCCTGAAAAAGGTTACACGCCATTTCCCTCTTAAGACGGATCCTAACCACCTAAAACATGAACTTTCCAAATACGGCTACGCCGCCCGCACAGTAGAACTTATGACGTCCCCCCGGACCCATAAGAAGATGCCGCTGTTCCTCCTTGTCCTGGTGGACAATGAGGACAACCGAAAGATTTTCCAGGCGGAAAACATCGCGCACGTCGACGTCACAGTCGAACCGCTCCAGGCCAAGGGCAAGAGAGCACAATGCTACTCTTGTCAGGGCCTCGACCATGTGGCGTACAACTGTACAAAGCCAGCTCGATGTGTAAAGTGCACAGGCCCGAACCAAAGCCGCGACTGCGCCCAAAAGCGCGAAGAGCAGCCCCAATGCTGCAACTGCAGTGAACCGCACGTGACCAGCTACAGTGGCTGCAACGCGTTCAAGGCACGCAACCGGCGCAAGGCTGCATAGAAAGCGCAGCCTGGCGTTAGTTTTGCTTCTGTTGCCGGGAGGCAAACTACTGAACAGCGACCCCCACTTCGTGGCGACCGCCGCCCACCTCCTCCTTCGGCTCACAGCCAGCCCCCATTGCTCAGAGTCTCGTCAGAGAACTGTACCAGCTTGGTCCTGTCCCAGCGCCCCCCGCCCCCGGGCGCTATCGCCGGCGATCTGCAGACCTTACTACAGACACTAAACACAATCATGTCACAGCTTCCCACGCTAGTCTCCGCAGCTGCGACGGCCCTCCAGGCCATCGCCCAGCCCCTCAGACATGGATAACGACCACGCACATGCCCTGACTGCGTCTTCAACGCAAACAGCCTAGTACCAGAGCAGGGCGAGAACTACAACAGCTACCGAACCGACCGACTGACCCTCGGCGGTGGTACGGTGGCTTACGTCAGGTCGTCCCTGCGGCACTATCCTGTGCAATTACCGCAGCTCGACACCCTCGAAGCCACTGGTGTGGTCGTCCACACATCCATCGGCAAAATAACCTTCGTGGCAGCCTACCGGGCGCCGCGAGGTGTTTTCGCAAGGCTCCCTACAGGTCATGAAACGCGCCGCCCTAAGACACGGCGCCATCATCCTAGGGCCCTACCACCCTACCTACCATCCAGCGCGCGGACAACCTGACGTGCTCGACATCGCCATACTGAGGGGAGTCGATCGGTTTACGACCGCCGAGACGAGGACGGCTCTGTCATCCGATCACTTGCCGGTGATCTTTGACATAGACGACGTCGGCGCGGCGGTGCGGGCCGGCCGTCCGTCCTTCAGGAAGGTCAATGTCGAGCACTTCCAAGACGAGGCACGCGTGTACCTCACAAATGCTCCTGACCCAGAAGAGGTGAGGGTGGAAGCCGCCATCACCTCCCTAAAACAGGCGCTCCTGCGAGCTGCAGAGGCGGCCACTCCCGGTCGCCCTCGACAGCCACAAGACAGGTCACATGGCCTACCGCAACAAATACGCGAGCTCATCGTGGCAAAAAATAATCTTTTTCGCGAGTGGCAACTAACAAGGCAGCCAGCGACGAAACGCCGCGTGAACCGCATGCGTCGTGTCATCACTGCTGCCGTCCGTGAACACCGCAATAAAGCATGGACCGACCTCGTCGAGTCCCTTGACCCGGACGACGGCAGTGCACGGCATGTCGTGAGAGGTTTCCTGCACCGCAGGCAGCGCATTCCCCTCTGCTGATTGTCCAGGATCACGTATGTGAAACTGACGCCAAAGCAAGCGTCCTGGCCGATGCTTTCGAGGCTAACTTCTGGCCTGTAGCAGACATCGACGAGGCCCACGTCCAGCTCGAGGAACAACGTCTTCCTGCGTTCCTTGCCGCGCGAGATGAGGAGGATGTCATAGACAACACAACCACCGAAGAAGTCGCTCTGCAACTCCGTTCCCTGAACGCCAAGAGGGCAGGCAGCAACGACGGCATTCTCAACTTACTCCTACAGCATCTCCCCCAGGACTACCACCCATACGTGACCTCCATCTTTAACCAGATACTTGCTTCGGGTGTTTACCCCTCGGTGTGGAAGCACGCCGAGGTGGTGGCCATCCCGAAACAGGATAAGAACCCCTGGTTGCCGTCCAGCTACAGCCCCATAAGCCTCCTCCCACGTGTCTCGAAGGTTTTCGAAAGGCTTTACCTGAGGCGACTCCTCCGGCACGTGGACCAAGAACAAGTACTGCCAGACGAGCAGTTTGGTTTCCGTGGAGGTCATTCCACCACCCACGAGCTGTTCTGTCTCGTAAAACCCGCGATGAGGGCGCTGGAGACCAGGGAATATCTTGGGGCGGTATTCCTAGACGTCTTTCACGCCTTCGACTCCGTGTGGCATGACGGCCTCGTTTACAAATTGTTTGTACTCGGGGTGCCGACGTCGCACGGAGCCCTTATAAGTTCTTACCTCTCTGGCAGGACCATCAACGTCCGGACGGACCAGGGAACGTCCACAGACAGGCCTATCCGTGCCGGAGTACCGCACGCGTCCGTACTTGGCCCCCTGCTCTACTCTCTCTTTACGGCCGACGCACCTCGAGTGGACAGAGTAGAGCTGGCCCTCTACGCGGACGACACTGCTCTGTTCACTCGCAGCATGAATGCGCATACGATGGGACGTCGCCTCCAACAAGGCTGTGAAGCACTTGGTGCGTGGGCCACCAAGTGGCGTCTTAAATTCAGTGCTGGAAAGAGCCAGGCGGTGGCTTTCACGAAGCGGAAAGTGCCGCCAAACCTAGAACAATTACACATCGCGGGAGGCCCCATCCCGTGGTCGAAAACGACAACGTATCTCGGCGTGAGATTGGACCAGCGGCTCACTTGGGCCCCACACATCCAGTGGATCAGAAATAAGGCGATAGGACGGCTTCACACCCGCTATCCCTTACTAAACCCGGAGTCGACATTGCCCTCGCACCACGGCATCACGCTTTATCTGACACTGGTACGCCCAGTGTTAGAGTACGCGGCCGTGGTGTGGGGCAATGCCGCCGACTCCTCAATACGCTCCCTCCAACGAGTGCAAAACAAGGCGCTCAAGCTTGCGCTGCGCCTTTCCTCATTCTACCCCACCACCTTCCTCCACGAAGGCACAGGCCTACTGACGCTGCATGACCGCTTTCGCGTCATAGCACGCCAGTTCCAACTACCCGTTGGCCGGACCTGCTGCGGGAATAACCTATTCCCCCAACAGCATCAGGACAAACCCCATATCAATAGCGAGGACCCCACAAAAAGACAGGACGTCTTTTTAAACTTTTTTTCCAGGTTCTGCAGGCGCAGCACTCAAGTGATTATCCTGCCCTCACACGTGCCTCAGGAAGGCACGACAGTCTCGGAGTCTGACTCGCTGACCGCATTGAGATATACAATATACTTCAGCATGTCACAAACATGGAAGTACACCGAAATCAGACAGCGTTCATCACAAGCCACCACCCTGACATAGAATCCATAATCTACAAAACTATCTGCACACAATACAGACCGGAGGCAAAAGTCAGCAGAATCAGCAAACCCGACCGACAAACACAGCAAGAACAGTCAAACGAACCATCCCTCAGTCATCACAAAAGTCGAATACGAAGTTACAGAAAAAGACATCGAGGAAGAGCTAACGAACCTAGGACTGCAATTCACAAAACTGAAAAGGATCATGTCCAGGGAATACGGAAAGCCCCAGCCTGCACAGTGCGCTAAATGTCACACATTTGAACACACATCACCGAAAATTGTAAAAGCAAAATCCGATGCAATATATGCGGAGGCCCACATGTAATTGCTACATGCCAACAAGAACCCGGCAAGCCAATCAGCGTAAACTGCTCGGGTGAACACCTGTCAACAGACATCAAATGCCCAAGCGCCCGATATCAATCGAAGCGACCGCTAAAATCATATGCACCGACGAACCTGCGCCAATCAAAACAGCTGGCAACAAACGCGAAGAGCCACAAGCGGTAGCATGCGAAGACTTTCTTAGGGCAACAACACTCGCCCTAATGAACATACACCCAGACAGGAAAAATCTGGTCCTGAGCGCTATGAGAGACGTCTACAAAACCTCCTTTAAACGTGAAATTAACGTCTCACAGGCATGGAACAAGGTCCACTTTAGCATCTCCCCAGTCAGCGGCGCCCAAAAAGTGCAGGAGGAAAGAAGCAATCACACAGGTAACCAGTCCACCTTCGCAGCCATGAACCAGAACAGTGCGAAACTCTGTTTTGTTAATGCCAATGGTTTTAACACGAAGAAACCGCTCATCGAGCGGCTCATAAGAGTCGAAAATGTGCAGATACTAGGCATCACAGAAACCAGGGCAGGACAGGCACCCATCAGCATATCGAATTACACATGCTACATCAAGGATTTGGTAACAGAAGCTAGACATATGGGATGGGCCCACGGAGGGGTAGCATTGTTACACCACAAGAAAATACCAGCAGTGCAGGTACAGCTCCCACAATGCTACGACGACCAACAAATCATCGTAATTAAAGTAGCGACCAAACATATAAAGACAGTACACGTAGCTATAATCTATGTGCCGCCAACCGAGGAACTCTCGAAAGACCTAATGAAACACATAACCACATTGGGGTCAAGTATCATATTTGCAGACTTCAATGCCAGATCCGTTAACCTGGGAGATCATACGACGAACAGGAACGGAACAATACTTGAACAATTACAGGAGAATGATCACATGATAAAGCTCCCCAATGAGGAAACTACATTCATAAACCACATGGGAACCTCAATACCGGACCATGTAACTATTACAACCAACACAGCGCGGCATATAGGAGATATATGATAGGAGAAAGCATCGGCAGTGACCATCTACCATTACTCATGAAAACAACGCTACTTAACCCCGAAACAACAAAACCAGAGAAAAAGACGTATAAAGACAGAAAAAATATAGACGCAGGAAGATACGTTCAACACATAACACAAAACCTAACAATAACCGACGCGGAAATAACCACAGAGAGTGACATGGAAACACTTAACGAACACATAACGAATGCAGACAATGAAGCCATAGAAAGTAGTGCGCCAACAAGGGCTATAATAGAGGGGAAGACCAAAAATTCCTGCAAACATATTGACCCCAATCAAACACAAAAGGCAGGTCTATGCCCAATACAAAAGGACAGGGAACCCGACCGTCAAAAATCAATTGAACAGGTTAAACGGAGAAGTCCGACACCTACTCAGGGAGTACAGAGCCAAGATCCTGAACGAAAAATTACAGAAACTTGACCCAAAAGACCCAGCAGACTTTTGGCGTAAATTTAAAAGAATGACGGAGCAAAAGCAAGGCGAAGAAGCACCACTCACTGTCAACGGTGAAATAACGACATCCGAAAAAGACAATGCCCAAGCATTCATGGAAGTACTAAAAGAAGTATATACCCACCCACAAGACGACAGGTTCGATGACAAACAATAACAACAGAGACGGAAACCATCAAACATCTAGAAGAAACGCATTACAACGGATACGACGAAGATCAAATGGCACTCCTTTCACACACTACGACAACAGAAATCCGGCAGGCAATAGCGAGCGGAAAAGTTACGGCACCAGGCGCGGATGGCATAACACTTAGACACCTGAGACTAATACCAGCAAACATTGTAATACCAGCACTACAAAAACTCTTCAACATAGCATTAAAACTACAAAAAACAACAACAACGGAAAATACTGATATTAGAATGTTGCCAAAACCAAACAACCCAAAACACGACGCCAGATCATACAGACCCATTGCACTACTACCAGTCATCGCCAAAACATTTGAAACCATTCTGACAGAGAGACTACAAAAATTCGCAGACGAGAAAAATATACTACCAGATGAACAAGCAGGCTTCCGCAAGAACAGGAGTACAATAGACCCGATTTTAAGAATGATCAGTAGTAGCGTTGAGGCAATAAACACCGTAAACGCGGCAGCAACGCTCCTACTGGACATTGAAAGAGCTTTTGATAAAGTGTGGCATATAGGACTGACTGCATTGATAGCACTGATAGCATTGGAGGGCAGCGTGGAGGGTAAAAATCGTAGTGGGAGACCAAGGGATGAATGCGCTAAGCAGATTCAGAAGGATGTAGGTTGCAGTAGGTACTGGGAGATGATGAAGCTTGCACAGGATAGAGTAGCATGGAGACCTGCATCAAACCAGCCTCAGGACTGAAGACGACGACGACGACGACGACGACGACGACGACGACGACGACGACGACAACAACAACAACAACATAGGACTGATCAACAAGCTCATCAGATACAAAATCCCAATCGAAACAATAAAGATCATCCAAAACATAATAACGGAGCGGTACATCAGAATCAAAATAGGGAACGAACTGTCCGAAAAATTCAAACCAAAGGCAGGCGTACCCCAAGGAGCAATAACATCGCCGCTGCTCTATAGCTTATACACAGCTGATATCCCAAAACCAGTAGGACTAAACGAGGAAATAGCCCTCTACGCCGATGACACGGCTTTCTGGTGCCAGGCGGCTACTACAGAACTAATAGCCACAAAAACAGATACATCCAGTCACTAGAAAAATGGATGTCAACCTGGAGAATCCGCCCTAACCCTACTAAATCATAACTACTAATAATAAGCCATAGACATCTAACAAGACAAAAAGCAAGACACAAAGAACGCCCAAACAACACTATGGCGACAGAGACTCGAACCGACAACGACAGCGAAGTACCTTGGACTAGAAATAGACAACCTACTCAACTGGGAGAGAGACACCACACAAAAAATTGGAATAGCGAACATCGAAATGGAGGAGCCTCTACACCTGTGGCACTACACATATATGAAATGTATGTACGACCGATCCTAGAATATGGCGCAATAGTATGGTGCGGAACCACAACTCAATGCAACAAGATCAAATCTTGGGACAGGAGAATGCTTAGGACGATAGGCAAAATTCCATACGAACGGACAGCCGCACTACATACCATACTCAGGACTGACTCTATGGAAAAACGACTCGTAAAACAAATAGCCACGTATGGAAACAACAGGTTGCAAACAAATGAAAATATAAAACAACTCCTACAGAGAACTTCATATCACCTAAATATACCAAGATACAAATACCCATATCCGCCACTCATCACAGCAATAGCGACAGAAAAAACCCATCCAGGGAAGCACACAGTTATCAGAATTATCACAGAAGACAAGGAATTACCGCAACACCTACATACACCATACACTACAAAAAAGAAGACACCAAAACAAGGAATTCAACCCAACTCCAGCTGAGGTTTTAGAGGGTTTCCCTCAGCCGTAAGGTAAATACTGGAGTTGTTTATATCCCCCAGCACAAAAAGTGCAAAAAGACAACAATAAGAAAAAGAACAAAAACTTCAGATAAAAACCTAAAACAAAATAAACGGTATCACCACACAAAAAAGTAAGAATAAGCTAAGGCTCCAAAGCGGCAATAAGCCCTCCATGAGCCTGCTCCATCCTTCCGGTGGAGGAATGAAACTTAAAAAAAAAAAGTACGGTGGAAATCACGAACTTACCCGGCGCGACACAAAGAACACGGACAAGTGCTCCAACTGCGACAGTGACCACTCGGCCTTGTTATACAAACGCCTCAAACGGCCTAAAGTTGCAGAAAAGGAAGAACTCCGTGCACCTATCAAGTTTATCGATGAACCTACACCCGTCCCACCTGCAGAAGACCTACAAGAAGAGATCGTCCTGAAAAACGACTTCCTCCGCACACTTACTGGAGCACTCGTCAGTCTTTTTCAAGACCGGCGAGAAGAAATCGTCAAAACTGTAAACCAGGTGTCACAACAGTTACTACACAAAAGTGTCAAGGCAACCCAGTCGGGAGTTTGCCTCTATGTTACAGTGGCAAACAGGGTCAGTCCGGCAACACAGCTGGACATAACACACACTCCACAAACACCCACACAGCACCAGACACCTACCACACAAACACCCCAACCGCAACACGCGCCCGCACGAACACAAAACGTCACACAAAACACACCACACTCACACTCACATTACGTCGCGGAACCAACATGGCCGACCACCAACAGCTGAATCTCCTCTTCGCCAATGCGAGAGGAGTTAAAAGACAGGCGGACACTCCCTACGTACACGCTGTTGCGCAACAACATACACGTAGCCGGCATCGCCGAAACGTGGCTGTCTGACAGAAAACAATGCAACATACCAAAATTCAACTGTTTCCGCAAAGACAGAGACGGTAGAGGCGGCGTCGCGCTGTATGTGCGCAACACAATAGCAGCAACTGAAATCCCTTCCCCCGCGCAGCTTGGAGACACAGAGATCATCATGGTCAAACTCAAGGGCCACAATGCAACGACTATAACAATTGCATGTCTTTACGAGGGCAGTTCAATAAGTAATGCAACACATTTTTTTCTCGGCCAATTTTAGTTGAAAAAACCGGAAATTTCTTGTGGAATATTTTCGAACATTCCCGCTTCGTCTCGTATAGTTTCATTGACTTCCGACAGGTGGCAGCGCTGTACGGAGCTGTTAAAATGGCGTCTGTAACGGATGTGCGTTGCAAACAACGGGCAGTGATCGAGTTTCTTTTGGCGGAAAACCAGGGCATCTCAGATATTCATAGGCGCTTGCAGAATGTCTACGGTGATCTGGCAGTGGACAAAAGCACGGTGAGTCGTTGGGCAAAGCGTGTGTCATCATCGCCACAAGGTCAAGCAAGACTGTATGATCTCCCGCGTGCGGGCCGGCCGTGCACAGCTGTGACTCCTGCAATGGTGGAGCGTGCGAACACACTCGTTCGAGATGATCGACGGATCACCATCAAACAACTCAGTGCTCAACTTGACATCTCTGTCGGTAGTGCTGTCACAATTGTTCACCAGTTGGGATATTCAAAGGTTTGTTCCCGCTGGGTCCCTCGTTGTCTAACCAAATACCAGAAAGAGCAAAGGAGAACCATCTGTGCGGAATTGCTTGCTCGTCATGTGGCTGAGGGTGACAATTTCTTGTCAAAGATTGTTACAGGCGATGAAACATGGGTTCATCACTTCGAACCTGAAACAAAACGGCAATCAATGGAGTGGTGCCACACCCACTCCCCTACCAAGAAAAAGTTTAAAGCCATACCCTCAGCCGGTAAAGTCATGGTTACAGTCTTCTGGGACGCTGAAGGGGTTATTCTGTTCGATGTCCTTCCCCATGGTCAAACGATCAACTCTGAAGTGTATGGTGCTACTCTTCAGAAATTGAAGAAACGACTTCAGCGTGGTCGTAGGCACAAAAATCAGAACGAACTTCTCCTTCTTCATGACAACGCAAGACCTCACACAAGTCTTCGCACCCGAGAGGAGCTCACAAAACTTCAGTGGACTGTTCTTCCTCATGCACCCGACAGCCCCGATCTCGCACCGTCGGATTTCCATATGTTTGGCCCAATGAAGGACGCAATCCGTGGGACGCACTACGCGGATGATGAAGAAGTTATTGATGCAGTACGACGTTGGCTCCGACATCGACCAGTGGAATGGTACCGTGCAGGCATACAGGCCCTCATTTCAAGGTGGCGTAAGGCCGTAGCATTGAATGGAGATTACGTTGAAAAATAGTGTTGTGTAGCTAAAAGATTGGGGAATAACCTGGTGTATTTCAATGCTGAATAAAACAACCCCTGTTTCAGAAAAAAAATGCGTTGCATTACTTATTGAACTGCCCTCGTACAACCCGCCAAACAACCCCCTCCCGATCCAAACGATACGACACCTCATGACGAACGAAAGATTCATCCTACTAGCGGACTTGAATGCCGACATGAGAGATTTGGTGACCATAGCACAAATCACAACGGACAAATCCTCTTCGACCTTCTGACGACGGAACCTGTAGATCGCCTCCCCATATACCAACCTACATTTATAAGCCACCGAGGAACGTCAGCGCCTGATCACGTCCTATATAGCCCTGCCATGAGTGACTGATAGCCAATGCGGACGTCGGCAACTCAATAACAAGTGACCACCTCCCCATTCTTTTTCCACAAACGCAATAGCCCCACCCAATCCTCCACCAATCAGACGAACCATATGACAGTACTCGAACGCCGACTGGAATAAGTACAAAGATGTACTCGAGCAAGAGTTATCCATCCCCATGACCGTGACAGACCCCCACGACCTCTAACTTGTTGCGACCAAGCTATAATCATCCTTTAAGCACGCAAGAGGAGAAGCAACACCACAAATTACTATAGACAACTGGAAACCAACTATCCCCCCGAGAAGCTCTCGACTTAATACACCGGAAAAAGACGACTACAAAGAGAGATGAGACGTACCAACAACCCGAACTTACGACAGATTTGGAACCGACTGAACAATCGTGAGAAACAAATCATCTCGACACATCGACAAAGACAATGGGAAGAAACTTGCGAGAGACTTGACTACAGAAACTGAGGACAATTTTGGAAACAGTTTAAAACACTTACGGGACCAAGAGCAACAACTACTAACACACTAATGGCAAACAACGAGCCAACGACAGACCCACAACAACAAGCCGACATCTACAAAGACGTGTTAGAAGAAGTATTCTCCTTCCCACACGACAACAACTTCGACGAGGTTTTCAGACGATCAGTAGAACTCCGACTCCCACGACTACTTAACACACAAACAGTAGAGACGGAAAACGAACACTCCTTAACTAAACCAATAACTGACAAAGAAATCAAAGATGCGATACTAACGGGACGAAACTCAGCACCAGGTCTAAACGACATACGACGAATTCGTCTACAAAACGCACCTCTTCTTACACTCATCGCTATCCTATCCCTCATATTCGATTGCTGCATCAGTACCGAGACCATCCCAACTGCCTGGAAAACGAGCAAGACGATCATGATCCCTAAACCAGACAAACCAAGAACAGACCCACGATCCTACAGACCCATCTCTCTTTTAGACGTACTGGGAAAAACCTACGAAAGAATAATCACAGACAGACTCAAGACATACGTAGAACAGAAGGAACTCCTGCCCCTGATCCAAGTCAGCTTCCGCAGCAAGCACTCCACCAACGATCCGCTGTTCAAACTGGTGAACGGAGTTACCCGGGGTTTTAACAATGGACAGTTCACCCTCGCAGTATTCCTGGATATTGAGAGGGCGTTTGACAAACTATGGCATGACGGATTCCTCTTCAAGCTGTGCGAGATAGGGATCCCAATCAAAATTGTTCGGCTCATCAAAGCATATTTAACCGAGCGCATATGCAAAATACATGTATCCAACACCTCCTCCCAACCTTTCACCCCACAAGCAGTAGTGCCACAGGGCGGCATCCTGTCTCCGCTACTGTACATGCTGTACACAGCAGATATACCCACCACCCAGAACCCAGACGAAACAATAGCCCTTTATGCAGACGACACCGCTTACTGGTGTACATCGCGAGGGACAACAACTATACAAAGAAAGACGTATATGAAATAGTAAACGTAGAACCACTCCAGACACGACTGACAAAACTACGCGCGAACTACAGACTACGAATACCAACGCAAAGACCTGACATGGAAAGCTTAATAACAACAAGTCCACAAACTCATCGACTTCCCAAGCACAAGTATATCTGCCCCGCGCGTACAGTAGCTCAAAACACAGCAAACCACTTTCCAGATCTAGCCCCCACTATGGAACCGCTAATAACCCACACCCCTACCCCTTCCCATCTAGACGTCAGACTCACTCCTGTTCTGCCACTGAAAAACAGGAAAATAGCCATAATTGTGCTAATGATGTTACTAATTTTTTGTTATACAACTGCAAAAACACCTGAATGTGTCAAAAGAGGCATCCACTCCTCAATCCCCACTCAAATATACCTACCTCAGCTACACCACATACACCAATAAGCACAATTATATGTTGTTATATGTTACCCTCACACTCACTTCAAAACTCTCTTCTTATCTCTTCTCCTCTCCTCTGTTCTACTATTGTACACAGTGTTAAATTAAGAAATATTACACACAAAGTATGTGCAGTAACACTATACACACCAATGTGAATAATTATAATTATATATTATCATATGTTAATGCTTACATCTTTATCTCTCACTGTCTCTTCAAAAACCTCTTCTCTCCTCCTATATTCTATTATTACATACATTGTTAACATAAGATATAACCATGTAAATTATGTATTGTAATACCAAATGTTTATGGTAATGATCACCTTAAAAGCGCAAAGAAACGTAAAAAGCACCTTTCAGCAAGCACTTTAAAATTGTATTAAAAGGAAAAGTAAAATTGTAAAACCTGCTATGGCTAAAAAGTTCAATGCAGGCACTCGAATAGCCCGCCCTCCAGCCTAAGGGGAGCGAATGAAATGTGCTAAAAAAAAAAAACCACTCGCTGACATTCGCTGAGTAGCTTCTGGAGGGTGTGGACGCGTGTGCGGGGCTGCGCTAGTACTCTCCCTCTTCGTTGCTACTCAGCCATAGGAACCTGCTGGCGGGTTTAGTTGCCGATTGTCCTAGCACATCAGCTGGGCGGTTCGGCACTAAGGCTTCCGAGCTCCTGATTTTCTCAAATCGGGAGCGGAGTTGCGAGAAGATTGCAGCACAGGCGGCTGAGATGACAGCAGCTTGTGAGCAAAATTGTAGTTGCGGGTTGCGAGCTTAGTGTTGGCGCAGGTAGCTTTTACGGCCGGTTCGAGCACTTCGGCTGCGACAGGTACTCCTGCTGCCGGATAGAGATTAGCTCTGCTCCCCCCAAAAGTAGGGAAATTGCACGTCAGGGCCTGGTCAACGGCGTGTCCCCCTGCGGGTCCGGGGTAAGAATAGGCCCGAGGTAATCCTGCCTGTCGTAAGAGGCGACTAAAAGGAGTTTCAACCGTTTCGGCCCTCCATGTGATGGTCCCCCTTGGGGTTTGACCTCCATTTTTCAAAATTCTACAGAAGTACGAGCCTTTTGGGGAAGGACGCCTTACGTGGTGTACCACTGGTCCTCAGTGCACTAAGACCTTGGCACTCAGCATTGTAACGGCGTTGTAACCACACCCAATATTCCTCAAATTGCGCCTAAACGCCTGATGGGTTGCACAAGTTCCGCCTACAGTGCGTCCCCATCTGCACCTACGATCATGATGGACTTTCCATGCCACCTGAAATCCAGCACGGTAGCCAGCCCATTGTGGTGGGGTCGTCATGCATCCTCTAGGTTGTAGCCCCTGACAACACAGGGATCGTACTGCCGATACCTGAGCTGCACCCCCCCCCCCCCCCCCGTCGGGCCAAGGAGTAGATGCCCGTCCCCTTGGGGCATCAGGACTCCCGGCAACGCTCATCCTGCCAGGTGGCCCTTGCTGAGGCTGGGTGGTGCCCGTGGGGAGAGCCCCTGGTCGGAGTGGGTGGTATCGGGGCGGACGTTTCGCAGATGAAACGTCAACATGTATCGGGTCGCTCTGCGGCCGAGTCTTTTAAAAAGAAAGGTACTGTCTCTGCTTCTGGTTCTCCTGCCCTTTCCCCCTTGGCCACTCCCTGGGAGGAAGGACAGGCCCGCCGGCTTGGGGCGAAGTACTTCCCCCGCTATTTAGTCTGTTCTCGGGCCGATGGGGGGAGACGTTCGCCACCTCCAAGCCCATGTTCTTTGTCCAGCACATCGAAGACATCTTCGGGGTAATCGAGGCTCTCAGTAAAATGCGTTCGGGGTCCGTTCTTATAAAGACCATCTCCGCCACTCAGTCGGAAGCGCTCCAGGCGTGACTAGGGGACATCCCAGTGTCCATTGTCCCGCATCTGGCATTGAATAGAACGCAGGGGGTTATTTTTCATCGGGACCTCCTGCTGCAATCTGATGAGGAGCTCAGGGCCAACCTGGAGCGCCGAGGCGTGCATTTCGTCCGGCGAGTCCAGCGCGGCCCCAAAGACCGTCGCCTCGACACCGTAGCCTTTATCCTCGCCTTCGAGGGGGACGTTCTCCCAGAGAAAGTAAAGGTGATGTGCTACCGGTGCGACGTGCGACCTTACGTCCCGCCTTCTATGCGCTGCTTTCGGTGTTTGCGCTTTGGGCACATGTCGTCACGGTGTGAGGCTGAGCCCCTTTGTGGCGATTGTGGACGTCCTCTTCGTGAGGAACATACATGCACCCCACCACCTCGGTGCGTCAATTGTCCTGGCATCCACTCGCCTAGATCTTTAGACTGCCCTGCGTATCAGATGGAGAAGATTCAAGAATTAAAAACTTTGGGTCGCCTCTCTTATTCTGAGGCCAGGAAGAAGTACAGGGTGAGGCAGTGAAACGGCACGATTTCGATAGTGGTTGTCGGGCGCGGAGGGGGGTTGCGAGAGTGGGGGAAGTGACCTTGGGCGTCTAGAGTGGTGGAAGTTTCAGTAGCCATGGAGCGTTGGTCGAGTGCGCAACGTGCATATGCCGTAAAGGCATATTACAAAAACGCGGATAGTGTGGTTGGTGCTCAACGCGCCTTTCGTCGTGAATTCAACCTGCCGCCACGGGCTCCCGTGCCATCAAGGAAAGCCATTCTCCTTTGGGTTAAAACCTTTGAAGCTACTGCTAGCACAACAAAGAAAAGAGGCGGCAGCACAAAAACAATCCGGACACCCGAGAACATTAATCGTGTGCGCGAAGCGTTGGGACGAAGTCCGCGAAAATCCGCGAGACGGCACAGCGCAGAACTTGGTCTCAGCAATCGATCAGTAAGACGGATTTTGAAGAGTGACCTTCACTATCATCCATACAAAATTCAGGTAGTGCAAGCCCTTAAACCTAATGACTACAATAACCGTATACGCTTTTGCCAGTCAATGCTTAACGTTATTGAACGAAATGAAGAAAGAGTGCATAACTTATGGATCAGTGATGAAGCCCACTTTCATCTTAGTGGGTACGTAAATATGCAAAACTTCAGATATTGGTCCTCAGATAACCCGCACAAACTTCATGAAAAACCTCTCCATTCTGAAAAAGTAACAGTCTGGTGCGCAATGTCATCTCGTGGAATCGTGGGGCCCTATTTTTTTGAAGATGAAGATGGCAACACAGTGACGGTAAACTCTGGACGTTATGCTGACATGTTGACCATTTTTGGTCTGCCTGGAATTGATCGACATGATCCAGATGCTGAAACACTCTTCCAGCAAGATGGTGCAACAAGCCATACTGCTAATGTCTCAATGGAATTGCTCAGACTTGCATTTCCAGGACGTCTAATCAGCAGGAATGGCGATTTCCCCTGGCCTGCCCGTTCACCAGATCTGACGACACCAGACTTTTTTCTTTGGGGCTACCTCAAGTGCAAAGTCTTCCAGGAAAATCCACCAAGAACAAAAGAAGACCTGAAGGAGCGAATTCGACAGGAAATTAACAACATTCCAGTACAGATGCTACGAAACGTCATGGGACAATTTCATCTCAGGCTTAGACAATGTGTGCAAAACCAAGGACGACACCTCACTGACACCATATTTAAAAAATGATTGTTTTTAAGTTAAATCTTTAATTTCCACTCTTGTACTTGAGATCCATGTTCAACTATTATGATTTTACTTGTAAATAAATCTTTGGTGGTTTTACAAAATCGTGCCGTTTCACTGCCTCACCCTGTATGACTGCCTCCATCCCGTGACGTTGACAACTTCGTTTGCCTCAGTCGTGTCCACTCCTTCCACAGTATCCTCACCCCTATCCTGTCCCCCCTCCACCTCCTCACCCCATCCGGGGTCTATGCCTCCGCCTCCCAAGTCCCTCCCTTCCAAATCCTCCTCCTTCGCGGCCCCTGCCCCCTCTGCCCCAGGGGCCGCCCTTCCTCCTCCTCGCCCTCCGCCTGAGAAGCGATCCTCTTCTCAGCCGTCCATCGGGGAAAAAGTCTTTAACCCCCTCTCCACCCCGGCGCGTTTCGTCTGACGCTCCATCCGTGAGTCGCTGCTCCCGGCCGTCCTCAGTTTCGCCAGGACGCTCAGCTGCCAGGCGCTCAGCTGGCCTCTCGTCGGCGAATGATGCTGCCCCTCCTACGCAACCCGGGAAAGCGGCCGCAGCTGGCGACGTCAGAGAGGCTCCCTCTTGGCGGATGTCTTCAACCATCTCAATCTTGTCTCCCACTTGGACCTCTCGATCTGTTCTACCACTCTTGCCCGTCGGTTCGAGTGGTATGTCCTTTCTGACACCTATTCGAGCGACCACTTCCCCTGTGTCGTTCGGCTCCTGCACCACACCCCATCCCCACATACCAAAAGCTGACTGGGGACTTTACTCCTCCCTGGCGACCTTTCCGGACCACGATTTTCTCAGTTGTGACAGTCAGGTCGAATACCTCACGGCTGTTATCATCCATGCTGCCGAACGTTCCATTCCTCGTACTACCTCTTCTTCACGTTGCGTTTCCGTCCCCTGGTGGAATGAGGCTTGTAGAGACGCTATCCATGCTCGACGACGTGCTTTACGCACCTTTCGCCGCCATCCTACGTTGGCGAATTGTATTGGATACAAACGACTCCGAGCGCAATGCCGTAGAGTCATCAAAGACAGCAAAAAAGCTTGTTGGGCCTCTTTCACCAGCTCCTTTAACAGTTTTACTCCCTCTTCTGTCGTCTGGGGTGGCCTGCGCCGGCTGTCGGGCATTAAGGCCCACTCCTCGGTACCTGGCCTGACTTCAGGTAATGAGGTCCTTGTTGATCCTGTGGATATCTCCAACGCCTTCGGCCGCTTTTTCGCGGAGGTTTCAAGCTCCGCCCATTACCACCCTGCCTTCCTTCCCAGGAAAGAGGCAGAAGAGGCTCGGCGACCTTCCTGCCACTCGCTGAATCTGGAAAATTATAATGCCCCCTTTACTATGCGGGAACTCGAACGTGCACTTGCACTGTCCCGGTCCTCTGCTCCGGGGCCAGATGCCATTCATGTTCAGATGCTGGCCCACCTCTCTCCGGCAGGCAAAAGCTTCCTTCTTCGTACCTACAATCGCGTCTGGACCGAAGGTCAAGTCCCCATGCGTTGGCGTGACGCCGTCGTTGTTCCTATACCCAAACCCGGGATGGATAGACACCTTCCTTCTAGTTACCGCCCCATTTCTCGTACAAGCTGTGTCTGTAAGGTGATGGAGCGCATGGTTAACGCTCGGTTAGTTTGGATTCTTGAATCTCGACTGCTACTTACCAATGTTCAATGCGGCTTTCGTCGCCGTCGCTCCGCTGTTTACCACCTTGTGACCTTGTACACATTCATCATGAACAACTTTTTGCGAAAGCGCCAAACGGTAGCCGTGTTCTTCGATTTGGAGAAGGCTTATGATACCTGTTGGAGAGGAGGTATCCTCCGCACTATGCACAGGTGGGGTCTACGCGGTCGCCTGCCCCCTTTTATTGATTCCTTTTTAACAGACCGAAAGTTTAGGGTACGTGTGGGTTCCGTATTGTCCAACGTCTTCCTCCAGGAGAATGGAGTGCCTCAGGGCTCCATCTTGAGCGTAGCCCTTTTTGCCATAGCGATCAATCCAATTATGCCGGCCGAAGTGGCCGTGCGGTTAAAGGCGCTGCAGTCTGGAACCGCAAGACCGCTACGGTCGCAGGTTCGAATCCTGCCTCGGGCATGGATGTTTGTGATGTCCTTAGGTTAGTTAGGTTTAACTAGTTCTAAGTTCTAGGGGACTAATGACCTCAGCAGTTGAGTCCCATAGTGCTCAGAGCCATTTGAACCATTTGAATCCAATTATGGACTGCATTCCACCTAATGTCTCAGGCTCTCTTTTTGTCGATGACTTTGCGATCTACTACAGTGCCTAGAGAACATGCCTCCTGGAGCGCTGCCTTCAGCGTTGTCTAGACAGGCTATACTCATGAAGCGTGGCAAATGGCTTCCGGTTCTCTGAAGAGAAGACGGTTTGTATCAACTTTTGGCGATATAAAGCGTTCCTTCCGCCATCCTTACATCTCGGTCCCGTTGTTCTCCCATTCGTGGAAACAACTAAGTTTCTAGTTTCTAGGGCTCACACTGGACAGGAAACTTTGTTGGTCTCCGCAAGTCTCTTATTTGGCTGCCCGTTGTACACGTTCCCTTAATGTCCTCAGAGTTCTTAGTGGTTCATCTTGGGGAGCGGATTGCACTGTCCTGCTTCGCTTGTATCGGTCCATAGTCCGATCAAAGCTGGATTATGGGAGCCTCGTCTACTCGTCTGCTCGGCCATCCCTCTTACGCCGTCTCAAATCCATCCACCATTGGGGGTTACGTCTTGCGACCAGAGCATTCTACACTAGTCCCGTCGAGAGTCTTTATGCTGAAGCTGCCGAATTACCATTGACCTACCGGCGCGACGTACTGCTTTGTCGGTATGCCTGCCGGCTGTTGTCAATGCCCGACCACCCCTCTTATCAGTCCTCCTTCGCAGATTCTCTCGACCGTCAGTACGGGTTGTATGTGTCTGCCCTGCTGCCCCCTGGAGTCAGCTTTCGTCGCCTGCTTCGACAATTGGATTTTGCCCTCCCTACCACCTTCAGAGAGGGTGAGAGCCCGACACCACCTTGGCTCCAGGCTCCGGTTCATATTTATCTCGACCTCAGCTCACTCCCGAAGGAGGGTACTCCGGCTGCAGTGTATTGCTCACGGTTTGTCGAACTTCGTGCGCGACTTGCCAGTCACACCTTTATTTACACTGATGGCTCCAAAACTGACGATGGTGTCGGCTGTGCCTTTGTCGTCGGGGCCGGCACCTTTAAATACCGGCTCCTCGACCAGTGTTCCAGCTTTACGGCCGAGCTTTTTGCTCTCCATCAGGCCGTTCAGTATGCCCGCCGCCACCGCCATTCATCGTATGTACTCTGCTCTGATTCACTCAGTGCTCTTCAGAGCCTTGGAGCTCCATATCCGGTTCATCCCTTGGTGCAACGGATCCAGAAGTCCCTCCATTCTTCTGCTGCTGATGGCTCTCCTGTCAGCTTTCTGTGGGTTCCCGGCCATGTAGGAGTGCCTGGGAATGAGGCTGCTGATGCTGCAGCCAAGGCTGCAGTCCTCCTGCCTCGGCCAGCCTCCTATTGTGTCCCGTCATCTGACATTAGTGGGGTTGTTTGTAAGAGGCTTGTGTGTTTGTGGTGGGATACTTGGTCACCACTTCAAGGAAACAAGCTCCGGGCAGTAAAACCGTTCCCAACTGCTTGGACAACCTCCTCCCGACCATCTCGGCGAGAAGAGGTCCTTCTGACCAGGTTGCGGATTGGGCATTGCCGGTTTAGCCACCGCTACCTGCTCTCCGGTGACCCAGGCCCGCAGTGCCCTTGTGGTCATGCATTAACAGTGGGCCTTGTTTTATTGTCGTGTCCCCGTTTTAGTCAATCTCGTGTTGTCCTGTCTCTGCCATCTACTTTACAGGATATTTTAGCTTATGGCGCTCGAGCACCTGCTCGTGTTCTTCGTTTCATTACTTTGACTAGCTTGTACAAAGACATCTAACTCCCTCACATCACTATTGAACAATTGTTACTGGGCGCTAATGACCTCAGTAGTTGAGCGCCCATCTGCCAGATACCTAACGGTGCCAACAAAAAGCAGAGACCGCCACCCTTTGGCAGCCAACATTTCCACGTCTCGACACAGAACAGATCCCAGTCGCACTAACGATACCGGTAACTCAAAAAGAAAATGCCCCTGGCTGCTACGAGGTCAACAGGACGGACCTAACGGGCAGCCAGGGCGGGATGAGCCCGAACTCGCGATTGCTGTTGCTCAACGCAATCACGGGTCTCACCGGAAAGGACAGGAAAAAGTACGGTAAGAAACTCGAAAGAGCATCGAAACAACCGAAAATTTGCCCGAGGGCGACAAAACACCACCCAACGCCCGCCTACTGAAGAGTACAAATAGGAAGGCAAAAAGGTCACCAAAACGCAACAAAAATGATACGTCTGGGTCACCGACAGAAAACGTAAGACCACCTCGCGTAAACCCATCGCTGCGAGGCGGCCGGAAGTGGCAGACAAGGCCGAGTCGTCCGCGCCTGCCAACACCATATACTTACTAAATAAAAACTAGACCGCGCTTTGGCGCTAGTGCCGCGTTCTCACATTGAACGTGTTAGAAGCCGCCATTTGCAGTGTAACAGTGCGTAAACATGGCTCGTTCGTGTGCTGCTTTTAATTTTAACAGTAAGAACGGAAGCAAAGACGAAGACTGAACCAATGTTACATTTCACAAGTCAGTCATTTCTGGTTGTTTGTTACTTTCTATTGCTTGCATATAGTATTTTCATGGAGAAATAATACATCATGACCGTTTGTTTTTGTTAAGATTTCCCCTTACAAATGATTTTCTAAATCGATGGATTGTTGCTGCTCGGAGAGACAACTTCCAACCGACAGCAATCATTTGCTGTGGTCTCTTCATTTTGAAGAGAGTTGTTACATGGAAAATTATGTAAATAGACGTCAACTGAAGGACGACGCTATACCGAGAGTATTTGGATTTCCAACTCATCTGAAAAAGGTATAGTGTTTGCAAAGCCACTTAATGCAAATGCTAAATGTAGGTGACAGCAGATTGTTGTATAGCCTAACCTGATGTCTATATTTACACCTTATACTGTATCTAATAAAGTTCCTGCTACAAAAATTGCAAACTACATAAGGAAAAAGTTGCAGTGTTAGATTACAGAAAAAGGCATTTCGTTGCATGTCAAGTACTTATATTGTATTTGCATATAAATTACTAAAAATACTAACAGGGTTAATGTACGAAGTTGAACTGAATGAAGAACTAGGCACATTATAGGTATTTAGATTTTTAATCAAATATATATTAAGTATGAATCAGAGGTAGGTCGAATAATTGCGTTTAGATACTTAACATGTGTTGTCAGGCGGTGATTATACTTCGTAAATGGTCAAATATTTTATCAAATGTTGGAAACTCAACCAGTTTCAGAGGTGCTATCAGTGTTATAAACTAATGTGCGAATGAAATTCCTATTGTATTTAAAGTGATATGGGTTATTACAATTACTCATACCAAAATTCGAGTGTAGACAATACTGTGCTAAACAAAAGTAAGCGTGCAAAATGTACACAGTGGTCGGCAAAAAGCAAACAGGAACTGACAGGAAAATTATGCGAATTAAATAATAATTGCATTGTCTGCTACTTTAAAGTTTCATGTAATTATCTAATGCAAATAGCTCGATGTAAACTCGCTCCACCTTGTCAGGAAAGAGCCTTACATTCTTAAATTTCACGTCTCTATGCAGACGTATTTCTCAAATTAGGAAACTTCATTCATTTAACCCTTTTAAAATAGACTCGAATACTCAGTATTTTTTTAAACAAACATGTGTTTAATTTGAGCTTCAATTTGCTCTTGCTGCATCTCATATACTTCAAATCACAACCCCAGTACAAGGATTCATCCCTGCAAATGGCGGCGATCAGCTGCTTCAATTGGGGGACAGTTGCCTCGCTTCTCCGCTACGGCGTGGTAGGGGCTGGAACGACGCGGAAGCAGCGCAGGGATCAATGCACACGAAACAGATGATGAGGGATTCCAGCTGGCAAGAAAAACCGCCAGCCGATACCCCGCCTTCGTCACGCCAGCGCCAATCCACACCACCAACAGGTTCGACGTGGTGCGAGAATCCGCGGATGAAGAGGTACAGGCAGACGATACTGAGGAGAAAGATCAGGTAAAGCCTCAGAATACCACCTATTGTAGTGCAGTTCGACAAAAACTACAAAGAACTGTACGACATTATAAAGAACACACTAGGGGAAAACAGGTTCACCGCCAAAACAACCGACGGAGAGAAAGTAAAAATCAGCCTCAAAAACGTCGATGATTACAAGGCAGTGAGGAAAGTGCTCGAGGAAAGGAAATTTCACTTCTACACCTTCCCACTAGCTGCGAGAAAACCACTCAGACTCGTGTTCCGTCGGGTACCACACACCACTGACACAGCGGACATCAAAAAATTCCTGCAGGAGGAAGGGTTCGAGGTTAGCTCGGTTGTCTTGACGCGACCGAACCGACCCTGGCCCCTCCATACAGTCACCCTCCCAGACTCTGCACAAAACCGAAAGATCTGGGAGGTCAAAAAGATCTTACCATTAGTAGTCACGCCCGAAAAACTAAAAAAGAAATCGGGCCCAGGGCGCTGCTACAACTGCCAGGCCCTTGGGCATATCGCGCGAGACTGCACGAAGCCAGTGGTGTGCGTCAGATGCGCTGAACAACACACCTACGAGCAGTGCAAACTACCAAGGGGGGAGGTAAAAGAGAAGTGCGCAAACTGCAACGGAGCGCACCCAGCTAGCTACCTAGGATGTCCCGAATACAGAGCTTTAAGGGACAGGTAGAGGGGTAAAAACAACAACAACAACAACAACAACAACAACAGCAAAACACCGCACTACAAATAAAACACAGCAGCTCCCAGGTCAACTCTCCCACCACCGCAGAGAAGACAAAACAACACTGTCAAAACACAGGTCTTCGCCTCCACCGCCTATTCTCGAGCACTTGTCGGTGACCCACCAGACCAACCGAACCACCTACCACAACACAGTAGTAACCAGGTTCCCCAAACATGAAAATCCTAGGGAAGTCTGTCCTCCCTGTCCCCCCACAAACCAGTCCGCGAGAAGCAGCCCAGTCTGTTGCAATCCAGCAACTCGCGTCGTCCATCCGACTGCTACAGGCCCAGATGACCCAGTTAGTAGGTACACTCCTGGAAATGGAAAAAAGAACACATTGACACCGGTGTGTCAGACCCACCATACTTGCTCCGGACACTGCGAGAGGGCTTTACAAGCAATAATCACACGCACGGCACAGCGGACACACCAGGAACCGCGGTGTTGGCCGTCGAATGGCGCTAGCTGCGCAGCATTTGTGCACCGCCGCCGTCAGTGTCAGCCAGTTTGCCGTGGCATACGGAGCTCCATCGCAATCTGTAACACTGGTAGCATGCCGCGACGGCGTGGACGTGAACCGTATGTGCAGTTGACGGACTTTGAGCGAGGGCGTATAGTGGGCATGCGGGAGGCCGGGTGGACGTACCGCCGAATTGCTTAACACGTGGGGCGTGAGGTCTCCACAGTACATCGATGTTGTCGCCAGTGGTCGGCGGAAGGTGCACGTGCCCGTCGACCTGGGACCGGACCGCAGCGACGCACGGATGCACGCCAAGACCGTAGGATCCTACGCAGTGCCGTAGGGGACCGCACCGCCACTTCCCAGCAAATTAGGGACACTGTTGCTCCTGGTGTGTCGGCGAGGACCATTCGCAACCGTCTCCGTGAAGCTGGGCTATGGTCCCGCACACCGTTAGGCCGTCTTCCGCTCACGCCCCAACATCGTGCAGCCCGCCTCCAGTGGTGTCGCGACAGGCGTGAATGGAGGGACGAATGGAGACGTGTCGTCTTCAGCGATGAGAGTCGCTTCTGCCTTGGTGCCAATGATTGTCGTATGCGTGTTTGGCGCCGTGCAGGTGAGCGCCACAATCAGGACTGCATACGACCGAGGCACACAGGGCCAACACCCGCATCATGGTGTGGGGAGCGATCTCCTACACTGGCCGTACACCACTGGTGATCGTCGAGGGGACACTGAATAGTGCACGGTACATCCAAACCGTCATCGAACCCATCGTTCTACCATTCCTAGACCGGCAAGGGAACTTGCTGTTCCAACAGGACAATGCACGTCCGCATGTATCCCGTGCCACCCAACGTGCTGTAGAAGGTGTAAGTCAACTACCCTGGCCAGCAAGATCTCCGGATCTGTCCCCCATTGAGCATGTTTGGGACTGGATGAAGCGTCGTCTCACGCGGTCTGCACGTCCAGCACGAAAGCTGGTCCAACTGAGGCGCCAGGTGGAAATGGCATGGCAAGCCGTTCCACAGGACTACATCCAGCATCTCTACGATCGTCTCCATGGGAGAATAGCAGCCTGCATTGCTGCGAAAGGTGGATATACACTGTACTAGTGCCGACATTGTGCATGCTCGGTTGCCTGTGTCTATGTGCCTGTGGTTCTGTCAGTGTGATCATGTGATGTATCTGACCCCAGGAATGTGTCAATAAAGTTTCCCCTTCCTGGGACAATGAATTCACGGTGTTCTTATTTCAATTTCCAGGAGTGTATTTTAGCAACACTGACCCAGCTCCCCGCCGACCTCAGATCGGCAGCACAGCACTCGCTTGTAGCAGCGACAACCACAGGAAAACCTGTCCCCCACCACAGATAGAAGACCTAATATACACGGTCTCAAAAAATGCGCGTTTAACGCAGACAACCTTACTCGCCAACCCATGGAGTTTAGAGAATTCATGCAGGACGAGAACACTGACATATGCCTAGTGGGCGAAACATTCCTCAAACCAGGACTGAGAGTTTCTGTACCAAACTACAATTGTTACAGAAACGACTGACCCACTCACGAAGGCGGTGTCGCGGTATATGTCAAAAAAGGAATCAAACACCACCAAATATACACCCCCCCCCCCAATACAGCAGAAATAGAAACGGCGGCAATAGAAGTGGCCACAGCAACCAGCCCCGTAACAGTCGTTGCAGTTTATCGCCCCCCTTCCGAAAGACTAGAAGAGGACGACAGAGCTTGAAAGGGTCCTGTAGCCACCTTTCATTAGTCCGGTAGCCCATTTTCACTAGCATTTCTCTT
This sequence comes from Schistocerca nitens, assembly GCF_023898315.1. Taxonomy (NCBI): domain Eukaryota; kingdom Metazoa; phylum Arthropoda; class Insecta; order Orthoptera; family Acrididae; genus Schistocerca; species Schistocerca nitens. The sequence goes on from NC_064625.1 coordinate 143,872,490, forward strand.
TCTTTTCCTTGTTTCTCTTTTCTCATAACTCTCATAGTGGTGTGATTGAATGAATGTGGTTGTGAGTCACGCTGCTAGACAGTGGCGTAGTCTGCTGCAGAAAATCTGCGATTGTGATACAGATTCAGTAGCAATTGTACAGAATAGCCAACTCTCGTAGTGGTCAAGTAGGCAAAGAGGTTTGCGCTACTTGTGAGAAATCCACCTGTGTTAGGTTGGTGGCGGAAATGGCATCTTTGGGTTTTCCGGGCCATGCAGAGCGTGGAGGAGGCTGGAGAGGTAAAAGGGAGGCAGTCTGCCGCCGGTACGGGAAGCGTCCACAGCTGTGCTCCAGTCGAAGAAGGGTGAGTTAGACTGACCGCGTGGAGTGTTGTTACTTGGCCAGGGGAGAGCTGTTAGCCTTTGGTCTCGCTTTTCAACTCTGAAAGATAGCTTCGTCTTGTCGCAGCAAGGAATGCAAAATTTGGCAGATTTTTCTTTTAGTAAATTTCTATAGCAGACTTGAATCCGCCGGAAGAGGGCCACACAAAGGTGTCGATAAGAAGTGAGCACTCGCTTCTGCATGAATGTCTGTCCGCCTTCAGCTGTGCCTGTACAAGCTTTCATTTTTCTAAATATTAATAGCTTTGCCTTCTCGTAAATTTTCCTTGCTTTATGTATCTTTCGTCCGTGGGGAGCCGACCACGTGGTTGAACATTAGAGTTTGTGGGTCTATCGTCATCACTGACTGTCCGGTCTCGTGTTTGTTTTAACGAATGTTAACTGTTCATGATTGTGTGATATGATATGGTTGCAACTTTGCCACGATACCTAGAAAACTGCGTCTCCACAAACCACGTGGGTCTACTGCGAAACGTGTACCGCTTCACGAGTTATTGCGATCAGTAATCAGGCAACAGCAGTTGTATGAATGATTCACACCAATGATTTTAGGTGTACATTATAACGGTGTATGTATCGATGCTTTTCTTTAATGTTTTAGGAATTAATGTCATCAGGAATTGTGTACATGCCTCATCTCCATATCTTCGGAATAAATGATTTTACACACAATTTCCTCTTGCATTTCGAGGTTACGTTTTTGCACCTAACCCACTCACCTCGTACTTTCCCGTTAGCACATCCAACGCGTTTCCTTACGCACAGGTCCATTGATTAGTTTCCCCTTTTATTTTAAAACAAATGCTTTAGATTGAGTCTTATTTTCAGATGAGTTGCTGGGAGCTGATCTTATGCACAGTGTTCATGCAGGTGCTATTTTATTTTAAATGGTTGATTCTCGTGGACAGTGCACGGGAAATACTATTAATTACATCGCATCCACTATGAACGATATCACGACGTACGTATTTTTATGAGTTTTTGGTCCGTGATCAAATTAATTTATTTTCCAACTCGGCCAAACCTTTGATTAGTTGTATGGTTATAGTTGGTGGCGACCCTAATTTTCTCACGTTAATTTCACAATCAATAAGCATTTCCATTCCCACTCTTAACGTAATAACATGTGTAACATGTTAGTTACAAGCTGCATTAAGCCGTATTAGAGGCAAATTATTAATAGCAGGGGACCTAAATTCCAAACACGTGGACTGGAACTCGAGACACCGAAATCAAGCTGGTCAACAACTACAACGACTCGCGCGCACACACCAGTTACAAATGTGGTGTCACCGCCAGACACCACACTTGCTAGGTGGTAGCTTTAAATCGGCCGCGGTCCATTAGTACATGTCGGATCCGCGTGTCGCCATTGTCAGTGATAGCAGACCGAGCGCCACCACACGGCAGGTCTCGAGAGACGGACTAGCACTCGCCCCAGTTGTACGGACGACTTAGCTAGCGATGCACACTGTATGAAGCATGTCTCATCAAGAACGATGTATACAAATGATGGATTAAAGTTAAGTATTCCAGAAGCTACGTACTTTTCTTTATAGCATTCATTACGTATCCTGTTTCAGACCTATCTCTAGCCTGCGTGAGTTTAACGCGTGCATTTCGGCCTTCTCTAGCAATATAACAACAAATATGTGGCCCAAAGGAACCGACACACTTCCCAAAGAACGGAGGAAGACCGGACGTGCTCGACATAGCCATTACAAAGAATCTGGTGGGCTTTGTATCCGCAACATCGGTAAACAGAATGTCGTCGGATCACAATCCCGTGATTATCGAGGTCGACATGGGAGAATGGCTCTATCCCACAACGGCATGCGACGTACAAGCGCATCAATAAAGAGCATTTATTTTATTTAATGAACGATCGCGGAATTCCCATTGAGACAACCATGTCTAGTTTTGATAAAAGAGCAATTCAGCAACGCAGTAGCTGCTCAACTTGCCCAGAACCCGCGTCCAACTGCAGACCGCAGAACAGGCGCTCGACGACCTCACAAAAGTGATCCTACAGGCTGCTGAGGGAGCCACACCGCCTACTGCGGGGGTCCCCAGCTCCAAGCAACTCCCTCCGCACTTGCTTACGCAAATACGGCACAAAAGCAGGATCGCCAAAGAGTGGAAGATCACCAGAAACAGGGATACACGGAGGCTAATCAATAGGTTACAGAGAGAGCTGAAAGCAGATCTCAATGTCTATCGCAACCAACAATGGTCGACAAGGCTCTCAGCTCTCAAACTAGAAGACAATAGTTTATGGCAAGCCACCAAGCAATTTACGAAAAGACGCGCGAAAATGCCACCACTGCATGGCGAACGCGGACTGCAGTTTAGTCCAATCGACAAAGCTAACGGGCTAGCCGACGTGTTCGAAAAGCAGTTCAGACCAGCAGAAGTACAGGACAGAGATCACGTCGCAACAGTCCGCCGAGAACTGGCGGTGTTTCTGGAAGCAGACGACGATGACTACACGCCACTCTTCAGTACTGAAAATGTGGCGCGCTGCATCAAGTCCCTGTCCACCAGGAAGACCCCGGGACAAGACCAGGTCACAAACGAATTACTGAAACTCCTCCCGCCTCTGGCGATCACCCACTTGACCGACATAGTCAACGAACTGACGGGATCGCAAAACTTCCCGGCGCAGTGGAAGCACGCAGAAGTCACTGCGATCGCGAAACCAGGAAAAGACCCGGTGTTCCCGCAACATTACAGACCAATTAGTCTACTGCTTACCCTCAGTAAACTTTAGGAGCGCATCCTACTTACCCCCATACAGGACCATATCACAAGAGAGCAGATACTGCCGAAATTCCAATTCGGCTTTCGGCAAAGACACTCCGCCCCCCAACAAATCATGAGGGTGGTTGAAGCAGCCACAGACAGCTTCAACCGAAAGGGCTACTGCGGGCTTGTCTTGTTAGACGTAGCAAAACACTGACTCAGTCTGGCACACCGGGATACTACGTAAGATGTACACCCTAGGCTTTCCCGGAAAGATAGTCAAAATCGTAAAAAAACTCTCTCTCCGGTAGGACCTCCTCTGTTAAGATCGATGGATCCGTCGACCAGGAGAAGTGCAGGCGTGCCCCAAGGTTCGGTGCTGGGACCCGTCCTCTACCATGTCTACACTGCTGACATCCCTACGACTCAGCATGTACACACTGCACAATACGCAGATGACACTGCATTCTTCTCCTGCTCGACAAACAGGAACCTGGTTACAAGGCGTCTGCAAACCGCCCTAAACAGGACGGAAGACTGGGCCAAGCACTGGCGCATCACAATCAATTCAGACAAAACACAAGCCATGCTGCTCACCAGACGCTATGGAAAACGCCTACCTCCAAGATGACCATACCAACTGCTTCAACTGCAGGGGCAGAACCTGCCATGGAGAAATTCTGCGAGGTACCTCGGTGTCACACTGGACAGGGCCTGACATGGAAGTGTCAGAGAGGAGCTTCGCAGAAAGGCTCACGCCAGGATGCAGGTTCTGTACCCTGTATTGAACAGCACCAGTTCCGTCGATCCCGCAACTGGAGTATCGATCTACCGAAGTCTCATTCGACCGATACTGGAGTACGCGTGCCCTGTATGGGGCTATGCAGCAAGATCGACGGTAGATCGCTTACAGAAGGTACAAAATAGAGCGTTAAGACGTGCCTCACACGTCCCCACGCGCTTCCCTGCGGCAGACCTACATGAAGCTGCAGACATTGAGCCACTATCAACAAGTTTCCGTGCCCTGGCAGAAGTTTTCTACACCACGGCACGAAACTCGCAAAACGAACTCAAACACCCTTGGGCAATACAGCAACAAAAAGAGAAATATAAACGACCCAAGTCGCTACTCCTACAGTAGTAGAATGAGATAAAGTAAAACTCTCTCTCAAAAAAACAGCAACTAACATAAGATCAGCACATATAACATCACCCAAAAAAGAGGAGGAAATGTCCAAATGCGACAAAAACCTCCAATAACACTACCTCTTAAGGAAGATGACAAAAAGAGAGAAGCAGCCACTCGCTGAGGCCACTCCAAAACGAAACGAAATCAAGACAATACGTGACCTAAGCAAGATAAACGAACAGAAATACAGGGAAATACTCACCAACAACCTCCCAGCTCCCAACAACATCAATACAGTAGAAGAACTCGAAGAATACAATGATAAACTCACCTCTGTAATAACGCAAGCAACAGAAGAAGCAGCACCTGAAAACACAATACCAGGATACCAACAAATCCCCTCTCATATATTCGAAAACATCAGGCTAAAGCGAAAAGTATACAAGCTGAAAAAAAAAAAAAAATACGACCAACACAAAACAGAATGGAACAGACTCAACACCCTCGTCAGACAACAATTCGCCGAATATAGAAACCAAAGATTGACACAAACCTGCAGAAGATTAGATCACAGACAGGCGGGACTATTCTGGAAAACATTCAAACAAATTTGTGGCCACTCACACTCATCCGAACCACCTATTATAGACAGCGGCACCATCATAACGCAAGACAAAGACAAAGCAGAGGTGTTCAAAAATGTGCTAGAGAACATCCACAAACTCCCGGAGGATGAAAGATTCGACCTAGAACACGAAAATATAGTGAACATGGAGCTACCAATCATAATGTCCACCCCCATGGTATGCAATGCGAAAGACGCAAGACTCATGGAAGAAATCAGCAGCAAAGAAATCACAGAAGCCATTGGAAACGGCAAAAACAACGCGCCAGGACACGACGGAATCACTAGAAAACAACTTCGATTGGCCCCACAAGATAAATTAACAGCAATGAAAAGCGTATTCAACGGAGCAATCAAGCTACAAACCATCCCGAAAAGTGGAAGACAGCAAAAGTGAAAATGCTACACAAACCCGGAAAACCACCTAATAACCCACTATCTTACAGGCCAATAACACTACTCCCAGTGATAGGAAAATGTTTCGAAACAATAATCACAAACCGAATCCAGAAATACTGCACCAAAAACGAACTCATCCCAAAAATCCAAGCAGGCGTCCGAAAGGAACACTCAACGTCTCTGCAACAAAGTCACAGAAGGACTAAACCTATGCGACATCGCGTCGACACTGATGTTAGACATAAAAAAGGGCCTTCGATAAGGTGTGGCACGCTGGCCTTTACTATGAGTTGCTGAAAATGGGACTACCTCAAAATGTAATCTCCCTACTCAAAAACATAGTCGACGAAAGACCGACTAGAGTATACGTTAACGGCAAACCATCGAACATCATCTATCCAGAGGCGGGGGTACTACAAGGAGCCATACTTTCACCATTGCTCTACTCTCTATACACATACAACCCACAACTCACCAGGTGGAACGAAGGGCTAGCACTTTACGCCGATGATAGGGCATACTGGTGTCACTCTATGACAGCGGTAGGACTCTCCGAAATGACCACACAATACATACAAAAACTACAGTTGTGGCTAGCAAAATGGAAAATACGACTGAACGCCCTCAAGAGCCAGCTTATAGTATTCCAGCACAGAAACAGAACAATGGACAGAAGCCAAAACCGGAAAGATATCACAGTGCAACTATAGGGACAAAACATCACACCAAAAGACACGGGCAAATACCTAGGCATCACATTAGACAGGATTCTATCTTGGAACCAACACGTCACAGAAATACTAGCAAAAGCGCGGCGCAGAATGGGACTAATAAAGATCATCAGGGGCAGGGGACATGGAGCTAGCACCGAGACAATGCTGCACACATGTAAGGCTTTAATCAGGCCAGTCCTAGAGTACGCAGCCCGAGTCTGGATGCCACACAACCCCCAAACCCAGAGAGTGTGCAACTGAAACACGAATCCTACGAATTGCGCTGAACGTACCATGCAGCACAGGAGAAACAACAGTGTACAACCAAGCTAGGATAGAACCATTATCGCAGAGATTAATAAAACTAAGCTATAGGATAGGACTAAATAGACTGAAAAGCAATACTCTAACAACAGAAGAACTGAAAAAGGAATACCACAAAGTAAATTTCCCGGCAATTTTATTGTTTCTGTTGGTTTGATTTCATTCATTCTCTTCTGTTGGGAGCAGGTGTTGTATTCGTTAATCCTTGTGTAGGTTCCCCATGTCTTCGTTTTGTGGTTCTTCTATGTCTATTGCTGCTATTATGGTCCATGTTGTTATTGGGTATCTGTATGCCGGGAAGTAGAAACTACCACCTCCACCAAAAGGCGTATTCATGATGGGGTGCCACAGGGATCGGTCCTGGGACTCAGCCTTCTACACGAGAAATTTGAACAAGGACCTGGTCATCCATAGGCTACAAAGGGTTTTAGATGACGCAGAAGCTTGGGCCCATCGCTGGCGTATCACCATCAACTCTGAAAAGACACAGGCTATGCTGATTACCTGCAGGCTCGGAAGGCGCGAACCTCCTCAATGCCACCCTCTCAATCTTCACCTAAATGTAACCCAACTCCCCCGGCGCAGAACGGCCAAGTACCTTGGCGTAACCTTGGACTCTCATCTTACGTGGAAACCCCACATAGACGAGGTCCACAGGAAGGTCTGCGCCAGAATGTCCATCCTATACCCAATCCTGAACTCAACCAGCTCCCTTCCCTTCCCAGTAGCAGTAAATGTGTACCAGGCCCTGATCCGGCCAGTAATGGAATATACAGGGCTATTACAAATGATTGAAGCGATTTCATAAATTCACTGTAGCTCCATTCATTGACATATGGTCACGACACACTACAGATACGTAGAAAAACTCAAAGTTTTGTTCGGCTGAAGCCGCACTTCAGGTTTCTGCCGCCAGAGCGCTCGATGGTTGGTTGGTTGTTTGTTTGAGGTTTAAGGGACCAAACAGCAAGGTCATCAGTCCCTTGTTTCAAATATACTCCATTCTGCTAACGGGACATCTCAGAAAAGTCAGAACAATAAAACGGAAAAGGGGAAAAACGTAAAAAGGCAGTCACGTTGTCATTGGTAAAAACAAATGAGGGAAGTCGGCAAGAGAACGAACAGAACACTATGCTGAAGCAGCATAGGCAAGACCACCTGTGACTTGAAAGGTACAACTGCTATAATGCAGAAAGTACGTATGGGAATAGAAAGACTAACCAAGCCTTAAAAAAAAAGGGGGTAAAAACAGAGTAAAAGGGGAAGAAAAGAGGATTCCGGTCAGGGAGGTGAATCGGGAATCTCTGAACACTGCCTACAGTGGGAGACACCCAAACACTCACCGCCCTGCCCCAACACCAGAGAGAGATTAAAAACCTTAAAACTGAGAATAAAAACCACTCTCCCGGAGGAAACCGAGAACCAGAGAGACCATCCGGGAATCGTCAGCCAACATCAAAGGTAAAGTGTGGGGAGTCTGTACTTAGCACGCAGAGCCAAGAGAAGAGGGCATTCAACCAAAATGTGGGCCACTGACTGAAAGGCTCCACAACCACATAGCGTGGGTGGCTCATCACGCAAAAGAAAACCATGGGTCAGCCTGGTATGGCCAATGCGGAGACGACACAGTGTGGTCGAGTCCTTTCGGGAGAGGCGAAAGGAAGAACGCCACGGGCCTGGTGTCACCTTAATTGCACGAAGTTTATTAGACAGTGGAGTAGCCTCCCAAGAATTGGCCCATGACTGTGCGAAGTGGGATTTGATGTGAAGCCGTAAATCCGCTGCAGGAGGGGTTACAGAAAATGGGGGGTAAGTAACTGCTCCCCAGCCAAACGATCAGCGAGCTCATTACCCGGGATACCCACATGGCCAGGGACCCATAGGAAGTAAATGGAACAAGCAGCACGGTGAGTATCAGCGAGATGGTCACGGATGGCAGAGACCAAGGGATGGCGCGAAAAACACCGGTCAATAGCAAGAAGGCCACTCATCGAGTCCGTACATAACAAAACGCGGTTGTGTGGGGATTGTTTAATAAAGGTAAGGGCTCGGGAAATTGCCATCAATTCCGCAGTAAACACCCCACATGTAGGTGGCAGCAGATGATTTTCCGTTCCAACAGAGGACGTGAAGGCATACCCAACATGATCAGCAGATTTAGAGCCATCAGTGTAAAAAAACAACAGCATCCCGAAACTCCCATAAAATTTGGCGGAAAAAGGAACGGAACACCACCGGGGGGATGGAATCTTTCGGACCGCGGCGGAGATCCATCCGAATTCGAGGCCGAGGAAGTAACCAAGGAGGGGTGGAGGGGAGGGAGCGAGGAAGACAGGACAAAGAAGGAAGCTGAAAATCACGGTAAAGAGACGTAAGGCGCAGCTCAACCGCTAAACCCGCCCGAGAGCGGGAGTCGGGTGGGCGACGTCCATGGTCTGGGAACAGGATAGAATAGGAAGGATGAGTGGGAGAAGAACGGATAGTGAGGGCATAAGACACCAGAAGCTGGGACCGCCGAACAGAAAGGGGGGGGGGGGGATCCCAGCTTCAACCAGGAGACTATCAACAGGGCTAGTAGGGACGGCACCGGTGGCCAAACGGATACCACGATGATGGACTGGATCCAGCACGTGCAGTGTGGAAGGAGCAGCTGAACCATAAACTTGACAACGATAGTCCAAACGAGACAGAACTAGAGCACGATAAAGACGGAGGAGGAGGGAACGGTCCGCACCCCAAGAGGAGTGGGCAAGGAAGGGAAGGACATTGAGTTTACGGAAACATCCTACCTTCAGGAGTCTGATATGGGGCAGCCAAGTGAGCTTGTTGTCGAAAAGAAGACCCAGGAAACGAAACTGTGGAACCACAGGCAATCGTTGTGCAGCGAGATAGAGCTCTGGATCAGGGTGGATCGTAGTACGCGATTTTAAAGGAGAGAATTGAAACCTGTGTGAGAGGGTCCATGCAGAGGCACGCCGTATAGCCACCTGGAGCTGCCGTTCTGCAGATGCCATCGAGGAGGAACTAACCCAAATGCAGAAATCATCCACATACAGGGCAGGGGCGACCAAGGGACCGACAGAGGCCACAAGTCCATCGATAGCAATGAGGAAAAGAAGGACACTCGAGACAGAACCCTGTGGGATGCCCGTCTCCTGGGTCCGTGGAGAACTAAAAGCAGTACCAACTAACTCTGAATGACCGATGGATCAGGAACTGGCGGATAAAAATCGGGAGTGGGCCCCGAAGACCCCACTGATGAAGGGTTAGTAAGATGTGATGGCGCCAGGCCGTGTCATAGGCCTTGCGAAGGTCAAAAAACACAGCAACCAAATGGCGGCGCTGGGAAAAAGCCTGCCGAACTGCGGATTCCAAGCGAAGTAAATGATCGATTGGAGATCGTCCCTCGCGAAAGCCACACTGGTAAGGGGACAATAGATCCCGAGATTCGAGGACCCAAATGAGCCGACGGGCTACCATCCGTTCAAGTAACTTACAAACAACATTGGTCAAACTAATTGGCCGATAGCTGTCAACAGATAGGGGGTCCTTGCCAGGCTTAAGGACAGGAACCACAATGCTATCCCTCCACTGAGAAGGGAAGTCACCCTGGAGCGAGATACGGTTAAACACCCGAAGAAGATGTTGCCGTTGTGGAGCACTGAGATGTTGAAGCAGTTGGTTATGAATGGAATCTGGGCCAGGGGCAGTATCATGAGAAGAAGATAGAGCAGAAAGAAATTCCCATTCAGTAAAAGGTTCGTTGTAAGATTCTGACTCACAAGAGGTGAAACATAAGGTGAGAGCTTCAGCCTGCTGTTTTTGATGAAGGAAAGCAGCTGGATAGGAGGCTGACGCTGACGCCACTGCAAAATGGGTCGCAAGATATTCTGCGAGAACTAATGGGTCCGTACAAATGCCATCTGGGAGGTGAAGGCCTGGGAGGGTGGACTGCCGATGGCAACCTTGGAGAGAGCGAAGTGTAGCCCATACCCGTGACAGAGGGACAGTGGAACCAAGGGAAGAAACGAATCGTTCCCAACATATCCGCTTGCTCTGTTTGATTAAATAACGGGCTTTAGCGCGAAGGCGTTTAAAGGTAGTAAGGCTGGCTACGGATGGGTGCCTCTTAAAGTGTTGCAAAGCTCGACGGCGATCACGGATGGCAATGGCAATGGCCGTAGTCCACCACGGGACTTGCCGGCGACGAAATGGTCCAGATGAGCGCGGGACAGCAAGGTTAGCAGCGCGAACAATCGCGTCAGACACGTCACGTAGGACGTCATCAATACAACCCGACAAAGAGGGAGAAAACTCGACCTGTGCAGTGTATAGAGGCCAATCGGTGCGGTGGAAAGACCAACGAGGTAACCTGTCCATCGGGGAGCGGGAAGGGAGCGTGATAATCAACGGGAAATGGCCACTATCACAAAGGTTGTCGTGTGGCGACCAGTGTAATGAAGGGAGGAGAGAGGGAGAAGAAAGAGAAAGATCAATGGCAGAAAAGGTACCATGACCGGCACTGAAGTTAGTAGGGGAGCCATCATTAAGAAGGCACAGGTCGTGGTCTGCAATAAATTGGTCTATAAGAAGACCTTGTCTAGATGGAAAGTCACTGCCCCACAAAGGATGATGAGCATTAAAATCCCCAAGGAGGAGGAAGGGAGGAGGAAGTTGCTGAAGAAGGGTGGTTAAGGCAGCAGGTGTAAGAGTCCTGTCAGGAGGGAGATAAAGATTGCAAACTGTGACTGCAGAGTCTAAGTGGACCCTAACAGCAACCACTTCCAAAGTAGTTTGGAGAGGAATCCACGTGCTAGCAATGTCTGTACGGACCAACGTACAAACGCCACCAGAAGCCCGCAAGGGTCCGACCCGATTTCGACAGAAAACACGGAACCCACGGAGGGTCGGTGAGTGAGCATCAGTACAATGAGATTCCTGGAGAACCACACAAGCTGCAGAGTAGGACGAAAGAAGGGATTTCAATTCCGGAAGGTGACAGTATCCATTACAATTCCATTGGAGAACCACAGAACGATGGTTTAAATGAGGGCTGAACACGCTAAATCCAGTCATACTGCCGGGTCCCCACCCGTCACCGACAAGGAGGGGGCGACATCCATGAACGACAGGTCAGAATCCGGTTGTGAAGTCGGGGAAGGGACCTCCGGTGACACCAGAGGCTCTTTGTCCCGGGACTTATGTTTCTTCTTCTTTTCTGGCTGAGATCGAGGAGGGCTGTGTGGCATAAAGGAGCCAGCTGCAGCAAGATCAGGAACAGAAAGAGACCGGGTGACCTGGGGGCCGACAGACCGCGGCTCTCGCGGGCGCCGCGCGGCAGCAGACCTTTGACATGGAAGGTGCCGGGAAGGGGCATCCCGGGAGAGGCGCCCTTGACCGGCAGACGCCGAAGGAGTGGGACACTTCTCCGGCTGGGGAGGGGGAGCAGCGCCCATAGGAGAAGGTGTGGGAGCCGTAGGGGAGGGGGGAGGAGAGGGGTCCGGGATGGGGGTAAGGAAGGGGGAGGAAGGGGTGAAGATGTAACCAAGGCATAACTAGATGTCATGGACACAGCGTGCAGTCGTGCATATTTCTTACGGGCCTCTGTGTAGCTTAAACGATCGAGGGACTTATACTCCTGTATCTTTTTTTCTTTCTTATATACTGGGCAATCTGGTGAACGTGGAGAATGACTACCATGACAATTTACACATACAGGAGGGGGAACACAGGGACTCCCCTCATGGAGTGGACGTCCACAGTCACCACAGAGAGGGTCCGGGGAACAGCGAGAAGACATGTGGCCAAAACGCAAGCACTTAAAACACCTCATAGGAGGTGGGATGTACGGCTTCACATCACAGCGATAGACCATAATCTTAACTTTCTCAGGAAGGGTATCCCCTTCAAAGGCCAGGATAAAGGCACCAGTATCAATACGATTATCTTTAGGACCCTTCTGAACACGCCGAACAAAGTGAACACCCCGCCGTCCGAGATTGTCCCGAAGTTCCTCACCTGTTTGAAGGATGAGGTCACTGTGAAAAATCACACCTTGTACCATATTTAGAGACTGGTGAGGGGTAATGGACACAGGAATTGTGCCAAGATGGGTACAGGCACGAAGGGCCGCAGATTGGGCAGCTGAAGCAGTTTTTATCAGCAACGAACCCGACCGCATGTTGCTCAGGGCGTCCACTTCGCCAAACTTGTCTTCAATGTGTTCCACAAAGAATAAAGGTTTGACACTGGTGAAAGTATCTCCATCAGTCCTGGTGCAAACTAGATAACGGGGGAAAGGTTTTGCCCCTAGACGACGGGCCTGACCCTCTTCCCAGGGGGTAGCCATGGAAGGGAAGGCCGAAGGGGCAAGAGAAGCAGCACTTGAGGAATCAGTACCACGCAGAGAGACGGCCGCAGGAGAACGGCCAGAGTTTTGGACCCGTATGCATTTCATCTGCATAGCGTCCGCCCTGATACCACCCACTCCGATCAGGGGCTCTCTGGCACGGCGGCCATTGTCGGGAGTTCCGATGCTCCAGGATGACGAGCAGCCACTCCAGGGCATGCATGAGGTGGTCACAGCTCAGGTATCAGAAGTGTGATCCCTGTGTGTTCAGGGGGCTCAATCAAAAGGGTACATAGCGACCCCACCACACGGGCTGGCTACCGTGCTGGCTATGCACCCTAGCATCAGACAATGACGTGAAAGAAAAGGTGGAATGTACTAGGAGGGCGCACGTCAGAGACACTAGGTAAGGTGCTCTTCCCCAAATGGCTCACACTACGGGGGAGAAATTTTGGAATGGAGGTCAAACCCCAGAGGGGGACCAAGGAATGCCAAAAGGAGGAGATGATTATGCAACAAAGCCGGAGTGTAAAACCAACAGAAGCAGGAGGATAGCAAGGGCCAACATAAGCAAGGACACCAATAGAGGGAGAGGAGAGGGCGAGGGGAAAGGAGCATGGAGGGGAAAGGAGTGGAAGGGAAAGGAAATGCAACCCGGGAGAGAAAGAAGGCTGCAATGGCTCAGGGCCCCATGCTCGCCACGCACGTATCCACAAAAGAGTTGTGGACCCCCTGGGGGGCAGAGCGCTCGAGAGCGCAGTGAGACAAAATGGCGACAGGAGCCGAGAAAGCGTATGTCGTGCTTGAAATGCACTCACATCAGTCAGTCATAACAGTGCAACGACACTTCAGGACGAAGTTCAACAAACATCCACCAACTGCTAACTCCATTCGGCGATGGTATGCACAGTTTAAAGCTTCTGGATGCCTCTGTAAGGGGAGCGAAGAAACTGTTGAGCGCGTGCGGGCAAGTATCACGCGTAGCCCGCGGAAGTCGACGAATAAAGCAAGCAGGGAGCTAAACGTACCACAGCCGACGGTTTGGAAAATCTTACGGAAAAGGCTAAGCAGAAGCCTTACCGTTTACAATTGCTACAAGCCCTGACACCCGATGACAAAGTCAAACGCTTTGAATTTTCGGCGCGGTTGCAACAGTTCATGGAAGAGGATGCGTTCAGGGCGAAACTTGTTTTCAGTGATGAAGCAACATTTTTTCTTAATGGTGAAGTGAACAGACACAATGTGCGAATCTGGGCGGTAGAGAATCCTCACGACATATCCGGTCACGGATTCCTACGCTGGGTTTCTATTGGCTCCAGCTCTCTATATAGGCCCGGCCGGTCGAAGGCAGACGAGTCCGCCGAACACCAACGAGATTCCCACACAACCCAACTGGAGACTACGCAATCTTGTCGTGCCATCCACGCAATCTTGTCGTGTTACCCTCACCTGCCACTCCAAAAGTGGTGGGAAAAGCAAAAGTTACGTGTCCACAACGCAGTGTCGCTGGCAGTCAGACTGTCTCCCCCCTAAGTGTAGGGTAGACGCATACCAAGGCCTGTGGCACTGCCCAGTAACCCGCGTATGACATATTAGGCTGACTCAGGGCGTGGAAACGAATAACGGTGCTAACTAAGCGCTCCTGAGTCGGACTCCCACAAGCGACCGCACAGAGACTAGACCTGACAACAACGACCACCATGTACTCTGACAAGGCGAGACTGCCCACCCCACCCAACCTACAGCAACCACCTACACCCTCTCCTCAACTGTCAGGTCTTCGCAACCAGGCCCATCGACCGAGAACAGGGGCAAGCGCCTCCAACTCGAGGACCTAAGAACTGTCACATATGAAATACAATTCCTCCCTGACGATTCAGCAACAGAGAGGAAGCTAACTCTCTTCATCAACAAGTTCTTCAAACAGGAAACGAGAGATGCCATCAAGGACCTAAATGTCAAGACGAGATGGTATCGCCCTCATCAAAATTGCTAAACCTGGAGAAGAAACCCATCTACAAAAGCTATTTAGGCTCCACCTACATCACAAAATAGTAGTGCGACAACTCTGTCCTCGTGAACAAAGAGACAGACAGCCCAGGCGTGAACAAGGCAGGCCCCCCTATCGGCAGTCATCAAAAAGGTTCCACACGATGTTTACGACCAAGAAGTCCAGAGACAACTTCAAGATCAAGGCCTCACCATTGAGGGCTTGGCGAATCAAATCTCGTGCCAGGAATGCCCCCACCAAAATGATCCGTGTAATAACGAGGGACCAAGAGACCCTCGACAGAATTGTAACTCAAGGAGTTGTCATCGACTATTCACGAAAAGAAACAGCACCCTCCAATTTCCCCCCACCTCAACCTGACCAGTGTGGTCTATGCCTATCATTTGAACATTCTATGCCTATCATTTGAACATCAAACTAAAAACTGTGTAAGTAAGCCAAAATGCCCCCAGTGCAGTGGAGACCACTCCCTCTCCCAATACAACAGCCATGGCGCTGAAAAATGCGCCAACTGCGAAGGTCCCCATTCAGCACTCTCTTACCGCTGCCCACTGCGCCCCTAGGATGCTCCGATGCCAGAGCTTCAAGCCCCCATCAAGCTAATCGACGAGCCAGCGCAGATCGCAGTGGAGGACATTCAGCAGTAGGTGGTGCTGACAGCAGACTTCCTGATGGTCCTAGCCGGCACCCTGATTAACATGTTTCAGGACAGGAAGGAGGAGATCATAAAAACAATTAACCAGGTCGCTTTTCAAGCCCTCGAAAAAACAATAAAAGCCACACAGACAGGATGCAGGCTGCACATCACCGTTAAAGATCAGTGGTACCCGCAAACAAGACTACTCAGCACACATGATGACACACTACACGGACCACCAGAAGACACTCAAAATACAACTCCCGAAGACACCACACACCCCGCCCACCTACCAGAAGTTAAAACAGCAGGACAACACCACTCCAAGACTAATACATGGATAACACTGCTCACACTCACACAAACTTCCTCTTCGTAAATGCGAGGGGCGTAGTAAACAGACGAACTCTGCTGATGCATACACTCATAATTGACCACATACATGTAGCGGGCGTGGCTGAAACCTGGCTGAAAGAGGTAAGGTACTGCAATATCCCTAAATTCAACTGCTTTCGTAGAGATAGGGCTGACGGTTGGGGAGGCGTAGCTCTTTACGCCCTAAACTCTATACCCGCCACCGAAATCCCCCTCCCCCCAGCACTTCAAAACCTAGAGGCGATAATGGTTAAAAATCAGGGGAACTAACAGACGTACAATCACAGTGGCATGCCTATACAACCCCCCCCCCCTCCCACTCCAATTCCTACAACACCTGCAAACCTTGGGCAAATTCATTCTCTTAGCCGACCTCAAAGCCAGACAACCCCAACTCGGAGACAGGACAGAAAACCAAAACGGACGCACACTCTTTGACATCCTAGCGACGCAACCAATAGACCGCCTTCCCATCTATGACTACACCTTTATAGGGCACAACGGACAGTCTGCCCCCGACCACATCCTGTTTAGCCCCACACTGACGGACACCATCACCTCCCCAAAGATCGGCAATCCGATAACGAGCGACCACCTACCACTCACCTTCTCCACAGAGGCACTCAACCCCCCAGACCCTCCTCCCACTAGACGTACCATCCGCAACTACTCAAATACTAACTGGGAAAGGTATGGCGAAGTCATCACAGACCAACTAAACTTCCCAGTGAGCATCACTGACGACAACGACCTACTGTTAGTGACCAGACGCCTTGAAGACGCAATCAAACAAGCCACCGACGAAGCAATTCCGACAAAAATCATAAATAACTGGAGACCAACAATCCCCCGTGAGGCCCTACCGCTAACACAACAAAAGAAACGACTACGCAGAGAGACAAGACGTACGAACAACCCAGATTTAAGACGACTTTGGAACAGACTAAACAACAGAGTCAGAAACATAATATCCACACACAGACAAACACAGTGGGACGACACCTGCAAACAACTAAACTACAGGAGTGGAGGCAAATTATGGAAAAAATTCAGGACACTAACGGGACAACGACGAACTACTGAACTCACCTTAATAACAAACAACGAACCGACTGCAGACAAACGAGAACAGGCCACCATCTTCAAACAGGTACTGCAGGTGGTCTACTCCTTTCCCACTATTCTTATAAACAAAGGCATTTAACGAATAATTTCGCCATATTGTCTTGTGATTTTGATTCGGTGAGTGTGTACTCCACTACTGGCCATTCAAAAGTCCAGCCCGCAGTTTGGCAGAAAAATGGCCGCAGTTTCGTCCGGTTGGCCACTCTCTCCCTATACAGGCTCTCTAGCGACCATGATCCTTTGCGAGTTCAAGTGTCTCGGGTCACGCTCAACTACAGGATCAAACGATAGATGACTCTACGGTCACGTTACCATGATCCTTTGCGAGTCCATGCTGCCGGCAAATCTGCTGCTCGAGTGCTCGTGCTTCAGGCTTGGCTGATTTTTTGTTGTGTGTAGTTGTGTTAAATATGGAGTTCGTAGTGAAGTGTGAGAAATGTGAAGAGAGTTTTACCAGCCTTCAAGCATGTGCGTCCCATGTCAAATGGGTCCACGAAACACCATCTCATTACCAGTGTGTTGTGTGTTTGCAAAGTTTTCGCGATTCACATAATTTAAACAGGCATGTTAAGGTCCACGAGAACGAAACTTGCAAATATACATGCCCAGTTTGTGAGTGCAAAATCGATAAGAAGGGTGCTCCAGAACATTTTTTTGCAACACGGTCTTCCCATGGAAATGGAGACTTCAAAATTTAGTAATAGTGCAACGTTCGAACAGTGGAAGACAAAAACTGAAAAGGAAACTAATTCCAAGTTTATTAAGCAAGGTGGTCAAAACACTAATCAACAGGACATTATAATAAATGAATACTGTTGCCACCGGAGTTGTGTTTTCACATCAGAGAGCCAAGGGTTTCGTGCGGTAAAGGTCCGAGGTTGCAGTAAAATTGATGCTTATTGTCCAGCAGCAATAATGACACAGACATTAACCAGTGGGGAGATTATTGTAAATTTACAGAAAACTCATGTAGGGTATGAGAGAGAAGTTGGCAGGCAGTCGCTGACAAAAGAAGAAAAGAAAGAATTTGCTTCTAAGATTGCAATGGGGGTACCACTAGAAGACATTCTCGACGAGATAGGGGCTAGTATTGAAGGTACACTGTGCAGGAGAGACTTAACTACAAAGAAAGATCTGCACATCATCATTCAGATGTACAATTTGAACAATGACGATGTGCTGAATAATGAAGACTGCATTAGTGTAGATTCATCGGTGGCACATATGGAAACCAATTCAAATTTTGGTAAGTTGTATAAGCCCCAAGGCAGCGCACTGCCCGAGTTCCCTCAGCTTGACAAAAATGATTTTTGTTTCATTTTGTCAAATGACAGTCAAATTGAGTTACTGAAAAAATACGGCAATGATGTGGGTACCCATGGTACAAACAGCTACAATTTCCAGCTGTATACTTTATTAGTGTTGGACGTTTTACGGGAAGGTTTTCCATGTGCGACGGGTACGTGGCGGACGCCAAAGCTGACAGACTAATCCCAACACAAGCCTAGAAACAGACGAGGACGGTTTCCAGAGGCCAAAAAGAACCGCTGGCCGCTCCCCTGTGCTGGACACAACTTCCCCTGTCGCGATGAGCAACAGGTTCTCCCCCATAGAAGACCCCCCCCCCCTCCCGCCCGCCCACACAGAGGAGACCACACAGAACACAACACAGCCAACAACCACCGACGGAGACACAGAGGAGAGACGTTATCGGATCCCTCCTCTTGTCATCCATTACAAGAACTCGTACAAAGAGTTGTACGATAATACAGGGTGTCCGAAAAGACTTTCCCTGATTACATAAATTGATAACTCACGCTAGAAGTAAGATACAAATATGAAACTTGTGTCGAATTGTTTGCAACTATCAAAGTTTTTTTCTCTTTTAGGTTCGCAGTACGTTAGTAGTGAATGAGGTGCAGTGCCCAAGAAGCCATGTTAACCAATCAGGAGAACGCACAGTGAGTCCTGTGGTACCATGAGACACAATCACCAACCACAGTGCAGAGACACTTCTAGACATTTGGAAGGAATCCACCTGACGTCAAGAGCATTAAAGCCTGGTATGAGAAGTTCAAGAACACAGGATCGGTTGCTGACCTTCCGAGGTCTGGTCGACCAAGAACCTCAGCAGACAGGGTGGAAGCTGTAAGGCAGTCTTTTCTGCGAAGTCCGAAGAAATCGGTGCGCAGGGCCTCACGTGAATTACAGATGCCAAAAAGCTCTCTCCATGACATTACACAAACGTTTATTGTTTCGTGCATACAAAGTGCAAATCGTTCAGGCCTTGTTGCCCAATGACAGTACATGTCGATACGACTTTGCAGTCGAAATGCTATCACATATTGAGGACGATGATGGTTATCTCAGACTAACTGCTTTTCCGACGAAGCGACCTTTTTTGTCAGTGGAGTAGTGAATCGCCATTATGTGCGCATTTGGGGTTCACAACCCCCTGGCGACGTCATGGAGTGCACCAGAGGCAGTCCAAAGTTGAATGTTTGGTGCGCGCTATTGCACAATCGAATTATCGGACCATTCTTCTTCGCTGAGGCTACTGTCACATCTGCAGTGTATCTGGACTTGTTGCAACTGTATGCTGTTCCTCAGCTGCTGCAGTATCACCCTGATGTTTCAGCAAGACGGTGCACCGCTTCATTCGGGTTTGGACATCTGTGCCTATCTCGATATGACCTTTCCTGGGCGATGGATTGGTCGTGATGGGCCAACGGTTTGGCCTCCACGCTCTCCTGACATAACCCCATTAGACTTCTTTTTATGGGGTTATGTCAAGGAAGAGGTCTACCGAACACGTGTACCAGGTCTTGAAACCCTGCGGCAACTGATAACCACAGTCGTTGAATCGATCCCTCCAGTGATGCTGGCTAATATGTGGACGGAAATTGAATATCGCCTAGATGTGCTATGTGCTACCAAGAGTGCTCATCTGGAAGTTTACTGATGTGTGAAAAAACTTTGATAGTTTATAAACAATTAGACACCAGTTTCATATTTGTATCTTACTTCTAGCCTGAGTTATCAATTTATGTAATCAGGGAAAGACTTTTCGGACACCCTGTATAAACAAAGTTCTAGGCGAAAACAAATTCACAGCCAAAGCAACCAGGGAGGATCAGGTCAAGGTCACTGTGAATACAGTAGATGACTACCAAACGGTGAAGGCGATGCTAAAAGAAAACAAAACTCATTTCTACACCTTCCCCATAGCAGCAGAGAAACCAATAAAAATCGTATTCCGCGGCATGCCGCACAAAACCGACACAGGGGACATAAAGCAATACTTGGAGGGAAAGGGATTTGAAATCAGCTCAGTCGTTAAAACAAATCCGAGAAGACCGTGGGCGTTACACACAGTCATATTGCCAGACTCCGCCCAGAACAGAAAAATATGTGAAGTCACAAGGATAATTGCGGTGACAGTCACGCCGGAGAAACCAAAGAAAAGATCGCGCCTAGGGTGATGTTTCAGTTGCCAAAAGGTAGGGCACATGGCTCGGGATTGTGACATGCCTATGACATGTGTCAGTTGCGGTGAGAATCACAAATACGAAGAATGCCCGGTACCGCAGGGAGAGGGCACGGAGAAGTACTGCAATTGTGCAGACGCACATCCTGCCAGCTACCAGGGGTGCCCGGAATATCGTAAGGCTAGGGACCACCTAAGGGGAAAACAACCAACAACGGCAAGGACAAAGCATTACACCGCACCTCCACCACTGCCAAGCCGAAACCACGACCTACAGCCACAACGGTCTTCTTCCATTCTAGGACGTAATCCTCCACCGTCAGTGCCCCAATACATCCTCCTCCACGCAACCACAACCAGGTCCCTGCCAACGGAGGATTGCCCAAGGAAGGCCCCCCACCCCTACTCACTACAGTCCAATCTGCGTGAAACGTCACAGAATGTCTCAGTGGATCAGCTTGCAGCGTCCATAAAGGCCCTGCTGGTACAGGTGAACCAGTTAGCCAGTATCCTGGCGACCATGACACAACACTCCGCCGAACACACATCGCCAGCAAAGCAGTCGCCCCCTTCGGCGATGATATCAGGAAACCCACCCCTCGACATGGATAGACGACCTAACATACGTCTAAAAATGTGCGCTCTTCAACGCAAACGGTCTATTCCAACAAGCCCTCAAATTCAGGGAATTCATAAAAGAGGAAGACATTGACATATGCTTAACGGCCGAAACACATCTGAAGCCAGGTGTAAGAGCATCTGTACCTAACTACAACTACTACAGACGCGATCGGCCCACCGCAGGAGACGGGGTTGCAGTGTATGTCAAACGTGGTATTAGACACCACCAAGTGTACCCACCAGCAACTCGCCAAATTGAAACAGTTGCAACAGAAATTGCCACAGTAACAGGGGCCCTCACAGTCGTTGCAGCCTACCGCCCACGTCCCAAACGTTAGAAGAGGACATAGCTCCACTAGGCCGAATAAGAGGCAAGCTCCTAATAGGAGGAGACCTCAATGCCAAGCACGCAGACTGGCACTCACGAGTAAGCAACAAGCTGGTCGACAACTTCAACGACTCGCGCGCACCCACCAGTTCCAGGTATGGAGCCCCGAGGAGCCCACCCACTTCCCAAACAGAAAAGGGCGGACGTCCTCGACATCGCACTCACGAAACACCTTACGGGTTTTGTGTCCGCCAGTGAAGGCCTCCGATTTTTTTTCTCCGGACTGGAAAGAGATAGAAACATGCGCATTGTTTTAAAATGAGGCCGCATTCATTGTCAATACGTCTCAGAGATGGCAGCACCGTACAGCAGACGGAATTTTACCGCCAGCGGCGAGAATGAGAACTGTTTTAAATACTTAAAATGGCGACGTTTTCCTTACTTGAACAGCGTGCAGTCATTCGTTTTCTGAATTTGCGTGGTGTGAAACCAATTGAAATTCATCGACAGTTGAAGGAGACATGTGGTGATGGAGTTATGGATGTGTCGAAAGTGCGTTCGTGGGTGCGACAGTTTAATGAAGGCAGAACATCGTGTGACAACAAACCGAAACAACCTCGGGCTCGCACAAGCCGGTCTGACGACACGATCGAGAAAGTGGAGAGAATTGTTTTGGGGGATCGCCGAATGACTGTTGAACAGATCGCCTCCAGAGTTGGCATTTCTGTGGGCTCTGTGCACACAATCCTGCATGACGACCTGAAAATGCGAAAAGTGTCATCCAGGTGGGTGCCACGAATGCTGACAGACGACCACACGGCTGCCCGTGTGGCATGTTGCCAAGCAATGTTGATGCGCAACGACAGCATGAATGGGACTTTCTTTTCGTCGGTTGTGACAACGGATGAGACGTGGATGCCATTTCAGAAACAAAGCGCCAGTCAGCTCAATGGAAGCACACAGGTTCACCGCCACCAAAAACATTTCAAGTAACTGCCAGTGCTGAAAAAATGATGGTGTCCATGTTCTGGGACAGCGAGGGCGTAATTCTTACCCATTGCGTTCCAAAGGGCACTACGGTAACAGGTGCATCCTACGAAAATGTTTTGAAGAACAAATTCCTTCCTGCACTGCAACAAAAAGTCCGGGAAGGGCTGCACGTGTGCTGTTTCACCAAGACAACGCACCCGCACATCGAGCTAACGTTACGCAACAGTTTCTTCGTGATAACAACTTTGAGGTGATTCCCCATGCTCCCTACTCACCTGACCTGGCTGCTAGTGACTTTTGGCTTTTTCCAACAATGAAAAACACTCTCCGTGGCCGCACATTCACCAGCCGTGCTGCTATTGCCTCAGCGATTTTCCAGTGGTCAAAACAGACTCCTAAAGAAGCCTTCGCCGCTGCCATGGAATCATGGCGTCAGCGTTGTGAAAAATGTTTACGTCTGCAGGGCGATTACGTCGAGAAGTAACGCCAGTTTCATCGATTTCGGGTGAGTAGTTAATTAGAAAAAAATCAGAGGCTTAAGAACTTCAATGCACCTCGTACAAACGAACGAACTGGGAACAGTTCAGCAACGGAATAGCTGCTGAACTAGCCCAGGCCCCGCCTCCAACAGCAGAGACTGCTGAACAAGCGCAGGAAGACTTCACAAAAGCGATCCTACAAGCTGCTGAGGAAGATACACCTGCGCCAGCGGGAGCCCCCCGCTCCAGGCAGCTCCCCCAGCACCTGCTTGCACAAATCAGACACAAAAACAGGATCGCAAAAGAATGGAAACTTACTAGGAACAAAAAACACAAGGAGGCTGCTCAACAGACTACGGAGAGAGTTGAAAGTTGCACTCACTGAGTATCACAACCAGCAATGGTCAGAACGACTATCAACTCTCAACTTAGAGGACCACAGTTTATGGCAAGCCACAAAACAGTTCACGAGAAGATGCGCAAAAAATGCCGCCTCTGCATGGTGAACGTGGACTGCACTTCAGCACTGAAGATAAAGCAAATGCGCTAGCAGACGTGTTCGAAAAACAATTCATGCCAGCAGAGGTGCAGGACAGAACACGTCGAAACCATCCATAGACAACTGGCCACCTTTTTAGAGGCAGACGACGATGAATACACGCCACTCTCCAGTCCCGAAGACGTGGCGAGCGCCATCAAATCGCTGCCAACAATAAAGGCACCAGGCCACGACCAGCTCACCAACCAACTACTAAAACATATCCCGCCCGTGGCAATAACAGACTTAGCAAATATCTTAAATGAAATTACGCTATCGCAAAAATTCCCGACACAGTGGAACACACACTGAAGTAGTCTCGATCGCAAAACCAGGAAAAGACCCAGTGTTCCCGCAGCACTACAGACCAATTTGTCTACTGCTTACCCCCAGTAAACTATAGTCTGGGAAACGAGTCTTTGGTATTGACAGCTCGGTAGCGTCTTTCCGTTGCCTAGCGACCGCAGGCAGGCAGCCAATGACGGCCTGACTTTGAGCGGATAGCAAGGGCCACGTTGCCGCTCTGAAACCCGGTCGCGCGCGCTTATGAAACTTACCAGTGCCTCGCGTGCAGGCGGTGCGGTCGTTCGTCGTTTGTCTGAAGTTGAATTCGCAGTTTATTTCATTTTTGTTGTTTTTAGTGTTTCTTTGTTTATGTTTCGTTGTAAACAACGTCTAGTGCGGCGGGTAGTACCAGCCCAACACAAGAAGTGAAACGGAGGAAGAAAAGTGTGCTACACACCCAGGCCCGTGAATTCGTGTGCTCTGTGAGGGATTACTTTGAGAAAGAAAAGGACAAAGGTGGGCCCTTAATTCCTGTTGTTCAGGTTGTGAAGAGAACTGCAGCAACATTGAAAATAAGTAAGAACACTGTTGTAAAGATAGGGAAAGAACAGTATAGTGTAGATTGTGACGAGAGTGGCACAACAAAGCTGCACACACCAGGAAAGAAGTGGACGATTTTCAGAAAGACGCTATTCGTCGTCATATATACAGCTATTATAAGAGAAGGGAACATCCCACTGTCTAAATTACTGGTGTCGCTTCAGAAAGACGATCTTTTTAAAGGGAGCAAATTTTCATTGCGTACAGTGTTGAAAGACATAGGCTTCAGCTATTCACTGTTTAACGGACGCAAAATATTAATGGAAAGGACAGATGTAGTTGCATGGCGGTGCAGATTTCTGCGCAGGATCATGGGTGTGGAATTCGAAAGTATAGTGTGATTAGATGAAACTTGGGTCAATGCGTTTTGTGCAAACTGGTCGCACGTAGGTGGCTGAGTCAGCGCAAAAAGTTGCCCGTCAATGTAAAGTGAATTTCATATTTGCTGTAAAGAACTGACCCTCTGGTCCGACGTGTGAAGGTGATTGCCAAGGTTTAGGTACAGAACGTATCAAATGCTTGTCGGTATGTCTTGTTTAAAGTGATGAAAAAGTCTTTCCGCCCGGGATCGAACCGGGGACCTTCTGCGTGTTAGGCAGACGTGAAAACCGCTACACCACGGAAACTACTGCTTTCGTTCTTGCTTCACAGAGAACTTGTAGCAAGGTTGCCATCGTAACTTAAAAATTCAATAAGTGCGGCACTTGCATGACGAAGGTACATGCAGCAGATCCACACACGACGTGGCTCACTGGAGTAGTATGCGACATAGGCAGGAAAATATTGTTGCCACCCGGGATCGAACCGGGGACCTTCTGCGTGTGAAGCAGACGTGATAACCGCTACACTACGGAAACGACGGACACGCTCAGTCCATCCTTGTACACTCGAAGACGCCTCAGCCTATGTCTCGTCCGCGCATGCACACACCATAGTTCTTTTTACAGCCTGAAACCCATCGCAGCCGAGGGCTCAACAAGTATTCGGGGTGCTCGAGAGGGTGTCTGTCGTAGCATCCCGAACGAGATAGCGGCGTTTCGCGCAGTCGTTATTGCAAGTCACATCAGCAAAAACAATCACCTCCTTAGCAGCAGGCAGTGCGCGCCCAGCCTCTTTACGTAGAGGCTGGAATGATGGAACGCCCGAGGGGACAATGGCAGTGCCTGTTGGCAAAGGAGGGCGTATTATTGTCTTACATGCAGGAACATCGAAAGCCTCTTTACGTAGAGGCTGGAATGATGGAACGCCCGAGGGGACAATGGCAGTGCCTGTTGGCAAAGGAGGGCGTATTATTGTCTTACATGCAGGAACATCGAAAGGTTTTGTGCCAAACTGCTTGAAAATGTTTCGGTCAAAAAAGACGGGAGATTACCATGAAGAAATGAACAGTGTAGTATTTCAAGAATGGTTCGAGACATCGCTTATGACGAACCTGTCAAGTCCATCAGTGATTGTTATGGACAATGCGCCTTATCATTCCGTTGTTCACGATAAGGCACCAACCTTGGCAACAAAAAAAGACGATATCATTCAGTGGTTGAAACGGCGAAAAGTAGATTTCAGAGAAGATTTAAGGAAGGCGGAACTACTCGAAATTGTGGCACAAAAGAAACCCCAATTTCCAACACATGTAATTGACGAGATTGCTAAAAGGCACGGGCATGAAATCGTTCGGCTCCCTCCATACCACTGTCACTTCAATGCATTTGAAGGAGTGTGGGCGCAGATAAATTACATTGCTGCAAACAATAAAAAATTCACCATCTCTGAAGTGGAAACTCTCCTTCCAGCAGTTATCAATAAAGTGACAAGCGAGACGTGGGCTAAAATTGTAAACAGCACTGCAAGTGCCATCAGAGAGGCGGCCAAAACCGAAGGGGTTGTGGAAGAATGCATCGAAAATTTAATTATACATCTGGGAGAGAGCAGTGATAGTTCGAGTAGTGCTGAGGAAGACAATGTCAAACCAGATTCTGACAGTGATGTGTTTTTCCATTACAATAACTACAACGTATTCAGGAATGTAAGGAGGGAGTTTGCTATCGATCTACAACCAGATCATCATATTGTGAGTACTCTCTTCAGATTATAACTCTTCATACACTGACCAATTATTCTGTAGCTTGTAGTAGAACAAATTAATAATGCTAATACCTAACAATGGAAACCAAAACTGCTAATGTTCAACAACTTGCGAAAATAGTTTTCATTTCAGTTGTGAAGTTTAACAAATAACTTTATTATGTTTCAGCATCTTAGATACTTGTACTAAATAGCTCTTATCAGTTTTCGAGTTAATATATTTCAAGCATCAACTTTAAATAAATTCACGCGTACCAATACGACTTGTATTTTGTCTCGCTTTTATTTCTGCTGCTAGAGAACGCGTGTAGCAGACAGGGCGCCGCGTGCTGTGAGCCACGTTCGGCAACAGCGCCGTCTGCCCGCCGGAACTGTCAGTACCAATCACTCGTCTCACGGACTATAGTACCGATACAGGATAAGAGAGCAAATCCTGCCCAAATTCCAGTTTGGGTTTCGTCCACAACATTCAGCCCCCCCCCCCCCCCAACAAATAATGAGGGTGGTTGAAGCAGCCACAGAAAGCTTCAACCGCAAGTTTCAACTGCAATGGCTACTGCGGGATTTTTCTTACTAGACGTGACAAAAGCCTTTGATTCAGTTTGGCACAGCGGGCTACTTCACAAAACGTACACCCAGTGCTTCCCCAGAAAGATTGTGAAACTTATGAAAAGCTATCTCTCCGGTAGGACATTCTCTGTGAAGGTAGATACATCGCTGTCAACCAGGAGAAGAATCCATGCAGGGGTGCCACAAGGTTCGGTTCTTGGACCGACCTTGTACAGCCTCTACACTGCCGATATCCCAACCACTCAACATGTCCAAACAGCGCAGAATGCTGGTGACACCGCATTCTTCTCCTGCTCAACAAACAGGAACCAGGTTACAAGACGTCTACAAAACGCCCTAAACAAGACAGACGACTGGGCCAAACAATGGCGAATCTCACTGAATTCTGAGAAGACAAGGCATATTAATAACTAGATGTCTCGGCAAATGCCGCCCCCCCCCCCCCCCCCAGGCAGACCCTTCCAAATGCTGCATCTGCAGGGCCAAAACCTCCCCTGGAGAAACTGCGAGGTACCTCTGTGTGACACTAGACAAGCGCCTGACTTGGAAGTGCCACATCGAGGAAATTTGCAAAAAGGTCCTAGGCAGGATGAAGATTCTCTATCCAGTTCTCAACAGTACAAGTTCCATCGCCCCAGCACAGGAGTAGCCGTCTATCGAAGTCTGATTAGACCGACACTGGAGTATGCGTGCCCTGTATGGGGTTACGCAGCTAGATCGACGATAGAACCGCTACAAAAGGTCCAGAAGAGTGCGCTCCGAAGAGCTCTGCATACACCACCGCTTTTCCCGACGGAAGACCTCCACATAGCGGCAGACATCGAGAAATTACGCACGCGATTCCGCACCCTGGCGGAGCAGTTCTACGGCAACGTGGAAAAATCGACAAATGAATTAATAAACTCACTAGGTCAGTACAACAACGTACCAGCCAGGTGCAAAAGACCTAAATCATTACTCTCCGAGTAACAGAAAGAAGACATAGCACTCATTACTCTCCAAGTAACAGAAAAGAACGCAACACTCTACACGAATAGAACAAACAAAAGATAATTACATACACAAACTTCCCGACAAATTGAAGGAAATGTCCGAATGAGACAAAAACCATCACAAACAACCTCTAAAGTAGAGGAAGAAATTGGAGTGAGACCCGAGCCCTTGCGCACGCATTCCCGCTCAGGCTGCGTAGGTGAGCTGATGGCTGCATGTTAAGCACTCGCTCCCCAACATGTATGGACGACGCGGAAAGGGAGGCAAAGCCCTGCTGCAATTGCTGGGTCTCGTGCTCGGCGCATAGCAGAATAGCAGACGCCTTTCATTGAAGCGTTTAGCTCGCACCAACTTTCATAGAGTTCATCACCATTGTAATTAAAGATTTTGTATAAAATTATCATTTCAACAGATAAAATTAATAATTTTAGAATGGCTGTGTGTAAAGTTCATCATTTTTATCTACTAGTCGTGGTCATTATATGCATGGTATGTTGTATGTGGCACATTCGCTTACTAGTAAGCTAAAAGTATGAAATGAGTAATTTCATTCCACTCGATCTGCTATGAATGAAGCGGACATATGAAGTAGACACAGCGCTAGCTACACCGGACCGGAACGTTAAACTGCCTGATCCACCCACCAGTCGCCCTGATTAAGTGAAATTTTACTTTCTTTAAACGTAGCGAAGGTTTATTATCAAACTACTACTACACTTAGTATACTTCAATGTTTTTTTTGTGCGGCCCACCACATGGTAAGGTGGCTATCAAATGGAAAATAATTTATCTTTGGGGACAGTGAGCTGTTCAATATTTGAATAGATGCACGCGGCCATCGCCCCCGGTGGTACTTCCTTCTGAGGGAGTACTTTGAGGAGGAGCAAGAAGATCAAGAAAATGATGTAAAATTTGAGTTAATAAAAATTGATTATTTTATATTTGCTTTTTATTTGTGTGTGCTGCATGGGGGTAGGTCGACGACGAGCCTGTCTCGTCTGACGCAAGGGATAGAGCGTAAATGATAAATGTTAGAATGCGGGTTTATAATTTTGACTTAAAATCTAGCCATTTAACGCCTTCTTGTTGTCGTGGGCCGTTTTTCCGGCTGTTTAGAGCGTCTGTTGCTGCCGCAGGTACACTCCCCCCCCCCCCGAGGCGTAGGGCATATCCCAAGTCAGGGCCTGGTCGCTGGCCAGCCACCCGCGCTTGGTAGGCTGATAGGGTCGGTGTTGCTGCTGGATACGAATAACGGTGACACCGAAGGCAACACCCGACACTCCCTTGGCAGCTTGTCTCCCTTTCGGCGTCCTGGCATGAATCCCTCCGAGATAGTAGGAGCTAGAGTCGTTCCCCAAGCAGGAGGCTCCCTAATCACAATTATTCAGATAACAGAGAGCGACACCAAGGAGCACTCTGCACCACCACCACCACCACCACCACCACCACCACCACCACCACCACACGTTTGCTAAGCTCACTAGCGTCGGCCAAAGGACTTTCCCTCCCGACCAAAGCTTTGCCCCCCCTCTCCCCTGCTCAATTACACCCAGAGAAGATAGCCTAGAAAAATCCCCACAAAAAAAGGGAGAGAACAATCCTTCCTAAAGAGACACCCACACAGCAGTCCCTCGATAGGGAAAGGACTTCTCTAAAGAGAAATCGCAGCGCTAGGGACGCTGACAGCCCGCAGGAGATGCGAAAGAGCAAATCGGAAGACTCATTGGCGGTCTCTCCGGCAGCAAAAAGAAGGGCGCGGGAAAATATCCCCTTAGACATGCCGATGTTTGATGAAACAGAGAGAATGACATAGTCTTCCCATGTGACATCCCGAGCGACGAGCCGCCCTTCGAACAAGCCAGGACGGTTCGCCGCCCTTCACTCCAGGAGCATCTAGCCCCCCCCCCCTCCACGATAGTAAGCAAAAATCGGTTTGAACCGATAGACCCGCAGGCAGCCCCCCCCCCCCCCCCCCAGTACGACCACCGGTCAAAGCAGGACACTCTCGGGAACGGAGAATTCAGCACAAAGTCGGGAGTCGGTGACAAAGTAAAAATTTTCGTAAAAACATCAGAGGAATACAAGAAGGTAAGGGATGTCTTGCAAGAGCAAAACATCCCTTACTATACCTTCAGGTTAGCAGACGAAAAGCCCATCAAGGCAGTAATTACAGGTACCCCGAGAATAATGTCTCAGGAGGACGTCAAGGTAGACCTAATAGGACACGGTTTCGACGTAACCGCGGTCACGCTCGTTAGGAAGAAATGGCCCCTGAAACTAGCGATAGTAAAAGGCACTCCCCCAAAATAGGAAGATATTCCAAGTGCAAAAAATCATGTCGCTCAATGTAACTGTCGAAAACCTACGGCAGAAGAACAAATACAGGCAATGCTATAACTGCCAGAGAGTGAACCATGTAGCTAGGGACTGTACAATGCCCCCACACTGCGTGCGCAGTGCACACAACCACCAGTCCAGAGACAGTAAAAAAAATGGAGGGGAACCAGTTTTCTATAACTGCAAGGGCCCTCACCCAGCCAGCTATGGCGGCTGCCCCACCATCCTAAGATCTATAGAGAAGCAACAGGCTCACACAGCGCAGCAGCAGCCACAGAAAGGTAGGAAAGGTACGAGAAACGGTTGGAGGGGCCAACCCCAGCCAACCAAGTCAACTGAACAGAACAGGAAAGAGCGAATGCTGCGCCACACCGTAGCTCCAACACGCCGCAACACTATAGTTCAATTCATTTATCTTGGCGCTTCGCGCATGCCCGCCCAGATGCGGGATATTGCTGCGTTGCCAGTTGTACGCGCCAAGAGAAGCAGCGCCATAGTATAGTTCGCAAACTTACGTTTAGAGGGGAGCGCGCAGTTTATGAAGTAAATCCACCACGGCCGCATTAAGGGGCTCCGGAAAGGCTCAAAATCATGAAAAGTTCAATTTTTACTTTTTTGCGTTTTCTGAATCTGCAGACTATTACCTTTTAATAGATATATAATTTATTCAATTCCGAAGACTACAATTTTTTTTGAAATGTGTTCTACATGGGCGTGACCCACTGTGGTGCTGTTAAACTGCTGTCAAATGGTGTTATTATTAACGTCCGTGTTCATCAGGTACATTTTAGTGATGTGAGATAAAGTATGTGTTGTGGCTAACCTGTGATGGTTCAATATATATCGCTGGTGTGATTGTCGATTGTTTCATGCTTATTTACTCTGTCGTTATCACGAAAATATTCGTAATTAATTCTGTTTCTTGAGTCTCTGTTTTGTTGAAGTATATAATGAGTAAAAGTAAAGTTATTAGAAATCCTCTGAAGGCTTTTAAGAAAAGGAGAAATGTTGGAAAGCCAAAGGTATTTAGAAATATGGGAATGAAGATAGGTTCTAACATGGTACGAGCGATGCTTGCTTTAGACAAGGAACGCCTTCGGGCTGCAGACAGGGCTGTAAAGAGTCTAGAAATACAAGCAAGAGTAAACAGGAGGAGGAACAAGAGGAAGCTGGAGGAGGAGTTTGCAGAGGATGAAGATAATCCATCCTATGGACCTGGAATGCACTAAAAAGTTAATCCAATCTTTGTCGCTCGATTCCCAAAACTTTTATTTTCTCATACTAATTACATGTTTTCTAAGGATCTTCCAAACATATTTGTTTCAAACTTTCAGTAAATGTTACACACTACCTTCTGCATAATTTAACACAGCCTTTTTCCAAAAAACTGTATATTTTTGAATATATAAATAAAAAATTGCAAGAAAATGTTGTGAATTTTCATTACAATTGAAAAAAAATCATCTTTAATAACTGAACTAAAATTTTGTAAACTCTCTGTGTTAAGTTGTAGCCCATATTCCAATAAATAATCTGTAAAAAGTTCAACTTCCTACCTCAAATACTTTGTGAGGAAAGATGTAATTTATAAGCGTTAAATTTTAACATTGCAAGTATAGGGCGTTCCGGAGCCCCTTAACCCTTTCGCTGCTACAGAGACGTGCTCCCCGCATTCCGCGATGTGCGCGATTTTGTCATCATTACACTGCTCGCCTGTGCAGACACATGGTGTCTCAACTGTTTTGACACACTTTATCATTCGTTTTCACAAAAACTATTTGGCCCAAAAATTTGATTTTTACACATCATCTTGACTGATACCTTCCCCTCATAAATGACTTAATTTTGTTTCGATGTTCAACGCAGTTATTGTGCAGCATTAGATGTAGTAAACCATTGCACGAAATTTTGAAGAGTTTACAGAGGTAAAAAGTCCACAGCGTATACTTTCCGTATGGTCGATTTTAGCTGCCACTAGAAATTTCAAAAAATTACAAACAAATAAAATTCATGGAGTAACACACTTCGATATTGTTCTTAAATAAAGAAAACATTAAGCATCGAACAAGGTTTGAACTCAGAACCTTTCGCTTAGCAGCCATACACTTTAACCATTACGCTAGAGCAGCTCGTCGTTCAATACAACTGAGCCCAACCCACGATACCCCAGAACAAGCGAGTACAGATCCGACCAGCCCTCTCACCGTCGATAGGCACCACTCCACAAATCCAGAAGGACCTGCGCCCGCCAGCCAGCCACGGGTTGCAGAAGGCATGACAAGCCGACCACTGAACAAAGGGCAAAGTTGCTTCACTGCCGCCAGTGGCCAGCAATCCAAGGCGATATTGCGCTGCTAGCCAGTTCTATGAAACAGCTCTTGAGGGCAGTCACAACAACACACTATGATGCAGCAGCTAACAGCGCAATTCGCCGAAATATCAGCCACAATGGCAGAAATGTCCTCGCAACTAGCTGCGAAAACCACAGACCCCCCCAAACATGGATAAGCGCCTACATATCCAAGGGCTAACCATCTGCGTCTTCAACGCTGAAAGTATTCACAAACAGGTACAGGAACTTAAGCAATTCCTGAAAGACGAGGACGTAGACGTGTGTTTGATGTCGAAGACCCACCTCAAACCGGGGGTGAAAGCTTCAGCACCAAACTACGTAAGCTATCGGCACCAAACCACGTAAGCTACCGCAACGATAGGCAAACACACAGAGGCGAGGTTGTAATCTACGGAAACCGAGGTATCCCACACCACCAGTTAATCCCCCCTGTCACACAGTCAATAGAGGCGGTAGCTATAGAAATCAAAACTGCCACCGGCCCCCTCACGCTAGTGGCAGCCTACAAGCAACCAAGTATCATTCTCCACTAACCCGACATAGCGGCACTAACCCAGCTACGAGGTAAACTCCTAATTGGAGGAGACCTCAATGCAAAACACTGACTGGAATTCGAGGCGAACCAAGAGAGCTGGCCGCCAGTTACAGAGACTTGCGCGCACCCACCAACTCAATGTGTGGGCTCCCGAAGAACCCACACATTTCCCTCGAAACGGAGCACGCCCCGACGTTATAGACATAGCTATAACGAAAAGGATTACGGGCTATGTGGCCGCGAGTTCGCTGAACAAAATGTCATCCGACCACAATCCCGTACCCTTTGACATAGACGTGGGCGAGTGGCTTCCGGTCCAGAACGGTCACCCATCGTTCAAATGAACGAACTGGGATCAGTTCCGAGATGGACTAACGGAAGACATCGCCCACACCCCGCCTCCAAACAGGGACAACACAGAACAGGCCCTCAAACACCTGACTCGAACGATCCTGCAAGCAGCGGAAGCGGCCACTCCGAGGCCCCCCAAAACGGCACCCAAAAGTAGGCAACTTCCCCGCACCTGCTTGCGCAAATACGACACAAAAATAGGATCGCGAGAGAATGGAAAATGACCCGAAATCCACGTACTAGGAGACTACTTAATAGATTGCAACGAGAGCTGAGAGCAGCGCTCGATGAGCACAGAAACAACGAATGGTCTGCTCGTCTGTCCGCGCTTAAGGTTGAAGACAACAGCTTGTGGCAGGCAACTAAACAATTTACTAAAAGACGCGCAAAAATGCCGCCTCTGCACGGCGAGCGCGACCGCGCGTTTAGCGCTACTGAGAAGGCAAACGCACTCGCAGACGTCTTTGAAAGGCAATTCCAACAGGCAGAGGCACAGGATAGGGCCCACGAAGCCATCGTCAGAAGAACACTCAGGGTCTTCCTCGCAACAGAAGACGATGAAGATGACGCACTGTCACCCTTCTCAGTAGAAGACGTAGTAGGCGCCATTAAAGCCTTACCCACAAAAATGCGCCTGGCCACGACGTGCTCACAAATGAAATGTTAAAAACCTACCGCCCGTTGCAATCGAGCTCCTAACGGACATCTTTAACGAGATCACGCGGTCGCGCAGATTTCCAAAAGCTTGGAAACATGCGGAAGTAATCGCGATCGCGAAACCTGGTAAGGACCCCCTTTTCCCACAGAACTGTAGGCCAATTAGTCTTCTCCGAACCCCCAGCAAGCTATATGAACGCCTTCTGTTGTTCCCCATTCAGCAACACCTCAGCAGGGAACAAATAATATCGAAAGAGCAGTTTGGCTTTCAAAGAAACCACTCTGCAACACAACTGCTGATGAGGGTAGTAGAGGCCGCTACTCTATCATACGGCTACAAAGGCTACTGTGGAATGGTTATGCTATATGTAGCTAAAGCCTTTGGTACGGTCTGACACACAGGATTACTGTATAAGCTATATACCCAGGGTTTCCCTGGGGCATTGGTCAAACTACTAAGAAGTTACCTTAAATGACGAACCTTTGTAGTCAAAATCGACCACAAACGCTCCACAAAAAGGGACATACGAGCGGGAGTACCCCAGGAATCGGTATTAGGGCCCACCCTGTACAACTGTTACACAGCAGACACCCCCAAAGCCCAGCATGTAAAAAATGCACAGTTCGCGGACGACACCGCCTTCCTCTCGCTCACTGGGAATCGCAATGTCGCCACCGCGCGCCTTCAGTGCATCCTAAACGAAAAGGAGGCATGGGCCAAAAAGTGGCGGATCACGCTCAATGCCGACAGGACTCAAGCAATAGTGTCTAGGGAAAAGACCTCCCAGATATCGACCTCCCCCTGTGCTGACTTTCCAAGGCAGGAGTCTATCGTGGAGGAACTCAGCGCAGTACCTCGGGGTCACGTTAGATAAACGCCTCACTTGGCAAACGCATATAGCTAACTTAAGAAAAAAGCAAGCACCAAACTGCAGGTCCTATATCCAGTCCTAAACGCTAGTAGCGGCCTTTCCGGCGACCTAGGGAACAGGGCATACTGCAGCCTGGTCAGGCCCATATTAGGATGTGTGTGCCCAGTGTGGGGTTATGCAGCAAAATACTACCTGAAGAAGCTCCAAACTATACAGAATAAAGCACTAAAAGAGCCATACACGTTGACACTCTGTTCCATACAAAAGATCTCCACGATATAACAGGTCTAAAACCCCTACGAGAACGGCTGAAAGAACTCTCTATAGCATTTTACAGGCAAGCCCACCGCTCACAAAATGAGCTTATTAGCGGTCTAGGGCAATACGACACCGTACAGTTTAGGCGCAAGAGGCCTACAATTCTTGCACTAGATGAAGATTAAAAACACACGAAAACCCCACAAAAAATACATAAAATATATGTCTAAAAACACATAAAACACTTTCAAAACAAAAACAAAAAGCAAAAGGAAACAAAAACACGAAAACCGGCAATCTGCCCCACAGGACATAAAAGAATCGTGTACACTGCACATACAGGACATACCCCAAATAGGCCAACAATAGTAAAACAAAACCCACTCTAGGCAGGAGCAAATGTCTACAGACAACACCCTCCACATTAAACCGGCTCTCGAGCATGAGGCCAAATACTAGTGAAAGCAGCAGCAGCTCTGTGGGTCACAGTCGCTTGGTGACAGCCGTACTGGGCGGTGATCGCCTGCTGGGCTGCACGAGCGCATACGGTACTGCACCAAGCCATAAGAACCCGCTTGCGCGATCAGTCGCTCGTTTGTCCGCGCAGATCTGCCGGACATTTACTTGCACTCAGGCTTCTGAGCTCCCGATTTTATTAAATTGGGAGCGTAGTTCCAAGAAGATTGCGGCACAGGCGGCTGATTTATCAGCAGCTTGTGGGCAAAATTGTCGCTGCGTGTTGCGACCCGTGCGTTGGCGCGCGCCTTCTCGCTGGCGCGGGCCACGTTTGCGGCCTCCTCGAGCATCTTAGCTGCCGCGGAGATTATCTCTGCTCCTCCTTGTGTTAGGGAACTCAACACGTCAAGGCCTGGTCTCTGGCCAGATACCCGCGCGTGTAAGGCGTTAGGGTTGGTGCGCTGCTGGATACGAATAACGGTGCAAACGAAGGCAACGCCCAACACTCTTTTGGCGGCCCTTGACCCTGCCCCCATTTCCACACCCGGACATGGAAGACACGGTGACACTAGAGGTTACGATGTCCTCAGGGACAGGTTTCACTATAGGACGAACCGACTAAAAGGGTTAGCAACCATCCTAAACAACCCACTAATCAACAACTTCCTCCCCCACCTAGACCCCGAAGAGTCTCGAGGAAAATCATGGCAAGAGTAATTAGGACGGAGAAACGTAGGGAACAAAGAGCAGATAAGCGTAGGGATCAGGAGAGGAAACAACTCCACCTGAAACAAAGGAAACTCCTTCCCAAACCCACAAGAGAAAGTGCAGGAAAACCCAGAAAGCACTTGAAATAGCTTGATCTTCGATGCGGAGACTGATTTGTATTCACAGCGCCTCACACCGGATACTTCTCCTTCTGTCGTCCATTCTCCCCAATGCAGTCCTATTCCGCAACTTCTCCCTCGAGTCACTCCCAGTCACCTGTGCTCGTCTCACATCAAACAGTTGCTCCTAATCAACCGTGCAGTGGCAGTGAACCACACGATTCTATCTCGCTCCGTCTACACGATTCAGCTCTGCTCCAAGAACCTCCAACATATACTGTTTTGCAGCCCTTTGCAAATACATTTGATTGCTAAGTGCATTATGTTAACAATAATGTGTTTCTACGATTTGAGTAACATTTTTGTTTATACAGGGTGAAAAGTATTTAAACCGACAAACTCCTGGAGGTTGTAGGGGACATCAAAACAAATATTTTTCCCTAATGTCATTTCTTCCTATGAGGATTATTTAAACCGGTGGAGGGCGTATTACGCTCTTGAGTTGTTAGAGGCCGTATTACGATTTTTAGTTCTTAGAGGGCGTATTACGCTCTTCATTTGTAGGCAACTGCTGTCCACCAGTGTTGTAGTGCATTGTCTTTGTTTATTAATGGAGCGATACACCTGGAGTGAGTGCACTGATATGGTTGGTGCGTAAAGCCGCGTACACACTGCCACTGGAAACATGTTTCTGCCGGAAACATTGTTTTCTGCGATGTTTCGCAAATGTTTCCGACTTTGTTTCTGGTCTCTGTTTCCGTCCACACTGGCGGCAAACATTTCTCGTGTGTTCACGCCGTCTGCAGTGCCCCTTGTGTTATTGAGTTCGTATCGTCTGCTGCTGCGTTATGTCTGGTGTCGAAGAAACAATAATGATATGTGGAGCTGCATTATTAATGCTAGAAGGTTTACACAAACAAAATGAAAGGCGTCCTATAGAAGAACTGGCGGAAATAACCTGCTACGTGAGCTGAGTATGGAAGACGGCTCTGGCTTCCGCAACTTCACTCGGATCTCACCTACCGATTTTGAATATCTGGCAAATATGATATCACCATTTGTTTCAAAAAAAGACACGAATTTCAGGAAAGCTATTTCAGTCAACCAAAGGCTTGCAGTTACTCTTCGTTTCCTGGCAACAGGAGATTCATTTCAGAGCCTTGCGTATTTATTTCGCATTTCGAAACAAGCAATATCTAAAATAGTACCCGAAGTATGTGGAGCTCTGGTGGAAGTACTGAAGGATTATGTAAAGGTAAGTAAATGAAAAACATCGTTAAATAAGCACATTTTCGAAGTGTTATTATTTTTCAATTACGTTACATAATTCGTCAAACACAACTTCTTCAACTGCGTTGTCACTGTCTACATAGCTTGTAAATGTAACAGGGGAATTGTTACTTGATGATGATGGCCCTGCTACATTCATACCCCTTTTCGACTGCTCACTTTCTAAATACGCTACATGTTGTTTCATTAGTACATTATTAAGCAAAGCCATTGTTTTTGCTCGTTGTAACTCGGGCAATTTCCTTAAAACTGAGGCCACATACTGCCCATACGCACTGCATTCATCGTCCTTGTCTTCTTGTTTTTGCAGCACTTTAGTTAGCAATTGAGACGCAATCTTGAAGGGTTGCTGCATGTCTTTTTTCTCGCCCATCATCCTTCTGATTTTTGGTGGTGGAGGACTGGAAGGTCCAGCTGCAACCTCTTCATCCTCATTTGTGCCCTCTGGCGAATGTACGAAAACCTGAAAATCAAATTTCTTTCTTTCAGATACCTGCGACTGAAAACGACTGGAGTGAAACAGCATGTTTATTCTCACAGATTCTTCAGTTCCCCCATTGTGTCGGAGCAATTGACGGGAAACATATCGTGCTACATTGCCCTGTTGGTAGTGGAAGTGAATATTATAATTATAAAGGTTCAATCAGCATTGTGCTGCTTGCTGTCGTCGATGCCAGCTACAACTTTTTGTACGCAGATATCGGCTGCCAAGGCAGAATATCAGATGGTGGTGTGTTCAAAAACGCGAGTATAAATGAGTTAATTAACAAAAAGAAACTTAACTTGCCACATGCCGAATGCTTACCAGGTGGCACCAAGGCCCTACCATATGTTTTTGTAGCAGACGATGCTTTTCCCTTACAGGAAAACATTATGAAACCCTACCCGGGAAAACATGTTAAAGGTTCAAAAGAGAGAGTTTTTAATTACAGACTTTCAAGGGCCAGAATGGTTGTTGAGAACACTTTCGGCATTATGGCTTCAGTTTTTCGTGTGTTTAGAAAACCTATGTTGCTACAACCGGAAAAGGCAAAAACTGTCACACTTACAGCTGTATGTCTCCACAATTTTTTAAGGCGAAATGCTGCGGCAAGGAACCAGTACACCCCACATGGAAGCTTCGATTCCTTCGATTTACAAACAGGTGAAATGATTCCAGGCACATGGAGACGAGATGACACTGCATCAGTTTTCATTTCAGCACAGAACATACCAAGGAAAGCTGCTTCCACGAATAAACAAATTCGAGACGAATTTGCTAATTATTTTTTAAGCCCACAAGGAAGTGTACCGTGGCAAAATAACTATGGGTGAATGTGACTGTGTACTATAAAATACAAATTAAGACAAACCAGCATAATTTTCGTACCTCATTTTCCACAGTATCTGTTGTCTCCTTTGGCTCATGTACATCGTCCAAGAACTGCAGCAGCCGATAGTCGAACCAGTTCGAGTCATATGCAGTGTCTGCACCACTACCAGATGGTCTGCTTGCAATAATTTTTCTTTTCTCGCGCCTGTACGCAACCACGAGCGATCGTATTTTCTTCTCAACACTTCCCTTGCCAAAAGCTGCTGCAATTTTTGCAAGTGCATCGTGTTTTTTAACGGTATTTTGGTAATCCTTGCTCCGGAGTTCCATAAACAATCCTTCCCCTGGTACATTGCAATTAAATCGACAATTTGTTGCCTTCACCACTCCATTATTCTACAAAAACAAAGCGAAAACGAAAACGACAGTAAACAGAACACCGCTATAAAGTTGACGACACACACACACACATACGCTAGCGCCGTGCAGCGGTGACAAGTGGTAGCTAGCCGGAAACATTGTTTCCTTTGATCTGTACCGACACTGCTACGGATAGATGTTTCTGTGTTTCCAAACATGTTTCGAAACATGTTTCCAAATGGTGTCCACATCAAGCTACCGGAAACATGTTTTGAAAACATGTTTCAGTCTCAGTGTGTACGCGGCTTAATACGTAGCGCACCACAACGGACGAGCTGCACAGCGGGTTTATCAACAACAATATCCTAATCGCCATATCCCGCATCATACGAACTTTGCTGCTGTGTACCAACGTCTGCGTGAGACCGGGTCATTTAGCAGATTACTTGGACAGGGATGCCTTCGCACGGTAAGGACGCTGTAATTTGAGGAAGCTGTCTTGAAGCATGTGGAGCGGGATCCTTCAATCAGCACTACACGTAACATGGGGACGAATCAGAAGAATGTAAGAACAGTCCTGCGAGAGCAATTGTTACGTCCATTTCACTTAAAGCGTGTCCACAAACTGGAAACAGTTGATTATCCACCCAGAGCACAGTTTTCGCAGTGGTACCTGGAACAGTGTGAAATGCATCCTATATTTTCATCCTCTGTGTTGTTTACCGATGAAGCAACGTTGGGGTGTGATGAAGTCTTCAACATGCACAATTCGCATGTTTGG
This sequence comes from Schistocerca nitens, assembly GCF_023898315.1. Lineage (NCBI taxonomy): Eukaryota > Metazoa > Arthropoda > Insecta > Orthoptera > Acrididae > Schistocerca > Schistocerca nitens. Next base: position 143,912,662 of record NC_064625.1, read on the forward strand.
AGTGAGGATAACCCACATGCCACAGTTACTAGGGCTCATCAAGTGCGGTTCTTTGTTAAATGTGTGGGTCGGTGTTGTTGGGGACTGTTTAATTGGGCCGTATCTGCTACCTAGGCCATTAAATGGCAGGCACTATTAAAATTTTCTCGCCAGAGCATTGCCAGAATAGCTGGAAGACGTCCCGCTCCCTACGAGACAACGCATGTGGTTCCAACATGACGGGGCGTCGGCACATTTCAGTCGTCGTGTGCGTCGATTCCTGGACCGACGGTTCCCAGAAACGTGGATTGGCAGAGGTCGTCCTGTACCACGGCCTGCTCGATCCCCAGATATTTCCCCTCTGGACTTTTTTGTGTGGGGAGAGATACGCAACCTTGTTTACGCAACTCCTGTTGCATCAGAAGAGGATCTGGTTGCCCGGACAGTAGCACCAAAAGGAACAATTCAGGAAACTCCTGCGGTGTTTGCCCGTGCCAGACAGAACATGATCCGATGGTGTAACCTTTGTTTACGTGTCAATGGAGACATTTTTGTTAATCTACTGTAATTGAAATTGGGTTGTCTTAATGTGTTGTCTATTGATCATAAAAAAATGGAAAAGTGTTTGTTGGTTTAATCAATTTGCCGCCAGGGAAATCTTCCTCTACCGGTTTAAATACTCCACATAGGAAAAAATGACACTAGCGAAAAATATTTGTTTTGATGTCCCCTACAACTTCCCCGAGTTTGTCGGTTTAAATACCTTTCACCCTGTATGTGGATATTTAAGTACATAAGCTTGTAAATAATAACAAAATCGCAGTCAATAAATAATTGTTTGCAAAGAACTTCCTCTGATCCAATGCTATCAGCGTTCATTCTCTTTACCTTGTACACATTTGACTTCAGACAGGTAACAACTTTATGCAAATAACTACAAATTCACTAAAAAAGGATGATTCCATTTAAAGACAATGAAGAATAATAACTTCTTACCTTTACAAAGGGTTTCAGTGCATTATTGAGAGCGGTGCAAACTTCTGTGACAATCGTCGATATACTTTGTTTAGATATTTTGAACAGATACATGAAGCTTGTAAAGTAAACTCCGGTTGCCAAAAAGCGCAAAGTAATTGCCAGTCTCTCTTTGCTAGATATAGCACGTCTACAATTTGTGTCCATTATGTTGGGTTCGATCACATTCAACAAATGTTCAAAGTCTTCGAAAGACATTCGATAAAAGTTTTCGAACTGTCCACTACTGCCTGCAAGCAGTTCACTAAAAATATTATTTCCACCGTACAATGCCCTACTCTTTAACACTGGAGTTACCCAATGACGATTTTTCCTCTTCTCCTCTAACTGATGGTACAGCACAATGAATGCGGCACTCACAATCTTGGCCCGCTCCATGTTCAGACCATGCGCGCGCTCCAACTGGAACACAGTGCGCGCCTCAGAGTACCACCACCAAGAGACAAGGCCGCGACGCGAAATTCATAGCAGGTAGTGGGTCACTCCGAGCGGGCCACCATGTTGTGTTTCGAATCGTTTGTTTATCTACACGTTTGGTGGATTGAGTGCTACATTCGTGCTTAAAACTAGCGATTACAGTGTTTACCTGTAGTGAAGCTACTGTGAACATGGTTTAGAAATGTTGTGTGCCAAGGTGTCGTGGGAATTACGGAACTGGACCGAAAATAATGTTGTTTTCCTTTCCGAAAGATGCGAATATGCGTCGGAAATGGCTTTCAGTGATTCATCGGGACAATTTCCAACCCACTAAGCACACGAACGTATGTAAAAACTATATACCTAGTACAATTATTATTTTTTCTAGTGGAGTATCTTGAATTTTGGATACATTTGACTAAAATTGTGAGCAAAAGTCCGCAGTAAACAGTATTCGTTTACAAGTGGCTTTCTTTTGATTTTGAAAACGAAATATAAATTTGTGGATACTTAAGGCAGAGGAGTTTAATATTATACACAGTATTAGGGCAGAATTTTTCAAGTGAGTAAATAATAGTCGTCTCGTCCAGAAAGAATGTAGTTTATCACAGTGCATTTTTCACAAATGTACGCTGTTTTATCATGTATATCGCAATATTATTTACATGCCGCACTCGTACGTTTTCACTGGCTATTGATAAGCCTTAAGCAATTACATTACCGGTAAAAAAGAATTATAAACTATAGCTTCTGCTATATCGCGATAGATAAAGTTACGTATTTTAACCATACGGAAAAGTACTCTCCTCATTTTGTGGTATCATTTGCCAAAATCTCGTTTCGTTATCTCCGGCGGTTTACGAGATATGACAGGCGTTATGAATATTTCATTCCAGCGCGTTGCGATCGGAAGTGAACTTGCTGCAGATGCTAAATGTTTTCGAGATTGGAAGCAGATATTGATCCAAAGTTTTACGAAAATTTCAAAACCTCATCTGTATTTCATACTCAGCAATCGGGCCCAAAAAGAGCCCACACACTTTCCCAAAAACGGCAATAGGCCAATCATACTAGACGTAGCTGTTACGAATGATTCGTGACCGCGAGTTAACTGAACAAACTATCGTCCGACCACAATCCTGTCATCTTTGAAATAGACGTAGGCGGGTGGCTACCGCCCACGAAACACCCCACAACCCACAAACACGTTGAGTGGGACAAAGTCAAAGAACAAGTAACAGCAGAAATCCAAAACACCCAGCCCCCCACTGAGGATGTAGAACAAACTGCGAAAAGCTTCACAGACGCGATCCTGCAAGCAGCAAAGGGCGCGACACCAGAACACCCCCCCCCCCCCAACCCCTCCACAAGCTCCGCGAGTGCCACCCCAGCTGCTTGACCGGATTAAACACAAAAACAGGATCGCGAAGGAATGGAAACTCGCCAGAAATACGAACACCAGGAGGTTGCTCAATAGGTTACAGAGAGCTGAAGGCGTCGCTCACTGAGCACATAAACCAGCAATGGTTAGACCGTCTAATAATCTGAATGTGCAGGATAACAGCATCTGGTGAGCCACCAAGCAGTTCACAAAAAGACGCGCCAAGGTGCAGCCTCTGCACGGCGTGAGAAGACTAGTGTTCAGCGCAAATGATAAAGCCAACGCACTCGCAGACGTCTTCGAAAATAGTTCAGACCAGCAGAGGCACAAGACCACGAACATGAAAGAATGGTCCGACAACAACTTGCCACATTCCTAGCAGCTGACGATGACGTCGATGATAACGCACCTATCTTCTCGACAGAGGAGGTAGCCAAAGCCATCAAGTCACTGCCTCACAAGAAAGCTCCGGGGCACGACCACCTCATTAGTGAATTATTTGAACACCTGCCCCACCCGGCGATCGAGATACTCAGAAACACCTTCAACGTGATCACTCGCACAATGAAATTCCCGCAATCGTGGAAACATGCCGAAGTGGTCGCGATTGCCGAGACTGGGAAAGACCCAATCTTCCCCCCCAGAACTACCGCCCCATAAGCTTACTCCCAACGTTAAGCAAATTGTATGAGCGCCTCCTACTAGTCCACATCGAAAGATACATCTGTAGTGAAGAAATGCTCCTCCCATTCCCGTTCGGATTTCGGAACAAGCATTCGACAGTGTGTGGTACACAGGACTCTTGTACAAACTGTACACATTAGGCTTCCCCGGGCATATAGTCAAGCTCCTGAAGAGCTACCTTGCCAACCCCACATTTTGCGTGAAAATAGACACCACGAAATCCACCGAGCGACACATCAGAGCTGGAGTCCCGCAGGGCTCGGTGCTAGGCCCAGTGTTATATAACCTATACACTGCCGACACACCGTCCGCCCCCCAGACACACACAGTGCAATACGCGGACGATACCGCATTTTTTGCCACTAGCAGCAACCGAAGCCTAGTGACCAGGAGACTGCAAAATCTCCTGAATAACACAGATACCTGGGCCAAAAGTGGAGAACAGTGATAAAATCCAAGCTCTCATAACAACACAACGACCTCCCCCAAACCGCAGGCAACAGAACCCCACCCTCAGGCTAACAGAAAGGAGATTCCCTGGAACAACACGGCAAAATACCTAGGGATAACGTTAGATCAACGCCTCACATGGAGACACCACATAGAGATACTAAGGAAGAAAGCAAGCGTCAGAATAAACGAAGTATAGCCCATACTAAACGCAGAGAGCAGTCTAGATCCTAAAACTGGAGTGTGGCTCTACTGCACACTGATCAGACCGATCTTCGAGTATGCTTGTCCCGTCTGGGGGTACGCAGCCAAAATCCACATAAACAGGCAACAAAAAAACACAAAACAGGGCGCTCTGAAGAGCACTACATGTCCCCTCGCGCTTTCCCACCGCCGACACCCACGAGGCAGCGGGTATACAACGCTTGAAAAATAGGCTCAGAGAACTCTCAGAAGCATTCTATGCAACAGTGAGCAAAGCACAAAACACACTAATAAATGGGCTGGGAAATTACCTAGTAGGCAACGACTACTACAAAAGACCCCAACACATCCTGCAATAAAGCAGAAAATAGATGAAAAGCGCATAAAGTGTTAGGCTATACAAAATGTTAGGGGGCATAAACTGAATGCCACCACAAAACTCACGTAATTAATTAGAGGAAATTTCCTCGGACAATAACCTTCGCCGCCACATCCTCCATTGACAGAGGAAATCAAATATGCAGCAGCAGCAATAAAACACAAACTGAGTGTTAGTGAAGGGTTGAGCATCGCTCCTCTTACTCGCGCACTGTCAGAGATAGGCCGCTGCTTGTACGGGTGAAAAACCAGGTGTGACCTCGGCTTCACTTTTATTAAAGCGTTGACGGGCGCACATAGCAAAGCGCAGCACGAGCCAAGTGCTTCATGAGCAAATCGTCGTCTACGATTCCAGGCTGCGGTGACGATTGGGGCCCCAGCAGCTAGCTGCTGGCGGCTACGATGTCGTCTCCTTGTTGTCGCGGGGCGCTTTTTCGGCCGAGTACCACAGCTGCCGAGGATCCACGCTCTGCTCCTCCTAGTGACAGGGAATCTGCTTGTCAGGACCTGGTCGTTGGCCAGTCACCCACGTGTGCTAGTTTGACGGGGCCACGGTCGTCTGCCGGAAACCCAACGGAGTCGGCAACTAAGGCAGCGACTGGCACCCCCATGGCTGCCTTTGACTTTGCCTCCACATCCAGCGAAGTTACTACGGCGCCTAACGTCATATCGCAGAAAACGAGCGCAGCGACTTACGTCGTCAGCAAATGCAGTGTCATCGCCACCACCTCCCCATTCATAGATGAACTCCTTTTAGCAAACGAGCAAGGTGCGCTTATTCTGTTTCTCAAGCACAAACGTGAAAACAGCCACCTTGCCGTAAAATTCTCCCCAAACCATCTTCTGTAGTGCAACCCAAGCCCACCACTAAACTCTGCAGCAAGGTAAAATTCACTCGCACCCCCTCCACCCCGCGTCAAGTTGTCGAGGACTAGGAAGAAAAATAGGAGCAGGTGCAAAAACCTTAAAGCCAAGATCCACGAAAGCGCCAAGGCCACTGAAGATGAGTCACCAAATCGTGACTCTGATTCAGAAGGCGCTCTAATAATCGACCAGTCAGGGCCCCAGAAGGAAAGATGTCGTGGAGCAAGAAAAACAGTTCCGACGAAGACGGTTTCCAACTAGCCCGAAACACTGTCTGCCGCCACCCCCCCCCCCCCCAAACAGCTAGGTGATGCGCCCCAAAACCAACAGGGGGGAACACAGAAACAGAAACGCGCCCAACTACCCCCAATAGTTGCAGAGTTCGACAGACTACAAAGAGCTGTACTATTTCATGAAATCCACACTAGGGGACAGAACATTTAAGGCCAAATCCGCGGGGGGGAGACAAAATCAAGTTAGTCCTCCACAACCTCGAGGATTACAAGGAGGTAAAATAGGTGTTAGTCGAGAAAATAATACCGCACTACACCGAAAAAACACGAAACCTTAACCTCGTAATCCGAGACCTGCCTCGTAAACACTCTACCAAGGCCATCAAAGACGACCTGATGCGCCAAGATTGCGAGGTCAAATCGGTAACGCAGATGAAGCAACCTGGGTCCGATAACAAATGGCCTCTATATGTAGCAGTTATACCGGACACACCACAAAACAGGAGACAGATCACAGAAGTTCTTTCCGTCTCAGTAACCACTGAGTTGCTACGGAAGGAAAATAAATCTATACAGTGCTTTAAGTGCCAGGGACTAGGGCACATCGCTACACACTGTGACATGCCCCCCAAGTGCGCCAACTGTGGCGGTCAGCACGTGGCAAGCTACAGGGGCTGCGAGGTCATCATTGCAGCAGTAGCCCGCCAGCGTGGCAAGCCGCCACCAAAGCCGCTGGCAGGCCGCTCCCTCCGCCGTCCGCGCCCTGGCGCACCGCGGAAGATGCAGCAGGCCAGCAACGCACCTAAACGTACGAAAGGCCCCCGGCCCGGACAAAATAACTAACGAACAGCTGCAGCACCTACCAAGAAAACCATTGGTACTACTCACAAGAATCAAACGCCTGCATGATCAAGAGCTACTACCCCACAGCATGGAAAACGAGCGAAGTACATTGGGACAATACCGAAAAAAGGAAAAGACACCAGTAAACCCGAAAATCTTAGACCTATCAGTCTCCTTCCCAATATGTCCAAAGAAATGGGGAGGGTACTGATACCTAGAATACGCCAGCCGCTGCTAGACGGCAACATAATAAGACGTCAACAATTCGCGTATCAATCAACACTATCGGCAGAACTGCAACTGCTGCGGATAACAGAACATGTAACCAAAAACATGAACTTATCTCGATACACGGCGGCCGTCCTATTGGACATAGAGAAAGCGTATGACGGAGTATGGGTGGACAACCTAATCGTCAAGCTATACGAAAACACAGATCTACCCAAATGCTACCTACGCCTAGTGGACAGCTATCTTACCAACAGACAGTGCTATGTACAAATTGACGGCCAACGATCAGAAACAAAAACCCTGGAGGAAGAAATCCCCCAAGGTTCAGTTATCTCCCCAACGCTCTTCACGGTCTACGTTAACGATCTGCCCACCACGCCACACACAGTACTCGCACAGTTCACTGACGACACAGCACTATTGGTCAGCAACAGAAGGTTAGACACAACCATCAGACGCTTGCAAGAACAAGTTACCAACACCGAAAAGTGGGCAAGACAACCATATCAAAATAAATGCAACAAAAACCGAAGCCATCCTCTTCACCAGGAGAAGACCCATCCTAGAAGGATAGAAATCAACGGACAACATATTCCGTGGAAGACGTCAGTGAGATATCTGGGGGTCCAGCTAGATAACAAAATGCTCTTCAAAGAACACGTAGAAGACAAGAAAGCAAAAACAATAAGAGCAATACACGCACTTTACCCACTCCTATCCAGCAAGGAAATGCTTCCGACCACAAAACTACAAATCTATAAATCAATAATAGTACCAGCAATGCTCTACGGCTGCTCCTCATGGGGCATAACAAGCAAAACCAACACCCAAACACTGCAAGTTCTTCAAAACTGCTGCCTAAAGCTCATCCTAAACGTGCCACCCTGGACCAGCACAGACGTCATAGACGAAGAACTCGAGATCCCAAGAATTGAGCAACAAATCAAAGACGCAGCAACGAGACTGGCTGAAAAGGTGGCCCGACTCAGGCCTGGACTTGAACAACTGAACGAAATCGCAGCCTATGAACCAGCACCATGGCACAAAGTTCGAGTGCCATTAGCAATAATTAGACAGTAGCATGTACGCTAGATGGAAACATCAAGCCCGACATGCTAAACGATCAGAACAAACCAGATATATGGAAACATCAAGAAACGGCAGGTCTACTCCAGGATGGAAACATCAAGAGAGATAGGATTAACAATTAGAAACCTCGATAGAGACAGGACTAGTTCTTAACGTCATAAACCAGATTAGCAACATATAACAATATCATCAAACAACAAGCACCCATTATAAACCACGAGAAAATAGGCACAAATTACTACAGGCAGGGAAAAACCAATCCTAAAAAAAAAAAACAACAACACGAGGCAGCCCAAAAGCCTCACAAAAGCCCAAGAACTGAGGTCCTAAAGAGCCAAAAACGTGCTCAAGGAACCTCTAAAGAGAAGGATGGAGACACCATTATGAAAATAAATGGTGCCCCCAATCAAAAACCCTACCCCGCACACACGAGGGACCAGGCTCCAAACGAGCCAACACCCTCAGTCATGCACCCCCCCCCCCCAAAAAAAAGGGGGGGGCCAGCAACGATCCCAAGCAACTATCATAGCGACGAGGCACTACAACAACGACGCGCATAGTCTCGGTCCGAGGTGTCCCGGTCCCGTGGAACAGAACCGCAAAATACAAAGGCTGTTTCTTTTTCAACCTCCGATCGTCCATCTAAGCAAGTAAGAGGTAGGGAGGGGCCGGACCTGCACGTCATGCGATTGCGCAGCTCCCCCACCACAACCTCTGCCGTTCTCAGCTGCAGTGTATCAGTCGTAGCCGAGCTACGTCCCTCTAAACGTGGCACGCCGCGAAAATGAAGAAGCTGCGGTCAGCAGCAACGCTCCGACCGCTTCCCACGCACCAGCCGCCGCGCATCACCCGCTGCGGAAAACACCGACCTGGCTGCGGTCATCACCTCATTCTCTGCAGTACTCGACCAGGTTACACACCTGGCAGAGACGCTGCAGAGTGTCTCGGAGGCGCTGCTGACATCACTCGCTGCGTCATCTGCAGACCAGACGACCGCCTAAGACGCTGTCCGCGCCGGGAGAACATGAAGACTGGGACTTGCAGAGGGCCCACAACTGCCGGCAGCCTCAACCAGCAAAGAAGCAAAAATCCTGAAAAGGGCAGCCCAGATGACACCAGCCACAACAGAAGATTTCTCAAGAAGATCACATACGGAAGAGTAGGGGAGGCAGAGCAGCCCTGCTGCTGATACTCCACCACAACCACGGGGTGAACAGCAGACCCCTGAAGATGATGCTCACCTGGACTGGTCGGGCTAGTCGCCAGGACGTGCAGGGACACATTCGCGTGTCTGAAGTGCGCCAAGGCGCAAGACACGCGTGACTGTGATAAACCGCAACACGTGGCGCACACTGCGAACACGCGCAGCTGCGCGTACTTAACCCTAGCATTACCAACGGGGGGGCCTCGTAGGCCCACTGACTCAGTTTTTCTATGTTGTATCCACACCCTTTGATATATGAACTTGAAAGCAAAGGTAATTGTTCGTTATTGAATGTACTATTGAGTCATTACAGAATTTCGGAATAAAAATGTAATTAAAATTCATTTACTTGATTTAATTCTCTGTGGGCCTTAGAAGCCCACCCGTTGGTAATAGCAAGGAAAGATTTACGAGGTTGAGTCTCTCGTTTCAAATTCTTACCATGAAACGAATTTTGGCATTGTTGCCTTCAGACATATTATTATGAAGCGGACCATTGTTATTTTCAGTGTTTCTGCTGCTGTTGAACCAGCAACATGAGTAGACATCGTTTACGTGATAGTTCCATTGAAAGAGTGCTAGAAGAAGTTTTGAACGAATCAGATTTAGAGGAAAGTGAAGTGGATGATGATGTGGAAGAAATTAGAACTGATTCATCGTCTGAGAATGAAGATGAGGTTGAAGCCAATCCACCAGATGATAATGATACGGAATGTGATAAATTCATTGCAAAAAGTGGACGAGGGTATATTACGAAGCCATCTCGACAATATCGGCGTTCTGTACAAAATATAGTGCGAGAAAGAATGGGGCTAGGACAACAAGGAAGAATTGCGTCTCCGAAAGAGGCTATAGAGCTCTTTTTTACACCTCAAATTATGAATCTAATAAAACTACACTCAAATGAAGAGGCTTCTCGACTAGGTATTCAGCACACAGATGAAGATGAGTTATTTTGTTATATAGGACTCTTGCTAATCATGACAATAAGATACCTGTCCAAGATTTATGGTCTTTGCTTCGGGGCCGACAAGTGTACTATGGATCAATGAGTCGGACCCGATTTTTCGAATTGACTAAAATATTGAGGTTTGATGATAAGAACACAAGAGAAATTCGTCGCCAGACTGACAAGTTTGCTCCAATGAGGGAAATTTTTGAAAGCTTCAATTCTTCACTTCCATTGTATTTCATTCCTGGTCTACATACAACAGTGGATGAGATGTTGTCTTTGTTCCGTGGTCGCTGTCCATTCAAGGTGTTTCTAAAAGAAAAACCTGGAAAATACGGCATTCTAATTCGAATGCTGTCTGATTCTGAGACTAGATATGTGATCAGCATGGACATCTATACAGGCAAGTCAGGAAATACACAGCATTCAAATGGACCGATGGAAATTGTAAAGAGACTAATAAAACCTATTGAAAAATCAGGCCGTAATGTTACCACAGATCGGTACTATACTTCAGTGGAGCTTGCTGAGACTCTATGGAATGATTTTCACCTCACACTTGTTGGCACCCTACAGTCTAACAGACGACACATACCTGAAGAGCTGAAGACTACAACTGGCCGCAGTTTACACTCTTCCATCTTTGCTTATACTGACCCTCAGACACAGAGGCCACCAGTTACTCTTGCATCAACGCTAGTCCGCGAGAAGCCAAAACGACTGCTGTTGATGCTTTCAACTTATCACTCAGAAGGGGTGTTGAATGAAGACTCAAAAAAGACTAACATAAATCTTTTTTATAATTCTACAAAGGGAGGCGTGGACACCATAGACCAGATGGCAAGACACTACAGCACAAAGAGAGGAACAAGAAGATGGCCTTTGTCCCTCTTCTACACACTCATTGACATAGCAGCAATAAATGCATATTCACTCTTCCTCCTCAACTTTCCGAATTGGAAAAAGAATTTGCTAAACCGCAGAAGAGTTTTTATCACTAACTTAGGTCTCCAACTAATAAGATCTCAAGTAGATAAACGGGCACAAAATTTGTATGGACTTCAGAAGCCAGTAATAATGGCAATGGAAAGCATCACACAACGGAAGCTCAGCTGCTCTGTAGAACCATCATCCTCAACAGCAGAACCAGGAACACGTGGATGGTGTCACCTATGCTGCCAAGAAGCTGCATCTAAAAAGATCAAGTACAACAAGCTGGGAAAGTCAACTGTTACCTGCTCTCAGTGCCACAAACACGTCTGTGGGAAACACTGCAGGAAGACAGTGTTGTGTGAAAAATGCGTTGCAGAATGAGACGGTAAATTTTGTTTGCTTCATGTAGTGTATCGAATTAAAAAAGTCGTTTTTATAAGAAAACACTATTTTGAAACATTATTCCAAAAAAATAGATAAACAATCTCGTGATTTGTTCATTTTATTCCTATTATAATAACATCTTTTATTATCCAGTATACAAAAACAATGTCTAAGCATTTTGAATTGTTATTAGAGGTATCAGAAGTAAATAAACTTGATTTATGATAAAATAAATTGTGGTATTCTTTATGGGCCTTTGAGGCCCCCCCGTTGGTATTACATGTAACAAAAAATACGTTGGTAATGCTAGGGTTAAGGAAGCGGACACACGCCGCCGCAAGGGAGAATGTGGCACACAGAGAAGAGGCTGCGGCCCCGCAATCCCACTCCACAGGGGGAAAAGGACCGCGCCACCGAGGAGTCGGCGAGGCTGGAGCTCTGCCCAAGCGCCGCCACAGGCGACGCAGAGGCTGCTCTCAAAGCCGCAATGGAGGCAGAGAGGGCAGCCACGCAGATGGAGCTAGTCGCCGTTCACCGGCAGCTTCAACAGCTGCGAGAAGAATTGAGGATGGCGATGAAGAAGGCACCCACCCCCGACGCCACCTCTACGGTGGATCGACAAGCAGAGGTGGACGCGGCAACCCAGACGGACGTTCCGCCGTAAAACGGATGTGGCTACTCAAACGAACGTCGCCCCGGAACCTGTAGCAATACAGGAAACTGGGGAGAAGCCCTCCCCTTCCCCAACTCTCGACGGGGAGGTAAAACAGCAGGGGAAACAATAATAGGCTGGGAAACTACGTACTGACGTGATCCCATTTCCGGACATCACATGCTGCGGGATGGGCGCTACAACGCCCACAAGAACCCGTACCTCTTCGCACAGGTCGAAGGGGAACGGAAGCCATCGGTCACACATAGGCCGTACGAGCTACGTGGTGGACATCGGGGGATCACGCTCGAGTTCGCTACAAAGAAGGACCTGCATGTCATTAACGCGAACCCCGTCGTTACGCCGTGTGACTGGGACTCCATCCTAGAAGTCGCAGTCGTGCGGCTACGGAAGGAGGTTCGCGACGGCGAGAGGAAGCTGTCAGCAGAGCTAGAGACAGCACTGCACAACGTCTCGCGTGTCCACCACTAGAATGCCTGCTTGCTAGTAGCCAGGACTAACAACCGGACCACGCGAGGACACATCAAAAAGCCAGGGCACAACAACACATCGCAAGGAATAGGAGGAAAGGCTGCCACAAGCCAAAACTCCTGCACCTTGGGCCAAGGCCAAGGCCCGTTTGTAGAGCGTCAGCGTCACTAACACTCCCCCAATCGCCAATCGAGGGAGAGATTCCGTAGCAGCAGGTTGAGTCACAGTCACGCTCTCGACAAGCGCGCAAGCGCACAGCATACTCGACAAGTTTATCTTGTCTATCTGAAAAGCAAATTGTCATGCCCGTTAGGGCGAGTCAGAGACAGGACGGTATTCCGGATAGCCGGAAATAGGGCTGTTAGATAGGGTATACGCGAACCAGGGCCCCGTTCACTTCGGACCAGCCCGCGCTAGCAGAGGCAAAGACAAAGGAGCTGGGCAAAGAGGAGCACATTCGATCACACAGCACTTACGAACGACGCGTACCGCGTGCCCTTCCCGGAGCCGCCTTTGTGCACCAGCCAACCCCACTTCAGGTCCAGCCATGGTCAAAGGAACAAAGACCACTAAACCCAGAACGCGCGCCAAAGTTACAACAGCCCCCAAAGGTACAAAAGTGCAAACAACACCGGCGGGAAAGTAATATTCCGATGTAACGGCAACACCACGAGCCGAAACCCCGAAATACGAAGCAAACGCCAACACCAAACGGAACGAACATTGTTGTGACCGAACGAAAGCCATCCAGACCAGAGGGAAACAACACAAGAGAGCAAAGCCGAAACACTCCACACTAAAAGCATGTCCCTGACAGTGCAAAACCTAGCAGCAGAGGAAAGTCAAAAATCCTTCTGCTATGCACTGAAGGTGCTGAACGCGGCGCAGTACATAACTGATGTAGTGATGCACCGAAACAGGTCCGCAACATTACACAGTACACACCTAGACATCAAAAACAAAAGCGGTAAGTTCCTGACCCACCACCGTCCGGAAGCCAGCCGCACCATCAAAGAATATCGCACACCAAAAGACCAGCGCTAATCCATGCATGTGTGTGGTAATCAAAAACATCGACTTAGATACCACCACAGAGAGAGAAGAGGAACTCACCACAATGTGGTACAAATTCGAGCGCGCAGTCCGCATTGGATCAAGAAACACTTCGGAACTCACACCAAGCATCAGGGTTCTGACCAGAGAGCAATCTACAGTGGACAAACTCCTAACCAACAACTTCAGAAGACATGCGCTCGTACTAAGTAGAGCCACCTAACCTACCTCCACGACAACCAGCTCACTGTACAAAATGCTTCAGCTACGAGCATCCAGCTGATAAATGCAATCAGTAGCCAAAATATGTCAGATGCGCCGGGACCCAGTTCGCAAGCCAATGCACTTCGAAAGAAGAAAAAGTAAAATGCGCGAACTGCGAAGGTGACCACCATACAATGGGCCTCAAATGCCCGAAAAGGCTGCCAGCCCCTACAACCCTAGAAACGACCCAAACAGTAAAGTGTATTGACAAACCAGCCCAGGAGGAACCGCAAACACCCGCTAACGATCAGTTCGTCAAAACAGACTACCTGATACGAGCAATTACAACAGCCGTCATCAACATCTTACCAGATAGGAAGACAGTGGAAGCGATGAAAGAGGTTTCAAAAACTTTCCTTGGCAGAAAATTCGTGTTGCCGGCAGGAAACAGACTACATTTCCACCTGCAGACCACGAAGACAACTGTTTCTCGCCACAACAGGCCAATCGAAGAGACACCTTACACGTCGGCTCAAAACATTAAACCATCCACATCAAAAGAGGCCGCAACCCCAGATACTCCCAATAAGGAAACAACTCAGGAGCCCACAACACGCAGTTCGGATAGCCAACAAACGGCACCACACGCACAGGAAGCGCCGGCGTTCAAAACAAGGCCGTCACACCTGTGACCAGAAAAACACACCAGACAGAAGGTACACCCAGGATGGAGGACGCGAATAAAGACGATATAAACATTGGCTTCGTAAACGCCAATGGCTTCAGGACGAAGCACCCAATGCTGGAATTGCTAGCCACCAAAGAGAAACTAGCCATTCTAGGAGTCCTGGAAACGAGAACAACAAACTACCCTCTTCGCCTGCACGACTTCGTCACACACGAACTAAAAGCCATCCCCGTACCCAGGAGTACTCCGAAAGGCGGCGGCAAATAAGAATCGAACTACCGCCTCAGCTCTCTCACATCCAGGCAATCCACCTACAATTACAAACACGTGCAGGCAAATTCCTACATTTAGTAACCATATACATCCCACCTGATGACGAAATTCCAACCGAATTTCTACTCTACATCAAAAACCTAGGCGACTTCATAATCGTGGGGGATTTCAACGCCAGATCGGAAACACCAGAAACAACAGGAATGGCATAACACTAACAACACATCTGGAAAACATCGAGAATTGAATCAGACTGCCCTACAACACGCCTACATTTATAAACCACCAAGGGACTTCCATACCGGACCATATTATTTGTGCAAAACCTTTATATACACACACCTCGGACCCCGATGGGCAGGAGACAGCACAGGGTCAGAACATCCGCCGCTAATAATACGAACTCACCTGATGTACTCACCACATAGCAACAAATATAGAAAATGCATAGCTGACATCAGAAATCTAAACGTCCAAAACTACGAAAAGGAACTTACGAAAAGCCTACCGCCAGCCAAAGAAACCACAAGCATCGAAAAAACGAAACAATACAACGCCGACATTATACAGGCAATCACGAACACGACGACAAACAACGTGCCAATCAAAATCATTAAACCAGACGCAGACCGAATCCCGCAAAGAGTATTAAGCACAATAAAAGAGAAGAGCCGCATTTACAAACTTTTTAAGCAAACGGACGACGACGAATATAAACGAAAATGGAAAGGCTGAACAACTTGATCAAGCAGCAGCTGTTAGAGTACAGAGCAGACAAATGGGCAGAAATAAGCAAAAACCTAGATCATAGACAAACAGATATTGGCACATCTTTCGGAAAGCAACAGGAATCCTCCACAGATCAGATCCACCCATCTACCACGAAGGGAATACTGTAACAGATGACAGAGAAAAAGCAAACATATTCAGAAAAGTTCTCGACGAAATTCACAGCTTTCCAACGGACCCAAAGTTAGACTTAACACACTACAACTAGATACACTATAACCAACCATCGTTACACAGACAGAAGCCGAAGCAGCGCTCACAGCAGAAATCACAAACTCAGAAGTGGAGGAAACCATTCAAAAAGGAAAGAACAGCGCGCCGGAAAAAGATGGCATCAAAAGAAATCAGATACGCCTAGCCCCCATAGAGGCAATGATCAACTGTCTCAAGACTCTGTACAACGCGACCTTGAAAATAGGCAATGTCCCAGTCCAATGGAAACAGGCGAAAATAGTAATGCTATCCAAACCAGGGAAACCACCCAATGGCCCCAGATCATATCGTCCCGTCACTCTTCTTTCCAGTAGGGAATGTTTTTGAAACAATAATCAAAAACAGAATAGTTACCTTTGCAGACAAGAACCACCTGATACCTGACTGCCAGTCAGGGTTCAGAAAAAAAAAAAAAAAAACCATGACACAATAGATCCAATAGTGCAGCTATGCAGCGGCGTCACTGAAGAGCTAAGATGTCGAGCCAATCAAGGAAAACTGAAATGAGCCACTCACAGGATGTGATGCTCTGTGAGCTGGTCTCGCAACATCCTTGCCTTTACGATTTGAAGAACCCTAAATATAGAGTCACTATGTTCAGAGACAGAATTTGGGAAGAAATTGGTGCACAGTTGAAACTGCAGGTGAGTGAAATATATAATATTTTCCCGTTAACGCAAATTTTTCAGGCCTGTTATGAAAATCAGTATAATCCATGCAGATGTAGAATTAGAATGATGAAAATGAACTTGAAGGTCAATGTTCGCATTACTCTTTTTTGTGACGATAAAATTGAAAACGGCAAGTTCATTATAAAATGAACAATGTAAAGTACAACGAGAAAGTTACATTTTACAATACCTTCACTTTGAAAGTAAACCGTAGATTGGTGCCTTGATGATACCTTCTAGTTGTGAAAAACCACCACCAGATTGTTGTACAGCTTTCTGTAATCAATAGATGTTCGTTTTTGAGGAAGGCGTTTCACAACAAATTGCGCAAACAGTATGCTGCAATAAGTAATTTGTCACATTCACTTCAATTCATTGGTAGAAGATGGTGCTCAAAAAACTTGTGCCAAAAGTGCACTACTGTTTTACAAGGCCCTTCTGGTCTGACACGGTTCACAATTGAAATTCGTCTTTTGTAAATCCTGGAGTCATCTTTTGAGTGCAGCTTGGCAAGATTAAATGTTCATGTCATCCATAACGATGTATGCTGTCAGAATATAAGAATATGGAAGTTCATTTGGATGGGAATAAAGAGTCAGTCGGCTATGAAAGTTGCCTTAGCTTGTTCCAAAAGTTTCTGCATGGGAGAAACTGACAAGTATAATTTGGGGAAATTTTGTGAACAAGCACGGACATTATTTCTTCCACATTTCTGCCAGTGTATACTGTAGACGTTCAGAATGAAAATTCTAGACATGTTTAAGGTGTAACCCTATCTTGTTGTCAAGAACTTGAAACAATGCAATGACGCTATCGTGCGCTTATTGTTAATAAACTTATCTTTCATTGGAATTTTAGGTGAAATGTGCAAAAACAGATGGAGGAATATTCGGGACTCGTATCAGAGAAATAAACGAGAAAGAAAGCTTGGAACAGGTTCAGATGCCTCAGCAAAACCAAGAAAATGGGTTCTGCTTGATCACTTGGCTTTAAGAAACCTATATTTCGTGGCATTTTAAATGAAATTGTCAAGAGCATATGGAGAAATATTAGTAACTCATACCGGAGAAATATATGACATAAAATGGTTTCATTTGGTCCAAATGTGTCAGTGAAACAAAACAAATGCATTCTCTATCGTGTGATGACCACACGATTCTCGTTGCTCGTCGACAGAACTGGCGGCTAGTCGCGACGCTCCCGGAGATATATGAGCCCAAATCTCGGAAACGGAGATCGATATAATTCTGATCTCAACTTTAAAAATAATTTCGATATGTTAGCTTCTTTTCATCGGCAACGATGTATGACCTAACGTGAACCATACGTAAAGTAGCCAGCGACCACATTTTTCACTGTACACAATTCAAATTTTATGCAGTAGGTTACTTGTAAATTTAAGTATCGGAATATCTGTGACGAATATCGGAAAAATAGACACCTCATTATCAAGCTGTGATGTGAAACTGTAAGATACGCAAACATCAATTTTTTGTGCCTTTTACTTTCCTCACAATTGATAGAGAAGTAATATACAGCGAAAAAAAACACGCAAAACCGGAAGAGATACTTTTCAATTTTTTAAAGTGAAAGGAGAATCTGTATCGAAAAACTAACTCTGGGAGCCGATGTAACTTTGTTGCATTAACATACAGTATTTTTTTACAGCAAGAAAATCGGAATTCTTATTTTTCTTATGTATTTGAATCCGCCGCCGCCGCCGACCGGAGCTTGGGAAACAGCGACGACTCCAGTCGTGTTGCGGCCGTGTAGCCGTCTGCCAGGGTGGGAAAAGAGGAGGGGGCAGCGTCGCAGTCGCAGCCAACTGTCGCGTCTTGCACAACATAACTTAAACCACCTTGACTGGGCCGCTGCCATATTTTTAGACATCGAAAGGGCGTTCGACAAAGTGTGGCACAAAGGCCTTTACTACAAAAGCTTATAAAAATAGGCGTACCTGCAAAGATCACCACACTCTTGTCGAACATCCTCGAAAACCGCACTTCCAAGGTCGTCGTCAACGACGCGGAATCAGACCCTTTTATGCAAAAAGCAAGAGTCCCGCATGGAGCCATCATCTCTCCCCTGCTATACACATTATACACGGCAGATATCCCACTATCCAACAAGTGGAATGAGGGTCTGACGCCGTACGCAGACGACACAGCGTACTCGACACAGGAAACCGCCACACAAACCCAGGAATACCAATCACTACTAGAAACCTGGCTCAGCCAATGGAAGATCAAACCAAACGCTGCCAAGACACAACTTATTCTTTTTAAACATAAGCGCGCTCGCACACGCCAACATAATCCAGAAGGCTGCAGATTACAGCTTTGGGTACAAACGATAAAGGCTAAAGATACTGTGAGGTATCTGGGTATTACCCTTGACAAACGTATGTCATGGGAGGCGCATGTTAAGGACATTACAACAAAAACCAAAACGAGCCTCCTCAGAGGCAGGACACACGGAGCCAAAAAGGAAACATTGATCTACACGTACAGAGCTTTTGTTCGCCCCATACTGGAATACGTTGCTCCAGTATGGATGACAAAAACTGTGGCACGAAGGATAATGGCAACTGAAAGAAAGAGGATAGCAGACCAGATGAACACCAGGACCCGAAATAAACTAGCATACAGAATTGCACAAGTGCACCCCCAAGGAAAAGATGGATGGATCTAACCGCCAAAATCGGTACGAACAGATTAAATCATAGAACATCCACAACAGACATATTGCTGAGAAAATACACAGAGTTGCGGTGACGATTCAGGGCCCCAGCAGCTTGCTGTTGGCGGCGACGATTTCGTCTCCTCGTTGTCGCGGGCCGCTTTCCCGAGCGGTTCAAGTATTTCTGCTGCCGCAGAGCCAGACTCTGCTCCTCCGAGAGTTAGGGATTCTGCAGGTCAGGGCCTGGTCAGTAGCCAATGTCTCGCGCCTGCCAGTTTGTTAGGGCCAAGTACAGCCGCCGGAAACCTAACGGTGTCGGCAACGAAGGCGGCGACTGGAAGACCCAAGGCAGCCCTTGACTGTGTCTCCACTTCCATCTCCAAAGAGGATAATAGGGCGCCTAACGCTGTCACACAACACTCTAGTATTACGTCATTCATTGTTAGTATGCGCAGTGTCACAAACTCCCCCTAACCAGACAGACAGATTGCTCAGAGAGAATGCACAAGGTAATCTCCTCCCTTATCTTGTGTCCCGCAGGCGTGAAAAGGAGAATCGACTCCCTGTAAAGACCCTTCTCAAAACTTCCTCCAAAGCACAGCCTAAAGCACCCTGCAAAACCACCTCCAAGCTCAAATCCACCCACACCCCATCCCCAAAAGTCAAGCTCACTAGGACCCAGAAGAAGAATAGATGCAGGCGCAAAAACCTCTTAAAGAAATCCAAGGTTTCCAGCCAACCTCCGGAAACAGAGCGCAAGCAAACAGACGAACACGACTCAGACAGCCCACTAGTTACAGACGAATCTGGGCAGAAGCAGGGAAATGAGGTTGGGGAAACAGCGACTAGCGGCGAGGGCGACGGTTTTCAGCTGGACCGAGAAACTATCCGCCAGCCCACACCCCCGCCGGTTAAGGAGGCAGCTCCAACATCGAACTGCTTTTCTGCCATTGCCGATGAACCTGCGACCAACGATGCGCCACGTCAACAACCAGTCTACCTACCTCCCCCCCCCCCCCATCGTCGCAGAATTGGAAAGGGATTGTAAAGAACTTTACAACGTAGTGAAGAGCACAAGAGGGGATAGGTTCAAGGCCAAATCGGCAGGGGCGACAAAATAAAACTCACCGTCCAGTCCCTGGAAGACTACAAGGCGGTAAAGCAAGTCCATAGTGACAAGAAAATCCCGCACTACTTATTCCCAAATTCTCAACTGAAAGCATCAGGAACTTGAACATAGTTATCCGCGATCTACCGCGCAAACTATCGCCCTCGGCGATAAAACAGGACCTGACCCGTCAAAACTTCGACGTCAAGACAATCACTCAAATGAAGCAACCTGCTTCTGATAACAAGTGGCCCCTATACCTTGCTATCATGCCAGAGACATCGCAAAACAAAAAGCCCATGAGGAGTGTCCTACAAATACCGGTCACCACCGAGCTATTTAAAAAAAAGAAGAATCGGTCGCAACAGTGTTTCAGGTGTCAGGGACTGGGAATGTAGCCTCCCACTGTGACAAGCCTGTACGATGCAGGAAGTGTGAGCAGGGACATGACTCCAGGACTTGTCCAATAAAAATAGACGACCCCTGAATAAAATGTGCACTACGTGGCGAAGGGCACACAGCTAGCTACCTGGGCTGTAGGGTCCACAAGAACTACGCCCAAAGCTACAGAGGCACAAATACACCCCCAAACAAATCCCAGGCAAAGCCCCCCAGCCGACCTGAAATCCCAGCAAGACGAGACAGGCCGGCCTACAGAGGCAAATTCCGGGAGGTGACGGCTGTCGCGACTTTCGCAAACATCGCGGCCGACTAGCGCCCCTCTGCCGGACAGGGTGGGAGCGCAATCGAGCGGCCGACACCCCCTGGAAACATCCCAGGACACTCCTCCCCCTGACCAGATCCCTAACAACGGAGAATGCTCTAGGGAAGTCTTAACCCCTGTCCCAAAGACCAGTCTGCGGAGGGCAGAGGGCGCAGACTGTCAGACCGAAGGCAGTCACCTGGTCATTCAAGGTCTGAGCGAGGCTGCCCCCTCGCCTTCCTCAAACGATCCTGTGCTGGGAGTCATGACAGCAGATGGTGCGAGAAATTCAGCAGCAAAATGCACAGATCCTCGCCGCCCTACAAGCAGCAGTCAAGCAGTCGCAACCCTCAGCGACTTCCCAAGCAACAATAACAGCCAAACATGGATAGACGCCACCACATTCAAGGTCTGAAAATGTGCGTCTTTAACGCAGACAGCATCTTCAACCAAGTCATGGAGTTCTGAGAGCTCATAAAAGAGCTTAACATCGACGTCTGCATTATGTCCGAAACACACCTAAAACCGGGAGTAAAAGCAGCAGTCCCCAACTATCACAGCTACAGACGCGACAGGCCAATCGCAGGAGGCGGGGTGGCCATATATGTAAAGAGAGGGATCCCCACCACCAGATATACCCCCCAGCCACCCGCTCGTAAGAAACGGTGGCTGTGGAAATAGCTACAGGCCCCCTCACAGTCGTTGCAGCTTACCACCAACCAACCCCAACCTCAGAAGAGGAAGACATTCCCGCACTAGCACAAATCAGAGGCAAGCTCGTAACAGGAGGAGACCTCAATGCAAAACACGCAGATGACCAGAGCCGGTTGTCAACTGCAACGACTCGCGCGAGACCACCAGTTCGACGTCTGAGGCCCAGAAGAGCCGACCCACTTTCCTAAAAACAGATGCCAGCCAGACGTCCTCGATATAGCTATCACGAGGAGAATAACAGACATCGTGACCGCGAGAACAATAAACAGAATGTCCTCCGATCACAATCCAGTTCTATTCGAGGTCGACGTGGGAGAAAGGGTAGTTCTCCCACATCACCAAGTGTCGTATAAGCAGACGCTGGGAGCACTTTCAGGAAAACGTCGCTTCTGAAATTGCTCGCGACCCGCCTCCAATTGCATACACAGCAGAAAAGGCGCTCAAAGACCACACAAACACGATCCTGCAGGCGTCTGAGGTTGCCACACCCCGACATCGGGAAGGCCCGCCTCTTCAAATACAACTCCCGCAGCACCTACTTGCGCAAATTAGGCACAAAAACAGGGTCACAAAAGAATGGAAAATAAAAAGAAACCCGGCAACTAGGAGGCTGCTCAACTGTCTACAGAGAGAGCTGAAAGTAGCACTCAATGAGCACCGCAACCAGCAATGGTCTGCCCGCCTATCAGCCCTCAAAGTAAACGACAACAGTCTATGGCAAGCTACAAAACAATTTACACGAACATGCGCACGTATGCCGCTTCTGCACGGCGAGCGAGGAAGCCTTGCCTTCAGCTCTGTCGACAAGGCGAATGCGCTCGCCGATTCGTTCGAACAACAATTCCAACCAGCAGAGGCGCAGGACGAGGACCACGAAAACAGAGTCCGTCAACAGCTCGCAGTATTCTTTACAGCTGCGGATGATGAGAACAAAAACATACCACTTTTCGGCCAGTAAGACGTGGTAAAAGTCATTAGGTCCCTGCCCAACAAAAAGGCCCCAGGCCATGACCGGCTCGCAAACCAGTTAAGCACCTCACGCCAATGGCAATGACACACATCTTGAACGTCTTCAAAGAGATTACTCGATCCCGCGAGTTTCCAGCTTGCTGGAAATATGCCTAGGTGTTTGCGATAGCTAAACCCGGTAAGGACCCGGGAAAGCGGTCGCACGGTAAAGCGGTCTGCGTGGCGCCACCCGGGGGAAGGTGTCTTTGCCTTCCGCAACTGGGTTAAAACCGCCAGGAGACCCTCTGATTCCCGGGAATCTTCAGCTAGTTCTGAAGTGCCCTTGAGGCTCAGAGGAACCTGAGTGGGGCGGGGAACGTAATGTCCTATCCCGTGGCCCTGACATGGCCCCGGTGCTCAGTAAACCCTTAGATGGGGTGAAGCTAACACGGGAAGGGCTGTCCACGCATGACAATTAAAAGGCTAGCCCTTAACTGGATGCAATCCTCACTGAATCGCACTGGCCCACCGTGAATTATCAAAAGCGGTGGGTGAGACATGGTCGGCCATTATTCCCCACTACGTGTGGAGGCCCTCCGGGGAACGTAACTCGGGTTTGAGTGCTGCACCGTCTCGATGATGTCAAACTCCACAACATTGGGTCATAACATCATAATCATAAGAATTTCATAACATCTCCGGGCTGTGGAACGGTGAGGGTTGTGTGTCAAGGAAGGACGTTAAACTCCCGTCAAGGTAGGACGTTAAACACCCCCAACCCAAGGCAAAAGCAAAGGGTGCGTGGCACAGGGGGAGCTGTGTCTGAGGGACTGGCCATCTGTCCCTCTCTCAATTTGCAGGGCACAGACCAGCTGGTGATCTGCATGCCGGCAACCTCGTATGTCGGTGTGGGACCTCGGCACGAGTCGGCAAGTGTGCTTCGCCGCGCCCGTGGGTAACCGGGGTGTGTTCTGCCAAACCCAAGCGGTAGTGACATTGCCTGGGCCAGGTTAGCTGGGTCCAGACCGTCGAACGACTGGGTGCCGGTCCGTCACCTGAGTAGGAGCGGGTCCTAGGCCTTTAGGTGGAAGCTCGGGCAAGTAGGCGGCGAAGGACGAGGAGTGCATCCGCTTCTCCAGAGTGCGGGGTGCACTTACTGGTGAACACTGGGAGAAATCGTCAGTGACAAGGCCACTGAAGGGGACCAGTATACTGGCAAAGGTGTGCTGAACCCGGTAGCTCTGGGGTGCCCTTGACTAGGGACGAGGTTGGTGGGTGAGCTGCATCTTAGTCCCCCCCCCCCCCCCCCCATGCCAGAGGAGCCGGTCCGGGGTTAGAGACGGGCTCCCAACCCTCTTTTTATCGCTTCTCAATCATGGCCGAACCAAAGACAAGTGATTCGTGTGCGTCCGCGAGAGCTTCAATGCTTTCTGCTCCCGACCCATCGGAGGGACATGCAGGAGATCGATGAAAGCGTAAGCGAGAGACACAATAGAATTACACAACTGTTGGAGTCCAATGTGAAAAACGGGTAGATAAGTCACACAGCGATATTAGCTATAAAAAATGAGCTCGCCTCCTGGGCGATTGATCATGTGAGGCTTGAGGAGCGAGTTGTGGAATTGCAACGAGAAAATTTCCAGCTCCGAAGACAACCAGCTGAGACATGGGCAGGTGTAGTAACTCAGGTTACCCCAACGACACAAACAACAATAGAAACAATTGTGAAGGTGTCACAGAAGCCGGACACAGCTGTTTTTAAGACCCTGCCCAGCCAAGACACAAAAAAGGTGCAGGAAATCTTCACTACTATGGTTAACCCAATCAAGGAGAAAATCAAAGTAAATAAGGTAAAAGCAACCAGAAACGTAGCCATTGCAGACGTAGCCACGGAAGAGGACAGAAATAAAATCTTGAATAAACAAAACCTGTGTAAGGCAGTCAGATGCGAACCTCCCAAAAAGAGGAACCCACTTGTAATCATGTACGATGTACCGGTTACAATGGACAACAACGAACTGTGCAAAACAATTAAGAACCAAAAGTTTGACGACATGAAAGATGAACAATTCAAAAACGACTTCAAACTAAGATTCAGGACAGGCCCAATAGACAGAAACGTAGTACACCATGTAGCTGAAGTACCTGGATCCCTGTGGAAGAAACATCTATGGGTACGCTATACATAGGATTCCATGCTATCAACGTGTGGGACTACTTGGTGGTGTCTCGCTGCCGCAATTGTGGAGACCTTGATCATATCCACAAATACTGTGACCGGAAGCCAGCTTGCTCCAGATGTGGAGCAGAAGACAACATAAAAAAGAACTACACAAGATCCGGAATTTGTATTTCATGTGTCAAGAGAGGAAAAAAGACATGTAACGCCTCAGGAAGGAATTGCCCAACCTATAGGATGTTGGAGCAGAGACTGATTTCGAGAACAGATTATGACTGAAGCCACAGTAGTGCGCAGGATGCCAAAATCAAAGTTCCGGGGAAGAGGCGCAGGGATGCGGCTAGGGCTGTCAAATTTAAGCAATTCCTGACCTTCGTTGCAGAAAGTAAAACAGGAAGAGAAGGAATGGTGGACGTGTGCGTCCAGACAGATCCATGTGAACAGGTGGCCGCCGCTTTCCCCTCCCCTCAGAACTTGAGATTGCCAGAAGATCGGGCACTAAAAGCTAGGCGTCCTGCCATAACGGGCCAAATAACATCTGTCCTCAGATCAACCACTGGTCAAATGCCTAGAGGCAGATCCTGTCAGGATCTACCCAAACTTAGAGCATGCTCTGCAATTATCCCGTCTGGAGGAGCCGGCTGTCCTGATCACAGCATTAAGGCACATAGTGCGAGTAGGGCATCTGTATGGGCGTAAAGTCACCTTCTCAGCCATGGAGGCTCTCGCTAGAATACAGTTAAAGACCATGAATCTCCCCACTGACTTTGGCGCCCTGCGTGACCTTGTTAAAAAGGTTTTTCAAAGAAGGAATGAGAAATTTGATCTCTATGAGATCTATAATCAGGCTGTCTTAGCTAACAGTAGGATAGCTTATGACTGGAGAAAGACCTTTCCAGACTCATACGTTCACAAATACTTTCCATGATACAGCTAGGACAACTCAACGCACACAACAGCAGACTAGTCATGCAGGAGATCTGAAGGGTGGTGGAGGAGATGAGTCTTGACATACTCTGTTTACAGGAGCCATACTCTCTTGTGGGAAACATAGCTTTTGCTGCCGTGAACTGGCAAACAGTATGCTTCGGAAATGACCCTAAAGCCACCATCATAGTGATAAATAAAGCTCTAAGAGTCACAGTACTTGCGCACCTCTCAGACGAACACTGCATTGTTGTCGAACTTTTGACACCCGTTGGAGTTATACATCTAGTAAATATGTACTTACAATACAGTGATGAAATTGAAATGTACCTAGACAAACTAGTACAAATAACGACGGCACTGAGATGTCGAAGGCTAGTGGTGATGGCAAATGTCAATGCAAAGCCCCCCCCTGTGGCACAGTGGCACTTGGGATGGAAGAGGGGAGAAGATTGAGGAAACAATAATGTCCTTGCAGTACTTGGTTGCCAACAGAGCAGGGAATCCCCCCACCTACACGGGCGGAGGAGGAGAAGGAACAAATATTGATTTAACGTTAGTCTCGCCAAATACTGCTGGTCACCTAAAAAACTGGACAGTAAGAAACCAAGTCATGACAAGTGATCACAATCTAATCACCTTCGAGTTCACTGATAGAGAGTGCCACAGGGACATAGGATGGGAGCGCCTCGCAAGAGTGTGTCACCCCGACATGGCCAGACGGTGATGAAGACGCCGACAAGCACGCTGAAGACCTAGTTAGTGCCATCACTAAAGTGGTGAAGGCTGCAGTACCAACCAGCAGAAGGGCCGTGGCGGCCTCCCCGTCACCATGGTCCGCCGAACTAGGGCGGATGCGTCAGTCGGTCAGGAGAGTGAGGAGGTACTACCAGCGAAGGGTCGTCTGGGAAGAGAAACAGAGATGGCTACAAATTTACAGGAATGCCAAGGAAGAGTTCCAAAGGGAATTCAAAAGGGTTAGACTCCAAAGCTGGGAAAAATATGTTCAGAGCCAATTGGCTATAGATCCCTGGGGCATACCATATAAAATAGTTAGAGAAAAGATTAGGTCGCCCACGGTACTGTCAACTGTCCGGGATGGGAATCGAATGACAGGATCATGGCAGGAAACTTGCCGAGGTCCTTCTCCGGTCCCTGCTTCCGGATGACAAGGTAGAGGAGGACACTGAAGAACAAGGCCTAATTAGGCAGGCTCTGCAAGAAGAGTACCAAAATAATACTGCGGTGTACCCATTCTCGGAGAACGAGGTGGCGATGCACATTGAGTCACTCAAAAGAGGTAAAGACCCAGGACCAGACGGCATCATAGCGGAGGTGGTGCAATACCTCGCTCCTCAACTAGTAACACCTCTAGCAAGAATCTACGATGAGGCCCTGAACCTCAGGACGTTTCCCACCATCTGCAAGCAGGCTGATGTAGTAATCATTAAAAAAGGCCAGGATAATGATCCAAAAGAGGTTAAGTTGAACAGACCTATATGTCTGTTGGACCTGCTGAGAAAATTGCTGGAGAGGTTGCTGGCTGACAGGCGGATTGCACACCGGGTGCTCTGTGGAATGAGCAGCAGGCAATTCGGCTTCCAGCCCGGGCGTTCTGCGTCTGACGCAATCGCCATGGCGGCCGCGGTCTGCGGGTCATCCACACATAAGTACATAGTTGGCATCACGGTAGACATCAGTGGCGCCTTCGACAACCTGTGGTGGCCTTCGCTCTTCTCCCGCTTGCGAGAGAAGGAGTGTCCAGGGCCGCTATATGGGTGTCTCAGGAGCTATTGCATGGATAGGGAGGTTTGGCTATCATCCCCTAGCGGAAGAGTGGGCAAAAAGATAACAAAGCGGTGTCCACAGGGCTCTGTCCTGGGGTCACTCTTTTGGGATGTCAATATGGAGCCTCTCCTTGACACCCCGGACAACAGTTCAGATGTTCTAGAGGTGATAGCCTATGCTGATGACCTCCTCCTGTTGGTTGGCGGCCGTAGCCGAGAGGAATTAGAACCGAAAATAGAAAGAACCATGACAATACTATCACAATGGTGCCACAGAACCAAACAAAAAGTCGCACCAAATCTACCTATTTTTTCTTAAAAGGCCATTTGGCCAGAAACCCTACAGTCAGGATAGATGGCACACCGGTAATACGTCATCAGAAAGCAAGATACTTAGGAGTAGTACTAGATGAGAAATGGAGCTTTGCACGGCACACTGAAGTCACAACACATAGGTCACTAGAGGTACTAAATAACCTCATTACAATAGAGCATAGGCGATCTCATCTCCCACCAAACCTCATGAAGTTATACCACAACACAATCCTCACCTTCATCGTGAGCTACGGGCCCGGAGTCTGGGCTCACCGACTCACGAGGGTCGTTCCTGCTATGGCCGTGAGGAGACTGCAGAGGAACATGCTATTGCACTCAGTCGGGGCCTACCGTACATCTCTTGATAGAGCGTTGTTGATTCTCATGGGGCTGTGGCCCCTAGATGTATAAATCAGGGAGCAGGCCGCATAGTACTGGGTAAAAAAGGGGCAGATTGAAAAACCGGGCACATTATGGGGGTCCGAGTGGGCGACAAACCATCAATCAAAAGAAGGGGGATGTAACTTTGGCAAGAAATCTGGGATGGGGATTAGACAGGGAGAAGAACACACCAACTATTACCAAACATCCAAGAACGATTAAGAATGAAGCATTTTCAGCCTAGTAAGGGACTGCTGCACTTCCTCACGGGGCATGGCCCATACCCGGCATATCTCTGCCGTTTCGGAAAAAGAGCGACAACGTCGTGTGACTGGTGTCGGGATAGGTACACCGGACCACGTGGTCTACGAGTGTCCCACTTTCAATGACGTTGCCGCAGAGTTAAGGAATTCACTGCCAAATACAGATACCTTCCATCTAATCAGGAACCCAGTTACCTTCACTATCATCGATAGATTAGCCAGCAAGGTATCCGCCAAGGTCCTGAGAGAATATCGTAGGGAGATAGAGTAACGAAAGTGCCAAAACGTGACATTACGCACCATCCCATTCCACCAGGATGCGTACTGGCCGACCGCCGTAACGATCGGGATCTGTCACGTTCAGGACTAGGGGGAGAGTGCGAGCTTACCGACTATAGACACAGCACACCAATTATGACTTAGTAGATAAAATTACTAGTAGGAAATAGATAGTAGGATATTATAAAAGACCTGCAGTGAGTTTCATTAAGGCCAGCCCAGTGCCAGGGACACGCCCACTGGGATTAGCTCGGTGGGCACGGCCAAGAGACAGTAGGTTTATATTTCTACTGGCGCACACGTAACGCTGCAAGATGTAGCTGTTAGTAGAGTAGGATAGAGTAGATCGCATGGTACGTTAACAGTAGGCCAAATAATAGGAATACCCATAGAGTAACTAACCTTCCATCCTGTTGTTGATACTAACAAGTAGATAAAGTCTTGGTAAATGCTGCTGAAAATTATTAATTTTGTATGTTTCTTCGACCCACTAATGTCTTAGGTGGTGGGTTACTTCGTATGATATTGGTTTTGATGAATAAAGATTTTTTTTTTAAAAAAAAAGACCCATTATTCCCACAGCACTACAGACCGATTAGTCTTCTGCCATTCTCAGTATAATCTACGAGCGCCTCCTAGTCACACCTACCGAGCAACATATCTCCAGAGAGCAAATTCTGCCTTACTTCCAGTTCGGATTCAAGCAGAAACACTCCACCCCCCAACAGATCATGAGAGTCGTTAAAGCAGCCACTGAGGCCTTCAACCGCAAAAGCTACTGTGGGATAGTGCTACTTGATATAGCCAAAGCCTTCGATTCAGTATGGCACAACGGGTTGTTGTACAAATTACACACAGAAGGCTTCCCCGGGACGATAGTGAAGCTACTCAAAAGCTCTCTCTCGAATAGTACATTCTCCGTCAGGGTCGACAATTCCCTGTCGACAAAAAGACACATACGTGCAGGGGTGCCCCAAGGATCGGTGCTACGGCCTGTCCTGTACTGCCTGTACACGGCAGACACACCCACCATACCCCTGGTGCACACCGCACAATATGCAGATGTCACTGCCTTTTTTACTCGCAACCCAAATAGGGATCTGGTCACAGACTATTCCAAAGAATCCTCAACGCCACAGAGGAATGGTCAAAAAAGTGGCGCATCACAATTAACAGCGGCAAAACCCAGGCAATGATGATCACGCGCCGACTAGGACCGCGAGGGCCTTGTAGGTGACCACCCTTAAACGAAGACTAAACGGCCAAGAACTTCCCTGGCGCAACACTGCTCCACGAATCCTGAGGGCCGTAGGGAATTTGCACTCTCTTCAGATGTGCTAGGCTGAGGGCCTTGTGACAGGCAATCTGCTGCCGTACTGGCTGCAGACTGGACTAGGGCAGTTTTGGGGGGAGGAGGCTTCCCTCGGCGTTTCTCTGTTAGAGCTGAACGGCTGCTGAGCTAGGTGTAGGGTGGGGGTGGTTTGCTGGCTTCTGTCAGTGCCTGCGACACTTGCATAGCTTGCAGTGCCTCGCGGTCTCGATCGGGTGATCGGCCGCATATGTCATGGCTGTGTGTTGGACGGCACTCGCGAGTTTGCTGGGTCGGTGTTGCAGTAGGTTTTTTGTAAAGCGGTGGTCTTTGTGCCTTGTGCGCGTTGCCTATAGGCTTTCTGCACTCGACAACCTTGATAGAAGGCGTGTTGGCCTGTTTCCCCACAGAGCGCACATTTACTCTTCGGATCGCCTCTTGGTACGGAGCAACCTGAGGTGGGGGGCCATTCTGCACACTTCATACACCACGTCGGCATGTCGCAATGCTTGGTTACGTGCCCTAGTTCTTGGCAGTTGCAGCACTGCACGTTGCCGCTTCTCTTGCATAGTGGCTCGATTGTGACAGCTACTGACAGTACGTGTGTAATCTGTTGTTTCATGTTTTGAGGCGCGTTAGGCGAGTTGGCTTGGTACAGTGGCCACTTATTGTCACTGTCGGGCTGCTTCATTTGTGCGACGCTGTTGACCTCTAAGCCCTGCCTCCCCAGGTATTTCTTGATGGCATCATTGCCGACTTTTTGGGGAAGGTCCCTGATCACTAAATTCATCTGGTGTTGCCTTGCTGTAAGAAAGGTATAGTGCGGTACCTTGTGTTTTGCGAGCAGGGCCTTCACTGCAGTGTAGTCGTCCAGCTCACTGAACGTCAGTTTAATTTTGACCCCTCCGACATACTTCGCTGTAAACTTCTTTTCTCCGAGGCAGTTGGTGACTTGTGGACGCGACACTTCTCGCTTGCTTGGGAGGGGGGGGGGGACGGGTTGGCGGGCGGCTTTTCGCGCCTTTTGAAATCCTTCTCCGTCGGTGCCAGGCTTTTGCGGCTCTGCAGTGTCTGTGGGTGTCGGTGTTGTCTTAGGGGATTCGTCAATGACGAGAGGGTGGTCGGATTCATCTTCGCTCCCTGAGGGGGAGGGAGTACGTGATCTACCAGTGGGCAGTTGGCTGGATGCGAGTTTTCTCTGCAGTTTATGCTTCACGGTTGTTCTTTCATGCTTTTCGACACTCTTTACTAAGTCTTTAATACGCTTTGTTGGACTTGAGGGCTTTTTAGCGTTACGCGTCTTTGCCTGTACAGGTGGTATGGGTTTGGGAAGGATCTTTTTGGGTTAGGCTGTGGGGGTGGGCTTGGGGAGGATGCTGACAGGTAGGTGTTTTCTCTGTGCAGGGGTTAAATGCTGCACCAGTGCTCGTGCCTGCCCTGTGCTGATCATGAGGGTGGCCATAGACATCCAATCGTTATTCGTGTGTATTCTCCGTTTGGATGTCGTATGCAGGTAAAAGAGGCAAAGTCTAGGGCTGCCGTGGCACTGCCAGTCGCCGCCTTAGTTGTCGTCACAGTTAGGTTTCCGGCGGCAGAACTTGGTCCTAACTGAATACCAGGTGTGGGACACTGGGCAGAGACCATGCCCGGACCTGCAATTGCCCTATGATTCTGAGGGGCAGAGCTGTTCTCTGCGTCAGCTGAGGCAATCGGGCCGACCAGAAAAGCGGCCGGCGGTAACAAAGAAACGGCGTCGTCATCGCCAGCAGCGGGCTGCTGGGGCCGTAAGGTGCTCTCTGTCTCACCTTTTAACTTTCCCCTCCTTGGGGAAGTGCATATTGAGGAGTTTGTAGCCTGTTGGCTTTTACTCAACAGCGTGTGTTGTGGGTGTGTAAATTTCTTTGAGTGTTTTGGCTGCCTGTGTGTTGTGTTGAAGTTCCGGTGGTGTCTAGTACTTGCCTTGGTTGGCGAGATGTTGGGTGTTTTAAGGATTAAGGACTGGTGATGGGATTTGGAGATTTTTGGGATTTTCTATTCGACTCAGTCGTTGAAGATTGTCATGGGGCATTTGTGCTTGTTGCGGCACATGTCATACCGACCTAGGGATTGGATAAGGTTATTTCGAGATCTGGAAGAGCTCTCATAGAAAGCCCTTGCCAGATCCTGGATTATTTCTTTGAGGAGTGGGATTTCACCAGCAGCGTGCAGATCGTCAGTGGGGAGTTCCATGGGTCAGCACAGTGCCCTCCTGAGGGCGCAGTTCTGCAGCCTCTGGAGTTTGTCCAGGTGTTGCTTTGCCGCGTATCCCCAGACAGGGCACGTATACTCCATTACTGGCCGTATGAGGGCCTGATAGACTTTTAGTCCTACAGAGCAGGGAACGGAGCTGGTTGTGTTGAGGATTGGGTATAGGATGGGATGGACATTCTGGCGCAGACCTTCCTGTGGATCTCGTCTATATGGGGTTTCCACGTTAAGTCTCGAGTGCAAGTTTATGCCGAGATACTGGGTGAATCTGCGCCAGGGGAGTCAAGATCCATGTAGGTGCAGGTGAAGGGGGGGGGGGGGGGGGAGGCGTTGAGGGAGTCCGCATCTCCCGAGTCTCCGGGTGACCAACATAGCCTGTGTCTTTAGGATCGATGGTGATGCGCCAGCGACGGGCCCAGGTTTCTGTGTTATCTAAAACTCTTTGTAACCTACGAATGACCAGGTCCTTATTCGCATTACAAGTGTAAAAGGTGGTATCGTGAGCGTACTGTTCGGTGTGCACCAGGGTGGCCATTGGAGTGTCTGCAGTGTACAGACTGTACAAAACGGGCCCCAGGACAGAGCCCTGTGTCACCCCAGCACGAATACGCATTTTCGTGGAGGTACTTATTTCTTCCTTGACAGAGAAGGTTCTATTCGTGAGATAGATTCGGATTAACCTGACTATGCTCCCGGGGAACCCTTGTGTGTATAACTTGTATTGTAGCCCTTTATGCCATACCTAGTCGAAGGCTTTGGCTACATCTAGTAGCACTATCCCGCAGTAGCCTCTGCCATAGCCCACAATGCGAACATCTTTGATGAGGTCACGCGTTCCCACAAGTTTCCAAGGTGCTGGAAACACACAGAAGTCGTTGCGATCACGAAAACTGGTAACGACCTGGTTATCACGCAGAACCATCGAGCAATCAGCCTTTTGCCAACCCTCAGAAAAATTTCCGAATGCCTGCTACTTATGCCCATTCTTTACCACATCATAAGACAACAAATCCTGCCTACTTTTCAGTTTGGTTTCCGGCAAGAACACTCTGCGCCACAGCAAATAATGAGGGTCGTTGAAGCAGCTACTGAGAGCTTCAATCGCAAAAGCTACTGCGGGGTAGTGCTGCTTGATGTAGCCGCTGCCTTTGACTCTGCAAGCTATCCTCCCAAGGCTTCCTAGGACTTATAATCATGCTACTCACGAGCTATATCTCCAAAAGGACTTTCTCCGTTAGGATCGAGTCGTCACTCTCCACAAAGTGACACTGGGCCCGGTGCTGCACAACCTATCGCCGCCGACCTCCCGACCATACCGATGGTGCACACCGCCCAGTATGCAGACGACACAGCATTCTTCACGCGTAACCCGAACAGAGACAGGGATACGTGAAGACTACAAACGGCGCTAGACGAGACCAGCCGCTAGGCTAAAAAATGGCACATCACCCTCAATGAATGGAAAACCCAAGCTATCATGATCAACCGCCGCCTAGGCAAAGGGGCTCCAGCTAGACAGCCGCTCCTACTCAAGCCTAACGGCCAAGAACTTCCACGGTGACAAACTGCCAAATACCTAGGAGTCACCCTCGAGACGAGGCTCACTTGGAGTGCACATATCGAGGACTTACGCCGTAAAGCCAGTGGTAGGATGCACGTGCTGTATCCTATCCTCAATACTCACAGCATCCCGTCAGCAGAAATAAGAGTCAGAACATACTGTCCCCTGATCCGACCCCTAATGGAGTATGCTTGTCCTGTCTGGGGTTATGCGGCACAATGCCACATCCGCAAACTCCAGTCAGAACAAAATCGAGCACTGAAAAGGGCACTATATCTATCCTTCCGCTTTCCCACTGCCGACCTGCACGAAGCAGCCGGCATACCAACGCTTGACGAGCGTTTCGAAGAACTGGCCAAAAGTTTCTATGTGAACGCGGCCAGATCAGACAATGACCTCCTAAAAAACCTAGGACGATATAACGCCACAAATGACACCCACGAAAGACCAAAAAGTATTCTTGCAAATTAAGTCAGACTGCATGGCCACAGATTAACACCATACACACTGCACCACAACAAACACGACATACCATATAGCATAGACAAAACACACCAACAACATTGAGGAAATGTCCCCAAGGACTACACCCTCCACCACATATGCTCTCCTCGACAATGAGGAAAGCACAAATGCAGTAGTCGCACTAAAACTGACGGCAGTCTTCACTGAGCCTTCGTAGCGTCACGAAGCTCCGGCTCCTCACAGCACCTTTGTCTCGCTCGCGCTGTTGTTCACGCGCACCTTTGTCAAGGCACGCCGTTCGACGGCGATCACAGTGAACTCCAACTGCTAACAACTCGCTTGCGAGTACGTGAGCAGCAAAATTGTCGTGCTTTATCACCTCCAGCTGATACTGATCAATTTGTATTGCGCTTAGGGAACGATAGGGCACGCTGTGAGACAGGACCCCCCTTCACGTGGGACCAGTCCGCGGTCACTCGATTTAGAGACTGCTTCACAATGGAACCTGAAATTAGCGAAGTGAAGGGTGTGGTGGAATCCGTCCTGACAGAGTGCGCTTCGGCGGCGGCGCCATCCGGACCACAACTGGCAGCAACCCAGGCCACGATCACGGTCGATGCCTCTGTCGCCACCCCAGGCTATCTCCCACTAACAGGGGTGGAACTCTTCGCCATCATGAACCGGATGGCAAAAGCCGTCTCAGCCTCTGAATGAGAGGCCGTCGAGAAGGCGTATGAACAGTTCATGAAGTATGAACTAGCCGCTACACTGCCAGGCACAGCCAGAGAAGAGGCCAGAGTATCGCCGGGAGCCCCACCAAGCGTGTCCAACCAAGAGGACATTGTACTGCCGGAGGCGGCCCCTAAGGGAGTAGCACTACCAGGCTTGGTTTCTCAAGCATCCAATGTCTGCTGGCCATCCCACTGATACAGGCCAATTGACTGGCAGTGTCTTTCTGATCTGCCAGCTACGCCTGAAGAGAGTGAGGGCATTCCAAAGGCAAACCTAGAACAACTAATCCTAGAGGGACAGGCCATGGAATGCATGCTTCTGTCTCGAAAGAGACCAGCGGCCGCAGCTGACGACGAAGAGTCGTCCGCATGCGCATCTTCTGTTCCCAGGTTGCAACAGAAGAAGCCACACCCGCCAGAGGGCGCCTCAGACGACAACGAGGCCACCCACGAAGACGTGGAGAGGTTTGTCGTCCCCAAGCAGAGAAAGTTCAACCGATACAGCCAACAGGGACTCAATTCTTTTTCAGATCACCCGAACAAGAGACCATGGAGGCAGAACAGCAGGAAACAAGCCAAGAAGATATCTGCCCACCACCCGCCGATCGTCATTCTCTGAGAGGACACCTTCAGGTCCTTCCTAGAGAATTTAAGGAGGTGACATCTCCTTGAAACATGGCCGACTATAGGAAGGCAATGCAAATAATACAGGAAGACAGGTTTTGCTGCTACACCCACAACGCAGAACCCATAAAGCTTCTAAAAGTGGTTTTCAGGCATCTTCCTATCCAAACGGAACCAGACCACCTCAAAGAGGAACTGCACACGCTGCGCTACAGTGCACGGTCAGTCAGCCTTATGAAATCTACCAGGACCGGGAAGGACTTGCCCCTATTCCTGGTAGTACTGCCCGACCACATCAAGGCTAGGAAAATCTTCCAACTAAAGAAGGTTGCTAGAACCACTTAGGGCAAAGGGCAGAAGAGCACAATGCTTCTCCTGCCAGGACATGGACCATGTGTCACGGTTGTGCTCAATGCCGGCCTGCTGTGTAAAATGCGCGGATGCACACCAGACCCGAGACTGGAAAAAGACACTAGAGGAGAAACCGCAGTGCTGCAACTGCAGCATGCCTCACGTGGCTAGCTACAGGGGCTACCCTGCTTTCAAGAAGGGAAAGGAGGAAAACCGGCACCACCCCGTAAGGTGCAGCAAGGCATCAGCTTTGCCACTGCCACCAGGGGAACAAAGGCAATGCAACAAGTCCGGCAGGCAGCAGCCGCAACTACAACACCCGTGGCAGCTGAGACCGACTCCCCAGCCCAGCCAGCCGCTACACAGGCGGAGACTGGTGGGCGTGAACGGCGCGCAGAGCACCCAATTCACGCCGAGCCCATACATGTCTCGCCTGCGGAGCCGAACACGGCCACACAGGCACTTCCGTCCGCCACCATGGCCGACCATGCTACACCAGCAGGTTGACAGATCTGAGCGCACTCCTGCACTCACTAAACACCCTGTTACTAAAACTGCCAGTACTGGTCACGGTGGCCCTTCAGGCCCATACCGTCCCCGCCACACCCTGCCACGGATAATGGCCTCATACACGGCCTCACCGTTTGTGGTCGAAACGTAAATGGACTGTTCCGCCAGCAGGGCGGATTTAGACAGTTTCTGCAAGATGAGGCAATTGATATCTGCCTCGTCTGCGAAACACACCTGAAGCCCGGCGTAAATGTTAAGGTAGCAAACCACTCCTGCTACCGTTATAATAGGCCAACAGCTGGAGGAGGCACGGCCGTATACATGAAAAGAACCCTCAGACACGACAAGACATCTTCCAAGACCTCTACACCCTAGAGGCTCCCGGGGTGAA
This sequence comes from Schistocerca nitens, assembly GCF_023898315.1. Lineage (NCBI taxonomy): Eukaryota > Metazoa > Arthropoda > Insecta > Orthoptera > Acrididae > Schistocerca > Schistocerca nitens. The sequence goes on from NC_064625.1 coordinate 143,949,430, forward strand.
TGTGAACACTGACAATGGGCAGATCACGTTCGTGGCGGCTTATAGCCCATCTAGGAATATACAACACCCAAACCGACATAAAAAGGCATTTTTCCATTTTTCATTTAATCATATATTCTGGATACCATTATCCTGTGAAAACCATGAAAAAGAGCTAAATGTAGTCAAACACATTTCAAAAAACAATAATTACCCGTTAAAATATGTCATTGACATTTATAAGATAGTCTCCAAAAAATATAGTAAAGACAATCTAGGTCAGAATGCGATAAACGAAACAAAGAAACAAAAATTCATCACTTTACCATTTTATGGTCCTATTAGTAATAAAATAGCTAGAGTATTCAAGAAGAAGAATATTAAAGTAGGTTTCTCAACTGCAAACAGGCTAGGTGGGTTTTTAATGAATAACATTCATAAACACAATTACTTGCAAGAATCAAGCGTTTACAAGCTCACGTGTGCCATGGAGGTTACGTAGGGCAAACCGGAAGGAAATAAGAAACGAGGTTCCATGAACACGTTGCACTTGATAGGAAAGACATTGCGGAAAAATCAAAATTCACGGCCCATCTGATAGCTACTGGACATACAACCCCAGATTTGACGTCTCAATTGAAGTTATTGCATAAGGGCGAAAAGGGACACTTTCTCGACCTTATGGAAGAGATGGAGATTTTTCTGCCATCAGACATCTCGAGATATAGCGTTACTTAACGAACAAACGATTTCGAGAAGTACGCACTTTAGGGAACACTTCCCTCCTTTCCTGTGTAAAAAAGCTGTCAACTAATGGCCACTCATCACAATTGGCGATCCGAAATCAATCGCTTGTAAATCCCTCATATACAACGCTTCACTCAAAGTCGTTACGAGAACGTGTACGTTAGTTTCTATTTTAGCTATCTTAATACTCACGCACACATGTTCTGGTTTGCACCAATAAAGTTTACTCATTTTTTTTTAAAGTATTCTCCATTTTGTTCTACCAATTCTGGAAGTTTAGGATGCCTATTGGAACATAGGTTTCAATGTAGTCGACATCTCTGAGGCGCTAACACGAAGTAAATAGTAACTATTTTCACTTATATGTAATTATTTTTCCATGTATCCTTTCAATTCCCTTGCCGTTTGAATGAGTTTACATTAACGTGTTGTAATAAGGGTTCTGATACAGCACATGTGTATATATCTCATAACAGCATTACAGTATTTTATTATGTTAACATTGTTCTCACTTGCTAGGTAATACGCATGAATCAGATAGCTGAACCGTATTACCCATACTTTTCATTAGCTAACATATTTTAATGTACAGCATTTTTTTGAGGTTCTTTGTTGAGATTAATTGGCTGGTACTTTTAGCACCAGTTTTGTAATAACCTCTGTTAACTGGTGGTCAAGTTACATAACCGACAGTCATAACAGATCTCTAATAAAATCCATGCACGACACATTAAGCGTTTGGTTATGACAATCTACGAGGGTCGGTCAAAAAGTAATGCCTCCCATTTTTTTTCTACTTAAAGAAATTAAGTTAAGTGAAAAATTTGAATTTGGCGCCATTCCTCAAACCTTCTTCTGCAATCCACTGCAGTAGTAACTTTCTGTGTCAACAGGTGGCAGCACAGCAGAAGTTTGTAAGATGGCCGACATCGATGTTCGTTTGAGACAGCGTTGTGTGATTGAATTCTTGAATGCAGAAGGTGAAACGCCCATACGCATTCATGAAAGACTGAAGAAGGTGTATGGTGTTGTGACAGTGGATGTCAGCACTGTTAGACGATGGGTTCGTCGTTGTAAGGAAGCTGAAGGGCAAACACCGTTGACTGACGAAAAGCGGAGCGGCAGGCCGGTGAGTGCAGTGACTCCACACAACATTCAGCAAGTTGATGACATCATTCGTGGTGACCGTCGGGTGACTGCAGATGAAGTGTGTCGCATTATTTCTCTTAGTAAAGGCAGTGTGATCACGATTATTAAACAATTGGGGTACTCAAAAGTTTGTGCACGGTGGGTTCCAAGAATGTTAACCGATCAGAATAAAGAGGCAAGGAAAACAATAGCCTCCCAACACTTGCAGCGCTTCCGTTTGGAGGGAGATGAGTTTCTGAAAAAAATTGTGACCAGGGACGAAACATGGGTGCATTTTTTTGAACCCGAATCAAAGAGGCAGTCAATGGAGTGGCGTCACACAAGCTCGCCGAGGAAGAAAAAATTCAAAACTGTGCGATCGGCAGGGAAAGTTATGGCAACAGTTTTCTGGGATACAGAGGGTGTGATTCTGGTTGATTTTTTGGAGCAGGGATGCACAATAAATTCTGTTCAATACGTCACAACCCTCAAAAAACTTAAAGCACGTCTTCAGCGAGTTCGCCCAACAAAATCAATGGCAGATGTTCTTCTTTTGCATGACAATGCAAGACCACACACCAGTCGTCACACCTCTGACGAGATTGTCAAAATTGGATGGGAAGTTTTGCCTCATCCCCCATACAGCCCTGACCTGGCACCATCAGACTTCCATCTGTTCGGGCCACTAAAAGAAGCTCATCGTGGGATTCATTTTGAAGATGAGGAGGCCGTCAAAACATCCGTGCGTCAATGGCTTAGGAAGCAGAGCTGTGATTTTTACCGTGCTGGGATACATGCCCTTGTTCAAAGATGGACCAAAACTGTAGAGATGGGCGGAGATTACATTGAAAAATGACAAAATGATCCTCAATGTTGTGGTTTTCAACCTATGTAATTGCATTTAAATTTCCTGACAATTAAACGTAGAAAAAAAAATAGGAGGCATTACTTTTTGACTGACCCTCGTATATGGTTTCCCAATAGACAAGGGATCAAACCCTCACCACTTTTATGTAATTATTTATGTTGCTAGTTTGTCACTACATTTTAATTGCTTTACTAATTGCGGAAAAATGTGCGTAATGCAGTATCTGATGCTGCAGCTACAAAAACAACAGCCACAGCCAGCAGCAGTAGCCACTGCTAAACCAACGGTGCTGACATTTTGCGCCTTCAACGAAGAGTCTTCACGAGTAGACAGTAATTGTTGGCTAGTGTGTTTGAGTTGGCGTAACAGCGAGAGGATATTCTTCAGGAAGTTCACTGTTGGCACAGTTAAACGCCTGTTTCTTGGTAAGAATTTCATGATAGTTTCATCTTTCTAGACTTTATATTTTAGAGACTCAAGTTTGACTTAAGAGACACTTATTCAATGGGGGCAAGCTGATACAGTGTATCAACGTACCGGTACCCCAATATTGTAAAAATTAGAGTTTTGTCTTTTCTTACAGAAACATGGTGCAGAATTATACCAGGAAGACAGATCGAGGGAAAGTCCCGAATGAGAGCTTTGAAAAAACCTATGAAGCTGTCACGACCAAAACCACGTCTTTACGGGAAGCAGCTGTAGCCTTCGAGATCGACAAAATGACATTGATTAGATTTATAAGAACAAAAAGGTGAATCGCAAGGTCAAACGGTTACAATGGGGTATGCCAAACCAAGACAAATTTTTCCAGACCGATTAGAATCTCAACTCGAAGAGTGTATAATACACTCTTCTAAAATCTACTACGGACCTACACCACGAAACACCAAAGTTTTAGCTTACGAACTTGCTGTGGCTAATAGGAATCATTACACTGTCTGAGTCATGAATTAACCATAAGACTGGTTTAGCTTATTTATGAAAAGACACCCTCGACTATCAATCACGGAGCCTGAGGCTACGAGCACGCCGAACACAGTGACAGCGACCGACCGCGGCTGCAGAAGACAGACGGCAAGACGAAAGCTGGTAATGCCTTTACATAAAAGTAGAACTGCAGAAGGTAGTTACACAGCACTGATAAAAAGACATTTATTAGGTGATGAAAATATCTTCAGGAGCTACTGTCGTTTAAATAAAAGACAGTTTAATTTCGTGCTCAGTTTTATTAAAAATGACATAATGCCACAGTGCCTAAGAAACGCAATAAGTGCAGAAGAAAAATTATATTTGACGCTGAGGTAAGCCCACAAAATGTTATACACTATTAGATTGTGCTGCAGTTCCAAGACTTTGTGAGAGTTGTGGAGGTTGAAGGGCTGCTGTTATCACTCGGCTGATGTGTGTTGCACTGTGCAACCATTATTTCATAATTAGAAATGATCATACTAATTTTTCTTTTGGCTTCTGCCTTATAAACTGGAGGTAAACTCCTTACAACTGTGCTGATGTGACGGAAAAATGAGTCAATATCATCATCTCTGTGTTCCATAAACATTTTTAGTAAATTTTGCCTAATTTCGTCCCTTTCTTTCCATATTTTTAATATAGTATCATCATTACAACGAACTTTGCTGCATTTCTTTTCCGTGTTGGCACATAACGTTCATCGTTTGTTACCACAGATGTTTCACCACTATTTCCTATTGCATGTGTTTCTGCCGTATCTTCTTCCTGTGATGCCGAAAGTTCCAGTTGACGAGTTCGATCTCCACTGTCTCCTTGGCTTTCTTGTATTGTTGTCTGTGATGATGTCAATGTAATATTTGATCCTCCAGATCTGTGTTGTGCAACACTGTCAAGGAACGATAGCTGTTGGTGTCTTTTGGTTTTTGAATATTTTGAGGCAGCATAGCCAGTTCCTAATTTGCTTTTTTCCTTGAACCTCTGGTAACAGCCCCTTAAAAATTTCCACTTCTTCCTACAGTCATCACCTGTACATGGAAATTATATTAGCTGTATGTTTTCGTTTGTTTCAGATTCTTGGCCACAGGCGAAAGTTACCGGTCTTGATCATTTGCCTATCGTGTATCACCATCTTACATATCAAGAGTTGTTAAAAATGTTTTGAAGATATTAAGAATAAGGCTGCTGCCCATGTTGATGCAACCTTCTACTGAATATAATAGAGGGAAACATTCCACATGGGAAAAATATATCTAAAAACAAAGATGATGAGACTTACGAAACAAAAGCACTGGCAGGTCGATACACACACAAACAAACACACAAAATTCAAGCTTTCGCAACAAACGGTTGCTTCATCAGGAAAGAGGGAAGGAGAGGGAAAGACGAAAGGATGTGGGTTTTAAGGGAGAGGGTAAGGAGTCATTCCAATCCCGGGAGCAGAAAGACTTACCTTAGGGGGAAAAAAAGGACAGGTATACACTCGCAAACACACACATATCCATCCGCACATACACAGACACAAGCAGACATTTGTAAAGGCAAAGAGTTTGGGCAGAGATGTCAGTCGAGGAGGAAGTAAAGAGGCAAAGATGTTGTTGAAAGACAGGTGAGGTATGAGCGGCGGCAACTTGAAATTAGCTGAGGTTGAGGCCTGGCGGATAACGAGAAGAGAGGATATACTGAAGGGCAAGTTCCCATCTCTGGAGTTCTCACAGGTTGGTGTTAGTGGGAAGTATCCAGATAACCCGGACGGTGTAACACTGTGCCAAGATGTGCTGGCCGTGCACCAAGGCATGTTTAGCCACAGGGTGATTCTCATTACCAACAAACAGTGTCTGCCTGTGTCCATTCATGCGAATGGACAGTTTGTTGCTGATCATTCCCACATAGAAAGCTTCACAGTGCAGGCAGGTCAGTTGGTAAATCACGTGGGTGCTTTAACACGTGGCTCTACCTTTGATCGTGTACACCTTCCGGGTTACAGGACTGGAGTAGGTGGTGGTGGGAGGGTGCATGGGACAGGTTTTACATCGGGGGCGGTTACAAGGGTAGGAGCCAGAGGGTAGGGAAGGTGGTTTGGGGATTTCATAGGGATGAACTAAGAGGTTACGAAGGTTAGGTGGACGGCGGAAAAACACTCTTGGTGGAGTAGGGAGGATTTCATGTAGTTAACCTTTCCTCCAAATCTCTCTCCCAATCCGAAACCTGTGTCCTATCCAAACGCCTCACCTTCTGCCCCACTCCCAGATTCAACCAAACAGCCCTCGTCAAAGATTTACTGTCCTACACTCGTACTCTCTGCTGGAAATATCACTTTGCCACAAAGAAAAATGATCCTAATCCTACTCCCAATGATCCAACTCCCCAAGACACTATCCAAATTGAACCCTGCCTGGAACAGTTCCGTCCCCCGTCACAGCGGGACCCACCACCTCTTCCTCAAAATCACCCCCTCCAAACCTTCCAGGAATTTCTGACTTCCAGCCTTGCCTCTCAATCCTTCTTAAAAACCTTAATCCTACTCCCAACATCACCACTGCTGAAGCCCAAGCTATCCGTGATCTGAAAGCTGACCGTTCCATCGTCATTCTTCTGGTGGACAAGGGTTCCACGACAGTGGTACTTGATTGTCGGGAGTATGTGGCTGAGGGACTGCGTCAGCTTTCAGACAACACCACATACAAAGTTTGCCAAGGTAATCCCATTCCCGATGTCCAGGCGGAGCTTCAACGAATCCTCAGAACCTTAGGCCCCCTACAAAACCTTTCACCTGACTCCATCAACCTCCTGACCCCACTGACACCCCGCACCCCTACCTTCTACCTTCTTCCCAAAATTCATAAACCCAATCATCCCGGCCGCCCCATTGTAGCTGGTTACCAAGCCCCCACAGAACGTATCTCTGCCTACGTAGACCAACACCTTCAACCCATCCTTCATCAAAGACACCAACCACTTTCTCGAACGCCTAGAATCCTTACCCAGTCTGTTACCCCCGGAAACCATCCTTGTAACCATTGACGCCACTTCATTATACACAAATATTCCGCACGTCCAGGGCCTCGCTACAATGGAGCACTTCCTTTCACGCCAATCACCTGCCACCCTACCTAAAACCTCTTACCTCATTACCTTAGCCAGCTTCATCCTGACCCACAACTTCTTCACTTTTGAAGGCCAGACATACCAACAATTAAAGGGAACAGCCATGGGTACCAGGATGGCCCCCTCGTACGCCAACCTATTCATGGGTCGCTTAGAGGAAGCATTCTTGGTTACCCAGGCCTGCAAACCCAAAGTTTGGTACAGATTTATTGATGACATATTTATGATCTGGACACTCAGTGAAGAAGAACTCCAGAATTTCCTCTCCATCCTGAACTCCTTTGGTTCCATCAGATTCACCTGGTCCTACTCTAAATCCCATGCCACTTTCCTTGACGTCCAATGGCCAGCTTCACACGTCCGTCCACATCAAACCCACCAACAAGCAACAGTACCTCCATTATGACAGCTGCCACCAATTCCACATCAAACGGTCCCTTCCCTACAGCCTAGGTCTTTGTAGCAAACGAATCTGCTCCAGTCCGGAATCCCTGAACCATTATACCAACAACCTGAAAACAGCTTTCGCATCCCGCAACTACCCTCCCGACCTGGTACAGAAGCAAATAACCATAGCCACTTCCTCATCCCCTCAAACCCAGCACCTCCCACAGAAGAACCCCAAAAGTGCCCCACTTGTGACAGGATACTTTCCGGGACTGGATCAGACTCAATGTGGCTCTCCAGCAGGGATATGACTTCCTCAAATCCTGCCCTGAAATGATATCCATCCTTCATGAAATCCTCCCTACTCCACCAAGAATGTCTTTCCGCCGTCCACCTAACCTTCGTAACCTCTTAGTTCATCCCTACGAAATCCCCAAACCACCTTCCCTACCCTCTGGCTCCTACCCTTGTAACCGCCCCCGGTGTAAAACCTGTCCCATGCACCCTCCCACCACCACCTACTCCAGTCCTGTAGCCCGGAAGGTGTACACGATCAAAGGCAGAGCCACGTGTGAAAGTACCCACGTGATTTACCAACTGTGAAGATTTCTATGTGGGAATGACCAGCAACAAACTGTCCATTCGCATGAATGGACACAGGCAGACAATGTTTGTTGGTAATGAGGATCACCCTGTGGCTAAACATGCCTCGGTACATGGCCAGCACATCTTGGCACAGTGTTACACCGTCCGGGTTATCTGGATACTTCCCACTAACAACAACCTGTGAGAACTCCAGAGATGGGAACTTGCCCTTCAGTATATCCTCTCTTCTCGTTATCCGCCAGGCCTCAACCTCCGCTAATTTCAAGTTGCCGCCGCTCATACCTCACCTGTCTTTCAACAACATCTTTGCCTCTTTACTTCCGCCTCGACTGACATCTCTGCCCAAACTCTTTGCCTTTACAAATGTCTGCTTGTGTCTGTGTATGTGCGGATGGATATGTGTGTGTGTGTGTGTGTGTGTGTGTGTGCGTGTGTGCGCGCGCGAGTGTATACCTGTCCTTTTTCCCCCCTAAGTTAAGTCTTTCCGCTCCCGGGACTGGAATGACTCCTTACCCTCTCCCTTAAAACCCACATCCGTTAGTCTTTCCCTCTTTCCTGATGAAGCAACCGTTTGTTGCGAAAGCTTGAATTTTTTGTGTATGTTTGTGTGTCTATCGACCTGCCACCACCTTCTACTGAATCAGATTTCAGATGTATTGAAGAAGAATTTTGACTTAAATGCAATATACCTAATTGTGCAGGTGCTATAGATGGAAAACGTGTTTGCATAAGGGCACCAGAGAAAGGTGGATCTCTGTTTCTTAATTACAAAGATTATCTTTCAATTATTCTGCTGGCTATTGTGGTCGCAAATTGTAAATTCATTAGCGTTGATGTCGGCACTTACAGAAAAGGAGTCTGATAACGGTATATTTCAGAAATCGGCTATGGGCAAGAAAATAGCCGCAAAGGAGTTTAATATACCTCCACCAAAATGTTTGCCAGGCACAAAAGTGATATTACCACATTTCCTGATAGGAGACTAAGTGTTTGCTCTCAGTGATTGTATGATGAAACCTTATTCCAGAAGAGTTGCTGCATCACATCGAGACAAACAGATCTATAATTATAGATTATCCCATGTTCGTCGAGTGACAGAAAACGCCTTTGGGCTATTAATCGAAGTATTTAGGGTATTTTATGGTCCTATTGCTGTGGCGCCTGAAGTGGCTGACGACCTCGTTTTGTTGGCATGTTGTTTACACAATTTGCTACGAGACGGTTATCTTGAAGAAAATGGTATTCCATTTTATAGCCATAGTTTTAACGAGGCAACCAGCCAAAACAACATGCATAACTTTTACTCATTTTGGAGGATTTCTAAACAGCAGTGATTTTGAAATTAGAGACAAATTTAAAGATTTTTTCTCCAGTGAATACAGTTCTGTGGCATGGCAAGAGGCAGCAGTTAACAATGGGTTGTGAATAACAATGGATTGTAAATAATGATTTATGTAAGACGAAACATATATAATGTTGCCTTTTTAACACCTTCATATAATAATTATTAGTGCACATACGGATCTATTTGTTAGTAAATAATTGGTTGAATATACAAACTCTTTATTTAACTCTTGTGCTATAGCTTTCCAGACGTTATCTTTCACTAAAACATTTCCGTATTCTTCATGCCCTGCGTCATAAATTACAGAATATTTCGCCACACTGTTAATTAACTTTTCTTCATCGGAGTCTAACTCATTTTCACTGAATCGGGTATGTTCTGCCAGTAAAAGCAGTCTCCGGTCGCTATGCAGTTCGGCGGCAGCGGCACTACTGGTTCCTGACCGGATGTGCGGTCTGCCGCCAAAGCAGGTATACGGCTGCAGACGACGCTGCCGCCGCGTTCAGCACACCTCACATTGCAAACAATGTCAACCAGTGGTACCGCCTGCAGCCGGTCGGTGCAGTCTGCGGTCGTGTTCGGAATCGCACCTTTAGTCGCGCTACCAGTTTTAATAAAGCCAATGCTGATCTATTTTTTGACAATTTGAAGAGTACTTCGGATAAATACAAATTTGAACCTAAGGATATTTGGAATGTCGACGAGATCGGTGTGCAAACAGTTCAGAGACCAAACAAAATCGTTGCTCAGAAAGGAGTACACCAAGTAAGGAAAGCTACGTCAGCGGAAAGGGGGCAGACTGCCAGTGCCATTGGCAACTCAGTTCTCCGATGTTCATAATTCCAAGAATATTCCTCAAGGATCACTTCATCAGTAACGGACCACCAGGATGTATTGGTACTTCCTACTCATCCGGGTGGATCACATATGAATCGTTTTCGAAGTTCATTAAACATTTTCACGGCCACATAAGATCTACCAAGGGCAATCCCTGCTTGTTGGTTTTGGATAACCATGAATCACATTTATCTATTGATTATTTTTGGGAAATATGTGTGGTTAATCTAAGTGTCAATACCATAGAAAAGTGCACAACTAATTGAAGTATAATATCATAATTTTCCCAATTAAAACAAATGTAAAAAATAAAATCTGAAATTTGTCTCAACATGTCCCGCTCTCCCCTATTACCATTTATCCACAACTTGCATATTAGATTAATTGTTATGGCCTACATTGGATATGTGTTATTTTAAAAATTAGCTTTTATGTTATAAGGGGTCCCACTGCTGCTATAAGACATGTAATAAAATTCTCCCCTTTATATGAGTATCCAAAACCGTTCGCTTGAAAGTTTTCATTTCTGTTTTATCAACTGTAAAGGTATGATGGGTTCTGACCCAGTGCTTATGCAAAAAAAGGGTATAACTTGAGTGCGATGTATTTATTTGGGACAAAGCTTTTATACCTTAAAGAGAACACTGTTTCCTTATACCCAAGTTCTGTTTGTATCATATGATAAAATTTTTCTATAAGTAACAGGTGTGATAGTGGAGGTATCTACTAAGCTAGCGTATTTCGTACACTTGTCTCTATCCAACATACAATTTATTCTTTGCAATTTGTAACAGTAGTTTTCACTCACGAATGCGCTAAACGATCTCTGCATCCACAATGTGCTTTTAAAACATTCTGCTTTCATAATTACGGTGACTTTTTAATTTATATAAAGTGTTCACATGTCCCAACGGGATAAATGAGATGTGTGTTTCATCACGTTGTTAAATATGATAGTAAAATTTTTAATCTGTACCCTTTAAAAAATTTTATAACATGTAACGAGTTTCATGGCATTTTGACCTGCTATATTGTGACATACATTGTATAATTACATTTATGTATTTGACTTCTTGGTTTCAATGTAATATTTTACGTAAATTAAGAACTTTATATCTCTGACTCCCTACGCCAGATGGTGGTTACTGTGTTATAACAAATTCTGTTATATTTGATGTCATGTTATTTGTATATTTTTCTTCTTTTCTAGTCCTGTACTCTGACACCATATAACTTCACCTGTTGATTTTTATTCTGACATGTTTAAGTTGTTTGAAAATAACACGCCAGCATATGTTAGCAAGATGCATTTCGCTCCTGTTTTTTGATATGTGTTTTTTAATGTACAATTTTAAAATTTAAATATTCAATTAATGATTTGCAAGTGCACGTTGGTATTTTGTGGTAATCTCTTGGCCAATAAAGATTTGTTAAGTCTTCACGTGACACACGCCACATAGAGGGCGTTCCAAGACCCTGTCACACCGAGGTCTGCTGTATAGGTGAATGTACAAAGTGGCTTGAGTTATTGTGATCACTTCTCAGTTTTGGTATTGATAACTTGGTACCAGTGTGAGCATAATTTGTACGTATCAGGTATGTTCTTTCCAAAAGTTGGTTTAAACTCACGTGTATTTGTGGTTTTTGTTTTAACTCACTGATCGCTATGTAAAAAATTTTTAACTTCCAGCACTGAAGATGATCACTACCTGATCGAAAATCAATTCTGCCATCAATAAAACGGCCAACGCTGACCTTCCTTTTAATTTAACATATATGGTCGTTGTGCACACAGCAGTCCATGGAGTCGCCAATCACTTAGAGTAGTCGAAGCTGCCACAGAAGCCTTCAACCGGAAAGGTTACTGTGGCCTAGTGCTACTCGATGTTGCCAAAGCATTCGACAGTGTGTGGCACTCTGGACTACTCTACAAACTTTACACATTAGAGTTCCCCGGCCAAGACGATAAGCTACTGAACATCTACCTGTAATGGCACCTTCCGTGTCGAAGTAGACGCTGCCAAGTCGACCACACACGGCATACGGGCTGGTTTCCCACAGGGCTCGGTGTAGGCCATGTGTTATACATCTACACATCCGACACCCCGACCCCCCCGCAAAGCCCAGTATGCTGATGACACGGCCTTTTTCGCCACCAGCACTAACAGAACACTAGTAACAAGCAGACTGCAAAACCTTCTCAACACCACAGACACATGAACCAAGAAATGGAGGATAACAGTTAACAGTGAAAAAGATGCAAGCAATTATGATCACTCAGAGAAAAGGCAAACGGTCCCCTGCACACCATCGCCGAGAGAATACAACACTCAGGCTCCACATGGAACAAAACCGAGAAATACCTGGGTGTCACTTTAAACCAACACCTGACCTGGAGAATGCACGTAAACGATCTCCGCAATAAAGCAAGCGCTAGAATGAATGAACTATACCCATTGCTGAATAGCAGCAGCAGCAGCAGCAGCCTCTCAGCGACTACTGGAGTCAGGCTCTACTGCAGTCTAGTAAGACCAATCTTTGAGTATGCCTGTCCTGTGTGAGGATATGCAGACAAGACGCGGCTGCAAAGAACACAAAATAGGGCACTGCGACGGCCTCTACATGTCCCCTCCCGATTCCCGACGGTAGGCACGCTACGGGAATAAAATTGCTGGACTAAACAAAAAACTTCATTAAAACACCATTGCATAAAATGTTAGGCCACAGCAAGAAGTTAGGAGCATGCCCTGCATGCCACAAAATTCTCCATTCAACTAGAAGGAAATGTAACATGACAAAACCCTTCATCTTAGTCATTCTCACGTATGTGAGAAAACCATATATGCAAAGAGGGGCACTAAAACTCACATACAGCCAACCACCCACCGCCAAGTCACGTACTCCCCCCCTCTCAGGGAGCGAAGATAAATCCGACCGCCCTCTCATCATCATTGAATCTCCTGACTAATACTGCACCCACGGACACTACCGAGCCGCAAAAACCCAACGCTGAAGGGAAAGGGTTTCAAATGGCGCGAAAAACTGCCTGCAAACACGCGCCCCAACAAGCGTTGTGTGTCGCGACCACAAACACAAAATTTCTACCCTTGTCCAATGAGGACGAGGCTGTACCCACCACCGGTGATGCGCCACAACCAGGCACAGACTCATTCCCATTGTAGCCGAATTCAGCAAGAACTATGAGGAACTACACACCCATCAGAAACTGCCCCCGAGAAAAGCAAAGTCTGCTGGGGTGGGGGGGCGGGGGGAATAAAACTGATGTTCAGCAAGTTGGACGACTACACCGCAGTGAAGGCCCTACTCGCTGAACACAAGGTTGGTCCCCCACTACACCTTCCCCACAACCAGACAATGCCTGTTGAAACTAGCAATAGAAGTGGCTACAGAACCTGGCCCCCTAACAGTCGTTGCAGTGTATCGCCCCCCTTCCCAAAGAATAGAAGAAGACAACATAGCTGCATTAAGCCGGGTTAGAGGCAAACTATTAATCGCAGAGGACCTAACGCGGACTGGAACTCGAGACACAGAAATCAAGATGGTGAACAACAGCAACGGCTAGCCCACACACACCAGTTACAAATATGGGGCCCAGAGGAACCGACACACTTCGTAAAGAACGGAGGAAGGCCAGACGTCCTCGACATAGCCATTACAAAGAATCTGATGGGCTTCGTATCCGTGACATCGGGAAACAGAACGTCGTCGGACCACAATCACGTTATTTTAAGGGCAACACGGGAGAATGGCTCTATTCCACAACGGCATGCGACGTCAATAAAGAGCAATTCAGCAACGCAAGAGCTGCTGAACTTGCCCAGACACCGCCTCCAACCGCAGAGACCGCATAACAAGCACTAGACAACCCCACAAAGGTGATCCTAGAAGACGCTGAGGGAGCCACACCACCTCCTGCGACAGTAGGAACAGGACAGAACTAAGGGCTAGACTGAGGTGTTTAGTGCTAGGGAATACCCACGGCCAGGGCCCCTGCTACGGCGGGACCAACCCGAATTGTGTAGACTTTAAAAATAATAGGGGAAAAGCCAACCCCCCCCCCAACTGCAAACACGGAACTGACGATACAAGAACCTCCGGCAATGGATCGAACAGCAAGAATCGACGCGCCACAGTATTTTTCAACCGAAGTTCTCGACCACCTGCCAATGGAGGAAAGACACGCTCTGTGATGCCCTGGCCTGGCAATGAAGGGCAAACGCCGCTAAGAAAATAAGGACATCCAGCCCTCACAGCAGCGACTCCGAGGACAACCAGAATAAACAATCCTCCTCGGAAGAATCCAACTACTCGGCAGCCGAGCAATCTAACTCCGAATACGATGACAACAATGTGGATATGAACTGCGACCCACTGATTGAGGCATCAACCTGCGAGCCGGAAGACGAAGGCGGCTTTCAGCTTATTACCAACAAGAGACGACAGAAAAAGCCAAACCAGCAGGTGGACGCAAGAGAAGACAATGATGTACCTAAAAGTACCAAAACCGATTCTTTCTAATGATAAGTTCAACGACGAAATCAATTCACTTACAACAATAGCAGTTAACAACAAATACAAACCTAACAGTAGACGACGCCTTTAAAAATAAAACTGCTTGAAGAATTACTATGCTAGGCACTTCTGTTATCGAGTCTTACTCAAGAAAATATTTCTCTATTCCTTGTGTGGGGCCTATCTCTTATGAGATCCAACGCATTCTTGGAAAGAAATAAGATTGCAATGTTGCTTTTTCTACTAATAACACTTCAGGGGGGGGGGGGGACGACTTCATTCATAATTTACATTCTGTTTGTTCCCCTATAGAAAATTCTGGTGTCTATAAAATTGTCTGCGGTACTTGCTCCTCTTAGTATACAGGACAAACTGGACGTGCCTTCACTACCGGATATAAAGAACTCTTGCTAAGAAAAAATGGCACTACCCTCCAAAATTCGTCTTTTGCCGACCATCTTCTAATTACAGGTAACTCACCTAAAGCCATCTGCGATAGCGACATTTTGCACACCGAAAACAAAGGGCATAGACCAGATATTCTAGAAGAATTAGAGATTTTCAAACATCTTGCTCGAAAGAGTCGCCTCATCCTTAACGAACAGATATACCTACGTAACAAAAATTTTTTCAACAGTATAAAGGCATAATTCGATTTCTGACTTCGGGTCTCCTTGTGCAGGTTGCCGAAAAGTTCTTTTCTCTCTAAGGTAGTCCTATGTTTTCTAATTATCAAATGTTTCTTGGCTGTATTTCATGTCAATATTGCTCTCTACAAATTGTCATTCAGTCCTATCTACATTTTCATAATGATGTTTTCATGTTTTATCTTACTGTTTATAAGCTACGATGTAGACTAAATGTTATGTTGTATGCTACTATCAAACAAACATTGCTTTCCGTGTACCAAATACTGGTCATTTATAATCATTTCTGTCTACATTTCAATGTGAAGTAGCCTAATTGTATCTACAGCTACTAGATAGCGCGCTCATTGCAGTGCTACGTTCACCTGGCCGCATCTGTTAACGCGGGCACCTCAGTCCGTTTGCAAACGGTAACCGCGCAAGTAACGAGCAGCCCTTAGTGACTCACCATCACAACTTTTTATCTTAAGTATCTTTGTGACTAATGCGCTTATGGCATATTTATTATTTTATAAATGTCATTTAAGTATTGCCAGTCTTTCACGATGATTCTGTACTTATACTCTGTATCATACGTTTTTAGTCATCATTCCGTGACAATTTTATAGACCAATCTTTGATTTAAATTCTGAGGAAGACACTCCTAGCAATGTTGAAAACCGGTTAATTCGTTAAAAATAGTGACCGAGGGCAGTTTTCTTTCAATTAAAACCAACTCAACCGCATTTGCTGCACCTGTCAGCAATGCGTACACTGCGCTTGCTGACCAATCAAACGGCCAGCCAAGCAACCGACACTAGCAGCACCAGGAAAACCACCCCACTTGGTAGTGTACCACACACAAGGTTATCTCTGCCTGAATGCCGAGAAAGAAACATATCGATGGCGAACTCCGCGCGATGTACAAGGGTTATCACATAAGGTATCACTTAAAAAAAAAAAAAAAAAAAAAAAAAAAAAAAAAACAAAACTTAGGCATTTCTGTAACAAAACCACATGCACTACTTTACACAGCAAACGCCAGAAGACAGATGCCTAAAGGTTGTCATAAAGGGCGCCACAGATTATCGTAAACATGTTCCTAGAAAGAGGGTACCACGTAAAAGACATCCACCAATATAGACAAAGGAACGAGGAAACTCGAACCGATACCGGTCTACGTGGTGTCACTACCAAAAGAGAAAATAAAAATCGGAAAAGATACACAACGAGAAACTCCTGCTCGACACGAGGGTCGGGATTGAAAATTACGAGCCACACGACGGATCACCCCAATGCAAGAACTGCCAGCACCACAGACATAAGGCCAAATACTGCAGACTCCCACCAAGGTGCGTAAAATCCGCCAGTCCTCATCCATCAGCAGCCAGCACAATGCTCCAGACGGAACCGTGCACCTGTCTTGTGTGTGGAGCGAAAGTTCACTCGGCGAACTTCCGAGGATGCCCTGTGTTGCACAGGGCATTTAAACCCTTCAGACCAACAGTAAACCTAAAAAACCCAATCGAGCCGTCCAATAACAGCGACAGGACGGCCACCACCATCAGCCGCCAGCAAACACGACAACAAACTTCCCCGCCACTACGGCAGCGACAAGCAACACGAACAGCAGACCTGGGGCTGCCAACTAAACCAGGATCAACAACCGCAACAAGACCAACCGACCGCCGGATCCATCAGCGACGCAATTTAACAGATCACGTCGCTGGTGTTTTCATTCTTCAAACCTGACACACTGACAAAAATTAAGAAGATCGCCGAAAACATTAAAAATGCCACTGATCGGTTCTCCAAGATACTCACTCTGACCTAAGGTGTAATGTGTGTATTCGAGTATCATGGCGCAAAACGGATCAACACGAGACATCACCGTGGCAACATGGAATGCGAATGGTATTAGAGGCAAGAAAATAGAATTATAGCAATTCATAACAGCCCACAACACTGACTTCCTGCTCATTAACGAAACACACATAAGAGGCAACGAGCCCTTCAAATTAAGAAATATGCACACATATAGGAAGGACCACCACCTATGAACAGGAGGTGGCACAGTGGTGCTCATGCGACGATCCCTGATACGTCAAAAGGAAGACCTCCAATTACACAACGCTCTAGGAGCCACGGCTGTCACCGTCCGCACAAACTCTGGGAACATCACCTTCGTAGCGGGTTACCTACCTCCACGAGCGGAGCTGCGGAGACAAGATATCTAAATAATAACAAACCTTTCCCCAGCCGCCCTGACCGGGGGGAGACCTAAACACCAAGCACCAGATGTGGAACTCCTGAGTAAACAATGCAAACGGGAACTGACCACTCGAATTGGCAGAAGATCTGAACTTTAAAGTACACGGACCGGAGGACCCAAGATACACAAGAAGCATTCCCGACATACTGGACATTATAATCTGCAAAAGCTTCCCAACGCACATAGAATTTACAGCAATCCAGAACCTCTCATCAGATGACCTACCAGTGCTGATAACACTGCAACAAATTCAACTATCAGTAATGGACCACCAGAACCATAGACTGGTGCTCCTTCCGAAGGATTCGCAACAACACGGTCTACCCAACACTACAGTTCCGATCAAAAGAAGAAATTGAGTCAGCAGTGGAATATATGGAGCAGAAGATCCAGACAGCGATTCGCTAGACTTCCACAACAACAGTGAGGCAAGCCCCATGTGTGTCAGTGCTTCCCCCCATGCTACAGGAACTCAAACATTAGAAAAACAGATTCTGCACCAGATGGCAGCTGTACCGAAATCTACAATGAATAGGCTACAGCGAGAACTCCGGAGCAGACTGCAAGAATGGAGAAGTGAACAGTGGGAAGACAAAATGGAACAATTCCACCTTCAACAAAAACGAGAATGGGATATAGTAGAAGCAATTAGATGCCCTAAGGATCCCAAGCGTGCAATTCGTACCAACCAAGGACTGACGTCTGACACCCTGGAGATTGCAGAATCCTTCACAGAAGCCTATGAACTCCAAACACACTCCCCATCTACGATCTAACAGAAGAAGAAAAACGAGAAGAGCAACAGACGACACAGGTCATGGAAGGCTACAGTAGCAGACCAGCCACCATCCACCCACTCCTTACCACCCCAACGGAGGATAAAACCATCATCAGGAACCGGAAAGTTAAATCTGCACCTGACATGGATGGCATATCAAATGTCCACCTAAAGGAACTCCCTCGGAAACCCCTGGTGCTGACGACCAGAATCTTTAACAGCTGCCTGGATCTCAACTATTTCCCACAAAAATGGAAGACAGCAAAAATCATCCCACTCCCAAAACCTGGGAAGGATCTCCAACTGGCAACTAGTTACCGCCCTATACGTCTACTAAACACCACAATCAAGTACCTAGAAAGAGTGGTGCTCAAATGCATAGAACCACCCCTGACAGAGGACAGCACAATTAGGGCGGAACAGTTTGGGCTCCAGCGTAAACTCTCTGTGGAAATGCAAGTTATGCGAGTAGTAGAGCACATCTCCAGGCACTCCAATGTCTCAGCCTCCACCGCCGCAGCATTCCTCGACTGGGATAAGGTATAAAACTGAGCATGGCATGCAAATTTGATCAATAAAGCTGGCAACCCAGACGACAATACCCGACTGCTACCTACACCTCATCGCAAAATACTTGTCAAACCGCCACATAACAGTCACAATTGAGAGGAAAAGATCAAGCACCAAATAACACAGCAATTATTCCATAAGGGTCAGTGCTATCTCCGATACTATTCAATGTGTTCATAAACGAACAGTCCAGAGCAAACAACGTGTAACTAGCGCTGTTCACAAGTGGAAGACAACACTTTGCAAAACTTTTGTTGACGATATTCTAAGCATTTACAAAGGACCCGCTGACGGTGTTGATCGTATCTATAACCTATTCAATGATCTTCATGAGAAAATTTCTTTCACTATCGAATTTGAAAGTGAGGCCTGTCAAACTTCCTTGACTTGACGCATATCATAGAAACAAATAAAATGTTTTTCAATATTTTTCGTTAAGTAACATATACCGACCAGATCGTTCCTGCATCTTCTACTCATCCACAATTGCATAAAAAAGCCTTCTTTTATTCTGCTGTTCACCGAGCCATTTCCATCCCACTTTCTAAAGAAAAGTTCAACGACGAAATCAATTTACTTACAACAATAGCAGTTAACAACGAGTATAAACCTAACATAGTAGATGACGTCCTTAAAAAGGAAACTGCTAAAAGAATTACTATGCTAGGCACTTCTGTTGTTGAGTCTCACTCAAAAAAATATTTCTCTATTCCTTTCGTGGGGTCTATCTCTTATCAGATCAAACGCATTCTTTGAAAGAAATACGATTGCAGCGTTGCTTTTTCTACTGATAAAAATCTGGGGGGGGGCTTCATAATTTACATTATATTCGTTCCCCTATAGAAAATTCTGGTGTCTACAAAATTGTCTGCGATACTTGCTCCTCTTACTATACAGGACAAACTGGACGTGCCTTCACTACCAGATACAAAAAACACTTGCTTAGAAAAAATGCCACTACCCTCCAAAATTTATCTTCTGCCGACCATCTTCTAATTACAGGTAATTCACCTAAGGCCATCTGCGATAGCAACATTTTGCACACCGAAAAGAAAGGGCGTGGACTAGATATTCTAGAAGAATTAGAGATTTTCAAACATCTTGCTCGAAAGGATAGCCTCATCCTTAACGAACAGCTACAGGTATGTAACAAAAAAATTTTCAACAGTATAAAGCTGTTATTTGATATCTGACTTCGGGTCTCCTTGTGCAGGTTGCTGAAATGTTCTTTTCCTTCTAAGGTTGTCCTATATTTTCTAATTGAAGGGGTTGGAGAAATATAGTCATAAGCCACACTTTTGTCAAAACAGATTCATCGCACTATGATATTCTTAACGATGCCCTCCTCATCTTGGATTGAAAAAGTTCCATCTTTTCCCAACAGGTGGCAGTTGATAAAATAGTGCAATTATTTACTGTGGCACCTGGTGTCTTTTTCAGAAGATACACAGTCACAAGCCACATCAAAATGCCTGAATGCTCACGTACAGCTGAAAGTGCTTCGCACATTCTAGGTGTATGTGGTAGTGACAGTAGTGTAAATGAGGATTGTGATCTTCTGGCAGTGATGGTGATGAGTCTTTGTGTCCATAAAGCAACAGTACCAGCTCAGAAGATGGTTCGGTAAGTATACGAAAGTATTTTTACTGGTGATTATTCTTCAGTGGCTTGTGACTTTGTTTCTCGTAACATTGCTCTCACACTCGATCGTCGTCTTTTGTGTTAATGAAAAACTTTTAGAGACTAATTTTAATGACCACTGATTGCGGTAGTAATATAGTTTTCATGGGTTACAAACTAGTAAGAATATTTTTATTATCAATGCCATTTCAGCGGCATATAATGATTTGTGTGGCTTATGACTATATCTCACGGAAGTGCTGTGACTATTTTTCTATTCATATTACAGCTTGGAATAAATAGAACAAATGAAATATCACACCAGAAACGAAGCTTTTCAAAAAAAAAAAAAAAGCACAATATTGATCAGTGCAAAAAAATTAAAGCCAAACGTCGACGTATCGCGAGTCAGTAGTATGTGTCTTTTAAAACCAACAACACTGTCCAGGCAGCATCTTTGGGAAGTCTCTGTAGTTTTTCGAATAAGTGCTACACGAAACTACTCGGAGAAGAAGAGAATATTTTCCACTCATTTTGGGACATAGAAAACTTTAATTCCCCGAATACTTGTTTAATGTGTTGTATGGGAATGGTACCAAAAAAGCTAAGGTTCGTTTCACTTTTTAAATGGACCAATTGTCACAAATTTACTTTATTTTGTTCTGCTTCACATTTCTTTCTTTCACAGCTATCCAAAAAAGACTACAAAGCGAAGTTCATCTAGAAGTGACATTTTCATACAATGTGAAAGTAAATGGAATGGAAGTCATGATTTGCCACCAAAAGATTTGAATCTGTGCAGCATTATTTCACCATCGCAGGTCATACTGGACTTCCTTGCGATTGTGATTTTGGTCGCATTGAAGTTTATGCGCTAAACAGACGTCCAATAGTATTCACACCAGATGAATGGGTGGAGGCAGTTCAATCTGTTAGTCCAAAGAATTTCAGTGTGACGAAAATGCACAGACAAGACTTCAGAAGCTTGGGCGATCTAAAGTCATTAATCTCTATACCCAGTCTATTCAGATCTGGAGATCCAATTCGTTTTAGTGAAGCGACTCAATTTAAATTTGAGTATAAAGATCCCTTCAAGCTAAGTGTAAAGCACTGGTACTCAGATATAGAAACCTTTACATCAGTGGATCTACGTAGCAAGAGAAAAGGAAGACCTGCTTAACCAGATCTGTTCCAACTGCCGGTAAAATATAGAAACCCGCTTCAAATTAATCGTAAAAAGATTGATGACATACATACCTGCAGCATATAAAAGCTTTTCTCGGTCATGTACTTGAAATAATGTGAACGATCATGACATAGAAGAACTTCCTTGATTTCACATTTACAATTTAAAATAAAGCATTACACTGATTTATCTGTTATGTATGTGTGTATGTGAATGGGCCAAAATTTTTAAAAATTACTAGTAGTTACATAACTCCGCCATTGCCGGTCCCAAGCCCGGATGAGAAAGGAGGAGGGTTAGAGGATGGGCCAACCCCCCATCCTCTGTAAAAAAAAAGACTCTGGTTAAAGAAAAAGACAAAAGGAAAAACTGGACGGATCAAAATGGTGACGAAACTGGATACGTAAATGGATTTTCTGGATTTAGAATTGGAACATGGAATGTAAGGTCAATCATGACGGGGGGAATGAAACAACTTGGAGGAGAACTGAGTAAATATCAATGCATAGTGGCAGCAATTCAAGAAACAAGACTTCCTCAGGGTGTTATGAAGATTGGAGATACTCACACGCTCTTTAACAGCAATGAGCTAAGCCCAGCCTGGACTTCTGGAGTTGGTTTTGCTGTACACAATAAAATGATATCGGCTGTCAACAAATGGTCTCCTGTAAACGACCGAATCTGTTGGATGATTTTACACGCTAAACCATATAAGATCTGCCTAGTCAACTGTCATGCCCCATCAGAGGATGCCGATGAAGAAACAAAGAATAACTTCTATCTAGAACTAGAGAATGTAGTAGACAAACTCCCAAGACACTCAATTCAGTTGATAATGGGAGACTTCAATGCCCAAGTGGGAAGAGAAGTGCAGTATCGACCAACGATAGGGCCTGATAGTATCCATGAAACAAGCAACGAGAATGGTATCAAATTAATTAACTTTGCCGATACAAGGAGAATGATCGTTAGAAGCACATACTTCCCCCGCAAAGCAGTGCATAAAGTAACCTGGATATCCCCAGATGGAAGTACGATGAACCAGATCGATCACGTTCTTGTTGACCGAAGACATCATTGTAGTGTCGAACATGTAAGATCCTTTCGCGGGGCAGATATGAATTCAGATCATTTCTTAGTGGTAGTCAAACTACGTCTGAAACTTTCAACCATGTGGAGAAGAAATTCTGAAATGATGGTCCGCTTCGACAAGAATAAGTTGAAAGATGTAGAAGTGAGACAGCGCTATCAAGAAAAAATTGCAGAACATCTCTCAATATCAGAGAACCCTACCAGTGTGGAGAACGCATGGCTGCTGCTGAGGAATGCAGTGTTAGAAAGTGCAAATGAAGAACTAGTTTGCGATGCAAAACGAAGAAGTAAACCTTGGTTCGATGAACAATGTCGAGAATCTGTTGAGATTAGATCAGCGAAGAGGATACAATGGCTACAGCAACTCTCGGAAGAAGCAAGGGTAGCTTACTACGAAGCGAGGCGTAATACGGACCAACTCATGAGAAAGAAGAAACGGGACCACCACAAAAGTCTGTTGATTGCAGTCGAAGAAGCAAAGTCGTCACGCTCGTTTTTCCAGGCCTCAAGATTCGCCAGAGGCGCATACAGACAACGTACATTGGTCCTAACGAATGAGACGGGTGAAGTTGTACCGCCAGAAGAGCAAGCAACCCTATTTAAAAAACATTTTGAAAACCTATTGAATCCCGACAACCCACCAGTAGGGACAACACAGACGGATGCCCGTTTTGACAGAGTTGAAGTCCCTGAACCATCTGAGGAAGAAATCAGTGTTGCCCTAAAAGCACTCAAGAACAACAAGGCTCCAGGAGGTAGTGGTATCACAGCTGAGATGCTTCGCTTGGGAGGGGAAACACTGGTGGGTGCTTTGAAACGATTAATTTCTACCATCTGGGAAGCAGAAGTAATTCCTGAGGAATGGAAGGGAGCAATCATATGTCCCATATTCAAGAAGGGAGATGCTACTCATGTATCCAACTACCGAGGGATTTCGTTACTTGAAATTGGCTACAAAGTTTTTACAACACTGCTACTAAACCGCATGAAACCACTGGCTGAAGGAATTGTAGGGACCTATCAATGTGGGTTCGTTGCTGGACGATCGACAATTGATCACATATTTACTCTGAGGCAGTTGATAGAAAAATTCTACGAATTCAATAAGGATCTACACCTCATCTTCATCGATTTTCGACAAGCTTATGACAGCATTGACCGCGCCACGTTATGGGAAACGTTAGAGGAACTTGGCATCCCATCAAAATACATCCGCTTAATTGCTGCTTGCTACTCTCAGTCTACGGCCCAAGTGCGGTTTGGTAATCAACTATCACCATCATTCAGTATACAAAATGGATTGAGACAAGGAGATCCATTGGCGCCAATATTATTCAATTTGGCCCTGGAAAAAGTAAGCCGTGACACTTGTCGAACCAGAGAGATGGAGATGGTGGGAGCAGACACAATCTTGGCATTTGCTGATGATGTTGTGATCCTTGGCGACACTCTAGAGCAAGTACGCAGTGATACTTCCCGATTCCTCCACAATGCAGAGAAAATTGGGCTGGTGGTGAACGATGAAAAAACTAAATATCTTGTTGTATCACGCCGCCGAGATCTCCCTCCTTCCATTGATGTCGACAGGCATACCTTCGAACGAGTTGAAGAGTTCAAGTACCTGGGCTCCATACTAACAAATAAAAGTGAAGTAACGAAAGAAGTACAGCAACGTATAACAAATGCTAATCGCATGTTCTTTAGCCTGAACAATCTTTTCAGATCTCGGCTGATATCGCAAAAAACAAGATCCACCTATACACGACACTGGTGAGACCAGTACTTTTATACGGCTGTGAAACTTGGGCAACATCAGCAACAACAGAAGAAGCAATATGTGCATTTGAAAGGAAGGTACTTCGGAAGATATATGGACCCATCTACAATGCCATGGAAGGTAAATGGGAACGAAGAAAAAAAGAAGATTTATACCAGCGGTATGGAAAGCCACACATTGGACGAATATTGGCGCAGAAGAGACTCCAATGGTTTGGCCACATCCTACGGGCAGACGGATCCCTTCCAAACAGAGTCCTCCACTCTCAACCCACAGGAAAACGCCCTAGAGGACGCCCAAGAACTCGATGGAAGGATAGGATAACAACGATCCTGAAAGAAGTGGAACCAGCAGCCGTGGAGGAGGACGCCAACGACCGGATGAGATGGACTGCCATCTGCAACAGCTCCCTCCTCTCGTGTAATTGACAGACACTGCGTGTGTGTTTTTTGTTTCTGTAATGTATCCCTCTTGCCTTTTAAACCTTTGATTGAATGCCCTGTTTATTTTTCGTTTTTCTTTAAGCTGTAATGTATATATGTAACTTTTTACTACTGTATAGTGTACTTTTGTAAGTCATTTTTTCTTTAATTTTCCGTTTGTTCTTCTTGCTATAGGCCTTAAAGGCCCGATAAGGCAATAAATGATGATGACTAGTAGTTACATAATTTTCAAAGTAAAACCTTAAAAACGTATTTTTGTGTTCTAAATTATTTTCAGGGAGACACAGTCATAAGCCATTTTCGACTACATCATAATTAAAATGACTCTCAAATTATTATTATATAACAGAAAGAAGATGGTGTAATTTACACAAGGTTTGCAATGTATTAAAGTATAACTGAAAGCATAAAGGAAGTGTGTATTTTGTCAACATTTTTATACTTGCATGAAACTTTAAAGTCGCTTTATCTCAAAACTGGTTGAACGTGGCTTATGACTATATCTCTCGAACCTCTTCAATTATCAAATGTTTCTTGACTGTATTTCACGTCAATATTGCTTTCTACTAGTTGTCATTCAGTCCTATCTACATTTTCATAATGATGATGTGGCGGCAGCACCGTCCAACGCACGAAGGGCTGAACTACGGCTCTGCCGACGCAAGTAGGGGCAGCTGTACCGTTACGCCGAATTTCGACAACGGTGCGTCGCACACTGGACCGCACGGGGACAAAAGCAGGCGGACAGTGCGAGCTAGTCGACGGGACGCGACACACGTCTCCCAGTTCTTCCGCCGCGGACCACGTGCGTCGAGTCAACGTGACTCCGCCGTAAATGCGTACGCGCGGTCGTAAACACAGTCGCCGTTAAAGTGTCTTTCGCTCCTTCGCGGACATTACGGCGCCTCCGGTCGCGCCAGGAGCAGAACATTCTGTGACGCGGCCTTTTGTCTCGCTCGGTCCACGGGGTCGCGCCACGGCTTTTCACTGGAGTGTATACCCTCCGGGATCGGTGGTCGAGCCGTGCCGCCAGTGCAACGCACCTGTATCGACGGACATTAGCGACGAATGGGGTTTGTCATTTATTGTAACGGTAGGAAGAACAAATGTGTCCTGTCCCGAAACTGCTTAGTTGTATTTGTCACCAAGACTCTCCCTTTGAGCATAGTGCATGGGCGCGGCGATAAAGCCGGTTCACTGCACGTGAGTGACTGTAAGCGGGGAAACCACACGTTCCCGCTAACCCCCTCAATTATCAAATGTTTCTTGGCTTTATTTCACGTCAATATTGCTTTCTACTAGTTGTCATTCAGTCCTATCTACATTTTCATAATGATATTTTCATGTTTTATCTTACTGTTATAAGCTTTGATGTAGACAAAATGTTATGTTGTATGCTACTAACAAACAAACATTGCTTTCCATTATGTACCAAATACTGTTCATTTGTAATCATTTCTACATATATTTCAATGTGAAGTAGCCTAATTGTATCTAAGGCTACTAAATGGTGCGCTCGTTGCAGTGCCATGTTCACCTGGCCGCATCTGTTAACGCGGGCACCTCAGTCCGTTTGCAAACGGTAACCGCGTAAGTAACGAGCAGCCCTTAGTGGTTCGCTATCACAATTTTTTATCTTAAGTACTTTGTGACTAATGCCATTTTGGCATATTTATTATTTTATAACTGACATAAGTACTGCCAGTCTTTCATGATGATTCTATACTTATACTCTGTATCATACGTGTTTAGTCATAATTCTGTGACCATTTTATAGAACATTTTTTGATTTAAATTCTGAGGAAGACACTTCTAGCAGTGTTGAAACCCGGTTAATTCATTCAAAATAGTGACCAAGGGCTGTTTTCTTTCAATTGACACTTTGCAAACGTCAACCGGCTGCAACGCCAAATGGACACGGTAATAGTATGGTGGCGAGAAAACAAGGTCACCCTCCACGCCGAGAAGACGAAGGAGGTGTACTTTTCCAAGAAGCAGCCAAGGATAGACTCAGTCCAGGTATTAGGCCGCAGGATCCCATGGTCGCACTCGATTAGATACCTAGGAGTTGAACTAGACGCAAACCTCGTCTTCAACAGGCACATTCAAGGGAAGAGACGAATGTATACAAATGGCCAAAACTCTTACCCAATTCTTCGTCAGTGAAATGCTCAACTAAGATACAAAAATCTGCCTCTACAAGGCAACAGTACTACCAGCCCCCCCCCCCCCTCCCCCTATACAGGAGCTCTGCATGGGGTATAGTGTCAAAGACCCAAATTAACTCACTACAAGTTGTCCAAAACAAAGTCCTCAGACGCATCCTTCGAGGACAGGGAGGAGGTACTCTCGAGACTCCGGTCCTTGGTACCAGACAGCAGTTGCACCCGCCATGCCGGCAACAGAAGCCGCCACGCCCCCACCAATGTCCAGACTGGCAACACCGGACAAGCGTGCAGAGGCCGAGCTAACCTCGCGGAAGCACCCAGCTGCGGCCGTAGACAACACTCCCTCCCCTCAGGCAAGTTTCGGTCGCGCCAGGCGGAAGAAGAGGAGGGTGCGTCGCAGGATGACCGCACCGACGAGGAAACCCGATGAAGAAGGCTTCATCGCGCCCTCCTGGCGCCACACAACGAGAGCCAGGGCATTCGAACTGGTGACGCAGGAACAGGTCCAGGCTACAAACCGGTATGCAGATCTGTCGGAAGGAGCCGGGACTGACGGGGACAGGACCACAAAGAGTACGGCGACGAAACCGCCCTGCCGCTGATCACCATCCATTGGTGCGAGGGCTATGGTGAGCTGAAAGAGAAGCTCTATTTGGTCGTAAAACCGCGAAAGATGATCGCGGGAACCGACACCTACAAGGTTAGAGCAGATAGCATTGAGGACCTCGTGAAACTGGTGCAGCTCTGGAAAACCGAGAAGTGGCAAGGCTTCACGCAGAACACTAAGCAGCTGCAGGTAGTCTTTTGCCACCTGCCGTTGAAGATGGAACCGGCGTTCCTACAGCGGCAGCAGCAGGAGATTGGCTTCCAGACCCGCCATGTCGGCCTGATGAGGTCCGCCCAGGACCCACAGGGACATGCCCTTGTTCCTAGTGGTATTGGTTGACAACCGGAAAATTTTTCAGGTTCAAAACATTGCCGACTTCGACGTAAAAGTCGAACCACTCCGTGCGAAAGGCAGGCGAGCCCAGTGCTTCAACTGCCAGCGCACGGATCATGTGGCAAAATATTGCAGGATGCCTCAGCACTGATGCAAGTGCGTCGAAGAGCACCATTCGCGGGACTCCCCGAAGAAGAAAGAAGACCTGCAACTGTGAAGGGGACCTCGTCGCCTGTTATCGAGGATGTGCAGCATAAAAGCGCGGGAAGCGTGCCAGCCACGTAAATCCGAGTCGCAGATTCGCCGACGTCGCTGAGGGGAAGCCAGCCGCCCCCTCCGAGAGGCCAGAAACTGTATATTACTGCGAAACATGCTATGAAACCCAGCTCTCCACCCTGAAGAGTGTTCCAAAAAATACCACCCAATGGAAACTTTTGTACTGTAAAAGCTAACGTAAATAATGAATGAAAGCACACATTTTGTTTTAATGTATACCCCAATTGTTGGCCAGCGGCCACATTGTTTCCACAAAGAGATCCGCGCAAATCTCTGCGGTGCACTGCCGCTCGGGCGGCGGCGATTTAAATAAGAGCGAGCGGAGCCACCCTGTATCTGCCTTACAGAGTGCAGAGGGATAATGTCAAGGTCGTGGAGAAGAGAAATAATGCAGAATCAATTCAACTGAAACACTTATTGTGCTGCTACGGTACATCATACCATTACATATGGGTACAATCACTGCTACAAAAGGGGCTCAATAATGTATTTTTCCAAGTGTACCTTTGTAATTGTTTATTCCACTTTTTTTTCTAGATTTAGTTTAACATGCCTACAAAACACATGAAAGCAAAATATGTAGAATGTCTGGTTAGATGTAAGAGTGTGCCTGATCGCCCTAATCTTACCAGGTTAAATAAATAAATCAAAATAAGTAATCTCACTGATTGTGAAGTGTGCCCAGTTATTCGGTTCTTAAATGTAAAACAAGTTTGTCCTGCTGAAGTTCACCTGCAGCTTGTTTAAGTATATGGTGCATGTGTAATGAATGATGATAATGTACATAAATAATAAGATTAAAAACAGTGCTCTCCAACTTCCATGTACTTATTTTTATGTATCTGACAAACCCTATTCTCAGGGCTATATTTTATTTGGACTAATGGAGCTATGCAGATGTTTGTAAAAACAACAATGACATATCACTCCATGTTAATGTAATACTGCCGCCTTCTGAAGAAGATAGATTTAAATCTATCGCAACCTAGGTAAAGATTACTTTACCCTTTGCAACTGGTCGGCTGTTTTTAATCTTATTACGTGGAACCCTTGCTGTTGCGCAGCTATGTTTAAAAAAATGTACATAAATGGTGTAGGTTGTTTAATGAAGGATGGACACATGTTCATGATGATGAATAATCTGGATGGCCTAATGTCATGAATGAAGACTTGACAAAAAGTTGATGAGACAGTTTGCCAAAATAGGTGCTTCACTATTGACGAGCTGCATCAGAAATTTCCACAAGTTTCTATATCAGTAGTTTTTCACATTGTTACTGACAAACTCCACTACAAAAAAATGTGTGGGTGATGGGTGCTGAAAATGTTGACATAATAGCACAAAAACAAAGAGAATGGCACATTCTTCATCCATTTTCGAGCGCTATCGCAAGTGTGGTGACGAGTTCTTGAATCACATTGTGACCGGTGACGAAACATGGATTCCACACTACACTCCAGAGAATGAACGTCAGTCCAATGGGTAGCACCATTCAAAACTCCCTGACGAAACCACGAGAATTCGAACAAGAATCTTCAACACGGAAAATCGTAGCCATGGTTTTTTGGGGAAAGGCATTCTTTTATTAAAATTTTTGGTAAGAGGAATGGCAATAAATGCTGAGAGGTACAATGAAATGCTATTTTTATTGAAGTTTAGGCGCGCTATTCAAAATTGCCAGTG
Organism: Schistocerca nitens; assembly: GCF_023898315.1. Lineage (NCBI taxonomy): Eukaryota > Metazoa > Arthropoda > Insecta > Orthoptera > Acrididae > Schistocerca > Schistocerca nitens. The sequence continues at coordinate 143,979,366 of NC_064625.1, forward strand.
GGAACTGCTCTCTAGCAGCACTGTTCTATTTCACGACAATGCTTGGTCTCACGTTGTAGTAAGCACAAATATGCAATGGGACAAGTGTCATTGGGAATTACTGGATCATCCATCGTACAGCCCTGACTTACTTTCACATGTTCCTGAAATTCAAGGAATTTCTTGGTTTTACTGTTTTCTTTTAGGGTACAAAAACAACTAGTCATGCGCACCCATGTCAGAACTGTAGAACACTAAAACAAAGAGGAGTTAAAAATGACTACACATCAGTCCCATTCGATGGAAGAGAAGACAGCTAAAAACAGGGATTCCATATACAAAAGGAGGTCCAGAACTAAAAATTAAATGGCCTTCACCATACTGCTACAAACGTACAATGGATAAAAGTAAAGTGCAGTCGACAGCCTGCATGTCATTTGCTAAAACGGCTGATAATACTGATGGAAAACACAAATGAGAACGTAAGCAGTTGAAAAAGGGCATTCTGACAGGAAATGGTGGACCGTCAAAAGTTGAGCGCAATGGGCACAAAGTGGTAGGGGAGCACCACTTAACAAATGGTGATGGTTAAAGAGACAGTGCTCAATACGCAACCGAGTTAAAATGATATCTCGTACAGCAACTGTTTTGCAGAATTTTGGCTGGGAGCTGCTCTTTTCTTGCACCTCAAGAAATTTCCGTCTTCTGGCCAACATTCTGACGACAACAGAGAGCTGAAGATGACTGTGACATGCTGGTTACATTCACAGACTTCTATGACAAGAACACAAAAGTTGATCCATGATAAGACAAGTATTTCAATTCTTTTAGTGACTATGTCAAAAAATAGCTCAAACACTGATGTACCTGCTGCCAATAAAGTTTTTCATGCAATTATGTTGTCTTTGTTTATAAGAAATAGAGAAACTGATCTCCTGGATGCGCCTCGTAATATTGGGTTATGAGAGTAATAATCCACATATGTTTTAATGAAAAACAATGTTGTACCAACTTACTAATCAAACTAAAATCTCCCTTCATTCGTTTATCACAGTCTTGCTCAAGGCACTCTAGGGACAAACAAAAATATCTCTCAGCACCTACATTCGATACGTAAAGGTGACCTCCAGATGGAAGAACAAAATAAGTCTGAACAATCAGTTGCAGTGTTGACTGTCTGAAGAATGCACAGCTGTGGTGTGGTATATGCACTGGTAGCTTCTGTCAAAAGAGCCAGGTGGGGAGCCAGATCCACTAATAAATAAAAAATAAAAGTAAAGGTTTTTAATTATTTATCACGCAAGTGACGTGACAGCCACCAACTACATGACCTTCACATGTTACCCACTACATCATCTGTCACTCATCTTCACATCTAACCTATTGGTAAAATATAGAAGCTTTATGTGACAATTTTCATCCATCAAGATGGCGCCAATAGAAAAGTGTAGTGGCACTCTGCTCTTGCCAAAAAGGCAAAAAATAAGCAGTTCGTCGTGTAAAGAATATGAAAAGCGAGTGATGAAAGGTATTTTGTGTGTCAAATGCAACTATTGGTTACACGAAAAGTGCGTGAATATAAACTTAAAATACACCAGTGAGGATTTTCTATGGACGTGTCACGCTTGTTTACGTGACAAAACCGCCGATCTTTTGAATATAGTGGACTCCAAAAATGAAATTATAAAGTTACTACAAAATGACATTGAGGCATTAAAAACTGAAATACTATGTTTAAAGGAAGAAAATGCTAGATTAATACATGAAAAACAGTCCTGTGTGGGTGAAATCCATCAAACAAAACAGCAACAAGAATTGAAAACCACGTGTGAAAGTGCAATTCAAGTAGTGTCACCAAAATTACAAAAAATAGTCCTAAGGTTAAACAAGCTCAACTTCAGTGTAAAACGAATGTTAAAATTTACGGAGATAGTCATGCACGCAATATTTCAGATTGTACGTCTAACTCGACCACAGAAAACGTGTGAATTTCATCTGTTATTAAACCTGGGGCGAAGCTTGTTGATGTGACAAGCTCTGTAAACAATGACTGCACCGATTCTACGGAAAGTGATGTCATTGTTATTATAGCAGGTTCAAACGTTTATTGCAACGAGGCCAGTTCATTTATTAAAAAGTTGATTCTTATGTTGATGATGTTGTCCCATACAAATGTGATCATGTCATATATTCCGGCGAGATTTGATCTGCCTGACTGGTCACGTGTAAACCGAGAAATCTGATCTACAAATAAAAAATTAAAACATTTCTGCTCCAAGTCAAAAATGTGAGACTGCTCGACCTTAACAGTTATCAAAGAACCAGCTTCACTGTACACGGACTACATTTTAATCATCTGGGTAAGAATACTCTAACAACTGACATCAACAGAGCTATTGAGGAAACAAAAAGCAATAATTCAAATCTGTTACCTTGTACCTCAGATGTCATACACACAAAAGAGGGAAGTGATAATTATATATGCCTGCAGAGCAAGCAAACTGAAATAATTCCTCACTGCAATGTCAAGACTGTTGATTTTTTAGAACGAAGTCCCTCAGTGTTTATAATTTAGAAACTTTCAATTTGTGTGATAATATTAACATTGACAAGGATGTATCTTCTCATGATTGTACTAATGTATCATTTTTACATTATAATGTTGAGGGCTTGGGTAACAAAATCAATGTATTTGAGGCCTTAGTTACAGATCTAGCTCCACATGTAATCGTGGTTACAGAGCATCAAAAAACTAACCATAATATTCAATATTATAAGTTACAGGAGTATAATCTTACATCGTTTTTCTGTAGAACAGAACATAAAGGAGGGGGAGTTGCTACTTATGTAAGGATATGTGATCTAATACGTTCTGTAGAAAAAGTATCATGGGTTAATGATTATTGTATTGAGAAAGATTTGAAGCGGTAATAATTAAGTTAATGATTGCATCCATCCCACTTATTGTGGTAGGTATATATCGAGCACCTTCTGGTAATCTCGAGGTTTTCCTGGAAGCACTGGATAGTGTACTGGGGAAGCTAAGCAAGGGTGGCAATACAGTAAATATTATAATGTTAAGAGACTTTAATATAAACACACTAAGCGACAGCCAAGAATGCAAAGGTTTACAAGACTGCATACGATCCTATGATATTAAAGATCTACTTGGTCATGTGCCCACTAGAATAGCTTAGTCAAGAGCAGGTCCATAGATCATGTAATGACCAATTATGAAAATGTTGTGTTGGCACAGACTACAAATGGGCACGTATCTGATTATCTAGGACAATTGGGTCATTCCACACCAAGTGGTCTAAAACTGAAAAAAGTTCCCACCATCATGGTCTCCAATTTTCGTCAAATTTTAACTGTAGCTTTAGTCAAGTGTTGAAGTAAGTTTCCCAAGATTTCAGGCCTCTAGCTGCAATAGCTGCTGATCTAGACCCCCTTGTCTGAAGTGTACTTAGTCCGTGTGCATGCAACATAAAAAAAATGTCATATTTGGAGTCTAATAAAATCGAAACTAATTCATAAGAATGGTTAGTAAGATGCGACCCTGTACAGTTTTTTTTGCTGATTCCAACGAAATTATTTATAACATTACTCATGCAAACCCCGGTCAAATAACTCGACTCAAAGTATACTTCAAAATTTGTCGTGACACAACGCGACAAATTTTGACCAATATTAAGACTGCAATGATTTCCTTGCAGTTGAAGATATGGACTTGAACTTTTGGCCAAGCTTCATGCTTGTGCTAGACATAATGCAGCCGGATTTGCAATGATCCAGGCCATATGGTCGCCCTGCAGTATCTCTTCAAATTAGGCAGTGTCAGCACAAACGGTAAAATTTACCAAAGTTTCAAGCCAATTACTAAAAAATAGTTGGCCTGAATCTGCTTGTGAATAGTAGCACCTAAAAGAGAAAATCTTGCTCTACAAGACTGACATTTGTTTTTTTTGCAACGCGACCATTAAGTACTCATTAACTCACATCAAAGTTGTTATATTTTGTATGCGCGATGCACTAATTTTTCTTCATTTCTAGGAATTTGAATCTTAATAGTCGCTTAGAATTACTGATATAATTGGATATTTCATTCGTGTTTTATTCAGTGATTGGCCAGTGAGAGATGTCAGAAGTTAATGAAGAAGAAGAATCGTTGGCCCCCTGTTCAATTGGAAAAGATGCTGCTGCATCAAAGTGCCATGTTATCTTCTATGCTAAGAAGACTGGATTCAAAGCGTTTAGTGATTTCACAGAATGTGACCAGAAATTGCTTGTTTCGCGTTCAGAAGCCAAACTTGACGAAAATTCCATCATTTGCTTCCACCATGAAGCCCTCTTCCTACATGAATATCAAGCGATGCAAAAGAAATGTTGCAATCCATTCAAGAAGAGGAATCACAATGTAAAAGCTGGACTTAGACTGCTTGATAATGAAACAGCTGCCAAACTTTGCCTGTTAAAGAAAAAAGAAGTGATTGATATAAAACCTGGTCAGAAGCTTTGCCCTCGCTGCATGTCGGCACTGAACCAAAAGCTAGAAGATTCATCATCACTATCAACCCAATCTGAACAAGATTTCACAACGGATGAAACTGAACCAGCCATCAACAAAAGTTTATCATTTATTGGTGCTTCACCATTGAAAAGAAGACAACTAAGTAAAAGAGATAAGCCAAGCTATGCAAAAAGAAAGATCTTGGATGCACAAAGTTTAATTGGGAATCAAATTGCTGCTGCTGTAGGAATCAATTACGATGAACAGCCAAGTTCAAGTAAAAGTCGCCCATGCAGTAATTGTGCAGATCTTGATAATCTTATAGAAGAGTTGAAAGAAAAATGTAAAGTGTCAAATCGTAGGACAAAAGTTCAAATATTGACCTTGGTTCCAAGAAGCTGGACAATTAAAGATACGACAACAGCATTTAATGTATCAGAAAGAATGGTAAAGCAAGCGAGAAAACTGAAGAATGAGCAAGGTGTTCTAGCTTTTCCAGCAAATCGGCAAGGAAGGAAGCTTTCAGATGAAGTTGTCCAGAAAGTACATGACTTTTTTCAAGATGACGAATTCAGCAGACTTTGTCCAGGGAAGAAAGACTGTGTGCCTGTGAGAATTTCAGGAACAAAGGTGTACAAGCAAAAGCGGTTGTTGCTTTGCAATTTGAAGGAAATGTACGTGTCTTATCAGAAGCAAAATGGACCAGAAATTGGCTTCTCAAAGTTTTGCGAGCTTAGACCAAAATGGTGTGTTACAGTTGGCTCTGCTGGAATGCACTCAGTTTGTGTCTGTACAATACACCAAAATGTCAAGCTTATGCTCACTGGTGCATCAATCAATGAAGACTACAAGGAAATTCTTAGCAAAGCTGTTTGCAGCTTGGAAAACAAGGATTGTATGCTTCATCGTTGTGAAAACTGCCCTGGTCCAGAAGGTGTAGAAGCAGTTATTGCAACATATTTTGAAGATAATGACCCTGAAGAACCGATTGAGTACAAACAATGGATTCATACCGACAGGGATACTTTAGAAACAAAGCAGCTTTCAACAGAAGAGTATGTTGAAGATATTGCAGCAAAAATTTGGAACCTGTCTTGTCATCACTACATTGCCAAGCATCAAAGCCAGCACCTGAAAGCTCTCAAAACTGATTTGAAAGAAGGCGAATTCATAATACTAATGGATTTTGCTGAAAACTATTCATTTATTGTTCAAGATGCAGTGCAAGGCTTTCACTGGGAAAACAGTCAAGCAACAGTTCATCCATTTGTAGTCTACTACTGTGAAAACGAAGAGGTGCAATGTGTGAATCTTTGTGTTATTAGTGACTGCCTTCGACACGATACGATTACTGTCCATGTTTACATTGGAAAAGTAATCAATTACCTGAAGATGCAATTTTCCAAAATAAGCCACATCCACTACTTCAGTGATGGTTCAGCTGCACAATATAAGAATTTCAAGAATTTTCTCAACTTATGCTATCACAAAGAAGATTTTGAAATAACAGCAGAATGGAATTTCTTTGGAACAAGCCATGGAAAGTCGCCTTGTGATGGCATTGGAGGCACAACAAAACGGTTGGCAGCAAGAGCAAGTTTGCAACGTCCATATGAAAACCAGATTCTAACACCCAAAGATCTTTTCAACTTCTGCAATGATAATATCAATGGAATCAAATTCTTTTTCATCAGCAAAGAGGAAGTTGAAGAAGAAAAAGCTTCTCAAGAAGAAAGATTCCTGCAAGGGCACACTCTAGCTGGCACAAGAGAAAACCACCATTTTTTGCCCATTGATATGACGACAATTCAGGTCAGTAGAGTTTCAAATGATGCGACATCTTTTTTGGCCAAAATTAGTGCTGCTGAACTAGTAGTTCAAGTCATGGATCTTCAGCCTGGGCAGTATGTTGCTTGCATTTATGAAAAGAAATGGTGGATTGGAAACATCGTTGAAATCTCAGTCGAACAGAAAGATGCTTTCATAAGCTTTATGCATCCTCATGGTCCTGCAAGTTCATTTTATTGGCCCTTAAGACGTGATACTTGCTGGATTCCAGAACAACTTATCATTGGTGTTATTCCAGCTCCATCAGTGACATCATCTGGTCGGCAATACAGTTTTCCTGAAAGCATTCTCTTGCAAATCAATGATGCTTTCAGAATGATGAAGTAACTGAGGAAGACAGGCTTGGGAACCTGCATAAAGAAACCCACAATCAGGCTTGGGATCCTGTGGTAAAGACACCCTGTAATCAGGCTTGGGAACCTGCAGTAAAGATACCCACCCGTGGCTGTTACTGCATGGCTATCGGGCGTGGCCCCTATGGCGATGGGGATGCTGGTTTTATTGTGATAACCAGTAATGGCTCAGCCATCATGGACCAACGCAGGGCACTGCGCACACAAAATATAAGATACTTTGACCTGAGTAAATAAGCACTTAATGGAAGCGTTGCAAAAGAAAAATATATCCATCTTGTAGAGCAAAATTTTCTCTTTCAGATGATACTATTCACAATTAAATCCAGGCTGACTATTTTGTAGTAATGGGCTTTGAACTTTGGTAAATAAAGCCATTTGCGCTGACACTGCCAAATTTGAAGAGATTTTGCAAGGCGACTATAAAGCCTGGGTAGTTGGAAATCCAGCTGTATTATGTCCAGCACAAAGATAAGACTTGGTAAAAAGTTCAAGTCCATATCTTTATCTGCAAGGAAATTATTGCAGTCTGAATATTGGTCAAAATTTGTCGCATTAAGTCACGACAGAATTAGGGGTACACTTTGAGTCGACTTGTTTGACCGGATTTTGCATCAGTAATCTTATAATTAATTTCGTTTGAATCAGCACAAAAAACTGTACAGGGTCTCATCTTACTAACCATTCTTATGAATTGGTTTCAATTTTATGAGACCCCAAAAATGGCATTTTGTCTGATGTCGCGCGCATGCGAACTTACTACCCTTCAGACAAGGGGGTCTAGATCAGCAAGTATTGCAGCTAGAGGCTTGAAATCTTGAGAAACTTAATTTAGCACTTGACTAGTGCTACAGATAAAATTTGAAGAAAATTGGAGACATGATGGTGGGAAGGTTTAGACCACTTGGCATGGAATGACCCAATTGTTAGTGACTGGTTGTCTTATAAACATAAACAAAACAAAAAATATGAGAATAGAAGATCATTTTCTGAATACAACACCACCTTGCTAAAGAAAACTTTGTGTCAAGAATCTTGGGAATCAGTTTATAGAGGAAGGCGAGTTGACAGCAAATGGGAAGTATTTGTAAAAATTTTAACCAGACATATAGATATTACTATTCCGACAAAGAAGATCAATGTAAATAAAAATAAACCACCAGTAGTCAAACGTGTAAAACTGGATGAAGAAACGAAAAGACTCAAAGAAGGAATGGAGTATATGTGTAAGCTACACAGAGAAACCAGTTTTGATTTATAAAAAGAGGGTTATAAAAAATATAAATAAGAGTATCGCAAGGAAGTAAGGAGAAGGAAAGTAGAACATATTAGCAAACAGATCAGAAATTCTGATTGTGTCTCAAAGTCAGGCTGGGCAGTAGTTAATGATATGAGGAACACTGATCCAAAAACTAAAATTAATAATATAGAGTTAAGTATACATAACGATAATTTTTCTGATCCTTGTATAGTTAGCAATATATTTAATGATTACTTTATGGATGCTATTGAAAATGATATTTGCATGAAACAGGAGAGGCAGTTTAAATATGATAAGGAAAAGGAGCGGGACTCTTGTAAGCTACCTACAGTAACCATCAAGGATGTAATACAGCTAATTGACAGCCTAAAAAATAAAAGATCAGCTGGATGGGATGAATTTTCTCCAATTCTACTGAAAAAAATGCAAGGGTGAGTTAGCCAGACCATTAGTCCATCTAATAAATTGTGCACTTGAAGGTGGTGTGTTTCTGAAGAAACTGAAACTTGCTATAGTTAAACCTTTACATAAAAAAAGGGGAAACAAAGCAATCACAGAACTACAGACCAGTTGCCTTAACCTCTGTGTTTGGTAAATTAATTGAAAAAATAATGCTAGCAATCTTAATCGAGCACTATAATACGAATAACTCAATAGGGGATTTCAAACATGGCTTTAGAAGTGGTCGGAGCACCATATTTGCAGCAGCACAGTTTGTACACTGTCTGATGGAGAAAATGAATGAGGGTCACAAAACGGCAGGGGTGCTTTTAGATATTTCCAAAGTGTTTGACAGAGTCCATCATGGTGCTCTTTTAAGTAAATTTGCTTGTAATGGTGTCAGTGGGAAACTGTTGCTTTTAATAGAATCTTACCTTAAAGATAGACAATTCACAGAAGTTGTGTATGATAATGGAGAGGTAATCGAAAAAAGAAGATCAAAGATAAGAAATATAAATTTTTGTGTGCCACAAGGCTATCTTGGCCCCTTCTTGTTTATTTGCTACATGAATGATTTCCCAAAGTATTAGACACCAGTCATCCTATTACTATGTATGCTGATGACACCTCTGGGGTTTGCTGGGCACGTAGTAATGATGGCCTAAATTCAGTGGTACAGAATTTTGTTGAAAAAGCCCAAACACATTTTGAAAAAGAAAACCTGAAGGTCAATATTAACAAAACTAATTTAATTTATTTTAAGGCAAGTGGCTCAAAAATACTGTTGTAAATGAGGACATTCAGGAAAATACCTGATCAGAATGTAAATTTCTGGGGATATATATAGATGACAGACTTTCGTGGAATCAGCAAATAGATCATGTCTGTGGTAAAATAACATCTAGTCTGTATTTACTAATGAGAATAGTTCAAAATCTACATATTGAAGAAATAAAAATAGCGTATTTTGGGTTGGTGTGTCCCCATCTATCTTATGGAATTGTATTGTGGGGTGGGTGTAGCCAATACAATATAAGAAGGGTATTTGTATTGCAAAAAAGAGTAATAAGAACTATGGCAAAAGTAAGACCCAGAACTTCATGCAAAAACCTGTTTATTCATTTTAATATTATGACTATCTATGCAGTATATATGTTTCAATCAATATTATTAGTGAAAAAAGACAAAAAAGTGACAAACAGGAATATGGAAATCCATGATTACGATACAAGACACAAATCAGACTTTCATATGGTGAGTAGAAGACTAAATCCAACAACAAATACCCCATTCATTAAGGGAGGAATATTTTATAATTCTCTGCCAAACAACCTGAAACAGCTTTCTGGTAGAATTTTTAAAAATGAGTTTAAAAAATGGCTTATATTGAAGTGCCCATACAGTAACGGTGCTGACATGATTTGACCTCAGGAATGCTATGTTAAATATACTTAAATGATCTTTTACTTAACAGCATGTTATATATATATATATATATATATATATATATATCTAAAAAGGAAGATGATGAGACTTACCAAACAAAAGCGCTGGCAGGTCGATAGACACACATATATATATATATATATATAAGGACAGGTATACACTCGCGCGCGCGCACACACACACACACACACACACACACACACACACACACACACACACACACATATATCCATCCACACATACCTGTCATTCAACATCATCTTTGCCTCTTCACCTCCGCCTCGACTGACATCTCTGCCCAAACTCTTTGTCTTTAAATATGTCTGCTTGTGTCTGTATATGTGTGGATGGACATGTGTGTGTGTGCGCGCGCGCGAGTGTATACCTGTCCTTTTTCCCCCCTAAGTTAAGTCTTTCCGCTCCCGGTATTGGAATGACTCCTTACCCTCTCCCTTAAAACTCACATCCTTTCATCTTTCCCTCTCCTTCCCTCTTTCCTGATGAGGCAACAGTTTGTTGCGAAAGCTTGAATTTTGTATGTATGTTTGTGTTCGTTTGTGTGTCTGTCGAGCTGCCAGCACCTTCATTTGATAAGTCACATCATCTTTGTTTTTTTAATATATATATATATATATATATATATATATATATATATATATATATATATATATATATATACACACACACAGGGTGATTCAAAAATGCATGTAAATATTTCAAGGGTGTATTTGTGAGGTAAATATAAGACAAAAATGTTCTATACAATTTTTTCCATACTTGGCTTATTACAGAGTTATGAACAAAACAGGATAATACATTCAATACAACGTAAGGTATTTAATTCCCAGAGTTCACAGTTTAATTACAGTGCATTTGGACTAACAACGCAAACTGATAAATAAACGTGACGTAACAAACTGAAACAATTCCTCGCGAACACTGTATTAATTTAGGTCCTGTTGATTGAACTACAGCAATGCACAATAACTAAGGAAAATTGAAGCATTTTACAGACTGTACTGTACTGTACTGTATTTGCACAAATCTTAATGCAATGCATGTTCAAAATGCTGTCCCTGAACTTGCAGACAGACCCGTGCTCGTCGCATCAATGATCTCTGCACATTACACAGTCCGTTCAACTCTCCACGAATAATTTCACAACCACCTTCAATTCTTTGTTGTAGCACTTCTCTGTTCGGTACTGCAGAAGAATACACCAATGTCTTTAGTCGGCCCCATAAATAAAAGTCTAAAGGGTTCAGGTCAGGTGATCTGGCTGGCCAAGCAATTGGTCCTCCGCGACCTATCCATCGATGTGGATACGCAGAATTGAGGTACGCCCTTACGTTGCGGCTGTAATGGGCGGGAGCACCATCGTGCATAAACCACATGGTGGCTCGTGTTGCAAGAGGGACATCCTGTAACAATCCAGGCAATTCTCCCTCCAAAAATTCGCAGTACGCGTGCCCATTCAGCCTTGGAGGCAGAACATGAGGTCCGAGTAAGTAATTCCCCACAATACCACACCAAATGTTTATGGAGAATTGATGTTGATATCCACGCACAATTCTCGCGCCAGGATTCTCGACAGCCCACTGGTGCATATTATGCGAATTGATTACACCCGCACGAGTAAACATGGCCTCATCTGTGAATAATATCCGCCGAATGAACATTGGATCATTCAAATGACGCTCTTGTAACCACTGGCAGAATTGCTGACGGCGAGGATAGTCGTCAGGTGTCAATTCGTGCACTTTTTGCAGGTGAAATGGATGCAACTGTTGTCTCCGAAGCAGCCGCCATACAGTAGATTGTGGAAGTCGTACAGCTGCACTAATTTGTCTCGTACTGATAGATGGATCTTGGTCTACCAGGTCCAAAACATGTTCCTCGACGTTCACTGCATGCTCAAGTGGTCGACCTGAATGTGGCCCAGGACGAATGCCATACTCCCGCATACGTCTGTCCACAGATACAAACGTCTGATGACTTGGTAACCGTCTTCCTGGAAACAGCTCACTGTACCTTCGTCTTGCTGCAAGTGCATTTCCATCTGCTGCACCATACACAAGGTGCATATCAGCATACTCACTGTTTGAGTACATCATGTGCACGAAACCTTTAGCCTTCCGACGATGAATGAACGACAGGACGTACTTTTCCGTTACCAACAACATCAGCGCCATCTTCCGTACAGTAGGAGTAAACATCACGTGCAAACAAAAACAAACACTATTCATGCAGTTTCGAATCAACTGTTGGGAGATACGTATGTGAATTACGTACCAGAATATGGCATCCTGCTGCTTGCACTGCCGTCGTTTTGATACGGACATGACTTTCGTATTTAACGATAACTCTGGAATTAAACGTTTATGGAAAAACATTTATAGAACATTTTTGTCTTATATTTACCTCACAAATACACCCTTAAAATATTTACATGCATTTTTGAATTACCCTGTATATATATATATATATATATATATATATATATATATATATATATATATATATATATATATATTGTGTATCAATAATCTAAATCTAATTACTGTAACATTGCCCATGCATGTTAAATACATGTTTCGAGCTGTAAGATAAATAAAGTATCTGCAGTAAGAGAAAATTTGGAAGTATTTTAATTCTTCACCACAAGGGGGTAACAGCAGTAATCATGACAAACGGAAAACATTCCAAGGTGCAGGTACTCACAAACATACATAACCAGGTGCCTTCATTTTGTGTAGTTAGCAAGGTAAAATGGTAACTACAAAAGTTGACAACCCTAATCTTGCAACAACTATAGTTTAAACATTACCGAAGAACATGCTATTTTGCTAGCACTACTTCACACCTGGAACAGTCATAACTGCAGAACACACTTTGACTATGTGGGCTACTTACAGTTGCACTGGACTCTGTAGCTGCTACGTTGGGGAAAATACCTGGCGGGTGTCATTGCAAGAGCCCATTGCCTTCTCTTTGCTGCAGCTGATGCTTGTGCCTGGATGAGATCTATGTACCCAGTGCAGGTACGCTTCAGAGCCGCTAGCTCTCATCTGATAGCAGAAGTTGTTGCACCACTGAATAAACCTGTAACAAATACTGCATTACAGCACACAGTAAAACTCTCTCTCTCTCTCCCTCTCACACACACACACACACACACACACACACACACACACACACACTCACTCACTCACTCACTCACTCTGCCCATCATCAATGTGTTGTATTGGATTTGCTCAGAGGGTGAAAGTGCAGTTAGGGTGTTCGTGGCTTCTCCATTGTAATCTGCTTTTGTTAACCATTCACATGACAAATCGTAATTAGTCAATAGACAAATCACAAGTCAGATGTACGTAGTGAATGATTTGTTTGTTAATGACTTTCTACGGTTTGTAAACAAAAGGTAAGTGCTCTGTTGAAATTTTTGGCAAAATTGGAAAGAACAGAAACAATTTATTGATGTGACAAATTTATATCTTGGGCAACACTACACATCAGCCTATCATGACAACTGTATTTCTGTGTTGAGATTAACTGGCTTTGTCAACTCTCAAGCACATTATCACATTTCAACCTAACCTGAAAACCGGTAATAAATCTCAGAATTCACAATAACCAGGTCAGAAGGAGTTATTTTGGCACTCTCCATGTTGAAAACAAGTGAAATCAATTCACAACTTCTATCAAAAGAAATCATTAGCTTCAGGAATTCTCATCGCCTTCCATATACTATCATCCGAATGGCTACAAGAGACGTTATTAACTAATTGGTAACATCAGCATGCAACACAATAGCCACTGACACAGCAAGAACACTTTAGTCCCTCAGCAGGGTTGTAACAATTTTGTCGCTTTCCTGTGCGCTTCAGCGATTAGTTTAGGGCATGGGCACAAGAGAACCATGTTACACATAGAAACAATGCAGATGACAAAAATTAATCACAACTCTTCCATTACCGGCTGTAAGAGTAATCTGCAACTGACTGTCAACTGGTACCTGAGTTACCACAGTGATATAACAATGGGGAACAGAACAGGACACACAGACTGAGCTCATTCTCCGATTGGGTGTTGTAACAGCATATGTCTCGTAAACTAGTAGCTGACAACCATGGTACCTGTGATCCAGGTTAGCTAATGCCTGGATTTATATTTTAGTAATGTCCCACCCATAACTCAAAGAACAAAGATGATTTCCACAAATATTAATAGCATTCAAAAATCTGTAACCTTCACCTCTCTAACAGTAGATTATTTTTCTTTCCTGTCCGGCAATAATTTTCCAGATTTATAATTTTTATTTTATGGGTGAGACAACCAATACTAAAAAATAGAATAACCAAAAAGGTATATCAAAGTACACATCAGAAAACAATTTATGGTTTACATTCAAGATGTGCTGTGTGTCCAATAACCTGGATAGTAGCAAGAATGAATGACTTTGCAAGGAGAGTCACAAAAATGCAGACAATGATGTAAAAAAATAGTGGTTGCGAAGTTAACACTTGACATAAGTGAAAATTGTGATTACAATATAAAAAGATGTTACACTCCGCCACCACAATGACCCGTAAAATGAAGGCTCTCTCTTACATTCTGGCCAATATAATGCATCTTTTTTGGGGACACACTGAGGCTAAAACGTAGGTAAGTCCATACTAACAAAATCAGTTATTGCTGGTGGAAATCTACAATAACAGTTATAGCCTACATGGAAGGCATTAGCGGCTGTTTCATGACAGATCAAATTACAAAGGTTGATGTTATTCATGAATGACTACAGAGTCAAAGTTAAGAAAAACATAAAAATAAAAGAAATTAAGAATACCTGACACGGAAATGAATAATATTAAAATATAACGTGCACACAAGTTATATTTTGTATATTGTAACCACAAACATACAGATGCTGTACAAATTTCAGAGGAATAAATACTGTACAGTAAGGAGAATCAAACAATGGAAAATCCAGGATGGAAAGTAACAGTATTATGAAACGTATATTTGTTACTCAACACATAGAGGAGATGCTGAGTCGCAGATGGGCACAACAGAAAGACTGTCAGAAGTGAGCTTTCAGTCAGTCAACAATGCCTTCACCGAAAATACACACACACACACACACACACACACACACACACACACAAGCTCACTTTCTGACAATCTTTTGTCGTGTATATCTGCAAACCACTGTGAGGTGCATGGCAAAGGATACATCCCATTATACTTGTTATTAGGGTCTCTTCCTCTTCACTCATGTATGGAATGCAGGAAGAATGGGTGATTGAATACCTCTGTGTGTGTGCATTAATTATTCTAATCTTACCCTCACAATCCCTATGTGAGCAATATGTAGGGGTTTTAGCATATTGCTAGGGTAATCATTTACAGCTGTTTTGTAAACAGACTTTTTTGGGATAGTTTACATCTGCCTTAAGGATTCTTCTAGTTCAGTTCCTTCAGTATCTCTGTGACACACTCCAATGGATTAAACAAACCTGTGACCATTTATGCTGTTCTTCTCTGTATACATTCAATATCCACTGTTAAGTCTTATCCTGTACAAGTTCCACACACTTAAGCAATATTCTAGAGGCAGTCACAAAAGCGATATGTAAGCAAGCTCTTTTGTAGACTGACTGCACTTCCCCAATACTCTACCAATAAACCGAAATCTACCATCTGCTTTACCCACAACTGAACCTATGTGATCATTCCATTTCATATCCCTACAAAGTGTTACACACTGTACAAGTTGGCCGATTCCAACAGTAACACATTGATTTTATACTCATAAAATACTATAGTCTTGTTTTGGTAAGTGCAAAACTTTACATTTCTGAACATTTAGAGCAAGTTGCCAATCTCTGTACGACATTGAAATCTTATCAAGATCTGGCCGTGTGTTTATGCAGCTTCTTTCAGATAATACTTCATTACAGATGACTGCATCACCTGCAAAACACCTGATTTTACTATTAATATTGTCTGCTAGATCATTAATATACAACATGAACAGCAAGGGTACCAACACACTTCCCTGTAGCACACCTGAAGTTACTTCCACATCTGACGATGAGTCTCCATCCGAGACAACATGCTATGTCCCCCCTACCAAAAAATCCACAGTCCAGTCAATTATTCCACATGATACCCCATATGACTGTACTTTTGACAATAAGCATAGGTGCAGTACTGAGACAAATGCTTTTTGGAAATCAAGAAATACTCCATCTACCTGGTTGCCTTGATCCAAAGCTTTCAGTATACCATGTGAGAAAAGTGAGAGTTGGGTTTCACATGATTGATTTTTTTGAAATCCATGGTGGCTGGCATTGGGGAGGTTGTTCTGTTCAAGATCCCTCATTATGTTTGAACTTAGAATATGTTCTACGATTCTGCAACAAATCATTGTCAAGGATATTGGACACTAATTTTGTGGACCACATCTATTACCCTTCTTGTAGACAGGTACAACCTGTGCCTTTTTCCAAGAACTGGGCACAGTTTTTTTCCCCCCTAACTCAGGGATGTACGATAGATTACAGTTACAAGAGGGGGCTAACTCAGCTGCAAATTCAGTATACAATCTGACACAGATTCCATTGGAGCCTGGAGTTTTGTTCAATTTTAACAATTTCAACAGTTTCTCATCACCACTTATTTCATTCATCTTTTCATGGTAAAAATGTCAAATTTGGGCAATTCTCCTGGATTTTCCTTTGTAAAATAACATTTGATAGTGGAGTTAAGCATTTCAGCTTTTGCTTTGCTACCCTCAACTTCAGTTCCTCACTCATTTGCTAGGGACTGGACAGTAACTTTGGTGCCATTAATTGCCATTACATATCACCAGAATATTTTTTAGGTTATGTGAAGTGTCAATTGACAATATTCTGCTACAGTAGTCACTGAAGGCATCATGCATTGCTCTCTTGACTGCCAAACGCGTTTCATCAGCACCTCTCTATCTAGCCCTATGCTTTTACACCTATTATGCAGTATTCTCTGTTTCTTTAGAAGTTTCTTTACAGTGACTTTATACCAAGGACATTCCCACCCATTATGGACTGTTCTACTGAGTATATACCTATCCAGAGTGCGGTCAGCTATTCTTGTAATCTTGAGCCAGAGTTCCTCTACATGCTCCAGGCATGTTCTGAAAGTTTCAAGTTCCTCATTGAGATATGACTAGTGATTTTTTTTTATCTAGTTTACTGAAAATCTATATCTTCCTTCTTTGTACTTTGGTACTCACTGTTGCCACAATCATGTCACAGTCACTGATAACAGCTTCGATGTGAACATCCTCGAAGTTATCAGACCTATTTGTTGCCATCAGAACAAACGTATTTCCAACATGAATGTGGTTCCTAACTATCTGTTATAGGTAGTTTTCAGAGAAGGCATTTAGTAAAGTTTCTCTGCGTGTCTTATCATGCCCACCACTAACAAAACTAATTTTCGTAATTAATTGTTAACTGTTGGATGATTAAAGTCTCCACTGATGATTACAGTATAATTGGGGAACCAACCCACAAACTAACTTCATTTTATGCCCACCCGTGATACTGAATCTTGCCCAAACAATCCCGCAGTATACAGCTTCAATTTCTACCTCTGTGGATTTGAGTTTCTTCTCTACTGTGTCAAACACACCACCTCCCATCCCCATTTGCCTATCTTTTTGACACACACTTAAATTTTCCCAAAAATTTCACTGCTATTCAGGTTTCAACCTGCCTTCTGTACCTAGTATTATGTGAGGTTCACTGCTTTTCATGGGCACTTCAAATTGCCATTAGGAGTTTAATACTCTTACCTGTGGGGGGGGGGGGGGGGGCATTTCTTTCGATCTTACACTGGTACTTCTGGGTTTCCTACAGCTATAGTTATCTGGATTGGATCGAGAGTCATCTAATCTAAAAAAAAAAGCCTTGTGTGGACCCCAGACACAGTCAGCTACCTGATGAGTAGCAGCTTCTGATGTGTAGTGTACTGCACACCTGGCATATTAAGAGGGACACTACAGTTCTCAACCCTATGGTGCTAGTCCACAAAGTCTCAACCTAGCTTTTCACAGAGCCTTCGAAGTCTCTCGTTCAGTCCTTCCACTGGACTCAGAACCAAAGGGTCACGATCAGTTCTGAGGACAATGCTGCAAATTGTGACCTTCATTGAAACTCCACATGTGAGGCTTGTCTTCTCAACCTTCTCTGCCAGCCAGTGGAATGATCCAAGAATGACCTTAGAGCCCATATGAAAGGCATTATTTGTTTGAACATGTGCCACAATCTGCAGTTGGTTGCACCCTGTGCCCAAAATGGCCTCTTCAACATGTTGACTGAGGCTTACAGGCATAGACAGAGTGCAACTGGTGTCCTTTCCTGGCCCTTTCTACCAATTCGCTAAGAGGCACCGTCATTCACCATATGTTTGAACTGCCGACAATTTATAGACCCTATCCTTTTCCGTTTGCCACCTCCTGACACCAAACAAACCAGGTTTCCCCAAAACAGGTGAAGTGCACCCCACTGGCTCAGTTTCAGTGAAAGACAGCACCGCATACTTGTTGGTTTGGGGGGGGGGGGGGGTCAGTACAGCACCCTGAGTCCTATCTGATCCCCATCCACCCTGTACAGGATGCCTACATCTACCATGACACACCACCCATTGTCAAATGGTCCAGTAATGACAGATCCAGTACTTTTTGCAGACGAGACAGGATCCACAGGAGAGGACTATACTTTAAGTACATCTGGTAAAGGTATCAAAGGTACACGACTCTCAGGAACACTTCCAGCAGAGTCCTCTATATGGTGAATATCGGTACAACAGGAAGGCACACTTTTAGAGAAAGCAGGCAGTATTAGTGAGCAAACCACTTGGTATGAAAAGGTAAGAAAGAAAAAGCTAGTCTCCATATGCATTACACATGTAGCTGCAGAGTTGTGGAAACAGGACACTTCACAACAAACAAGGCAAAGTCTCTTGGCTACCGAGAAATGGGCAAGATATAACTGGACAACCATTTTTCAAGAGACACTTGACGCAGCCTCAGTTTGGACATTCTGCTTTCTTTCTTTGAAAGTCAACAACATACCTATGACAGTGCCGAACATTTCCACTGAGGCCTTTATCCAAAGGATGATTTCAGAAGGAGATATATTTACTGGAAGTAAGAATGAAAATAATGATGAAATGAAGAGCACAACTCTCAATAGAATGTTACACCCAAAAAGTATTGCTTGGAGAAAACAATGTTTCATTTCAAACTTCATCTGGCGTGTAAAAAAAGAGTTACTTCACTTTTACAAAATATATGTGCTATATGTGGTAGGCATGGTATTTTTTTAATATTTGCCTGCAGGTAATCAACTTTTGATTGATGGCAGCAGGGCAGATACCATTAAACAACAGGTAAATTGTCATGTACTAACGACTCAAAATCTTCAATACACGTAGTTAAACATTTCTGAGAGGTTGGGATACTCGTTTTCAAAATAAGAGGACTAACTAAATTCTCTGTAACTAGTCAGCTTTTTGTACACGTTTCACAAACGCCACTGTAACTTATCTGCAAAAACGCAACAAAAATGCTTAAAATTGCCTTTCTTATATTAACTGCTTTACATACTTACTGTTGACATGGGCATTTATGCCACCTTGTGACGGCACATCTACTTCGACTGGTTTTGCACCATACAAAAAGATAAGACCTTTATGACACTCTACAGTTATATCAGACAAAAGAGAGCATACAGGTAGGCCTACAGCGTACATCACAATGCAGAACTTCAACTATCTATTGTACTTGTTTGCAAATTCGTTATACTTTGTATTAACCATGAAAAGATCGGAAGGTATCTGTTACAAAGCCAGAAAACCTCTCAAAAAACTCCTAAATATCTGTTAGGTCACTTCCCTACAATCTGCATGGTAAAAGGAATCCGACAGTTTCGTGGTACACAGCGACAAATAACATACACAATATGTGGAAGTTTCCTACCGCTAATTCATTGTACGGTATTCTGCGATTAGAAGCAAAATTTGTGTGTTTCAAAGAAATTTGAGTTTTCATGTCGAACAACTGAATCTACAATTGCCTCTTTGTCTAAGCGTTGGTCCACAATGCCGAAAAGTTAATGAAACTAGAAACTTAGACTCCTTATTTCATCGGTGAATTCCAACACAGCAAAAAGACTTCTCAGTCATGTTACAATTTTTCAAATTCAAGCTGAACTGCACAAATATCCATTTCGTAACGTGTTCTGGTTCTATACTGACGTACCTACAAATTTAAACAGCTCGACCTGTGCGTGATACATATAATCCAATTTCGTGAATAGAAAATGCGACTAAGACCTAAAAGACAGCTGCAATTCACAAGAACGAAATTGTAGCATGTACTGAAAGAATGCACTACACTTACCAAGTTCGGCAAAGTAGGGGTGCATCAAGTCACAAACAGCAGCAGTATCCACATGGAGAAATTGTTTGCACCCGAACGAGCATTAGACCGATATTATACTATCAATTTTATTGGACAAAACTGTTTTGTCCAACATACTTGAAGTAGTGTAAATAGGAAACTTCAGTCATATGTCACCTTTCGTCCGACGTATTTGATCAAATTTAGCGCTTCCCCTTTCATTTGAACATGGAGATCGTTCGTCTTCTGTTTTCTCATTTCTGGAATGCAAGATGTAGCCGCTTGGAGCACTCGCACGACTGTAGCTCTTTGAAATTTGAATAAACGTGGCTGCTAATGCCAAGTTTTTTTCGTGTATTGTATCACCACTGGTAACTAATCGCGCAGTGGATAAGTATGTACAGAGTAAATACAATAACGATGGAAAAGACCTCTCTCTCGTGCCTCAATAATAAAATTCGGAAAATGCTGAGGAAGCAAAGATTCTTGCATTCTCGGTTCAAAAAAGGACGCGCTAATGTCAACAGCCAAATGGCAGTAGAAATTCGAGCGTCTATAAGATCAATGGGTGAAGCATACCCAAGCGAAAGACCTTGCCTAGAAAATTCTGGTCTTTGGTAAATTCGCCAAGCGAGTCAAAGGCTTCAACCCAGTCACTCGTCGATCAGTCTGATGTGGCAATACAAGACAACAAATGGAAAGCTGCAGTTTTAAATTTCGCTTTCAAGAAATCATTCACACATGAGGGTCGTACAAACATACCATCGTTTAACTGTCACACACACTCCTGCATGGAGGACATAATAATAGACATCCCTCCCGTAGAAAACAAATAAATTGCCAGATCTGGACGAAATACCAGCTGTGGTATTGGCCCCTTAGCTTGCATTTACCGCGAATCTATCGTCTACTGCAAGGTCCCAAGCGACTGGAAAAAAGGCAAGTGGCTCCCGCACATAAGAAGCGTCGAAGAACAGACCTGCACACTTACAGACCAATATCCTTAACATGTAATGTTTCGAATGTATCCTTAACATGTAATGTTTCGAATGTAATAAATTTTCTTGAGACAGAAAAACAGCACGTATTTAAAAAGCATCGGTGATGAGAAACTCAGCTTGCCCTTTTCTCGCATGAGATCCTGTGAATCATGGATGAGGGCAACAGATTCCAAATTCCTAACTTTTCAGCAAACATTTGACCCAGTGGACCACAGGAGACAATTAATGGAGGTACGAACATACGGTATAGGTTCCCAGATGTATTAGTGGCTCAAATACTTCTTATGTAATAGAACTCAGTTCGTTGTCCTCGATGGCGAGCGTTCGTCAGAGACAAGGTTATCATCAGAAGTGCCCCAGGACATATGCATAAATGATCTGAACGACAGGGTGAGAAGTAGTCATAGATAAAAGAGTAAACGAGGCTGCGGAGGATGTACGGCAAAAATACATGCAACAGTTGAGCAACTGGCCGCATAGATGAACCAAGGGGCTACCAACATTTTCTCCTCAACGACCATTCAGCGAACTTTGCTGTGCATGAGCCTCCACAAAATTTGCCTGGTTCATGCACCCATGCTGACTACTGTTCATAGGCATCTAAGGCTGGAATTCGCATGCCAGTACTGAAACTAAACGCCTACTGAGTGGTGACAGATGGCCTTTCCAGATGAATAATATTTTATGCTTCATAGGACTGATGCTGTTGGAGGTGATGGCGTGAAAAGAATGAAAGCAAACACCCTACGACCCTGAGTGGGTGTTATGATCTGGGGAATGTTTTCCTGGCATTCCCTGGGCGATCTCATCATTCTGGAAAGCAGACTGGATAGCACAAGTATTTATATGCCCTTGGGAAATAATATCCATCTCCAGATGCAATTTGTTTTTCCTCGACACGATAGCATCTACCAGTAGGACAATGCATCATATCACACAGCTCGCAGTGTACGTGCGTTGTTCGAACAACACAAAGATGAGTTAACCGTCCTGAGCCCAACCGCGCCAGAGTAGAACCCAATTTAGAATCGTTGGGACCACTTCGATCGGGTTGTTCGTGCTTGTATCCTCAACCACGAAATCTAGCACGGCTGGCAATCACACTGAAGATGGTATGGCTCCACATTAGGCTTTTGACAGGTGATCACATTAATGTGATTGGACAGTGTATATTACTTTTATAGCTCAAAAATTCCGATTTTATTCATACTTCTAGCTTAATGTTTTTGGCAGCGTTTATGTGTCTGCGCGACGAAGTTGTGATGGTGCGAGTGACTGACTGTATCTTACATAGTCTGTCCTTATTCTGTTTTGTGATTGGCCACCGAGAACACGTGCTCCTAGCACAGTCTTTATTTCAGTGCTTGTGACGCTAACGTGTCTTATTTGATATATCTCGTATTTATACTTGCAGACTACGAAAGAATGCAGTTTAAATTAAACAGCACACTAAAGATCTCCCTAAAACACTTTGTTTAATCTACGGTTTGTTGTAATAAAAGTGGCAAAAAGTGCGACACCGGCATAGGATACTGTTACAGTAAGGATTACACCAACACATATAATTTACCGAAGTAGAATAGACCGTCTTTCGTTTCTTATACATAGCAAATATTAAATATATACATACCTCTCGTAGCCAACGAAAATACGACAACAAACTGCACAATAAAGAATTACAAATCAGAATGCGTACCAAGAAGTGACATTACAGCAGAAATTACCATTATTTCACTGTGACATAACCTAAAACACCGAAGGTCTTTACTACATGATGCACTCATCAGTGAATCTTAAATCTTATAATTTACATCAATGCTCAAAAACTGTAATTCCTGCGCACAGTCGAGTTCCTCTTTTGGGCTGCCGGCTGGCTCTGCAGATTTTCCTCAGCTAGATCATTCTTCTTACTGCATCTGTCCCTTCAGAGTTTCCCTCCCTTCTAGACTTGAGAACAACAGCACTGTGGCATTATTCAATACGAAACTTACTAAAATACACCAGATTTCCTATGTTACACAAATAAATTACAGGATCAACAGAGGAATTCTTGATTAGAGATAATTAGTAATTTTAAGGGGAAAAAACCTGTAAATGGCCAGTTTGATTGTTTGATTGATTTATTGATCCATTTTCATCTACAGCTGCACAATGTGCAAGAGACATTTTGATTTTTTGTTAATATTAACAGTTTTACATATAATATATCTTTGTACATAATAACACACATTAATATATCAATTAATGATGAATACTTAAATAAATGTTGTCACGCTATATACAGAGATATAAAACACAAATGTTCTTCTGAATAAGACTACATTGGGTAAACACACCAAAATTTAGTTTTGTAGGTATTCATTTACTGTCTAAAAGCAATGATCAACCAAGTACGACTTCAGTTTAGATTTGAAGTGACCAATGTTTTGTATGTCTTTAATGGTATCTGGTAAGGCATTGTATAGTTTGATACTAGGTTGGATAAGTCTGTTTTGAAATAACTTTGTGTTGACGCTTTGAACATGTACATCCAATTTTTGTCTTGTATCATAGCTGTGTATTATGTGATTTTCAGTGATGAGTGGTCTTTTTGTATGTAAGTTTTGCTTTAAATACATTATATTTTCAAGTATATATATGCAAGGAAGCGGCAGGATCTTCCTTTTTTGAAACAATGGTCTACAAGATTTGCGATTATCTACCCCTTCCATTATCCTTATATTTTTTTTTTTTTTTTGAATTTTGAATGTTTTGATGGCATCTTCAGAATTTCCTCAGGACATAATACCATACCGGAGGTGAGAGTGTACAACTGCATAATATACACACTGAAGGGTGTTGTAGCTGGTACAATTTTTTAATGTACGCAGCACAAAACAAGAAGTACTTAATTTTTTGTTCATCTGCTCAATATGTGCTTTCCATTTCAAGTTGTCTTGTAGGTGAAGTCCAAGAAATTTGGTACAGGCTGTTTTGGCAATTGTCTGTCCGTATAGCTCTAGATTGGGTGATATCAGATTTTTTGTTTGTGCTGTGTGTATATCCATAGCTACAGTTTTTTCAGTGTTTATTATTAAATCATTGTCATCAAAGTAACATGTTAGCCTGTCAGTGGTTTCTTTTATGTTTTTTACAAGAGTTTCTTCTGAGTTTCCTGTAATTAGAACACTCGTATCATCAGCAAATTGAAATATTTTACTGCTGTCATTGCTTATGTTTAGGTCATTTACATAGAGTAAGAACAGAACAGGATCCATTACTGATCCTTGTGGCACTCCATATTTAACAGTCAGTAGCTTGGAATTATATTTCCTAATGACATTGTCCCTTTCTTGATCTATTTCCACATATTGTTCCCTGTTTTTAAGATAAGAGCTGAGCCAGTTCTTAGCTGTTCCCCTAATGCCAAGATTTTCTAGCTTGTGTAGCAATTTTACATGATTTATGGTGTCAAATGCCTTTGACAAATCTAAAAATATGCCCATGGTAAGTTTTTTGTTGTCTAATGCTATCAGTGCCTCTAATAGAAAGGAGTGAACCACAGGTTCGGTTGAGCGGTTTGCCCTAAATCCATGTTGAGATTCTGACACAATGCCATTTACCTCTAAGAAGTAGTGTTAGCCTCTTACTGAAAACAGAAAGAAGTGCCAGTGGTCTGTAGTTGGAAACATCATCTTTATTTCCTTTCTTGTATAATGGCTTTACTTTTGCTATTTTCAAACATGAAGGAAAAGTTCCTGTAGCAAAAGATAGGTTGCATAGGTGGGTTAAGAGCTCAGTAATCAAGTCCCCACACTTCTTTATAATGAAATCAGGTATATCATCTACACCTGCAGAGTATTTCATTTTGAGACTTTTTATTGTAACCTGTATTTCTTCTACATTTGTTGGGTACAGAAACATTGATCTGCTTGAGACTTTTTTCCCTGTTTCTGTATGCTGTTTTCTGTTAGAAATCTGTTGTAGTAGTTTCTCTGTTACATTTATAAAATAGTTATTAAACATATTAGCTACTTCTCTACTTTTGTAAGATTTGGTTTCTTTTTTTACAATTTGCCAGATTGCTTTGGTTCTGCTTGAAGCATCTTCTATGTATTTGTCATTGTCTCGTTTCTTTGCCTCCTTTATTATTTTATTTAAGATAGATTTATATTTTTTAAAGTAACTATCAAACTCCTGAGTTCTGTAGTAGCTTCTTGCAATATTGTAAAGGTACCATTTTCTAGTACAAGATTTCCTTATACCACTAGTAATCCACTTGTTGGTTTTAGTGGTTTGCGTTGTTTTGGCTTTCAATGGAAAAGCAAGATCACAATAATATTTAGAAATATGTATGAATGTCTGAAGCTTATCAGAAATATTTTCTGTACTATGCACTATCTCCCATGATTCCTGTTGGAGATAACTCTGGAATGTTTGTACTGCAGTATTACTGAAAGTTCTGCCCATGTGTGTAGTCTTCCTCATATAATTATAGGATGGATTAGTGTTTACACAAAAGCTTATAGCCTGTGCATGATGGTCTGCCAGTCCAGCTTTTATTACAACTGATTTATATTTTGTTTTGGAGCTTATTATTATTTGGTCTATGGTAGTGCTAGAATGATTCGTTTCACGTGTCGGGGAGTGGATTGTAACCTGAAAATTATTGGCTGTCAACATGTTCATCAGCTCAGATTTTGAATTGCTTCGCTTATTAAAGTCTACATTTAGGTCTCCACACATAAGAACTGTTTTTCGATTTGTCACTAGTTTATTTAGTAAAGTATCAAGCCAAGTACTGAATTTTTTTGGGTGGGTATCTGGAGATCTATATAAACATATTACAATTAACTTGAATGCTGGAATTTCTATGCCTGATATTTCAAAATCTTTCTCAGTGTTTAAGGATTCAACACTGTCTAAGTTCTTGAATTCGATATCTTGCTTTACGTATACGCAGTTCCCTCCACGTGTAAACTTATTTCTACAAGTTTGTGCTGCTAACACATAATCCGTTATTTTCACTGTCTTTAACTCATTTTCTTTCAGCCAGTGATCAGTTAAGCACAGTATATTAACGTATCTGAGTTCACTTGATAGCAAGATTTCAAGATCTCTTACTTTATTCCTAAGTGACTGTATATTATGATGAAGAAGAGTGAATTGGTGAGATTTTAGGTTTGTTCTGATTGTACTTGGTTGACCACTTACCTTTATTCCTGAATTTAAATTGTGTGAGAAGTCTTCGTTCTCATCTAGAAGCGAGAGTGGGTTTTTCCATTGGTCATAAGAAAATGTCCTGATGGTGAAAAGGGGCAGTTCTCCATCTCTCTGGCCATTTTACTTGTGTGGTCGATGTTGAGGTGGTTTCTGTTTTTGCTGCAATGACTGCTACTGGAGGTGGTGTTGATAGGTACACTAGTTATTGTAATTTGGTCTTGAGGCTTATTGGGAATAAAAAATCTTGTAGATGACATGGTCGCCTTACATTTCTTCTCACTGAATTTCTGAACTTCCTCCTGTTGCTGGGGTGGTAGTAGTTGATTGTTTGTGTTCACTGATACATGTAAAATTAGATGTCCTTGGTGATACTTTTGAGACTGGATCTGCTGATGTCTTTAGTGGGTCTCCTGTAGGTACTGCTTCTGGTTTCCAGTGCCCAGTTCTTCTTGTTGTATCTTGAATATCTTCAGGTGTGGAACTTGGTTCTGCTGCTTTTTTTGGGTTAGATGCTTTTGCCGGTATCACAGCTTGGTTTAGTCGATGGTAGGTTTGTTTCGCTGTGTATTCATTGAGTGATGAATGTTCTTTTTTGCGCCTGCTCGTTTATCTTTCATAACTATCGAGTTGGATAAGTCCGTTTCTGCTGCTGATTTTTCTTGTGTTTTCACTGTCATATTTGCTGAAAGGTCTTCAAATTGTATGTATGTTAGAGCCGGTATTTGCAGATTGGCACTTACTGCTAGTTGTAAATGTCTACATAATTTCTCTTTGCCTTCCATCGGCAAGTGAAGTCCATGCTTTGTATAATCGCTTCTACCGAGGAATAATTTTTTGCTGTCCTCATTGAGAATTCGTTTGCAGCATAGATTCTGTTGTTCAGTTTTGGTACATCGTATCTGTGCGGAATTGTGCACTAGATAACTTTTGTGTGGATTGTCTTATGAAGAGAATCTGTTAAGGCACATTTGTGTTGGAATTGTGTGAACAATATATTTCGTGTGTCACGGCGCAAAGTGCACTGTGTAAAATAGACCTCTTTGGCATTGTCTAACACTCTTTGTGTGCGCTAATTATTCTGTTGTGTTCGCTGTAGTTTTTTGTTCTTGAATGTGCAAATATAGTTATTAGTAAAATGTCCTTTTTTTCTCCTTAATACTTATTCAGCTGCGCAAATTCCAATAATTTGAAATCCTGAAATTTCTTTAGGATGTCGTTTGTCCCACCTAGAATGATGACACTGTCATTTTTCGTATATTCTTTCGTCTTCCCGTCTATGTTACAAACCATGTCCTTTAACTGTGCGTTTCGTTTTGTTACAGAAGAGATGTAGTGTTTTTGATTTTGAGAATTGTTCATAATTTTTGCACAGTGACGACCATGCCTGTCAGAAAGAATTAATACGTTCTGTCTCTTGTTATCACTGTGTATCATTTTTTGGGGCACTGGTCGATAGCTTTTTTTTAGAGTTTTCATTTGTATTCACGCTGTTGGTTTTGTCAGAGCACTTTATAACACAAACACTTGAGTCCTTCGCTGTAGTATTTTTGCTTCTGGTCCATTCATGCTGCTTTTCTTTCTCACTTTTTACAGTTTTTGTCGGTTTTGTTTTGATTGGTGCACTCGATTTCAGATAACCTAACAGTTCGGTATTTTCCTTTCGAAGTTTCGTTATATCATTCTTTAAAGTGTTAATCATTGTTTGCATGCTTATGATACACTCTTTTAAATGTTCAATATCTGCTACACATTTGTGACATGGAATATTTTCACTTTCAACGGTTGAATTTCCGCGTGGTAGAACATTGCGCACATCACACTCGTGAGCCATTTTATTTGACTTCTTATACGTAACAGTAGTTTACAATTTCTAGACCGAATTTCCGGACACTTGAGTTATAATATCACGCACAATGCATTTACGACTGCAGTATTCACTGATTTTTTTTTTACGTATGTCGTACATTTTCGTTCAATTTACGTTTATATTTGTACAGCTAACACACTTGCAGTTCACACTTTCCGCCGTACTAATACCAACATTATTTCTTATTAGTTTAGGTGGGCGTTAGCGTTCTATCTCTTTCTTATGTTGACACGTTCCAAATGTGCCGTTTTGTTTATGTGAATTTGATTTTCGAACAAGTAACTAACGAATTATGGAGCAAATACCTTGTGACTTGATTTCAGCCAATCACGAACTGCAGACGCCGGCAAACGGCCGACGGAAAAGAATGGCGATACTGCCCTCTCGATTGTAGGTAGCAACACATCTGACATCTACCGACAAAATTACATAACATCCCGTCCGTTGTACGGTGCAGCCGTTTGAGGGCAGCAAACGCAGCAAGCGACAGAAATTAACTATTTGTGGAATTGTGAGAACAATATACAAAATAACTTGTATTTGTTTGAGCGATTTCACGTGTTGTACTAATTAATACATAAAGTCAATGTAACTACAAATATGCGACATCCTTGTGCAACAGAAATGATTTCCCTCTCGGCAACAGTACCGACACTGTTATCTATATCTGTATGTTGAAGCCAACCGAATATTTGTAAGAATCTTCTAGGGCTTTGAGACAATTTTTGAAGGTAGCGGATTGCAATCAATCTGCTCCATAAGATCTGTTGGCAAAGTTGTGATTAGGTTTAGTGTATTCTTAGTGAAATTAATGGAATCCTGTTTTCCACGAATTTTACTAGCGGAAGCTTGTGAAAACTATTATACTCGACCGCAGAGGAGCTCGGATACCACACAGATCTTGGCAGTGTTTATGGTTCTGTACCTCATACGGCAAATTCGGAAACCTATAGGATCACGTTATTGTTTGACTGTCTTCCGAACTGTTCCAAAACCTTTTTCTCACGAACGGGTAGACGTACCAAATTGAAATTTGTCACATATTAAGGTTTATGGCCCCTTTGCGATGTAAAAAAGTGAAGCATCTAAATCAATGCAGTCAAAACATGCGGCTTTTTATGTCACATATTTTGATATCAGCAAAATCACTCGTCAAAACCTCAGACCGAGACCCTTGAAAGTTGCCAAGAGGCAAGGCTTTGCGCTACAACCATAGGGAAAAATCCGAAGATAGTTAATTTGTAATTATATCACACGAAAAAAAAACTTTTTGTCACTTGTTATCTGTCTATCTGCCCGTCCGTCTGTTGAGAACCCCCTTTTTCTCAGGAACGTGTAGTTGAAATTTATGTCACTAACTAAAATATACACAACGTGATCAAAAGCATCCAGACATCCCCAAAAATATATGTTTTTCATATTAGGTGCATTGTGCTGCCGCCTACTACCAGTTACTGCATATCAGCGGCCTCTGTAGTCATTAGACATCGTGAGAGCAGAATGCGGCATTCCGCGGAACTCACCGACTTCGAACGTAGTCAGGTGATTGGTCTCATTTGTGTCCTACGTATGTACGCGAGATTTCCCAACTCCTAAACATCACTAGGTCCACTGTTTCCAATGTGATAGTAAAGTGGAAATGTGAAGTGACACGTACAGCAAAAAAGTGTAAAGGCCGACCTAGTCTGTTGACTGACAGACACCGCCAACAGTTGAAGTGGGTCGTAATCTGTAATAGGCAGATATCTATCCAGATCATCACACAGGAATTCCATACTTTATCAGGATCCACTGTAAGTACTATGAATGTCAAGCGGGAGGCGAGCAAACTAGGACTTCATGGTGGAGTGGCTGCTCATAAGCTACACATGCCAAATGACACCTCGCTTGGTGTAAAGAGCGTAAGCATTGGACGATTGAACAGTGGAAAAACGTTGTGTGGAGTGACAAATCACGGTACACAATGTGGCAATCCGATGGCAGGGCGTGGGTATGGCGAATGCCCGGTGAACATCTGCCAGCGTGTGTAGTTGCAACAGTAAAATTCAGAAGCGGTGGTGTTATGGTGTGGTCGTGTTTTTCATGGAGGGATTGTTTTGCATGACACTTTCACAGCACAGGCCTATATTCCCACTGTAGAAGAGCAATTGGGGGATGGTGATTGCATCTTTCAACACGATCAAGCACCTGTTCATAATGCACAGCCTGTGGTGGAGTGGTTACACGACAGTAACATCCCTGTAATGAACTGGTCTAGACGGTCCTGACCCTAATCCTACAGAACACCTTTGGGACTTCGTGCCAGGCCTCACCGACTTACATCGATACCTTTCCTTAGTGTAGCACTCCGTGAAGCATGGGATGCCATTCCCCAAGAAACATACCAGCACCTGATTGAACATATGCCTGCGAGAGTGGAAGCTGTCATGAAGGCTAAGGGTGGGCCAACACCATACTGAATTCCAGCATCACCTATGGAGGTTGCCACGAACTTTTAAGTCAGTTTCAAACAGGCGTCCGGATACTTTTGATCACATAGTGTATGATCCCTTTGTGGTAAAATGGACAAAACCTTTGAAGTCAATGCAGTCAGTTACGGCCATTTATCCCACATATTTTGATATAGCAAATTCGCTCATTAAACTCTATAGGGTACTTTCCCTTGACGTAAATTGTGAAATTTGATGAGAAGCAAGGTTTCTTAGTACAAGTAAAGAAAAAATAAGAAAATTGTTAACCACATGAAAAAAATATTTTTGTTGTCATTTGTTATCCAACTTCAAACTTTAAATTAAAACATTCTCTAATCCATGGGACCGATATCTTGGCAGTATCAATGTCAATAAGAGGCAAAAATTGTAGTGATCTTCGGTTCCTGGAATGGATGAACTGTCTGTGCTCGAAATCTACCCACACCTGGCCAGTCGTTTAGCAGTCGTCTCATTGCAGAGGAACTCACGTCGCCAATCAAAACTTGAACTGATTTTTAGCTGTCATCTTGTTATCCTCTAAAATGAAGCCGAAGTCCCTCACGATGATGCACCATGATTGTTACTGTACAGACACTACATTATGGTGGATCTTCGTACCGCAAGAGCTACGCTTGTCATTGAGTAATGCTCTACATGAAGATGAGTGGGGACCACTTGATTCCTCCATTAGACTGGAAGGAAGTGCGCCATTGTCGGATTGTTGTCCAGTTGTTTCTCACTTCTTGCCAAGGGGACAGTGCCTTCTTTGGTACCCATGATAATTACGGACACGAAAAGAAGTTATCAGTCATACGTCTTTGAATACCTATACTTTTCAAATGATTATTTTACACACATCAGAATTTTAAAGCAGGTATTATTTTGAATGATTATAGAAATGATTTATCACATGCCTATTATTTATCCAGACGTTTGGCCACATAATTTGTTTCTGACACTTTCAACAATTCGAATATCAACAGACCATGATTTGAACGAATGGCGTGCATGCGAGCGAAAGTTTGAGGGCAGAAAAACATCTGCGATGCTTCAGCAACCTTGGCAACGTTCCGTTCACTTGCAGCCTCCTTGCTTTATCAACTCATCTTGTCTGGTTTTGCATTGTTGATTAAAATGTGATATAACAGATTACAGTGGTTGATAATGAATATTTTTTGTAACAGTAAAAGGTTTTTCTGGTGTATTTTTGGGCATTGATTGTAGGTAAAGTACTTAAAATGTCCAATATCACCCAGTTGTGACACAAATGCAGAATTTCTGTGAGATGTGCAAAATGTAGCTACCGGTATTTAATCGTTGAAAGAGATTTAATCTTATCATCTATAATACAGCTACCTATATTGCCCCCCCCCCCCAAAAAAAAAAAAAACACCAATATGCTTTAGGGACAG
Source organism: Schistocerca nitens (assembly GCF_023898315.1). Lineage (NCBI taxonomy): Eukaryota > Metazoa > Arthropoda > Insecta > Orthoptera > Acrididae > Schistocerca > Schistocerca nitens. The sequence continues at coordinate 144,011,607 of NC_064625.1, forward strand.
GTTCTTTACACCAAAGCACGAAAAAAATATGTAGTAAATATGGGCTCTAAAATGTATACCTTAAAAGAGGTATGAGTGCTTGTTTCGTAGAAGAAATGTTTCACACAGGTGAAGATGAACAGGTGTTCACCTTAAAGTATGCGTTTTAGACCCCATATTTAGTGGCAATTGTTTTCATGTTCTGGTCCACACTACCTCCTCCCAAAATACGGAAAGCAATGTCCTTGCAGTAGATCTGTTTCAAGGTATCGAAGATGGCTTCAACAGGTTATATAAATCCTTCTGAGCACATTTAAATCACCTGTGGCAAACCTGTAGTGAAAAATAAGCTGCAGGTAATCTCATAATTTGCCAAAGATGTGTCTTTTGCATACTTTGGAATGAAGGTTGGGGATCAGGACACATCATGGGCTCCACATCAAATGCGTTCAATTTGTGAGAAGGGACCCTTCCCCCCTTCCCCCATGTATATGGGACAACTGTGCAAGATACAAGCATTGGTCTCAAAAAAATCTGGCCAGTAAGAATGCCAAACAATGAAGGGAAAAGCGTAATATTTGATACAAAGATGGCCCCCCAAAAAAATTTTGCCTACACTTCAACTTGGTATTGTGAAACAATCGTTTATTAAAGCTCTGCCAAAAGACGGTGAGACTCTCAAGTATGTGGCGAGTAAGTTACCATGGCTATCAGATGCGAAGATGAAAGAAGGGCTTTTGCTCAGTCCTGACAACCTAATGAGAGACAAAACTTTTCGAGACAAAGTGACTGATATTTAAAGACAATCTTACATCTCATTTAAAAAAGTTGTCAACAAGTTTCTTGGCAATTGCAAAGATCTTCATTACAAGAATTAGTAAGAAACGTGTTGGACAACTTCAGAGTATTGTCTGCCTCAATGAGCTTAAAGCTGCACACTGTGGACTCCCTTGTCAGTCTTTTCTAGAAAATCTATGTGCTGTGAGTGGCAAACAGGGTACGGTTCTATCAAAACATTAAACAAATGGTTTGATAGTATCAGCACTGATGGGATGTCAGCATGACAACTGACCTCTCCTGGGTGATACAAAGGGATTGTCCTCAATCTGTGCTCAGAACAAAAGGCAGTGGAAATTTAAGGGAAAACAGAAGAGACATTAATTATTATTATTACTATTAGATAATTATTATTATTCAACATGAAATAATCAAATACAATCCACAGAAATAACAGTTTCAGGACATTGTACAGATTATTCTTCTGAATGCCTTGGTTTACAAATTACAAACTAAAGATTTGTGTGTAACAACAAATTGTACATTTCAATGCAGTTTACATTTGTTAATATACAGATACTTTATTATCTTTAGATCACATGTGAATTACTTAAAACTATGAGCGTGGCATACTTACAAAGCACTTTTCATACAGATAAATGCTCATCTACGGAATAAAATGGTAGCTGGTCTTTTAATTTCCTATTAGGAAAGATTGTATGACTTTTTGTTAGGGCAATGGCTGGTTTCAGCCCAGCATGAAGTGCATTTTTTTCATATAAAGTCTTTCTGTGGCTATTTACAAGTAATCTGAATGTTTTTCTTATACCATGCACAGTCGAAGTTTGGATTTATTTTTTTCACCAGCACGTCTAATTTTGGAAATGTCTCTAGGTTTGCCACCACTGATAATTCTTTATACGTTTGAAAAGAACGTGAAGACGAATGGCTGATTTCAGTTTATTGGGAGAGTTCTAGGAGAGTGTAGCTCACCTAGAGGGGAAACCATCAACAGAAACTTGTGCAATCCATTCTTGAGTACTGTTTGAGAGTTTGACATCCCCGCCAGTTCAGATTATAGGAAGATAGTGAAGCAATTTAGAGGCATGATGTTAGATTTGTTAGAAGTGAGTGTGACTAACACATGAGTATTACAGAACTGCTCTGTGAACTCAAATCAAGACTGCTGGATGGAAGAAGATTTTCTTTCCATGAGAAAGTTTAGAGAACTGACATTTGTGACAAACTGCAGACTGATCCTACTGTCACCAACATACAGCTCATGTAATGACTGAAAATACAGAATAATTACTGTAAGAACTTGATGTTATGGTATTAGGGACATGGAAGTCTCCCTCACTGAATCATATCTCAGTAACCTAAGAAGCTGTAATGTATAACAGTGAAAAGTTGCAGTCCCTGAATGTTAATCAAGGCAGACTGCAGAATGTTCCTACTCCCACCAACATACATCTTACGTAAGGACTGTGAATACAAGGTAATTACTCGAGAACCTTGTGGTTACGGCATCCTCATTTAATCGTATCTCAGTAACGTAACAAGTTGTAAACTACAGCTATGAAAAGTTGCAGTGCCCGAATGCTAATCACGGATTGGTGCTTGGGTCCCTACCATTTACATCTGTAAATGACCTTTCCAGTAATATGCCATGTAAATCTTCAATATGCGTAGATGCTGTGACATTCATAAATTCAGAAAAAGATGTGAACTGCTCAAACTGCAGAACAAAGAATACCTCAAATTTTCAAAATGTCTAGTTCAAAGCTAATGAGTGAAATATGGAAAGACCTAAAACATTATTCATGGCTTATCCAGTGTTGACATTGAATACATATCTGTTAAACACTTTGGTATATATCTGGATTCAAAACTGACATGGAAAAATCCTACAGAGTGTATTTGTAAAAAGATGTGACCTAGATGTGTTGAGTAGACTATGCAGATAATACTCTCAAAAACTGTTGCTTAGTTCTTATGTTGCCTTCTTTCACTGTCACCTAAGATGTGGCATTCTTTTATGGGGTAGTGGTCTTGAGGCTTGGGGAAGTTGTCTTGAGGCAGAAGAAAGACATCAGTTATATGTCTGTTATTTCTAAAACAAAAATAGCCTTTAGGAGTCATTTTAAACAATAAAATAAACAAACAGTCCCACATCTCTTTACACACACACATTATATATGAGACACCTGTAATAGGACCAGCCTAAGGCAGTTCAAAAAAGCGCAGGTGACTCCTGAGTATAAGAAGAGTAAGAGAATTAGCCTGCAAGATTACAGATCAATATCCTTAACGTCAGTTTTCTGCAGAATTATAGGGCATATTCTAAGTTTGAGTATAATAAATTTCCTAGACTTTGAAAAAGCTTATGTTCACAAATCAGCACAGTTTTAGAAAGCATCGTTCGTCTGAAACTCAGCTTGACCTTTTCTCACATGATATACTGCTAACTATGGATGAAGGGCAACAGGCAGATTTCATACTCCTACATTTCTGGAAAGCATTTGACACGGTACCCCACTGCAGACTGTTAATGAAGGTGCAATCATATGGAGTAGATTCCCAGATATGTGAGTGGCTCAAACTAATAGAACCCAGCATGTTGCCCTTGATGGTGGGTGTTCATCAGAGACAAGGGTATCATCAGGAGTGTTCCAAGCAAGTGTGATAGGGCTGCTATTACTTTCTACCTACATATATGATCTGGCCAACAGTTTTTGCAACAATCTGCAATTGTTTGCAGATGATGCTATGGTGTATGAGAAGGTGCCAAAGATGAGTGACTGTAGAATGATACAAGATGACTTAGACAAAATTTCTAATTGCTGTGATGAATGGCAGCTGGCTTTAAATGTAGAAAAATTTAAGTCAGTGCAGATGAGTAGGAAAAACAAACCTGTAAGGTTCGGATACAAAATTAGTAGTATCCTGCTTGATGCAGTCACATCATTTAAATATCTGGCCACAACACTGCAAAGCGATATGAAATAGACTGAGCATGTGAGTACTGTGATGGGGAAGGCAAATGGTCAACTTTAATTTATTTGCAGAATTTGAGGAAAATGTGGTTAATCTGTAAAGGTGACCACATATAGGGTGCTAGTGTGACATATTCTTGTGTACTGCTAGAGTGTTTGGGATCCTCAACAAGTCAGATTAAAGGCAGACATTGGAGCAATTCAGAGGTGGGCTGTTTGATTTGTTATCGGTGGATTCAAACAATATGCAAGTGTTACGGAGATGCTTTGAGAACTCAAATGGAAATCCCTCAAGGGAAGGCAATGTTCTTTCTAAAGAACACTATTGAGAAAATTTAGAGAGCCAATGTTTGAAGCTGACTGAAGAACAACACTATTGTCGCAAACATACAGGGTGCGTCAAAAAAATGTACACACACTTTGAACTGTCATAGACAATTTATTTCTCGTTCTACAAGGTTAAATATCTGTGAGAAAGTAATGTTATGTTTCTTCAATAGGTGGCAGCAGTGGCAAGGAAGTAACTGCAACATGGCAGACGTGCGTTCAAGCTTTGAAGTGCGGAAGCAGATAATTAAGCGGTACTGGAAGTTTGATAATGTAGCTGCGGTTCGAAGACAGTGTAGAAGTGAGTATGGTACAGAACCACCTTTAAGGTTAACAATTACACATCTACGAGACAAATTCGAAGTTCATGGAAAAGTGTGTGAAGTGCGTAAAGGTCGATCAGAGCGACCTCATACAGCTACAAGTGATGATTCCACAACTACGGTCTTGGAACTGTTTCAGCGTTCGCCTCAAAAATCTTCAAGGCAAGTGGCACGTGAGAGGAATTTAAGTGCTAGTAGTGTGCTACGCATTCTGAAGAAGGCCAAGTTTCGTGTGTACATTCCAAGGCTGGTCCAACAGCTAAGTGACGACGCTCCAGATCGAAGGTTAGAATTTCTGAATGGGTTCATGAGATGTTGAGACGTGAACCGGGATTTATGGATAGCATAATTTGGTCGGATGAAGCCCAATTCAAACTCAATGGAACTGTCAATAGGCACAATTGTGTGTTCTGGGCTGAAGATAATCCTCACATTACAGTTGAAAAGGCTGTGAATTTGACTGGTGTAAATGCGTGGTGTGGTTTGTCTGCAAGGGGACTCACTGGGCCTTTCCACTCTGAAGGTACTGTTACTGGGGAAACATACCTAACAATGCTTGCTGACTCCATATTCCCTGCCATTGATGCATTATACAGTAATGATGAGTTTTATTTCCAACAATATGGCGCCCCGCCACACTATCATAGGGACGTACAAGCATACCTGGATCAAATTGTGCCAGGCCAGTGGATAGGACGCAAGGGGGCAATCAAGTTTCCTGCACGCTCTCCAGACCTCACGCCACTGGATTTCTTCTTATGGGGCACAGTAAAAGATGAGGTGTACAAACGTAAATCACATAACCTGGACACACTTTGGAGTGAGATTCAGGCGGTGTGCACAGAAATCTCATTGGACACTTTGGTACGACGTACGGAATCAATGGTGACTCGTACTCAGAAATGTATTGATGCTGAAGGCCACCAGTTTGAACATTAATCACATTTGCAAAGGACATTTGTTTTTCCAATTGGACTTTAAGCTTTCCATTTCCAGAAATTTAACATTGTAGAACGGGAATTAAATTTTCTATGATACTTCAAAGTGTGTATACATTTTTTTGACGCACCCTGTATACTTCGTGTAAGAACCAAGATTTGATTTGATTTGTTTTCTTATTTGGTCCAGTTGACTACATATTGTGCAAAGGGCTTTACTGGTAATATAGGACAAGTCAAGTGAAATAATACAAAAGTACACTATGTGATCAAAAGTATCCGGACACCCCAATAACATACGTATTTCATATTAGGTGCATTGCGCTGCCACCTATTGCCAGGTACTCCATAGCAGCGACCTCAGTAGTCATTAGACATTGTGAGAGAGCAGAATGGGGCACTCTGTGGAACTCGCGGACTTCGAATGTGGTCATGTGATTGGGAGTCACTTGTGTCATACATCTGTACACGAGATTACCACATTCCTAAACATGCCTAGGTCCACTGTTTGTGATGTGATAGTGATGTGGAAACATGAAGGGACACATACAGCACAATAGTGTGCAGGCTGACCTTGTCTGTTGACTGACAGAGACCACAGACAGTTGAAGAGGGTCGTAATGTGTAATAGGCAGATACCTATCCAGACGATCATACAGGAATTCCGTACTTTATCAGGATCCACTGCAAGTACTATGACACTTAGGCAAGAGGTGAGATAACTTGGTTTCATGGTTGAACGGCTGCTGATAAGCCATCCATCATGTTGGCAAATGCCAAACGACACCTCGCTTGGTGTAAGGAGCATAAACATTGGACGATTGAACAGTGGAATAACGATGTGTGGAGTGATGAATCATGATACACAATGTGGTGATCTGATGGCAGGGTGTGGATATGGCGAATGCCCGGTGAAAGTCATCTTCCAGCATGTGTAGTGCCAACCATAAAATTCGGAGGCGGTGGTGTTATGGTGTGGTCGTGTTTTTCATGGAGGGGTTGTCTTGCATGGCACTATCACAGCACAGGCCTACATTGACGTTTTAAGCACCTTCTTGCTTAACTGCTGTTGAAGAGCAATTCGGGGAAGGCAATTGCATCTCCCAACAACATGACTGAGCACCTGTTCATAATGCCCAGCCTGTGGCAGAGTGGTTACACAACAATAACATCCCTGCAATGGACTGGCCTTCACAGAGTCCTGACCTGAATCTCATAGGACACATTTGGGATGATTTCGAATGCCGACTTCGTGCCGGGCCTCACCGACAGACGTCAGTACCTCTCCTCAGTGCGGCACTCCGTGAAGAATGGGCTGCCATTCCCCAAGAAACCTTCCAGCACCTGATTGAATGTATGCCTGTGAGACTGGAAGCTGTCATCAAGACTAAGGGTGTGCCAACACCATACTGAATTCCAGTATTACCAATGGATGGCACCACAAACTTTTAAGTCATCTTCAGCCAAGTGTCTGGATACTTTTGATGACATAGTGTATCTGAGCATTTTATATATCAGACAATTACTTGTTTTCTATGAACAACTGATTGTGGACAATATTGCAATGTCCATTTTATCCTGCATTTTACAGGTACCAGTTCAAGTGAATATTTAAAACAGCAGAATAAATGGAAATACACATTTTTATTCCACTACCACAAACAAATAAATAAATTAACATTTTGTCATTATGATTTAAATTAAAATACAAAATTTTGTCTTTGTCACATAAGTAAGTTCAGGTGAATACTTAATAGTATAGAATAAATTGCAGTAAACATTTTAACCTATAATACAGATAAATTTACATTTTATCATTATATTTTATGTTAAGAATACACAACTTTGTCTTCATGACATAAGTAAAGATTTTCTTTTAAGAATGTTTTCCATCTTAGTGGTTTCCTCTATTTTTACTCAAAGGATGCCTTATTACTCTAGGAATTCACTCACTTTATAAAAAGTTTGTTCTCTGGTTAATGTTTTTAGTTTCCTTTTGAATACATGTATGTTGTTATTTTTCTTTTTTATACTGATGGGAAGCTTGTTGTATACTTTTATTCCTGACTCAGTTACTCCCCTATGGACTTTTGTGAGAGTTGCAGAGCCTGGGTGGGCATTTTTCCCCTGTCTTGTGTTATGCTTATGAATGTCACAGTTTTTCTGAAATAATTCCTTGTTGCTGTTTACAAACATCACCAGTGGGTATATATATTGATCTGTAACAGTAAATAGCGTAAGTCTTACACAAACCTCTGCGGGACATTCTGCCAAGAGGCCCAACATATTAACCTCACTGCTCGTTTTTGTAGTCTGAAGTCTTTTTCAACTCCTGCAGCATTATCCACAGACGAAAATACCATAGGACAGTACAGAATGGAAATATGCAAAATATGACAAAAGTAATATTTCTCTATCAACAAGGTGCAATAGCTCTCAGGACAAAACACACTGTGCTATGTTACTTGACCAGTTGATCAATTGCTCTTTATACCTTAGCTTACTGTCTATGTGGATGCCTACAAATTGTAACAATTGCCCTACACTAAAAGATGTTAAACTAATTACTCATGAAGAAAACAGCTACATGTAAATTCTTAAAGGTGGACAAATAAATAAACAAAAAAATTAAAAGGACACTGCAACATGATGTGTTCACATCACTGGAAAAGCTTTGTTGAAGTCCTTTTTATTGTTTGGTAGCCCATTTAATATGCTCACAAGTAAGAGATCTCATATCACAGCTTACAGCAAAACACCTTTGACATCCCTCCTATATCTACACCTATAGAAAGAGCCACATTCTGCAAACCACTGAAATGCAGGATAGAGAGCACCAGCTATTAGCACCTTTCCCCTTTCCATTCACAAATGAAGTGCAGGATGAATGAGTGCTTAAATTCTTCTGTGCATGCTGTAATCAATCTAATCTTGTCTTCATGATCCCTATGGGAGCGACACATAGGGGGTTGTTGTATATTCCAAGATTCATCACTTAAAGTTGGTTCTCAAAACTTACTAAGTAGAGTTTCACTGGAAAGTTTGCATCTGTATTCATGTGTTTGCCAGTTCAGCTATTCCAGCAACTCTGTAGTGCTCTCCCACCTTCAAACAAATGTGTGACCATTCATCTGGCCCTTCTGTATATATGTTCAAGATTATCATGACTGGTCCAGATCTTCACTTGAACCGTTCTCGTACTTTCCCTATACGGGGCCAACATCAACGAGAAAGATTCATCGCTGAGCTATGACATCATAATTCTGCAGCTGAGGTGAGTAAGTCCATTTGGGTCATTACTCTCTCACTATTTGATGAAGGTAGACATGAATAAAAATGCTGAAACCTTCTACAGCTAAGCAAGTATTGTGTGTTCTTTAGTACCAATTATTAAAATGTAAAAGGTGTCATAATGGATTCAAGTTATTTATTTGTTCACTCATCTCCTGATCACTGTTTAGAGCGTTATAGGATACAGCAACATACTGCACATTTACAATTACAAGCACAGGATAAATTACAATCTGAGTGTGTATATTGTTTTACAATATACTTATTAATGAAAACATAAGCAAAACAAAAACTTTATTACTAATGTAATTTTCTACATATAGGTGCCCAATTCCAGTTTCTACTGCAATGAGTGTGTTGATGAAGCACAAGAAATACTTCATATTTACTTTTTGTTGTACCAAGTAAAAATACACTTCTTGGTACAATGGTGCATTCTTTACTTTGCTCCGGATGGAGACTGAGTGGAAACTGCAACACACACACACACACACACACACACACACACACACACACACACACAAATTTCAATTTATTACAACACAGATAAAAAGAACTACTTAATTTGTGCAATCCACTTCTGCAGCAATGTCTTGTGAGAATTTACAACTGTCTCTGTGCATTAATGCATCACTTGATTCAGACAAAATACAAGTCTCTCATCCAGAGAACATTTAAAAATAACTTTTATGTAGAGGTCTGCACATTACATGGATCACACAGCTGACATCCTAGAAGATGATGCTGTCATCTTAGTCAATGATCACAGTCTGAACTGAGCAGTATTGTGCTCGCAGTAAGTAGAAGAATAGTTGTGCTGGTGTACCACTCACCAGATGGTAATTTTGAAAACTTAATTGCACAAATGGAAACCTGTTTGTCCTACCTAACACGTCTTAAATCTAAAATTGCACTGTGTGAAGATTTCAACATACATATAGGTGATGGAAGCACTAAAAAGGGAGTCTTCATGACTTTGATAAATAGCTATGGGCTGTTTGTTGCAAACTGACTGCCAACAAGAGGTGATGCCTGCCTAGACACAGTTATCACTAACCTCAATGTCTGGGACTATAATATCAGTGTAGTTGAACCAATGATTGCTGACCATAGTGCATTAGTGATGGAAATAAGTATGAAATGTTCAAGTCAACTGCAACCAAGTTCATGGCGCTCCAGTTACACATTTAGTAAAAGGATCATAAAAGAAGAAAGACTAAATGACCTTAAAATAGCCCTGTCAAGTGTACACTGGCAGCAAAAAATTGCAGGAATGGGGGCCATTGCCTCATTCGAATGTCTGTTCCAATCATTAAAAGCTAAATTTGATGATTTATTTCCAGAAATCCACAAGAAGTATCCTACAGGCAAAGCTAAAGGAAGGGAGAAACCTACTACAGAGAAGATGTGGTATACCCCTGAGCTAAAGAAATTAAAATGCATTGTGCTATTTTTCAGGGACCGCATGAAAGCAGCTAGAGATCTCCCATCTAGAGACCTGCTTCACTGTAACTATGTAAGAGCCAAACAAATTTACAGAAAGCAAGTGGAGGAGGCAAAAAAGGGATACAATGACAGGATCATTAAAGAAGCTCACAATCCATGCAAAGCAGCTTGGAATCTGGTAAACAGGTGCAGAAAAAAGCCCACCTCAGCCTTAAATTCCTGTAGCCCTGATGCCTTCAATCAGTACCTTGTTAGGATAGTGAAAGAGAATATTAATTAAATACCTGACTCAGGCTTAGTCCCCACAAGTCACACGAGAAACATAACCAGTAGCACTTTTGAAAACTGGAAGGAAGTGCACCCTAAGGATATCGTAAAAACAGTTAAGTCGTACAAGAACTCAGAGAGCGAAGATAACTATGGTATGTCTGGCACAATGCTGAAGAAAATTATTCTAGAGCTTGCTCAACCATCATCTATAGCAATTAACAAATGCTTATCCTCTGGTGTCATCCCAAAATTTCTTAAACTAGCACGGACAGTACCGATCTACAAAAAAGGTGACCTGTGTGAAGGGTCCAGCTACAGACCAATTTCTATCATTCCTATTCTAACTAAAGTTATGGAGTCTGTTATTAAACTCCAGTTACAGAATTATTTTGAAGTAAATAAGCTCTTCCAGGACACACAGCACAGTTTTCGTGAGGGAAAGTCGACGTTTACGGCAGCACTGGACTTAATCAGAAAAATAAGGCAAGGATTCGAAGACAGAGAAAGTGTGGCACTGACACTCAGTGATCTTAGCAAGGCATTTCCCACAAGATACTGCACAATAAATTGAAGTGTTACGGTGTCGGAGGTGTTGTTCTGGCAACTTTTCAGTCCTATCTGAAAAAACGGAGACAAGTGGTATCAATTCATGGAGCAACATCACAAGAACAAAAGCTGGAATATGGAGTACCCCAAGGGTCCGACATAGGGCGTCTCCTATTTCTTATTTATGTCAATGACATGGGTTATAACAACAATATGTTACAGTCTGCTGATGACACCACCCTTTTTGCCAAAGGAAGAACTGCCGCAGAATCACTCCAAGAAACAGATGTGCTCTTCCAAAACATTAAAGAACGGTTCATCAAAAATAAAATGAAAATGAATGAAGAAAAAACACACATCTGATATGCACCCTTAACAACATCGGATGCCATGATAATATGGAGACTGTCAAACTGTTGGGCTTCGTGACAGACAGGAAACTAATAATAAACGAACATACAGTGTACGTGTGCACCACGCTCTCCTGTGTAATATACCTTCTGAGGAGGTTAAAAGGTGTACTGAGTGACCAATGTCTCATAACAGTATATTATGCCCTATTCCATAGCCACATCAATTATGGCCTAGTGTTATGGGGACATTCTGCAGGTTGTATGGATGTGCTAATTCTACAGAAAAAAACTCTCAGAATAATTACATCAAGCGAAAGACAGGAGCACTGCAGGCCTATATTCAAGCAGTTAGGAATTATGACAGTCTTCAGCCAGTATGTGTTTTTATGCCTCATCAGCGTGAATGAAAACCGAGGAGTCTTCAGCATGAGGCAAGATATACACAATCACAATATGCGTAACAAGAGGAGCATCGAAGTACCCAGGTGTCGACTGATGGGAATGCGAGACAGCTTTCTAGTGGTTGCCCTAAAGATGTTCAACTCACTGCCTCAAGAAGTGCAATCCCTCCCCCTAGGAACATTCAGAAGGAGAGTAGCACAGGACCTGAACGCCCATTGTACTCCCTTGGTGAATTCTTTAATAGTGACCAAAGTGAATGGACAAACAAATATTGTTTCTATTAAGTATAAATGTCTTAATTCTGTGAATATTTTTTTAAATGTATATATGTAAAAATCTTGACGTAGTCTGTCCAGTCATGACTGATAAGTGACACAGATCTAGTAATAAAGTAATAGCGAAACTATTACAGTTATGGCTACAACAATGTTGCTCTTTTATCTTCTCCTGTGGTTGCACGACTTCTCGCTCTTCAGACGACATCACACATTTCATTAGTGCAGTATATGTGGCAGATTTCTCAGGATATTGCTTTAGAACTGCAAATCCTTTCCAGTTATTTTGGACTAGTCTCAAAATATTCCTTAACATTATACAAATGTGCTGTTTTAAGCACTCTCTTAGCTTTCAAAATTTTAAATTCTTTTATATTTATTCATTTAATTTTTTTAAATTAGCTTTTGTGGTATGTTGATATGCACATGTGCTGTCCTAATGCAATGTAGATGTATTAGTCCATATACAGGGTGTTACAAAAAGGTACAGCCAAACTTTCAGGAAACATTCCTCACACACAAATAAAGAAAAGATGCTATGTGGACATGTGTCCGGAAACGCTTAATTTCCATGTTTACGAAACATTCACGAGAAGATTGTCCACAATGTTGGGCCGTTTGTCACAAATGCAAAAAAAGAGTCACGTGTCATCCGTTTGTAAATCCGACCGCATACATGGTGTTCACGAACATGACGCTGATTCTGCTTCTGTGTTGTCTGTCAATTGTACTTCTTCCCTTTCAGGGAAGTTATTCCTCACTGTCCAAATACTCGGTCGAGATGTTCGCATGCAGGTGGATTCTGGTTCTGCTGCCACTATCATCAGTTCTCACATGTATCTTCAGTTGGGTTCTCCAATCCTGTCACCTGTCACTAGGCAATTACGGACTTACAATAAACAGAAGATTTCTCTCTTGGGACAATTTGATGCTGAGGTATCTTACAAATCTGTCGTTCACACTGTTCCCATATTTGTGGTCGACCATAGTAATGCGGATGCCTTTCACGTTCTTGGGTTCTCCATAGATGACTCTGCCAATATCGTCTCTGATGCTATTCCTTATGCTCAATCGGATTCCTTGTCGACAACATTTTCGGCCCTTTTTTATCCTGGGTTAGGCCGAGCAAATGACTTTGAAGCTCATATCACGCTCAAACCCACTGCTCAGTCTAAGTTTTTTCGGGCTCGGCCCATTCCTGTGGCCCTTCGTGATCAGGTCAAACGGGAGCTGGATCGTCTCACTGCTTCAGGGGTCTTGCTTCCTGTCACTTCCAGTGAGTGGTCCTCTCCTGTTGTTGTCGTTGCTAAGTCCAATGGTGATATTCATCTCTGTGGCAATTTCAAAGCCACTGTAAATCCTCAATGCGTTATCGACACTTACCCTATGCCTCAACCTGAAGAATTATTCATTAAACTTGCTGGAGGCCAGTATTTTTCTAAACTTGACCTGTCAGAAGCTTATCATCAACTTCCTCTCGACGCTGCTTTCCGGCAGTTTCTGGTCCTTAACACGCCTTTCGGCCTTTATCAATACCAACAATTGCCCTTCGGTGTTGCCAGCACCCCTGCTCTCTTTCAGCGATTCTTGGAACAATCATTCCTCACTGTCCCTGGGTGTATAAGTTACATGGACGAAATTGTTGTCACTGGTTCCACCACTGAAGGACATCTTCAGAATCTCCGTACACTTTTTCATGTCTTACAGACTGCCAGTCTTAAGTGTAATCTTCAGAAATCAAAATTTTTTCAGGCATCTATCACGCACTTGGGGTTTCAACTCTCTCGGGATGGTATTAGTCCGCTTCAGCAAACTGTCACTGCGATTGATGCCCTTCCTCGCCCTGCATCTGTTAAGGAACTGCAGGCCTTCTTGGGGAAAATAGCATACTATCACAAGTTTTTATCGTCTGCTGCTTCAGTGGCTCAGCCGTTGCATCAACTGTTGCATAAAAACGTGCCTTTTCACTGGTCCACGTCATGCGATGCAGCTTTCCAGAAATTGAAGACTATGCTGAAACAAGCCCCATGCCTAGCTACTTATCTACCTGGCCAACATCTTGTTCTTGCCACGGACACCTCTCAATACGGAGTCGGTGCAGTCCTTCTGCACCATTTTTCTGACGGTTCTGAACAACCCATTGCTTACGCCACCAAAACGCTCACGGATGCCCAACAAAAGTATTCTCAAGTTGAAAAACAAGCTTTGGCCATTATTTATGCTCTTCATAAGTTTGGTGTTTTTCTCTATGGATCCAAATTTCATCTTGTTACGGATCAAAAACCACTTGTTTCCTTGTTTCATCCATCAACATCACTTCCCGACAAGGCTGCACACCGCCTCCAGCATTGGGCTCTTTACTTGTCTCGTTTCAATTATGAGATTCATTTCTGGCCGACAGCTCAACATGCGAATGCTGATGCACTGTCTCGCCTTCCCATGGGTCCTGATCTGGCATTCGATAGGGATGAACTTTTGTGTTTCCACCTGGATGTTGCCGAGCAGTGGGTTGTGGACGGGTTCCCCATCACTGGGGACTGGCTGGCGGCTGCTACGGATTCTGACCCTACCCTCTCCCGGGTTTTACGCTGTATTCAGAAGGGTTGGCCAGATCGTCCGACCGCTAAGACTTCTGATCCGTTGCGGAACTACTACGCTTTGCGTTACCGCCTCACGGCTAGGGATGGTGTTATCCTCCCTTCCACCAAAAATGCTTCGCTGCGTGTTGTGGTACCTGAGTCTTTGCATGCTTCGGTCTTGCGCCTGCTTCACAAAGGGCACTGGGGTGTCTCTCGTACAAAATCTCTGGCGTGCCGTCATGTGTACTGGCCCGGCATCGACTCTCAAATCGCACAAATGGTCGCTGCCTGCGGCCCTTGTGCGTCACAGGCCGCCACCCTGAAGTCATCTTTGTCACCGTGGCCTTTGCCTGAGAAGCCCTGGGAGCGTATTCATGCTGACTTTGCGGGACCTTTTTTAGGTACTTATTGGCTTCTCGTTATTGACGCCTACTCTAACTTTCCTTTCATTGTCCGTTGCACGTCACCTACCATCGTGGCAACCACCAATGCTCTAGCTCGCATTTTCTCTTTGGAAGGCCTTCTCTCTACTCTTGTTACTGATAATGGTCCACAATTTGTCTCTTCTGATTATGCGGATTTTTGTGCCCATCATGGCGTCATGCATGTCACGGCCCCTCCGTTCCATCCACAGTCAAATGGTGAGGCTGAACGACTGGTCCGCACATTTAAGGCTCAGATGAGAAAACTCCTGACTTCTTCTGCTGCTGATGACGTGCTTCTCCAATTTCTGGCTTCTTACCGTTTCACCCCCATGGGAAACCACAGCCCGGCTGAGCTCTTACATGACCGACAGCCCCACACGCTACTTCATCTTCTGCGGCCTTCCACCTCACGGCCACGGGTGCCTCCGCTTGGCCGGTTCGCCGCCGATGACCTGGTGGCCAAAATGGATTCCTGGCCGCATCTTACGACACCGTGGCCGACACCTGTATGAAATCCAGACGAACACGGGTGTTGCAGTGCATCATTCAGACCAGCTTCGGCCTCGTGTGCCACTGGCAATGCCTGTTCCGAATGCCACTACACCACCTTTGGCTCTACCTGACGCTCAGGATACTGGAATCTCTCATTACTCACAACGCAGTCCTCTCACCATCATATCGGTGCCAGCACAAGAACTGACACCGTCAGGAGACGTGCCCATGCAGGAACCAGATGACCATCATCTGTCGGAGCAACTCTACTCGCCTCCTCCTCCTATGGACGCGGACACATCGCCCGTGTCTCCTATTATAACAACCGGACTTGCTGTAACGGGCAGATTGGTGCACGGAGTCCCAGCAGATTCGACCCCCACGTCTCCTGTAGTCTCGACCCGTTATCATCGGGGACACTTCCGTCCGTACGGGAAGCCTCCTCCTCGAGACTTTACGGCCAGTCAAAAAACACCTATGGACGTTAGCAATCTACAGGCCACCTACATCGAGACCTGTGCAAAAACTTCAAAGGGGGGAAAAGTGTTGTGACTCTCTGATCTTTCAAAGTGCCGCCGTGCAGTTACGTGCGTCCTCTACATGCGGCGCTGTCTGCCAGCCGTGCAGCAGCAACGCCACCTAAGCGGCCAGCCAGCCAGCCAGCAGCCGCTAGACTCGGACTCAGTTATGATTTGACTGTTAAAGTGTACACACGTCTTACTCTGTTTACTTGATCTGTGACTTTCATGTAGTGCGTCATCCTTGAAATATATTTGTTCAACTTGAACTTATAACAGGTACGTCCAACTGTATCAGTTATTAGGGCTTTTTCTCATTCCATTCACACATGGGGTGTGGGAACAATGATTGTTTAAATGCCTCCCTGTGTGCTGTAATTAATATTATCTTGTCTTCATGATCCCTTTGGGAGTGGTATGTAGGGGGTTGTAGTATATCTCTAGTTCATCATTTATAGCCGGTTCTTGAAACTTCATTAGTAGACTATAACAGGATAGAGGATACTGAATGTCCACAGAGAGTGACAGAAATAAAAACAGTGTCTACATTCAAGGAAGCAATATTTAAATTTTTAATGACCAACTGCTATTATAGTATAAATGAATATCTGCAGTAACCTTGTAGTAAGTAACTACATTCATTTACTATATGTTAATAGTACCATAAATCAAATGCTTGTCACAGCCCCAATGTTAATTTTTCTGAACAAAAGCATTAAATCAATTATTTACTTGTAATGTATTTCATGTAAACGATCTTTCTTATACTTTTATATTATTACAATAATCAAAGTTGTATTGCCCAAAAATATTGTGATGGGTACAATGAACCATTGTATTTTGTAGGAAACTGTACACCCTTATCTTATTTTTGTTATACTATGTTCTTTGACAAAATACATACAATGTACATTGTCACTGGATGAATAAACTCCTACTACGAATGGTCACAGGTTTGTTTGACCCATGGGAGAATGTTACTGAGATGTTGAAAGAACTGAACTGGCAGACTCATGAAAATAGACAGAAATTATTCCGAGAAATACTACTAATAAATTTCCCAGAACCGCCTTTAAATGACGACTCTAGGAATATACTATAACCCCTACATATGACTCTCATATGGATTATGAGGATAAGATTAGATTAATTACAGCATGCATTGAGGCATTTGAACCATCATTTTTTCCATGCTTCATTCGTGAATGAAATGGGAAAAACCTGCCATGCACTTCACAGTAGTTTGCAGAGTATAGATGTAGATTTGGACAGTAAATGTCTGTCTTCAAGTCTCTGTCAGTTTCTGATCTATATTTATCTAATACTGATTCAAACTTGAACACACTTCATGTGGGTCAGTCAGTTATTTCCCTTGTGCTGTAAGTACTATGTTACCACTTGCTGTCTTATTTAATTCATTCTGGTTTGTATTTATGTGTATGGAGTGTGTAACTAATCAGACTGTTTTAGAAATATTTGATGAAGTTCCAATTTGATGTTTTTAACAACTAGATTTTCTTGTCTTGTCATCCCGCTATATTCTTTCTTCATACGCTCATACATTTCACAGTTCTCTTGACTGTTACACTTACAATATCGTTCACACAAATCTTTTAAATCTAGGATTTGTAATTTCTCTGCTGATTCATTTCTTATTGTATCTTACATTTACGTTTTTCTAGACCTTTCGAGAAGCTGTATTTATGTGGCGACTTAAGGCTGAGATGAAAGTTTCCACTTTTCATGCACATCCTTGCTATATATAGCCTTCTGATCTGACTAACATTCCCAGTGTTCCAGTTTACATTATTTTTATTTATTTTGAATTCCATACATTCATATCACAAAGATGTGGAATGAGACTGATGTAAACTACTATGGAGATAGAATAAGCAAATTTACATCAACAAAAATGTAGCAGATTGGAGAGTATGCTTAAAAGGTGAAGTAAAATTAATAAGGTAGCCTATAGTTTAAGTAAAAGTGGCATAAATTAATGGGATAACTTAAGAGATGCTTCAAGTACACATGACAGAAATTACTGAGAATAACTTAAGGTACAGAACAAAATAATATTCATACATTGACCAATGAAAGTAGGAAGATGAATAATGGCTAGCACATTAATAACAGAAAGCCTCAAAACAAATACAATTGTCAATACAAATTTACAAAAAATATTAATTGATTAATCTTTGTGTATTCATCACGAGAGTAGAATGACTTTTCCATAAGGTATTTTCTAAATTTATGTTTAAATGTAGGCACGACATTCATGTGGACTTTAATAATCAATGGAAGAGAACTGAAAACTTTTGTGGCAGAATAGTGGTCACCGTTTTGTACTAGACATAGATGTTTAGATCTTCATGTAAATCATTTTTAGACCTTGTACTGTGGTCATCGTATGCACTATTAGATGTGAAAAGAGAACAATTATTAGAGACAAAATTCATCAAAGAGAATGTGTATTGAGATGTGGTGGTTAACATCTGAAGCTTAAGTAACAGTTTTCTGCAAGAACATACTGGATGAATGCCATTCATGATTTTAATTGGTTTCTTTTGTGCAATTTTTTTGGTGTCGTTGAAGTATGATTACCCCCAAAATTATACCATATGACATGATAGAGTGAAAATAGTCAAAATAAGCAGCTTTGATAGCTTTTGTATCACCAGCAGGGCTAATTATACGTAGGGCATAAGGTGCCATTTACATCCCCAACAGGGTTAATTATACGTACACATTAGTTGCCACACAGTCTTTTTTGAAGATCGTGTATATGCCTGGACCAATTAAACTTGATATCAGTTATAATGTTCAGGAACTTAGAAGGTTCACAATGTAATACACCGGGTGATCAAAAAGTAAGTATAAATTTGAAAACTGAATAAATCACGGAATAATGTAGATAGAGAGGTACAAATTGACACACAAGCTTGGAATGACATGGGGTTTTATTAGAACCAAAAAAATACAAAAGTTCAAAAAAATTCCGACAGATGGCGCTTCATCTGATCAGAATAGCAATAATTAGCATAACAAAGTAAGACAAAGCAAAGATGATGTTCTTTACAGGAAATGCTCAATATGTCCACCATCATTCCTCAACAATAGCTGTAGTCAAGGAATAATGTTGTGAACAGCACTGTAAAGCATGTCCGGAGTTATGGTGAGGCATTGGCGTCGGATGTTGTCTTTCAGCATCCCTAGAGATGTCGGTCGATCACGATACACTTGCGACTTCAGGTAACCCCAAAGCCAATAATCGCATGGACTGAGGTCTGGGGACCTGGGAGGCCAAGCATAACAAAACTGGCGGCTGAGCACACATCATCACCAAATGACGCGCGCAAGAAATCTTTCACACGTCTAGCAGTATGGGGTGGAGAGCCATCCTGCATAAACATCGTACTTTCCAGCAGGTGTTTGTCAGCCAGGCTGGGGATGATGCAATTCTGTAACATATTGGCGTACCTCTCACCCGTCACAGTAGCAGTTACAAAACCAGAATCATGCATTTCCTCAAAGAAAAAAGGCCTGATAATGGTAGATGTGATAAATCCAACCCATACCGTGACTTTCTCGACGTGCAATGGAGTTTCCACGACAGTTCTAGGATTTTCAGTAGCCCAAATTCTGCAGTTGGGGGCATTGACAGACCCTCGATGCATGAAATGAGCTTCGTCAGTCCACAACACGTTACTCAACCAATCGTCATCTTCTGCCATCTTTTGAAATGCCCACACTGCAAATGCCCTCCGCTTCACTAAATCACCAGTTAACAGTTCATGATGCAGATAGAATTTGTACGGATAGCATCGGAGGGTACGCCTAAGTGCCAACCAAACAGTAGTGTATGGAATGCCGGTGCAACGTGCGACTGCACGAGCGCTGACTTCCCCGTGCATAGACGAAAACGCTACAGTCTCCATTTCCTCCTGAACTGTCTCAGCAGCACTATGCCTTGTGCTCAGTCGGCCACTACGGGGTCTATCATCTTAACAACCCATGGCTTCGAACTTCGAAATCATTCTCGTCACAGCTGCATTTGTCAATGGACCTTTACCCGTTTGAATCCCCTTCTGATAATACGGCTTCACTAAAAGCGCCTTTTCAGGTAACATCAACATGCTGCGACTGCTGGTGCATCTGATTCTCTCTCTCACTGCAGCTCCTTTTATATACAATTGTAATTCTAATAAAACCCCATGTCATTCCAAGCATGTGTGTCAATTTTTACCTTTCTATCTACATTATTTCGTGGTTTATTAAGTTTTCAAATTTATACTGACTTTTTGATCACCCGGTATTTTTGTTATCACAGCTCATTTTCTTCTTTAATTACATGAAATTGCAGGTATTGAGTTTTTGTCAATACAGTATTTAGTTTCAACACATTATACATAAAACAGTGTAAAATGCCTACAAGTTACATTTAGTTTCTAGTACACTGATTGTTTGCCTTTCAAGTAGTATAGTAGTGTCATTAATACAAAGACAACTAAACAAGCAGAAAGATCTGTATGTTCAGTACAGTAGATAAAACATCTGTAGTGTCATATCTCAGTGACGAACTCAAAATTTTCAGCACAGAGAAGTAGTATGTAGAGGAACTCTGGCTCAAGTTTCAAAGAATACTTAGCCATGCACTGGAACTTCCATGGTATACACTCACTGTAAAGAAACTTCTGAAGAAACAGATTACTGCATAACATGAGTAAAACAAAAGATAAAGCTATAGTTACAGAGATGCTGAATGAAACATGTTTGGCTGTGAAGAGAGCAATGTGTGATGCCTTCAGTGACTATGATAGCAGAATATTGTCAAGTGATCTTTCACAGAACCCAAAGAAATTATGGTCGTAAATAAAGGCTGTTAGTGGCCAGTCCCTAGTGATTGAGACATCAAAAGCTGAAAAGCTTAATTGCATTTTCAAATGTTCCTTCACAAAACAAAATCTGGGAGAATTGCCCCACTTTAATCCTCATACCACTGAAAAGCCGGATGAAATAAGTATCAGTGTCTGTGGTGTTGAGAAATGGCTGAATTTGTTAAAATTGAACTAAGCTTTGGGGCCCAATGGAATCTCTGTCTGAGCGTGACTGAGTTAGCCTCTCTTCTAAATGTAATCTATCATTGATTCCTGAAACAAAAAATCGTGCCCAGTTCTTGTAAAAAAGTACAGGTCACACCCGTCTACACGAAGGGGAGCAGAAGTGATCCACAGAACTGCCATCTAATATCCTGGACATCGGTTTGTTGTAGAATCTTAGACTCTATTCTGAGCTCAAACATGAGAACTCAAACAGAGTGACCTCCTCAATGCAAACCAGTATGTATTCCAAAAACATCGATTTTATGAAAAACAACTCGCACTTTTCTCACGACACACTGAAAGCTTTAGATCGAGGCATTGCAGTACTTCTCAATTTCCAGAAAACATCTGATGCAGTACCACACCTATATATATTGTCAAAAGTACAATAATATGGGACATCAAGTGAAATTTATGACTGGATTGAGGACTTTTTGGTAGGGGAAGCAACACGTTATATTGTATGAACAGTCATCGTCTGATGTAGAAGTAATTTCAGGTGTGCCCAGGGAAGTGTGTTGGGCCCTTGCCATTCATGCTGTATATTAACGACATTGCAGACAATATTAATAGGAAAATCAAGCCTTTTGCAGATGATGCAGTCATCTATAATGAAGTACTATCTGAAAGAAGCCAAATAAATATCCAGTCAGGTCTCGATAAGATTTCAAAGTGGCACAGTGACTGGCAACTTGCTTGAAATGTTGAGAAATGTAAAACTGTGAACTTCACAAAACAAAAAAATGTAGTATCCTGTGACTAATATCAGTGAGTCACTGTTGCAATCGACCAAGGATGTAACACTTTGTAGGGATATGAAATGGAATTATCACATAGGTTCAGTTTTGGATAAAGCAAACAGTAAACTTAGGTTTACAGGTAGAATACTGGGGAAGTGCAGTCAATCTACAAAGGAGACTGCTTTCAAATCAGTCGTGTGACCAGTTCTAGAATACTGCTCAAGTGTGTGATAATAATAATAATAATTATTATTATTATTTTATTGTCATTCAGCTGATTACAGCAATAGACAAAGTCAAGAGCATATATTTCTACATAAACTACTATATTACATCTAAAAACAAAGATAATGTGACTTACCAAACAAAAGTGCTGGCAGGTCGATAGACACACAAACATACACACAAAATTCTAGCTTTCGCAACCAACGGTTGCTTCGTCAGGAAAGAGGGAAGGAGAGGGAAAGACAAAAGGATGTGGGTTTTAAGGGAGAGGTAAGGAGTCATTCCAATCCTGGGAGGGGAAAGACTTACCTTAGGGGGAAAAAAGGACGGGTATACACTCGCGCACACACACACATATCCATCCACACATATACAGACACAAGCAGACATGTTCGTGTGTGTGTGTGTGTGTGTGTGTGTGTGTGTGTGTGTGTGTGTGTGTGTGTGTGTGTGTGTGTGTGTGTGTACCCGTCCTTTTTTCCCCCTAAGGTAAGTCTTTCCGCTCCCAGGATTGGAATGACTCCTTACCCTCTCCCTTAAAACCCACATCCTTTCGTCTTTCCCTCTCCTTCCCTCTTTCCTGACGAAGCAACCGTTGTTTGCGAAAGCTAGAATTTTGTGTGTATGTTTGTGTGTCTATCGACCTGCCAGCGCTTTCGTTTGGTAGGTCACATCATCTTTGTTTTTAGATATATTTTTCCCACGTGGAATGTTTCCCTCTATTATATTCATAAACTACTATATTTGATTGGAATGACTCCTTACCCTCTCCCTTAAAACCCACATCCTTTCGTCTTTCCCTCTCCTTCCCTCTTTCCTGACGAGGCAACAGTTTGTTGCGAAAGCTTGAATTTCGTGCGTATGTTTGTGTTTGTTTGTGTGTGTATCGACCTGCCAGCACTTTCGTTCGGTAAGTCACATCATCTGTGTTTTTAGATATATTTTTCCCACGTGGAATGTTTCCCTCTATTATAAACTACTATATTGGTTTACATAAAATAGGTACACATTAGAATACAGTATTTTCATGTTCAAAAAATTCGTTAGTGGTGTAAAACTTGATTGTTCACTAGTAGCTTGTATAATTTAGCTTTAAAAATATTTACAGGCAGTTCTTTCAAGTCAGCACTTACTCTATTGAACATCCTTAGTCCAAGAACTAGGTAGGAGTTCTGCGATTTTGATAATCTATGATACGGCACATCTACAGATGTTCTGTTTCTTGTATTATGGCTATGAATATCACTTCTCAACACATAATTAGAGACACTATTTGTAATGTACAATAAAACATTGTAGATGAATAAGTTTACTACTGTAATATATTGCAATTTAATAAACAGATGTTCATAAAGTTCTGTTTTATCAGAATCCGTTATTGTTCTTATTACTTTCTTCTGTAAAAGTAAAATGTCATTTACATGACAGCTACTACCCCACAGTAAGATTCCATAAGAGATGATGCTTTGGAAGAAGGCAAAATATGCTGATCGCACATAGTCATTGGGAACATGTATTTTTAAATTTCTAATTAGAAATATAACTCTTGAAAGCCTCGTCAATATATTTTTAATGTGTGGTTCCCATGTCAATTTACTGTTAAGAGTAACACCCAAAAATTTTACAGTTTCTATTTCTTTGTGATTAGGGATCTCTTTGATGCTAAAGTGTCTGGGTTTTGCTTTCATTTAGTAAGAAGCCATTACCTTTGAACCATAATGAGGACTGAGCAAGGGTATTTTCGGTCAGTGTTTTCAGTGTACCTAGATCAGAGGTTTTATGTAGAAAAGTTGTGCCATCAGCATACAATATTGTGTGAGAATTTATGAACGAGGGAAGGTCATTAGTCATTAGTATAAACAGTAAAGGTCCAAGCACCGACCCTTGAGGCACTCTGTATCTAATATTAACCAAATCTGATTTCTCCCTACCAATGCACACAACTTGTTGACGGTTCTCTAGAAAAGACCTGAAAATATTTATACTGTTGTCATCAAAACCATAATAAACTAGCTTATTCAGCACAGTGCCATGCTCTACACAGTCAAAGGCTCTGCTCAGGTCACAAAATGTAGCCTGGGCACAGTCCCTAGCCTCGAACACATCTAGGACTAATTTTATGAGGGAGTCCATTACATCTGTTGTGGATTTACCTTTCCTAAATCCAAACTGTTTATCACTAATTACATTTAGTTTACACAAGCAGACACTAACTTGCTCATACATAATTATTTCTAAAAATTTTGAAAAAGCTGGGGTTATGGATATAGGTCTTTAACTAGTAGTACAGTTCTTTCCCCCTTCTTTATATATGGGCACAACTATAGAAAATTTTAGTATGTCTGGGAACTTACTTTCAACTAGGCATTTGTTAACACAAAAAGTTATAGGATAAATCACACAATCAATAACATCTTTCAACAAATTACATGACATATCATAGTAATCAACATTAACTGAAGGGTTGAAATTTTTCACTATTTTTAGTATATTATTTGGGCTCACCTCTGTGAAAGTGAAGGTGCTTGAGGGAAGCTTTTCAAAGCAGCTGTCCATAATGCTAAGTGCATTTTCAGGGGGTTTGTTAATTGAACTACTAATTTCTTCAATGGACTGAATGCAATATTTATTAAATTCTTCTGGGGTAATGACAATTTCCTCTTTGTGTTTAGTGTGTGCAATGGAGTTTATTACACTCCAGGCCTTTTTGCATTTATTGTTAGACTTTTCAATGTTTACTGTGTTATGCAGTTTCTTTGCTTCATTTATTGCCTTGCTATACGCTTATTTATCTTTAGCATACAGTTCTTTATAAAGTTCTGATTTACTGGTTTTGTACAGACTAGAACAGTATTTTTCAGTTGCCCTAACTGTGGGGTATACCATTCCTTCGTTTTCCTTTTCTTGTAATTACTTCTAATATTCATTGTACATTTTTTCAGAAGGATGTTATTTTCAAATATATTTAAAAATACAGAGAAAAACTTGGTGAAAACAATATCAGCTGAACAGTGTTGAAGCCTAATAAAACGTGTGTCCCAAATGAAATAGGTGAGGGCATGTCTAAACCTACCCATCCTCTCTCTGCTCAATGGCCTAGTAATCACAATTTTAGATTCTAGTTTGGTGCAGTCTGAAGTTACATTATTAAGACTAAGATATGCTGCATCATGATCTGAGTAAAGGAAACTAATTACATCAGTGGACATAGAAGTTCTCTTAATATTTGTAAATATATTGTCTAGACAGGATGAGCCTCTGGTAGGTTTTTGAAATTAACATAGTACAGGTTAAATTGTTGGAGCACATTTTTGAGCTCTGTCACAGTTTTGCTGTCCTGCTGGATATCAAAATTTGAATTGATATCCCCTCCAATGACAAAATTGTATTTTTTCCATTTTGGTACACATATGAACATTAAGAGTTCCTCAAGTTTCTCCAGAAAGATATGGGGGTCACCATAGGTGGCCTGTACACTACTACCACCATTAGCTTAAGGCTCTCAATTATTTGACCTGATATTTCAAAATGCATTTCGTCACTAAGGGTATTGAGATCTATCCTGCCACAGTTTGGTGCAAGAAGTTTTTTTTGCATATATTGCTACTCCACCACGTAAGTGCTGTTTTCTGCAATAGCAACTAAGTAGTGTGTAATCATCCAATACTTTTTACCCAAGCTCATCCTCTTTACACCAATGTTCACTTAAACATTTTCATTTGTAAATTCGTTGACTATTACGTTTTTATCGGCCATACCCTGAATATTGTGGTAGCATATTTGAAACTCTACTTTAGGCACTTCTTTTTTTTTTTTTTTTGCATATTCTCTTAGTTGACATAGGACCAACAGGGAATACTGAATGTATACACAGGAGGGTAGCACGAATGGTTACATGCCTGTTTAATCCATGGGATAGTGTCACAGAGATACTGAAGGAGCGGAACTCTAAGATAGACGTAAAGTATCTGAGACACTCTGTTAACAAAGTTTCAAGAACCGGCTTTAAATGATTACTCAAGGAATATGATACAACCCCCAACACGTCGAGCACATAGGGATCGTGTGGATAAGATTACAATAATTACCACACGCACCGAGGCACTCAATCAATCATTCTCCCTCCATACGTGAATGGAACGGGATGAAACCCTAAAAACTGATAAAATTTTACGTACATTCTGTCTTGCAGCTCAAGGGTATTTGCAGAGTATAGATGAAGATGAAGATGTAGACCTGCACCAAGAGTAACTTTGCTTTCAGTGTTTGTACAATGTTGGAACCTGTTTTTTTTTTCTTTTTTTTTTAAAAAAAGGGAAAATATCAGTAAATAGCTAGTTTTATCTACTCACAAGATCTGTATGCAGCAGATACGACTCTGCAATTGGTAATCTTCAACTCAAAGCCTTGCCTTGTTGTACAATGATATTATTAATAATAATAATAATCTTTGTAGACGAAAAAGATAACAATCAAGAATACTTAAAAATATTTACACCAAAATTCGCCGGCAAATGATATGTAAAAAAATGTATTGGCGTTTTTCATTTAAATAGAGTACATAACGGGCAAAAATGGTACGAGAGAAATACTTTCTTTAATATACCTGTGTGTGACGTATTTTAATTTGGCGCCTTCGATATTCGCTTGTTTTATTGTTATGTGTTTGGTCACTTTGCGCAAGTTGCTCGTGTTTTGTCTATCGAAGTTCGACGGTAGAGACAGGGGGAAGTGTGTAACCATCCTATTCGTCGGACATAGTCTCACATACAACCGCGCTCTGCGGTAGCCAGGTAAGTTTAGTAATTACAGTATATACTATCAGTGTATAATCATTGCCACAGATTTAATTTTTAGATTAACTAGTTTTGGATTTTAGCAGCACTATTAATAACTGGAAGTATTCCGTCATTGTATCATTATGACGGTGTGTCATAACGAATCACGCTATGTTGTTTAGTGCCAAATAACGGAAGCGTGCCTCTGGTTTAAGAAGTTACCAGAAAAAAACTTAATTCCCAAAGATGCCATAGAGCGCAATTCCAGAAAGTAAACATATATTGGGAGAATTTCTGTATTCTACACACTTCATTTAAATTGGCAGTGTCCCTTCGTATTGTACTCACATTCTTTGTTCTGTGAAACGCAACGAAAACTTTAACAAGAATTCGTAAGTTGAAATGTTTTTAATAATCATTTTTTAAGTTTTGTAGAGAAAATAGGATCCAGCTATTCATTAGAAAGTGCAAGGCGGTATATGGAAGAGGCAGTACCTACGCAATTTGATAAAATTGAAATTATACCCACCTCTCCTACTGAAATTAGGTAAATAATAAATTCACCCAAAAATAAAAGCTCACATGGAATTGATGGCATTTCTAACAGCCTACTAAAAGCTTGTCCCCAATAAATGAGTGGGATTCTCAGTCACACATGTAGTAGCTCACTGAAACAGGGCATTTTCCCAGATAAACTGAAATACGCTATTGTTAAACCATTGCATAAAAAAGGGGATAGATCTGGTGCTAACAACTACCGCACAATCTCACTTCTGACCACTTTATCTAAAATTCTTGTAAAAGTAATATTTTAAAGAGTAACATCACATATTTGTAAGAATGAAGTAGCCTACTAACAAAATGTCAATTTGGTTTTCGGAAAGGCTTTTCTATAGAAAAAGCTGCATCTGCTTTCACTGATCAAATATTAAATGTATTGAATAACCGAACATTAGCCATTGGGATATTTTGTGATCTCTTAAAGGCTTTTGATTGTGTGGATCGTGGTATTCTTCTTGATAAGCTTAAGTATTGTGGTATGAGTGGAACCGTGCACAAATAGTTTAATTCATATTTAACTGGAAGAATGCAGAAGGTTGAAAATAACAGTACAGATAGTCTGCAAAAACCAGCAGAGTCCTCTAACTGGGAGGTATCAAGAATGGTGTCCCACAGGGTTCAGTCTTGAGTCTCTTATTGTTCTTAATATAGGCCTATGTTAATGACTTGCCACACTATATTCGTGAAGATGCAAAGCTAGTTTAATTGCTGACACAAGTATAGTAATCACACCCAACAAGCAAGGATCAGCGAGGAAATTGCAAATGTCTTTCATAAAATTATTAACTGGTTCTCTGCAAATGGACTCACTAAATTTTAAGAAAACACAGTTTAAACAATTCTGTACAGTAAATGGCCTAACACCATTGATAAATATAGACTATGAACAGAAGTCTGTTGCTAAGGCAGAATACTCCAAATTTCTGGGTGTGTGCATTGATGAGAAATTGAATTGGATGGAACACATCAATGATCTGAAATGGTTAGATTCAGCTACTTATGCTATTAGGGTTATTGCAAATTTTGGTGACAAAAATATCAGTAAATTAGCCTACTATGCCTATTTTCATTCACTGCTTTCATATGGCATATTTTGGGGCAATTTGTCATTAAGAGAGAAAGTATTCATTGCACAAAACCGTGTAACCAGAATAATAGCTGGAGCCCACCCAAGATAGCCTTGCAGACATTTATTTACCATCGAAATACTTATATTCATTTATGAAATTTGTCATTAATAACCCACCTGAATTCAAAAATAACAGTGAAGTGCATAGCTACAACACTAGAAGAAAGGATTATCTTCACTATTCTGGATTAAATCTCTCTTTGACACAGAAAGGGGTGAATTATGCTGCCACAAAAATCTTTGGTCATTTGCCAAATAGTATTAAGTCTTACATATAGCCAACCAACATTTGAAAGCAAATTAAAAGAATTTAGGAATGACAACTCCTTCAACTCTATAGATGAATTCTTAGATATTAAATAGTGACTGAAAAAAAATCACAGTGACACGTTGCACATCATTACGAAATGTTGTATTTGTGATCTATGGAACAAGGATTTATGTATGTATGTAGGAATGAATGAATATGACTGCGTTGTAGATCCTAGGCACTTTGAACACACATGCATTGTAGGTTGCAGAGTAAAGAGTGAAGCGCAGTTTGAGTCTTAACTGTTTATGTAGAAAACTCGGTCATACTATGTTAAGACAATGTAATGCTAAAGGAACTGCACTGTGGAAATGATTCTCTATTTGATGTAAATTTCCTCTCCCAAAAAGAACTTTTTTCTTGTGTCCATAATGAACAAACATTTTTAAAAAAAATGTTGTTACTATCATTAATGTATCTTACTTGTGAAGAAATAT
Organism: Schistocerca nitens; assembly: GCF_023898315.1. NCBI lineage: Eukaryota > Metazoa > Arthropoda > Insecta > Orthoptera > Acrididae > Schistocerca > Schistocerca nitens. Next base: position 144,040,823 of record NC_064625.1, read on the forward strand.
CAGAAGTAGCTTGAGAGACTGATTAGGCCTTTCCTCTATAAATGATACCCTTGGTTGAATTAAAAACACCTTGTTGTGTAGACTTGCAGTCAGGATTTCCTCAGGGATGACAAAAAAGTTTGAAATGTTATCTCTGTGTAGTAGAGTCCTGACTTAGTTACTGGTGTTCACCTTTCAATGTGCAGTCAGATTACATATATGCCCAGTTGGATAAATTCAGTTTTTGTTTTATTTGTTGGACACATGTCACTTTGATTTATGGGGACACCTTCAGTAGCAGTATGTCTGCCAAATCAAACTGTAAATATTCAGTGCACATAAACATTTGTTAAATACTAATAATATTGCTAGCATCATGTAGAATCTACATTGTAGATACATCTAAAAACAAAGATGATGTGACTTACCATACGAAAGCGCTGGCAGGTCGATAGACACACAAACATACACACAAAATTCAAGCTTTCGCAACAAACTGTTGCCTCATTGGTCAGTCCCATGCACCTTCCCACCACCACCAACTCCAGTCCTGTAACCCGGAAGGTGTACACGATCAAAGGCAGAGCCACGTGTGAAAGCACCCACGTGATTTACCAACTGACCTGCCTACACTGTGACGCATTTTATGTGGGAATGACCAGCAACAAACTGTCCATTCACATGAATGGTCACAGGCAGACAGTGTTTGTTGGTAATGAGGAACACCCTGTGGCTAAACATGCCTTGGTGCACGGCCAGCACATCTTGGCACAGTGTTACACCGTCGGGGTTATCTGGATACTTCCCACTAACACCAACCTATCCGAACTCCGGAGATGAGAACTTGCTCTTCAATATATCCTCTCTTCTCGTCATCCACCAGGCCTCAATCTCCGCTAATTTCAAGTTGCCGCCACTCATACCTCACCTGTCATTCAACAACATCTTTGCCTCTGCACTTCCGCCTCGACTGACATCTCTGCCCAAACTCTTTGTCTTTAAATATGTCTGCTTGTGTCTGTATATGTGTGGATGGATATGTGTGTGTGTGTGCGAGTGTATACCCGTCCTTTTTTCCCCCTAAGGTAAGTCTTTCCGCTCGCGGGATTGGAATGACTCCTTACCCTCTCCCTTAAAACCCAAATCCTTTCGTCTTTCCCTGTCCTTCCCTCTTCCCGATGAGGCAACAGTTTGTTGCGAAAGCTTGAATTTTGTGTGTATGTTTGTGTTTGTTTGTGTGTCTATCGACGTGCCAGCGCTTTCGTTTGGTAAGTCACATCATCTTTGTTTTTAGATGTATAAATATAAACATGTTTAGACACCCACCCCCATACAAAACCACGCAAAACGACGAAAAAAACCGACATCACTCCCCAAATACCACTCAACACAATATCATCTGGAATCGAACACTTCCCTTGACATATATAGCTCAACAGCAGCTCCCGATCTCATAAATTGGCATCGAACACTTCCCTTGACCTATACAACTCAACAGCAGTTCCCGATCCCATAAATTCGGATTGAACACTTCCCTTGACCTATATAGCTCAAAAACATCTCCAGATACCAATACCAATAGCCACACATTGGGATCGAACACTTCCCTTGACCTGTTATCCTTACATCTCCACATACAGCCGTCCCTGGTCCGAGATGCAGGAACTTTAAGTAAGCCTCATTTCTTCACGACATACTGAACACTTCACGACTTCATCCAAAAATCCGAATAGTTGAAGAAATTTTTTTAGAGACAACGCACTGTCCCCCATCATAGCCGACAACCGAAAACTGTTGATCCTGTCAGTCATATCCATACCTACCAAAGACATAAAAAAAAGGCAATTTACCAAAATTCACACGCGACGCCACACTCGCAAACTAAACCAAAAACATCACCTGACACACCACCAGAGAGCACCACCGATCGCATCAAAACGACACCTACAAACACGCCACTCTCACAAACTAAATTCCGAGCCATCGTGACGTCACACATCACAACATCCTTACGTCACGGGTCAAAGCCGATGGGGTGGGATCGGACGCTTCGGTCGACCCAAATTTTGTTAATTGTTGGCTTCTGATGTTGATGTGTGAGCAGTTTGTTAGCTCCACATTTTGGAAGAAAGAATTTTTTTCCTTTATTTATTGGTCAGTTGAACACATTTATGGTTTATTAAGTTGTTTTGTCATTTCCAAATAAGATTATAATGAAACTTCCTGGCAGATTGAAACGGTGTGCCAGGCCGAGACTCGAACTAGAGGCCTTTGCCTTTCGCGGGCAAGTGCTCTTACCACTAGAGGCAGATTAATCTGCCAGGAAGTTTCATATCAGTGCACACTCCGCTGCAGAGTGGAAGTCTCATTCAAGATTATAATAATGAAATTACTTAATTTCAACCCACAGAAGAACCATTGCATGTTTACATTTGTTCCGTAAGAAATTGTGAAGAGGGGTAGGTGGATACAGGTACTGAATGGGGATAGCAAAAAGTAGAATGATATTCCATATCACGTTTTGGAAAATGTCAAGGACCTACTTAAAGTGTTCAGATTGTGGTTTATGCTGTAAATGATATCAGTGGCTGTGTGTGATGTTATAAATCAAGTTAAAACATTTAGGGAATGAGAAGCAGCCTATGGTGTCCCATGTCATATGACACACTATTAAAGGGTGGGATTGGTATATTTTTGAGGGTTTAGATGGCCATCCTGGTGAGTGTTATCAGATCTTCACAAAAAGCTGTTTCTGTATTTTTCTGAAGAAATGTGAGCCCCATCAAAAGTGCCAAGAGTGCTAGAGATCCATTTGTAGTTTACACCTTCTACAATGAAATAATTTTATTAAATTTGTAGGTCAAAAGATAATGAGAGATCATGATTTGCTGCAGTTGCTGTTTTGGTTTGTGTTGGTGCAGATGACACTTACCACGATGTTGCGGTTCAGATTCAATGGACTGAAGGTACTGCCTATCCAAGGACACTCCCCCCCCCCAGAAACTGTTGGGATGGAGGAGCCTTAAGTTTCATCAGTGGTTTGCTACTGCTTTTATCCCCCACATACAAAAATACTATACAAATCACACATTGCACAACCAAAGCCCACTTTTGGTTGACATGCAGCCAAGTTAGTATAAGATTAGTGGAAATTTAGTGCTCTTGCCGAGTCATTTATGTGGCGGACTATAGCCTCTTCTCAAATTTGTTTTGCCCTGTTAAAACGAAATGGGAATAAAAAGCTTAGCTTTATATTTTTGTGTTTGTGCATCCTGTTTGTGCACTGACGAGTATGCTGCTTACTATCTCAGTTTTAATGTTACTTGGTAACTGTCCTTCAAATATCACTTATCTGCATCTGTTTTAATGTTATTTGATAACTGCCTTTCAAATATGACTTATCTACATCTACACTCTGGAAACCATGGTGAAGCGTATGACAGTGTATATCCCATTGCACCAGTTATTAGGGTTTCTTCGTGTTTCATTCACGTATGGAGTGTGAGAAGAATGATTTTTTGAATGCCTCTGTGCATGCAGCAATTACTCTAACGTTATCCTCAAGATCCCTATGTGAGCGATACGTGGGGGCTGTAGTAATCATTTAAAGTTGATTTTTGAAACACCATTAATAGACGGTCTTGGGGTAATTTACGTATATCTTAGTCTTCCAGTTCAGTTCCTTCAGTATCTCTGAGACTCGTACCACTGTATACATTCAGTATCCCCTGTTAGTCCTATCTGGTACTTGTCCCACACATTTGAGCTATATTCTAGAACCGGTCACATGACTGATTTGCAAGCAGTCTGATTTGTAAATAGATAGAATTTCCCTAGTATTCTACCAATAAACCGAAGTCTACCAACTGCTTTACCCACCAGTGAGCCTATGTGACCATTACATTTCATATCCGTACTAAGTGTTACACTGAGGTATTTCTTTGAGTTGCCTGGCTCCAACAGTGACTCATTGATACATAGGCTGCTATGTTTTTTGGTTTTGTGAAGTTCACAAAATTTTACATTTCTGAACATTTAAAGCAAGTTGCCAAACTCTGTTTCACTTTGAAATCTTATTGAGACCTGACTGAATAGTAATGCAGCTTATTTCAGATAGTACTTTGTTGTAGATAACTGCATTATCTCCAAAAAGCTGTAATTTCCTAATAATATTGCCTGCAATGTCATTTATATACAACATGAACAGCAAGGGCCCAACACACTTCCCTGGGGCACACCTGAAGTTACGTCTACGTCTGACAGTTACACTCTATCCCAGATAACATGTTGCTTCCTCCCTAACAAAAAGTCCTCAATCCAATCACAAATTTCACGTGATATCCCATACGATTGTACTTTTGACAATATGTGTAGGTGTGGTATTGCGTCAGATGTTTTTCGGAAGTCAGAAACACTGCATTTACTCGACTGCCTTGACCTAAAGCTTTCAGTATGTCATGTGAGAACAGTGTGAATTGGTTTACACAAGATCGATGTTCTTGGAGTTCGTGGTGGTTGGCATTGAGGTCACTCTGTTTGAGATCTCATGTTTGAGCTCAGAATAGTCTAAGATTCTACAACAAATCGATGTCAGGGATATTGGACAGTAATTCTTTGGATCACTTCTGCTCACCTTCTTGTAGACGGATGTGACCTGTGCTGTTTTCCAAGGACTGGGCACAGTTTTTGTTTGAGGAATCAACTGTAGATTACATTTATAAGAGGGACTAATTCATCTGCAAATTCAGTATAGGATCCAACAGGGGTTCCATTGCATCCCAAAGCTTTGTTCAGTTTTAACAAATTTGGCCATCTCTCAACACCACTGACTCTAATACTTACTTCATTCATCTTTTCAGTGGTGCAAGGATTAAATTGGGTCAGTCTTCTGGGTTTCCCTGGGTAACTGATCATTTGAAAACCGAGTTAAGCATTTCTGCTTTTGCTTTTGCTACTCTTATTTTGGTATTTTTAATGAATTCCTTTCAAAAATTGCTCATTCTGGAATTTTTGGTTGGAGTAATTGTAAGCACTGTTATAAGTCATTCAGGAAAATGTTCAGATGGCAAACCCATACCCAGTCCTCGCTTTAAGACAGCAGTTTCCATTTACCCCTGACCTTATGGGGTAAATGTAAACTTACAGCAGATTAATGAATCCAACAGTAGTATTTGTATTTCAGGCCTGTTGTGTCCTAAAATTAAAAAGTCATTTAAATTTTACAAGCTAGTAATTACTTCAAATCAATGTGAAAACTTCTCATAATCGTTTCCAATTACCCTGCCTGACCCGACATGTCTGTGACGAATTTCATATTGATACAAAGCTGGACGGGAAGCCACATGTTGTCAAGTGATTAAACTCTACAGTTTTATGTGTTACACATATGATTTCTGAGATGAAAATGTCAAAAAAGGGACTTTTCATATTTTTATTGGATTATACATCAGCTCTGAAACCTCTAGTTCATTGATCTTTAAAGAGTAGGACATTCTGACAGGGGCCTCTCTATACATTTACTCCCTAATCAAGTAATATCAACAACTCTGTAAATAAACTCAAAAGCAGAGGTTTACTGTAGGATTAGTAACTATATTATTTCTAACATATCTGGCAAAGTGTATTTTCAATGAAGGTGTGTTCCACGAATGTCTGAAAATGCCAATTACACTTCCAATTTATAAGAAAGGTGAAAGAAATAAGCCAAGCAATTACAGAGCCATATCAACAGTTCCCATTATGTCAGAAGTCTTAGAAAACAGTATACACATGCAAATTCACAATTATTTTTAAAGTAAAAAACTACTGAGTGATAGCAGTTTTGGTTTTCAATCTCAGCTACCAACAACAAAAGCAATAGGGTCTTCTCAGTAACATATATTAAGGATTTGAGAATGGGAAATTCACTTGCACAAAACAGATTTTCCCCCTGCGGGTCCGGGGTAAGAATAGGCCCGAGGTATTCCTGCCTGTCGTAAGAGGTGACTAAAAGGAGTTTCAAACGTTTCGGCCTTCCATGTGATGGTCCCCCTTGTGGTTTGACCTCCATTTTTCAAAATTCTACAGAAGTACGAGCCTTTTGGGGAAGGACACCTTACGTGGTGTACCACTGGTCCTCAGTGCACTAAGACCTTGGCACTCAGCATTGCACCGGCGTTGTAACCATACCCACTATTCCTCAAATTGGGCATAAACGCCTGATGGGTTGTCCAAGTTACGCCCATAGTGCATCTCCATCTGCACCAGCGATCATGATGGACTTTCCATGGCACCAGAAATCCAGCACGGTAGCCAGCCCGTTGTGGTGGGGTCGTCATGTACCCTCTAGGTTGTAGCCCCCTGACAACACAGGGATCGTACTGCTGATACCTGAGCTGCACCCTTCCCACGTCGGCCAAGGAGTAGATGCCCGTCTCCTTGGGGCATCAGGACTCCCGGCAACGGTCATCCTGCCAGGTGGCCCTTGCTGAGGCTGGGTGGCGCCCGTGGGGAGAGCCCCTGGTCGGAGTGGGTGGTATCGGGGCGGACGTTTCGCAGATGAAACGTCAACACGTATCAGGTCGCTCTGCGGCCGAGTCTTTCAAAAGAAAAGGTACCGTTTCTAGTTCTAGTTCTGGTTCTCCTGCCCTTTCCCCCTTGGCCACTCCATGGGAGGAGGGACAGGCCCGCCGGCTTGGGGCGAAGTACTTCCCCCGCTATTTGGTCTGTTCTCGAACCGATGGGGGGACATTCGCCACCTCCAAGCCCATGTTCTTTGTTCAGCACATTGAGGACATCTTCGGGGAAATCGAGGCTCTCAGCAAGATGCGTTCAGGGTCCGTTCTTATCAAGACCGCCTCCGCCACACAGTCGGCGGCACTCCAGGCTTGCGACCGCCTAGGGGACATCCCAGTGTCCATTGTCCCGCATCTGGCACTAAATAGGACGCAGGGGGTTATTTTTCATCGTGACCTCCTGCTACAATCTGATGAGCTCAGGGCCAACCTGGAGCGCCGAGGCGTGCATTTCTTCCGGCGAGTCCAGCGCGGCCCCAAAGACCGTCGCATCGACACCGGGGCCTTTATCCTCGCCTTCGAGGGGGACGTTCTCCCGGAGAAGGTAAAGGTGATGTGCTACCGGTGTGACTTGCGACCATACGTCCCGCCTCCTATGCGCTGTTTTAGGTGTTTGTGCTTTGGGCACATGTCGTCACGGTGTGAGGCTGAGCCCCTTTGTGGCGATTGTGGACGTCCTCTTCGTGAGGAACATACATGCACCCCACCACCTCGGTGCATTAATTGTCCTGGCGTCCACTCGCCTAGATCCTCAGACTGCCCCGCATATCAGAAGGAGAAGAAGATACAAGAAATCAAAACTTTGGATCGGCTCTCTTATTCTGAGGCCAGGAAGAAGTATGACCGCCTCCATCCCGTGCCATTGACCACTTCGTTTGCCTCAGTTGTGTCCACTCCTTCCGCGGTATCCTCACCCCTATCCTGTCACCCCTCCGCCTCCTCCGCCCATCAGGGGGCTCTGCCTCCGCCTCCCAAATCCTTCCCTTCCAAATCCTCCTCCCCCGTGGCCCCCACCCCCTCTGCCTCAGGGGCCACCCTTCCTCCTCCTCCTGCCCCCACGCCACCTGAGAAGCGATTCTCTTCTCAGGCGTCCATCGGGGAAACGTTCCGGACCCCAGCTTCCGAGGTCCGGCGTTCCAAAACGGACCTAGCGCGTGAGGACCTTCTTCGGGTCCAGCCCACCATCCCTGTGCCTCCTCGGCCTTCCAAGAAGGCCTCCAAGAAGAAGTCTCTATCCCCGTCTCCACCCCGGCGCGTTTCCTCTGACGCTCCATCCATGAGTCGCTGCTCCCGGCCGTCCTCAGTTTCGCCGGGACGCTCTGCTGCCAGGCTCTCAGCTGGCCTTTCGTCGGCAAATGATACTGCCCCTCCTACACAACCAGGGACAGCGGCCGCAGCTGGCGACGAGTCCATGGAACCGGATCCGCCTCCCGTCGGTTGTAGCGTTGTTCCCTCATAACCTGGCCCTACGCGGCCGTCGAGGTGACCAGCTCTTCCCCCGTCTCGTTCCCCCAACTTTTTGACTAGCGATGGCGTTGTTTCATTGGAACATAAGAGGTATTCGATCTAATCGGGAGGAATTACAACCGCTCCTCCGCCTGCACTGTCCGCTCGTCCTTGGTCTCCAGGAAACCAAGTTGCACCTGACTGACCGTATTGCCTTTACCCACTATACCTCGGAGCAGTATGACCTCACCCCTGTGGACGGTGTCCCAGCTCATGGTGGGGTCATGTTGCTCGTTCGGGACGATGTCTATTACCATCCCATCCCATTGACCACCCCACTCCAAGCAATAGCTGTCCGCATTACTCTTTCTGCTTTTACTTTTTCAGTTTGTACCATCTACACTCCACCGTCATCTGCTGTTAGTCGGGCTGACATGATGCACCTGATCGTTCAGCTTCCCCCGCCGTTTTTATTGTTTGGCGACTTCAATGCCCATCATCCCCTTTGGGGCTCTCCTGCATCCTGTCAAAGAGGCTCACTCTTGGCGGATGTCTTCAACCATCTCAATCTTGTCTGCCTCAATACTGGCGCCCCGATTTTCCTCTCGGACTCTACTCATACCTACTCCCACTTGTACCTCTCGATCTGTTCTACCACTCTTGCCAGTCGGTTCAAGTGGTATGTCCTTTCTGACACCTATTCGAGCGACCACTTCCCCTGTGTCGTTCGTCTCCTGCACCACACCCCATCCCCACGTCCTTCGAGCTGGAACATACTGAAAGCTGACTGGGGACTTTACTCCTCCCTGGCGACCTTTCCGGACCACGATTTTCCCAGTTGTGACAGTCAGGTCGAATACCTCACGGCTGTTATCATCAATGCTGCCGAACGTTCCATTCCTCGTACTACTTCTTCTTCACGTCGCGTTTCCGTCCCCTGGTGGAACGAGGCTTGTAGGGACGCTATCCGTGCTCGATGACGTGCTTTACGCACCTTTCGCCGCCATCCTACGTTGGCAAATTGTATACAATTGAATACAAACGACTCCGAGCGCAATGCCATAGAGTCATCAAAGACAGCAAAAAAGCTTGTTGGGCCTCTTTCACCAGCTCCTTTAACAGTTTTACTCCCTCTTCCGTCGTTTGGGGTAGCCTGCGCCGGCTGTCGGGCATTAAGGCCCACTCCTCGGTACCTGGCCTGACCTCAGGTAATGAGGTCCTTGTTGATCCTGTGGCTGTCTCCAACGCCTTTTGCCGCTTTTTCGCGGAGGTTTCAAGCTCCGCCCATTACCATCCTGCCTTCCTTCCCAGGAAAGAGGCAGAAGAGGCTCGGCGACCTTCCTTCCACTCGCTGAATCTGGAAACTTATAATTCCCCCTTTACTATGCGGGAACTCGAACGTGCGCTTGCACTGCCCCGGTCCTCTGCTCCGGGGCCAGATGCCATTCACGTTCAGATGCTGGCACACCTTTTTCCGGCGGGCAAAAGCTTCCTTCTTCGTACCTATAATCGCGTCTGGACCGAAGGTCAAGTCCCCATGCGTTGGCGTGACGCCGTTGTTGTTCCTATACCCAAACCCGGGAAGGATAGACACCTTCCTTCTAGTTACCGCCCCATTTCTCTTACAAGCTGTGTCTGTAAGGTGATGGAGCGCATGGTTAATGCTCGGTTAGTCTGGATTCTTGAATCTCGACAGCTACTTACTAATGTCCAATGCGGCTTTCGTCGCCGCCGCTCCGCTGTTGACCACCTTGTGACCTTGTCGACATTCATCATGAACAACTTTTTGCGAAGGCGCCAAACGGTAGCCGTGTTCTTCGACTTGGAGAAGGCTTATGATACCTGTTGGAGAGGAGGTATCCTCCGCACTATGCACAGGTGGGGCCTACGCGGTCGCCTGCCCCTTTTTATTGATTCCTTTTTAACGGATCGAAAGTTTAGGGTACGTGTGGGTTCCGTATTGTCCGACGTCTTCCTCCAGGAGAACGGAGTGCCTCAGGGCTCCATCTTGAGCGTAGCCCTTTTTGCCATCGCAATCAATCCAATTATGGATTGCATTCCACCTAATGTCTCAGGCTCTCTCTTTGTCGATGACTTCGCGATCTACTGCAGTGCCCAGAGAACATGCCTCCTGGAGCGCTGCCTTCAGCGTTGTCTAGACAGCCTCTACTCATGGAGCGTGGCAAATGGCTTCCGGTTCTCTGAAGAGAAGACGGTTTGTATCAACTTTTGGCGATATAAAGTGTTCCTTCCGCCATCCTTACATCTCGGTCCCGTTGTTCTCCCATTCATGGACACAACTAAGTTTCTGGGGCTCACGTTGGACAGGAAACTGTGTTGGTCTCCACATGTCTCTTATTTGGCGGTCCGTTGTACACGTTCCCTTAATGTCCTCAGAGTTCTTAGCGGTTCATCTTGGGGAGCGGATTGCACTGTCCTGCTTCGCTTGTATCGGTCCATAGTCCGATCGAAGCTGGATTATGGGAGCTTCGTCTACTTGTCCGCTCGGCCATCCCTCTTACGCCGGCTCAACTCCATCCACCATCGGGGGATATGTCTTGCGACCGGAGCCTTCTACACTAGTCCTGTTGAGAGTCTTTATGCTGAAGCTGCCGAGTTACAATTGACCTACCGGCGCGACGTACTGCTGTGTCGGTATGCCTGCCGGCTGTTGTCTATGCCCGACCACCCCTCTTACAAGTCCTTCTTCGCCGATTCTCTCGACCATTAGTACGGGTTGTATGTGTCTGCCCTGCTACCCCCCGGAGTCCGCTTCCGTCGCCTGCTTCGACAATTGGATTTTGCCCTCCCTACCACCTTCAGAGACGGTGAGAGCCCGACACCACCTTGGCTCCAGGCTCCGGTTCATATTTATCTCGACCTCAGCTCACTCCCGAAGGAGGGTACTCCGGCTGCAGTGTATTGCTCACGGTTTGTCGAACTTCGTGCTCGACTTGCCGGTCACACCTTTATTTACACCGATGGCTGCAAAACTGACGATGGTGTCGGCTGTGCCTTTGTCGTCGGGGCCGCCACCTTTAAATACCGGCTCCTCGACCAATGTTCCAGCTTTACGGCCGAGCTTTTTGCTCTCCATCAGGCCGTTCAGTATGCCCGCCGCCACCGCCATTCATCGTATGTACTCTGCTCTGACTCACTCAGTGCTCTTCAGAGCCTAGGAGCTCCCTATCCGGTCCATCCCTTGATTCAACGGATACAGCAGTCCCTCCATTCTTTCGCTGATAATGGTTCTCCTGTCAGCTTTCTGTGGGTTCCCGGACATGTAGGAGTGCCTGGGAATGAGGCTGCGGATGCTGCAGCCAAGGCTGCAGTCCTCCTGCCTCGGCCAGCCTCCCATTGTGTCCCATCATCTGACGTTCGTGGGGATGTATGTAAGAGGCTTGTGTCGTTGTGGTGGGATGCTTGGTCATCCCTCCAAGGAAACAAGCTCCGGGCAGTAAAACCGCTCCCAACTGCTTGGACAACATCCTCCCGACCATCTCGGTGCGAGGAGGTCCTTCTGACCAGGTTGCGGATTGGGCATTGCCGGTTTAGCCACCGCTACCTGCTCTCCGGTGACGCAGCCCCGCAGTGCCCTTGTGGTCAGGCATTAACAGTGCGTCATGTTTTATTGTCGTGTCCCCGTTTTAGTCAATTTCGTGTTGTCCTGTCCCTGCCATCTACTTTACCGGATGTTTTAGCTGATGACGCTCGAGCAGCTGCTCGTATTCTGCGTTTTATAACTTTAACTGGCTTGTCCAAAGACATTTAACCTTTTTACTTATTTTATCTGCATCTTTGTCAGGTCCTTCTGGTGTCCCCCCCCCCCCCCCCCCCCCCCAATCCCCTTGAGTTTTACCAGATTCCATGTGCTCTCACAACAGTGACTGGGCGCTAATGACCTCAGCAGTTGAGCGCCCTTAAACCCAAAAAAAAAAAAAAAAAAAAAAAAAAAAAAAAAAAAAAAAAAAAAAAAAAAAAAAGATTTGAGTAAGCAGCAGGCTACAATTAGTAAAGGCAAACAACCAAATGTCAACACTTACGAAAATAAAAAGAAGAATCCCACAAGACTATGTGCTTCAGTATTTCCTGTTAATTGTGTATATCAATGACTTGTCAAATTACTTGCTGATGACATGACACTAAGGAGAAAATCGGCAAGACTTCTTAGAATACAACAAAGTAGTAACTGAAATGAACATTGAGTGGTGTAGGACCAAACTTTTATCTATAAATAAAATAAAAACTCAAGAAATTTGCTTCCTAAGGACATTCCAACAAGATACAAAAGCATTAAAGTGCTGGAATTAGATTTAGATCAAAAAACTCAGATGGGAGAAACATACAAATTATCTGGGTAGCTAACTGCTCATACTCTCTTCGTACTGTACAGGCTGAGGCACATTGTTAGTAAAAATTTATTAATGTTTGCATACTTTGCGTTCTTTCAATACAACTACAGTAAGGAGTTCTGCTTCAGGGTAACTCAGTGAGTTCAAGTACCGCCTTCGAATGGCAGAAGGGAGTAGTTAGATGTGTGTTAGGACTAGCACAAAGATAAAGCTGCAGAAAAGCTCTTTAAATAACTCATGATAATGGTACTGCCTAGTATGTGTATCGTCAACTGTTTAATATATGCTAAAGAAAACATAAGCAATTTCAACTTAAGATCTGAGGTCCATATTCATAATATCTGAAATAATAACAACCACCTAGATCTTCCATACTGAAGGCTGACATTAACAAATGAGCTGTAAGTAGCTATGTTTGAAATCCTCTAACAAAGCAAAGCCCGCTACACTTAACATCGGAATCGTGTTAATGGTAGCAGATATTTATGAAATTCTTGGAATCTTGTGCAGCACGTTCATCAGTGAAATATTCAGCAAAAGCCAGGATTATTTTAGGAAGTTCACACTTTTAAAAAATTCAGCGCAGTTTTTTGAATCTGATATATGTTCCGCATCACATTTCAGATCATCAGAAATAATACAAAACTTTTTGCATGCAACTTTTTGTCTATTTTGTAATAAATAGCAGTGTGAAGAGTGCAAAACTGATAATGTTCCAGTGGTATCCCTGTACTTTGAACAACAAAATAGGTGTTTTCACTGTAATCCATTAAAATTAACACTGATCCATGATCAAGTGCTCTTTCTTAATTTACATATAGTCACACTGATTGCAAAATAAGTGTGAAACAAGTTAATTAATATTCTTAATTAGTATGTTACATAATTCATTCGCATTCGGAAGGACGACGGTTCAATCCCTCATCTGGCCATCCTGATTTAGGTTTTCCATGATTTCCCTAAATTGCTCCAGGCAAATGCCGGGATGGTTACTTTGAAAGGGCACAGTCGACTTCCTTCCCCATCCTTCCCTATTCCGATGAGACCGATGACCTCGCTGTCTGGTCCCCTCTCCCACAACAACCCAACCCAACCCAACAGAATTCTGATAGTGACGATTTCAGTGCTGAGTCATTCTGTGAGTTGATGCCCATTGATTGTACTGAACCACCTCTCCAGGATCATAGTCTTAATTTTCATTTTCTAAGTGTGATGGAAAAGAATAACGGGTAGGGCATTTATCACACAAATGGAGCATAGAGGCTATGTTATTAAACATTATTTTTGTACATTGGTAGGTAGAAATGCAGTTTGGAAGCAAATTAACATTTCAGTGGTAAGTGCAGACACATAGGATATGTGTTTCCGATGGCACTGTGAGTATACTCTGTTTTGGTCAAAGGAAAGTAAATTTTGAAAATCTTACACTTTGTTTTAGAGATACTGTTTTATATGCAGGGAATACATTTCAGCTAGATTACTTACAACCAGATGCTTTCGTTCATATGCATTTTTGATGATCATTGATAGATGAATTTAAATTACACACCATTCCAATTTTATTTTTGTGACTGGGCAAAGTATTTTTGTTTGTCATGGTTCGTAGTGCAATAACTTGAAATTTTTCCGATGGGGTCAGGAAATTCTCCAGGTGTGTGACATGTGAATTTGTGTTAAATTTCGACTTTGTTAAGAAAATAAAAGATGACAACAATGTACATCCTCAACCAACATTCATGTGGCCATTGTTGTAACAAATTTGTGGAGAATATATACATGTATGTGGTTCAAAGAAATTGTGTTTTGTTGAGGTAAGGTTTCATATTACATTTTATTCATAATGAATCATATATATGCTTTGAAAGGGGCTACAGACTCGTGCAGGTTTTAGCAGATGTACTTAAGAATGACTCTGATAATGAATCAGGTTTTTGGGAATTGGGATGAGTGATGCTGGTGTACATGTGATAGGGAGATATGCAGGTTGGAGATGAGGCGGAGATTAATGATTGTGAAGATGACAGTGGTATCCAGAATACTAGTACACCTAATATTGTATTGAGAAATGGACAGATAATATAAAAAGTAGTACCATCTAATGTATGCAAGCAGGCTTCTGGGACTACAGTACGTGAAACTGCACTTACTCCACATCACCTCAGATCACAAATACAGACGATGACATTTTGTTTCAAACTTTTTATCACCAATCACATGCAGAGTGTAATAGTACTGCATGCCAATAATTGTGCTGATGACAATAAAATTCTGCACCCGCATCTTGATCGCTGGATTGAGCTCGACTCTGCAGGACTACAAGCACTCTTTTATCTGCTAATAATAGCTGGTTTACGCAAGGCACATGGCAAAACCTTTGAGCGAATTTTGATCAGATGACTAGAGCTTACCCTTTTTGAGATTTTGTCATATTCCGATGTATCACCAGTTTGATGATAAATTTAAAAGGGGAGAAAGAAAATCAGTTTCTGTATCAAAAGCTGAACTGATATGAGCTGTGTTTGAAATGTTCATTGATGCATGCATTCTGTCTTGTAACCCTGAGTATTATATTAAAGTTGATGAGCAACTGAGTTCTTTCAGGGGACAATGTCCATTCAAGGTGCACATTCCTTCAAAACCTGGACAGCACAGGATAAAACTATGCACTGCTGTAGATAATGAGATCAGTTATCTTGTAAATGAACAACTCTATACAGGGATATCTGCTGAATGAAGGGAATTAAATTGAGAGAAACAAGTGGTATATGATGTAGTTGATCACCTCAGGGAAAGTGGTAGGAACATTCCAGAGAATTTTTTTACAGGTTTGCAACATAATTATAGCCAGCGATGAAGTAACTTCAATGTGCATGGCTCTCACAATGTGTCGTTATTATTTTTGTGGAAATATGTTACACTTTATTACCATCTACAGAGTGAGTGAAAAGGACTTTACAACTTTGGAATGATGCAGAAACTTATTGAGAACTTACAGAATCGGTAGATGTCATTTTGTAGCAAACAACCTCGAGTTCGATTCACGTAGTGCATCAGTACCCCATTCCACCAGCAGGAGCGCCAGAGTAGTGCACAGTTAAAATGGCTACTTTCGCTGATGCAGTTTGCTTGCTGTGTGTTGGAGTTTCATGAAATGAACTCTGCAACAATTCTTCAGCGTAAATTTTGAAATGAATATGCTAAAGATCCTCCGAGCAGGCCTAAGATCTACTCTTGGCACAAGAATGTAATTGCTGTTCATTGAGACAGGATAAATCACGAGGTTGCCTGCATGGCCACCTCACTCCCCAGACATAACACCACTGGATTTCTTTATGGGTTTATTGAGGACCATATGTATGTTCCTTCCTTCCCTACCAATCAATCTAGCTGACCTGAAAAATCAAATCTACGCTGTCATTGCAGAAGTTAAGCCCAGTTTGCTGCAATGAGTGTGGAAAGAAATTGATTACTGGTGGGATTTTGCCACATCACAAGTGGTAGTCATAACAAACCAGAATGACACTTGACACTTTTATGTGAAACTTGAGGTTGTTTGCTACAAAAGTCACATCTGTAGATTCTGTAAGTTATCTCAATAAATATATATAATTACAAAGTTGTAAAGTTCTTTAACACACCCTGTATTTGCAAGAATCATTGTGGGGTCAAAAAAGACCACCACCATACATGTTTTTCCAGAGCTGATACCATGTGAGGGTTAAAAATAAATTAGTTTCATGTCCAAAACACAGTTGAAGCTTTTTGTTTTTTACTGTTCAGAAAATTTTTATTCCTCAGGGGATAATTACTCTATCTCAGGGACCACTGGTGTCAGCTAAACGGTCAGTGTATTGTCGTACATTAAGCTGAGAAGCTGTATTATAATATTGCAAAACTGACTCATTCTTTATCATAGCAATAGGTCACAGTTGCCATTCCCTGCACATGCAAACAATTAACAGGTGATCCATTACTTTCTTCCTGTACAGAGGTGGTTTATTAATAGTTCTTTAGATAAAATTAAGCTTTCCCGCAGCACGCCCAGTACCAATGTACTATAAATGCCTTTTTTTGTCATGCAGATTTCTTTAATGTAACCTGTAGGAATTAGTCACCTTTGACCTCCACAGGAGTATGTGGCTTTCAGTCTGCGTGTTTGTTACTAAAGCTTCAGGCGTATTAAAAACTTCAAAAATTTCCGACCATTGGGAAAATACAGATTTTCATCCTCCTCCCCCCACAGCAGCGATGGGATACAGCATCTCTGGGGGGGGGGGGGGGGACACAGAGGAGTGGAGGGGGTTATGTACAGAGAGTGAGGGGGGGGGCATGAGAAGTTGGACAGAGGAGGAGCAAGGAATTTAGGACGTATATGCAATTCCCATACGTCTCGTAAGAACCTCAAAGCATTGCCAGATTCCAGTCAGCAGCTCTTAGAATTTTGCCTCCTGATGTCAAGTATGGTCAGGCATTCTGTCACTTTGTAATTAAATAGGTTTTTTGTGACATGCTAAGTGCGTGGATAATTTTTGCATTATTAAGATTCATTCACACTGGAGGAGATAAGACTGTTAAATAGTGATGTGTTCATAGTAGGTGGAACGTCATTTCACTTTGTCCTGTACAGAACAGTGGAAGTGAAGTTTTGAGATGTCACTTGCAATACAATCGGAATATAATGTCCAAAGTAAGGAACTGACAGAGTGATAAAGCTTATCAATGGCTAAAACAATACCCATAATTAATGTTCTTCACAAAGCCTGTACAATAAATGTTTCACAATGCTGAGAGGTGAAATAATAGCAAAAGTGTCATTAAACATATTGAAACATCATTTATGTTCTTGAGAAAATATAGTCGTACAAATACGTGATGCAATATTTAGAAGGCAGTATGTCGGTTTTATTTTTAGTTACTGTATAACATCAGAAATAACAGTATTTTTATCCTTCTAGAGAACCGCCCCCCCCCCCCCCCTCTCGACCCAACCACTGGAAAAACTTTCTTAATTGCACACAGTGTAGGAGAAATATTCAGGTCCCTATGTTATGAAAACAGTGCTGAGTATGACAGAATGTGTAGTGATATGGAACATTGCGAGCAAGTGCCAATGTCAGATGGCGCCGTGGCTCGCGATTGACAGCCTTCTGGGGCTGTTGGAATCACCTTGTAAAGAAGTAAATACTGAGAAGGTGCAAAAGCTTGAATTCTCTATGCACATCAAAAATTTGTTCACGAGAAATGTTGATGTCCAGTTCAGGTGACAGCCTGAGTAATTGCTACCATTTGGAATGTGTTAAAGTTCCATTCATTCAAGTGGGAATTGACTTTCTCTCCCAATTGGTGTATATGAGAAATTTTAACATATTGCAGAACAAGTGTTTGTTCTGCTTGGGCCTGTCACTAGACTGGGATTGGTGGTGGTACCTTGCTAAGTATGGATGCATTTTTTATTATATCGAGTCCTCCCCCATCTCTCTGTTTTGTTCTTCCTGTTTCTTGTTTGCTTAATTTGGGCCTCTAGTAAATAACTACTTATGGTTTAGCTTTAGGTCTTCCCAGTAATTTTTTACTCAGTGGTTTTTTCTGAATTTTTGACCACTGCTCCGGTTTTCTTTTTTTGGTACTTCTGTGGAGATTTGTAATGTTTCAAATGTATCTCTATTCAGAAGTTCTTGTTCTTCAGTCTTGATCCCTTTTATATCACCTTAGGTTTCTTGGCACGCCTAGCAGCAGGGAGATTTTTTTCCGATTGACATATTCAACAATTCTCTCGCGTATACTGTTTCCATTCATCTGAATCAGATGACCATAAAATTACATTTTATGCTATCTCACCATGTTGTTGTTGTGGTCTTCAGTCCAGAGACTGGTTTGATGCAGCTTTCCATGCTACGCTATCCTGTGCAAGCTTCTTCATCTCCCAGTACCTACTGCAGCCTACATCCTTCTGAATCTGCTTAGTGTATTCATCTCTCTACGATTTTTACCCTCCACGCTGCCCTCCAATACTAAATTTGTGATCCCTTGATGCCTCAGAACATGTCCTACCAAGGGATCCCTTCTTCTGGTCAAGTTGTGCCACAAACGCCTCTTCTTCCCAATTCTATTCAATATTTCCTCATTAGTTATGTGGTCTACCCATCTAATCTTCAGCATTCTTCTGTAGCACCACATTTTGAAAGTTTCTATTCTCTTCTTGTCCAAACTATTTATCGTCCCATGTTTCACTTCCATACATGGCTACACTCCATACAAATACTTTCAGAAACAACTTCCTGACATTTAAATCTATACTCAATGTTAACAAATTTCTCTTCAGAAACGCTTTCCTTGCCATTGCCAGTCTGCATTTTATATCCTCTCTACGTCGACCATCATCAGTTATTTTGCTCCCCAAATATCAAAACTCATTTACTACTTTAAGCCTCTCACTTTCTAATCTAATTCCCGCAGCATCACTCGATTTAATTCGACTACATTCCATTATCCTCATTTTGCTTTTGTTGATGTTCATCTTATATTCTCCTTTCAAGACACTGTCCATTCCGTTCAACTGCTCTTCAAAGTCCTTTGCTCAATATACAGATTGAAGAACTAATCATACAGTATAGCTGCATGCCCTCGGGAAAAATTACGGATGTAGTTTACCCTTGCTTTCAGCCGTTCACAGTACCAGCAAAGCAAGGCTGTTTTGGTTAGTGTTAAAAGGCCAGGTCAGTCAATCATCCAGACTGTTGCCCCTGCAACTACTGAAAAGGCTGCTGCCCCTCTTCAGGAACCACACGTTTGTCTGGCCTCTCAACAGATACACCTCCATTGTGGTTGCACCTACGGTACGGCTATCTGTATCATTGAGGCACGCAAGCCTCCCCACCAGCGGCAAGGTCCATGGTTCATGGGGGGGATCTCACAATGACATTTATTTATTTAGTTTTCTTGTACAAAGTCTTCATTATTCCTAAACCTATTATATTGTCTCTATTGTTTTCTGTATCTCCAGTCTGTCAGATCCAGTCATTTTGCTG
The DNA here is from genome assembly GCF_023898315.1 of Schistocerca nitens. Lineage (NCBI taxonomy): Eukaryota > Metazoa > Arthropoda > Insecta > Orthoptera > Acrididae > Schistocerca > Schistocerca nitens. The sequence continues at coordinate 144,060,182 of NC_064625.1, forward strand.
CATATAAACATTCTGATTTTATTATTGTAACATAATTGTACTTTGCTTAAGTGAAGAGATAGATCTCTTCTTGTGCTTAATCAACTGATAGGCCATTTCCATCTTCCTTAAACCAATATTATTAGCCACCTCATCACAGCGTTTTTTGTTACCTCACCAAGGTATTTAAATTTATCAGCGCTCCTACTTTCTTTGTAAGTTGTGTCCATAAAACTTCCTGTGTACTATATGGTATCATTTGTTACAGGTGGTCAACTATTCTGCTACAAGTGTATTCCAGCAGCTGTGAGGGTGTCCCATCTCTGTGGAAGATTCCCAGCCCAGGCATCAGCTGCAGTGCCTAAGTATTGCTCTGCTGTGGCATCTGTCAGGTATTGTACATAGAACACAAGTCACTGCCAGGCACATGCTGAATCCGTCGCAGTCGTGAGTAGACCCTTCAGTTTTTAATTTGTATAAGCAGTTCACTGTCTTAGTTGCCAAAATATAGAAATCAATGAAATTACTTGGAAGAATCTGCATAATCACTTTAATTTCTTGAAAGGCACAACTGAGGAGTACCATGGAATTTTTAATTAGTGATAATTGATGACCATTATCATCTTCGTTTCCCCTCTATCCAATATCTGGTCAGGTTGGGGTAGGTGATAATTGATGTTGGGTAATATACTGTTCCGAGAAATAGGAGAGATGCTGCAAGTGCATACATTCTTAAATTTGTAAGTAATGTTCCAGTATCACTGCTTGAGACATTTATTGGTTATTACAACAGCTGTTTCAGAAGATTTCCTTTTTCAACTAAATCTACATTGTATTTCACATGAAATGGTAAAATATTGATTTCACGTAGATTTTGTCCTGTTTTATACAGTGTGAGGATATATTTTGATATAATGTCGTAGATATTTCCGGTAATTTTTTTTGTCAGTTCCCACCATAGATGTTTTATATTATGCCACGCTGTATAAAACAGCACAAATTTGATGTGAAATAGATATTTTACAATTTCACGTGAAATACAATGAGAACAGTCACAAGGTACAGTCACACCACATTTTATATGTCAGTACAACATTCGACAAGTGCCGAAGTGATAAGAAGATTGCAGCTCTGCATTGATAACAACGGTCATCAGTTTGAACACCTTCTGTAAATGGACATTCAAGCCACCTTTTTGACCAAAGTTGATCTTCAAAGACCTTACTGTTACACATCATTGGATTTGTCTTAATAGCTGCTGTCATAAAATAAGTACCAAACTAAAGCATCCCATTTAAAAAAACATAGTTGACCTTCATATCTCTGACGTGACGCCGCCTAGCCTCAAAAAACAAAACGTCATATTGTTACCCCCGTTGTCCCATGCAACTTTTGTCCCACAAATATTTCAACTACTATCGTACTTTAGGAGTTATTCTAGGTGGCAATAGTTACTCACCCTGTATATTACTTTATACCCCAGTAGGTGCCATGGGCTTAACCCTTTCATGGTCAGAATTGAATTTGTACAGGTTTTTGAGATACGAAGAGAGTGGTGATTTCCTTTCAATGCCATTATTATACAACCACTACCAAAATACTGTCTTTAAGTTTTTGCGGTAGCAAGTGGAACACACGTCCTGTGAACCGATGCAGGATATCATCTTCTGTTGACAGAGTGACTTTGTAATCTACTTCCTTAGTCATAAATGGGCTTTGGTAGGAAATCACAACTGACAAATTATGTATATTTGGAATCATTTATTTGTTACGCAAGTGTGCAAAAATGATCGTTACATTTTAGTTAAAAATTCAAAACTTACAGAACCTTACTTGCCATGAAACTTAGAAAAGAATGGTATGGCACAGAGTTTTACACCACAAGCAGTGCAAATGACTTTTTAGAGCAATTGTGACACACTTCAAATTTCGAAGTAAAACCACTTGCAGGATCTGCAAGACATTGTATCTTGTATGGAGTAGAAGATGTCTCGTACACTGTCAAACAAAATTTGGTCAGTACTGCGATAAGGGGTCTAATTTTATAGTCATAATTTTGATCAGTTTGTCGTGTGATTTGTTTCCTGCAAGCGGATCAGGAGCTAGACACTTACCCTTGCTGCGGCGGAGTCCCGGAGCGGAATCTGTAAAGCTGGAATAACATCAAACCAGGGAACTCGGTGTGATTGTAATTAAGCTTTTAATGAAGGGGAGAGAGTTCAAGTAAACAATACTCAACTTTACGAGCCACTGACATCTGAACTAAACTGTGGGAGGTGTTACTAAATTGTAACTACTAGTCGGTGCATCTAAGTGCCGTTAGAGTCTGTCCCGCCCCCTGAGGAAGAGTAGCGCATTGACGACGTCAGAGGCTGAATACTATCGGAATCCGTGACAGGCTGTTAAGCTGCCATTGATATAGTCTCCTGTAACATTACTATAATGCTTGGGGAAACTACCATCGCTCTGGCTGTCTTCCGATCCTCGGATCTGTCACGTAGCCGCTCTGAGTGGAGGTTTCTTATTATCACGTGCTGCGCCGCACGGGCTCCTTCCGTTGTGTACTAACCTTGTGTGCAGGCTTTCCATCTGTTGAAACACCTTAATCCGTATAACAGTGGCTCCTACTGCTATGTTACAGGACTGTAACATCACAGACATCTTAACATACGCCTATTTGTAATTTATTCGCAACTAGTTTTTGGAGGAAGAAGAACACTATTGTTATTTCAGCGCAGTTTCTGTAAGATTTTCTTGTATCTTGACAGTATCATGATGATTGAAACTGAACTCACTTTCAGCATTGCATCTGAACACCAGCAGTTTTGTGTCAACATAATGGCACTTTATTAGCCAGCACAAGATATAAAACTGATATGACATTGACTATTATAGTCCCATGTGTTATGCAATGCGCATGGTAAACCACTCCCCCCCCCCCCCCCCTACCGCATGCACATGAGGGGGCACGCGCACACCCACACGCGCGCACACACACACACATCCCAACCAATGTTTGCATCGGTGCAAGTCAAGGAGTGCTGACCACTGGAGAGCATGGTCTTTGTAACGGAACCTATAAAAGGCTTTACTTTACCGAAGTATGCGATACCCTCCAAATTCAACCAGTTTAATGAGTATTTATGATTATAGAAAAGTTATTGTGTATGTTAACAATGATTGCATAACATGTCTCCATAAACAGTCAACCCATTAAATTATACTGAATAACTGACCCACACAAAAGTTAATATCACTTGATGACTGATACAGCAAATGTCATCATGTAAAAACATTAAGTTCATCTTAAATAATTAATATGAAGTACGAAAAATAGTGGCCAACTTAGGTATTTTAGATCTCCTTAAATAAGTCACCCAGTGAAACCTATTTGTTCACTAGGACCATTTTCACTCAGTATTCACGTAAACACTCCTATTTTAGACGAAAACCAATGTAATTCTTAATAATTCATGTTATTTACTTATTTATGCAAATTAGAGAAGTCAATTGACAAACTTCTAAAAAATGGCCTTTTTGTAACAAAGAATTATTCTGTCAAGTCAACAAATATGTCTGTCATTTTAATAACCTGTTAAATTATGTTTTTGCAGAATTCTGCTGGCAAATGCGATTGTTCAGTGTTCCATTTTTCCAGTTACTTCCTTTTCTTGAAATAAATTTACTCCTAACCCTGCATCGCTGCTGTTAGTAGCTAGCCAGAAAGGACTTGACATGTCTGGTCTATGTAGTAGTAGGCAGTTACATAGTTGCATTTTGATTTTATTAAAAGCATCTTCACATTCTGGTGTCCAATCCCACACTAAATTTTTCTTAAGCAAGTTATACAAACAAACTGCATTTAATGCTTGATTACTGACGAATTTTCTGTAAAATCCAAAGCAGAAAAATGATTTGTTTCTTGTTTCTAGGTGTTTGAAAATTTTCTATGGCTTTTATTTTGTCTTTGTCTGGCAAAATCCCTTGTTTTGTAATGATGTGTCCCAAAAATTTCAACTCTTCTAGCCCAAATTTACATTTTTTCTAATTTTAATATCATTCCTCCCTTTCTGAGATTCATAAATACCTCCCTTAATAATTCAAGGTGTTCTTCCCAAGTTTTCCCAGTGATTAAAATGTCATCTACATAAATGGTTAATTTTGAACTAGTTTCATGACAAAGTACAAAATCTAATGCTCTGATGAATTCTGCAGCTGATACATTGAGGCCAAATGGCACGTCTGTATACTGATAACATTTACCATTATATAGAAAGACTGTATATTTTCTCGAATCAGGACGAAGTTCAACTTCAGGAAAACCAGCGGTGAGATCTAGGCTTGTCATATGTTTGACAAATTCAAATTTACCTAACAGCTCATCTGTACTTTCTAGGTGGTCGTTTTCTCTGATGAGATACTTGTTCAGATGTCTGGAGTCTAATACAATCCCAACGCTATTGTCTCCATTTTTTACAATGACCAACGGGTTGTTAAAGGCACTGCAACTTCTTTCTATAACTTCCCAATTTTCCATTTTTTGTATTTCTTTTTCCACAGCATCTCTTTTTGCAAATGGTATTCCATACGGTTTTATAAAGAAAGGTTCATGAGGTTATAACTGTAATTTACATTGATAATATTTCACTCTACCAGGTCTGTCATCAAACACACCTTGGAATTCCCATAATAATTCTCTTAATTTTTCCTTCTGTGTACTATTTAGGCTTCCAGCTTCCCCCAGTTTTTTCTCTACTAACTTATCAAACTCTTGACCCTCTGCATCTCCCCGTAAGTTCTCATCCGGGTAATAAACACCCTCATTTTCATGATACACTGATTGAATGTGGTTACAGCTGTCACCACAGTTTAAAATTAACAAATTCACTACACAGCTTTGTTGTGTAACAGGTTTTATAATACACATTTGTTTTACTGCGAAATTAAACCCAGCATTCACTTTTAATATCCAATCCATACCTAAGATGAAATTTTCATTCAGGTCATCTACTACTAGGCATCCATGTTCAAAATTTAGGTTATCAATTTTAAAAGTAAGTAACACTTGTTTCTTAACTACCTTACTGGCTCTGCCTGTAGCTCCTTTCACTTTTAATCCAACAACTGGTATCTCAGGAAAATGTTGAGAATTTCTGAGCTTATCTCTAAGTCTAGAAGTGATGGCAGAAACAGGACTTCCTGTGTCTACTAACACTCTTTCTTCTCATTTGTCAATGTTTACTTTAACATATGGACAACCTAGCTCAACATCTTTGTCTATTTCAGTATTTTCAAGCAATAGATCATTTTCAATTTCTTTAGCTCCTAAGTATGTCTCTTTCCTACACTTAGACACATTCCTCTCTGTTTTCAAGCATTGGCATTTAAATATAAACCTTTGTTTTCATCTGTTTCTCTTAACACTGTGTTGCCACTTAACAAACTACTGTTTTCACCCCATTTTTTATGAAGTCCACTACGGATTCTTATCCACCATGTAGGATACAAGGTTGCACTTACCTTTGCTAATTCTTTCCAAAAGGCATCTTTGTTTATACAGTTTCCATAGCTGTTCCACGAAACTTCCAAAAACTTCCATCCCTTTATATTTTCTTTAATATTATCATTATCATTATTATTATTATTATTATTATTATTATTATTATTATTACCAGTCTCATAGATTAGTGTTTCATAGTTCCCAATAGGCAATAGCTTGTCATCACCCAATAGGCAATAGCTTGTCATCAGATACACATTCCTTAGCCTGGATTTCACTTAAATTAACCCCATTATTAACCATATTTCTCACATCACTTACCTTTACCTCATCATCACTTTTCAATTCTACAAATACTTTTATTTCTTCCTCCACACTCTCATCAATAACATCACTTGACTTAGGATCATTATTTAAATGTCCCTCTATTACTACTTCCTCCTCCTCCTTCTCCTCCTCCTCAACAACAACCCCATCTTCAGTTTCCCCCCTATGTATCTGAATCTCAGCAATTGAGTCTTTGGCTCCATTAAACACTTCATCATCCCCCTTCTTATCAAATAAACCCCCAAAATAGATTCTATTTGTGGTGTGCCTGACTTGTTATTTACACCAGTATCTTTTTCAGCCCAACTATGGAAATCTGCAATACCTTCAATTCTGCACTTTCATTAACTACCTGTGCTTGAACACTGTTTTTATTAACTGTATCACTTTTACGCATAGTATCCCAAAACCTTGTATTAAGTTCTAATTTATTCATTCTAACATCATCAGTATTTTCATGGTACTTACTCTTTACATTGTATCCTCTCCTTTTCCCGTTTCGGTTATGTGCCATAATATTGCCTAGCCCCAAAACCACGGACATCTAGTGGAGCTGTCCACCGTTTCCCAGCTGGCTCCCTCGGTCTGTCTGTTTGTAGTTGTCGTTTTGTTCACTAGTTTCAACAAACCCCCTTCTATCTTGTTCTCTTCCCCAATTCGTATTTCTATCATTCCTGTTATCTCTCCTCCATCCTCCCTCATGTGTATTGTTTCTGAAATCATTTTCATATCTTCTGTCTCCCCTATTTGGAGCATTATTTCTAGAATTTTCAAAGTCTCTCCTCCCATAATAATCTCAATTTACATTCCTGTCTCCCCCCCCCCTCCCCTCCCATCACCCAACACTGGTTGTTGCCAGAACCAAAACTTTGGTTATTTTCTCTTTCCAAGGCCCTATTTAGTCTATCTACAAATTTCAGGAACTCTTCCATTCAATTGTCTGGTCCATGGACCAATTCCCACTGCAGTCTCTCTGGTAACCTTCTTTTTAAAACATCAATTTGTGTCATAATATCAAAAGAGTTTGTCAAGTGAGCAAGTTTTTTCAATTGATCTCTGCAAAATTTTTGCATTCCCCCTACTTTCCCTCTGTACACTGGTCCATTTAGAAATTCTGACTTTAATCTGGCTTGTATGGATTGTGACCAAAATTTACAAATAAATTTAGCTTCAAACTCTTCAAAAGTATTCAAAGAATCATTATTCTCGTTTGCCCAGGATTGGGCTTCCCTTCTAGAAACCTTTTTACTAACTTAATTTTTATGTTATCTGACAATCCTACTACAAACATATCCTTACATTGGTGAATAAAGTCAATAGGGTGCAGATTTTCACCAGGAAAGCATTTCACTTGGATGTGCCCATACATTGTATTTTGATTGTAAAACATTTGTTTGGACATCACAGCGTCTTCTAATTGTGTATATTTAGGGTGTATATTTTCTACTTTTGTATCTAAATTAGTGGTATACAGGTTCTATTCTTGTTTAAGGTTTTCTGATGTTTTGTCTATTCTCTGATCTAACCTTTCTACTTCAGTATCTACTCTGTTGTTGATGACAGCAATGCTGTCTGTGTTAGTTTGTATGGTTTTATTTAAAATTTCAAGTTTAACTTGAAATTCTTTTCTGAAGTGTATCAACTGTTCTCTAGTGTCCTTACTGAGGGTAGTTTTAATTTCCTCACACTTCTCATTGAGATGAGTACTTAATAGATTAAAATTCAAACTTAACCAGTCTGTCTGTGTTTTCTTTAAGTTTCAAATCTAATAGATCAAACCTGTCTTGTGTTTTCTGTAAGTTTCAAATTTACTTGTTCACGCGATTGTTTTAAGTCGCGAGCTTATTTGAGTCGCAAACCCTGTTAGCCCCTCTGTTAAGTTTAATTGTTCACCCTCCCCTGGTTCAATTTTTAAATTTCCTACGATCTCATCACTCTCAGCTAGAGACATGTTAACTATTAATTTTTTAAACGATGATGACAACAACAACAAAATGCCTTGCTTTTTTATTTATTTATTTTTTTTTAAGAAAAAACTCTGCTATGTCGTCATGGTCGGTGTTCCTTGTTGGCTTTCTTCACTTTTATTCGGTTTTATCGAAGCTGAAGTCTTGATTAATGAATTCCATTAGCATAATCCAGATGGTAATCTTCTGAGTGGTGTGATAATAATTTTTCGTAGTCACACTTACACCCGTTTTTTCACTTTGAAATATTTTCACTGTTGCCACACTGCACAAATAAACTTTTTTGTAGTGCTAAGCACTTACAAAATTTATCGCTGCACTTAAAGATCCCGGACGAGCCCCCACTTTTATAATGGTCACCTAGTCGTAGATATTGCTATAATTGCACTATTTCACTCCCATTTACGGAGCTTGTTAGCACTTGATGTTAGGTTGGCACCATTAAAATGCATTGTGGTAGTCGCTGCTGCTTGCTGGATCGCTGCTGTGTCTCGATGCTAATGCTGGCTCTAAATCTGGTTGTCTAGGGGGTAAAAAGATGAGGTCCCGTGTTTTTTATGTGCTTTTGATGATAAATAATGAGCAAAACCAACAAATATTTATTACTCTGGTGGCCATCTTAATTCCACTGTCCACCAAAGACAATGACACAACACAGAGTACCACTTCTTTTACATCTTCCTAATGTTGGTCATTGGTGACATTGCCAACGGATAGGTGTGGAGTGACCTGCGATCTGAGTTTGCTACTCTTTTGTCACCGTATTAATTAAAATGTTGCATGTTGTTAAAAAGTGATCTCTTGTTTTTTGAAATGGATACTGAGTTGGGCCATGTTTCTAAATTTTAATTGTTGTTCATAGTTTCATAGTTATTGTAAGTGGGCTTGTATGTCCCATTGTACTCAGAGGGACAAATTCTGCCTTAAATTTATTCCTCCTCTAGTCTACAAGACATAGATGTCCCACTGAGAATAATTTTTTCAATAGGGATTAAAAACTTTTGATAACTATTTGGAGCCGTTTTCAATCCCATAGGCATCCTTTTATACTCATAATGTCTGTAGGGAGTGCTAAAAGCTGTTTTTGCTTGATCTCGTTCATCTAATAACACTTGATAGTAGCCCTTTGCTAGATCTAGAGTGGAAAAATACTTTGCCTTACCCAATCCATCTTAAATTTCATCTATCCTTGGCAAAGGATATACATTATTAACCTTTAATTCATTTAATCATCTGTAGTTCGCTACTTCATGCCATTTTTGCTTTCCACTGGTGTGCATCTTTTTGGGCACTAATACGAGGTGCATTCAAGTTCTAAGGCCCCCGATTTTTTTTTTTTTTTCTTCTAATTAACTACTCACCCGAAATCGATGAAACTGGCGTTACTTCTCGATGTAATCGCCCTGCAGACGTACACATTTTTCACAACGCTGACGCCATGATTCCATGGCAGCGGCGAACGCTTCTTTAGGAGTCTGTTTTGACCACTGGAAAATCGCTGAGGCAATAGCAGCACGGCTGGTGAATGTACGGCCAAGGAGTGTGTCTTTCATTGTTGGAAAAAGCCAAGTCACTAGGAGCCAGGTCAGGTGAGTAGGGAGCATGAGGAATCACTTCAAAGTTGTTATCACGAAGAAACTGTTGCGTAACGTTAGCTCGATGTGCGGGTGCGTTGTCTTGGTGAAACAGCACACGCGCAGCCCTTCCCAGACGTTTTTGTTGCAGTGCAGGAAGGAATTTGTTCTTCAAAACATTTTCGTGGGATGCACCTGTTACCGTAGTGCCCTTTGGAACGCAATGGGTAAGGATTACGCCCTCGCTGTCCCAGAACATGGACACCATCATTTTTTCAGCGCTGGCGGTTACACGAAATTTTTTTGGTGGCGGTGAATCTGTGTGCTTCCATTGAGCTGACTGGCGCTTTGTTTCTGGATTGAAAAATGGCATCCACGTCTCATCCATTGTCACAACCGATGAAAAGAAAGTCTCATTCATGCTGTCGTTGCGCGTCAACATTGCTTGGCAACATGCCACACGGGCAGCCGTCAGCATTCATGGCACCCACCTGGATGACACTTTTCGCATTTTCAGGTCGTGGTGCAGGACTGTGTGCACAGAACCCACAGAAATGCCAACTCTGGAGGCGATCTGTACAACAGTCATTCAGCGAGCCCCCAAAACAATTCTCTCCACTTTCTCGATCATGTCGTCAGACCGGCTTGTGCGAGCCCGAGGTTTTTTCGGTTTGTTGTCACACGATTTTCTGCCTTCATTAAACTGTCGCACCCACGAACGCACTTTCGACACATCCATAACTCCATCACCACATGTCTCCTTCAACTGTCGATGAATTTAAATTGGTTTCACACCACGCAAATTCAGAAAACGAATGATTGCACGCTGTTCAAGCAAGGAAAACGTCGCCATTTTAAGTATTTAAAACAGTTCTCATTCTCGCCGCTGGCGGTAAAATTCCATCTGCTGTACGGTGCTGCCATCTCTGGGATGTATTGACAATGTATGCGGCCTCATTTTAAAACAATGCGCATGTTCCTATCTCTTTCCAGTCCGGAGAAAAAAAATTGGAGGCCCTAGAACTTCAATGCACCTCGTATTAAAGGTGAACACCAGGCTCTACTACTGTGTACTAAAATTTCATCTTGTAACCTCTTAGCAATTTCGACCTGCAATACTTCTTTGTGTGTCTGTGGTATTCGATAAGGCCTCATGTTAACTACCTTTCCCTTGGCTTCTGGAATTAGCGGAATTTAATGTTGGAACACCCTCTGTATAGGTTAACTTGTCTCCTGGCAATTGGAACACATCATTGTAAGCTAGACATATTTCTATTATAGCTTTCTTCTCTTCACTATTTAAGTAATTTACACACAGTACTTCTTTTAATTTACTGGCTCTGGATTTCCTATCTGAATGTACTTTTCGTACTTGTCTTACCTTCGCTTCTTCCATCAGAGGTAGGTCCTCGGCTAACAATACAGGATCCTCTAACTCAACTTTCTTGTCATTAGTGTTTAGACGTTTATTATACACTTACCTTCCCTTACAGCAACTAAAGCATTGAGTACAATTATACCTGCCTGTTAATTCTTGTCTTGAAATGATCACTTCCGATACCTCCAATAAACTAACTTGTAGTTTTACAATGTTTTCTTCTCTGGGGCCTACACTGTTGTTTCACTGTACTTCCTTCACGTCTCATAGTAGGCTTACTATCATAACTTTCCTAATTCTCCAGCTCCAACTGCAGCCAAATTGACCTTCGAATCTGTGTGCTGCAGCATCTCTGCATAACGCATTTAGACCTTTTGTCAGGTACTACCTTTACAAACTCAGCTTTTACCGAAACTGGATCATTACAATTTTCATTTCTTGCCTTTGAAAAAATATAGGCCTAGTCAGATTCGTACGTCGGCGTATCAAATGCCTCGGGCGTGCAGCGCGAAACTTGCGGTACATCCTCATCCGACGATATACAGACAATTTCCTGTGGGGTTTCCATGTCCGACGTGTCAGACGCATCCACATCCTCCTCAAATGAATGACAATGTACAATATGACAATCTGCATGTACGACCACCAAACGTGAAATTAGAGCTTCATCTCCAATACTAAACTCATTAGATACTACAAATATTACCAAGCCACGGTGTTTAATAACCATTCCAGGTTTATTTTTAACATTAACAGTAACTGGTCGTCGTCCTGGTGAGTTGAACTAGTATTAAGTTCTCAAATTTCCAACCAGATGAGTTCGTCAAAATGGTACATTTAAATGCGTGTCAGTCCCATCTCTTCGCCGTCACGTCTACGAACTTATCCAGCGGGGAACTTTACATTAACTTCTTGCCGAAAATTTTATATATTCATAGTGACAGCCAGTTGTCAATTCAATGCAGGGCGATTTTTCTAACAAGTCAAGCAAGTTTGTGGAAGGAGAGGAAAAGATAATATCGCGTAGGCCAACGTCATATCAGTCTAAGGGTGTCTCAAATTGTGTCAGGAAACTGCAGGGATGGTGTCTTATACAAATATTCGATAAATGACTTCATTAAATCTATTAAAACGAGTGTGATACATATATCAAACAATACTGAAGCCACTGATGATTCGAAATGACTCATTTGCAAGACTGGGGCCTGAAAGCCGTGTTAACTGAGACCTAATGTGCTGATTGCTCCCTGTCTTAGGTGAGCGGATGCCGGGCGCTTAGCGCTTTTCAGGTGACTCGGCCGCAGACCGTGGGGGTTGGTGGGCGTCGTGAGTCAGCTGGAGCTGGGATGAAAGCACTTCATCCACTTGTACCATATCTGTAGGAACCAGCGCCATCACCGACCTTGAGTCAGAAACACGCCAGTGGGAGGGCAACTGACACGTAGCGGCTATTCTCACACCATTTTCCGTGCTATACGTATTTTCTCCCACACTACACAGTAAATGAGTGTCAGTCCCATCTCTTCGCCATCACGTCTAGGAACTCGTCCAGCCAGGAACCATAATTAACTTCCTCCCTGCAGTTTTATATATTCATAGTGACAGCAGGTTGTCAGTTCAATGCAGGGCGATTTTCCTAACACGTCAAGCAAGTTTGTGGGAGGAAAGGAATCGATAATATCGGGTATCACAACGTCGGTCTGTGTGAATTCTGTACGCCCTCTACACATATGACCAAATATAGGCCTAGTCAGATTCGTACGTCGGCGTATCAAATGCCTCGGGCGTGCAGCGCGAAACTTGCGGTACATCCTCATCCGACGATATACAGACAATTTCCTGCGGGGTTTCCACGTCCGACGTGTCAGACGCATCCACATCCTCCTCAAATGAACGACAATGTACAATATGACAATCTGCATGTACGACCTCCAAACGTGAAATTAGAGCTTCATCTCCAATACTAAACTCATTAGATACTACAAATATTACCAAGCCACCTAATGTGCTGATTGCTCCCTGTCTTAGGTGAGCGGATGCCGGGCGCTTACCGCTTTTCAGGTGACTCGGCCCGCAGACCGTGGGGGTTGGTGGGCATCGTGAGTATATAAAAACTCGTTTTTAGTTGTACTACAATGACAGGAAGTAAACAACCGTATAATAATGCATGTAAAAGCATAACAATGCACACTCATTCAATAACGGAGCAGAGAAATACAAAAAACAAGCATCTGACGACTGGTACTTTAAAATCAATAATGTACGTAGTTTACAAAATAAATAATAACAGAGATTGCAATAAATAACCAATATTAGTAATTTTTCACTCGCCAATTTACAGCGATAATGGCACAATTCCATCCAGCTCGCCATCGTCACTGTTGTCCGATTCATCGCCAAAACCGTCTTCATCGTAGTCATCAGCAAGACAAATCAGTAATTGTTCATGGCCACTGATAATGCCTTCTATTGTCTGTGCTGCTCGTATAAGCTTCTCGACGTGCTCTACTTTTTTTCTCCATGAGGCTGCATCCACAGTCACAAGAGCTTCACGCAACAGCTTTTCCACCTCTGTTATTGTAAGGGACTTGTTGTTCCTTACATACATTTTTACATCACTCCATTTTAACTCAATAGGGTTGAAATGGCAGTGATATGGTGGCAGCCTTATTACAGTATGACCCTGCTCCTTGGCAATTTCGTCTACTACATATGTAGGTGTCGTAGGCTTATTTTCTTTAACAAGAGAATATAATAGAACCTTTGTCATACTCATATCCGCTGCAATATTTCGAGCCTGTAACCACTGCACCATAACTTCTTTCCGATCATTTATGGTTGGGGTTTTGTTCTGTATCACCGAATGATATGGAGCATTGTCCATTACAATTGTTGTAGGGACAGGAAATTGTTTTAAAAGGTTCCTGAACCACTCAACAAATCGTGTGTGATCCATATCTTCATGGTAATCACCAGTCTTTTTTTATCTAAAAACTAAAAGTGCGTCGGGGGCAAAACCACTGGAGGAGCCTGCATGGATCACAGTTAATCTAGCTCCTCTTCCTGTCGGCTGATGGCCGCTACTGCTGGGTGTGTTACCCGTCCAGCATTTACTGACAGCTCCCTCGGCATTAACCCACGTTTCGTCTAGCCAAATTACAGGTATGGAATGAATGTGTCTGCCCACAATTTTGTGCAAGAAAACACTACGAGCGGTAACAATATGTGCCCTTTCTAACAGTACTTTGTGTCCGTCTAGCGTTTTGTAACGGAATTCCATATTTTTTAGCACAATTTTTAGTGATGTTTTACTACCCCTGTAGAGTTCACTTTCTTTTAAAGAGACTAATAACTTGGCTACAGTCGGATACTCTTTTCTGCTGTAGGAAGCATAAACATGCCTACGAATTGCATTAGCCTGGAAAGAATCTAAATCTGTGATAGGACTAGGTTGCTTTTTCTTCTTTCCCGGGGTTGTTAAAAATGTATTACTTGATCCAGACAGCTCGGAATCATTACGGCTCACTTCAGTATCTTCCAAGTTTTGTAGTAATACTCCCTCACTTACTACGGTTCTTGCACTAATTCCAAGAGTTTTCGACGTATGTTCCACCACTTTATCGGCAGGAATTGATGGCTGTCCATGAATGCTTACATAGTTTTTCTCCTGCTCGTAAAACTCAAGAGTTCTGCATAGTAACTCCAGTGCCTGGCTGTTTAGCGGCACCCCTTGACGCAAAGAATTGTCACTAGGTGAACGAAGTCTTTTCGGTGGCATTTTCCAAGTATGTAAACTCACAACGTAACAAAAGTCACAGCGATATAGCACACAGTACACAACAAAAACACGCGGTAAGCAACATACAATTCACGTTGTATACACAGTCACTAAACAAAGCCGGCAACGCGGGACCTTTGACGTCACGGCGCATGAGTAACAGCAGTGCTCACTGCGCTGTTATTGGCTGGCGTCCCAGGCTGAACGCCTAGCGCCTATCGTTCTTTACTTGTTACTCTGTTACGCTGCCAACTTCATATGCAAACGTCAAGTGCAATGTTTCAGCAGCCCGGGTATACACCAAATCTTGTCCAAATGTTGCAAATGATGCTCAAACCCCACACCTGGCACCAAATTTTTATGTCGTGTCTGATTTTTTTTCCTGCGAGTGGATCAGGAAGAGGGAGCTAGTCACTAACCTGGCTGAGGCGGAGTTCTGGTACAGAACCTGTCAAGCTGGAATAACTTCAAACCAGGGAACTCAGTGTGATTGTAATTAAGCTTCTAACGAAGAAGAGAGAGAGAGTTGGAGTAAACAGTACTCACCCTTACGAGCCACTGACATCTGAACTAAACTGTGGGAGGTGTTACTAAATTGTAACTACTACTCGGTGCATCTAAGTGCCGTTAGTCTGTCCCGCCCCCTGAGGAAGAGTAGCGCATTGACGACGTTAGAGGCTGAATACTATCGGAATCCATGACAGGCTGTTAAGCTGCCATTGATATAGTCTCCTGTAACATTACTATAATGCTTGGGGAAACTACTATCGCTCTGGCTGTCTTCCGATCCTCGGATCTGTCACGTAGCCGCTCTGAGTAAAGATTTCTTATTATCACATGCTGTGCCGCACCGGCTAACTTTGTAAAATTTGTCTTTGCAATTTTCTGGCCTTGCGAAATTGTCAATTACATGGAAATTTGATCTCAGTTGGAAAAATCTCTCTCTCGACATACTTTCCACAGAGAGATCTAAATGCAATGCTGAATCCCAATCGAACAGGACCTAAGTCCTTTTTGAATCCATAGTACTCATCATCACCAACTGCCTCAATTGCTTCTACAGCTGCATTCCATTCTTCAGGAAACATCCTTCTAATAGTTGACCATGTGAATCCAGGATACTTCTTAAGGGCTCTACCAATGGACACAATGGATGTTAAGCCTCCAAGGGCAGTTTGGTCAACCGTCAACTTTAGGCGCAAAGCATGATTGGGCAGAAGCTGCCTCCAATGGTTAATAATATTTCTTACTGTTGTGTTGGTTATGTGTCCACCAAAGAAGTAAAAAAAATGCTTTAACTGCATCTGTTCTAAATTCAAAAACTTGTCCTATGTCTGAGTTAACTCCTTGTACAATTTTATTCACAAATCTTGTTGTGACAGTACCTCTTTTCAGGACGGCAACATATGTATGGACTAGAAGTGCAACTCCACTCATCTTCCACCCACGCCTGGCAAGCTGAGCAATATGGAGGCATAATAAATATGCATTTTCAGAAGTACGAACTGCTTCTGGGGTATTTCAAGCATCCCATAATTATATGAAGCCCTAGGAAAGCCTTTATTTCCGTTACATTTGTCGGTGTAAATGTTTTCCCATGTTGCAATGCATACATGTTGGTTTTTTCAACCATATTTTCTAAGCAAGCATGAGAAATGTACTCTGAAAAATATTCAATGGGTGTCATATCACACTCTGATGGCTGCACTGAATACTGGTCTTCACCTATAGGTGTGCTTTGGAGTGTAGGCGATTTTCTTCTCCATCTAATATCACTTTTTTCAGTAAACACCCACTCAGATGGAATAATAGTCTTCAACATTCCTGTGCATCCTGTGCATAAGTATGATTTTGGTCATCTTCTTCTGTGCTGCAACTATCGTCCTCCAGTTCCTCTTCGTAGTCTGTGACTACATCAGCACCTAAGAATGACAATGCAGTATAGCAACAACCAGGTCAAAAAATATATAATAGTCAGGTGAGATTGATAGTTTTATTATTACATACCAGGTCTAGTGCATTGTGGAATAGATTCTGCATCATCAGGGCCACTTTCATCGTTTTCTGAGAGCTCTAAGTCAGAAACCTCACCTGACATCAGCAAATCCAGTATTTGGGAAGCATCCCTCGCAATATGATAAAATTCTGAAAATCAATACATCAGATGTAAGTAATTTCATGAACAGTGTTGAAACAAGACGCAAATACCAAGTCTGAAGCAATAACATCAAGTACAACTACTGCAATATTGTACATAAATGCTTGGAATTTTATCTACTGAACCTTTGGTAACATAAAATAAATTAGTTTCGTCCCCTATGTTACAAAAAAAAAGGCGCAGTTGCGTCACAGAAGTCATTTTCATATAGCAGAGATATATTACAAGTAAAAACAGCCATTGGGACTAAATGTCCATTTCAATGGACATCAGTTTTGTAACGTCGATAATACAGTGATTTTCCAAAGCCTGTATCTAATTTTGCTATAGAAAGTATCCAAAACCTTACTAAAACAAATAAAACTTAAAAACAAGGGGAACTCTAACCTTTAAACACGTAAAATTGGTCGAAATATGTACCCACCTTTTACATGCTTCCTCTGTGCGGCCATCTTGTCTCAAACAACGTCCAAATACTTCGTGACTTCACCACTAGATGGCAGGATCGCCCATCAGATTGAACCACAAGACTTCCATTGCGACGTACAAGCAATCCTAAAAAAATCTGTGCTCTCAGATATGAGACATTACTCTCGAAAAGTAGTGTCCATTGAAATGGACAAGGGGTCTGAAAGGGTTAAACCCTGCGATACTGCTCCCAGTCCGTCTGGATGACTTTCCTCGGAAAATTGACTGTTGGTGTTTATCCTATGGAATCTAATACCGGGTTGCGATCCCAAGTGAGATCCCGAATTGTGTTTGGCATCGTGCCCCCACCTACGTTCTTGGTTAATAAAACATCCAGGGCATCAGGCCTGTGATCTGCCACGAGTGGGATTGGGTTGCGCCATCGGAGTCGTGAACAGTATATCAGAACATGTCCACCATTTGGAACAGCTCTTAAACCTTCATGTTGTATGGGAGTTCTGTGCAGGGTGTTCGGCATCGAACTGCCTGCCTATTGCTACATTGGAATACCTGTCAAATACTTCTCAAGTCATTCTTGAGGAGCTACCAGTTGCAGACCAGGTAGGCCGCTCTGGTCATCATCTTGCCTCTCTTGGCATTTATGGACACTAGTGTGATTTAGAAGTGTGCAGGGGTTATGCAGCGTCTTGTTTCTCGGTGTGGGTGGCACAATTGGGCCATGTCGTTTTTAATGACACAGACGTGTTACAGTCTGCAAGTGTCTGCAAGTGTCTGTCTTCTGGGCATGTTCTGTACTTTTTAAGTGACGTGTTGCTGGGTTAACTTTGGGCACATTTTCATTTCCCCACTGTCTAAAGCCAAAAGTCTCACACACACAGATTTCGTCACTGCCTTATTTTCTACAATAATACCTTCATCCAGCAAATGATTGCGTAACAGCTTAAGGGGACACAGTCACGAGGGAACTCCCATAAGGAATCGATGCTAAAACGAGCAAATGTCAGGTACACTTTCCGAAGTAACTAATGGAGATAAAGACCTGAAACTTTTACAGTGTACAGCTGAAACATCATCTCAAATCACATAAAAATGGTTAATGTATTTTATATATTTCATGAGTAATCATTTTTTTGTTCTATAAGACAAAAAAATTAAAACTTTTCTAAACACCTTGGAGCTTGTAAATCTGTTTTTTTATCACTACTGGTCTATTTTTTTTATCTAATTAATCATCGTTGTATTAACAAGAGATACTGTAAGTCTGATGTCTGCAGCAGTTAGTTTTTGAGAAAAGTGTACCAGCGCGCTAGGATGGCCTTCGGCTGTGTGTCTGAGGTATGTTTTGTGAGGTTTCCTTATTGAGGCTCTAATAATTATACCACAATGGCCTTGTCTAAAATCGAAGTACCTATTAGCACACCTTATACCAGTAGGCATAAAAATAAATTCTCTGTATGCGTCCCTAAACTGATGAATTAAATCATCCAAGTTTAGCTTATAATACCACAATTCTTCTAACACAACAACAGCTGCAGAATAATTTATTTTGTTGCCATAAAACGTAATAGCTAATTCATCAATCCTCTGTTGACTGTTGGGAACTAGGAATGCCAGGTGCAGGTTGTCCGGATAGTTTCCGATATGGTCCCAATTGGCATAAAAAAACTCCAACGCAGACATTAGCTGTAAACAATAACCTTTATTCAGAAAGTAACAGTACCTTTCCTCTTACAAAATGTCATATAAACTCTATTTCGTACAACATACGTTACATATTTCACCTCACTCTGAACATTATCCGTTTTCGCAGGTTCATCACCAGCAATTTGAAGACCAATAAAAAATGGATTAGTACCTTGAAACAAACGTTTCTTAGCTTTACACTGAGTTTCCAGATCTGTCCATGATTTACCTTTGGATATATCAGCACTTGTTTCAGGTTTAGAATATGTTACAAACTTAAATCTATTCCTCCTCCTATATTTACGCCATGGAACACCTGCAGAACGCTCGGGATTTAGATCAAATGCACCAATTTTATTAGTACACGCTATACGAACTTTTTCAAGAGCACCTTGATCCTCAAATATTTTCTTGTTAGCCCTTTCATCCAATGTAAGACGTTCAATCCTAACATTAATTCTGTACACGTATGTGGCTACTTTATTAATTATTACTGAAGCATATTTATCAGAATAAAACTTGAATTCATCTGTAATATCATAATGCTGAAGTTTTGCAAAGTTCTTCGCTGTTTCGTCATGTTTCTCACTAATGCGCATTTTACCATACTTGAATCTTACACCATCGGTTTGCGTAAACTCTGTACGCCATCTACACATACGAGCAAAGTACGGTCTACTCGGATTCGTCCATCGGCGTATCCAACGCCTCGGGCGTGCAGCGCGAAACTTCCGGAACATCCTCATCCGACGATATACTAACGATTTCCTCCGGGGTTTCCACATCAGACGTGTCAGACGCATCCAGTTCCGCCTTCAAAGAACGACAATATAAAATGTGACAGTCAGCATGAACAACATTCAAACGTGATGCTAAATTCGTTTGATACAAATATCACCAGGCCACGATGTTTAATAACCATTCCAGGTTTATTTTTTACATTTACAGTAACAGGACGTCCTTCAACAATACGCTTCAGCGTAGAAGCATACTGCCTCCACCTAGACCATTCAAATTCTTCAAAAACAATTAAATTATGTACACGTGCATCATACCCGCCAAATCCGAATTCGGAACAAAAAGGTAGATACACATGCTGCTTTCGAGAAAGAATTTTTTCGATTAATGTTGACTTGCCAATATTTGTATCGCCATAAAGATATAGCTGCTTCTTACGAACCTCCGTGGACCGAAAGGCCTTGTTATACCACCGTACAACGCGACCCGCCCAGCCATTATAATTTAGATGACACTCGCTCAAACTCTCGACGACCAACCGATTTGCCTGAAAAGAATCGAAATACTTCTCAATAAAACAAATCCGTGACCAGTTGTTAACTAAAAAAGGGTCTGTATAATCAATCCTATTAGTTCGGTCAGCCCACCTACGCAACCGAACATTAAAAGACAAACATGAATCATTACAATTAAATATTGGAAGAGAGTCATATTTCGTTATGTATATTAATGCAGACTTTCGGATTCTACAATTCTGAACATCAAATACGCCATTAATACTCCCGAACATAAATTCTATCCCAGATCTGACTTCATTTAAAAACATTTTTTCTTTGAGCTTTATGTAACAATGAAGATGCGTCAAATTACCTTGAGCAAAAGGTTCCTCTGATACACAATACTCCAAAATAGACCAAACAGACAAAATAGTGTCCACAAAGTGCTGTTTTCCGGACACAGAACGAGCATCGACTGTAATAAGAAAGCTCTCACTCCTCTTTTTATACCCACGCCGACGAGTAGAACTTGCAGCAGCGTCTGGCACATGTCCAAGCCGGTCAGGCACATCCTGGCCTGCCGCCGACCTTGGGGAAGTTATGCAATCCCTAAATCGCGGAATCTTGCCACTAGTAATACTAGGTGGCAAGACTTCACTTTCTAATGGGGCTCCCACAGGGTCTTCACTCGCAGCGGATGACCTCGCAGTTCCGAATAAGTACGCTGGCATGCGCGACAGCGGCATCTCCCATCCGTCGTCAAATTGAGATTGTGCAGAGTCCTCACTTGTCCCGTGCTGAGAAGGAGAAGTAGCTGTGTGATGTTCAGTACCTTGGGCTTGTTGATGAGTATTGGTAATGGTTTCATAATCTCCTCTTCGGTATCCCATAGCGGGACGCAAGTTGTAAGCCATCCTGAAATATCCAATAAATAATACAAATGTGCCAACAGCTGCCATCTGAGATGTAAACAAAATTCATTTTGACATTTACAATGCCAATGCGTCTTCTCTTTAGATAACTTGTGTACTAGCCTATATTTATCTTTACCCTGATCAGGAGACCTCACTACCCGTGAGGCCATTTTCTAGGATGGCCTTCGGCTGTGTGTCTGAGGTATGACTTGTGAGGTTTTCTTATTGAGGCTCTAATAATTATACCACAATGGCCTATAACGGCCTTGTCTAAAATCGAAGTACCTATTAGCACACCTTATACCAGTAGGCATAAAAATAAATTCTCTGTATGCGTCCCTAAACTGACGAATTAAATCATCCAAGTTTGGCTTATAATACCACAATTATTCTAACACAATAACAGCTGCAGAATAATTTATTTTGTTGCCATAAAACGTAATAGCTAATTCATCAATCCTCAGTTGACTGTTGGGAACTAGGAATGCCAGGCGCAGGTTGTCCGGATAGTTTCCGATATGGTCCCAGTTGGCATAAAAAAACTCCAACGCAGACATTAGCTGTAAACAATAACCTTAATTCAGAAAGTAACAGTACCTTTCCTCTTACAAAATGTCATATAAACTCTATTTCGTACAACATATGTTACATATGGAGATTAGAATGTTTGTGTCAGTAACAACAGAAAAACTGTTCACACCATATATTGCATTGTCACGCATTTGAGAGGCACTTGGAAAACCGGCAGCACCTAGAAGCTTCTTGCTTGAAGCACTGACACTCGCACTGACTTCACTTTCTATATTATTTTTTGCCCTCTGTTCAAAACTAGCAGTTTTGCGGTTTATTTTTACATATTTATTTCCATGAAACTTTGGATATAAGCCTAACTTCCTTACTCTACCCATTGTGTTATAATGTTTCACAAAATCATTACATTTGTATCACCAAAAGGTAAACAACTAGGATGAAGAAACTGACAAACGATAGTCGACAATGCAGACAGGCTGGCAAACATCAGAATAACAATTCTCTCTTGTCTTGCAACCCAAATAGAGTATTTATTTCTGAGGAACATAAATGATTGTTGCACTATAGTCAATGCTGACTACTGCGCAAGACACAGCAAAAATGGACGTGGCGCTAGTTACCATGCTTCACGAACAAATTAATAACTTTGAATCTAATAATCAGGTTTGTATGAAACAAACGGCATTTTGTAGCCAAATAATTGGAGCATAGAGTAACACAAAAATAAAAAAAAATTCTATTTTTTTTTTAGCCTGTTCCACACGTTTCCGTGTGTCGCTAGGATGAGGGAAACAACTGTTTATGTGCGTTACGCCAAGCTCATTCCAAGCAAAAGCGTTTTTTGTTCCCATGTCTGCTACGCAAGCTACAGCCTTATACGAATTACTGTCTAAGGCGACCAAAAGGGCAGCTGTCATGCAAACTTCAAAATCAAAATAGATTGTTTCCAACGTGCAAACAGTCCGCGCACCATAACAACTAAAACATTACTGTGGGGTCCTAACACCCTGTCCTCTTGTTGATCATAGCAAATCCAACTGTCGATGTTCATTTCGTTGAAGGACAAAATGCAAACACGTTGCCTGTCAGTGAATGTTTTAGCCTGCATTTTCATCATAATCAAAACATCTTTCAAAATGCCAGGACTGCAACTAAAAGAGCAGTTTATCCAGGCTCTCAACGTCAACACAGCTGGTAGAGGATACCCGATTTTTTTCCTCAGAAAATTATATAATTTCCGAGATATAGCACGGAGAGTAATTGATTTACAACTGTCTTCATTACTCCATCCAACCCTTTTTGAGTAACTTAATAAACTTTTTATTTGAATGGGTGAAAATATTTTTCCGAGCACACGAGTAATTTCCTTAGACACAAGAACCTCCTTATTAATATCTTCCTCGCGCATAAGTCGTCGCGTTCTAGACAGCTGACTATGAAGATCTTTATTCCTCGCTCGAAGTTGCACACATTTGTTTGTAAGAACAGCATTGCTTCTTTCTAATGCCGCTATAGTATTCATCAAAGTAACTTTATCTGTGTCTGAAAAAACTGCGATCTGTGCATGTGCTCTTATTATGATGTTTCTTATTTGGTGACACCTTTTTCAGAGTTTCCAGAGATCTCTTATGTAGTTCTCCTTTCTTGTACCGTTTAGTTCTGTTTTCTGTTGCGGGGTAACACATTGACAGTCGCACTACTGCATGGAAAATTGCATGAAGGAACTGCATCTGGCTTGAGCATTCATTTTCGGGGCAAATTAAGCAATTCAGACTGTAACTCCCTTAAGTAATCTGTTTCTGCGAAATGGCGAGAGCATATTCGTGCATGCCCAACATTTACACTCTTTCCTACAACATTTCGACAACCATAGTTTTTGTAATGTTTAATTACGCAGGAAACTGTGATACATTACGTCAGTTCCCTTTGTGTTCCGGTTGTAGGAAAAACAGCCGGTAACAGCACAGCCTGGCATTGTAAAAATTAATTTTCTGTCACTTGTAGATTCTCCAATAAGAATTTCACAGGACGAACCATAAACTATAGAGCTGGCGAACACAATGTTGATCCCACTGTCCACTATCGCTAACTATTTCAGTTCCGAATCAAATATCAATTGCAGCAAAAACCGTAACACTGTCCTACCAACCGGTCCCTTCTTCTTCTCAAGTTGTCACAAACTCCTCTTCTCCCCAATTCTATTCAATACCTCCTCATTAGTTACGTATATATATATACGAGGGCCGTTCAGAAAGTAACCTCCGGTTGATTTAAAAAAATACACCAAGTTAAATAAAAATATTTTAATATATACATCTTACAACTACATCTTTGCACTATTTTTCTACATAGTCTCCATAGCGGTTGAGGCACTTATCATATCTCTTCACAAGCTTTGAAATTCCTTCTGCATAAAAATCACCCGCTTGTGCCTGGA
This sequence comes from Schistocerca nitens, assembly GCF_023898315.1. Lineage (NCBI taxonomy): Eukaryota > Metazoa > Arthropoda > Insecta > Orthoptera > Acrididae > Schistocerca > Schistocerca nitens. The sequence continues at coordinate 144,084,072 of NC_064625.1, forward strand.
GCCAGCCTGTGACCGCATCTTTGAGCTCTTCGTCGTCATCAAACCGCTGTGACCCGAGCCATTTCTTCAAATGCATGAAGAGGTGATAATCACTTGGCGCCAGGTCTGGGCTGTAAAGTGGATGGTTGATAACGTCCCACTTGAAGGACTCAAGAAGGGCCGTTGTTCTGCGAGCAGAGTGAGGACGGGCGTTATCGTGCAAAAAAACGATACCAGAAGTCAGCATACCACGGCGTTTGTTCTGTATAGCCCGTCCTAACTTTTTTATTGTTTCACAGTACACGTCTTGATTAATGGTCGTACCACGTTCCATGAATTCAACCAACAACACCCCTTTGGCATCCCAAAACACCGTTGCCATCAGTTTTCTGGCAGAAAAATCTTGCGAGGCTTTTCTTGGTTTGGTAGGCGAATTTGAATGTGCCCACATCTTTGATTGTTCTTTTGTCTCAGGGTTCACGTACTTAATCCAGGTTTCATCATCGGTCACGATTCTGTTTAACAATGGTTCTCCTTCGTCCTCATAACGTGACAGAAAGTCTAATGCAGAGGCCATTCTTTGAGTTTTGTGGTGGTCGGTAAGAATTTTGGGCACCCATCGTGCACAGAACTTACGGTAACCCAATCTTGCTGCCACTATCTCGTACAAGAGAGTCTTAGAAATCTGTGGAAAACCAGTAGACAACTCCGACATTGAGAAACGTCGATTTTCACGAACTTTTGCATCAATGAGTTCGTCAGTCACCAATGATGGTCTACCACTCCTCTCTTCATCATGAACGTTTTCTCGTCCACTTTTAAATAAACGAACCCATTCACGGACAACTCCTTCACTCATAACTCTTGGTCCATACACAGCACAAAGCTCACGATGAATAGCTGCCGCAGAATATCCTTTGGCTGTAAAAAACCTTATGACAGCACGCACTTCACATTTGGCAGGGTTTTCTATTGCAGCACACATTTCAAACTGCCACAAAAACTAAACTAGCGCAGGTACGACGTTCACTTGACCACGGCTTGATGCCGACTGACCTGTTGAGTGCGTGAACGCACAGATGGCGTCGCTACTCCCCCCACAACCCGCACTGTGACCAATCGGAGGTTACTTTCTGAACCGCCCTCGTATTTCGTATGGCTAATAGAATACAGCAGTAAGTAAGTAATAACACAAACAACGTGTAAAAACAATGAATGGTCAATATGTTACAGGCAACAAACAATTATTTGATCTAAAAAAGGAAGTAAAACACAAGATACACAAAAATACATAGAAATTATAGTAATAGTATCTAGTAATAGGTTTTTCAGAAGGAAAAGAGTAGACCAGACTCATGGTTGTATGTCAAAGTCCCTCAGTCAGCCAGAAGCATCTCCCTCCAGGAGGTGCAGCTCCTGCATTGTGCCAGGGAATCTCCTCGTAGGGCAGTCCGTTGCGATATGATGTAGAGTTTGTGGATTCCCACAGTCGCAGTTGGGTGAGTCAGTCTGTCCCCATTTGTGCTTCCAGTAATTACATCTACCATAAGCTGTTCGGATACGATTTAAAGTTGTCTAAGATTTTCTGGGAAGACCGAAGCCCTCGGGCCGTACAGTTGGGTCCGAGACTAAGTTAAAGTGATCAGGGTTAGACATATCCCATTCCCGACGCCAGGCTTCGTCAATATCATAATTGTCCTCGATCAGCTGTTGCCCTAATCTCCGTGATGGCTTACGGGACTTTAGCCTGTGGCTGGGATTCTTGCAGCCTTCGTGTAAGGGTAGGTCACGGTTGTTAGCGCACTTTTGCCATTCCCTTTTCAGTGCAGATCTTCGCCTTAGATGAGGTGGGGCTATGTTAGCCAGTACTGGGAGCCATTGGTGGGGTGTCGGTTTAATAGTGCCTGAGATGAGCCTTACGGTGTAGTTTAGCTGGGTGTCCACCGTTGCTGTAGGAGTGCTGTTTAGCCAGACCGGAGCGCAGTATTCAGCCACCGATTATACTAGTGCGAGAGCAGATGTTCTGAGAATTGTGGCGCTTGCTCCCCAGCTACTTCCAGTGAGTTTGTGTAGGACATTATTTCTGGTTTTGATTTTTGCTGCGCATTTGTATAAGTGCTCCTTGTACGTCAGAGGTCGGTCCAGTGTAATTCCCAGATACTTTGGGAGGGGATTGTAGTTAAGCAGCTGACCTCTGAACTCTACGTGGGGTGCATAGTTTGCCTGTCTGTTGTTGAGGTGGAGACTTGGGTTTTAGAAGTATTAGGTCTGAGCCTCCATGTTTCGAAATATTCATCCATTTTGATAAGGTCTTCCTCAATGATTCTTTCGGAATTGCGGAAGTCTTGATGTTGATATGTGAGAGCAATATCGTCTACATAGATAAACTTCTTAGAAGATGTCTCTGGTAGGTCTGATGTATATATATTAAAAAGTAATGGAGCTAGCACGGATCCTTGGGGCAGGCCGTCATTTAACCTATATTTCTTGCTTATCTCTCCATCTAGGTGTACTTCAAAAAATCTATTTGAAAGCATATTGTTGTTTAGGGTAGCCGTTTTCTTGCAAGGAATAATGTGTTGGAGTTCAAGAATCATTGCCTCCCTCCACACTGTCATATGCTGACGATAGATCTATGAACACAGCAACTGTCTTTTTCTTCCTTTGAAATCCACTCTCAGTATGTGTGGTAAGAGATAATACTTGATCACAGCAGCTCCGACCGGGTCTAAATCCGGCTTGTTCAATAGGAATGAAATTCTCAGCAATGGGTTTTATTCTGTTGAGAATAAGTCTCTCCAATAGTTTGTAGCATACACTTATAAGAGCTATAGGTCTATAGTCCTCTGGGAGCTTTCCATCTTTGCCAGGCTTAAGAATGGCGATGATCTTGGTTTGTTTAAATAGTGGTGGTAGTGTTTCCGATCGTTGGACGTCATTGTAAAACTGAGTTAGCCACAGTAAAGCTCGAGGTCCTAGGTGCCGTAAGAACTCGGGGTAGACCTCATCTAAACCAGCCGCTTTACCCATTTTCATTTCTTTCAGTGCTTCTGTGATCTCTAGGATGGTAAAGGTTTTTGAGCAATTGTTGTCGGGTGTGGTTTGTCGGAGCTTGGTTTTCAGTTCTTTCTTTACTTTCATAGTCTTATCCTTGTTGCTGCGTGGTGTTTTTCTCGTAAGGTTAACTATTGTTTGCTACCTCTTTGGGGTGTATGTTGACACCCATACAGGTTTCAATGGAGCTTTCACGTAGGTTTTTTAAGAAGGCACCAGGCTTTCTTGCTGGAGTGCTTGAAGTCCATATTTTTCATGAGTGTGCCACTTTTCTCGTCTTGCTGAGTCCAGGCATTGGAGAAGCTCGTCTGCAATTTCAGGATCGTTGTTTTGTGAATATCCATTATATAGGTCTATGCATTCTTGGCTCCAGCCGGGAATATAGGTTTTCCTGTAGCCATGGAGTATGTCTTAAAATAGCATCTCCTTTATATTATACACGAATGTTGCATGCAATTCCTTCACAAACTTTTTTGAAATCCTCTACAGCACCTCCTTCTAATGAAATTTCATTTCCACTGATTATACGCCTATTTACGGCGTCTTGAGGGTCAAATTGATTCGTCTTATTATTGCATCGGCCATTGTGGCCTACATAAAGTCAAAGATGCGACCCTGCGATGTTAATGATAATCACCTTTTATCCACAGTATATAATAAAATACGTACCATAGACAAATCAAAGCAGAAATTTAAAGTAGGAGAGTTCGTAAGAATCAGTAAAAACAAAGCCATTTTTGATAAAGGATACAAACCAAATTGGTCTACAGAAATATTTAAGATAATTGGAGTCCAAAAAACAAATCCTAGGACATACACTCTGCAAGATTTTGAACTAAATAATATTGCTGGTGCGTTTTATGGCCATGAATTACAAAAACAAAATACCCCAATACTTATCTAGTAGAGAAAGTATTGTACAGGAAAGGAAATAAGGCATTTGTGAAATGGTTAGGTTTTGATAGAAAACATAACAGTTGGATTACAGTAACGTAAAATGTAATTTTATTTTAAAGAATTATATAAAAATTACAGTTATGTTTTAAAGATATACCAAACGAACAATTGCTTCTTCAAGTTCCTAATAGCTATACCACAGATGCACACCATCACACAACACATCAGGAATTTTAAAGCATTTACAAAAAAGGCCTAAATACAAGAAATGAAAATAAGCTTCACAGTTTTCACGTGATTCACAATTGTCTAACAGTTCACACTTGCCTGCTTTTGTGAGGGGCCGTTACACTCTTTACTCCACACTGTTCGGCTTAATGTTTTAAGTAGTACTCTTTGTACCACTTCACCAGCAGATTTGTATTCAATTTCGCAGTTACTGGTTGGTACCTGCCAATACCATTCAGCTTACGTAGAGCATGTAGTGAAGGGCAGCCTTTCTCCTCCACATTAGTTATTAGGCAGTCAGGTAAGAACTCTCTTACCCATTTCACTTTTTCAGTACCTTTAACAGGTACAGTGCAGTTTGTTGGTACCACTGATTGGATGGAGTTTAATGCACTATCCAGCGAGACTCCAACTGAATTAATGTTGTAGTGGTGATGGTTCTCTGCCAACCATTTTGCTGATTCGATATCAAGTTCGTAATACGGTGTTGTACATTGAAGAATGTAACTTCCAGAGGCAAACACTGTTCCATCATCGCACAGCATTTGGAATGCTAAGTCCTTAGGAACAAATTCATTCGCACATGTCTTGAAGCCTTGACAGTCGAAGATTACAGTATACATCTTGAAAGAAGGTTACACACACACACACACACTTGCTGCTGCTGCTCGTAGATGTCGATGTTATCGGTTCAGAGGACATGATGTGCTGTGCTCTAAATCACCCCCCATTATGTACTAAAATTCGAGTACAGCCGGTTAAAACAACTCCTGTTATCAACACGTGTCGGGCAACCTTTTGCTGGCGTGGGTGCTTGCTCAGATAATTGTCCTAAAAGGACACATTATCTCGGCGAGACAGTGACGCCGCCATCGCGACCTTGGGACCCCGGGGGGCCCCATTTTTTTTTTATCAGTTGCTGACCCTCGAATCATGAGAAACGACGCAGTCATGTTTTCGGAGTCCTCGAAAAACATTTGGACCTCCAATAAGTTGTTGTTTATTAAACTGTCCAGCCAAGTCAATATCTATTTCCTTCAAAGCACGATACACAGGAACGCTGCTCCGCCAGCGACGACGGTAACCACGTCGCAGAGGCATTGCTGTGGCACGTTAACATAAATGAACGTAGCAAGCCCACGCCCAGCGAGACACCCAGAGCTATGCGTCCGCACTCCTCGACGTTCGTAGAGCGAATGACGCTCCGTGCTGCGGCGCAGCTGCAGCCGGCGGCCCTTATCGTGACGTCAACGTCCAGCCTGAACCAGCGCGCGCGCCTTATCAGCGTCTTGCGCAACCAGCCGGAAGCAGAATTCTTCTGCAACATGCTCCTAGTAAAACTAGGGAGCGTGTTGCCCAGGCCGTTTGAATTGCGCGCCACAGGCTACCCAGCCAATCACTCCTCAAAGGCGCTCGCAATCGCCGAGTACTGCAACTGAGGTATGGTATCGCCGACCTGATCTACTTGACTAAAAGGGCGGAAGAGAGAACTGCCACTAGCCACAGGATCACTAATGCTAGAGCTATAACTAGGCGAGGTGTGCTGTACCTCGCACGATGGAGGTGATGCACGTGCTGGCCGCTGTGAGGGACCAGCGGGCATGCCCCAGTGAGAGCAGCCGGGGGCAGGCTCTGTGACCTTGGTAGGGGCGGTGGCAGTAGGTGGAGGCGATGGACGTGGCAGCCGGGAGGCGCCAGGCTGCGTGACCTTGGCGACGTACATTGTACACGTACGTGTATTCTAACGATCACACACGTGGTTATAAGGAGATGGATTAATTACCTTTCTGGCTCTGACTCCATGGCGTGAACAATTCATCGGGGCAGTCTACTGCCCCCTCAAAAAACTCTTCAAATCCATCATCCAGTAACTGAATATAATCATCTAGAACAAACAAGATATTTTATAAATAGAATTTTTACAGAAAAAGGAATAAGTATATTATTATTAGAGAGAGGTATTAAAAAAACTTGAGTGGGCTGTTGTTGTTGTTGCTCTAATTGCCATTGAATGGCCTCGATCTCCCTATCAACGGCCATAACCTTATCAGTCGCTTTTCCTGTAACCGAATGAGATAAAAATTTGTTATTTTGAAAAAAGCATAGCTAGAGTGAAAGATGATTTATTTTTCAGTATACTCGCGTGAGTGGTGGTGTTCTGGAGCTGGGGGCTGAATCCAATTATGTAGGGGGCTACGTGGGAAAGCCCTGAGCTCTGCTTCGAACTCGAGCTGGAATTGCCTTAAGGGCAGACGTAGACCAAACTGCATACTGATATTTAAACTTCGATATCTCCTACAACATTACAGTTATAAATTTAAAACTTGACACTATTGGGTAGTACATAATGAATTATAGTCTCTGCAGTTTTTGTTTGATCATGCTCGTGGAATTTCATTTTATAATGATTTGAATTTTAATTACCAATGTACATGTAATGTACCTCTTCTCATAAACTATTCAAGCATTAAAGCTGAAACATTATAGTGTACTTCTTCATTAAAGGCTATTAAAATGTGTGCAACAGATTTTTGTTTCAGCTCATAGTTACTTTCAAATTAGTTTTTCAGTTTTGTGTTACCTGGGACTGCTCTATTTTTCTCAAATTTTAAAGGATTACTTTTCCGAGAGAAAAATAACGGAAAATTGGTGCACAGGATTATTCAGTAAGTACTTCTTAATAACTCTGCCAAATTTCAGGATGTTAGCTCTTATAGTTCTTGAGAAAAGGTACATTAAATCTAAAAAAAAAATCACTTTACAGGAAATCTCATTTAAAGTTCTTATTCCATTTTTTATGAATATTGCCATACTTCTACGAACTAATGCTGTCCATATCCATAATCTTCATTCTCTTCCTTGTCTTGCTGGGGTATTCTCTCTCCCTGTTTCCTTTGCCTAGTCATCTTTTAGATATTGTCCTCTGCTGCCTGGGCTTTGTCAAGTCACACTTCATCGATGCTTCGGAGTATCTTCAGTGTGAATGCACCTGGATGGAAGCCTAATCTCTGCAGGCACTTAATCCTGACTACATTTCCACTGTTGAACACTAGACAGGCATCACACGCAGCTATGTTCACAACAATTGAGGACACAAACACTGTTTTGGGACAACGCATCCATATAAGGTGATTGTAGCTCTCATTTGAATTTTGTGTTTTCCCACGTACACATTTTTTCAGCGCTTCAGGATTGGCGAGATATCTGAAAGTTGGCTTTATAACATTTAAAACAGCAAGTGGTAAACCATGCTTATGGGTGTATGGCTTTCCACTGGCTTCTGCCTGAAGATATTCGCACCACGAAATGTCACAGAGGTAGTGTTGAGGAGTCTGATCTGTGGAAAGTTTGTGGAAGAATATTGCCCACACTGCTTGCTGCATTGTTTTCACACTGTGTACATTGTCCCTGATGGCTTTTCCATAATATATTTGTAATGTGCGAATTTCTTTGTCTGTCAATCTGTTAACACCTCCCAGTGGCCTTCCATCTTTTAATTTTTTGCCCTTCATTTCTTTCTTAAGTCTGAGAAGTCTGCCACCCATTCGCTTTTGAACATGTCCCACACATTCTAGCACTAGAATCTGCATCACCTAGGTACTTCACATACCTTTCCATATTGTTCTACTGACCTTTGGAATATTAGTTTCATCCCAGCTGCCTCCACCCCACCACTTGACCCCTGATAATTCTTACAGCAGACTTTCTTGTGTATCTCCTGACACCTTCCTTCTTCACTGCTGTCATAATTCTTTTTGGTGTCACAATAAGAGCAATATTTGCTCATTACTTGGAAGTCCAAGATTTTTCCTGTGTCCACACTGATGACAGATGACACACTATGAAGTGATGTATGGCCCCATTTCATCCACGTTCCATCACAGGAGACACACAGATCTGTCTTCACATCACAGTTACCTTCTGTCCCTTCACTGTTAACGTCTACAGCCCCTTGCATGTTTTCCTTGCACTCAAACTCAAGATCTCTGAGGAGTGTTTTGTTGTACTCAGTGAATCTAGCCACTGGTGGAGGCATATTCATCAAGCCACAAAACAAATTCGTGCCTTCTCTTCCTACACCCAAGCATATCATGGCATAACACAATCTTGTATTAGCTTCATACGTTTTCCCATGGAGAGCAGAAGTCATGAATTGAGCATCACATTTGCAGACGTCACAGAAAAGATGTACATTACTTAAAATGCCAATTCTGGCATTGTGATCATACAGTTTGAGACCTTTGGACCCACAATTACCACATGCACATAAAACAACAATCATATGGGCAAGAATTTCTTAGTCAGTTAACCTAAATCCACTACAAAATTCGCCTTAGCTCTGTGCATTGCATCATTAATTCCTTCACTGATTTTTCTTCTTCGACGAACTTGGCGATTTCATCGAAAACGGTTCTTCAGACATACAAGGAACATTTACAATATTCTTATTTAAACATTCTGTGCTCCTTACACGTGAAATTAGACACTTTCTCACTCTGTTGAATACACGGCCACTGTTATGAACCATTTTAAGCAAAAAAAAGGCAATAAATTGCCAAACAACAAACTGTAACACGCACTATTCAAAAACAAATCATGTTAATAACCAAAGGATCGGGCATGTATAATCTTTGTCACAGCCTTCTAAATAATTCTGCTGTTAGTTTCGACTGTGTGACTGAAAAATATAACAAAAATATATTTAGTGTCAAGGAGGAGTGAAGCATAGCACAGATAAAGGAGACGTTGCAAGGGCAGACGATTGAAGAAAAATTTTTTAAAAATAGTTCTAGGTAGATTTCGATTACGAAACTTTTAGATGTCATTGGATATTATATGGGGCTTTTGGAACACATTCAGGACGTATACGTACCGTCCTTAGCACCGTACCGCCCCGTGACATCACTACTGCTCGCTGCTTGCTCTGGCAGCTCTCCAGTGCAGATGTTACACACACACACACACACACACACACACACACACACACACACACACACGCACACAGTTTACAATTACAGTTTTCTCTGTAATCAAATATACTTAGATATGTTTCTTTGAAGGATATGAGAAATAAAAGAGGAAACCACAAAAAATAGTTTGAAGTGAAAATGTTTATTCAGTTGATATGAATATACAAAGTTTTAAGCACTGCTAAATTAGTTTTTTATTCTTTTATGTTAAGCAATAATTGCAGTTTCTCGGAGTTCTTCCTCTATTGAAATAATTTCATTGTCGTGTGAGTTGTTGCCAGCTGTTTTTGATCCAAGGAGAAAAACTAGACGTTCAACAAGTTCGCTTGGGTTATTCCAGTGAATGTAGTGAAAGTATTCACCTTATCTGACAGTATAAAACGTTTATCATGTGCAGACAAACCAAGCTTTTGTTGTTTAACAGTGGATACCACATGACACTTTGATTGAATAATATACTGTACAGAAGATTTAGCATCTAAATTCAACATACATTCTCGATAATCATCGATGCTCAATGCTTTAATTGAAGACTGTTTTATACCTTTTGCTCTCTGCATTACACATAGTGATTCTGTCTCTGGTGCATACATTTTAGCTCTCAGGCCTATGAACTCAGTAATAAGTTCACCGTTTAATTCATCTTTCAATAGTCCAACCTCCTTTTTATTCACAAGTGGAATGTTATATCTGTTATTAACAGGAAAACCTGAAGTATCAAACAATTTTTGCACATCACTGTTGATATTAAAACTCAAAATATTTATGAGGATATGGTAAATTAAACTATCGGTATCAGTGTAACACAGTTTTACATCTTTTACAGGGAACTTGTTCAGTATATACCCATAATGAAAGTCAACAAGACGCGTCTTTGAAATGTCTAAAATCGCCATACCTACAGATATAGGCTTGTCAAACACTACATTGAGTTTGTCTAATTCAATACCAACTAAATTTTCCTGAAATATAACGCACCTTTTGAAATTTGGTTTTGCAATCACTGCAGATGCTCCATATTCACCATCCCATGAAGTTACTAGTTTTATGTCCCTCATCTTTCGTACATTTTGCATTTTCTTACCAAAGACGCTGTTATTCATTAGCTTAAAAAAAATCTTTTCAAAATCGTTATTTGCTGCCATACGTTTCTGTGCTTTAATATCGATGTATGGTTTCATCCATGGAAGTTGTCTGAATGACAGTACTCTGTGAATCTTTCTCAATTTCAAATTATGTTGCAAACACTGTTTGAGATTTCTATAATGAATTACATAATTTTTATTATACGAAGTAGAAATTAATTTTTTGGGAGCACTAGCCTTGCTTACCACACAGCTAGATGGTGGTATCATTTTCTCAGGACATAGTGGTACGAGGTGCATTCAAGTTCTGAGGCCTTCGATTTTTTTTCTAATTAACTACTCACCCGAAATCGATGAAACTGGCATTACTTCTCGACGTAATCGCCCTGCAGACGGGCACATTTTTCACAACGCTGGCGCCATGATTCCACGGCAGCGGCGAAGGCTTCTTTAGGAGTCTGTTTTGACCACTGGAAAATCACTGAGGCAATAGCAGCACGGCTGGTGAATGTGCGGCCACGGAGAGGGTCTTTCATTGTTGGAAAAAGCCAAAAGTTACTAGGAGCCAGGTCAGGTGAGTATGGAGCGTGAGGAATCACTTCAAAGTTATCACGAAGAAACTGTTGCGTAACGTTAGCTCGATGTGCGGGTGCGTTGTCTTGGTGAAACAGCACATGCGCGTCAACATTGCTTGGCAACATGCCACACGGGCAGCCATGTGGTCGTCCGTCAGCATTCGTGGCACCCACCTGGATGACACTTTTCGCATTTTCAGGTCGTCATGCAGGATTGTGTGCACAGAACCCACAGAAATGCCAACTATGGAGGCGATCTGTTCAATAGTCATTCGGCGATCCCCCAAAACAATTCTCTCCACTTTCTCGATTGTGTCGTCAGACCGGCTTGTGCGAGCCCAAGGTTGTTTCGGTTTGTTGTCACACAATGTTCTGCCTTCATTAAACTGTCGCACCCACGAATGCACTTTCGACACATCCATAACTCCATCACCACATGTCTCCTTCAACTGTCGATGAATTTCAATTGGTTTCACACCACGCAAATTCAGAAAATGAATGATTGCACGCTGTTCAAGTAAGGAAAACGTCGCCATTTTAAGTATTTAAAACAGTTCTCATTCTCGCCACTGGCGGTAAAATTCCATCTGCCGTACGGTGCTGCCATCTCTGTGACGTATTGACAATGAACGCGGCCTCATTTTAAAACAATGCGCATGTTTCTATCTCTTTCCAGTCCGGAGAAAAAAAATCGGAGACCTTAGAACTTGAATGCACCTCGTAGATCAGAATGCATATCGTGGATGTTTTCAGAATATTCAAGATCTACTTCCAGAATGTAGCCGATATCAGTTGTTTACACCAAAAGTTTTAACAATTTCAGGTTTGAGCCAAGAAAAATGTGAAACTGGAAGGTACTGACTGCATCATTGCCCAACTGTAAAGACTATTAACATCAAGGTAAATAATATAGGATTCATCAGTATTTGCATCATAATTAGACATGAACCTGTTGTTTGCCACAGCATGTCTACAAGAGCAGTGAACAATGCCGCCTCTAATACCTAATTCGATGAATTGAAGTTGCTCAATGTCTGTAATGAGTTCTAATTCTGCTTTGGTAGTTTTCAATAATGCATCCCAAGCCAATCCAGGTGAAGTAACATAATGCGCGGGATCTAACTCGTAGGTTTTAATGCAGCGATTTCGAAAATTTTCAAATACATCGCTTAACAATAACACATCAATTTTTAAATAAAGATCGGAGTATTCGCCCAGTGTCTTGCACTTGAACAAATGCCGTACATTGCACGCCCTTTGATAATCACACTCTGAGACAGTTCTTCCACCAGTCAGCAAACTTTTAAATTCCTGATCGGAGGTAAGTGTTCTGATAAAACACTCATCACTCACATACTCGTATGGAAATATTCCCTTCTGATTGACTAAATAAAATTCACGATCATCAGGAAAGTATTTCCTCATTATCCTGAGTTCCTCTGGCTTTAGGTAAGATGCGAGCATGATAAATTAAATGAATCTATAAATCGGGAATTTATGTAGCAGTGCCGGTCTTTGTGTTACTCGAATGCTCTTCGTGAAAGATTTGTATTTCTCCATATTCGATGGTAATATAGAAACGCGGCCTGGATTTAATTTAGTTTTCCTCCTCCCGTTCTCATTCACTATTTGCTCGCAAGTATTTGTAATTAGGAAATGACTATCATAATTGGACAGATTGTGGAATATGGCAGGCACTGTAAACTGAGGTCTGTAGTTCACATTGCAGCTAGCATGCGCTGCACCGTGGTACTCACCTGTAAAATGGCAATGGTCACGATGCTTCACATCGCCTGCCTCAAAGGCTTCCTTACAAATATGACAAATCTTTGCAGAGCGAAAGGCTAATTCTTTCTCTGGGCTTAATATCATCTCTTTATTTTGTAATAAGAAACCATTCACATACTGAGCAATTGCATACAGCTGTTTCGTGAACCACTGCATGCAATCACGACTGCGATACAACTGAAATTCCGAATAGTCATCATTATAACTACAATGTATGTAATATGCAATACTAAATGGTGTATGTAAATGTATTTGATCAGAGTTACTACTTCTACTGCAGCCAGCAGCTGGTTGCAGCATGCACTCAGTGTCCGCATATATTATAAAAGGCAGCTTTCACTTGTTTCTGAAATTGGAAAATTTTATATATTTATTGTGCTCATTTGGCATGATAGTGTTGACTGGCTTAAACTGCGCACAGTCAAGCAAGTGTGCTTCTAACTTCTGTTTTGAATGAAAATAAGACAGACAACGGGGGCATGTCACGACAGACTTATGATGAGCAGTAATGCTATAATGTACTTGCTTCGACAAACTTTTTATATAATAAAAATGATTTATATTTGTATTTGCTAGCTGCAACATTAATAAATTTACATGTTTTCTCTTTCTCTTCGGTACTTTGTAATATGCAGTGGTATAACTCGGAAATTTTTCGACCTGTCCCTCGTTCTCCTTGCCCCCTCTCTTTCTCCTCATCCACTTCTCACTCTTAAACAACCATCCACTCATAATCCGAGTCCTGTATACCGTACACATTGACAGACACACTTTCATTCTACTTTTCGAATATATGGACATTCTTTAGCTCTGTAGGAAACGGTATATTAGAAAAGTTTAATTTGTTTACATGTGCAAAATATGCAGACACACGGTGCGCATTCCTGCTTACAGGATACAAAGCAGCTAGAATTGCCCATTCAAAACAAGCACTACCCTTCGAGTGAACGTTAATTACTGCATGTTTATTCGCAATCACTTTTGGCAGTTTCGTGTGACGTCCTGCATAAAACCCTTTGTTTTCGTTAACATTAATACATAGTTTTACTATATTACGCAACGCCCAACCTGAATCTCTCAATTGAAATTTCTCCAGTTTCTTTAACAGTACATCCCTAATTTTAGTTGAATACCACTCTTCGGTAATATCAGAGGAGAATAGATTTAAATTCTTTGTATTTAAGTACTTATCTTCTACGTCACCCGATTTGGGCAGGACAGTTGCAAATGAGTGAAAAATTAATTTTAAGAGGCTTGTTAATTTTACGCACTATGTTCTCAAAGACAGAGAAACATGCATCCAAGAAATATTTTAGGTCCTTAAAGCCCCCTCGGTTAGATATCTCACCTGTACATATTCTATTTTTGAACGCACTTTCAACCGAAACCCATTCCAGAGCATTATTTTCCCGATGATCATGATTCAGCTTAATGCGCTTTGGCGATGGTTCGGTCATTATTCATATTCAGCGCTTCTCAAAATATCGTGTATGGCAGACAACAGGATATTACAATTAGAATATATAAATGAAACATCCCCACTCTTTAACCATGTTTTGAGGCAAGCCGCTCCATTTAGAAAATCAAATTGACAACTAAATGCATTATGAGAACAAATTGTATACAATACAAACAAAATCTCTTTGATGTAAGCATCAACAAGATTATTAAACTTGGTAACATATAACTCTGTGCAATAAGTACACTCGTATTTGTCATAGACTTGAAAAGCAGCAAAATGTTCACCTTGTTTAAAGCACTCTGTTTGAATTAGCTGCACTATTTTTCCATTCATCCTCACCACACCCTATTACTTTTACCGCAAATACTAATGTCATGTGTATCAAAATCTGTGCCACAGGTATCGTCTTTTAAGGATTGCAAATCTATTTCCTTAATCTTGCCATTCGGTGAAACTTTCCGTATTTGAATAGACATGGTTAGTATCACAATACGCCAACTACTACGTAATATTAGTATAAGGAAACATATGTTAGTATTTATCAAACAGATTCAAAGTCAGTGATATCCATACTATTTTTCCTACCACGATATATCAGAGCAACTGTTCCGGAATTCAGAAATTCCAATTCTTCATCACTGAGAGTGGAGAAACTTGCAGGAAGGAATATTTTGAACTCCTTCAAGTATACTACGACCGCTGCTCCAAATTTCGTCGTCGTCCGTCTCGCACTTAGGATGGGAAATTTCTCACCCTGTTCCAGAGACGACAGCCGCAGCGTAGTTTTCGAGCCGCCTCCTTCTCCCAGATGCTTCACGCAGATCTGCTGTGATGTGGGCGCCAAGGGTACTGTAGCGGTCTTCATGGACAGGCATGGTTCTGGCAGCATCAATCATAGCCTTAAGTGTCCTGCTGGCCTCCACCATGACGTTCGTTGCCACGTCTGGTGTGACTTTCCTCGTTTTAGTGGGAGGCCGCTCTTGATGCAGGGGCTGGGGCTGTGGCTGTGCCTCGCTACATGCGACAGGCTCTTGCATCTCGTGCTATAAAATAAAGAGATAAAAGCCATTAGTTACGTACTTCCATGCACATACATAAATCTTATTTATTTACAGGTACCCACAAGCAGAGGAGAGTGGGAGCAAATTGCAGAGGATTTCGAGAAGTGGAACTGTTATAACACTATAGGAGCAATGGACGGAAAGCACATTCGTATTAGATGGCCACAAGCTAGTGGATCTCACTTTTTCAATTATAAATCCTTCAACAGTATCATTTTATTTGCCATGGTAGATGCTTCCTACAAATTTTTGTATGTAGATGTAGGAACTAATGGGCGTGTTGGTGATGCTGGAGTGCTTTCAAAAAGCAAACTACGTGAGTGTCTCATTGACCAATCTATGCTCAACATTCCTGAAGGCAGGAAGCTTGGGAACACAAACATTACAACTCCAATGGTAGTACTGGCAGATGACGCTTTTCCTCTGAGTTATAACATTATGAAGCCATACCCCTTAAAAGGAATCACAAAAGAAGAAAAGGTTTTCAATTACAGACTGTCACGAGGAAGAAGATTAGTGGAGAGCAGCTTTGGCATTCTTGCAAGTCGTTTCAGGATTTTTCTTACTACCATTAATCTGCCTCCTGAAAAAGTTACCATAATTACACTGGCTGCCTGCACATTGCACAACTTGTTAACTGAGAGAAGAAAACACTTGTACACTCGTCAGGAAACAGTGTCTGCCGTAGTAGTGGACTGCACTTATCTTGAGACACAAAGCACTGAGGACCTAGAGTGAATGGAACCAGTAGCTTGCCAAGCTGCTTCTGGACGTCCAGTACACGGGAGAGCAGTTAGACAATACTTTAAGACATTTTACAATGGCGCTGGGAAGGTGCCCTGGCAAGATAATCACCTTTAGTTACGTAAAATGTAAACAAATGTACATACCTCAAACATTTCCTCAAATGTCGGTGTGGCACGTTCACTTTCACTTTCCGTGCTCTCTATATTGCACACACTCTCGTCTGCCTCTGTTGCCTGGTCGAGAAATTTCAGCATTTGGAACCAGTACACTTATGGTGTATACGGCGGCTGCGCACTGGCTCCGAGTTTGCTTTTATGCATCTGCACTATTAGTAATGAAAATAATTTAAACTACTTGTAGGTTACGTAAACATTATTGTATGCTTCAAGTCGCTGCAGTGAACAAATTAATGCAAATCATTTGTATGACATGTAAACTTTACATGCATAAATAAATATAAATGAATATGTCAATACGTACTTTTGCTTTCTCGTAGAGTAGCTAGTGCGGAGGCCATTTATCTTCCTCTTGATTACCACAACACGCTTACGTCACGGGTCAAAGCAGACGAGTAAGATCACATCACATAAATTACGATCGAACACTTCCGTTGACCTATATAGCTCAACAGAACCTACCGATCACATCCCCCAACACCAACCTAAAAAACCAACACTTCCCTTACACCTACATACATCTACAACAGCTCCCAATCACATAAATTACGATCGAACAAAGATAATAATAAACAAGTGGTACTCGAGGCCAGGCAGGGGGGGGGGCTGCCCCCCGCCAAAAAAAACCTCCCAACCTAACCTCGTATTCAGGGCTACGCTACAGATCAATGTGTAGGTCCCTAACGTCACGGGTCAAAGCCGACGCGTGAGATCGGATGTTTCTGTTGACACAAAACATACATCAAAAACAAAAAAAAAAACGGAACTTACCTCAAAAAAGTTCCAGCCCCACAAACTAGATTGGCCACCACAATCACACACAAATGCACCCTAACTAACCACTTTCGGCCTATACATTTTACCCACAGCCCTTAAAAAAACCCGAAAAATGCAATAGGCCTCTGGGACACTCTTCCGCCAACAGTACTCATCTAAATGAGACTGAAGGTTGGAAGAGCGCCTCTTCCCCCTCCCAAGAACTGACTTAACCGCCCCCCACATCCCCTCAATTGTGTTAGTGCAAGCCCCAGTATCATAATTCTTAAATTCTAGACTGTGGTTCACTACTAAATGATTAAATCCCCTGTCACCCAACCCCCTATAAGAAGAAAAAGCATCAGAAACTATTGTGGACCCGGGCTCTACATACTCCTCAATTAACCCCACTACCGAGCGAGGTGGCGCAGTGGTTAGACACTGGACTCGCATTCGGGAGGACGACGGTTCAATCCCGCGTCCGGCCATCCTGATTTAGGTTTTCCGTGATTTCCCTAAATCGCTCCAGGCAAATGCTGGGATGGTTCCTTTCAAAGGGCACGGCCGACTTCCTTCCCTAATCCGATGAGACCGATGACCTCGCTGTCTGGTCTCCTTCCCCAAACCAACCAACCAATTAACCCCACTAATTCAGCCTTCGACCTCCCCTCCACAACCCTAAAAACACATTCAGTACCCCCACCCCCGTGAACAACAGCCCCCCACACCCAAAGACTAGCCACAGACTTCCCCCTCCCATACTTCCTTTTACCAAACTGCGACTCGTCCACCTCCACAAGCATCCCATGCCCACCCAACTTACCCCTGTACTTAATAAATTCCGAACACACTTCACGACAAAAGGAATACCAGTCTAAAACAGTCCTCTCACTCACACCAGTCTCAAACGCGCAAAAACTCTGTGGGCATCTATTGTTGTTGTTGTGGTCTTCAGTCCTGAGACTGGTTTGATGCAGCTCTCCATGCTACTCTATCCTGTGCAAGCTTCTTCATCTCCCAGTACCTACTGCAACCTACATCCTTCTGAATCTGCTTAGTGTATGCATCTCTTGGTCTCCCCCTACGATTTTTACCCTCCACGCTGCCCTCCAATACTAAATTGGTGATCCCTTGATGCCTCAGAACATGTCCTACCAACCGATCCCTTCTTCTGGTCAAGTTGTGCCACAAACTCCTCTTCTCCCCAATCCTGTTCAGTACTTCCTCATTAGTTATGTGATCTACCCATCTAATCTTCAGCATTCTTCTGTAGCACCACATTTCGAAAGCTTCTATTCTCTTCTTGTCCAAACTATTTATCGTCCATGTTTCACTTCCATACATGGCTACACTCCATACAAATACTTTCAGAAACGACTTCCTGACACTTAAATCTATACTCGATGTTAACAAATTTCTCTTCTTCAGAAACGCTTTCCTTGCCATTGCCAGTCTACATTTTATATCCTCTCTACTTCGACCATCATCAGTTATTTTGCTCCCCAAATAGCAAAACTCCTTTACTACTTTAAGTGTCTCATTTCCTAATCTAATACCCTCAACATCACCCGACTTAATTCGACTACATTCCATTATCCTCGTTTTGCTTTTGTTGATGTTCATCTTATATCCTCCCTTCAAGACACCATCCATTCCATTCAACTGCTCTTCCAAGTCCTTTGCTGTCTCTGACAGAATTACAATGTCATCGGCGAACCTCAAAGTTTTTATTTCTTCTCCATGGATTTTAATACCTACTCCGAATTTTTCTTTTGTTTCCTTTACTGCTTGCTCAATATACAGATTGAATAACATCGGGGAGAGGCTACAACCCTGTCTTACTCCCTTCCCAACCACTGCTTCCCTTTCATGTCCCTCGACTCTTATAACTGCCATCTGGTTTCTGTACAAATTGTAAATAGCCTTTCGCTCCCTGTATTTTACCCCTGCCACCTTTAGAATTTGAAAGAGAGTATTCCAGTCAACATTGTCAAAAGCTTTCTCTAAGTCTACAAATGCTAGAAACGTAGGTTTGCCTTTCCTTAATCTTTCTTCTAAGATAAGTCGTAAGGTCAGTATTGCCTCACGTGTCCCAGTATTTCTACGGAATCCAAACTGATCTTCCCCGAGGTCGGCTTCTACTAGTTTTTCCATTCGTCTGTAAATAATTCGCGTTAGTATTTTGCAGCTGTGGCTTATTAAACTGATTGTTCGGTAATTCTCACATCTGTCAACACCTGCTTTCTTTGGGATTGGAATTATTATATTCTTCTTGAAGTCTGAGGGTATTTCGCCTGTTTCATACATCTTGCTCACCAGATGGTAGAGTTTTGTCAGGACTGGCTCTCCCAAGGCCGTCAGTAGTTCCAATGGAATGTTGTCTACTCCGGGGGCCTTGTTTCGACTCAGGTCTTTCAGTGCTCTGTCAAACTCTTCACGCAGTATCGTATCTCCCATTTCATCTTCATCTACATCCTCTTCCATTTCCATAATATTGTCCTCAAGTACATCGCCCTTGTATAGACCCTCTATATACTCCTTCCACCTTTCTGCTTTCCCTTCTTTGCTTAGAACTGGGTTTCCATCTGAGCTCTTGATGTTCATACAAGTGGTTCTCTTATCTCCAAAGGTCTCTTTAATTTTCCTGTAGGCAGTATCTATCTTACCCCTAGTAAGATAAGCCTCTACATCCTTACATTTGTCCTCTAGCCATCCCTGCTTAGCCATTTTGCATTTCCTGTCGATCTCATTTTTGAGACGTTTGTATTCCTTTTTGCCTGCTTCATTTACTGCATTTTTATATTTTCTCCTTTCATCAATTAAATTCAATATTTCTTCTGTTACCCAAGGATTTCTACTAGCCCTCGTCTTTTTACCTACTTGATCCTCTGCTGCCTTCACTACTTCATCCCTCAAAGCTACCCATTCTTCTTCTACTGTATTTCTTTCCCCCATTCCTGTCAATTGTTCCCTTATGCTCTCCCTGAAACTCTGTACAACCTCTGGTTCCTTCAGTTTATCCAGGTCCCATCTCCTTAAATTCCCACCTTTTTGCAGTTTCTTCAGTTTTAATCTACAGGTCATAACCAATAGATTGTGGTCAGAGTCCACATCTGCCCCTGGAAATGTCTTACAATTTAAAACCTGGTTCCTAAATCTCTGTCTTACCATTATATAATCAATCTGATACCTTTTAGTATCTCCAGGGTTCTTCCATGTATACAACCTTCTATCATGATTCTTAAACCAAGTGTTAGCTATGATTAAACTGTGCTCTGTGCAAAATTCTACCAGGCGGCTTCCTCTTTCATTTCTTAGCCCCAATCCATATTCACCTACTACGTTTCCTTCTCTCCCTTTTCCTACACTCGAATTCCAGTCACCCATAACTATTAAATTTTCGTCTCCCTTCACAATCTGAATAATTTCTTTTATTTCATCATACATTTCTTCAATTTCTTCGTCATCTGCAGAGCTAGTTGGCATATAAACTTGTACCACTGTAGTAGGTGTGGGCTTCGTATCTATCTTGGCCACAATAATGCGTTCACTAAGCTGTTTGTAGTAGCTTACCCGCGATCCTATTTTCCTATTCATTATTAAACCTACTCCTGCATTACCCCTATTTGACTTTGTGTTTATAACCCTGTAGTCACCTGACCAGAAGTCTTGTTCCTCCTGCCACCGAACTTCACTAATTCCCACTATATCTAACTTTAACCTATCCATTTCCCGTTTCAAATTTTCTAACCTACCTGCCCGATTAAGGGACCTGACATTCCACGCTCCGATCCGTAGAACGCCAGTTTTCTTTCTCCTGATAACGACATCCTCTTGAGTAGTCCCCGCCCGGAGATCCGAATGGGGGACTATTTTACCTCCGGAATATTTTACCCAAGAGGACGCCATCATCATTTAATCATACAGTAAAGCTGCATGCCCTCGGGAAAAATTACGGCCGTAGTTTCCCCTTGCTTTCGGCCGTTCGCAGTACCAGCACAGCAAGGCCGTTTTGGTTATTGTTACAAGGCCAGATCAGTCAATCATCCAGACTGTTGCCCTTGCAACTACTGAAAAGGCTGCTGCCCCTCTTCAGGAACCACACGTTTGTCTGGCCTCTCAACAGATACCCCTCCGTTGTGGTTGTACCTACGGTACGGCTATCTGTATCAATGAGGCACGCAAGCCTCCCCACCAACGGCAAGGTCCATGGTTCATGGGGGGGCATCTATAACAAAAATAATATGTAATAAGCACAATCTCACGCATGCCCAATCTAGACTTCTCGAACCAGGTACCACGCCTTATAGAACGCCATACGCCATCTTTCCGGCAACACCACATGTATCCGTCGCTGGTCCGAGAGGCCAGAACTTTAACCAATTTCATCGCCTCAAGGCAAAGAGAACACTTAACAACTTCGGCGATTAAACCGAATAGTTGTAAGAACTTGATAAGTTCTAACGCTGTCTCGCCCATCATCGCCCTCAACCGAACACTATTAAGGCGGTCTTTCATATCCATTCCTAAACAAAAAACCAC
Organism: Schistocerca nitens; assembly: GCF_023898315.1. NCBI lineage: Eukaryota > Metazoa > Arthropoda > Insecta > Orthoptera > Acrididae > Schistocerca > Schistocerca nitens. The sequence goes on from NC_064625.1 coordinate 144,105,392, forward strand.
AACCAAATACACTCAATAACAAACTCACCCGACATACAGCAATGAGCATTAAATTAAAACAAACGAAAACCATGAACACACCACCAGAGAGCACCACAAACAAAAACAAGACTAAACTCCGCGCCGTAATGACGTCACACACCACAACACGCTTACGTCACGGGTCAAAGACGAGTAAGATCGGAGGTTTCTGTTGACCCGCCGTATGTCACTGTTAATAATCTCTGCTATATTTTTGTAACTCTCCAATCTTCTTGATCTACTTTTATAATCAGGGTGCCTCACATTGTAAAGCGCCTCATCCGCTTCATACATTTCAATTAATTTTGTGGTAGACTGCACACACCAATTGTATTTTGCAGCCATGTTTACAAACACCAAATGATGACAGAACGCTCCAGCGATGCTGGCGCTCCGCGTGGTAACATATCGCATTGCAGTGAACAGAAGACAAGAGATTTCTTTGATCAAATCTACGGCCTCGCCCTAGATTTGATCAAATATTGGACGGCATTTGTCAGTTCCCTATTACACTATACAATATCTTTGACAAAGATATTGGACAAAGAAATTTGATAATGTAATACCGGCCTAAGGACGGTACGTATACGTCCGCAATGTATTCCAAAAGTCCCATATAATATCTACTGATGTCATTCTTAAAACATCAACAATGTAATGTAATAAATATTTTGCCCTATGTCTGCCCTGAAAGTGACAGCCAGCACGCAAGGGGAAAGAGTGCTGTTGTCTGCTTGTGACGAGGTCCAGGACTAGTCATTGATGTCTTTAAAGGACTGGAATGTGGCTTTATCCACGTTTTTGGACAGAATTATGATTTTTTAAATAATAAAAAAAGAATGATTATTATTGACCGTGGAATAACAACATTGGATTATTATTTTTCACAATAAATGAAGTGAATTTATTATTAAATTCAGAATTTTTCTACAGTGTTTGCCATATTTGAGTAAAAACGATTATACCATTTTACAGACACATGATTCCTTTTCAGTTAAAAAAATATGAAATTTGTTCAGATAGTTGTATTTACATCATTCATGAGCATTATGCAACTAAAGCAGAGGTATCAAGAGCTAATTACACTATTTTAAGAGGTAAATAATATCGCTAGTGAAGTTCCACTGGAAAGACCTTTTTTAACTAAAGGCAGGTGTATTCGTTTTTTACTTCAAATTAGTGGCTCTAAAACATGTTCCACTACAACGACCAATTGAAAATACATTTTCATTCAAGTAAGATAGTCTAAACCTTCCAATGTGCGATAAGCATACATTTTTGACCTAAGGCCTACTAACTCCACAATCGGCAATCCATTCGACTAGTCTTCCATGAGACCGATAACTTTCTTGTTTTGTGGCACAATACCGTAAGGATTATTGACCGCATAAGAAGACGTGTCGAATTCATAGCTGTGGTACCTAATTACTTCATATGGATCACAGTTTTTCACCCAGTAGATGAAGCAATCTGTATCAGTATAAAGTAATTTAGGAGCTATGAAATGAGTTTTCGCGAACTCATAATGAAAGTGGTACATGAGGAGTTTGGATAGGTCTAGTATACACATCCCCACATAGATACAGGGTGTTTCAAAAATGACCGGTATATTTGAAACGGCAATACAAACTAAACGAGCAGCGATAGAAGTACACCGTTTGTTGCAATATGCTTGGGACAACAGTACATTTTCAGGCAGACAAACTTTCGAAATTACAGTAGTTACAATTGTCAACAACAGATGGCGCTGCGGTCTGGGAAACTCTATATTACGATATTTTCCACATATCCACCATGCGTAGCAATAATATGGCGTAGTCTCTGAATGAAATTACCCGAAACCTTTGACAACGTGTCTGGCGGAATGGCTTCACATGCAGATGAGATGTACTGCTTCAGCTGTTCAATTGTTTCTGGATTCTGGCGGTACACCTGGTCTTTCACGTGTCCCCACAGAAAGAAGTCACAGGGGTTCCTGTCTGGCGAATAGGGAGGCCAATCCACGCCGCCTCCTGTATGTTTCGGATAGCCCAAAGCAATCACACGATCATCGAAATATTCATTCAGGAAATTAAAGACGTCGGCCGTGCGATGTGGCCGGGCACCATCTTGCATAAACCACGAGGTGTTCGCAGTGTCGTCTAAGGCAGTTTGTACCGCCACAAATTCACGAAGAATGTCCAGATAGCGTGATGCAGTAATCGTTTCGGATCTGAAAAATGGGCCAATGATTCCTTTGGAAGAAATGACGGCCCAGAGCAGTACTTTTTGAGGATGCAGGGACGATGGGACTGCAACATGGGGCTTTTCGGTTCCCCATATGCGCCAGTTCTGTTTATTGACGAAGCCGTCCAGGTAAAAATAAGCTTGGTCAGTAAACCAAATGCTGCCCACATGCATATCGCCGTCATCAATCCTGTGCACTATATCGTTAGCGAATGTCTCTCGTGCAGCACTGGTAGCGGCGCTGAGGGGTTGCCGCGTTTGAATTTTGTACGGATAGAGGTGTAAACTCCGGCGCATGAGGCGATACGTGGACGTTGGCGTCATTTGGACCGCAGCTGCAACACGGCGAACAGAAACCCGAGGCCGCTGTTGGATCACCTGCTGCACTAGCTGTGCGTTGCCCTCTGTGGTTGCCGTACGCGGTCGCCCTACCTTTCCAGCACGTTCATCCGTCACGTTCCGAGTCCGTTGAAATTTTTCAAACAGATCCTTTATTGTATCGCTTTTCGGTCCTTTGGTTACATTAAACGTCTGTTGAAAACTTCGTCTTGTTGCAACAACACTGTGTTCTAGGCGGTGGAATTCCAACACCAGAAAAATCCTCTGTTCTAAGGAATAAACCATGTTGTCCACAGCACACTTGCACGTTGTGAACAGCACACGCTTACAGCAGAAAGACGACGTACAGAATGGCGCACCCACAGACTGCGTTGTCTTCTATATCTTTCACATCACTTGCAGCGCCATCTGTTGTTGAAAATTGTAACTACTGTAATTTCGAAAGTTTGTCCGCCTGAAAATGTACTGTTGTCCCAAGCATATTGCAACAAACGGTGTATTTCTATCGCTGCTCGTTTAGTTTTTATTGCCGTTTCAAATATACCGGTCATTTTCGAAACACCCTGTAGGTTTAGTGAACTGTACTGCAGTTTTCGACATCTCCACAGCAATAAAGTTCTTATTGAAAATTATGACCCGTTTAAAATTTGGTCTGGCAATGCATTTTCTTATGCCGTAACGCTAGTCCCACTGCGTTGTAATAAAAATTTTCACGTCGTTCCCTCAAATTCTCCATAGTTTTACCAAAAATTGAATTTTTCATTAATTTATAAAAATCCTTCTCAAAGTCACACGACGCGGAGGTTCTCTGTCTCGTGTTCAAATCAATGTACTCCTTCAACCAGAGGAACCAGCTCCATACCCAGTCTGAGGCATTGCTGGAGGTTAAGATAGTGAATGATGTACCTCTGCTTGTCCCCCAGCGTAGTCATCAGTTTCGGTGTGGAACCTCCTTGCGGAACTATTTGCTCTGGACACAGCGGCAGATCGGCATGCGCGTCATGCAAACTAATAGGATATGGGAGTTCTGCCTCCACAAGATACTCTACATCAGAATCGGCGGCCATACCCCCCCTGATTTTTCCACCTAATCCCTTGCATTCATCTTCAGACAGCCACCGAAACTCTCCAATCGGCAGGGATTGCTGCATGGCATGCCCGTATAAATTATTCACATCTAGATACATTATATAACTTGAATCAAGGGATGCGTTAAACCTTTCATCCGTCCGTGGATTATTTGCTTTCGCGTGTCTATGGATACATAGGCAGAGCCCCCCCACGGATACCCCGCTGAAAGAAAAGAAGCATGTCAGGATCAGTCAATAATTCGATACTGCACTTCGTTTTCTTCAGCATCGCGTCCCAAGACAACCCAGGTGCCGTGTAATACAGGGTGAGGCAGTGAAACGGCACGATTTTGTAAAACCACCAAAGATTTATTTACAAGTAAAATCATAATAGTTGAACATGGATCTCAAGTACAAGAGTGGAAATTAAAGATTTAACTTAAAAACAATCATTTTTTAAATATGGTGTCAGTGAGGTGTCGTCCTTGGTTTTGCACACATTGTCTAAGCCTGAGATGAAATTGTCCCATGACGTTTCGTAGCATCTGTACTGGAATGTTGTTAATTTCCTGTCGAATTCGCTCCTTCAGGTCTTCTTTTGTTCTTGGTGGATTTTCCTGGAAGACTTTGCACTTGAGGTAGCCCCAAAGAAAAAAGTCTGGTGCCGTCAGATCTGGTGAACGGGCAGGCCAGGGGAAATCGCCATTCCTGCTGATTAGACGTCCTGGAAATGCAAGTCTGAGCAATTCCATTGAGACATTAGCAGTATGGCTTGTTGCACCATCATGCTGGAAGAGTGTTTCAGCATCTGGATCATGTCGATCAATTCCAGGCAGACCAAAAATGGTCAACATGTCAGCATAACGTCCAGAGTTTACCGTCACTGTGTTGCCATCTTCATCTTCAAAAAAATAGGGCCCCACGATTCCACGAGATGACATTGCGCACCAGACTGTTACTTTTTCAGAATGGAGAGGTTTTTCATGAAGTTCGTGCGGGTTATCTGAGGACCAATATCTGAAGTTTTGCTTATTTACGTACCCACTAAGATGAAAGTGGGCTACATCACTCATCCATAAGTTATGCACTCTTTCTTCATTTCGTTCAATAACGTTAAGCATTGACTGGCAAAAGCGTATACGGTTATTGTAGTCATTAGGTTTAAGGGCTTGCACTACCTGAATTTTGTATGGATGATAGTGAAGGTCACTCTTCAAAATCCGTCTTACTGATCGATTGCTGAGACCAAGTTCTGCGCTGTGCCGTCTCGCGGATTTTCGCGGACTTCGTCCCAACGCTTCGCGCACACGATTAATGTTCTCGGGTGTCCGGATTGTTTTTGTGCTGCCGCCTCTTTTCTTTGTTGTGCTAGCAGTAGCTTCAAAGGTTTTAACCCAAAGGAGAATGGCTTTCCTTGATGGCACGGGAGCCCGTGGCGGCAGGTTGAATTCACGACGAAAGGCGCGTTGAGCACCAACCACACTATCCGCGGCATATGCACGTTGCGCACCCGACCAACGCTCCATGGCTACTGAAACTTCCACCACTCTAGACGCCCAAGGTCACTTCCCCCACTCTCGCAACCCCCCTCCGCGCCCGACAACCACTATCGAAATCGTGCCGTTTCACTGCCTCACCCTGTAAAAGGCAGGGTCCAGAGAATATGTGGTCATACATAGACTCCGGAACTTCTCGAAAACGTCCGCAAGCAAGCGCACGTCTGTGTCTGTGTAAAGACGTGCGTACTCTCCTAAATTAGAAATGTTGAATTCCCGCCACATTCACAGCATGTTCATACTCTGCATTCGTTATTGTGTCGCCTGTGAGGTTGCTGGAGAATGCAGTTATGTCGGGTAGCCTGGTTTCGTCGAGTTTGGCCATACTATTCACATACTCGTATGGAAAAACCCCTTTCCTAGTCACAAGTTGAAACTTTTCCTCGTCAGGAAATGCAGCTCGAGTGATACGCATATCCGCCGGAGGTAGAGTTTCAACAAGTTTCTGTAATGGTGCCTGCATAAAACTAAGTGTATCGAGGAAGCGCAGCGTAATTCTTGGCGTCATTCGTTTGGAGAATGATATATACTTCTCAACGCTCTCAGGTAGGACACTGACCTGATTTTTCTCCCAACCGAAATCTGCTAAGTGCTCAACTAGAAAATGAGCGTCATACCCACTTAAATTACGAATTGTATGTAATTGGTACTTCAAATTGCACGCATTGTGAGCAGCGCCACGGAATTTTACCTGTAAGATGACAGTGGTTCCTACGAGGAGTTTCCGCTTTTCTGTCCAACGGCAGTCCACAAATATGACACTCAGTGGCTTTATTATAAAAATCTTCATTCTCCTTCGATTTGGTCATTGGAACGTTGCCACCGTACAGCTTATCAACTTCCAGTGAATATTTTTCAAGCTCAGAGCAACCAAATAGATGGATTATCGCCGACGTAAAATTTGTATCGGTTAAGGTTGGCGTCATACGGCGATACAATTTGGTACGCTGCGGCATAAGGTACGTGTTTTTCTGTAAAGGTAGTGTGGGAGGTCGTAGGATCGCCTTCACAGCGGGTCACTGAAGCACACATGGGAAGATATCTTAATGTTGTTGGAATTGACAGGGCACACTATCTTCATTTGTATGAGGCATGTTATGTAATGATAAAAATGTGAAGTGATTTTCATGTCAATGTTCATACTACATCCCAGTGTAGAACTAATCACAACAGATTTGGGCACATGAACATTTAAAATATTTTAATATTAACAGCAAATAGTTGCAAAGTAATGGTACCTTCTTCCAGAAGTGTTTTCAGGATGTTGTTGGTTTCTTCTGCATTAGGAACTGCCATGGATATGTGGTGTGAGGAACTTCTCTTCTTTGTCGAAAACAGCCTCCTCTGGGGCACAAGTTTCCTCTTGAGACTTCTTTGTGTGCTAATGTAAGAGATACCACTACTGGTGTGAACAGCACATGCATTAGCCTTCAGTGAAGTCACCATTTTGTTAGCCAGCTGAACTTCAGTAGCTGACATACCAGAAACAATTTCTGAAAACCTAGAAATAATTTTTCTCTTTTCTTCTGCCAATGCTTCTGGAGTGCAGGAATTAGCATTTCTACTTACTTGCTTCAGAATCACTTCTCTCTCATTAATGAACGACATATCTCAAACACTTGTAGCTACTGCATCTTGTAATTCAGAAATTTCAAAAGGATTTTGTTCCGTAATGTCTAGTTGACAAACATTATGTATATGCTTGCACATATTTAACTTAATGCTATAATCAATACACTTGCAGGAATACCTACGACTGCACACTTTACAGTCAGTGCACACTAGTTTACAGTTACAGAGGATATTATTTTCTTCTACAAGGTAAACGTCATGTGATTTTGTAGCTGGTACTTCCCAACCTCTGCCTACCTTCCTAATTGAGTCCTTATTCATCAAAATGCTGGATTTGTGCTTACGGCAAATATTTTTCATTTTACTTGTTAGCTTTCCTTTCATGTTGACAATGAGCCTGTCAAACAGCTTTGCTGTTACAAGCGACATCAAAGTGGATATACCTTTATCGAAACGTTTCACCTGCTTTGCATTAGCATGTGTATATGTCAATGTCTTATGCATGCTCTCCAGATGCATGTTTGTGTTGAATCCGGGTCGCATCCTATGACAATATGCCCAACACTTCACATTGTTTTCATAATACGTCTTGAAATAGTGACCAAATTCTGAAGTCTCTGAATCGCTGTTGAGTTTCTGCAATGCTTTTACCAACGATTCTTGAAACACAGCAACGTCTCTTACCTGCATTAACGACTTAACAAGTTTGTACACCTCGTTTCTCTTGTCCAAACTTCTAATTTTGCTCTTAATATTGGCCCTCCAGGCTCTCAACGACATGCCAGGTACAGAAAAGTGTCATTTCAGGAGGTCCCATTGTTTTGTTCCAAGCGATACTATACGATTCTGCCAGGTCTGTCATGAATACTTTTGGGGAAATCTGTCCAACCTGGGACTTAACACAATCGAAAAATATACTCAAAACATCGGAGTCATTCCTGTTAGATATGAGGAAAGCACCTGGAAATCCTTGCCTCATATTATCCAGTACAAGTAATGTTGTAACTTCAAAATCATAGCTATTTAGGCCATTAGTTCCATCGACACAAATACAATCACTTCCGTATTTAGCTAATATTTCGCCTTTGCCTTGTGTGTTGTTCATCATAATTAATACTAAGTCTTCACTTCTCAGTTCAGGGTACAGATCATCAATTGTTTCTTGAAGCTTATAGAAGAATACACGTGGATTGTCACTGTGCTGCACTTCTTGCACCCGAGCTTCAACGCTGATCGCATCATTTGGATGTCTGACTGACTTTGAAGACAGGTTATACGTACCTGCAATATTATGCAATTCCTACATCGTTGTAAGATGCACTCTCTCCAAATTAGAACTCTGCACTGTTTCTTGAATTTTTTGGAGGACAGTAGAAAATATGGACAGGTTCCATCCTGTTCAGTGCTCGCCAAAACATGTTTACTTAAGGCGAGTGGTGTGGTGGACTCTGTGACGCTGGTAGCCAGGGGCTGGTCGCTGCCTACCTGGCGAGCCGGGCCACGTAGAAGGCGGAGCGTGTACGTCAGCTGCACTATGCAGTTAGTGGTGTGAGCATCTCGAGGATTTGTACTGAGTGAGTTGGGACACACTTGCATGACCGTAATGCTTGAAATAGAGTCCTTTTCCCACCTTGTGACTTAGCGTAGTACAAGTGAAGAGATTTTAATAATTTAGCGGTGGAAGCATAGGTGACCACAAAAATTCAAACTTGGTCGACTTAGGTTAGTGGATGTGGCCCAATTGGCCATCTTTAATTACGTAATGGAGGTGGGGCAGATGTCAAATAACCCAGTTGGACACGTACTTGATATAAATAATAATAATAATAATAATAATAATTACTGGAACAGAACCATTATAACAGATAAAACAACGCCACATAACAAACCTGACATCATACTCACCAATAAAAAGAAGAAATTAACACAACTAATCGAAATATCCATACCCAATACAACAAATATACAAAAGAAAACAGGAGAAAAAATTGAAAAATACATCCAACTGGCTGAGGAAGTCAAAGACATGTGGCATCAGGATAAAGTTGACATCATACCAATTATACTATCAACTACAGGAGTCATACCACACAATATCCACCAATACATCAATGCAATACAGCTACATCCAAACATATATATACAATTACAGCAATCCGTAATTATTGATACATGTTCAATTACCCGAAAGTTCCTAAATGCAATATAACATGTAGCGTACAGCAAAAAGGAAGTGACGCTTGATAAAGGTCCGCGTCACTCTATTCTTAACCAGACTTAAAAAAAGTCTGAGAAAGTAAAGAAATAATAATAATAATAATAATAATAATAACTAGAATCAAAATTATCTGAATACCAAGCAGGATTTAGAACAAACAGGTCATGCCCAGAACAAATTTTTAACCTCAAAACCATAGTCAAAATGCGAGCTCTCAGACAAAAGCCATTAGTATGCACATTTGTAGACTTTAAGAAAGCATACGATTCAATAGATAGACCCTCATTATTTCAAATTTTAGAAGAAAGGGGATTAGATTACAAGACACGAGAACTAATAAAACAAACACTAACTGACACGAAGTCTAAAATAAAATTCATGGGAGAAATTTCGGAGCCCTTCGGCATTCAGACAGGTGTGAGACAAGGCGATGGACTCTCTCCTCTTTTGTTCAACATCGTTCTTGACAAAGTTATGGAGGAATGGGAGAAACAACTACGGAAAAATGAGTGTTGGAAACCAATTTCACTTGGCTTTTCCAAAAACAATCTTTACATTCCATACCTCGCTTTTGCAGATGATCTAGCAATACTAGCGGAGGATGAGCAGACCGCCATTAAACAGATTGACACACTCAAAGAATGTGCTGAGAAAGTTGGGCTACAAATCTCATTTGAAAAAACTGAATTCCTATGTTCAAAAGTAGAAATTGCAAGCTTAAAAACAAAATATGGCAAAATCAATAGAATCCCGTATTTTAAGTACCTCGGAGAATACATTGAACCAACAGGCCAAGAAATAGTATCACAGCAAAATCGTTTACAAAAAGTCAAAAAAGCATTCTGGTTAGTCCACAACCTCTACAACAAGAAATCCTTGTCAAGACAAACTAAAATTCGGCATTACAATACCGTCATAAAACCAACAGTCCTCTATGCAAGTGAAACACTAGTACTGAACAGAAAGCGAGAACTCGAAGACATCAAAAAAGAAGAGAGAAAAATCATTAGGAAAATTTTAGGAGCGAGACAGACTAAAGATGGCTACAGACTGCAAACAATCAAAACAACAGAAAAGTTTTCAAACATAGAAATTGATTTTAAGAAAAGGCGACTGAAATTCTTTGGTCATCTTAGCAGATTACCAGAAAACCGTTTGACCAGAAAGCTAATAAATTACGTAACCTCACTTAAAGCTTCAACACCTTGGATGATCGAAGTTAGAAAAGACCTCACCAACGCGGATATAACAGCAACCGATATTTCAGACAGAGATACTTTTAAGCACAAAGTAGAGAAGTGGAAAGTTTTACCAGAGCAACCAAAACAAAAACAGTACAGACCGAAGTGGTCAGAAGAGCGAAAGCAAGCCTTCTCAAAAAGAATGAAGATCTATTGGAGCAACAAGAAGAACCAGAAAAAAAGTTGATTGTCATTTGCTTAATGTCATTTGCTTAATGTCTTCCGTTATTGGGAGAATTCATAAATAATAATAATAATAATAATAATCCAAGTAGCATTTGAAGTGCAGGCAAATGGTATCTCCGACAATTTCTTTCCGGACATAACCGGTGAATTTCTGGAGCACAGACAGTACTTGATCCAGATCGCATTTGCCCTTGTTGTATAAACTGATCAGGGCATCCATAGTTGCCAGCTTCATGTTCTTCTTAACTGGCTGGGCAACCTTCCTTGGTGTCACCTTAGGGGTCTTCTTCTCGGTTTTCTGCGCTGGCCGTACTTTCTGGTAATAGTAGGCCTTGTTGTTGGTGTATCTCATTTCTTCATCCGTCCAATAGATGAAGTAATGCATAGTTTCACGGTAGAAACCTGCATTTGTCCCTTTCAGCGTTGATGGCTGACACCAGAACTTTCCGATTACGCCAATGTCACCATTCTTAAGCACCTTGACCGACAAGGTGTTTCCAGTTGACCATGTCTTTAATTTGGCCAACGCCTCCTCCTTTGCCCATTTATTGGCACGGGCAAGGTTCAACAGAGATTCAAATGTCCCTGGTTTGACATCATGGGCAGCCCGTTTCTGATACTTCTTGATCTGGGCAGCTGTCTTGATCTTTTTTGGCATTGGCTTTTTGTCTGCCAATACCACTTCTGTCTCCTTCTCCTCCTTGGGCATTTCTGTCGTAGTCGGGGTGGTGGATGATGTCTTCGGGACCACATCCTGCGCCGCTCTTGAGTGCAGCCGGGAAAGGTCAACCGAGACGCATGGGAGAGTCGGGAAGCTGTCATCAACAGTCTTACCCTCCTCAATCCTCACTATCATCTGAGTCCATTGGCAAACTTTATTTTACTTTAATGAGGTAAGTAGATATTGTCGCTACTGCTTACTTCTACTACCTCTGTCGCCCTTGACTAGCTTTTAAAACACCAGGTAACCTGCTTACGCGCAGGCCGCTAAATTGCTACAGGGCAACCTCGGAACACGAATCTATTGTTCCTCAAACCTCTCGCACAACGCTCTAAGTACACCGCGTCCAACAACGCAACCTCGGAACACCTGTATGGTTACTCGAAAATTACTAAATGCAATGTAACATATATCGCACAGTTAAAAGGAAGTCACGCTAGATCAAGGTCCGCGTCACTTTCCATTTTTAACCAGACATAGTGTCTGACACAAGAAAGAGAGAAATAATAATAATAATAATAATAATAATAATAATAATAGAGAAGCCCACCGTTATCCTGTTCATTTTTTTCTGGGGTTAGTTTAGTGGACATAGCACAATTGGCCTATTTTCGCGCCAAAAACAGCCATTTTGGATGACGTCGTGGGCTGTTGCCAAGTCTACACGCCGCCTTCTTGGATTACGTCATCGCGCCATCTTGAATAAATTTGGCAACACTGCAGAGTGGCGTGACACATACTTAGTCCCACTATTAATATTATTATTATTATTATTATTATTATTATTATTATTCTTGAATTCGTATGAACTGTACTCAAGCTTTTCACACCGCATCTCTCACTTTATCTTCTACTAATGATATATTTCGTTTCTAATATAGGCATCAAATTGAATCGCATAGAAGCGCAAGATCAAAAGGCCAAGTTAATTGTATTTTCTTATACACACGTATCCCCAAACTACTCTCATTATATTACAGCTCAAACATCAGTCTACACATATGCAGGATATACATAATATAAATTTTATAAATCATAAAAATTTAACTTATCAAATACATCCATTTTAAGTCAAAATTATAAACCCGCCTTCTAACATCACTTATCGTTTAAGCTCTTTCCTTTGCGTCGAACGAGACAGGCTCGTCGTCAAGCTACCACCATGCAACACACACAAATAGAAACAAATATAAAATAATTAATCAATTTTTATTATTTCATAAAGAAATTCTACATCATTTTCGTGTTCTTGTTCGCCTTGCTCCTCCTCAGAGTACTCCCCCGGAAGGAGGTACCACCGGGGGCGATGGTTACGTACATCTATTCAAACATAAATAAATTAATACTATGTAAACTACAATCAACTCACCCCATTCCAACACGCGCGCACACACACACACACACACACACACACACACACACACACACACACACACACACACACACAAACAGCATTTAGAATAGCATTTTTTCTATTCATTAGCTGGCCCTGTATTGGATCACAGACCAATGTGGTTGGTTAACATTGGATTTAACCGGCCCTTGTACTAACGGCATGTAGATACATAGGTCCCTGGGCAACAAACCATACATTCTGCTTCCCATAGAACTCCTCGAGGACACAGATACTTCATATTGAGGGTTTCTAATGATGTCATATCTTTCCCCAAATAGATAAAATGACTTTCTGGTCCCAATTTTGATTTTCTCTATTCTCTTCCAAATAGGTAATGGTTGTCAACTTAAAATTTTTCTCTGGATCATAAGGCACAATTTGGTATCTGTACAACAATTTTGTATTAAGTTCAGAACACTACTCAATTCTCTGCCCAGATTTCGGTTCCATTTATCTCGTATTTTTTGCTTTCGTCATTGAATGTAAAATAACCTCCTCTTGCCAGCAAGTATATTTTTGTTCCTGCTACATTAAAAACCAAGTGTCCCTCTTTACTATCTCTAAGCTCTGCCCAACAAAACGCATACAAGAAAGCAAAATACTCGGTACACCACTGCCCCTTTTGAAGTAGACTGATTAATAAAGCTCTCGCTGTTCTGCAGATGGAACGAAAATTAGTTGGGGAATGTTGCTTGAAGTAATTGTTTTTCCAGCAGAAATTTCCTTTTAGCACCTCCTCCTCAAATAGACTTGATTTCTCCAAAAAATAATATATTCTCTGCCTTAAGCACAAAGATGGCGTATCTATTTCAGACCCTTAAACTGTAAAACCGCGTACACACCTAGCAACAAATTTGCGGGACTTCGTATGGGGACAGTCGTGATACAATGTCTCGAGACTGTCGCTAAACATTGTCACGTGTCCATGTGTACGAAACCAGTTGCGATACAGAAATTAGAATGCGATGTCACAAGAAATAACTGTTTGTGCTGTTCATCTCTGTTTAAATAATGTTGTTACGAAGCAAAAAGTAAACCTAAACGGTACTGGACGAGGAATTTATTTTCTGGTGGAGGTTCTACAGATTTGAAACTTCTTGAAAAACTGAAGCTAGAAGATGGCATTGGTTTCAGAAATTTTGTGAAAACGAGCCCTACCAATTTCGAAACCCTTCTGCAAATGGTTGGAGAAAAGATTTTGAAAGAAAACACTGTATTTACTGAAATCATTCCACCCTCAGTCAGTTTAGCTATCACCCTCCGGTTCCTTGCTAGCTGCGAATCATTTTCCAGCTTGATGTACACCTTTCGAGTGTCAAAACAATAAATTTCAAGTATAGTTCCAGAAGTCTGTGAAGCCATAATTACTTCGCTGAAGGATTTGTAAAGGTAAGCAGTAATTCAATTTTTATTTATTACATGTTTTATTTTAAGAATGAATTAATTACAGGTATACAATTCTGTTATTTTTTAAATTACAATGATTTGAAATTTCAAAAAAAAAAAAAAAGAACACACACCTCTAGGGTTTGGTCTTCTCTGGTCCCTTCATTTTGAGGTGGAGGTTCCAGATCTTGCGAAGATGTTGAGGGGTGTAAAGGAAGAGTCTGAAGAGTAAGAGTTTTGGCCGTCTGTACTATGGGATGTTGATGGTGAAGAATGGAATGGAGGTGGAATTGTTTGAAGTGGGCTTAACTGGTTTGAACTGACTGGTGTGAATATCCTATCATACTGTACATTCCTGTTTCCAATTTTTAGAATATGTCATCAATTTCTCGCTGGGCTAAGGAAATTTCGATGCGACTTCTACCGCAGTTTCTTAATTTATTAGCAACATGCTCTCCGTAAACCACAAATTTATCTCGGCTCCTAACAGCCTCTGTTAAAGATTTCATGCAGCTTACTGCATCCCTTGCAATATCAACATGATCTGCATTCTTCCTCCTTTTGGGTATCGGTGGCCTTCTGAATTCTTCTTTTGGTGGAGTGGACTGTCGTTCATGATATCGCTCTTCTTCTGTTCCGTTGTCGTTATCCTCCTAGGGAAAAACCAACAATTTCATTGAACTTACTTTAACAGCTGTTACTTGTATTTATTGCTTTAATGTTATTGTATTTTGTGTAATATTTCAGATGCCAAAATCTAACTCCGAATGGACAGCAATGGCAGAACAATTCGTAACGAGATGGAACTTTCCTCAGTGTTTAGGTAGTATAGACGGCAAACACATACAGATAGTGGCCCCAGAAAACAGTGGCAGCATGTATTTCAATTATAAAGGAAACTTTAGTATTGTGCTTCTTGGAGCAGGTGATGCCAATTATAACTTTATATATGCTCATGTGGGATGTCAGGGCTGAATATCGGATGGTGGTGTCTTAAAATTTACATCTTTGTACAAGAAAATGGTGCAAAAGAAACTAAATATCCCCCCCCCCCACGCACACACGTACAGACTGCGAAATGCCACCCGTTTCGACGGTTAACCTGAGACTCGAGACTTTTGTATAGCGACAGTCTCGCAACACGAGAAAATGTCCCGGAACAACACTGAGACCTGTCTCGGGACACGTGTTTCGCTACTTTTGTTGCTAGGTGTGTACGCGGCTTAAGCTGCACGTAGTAAACAAGATAGTCAAAGTAATAGCCCGTCCTCCACAATTATCTTTGCACAATGGGGTCATTATCTCTAGTAATGACGCCTGATGAAATTTTAGAAGCATGGAAACCTACCCAGATAGCACAGTAAACCGGTTTCAGACTTGTTTCCAGATGTAAAGTCAAAGTATATAAGCTTGATCAAAGCTGGAGTATTCAGGCTTGTTAGTTGGATTCAAGCTTGAAACAAAGTTGGCAGAGTTCAAACTCTATTTCAAGCTTGACTTACCAAGTTTGGCTACAGCTGTATCTACACACGTGGAATACAGCCTGGTATTTACAGCTTGTTTTAAGCTATATAATTATTAATCTGAATTTATTGAACCTGATTAATTAAATGAATATCAGAATGGAAATGGTGTGAAAAAAATTATCAAGACATGTATGTTTAAAAAATTTTATTTTCAAAATGTTTAAAATTGTTTTATTTTAAAATTTAATTATTCTGAAGCCCCTCCGGCCCCGGCACACAGACCAGAGCAGGATCAGATATCGCTGACTTCTGCCGGTATAATGATCCTGTAAAAGGTAAAAGAAAATGTTAGCCGTTGTTTGAAATTTCTAACAGTTTCAGGGCCATTTAATCTGAATTATAAAGAAACAATTACTTGGAATCATACGAGGTGCGGCTAGAAAAAAACCGGACTGATGCTGGAAAAAACATTTATTTACAATTATTTACAATTTCATGTTATCTCCTTCAATGTACTCTCCTCCTCGGTCTCTACACCGCTCCATACGAATTTTCCACTGTTCATAGCAATGCTGCAGATCATTTTCGGTAAGTCCATACATTACTTCCGTCGCTTTTTCTTTTACTGCTTCAACAGTCTCAAATCTAGTTCCTTTCAAAGCTGACTTGACTTTAGGGAAACGAAAAAAGTCACAGGGGGCCAAATCAGGTGAGTAGGGTGGATGATCTAAAGGTGCGTTTACACTGCGATTTGTATCGGCACATGTATGAGATACATGTATATGCGACTTTGCGACATGTATCGCGACTTGTATGAGTTGACAAGTATCAACCTCATACATGTATGAGCGTGCGTTTACACTGGTTGATATGTATCACTGTGCGATAGCTTCCGACGACGATTTGGAAGTTTTCACATTTTTATGTGCTGATACACTTGCTCTTTTGGAAGATGATAGGAAGAAAAGGCGGAGGAAGCGTAGATGGTGGCACAGAGAGTTTCTCGCGAATTAACGCTAGAGGATGGCGCATATTTTAGAAATTATGTTAGGATGAGTATGGAGGATTTCCGCGGTTTGTTATCACTTGTGGCTCCTCTTGTGTCCAAAACCAACACAAACTTTCGGGAAGCGATTCCACCAGAGGATAAGTTGGCAGTAACACTCCGTTTTTTAGCCACTGGGGATTCCTCGTAAAACGAAGATTTCATGACAAAACATTTGCATTGTCGCGCGATTGCTAATGCCAACGTCTCACACACGATTGTCGGCATCCGTTGTCAACATTATCACGCGAGGCCGCCGGAATAACAGCAAAACATTGATATACGTGCCAGATGCATGAAAAAATTATATAATGTATTACATACTCTGATATATATTAAACTTTTATCTTCACTTCTTGGGATAAAACTTGCACAATGGCCTCGCAAACATGAAGAATAATGTTGCATATGGCACTTTTTGATATTCTATGCAGATACATTAACGTCGAAACGACAGTCGGCACCTTCAAAACTCAAACAGCCGCCAAAGAGCCTGGTACTACGCATGCGCTAATCGTCGAAATAAGCGGCAGTCGATAAGGTGACAGGAAATGATAGTACTGCGCATGCGCGAGTTCTTCAAATGTCGCTCATACATGTCGCGTATATGGCCAAAAAGCGATATACAAAATGTATACGCGACATGTATGAGCTCGAGGGTCCGCATACAAGTTCCGTGAGTTTTTGTATGAGGTGATGTATCGCGACATGTCAAATTGACATGTCGCTCATACATGTCGCGATACATGTATCCCAGTGTAAACGTACCTTAAGATGGGAATGTTGTGTTTTGCCAAAAACGTCTTCACTGACAACGCACTGTGAGCTGGGGCATTGTCTTGGTGAAGGGTCCATGACTTTTATCCACAAATCGTTCCGTTTTCTCCGTACTCGCTCACGTAGGGTAACCAGGACGCTAATGTAGTAATGCTGATTCACTGTTTGTCCCTCTGGTACCCACTCAATGTGCACAATCCCTTTGATGTAAAAAAAAAAAAATCATCATTGCCTTGAATTTCGATTTTGACATTCGTGCTTTTTTTGTCGTGGAGAACCAGGAGTTTTCCAATGCATCGATTGGCGTTTAGTTTCGGGATCGTAAGTAAAAAACCACGATTCATCGCAAGTAATAACATTTTGTAAGAAGGTGGGATCACTTTCAATGTTTTCCAGGATGTCAGAACAAATCATTCTTCGGCGTTCCTTCTGTTCAATTGTGAGACACTTTGGAACCATTTTTGAACACACTTTGTTCATGTTGAAACTTTCATGATGAATCTGCCTAACACTTTCCTTGTCAACTCCTGTTAACTCAGACACTGCTCTGATTGTTAAACGGCGATCTTGTCGAACAAGTTTACCGATTGTTTCAATGTTTGCATCGGCTTTTGCTGACAATGGTCTGCCAGTGCGAGTGTCATCTCTGGTGTCTTCGCGGCCATCTTTAAATCGTTTAAACCACTCAAGCACCTGTGTTCGCGATAAACAATCATCGCCGTACATTTGTTGTAACATTACAAACGTTTCACATGCAGATTTTCCTAGTTTGAAACAAAATTTGATGTTAACACGCTGTTCTTTCTGTACACTCAACATTTTCCGACGCACAGACAAAACGTCAACTACTTAAAACAGACGCCAAGGGCAGACTGAGTGCAGGAGGCAGATGAAACTCGAGCAGTAGGCGGAGCGAGAGTCATGTGACAGGCCACGCGACTTTCAGCCTTATTGCATTAGTTTTATTGTTTCACCAGTACTAGTCCGGTTTTTTTCTAGCCACACCTCGTATATACCTCATACTGTAAGCTTATAAGGAAACTACTGTTTGGAAAGATGTAGACGTTTTATTCTATCCACAATTATTTTTTGGTGAGTAAAACTGAATCAAAATGAAATAAAAAATGAAATAGAAATGAATTTAAGATATTACCAGTTCAGTGGAACTGAAATGTAAAAGAACAAAAATGTTCTCCTTCTCATATTTTAATATTGCCTTTTATTAGATTTCAGCCACATTACAAATAACAGTAAAAGTAAGAAGTACCAGTAGGCCTTGCAGTATTATTTCTCCTAGGGAACAACAAAATTAAGAGCCATCACCAATTGTAATTTAGTGTGGTCTTATCATGGGGTTTGACTTCTGTTTTTTTTGACTGTTGAAGCCAGTGTCCTATATTGGTTTTAAACTGTTCTTCGGTTGTCGAAGGAAATATTTTTCTGACTGAACCTGAAAACATAATCAGTTTATCATTAAAAGTAGTGGAAAGTGTTAGAGATTGACACTGGAACAAAAATTACTTTTACAATTGAAATTATAAAGCCACTGTATCAGGCCAGCCTGTAAACTATTGATTTTCACCAACCAGGATTGTGCACAGAGCATTGTGAAAATGCTCTTCTCAAATAAGCTATTATTTCTCTAAACCCTGTAAACATCTGATTAATAACAGCCAACCCATTCAGCATCAATGAAACATAACTACTTCCTGATAGTAATAAAAATATGATATATCAAAATAATATGATCAAATCAAAACAATTTTTTCTCTGTAAGATAAACTTTTAAGGCCAGTGGGGTGGATGCACAAGGTCAAATCTGACCAAATTTCACAAAAACCATCCCAATGCTAAGCTATATTCTTCCCGCAAATTTAATTCTGTTGGGGCCTATATTAAGGTATTATTTATCTTTTTTGGGAAGGTTATATGGATGGTGTTATGCATCACTATTTGAAGCACCGTATGTCATATGTGAGACAATGGAACCTCTAAAGTCTGCATTCTTAATAATGTTTCTCAACTTTTTGTACCGAAGAAGGGTTAGTGTTCTTTATCTTAGTAGAAAAATCTCACCGCAAGTACCTACTTAACAGTACTAAATGCGCCCACATCAGAAATGTTAAGTAATGGCACTTGGTCTCATGATGCATAACACTGTCCATATATTTGTGTTTATATATTAGTGTTTAAAAGATTTTGAAGTAACAAATTTGAAGTTTGCATTTGGAAAAATGCGCATGATATATAAACCAAACCAGCATATTTTTGGCAAATTTTTAAGTCTTTGCTTACTTTGAATTGCTGCACAAAGCAAGGTTGAACAGAAAGCTCTTTTCTTTTTCTTTTCTTTTTCTTTTCTTTCGTCTTCTCTTTTGGAGGCCTTCCTGTATATGAAAACTTCATACCTATCCCTGACGTCAGGCATCATTTCATACAATTGAACATTAACAATTTTGCATCTTTACCACCAAGGGTTGCAAGTAACTTCACCTGTGAAAAAATAAATTTTCTTGATGAAGCTGTTATATATCATCAAGATTCTTCATGAAACAAAAGTGTGTCATACGGGAAGAAATTTCATATTACCGCAGTTAAAGAGCAGTCGAAACTATGTGAATAAAAAAGACTGACATCTATGTAGTGACTGGTTCTTGATATACTTTTTCCCATTCACCATGTCATTACTATTTGTATTCACAAAGAACCTTTTCACACTTCACGATTACCCATGCCTTTCCCTATTGCATCGTAGAATCCCTGACTGAACAATTGGGTACGCTTTCCGCTGAATACTCCTTGGAATGAAAGCTGTGTGTAGGAGGCGCTAAGAAGACCAGATATATTTGCAGATGCCAACTTTGAATAGTACCTTTGCTGGATAGGTTGAAATGATACCTCTTTTGCTGATCTTCCCATGCCTCAAAAACAATTCCCCAATTGAGAGTGGGTATTCCATGACCCAAAGTTAGTGATTTCCTTCAAAAGGTTTAAGTCCTCTTTGAAGGTACCAAACATACTATGATACAAGATCTGTTTGGCCTGAGAATCTGACATTTCACCATGCATTTTAAATGGACCTATCTCACACATCACCTTATATAAGGCAAACGCACCATCTCCTGAAAAATTCACTAACTTGAGCTGGTCTAAACTTGGACATCCTATAGGATCTTGCTCAGTCACTCCGTTACTGAAAGCTGCAGTAAACAACAAAACAGGAAAGAAGATCCTATGAGCGTTCCTGCTGCCAACCATAAGAAGTGTGTCTGCAAGAGGGGTAATCACTGATGCGCACTCATGAGCTGATTTTCCTTTGAGAACCTGGACGAGGTCTTTAATATATGGAATATGCCCCATTGACCTGACACACGCAGCTTCCCATTTTTGTCTATAAACCCCCTCTGTTCTAAGGAAACACAGTAGAGCTGTTAATGGTCCAAGGCTTTGAGCCATGCTTGCTCTCTTCTCCGGCGGAAAAACAATTCCCTCCAACAGAATATGATGATTAGGCATTATTCCATAATGACTCACTTTAAACCTTGTTTCTTGTCCACTCAACTCCTTTTTCACTGTCATTTCGTCATGTCCCAACCTTAATTCTTGAAGCCTATATCCTAATCCTACAAAAAAGTCAATATATGGCCCTGCCATTCCGTACCAGTTTTCTTTGTTATCCCTATCGTATTTTTCATATTTAAAACCATATTCAGAAAAAGCAGTTGTTATAATTGTAGGTGCTTCCTCCTTATTCAGTGTATAGTCAATACCCTTAATAGTAATGGTAAAGTCTTTAGATGCTGTTTTTGTAGCTACATTTCTCTTGGATCCTGGGTCTTGAGCAGCTTGTCTTTTGATTGTGTGACAAGTGAAAAGCACATTAAAATCTGGATATTTAGGTGTATGTCTTTAAAGTCCTTGTTTTGAGCACCTATTTTATTATAAAGTCCTTTTGCAGCCACACATATTGCACATAAAATTTTAGACTTCTTGTCACTATCTAATTCTATTCTTGGTTTCTTTGTCTCTTGCACAGGTGTGTGTGTGTGTGTGGTAATCCATTTCACTTTCATCCAGGCTCAATTTTTCTACGTAAAAGATGATGATATTTCTTTACGTTACATAATAATATTAACGTACCACTAGAGGAAAAATGCACCAACGTACTTGTAATACACTATTTATCCTCTTCAGACCCGGTGTAGCAGTAAGGCAGGAGACGCCACACACTTACCGAACTATTTTCCAGTATAAAACAAACTTCACAACAGTCAACAATCATTAACGCGCGTCACAAAGGTAAAATGTCCGTAAACCTAGCAGAGTCAGTGCAAGGCTTATAATCCCTTGTGGCGCTTCCCGTGGACGTCTATGGAAGCTATTCTGCACATGCATCTACTGTACAGCCTTCCAGGGAAATTACAGTTTATTTCAAGCTTGGGAAAATTATTTTAATTCAAGCTAAATTTTTACAGCTTGATGTAAACTGTGTAACAGGTTGATTTTTCAGTCGTGAATTTTCAGCTGAACCTAAACTCAATATCCACCTTGAAATAAGCTTGAGTGCTAGCTGGGAACAAGATGCCACTTGCATAGTATATATTACCTTAAAATATTTGTGGCTTTCAGATACTGAAATTACCAAAGAAAATGGTTAAATGATATTTTTGTAATGTGTGCATATGTGACCCATGGTATAGTGTGATCAAGGTACAGTGGTCTCCCGTAAAGCAGAAGCAATAACCTCTGTACCATAAAACCAACCTAAATGTGTACAGGATCTGTACATATGGAAAACATATGGCATTGTTTGACTGAATGAATATTGCACCAAACTACTGAATATGCCTGTATAGAACAGCATTATTACTAGTGGTTGTCACAAAATGTTATTTTCGCACATCGTATTTTGAACTTGCAGCTGTGCTGTTTCTCATTTTAGAAATTGTAACTATACCTGTACATCTCATTCCTAATTACTGTTCAGTGTGTTGATAATTGGTGACAAGCACAGATACTACAATTAAAAGTTTAATTCTGGTTTGTTTACTTGAAACATGAATATTATTTAAATTTTACTGTATACACTCTACAAGGCAGACTATATGTGGGAAGCCAATGTGTGCAAGAATACCAAGCTTCTACTTTCATTTCTACGTGTGCCAGTTGCAACGATGTGTTGGCTTTGGGTGTAAGTAAGTCTGTGCCAGTATAAACTGCGCTTTATAGTTCGTAATAAACAATTGATACCAGGTCTTGCTTTTTGAATCACCCAGTGTTTATGGGAACAACAACTTGAACACATCGAGTGCCTGCAAATACAGTATAGAAAGCGTATTTACGTTTAACTATTACTGGTTTCGAATTTTTTAAATCCATCACCAGATGGCTCTCGAAAGGTTCCTGCTGATAGCCAAACCCAGTTTTCTGGTCGTTAATTGTTCAGTGCTATGTTGCACATCAAATAAAGATATTGTTGGCCAAGATGTTAGTAAAAATTAAAGGGAACTTGGAAGAAAGGAATAAAGTAAATAATTTTAAATACCATTTATTTTAAATTATATGCTTTAGATTTATGTACTTCGTGAAAATCACAAACTTTAACTATAAACACTTGCATGCAGAAGCACTCGAAAGAGTTGCAGGTGCTGTGTGTGTCTTGATCAACCAAATACAACAACCAAAGAGTACTATACCAAAATGCACAATTTATGCAATCGATTTAAATTGGAGTACACAATTTCACTTTCACTTGTTTGAGTGCTGCATTTGTTTCTGTAGGTCTTTCAATTTTGCTTCTGTGGTTGTTAACGAGGTCTCCTTGTTAATTGCATCCTGATTTCACTGCACTTTATTTCCTTTGTAAGGTTAGCAATGAATACCATGCAACTATCCATTGTTAACTCTGCCGAGGGTTGTTGACGGTCTTGGGTGGCACATATTTTATCAGTTATTACTTCAACAGCACCCGTGTACCCATCACCAGGCCTCTTCCTTCTTCTATCCCTGCTTTGAGTGGCATGGGTAGGTGGTGGTGGTGGTGGTGGTGGTGGTGGTGGTGGTGGTGGTGGTGGTGGTGGTGGTGGTGGTGGTGGTGGTGGTACTTCTGCACATTGTTCCACAATGCAGACATCATTCAGCACATCCACATCGAGACTATAACATTCTTCAATGTATTGATGTGGAGATGGCTGCATATACACACTTTGGGAACATGAGAGACTGCATGTCTGTAAATTGCAGAACATTCTGAAATTTATTGCAACTGAATGAAATGCATAACATCACTATGAACAGTTGAGCATACTGAAGTTTTGTAAATAATGTAAGAAACAGTTACTACATAAGGCGTAACTTCTATTTAAATCACATTTTGTTGTTATAAAAGTGAGGGGGGGGGGATGCTCTTTTCCCCAATTTCAGGGAAACTGAGGCAACTTTTTCCCACTGACAAATTTGATCAAAGTAGCTCCACAATATTTTCATTGCTATCTTTTACACCTGAAGCAACTTGGGATCAATCTTAACACATTGAAAGGAATACTGCTTAAGAGATTAGTGTTGTTACAGTGGGTATGAATGCAAACAAAAGCCAAGAGCATACCGATATGCACATTCCAATGCACACAAAATCTGAAAGAATTCCAGTAATCCATAACAAATGAAACATTTGCTAAATGTCACAAAATGCTTCTGAATCAGTGAAAGGTACTAGTAAACAACCTGATACAAGGAAGAAACCAGGCATTGCTTGATTATTCTAGTGATAAAGACCTATCATAACAAAAAATTGCAGATAAGAAAGTTCAGATGACGACTGGGAATAACACAGAATAAATAAAACCATATCCAAACCACAGAGAAAACATACCTATCCACAAGCAAATTAATCCACACTAGGGCTACTTTGCTCCAATTTTTAAAAGGTTAAAAAATTTAAAAAATATTTCCGTCAGGGTTTACTATGGTTCTTAAATAGATTCGAATAGAATAACCTCATTTTCAAAAGTAATTTTACAAAACTACTACCCACTACATGATTTTGTATGAATAACTATGGCAGTGGAGCACAGTATTCTAATTCTACATGCAATGTGTCTAACACCCATGAAATTCAGTTTTTGTCTTAAGTAAATAGGTAACTTACCTCCTGACTTTCATTGTCCTCAGTCATGGAATGTTGAGTCAGGCCTATGGAAGTGGTTTTTCTTGGCAAGCAATGATCTGCCAAAAACAATAACGTATCATAATACCATAAAGATGGTTTGTATATCTGCGGAATTGTAAGTTCATATTAACATAATAAAATGTACTTGGGAAAGCTGTATCATAATCCATTAACATTCAAGATTATATGCTTTAATAAATCGGGTGAATATTCAGTGTGATATTTCTAGGAAATAGTCTTAAATGTGTCAGATTTTTGCAAGTTGTATGTTTCTACATTCAACACAAAATTCATAGTTTTGTACTTACATTGTTTTCTTTTGTCACCAGTTACTCTTTCATAAGTAATAACTCTTTTTCTTTAATATTTTACTTCCTGTCTTAATGTTTTCTATTATTTCAAACAATGGAAAACCCAGGATGAAATGTAACAATATTATGAGAAGGAAAGTTGCTATTTGCTATATAGCGGATATGCTGAGTCGCAGATAGGCACAACAAAAAGACACAATTAAAGCTTTCAGCCATCAAGGTGTTAACAAAAAATACACACACACACACACACACACACACACACACACACACACACACACACTGCAGTCTCAGGCAACTGAAACCACTATTATTTGTCTGTTTTGTTTCTCTCACCATTATTTGAGTCTTGTTTGTATTTATTTTCATTTTCAGTTTGTTTGTGGTTACCATGGCATCAGATACAATTTGTATTATGTTGTTCATGCCATTTTTCAGTGCCTTCTCAGACTATACCATGCGCAAATAAATCAAAGATAGTGTATTTGTTTACGATTAATTTTGAACCCTTTGGTGCCACTTTTTTTTGTTTTCTATAAATAAATAAATAAATATGGAAAGAAAGGAGAGCCTTGTCAGACACCTCTTCTTATTTTAGGCTGTTTCTTAATGGTATTGTTATCTGTTTATTTTTCTTATCTTTTAGCTCTCCTGTTATACAAGTTTGAATCAGCTCTCCAAACAGTAATTTTCAGCCCACTCTATGAAAAGCTGTCTATTGGTCAATGAATGTGGCATGGATTTTCTTGTTCGTCTTAGTTCTTATTTCTAAAATCATTTGTAGTGCCATTATAGCTTCCCTAGTAGCTTCTGATTTCTTACATTTATGTTGGTCTTCTCCTTAATTATGGTTAATCTTAACATAGAATCTTTAACAGTTTTGAGTATAATTTTTGAAGCATGGCACAATAGTGCCGAGCTTCTATAATCTGAACAATCATTGCTATTTCCTTTCTTAGGCATGGTATTTTATTAGTGATAGTAGTATTCCATACTGGTAGCAGACACTCTCTAATTTATACAGTTCTTCCATGTTATTTCCAGCATTCTTTAATAATTCAGCAGAGATGTTGGCCGTTTCAGGTGCTTTGTTATTTTTAAAGTTGAATTCTGCTCTGATAATTGGTGTTAATATGAATCCATTTTTCAGTTTTCCATTGTAAATCATTTGTGACTCGTTTTCCTTATGTACTTCTTCAGTGTATTCCTTGCATCTATCTTTTTTTCCGGTTAAAATTGAAGTTCTACATACATTTAAACTGTAGTAATGTAATTTTTTGGTATATCTTGCCTGTGTTTATTTTTACTGGGTCTGCTTAAATCCCCTCACTTATTTGTCTTATTCGTTCCACTTTTTCTATGCAGCACATTCTTTAGTCCTTTGCACCACTCATTCCCATTTGTACTTTATTGCATTTTAAATGTAATATAGCACTTGGCTGTAACCATTATATTATCACTATCAATGTCATAATTGGTGTAGGAATGACAATATTTTATTTGGATTCTGTGTGTCTGTCTGATGAGAATGTAATCTATGTGGCATAAAGTACTGTCTCTTGGGGCTTTCCATGTATACCTTCTTTAGGAACTGAGTCATTTGTTCATTATGACCATTTTGTCATCAGTTAGCATGTTACCAGGCAGGAAGTTGCTCTTCTTTCCTTATGAAGCCGATAATTAGTATAATCAATAATGGCATCAATTGTGTGCTTAAAGGCAGAAAAACGTCTCTTCACTCAGTCCACAAGTTGGCATTTCCTGAAACTGCTTTCTTAACCATGGTGAAAACTCTTGGACGAAGCTAAAAATATGGGAAGAATTTTATGTAATTGTCTGCTGGTATCAGTTCTTTAACCTGTGTTCTTTTGGTGTAGTTTTTACAAATAGCTAAACTACTGTAGTGTGTCTTGGAGTATTGTGCCTAGACTGTTTAAATTGTCAACTCTAACTGTAAGAGCTGTGATTCGCATTTCTTATTCCCTTTGCATCACATAATGACTTTATGACACACTGTTTAAACAGTTGGTTTGAATGCTTATCTTTCAGTTACAGCACTTTTAAGCTGAGAGTTCTCCACTGTCTCCTGAATCAGAAACATATGCCATATATGAGCTTCAGGATGTTCTCTTCTAGACCATGATGTAGGCAGGCATGTACAGCAGACATGCATATGGAGCAGGAACTGCATCTGAAAAATCATGTTCATTATGACTATTACGTACTCTGATTGATAAACAGCATTGTTATTTACAGTATACAGCTGCAGAAGTTTCAATCAGTGAAAGCTGTTGGGAGAGGGGGTTTTATGTAACACTTGCATTTAAGAATGTTTCACAGGCTTGCATACAATCTAAGAAAAATATTAATAAATACTATTGTTCAATTGTTCACTATGCAGGTGTCTATACATAACCAGTCAGTAGCTGCCACCTAGATAATTTTGAGTGTTTCTATACATAAATAATATGAAAGGTGGCAAATAGATGTAAAAAAAAACCTTTGTAACATGTAAAAATTACCATTCATCATAATTTGCAGTATGTAGGTAGTCATGGGACATGTGATGCATTGTGTTATGAAACAAGTTACTGGGAGCACGGCTTGGCTGTCCATAACATTCGGGTCCACAAAGTTCAATGTACTGATCAGTTTATTACGTTTTATAGATACACACACTTCAAAATTTCTTTGAGGGATGAAAATTTTTTATAGATTTGTAAAATGTCAGTCAGTTGGCCATCATTGGTTTAGCATATAATTTTGTTATTTTATCCTTAGTGGATCTTGTTCAACTCCATGCATATGGAGCAGGAACTGCATCTGAAAAATCATGTTCATTATGACTATTACGTACTCTGATTGATAAACAGCATTGTTATTTACAGTATACAGCTGCAGAAGTTTCAATCAGTGAAAGCTGTTGGGAGAGGGGGTTTTATGTAACACTTGCATTTAAGAATGTTTCACAGGCTTGCATACAATCTAAGAAAAATATTAATAAATACTATTGTTCAATTGTTCACTATGCAGGTGTCTATACATAACCAGTCAGTAGCTGCCACCTAGATAATTTTGAGTGTTTCTATACATAAATAATATGAAAGGTGGCAAATAGATGTAAAAAAAAACCTTTGTAACATGTAAAAATTACCATTCATCATAATTTGCAGTATGTGGGTAGTCATGGGACATGTGATGCATTGTGTTATGAAACAAGTTACTGGGAGCACAGCTTGGCTGTCCATAACATTCGGGTCCAGAAAGTTCAATGTACTGATCAGTTTATTACGTTTTATAGATACACACACTTCAAAATTTCTTTGAGGGATGAAAATTTTTTATGGATTTGTAAAATGTCAGTCAGTTGGCCATCATTGGTTTAGCATATAATTTTGTTATTTTATCCTTAGTGGATCTTGTTCAACTCCACAGCCATGAAGAATTGTTGGTCAAGAATGCAACCAGCCACGAATACTTTTAAAAACTTTATTTTAATGCCATTAGATTTGAAGCTGTCATACCTGGCTTTAGACGGCAAATTTTTTTGACTACAGTAATGTGTTTATCAGCTGTGAACTTCGTAAGAATACTTTAGTATGTAGCACTACTGTATATGTTGCATGGATAGCAAAAACGTGCTAATATGCCTCCCGTTATATACTCTCAAATTTTTTTCAGTGGATGTTGTTTCATCTGCTTTTGGTTTTCACGCCTTTTCAAGGTCATCCCCATAGTGTTGGGGGGGGGGGGGGGGAACGGTGCACATATTCTAAACGAACCACTGTTGTCACAGGAACAGATCACAATATTAATCATCTCAGTTGCAGCCTTGGCAATGTACTAAACATTTAGTGTTTTTGTTTACAGTGAAAAGTCGAGCCCCCAACCTAAGATATCATTTTCCAGTAAGGATAGATCTCATCTATGGAAAGTTAAGCAAAGAATGTGTCTAGTACATGCAACCCTAAATAAAAGAAAAAAATGCTTAGTTCATAAGAGTGAGCTTCTTACATATGAGTAACTACAATCACAGCATGTCAGAGGAGAAATTAACAGTATATTTACTAGGCTGCTATCAAGAGTCGGTGGCAAATGTTTTGATTTTGGTCTCTGTTCTCTTTCTTCAATCGTATTGTTAGGATGTTTACTAATGCAGGTGTTTCCTATTGGAATAACTGCATCCTTGTTCAGAGTCCTGACAGTTGGGGGCCCAACTTTGTTTAATTTGTGTGGAAAGCCCAAGGAACATGTGCAGGAATTAGTGGCTGGCATCAGTTGCTTATTTACAGTGAACTGATATTAAATGATGGTGTGAATGTATATTTGTAGTTTGTAAGAGTTCCATTTTGTTGTGTAAATTATATTTGTAAGTATTCTTTGATATCTGAAATGTTGTGTTAAATTTTGATCCATATGCGTAGCAGTAAGTTGCAGATTTACTCAAATTTTGTAATCTAAGAGCATCCATGTATTCATGGTATCTTACATTAAAATTTCAGCCAGTTTGGCCAAGATAAAAGCTGTATATTCCTGATTTTTCAAGACTCAGCGTAGTGGCTTTGGTTTTGTGTACTGTGTTATATTGAATTCTATTATGTGCATGCATAAGTTTAAAGTTGAAACAGTTATCTTAGCAATAATGTGCGGAAAATGTTAGTTCATTTATGGAATTATAAGACGTGTGACCTGAACCAAAAGAGGAAACAATTTCTTTTTATTAATTAATCCTTGCATATAATAATAATGTCTCATACATTTCTAGACTATGTTCTGTTGTTAATTTTGATATGTTGTCTACTGTGTTTCTTATACCTATTTCAAACAAATTTACGATTAATGCAAAAAATACACAACTTGTATGAAGTAACTAGTCACTGGGTGAGTGAATGTTTGTTGTGTGGGCACTCACTTTCAGCTGCTTTCAGTACCTTGACAACACGTTCACCATTCTGTTAAATTCTTTGTGATAAGTCTTTAACTCACAAGGGAAAAATGAGTCAGCACCTCCCCACAATGTCAAGAGGAGGAAAATGGAAGTAGGATGGCATTATCCATAACATATCCTGGGTACAGGGTTTCATATTAAAATGACAGTTGTTTCTTATTATATAATGTCAATTTTTTACCCTCAACCACTCCGTGCTACTTAAATAATCTTTGATGTTGTAGTATCAATTACTTAAGAAATATGCTTTAATTTTTTTGATATCAGTATTTTAGTTGTGTTTTTAATGTCTAGGAAATATATTGTATAACTTCATTCCCTTATAGAAAATGCTGTTTTTTTGTTTGTTCAGTATTGATAAATGTAAGTTTTGTATGAGTGATGTTCCATTATAATGTCTGAAATGTCTTACGTTCTGTTTAAGCTAAAGAAGTTGAGATTTAATCTGATGTTAAATAATTGCCCACACTATGTGGTTTGGGATGGGGAGCTGATACAGATTAGTATGCTGTCATCCATATAACAATTTAAAATCAATAACTTGCAGGATATACTACTTGTAAATTTATCTTGACTGCCCAACTGTAAATGAACTAATGATCATCAGAATTTCTGCTTCATAACAGGCTGATGAGATACAGCTGTACTGTGGCTTGTTTCAAACAGATTTAAATAAATAATACACTGCTAATATAATGTCAAGTGAAGTTATTCACTGAAATTTCTTACACGTACTTATCAAGTGATGAAAATTTATTGTCTACTTTAAACTTCATATGACGTATGATGATTTATGTTCTATACATAGTAGACATTGTCATCCACATCTATGATTGAATTGGTTCTAAAAATTATACCTGTTTGAATGTAACTTGTCTTGTTAAGATAATTTTTATCCTTTGTTGTGGAAACACTTTTGTTCACATAAGTGGTTTTATTCTTGTTGTATGATAAGCTTTTTATGCAATTGTATGTAAATGTTGATTACTCACCAGGAAACTAAGCTGGGGTCAGCAGAATTCCCAGTAAACAATTGGCATAATGTTTAATTTCTATCAGTTTCATCTGAAGAAATTATTCAAATTCATATGTAAAGTTAATACCAGTCCAATTAATGCCTAGTCCAATTAATGCCTAAAGAAATTTTTTCCCCTCGTACTGTGTACTGACGTCTACAGCTGGGTACTGTAATTATCTTACAAGTGCTTTTAAATATAAAGGTGCATTACTGGTCCTTGAAACTGTAAATGTTAGCTTTTTTAGCTTCAATTTTATTTGGTTAATTCATATGCACGTCAGTGATACACAGTGAAGACGTTGTAACTCCTTTTGTCTGTGAAACCCCCTTTAATTCCAGTAACTCCACTATCAAAGAGAGCTTTGAAAGTGTATGGATTTCCGTAATTTGTCAATAACTAAGCTGCTTCTTTATAGTTACACATGTAGTAACTTCAGTACTATCACTTCATACTATTTTTAAGAAATCTACTTTTCTTGCAAAATTGCACAAAATGGAGTTCTTCGTTGCCTACCATCAATATGTGTCATATGGGACAAATCAAATTGGAACATTACTGTATTTGTATAAACGTACACGCAGATTAACAAGGATATCAGTAATGAATAAGTTACACATTTTAATGACAGTGTTACACTAAAACAGCATTAATTGTCATTGTAAATGTGTGATTTTCCTTTATAGTGTATCCTCCAATGATGTCACATTCATTTTACCTTAGACAGCCCTTGCGCATTTTTGGCATTAACATCATCTGGTGTTCTGTCTGTTCACTGGTATGCTTGGTTGTAACCTCATTTTTAATCATTGAGTTCCTTGTTAAAGCTATGTTCAGTTTGTGTGGTTCGGTTTCTAATGACATATCTGAAGTTGTCAAAGTAAATACTTGTTTCTAATTTGGCACAATGTTATTTATTTATGTACATTTTATATGGACTCATAAATGTGATGAACTGTTGAAAATGTATATATTAAATGTGTACTTTGGTGTTTCAGCAATCGGTAATACTTATTGAAATTCAGTGCAGTCTTAATTTTCATGAAACCATATTATTTATGTGTCACAGCACTTAAAACATATCTCACTTGTATATAATTTCTTACAATACATCAGGTGTTCTTGTTATTAACTCACTTAAAATCAGTTGAGTGAATGCAGCCATTTTTCAATTTAAATAAATAAGCTTCGGTCTGAACACTCTGTGGTCATCAGTTCTCGTATATATATAGTGAAACTCAATTTAGAAATAGTGTGTCTGTTCATGAAATTTCTATGCAAAAGTTAACATTTTCATGGTGCTATATATTTGTTTTAATGTATATTGTTTCCATATAAGCTAATTTTTGGAACTGTGACTTCTTGTTGTTAATACTGTGCAGTTAATGTTCTTGCAATTCCCCCTGCATACCTGAAGACACATTTATGAGGAGTGAAATCAGTGGAATAGACGAGCATTCCTACATTTGTGTGTCTTCAATATCCGATTTGAGCACTCGACTGTGCCAGCAAGATACCATCAAAAGTGCCTGTAGTCAGCCCTACCACTGGTGATAAACTAATATATATGCCAAAATTCTGTGAGTGATGGTGCGTAGTTGTAACACTGGAATGTATTACAGAATTTCCTGCAGAAACTGTTAGCATCAAAACTGTAGTCAGCACACGGAAGATGTCACAGAGCTTCACGCTTTAGGGAGGCAGTGTGGGGGCCTGGAATACACCGCATAGGAGCTGTGTTCCCACACTTCCTGGAAGAGGTCTTCACCAAAATATGCGGTCTTGCTGATGGGAAACGCGTCACAGTGTCATTATTACTTCAGTGCTAGACAACTGGACTAGCCTCCGGTGGCCGAGCTCGGCAGCACTCCAAACCTTCGAGAGCCGTCGAGGACCTGCGTCGATATTGTCGTGTGGAAAAGTCACTTCTTCGGATTTTGATGGTGCTGCCGGATGACGACGGGACTTTTGCGATGCGACAGCAGTGTACTGTGTGATCGTGACTGAGGCACGAGCTATCTTTGAGTCCTCTACTAGAATTCTTCTGTCTGCAGCCACCAGGATGACGCTGTGGCTGTACTGGACATGAATGATTCCTTGGACTCCTGGATTGAACCTTTCCATCTTTGTCTGGCACACCCTACCCTCTGTACCTCCCATTGCAGGAACGGTGGGTATTTGACACTAAGGAAGACACTTCATCTTCCTTGCCGAGAGGAAATTTGTGCTAGACAGATAAGCCCTCGGCACAGCTGTCGAGTATCGGACCTTCAGTTTTGGATTTGATGTCAGCTTTATAGGGAAAAACATCATTCCACAAAGAGTTACAACTTGAGGATATTGGAACCAATGGATACAGAGCTGGATGTGCACAAAAGCCTTTCTCAAGAGGTACAAGACGTGGGCAGACTGCATCTGTTGGCGGCAGTGTGATGTGTAACGTGGCAGGGTATCACCCGTCTTCATTACTGCTTCTGAGGTACTGGTAGTACAGGCTGTGCACAAGTGCACTGAACTTGGGTCTGGGAACATCCGTCAGCACTTGGACAATATGTATCTGTACAGCAAGGAACACGTCATCAACCATTCTGTCACTTAATTATGGAACTAATTAGATTGCACGAATAATATTAAGCACAGTGCACAGTATTAACAACGGGCTAGTCACTGGAAAGCACATTGGTAATTATTTCTTAATTCCGTCAGATAAGTTCATTGTTAATCACTGTGGCAGTGTCTTCATTATTGTCAGAGGGAAGTTTGAATAATCAGGAAAATTATATTAAACAATTAATTTTTGTTGGATGTATGTGTTGCCATAACAATATTTATGCTTCAGCTATTAAATAAAATTAAATTATGTAACCTAATAGTCATTTGACAGACTGGTGTATTCATTTGGATGTTAAGTACACCAATATATCTTTCTTTAATATATCGTTTGAATACTAGTCACTTGAGCAGTTTATATATCGAATTTGCGTACAACATTGCCTGACACTTCTTTGTAATTAGTTTGTCAAAGCTGTACTTGTAAGAAATTCACATGTTGTTGGTATATAATATATAGTTTAAATGTTAGTATATCCTAGGCACTCATAATGTTGTATTTTCAGAACAGTTCCTAACATTATTTAAGTTTATCTTGCAACATTTTGTTAGTCTTTATATTATGTATATATTAATTTACACTTGTATGCCCCCCTTACTCATTGTTTTGTTGCTGATCTCTTACAAAGCAAATCATTTATTGTATGTACTTACTAATCTGTCTTTATTGTCTATTCCTGTTATAAATTGACATTCTTATCAATGCTCAGTGTTATCCAGTGATGGTGTTCAAAATTAAATAAAATTCTGTTAAACATGCAAGTTGTTTAAATTGATGTTATTTTGAATATCTGTCACTTATCTCTTGTTTCACCTTTCACACTGTTTATTAATGTGATGATGTGGTAGTCAGGAAGTTATCTGAAGATCTAAAATTCTTGCCATATTTTTGCCCATAATATTTAGCAGAGTTGTTTGTGGTATGAACTGTTAACAGATACACAACACTGAAACATCTGAATTTGTTTGATTATATGCTCCATTAAAACAAATTTTCTAGCAAAATTTCTTTTGTGACAACATTTAGGAATAGAAGCTTCAGAGTATTCCCACGTCAGGACACAGATAATTTGAGCGTTCAGCAGTTATTGCGTAGTCATTGGCAGGAACAGACTGTCTTAACTAAAACTGTGGCATTATGTTGCATGTAACTAACTGTTCAGCATAAAATACCATCCACTATGGAGTAGAACAGGCAGCATGTAGCGACATCAGAGAAGTTGTTGAAAGCTTGATTTCTCCCTGAAACATGAAGGACTGGGTGGATCTGAAGAAAATTGTCTGAGAATTTCCATATCATTTTGTTAGGATTTGTTGTTATGTAGGAACTGCAACTGGATATACACAGATGCAGTACAGAAGCTGTGGTGTGGTAAGTAAACAGATGCTCATCCTGAGGCTACACTAATTATCATATATGTGTAGGGTGTGATTCTTTGTTAGGTAAGTGCAGCATACTGTATCTAAAGCTTTCAGCTGTCAGTAAAATCATGTAGCTATTGGAAACAGAACAAGAGGCACCTTGGTCTACTTAAAACATTTCATTGTCTATGAGGGTTTAATGTTAAATGGGAAAGTATATTAGGGTTTAAATTTTCGTTGCTCGTGGTTAATAGTAAAGAAGTGAAAGGATTTGAGTGCAGTGGTGGAGACAATTTACACGTCCACATTATTGAGCACAAAGGCTTTGCAATACAAATCCATACTCTTGGAAAGTGGGATATTAAGGAAGTTAAGTTCTCTAAAAAGAAAATACTTAAATGTCAATATAATGGAAACTCATAAAGTTTATAATCGGTATAAAAATGAAAGATGAGCTATCTTTGTAAAGAAGGTTAATATTGCTTTACCTATTTAAAGACGACTAATAATATTATGATGTCTAAGTGTATCAGAATAAATGTCTCACAAGTTCCAGTAGACAGATTGTAAAATAGTCTTAAATCAACAATGAAAATATTTAATTGTTTGAGGTCAAGAGGATCACAAATTAAAACTAACTTAAGAACAACATAAATGGCAAGTAAGATGTTTCTATTACTATGCGCATTCCTCAGATACTTTGGGTGATCTAGAAAAGATAGCCACAGTATTAAAGAAAGTAACAAGATACAAGAAATAATATTAAGAGTACGAAGAAAATGAATGACTCCTGCCGAACAGGAACAAAGTAGTTAAGTAATTAAGTGAGCATAGTCACAAGTGATCATTAACGATTATAAAAAGTTATGTTGGAAAGATTATGTAACGGTAGCTTTAAGATGTAAGAGTAGGATAATAATAATAGAATTGTTGGTAAAATTGTGTATGTAACTTGAGACTTGAGCACGAGATCTATTTTCTGCGTGGTGGGATATGTAGTGTTTCGGGATATTTGTAAACACCCCAATACACAATTGCAAAGCTGCTGACGAGAGATGCTCATGAATAAATTGAATAAGGATAAATGTAGTGGGAAAGGGAAACTGTTTTCCTCTCTTGTATGCAGTGAATGTGGAGCCGGTGAGAAGGGGACCAGTTAAAATGGTATCACAACCACAGGTCATCTGGGAGTCATTTGTGCCATGGTGCAGAAAGTTCCTGAATCCGAGAGCCGTGGATTTAACGACACACCAACAAGGGTGTAATGAACAGTTGAAGAGCAGTAGTTCTTTATCAGTGTTTTCTATTCCCTCCGATCCTACAGTACGCGTGTACAGATGTTTTGAATGTCCTCAAGAGAGTGGTATTACTGTAGCAATTGTTAGTTGTGTTAGTAATAGTGAAAATGTTGGGCAAAATATACTCCTGTTTGTGAGAAGAATGGCTATTTATTTAGTAGCGCAGTAGAGAGACCTTGCAGAAGCATTCCAGGAATCTTCACCGCAGTTGGATCGACAGGGAGGTGGCACGGAAGGATTCGGACCACCAAAAAACTACTCTGAGAAGGGAGGATAAAGGTAATACTACTTTCTTCTGGCGATGTATTGGGGTCGGCAAAATATTGCCCTCTTATATGGGCCAGGGACGCAACTTCCCCTAGTGCTGTTATAAGACCCGCCACAAATCTTACAAAATAGACAACAGCAGGAGAAGAAGGAAAAATACACCCCAATGGCTAAGAGCTCTGCAGACTAGAAAGAGACTGGAAGAATGTACGAGACAAAAGAATAGACTCAGATGATTAAGGTATAGTGAAATTTAATTGTGATGGGACACAGGGAGTCAGTAGTAGGAATAGGAAGATAAGGAAAAACAATAGGAGATTGTGGGCAGTGGGAAAACTACACAGTGATCTCCTGGACTTGTGCTGTAGGGTTGAGTGTTGTAGGGTCCCCTAATTGGGTCACATGTGCACTACACATCAAAGGCAGCTACACAAGTTGCTGACTATGTGTGAGGTACACACAAACAGTTTTAGATTAGGTGACTCTCCATCTAATGCAGAAAATAATAGCTGTAGAAAGCCAAGAAGTATCAGCGTAAGATCCAGAGACATGCCTTCCGTCGGTAAGAGTATGAAAACCCTAGTGGTTAACTGCCGATGCATTTGTAACAAAGTCCCAGAGTTTGAGGTGCTCCTAAAAATCACAAGCTCACACAATACTGGGTGCGGAACTGAGGTTAAAAACTGAAGTTAAGAGTAGTGAGATCTTTGGGCAAAATTAAAGTGTACACAAAAAGATAGGGAAGGGAGTAATGGAGGGAGGGTATTTTTCCCAGTAGAAAAGAAATGCAAATCCACAGAGACAGAAATTGATGCTGCACATGACACTGTTTGGGCAGTGCTCAGTATCGAGGGTGGGTGTAAAATTATATTGATCCCCAGACTCAACTCCTGATGTAACCAAAAACTTTAGAGAAACCCCTCAGTTTGCTTGTTATGAGTTGCATAATGATACTTTAATCATTGGAGAAGACTTGAATCATCCAGCAATCAACTGGGGTAATTATAGTTTTGTTAGCTGCAGGTGTGACAAAACCTGTGAAGTGTTACTAAACGCCCTCTCGGAAAACTACCTAGAGCAGCATCTTCAGAATCCCGCTTGTGATGAAAATATAAAAGATCTCATGGTAACAAACAGAACTGATCTGTTCAACAGAGTTCACATTGAAATTGGTGTCGGTGACTGTGAGGCATTTATAGCAACATTGAATACTGAGTACAAAGGGCACCTAAAACAAGCACAAAGATTTATATGTTCAGCAAACTATACAGAGAAGCAGTAGTGTCATATCTCAATGAGGAACTTGAAACTATTAGCTTAGAACAGGAACTGTGACTCAAATTTAAAGGATTAGTTAGCCATACACTGCATAATTGTGTACCCAGTAGAACAGTTCGTTATTGGAGAAATCACAAAGAAAAACCCAGGAGTTTGCCTCAACTTAATTCTCATTCCACTGAAAAGATGAGTGATACAGATATTAATGTCAGGGACATTGAGAAACAGCTGAAACCATTAAAATTCAACAAAGCCTCAGGGTGCGATGGAATCGCTATCAGATGCTATACCCAATTTGTGGCTGAGTCAGCCTGTCTATTTATTATTATTTTTTTTATTTTATTTTATTTTATTTACACATCAAGTTCTGTAGGACCAAATTTAGGAGCAAATCTCCAAGGTCATGGAACGTATCGGTACATGAAATTACAACATAAAAGTAATAACACACAAAAATAAAATGTTTATGAACCTGAAGAAAGGCAAGCCACAAGTTTAAGTAAACGCAAATCAACAATACAAGTATCAGCTTAATTTTTCAAGGAACTCCTCAACAGAATAGGAGTGACCCCATGAGGAAACTCTTCAGTTTAGATATGAAAGTGCATGAATTACTGCTAATATTTTTGAATTTGAGTGGTAGATTGTTGAAAATGGATGCAGCAGCATACTGCACACTTTTCTGCGCAGTAGTTGGAGTCCAATCCAAATGCAGGTTTGATGTCCACAGAGGATTAACTGATTGAAAGCTGCTTATTCTTGACAATAGGCTAATATTGTTAACAAGAAATGACAGTAAGGAATATATATATATATATATATATATATATATATATATATATATATATATATATATACTAGCTGACCCGACAGACTTCGTCCTGTCAAAAAGATTTGTAATATGCCAGTTTTTTTGCCTACGTATTTAAAAAAATTCTCCTGAACAGAACCGTCACCCTGGTGATGGGGCGTTGTGAATAAAAAATAATTACAAACTGCCTATTGGCTTCTGTCTCGGGTTCTTCGGCCGACGTTCATCTAATGATTTTTCTGACGTTTCGCCAGCACGAGTGGCTGGCATTGTCAAAGCTTCACCCTCCATTGCCGGTGGTGAACTGGAGGCGAGCTCGCGGCCGCAGACTATATGTACCTGGCGCGCCAACGTCCGAGGGCTTCTCCGCGGTCATTTCCGGTGCGGTTCTCCTCTTGCTACCTGCGACGGTCGTTCGCTGCAGTACGGGAAGCCAGGATCCGTTTACCTTAAGGCTTTCCTCTTTCTTGTTCAAACTGTTCGCGTGTTTTTGGATTTCTACAGCTTCTCTGAACAAGCGCGTGTGATAGTGCTTCTCTACAGCCAGAACTTCCGTGTCGGCGAATTTTATTACGTGGTCGGTCTCATTCAGTGCGTGCTCTGCCACGGCCGATTTCTCCACCTGCCCCAACCTGCAATGTCGCTTATGCTCTTTGATCCTGGTGTTAATGGATCGTCCAGTCATTCCGACATAAACTTTTCCGGACGTTGGCGCGCCAGGTACATATAGTCTGCGGCCGCGAGCTCGCCTCCAGTTCACCACCGGCAATGGAGGGTGAAGCTTTGACAATGCCAGCCACTCGTGCTGGCGAAACGTCAGAAAAATCATTAGATGAACGTCGGCCGAAGAACCCGAGACAGAAGCCAATAGGCAGTTTGTCAACAAGTGGCCACGAAAGCCTTAACAATTTTGTAAAAAATAATTAAATAAAACATATATAAGGATTTAAAAGTAAGTAATCGCTTTATTGTTAATCATGTGAATCATAATTATTATTATTATCATTGTAGTGCTTTGTGGTATACGATGTTTTTTTGTTTGATTACCTGGCGCATAGATAAACAAATCTGATGGTTTTCCAACACGGGAACAGGCAACATACAATTGACCATGTGAGAAACATGGGTTTTCTAGATTAATACCACAAACACTTAATGATTGCCCCTGGGACTTGTTTATAGTCATAGCAAAAGCAAGCCGCACTGGAAACTGTAGTCGTTTAAACTCAAATGGCACATCAGTCGGAATCATTGGGATGCGCGGTATGAGAACATCTTCTCCTTTATACTTTCCTTTGAGTATAGTTGCTTCTATCACATTGTTTAGTAATTTTTTTATCGCTAACCGTGTACCATTGCAAAGACGCGGTTGGTTGATATTTCGCAACATTATAACCACCAATCCAACCTTTAATTGAAGATTGTGAGGTGGCAATCCTGGCAAATCCAGCGAGTTTAAAAATTCCGGTGGATAGTTGACTACATCATCTTGATTAGTAGCCGAATCAACTGATTTATATATCCTCAATTCGCCTGTAATTTGTTCTTGAATTTTGAAATTTAATTCATTTACATCTATGTTTTTTGCAGCCAGTATAGCTCGTTCGCTCAACCAATCATGGTTTCTGCAATTTTGAGAAACATCTGGAAACACCTTCTGAATAAGTTCATCTTTTGATCGAGTTAACTGACAAAAACTTTGAGGAAAGTTAATGCAGCCAGTCAACATGTCTATAGGAAATTTGCCATTACCAATGTCAATGAGTTGTTTAGAGAATATGTTTCCAGATTGGTCATTTCGCAACTCGACACGCATATTCTTGCTTAAATGAAGTACTTTGACATGTTTCCACAAATTGGAGGACTTTAGACATGCATTGAGTTCATCAGCTGGCGTTGATCGTGGAATCACTGGCAATGTTTGACGAAAATCTCCTGCTAATAAAATCATTGCACCACCAAATCGGTTATTATTGCTCCGTAGATCTTTTAAGGTTCTGTCTAAAGCCTCCAAAGATTTTTTATGCGCCATCGTGCATTCATCCCAAAAAATCAATTTACATTGCTGCAAAACCTTTGCCATTGCAGAGTTCTTCGAAACGTTGCAGGTTGGAGTTTCATTGCTTTGCATATTTAATGGCAATTTTAGTGCTGAATGGGCTGTTCGACCACCTTCAAGCAAAGTTGCTGCGATTCCCGACGAAGCGAGTGCAAGTGCAATTTTATTTTGTGAGCGAATTGTTGCTAATATTAATGAAATCAAAAAAGTTTTTCCTGTACCACCAGGTGCATCTAAGAAGTAAATCCCTCCAGTTTCATCATTTGTTACTTTCATAAGAGTTTCAAATACATACTTCTGTTGTTCAGTTAACAGTGGAAGATTTGTTTGAATTAATTCTTTCAAAGCGTTGAGATCATACAGTTTTTCTCGATGCAACTCTTGGTTAAAAGCGTCATGCATTGGACGATTGGGCGCGGTCAGGCCTAATTGAATTAATAGTTTGTTTGACATTATAAAGCACATGTCCTCAATTGAAGTCAATGCTTCATTGTAAATTTCTTCACTGATTTGTATATTTGGATTTCCCATTCTATTCCGTATTTGATACAAAATATCATCACACATATAATCTTTGTACTTGATCCACAAATCAATTGGGTTTGATGGGAAGCATGTAGATATGATTATAGAAAACAATGTTCGTATTTGATGAGCGTGTGATGATATTACAGCATCATTGAGAGTTTGCTCCCAATGAGCGTCATTTTCAAGCAATTGCAAACGTTGACAGGCTTCTCTGTAGGATCCACACAATTCACCATGAACAGTTCGTAACTGTTGGAATGATGTTGGGCCACGTACATTGACTAATAGCAGTCGTAAATAAAAACATTCATCATTGCTTGGATGTACTGAATAAATCCGGCCAATCGCATCGGTGGAATATACATCTGTATATCCTGGAACTGGTTTTCCTTGTTTCCGTCGTATAAATCTCCTTGAGGATTGATTCCAGGTATAATATTTTGGCATTTCAGAATATAGCAATGTTTGTGCGAAATGATCGTTTTGGCACGTCTCAAAAAAACTGGTTAATGTAGTAGATGGTGGCTGAGCAGCTCTTTGTACTGCGTTCTGTGCTGTAAAATACACTCTTTGTCCATTTTCTACATGCACAGCTAAGTGAACAACAGAAGGGTGTCTCTCATGAATAGGAAAAGAAAATATTCGCCAAACTGCTTCATTACTACTGACATAGCGGCCCATTTGGTATTGGGTAACTTCATCATTGGAATTCTCTGCACCAATTCCAATCACAGCCATATCACTCCCTTTGGTTACATATTTGCAAATGTATTTAATAGATTTCACTCAATGGCAAGATTCAACGTTGATGTGTGCTTTGAATGTCTTTGATAAAATGGGTGAATATGGAACAATCCAACGATTATGTATTTCAATATCTTGTTGATTTAATTTGACAATTGTTGATTTTCCATTGTCTGCTGTCGATCTGCGACGATACAATGGATAACCGTCATTACCAGTAATTGTTTCCGATATTAATGTCCGTGGATATCGTTTTGAACATTTACCATCCATCATACACGGTGAATTTTGATTAAGAGTTCCACAGGGACCATGTATCATGTTTTTGATAACTACCTCATGCAATCCAGGATCTACTTGTACATTAGGGATTTCAGCAGATATCACTGCATCAACTTCATTTGGCCTTATCTTTTCAACCAACCAAATCAAAATGTGTGCATGTGGCAATCCTCGTTTCTGCCACTCCACACAATACATCCAGCAGCGTGTCTCACCAAACACATTATGTTTTACGATGAAATCCATTAAAGATTTCAACTTTTGTCTAAAGACTCTGGCTGTAATATCATGACGATCAATGGGTGATTGCCCAGGGAATAACTCCTGCTTGATTTCTATCCATTGCGGATTGCATGTAAATGTGATGAACAAATCTGCTGTACCATAATGACGAACATATGACATGGCATCTTGAGCATATTCGTGCATATGCCGAGGGCTTCCGATGTATGTTGCTGGAAGAATAGTCATCCGACCGACATTCTGTGCATTTCCATCAGTATTAATCGCATCTCGAAGGTGAATATACTCTTCAGATCGGAGTTTGGTTTGATTCAACCTGATGAATGTTAATCTCTCCGTTTCAATTTTTACATACATGTCAACAACATATTTGTGATATAATCGCCGACATTTCAATATGTGATTTTCTTCATTTTCCCGAATCATTAGGCGGTATGAATAATAGTTCATTGAACTGACTTTTTTGTTGGTTTCAGAACCTGTAAATAGATTTTCTTTTAATAACATTCAAATATAAAATTAAAATACATAATATAATGACTGAGATATTATCGCCATAGCTAAATTAATATTTTAGTTACCTGTAATGGGATTTATCATTTTTATTGAGAAATCTTAGCCATCTTCACCTTGCCAAAATATAATGGGATATTGCAGTGCATCATATGAGCGGTGTGTTTCCTTTATACGTTGTAATTGATCATTCCGACGATGTAAAACAATATCACGGGATTCCAAGTTTTCTCCAACTACAACGATAGCAACTTCATCAATAGTTGGTGCATTAAAACGTCTTGTATGTTGACCTGCAGGTGTTTTATCAGCTCTGATTACAATTTTGTGATTATCGGATGGCATCAGATCCAGGGCAGTTTTAAACAATATAATCAATTGATTGTGTTGATGAAATAAAGTTTGTAATTGTTCTACAATAGACCTCTTTACTAAATTGTTATGTGCACAACGCAGATCAATTTCTTGTGGTGAATTGCCCATAAAATAAATTTGCAGGAATTTGTTGTCGCTATCTGACACTGGTAACAGTGAACCTACTCTGTGATATATTTGCCCTTGTATCTGTAAATAAAATAAAATATTATGGTGTGGTATAAATTAATGGATTGTCAGTGATCAAACTTAAATAATATTTGATCTTAAAAAGTATATATTTAGTTTGAACTAATATCTATGTAATATAAAATATAATAAAAGTGTCACTGAAACTGAATCACCATATAATATGATGACTAAGTGATATATAAGTGATTAAGAAATTGAAGATTAGTGACACATCTTAACTTTTGTGACAGAAAATTTTGTTCGCTAAAATAATTATGAGTAACTGCTATAATACATACCTTGAAAGTTGGCATAAAATTTTCCCGAACTACATTTGTTGCCCCAAATGAAGTCATTTGAAAGCAATTGTTATATTGTTGGATATGTGTCAAAAAGTGTATAGAATCTGTTCCTATTCCTGAAACCAATGAGTACAATGGTTCTGGTGGTGGGTCCAATGGTATCAATTTCACTTTACCATTTGCGCAACACAATCCATTGGCTTCGTTTTTGTATTTTAATGCCTTACAGTGTGAGCAAACCGAGTTCATAGAACCAATAACAACACATTGGTAGTTACTGTAGTCAATTGACACATCGTAACTGAAAGCAGCTCGATTCAAACTTGCGCGATTATTAGTTGAATGTCTCGCTCGCGCTTCACGCGTTTGTGATATCCGAATTCTTTCACGTTCATTTCCGTCGTCACGTTCTTGTGCCGTACGATTAGATCGGTAATTAGCTTGGTTTGTAGCATTTCTGGTTCTTCTACCTAAATTGCTTCGTCGTATAGGAGGCATATGAAATATAAATTAGTTTTTCACTAATCACGAACTAAACAAACACTAAGTAAACACTCTGCACAAAACACGAATTTGTTTCGTGTATCAGTTGACAAAAGCAAACTCAGTAGATTAGGTCACAGACAACTTTTTTTTTTTTTACATTTTATATGACTTGAAGTCAAATCCTTTTAAGCCGTACGAATTGTAACGCGATTTTTGTTTGACTGATGTAATGACGTGGAAACTGATGCATTTTATCTCGCGTGCCGAAACTAATACAAAAGAATCGCGAGTTTCGGAACGCGATATTAAACTTCTCCAACTATGTATTCTGTGCTCCAACGCACACACGCACATTGTTTTGATAGATATGATCTTTGACGTTAGGAACACACCTACATTGCTTAGACAACAGTGTGTGCTTGTAATTTAATATGAACTTTATACCATAGCAATAAAGCTCAAATTGACTACGTTTTAGTTACAAATCATTTGTATAGGAAAAAGAAAAGGGCTATTTTTAGGGTTTTTCCAGCAATAATTCTAATTTTTCTCGCCGTAAAAACCATCCTTGAACTTCAACGAACATTTTAAAAAAGGATTTGGCCAAATTGGTCGAGGCGTTGTTGAGTTATGCGCTTACCAACACATTTTGCGATTCATTTTAATATGAACTTTATACCATAGCAATAAAGCTCAAATTGACTACGTTTTAGTTACAAATCATTTGTATAGGAAAAAGAAAAGGGCTATTTTTAGGGTTTTTCCAGCAATAATTCTAATTTTTCTCGCCGTAAAAACCATCCTTGAACTTCAACGAACATTTTAAAAAAAGATTTGGCCAAATTGGTCGAGGCGTTGTTGAGTTATGCGCTTACC
The DNA here is from genome assembly GCF_023898315.1 of Schistocerca nitens. Taxonomy (NCBI): domain Eukaryota; kingdom Metazoa; phylum Arthropoda; class Insecta; order Orthoptera; family Acrididae; genus Schistocerca; species Schistocerca nitens. Next base: position 144,150,260 of record NC_064625.1, read on the forward strand.
AACACATTTTGCGATTCATTTATATATATATATATATATATATATATATATATATAAAGAAAGTGATGAGACTTACCAAACAAAAGCGCTGGCAGGTCGATAGACACACAAACAAACACAAACATACACACAAAATTCTAGCTTTCGCAACAAACGGTTGCTTCGTCAGGAAAGAGGGAAGGAGAGGGAAAGATGAAAGGAAGTGGGTTTTAAGGGAGAGGGTAAGGAGTCATTCCAATCCCGGGATTGGAATGACTCCTTACCCTCTCCCTTAAAACCCACTTCCTTTCATCTTTCCCTCTCCTTCCCTCTTTCCTGACGAAGCAACCGTTTGTTGCGAAAGCTAGAATTTTGTGTGTATGTTTGTGTTTGTTTGTGTGTCTATCGACCTGCCAGCGCTTTTGTTTGGTAAGTCTCATCACTTTCTTTCTTTTTAGATATATTTTTTCCACGTGGAATGTTTCCCTCTGTTATATATATATATATATATATATATATATATATATATATATATATATATATATATTGAGAGGCCATTGTCAAAATACCCAGATTCGTGAACAGTAGTTGACAAGAGGTTTGTGAACTTACAGCACTTAGTGCCTGAACTGCCTGTTTCTGAGCCAAAAATATCCTTTTAGAATGGGAAGAGTTACCCCAAAATATAATACCATATGACATAAGCAAATGAAAATAAGCAAAGTAGACTAATTTTCGTGTTGAACGATCACTTACTTCAGATAACATTCGAATAGTGTAAATGGCAATATTAAATCTTTTCACGACAGTTTACTGTCTATCTGAACACCTAGAAATTTGAACTGTTCAGTTTCACTAATGATATGCCCATTCTGTGAAATTAAAACGTCAAGGTTTGTTGAATTGTGTTGTAGTGCCCCCAGAATTTTACGAAAGTCTGGATGCACTTGTGTTCCAGCCATTTCGAACACGCGTTATTTTAAAGCAGGGCATAAGGATGAGCATGGGATACTGCACCCATTTATTGTTTGTGCAGGCAAAACTGGAAGGAAGATAATTCGTCAGCGCTGGCAAGTGTTCAGCGTGACATGCCAAAAATAATCAAATATGGCCCGGAAGCTCCATGGCCGGCTGCAAAGAGTAATGTAGCTTCGTATTGTTGGAAAAACAAATGGAGAGACTCGAAGTAGTGACTGTTTATTAGACATTGAACTGCTATTGAGAGTACGTGGATAGTCAGCCACGATAAAAGCTTATGTATTAATTGTGTTCAAAAATGTGTAATTAACTGATACTGGGTGCCCGGTAATGTGTGGGCGTACATGATAAAGTTTAGTTTTTTTTTACGAAGTGGAAATAAATATGTTCTGGTGAATTGAATGATATTCCAAGAGTAGCGTATTTTTTAAATAAGAAAGAGTGAAAATTTCCTCTTCCTAGCAGTGAAATCTTCGGAGAAGCATCTGGTGCTAGCAGAAGACATCAGCGCTGCAAGAAAGCAGAACCAGCATTCTTCAACAAGTAAGTCCACGAAAACGCTTAAGCTGTATAGAGAGAGCTTAACGTTACACCGGACCACCGCAGTGTGTTAGAAACTGTATAATCTATCATATATCCCTCAAACAAATAACTGTAGTGAGTGAGTAGCTTAAAGAAAGCACAGGTCACACCTGTCTGCAAGAATGGTAGCAGAATTGATCCACAAAGCAACCATCCAATATACTTGATATCCGTTTGTTGTAGAATCATAGAGGTATGAGGTATCTTGAACAGAATGTCCCCGTCCGTGGTGACTGGCACGGATTTATAAAAAAAAAAGTCACGTGAAATCCAACTTGCAATTTTCTCATGAGACATCTGAAAGCTGTGGATCAAAGCTGTCAGGTAGATACAATATTTCTTGATTTCCAAAAATTATTTGATTCAGTACCACACATATGCTTACTATCAAAAGTATGATGGTATGGAGTATCACATGAAATTTGTGACTGGACTGATAATTTCACACTAGGGTGGACACAAGATGTGTCCTGGATGCAGAGTACTCAACAGATGTAGAAGTAACTTAAGGTGTGCCATAGGGAGGTGTATTGGTGCTGTTTATGCTGTATATTGATGATCTTGTGGACAAAAGTAGTAATAATCACAGGCTTTTCGCAGATGATGCAGTTATCAACAATGGAATACAGTCTGAAAAAAGCTGTGCAAATATTCAGTGAAACCATGAGAAGATTTCAAATTGGTGCAGAGATCGGCAGTTTGCTTTAAATGTTCAGATATGTAAAATTTTGCACTTCACAAAACAAAAAAAGTAGTATCCTATGACTATTATATCAATGAGTCACGGTTGGAATCAGCCAACTCATACAAATACCTGAGTCTAACGCTTTGTGCGGATATGAAATGGGGTCGAGCTGGTGGTAGACTTTGGTTTAATGGTAGAATACTAGGTAAGTGCACTCAGTCTACAGAAGAGATTGGTTATAAGTCACGCATGTGACCCATCCTAGTGTATTGCTCAAGGGTGTGGGACCCGTACCAGATACAACGAGCAGGGGATACTGAGAAGGGCAGCACGAATGGTCACGTTTGTTTGACCCACGGGAGAGTGACAGAGAAATGCTGAAGAAGCTGAAGTGGCAGGCTCTTGAAGACAGACATAAACTATCCTGAGAAAGCCTAGTTACAAAGTTTCGAGAACCGGCTGTAAATGGTGACTGCAGGAATATACTACAACCCAGTGTGTATTACTCCCACAGCGATCATGAGGACAGGAGTAAATTAATCACAGCATGTGCAGAGGCATTTAAATAATCATTCTTTCTGTGCTCCCTACATTAATGGAATGGGAAGAAGCTCAAATAACTGGTACAGTGGGATATACTCTCTGCCATGCACTTCAGTTATTTGCAGATAATTGCTGATAATTCTGTATATATGGAAGAGATCTTTAGTCACTGGAAGGTTTATTATTGATTACTTAATGGTAAGACTGATATTTTAAAGCCAGATTTTAAACTGCCAAACATTTTCAGGGGCAGATGTGAAAGGTACAGCTACCTGCGCTAGATTAAAGAACAAAGACAAGCTAATAAAAGTGCTTCAAAGTAATGTAGACATTTTACATGGGAAATAGAGCACACAAAGTGAAAAATACGCAAATTTGGAAATGAAACTGGCACCACAAGATCGCTACCGTTTCAGTGATTTGAACGTAAACAGATATGATACTGGGCATCAACTGCAAGCAGTGTCTTTGTGTGTCTACTGCTGACAAAGGCCTTAATGGCCAAAAGCTATGATTTGTGTAAATCTGTAAATGTGACGGATAAATTCACTGCTCTGGAAGTTCAAGAACAGTGGTGCAAAATTAACTGTAATAAAATTATTGTTTCCCCTACATTCTCCACTTCAGATTTATTTCTAAAAACTGAGTCAGTTTGTGAAACAAAAAACAGTGGAAGTGCAAATAAACAAAAACTGGCATGTATTACACAGAAGAAAGAAACAAAAATCGACCTTTTCGGAGACAGTCACACCGAGGGAATTTCTCAAGAACTGCAAGTCGACAGTAAACCATCAACAGTTACAGATATAATTACACCAGATGCTGGTTTCAAAGAAGTGCCAAAAAATCATGAAATATAATTATGATAAGCAGGACAATATTGTAATATTTTGAACATAATGCTGTGAAAATGTATAAATAGCTTAAGAGTCTTTTGTTAGTACTATCAAATACAAATATTATACTTGTAAACATTACCCACAATCATGATTTATCTGAATAGTCGTGTAAATAAGGAAATTAATTAATGCTAAACTTAAAATTTATTGTAGGCAACTCGGTAGTGTGAAATTGACACAAGCACACTTGACAGAGAATGTTTTACTAGTCATGGGCTTCACATAAACAGCAATGATAATTCCAGTTTAGGAAACGTATTAAGGGAAGCAATTACATGCACTTCCAAAATGACAGTCAATGAATTGGGGTAGTAAAAATCTCCAATAGCAGTAACAGTATAGTCGCCAGCACAAATAGCAGCAACACCCCGACCAGCTATTCAAATGACAGTACCGACAGAAGAACCTACTACAGAACCGACATCAACAGCAGCAGCAGAACCAACATCAGTAGTGATAGTTACAACAAACCAACCAAAATCATCAGCATTGACAGTAGCAGCAGCAGCAGCAGCAGTCGTCACACCAGAAGCACCTTGCGAAGCCAGGGTTTTGCTGGGGCCAAACAGTGAACACCACCACATTACTGAGAAACTGTCAAATGTTTGCAAGCAGAGGAATCTACACCAATGCATGAGAGCTTTAAATGGAGTAGGAGAGAGTGTATGAACAGTGTGTAAAGACATATGACAGTCAGATTGTTCAAATCATCTAAGGATCAAGAGTTTGAATATTCAGTGTCTTAAAAATAAGTGCCTTGAACTTGAGATAGCAGCTAATGGTGACAATATTGATAGTTTATCCTAAATTTAAGCCAATATAAACTTGTCAGTCAGTACTGTAGGCAAAATGCCAAAGGTGGAGGTGTATGTATTTATCTAAATCCCAAACTTAAATTCAAGTTAAGGTCTGAGGCTAAATCATTAAGCATTGAAAAGGTTTTTTGAAGCAGTAGCTGTTCAGTTGTATAGTTTCAAGAATAAAATGGCTGCATCAGTTTGCAGATCACCATCTGGGACACTGAAGTCTTTCTTAAGAAATTGGAAGTATTGCTCAACACTTTATCTAATGAGAACTCTACCATAATTCTTTGTGGTGACTTTAATAGTAATCTATTGTTCCAGAGTTCAGGAAAAAAACGAGTTTCTAGACATATCAAAAAGCTACAACATGTTTCCCCACGTATAAGATCACACTAGAACAACACACTGCAGTGGAAGTTTAATAGATAACATCTTTCCCAATGTGGTTACAAATGAAGTGACAATAATAAATGCAAAAATATATCATTATCAGATCATAACTCAATAACAGTTAAAGTCACTGCAATTCTTACAAAGGCAAATATAATACGAAATGAGTACAAACAATTTTTATCTACTGAAAATTGTAACCAGTTCAAAATTGTCTCAAAAAAATTTGGCCAAAAATCTTGGCACAAAACAACACAAATTATGCTTACAATACATTTTCTCCCACTTTTATGATAACTTTGAAATGTGTTTCCAAAAAAAGCTTGAGAGTTACCGATCATCTGGATCCAAAGTGTCAAATTCCTGGATTACAGCAGGAATTAAAAAGTCAAGTGAAGCCATGAAAATACTAAGTTTAAAGTTAAAACATGTCACAATATACAGTTTTTTGAGTATATGGGAACCTACAAAAAGACTTACCACAAAGTAATAGCAAAAGCAAAATTGTTATTCAATGATAGATTAATAAGGCAGGCTAGTAAGAAGACCAAAATACCATGGGAAATTATAAAAAAGAAACTGGGGAACAAACTAAAGAACAGAAATTAACCTTAAAAATAATGAAAATTTTTTATACAAAAAGGAGTCATGGCAGACTGTGTAAACAATTATTTTCTATATATTCCTCATACTTTAAGTAGCAACTGTAAGCAACAACCAACAGTGATGGCACCAATCGTAAATACCAGCGTGATGGCAATCCCAGCAGAGGAACATGAAGTACTAAAAGTTATTAAAAGCTTGAAATACAAAATGTCATCTGTGGTGGATGAAGTATCTGCATCAATAATTAAGAAAACTGCATCCTGTATTGTTAAACCTGTAGTGTACATAGCAAACTTGTCTTTTAGTGAAGGAATATTTTCTGATAAGCTTAAAATCATGAAAGTTACACCACTACACAAAAATGGTGACAGACACAAAATATAAAATTACCAGCCTATATTACTTCTCCTGTCTTTTTTTTTCTGAAATACTTGAAGTGTTAATGAAAATCATGGTCACAAAATACCTAGTAACGCATAAACTAATAAATAATAGTCAACATGGTTTTTGAGCAAAAATAGCCATCTTGGGCTACATAATAGAAACAGTAAGAAATTTGGAAAGAATTAAAGGTATTTTTGGAATTAACTTACATTTACCCAAAGCTTTCGATACTGTGAGCTGTTAAATACTACCAGGGAAAGTTGAAGCAATAGGCATTATGGGTGCTGTCAAAAAAATGTTTGAATCCTATTGCAAAATGGATCACAAGTTGTTGAGCTCAGATCGTCTCACAATTGGCACGATTGTAATCTCATTTCATAACCAAAACAAACTAAAATAGGTGATCTACCAGGCAGCATCCTGGGTCTATTTTTGTTTCTAATTTATGTCAATGACATACTGATTCCACACAGCTCAGCCAAAATTCTGTTATTTCCAGATGACACAAGTGTTGTAATTAATGATATAAAATAATCATTTTGTCCTACAGCAGAAAAGTGTTCTCATACTTACAGTCATGGTTTTATTCGAATATGCTGACTTTAAATACAAAAAAGTCTAACTTTATACAATGTGGAAGTAAGTGTCAAGAGGAAAATATGTGCATGATGCTAGAAAACAAACAAATAGAACATGTGTGTACTATAAAGTTTCCAGGAATATGGATTGATAAACATCTAAACAGGAATGAACATGTTGTGTATCTTACTCAGAAACTTAGTTCAGTATGTTTTGCCTTAGGAATATTATCCAAGGTATGTACCCGAGAATGTACCAGAGCTGTGTACTTTTGTCATTTTCGTCAGTTGTAAGCTACAGCATAAGGTTTTGGGGCAAGACCAAGCCAAGATTAAAATAAATTTTTATTATTCAGAAAAGGGCTATTTGTATCACGACTCACCCCACACCTTTTTTAAAACAGCTAAAGATACTAACAATACCATTGATACATATTCTAATATGCTTGGAAATGATCAGTAAAAATCACTGTAATCTTCAAATCAACTCCAGCTACCATAATCACAATACAAGACATTGTAAAGACATCCACATTCTTCATACAGCAAATTAAAGAGCTGGAAGATAAAAGTGATGGAAAAATACTTCGTCAGTGAATATGTCTCAGACAGTAAATTGAAACCTTTACTTGCTTCCAATAATTTAAATGAATTTAAATTTATTTTCAAATTATGAAATACTCATAAAAATTACGTTTACTGCCCGAAATACATTTTGCGGATAAGACACAGTTAATGCCCAACATATGTTTGTCATGCATGTGCGTTTTTGTGTACTAAGTGTTTCTTCTCTATTTATGTACTATGGGTCTGTGATTTGCTTTGCTTTTTTATTATTTTATGCAAAATTATCATATGTTACATGTAAACATTCTAATGACACATCCTACATCACGTGTGATCTTTTGGATGTTGTATAAAATAAATAAATTACATGAAATCCTCACTGGAATACCAATCAATCCAAGAGGGACTCTAAGGAAGGAGGATGGTGGGTATACGAGGACTGTGAATGAGGCACTGGGTGTGCTCCTCAAGACTCATTTCCCTCAATGTACTCTGGCAGATAACATAGATAACAAACAGGAGATGATGTAATTATATTCCGAAGTACTTTCCATGGGGTCAGCCTAGCACAAGGATATGACATCGATCAATCTGCCTAAATAACAATATCAGAGAAGGAAAGTTGCTACTCACCATATAGCGGAGATGCTGAGCCACGATAGGCACGACAAAGATTCACACAATTACAGCTTTCAGCCATTAAGGCCTTTGTCAGCAGTAGACACACTCTCTCTCTCTCTCTCTCTCACTCTCACGCAAACGCAACTTGCACGCACGTCTGCAGGCTCAGAAAGCTGAAATCACACTGCGAGCAGCAGCACCAGTGCATGATGGGAATGTGGGAATGGCGACTGGGTGGGGGTAAGGAGGAGGCTGGGGTGGGGAGGGGGAGGGATAGTATGGTGGGAGTGGCGGACAGTGAAGTGATGCAGTTTAGACAGAGGGCAGGAGAGAAGGTGCAGAGGGGAGAGCGGGTATGTAGCGGAAAGGAGAGAAATAAAAAGAAATTAAAAGACTGGGTGCGGCGGTGAAATGACGGCTGTGTAGTGCTGGAATGGGAACAGGGAGGGGGCTGTATGGGCGAGGACAGTGACTAACGAAGGTTGAGGCCGGGAGGATTACGGGAATGTAGGATGTATTGCAGGGAATGTTCCCACCTATGCAGTTCAGAAAAGCTGGTGTTGGTGGGAAGGATCCATATGGCGCAGGCTGTGAAGCAGTCATTGAGGTGAGGGATATCATGTTTGGCAGCGTGTTCAGCAACAGGGTGGTCCACTTGTTTTTTTGGCCACAGTTTGTCAGTGGCCATTCGTGCGGACAGACAGCTTGTTGGTTGTCGTGACTACATAAAATGCACCACAGTGGTTGCAGCTTTGCTTGTAAATCACATGACTGGTATCACAGGTAGCCCTGCCTTTGATGGGATAGGTGATGTTAGTGACCGGACTGGAGTAGGTGGTGGTAGAAGGATGTATGGGACAAGTCTTGCATCTAGATCTATTACAAGGGTATGAGCCATGAGGTAAGGGATTGGGAGCAGGGATCATGTGAGAATGGACGAGTATATTTTGTAGGTTCGGTGGATGGCAGAATACCACGGTAGGAGAGGTGGGAAGGACAGTGGGTAGGACAGTTCTCATTTCAGGGCACGATGAGTGGTAATCGAAACCTTGGCGGAGAATGTAATTCAGTTGCTCCATTCCCGAATGGTACTGAGTTATGAGGGGCATGCTCCTCTGTGGCTGGACTGTGGGACTTTGGGAGGTGGTGGGAGACTGTAAAATAAGGTACGGGAGATTTGTTTTTGTACAAGGATGAGAGGATAATTACATTCAGTGAACGCTTCAGTGAGACCCTCAGTATATTTTGACAAGGACTGCTCATCACTGCAGATGCGACGACCGTGGGTGGCTAGGCTGTACAGAAGGGACTTCTTGGTATGGAACGGGTGGCAGCTGTCAAAGTGGAGGTATTGCTGGTGGTTTGGTATGGACGGAGGGACTGATGTAGCCATCTCTGAGGTGGAGGTCAACATCTAGGAAGGTGGCTTGTTAGATTGAGTAGGACCAGGTGAAGCAAATGGGGGAGAAGTTGTTGAGGTTCTGGAGGAGTATGAATAAGGTGTCCTCACCTTCGGTCCAGATAGCAAAGATGTAATCAATGAATCTCAGCCAGGTGAGGGGTTTAGGATTCTGGGTTTTTAGGAAGGATTACTCTAGATGGCCCACGAATAGGTTAGCATAGGATGGTGCCATTCGGGTGCCCATATCTGTACCATGGGAGTTGGTCATGGAGGCTAGGAAGGAGGTTGTTGGTTTGGAATCCATAGGGTGTCTAGAAAGGTAGTGTTCAATAGCAGCAAGGCCATGGGCACTAGAAATCTTAGTATACAGGGAGATGGCATCAATAGTGACGAGCAGGGCACCGTGTGGTAAAGGGACAGGAACTGTGGAGAGTCGGTCGAGGAAATGGTTGGTATCTTTTATATAGGAGGATAGGTTCTGGGTAATAGGTTGAAGGTGTTGGTCTCCGAGAGCAGAGATTCTCTCAGTCGGGGCACAGTAACCGGCCACAATGGGGCATCCTGTCTGTCTAAATACATTTAAAAAAACTGGTATATGCTCCTTAGGAAGAAGAAGTTAAATGAAGTTCCTCTACACTTAAAGGAACACACACAACAAACAGTGAAATAGTAATTCACCAAATTGTTGAGAAGGTGGAAAGAGCTCTACATTGTTGGAAAATAGCTCTCTGCACCTTCCTGGGTATTGAGAGAGCATTTAGTAATACAACCTTCAAATCCATGGTTAGAACTGCAGAAGGCATTGAGCCTACCATACGCAGCTGGATTAAGATGATATTAAGTAGCAGAAAAGTAGAACCCACTATGATGAATGATAAAAAGATAATCATCATCAATGGGGGGTGTCCACAATGAGGGCTCTTGTCTCCATTACTGTGGAACCCAGCAGTGAACCAACTCATTCACTTTGCTACTTTGGCAAGGATACCCAAACGATTTAGTCATAGTAATGATTGGCAAATTTGTAATATTGTTAGAACAATGGCCAAGTGTGCACAAGACATTGCAGGAAAATGGTGCAGAAATAAGGGTTTAAGGTTCAGGCCAAAGAAAACCTGATGTAGTACCATTTATAAGGAAGCAAATCCAGCACGCATACTGGAATGTCAAGCTTCTCAAAGGAAATCTAGCAGTAGAGGGGCTAATGAAGTACCTAGGGGTAACCCTAGATGTGAAACTATCATGGAGCCCTCATATAAAGAATGTATGTTCCAAGGCAAAAAGTATCTTATTAGCACCAGAAAGGCCTGTGGTAAGGAATGGGGTCTAAACCCCAGGAGTACATATTGAATGAACACCACTATAATGAGACCTATAATACACTACTGGCCATTAAAATTGCTACACCACAAAGATGACGTGCTACAGACGCGAAATTTAACCAACAGGAAGAAGATGCTGTGATATGCAAATGGTTAGCTTTTCAGAGCAAGGGGACTGATGAGCATAGATGTTAAGTCCTATAGTGCTCCGAGCCATTTGAACCATTTTCAGAGCATTCACACAAGGTTGGCGCCGGTGGCGGCACCTACAATGTGCTGACATGAGGAAAGTTTTCAACCAATTTCTCATACACAAACAGCAGTCGACTGGCGTTGCCTGGTGAAACGTTGTTGTGATGCCTCATGTAAGGAGGAGAAATGCGTACCATCATGTTTCCGACTTTGATAAAGATTGGATTGTAGCCTATTGTGGTTTATCATATCGCGACATTGCTCCTTGCGTTGGTCGAGATCCAATGACTGTTAGCAGAATATGGAATTGGTGGGTTCAGGAGGGTAATACGGAACGCCATGTTGGATCCCAACGGCCTCGTATCACTAGCAGTTGAGATGACAGGCATCTTATCTGCATGGCTGTAACGGATCGTGCAGCCATATCTCGATCGCTGAGTGAACAGATGGGGACGTTTGCAAGACAACACCATCTGCACAAACAGTTCAATGACGTTTGCAGCAGCACGGACTATCAGCTCGAAGAAAATGGCTGCGATTACCCTTGACGCTGCATCACAGACAGGAGTGTCTGTGATGGTGTACTCAATGTCAAACCTGGGTGCACGAATGGGAAAACGTCATTTTTTGGATGATTCCAGGTTCTGTTCACTGCATCATGATGGTCGCATCCGTGTTTGCCGACATCACAGTGAACGCACATTGGAAGCGTGTATTCGTCATTGCCATACTGGCGTATCACCCGGCGTGATGGTATGGGATGCCATTGGTTACATGTCTCGGTCACCTATTGTTCGGAATGACGGCACTTTGACCAGTGGACGTTACATTTCAGATGTGTTACTACCCGTGGCTCTACCCTTCATTCGATCCCTGCGAAACCCTACAGTCCAGCAGGATAATGCACGACCGCATGTTGCAGGTCCTGTACGGGCCTTTCTGGAAACACAAAATTTTCGACTGCTGCCCTGGCCAACACATTCTCTAAATCTCTCACCAATTGAAAATGTCTGGCCAATGGTGGCCGAGCAACTGGCTCGTCACAATACGCCAGTCACTACTCTTGATGAACTGTGGTATCGTGTTGAATCTGCATAGGCAGCTGTACCTGTACACGCCATCGAAGCTCTGTTTGACTCAATGCCCAGGCGTATCAAGGCCGTTATTACGGCCAGAGGTGGTTGTTCTGGGTACTGATTTCTCAGGATCTATGCACCCAAATTGCGTGAAAATGTAATCACATGTCAGTCCTAGTATAATATAATATAATGAATACCCGTTTATCATCTGCATTTCTTCTTGGTGTAGCAATTTTAATGGCCATTAGTGTAATTTATGGGGTAATAGTATGGTAGAATAAAGTAGAACAGAAGGTTCGGAATGTGGCAAAGTGCAGAGATTGGCCTGTTCAGCCATAGCAGGCAGAGTTAGCAGCACACAGAGACCATTGTGGACATATCATTACACGTTTTTGTCACTATGTAGGTAGCAGTAGGGGCACAAGGGTTAAAAACTGGAAATAATTGGATTTCTTCAGGATAGCCAGAATTTCACACCAATAGACTGACCATGGTAAATATAGGACTTATTATGGAAGTGCTGGCTGACCGTACAATAACTTCAATAAACCTTTCAGTGTAACGACTGGAAGAAGCGAACAGTCAAAGAATGAGCCACGACAACATTCAGGAGACACAGTCTGGTTTACTGATGGGGTTGAAAACAGCTGAAGGCGCTGCAGGTTGAATGTAAAGGGTACAGCCGAGACCAGAGGGAACAGTCTTTCTAGAGAGGCTGGCTACACTGCTCCAGGTGGAAATATCGGCTATCAGAGCATGTGCAGAGGAGAAAGTGCATAGGTACTACAAGGATTATAGCATCTACATTTATTCAGACATCCAAACAGCTCTGAAATTTTTATCAGCCTCTCAATGATCATTGCAGAATGCCATGAAGCCCTTGTGAGACTAGAGGAAAGCAACAGGTTAAACCTGCTGTGGGTCCCTGGCCACTTAGGAATTAGTGGCAGTGAACTAGCTGATAGGCTGGCAAGAACAGCGTGATAACCCCATTTATTGGACTGGAAGCTATCCTAACCATCAGCCGGCCGTAGCGACCGAGCGGTTCTAGGCGCTACAGTCTGGAACCGCTCGACTGCTACGGTCGCAGGTTCGTGGTGGTGGTGTGTTGGGGCTTATGGGCGCTCAACATCGAGGTCATCAGCGCCCTGACACACATTAAAAGGAACAAATGTGGACAGACCTAAGAAAACTATCCTGCCTCGGGCATGGATGTTGTGATGTCCTTCGGTTAGTTAGGTTTAAGTAGTTCTGAGTTCTAGGGGGCTGTTGAGCTCAGAAATTAAGTCCCATAGTGCTCAGAACCATTTTGTCCTAGCCATCATTAAGGCGACCGTAAAATCAAAACTGCGTTGTTGGGTTAAGACACAGCATGTAGAAATTGGACTAGGATCCCCCCCCCCCCCCCAAGAAAGAAAAAAAAACTATATCAAGCTAATCATGCCAAAGCTATGTTTCAAGAGAAGTCTTGTAATCCTGAACTTGGACATAAAACAGTTTAAGCTCATGGTAACAGTAATGATTGGCTACGGGAACTTTAAGGAACACCTACACATGATGGGTGCACAGGAAGAAGCCTGTAAGTGCAGACTTTGTGGTGAGGAGGATGAAAGTGTACCGTATCTAATCTTCCAATATGGAGGCCAAAAGACACAGGGAATGAAACCACACATTTAATTCAGTTTTGGTGCAGACAGCGGTGGGCCAAAAACGCCACTATTTTTGTCTCTCTGCATTAATAAAATAAAATCAGTCTTTAAAAACACGATGTCGAAAATATAAGATTTAAAAAAAAATCATTGCTAATCGTGAAATTTTCAATCCTCGAAAATTTTTTCCCGCTGACATTACCAAGGGTAACACTAAAAAACCACAATTTCCGGGCTAATCACGGGCCTATGGTAAGCCCAGTCTGCCATTCAGAGTGGTTGGTAGAGGCGGGACACAAACAGCTTCCTTCACATAACCCCATAAGAAATAGTCACAGGGTGTGAGCTCAGGAGATCTTGGTGGCCAGAAGCGCAGAGCCCAGTCCTCAACTCCCCTGTGACCAATCCAGCACTAAGGAAGGGAGACATTCAAAAAGGCTTGTACACCACAGTGCCAATGGGGGAGCTCCATTCTGTTGGAAAAGGAAGTCCTGCGAATCTGCCATAACTTGAGGGAACTGTCATTGTTCCAACATGTCCAGGTATGTGATTCCCGTCACAGTTCTTTCCACAAAGAATAATGGTGCGTATACCTTTGTTCGGGATACAGCACAGAACACGTTGATTTTCAGTGAATCTCTTTCGTGTTGCAATGGTGCATGTGCATTTTCTAAACCCCATATGCGAACATTGTGTTTGCTGAGTTTTCCTCTTAAGGTGGAATGTCACTACATCGCTAAAAATTACACATTGTAGAAATGCGTCATCCTCCACCTTTGCTAGCACATAACCACAAAATGCAAGACGCTTCTCTTTGTCATTGGGGTTGAGAGCCTGCACAAACTGTAAACGGTAGGGCTTGTACAGTTAGTTGGGGTCTTCCAAGTTCTCGACTGGCTCTATTCGTAGACTTACTAGGACTGTGCACAAAACGTTTTTAAATCCGACGGACATCATCCTCTGACACGTGGTCGGCCTGTGCTGTTTCCTTTGCACACACTCCCAGTCTGTTTAATTTGCTTAAACCAATGGCTAATGCTTTTACTAGTTGATGGTTGAATACCGAATTTGGTACGAGACGCCCACTGCACTGCAATTTGCGACTCACTTTTCACGTACACAAGAATGCATAAAACCTTGTGCTCCACAGTCGCCATCCCACTCACAACTGACAGTGAGACGGAATGACGGCCCTATTTCCACGTGAACTTTACCACCTGCTTTTGAAACCATCACCACGCGCCAAAAACTTTGAAATTTCCTCTTTTAGTTGGTATAAAGATGGTTCGTTTTGGATTTGTACTTCAATACATATGAATTTTTGAAAATGGGTCCATCATTTAGAATAACCCTCTCTCTCACTCTGTGTGTGTGTGTGTGTGTGTGTGTGTGTGTGTTTTGTTTACAGAATAATACTGAAATGATGTTGCCCTAGATCAATATGCAAAATACGCTGAAAAGAATGAGTACTGAGGCGTAGTTCAGCAGAATGGTTCCTAGCAGATTGTCCAGTGCTACATTTCTGCAGTACATACTGAGCGAGGAGCCCTTGTTGGTATTATGTTCATCAGTGTTCCTCGTAAATGACATGATTCAGTGCAACATAAAATGGTGTTACGAGTGGGAACACTATTATGTCTCACAAGATTCAAATGGCTACGACACTCAAGCTGAACTGCAACGATAGACTCATTACTTCTCACAAAACTATTGTAAGCAGAATCCATGGCTCCATGACCTCGACTAAAGAAAATGGCTGGAGCTACCAAACACATGACCACATCAGAACCCCCCCCCCCCTTTCTAATACCTGATCCTGAATACTGTTGTTGTTAGGGTCTTCAGTCCAGAGACTGGTTTGATGCAGCTCTCCATGCTACTCTATCCTATGCAAGCTTCTTCATCTCCCAGTACCTACTGCAACCTACATCCTTCTGAATCTGTTTACTGTATTCATATCTTGGTCTCCCTCTACAATTTTTACACTCTGCGCTGCCATCCAATACTAAATTGGTGATCGCTTGATGCCTCAGAATATGTCCTACCAACCAATCCCTCCTTCTAGTCAAGTTGTGCCACAAATTTCTCTTCTCCCCAATTCTATTCAGTACCTCCTCATTAGTTATGTGATACTATCTGTTCTAAAAACATCTGTCTTTTCTGCCTCATCCTGTATATTCTTTTCTTTGGTGACAGCCGTAATTAAAAGACGTCGTTTTTCTCTAGTAGTGCTTAACTACTGAGAAATCTATTTTGTTTTAATGAACTGTGACGTACATGTTCTTACACTAATTCAAAGTGAGTGTACAGTTATTATTCGTATATTTATGGTTTCTTTATATCTGTACATGAAATGTAGTTTGGTGCCCACGCGTTTGTTTGGTGTTTGATTAGTGTCAACAGCCAAAAATAAGTTGTCTTCGCTACAAACTTACTCAAATTACAGTAAATTCTTCTATAATATGAAATACAATTTATAATATAGCCTGCACAAATTACTGGCGATATATAGGCTAAATAAAGAACTTAAAACGATAAACAGGTGTATTCCACCCATTTCTAGCTAGGTCCTATGACACTCAGTGACACATGGATGACTGACAAACTTGAAGATCGTGAATCATTCAAATGGTCGCTGCTAATATAATAATTTTATTTTGACGAAACAGGTACTTTTCGCTTATTATGGGATTTGAGACTGCACGGAATTCATTCGCAAGAAGTTTTTGTCAGTTTCCATGTTTCTCAAAATGGCAGTGAAATGCCTGAACTTGTAAATATAGCAATGCTGTTGGTACCTTGGTGGTTTCAAATGTCTCCAAGCACTATGGGAGTTAACATATGAGGTCATCAGTCCCCTAGACTTGGAACTACTTAAAACTAAGGATATCACACACATCCATGCCCGAGGCAGGATTCGAACCTGCGACTGTAGCAGCAGCGCGATTCCAGACAGAAGCGCCCAGAACGGCTTGGCTGCAGTGGCCGGCCCAGGTATCAGAGCTTCGACGTAGCTAGGGATTTCTTGTGAACTATCTATGCCAACTAAATGCGCTGAATGACAAAAACAACCACTCACAATTATCTCGGGGTTTTCACTTAACAGATAGGTCTTGAACGATACAAGTATAGTAATAACATCCAAAAACCAAGAACTAAGTGATGTTTTTCACAAAATTATTCAGTGGTTCTCAGCAAACGGACTCTCTTTAAATTTTGATAAAACACAGTATATACAGTTCTGTACAGTAAATGGCACAACTCCAGTAATAAATATAGACTTTGAACAGAAGTCTGTAGCTAAGGTAGAATTTTCAAAATTTTTAGGTGTGTCCATTTTTGAGAGGTTACACTGGAAGCAACACATTGATGGTCTGCTGAAACGTCTGAATTCAGCTACGTATGCTATTAGGGTTATTGCAAATTTTGGTGATAAGAATCTCAGTAAATTAGCTTACTATGCCTACTTTCATTCACTGCTTTCGTACGACATCATATTCTGGGGTAATTCATCGTTGAGTAGAAAAGTATTCATTGCTCAAAAACGTGTAATCAGAATAATTGCTGGAGCACACCCACGGTCATCCTGCAGATATCTACACTCCTGGAAATGGAAAAAAGAACACATTGACACCGGTGTGTCAGACCCACCATACTTGCTCCGGACACTGCGAGAGGGCTGTACAAGCAATGATCACACGCACGGCACAGCGGACACACCAGGAACCGCGGTGTTGGCCGTCGAATGGCGCTAGCTGCGCAGCATTTGTGCACCGCCGCCGTCAGTGTCAGCCAGTTTGCCGTGGCATACGGAGCTCCATCGCAGTCTTTAACACTGGTAGCATACCGCGACAGCGTGGACGTGAACCGTATGTGCAGTTGACGGACTTTGAGCGAGGGCGTATAGTGGGCATGCGGGAGGCAGGGTGGACGTACCGCCGAATTGCTCAACACGTGGGGCGTGAGGTCTCCACAGTACATCGATGTTGTCGCCAGTGGTCGGCGGAAGGTGCACGTGCCCGTCGACCTGGCACCGGACCGCAGCGACGCACGGATGCACGCCAAGACCGTAGGATCCTACGCAGTGCCGTAGGGGACCGCACCGCCACTTCCCAGCAAATTAGGGACACTGTTGCTCCCGGGGTATCGGCGAGGACCATTCGCAACCGTCTCCATGAAGCTGGGCTACGGTCCCGCACACCGTTAGGCCGTCTTCCGCTCACGCCCCAACATCGTGCAGCCCGCCTCCAGTGGTGTCGCGACAGGCGTGAATGGAGGGACGAATGGAGACGTGTCGTCTTCAGCGATGAGAGTCGCTTCTGCCTTGGTGCCAATGATGGTCGTATGCGTGTTTGGCGCCGTGCAGGTGAGCGCCACAATCAGGACTGCATACGACCGAGGCACACAGGGCCAACACCCGGCATCATGGTGTGGGGAGCGATCTCCTACACTGGCCGTACACCACTGGTGATCGTCGAGGGGACACTGAATAGTGCACGGTACATCCAAACCGTCATCGAACCCATCGTTCTACCATTCCTAGACCGGCAAGGGAACTTGCTGTTCCAACAGGACAATGCACGTCCGCATGTATCCCGTGCCACCCAACGTGCTCTAGAAGGTGTAAGTCAACTACCCTGGCCAGCAAGATCTCCGGATCTGTCCCCCATTGAGCATGTTTGGGACTGGATGAAGCATCGTCTCACGCAGTCTGCACGTCCAGCACGAACGCTGGTCCAACTGAGGCGCCAGGTGGAAATGGCATGGCAAGCCGTTCCACAGGACTACATCCAGCATCTCTACGATCGTCTCCATGGAAGAATAGCAGCCTGCATTGCTGCGAAAGGTGGATATACACTGTACTAGTGCCGACATTGAGCATGCTCTGTTGCCTGTGTCTAAGTGCCTGTGGTTCTGTCAGTGTGATCATGTGATGTATCTGACCCCAGGAATGTGTCAATAAAGTTTCCCCTTCCTGGGACAATGAATTCACGGTGTTCTTATTTCAATTTCCAGGAGTGTATTTAAGGATCTAGGGTTCCTCACAGTAACCTCACAGTATATGTATTCACTTATGAAATTTGTTGTTAATAATCCAGCCCAGTTCAAAAGTAATAGCAGTGTGCATAGCTATAACACCAGGAGAAAGGGTGATCTTCACTATGCAGGGTTAAATCTGACTTTGGCACAGAAAGGGGTAAATTATGCTGCCACAAAAGTCTTTGGTCACCTACCAAACAGCATCAAAAACCTGACAGATAGCCAACTAACATTTAAAAATAAGTTTAAAGAATTCCTAGATGACAATTCCTTCTACTCGTTGGCTGAATTTTTAGATATTAATTAAGGAAAAAAACCAACTTAAACATTAGTTTCATGCAATATTTTGTGTAATGTAATATCTTGTACAGACATCTTTTATTAACCGACACGTTCTACATCATTACGAAGTGTCGTATTCATGAACTATGGAACAAGTATTAATCTAATCTAATCTCTAATCTAGTCATTCTTACCTAACATAACGTCGTCATTATCAGTGCAAACCCCAGCAACATCATGAACAAATGACGCCGACGTCTCTACAATTTCTGGGAAGCTTGCACAGAGTGCTATACTCCATACAGCCAGAGAAGTGCTCCAACAGTTGACGCAGCCCCTTGGCGCACGTTCTTTGTGCATCCACGACGGCCAGTCAGATTGTGAGCTTTTGTTAACGTTACCGTGGCAACGTCCCAGTGTTGCCGTAGTGCTGGGCGACCGCTGCTTCCAATCAGTTGCGTCACGTGCTACGTTCAGGTTTGCGTGTATACGTGTACATTCCGCTATTTCTGTGAGTTTCTTGCTGTGTGTATAAGTGGCAAAGTGTGTATAAGTGGAAAATGGCTGCCTGTAGTGCAGAGAAGAGGTCTTTTTTGAAAGGAACTACACTGAAATCGGGTCTAGTTTAGCAGGAGATACAACCCGTCGGCTTTGACCAATGACGTCAGAATTGGCCAGAGAGCATGTATTACAAAGATGAAAGAGCTGAGAAGAATGTTCAGAAACAAAGGAATGCAAGAGAGAAAAGCTGTACTTCACATATATAAGAGCCAGTAGTATTTTCACGTCAACGATATCGCGTGTTTGTATCTTAGTATTTCTCCGCAAAATGCAATGGAAAGAAATGAATGAAATATATTACTAGCAAAGAATACATCACGTTACATGTATGTCAGTTGTATCTCGAAACTCTTTCTAACTGTATTGCTCAAGTGCAGTACGGGATACAAGTTCAGCGTACGTCGATTTGTTAGTTTCAACTAGCATTGCTGTCCTGTTGTCCACTTGAACTATGTATCCCCTGCTTCACTAAACCGTAAATGAAACACCGGATACAAATTAAAAGCTCATTCGAAGTGTACAGTACGGAATAGGAGTTTGTCGTAAGTCGATTTCTTCGTTTTCACTAGCATTACTGTCCTGTTCTTCACTTGAACGATGTATCCTCCGCTTCAGTAAACCCTAAGTGGAACACGGGATACAAATTGTAGATGTGTTGTTTATTTCGTCTCCACTATTACTAACAGTCTTTTCTTACGTACACAGCAGTACTACTGATGACAGAAGGACCTACTTATGTAATATATGTATACCAGACTTCCGTTGACCTCTATATATATACACTGGTAACGAAAAGATGGAAATAGACGTAAGTTACATTTGCAACCTGTACCTCAATTGAACTACATGGAGACAAGAAGACGACACATGTACAATTTTTATCCCGTACTTCACTATGGGGTACAGTTTTCTTGTTGCCTTGGACGCTGCTAGTATGCCATTCGTTACTTGAGCTACATAGCTATATGCAACATTTGTATCTTGCTCGCCAATTGACATACATAGTGTCAGTGTAAAGGCGAAGTGAAGGACGGAACACAAGTTCTACATCTACATTTATACTCCGCAAGCCACCCAACGGTGTGTGGCGGAGGGCACTTTACGTGCCACTGTCATTACCTCCCTTTTCTGTTCCAGTCGCGTATGGTTCGCGGGAAGAACGACTGTCTGAAAGCCTCCGTGCGCGCTCGAATCTCTCTAATTTTACATTCGTGATCTCCTCGTGAGGTATAAGTAGGGGGAAGCAATATATTCGATACCTCATCCAGAAACGCACCCTCTCAAAACCTGGCGAGCAAGCTACACCGCGATGCAGAGCGCCTCTCTTGCAGAGTCTGCCACTTGAGTTTGCTAAACATCTCCGTAACGCTATCACGGTTACCAAATAACCCTGTGACGAAACGCGCCGCTCTTCTTTGGATCTTCTCTATCTCCTCCGTCAACCCGATCTGGTACGGATCCCACACTGTTGAGCAATACTCAAGTATAGGTCGAACGAGTGTTTTGTAAGCCACCTCCTTTGTTGATGGACTACATTTTCTAAGGACTCTCCCAATGAATCTCAACCTGGCACCCGCCTTACCAACAATTAATTTTATATGATCATTCCACTTCATATCGTTCCGTATGCATACTCCCAGATATTTTACAGAAGTAACTGCTACCAGTGTTTGTTCCACTATCATATAATTATACAGTCAAGGATCCTTCTATCTATGTATTCGCAATACATTACATTTGTCTATGTTAACGGTCAGTTGCCACTCCCTGCACCAAGTGCCTATCCGCTGCAGATCTTCCTGCATTTCGCTACAATTTTCTAATGCTGCAACTTCTCTGTATACTACAGTATCATCCGCGAAAAGCCGCATGGAACTTCCGACACTATCTACTAGGTCATTTTTATATATTGTGAAAAGCAATGGTCCCATAACACTCCCCTGTGGCACGCCAGAGGTTACTTTAACGTCTGTAGACGTCTCTCCATTGACAACAACATGCTGTGTTCTGTTTGCTAAAAACTCTTCAATCCAGCCACACAGCTGCTCTGATATTCCGTAGGCTCTTGCTTCGTTTATCAGGCGACAGTGCAGAACTGTATCGAACGCCTTCCGGAAGTCAAGGAAAGTGTCATCTACCTGGGAGCCTGTATCTAATATTTTCTGGGTCTCATGAACAAATAAAGTGAGTTGGGTCTCACACGATCGCTGTTTCCGGAATCCATGTTGATTCCTACAGAGGAGATTCTGGGTTTCCAAAAACGACATGATACTCGAGCAAAAAACATGTTCTAAAATTCTACAACAGATCAACGTCAGAGATATAGGTCTATAGTTTTGCGCATCTGCTCGACGACCCTTCTTGGAGACTGGGACTACCTGTGCTCTTTTCCAATCATTTGGAACCTTCCGTTCCTCTAGAGACTTGCGGTACACGGCTGTCAGAAGGGGGGCAAATTCTTTCGCATACTCTGTGTAGAAACGAATTGGTATCCCGTCAGGTCCAGTGGACTTTCCTCTGTTGAGTGATTCCAGTTGCTTTTCTATTCCTTGGACACTTATTTCGATGTCAGCCATTTTTTCGTTTTTGCGAGGATTTAGGGAAGGAACTGCAGTGCGGTCTTCCTCTGTGAAACAGCTTCGGAAAAAGGTGTTTAGTATTTCAGCTTTACGCGTGTCATCCTCTGTTTCAATGCCATCATCATCCCGGAGTGTCTGGATATGCTGTTTCGAGCCACTTACTGATTTAACGTAAGACCAGAACTTCCTAGGATTTTCTGTTAAGTCGGTACATAGAATTTTACTTTCGAATTCACTGTTGTAGTTGTGTCAGGGGTTTCACCCGTAATATAGCAAGTACACATTCGAAAATGTCGTACCGATACTAGTGCTGGGAAACGAAAGAAGATCGACAGCCGAGAAATTTCTATTACATACGTCACAACACGAAAATACACATATTGGTGGGAAAAAACAGTGTAATATGTCAAAATAGTGAAATACAGTGAAAGAAGCTAATGGGAAAGTGAATTTGTCACACGGAAATATCGATTAATAACCGAAGCTCGCTTAGACAGACAGTAACGAAAATTACATAACCACAAACAGTCAAATCCATTCCCATAAACGAAAATAAGACACTAAAAATTGTTCTACAATAACGATTATTTTAATGTACGATGATAGCGCTTATCTGGAATACAAAACTGCTTTAATATCTATGCCTCGAAGTGAAGACATTACTATCTATGACTAATGTATGACGTCATTGGTCAAAGCCGACGGGTTGTATCACCACCACCTAGAGACAAGGCCGCGGCGCGAAATTCATAGCAGGTCGTGACGTCACTCCAAGCGGGCCACCATGTTGTGTTTCGAAGCGTTTGTTTATCTACACGTTTGTTGGATCGAGTGCTATATTCGTGCTTAAAACTAGCGATTACAGTGTTTACGTGTAGTGAAGCTACTGTGAACATGGTTTACAAGTGTTGTGTGCCAAGGTGTCGTGGGAATTACGGAACTCGACCGAAAGTAATGTTGTTTTCCTTTCTGAAAGATGCGAATTTGCGTTGGAATTGTCTTTCAGCGATTCATCGGGACAATTTCCAACCCACTGAGCACACGAAGGTATGTAAAAACTATATACCTAGGACAATTATTATTTTTTTCTGGTGGAATATCTTGGATTTTGGATACATTTGACTAAAATTGTGAGCAAAAGTTCGCAGTAAATAGGCCTAGTATTCGTTATCAAGTGGCTTTATTTTGATTTTGAAAACGAAATATAAATTTGTGGCTCGTGTTACTTTTTATTCGTGTTTAAATTTCTCTGCAGTTCGTATTTTGTTACGCATTACCGATACGTTTTATTCTCTATTTGTGAGGGGGTGTTGTTTTTCACTCTCGCATTAGTTAGCATGAGTGCTAACGAATGTTGAAACTGCTGCTTTCATGTTTAAAAAGCGATCTCTCTGTATGAAGCATATCTGTGTTATTTTTCGATGTGTCAAACAATGGAACAAATTAATCTAGAAATAGGTTAAATTTATTATTGACGTTTTTAGCTTGACACATTGTCTCATTCCAACTGCTGCAAATGTCTGCTGAAGGTTTGTAGATTTTCACTGTTGACTTATGATCAAAATCTGCCATATTTTTACAGGAAAGAAAATGTACATTACAATAACAACGCATAATTGTTTTTGTGAGGTGAGTTAAAAGTGATTGTTTGTTTGGGGAATGTACTCAGCTTTCCTGAGGGAGCTCTATAAACAGTTACACAATATTTATTTAGGATTCTGAAGGCAGAGGAATTTAATATTATACACTGTATTAGTACAGAATTTTTCAAGTGAGTGTAAATAATAGTTGTCTGGTCCTGAAAGAATGTACTTTATTACAGTGCATTTTTCACAAATGTACCTTGTTTTATCATGTATATCGCAATATTATTTACATCCCGCACTCGTACGTTTTCACTGGCTATTGATAAGTCTTATGCAATTACATTACCGGTAAAAAAGAATTATGAACTATAGTTTCTGCTATATCGCGATTGATAAAGTTACTTATTTTAACCATTCGGCAAAGTACTCTCCTCTTTGCGTGGTATCATTTGCCAAGATCTCGTTTCGTTATCTCCAGCGGTTTACGAGATATGACAGGCGTTATGAATATTTCATTCCCGCGCGTTGCGATCGGAAGTGAAGTTGCTGCAGACGCTCAATTTTTTCGAGATTGGAAGCAGATATTGATCCAAAGTTTTACGAAAATTTCAAAACCTCATCTGTGTTTCATACTCAGCAATAGAATGTGTAATATGCATCAAACACAAATTCATAGCGACCCCTATTTTTGATGGCAACGTTCTCAAATTTGATACTCATCTGTGAAATACCACAATAGTTATGACCATTATCGAAATGATTGGCACTTCATCATGAAGCTGCCATATAAAGCTAAAAGTATTTCAGAAATTAATTATTTTTTACGGAATAGGTTCTGTAAAACCGTTTGACAAAGATTTGCAGGCCGTGCGTCTCGATTCTTTAAGCGCAGCGCCAAGCCAACCCTGGCCCGCTTTGCGTGACGTCACAAGAGCGCGCCGCGGCCTTCTCTTTAGGTGGTGGTGGTTGTATCCCCTGCTTCACTAGACCCCTGAAATCCCAGGCATGCGAATTTATATACAGATTGCGTGTTTACTTTGAAAGGGAAAGGAACAATCATGGGCCTTTGATATAAGCGAGTCAAGTGGTGATAGAGTGGGAGAAGCATTGAACATCTCTAGAGCGACAGTGAAGAGAGTCGTAAATGATAAAGAGGCTGCCAATTCAGCTGCGAGTCCTATTATTGTGACGCCTGGAAAGTCAAGGAAGATATGCAGTGTGACTGAAACAGACAACTTTGACGAAAACACATATAAATGTACTACAGCAGGAAGAAGTATCAGACACTTAAAAAAGTCGATGGCATCATTGTCAAATAGTGGTTTGTTCACAGGCAGAACCACTAGTCTCTCCATTGTTTTGAAAAAAAAAAAAAAAAAGTTGGCTTCCATTAGAAAAAAGGAAAATAACAGATGATCAAGGCAAGTCTGTATACAGACTAAAAAGCAACAAAGAAGTGTATACGAAGTGCAGCAAAATTACAGACTAAATTAGAAAAAGAAGATGCTCCTTTTATGCTCACATCATGAGGATGAACCCGAATAGGCTTACAAAACAAATATTTTCGTACATCGCAAATCTAAAAAATAAAAATTTATGGTTTATCAACACAGAAAGAGATCTAAAAGAAATGGACATAGATCAGGAAACAATATTTAACAGAAACCTTTTTAGAAAAAAAACTGAATTCATTCACGGGTTTCGGTGTGAAAATTAAGAAGACTTGTGGAACTAAATGGTCTGAAGAGAGAAAAGCCGCCTTCAGCGCAAGAATGAAAGAAGTGTGGACTGAGAGAAAGAAGACTTCCCAGACGCACAAGAAATAACTGTTTTCACGGTCTTTAACGGCCAAATTTGTATAATAATAATAATAAAAAGTTCTCGGGACGAAGGGTATTAATGGAACCCACAGACATTGTAGCACGTAGATGTTGTGATGTTTAAAGCTTTCCCGGCGTTCTGATTGTTCCATAAAAACACGGGAGAACTGCCGGATATCAGTAACTTCCTGCCACGATATTTCGGCGCAGAGTCTTCTGGCCATCTTCAGGTGAATGCCACCGTAGTAGTACTGGCGAGTAGTGATGGGGAGCTCGTGAATGAGTCGTTTAAATGAACGCTTCACTCCAGTGAAGTGTGAACTAACCACTCAATTTCAATGAACTGGTACTTCAAACTCTCCACAGATAGTACACTCCACACTTTTTTTCTAGTTCGTTCACTCACTCTCTTCCCCTCCCCCTCTTCCACTACATTGGCGCTACGTCACTCATTCTCCCTTCACTTCAATCCTCCCTGTACTGCCTGTCGACGAATCGCGCGGTGAAATACACTTAGAACAACAGTTGCACTTTGCTTTCACATAACCTAAATCGGCGAAAAAACCCCAAATTTCACTACTTTTACGCGATCGCGTGTTGCTAACCATTGTATAAGCGTGAACAGGCACAAAAACTGCTTTCGAATAAAATAAAGAGGGATTTTATCTGAAATCGTACCAATGATTATAGGTGACAGTTTACGCTTTGAATTTAGAGGGTTATTATTCTCAATAAAAATAAAATCTCCAGGAAAACTTCTGAATAATTACTTAACGTAGGTATATAGACTTTGTGACAGTGGTAAACATACTCATTCTATTTTGGAATAAATTTTAATAGGAACACAAACTTGGACTGCATTTCGTTGGTAGCCCTAGTTTTCAGTCCATAAATACAACAAATAAGGTTTCACTTGGCAGATGAAGACTCTTTTTGGCGCTTCATGAGAAAATGTCGAGCAAGATTAAACGTAATACCTTCTTTATATGTGACAGGCTTCTCTGTTTATCTTTCCTTTGTCGCCTTCGACCATCCTGTATTTAAGTTAACTCAGACGCTGTAAGACGCAAAACGTTGCGTGCACGTTACTGCATTGTTCGGCCATCTGTTGGTAAAAATATGAAGTATTACGAAGCTTTATTGTACGAGCGAGGCGAAGCGAGCGTAGCCGCGGCTGAACGGCGAACTGGGCAACTTCGCCAGGGTTCCGTACTTCATGAATGAACTACTTAATTTGAACGCTTCACGGCAAAGAGTGAAATGAATAAAGTACTTCACGGGAATCAACGAGTTCGACCCATCTCCACTGGCGAGTACGCGCTGAGCTCCGCTATTTAAAGCCGTACTGAGGTGACGTTGCGCATGCGCTGCTCAGCGTGCGCGTTCATAACGGCTCCGTGCGCTGCGCCTCGCGCCCTCCACTGTGAAAGCCTGGCGTATCGGTGTCAGGTCGATTTCCATCTTTATGCAGATAACTACGTCGACTACGAAGTTTCTCTATAACAGGATTCCAAGTAGAGTTCAGCTGATAACCGCTATCTCGATTGATGAGAGTCTCGTTGTCAGACAATCTTATTTCCACAGATTCATTGATAATCGAGCTCCAAAAGTTTGAAGCCGGCCTAGGTGGTCTAGCGGTTCTAGGCGCTCAGTCCGGAACCGCGCGACTGCTACGGTCGCAGGTTCGAATCCTGCCTCAGGCATGGATGTGTGTGATGTCCTTAGGTTAGTTAGGTTTAAGTAGTTCTAAGTTCTAGGGGACTGATGACCACAGATGTTAAGTTCCACAGTGCTCAGAGCCATTTACAAAAGTTTGATGTATGGACCAAAATTTTTGTGTCGTTGTAATTCATGGAATGGTCTGTGGAAATACAATGTTCGGCGATTGCGGACTTGGTGGGTTGGAGAAGGCGAGTATGCCGTTGGTGTTCCACAATGCGTTCCTGCACAGTTCGTGTAGTGTGCCCTATATATGATTTGCCGCATTCACACGGAATTTTGTAAACACCTGGTTTACGTCTTGGTGCGACGGAAGAGTGATGGCACACTTGGTCACTCGGTGTACAGAAAGCCCACTCATTCAGACCTGTATCTACAAGCTACTAGTTGCCACCATCCAGCACAAACAATGGGCGTTCTCAAAACCTTGGTCCACCGTGTCCATACTATCTCTGACGCCGACAGTCTTCAAGCGGAACTGGAACTCCTGCAAAAAGTATTTTTGAAGAAATACTGTCGACTAACACGAAGAGTTGAATGCAGATACATTCAAAGTCTGGCTCGTTACTCGTTTGCTACCCAGACGTTAGTTCTGGTATTGTTTCTGTAATGGGCAATGTGCTCTACCATTCTGTACAATTAAATAAGGCACCAACGGCTGCTGCAAGGACAGTCGAAATAGTCAGCTGGTTGAAAGATAATAAAACAGGCTTTGAACAGAATATGTGGAAAGCAGAACTTCTGGAATTAGTGAAATGATACAAGCACAAAAGACGCATTGTGTGACTGATACGTTAGCAGAGAACCACAGCCACAAAGTTACATGTCTTCCACCGTACCACTGTCATTACAACGCAATTGAACTCGTCTGGGCTCAAATAAAAGCAGATGTTGCAGATCGATACGAAACCTTTACTTTGCGAGACACAGAGGTAGTCAGATGCATAACGCCAGAAGATTGGAAGAACGTCGTGAACTACTTGTGGAAAGAGATTACAAGGTCAAACATAGAAGTACGTGTAAAAAGAATACATTGATAATATTGTTATTTAGGATAAATTCTACTGTCCGATACCATCCGTCGGCTTTGACCAATGACGTCATACGTAAGGCAAAGATGCTGCAATGGACAGTCTATGAATGGAACGGATCATACTCGTAAACAAACGAATATAGCATGCCATAAAATAATACATTTAACAAGACTGTTATTTACGCGCGAATTTCATTAAAACGAGTTGAAGATGACTGAAATAAATAAGAATACGAGAGCAATTACGAGCGCATATATTATATTTTACAAACGTACTGCAAAAAATATCGAAATAATGAACCGTCGAATAGTTGGAATCGGTAACTAAAGTGCGCGTCATATATCTTGGCGGCGGAGTTTAGGTTCGTTCTGCGCATCTGACGTCACAAAACACAGTCAGCCAATGAACAGAGAACGACGTTGCCAGATCTCGACTGCAGTGCAGAGCACGGACGAGTGTCTTCAGTTTTAGAAACGTTCAGTCATAAATAAAGTAATAGAACAAAAGCAATGTCTTGATAGCAGACTTTCTTTTATAGAAAGTTTGGAAAAAGCATTCTTTATACCAATTGCTTCATATTCTATTAATTAATTAAACCAAACAAGCAATATGACTCCTAATTCAGGCGATAGCAAGGAAAGGTGATTGTTTCAATCTCACGAACTGCTTTTTCGCAATAAAGAACAGCGGTAATTGCTTATTTCCTATTGTACTTCGACGAAGCGTGAGTAATTCATAGGCATACCAACAGTGTTTATAAGTAGTTGCGTGAGGTGTTAAAGTCCTTATGGAGTTACACTGTTTGATCAGCTGAGGTAGCGTAACGGTTAAGGTGTTTGGCTGCCAAGTAAATGGTTATGAATTCAAACCTTGTGTGGTGCTTAATATTTTCTTTATTTAAAAACAATATTGGAGTGCCTTACTTCACGAATTTTATTCGTTTGAATGAAATTTCTAGTGCTTTGCCTCTTCATTAACTTTTTCGCTGCTGCAGACACGTGCTCCCTGCATTCCGCACTTTGCGCGATTTTGTCATCACTGCACTTCTCGCCTGTGCAGACACATCGTGTTCCCACTGCTTTGACACACTTATTATTCGATTTCACAAAAACTATTTGCCCCAAACATTAGACTTTTACACATATTCTTGACTGATACCTCCCCCCCCCCCCCATAAATGACTTAACTTTGTTTCGATGTTCAACCCAGTTATTGAGCAGCATTAAATGTAGTAAACCATTGCACGAAATTTTGAAGAGTTTGCAGAGGTAAAAGTCCATAGCGTATACTTTCCGTATGGTCGATTTTAGTTGCCACAATGTTGAGAATGAAATGTGGACAAGATACCTAAATTTCATATAATATTTACTGTATAACAATATCTCATTTAAGTTAAGTACCACATAGCTGTCGTATGTAATATTGAGAAATATTCCGTCTTTCGCGACTGTAATAAAAGTTTTATTTACACAGGGCGCGTTTGGCTTTATTTTAAAGCACTTCCATCGGTGAAAGGTATGGCACATACACAATGGTATTCATGTTCTATTTCTTGTTTTTGTTCCACAGTCGCAGTTTTACCAATGGTATTGAAATATATCCCTCTTCTTCAATTGTAATAAGTGACTTATTTAGACCAGACGTGTTTCTCTCTTTTGAAGCATCATAAGAGGACTGTATTTTGTGTCCTCCATTGCCAAGTCACCATTCGTAGTTTTGTGCTGCGGTAGCACAATATTCAACGTTTGTGTTGGCTCATCAGTGTTTTAGCAAATAAATGCTGTTTGTGTGTGCCACACACAAAATTATATTTGACATAGCTCTGAGCACTTCACTGACAGACGGTATATTGATGTCCTAATGTTTTTGTAAGTCCACAGTTTTGTTTAATGTATTTTGTCTACTTCCTTTTGATTGATTGAAGTGCTTTAAAATAAAGCCAAACGTGCCCAGTGTAAGTAAAACTTTTGTTACAGTCGCGAAAGGTGGACTATTTCTCAATATTACATACGACACTTATGTGGTACTTAAATTAAATGAAATATATAGGTATCTTGTCCACATTTCATTATCAACATTGTGGCTACTAAAATCGACCATCCGGAAAGTATACTCTATGGACTTTACCTCTGCAAACTCTTCAAAATTTCGTGCAATGGTTTACTATATTTAATGCTGCATAATAACTGCGTTGAACATCGAAACAAAATTAAGTCATTTATGGGGGGAAGGTATCAGTCAAGAAGATAGGTAAAAATCTAATTTTTGAGCCAAATAGTTTTTGTGGAATCGAATGATAAAGAGTGTGAAAGCAGTCGGAACACAATGTGTCTGCACAGGCGAGCAGTGCAGTGACAAAATCGCCCACAGCGCGGAATGCAGGGAGCACGTCTTTGTAGCAGCGAAAGGGTTAATGCGGCCGTGGTGGCTTTACTTCATGAACTGCGCGCTCCCCCATAAACGTAAGCTTGCGAACTATGCTATACTATGGCGCTGCTTCTCTTGGCGCGTGCGTCGTGTGCAACTGGCAACGCAGCAATCTCCCGCGTCTAGGCGGGCATGCGCGAGCCGCCAAGATAAAAGAATTGAACTATAGATGCAACCTATGTAGGAGGCAGTACAATTCGAAAGAGGTTCGAGATACAACTCATGTATATGTGACGTAATTTATTCTATGCTAGCAATATTTTCCATCCATGTTTTCCTTTCATTTTCGCGAGAAATAATAAGATAAAAACACGTGATATCCTTAACGTGAAAATACTACTGGCTTTTATATATGTCAACTATATTTTTCGTCTCTCGTATTCCTTTGTTTCTGAACATTCTTGTGAGCTCTTTCATCCGTGTAATAAATGGTCAATGCCGACGGGTTGTATCTCCTGTTTCACTAGATCCGTGGTACCAGCAAACTGTGGGACCAAACTCTGACGCGGTATGCGAAGTGGAGGGTCTCCTTGGACGTCATCGGCAACGCCCGTTACGGTGGCTTCTATTATCGCGTGAAAGCAAAGCTGCCATCTATACGCTTAAGAGATCCACCTTGGCGACCAGGGCATCGTAATCGGTACGCGACACCATAGGGGTTATGGACGTAATAATGAAAGCAACAGTTACTGTACTGACCTGCGATCACGGCGTGACGGCATCTTGAATGCAGTCAGCAAGTTCTGCGACCGCGTCCACTATCATCCGAATGTGTAGCAATGATGGCTTTCACCTGAACCGTCAGACGGTTGCTCCAAATCGTCCGTAGGAGGTTGTCAGGAACGGTGTCGATGTATACTTTGTGACAAAGATGGCGAAGGTATTGTGAGGGTTTCCTGTCGCCCATTTCTTCTTGTGTCAATACCCGGCGAATGCAATCTTCGTGTGGAGCCGCTATACGACGTATGAGCTCTGCTTTTAATCTGTCATAGGCGTTTTCCGTCGGGGGAGCTGAATTATTATGTCTTGGACCTCCGTACAACATCGCTAATCGAGCTGGCTTACTACCAAAGAAAATTTTGTGTTGTCGGCGGTTATTCCGGTGTGGGAAAAACTTGCCTCCACCTGAGCAAACCACATTACTAGGTTATGGCGCCAAAAGGGCTGGAGGCACAATGCCAGGCGTGATACCGTAGACGGTTCCTTTGATGTTTGCTAATTCCGTTCGGAAAAATCACGTCAGGGTCACCACTGACGAGAGGTGTAACTATGTGAGAAATACTCGCATTTGAACTTCCGTACAATCAAAGACGAGATGGAACTTCAAACATATTTGTTGACTCTCCACACTCGCAGTTGTGTCCAAGCTTCCTGGGTTCGATTCCCGGCGGGGTCAGGGATTTTCTCTGCCTCGTGATGTCCTTAGGTTAGTTAGGTTTAAGTAGTTCTAAGTTCTAGGGGACTGATGACCATAGATGTTAAGTCCCATAGTGCTCAGAGCCATTTGAACCATTTTGTGTCCAAGCGCTACTATAACAATAAGAGTAACAGAATCTCTAAAAAAAAAAAAAACAAAGAGTAAAAGTCGGTAGTTGCTCTGCTATTCTAAGAGCAAATGTGGCGCGTCGCTGCACGCGAATCACCGCGCCCCTAGCGGGAAAACACTCTGTGTAAGGACGACATTCTTCTGTCTTCATTTTGCACTCGCGCGACGCGCGCGTATTTCGACGCGGGTGATTGTCGCACGCGCTGACTGCGGTGTCCGTGGGTAATAGTCGCTAAAGAGGTATTGATTTAGTTAGCAATACGATGTCGAAGTATCGTCGATTGTAAGTTATAGAACAATATTTCCTTTTCCAAATGTTACTCTAGTGTGCTCTTTTTATAAAGACCTGGTTACCAATTTATGTAAATCACCACATGGTGATGGGTTATCTGGGGTTGTCAGTTACCATTAAACTTTCTCTTTTTCAATTCTATTTGTGATGGGACTGATGACAACATTATTGTAAAAAAAAGAAATAGGCCACAGCTAAGCAGCCACGCAGCGATATTATTAAGCCCGGTCCACACGCAATGATCTGTCTGCGCAGACATTGGTGCAGATGTCTGTACATGCAAAAGATCGCTGCAAATGTGGTGTGTTCACACGACACAAACCCCAATCTCAATTAGGTATATAAACTTTTATTATGTTTATATAGGTCGTTGTCCAATCTACTACTCGCCCGCCATCTGTCGGTGTAGAAAAGAAATATCAGTGGCAAGCGACTACACTCACAGTAAACGTCAAAAATTTAATTCAGTTATTTTGAAATATAGAAATGGAGAAGTTCTGTTGTGGTCTGTGTTCGCAACTTGTGTTGCAAAAAACATTCAGACCAACCGCAGGAAACAGAGAAAGCGGTCAAAATGGTGTAGACAGTGGCTGCTAAAGCGAAAGCAGTTTTCTCACGTAAATTTACTGCGAGAGTTGCAGGGCGAACCTAACGACTGGCGAAATTATTTGCGGATGGATGTCGACAATTATCTCTTAAAGCTTTTAACCCCTCATATTATGAGAAAAAATACTTGTATGAGAAGGGCAATTTCTCCTCATGAACGGCTGGCGGTAACATTAAGATTCCTAGCAACAGGGAGGAGCTACAAGGATTTGGAATTTTCAACTGCAATATCGAAACAAGCGTTGAGTGAAATAATACCCAACACACGTGAAGCTATTTACGCCGTCCTGAAGGATGAGTTCATGAAGGCAAGTCAAGTAAATTAAGTCTGCCAAGTTACAGATAATATTTTTGGTGTTGTAGAACGTGTTTGAAACACAGTAGGCCTATATTATTAGAGATTATATACCCAATGAGCTATGGTTTACTTTGTTTCTGAGTAGGCATTTTCAGTTCGCTACTGTGTAGAAGCAACCTGTTACAAACTTTTCTTCCAGGATACAAAACTCCACTCTGAATTCTAGACAGAGATTCGTTATTTGCCTGAAAAGTTTTACTTGTAGTACTGTGGTTGTGAATACTATAGTTAATCTCTAAGTTACTATTGTTATGAACCACATGTTAGGTAGTAAAACAAGTGTAATAATCCCTCTGTCCAGAACACACAGTTGCAAGACCTTCCAATATTTGCTTAACACAATCTTCTGACTGCACTTTCTTCAGAACAGATAGGGCATCTTTTTTTCTTATTGCTACAATGTCACATAAGATTATGGCATAGGACAGTACTGAGTGGAAGTGTGCTAACAATCCCTGTTGCAGACAAACGCAATGAAAAAGATTTCAAAGGGCAAAGCCTTGGGCTTGTCTGTCATTTGGCATTACCCCCAAAGGCCTCACACTTCAAGTTCCCATCTCTGGCTGTAACCCTTCTTTCCATCAGTTCCTACACCAGTTCCAAACTGAACAATCCATAGTCCTCACGCGCCTAATCCTTCACCTACACATCAACTCAGCCATTGAACACACCCGTCAACTCCTATCCCTAATAAAAGTCCTCAATCTTTCCTCTCCCACATCCACACCAGCTGCTCAGAGCATCCTCCTATAGGCCAACCGCAAATTAGAACAGCATGCCACCCTCCACCTAAAAAAACTATCCAAGCTCCTGGTTTCCCACCTCCAGAAAGGCAACTCACTCACCCTCCACAACCTTTCCAACAAACCTCAACCTTCTCTCATTGCACACAGACCCAGTCTCTCCCATTTACTCAATCTCCCACTTCCAGCTCCACTCCCCCGAAAACCTCAAAATTCTAATCAACCCAATCTGGAACCACAACACCCCAATTCAGTAGTTAACCTTCCATCCAAACCTCTCTCCCAATCCGAAACCTCTATCCTATCCAAAGGCCTCACCTTCAGCCCTACTCCCAGATTCAACCAAAGAGCCCTCATCAAAGATTTACTGTCCTACACTCGTACTCTCTGCTGGAAATATCACTCTGCCACGAAGAAAAATTATCCTAATCCTACTGATCCAACTCCCCAAGACACTATCCAAACTGAACCCTGCCTGGAACAGTTCCGTCCTCCGTCACAGCGGGACCCACCTCCTCTTCCTCAAAATCACCCTCTCCAAACCTTCCAGGAATTTCTCACTTCCAGCCTTGCCTTTCAATCATTCTTGAAAAACCTTAATACTTATCCCAACATCACCACAGCTGAAGCCAAGGCTATCCGTGATCTGAAGGCTGACCGATCCATCGTCATTCTTCCGGCTGACAAGGGTTCCACAACCGTGGTACTTGATCATCGGGAGTATGTGGCTGAGGGACTGCATCAGCTTTCAGACAACACTACTTACAAAGTTTGCCAAGGTAATCCCATTCCTGACGTCCAGGCAGAGCTTCAAGTAATCCTCAGAACCTTAGGCCCTCTACAAAACCTTTCACCTGACTCCATCAACCTCCTGACCCCACCAACACCCCCCACCCCTACCTTCTACCTACTTCCTAAAATTCACAAACCCAATCATCCTGGCCGCCCCATTGTAGCTGGTTACCAAGCCTCCACAGAATGTATCTCTGCCTACGTAGATCAACACCTTCAACCCATTACATGCAGTCTCCCATCCTTCATCAAAGACACCAACCACTTTCTCGAACGCCTGGAATCCTTACCCAATCTGTTACACCTGGAAACCATCCTTGTAACCATTGATGCCACTTCCTTATACACAAATACCCCGCACGTCCAGGGCCTCGCTGCGATGGAGCACTTCCTTTCACACTGATCACCTGCTACCCTACCTAAAACCTTTTTCCTGATTACCTTAGCCAGCTTCATCCTAACCAACAATTTAAGGGAACAGCCATGGTTACCAGGATGGCCCCTCGAACGCCAACCTATTTATGGGTTGCTTAGAGGAAGCCTTCTTGTTTACCCAAGCCTGCCAACCCATAGTTTGGTACAGATTTATTGATGACATCTTCATGATCTGGACTCACAGTGAAGAAGAACTCCAGAATTTCCTCTCCAACCTCAACTCCTTTGGTTACATCAGATTCACCTGGTCCTACTCCAAATCCCATGCCACTTTCCTTGACGTTGACCTCCATCTGTCTAATGGCCAGCTTCACACGTCCGTCCACATCAAACCCACCAACAAGCAACAGTACCTTCATTTTTACAGCTGCCACCCGTTCCATATCAAACAGTCGCTTCCCTACAGGTTAGGTCTTCGTGGAAAACGAATCTGCTCCAGTCCTGAATCCCTGAACCATTACACCAACAACCTGAAAACAGCTTTCGCATCCCGCAACTACACTCCCGACCTGGTACAGAAGCAAATAGCTAGAGCCACTTCCTCATCCCCTCAAACCCAGAACCTCCCAAAGAAGAACCCCACAAGTGCCCCACTTGTGACAGGATACTTTCTGGGACTGGATCAGACTCTGAATGTGGCTCTCCAGCAGGGATGTGACTTCCTTAAATCCTGCCCTGAAATCAGATCCATCCTTCATGAAATCCCCCCTACTCCACCAAGAGTGTCTTTCCACCGTCCACCTAACCTTCGTAACCTCTTGGTTCATCCCTATGAATTCCCTAAACCACCTTCCCTACCCTCTGGCTCCTACCCTTGTAACCGCCCCCAGTGTAAGACCAGTCCCATGCACCCTCCCACCACCACCTACTCCAGTCCTGTAACCCGGAAGTTGTACACGATCAAAGGCAGAGCCACGTGTGAAAGCACCCACGTGATTTATCAACTGACCTGCCTGCACTGTGAAGCGTTCTATGTGGGAATGACCAGCAACAAACTGTCCATTCGCATGAACAGACACAGGCAGACAGTGTTTGTTGGTAATGAGGATCACCCTGTGGCTAAACATGCCTTGGTGCACAGCCAGCACATCTTGGCACAGTGTTGCACCGTCCGGGTTATCTGGATACATCCCACTGGCACCAACCTATCAGAACTCCAGAGATGGGAACTTGCCATTCAATATATCCTCTCTTCCCGTTACCCACCTGGCCTAAACCTCTGCTAATTTCAAGTTGCCGCCCCTCGTACATCACTTGTCACTCAACAACATCTTTGCCTCTGTACTTCTGCCTCGACTGACATCTCTGCCTAAACTCTTTGCCTTTACAATGTCTGCTTGTGTGTGTGTGTGTGTGTGTGTGTGTGTGTGCGCGCGTGCGAGTGTATACCTGTCCCTTTTTCCCCCTAAGGTAAGTCTTTCCGCTTCCGGGATTGGAATGACTCCTTACCCTCTCCCTTAAAAACCCATATCCTTTCGTCTTTCCCTCTCCTTCCCTCTTTCCTGACAAAGCAACCTTGCATTGTGAAAGCTTGAAATTTGTGTGTGTGTTTTTTATTGTCTCCTATCAACATACCAACGCTTTCGTTCGGTAAGTGACTGCATCTTTGTTTTTAGATATATTTTTCCCACGTGGAATGTTTCCCTCTATTTTATATATATGAATATAATAGAGGGAAACATTCCACGTGGGAAAAATATATCTAAAAACAAAGATGATGTGACTTACCGAACGAAAGTGCTGGCAGGTCGATAGACACATAAACAAACACAAACATACACACGAAATGTGGGTTTTAAGGGAGAGGGTAAGGAGTCATTCCAGACATTCCCTCTTCTTCCCTCTTTCCTGATGAAGCAACAGTTTATTGCGAAAGCTTGAATTTCGTGTGTATGTTTGTGTGTCTATCGACCTGCCAGCACTTTCGTTCGGTAAGTCACATCATATATATATATATATATATATATATATATATATATATATATATATATATATATATATATATATATATATATATATATATATATATATATATATATAACAGAGGGAAACATTCCACGTGGAAAAAATATATCTAAAAAGAAAGATGATGAGACTTACCAAACAAAAGCGCTGGCAGGTCGATAGACACACAAACAAACACAAATATGTCTGCTTGTGTCTGTATGTGTGGATGGATATGTGTGTGTGTGCGAGTGTATACCTGTCCTTTTTTCCCCCTAAGGTAAGTCTTTCCGCTCCCGGGATTGGAATGACTCCTTACCCTCTCCCTTAAAACCCACATCCTTTCATCTTTCCCTCTCCTTCCCTCTTTCCTGACGAAGCAACCGTTGGTTGCGAAAGCTAGTATTTTGTGTGTATATTTGTGTTTGTTTGTGTGTCTATCGACCTGCCAGCGCTTTTGTTTGGTAAGTCTCATCATCTTTCTTTATATATATATATATATATAACAGAGGGAAACATTCCACGTGGAAACAATATATCTAAAAAGAAAGATGATGAGACTTACCAAACAAAAGCGCTGCACCTCGACTGACATCTCTGCCCAAACTCTCTGTCTTTAAATATGTCTGCTTGTGTCTGTATGTGTGGATGGATATGTGTGTGTGTGCGAGTGTATACCTGTCCTTTTTTCCCCCTAAGGTAAGTCTTTCCGCTCCCGGGATTGGAATGACTCCTTACCCTCTCCCTTAAAACCCACATCCTTTCGTCTTTCCCTCTCCTTCCCTCTTTCCTGATGAGGCAACAGTTTGTTGCGAAAGCTTGAATTTTGTGTGTATATTTGTGTTTGTTTGTGTGTCTATCGACCTGCCAGCGCTTTTGTTTGGTAAGTCTCATCATCTTTCTTTCTATATATATATATATATATATATATATATATATATATATATATATATATATATAGAGAGAGAGAGAGAGAGAGAGAGAGAGAGAGAGAGAGATTTTGGCATTACAAAAATAAATAAATGAGTTTACCTCAGGCCTGTAGGACCTAGATGTACCAGTTATGGATTAATATCTGCAGCAAACTCATCCAGTTAAGACTTGTATGTTTTCTATCTTGTAGAGAAGAGAATAGTAGACAAAGTCAAGTTATAGTGGTATCTACAAGAGAAATCTTAAACTGTTTCTTATGATACATCTTCAGTGGAATCACTATTCCTGGAACTTCTGTGGTGGTACAAATAAGACATCACATTGTTTATTGATAATGCACTGCCTATGATGAATGAATTATTTGTTGCCAGAACTTGAAAGATCTGAGGATTTCTTCAGATCATTTCCTGAATAACTAATAATTATATGATCTTCATTATAGTATATCTTTCTATTAAATTCGCAAATACTCTAAGGAACAACTACACTCCTGGAAATTGAAATAAGAACACCGTGAATTCATTGTCCCAGGAAGGGGAAACTTTAGTGACACATTCCTGGGGTCAGATACATCACATGATCACACTGACAGAACCACAGGCACATAGACACAGGCAACAGAGCATGCACAATGTCGGCACTAGTACAGTGTATATCCACGTTTCGCAGCAATGCAGGCTGCTATTCTCCCATGGAGACGATCGTAGAGATGCTGGATGTAGTCCTGTGGAACGGCTTGCCATGCCATTTCCACCAGGCGCCTCAGTTGGACCAGCGTTCGTGCTGGACGTGCAGACCGCGTGAGACGACGCTTCATCCAGTCCCAAACATGCTCAATGGGGGACAGATCCGGAGATCTTGCTGGCCAGGGTAGTTGACTTACACCTTCTAGAGCACGTTGGGTGGCACGGGATACATGCGGACGTGCATTGTCCTGTTGGAACAGCAAGTTCCCTTGCCGGTCTACGAATGGTAGAACGATGGGTTTGATGACGGTTTGGATGTACCGTGCACTATTCAGTGTCCCCTCGACGATCACCAGTGGTGTACGGCCAGTGTAGGAGATCGCTCCCCACACCATGATGCCGGGTGTTGGCCCTGTGTGCCTCGGTCGTATGCAGTCCTGATTGTGGCGCTCACCTGCACCGCGCCAAACACGCATACGACCATCATTGGCACCAAGGCAGAAGCGACTCTCATCGCTGAAGACGACACGTCTCCATTCGTCCCTCCATTCACGCCTGTCGCGACACCACTGGAGGCGGGCTGCACGATGTTCGGGCGTGAGCGGAAGACGGCCTAACGGTGTGCGGGACCGTAGCCCAGCTTCATGGAGACGGTTGCGAATGGTCCTCGCCGATACCCCAGGAGCAACAGTGTCCCTAATTTGCTGGGAAGTGGCGGTGCGGTCCCCTACGGCACTGCATAGGATCCTACGGTCTTGGCGTGCATCCGTGCGTCGCTGCGGTCCGGTCCCAGGTCGACGGGCACGTGCACCTTCCGCCGACCACTGGCGACAACATCGATGTACTGTGGAGACCTCACGCCCCACGTGTTGAGCAATTCGGCGGTACGTCCACCCGGCCTCCCGCATGCCCACTATACGCCCTCGCTCAAAGTCCGTCAACTGAACATACGGTTCACGTCCACGCTGTCGCGGCATGCTACCAGTGTTAAAGACTGCGATGGAGCTCCGTATGCCACGGCAAACTGGCTGACACTGACGGCGGCGGTGCACAAATGCTGCGCAGCTAGCGCCATTCGACGGCCAACACCGCGGTTCCTGGTGTGTCCGCTGTGCCGTGCGTGTGATCATTGCTTGTACAGCCCTCTCGCAGTGTCCGGAGCAAGTATGGTGGGTCTGACACACCGGTGTCAATGTGTTCTTTTTTCCATTTCCAGGAGTGTATAAAAGTTTATGTCCCTATAAGGGACACAGTCAGGTTTCAATGATACAATAGTCTCTCCACAGGTACTTCATATATAAGGCAACAGCTGTACACTGCAATTTACACAAGACACTACCATAATTGGGTATTCTAGAAAATATGTGGTGCAATAATAATAGGCAAGTCACACAAAAAAAATTTGAGGCAACAAAACATGTTTTGAAATATAACTTTATTGGCTATCAACTGTTCACAGTATGCATCACTTGCACTTATAATGTGACACTAAAAACAACATATGGAACATTTTAAAACCTTTGAAAAACTGTGTCAGCATTTGGCTTTCCAAGTTTGAAAGTGACTCAACCGCAACAACCTTAAAGTTTATGTATAAAGATTCCATGTCGCCTTCAAATAGCACATCATTGATTAATTTTTGTGCAACAATATTCTGTTGGGGGTTAGTGCACGTAGCTTGTTCGCCACATGCTGGCCGAATGTGTCGAATGGATCTGGTGGCTGCATTGTGTTCAATTTTTTGCCCACCATTGACAATATTTCATTTGCTTTATCCCTCATTGAACGTTTCCGCTTCCCACAAGGAGCGTTACTCAAGCTGTTATTGGAGTTTGATGATCTCAGAGTGACTGATGTCATTGGAGTTGACTCTCCAGTTACTGGTGTCACTGTATTCGAGTCAGTATCTTCAATGGCTACATTTTCTATGTCATTCTCTCCTTCACACTGAAAAAAAAAAAAAAGAAAGACTGTATGTTAGTGATTTGTGCTTTGGATTTTGTTTCTTATTATGCTTATGAATAATTTTTGTAAAAAAGTATGCATATTGGAATGTACAAAACTGATACATTGTGATATGAGCCAAGCTGTAAGTATTGTGGTGGTTTATGGCTTGACATGGTGTAATGAAAAACTTAACAAATATGTCTAGCTAACAAAAGCCGAGAAATCGTTAATAAAAGGCGTTATAGAGTTTCGTAATCTCGCATCTTAAAACGAAAACAGGAATGCTTACGAAACACACACTGCACTGAGCAACTAACTCTTTATCCACATAAAATTGAGTACTGAACAAAAACACTTTCAGACAAACAACAACTCAATGGAGTTTCATTTTTCTGCTATTGTGATCATGTACATTACCAATTAGCTGAATGTTACAGTTAACAAAAACTTTACACAAATTTATTTTAATTCTTTTTGTCATTGCAGTTCCCAAAATGTGAAGAAGATTGGCTGAGAATTGCAAGTGATTTTGAAAGCAAATGGCAATTCCCTCGCTGTTTAGGAGCTATTGATGGGAAACACATCAGAATTGTACCTCCTAAAGAAAGTGGTTCTTTTTCTTCAATTATAAGAAAACAAATAGTGTTGTCTTAATGGCTGTAGCTAATGCAAATTATGAATTTGTATAATGCTATGTGGGAACAAATAGGAGAGTATCCGATGGAGGGGTTCTGCAGAACACTAAATTTTACAAACTTCTTGTTAATAATAGTTTAAAAATTCCTCAACCTCAACGAATTGCAAATTCGCAGGAAATAAGCCTAGTGGAGTATGTTTTTGTTGGTGATGATGCCTTCGCAATTCGCAAAGATTTAATGAAGCCATATTGTCAAGAAAAATTATCAAAGGAAGAAAGAATCTTTAGTTACCGCCTCTCTAGGGTACGCAGAGTTGTTGAAAATACGTTTGGAATATTGGCATCAAGGTTCCGTATTTTCCATACAACCATAAACTTGAAGCTGGAGAATATTGACACTGTGGTATTAACTTGCTGTGTTTTACACAACTTTTTGCCCAGAAGCAGCCCGTAATTTTACACACCATATGAGTCACTGGATCGTGAAAATGTCAACGAATGTTCTCTTGAACTGGGCGAAAGATGTGACGAAGAAATTATGCACGCCCTGCAACGTGGAAGGAGTGGACACATTTTTGAAAGCGCAAAAGCTGTTAGGAATAGATATAAACATTATTTCAGTACTACTGGAGCTGTTCCATGGCAGGATGGATTTGTATCGTAATAAACTTTGTTTTGTAAAACATGGACAAGTATATTAGTGTTTCTTTTTATAGCAGCAGTTAATTTTCTATTATGTTTGCGCACAAATATATTCTTTTGATAAACGTATGTGAAATATATTGTTTTACATTACCTCGTGTTCCATTTCCTCGCACCTTGACACTCCAATTTCATCTTCAATTGTACTCCTGCTTGGTCTTGGCGTTTCTTCATCGCTAAGGAAGCCAAGCAGATCAAAATACCATAACGTTGGCTGGTATACTTGATCTACTCCTACACCAGATCTTCTAGATTTCTGAACTGTGGATAACTCTTTTCGGTAAACAGTTCGCAACGAATTTTTTGTTTTTATTACTGTTTCTCTGTTTGCCGTGGCGCCAACTGCCCGCAATTTTTCAATTAGAGCATTGTATGCTGCTGTCTTTTTGTCTCGGCCACTATATTCTTTACTTTTAATCTTCCACAAACATGGGTGGTTTCTATATATTTCAATGAATTCACTTACAAACTCTCGAGAACACTGACAAGTATCAGCCATTTTAATGCCCTGTGCGCACAAATAGAAACACTACTGAGCAAACAGCTGTTTCGCGCCAGATTTGCGGCGATCCCCTGTCCACACGCTCCGACTTGTCTGCGCAGGTGTGGTTTGAACCCACAGATTTTTCAGAGGTTTCGCTCAAACCTCCAACTGCAACTTCCAGGTTTGCAGGTTGGTGCAAATCGCTTGTCCTCACGCAACGATCTGTCTGCGCTCTGCGCAAAATGTCTGCGCACAACACATCTCACGCAACGATCTGTCTGGTGTCTGCGCAGATGTGTTGTGCGCACCTGCGTCTAGGGGACGCCAGGGAATTGGGTTTGCTGATTGGCCAAGTCATGCGATGATGTCTTCTCCCATACCAGCCAATCCAGATCGTTGCTACTTTCTGAAACGCGCTGTTCTTTGAACGAGGCGATTTGTCTGTCGATACGGGTGCTACAGAAGAATGCTGAAGATTAGATGGGTAGATCACATAACTAATGAGGAAGTATTGAATAGGATTGGGGAGAAGAGAAGTTTGTGGCACAACTTGACCAGAAGAAGGGATCGGTTGGTAGGACATGTTCTGAGGCATCAAGGGATCACCAATTTAGTATTGGAGGGCAGCGTGGAGGGTAAAAATCGTAGAGGGAGACCAAGAGATGAATACACTAACCAGATTCAGAAGGATGTAGGTTGCAGTAGGTACTGGGAGATGAAAAAGCTTGCACAGGATAGAGTAGCATGGAGAGCTGCATCAAACCAGTCTCAGGACTGAGGACCACAACAACAACAACGTTGTGTGGCAAACTCTATATACTACTCCGCAGTTGTGTGTTCTAGGCCTGTGTCTATAATGGCAGATTCCAACACGTGTTTTGTGTGCAATAAAGCATTTCAGCTGCGAAAAACTTTATACGCGCACATCAGGAAAATGCATGATGTAGAGCCAAATATAGAAGGTACGTTTAAGTGCCCACAAGACGACTGTAGCCATTCCTTAAATACATTGGCTAGTTTGAGAGCACATGTGGAGGAAAAGCACATGGTTCGAACTGCGGATGAAAAGATTGTATTCCAGTCAATGGACGGTAAGAAACACCGTATAACAATTAGTTTTTACTACTCAATAGTAGGAATGTTTCTGGTAAAACTGTAGAATTTCTTTCTTTCTGCACTCAGTAATCTGGTGCAATGTTGTAGTGCAAAGCTTCTTTCAGTTCATATGAAAGGATCATTTGTATTAACGGCCTAGTCTTGGAAGACATTAAAGTCGCAATCATTGTAGTCCACAATGGGTAATTAATAAACTTTATTTGTACTCTCCATAAGTTGTGTAGCAACTGTTTCCTTTTTTTACGTATCGCTCAAATATTTGCTTTCAGTAACATTCTTGCACTCATGAAAACTTTTGAATGTTTAGAATTACAAGCAATTTTAGCCGTTCCCTTTTACAGCCAAATAGGTATGGCCGATTTACAGTGAACAACCAAGGCTTGTTTTTTTGTGTTTGATGTTCCAGACTTTCTAAAATGGAAGTCCAAAGAGGAGAAGTTAGCAAGATGTAGCTTTGTGATGCATGGTGGTGCGAAGCATGTGAAGGGTGGCACCAAAATCACTTATGTATGTCACAGATCTGGGATATTCATATCTCGGTCAAAGGGCAAGAGGCTACTGAAGTCTCAAGGCAGTAACAAAATGGGTGGCCACTGCACGTCTGCCATTGAGGTCAGCCAAGAAAAAAATGGAACGTGTACTTGTGTTTATTTTAAAACACATTTCGGCCATGAACTGAATATTGGTTTTCTGCACCTTAGTAAATCTGAAAGGGAGATTATTGCGGGTGAGTTCAACATTAGAATAAATGTTTTTGCTACAGCAGCATTTTTATAATTTTTAAGGCAATGAAATTTAGTTGCCTATCTAGAATCAACCTTGTGTAAAGGTAATGTGTTGTGTTATTCATTCAAAAGAGATTTCAGTGGGTTTGTATGTATTCATTATGTAATGTTAGCGTTATTGGATCAAAAATTATGAATTATTTTCGTAACATATTTTGCTGGTGGAGGTATTACCATCTGATATGACATAATGATTGGCATTCCTGCTTGTGGAATTCACATGAGGAATGTAGATAGTGATCAGCTTAAATCATTGTGTGATGGTAATGCTATTTTCTTGGAAATGAGTAGTTCCAGTTTTCTACAGACGGGAAAAGACTGGGAGCACACTTTGAATAACCTTTTAGGCTACTTGAATAGGTTGTGGGACTAAATTTTACAGTGAGCGATTCACGCTCAATTCTTGC
Organism: Schistocerca nitens; assembly: GCF_023898315.1. Classification (NCBI taxonomy): domain Eukaryota; kingdom Metazoa; phylum Arthropoda; class Insecta; order Orthoptera; family Acrididae; genus Schistocerca; species Schistocerca nitens. The sequence goes on from NC_064625.1 coordinate 144,194,980, forward strand.
TTGTTGACTTCAACTTGTAGTGACGAACTAACTAGTAGTGCAGTCAGAGTTATAGGTAGGTTGGGTAAAGCTACTATTTTGTTGCAAGTTGGCAACGCCAATGAGTGTGGTAGCAAAATTGACTTATTAGTGAAGCCTGCTGCAATACAACCTCATTAATCAACAGATGCTCAGATGACCTTAGTCATTTTAAGCTCCTTGCCTTTTAACTGATAGTATTTGCAACTGTTATGTGAACAAAATTTTTACCATTTTTTTTGCATAGTTTCGTGCATGTACTAAGATGGAGTAAAAGAAAACACTGATGTATCTTTGTTTATAGATGACAAAACAGTGACAATACTTCATCAACAGACTAGAAAGAATAGGTAATGTCACAATGATACTGCTCTGCAAATCCATTTGCTAACCAAATGCTAAACAAAATTCTGAGTAATGTCACAATTCAGGTGTGGAGTCAGGATGAAATACATTGAATGTGTGAAGTTGTTAATATCTTTCTCTTAAAGTACTGTTAATTTTCTGATCATGAATTATTCATAAATTTCCATCAGATTTTTGCTATTGTAATTATTACCAGTTCTTTAGTTTCCTCCACTGCTACACAAGAGCAGGCTTACTGGTTCCTCCTCTTGCAACCATGTTTCCTATAACAACAAATTCCTTCCTCAATTTTTTCTCCGACTTCTTGGAGAGATGTCCAGGAAGTATTTTTCTACTAGTCTTTGCCTTTCTGGGTGCGTACACTCGAATAATCGCATATTCCTGGGCAAATCATGACATTTCAACTGGAACATTATATTTAGTGATCAGTTCCCATTTTTTAATTCTTTGATATTTTCTTTTTCTATCTTTGATATAATTAATACTTTCATATACATTGCATGGTAACCTAATATATTGTGCTAATTCAGAATGTAATAAATATTTGATTTGAGGTGACAGAAGTGAAAATGTCCCTTGTGGAAGTTCTCTGAACAGTTGGTTTTAAAAGTACAGCTGACTGGCAATTTTAACACTGTGCCATGACTCAATGTGCCAGCCTGTGTATAATAAAATGTTGGTAATGAACTGTTGGCTGATATTTGAGGAAATAATTTGTTGTTGTTAGTGAATGGATGTGCATTTCATAGTATGTAGGAGATTTCTATTGTTTGTCTTGTACATACGTAATCACTTTTCACTAAACACTTGTTGCAGGACATTTTTAGTTCATCCACCCTGTAGTAATTAGGTGCTACTGTGACCTTTGCCCACCACCTGATGTACTCTTCACCTGTTACATTATACACAATTGAATACACGCTGTCTGGATACCTTACCAATATAATTAGAAGTAAAGATACAGTTTAGATCTGTGAAAGGTGTAATTTCTATATACTTGAGTTGTAATGACTGTTTTTGTAAACCGTAACATCATAACTTGCAGCAATGATGCATTGTGTTAACTGTTTATTTACTGGCAACCAGTATTTGTCCTGACAGAATTGCGCAAACAGTGAAATATTAGGTATAGGTAGTAGTATTTGTTTAATGTTATGGTTGTAGCTTTATTCATAGTAGAAATGTTGCAGGGAAAATTGCTGAGGGTGTGACGTTCCAGAGGATTTTGGATGATGTGAGAGATTCCATACATTGTGAGGAGGTTAAGAGACTGCACCTCCTTACTCGGAAGGATCTTCACAATATCAAAAGGGAATTTCTAATTGATCCTCACCAGTATCATTCTAGTGATGAAATTAGTGTGAGTATTTTTTTTTGAAAGAATGAAAGAATGTGTTCTGATGCACAAACAAGCTGGTCAAAACATGGGAAATTTATCGAGTGAAGACACAATGATAGTGTTAATGACACCATTCCAAAGCGAATTGCTTAGAAAATTCGGTTCCAATATTGTTTGTGTAGACTCGACACATTGCACAAACGTGTACAAATTATTAGTGACAACATTGTTAGTTATAGATGAATTTGGGAGTGGTATTCCAGTGGCATTTTGCATTTCTAATAAAGAGAATACAGCCATAATGACACAGTTCTTTACTTGTGTCAGGGAGAAAGCAGGAGTTATCAAATCAACTGTGTTTATGTCGGACGACACAAATGTTTTTCGATGTGCTTGGGCAGGTGTAATGGGTCTGGCAGAACACAATTTGCTATGTACGTGGCATATTGACCGCAGCTGGAGAAGCAACTTGAGAAAAGTGCATGGTAGCCCAAACAAGCAAACGCAGGTTTACAAAGCTTTGTGTATGCTGTTAGAAGAAGCAGATATAGAAAAGTTCAGTGAGTTGCTAGAGTTGTTTGAGAGGGCGCTACAAGAGGATGAAGACACAAGAGAATTTGGAATGTATTTCACAAATCATTACAGATTCAGGCCCCAACATTGGGCGTATTTTTATCGCCGTAATTTAAACATAAACACAAACATGCATCTGGAAGCCATGCATAGAGTATTAAAGTACTGCTACCTTGATGGCAAGACCAATAATAGACTGGACAAGTTGCTGCTGGTACTAATGAAATTAGTAAGAGACAAATGTTTTGAAAGAATTATTAAGTTTTACAAGGGTGGACATACTCATCGAATAGAGCAAATTCAAGAACGGCATAGAGAATCCAAAAAAATTGACAGAGGCCAAATCACGGCCAATAGTGGTGGCAAACGATTTTATGTGAAATCTCAATCAACAAGTGGCATCACATACACTGTTACTTTAAAAGCACTAGAATGTAACCTCGGTTGCAGACTTTTGTGTTGCACTTGTAATATTTGCATTCACAGTTTCTCTTGCTGTTGTCCGGACAATTTAATAAATCTGAACATTTGTAAACACATTCATGCTGTATCAATGACATATGACTTACATTTCAGTAAAACAGTCAAAGATAAAGAAACCACTTCGATAGAACAGGCATCTGCTATTTTGTCCTCAATGAAAAAGCAAAATGATGAGGCAACTGCTTCACGGGGAACACAGTTGAAAGCTAAATTAAAAGTCCTGCTAAACCATGTCGATTCATTAGATACTGATACAGAAGAGACAGTGGAAAAAGCAGTTGACCATTTGCTGTCACTTGTTAACTCTCGCTCCAAGAAAGAAGGTCCACACTGTGCCAGCAATGAGAAGGTGCAAGTGCAACGAACATCTAATAAACAGAACTTCAGTCCAAAAAGTTTCTTTGGTAAACCAACCCTGGCTGAAAAGTCGAATGTTGCAAGTGCTTTGGTGCAACCCGACAGTGAAGTGTTGAGTGTGCATGTTGGCTTTGATCACACATATTCTAAAAATTAAATTTTTACAGTTGCGTGTGCATGTTTGTGTATCACGGTTTATAGGTCTACTGGGGAAACTCGCCATGTAAAACAATGAGTAACGCATCATACTCGGTACCTCAGGGTGATGTAGAAATCCGAGTGTTCTTAATAAAGAAAATGTCACTGTTTGTGTGTTTCTTTTGACTCGTCTATCCTATTGCATATAGTTAACAAAATGTAACTGAAATATCTACTATACTATAACATTAATTGGACTACGTACATAGCCATTTCAAATGGTTTTGCTATTTTTCACCGGTAAAGTATGAGTATTCACCAAAATCCTCCAGTAAGAATGTTTTCCAGTTGACAACTGAATGAAGTCAAAAAGCAAAATTTGCTTGGACAAACTGAAAATAGTTTATTCAGTTCCAGTTATTATTTTTTGTATTAAAACAGTCCCCGAGAATTTATTTTGCTGAAATTCTTGGTCTAATTTTCTATATTTAACATGTCAGTTATGACATGCTTGGTGATGGATGTTTTGTCACCAGGCATATAGCATCAGGTGTGTGGCTTCCAGTGACAAAACTGCAGTTGATGTGTTAACAGCTTTTTGGGGCCTTGAGCATGAAGTATATGCATCTAGAAGTCTTATTTAAAAAGTGCATCCAAAATTCTAATGTCTGTCTGAGGAATTTCCATTTAATGTAATGTTTTTGCCCAATAATTCAGTTAATTCTGCTAATTACTTAACATGGTAATTGCTGAGAGGCCAACACCAGCCACAGCAGAGCCATCTGCCATGGCTGCTGGCAACTTTGTGACAGTTAAGGGATAATATACAAAAGTGGGCTGTGCAAGAGGTTCAACCTAGTTTTCTCTGGTTAAAGCAATTAAAATCAAACTTGTGAAGCATGTTAAAAATCACATACTCCTCACCATAATTTAAATGTTTACATTGAAATGGTTCTGACATGTGCATAATATATGGAAATGTTTTATTTTCTTGAAACCTTAAGAACCAAACCTGTCGGTTGGATTAACATATGAGTAAACCCATCACAATAGCACTATATTATGCATCAATTAGCTGTAGTTACAGGATAAGTAAACATGTACAGAAAACTTTTCGTATAAATTTTATTATAAAGCTTGCAAAAGTTATAGAAAAGATGCACAACAAGATAAACTTGTGTAGGCATCATTGTAAAAACACTTTTACTTTAAGAAAGCTGAATAGGATAATAATCTCAAGAGTGCCTTAAATTGCATGACATATGTCACCAATCAGGTATTTTCTGTTGGAGAAATAGTCCGCTTTTTCAGAATTTGTTCTTGTGAAGAACCTTGTATCAAACAGCTGTTTTTCTACGATCAGTCCATTATTACGTGCATGCGTGTAGTTTCGGTGACCCAATGGCAGCCATCTTAAGGCTGTATGCAAACCACCAGATAAACATATCTACATAGTTGGTCTGCATTGTGCAGGTCCCAGCAGTTTTGTTATTAGATTCTGTGAATGTCTCCTTCAGTTCCATGTGGATAACTCTGACATAAAAGTATTATGATAATTTTGTTAAATGCTTTCTTGCTGTGTTGTTGACCTAGATCAATGGTGACACAAGAAAATTTTTACTGGATTGGGATTTGAACCTGTGTTTCCTGCTCTCAAGGCAGTTACACTGACTACTTCACTACCAAGACACAGTGCCCATCCCGACTATGTGGATTACCTCAGCAAGTCTCCCATCCGGCCCAAAATTCCATATGTCACTACTACTGCAGTAGTACCCTCACTACAGCTGTCCATCTCACAGTATCCATGAGGTATTCCTGCAAATGGCTCTGAGTATATGAGTGCATCTGAACTGAAGAAAGTTCCCCAATGCCAAGCTAGGCTACGTTTAGATACAATTGTATGCATGGTGACTTCTTTTGGATGTCTGAAAGAATGGATACCATGCATATAATTGTATAAATATAACTAGTTGTCTTATGACTGAGGTGTCCATGTTGGTCTGAATAAGTCCATGGAATCTAGTAAAAAAAAACTGGTGGCACCTGCACAATGCAGACCAACTATATGATGTATTTATCCGGTGTTTTACATATAGCCTTAAGATTAATGGGATGCCGAAACTAGTTGCATATAGTAAAGGATTTATAAATAGAAAAACAGCTGAAACTTCCTGGTGGATTAAAACTGTGTGCCCGACCGAGACTCGAACTCGGGACCTTTGCCTTTCGTGGGCAAGTGCTCTACCAACTGAGCTACCGAAGCACGACTCACGCCCGGTACTCACAGCTTTACTTCTTCCAGTATCTCGTCTCCTACCTTCCAAACTTTACAGAAGCTCTCCTGCGAGAGAGCTTCTGTAAAGTTTGGAAGGTAGGAGACGAGATACTGGCAGAAGTAAAGCTGGGAGTACCGGGCGTGAGTCGTGCTTCGGTAGCTCAGTTGGTAGAGCACTTGCCCGCGAAAGGCAAAGGTCCCGAGTTCGAGTCTCGGTCGGGCACACAGTTTTAATCCGCCAGGAAGTTTCATATCAGCGCACACTCCGCTGTAGAGTGAAAATCTCATTCTCAGAAAAACAGCTGTTTGGTACAAGGTTTTTCACAAGAATTTGAAGCCATCTGAAGTCCTTTATCCCATCTCCGATGGATTCACAAAAAAAAAAAAAAAAAAAAAAAGAAAAAAATCATTCATTGCCATAAGAATTTCTCCGAAAATATTACCCATTACATGGAATGACCAGATGCTGCATTCAGAACAAGAATTTTGGAGACCTATGCAGGACCAATGCCTGATAAGTGCTAGATCAAAATATGACCTCTTCCAACACCTCTTCATTTTCTACCGCATTTTCATTACTGTCATGGCTGTTATATAATCCGGATAAAGGCCCGACTTGGAGTTGTAGCTGGTTACTTTCTGTAGAAGAGGGCAAAAGGAAGACAGAAGTCCTAAATTTTGCATTTAAGAACTCAATCATACAGGGTGATCACACAGACTGGCATGTGATTGAACTTGAACGTGGCATCAGAGCTCACTCCCCAGTATTTACAAGAATTAGGTGATGCTGAGGGAATTAGATTAGGAAATGAGACACTTAAAGTAGTAAAGGAATTTTGCTATTTAGGGAGTAAAATAACTGATGATGGTCGAAGTAGAGAGGATATAAAATGTAGACTGGCAATGGCAAGGAAAGCGTTTCTCAAGAAGAGAAATTTGTTAACATCGAGTACAGATTTAAGTGTCAGGAAGTCGTTTCTGAAAATATTTGTATGGAGTGTAGCCATGTATGGAAGTGAAACTTGGACGATAACTAGTTTGGACAAGAAGAGAATAGAAGCTTTCGAAATGTGGTGCTACACAAGAATGCTGAAGATAAGGTGGGTAGATCACGTAACTAATGAGGAGGTATTGAATAGGATTGGGGAGAAGAGAAGTTTGTGGCACAACTTGACTAGAAGAAGGGATCGGTTGGTAGGACATGTTTTGAGGCATCAAGGGATCACAAATTTAGCATTGGAGGGCAGCGTGGAGGGTAAAAATCGTAGAGGGAGACCAAGAGATGAATACACTAAGCAGATTCAGAAGGATGTAGGTTGCAGTAGGTACTGGGAGATGAAGAAGCTTGCACAGGATAGAGTAGCATGTAGAGCTGCATCAAACCAGTCTCAGGACTGAAGACCACAACAACAACAACAACAACAGGTGACTTCTGTGTGCAGATCTGGTGCCAACTCCCTCCAGCGACCTATCGAGGCTTCATTGATTTCGTGCAAAAATGCATTGTCACTGTTATCTGTGCTGAAGACTGACATACTGGCTATTAGGTAGGTGGTGAAAATGTTCTGGTTAATCAGTGCGTGTAGCTGTACTTAGTCAAGGATAGACTGTAGCCATTCATTGAGTTGAACACTTACTTTCATTTGTTTATGAGAACATAACATTGTTTCAATCTATAGGAACAGGAAACAATTCGTTAGAGAAATCCCACAAGCAGTATGGTGGGGTCAGTCTGGCCCCAAACTTGCCAGCTCTAAAAACAACCACTTGGTTTTACAGTTCAGAGTGGAAAGTCTGCAAAGTGTGCAGATCTACAGCACTACAATTTTACAAGTATTCAGTCTAAACATAAACCAAATTCCTTGGCATCCGTATGACCCAACCGAACTGGTTATGGGTTAGATAGGCTACGCCTGATGACATGGCAGACATTTGTAAAAGAATGAAATGAAGGAAATTAACTGAGGTGATGGAAAAAAGAGGCAAGTGAAAGTAAAAAGTACCATTGAAGTAAAGATGCATTTGAAAATTGCATAAAGGAAGTAAATTTTGTGAATTAATTGGAATATATTTCAATATCGTGCAATGTACAGAAACAACTTACTTTCAGTTTATTTAATTATTACTATTTGCCTGAATAAACACTTGCACAATATTGTACATACATTTTCAATAAAAATGTTTTGGTTGCCAGCAGCTTTTCAAGAAGTCATGTATCTTATACAAATTCATCCCACCAAATACAGTAATAAATTGTAAAGTGAAAGAGTTAAAATGATTGTTCTGATAGTTTTCTGTAAAGTGATTGGAATAATGGTGTTAACTCATTCTACAGAAATTCCGGAAGTGTTTCTTAGTATTCCAGCAGGTTATGTGATTCATGTTTTATGTACCTTTAAATAATTCATAATTTAAGTGAACACTCAAAACAGCAAAAAAATTATAATAATTCAATTAAAAATAAATACAAACTGAAACACTAGCAGGACCATGAAACAAAAAATAAAGATTGAATTTCCAAATACAGTGTACCATTATAGATGTATAGGAAGTTACTTTTATTTTTTAAAATAAATGAAAAAGGAAAGTGTGTGCAAGGATTAAATTATGGGTAAATCACCAGGAAATGTTAAGCAAACAGTATATGTTTTAGCCACTTTTGACCAGTAATTAGTAATGTGTTTCAGACATTGCCTATCATCAGAATATCTTTCCAGAAACATCACAAAACAGTGGTTAGCACACTGGACTCGCATTCGGAAGGACGACGGTTCAATCCCGCGTCCGGCCATCCTGATTTAGGTTTTCCGTGATTTCCCTAAATCGCTCCAGGCAAATGCCGGGATGGTTCCTTTGAAAGGGCACGGCCGACTTCCTTCCCCATCCTTCCCTAACCCTATGAGACCGATAACCTCGCTGTTTGGTCTCTTCCCCCAACCAACCAACCAACCAACCAACATCACAAAATATGTATGACACATTAAGTGTACTTAGATTCATAGGCAAGTAAGTTAACATACCAGAGAAAAAAACTTTACTTCAGAGTATCATGCCAAGTGTTATCTATCATAACATTGGAGCTCTCAACTCACAGCATTATGCCATCACATAATTTGCTGTTACAACATACCACTGACTGACTTGGTTGTAGAAGTGCTGAGTTCATTTGTCATATCCCACAATAACTAAAATGCAAAGGAAATTTAATGATGATAATATAAGGCTTTTTAACTATCTGTTAAGGGCTGAAAATTGGGCAGAGGTCTATAAAGAAAATGATATAAACTACATATTTAATTCCTTCCATGAAACATTTCTCCACCACTTCAATATTGCATTTCCACTGAAATCCAGGATAATCGGAAACACACACAAACTGATGGGTAACAAAAGGGATAAGGATTTTCAGCAAAAAAAAAGCGTGACTTAAAAATCACATTAAACACCATGAAGTCGATCAGTTTAGGTCATATTACAAGACCTATTTTGCAATCTACAGAAAAGTAATCCAACAAGCAAAAAAATTATACAATGATCAGTTTATAAACGAATCTAACAATAAAATGAAACGCTTGTGGACAGTTGTAAAAATGAAAAAAAAAACAGTAAGCAGCATGTTATAAACAAAACATTAAAACTAAACCTAAATGATGAAGTCACATCAGATCCCCAAAAAATAGATGGTTTTAACGACTATCTTAGCAAAATAGCTGAAAACCTGATAAAGAAAAACTGCCACACACCAAATACTCAACACCAAACACTAATAGAAACCATACCAGTACAGGCATCAATGTTTCTTCACAAAGTCTCCAATACTGAAGTACTTACAACTATAAAAGGACTAAAGAACAAGTACTCCAGTGGCAGTGACAACAGTCCTGATTAAATTGTAAAGAAATGTGGAGAATCCATTGTAGAACCCCTAACCCACATAATAAATGCATCCTGTACAAATGGAGTTTTCCCTGGCCTACTAAAGACTTCTAAAATTACCCCACTTCACAAAAATGGCCCTAAAAATGATGTAGCCAATTACAGGCCCATAGCACAACTCAGCTCATTCTCAAAAATATTTGAAAAATTATTTTACACCAGATTGGAAGATTTTACTAATAAGCTATCCTTATTAACAAAACACCAGCATGGTTTCAGAAAGCAAAAGACAACTACCACAGCTATTTATGAGTATCTCAACAAAACCTTAAAAGCACTGGATAATAAGGAAATCACTACTGGTATCTTTTTAGATTTATCCAAAGCCTTTGATGTAATTGACCAGACCACACTCCTTAAGAAGTTAGCAAGTAAATGTATAAGAGGAATTGCAAACAAATGGTTAGAATCTTACCTGTCAAAGAGATTTCAGAAAGTTGAAATTAATTTTGAAAATATATATATTCTAGCTTTCGCAACCAACGGTTGCTTCGTCAGGAAAGAGGGAAAGGCGAAAGGATGTGGGTTTTAAGGGAGTAAGGAGTCATTCCAGTCCCGGGAGTGGAAAGACTTACCTTAGGGGGAAAAAAGGATGGGTATACACTCGCGCGCACACACACACATATCCATCCACACATATACAGACACAAGCAGACATATTCTAAGACAGAGTTTGGGCTCTCTTTGTCTTTTAATATGTCTGCTTGTGTCTGTATATGTGTGGATGGATATGTGTGTGTGTGTGTGTGTGTGTGTGTGTGTGTGTGTGTGTGTGCGCGTGCGCGAGTGTATACCCGTCCTTTTTTCCCCCCTAAGGTAAGTCTTTCCGCTCCCGGGATTGGAATGACTCCTTACCCTCTCCCTTAAAACCCACATCCTTTCGTCTTTCCCTCTCCTTTCCTGACGAAGCAACCGTTGGTTGCGAAAGCTAGAATTTTGTGTGTATGTTTGTGTGTCTATCGACCTGCCAGCGCTTTCGTTATATATATATATATATATATATATATATATATATATATAAACAAAGATGATGTGACTTACCGAACGAAAGCGCTGGCAGGTCGATAGACACACAAACAAACACAAACACACACACAAAATTCAAGCTTTCGCAACAAACTGTTGCCTCACCAGGAAAGAGGGGAAGGAGAGGGAAAGACGAAAGGATGTGGGTTTTAAAGGAGAGGGTAAGGAGTCATTCCAATCCCGGGAGCGGAAAGACTTGGATGTGTGTGTGTGTGTGTGTGTGTGTGTGTGTGTGTGTGTGTGTGTGTGTGTGTGTGTGTGTGTGTGTGTGCACGTGAGTGTATACCTGTCCTTTTTTCCCCCTAAGGTAAGTCTTTCCGCTCCCGGGATTGGAATGACTCCTTACCCTCTCCCTTAAAACCCACATCCTTTCGTCTTTCCCTCTCCTTCCCCTCTTTCCTGATGAGGCAACAGTTTGTTGCGAAAGCTTGAATTTTGTGTGTGTGTTTGTGTGTCTATCGACCTGCCAGCGTTTTTGTTCGGTAAGTCACATCATCTTTGTTTTTACATATATTTTTCCCACGTGGAATGTTTCCCTCTATATATATATATATATATATATATATATATATATATATATATATATATAACACACACACATCAATCTACTGTCCACTCCTCTGACACAATGTCTATTAGATATGGTGTGCCACAAGGCTCAATCCTGGGACCCATACTGTTTATGCTATACATCGATGACATAAGCACGAAGCTTGCTACAGGACATACCACACTATTTGATGATGACACGAGTATTCTAATAACGGGTACTGATACAGAGGACCACAACCAAAAAATTTAACCGCTTATGTCGTCACTCAGCAAATGGTTCAACGAGAATAAACTGATTATAAATATACAGAAAACAACGTACATCAACTTCAGACTCTCATCCCAAAAACAAGAAATGCCCGATGTGATTCTAAATAACCAAGAGCTTGTGTGTGTGTGGACTCTGTCAAGTTTTTTTTTGGCATATGGCTTGAAGAAAATCTTGAGTGGGAGAGACACACAAATTCAAAAAAGCTATCAACTGTGTGTTACATTTTAAGGATACTCAAAAAATCACTCACAAAATCTGTTCTCATACATGTATATTATGCTTACTTCCACTCTACATTACAGTAATGAATCATATTTTGGGGGAACTCAACTGGAGGTAGATATATTTTCAAAATGCAAAAAAAGGCAATACACATAATATGTAACCTAGGACATAACAAATCATGCAGACAACATTTCAAAACAAATGGCATTATGACACTGCCCTCTGCTTACATTTGTAATATCATCTCATTTGTCAAGTCATATCTGTTAAACAATGACTGTACATTAAAATTCAATGGAGATATTCATAACTTTGCAACAAGGCAGCAATCTGATTTACATATGATACAGTCCAGAACTACCTGCCACCAAAAAAGTGTTTTAAATGTTGGGATAAAAATGTATAATAATTAACCAAATGAAATCAAAGCAACAAAGAACCCAAGAGCCTTCACACATAAGCTAAAAAATATCTCTTGGACCATTGCTTTTATGCAGCTGATCATTTTTTTGAAAAGGGTTAAAATTGCACACAATTTTATGATAAATGTTCAATTAGGTCTGAAAATTATATACCGTGCATGTCTATGAAGTATACTGGATTTATTATATACTGTGCATGTCGATGACATATACTGGACTGTTTTACTATTACATTTGTATTGGCTGTTTGTATTTTACTATACAACATTTGTATTTACTGTTTTGTTAAAGATAGCTAACTTCCTCATTACAAAATAATCTAAAATCAATTTATTAAAATTACTTACAAATATGTTCTCTTGACCTGTCCAACATCATATGTACAATTCTATGATTTGTATTAACTGTTTTGTTTAAGATAGATAATTTCCTTGCTACAAAATAATGTAAAAATCAATTTGTAAAAATTACTTGTAAACAGCTCTCTTGGCCTGTCCAGTATCATATGTACAGCTGTACAATACTATGATTGCCTGGATCAATAAAAATACAATACAATACAATATTTTGACAGATAATTAACAAAAATCAACTGAAAAACCATAAAAACAGCACATCATGCTAAATGATTTTTTATTCCTTTAGGAAAACTAATAATCACAATTGAGAGTGCAAAGATCACATTAGAACAAAAGTACAGTATTAATACAGGCATGCAAGAGATGAAGGGAAGGGCCGAGGGGGATGTGGTGAGAGGGTTCCAAATTAATCTCAGCTTAAGTAAATGAGAACCAGCAATCTCTGGTATTAATAAACTTAAAATAGGGAATAGAGGCTTACTGTAAGTCTAGTAGGTGTTGCACATACACATAATAAGTTGAACGTGAATTTTCTTTAAACTGCAGAAATAGATTATTAAATTATTCCCGCACTTAGGTAAGAACACACAATATATTCAATATAATGCTATTTTAGTGGGGAGAAGCCATTAGCTTTTTTGTTTGTTTTCATAGTTTAATTCTTAAGTTAGAAATGGTAGGACAGATAGTGTACGTGTTGGACACAAAAGGAGCTGGTTGCAGTTCATGATCGGCTGAAGGTGCTTTTAACTACGGTCAGCTGTCTTCAGGCTGCTGCATTCAGGTGTAGTGGTGGTGGAGAAACTGCTGCATTGCTTGGAACCGCTCAGGTATCATTTGTTTCACCATAGGCTCTGCTGCTGAGGCACCTTCTAGTGTATCTGATGTGGTGGGTCTGCCCTGACCATAGGGTGAGTGGCAGTCGATAATACATTTGCGTCGCCAGAGGCAAAGGGTCAGCGTTGACACAGATCATTGGGAGAGGGGTGGGGGTCGGATAGCACATGGTAAAGTGAGCATTCGTGATCAAGGAAAGATGTAAGCAGAACACGGATTAAAGGGTTGGTGGAAGGAGGGTTGGGGCATGGAGTTGTAAAAAATAAGAGCATAAGAGGGATATCTTTGTTTGGTTGTGGAACTACACTCCAGAAAATACCCTCTATATGTTTTGATGGCTATCAATGTCAACACTAATAGGTAAATTTGGATATCGTCTTACAGTGATTGGTATTGGCAGTCATTAGGTGTAGTATGATGGTCTTTGTGATACTAAAGTCTGCCCTATGATTTTGGACCTGCCCCCATGAACCACGGACCTTGCCATTGATGGGGAGGCTTGCGTGCCTCAGCGATACAGATGGCCGTACCGTAGGTGCGACCACAACGGAGGGGTATCTGTTGAGAGGCCAGACAAACGTGTGGTTCCTGAAGAGCCTTATCAGTAGTTGCAGGGGCAACAGTCTGGATGATTGACTGATCTGGCCTTGCAACACTAACCAAAACGGCCTTGCTGTGCTGGTACTGTGAACAGCTGAAAGCAAGGGGAAACTACAGCCGTAATTTTTTCCGAGGGCATGCAGCTTTACTGTATGGTTAAATGATGATGGCGTCCTCTTGGGTAAAATATTCCGGAGGTAAAATAGTCCGCCATTCGGATCTCCAGGCGGGGACTACTCAAGAGGAGGTCGTTATCAGGAGAAAGAAAACTGGCGTTCTACGGATCAGAGCGTGGAATGTCAGATCCCTTAATCGGGGAGGTAGGTTAGAAAATTTAAAAAGGGAAATGGATAGGTTGAAGTTAGATATAGTGGGAATTAGTGAAGTTCGGTGGCAGGAGGAACAAGACTTTTGGTCAGGTGAATACAGGGTTATAAATACAAAATCAAATAGGGGTAATGCATGAGTAGGTTTAATAATGAATAAAAAAATGTATGATGAGATAAACGAAATTATTCAGGTAGTGAAGGGAGACGAAAATTTAATAGTCATGGGTGACTGGAATTCGAGAGTAGGGAAAGGGAGAGAAGGAAACATAGTGGGTGAATATGGATTGGGGGAGAGAAATGAAAGAGGAAGCCGTCTGGTAGAATTTTGCGCAGAGCATAACTTAATCATAGCTAACACTTGGTTCAAGAATCATAAAAGAAGGCTGTATACATGGAAGAATCCTGGAGATACTAAAAGGTATCAGATAGATTATATAATGGTAAGACAGAGATTTAGGAACCAGATTTTAAATTGTAAGACATTTCCAGGGGCAGATGTGGACTCTGACCACAATCTATTAGTTATGAACTGTAGATTAAAACTGAAGAAACTGCCAAACGGTGGGTATTTAAGGAGATGGGACCTGGATAAACTGACTAAACCAGAGGTTGTACAGAGTTTCAGAGAGAGCATAAGGCAACAATTGACAGGAATGGGGGGAAAGAAATACAGTAGAAGAGGAATGGGTAGCTCTGAGGGATGAAGTGGTGAAGGCAGCATATGATCAAGTAGGTGACAAGACGAGGGCTAGTAGAAATCCTTGGGTAACAGAAGAAATATTGAATTTAATTGATGAAAGGAGAAAATATAAAAACGCAGTAAATGAAGCAGGCAAAAAGGAATACAAACGTCTAAAAAATGAGATCGACAGGAAGTGCAGAATGGCTAAGCAGGGATGGCTAGAGGACAAATGTAAGGATGTAGAGGTTTATCTCACCAGGGGTGAGATACACTCCTGGAAATGGAAAAAAGAACACATTGACACTGGTGTGTCAGACCCACCATACTTGCTCCGGACACTGTGAGAGGGCTGTACAAGCAATGATCACACGCACGGCACAGCGGACACACCAGGAACCGCGGTGTTGGCCGTCGAATGGCGCTAGCTGCGCAGCATTTGTGCACCGCCGCCGTCAGTGTCAGCCAGTTTGCCGTGGCATACGGAGCTCCATCGCAGTCTTTAACACTGGTAGCATGCCGCGACAGCGTGGACGTGAACCGTATGTGCAGTTGACGGACTTTGAGCGAGGGCGTATAGTGGGCATGCGGGAGGCCGGGTGGACGTACCGCCGAATTGCTCAACACGTGGGGCGTGAGGTCTCCACAGTACATCAATGTTGTCGCCAGTGGTCGGCGGAAGGTGCACGTGCCCGTCGACCTGGGACCGGACCGCAGCGACGCACGGATGCACGCCAAGACCGTAGGATCCCACGCAGTGCCGTAGAGGACCGCACCGCCACTTCCCAGCAAATTAGGGACACTGTTGCTCCTGGGGTATCGGCGAGGACCATTCGCAACCGTCTCCATGAAGCTGGGCTACGGTCCCGCACACCGTTAGGCCGTCTTCCGCTCACGCCCCAACATCGTGCAGCCCGCCTCCAGTGGTGTCGCGACAGGCGTGAATGGAGGGACGAATGGAGACGTGTCGTCTTCAGCGATGAGAGTCGCTTCTGCCTTGGTGCCAATGATGGTCGTATGCGTGTTTGGCGCTGTGCAGGTGAGCGCCACAATCAGGACTGCATACGACCGAGGCACACAGGGCCAACACCCGGCATCATGGAGTGGGGAGCGATCTCCTACACTGGCCGTACACCACTTGTGATCGTCGAGGGGACACTGAATAGTGCACGGTACATCCAAACCGTCATCGAACCCATCGTTCTACCATTCCTAGACCGGCAAGGGAACTTGCTGTTCCAACAGGACAATGCACGTCCGCATGTATCCCGTGCCACCCAACGTGCTCTAGAAGGTATAAGTCAACTACCCTGGCCAGCAAGATCTCCGGATCTGTCCCCCACTGAGCATGTTTGGGACTGGATGAAGCGTCGTCTCACGCGGTCTGCACGTCCAGCACGAACGCTGGTCCAACTGAGGCGCCAGGTGGAAATGGCATGGCAAGCCATTCCACAGGACTACATCCAGCATCTCTACGATCGTCTCCATGGGAGAATAGCAGCCTGCATTGCTGCGAAAGGTGGATATACACTGTACTAGTGCCGACATTGTGCATGCTCTGTTGCCTGTGTCTATGTGCCTGTGGTTCTGTCAGTGTGATCATGTGATGTATCTGACCCCAGGAATGTGTCAATAAAGTTTCCCCTTCCTGGGACAATGAATTCACGGTGTTCTTATTTCAATTTCCAGGAGTGTAGATACTGCCTACAGAAAAATTAA
The DNA here is from genome assembly GCF_023898315.1 of Schistocerca nitens. Taxonomy (NCBI): domain Eukaryota; kingdom Metazoa; phylum Arthropoda; class Insecta; order Orthoptera; family Acrididae; genus Schistocerca; species Schistocerca nitens. Next base: position 144,211,487 of record NC_064625.1, read on the forward strand.
AGAGACCTTTGGAGAAAAGAGAGCCACTTGTATGAATATCAAGAGCGTTGATGGAAACCCAGTTCTAAGCAAAGAAGGGAAAGCAGAAAGGTGGAAGGAGTATATAGAGGGTCTATATAAGGCTGATGTACTTGAGGACAATATTATGGAAATCGAAGAGGATGTAGATGAAGATGAAATGGGAGATACGATACTGTGTGAAGAGTTTGAAAGAGCACTGAAAGATCTGAGTCAAAACAAGGCGCCAGGAGTAGTCAACATTCCATTGGAACTACTGACGGCCTTGGGAGAGCCAGTCCTGACAAAACTCTACCATCTGGTGAGCAAGACATATGAGACAGGCAAAATACCCTCAGACTTCAAGAAGAATATAATAATTCCAATCCCAAAGAAAGCAGGTGTTGACAGATGTGAAAATTACCGAACTATCAGTTTAATAAGTCACAGCTGCAATGATCAGTTTGGATTCTGCAGAAATATTGGAACACATGAGGCAGTACTGACCCTACGACTTATCTTAGAAAATAGATTAAGAAAAGGCAAACCTACATTTCTAACATTTGTAGACTTAGAGAAAGCTTTTGACAATGTTGACTGGAATACTCTCTTCCTAATTCTGAAGGTGGCAGGGGTAAAATACAGGGAGCGAAATGCTATTTACAATTTGTACAGAAACCAGATGGCAGTTATAAGAGTCGAGGGGCATGAAAGGGACGCAGCGGTTGGGAAGGGAGTGAGACAGGGTTGTAGCCTCTCCCCAATGTCATTCAATCTGTATATTGAGCAAGCAATAAAGGAAACAAAAGAAAAATTCGGAGTGGGTATTAAAGTCCAAGGAGAAGAAATAAAAACGTTGAGGTTCGCCGATGACATTGTAATTCTGTCAGAGACAGCAAAGGACTTGGAAGAGCAGTTCAACGGAATGGACAGTGTCTTGAAAGGAGGATATAAGATGAACATCAACAAAAGCAAAACGAGGATAATGGAATGTAGTCGAATTAAGTCGGGTGATGCTGATGGAATTAGATTAGGAAATGAGACATTTAAAGTAGTAAAGGAGTTTTGCTATTTGGGGAGCAAAATAACTGATGATGGTCGAAGTAGAGAGGATATAAAATGTAGACTGGCAATGGCAAGGAAAGCGTTTCTGAAGAAAAGAAATTTGTTAACATCGAGTATAGATTTAAGTGTCAGGAAGTCGTTTCTGAAAGTATTTGTATGGAGTGTAGCCATGTATGGAAGTGAAACATGGATGATAAATAGTTTGGACAAGAAGAGAATAGAAGCTTTCGAAATGTGGTGCTACAGAAGAATGCTGAAGATTAGATGGGTAGATTACATAACTAATGAGGAGGTATTGAATAGAATTGGGGAGAAGAGGAGTTTGTGGCACAACTTGACAAGAAGAAGGGATCGGTTGGTAGGACATGTTCTGAGGCATCAAGGGATCACAAATTTAGCATTGGAGGGCATCATGGAGGGTAAAAATCGTAGAGGGAGACCAAGAGATGAATACACTAAGCAGATTCAGAAGGATGTAGGTTGCAGTAAGTACTGGGAGATGAAGAAGCTTGCACAGAATAGAGTAGGATGGAGAGCTGCATCAAACCAGTCTCAGGATTGAAGACAATGACAACGACAACAACAACAACAACATGATTTTGGAATCAGCTGAAGGCATTTTTCCTTCTACACTTGTTGTGATATATAGTAGAAACAATGTTTTTTATCCTTATGATTATTATTGAATTGTTGTGTGTGTTTGCATATTCAGCAAAGCATGATATTGTTTACAATGTTTGCATTCTTTGCAGTATTAGGTATGTAATATATGTATTGGCTATCTATGCAAACTCCCAGTTGGAAGTCAGTTTGCTATTAATTCAGATAGAACACTGCTGTATAAATTTGGATCATGCCTTACGACATGTAGTCTGTGGTCTTGTCATAATGCTATGACATAATCTCTTCTGGTTTTGTATTTATTATGACTCCAAACCACCTTCCCCCCCCTTGCCACGACCACTTAGTCACTATTTATCTTACTTATATCCTTGACCATACCTCCTCACCTTCCCATTGCTCTTGCACCCCCCCCCCCCCCTCCCTCCAAACAAACTTTGTGTATATGAAATTAGGTCAAATCTGTTGAAGAAATCATCAGCCAAATCATGAGGATGAAGACACAGCATGGCTTCCATTCTGTGGTGCAACAGACTACATGAGGCAGTATATAGGAATATAACACAATATTTTCACACAATTTCAAATTAATTAGCATAATTAAGCAATGAATGGAAGCATGCACTTCGGAAAGAAAAATTACAGAGAAAAACTTCACATAGTTCACCATCTGTTACAAGTGATGGCACTGAAAGCTATGCTGAACAGCTTGCAAAAAAGGTGACCTATGGATGCAGAGAGTTTTGCTTTAGCATATGCTTTCTCCATGATGTAATTTAGCCAATTGCATTGTGTCCGCTGGACGTAAGTGTGAACCTCATTAATTTTATGACAGTCAGACCTGGCACCTGACAATGGAGATGGAGGCAGTAATCAAAAGCATGGGATTCTATTCAGATTTGGTGTGGAATCTTATGAGAGAACTTTTTATCCAAGTGAGTAAGATTATTGTGTAAAAGTGATAGTTTGACATCTTACAGAAGCCTCCTCATTGTCTTTGAGTTCACACTCTCATGTCAATATATTATTTTTATTATTATTCTGGATTTACAATGTGAGTACATTTTTCCAGCACCTATTCTAGATTACAGTAAGTCACTAATTATTGTTCTCCACTCTTCTCTATTTGTCCATAAATCTTCAGGAATGTTGTTCTTCCACATTGCTGACTGAACTCCCTGTATCCATGTATCAGGTGGTCGTCCCCTTTTTCTTCTTCCAATTGGTACCCAGTCGATTATGCATTTTGGTAGCCTTTCCTGTTCCATTTGTCTGATGTGTCCATACCATTTAAGTTGTTTGTGCTCGATGAAATCAATAATTGAATTTTTACATTTCATCTTGTCTCTGATTACTTCATTTCTTATTCTTTCTCGTCTTGATATTCTTGCTGAACGTCTCCAGAAATCCATTTCTGTGCCTAATAATTTTGATTTCAGTTGCCATTTTGTTGTCCACACTTCTGAACCATATGTAATAATGCTCCTAACTATTGTTTTAAAAATCCTTATTTTGGTATCAGTTGTTATGTGTTTGTCCCAGAGAATTCCATTCAATAAAGAGATTGTCGTCTTTCCAGAATTTATTCTTGATCTAATTTCTTTGTTCTGTTTCCCATCATTTGTAATTTTCACACCTAAATATTTATATTCCTCAGTAGCTGTTATTGTTCCCATCCCTTCTTCTAATATTAAGTCTCCATTCACTCCACCAATTACCATGTACTTTGTTTTATTCATGTTTACATTTAGACCTGATTTTTTATATTCTTGAATCAATTTTCTGGTCATATACTCTATGTCCTCATAGTCTTGGGCTATAATCAGTTGGTCATCTGCAAATTGTAACAAGTATATTGTTCTATCATTTATTGGTATTCCCATAGCGTGTCATTTTTTCTTCCAATTCTGTAAAGTTACTTCTGTATATATTTTATACAATGTATGTGAGATGCTATATCCTTGACGTAATCCTTTTGTGACTTGGAATCCATGTGATAGATATTTACCAATTTTTATTTTTGAAATAGAATTTTTATATAAATTTTGAATTGCTTTAATTATTCTTGGATTTATTCCTATTGATATTAAAGCTTTCCATAAACTGGATAAAGGCACACTATCATAGGCTTTTTCTATATCTATGAATACTAAATGTATAGGTTGTGCCCGAACCATTTTTTTTTTTCAATAATTTGTTGTAGGCAAAAGATATGATCAATTGTTGATCTTCCAGCTCTAAAACCTGCTTGTTCTTCAGCCTCCTTTTCTTTGTATTCTTGTTCTAACAAATATTTAATAATTCTTCCATATAATCTACTGAAGGTATTGGTCACTGTTATTCCCCTATAATTTTTACACTCCTTTTTTATGTATCACTGAAATATATCCTACTTTCAAATCATTTGGGACATCTTCCCCATTTAAACATCTTTCGAAAAGGTTTCTTAACAATTCCATTAATTTCTTTGTTCCTAATTTTAATAATTCTGCAGGAATACCTCCAATGCCTGTAGCCCTTCCATTCTTTAAAGATTTTATTGCAGTTTTTACTGTCTCTATTCCCAAACGGATGTAATTCTCTGCTTGTAGATCTATCATTTCATTATATTCAGGGTTTCCCAAGTATTCTTCCCTGTTTTCTGTTAATAAACTTTTAAAATATTTTTCCCAAGAGTCATGAGTAATATATTTAATATGTGTTGTTTCTTTGGAATTCCTTCTTAAATTTTTTATAGTTTTCCATGCTTCTGTGTTTCTTTTACCACCAATATAGGATTCAATTTTTTGACATGACTGTTCCCAAACTTTGTTTTTTGCTTCTGCAACCTTTTTCCGGATTTTCGCTTGTTGTGCATTAAGCTCTATTTTATCTTGAAGATTTCTGGTATTTAACCATTTTAAATATTTTTCTTTCTTTAATTTCACTTCCTTTTTAATTTCTTCATTCCAGTAGTATAATGGATGGTTTGTACGTGTTTCTTCTGTTTCTCCTAAAGCTTCCTTGGCGGCTTCATGTAGTTTATTTACAATATAATGATATTGATCTTCTGTATTATCAAACTCTGTTTCTACCAGTTTTTCATCTAATCTCTTTTGATATAAAAATATTGTGCTTTCATTCTCAAAACTATTCAAATTATATTTAGGAATTTTGATTTCTGTTTGTATATTTTCTATAGGACAATTTCGATTTTCTTCAGTGCTTTTTCCTCTGAAGGGGAATAAAAATTTGGAATTTACCAAATAATGATCGCTAAGAGTTACCCCTCTATATACTCTTATGTCATGTATTTTTATCCTCGTTTGCTGTTTAATTATAATATAGTCTATTATTGATTTTTGATTCAATGTATCTTTATGCCATGTGTATTTATATATTTCTTTATGTTGATAAAAGCCATTTAATATTTTCAATGAATTTTGTTCACAGATATCAATAAGTCTATTACCATTATCATTCATAACATTTTCTCCAAATGGTCCTATAATTTTATTTTCCAATTTTACTTCCAGTTCTACTGTTAAAATCCCCTGCAATAATAATCTCCCTGGTTTTCCCGATATCCTCTATGATTCCATTTAAATTATTATAGAAATCATCCTTTTTACAAATTGGTTCATCTTCGCTTCTTCCATATACTCCTATAATAGTAATTTTGTATCCATGAATATCAATATTAATTTTAATCAGATTTTCATCAATAGGTTCCCAGTTTGTGACCATTCTTTTGAATTTGTTTTTCATCAATATCGATATCCCCCGTTTTGCTCTTTGGTTTTTTGGGACACCACTATAGAAATGTGTATATGATCCTATTCTTTCAATACCTCGTCCTTTTTTCTTAGTTTCTGGGAGTATAATAATATCTTGATTTCTAGCCTCCATTTCTTTAATCACTTCTCCTACTTTATTTTGTAATCCTTGTATATTCCATACACCAATTAAGACAGTCCGTTTTCTTAGCCTTTTTTGTCTCCTATTATATCCGTCCTGCTGTAATCTTATAGGCTTTTTAACCAGTGAGGTTTTTCCAATGAATGGGGAGTTGGCCCATCGCATTAACCCCCAACCTGGAGGACCAGGTAATTTTTGCTCAAGGTTTCCTTCCTTTAGCCTTTGGTAATCCAATACCTAAACTACAAGGCAGTAGTTGCTAGTTTTGGTCCACCCCGGGTATTTTATTTCCCCGGTACCCTCCATATCTGGTGGGCATTCCCCTATCCGCCACCTGGGGAGGCGCCCGATGGGAGACTAGCAACTCCACAATATATTAACCCCCTAATTTTATTCGCTGTTAATAACACATGTGAATTTAGGATTATTTGTGAAATTAAATGCCATAAGGGTCATTCCATGTCAAGTCACCCAGGCCTTGACACCAATCATGTCAGATTTTACTTCTTTTATCATCCTGAAAGCACTTGTAAATTTTTTTTGCTCTATCTCTTATAGTTTTTTTTTATAAATTTTTAAAGTTTTTAGATTTGGCGTTGTTTCAGCAGTCGGAAATCGTAACTTAAATGTGTCCTCACAACTAAAAAAATTTGTATGTTAAAGAAGACTCAAGATATCAGTATGAAATTTCGGAATAAGTGTGTGTATTATATCTAAATGTTAAAAAAATTACCATCAAGATATATTAAAATCTTACAAATGAAAAAAAAATTACAAGTAGTTGTTGGTTTTTTTTTTTTTTTTTTTTTTAGTTTTACAAAAACTGCAATATCTAGAGTCTCAGACCTGATAGAAAGCTCAAATTTGTTTTAAAATACTCTTAATTGTATAGGCTATTAGATAAAAGAAAAATTATGTTGGCTTTTTAACATGTTCAATAGTTATCTAATTTTTTAAATAATATTAATTATATTTTAAAATTAAAAGTACCAAGTGACTTAGACACCAAAAATAAGTTTTTGTCTTCTTGGAGTAACAATGTATGCTTGAATTTTGTTTTGTTATTCCTGTGTTTTGAAGTAAAAAATTATTACAGTGTTAAATAGTGCTTGGATAGTATTTTATTAAGTTTATTCGAACTTTCAGTAAGTACTGTTACTTAGTTTACAGAGATTCTTTTCCAATATCCTATAAAAGTAACCAGAACAGTAATCAGACCAAAAGTGAAATCAGTATGTCAGATATTCAAACCTGTAGTGTAGGGTTATTTAAAAAATCTGTTTCCAAACAACCTACACACCTTCAAAAAAGTTACAACCGGTACCTGAATTGAGTGAAGAAGAAAAAAATTTGATCCACTTATGATCTGGAATTAATCTGTGTGAATTTAAGAATATATGTTCACACCACAGCTACTACTTTTTAAATGCTTTTGAAAAGTATCAAACATGTGTAGACCCACTAAAAAAAAAAACACAAAAAGCCCATCAAAAGTCGTTGAGAAGTGTAGGCTTGGATCTTTCTAAACAATTACTGACAAAAAATAGTAGCATAAAATGAGTTGAAGTCAATGAAAGTGAAACAGATGATGAAGTCATGGTTGAATTAGAATAATTGGAATCCAGAAATGAATCCCTCGTACAAACAAACATTGCTCTTGATTATTTAGGTTTAACACCGATAAAGCTTCATGACTTGTCAGAACAAAGTAAAGGGTCTTATTTTAAAAGGAAGGTTAGTAGTATTGAAAAGACTGCAAAAAAGGCGGTTTCAAAAGCATTAAAATATGATGCACCAAGTTCTGATGATGACGAAGAAGATAAAGTGTGGTTGAGAAAGCAAAGGATTTTGATGTAATGATTTCTCTTATGAAAGAGAAGATGTCATCTGTTGGAGGTCTAGAAAAATCCAGATTCTTGGAGTCGAAATAAAGTGATGAAAGAATTTAATGTGAGTGAGTACATGGTGCGACAAGCTAGAAAGCCAAAATCTGAAAAGGGTATTTTGGAAACTCCTGGTCCAAAAAAAGGTAAAACTCTTTCTGAAAATACAGTAAGACTTGTAACAGATTTTTATGAAAAGGATGAAAGTTCCAGAGTGCTACCTGGAACAAAAGACAAAGTAAGTGTTCAAAAAAATGTGTACATGCAAAAAAAGACTCATTTTGTGTAACTTGAGAGAACTCTATCATTCTTTCAAATGGGATAATCCCGAGGTAGAAGTAGGATTTTCAAAATTTTGTTTCTTGAGACCTAAATGGTGTATCCTTGCTGGTGCTGCAGGCACACACACTGTATGTGTATGCAGTATCCACCAGAATGTTAAACTATAATTGGATGCTGTGAAAATTGAAGAATCTTATAAAGACCTAATTAAGATGCTTGTGTGCAACACGGAAAACCAAAACTGCATGCTACAACATTGCAACAGCTGTCCTGGAAATGCTGCACTAACTGAGTACTTAACTGAAAAACTAAGTGAAGATTATGATTTAGAAGAAGAAATTGTAATCAGTCAGGGCAGAAATGATTAAACAGTCTATCAGTGTTGAAGACTACATTTCTTTATTGGTTAGGTCATTGGAAAAGCTCACCCCGCACTAGTTTATAGCAAAATCCCAATCAGCAGCCTTTAAAAGATTGAAAGAAGACCCACCACCCAAAACAGCAATTATTGTGATGGATTTCAGTGAAAATGATTCCTTTGTTATACAAAATGAGATCCAAAGTTACTGCTGGAATAGAGGTGGTTGTACTCTACACCCAGTTGGAGTTTTCCTAGGAAATGAGGAAAACAATGTTTTTTGTTTCCAACCACTGTTTTATTAGTGATGACCAAGAACATGACACTGGTTTTGTTAACTTCGTACAAAAAGAAATTACAAAGTGGCTGTCATTACATCATACTGACATTGACTCAGTTCACTACTTTACAGATGGTTGTGCTGGGCAGTACAAAAATAGAAACAGTTTTAAAAATTTGACTGAACACTTGAGAGACTTTAATTTGAAGGCCCAACACTCTTTTTTTGCAACAAGTCATGGGAAGTCAATTTGTGATGGCCTAGGAGGAACTATTAAAAGAATTTTAAGGAAAGCCAGTCTACAGCTTTCAGATGAAGAACAAATAATGACAGCAATCAATGTGTACAAGTTTTGTGAAAAAAATATTGAAAACATTCATTTTCACTTTACTGACAAAAAAGAAGCTGATTTGCTACGGTTAAAACTAGAAAAACGTTTTTTCAGCAACCCGAACCATTCCTGGAACAAGAAGTTTTCATAACTTCAAACCACTTCCAACAAACAACCTTGAAATTAGAAGGACTACAGATAGTGTAAAACCCTCCTTAGTCTTTTCTTTCCATTTTTCTTCTGATTGGGTTCGTGTTGAACCATGCAAATCATGATGGTAACTGGTACTTTGGACAGGTAAAAACAATATTCAATGATGAAGAAGATGCAGAAATTCTATTTCTACATCCTTCAGTACCAGCTGCATCATTTTATTGGCCTGAAAGAGAAGATTCTTGCATAGTGCCTTTGGAGCACATAGTCTGTGTAGTAGACGCACCTCAATCAAGCGGCACTGGAAGAATGTATTACTTCAAAAAAAGACTGTATAAAAGAACTGAAAGCTCTTGGATGAAGTGGAAAAACAGTTTGAATCAGCATTAATGTTTATTAAAAAGACAAAATTACTCAAAAATTGAATGTTTCAAGCAATCAGTTGGGTTATACATAAGTGTTGTAAGAACACTATCTTTGTACATAATTTTAATGTCATCTACTATAATTAATAAACATGTTAAAAAGCCATCATTATTTTTGTTTTATCAAGTAGCCTATATGTTTAAGAGTAAATTAAAACAAATTTGAGCATTCTATCAGGTCTGAGACTCTAGATATTGCAATTCTTATAAAACAAAACATCCGTTAAAAAAAAGAAAAAAATACATATACATAATTTTTTTCATAGAAAATATTAATATATTTTAATAGTATCATTTTTATCTTCAAATATGTATAATAAATAAACTTGCTGCAAAAATTCATGATGTTATCTAAAAGAGTTTTTAAGATACGCAATTTTAAAGTTTTGAATACAAATTAAATTTACCATTTCCGAAGGTTTGGAAAACGCAAAACATAAAAACTTTAAAAATTTATTTAAAAAAAAAACTATAAGAGATACAGCAAAAAAAAATTTGCAGGTGTTGTCAGGATGGTATTAGAACCATTTGAGCCAAATTTCATGAAAATCTAAGGAGGTGGGTGTAAAATTTACTTTTTATTGGGTGATTTGATATGGAATGACCCATAATTGCATAGACTGTTTGCACAGACTGTTTGCACATTGCATAGACTGTTTCTCTGCCTGGGGTTCAAAATAGAAATTTACATTCTGGTGCAAAATCAGAATTTTATCCGTGATGGATGGTGCTGATCTCCATGACTGTTCCTTTATTCTACATCCTGTAGTCTAACAGGTTGCTGGCAGGCATCAGACAGAAAACTGGAAACTCCAGATATTAAATAAATGTAATTACTTTTCAAACAGTGATTTACTGCCATATGGAGTTCTACCGAGCGAGGTGGCGCAGTGGTTAGCGCACTGGACTCGCATTCGGGAGGACGACGGTTCAATCCTGTCCACGGCCATCCTGATTTAGGTTTTCCGTGATTTCCCTAAATCCTTTCAGGCAAATGCTGGGATGGTTCCTTTGAAAGGGCACGGCCAAATTCCTTCCCCGTCCTTCCCTAACCCGAGCTTGCGCTCTGTCTCTAATGACCTTGTTGTCGACGGGACGTTAAACACTAATCTCCTCCTCCATATGGAGTTCTGCTCCACAGTCAGTCACTGCCAATGGGTCTGAAGATGACCACATAAGTGATCGACGCCAGTCACCACAGAGAAATTCAAATTTGATCAAGAATGATTTAAAGTAAATTATCCAAAATAAATATAAAGTAAAAGAGTATCTCATTAGCCTCCTCTCCTATAATTAATCATGTTTGGACTCAAGGATGCATGTACTGGATAACAGTAATGTTCATATTAAACAGATATTTAACTTTACAGTTATATGAACACCTGATGGTGCTCTCTAAAAATTATAAAATGGTTTGAATGAACTATTAGAGGAAACAACAGTTGAGTAAAAAACTATTTCTAGCTTTCTGTACTTGTAGTTCCTTCCTCTGGGAAGATTGGGAATGAGGGGAGTGTCACTCAGACCACAAGTTGAGGGAAACCCACCTGTATTGAACACTGATGGAATTCATTCTGGAGTACCACTTGAATTTTTGGGATCCCCACCAGGTCAGTTTAAGGAAGAAACCCAGAAGCTCAGAAGTGGGCTTCTAGATTTCTTACTGGTAGGCTCAATCAACATGCAAGTATTATGGAGATGCTTCATGAACTCAAGTGAGAAAACCCTGGACAAACATGTTCTTTACATAGAACACTATTGAGAAAATTTAGAGAAATGTCATACAAGGTAGCAATCACCACATACCGTATTGTAGCTAGCAGACTAGGCCCTATGTAATACAGAATACGGAAAAGAACTATGACTGAATGTCTAATACATTAAAACATATAGTATCACTCTAACGCTTTGTGATTTATTTCAAATGTTTTGTTACACATTTCACTATAACTGATAAACTGTGATTACCAGTGACACACATCTATAACAGTCTCATGATTTGGAGATGTGAGTATTGTCTAGACCTATTAATAATTCCTCATTCAGCTTTGTTTATCACAATGCCATATGAACATAACCCGGATTCTGAAAAACTAGATAAGGTATAGGAAGATGCAGTTCGTGCATAACATTGATATATAGTTCTTTGTTTACACAACAACGACCAAAATTGAAGCATAATGAGGCCTAGATTAGTCGAAGGGTGATAATTTCGTTAGTTGTGGAACTCGTAAAGTCTGAATGCGGAATAATTGTTGTGACAGACGGGCATGGCATTGACTAATATTTACGTTTGCGTTATATTGGAAGGTAACGTATTTATCACACTTCTCGCAATAAAACCTAAAAGAAAAAAGGCAAAAATCAGAAAATATACTTAATGAATAAGCATTCAAAGAATATTTTGATACATATTATGAACAATTAACGTACATAAACTGCAGAAAATGCAAGGAATATGTATGTAACTTTTACATATGTTTGGTCCGCTTTTCCGCATTTGCTAGAGCTGCAACCGGGTTAGTCTGTCACCGCATTCGCGATAATTTGCATTCGAACCAGGGTTTTACATTTAACTCCCATAAATTAAGCTCCATTGAATAATATGGACTTATTTGACGTTCCAAAATGACAGCTGTGTGCAGATCTACATGTAATGGCTTTTTAAACTACAGGTGAGCGACGTCGCTAATGTCTTACCAGAAGTTAGTGATAAACCAAGCAGAGACTGTGAAAATTCACCAACAGAAACTGTACAAAACAAAAGTGGCACTGAACTACATAGCGACGTCGCTAATGTCTTACCAGAAGTTAGTGATAAACCAAACAGAGACTGTGAAAATTCACCAACAGAAACTGTACAAAACAAAAGTGGAACTGAACTACATAGTACTTTTGTAATATCTACAGGAAATGCAGATGCTGTTTCTGACAAGCTGGAAGAGTATAAACAGTTGAATGCATTACCTAGTGGTGGACAGGAAATCGCGGGTCTAGTGCAGCAGGGGATACAACCCGTCGGCTTTGAACAATGACGTCATTCCTTAGTCATAGATCGTAATGTCTTCACTTCGAGGCATAGATAATAAAGCAGTTCTGTGTTCTATTAGAGAAGCGTCTCGCGGGCCCCGAGGAATCATGACGTCACATCATGAGATGACGTCGTCTCTCACGCTAGCCAATATCGCTGGTAGTTTTCGAAACGCGGATATTCTTTGAACATGACATGCTAATGCATTTTGTGTGTGTGTGGTGTGTGTGTGTGTAATGGCGGGTTTTGTGATTTGTGTGCATTAAAGCTTTTCAATCATGGAAAAAAATTGATAATATTTGCTGCAAAGCAGATGTTTGCAGAGGAGAAAGGATAGTTTATATTCCAGATAATGGACGGTAAGTAACTTCTGTTAGTAATCTTATAATGCTCAAGAAAAGTAAAGTGTATGGTAAATCTACAGAAATTTCATTCTTTGTGCCTATAGTATTCTGATGCATTATGTTACCCAGTAAAGTTTCTTTCAATGCATCTATGTGGATTATTTGTGGTAATGGCGATTTCTCATAACAAATGGCTTCGGTATTTAAGTTGCAATCATCGTAACTTTTTCCTGATCAAAAAGTGTGTAGTAACTGTATTCTAACGTCAGTAACCTGCACATTTGAAAACTTTTGAATGTTCAAAATTACATCATTCATCATAGTCAGTATGTTTTTACAGTAAAATAGGTATGAATTGCAATGACTGAATCCAGATTTGTGAGTGATGTAATCTGTTTTTGTAATGGATGTTTCAGTTTCTGAAGTGAAAATCCAAAGAAGAGAAGACAGCGAGAAGTAGCCTTTTGTCTGTTTCATGGTTTATAGGCCTACTGGGGAAACTCGCCATGTAAAAAACGAGTAACGCATCAAGCTTGGTACCTCTATGGTGATGTGGAAATCCGAGCGTTGTTAATAAAGAAATTAATTCAGTGTGCGTGTGTGTGTTTCTTTTGATTCCTTTATCATGTTGCTTATAGTAGACCAAATTTAATTAAAATACCCAGGTGATAATTTCAACATAAATTGGACTATGTGCATAGCTGTTTCTAATGGCTTTGCTGCTTGTCAGAGGCAAAGTATGAATATTTACCATCCTCTGGCATGTGCGTTCACTAGTCATTTATGGCAAAAGAAATCACTGACTGAAAGCATAATTTGCTTGGTAGACATAATTGGAAATGACCTTTTTAGTTATAATTTTACGTTTTTAGATTATAGTACTCCCTGAGAGATTATCTTCTGCATTTCTTCACCCTGACATGACTAGTAATGGATGTTTCAACACCAGCTTAGGCATACAGCATTAAGTGTCCTGCTCTGCTGTGAGCAGCATGGTAGTCAATGTGTTAAGCAGGCATTTAGGAACTTTGAATGTGAAGTATATGCATCTGTATAGTTGTGGCTAAAAGAACAGCTAGAATGCTAATTACTGTTTCAGGAATTATCCTTTACATAGTTAAATATGTATCTAAAAATGAATTCATGAATAACTTTGTAGTCATTTAATCGTTTGGTTTTGTAAGACATTTAAAATAAAATACTGCACACCCAAAAATAGTCTGGAAATGGCAAGGAATATCAAATATAAGTAAATATTTTTCCTCAGCAAGATAAAAGTGTAAAATTGCTGATACCTGGTTGTTACCATATCACTGCTGGCCCCAGCAGGGCAGTCTGCTGTGACCACCGGCACATTCATGCCAGCCAATGGGTTAATACACAAAACGGGGCAGTACAAGACTTGGTCCATAATTCTCATTGGTTGAAGCAACTAAAATCAAATTTCTGAGGTGTGCTGGAACTGTGTTATTGGTATATTCCCCAGCACGATTTAAAATTTTTGCATTGAAATGGCACTGACAGTGCGTAATATATTTTGCAACTGAGAATAGATACTAAAAAATTTATGTGGGAATATATTTCAAGAAACCCTTTCATACCAAACCTGATAATTATATTGACACACAAGTAAACCACCTGAATGGCACACTGGGTTATACAAGCATTAGCTGTAGGTGTATGTGTAGAATAGGTAATTTACACAGAATACTTTTCATACAAATTTTATTGTAAAGCACACTAAAGTTAAGGGAAAGGTGCAATGCCTAGATGAGATAAACTTGGACACACAAGAACTGGTTTTGCTCAGATACATGGAAAATTAACTGTAGTATTATATGACATACAACACATCTGAGGTGCAAATTTGTGGAGAGGAGAGATTGCATTTAACCTGTTGTGTATGGTGCACATTTTCTTACCGTGCTGGGATGATGTCATCCAGATTTCAAAATTAGTGGTCTAGTAATGAAACTCTCATCAGTTTTAATATTTAAAAATAAACATGCCAGAAAAAGGAAGCTAAATTAGGACTTTCAATTAAATTGCAAAAATGTTCTTGTTTTGCACATTCACTGTGAATGACACTTAAAAGCACGGTGTTAGTAGCTCTTATTGACCTTTGTGTCAGCCACAGTGAACATGTTGAAGGTTTTAAAGTAACAAAGTAGTTGTTGACATTGAGATATTAATGGATGACAGCAGGAAACAGCAATGAAATAATGTGAATTACTTAAACCAGGAATTAAACAAGTCTACATAGCTTTGAACACAGCCAAAAAATGGTTGGTTCAAATGGCTCTGAGCACTATGGGATTTAACTTCTGAGTTCATCAGTCCCCTAGAACTTAGAACTACGTAAACCTAACTAACCTAAGGACATCACACACATCCATGCCCAAGGCAGGATTCGAACCTGCGACCGTAGTGGTTGCGCGGTTCCAGACTGTAGCGCCTAGAACCGCTCGGCAACCGCGGCCAGCGAACACAGTCATTTCACACTTCTTATTCACTGAATATTTGTGTGCTATAACTAATACAGCAACCTTTTATTTTCTCATCTTTGATCTGGAACACGTGTCACATCTTACTTGTTTTCCTAGAGCAACTCTTAGGTTTACAAGATCCACATTTCAGAATTCTGGTAATTGCTAGTCCTACCTCATGCTGAAAGTGTGGGTTGATAGCTGTCTCTTCAGATATGATCTCATCAACTGCCATTTCAGAAACTTGAAGCAAAAATGTGATTATTCAATTTTCTGTCAGTGATGAATATGTCACTAGTGTATAGGTATATTCATGATGGTATAGAACAGTGCAGGGCCATCTTCTGCTGGGTAGACTAAACTGTGCACTTCACATCCAGTGCATCAATTTCTTCATAGGTAGTATCATAGTACACTACTATCTCAGACTTGATTGTTGCGATGCTCAATGAAACAGCATTATGCCTTGAAGACAATAAACTAACAGCCTTCTTAAGTTTTTGAATGAAGGATATAAGAAGTAATATATCCAAAAACAATTAAGTTTTGCATTTTGCTGTCAGGAACTCTTTTGGAATCTTTCCTTTTATTATTATTTTGTACATGTGTGGTCTTTTTGTTTCCTCTTCCCAGTTTGACAAGCACATCTGATTTGCTTAATGGGGATATTTATGGTTACAAAAAATAAATAAATATGTGGATACAATGCAACCTGCAAACCAAGATCGTCCTCCAAAACTTTACGAGCCTAGGAAATAAGCACAATGATTTGGACATAGTAGCATGTTTTAATAAACCAGATGTTTCAGTTTTTACTGAGCATTGGTATACCAAAAAAGAATCTTATTATGCACCCATTAACAAAGAATTTCTGCTCATCTTTCAGTAGGGATATCAAACCTTATGGTAATGTTGCAAAAAGTGGCAATAATTGGTGCTCAAAGATGTAATTCCTACGTGTTGAAGGTGTTACTCAACTTTCTGCGATAAGCTGTAGATGGGAAAGGAAACATAATTTTAGATATAGACAGACCTCCATCTGAAATTACAGATTTGTTTTAGCTAATCTCTATCAGTTGCTTCTAGAGAAGATAGTAAATACTAAGGGAAAACGGCTGGTAATTATGCTGATAATTATGCTGATAATTGTTCACAGTTTAATAAAACCTTATGTAACACAAATCAGTTTTCACTCATAAGGATGGTGTGTGGCACACACAGATCTAACATTACTGATAGGTAATACAGGGTACCCAGGACTTTGTACTGGGATACTTTCTTTTGTTGATTTGTGTAAATGACAAAATACTGCTCCTCAAATTCAAGGATAGTTCTGTATGCTGATGCTACACCCATTGCATGCAAGTGTAATGATCGTGAGCAACTACAAAAACTATGAAACTGTATTACAAATGAAATAACTCAGTATTTCTATGAAAGTCATCTCATTGTCAGCACAAGATAGCAGCAGTAAAGGATTTTCACCCCACAAGACAGATTTTTAAATTCAGTTGTGCACTGGATCTGATATTGTCACCAAAGAAAACTACTACTTGGTTACAGTTAAACTTTCTATATTTAACATGTTATAACATGGAAATAAACGGTCCTTATCAGAGCCAACTTTAACTATCATATCTATAAATATTGAAGGCATATCATCAGCCAAAGAACATCTGTTATCCAACCTATGCCGTGACAAAAAATGCAACGTCCTGTGTATACAAGAGACGCATAGAGATGAGCGACAGAGACGACCAAAACTACCGGGCATGAAACTAGGTGCAGAAACACAGCACACTCAGTATGGAAGTGCTATATTTGTGAGACCAGGGCTTCAGATAATCAGTGCTCACTGCACCGTAGAAAATAACATCGAAGACATTTCAGTGGAGCTGAGTAACTGCGTGGCTACCTTTGTGTATAAGCCTCCTTTGGCTGCATTTTCCTACACACCACCCAGGAACTTCCATAACAGCAAGACGTCTGTAGTAATCGGTGACTTTAACAACCATAGTCATTTGTGGGGATACTCTGAAGATGACGAAAATGGGGAGGCAGTACTCTCCTGGGCTGAATCCTGCCAGTTGTCTCTTATACATGACAGCAAGCTACCCCCCTTCCTTCAACAGTGGCAGGTGGCAATGTGGATTTAACCCTGACCCCCTCTTTGTGAGTGAAGACATCACACAGCTTTGCTCCAAATCAGTGTGCTCGCCCATACCAAAGACGCAACACAGGCCACTACTGTGTCAAGTTCTTCCAGCAATAAGGCCACAGGAGGTGAATTTCAAACGGAGATACAATTTCAAGAAAGCTGATTGGAAAAAATTTGCTAAGATGCTGGACAAGGAGATTAAGTCTGTGCGACCTATTCCTGAAGAGTATGACAGCTTTGTTCAAACTGTCAAACATTGCTCCTGGGCATCAATTCCAAGAGGGTGTAGGACAATGTATCTGCAGGGTGTGACACCTGAAACAGCTGCTCTGCTGTACGGATACTATCGACTATATGAAGAAAACCCTTATAGCGAGGAGACTTATCTGGCTGCACAAAATACTCTCTCCTCAATCTCTGAGGCGAAGAGAGAACAGTGGATTAAACTGATGACAGAATGTGAGATGAGTAGAAGTAGTCAAAAGGCCTGGAGATTGTTATGACACCTTAACAATGATCCCTCCCAACCCAATACGCATACAAATGTGAAGGCAGACCAGATTGCATACCAGCTTTTGAAAAATGGTAAACCTGATCATACCAGTAAAATTGGGAGACGAACCCTGGAAAGGGAGCCCGAACAAGAGGGAAACACTGTGTCTCGACCATTCAGTTTGAATGAGCTCGACTCAGCTCTAAATAAGTGCAAAGTCGGAAAAGCAGCAGGGGTAGATGACATAAGAAGTGAACAGATCAAGAACTTTGGTCCAGGCGCAATGTGCTGGCTACTCGAGCTAATGAATAATTGTGTCAAGAGCGGCAAGATACCAAAATCTTGGCGGAAAGCAAAAATTATAGCTATACATAAACCAGGGAAAGACCGGGATGACCCCAAAAGCTATAGGCCAATCTCCCTGCTATGCCACCTGTATAAGGTATTGGAAAGGTTGATCCTCCAAAGAATTACAGATATGATAGAACCATTACTGATCCCTCAACAGGCAGGATTCAGACAAGGGAAGAGCTGTACAGCACAGGTGTTGAATTTGACACAGCATATAGAGGATGGCTTCCAAAGGTGGCAGATAACAGGAGTGGTGTTTATAGATCTTTCAGCCGCCTACGACACTGTCAACCACAGACCCTTGTTGTTGAAGCTATACAACCTCACCGAGGACTATAAACTAACCTGTCTAATTAGAAATCTTCTGCAGAACTGAATATATTTTGTGGAGTATCAAGGACAAAGAAGCAGATGGAGGCAGCAGAAAAATGGGTTGCCACAGGGCAGTGTACTGGCACCCACCCTCTTCAATATATACACTAATGACCAGCCGTTACCAGAAGGAACACAAAGCTTCATATATGCAGATGACCGAGCAATCACAGCACAAGATCACAGCTTTGAGAGGGTGGAGCGGAAGCTAACTGATGCTCTGAAAGAATTAACTGCCTATTACAGGGACAATCAATTGAAACCAAATCCTTCTAAGACCCAGACCTGTGCTTTCCACCTCCGAAACAGACAGGCTAGTAGAACCTTGCAGATAGATTGGGAAGGAACCTCTTTAGAACACTGCAAGACTCCAAAATACCTCGGAGTCACTCTGGACCGTGCTCTTACATACAAGCAAAAAGTGGCTGCCAGGAACAATGTGGTTAGGAAGCTGACTGGAACAACATGGGGAGCACAGCCAGACACAGTGCGCACATCCGCATTAGCCCTCTGCTACTCTGCAGCTGAGTACGCTTGCCCAGTATGGTGCAGATCTACACATACAAAGAAAGTTGATGTTGCTCTGAATGAGACATGTCGTATCACTACGGGTTGTCTAAGAGCCACACCTGTGGAAAAACTGTACTGCTTATCCGGCATAACCCCCCCGGACATCCGAAGAGATACAGCAGCACGGAGTGAAATGAAGAAGGCATTAACATCCGAAGCCCACCCACTACATGGCCACCAACTGGCACAGCAAAGACTTGTGTCTAGAAAGAGCTTCCTTCAGAGTACAGAACCACTCGCTGACACTCCACATCAACACCGGGAGAAGAGATGGCAGGTCAGATGCCAGCATCTGGAGCAGTGGCTGATCCCGCAAGAAGTATTTCCCCCAGGCCACACAGAGAAATGGTCCACTTGGAAATCACTCAACCGCCTGCGTTCTTCTGTCACAAGATCCAAGAGTAATCACGAGGGGTGGGGCTTCCAGGTGGGCTCTCTCCAGTGTGACTGCGGAGCTGCCGTGCAGACGTCAACACATCTACTACAATGCACATTACCTCCAACTGTGTGCACCATGGAGGACCTCGTAAACGCTACACAAAGTGCACTGGACGTTGCAAATTTTTGGGCATCCACTGTATAGATTAAAATTACCTTATGTTTGACAACACAATCTGAGTCTAATCATTTATTTCATTCTTGACTAGTTTAATTTATAAACCATAATGTATGTATGTATGTAGTAATGTATCTAATATTGTTTTTTTTTGTTTGCTTCTGACATGATAAATAAATAAAATAACATGGAAACTAATTACTGTACAAGAACATAACTTGGTAGCATTAATGTCAAGGACATGGGGAAGAGAAATAATGCAGAATCAATTCAATTGAAACACATTTAATGTACTGCTACAGTACACCACACCATTAAATACCAGTACCATTACTGGTGACGGTGATGGAGGCTGTTATGAAAAGCTTCCGATATTATTCAAATCTGATATGGCAAGTTAACAGAACTTTTGATCCATGTGAGTAAAATTATTGTGTAAAATCGATAGTGCAGCTTCTTACAGAAGTCTCTTCAGGGCCTTCGGAGTCTTCACTTACATGTCAACATATTTACTCCCTAATAGTATTTGTTGTTCATAATAGGGGTAATTTGACTCTGTTCAGTGAAATGAACTTGCAAAATACTGGAAGGAAATGGAATTTCACATTCTGATTGAAAGTCTTTAAGAGGTTGCTGCAAGACATCAGGCAGAAAACTGAAAATCTTAAGATATTAATAAAATACAAAGTAAAAAAATTATTTTATTAGCCTCTCCTTCTATAATTATAATTAAACATAATGTTCTTACTCAAGGATGCATATGATAGTTAACACTAAGGTTCAAATTAACAGGGTTTTAATGTTACCATTATATGTAGGGCTGCCAGTACTCATTGTAAAATTCTGAAATGCTTTGTACAAAGTATGAGAGAAACACCACTTGAATAAAAAAACCATTTCTAGCTTTCAGGGTCATTACTCCCTTCCTCTGGGAAGATGAATATGTTTTGTGACTGGAAATGAGGGGAAGATCACTTAGACCACCTGTATCGAACACTTATGTGACACATTCATGAGTACTGCTCCAAAGTTTGAGATCCAGTCAGATTTAAGCAACACATTGAAGCAACTCACAGGCTGGATGCTAGATAGGTTACCAGTAGTTTCAAACTGTGTGCGAGTATTATTTTGTATAACACTATTGAGAAAATTTAGAAGGAATGAGAAATCAGGGCTCGGATGATAGACAGCCTTTCTTCCCTCTCTCTATTTGCGAGTGGAACGGTACCATTTGGTTGCTTGTGTAGTATGTATATACATAAAAATACGGAAGAAAATTGTGACTGCCTACTACATTAAGAAGTAATAGTTGAACTACCCTAAAGCTTCGTGATTTACTTCAAATGTTTTGTCCCACTGACACACTCTGACAATCAGTGACTTCCATCTATAGCAGTCTTACAATTTGGAGATGTCAGTATTGCTTCGATCAATTAATATTCCCTCATTGAGCTCTTTTTATTTTAAGATCACATAAACAGGATTTTTGAGAAACTACATACAGGAAGATGTGATTGGCATATAGCTGTTTGTTTACAGAAAAACAACGATCAAAATTTAAGCATATCGGTAATGCACACAGGGCAAGAGCACATATCTGGGCAAGAGCACTATACTGGATTTCGCCCCCTTTTCCCTAGAAATCTTGACTGGAGTAATAACTTTATTTGTAGCATAGTCTGAGGTCTACATTAGGTTGAAAAGCAATAATTTCCTTGACAGTTGTGGAACACAGCGAATGAGAAATAAAGGTTGTGGTAACAGACAGACGTGAGTCTTTGCCTAATATTTGTTTGTGGCATATTTAAATGCACTTTCCCACATTTAACGCATTTCTCATAATAAAAAAATAAAACTACTAGGTCATCCCCAAAAAACATATATTAGAAAATGAACAAGTATCCGACGTGTTTTGATGCATATTACGTACAGATATCGTACACAAACTGGAAAAATGCAATGGGCGTTCCACTACGCATCCTTTACCATATTTGATTCGTTTTTCCGCATTTGCTACTTCTGGTATGGGTTCAAAGACAAATTCGTGCTGCAAACGTCTCAGTGGTAGTTAGCCTACATTAGTAAGCTGCAGTTAATGCGTTAAAAAACATTTAGATACATTGTCCGCAATGCGTAATATGTGTTATGCTATAAATCACTCTGCCTTTCGACCAATAATTTGTAATGAGTTGGTTTCAGTCAATCACGTACGGCTCTAATATGTAACCTTGACTACGCTGCGGATTTATCATGTCACCATAATACAGATTATTCGCATTTAAACCTTGTTTCTACATTTTATTCTGTTAACGGAAGCTTCATTCAAACAATCTGGATTGATTTGACATTCCAAAACAACAGCTGAAGGCAAGTCTGTATAAACAGTAAACACTGTAGCCAACGTGTGACGTCACTTACGTCAACAGAGTTGTTTACAGGTCTAGTCACCAGGCAGCGCTGTCACGCTTTCAGCCTTTTTGATGACGTCATGAAGCGATTCCTCGGGGCCCGCGAGACGCACGTATGAAGCGATTCCTCGGGGCCCGCGAGACGCACGTTCTAATAAGCACTATCATTAAAATAATTGAATGTTAATCTAAAAGCGATCCCTTGATATTCGGTGCATCATTAAATGTGTGATTTAATTAACTTAATTGTTTGTTTTTTATTCGTCCGGTACTTAATATTTTTCGTAATGATATTGAGGTAATGTGGATTGTGTTTTTTTGGCTTTTTTTAAAAAAAAATCTCACGAGATAGAATAAACTGATCCTACTTTATTCAGCAATCAAAAAAAACTAAACTAAAACATAACAGCTTTTGCTGTTATCTTTCCATTTCGTTTTTTTACTGATTGCTTAATAAAGTAGGATCAGTTTATTCTATCTCGTGAGATTTTTTTTTAAAAGCCAAAAAACACTTATCAGCTACTGAAGGCAGCTACAACACTACGAAGAATCGCTTCTCGGCTTCTGACAAGATATTGCTTAATAAAGTAGGATCAGTTTATTCTATCTCGTGAGATTTTTTTTTTAAAAGCCAAGAAACACTATTGCTTAATAAAGTAGGATCAGTTTATTCTATCTCGTGACTTTTTTTTTAAAAAAAGCCAAAAAACTCTTATTACGTACTGAAGGGAGCTAGAACACTAAGAAGAATCGCTTCTCGGCTTTTGACAAGATATTGCTTAATAAAGTAGGATCAGTTTATTCTATCTCGTGAGATTTCTTTTAAGGCAAAAAACAGTTATTAGGTACTGAAGGGAGCTGCTTAATAAAGTAGGATCAGTTTATTCTATCTCGTGAGATTTTTTTTAAGTCAAAAAACACTTATTACGTACTGAAGGGAGCTAGAACATTAAGAACAATCGCTTCTCGGCTTTTGACAAGATATTGCTTAATAAAGTAGGATCAGTTTATTCTATCTCGTGAGATTTTTTTTTAAAAAAAGTCAAAAAACACTTATGCTTTTGACAAGATCAATGTTTATCTCTCTCGCATTCCTTTGTTTCTCAACATTCTCCTCAGCTCTTTCATCTCTGCAATACATGCTCTCTGGCGACTTGTGACGTCATTGTTCAAAGCCGACGGGTTGTATCCCCTGCTGCACTAGTCCCGAAATCGCGTATCTGTTAAAAATCACAGTGATTGAGAAGTAGCAGACATCACAATAACAACTTTACAGGTTCTAACTGCGATTTCAGTCACAGTTAGCAGTCGCAAGTAGTATTTCATATTCAAAGACGTGAGCCGTCTATTGGTCGAATTTAGCACTGCTTTCTGCGATTTCAGTGACAAGTCGCAACTAAGAGTCGCAAGTAGCAACTAAAATGCGCAGTTAGCAGTGCCATCTGTTGAGCAAAGTTCATACTACGCTATTCGCTACCGAGAAACTGCGATTTCTGTGACAAATCGCAACTAAGAGTCGCAAGTAGCAACTAAAAAGCGCAGTTAACATTCTTTTCCTGGTACCATCTGTTGACCGACGTACGTACTTCGTTATGAGAGCCTTGTGCCTCACGGGATCGGTGTGCTGTGTGTGCATATGAAGGACTTATTTCAATAGTGGTACAAGTCCATTTTTGTTCATTTTGAGATACAGAGTCGTAAAGTTAAATGAGCGCTGAAAAATCTGCAGTTGAGATACCAGAAATATTCAAGCATATGGCTTCTTGCTAGAGATCAACCTATATTCATGTTTGTTTAGATCATTAATTTCAGAAGCATTGTAGACAGAAAAGTGGAGGTAATGGACTAGTACCACTATTGAAATAAGCCCTTTACATATGACGACATGCACATTCAGCATCAGTTATGGTTGGTCAAACACAGCTGTGACTCTGAAAGTATTATATTAATAAGAAGCAACATTGCCTTTTTCTCCTGAAAATATCAAGTAACTTAACAAATGTGTCTGATTCTGCTTCCAATATGACAGTTTTGCTTAATACTCCACATGCCTACAGGACTTTGCAATGTTAACACAGAGGAACTCAGACATCTGTATAAATGTAGTGAAATGAAAACAGTATTATTTTGTTCCGACACAGTTCAAGACTCGGGATAAAAGCTTTACACCTGGTGTTCTACATGGCAACTTCACACACAAGAACTTTTTGCCGACACTACTACCACCTACATAAGTAAGCTTTTCCTGTGTTACTTTCAAGTAATGCAGTTAAGCTATTCATGATTTAAATGGAAGATCTGTACTTCCCACTTTCATATCAACAGCCTCAAAATGCATATTGTAGACTTTGGGATATGTTACAGGTCAGTGTCACACCAAGATTGTGGAGAAAGGGGGGGGGGGGGCGCATGTCACTCTCGAACTAGTGTTTACCAGTAAATAAGTGGCGGAAAATTACGGGTATAGGACGGCTTAAACATGTGGAAAATGAGATTTTCATTATTCACTCACTGTATTTAACATTTATTATTCCTTTAAAATCGCACAACTTCAATAAAACACAGTTTAATCACTCATCTGCACACTTATTTCACAATTATGTCACTTTTAAACTGCAAAATCTTTTAAGAGCTGTCTTGAATCTTCACGAGTCTCAACAGCCTTGATGTGGATAGATACGTACAGCAACCAGTAATCAGAGTCAGAACTGTGTCTGCAAAATCACAAGGATTATTAATAAATTTTTGCTGTCACTAATTACAAGCAATATAATTGACAGAGTAGATTGCTAAAATTTGCTCTAACGAAAGCCACTCAATGGGGTATATTTCACATTTGCAAGAACGATCTCACTGAAGTAATTAAGTCCATCGAAACACTTACAAACTAACCTCTCGTCTGACGAAAACGGTCTAAAGACACAGTGGCAATTTCTCCAGATCTGTTGACAATGATATTTTGAGTTATCACTTTACTGAGTGACTGAAATGTAGTTCGCGTACCTATGAACATAATATGTTAGAATTCATTTTATAAACACGAACTATTACGCTACTGTATGGCTACTTACATATTAATTACACTATTAATATTTTCACAGTTGTTTCTTTAATACAAAATTAAAGCCAACGGAAGAACAAACGTAAAACATACTTACCAATGACAGGTTTGTTGAGATGCAATTTTCTGTGTGGACAGATGTAACTTTTCATACGGTGGTTAAGTTGCAGGAGTCACAGAAATCGCAGAAGTAGCAGAAATCGCGGAAGTAGCAGAAATCGCAGAAATAGCAGTGGCGGAGGGATACACGACCTAGGTTCCTTAACTGCGACAAATCACAGTTAAGAATAACAGATACTGAAAAGTAGCATTCACAGAAATCACTGATATCGGAAAATCGCAGTTTAGCCCATCACTAGCATTAACAAAGACTCCTGAAAAACAGACGGTAAACTTGAACGACAATGAGACTAAAAAAAGTAGATCAAAGGTGCTAGTTGGGAAAGATGTGACAGAGAATGAAGCAGCTTATTCTAATCTACAGAAATTAATAATTGAATCGCCTGTTCAAGTTACGCGAACTAAAACATGTGCCTTTGCCCAGGCTGTTGCAACAGCTGCTGCTACTACTACATACAGCAGACAAAATGGCCAGGCTGCAGCTACAAAAATTCAGAGTGCTGTAGAAGCAGAAAGTGAAGGAAACAGTAAAAGTGAACTAGGCTATCATGTTGTGTGCAGCACTGGTGAAGCAGAAATTGTGTGGACATTGCAACGTGAAGTTTAACTTATTGTGGGCATTGCTGAAAATAGTAACTCAGATGCAAGTGACACAGGAACGCACTTGGACTGGATGGGCTGTTCCAAGAGGAAGTGCATGTATGTGTCCATACTGTGATCACTGTGCCAAACTTTCACATCTGTTAACAGTCTAAATATACTCTGTCAATAGAGGTCATTACAGTTCTCGTCACGAGGTGGCACTGCTACATACGTTCTGTCTCCCTGATGACGTCATGAGCCTCAACCAATCAGCAGACCCAATTCCCTGGCGTCCCCTAGACGCAGGTGTAGTTGCGCAGACATTTTGCGCAGAGCGCAGACAGATCTTTGCGTGTGGACGGGCCTTTACACGGACGAATCGTATGATCCATTAGATTGCCTGGGATTTTAGTCTGTAAATAACCAACTTTCAAGTTTAATGTAATACTGAATTAAGAAAAATGTACGGGGATCTTCCAATCAGCCAAAGCAGGTTAGATTACGCTACATTTTTAACAATTTCAGAATTCAGCCGCAATGCCGTGATGATCAGCACACCGTTGGCGACACTGTCCTCGACGTTCCTGTGTTTAACATCTCTGGAAGTCTGGTTTGAAAGTTCGTGCGAGTACAGTGCCGG
Source organism: Schistocerca nitens (assembly GCF_023898315.1). Lineage (NCBI taxonomy): Eukaryota > Metazoa > Arthropoda > Insecta > Orthoptera > Acrididae > Schistocerca > Schistocerca nitens. The sequence continues at coordinate 144,237,951 of NC_064625.1, forward strand.
TGTGTATGTTTTATTAGGTATAAATCGATAATTCTGCTGTGATGAGGTAAGTTTAGTAATCACGAACAGCCATTCATGCCATGACTTTACGTCATACTGTTATTTTATCCTGATATCACACAGATTTATTTTTCAGGTTAGCCGGTTTTTGCCTTCAGCAACACTGGAAAGAATCCTTTATTTCACTACGGTAGTGGGTTATACCCAGACTAGCTAGAGCTTGACGCTTTATGTCTCAGTAATAATAATAATAATAATAATAATAATAATAAATAATTGTTCTTAAAGCCCTTGATTTCACAAGTTGCCAAAAGAACTAGTGACCCCACTCTTACAACAGATTTTGTCACGTAAATACACCAAACTCCAGCATTAAAACTTCACAACGTGAATAGAGAGAGGCGATGCGTTAACTGAAATGTGTATTGGGAAACTGTAGTCTGGACATGTTATTTTGTTGACATTCAGTTAAATGTAGTTTGTTGCAAAACATACGGGGTGAAAGGTAAAATGAATTTGAGTGCATCAAAAATATTTATTGTAGAGTCTCAAGGTCATCTACGCAGGACTTTGTTGAATAAATTAAAATTTTATGCTGAAACGTAAATGGGAATTTGTGAATTGTTTACCGAAACTCGGTTGTCCTGTTCCACATGGTAGTGTATTCCGAGATGGAAATTTTTATTTATTTTCATTATACTAAAGAGCACATTTGCAAATAGTATACCACAATTAGTTGCGCTTGGAAATCAGGTGAAATAACCTTTGTTAATTCATGATGGTAGGTGTAGCAAGAATGGTCAATTTCTGAATCGTGATTCACCATTTGTTTAAGCTAAAGTAAGTTTCAGTCGTGATATTTTAAGAGAATGGAAGGCTTGAGGTCAAGATAAAAGATCTGGAAGTATGAACATAGGTAATAAAGTAATTTTTGCTGCATTGTGGAAATAAGTCTCCCACAGATATACATGTCCAGTACTAATTTTATCCAGCACTAATTTCAGTCTTGCACAATGATAATTTTTTTAGTAAAAGGTGTTATGTTACTGCAATTAATGTTGCTTTTTGTAAAGAAATACCAGAAGTAGCCTGTGACGCTGGTGTAGGCTTCACCTCTACCAACTGATGCTGTTTCCGATTGCATTGAACACACCTTGTCTTGTAAATCCATTATTGAGGATCTTGTTGAGGGTGTGTAGGGTGACAGTAGTTAGTCACTGGTATTTCTTTCTTACTTTCATCTTCATTCCTGCAATTTTTTTTACCTCCAGTGAGACTTTTGTTTACAAAGTTCCGTGACTTTTTCATGAAGGAATGTGAAATTCGTGTGCAGTGTAAAAGACTGGCAGCTGGTGTTGGTGGATTGCAACATTGATATAGCTAATTATTGTTGTTGCGCTAGTGATCTAAGTAAATGGTCACTTTTTTATGTTAATTATTTCCTGGTTATGTCTACATGGAAGTAAACAAATCCAATTTTCATTTGAGTGGATTAATTTTACCTTGATTTATTGGGACATTGTCAGTGAGTGAGTGCTGGTGTAGTTGCCTCAACAGTGAGAGGAACCACACCTGACGAAACTAAAATTCTAGGTTGTCAGTCGCACAGAGACAGACACAAGCTAACAGTTAACAACTTAATACTGACAGCAGCATGTGTAGACAGAGCAACAACTTTCAGGAGACTGACTTTCATTCCCTTTTTAATGATAGCTATGAAACTTTGTCTGCTATCGCCTCCCATCTCTGCCTATTATCACTGTCATCAGGTTGCCATCTTCTACAGTGGCATGGTTCACATGTGACACACATCCATGGTTATATTGATAAGAACATTAGAAGTCACAAATTATAGATGGTCGTAAAGGTCTAAGCTCTGTGGCTATTGTGTTAAAGATGTCAGGTTTTGAAGTTGAAAATGTCAAAGTTGATCTGCTCCTCCTAATATAGTTCACTAATGTCTTAGGGCATTATAGTATGCTGAGATAATGGGCGTTTGTTGAACAGATGTGTGTAATTTGTATAATTTGTGGTGTCAACTGTAGGACCTCTGATAGACAGTAGTTTAAACAGGCATACTGATTACAACTTCACAGTATACATACAGACATAGTATATCAACAGTCAGTAACAATTTGAAAATAGCAGTGGGTCGACAGAAGCGTCCGATCCCACGCGTCGGCTTTGACCCATGACGTAAGGGTGCTGTCGTGTGACGTCATGACGGCGCGGAGTTTGGTTTGAGTGTGGCTGTCTCCAGTTCTGTTTTATCTTATTTTATTTACTTTTCTGATCTGTTCGTTCTATTTCGTGAGATTTTTTTTTAAATTTAAAAACACTTATTACTTATTTTAATTATTATTCCTCCAATTTCTGTTTTAGTTTATTATATTTATCTTTATGATCTGTTCGTTCTGTCCCGTGAGATTTTTTTTTAAAAGACTGAAGCATCTTTATCTTCTATGGTTTGCAGGGGTTACGACCCCTGGGGAGGTGGGTGGGTATTCATGCATGGCTGTCTTCACTTACACGTTGTAGCTACGCAAGGCGTCTAAATTTGTTTGTATTTAGTTTGCCCGCCACCCAAAACACCCCATTTCCCGCGCTTGTCCCGTTAGTGTCATTAGGCTTCTTGTGGAAAGTGTGTGTGTTTGTTTTTGTTTCCGCCATAGTTGTGATGTCATGGGTCAAAGCAGACGGGTGGGATCGGACGCTTCCGTATTTCCATAGCAATAAAGGCCATAAATATAATTCTACGAGAAGAAATGATTTACTCTGTGCATCGGTTAATATTAGTGTGAAACCGTGGAGTGAGATATTCTGCTGTAAAAAATCTTTGACCAGCTACCCACTATGGTAAAGAATTGAATAGTTAATTTTTCTAACTTCAAACAGTTTGTAGCTCTGTAACTAAAATAAAGTTTTGCTGTGGCATTTTGCCTCCCATTCTCTGAGCAGCATAAATTACCGTTTTGTTGCTTGAATGAGTGTACAGATTTCATTAGTATAACATGCACGAAGTAATGAAGAGTATTATCTAGCCATTAGCTTAATATGATGACACCGTCAGCATCACACTAAGTAACAAGTATGATGACTGCAAGTATTGAAGTATTGGGAGCTCCATATGGATTTGGGGGTTTCAGCCTGGGTGTTCTCAGCAAGTTGAGGTACGGTTGCATTGGCCATAGAAATTGCATATTGCCAACAATAAGGCCTGACAGTTTTGTCCAGCAACATTACAACCTCATGTACAACAACATTACCAGCTACTATTGCTCAGCAGTGTTTGAGGCAATACATTTCCTGGCCAGAAGTATTTGCAAGGGGCTGCATTACTGCCAGAAAATGAACAGTGGTGAGCTAGTGGAATTGAGTGCACCTCTATTACTTTTATATCACACAAGGAACAAAGTAAGATAGAAAAAGAGAAATCAGGCTTGTGAAAGTTTTATCTTTTAGTAAGTGGAATGCGTCAGGCAATTTAACTAGTGAACTGTGTTCCTGAATTTTACCAGAATGTCGGAACATTATTTTGAATCCCTCATACGAGCAATGTGTCAAAGAACGTCACATATCGATGCAAATGTAAAGAAGTGTATGCCGATTCTAACCCGATTGGCTATCCCCCCCCTATTGCTGCTGGTGAGTCTTACAGAAGTTCAGTGCAGTTCTTGAAAATCCACTGTTAATCAGTAAATCTCATGAGTGAGAAATATGCAATGCTTTGGTGGCAGTACAGAAATATTTCATGAAAGGGGGAGGGGGGTTTGAAATGAGAGTACAATTTTTATTATGTTATTTTTGTTCGCCGGAACACATCACTGTTCGCATTATCAATTCCTGCTTCAGGTACATCTGAAGATAGTATGAAACTCGTGGCATCAATTGCCAGCCATGTATATAAAGAGCTTCCTGTGCTTCCTCTTGGCCTATACAACTTTTTTCCTCACAGTCGGCACAGGTTAAGAGTTTTGAATTGTTTAGATACTTCATCAAGCATGTTGCCCAGCTCATCGGCAACAGATTGCTGACTGTTTTTTAATCTTTGAAATGTTTGTTTCCGCGTCCCATAGCTCTAGTCATAAGTGAACAGCATTTACAAAATTCATAGTTCTCTTTTTTTGTCCACTTCTCCATTGCTGTGCTCAACAAACAACTACAAAGTGCATGCAAACTTTCAAACAACATTATTGTTTTTGCCCATATGAAAGAGATAGAATACTCTAGAGAAACAACACTGCAACTAAAATTAAGCAAAGTGAGCAATCCTTTGCCATGTTTTCGGAAGTCAAAAGAAATGGTCATGGTACAGGATAGAGGAAGATAATATGTCAAACTAAATAATGTCCCTCTATTAGTGTTTAGCAGTTACAGCCAGAAGTGAAGTTATCCCCGATTATGAAGGACAAGTGCTTGATATACAACATCTTTCAACAATTACTGTAACATAGAGATATTCCACGCCCAGATGATCTACTGTGTTACATTCAGAATAAGGCTACATGGTTTGGAAAATTCAGTTTAGGATCAGTCACTGTATGGTTTAATACACCCTTCACTATATACAGGACACATCGATTACAGAAAATTCCAAAATGTGTGCCAGAGATGTATAAACCCCCCCCCCCCCCCCAGTTCCAGATAGCACAGTTCACGAGAAAACACTTCTATAAAAGTTTGCTTTTACATAAATTGCATGTAGCGTATAGTTACATTTGAATTTGAAATAAACTGTGTATTACTGGATCAAATACATAAACTCTGATTTGCAGGTCAGGTACACAATGAGCCAATCAAATATACAGCCAAATTGTTGGTTAATCACAAGTTTATGACATTAGTATTTATGACACTACCTATCTAAACTAGCTTTCTCCTGAATTAGTGTTTTCTTTCTCTGTAATGCAGATCCAAACTTCGCAAAGTGACTACCACTCATTCAAAAAAACATACCAAGATTGTTTCGTGGAGCAGTTTGTACTTCGCATACAGAAGGCTCGTATTGTAATTTGAAGTAAAAATTTAAAACAAATTGCCATCTGTTTACTGGAAATCACAGGACTTTCTGTTGGTAACCCACATTTACTAGTTTGAAAACATACTTCTTGATTAAAAATTTTCCAGAGAGCAACAAAAACAATTATTGGAGTAATGCATATTGCTGTTGTCAAAAAGTGAATCACTTACTTCATAATGCGCATAAAAAGAAATGTAATTCATAGTATCTTCCATCTAGCATGTAAATTTTCAATCATAACAGAATCTTACTATCTTATACCCGTGGCGTTTTGAAAATCTTACTGTATATAATGCAATGCTTTAAGAGGTTGTTCCATTGTCACAAAATTCTCAAAGTATTGTATGACTTGAGGCGTATTCCATGAAGAACTTGGATGAAATTGGTTTATTACATGAGCATCCAAAAACATTACTGTACACAAAACACATACATTAAAGAATGTTGCAAAACATATATTAAAATATGAACACCAGTCTTTAATCTCGAGATATACATACGCATTTATGCTCAGAGCGCATGGCAGGCACAGTTCTGAAGATAAATTCAGCAACTGTGTAACTTATGAAGCCAGACACGAACTCTCTCACTTTCAGAACAACCATGGCATGACTTACCAAACCTTGCCAGGTGATAGTATGAGTTGGCACCGCAGGGAGCAGTGAATAATGTGGCACAGCTGCTCTGTGTATTTTCTGCTTCTTCGGCAGTGTAGTCTATGATGGTAGCAGCAAGCAAAAGTGAGAGTGAGAAGGAAGCATTTAGACAAGAACAGGAATACAATGTGGCTTGGGGAATTCCAGGAATTTCATAAACTCCTTGAGAATTCTGGTTTTTTTAACCTATCACTGAAATGGAATTTTACGGAGTTTTGCGAAACACAAATTTTAAAATACGTAATATTTCAAAGTTTGGTAATTATACAAATGTTATTCCACATGAATTATCAATGTTAAAAACAATAGTTAAACTACTGCTTATGGCTGGTACATAGCGTAGCTGTGAGGAAAGAAAATTGATTATAGTGTTACGCTGCCGCCTCTCCCTCTCACCATTAATTTATCAGGTGCACTAGACACCATCTTCCTCTTCATATCCCTATACTTAGAATGTTCAGGTTGGTGCTTGTTTCCCCCTCCATGTTTGAGTAGCTACCCTTGGATGGATATTGCCTTGCAACGTGAAATATTATCCACCCTTGGTGGAAAGCACTGACAACAACATGCAACAGCTCGCAACATTGCCAATATTGTCCAGCCATGTTGCAAAATTGCCATCTATTGCAACAATGTTGACTGAAAACCTAATAAGGCCAAATAGGGCCCTTCTAAACACACCGTTAGAAATATCAAAATTTCATATTGCAGTGGAAAAGTAGGTGTTTTCTTTGCCTCTGACATAACTGTCCCTTCAGTCTTGCAAGAAGTGGATCTGTCTCCACAGGGGGTTTGAATGAGCTGCCCCTCGTTTACAACCTTCTGACCTGGTGGAAGGAACTGACCCATTCAAAAGCTACATAACAGTTTTTTGTTCCTAATTTTTAATATGTGTGTTGGTGATGCTCAGAATTTTGCCTCCGTAAGGCATGTCCTGCAATTCATTCTGTCATTTTCGATGTAAAATATCATCTCGGTAAAGTGATGTTACTCAGCATCTACATAGCTGATGAATGGTGGTTGTGACATTTTAAAGTATTTCTGTTAGTTAATGTGATCAAAAGTATCCGGACACCCCCAGAAACATAGGCCTACGTTTTTCATATTAGGTGCATTGTGCTGCCACCTACTGCCAGGTATTCCGTATCAGCAACCTCTGTAGTCATTAGACATCATGAGAGAGCAGAATGGGGCACTCTGCAAAACTCGCGGACTTCAGACGTAGTTAGATGATTAGGTGTCACTAGTGTCGTACGTCTGTATGTGAGATTTCCACACTCCTAAAATCCCTGGGTCCACTGTTTCCCAGAAAACATGAAGGGACGCGTACAGCACAAAAGCGTACAGGCAGACCTCGTCTGTTGGTTGACAGTTGAAGAGGGTCGTAATGTGTAATAGACAGACATCTATCCAGACCATCACACAGGAATTCCAAACCGCATCAGGACCCACTGCAAGTACTATGACAGTTAGGCGGGATGTGAGAAAACTTGGATTTCATGGTCGAGTGGCTGCTCATAAGCCACACATCACACCGGTAAATGCCAAAAATCGCCTTGCTTGGTGTAAGGAGTGTAAATGTTGAACGATTGAACAGTGGAAAAACGTGTGAGTGACGAATAACGGTGCATAAGGCGGTGATCCAATGGCAGGGTGTGGGTATGGCAAATGCCTGGTGAATGTCATCTGCCAGAGTGTGTAGTGCCAACAGTAAAATTCGGAGGCGGTAGTGTTATGGTGTGCTTGTGTTTTTCATGGAGGGGGCTTTGCACCCTATTGTTGTTTTGCGTGGCACTATCACAGCACAGACCTACATTGATGTTTTAAGCACCTTCTTGATTCCCACTGTTGAAGAGCAATTTGGGGATGGGGATTGCATCTTTCAATACGATCGAGCACCTTAACATTCCTGTAACGGACTGGCCTGCACCGAGTCCTGACCTGACTCCTGTAGAACACCTTTGGGATATTTCGGAATACTGACTCCGTGCCAGTCCTTAGCGACCAACATCGATACCACTTCTCAGTGCAGCACTCCGTGAAGAATGGGCTGCCATTCCCCAAGAAAGCTTCCAGCACCTGATTGAATGTATGTCTACAAGAGTGGAAGCTTTCATCTAGGATAAGGGTGGGCCAACTCCCTATTGAATTCCAGCATTACCAATGGAGGGCGCCACAAGCTTGTAAGTGATTTTCAGCCAGGTGTCCAGATACTTTTTATAACATAGTGTAATTTAGGATCGCAAGTGGTTTGGAAGTTTTTGTCATTGTTTGTGTATGTACATGGGACAGTTGGATGCAGCGCATCTTAGATGTGGGGACAGCAGTAGCAGCTTTACCACAACTTCAGCTACTGGTTAGGTGTTCAGTTATTCTGTGTTATAGTATCCTGGCTTGGAGATGTAGGGCGCTCCAAGGAAAAGTCTACCATGATAATACTGTTGGTGTCATCATAGGTGGCAGAAATAGCTTATTGTCTATAAAAGATGTATTAATTCTGTGGTTGTATCTGAAGTTGTCAGTTTGACGTTTTACAGTAAGACAGAGTATTGTGGTGGTCCCAGAAACAAATGTCAGTATGAAGTCATTGTATTTACGAGTACAAATGTATGTCACATTAACTTGAGAAGTGTTGTATTTGTTTTAGAAATTAGATGTTTCGCTGCACTGTAGCTTTTTGGCAACTACTGCAGAATCTGGAAACAAAGTAAAAACCTTCAAGGTTGGTTATCATAATGAAGTAACAAAAGTGAGCAAATTAATATCCGGGAGTTATAGCCCATGAACAACTTTTTCATCTACAACCAATGGGAACACCATGCATTTTGTAATTAAATGTGTTTTCGCGTTGTATGAAGCAAGTCTTTGACAAATTAGGTAGTTACATTTTTTGCAGAACTGAGGTCGATTCAGTTTGGACATCAATGGAACAGTAGGAGTTGTCACTGTCAAATTATGTTGTGTTCCACACTAGACACGTTGAATTTTCTTAGCACAGTACCGAACAGTGTCAGTGAGGTTTTGGGATACTGTATGTGGTACAAAAACTTGGAATATAGCATCGGAGTGAAGGAACTATCAATGTTATAGCTTATTAATGGCCATAGTACAATGTTCATTATGAATGTTCTTGGCAAAGGTTGTACAGTAAATTTTTTGTAATGCTGAGAAGTGAAAGAATATCAGTGTCACCCAAGCATATCAAAACATCAGCATTTATTTGTCAGAGAAAATCTAGATACATAACAGTACAAATGTACCAAACAGTATTTAGGTCATACATATAGGCTTTCTTTTACAATAACTATTGTGTGTTGTTTTATTTGCAGAACCAAATAATGTGGAAAATTACACAATTTTTCTCCTTTGATAGAGATGACTTTTCTGCTATTTAAAAAAAGTATGTAGTGAAAATTGTTTCTATGTACGTTCTTATTTCAGCACAGTGTCGGGTCTTTCCCTGTCAAGTTATTGTAAAACCTAAATTATTTTAGACTTAAGATCTTTAGATCTTTTATCGAAAAGTACTCACAGGATAAGTATACAGTATGAAGATGGTATCTGTTCCTGAAAGAACAGATACCATTGATGACCGTGCAGCTTCTCTAGAATGAAATGATAATTAAATCGAAACCCTTAGCTGCTGACTGGTGTGTTCATATACATCAATGGGGAAAACTGAAAATGTGTGCCCCGACTGGGACTCGAACCCGGGATCTCCCGCTTAAATGGCAGACGTTCCATCTACCTGAGCCACCAAGGTCACAGAGGATAGTGCGACTGCAAGGACTTATCCCTTGCACGCCTCCTGTGAGACCCACATTCCCAACTGTCCACAACCTACATTTGTAGTACTACTAACAGATATTTGCCCATTCACTCATTACTCACGCCAGACTAAGCTGACAATCCCGTAAGAGTCCGGGCAAAGTGTGCATTTGCGCAGGACGAGGTCAGTGGCTGAGTAGCCTTTAACTACCGGTATATGAAGATGGTATCTGCAAGGGATAAGTCGCTGCAGTCGCACTATCCTCTGTGCCCTCGGTGGCTCAGATGGATAGAGCGTCTGCCATGTAAGCAGGAGATCCCGGGTTCGAGTCCCTTTCGGGGCACACATTTTCAGCTGTCCACATTGATGTATACCAACAACACGTGTCGGCAGCTGAGGGTTTAGATTTAATTATCATTTCAAAAATATGCTGGCTCTTATGTCATGAAAATAGAAGTAACATTAAAATAACCACTAACAAGAGAGAATCCACTATTCTAAGAGCAGTGAGCGTGACAGAAATACGTTAACCCACTTGGCATTAGGAGATGACGTCACTCTTCCCGCGCAAATAGCAACATCTGAACTTTGACGCCCCATTCAGCTGACAGTGTAGATGCTATCATTCGAAATTCCTTGTAAAATCTTCGTTTGAAATGCCTTGTAAAATCTTTTGACATTCATTTCTGTCAGACATGAAAGATATTTACTGTATTTAAGCAAAGATAAGACAGTTTTTTCCCCAAATTCATCATTTGAAAAATACAGGATTGTCTTGTATTCACTGATAAACTATTGCTTCTGAGGTTAACATTATTACGCCTTGGCATTTGAGGTCACATGCAGAATAATTTTGACGACTTCTGGATGGCGAGGATGGGCAAACGATATTCTGGTACGAACAGGCTTGAGATTTTCAGATACACCGAAGTGCTTGATACAGTATCGGCATTGCTACAACAGTTACAACAGTCACGTAACATTTGACTCCCGCGACACTAACACAAGGAATACGTGGAGAGACTGTGACCTAGCCACTACATCAGTCTATTGCTCTGCTTAAAATTTGGCAGTTTTTTAAAACACAGGACGAAATAGCACTAAATTCTATCATCTTCCTAACTCTTGTTGTATTTGAACAGGTTTGCAATTAATGTTTTGATACACGTATGGACACTGCGTTCAAACATTGTTGCTGCTTTTCAATTAAAGGTAACATTTAAAAGTGAAACTATTGTCCTTAAAAAACTTGGAACCCAGATCGATATTTTTGACCATGAGAGACAGTAATAATTTACTAAGTGAGTTCCAAATGAGAAATACAGTCACTGTTCACATAGAATACTGAGTAAAAACGGCATCAGCTTTTAATCAGCTGTAGAACATGATGGTGACATTCAGATAAAACAAAAAGAAAAATTAATCCAGAATGACATTTCTCACAAACGAAATAAATCATTAAATTGATCAGTTGTTGCTGGATCAAATTATGGTGGCACGAGGCTGCATGGAGATGTCATCAACAAGTCAGGTAGATTGCAGGTGAGTGAAAGTTTTGAGAATTGGTCTGAATTGTGATTGCGATCTTTTATTTTTGTGTTAGTTGCTTTTGTCCCGTATGACTTGCACTGTAGAAGGTACTGCAGTGTGTTTCACAGTTGCTCAAGAGCAGTACTGTGAAAGGGTTGGAAGGGGGAACAGTAATACCAGGCAGCTTGGCTGAGAACTAAGTGTGCGAGAAGGAGTAGCGAGCCGGCAGCATATTACACCGTGTTGCCAACCGTCGGAATCTATACTGCGTACTTTGCCTTCTTAGGAGCATTTCCACATTTAAACTTGCAGAATTTAGCTGACAATAAAATGGGACAAATATTCAACAATAGTATTTATTTCTGGAGGAGACATAAAGGTTCCGAGGCGCCAGTGGTGTACTTATACTGAGGAGCCAAAACTTGGACCACCTGCTTGATAGTTTGTTTGTCCGTCTTTGGAACGAAATACATCACTGATTCTGCGTATCAGGAATTCGACAGTTTGTTGGCAGTTATGTTGCACGAGATGTCTACGCACATCATGATATTCGTGAAAATAACGGGCTGCCGATTTGCATAAGCGGCGATGGTGTCCGACAGTGACCCGGGTGGGTTTCGTAGGATTTACATCAGGCGAATTTAGGCACCAAGACATCAACACGAGTTCACTATAATGCTGCTCAAACCACTGTAGCACGGTTCTGGCTCTGAGACACGGACAGTTAACACCGCTGAAAGATAACATGGCCGTCAGGAAAGTGTCAAGCGTGAAGGGATGCAGGTGGTTTGCAGCTGCCAGTGTGTCTTCGGTTAATACCACAGGTCCAATGCGAGCACAGGAGAATGTCTCCCACATAGCGTAATGCTGCTCCCACCAGCGTGCGTCTGTGGCACACTGCTCATTTCGAGCCGCCATTCGCCTCGGTGATAGCGTTTGTGGAGGTGACTAGCGACCTAGTGTAACAAAAATGTGGTTTACCTGACGGGCTTACACGTTTCCATCGACTGACAGTCGAATCCCGATGATCTCGAGCCCACTGCAATCGCAATTGACAGTGTTGTTAGATCAACATCTGAGCATGCAGGCCTGGTCTGCTGCAGAGCTCCATGTTCGAGAATGTGTGATGAACGATGTGCTCCAAACCACTTGTGTGTGAACAAGTATTGTGCTCTTCTGGCAGAGATGCCACATATTACGATCTATCCTAATTTACAGGCCAGATAAGCCTCTGAATTCACATTCTGTGGTTGTCGTTAAGGTCCGACCATTTAGCACCTATTGGTAGTTTCATTGCCCTACTACCACATGAACATTAGACGAGTTCTGCTGTTTTTGGGTTACTCGTTCACAAGCTCTGCATAATAATAATAATAATAATCAGCCATTTGTCAAATTCTCATATCTCAGTGGATTTCTCCGTTTGAAGTCCATATCTTCACTAGGGTGATTACCCGTCTGTGTCTGCTCCGCTTACATAGTTTTGTTACTGCGTCACGTGCCTGCAGTGCCACCAGGCGGCATCCTATGTCGCTATGGGCACAGTGGTCATAATGTTCTGTCTTATCAGTGTATAATGCTTATATGTTCCCTGTTGCAATGTTGTCGATGCTCACCGTGATACATGACGGGAACGAAATGGGCGAGTCAACTGCTGGTTCTGTGCAGCAAGTGAGAGTGACAGGCAGACTATACATTTGGAAGCAAGAGATGATGTAGCATTCTCATGTCAGTAAAGAAGTGGAGTAGAATCCGATATATATTCGGATAAAAACTGCTGTGTTCTCAGGTTCAACGGCAATGCAACTTCAGAAATCACAACATGTATGTGATAACAAAGATACGAATTTCACAGCTCTGCTATTAGGATGATAATTAAAAATAGTGATATCACAGCAACAAGGTTAATAAGTGTAAAATGAAGAAAATAGTCCACAAATTAATGTAAACCCTTTACTTTTGTTTATTTGCTTTCTCCTCGTGTTATCAAAATGCAGACAGTCAACAAATGGCGTAACTTTAGAATACGTACAATGTTAACTTTTTAGGAAGATACTTCATGTATAAAACTGTTAGTAATTTTGGTTAGCCAGAATATGTTAAAAATAAATTTTTCTAAAGAAGCCTGTTGAAAAAAAAGGATATTGTCTTTAATTAGGGTCATCTTAGATGAATATGGTACTCCTGCAGCCGGGTACTCTTGCAGCCTGTGTATCTGACAAGCACCGCTATGTCCTAAGAAACACGTTGCGGTCTCTACACTTAACTTACCTTTTTTTCTCTTTTTTTCCTGTGACCAATTAAATAAGTACTTCTGATTTACATTTTGGTTTTCCATTTTTATATATATATATATATATATATATATATATATATATATATATAGAGTGCAGTTATACGCAAACTTCAGACCACATTGCTCAGTTTCCTGTTGTTCTTTTCAAACATACCTCTGACGAGAATTTCATACTCTTCACTCTTCATCTCTTTCAGATGACACCAGATTTCTTGGCATGACTTAACACCAGGAAATTTTTTGGGGCCAAAATACTAAAAAATTCTCTCACATATTCTGTTTTCATTCTACAATCTCTCATTGTGACGTTCAGTTATGCACAATATTTTTCTTAGTATTTATGTGTATTTTTAATGTTTTCTGTTTCTTCTGTCATAGTAAAACCCAAGCATTTGGCTCCATATAGGCATTATGCCATTGTCATTGGTCCATATTGTATTACCTGTTAATACCAGTTACCAGACTGTGCTGATGAAAATGCTTCATATTTAGCATTCATATACATTCACTTAAACAATAGAAGATCCATGTTGTAACTTCTCTTATGGTACACATCTTAAGTCAGTTGAAAGGCAATTTCGATCTTCCCTGACCAGTGTTTATTATGTCCCTGACAATGATTACTTTGTTAGCTAGTAACTGGTGACTTATAAAGCAGTTTGAACTATTTCTTTGGCATTAAAAAAGAAAAGCATTTCAGTGATATTCCTGAAAATGAGAAATACTTGCGACAAATTTTTGGTTGTTACATGAAGGCTAGTTAACTTTCAATGAGTCATCAGTGTTTTATTTTATAAAGCTGTTTACACTATTTTAATCATGAAAGATGACATATAAATTAACATAATTGGACTAGACAAAATTAGGGATTTCATAGACGCAAGAATCAACTAGAATGGAGGCTCTTTTCTAATTTTGTATTTTTTGCATCAGTATTGTTTACTATTTGTTGTAGTTGCTGAGGAGCAACATATACTTCATCATTTCTGTTGTCCCTCAGTTGTTGTGATATTCAGTCACCATAGCATGAACATTCATCCACAGTTTTCATATACCAGTAGACTTTTCATAAATTACTTGCTTATTCTTCTCTGTTTTCCTACCTTGAACTTGGACATCTTATTCTTTAGTGATATGAGCAGAGACTTTTTATCTAATACTTGATGCTTATGGCATCACATCTCAAATTTTTAGGCAAATTATCTTCAGAAGTGACATTGCTTGTGACTTTATTTGGTCTGTGATCATCTATAGATTTAATTGCACTTTGTTTGGAGTCAACAGACATTATTGCACGTGAATTGTTTCATGACTCACAGCTGCCTGTCGCCTGCTGAAAAGCACAGAGATTCCCACCGAAGGTGGGAAGCAATGCGCTTTACGCATAGCCTCCATTTCCAGGAAATAACACACGCACAAATGTGTGTGCATGTTGCACTGTTGGAAATTTGTGCACAAAGTTAGAAAGAAAAAAAAGGCATCATGTGGATGCACCTTAAGACATTTAAATTTATAGACTCTATTTGATTTTATGTAATTTGTCTTTTCAAAACTCCATATGTATTATGTGGTATCATTTGTTACAGGTGAGCAGCTTGTGCCACCATGTGACATCTGGGGACTCCAATGTTGCAGCCTTACTGGAATATGTGTGTCTCACTCAGAACTCAAGCATCACCTGTAGCAACAAGGTTTTGCTCTGCTGTGATACGCATCAGGTACTGTATACAGAACACAAGTGGCTGCCAGACACCAACCGCATCCACTGCAGTTGTGAGTAGACCCGTCAGTTCGTAACTCATACGATCAGTATGCTGTCTCAGTTGCGAGCATAAGGAAATCAGTGAATTCACTGGAAGAAACTGTAAATTGCTTTAATTAGTTAAAAGAGACAACTGAGTTTACCTCAAAATTTTTAATTTAGTTTTAATTTTCTATGTGATAACTTGTGAAGCAAAAATCTGTCAACAGTACAAGACATTTTATGCACGAGTCTCCCAACTCAAGAATTGGATCGATATACAGGGTGAAACAAAACCACCGGCAAACTTTGAGATGCTATTAAGAACCAAAACAAAAAGAAATGTCTAGTAAACATGGATTGTAAAAGGCTGAGACACACCTCTTTTACTCTTGCTTTACTTATTAGAAGAGATGTTTCACAGTATTGAAGATGAACAAGTGCTCATACCTCTTAAGTTATGCATTTTAAAGCCCATGCTTACTAGACCTTTTTTCTTGTTTTGGTCCATGCTACCACTTCTGAAAGTTTGCTGGTGGTGTTCCGGTTCAGTTGGATGACTCAAAGCAAGTCAAAATGTCTGTTGCCACTGTCATCCCTCGATTAAAAATGGTCTGAAAATGGAAATGCTATGTGAAAGCATGCCGCTGGTCATAGATGGTCATAGATACCATACGAAGGTCACTTCGTAGCTCTAGTAATGAAAAAGAACAGATATTTCCCTCCTAGACAGGTCAATGCATATGAATCTTGAAGAGTTTTTGTCAATTACCTGTAGCTTCTGGCAATTCTTGATTATTGGTCACGCAGTAGCTGGAGGAACAAATTTATGAGCACCACAACATCAATTGGACATCTACACTAATTTTACCAGTTTAAATGAATGGAAGCCATTTTCATGAGGCCCATGAGCAGTGAAATACCAACAAGCTGTTCAGAATCATTTTTTGCTTGTCTGCAAAGAAACTGAATCCATCTGCAAAGCAAAGATGATAGACTGCTCAGCAGTGAGTTTAAATACATAGTCATTCAGAAATGCTTCATAATACTGCAAAGGTGCCAGTTCCTCTTCTGGTGGTAGTGGGAATAACCCTTTCTATTCCTTGTCTTGAACCACACAGCCACTTTCCTAAATTTATAGTCAGTACACTTAAATCTACGTTTCTCACAAAAAATTTTTTTGCATCACCTCGGTTCCAAGAGTTCCGGAACCTGTACAGAAAACTGGAATAGAGATCAACATAAACATCATTTCTGCCCTTTTTATTGCTCATGAAAATTGTCCATTACATGTTGTACCACCATATGGTGAGACCTTTACATGTGGTGGTCCAGATTGCTGTACACACCTGTACCTCTAACACCCAGTAGCACATCCTATTGCATTGATGCATGCCTGTATTTGTCATGGCATACTATCCATAACTTCATCAAGGCACTGTTGGTCCAGATTGTCCCACTCCTCAACGGCAATTTGGCGTAGATCCCTCCCAGTGGTTGGTGGGGTCATGTCATCCAGAAACAGTCCTTTTCAATCTATCCCAGGCATGTTCGATAGGGTTCATGTCTGGAGAACATGCTGTCCACTCTAGTCGAGCGATGTCGTTATCCTGAAGGAAGTCATTCACAAGATGTACATGATGGGGGCGCAAATTGTTGTCCATGAAGACGATTGCCTCACCAGTATGCTGCCGATATGGTTGCTACAAATAAGTACCGCCTTTTAAGGTGAATGTATCTGTAATGGGCTTTCGTGAAACATTGTTACTTCTCCACCTACACCAAATTTCTGCCGTTGTTAATGTTTGGTACGCTTGCAAAGTTGCCAGCACTGCTCAGTACTTTCTTTTCACACTTTTTCTCATTCTGCAGCTGCCATCACCTGTTTCTTCTACACCACTTAGCAAAACAGCCAAAAAAGTCTACAAAATTATAGGTACTTGTAGAATAGTTTATGAACATTTTTTGGATGGAGAGTGTGAAACTGTATAATTTTGCAGAACTCTTAATAGTGTGAATAAAATTTAATGCTTCCTGCATTGTGTGAAGATAGTAAATCTCATTGAAGGTGCTGCATTTTTGAAATGTGTTCTGCATTTCTTTGTTCAAAGAAAAGGAGGAGAACAAAAACTTCGGTGACATTACAACTTTCGTCAAGACATTTTGAGAGAATGAGTACCTGCAGTGGAACTCGCATTAACACGTACTGATATCAGTGATAGCAATAAATTGTGCACTAACTGTTTGCTTTTACCTGATTGGCTATGATCAGTGGAAACAAATTGCCAACAGCAGCGCAAAGCAGAAGAGCTGCCAACACTGTAAGTGTGTTTTAACTTCATATTATTAGCAGCAGATTTGGCACATATACCAAATTATTTCTTTCTTTTGTTTATTCACTTATTTAGCAAGCAGCGTTGTAAAAGTATAGGCAGGATTTCAATTTTTTGTGGTTCTGTCAAATGGACATTTTATCAAAGTGTAATAAATGTCACAGCATAAATGCATAACCAGTCACTTCATGCAATTCTAAAGCTTCAACATAATGCTCTGTATGTTGTGTCAATATGTGTCAGAATGGACGTAGCGCAGTCCTCACTTCTCCTCAGATAGCAGCCTAAGACTACTGATGCGTCAGGCTGTAATCCAATCCTGTAGTGGATGTTCATTAGAGCCAAACTGTTGAGTGTATTTTTGGAAATTGTGTTCTTAAGATAATTTTTAGCCTAATCTACACCTATATCTATACTCTGCAAACCACTGAGTTGCATGGCAGAGGGTACATCCCATTGTACCAGTTATAGGAGTTTCTTCCTGTTCCATTCATATATGGAGTGTGGGAAGAATGATTGTTTGAATGCCTCTGTGTCTGTAAGGTCATTAATATACATGGACAACGATCCCAACACACTTTCCTGGGACATACCTGAAATCACTTTTACATCTGACGATGGCACTCCGTACAAGATAACGTGTTGCATCCTCCCTACCAAAAAATCAGTCCAGTCACAAATTTCACTTGATACCCCACATGATCATATTTTTGACAATAATCATGGATGTGGTATTAAGTCAAATGCTTTTTGGAAATCAAGAAATACAGCATCTACCTGATTGCCTTGACCAAAGCTTTTCATGATTTTGTTTGAGCTTCAGAATATGTTCAAAGATTCTACGAGAAATCAATGTCAGGGATATTGGTTGGTAGTTTTGTGGATCACTTCTACTACCTTCTTGTAGGCAGGAGTGACCTGTGCCTCTTTACGAGAACTGGACACCGATTTTTGTTTGAGGGATCTATGATAGAGTACAGTTAGAAGAGGGGTGTACTGGTATATAGGACAGCTTGGCTGTGGAAGTGAAAGGGTAGCCCACAACATAGGCAGACAACAGTATTCATAATTACAAGCACCCAAGCTTTAATGGTCTTCCAGCAATAAAGGCTCCCAACAAATCTCAATTAAGCAAGGACATAAACTTGGTTACAAACATATGTTAACCTTCAACCAGTGAATAACCCCAATAAAGAATTACCAATCAATAAAACGTAGATAAAGGACTGCTTTACAAGAATGCTTAAATTAAGTAAAATCATGAAAGCTAAGTTACAAATTTTATGTTAAGCTTCAAAAGTTGAATAACCCCAATAAAGAATTCTCATTTAAATAAAACATAGGTAGGAAAATGCCTTACCAAAATGCTTGAATTGTGTAAAATCATGAAAAGCTGAGTTACAACTTTTCTCACAAACTACTTAGGAATTTACAGCAAATAAAAAAAGTTTGCTCTGTTTAACCAGAAAGTAACTGCAAGTCCAAGCGACCAAAGCCACTCAGAGCGGACGACCACCCGAACGCTGGTCATCGACCGACATCCTCACGGCCCAGTGGCCACCGTGCTAAAACAGACTAACGTTTCGGTAAGCGAGCGACAGCAACACAGAAGTAACAGTGACTGAAAGTCGGCGTACGTCTTACGAAACACGGCACACCCTGAAGCGGGAGCAGGCACAGCTGACCAGCGGCCATACAACCGCGAACAAACAAATCTCACGCCGCCCGTACTAACGCATGAAATGATAGCGAGCGACAAGACGCCACGCGCAAAGCAGCAACCGTGCCTACCCCTCGACCACAGAATGTGCCCTGTCTCCTTGTCTATGGTAATACAATTTTAAGCACACAAGAAACAATTTAATAATGGCAATAGTTCAACGCAAGATCATTTAACAGTTACGTCCAGTAAAGATTTACCAATGGATTTACCTTCAAACCAACTTCCGGACCACAGGCGGAAATTAGTAAACTTGGCATAAGTTTGCACCAGACCGATAAACAAGAAATCAAATTAAACAGTTTCCAAAAATACAGTTACGAAATGCGAGCCCTTCAAGACCTTGCTATCTTACTCACAGTTATTATTAACGGCGAAACATACACAAATGAATGACAAGAAATTCACCATTGAAACCAAAAAAACACACCACAAAGGTTAAATTAATTAATTTGCAGACGAGCCAGTCACTGAAAGCTCAGTTCCACAAGATTAGGACTAACCTCGCTCGGCAGCAATACATCTGTGTGCGTGATAACTAGGTTGCCCAAACAGGACTCCAAAACCCAAAACAACAGGTCACACATTAGCTGTCTTGTTCTCGGATACTAGGCACCACCGGGCTAAGACAATCGCGACAAAAAAATCTCTGAAATTACAGCTGCCTGCAGCAAAACAAATGAGTCAGGGTGCACGAACGTAAAGCACAAGCCACTGTTCCAGCTGGAGCGTAACCTTTTCAATGCACATACGGACAGAACAACACACGTGGGCATAAAGGGAGCAGCAGATGCGTACCGAGCAAACTATACTGTGCCAAAATATGACCCACGCCACGTCCAAAAACTGGAGCAATGCTCCCGGAGCTGGTGTCTGCTCGCCGGACTGCCGCAACTCTCTGTCCCCCGGAAAGCGATGCCGAGTGCCACCTCGCTCGACGCTCCCTTTTCGGCCTTGCACGACTCTTCTCTCGTCGCCTCAGAGTGCGGCCGCAGTGTCCGGTCTTCTCTGCTGTCCGCCCCAGACCCCGTACTCGCACTCACTCCCTCGTTAGGACCCGCTCTGACAGGAGGCGCTCGCAACCGCACATAGTGCCGACCTCAACCAGAGGAGTAATAGATAGCGTCTTGTGCCAGAGAGCCGCGCCACGGCTCAAGGGGATAACTCGGATGCCAATTCAGAATAGGATCTGACAGGGATTCCATTGGACCCTGGATCTTCGTTCAGTTTTAATGATTTCAACTGTTTCTCAAGGCCACTGATACTAATACATATTTCATTCATTATTTTAGTGGTACGAAGATTAAATTGGGGCAGTTCTCGTTTGTAAAGGAGCATTTGAAAATGGAGTTAAGAATTGCAGCTTTTGTTTTCCTACCCCCAATTTCAGTTCCTCCCTCATTCACTAGGGACTGGACACTTAACTTTGGCGCTACTAATGGGCTTTGCACATGACCAGTTTCTTTGGATTTTGTGAAGTGTCATATGACAGTGCTCTGCTACAGTATCATTGAAGGCATCACGCATTGCTCTCTTTACAGCCAAACACATTTCATTCAGCATATCTCTATCTACAGCATTATGATTTGTATTACACCTGTTATGCAGTAATCTCTGTTTCTTTACGGTGACTGTATACCGTGGAGGTTCCCTCCCATTGTGAACTATTCTACAACTGGATGCATATCTATTCAGTGTGTAGTCAACTATTCTTTTAAACTTGAGCCAGAGTTTCGCTACATGCTCTTGCCCTGTGCTGAAAGTTTCATGTTCATTATTGAAATATGACACTACTGATTTTCTATCTAGTTTACTGACCATGCATATCTTTCTGCTTGTGTTAGTTGTCCTTTCTACTTTGGCAATCATTGTTGCCACAACCGCGTTGTGGTCACTGGTATCAGTTTCGATGTTTACATTCTCAAAGAGATCAGGTCTATTTGTTGCCATCAGATGCAGTTTATTTCCGTCACGAGTGGGGTACCAGTTTCCAGAGAAGGCATGTAGTAAAGTTTCACTGGCTGTCTCATCACATCCACAACTAACAAAACTGTAATTTTTCCAATTAATTGTTGGACGATTAAAGTCTCCACCGATGATTACAGTATGATTAGGAAACTTACTTACAAATTGAGATTATCCCTAAAGTTTTTGGTTACATCAGGAGATGAGTCTGGTTGGCAATAGAAAGCTCCAATTATCATTTTATGTCAGTCGCTGATACTGTGTCTTACCCAATCAGTCTCACATCCAGCTTCACTTTCTATCTCGGTGGATTTGTCTCTCTTGTGTACTGTGACAAATACACCACACCCATCACCCATTTGCCTGTACACTTAAATTTTCCCCAGAAAACTTACTGCTATTAATTTCAGGTTTCGACCAGCTTTCTGTATCTGATATTATGTGAGCTTTACTATTTTCATAGTGCTTCTAACTCTGGTACTTTGTTGTGAATGCTTTGGTAGTTTACCACAAGGATTTTAATACTTTTACCTGTGGGATGCATTTCGTTCAGTCTTACAGTGATACTTGTGGGTTTCCTACCGCTGTCATTATCTGGAGTATAATCCTCGTAACCCGAAAAATGTTCTTTTTGCAGCAGCTGTTGAAGTAGTATGTAAATGCTCGGATAAAGCTTTGAATCACACTGATCTAAGCCGGGTGAAGTAGCTTAATTGGCACCACTTTTCATGAAAATTGCAGCAGAAGCCTTAAAACATTGTATTTGAGTTATATAAGTGAAAAATATAAATAAATCTTACCGTGGGAATCTAACAAATTTGTGCTTGGCCTGGTGATCTTTGCAGAGGTACTTCACCTTCAGAAACATTTCCCTAGTCTTTTGTCTTCTGAAGTCTGTTTCTGCTTCAGTGATGATATCCCTTATATATTTCCTCTTTGCTCTTCTCAGTGTCGCTTGTGTAGTCTTCAGGATTTCCTCAAATTGTGCTTTGCCCTGTGCCATATCTGTCCCCTTCAGCCACTTGCTTCTGGCTTCCTTCCTCCTTTCCAGGGCATCTGCACATTCCTTTCCAAACCAGATCTTTTTGCCCACTGTGTTTCCCATAATTGTTTCCTTTGCTGTATCCCTAACTGAGATCTTTGTTTCCCCACATTAGTTCAAGGTCCTGATTCGTGACCATTTCACTGAGTGCCTCAAAGCTGTTACTACGTTGCACCTGGTACTCGGATTTCGTTGCTTCATCTTTTAGTTTCTCCGTGTGGTACATTTCAACTGTTTTTAACTTAAGGCCCCGTTCTTCCTTTACACCGTATGTTTAAAAGGTCTCTGACCAGGAAATGATCACTCCCACATTCGACACCCCGTGCTATCTTAATGTCTAGCACCCATCTCTTAACTCTTAGATCAATGGGAACACGGTCTATTTGATTTCTAGTCCTCCCATCTGGTGACACCCAGGTTCCCTTATGTACGTTTTTCCACAGGAAGTTTGTGCTGGAGCTGAACAACCCTGATGATGTAGCGAAGCTGACGAACCTCAACCCATTATCATTGCTTAGGTTATGTAGACAGTGCCTTCCTGTTTTGTCATGGAAGATTTGTTCTCTCCCAACCTTGACATTCACATCACCAAGGAGGATCCTCAGGTGTCCATTTGGGGATAGCACCATCACTGCCTCTATCTGTGCGTAGAACTCATCTTTCACTTCACTTCCACTTTCTTCCGTGACAGTTCTCAAAAGCCGCCTTAATATGCTTTACGTTCTCTGTTAGAACTGATATTCTTGGGTTGACTGACACCAACTCTGAATAATTAGTGGTCAAAGTCTTGCTGACTCGAGACCCAATACCTAAAAGATGACCTCGTTCACAGGCTCCGTACAAAACAGTACAGTTTTCAACATCCGTGCTGCCAGCACCCTCCCACCGGATTTCTTTCAGTACAACTAGGTCTAGTTCGTACCTCTGAATTTCTTTGACAACACTAATTACAGATCCTGTCTTGTACAGGCTCCTGACATCCTACATTCCGAATTGTATACCGTTTCTTTGCCATTGACGTCGTCTAGTTTTATCAGTAATGTTCTGAGGCTTACTTGTAGTCTTGAATGCATGTTTAATTTTCTTATGAGGAGAGAGTGCTAGCCTCTCGTTCAACCTTAGGTGTTATGCTCACAGCTTCCAGGATTTCTGGTTTTTGGTAAGGGGTGGACTCCCCTCAGGAGTTGGGTTAGATATAGGAATAATAACACTAGAATACTGTATATTTCCATTATATACGTAGAATTACTTTGAAAACTGAGAATCTTTCTTAATCCTTAAATGCATGATTTTTTATCTCAAACTGTAAAAATTACCATCTTAAGTTTATAGTGCCTACATTACGAAAAAAGTATTGAACAAATTTTGTAATTAAATTAACAAAGCACTATTGTTGACGATCGCTTTGTAGCTGATCAGCTGCATATTAACACCTTGCAGGCCATTGCTAGCCGTCTTTATTCATCAAGACAATGAATAACACATATATACATATTATGGCGTAAAGCTAAATAGGTGTTTGTAGCTCGCCGATGTCCACCACCGAGGTGGGGACTTACAGGGCGACACCAAGTAACAGCTAATGTACATATATGCAAGAAGAAAACACAAAATGAAAGAAAGAAAAACATGAACAAAGACGGGTTATTCCTCCTGTGGATAGGCCCCAGGAGTCAAGGCGAAGAGAATATCCAGCAACCTAGCCGACGCCGACTCGTTCCATCGGCCTAGGTGCCGTCATACGCTCGTAGATTCTGTAACTCTTGCAGCAGCTCAGCAGTGTACGGGTGCTCAGTACCGCCAGTTCTCGGGGTCGGAAGCCTAGGGCGGCGAGGTCCCTCGCCGACGCTGGAGACCATACACCCCTCCAGTTCAACGTCGCGGTGGACACAGTCACCTCCTCAACGTCACGGTGCAGGTTGGAGATGGCACGCCTGATGGACGGCGTGTCGTAGTAGGCCGCCTTCTGGGAATGACACCAGTCGAGTCGGAGATGATCCCCGACTACCTGGGCATCGATCACGCGGGCGATGCCGTCTTTGACCGCCACCACGTCAGGCTTGCGGATGCCCTCAGGTGTTCGGAGGTGGGGCTCCACGGAGATGTTGAAGCCCCTCTGCACGAGTCCACGAGCGACATAGCGCACTATTGCGTCGTGTCGCTTAACTCGGGACCCGTGCGTCCTGAAGCAAGCCTGTAGTACGTGGTTGGCGGTCTCCACGGCCTGGCAGCCCGCGCGGCATCTGGTGTCCGCCTCCCGCCCGCGACTGCGCCGTGCCTTCGTGGGGAAGGCGTTGATGCGGGCGCGGAGGGCGTCGATGTATTCATGCCCAGATAGCAGGCGACTGGTGTCGGCGACCCACTGATGTTGGCCCTTGACGGCGGCAGAAGATGACAGCGCCGCACCGTCAATGGCGATGTGTAGGCGTGCTGCCCACATTTCCCCAACCTGCGTCGACGATTTGAGGAGGTGGCCCTCCCACGTCAAGTGTCGCTCCAGCACCTCGATCTCACGCTGTACCTCATCCAGGCCTGCACCGTCGCAGGCTGGCCCAATCTTCAAGGCCAGGAGACGGGACCGACGGAGAAGCGTCCCCATCCAACGGCAAGATGGAATGCCGGGGCCCCCCTGGGCAACAGGAGCGTGGAAGTAGCCCAGGGGGGTGTCCGCCGGAAGGCGGAACCATCTCCTGACAGCGGCTCTTACGGTGATATCTGCCGCTTTGAGGGCACCCACCCGGGTGCGGCTGAGGGTCAGCCCATGGTACAGACCAGGGAGAAGCACGTTGGTGAGAGCGTGGAGGCGCTGTTGCGGCTTCAGCGGAGCTCGGGAGATGACGTCAAGCTGCTCCACAAGGTGGCGTCGTGGATTAAAGATGCAGCGACCCGCCGTGGAGAATTGCAGCCCCAGGTACCGGAAGGTTTCACCCACATGCAGGGCAGGCATGGTGGCGTTGCCTGCCTTGAAGGTGACATCGCCGTCTACCTTCACCTTCTTGTCGCGCCCTGACGCGACCAAGGCGAGGGTGAAACACTTCCGGGCGTTGATCTGCAGCCCCAGGTGTGCGAGGGCTGCGACGGCTGCGTCGATGAGGGACTGCAAGCCCCTCGCGGTCGATGCGAACAGCAAGACGTCATCTGCAAAGGCCGCAGCGTTGACTCTGCGACCAAGTATCCGAGCTCCGATGTGGGAGGGCAGCTGGCCTAAAACGTAGTCCACCGCAAAGTTGAACAGGAGGGGGGAGAGGGGATCGCCCTGTCGAACGCCCCGTGATGGCTGCACAGACACGCCCACACCGGCACCGCCCGCTATCACCGTCGTGCTGCCCTTGTAGCACCGCTCGACGTATTCAATAAAGCAATCCGGCAGGCCATGAGCCCTCAGCACAGGGCGGAGGGCAGCATGATCCACCGAATCAAATGCTTTAGAAACGTCGATCGACGCCACAAAGACAGAGCGACAGGAGCGAACTGCGTCGGTGAGAGCTGTGTCCAAGATGGTGTTTTCCAACATCCCATCCCGGGGGATGAATGCCCGCTGACGTTCGTCCACAGCACATGCGCGCATCAGGCGTGACGCGAGAACCTTGTGAAAGGTCCGCGCCAGCACCGAGCAGACCGTAATGGGGCGAAAGTCAGCGGGGGATGTTGGAGCTGCCGTTTTGGGGAGAAGGGACGTCCGCGCGCGAAGTAGATGCTCCGGAAGGGCGCGGGCCAGAAGGAAGAGATTCATCAGTTTCACCAGGACTTCGTGCGGCAGGCGCCGCAGCTCCGCTGGAGTTAGGCCGTCCGGCCCGGCTGCTGATCCCCTGGGCGGCAAGGCGGCAGCGACCTCCTCAAGTGTGACCGGCCCCCATAGGCACTCAAGAGCGACAGGCTGTGAGTGCGGGAGGAGGCGGTCACGAATGAAGCCCGCAGTCGAGATGGGCTTCTTGGTGAAGAGGTCCGCCCAGAAGTCCAGCAGACCAGGGATGGCAGGTGGCGGCTGCAGCAGGGTGCCATCCAAGAGGCCACGCACGCAACGTGCACGCGACCTTCGGAAGGCATCCTGCGTTCTTGCGTATTCCCAGCGGCGCCGCTTGCACTTCTGCAGCGGCGGAGCGGCAGGCGGCCGCTTAGACGGTTGGCGCGGCCGCTGTGTCCTGGTGATCGATCTCTCCCCTCTGGACCCGACCGACGCAAGGGCATCCGGGAGCATACCCAGGATGACATCAGGCGGCGTGCCCCGCCCCAGACCAATGACTCGATCCAGAGCAGAGAAACGCTGGGCGGAAGCAGGTAGTCCCGCCAGATGCTCCCAGATGGCGGCGTCAGTCGGCCCCTCCGGCGGCGGCCCGGTGGTGGCGGCCGTGAAGTCCTCGGCTGCGTCGTCGGACGGCGCAGCGGCATCACCCGCATCAGGCGGCGGACTCGCCGCACCCCGGCGGGACGCCGGCTCTTCCCCCCGACCAATCTCAAGTGCCTCCATGAATTGGCGGACAAGCTGCTTGTGGGCAGCTTTCCGCCGTTGGCACTTGATTGCCTCGAGCGTTCGGTCGGGGAACATGCTAGTTAGCTCCTGATTGACGAAGAAGAACCGTGCGTCCCTCTCGAGGAACAGTTCGGCCTCCGCCTTGGCGAGCGATAGGACTTCTTCCTCCGTCCACCTCGCGCGATGCCTCTCCGTGACGATCTCCGCGTTGGCGGCCGCTAGATCTTGGCGGCGGCGATGGACCCCGAGACTGTTCTTGGTCGTAAAGCTGCGGTGACACTCACTGCAGGCATAAGCTGCAACAGTAACAGAATCTACGGCACGGCCGGTTGGCCGGCTAGGTGCTGGGGAAGCTGGGGTGGCGCCTTCAGCGGAAGGGACACCACTCGTATTATCTTGTGTGCTGCCCCCACCAAATGTGGTTATTTTGCTGCCTCATTTGTTACCAAGTCTTTCGTAATTTAATTGTTGACTATGATTAAATACTTTGCATAGGAAGGGAGAAATGCTAAAATAAATAAAAATGTTGTGAGTATTGAGCATTTTTTGTATATTTTTATACAGTTTTTACAGGGCGTATACAGAGACAAGGAATAAAAATTCTTGGATTTCCCAGTTAAAAATACACTTTTTCCCAGATGAAAACACACTTTTTCCATATTATTAAGTGACAGTATATTTTCCCTTGGAACTGTAAAACTTATCAATTCTTTGAATGGTAATGTTTTCATACACGCACATAGAATTTCCTGGCACTTTAGAAAATGAAACTCAGGGAAGAAAACTTCTTTTGAAAATTTTTTTGATGTGCAGCAACATGCACACTGCATATTTTCGTATTACGAAAGTATAAATTCGAATTCCACCAAACACCGTATGTTACTTTCCGAACCATTGTAATTGTGATGCGCTTTTGTAAGCCAGTCATAGCTCATGTCACATGATCCCGCCAGCCAATGACAGTGGATTTTCAGACCACAGGACACGTAATGTAGTCAGCTAATAACAACATCACTGTTAAGTAGTGTGGATACACAAGCAGGAAAAGTTAATGTTTTAAATTAGTATACATAGTGTTGCTACTAGAAAAGCAAAGGTTTCACATATAATATTGGTCTCTAAACTTAATAGCTGCAAGAGAAGCTACGCTTTCATATATAATGTTGATATTTTTTGCACATTTTAAACTTTTAAGATATATCACACAAATATGCTAGTAAAATTTTGAGCCTAGTCCTGTGACTTGTCCTCAAAGTTTTCCACAAATAAATTAGCTACCGCAGAGGAGAGAGAACTTCCTGTAGCACTACATCAATTTGCTCATAATAATGACATGAATGTCTGATCTTCTGGGCTCGAAATACCTCTAAATGGCTCGTCATCAAACGCTCTGTGATTTAAGAAATTCATCGTACATTCTCGCACATAGTTCAACTTGCGTAAAAGGAAATTTACTTTGAAAGTAACACTTTTCAAACCACCATTCGCAAATTTTTCCCGCGACCTGTTAGAAAGAAGTGATCGCCAGTTCAAACTCGGAGTTGTTCGACGTAGAGATATTTGAATAAGTAATGAAAGAACATGCCTGGTCGTTCTATCCTCGTCGGCAAGCCTTTCTTCACTGGCTGTGAACAGAAAGACACAAATATTTATACCCAGTAATAGTTGTCATCGCAGGAATGAATGAGGTCTGCTCTTCTAAATAAACTCGACTTACATATTTCAATTATATGTTATGTATCTAACTAAATACAGCGGTGCATAGAAGCAGATGTTTAAACTTTGTGGTATTCATCTGAGGAAAGCATCACAGACTGGACGGAATAAATGAATCTGTACTCGCCTTTGGTGCAGCAGATTGTGGAAGTAATCGTATGAAGTATTCTCGAACGCTTTTAATCCAGTGTGTCTTCATAAGTGTTGTACAAAACCAGGAGTAAATGCAAGTGATGAATGTAGTACTGCAAAAGCGAACTAATGTCGGCTGTAGTGGTATTCAGTAACAGTGCTTAACACTACCACTGTTGTTTGCATGTGTGATTGTGCTTGTTTAACGTGCAAGAACGTTATCCTCTTCAGTCCCGAAGATAAACAAAGAATGGAAAAATGTTTGTTGCTTTTTTTGGTGCATCTGATGTCAAAGTAACACAAAAAACTAATTTTGAAATTTTATTTTATATAATGTTTGAGTAATTGAATGTACACATATGTGTACATTGGGTCTCAACAGAGGGAAAAGATGCCGATCTCGTAGTATTTTCATATTTTCATTACCAATGAAAAATGTACACATTACTTCTCATTTTTATGTACACATTACATTTTATGAATACATTACTTCTCATGTTTATGGAATTTAGCAAAACAATTGTTTTTTAATACGCACAAATAAACTTTGCACTTTTTACACATTATGCGGGAACGTGACTTGCACCCAGGTAACTGACACCTTGAGGCAAAACTACTCTCAATATATTCAGGAAGGTGGTCAACGCTGTCACGTTTGCTTTCTCTAGTTGGCTTTGGTACAATTCGTCTTCGTTTTGTGGGCTGATGCTGCTCATCTTCATCAGAACTGCTGACATACTCCTGTGTCACACTCGGAGAAATTTCTTTCGACAGTTCCAGTGAGTCTACAATTTTTGAAGACTTTACCAAGTCGTGGGACAAGTGAATTCTGAAGTTTATGAGAGACATCCACTTTTGTTTTGGTATCCCTTCTTTTTGACAACACGTTTTGTACATAATCCATGAATTAATTATGGCTAAATCAGTGAAGTGGTTGACTACTCTGACAGTCCACTTTTTTGTTCTGATGTTTGACCTATAGTATGCCGTGTATCTATCACAAAGATCAATGCCACCCATATTGCGATTATAGCTTTTGATGATGGCTGGTTGTTCGACACTAACCTTTGCTTTTTCTGTATTACACCATCGTTTGCAGGTACCCTCTGGTTCGCTCCCTATGCACAAGGATAACAGTGGCGGATTTATTGTCCTTCCATTTGAGGGCACAAATTTCCTGGTCCTCCCTTACGTACTCATCCCATTGCCCCCGCTGCAGCTCCTGATCTCTCTTGAACCTAGAAGCTACTTCTTTTATTCTATTGACCATCACAGTTCCTGTCTGAAATATATTCCTGTCTAGTAAAAGCTGAACAGATTTTGAACTGGTGAAAAATCTGTCACTGTAAATTACATGATTGTAATCATTGGGTATAGTTCTAGCCAGTAGTTTGAGTATACCCGCTTCCAGGCCAATGTTCTTTTTGATCGCTGTCAGGAATTGTTCCTTTGCCAGTGTATATAGCAAAATCAAGGACAAGTCCATCTGATGACGCTAAAATAAAATTTTTGAGGCCAAGTGGATTAGGTTTGGAAGGTACATATGTTCGCATCTTACACCTCCCCGTGAATGGAATCCTCTGTTCATCCACAGAAAGGTGTTGAGACCTGGGTAAACTAATACATTTATTTCTAAAAGTATCAATTAAAGGTCTAACCTTCCAAAGTTTGTCATTTACATCATGATCTTCCAAATTATTTACAAAATGTAGATTATTTTCTAATTTGTAGTATCTATCTCTTGTCATGGTTGATGATACAAGTGGAATATCCAGTTGCATATTCCAGTAAAGTCTTGACCCGGGGCAATTTCAATGTACCCATCAATATCTCAATTCCGACAAGGGACAAAATTTCATTAGTATTTGTATCCAGACTTTTTGAGTCCTTTTGGCAATGATATAAATTAGTTTGTCCTGCAACATTTTTCCAGAAATTTTTATCGAAGTACTCGAAGAAAAACTGTGAAGGGTTTCTCAGTTCACCATCAGTCTGTTCTTCAAAGTTGTCGTCAGAAGGCTGTCGATTACACATCCGGCAAACAAATAGTACCACTGAAAAATACTGATCTAAATCGTGTCAGATGACACACAGAACTACACCAATGTATTGCTTACTTAGATTGCCTCCATCTTAGTGGACGACAGTGAGAAGATGGAGCTGATGCAGGTGCCTCAGGAGTAACATCCACATTGCATCCTTCAACTTCAAGCACACCAATTCGTTCAGGTGGAGTTGGAGGTTCATCAACAGGATCATCTTCGTCTGACAAGGAACTCAAGTCACTCGTCTCGAGCAGTTTTATAATTTCATCGTCTGTTAGTGCTGAGAAGCGAAAATGAAATAAAGTGAAAGTAACTGTTGATGTAATGGAATAAAGAAATGAAACTGAACCTAATAACAAAATTAAAAATTTTTGAGTTTTCACGAGGATTAGAACCCAGGACCTAAGTGTTCCGAATCAAACACGCTACCCATTACACTACAACAACAACCACAATAACTTGGGTGCTCTCCTAGAGTATTAGTAGCTAAACTTTCGACTTTAATTGAGATTTCGTTTTAAATTACGATTTTACAATGAGATCAGTCTTAGTGTTAGTACCACTACATTCTGTGAGCTAAGACCTGATGTACACAAATGTGTACTTCAAATTCAACAGTCGATGTTTGTAAAACTACGAAACTATCGTTTTCATTGCATACACATATCACTTTCTTGATGTCTTGTTTGGAGTAAGACATGATAAAAACAGTAATACAATTCAAAAAGGATTATTGAAACTGCATTTACCTTTATTACGTGTCGCAGATGACGCCATCCTTCAGATCGGAAGTTTCAGGATGCAAGAAAACCCGCCAAAACTGACTTGCGCACGACCTAGCGGCAGAAACAGAAACCGCATGATGTGCAGTCTTGCACATCAGGTCTCAATTCAGGAAAACGTCATTTGGCAGGATGACACTACAAAGACCTGATGTGCACATATGTGTACGTCGGGACTGAAGAGGTTAAAGAGTAAATACAGGGTATCTAAGTAAAGTTGAAAGACTGGTCTCAGAACATAAAGTTGGGTTTACACGAGCAAGTCGCTTGCAGAAGTTTCTTGCAGCTGTGTTTACACAGCAGCGCAAGAATTAAGCAAGATTCTTCTGCAAGTTCTTCAGCAAGAAACTTGCTGATACCGTTTACATATGCTTTCAGTACCACTAAGAGTGTGAGCTGAAGTATAAAATGACAAGTAGGTGTGTGAGATATGCTGCAGCTCTCGTAATTGTTATGAAAAACGTGCAAAAGAAAAGAGAAGCACTGGATAATGAGAAGATCGCAAAATGGTGCCTATAGTAACCTTTTGCAAGAACTTAGTATTGAGAGCATGGATACTTTTGAAAACTTTTGCAGAATGCCCTCAAATGATGTGGAGTGTTTGTTGATGTTAATAGCGCCCGTCATATCAAAACGAGACACAATGTTCCGTACTGCTCTTTTAACAAAGGAACATTTGCTTGTCACTCTACGACTTATAGCTACAGGTGAGCTACGAATAAAATAGGACCTTTCATTCATTTATGTGAAATATACAAACTAAAAAAAAATTTGAATATTGAAATCTTTTCTTTGTAGGAGACTTGTAAAAGTCCCTAATATACTTGTTTCGTATTCCCGTCAGCACGATTTCTCTGATCATGCCCGATGTACGTAGAGCCTTTTTGACGTCTTGAAAAGGGAAAATTATTTGAAGGTATGTGAAAACGCAACAATGAAATTAAATTTTTGTTGAAATTATGATTCCTTCATTCAGATATTCGTTATGTTCATGAAACACACAATAACATCCCACTTTCTTTCGATTGCAGCTTAATAATTAATTATTTCACGATCCTGTCCTCACAATTTATGCACAATTGATCGGATTTAAAAAAAATGACAAGCTTGTTTTTACTTTTGTTATGGTTCCTTTCTTCAGACCTTCATTATGTTCATGAAACAATAACATCGCAAGTTCTTGGGATTACAGCTCAAGCTTAATAATTCATTCAACTGGGATGAGCATACCACATCGATTGTACACATGTATTTACATCTAGCTTTGTTATTATCGGTGCAATGGCAAAGATCGATATACGTACTCATGTAGTTGATTTAGCTTATTTACTTCACGATGACGTAGCGCTCTCCTCACCTAGTGTGAAACAGTGTGTTCTATCTTGTGTGAAGCTGTAATTACATTGAGTGCCCATATATTATGACCATATGGAAGAAAATTATGCACATCTTTTGTTAAGTAGTGCAAGCTCCAATTGTTCTGATCTTAAACTGAATTTCACTACTTATTAAGAGGCTTTATACTTCTTTTCACTGCAGCCAATCTTTGCAATTTAACAGTAAGTAGTGTTCAACAGGCACTGCAGTAATTGCACATTACAAAAAATACTCAAAATTCCTGAGATAGGTTATTATAAAGTCCAGGAACATGTACTTAATGTCAGAAATCAGTAATTCCGAAACCATGCTTAAGGCCATATGAAATGAGTGATGGGACAGCCAGCCACAGAAAAGGAGAACTTAATGGTAAGCCTATAAATGATGAGTCACTGGTAGCAAATATATGTTTCAAGTCTACAGTTTACATTTTAAATGTATTTGTACTGGTAATGTACTTCACCAAATGGCGATACAAAGCAATTCATAAATTCTTCATGAATTGCTGTAGTATCATTAGAGTTTCTGTTACATTGTCCTATTGGAATGGGGATTAAATTGTGTGTTCCTTGCTCTTCATTCCTCCATGAGGCTCCTATTACTTCACCGCCCCGTACATCCTCTACATCAAAATTACTTCAGTTTTCATAATTGCTATCTTTCCTGTCCATTAAGAAATTGTGTAGGGCACATATAGCTGAAACTGTTCTTACAGTTTTTTCAAGACCTAGTAACAGTGGACACCTCGGTATCCTAAACCATTGTTCAATGTGGCCAAAAAAATCAACTCTACTGGCCCTTGATAGTCTGTAATTAAACACTCTGTTTGGACCAGGTTGGTTGTGGAAGGGACAGGGCTTCATTAAATATGACCTCATTGGAAATGCATTATCTGCAATTGATTACATGGGGGGTGGCCTTTTCTCTGCCTGGTAGTGGATTGGGCAGGGGAATTATAACACTACTACAGCGTTATTTACGTAGCTTATACTATGAAATACCAAGTTTGGTTTATTACGTAGTATGTCCTCAACAGCACAAATAGTCCTGTCTCGGAAAAGCCACGTATAACACTCCTAACTGCTGTTACTACTGCACCATAACCTCAATGCTAGAAACAGGTTGTGACATAAAACTCTTTTGTAAAAGCAATTATAGTGCAAATCAACAGAGCAGTGTTACCCTCTGAGAGGAATTTTGTTATGTTGACCGTATTGTCCCTAACGGAAGTGGCTTATCGGAAATAAAAGTCAGAATTACGTAAATATTTGAACAGTAACAAACGAAATTTTGATTATCTGCACTGTTTAATGAATAACGAAACCGGTCGCCAGCCTAACTAGGCATGAGAATGATTAACATTCTCGTTCAAGAAAATAGTTATTAGTAATTATAACGGACAAACACAACCTAGACTTGGCCACACGCGAGTGCAATGAACTCTGACACACCTATGTTTTAAGATTGAAACTAACAGTTGGAACAGCACAAACTATTTGCAAAATTATAACAGCTACTGAAACACACTATTACTTTCAGGGCTTACACAAAGTGAGTAGTCTTTATACTGTTAATATGCACACAAGAAAGACAAACACTTAGTAATCATGAACATATAATTTCCTACTATGCAATTTTCCACTTTTACTACCATGAGACATAAAATGAACATTTATGTAAGATACTAACTCACTTTCTGCGATTAACAACAGGTAGTAATGTGATCATTTACTAAGCAAAACTTTATAAACCTCAGTCTTGAGAAATTTTAATTTGAATTTGTCAACAACACATTAATAATCAGTTTTACTAGGAAAATTATTTCAGCAAGCATCATTAACTCTAACTCACTCTCTTGCCACATTAACTTTAACTTTACTCTGTCCAATAGGTATTAATTAGCAAACTGAGTTTTAACGTACTTTCAGTAAGGACACTCGGTAATCACTTTACTTCAATCGGAGAGGACCCTGAGAGGTGTTATGATGAGGTGAAAATCAAGGTAGGTACATAAATTCAGATATAAATTACCTTATATTTCAGCACAATAACACATCCATTAAGCTGATCCTTCACTGTACATCGTTACCGTGTTACGTTGCAATGATTGCGCAATGCGGTGGCAACTGCATGTTGGTAGGTGGAATTGCAGGCAGAATTGCTGGAATCTGTCATTTCTTGGTGGCGATGATAGATACAAACTCCAGAATAGCCCAGCTATTTATCCATCCATCCGAGGCATTGGAAAATAACAGAGAAGCCTCTCTCGAAACCAGCACTATGCGACTTTTACACGGCAGTGCACGGACTCGTAGCTCATTTCTAACTGCTGGCTCGTCCCCGACTGACTGTATGTTCCACCTTTTCCACCTAGGTCAACCACAATTTGCGCGCGCTACACAGTTCCGTTCCCGAGGGGAACCACTACACCTTTTACATACAGAATAACTAAGAGCCCTAAGTGAAGGTCAGCAGTTTACATCACAGCAAACAAATACATTAAATAAAACAGAACATTTTCACATATGGACACCTCTACAAAAAATTATTCATACAAAATTACAATTATATGCAGTAAGTTTTGTTCCCTCCAAATGGGACAAAGTATTTACAGTACAGATACACTACTTTGCATTGAAACAAACTACGACATCAAAGTTTTAACAAAGAAAAGAGTACACAATTTTATGTTATCGATTCAAACACATTTACAGACGATCAACAATGTAACATTAAATAAAGCAAAAAAAAAATAAATAAATAAATCCATACAGCATAAGAGCTGTGGTGTTACACATGCCCCATGTTTCGTTGAAGTTTCCTGTAAGGGATACCTCAAGGAAACATCTATAACACCTAAGTGTTGTTGGCTGCAAAAAAAATAATTTATTCCATCCAACTTCAGTTGGGAAAAAAAACACACATTACAAATATACAGTATATACACTAAGGAGTTTTATACTTTTTTCCAAAAACATTTTGAAAAATGAGACATTTACACTAATTTTCATTTTCACACTGGTTTAAGGAAACTAATTTTGCATCGTTACACAAGATACCTTTAAACATGTTCGTTCATACCCATACAGTTCAAATACAAGACAAAACATTACACCAAATAAGTTTCATATTAGTACAATAGGTATGGCCTTCAAACAAACAAATTAATAATAAACACATAAACAACAACACAGCACATTTTAACATAACAAAACAGAAGTTTGTTTCTCAATAATTTTAAAGAAATGTAAATATTCAGAACACACAAGCATGATAATGATCATAGTACTTTTCACAAGGTTCAGCAGTTGATGGAATATTGAAAAATGCAGTTTGCAACCACATATGCACTAATATTTATACAAAACAGCTATGAGAACTTTATCCAACTGACTCTTTAAATACAAAAGTAACTTTTCAAGGTTTTTTCAAAACAATTAACTTTAAAACTGCTCTTCATTAATAGCAGTCCAAAATGTTTGTTGCACATAAACACATTAACCTATTCAGAACCTATCTTTAATCATCACTGCTGTATTTTAAAAACAGACAGTCCAAAACTTTAAATTATTCCAAAAACCCTAGCATCAAACATCTACATCCATTTGAATAAGAATCCATATATATTCTATAATAAATTTTCACTGACTTCAGAAAAATAGTCAGTTCATAACACATTGACCAATAAACCTAACTAAGTTCACTGCTTGCCTCAGCACTAGCAGTCCATGTTACACATTCTGCCTCTCATTGGCTTGGCAGTCTTTGTCTACATTTAGGCACAAAAACACAAATTAAATTAAAAACACTAAAGAAAACACATTTTTAAATTGACACACTGCCCCATCCTCTAGGTTTGGCAGTTCGTGACCACTTATCAGCTCCTTGCCCCACAATGGCAAGTCCTTTGGCTACTGCTCAGCACAGCATATTTGGTAGCCCTCAACTTCAGGACCACAGCATATTTGTTG
Organism: Schistocerca nitens; assembly: GCF_023898315.1. NCBI lineage: Eukaryota > Metazoa > Arthropoda > Insecta > Orthoptera > Acrididae > Schistocerca > Schistocerca nitens. The sequence continues at coordinate 144,274,517 of NC_064625.1, forward strand.
TTTTGTCTTGTTTTACTGCCCAACAACATACTTTTGAGCAGTTTATTGTCATCATCTTTGTGTTTTTCATCATTATGTCACATCTTTGGTAACATTTGCATTAATGGTACAAAACATATAAGCTGCAACTTTGAAACAGTAATTAGACACTGGCAACAAAACCATTTCTTTTCAAATGACAACGTCAGGTAAAATATACATTAATCAAGAAACAATTAAATGTCATACTTGGGGTCAAGTCAGTATTAAGAATTTCTTACTACTCCTTTACATTACTTTTCCACACACAGTTAGGTCATTACGTACATCAAGTCCAGGGCAATAATTTTATATCCTATTGCAAGTGCTTTTTGCCTACCTTTGTGGCACTGGACACATATATCTCATATCTACTTTACACATATTAATCAGGTTTCTCTCCTCAGTTTTGACACAGAACATTTTTCATCACCGTTCTTACCCATTTCTATACAACCATCTTTAGACATTAATCATATTAGATTATTCATTATAAACGTTACCTTTATTCACACTTACATTTTTCTGTACAGAACCATTTACTTTAACTGCATGTTCTTATTCCTTTTTACTGTACCCACTATACTTTCATTATTCTTAGTCATTTTCTAGTGTACCCATATTATTTATCCATTAGTCTCCTCAAAAACATTTATCTTTAGTCATATTGCACAAGGAAAAATTCAGCATTATTAAAATTTTTATCATCATTCAAATTCACAAAAAAAGTAAATAAATGTATATGTGGTTTGGGAACCATACTTTAAAATAACTTTCAATTAATGTTAAATTTTAAGTTTGGAGCAGTTGGTTACAATCGTGGCTTGAACATTGGGAGTCAGTTATTTTAAAGTTGAATTCACATCTTGTATAACACGATTCAATATAAAAAAGGGAAGAAAGAAAGAAGACAGTCAAAGTTCCGAATGAAGAAGGGGAAGGTTGCCAACACGAAAAGAAACGAAAGTAGTGCTGGCAACGACTCGGGTCCCTGGTGCTCGTCAGGCACCTGACAATGCAAAGAGTGCATTGCCCCCTGAGGGTACTACATTTCATTCATCATTGGTTTCTATGGACATACAACTTCAGGTCGACTATATTTCTAACTGCTAAAGGCTTCCTTGACCTAGGGTACACAAGAAAATAAGCATTTGCATGTGGAGTTCCTTGCACTTCAAAAGGCCCATTGTAAATGTATTTGAATTTAGAAATTTCATTATTAATTTCACTTGATTTTTCATGGGTCTTCACTAAGACATAATCTCCAAGCTTAAATTTAGTTGTTTTAAGGTTATTATCATGCCTTTTGGATCTAGCGGCCGCTTTCTCTTTAATTCTTTCCTTAACTAACTCTTTCTTCTCATGCAGGTTAATTCCTACAATAGGGGGGAATTGCAAGATCTCTTCAATAATACTTTTACTTTTACGGTCTAACAGAATTTCTTCAGGGGTAAAACCGGTGGTTTCATGGTATAAGGTGTTCATGGTCTTTTCAAAGTCATTTACAAATCTGCCCCAAGCCTTATGGTTATGGTGACAGTAGGTTCTACCTAACCTTCCTAATTCACGCATATATCTTTCGACAGGGTTACTAGCCGGGTGGTAAGCTGAAATATATTTAACTTGGACACCATGTTGCTTCATGCCTTCCTTCCAGATTTTTGAGATAAACTGTGGTCCATTATCAGACAAAACTGCTTTAGGTTTACCAATGGTGTTAAAATACTCAGTCATCTTGCTAAAGACTGCTTTAGCAGTGGCTTTCCTGATTGGATATAATTTAATAAATTTGGAGAACACCTCCAACACTACAACAATATAAGACCAATTACCTGAGGTTTTTGGTAACGGACCATACAAATCCACTGACAGTAATTCTAATGTGTCCTCTGGTATTGTATTCTGCATGAAACCTTGATTTACTCTATTTGTTACTTTTGCCCTCTGACATACATCACAAGATCTTATTCTCTCAGTAATTTTCTTAGTGGCACCTACGTTAATCGCAACCACATCAGTTAACTTTTCAATACACTTCTTGGGACCACAATGCCCTAAAGCAAGATGAAAATAATCAATCACTTCAGTCTCAAATTGCTTAGGCCAACACACCTTCCATTCTTCAGTGCTGGTATTTTTTTCTCCTGTACAAAACTCCATTAAATATCTTGTAAAATCTACTGATTTGTGGGAAATTAGGGTTACTAAAATTAATTTTCACTGACTTCCAAATTTCATCCTCATTCTGGTGGAACCTCATACTTTTACAAATTTGCTCAATTCTTTTCCTACCTGGAACCTCCTTAATATATCTTATATGAAATTTGCCATCTTCATTGGATTCCCTTGGTAAGTTGTTCATACCTTCAGGCAACCGTGATAAAGCGTCAGCTACATAATTGTCACTACCTTTAATATGCAATATCTCATAATCAAACTGTTGTAAATACAGGGCCCATCGACTCAACCGGCCGGTAAACAGTCGACAGTTTTTCAAAAAGGTTAATGCCTTGTGGTCTGTATGAATAATAGCTTTATATCCCCATAAATAAATCCTAAATTTCTTTAATCCCCAAATGATTGCCAAGGCCTCTTTCTCTGAAATAGTATAGTTTTTCTCATATTTAGTTAAAGTCCTACTAGCAAAAGCAATGGTATTATGTTCTGTTTCCACAAATTCTGTGTTTTCCTGAAATATTTCAACACCGATACCATAAGCACTACTGTCTGTAATCATGTGGAATGGTTTACTTAAAACTGGGTGATGTAAGATGTTTTCCTTTACTAGCTCAGTTTTCAAATTTTCAAAATCTTTCTGACATTCAGATGTCCAAATATATACACTATTTTTCTTCAACAAACTATTCAAATGTGGGCTGTTAAAAGCTTGTCCTTTCACAAATTTGCTGTAAAACCCACAAAGACCTAAAAACGCTTTCAACTGTTTCCGGTTCTTTGGAGGAGGGCACTTTTCAATAGCATTAAGCTTTTCTGGGTCCTTGCCAATCCCAGATGTGGTTATTATGTGTCCTAAAAACTTAATTTCTTGTCTCACAAATTCACACTTTTTTAACTTTAGACTCATGCCCCCTGCTTGAAGAGCAATAAGGGTTTTGTTTAACAGATCACAATGCTTCTCCCAGTTATCAGTAGCAATCAATAGGTCATCTACATATACAGTCAATCTGGCACAAAGTTCTTTTCCTAATACAGAATCCAAAGCCCTAATGAAAACAGAAACAGAAGTATTCAAACCAAATGGTACAACTTTGTATTGGTAACATTTTCCTGCAAACAAAAAAGCTGTATATTTCCTAGAATCTTTGTGTAATGGGATCTGCCAATATCCAGCAGTAAGGTCTAAACTAGTTAGATACTTTACATTATGGAACTTTTGTAATAAATCATCTAAATTTTCAGGCCTGTCTACTTCTCTCCTGACAATCTTATTCAATGTCCGAGCATCAATGACTACTCTTACACCTCCATCCTTTTTATTGACTATAATAAGTGGACTATTGTATTCACTATTGCTTCTTTCTATTACCCCCCATTCCAACATTTTATCAATCTCAGCTTGTACTGCTTCTTTCTTAGCTATAGGTATAGGATATGGTTTGACAAAGAATGGTTCATGTTCCATGATATCCATACGGTATTAAAAGTTATTCACGACACCTGGTTTATCAGAGAACACTTTCTTATTATTATTCAAGATATCAAATAAATCACCTTTCTGTTCACATGATATTTCTTGGATAACATCAACAATTTCCCTAAAACTGTCGGTTTTTTGGTCATCCTGCAATAAACTTCTCACATGGTATATTTCATATATTTGGGATAAACCATCATTTTCAGATTCTATTTTTAACAAAATGGGTTCTACATTCACAGCTTGGACCTGGTTGTCACCTTCAAATTTAATTTCTATTGTTTCTGTTTCCCTATTAATCTTAACAGTTCCATTACCACAATCTAAAATTACTTTTTCCTTGTCTAGCCAATCAATACCTAGAATCATTTCAGCACTTAGTTCAGGGACCACTAAAAAATCATGTTCAAATTTTTGGCTTCCTATTTCAAAGTCCATCACTACTTGTTTTTGAATGGGCTTGCTGGACCTACCAGTAGCTCCTATAATTTTCACTCCACTAACAGACATTATTACCAACCCTGGTTTACAGGAAATATGATCAAAGAATGATTCTGATATGGCACTGATTTGGGATCCTGTGTCTAAAAGTACTTGCAGTTCAGTGTTACAAACATTTACCGGTATTATAGTTTGTTTAATAATTCTGTTCCTTTTCCTCCTGCTCTTCCCATAACAGATCCTGCTCAACCATAATATCTTTCCAGGAAATATTACCTACTGATTTCTGTTGTATATCAGGTGGCTTTTTGGGTTTGTGTACCTCTACATCTTTACAGATCTTTAACAGTTCACGTTCTACTATGTTTGTATCTGGAGGTTCTTTAAGTTATAGTAAATCTATTTCTGTCATTACATTAAGTAAAGCCTGCCCTAATATAGTGTCATCCGGCGGCTCTTTCGGTTTTGTTTCAGTTACACATTCCGGACTTTGTTTCGAAAAGATGTCATTAATTTTTTCGTAACCTCTTTCTGTAAAGGTATAAGTAGATTTGTCTACCTCCGAAAACTCATCTGTATCTGAATCTGTTGTCTCTCCTTCGTCTGAGCTATCACTGATTTCATTTTCGTCATCCGATTCGAGCAGGAATGCAACTTTTAAACAGTGAGGCAAATTATCACTAGATGTTTCAGTCACTTCGTATTTCGACTCATTTTCTACACAATGTGCACCGTTTGGACAGTCAGACACTTCTGTTATACAGGGTGGCGCAGATGGATCGGGTGGTTTTAAAATACTTGTCAAACTGTCAATTGTAAAGGTATTGGATTGAAATAAAGTGCAAAACGTGTAGTTACAATGGAAGTTTACTAACAAAAAATAGTAATGTTAGTTTTTAAAAATTACATCAATCAAATGCCCTCCTTCTCGAGCGACGCATTCTTGGAGTCGGTCCTTAACGTTCCGCATTGCCCGCTCAAGCACATCACCAGGAATTGATGTGATTTCGGTGTGAATTGCTGCCTTCAACGCCTGAATGGTCCGGGGTTTGTTCATGTAGACCCTTGCTTTTAAATAGCCCCATAAGAAAAAGTCACATACCGTGAGGTCCGGCGAGCGAGGGGGCCAATGGACATCTCCATTACGGGAAATCAAACGGCCAGGGAACAGAGCGCGTACAGCTTGCATTGATATCCTAGCGGTATGTGCAGTTGCCCCGTCTTGTTGGAACCACATATTGCCCATGTCGTAATTGTTCTCTTCAAGTTGTGGGAGAAGAAAATCTTCAATCATGTTCACATAACGCTGCGAATTAACAGTAACCGCCTGCTCCCTTTCATTTTCAAAAAAGTAAGGACCAATTATCCCTACCTTAGAAACCCCACACCAAACCGTCACTTTGTCACTATGGAGAGGCCGTTGGTGTGGATCTCTTGGGTTAGTGTCGGCCCAGTAACGGCAATTTTGCTTGTTTACGTATCCGTTAATGTGAAAGTGAGCCTCATCAGACATCATGATAATCAGGTTTACATCTTCCAATAACTCCAACACCTGTTGGCTAAACTGAAGCCTTTGAAGATGGTCTGTTGGGAGAATCTTCTGTACCAACAGGATTTTATAGGGGTGGAATTTCAGTTCTTCGTTAAGAATCCTTTGAAGGCTCCGACGTGACATTCCAAGAGCTTGAGCACGACGTCTCGTTGATCGACGTGGGCTCGCAGTGACATCGCGTCTCACACGCTCCACGTTCTCAGGCGTTGTTATTGTTGGCGGTCTAGGCGTCCATTTTGGAGCACATGAACCAGTAGTGCGGAAATTATGCACCCAACTCAATATCGTATCTCGCTTAGGAACACTACCGCGAGGTGGGATGTTGAAACGCCGGCGAAAGGCACGCGTCACAGCAACAATTGACTCGTTATTGCGTATGAACTCTTCCACTGCGAAAACACGATGCTCAACGGACCACGTAGCCATCGCGACTGACTGCCAGCCTGCAACTGAAACTTCCCGTCCCCCCCCCCCCCCCCCCCACCACAGGACGAAGTCGCCGAACACCTGGCTCCCCCCCTCCAGACGTACAGTCCACTTCAAAACCACCCGATCCATCTGCGCCACCCTGTATCACTTTGAACGATTTCGGCCTTAACTTCATATTTAGTATAATCGTCATGTACTTCGATAACTTTCATTTCATTTTCTTCCATGCTATCAGTTTCAGGCAATCGTGCGAAATTACCCCACCCTTCTACCTCAAAATCACTAAACACGTTTCCATCAACAACAATTTTGTCTGCACTGTTTACAATGCAATGTTCACTGACGTCCTCCTTTACATCATTTTTACCTATTATTAATTGAGCACACGTCTTTTGCGTGGCATATTCTACCTCCCTTACCTCTTTATTCATCATAACTCCTCCCACATCTACGTCCTTTACCTCATACACATCATTAACAGTGCCAATATTTCCCTTTTCACTCGCCTTTTCTGTCTCCCTTTCATTCTTTAATAAAGTCTTTTCGCACGAAACCGTTACTGAGTTATCTTTATCATATGACGTATTAACTTTTTCATTTCTACATTCATCTACTACTGAAACCGGCCATCGGAAGTGTCCGATCCCGCCTCTTCTGTCTCTCTCTACGGCAGCCATCTTCTTCTGACGTCTGCCATTTGTGTCTGCTGCCAAATGCACTGTACGCTGCTCCGGCAACCGCTGGCCCGAGCACGAACTGTCACGTGACTTCGCACTGGGACCGCCACTATGTATCACTCCGCGCCCGTCTGCTATAGGCACGCCCTTAACCTTCCTGCCTCGTGGTTTACATCTTTCCTTTTCGAATCTAATATTGGACATCTTTTCTTTGGGCCCAAAACCAGTTTCCGCGTGAATCCGGCCCGTAACACACGCGGTTTTCAGTTTTCCATTTCTTCTCTATTTTGGAAATTCCGCGCCATGTATCCTCTGCCGCGCGTCGTAAAATTTCCCCTGCCTCTCGCACGACCTCTTTGAATCGTGCTTACGCGAAATCTATCATTCTCCTGTCGTTCGTTTTGGTCATTATTTTCGCGCGAATAATTGTTGTTATGATGGGGACGGGACTCGCGATTTCTGCGCCAGTGATCTTCATCCTCTACCCTTTCCAGAAACGCAGAAAAACTGCTGTGTGTACTCCTAACATATCTTTTAGAATCCTCAGGCAATTACTGCCAAAGAACCCAAACGATCTCAGCTTCAGTCCTTCTAGCCTTCAAATGTATCAGTTTTCTGTACCATGATTCGCAGAATTCTTTCATGGTTTGCCTACCTCTGACATCATACAGTCTGGCCATTAGAAATTCACGCCACAACTGGTCTTGTTTTTGTTCTGACCAGTACTCGTCAATAAATTTTTGCTTAAAATTTTCAAAAGACATCTGGTTTGTATCCCGATTCAACCCCCATCTTTTTGCTTCTCCTGTTAGTGCACTAATTACGACATTAATTTTTTCCTGGTCAGACAAATATTCAGGAAAATTTCTTTCGCAATTCTTTATAAAGTCTAGGGGGTGCCATCCGTTATGCCTCTTTACAGGGTCGAACTTCTCTTCGCCCTCTAATATTTTACTGAGGGGCATTCTTTCAGTAATATGTGTGGGTCCGGTTTGTATTTTTCTTTCCAAGTCATACATTTTGCCTTGGATTTGTGAAGTGTTATGTTCACACTTCTTTTCGCAAGTAAGAATCTGTTTGGTTAGAGTTCTGCTTGTTTCTGTTACAGACTGTTTGATCTGTGCAAATTCCTCGTTACATTCGGTTTGTATTTCGGATTTAATACCGAATACCTTTTCATCCACTTTAGTACAGACTAGGGGTTCTATTTGATCTTGGATTTTAATTACTTCTGTGTCAAATCTTTCGTTAATGTCGTCGATTTGTCCCTGTATGTTGGCAATATTGCCATTGATGACAGTAATTTCGCTTTTGAGGTTTTTAATATCATTACTCACAATGTCTACTTTTACATCAACTTTCTCAATCTGTTTACTAATATCACTACTTAGCGCTGCATTTTGTTGTCCCTGTGCTGCAACTAGCTGTCTTTGCTCTACACTTTGTTGCCCCAGTGCTGCAATTTGTGCATTAATATTGTCATTTTGCGCAGACAGTATTCTAAGCAAGTCAGTCAGATCAAGTGTCTTTTCACTTTTAGATTCTACTGCCTTTTCGTGTTCGTATCTTACACCCCTTTCTGTTTTTGGTGATTGAAACATATCCCGCGATTCATTAACATAACCACTGCCTTCCACAACATCGCTCATATTGCCTTGCTTAGTATGCGCGACATTCATAGCTTCGATCTGTTTATTGACGTCTGCGTGATAACGTACGTAATTTAATTCGCGCGTCATGCCATCTGTTGGTGTGCTGCTTGAACTGCTCTCGGTTGCATTCTGCTCTCGCGTGTCTAGATTTATTTCTATTTTCCTGTCCATTTTAGCTATTATTAAGTACTGATACCTTTAATTTTCAATTTAAACTGAACTTTCCCTATCCTGCCTGTCAAATGATGTACAGGTTCGTGCCGCTGGACGTTTTATGTTCACTTAATGTTTGTAAAATTCTAACTACTTATACTTTTTTCCGGCTGTAGGTGCAAGCTGAACAACGTCCTGTCACGCGGCGCCACGTATAACACTACTACAGCGTTATTTACGTAGCTTATACTATGAAATACCAAGTTTGGTTTATTACGTAGTATGTCCTCAACAGCACAAATAGTCCTGTCTCGGAAAAGCCACGTATAACACTCCTAACTGCTGTTACTACTGCACCATAACCTCAATGCTAGAAACAGGTTGTGACATAAAACTCTTTTGTAAAAGCAATTATAGTGCAAATCAACAGAGCAGTGTTACCCTCTGAGAGGAATTTTGTTATGTTGACCGTATTGTCCCTAACGGAAGTGGCTTATCGGAAATAAAAGTCAGAATTACGTAAATATTTGAACAGTAACAAACGAAATTTTGATTATCTGCACTGTTTAATGAATAACGAAACCGGTCGCCAGCCTAACTAGGCATGAGAATGATTAACATTCTCGTTCAAGAAAATAGTTATTAGTAATTATAACGGACAAACACAACCTAGACTTGGCCACACGCGAGTGCAATGAACTCTGACACACCTATGTTTTAAGATTGAAACTAACAGTTGGAACAGCACAAACTATTTGCAAAATTATAACAGCTACTGAAACACACTATTACTTTCAGGGCTTACACAAAGTGAGTAGTCTTTATACTGTTAATATGCACACAAGAAAGACAAACACTTAGTAATCATGAACATATAATTTCCTACTATGCAATTTTCCACTTTTACTACCATGAGACATAAAATGAACATTTATGTAAGATACTAACTCACTTTCTGCGATTAACAACAGGTAGTAATGTGATCATTTACTAAGCAAAACTTTATAAACCTCAGTCTTGAGAAATTTTAATTTGAATTTGTCAACAACACATTAATAATCAGTTTTACTAGGAAAATTATTTCAGCAAGCATCATTAACTCTAACTCACTCTCTTGCCACATTAACTTTAACTTTACTCTGTCCAATAGGTATTAATTAGCAAACTGAGTTTTAACGTACTTTCAGTAAGGACACTCGGTAATCACTTTACTTCAATCGGAGAGGACCCTGAGAGGTGTTATGATGAGGTGAAAATCAAGGTAGGTACATAAATTCAGATATAAATTACCTTATATTTCAGCACAATAACACATCCATTAAGCTGATCCTTCACTGTACATCGTTACCGTGTTACGTTGCAATGATTGCGCAATGCGGTGGCAACTGCATGTTGGTAGGTGGAATTGCAGGCAGAATTGCTGGAATCTGTCATTTCTTGGTGGCGATGATAGATACAAACTCCAGAATAGCCCAGCTATTTATCCATCCATCCGAGGCATTGGAAAATAACAGAGAAGCCTCTCTCGAAACCAGCACTATGCGACTTTTACACGGCAGTGCACGGACTCGTAGCTCATTTCTAACTGCTGGCTCGTCCCCGACTGACTGTATGTTCCACCTTTTCCACCTAGGCCAACCACAATTTGCGCGCGCTACACAGTTCCGTTCCCGAGGGGAACCACTACACCTTTTACATACAGAATAACTAAGAGCCCTAAGTGAAGGTCAGCAGTTTACATCACAGCAAACAAATACATTAAATAAAACAGAACATTTTCACATATGGACACCTCTACAAAAAATTATTCATACAAAATTACAATTATATGCAGTAAGTTTTGTTCCCTCCAAATGGGACAAAGTATTTACAGTACAGATACACTACTTTGCATTGAAACAAACTACGACATCAAAGTTTTAACAAAGAAAAGAGTACACAATTTTATGTTATCGATTCAAACACATTTACAGACGATCAACAATGTGACATTAAATAAAGCAAAAAAAAAATAAATAAATAAATCCATACAGCATAAGAGCTGTGGTGTTACAGAATGTCAAGATGTCCTTCCTCCAAGGCTGAAGATAACAAACAGGTACTGAACACACCACCATCCGAAACTCTTCCACTGCAGCCTACATCCATGTATAACAACTTTGTCATGAAAATTTGCCAGATTTCCATTTATTTCAAGTATTACCGGGTTGTGGTCCGAGTCTAGGTCGTTGACCACCTCGGTTGTAGTGTTCCGTGTGAGATTTTTGGATAGAGAGATATCCAGTATATCTGGGTGGCATCTTGAGTCATGATGATGATGTGTTGGCCTGTCTGGAGCTATGATTGAAATGTTTGGGTTGTTGTCAAAGAACCTGCATAGCGTCCTGCCATTGGTGTTGGTAACATTGCAATTCCAGGATCTGTGCTTTGCGTTAAGGTTACCACCGATCAGAACATGTAGGTGTAATTTAGAGATAGAAGTTTGAGGTCTTGTTGTGACATGCTCCTTCCAGCTGGTGGGTTGTAGGCTGCGGCTATGGTGATTGTTTTATTGAAGATTCTTGTTCCTATTTCTGTTGTCTCCATCAGAGTAAGATGAGGTGAGGGGATAAGTCTGTGAACTATTTTATTTTTGACCAGGATGGCTGTTCCTCGACCTGGTCTCTTAGATCTGTCGTTTCTGTGAACCTTATAGTTTCTGATTTTGAAAGTGGTTGGGATGGAGGCGTGTTTCCGTGATGAGAGCAATATCTATCTTATGCTCATCTAGGAAATCCGCTAGGGTATTCTTCTGACTTATTATGCCATTGGCATTCCAGTTCGTGATATTTATTGATCTATTTGCCGCCGAGAAGGCTAGCAGCAGCTTGAAATAGAATTGTAATTTTTGTGAAGGAGTTTTGTGCTTGTCTTAGTTCTGCAGTAGTTCTGATTGTGTTTATGATTTTTGGGATGTCAAATTGGGTGATGAATCCTAGGAGTTCTCCAATGTCTGCACCTATTCTTGTTGCTGGTTGCGAGGATGATTTCGAGGTATTGGTGGTTTTTTTTTTTTTTTTTTTTGTGGGCGCTGTTGTTTGTGCCCATCCTCTTGTTTTTCGTAATGCTGGGAGGTTTGTGGAATTCAGTTGCGCAGTTTGTTTGCTTCTTTCTTCCTCCAGCCTATCCTGTGCCCGGGTTTTCGCTTTCCTTTTCTCTAGCCTAGCCTTCGAGGAATATCTGAAAGAAAGTAATGTACAATGCTACACTCATGACATGCACGTCTTCAAGCCATTGAAGGTAGTAATTAAACGACTATTACCAATCATGGACCCCAATCTCATTCATGAGGTCCTCCTAGAGCACAACTTACCAGTCATTAAAGTTGCACACATGACATCAATTGATGAGAAAACTCAGAAAAAAGTAACGCTACGCCACTTCCACATCACACTAGAGAAGACTGAAGAGGCAAAGCGAATATACGACCTTAAGGCAATGTTCCACATGCAGGTGACTGTCGAAACCTACAGAAGCCCACAGGGACTAACCCAATGTCACAACTGCCAGGGGTATGGACATGGATCGCGCAACTGCACCCTTCATCCAAATTGCGTAAAATGTGGGCAGCAACCAAAAAACTGCCGATTGCCAGAAGAAACCCAAAACGAAATCGACATGCTACCTACCACTGCAAAGGAGAGCATACGAGTAGCTACAAAAAAATGTCCAGTATATCTGAAACTCTTACAGACACTGAAAGGTTCCTTCTGTTTAGGTATGCATCGTTACCTTTTTGTATCGCTCTTCCTCTGTTTTCTTCTATCTATGCTAGAGTGTGCCAGACGTGTGTGTGGCCAAGTCACCTCATTGCCACGTGCTTGCCCGCTTGATACATTGCTCGGAAGGATTGAATTTAAGGGGCCGGCCCGACATTTAGTTAAATGGTCTGATGATTATTATGTTAATATTGCGCAATGGATAACGCAGGGGAGGGCTCAAACAACCAAGTGGTCAAGTCAGTAAAGGCCACGCTCTATCATGATCTACAAGGACACCACTTTGTTGGTAACATTGCTCTCTACACAGGACTGGGGTTTGTAATGACCACTAAATCCATGACATCCAGTTTATAGGTCATTTATAGTCTAGATCCCAGAAATTTTACAAACTTAAGATGACATTTATTATCTATATTCCCCAAAACTTTACAAATTTAATAATTGCAGTAAATAAAGTCAAGTCAAATATCTTCTAGTTTCGTCTCGCACTGAAGGTGCTTAAACTAACAGGCATCTCGTTTCTACTTAAGCACTGGGAAAGAGGATGGCACTACGTTGCTGCCCTTGTGGTCTGTTTACTGGGACAGTGATTGAAATTCGCACCCAAGATTACTACTAGGACCGAATAACAAAAATTCTCTTTGGCGGAAAAACGGGGGAACAAAGCAGACACAGACATCTCCCATATTCACAAAAGAAAGCAAATTCTTAAAAAATAAAACATCCTGTGAAATACAGCACACGCAAATAATCAATTAACAGCACACGTAAGCATCCTCACTTTAACTAATTTCCAAGAAGGAACTGGTAGCTCGCTGGCAGTGCAATTCGGCACCACGTGAGTGTCTGATACCAACAGCTAATTTATTTGTGCTCACCCCTCTGTTCGTTCTTACTTTCCATACTATACAATCATTCACATGCTGAACCTATTCTTTATCAAAGTTGTTAGGACGTGCTGCTTGCAAATGGGGGTTAAAAAGGAACCGTGAACAAAATTTAAAAAATTTTACGTCACACGCTTAGAACATTAAGTATGTCGCACACGCATCTCCTACCAGGTTTCACACGGAATCGTCATCCAAATTACTCATCAGCCATTACAACCACGTGTTAACTAGGTGTGGTGAGGCCCCAGGTTACTTTTAACATTGAAGGGAGGGGGGGGGGAGGGGGGGACATGCAGACTCCTATGTCAGTTGCATCTGTCTCGTAGCAATTATAAAAGCATTGTACATAAGAACAATTAACTCGTTGCATTGAGTATACTTGAACAATAGAAATAAGTCCTACGGTACAATAAAACATCACCAAAGATGAACGTAACTACTGTGGACACAATCTCCATGTTGGATTCTATAATTCGTCCAATGCAATCTAACTACTACCTAATATTATCCAGAACTATTTTCCTTTTTTGAAATCATTTATGTTCCATAATCATTAGCACTGTTACGTCTCGTACAACAGATAACAGCAATTAAAAAAAAAACACACACACACAACATAATGTTCAAATAGAAATAATCACAAATGACCTGGTTAATTGTTCATGAAAGTTCACAAGGGACTACTACTGTACTCGCAACATAACGTCATCACGCCATATAATACATCATTGCTATGCAACACTCGTGGCTTTACGACCGATCATTCTACTTCATTCTTTCCTTCAGCTTCAGCCACACTATAACTGATCAGAAGAAAACTCTCATATCCATCAAGTGTTGCTTGCACAGTGCAAATTGACTCCTCATGACATGCGACGAAAATAAATCTTTTAGTTACAGCACATCCCATGACAGTTATTTGTTCCAAAAAAGGCAAAACACAACAAGATCATAAATTACTCCCTTCATAACCTAAATTCGTGCAACTTGACAGAGATATTTCAAAAATTCTAAAATATATCAATGCACCAACTCATCAACCAGAGGCATTTACTTTGGCACCTCGTTGACAAAACGCCTTCACTGGCACACAGGGTACGATCTAAGGACAAGTCCTCTGTTTACTGTCTCTAACGATTCTTCTCGCCCGTGCCAGTGCTATTCGGAAAGTTGCCAGATTCGCATCAGTAGGGCACCGAATTAAATCTTCTCAAGGCCGCCCTTCTGTCTGATTGCAGTACAACAGTCGTCATTCCACCAAGGGACAGGCTGTCTCACACGTGTTCCCTTTGATTCTGATATAGGTACATCAGCGGCACGGTGCATCACTACCGTAATGTGATCCACGCAATCCTGGACACTTTCACACTGTTCAAAAACAGCCAACTGCCTGTAGAGCGTCCAGTTTCCCTTCCCGAACAACCATTTCGGCGGCTTTTCGACACGACCCGTTTCGACTGGCAGATGGAGCCAGATAGGATAATGGTCGCTGCCACGAAGGTCGTCGTCTACTACCCACTGAGCAGTGTCCGCAAGCACAGGCGAACAAATAGAGAGGTCTATGGCGGAGGACGAACCTGAAGCGGTGCCAAAATGCGTGGCCTGACCCGTGTTCGGCAATATGATGTCGGAATTCCTTATCAAATGCTCAATCATCTGGCCTCTGGGGCAGGTTTTGTTAGAACCCCATAATGCATTATGAGCATTAAAATCTCCTAAAATGATAAAGGGACGGGGTAGCTGATCAATGAGCTGTGCGAGGGGTTCACTGTCAATGAGCTCATCGGGTGGTAAATACAAGGAGCACACTGTGACATTAACATGGGCCAGGATCTGAGCTGCAACTGCTTGTAGCGTTGTGGTTAAGGGCACAGGTGAGGAGTGGAATGTGTCCTTAATGAACACTGCCACCCCACCCTGCGCTCTATTACCAGTCAGGTCATCTTTCCTGTACGTGAGATATCCTGTAAGTACAGGCGTGTCATTCTCTTTAAAATGTCTCTTGCAAAGAGATGCAAAAGGGGTTTTCCTGTACCAACAGCCGGAATTCTTCAAAACGAGTTCTGACTCCATTCAGATTCCACTGAAGTATGGGAGCCATATCAGCAGTTCAGTTTAGATTTCCCCCGTCTTTGCGCCGCGCTGGTGAAGCACTTGTGGAGCGAGTGGCAGCAGAGGGGCTGTCAGGTTCTGGTGAAGAGGTATCAAACTCCACGATGATTTCCTCCTCATCAGTCAGGGATGCCATGATGGCATCCGATGGTGCCTTTGGCAGGTTTGACGCCAAACGTTGTACCCCTTTCCCTAGTCCCTTTTTCTTGGTGGAAGTCGGGGATGGGGGAAGTGGAGAGGCACTCGGTTTCTGGGGTGCCTTCGAAGTCTTCACTGTAGCTTTCTCTGCAATAGCGTTTGGTTCAGTCGGAGCAGCCTGAATAGCTATATCTTTATTGGTTGTGCTCTGGCAGGTACAAACGCAGGTTCAGGTATTGATGGTGGATACTGCTTCAAAGCGTCTACTTTTGACACACTTTTTTGTACCCAGGAGGCATAGGATGTGGCAAAGACGGGGGTTTTGTCGCCTTATACTCTTTTTTGGCTTCCACATAAGGAATCCTGCTTAAAATGGTCAGACAGGACATTGCCAACCTTATACCTAAAATACCTGTCCGACAGAAAGGATCTTATGACTGTGGGTAAACGCCCACGAAAACTCCACTCATAAAGGTGCTCCAACTTTATAAGGCCTTTGTACGACCTCGACTCGAATACGGATGTCAAGCTTATGGATTTGCAAGACCTTCGTACTTCAAAATGTTGGATGTGATTGACCATGAGGGTATTAGGCTTTCAACGGGGGCTTATCGCACGAGTCCAGTCTGTGTGTTGAGGCTGGAGAGCCTCCGCTGGCCATTCGGTGTCTTCTCCACGTGGTACGGCAAGCATACAGGGCCAAGTCCACTCCTATTTCGTTGGCGTCCAACACACTTTTCACAGCCGGCACTGGAACGTCTCTTCCGCCACCGTCCGAAGGCAACAGAGCCGTTTGGCATCCGTGCAAAGGAGAGTCTTGAGTCAGTACACCTGGAGGGCATTAAGGTCCTCAACCAATGATGGAGTAGGGGATCTCCCTGGCTACTACAAAGGTTGAGATTACTTCTTGATCTGGCTGTTTACAAGAAGTATTGTACCCCAGACCACCTTTTTAAAATTAAATTTACTGAGATTTTAGACTGCCATTCAGATTTTATTACTGTTTACACGGATGGGTCTAAACAGGGGGATTTTATGGGCTACTCTGCTGTGTTTCCCGATACTGTCCGTAGGATAGGGCTCCCAGAGCAGTTCTCAGTTTACTATGCTGAACTGTTTGCCATGCTGAATGCATTAGAGCATATGTGACATCATGGCAAGAAATTTATCATCTGCTCAGATTCCCAAAGTGCTCGACACACTCTTGAACAGTTGTACACAGCCGATCGGATGGTGCAGGAAGTGCAGGACGCTCTCCTGCTCTTGCAAAAGCAGGGTAAGGATGTAATTTTCTGCTGGGTTCCAGGGCACATAGGAATTCCTGGAAATGAACTTGCAGACGTGGCTGCCAAGGAGGCTTGCTCCATCCCACCTCCTGTTCACTGTTCCGTCCCCCTGCAGGCAATAACATCATTCGTGACTGGGAAGGTCATGTGTTGGTGGGAGGCTCAGTGGCTGGAAGTGAGGGATAATAAGTTGCGAGCGGTGAAGGATTCTGTCCGACCGTGGCGTACCTCCTTCCGACGACGACGAGCTGAGGAAGTAGCCCTTACGCGGCGTCAATAGGACATTGTCCATTGACACATTGTTTTCTGCTACGTCGATACGACATATTTTAACTGAGTGTGCTTTATATGCGGGTTTGAGGGGAGTTTTAAGTTTCCTACCAGACCTGCCCTCTATTTTAACTAATAATGAGATGAGTGTGGCTAGAGTTTTACATTTTTTTGTGATGTATGGACTTCTTCGCAAAATATTGGGATTGAGATCTTAATGTGCTGTAAAGTGGTTTGGTCACCCATTATTTGTAAGTGGTCAGCCAGCCACAGTTAATTATTTTTACCTGTTCTGTACTGGTATTTTATTTTTAGTTTTATCTACCTGTTTTGATGTGCTGTGTCCAATCTTGACATTTGAGCATTTACAATTCTCGCAAAGATCGGCTCTGAATTGATGCTTGTTTAAAAGATCTTGGCTGCACTCGTCAACATTTATTTTGGGAACGGGTGCTGATAACCTCGTTGTTGTGCACCCTAAAACACTAATCATCATCTAAGGACAAGAGAAGGACGTTCTTCCAAAGATACTTGGCGGATCGACTATTAGGGGCCACACCCATTGCACAATTTCGTTACAGTGAGAAGCAGCTCAGTTACAGACATACACGGAGTTCCCGAATATTTGTCATTAGCCCCTCACTTCTTCCATCAATGTCATCTCTTGCCCAAGATTTAACACCCACTTACTGTATCTCATAACATGTCCTTTTATTACTCCCGAGCTGTCCTCTGCTCAGTACAACACGAATCTGTTAGCTATTATTTGTAGTAGACACATTTCTTACCACCTTTAATGTCCCCCTTGATTCACAGCACTATTTATCCAAATGTTTGTAAGGCTCCTCACATACTACCGTCCTACCCAGAGTTTTCTCCTCATTACTTGCACTCTCTCATTAAACCATGAGTCATATCCTTGCCACTGTCTCTTTAACTTAGTGTATTAATTCTTTAAGTTCTAGAGAAGCACCAGCTTCATGTTGCAGGACCTTCGATCGAGGTAACGAACAATATGATCAGTCACTGTCCTGTTATGAGGTCCGAATCTCCATCACTTCCTCATCTACTAGTCTCATCTTACCACAGTTCCAGAAATCATCATTCACGTACTGTCCTGAGCATTGTCCCGATTTCTGCAAACCGTGACTGAAGTTTAACCTTCGTGCCAGCTTACTAATAAGCTTCCAGATTGCAGTCGGACGTTCAGTGTCGTGACCTCCGACGTTGGCAATGAGGGACACGCCCCCCTGGTGCACTGCTAGGGCGTTGACGTTTGTGACGTGTGTGTTAAGGGGATACGGAATCACCTATCCCCGCAATGTTAATATATGCCTACTATAGGGAACATTTTCTCACAAACTACTGGAGACAGAGAGGTAAAAATTTTACTGTATGTGCATTCATATGTTACAACAATACTGAAACAACAGTTTATTGTCAAAGTATTTTCTTACAGAGATATTGTACATTTATTTTTAACACGTTCACTGCCACTGTAATTGGCCTTGCTTTGCCACGTAACCAATATTTTTCTTAATAGAATCTGAAAATATATTGCTAAAAGTAATATAACATGTATTTATTTTATAAGTACACAATCAAATTTACTCTCGTGAATCAAAGTTGTTTTGGGGCGCACTAAGGCGTCAGTGGCATATCAGGCCATATTCTGTAGCGGGTGGCCGTGGACGCGCCAATGCGTCTAGTGTATTGTTCCTGGTTAGTGTGACAGTTTAGGTTACTACAATTTCATTTTATATTCATAAATGAAACGAAACATCCTACTGACAAACGACATATTTATTGGACAAAAAATATAGTAGAAACATTCAAATACAAACACAAGATCTCGAAGAAACTTCTGAAATAAAATGTATGTCAAATCTAAGAAAAATACAATCTAGAGCTTTATCCATTACTCTCAAACAAATAAAATAAATACAAAGTTTAAGAATAGTACCGACACATAACTGTCGAAAAATAAATGAGCAACGAAAGTGCTATCTGCCTTTAGAGGTGGTGAATAACACAACAATTCAAACAATATCCTGCTTTATTTGGGCAATCTAGGCACTCGTAAATCGTGTCTGTTCGTTGTCCACGGCTGGCGCATGATCTGCACTTTTTTCGCGGTGTTTTTGATTTTCCATTTGATTCTCGTTTTACCACAACATGTTGGGGATTTCTGACTGGCCGTTCTACCTGCTTTCGTGGCAATAGTGCTCTTATAATACTGAGTCTAAATTCTTGGAGGGGCATTTTTGTGCCACAATATTTATTGTGTAGGGCATGTGCGTTTGTCAGTATCATTTCCACAACGTGGATAAAAAGTTTCTTGTACCAGCGTATGGTTTTGCGTTCCGAGAGGTAATATGATAACATCTGATCGTGCCGATCAACTCCCGCCATAAATTTATTGTAGTTTACAATGGCCAAGGGCTTAGATTTCTTCTCCTTTCTTTTGGTTTCAACCTCAACCATTTCATTTGTAAATGCATTAGAAATGTAGCAAACCTCCCTCTTATCACGCCACTTACCTATCATAACTCCTTCCGCAAATCTGGCAACGGCTTCACCTTTTCGTAGTTTTGCTTCCTGTATTTCCTTGGGTGTATCCTTCCTATTCGCCCTCAGAGTTCCCGTGCAGTGGGTCTTCTTATCCAGGAGCAGCTTTGCCAATGCGAAGCTGTTATAGTAATTGTCCATGTACACATGGTGACCAGCATTCAACTTTTCATGTAGTAAATGAAGAACAATTTTTTGCGCATGGCCTCTTCCTCCTAAATCGTCCAGCATGCCAGTGTATACCGCGAATTTTAGGACCATTCCAGTGGGAGTTGTCAAAATATATAGCTTTATGCCATATTTGTGCTTTTTGTTTTTGATGTATTGGCGGAAAAGTAATCGTCCACGCCAAAGGATCATTGATTCGTCCAGAGACAGTTCCCGTCCAGGGTAGTAAACTTGGCACATCCTTTCATTGAAAAAATTGATAACGGGACGTATTTTATACAACCTGTCGGATGGTGTTGGTTTGCCCTGTTTTGGATTTTCAGAAAAGTGTAATGCACGTAGTATTAGCAGAAAACGATTTCGTGAAATACTATCGGCAATTCCTTTCACGTTGAATAAAGCGTCCTTTTTCCAATAGTCCTGCAAATTCCTCATCTTTACATTTCCCATGTGCAGGAAAACTCCCAAGAACACTAACAATTCGCCAACAGTCACATCTTTCCAACAGTTTATTCGTGATTGTCCTTTGGTTCCCGCAGAAAGGAATAATTCAATCGCGTTTCGATTTGTTTCTTCTACAACTGTCAATAGAAATTCGTCCGTCAGCAAAAGACGAAAATAATCTAAGGGAGTGTTTTCCGTCGGTTGAATAAGCAGTCCCTCTTTTTTTATAAATGGGCAATTTATCATTCCAACTGGCTCTCTTTCCCACGCAACAGTTGTATCAGCTGCGTTATCTCTTGTTACCACTCCTTCTGCCATTTCCCTGTCGCTAGGATTCACAGCCATTTCTACAGTCTCATCTAAAACAAACTCGGCTCCGTCAGACCCTTCACTGGATTCCACGCCGTCCTCCTCACTGGCCAGTTCCGTTCCCGAATCGCTTTCTTCTAATATTCGTAATAATTCCGCATCCGTTAGTTTTTGTACGTTTCTTGTGTCCTGTGTTTTACGTTTCTTAGGTTCTGAAGGGCCCGCCGTGTCACGATTGTCTTCCATTTTCAGTCCCACAACAGAGAAAAACTGTAGGGAAAACACACGAACCGCACCCGCAAAAATTGAAAACAATACGTTCTTAGAGTGCCTGCGCAATGAACCACACCGAATGGCTGTGCCCGACTAAACTGTGGCGCTGAGAAACAGCTGAGTGTCTCGCCGCGCAGGCGCGTCGACGGCATATGCACTAGTATCGGCCGGACGCGCTGGTGCGCCGATGGCAGTGAACGTGTTAAGTAAATTTTTTCCATCGCTTTTTACTAGACTATCACCCCTAAGTCTTTTGTAAATCAAGTAATTAAAAAATCGTTGTTTCAGTATGTAATAGGGACCTATGTCACTACGTCATAAAAATTTCAGACTTCTAGGTTGACCAGTACCTGAGATAATGTTCCTAGATGAAGTAAAAAGTAAACTTACGGGAAACGGAGAAAGAAGATTAAAACATTCCTGATCCGTAGCTAATACCCCCTTCACAGTCTTCATAATCATCTTCAAGTCTTCTTTTGGCACCCCTCTGCACCTGTCTTGCTTTTTTCACTAATGTCTTGATTATATTATCAGCATGCCTTAGTCTGTGCTGATCTAAAAAGAACATAGCACGTACCGTACGGGAACCAACACACATACCCAACTTTTGAAGGACCTGGCATTTAGTTATATTTCCAAGATTGAAGGTTGCCACAGCATCATACACACCAAAATGTAGTGTATTAATTCCGACAAACACTGTTTTTGGGAGACGATGCCATATCACACTATTCAAGCACTCGTTGGGGTTCTGCGTTTTTCCGTGAAGACATTTCATCAGAAGACTTCTGTCAGCCAGATCTCTGAAAATGGGCTTTATTTCTGTCATGATGGCTGATGGTAGACTGTGGTGGTGAATGTATTTCTCTCCTGTTGTTAGTCCCCTATTGTATTTACACCAGCTGTTTTCACCTTTGGGGCACAAACCATGTTGTGGATGCTCATCCGTGGATGCGGTGTGGAAATATAAAGCCCATATAGCTCTCCTCATTTCTTCAAGATTGCCTGTATTTTGCCTGATTGCAAGGCCATAGCAGTTCTGAATGTGGTCTATTATGGAATCAGTCAATCTTCCTCTGCCATCCAAGGTTTTCCCATCATCTAGTTTTTTCCCTTTCATAACTGATTTTAACCTTCTCAGCCTGGCACCCATTCTCTTCTGCACATGTCCTATACATTCAAGTTTGCTTATATTTACACTGTTCCCATATGGTTTGCTTTCCAAAACTTCTTTGAATGCTTTAGAGTCACCATCTCCCAGATATTTGACATAGCGAACATTATACCACTGTGAAGAGCGATGAAAAATTTTCTTCACCCCAGCAACCTCCATGCCACCACTACTACCATAATAATTAGCAATACAGTCATCACTGTGTTCATTTTTCAGCCTGCCTGTGCACCTACAGTATTTAGACATTATTGCAACATCAATAACCTTGCCAGTATCAACACTAGTTGCTGTTACAACACCATTGTTGGAGGTGTGGCCCCTTTTCTGCCACGTGCCATCAAACGCCACTGTGAGGTCACGACTGCCGTCATTTTCTTCCACTGCTTCTTCCACAGCAACCTGCATTGACTTCTGTGCTACATCTTCAACTGCAGATCCTAGTACATAATTGTAAGCTTCAAACTTTGAAGGTGCACTTGGAAGATTTAGAACACCACATAGCATATCACCAGCTGCTTTGCCCTTACCAATTGCTCGCAATCCATAAACTAACCTAATATTTACACTATAAAGTTCAGTTTTCTTGTATCCATTATTTACAGTTACTGAAACCGAACTTGGAAACTTACAGCTGTATTTACAAACACTGCATATTAAATTAAACTGGGCAGCCAGGCCAACATGGGATTCTACTTTCAGAGAAACGTTTCCATGACATTTTTGCAGCACAAACTGTTTTCAAGAGCTTCACACAATATATTCGTATCAATGAGTTCAAAAACTTCATTCCCTCTATCAAGTAAATTATATTTCTCTTCCAAATCTCTTAGTTTTTTATGAGAAGCACTGTTTTCATTTGGTGTAAGTTCGTTCGGCAAATCAGTAATAAGTGGATTCACATTTTCCAACAGTGATGATGATGAACTGCTTTGCTTTGCTAATGAATCATTATTTCTTTTCTTTTGCCAGTTCACACGCTTTTTAAATACTTTTGCTTTAGCTCTAGGCATTTTCACTGCGAAAAATGAAGCAAAGAGTAACTTGAGGAAACCAGAGAGAAACATTTTCGGGCAACTAGTGTATAAATAGTCGCTGGAAACCGGGATATTTGAATTCATGTCACTTTAAAGGTACTGCCAAAAAGTTCATGGTCAGCCACGAGAGACGTGTATAACTAAAGCGCAATACCCGATCTCACAAATATATAAAAATAAAATAGTTATAATTGTAGTAGAGCTATGTATGATACGTCATTTTAAAGAGGAAACATGGCAGAATATAATACGCCAATAAAAAAAAATTCGATTTTTTAACCCAAAATCCGATTCCGTATCCCCGTACTCCGAGCGCGCTGTCAGATCCTTTGAGTTCCACGGCGTGTGACACGCTCTCTGGGACGCGCTGCTAGGGTGTTGAAAGCTGTGTCCTGGCGTTTCGTCGGGTCAGGGACACTGACCGTGAGGTACCTCTACCAGCTGTTAAGCCTGCAGTGGAGGGGGAGCGCCCCCTCAGGGCTGGTGTGGTGGGGCAGCCCCTCTCTTACTTTTCGTGTCCGGAACTAGACTTCAAACTTCCATAAATCAGCACCCAATATGGCCTTGTCATTTGCCTCCCGTAAGTCATTCATTGTGCAGGGCTGGTCTAAATATGGACAGATAAGCAGGTGTTGAGGATCCTGGACAGAACCACACAGACAGAGAGTGTTCTCATTCTCTTTTAGGAAACCCCATTGCTGCAGGTTTGTCTAGCACTTTGGCACTTCTACACTCATATGCTTTAGGGTTCTCCAGACTGTGTATGGTAGGTCTCCACCAGGTGCCAGTTCTTCTTTTACATCTTTATGGGAGTTTCTCAGGTCGATTTCCCACCTTTTCAGACGATTCTCTGCAGCCGACCCTTCCAGGGCTCGGGTACGTGACAGGAAACTCTTCCTCGAACAAAGCTCTCGGTCAGCAGGCTGGTGTCCATATAAAGGGTGACGAGTGTCCTTTTCTTGCTTGGTTTTTTCGGCTTCAGCAGCTATGTCACGTCGTATGTTGGGCGGTGCAATCCCCATGGTTAAGTACATCTTGTGCACTGGGGTAGGCCTCAAGCATCTGGTAACAATCCGTGCCATTTCATTCACGGCGACATCAACTTTCCTCGCGTGTTTTGATGCAGACCATACTGGAGCGACGTATTCCGCGGCTGACACACTCAGCGCAAGGGCTGAAGTTCTCAGGGGTTGGTATAGAGCAGTAGTTGGCGGTATGGAAGAAACCCTAACATTTCTTGCACTGTGGTGGTCCATCTTTGTTCTGATACGATTCTACGGTTACTTTTGTGTCCAGGAGGTAGCGTATATGGTAGATTACGTCGTTTTCCTTTTTTTTTCCTAGTGTGACACAGAAAACGTCCACAGGTAGTAATTGCTTGGTATCGTTGTCTCTCCTCTTGTATTGATGTACATTGTGAGAGTTGAAATTCAGGAATCGGAGATCTTTTTCAACTTCTGTTTCAGTTACTGTTTCTGGTAGTCCTTTGTTGACAACTTTCAGGTGTCCATCGCTTTGTGGCTGGTGTGTGAAATTGTTGATGTTGTGGTGGGGGAAGAAGTTCAGGGCAGTAGGTTGATCTTTGAGTGATTCGAAGTGATGTTTGATTGTGTTTCCTTTGTATATAGCTTTAATGGGTCCCTCCGTGTTTTTTTTTTCCCCTTCTTCAAAGCTGCATTTAGTGACAGATGGTGACCTTGGTATTGGATGGTGATGGGTGGAATTCTTGACTTTTTCGGAACAGCTTTGTGGTGAATTTGATGGTGATGGTGTTGACTGGGTTGCTGCAGCGGGGGTTCTGGTAGTGTTGCTTTGTTGTGCTGATGGTGTCAGAGGCTCAAAACGGTTTTCTGTTTGTATTGTGAACTGTTTATGCGGTGCTGTGTCCTCTTCAGTGTTTTTTCGTTTGATTTTTTTTTTTTTTTTTGGGGGGGGGGAGGTGGTTGAAATTCCCCATCCCCCTAGTCCTGTTCCATTTCTTCATGTTCTGATGATTCAGTTTCAGAAGAGTGGTAGTATTACGAGAAATTATAGTTGTCATGTGTCTGGTTCGTGTCCTCATTGGTTGAAGTTTGTTCTCCATCCTGGCGTGGTGTGTTGCGATTGGTCGGTATATTTTGGCAGGATGTCTCCATGTCTGTGTCCTGTTGGCTCTTCTGTAGCATTTGTATTTGCTGTCTCAGTGCAAGTTCAACATTTATGTCAGGTGTGGTGGTGGTGTTTGACTCACGTCAGATCTACTCACGTTGTCTGCCTCAGCCCCGTTGTTAAGCCTTTGCCTCGAATACCGCGGACGTACAGCGCGCGGGGGGCTGGCCTCCTCTCGGTCGGGATCCCTCGTCTGAGGCCCTGGATCTTCATCTTGCCCTGATCTGTCCATCCTACTCCCAGCTGTTCTGAGAAGTCTCTCCTACTTCCTATTTCGCCCTAGCTCCCTGCTACACGACAATTTTGCTGCACGTGCACACAGATGCGAGGTAAAAACATCAACATGTACACACAGCTCGCGCTGCTCGGCGACCGATGAAATGTGGCTTGCACGTGTGGTGACCAATATTTGGCCAAAAACGCCAGCTCGAACTGTTCGTACGTTGTACAGTGTTCTTCAGTGGCTGTAGCCCACAGTACAGATTCTCCTTGCATGTATACTGCAGCGAATTGTATCTTATGCCTGTCATTCCATGACGTAGGCAGCACCCCTCGGAAACCTCTGATAAAAACTACGGGGTGTGGGAATTTCTTCTCCGGTATAAAAATCTGAAACTAAC
Organism: Schistocerca nitens; assembly: GCF_023898315.1. NCBI lineage: Eukaryota > Metazoa > Arthropoda > Insecta > Orthoptera > Acrididae > Schistocerca > Schistocerca nitens. Next base: position 144,300,289 of record NC_064625.1, read on the forward strand.
AGTGTTTAAACAGCCCTCCTCCTAGTGACACCATAGTTAAAACATTCGCTGCCCCCACAGATGCGAATGGAGAATTACCATACGGACTGCAATGTCCAGTATGTTGCGGTGATGTCATATATTCTGTGTCGCCCCCGCCGGATTATTTTGCAAAAACAGCGGTAATGAATCTGGCATGCGTGGCGACTCTTGCATCTGACGAGCCTCGTTTTTTAAACCATTCAGTTGTTGCTGCCACGCAGGCAAGTCATTTTTGAAATATTTTGAATGTGACCAAGTTCATTCCGCAACGATTCGCCAGATACGCCTGGTTCAGACAGTACCTCTGCACCAACAGCTCGTACTGCGGTGCATATTTCTGACTCGGCTATTTGAATTATGTCTGTATTGCGTTCTGATACCCATTCGCCAAATTCTCTATTTAATCTTTTGCATTGTCGAGGTTTTGCTGCAATTTGCGCTCTTGCTCAAGTGAAAGTTCCACGAACTGGTCTGTCAAATGTGACATTTTCTCTTGCTTGGTTATCTGCGTATTCACATACTAATTGCAGACCAGCTCAAATTTTACACAATGCTATTAAATCTATATGAATATCCAGAAAAGCATATTAGGGCAAATACGTGTTTCACAAATTCTGTCTCCATTTAAATGAGTGTTCTTACATTTTTGAAGATGATGATGCTGCTAAAGGAAGACCATTTTCTGTTGGGTTCAACAATGTTCCAATACGTTCTACTTATTTAAGTTGACTCTAACACTTTTTTAATCGTGTCATTGTTACACCTGTAAGTGAGATTTATAATATTCTGCTTGCTTCTCAAAACAGAGATGAAGACGACGCTGACAGTTCAGGAATGTTATGCTCTTCATTCATTGCATTATCGCTACTGGACTCCTCTAATTTGTGTATTGCAGAATCAGTTTGTGAAATACAGCTGCCACTTACACCATACCCATACATCCTATCTAGACAAATTAATGGGCTATTTCTGTACTTTTCATTTACTTTGTCAAAACCCCATTGAGGATAAAAAATAAAGATGGCACAGAAATGTTTACAGGTATATTTGTGCTTTTGGTAATCTTCGCATGTACAACTTTGTTCTGCAAAGTGTACAGTATGCCTAAGATCTTTTGAAGTGTCACTATTCACGGCGTCCGGCCATCCTGATTTAGGTTTTCCGTGATTTCCCTAAATCGCTCCAGGCAAATGCCGGGATGGTTCCTTTCAAAGGGCACGGCCGACTTCCTTCCCCATCCTTCCCTAATCCAATGAGACCGATGACCTCGCTGTCTGGTCTCCTTCCCCAAACCAACCAACCAACCACTATTCACGGAAAAAACACCTCACTTATCACTGACACTGACTCTGTACTGAAGCTTTCTTCTGCAGAACAATATCGTTTCCACACGTGTGTTATAAATTCCTGTGTCTTTCCATGCAAAAATGGAGGTAGTACTTCATTGTTCTTTCTAATATCAGAATTCATTTGGCAATACCTTTTCATGAGGCAAGGAATGAAACTATTTACTAATGCCTTACAACTCCTGTTAATGTTTTATCTGTGCCATAGTTCAGAAGAGACTTTTTAACCTTCTTGTTCATTGTTTCAGCAGCATTTGTGGTTCTAATATTGACACATATGCCAATGTTCTCAAAAGCTCTCACCAACTTTTCAGTAACTGAGAGCCATTGATTTTTAAAATAAATAAGTGCCTTGGGGTTCCTACGAAAAACTTCGTGAGTATGTAACATTTCTACATTGAGTTTGAACTGTTCCTTAGATGGAGACGCTGCACCGTAATGCCACAACTCCAGAACAGACGCCTTATCAGTTCTTACTGTTACATTCCCTCCCTTTTTAACCCATGTTCCCTGCGAAATGAACACAAGTACACTTTCGAAAATGGAAATGTTTCTTTAATTGCTGCTATCTCAGACTCCGAGAAATCAGTAACCCAGTAGGTTGGGTTGAAGCCTGTGTTCCACCTCTTGAAAACATATAGAGCTTCAGCATTTGACCTTGTATCTTCTACCTGAATAAAGGAAAAAACCTATCATTAAACAGCATCTGTTTTCCTTTACTGTAACAGAAAAAAAGGAATGTTGTATTTTGTTGTTTTGTAGGTGGCAACAAGCAAACATACATCTCCATATTTTTTCAACATGCCCTTCTGCCATGCACTCTCATAACAAAGCAGCAGTAGTTGTATTTCTCCATCAGCATCTGAAAAAGGCCTGAAAAAAAAATGTCACCTCTATATTCTTTTTGCCACTCATTTGCATTTGCAAAGCATCTTGGTCAAACACACTTTTCTTCAATTAAGGGTCCTGTACACAAGGCTATATATTGTTAGATGTGTGGGGTAAAATGTAGTGCTCATATCATCTGGCTTGTATGGTCCAGTGAAGGTTATGTTCACAAACCTTTCAAGGTGTAACTTTATTATTCTCACAGATGTAGTTCCATCTTCAACAACTTTTGCTATTTTTGCAGCTAGCAAGGGATGTATGTCTCCACTTGCTTTTACGATTTCTGTACTGTTGGTATGGTGGTGACGCCCTCACGTAAAAGTGAAGAACACTTTCAGGTTTATTGGCTGCCTCCATAGCCTGTTTTAAATTATGGACAGCCTTTGACACAGAAATAATTATAAATAACAAGAGACATAAAGTATTAAGTGCAAAGAGTTTGTGAAGCAATAGACTATTTCTATAACAAATGATATAAAAACATCCAGTTACAGAATAGAAACCACATACTTACTTTTTTTAATTTCACGATCATTTACTGATTGAACGGAATAGCCCAGACACACTTTTAACACATTTAATTGAAAAAGTGGCAGGGCAGTCGCTCCTTTTGGTATCCATAGTTGACAATCACTTTTTTGCTGGGTTAACTAGGTCAGCCTAAAAGTATAAAGATTATTAAATATAACTTCAAATGCTACATCCAGAAGAGTCACATACACAGATTTCTCTTGGCCAAAATAATTTGAATTTTACAAGAAACCCTACAGTGAACCCTGGATTAAAAGTTACATAAAAGTATATGAACAAAGTACTCTGTCACCATCAGTATTGAAAACTCAGACTGAAGTAGTGTTGCCTAACACTTTTAAACTCAATTAAACACATTAGATAAATAGGTGGTTGACCAAAGTGACAACGAAATCTTAACTCTCAGACAAAAATGTAACTTCTCCAACAAATATAATCTCCCCCCCCTCCCCCTCCATGCAGAAAAGTGCTAGTGCTAAACTTACAAAATTGTAGAAAATGTGAAACACACAACATAAAACGTAACAACAAAAGTAGAGAACACCGAAATATTCAGACAGTGACATCACATCCAATAGTACTACGATATGGTAGAAAAAAATAATGATGATAACATAACATGACAGGACAGAAATATGAAGCATTAGTGTAGAGGCTCATGCTTTAAATGTTATGACATGTACATGACCACTTCATAATTGTGTACAAAAAACTGAATAGGATGTAAGTGCCACAAACTAAAATTTTCAATGTTCAAATAAATGTGTCTTAAATATTGGAGGATTATATTAATTTTATGGAAAAATGTGTGTATATCAAAATACCTCTACAAAACATGAAAACAGTTTTTTTATGAATATGTATAAAGGCAACAAAACTTACATGGAAAAAGAAGTAAGTGCCAGCCTTTAGTTTTCTGGAAAACACTGTAAGTACTAAGTTTGTGAAAAGGATGTTTTGTCCATTGTGGTTTTGAGAACGTTTAATAACTTAACATATAATTTTACTCTTTCAATGCTAGGCTAATATAAAAAAGGTATAAAATAAAATTTTGGATGGTTTATTCCATTTCTTCTTTCATCGGTAAGTATAAACCACATGAAACCCAAAAACAGAATCAGATGTCTAAATTTATTTTGGGTGTCTCAGCTATATACATAATATTTTGATTTTTTATCCACTTTCAAAATTTGTTCTGATACAGTTGATCGTTTTTGACTAAATCAATTTTATTTTACAAACACGTATATATACGAGAAATCAAACGAAAAGTTATCTGCATTTAGTATTCAAAATAAACTTACAGTACTGTGCTTTTCTTCCTACACCACCATGTTGCAGGCCTCTTCATCTTTGTTCTCCACTTCTTTATATAGTCTATCATTCCCAAAAGATCATTCTTCTTTTCTTGTGAGATTTTAGATTTAAAGTGTATTTTTGGCAAGTCATGAATATCTGGTACATTGTCAAGATTAGTATCTTTCTTTAAAACATCAACTTTTTTTTCCAAGTTACCATAACATCACCTTCAAGACCCAAAACTGTTGCCACTTTCACTGTGCTAGGATTCTTGTTGGAAATGCAGAAGTGGAAAATTTTACTTATAGCCAGATCTTTTGTATTTAGGTAGTCTGTAGCAAGGCCTTTAAAACCTATGAAGTCATCATTATTCATAGATACTACATTAAAAGGTGTTGTCAATTTTGCACTTGCAACTAATGCTTCAAGATCTTTAGGTGTTATCACTTTCGAAGCTTTGCGTTTTTCTCAATCACCCCAAAATCACGGTCACAGCTCATGTAGCTGTGTCCACTTAAAAGATACTTCACATCAATTGAACGATAAATTCCTTTGTTGACTAAATAAATAATAGACATTAACATCATCTGGTTTTTGTTTTGTGCTCCACAATTATCGCACCATAACACAAGCCTTTTACGAGGAAAATGGCCTCCAGTAGAAGCAACTTTGAGCAAACAAGAAGCTATTTCGTTAGTGCCACGGTCTCCAATCGCTTCATGCCACATACACATATATGCAAAGCCATGGTTTCCAACATGCATTCCTAGATTGTAGCAAGACAGCTGTCTACAATAAAACATAGTGCTGTGTGTAAGCATTGGAACAAACATAACTTGTAAGTCCATGAATAAGGTTGTATAAGTAGCCATTGGAAAGATATAATATCTTGTTTCATACACTTATGAGCTTTTTCCCATTTTTGGTGATGGAACTCTTGCTGGGCTTTTACTTTCTGTTTTGCCTTTTTGCTGGTCATAGATTGCAATTTTACCTTCAAAAAGTCACACTTTTTACGGGTATCAACTGCAAGAGCTTTAAATGTTACGTTTGGAAAATCTTGACTTAACACTTTTGCATAAAAACTGTATGTAACATCACTTGCAGGATTTCGTTTTTTAAAAGCCACGTACATTTGGTGTTTGTTTATATCAGGCGACAAAAACTCATTACTTGATTTTCTTTTTTTGCTGTAGTGACTTTTGTATCTGGGGAATGAGTTTATATGACACCTTACAAGGTTTTGATCATCTTCTGTAAATATAAACTTGTGTGCATTTGAGACAGGTTTTTTACCTCTTTTGCCCTCAAAAACCAAGCAACCTGATTTCTTTTTTGTTTGTGAAACAATCAATTTCCTTTCAGATATAGAAAAAAATTCTGTAAAGGTTTTTTGCACACTTGTACATTTTTCCCAGTATCATCGTGGACGTTATAAGCAAAAGTAAAAGTCTGCCTACCCTCTGCTGTACTTTCGTACGTCCCTTGACGTCTACGACCAATAGGTAACATTTGAATATGATTCAACAAATACGTTCCTTGGCTTTCTTCATCAACAATATAAAAGTCCAAAAACAATAGCTGTTTTGTTCACTGCTTATGTTTTTACACTTGTACTTACAGGAGCAGCTTGCCTGTTCTGGTGGTGGTTGTTTTGCAGGTGTCTCTTTCCCACGACTGTTAATGTACGGCTGGCCCTTTTCTTCTACTTCACGTCTCTTATGAACAATGACTTCTTCCTAACAGGCTTTTCCATTTTCCGGTTGGTACACCAAACGCACAACCGAAGAACACTCTAAAACACGCGCGTGAAACGACAGAAATCACTGCCGTGGCAATGTACTGTCACCAACTAAAGCAACTGTGTGGCTGAGGCACATACATCATGGTGGTCCCTTCCCATCCCAGCCCTGCTGGCGCGTGCACAGTGCTGCTATCCTCGAACTGCTCTCGAAACTAGTAGGAATTTTTCTGGCGCTTGGAACATTCCTCGTTTCATAATGCTTGGCTTATACAACCCTTTTCTCTATAAAAGTCATTATTTTATTTTTGGCGCCTACATCCTATTTTGTACTCAATTACTCATGACATAGTTTTCTGGAGTACAAGTTATGAAGTAGGGATACACAAAAGAGTAGTGCTCTGTTTAAAACTGCTGAGAGTTCCATGCAAGCATACCTTTCATACAGTGATAAGGGTTAAAAATGACAATACCTCAATCAGTCAAAATCTGCAGTTTACGTTCAAAGTGCAACAACCTGTAAGCCTAAGGGCTCACTTTCACGATTTATGCTTCATAACACTTCACTTCATATAATCACTGTCAAAACCACTGCACCATATCTTTTTCACTGTACTTCACAAGACGTTTTGACAATTTAAGCAAAAAAATTAGTAAGGTTTTTGCTGCACCTATCAAGTTTTGGGGAGTGCAGTGCCTTTTGCTTAAAAGTTAGTGAAAACTTACCATAAAAACATTTGGGACTATACTGATGAAGTTATAACATGAAATGTGAAGATGTGTAATGCCCATGATCAATGTGCACGCGCGCGCGCCCACACACACACACACACACACACACACACACACACACACACACACACACACGAGGTTGCAAGTGTTCCATCATACATGGAGGCCACCAAGCTGAATTGGTATGGTGTAATGTAACAAAAAAACAGGAAGATTTGCATTATATAGAGATGTGGAACAGAAACTGGGGATATTTCAGCCAGTTTGGGATGAAATGAAAGGAGGATGACAGATTTTGTGAAAGTTACTCTCATCACCCAGGAAGGGCCCTATTTTTGGAAGGAACTGATAAGCTCTCTGGTGGATAAATGGCCAGTCTGCAGAGAACAGGCACTTTAGGCTGTTTCTTTCACCCCCCCCCCCCCCCCCGAGAAACAATATCCATATTTTAACGGATGGAACCTGATAAAACTTGTGACATCATTCTTCCTGCGCACTACCAGTGTCTACTACTATGCAAGTTAGTATTACACCTCTCAACACCAATAGTCTTGATGGTATAAGACACTGCCTCTCTCTTCATTATGGGCTTCCGTCTTAAATGCCAACAAAGATAATGCATGTGATTATTATGAATCAACCCAGTTCACTAAGAGCACCTAGAAGTCCATTAGAAATTGAAGCCTCCCAGTATAACTCTGCAAGGGGCTTTAGCACGACAATTGTGATCTCTGAAGAAGCATTTCTAGTAAACTATCACATTGGAATTTTGAGTTCTTTTCCTGTGCTGTCAGAAAAATAATTATGAATTACAGATGGGCCCACCTTTTGTCATATACAATTATTGTTTTAATATCCAAACATTTATCACAACATTTGTGGCACCTTCAGTGGTTTATTTCTTTTATTTTCTTTTATCTACTTTCTGTGTGTCCTGCATCCACCAACCGAAATCAGCCACGTGTCTAAATTAATACACTTGTCTTTAGACCCATGGCTAATTTTGGTTAGCAGTCATACAAAATAAATTAAAGAAACTGCTGAGGTGGCCACAACTACAGTGATACATATTTGGGTACTAAGGCAAACCAATAGTTGTATACTTGCAAAAGGCGACTTGGGCATTAAGAGGGCCCAAAAAATGGAAATTTTGTTTTTCATTGGCTGAAGTCCTGTAATTATAAAAATATATACTTTATACCTTATCATTTTTGTGTTCAAATGCCTTTCTAATCCAGATGCTGCACCTGTTTGTATTAGGTCAGTTGCTAGACGAGGTGTGCAATACACTCAGTACCTTGGTGACGGTGACTCTAAAGGTTTTAGGTGTTGAGGTTGCTACACCGTATCGTGAAACTGAAAAACTTGAATTTATAGGACATATGCAGAAGAGAATGGGAGCAAGACTTCAGAAACTCTGCAAGGATATGACAGCAAAAGAACTCTCTGATAGTAGAGGAATTAGTAAACAAGGCAGACTCATGAAATCAGAAATACAGAATGAAGATGTTCATGACAAACAGCAAAAATGTTTGAGATGAGAAAAGCAATTTGGGCAACTCTGTTTCACAGAAGAACCACAGCCAGTGCCTCTGCCCAAAAGAAAACACTTCATGGTGTTAGTATAATAGATGTGAAGCACATGAACAAAAACTTACACATGTACATGATGCTAGAAACTACTATGGCAGAACTAAAGCCAATATATGGAGATATTTTAAATTTTAAACTCCTGGAAAAATGTTTACATGGCAAAACACAGAATCCAAATGAAAGCTTCAATTGTTTCATTTGGGACCGCTTGCTAAAAACTATTTTTGTTGGCATATCAGGTCTTCAAATAGGTCGGAGGGGACCGAAATATGTTGGAACTAGGCATCAGAAATAGGGACAACATGAAAAGTGGGCTGCTAAGAGTAGACAGGCAATGTGTTGCTGAAGCAGAAGAAGCTGCTGAAAGCCCGACAAAGGAGCCACAATAAAAAAGAAAATCAAGAATGCTATATGAGATGAAAAGGACTTGTTTCAAATCATCATCTCATCCATTCTTACAAGTATAAAAAGTAAATTTTGCATGAATGATATAGTACTTGGCTACAGAGTGATTCATATTAATCAACCATTTATTAAATGTTTTACCGTGGAGGATGTCACATTTTCTTAAAGAGGGGAAAAACTGACTTATAAAAACACCTTTTTAAAGATATACAAACGAAAATATTGTAAGAAGTTAATAATTAAAAGAATACATTTATTTTGACCTTTATTTTGGATATTATGGAAGTACAGTGTACCTAAAATAAAAATTGCATGTAATTCAATACATAAGATGAAAATCTTTTTCATTCCACAGTTTCTAAATTTAGTCACATAGGGGTCATATTACACTAATTGGTTGATTAAATTCTCGTTTCAATATCACTTTTTTGTGTTGTCCTATTTCAACATAATGGTAAAAAATACAATGACGTCCATGTTACCTTAACTTATCAGTATTTCTAGTAAATGAATATAGCGTTATTCTAGCTAAGTATTGTAGCTTAAGAGCATTAATCCACACGTGTGTGGAATTCAAAGCATCCCTAAAAATAATTATACCTATATTGGATAAACACTTTCCTTGACCATATAGGTCAATCGTAGCTGATGATACCAAAACACCAAGGCCTACATATAAAATTACGAAAATTAGAATCGGTTATTTCCCTTGACCAGTGTAGGTCAACCATAACTATTGATACGAAAAGACTAGGGCCTATAACTACGGAAGACAAAACCAAAACACCTCAAAAATTCAAAAGTCAAACATCACTACGTAAATTAAAAAACATTCAATACCCAATACACAAAATATTACAACTCGAGAAAAAGACAAAAAAAAATTACATACCACCAACAAATTTCGGCGCTGCAAAGTAGGTCGGCCATGTCTCTCTCTCTCTCTCTCTCTCTCTCTCTCTCTCTCTCACTCTCACACACACACACGATGCCATCAAACACAAGACATCTACAAACGCAACCAACTCAAACTCCGCGCCTTAGTGACGTTACACACAACACCCTTCAAAGCAGACGGGTGGAATCGGACGCTTCCGTTGACCCTAAAATCAAACATTTGGGGAAATGCATACTATTTCATTCATAGAAATTGTGGAAGTAGTCCTTATTTATGTTTATAAAATCTGTAACATTAAGTATGCATCGATTGTCACACTGGTCTCTCTCACTGCCGAAACTGGAGCGGATGGTATGTCTGCACTGTCGATCTCGCTTATTTCAATTATGCTTTTCATAATTATTTTTAGTTTGTTTGCACTTTTTTCATTCTTTAGTGACCGCAGCTCGGCCAGCCACATAATCTCCAAAGGTTTGGAAAGCATCAATTTCCTGGCCAAGAATTTTTTCTACCTTTTCAATGAGCATATTACCACTTCCTTTACACTCCTTTCTTTTTAGTTTTTTCCCCTCGTCAGCAACAGGCGTATTATCTCCTGTAACTATTTCCTCTTCGTGCCAAAAGTAACAAAATTTAATATAACAGCAGGTCAAAGAATACTAGAGGCGAAGAAATGGAACAATAACTAAGTTTCCATACAGTGTTGATAGACTTCATGGGAAGCATATTGGTCTTGCTACAACCGAAAGATAGTTAAGATTATTAGAACTTAAAACTGTCGCAGCAATTTACTGTTGTCACTGGTGAATGAAAAGTAAAGTTCACAATCTGATGTTTTTTTGGAGAATAATGGAGAACAAAAGAAGAACCCCGAATTTCTCGAAGTACGAGATAGATGAACTTCTTGAACTGGTGAGTGCAAATGCATCCGTTCTTGAAAATAAGAAAACTGACGGCTGCAGTTTTTTTAAATAGAGGTGGAGCCCCTCCACGCCCACACTGGCATGATGGCCAACTCAATAGGTCTACTGCCATCTCAGCATAAGGGTTAGTTTTCACTAAAGTGAGGTAACGCAGGATGTGGGTACTGCGATGTTTGCGTACGTCTGGTTAAGGTTAACCATTAATACGCGTTCATCTGGAGATAGATTGGGTCGAAGTCGAACGAAGGGTAGCGGTTTGAAGGACAGAGGAAAAAAAGTGCCAAGGCAAGAGCCAAAGGGAAAAAACCTCTGCGATAGTTAGGTCGGGTGGTAAGAGCAGTAGCGGATGTTTGCTGCCTGCGATAGGTCGTGCAAGGGGTAGGCTTTGTTAATAGTGGGTATCATGCATGTCGATACCTTTGTCGTTGTGCGGTGGTGTTTCTCGAAGGCTGCCGCTGGGTGCCGGTGTAGAGCTCTCGTTCAGCGTCAGCAACCTGGAACAGTTAGGTTTATTATCGTTTTTGTGTCCGATAGGTCATATATCGGATGCACAGTGTAGGGTGATGATGGCGAATAGTTTGTGCGTCAGTGGGCGAGCTCGTCGCACAGTGGGTCAGAATCCCAAAAAGCTGGTCAAAATATAAGTAGTTGTTCAATTTGTACCAAACTTAGCATGTAAAGGTTTACGGAGTTTCTGATTAAGAATATATCAAAAAGTGAAAAAAACAAAATGGCAGACCCAAGATGGCAGGCTCTATGTACACTATAATTTTTTACGTATAAAAGTAATTTTTAGGGAATTATCGAGGTTACTGATGATGACAGAGTTCAAAAAATTTAAAAATGGTGGATCCAAGATGGCGGTCAAAATCTATGTCTTTTTATTTATGTATATTTATATATTTTTATTCATATAAAAGTCAGTATTTAGGGGTTATTGTAGTTAATGCTTAAAAAATAAACCAAAAAAGTGGAAAACTCTCATCACCCAGGAAGGGTTACAAGATGGTGTAAAATATTACAAAAAATTATTTCATTTTAATTACAATTATTTACTTTGTAAATTTTTTATAACTTAATTTACACGTTTTCATTTTCTTCTTCTTTTTCATCTTCTGCTTCAACTGAATCGTCGTCATCCTCAAACACTGTTTCCTCATTATCTGCATCTGCATCTTCATAGTCTTCCGCCACAGGAACTAAGAGGGCAACGGCTTCTGGCGACAAACTCTTCGGTTTCTTCGGCGAAGATTTACGTAAGGAAGAAACGTAGGGGTCTGTCGTTGCCAACAATCTCCTGAACACGTCTTCCATAGTCTTAACTCTTGAAAACTTTCGAGAAAAACTCAGGCGATATTGCTTTATCAACTTATTGGTTGATTCCTGAGCATCCTCCGATAGTTGACCGATGGGTAAAATGGCCGAAGAAATAATATCTGGACCGTGAATCAACAATCTATGGATTGCTGTTGGCATGTTGTACCAGGGGTATTCTTTCACGTAGTGCCTGGCAGTTGCTAAGGCGCATGCTCGAAACTTTCCAACGTCGATCTGACGTCCGCTCGAAATCGTCTGCAAAATTATATGGAAACGGTGGATTAGTTCTTCGGAAACTCCAGTTATCAGCGCTGATGTTGGAGTGTTTTCAAAAAAACGTCGAGCGGTGTTTCCGTCATTCGTACTGCCAAACCCTTGTTTCGGCATGTCAATTACAATTCCAAGCTGCTCTTTGAAAGCTTTTTGAATGTTGGCTTTCAGTATTGCTTTTTCCTCTTTCTTCTGCTTTACGTGCCTGTCACTTTTTTGTTTTCATTTGGTATGCCAAATGAATACAACATTCAAAACATCGAATCCAGGCGTGAAGAGTTGATAGTCCGTACTGCAGATAATCGGCGGTAACTTGTTTTTTCAAAACATCGTCAATGTTATTAAATTGGGCAGACGTAGCCTTGCAGAGATAGCACCGTTGCGCAGATTTCGTGTTGGTGATGGCATTGCACACTTTACCATCTACCGTGGTCATGCTTAAATTGTATTTAATGGAAATGTCTTTCCCATGAATAACTGTTACGAATGACTGGAGTTGTTCGATCTGTTTGTCGTAATACGCTTTCTCATTTAAAGACGTTTGCTCTGTTTCCTTTGTAAATTCTAACTTCAGTGGTCTGCAAAAGAGGGTTGAAGACGGCTTCGGATTAATCCATAAGATCTTTTCTTCTTTAGTTTCTTCATTTACACCTGCAAGTTTCAGTGGAACAAGCGAAGTGAAAAATAAAGTTGCATCTGAAATACTCGAATCTGAAAACTTCATTTTATACATGCTTTTCCCGGAGGTTCCGTCAAAGCCCCACTTACAAATAAGGGCCATATTAGACATTTCCGAATCACTCACATGTAAAATATCGTCTCGTTTCAGCAGTAGAACACGTTGAACAGTGTGGTCCAACAAAGCTTGCAACCGTACCTCAGCTTTTGATTCGGTAAAAGTGAGGGTTACGTCTGGAGGGCAGCAAGCTTTTTTTGCTACCAAAACAGCTGAATACGGTGGATATAGTGTGTTTAAGCCTTTTCCTTTAGCCCCATTTCTCAAATGCTGGTAAGATTCTTTTGACAATTTCAAGTCGAAAAGGAGTGCTAGACCTTCATTTGCATCATATGGGGATGGCGATGATGTTGAAAATCGCAAGCCTGCCTTGTATTTTTTCACCTTGGATGGACTTGAGAGTGTGACGTCTTTCACAATCTTCGCAGCATCTGGGTGCCCCGAAGATCGAAGACTCATTTGCGCGGCGAACGATAATTCGACAGGACTGAACTTCGTACGAATCTCCTCAGTTCTCCTTCTTTTAGACCTATCAGATATTGTTTCAAATTTTGTGGCAGGTCGGCCTGTTGATTTAGTCACACTTGCAGGTTTCGAATCAATCGGAATATATACTATTGTATTTAACCAGGTTTCGTTCTTCTTGAAAAAATATCCTTGTCGCCGAGTTGCTTCCTTATACTTGCCTCATATCATAGGGAATTTTAATTGTATGTCCACTTTTTTCTGTCAATGGCCTTTCCAAGTGTTCTATGACCCCTTCCAAATCATTTGACAAATACTCTTTTGTTATTAGAAAAATATCTTTCCTCGAAAATCCGATTCTGGAATACGCTGGATCAGATGAAACTGAAATTAAAAAAAAAATCTGTTACACTTTTCGTCATTTTTCTAATTATTTTATTCTTTACAATGCTTCTACGTGTCGATTGTAATTTAAATTGTACAAATAAAACTCATAATTAATTGATTCTACTGTCATTTTTGAAGATGTCTGAACAATGACATTTTGCAAGTGTCGCTTAAAACGTGGCTGAAAGCCAGAGTCGCAACTAGTCGCAGGATTTGAAGGTTAATTTAAAAGGTAATAATATATAGCTGAAAGCCAGAGTCGCAACTAGTCGCAGGATTTGAAGCTTAATTTAAAAGGTAATAATATATACTTACGTACACAGCGCAAAAGAAAGCGGAATGTCGTGGAATTCGTAACTTTTTAAGCGCATTTTAAGATTTTGTCATTCATTTCCCTGTAGTACGTTAGTTGAAATGTAAACGTGCATAATTGATGATTTAATAGTGATATAAGTGTTTTTTCACTAGTACATACCTCCTGGAATACATTCCATATTGAAAGTATTGGTTTCACTTGCACAAAACATAAATAACTTCCTTCAGCAACACGACTGTTTTTGTAGCCTGGTCAGCTGCGCGCGCGCTAACAATGAGCTGCTGCATTTGTCCTGAGGTATTACCGAACAAATGAACATCTGGTCGTCCGCACAGCCGGCATTCAGTTGTCTCAGCATTGCAGCTGCCAAGTCCCCCATCTTTAAACTTTTTTTTTTCCTTGTTGGCCACGTTTTCAAGATTCTGGCCCACTGTGTGCCGGTGTAGAGCTCTCGTTCAGCGTCTGCAACCTGCAACAGTTAGGTTTATTATCGTTTTTGTGTGCGATAGGTCATATATCGGATGCACAGTGTAGGGTGATGGCGAATTGTTTGTGCGTCAGTGGGCGAGCTCGTCGGTGTCCCTGCTGTGCTGTCCAGGTAGCACAGGTTGGTTATCTTCAATGTTGGGGACTCTCTCCTCACGTAACTGTCTTAAAAGTCGAGAAATTTGTGGATCTTCTGGTGGTTCTTCACTGCTTGTACTCCTTGCAATATTATGCGACACGGCTGTACCCACAATTATTGACATTGTTTTCTGTGGATTACATCTTTCAGATAATATGGGAAATCTTCTCTTCCACAAGGCATATTTTCTCTCAACAGTGTTTCCGGTTTTAATATGGGACCTGTTATTTCGATGCTCTGCTTCATTTTGCGGATTTATTAGTGGAGTTAACAAGTAGGATGCATAACCACTATCCCCCAGTAAGTGACCTTGTGGTATTTCTTAGTTTTCAAATTGAGTTCTGCGAGTGCAGTTGAGAAAAATGGTACTGTCGTGCACAGAGCCCGACCATCGAGCGTCAATATCTCTTATTAACAAATTGTGATCACTAATGGTTTGGCAGTTACAGGAAAAATATGTCTTCCTATTGCGGAAAAGGAGACTGAATTCTTATATCGTACAATCCAAGATACCAGGAACACTAGGAAATCGGTCCAATTGACTAAAATCATACATCACAGAGCGCACTTCTTCTCTTGTAGGAAATTTTATAAAGCGAGGAGACATTGATGCTATGATGTCAGATACATCACTTTTTCGTTGTGCTGTTGTACGATGTACATTACTGTTGACCCCAATAAGAATGTTGAATGCACGTGTTGCATATTCCCTTAAAGTAATCAAAAGTCTGTTAATCGGCGAAATAGGGTTATTCCGATCAGTAGGAAATTCTAACCTATCATTAATTTGGTTTAATAACCACCACACTGTTTCTTTTGACAGACAAAGTCTCTCTCCAAACTTCCTGTCACCATAATCTTCCAAAGGGTTTCCACTTTCCACAATCACTCCAACATGGTTTCGGCCACGATTTAAATAGTCAAGGTACAACTATTCTTCCTCAGTGCCATTCATAATATCAAAACGCGCCGCCATCTTAATAGCGTATGATTCTAAAACCGCGGTTTTGTCGAGAAAACCGGGAGAGAGATTCCCTCGTTTAACTTAGATCGATGTTGGTGCACAATAATTTTGCATTGAACAGGATTATATATCGACTTAACCGCGGTTAACTATTAATCGAGATTGGTGCACTCGGCCATAAGTGTTATAAGAAGCCTTTAAAATGTAAGAACCCACCCAAATCATCATTTCTACAAATATTTAGGCAACAGACTGTGGTGTCAAAACATAATTCTTATATTTGTAGATTCTCAAATATCTCGAGGGGAATAAATAAATTATTAGGTGAGTACATTATCACAGTGTTTAGCAGTTAATTCGTTTGCATAATACAGGTGGTAAAAGTCGTAAAATTGAAACCTCATAATGACGAGTAACCTACCCCACTTTTACGACCCCAGCAAGGAGTTACAGTAAACAAGGAATCACAGGTTATCTTTAAAGCTACTTATCTTTGTTGATAGCGAAGATACTCTGAGGTTGTGGCAACACTACTTTCTAGAGATTTCATTGCAGAAAAATAGGGCCACCGAGAATCCGAAACTATCCTAAGAGAGCCACTTTTTGTTTTCTGCAGTTCCCTAACTTCTTAAGAAAACTGTCTTCAAGTTATGCCACTTCTACATCTACACGGATACTCTGCAAATCACATTTAAGTGCCTGGTAGAGGGTTCATCGAACCACCTTCACAATTCTCTATTATTCCAATCTCCTATAGCGCGCGGAAAGAATGAACACCTATATCTTTCCGTACGAGCTCTGATTTCCCTTATTTTATCATGGTGATCGTTCCTCCCCATGAAGGTCGGTGTCAACAAAATATTTTCGCATTCGGAGGAGAAAGTTAGTGATTGGAATTTCGTGAGAAAATTCCGTCGCAACGAAAAACGCCTTTCTTTTAAAGATTTCCATCCCAAATCCTGTATCATTTCTGTGATACTCTCTCCCATATTTCGCTATAATACAAAACGTGCTGCCTTTCTTTGAACTTTTTCGATGTACTCCGTCAGTCCTATCTGGTAAGGATCCCACACCGCACAGCAGAATTCTAAAAGAGGACGCACAAGCGTACAGGCAGTCTCCTTAGTAGGTCTGTTACATTTTCTAAGTGCCCTGCCAATAAAACGCAGCCTTTGGTTAGCCTTCCCCACAGCATTTTCTATGTGTTCCTTCCAGTTTAAGTTGTTCGTAATTGTAATACCTAGGTATTTAGTTGAATTCACGGCTTTTACATTAGACTGATTTATCGTGTAACCGAAGTTTGAGTTCCTTCTAGCACTAGTGTGGATGACCTTACACTTTCCGTTATTCATGGTCAACTGCCACTTTTCGCACCATTCAGATATTTTTCCTAAATCGTTTTGTAGTTTGTTTTGATCTTCTGATGACTTTATTAGTCGATAAACGACAGCGTCATCTGCAAACAACCGAAGACGGCTACTGAGATTGTCTCCCAAATCGTTGATGTAGATAAGGAACAGCAAAGGACCTATAACACTATCCCAGCCGTTTTTTTTCCGAAGGAATAACACATACATAAATAAATAAACATGGTACATTGGGTATGTAGGTGTTGTGTACCTCGCCAATGTCCACCACAATAGTGGGGACTTACAGGGCGAACACCATAGCTAAACTTATGTATGTAGAAAGGAAGAAAACACAAATATAAAAGACAATTAAAGACAGAGAAGAATAAAGACGGGATTCCTCCTGTTGACAGGCCCCAGGAGTCAGGGCAGAAGAAATATCCAGCAGCCTAGCCGACGCCGGCTCGTGGCATCAGCCTTTGCGCCGTCATACGCTCGTAGACCCGGTAACTTGTGCAGCAGCTCCGCAGTACTCTGGTGCTGAGTACAGCCAGTTCTCGGGGTCGAAAGCTTAGCTCGAAAAGGTCCCTCGCCGACGCTGGAGACCATGTGCCCCTCCAGTTCAACGTTGCGGTGGATACAGTCACCTCCTCGACGTCACGGTGCAGGTTGGAGATGCAACGCCGGATGGACGGCGTGTCATAATAGGCCGCCTTCTGGGAGTGACACCAGTCGAGTCGAATTTTATTTATTCGTTCGGCATATACAAGGCAAATATTACAGTGTCATTACAATCCACCAGGAAATTACAACACTACACAATGCTACTTACAGTTTTGAGCCAATCTATGGGTAGGTCAGGCAGGTAATGTATGTCCTTCAGTTCACCACTATATCCTAGCACTTCACACACCAGTAGGTGGTCCATTGTCTGGATTTCACCACATTCACACACGGGACTCTCCGCAAGTCCCCACTTATTCATTAGATGTTTGCATCTTCCCACGCTTGTTCTAAGGCGATTTAAGGCAACCCAGAGCTTCCGAGGGAGATCAAAACCATTTATCTTCTTGCTTTTGGTTCTTGTGTGTCCCTTTGCGCCATGATTCCCCCCAGGCTAGCTTTGGGTCGAAGTCCTGTAATTCCCTGCCAATCTTCCAAAAGGGGACCTAGATTTTAGCCTGTTGATGGGTGATAAGTCTTGGTGTATAGGGAGTTCTGGATTGTGTACGATCTTCCTGTATATTCTTGAGGTCGCCATGGAGCGCCTTATATCAGGGGGTTCTATGTTGGCAAGGACTGGGAGCCAGTCACATGGGGTAGCCCTAAGTGTGCCTGAGATAATTCTCATCGTCTCTTTCAATTGGGTGTCTACTTTATTTACATGCGCACTTTTCGCCCAGACTGGTGAACAATATTCAGCCACGCTGTACACGAGGGCTAATGCTGACGTCCTTAGTGTATTAGCTCCGCACCCCCATGATGTTCCGGCCAGTTTAGACATAATGGCATTTCGAGATTTTAATTTCTGTTTGGTGTCTTCCAGATGGGAGCTAAACGTTAGTGTGCGGTCTAATTTTACTCCCAGATATTTGGGCTTATCTTCATGTCTGATATGCCGGTCATTCAGGGAAAGCTGTAGTTTCCTGCTTGAAGCTCTGTTATTAAGGTGCTTTATGGTACTGGTCGTTTTATTGGGGTTGGGATGCAAATGCCACTTAAGGCAGTAGGTGTTCAGCGCTTCAAGGTCCGCATTCAATGTTTTTTCAAGATCTTCGAAATTTTTGCTTTGGTACGCGATGGCCAGATCATCCGCATACGCAAATTTACGCGACCAGGTACTCGGCATATCAGATATGTATAAATTAAAAAGGGTCGGCGCCAGGGCTGACCCCTGCGGCAGGCCATTGTTTATGACCATGCTTTTGCTGCTCTTTCCATGGAGATAGACCTTGATCTTCCTGCCTGTCAGCATATTTTTTAGTAATGTGTACGTCTGATTGCATTTGATAATTCGAGTAAGTTTTAGCAGTAGTCCTTCGGTCCAGACAGTGTTATAGGCTGATGTAAGATCTATTAATACCAGGCCCGTTTTCAGCTTGTTCTGATAGCCTTTCTCTATATATGTTGTAAGGGACAAAACTTGTTCACAGCAGTTCCTTCCCACACGGAACCCTGCTTGATAGTCCGGGAGGTTCGCCTCAATGTATGGTGCTAGTCTGGCCAGTAATATTCTCCCAAATAGTTTGTAAGAGGTACAAAGCAGTGAGATCGGTCTATAGTTCTTTGGATTATCTCCATCCTTCTCTGGTTTCAGTACTGCTATTACCTTAGCTTCTTTCCATAACTTCGGGAGTGCACCTGATTTAATGCATTCCGTGAAGAGCTTGTCCATCCATTTCCTCCCAATGGGTCCCAGCTCCCTCAGAAATTCTGGGAGGATTTCGTCAGGTCCGGCTGCTTTCCCTGTTTTCATTAGTGTTAGGGACTGGGTAATCTCCTCGACGTCTACTGCTTTGACAATATCTAGATTAGTTGGATTATTGGCTAATTCCTTGGTTAGGTTCCTGGAGATCCTTTTCTTCTCCTCAGTCTTCAGGCGTATTTTGGAGGTCTGTTTCATGGCAGTCGCTATTTTGGATGGGCCCACACCCGCGGCCGATCTGCGTGGTGTTGTGGCACCACCCAGTTTCCGTAGTAGACCCCAGCTCTTCATGCTAGAATGGGTAAAGCAGGTTCTCCATTGCCATCTTCCACCTGTTCCTACGTTCCTCGTTCATAGTGTTGATCAGTCGTTCTGCAGTCTCGTCCTCCCCACTCCTCTCATACTGCTCTAACAATGACTCGCACTCCTCTGACCAGCAAGGAATGTATTCCCTCGGGGGATAGCCGTTAGGGCCCCTTTATGTATCAGGTTTACAAACATTTGGTAGTTCTCTGGACTCGGTGGTATTCGATTTATCGTCTTGTCAATAAAAGATTTATATTTCCCCCAGTCTGCTTTTCTCAGATTCCACCGTGGAATCGGGGGGCTCTTTATGATCGGGATGGAAAGGCCGATCTCCACAATAATCGGGAGGTGTTGGCTCCGTGAGAACGCTTCGAGGACTCTTCTTGTAGCTTGCATTGGTACGCTCGTTGCGCCGCGTGTGACGGAGGTCAGGTCAGGTGTCGTCTTTGTGCCCCATACTTTTGAATTGAAGGACGCTCTGTCCTTGGGATCAAACAAGAGGTGTAGGTCCCGGTTGTCAGCCCAGTCACTTAGTCCAACGCCTTCCGGAGTGGATCTCTGATATCCCCATCTGGTGTGCTGGGAATTAAAGTCGCCGGCATAGATTGCTGGATGATTAGCCTGCGGTAAGATTCCTATAGGCCATTGCTGCGAAGGTGGTTTGTAGACGTTGTAGATTGTCATCTCTCCCAGTTTAATGCCTATTGCGTGTGGAACCGATTCCACATTGTTATCGAGGTTTCCTAGAAGCTCATTTTTCACCAGGGTCGCCATACCATGTTTGTCGTGTCCTGAGTATCCCACATTGGTGAATCCTGGTATGCATTCGATGTTTTCATCCGTCAGGTGTGTCTCCTGCAAGAGTACGACACTTACTCTTTCTCTTGTTACAATTTTTTCAAGGATTTCTCCGTTCGTCCTTGTGTAGCCTTCTATATTGAAGCGGCACACTCTCACCATCTTCGTGGAGTAATTCAGCTTCTGAATCGTTTGCCTTCTTGTGGACTGGGAGGCATTTGAGCGTCCGGTCGCCGGAATTGTGTAGACTTTTTACCGTTGCATTTTACTGCAGCGTTGCCCGGGCAGCACCATCTTGGAGGTTGTCTACACGTCGCTCCCCAGTCGAGTCGTAGATGGTCTCTGACTGCCTGGGCGTCGATCGCGCGGGCGATGCCGTCTTTAACTGCCACCACGTCAGGCTTGCGGATGCCCTCAGGTGTCCGGAGGTGGGGCTCCACTGAGACATTGAAGCCCCTCTGCACGAGCCCACGAGCGACATAGCGCACGATAGCGTCATGTCGTTTGACTCGGGACGCGTGCGTCCTGAAGCAAGCCTGTAGTACACGGTTGGCGGTCTCCACGGCCTGGCAGCCCGCGCGACATGTGGTGTCCGCCTCCCGCCCCTGACTGCGCCGTGTCCGCGTCGGGAAGGCGTCGATGCGGGCGCGGAGAGCGTCGATATAGTCACGCCCAGATAGCAGCCGACTGGTGTCGGCGACCCATTGATGCTGCCCTTTGACGGCGGCGGAAGATGAAAGCGCCGCACCGTCGATGGCGATGTGCAGGCGCGCGGCCCACGCCTCTCCAACCTGCGTTGACGACTTGAGGAGGCGGCCCTCCCACGTCAGGTGCCGCCCCAGCACCTCGATCTCACGCTGCACCTCGTCCAGGCCTGCACCGTCGAAGGCTGGCCCTATCTTCTTTAACGCTAGGAGACGGGACAGACGAAGGGTTGGCCCCAACCAACGACACGGTGGGATGCCGAGGCCCCCCTGGGCAACAGGAGCGTGAAAGTAGCCATCTCCTGACGGCGGCCCTGATGGTGACGTCCGCTGAATTCAGGGCACCCACTCGGGTGCGGCTGAGGGCCTTGGTACAGGCCAGGGAGAAGTACGTTGGTGAGAGCGTGGAGGCGCTGTTGCGGCTTCAGCGGAGCTCGGGAGATGACGTCGAGTTGCTCCCCCAGGTGGCGTCGGGGGTTGAAGACGCAGCGACCCGCGGTGGAAAATTGCAGCCCGAGGTACCGGAAGGTTTCACCCACACGCAGGACAGGCACGGTGGTGTTGCCTGCCTCGAAGGTGACGTCGCCGTCCACTTTCACCTTCTTTTCGCGTCCAGACGCGACCGAGGCGAGGGTGAAACACTTCCCGACGTTGATCTTCAGCCCCAGGTGTGCGAGGGCTGCGACAGCTGCATCGATGAGGGACTGCGAGCCCCTCGGGGTCGACGCGAACAGCAGGACGTCATCTGCAAAGGCCGCAGCGTTGATTCTGCGACCGAGTATCCGAGCTCCGATGTGGGAGGGAAGTTGACCTAAAACGTAGTCCACCGCAAAGTTGAAAAGGAGGGGGGGGGGGGGAGGAGAGGATCGCCCTGGCGGACGCCCCGTGACGGCTGCACAGACACGCCCACGCCGGCGCCGCCCGCTATCACTGTCGTGCTGCCCTCGTAGCACCGCTCGACGTATTCGATAAAGCAATCCGGCAGGCCACGAGCCCTCAGCACAGGGCGAAGGGCAGCACGATCTACCGAATCGAAAGCTTTAGAAACGTCGATCGTCGCCACAAAAACAGAGCGGCAGGAGCGGACTGCGTCGGTGAGAGCAGTGTCCAGGATGAAGGTGTTCTCCAACATCCCATCCCGGGCGATGAATGCCCGCTGACGTTCGTCCAGAAGGAAGAGATTCATCAGTTTGACATCCTAGTCAGTTCTTGATTGACGAAGAAGAACCGTGCGCCCCTCTCAAGAAACAGTTCGGCCTCTGCTTTGGCGAGCGACAGGACTTCTTACTCCGTCCACCTCGCGCGATGCCTCTCCGTGACGATCTCCGCATTGGCGGCCGCTGGGTGTTGGCGGCGGCGGTGGACCCCGAGACCGTTCTCGGTTGTAAAGCTGCGGTGGCACTCGCTGCAGGCGTAGGTTGCTGCAACTGCTACCGGATGTGCGGCACAGCCGGTTGTGCTGCCGCCAACTGTAAAGGGATAATGCGAGGGAGGGCTGGGAATCCCCCCCCCCCCCCCCGCCCCCAAGCCCCTGGTGCGGTCTTCCACTCTGCGAAATCAGCGGGCCCACGTGAAGGGGAGAAGACCGCAGGAGAGGAGAGGCTAAGAGGCCTAGGCCCATGTATTGCGCATCACTCTCCCTGTAGCTACAAGCCAAAGAAGGCACCTCGCAGCAGCAACACGACTACAGCAAAACCGCGCTTCGAAAAGCCGAGTTCGGATGCAGCCGCACCGCCGCCACTTGGCCATGAAGCCGTCTTTATTCACAAGATACGTGTGAAGAACACAAGGTATACACTCTTATTTCTAGCGCGCCGTACTCCCCGACAGGAGCTCACAGGGGCGCCGGTTACCGGTGGTCGTATAACCGCTAATACCTTAAATTATTACACATTGCACAAACAAATATACAGGGTGGTCCCGAATTCATGGTACAAACTTTAATGGTAGGTGCAGGACATTGTAACAAGGATATATTGTATAGGAATGTATAGTCCCAGGTGACGCGGTGAGGCGTAAACAGGGGAAATAACGGCCGAAAGGAAAACGAAAGATTTTATTGAAATCGTTGTTGACAAGTGTCATGTTTACAGTAAGTGTTCAAAATTGCGTCCACCATGAGCGATACATGCTTGACAGCGTCGGTGCAGCGATTGGCGTACACGTTCAAAGATGCCTGGTATTTCACGCACACCTGCAGCAGCTACAGATATGCGAGCAACGAGATCCTCATCTGAGTCAACTGGAGTCTCATAAACAAGGCTCTTAAGATGTCCCCATAAAAAGTAATCGAGGCAAGAGAAATCAGGAGATCGGGGTGGCCAAGGGACTGGTCCACCACGCCCAATCCATCTAGCACCAAACGTGGCATTCAGGTAATTCCGTACAGCAGTGCTGAAGTGTGCTGGCGCTCCATCGTGCTGAAACCACATGCGGTTACGAATGGCGAGCGGAACATCTTGCAGCAGTTCTGGTAACACTTCTTGCAGAAAAATAAGATAGCTTTCGCCACAGAGTCGCGTGGGTAGTAAGTATGGCCCAATCAAAAAGTCGTTCACAATACCAGCCCACACATTAATACCGAAACGTTGTTGATACGCATGTGGACGCGTTGCATGTGGATTATCTGTTGCCCACACATGGGAATTGTGCGCATTAAAGACACCCTCGCGTGAAAATGTCGCTTCATCTGTAAATAGCACATGACCTACGAAATCCGGCTGCAACGCACATTGCTGCAACAACCACTGGCAGAAGTTCACGCGAAGAGGATAATCTGCCGGATTCAATGCTTGTACTTTTTGAAAATGGAAGGGGTGTAAGCGATTTTCATTTAACACTCTGCATACAGTCTGATGACTCACATGTACGTCACGCGCAACAGTTCTTGTGCTTGACTCGGGTCTATCAGCCACTATGTTCAAGATGCGTTCTTCCAGTCTTGGAGTGCGTACAGCTCTTAATCGACCAGCGTCATGTCTGTTGACGTCGAACGTACCTGTTTCACAAAGTTGACGATGTAACCGTTGAAAAATTCTATGATCCGGCATTCGTCGATTAGGATACTCCGCGCGATACATTCGTAACGCAGCTCTGGCGTTACCATTTGCACGGCCGTACATGTAATGCATGTCTGCTTTTTCTGCATACGTAAAGTCACCCATCGTCTACGGCAGCACAATTGTGAATGGCGCTTGTCCCTACTGCGATACATCATGTTCATCTACTGCCCTCTACCGGCAGTGACACCAACCGATCACTCCATTTCTCTTTCCCCTGTTTACGCCTCACCGCGTCACCTGCGACTATACATTCCTATACAATAAATCCTTGTTACAATGTCCTGTACCTACCATTAAAGTTTGTACCATGAATTCGGGACCACCCTGTATTTACAATACAAAAGAATAAAAGACGGTATTGCTCCCGATATGACATAGATGTTGAATAGTGTTAGTGAAAGCACAGATCGTTTGGATACGATGGTTGTTTGCCAGGAAACTGTACCTGCGAGGTGAGCTCTTCAATGGCTGAGTCGATCTCCTCAGTTGTTCTGAGCTGGGCGTTTGGGCGGATTTTCGACTGTCTGCTGGTCTTGTGTTATGCCCCGGAACTTTTTGGTTGGCTGTTGGTTTTTGCTGGAGATGATGCGCCATGCTTTCTCCACGCGCAGTCCTTGTTCTAGCATTTGTTTTTTTTTTACTTCTTCCTAGGATGTGGTGAGTGGAATCTTTTTGAGAATTACTGAGAGGGATGGTGTGACTTTGCGGTTGTGACTGGGCCTCGGTCTCCTTGGTTTTTGCCATTGGACCTTAGCTGTGGGATACCCTGAATTTCGGAGATCTTTCTGTAGTTCCCCTTCCATACCTTTCACCCTGAGCTACAAGAATGCCTTCTGTAATCTTGTGACTGTGAGGCTTTTGATATTTTTGATTGTGCTTTTGCAGAATTGACGAATCGTGGAAGCGAGCTGGTGTTGCGTGATAACACTGGGCTAGCCCGTTATCACGTATGTGTAGCAGACGAGGTCGCACATGGAGCGTGTGTGCGCACTCGGACTGCAGTTCCCTGTTGATGTAGGTGGGCTGGAGATGGAGATGTTCCAGCTTCTGCTGTCTGGTGGTGGTGATGAGGGGGTGTCTGTGTTCTGGACTCTTGCTTCTTGCCTGGCTGGGGATGGAGGGTTGTGGGTCCTGGTGCACTCCATGTTAATGCGACGCCCGTGTGTGTGTGTGTGTGTGTGTGTGTGTGTGTGTGTATGTGTGTGTGTGTGGTCGCACAAGGGGTGTGCCGCACGCCCGCGTAGTTGCCACCTTGCTCGGCAGATGCCTCGCGTGAAGGTTTACACGGGTTGTGCAGCTCTGTCTTTACACGTGCGCGGGGAACGGGGCTTTGCCGCTGGCCCTGAAACGGCGAAGACCCTAAGCTCGGAAGTGGCAGAACTGTACTGTACCAAAATATACGCGATCGGTGCACGCCTAGTGGCGTCAGACGGAAACTTTCCCTACTTTCTGAGTAGCCCTCGTATTTTTCTCAGAGTATTTGCACATGTTATCTGTAGCATGGATTGATCACCGCGGACTCATTTCATCATCGCAGTGTCTGTGACACATGACTAGCTGACCACACGAGTGGACATCTGCCCATCGGATCTGGTCTCACTGATCTGCCTGCAGGCCGGGTCTGTTTGCGTGTGACATTGTAAGCTACCACTTCTGTTTTGCTCTTTTCTGCTGATGGGTGAGGCTGCGATCTGAACGTATAAGTGAAAAATTTTGCACAAATGATTTTATAACGCTAATTTGTCGCCCTGACACTTATACGCTCTCCAGAAGGGTAAGCTTATCCTTTGCTCTTATCTGTGACACCAACTTGTCGTATGCAAATCTGGTTGGTTTCTAATCATATCCTCAGTATACGCTAGAATGTGCTGACCTACAAACACTGCCTCCACCAGGTGGTTGCATACATGAAATACACAAATAAGGAGATGATAAAATGACAAAGGAAAGTACTAGCTATAAAATGAGACACTCAGTAGTGTTAAATTCTTTACTCTTCTGCATTTTACTCTATACAAGATAACACAGTACGAGCAACTGGATTTCAGGAATTGCAACTCTCTCACCGCAAGTACATTGTACAGTGTGGCATTTTATAGACATTTTAGTTATTCTATTACATTTTGACACACCAAAAATAATTTACATGTTAGAAAGTATGGATGATAGGAAGAAAAAACTTGTGGCAGTCGCTGGCAGTTTGTATGCTGTGTTCCCATACATTTCTCAAAAGAAAAATCACGCATACCTTTATAGTAATATACATAACACAGTGACTTAATAACCGACAATAATGTACGTAGTAGAAGTAACATATTACTGGTGGTCACCTATGGTGTGCCTTAGACACTTCTTTCAAGAGGCCACCTTTTTCCAAGGTTATTTCTGAAATCAGTGAAGGTATTTTAAATCTTGCGACTCCAAGGAAATGTGTTTCGTTTTATTGAAATAAAATAACAGCAGCAGTCTTAATACACACATACCATTGGGCTCGTTTTTTTCCATCTAAAAACAGTTCATTACAAAAGACGCTGGTGTCAGTACCTAAGATTTTTGCTGACGTGGGGGAGAAATACCGAAGTCCTTACTGTTTTTGTCAACTTACGACTTGACTTACCGTTGATATCTCAAAATTTATCAGGGAAAATGCTAAAAGTTTTCTGGAAGTTAGGTAAGTACCAGAGAGTTTCACTTGGGGGAAGTTGTGGCAACCCTGTTGATAGAATCCGAGCTTGTGCTTAGTCTCTAAAAAGTTAGATGTCGATGTGACGTTAAACCCTAATCTCCCTTCTTTTTAACACGCCGCATTGTTCCTTCCTTTTAACATGAGAATATACCTTATAATAAGTAGGTTAGGACCCTTTTTCATCATCACGGTGTCTGTGACACACGACTAGCTGGCCATACTAGTGGACTTCCGTGACGGGCCAAAACCGCAGGCCATGTCTGCGCGTATTTGTAACGGATCAGATCGGGCCTGCCGATCTGAAGCTCGTCGTTTCCCACAAATGTGCAAGCCCTGCCCATCGGGTCTGCCCGCAGGCCGGGTCTGTTTGTGTGGGACATAATACGGCAGATATTTGTGGTTTATCAAAGAACCCAGGACTGCGATGCTCCTCGGCAGGCCAGCGGCCACGAGCCAGTGGATTTCAGTAACAGCAACTCTCTCACCGCAAGTGCATTGTACAGTGTGGCATTTTATAGACACTTTTGTTATTCTATTACATTTTGGCACATCGAAAATAATTTACGTATTAGAAAGTATGGATGATAAGAAGAAAAAAATTGTGGCAGTCGCTGGCGGTTTGTTTGCTGTGTTCTCATATATTTCTCGGAAGAAAAATCACACAATACCTGTAAAATAATAGACGTAACACAGTGACTAATAACCGACAATAATGAACACAGTAGAACTAACATTTTACTGGTGGGCACCTATGGTGTCCCTTAGACACTTCCTTCAGGAGGCCTACGTTTTTCCAAGGTTATTTTTGAAATCAATGAAGGTATTTTAAATCTGTCTTGCGACTCCAAGGAAATGCGTATTTTTATCACCAAATGTGTTTCGTTTTATTGAAATAAAATAACAGCAGCAGTCTTAATACACATATACCATTTGGCTTGTTTTTTCCATCTAAAAACAGTTCATTACAATAGATGGTGTTAATACCTAAGATTTTTGCTCACGTCGGGGAGAAATACCGAAGTCCTTACTGTTTTTGTTAACTTATGACTTTACTTACCGTTGATATCTCAATTTGTCAGGGAAAGTGGTAAAACGTTTCTGGAAATCAGGTAAGAACCAGGGAGTTTCACTTGGGGAAACTCGTGTTAACCCTGTTGATATAATATGAGCTTGTGCTTAGTCTCTAAAAAGTTTGATGTCGACGGGACGTTAAACCCTAATCTTCCTTTTTAATATGGCGCAATGTTTCTTCCTTTTATAAAATGAGAATATACCTTTTAATAAGTAGGTTAGGACACTTTAAACTTTTAAATTAGATCAATAATTACACGAAATGTAGAAAGTAAAATTTTTGTTGCCCCTGGAAGCTGTTTGCCTGGTGCCGTGCTCTAGTTTCTGGGATAGTTTTCTTGAACAGAGGGCAGTGGGCAATCCCTTGATGCCTCAGAACATGTCCTACCAACCGATCTCTTCTTCTAGTCAAGTTGTGCCGCAAACTCCTCTTCTCTCCAATTCTGTTCAATACCTCCTAATTAGTTATGTGATCTACCCATCTAATCTTCGGCATTCTTCTGTAGCACCACATTTCGAAAGCTTCTATTCTCTTCTTGTCCGAAATATTTATCGTCCATGTTTCACTTCCATACATGGCTACACTCAATACAAATACACTGCTGGCCACCGTAAATGCAACACCAAGAAAGACAAGAGGTAGCACAACAAAATTTATTTTGTAGATAACATGTTGACCAAGTATCAAATGATTACGTTTACAGACGTCTGTGACATGTGGTTCCTGCCAGAATCAGTAGCCAGAGTAGCCGCCATTGTTGGAGATCACCGCTGCCACACGTCTCGGCATTGAGTCAAAGAGACGTTGGATGTGTTCCTGGGGTACAGCAGCCCAAGCAGCTTCCACACGTTGCCAGAGATCATCTGGTGTGGCAGCTGGGGATGTAATCTGGGTCACTCGTTGAGCAACCATGGACCACATGTTTTCTATCGGCGAAAGATCCGGAGACCGAGCCGGCCAGGGAAGCAATTCAATCTGGTTATTGACGAAGAACCTTTGGACAATGCGTGCCACGTGTGGTCGCGCATTATCCTGTTGAAATATGGCCTTGGCCGAGCCCTGAAGGTAAGGAAGGACAACTGGCTCCAGCACCTCGGATATGTAGCGCCGGCTATTTAAAGTACCGGCAATGCGTACTAGAGGCGTGCGAGAGTAATATCCAATACCGCCCCATACCATAATACCCGGTGCAAGACCAGTGTGGCGGTGCATAATGCAGCTGTCCAGCATCCTCTCTCCACGGTGTCTTCTCACTCGAATCCGACCATCGTGGTGCTGCAGGCAGAAGCGTGCCTCGTCAGTAAAGACAACGTCATTCCATTCTGCCGTCCACATCAGTCTGTCATCACACCATTGGCGACGGAGACGTCTGTGGTTCTGCGTCAATGGTAGACGAAGCAATGGACGTCTTGCGGACAGACCACTCTGCTGTAAACGGCGTCGAATGGTACGCGCAGACACTGGATGATGCGTTACAGACGCAATGTGCTGTGCTACGGTTCGGGATGTCACTGAGCGATCCGTCACTGCCATGCGCACAATTTGCCTGTCAGCACGTGCAGTGGTGCACCGAGGTGAATGCGATCGACCACGTCGGTCCGTCGTACCCTCCTGCATCCAACGGTCACATATCCGCATTACAGTTGTTTGGTTTCGTCCAACACGACTAGCGATTTCTCTGTATGATAATCCACAATCTCGGTAAGCCACTATCCTTCCTCTGACGAACTCGGATACTTGATCAAAAGATGTTCGCTGTTGTCTACGAGGCATAACTGATCGTCTAGTGAAACAACCACAAGGTAAACACACGTGCCGAAGGTACACTCGTCGAAATCGCCAAGCCTTAAATGGCGCTATGAGGTGGCGCCACAGGCGCGCGTGATGTGCGTCTGCGCTGAAATTCTAATCAGTTGCATATCTCATCGCTGCAAACCCATGGTGTAAATTTCACTTGATTCGGATGCTTCCTTCAGGGTGTTGCATTTACGGTGGCCAGCAGTGTACTTTCAGAAACGACTTCCTGACACTTGAATCTATACTCGATGTTAACAAATTTCTCTTCTTCAGAATCGCTTTCCTTGCCATTGCCAGTCTACATTTTATATGTTCTCTACTTCGACCATCATCAGTTATTTTGCTCCCTAAATAGCAAAACTCCTTTACTACTTTAAGCTTCTCATTTCCTAATCGAATTCCCTCAGCATCACCCGACTTAATTCGACTGCATTCCATTGTCCTCGTTTTGCTTTTGTTGATGTTCATCTTATATCCTCCTTTCCAGACACTGTCCATTCCGTTCAACTGCTCTTCCAAGTCTTTTGCTGTCTCTGCCAGAATTACAATGTCATCGGCGAACCTCAATGTTTTTATTTCTTCTCCATGGATTTTAATGCCTACTCCGAATTTTTCTTATGTTTCCTTTACTGCTTGCTCAATATACAGATTGAATAACATCGGGGAGAGGCTACTACCCTGTCTCAGTCCCTTCCCAACCACCGCTTCCCTTTCATGCCCCTCGACTCTAACTGCCATCTGGTTTCAGTACAAATTGTAACTTTCGCTCCCTGTATTTTACCCCTGCCACCTTGAGAACTTGAGACTATTCCGGTCAACATTGTCAAAAGCTTTCTCTAAGTCTACAAATGCTAGAAACGTAGGTTTGCCTTTCTTTAATCTTTCTTCTAAGATAAGTCGTAAGGTCAGTATTGCCTCACGTGTTGCAACATTTCTACGGAATCCAAACTGATCTTCCCCGAGGTCGGCTTCTACCAGTTTTTCCGTTCGTCTGTAAAGAATTCGCGTTAGTATTTTGCAGCCGTGACTTACTAAACTGGTAGTTCGGTAATTTTCACATCTGTCAACACCTGCTTTCTTAGGGATTGGAATTATTATATTCTTCTTGAAGTCTGAGGGTATTTCGCCTGTCTCGTTCATCTTGCTCACCAAATGGTAGAGTTTTGTCAGGACTGGCTCTCCCAAGGCCGTCAGTAGTTCTAATGGAATGTTGTCTACCCCCAGGACCTTGTTTCGGCTCCGGTCTTTCAGTGCTCTGTCAATCTCATAAGTGTACAGTAAAGCTGCATGCCATCGGGAAAAATTACGGCTGTAGTTTCCCCTTGCTTTCAGCCGTTTGCAGTACCAGCATAGCAAGGCCATTTTGGTTATTGTTACAAGGCCAGATCAGTCAATAATCGAGACTGTTGCCCCTGCAACTACTGAAAAGGCTGCTGCCCCTCTTCAGGAACCACACGTTTGTCTGGCCTCTCAACAGATACCCCTCCGTTGTGGTTGCACGTACAGTACGGCCATCTGTATCGCTGAGGCACGCAAGCCTCCCAACCAATGGCAATGTCCATGGTTCATAGGGGGAGGATACATGATAGAGGCAAGGAAACCATCCTGTTGCAACTGTGGCTCCAAGAACAGCATGTCCAGTTAGGTTGATCCGGTAATTGTCTTTTCAGCAAACATAAACGGCCCATAGACCCTGTCTTTCATGAGACCATTGACTTTGGGAGAGTCCCTTTGCCACTCAGTGCATTCGTGGGGTTCCTCCTCTGCCCAGATCCGGCAATTGTGTGTGTTGACGATGCCGCCTCGTCGCTGAACATAACGTGATTCATCAGGTCCTCCTCGGCTACAGATGTCTGCTCGTGCCGCATGGTCTTCATCCTCAGCCGGCGGGTAGATGCCGTTGGACTTTTTTCGATAGCTTCCCTCACACACTGTATAGGCTGTAGACCGGTGGTCGCCCAACGCGTCTCTCATCGGCTGCAGATCCTGTACGCCGGAATTTATTGACGAGCTTCCGAATGGGAAACCTTGTAGGGGCATCCTTCAGATACTTACTCTCAAACAGCCTCTGGACCTCAGTATAGGTTTCGCCACGTAAACGATGTTCCAGAATTGTGCTTCTTTCAGCAATTGTTAACATTGTAATGCCTCTTCACGGTACCTGTAACAGAAATAATCCACATGTACGCTTTCCGCAAAATGGATACTTACTTTATGGGCGCCCTGTATAATACACTCCTGGAAATTGAAATAAGAACACCGTGAATTCATTGTCCCAGGAAGGGGAAACTTTATTGACACATTCCTGGGGTCAGATACATCACATGATCACACTGACAGAACCACAGGCACATAGACACAGGCAACAGAGCATGCACAATGTCGGTACTAGTACAGTGTATATCCACCTTTCGCAGCAATGCAGGCTGCTATTCTCCCATGGAGACGATCGTAGACATGCTGGATGCAGTCTTGTGGAACGGCTTGCCATGCCATTTCCACCTGGCGCCTCAGTTGGACCAGCGTTCGTGCTGGACGTGCAGACCGCGTGAGACGACGCTTCATCCAGTCCCAAACATGCTCAATGGGGGACAGATCCGGAGATCTTGCTGGCCAGGGTAGTTGACGTACACCTTCTAGAGCACGTTGGGTGGCACGGGATACATGCGGACGTGCATTGTCCTGTTGGAACAGCAAGTTCCCTTGCCGGTCTAGGAATGGTAGAACGATGGGTTCGATGACGGTTTGGATGTACCGTGCACTATTCAGTGTCCCCTCGACGATCACCAGTGGTGTACGGCCAGTGTAGGAGATCGCTCCCCACACCATGATGCCGGGTGTTGGCCCTGTGTGCCTCGGTCGTATGCAGTCCTGATTGTGGCGCTCACCTGCACGGCGCCAAACACGCATACGACCATCATTGGCACCAAGGCAGAAGCGACTCTCATCGCTGAAGACGACACGTCTCCATTCGTCCCTCCATTCACGCCTGTCGCGACACCACTGGAGGCGGGCTGCACGATGCTGGGGCGTGAGCGGAAGACGGCCTAACGGTGTGCGGGACCGTAGCCCAGCTTCATGGAGACGGTTGCGAATGGTCCTCGCCGATACCCCAGGAGCAACAGTGTCCCTAATTTGCTGGGAAGTGGCGGTGCGGTCCCCTACGGCACTGCGTAGGATCCTACGGTCTTGGCGTGCATCCGTGCGTCGCTGCGGTCCGGTCCCAGGTCGACGGGCACGTGCACCTTCCGCCGACCACTGGCGACAACATCGATGTACTGTGGAGACCTCACGCCCCACGTGTTGAGCAATTCGGCGGTACGTCCACCCGGCCTCCCGCATGCCCACTATACGCCCTCGCTCAAAGTCCGTCAACTGCACATACGGTTCACGTCCACGCTGTCGCGGCATGCTACCAGTGTTAAAGACTGCGATGGAGCTCCGTATGCCACGGCAAACTGGCTGACACTGACGGCGGCGGTGCACAAATGCTGCGCAGCTAGCGCCATTCGACGGCCAACACCGCGGTTCCTGGTGTGTCCGCTGTGCCGTGCGTGTGATCATTGCTTGTACAGCCCTCTCGCAGTGTCCGGAGCAAGTATGGTGGGTCTGACACACCGGTGTCAATGTGTTCTTTTTTCCATTTCCAGGAGTGTACATAATATACAAAATCATATGAATTCTTTTTGTGAAACAGCTTAGATAATTTTAACTTATGTAAGAATCAATAAAACACATGGTATCGGTTATTTTTATATAAAAAGAGGTAATGTTAGAGGAGGGTGACTCGTTATACGCCCCACAAAATATTGGCCAGTTTCTGAATCAGGTTAGTTCAACAGTATTCTGTCGAAAATAAAATTGACATTTTGTAAGAGTTACAATTGAAACAAGTTTTGGCTGGTATCAGTTTCAATTATAAACCTTAGGTTGGTTCTAGTTTTGATGTTTGCTGATTTTGTCCAGGTGTCTATCGAAAGTGACACTGAGGTACGCATGACTTGTGACTCCATCATAGTGAATGATAAGTTTTTTGAGTTTGTCGTTAAGATGAAACGATGTGACTTCAGTTTTATTTGGGTTCATCTGGAGCCTGCCTCCCTTTATTTTTTAATGATGCCAAGATCTCATGTCAGCACTTCCTCAGTTAGGGTAAAGCTCAAACTTTGAGTACAGATGGCAAAATTTGCATACAGAAATTTCTGAGATGTCGTTATTGGTACATGTGTGACGTGTATGTTAAACAGTAGGTAAGAAAGTAGAGATCCTCCTGGCAAACAGTTTTATAGGCTATGAAAAATTGACTTCTCACTAAGGCGGACGAGGTGCGACAGTAAAGTAATGAGACTGATGGGAAAAAATGTTGATTACCGTTTTAGTGAAGTGTGGTGTTGTCTCCTTCAAAGTAGTTCCCTTCTGATTGGACACACTTTCTCCAGCGCTTCTGCCATTGATAGTAACATTTCTGGAACTCATCTTCTGTAATGTCCTCCAAGACCCTCGTCTCAGCTTTTTGGACATCTTGTGTTGTTTGAAAATGGTGTCCCTTGACCGCCGTTTTGACTCTTGGAAATAGAAAAAAGTCGCACAGAGCGATATCTGGTAAATAAGGTGGCCGTTGTAGTACTAAAATTTGTTTTGAGGTTAAAAATTGCTGCTCCGACAGAGGAATATAGGATGGCACATTATCGTGATACAGAATGCAATTATCAGCAATGTTGGCACTGACTCGAAGAACTCTTTTACGAAGTTTTTCTAAATTTTTTTTGTAGTAATATTGGTTAACTGTTAGTCCGGGAGGCACCCACTCTTTATGAAAAATTCCCTTGGAATCAAAGACGCACACATCAGCTAGGTCGTTTGTTGCAAGTTTCACTGTTGATACATTTTTGTCATTGAAAAGCATTAGAGTTATTTTAACATTCTTCTTTTGTATAGATGAAGGATACAAAACCTTTGACGGAAGCGTGAGGATTTCACGAGTGAGGTTTTTTTCCTGTGCTGGCAACCTGACAGAATGGTTAGTCATCTCAAGAAAATGCAATGATGCTGACATTTCTCTTTGTGGCTCAGTTATTCCTGATGGATATCAGTATGTCCACAGTATCAAACATGGAAAACAGCTTCCTAGAAGAACCCAGGGGATGTACAGTGTTGGATTGCAGGATTTTATGTGGGCCACAGACTTTACACTGCAGCAACTTCGTGCTGAAAGCGTACTGTCCTGTCTTGAACACACATCTTGATGGGAAAACTCAAGTTAAAGTATTTTTGTAGAGAATTGACTGAGTTTAAAATATGTTCTAGTGGGGTACCTCCAGCCCAGCTTCCTCCCCTGCCACTTCAGAACTTAGGGCGAGCGATTAAATTACGGGCCAGATACTGATCATTTAATTATCGCATAACGTGAAGGGCTTCTGGAACTTAGGTAGAGTTTCTCCTCCTGACCAACGCTCTCCCGCAAACACGGCAGGCGGCTGGCCGCAGTAACGCCAGAGCGCCATCTGGCTAGAGTAAGAAAACAGCAGAGCGCGAAGTGGGAATTCAAAAGGAACGCCAAACAGACAAGGAGGAAACGCAGAGAACCAGCCTTGACATTTCGTGACGTTCATTCCTGTATGGGTAATTCCAGGTTCTCCTGTAGCTTGTGGTATTCCTTAAGCAAGGCCTCGCTTCTGCGGATTGCGGTTCGATAGATGTTGCTCAACAGAGGAAACCAATAAATCGGTGTTGGTCGGATTGCCCCAGTTACTAACCGCATAGTGTGGTATAACTGGACGTCGATCAAGTTGGTATGGCAGCTAAGGTAATTCCGCACTTAGGTAAAAAGTATTAGACACAAAAAATAATTGTGTGTGGAATTTGGGCGACACACACACACACACACACACACACACACACACACAGTTGGTATGGCAGCTAAGGTAATTCCGCACTTAGGTATTTTATTTAGCGTATGGCATTTAGACACAATTGTTATTACAATCAATATGCAAAATTGTAATAATTTGGCATTAGATATTCTTACAGTTATTACAATAGTTATACAGAATTATACAAAATTACACATAATACACATGTTACAGTAGTTATACAAAGTTATAGTAGTTTGGAAGTAATTACAAACAAACATCGAATGAGTTAATATATGCTATTGATTCTGGAGTCGCCATCAGGAAATCTTCTGGGGTCCCATCATAGGCTGTCCTGGGGCAGTCTTCTATTATGTGCTGGATAGTTTGATTTTCTCCACATTGACATAGCGGCGATTCTGTCATGCCCCACTGGTAGAGGGAATAGGCGCATCTGCCATGTTTAGTTCTAATTCTGTTTAAAGTTGCCCAGGTTTTGCGTGGTAAGTCAAAACCTGAAGGCTTCTGGGAGATACATGGAAGTTTGCTGATGTTCTTTAAGGACCATTCTTGGTGCCAGGCGCTGGTTATGTTGAATTCTTCCTCTGTTGCAGATGTGGCTATTGCGGTTCTGATGGGTGACCTTCTGGAGCGGAGGCGGCTTTGGGTGGCATCTTCAATATTCTCATGGATGGGTAGATTCCGATTGCTCATTATCTTTTTGCACTCTCTTATAAGAGCGTTTGTGCGGCGTAGGTTAGGGGGTGGTATGTGGCTTAGTACTGGGAGCCATTCCACGGGTGTAGTCTTTATTACACCAGCGATCATTCTCATTGTGTTATTGAGCTGTGCATCGATTCTATGGGTGTGGGGGCTGTTTAGCCATACCGGCGCACAATATTCAGCAGCTGAGAAGACGAGACTTAAGGCTGATGTCCGTAACGTAGTAGCTGCCGCTCCCCATGTCGTTCCACAGAGCTTCTGTATAATGTTATTCCTTGTTTTTAGTTTCTCTGCTGTTTTCATTAGGTGATCTTTGAAAGAGAGTGTTCTATCGAGGGTCACACCTAGGTACTTTGGAGTTTTATTGTGGGTAAGCCATGTGGTCTCGAATTTTATTCTGAGCTCCCTCTTAGCCGCTTTATTGTTTAGGTGAAAACATGATACTTCTGTTTTGTTGGCGTTAGGTTGCAGGTGCCATTTTCGGAAATATTCTCCCATCTTCTCCAAGTCAGCTGTTAGGGTCTCCTCTGCCCCTTCAAATGACTGACTTCTCGTTGCAAGGACCCAGTCATCGGCGTAGCCAAACTTCTTTGATCTTGTTTCCGGTATGTCTGCAATGTAGAGATTGAAGAGTGGTGCAAGCACCGATCCTTGAGGTAGGCCATTTTTTAATTTCCTCGGAGAACTAATATCTGAACCCATGGTGACTTGGATAGTTCTGTCATTCAGCATGTTGTTTAGTAGGCGAGCTGTTAGTTTACATGGGATTATGCGGAGGAACTTATAGATCATGCCTTCTCTCCAGACTGTGTCGTAGGCAGCTGACAGGTCTATGAATGCTGCAGAGGTTTTAAGCTTTCTTTGGAACCCAGCGTCAATGTACGTCGTGAGTGAGAGAACTTGATCGACACAGCTGCGGTTTGGTCTGAAACCTGCTTGTTCGATTGGTATAGCATTGAGTATTTTCTGGCAGATTCTATTGTAGATGAGCCTTTCTAACAATTTATATATCACTGACAGTAGTGCTATGGGCCTGTAGCTCTTCGGTGTGTTTGTTGGTTTCCCTGGTTTTAAGATGGCTATTATTTTCGATCTTTTGAGGTCACTAGGCACATTACCGGTTTGGATGATGTCGGTGAAGAATCTCGCCAGCCAGAGTTTTGTGTATTTACCGCAGTGT
This sequence comes from Schistocerca nitens, assembly GCF_023898315.1. Classification (NCBI taxonomy): domain Eukaryota; kingdom Metazoa; phylum Arthropoda; class Insecta; order Orthoptera; family Acrididae; genus Schistocerca; species Schistocerca nitens. The sequence goes on from NC_064625.1 coordinate 144,337,700, forward strand.
ATCAGGAGTTCTGGGTTAATGCTGTCGAGTCCTGGTGCTTTCCCTGGCTTGGCCTCTTTGAGTGCTGTTTCTATTTCTTCGAGTGAGAAAGGGAGAGCGTATTCAGTTTCTGTCGCCTTATTCCTCAGATTCCTGAGTTCTCGTTTTATCTTGATCGTGTGTGCTCTGTCACTAGGGGCTCTGGACGTGGCCACTATATGAGATGCCATGGTGTTTGGGGAGACGTTTGCTGTCTGTCTTTGAATAGGTGCTCCACTTCCTAATTTCCTTAACAGGGTCCATGCTTGTCGGCTTGAAGTCTGGAAATTCAGGCTCTCCATTGCTTCTGTCCATTTACGTTGTCTTGCAGTATCAAGACTGTGGAGAAGGTCATCGGCCAGTTCTTTGTCGCCCGTCTTGAGGAAGCGCTGGTAGAGCTCGTCACTGTTTTTGGACCACCCTGGACATACTCTCGTCGGTATCCCCTAGGGATGTGCTTCTTGGCAGTGCTTATTACTGCTCCGATGAATCTTCTATAGTTTTTATGGGTAGGTGGTATCCATCCTAGACATTTATCAAGGTCTCGAGAGTACTTTTCCCAATTTGCGTTCTTGAAATTCCATCTGGGGCAAGGCATGGAAGTCACCAGTGGGATTTGGCTGCCAATTTCAATAATGACTGGTCGGTGCTGGCTATGAGGAAAGTCGCACAGGACTTTACGGGTAGCTGGTAGTGGTTGGTTATTTCCGTCAGTTGAGGTGAAACATAGATCTGGGTTGTATTCCTGCTCCCAGGCAGCTGATCTGAATGTGTAACGGTCTTTCGCATCAAAGATAGGTTAAGATTTTCATTTTCAGCCCATTTCACCAAGGTTTCACCATTAGCATCACACTCCTTATATTTCCACTGTTCGTGGTGGCTATTGAAGTCTCCCAGATAGATTGCTGGGTGAGGTTGAGCCTGAATTACTGATCTTGGCCATGGAGTGGTTGGAGGTTTATAAATATTTGTAACGGTTACGCTCCCAATTTTTACTGTGACGTTATGGATTCCATCACCTGACGACGTGGAGATAAGGGAGGCATTTTCTATATCATGTCTGATGTAGGTTGCAACACCATGGGTATGGTGGTAAGTGGCACCAAGTAATTCAAATCCGGGTATTTTGCCCCTTTTCCGCAGTTGTACTTCAGTACTACAATGTGTTTCCTGAATGGCGATCAGATCAATGTTGTCTTTCTTCAGTAGTTTTGATAAGTATTGGCACTTAGAATAGCTTATGCTCTCTATGTTGAGATGGCAAATTCGGACCGTAGGTCCAAGTTTCCTTGTTGGCATATCCTTAGGAGGACGTTTTTTGTGTCTTCTTGCATAGTCAGGAGAACCTTTCACGGTTTGTCTGACTGCCATTATGTGCTAGCTCATTTAGCGTTACCCGGGGTGCACCACGTGGAGGCGAGCTGGCTTTACACCGCCGCACTTAGGTAGAAAGTATTAGACACAAAAAACTTAGAGTTGTTGAGTGCGCCAGAGCGCCTATATATTTTTACTTGTCCCTGTTGCTGGAAAATCAAACTTACGCAACTTCCGCCTGTGTTATTCTTATGGAGATAAGAGGTCTGATAAGGAAGTCGGTTAGAAAATCATATGAAAATCAAAGTGGTCTTCTGCAGCACTTAGGTAAAAAGTATTAGACACAAAAAATAATTGTGTGTGGAATTTGGGCGACACACACACACACACACACACACACACACACACACACACACACACATAGTAAAGAAGCTAGGAATATTGACCACAGCCCCACAGTACACGTATGCACTTAGGAACTTAATTATCGACGAGCCATCTAAATTTGAGATTAACGGAAACATTTACAAGTAGAATACTAGAAGGGAGAAAGATCTGATTACTCTTTAATGGGTAATGCAGAAATTTTTTTCTTCTACTTTGCCTAAAGAAGGGGTGAAATATGCAGTTACAAACTATGACAATCTACCCTTGGAAATAAATTGTCGGACAGATAGTGAAAGTGTTTTGAAATGTACATTATCAATGTTTCTCCTTAACAACTCCTTCTGTACTGTAGATGAATTATTGAGTAGAGATAACGCATTTTAAAAGAGAAAAACCAGTAAGGGGCCAGTCTACAGTCAAATATTATTTTTCATTGTTATTAGTTGTATGTAAGTGTTACATGTTCGTTCTCATGGCATGTTTCTCATCATAATGTTTATCGTAGTTTGAGATATGGAACAAGTAACTAATTGAGAAATATTGCATTTCTATCACCGTACCCGAGTAGTCTTCTCTGCTCACTGACGAAGATGGGATCGCGTCAGATGGAATATTCTCGTACGTAGCATCGTCGATGTGCTCCTCTTCATGTTTTGCACTTCTGTCATCACACTCTGGTAAGCCCTACGAATGTATAGGAAACTGACTCCTCATTATGTAATGAAAACACATTGCCCAGTAAAAAAAAGAAAAATATTGAGAATACCTTCACAAGTACTATGTACATACACCCGGTAATTTCCTTTTTGCAGGGGATTTCCTTGTTGGTACTTCTGGTAATAAGTGCTGTGGGAAATTAAAAACTGTTGGTACAGCATCTTCCTTCGCAGACACGTCCAAATTTTTCTCTATCAGAATATTTCTCTTGAAAGTAAACGTTGAGAACTTACGAGGTCTGTTCAAAAAATTCGGGAATTTTGTCCACTAAATTTTTCTGTGCATAGCTTTTACTTACTGTGCCTGGTCTCCTTCTCCGGTTGATACGAGGGTTGTTTAAGTAAGGGCCGTTTTTATTTTTAAAAAAAGATACAAATGCTTTTGTAAAAAAAAACTTTTATTTTCTGATTCTACACACTTTTCCCTATTTTTCTACATAGTTGCCTTGTTTATTTAAGCACTTGTCATACTGTACAACTAAGTTTTTAATTCCCTCTTCAAAGAATTCGGCCGCCTGCTCCGACAGCCAAGAGTTCACGGCCGCTTTCACTTCATCGTCATTGAAGCGCTGCCCGCCAAGATGGTGTTTCAGGTACGGGAAAAGTTGAAAATCGCTAGGAGCAAGGTCGGGGCTGTATGGTGCACGGTCCAAAATTTCCCAGCCAAAAGAATCAATCAAATCCCGAGTCTTTTGAGAGGTGTGAGGCCTAGCGTTATCGTGCAGGAGCAAAACTCCTTTTGTCAGCATGCCGCGCCTTTTGTTTTGAATTGCTCTGCGGTGCTTCTTTAGAGTTGCACAGTAGGCATCTAAGTTGATTGTCGTTCCTCGTGGCATAAAGTCCACTAGCAAAACACTGCGCCGGTCCCAGAACACAGTTGCCATAATCTTGCGCTTTGACAGCGTCTGTTTGGCTTTGACCTTGACGGGTGAGGTGGTGTGTCGCCTTTCCATCGATTGTCGCTTGCTTTCGGGAGTGATACGGGATACCCACGTTTCATCTCCAGTGACAATTTGACTCTACATGTCATCCCCTTCTTCCTCGTAACGAATCAAAAAGTCCAATGAAGTGGCAAATCTCTTCCCTTTGTGGTCCTCTGTGAGGAGTCTGGGTACCCACCGAGAAAACAGTTTCTTACAGTTTGGGTTTTCAGATACAATTTTGTACAAAACCGATCTCGAAACTTGTGGCAATTCCAAAGAAAGAGCGGAAATTGTGAATCTTGTGTCCTCACGAATCTGCAGCCACCAAATCATCAGTGATCACCGAGGGCCGGCCTGAGCGTTCTTCGTCATGGACGTTTTGACGGCCATTTTTAAACTCTCTAACCCATTGACGCACTTTACCTTCACTCATTGCATTCGAGCCATAAACTTCTGTTAACTGACGATGAATTTCTGCAGCTGATAGGCTTCTCGCGGTCAAAAAACGTCTCACTGACCGTATCTCACACGTGGCGGGCGATTCAATAATCGTAAACATTATAAAGTAGCACAGCGATGCGTACACGTCAGCTACAGAGCTGCAACTTGCATCAGTGTGAACGGGAAGGATGCCGGCAAGTGGCGCGGTGGCTTGTTGCGGCGTCCGCGCGAACTACGGGACTATACGCGCGAACGGCCCTTAAAAAACAACCCTCGTACACTGCTTCCAACGCCGTTTCCACTTACAGTTTCGGTACGCCTCTTGCTGGATAGCGCAAAGCGAAGACTGCGAATTTTGTTATATCTTGCATGTCGTCCTTTCAATGTGATTTTCAGCTTTGAAAATAATAAAGTTCTTCACAGATTGCGAAACGAAGGTCTTTCTGGTCTTAACTCATGAGCTTTCGGACGAACTTGGCAGCAATACGCGATGCATTCCAAGGGGCTGTCAGGATTTCTTGACATGATCCAACTGAAACCTTACATTCTCCTGCAATCTCTCGGACAGTCAGTCTTTGATTGGCACGCACAATTTCATTAACGTTCCTGACGTGAGCGTAGTTGCTTGGCGTAGAAGGACTTTCTGAACGAGGGTCATCATTAACTTCCGTCCGGGCATTTTTAAACAGTGCGAACCATTCATAACACCCAGTACCACTTAAGCACTCGTCGCTTCGTGCATCATTTGGTATGTGTCTCTGTAAAGATTTCCTTGAGTTCCACGCAAAATTTAATGTAGACGTGTTGCTCCTCTTAACTCTGTTTTCGAAATTAGCATACTGTGCGACACAACCTTCTCAATACAGCACTGAACAATAACTAACAGTCTTACAGCAACGAAACTTCATGTAGTTACACATTAAACACTGGCGTGAAAATACGAATGTTCAGGAATTTTTGGAACAGACCTTGTACTTAGGAATAATTTTTGGGACAAATTTGTTCCTTATTATTTTATAGAACCTTATCTTAACTCGTTCATTCTTTGGGGAAGTAAAATAAAATCATTCACCATGTCTTAAACACACACAGCATAGTTTCCTATTATGACTTTACTGTAAACATAATAGTTCCACAACATACATAATGCATAGAAAATCACTGACTTCTTCTCTGCAGATGAGCACTGCTTGAGATGTGTGTGCATTCAGTAGACTGGCTGGTAGTATACTCCCAATCTGTTAAATTTATCTCCCTCTTGTCTTGTAAATCTAAATCTGTGTAATCCATTCTTCTTCTGTAGTGGTCAATCCAAGGATTGGTTTGCAACAGCTACAATGGCAGCTTGTCTCCATTCTGTGCGTCTTACAGCTTTTCTCTTCATTTCTTTATAGGAGTTACATCCCACAGCTTTCACGATTTGATCCATGTACCTCAGCCGTGGTCTTCCTCTTGGTCTTTTTCCTTCGACGTATCCCTCTATGATTGTGTTCAGGAGTCCTATATGTCTTAATAGATGGCCTGTAAATTGCACTCTTCTTTTTACAATGAAACTCCAGAAGCTTCTCTTCTCACCTGCTCTTTCCAGAACCACTTCGTTTGTGACCTTGTCGATACATTTTATTTTGAGCATGCGTCTGTAGCACCACATTTGAAAAGAATTTAGCTTCTGGTCTTCCTCTGTCCCGAGAGCATGTTTCACACCCATAGCATGCCACACTCCACACATATTTCAAAAATCTTTTCCTGATTTCAAGGCTGATGCTCTTAGATGTTAAGATGTTTTCCTTCTTGTTCAAAGCCCCCATAAATGAAAGTCAAGAGGGTTGAGGTCAGGAGAGCGTGGAGGCCATAAAATTGGTCCGCCTATACCAATCCATCGGTCACCGAATCTGTTGTTGAGAAGCGTACGAACACTTCGACTGAAATGTGCAGGAACTCCATCGTGTATGAACCACATGTTGTGTCGTACTTGTAAAGGCACATGTTCTAGCAGCACAGGTAGAGTATCCCGTATGAAATCATGATAACGTGCTCCATTGAGCGTAGGTGGAAGAACGAAACTAAAATGAACTCTAACATGGAAATTAAGCGTTTCCGGACACATGTCCACATTAACATCTTTTCTTTATTTGTGTGTGAGGAATGTTTCCTGAAAGTTTGGCCGTACCTTTTTGTAACATCAGGGTGTAAACGGTATAAGGCGCCAAAATTATACAGATGGTACATCTCGGTGTGCTTGACAAAGTCTGACCTTTTCTTGTATTATGTACTTTATTTTTGTATTATTAAAACCGAATGTTCGTAGGATAGATAGTATACGCATTTCTGTTTACGTAGTCAACCGACAGTACACGGCGTACCGAGCTTATTGCCTACAATGACGGGGCGGCCAGAGAAAGGCAACGGCCGACCAGGGGATTGAAATCATTAGTCGTGTACAACGACGTGGTGTGATAATCAGGTGGTACCGAAAAAAGGAATGTATACGGTTTTTGGGATGTCAAGAATGTGTAATTCGCTTTACATGAATTGAATAAGGTACGTGTACAAAATAAGGCCCACCTAACGTTTAGGATTTTCGCATTCAGTATGTGTAAGTGGTAAGATTCAGAGATCGTAAGTGCAACATCCTACAACTATATTGAGTTCAAAAATAAATGAACATTAAAAGTTTATTTAAATAATGTCATTTTAAAGAAAATGTTTAACCCTTGCAAGTGGGCCTTCTTAGGAGACGTTCCTAATATGGCCCGTAGGCACAACCTATTGATATTAACATTCTGGGGCATGTAAATGGCAGGAAAACTGTTTGAATACACTGCAAGAGTTGTAATGTAAGTTTATTGTAGAAATAAGTGGAATGAGATGATATATAGACCTTTATAATTACTTGTTTTTACAAACGCTTCATACAGAACTGTAGGTACTTACTGCGTATTAGCTCTTCAGATTTTTACACTCAATCAGCAATGAAAATTGTTCTGACAGCAGTAAGTTTCCTTATCGTAATAGGAACAATAATTCTATTCATTACATTTTCAATGAACACATGAATAATGATCTGTGAAACTGGTTTGGCTCATTTAAATCATTTTTACAGGTGGGGCCCAGGAAATTTAGCACTTTCTTTTCGTGTCAACTCTACACAATCTTCATGCACATATTTCATACATTTTCTGCAAAGTCTCATGTCGAATATCCTGTCTTCACAGCATACGTGACAAAACCAGCCAACCTCTTGCAAAACTTTCTTAGAGGCAGAACTGCTGCTTGCTTCAGTGGTGTCTTTATTTTTGCATTTTTTCTTCTGAATATTCATTACCCAGGGTGAAATTTTTTGGCGACGTGAATCAGCCTTAGACCCAGTGCTTCCGATGGTACCATTTTTCTTTTGAGTCTGCGTGAATAGTGCCTTGGATGCGACTTGCGCCTTGTAATTTAATCCCTTCTCATTGGCTGTCAGCACTTACGACGAATGAGAACTCACTTCTAGGGCGCGGCTCGCGCCGAAATCTAGCAAGCACCAACCACTTCTCTAGGTTCATTGACGTCATCAAATTAAGTAACACAAAACTCTCTAATTAAATAAACAAAACAAAATGAACTATAAGCTTTACTCTACATCTGGAAATGTATTATGTAGTCGCGAATGTTCTGGCTGTCTTATACATAAGCATACATACTTGGACATCCGACATTCACTAGTAGGGGAACCACTAGTGGATTCGTTCCCACGTTACAGAGTTGGAACACTTGCCAGTTCCTGTAGAGAATTACATGAATGATTTTTTAATAATACCGAACGTCCCACATACTCTCACGCACGCATTCTCATTCACACGCACCCTAACACACAATACACCTATTTACTTAGAATTCTTGAAGTTATTATTATAGAAAAGTTACAGAGGTTTTCTGAAACTAAAAACTTTCCAAAATTATATATGAACACTGAAAGTGTTATCAGATCATCGTACATAGTCACTGAAGGTGAACTATTACATCACTGTATTTATTTAAATTCTTGACTGTCGAAAAATTACGTTTTTTTAATGGAATTTTACTAACTTCCAAAATACAACTATTTTTGATCTCAGACTTTGACATATTGTTTTCACAACAGAAGGTTGTACATCAAATATGACGTTCCTCAGGTTATTGCTTTATTAGTTATTAATATTTTTAGTTTCGTATAATGTAAGTGGCCTGCCAGCGCTACTCCACTGCTTACATTGCAGCCCACATGCATTCTGAAATAAAGCTTTTAATAGACAAATGGGCGATCGCACACTAGTTGCAACGCCACACCAGGTGGCAAATAGTCTCCCTATTCTGGCTTGCGTCGCTTTCCTTTGAAAAGTATGATAGGAGGAATTACCTGTCCAATTGCATTCCCACATGAGACAATGGTAACATTTTCCCCATGTTCTGGGGCAACTAAGTGCAAGCGTTTCACACCTTTCTTGGCTAAAACATCAGGAGACTTGTGGAGTGCGAAGCGACAACCCTTCTCGTCCATATTGTAGATAAGGTGGGGTTTGTCAAATAATTCCAATTCGGACATGACCGTTTTCAGTTTCTGAAAATGATCATTTACAATAATCTTGTTCAGCTTTGCAGCTCTTCCTGGATTCAAGTGTTATGCCTTCCTTCTTGCAATGTCTGGGTGCCTTTGTAGGAAGAGCTTGAGCCACTTGCATCCAGCCAATCTCTTCGTCTCATTAAAAGGATTCTGCACACTATCCTTTTCACAATTTACATACACACATTTTCTGAGCACTTTCGCTGTAGTTGGATACCCAACTTCAGCGAGTCGAAAAATTCTTTGGCAAAGTTCTCTTTCCTGAGCTTCGTCCAAACAAGTTTTTCGTCCCAAACATTGGGTTGTTAGTCCAGAACGTATGTAGTTGCGTAACGTACGCCGAGGAACCCCGTATGTTTTCGAAGCGACTCTGACAGGCATCCCTTCAGCAACAGCTTCTACAGCTCGTTTAAAATTATCTGCATCCCATGTTGCTAGTTTTTTCTGTGGCTCCATCTAAAAACAAACATTACCAGTAAGCCTGATGTTCCTGAATTAGGTTTGTAAAACTGTGATTATATATATTTTTATAATACCGTACTTCAGTTATAGTTACTAAACGTTATTGATCTACATGCAGATCTCCCTGTCACAAAGATTACCAAGAACGAATTTAAAATGTTTTCTTTTGACATTTCTTGCAACGACCAACTAATAGCTCGGTAAAAATGTATAAAATAATTTAGACTTAATTTACAGATAGTAAATACGTGTAACATGAGGTTTCCCAGGATACACTGAACTTAGATTTGCATTGCAGATGCACAGCTCCATACAATAGGGTGCCTAATAAGGCCCGCCCGGGCCTTGTTTGGAGCGCCACGGATGGGCCTTATTGGGAACAACCAGATTAAAACGCGTGTGCGTTAATTGTTTAAAAAGAAACTTATTGTTAGGAAGATAATGCAACTATCTATATACAGCACAGTTTTCTGTTCATAAATACATATTTACTAGTACAAATGCTTCATAACCGAAACGATTGCATTAGATGAAACGTACCGTGCAAATAAGAAGCAGCCCTCCTTTGCTGAACGACGTAGCGCCAGTGAAAGTAAAATGACCGGCACGGGAGCTGGTGCGGAAATAGTTGTTGCCTTGGCCACTAGATGTCACAAGCTGTCACTACCGAAGACATTTCGCGCTGTTTTCAAACTTTCTATGCTAGAAAATGAGAGTGGGCTTTATTAGGAACCGGGCCTTATTTGCCACATGTACCTTAGTGTGCCTTAGACTCTTCTTTCAAGATGCCTACTTTTTTCCAAGGTTATCTCTGAAATCAGTGAAGGTATTTTAAATCTGTCTTGTGACTCCAAGGAAATGCGTATTTTTGTTACCAAATGTGTTAAGTTTTATTGAAATAAAATAACAGCAGCAGTCTTAATAAACATATACCATTTGGTTTTTCTCTATTTAAAAATAGTTCATTACAATAGATGATGTTAGTACCTAAGATTTTTGCTCACGTGGGGCAGAAATACGAAGTTATTACATTTTTTGTCAACTTATGTCTTTACTTACTGTTGATATCTCAATTTGTCAGGGAAAGTGGTAAAACTTTTTTGGAAATCAGGTAAGAACCAGGGAGTTCCACTTGGGGAAACTTGTGGTAACCCTGTTGATAGAAACTGAGCTTGTGCTTAGTCTCTAAAAAGTTTGATGTCGACGGGACGTAAAACCCTAATCTTCCTTCTTTTTAATATGGCGCAATGTTTCTTCCTTTTATAAAATGAGAATATACCTTTTAATAAGTAGGTTAGGACACTTTAAACTTTTAAATTAGATCAATAACTACACGAAATGTAGAAAATAAAATTTTTGTTGCCCCTGGAAGCTGTTTGGCTGGTGCCGTGCTCTAGTTTCTGGGATAGTCGTTTAGTAACTGCCATCATGCTCTACTCACATTAACCCTTAAATGCATGATTTTTTATTTCAAGCTGTAAAAATTACCATGTTTAGTTTATAGTGCCTACATTTCGAAAAAAAATATTGAAAAATTTTTTAAATTAAATTAACAAAGCACTATTGTTGAAAATCGCTTTGTAGCTGATCAGCTACATTTTGAGTTAACACCTTACGAGCCACAATAAATGTGCTTATTTTGCTCCCTCAATTTTGACCAAATCTTTCGTAATTTAGTTGTTGATTATGATTAAATACTTTGTATAGGAAGGGAAAAATCCTAAAATAATAAATAGGACATTAATGTTGTAAATATTGAGCATTTATTGTATATTTTATACGCTTTGATATATGAACAATAAGGTATCTAGTTCCAACAGGTTTGTACCCAAGCATGTGATAATCACTTTACATGAAAAGTTTGAAAACAGTTCTTTTGTTTGTGCAAACACAATGCAACTGCACATTTATTACACTGAACCCAGGAAAATCCCTTGCATCCTGGCATTTTGCACCTCTGTCTCACTTGGAAGTACGAAGGCAGGTGACCTACTTGATCCAGCCTTACATCTTGTGGAGGTACATGTGCTGTGGGCCCCTTTGTGTTCTTAGCTTGTATTTGGTTTTCGAGTTCATTACTTGGCCTTCCACGTTTTGCTGAAGTTTGACCTGAGCGACACAAACAGTGAGCAATTTCCATTCGAAATTCGGAGAGTTTCATAGTTCTCCTAATCCCTTTGGTTTCTGCTACTCTCCTATACAACAGCCAGGAATTGACTACTCCCATGTCCAGGAGATGGTAAAACAATCTTATATACCATTTTCGACTTTTCACAAGAATTTTATGTCGACCCATTATGCTGTCAAGAAGGTCAACACCTCCCATATGTTTATTGTAGAGCTTAATTATTTGTGGACAAGGTATTGTTATTCTTGATTTTGTTTTTTTGTCATATCTCCCTGCTTCATTAATAGGCTGCTGTCCAGCAAGTGTAGAAAGCAACATCACACTCTTGTTATCTTTCCACACTACATTTGATATGTCGACACCATCCACTGTTGCGACGCGCTCTACTGATGCACCTCGTGCCATTTTCTTCAGCTCAGCTTCTGAAGGGAGCTTGCAGTCTGGCACTCTGTTTCTTCTGACTGTCCCAAGTGAGTAAATTCCTTGTTTATGTAACCATACAAGCAGTGGCAGACTTGTGTAATAATTGTCGCAGTACAGTTTGTGGTTCATATTTCTTGGTAGTATCCTACTGAGTCGAACTACAACATTTGCACTTGCTCCCAAGTCTTCCTCCCCAGTCACTCTTTTTTCTGGTTCATTTTCATCTCCAGTGAAAATCTCAAAATCGTAGGCATAACCAGATATGCCACTAATAACAAATAATTTGTATCCATATTTATGAGGCTTGTTTGGCATGTATTGTTTCAAATAACTTCTAGCCTTTGTTGAACATATCTGTTCATCAACAGAAACACACTCCTCAACAGGTATTGTTTGAAACCGAGATCTCATCAATTCTATTATGGGTCTTATCTTGAAGAGTCTATCATGACCTTTTTCACCCCTGGGTATCATTGCACTGTTGTCATTGAAGTGAAGAAACTTACGTATCTTATACTGATTCACTGTCATTGTTGTCTTGATCAGATGAGTACCAGTAACTTCTCCCCAGTAATCCCTCGTATTAGGTACATGAACTATTGACATTACGAGACAGATGCCTATAAATTTTTTTATGTCATCACAGGATAAATCTATTGGTCTATCAGGATTACACTGCACACTGTATCTATGAGACTCTTCGACAATTAGATCAAACAATTTAGATGGAAATATATGTTTGAAGAATTGGTATGGAGTATTTAAGTTTATTACTTCTTCTGGTAATGAAGTATTGCCATGAAATTTTGACTGCAGTTCGGGAATAATCAACTGTTTATCTTTCCAAACCACACTCCTGCTGTTTTTGGTAACATTTTTGCTGCTGCATGGCAGTTTCAGAGCATTATCAGACAACTGTGACGTCGATTCCTTCATTATAACATCAGATTGTCTTGTTCCAGAAACATCTTCAGTCCTAATTACTGGTACTTGACTTTCTTCGTCACTACTATCACTATCACAATCAACAGATTCTGGAGCAACATATGTCTCATCTTGAATGGAATCGTCAGAGAAACACTCAAGATCGTCATCACTGCTTAGTGGAATCTCTAACCATTCCATAAGCATTTCTTCTTGACTCTTTCGAGACATTTTTACGTCAGCGCCTGAAATGCAGTAAATGAAAAATGTAGCTGATAAGCTACATACACAAAAACAGGCCTCATTTCAAATCTATCGCAAAGACACTCGAATTAACTGTTTACACCATATCTACTTACGTTTTCAAAATGAAAAAGTAATTTTCAAACCCAGAAATCGGTGCACAAACACCAAAAACACACCTCAACTTTCCGCCAAAAAACACACTTGGCAGTATGTCCACACAGCTCACTGTCGAACTGTACAGCTCGTCCTGCCATCTATGATCGCTATGAAGAACTACTAGAAACTGCAGCGGAGTGTATACACTTAGCTACATAACGAATTTGATCGAAAATGTTTCTCCATATGGAATAAATCGAAGAAATGAGGTCTGTAGCTTATCAGCTACAGTATGCATTAAAGGGTTAAATGTTGTGCTTAGGCTCTAAAAAGTTTGATGTCGACGGGACGTTAAACCCTAATCTTCCTTCTTTTTAATATGGCGCAATGTTTCTTCCTTTTATAAAATGAGAATATACCTTTTAATAAGTATATTAGGACACTTTAAACTTTTAAATTAGATCAATAACTACACGAAATGAAGAAAATAAAATTTTTGTTGCCCCTGGAAGCTGTTTGGCTGGTGCCGTGCTCTAGTTTCTGGGATAGTCGTTTAGTAACTGCCAGCATGCTCTACTGACATTAAATGTTGTGCTTAGTCTCTAAAAAGTTTGATGTCGACGGGACGTTAAACCATAATCATCCTTCCTTCTTTTTAATATGGTGCAATGTTTCTTCCTTTTATAAAATGATAATATACCTTTTAATAAGTAGGTTAGGACACTTTAAACTTTAAAATTAGATCAATAACTACACGAAATGAAGAAAATAAAATTTTTGTTGCCCCTGGAAGCTGTTAGGCTGGTGCCGTGCTCTAGTTTCTGGGATAGTCGTTTAGTAACTGCCATCATGCTCTACTGACATTAAATGTTGTGCTTAGTCTCTAAAAAGTTTGATGTCGACGGGACGTTAAACCATAATCATCCTTCCTTCTTTTTAATATGGTGCAATGTTTCTTCCTTTTATAAAATGAGAATATACCTTTTAATAAGTATGTTAGGACACTTTAAACTTTTAAATTAGATCAATAACTACACGAAATGAAGAAAATAAAATTTTTGTTGCCCCTGGAAGCTGTTTGCTGGTGCCGTGCTCTAGTTTCTAGGATAGTCGTTTAGTAACTGCCAGCATGCTCTACTGACATTAAATGTTGTGCTTAGTCTCTAAAAAGTTTGATGTCGACGGGACGTTAAACCCTAATCTTCCTTCTTTTTAATATGGCGCAGTGTTTCTTCCTTTTATAAAATGAGAATATACCTTTTAATAAGTATGTTAGGACACTTTAAACTTTTAAATTAGATCAATAACTACACGAAATGTAGAAAATAAAATTTTTGTTGCCCCTGGAAGCTGTTTGGCTGGTGCCATGCTCTAGTTTCTGGGATAGTCGTTATGGCGCAATGTTTCTTCCTTTTATAAAATGAGAATATCCCTTTTAATAAGTAGGTTAGGACACTTTAAACTTTTAAATTAGATCAATAACTACACGAAATGTGGAAAATAAAATTTTTGTTGCCCCTGGAAGCTGTTTGGCTGGTGCCGTGCTCTAGTTTCTGGGATAGTCGTTTAGTAACTGCCATTATGCTCTACTCACATTAAATGTTGTGCTTAGTCTGTAAAAAGTTTGATGTCGACAGGACGTTAAACCCTGATCTTCCTTCTTTTTAATATGGCGCAATGTTTCTTCCTTTTATAAAATGAGAATATACCTTTTAATAAGTAGGTTAGGACACTTTAAACTTTTAAATTAGATCAATAACTACACGAAATGTAGAAAATAAAATTTTTGTTGCCCCTGGAAGCTGTTTGGCTGGTGCCGTGCTCTAGTTTCTGGGATAGTCGTTTAGTAACTGCCATCATGCTCTACTGACATTAAATGTTGTGCTTAGTCTCTAAAAAGTTTGATGTCGACGGGACGTTAAACCCTAATCTTCCTTCTTTTTAATGTGGTGCAATGTTTCTTCCTTTTATAAAATGATAATATACCTTTTAATAAGTCGGTTAGGACACTTTAAACTTTTAAATTAGATCAATAACTACACGAAATGAAGAAAATAAAATTTTTGTTGCCCCTGGAAGCTGTTTGGCTGGTGCCGTGCTCTAGTTTCTGGGATAGTCTCTAATAACTGCCATCATGCTCTACTGACATTAAATGTTGTGCTTAGTCTCTAAAAAGTTTGTCGACGGGACGTTAAACCCTAATCTTCCTTCTTTTTAATATGGCGCAATGTTTCTTCCTTTTATAAAATGAGAATATACTTTTTAATAAGTAGGTTAGGACACTTTAAAGTTTTAAATTAGATCAATAACTACACGAAATGTAGAAAATAAAATTTTTGTTGCCCCTGGAAGCTGTTTGGCTGGTGCCGTGCTCTAGTTTCTGGGATAGTCGTTATGGCGCAATGTTTCTTCCTTTTATAAAATGAGAATATCCCTTTTAATAAGTAGGTTAGGACACTTTAAACTTTTAAATTAGATCAATAACTACACGAAATGTAGAGAATAAAATTTTTGTTGCCCCTGGAAGCTGTTTGGCTGGTGCCGTGCTCTAGTTTCTGGGATAGTCGTGTAGTAACTGCCATCATGCTCTACTCACATTAAATGTTGTGCTTAGTCTCTAAAAAGTTTGATGTCGACGAGACGTTAAACCCTAATCTTCCTTCTTTTTAATATGGCGCAATGTTTCTTCCTTTTATAAAATGAGAATATACCTTTTAATAAGTAGATTAGGACACTTTAAACTTTTAAATTAGATCAATAACTACACGAAATGTAGAAAATAAAATTTTTGTTGCCCCTGGAAGCTGTTTGGCTGGTGCCGTGCTCTAGTTTCTGGGATAGTCGTTTAGTAACTGCCATCATGCTCTACTCACATTAACCCTTAAATGCATGATTTTTTATTTCAAGCTGTAAAAATTACCATGTTTAGTTTATAGTGCCTACATTTCGAAAAAAATATTGAAAAATTTTTTAAATTAAATTAACAAAGCACTATTGTTGAAAATCGCTTTGTAGCTGATCAGCTACATTTTGAGTTAACACCTTACGAGCCACAATAAATGTGCTTATTTTGCTCCCTCAATTTTGACCAAATCTTTCGTAATTTAGTTGTTGATTATGATTAAATACTTTGTATAGGAAGGGAAAAATCCTAAAATAATAAATAGGACATTAATGTTGTAAATATTGAGCATTTATTGTATATTTTATACGCTTTGATATATGAACAATAAGGTATCTAGTTCCAACAGGTTTGTACCCAAGCATGTGATAATCACTTTACATGAAAAGTTTGAAAACAGTTCTTTTGTTTGTGCAAACACAATGCAACTGCACATTTATTACACTGAACCCAGGAAAATCCCTTGCATCCTGGCATTTTGCACCTCTGTCTCACTTGGAAGTACGAAGGCAGGTGACCTACTTGATCCAGCCTTACATCTTGTGGAGGTACATGTGCTGTGGGCCCCTTTGTGTTCTTAGCTTGTATTTGGTTTTCGAGTTCATTACTTGGCCTTCCACGTTTTGCTGAAGTTTGACCTGAGCGACACAAACAGTGAGCAATTTCCATTCGAAATTCGGAGAGTTTCATAGTTCTCCTAATCCCTTTGGTTTCTGCTACTCTCCTATACAACAGCCAGGAATTGACTACTCCCATGTCCAGGAGATGGTAAAACAATCTTATATACCATTTTCGACTTTTCACAAGAATTTTATGTCGACCCATTATGCTGTCAAGAAGGTCAACACCTCCCATATGTTTATTGTAGAGCTTAATTATTTGTGGACAAGGTATTGTTATTCTTGATTTTGTTTTTTTGTCATATCTCCCTGCTTCATTAATAGGCTGCTGTCCAGCAAGTGTAGAAAGCAACATCACACTCTTGTTATCTTTCCACACTACATTTGATATGTCGACACCATCCACTGTTGCGACGCGCTCTACTGATGCACCTCGTGCCATTTTCTTCAGCTCAGCTTCTGAAGGGAGCTTGCAGTCTGGCACTCTGTTTCTTCTGACTGTCCCAAGTGAGTAAATTCCTTGTTTATGTAACCATACAAGCAGTGGCAGACTTGTGTAATAATTGTCGCAGTACAGTTTGTGGTTCATATTTCTTGGTAGTATCCTACTGAGTCGAACTACAACATTTGCACTTGCTCCCAAGTCTTCCTCCCCAGTCACTCTTTTTTCTGGTTCATTTTCATCTCCAGTGAAAATCTCAAAATCGTAGGCATAACCAGATATGCCACTAATAACAAATAATTTGTATCCATATTTATGAGGCTTGTTTGGCATGTATTGTTTCAAATAACTTCTAGCCTTTGTTGAACATATCTGTTCATCAACAGAAACACACTCCTCAACAGGTATTGTTTGAAACCGAGATCTCATCAATTCTATTATGGGTCTTATCTTGAAGAGTCTATCATGACCTTTTTCACCCCTGGGTATCATTGCACTGTTGTCATTGAAGTGAAGAAACTTACGTATCTTATACTGATTCACTGTCATTGTTGTCTTGATCAGATGAGTACCAGTAACTTCTCCCCAGTAATCCCTCGTATTAGGTACATGAACTATTGACATTACGAGACAGATGCCTATAAATTTTTTTATGTCATCACAGGATAAATCTATTGGTCTATCAGGATTACACTGCACACTGTATCTATGAGACTCTTCGACAATTAGATCAAACAATTTAGATGGAAATATATGTTTGAAGAATTGGTATGGAGTATTTAAGTTTATTACTTCTTCTGGTAATGAAGTATTGCCATGAAATTTTGACTGCAGTTCGGGAATAATCAACTGTTTATCTTTCCAAACCACACTCCTGCTGTTTTTGGTAACATTTTTGCTGCTGCATGGCAGTTTCAGAGCATTATCAGACAACTGTGACGTCGATTCCTTCATTATAACATCAGATTGTCTTGTTCCAGAAACATCTTCAGTCCTAATTACTGGTACTTGACTTTCTTCGTCACTACTGTCACTATCACAATCAACAGATTCTGGAGCAACATATGCCTCATCTTGAATGGAATCGTCAGAGAAACACTCAAGATCGTCATCACTGCTTAGTGGAATCTCTAACCATTCCATAAGCATTTCTTCTTGACTCTTTCGAGACATTTTTACGTCAGCGCCTGAAATGCAGTAAATGAAAAATGTAGCTGATAAGCTACATACACAAAAACAGGCCTTATTTCAAATCTATCGCAAAGACACTCGAATTAACTGTTTACACCATATCTACTTACGTTTTCAAAATGAAAAAGTAATTTTCAAACCCAGAAATCAGTGCACAAACACCAAAAACACACCTCAACTTTCCGCCAAAACACACACTTGGCAGTATGTCCACACAGCTCACTGTCGAACTGCTACAGCTCGTCCTGCCATCTATGATCGCTATGAAGAACTACTAGAAACTGCAGCGGAGTGTATACACTTAGCTACATAACGAATTTGATCGAAAATGTTTCTCCATATGGAATAAATCGAAGAAATGAGGTCTGTAGCTTATCAGCTACAGTATGCATTAAAGGGTTAAATGTTGTGCTTAGGCTCTAAAAAGTTTGATGTCGACGGGACGTTAAACCCTAATCTTCCTTCTTTTTAATATGGCGCAATGTTTCTTCCTTTTATAAAATGAGAATATACCTTTTAATAAGTAGGTTAGGACACTTTAAACTTTAAAATTAGATCAATAACTACACGAAATGAAGAAAATAAAATTTTTGTTGCCCCTGGAAGCTGTTTGGCTGGTGCCGTGCTCTAGTTTCTGGGATAGTCGTTTAGTAACTGCCATCATGCTCTACTGACATTAAATGTTGTGCTTAGTCTCTAAAAAGTTTGATGTTGACAGGACGTTAAACCCTAATCTTCCTTCTTTTTAATATGGCGCAATGTTTCTTCCTTTTATAAAATGAGAATATACCTTTTAATAAGTATGTTAGGACACTTTAAACTTTTAAATTAGATCAATAACTACACGAAATGAAGAAAATAAAATTTTTGTTGCCCCTGGAAGCTGTTTGGCTGGTGCCGTGCTCTAGTTTCTGGGATAGTCGTTTAGTAACTGCCATCATGCTCTACTCACATTAAATGTTGTGCTTAGTCTCTAAAAAGTTTGATGTCGACGGGACGTTAAACCCTAATCTTCCTTCTTTTTAATATGGCGCAATGTTTCTTCCTTTTATAAAATGATAATATACCTTTTAATAAGTATGTTAGGACACTTTAAACTTTTAAATTAGATCAATAACTACACGAAATGAAGAAAATAAAATTTTTGTTGCCCCTGGAAGCTGTTTGGCTGGTGCCGTGCTCTAGTTTCTGGGATAGTCGTTTAGTAACTGCCATCATGCTCTACTGACATTAAATGTTGTGCTTAGTCTCTAAAAAGTTTGATGTCGACGGGACGTTAAACCATAATCATCCTTCCTTCTTTTTAATATGGTGCAATGTTTCTTCCTTTTATAAAATGATAATATACCTTTTAATAAGTAGGTTAGGACACTTTAAACTTTAAAATTAGATCAATAACTACACGAAATGAAGAAAATAAAATTTTTGTTGCCCCTGGAAGCTGTTTGGCTGGTGCCGTGCTCTAGTTTCTGGGATAGTCGTTTAGTAACTGCCAGCATGCTCTACTGACATTAAATGTTGTGCTTAGTCTCTAAAAAGTTTGATGTCGACGGGACGTTAAACCATAATCATCCTTCCTTCTTTTTAATATGGTGCAATGTTTCTTCCTTTTATAAAATGATAATATACCTTTTAATAAGTAGGTTAGGACACTTTAAACTTTAAAATTAGATCAATAACTACACGAAATGAAGAAAATAAAATTTTTGTTGCCCCTGGAAGCTGTTTGGCTGGTGCCGTGCTCTAGTTTCTGGGATAGTCGTTTAGTAACTGCCATCATGCTCTACTCACATTAAATGTTGTGCTTAGGCTCTAAAAAGTTTGATGTCGACGGGACGTTAAACCCTAATCTTCCTTCTTTTTAATATGGCGCAATGTTTCTTCCTTTTATAAAATGAGAATATACCTTTTAATAAGTATGTTAGGACACTTTAAACTTTTAAATTAGATCAATAACTACACGAAATGAAGAAAATAAAATTTTTGTTGCCCCTGGAAGCTGTTTGGCTGGTGCCGTGCTCTAGTTTCTGGGATAGTCGTTTAGTAACTGCTAGCATGCTCTACTGACATTAAATGTTGTGCTTAGTCTCTAAAAAGTTTGATGTCGACGGGACGTTAAACCATAATCATCCTTCCTTCTTTTTAATATGGTGCAATGTTTCTTCCTTTTATAAAATGATAATATACCTTTTAATAAGTAGGTTAGGACACTTTATACTTTAAAATTAGATCAATAACTACACGAAATGAAGAAAATAAAATTTTTGTTGCCCCTGGAAGCTGTTTGGCTGGTGCCGTGCTCTAGTTTCTGGGATAGTCGTTTAGTAACTGCCAGCATGCTCTACTGACATTAAATGTTGTGCTTAGTCTCTAAAAAGTTTGATGTCGACGGGACGTTAAACCATAATCATCCTTCCTTCTTTTTAATATGGTGCAATGTTTCTTCCTTTTATAAAATGATAATATACCTTTTAATAAGTAGGTTAGGACACTTTAAACTTTAAAATTAGATCAATAACTACACGAAATGAAGAAAATAAAATTTTTGTTGCCCCTGGAAGCTGTTTGGCTGGTGCCGTGCTCTAGTTTCTGGGATAGTCGTTTAGTAACTGCCATCATGCTCTACTCACATTAAATGTTGTGCTTAGGCTCTAAAAAGTTTGATGTCGACGGGACGTTAAACCCTAATCTTCCTTCTTTTTAATATGGCGCAATGTTTCTTCCTTTTATAAAATGAGAATATACCTTTTAATAAGTATGTTAGGACACTTTAAACTTTTAAATTAGATCAATAACTACACGAAATGAAGAAAATAAAATTTTTGTTGCCCCTGGAAGCTGTTTGGCTGGTGCCATGATCTAGTTTCTGGGATAGTCGTTTAGTAACTGCCAGCATGCTCTACTGACATTAAATGTTGTGCTTAGTCTCTAAAAAGTTTGATGTCGACGGGACGTTAAACCCTAATCTTCCTTCTTTTTAATATGGCGCAATGTTTCTTCCTTTTATAAAATGAGAATATACCTTTTAATAAGTATGTTAGGACACTTTAAACTTTAAAATTAGATCAATAACTACACGAAATGAAGAAAATAAAATTTTTGTTGCCCCTGGAAGCTGTTTGGCTGGTGCCGTGCTCTAGTTTCTGGGATAGTCGTTTAGTAACTGCCAGCATGCTCTACTGACATTAAATGTTGTGCTTAGTCTCTAAAAAGTTTGATGTCGACGGGACGTTAAACCATAATCATCCTTCCTTCTTTTTAATATGGTGCAATGTTTCTTCCTTTTATAAAATGATAATATACCTTTTAATAAGTAGGTTAGGACACTTTAAACTTTAAAATTAGATCAATAACTACACGAAATGAAGAAAATAAAATTTTTGTTGCCCCTGGAAGCTGTTTGGCTGGTGCCGTGCTCTAGTTTCTGGGATAGTCGTTTAGTAACTGCCAGCATGCTCTACTGACATTAAATGTTGTGCTTAGTCTCTAAAAAGTTTGATGTCGACGGGACGTTAAACCATAATCATCCTTCCTTCTTTTTAATATGGTGCAATGTTTCTTCCTTTTATAAAATGATAATATACCTTTTAATAAGTAGGTTAGGACACTTTAAACTTTAAAATTAGATCAATAACTACACGAAATGAAGAAAATAAAATTTTTGTTGCCCCTGGAAGCTGTTTGGCTGGTGCCGTGCTCTAGTTTCTGGGATAGTCGTTTAGTAACTGCCATCATGCTCTACTGACATTAAATGTTGTGCTTAGTCTCTAAAAAGTTTGATGTCGACGGGACGTTAAACCCTAATCTTCCTTCTTTTTAATATGGCGCAATGTTTCTTCCTTTTATAAAATGAGAATATACCTTTTAATAAGTATGTTAGGACACTTTAAAGTTTTAAATTAGATCCATAACTACACGAAATGAAGAAAATAAAATTTTTGTTGCCCCTGGAAGCTGTTTGGCTGGTGCCGTGCTCTAGTTTCTGGGATAGTCGTTTAGTAACTGCCATCATGCTCTACTCACATTAAATGTTGTGCTTAGTCTCTAAAAAGTTTGATGTCGACGGGACGTTAAACCCTAATCTTCCTTCTTTTTAATATGGCGCAATGTTTCTTCCTTTTATAAAATGATAATATACCTTTTAATAAGTATGTTAGGACACTTTAAACTTTTAAATTAGATCAATAACTACACGAAATGAAGAAAATAAAATTTTTGTTGCCCCTGGAAGCTGTTTGGCTGGTGCCGTGCTCTAGTTTCTGGGATAGTCGTTTAGTAACTGCCATCATGCTCTACTGACATTAAATGTTGTGCTTAGTCTCTAAAAAGTTTGATGTCGACGGGACGTTAAACCATAATCATCCTTCCTTCTTTTTAATATGGTGCAATGTTTCTTCCTTTTATAAAATGATAATATACCTTTTAATAAGTAGGTTAGGACACTTTAAACTTTAAAATTAGATCAATAACTACACGAAATGAAGAAAATAAAATTTTTGTTGCCCCTGGAAGCTGTTTGGCTGGTGCCGTGCTATAGTTTCTGGGATAGTCGTTTAGTAACTGCCAGCATGCTCTACTGACATTAAATGTTGTGCTTAGTCTCTAAAAAGTTTGATGTCGACGGGACGTTAAACCATAATCATCCTTCCTTCTTTTTAATATGGTGCAATGTTTCTTCCTTTTATAAAATGATAATATACCTTTTAATAAGTAGGTTAGGACACTTTAAACTTTAAAATTAGATCAATAACTACACGAAATGAAGAAAATAAAATTTTTGTTGCCCCTGGAAGCTGTTTGGCTGGTGCCGTGCTCTAGTTTCTGGGATAGTCGTTTAGTAACTGCCATCATGCTCTACTCACATTAAATGTTGTGCTTAGGCTCTAAAAAGTTTGATGTCGACGGGACGTTAAACCCTAATCTTCCTTCTTTTTAATATGGCGCAATGTTTCTTCCTTTTATAAAATGAGAATATACCTTTTAATAAGTATGTTAGGACACTTTAAACTTTTAAATTAGATCAATAACTACACGAAATGAAGAAAATAAAATTTTTGTTGCCCCTGGAAGCTGTTTGGCTGGTGCCGTGCTATAGTTTCTGGGCTAGTCGTTTAGTAACTGCCAGCATGCTCTACTGACATTAAATGTTGTGCTTAGTCTCTAAAAAGTTTGATGTCGACGGGACGTTAAACCATAATCATCCTTCCTTCTTTTTAATATGGCGCAATGTTTCTTCCTTTTATAAAATGATAATATACCTTTTAATAAGTAGGTTAGGACACTTTAAACTTTAAAATTAGATCAATAACTACACGAAATGAAGAAAATAAAATTTTTGTTGCCCCTGGAAGCTGTTTGGCTGGTGCCGTGCTCTAGTTTCTGGGATAGTCGTTTAGTAACTGCCATCATGCTCTACTCACATTAAATGTTGTGCTTAGGCTCTAAAAAGTTTGATGTCGACGGGACGTTAAACCCTAATCTTCCTTCTTTTTAATATGGCGCAATGTTTCTTCCTTTTATAAAATGAGAATATACCTTTTAATAAGTATGTTCGGACACTTTAAACTTTTAAATTAGATCAATAACTACACGAAATGTAGAAAATAAAATTTTTGTTGCCCCTGGAAGCTGTTTGGCTGGTGCCATGCTCTAGTTTCTGGGATAGTCGTTATGGCGCAATGTTTCTTCCTTTTATAAAATGAGAATATCCCTTTTAATAAGTAGGTTAGGACACTTTAAACTTTTAAATTAGATCAATAACTACACGAAATGTAGAGAATAAAATTTTTGTTGCCCCTGGAAGCTGTTTGGCTGGTGCCGTGCTCTAGTTTCTGGGATAGTCGTTTAGTAACTGCCGTTATGCTCTACTCACATTAAATGTTTTCTTGAGCAGAGGACAGTGGGCAATGTTCCGCGTTCCTTATAGGGGAAACGTGGGAAGTGCGATGAAAAAGGACTCTTAAAATACCATGTCACTGAACTATAACTTGAACATATTGTTGGGACAATCTCTGTACATGTACACATATTTTGTGAAAGCCAAAATTGCTTGATTTTAAGACCTTTATTACTATTGGTAGTTTCAACAGATTCGTGCCGTCAGTTTCAGATTGGCATTACACGTACGAAAAGAAAACATGTAAACAGTAATCTGTCCAAGATACCAGCGTTGTTTGGGATGATCCAAATTTTACAAAAACTTTTACATACCATTGCGTATATGTTCACGTACAGATGTCATAGACATTTTGAGAGCACAGTGTAAATACAGGGTGCCCATAAAGTATCCATTTTCGTTTTCTAGACGTGCTGCAACAAAATAAACATATTTAGAACATGTCGACCTTCATTGGCAACACGCTGTTCCCGTCTCCTTGTGGTTGTGTGGAACACGCGCTGTAACATTTGAGGTGTTATTAGCAAGAATGCCTCTATTATTCACCGTTTCAGTTTATTCAAGTGTGGCACCTTGGTAGCATAAACTCGGCTCTTGATGAAACCCCAGGCAAAAATGTCCAGGGGACGTACAGCCCACATGCTACCTGCAGCTCTTCCTATCCACATGTTAGGAAAGGTCTCGTTCAGGTAGTCCCGGACGATGTTTCCATAGTGGGGTGGTGCCCCATCTTGTTGATACATGATGTTGTTGTTGTGGTCTTCAGTCCTAAGACTGGTTTGATGCAGCTCTCCATGCTACTCTATCCTGTGCAAGCTTCATCTCCCAGTACCTACTGCAACCTACATCCTTCTGAATCTGCTTAGTGTATTCATCTCTTGGTCTCCCTCTACGATTTTAACCCTCCACGTTGCCCTGCAATGCTAAATTTGTGATCCCTTGATGCCTCAGAACATGTCCTACCAACCGATCCCTTCTTTTAGTCAAGTTGTGCCGCAAACTCCTCTTCTATCCAATTCTGTTCAATACCTCCTAATTAGTTATGTGATCTACCCATCTAATCTTCAGCATTCTTCTGTAGCACCACATTTCGAAAGCTTCTATTATCTTCTTGTCCGAAATATTTATCGTCCATGTTTCACTTCCATACATGGCTACACTCCATACAAATACTTTCAGAAACGACTTTCTGACACTTGAATCTATACTCGATGTTAACAAATTTCTTTTCTTCAGAAACGCTTTCCTTGCCATTGCCAGTCTACATTTTATATGTTCTCTACTACGACCATCATCAGTTATTTTGCTCCCCAAATAGCAAAACTCCTTTACTACTTCAAGCGTCTCATTTCCTAATGTAATTCCCTCAGCATCACCCGACTTAATTCGACTGCATTCCATTATCCTCGTTTTGCTTTTGTTGATGTTCATCTTATATCCTTCTTTCCAGACACTGTCCATTCCGTTCAACTGCTCTTCCAAGTCTTTTGCTGTCTCTGCCAGAATTACAATGTCATCGGCGAACCTCAATGTTTTTATTTCTTCTGCATAGATTTTAATGCCTACTCCGAATTTTTCTTATGTTTCCTTTACTGCTTGCTCAATATACAGATTGAATAACATCGGGGAGAGGCTACAACCCTGTCTCACTGCCTTCCCAACCACCGCTTCCCTTTCATGCCCCTCGACTCTTATAACTGCCATCTGGTTTCAGTACAAATTGTAACTTTCGCTCCCTGTATTTTACCCCTGCCACCTTGAGAACTTGAGACTATTCCGGTCAACATTGTCAAAAGCTTTCTTTAAGTCTACAAATGCTAGAAACGTAGGTTTGCCTTTCTTTAATCTTTCTTCTAAGATAAGTCGTAAGGTCAGTATTGCCTCCCGTGTTCCAACATTTCTACGGAATCCAAACTGATCTTCCCCGAGGTCGGCTTCTACCAGTTTTTCCGTTCGTCTGTAAAGAATTCGTGTTAGTATTTTGCAGCCGTGACTTACTAAACTGGTAGTTCGGTAATTTTCACGTCTGTCAACACCTGCTTTCTTTGGGATTTGAATTATTATATTCTTCTTGAAGTCTGAGGGTATTTCGCCTGTCTAGTTCATCTTGCTCACCAAATGGTAGAGTTTTGTCAGGACTGGCTCTCCCAAGGCCGTCAGTAGTTCTAATGGAATGTTGTCTACTCCCAGGGCCTTGTTTCGGCTCCGGTCTTTCAGTGCTCCGTCAATCTCGTAAGTGCACAGTAAAGCTGCATGCCATCGGGAAAAATTACGGCTGTAGTTTCCCCTTGCTTTCAGCCGTTTGCAGTACCAGCATAGCAAGGCCATTTTGGTTATTGTTACAAGGCCAGATCAGTCAATAATCGAGACTGTTGCCCCTGCAACTACTGAAAAGGCTGCTGCCCCTCTTCAGGAACCACACGTTTGTCTGGCCTCTCAACAGATACCCCTCCGTTGTGGTTGCACGTGCAGTACGGCCATCTGTATCGCTGAGGCACGCAAGCCTCCCCACCAATGGCAAGGTCCATGGTTCATAGGGGGAGGATACATGATAGAGGCACGGATAGCATCCTTTTGCAACTGTGGCTCCAAGAACAGCATGTCCAGTTAGGTTGATCCGATAATTGTCTTTTCAGCAAACATAAACGGCCCATAGACCCTGTCTTTCATGAGACCATTGACTTTGGGAGAGTCCCTTTGCCACTCAGTGCATCCGTGGGGTTCCTCCTCTGCCCAGATCCGGCAATTGTGTGTGTTGACGATGCCGCCTCGTCGCTGAACATAACGTGATTCATCAGGTCCTCCTCGGCTACAGATGTCTGCTCGTGCCGCATGGTCTTCATCCTCTAGTTGCTGAAGCACCTGGACATGGTATGCCTTCTTTTTAAGGGTGTAGTGAAGCACTTTCCACACGGGGTTTCTCAAGAATTCTGTAACGAAGGTCGTAGTAGTAATGACAAGCTAATATCAAACACGATGTATTGCCATTAGTACAAATTCAATCAATCACCAAGTAGATAGTTGTGCATTAATTACAATCAACTGTTTCACCTTTTTACGGCAATGCCATAACGAATACTAAATTCACATTATTTTCCTTCTGTACAACAACATCGTAACGAAAAAAAAACCCATTACTTCGTTTCTTCTTACACAAATACTACAATAAATGTTCGAAATGACCACCATTCGCTTCTACAGATGCTTCATTACGGCGAACCCAGTTTCGTCGCACTTGTTCACACATATGCACATTGGCCTATATGGTATTGTCAGCATCTAAAATCTTCTGCGTCAATTCGTCCACATTATTTACTGACTCAGCATAAACAAGTTCCTTCATATGGCCCAAAAGTAAAAATCCAGTGGATTTAAATCAGGACTGCGTGCTGGCCATCGACGAGGACCCGAACGCCCGATCCATCGTCTTGGAAATCGACTATCCAAAAATCTGCGTACTCTGTGACCAATGTGGGGTGGAGCACCATCGTGGAGGAACCACATGTTACGACGTATGCCTAACTTAATGTCTTCTAACAGCGTTGGTAAAAATGTTTCCTCTAGAAACGTTCGGTAATAGTCACCAGTCAAACGTGCAGGTAAAAGATAGGGCCCAATAATGTAATTATCGAGCATACCCGTCCACACATTTACGGAAAATCGTCGCTGAAAGTGTGTTGCCACTACGTGGCGAGGATTATGTAACACTCTACGTGTGCATGTTATGGAAATTAGTTATTCCGTCGCGAGTGACAAGTATTTTATTGACAAAATCATGCTGCGCACTGTGTAACAAAATCCACTCTGAGAATTCACGTCGTGGAGGGAAATCTTGTTCTTCCAATGTTTGGACGCGTTGAATGTGGTAAGGCCGCAGACGCTCCTCTTGCAAAGTGCGATGAACGACAGTGTGCGACATACCCACGTGTCGGGCGATGCTCCTAGTACTCTGAGAAGGATCCTCCTGGATGTGGTCCAGAATTCTTTCCTCAGCTTCCAATGTACGATCGGCGCGTTGTGGGCCTCTGCCTTCTGCGCGGGGCAGTAAAGAGCCAGTATCTCTCAATCTAAGGAAATTAAATACGTACTAGTCAGTTTTATTCTGTCATGATGTAACAAAAACGGAAAGCATATCAGAACAGAAGATACGTTTCGCATACGGACGAAAATTTACAAAGGTGCAGATAACTACTGTACTTTATTAAGATGCAAATGCATAATAATCGCATACAAGTAGAGAATTACAATGACACAAACCTTTGGTGCACAGCAGCAAATGTCTTTCGTGCGGGAAGCCGTCGTTGTGGGAAGCGTTCTCGATAAATTCGTACAGCTGCCCTCGCAACACCTTTTGCCTAGCCATAAATTAAATGCGTATCGCATAGTTATAGTAAATTTCCTTTCCATCCTAACAGTTAATAGAGTTGCAATAACGTCTGCACAGGTTACTCGCCCACTGTCGTCGCTCGGTGTATTACGAGGGTTGCCCAGTAAATAATGCCCCATATTTTTTTTCTCCAGAAGTATTTATT
Source organism: Schistocerca nitens (assembly GCF_023898315.1). Taxonomy (NCBI): domain Eukaryota; kingdom Metazoa; phylum Arthropoda; class Insecta; order Orthoptera; family Acrididae; genus Schistocerca; species Schistocerca nitens. The sequence continues at coordinate 144,365,946 of NC_064625.1, forward strand.
CCACAACAATCAAATTTACATATGTGAAAGACTGATGTTTTGTCTACTTGCTTTATTTTTCCACATAATCTCCTTCAAGTTCGACGGCCTTTTTCCAGCGAGACACAAGAGCGTGTATTCCCTGCCGGTAAAAATCTTTACTCTGCCTACGGAGCCAGGTTGTCACTTCGTGAATCACTTCTTCGTCATCGGCAAAACGTCTTCCACGAATGAAATTCTTCATTGGCCCAAACAAGTGAAAGTCTGAAGGAGCCAAATCGGGGCTGTAGGGTGGATGGGGTAACACTATCCAACCCAGTTTCGCGATGTGTTCACAAGTCCTCAAACTTGTGTGAGGACGAGCGTTATCATGCTGAATCAAAACATCCTGTGGGTTAACATGACGCCCAAGGCGCCGGAAGCGCTGCTTAAGTTTGTCTAATGTTTTGACATAAGCCTCTGAATTAATGGTACTGCCTTTTGGCATCACATCAATGAGAATTACGCCCTCGCAATCCCAAAACACAGTCATCATGACTTTTCCGGCTGAAGGACCTGTTTTGAATTTTTTCTTCTGTGGAGAATAAGCATGACACCATTCCATCGATTGTCTTTTTGTTTCGGGCTCAAAATGATGCACCCAAGTTTCATCACCTGTCACAATCCGTGACAAAAAGGCCTCCCCGTCAACGTGAAAGCGTCGCAACAAATCGAAAGAAATGTCTTTTCTTTGGGATTTGTGATCGACAGTAAGACACCGAGGAACCCATCTTGCACACACTTTTGAGTATCCAAGCTGATTGATAATCACATCCACACTTCCTTTGCTTACTGACAACTCCAGTGCCAATTGTCGAGTCGTAATGCGTCGATCCCGTCGAATGAGAACATCAGCCCGCTGCAACATGTCAGGCGTGACAGCCGTGGGAGGCCTTCCCGACCGCGGCAAATCTCGGAGCTCCGCAGCACCGCCCTCTGATGCTTTCACCCTCTGTGCCCAGCGACCAACAGTACTCCTATCGACTGCAGATGTTCCGTAGACGTTGCACAAGCGTTTATGGATATTGCCCACGGTTTCTTCCTCTGCTACGAGAAATTCAATCACTGCACGTTGTTTCTGACGGATGTCACTTGCAGACGCCATTTTAGAACATTCCTACACCACCGCTCTCTGTCGGAGGAAATTGAAACTTTGCGTACACACGCGGGAAACTTCAAATAACTCGCACCTAAAGTTTCACATTTCTAATATTTTTTATTTCGGAGGAAAAAAATATGGGGCATTATTTACTGGGCAACCCTCGTACAATGACAGCCACTCAGGCCGCAGTTGCCTATGTGTTTACGATTTACGCTCGCAATGTCAATACGCGCAGCGGGCAATAACAGGAACCGATTGCTTACGTACGTGCACGGCCAAGTATCTACTTTTCCAAAACCATTATCCTGAGATGAACTCTTTTTTTTTTCTGGGACAACCGTAGAAAATACGCAAACATGTTACTAGACTTTTTTGTATTGGAAAGGAAGAAACAACAAATAAATGATAGAGGAAGAGAAAGTGGAATAAAGACGATATTCCTCCTGTGAAAGTCCCCAGGAGTCAGGGAATTAAAGATAACCAGCACACTATCCGGCGCCGGCGCGTGGCATCAGCCTATGCGCCGTCATCCGCTCGAAGATGCGGTAACTGGTACAGCAGCTCTGCAGAACCCTGGTGCTAAGTACCGCCAGCTCTCTGGGACGGAAGCCTAGGTTAATGAGGTCCCTCGCCGACGCAGCAGACCACGTGCCCCTCCAATTCAGCGTTGCGGTGGACACTGTCACCTCCTGGACGTCATGATGCATGTTAGCACGCTGCATGGACGGCGTGTTGTAATAGGTCGCCTTCTGGGTATGACAAAAGTCGAGTCGAAGATGGTCACCGACTACCTGGGCGTCGATCACGCGTCAGATGCCGTCTTTTACCGCCACCACGTCAGGCTTGCGTAGTCTCTCAGGTGTGTGGAGGTGAGGCTCCACGACCGACATACCGCACGATTGCGTCATGTCGTTTGACTCGGGACCCATGTGTCCTGAAGCAAGCCTGTAGGACGTGGTTGGCAGTCTCGACGGCTTGGCAGCCTGCGCGACATCTGGTGTCCGCCTCACGCCCCTGACTGAGCCTTGCGCTCGTCGGGAAGGCGTTGATGCAGGCGCGGAGATCGTCGATGTAGTCACGCCCAGATGGTAGTCGACTGGTGTCGGCGGCCCATTGGTGCTGCCCTCGGACTGCGGCGGATGATGATAGCGCCGCGCCATAGGTGGGGATGTGCGGGCGAGCAGCCCATATCTCTCCAACCTACGTTGACGACTTGAGGAGGTGACCCTCCCACGCCAGGTGCCGCTCCAGCACCTCAATCTCACGCTGTACCTCATCCAGACCTGCACATTCGAAGGCTGGCCCTATCTTCTTCAGTGCCAGGAGACAGGACCGACAGATGGTTGGCCCCATCCACCGGCAAGATGGAATGCCGAGTCCCCCCTGGGCAACAGGAGCGTGGAAGTAGTCCAGGGGAGTGTCCGTCGGGAGGCGGAACCATCTCCTGATGTCGGCCCTGACAGTGATGTCCGCTGATTTCAGGGCACCCACTCGGGTACAGGCCAGGGAGAAGCACGTTGATGAGAGCGTGGAGTCGCTGTTGCAGCTTCAGCGGAGCTCGGGAGATGGCGTCGTCCTAGAACATAGTCGACCATAAAGTTGAACAGGAGGGGGGAGGGAGAATCGATCTGACGTACGCCCCGTGACGGCTGCACAGACACGCCCACACCGGTGCCGCCCGCTATCACTGTTGTGCTGCCCTCGTAGCACCGCTCGACGTATTCAAAAAAGCAATCCGGCCGGCCATGAGCCCTCAGCACAGGGCGAAGGGTAGCACGATCCACCGAATCGAATGCCTTAGAAACGTCGATCGTTGCCACAAAGACAGAGCGGCAGGAGCGGACTGCGGCGGTGAGAGCAGTGTCCAGGATGGTGTTCTCAAACATCCCATCCTGGGGGATGAATGCCCGCTGACGTTCGTCCACAGTACATGTACGCATCAGGCACGACGCGAGAAACTTGTGGAAGGTCCACGCCAGCACCGAGCAGACTGTAATGGGGCGAAAGTCAGCGGGTGATGTTGGTGCAACCATTTTGGGGAGAAGGGACGTAAGTGCTTGAAGCAGACACTCGGAAAGGACTCGGGCCAGAAGGAAAAGGTTCGTGAGCGCCATGAGGATTTCGTGCGGCAGGTGCCACAGCTCTGCAGGAGTCAGGCCATCCGGACCGGCCGCTGATCCCCTGGGCGGCAAGGCAGCCATGACCTCCTTGGCGGTGACCGGCCCTCACAGGCACTCCAGAGCGACAGGCTTCGTGAGGAGGTCCGGCCAGAAGTCCAGTAGACCAGGGATGTCGGGTGGCGGCTGCAACAGGGTGCCATCCAAGAGGCAATGCGCGTGCGTCCTTCGGAAGGCACCCTTCGTCTTCGCATAGTCCCAACGGCGCCGTTTGCGCCTCTGCTGCGGCGGCCCTGCAGGCGGCCGCTGCACCCTCATACTCGACCTCTCCCCTCTGACCAACGCAAGGGCACCTGGGAGCATGCCCAGGATGACTTCAGGCGGCGTACCCGGCCCCAGACTGATGACTGGGTCCAGGGCCGAGAAACACTGAGCGGACGTGGGTAGCGCCACTAGATGCTCCGAGATGGCGGTGTCAGTCGCTCCTCCGGCGGCGGCCCTATGGTGTCGGCCGCGAGGTCCTCAGCTGCGTCATTGGGTGGCGCAGCGCCGTCGCCCACGTCAGGCGGCGGCCTCTCCGCTCACCGGCGAGACGCCGGCTCTTCCCACTGACCGATCTCAAGTGCCTCCATGAACTCGCGGACTAGCTGCTTGTTGGCAGTCTTCCGCCGCTGGCACTTAATTTTTTTCATGTTCAATCACATCCCATTCTGTGTGATGGGCAAAATCAAGTATGTCTGTATGATCACCCTGTGGGAACGAGTTCTTAAATGCAAAATTTAGAACTTCTGCCTTCCTTGTGCCATCTTCTACAGAAAGTAACCAGCTACAACTCTGAGTCAGACCTTTATCCAGACTATATAGTAGCTGTGACAGTAATTCAGAGTTAGACGAGGAGGAAGAAAATGAAAACGAGGTAGAAAATGAAGAGGTGTTGGAAGGAACCAGTGATGCAGAAAAACATACGAGTAATGTTGAATACAATGTTCACACTCTATATCATATTTTGATCTAACACTTATCAGGTGTTGGTCCTGCATAGGTCTCCAAAATTCTTGTTCTGAATGCAGCATCTGGTTGTTCCATGTAATGAGTGATATTTCCGGAGAAATTCTTAGGGCAATGAATGATTCTTTTGTTTTGTGAATCAATCAGAGATGGGATATAGGACTGCAGCTGGCTTCAAATTCTTGTGAAAAATCTTGTACCAAACAGCTGTTTTTCTTTTTATAAATCCTTTACTATATGCAGCTAGTTTTGGCATCCCAATAGTGCCAGCTTAAGGCGATACGTAAACCACCAGATAAATATATCACATAGTTGGTCTGTATTGTGCAGGTGCCACCAGTTTTTTTACTAGATTCCATAGACTTCTTCAGTCCGGTGTGGTCACCTCAGTCATAAGACAACTAGTTATATTTATACAATTATAAGCATGGTATAAATTCTTTCAGACATCTGAAAGAACAGACACCATGCACACGATTATATCTATACATAGCCTAGCTTAGCATTCGGGAACTTTAGTCAGTTCAGATACACTCATATATTCAGAGCCATTTGCAGGAATATCTTATGGATTCGGTGAATGAGATGGACTGCTGTAGTGGGGGTACTACTGCAGTAGTAGTGACATATGGAATTTTGGGTCGGATGGGAGACGTGCCGAGGTAATCCACATAGTCGTGATGACCAGGTGTCTCGGTAGTGTAGTAGTCAGTGCATCTGCTTAGAGAGCAGGAGACACGGGTTCAAATCCCGATCCAGTAAAAATTTTCTTGTGTCACCATTGATATAATTCAACACCAACACAGCAAGAAAGCGTTTAATAAAATTATCATAGTACTTTTATGTCGGAGGCATCCACATGGAACTGAAGGAAACATTCACAGCATCTAATAAACTGCTGGGACCTGCACAATGCAGAGCTACTATGTAGACATGCGTATCTGGTGATTTGCATACAGCCTTAAGATTGCTGTCATTGGGTCACCGAAACTACATGCATGGAATAATGGATTGATCATAGAAAAAAGATGCTTGAGACAAGGTTTTTCACAAGAACAAATGAAAAAATTCTGAAAAACCAGACTATTTCTCCAACAGAAAATACCTGATTGGTGATATAGGTCATTCAATTTAAGGCACTCTTGAGATTATTATCTCGTTCAGCTTTCTTAAAGTAAAAATGTATTTACAATTATGCCTACACAAGTTTATCAAATGTTGGCAGTCCATCTTTCCTGTAACTTTTGCAAGCTTTGTAACAAAATTTATATCAAAAGTTTTCTGTACATATTTACTTATCCTGTAACTACAGCTAATTGATGCATGACATAGTGCTATTGTGATGGGTTAACTCGTATGTTAATACATCTGACAGGTTTGGTTCTTAAGGTTTCAAGAAAATATAAAATTGCCATATATTATTCTGTACATGTCAGAACCATTTCAATGTAAACATTAAAATTATGGCGAGGAGTATGCAATTTACAACATTCTTCACAAATTTCACTTTAATTGCTTTAACCAAAGAAAACTAGGTTGAACCTCTTGCACTGCCCACTTTTGTATATTATCCCTTGACTGTCACCAAGTTGCCAGCAGCCATGGCAGATGGCTTTGCTGTTACTGGTGTTGGCCTCACAGCACTTACCATGTTAAGTAATTAGCAGACATTAACATTTTTACTGAATTATTGGGCAAAAACATTCCATTAAAAGAAAACTCCTCAGACAGACATTAGAATTTTGGCTGCACTTTTTAAACAAGACTTCTAGATGCATATACTTGGTGCTCAGGGTCCCGAAAAGCTGTTAACACGTCAACTGCAGTATTGTCTCTAGAAGCCACACACCTGATGTCATATGCCTGGTGACGAAACATTCATCACCAAGCATGTCGTAACTGACGTGTTAAATATAGAAAATTAGACCAAGAAAGAAAGTCAGTAAAATAAAAATTCTTGGGGAATATTTTAATATAAAAAATAATATTTGGAACTGAATAAACAATTTTTAATTTGTCCAAACAAATTTTGCTTTTTGACTTCATTCACTTGTCAACTTGAAAACATTCGTACTGGATGATTCTGGTGCATACTCGTACTTCACCTGTGAAAAATAGCAAAACTATTTGAAATGACTATGTACATAGTCCAGTTAATGTTATAGTTTAGTAGATATTTCAGTTACATTTTGTTAACTATATGCAATAGGATAAATGAGTCCAAAGAAACACACAAACAGTGACTTACTTTATTTATTAAGAACACTCACATTTCTACATCACACTGAGGTACCGAGTATGATGCGTTACTCATTTTTTTTGCATGGCAAGTTTCCCCAGTAGGCCTATAAACCATGATACACAAACATGCACACACAACTGTTGAACAGATAAATTTAATTCTTAGAGTACATGTGATCAAAGCCAACATGTACACTCAACACTTCACTGTCAGGTTGCACCAAAGCACTTGCAACATTTGACTATTCAGCCAGGGTCGGTTTACCAAAGACACTTTTTCGACTGAAGTTCTGTTTATCAGATGTTTGTTGCACTTGCACCTTCTCATTGCTGGCACTGTTTCTTGGAGTGAGAGTTAACAAATGACAGCAAACGGTCATTTTCTTTTCCACCGTCTCTTCTATTTCAATATCTAATGAATTGACATGGTTTAGCAGGACTTTTAATTTAGCTGTCAACTGTGTTCCCCGAGAAGCAGTTGCCTCATCATTTTACTTTTTCATCGAGGACAAAATAGCAGATGCCTCCTCTATCAAAGTGGTTTCTTTATCTTTGACTGTTTTACTGAAATGTGTGTCATATGTCATTGATATGGTATGAATGTGTTTACAGATATTCAGATTTATTAAATTGTCTGGACAACAGCAAGAGAAAATGTGAATGCAAATATTACAAGTGCATCACAGAAGTCTGCAACTGAGGTTACATTCTAGCGCCTGTAAACTAACAGTGTATGTGATGCCACTTATCGATTGAGATTTCACATAAAATCATTTGCCATAACTATTGGCTGTGATTTGGCCTAAGTCAGTTTTTAAAAGTTTTCTATGCCGTTCTTGAATTTGCTCTATTCGATGAGTATATCCACCTTGTAAAGCTTAATAATTCTTCCAAAACATTGGTCCCTTACTGATTTCATTAGTACCAGCTGCAACTTGTCCAGTCTATTATTGGTCTCGCCATCAAGGTAGCAGTACTTTGCTACTCTATGCATGGCTTCCAAATGCATGTTTGTGTTGATGTTTAAATTACGATGACAACAATGCACCCAATGCTGGGGCCTGAATCCGTAATGATTTGTGAAATACATTCCAAATTTTCTTGTGTATTCATCCTCTTGAAGCTCCCTGTCGAACAACTCTAGCAACCCACTGAACTTTTCTACATCTGCTTCTTCTAACAGCGTACGCAAAGCTTTGTAAGCTTGTTTTGGCCACCATGCACTTTCCTCAAGTTGCTTCTCCAACTGCGGTCAATATACCAGGTACATAGCAAATTGTGTTCCGCCAGAACCGTTACACCGGCCCGCACGCATCGAAAAAATTTGTGTATAAACACAGTTGATTTGATCACTCCTGCTTTCTCCCTGACACAAGTAAAGAACTGTGTCATTATGGCTGTATTCTCTTTATTATTATTATTTAGTCGTAAAGCTCCCAACATGGAAGACGCTAAGTAAAGATGGTTCACTTCTGGGGCTTCTTATTCTTCTTGTTTGCCCACCAGGTCTTCATTCTTTGCGAGAATTCAGCTTTTCTTTCTTAGCTCCATTTTGTTCCAGTTCTCGGCGCTTTTGTCTCTGGTTTGACCTCCCATTTGTCAACTTTAAGTTTGAAATTGTTTCTTTTGTTCATGTCTTCAGTAGTAATGTTGGCTAATTCCAGATCTTTCTTTACATTTTTGATCCATTCTCCTCCATTAACAAGGGATGCTACGTATCTTACTATTTTTTTTTGTAAGTCTGTGATCGGGAAGTCTCATTATGTGGCCATAGAATTTTAGACGCCTCTTCCTCATGTCTATCTCTATGTTAGAATATTCTTCAATTTTAGAATTTTTCTGTAATCTATACCCCTCTTTGGTCCATCTTGGTCCCAGAATTTTCCTAATGATTTTCCTTTCCTCTTTCTTCAGGTTTTCCATATCTGTTTTCCTTTTAAGTGTCAAGGTTTCGCTGGCATATAGCATTATTGGTTTAATTACCGACTTATAATGTTTAATTTTTGTATTTATAGATAGACATTTTTTATTGTAAATGTTTAGGACCAGCCCTAGACCCCTACGAGCTTTTAATATTCTTTCTTGTTGTGAGTATTTTTCAGAAATTATCTCTCCTAAATATTTAAAGTATGGTACCCTCTTAATTTCTCCATATTTGGTTTGTAACTTAGAAATTTCTAGATTTGTTGTTGTAAACACCGTTTTCTCAAAAGATATTTGTAGGCCAACTTTTCCTGCACACTCTTTTAAGGTTTCTATCTGTTTGACTGCCATTTCACTAGAATCTGCCATTATTGCAAGATCGTCTGCGTAGGCTAAGTAGGGGATTTGTAGGTCATCTTTTTTGGTTCCCAGTGATATTGGTTTCCAGTACTTTTCTTTTTTGAGTTCTTTTTCCCATTCTGCCATGACTCTATCCAGAACTAAGTTAAATAACAGAGGTGATAATCCATCACCTTGTCTAACCCCAGTTTTTATCTCAAATGATTTTGAAAGTTTTCCCATGAATTTCACTTTGCATTTTGTATTTGTTAATGTCTGCTCTATGATGTTCCGTGTCTTCTTATCCAGTCCTTGTTCTTCAAGAATTTTAAATAGTGTGGGTCTGTGAATTGAATCATATGCATTTTTAAAGTCGACAAAGACATACTGTAGGCTTCCTTCGCATTTGTCTCATCCTTGTAATCAATTTCAAGTTTAAAATTTGTTCTGGACATGATCTGTTTGGTCTGAAACCAGCTTGGAAATCTGAGATTTTGGGTTCTAGCAGTTTTTGTGTTCTTTCAAGAAGACAAGCTGATAATATCTTGTATGTGACGGCAAGTAAGGAGATTCCTCTATAGTTGTTCACATCCGATTTATCCCCTTTTTTATGTAACGGATGTATTAGGGCACATTTCCAATCTTCTGGTATTTCTTCAGTAACCCATATGTTTTGAATAATTTGAACTAGCTCATTTCTTGAGTTAGACCCTAGACTTTTGAGAAATTCGGCTAAAATTCCATCTTCTCCTGATGCTTTGTTATTTTTGAGTTTGTTAATGTGTTTGATAATTTTTTCTTCAGTTGGCGGTACAGAGTCTTGCTGTTGCGGGGCTTTAGTGCTGGATATTGGAAGAGCTTCTGTTGGTTCTGGACAGTTTAGTAGCGTTTCAAAATATTTGGCTAATTCTTCACAGTTTTCTTCGTCGCTTAGTGCCAGATTCCCATCTGATTTCCGAAAACAGACATTTTGAGGGATATACCCTTTAATTTGGTTTGCAAAAGTTTTGTAGAATCCATGCGTATTATAATTTTTAAAATCTGCTTCTATTGATTCCAGTTGCTGAGTTACATACTTTCTCTTCTCTTGTCTAATAAGTTTATTTGAAAGTTTCCGTGTTTCTAAAAAGTTTTGAAGAGTTTTCTCATTTTTATTTGAACTGTACATCGCAAAGGCTTCTGTACGAACTTGAATTGCCTTTTCGCATTCCATATTCCACCATGGATGTTTGTGCTTCTTCTTCAGTGGTATTTGCTCCTTCGCTATTTTTGTGATTTTTTCCTTGAATGTTTCCCAGTTGTTTGCGGGAGAATTTTCCCATTTTTTAATTGTTTCTGATTCTGTTAGTTTTTGTAGGTCAAATTTTGGGATTGCTGGTGGAATTCTTGGTGTTCTCCTTCTTGGGGTGAATTGGACCCGAACTCTTGTGAGATAATGATCTGAGTCAATATTTGCACCTCTCCTAACCTGGATATCTCTGATCTCTTTTTGGAAGTTATATGAGATGGCCACATGGTCAATTTGAAATTCTCCCAATTGGCTTATAGGGGATCTCCAGGTCTTCTGTTTTCTTGGTTTCTTATTGAACGACGTTGAGCTGATTTTCATGTTGAATTGTTGACAAAGTTGGATTAGTCGCATGCCATTTTTGTTGGTCAATTTGTGTGCTGGGTATAGCCCAACCGTCTTCCTGTATTTCTTTTCTCTGCCAATCTGTGCATTGAAATCTCCAAGAAGTATTTTGACATCATTCCTCGGTATCTTTGACATTTCAAGTTCTAATCGTTCCCAAAATTTATCCACATTGTCTAGGTCCTTTCTATTGTCAACGTTGCAGGGTGTGTGAACATTAATTAGGGTGTAATATTTATTCTTGTGTTTCAACCTAAGAAACATTAGTCTATTGCTAATAGTTTTGACAGATTTTACAAATTTAACTGAGGATTTTTCTCTTTATTAGAAATACAAAATGGAATACCATTTCCAAACTCGTGTATAACCAACAATGTTGTCACTAATAATTTGTGTATGTTTGTGCAATGTGTCGAGCCCACACAAACAATATTGAAACCAAATTTTGTAAGCAATTCACTTTGTAATGCTGTCGTTAACACTATCTTTGTGTCTTCACTTAATAAATTTCCCATGTTTTGACCAGCTTGTTTGTGAATCAGAACACAGTCTTTTATTCTTTCTAAAAAAAATACACTAATTTTGTCACTGGAATGGTACTCGTGAGAATCAATTACAAGTTCCCTTTTGATATTGTGAAAATCCTTCCGAGTAAGAAGGTGCAGTCTCTCTACGTCCTCAGAATGTATGGAATCTCTCACATCATCCAAAATCCTCTGGAACGTCACACCCTCAGCTATTTTACCTGCAACATTTCTACTATGAATAAAACTACTACCATAACATGAAACAAATATTACTACCTACGCCTCATGTTTCACGGTTTGCCCAATTCTGTCAAGACAAATACTGGTCGCCAGTAAGTAACGAACAGTTAACACAATGCATCATCATTGCTGCTAGTTACGATGTTACGGTCACAAAAACAGTCATTACAACTCAAATATATAGAAATTACACCTTTCACAGATCTAAACTGTATCTGTACTTCTAATTTAAAGTGGTAGGGTATCCAGACAGCATGTGTTTAATTGTGTATAATGTACCAGGTGAAGAGTACAGCAGGTGGTGGGCAAAACTCCTAAGGTCACAGCAGCACCCAATTACTACAGGGTGAATGAACTAAAAATGTCCTGCAGCAGGTATTTAGTGAAAAGTGATTACATGTGCACAACCCGAACAATAGAAATCTCCTACATACAATGAAATGCATGTCCATTCACTAACAAAGGCAATGTATTTCCTCAAACATCAGCCAACAGTTCATTACCAACATTTTATTGTACACAGGCTGGCACATCGAGTCACGGCACAGTGTTAAAATTGCCAGTCAGCTCTACTCTTAAAACCAACTGTTCAGAAAACCTCCAAGGAACATTTTCACTTTTGTTACCTCAAATTAAAAATTTATTACATTCTGAATTTGCACAATATAGTAGGTTACCATGCAATGTGTATAAAAATATTGATTATATCAAGATATAGGAAGAAAATATCAAAGAATTATAAAATGTGGATTGATCAGTTGAAATGTCATGATTCACCCAGGAAGTTGCGATTATTTGAGTGTATGCACCCAGAAATGAGAAGACTAGAAGAAAGATACTTCATGGACATCTCTCCAAGAAACCACATAAAAAATTAATAAAGGAATTTGTTATTATAGGAAACATGGGTGCAAGAGGAGGAACCAGGTAGCCTATTCTTGTATAGCAGTGGAGGAAACTACTGAACCAGTTATAATTACAATAGAGAAAATCTGATAAAAATTTATGAAAACTTCATGGTCAAAGAAATAGCAGTATTTTATGTATTTCGTTCTGACTCCACACCTGCATTGTGACATTAGGCATAGTTTTTGTTAGCTTGGAATTTGGTTAGGGAATGGATTTGCAGGGCAGTATCATTGTGACATTACATAGATTTACTGCAAATTGGCATGTACAGCACCTATTCCTTCTAGTCTGTTGATGGACAAGTATTGTCAGTGTTGTCATCTATAAACAAAGATACATCAGTGTTTTAATTTGCTGCATCTTAGTACATGCAGGGAATAAATAATGCAACACATTGCCTTTACCTACGGTTGATTCCAGGTAGGCAACTAAATTTAATTGCCTTAGAACTTATAAAAACTGCTATAGCAAAAACATCTATTCTAATGTTGAGCTGAAACTCACCAGCAATAATCTCCCTTTCAGATTTACTGAGGTGCAGAAAACCAATATTCAGTTCATTGCTGAAATGTGTTTATTTCAAAACACAAGTACACGTTCCATTTTTATCTTGGCTGACCTCAATGGCAGATGTGCAGTGGCAACCCATTTTGTTACTGCCTTGAGACTTCAGCAGCCTCCTGCACTTTGACTGAGATACGAATATCCCAGACCTGTGACACACACACACACACACACACACACACACACACACACACACAAACACAAATGATTTTGGTGCCACCCTTCACATGCTTGGCACCAGCATGCATTACAAAGCTACATCTCGCTAACTTCTCCTCTTTGGACTTCCACTTTAAAAAGTCTGAAACATCCAATATGAAAAAGTTTCTAAACAATTTATGGACAGTAAAAATAAATTTTATTAATTACACATTGTGGATTACAATGATTGTGGACTTTAATGTCTTCTGAGACTAGGCCGTTAATACAAATAATCATTTCATATGAACTGAAAGAAACTTTGCAGTATAACATTGCACCAGAGTACTGTATGCACAAAGAACGAAATTGTATAGTTTTACGAGAAATATTCCTACTATTGAATATTAAAAACTAATTATTATATGATATTTCTTACCGTCCATTGACTGGAATGCAATCCTTTCATCCACAGTTGGAACCATGTGCTTTTTCTCTACATGTGCTCTCAAACTAGCCAATGTATTGAAGGAATAGCTGCAGTTGTCGTGTGGGCACTTAAACGTACCCTTATTTATTAATTTAATTATTCCATGTGATCGGATGGTACACAGTGTGTTACAGATGTCAGAAAATATCAGTTAACATTGTTAACATATATTAACATATATGTATCCTAATGTATTATATTGCAAAGATTTGTTAAGTTTACTTCACTCCATTGCTCAATATTTTCAATTTGACATAAACAGCAAGATTACTGTTCTAGGTATTCATTTATAGAGTAAAAACAGTGACACAACAAATATGAGTTATTGGCTTTGCTACATTTTATGTTGTGATCGATGGTCTTAATACTAGTGGAAAGATTGTTGAACAGTTGGAGGCCCGTGTGGAAAGCTCCCTTTTTACACAGTTGAGTGTTTGTACGTAAAACATGCAGATTTGAGATTGTCCTGGTGTTGTGTTTATGTATTTCATTATTTTTTACGACTCTGGAGTCAGTTGACACTATGTGGTTTCTGAAAAATTTTAGTCTCGAGAATGTATAGGCAAGGCAGTGCAAGGATTTCCAACTTTCTGAAGATGGGTTTGCTCCCAGTAATAATCCTCATTGCTCTCTTCTGGATTTTGAATGTGTTCAGGGCAGTTGGAGAATTTCCCGAGACTGTCGCTCCATATTGTAGGTGGGCTTGTATGTAAGCGTAGTACGCATTGGTTAATGTTTTCAGGCTAGCACATGATTTCAGTACACTCAATGCATAACAACCAGTATTAATTCTGGCATTTACCTTTTCTTTATGTGTTCCATTTCAGGTTATCTTTTGTGAATTGTGATTTATTAGTCTCATAACATACACTTACAAATCATGTGATTGTGGTACAGGAGACACGTCAAAAATTACAAACGAGAATCTAATATTAATTTTTAAAACTATATTTAGTCTATGTAGCAGTATCTATATTTTCTTGTTTTCCAGCATAGGTAAATATCTTTCTCGATAATGGACTTTTTTTCACTATATAATGCTAATTTGTGGTTGGATTCTGCTCAAATTATCAGTTCATCTTCCATGAACTCTTCTAACGAGTAATAACATTTGTGTATAAGAATTTCATGTAACTTCTTTTTTAGTATCCCTAGTTCCATGTTTAGAATGTTTTTGCCTTTGAGTTTGTTGTAGACTTCCATGCCCATGTCTGAGCATATAATTTCAATCTATGGCCAGGAAGCATAAAATTATCTTTATTCCTTGTACTTTATGGATGATCAAATTGGTTTTTAATGAATACTTCTGGTTTGTTGTGTAAAAATATCAAATGTATAGAGAGGGGACAGTCAAAATTTTTAGTTTCTGTAATAATGGACAACATGATTCTCTTTGCTGTGCAGTCCACATATTTCTGATGATTTTCTTCTGAAGCTTCGGTGCATGAGATATATTATTGAAGCTCCTGCAGAAAATAATGCCATATCTTATCACCGATTCAAAGTAATTTAGATATGCTACTTTGCAAGTGGACATGTTAGTAGCACTTGATAATTTATGCATGGCATATGCAAGGCTACCCAATTTGCTGCACAGGTACTCAACGTGTGGTTCCAGTTTTAATTCTTATCAAGGTGTAGACCTAGAAATTTGACAGAATGCACTTCTGTTAATTCTTCACTTTTATGATTTATACTAATTTCCTGATCTTTTGGCTGTTTGGCTCTGAAGTTTGTTTTTGATATGTTAAGCTTCAGGCCATTTAATTGGAACCATGACTAGCCTGTCTAATGTACCAGTGACTCTATCAGGAATCGTTTCTGTTTCTTCACTTTCTATAAAGACAGACGTGTCATCAGCAAACAGAACGGATGGTGAATTTATGTTTAGTGGTAAGTCGTTGACATACAATAGAAAGAGAATTGGACCAAGGTTCGAACCTTGCGAGACCCCCTGTGTTATTGTTTTTCAGTCTGAATGGTAGTTTACACCATTTGAAGAGATGATTGTTCTTTGTTTTCTGTTAGATAAGTAAGAAATAAACCATTGAAGTACTGCACCCGTAATCGCATATATTTCTAGTCTGTGGATTAGCAAAGATTGATTTACGTAATCGAAACCCTTTGTTAGGTCGCAGAAAATTACGGCTACTTTACTGTTTTTGTCTAGAGCTGTGCCAATTTTTTCTATGAATTTATTTATGGCATCTGTTGTATTTTTCCCTTGCTGGAAGCCATACTGATTGCACAAAATAATCCCCTTTTTGACAGCACTGGAAGGAGGGAGATAGGACGATAATTCCCCATATATTCTCTTGACCCTTTCTTAAAAAGTGGTTTTATTTCCGTGTTTTAATGATTCTGGAAAACAACCTTCTTCAAATGATTTGTTGATTAATTCAGCTAGTGGAGGACTTACTATTTTGTACACTGATGTAATTACTTTCACAGGTATCCCATCCCAAACCACCTAATTTTTATTTTTTAGTGATAATATAATGTCTTCTATTTCTTCCATTGTAATATTTCTAAATTTCATGGGAGATATATTTTTTCGACCAAGCCCATATGGACATACATTTTTATTGTAATTTGTAACATTTGTTTGATTTTGTCACATTGATAAAGAATTCATTGAAGTGTTCCAATATTTGAGCAGGATTTACAGTGGTGGTGTTTTCATGCTTTATTTTACAAATTTCATGGCTGCCGACTTTAATGTCCAACTCTGATTTAACAACAGGCCACACTGCTTTAGATTTATTCTTATGATTTGAGATTAGCTCGCTGTTAAACATTTGTTTTGCTGCCTGTACAACATTTTTGAAAACATTTTTATAATGTTTCACATATTCAATAAAAGCTAGATCTTAGTTATATTTCAGCTCTTTGTGCAGCTACCATTTCCTAGCACTAGAAATTTTTATTCCTCCTGTTAACCAAGTTAGTTCACTTGTCACTTCGGTGTTGGCACACTTAGGTGGAAAGGTTTCATTGAATACAAGAAGGAAGCTGTTTAGGAATTTTTGAAAGTTTTCATTAATTGACTTGAACCCACAGACACAGGAATTTGAAAACGATATCAGTATCTATTGGCTGGTTATTTACAGTGACAAGTGGCTGAGAGGAATTTGCATTTTCTGTTGTGTGAAAGTTCATGGAAGCTGTCTTTTTGGTGTTGATAGTTAATCTGTTGACTTTAGCCCAGTTGCTGAGTTGTTCAGTGGCCAAGTTCACAGCTTTTTGCACAGCCTCTGTATTCTTCCATTTGGGGAGTTCAGTTGTGTCATCAGCAAATATTGTTTTGTGTACATCTACATTCAGGCTCAAGTCATTAAAATACAGGAGGAAAAGTAGAGGTCCCAATACTGTGCCCTGTGGTATACCTTGCTTTAGAGTTTTATTACTTGATAGGATTTGGGTTATTGAGTTGGTTTGTCTGTTAGTGTATTTCGTGCTGACTCTCTGCACCTGATTGGTTAGGAGTGAAGCAATCCAATTGTTTGCAATTCCTCTGATACCATAGTGTTCTATTTTTTCCAGCAATATTTTGTGGTCAACAGTGTCAAAAGCCTTCGATAGATCCAGAAATATGCCTGTTATGTGTTGTTTTTTATCTAACAGATCTAACAGCGTATTTATGAAATCATATGTTGCAGTTTCAGTATATTTGTTGCTTCTGAAGCCATGTTGAGCTAAACTTAGTAAATTTTTTTTTTCAGTAAAGTCCATCAGTTTTTTGTACCCTACATTATTTTTTCAAAAACTTTAGAAAAGCCTCATGGCTCATACCCCTGTAATAGACCTAGATGCAAGACCTGTCCCATACATCCTTCTACCACCACCTCCTCCAGTCCAGTCACTAACATCACCTATCTCATCAAAGGCAGGGCTACCTGTGAAACCAGTCATGTGATTTACAAGCTGAGCTGCAACCACTGTGCTGCATTCTATGTAGGCATGACAACCGACAAGCTGTCTGTTCGCATGAATGGCCACTGACAAACTGTGGCCAAGAAACAAGTGTACCACCCTGTTGCTGAATGTGCTGCCAAACATGATATCCCTCATCTCAATGACTGCTTCACAGGCTGTGCCATATGCACCCTTCCCACCAACACCAGCTTTTCTGAATTGCGCAGGTGGGCACTTTCCCTGCAGTACATCCTACGTTCCCGTAACCCGCCTGGCCTCAACCTTCATTAGTCAGTGTCCTCACCTCCCCCCTGTTCCCATTCCAGCCTACACAGCCGTCATTTCACCGCCACACCCAGTCTTTTAATTTCTTTTATTTCTCTCCTTTCCGCTACTTACCCCCTCCCCCCTCCGCACCTTCACTCCTCCCCTCCATCTAAATTGCAACACTTGACTGTCTGCCACTCCCACCATACTATCCCTCCCCCTTCCTGCCCCAGCCTCCTCCTTAACCCCACCCAGTCGCCACTCCCACCATGCACTGGTGCTGCTGTTTGCAGTGTGGTCTCAGCTCTCGTAGACTGCAGGTGTGTGTGTGTGTGTGTGTGTGTGTGTGTGTGTGTGTGTGTGTGTGTGTGTGTGTGTGTGTACTGCTGACAAAAGCCTTAATGGCCAAAAGCTTTAATTGTGTGAATCTTTTTATTGTGCCTATCGCGACTCAGCATCTCCGCTATATGGTGAGTAGCGACTTTCCTTATCTGGTATTGTTACATTCCATCCTGGATTTTCCATTGTTTCATTTTTGCCTAACTGTGGTATGGTATCACTGACCTGGTGTCCTTCACTAAAAGCACGGGAGAGAGAACTGCCACTACCCACAGGATATTCTCTATTACTAATCAACACTCGGCACCTTCCTTAGGCTGCTGTGAATAGCCTGCTGTTTGATTTTTCAAACCGAGAAATCAAACTAAATGTACCTTGGCATGTCAGCAGTAGTAGCTATATTCTATCTATGTTGGATGAACTTTATGACAGTTTCAGTCTTGTTCATTGTTTTCTCTGTTTGATGCCCATCTTACTTGTAGGCATATTATAATGTCATCCAGCTGTCTGAAATGAAGAACTGACTCTCATTACTAAAAGAGTAATGACTAGATATGTGAGACACCAATTTATGAAAGGCCTCTGTTATTCTCCTGTAAGTAAAAACGGCTGTATTTCCATTAATAAAGGCTTCGTTGGAACACTGACCAGTTCTAAGGAACAACTAGTATTGCTGATCAAATATGCAACATAATGTAAAAAGCTTTTTTAAGCTAATTAACAGAAGCTTCAGACATTTTGTGGTAGATTTTGAATAGTTAATAAACAGTTTACTTTTATTTCAGCACCAAACATACAAAAATACTGGGTTATTCAAAGGACCAAAGAAATTTTAGCTCAAAAATAAGAAAAAAATGACTATACATTTTTAGGTTATGCTTAAAATGACATATACTTCTTTGTACAGTAATATGTCCACTTATAATGTTTTTATCTGTTACAGAGACTAAACTTTCAAATGATGTGACTTTTCTTTTAAGTGTTGGAGCCTGATTCCTTTCAGAAGCCTCGTTCTGATAGTCTCAGAGTGTAACGAGAGAGCATCCCACTGGTGATGGTATAGAGTTAAGATGTAGACTTCAACAGGAGACCAAGCACTTCCAGACCCCTCTGCAGGGACTGATTCTCAGAAGAGCTGAAATGCAAGTTTCACGATACTGGGGATGTTTTCATGTATTCAGCAACAGTTTATGCAGCAAACAGTTCTGCTCAAGCTCAGACTGAATTTACTTGTGTAAAATTCCCAAACTAGCAGTGTTGGACCTGGGCACAGAATGTTGAATGACAAATAATAATTATTCAGTCAAAACTTCTGGAGTGGAGTGGAGTGATATATAAAGCTGTTACCTGACATTTGATCTCTAACTGCAGGAAACATCTTCAGAGAAAGAATCGACGACGTCCGAAGAAATGTTTCTCACAGTTGAAGATGTCGATTCCAGCTTTGAAAGCCTACATTGTATGGAAAAACATTTCTGTCTCCTCCAGTGAGCTCGGTGGTGTGTGTGTGTGTGTGTATGTGTGTGTGTGTGTGTGTATGTGTGTGTGTGTGTGTGTGTGTGTGGTTTTTTCGTACTGCTTCTATATTTAGAGGGAGCTGTAATGTTGGATTCCTTTTGCTAAGTACATGATTCCTTGAGACTGAACAATAAGTACTTGAACTGGAGCTGAAGCCCCGCAGTGTTCTCACTGACTGAATTAAATTATTCTTAAATGTATCTGGGGAAATAACCTCAAATAAGAGAAGCAGTGAGCTTCACAACATCTGTGTGTTTTGCTGTTTTCACACATATACCGGACTGAAACAGTGTGGAGTTGTAAAACATTTTGAATTTTGGGAAGGAAAAACTCTTTAGGCAATATGAAAAACATTGAAATGCTGTCAGTGAGTTGTGTTAAATTTCAGTAATAAAAAACTGTGGCTTTATAATAGATTTATAAAATTGGTCGAATCAGCTGTGAATGTTGACACCATCTGTTTTTCATGTGGTGTACATTAGTTAGTTTTCATCTATTTATCCCAGGAGATATATTTTCCTGTGATTGGAATGAATCGGTGTGTCATCAATAACACTGTTAAAAAATAAAAAAAAAAAGTTTTTGTATGGATTCAAGTTGTGGTTCTTCTGGAAATCAGTGAGCTGAATTCAGAATTTTTTCTGAGTTTTTGAGTAATTGTGATTTTAGGTTATTAATCTTTTGTTGACTGTTTTTAAAACGTTAGAATCTAGTGTTTCTAAACATTGTTAAAGACATATTTAAACCAATGAGTGAACTACTCAATACATCCATTGTACATACAGGTTAAAAAATTAAACATAATAAAAAATGTATATTTTCCCACCATTGTACTTTACACTTCATACATTGTACCATTTATACTTTCCTTCTTCTGCTGCATATCCACTAATGGATGTTTACGATCACATTTGCCCAGTCTCCTCTATCTTTTCCAGCATGGATCAAGTCGTTGGCATTTCTTATTCCTGTCCACTGTCTGATGTTGCAGAGTCAAGACATTTTTCTCCTGCCAGTTCCTTTTTTGCCTCCAATCTTCCCCTTGATTATCAGTTCAAGAAGGTGATACCTTTCATTTTGTATCACATGGCCTAAGTAAGCTGTTTTCTTACGGTTGATTGTGGTTAGCAGTTCGCGGTCTCTTTTTACTACTCTGCTAGCCGGGATGGCCAAGCGGTTCTAGGCGCTACAGTCTGGAACCGCGAGATCGCTACGGTCACAGGTTCGAATCCTGCCTCGGGCATGGATGTGTGTGATGTCCTTAGGTTAGTTAGGTTTAAGTAGTTGTAAGTTCTAGGGGACTAATGACCATAGAAGTTAAGTCCCATAGTGCTCACACAGAATTCTTCAATGTAACCACATCTCAGATGCTTCTAATTTGTTCAGCGTTCAATTTCAACGTCCAACTTTCCATGCCATACAAAAGCACTGACCTGACCACATGTGGTTCTTCATATATGTAACTCTGAGGTTAAGATCAAAGTTAGTGCCAGTGAACACTTTAAGTTTCGTGAATGCACTGCAGGCCTTCTCTGTTCTGCATCTAATTTCCATGTCCGATGGCCAATTTTCGCACAACTACATCCCCAAGTAGCTGTTCACCCTGTCTGTGGGTTGATTATCATGCTTGAATTCTGCATTTTGAGCTCATCTGAATTGCGAGTGACTATCATAAATTTGGTCTCTTTGGTATTGGGGACCCTTATTCCTGCTGTGTTCTCTCACTGTAGTCAGATCATCTTGGAGATCTCTCTCTCTCTCTCACACACACACACACACACACACACACACACACACACACACACACGAAATCACCTCTCAGCTCTCTCAGACTGCAGATGTGTGTTACATTTACGTGTGTGTGTGTGTGTGTGTGTGTGTGTGTGTGGCGGGGGTGGGGGGGGGTGTCTACTGCTGACATAGGCCTTAATGGCCGAAAGCTTTTATTGTGCGAATGTTTTTGTTGTTGTGCCTATTGCGACTCAGCATCTGCGCTATGTGGTGAGTAGCAACTTTCCTTCTCTGGTATTGTTACATTTCCTCCTGGATTTTCCATTGTTTAATTAAATTAAGCAACGAATGTGTGTGGGAGATGCAAATCTTAATAACAGAAACAAATGTTTTTAAGAGTCATCAGGCACGTTCCCTCTCATGTTTCAGTGTATATTTTCAATTTGTTTTGCGGTGTGTAGCAGGTGGCAGCCCAAACAAGTATTGCTCGTCACATCTTTCATGTGATGCCCAGAGCCAAATAAAATTATTTTTAAAGTAGAATTTTTATTGCACATTCAATGAAGCATTTGCAAATTGATGTAGTGCAATATTTGTTTGACCTACATTTGTTAATAGTGTCAGTAAAACAGGAAGAATAACCAGTACTTCAGCAGCAACTCATTTGCTGCTCTGGCCCCATGCTTCTACTGTTTACAACTGCAGTACTCAGTCACTGCTGCAGTACTGGTCATTCTTCCCATTTTTACTGACACTGTGAGACTCATACCACAAACAGGTTACTTCCAGTGTAAATTTATGTATGTGCAATTACAGCAATTTATAGGAAAAATCAAAGTTATTTGTTAATAAGCTACATTAAGAGCCA
Organism: Schistocerca nitens; assembly: GCF_023898315.1. Classification (NCBI taxonomy): domain Eukaryota; kingdom Metazoa; phylum Arthropoda; class Insecta; order Orthoptera; family Acrididae; genus Schistocerca; species Schistocerca nitens. The sequence goes on from NC_064625.1 coordinate 144,387,833, forward strand.
GTGAAAGTGTTTTCATTTTGGTCTCTGTCCATTTTCTTCAATAGTATTGTTAGGATGTTAATCCTCCTAGTATCATGAGGGTCAGTAAATTTTTAATTATCGTGAATGTTTGGAATGGTGTGTCCTTTTTGATCCATGTGAGTGGCAGTTTCAAATTTAATTTTTTTGTTTGTTGCTTGAATGTAACACTTATGAAAATAGAATGATGACTATTATGTTGAACAGCTATTACACAAAACATTTGCAACTATGAAAATAATATTTCCCATTTATTTTTGTACCCGTTGTTTGGGTTCCTTGTGTCAACCATTGCTGTAGCAACATGATGCCATAAGCACATTGGAAACTCATATCTCCATTATTTTCAAAGCTCACTTTCTCAAAATATATGGCTTTCTGTCTCCGAGTGAATTGTGTACTTTTTACTCCAATCTAAATTTATTTCTTGAATGTAATATGTATGAAAATAGTATGATTACTGTTATATTGATCAAGTGTAATGTTTGTCTTTACATTAGTGCATTAACCTACTTCCAATGTACCCGGCATAAATTAACTATAGGTCTGTATGACCCCAGTTGTACTGAGAGAGAGAGAGAGAGAGAGAGAGAGAGAGAGAGAGAGAGAGAGAGAGAGAGAGAGAGAGAGAGAGAGAGAGAGATCCTGGTATTAGGAGGGTTAAACAGTGCATGTGTTTTCTGTTTGAATAAGAATTCCTTGTTCAGAGAACTGACTATTGCTGGTCTATGTTGTGTTTAATTTGTGTGAAAAGCACAGGGACATCTGCAGTAATCATTCTTTAGATAGCTCCAGTTGCTTGTTTAGAATGTACGGAGACGAAGTTAGGCTGTAAGTGTATATTTCTAGTTATTCTAGGAGATTCATTTTCTTGCATATGTGTGTTATATATTATATTCATAGGTTATCTTGAATGTTTGGAATGGTGTGTCCTTTTTGATCCATGTGAGTGGCAGTTTCAAATTTACATGCATTTTGTAGCCAAAATGCGTTTGTGTTACAGAAGTTGTACAAAAATTTCTGCCAGTCTGACCAAGATAATCAATCAGTCTTAAATATTCATAATTTTTCAAGGCCAGATTCTTACATTTTTAGTGATTTTTGTTTGTTTACTGCTGGTAAATACTTTGGCTCTTGTGCCATGGCCATGAATTCAGCTGTTTGTGTAATAATTGGTGATTCTATAAATTCTGTCAAAAATTTTGGCAGTTAAGTTGTATCAGATTACATCTTGAACTTTATAGTCCAGGCAACAGTGTATTAATGTTTAGCAGTTCCCTTTTCTGTCACAAACAATTGTTGAAGATGAATGTCTTGCAGGTATGAAATGAAGGCAACGTCACCTGTGGATTTATTTAGAGTGCTCAACTATAAATGAACTTCAGATCATGAGAATTTCCACTGTACAATAGGCTGATGAGCTACAGTTGTTTGGTGTGTCTTTTTGTGAAAGACCACTTCTTTTGAACAATAAAATTCAAAAGATATTGTACACTGCTCAACTAATGTAAAGTGAAATGGTTAACTGAAATTTTGTACATGTAGTTACCAGGTACTGAAAAATAATAATTTACATTAAACTTAAAATAACCTAAAAGTTCTCAGTGATGTTGAGCCGGAGTTGTGGAGTATTTTTTAAAAAAGCAAACCGCTATTTGACGATGTATTACCATGTTCATCTTCTGTACTGTCTAGATTTTGGCTGTTACCCCATTATCAGGTACAATACTAAAAGTTGCAAGACCATTATTTTGTTATATCCGTTAAAAAGCAACCCAAAGCAGGTAAACAAGACATGACATTTGTTTTTTTTTTTTTTTTCAAAAAAAGAAAAAAACTTAATTATTAATTTAAAGTAAAATTACCTGTTTTGGTTTGTGTTTGATACATAGTAGACTTCATTATCTAAATTTACAGTTACAGTGCTTGTAAAAGAAGTAACGTTCATGTGAAACTCCTTCTAACAACATAAGTAGTTTGATTATATGACATAGTTAATTGTTTATATATTTTGATATGTAAATGCTTATTGTTTAAGAAGAAATTAAGTTGGGGATCAATTCCTCAATCAAATATACCATAGTGTTTAAAATACCTTGTGCACTATGTACCAATTAATGTCTAAATACAGGCTAACCTTCAATGTATATGCACTTCTGCAGTGTGATATTTCTCTTACAGCCATCTTACTGATACTATTACTGTTTCTGTGCTTGGATGAGTTTTATGCAAATGGATAATATGGGTGAAATCAGATCAAAACAATACATTTTTGTGTAAAAAGAATGAAATCTGTACACACAGGTATCAACACTGGATGAGTTTACAAATTTCAGAAAAAAACATTTCGATAAGTACCATTATTTGTCAGTGTAAATGTGCAGTTTTCGTTTGTTAAATAGTCCTTAATAATGTCCTGTTCATTTTACATCCAGTAGCTCTTTGGAATTTTTGAAATTGTATCTTGTTGATTCAGTGCTAGACTTCGTTGTAACCTCGTTCTTGAATAATGATTTACAGCATGTATTTGTTTATACAGTATCTGTATGGATGTCTGCAGAACATTGCAATGTAACATACAGACACTGTATAAATGCAGACATTGTGAAAATCATTGTTATACACACCACGATGAGAGAATTTATCTTCCCTGTGTAGGAACTGCAAAGCATTAGCTTAGTGGTTATGGACAATGAGACATATGGAAGCTTGCGTCGGTTCAAGAGGCATGCATGGATAGCTTGCAACCGGTTGTTATAAGCTGGAAATCCGGTTACAAGTCCCAGTCCAGTGCAAATTTTCATGTGTGTGTAATAAATTATACAGTCGATGTCAAAGGTATTCACAATTCGTGAATCTACTTTGGAATCATTCGTGGCTCTTGAACTCGTATTTATGTTCTGATCAGTTTGTGTTACTAAGTTTGTAACAATGTTTCTTGAGTTGAAGTGTGTTTTTTACTTGTTTACAGTTTGATACAGTGTGTTAGTGATCATATTGTCTTTAAGTACATGTAGTGAAGGGAAGTTGCAGACAGTGGGTCTCCTTAAGAAATTTCTGTGAGAAAATTGATGTTTTATTTCATTAATGTCTATTTCTCATTTAGGCTAGTTTTTTTCAAACCATAATTGTTGCAGCTGTTAACAATGGTGTGCAGTTAATGGTCTAGCAATGCCCCCATACATACCTAACTAGTATGTATTCCAAGACTCAGAGTGAGTGTGTGTGAGGCAGGTAACACCGGAGTCAGTTACCAAAGTGTTGCCTACAGTTGGCAGCAGGAACTGTGTGCATATATTTTCAAGTGGGCAATGGAAGATTTCAGCAAGCCTAACAATTCAGGGGGAGGGTGTGATGGTCAGGGCCTGGAATACGTCACACAGGAGCTCTGTTGCCACACTGCCTTGTGGATATCATCACCAAAAGATGTGGTCAAGCTAGTGGAAAACACTTAACAGTGTCATTAATGCAAGGCCATCCTGGAGTGCTAGGTACCAAAGAACTAGCCAAGGATGGATGAACAGTGATTGCTGTGGGAAGAAAATGGACAAATCTGGTAGTCCAGCTTGACTTCGCAACTTCAAGAGCCTTCAGGAACCAGGACCTGTTACAGTCTTTACAAATTAAAGACATAATTTCTTCTGGCTTCTGTACTGCTGCTGCAGGATGCACCAGTGAGACTTGTGCACGTTTGCAGTGAAGGGACTTGTGCACGTAAGAAGACACGTAGTGGAGTGATGTGCAGTGGCAAGGAGCAGTGTACCACTTGATGCACCAGCCAATAGTGTCATTCTGCCTTGTCTCACTTTGGATGGCATTTTGTGCATTTAGAAATGATTTTTACGGTAGTTTACCCAGTTTACTGAGAAGTAATGCCTCTGGTTTTTTAATGTGAAAACTCAAACCTTTAAATATCATTTGTTCTTCATGCATATTCCCCCCCCCCCCCTTCCTTGACATAATGACCCAGGAAGAAATCACATTTTTCCAACATGAGACAAGTTTGTTGACACTATCACTGTAAAATGTTTGACTTTGTCAACAGAGTAATAACCTCACATCTGCTTGCACCGCATAATCACTTGTGCAGTGATTAAAGTAGTCTTCTGTGGCATATCTGTGTGTCACCAGTATTTATTTTGTTTGATATGCAGCTGCTGTTCATAGTTGTACTGGACATTTCATATTTTTGGACTGCTGGACTAATCCTTTTCGTATTGATGTCTGTCACACCCTATGGCCTATACCTCCCATTGCAAGGTAGTTTGTATTTGACACTAAAAAAAGACACTTCAGGTTCCTTGCTTGGAGGAAATAGGTACCAGGCTGATGCATCCTGACCGCAGTTCTTAAGTGGCAGCAGGTAGTGTTTAGTTTTGGGTGTGATGTTGGCTTTATTGGTGAAACACCATTTCACAAGCAGTTAAAACTTGAGGTCTTTGAATGTGTATCACAGGTTTTTTTCATGTGGCATGCAAGATGGGTGCAGATTTTGGCTGCATTGTGAACTGTGACTTAAGACTACCAACCATCATCCCTATACTTCTGAAGTAGTGGTGATGATACAGGTAACATATAAGTGCATTGATCTTTGACTAGAGAATGTAACTGGACACCAAGAAATGTGCCATCAACCCTTCTTTCCTTTAGGGGTAATCATCATCATCCTTGATTCATTATATTGTAATTGTGAGAGACTGTGGAGTAAGCTATGTGGGCACGAGAAATTGGTTCTCTTTGCATGCATTTGATATGCCTCCGCATTATTTCATTGTACACATTGGTGTGCTTGTAAAATGTAAGTATTTTTGCTATTTTTAAATAGTACGTTTTAAACTAATTGAGATAAAAATACAGAAAATATTATTTTAAGTGTGGTTGCTCAGTTGCCCTCTTTATTTAACCTCTTATTTCTTAGGGCCAATGTAAAACTGTCACCTAATGATGGAACATGTGTACATTTTGTGAGTAATGCCTATGTGCAATGAACAGTTACTGTTATTTAGTTTTTGCCATGGTTATAGTGTAATCAGTAATAATTTGCAATTATTTCTTTAGTTCATCATACAAGTTAATTGTTAAACAGTGTATTGGAAGTAGTTTCTTGCTTATCATTTCAGGCAGTCTTGAATGAATGAAAAAATTATATTAAACAGTTAATTTTTTGTGTAAACACATGTTGCTGCAGTAGTATTTCTTTGTTTCAGCAATTAAGTAAAATTATGTATCCTAATTATCCATTTGACAACTGTTTCTTCATTTATATATTTAGCAGAACAGTCTGTCAAATCTTTAACATCTAGTTTAAATAACTGTCATTTCAACAATTTGTATCTCCTATGTGCATTCACCCATTCAGTATTGTCAACCCTTCTTCATACTTAACTTGTAACATCTGTCACAGATTTGTTGTGCATAGTATGTTATTCAAATGTCAGTGTTTCTGGTGCATTAAAAATGTTGGATTTTCATTAGAGTTACTCACTTTTAAAAAGTTATGCTCTATGCTGGCTTACAATATTTTGTTTGTGTGCGTAATGTGTCTGTATTGGCTGACTTACAATTCTATGCCCCTCTTGTACATTATTTTTTGATCTCCTACAAGACAATTTATTGTATGTAGTTATTAATGTATTTTAAACATATGTAATGTCTACTCAAGGTAGAAATAAGCATCCTGATGGATGCCCACAGTGTGAACCAATTGTGGTGTAGCTAACTGTACTATTGTTCAGAATGAAAATAAATTACTGTTTGACAAATGTGGCAGTTTTAATTCATGTCCCTATGAATGCACTGTGTGGTCAGGTGCCAAAGGTCTGTGGATCGTTTCCTGGTTAGTCCTAATGAATGAGAACCTAAGGGACTAGTTGTATTCATTAACAGTGAAAAACATTTAAGCAACTAATTGTTCAAGTTACACTGTATTGAAAGTTAACTATCATGACAGTGTTACACTAATAACTCAGTATCTGCAGTGCCCATGCTTTTATATACATGTATGCCCAGGTACAGTGGCAAGTTTTTTATCATAATGCTGTAGTGCTGGGCACGTAAGAAGACACGTAGTGGAGTGATGTGCAGTGGCAAGGACCAGTGTACCACTTGATGCACCAGCCAATAGTGTCATTCTGCCTTGTCTCACTTTGGATGGCATTTTGTGCATTTAGAAATGATTTTTACGGTAGTTTACCCAGTTTACTGAGAAGTAATGCCTCTGGTTTTTTAATGTGAAAACTCAAACCTTTAAATATCATTTGTTCTTCATGCGTATCCCCCCCCCCTTCCTTGACATAATGACCCAGGAAGAAATCACATTTTTCCAACACGAGACAAGTTTGTTGACGCTATCACTGTAAAATGTTTGACTTTGTCAACAGAGTAATAACCTCACATCTGCTTGCACCGCATAATCACTATCGAAGTGAGGTCCTCAAACTTGTTCTTCAAGTTTTGGAGGCAGATGAAAATTGGATAGGGCGAAGTTGGGGTGTATGGAGGATAATCGAAAACAGTGAACCCGATGTGTCAGGTTTTTGCAGATGTCGCAGCAATTGTGTGATCTAGCATTGCCGTGTTGAAGGAAAGGGTTGTCCGTGTGCGGACAAATCCTTTGAATTTGTGCTTCCACTTTTCTGAGGGGGTCTCAGTACACCAGCATAGCCAATTTACACAGGTTACATCCTACAATTTGGAGCTCTCTAGTGGCAGGGGGGTTGTAACTTAAATCGGTGAAGTGGGAAAGTTGAATAATATGCTTGACATGTAATACCTCAATTTATCTCAAAAACAGAATAAAAAATTGGAGGCATTACTTTTCAGGACACTCTTGTAAATTCTATTATCGAGAGCCTCCTTCCGTGCCACTCCACTATAGTAATAAGGATACATTGCTGGGAGGAAAACACTTTTGTTAGATCATGTTGTCAAGTAGAGCTGGAAAACAATTGATCACTGCATTGCCAAAACAACCATCCCAGCATTTGTGTGAAGTGATTTAGAGAATCTGTAAATAAAAGCACAAGATTCATATGTATGTTCCACAGGACAAACCCATGTTCGTTATGTAGAAATGACTTGAATCCATCTACTGGAAGCTGATCTGCATAATAAAATAGTGAATTTAACTTACTTTACACCCACTTTGAATTTAATAAAAACACCACTCATTCCATTGTTTGTGTCCCGACATCAGTAGTTTGCATCCTCAACACATAACATAATGTGTAACACACACACACACACATTACTTTGTTTCCCCTGACAAAAACATCTGTTTTCAAGTTTCAGGTACTGTGATGTGGCATGTAGTATTTTCTTGGTTGCACTTCACCTCAGATTCACTGTGCTATTCTGTGAGGTGTAATATTTGGTAATTTTATAGTGGGCAGGGCTGTGCGTGAGTGAGCTTTCTGGTGGGGTTAATGTTACGAAATGTTGTAGACATTTCACTGAACTACAGAACCATCAGAAATTTACATGCTTCTAAGGCACCAGTGATGTAGAGGACAATATTATAACCCAGTTGCCTCACCCTATTAGATGATATTAAAGCAGACTATGCCAAAATGTAGATTCATGAACTCAGTTTCAGATCTCCTCAGACCTAGTTTCATTTATCACAGACCCAATCCATATGTGCATCAGTTGGTGTGCACAAATGTGTTCAGACACAGCCTGGTCAAGAGTAGTTTTGTGGCTAGAAGTAGAACACTGAATTTCAGTCACATTCCCCACATACTTGTATCCCTTCTTTTAACAGGAGAATGTGAAGGACTGAAGTATGAGGGTGGCTTGGAAAGTTCTCAGAACGGAATAGAAACCAAGTACTTCATCATGAAACTTTTTATTTTTCAAAATAGTCTACTTTTCGATTAACCCTAGCACCACTAAGCTCAGATCTGTCACATGGATGTCGTTGGGTGGGGGTGGGTGGGGGGGGGGGCAAAATTGCCTTCACATTGTTTTAACATTTTCTTGTTTGTTTGTTTTTGGTTATTTAATGAACTAGGAATTTCTTTAGTAGGTTGTAACACACTTTCCATAATTATCAGGTACATTATAACATATACAAACACAATAAATAAAGTAATGAATATGAGAAATATTATGTTTTTATCATGAAGCTAACACTTTCATATACATCAGACTTATATTAAGACATCATAAAAGAATGTACAATAGCAAACCACAAATAAGAAAACAGAAAAATCTAAGTCAGAAATTACAATTGAGTTTTTCCTTCCTACTCACTTTCAGTTTCACAACATTTGCATATGATTGTTTTGCAGAATGAGTGGAACACACATACTTGGAACACCTGCAACAATCTATAGACACTTTTGTCATCTTGTCTTTTTCCTTTTTAGAGTTTTTACTCTTCGGACAGATGTGACATCTTCCTCATTAATAAAATTCAACAGATTGAACAGTTGCAGTAATGTTGGGCAGCATTTTCCCTTGTAAACTTTTCACTGCAGAGATGATAGGCAATGTAAACCCATGATATTCTTTGATCTCTCTTCCATAGGTGGCCTGACAAGCTGTTGACGTAATTCTAGCAGATACAGCCTTCTTAAATTATGCTGCTGCTTATTCCAGTTTGGGTTGTTTATCATGAAAATTGTTCCACCATTGAAACAGGCAATATCCATCAAGGTGCAAAGAGAGATAATGGCTACCTTCTCGTCCTTCGTGTTACTGAATGATGTGTCGTTTGATCAGTGCTGTCTATGCCCCCTTTCGTTCCATTGTAGTAGAAATTGATGTTTGTCATTTTTTTCTATGTTGACTCGTCCACCTTGTTATCATTGTATTGTGTGGAAAGAAGTTGGAGATTCTTAGTAGGCCTGCACTTAAGTATAATAGGCAGATTTAAATAATTCACAAAAATAGCACATACTCTACTTACTTTTCTAAAACTACCTGAATTCTTGCTTCTTCATTCCGACAAATAAATATATTACACAAATACTGCGGGCAATTTTTGCCCTCCCTTAGTGGTGCTAGGGTTAATGAACTTCGTCCAACGACGTTCCAATACCTTGATCCCATCTCGAAAATGAGTTTCCTCCAGGCCTGCAAAATAGTTGTCGACTCCGGCTATCAATTCTTTGTTTGAAGTGAATCTTCGTCTACCAAGAAAAATGTTCAGTTTTGGGAAGAGATGGAAGTCTGACAGAACAATATCAGGTGAATAAGGCAGGTGTGGTGACGATTCATACCTTAGTTTGAGTAATTTTTCCATGGTGACGGCACATGCGTGCTGACAAGTGTCAAGATTCGTGGCACCAATCTCGCAGATAATTTTTTCATTTCTAATTCTTCAGTTAAAATGTGATACACCTTTCAGATGACACCTGCCAAGCGTGAGCAATTTCACGCACTTTCAATTGGCAGTCCTTCAAGACCATTTTGTGCACTTCCGCAATGATATCTGGGATAGTGACACATCTTGGTCGACCACTGCGCAGATCGTCTAAACTCTCTCGATCAAATTTAAATTCGTTTGTGCACTTGGTAACAGTTGAATATGAAGAAGCAGAGACCCCCATTGTATTCGGGAAATCGGCATGAATGTCCCTTGCTTTCATACCTTTCTTTAAGAGGTACTTAATCATGGCTCGAATCTCGATTTTTTTTTTCCTTTTTCTTCTTTTTTTTTTTTTCTTTTTCTTTTTTCTTTTTCCCCCGTCTTCGCAAATCACTACGCGGAACAACAACAGAGCCATGTCACTGCCACAGCTCGCTTCCAAGAGCACTCACGTGTCCTGTGCTTACAGGCAACAACCCAATGAATATCACGTGAACAACTCGTTGGGATAGTGCTAACTCCTCTTGGTAATTACGAGAACTTTTCAAACCACACTTGTATTTCATTTGATGTTGGTGCTCGAACAACTACATGTTGGTCTCTCAAGTTGCCATTATACCAAAATGTACACACTTAGCTAGTTGTGCGTGTAATCAAGATCTGAAGGATGCAGCAGCAGCGGAATTGTAGCAAACCTAGACGACTTTTCTAAGGTTTTGTTCTGGATGAAGTTGAATAGCTAATACAACATGTAAGTAACATTATATCAGTTTCAGTGAAACACTTTAATAACAGATACTTAACTTTCAAAGACATCCATGTCCATGTGAGGGCAAATATCATATATAGAATCTCTGAACACAATGATGATGACTGTTTGACATTGAATAATAGTATTGTAGTGTTTTTAGTTCGTGTACTTAACGATAGTGCTCTTAATGTGAAATGACAGTCAAATCTCACTTTACATTTAACTCTGCCCTTTGGCACACCATTCTGACTAATGACACTAGCTCGCTGATGGGAGCTACACTGAGGATGCTATCGGAGTGGGCTTGGCAGCACTGCTCTCTGACGTAAGTAGACTTTCAGCAGCAGAAAACGAAACCTCTTCAGGGTGTAGCTCCATTGACATGCTGTATCATGGAGATCTGTTTTAAACAGTAAACGTGGAGGTAGTTTAGCTATATGCCCTGCAACGAACCAGCCCTTGCAGTTTGTTTAGTAAAATATGGAGGCATAGAACAACAGCTTGGCAGTTATTCTTTTTGTATACCTCTCCTGTAGGCTTTAAAATTTCTAGTTACATCGTACCCCAACATTCTGTGATGTTATTGAGACAGCAGTTTTTTGCCCCTCCCCGCGGTAAAATGCTCGTGCACCACAGTAAGACAATTTTTAAATATTCTTTCTGTATACCTCTCTTGTACACTTTTAAATTTCTAGTTACATCAGCAAATTGTATTTCAAGTTTCTTGCTATGTTCCTTAGGCAGTTTAAGGTGTGATAGTGTGAAATTATACTTTAGCCATTTCTGGCAGTTCCCAGCATGTACTGGACAGGATGGCAATGCTGCATCATACTGGAAGATACGGATAGCTTTTCCAGTGTGAACTGCCTGCTGTTGCTACTGCCAGTTGAAGTAAGGATTGTGACATAGGTGGGCTCTTCCCAGGTCTTAGGTTTTTCTATACCCCTAATTAACTATATTTTTGGCTAATTTTTCATACATTTGCTTATTGGTATGCAACACTTACTTGTTGTTGTTGTTGTTGTTGTTGTGGTCTTCAGTCCTGAGACTGGTTTGATGCAGCTCTCCATGCTACTCTATCCTGTGCAATCTTCTTCATCTCCCAGTACCTACTGCAACCTACATCCTTCTGAATCTGCTTAGTGTATTCATCTCTTGGTATCCCTCTACGATTTTTACCCTCCACACTGCCCTCCAGTACTAAATTGGTGATCCCTTGATGCCTCGGTACATGTCCTACCAACCGATCCCTTCTTCTAGTCAAGTTGTGCCACAAATTCCTCTTCTCCCCAATTCTATTCAATACCTCCTCATTAGTTGTGTGATCAACCCATCTAATCTTCAGCATTCTTCTGTAGCACCAAGCTTCTATTCTCTTCTTGTCTAAACTATTTATCGTCCACGTTTCACTTCCATACATGGCTACACTCCATACAAATACTTTCAGAAACGACTTCCTGACACTTAAATCTACACTCGATGTTAACAAATTTCTCTTCTTCAGAAATGCTTTCCTTGCCATTGCCAGTCTACATTCTATATCCTCTCTACTTCGACCATCATCAGTTATTTTGCTCCCTAAATAGCAAAACTCCGTTACTGCTTTAAGTGTCTCATTTCCTAATCCAATTCCCTCAGCATCACCAAACTTAATTAGGCTACATTCCATTATCCTAGTTTTGCTTTTGTTGATGTTCATCTTATATCCTCCTTTCAAGACACTGTCCATTCCGTTCAACTGCTCTTCCAAGTCCTTTGCTGTCTCTGACAGAATTACAATGTCATCGGCAAACCCCAATGTTTTTATTTTTTTCTCCATGGATTTTAATTCCTACTCTGAATTTTTCTTTTGTTTCCTTTACTGCTTGCTCAATATACAGATTGAATAACATCAGGGAGAGGCTACAACCCTGTCTCATTCCCTTCCGAACCACTGCTTCCCTATCATGCCCCTTGACTCTTATAACCAACACCTCGTTTCTGTACAACTTGTAAATAGCCAAGACTCCCTGTATTTTACCCCTGCCACCTTTAGAATTTGAAAGAGAGTATTCCAGTCAACATTGTCAAAAGCTTACTCGAAGTCGACAAATGCTAGAAACGTAGGTTTGCCTTTCCTTAATCTATTTTCTAAGATAAGTCGTAGAGTCAGTATTGCCTCACGTTTTCCAACATTTCTACGGAACCCAAACTGATCTTCCCCGAGGTCGGCTTCTACCAGTTTTTCCATTCATCTATAAAGAATTCGCGTTAGTATTTTGCAGCCGTAACTTCCCAAGGCTATCAGTAGTTCCAATGGAATGTTGTCTACTCCTGGCGCCTTGTTTTGACTCAGATCTTTCAGTGCTCTTTCAAACTCTTCACACAGTATCGTATCTCCCATTTCATCTTCATCTACATCCTCTTCGATTTCCATAATATTGTCCTCAAGTACATCACCCTTATATAGACCCTCTGTATACTCCTTCCACCTTTCTGCTTTCCCTTCTTTGCTTAGAACTGGGTTTCCTTCTGAACTCTTGATATTCATACGAGTGGTTCTCTTTTCTCCAAAGGTCTCTTTAATTTTCCTGTAGGCCATATCTATCTTACCCCTGGTGAGATAAGCCTCTACATCCTTACATTTGTCCTCTAGCCATCCCTACTTAGGCATTTTGTACTTCCTGTCAATCTCATTTTTGAGACATTTGTATTCCTTTTTGCCTCCTCCATTTACTGCATTTTTATATTTTCTCCTTTCCTCAATTAAATTATCTTCCACTACCCAAGGATTTCTACTAGCCCTCGTTTTTTTACCTATTTGATCCTCTGCTGCCGTCACTATTTCATCTTTCAAAGCTACCCATTCTTCTTCTACTGTATTTCTTTCTCCCATTCCCGTCAATTGTTTCCTTATGCTGTCCCTGAATCTCTGTACAATCTCTGGTTTAGTCAGTTTATCCAGATCCCATCTCCTGGAATTCTCAAGTCTTCCTTAATGTAAATATTTGAGGGCTGTATTTGATTCAGCAAACACATACATACCTCTGTGTGAATAACACTCCTTCCAGCACATGCACATTGATTCCTATGGGCACCATTGGACTATTATTGCAGAATTACATTATTGTCACAAATTTTTTATGCTCAAGATTCAGTGCCCCCCCCCCCCTCTCTCTCTCTCTCTCTCTCTCTCTCTCTCTCTCTCTCTCTCTCTCTCTCTTCCCCCCCCCCCTCCCCCTCGCTCTCGCTCTCCAACTGAAACTGTTTCATGGCTGGCAAGAAGCAAGCTTCAATGTGATGAATTAACTCAAGAACTTTTTTTACCTCGTAACATGTAGGAGATAAAAGTCTATGTTACTCACTGTCATCGAATACAGCATTCTGAAACACTTTTATTTATAGAATTACACAATAAGTAAATCATTCTTTTGCAACAACATTCTTAGATAAGATTTTCTCAGTCTTTTTGTCATGTCAGGATACAGACACACCTTCAGCTTTTGGTGACTTCCTTCTTAATCAGTGCATGGCGGTGGCTATCTTAATTAATCCTGTGGCAGTATTTTAGTAACAGTTAAATATAGAAGACCACTTCAGTATTATTATAGGAGGCAGCTCCTGGTGATGAAAAGAATTTGACAGCAAGTTTTCTCTCTGAAAGCTGAAGAGACAAGTAATCCTAATACGATTCTCTATGAATTTCCTTTACATTTTCATATGATTAGTTCTTACTTAGGAGCAGTTATTTAGATTTTGTGGCTTAGCAGTTGGATCTGGACAAACACAATACAAAAGCTGTGGTGTGGTAAGTAAAAGGACGCTCATGTTGAGACTGCCCTGGTTATGACATTTGCATGGAATGTTATCCTTTGCCAGATAAGTGCAGCATTCTCTTTCTGAAGTTTTGAGGACACGTAATTTCATTTAGTCTGCAACCATTTAGCTATTAGAAACAGAGCAAGAGGCACCTATGATCTACTTCATGGATTGTGTCGGTTGACTGTGAGGACATAATTTTGGTAAACAGAATGGAATATGACTGCATGAGATACCTACATTTGTATTTTATCACGTGGCTTATGCAAAAACAATGAATGCGTGTTTTACTGGTTGAGGAGCAGAGGCAGTTGAGTGTTTTGTAGTATGTTGGAATCAAATGTGTGAATTGACTGGATTTTAGAAACAAACGGGTACTAATTTTTTTTTTTGTGCATTTGTAATAAATGACATGTTTTGGGCAGAGATTTCCTGGTGTAAACAATGAAATGTAATTAGTTTTAGAAAAATATGAAATGCCAAATGTTAACAAGAAATTTAATTTGATTTTGTGTCAGAACTAATACATATCCTTTCATAGCAAAAATAACTGACAATTTGTTCCTTATTCAGACATTCACGAACCAAAATGTCAGTATAAATGGTATTTTCTCTACCATCATGTATGTAACACATTACCTCATTAGTAAAGTAATAAGAAGTTAGGAGCTGTTTTATAATGGGAGTTCAATTCCTTAAAGGACTTGTGGTTTACTTGTTTCTTACTACTGAGCTTTATTGGTGTCCAACAGTAGTTGTGTATCTTATCATCTGTACACATATCTGAACAGTTCAAGTACGTAGTGATGGATGCGTGGTTTTAATTTGGTCGTTCCCTATGTTCTCACAACAGGCTGTTCCCTCTCATCCTGTGGCCTGAGTGCTCCTGTTTCATGATGTGAGTTACACGCATGTATGTCACAATTTCCAGCTAATGTGCCTTTTTACAAGCAAGTCCCTTGTCATCCTTCTCCAACCGATTCCTGTTTCCTCCCTGAAGAAATGTAGTCTAGAAGCTAGAGTAATTTTACACATTTTTCTGTGCGACGATTGACAGTATTGATTTTTCATCTCTTGAAGATAAGTACAGGCCAATATTTCTACCTCACAATTTAAACAAAATAGTCAGGACATGTAATAAATGCAACCCATTCCCACTTATATGACAACCTTAGGGCATTCATGGAGTGCCAAAAGCAAAAATGTGCTGTATTTGCTGTCGGGCATTGTAGGGCTACATTTGTTCTTGTGACTTTTTTTCAAAGGGACCTTGCATGTCCTTCTACACTCTAACAGAAACACATCTTGCTATAGCAAAGAATATGAAAAGTGAAACTGAGTGAGGCACATTTGTCAAAATCGTAATTTTTGCATATATACGATAGAGGGATGACACGTCGATACAGTGTTGCTCTTTGATCCAACATACACAATGAGTTCCTTATTTCACACTGTATACTTCCTAAAAAATACCAAATACCACCTAATGCAACATTCCTTGGATACCTGCAACAGGGAAAATGAGATAATGAGAAATTGAGTTAAGTGTTGTTATCATGGCACTACTCAGTAGTAGATCTATGCCTAATACAGCTGATGCCAAGGAATTTGCAGTCCGCAAATTAATTTCGAAAAATTTGGTACAGCTGTGGACCATGAACGTCCTTTCAGACGTGTGCAAGTTTAACATCTTATTTATCCCATACCTAAAAAATATTTCTCTCATATTCAGAATTAACTGTTGTAAACTATTAAATAAGAATGGGTTTTAACTTTTTCCTGGCTGGGTCAGGTATGGAAGAGAACTAGCAAGGAGATATACACTCTTGGTGACAATGTATAGTTGCTTCCAGTACCCTAGCTCCCAGGTAAAGGCTTGGGTTAAAATTTTAAGCACTCAGCATAAAAAAAGGTAAGTGTAAAGTCTGGTGTCTACCTGAAGGTCATGCAATTTTTGTGGGCAATAAAATTTTGCTTCTTGATTTATCAGTTTAAAGTATTTTGAAAGTGATCTTGTTTATTGATATTTTAACATTGAAAATTAACTATGTACTTCATATGAACCAGTTTGTCACACAAGTTCAGTAAGAAAAACTACCTCAAAAGGAATATAATAGAGGGAAACATTCCACGTGGGAAAAATATAAATAAAAAACAAAGATGCTGTGACTTACCAAACGAGAGAGTGCTGGTAGATAGAGACAATAAAACACACACACACACACACCCATCCGCACATATACAGCTGTATATATGCGGGTGTGTGTGTGTGTGTGTGTGTGTGTGTGTGTGTGTGTGTGTGTGTCTATCTACCAGCGCTTTCTCGTTTGGTAAGTCACAGCATCTTTGCTTTTTATTTATATCTCAAAAGGAATACTTACATGAAAAGTCATACCTCACTAAGAGGAAACAAAGGGTGTCGGTGCAAGGGACTAGTGAATTAAGTCATCATCAGAATGGGAAGAAATTACATGTGGTGTCCCACAAGGATCCATCTTAGGGCCATTGCTTTTTCTTGTGTACATTAATGATCTCTCATCAGTTACACTGCCAGAAGCAGAGTTCGTTTTGTTTGCAGATGACACAAGTATTGCAATAAATAGTATGTCAAGTGTAGTTCTAGAAATATATGCTAATGACATTTTCATGGATATTAATAAATGGTTTAAAGCCAACTCACTGACATTAAACTTCGATAAGACTCACTATATGCAATTCAGAACCTGTAAGAGGTTTCCACCCAGCATATGCATAAAATATGAAGAAGAGCAGATAGAAGAGGTTGACAGTCTTAAATTCCTGGGATTGCAACTTGATAATAAATTCAGTTGGGAAGAGCACACCACAGAACTGCAGAAACGCCTTAACAAATCTGTATTTGCAATTCGAGTGTTAGCAGACATAGGCAACATAAAAATGAAAAAGCTTGCATGCTTTGCCTACTTTCATTCCATAATGTCATATGGTATAATATTTTGGGGTAACTCTTAAACTCAAACAAAAATTTTCAGAGTCCAAAAGCATGTAATATGTATTATTTGTGGAGTAAATTCACGGACATCCTGTAGAAACCTCTTCAAAGAACTGGGTATACTAACTACTGCCTCTCAGTATATTTACTCATTAATGAAATTTGTCTTAAACAATATATATCTTTTTCCAACAAACAGCTCAGTTCATACATACAATACCAGGAACAAAAATGATCTGCACAAGGACTTAAAAGCACTTACTTTAGTTCAAAAAGGGGTCCACTACTCAGGAACACTCATCTTCAATAATTTGCCAGTAAACATAAAAAATTTACTTACAAATAAAGATCAGTTTAAAAGGAGCCTGAAAGGCTTACTAGCGGCCAACTCCTCCTACTCCATTGACAAATTTTTTAATAGAAACAAATGATATATAGTATATACTCATACTATTAGTATTGTTATATTTCATCTTTGAAAAAGATGTATTGTATATACTCATACTATTAGTATCATTATTTCAGCTGTTTAAAAAAACAAAAATTCCTCATCCACAAGGATCTCAGCACAGATCTATGGAACAAAAAACTAATATAATATAATCTAACTTTGGACAACCACAAACTTCTGTTTTCATAAGATACAATAATCAACTTTCAGCTAACTGTGCACACTGCACAGTATGCATGCCATTTTGGCATGATCACATCACCAAAGATATTAGAGGGCACTACAGGAATTGTGAACCGTCTGCAAACAAAGAAGTATAAACTGTGTGTCACTGCACACAATAAAAATAAAACATGTATCAGTGAGGCATACGTTATTATTGTATATCCCAAAATTTATGATTTTATTTTCTTTCATATAATTTAGATGTTAGTATCAGGATCTCAAATTTTTTATATTTCTGTATTCTAACCATACAAAATGTTTCCATAAACTCTGAAAAGAAAAACTTCAACAATTGGAAAAGTAGCTCAAAAACACCCATCTCCCATATAAAACCTGAGAATCGCACATTGGATGCATCAACTGGAAAAATTGACACTGAAAGATTCAGTTTAAATCAAATGGCTCAAACCTGGATTTCTTACAAGGCAATGGCACACTACCCCCACGTGCGGTCAGCAATGTGATGTTCAAACCGGTCTTTGGGATGATGACAGATTTACATTACTTTATGGCAACTTCACCTTCAACATTGGATTCATTTGTGCATATGATATATGCAGCACCAAGAGACTAATTTCAAAAATACAACCTGTAAGCCGATCACAAAATTCATTAGGTCACTAAGAAGTGTGTATCCTGTGATCTATGACGTGAAGCAGACAAAAGGGGATACAGATGCTAAAAAATCAGTGTGTCAAAAGGTCCAAAATGGCTAAGTGAGAAATACTGTGAGCAGTTACAATAAGCTATCAGTCGAACTTTCAGTCATAATGAGTGATTTTAAATTCCTCTGCTGGAAATACTGTCATCCCTGCAGTTAAACAATTTAATGAAGACCTAAAGGATTTTGCTGAGGTGCTCGAGCAACGATCTGAGGATAAATAATAATGTCTATGACCTAAAAGCGCTGTATAAATACACTTTCCAGAACACAAGAGGTCATTAACCTACGACAGGCTGCAGTGTTACAGACAGGAACAACCAGTGCTTTTTTTCTAAAATAAAAAAATATAAAAAAATAAAAAAAAGTTTGAGGGTACTCCGACATTGGATATAATGCAGCGAAAATTACTTATAACTGAAGCATGGGATACCACCCACCTGCTTTTAGCCATGACACCATCAACATGTCTAACTACAAAAAAAAAAAAAAAAAAATGGTATTGGACTCTTCAGTTAACTTTACTACAGCTCAAATGAAGCAGGCGATACTGAGAAATGCCCAAACATACAAGCGGATGTGGTATCGAACACTTCAGTTTACATCACCTCAAATGAAGCATGCGATTCCAATCAAGAAAATGGTATCGTATACTTCAATTGACCCATAATACAACTCAAATGAAACTTCCTGGCTTTTCACTCGCACATGAATTATTGACAGTTTTTGGTTTTTTAGATGCAGGAGAACTAGTAAAATAGTTTGTTGGTATTCTGCTCATCTCTCACCTCCAACTTAACTTACAAGTTGCAATGAAAGACAGGACACATTGTAAAACTTTGCACACAGCCGACAAGAACGGAACAGCAAACACAAATGAATAAACAACAACGAAACAAAGATGCCATTGAATCGCGAAGGATGATGGTAGCAGGACCGTAGTGACATATATCGGCAGCTCGGCGATTGAGCGTACGCATATCCATTTAGCACTACCATCACCCACTATTAGCGGGTGAGGGCACTACACGCTTGTCGAACTGGCTACCAGCGATTCAGTTGTCGAGAACGGTTGCCGCAGCTTCGAAATGCTTGAAACGGGCAATGACATCACTTTTCCCACCAAAAACTGCAGTGGTATCGTTCGTATTGCAATTACTAACACAAAAAAATGAAATAAAAAAATTAACGTCCACGAAATGAATCTTTGGCACTCGTCTAAGTTCTCAACATTGCAAAAAAATTACTTTGTCGACGAAAAAGTTTAGGGGCACGCATCCCCCAGCATTCCCCCAGAAAAACAGCACTGGGAACAACTATCCTCAGTCAGTAGTAGAGGTAAGGACTTTAAACTCTGACA
This sequence comes from Schistocerca nitens, assembly GCF_023898315.1. Taxonomy (NCBI): domain Eukaryota; kingdom Metazoa; phylum Arthropoda; class Insecta; order Orthoptera; family Acrididae; genus Schistocerca; species Schistocerca nitens. The sequence goes on from NC_064625.1 coordinate 144,407,381, forward strand.
ACGGAGTGAGTGATCACAGCCCACTCGTGGCAAAAATCAGACTGCATGCCGGAAGGAAGGAACAAGATTGCAAAATAACCAAACTCAAAAGAAGAAAATTTTAATATACGCTCATTATGGAACAAATCTACAAAACTTTTATATCAGAAACTATGAATAGAGAAAATGAAAGAGAAAGCTGTTAATGCAGACTGCTGACAGAAGCCCACTTACTTATACACTGCCCTAATTTGGCTGCTCTGAGGCAATATCTCAATCCTCCTGACAAACTACTTCGTTTGCGAAGACGATGCCAACCCACGTAACCTGGTGTTACGTTTTGCTCCACAAAGGTGGTTTCTATTCATCCCTGTAAGACAGGGCTTTGTGGTCTTATAAACCACCTGAGGGGCTGCTGGGGCACCCCTCTCCCAGCTCCCGCTCAGATTTGGAGAATGATATGACAGCAGATGAAAACATTAAATGAAATTCTGAAATTGAAAGATATAAATGAGCAATCATGGAATAAATATTTAATAGAGTTTATAAATGTAAAACAACACCAGAAAATGAAGAGGGGTCAGAGATCAGTATACAAATAACTGATAATGTAACTGTTTCACATGCAGAGGTAGAAGAAGCTGTAAATCCATTAAAAGACAGGAAGTCTCCAGGGAAAGATAGGATCCCCAATGAATTACTGAAGTATGGAGGATAACCATTAACTGTACAATTAAGAATGTTGGTGAACAATGTTATAACTGGTAGTAAAATTACAAATGAATGGTGTAGTTGAGACGCCCACTAAACCCGTAGGGCAGAACAGGTGATTAGGACTGTGGAAAGAGCCAAATAAGGTGTCCGTCAGGTTCACTCAAAATTGGAATTGATTGTAATTTAGTAACACCTTTAAACCAAAACAGCACATAGCCGAACCTTTAGAACTAGGAGTTTCAAAAAGGCAATTATTTCACGGCTGAAGGCCTCCAAACCAGAAATCTTAAAGCAACAAGATAAATCTCAAGTGGTAAAAACATGCAGTTAAAATTGAAAATAATATATATATATATATATATATATATATATATATATATATATAAAACAGAGGGAAACATTCCACGTGGAAAAATATATCTAAAAAGAAAGATGATGAGACTTACCAAACAAAAGCGCTGGCAGGTCGATAAACACACAAACAAACACAAATATACACACAAAATTCAAGCTTTCGCAACAAACTGTTGCCTCATCAGGAAAGAGGGGAAGGAGAGGGAAAGACGAAAGGATGTGGGTTTTAAGGGAGAGGATAAGGAGTCATTCCAATCCCGGGAGCGGAAAGACTTACCTTAGGGGGAAAAAAGGACAGGTATACACTCGCACACACACACATATCCATCCACACATACAGACACAAGCAGACATATTTGTCTTTAAATATGTCTGCTTGTGTCTGTATGTGTGGATGGATATGTGTGTGTGTGTGCGAGTGTATACCTGTCCTGGCACAGCCTCGCCTGTTAGGCTCCCCACCTCGTCGCATACGTCAACATGGGGTCCTCCCCACGGCGGGCGGAAGCCTTATAACACAACCGTACGCCGATTTGCGGGGGAGGAATGTGGTGTCACCGCCAGACACCACACTTGCTAGGTGGTAGCCTTTAAATCGGCCGCGGTCCATTAGTATACGTCGGACCCGCGTGTCGCCACTGTCAGTGATGGCAGACCGAGCGCCGCCACACGGCAGGTCTAGAGAGACTTACTAGCACTCGCCCCAGTTGTACAGCCGACGTTCATAGCAGTGGTTCACTGACAAATTACGCTCTCATCTGCCGAGACGATAGTTAGCATAGCCTTCAGCTACGTCATTTGCTACGACCTAGCAAGGCGCCATTACCAGTTACATTGAGCTTATTATAAAACCTGTACCGTCAAGAGCGATGTACACCGATTGTGGATTAAAGTTAAGTATTACATCATTTACGTACTTTTATTTGCAATTCTCAAGACATTGTCCTGTTCCAGACCTCACGCCAGTCTGCGTGTAATTAAACACGTGCATTTCGGCCTCCTCTAGCAACACGGTGTTGGCCCTTCTGCCAACACTTCAGGCGAAGTCGTGGCAAGCGTGGAGTACGATTTTGCGGTGCCTGTGTTGTTAATGTTCTGCATATGTGTTCAAACAGTGGCGTTTTTGATTCTCCCAAACAATGATGTTTCCGAGAAGTTACGAGTCTTGTGCCGAGACTGGCTGACAGAAGCAAACCGAGCAGCTGCCATGACGGTTTAAGTAATTGCAAAGCTGACGTGCCACATTTGGTGGTTTTCGTATTTATACCTGCGTATTATGAATATATGCAAATAAAGTGGTACACCACATTAAAAATTTGTCCAAACGAGATAATTGCTAGTATAGAATGTTGGGAACTGTGACATCATTGGCTAGACATGTCACCTGACATTGTGCTGTTCACGAACATGAGATATGTTACAGTTCTGGAGACAACCTCATGAATCCATGGATCCTGCATGTCAGCAGGGGACTGTTCAAGCTGATGGAGGCTCTGTAATGGTGTGGGGCGTGTGCAGATGGAGTGATATGGGATCCGTGATACGTCTAGATACGACTCTGACAGGTGAGACGTACATAAGCATCCTGTCTGATCATCTGCATCTATTCATTTCCATTGTGGAGTCCGACGGACTTGGGCAACTCCAGCACGACAATGCGACACCCATAGTTCGAGAATTGCTACAGAGTGGCTCCAGGAACACTCTTCTGAGTTTAAACACTTTCGCTGTCACCAAACTTCCCGGACAGTAACATTATTGAGCATATCTGGGATGCCTTGCTACGTGCTGTTCAGGAGAGATCTCCACTCTCTCGTACTCTTACGGATTCATGTACAGTCCTGCAGGATTCCTGGTGTCAGTTCCCTCCAGCACTACTTCAGACATTAGTGAGGTCCATGCCACGTCGCGTTGTGGCACTTTTGCGTGCTTGCGGGAACCACACACGATATTAGGCAGGTGTACCAGTTTCTTTGGCTCTTCAATGTATAAGCACCGTCATGTAGACAAGGGATTAGTCTGCCACGGTGCCTTCCCAATTTGAGTGCGGTAAATGGGGAAATGTGAACTATGGCGTCGTTATCACCAAAGGCGTGCAAAGGACGAATATACTATTATCCTTTTCTTGGCTGCAGAACGACGAACACCTGCACATAACTATTGTTGAATGAATACTTTGTGTGGGAATGTATGCTTGTCGAAAGCCACCATTGTGGAATGGTGCGCTAAGGTCCGTGCCGGTCGCGATCCGACACAAAAAGACTGGAGACTAGAAATCTACTCTGTAGGAATCAGCATGGGTTTCGAAAAAGACGATCGTGTGAAACCCAGCTCGCGCTAGTCGTCCACGAGACTCAGGGGGCCATAGACACGGGTTCCCAGGTAGATGCCGTGTTTCTTGACTTCCGCAAGGTGTTCGATACAGTTCCCCACAGTCGTTTAATGAACAAATTAAGAGCATATGGACTATCAGACCAATTGTGTGATTGGATTGAAGAGTTCCTAGATAACAGAACGCAGCATGTCATTCTCAATGGAGAGAAGTTGAAAGGTGGCTACACTGAGCCACAGCGCCAGAGATCGCGCCAGAGAGTATTATTCAGCCGCCTCCACTGGCAGTGCTTGTCGAGAACTCGTAGTAGTCTGTGCTTGCTGAGATGTCGTAGTGAAAAGTTCTTGTGGAGATGTTGTAGTAGTGAGTGCTTGTTCCATGTTTTATGCAGTTGTTTGATGGGCTATACAGCAGATGTTGTTCCAATGGAGATATTGTAATGATTAGAGTGCTTTTCGTCAATATATATGAAGGTAACAAAACTCCCTTTTTTTTTCATTATTTCAATGTCTTGAATAATGCGTCATTACAGGTTCAGTCAACAAGGCATCTGGCTTGTGTTCTTGGATTAGAGTGTAATTCTGGTTTTTTTGCGTAATTATGGTATTTCTATTTTCTTTAATTACTTCAGTATAAATGATATTTAAAATTTCTTGTGTTATTGAAGAAGAACCGTGCCAGATGCGTACGTTGAATCACACTTCCACACACAGAACAGTTATACTTGTGCTTTGGTTTCGTAGGTTTTATAGTTGCTGGGGACTTAATTAATTAATTGTGTTAACGGAAATTTCTTTCATTCTTTGTTGTTGTTCTATGCAGTCAGATTGCGTACAAATATTAGTCAGGGCCAACCGTTTACGAGACTTCGTAATCGGACATACAGCTACTGAAAATTAAAATTATTTTCATTTATATAATTAAGCCCCCATGCAAAGTCTTCGCAAGTAAGAGTGATTTCAGGTGTGCCGCAGGGGAGTGTCGTAGGACCGTTGCTGTTCACAATATACATAAATGACCTGGTGGATGACATCGGAAGTTCACTGAGGCTTTTTGCGGATGATGCTGTGGTATATCGAGAGGTTGTAACAATGGAAAATTGTACTGAAATGCAGGAGGATCTGCAACGAATTGACGCATGGTGCAGGGAATGGCACTTGAATCTCAATGTAGACAGGTGTAATGTTATGCGAATACATAGAAAGAAAGATCCCTTATCATTTAGCTACAATATAGCAGGTCAGCAACTGGAAGCAGTTAATTCCATAAATTATCTGAGGTCCGCAGCTTGTGGTCGTGCGGTAGCGTTCTCGCTTCCCGCGCCCGGGTTCCCGGGTTCGATTCCCGGCGGGGTCACGGATTTTCTCTGCCTCGTGATGATTGGGTGTTGTGTGATCTCCTTAGGTTAGTTAGGTTTAAGTAGTTCTAAGTTCTAGGGGACCGATGACCATAGCTGTTAAGTCCCATAGTGCTCAGAGCCATTTGAACCATTTTGAATTATCTGGGAGTATGCATTAGGAGTGATTTAAAATGGAATGATCATATAAAGTTGATCGTCGGTAAAGCAGATGCCAGACTGAGATTCATTCGAAGAATCCTAAGGAAACGCAATCCGAAAACAAAGGAAGTAGCTTACAGTACGCTTGTTCGCCCACTGCTTGAATACTGCTCTGCAGTGTGGGATCCGTACAAGATAGGGTTGATAGAAGAGATAGAGAAGATCCAACGGAGCAGCGCGCTCCGTTACAGGATCATTTAGTAATTGCGAAAGCGTTGCGGAGATGATAGATAAACTCCAGTGGGAGACTCTGCAGCTCGGTACGGGCTTTTGTTGAAGTTTCGAGAACATACCTTCACCGAGGAGTCAAGCGGTATATTGCTCCCTCCTACGTACAAATGGTTCAAATGGCTCTGAGCACTATGGGACTCAACTGCTGACGTCATTAGTCCCCTAGAACCTAGAACTAGTTAAACCTAACTAACCTAAGGACATCACAAACATCCATGCCCTAGGCAGTATTCGAACCTGCGACCGTAGCGGTCTTGCGGTTCCAGACTGCAGCGCCTTTAACCGCACGGCCACTTCGGCCGGCCCCTCCTACGTATATCTCGCGAAGAGACCATGAGGATAAAATCAGAGAGATTAGAGCCCACACAGAGGCATACCGACAATCCTTCTTTCCACGATCAATACGAAACTGGAATAGAAGGAAGAACCGATAGAGGTACTCAAGGTACCCTCCGCCACAGACCGTCAGGTGGCTTGCTGAGTATGGATGTAGATGTAGATGTAGAAGAAGCTGGTCGATATGGGAGGCCAGCGCCATGCGTCACTGACAACAACGAGTGGACGGTTGCTGCTGCGATCAGGGTGTGCAGCTGAGGCGAAACGTCCGGGAAACTGCGACGAGCTGTGCTGCTGCGTCGTGATGACGCAGTCCCTGTGTCGTATCGCAAACGTTACGCCAACTGGAGCGACACACACTCGAACAACCGCCCTGTTGTTGTTGTTGTGGTCTTCAGTCCTGAGACTGGTTTGATGCAGCTCTCCATGCTACTCTATCCTGTGTAAGCTCCTTCATCTCCTAGTACCTACTGCAACCTCCATCCTTCTGAATCTGCTTAGTGTATTCATCTCTTGGTCTCCCTCTACGTTTTTTACCCTCCACGCTGCCCTCGAATGCTAAATTTGTGAGCCCTTGATGCCTCAGAACATGTCGTACCAACTGGATCCCTTCTTCTAGTCGAGTCGTGCCACGAACTCCTCCCCAATCCTATTCAATACCTCCTCATTAGTTACGTGATCCACCCATCTAATCTTCAACATTCTTCTGTAGCACCACATTTCGAAAGCTTCTATTCTCTTCTTGTCCAAACTATTTATTGTCAATGTTTCACTTCCATACATGGCTACACTCCATACAAATACTTTCAGAAACGACTTCCTGACACTTAAATCTATACTCGATGTTAACAAATTTCTCTTCTTCAGAAACGATTTCCTTGCCATTGCCAGTCTACATTTTATATCCTGTCTACTTCGACCATCATCAGTTATTTTACTCCCTAAATAGCAAAACTCCTTTACTACTTTAAGTGTCTCATTTCCTAATCTAATCCCCTCAGCATCACCCGATTTAATTCGACTACATTCCATTACCCTCGTTTTCTTTTGTTGATGTTCATCTTATATCCTCCTTTCAAGAGACTGTCCATTCCGTTCAACTGCTCTTCCAAGTCCTTTGCTGTCTCTGACAGAATTACAATGTCATCGGGGAACCTCAAAGTTTTTATTTCTTCTCTATGGATTTTAATACCTACTCCGAAATTTTCTTTTGTTTCCTTTACTGCTTGCTCAATATACAGATTGAATAACATCGGGGTGAGGCTACAACCCTGTCTCACTCTCTTCCCAACCACTGCTTCCCTTTCATGTCCATCGACTCTTATAACTGCCATCTGGTTTCTGTACAAATTGTAAATAGCCTTTCGCTCCCTGTATTTTCCTCACGTGTTCCAACATTTCTACGGAATCCAAACTGATCTTCCCCGAGGTCGGCTTCTACCAGTTTTTCCACTCGTCTGTAAATAATTCGCCGCCCTATAGTCCTGATTTCTTCCAATGTGATTATCACGCCTTCAGCCCCTTAGAAAAGGCCTTGAAGGGTCGAAGGATCTTTTCGGAAGAGGATGTGCGGCAGGCAGCAGGGCAGGGTGCTGAACCAAAAACTGGTACTTTCCACATGGTGCGTTGGTGACACGACTGCCTCAATAGTCTCGACAGTTTTGCCTTATTGTCTTACCGACTCTGGACGATACGTCCTTCGAACGGAAACTTTGATCGCCCTTTATAATACAGTGCGGCAACGGCCTGGCCGCAGTGGATGCACCGGTTCCCGCGAGATCACCGAGGTTAAGCGCTGTCGGGCGTGGCCGGCACTTAGATGGGTGACCATCCCGCCGCGTTGCGCTGTTGCCATTTTTCGGGGTGCACTCAGCCTCGTGATGCCAATTGAGGAGCTACTCGACAGAACAGTAGCGGCTTTCGTCAAATAGAACCATCATAACGACCGGGAGACCGGTGTGCTGACCCCACGCCCCTCCTATCCGCATCCAGACCTGAAGATGACACGGCGGTCGGATGGTCCCGATGGGCCACTTGTGGCCTGACGGAGTGCTTTTATAGTACAGTACCAAAAGACGGAATTAACCTACATAACTTGAAAGAATAAAGATGTCTGAATTTGTACGCAAGACTGAAAAGCGTGGGGGCAGAGCACTCAACCCTGATTAAAGCCCCAACTTTCCTTAGCATTAGTCCAAAACTTTCAACGCATTATTATGTAGTATTCTGCCTAGTGGCAGGTCCATGTCTTCGTACGGAGAATTTCTGATTCCACTTTTCCCTGTCTTCAGCTTCTTCCTTCAGTCTGTTGTATCTCCTTTCATCTTTCATGTCGTCCAGATGTTGAATTCTTCTTCTTCCTCGTCTTGCGTTTCCTCCGAGTTTCCCTTCGATGACATCATGCATGAGTCCCTCGTGTCTAAGTACATGTCCAATCCAGTTGGCCTTTCTCTGAAGAATTGTACGCACAATACAGGGTTATTACAAATGATTGAAGCGATTTCACAGCTCTACAATAACTTTATTATTTGAGATATTTTCACAATGCTTTGCACAGACATACAAAAACTCAAAAAAAGTTTTTTTAGGCATTCACAAATGTTCTATATGTGCCCCTTTAGTGACCCGGCAGACATCAAGCCGATAATCAAGTTCCTCCCACACTCGGCGCAGCATGTCCCCATCAATGAGTTCGAAAGCATCGTTGATGCGAGCTCGCAGTTCTGGCACGTTTCTTGGTAGAGGAGGTTTAAACACTGAATCTTTCACATAACCCCACAGAAAGAAATCGCATGGGGTTAAGTCGGGAGCGCGTGGAGGCCATGACATGAATTGCTGATCATGATCTCCATCACGACCGATCCATCGGTTTTCCAATCTCCTGTTTAACAAATGCCGAACATCATGATGGAAGTGCGGTGGAGCACCATCCTGTTGAAAGATGAAGTCGGCACTGTCGGTCTCCAGTTGTGGCATGAGCCAATTTTCCAGCATGTCCAGATACACGTGTCCTGTAACCTTTTTTTCGCAGAAGAAAAAGGGGCCGTAAACTTTAAACCGTGAGATTGCACAAAACACGTTAACTTTTGGTGAATTGCGAATTTGCTGCACGAATGCGTGAGGATTCTCTACCGCCCAGATTCGCACATTGTGTCTGTTCACTTCACAATTAAGAAAAAATGTTGCTTCATCACTGAAAACAAGTTTCGCACTGAACGCATCCTCTTCCATGAGCTGTTGCAACCGCGCCGAAAATTCAAAGCGTTTGACTTTGTCATCGGGTGTCAGGGCTTGTAGCAATTGTAAACGGTAACGCTTCTGCTTTAGCCTTTTCCGTAAGATTTTCCAAACCGTTGGCTGTGTTACATTTAGCTCCCTGCTTGCTTTATTCGTCGACTTCCGCGGGCTACGCGTGAAACTTGCCCGCACGCGTTCAACCGTTTCTTCGCTCACTGCAGGCCGACCCGTTGATTTCCCTTTACAGAGGCATCCAGAAGCTTTAAACTGCGCATACCATCGCCGAATGGAGTTAGCAGTTGGTGGATCTTTGTTGAACTTCGTCCTGAAGTGTCGTTGCAATGTTCTGACTGACTGATGTGAGTGCATTTCAAGCACGACATACGCTTTCTCGGCTCCTGTCGCCATTTTGTCTCACTGCGCTCTCGAGCGCTCTGAAGGCATAAACCTGAAGTGCGGCTTCAGCCGAACAAAACTTTATGAGTTTTTCTACGTATCTGTAGTGTGTCGTGACCATATGTCAATGAATGGAGCTACAGTGAATTTATGAAATCGCTTCAATCATTTGTAATAGCCCTGTACTTCTCCTCTCTCCTACTCTTCGCAGTACATCGTCATTTTTATGCTATCTGTCCACTTGATCTTTTCCATTCTCCTCCAGCACCACATTTCAAAGCTCTCTAAGTATTTTTTCTCCTTTTTTCTCATGGTCCATGTCTCTGCTCCATGCAGTGCAATGCTCCAAATGTAGCACTTTAGCAGATTTTTCCGCAATGCCAAACTCAACTTGCTGGTCAGCAGAGTCTTCTTTTTGTTGAAAGCAGCTTTGGCCATGGCGATTGTTACTTGGTGCAATGGGCATCCTTTGTGATAAAACTTACCAGGTACTTGAAATGATTCACATTTTCAGTTCGATTGTCAACAGTTATCTTCAAGTGTTTCTCACGTTTTGATATGCGCATCGCTTTTGATTTTTCGATGTTGATTTTCATGCCGTATTTTATTCCCGTTTCCACCAAATTTTTAATCATGTGTTGCAGCTGTCTCTGATTCTTGGCGAGCACTACCAGGTCGTCTGCATACTTGATGGTGTTGATGAGACGTCCTCCTACTTTGAAGTTTCCGCATCCTTTCAGCGCTTCTCTCGCCAGCATTTCTCGACACAGTTTGAAGAGACTTGGCGACAGACAACATGCTTGTCTCGCTCCTCTTCCTATTTTCACACTGTTCGTTTCTCCATAGTTCAGTCGTACCTTTACCCTTTGCCCCAGGTACAAGTTCCTTACAAGTCTCCGATCTCTCCAGTTGATTCCTATTTCCTTAAGGATGTTCATCAATATATTCCAAGTGACTCTGTCGAAGGCCTTCTGCCAGTCTATAAAACAAGCGCAAACTTCTTCGTTAACGGCCAAAACTCTCTCTGACGATATCCTCATCAGCCCATGGCGTCTCTGGTCCCTTTTCCTTTCCTGAAGCCAAACTGGTCTTCTCCCATCACTTCTTCAATTTTGTTTTCCAACCGTCTATTTAGTATTCTTGCAATGATCTTTGCCACATGCGATATCAGACTAATTGTTCTATAATCACTACACTTCTTGGCTTGCTTTTTCTTCTCAAGAGTAACCATTGTGACGTCCAAAAAGTCTTCAGGCCATTCTCCAGTTTCATAGATTTTGTTTATGAGCTGTGTCAGAACTTTCCAACTTTCATTTCCGATTTCTTTAAGCAAGTCCACTGGTATGTCGTCATCCCCTGTAGCTGTGTTGTTTTCCGCAGGATTCTCATTATAAATGAAGAGAAATTTTAAAAGCGAAATATTAATTACTGACGACCAAAATAACATGAAAAATACTCTGGTTATTACCGACCGTCAACCTTTATGTTAGTGACTGTTTTGATTTTCAGGAAGTGCTCTATCTCAGGAAGTTTGTGATATCCGCAGCGCTATATGCCAAGCACTTCCAGGATTTTATTGAACTGCGTATAAAGGAGATAATGGCAATAAAACATACTCTAAAACGAACAGAAAGAAAAGAAACAAAACGACGCACCACGAGGGAATTATTCGAATGGAACGGAAATCTACATCTACACGGATACCTTGCAAATCACATTTAAGAGCCTGGCAGAGGGTTCATCGAGCCACCTTCACAATTCTCTATTATTCCAACCTCGTATAGCGCAGCGGAAAGAACGAACATCTATATATTTCCGTACTTTCTCTTACTTTATCATGGTGAACGTTTCTCCCTATGTACGAGAGTACGGCGCCAACAAAATGTTTTCGCATTCGAAGGAGAAAGTTGGTGATTGGAATTTCGTGAGAAGATTACTCCGCAACGAGAAACGCCTTTCTTTTAATGATGTCCGTCTCAAATACTGTATCATTTCAGTGACACTCTCTCCCCTATTTCGCGATAATACAAAACACTCTGTCCTTCTTCGAGCTTTCTCGATGCACTCCGTCGATCCTGTCTCGTAAGTATCCCACTCTACACAGCAGTATTCCAAAAAGAGGACGGATAAGCGTATTGTAGGCAGTAGTCTCCTTAGTTCATCTGTTACATTTTCTATGTGTCCTGCCAACAAAATGCAGTCTTTGGTTAGCCCTCCCCACAACATTTTCTGTGTGTTCCTTCCAATTTAAGTTGTTCGTCGTTGTAATTCCTAGGCATTTAGTTGAATTTACGGCCTTTAGATTAGACTGATTTATCGTGAAACCAAAGTTTAAAGGATTCCTTTTAGCACTCATGTGGATGTTCTTACAATTTTTGTTATTTAGGGTCAACGGCCACTTTTCGCACCATTCAGATATCTTTTCTAAATCGTTTTGCAGTTTGTTTTGATCTTATCATGACTTTATTAGTCGATAAACGGCAGCGTCATCTGCAAACAACCTAAGACGGTTGGTTGATTGGATTAAAAATAACACAAGGCCAGAATTGTGAGAATAAAACAAACGAGACTGACAACTGAAAACGGAATGAAAGAAAAAACTCACAAGAACGATGAACGGCAACAAACATGTAAATGGACAAATGGACAAGAAAACCACAGGAACGCAAGAAACGGGATAAAGAGTTTAAAACAACAAAGCAGATAACCATGGCTGGCTGACCATGAGAATAAAAAAGCAGGCAGCCAGCCACTCTGCAACACATTAAAATCTCCACCCTAGAAGCACTAGGGTGGAGGACACAGAGGGACAAAGGACTTGCGCTAAAACTTAGATCAAATGATAAAACCCACCCTCACGCATAAAACATAAAACTAACAAAGTGGGACAGTCCACCAGAATATTGGGCACTGTCAACCGGGCGCCGCATCGACACTCAGGCGGCTTTTCACGGCTCAAGAGCTAACCGTGGGTCACCCAACCGTGGCCAGTGCAGAGCCGGCCTCGGAGACCCCACCCATATGATGTCACCAGGTCTACGCTTTTCGTAAATAAAAAAAGACGGCAACCAAGTGTTGGCGTCTGGAAAAGGCTGTTCAGATGGCAGACTCGAGGGCCAGAAGATTATCAGTGGTAGAGAAATCCTGGCAGAAGTCGCCCCGACATGGAGCCAGTAGGCTATGTGAACCCAGGGCCCAACCCAACCGCCAACACACCATACGTTCCAGCAGCTTACAAACAACTTTGGTGAGGCTGATGGGCCGATTACTATCCACATCGAGCGGGTTTTTACCGGGTCTGAGCACCAGAACGATGGTGCTCTTCCGCCATTGCGATGGTAAGACGCCATTGCACCAGATCCGGTTGAAGATGATGAGATGTCGCTTGTAGTCAGATGAGAGATGTTTGATCACCTGACTATGGATCCAATCCAGCCCAGGCAATGTGGCAATGTGCTAGGGCACTGAGGAGCTCCCACTCTGTAAATGGGGCGTTATAGGGTCCATTGTGGCATGTAGTGAACAATAGGACTTCCATCCGCTGTTTGGGGGTGCGAAAGGCTGGGGGGGGGGGGTAGTTCTCAAACGCAGAGGCTCGAGCATAGTGCGTCGGTACATAACACGCCATTGATGGTAACGCCAGAGACACATGTTGGGGTCTGGTAACCGAAAAGACATGTGATCTTCGTCCAGACTTGGAAAGGTGACGTATGACACCCAATGGTCGACATGTACCTCTTCCAACACTTGTGTTCCCATCGTTCTATAAGCTGGCGTACACGGGCACGGAGCTGCTTAAAGACTATCAGATGCTGTAGGGAATGGTGCCGCTTTTGTCGCTGTAGACCTCGCCGACGCTCTGTAATTGCCTGAGCGACTTCCGGCGACCGCCAAGGGACTGTCTTTCACCAGGAGCACCCTAAAGAGGGAGGGATCGCAGAAACGATTGTGGTAGTCACCTGGTCAACCATCATATCGATGTTAGCGTGTGGGGGAGATTCAGTGGTGACATCAGAGGTGAAAGTTTCCCAGTCCGCCTTTTTTAAAGCCCATCTTGGGTAGGCGTCCGTGGACCCGACGCCGGGGCAATGATAGGAAGATGGGGAAGTGGTAACTACAACACAGGTCATCATGCGCTCTCCAGTGGATAGATGGGAGAAGGCCTGGGCTGCAAATTGATAAATCAATGGCCACACTGAAATGTGTGGCGGCCCCAGTGTTTCAGAGTTCGAACTGAGACAGTAAAGTTTTTACATTCTGCCTCGGCCAGTAAGCACACCACACAATGGGTTATGGGTGTTAAAATCCAAAAGTAGGAAAGGTTTAGTGAGTTGCTCAATCAGTGCAGTTAATACGTTACAGGGTATTGCACCATCTGGAGGAAGATATACATTGCAGACAGTTATTTCCTGCGTCGTCTGTATTCTGACAGCCACAGCTTCAAGAGGGGTTTGAAGGGGCACAGTTGCACTGCAGATTGAGTTTAGGACAAACGCAAACTCCACCTGACACTCAATTATAGTCAGTAAGGTTCCTGTAATATCCCTTATAGCCGTGGAGGGCAGGGGTTTGCATTACTGGGACCAGGTTTCCAGGAAGGCAATGCAGAAAGCAGGTGTAAAGTTTAACAGTTGCTGTAGCTCAGCCAGGCGGTGCAACAAACCGCGGCAATTCCACTGGAGGGTGACATCATCATGAGACTGGGAAGGCATGGAACATTCAGTGAGACTGTTTACGCCTCAGGGTGACTTGCTGCCACCGACTTTTTGCCTGAGCAGTTTATATCCATTGTGTATGAGGGCCCAGCGAGATCTAGGTCCTCAGCGGACGCCAGAATCTCCTCCCCATCCTCAGCTGCAGAGCTTGTAGGTAGTTGTGGTATGGGTTCCACCGCGAGTTCCTTCTTCTTGGGGGTCTTCTTTTTCGATTTCTCTCACTTTTCTTTGGGTTTCCCTGGCTGGGAGGACTTGACTAAATCAGTCTCCGGGACTGAGGATGAGCGTGAAGCCCTATGACCAGCTGCTTTTGAACTCTTCAGCCACTGGTGGGTGTCATCTTTCCAACTAGCAGAAACCTGGGAAGGGAGTGACCCAAGGGACCCTTTCCTAGCTAGAGAAGCCGAAGAAGCCTTACGCTTCTCTGGCTCAGAAGTGGGGACTGAAATCCCCAATGTTTGGGGGGGGGGGGTGTTGCTCCTGAAACAGGTGGTGTGGGAGCTACAGGGAGGGAAGTGCCCCCACCATCAAGGGGGCAGGAGTAGTCTCCCAGTTCTGAGAGGCGACAGGAACTGACAGTGCGACAATTGTTCTCGTAGCGGCGGCATATGTGGAGGTCATAGCCACAGGAAGTAGGCACTCAAATTTCCTCTTAGCCTCAGTGTGTCAGTCGGTACAGGGTCTTGTAGTCCGTGATTTTCCTCTCTTTCTGTTAAATCCTGCAGTCTTGTGAGCAAGGTGAATGATGCTCTCCGCAATTGACAGGTGGGAGGCAGGGCACATGGAATACTGGGATGCGATGGACGTCCACAGTCTCGACAGGTGGGGCTGGAAGTACAGCAGGAAGACATATGGCCAAACTTCCAGCACTTAAAGCACCGCATCGGGGAGGGATATATGGCTTGAATTCACAGCGGTAGACTGTCACTTTGACCTTCTCGGGCAGTGTGTCATCCTCGAAGGCCAAGACGAAGGCACTGGTGGCAACCTGGTTATCCTTTGGGCCCCGATGGATGCGCTGGACGAAATGAACACCCGCGTGGAGCTCGTCGTCAGACTGGAAAAGAAGGTCGCTGTGGAATATAGTACCCTGGACCATATTTAAGCTCTTATGGGGTGTAATGGCAACAGAAACATCCCCCAACTTGCCACAAGCAGTATGCCCGTGACTGGGCAGAGGATGCTGTTTTTATGAAAACTGACCCAGACTGTATTGTGGACAAGTCCTCCACCTCCCCAAAGTTGATCTCCAAAACCTCCACAAAAAACTGAGGCTTCATGAACATGAAAGATTCCCTATCAATTCTCGTACATACGAGGTAATAAGTCAAGTACTACGATCTGTGAAGGATAAACGCCCTCCCCTGTCGACATGTGGTGTGTATATAATTCCATGTACCTGTGGTAAAGTTTATATTGGTACTACCAAAAGAAGCGTAAACACGCGACAGAAAGAGCATAAAAGTCTTTGTCGACTTGGAAAAATAGAAAAATCAGCTGTAGCGGAACATGCTCTTCGACCAGGCAACCACCCCACATCACGATAATTTTAATAGGAAAGAGGAGGCTATGAAACTTAGCGATATATGGACAGTGGCTCTACAAAATTGCTAACAATTTTTATCTTTGACAAGGTGGTAATCGATAGTCAACCTTATCTTTGCTATGGATTATCACTGCTCATCACGTGTCACCTGAACCACGCCCCCCTTTCTCACAAGATATAAGTCGCTCTCAGACACCATGTCACAGAGTGATGTACTTCTCGCAAGTGAGAGACTGTTTGTTTACTCTTAGGACAATGTATCTTTGACTTGTTATATTGTATGTTCTGTGACTATGTAATAAAGTGTTGTTACGGCTGCTAATCGCTGCTCTACTGTGATTCACGACATAAGAGTTTGGTGCCGAAACCCGGGAAAGACTTTGCCCGAGACAATTCCACGATTGTCGTAGTGAACCGAATTCTGGACGCACGTCACGCGGCAGTACTACGACGGGGTTTACTGCAGCGATTTGTTACACCACGCAACAAGCTCTTCGACGACAACCGCCATCATACACAGCTAAGTTCAATTGAATTATCACGCAACATGTTTTGTAGTGCCATTTGTAAAGGCAACTTATTACATTATTGCCGCTGTGTACTGCTATTGTAGCTGTTCGATTAGCGCTTTAACGAATTATCGGATCCTATGCTACGCTTTGTAGATTGTTTATGACTAGTGTTGCCATCTAGCGACCATCAATTGAACTACTTCGACTAGCGATCCAAAGATAACACCTTACTAGGACCAGCTGATCGCTAGCCGACACTGCTTTAAACTTTCGAGTAATCGGACGGAATGGACGTGCCAGACCACAAACCAGAAGCGCAATTACACTCTCTAAAGAGAAAACGTATGAGAGAAAGAGCAAACATTACGCGACTCGTGGCGGAAGTTGCAAGGTTGTCCGACACATCGGAAATCGCGGATTATAAATATTACAATGACAGATTGGGAAGCGTTCTGGACCGCCTCGTTAAATTAGATGAGGATATTCACGAGTTGTTAGACGATGGCGAATACGAAGAAGATGTTCCTAAATGCGAAGATTATATAGACACCGCGAAACTCACAATTTCCCGATTGTCTCACGAAATAGAGAAACAGCTTGCGAAATCGGTAGCAGACATAAAGATTCCCGACAATCCGCCGGCACAATCTGTAACAATGAGTGTTCCCGCAGCTTCAGTAAAACTTCCGCCGATCAAACTTGAGCCTTTTTCAGGCGATATTGAGACATGGGCGCGATTCTGGGAGCAGTTTGAGCAGTCGGTTGACAAAGATCCGACGGTAACTACAATCAATAAACACATTTTTCTTCGCGGCTATCTCTCGGGAGAACCAAAGCATTTAGTGGACGGTATTGCGGTGACGGCCGAGACGTACGCAGAAACGAACAGGATTCTCCGAGCGCGTTATGGCAACAAGGATCGAATAATTCAAGCCCACTTAGATTATCTCGAAGCCATAAAACCAATGAAGCTGTCCTCCCCAGAGGAACTTAATTCAACATTCATTGAATGCCAGCGACGTATTCAAGCTCTCCGGGCACTTGGGGAAGACGTGAACGGATACGGCCGAGTCCTCGCTCCGAAAATTTTACGCGCTTTTCCGGATGACATATGCCGCCGCTGGATAATTCACGCCAAGCGTACAGGAATATCCGAAGGGGACATTTTGCAACTGATGGAGTTTCTGAACGAGGAAGTCGACGGGGCGCTTACCACGCAGAAGGTACGCGGTGAATTTTCAAGCACTTCTAGTAACCTTCCCACAGCGTCCACACTTCACGTACACGCGAAATCTAAAAGATCGACTCCGAAGGATACCAGCGTAAAGGAACCATTCTGCGTCTTTTGTGAATCTGACGGTCATTGGGCGCAAGACTGTAAGAAGATCGTACGCGTTAATGATCGAACAGATAAATTGAAACTAGCAAACAGATGCTTTCTTTGTCTTCAACGTGGCCACAAAGTGTCAAATTGCAAAAAGAAAGAAAAGGCTCGGTGTGTTAACTGTAAAAGACTGCATCATAAGTCCATTTGTGAGGAACGAAAGGATATTAGGGGTCCTGCGGGTCAGACAAACGTTACTTCCGTTGTAAAGGTATCTGTCGCTCCCCACGGTTACACGTACAGGGTGTGGTAGATAAGTAATGAGACTGGCCGCCGCGCGGCGCCCCAGTCGCTCGCAGGGCGGTCTCCACCTGTACGTCACGTGGTGGGGGATCTGAGCTAACAATAGAACCGGTTCGCAGTCGCGTCGGAGCTCTGGTGCGGTGAGGGTCGAGCTTCGTGTATTACGTTGTTTGTGTGCCCGTGACACTTGTGAAAACGCTGAAGATGGATCGCTCGATAGAACAGCGGTATGCAATCAAATTTTGCTTTCACTTGGGCAAAACTGCTTCGGAAACTTTTGCTATGATTACGGAGGCCTACAAAGAAGACTCCCTATCAAGAGCTCAAGTGTTCCGGTGGTTTGATGAATTTAAAAACGGGAGGGAATCCGTTGAAGACATGGAACGATCTGGACGCCCTTCAACGAGTCGTGTGGATGAAACGGTGGCCAAAGTGAAAGAACTCCTGGACTCCGACCGTCGTTTAAGTCTCAAAATGATCGCCGATGAGGTCTCCGTGAATAAATTTACGGTTCACCAAATTGTTACGCAAGATTTGATGATGAGGAAAGTTTGCGCAAAATTGGTTCCCCGAGTGCTCACCGCCGAACAAAAGCAACAACGAGTGGACGTTTGCCGTGAGATGTTGAATGATTTGGAAAATAATCCACACTTTTTAGACAACGTAGTAACAGGCGACGAATCGTGGACATTCCAGTACGACCCGGAGACGAAAGCCCAGAGCTCGGAGTGGCACACACCGGCATCCCCGCGGCCGAAGAAAGCAAGAATGTCAAAGTCCCGCATCAAGACAATGGTGATTGTGTTTTTCGACAAGCGGGGGTTAATTCACAAAGAGTTTGTCCCTCAGGGGAAGACTGTCAATGCCGAATTCTACAAAGAAGTCCTTCAGCGATTGCACAGAGCCGTCAAACGGAAGCGACAGGACCTTGCTCAACGCTGGCGTCTCCACCACGACAACGCTCCGGCGCACACAGCGTTCCTCGTGACCTCCTACTTGACCCGAATTGGAGTTGAAGTTTTGCCACAGCCACCATACAGCCCTGACTTGAGTCCTCCTGATTTCTTCCTATTTCCGAAGGTCAAAAGATGCCTGAAGGGTCATCGTTTCGACGATATTCCGAACATCCAACGTGCTGTCACGAAGGCACTAACTGGGATAACTCAAACGGACTACAGTGGGGCCTATGAAGCTTGGAAAACGCGCTGGCAACGTTGTGTCGACGCCCAAGGCGAGTACTTTGAAGAATATTAACGTTTTGTACAAATTGGATCAATAAATTTGTTTTTCTAGACTGAGTCTCATTACTTATCTACCACACCCTGTACCTTCAGACAGCCCAAGTATGCGTCTCAGGACCTACAGGATTGAGCAGGACAACGCGATGTCTACTGGACGCAGGTAGTCAGCCCAGCTTCATAGCAAAATCGCTGATTGATGATCTGAAACTGCAAACGGTAGGCCGACAAGAACTAACCGTTTGTTCCTTTGAATCAAACCCTACACGCCCACGCCACCGCAGGCTTGTTCAGTTTAGTATGAAGGGGCTTTGGCAGAATTCTTCAGTGCCACTTACTGCCTTCGAAAGTACTCACGTTATTTCTCACCAGCCTTCGGTTCCACAACATATAAAGAGTTTACCGGATGCCCGTAAGATTACGCTAGCAGATCCGAAAACCGATTCAACAGAAGATCTTCCCGTGGAGATTCTTGTAGGAGGCGATTTTTATTGGAAGATAGTGAAGCACAATTCGCCCATACGCATCTCTGAAACCTTAGTGTTAGTTCCTTCTCTGTTTGGCTGGATACTTTAGTGGTAACAAGTCACAAGCCTGTGTGCATGCAACCGTGGTAAATTTTGCTCAGACTGACCGATCTCCTCTGCACTCGGACAATGATTTCAGACGCTTTTGGGACTTGGAAACTATAGGGATTACTGCCGATCAGGATCTACCTGTGAACAACAAGGATACGAGACTTCTTTAAGAGTTTAGAGCATGTTTCTCTATAAAGGATCATCGAGCAGTCGTTACACTTCCCAAAATGCAACATAAAGTGCTTTCGAGTAACAGACCTATCGCGGAAAAACGATTCAAGCACCTCAGGGAAAGATTTCAACGTCAAGAGACATTTAAGCAAATGTATTTCGATCTTATGCTAGACTACATTACGAAGGGGCAAGTAGAGGTCGCTCCCACCCCACTCTCAGGAAAGGAGCTATTTTATCTCCCTCATCATGCAGTGAGGAAGGAGAAATATGGAACCACTAAGTGGAGAATAGTCTTTGACGCCTCATCTCACGAAAACAATGCACCTTCTCTGAATGAGGTATTAGAAGTAGGACCGAACCTGTTACCAGAGATTCTGGAAATTTTACTACGTTTCAGATTATATTCTACGGCTATCGTCGCGGACATCACACAAGCTTTCCTTCAATTAACCTTGAACGAAAAGGACAAAGACTTGGCCAGATTTTTCTGGTTCAAGATTAGCCAGGATCAAACAGGAAATCTTCAAACGACGGACGAACTAACAGAATACCGTTTTAACAGACTCCCATTCGGCCTGACCTGCAGCCCATTCTTACTTTCTGCAACACTAAGAGAACTTGCCGACAAGTGTATGACAGCATTTCCCACCGTAACGCCACTTATAAACAAGACTGCATACATGGACGATTTTGTGATCTCAGTAGAAGGTGATAATTTGGTGATAACTATATACTATGAACTTGTAACCCTAATGAAATTGATCAGTCTTCCCTTATCAAAATGGGCTACCAACTGTGAACAACTCCACACTATCTGGAGGGCAGAAGGGCGAGAACTCCACACCCAGACTCAAGTTTTAGGTGTAGACTGGAACACCGCAGGTGACTACTTCTGTATCGATCCTAGTGAAATCGTCAGAAGGTCGTCAGAAGAGCCAGCCACCAAACGACTCCTTTTACAATGTACGGCTAAATTCTATGACCCACTCGGACTGTTTTCCCCAGTTTCTCTTGTTGGGAAATTGCTATTCCAGGACACATGGTGCCGAGGAATTGGCTGGGATGAACTTATGCCCTGGAACTTAGGGGCACGATGGCGCACTTGTATATGTGACAATGAAGGTAAGCTAGATATCCGTGTCCCTAGATGGATAGCTACAGCTCATGGAAGAGACTCTCAGCTGCACGTATTCTGTGACGCCTCGGAAAAGGCATATGGAGCAGCTTTGTACATTCGTACTGTCTTAGATGATGACGTCGTAACCCATTTAGTCTGTAGCAAGAACAGGCTTGCTCCTATTAAGAAGGTGACATTGCCTCGACTCGAACTTTTAGCAGCAGTATTTGGGACCAGACTATTGTGTTACTTTTGCCGCGCAACAGACTTTAAAATTGCCCGTGCGATACTGTGGACGGATTCTACAATAACACTAAGTTGGATTCGCTGTGATCCTAACAGATGGAAGACCTTCGTTTGTAATTGTGTAACTGAGGTACAAACACACACGACTCCAACGCAATGGAAACACTGCCCAGGACCAGACAATCCTGCTGACCACCTCTCACGTGGACTCCTCGGCTACCAAATGAATTCTTTGGACATTTGGTGGCATGGGCCGCCTTGGCTTACACGCCCCCCTGGCTGGCCAAACAACGATACTCCAACGATGGTACGACTTCCTCCCGAAGAAAAGAGGAAGAAAACGCAGAGCCAAGTTTTGTCGATATCTACGCCAACCAGCCTTTTGAACTTACTTAAATTCAGCTCATACTGGAAGCTCATTCGTATCACAGCATGGACTCTCCGTTTCCTACACAACATTCGTCAGAAGAATAAATCTTCAGGAGAACTTACAGCCACCGAATTATCAGCTGCCAAAATGTATTGGATTCGAGTGGGCCAGAGAGATTCCTTCCCCAACGAATTACATGCACTTCAGAATAACTTACCACTGCCAAGAGAGTCAAAAATCGCATGATACAATCCTTTCCTAGAAGATGGACTGATACGTCTAGGAGGTCGACTGCAGTACACTAGCCTAAATAGGGAACAAAAACATCCTGTACTCCTTGACGGTTCCCACCACTTCACACCATTGGTTATTCGAGAGACACACATCCGCCTTCATCACTTTGGTGTTCGTTCTGTACTATCCGAACTGCGAACCGAATTTTGGATCCTTAGAGCTCGTCAGGCCATCAAAAGAATCCTATTCTCATGCCTCGCATGCAAGATCTTGAAGAGTCCACGAGGGCAACAAATCGAAGCACCGCTGCCACCTGAACGAGTTTCACCTGCCAAACCATTTGCTGTAACCGGAATAGACTTTGCTGGCCCACTATTCATCAAAGTGGGGAAGGAAACGCACAAGTCATATATCACTCTTTTCACATGTGCTACCACACGAGCTGTACACCTCGAACTCTGTACAGACTTGTCAACGGACAAGTTTCTTATGGCACTTCAGCGGTTCGCCGGAAGACGCGGACTACCCCACACGATACATACAGATAACGCGAAAACATTCCACGCCACGAATATGGAATAGCCCAACTTTGGAAGGCATTAACCACCACAAAATCTTATCAGTTCCTCGCCCACCACGGTATTACTTGGAAATTCATTGTCTCCCGTGCGGCTTGGTGGGGAGGATGGTGGGAAAGAATGGTGGGCACTATAAAGCGTTGCCTACGGAAGGTACTGGGACTCGCAAAGCTCACTGAGGAACAACTGAACACCACCTTGATCAGTATTGAAGCCGCGGTGAACTCCAGGCCCATCACACCAGGAGATGATTGTGATGCACTCACACCATCCCATTTTCTGACGGGAGAAAAACTTACGACTATTCCGACGGGACCAGAGCCTTCAGCGAGCACGAATGTAACAAAGGAATTCCGACCGTGACAGCAACTCTGTGACAGTTTTTGGAACCGTTGGGTTAAAGAATACCTATTGGAGCTCCGGAACTACCATGAAGTTAAACGCCCATCGGGACGAGTCATCCCCTTTCGCCCTGGCGACATCGTGCTGATCCAAGAGGACCTTCGTCCGCGACATATGTGGAAGAAGGCCAGGATAGAAAAGGTACTACCAGGAAGAGACGGCAGGGTAAGGACGATAATACTCCGGACACCAGAAGGTCACATCATTAGTCGTCCTGTGCAGCTGGCCGTACCTTTGGAGGTCGACCAGGGTGGGGAGGATGTCACAGAGTGATGTACTTCTCGCAAGTGAGAGACTGTTTGTTTACTCTTAGGACAATGTATCTTGGACTTGCTATATTGTATGTTCTATGACGGCTGCTAATCGCTGCTCTACTGTGATTCACGACACACCCGACCAGTCAGTCGGCAAGACTCAGCGGAGCAGCGCCTCTGAGGAAGTCCAGCGCAGCCTGGACGAAACGTAAGGAGCAGAAAAGTTCTTGGACCACGACCTCACATCCCGGAAAGTATATCAACAGCCATGTCACCCGGTCGTGAAAGCCTTCATTCTACACGCACCCATGCCTGAGGTAGGACTCGAACCTCCGCCGGGACCAGCCAAATAATTACAATTTCAGGAAAATTATATGATTTATTGAAGAGAAAGAGCTTCCCAAACTGAGCACGTTAATAACGCGTTGGTCTACATGCGGCCCTTGTGCGAGCAGTTATTAGGTTTTGCGTTCGTGAATAGAGTTGTTGGATGTCCTCCCGAGAGAAGACATGTCTAGAGGCGTCCACCGGATGGACTGACAACCAGAAGTGAAGGTCTGGGGTGGCATTTCATTTCATGGCAGGAGCCCTTTGGCTGCCAGCTTCACAGCACAGCGGCAGGTTGACGATATTCTACGGCCCGTTTTGTGGCCCTTAATGGCAGGCGATCCTGGATTTAAAGTTAGAGCAAAATAAAGCCTGCCCGCACACGGCGAGAGTGTCTACTACTGTCTCCTTGCTTGCCGAACCATACATTCTACATCTACATCTACATCCATACTCCGCAAGCCACCTGACGGTGTGTGGCGGAGGGTACCCTGAGTACCTCTATCGGTTCTCCCTTCTATTCCAGTCTCGTATTGTTCGTGGAAAGAAGGATTGTCGGTATGCATCTGTGTGGGCTCTAATCTCTCTGATTTTATCCTCATGGTCTCTTCGCGAGATATACGTAGGAGGGAGCAATATACTGTTTGACTCCTCGGTGAAGGTAGGTTCTCGAAACTTTAACAAAAGCCCATACCGAGCTACTGAGCGTCTCTCCTGCAGAGTCTTCCACTGGAGTTTATCTGTCATCTCCGTAACGCTTTCGCCATTACTAAATGATCCTGTAACGAAGCGCGCTGCTCTCCGTTGGATCTTCTCTATCTCTTCTATCAACCCTATCTGGTACGGATCCCTCACTGCTGAGCAGTATTCAAGCAGTGGGCGAGCAAGCGCACTGTAACCTACTTTCTTTGTTTTCGGATTGCATTTCCTTAGGATTCTTCCAATGAATCTCAGTCTGGCATCTGCTTTACCGACGATCAACTTTATGTGGTCATTCCATTTTAAATCACTCCTAATGCATACTCCCAGATAATTTATGGAATTAACTGCTTCCAGTTGCTGACCTGCTATTTTGTAGCTAAATGATAAGGGATCTATCTTTCTATGTATTCGCAGCACATTATACTTGTCTGCATTGAGATTCAATTACCATTCCCTGCACCATGCGTCAATTCGCTGCAGATCCTCCTGCATCTCAGTACAGTTTTCCATTGTTACAACCTCTCGATACACCACAGCATCATCTGCAAAAAGCCTCAGTGAACTTCCGATGTCATCCACCAGGTCATTTATGTATATTGTGAATAGCAATGGTCCTATGACACTCCCCTGCGGCACACCTGTAATCACTCTTACTTCGGAAGACTTCTCTCTATTGAGAATGACATGCTGCGTTCTGTTATCTAGGAACTCCTCAATCCAATCACACAATTGGTATGATAGTCCATATGCTCTTACTTTGTTCATTAAACGACTGTGGGGAACTGTATCGAACGCCTTGCGGAAGTCAAGAAACACGGCATCTACCTGTGAACCGGTGTCTATGGCCCTCTGAGTCTCGTGGACGAATAGCGCGAGCTGGGTTTCACACGACCGTCTTTTTGAAACCCATGCTGATTCCTACAGAGTAGATTTCTAGTCTCCAGAAAAGTCATTATACTCGAACATAATACGTGTTCCAGAATTCTACAACTGATCGACGTTAGAGATACAGGTCTATAGTTCTGCACATCTGTTCGACGTCCCTCCTTGAAAACATTGGTAAGCAAGGTCGCCGTATATCTCCTCGGATGAGAGTGTGCGAAACATTATGGACAGAGCTCTCCAGACATCTCGGGATTTTGACGATCTAACACGCCAATTGGAGAGAATTTGTCACAACAGCTCTGGGGATGAAAATCCATAGATGTGGTGTACCTGTACAAACATACAGGTTATTACAATTTTTGAAAAATTGGGTGATTTATTCAAGAGAAAGAACTTCACAGGCCTAACGAGTGAATAACTCGTTGTTCTACGTCTGGCCCTTATGCGAGCAGTTATTCGGTTTGACATCGATTAACAAAGTTGTTGGATTATTCTGTTTACCTCTGGATCGCGGGGTCCCGGGTACGATTCCCGGCCGGGACGGGGATTTTCTCTGACCAGGGACTGGGTGTTTATGCTGTCCTCATCGTCTCGTAATCATTCGGGAAGTGGCGATACTGGAACTGGAAAGATTGGGCATTTATATGGGCACTGATAACCACGATGCTGCGCACCCCACAAACCAACATCATCATCAATTTTATTAAGCCACTGAGATCTACTTTTGAGAGTAGGGTGTGTGATCGCTACCCATCTCCATCATCGTAGGCTGTACTCGGCATTATTTTGGAGGAAGAATGCTATAAAATTCCCTTGAAAAGAACAGTATTTATTCCGAGACGACTGGAGGTGTTTTGAGTGCACTCAGATTTCATACGCCGTATTAGCTATGGTAATGTTCTGCGTTTTTGGTGTTTGCGTATTTTTGCCCTACCCCATCAAGGTATTTATTTATTTAGCGTATGGCACTACACGCATGGTTTGCACTTATTACATTATGAAATTATATGATAAAATACACTATAAAATACATAAGTGAAGGATACATATTCAGAAAAAATACACTCCTGGAAATTGAAATAAGAACACCGTGAATTCATTGTCCCAGGAAGAGGAAACTTTATTGACACATTCCTGGGGTCAGATACATCACATGATCACACTGACAGAACCACAGGCACATAGACACAGGCAACAGAGCATGCACAATGTCGGCACTAGTACAGCGTATATCCACCTTTCGCAGCAATGCAGGCTGCTATTCTCCCATGGAGACGATCGTAGAGATGCTGGATGTAGTCCTGTGGAACGGCTTGCCATGCCATTTCCACCTGGCGCCTCAGTTGGACCAGCGTTCGTGCTGGACGTGCAGACCGCGTGAGACGACGCTTCATCCAGTCCCAAACATGCTCAATGGGGGACAAATCCGGAGATCTTGCTGGCCAGGGTAGTTGACTTACACCTTCTAGAGCACGTTGGGTGGCACGGGATACATGCGGACGTGCATTGTCCTGTTGGAACAGCAAGTTCCCTTGCCGGTCTAGGAATGGTAGAACGATGGGTTCGATGACGGTTTGGATGTACCGTGCACTATTCAGTGTCCCCTCGACGATCAGCAGTGGTGTACGGCCAGTGTAGGAGATCGCTCCCCACACCATGAGGCCGGGTGTTGGCCCTGTGTGCCTCGGTCGTATGCAGTCCTGATTGTGGCGCTCACCTGCACGGCGCCAAACACGCATACGACCATCATTGGCACCAAGGCAGAAGCGACTCTCATCGCTGAAGACGACACGTCTCCATTCGTCCCTCCATTCACGCTTGTCGCGACACCACTGGAGGCGGGCTGCACGATGTTGGGGCGTGAGCGGAAGACGGCCTAACGGTGTGCGGGACCGTAGCCCAGCTTCATGGAGACGGTTGCGAATGGTCCTCGCCGATACCCCAGGAGCAACAGTGTCCCTAATTTGCTGGGAAGTGGCGGTGCGGTCCCCTACGGCACTGCGTAGGATCCTACGGTCTTGGCGTGCATCCGTGCGTCGCTGCGGTCCGGTCCCAGGTCGACGGGCACGTGCACCTTCCGCCGACCACTGGCGACAACATCGATGTACTGTGGAGACCTCACGCCCCACGTGTTGAGCAATTCGCGGTACGTCCACCCGGCCTCCCGCATGCCCACTATACGCCCTCGCTCAAAGTCCGTCAACTGCACATACGGTTCACGTCCACGCTGTCGCGGCATGCTACCAGTGTTAAAGACTGCGATGGAGCTCCGTATGCCATGGCAAACTGGCTGACACTGACGGCGGCGGTGCAAAAATGCTGCGCAGCTAGCGCCATTCGACGGCCAACACCGCGGTTCCTGGTGTGTCCGCTGTGCCGTGCGTGTGATCATTGCTTGTACAGCCCTCTCGCAGTGTCCGGAGCAAGTATGGTGGGTCTGACACACCGGTGTCAATGTGTTCTTTTTTCCATTTCCAGGAGTGTATATCAACGGCGCCATTGAATGTAGTATGGAGAGATGTGGGGTCGCCACGCCGATCGTATGACCGTTGTTGGCGTTCTTGAGTTCTCTCTCGAGTAGTTGTTCGATTGACATCATGGGGCCGAGTGCACGCCTTTCCTGTCCTACCAGTGAAACATACAGGCAAGGGATTGAAACTGGGTCCTGAGCACAGAGCTACAATGGCCGACTGCAGTGTTGTACAGATAGTCATTTTTATCTCACTCCGTAGGCAAACGGCGCAGGTAGGAGAGTCAATAAATTTGTACGCTATGTTCTCCACCATGCATTGCAAAGCGGCTTGCGTACTATGAATGTACAGTTTTCAGAATGTTTTTATTACAAAGGAATTTTTAACAAAACACTTTACTACATTTGAATGAGTAATTTAGACTATCATCTGTTCAAATCATCATCATTTCATCCCCATCGACACGCAGGTCGCCGAAGTGGCGTCAAATCGAAAGACCTGCACCAGGCGAACGGTGTACCCGACGGGAGGCCCTAGCCACACGACATTTCCATTTCCATTATCAGCATTTTTTTGTCGTCCCTGATTATGAAGAAAGTCAACTCATCTGTCAAAACTCTCTGGAAGCATTGTTGTCTCTTTGGAGTGAGAGAGCTCCATTTCTCCTGAACACGTGCAATAAGCTGGTCTGTTTTGCCTGCGTGAGGTCCTTTTAAGTCTGCACCTTATAGTTTGGCCCACTGGCGCGCTAGAGGGTTTATGTCTGGACTGTTTCCAGAATACTCATCCCAAACAACTGGGAATGTTCTCTTCAGAAGCGCTGTTGTTTGTTTGGCTGTGTGGGCTGTAGCTCCATCTTGTATAAGAACAGCATTGTCTGGGTTTGGGAGAAGACCATTCTGGACTGCTGCAGCATAGACAGGAACAATCATTTCCTGATAATTATTACCACTGACCGTCCGTTCTGCGTCAACCGAATGCCGTTCAGTTTTTCCCTACCTACAGACTGGACTGGCGGGCTCCTGTCAGAAATGTCACAGTTCGTAGTAATTGACGGAAGGTCATCGAGTGAAACGGAAGCAGTTTCCGGCGTTCCCCAAGGAAGTGTTATAGGCCCTGTACTGATCCCGATGTACATAGGCATAGAAGACAATGTGGGCAGTAGTCTTAGATTGTTTGCAGATGATGCTGTCATTTGACTTACGAAGTCATCAGATGACCAAAACTATTTCCAAAATTATTGAACTAGGTATCTGGTGCCAAGAGTGGCAATTGACTGTAAATAATGAAAAACGTGAGGTCATCCATGTGAGTACTAAAAGGTATACGCTAAATTTCAGTTACATGATTAATCACGCAAATCTAAAGGCTGTAAATTCAGCTAAATACTTAAGGATTACAATTATGAATAACGTACACTGTAATGATCACGCAGAGCCCAGCGATCTAAGGCGCTACAGTCATGGACTGTGCAGCTGGTCCCGGCGGAGGTTCGAGTCCTCCTTCTTGCATGGGTATGTGTGTTTGTCCTTAGAATAATTTAGGTTAAGTAGTGTGTAAGCTTAGGGATTGATGACCTTAGCAGTTAAGTCCCATAAGATTTCACACACATTTGAACATTTTTGATCACGCAGACAACGCTGTGGGGAAAGCAAACTAAAGGTGGCCTCTTATTGGCAGAACACTCAGAATGTGCAACAGGTCTACTAAACAGACTGCTCACACTATGTTTGTACGCCCTATTCTGGAATACTGCTGTGTATTGTGGGACCCGTATCAGATAGAATTGACGCAGGACATCGAAAAAGCTCAAAGAAGGGCAGCTCGCTTTGTACTATCGTGGAATAGGGGAGAGATACGCAAACTGTGGTGGCAATCATTAAAATAAAGGCGATTTTCGTTGTGGCAAGATCTTATGAAATTTCAATCACCTACTTTGTCCCAAGACGAAATATTTTGTCTTCGCCCACTTACATAGGGAGAAATGATCATAATAATTAAATAAGAAAAATCAGAGCTTGCACTGAAAGATTTAAGAGTTCGTTTTTCCCGCGCGCTGTTCGAGAGTGGAACGGTAGATTGAAGGTGGTTCGATGAACCCTCTGCCAGGCACTTAATTGTGAATTACAGATTACTCACGTAGATGTAGATGTGGATGACACCAGCGACCATTGTCTTTAATCCTTGCTTTGATCTGTGGCCTGGGGAAATTTTGTCTGGTTCATTTGTACGGATCCGCTTTTGACACTCTTCCCCACAAGCTACTGCTAATCTGATAGCGTGCCTACGGAGTACCGTCTCAGTTCCGTCACAGCTATTTGTCAATAAATAGTTTTCTCCGCGGTAATTCATAATGATCGAACACAGTATACGTTCCAAAATCCTGTTGCAAATCGACGTTAGTGATTCTTATGCTTTGGCCAAAGCTCGTCCGTAAACAAAATGTGCACCATTTTCCTGTTTCTTTCAGGGTTGGCATTGTAGAACTCATGAGCCATCATTGTTTCATAAAATTCCTGATAATCAATAATATTTTTTTCTCACACCGTGGGCTTTGTTGGCAGAACATTAACTTTTTTTCTCCAGGATTGTCCACGAAGTCTTTTACAGTTGTTCTACCAGTGGTCTTCTGTCTTTCCTGGTAGTCATATGAGAAAAATCAGACGTTTGGGAACTGCCCGAGTACCGACGCCACGTTTATTCTTTACCATTTCCTTTCGTTTTTGATTCTGATGCGAAAAAAAAATGTAGCCAAAATCGCATTAATTAATATTTATTATTGACGACCGCTTTCGACAGCTGAAATTGAAGTCTTCTAATCTTGAGCAAATGTTTGGTTATAAATCGTATTCCATAATGTCGACATGGCATGAGTGATAAAACCATAATGAAATACGATTTATAACGAAAAATGTTTTAAGGATCAGAAGATGACAGTTTTAACAGACGAAACCAGGTGTCAATAGTAAATATGAATTAATGCGATCTTGGCTATAAAAACTTTTTCCAATTAAACATAGATAGCTCTTTCCATTTTGTCAGTATGAGAAACTTCAATGTTTTGTGTGACTTTGGTTGGTCGTCCATCTCTGTTACCGTCACTAATATTACCATCACCTTTATCAACCCAAAGCCTAATGATTTATGGATCGTCACCCAATGTTTGAGCACCTGTTGTGTTAGGCAATCCACAGGTATGGAGACATTGTATCTGGGAATGAACATCTTCACATTATGGTTCTATTTTTTAATTACCCTTAAAAAACGATAAACACAAAAAACCACAGCAGTACGAAGACAAAATTACACTACTTGCCATTAAAATTGCTACACCACGAAGATGACGTGCTATAGACGCGAAATTTAACCGACAGGAAGAAGATGCTGTGATATGCAAATGATTAGCTTTTCAGAGCATTCACACAAGGTTGACTCCGGTGGCGATACCTACAACGTGCTGACATGACGAAAGTTTCCAACCGATTTCTCATACACAAACATCAGTTGACCGGCGTTGCCTGGTGAAACGTTGTTGTGATGCCTCGTGTAAGGAGGAGAAATGCGTACCATCACGTTTCCGACTTTGATAAAGGTCGGATTGTAGGCTATCGCGATTGCGGTTTATCGTATCGCGATACTCCTGCTCGCATTGGTCGAAATCCAATGACTGTTAGCAGAATGTGGAATCGGTGGGTTCAGGAGGGTAATACGGAACGCCGTACTGGATTCCAACGGCCTCGTATCACTAGCAGTCGAGATGACAGGCATCTTATCCGCATGGCTGTAACGGATCGTGCCGCCACGTCTCGGACCCTGAGTCAACAGATGGGGACGTTTGCAAGACAACAACCATCTGTACAAACAGTTAGACGACGTTAGCAGCAGCACGGACTATCAGCTCGGAGACGATGGCTGCAGTTACCCTTGACGCTGCATCACAGACAGGAGCGCCTGCGATTGTGTAGTCAACGACGAACCTGGGTGCACGAATGGCAAAATGTCATATTTTCGGATGAATCCAGGTTCTGTTTACAGCATCATGATGGTCGCGTCCGTGTTTGGCGACATCACGGTGAACGCACATTGGATTCGTCATCGCCATACTGGCGTATCACCCGGCGTGATGGTATGGTGTGTCATTGGTTACACGTGTCTGTCACCTGTTGTTCACATTGACGGCACTTTGAACAGTGGACGTTACATTTCAGATGTGTTACGACCCGTGGCTGTACCCTTCATTCGATCCCTGCGAAACCCTACATTTCAACAGGATAATGCACGACTGCATGTTGCAGGTCCTGTACGGGCCTTTCTGGATACAGAAAATGTTTGACTGCTGTCCTTGCCAACACATTCTCCAGATCTCTCACCAATTGAAAACGTCTGGCCAATGGTGGCCGAGCAACTGGCTCGTCACAATACGCCACTCACTACTCTTGATCAACTGTGGCATCGTGTTGAAGCTGTATGGGCAGCTGTACCTGTGCACGCCATCCAAGTTCTGTTTGACTCAATGCTCAGGCGTATGAAGGCCGTTATTATGGCCAGAGGTGGTTGATCTGAGTACTGATTTTTCAGGATCTATGCACCCAAATTGCGTGAAAGTGTAATGACATGTCAGTTCTAGTATAATATATTTGTCCAATGAATATCCGTTTATCATCTGCATTTCTTCGTGATGTAGCAATTTTAATGGCCAGTAGTGTAAAAATTGAAACTTCCTGGCAAATTAAAACTGCGTCGCGGATCGAGACTCGAACTTTGGATCGTTGCCTTTCGCTGTGAAGTGCTCTACCAAATGAGCTGAGTTTGGATAGTAGGAGATGAAGTACTGGCAGAAGGAAAGCTTTGAGGGCGAATAGCTCATTCGGCGCCGGCACGGTAGTTCAACGTGTTCTGTCAGAGAGCTGGCTCTTCTCTGTAATAAAAAAACTGAGTGAAGGGATCAGCAACGAACTTCAATGGATGTCACGTGACGCTCACTATCACCAAAAACAACGAACAATCACGGAAAAAAAGTCGGTAGGGCACTTGTCTGCAAAAGGCAAACATCCCGAGTTCGCGTCTCCATCTGGCATACTGTTTTAATCTGCAAGGAAGTTTCAATGTGTAAATACATTAAACTGAAGAAAGTCAAGGATTTACGAGACTGTGTGTTTTTATCTGTTTAAACAAAAGCTACAGACAACGTTAATTAGGTGAAATCCTAAGAATACGCAAGAACAATATCGAATGACAAACCAGGTAGAGGTGTGTCAAATTTACGAAAGTGATCTGCTTACAAGGGAACCTCCCCATCGCATCCCCTTCAGATTGAGTTATAAGTTGGCACAGTCGATAGGCCGTGAAAAACCGAACACAGATCAATCGAGAAAACAGGAAGAAGTTGTGTAGAACTATGAAAAAAATGAGCAAAATATACAAACTGGGTAGTCCATGCGCAAGGATGATCTGAGCTCAGGAGCGCCGTGGTCTCGTGGTTAGCGTGAGCAGCTGCGAAACGAGAGGTCCTTGGTTCAAGTCTACCCTCGAGAGAAAAGTTTGCTTTCATTGTTTTCGCAAAGTTATGATCTGCCCGTTCGTTCATTGACGTCTCTGTTCACTGTAATAAGTTTAGTGTCTGTGTTTTGCGACCGTACCGCAACACCGTGCGATTAGTAGACGAAAGGACGTGCCTCTCCAATGGGAACCGAAAACATTTGATCGCGAGGTCATGGGTCAACTGATTCCTCCACAGGAAAACACGTCTGATATATTCTATACGACACTGGTGACGGCATGTGCGTCACATGACAGGAATACGTTATCGACCCACCTAACTTGTACACTTGGCGAATGGGTAAAAAGATTCTTCTACCTTGCCCGATTTATGTTTTCTTGTGGATGTGATAATCACTCCCAAAAAAGTGATGAAATGAGTTTGTCACATAAACTGCAACAAATGAATGCAACAGTTTCACAGTCGCACAGCTTTCCCTGTGCTCTGTCAAAACATATGTTTTTAACGTTTTCAAATTTTTCAGTGTGTAGACCATCAAATCCTGCATATGTCCAAGCAAATCTGAATATGTCCTGGAATTTTGGAGAGCGAAGTTGATTATGCGTGAGTGCCTGAACTGTGCTAATTGACACACGATCACTTAAATAGTACTGCTCTGTGTACCTGTGCAGCTTCGCAAAATCATAGAATCTTTTAACAGTTACCTCGCATCGGACGGACGGACAGATAATAATTGTTTGAAAATAAAAAATTAAACTTTTCACACGAGGGAAGACTCGAACCAAGGTCTTCTCGTTCCGCAGCTGCTCACGCTAACCACGGGACCACGGCGCTCCTTAGCTCATGTCGTCCTTGATGTTGCCTATCTTGCACATGGACTACTCAGTTTGTATATTTTGCTTGTTTTTTTTTTTTTTTCACTCAACTTCTTCCTGTTTTCTCGATTGATCTGTGTTCAGTTTTTCAAGGCCTATCCACTGTGCCAACTTATAACCAAACCTGAGGGGGGTGCGACGGGGAGGGTCACTTGTTAAAAGAAATGTGTCAACGTAACAACACTTATCGGTAGCAGCCAAACGGCTACTGAACTGTGTATGCTATGATTCATCAAGAAACACGCACTATCATGAAGTTCATACAGCCAGCCTATCTGCCTATGTAAAGTGGTACTATCTCCACACAGCATCAAACCCTGTTAATAAACAAGCGAGGAACTTTCCATCCACGCTGCAGATCTAGAACGGAGATGACTCGAGCAGCGTATGACGGTAGATGTGAAGGAGTCGCAACGGGATGTCGCACATGTTACAAGCGCTGCTGTGCCCAGTTATCTGTGCTGCAGTGGAACGGAAATGTTGGGAAAGCAGTCGACCTAATCATTGCTGCGGGAGCGTAAGGCGTCTGATACGTACTGTTACGTTCTAAGGCCGTCCCTCGAGGCACGTGGAATACTAACAGCAGAATTTTCCTAGAGTTCCCTTTCAAAAAGCTAACTTGGTATCTATGTCACTGTAATTAATACCAGCGGAAAAACGCTCTGTCGGAGCACAAGAAAAGCGAACAGGGTCATCTTTAAAAGACTCTGAGGTTCAGCTGCCCGCTCTACTCTCCTCAGCATCTTTAAGAATTTTAGCATGCGAACATAATCGTGCTTTTTTTTAAAACCTCACCTCCAACTTCCACAAGTTCCCCTACCTGTAACTCCCTCTCTCTCTCTCTCTCTCTCTCTCTCTCTCTCTCTCTCTCTCTCTCTCTCACACACACACACACACACACACACACACACCACTGCATCGCTGCAACTAGCTCACACCCATCCACTCCCAGCTGCCCTTTCCCACTCACTCATTCAGAACAACGCACTGTCATTATTAGAAAAAATGGCTCTAAGCACTATGGGACTTAACATCTGACGTCATCAGTCCGCTAGACTTAGAGCTACACTACTGGCCATTAAAACTGCGACACCAAGAAGAAATGCAGATGATAAACGGGTATTTATTGGACAAATATATTATACTATAACTGACATGTGATTACATTTTCACGCAATTTGGAGGCATAGATCCTGAGAAATCAGTACCCAGAACAACCACCTCTGGCCCTAACAACGGCCTTGATATGCATGGGCATTGAGTCAAACAGAGCTTGGATGGCGTGTACAGGTACAGCTGCCCATGCAGCTTCAACACGATACCACAGTTCATCAAGAGTACTGACTGGCGTATTTTGACGAGCCAATTGCTCGGCCACCATTGACCAGACGTTTTCAATTCGTGAGAGATCTGGAGAATGTGCTGGCCAGTGCAGCAGTCGAACATTTTCTGTATCCAGAAAGGCCCGTACAGGACCTGCAACATGCAGTCGTGCATTATGCTGCTGAAATGTAGCGTTTCGCAGGGATCGAATGAAGGGTGCAGCCACGGTCGTAACACACGTGAAATGTAACGTCCACTGTTCAAAGTGCCGTCAATGCGAACAACAGGTGACAGACACACTATACCATTACGCCGGGTGATATGCCAGTATGGGGATGACGAATACACGCTTCCAACGTGCGTTCACCGCGATGTCGCCAAACACGGATGTGACCATCATGGTACTGTAAACACAAACTGGATTCAGCCGAAAAAATGTCGTTTTGCCATTTGTGTACCCAGGTTCGTCGTTGAGTACACCATCGCAAACGCTCCTCTGTCATGCAGGCTCAAGAGTAACCGCAGCCGTGGTCTCCGAGCCGATAGTCCATGCTGCTGCAAACGTCGTCGAACTGTTCGTGCAGATGGTTGTTGTCTTGCAAACGTCCCCATCTGTTGACTCAGGGATCGAGACGTGGCTGCACGATCCGTTACAGCCATGCGGATCAGATGCCTGTCATCTCGACTGCTAGTGATACGAGGCCATTGGGATCCAGCACGGCGTTCCGTATTACCCTCCTGAACCCACCGATTCCATATTCTGCTAACAGTCATTGGATCTCGACCAACGCGAGCAGGAGTATCGCGATACGATAAACCGCACAATCCGACCTTTATCAAAGTCGGAAACGTGATGGTACGCATTTCTCCTCCTTACACGAGGCATCACAACAACGTTTCACCAGGCAACGCCGGTCAACTGCTGTTTGTGTATGAGAAACCGGTTGGAAACTTTCCCCATGTCAGCACGTTGTAGGTGTCGTAACCGGCGCCATCCTTGTGTGAATGCTCCGAAAAGGTAATCATTTGCATATCACAGCATCTTCTTCCTGTCGGTTAAATTTCGCGTCTGTAGCACGGCATCTTCGTGGTGTAGGAATTTTAATGGCCAGTAGTGTACTTAAACCTAACTAATCTATGGACATCACAATCATCCACGCCCAGGCCGGATTCGAACCTGCGACCGTATCAGACTGAAGCGCCGGCACTGTCATTATCTCTCTGTGTCTGTCTGTCATTGACTCCTGCGTCACTGCCACAGTCTTTTTCACCCTGTCCTCTGTCACTGTCTCCCTCTTACTGATAGTACGTTATTTATTCCTTCCCACTACTGCTATTTCTTCTCATTGCAACTCTCTCTCTCTTCGCCGTCGTCGTCGTCGTCGTCGTTGTCGTCTTCGTCGTATAGTTTGTCTCATTATCACCGAGGCTCCATACACTACACGCCCATCCGCTCGATACAATTTGAAACGAGACTCGTCCGACCAGGCAACATACGAGGGCTATTCCGAAAGTAAGGTCCGATCGGTCACGAAATGGAAACGACTATGAAAATCCGATAAAGCTTTGCACAGATGTGTTGGGTAGTGTCTCTAGTATAACCCCAGTTAGCATCACGTCGCTCTTCTCATTTCTGAGCTCGCAGTGAGTGCGTAAAGATGTCTAGAAAATAGTGTCTGCCGCCAAGTACGGGGGCCTGGTGAGAAATTTCCCCTGAAGCTATGCAGCTAACATTACATAACTGTCGTGCTGTTTCGTCTTCAAGACAATTCTCAGCCGCATTCTGCAGGGGCAATGAAGATGCTCCTGCATCGGTTTCAAATGGAAATGTGCGATTACCCACAATACAGCCCGTAATTGTCTCCCTCTGAGTTTCAGCTCAGGTCACATGAACCGCTGGTTATGAAGACAACATTTCGGCACAAGACAACGAGCCGTAGGCCAGCGTAGAGAATTGGCGGAGAGCACTGGCGGCTGCCTTCTATAGCGAGGGTATGGGAAAGTTGGTACAACGCTACGATACACGTCTAAGTCGGGTCGGCGACTATGGAGATAAGTAGCTGCAAGGTGTATCTAACTGTTGCAAATAAAACATTTTTGATTTTTACCGTGGTTTCCATTTCGCGACCTATCGGACCTTACTTTCGGAATAGCCCTCGTATTTCCAGTGTCGGTGTTGACGGGCCCAGGCAAGGCGTAAGGCTTTGTGTCGGGCAGTCATCAAGGATACACGAATGTGCCTTCGGCTCCGAAAGCCCATATCGATGAAGTTTCGTCGAATGGTTCGCACGCTGACACTTGCTGATGACCCAGCTCTGAAATCTGCAGCAATTTGCGGAAGGGCTCCACTCCTGTCACGCTGAACGGTTCTCCTTAGTCGTCGTTGGTCCCGTTCTTGCAGAATCTTTTTCCGGCCGCAGCGATGTCGGAGATTTGATGTTTTATCGGGTTCCTGATTTTCACGCTACACTCGTGAAATGGTCGTACGGGGAAATCCCCGCTTCATCGCTACCTCGGAGAGGTTGTGCCCCATCGGTATTGCGCCGACTATAACACCACGCTCAAAGCCA
The DNA here is from genome assembly GCF_023898315.1 of Schistocerca nitens. Taxonomy (NCBI): domain Eukaryota; kingdom Metazoa; phylum Arthropoda; class Insecta; order Orthoptera; family Acrididae; genus Schistocerca; species Schistocerca nitens. The sequence continues at coordinate 144,444,762 of NC_064625.1, forward strand.
GATAAATCTTGATAGCCTGCCAGTGTAGCAGCACTAACCGATCTAACAACTGCGCCAGACAGTTGTCTTATATAGGCGTTGCCGACCGCAGCGCCGTATTCCGTCCTTTCGCATATATTTGTATTTGAATACGCATGCCTATACCAGTCTCTTTGGCGCTTCAGTGTAAATCGGTGTATTATTTGACTGCATTGACTTAGAAGCTTAAAATTTTTGCACTGCCAATGGAGCAATAGACCTTCAAAATGTAAACTTGATGCGTTTACGCATTTCTGAGAAAAACGTTTCTTAATAGTCAGGCAGACGGACAACAAAGCTATGCGTCTACGCATTTCTGAGAAAAAAGTTTCTTAATAGTCAGGCAGACGGACAACAAATCTATCTTTTTTTTTAAAAAAAAAAATCTTTATTCTGCAAATGTGTGATACATAAATAACGCACCACCTAATACATTAGTGGGTCCTAATTGATACTAATACTAGTGCAGCTGTCCGCAGCTCGTGGTTGTGCGGTAGCGTTCTCGCTTCCCGCGCCCGGGTTCGATTCCCGGGGGGGGGGTCAGGGATTTTCTCTGCCTCGTGATGACTGGGTGTTGTGTGATGTCCTTAGGTTAGTTAGGTTTAAGTGGTTCTAAGTTCTAGGGGACTGATGACCATAGATGTTAAGTCCCATAGTGCTCAGAGCCATTTGAACCAGTGCAGCTTTTCTGGTTCTATGAATGTTAGTGCTATTACTACTTCCACTATGGGCACTACTAATATGTCCTACAGTTGACAGTATTTTGCTATGTCTACTACTTATGCTAGTCTACTCTACCTGCAGCATTAAAGGTGCCCCAGCATATACAAACCTACTTTGTTGGCCGTGCCCACCGAGCTAGTCCCCGTGGGCATGCCCCATGCACCGGGCTGGCTCAGAATAGAGAATCGCTGCAGTACTACGCAAAGGTATCTTCTAAGAATAAAATATATGTTTGACCATCAGCTGTTTATTTATTTAAAACGCAAATATCTACCACTTCCAGTCACAGACCATCTTCACGGATTAGGATTAAAACAGTTTAAGCCACACCATCACCTCTGTCGTTACATAAATACTTGGAGCGTGTCATGAACTGCAGTACGCCACACAGGACTTTTGAAGACATGAAGACAAACACACTAACGACAGATATGATGTTGTGGCTTACACTGTTTTAACCCTTATCCGAGAAGATGGTCTGTAACTGAAATTGGTCGCTACTTGTGTTTTAAATACAAAAGCACCTGATGGTTTAACATGAATTTTATACATTACTTGACGGCTGTTAATAACTTCCTTCCAAAAATGTCGATCTTGAAGGGTTCCGTTTTTACAAGTTGAGACACGCAATCCTAAAAAAAGAGAGGGAATTTACAAAATTTATTCGCAACTGCCAATCTTTCTGAGATTACACTTGTAGCTGGGATTCACAATCATAAAAAACTTTTTGAAGGACATCATCTTTACGCCAGTGACTGTTATAAGTTTTTATTACACTGTATTACAATTTCGGCCTTAGGCCATTATCAAGTGCTGATATTACGGCTTTAAGCCATGTCAACGTAATGTAAGTTGAAAGGATTGACGACATACAAATGTGTCAGCTTACATTACATGTCCTTCAAAAAGTTTCTGAGATTACCTGCATTAGGTATGAGATATTACACACTGGTGACACATGAAAATTTGTGCCGGATCGTATTTCCCACTTATCGCGAGAGGTCGCCGTAACAACTTCGGCTATCCGAACAAGCTTCCTGGACCGACCCAAACTTCCATATGGCATACCTAATGTAGCTAGTGTCAGAAAGATTCCACAACCGTGAATAAACGTTATAAATTTAGTACCGTCAAACTGGGTGAGAAAGTGCCATCTATCGGTTATTCTATGGAAGTAAGGCGTTCCGTCTGGTAGCCAAAGGTCCCTAGTGTCTTCAACGATCACTTGGATTCGTTGCCTGGTTTATTTCACCTCGTCACCGCTATCAGTATTTATTTAGACTGGTGACTACTGCATCATTTTTATTGGTAACTGGAGTATACCCGTGACTGTCCTCTGTAGTGTACTTTAACCCATGGGAAGCTAAGCCAGTACATCAATGCTATGGCTATTGCGGAAGATAATTGTGTAGGGACATTTCTACACTGAAGAGCCAAAGAAATTGGTACACCTGCCTAATATCGTTACGGCTTCCGCGAGCACGCAAAAGTGCCGCAAGACGACGCGACATGGACACGACTAATGTCTGAAGTAGTGCTGGAGGGAACTGACAACATGAATTTAGCAGGGCTGTCCATAAATTCCTAAGAGTACGAGATGGTGGAGATCTCTTCTGAACAGCACGTTGCAAGGCATCCTAGATATGCTCAATAATCTCCATGTCTGGTGAGTTTCGTGACCAGCGGAAGTGATTGAACTCAGAAGAGTGTTACTCGTGCCGGTCTGTTGCGATTCTGGACGTGCTGGTTGTCGCATTGTCCTGCTGGAATTGGCCAAATCTGCCAGAATGCACATTGAACATGAATGGCTGCAGGTGATCAGACAGGATGCTTTATGTACGTGTCAATTGTCAGAGTTGTAAACAAGACGTATCAGGGGTCCCTTATCGCTCCAATTGCACACGCTCCCCACCATTACAGAGCCTCCACAAGCTTGTCCCTTGCTGACATGTAGCGTCCATGGATTCATGAGGTTGTCTCCATACCCGCACACGTCCATCCGCTCGATACAGTTTTAAACGAAACTCGTCCGAGCAGGTAACATGTTTCCAGTCATCAACAGTCCACTGTCGGTGTTCACAGGTTCAGACGAGGCGTAAAGCTTAGTGTCGTGTAGTCATCGAGGGTACACGAGTGGCCCTTCTGCTCCGAAAGCCCATATCGATGATTTTTCGTCGAATGGTTCGCACGCTGACGCTTGTTGACGGACCAGTATTCAAATCTGCAGCAATTTGCTGAAGGGTTGCACTTCTGTCACACTGAACAATTCTCTTCAGTTGGTCGTTGGTCTCGTTCTTGCAGGAACCGCAGCTATGTCGGAGATTTGATGTTTTACCGGATTCCTGATATTCACGGTACACTCGTGAAATGGACCTACGAGAAAATCCCCACTTCATCGATACCTCGGGGATGCTGTGTCCCATCGCTCGTGCGCCGACTATAACACCACGTTCAAACTCACTTAACTCTTGATAACCTGCCAATGTAGCAGCAGTAACCGATCTAAGAACTGCTTCACACACTTGTTGTCTTATATAGGGGTTGCCGTCCGCAGCGCCGTGTTCTGCCTGATTACATACCTCTGTATTTGAATACGCATGCCTATACCAGTTTCCTTGGCGCTTCTATGTATAAATTGAATAGTTTCCATACAATGCGTGAAGTTGTGAGAAGTCAGCACTTATGAGGGTGTGTGTGTTTCACTACTTATTTGCCCATTTTTCCTTTCATAGTTCGAGATGTATGTCGTACATAAACAGGAAAGGTCGGAGGACGGTGATAACGTACTTGAATAGATGGTCAGTTATGCCTACCATTGGAAGAAATAACGAATAGGAAGATTTCCATCAGGGAAGGTGCTAAAAAGTGAGTTCATTTTTCATTGGAGCCGTTGTTATTTATTTTTAAAACGTACTTGTAGGTACCTAGATACCTATGTTAGGTGGTAGCTTCTTTATTAGGTGATAGGTAATATTAAGTATGTTCCACTTTCATCTTAAGATCGCCGGCCTATGTGGCCGAGCGGTTCTAGGCGCTTCAGTCCAGAACCGCGCGACTGATATGGTCGCAGGTTCGAATTCTGCCTCGGGCATCGATGTGTGTGATGTCCTTAGGTTAGTTAGGTTTAAGTAGTTCTAAGTTTAGGGGACTGCTGAGCTCAGATGGTAAGTCTCATAGTGCTTAGAGCCATCTTAAGATGGTCGCAGGTTGTGTTCCAAAAATAAACAGCATAGAGACAGAAGTGATGACACTTTCTGCAGGACCTGACCATCATTTTGCATGACAATGCTCAAGCACGTACAGTGCAAGCTGTTACTCATTTGTTTGACTGATGGGGCTGCTAAGTGCTATACCACCTACTGCACTCCCCTGACTTAAGGGGCTCCGGAACGCCCTATACTTGCAATGTTAAAATAACGCTTATAAATTACATCTTTCCTCACAAAGTATTTGAGGTAGGAAGAACTTTTTACAGATTATTTATTGGAATATGGGCTACAACTTAACACAGGGATTTTACAAAATTTTAGTTCAGTTATTAAAGATGATTTTTTTTCAATTGTAATGAAAATTCACAACATTTTTTTGCAATTTTTTATTTATATATTCAAAAATACACAGTTTTTTGGAAAAAGGCTGTGTTAAATTATGCAGAAGGTACTGTGTAATATTTACTGAAAGTTTCAAACAAATATGTTTGGAAGATCCTTAGAAAACATGTAATTAGTATGAGAAAATAAAAGTTTTGGGAATCGAGCGACAAAGATTGGATTAACTTTTTAGTGCATTCCAGGTCCATAGGATGGATTATCTTCATCCTCTGCAAACTCCTCCTCCAGCTTGCTCTTGTTCCTCCTCCTGTTTACTCTTGCTTGTATTTCTAGACTCTTTACAGCCCTGTCTGCAGCCCGAAGGCGTTCCTTGTCTAAAGCAAGCATCGCTCGTACCATGTTAGAACCTATCTTCATTCCCATATTTCTAAATACCTTTGGCTTTCCAACATTTCTCCTTTTCTTAAAAGCCTTCAGAGGATTTCTAATAACTTTACTTTTACTCATTATTATACTTCAACAAAACAGAGACTCAAGAAACAGAATTAATTACGAATATTTTCGAGATAACGACAGAGTAAATAAACATGAAACAATCGACAATCACACCAGCGATATATATTGAACCATCACAGGTTAGCCACAACACATACTTTATCTCACATCACTAAAATGTACCTGATGAACACGGACGTTAATAATAACACCATTTGACAGCAGTTTAACAGCGCCACAGTGGGTCACGCCCATGTAGAACACATTTCAAAAAAAATTTAAAAATAGTTGTAGTCTTCGGAATTGAATAAATTATATATCTATTAAAAGATAATAGTCTGCAGATTCAGAAAACGCAAAAAAGTAAAAATTGAACTTTTCATGATTTTGAGCCTTTCCGGAGCCCCTTAAGCCCTCGTGAGTTCAGCTCGATTTCTAACTTGAAGGAAACACTTCACGGCATTCGCCCCACAACTGCTACAAATTCGTCGCGCAATAGACCGCGCCGCTCGAATTGTCAACACAACTGGCACTGATAAGAGTATCCCACGACTTCCACATCGCTGGCAAAGTTTTATACACAATGCTGGTGATTACTTTGAAGGTCAGTAAAACTTTGAAGCACCTATCTGTTTTGTACGAGTTGTAAATAAATAGTTGCCACTATTAAAGTTCCAACCATCTTATTTTATACAAGATTGTTAGAACTTCGTTTGCCGGCCGGAGTGGCCGTGCGGTTCTAGGCGCTTCAGTATGGAGCCGCGCGACCGCTACGGTCGCAGGTTAGAATCCTGCTTCGGGCATGGATGTGTGTGATGTCCTTAGGTTAATTAGGTTTAAGTAGTTCTAAGTTCTAGGGGACTGATGACCTCATATGTAAAGTCCCATAGTGCTCAGAGCCATTTTTTTTTAACTTCGTTTAGACTCACGGACTTTCTTTCTGAAATCGAATAAGAAATTAAAATCTCTATGTTTCAACACTTGGTTCATTTTAAATTTTCAGATGAATCCCAGTATTCAAAAATGTCGGAAAAAAGTGGTATTCGCCCCACAGGCGGAAGTTCCAACTCCCTATCCGCCTCGCAGGCGGTTGTTCTCCAGAACGCAGATGTTCCTATCTACGTGTTCTGCGAAATACTAACACGAATTTTTTTACAGACGAATGGAAAAACTGGTAGAAGCCGACCTCGGGGAAGATCAGTTTGGATTCCGTAGAAATGTTGGAACACATGAGGCAATACTGACCTTACGACTTATCTTAGAAGAAAGATTAAGGAAAGGCAAACCTATGTTTCTAGCATTTGTAGACTTAGAGAAAGCTTTTGACAATGTTGACTGGAATACTCTCTTTCAAATTCTAAAGTTGGCAGGGATAAAATACAGGGGGCGAAAGGCTATTTACAATTTGCACAGAAACCAGACGGCAGTTATAAGAGTCGAGGGGCATGAAAGGGAAGCAGCGGTTGGGAAGGGAGTGAGACAGGGTTGTACTCTCTCCCTGATGTTATTCAATCTGTATATTGAGCAAGCAGTAAAGGAAACAAAAGAAAAATTCAGAGTAGGTATTAAAATCCAGGGAGAAGAAATAAAACTTTGAAGTTCGCCGATGACATTGTAATTCTGTCAGAGACAGCAAAGGACCTGGAAGAGCAGCTGAACGGGATGGACAGTGTCTTGAAAGGAGGATATAGGATGAACATCAACAAAAGCAAAACGAGGATAATGGAATGTAGTCGAATTAAGTCGAGTGATGCTGAGGGAATTAGATTAGGAAATGAGACGCTCGAAGTAGTAAAGGAGTTTTGCTATTTGGGGAGCAAAATAACTAATGGTGGTCGAAGTAGAGAGGATATTAAGCGTAGACTGGCAATGGCAAGGAACGCGTTTCTGAAGAAGAGAAATTTGTTAACATCGAGTATAGATTTAAGTGTCAGGAAGTCGTTTCTGAAAGTATTGGTATGGAGTGTAGCCATGTATGGAAGTGAAACACGGACGATAAACAGTTTGGACAAGAAGAGAATAGAGGCTTTCGAAATGTGGTGCTACAGAAGAATGCACAAGATTAGATGGGTAGATCACATTGAATAGAATTGGGGAGAAGAGGAGTTTATGGCACAACTTGACTAGAAGAATGGTTCAAATGGCTCTGAGCACTATGGGACTCAACTGCTGAGGTCATTAGTCCCCTAGAACTTAGAACTAGTTAAACCTAACTAACCTAAGGACATCACAAACATTCATGCCCGAGGCAGGATTCGAACCTGCGACCGCAGCGGTCTTGCGGTTCCAGACTGCAGCGCCTTTAACCGCACGGCCACTTCGGCCGGCGACTAGAAGAAGGGACCGGTTGGTAGGACATGTTCTGAGGCATCAAGGGATCATAAATTTAGCATTGGAGGGCAGCGTGGAGGGTAAAAATCGTAGAGGGAGACCAAGAGATGAATACACTAAGTAGATTCAGAAGGATGTAGGTTGCAGTAGGTACTGGGAGATGAAGAAGCTTGCACAGGATAGAGTAGCATGGAGAGGTGCATCAAACCAGTCTCAGGACTGAAGATCACAACAACAACATCTGTTAAAATTAAAGAGACAGAGCGTGAGAGAGAGCAAAGGCGCGCGGCGAGACGCTGTGGGAGAGGGAAGTTGTCGCGGCGCGGGCGCTGCGCGTAGAGATAGCGCGGTCCGTAGGAAGTTGACTCACGCGCCTGCCGCATCCCGATCAGACCGTCAGTAGTCTAAGCGAGCAACCAGCAGTGCGCCATGGCTGTCGTCCTGGAAACATCTGCCGCGCTGACAGCCGTCTTCACTTTCCTACTGGCGACGACTGGCACCGCGGCAAACCACACCTGCACCAGGAAAGTCGCGTACGTACCTGCTGCGAGCTACCAACAACCCTGATACAACTATCTTCTTCGTCCTGTAACAAAGCTGGTGGATCCTTCCTCCCCCCCCCCCCCCCGCGTCATTTTTTCTCCCCCTCCCCTCCCTATTAAAAATGTTTATTTTCTTGCAATTTGATTTGAACCATTATAAATGGTTTTTGGAAGCCTGCAGCTGTGAAAACATAAATAAATCTTCTGCTACCAGTCACGATTTTCCTTTATTTACTTTTTGCACGACGCGTTTCGGGAAATGATACCCATTTTCAAGTGCGTTTTGCGTGTGTCTTAAGCCATTCCTTTTGATGTTGTCAATCTGCATCTACATCTACATTTATACTCCGCAAGCCACCCAACGGTGTGTGCCGGAGGGCACTTTACGTGCCACTGTCATTATCTCCCTTTCCTGTTCCAGTCGCGTATGGTTCGCGGGAAGAACGACTGCCGGAAAGCCTCCGTGCGTGCTCGAATCTCTTTCATTTTACATTCGTGGTTCAAAAATGGCTCTGAGCATTATCGGACTTAACAGCTGAGGTCATCAGTCCCCTAGACTTAGAACTACTTAAACCTAAATAACCTAAGGACATCACACACATCCATGCCAGAGGCAGGATTCGAACCTGCGATCGTAGCGGTCGCGCGGTTCTAGACTGTAGCGCCTAGAACCACTCGGCCACCCCGGCCGGCTTTACATTCGTGATCTCCTCGGGAGGTATAAGAAGGGGGAAGCAATATATTCGATACCTCATCCATATACGCACCCTCTCAAAACCTGGACAGCAAGCTACACCGCGATGCATAACGCCTCTCTTGCAGAGTCTACCACTCGAGTTTACTAAACATCTCCGTAACGCTATCAGGCTTACCAAATAACCCTGTGACGAAACGCGCCGCTCTTCTTTGGATCTTCTCCATCTCCTCTGTCAACCTCACCTGGTACGGATCCCGCACTGATGAGCAATACTCAAGTATAGGTCGAACGAGTGTTTTGTAAGGCACCTCCTTTGTTAATGGACTACATTTTCTAAAGACTCTCCCAATGAATCTCAACGTGGCACCCGCCTTACCAACAATTAATTTTGTATGATCATTCCACTTCAGATCGTTCCGTACGCATACTCCCAGATATTTTACAGAAGTAACTGCTACCAGTGTTTGTTCCGCTATCATATAATCATACAATAAAGGATCCTTCTTTCTATATATTCGCAATACATTACATTTGTCTACGTTAAGGGTCATTTGCCACTCCCTGCACCAAGCGCCTATCCGCTGCAGATCTTCCTGCATTTCGCTGCAATTTTCCAACGCTGCAACTTCTCTGTATACTACAGCATCATCCGCGAAAAGCCGTATGGAACTTCCGACACTATCTACATCTACATCTACATCTACATCTATACTCCGCGAGCCACCTTACGGTGTGTGGCGGAGGGTACTTATTGTACCACTATCTGATCCCCCCTTCCCTGTTCCATTCACGAATTGTGCGTGGGAAGAACGACTGCTTGTAAGTCTCCGTATTTGCTCTAATTTCTCGGATCTTTTCGTTGTGATCATTACGCGAGATATATGTGGGCGGTAGTAATATGTTGCCCATCTCTTCCCGGAATGTGCTCTCTCGTAATTTCGATAATAAACCTCTCCGTATTGCGTAACGCCTTTCTTGAAGTGTCCGCCACTGGAGCTTGTTCAGCATCTCCGTAACGCTCTCGCGCTGACTAAATGTCCCCATGACGAATCGCGCTGCTTTTCGCTGGATCATGTCTATCTCTTCTATTAATCCAACCTGGTAAGGGTCCCATACTGATGAGCAATACTCAAGAATCGGACGAACAAGCGTTTTGTAAGCTACTTCTTTCGTCGATGAGTCACATTTTCTTAGAATTCTTCCTATGAATCTCAACCTGGCGCCTGCTTTTCCCACTATTTGTTTTATGTGATCATTCCACTTCAGATCGCTCCGGATAGTAACTCCTAAGTATTTTACGGTCGTTACCGCTTCCAATGATTTACCACCTATGGCATAATCGTACTGGAATGGATTTCTGCCCCTATGTATGCGCATTATATTACATTTATCTACGTTTAGGGAAAGATGCCAGCTGTCGCACCATTCATTAATCCTCTGCAGGTCTTCCTGGAGTACGTACGAGTCTTCTGATGTTGCTACTTTCTTGTAGACAACCGTGTCATCTGCAAATAGCCTCACGGAGCTACCGATGTTGTCAACTAAGTCATTTATGTATATTGTAAACAATAAAGGTCCTATCACGCTTCCTTGCGGTACTCCCGAAATTACCTCTACATCTGCAGATTTTGAACCGTTAAGAATGACATGTTGTGTTCTTTCTTCTAGGAAATCCTGAATCCAATCACAAACCTGGTCCGATATTCCGTAAGCTCGTATTTTTTTCACTAAACGTAAGTGCGGAACCGTATCAAATGCCTTCCTGAAGTCCAGGAATACGGCATCAATCTGCTCGCCAGTGTCTACGGCACTGTGAATTTCTTGGACAAATAGGGCGAGCTGAGTTTCACATGATCTCTGTTTGCGGAATCCATGTTGGTTATGATGAAGGAGATTTGTATTATCTAAGAACGTCATAATACGAGAACATAAAACATGTTCCATTATTCTACAACAGATTGACGTAAGCGAAATAGGCCTATAATTATTCGCATCTGATTTATGACCCTTCTTGAAAATGGGAACGACATGCGCTTTCTTCCAGTCGCTAGGTACTTTACGTTCTTCCAGAGATCTACGATAAATTGCTGATAGAAAGGGGGCAAGTTCTTTAGCATAATCACTGTAGAATCTTAAGGGTATCTCGTCTGGTCCGGATGCTTTTCCGCTACTAAGTGATAGCAGTTGTTTTTCAATTCCGATATCGTTTATTTCAATATTTTCCATTTTGGCGTCCGTGCGACGGCTGAAGTCAGGGACCGTGTTACGATTTTCCGCAGTGAAACAGTTTCGGAACACTGAATTCAGTATTTCTGCCTTTCTTCGGTCGTCCTCTGTTTCGGTGCCATCGTGGTCAACGAGTGACTGAATAGGGGATTTAGATCCGCTTACCGATTTTACATATGACCAAAACTTTTTAGGGTTCTTGTTTAGATTGTTTGCCAATGTTTTATGTTCGAATTCGTTGAATGCTTCTCTCATTGCTCTCTTTACGCTCTTTTTCGCTTCGTTCAGCTTTTCCTTATCAGCTATGATTCGACTACTCTTAAACCTATGATGAAGCTTTCTTTGTTTCCGTAGTACCTTTCGTACATGATTGTTATACCACGGTGGATCTTTCCCCTCGCTTTGGACCTTAGTCGGTACGAACTTATCTAAGGCGTACTGGACGATGTTTCTGAATTTTTTCCATTTTTTTTCCACATCCTCTTCCTCAGAAATGAACGTTTGATGGCGGTCACTCAGATATTCTGCGATTTGTGCCCTATCACTCTTGTTAAGCAAATATATTTTCCTTCCTTTCTTGGCATTTCTTATTACACTTGTAGTCATTGATGCAACCACTGACTTATGATCACTGATACCCTCTTCTACATTCACGGAGTCGAAAAGTTCCGGTCTATTTGTTGCTATGAGGTCTAAAACGTTAGCTTCACGAGTTGGTTCTCTAACTATCTGCTCGAAGTAATTCTCGGACAAGGCAGTCAGGATAATGTCACAAGAGTCTCTGTCCCTGGCTCCAGTTCTGATTGTGTGACTATCCCATTCTATACCTGGTAGATTGAAGTCTCCCCCTATTACAATAGTATGATCACGAAACTTCTTCACGACGTTCTGCAGGTTCTCTCTGAGGCGCTCAACTACTATGGTTGCTGATGCAGGTGGTCTATAGAAGCATCCAACTATCATATCTGACCCACCTTTGATACTTAACCCAGATTATTTCACATTCGCATTCGCTAATAACTTCACTGGATATTATTGAATTCTTTACTGCTATAAATACTCCTCCACCATTGGCGTTTATCCTATCCTTGCGGTATATATTCCATTCTGTGTCTAGGATTTCGTTACTGTTCACTTCCGGTTTTAACCAACTTTCCGTTCCTAATACTATATGCGCACTATTTCCTTCAATAAGAGATACTAATTCAGGAACCTTGCCCTGGATACTCCTGCAGTTTACCAATATTACGTTAACTTTTCCTGTTTTTGGTCTCTGAGGACGGACGTTCTTTATCAACGATGATAATGTTCTCTCTGGTAAGCCGTCAGGTATTTTATCGTTTCGCCCAAGGGGGGGTCCCTCTAACCTAAAAAACCCCCGTGTGCACGCCACACGTACTCTGCTACCCTAGTAGCTGCTTCCGGTGTGTAGTGCACGCCTGACCTGTCTAGGGGGGCCCTACAGTTCTCCACCCAATAACGGAGGTCGATGAACTTGCAACCATTATAGTCGCAGAGTCGTCTGAGCCTCTGGTTTAGACCCTCCACACGGCTCCAAACCAGAGGACCGCGATCGACTCTGGGCACTATGCTGCAGATATTAAGCTCAGCTTGCACTCCGCGTGCGATGCTGGTTGTCTTCACCAAATCGGCCAGCCGCCGGAAGGAACCAAGGATGGCCTCAGAACCCAAGCGGCAGGCGTCATTCGTTCCGACATGTGCTACTATCTGCAGCCGGTCACACCCAGTGCGTTCAATAGCTGCCGGAAGGGCCTCCTCCACATTACGGACGAGACCCCCCGGCAAGCACACCGAGTGCACACTGGCATTCTTCCCCGACCTACCCGCTATTTTCCTGAGGGGCTCCATAACCCGCCTAACGTTGGAGCTCCCTATAACTAATAGGCCCGCCCTCTGTGACTGTCGGGACCTTGCCTACTAGGTCATTCATATATATTGTGAAAAGCAATAGTCCCGTAACACTGCCCTGTGGCACGCCAGAGGTTACTTTAACGTCTGTAGACGTCTCCCAATTGATAACAACATGCTGTGTTCTGTTTGCTAAAAATTCTTCAATCCAGCCACACAGCTGGTCTGATATTCCGTAGGCTCTTACTTTGTTTATCAGGCGACAGTGCGGAACTGTATCGAACGCCTTCCGGAAGTCAAGGAAAACGGCATCTACCTGGGAGCCTGTATCTAATATTTTCTGGGTCTCATGAACAAATAACGCGAGTTGGGTCTCACACGATCGCTGTTTCCCGAATCCATGTTAATTCCTACAGAGTAGATTCTGGATTTTCAGTCTGCTTCATTTCGTTGACTTTTACTGCAATATAAAGAAACAAGCGATTTTTTAGTTGTTTATCGATTCTTTTTGGTGAAGTTAGTGGCGAAATTTAGAAGAATTTGTACTTACAGTTTCCTAATTGTCCATTTGTGCAGAGTCTAGAGAGTTTAGTGTGTGACACTCTGCACAAATGGACGATTAGAAAACTGTTAGTACAAATTCTTCTAAATTTCGGCACTAACTTGACCAAAAAGAATCGATAACCAACTAAAAAATCGCGTCTTTCTTATATATTGCAGTAAAAGTCAACGAAATGAAGCAGACTCTCACACATAGACATCATTAGAAATGGCTTAATACACACAAAAAACGTGCTTGAAAATGGGAATCATTTCCCGAAACGCATCGTGCAAAACTAAATAAAGAAAAATTGTGACTGGTAACAGAAGATTTATTTATAAACAAACGTATTATTTTCTTCCAAATATCTTTGAGATTATAACACTTATACAGTGTAACAAAAATGTGCGGTACAAATTTCGTTTCTCACATGTAGATCAAGAAATTATGTTATGTCAAACGCTTTGTTTGCATGTTACAACTCATCTTCCCCAAACTCATTAATAATGGGAAACGCTCAAGAGCAGAATGTTACAATCATGGGGAACTTGAGCTCTTGGTGACGGCTGCCTATATTGTGCACCGCCAGTGTTTTGTTTTACATGTCCCTGTTGCCATGCGACGTACGTGATTGTTTGTTTACATTAACATCAGCTGTTCCAGCGACCAGTAAGTCCGCTGCAAGCACGCAGGTTAACTACGTAGTATTAATCACAGAGTCGGCTCGTGCAGAGGCAGTGTACACAAATGCAGAGATGGCAGTAGCCCGTTTGATATATGGATTAGCTGACGGCAATGGTGCTCGGGCTAAACGTTTGTACTGGCAGATTTCCAGGACGAAGGTGCTCCGACAGAAAAACATTTGAAGGCATTGATCTTCGACTTAGGGAACAGGGGGCATTGAAGCCTGATAATCGCTACCGGGAGAGACCTAGAAAGACGAAGACACCGCAACGGGAGACAGCAATTAGTTAACTTTTGCATTTCTTGCCTTTGTGTTTTCGTTTTCTTCAAAGCCAAGAGAAGAGATGAAGCGATAACCCAGCGTAGAGCCTGCACCTACCATCATGTATTTTTGATTTTCGAGTGTTAAAAAACATAAGATTTTTTCTGTTCCTCGGTAAGAACAACTCGCTCACTGTTAATGAACGAAGGTAGACGCACGTTATTTTAGAGCGAAATCCGCGGTAGCCATTTTGGTTGTGAGAATAAGTAAAAAGTCTGTATTTTCCATGTACGTAGAAGAAAGAATAGAGCAGTATTTCACCAGTGAAAAATTGAGTTATTATTACAAGTAGTACTGTAATATACGGGGTGTCCAAAAAGTCTGTCCGCAGTGCCGTATGATTCTTCACCTCTCCCAACATCCACTGTTTCGTTTATCTCAGCCAGCGTCAGTAGCATCGTTGGTGTGTGTCGTTACGTGTTGACGTCCCCTTTGTTTCGTTTTTGTCACTGTTAAAATGCTAACCATTAGAACGTGTGTTTTTAGTCGAACAAGTGTTCAAAGCTAGCGGAAAATACAGTTTCAGTTCGTCAAACATTTAATTCAGTTTTGCCCGCATCTCGTGGTCGTGCGGTAGCGTTCTCGCTTCCCACGCCCGGGTTCCCGGGTTCGATTCCCGGCGGGGTCAGGGATTTTCTCTGCCTCGTGATGGCTGGGTGTTGTGTGCTGTCCTTAGGTTAGTTAGGTTTAAGTAGTTCTAAGTTCTAGGGGACTGATGACCGTAGATGTTAAGTCCCATAGTGCTCAGAGCCAGTTGAACCAGTTTAATTCAGTTTTCCCGGAGACAACACTCCAACATCGCGATACTGTGCGAGATTTGACTAATAAAGTTCGAAGTACGGGTTCAGTGACAGATGCACCGAGAAGTGGTCGTACGAGCGTTTTGTCTGAGGATAAACTACTCGATAATTCCGATAAAATGTCCACGAGTCGGAACAAGTCAGTAAGGAAAGTCGCCCACGAAATCGATGTTAGTGTCGGAACAGCACACACAGCTGTAAGGAAAAGATTAGAACTTTTTCCCGTACAAAGTGAGAGTCGTGCAAGAACTGAAAAATACTGATCATGGTAAGAGACTGCATTATTGTCAATGGTTCAAAAATTTCGTTCAATAAAATGAAAGGGATATTCTTAATGAAACGTTTTTCACTGATGAGGCGTGGTTTCATTTATCCAGGTACATGAACTCGCAAAGTTCTCGAATGTGGAGTACTGCAAATTCATTGTGTATTCGTGAGGAACCAATTCATTGTGTGAAAATAGGAGTTTGGATTGTAATTTCTAGACGTCGGATTGTGGTTCGCATATTTTTCAACGAAACAATATACGCACAACCATTCTGAAATGATATTCTGTACCCATTCATAGGAGTGAAATACTGAACGGTTATTTTCAACAAGATGGTGCAACCGCACATACAGCTCGCGTTTCAATGTCACTGCTTGCTGATGTTTCTCATAATTTCACAGGGACTTTCGCCTCCACGATCGCCTGACCTAACACCACCTGACTTTTTCTTCTGGGGTGCAGCGAAAGCAACTGTCTATAAAAACCGTCCAAAATCCATCGATGAATTGAAAACTGCAATAGCCACTTTCACTGTTTCTGTTACAGAAGAAATGTTACAGCTTGTGTTTGTAAACGTGATTAGACGAATTGAATTGTGTATTCAGCAACGGGGAGGGGGGACTTTCAACATTTAACGTGAAAATCTGTAAGTAAAGATGAATATTCAATAAATTAATAACTTGTATTACACTGAGTTTCGTTTTGGTATATTCACTGCGGCATACGGCACGCGCGGCTAACAATCATACGGCACCGCGGAGAGACTTTTTGAACATCCCGTATAAAAATCCAAGAAGCCACCTGTGTTATTACGAAGCTCCGATTACAAAATGAATGATGGACACGGTCAAGATTTTGTAGGTGGATACTCCGATCGGGCATAGTATTATTAATTGCTAAGCATACATCTACAACAAGAGAACCATCTCATTATTTCCATGTATCTAAACATTTATTATTTTTTATTACATTATACAATTCTTCACGCAGCTGTCGACGAGCCTTGTGCCAGCACAAGACATGTAGCTGCAACACTTAAACACTGAACGCTGACCACGTGATTGTCTGGCGACTGTTACACGAAATCCAGCTGTATCCATACCATTTACAGCGTGTGCAGGCACTATTAGCAGCTGATTTTCCTGCACGGGTACTCTTCTGCAAATGGTTTATTCAACAAAGTGTCAACTCTAATTTTAGTGCAAAGGTCCCGCTCATAGATGAAGCGTCGTTTCAACGAGATCAGATTATAAACTACCACAATCATCACGGGATAAATTCTAGTGTCCCATTCAATTCGTTGGCTTTGAGCAATGACGTCACACCTGAGGCAAAGATGTTACGTCGAGGCAATCTGTGAAAGCAACCGATCATACCGTAAACAAACGAATATAACACACCATAAAACTACAATCACATTTTACGCGATTACTTAGTCACGAATTACATCGAAACGACTTGAAAATAATAATAAGAACGAAAAACCAATATTCATGTCCAATATAAATTATGATCGTAATTTATGCGAGCAGAAAAGCACAGAGAATCTTTAAATTGCATTTCAGAATAAAATGGTTCAAATGTCTCTAAGCACTATGGGACTAAACATCTGAGGTCATCAGTCCCCTAGACTTAGAACTACTTAAACCTAACTAACATAAGAACATCACACACATCCATGCCCCAGGCACGATTCGAACCTGCGACCGTAGCGGTCGCTTGGTTCCGGACTGAAGCGCTTAGAACCGCTCGGCCACACTTGCCGGCGCATTTCAGAATAGCGGATGATGAAATCGTAATACTATGAAATGTTGTTAATTTTTAATATGAATTATTGAATCCAACGGGCGAAGGGCAGGAAAGTGGGGATTTGGGGCGGGAAAAAACTATCTAACAGAACAACGGGAAAATGATATAAATGATAACATACACGAAGCAGCAGCATTAAGTGTGAAGCAGACACCCAAAATCCTAAAAGAAAAGCCACTCGTAACGAAAATTCACAAACAGTAACAAATACTGGAACCGGTAACTTGAATTGACCTATACAGGAGTTCAATTCTAGTTACCGGTACTAAGCATCCGTTGGTCATAATTTTGGACGTTTCTGCAGCAAATGTGTGGACTAGGTTATTGTAGGGTTTAAGAACCTTCAACATCGCAGCGCGTCAGCAATCGTTAGTTAATACATTAAAAAACTAAAAACCCGCCTCCACAGCGGGTCAGGCTTGTAAGTGAGCGACCGATTGTAGCTGCAGTTTATGGCGGGTCATGGCCCATCGAACATAGGCCGGTGTCAGGTGGAGCGTACACCATCAAGTTAAGAAGTGGTTTTGACTTTGTACATATGTACTGTTTGTGTTTTCCTTTTCTTTTTCGTATGGCTATGGTGTTCTTTTAATCATTGACAAAGGTCTTCTTAAGCACTTGCGGGTTTTATTCTTGTCCTGAAGAAGGTGTAATTATCTACGCCGAAACCTGGCTTAACAGTTAATACTAGGTGCTTTTTTCGAAATCGAGGCGGGTTTTTATTTTTTTAATATATTATTGTAGGGTTTCTGGAGTCCTCCTTGATGTCTTACTTTCTGTGAAGTAGTAACGAATGTTGTAGATAGCGAATCCAAGCATTTTGCTTTTTCATATTATTTAAGAGAATGTTGTAGATAGCGAATCCAAGCATTTTGCTTTATCATATTATTTAAGAGAGTAATACCAAATGTAAAAATACTGACCACAAATCTGTGGACTTACTGGAATCGGTAAACAAAATAACCTACTTAGCTTAATGAAGAAGTCCAGAGAAACAGCTTTGACACTCACTACTGCAATCTTCGACAAACAACGTGACATCATACATTATGTCATTGATGAAAGCTGACAAGTGGAATCCGACACCAGAAGTGGCCCTATGCTTCTATGGGCAGACATCAATCCTCACGCAACTTTTGAAGCAAGTAATCAACAAAGATTTGCTGTCAGTGTTTGGGCCGGGATTGTTGGTGACTGTTTGACAGGGCCTCACTCTCTTCCAACCAGGCTCGAATGGACAGAGTTATCTTAACTTTGTAGAGAATGTTCTAGCTGATTTGTTAGCAGACTTGCCTTTAGCTGTACTTCAAAACATGTACTTTATGCACGATGGAGCACCTCCTCATTTTAGTTAATGTCCATCGGCTTCTGAATGTGACGGGCGGATAGGTAAAGATGGACCAATTTCATGCCGTCTGGACCTAAACCCATTGGATTTCCATTTGTGGGGGCATTTGAAAGCTTTTGTGTGTGGGACCCAAATAGACGTTGTTCAGAGTCTCCATGCCCGCATTACGGAAAGCTGTGACAACACACAGTACTCCAGGTACACATCAGCGCATCCGAGATTCACTAAGACGAGGGGTTGATGCATGTATCAATGCCCACGGAAGGCATACTGAACAAGTCCTGTGAGAGAGTTGCATGCGATGTGCTGGTGCATTCTGTTCTGTGTGTTTGCCATGATTAACGACTTGGAGGAAATGAGTTTTAACATTAAAACAAAGGGCTTCCATATCCATAATCATATAACATAATCCCTTCGTCTACATGTTAGGAATGTGTCCTGCAATTTTTGCTGGGCGTTTTTGTTACACCCTGTATGACAAAGCGCACTGTACCAGAAATATTGAATATTAATTAAGGATTTGACTTTATAATCCAGTACGTTCATTTACAGTCCGTTTAAAATTACTTGATAGTTGACGTCTGTCACTTGGCACTACAGTGTTGTCACATCGGCTACCGCTCGTTTAAATTCGACAAGCAAACAACGTCTCACTTCACAAGCGCTGCTGCCGTCAGGTACGGTGGAAACTCGATATACTCCACAGCTGATTTTAAGGGGAGACGGTGGCAGAAATAATGAAAAATTTACAAATTATTTTTATTTGCTTATTTGATAGTAAATATAATTGAGATTATTATCCCAAATTTTTTCCTTGAAATTCGAACTACAAATGGCATAAAAAAATTAAAACCCTAAGCAGTGTAATGCGCCAAGCCCACTTTTCAATATACCAAATGGAGGAAAATTTTTATTGCAGAATTTGGCCTGTGAACCTAGAAAATATAGCTTTAGAAGGCTGTGATTTTTTGTATGCATAACAGCAGTGTTGTGAACAAGGCTGTGGAGCCATTTTCTGGTTCAATCAGTGTGGTATAGAAGGCTGTGGAGTCTTGTGAACAAGTTTTGTGCTGTTCAGTGGAATTCAAGTGATGCTTGGTTTATTGTGCCATTCTTTGTACAAGGTTGCATCTGTTGATCCCTTTTTACAATGCCTAGACCTGGTAAAGTATTTAAAAAATATAGTAAGTCCCATATTTCCAATACAAAACGAAAAACTGACATTGAGGTTAGGGTCGGGCCTGCAGATGCAAACATTAGCTTGTCTACAAGTGCTTCTAAAATAAAACTTGGGACAGGAATTGTGTCAGAAAAAACAAATCATGGCAGAAATACAGGTTTCAGAATTGTGGATCTAGAAATGGTGGCAGAAGCACTTAGAAAAGCCTGCAAGTGCTCTGTTTGTGGAGGAAATGTGGATTTGGTTGATGATGGAAAGAGAGAACGTTTGGTTTGCACATTGCACATTTTGTGTCAAAACTGTGATGCTGACAGACCATTCAAGACATCAAAGGTCAGTAAAGTAAGCCAATATGAGATTTGCTTATGGACTAGTATAGGGATTGGAAGAGATGGTGGAAACCTTTTATGTACTATTATGAACATGCCTGGTCATCCCCTAAAATTTTCTGCAATGAATACTGTTCTCCTCAACGCAGTTGCAGAAGTAAGCGAAGAGAGCATGAAAATGGCAGTCCTGGGGGCAATTCAAGAAAATTGTGAAGCAACTAGTAGCAACGATATAGCAGTTTCCTGTGACAGTTCCTGGATGAAGAGGGGGCGTACTTCAATGCATAGAGTTCCAACAATCATTAGTGTCAACACTGGAAAAGTATTAGACTTAGAGGTGATGTCTAAATATTATTCTGCATGATCCTTGCACAAGAAATATATTGATGCAGGTAAAGAAACAGAATGGCAAGAAATTATGCAGTCTCCAGTGGTGGGATGGAAGCTGAAGGTATGAAATTTTTCCAGACATCTTTGCAAAAGTATGGAGTAAGATACATACAGTGTTTAGGAGATGGAGACTCTAGTGCTTTCAAGAATGTAGTTGAAAGTCAGCCCTATCGAAAAGATTGCACTATCGAGAAACTGGAGTGCTTAGGCCATATTCACAAGAGGATGGGTGGACGACTCCGAAGACTTGTTGCAGACAATAAAGGCAAGCTACTAGAGGATGGGAAGTCACTGGGAGGTAAAAACAGACTAACAAAGAAGAGAATTGACAGCTTACAAATCTATTATGGTGCTGCAATTAGAAGTAACCTCACAAGCTTGGACAGTATGAGGAAAGCAGTATGGGCCATTTGATTTCATTACTTGACAGACACTACACCTCAACATGGCCTCTGTTCTAATGAATGGTGCAAATTTTTGAAAAGCAAGGAGAGTGTGGAAGCTTATACCCATAAAAATAACCTTCCTTATGAGGTTTCAATGGTCATTAAACCAACTTTTAAAGCACTTGCTTCACCAGAACTGCTAGAAAAACGTCTGCATGGGAAAACACAGAACCCAAATGAAAGTTTCAATGCTCTTATTTGGAAAAGATGTCTAAAGAATGTGTTTGTTTCCAATTTGGTGGTGAAGATTTCTGCTTTGGAAGCTGCAGCAGTGTTTAATGATGGGAATGTGGCAAGATTTCACAGCCTCAGCAAGTTGGGCTTTACACCTGGGGTCTTCACTGAGCAGATACTGCAGATCATCGATAAGCAAAGAATCACGAAGGTGGAGACTACAGTCCAGAACATACAAAAAATTGCTAGGCAAAGGAGCAGAGAAGATAAAAGACCTGTAGAGGATGATGAGGAAGAGATGGAATATGGATGTGAGCAGTTTTAGCTAAGGCATGATAGATTTTTTTGTATTTTTTATTTTTTCTACATTTCATCCAAACTTTAAAATGATTTTTCTGCAACTTAAGGTTTTCGGCTTTCAGGAACACTTATATCAGAAACTACTGGAAGGATTGCAATGAAATTTAGCACACATATTCTTTTACTTTGAAACAATATTTAAGTGGAACAAAATTTTAATCGAGATATTATACACAGTTTTGTGGTTGATAATATATTGGAAAGTTTGCTTGTAAAAAATGTTCGAATCCAAAATATCACAGGAAATAATAGCATTAATTTACCAAAAAGTTACTGCACTTAATTGTTCACCTATTAGTACAAATTATTTTACCATTAAAAAAATTTGCCTCGAAATTATGAAAAATTACCTTAAAATAATAATGCAATAAAAAATTCAAAATTATCTCACTGCATTAGATTGTTATTAAAAATTCTGATTTTTTAAAAATCATATTAGATCTCTCTACATAAGTGTGCAAAATTTCAATGAGATGTTACAAAAAATGGCAAAGATACGGATTTACTAAAATATCAGTGCAAGACTGCCACCGTCTCCCCTTAAATGACCAATGTCTGAAATGCGGCAGACAACGCGTTTTGTAGTACTGAATTTACACTTGTATCCTAAACTAACCACAGCGTCTTTATCTGCAGTGTATCCAAGGAAACGGCTGTCAGGAATTTGCGACAGAACTATTATCACGCTAGCTTTCTTCACGGCTTCCAAAGCTGACCTATACGAACCAACTGAAGACACGAAAAATGAAATATCAGTTTCAGAACTAAAAGAAAGTTGTAATTTCTCGATTTTGCTACGCGAGCTAACGCTATACCGACCGAAGAGTTGGAACTCATTTGCAGAAGAAGGAAGAATGATAGGAAGAGAAATAAGAACAAATAAGGAAAGTCAATACGATAATGAAAATGATGCAACAAAAGAGAAAAATAAAAATATTATATTGATATAAATTAATTGAAAATAATAATAAGAGTTATTTAGGTAAAGATATAAAAAAGAAAAGAAAATATGTTATCACCTGCCGGTACTCGAACCTGCATTCTTTTACACTGTTGTTTACGATTTTTCCACTGCGCCACCGAACACCACGAGACTACGTCTTTATATATACACTCCTGGAAATGGACAAAAGAACACATTGACACCGGTGTGTCAGACCCACCATACTTGCTCCGGACACTGCGAGAGGGCTGTACAAGCAATGATCACACGCACGGCACAGCGGACACACCAGGAACCGCGGTGTTGGCCGTCGAATGGCGCTAGCTGCGCAGCATTTGTGCACCGCCGCCGTCAGTGTCAGCCAGTTTGCCGTGGCATACGGAGCTCCATCGCAGGCTTTGACACTGGTAGCATGCCGCGACAGCGTGGACGTGAACCGTATGTGCAGTTGACGGACTTTGAGCGAGGGCGTATAGTGGGCATGCGGGAGGCCGGGTGGACGTACCGCCGAATTGCTCAACACGTGGGGCGTGAGGTCTCCACAGTACATCGATGTTGTCGCCAGTGGTCGGCGGAAGGTGCACGTGCCCGTCGACCTGGGACCGGACCGCAGCGACGCACGGATGCACGCCAAGACCGTAGGATCCTACGCAGTGCCGTAGGGGACCGCACCGCCACTTCCCAGCAAATTAGGGACACTGTTGCTCCTGGGGTATCGGCGAGGACCATTCGCAACCGTCTCCATGAAGCTGGGCTACGGTCGCGCACACCGTTAGGCCGTCTTCCGCTCACGCCCCAACATCGTGCAGCCCGCCTCCAGTGGTGTCGCGACAGGCGTGAACGGAGGGACGAATGGAGACGTGTCGTCTTCAGCGATGAGAGTCGCTTCTGCCTTGGTGCCAATGATGGTCGTATGCGTGTTTGGCGCCGTGCAGGTGAGCGCCACAATCAGGACTGCATACGACCGAGGCACACAGGGCCAACACCCGGCATCATGGTGTGGGGAGCGATCTCCTACACTGGCCGTACACCACTGGTGATCGTCGAGGGGACACTGAATAGTGCACGGTACATCCAAACCGTCATCGAACCCATCGTTCTACCATTCCTAGACCGGCAAGGGAACTTGCTGTTCCAACAGGACAATGCACGTCCGCATGTATCCCGTGCCACCCAACGTGCTCTAGAAGGTGTAAGTCAACTACCCTGGCCAGCAAGATCTCCGGATCTGTCCCCCATTGAGCATGTTTGGGACTGGATGAAGCGTCGTCTCACGCGGTCTGCACGTCCAGCACGAACGCTGGTCCAACTGAGGCGCCAGGTGGAAATGGCATGGCAAGCCGTTCCACAGGACTACATCCAGCATCTGTACGATCGTCTCCATGGGAGAATAGCAGCCTGCATTGCTGCGAAAGGTGGATATACACTGTACTAGTGCCGACATTGTGCATGCTCTGTTGCCTGTGTCTATGTGCCTGTGGTTCTGTCAGTGTGATCATGTGATGTATCTGACCCCAGGAATGTGTCAATAAAGTTTCCCCTTCCTGGGACAATGAATTCACGGTGTTCTTATTTCAATTTCCAGGAGTGCATATCCAATGGTAACGATCATTTTTCTACCTTCAAAAAGATCGGTTTTACACCAAGTCGTATAAAGCTTACCTACTGTAGGCCGATCTCTGTGATGATAGCTGAGTACGTGAATCCGAATCATTTCTTGTGCGGAAGAATCCCGCAGTCACTGGTTAGAGGCGTGTACGAGAAATGTGCATATTTTGTCACTATCGTTTGTGTGTGTGTGTGTGTGTGTGTGTGTTTTCCAGAAATGCGAAATACAAGGGCCGGACCGAGGATTCGGGATCCAAACGCAACTTGAAAAAAAGCCAGACAAGGAATTGGAAGTTAGTTGACCGTTTGTTGTGGCAGTCTAGCAACATCGAACAGTTCAGGCGTGACGTTGAGCACTCTGATTGGAAGAAGACACCACCAACACGTGAAGTGTCAACTACCAAGTAATTTTAATTAGACTGATAACGGCCGGCTGGCGTGGCCGAGCGGTTCTAGGCGCTACAGTTTGGAACCGCGCGACCGCTACGGTCGCAGGTTCGAATTCTGCCTCGGGCATGGATGTGTGTGATGTCCTTAGGTTAGTTAGGTTTAAGTAGTTCTAAGTTCTAGGGGACTGATGACCTCAGACGTCCCATAGTGGTCAGTGCCATTTGAACCAATTTAGACTGATAACGACATGATCATTAGAGTGGGTGCAGCAGATAGCTCCTTACAATAAGTAACCTTTATTTACGACAGACTATTTCGGCGTTATCGCTATTACAATTTTGGCGGGAACAGGTATCGATGCCAGTGTCATTTATACTAAAGAACTGTGTTGTACTAACCTGTAGATTGATGTGAAGTCCATATTACCTCGTTAGTGGACTGTTTTATGTCACTGCTTTAATAAGATGGTAAATGATGTCAAGATGTTGAAAATAAAATTTTAATTACGACGTTACAGCAGTTCGACAATGCCACTCTTACTGTATGTTCGTTTATATTTCTTGTAGGTATTTTCTCGTGAATATACAGATTACTAATTCTCCAAGAATGTTCATTGAAAAACCTTTTGGTATTCTCTGTAGAATCTGTAGTGCATTTTCGATAGTATCAGCAGAGTGATTTTGATTTTTCAAGTGCAGAAAGAAGCGCGACTGATTATATTCGCTCTCTCTAATGTTTTCTTTATATCTCACGTTAAAATTTGTTCTTGTTTGGCCAATGAAAAAGCTATTATAGCTGCCACAGGTGATTTTATATATGCCTGGGTCATCATATTTCGATGTTGTTGTTCAAATGATTCTAAGCACTATGGGACTTAACATCTGAGGTCATCAGTCCCCTAGACTTACTACTTAAACCTAACTAATCTAAGGGCATCACGAACATCCATGCCCGAGACAGGATTCGAACCTGCGACCGTAGCAGCCGCATGGTTCCGGACTGAAGCGCCTAGAACCGCTCGGCCAGGAACGTAATTTTATTGAAAAATTCTTGGTGGTTCGAAAGGGTAGTTGAATATTTGTGGCTTTAAACGCGTTAATTCTGTTGGAGATTTTCCAAAGGTAGACTGCTGGTACTGATCTTATTTTCTGTGTTGGTGATGTTTCTCCAGTTAGTTTCCGTATGTATTATGTTCTGTTCTGATGTTTCACATTTGCAGTATAATTTTGTGATTATGTTGGCGTCAACATCATTTGTATAGGCTATATAACGAAGTTTATTAAATTATTTTTGAAATGTAGGCTTTTCTAATGTTAGGTTATTTAATCTATTAACCACTGAATGAAAAAATGCTAGTTTATGAACCATTGGATGACAGGAATTGGCATTTATAATATTGTCAGACTGTTGTTAATTAGAAGCCATTAGTGTAATTAGTACCTAAAAACTCTGCTTATTGCAAGCTACCTGTAATATAAAGCTTCGTTATCATTGTTCACACGTAAGCTTCTATCAAGTTACTAAGTTTTGGGTAGAATAGAGAAAAAACACACACAAATAATTGCAGCATTTAAAACATTGTTACTGAAATAGAATACCGTATTTAGGCAAAAAAGACGGCAGAAATTAATAGCAGTTACTGTTTTTATCTAAAAGTCCACGTTTAGAAGGATCTTACCTTACTATTCATTTGCGCAGATGCATAAATCTTTATTTGTAATTTGTAAAAAGGCAGCAAACAAAAATCTTATAAAAGAGAAGTTCCTGCGAGTCATTTTAGTCACTGTGCAGCAGGTTATGAAACGATTAAGATCTAGATCAAAAAAAGTACCACAGGTGAATTAGCACAAATTACAGCTCGAGCAGTGTGCCGTGTTTCATTGAAGTTTCGCATTAGGAAGATTCCAATGCAGAAGACAGGTGAAGTGCTTAAAATCTCAGCCACATGATGGATAAACCACTACGATTCCACCGGAGGATAGTGTTGTCGATGTACAGTGAGGCCATGAAGGGACCAAGAGGGCAGGTCACCTGCTGCACACACTGGACTCGCATTCGGGAGGTCGACGGTTCAATCCCGCGTCCGGCCATCCTGATTTAGGTTTTCCGTGATTTCCCTACATCACTTTGAAAGGGCACGGCCGATTTCCTTCCCCATCCTTCCCTAATCCGAGCTTGTGCTCCGTCTCTAATGACCTCGTTGTCGGCGGGACGTTAAGCACTAATTTCCTCCTGCTCCACCTGCTGCAACTGGTTGAGGGATTATGGCATCAATATATGTAAGTTCCGTGTCCCATTGTGTCATGCAAACCGAGACCTCAGGGACTGCCAGGATCTCTGCCTTGATCACAGGAGTTGAAGTAGGTGGGATCTCATGGCATGAGAGCCACTGGAATGCCCTCCTCCTTGGAGGACTTTTTTTTGTCTTTCCTCTCCTTAGGGTTTAGATGACTGCAAGGGCTTCTCTGAATCAGTTTCTGGTAAAGATGATGATCGCAAAGCACTACAACCAGCAGCTTGTGGCTCCTTGAGCCACTGGTTGCTGTCTGATTATAGACTGGCAGAAACCTTGGAAGAAAGTGTTCCAAGGGACCCCTTCCTGGCGGGAGAAGCTGGAGGAAGCTGATTTGTCTCCAGCTGGGAGGTAGCGACCAATGTCCCTTGTGGGTGGGAAATCATTGATCCCAAAGAAGGTGTGGGGGAAGCAGCAAGAGGGGAGCCTGCAACCAGCGGGGGCTGAAGCATGGTTGAGCGACTCTGAAGGTCCACTGTAGGAGGTGTAACAGGTAGCAGTACCGTGGCCAAAGGGGGTGACGTCGTCATAGCTGTAACATATGACATCGTTCGACATGCTGGAGGCAACTGCTCATACTGCTTCTTGGCCCGCTTGGTAACCGAGTTTGTTTAGAGTCTCATATTCGTGGATCGGTGAGAGGTGTAGTACAGGGAGCATCTGCATGCAGTGCACATCCACAGCCTAGCATTGCAACGTGAAGACATGCTAACATTTCAAGCACTTGAAGCACCACGTATGTGTGGGAGGACCCACACCACATTGCATCAATATACCATCACCTTCACCTTTTCAGGGAATGAATCGCATTCAGAGGCTAGGATGAAGGTACCAGTAGCAATTCTATTGTCTTTGGCCACTCATATACACAACAAAGTGTACACCCCGTCACTCCAAGTTGGCACATAGCTTATCATCAGAGTGTAAGAGCAGGTCTCTGTGGGCAGTGATGCCCTGAACTAAATTTAGACTGTTATGGAGAGTGACAGCCACCAGTATGTCACACAGTTTGTTACAAGTGAGCAGTGCCCAAGACTGGGCAGGGGATGCCGTTTTGATCCAAACTGATCCACTTTTCGTTTTAGAGATGGCAGCCACTTCCCAAAACTTGTCTTCGAAGTTCTCCACAAAGAACAAGGGCTTTGTAATAAAAAAAGGAATCACCATTAGTCCTTCTACAAACCAAGTATTGTGAAGAGTATTGCTCTACTTGTCACTTAGCACTACATTCCTTCCACAGTGTAGTGAGAGAATTAAACGTTTTAAGGTAATATTTCATTGCATTGAAAGAGGACTGTCCTTTCATAGAGACCGCTGGAGCCATATGGCCACCAGCGAGAAATAACTTCATCCACTTGATTTGCGGGATCTGCCATGCTGCCACCAAATCGGGGCTCTGCCCCTGGGCGCCATCCAGCCTCAGCAATGGCTACCCAGCCAGTAATCCGTTGCTCAGTCCCCATGCCCCAGTCACGATGGGCACGTGCTTCTTAGCTTACATGGGGAGTTTTCAGCTCAGGCAACAACTCTGTGATCCCGATGTGGTCAGTGGACTATCATTGTGCAGGTACTTGGCGACCACCCCACAACAGGATGGCTACCATGCTGTGTTTTGAGTGTATTACTGTATTAATGGGAAGGGCGTACAGATGGACAGGCACAAAGGTGCAGGACACACCACATTTCGCAACTTTCTCTGCACAGTCCGCACTTCTGGAGAAGTTTGAAAATTGATAGCAAGTCGAACCCAACAATGGGGACCACGTGTTTATATAATGAAAAGTTGTAGAATACTCCAAAGTGGAAATTCGGGGCCCAATCATAAACTAGTTCAAGCAGGATCAGGACCAAGAAAATCATCTGATGGAGAGGCAGAGGGGGAAAAGGATGGTGGAAGTATAAGCATGCGACACGGAAAGGAATTAATGCTACAGAGGCTGGGCCCCTGTGGTAGCCAAGCGCATGTTCACAAAAAGAGTTGTGAGCCCCCTTGCGGGGAAAAGTTGGGAATAACTGATGAAATGCATTAAATATTTGACGTTAATCATATATGCGAGGAAAAAAATGTGGGAAAGGTTTGCAATTATGTTATGAAATTCGTTGGCAATCGCCACGGGCTCCCATTATCAAATACTAGATGACTATACAGGGTGGAAGGAGAAAATATAAAAATGCAGTAAATGAAGCAGGCAAAAAGGAATACAAACATCTCAAAAATGAGATGGACAGGAAGTGCAAAATGGCTAAGTAGGGATGGCTAGAGGACAAATTTAAGGATGAAGAGGCTTATCTCACTAGGGGGCAAGATAGATACTGCCTACAGGAAAATTAAAGTGACCTTTGGAGAAAAGAGAGCCACTTGTATGAATATCAAGAGCTCAGATGGAAACCCAGTTCTAAGCAAAGAATGGAAAGCAGAAAGGTGGAAGGAGTATACAGAGCGTCTATACAACGGCGATGTACTTGAGGACAATATTATGGAAATGGAAGAGGATGTAGATGAAGATGAAATGGGAGATACGATACTGTGTGAAGAGTTTGACAGAGCATTGAAAGATCTGAGTCGAAACAAGGCCCCGGGAGTATACAACATTCCATTAGAACTACTGATGGCCTTGGGCGAGCCAGTCCTGACAAAACTCTACCATCTGGTGAGCAAGATGTATGAGACAGGCGAAATACCCTCAGACTTCAAGAAGAATATAATAATTCCAATCCCAAAGAAAGCAGGTGTTGTCAGATGTGAAAATTACCGAACTATCAGTTTAATAAGTCACGGCTGCAAAATACTAACGCGAATTCTTTACAGACGAATGGAAAAACTGGTAGAAGCCGACCTCGGGGAAGATCAGTTTGGATTCCGCAGAAATGTTGGAACACGTGAGGCAATACTGACCCTACGACTAATCTTAGAAAATAGATTAAGGAAAGGCAAACCTACATTTCTAGCATTTGTAGACTTAGAGAAATCTTTTAACAATGTTGACTGGAATACTCTCTTTCAAATTCTAAAGGTGGCAGGGGTAAAATACAGGGAGCGAAAGGCTATTTACAATATGTACAGAAACCAGGCGGCAGTTATAAGAGTCGATGGACATGAAAGAGAAGCAGTGGTTGGGAAGAGAGTGAGACAGGGTTGTAGCCTCTCCCCGATGTTATTCGATCTGTATATTGAGCAAGCAGTAAAGGAAACAAAAGAAAAATTCGTAGTAGGTATTAAAATCCAGGGAGAAGAAATAAAAACTTTGAGGTTGGCCGATGACACTGTAATTCTGTCAGAGACAGCAAAGGAAAGAGAGGATATAAAATGTAGACTGGCAATGGCAAGGAAAGCGTTTCTGAAGAAGAGAAATTTGTTAACATCGAGTATAGATTTAAGTGTCAGATAGTCGTTTCTGACAGTATTTGTATGGAGTGTAGCCATGTATGGAAGTGAAACATGGACGATAAATAGTTTGGACTAGAAGAGAATAGAAGCTTTCGAAACGTGGTGCTACAGAAGAATGCTGAAGATTAGATGGGTAGATCACATAACTAATGAGGAGGTATTGAATAGAATTGGGAAGAAGAGGAGCTTGTGGCACAACTTGACTAGAAGAAAGGATCGGTTGGTAGGACATGTTCTGAGGCATCAAGGGATCACCAATTTAGTACTGGAGGGCAGCATGGAGGGTAAAAATCGTAGAGGGAGACCAAGAGATGAATACACTAAGCAGATTCCGAAGGATGTAGGTTGCAGTAGGTACTGGGAGATGAAGAGGCTTGCACAGGATAGAGTAGCATGGAGAGCTGCATCAAACCAGTCTCAGGACTGAAGACCACAACAACAACATTTGAGCCATGGGGTCATATGGGTACCACACTTTATAGGACTCATGCTCAGACTGTGCGCATCAGAGTTTGCTTTGTTAGTAGTGTTAGTGTGTGACTTGCCGTTAGGCGCCACTACTGGTACGTAGGGTTGGAACACAAGCATTGGTGTGCATCATAGCTGCAGGCAATCAACATGGGGACAAGTTGAGCGGGGCTTGACTCGTAAGCCTGTGTTATCGAAACAACGCCAATAGCGCCGCTGCTCTTAGGGAGTATCGACGCATTAAAGGAATACGGAGAGGTCCTCTTCCCGCACAGGAGTTGAAGAACGTGATTCGTAAGTTCGAATTAACTGGCGATTTGGGAATTCCTCTTCGCAGAGGCCGACGGCCAATTCCGCCAGAAATTGTTGAAGAAGTTACTGTTGCCACGGCTGAGAATGCTGGACGCACAGGAGGTGTGTCACGAAAACTGAACATTCCATGGTCCAGCATTCGAAAACTTCTACGAACCATTGTCAAATGGTGTCTCTAGTGCGGTTCCAAGCTGTTGTAGATGCAGAGAGTAGTCACATTGAGGAAAGTTCGTCACGTGGTACGTAAACATGGTACGCAATCATCATATGTTACTCTATCATTTGGAAATTAAAATGTGTTTCTTTCAATGGTGTATTAAAACATGTCTTTACAAATTTTTCCACGAAGTTTTATTCCCCTGCGGTTACTCATTTTTCATTGGGAACCTCTCAAGTAGCGAGAGTTTATTTATAGCCACCCTATAGTCTCGATAATTTGCGCTCCGTTCTAAGAAAAAGTCAGATTTTCACGCATCTCTGTCCTTATGACGCAATACCTCCTGAACGGTGTATCTTACAATGATATAATTTTGCAAGTACGTTCAGTGGCATATGTGGATACTGGCTGCAAAACGATCTGCAAATAGAATTTGTAGTAGAAGTAATAAATGAAAACGTCGTGCCTGATGCTCAAGTTTTACTGCAACCAACAGTATAACGTAATAAGCGATAAACCCTTTTTCTTTCATTATTTTGTGGGAGTGTCAGCCAGAAAAAGTTTCGTTTTAAACTGAGTGTAAAGTTTATTGGACGTCGCTATGTGCGCTCATTGTCAGATACTGGATTAATATAGTTTGGGTAATTTGCGCGTCATGAGCCATGAAGCCTCACGGCGTGTAAATTATTTCTAACTTTATTACTGGCCTTGCTCTGTTTACCCTCGAACATAAGATTACACCTCTTAATCTACATCTATATCTATATAGGTACTCGGCAAGCCACCGTCATTTCGTTTTCTGCTGCACTCGCAAATAGGGTGAGGGAAAAACGACTATCTATACACCTCCGATGAGCCCTAGTTTCTCGAATCTTATCTTCGTGGTCCTTACGGATACAGGATATAAATGGTGGAAAAAAATCAAATTTTTTAATGACTTCAGTTATTATGGACTGGCCATTAGACGAGATGTACCTCTGAATGATGTTACAGCAATGAGAAAAGCTGTATGGGCCACCTACTTTCATAAGTTGTCCACAAATGACCACCCTGTTCACGGACTTTGCCCTATAGGAGCAGATTCAAAAGCAAGTGGTTAAATATATCATCATAAGCATTCTCTTCCTCAGCCTGTTATGAATGAAATAAAACCAATTTTTAGACACCTGAGCGACTCTGTTTTGCTTAAAGGTCTTCATGGGGGCACTCAGAATACAAAAGAAAGTTTCAACCATTGCAATTAGGAAAGATTACCCAAGAATGTTTTTGTAGGATTTAATACATTAAAAGATGATGTATTAGACGCAGTGATATGTTTCAATGATGGAGTGATAGGAAGGTTGGAAGTCCTGAGAAATTTAGGTATAAAATGTGGCTCTAATATGGAAGATCAATTGCTTGCGTGTGACAGACAACGAGTGCATGAAGCTGAAAGATTCGCTCTTCAAGTTACCAAAGAAGCGAGAGAGCCCAAAAACAATGCCAAGAAGAAGCTTGAAGATGAAGAAATGCTGCAGGATGAAGACTATGCTTTAGGAATATGCTGGGGCACAGTTTACTTGGACTCATATCTTCATTTGCAATTTCCCACAAGCTGTATTTTTCAGAAATCAGGTACAAATCTTTCCTAAACTTTATAAAGCATTGCTCTAATTTTTTCTGTAACTTGCAAGAGTGCAATAATTATATAGTAGACCTAAGATTTTTTGCAGAATCAACAAAATTACAGAAAAAATAACATTTTTATTAGGAACAATATTATAAAAATTAAAATGTAAGATGTGATATTTTCTATTCTTGCAATATACATAATAGGTGGAATTAAATAGGTCTAGTACCTCAGCCATCATGTCATGCATATTTGGTAAAAATCTGGTCTCCTTCAAATTTATAACATTGGATTAAATGGTAGCTCAATTTGAGGAAGAATTTTGGAAAAAATTGCATCAATTCCTTTGAAATTTTTTAATAGCCCTAAGCAAGTTCAAAAATATTCAAAATACTTCTGATCTGTTTAGAAAGTGTGCTGCATTACCTGATATCAACAGAAAGTCTGTAAAACATACACATTATAAACAGTGCCTGAAAGAAATAGGTGTTGATTTTTACATAATACTGAGCCATGGGAAGTACCCTGTATCCTTAAGCGAAAAGCATGTTTGCTTGAGTAGAATTCTCTGCAGTCATCTTCAAATGACGATTCTCTTAATTTTCTCAACAGTTTTTCTAGAAAAGAATGTCGTCTTCCCTGCGGGCATTCCCATTTGAGTTCCCGAAGCACCTCTGTAACACTCACGTGTTGTTCGAACCTATCAGTAACAAATCTAGCAGCCCGCCTCCGAATTGCTTCGATGTTTTTTTCCAATCCGACCTGGTACGGATCCGAAACACTCGGGCAGTACTCAAGAATCGGTCGCACCAGCGTCCTATATGCGGTCTCCTTTACAGGTGAACCACTCTTTTCTAAAATCCTTCCAATAAACTGAAGTCGATCATTCGCCTCCCCTACCATAGTCCTGACACGCTCGTTCAAATTGTGCGTCAAGTTTATTGATGGAAGTCACTCTCATTGTCCGATGTTTGATGAATATGATGTGAGTTTAAACTTTTTAAATTTGGTCAGTATTACATGAAACATTGAAAACTAAATTTTTCTTTGCTACTACAAGTCGTTAAATATGCAGCCTGCCACAGCGACCATGTACCATGGACACAATAGTAATAAACATCTGTTGTGAAACCATAGTGCAAGAACATCACGAAATTAGTACGGAGATTAAAACGCACGTGTTGTCCAAATGTACCATTCATTTGATTTAAAACACGATCTTCGTGCACACAATATCCTATAATCAAGTTTTGTAAAGAAGAACACGAATCTTTATTTCGTATTATTTCATATGCTAACATCCTTGTAATAGCCATCCGTCAGTGTTGTCCATGTAGCACTACTTCCCATAAAAGTATTGTGGCATTAGGTAGAATTGAAAACACGCAAGCAGAAAAAATACACTGTCACACATATAGGACTCACCGTGACATCGGTAATGCGACACCAATCGTAACGACTGCTGGCTAGCAATACACACACGACTCTGTTCACTATCTAACGAAAGTCAACTATCACTCGCTTACTTTCGATGGTAACATCCCGTTACGTATGCGTCGTTGCCAACTAGCCATACAGCTGTTCCACTCAAAGACCTTTAAACATCTATACGTCTATCAGAGATAAAAACATAAACGCACGCACGTTATGCAATGTTTTCATGCGTTGTCGTATAATAATCTTACTGACATATTTTTCGAAGGAAACGAATAAGTAATGTACACAACAGTAGCTTCACATTTATTTCGAAGAATTCAGATAACACATCACCCTTTGGATTCCAGAAGAAGTGGGAGATTGAGAATTCTCTCATCAAAATTTACAAACATTAAATAATATCACAAACTGGAATTTTTTGATTTTTCTAATGCGTTTGATGGTGTATGTCATGTCACACTCTCAGAAGAACTCAAGTTTGGCTTTACACATAACTGTGGCAGTGATATTTTTCATGTCTGGTGAAAAGTGATATCAAAAGTGCGCGAGTTTCTTTTTTTGGTCATGTGTTGTTTTTTATCTTTGCCGTAAGACTATAGAGTCTCCTAGTTTTTGTTACTTCTCTGTTGTTTTTTTAGTTTCTTCTCATTGTGAGTTTTCGCGAATAAATATTTTTTCGTTAACTCATTATACCGGACGGCTATGCAATTATTTGTTGTAGGCAAGTCGCCTACATAATTGGTGACCTCCGATTAAGAAACTTTATATCTTTTGTTAGCTATGTCGAACGTTAACTGCAAAAGCAATGAACGACGACGGCAAACGATACGGTTCGATAACGGAAGAAATTCATATGCTTCAGAATGAGATAGAAACTTTACAGTTGCATATTTCGAAAGATACGAACTTCAAGCATATACCGGACCAAAGGAATAATGTTGGTTCAACAAACATGGCACACACCAGCAAGGCAACATCATCGGAAAGTGGGACTACTGCAGCACAACCACAGCAAGTAACAGCAATGGAACTACTCGCTGGTTTCAACGCTTCAACAACTCAACGGTTGCAATTGCGGGAGCCCCCATTCATGCCTTCTCAGCCACACACGTGGTTCGCGGTAAGGGAAAATATACGAGGGCGGTTCAGAAAGTAACCTCCGATTGGTCACAGTGCGGGTTGTGGGAGGAGTAGCGACGCCATCTGTGCGTTCACGCACTCAACAGGTCAGTCGGCATCAAGCCGTGGTCGAGTGAACGTCGTACCCGCGCTAGTTTAGTTTTTGTGGCAGTTTGAAATGTGTGCTGCAATAGAAAACCCCGCCAAATGTGAAGTGCGTCCTGTCATAAGGTTTTTTACAGCCAAAGGATATTCTGCAGCAGCTATTCATCGTGAGCTTTGTGCCGTGTACGGACCAAGAGTTATGAGTGAAGGAGTTGTCCGTGAATGGGTACGTTTATTTAAAAGTGGACGAGAAAACGTTCGTGATGAAGAGAGGAGTGGTAGACCATCATTGGTGACTGACGAACTCGTTCAGACAGTTGATGCAAAAGTTCGTGAAAATCGACGTTTCTCAATGTCGGAGTTGTCTACTGGTTTTCCACACATTTCTAAGACTCTCTTGTACGAGATAGTGACAGCAAGATTGGGTTACCGTAAGTTCTGTGCACGATGGGTGCCCAAAATTCTTACCGACCACCACAAACCTCAAAGAATGGCCTCTGCATTAGACTTTCTGTCACGTTATGAGGACGAAGGAGAACCATTGTTAAATAGAATCGTGACCGGTGACGAAACCTGGATTAAGTACGTGAACCCTGAGACAAGAGAACAATCAAAGATGTGGGCACATTCAAATTCGCCTACCAAACCAAGAAAAGCCTCGCAAGATTTTTCTGCCAGAAAACTGATGGCAACGGTGTTTTGGGATGCCAAAGGGGTGTTGTTGGTTGAATTCATGGAACGTGGTACGAGCATTAATCAAGACGTGTACTGTGAAACAATAAAAAAGTTACGACGGGCTATACAGAACAAACGCCGTGGTATGCTGACTTCCGGTATCGTTTTTTTGCACGATAACGCCCGTCCTCACTCTGCTCGCAGAACAACGGCCCTTCTTGAGTCCTTCAAGTGGGACGTTATCAACCATCCACCTTACAGCCCAGACCTGGCGCCAAGTGATTATCACCTCTTCATGCATTTGAAGAAATGGCTCGGGTCACAGCGGTTTGATGACGACGAAGAGCTCAAAGATGCGGTCACAGGCTGGCTCCAGGCACAAGCGGGTGATTTTTATGCAGAAGGAATTTCAGAGCTTGTGAAGAGATACGATAAGTGCCTCAATCGCTATCGAGACTATGTAGAAAAATAGTGCAAAGATGTAGTTGTAGGATGTATATATTAAAATATTTTTATTTAACTTGGTGTATTTTTTTTAAATCAACCGGAGGTTACTTTCTGAACGGCCCTCGTATTTCTACAACAAAGAATAGTCAGTGATCACGAGAAGTTCACCTTGGTGATAAGTAATTTGGACCATCTGACCTCGGCTTAGATATCTGCCATTATAGTGAACCCGCCTACAGAAGGAGCATACTGTAGACTGAAAGAAGAATTAATTTCTCGATGTGTGAAGTCAGTCGACATCAGAGTCAAACAAGTACTGTACCAAGAGAAACGGGGAGATAGGACCCCGTCAGAATACTTGCGTCATTTACGCAGCCTGGTAGATAGTTCGACAGTCTCTGATAGACTATTACTCCACGTATGGCAACAACAGCTACCAACGCAAGTAAGAACTACACTAGCTATATACGACGAAAGATCAGTTGACAAACTGCTGCTCGCTGCAGACAGAATCTACGAGACGCACAAGCCTACTGCAACAGCCGCAATGACGTCGACAGATGCCACGTACGGTAACTACCATTACCAGCAAGACCATTCATTTCAGAAATATTGCGGAAGACGGCATTCGACAGTGTCCACACACTATCGCACCCAGGAGCCGACGCTACAATCAAGCTGCTGACAGACCGCTATGTGTGGACTTCTATGAAAAGAGACGCGTGCCTTGGGTACGTTCCTGCATTCCTTGTCAACAAAGTAAAGTAGGACGACATGTGCGTGCTGATATTGG
This sequence comes from Schistocerca nitens, assembly GCF_023898315.1. Taxonomy (NCBI): domain Eukaryota; kingdom Metazoa; phylum Arthropoda; class Insecta; order Orthoptera; family Acrididae; genus Schistocerca; species Schistocerca nitens. The sequence goes on from NC_064625.1 coordinate 144,481,609, forward strand.
AGATTTTCAAGGTACCTCAGCTAGATTCGCAACGTTCACGTGGACCTGGTTGGACCTCTCCCACAGTCAGAGGGTTACAGACATTTGTTTACGGCCATAGATAGGTGCACAAGATGGGCGGAAGCAACTCCAATAGTCGATATTTCTGCCGAAACTACTGCCAAGACGTTTCTGTGTACTTGGGTTGCCCGTTTTGGATGCCCCCTTCATGTCACAACTGACCAAGGACGTCAGTTTGAATCTACGTTGTTCCTCGAGCTGTCCAAAATGTGCGGTTTCCAACGTCACCACACGACTACCTATCACCGTGCCAGTGATGTGTCATCAAGAGAGATGGACGGAAGCATTACCATTAGTGTTGTTGGACCTGCGGACAGCTCACAAACCCGATATTGGTGCATCAGTTGCCGAGATTGTTTACGGCGAGCCGCTACGGATTCCTGCAGATTATTTAGTACCAACCTCACTACCTGGATCAGAGGGTCTCACACACTGGGTGCAGCAGCTAAAACGTCACTGCACAAATATACGTTGCCCGCCACCTTCTCGCCATGGCAACCGTGAGGTATTTGTACACAAAGACTTATACAATTGCTGTCACGTAATGTTGAGAACAGACTCAGTCAAATCGCCTTTACAACCACCATATACGGGCCCATTTCAGGTGCTGAGTAGAAATAAGCATTGTTGTTGTTGTTGTTGTGGTCTTCAGTCCTGAGACTGGTTTGATGCAGCTCTCCATGCTACTCTATCCTGTGCAAGCTTCTTCATCTCCCAGTACCTACTGCAACCTACATCCTTCTGAATCTGCTTGGTGTATTCATCTCTTGGTCTCCCTCTACGATTTTTACCCTCCACGCTACCCTCCAATGCTAAATTTGTGATCCCTTGACGCCTCAAAACATGTCCTACCAACCGATCCCTTCTTCTAGTCAAGTTGTGCCACAAACTTCTCTTCTCCCCAATCCTATTCAATACCTCCTCATTAGTTACGTGATCTACCCACCTTATCTTCAGCATTCTTCTGTAGCACCACATTTCGAAAGCTTCTATTCTCTTCTTGTCCAAACTGGTTATCGTCCATGTTTCACTTCCATACATGGCTACACTCCATACAAATACTTTCAGAAACGACTTCCTGACACTTAAATCTATACTCGATGTTAACAAATTTCTCTTCTTCAGAAACGATTTCCTTGCCATTGCCAGTCTACATTTTATATCCTCTCTACTTCGACCATCATCAGTTATTTTACTCCCTAAATAGCAAAACTCCTTTACTACTTTAAGTGTCTCGTTTCCTAATCTAATACCCTCAGCATCACCCGATTTAATTTGACTACATTCCATTATCCTCGTTTTGCTTTTGTTGATGTTCATCTTATATCCTCCTTTCAAGACACTGTCCATTCCGTTCAACTGCTCTTCCAAGTCCTTTGCTGTCTCTGACAGAATTACAATGTCATCGGCGAACCTGAAATAAGCATACCGTGGACATAATGTGCAATGGTGTTCCGACCATCGATTGAACGTGTCAAGCCAGCATGGGTTTCACCCTCTCCGACCTCTGACACCACGCCTGTGCATCAACACATGATGGTCGCAGAGCATACCGCAACACCGCTCAGTACATCGTCCGAGACAGGTGAATCACCACCACAAACAACGTCACCGCCCCCGAGACACCAGAACTGGACGTCGAATAAAATTCAAGTATCAAGATATCCCTGGGGCTCCGCACTTTAAGGGGGGGGGGGGCTGTGTGGCAGTGATATTTTTCATGTCTGGTGAAAAGTGATATCAAAACGGCGACAGTTTTTTTTTTTTTGGCCATGTGTTGTTTTTTATCTTTGCCGTAAGACTATAGAGTCTCCTAGTTTTTGTTACTTCTCTGTTGTTTTTTTAGTTTCTTCTCATTGTGAGTTTTCGCGAATAAATATTTTTAACTCATTATACCGGACGGCTATGCAATTATTTGTTGTAGGCAAGTCGCCTACATAACCAACTCGAATCGTACTTAACGAAGACAATACAAAACGTTATGTTGAATAATTAAAACAATGCTGTAAGGGTAGAAAATTTTATTTATTGGGGAGATGCCACAAAGGGAGTCGCACGTGGCTAAATCTTAAGGCCTGGCCAGACAGAATCCGGCCTGCCGCTGCGACGGACGGCGCAGCGGTGGGCCGGACCCGTCAGCGGCCAGGGACGCCACACAGGCAACGGCCGGCCGCAGCGAGTCTTGATGCGTCAGCTGTCACACAGTGGAAGGGACCGAAACCCATTATTAAGCTTGCATGCGTAGTGCGATTGTTTTGCGTTTAGACGATTTGGAAGCTTCACGCGGGACACGTTATCTTTGTGCGAGTTTTTTTTATTTTTTTTATTATTTTTATTATTGCAGAAATGAGTAGCTTGCACTAGCGATACGAAATGGCACCAAGAAGAGGAGATGTTGGGTGCACGACATTGATAACAAGAGAGAAAGCTTAGGAGAATACCGTCGTCTGTGTATTGATCGAGAGTCTGACGAAGATAGGTTCTTCAAATATTTTTGTATGTCGCGAGAATGTTTCGAGGAACTGCATCGCCTGATAAAAAAGGTAGCACCGAGAAGTGCACAACGAACTGGAGAAAGCCAGTTGATACAGGGCACAGACTAGCCGTTTATTTGAGGTAAGTTTTACCGTTTGTGGCCTCTTTGTGCTTGAAATAGAAGTCATATAAATTATTCCATTTCAGTTTTGCTGTATCATATGAAAGGTTCGGCGGAAGAAAGTGCTATCCCACAACGTAGTTACGAGTGGAGTGATAAATTTATCTGCAGTGTTTACGAATACAGCAAACGATAGTAACATCCAGTTCCGTATGTCCCGCTAGAGAGACCTTTCTACTTAATAGATTGTTTTGTTTCATTGTATTCATAACATTGTCATTCAATTTAAACAAACATATCTTTGGTCGTTAACTTATCTATTCGTTCTATCGGTATAATTGATTTTAATCTTTTCCAGATACTTGACTACAGGCGACAGTCACCAGACCATAGCTTTTTCTTTTCGGTTAGGACGTTCAACACTCTCAGATATTGTGAAACAAGTGTGCCAGACAATAAGGACTGTTCTACAGCCCAAGTATTTTCCTACTCCTACAACAGAGATGTGGAAGAAATCTGAAGAAGGATTTATAGAACTGGGGGTTTCCGAACTGCCTTGGAAGCATAGACGGAAATGCTGTCAGGTTAAAATGTCCGAAGGATAGTGGATCCCAGTTCTTCTGTTACAACAGTTCTTTTCGCTAGTTCTCCTGGCGATCGTTGATCCATACTACCGAGTTTACAGTAGTTGATATTGGAAGTTATGGACGTCACAGTGACAACACTATTCAGCTTTCTATCAAGAGTATATCGAGGACAAATGTATTCTACCTCCAAATCATACAAAAAGTTGTATTCTCTCACCTCCTCTACAAGTCTTCCTGTGTGCATGCACAACGAGTTACAAGACAAAGACCGCCTCACGCCGCTGCTTCCTGTGTGACCACAGAGCAGTTGAGTGCGCCAACAGAGGCAGGCAGCCGCTCCGGCTTGCGGCGAATCTGTAATCTGTGACAACCCGGCGGCGGCCGGTGCGGCAGGCCGGGCTGCCGGTGCGTCAGAGCCGCACCCTGTGTGACCGCCGCCATCCAGTAACGAGCGATTCAACAGTGCGGCCTGCCGGCTGCGGTTCAAGGCCACAGGCCGGACGGCCAGGCCGCATTCTGTCTGGCCAGGCCTTTAGACCCACTCCTGCTCCTTATACGCCGAAGCGCCAAAGAAACTCGTGTAGGCAAGCGTATTCAAATACAGAGATATGTAAACAGGCAGAATACGGCGTTGCTGTCTGGCGTAGTTGTTAGATAGGTTACTGCTGCTACAACGGCAGGTCATCGAGATTTAAGTGAGTTTGAACGTGGTGTTACAGCCGGCGCACGAGTGATAGGACACAGCATCTCCGAAGTAGTGATGAAGTGGAGATTTTTCCCGTACGACGATTTCACGAGTGTACCGCCAACATCAGAAATCCGGTACAACATCAAATCTCCGACGTCGCTGCGGCCGGAAGAAGATCCCGCAAGAAACGTATCAATGACGACTGAAGATAATCTTTCAATGTGACTGACGTGCAAACCTTCCGCAAATTTCTGCAGATTTCCATGCTGGGCCATCAACAAGTGTCAACGTACGAACCTGTCAACGAAACATCATCGATATGGGTTTTCGGAGCAGAAGGCCCACTCGTGTACCCTTGATGACTCCACGACACAAAGCTTCACGCCTCGCCTGGGCGCGCCAACACTGACAGAGGACTGTCGATGACTGCAACCATGTTGCCCGGTCGGACGAGTCTCGTTTCAGACGGACGTGTACGGGTATGGAGATAACCTCATGAAACCATCGACCCTGCATGTCGGCAGGGGACTGTTCAAGCTGGTGGAGGCTACGTAATGGTGTGGGGCGTGTGCAGTTGGAATGATATTGGACCCCTGATACGTCTAGATACGACTCTGACAGATGACACGTACGTAATCATCCTGTCTGATCACCTGCATCCATTCATGTGTATTGTGCATTCCAACAGACCTGGCCATTTCCAGCAGGACAATGCGACGGCCTACACGTCCAGAATTGTCATAGAGCGGCTCGAGGGACACTTCTGAGTTTAAACACTTCCGCTGGCCACCAAACTCCCCAGATATGAACATCATTGAGCGTATCTGGGGTCCCTTGCAACATGCTGTTCAGATGAGATCTGCACCCCCGAGTATTGTTACGGATTTATTGACAGCTCTGTAGGATTCATGGTGTCAGTTCCCTCCAGCACTACTTGAGATATTAGTCGAGTCCATGCTACGTCGTGTTGTGGTACTTCAGCGTACTCGCGGAGGACCTACACGATATTAGGTAGGTGTATCAGTTTCTTCGGCTCTTCAGTGATACATGAATGTCCTTCCATTTAATATTCAGCAGGCAGAACTGGTAGTTTTTGCAGACGATAATAGTGTTATATTAAATCCCGTTAGAGGAAAAGCCACAGATGAGTTGGTTAACCGGATTTTTAAAAGAATTAGTAGGTTGTTCTCTGAAAATGGACCTTTCCTATATTTTGAGGAAGCATGCTGTAGTCAATTCTGCGCAACAAATAGTCATACCAACAGTTGAAGTAGTACCTGACTAAGAGTCAGTAAATAGGGTGAAATGCTACAAAATTTTCGGCGTACCTATTGATAAAAACTTGAACTGGAATAAGTACATTACTGAGATTCTCAAAAAATTTAGTTCAGCTGCTTTTGCTCGTTTATAATGGCTAGTATTTGAAATAAACGACTTGCACTCGCTAATGTCTTACGAAATAAATTTCAGGGTAACACACAACATAAGAAGAAACTAGTGATTGCACAAAACCTAATAATAAGAATGATGCGTGTTCACACGCGGTCTTCATGTGGGTACATCTTCAGAGAGTTAGCCATTTTAACTGCACCGTCGCAGTACTTATATTGGCTAGTGAAATTTGAAATAAATAATGCGTCACAATTCTAAAGGAACAGTGATGTCCATAGCTACACCACAGGGAGGAGAAAATTATCTTCACTACCCATTATTAAAATTGTCTGTGGCTCAGAAAGGACTTCACTGTGCAGCAACAAGAATGTTTGAGCATTAGCCCAATAACATATAATATAGCTATCGATTGTCGTCTTGTCAAAGATAAAAAACTGTTTAGCGATTCTGCAGAGCACTGTCCACATGTTGCTAGTTTCGTGGTCTCTTCTCTCCTATTAAATTTATCCCTTTGCTTATATATTTCAAAGGCTTGTCTACATCTTCGAGGATCATAGTTCGTCGTCGAAGATAAATTTTTTGGTACAGAAAAGTGCCCTTCGTAACTTCCTCAATTTGTCTATTTTCCCTAGTCGACAGAGACGTTTGTGTACCTTTAGCCGTGTGTTCACGCTTCTCTTGGTTGTTTCAATACAAAATTTGCCACACGTACGCTGAATTTTATATATGCAGCATACTGACAGAGGAGGGCCTTTACAGATGGGAGTGCTTGACCTATTTTCTGTAAAATAGTTCAAATGGCTCTGAGCACTATGGGACTCAACTGCTCTGGTCATTAGTCCCCTAGAACTTAGAACTACTTAAACCTAACTAACCTAAGGACATCACACACATCCATGCCCGAGGCAGGATTCGAACCTGCGACCGTATTTTCTGAAATCCGGCCTAATGTAGCGTGTCTATAAAATCTTTCCGATCAAATCTGTTACTTTTTTAATAAAAGGGAGAGAAACTGTATTCTTTCGTCGTCGTTTTTCATACTTGTCCTTCGGTTTTTCGTTATTTGGTGGTAGAATTCTGTGTGCTCCCTTTCCGGAGTACCTATTTTTCACGAAAGCCTACTTTATATGTTTTGATTCGGCGCCCAGGTGTTTCGGCGTGCAAATCCTCTTTTAATGACACCTCTATTTTGTTGTGGATGATGATTAGAGTTCTTATGCAAATATCTATCTGTGTGCGTTACTTTTGGAAAAACCTTATGTTCCAAACAGCCATCTGTCCGTTTCATAACTAGGACATGCAAGAAGGGTGTTTTGTTGTCATTTTCTATTTCCGTGGTGGACTGGATTTTTTGATTTATATTATTTAGAAAGCCAAAGAATTCATCCAAAGCCTTCCTACCATGTGGACAGACTATGAATGTGTCATCCACAAACCGATACCAGCGAGATGGTTTCTTTGTTTGCTTTTTCTAAAGTTCACTCCGAATTCCGCCACCGAGAAATTAACTATAGCAGGACCTAATGGGTTACCCATTTGTGCGCAATCAAGTTGTTCATAAGATTCATCGTCCCGCTGGAACTAAGTGCAAGTAGGGCAAAGTCTGAAAAGAGTAGAAAAGTCCAGGAAAAATATCTGTTATAAATATCATAACTTCGTTAACTGGGATCATAGTGAATAAAGAAACTATGTCGAAACTGACAAGTATGTCTTCAGGATCGAGGATTAACCTTCAGTTTTTCTCTGTAACATGAATCTTTTCAGCATATGAGACAGTCTTCCCAATGTAGCCGGCCGCTGTGAGCGAGCGGTTCTAGGCGCTTCAGTCCGGAACCGCGCTGCTGTTACGTTCGCAGGTTCGAATCCTGCCTCGGGCATGGATGTGTGTGATGTCCTTAGGTTAGTTAGGTTTAAGTAGTTCTAAGTTCTAGGGGACTAATGACCTCAGATGTTGTCCCATAGTGCTCAGAGCCATTTGAACCATTTTTGAACCCAATGTACAGCGCGATTCACGAAGATATGCAAATACACTCCTGGAAATTGAAATAAGAACACCGTGAATTCATTGTCCCAGGAAGGGGAAACTTTATTGACACATTCCTGGGGTCAGATACATCACATGATCACACTGACAGAACCACAGGCACATAGACACAGGCAACAGAGCATGCACAATGTCGGCACTAGTACAGTGTATATCCACCTTTCGCAGCAATGCAGGCTGCTATTCTCCCATGGAGACGATCGTAGAGATGCTGGATGTAGTCCTGTGGAACGGCTTGCCATGCCATTTCCACCTGGCGCCTCAGTTGGACCAGCGTTCGTGCTGGACGTGCAGACCGCGTGAGACGACGCTTCATCCAGTCCCAAACATGCTCAATGGGGGACAGATCCGGAGATCTTGCTGGCCAGGGTAGTTGACTTACACCTTCTAGAGCACGTTGGGTGGCACGGGATACATGCGGACGTGCATTGTCCTGTTGGAACAGCAAGTTCCCTTGCCGGTCTAGGAATGGTAGAACGATGGGTTCGATGACGGTTTGGATGTACTGTGCACTATTCAGTGTCCCCTCGACGATCACCAGTGGTGTACGGCCAGTGTAGGAGATCGCTCCCCACACCATGATGCCGGGTGTTGGCCCTGTGTGCCTCGGTCGTATGCAGTCCTGATTGTGGCGCTCACCTGCACGGCGCCAAACACGCATACGACCATCATTGGCACCAAGGCAGAAGCGACTCTCATCGCTGAAGACGACACGTCTCCATTCGTCCCTCCATTCACGCCTGTCGCGACATCACTGGAGGCGGGCTGCACGATGTTGGGGCGTGAGCGGAAGACGGCCTAACGGTGTGCGGGACCGTAGCCCAGCTTCATGGAGACGGTTGCGAATGGTCCTCGCCGATACCCCAGGAGCAACAGTGTCCCTAATTTGCTGGGAAGTGGCGGTGCGGTCCCCTACGGCACTGCGTAGGATCCTACGGTCTTGGCGTGCATCCGTGCGTCGCTGCGGTCCGGTCCCAGGTCGACGGGCACGTGCACCTTCCGCCGACCACTGGCGACAACATCGATGTACTGTGGAGACCTCACGCCCCACGTGTTGAGCAATTCGGCGGTACGTCCACCCGGCCTCCCGCATGCCCACTATACGCCCTCGCTCAAAGTCCGTCAACTGCACATACGGTTCACGTCCACGCTGTCGCGGCATGCTACCAGTGTTAGAGACTGCGATGGAGCTCCGTATGCCACGGCAAACTGGCTGACACTGACGGCGGCGGTGCACAAATGCTGCGCAGCTAGCGCCATTCGACGGCCAACACCGCGGTTCCTGGTGTGTCCGCTGTGCCGTGCGTGTGATCATTGCTTGTACAGCCCTCTCGCAGTGTCCGGAGCAAGTATGGTGAGTCTGACACACCGGTGTCAATGTGTTCTTTTTTCCATTTCCAGGAGTGTATTTTAATATGTTATTCTACAAGTAAAACTAAAGAAAAAAGTTCAGATAAACATGCGTCCGCAAATGTTTAGTTACGGACTTACGGCTAATAAAAGACTTTGCCTGAAATTTAGCAACTGCGCAAGGTTAAAGTAAAGCACGATTTCCATTTATTTTGTTGTTATTGGTCTGGTGAATCTATAAAATATGTCCCAGACGTGTATCTGCAGTAGTTTTACAGAACATCCAGAGAATTTGGTAAAATTTTTAATTTGTTCACTAAATTGCCGACGATTGCACAAAGTTTTCAACAGAAGTTGCAGAGAATAAATTTTGGAAAGATGATGGTAATAATGTTAACTGAAACTGTCTGAATGTGTCAGATAATCTGCCTTTATTAATACCATAGCACACGTGAATTCATGTTAAACCAGAACAAACGAAGCTCAGTGTTAAGGAAGTTGCACAGTGTACATACAATTTCACAATAGAGCACAGTAACTGATCAAAAATTGTTTCCATCGAGTTATTATGAACCCTTGGTAGAGAACCTGTCTGCCGTAACATTCGAAATACGCTAACAGTTCGTGCATTCGGGATCCTCGAAGCTGGATAACGTACACGATGTTCGTTAACTGCAGCCATAGCATTACCATCACATTTTCCATAAATAAACCTCATATCCGCGTATTCTTCTGTCGTAAATTTGAAAGGCATCCCTATTTCATAAATAATCTACAAACTACAACACTTACTATGTGGTTTCACTTAAATGCACTGTTATTATGTTCATTCACTGAACAATGCAGAAAACTCGTTCCAAAGTTAGGAAGCGACTGAAACAACTGACTAACAGTTGCCAACAATGACCAAAACGTTCGTACATTCTTAATGGAAAGTAAACAGGTTTACTTGTATAGTAATCTTTGTTTCTCTTGATATTCTGGAAAACTACTTCAGATACACGTCTGGGACATGTTTTATTACATTCATGCTCATAAATGAACGATAATGCTGATAGACGGTGAAACAACGCTCTGGTGGTCTGGTGGGCGGTTTGCGCGTTTAAATCACCTCGGGGTGTGACCATTCCGTGCATTTGACCTGCGATCGTCGCACGGCGGCGCTGGTAGCCATATACGCAGAGGAGTGTTGGTGCATGTCAGAGTACGGTGCAGCGAGTAAATGAGCAGACGTTTTCAGACGTGCTAATGGTGACTGTGTTGAAAATGGCTCGATGAACACATATTGATGGCGTTATGAGGGGTAGAATACTAGGGCGACTGGAGGCTGGTCAAATACAGCAGGTCGTAGCACGGGCCCTCTGCGAGCCACAAAGTGTGATCATAAGATTGTGGCAACGATACCAGCAGACAGGAAACATGCCCAGTACGGGAAGTCCACAGTGTACAACACCACAAGAAGACCGATATCTCACCATCAGTGCCCGCAGCCACTGGAACAGTTGTCTCCGTACACACAGTCTACAGACGACTGAACAGACGTGGTTTATTCGCCCAGAGACCAGCAAGGTGCATTCCACTGAGCCCTGGTCGCAAGAGAGCCCCTAAAGCCTGGTGTCAAGTACATGATCACTGGAACAGGGATCGCAGGTTATGTTCACAGACAAGTCTAAGTATAGTCTGAACAGTGATTCCCTGAGGGTTTTAATCTGGCGTGAACCAGGAACCAATACCAACCCCTTAATGTCCTTGAAAGGGACCTGTATGGAGGTTGTGGTTTGATGGTGTGGGGTGGGATTATGATTGGTACACGTACACCCCTGCATGTCTTTGACATAAGAACTGTAACAGGTCAGGTGTACCGGGACGTCATTTTGCACCAGTATGTCCGCCTTTTCAGGGGTGCAGTGGGTCCCACCTTCCTCCTGACGGATGATAACGCACGACCCCACCGAGCTGCTATCGTGGATGGGTACCTCGAAATCTAAGATACCAGGCGAATGGCCTGCCTGTTCTCCAGACATAAACCCCATCGTGCACGTGTGGAATGCTCTCGGTCAACGTGTTGCTGCATGTTTTCAAACCCCTACGACACTTCAGGAGCTCCGACAGGCACTGGTGCAAGAATGGGAGACTGTACCCCAGCAGATGCTCGACCACCTGATCCAGAGTATGCCAACCCGTTGTGCGGCCTGCGTACATGTGCATGGTGATCATATCCCATACTGATGTCGAGGTACATGTTCAGGGAACAGTGGCGTTTTGTGGCACATGTGTTTCGGGACGGTTTTGTTAACTTATCACCAATACCATGGACTTACAGATCTGTGTCGTGTGTGTTCCCTATATGCCTATGCTATTAGCGCCAGTTTTGTGTAGTGCCATGTAGTGTAGCACCACATTCTGACCACATTCTGCAATTATCCCTAATTTATGAGCATGATTGTAGATTGACCAGACGAATGGCAACAAAATAAATGGAAATCGTCCTTTACTTTAACCTTGTACAGTTTTGCGATGGCTTCATATTGGCGAAGTTGCTAAATTTGAGGCAAAATCTTTTAATAGCCATAAGTCCGTAGCTAAACATTTGCATACCTATGTTTATATGAACTTTAGTGTTTCTTGTAGAATAACATACTAAAATATTTGCATATCTTCGTGAATCACCCTCTGATGCCAGATATAGAACAGAAGGATTTAGTGGTCCATGACCTTATAACCAGAAAGGTTTTTCTAGCAGCAGTGTGATCTTGTTGTGAAAGCCTTCATTCTATCATTCTCTGTCACGTCGCACCATTTTGTCAGATACTGTCAGCAGTCAGAATGGAGAACTATCGTCCCATGCGTAGGCTCCTGATAAGACAACACTGGGGAACTACCATCCCATGCATAGGCTGCTGGTAAGACAACACTGCGGAACTACTGTCCCATGTTTAGGCTGCCGGTAAGACAACACTGGAGAACTACTGTCGCATGCGTAGGCTGCTGATAAGACAACACTGGAGAACTACTGTCGCATGCGTAGGCTGCTGATAAGACAACACTGGAGAAGTACTGTCTCATGAGTAGGCTGCTGATAAGACAATACTGGAGAACTACCATCCCATGCATAGGCTGCCGATAAGACAACACTGCGGAACTACTGTCACATGTTTAGGCTGCAGATAAGACAACACTGGAGAACTACTGTCACATGCGTAGGCTGCTGATAAGACAACACTGGGGAACTACTGTCTCATGTTTAGGCTGCTGATAAGACAACACTGGAGAACTACTGTCACATGCGTAGGCTGCTGATAAGACAACACTGGAGAACTACTGTCGCATGCGTAGGCTGCTGATAAGACAACACTGGGGAACTACTGTCTCATGAGTAGGCTGCTGATAAGACAACACTGGAGAACTACTGTCACATGCGTAGGCTGCTGATAAGACAACACTGGAGAACTACTGTCTCATGAGTAGGCTGCTGATAAGACAACACTGGAGAACTACTGTCACATGCGTAGGCTGCTGATAAGACAACACTGGAGAACTACTGTCACATGCGTAAGCTGCTGATAAGACAACACTGGGGAACTACTGTCTCATGTTTAGGCTGCTGATAAGAGAACACTGGAGAACTACTGTCGCATGCGTAGGCTGCTGATAAGACAACACTGGAGAACTACTGTCTCATGAGTAGGCTGCTGATAAGACAACACTGGGGAACTACTGTCTCATGAGTAGGCTGCTGATAAGACAACACATTTTCTTCTGCTGGGACCGGTGTTGTAACCAGGAGGCATGAGTTTCTTATTAGTGGTGTCGCACTGTGTTTCTTTGATGAACCGCCGTTCTGCATTACAGCAGGTGACCATTATCGGCGAGGTTGGCGGCAACCTGGAGGGAGGTCCCATTCTTCCAGTGTTGAGGTGTGGCACAATAGCGTTACTCTTGGCGTAATAGTGTCAAGAGCCATTACAGACATCGTACGTGTTCATCTGTTACCACTCATGTGACAGTATTGTGGTGCCATTTTTGAACGGGACAATGCTCGCCCACAAATGGTACAAAGTCCCAAGCGACTGGAAAAAAGCGCAGGTGACTCCAGTATACAAGAGGGGTCAAAGAATGGACTCATAAAATTACAGACCCATATCCCTAACTTCTGTTTGCTGCAGAACCTTTGAACATATTCTCAGTTCGAATAGAAAACTTTATGGAGACCGAAGAGCTCATGTCCACGAATCAGCATGCTTCTAGAAAGCATCGCTCGTCTGAAACTCAGCTTGCCCTTTTCTCACAAGAAACGCTTAAAACTGTGCATGAAGGGCAACAGGAAGATTCCATATTTCTAGATTTCCGGAAAGCATTTGACACGATGCCCCACTGCATGCTTTTAACGAAGGTAAGAACATACGGAATAAGTTCACAGATGTGTGAGCGGCTCGAAGACTTCTTAAATATAGAACCCAGTATGTTGTCCTCGAGGGCGAGTGTTCATCAGAGACAAGGGTGTCGTCAGGACGGCTCCAGGGAAGCGTGATAGGTGCGGTGTTGCTCTCTGTGTACATAAATGATTTGGCTGACGGTGTGGGCAGCAATCTGCGGTTGTTCGCTGATAATGCCGTGGTGTACGGTGAGGTGTCGAAGTTGGATTACTGGAGAAAGATACGAGACGACTCGGGCAAAATTTCCAGTTGGCGTGACGAATGGCAGCTAGCCCTACTCGTGGAAAAATGTAAGTTAATGTGGATGAATAGGAAGATCAAACCCGTACAGCATTACCAGTGTCCTGCTTGACAGTCATGTCGTTTAAATATGTGGGCGTAGCGTTGCAAAGCGATATGAGGTGGAAGGAGCATGTGACAACTGTGGTAGGGAAGGCGAATGATCCACTTCGGTTTATTGGGAGAACTCTGGGGAAGAGTGGTTCACCTGTAAAGGAGACCGCATATACACTGCTGGCCACCGTAAATGCAACACCCTGAAGGAGGCATCCGAATCAAGTGAAATTTACGCCATGGGTTTGCAGCGATGAGATATGCAACTGATTAGAATTTCAGCGCAGACGCACATCACGCGCGCCTGTGGCGCCACCTCATAGCGCCATTTAAGGCTTGGCGATTTCGACGAGTGTACGTTCGGCACGTGTGTTTACCTTGTGGTTGTTTCACAAGACGATCAGTTATGCCTCGTAGACAACAGCGAACATCTTTTGATCAAGTATCCGAGTTCGACAGAGGAAGGATAGTGGCTTACCGAGATTGTGGATTATCATACAGAGAAATCGCTAGTCGTGTTGGACGAAACCAAACAACTGTAATGCGGATATGTGACCGTTGGATGCAGGAGGGTACGACGGACCGACGTGGTCGATCGCATTCACCTCGGTGCACCACTGCACGTGCTGACAGGCAAATTGTGCGCATGGCAGTGACGGATCGCTCAGTGACATCCCGAACCGTAGCACAGCACATTGCGTCTGTAACGCATCATCCAGTGTCTGCGCGTACCATTCGACGCCGTTTACAGCAGAGTGGTCTGTCCGCAAGACGTCCATTGCTTCGTCTACCATTGACGCAGAACCACAGACGTCTCCGTCGCCAATGGTGTGATGACAGACTGATGTGGACGGCAGAATGGAATGACGTTGTCTTTACTGACGAGGCACGCTTCTGTCTGCAGCACCACGATTGTCGGATTCGAGTGTGGAGACAACCGTGGAGAGAGGATGCTGGACAGCTGCATTATGCACCGCCACACTGGTCTTGCACCGGGTATTATGGTATGGGGCGGTATTGGATATTACTCTTGCACGCCTCTAGTACGCATTGCCGGTACTTTAAATAGCCGGCGCTACATATCCGAGGTGCTGGAGCCAGTTGTCCTTCCTTACCTTCAGGGCTCGGCCACAGCCATATTTCAACAGGATAATGCGCGACCACACGTGGCACGCATTGTCCAAAGGTTCTTCGTCAATAACCAGATTGAATTGCTTCCCTGGCCGGCTCGCTCTCCGGATCTTTCGCCGATAGAAAACATGTGGTCCACGGTTGCTCAACGAGTGACCCAGATCCCCAGCTGCCACACCAGATGATGTTTGGCAACGTGTGGAAGCTGCTTGGGCTGCTGTACCCCAGGAACACATCCAACGTCTCTTTGACTCAATGCCGAGACGTGTGGCAGTGGTGATCTCCAACAATGGCGGCTACTCTGGCTACTGATTCTGGCAGGAACCACATGTCACAGACGTCTGTAAACGTAATCATTTGATACTTGGTCAACATGTTATCTACAAAATAAATTTTGTTGTGCTACCTCTTGTCTTTCTTGGTGTTGCATTTACGGTGGCCAGCAGTGTACAACGCTGGTGCGACCTATTCTTGAGTACTGCTGGACTGTTTGGGATCCATACGAGGTCGGACTGAAGGAAGACAACGAAGCAGTTTAGAGGCAGGCTGCTAGATTTGTTACCGTTAGGTTCTATCAATATGCAAGTTTTACGGAGATGACTTGGGAACTCAAATGGGCATCCCTGGTGGGAAGTAGAGATGGGGGATCCGCTCTTGAACTAATTCATAGAGTTGAATCTTTCAAAGGAGTGAACAATCAGTGATTCAGAAAAAAAGAACGGTAGCTCCAAACATTTCCCACGGCAGAGAGAGAGAGAGAGAGAGAGAGAGAGACGGAGCATATCAGCAGCGCCTCTGCTGGTCAGAGCACAGTGCACGCCACACAACACAGCCAGCGCCGGCCTCTGCCCTGCTTCTACCTTGGCTGCCTGCATTGTGCAGTGCCCCATTGGATTTTGTGTTTCACATATGCCGTGCCGTCTCTGTGCGTCGTCTGCCGTGTGCAGTGTCTGGCGCAGCTTAACTTCGCATCGCACTCTGTCGGCGATCGTTTCAGTCGCACGTCCTGCCCTCTGGGCAGTTGATGCGAGCAACAGGACAGAGAGCCACCTAGCGGATAACATAGGAACTACTTGCAAAAACCTGCTCGCAAGGGAACGGACGATTTGTCTCGGAGCGGGTGAGTTCACCGCTCCCCCCACCCTCGGAACTCGCCCGCTCAACGCTCACCCCACCGTCTCGACTCTAGCCAGAGCGTTGAGCAAAGCGACTCAGGTGTCACTCTGGTCTCTGCGGTCTCAGCTCATGCAGTAATACAGCTCGCGGCTCGACCTGCTCGACTCAGCGCCTCTGCATCGGAGTTCATCCCCACTGGATATTGTTCTTCGTAGTAATACCGCTATGTATATTACATTATTATGTTATGTATACATCAATCGTTTTTATTTTATTTTTATTTGTTTAAACTGATTAGATTAGGTTCCTGATGACTCCTCTTACCATAGGATTTTTATTATGGACACTCGAATTTACGCTTTAATTACGAGCGAACACCAATATTTTCCTTGTTTTATTCTGCGTAAGGCTATATGCAGCACTTTCGTTTTACAGTCAAATTTATATTTTTTTTCTTATTCTGGTACGGATTTTGCGATTTTAGGCGTCTTCGGAAGGAAACGTTCAATTTAAAAATATATGGCTTGCGATGTATTTGTATGAGGTTAATGAAATTTTAATACATTATAGCCAAATATATTGTTAATGTAAATCTCAAGTTACAACATTTTCCGATCACCCAAAAAACCACGATAGTGCAAAATAAATCAATAATCATAAACTTTGTCATATCGTGGAAATTTCAATAAACAATACAAAATTCTTACTCATTATCTGTGTTACTGCAAAATAGGATCAAATAAGATCAAAATACAGGTATAGTACTGGAATAAACCAAGTTTAAAGGGCAATGTGCCTTCCATTTATTTTCTATTGTAAATGAGTGGTGAGTCATGAAAAAGAGCTAATTCATTTCAGGGAGTGAACAGTCCTGATCCAATCTCTGAAAAGAACAGTTTTGCCCATCTCTAGTGGGAAGGCGACATTCTTTTCGAGAAATACTATTGGGAGAATTTAGGGAAGCGGCATTTGAAGCTGACTGCCGAACGATTCTACTGCCGCCAACATACACTGAGCTTAAGGACGACGAAGATAAGATACGAGAGATTGGGGCTCATACGGAGGCATACAGACAGTAGTTTTCCCCTCGCTCTGATTGCGAGTGGAGCAGGAAACGAAATGACAAGTAATGGTATAGGGTACCCACCGCCACGAACCGTACAGTGGTTTGCAGAGTATCGATGTAGATGGCACATATGTGTATGAACTTAGCGTGTGAAGTCGAGGTACACCTGCGGCCGGCGAGATCCCCAGGTCTGACCCCTCAACCCATGTGTGGGACCATCCCGTATGTCAACTCCGTCCGACTGCCAGAGCCCAAGATGTCAAGGATCAGTTGCAGCAGTTGTGTGCCGCGCGGGATTAGCCGAGCGGTTTAAGGCGCTGCAGTGATGGACTGTGCGGCTGGTCCCGGCGGAGGTTCGAGTCCTCTCTCGGGCATGGGTGTGTGTGTGTGTTTGTCCTTAGGATAATTTACATTAAGTAGTGTGTAAGCTTAGGGACTGATGACCTTAGCAGTTAAGTCCCATAAGATTTCACATACAATCCAATCCAGCAGTTGTGGACTAGCTTGCCTCAGAAGAGGACACAAAGACTTTGCCACATCATTCTCAACTGAATCGGTCCATGCATCCTGGCCAGAGAGGGTTTATACTGCCTTGTAAATGTGACATTGTATCTTAATCACGGAAGTTGCATCATATACCCTCTCAACTCGTGAAGTTACCCTTGTGGGTGTTTCAGTTTGTTTTTGTCAGACTGTATATTAACTGTATTAGGGAATGAAGAAATAAAGACGGAAGGACTTGTATTATGCCATATTGTTTCTGATCTGAGGCCATAACATCTCACAAAGATAAAGTGCTATCAAAATCGAATTACAAAATTGTTAAGGCTTTCGTGGCCAGTTGTTGACAAACTGCCTATTTGCTTCTGTCTCGGGTTCTTCGGCCGACGTTTGTCTGATGATTTCATTGAGAAGCTGAAGAAACTAAAACTTGCACCAAACAACATCCTGGTCAGCTTTGATGTTGTTTCTTTGTTTACGAAAGTGCCACTCAGTGACGCTCTGGAGCACATCGGTTCCATTTTCCCGCTAGACGTCAGAAAGCTCTTCCATGCATGTCTCACTACGAGCTGTTTCACGTGGAATGGCGATTTCTACGAACAGCTGGAAGGCGTTGCCATGGGCAGTCCTCTTAGTCCAGTGGTGGCCAACTTCTTCATGGAACATTTCGAAGCACAGGCACTGGACTCTAAGTTGTGGTACAGGTACGTCGATGATACTTTCGTTGTGTGGAGCCACGGTGAAGAACAGCTCGGTGACTTCCTAAGACACTTGAACAGCTTCCACACCAACATAAAATTTACCATGGAAGTATAAAAGGACAAAAAAACTACCATTTCTAGACATGCTGGTCACAAGGGACGCCGAAAACCTGGGACATAACGTGTACCGAAAACCGACACACACGGACCGATACCTGCACAGAAAAGAGGCATGATTCACACGCTCGTAACGCGAGGAGGAGGAATATGTGAGCCGCAGCACCTCAAACGCGAAATGCAACATCTCGAAAGTGTTCTGAGGAGCAGTGGGCACTCCACAAATTATATTAGAAGTGTAACAGAGCCAAACATTCAGCGAAGTAAGAAGTCAGGAAAAGAAATGTCGGGTACGGCCTTTCTGCCATACATTCCCAGAGTGACGGGCAGAATCGGCCGTATATTGCACAAATACGGCGTAAAGACAGTTTTCAAACCGACAAGGAAGATCAAAGAATGTCTTAGATCGGCAAAGGATAAAAGGGGCCCACTTGCAATGTCGGGAATATACCGCTTACAATGCACATGCGAAAAAGTTTACGTCGGAATGACTGGACGATCATTCAACACCACGATCAAAGAACGTAAGCGACATTGCAGGTTGGGGCAGGTGAAGAAATCGGCTGTGGCAGAGCACGCGCTGATTGAGACCGACCATATAATAAAATTCTCCGACACGGAAGTTCTGGCTGTGGAGAAGCACTATCACACCCGCTTGTTTAGAGAAGCAGCACAAATACACAAACACGCGAACAACTTCAACAAGAAAGAGGAAAGCCTTAAGGTAAACGGATCCTGGCATCCCGTACTGCAGCGAACGACCGTCGCAGGTAGCAAGAGGAGAACCGCACCGGAAATGACCGCGGAGAAGCCCTCGGACGTTGGCGCGCCAGGTACATATAGTCTGCGGCCGCGAGCTCGGCTCCAGTTCACCACCGGCAGTGCAACGTGAAGCTTTGAGAATGCCAGCCACTCGTGCTGGCGAAACGTCAGAAAAACCATCACACGAACGTCAGCCGAAGAACCCGAGACAGAAGCAAATACGCCGTTTGTCAAAATCGAATTAGTCCTGCAAATGCAATATCAGTAAAAGAGTAAGGAGAAGTCCTATATGTTAATCTTACTTTTCCCTTTGAGATTAGACACCATGTGTATTGAGCAGTAATTAAACTAGTCTGTACTTCCTGTTTATTTAAACTGCTATTTATACAGTGACCAGTCACATTAAAGTGATCACCTGTCAAAATCCTGAATAACCACATTTTGCAGCACAGACCACTGCGTAACGTGCAGGAAGAGAGTCAGTGATTCTTGAAGGTCCCGACAGGGATGTGGGGGTCATGCCGACTCCACTGCCATGCTCTAGGTTTCTCAGTTGAGAATCCATGGCGCGAACAGGCCGATTGAGGTGGTCCCAAGAATGTCGATTGGGATTAAACGCGTGGCCAGGGGAGTGCAGTAAACTCAATTGGTGTGCTTCAAACCACAGGTTGCATTGTCCTGCTGATATGTACCATCGTGCCGAGGCAAAACAAACGCCATGTAGAGGTGGACGTGGCCCCAAGGATAGGTGCCTAGTTTTGTTGATCCACTGCGCCTGCTACAATGACGAGGGCGTTCAACAAATACTATGAGAACATTCCCGAGACCCTCTTACAGCTGGATCCTTATGACGATTGTAACAGTGTTTGCTTTCAGACGTCTCACGCTGCAATGGACGCCCAGTTGTGGTACGGGCATGCAAATTCCCATCTTCGTTGCTGATGAAAAGCATCCAGCAGACGCACATGAAACAGGCGCCTGCTGTAGAGGCCCATACACAGCTATGTTCGCCGAACACTTGTTGGAAAGGCATTCTTGGCAGCCCCTTGCTTCATCTGGGTGGTCAACAGTTGCACTTTTCGCCCGTGCACATGTCCACAGCCATCTTTCATCCCTGCCATAATTCGATCGTGGTGGATCACAGTTGCCTCAGAGTCGGTTTTGGATAGCGCCATTTTTTCATGCATGAAAAACTTCAACGACAGTGGCATGCGAATAGCTTACTAACTTTAACGTTTTAGTAATGCCTCCGACCTTGGGCAGAAAGCCAATGCTCGTGTCCTTTTGGACGTCAGATAAATCGCTCCATTTTCGCATTACGACGACTGAAGCATCGCTAGTGCTATCACCCGTCGTTAGTGAGTGCTTCTTGCACACTCACATCGTACATAGGCAGTGGTCGCATTAATGTGAGTGGACCGTCTATATTGCTACCAGAAATTGGGAACAGTTGTTTACTTATGGATAAAGTTGTCGCACTGCGCTCAACACAGTGGATTACCAGTGGTACAGATAAATACAGAGCGTCTCAAAATTCGGTAGCAATACACCTCGAATGGAATCCTCATTTAACAAGAAGACAAAAAGTTTATGTCAAAATGAATCTGGAAATACATAGTTACAGATGTATTCGACCTTCAGTTCGTAGGAAGTGCGCAGTACGTCTAACGCCAGCTGGTACACTCTGGTTACGTATCACAGGAAATGTTGAAGGTGACCTCCCTCTGCCAAAATTTAGGCCTCCGTTCGTCGCTTCACTGAACTCTTCACATCATCAAAAATGCCTGGTGTAGTTTGTACTGTCTGAAAGGCTGCCACAATGCGTGCATGGATAGTAAGTTCATCCGCAACTCTATGGACTTTACATGGATCCTCAAACGTGTACGTTCAGGGGCCTTAAGTGAAGCGTATGGGTGGCCAAGCAACCAGTCCATCTCTGCCTATGCAGTCCTCGGGAAAATATTCATTCAGGTGCCTTCAGGCAGACAGACTAAAATGTGCAGGAGCATAATCCTGCATGAAATACAGTTTTCTACAGAGTGCATGGGGCATGTCTTCTAAACACTCGGGCAACGCAGCACGCAAGAAGTGTGTGTAGTTCTGTCCAGTAAGTCTCCCTGGAAGAACGTAGGGTCCCGACAAGCAATCACCAACAAATCCAGAATGAGTCATTCTGCAGCGGAGTGTGCGCTGACATGAAATTTCATGGCACATTATAACTGTGTGCCGGACCGAGACTCGAACTCGGGACCTTTGCCTTTCGCGGGCAAGTGCTCTACCAAATGAGCATGACTCGCAGAAGAGCTTCTGTGAAGTTTGGAGGGTAACAGACGAGGTACTGGCAGAACTGAAGCTGTGAGGACGGGTCGTGAGTCGTGCTTGAGTAGCTCAGGTGGCAGAGCACTTGTCCGCGAAAGGCAAAGGTCCCGAGTTCGAGTCTCGGTCCGGCACACAGTTTTAATCCGCCAGGCATTTTTTAATCGCCAACAAATGCTGCCCAGGTGTTGGTGAGACGGTTGTGTAGAATGTCGCTTCGTCTGAGAATAAAGCGACGACTGGAAAATTGCGATCATAACATACTGCTGTAGGAACTACTAGCAGAACCTTACTTTTCGAAGATAATCCGCAGGAGACAAGGCTTGTACACTCGGCAGATCGTCACGCGCGGGTATTCCTCTGCAAGCCTGACCGCCTTGTGCTGAGTCCAGGACATTCCTCCACAACGTTGATCAGATGTTGTCCGACTCCCGCTGCCTGGTGTACGTGTGCAATTACCATATTCACTGATATGGCGACGAATTTCTTCAAATGTCTGTCAGTCTGGTAATCTGCACAATGGGTACTGTTCCTGGTACAAGTGACGTGCCGCCAACGCATTGCCATCTGCCAAACGGAACATGTGGTGTCCGTTTCCAGAGCGCAAACCACGGACACGGGAAATTACAAACCGCCCCATACACAACCTTGCCAACGGCTACAGAAACATTTAACATTCCTAGTATCTACATGTGATTTTAGGGCAGGCCACACACCACAATAACCACGGAAATGACGACACTAGATACACTCACGTTCAGAAAAAACAGGACATGTACATTATTATGTTCTGCAGAAATAATTAGAATTTCAGTCACCTCGGTTCAGCATGTGTCCTGTTGCCTATTGCACACCGACCCTGATAACATGTTCCATGCGTGATGGCATCGATGCGTGTAAGGAGAGAATGGCGTACTGTGTTACAGCCACCGATGCTGCATTCACCTGGTTCCAAATTTCATCTGTGGTTGTTGTCATTGGATCACAGTGCTTCAACCGTCGTTTCACCACATTTTCGACTGGCGACAAGTCTGGGGAGTGGGCAGGCCAGGGCAAAAGGCTGACATCCTGTGACACCAAGAAGGCACGTGTTTGTGCAGCACCATGTTGTCGTGCATTGTCTTGCTGAAAAATGGCGTCTGGGATGTTGTGCAGAAGGGGCATGGCTACAGGTCGCGGGATGTCATTCACGTAGATCACACTTATCACAATGCCCTGGACACGCAGCAATTGTGATTTGTGGTTGTACCCAATAGCACCTCGCACCATAAGGCTTTGAGATGGCGCTGTATGTCTTGTTCGAATGCAGCAACTGCGATGCCACTCCCCCTTCTGTGGCGAACCAAAATGCGGGCGTTATTTTCAATCAAACAGAGCCTTTATTGTTCCGAAAACAGTATCTGTTGCCATTTCTGTCGCCAGTGGCATCGTTCCATACGCCATTGCTGTCTGGCATGTTCCTGCAGATTCGCCAAATGGAGGCAGAGAAGTGGACGGCGTGTATTACACTCTTTGATGCTCTTTTGTTTTTCAGAGCTCGCACCAATATTCCACGCAACTTCTCTCAGCAGTTTCCAACTCAGGTGGATGTGGTGGCCATGTTCCCGGAAATTTAACAACCATATGAAATTCTGACTGGAAACTGTAAAAGAGGGCGAACTAGCTTTCCTCGACGTGTTAGTTAAGAGAAGAACGGACAGGTCCCTGGATCACAGTGTAGGGACTATACAGGATACCCAAGAACACTGACCTGTATCTCCATGCCTCGAGTCGTCACCGTCCGTAACAAAGAAATTCAGTGCTAAAGACTCTAGTCCATAGAGCACGAACACCTTCAGACAAGGAGTGCCTCACCGAACATTTCAACACTCACAAACAGTGAGGAATCTGTACTCACATCATCAAACTGAAGGGCTGGTGCAGTCAGAATCAAGAACGCTTGAGAAAGAGGCTGGAACTGAGACCGAGGAAGAGAAGCCAAAAATCTCTTATTCATCTTATGGTGGCTCAATATCCGGGAAAGATTGGTATGCTCCTACAGAAATATGGTATAGAGTGTATTTTGCTTCCTTCAATTAAGATACAAAGTATTCTTTGTAATGTTCAAAGAGTTTTGTACTGCAGAGTAGTGCTGCAGCTGTCACCATAGGGAAGCTGGACAGGAGCGAACACGTAAACACAAGTTTTACTTTACCTGTAAATTTCTCCAAGAACAGTGAAGAATACAAGACAACAAACCAATAAAGTCTGGTTACTACAAGAAGCAAACTAAAGGGCATCGTGCAGTATGAGGCTCCCACTACTAATGCCGAAGGCTGACCATGGCTAAAGACTGTCAAAGAGTGAAACGCAGACTGGGGACTGTGTAACTGCCGCCGGCCATAGTACAGGGTGATTCAAAAAGAATACCACAACTTTAAAAATGTGTATTTAATGAAAGAAACATAATATAACCTTCTGTTATACATCATTACAAAGAGTATTTAAAAAGGTTTTTTTTTTCACTCTAAAACAAGTTCAGAGATGTTAAATATGGCCACCTCCAGACACACGAGCAATATCAACCCGATACTCCAACTCGTTCCACACTCTCTGTAGCATATCAGGCGTAACAGTTTGGATAGCTGCTGTTATTTCTCGTTTCAAATCATCAATGGTGGCTGTGGTGGCTGGGAGAGGTGGCCGAAACACCATATCCTTAACATACCCCCATAAGAAAAAATCGCAGGGGGTAAGATCAGGGCTTCTTGGAGGCCAGTGATGAAGTGCTCTGTCACGGGCTGCCTGGCGGACGATCCATCACCTCGGGTAGTTGACGTTCAGGACAGATAAGTGCCAATGTGGTGGCGCTCCATCCTGCTGAAATATGAATTGTTGTGCTTCTTGTTCGAGCTGAGGGAACCTTAGGCGAGTCACGTTCATACTGAGTTGTTTCCCGCGGATTCTCAGTGCCCCATATACAGACATTGTGACGGTTGACTTTCCCGTTAGTGTGGAAAGTTGCTTCATCACTAAACACAATCTTTGAAACGAAAGATTCATCTGTTTCCATTTGAGCAAGGATAAAATCACAGAAATCGATTCTTTTAATCTTATCAGCTGCAGACAGTGCTTGAACCAATTTCAGACGATAAGGTTTCATAACTAACCTTTTTCGTAGGACTCTCCATACAGTTGATTGTGGAATTTGCAGCTCTCTGCTAGCTCTGCGAGTTGATTTTCCTGGGCTGCGAACAAATGCTTGCTGGATGCGTGCTACATTTTCATCACTCGTTCTCGGCCGTCCAGAACTATTCCCTTTGCACAAACACCCATTCTCTGTAAACTGTTTATACCAACGTTTAATACACCACCTATCAGGAGGTTTAACACCATACTTCGTTCGAAATGCACGCTGAACAACTGTCGTCGATTCACTTCTGCCGTACTCAATAACACAAAAAGCTTTCTGTTGAGCGGTCGCCATCTTAGCATCAAATGACGCTGACGCCTGGTCAACAGCGCCTCAAGCGAACAAATGTACAACTAAATGAAACTTTATAGCTCCCTTAATTCGCCGACAGATAGTGCTTAGCTCTGCCTTTTGTCGTTGCAGAGTTTTAAATTCCTAAAGTTGTGGTATTCTTTTTGAATCACCCTGTATACTGCGGCTCCAGAGGGCGCTCGTAGTCGACGCCGCTGAAACTGTGGCTCAGCAGGTGCACATCATGGGCTCTGCTGAGACCCTGCGCAACTGCTATCAGCGTCTTTCGGAAACGTGTGTTTCTGTTGCTAACTTTGAGACGCTGATGTGGGTGATATCGACCTGTGATACCACAAAAGACAACCTACACTATGTGATCAGAAGTATCCGGACACCTGGTTGAAAATGACTTACAAGTTCGTGGCGCCCTCCATCGGTAATGCTGGAATTCAGTACGGTGTTGGCCCACCCTTAGCCTTGATGCCAGCTTTCACTCTCGCTGGCATACGTTCAATCAGGTGCTGGAAGGTTCCTTGGGGAATTGATGCCCATTCTTCACAGAGTTTTTTTTTTTTTTAACTTTCATTCCTCCACCGGAAGGGTGGGGCGGGCTTATGGAGGGCTTATTGCCGCTTTGGAGCCTTAGTATATTCTTACGTTTTTCTGTGGTGGTACCAGTTATTTTACTTCATAGGGGATAGGGTTATTCTTTGTTTTTGGTTAGTTTTCTGAATATTTTGTTCTTTTCTTTTTGATGTTATTGTCATATTGCACTTTTTGTGCTGGGGGATATACGCAACTCCGGTATTTACCTTACAGCTGAGGGAAACCCCCTAAAACCTCAGCTGGAGTTGGGTGAGGTTCCTTGATTTTGTGTCTTCTTTTTTGTCTTTTGTTGTGTGTTATTGTGTTTGTAGGTGATGTGGTAGTTCCTTGTCTTCTGTGATGGACTTGATCTCTGCGTGTTTCCCTGGATGGATTTTTTCTGTTGCTATTGCTATTATGAGTGGCGGATACGGGTATTTAAATCTAGGTAGATTTAGGTGATACGGAGTTCTCTGTATGAGCTGTTTTATGTTTTCGTTTGTTTGTAACCTATTGTTTCCATAGGTAGCTATTTGTTTTAAGAGTCGGTTTTCCATTGGGTCAATCCTGAGTGTGGTGTGTAGCGTGGCTGTCCGTTCATATGGGATTTTTCCGATCGTCCTCAGCATTCTTCTGTCTGCGGACTTGATCTTGTTGCACTGGGTTGTTGTTCCGCACCATGCTATCGCGCCATATTCTATGATCGGTCGTACGTACATTTTGTGTACGTGTAGTGCCACAGGTGTAGATGCTCCTCCATTTCGGTGTTGAAGTAGTCGAATCCTAGTTAGTTTTGCGTTTGCCATTGCTATTTTTTGCGTGGTGTTCCTCTCCCAGTTAAGCAGATTGTCTATTTTAAGTCCAAGGTACTTCACTGTTTTTGTTGGTTCAAGTTTCTGTCCCCATAGTGTTATTTGGGCGTTCTGTGGGTCTTGTTTATTGTCTTGTGTTAGATTTCTATGCCTTATTATCAGTAGTTGTGATTTGGTAGGGTTGCTGCACTGACGGGAGGTATCGATGTCGGTCGGTGAGGTCTGGCACGAAGTCGGTGTTCCAAAACATCCCAAAGGTGATCTGTATTATTCAGGTCAGGATTCTGTACAGGCCGGTGTATTCCGCTTTCTTCAATTAAGATTATGTTATTGTCGAGTAGCCACTCCATGACAGGCTGTGCATTATGAACAGATTCTCGATCGTGTTGAAAGATGCAATCGTCATCCACGAATTTCGCTTCAACAGTGGGAAGCAGGAAGGTGCTTAAAACATCAATGTAGGCCAGTGCTGTGATAGTGCCACGCAAAACAACAATGGGTGCAAGCGTTAAAAAAAATGGTTCAAATGGCTCTGAGCACTATGGGACTTAACATCTGAGGTCATCAGTCCCCTAACATACAACTACTTAAACCGAACTAACCTAAGCACATCACACACATCCATGCCTGAGGCAAGATTCGAACCTGCGACCGTAGCAGCAGCGCGGTTCCGGACTGAAGCGCCTAAAGCCGCTCGGCCACAGCGGCTAGCGTGCAAGCTCCCTCCATCAGAAACACGACCACACCACAACACCACCGCCTCCGAATTTTACTATTGGCACTACACACGCTGGCAGATGACGTTCACCGGGCATTCGCCATAACTACACCCTGCCATCGGATCGCCACATCGGGTACAGTGACTCGTCACTCCACACAACGTTTTTCCACTCTTCAATCATCCAATGTTTACATCAAGCGAGACGTCATTTGGCGTTTACCAGCATGACGTGTGCCTTATAAGCAGCTGCTTGACTATGAAATCCAAGTTTTCTCACCTCCAGTCTGTCATAATGTTTGCAGTGGATCGTGATGCAGTTTGGAATTCCTGTGTGATGGTCTGGACAGATATCTGTCTATTACACAATACGACCCTGTTCAACTGTCGGCGGTCTCTGTGAGTCAACAGACGACGTTGACCTGTACGCTTTTATGCTGTACGTGTCCCTTCACGCTTCCATATCACTATCAGATCGGAAACAGAGGACCTAAGGCTGTTTAGTAGTGTGGAAATCCCGCGTACAGACGTATGACACAAGTGACACCCAATCACCTCACCACGTTCGAAGTCCGTGAGTTCCGCGGAGCGCCCCATTCTGCTCTCTCACGATGTCTAACGACTACTGAGGTCGCTGATATGGAGTACCTGGCAGTAGGTGGTATCATAATGCACCTAATATGGAAAATGTATGTTTTTTGGGGCGTTCGGATACTTTTGATCACATAGTCTAGATCTCTAAAAGGTATGTGTGTATCGCATTCCATGTGAATGTGGCATGTCTCACCTGGGTCAGGCAGTCAGAACGGTCAAGGTGAGATGCGAGGCACGTCAGCGACTCGGCCGATTAAAACAACCAAATAAAACAGCACATCCTCGATTATAACCGTGAAATGAAATAAGGTAGGAACACTTTCGGGGTGCAAACGCCAAGCTGCTGTGGCAGCGCGTCTGAGGAGTCCATCGATATAAAGATGTCAGAAAACCTAATA
The DNA here is from genome assembly GCF_023898315.1 of Schistocerca nitens. NCBI lineage: Eukaryota > Metazoa > Arthropoda > Insecta > Orthoptera > Acrididae > Schistocerca > Schistocerca nitens. The sequence continues at coordinate 144,509,375 of NC_064625.1, forward strand.
AACAGGGACAGAGGTTTCAATTTCAACGAGGCTTGTTGCGCAGCAATGAGTATACTAAAATCTCGCTGGCCATCACACTCACTAGAGTCGGGAAACTCTGACAGAACTTGCGTTTCACAGAGCATCGGTACAGCCTCTGAACAATAAATGAGCGGCGATGTTCACAGTGGACGTCGAGAGTGGAAATCGGCTGTAAATATTGGCGCGAGGCCGGCAAGAGTTCGGAGTGTAGTTGTGGCACAGGAGTGAACCTCATATAGGAAATTAAATTTCCCCTGAGACATTTAAGTCTGTAATTTATCTACGATCAACGTTGGAAGCTGAAGAAGTGAATTAAAATTTGTGTTGCAGCCAGGACTCGAACTCGGGCTTTTTTCTTACTAGTCAGATATGCTGACCATTACACCACCGCAACATTATTGTCAACAGAGCTGCATGCACTAGCCAAGTCAAATACCCTCCCCAGCACAAACTCCAATTCACGTCTCCCCTTATACTGTCACTATTGCCAGGGCTCTCCGACAATAGAATAGCGTCCCAGCATTGAACGTAATCAGGAAGTGCTTTACTACATGTGATGGTATAGATCTTAAATTAAATTTTTCCTAATAGATAAATTAGAGACTTGAACGTCTCAGAGAAAATGATGCAATGGTCAGCATATCTGCCTAGTAAGCAAGAAGACACGGGTTCGAGTGACTGCCTCGGCACAAATTTTAAATCACTTCTTCAGCTTCCAACGTTATTATCTACATCTACATCTACATCCATACTCCGCAAGCCACCTGACGGTGTGTGGCGGAGGGTACCCTGAGTACCTCTATCGGTTCTCCCTTCTACTCCAGTCTCGTATTGTTCGTGGAAAGAAAAATTGTCGGTATGCTTCTGTGTGGGCTCTAATCTCTCTGATTTTATCCTCATGGTCTCTTCGCGAGATATACGTAGGAGGGAGAAATATACTGCTGGACTCTTCGGTGAAGGTATGTTCTCGAAACTTTAACAAAAGCCCGTACCGAGCTACTGAGCGTCTCTCCTGCAGAGTCTTCCACTGGAGTTTATCTACAATCTCCGTAACGCTTTCGCGATTACTAAATGATCCTGTAACGAAGCGCGCTGCTCTCCGTTGGATCTTCTCTATCTCTTCTATCAACCCTATCTGGTACGGATCCCACACCGCTGAGCAGTATTCAAGCAGTGGGCGAACAAGCATTCTGTAACCTACATCCTTTGTTTTCGGATTGCATTTCCTTAGGATTCTTCCAATGAATCTCAGTCTGGCATCTGCTTTACCGACGATCAACTTTATGTGATCATTCCATTTTAAATCACTCCTAATGAATACTCCCAGATAATATATGGAATTAACTGCTTCCAGTTGCTGACCTGCTATTTTGTAGCTAAATGATAAGGGATCTATCTTTCTATGTATTCGCAGCACATTACACTTGTCTACATTGAGATTCAATTGCCATTCCCTGCACCATGCGTCAATTCGCTGCAGATCCTCCTGCATTTCAGTACAATTTTCCATTGTTACAACCGCTCGATACACCACAGCATCATCTGCAAAAAGCCTCAGTGAACTTCCGATGTCATCCCACCAGGTTATTTATGTATATTGTGAATGGCAACGGTCCTATGACACTCCCCTGCGGCACGCCTGAAATCACTCTTACTTCGGAAGACTTCTCTCCATTGAGAATGACATGCTGCGTTCTGTTATCTAGGAACTCCTCAATCCAATCACACAATTGGTCTGATAGTCCATATGCTCTTACTTTGTTCATTAAACGACTGTGGGGAACTGTATCGAACGCCTTGCGGAAGCCAAGAAACACGGCATCTACCTGGGAACCCGTGTCTATGGCCCTCTGTCTCGTGGACCAATAGCGCGAGCTGGGTTTCACACGACCGTCTTTTTCGAAACCCATGCTGATTCCTACAGAATAGATTTCTAGTCTACAGGAAAGTCATTATACTCGAACATAATACGTGTTTCAAAATTCTACAACTGATCGACGTTAGAGACATAGGTCTATAGTTCTGCACATCTGTTCGACGTCCCTTCTTGAAAACGGGGATGACCTGTGCCCTTTTCCAATCCTTTGGAACGCAACGCTCTTCTAGAGACCTACGGTACACCGCTGCAAGAAGGGGGGCAAGTTCCTTCGCGTACTCTGTGTAAAATCGAACTGGTATCCCATCAGGTCCAGCGGCCTTTCCTCTTTTGAGCGATTTTAATCGTTTCTCTATCCCTCTGTCGTCTATTTCGATATCTACCATTTTGTCATCTGTGCGACAATCTAGAGAAGGAACTACAGTGCAGTCTTCCAATCTTATATAGGAAAGTCCGGTAACACGACCTCAGTTTACTGCCAACTCCCTTGGAGCAATGCAAGTTTAACAGTCCATCTGCACTACTGGCCATTAAAATTGCTACACCACGAAGATGTGCTACAGACACGAAATTTAAAGGACAGGAAGAGGATGCTCTGATATACAAATGATTAGCTTTTCAGAGCATTCACACAAGGTGGGCGCCGGTGGCGACAACTACAGCGTGTTGACATGAGGGAAGTTTCCAACCGATTTCTCATACACGAACTGCAGTTGACCGGCGTTGCCTGGTGAAACGTTGTTGTGATGCCTCGTGTAAGGAGGATAAATGCGTACCATCGCCTTTCCGACTTTGATAAAAGTCGGATTGTAGCCTATCGCGATTGCGGTTTATCGTATTGCGACGTTGCTGCTCGCGTTGGTCGAGATCCAATGACTGTTAGCAGAATATGGAATCGGTGGGTTCAGGAGGGTAATACGGAACGCCGTGCTGGATCCCGACGGCCTCGTATCACTGGCAGTCGAGATGACAGGCATCTTATCCGCACGGCTGTAACGGATCGTGCAGCCACGTCTCGATCCCTGAGTCAACAGATGGGGACGTTTGCAAGACAAGAACCATCTGCACGAACATTTCGACGACGTTTGCAGGAGCATGGACTATCAGCTCGGAGACCATGGCTGCGGCTACCCTTGAGGCTGCATCAGACAGGATAGTCTGCGATGGTGTACTCAAGGACGAATCTGGGTGCACGAATTGCAAAACGACGTTTTTTCGGATGAATCCAGGCTCTGTTTACAGCATCATGATGGTGGCATCCGTGTTTGGCGACATTGCGGTGAACGCTCATTGGAAGCGTGTATTCGTCATCGCCATACTGGCGTATCACCCGGCGTGACAGTATGGGGTGCCATTGGTTACACATCTCTGTCACCTCTTGTTCGCACCGACGGCACTTTGAACAGTGGACGTTATGACCCGTGGCTCCACCCTTCATTCGATCCCTGCGAAACCCTACATTTCAGCAGGATAATGCACGACTGCACGTTGCAGGTCCTGTACGGGCCTTTCTGGATACAGAAAATGTTCGACTGCTGCCCTGGCCAGCATATTCTCCAGATCTCTCACCAATTGAAAACGTCTGCTCAATGGTGGCCGAGCAACTGGCTCGGCACAATACGCCAGTCACTACTCTCGATGAACTGTGGTATCGTGTTGAAGCTGCACGGGCAGCTGTACCTGTACACGCCATCCAAGCTCTGTTTGACTCAATGTTCAGGCGTATCGAGGCCGTTATTACGGCCAGAGGTGGTTGTTGTGGGTACTGATTTCTCAGGATCTATGGACCCAAATGGCGTGCAAATGTAATCACATGTCAGTTGTAGTGTAATATATTTGTCCAATGAATACCCGTTAGTCATCTGCATTTCTTCTTGGTGTAGCAATTTTAATGGCCAGTGGTGTATTTAGCTTATTGGGTGATTTAAGGTTTGTCGTATTTCATTTTGTTTCGTTCAGACCAGAAGCTGGTAACATTTTCACTGTTTACGTCACTACGACTTCTAGCATGTATTGCACTCCTTGAATTGCACTGTAAATATGGTGCTCGTTTGTTTTTCGTGATTTCTCCTCGCATCCGTAATATTGTGTGCAGTAAATGATTCCGTATTTGCTTTTGTTTGATACACACTGAGGCGACAAAGGTCATGGGGTAGCGATGTGCACGTATATAGATGGAGGCAGTATCGCGCAGACGCTGTATGAAAAGGGCAGAGCATTGGGAGAGCCGTCATTTGTAGTCACGTGACTCATGTGAAAAACTTTCCTACGTGATTAAGCCCACACGCCGGGAATCAACACACTTTGAGCGCGGAATGGGAGTTTGAGCTAGACACGTGAGACATTCTGTTTCAAAAATCGTTAGCGAATTCAATATTTCGAGATCCACTGTGTCAAGAGTGTGCCGAGAATGCCAAATTTTCTGGCATTACCTCTTACCACGGACTGCGCTGTGGTCGACGGCCTTCACATAACAACCAAGAGGAGTGGCCTTTGCGTAAAGTGGTCGGAGCTAACAGACCAGTAACACTGCGAGAAATAATAGCAAAAATCGATGTAAGGCGTAGGGCTGACGTATCCGTTACAGTGAAATTCGGCGTTAATGGGCTATGGCTGGAGGTGACCGACGCGACTGCCTTCGCCAACAGCACGACATCGCCTTGAGGGCCTCCTCTGGGCTCGGGACCATTTGGTTGGGCCCTAGGCGATTGGGAACTGTGGCCAAATCACTCAGGATTTGAGTTGTTGGTTGGTTGGTTGGTTGGATTAAAAGAGGGTAAAGGGACCAAACTACGAGATCATCGGTCTCTTGTTCCAAATAAAACAATGCCACAAGTGTGAGAATAAAACAAACGAGAATGAAAACTCAAAACGGAATGAAAGGAAGAGTCACAAGAACGATGAAGGGCAACTAACATGTAAATGGACAAAAGGGGACAGAAAAACCACAGAAATGCAAGAAACGGCGTGAAGAGATTAAAACAACAAAGAAGATTACCATGGCTGGCTGACCCATTAAAACCTCCACCCTAGAAGCACTAGGGTGGAGGACACAGAGGGAAGAAAGGACATGCGCTAAATCTGAGATCAAATGATAAAACCCACCCTCACGCATAAAACGTCAAACTACGAGGGCAGTTCAATAAGTAATGCAACACATTTTTTTCTCGGCCAATTTTGGTTGAAAAAACCGGAAATTTCTTGTGGAATATTTTCAAACATTCCCACTTCGTCTCGTATAGTTTCATTGACTTCCGACAGGTGGCAGCGCTGTACGGAGCTGTTAAAATGGCGTCTGTAACGGATGTGCGTTGCAAACAACGGGCAGTGATCGAGTTTCTTTTGGCGGAAAACCAGGGCATCTCAGATATTCATAGGCGCTTGCAGAATGTCTACGGTGATCTGGCAGTGGACAAAAGCACGGTGAGTCGTTGGTCAAAGCGTGTGTCATCATCACCGCAAGGTCAAGCGAGACTGTCTGATCTCCCGCGTGCGGGCCGGCCGTGCGCAGCTGTGACTCCTGCAATGGCGGAGCGTGCGAACACACTCGTTCGAGATGATCGACGGATCACCATCAAACAACTCAGTGCTCAACTTGACATCTCTGTTGGTAGTGCTGTCACAATTGTTCACCAGTTGGGATATTCAAAGGTTTGTTCCCGCTGGGTCCCTCGTTGTCTAACCGAACACCGTAAAGAGCAAAGGAGAACCATCTGTGCGGAATTGCTTGCTCGTCATGTGGCTGAGGGTGACAATTTCTTGTCAAAGATTGTTACAGGCGATGAAACATGGGTTCATCACTTCGAACCTGAAACAAAACGGCAATCAATGGAGTGGCGCCACACCCACTCCCCTACCAAGAAAAAGTTTAAAGCCATACCCTCAGCCGGTAAAGTCACGGTTACAGTCTTCTGGGACGCTGAAGGGGTTATTCTGTTCGATGTCCTTCCCCAAGGTCAAACGATCAACTATGAAGTGTATTGTGCTACTCTTCAGAAATTGAAGAAACGACTTCAGCGTGTTCGTAGGCACAAAAATCAGAACGAACTTCTCCTTCTTCATGACAACGCGAGACCTCACACAAGTCTTCGCACCCGAAAGGAGCTCACAAAACTTCAGTGGACTGTTCTTCCTCATGCACCCTACAGCCACGATCTCGCACCGTCGGATTTCCATATGTTTGGCCCAATGAAGGACGCAATCCGTGGGACGCACTACGCGCATGATGAAGAAGTTATTGATGCAGTACGACGTTGGCTCCGACATCGACCAGTGGAATGGTACCGTGCAGGCATACAGGCCCTCATTTCAAGGTGGCGTAAGGCCGTAGCATTGAATGGAGTTTGCGTTGAAAAATAGTGTTGTGTAGCTAAAAGATTGGGGAATAACCTGGTGTATTTCAATGCTGAATAAAACAACCCCTGTTTCAGAAAAAAATGTGTTGCATTACTTATTGAACCGCCCTCGTAAATCAGCCGATGAGACGTTGTTAGATAAAACTAGCACCAACGAGTCCGGTAACCCAAGATTTCGTCGCTGGGCAGACAAAGTGGGACAAGAGCACCAGAATATGGGCCACTATCTACTGGGTGCCGCACCGAAACTCAGGTGGGTCTTCACGGTGCAGGAGGTAACCGTGGGTCGCCCAAGCGTGTGCCAATGTGGAGCCGGCAGAGGACAACTGATTCCCTGTGAGAGGTCCGAATGGAAGACTTCCACACAGTCGCAGTTTGTTGTGTGTCCTGTTCTGCCGTTCCGTCTCCCAAAGCAGAAAAACCCTGCGGCGTAAGTCACAACGCAAGTCAGGTTCATTTTAGTTGTTAAGAGCTGGTGAGGGTTTCGAGTGTGATGTAGAACCCACAAAGCCGTGGGCGCAAGGTGTCAACAAGGCACTGTGCAAGCTGGTGTCTCCGTAACGGTGCGGGCTGCGTTTGCTTGGAATCGACTGGTCCAGATGAAGCGATCATTGATTGGAAATGGTTACCTTCGACTGCTTGTAGATCGAAATGATAAACAAATCGACACCCTAGCTGCAAACAAGCGTTGATATACAACATTGTAATAGTTGTATAAAGTCCTTGTAGTCGCTCTATGCTCTGTGCCCTCGGTGGTTCAGATGGATAGAGCGTCTGCCATGTAAGAAGGAGATCCCGGGTTCGAGTCCCGGTCGGGGCGCGCATTTTTTAACATGTCCCCAATGTTGTGTATCAACGCCTGCTTGCAGCTAGAGTGTCGATTTAATTATCATTTCATTCTAGAGAAGCTGCACGGTCATCAATGGTATCTGTTCTTTCTGGAACAGGTAGTACGTTCATATATTGCTTGTAGGTCATTTACAGCCATTCACGGACTTCATGTTCCCGATGCAGTTTTTATGGATGACAATGCATCACATCACAGGTCCACAATTGTTCACGATCGGTTTGAAGAGCTTTCTGGGCAGTTTGAGCGAATAGTTTGGTGACCCAGATCGCTACACATGAATCCCATCCAACATTTATGGGACATAAGCCAGAGGTCAGTTCGTGCATAACATCCTGCATTGGCAGCACTTTGACCATTACGGACGGCTGTGGAGGCAGCACTGCTCAATATTTCTGCAGGGGGACACCCTATGACTTGTTGAGTCCATGCCACACCGAATAATGCACTACGCCTGGCAAAATCAGCTCCGACACTGGGAGACATCGAAGGAATTCAGAGGCGGCTGCTAAATTTATTAACGGTAGGTCTGAGCAAAACATACACTATGTGATCAAAAGTATCCAGACACCACCACAAAAATAAGTTTTTCATATTAGGTGCATTGTGCTGCCACCTACTGCCAGGTACTCTATAGCAGCAACCTCAGTAGTCATTAGACAACGTGAGAGAGTAGAATGGGGCGCTCTGTGGAACTCACGGACTTTGAACGTGGTCAGGTGATTGGTTGTCACTTGCGTCATACGTCTGTACGCGACATTTCCACACTCCTAAACATCCCTAGGTCCACTGTTTCCGATCTGATAGTGAAGTGGAAACGTGAAGGGACACGTACCGCTCAAAAGCGTACAGGCCGACCTCGTCTGTTGACTGACTCGCCCGACAGTTGAAAAGGGTCGTAATGTGTAATAGGCAGACATCTATCCAGACTGTCACACGGGAATTCGAAACTGCATCAGGATCCACTGCAAGTACTGTGACAGTTACGCGGGAGGTGATAAAACTTGGATTTCATGGTCGAGCGGCTGCTCATAAGCTACACATCACGCCGGTAAATGCCAAACGACGCCTCGCTTGGTGTAAGGAGTGTAAACACTGGACGATTGAACAGTGGAAAAGCGTTGTGTGGAGTGACGAATCACGGTACACAGTGTGGCGATCCGATGGCAGGGTGTGGATATGGCGAATGCCTGGTGAACGTCATCTACCAGCGTGTGTAGTGACAACAGTAAAATTCGGAGGCGGTGGTATTATGGTGTGGTCGTGTTTTTCATGGAGGGAGCTTGCACGCCGTGTTGTTTTGTGTGGCACTATCACAGCACAGGCCTGAATTGCTTCCCACTGTTGAAGAGCAATTTGGGGATGGCGACTGCATCTTTTAGTACGATCGAGGACCTGTTCACAATGCATGTCCTGTGGCGGAGTTGTTACACGACAATAACATCCCTGTAATGGACTGACCTGCACAGCGTCCTGAGCTGAATCCTATGGCACTCCTTTGAGATGTTTTGGAACGCCGACTTCGTGCCAGGCCTTACCGACCGACATCCATACCTCCCGTAAGTGTAGCACTCCGTGAAGAATGGGCTGCCATTCCCCGAGAAACCTTCCAGCACCTGATTGAAAGTATGCCTGCGAGAGTGGAAACTGTGATCAAAGCTAAGGGTGGGCCAACACCATATTGAATTCCAGCATTACCGATGGAGGGCGCCACTAACTTTTAAGCTATTTTCACCCAGGTGTCCGGATACTTTTGATCAAATAGAGTACGTGTTACGGAGATGATTCTGGAACTCAGTGGGAATCCTGAAAGGAATGCAACGTTCTTTTCGAAAAACACTATTGAGAAAGTTTAGAGAACCTGCATTTGAAGCTGACTGCCGAACGATTCTACTGCCGCCAACACATTGCGCGTAGGAAGCACGAAGATAAGATAGCAACAATTAGGGCTCATACGGATGCAAACAGACAGTCGTTTTATCGTCGCTCTCTTTGCGAGTGGAAGAGGAAATGACTCTTAGTGGTACAGGGTACCCTCCGCCACGCACCTTACGTTGGCTTGCGGAGTATCGATGTAGACGTAGATGTTAGGAGGTGTCCGTAAAACAACCAATAGTTTCGTAGCATGGACTATAAACATAATTTCAAACCACCTCTAAACAGTTTCTCACGTACATGTTTAACGTGAAACGCTTAACACATTAACTCATTTGTAAAGTAATGAAACATCCGAAACTGTTTTATACGTGACATATCGATCCTTTAAACATTCGGATGTTTAATGGGTTAGTACTGAGTACAATTCAATTCCTTTCTTGTGTACAATTCAATTTCTTTTCTCTGTCGTTACAATTCATTTTATATTTATTAGAAATAAACAAATGTACGATTTTTTTAAAAAAGTTTTTGTTCCCGTCGTAATTTGCTTGGTAGCTCAACTCAGAAGGATAATGAGTCTGGCGACAACTACTCTAACACGCTGGTCGCAAAATATCCACTGTAAACAAGCAAGCGATCATTTTCTTCGAAGTGGTACCCGTAAAAACAAATTTTGTCTTTTCCAGTTGATTTCGGAGAACACATACAATTGATTGCTGCTTACTTTCTATCACTCGTTTCTTTAAACCGACAAAATCATATGTCTAACATAGCTTCAAAGATACGATTACTTTACAAATCGAGTTATTGTGGTTAATACTTGACATTAACGATGCAAGCGATAAATAGTTCCAAAAAGATTTTCAATTGAGCTTAAAGGTTGTTGGATGGGCTAAGTGATCTCATTATGAAACACTGGATGAATATAGTTCCGGTAATTTATGCTCCATTTCAAGCAAAAGCAAGTTTTTCACGTATCTCAATGTTCACGAGATCATTCTGAATACTAGATGCAGAGTGTGTTGGGAATAGATTCAATAGTAAAGACGTAATAAATTAAAATGTAATGTCAGATGCAGACGTTTTATTCCATGAACAGCGAAAATGTTGTACGTGGTGAACATTTTCCTTTCATCATTTTTTTTTTTTTTTTGGGGGGGGGGGGGTGTCAGAGACGAACAGTTTCGTAAAGAATGAAATTTTCACTTTGCATCGGAGTGTGCGCAGATATGAAACTTGCTGGCAGATTAAAACTGTGTGCCGGACCGAGACTCGAACTCGTGACCTTTGCCTTTCGCGGGCAAGTGCTCTACCAACTGAGCTACCCAAGCACGACTCACGGCCCGTCCTCACAGCTTTAATTCCGCCAATACCCCATCTCCTACCTTCCAAACTTCACAGAAGCTCTCCTGCGAACCTTGCAGAAAGGTCCACAGTTAGAGTCTCGGTCCGGCACACACTTTCAATCAGTTTCATAAAGGTTCAAATGGTTCAAAGGGCTCTGAGCACTATGGGACTCAACTGCTGAGGTCATTAGTCCCCTAGAACTTAGAACTAGTTAAACCTAACTAACCTAAGGACATCACACACATCCATGCCCGAGGCAGGATTCGAACCTGCGACCGTAGCGGTCTCGCGGTTCCAGACTGCAGCGCCAGAACCGCGCGGCCACTTCGGCCGGCTAGTTTCATAAAGGTTTGAAATTATGTGTGAAGTTTGTTGGAAGTCGCAAAGTGCTGTCATTCTCAAATACTACATGAAAATAATCCGGGTATTTGCACTGTCAGTTACTATGCCTCAAGAGAACCACACATTGTCTAACTGTAATATTTGTCACAGTCTAGTCTCTTTGATATGATTACTGCCTGCATTAGAGGAGATTGCTCAATAACCAATCACATACGGCAGGTGGTAGCAAAGCAGTAAAGGTAATACAGTGTGTGTCACTAACTACTGCCACCAAGAATAACTCAGAAAGTATGATAGGAGCTGGAAAGTTTGTGGGACAAAAGTTGCATTTACAGAAGGTGTTCGAAGTGATGACCATTGGTATCAATGCGGTGCTGCAATCTTCTTATCATGGATTGAGTGGTATTCCTTATCACATCGGCACTCATCGAAGCACATACTCTGACAGTTCTTTCTCGCATCTCTTCAGGTGTAGTTAGGACGTCTTTATAAACAATGTCTTTTACGAATCCCCACAAGAAAAAATACAGAGGCGTCAAGTCTGGCGAACGAGCCGGCCACGACACATTTCCTCCTCCACCAAACCAGCGAATTGGGAATTGTATCTGCAACTCACTCCTAGCCGTCAGCGAAAAATGTGCGGGACGCCCATCTTGTCGATATCACATTCTGTTCCTAGTTCCTACAGGTATTTATTCCAATAACAGACCTAATGTTTCTTGCAGGAATGTGGTGTACTTCCTACCATTAAGATTTCCTTCGATGAAATAGGGGCCTATAATTCTGTCCTCCAGAATCCCACATTATACATTCACCGACCACGGTTTTTGGTGTGCAACTTGCCGCAGCCAACATGGATTTTCAGTTGTCCAATAATGCATGTTATGCAAATTAGCATTTCCGTGGTTCGTGAATGTAGCCTCGTCAGTAAATCAAATTAATAAATGTGTCATCCCTCTGAATCTGAAGTTGAGTCCATCGGCAGAATTCAGTGCGACGCATACAATCCGTACCAGTTAATTCTTGGTGGAGACTGATATGGTAAGGATGATATTTATGGCGATGTAGAACACGAACAACACTACTCAGGCTTATGCCAGATTCCCTTGCGATTTGACGCGAACTAAGACAAGGCTCTCGAACCACATGGCAAGAGTACCAATTTCCGTTTCTAGTGAATAACTTTCCTTTGTCAGATATGTTTCCGATGCGTTAAGGATCCAATTGTTCTAAATTTATGGTACAAATATTTAAATGTACGACGTGTAGGGTAAGTACGTTGAGGATATCATTCAGTATATAAGTCTAGCTCTCACTGAATTTCGTTGGCATTCTCCGTAAATGAAAAGGGTATCGACTTCTTCTTCGAAGGAATACATCATTCACATTCACTTGATTCGACGATACTAGTCTTACCGTTGTTGTTAGTGTTGCTCTACGAAACCGTCGAATGGTGTTTACATGTCAAGTGCACTTTAGTTGGATACGCCGTATTCGGCGAATATTTACTATTTGCATGCTACACGAGAGAGAATTGTCAGAGCATGTGCTTTCATAAGTGCCGGTGTGATAAGGAATAGCACTCAATCCATAAAGATTGCAGCACTGCATTGATACTAATGGTCATTACTTCGAACACCTTCTGCAACCTGACGTTCATGATACCTTTTTGACCTTCGTTGACTTTCAAAGACCTCACTGTTACACGTCATTGGATTCGTCTCGATAGCCGCTATCAGAAAATAAGTACCAAATTACAACATCTCACTTAAAAAAACAAAGTTGACCTTCATATCTCTGACGTGACCCCACCTAGCAACACAAAACCGTCGTCGTATTAGGGCCCCCGTTGTCGCATGCAACATTTGTGCGACAAAATTTTCAGCTACTGTCATACTTTCGGAGTTATTCTAGGTGGCATTGGTTAGTGACTCACCCAGTATAAAGTGTATCAGTGGGCGGAGGGAACGAGGAAAACTGTGGAGTCGTTTCCGTAATGCAGAAACAGAGCGATTTATCTGATGTTAAAAAGGGCACGATCATTGGTTTTCGGGCTAAGGATGGAAACATTTCCGAAATGCTTAAGTCTGTAAACTGTTCACGTACAGCCATGGTTAAAGTATACCGTGCATGGCATGGCAGATTGGCACCATCCAAAACTGGGGCCCAGGGAACTGTGGAGCATGACGGACCATAGATGTCATGGCTGAACGATCGCTGCAGAGGTGTGTACAGGAGAATACACGTGCATTCATCGAACATCTGACCAGCCAGGTGAACAACGGGACTATCGACAGAGTCCCCCCGCAACAGAGGGGGCGCGACCCCCTCGACAGAGGCGACCCACCTCAACAGGGCCCCCCCTCGACAGGGCCGCCCCCCCTCGACAGGGGTCCCTCCCCCCTCGACAGGGGTCGTCCCACCCTCGACAGGTGTCCCCCCCCCCATCGACAGTGGTCCCCCCCTCCATCGACAGGGGTCCCCCCCATCGACAGGGGTCCACCCCCCCATCGACAGGGGTCCCCCCCCCATCGACAGGGGTCCCCCCCCTCGACAGTGTTCTCCCCCCTCGACAGAGCCGCTCCCCCCCCTCAACAGAGCTGCTCCCCCCCTCGACAGAGCCGCTCACCCTCGACAGGCCACCCCCCCTTGACAGGCCACCCCCCCTCAACTGGGACCCCCCCTCGACTGGGCCCCACCCCCTCGACAGGCCCCACCCCCTCGACAGGCCCAACCCCCTCGACAGGCCCAACCCCCTCGACAGGCCCCACCCCCTCGACAGGGGCCCCCCTGTCCACAGGGTCCCCCCCCCTCGACAAGGCCCCCCCCCCGTCCACAGGGCCCACCCCCCCTCGACAGGGGCGCCCCCCCTCGACAGGGGCGCCCCCCCTCGACAGGGGCGCCCCCCCTCGACAGGGGCGCCCTCCCTCGACAGGGGCGCCCCCCCTCGACAGAGGCGCCCCTCGACAGAGTCCTCTCGACAGAATCCCCTCGACAGAGTCCCCTCGACAGTGTCTTTCAGTCAGCGAACATTGCTGTGTATGGGCCTTTGCAGCAAGTGCCTGGTACGTGCACCCGTGCTGACTGTTGTTCATTGGCTACTAATGATGGAATTTACATGCAGCTGGACATCCTCTGAGTGGCGACATGTGGCCTTTTCACATGAATCACGTTTTATGCTCTATTCGACAACATGTCCGTTGGCATGTACTGAGTTGAATTTCTGAACGCAAAAACCCTGCAACAATCTTCAGAAGGGTCCGGGTTAGAGGAGTGGGTGTTGTGGTCTGCAGAAAGTTTTTGTGGCATTCTGTGGATGGTCTCGTTAACCTAGAGAGCGCAGTGCATCAAAACAAGTATTAATCAATCCTTGGGGGATAGTGTCCACGCCTACATGCAATTCATTTATCCTTGGCATGTGGCATCTACCAGTAGGTCAATGCAACGCGTCGCACAGTTCACAGAGCATGTGCGTGATTCGATTCGAAGAGCACCAAATTCTCCAGATTTAAACCCGATCGAGAATCAGTGCGAACACCTTAATCGGGCTGTTAGCATCATGGATCCTCAAACGAGAAACCTTCCGCAGTTGATCACGGCGCCACGGCCCCACATAGCTGTCGGTACCTGCCAGAACACCACTGACACTCTCACTACGGCCTGGACTGTGCTACAGGTGGCCACCTTAATGTGACTGGACAGTGTACCACTTAATGAGCCGATGATGACAGCATTTTAAACTTTTAAATTTAGTAAGTAATTATGCGATCTATTGAGAAATGTCCCTGTAAGCTCTCGTTACCCTTGGACAGCCCTCTTTCCAATCTGATCTTCCTCATTTCTCGGCCCTCTTAGCCGTTATAGTCACCTTCAGGAGAGTTAGAACGAAAAAAATTTTTTCACATTTTCGGATTATTATCTCATTAAAAAATTTGCAATTTTCCGATGAAATTTATATAAATAATCACTTATAAACTCAATGGGAAGTGTTTTATTTTATTTTTTAAAATATAATCTACACTGTTTGAAAATATTAAAATTCTTAAGTGCATTACTTCAAGATCTAATAAAATCGGTAATTTTTTTTATACAGGGTGGTCCATTGACAGTCACCGGGCCAAATATCTCACGAAATAAGCATCAAACGAAAAAACAACAAAGAACGAAACTCATCTAGCTTGAAGGGGGAAACAAGATGGCGGTATGGTTGGCCCGCTAGATGGCGCTGGCATAGGTAAAATTGATATCAACTGCGTTTTTTTAAAAATAGCAACCCGCATTTTTCATTACATATTCGTGTAGTACGTAAAGAAATGTGACTGTTTTAGTGGGACCACGTTTTTCGCTTTGTGATAGATAGCGCTGTAATACTCATAAACGCATAAGTACGTGGTATCACGTAACATTCCGCCAGTGCGGTCGGTATTTGCTTCGTGATACATTACCCGTGGTGAAATGGACCGTTTACCAACTGCGGAAAAGGTCGATACCGTATTATTGTATGGCTATTGTGATCAAAATGGCCAACGGGCAAGTGCTATGTATGCTGCTCGGTATCCTGGACGACATCATCCAAGTGTCCGGACCGTTCGCCAGATGGCTACGTTATTTAAGGAAACAGGAAGTGTTCAGCCACATGTGAAACGTCAACCACGACCTGCAACAAATGATGATGCCCAAGTACGTGTTTTAGCTGCTGTCGCGGCTGATCCACACATCAGTAGCAGACAAATTGCGCGAGAATCGAGAATCTCAAAAACGTCGATGTTGAGAATGCTACATCAACATCGACTGCACGCGTACCATATTTCTATGCACCAGGAATTGCATGGCGACGACTTTGAACGTCGTGTACAGTTCTGCCACTGGGAACGAGAGAAATTACGGGACGATGACAGAATTTTTGCACGCGTTCTGTTTAGCGACGAAGCGTCATTCACCAACAGCGGTAACGTAAACCGGCATAATATGCACTATTGGGCAACGGAAAATCCACGATGGGTGCGACAAGTGGAACATCAGCGACCTTGGCGGGTTAATATGTCGTGCGGCATTATGGGAGGAAGGACAATTGGCCCCTATTTTATCGATGGCAATCTAAATGGTGCAATGTATGCTGATTTCCTACGTAATGTTCTAGCGATGTTACTACAAGATGTTTCACTGCATGACAGAATAGCGATGTACTTCCAACATGATGGATGTCCGGCACATAGCTCGCGTGCGGTTGAAGCGGTATTGAATAGCATATTTCATGACAGGTGGATTGGTCGTCAAAGCACCATACCGTGGCCCGCACGTTCACCGGATCTGACGTCCCCGGATTTCTTTCTGTGGGGAAAGTTGAAGGATATTTCCTATCGTGATCCACCGACAAGGCCTGACAACATGCGTCAGCGCATTGTCAATGCATGTGCGAACATTACGGAAGGCGAACTACTCGCTGTTGAGAGGAGTGTCGTTACACGTACTGCCAAATGGATTGAGGTTGACGGACATCATTTTGAGCATTTACTGCATTAATGTGGTATTTACAGGTAATCACGCCGTAACAAACAAAAAAAAAAAAAAAAAAAAAAAAAAAGCTCTGAGCACTATGGGACTTAACTTCTGAGGTCATCAGTCACCTAGAACTTAGAACTACTTAAACCTAAGGACATCACACACACCCATGCCCGAGACGGGATTCGAACTTGCGACCGTAGCGGTCGCGCGGTACCAGACTGTAGCGCCTAGAACCGCTCGGCCACCAAAGCCGGCTCACGCCGTAACAGCATGCATTCTCAGAAGTAAGTTCACAAAGGTACATGTATCACATTGGAACAACCGAAATAAAATAAACGTACCTACGTTCTGCACTGTAATTTAAAAAACCTACCTGTTACGAACTGTTCGTCTAAAATTGTGAGCCATATGTTTGTGACTATTACAGCGCCATCTATCACAAAGCGAAAAGAGTAGTCCAAGTACAACATTCATATTTCTTTACGTGCTACACGAATATGTAGTAAATAATGGAGGTTCCTATTTAAAAAAAAAACGCAGTTGATATCCGTTTGACCTATGGCAGCGTCATCTAGCGGGCCAACCATACCGCCATCTGGTTTTCCCCTTCAAGTTAGAGAAGTTTCGTTCTTTGTAGTTTTTTGGTTTCACGCTTATTTCGTGATATATTTGGCCCGGTCACGATCATTGGACCAACCTGTATTGAAGGCTGTGGATTTCTGTTTTATAAAGAACATGTCCAGAAGAGGATGGACACCAGGTTGAGGAAGTTGAAACAAAGTTTGAGAGACAAACTTTCTGATGGTTCAACCATAAGAGGCAGGCTGACAGACAAAATAATGATGAACTATGGCAGTATTATGAGATGGCCATTAGAAATAATACTGAGGATTTATTGAAAATGAAGCAGGCGGTATGGGCTACCTTCTTCCACAGACTGTCAGATGATGAAAAACCACTACCCCATCTTTGCCCTCCTGGACCTGATTCATGATGCAATTACCGTAATGCCCAGCACTCAAACAGTTCATACAACCATGAACATTCCATCCCAGCAGCAGTCATGCATATCATAAAACCTATTTACAAAGACCTGGCAAATCCTGAATTACTGAAGATGTGTCTGCACGGTCAGACCCAAAATGCCAATGAGTCATTAAATAATCTTATATGAACTCGCTTACCAAAACATGTTTTTGTTGAAATGAATACACTAAAGTGGGGGTTACTGATCATGTTATTGCTTTTAATGATGGCAACACTGGTAAAGTGAATGTGCTAAGGTATACGGGGATTAATTGTGGAGCAAACAGCATGAGAGAACTTGAACGGACGGACAAGGTTCGCATTGATGAAGCAGAGTATGGGGCACAGCTGGCCACTAAGGAGTCCGGAAAGAAGAAAAGAAGAAAAAACTTTGAAAAAGATCAAGAGGGTGACATGCGGTATGGTGCAGGGTGCTTCTGAACGACTACAAATAAAAAATTAAGCATATATTAAGTGAGTTATAGCCTTTTGAAACTTTAGAAGCCCCTCCTGAAAATTTACATTTTCTGCTGCATTTTCCCCTAAATCTCAGTAACTACTTCGAGTAGAGTATTCAAATTTTCAGGGAGTAATAACACATATATCCTGATTCCACTGAACTGAAAGAAGAACATAATGTTATGCATGATTAAAATTATTTAGGGTAACGTACAAAAATACACAAAATTTTAACCGAGTAATTAAAAAAATTGTGTTTCCGAAAGCAGCAGCTGAAATGCAATTATTGTAGTTCAGTAATACAGGGAAGCCATGTCACTAAATTTAACATTCTCGAGACAGGGCGTTCCAACTCCCCTTAAATTAATTTTTCGCACAACTCGCTATATCAAAAACATCTGTTTTATAGACCTACAAATGATTGTTGTATCTGTCACCATCATTACTATGATCATTATTGCCGCGCGGGATTAGCCGA
Source organism: Schistocerca nitens (assembly GCF_023898315.1). Lineage (NCBI taxonomy): Eukaryota > Metazoa > Arthropoda > Insecta > Orthoptera > Acrididae > Schistocerca > Schistocerca nitens. Next base: position 144,527,509 of record NC_064625.1, read on the forward strand.
GCGGTTCAAATGGCTCTGAGCACTATGGGACTTAACTGCTAAGGTCATCAGTCCCATAGAACTTAGAACTACTTAAACCTAACTAACCTAAGGACATCACACACATCCATGCCCGAGGCAGGATTCGAACCTGCGACAGTAGCGGTCGCGCGGTTCCAGACTGTAGCGCCTAGAACCGCTCGGCCACTTCGGCCGGCAGCCGAGCGGGCTAGGGCGCTGCAGTCATGGACTGTGCGGCTGGTCCCGGCGGAGGTTCGAATCCTCCCTTGGGCATGGGTGTTTGTGTTTATCAGTAGGATAATTTAGGTTAAGTAGTGTGTAAGCTTAGGGACTGATGACCTTAGCAGTTGAGTCTCATCAGATTTCACACACATTTGAACATTTTTTATGATCATTATTATTTTTATTATTATTATTAGGTTATTATTATTAATATTATTAGTATATTATTAGCATTATTATTGTCAGTATTAGTGGCTGCAATAGTATAGCTGATAGCAGTATTAACTTTGTTAGCTCATAGTCAGTATCATCTACTCACGCTGACATTTCCGACACTCGAATAGTTTTAATACCTGCTGTCATCTTAAAATTGTTATTTCTTAGGTAAGTATGACATAAAACAACTACTGTGTGTGTATGTGGAACGCTGTCCAATATAAGACAGGGGCTGATGGCTCGAACCAGGTTAAATAAATCATTCGCATTTTCTGTTGCAACTGGAAGCCGTTATATGGGTAATGGTTGGGTTCAGGGTTCCACGACAGTCACTTGGTAATACGCATACAATTTTATTAATTTTTTTGGAGTCTGGCTTCCAGTATCAAGTGTAGTGTCGGAACTGCCTCTTTCGTGTCCTTACCTATCCAAAAGCTAAGTTGATCATCATATAACAGATCCTCAACTCTTTCATCTGTGCTTCATTTAGAACTGTCCAGCTCACTGTGCGACAGCTGCCTCCAGCTCTCTGAGAATTCCTTCGCCTCTCTGCCGCGTGGTTCCTCGTCAATAGCGCAGTTCTGAACTGCACTGTGCGAGCGCGACGTATTTCGTGTTGACGCACCTTGAGAAAAACTGCCGACCGCTGTGGCCGAGCGGTTCTACGCGCTTCAGTCCGGAACCGAGCTGCTGCTACGGTCGCAGGTTCGAATCCTGCCTCGGGCATGGATGTGTGTGATGTTCTTAGGTTAGTTAGGTTTAAGTAGTTCTAAGTCTAGGGGACTGATGACCTCAGATGTTAAGTCCCATAGTGCTTATAGTCATTTTTTATTTTTATTTATTTATTGTTCCGTGAGACCAAATTAAGGAGAAGTCTCCATGTTCATGGAACGAGTCAATACATGAAATTATAACACGATAGTAGAAACAGATAAAATGAAATATAAGAAACGTATTCAGGCGACAATTCTTAAGTTTAAATAAAGAAAATTAACAATGTAACACTGGAATTTGCTTAATTTTTCAGCTCTTCCAGGAGCTCCTCGACAGAGTAGAAGGAGTGAGCCATAAGGAAACTCTTCAGTTTAGACTTAAAAGTGTTTGGGCTACTGCTAAGATTTTTGAGTTCTTGTGGTAGCTTACCGAAAATGGTTGCAACAGAATACTGCACTCCTTTCTGCAGAAGAGTCAAGGAAGTGCATTCTACATGCAGATTTGATTTCTGCCTAGTATTAACTGAGTGAAAGCTGCTAACTCTTGGGAATAAGCTAATATGGCTAACAACAAACGACACTAAAGAAAATATACACTGTGAGGGCAATGTCAGAATTCCCAGACTATTGAATAGGGGTCGACAAGAGGTTCTCGAACTTACACTACATATAGCTCGAACAGCCCGTTTTTGAGCCAAAAATTCCCATTTTTGAATCAGAAGAATTACCCCAAAAAAATAATACCATATGACATAAGCGTATGAAAATATGCGAATTAGACTACTTTTCGTGTTGAAGTGTCACTTATTTCAGATACTGTTTCAATGGTAAATAAAGCAGCATTTAGTTTCTGAACAAGACCCTGAACATGGGCTTTCCACAACAGCTTACTATCTATCCGAACGCCTAGGAACTTGAACTGTTCCGTCTCGCTTATAATATGCCCATTCTGTCTGATCAAAATATGAGTTCTTGTTGAATTGTGAGTTAGAAACTGTAAAAACTGAGACTTATTGTGATTTAGCATCAAATTATTTTCCACAAGCCACGAACTTATTTCACGAACTACATTATTTGATACTGTTTCAATATTACACACGAGATCCTTCACTACCAAGCTGGTGTCATCAGCAAACAGAAATATTTTTGAATCACCGGTAATACTAGAAGGCATATCATTTATATAAATAAGAAACAGCAGAGGCCCCAGCACCGACCCTTGGGGAACGCCCCACTTAACAGTACCCCATTGGGACTGAACATCACTACCACTCTCAATATTTCGGAGAATTACCTTCTGCTTTCCGTTCTTAAAGTAAGAGGCGAACCAATTGTAAGCTACTCCCCTTACTCCATAATGGTCCAACTTCTGCAGTAATATTTTGTGGTCAACACAGTGAAAAGCATTTGTTAAATCAAGAACCATTTTTTGAGAAAAACTGTGATGTTGCAGGTTCACAGAGACAGCTTTTGATGTGGAGTACAGGCCAATCATCCGCACCTACTACACCCTCTGCTGGAGCGGAAGATGCAGCAAGAACCGCGTCTTCTGGCAGACTCTCAAGACCTCGAAGGTGAGTCGGTCCACCGATCACACAGCACGGTGACCCCCTTTCAAGACCATCCATCTGCCTCGTTTCGCGTGATTCAGATGCCGCTGCATCGGAGTTCGTGTTACTCACACGCTGTATTTGGAATAAGCACTTAAGTTTGGTAGTAGAGAAAGCGACTGGTCGAATGCAGTTATTTGGGAGAATTTCACACAAGTGTAACTCTTCTCTGGAGAAGGTCACATACACAGCACTAATGTGAGCCACTGCAATATTCTTAGTCCCGACCAGGTCGGATTAAAGGATGACGTCGAAGCAATTCAGATGAACCCTCTGCCAGGCACTTAAATGTGATTTGCAGAGTATGCATGTAGATGTAGACAGGCTGCTAGGTCTACTAACGGTAGGTCCAGTCACCACATGTGTAAGCTGGAACTTCTGTAACCGTCCGCGGTGGCCGTGCGGTTCTAGGCAATACAGTCTGGAGCCGAGCGACCACTACGGTCGCAGGTTCGAATCCTGCCTCGGGCATGGATGTGTGTGATGTCCTTAGGTTAGTTAGGTTTAATTAGTTCTAAGTTCTAGGCGACTGATGACCTTAGAAGTTAAGTCGCATAGTGCTCAGAGCCATTTGAACCATTATTGAACTTCTGTATCTTGGAAATGGATAAAGATGTAAAGAAAATTTTCAAGGTAGTTCCAGATAGGGATATTACGTATATATCGGAAAAAATTAAGCCAATTTGCGGCGCATAGCCGTCTTGGTATCCGCGGCTATGGGTTTCGTCCGAAGCCGAAAAAAATGAAAAGGTGAAAAATGCTTTTTTTTGGGGTTTTCTGAGGAACAGCCCATGAATCATCATTCATTTGGTCGTGCGGTAGCGTTATCGCTTCCCGCGCCCGGGTTCCCGGGTTCGATTCCCGGCGGGGTCAGGTATTTTCTCTGCCTCGTGATGACTGGGTGTCGTGTGATGTCCTTAGGTTAGTTAGGTTTAAGTAGTTCTAAGTTCTAGGGGACTGATGACCATAGATGTTAAGTCCCATAGTGCTCAGAGCCATTTGAACCATCATTCATTCTGTTTTGTCCCCGTCACCACTGTTGAGTCTTGTACGATAGAAATCAAGGAAGAGGATGTTCTTTGGTGGCCAGTATCCTCTTTCTACAACACAACTGCACACCTGTTTTAACAGGGCTCTTAGTTTGTATATAAAGATAGTAACTGTTCTCGAAAGAACAGATACCATTGATGACCGTGCAGCTTCTCTAGAACAAATGATAATTAATTGAAACCCTCAGCTGCCGACAGGTATTGTTGTTATATCTCGATGGCGACAGCTGAAAATGTGTGCTCCGACCGGGAGCTTCGAGACAGAGCTGACGGTGCTCAGGTTTCCTACACTACTGGCCATTAAAATTGCAACACCACGAAGATGTGCTACATACGCGAAATGAAACCGACAGGAAGAAGATGCTGTGACATGCCAATCATTAGCTTTTCAAGCATTCACGCAAGGTTGGCGCCGGTGCCGATACCTACAAGGTGCTGACATGAGGAAAGTTTCCAACCGGTTTCTCATACACAAACAGCAGTTGACAGGCGTTGCCTGGTGAAACGTTGTTGTGATGCCTCGTGTCAGGAGGAGAAGTGCGTACCATCACGTTTCCGACTTTGATAAAGGTCGGATTGTAGCCTATCACGATTGCGGTTTATCGTATCGCGACATTGCTGCTCGCGTTGGTCGAGATCTAATGACTGTTAGCAAAATATGGAATCGGTGGGTGCAGGAGGGTAATACGGAACGGCCACGTATCACTAGCAGCCCAGAGTACAGGCATCTTACCCACATGGCTGTAACGGATCGTGCAGCCACGACTCGATCCCTGAGTCAACAGATAGGGACGTTTGCAAGACAACAACCATCTGCACGAACAGTTCGACAACGTTTGCAGCAGCGTCGACTATCAGCTCGGAGACCGTGGCTGCCGTTACCCTTGACACTGCATCACAGACAGGAGCACCTGCGATGGTGTACTCGACGACGAACCTGGGTGCACAAATGGCAAAACGTCATTTCTTCGGATGAATTCAGGTTCTGTTTACAGCTTCATGATGGTCGCATCCTTGTTTGGCGACATCACCGTGAATGCACATTGGAAGCGTGTATTCGTCATCGTCATACTGGCGTATCACCCGGCGTGATGGTATGGGGTGCCATTGGTTACACGTCTCGGTCACCTCTTGTTCGCATTGACGGCACTTTGAACAGTGGACGTTACATTTCCCTGTGAAACCTAACATTTCAGCAGGATAATGCACGACCGCATGTTGCAGGTCCTGTATGGGCCTGTCTGGATACAGAAAATGTTCGACTGCTGCCCTGGCCAGCACATTCTCCAGATCTCTCACCAATTGAAAACGTCTGGTCGATGGTGGCCGAGCAACTGGCTCGTCACAATACGCCAGTCACTATTCTTGATGAACAATGGTATTGTGTTGAAGCTGCATGGGCAGCTGTACCTGTACACGCCAACCAAGCTCTGTTTGACTCAAAGCCCAGGCGTATCAAGGCCGTTATTAGGGCCTAATTTCTCAAGATGTAAGCACCCAAATTGTGTGAAAATGTAATCACATGTCAGTTCTAGTATAATATATTTGTCCAATGAATACCCGTTTATCATCTATATTTCTTCTTGGTGTAGCAATTTTAATAGCCAGTAGTGTAATCCAAATGTCCAGACGACACATCATCGTTGACTCACGGTCTAACCGCAATGATGCCAAGCTCACAGCAATCATAATTGACAATGTCGTTGTGTCAGCATGGGAGCACGTAGGGGTCGCCTGTTCCAGAATCCATGTTCAACAATGTGTGCTGACCTGAGTGCTCTGAAACACTTGTGCCTGAATTTCAGATGCGGCACAATCGCCATCCATAACGCATTACAGTCAAGCCTCTGACCTCCACGTTTTGAGGTGAGGCATAGACGTGATTTCACTGTCTTTGAACTACTTTCCACAGATTCTCATGACAGCAGCATATCAACAACCAATCAGCTTCACCATTTCAGAGATCCTAGTTCCCAGGTTATGGTCCATAACAATCTGTTCTGTGTCAAAGTGGCTTGTGTGTGTATTGATTGAACCAAGGACCCAGAAAAGATACAGAGGCTTCGTCCTGCCATAGTCCTCAGTGGTTCACAACCCCACAACAGGCCACAGCAGTCCACCCACTCCATAGCTGCCCCACACTGAACCCATGGTTATTGTGCGGTTCGGCCCCCTGCGGATCGCCCCCATGGGAAGGTCTCATACCTGATCAGTGTAACCCCAAATGTTTGCGTGGTAGAGTAATTACGGCGTAAGCATACATGGAGACTGTTTGCGTAGCAATGTCGACATAGTGTAACTGGTCCGCTCACAAATAGACCGAAGGAAAAATGACGATCTATCTCCACACGAGTCCTAGTTTCTACAATCTTCGTGGTCCGCTCACAAATAGACCGAGGGAAAAATGACGATCTACCTCCACACGAGTCCTAGTTTCTCAAATCTTCGTGGTCCGCTCACAAATAGACCGAGGGAAAAATGACGATCTACCTCCACACGAGTCCTAGTTTCTCAAATCTTCGTGGTCCGCTCACAAATAGACCGAGGGAAAAATGACGATCTACCTCCACACGTCCTAGTTTCTCAAATCTTCGTGGTCCGCTCACAAATAGACCGAGGAAAAAATGACGATCTACCTCTACACGAGTCCTAGTTTCTCAAATCTTCGTGGTCCGCTCACAAATGGACCGAGGGAAAATTGACGATCTACCTCCACACGAGTCCTAGTTTCTCAAATCTTCGTGGTCCGCTCACCAATAGACCGAGGGAAAAATGACGATCTACCTCCACACGAGTCCTAGTTTCTCAAATCTTCGTGGTCCGCTCACAAATAGACCGAGGGAAAAATGACAATCTACCTCCACACGAGTCCTAGTTTCTCAAATCTTTGTGGTCCGCTCACAAATAGACTGAGGGAAAAATGACGATCTACCTCCACACGAGTCCTACTTTCTCAAATCTTGGTGGTACACTCACAGACCTAGGGAAAAATGACGATCTACCTCCACACAAGTCCTAGTTTCTCAAATCTTCGTGGCCCGTTCACAAATAGACCGAGGGAAAAATGACGATCTACCTCCACATGAGTCCTACTTTCCCAAATCTTCGTGGTCCACTCACAGACCGAGGGAAAAATGACGATCTACCTCCACACGAGTCCTAGTTTCTCAAATCTTCGTTGTCCACTCACAGACCGAGGGAAAAATGACGATCTACCTCCATACGAGTCCTAGTTTCTCAAATCTACGTGGTCCACTCACAGACCGAGGGAAAAATGACGATCTACCTCCACACGAGTCCTAGTTTCTCAAATCTTCGTGGTCCGCTCACAAATAGACCGAGGGAAATATGACGATCTACCTCCACACGAGTCCTAGTTTCTCAAATCTTCGTGGTCCGCTCACAAATAGACCGAGGGAAAGGTGACGATCTACCTCCACACGTGTCCTACTTTCCCAAATCTTCGTGGTTTGCTCACAGACCGAGGGAAAAATGACGATCTACCTCCACATGAGTCCTAGCTTCTCAAATCTTCGTGGTCCTTCATCGAAAAGACGTCGCGGCTGGAGTGTCGTTCTGCAGTCACCTTCAAATGCCGGTTCTCTAAATTTTCTCAATTTTGTTCCTCGAAAAGAGCGTCGCCTTCCTCCGGGAATTCCGTCTTGAGTTCCCAAAGCATCTCCGTAACATTTGCTTGTTGTTCGAAACTACTGGTAATAAACCTAGCAGCCGCCTTCTGAATTGCTTCGATGTTGTCCTTCAACCCGACCTCATATAGATCACGAACACTCGAGCAGTACTTAAGGACAGCCTCCTATACGCTATCTCCTTGCAGGTGAACCACTCTTTCCTAAAATTGTCCCAATAAACCAAACGCTTAGCAGTGTTGCGCACAATTACTTAGACGACGTGACTGTGTCAAGCTGGGCACTAGTAATACTCTATCCGAACATTACAGGTTTCTTTTTCCTGCTTATCCGCATTAACTCAAATTTTTCTACATGTAGAGCTAACTGCCATTCATCACACCAACTAAAAATTTTGTCTAAGTCGTCTTGCTTCCTCCTACACTCTCTCTATTTCGAAATTTTACTGTATACCGCAGCATGATCAGCAAACATCTGCAGATTGTTGCCCACCCTGTCAGTCAAATCATTTACGTACACAGAGAACAACAGTGTTCCCATCGAACTTCCCTGAGCACTCTTCACGATACTCACGCCTCTGAAATATCTGGGAACCTAATTCGTATGTTGTACCTTCTTTAACAGCCTACAGTGGGGACACCACGTCACATGCGCTTCGTACAGCTAGAGATATGAAATCTGCCTTTTGCACGGCTGTATTGTGACAAAGGGCAAGCTTTCTCTAAAGGCTATGTTTTCTCTAACCATGATGATTCGTGGACGTAAGCTTCTCGGTCTCAAGAAAATTTATTACATTCGAGCTGAGAATACTTTCAAGGATTGTGCATCAAGTCAACGTTAGGGATATTGGTCTGTAATTTTGCGGGCCTGTTGCTTTGCCCTTCTCATATACTGGAGGCACCTACGCTTTTTTACCAATCGTTTCGAACATCAGGCTGGGCTAGAGATGCGCAATAAGTCCTATCTAGGTAATGGTCTAATGCCGTAGATTAATCTTTGTGAAACTGAAATGGGATTCCATCTGAACCTGGCGACTTATTTGTTTTTAAGACTTTCAGTTGTTTCTCTATCCCAGGCATCCTTATTACTATGTCGTCCATACGCAAGACTGTCCGATGGTCAAATGACTGTATGTTTGTACAATTCTCCTGCTTGAAAGATTTCTTGAATGCGAAATTTAAAATTTCGGGTTTCGTTTCGCTATCTTCAAATGCCACACCAGAATGGCCAACAAAGGACTGAATGGAAGCCTTGGACCCGCTTAGCGACTTGAGGTAGGACCAGAATTTTGTCGCGGTCTCTGCCAGGTAAGGTAGGATGGTGGTAGCTTCACGCACAGATCTCTTCACAAGTGCACGAATCTCTGCAAACCTTTGCTTGCCGTCATTTGCGCCTTCTCTTCTGAACTGCGAGTGCAACAGCCACTGCTTCCTCAGCAGTTTCCGAATTTCGTTATAAAACCGTGGTGAGCCTTTTCCGTCCTTGACCAATCTACTAGGCAAATAATTCTCCAGACCACGATTTACAGTCTACTTAAACTTTCCCCATTTGTGGCCCGTATCGTCCCTAGAACGATTCCGTATTCGACTCTGTTCCACTTGTATGTCGTCCCTACCTCTTTACCTGCTCACTATGCCAACATGCGCGTTCACTTTCCAGGAGGGCAGTGATCCTAATGTTTTGACCCGTGTAAGCGTGACTGACTCATAGTCCTGTCCCATAATGCAGTCGAGAACTAGCCTTGTGAGTTTCCCACCCATCTGCTTTGCAGATGACGCAGTCATACAGGACCATGGTGGAGTGCTGCCTGGGCTACAGCAGAGCATTGCAGCCTGATGACTGCCGACCCAGTACGGGCCCATTTGAATCATAGTCTTGTCTCGTAACATAGCTGAGAACGGCCCCCATCAATTTTGCATCCCTTTCTTTTGCAGGTGGTTCAGTTGTACAGGGCAGAGGTGGAGTGCTGGCCAGGCTACAGCAGCAGATCATCATAATCCGACAACTGCCAACCCACCGTAGGCACAAGTGGCTCACAGTGTTGTCTCATAATATAGCTGCCAACTGCCTCCATCATTTTGTACCCTTCATTTTTGTAGGTGGTTCAATCATACAGGACCAAGGTGGAGAGCTGGCCATGCTACAGTAGGGCATCAGAATCCAACAACTGCCAACTCACCTTAGGCACAAGTGGCTCATAGTCATGTAATGTAGCTGACAGATGCCCCCGTCAGTTTGTACCCTCCATGTTTTGCAGGTGGTTCTGTCATAAAGGACTGAAGTGGAGAGCTGGCCATGCAACAGTAGGGCATCATAATCCAACAACTGCCAACTCACCTTAGGCACAAGTGGCTCATAGTCATGTAATGTAGCTGACAGATGCCCCCGTCAGTTTGTACCCTCCATGTTTTGCAGGTGGTTCTGTCATACAGGACTGAAGTGGAGAGCTGGCCATGCTACAGCAGGGCATCATAATCCCACAACTTCCAATCCACTGTAGGCACAAGTGACTCAGAGTCTTGTAATATAGCTGAGAACTGCCCTTTTTAATTTCCATGTTTCATGTTTTGCAGGTGGTTCAGTCATACAGGACTGTGGTGGAGTGCTGGCCAGGCTACAGCAGCAGGACATCATAATCCGACAACTGCCAACCCACCACAGCCACAAGTGGCTCAGAGTCTTGTCTCTTAATATAGCTGAGAACTGCACACATCAATTTGCACCTTTCATGATTTGCAGGTGGTTCAGTCATACAGACCGAGGTGGGGTGCTGGCCAGGCTACAGCAGGGCATCATAATCCGACAACCGCCAAACCACTGTAGGCACAAGTGGCTCATAGTCTTGTCTCATAATACAGCTAAGAACCGCCCCTGTCAATTTTGCACCCCCATGTTTTGCCGGTGGTGCAGTCATACAGGACTGAGCTGGAGTGCTGGCCATGCTACAGCAGGGCATCATAATCCAACAACTGCCAACTCACCGTATGTACAAGTGGCTCATAGTCTTGTCTTGTAATATAGCTGAGAACTGCCCTATGTCAAATTGAACCTTCCATGATTTGCAGGTGGTTCAGTCATATAGGAGAGAGGTGGAGTACTGGCCAGGCTACAGTGGGGCATCATGATCTGACAACTGCCAACTCACCGTAGGCATATGTGGGTCATAGTCTTGTCTCGTATTATTGCTGAGAACTGCAGTATGTCAGTTTACACCCTCCACGTTTTGTAGGTGGTTCAGTCATACAGGACCAAGTTGGACTGCTGGCCAAGCTAAAGTGGGGCACCATGATCTGCCAACTGCCAACCCACCACATGTACAAGTGGCTCATAGTCTTGTCTTGTAATATAGCTGAGAACTGCCCCTGTCAGTTTCCACGTTTCATGTTTTGCAGGTGGTTCAGTCATACAGGACCGAGGTGGAGTGCTGGTCAGGCTACAGCAGAGCATCATAATACAACTGCCAACACACCGTAGGCACATGTGGCTTATAGTCATGTCTCTTAATATAGCTGAGTACTGTCCTAGTCAACTTGCACCTTCCATGTTTTACAGGTGGTCCAGTTATAGAGGATCGAGGTGGAGTGCTGCCCAGGCTATGGCGGAGCAACATGATCCGAGAACTGCCAACTCACCATAGCCACATGTGGCTTTTAGCCTTCTCATAATATAGCTGAGAACTGCCCTATGTCAATTTGCACCTTCCATGTTTTGCAAGTGGTTCAGTCATAGAGGACAGAGGGGGAGTGCTGGCCAGGCTACAGTGGGGCATCATGATCCGACAACTGTCAACTCACTGTAGGCACATGTGAGTCATAGCCTTGTATCGCAACATAGCTGAGAACAGGTCCAATCAATTTTGCATCCCCTTGTTTTGCAGGTGGTTCAGTCATACAGGACCAAGCTGGAGTGCTGTCCAGGCTAGAGTAGGTCATCATAATCAGACAGCTGCCAATCCATCATAGGCACATGTGGCTAATAGTCTTGTAATATAGCTGAGAACTGCCCTATGTCAAATTGAACCTTCCATGTTTTGCAGGTGGTTCAGTCATACAGGAGCGAGGTGGAGTACTGGCCAGGCTACAGTGGGGCATCATGATCCGACAACTGCCAACTCACTGTAGGCATATGTGGGTCATAGCCCTGTCTCGTATTATTGCTGAGAACTGCAGTATGTCAGTTTACACCCTCCACGTTTTGTAGGTGGTTCAGTCATACAGGACCAAGTTGGACTGCTGGCCAAGCTCCAGTGGGGCACCATGATCCGACAACTGCCAACCCACCGTAGGCACATGTGGCTCATAGTCTTGTCTCTCAATATAGCTGAGAACTGTCCCAGTCAATTTGTACCTTTCACGTTTTGCAGGTGATTCAGTCATACAGGACCGAGGTGGAGTGCTGCCCGGGCTACAGCAGGGCGTCACAATCCCACGACTGCGAACCCGTCTGTGAAGGAGGCTGTGCTCCGAGGCAGGAGTGTTCTGCTCCAGGCAGGTGGGTGCTCAGCTGGTTCAATGTTCACAGTAAATGCTCAGCTTGCAGCTGTAGATCTGCTACCATCCTGTGAGGTGTGCCCGCATCTCGTGGTCGTGCGGTAGCGTTCTCGCTTCCCACACCCGGGTTCCCGGGTTCGATTCCCGGCGGGGTCAGGGATTTTCTCTGCCTCGTGATGGCTGGGTGTTGTGTGCTGTCCTTAGGTTAGTTAGGTTTAAGTAGTTCTAAGTTCTAGGGGACTTATGACCACAGCAGTTGAGTCCCATAGTGCTCAGAGCCATTTGAACCATTTGAACCTGTGAGGTGTGGAATTTTTCTTACCCTTGTTTTACACTGACATAAGAAAAGATTGCATTACCAAGGAGGAGTTGTGTGACACATACGGAAGTTTCAACAGAAGTAATATTATAATGTTCTTAGAACTTTCAGCATTGTGCATGATAATGATATAAAAGCAGAAATCTAGGTAGAACAGAATAAAATAGTACGCAGTCAAATGACAGTTTACTATTTTAAAAGGTTATGCTTGATTGTAGCTCAAGACTATCAAAAACTTTTTAAACAAATATTTCTACGAAACTTCCTGGCAGATTAAAACTGTGTGCCCGACCGAGACTCGAACTCGGGACCTTTGCCTTTCGCGGGCAAGTGCTCTTGCCCGCGAAAGGCAAAGGTCCCGAGTTCGAGTCTCGGTCGGGCACACAGTTTTAATCTGCCAGGAAGCTTCATATCAGCGCACACTCCGCTGCAGAGTGAATATCTCATTCTGGAAACATCCCCCAGGCTGTGGCTAAGCCATGTCTCCGCAGTATCCTTTCTTTCAGGAGTGCTAGTTCTGCAAGGCTCGCAGGAGAGCTTCTGTAAAGTTTGGAAGGTAGGAGACGAGATACTGGCAGAAGTAAGGCTGTGAGACCGGGCGTGAGTCGTGCTTCGGTAGCTCAGATGGTAGAGCACTTGCCCGCGAAAGGCAAAGGTCCCGAGTTCGAGTTTCGGTCGGGCACACAGTTTTAATCTGCCAGGAAGGTTCATATCAGCGCACACTCCGCTGCAGAGTGAATATCTCATTCTGGAAACATCCCCCAGGCTGTGGCTAAGCCATGTCTCCGCAGTATCCTTTCTTTCAGGAGTGCTAGTTCTGCAAGGCTCGCAGGAGAGCTTCTGTAAAGTTTGGAAGGTAGGAGACGAGATACTGGCAGAAGTAAGGCTGTGAGACCGGGCGTGAGTCGTGCTTCGGTAGCTCAGATGGTAGAGCACTTGCCCGCGAAAGGCAAAGGTCCCGAGTTCGAGTCTCGGTCGGGCACACAGTTTTAATCTGCCAGGAAGTTTCATATCAGCGCACACTCCGCTGCAGAGTGAATATCTCATTCTGGAAATATTTCTACTTCTGAAAGATGATGTTCTACCGTACCTTCCTTCGTCGTCGGCGTTGTCGTTGTTGCCGTGAGGCACCGTTATACCAAGTGAAAGGCGCGTCGATCTTAGGGCACGAGATATGGTAACCTTAAATCATTGACAACACACGACGGTCACGGTAGCACCTGATTCCAGAATAGCTGCAGTAGTTAGGATCTACGAACTACCCCCTCTTGACCAGGTCCCCAAAACTCTTAACGAGATCCCTTCGAAGCAAATTGTCATAAAGATCGTCTATAAAGGCTTCGTACAACGATAAGAAATGTTACAGTTTATGGAATAATAACAGATACGACCAAATTGTCTTGTTTCTTCTGTTTTACTTAACGTAACTTTGTTCACAGTTTTATTTCGCATTTACCACTCATTCACACCCTGATGTGGAGTATATGCGAGTGCCTGAACCCTAACTCCCAAGTTCCATCGAAACCCTTTGATGAACAATTTTGGTTGCTCGACACCAACAGTCAATGATAATGATACAATATTTTGTTATTGACTCTTCCAGTTTAGCCACCGCCCTCCACGAATGTTTTTTAGGCCGCTATTATTAAGAGTTCGCGTAAAAGTTAACGTTTTTCTCCTTTTCATAAATTGGAGCCCGCTCTCTGCGATATAATTAAAAAAAAAAAGTCTCAATACCGCGTCCCTCGTGAGATGCGTATAGATTTATCCCGGAATTTACCGCCCTGTAGGTGTACTCAATTTAATGACCACACTTCGCTATCCGCGATTTCGTGTAACTAATTATCCTTTTGTTACTCTGATCGTGTACCGTAGTTATCTAAAACCCGCCCCTATATTTTTTCATAACGCACAATTAGCACTTCTTTACTTGTTTATTTCTAAGAGTAAACGAAAAAATGACGCCGTATCATCGGCTTCGTCGATATAAAGCAAAACACCTCAATATGCCCAATTTTATCTCTTCTTATAGGATCGGCTACCTTACTCATTAATTTACTACATATTATTTCCAATAACACTAAACAGGTATCGCCGTTATATTTTAATTGTATTCAAAAGCATATTATTATTTCTTTCTTGTCTCAGACGTTATGTCTGGTTAAAAATGGAAGGTGACACGGACCTTGATCAAGCGTGACTTCCTTTTAACTGTACGGTATACGTTACATTGCATTTAGGAACTTTCGGGTAATTGGACAAGTGTCAATAATTACAGATTTCTGTAGTTGTATATATAAGTTTGGATGTAGCTGTATTGCATTGATGTACTGGTGGATATTGTGTGGTATGACTCCTGTAGTTGATAGTATAATTGGTATAATGTCAACTTTATCCTGATGCCACATGTCCTTGACTTCCTCAGCCAGTTGGATGTATTTTTCAATTTTTTCTCCTGTTTTCTTTTGTATATTTGTTGTATTGGGTATGGATATTTCGATTAGTTGTGTTAATTTCTTCTTTTTATTGGTGAGTATGATGTCAGGTTTGTTATGTGGTGTTGTTTTATCTGTTATAATGGTTCTGTTCCAGTATAATTTGTATTCATCGTTCTCCATCACATTTTGTGGTGCATACTTGTATGTGGGAACATGTTGTTTTATAAGTTTATGTTGTAAGGCAAGCTGTTGATGTATTATTTTTGCTGCATTGTCATGTCTTCTGGGGTATTCTGTATTTGCTAGTATTGTACATCCACTTGTGATGTGATCTACTGCTTCTATTTGTTGATTGCAAAGTCTGCATTTATCTATTGTGGTATTGGGATCTTTAATAATATTCTTGCTGTAATATCTGGTGTTTATTGTTTGATCCTGTATTGCAATCATGAATCCTTCCGTCTCACTGTATATATTGCCTTTTCTTAGCCATGTGTTGGATGCGTCTTGATCGATGTGTGGCTGTGTTAGATAATACAGGTGCTTGCCATGTAGTGTTTTCTTTTTCCAATTTACTTTCTTCGTATCTGTTGATGTTATGTGATCTAAAGGTTTGTAGAAGTGGTTATGAAATTGCAATGGTGTAGCCGATGTATTTATATGGGTGATTGCTTTGTGTATTTTGCTAGTTTCTGCTCGTTCTATAAAGAATTTTCTTAAATTGTCTACCTGTCCATAATGTAGGTTTTTTATGTCGATAAATCTCCTTCCTCCTTCCTTTCTGCTTAATGTGAATCTTTCAGTTGCTGAATGTATGTGATGTATTCTATATTTGTGGCATTTTGATCGTGTAAGTGTATTGAGTGCTTCTAGGTCTGTGTTACTCCATTTCACTACTCCAAATGAGTAGGTCAATATTGGTATAGCATAAGTATTTATAGCTTTTGTCTTGTTTCTTGCTGTCAATTCTGTTTTCAGTATTTTTGTTAGTCTTTGTCTATATTTTTCTTTTAGTTCTTCTTTAATATTTGTATTACCTATTCCTATTTTTTGTCTGTATCCTAGATATTTATAGGCATCTGTTTTTTCCATCGCTTCTATGCAGTCGCTGTGGTTATCCAATATGTAATCTTCTTGTTTAGTGTGTTTTCCCTTGACTATGCTATTTTTCTTACATTTGTCTGTGCCAAAAGCCATATTTATATCATTGCTGAATACTTCTGTTATCTTTAGTAATTGGTTGAGTTGTTGATGCCAGTAGTTTTAGATCATCCATGTATAGCAAATGTGTGATTTTGTGTGGGTATGTTCCAGTAATATTTTATCCATAATTTGTATTATTTAGCATGTTGGATAGTGGGTTCAGATCAAGGCAGAACCAGAAAGGACTTAATGAGTCTCCTTGGTATATTCCACGCTTAATCTGTATTGGCTGTGATGTGATATTATTTGAATTTGTTTGGATATTAAGTGTGGTTTTCCAGTTTTCAATACTATGTTTAGGAACTGTATCAATTTAGGATCTACTTTGTATATTTCCAATATTTGTAGTAACCATGAGTGGGGTACACTATCAATTATTATTATTATTATTATGACCGACCAAATCGTAACAAATCGTGCGGCGTGCGTTTATAACGATAGCTTTACACTCGCCCAGCCTTTATTGATGCAATATTATATAAAAATATACAGACAGGACCGAAAGATCGATCTCTCTACCGTAACCAATAGAGGCAAATACGCTATTCAAGTTCCGTTACATCTATCTTGACTCGTATTGTTACAATGTCTATTCAGATTTTGTGACAGTTGGGTAAGGGTGTCGCTAGTGGCGCCACTATGAGGATACAAAAGGGGTTTGCTTTAAATACAGGCTGTAACGGTTGTGAGCGTTAGTTACCTTTGAGACTGGACATGGTGGGGTGGTGTTAGTCAAGAATGCCTTTCAGGCGGCAAAGGCGACAACACCTTACCGATTTTGAACTAGGTCGTTTAAGGGGGCTATGAGAAGCTGGATGTTCCCTCCGTGATGTTGCAGGAAGACTAGCAGGAATGTAGGCACTGTGCATGATTGTAGGCAATGGTGGTCCCGAGAATGTACAGTCGCAAATAGGCCAGGCTCCAGTCGACCACATGCATTACTGAGAGTGAAGGCCACAGTGTTTGTAGCGCATCGTACTGCATCTGCAGAGCAAGTTGAACAGCAACTGGCACCGCAGCGAACTGTTACCAGTCGGTTACTTGGAGGGCAGCGCCGAGCCAGACGCCCTGCAGCATGTATTTCACTGACGCCAGACCAGCACCAACTGCAACTTCAGTGGTGTCGTTTGTTGTTGTTTTTGTTTAAGGGCGCAATAATATCTAGGGTCATACGGTTCCACGTCAGAACTGTAGAACACAGAGACAAAGAAAGAAGTTAAAAACGGAATGAGATTTTCACTCTGCAGCGGAGTGTGCGCTGATATGAAACTTCCTGGCAAATTAAAACTGTGTGCCCGACCGAGACTCGAACTCGGGACCTTTGCCTTTCGCGGGCAAGTGCTCTACCATCTGAGCTACCGAAGCAAGTACCGGGCGTGAGTCGTGCTTCGGTAGCTCAGTTGGTAGAGCACTTGCCCGCGAAAGGCAAAGGTCACGAGTTCGAGTCTCGGTCGGGCACACAGTTTTAATCTGCCAGGAAGTTTCATATCAGCGCACACTCCGCTGCAGAGTGAAAATCTCATTCTGGAAATATCCCCCAGGCTGTGGCTAAGCCATGTCTCCGCAATATCCTTTCTTTCAGGAGTGCTAGTTCTGCAAGGTTCGCAGGAGAGCTTCTGTAAAGTTTGGAAGGTAGGAGACGAGGTACTGGCAGAAGTGAGGTTGTGAGGACGGGGCGTGAGTCGTGCTTCGGTAGCTCAGATGGTAGAGCATTTGCCCGCGAAAGGCAAAGGTCCCGAGTTCGAGTCTCGGTCGGGCGCACAGTTTTAATCTGCCAGGAAGTTCAAGTTAAAAACGATTACACGCTAAACCCAGTCGACGTGGAGAAAGTTCTATAAAATACCCCGCAGTCTGGGGCGATCCTAGAAATCGGTCAAGGGGGGGTGGAATGGTTTTGGGGAAATGGAATATCGCTTAACAAAAGGAGAGGAGAGTTGGGGTCCTCCACTGACAAATTGGTAAAATTCGGTGTTGCTTAAAGCAGTTTTTGGTAACTGTTTTGGAGTTCCGTGTAAAAACGTGTCTACAGAATGTGTGTGGCCGGGAAAATAATACGATTTGACCCAGATGTTCGGCGATTTCGAAGTTTTTGTCTGGGGTCAGCAATTTAAGTGTTGGTAGGCATACCCGGCATATTTAGCTTTATTGATTATTGTAACTGGCACTTGTACATTACTATACATCCAGTGTATATTAATAAATAATAAGACGCCCATTTTATTTTAAGTTGAATGATATTTATTGGTTTAGATAGTAAGCAATTTTCCGCTCTTATTCTTTTGTTAAAATGTGTTTGAAATACATTGCAACCTATAATCTTAGATAATTATACAAAAATGACTGAATTTGTTGAAGTGGGATGTGCTGATTTCTGAAGTCATTTTATCCGGTATAATATGATACTCCATTGCGGGGGGGGGAGATAAAGCCCCCATAGCTCCCCCCAATCCCCCCCCCCCCCGTTGCTGCTGCCCCTGCCCGTAGAGAAACGGATATCCTGAACTAAAAATTAAATGTCATTCGCTATACTGCTACGACGGATAAAAAATAAAACGCGGTCGATACCCCGCGCTTCGTTCGTTAAAACGGCCGATAACTCACACGGCAAACACAAACGAGAACGTTGTTGTTGTTGTGGTCTTCAGTCCTGAGACTGGTTTGATGCAGCTCTCCATGCTACTCTATCCTGTGCAAGCGTCTTCATCTCCCAGTACCTACTGCAACCTACATCCTTCTGAATCTGCTTAGTGTTTCCATCTCTTGGTCTCATTCTACAATTGTTACCCTCCATGCTACCCTCCAGTACTAAATTGGTGATCCCTTGATGCCTCAGAACATGTCCTACCAACCGATCCCTTCTTCTAGTCAAGTTGTGCCACAACCTTCTCTTCTCCCCAATCCAATACCTCCTCATTAGTTATGTGATCTACCCATCTAATCTTCAGCATTCTTCTGTAGCACCACATTTCGAAAGCTTCTATTCTCTTCTTGTCCAAACTGGTTATCGTCCATGTTTCACTTCCATACATGGCTACACTCCATACAAATACTTTCAGAAACGACTTCCTGACAAATCTATACTCGATGTTAACGAGAACGTAAGGGGTTAAAAAAAGGCATTTCGTCAGCAAATAGACGCAATGAGCACGGTGGTGGATCACCACTAAACAAGTGCTGATGGCTAAGAAGACAGTGCCCGATATGCAACCTAGTTTAAATGTTCTCCTCCCGTGGCCGTGCGGTTCTAGGCGCTGCAGTCTGGAACCGTGAGACCGCTATTGTCGCAGGTTCGAGTCCTGCCTCGGGCATGGATGTGTGTGATGGCCTTAGGTTAGTTAGGTTTAATTAGTTCTAAGTTCCAGGGGACTGATGACCTCAGAAGTTAAGTCTCATAGTGCTCAGAGCCATTTTTTGAAACCTGCCGACAGACGGCTACATAGTGGTCATCGGAGGGAATGGAAGAACTCGCGGGGTGAGGTACGAGGACTGCAGCCTCGGCAGCAGCGTCAGCAGCCTTGTTTTCTGTCAGATCGAAACCTACGTCAAAACCACAGTGGCTCCATCAAGAGTGTGCAAGTGACAGCTTCCATGGACTCGTTGCTCGAAAGAATGGGCACTGTACAGCACACAGACGCTGTAAATGGCACTGTGAATGTCTGAGCAGATGAGGTAATTGAGAAGCCTCTGTCTCCGGATGTACTGTGTGGCCTGATACAGGGCAAAGAGCCCTGCTGTAAATACTGAGCAGTGTTCCGGAAGCTGATACCATGTGTTGGTGACAATGACAAAGGCACACCCGACACGATCAGTCCGAGTGTCATTAGTGTACACAAAGGTAATATCGCAAAGTTCTGTGCGGAGGTCGTGGAACTGAAGGCGATAGGAAGCGAATGAAGGTCAAGGTGAACATGGGCCATTGGACGAAGCCAAGGTGGTAAAGGGTTTACACCCACCGGGAAAGTGCCAGGCAGCGTCAAGTTAAGCCACTGGAGCACAAGCTGAAACCAACTCCAGGAGCTAACAGAGAAGAGGAATTTGCTCCTTACTGGCTATCAAAGGAGTCATCAAAGAAGGAGGCATAGGATTGATGGCCACGCATGGTAGACTAGTTAAAATGGTTCAAATGGCTCTGAGCACTATGGGACTAAACATCTGAGGTCATCAGTCCCCTGCCGGCCGGGGTGGCCGAGCGGATCTAGGTGCTACAGTCTGGAACCGCGCGACTGCTAGGGTCGCAGGTTCGAATCCTGCCTCGGACATGGATGTGTGTGATGTCCTTAGGTTTAAGTAGTTCTAAGTTTTGGGGACTGATGACCTCAGATGTTAAGTCTCATAGTGCTCAGAGCCATTTGAACCATTTTTTCATCAGTCCCCTAGAGCTTAGAACTACTTAAACCTAACTAAGCTAAGGACATCACACACATCCATGCCCGAGGCAGGATTCGAACCTGCGACCGTAGCAGTCGCGCGGTTCTGAAGCGCCTACATCCGCTCGACCATAGCGGCCGGCATGGCAGAATAGCGGCCTGCATATCTGCTGAGGAGAAAGTCACTGTGTTAGAACAGCGGTAATTTGGCGTGTTCTGCATACAGACAGTCAACCAGGCTAGTGTAACAGGCACCAGTGGCCAAACGGATGCCACGATGGTGGATAGTATTGACGAACGTGTAGTTGCATAAACGAAACACCCGTAGTCTAGTCTCGAACGGACAAGGTACCGGACCAAACAGAGGGGTGTGGTTCAATCTGCTCACCAGGAAGTACCGCTGAGGACATGTAGGACATTGAGGGACAGCAGTTCAGTGGTGTCAAACGACAGCCGGTTGAAGGGTTGGGCGGAGGTCTGTTGTGTTTTCTGATGAAAGCTTGTCCTGCCTGGGTGCCAATGATGCCCGTGTGTTTGATAGGAGGGGGTCAGCTCACGGCCTGCCACCAACCTGTCTGCATGGTGGACACACTGGACCTACATCTGAAGTTACTGTCTGGGATGCGATTTCGTATCACAGTAGGATCGTAATGTAGCAGATTATTACGACTTGTCATCCCTCTTTGAAAGCAGAGCTTGCCGTGTTGTCTGGAGGGCAGATGTTTGGTTGTCACGCTGGAACAGCTGAGGCTCGCTAATGGGCCTCGCGAGCAGTGTAGTTGACTAATGCAGCAAAATTAAAAAAAAAAAAAAATGGCTCTAAGCACTATGGGACTTGACATGCGACGTCATCAGTCCCCTAGACTTAGAACTACTTAAACCTAACTAACCTAAGGACAACACACACAGCCATGCCCGAAGCAGGATTCGAACCTGCGACTGTAGCAGCAGCGCGGTTCCGGACTGAAGCGCCTAGAACCGCCCGGTCACAACGGCCGGCTGCTAATGCTGCGTGCAATACATTACACGACGGCCGCGGTGGTCTAGCGGTTCTAGGCGCTCAGTCCGGAACCGCGTGACTCCTACCGTCGCAGGTTCGAATCCTGCCACGGGCATCGATGTGTGTGATGTCCTTAGGTTAGTTAGGTTTAAGTAGTTCTAAGTTCTAGGGGACTGATGACCACAGATGTTAAGTCCCATAGTGCTCAGAGCCATTTGAACCAATACATTACACGTACTCACTACAGATCTGGAGAAGTACTTTTAAATATTAATCGATCATTTTCATACTCATCGTAGCAAATTCTATGGATAACACAACAGCACTATTTAAAATTTAAAATCGATAACTTCAGTATTTTCAGAAATTTTTACCTAAAACACGCAATAATTGTGCTGGAATTGTGAAACCGAGTTAGGAACTGGAGTGTATTCCAGAATGAGATTTTCACTCTGCAGCGGAGTGTGCGCTGATATGAAACTTCCTGGCAGATTAAAACTGCGTGCCGGACCGAGACTCGAACTCGGGACCTTTGCCTTTCGCGGCCATGTGCTCTAGTAATGTATTCATGTACGAGTATCAACTGAAACTACACCGAAGAGGATGTTGTTGTTGTTGTCTTCAGTCCAGAGACTGATGCAGCTTTCCATGCTACTCTATCCTGCGCAAGCTGCTTCATCTCCCAGTACCTACTGCAACCTACATCCTTCTGAGTCTCTTTGGTGTATTCATCTCTTGGTCTCCCTCTACGATTTTTACCCTCCACACTGCCCTCCAGTACTAAATTGGTGATCCCTTGATGCCTCAGAATATGCCCTACCAACCAATCCCTTCTTCTAGTCAGGTTGTGCCGAAAATTTCTCTTCTCCCCAATTCTACTCAGTACCTCCTCATTATTTATGTGATTTACCCATTTAATCTTCAGCATCCTTCTGTAGCACCACATTTCGAAACTTCTATTCTCTTCTTGTCAAAACTATCGTCCACGTTTCACTTCCATACATGGCTACACTCTATACAAATACTTTCAGAAAAGACTTCCTGACTCTTAAATCTATACTCGATGTTAACAAATTTCTCTTCTTCAGAAACGCTTTCCTTGCCATTGCCAGTCTACATTTTATATCCTCTCTACTTACACTATCATTAGTTATTTTGCTCCCCAAATAGGAAAACTCAAAACGAAGAGGATACGTTTATATAGTCTAATTTTCTGGAATTTTCTTTAGTTTCATTCCCACAGATATCTGACGTAATTAAAGTATCTAAGAAAACTAGTAATTCATCGTGTTTTGGTCGTGTGAGTGTTTTGGGAGGCAGAGAGTGAATGGAGGAAATACGTAGAGTGTGAATGTGATATTTGTTAAAACTATGTGACTGTATGCGCGACAGAGTTGTTGTGCAATGGGGGAATTTGTGATGTGTGTCCCAGTGAGCTTGATTTTGTAAAAGGCAGCCAGAAGGGGCGTTGAGTATTAAATTTATTAGTAATTCATTTTGTGGAAAGGAATCTTATTTGTTCTCATTAAATTCCATTTACTTTCTGAATTACGAGATTTCTAGTCTAAATTACTGGCGTCAATCTGATTGACTGCCATTAGAAATTTCGAGAGTATAGAAGTGCTCGAGATGATCTCATTAGCTGTGTAAAATGCTAGTCAATAGCAATTCAGCATTTCCCGCACATTTGAGTAGAGCTTTGTGCCTCAGATCTGCGAGTCGACACAATCGCTCAAGAGCCGTCTTCTAGTAAACATCTTAGTTAAATCACGCTGATCAAATTTGTACCAAAATGAAGAAATTCTCGCGTTTTATCTGTTCTCGTGTAGCTGACAAAAAGCGACTACAGTGCTGAGTATTTTGTGAAAGTCTGAGCTTTCTCTGTGCTTTATTTTAGGAGATATTCGCATGGGAACATTTCATGTCGTCCATAAATTCCATGTGGAGTGTTTCGTGCAGATAACGAGACATTATGATGAGCACATTTTTATAAGACGCCTACTGAACTAATGAACGTATTAACTCGCGAATCGTAGTGGATCAGTGACTGTTTAGTACGTTCAAAATATGGGGTCGGACTAAACGTCTTCTGGTTGCTTTCGGGTATGAACATGTAACAGAGGCAGTCAGTAACATTGCACAACTGATGTCATATTAAATACGGACTTGATAGCCGTTTTCCTTGTTGTGAAGCCGGCCTTGTGGGCGAGCGGTTCTAGGCGCTTCAGTCTGGAACCGCGTGACCGCTACTGTCGCAGGTTCGAATCCTGCCTCGGGCATTGATGTGTGTGATGTCCTTAGGTTAGTTAGGTTTACGTAGTTCTAAGTTCTACGGGACTGTAACCTGAGAAGTTAAATCCCATAGTGCTCAGAACCATTTGAATTTTTGAGTTAATTCCATAAATTATCTGGGAGTAGGCATTAGGAGTGATTTAAAATGGAATGATAATATAAAGTTGATCGTCGGTAAAGCAGATGCCAGACTGAGATTCATTGGAAGAATCCTAAGGAAATTCAATCCGAAAACAAAGGAAGTAGGTTACAGTACGCTTGTTCGCCCACTGCCTGAATACTGCTCACCAGTGTGGGATCCGTACGAGATAGGGTTGATAGAAGAGATAGACAAGATCCAACGGAGAGCAGCGCGCTTCGTTACAGGATCATTTAGTAATCGCGAAAGCGTTACGGAGATGATAAACTCCAGTGGAAGACTCTGCAGGAGACACGCTCAGTAGCTCGGTACGGGCTTTTGTTGAAGTTTCGAGAACATACCTTGTCCGAGGCGTCAAGCAGTATATTGCTCCCTCCTACACATGTCTCGCGAAGAGACCATGAGGATAAAATCAGAGAGATTAGAGCCCACACAGAGGCATACCGACAATCCTTCTTTCCACGAACAATACGAGACTGGAATAGAAGGGAGAACCTATAGAGGTAATCAAGGTACCCTCCGCCACACACCGTCAGGTGGCTTGCGGAGTATGGATGTAGATAGTGCTCAGAGCTTTGCTGTGAAGACAATAAACCAACTTAAAGGAAATTGTAGACATTTTTTTCCAACGAGTCATGCAATAATCCTAAACGATCGATAGTGTAACTAACTTTTAGCTACTGCTTTTAACTTTTAGCTACTGCCATGGACTGGAGTATGTGACTTTGCAGGTATTTAGTCGAATTTTCGCCAACGCAGATTTAATATCTACCATCGCAGAGTGAAGGCACAGACGACGTGAAACCTATCCAGGTAGGTGGATTGATCATTTAAAAGATAGTGAGAAACCAATCCGCTCCGCCGTACTCTCTCGTGGTTATCCCAAACATGTTGACTGCAACTTTGGTGATTCGATCTGTTGTGTTGACAGCCACGAACAGCATTCTAGGGGGTGTTTTCCAACAGGATAAAGTTCGCTATTCTAACCCAACATGCTCTACAGAGTATCGACATGCAGCCTCGGCATGCTCAATCATCAAATCCGTAGCCAATCGAGCACATAAGCGGACTACATCGGGCGACAATTCCACCGTCATCCACAAACAGCATTAACCGTACCTGAATTGACCGACCAAGTGCAACAGTCTTGCTACTTCATCCCACTAACTGACATGTGGCACATGTGCAACACAGTGCATGGACGTTTGCATGCTTGCATTCAACAGTCTGGTCGGTACACCAGTTATTAATATACCATCATTTTACATTTGCAATGGCTGAACTCGCGCTTACATTAACCTGTGATCTTGCAATGTTGTGTGCGTGGGGTTGATCTGTTATTCTGCGCAACGGATTTATCTGAGATGTACCCTTTACCCTGTGGCTCCTGCAAGATGCAATATCCACTCCCACACTACTACAGAAGTCAGACAGACGCTCCTAACGTTCTAAAGAGAAATGCCTGAAAAACTTTCAGCAATAAATGTCTTCTGGAGTCGTCCACTGTAAGGGAATGACACAAAGTTCACAAAATTTCTTACGTAACTAGTCGACACCTGGGTACTGGAGTAGTGCTAGTTAGTGTAAGAAAAACATGAAACTAACGAAAATTATTATTTATTTTGCAAAAATTGTGAGAAATCTCAATGGCACTTTTAGTTATGAATTGAACAAGTTGTATCCTGGTTCTTTTGGGAATGTGAAGTTACCTCTCAAGGATAGGATTCGCTAATGAAATTTCTGTACAAAGTTTAAGATGGCTATTAACTTGGCAGAATGGCTGAGAGGCGCGCCTACTCAACTTGAATAATTATCCTTTAGAATGTTGCTAGGTACGGTCGAGGCTGTCGCGTGTGAAATGCAGTGAAGTGTACTGTTGTGGAGGAAATATGGGGCTCGCAATAGCTGTAGCGCACAATACCGTAAGCTGCGATGACTGCCGTCTGCGCCGCTCGCTGCTGACAAATAAGATAACTCTCGTTCTATCTGGATTGACCTTCGCCAATCAAACTCTCCCTACGCCTTAATGAAGTCGAGGACTCCTATTCGCCCCTAGTCTAACTATTGGCATGGTACACCGGTCAGATAACAAGTCCACTGCGATGCGACTCAAAAATTCGCTTGCAGGCGTTTAACTATAACTCTGTCCGTTCACACCGCACAATAAGTGTGTCGGCCAACACAATGAACAATGCTTAATCGCAAGGATTCAATATAGAGTCGCACTTCGATTCGCTCTCGACAGAGGTGCTCTCCTAGTGAAGTACTGAGGAGAGACTTGTTCCTCATTCCAAGAGCGACAATGGAACGGTGCCTCTCAACGCCAGACGTGAAGAGGGTTTATCTTTCGGTCTCTTCCATTATTCCTTTAGCTCAAGGCGTCAGAAATATCGTCTGCCAATCAGCATTGCTCTTCTAAAACGGGAGAATGACATTTCGTTTAAGGCGACCAATCCGGAAATCAGCGTTTGGCGTTTGCTGTCTCCCTGTGAAAATCTCTGAAACTGCGTGCTGTGTGTAAAGAATGCGTAGGCTGGCCGCTCCCACACAATGTAGCGGGATTTGCTTTTAGGCCGAACATGAGGTTGTTCCCCCCTTTCACTCGGGCCCACGCTGTCCGCTACACGGGCGGTCACCGGCCGACATAGGCTGGGTCTTCCTCTGAAGGGACCGGCGTCCCGTTGTGCGGCTTCTCTCCCATACTAAAAGCTTCTGTGACCGTCGTGTCTGGAATGTATGTGTGTACACCAGCCTCGAGTATTTCAACCACGGTGCGCACTTCCGATTTATTAGTTGTTTGCATATCGTTTACATGAATTCATACAACATTGACTTTATTTTATCGAGTTTGGGTTCGAATGAAGCGCCTTGATGTGCGGAATATGATTGTGAGGGCGGAATATGTAAGCAATGAAGGTCAGGAGACCACGACGTCTTACAATGCTAATCACTTGAATGTGTTACCTGGACAAATGTATTCCAGAATTCGTTACTCTACATTAAATTTTTTTGGTGTTGAGATTGTTTCTGTTCAGTGTATTTTCAGAGCAAGATTTATTTTGGCCACTCTAAATATTAACGACATGTGCGACAGGTGCAGCTGTAAGGAGGGTTACCTGGCAGCACCAGTGAACAACAGCTGCCTGAGTCCGTGCGAGTTACGAGGCTGCGAACACGGTTCCTGCACTGACCTGCACACGTGTACCTGCGACCCGGGCTACAGCCACCAGGGTGAGTACCTGCTGCTCCTGTCTGACCACAGCGGGTCTCTGGATACTAAGGCTACAAGTCTTGATACACATAACTACAGATGTTGCTTGAGTGTGTCTATCATGCAGATAAGTTGGTTGTAGGGCCTCAGCTGGCCCCCTCCTAACAATCATGTGGCTATCACTGGCACCGAGGTAGAACCAGCTTTCATCAGAAAACACAAAAGACATCTACATTTGCAGGGTGGCGCACCAAATGTGTTACCAATTGTTTCTTTCACAGTTTACGACGCACATTGGATATCCCGCTGGGATCTCTACAGCAGTACCAGCAGAGCTTGGGAAAACAAACGAGTTACGAAATGACGTGTAATTCACGATACTGCCGCTAGGAGACTAGTAAGCAGCAATGGCTGACAATGGAAGACTGACGACACAGCAATGATCGGCAATTGTGTTACTTTTTGATGAAACGAAAAGCCTTGTTGTGACTCAGAGGCGTTTTCGACAACAGTTTAACACACGGTGGGTCCCTTGCAAGAAGACCACCCACAAGGTTGTACGATAAATTTGTACAGGAAGGAACAGTATTGGAAGCGAAGCGGCCTCGGCCTAAGCCTGTTTGTTCGCCGGAGAATATTGAAACGGTACGAGTTGCTGTACAGAGAAGTCCCGCGAAATCGTGTTGAAAGGCAGCAGTGCAACTGGGAATATCCAGACACTCCGTTCAACGCATTATTAAAAGTGACCTCCATATGTACCCATACAAGATGACCTGTGCACAGAAGCTCACTGAAGAACACAAGCAGCAGAGACTGCTGTTTGCTCAGTGGGCGGAGGATAGAAAAGAAACACTCAACAACGTTTGGCTTTCGGACGAGGCGGATTTTCATTTAGACGGTGTGGTTAAAACAAAATGTACGCTTTTGGGCCACTGAAAACGAACAAGTGCTTCATGAACGACAGCATTATGCTCCGAGGATTACAGCGTGGGCAGCAATTTCCAGTCACGGACTTATTGGACCCTTTTTCTTTGAGGAAACTGTGAACAGCGAACGTTATTTGAGCATGCTTCGCAATAGCTTCATTCCACAGCTTCTTGCTACTGCCTTGCCCTTCAACACGCAGTGGTTCGTGCAAGATGGAGCAAGGCCACATACTGCAAACACTGTGTTGGAGTTTTTACACGAGCATTTCGACATGCGCATCATTTCACTCAGGTTTCCAGGTCGCTTCAATAACAGATAAAATTGGCCCCCCAATAGTCTGGACTATCCATGCGACTTTTTTCGTTGCGGGTACCTAAAGGAAAAAATTTTCCCGAAACGTCCACGTGATTCAATGGAGTTCAGAAGACTTATTCTTCAAGCTTCCAGTGAAATTACGGAAGACAGGTGCCGTAGGGTAATCACTAACTTCATTGTTCGTTTGAAGGAAATTACGAAACGAAATGGTGGACATATTGAGCATGTGCTGAGCTAGAACAAATCTCCATAGACGGCTCTTCATTGTAGTATATTTACCTTCAGATTGTATTGACGAAGTTTATATTCAAAAACAAAATGGTAACACATTTCGTGCGCCACCCCGTATGTTCAGGCACCCATGTTTCATCTTGTTTCCATATGTTTGTCCAGCCTCTGCCTATCTGGTGGAAACACCATCAAGGTAAAATTAAAGAGATCTGATGTCACACAGATAGTGCACCTTTTTTGTGACTGTAACAGCAATTCATGATAAAGGATGACAGCCAAAAACAGTTGCAGGATAAAAATTTATTAAAATTTCTTGACCAAGGTTTCGGTACATATAAATATACCTTCATCAGAAGTAAAAAATCTGAAATTACATAATGTAATGGAGATTAATAATTAATCTCCATTACATGATGTAATTTCAGATTTTTTACTTCTGATGAAGGTATATTTATATGTACCGAAACCTTGGTCAAGAAATTTTAATAAATTTTTATCCTGCAACTGTTTTTGGCTGTCATTCTTTATCGTGAAGAATTTCAACAGTTGCTGTTGCAGCCATGTTTAAAATCTTGTAACAGCAATGTAAGGAAGGGGTGATAATGCTTGTATTAATAGCGTGTAGTCAATGAATGATACCTAAGATTACGCAATATTGGGCAACATGTTGCCACTGGAGAGTGTGTGTGTGTGTGTGTGTGTGTGTGTGTGTGTGAGAGAGAGAGAGAGAGAGAGAGAGAGAGAGAGAGAGAGAGAGAGAAAGAGAGAGAGAGGGGGGGGGGGGAGCGAGCGAGGCAGAGGGAGATGGGAAGTAAACTGGGGGACACATAGCGTTCCTGGTGACGTGGTATTACATCCTCCACGGCAGGAGATGGCCAACGGTTGACCCCAGAAGGCAACATATATGCAGACAACAAAACGGAGGGCTTTGATTGGCCCAAAACACAAGGAAGAAAGTTCCTACTCTGTGTCAGGGTAACAAAGCGGCAGTTGTGAAGGGACGGCAGAGGTGATCGGTTCCGTGTCGAACGTACATCCCGTTGATCTTGATAGTATATGGCTTAACAGCTAAACTGTGGCGCTGTTTAGCGTTTGCTAGATGTGTCAGTTCCGGCGAGACCGTGCACCAGCACTCTCACCTGAAGATGGCGGCCAGTTGGACCGCGGAAATATTGTGTCATGAAGACGTTATGATCCGGGTGCATACCCGAGAAGAATATTATCAATTATTACGCCGGGAAAGCCTTCGTAGTCACGTGTCATTGTGAAATTTAAAATTTTCCCGGTGCACTGAATATTCGAAAAGATTTCGGGCTTGCAGCCGGTCGTCGTTAGCTTCCATCCACGATATTTCGACTGGACAACTGTCAGCCATCCTCAGGTAAGCCGAATGTTCTCATGAATCAGCAGCCCTCAAACCAACTGTTTTTTGGAGGTACGTGGATGACACTTCCGTACTGTGGCCTCATGGAGAACAAAAATTAATGGAGTTTTTAGATTGCCTCAACTCCATTCATGAGAACATTCGGTTTACCATGGAATTAGAGAAAAATGGTTGCCTCCCTTTCTTGGATGTTAGACGGAAGAGTGATGGCTCTCTGTGGCATTCGGTTTATCGAAAGCCCACACATACTGATTTGTATTTAAATTCGTCCAGCTGCCATCACCCATCGCAAACAATGAGTGTACTTAAAACACTGGTGCACAGAGCTCATGTAGTGTCAGATGCAGATAGTTTGCCTGAAGAGCTTGCCCACCTGAAGAGGGTTTTCAAAGAGAATGGATATTCTACCCGGAAAATTAGCAAGACACTTGCAATTAAGCCAAAGAAACAGGGAGTGGAGAAAGAAGAGAGCACGCCTACTAAATCTTTAGCTTTTCTTTCCTTTGTTGGCAACATTTCCTTGAAAATTGCACGAATCCTCCACGGTTTCGAAGTGAAAGTAATTTTCCGTCCACCATCGAAGATTTCCGACCTGCTGGGATCAGTGAAAGGCGATCTCGTATTGCGGAAGGCGGGAATTTATAAAATACCTTGTCAGTGTGGCATGTCATATATAGGACAAACATTGCGAACAGTAGAAGAACCGAACATCAGCGCTGTACTCGCCTTTTGCAACCTAGCAAGTCTGCAATTGCTGAGCATTGCATTTCCACTGGACACTCAATGGAGTATGACAAGACAACAATTTTGGCCACAGCAACATCCTATTGGGACTCCGTCATAAAAGAATCAGTGGAAATTCGCATGAGAGACAATCTTATGAACCGTGACAATGGCTACCAGCTAGATAATGCGTGGAGCCCCGTCACCTCTAAGATCTGCTCCAGACGAATACGTCAGAGTACTCCGATGGCCGCGGCAACTGACGACGCCGAAGACAGCTGAGTTCTGCAGTTTCACCAGCGAGGGCGCTGCTGGCGGGCGGTGTGGTTCATCTCTCCATATGATTTTGACGCATGCGCGGAATACTCGCTGCACGCTATATATTGTGAAACGGAGGGCGTCTTCGTCAGTCTGAGGATGGATGGCTGTTGTCCAGTCGAAATATCGTGGATGGAAGCTAACGACGACCGGCTGCAAGCCCGAAATCTTCTTGAAAATGTGTCATCGTTTCAGCGTGACATGCGAGTGAATGAAAGACCATTGTAATGTGAGTACGCCACTTGTAAATATGTTTTGTAAACCACCACAAAGCAAATTAGTAGAATTAAAAATGGCATCCCTTGAAGAAAAGTGCACCCTATGATTCGACCACTAGCTCCTGTCAGACTTCATTTCATTCTACACTGTTACATCTCTCCATCCAGATCCTGAGTCACGCGAATCCACGACCAATTCTCCTACTGTGCAGAGAGGACATAGTCATCTGAAAGATGGAGGTCAGTTTATGTCAGCTAGCCACAGCGAGATACGACGGCTGTGTGTGTCCACCAGCAACATCGCCGTGTTCAGAAGGTCTGTCACCAGTAGCTTCTGTGGCCAGTCTTGCTAACATAGGGGCAGTGCTGATGCGTAGGGGATGGAGAGATGGTGGTACCGAAAGTACCCTTCCCCTCGCACTACAAGGTGGGTTGGCGAGTACAGATGTACGAGGGTCACCCCAAAAGAAAGGCACACTATTTTTTTTAAATCCATCTTTTACTCTACATGTTTGAAAGTTGTACAGTGTGTAGATACATCCTTTAGGAACAATATTTTTTTTCATTTCTGCACATAATTTCCATCCCTCTCAACTGCCTTACGCCATCTTGGAACCAGCACCTGTATACCCGCACGGTAAAATTCTGGGCCAACCTGTTGGAGCCACTGTTTGGCAGCGTGCACAAGGGAGTCTTCATCTTCAAACCTTGTTCCACAAAGAGAGTCTTTCAGTTTCCCAAAGAGATGATAGTCACATGGAGCCAGGTCAGGACTGTAAGGTGGGTGTTTCAGTGTTGTCCATCCGAGTTTAGTGATCGCTTCCACGGTTTTTTGACTGACATGTGGCCGTGCATTGTCGCGCAACAGCAAAACATCCTGCTTTTGCCGATGTCGCCGAACACGACTCAGTGGAGCTTTAAGTTTCTTCAGTGTCGTCACATATGCATCAGAATTTATAGTGGTTCCACTTGGCACGATGTCCACAAGCAAGAGTCCTTCGGAATCGAAAAACACCGTAGCCATAACTTTTCCAGCAGAAGGTGTCGTTTTGAATTTTTTTTTCTTGGGTGAATTTGCGTGATGCCACACCATTGATTGCCTCTTCGTGTCTGGTGAAAAATGATGGACCCATGTATCATCACCTGTCACAATTCTTCCAAGAAATTCATCTGCACCATTCTCGTACTGTTCGAAAAGTTCGCTGCATACCGTTTTTCTTGTTTCTTTGCGATCCACTGTCAACATCCTGGGAACCCACCTGCCACAAACTTTTTTTAACGAAAACACTTTCAATATACTGCAAACACTTCCTTCACCTGTCCCAACGTAGAGTGACAATTCGTTCACCGAGATGCGTCTGTCAGCAGTCACCAATTCTTTAACTCTCTGCACATTGTCTGGAGTGTGTGCAGCACGAGGCCTGCCGCTGCGAGGACAATCCTCAATATTGCCTTTCCCGCTTTCATCACGTAACCTGCTTGTCCACCGACTAACTGTGCTGTGATCGACGCCATCTCCAACACCTTTTTCAACCTCTTGCGGATGTTTCCCACTGTCTCATTTTCACAGCACAGGAATTCTACGACAGCACGTTGCTTCCGACGAACGTCAAGTGTAGCAGCCATCTTGAAGGCATGCTGTGACAGCGCCACTCACGGGAACAGGTTGAACTAAGTTTGAAAACAAGCGGGAAGGATGTATCTGCACACTGTAAAACTTTCACACATGCAGAATGGAAACTCTATTTTTACAAAAATAGTCTGCATTTCTTTTGGAGTGACCCTCGTAGACCTGCAGAGATTACTATGCAAGGATTGTGATAATCCTGGCTCTGGCCGCCAGTATTTTATTTCGATAGAAGCTCGCCTTGATGCAGCTTGATACACGTGAAGTAGCAAATGGTACATAAGTGTAGTGAGGTACAAGCAGCAGATGGTACAGTACGAACCATTCCCGTGGGGGAGTCCGCCAATTGTACTGAAAAAACCTGCTTATGATTGGTCGGCACGTTCGGGTACTAGGCGCCGAAATGCTCATCTTATTAATTATTTATATAGTTTCCATTCTATTTAACCCAGTTTTTAGTATGACAATCTCTCATGGTTGCCCTACGAGTCTGTCGTTTTTTAAATTAAATTTCATAGTTATGAGAAACGTAAGATTAACGATATTGCAACCGAAGTTGCGATGGCACCTGCGCAGTATCTGCAAAACGTTCCGAGTGAGAGTCGTGGTCAAAATAGTGTTCTTAGAACTGTAAACTCACAGCATTCGCACTCTGCACACTACTTGGTGTCGAGAGTGCAGTGTATTTACAAAATAGCGACAGAACAAGAAAAAAGTTTTTGTGTGTTGCAATATGCGAGATGTTTATTTGTTATAAGAGTACAGCGTGAATTCAAAAGGCATTGTGTAAAAGAACCGCCATGTAAACAGAGCGTTGCGCGTTGGTATTGACAGTACTGGTAGTCTCTGTAAATTGAAAAGTATCAACCGACCAACTGTGCTAGCATCTAAGCATGGGGAGGGCGAGAGAAAATTTCGTCGCCGACGTAAAAATGTTCGGTCCGCGCAAACCACAAACATGGAATACTGCAGCCAACTGTGTGGAGCAGTCGGCGACGGCGGCTACATTTCAAACCGGTTTGCAGCTCGTGCCACTATTAGAACCGAAAGATTATGGCTGGCGCCATCAATTTTGTATGACACAGTACGAAGCAAAGGACGAACATTTCGCCTCCAAGGTGATGTTCTACATCTACATCTACATACATACTCCGAAATCCACCATACGGTGCGTGGCGGATGGTACCTCGTAGCACAACTAGCATCTTCTCTCCCTGTTCCACTCCCAAACAGAACGAGGGAAAAATGACTGCCTATGTGCCTCTGTACGAGCCCTAATCTCTCTTATCTTATCTTTGTAGTCTTTCCGCGAAATGTAAGTTGGCGGCAGTAAAATTGTACTGCAGTCAGCCTCAAATGCTGGTTCTCTAAATTTCCTCACTAGCGATTCACGAAAAGAACGCCTCCTTTCCTCCAGAGACTGCCACCCGAGTTCCTCAAGCATTTCCGTAACACTCGCGTGATGATCAAACCTACCAGTAACAAATCTAGCAGCCCGCCTCTGAATTGCTTCTATGTCTTCCCTCAATCCAGCCTGATAGGGATCCCAAACGCTCGAGCAGTACTCAAGAATAGATCGTATTAGTGTTTTATAAGCTGTCTCCTTTACAGATGAACCACTTCTTCCCAAAATTCTACCAATGAACCGAAGACGACTATCCGCCTTCCCTACAACTGCCATTACATGCTTGTCCCACTTCATATCGCTCTGCAATGTTACGCCCAAATATTTAATCGACGTGACTGTGTCAAGCGCTACACTACTAATGGAGTATTCAAATATTACGGGATTCTTTTTCCTATTCATCTGCAATAATTTAAATTTACCTTTATTTAGAGTTAGCTACCATTCTTTACACCAATCACAAATCCTGTCCAAGTCATCTTGTATCCTCCTACAGTCACTCAACGACGACACCTTCCCGTACACCACAGCATCATCAGCAAACAGCCGCACATTGCTATCCACCCTATCCAAAAGATCATTTATGTAGACAGAAGACAACAGCGGACCTACCACACTTCCCTGGGGCACTCCAGATCATATCCTCACCTCCGATGAACACTCACCATCGAGGACAACGTACTGGGTTCTATTACTTAAGAAGTCTTCGAGCCATTCACATATTTGGGAACCAATCGCATATGCTCGTACCTAAGTTAGGAGTCTGCAGTGGGACACCGAGTCAAACGCTTTCCGGAATTCAAGGAATATGGCATCCGTCTGATACCCTTCATCCATGGTTCGCAAGGTATCATGTGAAAGAAGGGGCGAGTTGCGTTTCGCAGGAGCGATACTTTCTAAAGCCGTGCTAATGCATGGACAGCAACTTCTCTGTCTCAAGGAAATTCATTATATTCGAACTGAGGACATGTTCGAGAATCCTGCAACAAACCGATGTTAAGGATATTGGTCTGTAATTTTGAGGATCCGTCCTTCTACCTTTCTTATATACAAGTGTCACCTGCGCTTTCTTCCAGTCGCTCGGAACTCTACGTTGGGCAAGAGATTGACGATAAATGCAAGCACCGAAGAAATAACCTTCCATTTTTGTGGGAAGGTTGACCGTCACAGTGTGGGAGTCTGGGGCAATGAGAATCCTCATGAAATTGTGTCGCATGACCGTGATACGCTGTAAGTTAATTTCTGTGGAGTGTCACAGACGAAGCTGTATCGCCGTTTTTCGTCTGTGAGAAGAGAGTCACGGGCACCTCTTACCTTGACATTTGTGGTTGTTTCCAGAACTGACTGTTGACTCGGAGAATTTCATCTTGCAACAACACGGGGCACTCCCGCCATTGGAGCATCCACGTTGGTCGCTACGTAAACGACGAACTTCCGCGTTGGGCATGGTGGTGCAGATAAGCAGTTGTTAGCATCCCACTTAGTAAATTAATCGACTTCATTTACTTCCAGTACGACGGACGTGGAAGAATTAAGGGCATATTTTAAGCACATTGTAAATCACGCATTGGACAAGTATCTGCCGAAAAAGTGGGTTACGGACGGAAAAGACCCACCGTGGTTTAACAGCGCAATTCGGAGAATGCTCAGGAAGCAAAGGCCGTTGCACTCGCGGTACAAGAAAGATCGGGAGAATGAGGACAGGCAGAAGTTAGTAGAGATTCGTGCTGCTGTAAAAAGAGCGAACCGCGAAGCATTCAACCGCTACCACCGTCATACCTTAGCAAAAGATCTTGCTGAAAACCCAAGGAAAGTCTGATCTTACGTAAAATCGGTAAGCGGGTCGAAGGCTTCCATCCAGTCACTCACTGATCAGTCTGGCCTGGCAACGGTAGACAGCAAAACGAAAGCTGAAATTTTAAATTTAGCATTTGAGAAAACTTTCACGCAGGAGGATCGTACAAACATACCGCCGTTCGAGTCTCGTAGAGATTCCCGTATGGAGGACATAGTGATAGACATCCCTGGGGTTGTGAAGCAGCTGAATGGGTTGAAAATAAATAAAACGCCAGGTCCTGATGGGATTCCAATTCGGTTCTACAGAGAGTACTGTAATGGCTCCTTACTTAGCTTGCATTTATCGCGAATCTCTTGCCCAAAGTAAAGTCCCGAGCGATTGGAAAAAAGCGCAGGTGACGTCTGTATATAAGTAGGGTAGAAGGACGGATCCTCAAAATTACAGACCAATATCCTTAACATCGGTTTGTTGCAGGATTCTCGAACATTTTCTCAGTTCGAATATAATGAATTTCCTTGAGACAGAGAAGTTGCTGTCCAAGCATTAGCACGGCTTTAGAAAGCATCGCTCCTGCAAAACGCAACTCGCCCTTTTTTCACACGATATCTTGCGAACCATGGATGAAGGGTATCAGACGGATGCCATATTCCTTGACTTCCGGAAATCGTTTGACTCGGTGCCCCACTGCAGACTCCTAACTAAGGTACGAGCATATGGGATTGGTTCCCAAGTATATGAGTGGCTCGAAGACTTCTTAAGTATTAGAACCCAGTAAGTTGTCCTCGATGGTGAGTGTTCATCGGAGGTGAGGATATGATCTGGAGTGCCCCAGGGAAGTGTGGTAGGTCCGCTGTTGTCTTCTGTCTACATAAATGATCTTTTGGATAGGGTGGATAGCAATGTGCGGCTGTTTGCTGATGATGCTGTGGTGTACGGAAAGGTGTCGTCGTTGAGTGACTGTAGGAGGATACAAGATGACTTGGACAGGATTTGTGATTGGTGTAAAGAATGGTAGCTAACTCTAAATAAAGGTAAATTTAAATTATTGCAGATGAATAGGAAAAAGAATCCCGTAATATTTGAATACTCCATTAGTAGTGTAGCGCTTGACACAGTCACGTCGATTAAATATTTGGGCGTAACATTGCAGAGCGATATGAAGTGGAACAAGCATGTAATGGCAGTTGTAGGGAAGGCGGATAGTCGTCTTCGGTTCATTGGTAGAATTTTGGGAAGATGTGGTTCATCTGTAAAGGAGACCGCTTATAAAACACTAATACGATCTATTCTTGAGTACTGCTCGAGCGTTTGGGATCCCTATCAGGCTGGATTGAGGAAAGATATAGAAGCGATTCAGAGGCGGGCTGCTAGATTTGTTACTGGTAGGTTTGATCATCACGCGAGTGTTACGGAAATGCTTGAGGAACTCGGGTGGCAGTCTCTGGAGGAAAGGAGGCGTTCTTTTCGTGAATCGCTAGTGAGGAAATTTAGAGAACCAGCATTTGAGGCTGACTGCAGTACAATTTTACTGCCGCCAACTTACATTTCAAGGAAAGATTACAAAGATAAGATAAGAGAGATTAGGGCTCGTACAGAGGCACATAGGCAGTCATTTTTCCCTCGTTCTGTTTGGGAGTGGAACAGGGAGAGAAGATGCTAGTTGTGCTACGAGGTACCATCCGCCACGCACCGTATGGTGGATTGCGGAGTATGTATGTAGATGTATATCACACGACTCTATCCCCTTGGCCCCTCCAGGTCGCCTGACTTAACATCTTGTGGCTTTTCCGTTAGGAGGTACATTAAGGACCGTGTTTACGTATCGCCAATGACAAGAACGCTGTTACAGTCCTGAGAAGACATCAATGCTGCTGTGAAGAACATTCACATGGTGCTACTACATGAGTTACAGAACGAACGTGACCACAGCTTGGACGTGTGTCATGCGACCAGAGAGGTATTTTGGAACGTTTGTAGAATGAAGAATGCAAAATTGATGAGTTTACAGCTCTAGCCATTCATCAGTCGTACACGATCCATTACTATTAATGTTAACACCACTCATGTTCGACGTCATTGAGCAATAAGCACTCATATACCGCAGGTGGTAGCACTAGCATTTGAGGGTACATAAAGCGTGTTGTAGGATGCTGATAACAGTTCAGACGTTGTCGCAATGGGGAAATGAAGTGCCGTGAGGGATTAGCCGAGCGGCCTGAGGCGCTGCAGTCATGGACTGTGCGGCTGTTCCCAGCGGAGGTTCGAGTCCTCCCTCGGGCATGGGTGTGTGTGTTTGTCCGTAGGATAATTTAGGTTAAGTAGTGTGTAAGATTAGGGACTGATGACCTTAGCAGTTAAGTCCCGTAAGATTTCACACACATTTGAACATTTGGAAATGAAGTTATTTGTGTGACGTTCAAAAGCGTAGAATCATTGATTTTTGGACCAAGGGTGGAAACAGTTCCAAAACGGCTAAGTTTTTTTTTCTGTGTCACCCTGTATTAGACAACGTTTCGGACAGCAGCGCCGCTGCCTCTTCAGGGCGCTTCTCCCTTTTCCAGAGGGTGGCCACTGCCAGCCGGTGTGCGCAGTGGGCTGCGGCAAGAACGCTCGCTGCGTGGCGCCGGGTCGCTGCGGCTGCCTGGAGGGTTACGGAGGGCTGGACTCCAGCGGATGCCACCCACTGTGCGGGCTCCAGGCCCTAGGGGCCGAGTGCGTCGCCACGGAGCAGTACCAGTGTCTGCGGGGGTGAGTGCATCTCTGGCAACACACAGTGCTCCACTCTGCAGTATCTCTGGAACTTGTGTAGGAATGGGCATCTGAGGAATGGTGTTCCACAGGGATCCATTCTGATACCTCTAATACCCAGTGTCCAGCTTTTGCAATCCGCACACTATCTATCGTTTGAGCCTTTTCCCGCAGTGACGCAGGGTCAGCCATCGTTAATCGGATTTGGCATGTTAATGCTTAAGGGGTGGCCGGATGCCCTTCCTGCCGCCACCCCGTATCTCCCCCCCCCCCCCCCCCGGATGGAATTAGTGTACAGCAACTGTCTGCGTGGAGTGTAATCCATAGAATAGTGTGAATGTGTTCAGATGTCTGCAAGCCGTGTAGCTGAGGCGGAACATGGGGACCAGCCCGGTATTCATCTACTGGGATGTGGAAAACCGCCTAAAAACCACATCGGCCGTCGTCGTTAATCCGCCAGGTGGATTCGATCAGGGGCCGGGGCGCCTACCCAAGCCCAGGAAGCAGCTCACTAGCACTCTCGGCTACCCTGACGGGTTTTTGCAATTCGCACACTGTGGTGTGCTAAATGCGATCTAGGTTGGATACAGTGCTCTAAATGATGGACCTATTTTCAAAATTCGTATGTTATCAAGTACAAATCCAAAATGAACAAGCTTTATACTAATAAAAAGAGGAAGTTTCAAAGTTTTTGGCGAGCGGTGATGGTTTCAGAAGCGGCTGGTGGAGTTAGCGCGGCAATAGGGCCGTCATTCCGTTTCACTGTCAGTTGTGAGTGAGATAGCTACTGTGGAGTACAAGGTTTTC
This sequence comes from Schistocerca nitens, assembly GCF_023898315.1. Lineage (NCBI taxonomy): Eukaryota > Metazoa > Arthropoda > Insecta > Orthoptera > Acrididae > Schistocerca > Schistocerca nitens. The sequence continues at coordinate 144,566,926 of NC_064625.1, forward strand.
CGAGTTCTTGAGTTCACGAAAAGTGAGTTTCAAATTGCAGTGCAGCGGGCATTTCGTGCCAAATTCGGTATTAGACCACCAACTCACAAAAGCATTAGCCATTGGTTTAAGCAATTTAAACAGACTGGGAGTTTGTGTAAGGAAAAGGCTGACCGCGTGTGTCAGAGGATAATGTCTGACGGATTCGAGGAAGTTCTGTGCGCAGTCCTAGTATGTCTAACAACAGAGCCAGTCGACAAGTTCGAATACCGTAACCGACTGTATGGAAAGTTCTGAGACGGCGTTTGCTCTACAAGCCCTGCCGATTACAACTTGTGCAGGCTGTCAACCCAAATGACAAAGAGAAGCGTCTCGCATTTTGTGGTTATGTGCTAGCAAAGATGGAGGATGACGCATTTCTTCATCGCGTAATTTTTAGCGATGAAGCGACGTTCCACCTAAGTGGAAAAGTCAGACAGACACAATGTTCGCGCACATGGGGGTTGGAAAATCCACATTCACCACTGCAACACGAAAGAGACTCACCAAAGATCAACGTGTTCTGTGCTGTAGCCCTGCAAAGGTTTAGGGACCATTTTATTTTGCGGAAAGAGCTGAAACGGGAATCAGGTACCTGGATATGTTGGAACAATGGCTGTTCCCTCAAGTTATGGAAGATTCCCAGAACTTCATTTTCCAACAGGATGGAGCTCCGCCCATTGGCACCGTGATGTACGAGGCTTTTTGAGTAACTCCGTTCCTCAGCACTGGATCGGTCGCAGGGGAGTTGAGGATCTGGCTCTGCACCTTTGGCCACCGAGATCTCCTGATCTCACACCCTGCGACTGTTTATGGGGTTATGTGAAGGAAGCTGTTTATGTACCGCCTCTATCAACCACTCTGAACGATCCGCAGAACTGGATCACTGCTGCCGTGCACTCAGTAACAGCAGATACACTTCCGCGTGTGTTGGACGAGTTTGGCTACCGCGTCGGTGTGGCCACATTGAACAGTTATGGCACCTATCACATTTTTAATTATTATATAATAATTATTAAAAACTAATTAATTACAAATTATGAAATTGTTATCAAATATCATTAAAAAATTGAAACTTCCTCTTGTCATTGGTGTAAAGCTTGTTCATTTTGGATTTATACTTGAATAAATACGAAGTTTTGAAAGTGGGTCCATCATTTGGAATAAACCTGTATATTTGTTGCAAGGATACTAAATTATCTGGCAAGGGATCGATTCTGGCATCTCTCCTATTCAGTATCCACGTTTTGCAACCCTCCCACTGCGGCCTTCTTTATGTGACTTCGGTTAGAGGTATTTGCTATGGGGAAACAAAGATATCTGAGGAATGGTGTTCCACAGGGATCCATTTCCGCACCTCTCCTATACAGGGCTGTACCGAGGCCTTGGCGAGATAGGTTCACACCAATGGCGCAGGTGCAGGAGAGGGGGAGCCGCAAAATCTGACCGAAAATAAAGAAAGAGAGTTTAAGAATTAACTTGGAGAAGTGCCAGAGTTCTCTTGCCCCACGTGTGCCTGACTTCTGCCAGTGAGAAGAAGCGTTTCTTTTGGCCCATGATTGTAAACTCTCACTGTTGCCACCGTGTCATTTCTTCCAACTAACATCATAAATAAATAACTAATGCTTGAGAGGTGTCATGTGGGATGTGTGTCAACAGTACATGTGGTACCTGCACAACCACCGCCTGTTCAATAATGGAGTAGTAGTTGCTGTTGTGGTTGGCAGGAGAGCCAACACCGTGTTACTAGAGGAGGCCGAAATGCACGCGTTTTAGCTCACGCAGGCTGGCGTGAGGTCTGGAACAGGACAAGGAAATTAGAATTTAGAAAGCGGTCGTAGCTGGTGGAATACTTAACTTTAATCCATTGATGATGAACATCGGTCTTGACGGTACATGATTCACAATATCAATACTAACTGATAATGGCGCCTTGCTAGGTCGTAGCAAATGACGTAGCTGAAGGCTATGCTAAACTGTCGTCTCGGCAAATGAGAGCGTATTTTGTCGGTGAACCATCGCTAGCAAAGTCGGCTGTACAACCGGGGCGAGTGCTAGGGAGTCTCTCTAGACTAGACCTGCCGTGTGGCGGCGCTCGGTCTGCAATCACTGATAGTGGCGACACGCGGGTCCGACTTATACTACCGGACCGCGGCCGATTTAAAGGCTACCACCTAGCAAGTGTGGTGTCTGGCTGTGACACCTCAGTTGCTACTTCCCTATGGTATCGTAGGATCTCAAATTTGGCGACATGATGTTGAAACACATATGCTGTTTGACGAATGCTTTGGTTTTTGCCGATTTCTTCCATCTGAGGACTGCAATGTGGCTGTTTAAGATACAGTGCTTGAAAGTATTTGATAGTATAATAACTGCAATGGGAAATAGATCTCACATATAACACAACATCTCATCTCGCTTTCATTTGCCGTCAAGAATAAGTCAAATGAAAGCTCTGTATCTTCAAAAAACAAACAACTGATGAACCGAGACACAACTTGCCATTTTGATATTTTAAAATATTTTTCCTACAAACTATGCGTGACGAGATGTTTATCCAAACATAGAAATCTCTTTGAGGGTATTTGTGGTAATTCAGTGACTGAAGACTTATCAAAGTAGTTTTTGTAAGTTGTTGTTGTTGTTGTTGTGGTCTTCAGTCCTGAGACTGGTTTGATGCAGCTCTCCATGCTACTCTATCCTATGCAAGCTTCTTCATCTCCCAGTACCTACTGCAACCTACATCCTTCTGAATCTGCTTAGTGTATTGATCTATTGGTCTCCCTCTACGATTTTTACCCTCCACGCTGCCCTCCAATGCTAAATTTGTGATCCCTTGATGCCTCAAAACATGTCCTACCAACCGATCCCTTCTTCTAGTCAAGTTCTGCCACAAACTTCTCTTCTCCCCAATCCTATTCAATACCTCCTCATTAGTTACGTGATCTACCCACCTTATCTTCAGCATTCTTCTGTAGCACCACATTTCGAAAGCTTCTATTCTCTTCTTGTCCAAACTATTTATCGTCCATGTTTCACTTCCATACATGGCTACACTCCATACAAATACTTTCAGAAACGACTTCCTGACACTTAAATCTATACTCGATGTTAACAAATTTCTCTTCTTCAGAAACGATTTCCTTGCCATTGCCAGTCTACATTTTATGTCCTCTCTACTTCGACCATCATCAGTTATTTTGCTCCCCAAATAGCAAAACTCCTTTACTACTTTAAGTGTCTCATTTCCTAATCTAATCCCCTCAGCATCACCCGATTTAATTTGACTACATTCCATTATCCGCGTTTTGCTTTTGTTGGTGTTCATCTTATATCCTCCTTTCAAGACACTGTCCATTCCGTTCAACTGCTCTTCCAAGTCCTTTGCTGTCTCTGACAGAATTACAATGTCATCGGTGAACCTCAAAGTTTTTACTTCATCTCCATGAATTTTAATACCTACTCCGAATTGTTCTTTTGTTTCCTTTACTGCTTGATAATATACAGATTGAATAACATCGGGGAGAGGCTACAACCCTGTCTTACTCCCTTCCCAACCACTGCTTCCCTTTCATGTCCCTCGACTCTTATAACTGCCATCTGGTTTCTGTACAAATTGTAAATAGCCTTTCGCTCCCTGTATTTTACCCCTGCCACCTTCAGAATTTGAAAGAGAGTATTCCAGTTAACGTTGTCAAAAGCTTTCTCTAAGTCTACAAATGCTAGAAACGTAGGTTTGCCTTTCCTTAATCTTTCTTCTAAGATAAGTCGTAGGGTCAGTATTGCCTCACGTGTTCCAATATTTCTACGGAATGCAAACTGATCTTCCCCGAGGTCCGCTTCTACCAGTTTTTCCATTCGTCTGTAAAGGATTCGCGTTAGTATTTTGCAGCTGTGACTTATTAAACTGATAGTTCGGTAATTTCCACATCTGTCAACACCTGCTTTCTTTGGGATTGGAATTATTATATTCTTCTTGAAGTCTGAGGGTATTTCGCCTGTCTCATACATCTTGCTCACCAGATGGTAGAGTTTTGTCATGACTGGCTCTCCCAAGGCCATCAATAGTTCTAATGGAATGTTGTCTACTCCCGGGGCCTTGTTTCGACTCAGGTCTTTCAGTGCTCTGTCAAACTCTTCACGCAGTATCGTATCTCCCATTTCATCTTTATCTACATCCTCTTCCATTTCCATAATATTGTCCTCAAGTACATCGCCGTTGTATAGACCCTCTATATACTCCTTCCACCTTTCTGCTTTCCCTTCTTTGCTTGGAACTGGGTTTCCATCTGAGCTCTTGATATTCATACAAGTGGTTCTCTTCTCTCCAAAGGTCTCTTTAATTTTCCTGTAGGCAGTATCTATCTTACCCCTAGTGAGACAAGCCTCTACATCCTTACATTTGTCCTCTAGCCATCCCTGCTTAGCCATTTTGAAAGTTAAAGATGACAAATAATGCACTTAACGTACGGTATAGGTGAAGCAGAATAGCAAATTCAGCTAGCTTGTCGATGGAATACGATATATCTGCTAAATTTGTCAGTGACATAATTAATGAGTTTGCTTCGCTCAAAGTAAGGAAATGGAAAAGTAAAATTATAATAAAAGCACAATTCTTGGAAATGAATGTGTTTTCAACAATTAATTGTAACTTTTCTCTTTTATTGTCAGTTACTAATTCACACACTACGATACCAATAATATACAAAAAGGAAGTAAAATCTGTTTTTTATTATACTTCATGTACAGTAGCTGCCATAAACAAAAAAGCCTAGATTTTGTTGCACTTCCAATTGTTTTAGAGAGTTACGCAATTTGCTGTTAATTTACTATAGTGATAAATTTAATTTGTTGTATGCAATATTTTTCACCCATATAGCTCAATTAAGTAACGTTATATTATTAAATCTGTACAGCTCACCTCGGTACGGCTCTGCCTCTATTCATTGTCCACGTTGTGCTATGTGCTATCGTCCCAGACTGGTCAGCTAAATACGAATTAAATTAGGTAGATTTCGTTACAGTGCATAAGCAGTGCTAAGTTCTAGATATAAAGGATGCAAATGATAACTGTTTACTATATACCCACAGTAGTGTCAGGGAAACCGAGACTAACAATTTGATAAAGCACACTTGCGATTTATGAAGCTGAGGGGGAAAAAAAAAGCCTCAGACTGGCCTACAAAAGACACGTATGCTACAAATCGCGCGTACTGCACCAGATTTTCATTATCTCTTATGCTACCAGCTTAGTCGACCATTTCGTTAAAATAACTATTTAAACTTCCCCATGAGGATAATAAAAAAAAAAATACTTTTGGAAATGTTATGCAAAAACTAATTACGTTTACAGTTCGACCTAAACTTATCTCTTACAAACACAGAAGCTTTGTAGTAAGAAGGGCAGACAAAGAAAATGATTTATTTGTTAATTTTATGCTGTTATAATTCTGAATTTTGTAGGATATAATATACACACACACACTCTCTCTCTCTTTCTTTCCAATCATTTATCCCGACTTGCAGGGTCTGCTGTTACCGGATTTGGCGTGTTAATTTTAACGGGTGGCCGAATGCCCTTTCCTGTCGCCACCCCGTACCCCCCCACCCCCCACCCCCAGGACGGAATGTTTGTACCCCAGCTGTCTGCATCAAGTATAATCCATGGAAAAGTGTGAACGTGTTGCAAATGTCTGCGAGTCATCTAACTGAGCCGGAACGGGGAGATCAGCCTGGTATTAACCTAGCAGGATGTGGAAAACCGCCTAAAAACCACATCTAGGCTAGTCAGACCGGCCCACGTCGTTAGTCTGCTGGGCCGATTCGATCCAGGGCCGGCGCTCCTACCAGAGTCCAAGAAGCAGCGCGTTATCCCTCTCGGGTACCCTGGCGGGTGCACACAGTATACACGTAAGCACCAGTAAACCGGTGCAGGCATGCATATTCAAATGGAGAGATATATAAACAGGCAGAATTCAGCGCTGCGATCGGAACGCCATTATAAGACGACCAGTGTCTGGCGCAGCTGTTAGATCGGTTACTGCTGCTACAATGGCAGGTTATCAAGACTTAACTGAATTTGAACGTGGGATTATTGTCGGCGCGCGATTGATGTGACACAGCATCTCCGAGGTAGCGATGAAGAGAGAATTTTCTCGTATGACCATTTCACGAATGTACCGCGAATATCAGGAATCCGGTAAAACATCAAATCCGACATCGCTGCGACCAGAAAAATATCCTGCAAGAACGGGACCAACGACGACTGAAGAGAATCGTTCAACGTGACAGAAGTGAAATACTTGCGTAAATTGCTGCAGATTTCAATGCTGGGCCATCAACAAGTGCCAGTGTGCGAACCATTCAACGAAACATCATCGATATGGGCTTTCGGAGCCAAAGGCCCACTTCTGTATCCTTGATGACTGCACGACACAAAGCTTTAACGCCTCGCCTGGGGCTGTCAACACTGACGTTGGACTGTTGATTACTGGAAACTTGTTGACTGGTCGGACGAGTCTCGTTTAAAATTGTATCATGTGGATGGACATGTGCAGGTATGGAGATAAGCTAATGAATCCATGGACCCTGCATATCAGCAGGGGACTTTTTAAGCTGGTAGAGGCTCTGTAATGGTGTGGGGCGTGTGCAGTTGGAGTGATATGGGACCCCTGATGCGTCTAGATACACTCTGACAGGCGACACGTATGTAAGCATCCTATCGGATCACCTGCATCGATTCATGTCCATTGTGCGTTCCGACGAACTTGGGCAATTCCAAAAGGACAATACGACATCCCAGATGTCCAGAATTGCTACACAGTGGCTCCAGGAAAACTCTTCTGAGTTTAAACACATCCGCTGGCCGCCAAACTCCCTAAACATGGCCACTATTGAGCACATCTTGGATGCTTTGCTTCGTGTTGTTCAGAAGAGATTTCTCCCCTCCCCCGTACCCCTCGTACTGTTACGGATTTGTGGACAGCCCTGCAGGATTCATCGTGTCAATTACCTCCGTGTTGAGGCACTTTTACGTCCTCGGGCGGACCCTATACGATATTTGGGGGATGTACCACTTTCTTTCGCCCTTCAGCGTTTATTACGCTATGAGACTAAGAAAATTGGGTTCAAATGGCTCTGAGCACTATGGGACTTAACATCGGAGGTCATCAGTCCCCTAGAACTTAGAACTACTTAAACCTAAGTAACCTAAGGACATCACACGCATCTATGCCCGAGGCAGGATTCGAACCTGCGACCGTAGCGATTGCGCGGTTCCAGACTGAAGCGCCTAGAACCGCTCGACCACACCGGCCGGCGTGTGTAATGTCCTTAGGTTAGTTAGGTTTAAGTAGTTCTAAGTTCTAGGGGACTGATGACCTCAGCACTTAAGTCCCTTAGTGCTCAGAGCTATTTGAACCGCTAGCGTGACAGCAAGTGAGACATTGATGTCATATGGATATGAACACCACCTGATGTACGTAGCAAATCGTAATTCCCTAATACGTTAAATTATCTACACCTTTGTCCGCCTCCGTAGCGTAGCGTTACCGCCTACCACGCAGGTGGCCCGGGTTGGATTCCCGGCAGGGCACTGGGTTTTGTGTGTCCATCATCATTTTTATCATCTTTGAATCGCAAGTCACCGACGTGGCGTCACCTACAAAGGGCTTGCAATCCGGCGGCCGAACTCCTCCGAATGGGGCCTCCCGGCCAACAATGCCATACGATCATTCCATTTTGTCCGCAGCTCGTGGTCTTGCGGTAGCGTCCTCGCTTCCCGCGCACGGGGTCCCGGGTTCTATTCCCGGCGGGGTCAGAGATTTTCCCTGCCTCGAGATGACTGGGTGTTGTTGTCTTCATCATCATCATCATCATTCATCCCCATTACGGTCGGAGGAAGGCAATGGCAAACCACCTCCACTAGGACCTTGGCTAGTCGGCGGTGCGGGTCTCCCGCATCATCCCCTTCGCTCCTCGGAGTGTGGGACCTCCACCACCACCTCCTCCTCCTCCTCCTCCTCATCATCATCATCATCTACACCGAAGTTAGAAATATTGAACAAACTGTCTACTTTCCACAGATAACCGGAAGGTGGCAACCAGACCAAAGTAAGCCTATTACAACAAAAAACACAGTAGCGTTTTGGTCTCCTAGCATAATATACCATGTGCTTATAATTTAACTTTCCCTATTTAACACGTTATAACACGGAAACTAATTACCACACCAGTACCAAATATCACGGTATAAGTGTATATTTTTATTTTTATAATTAGAATAGCGAACGTTACCCTGTTGAAAAACACCCCCTAGAATGCTGTTCGTGGCTGGCAACAGAACAGATCGAATCACCAAAGTTGCAATCAGCATGTTTGGGATAACATCGAGAGAGTGCGACGGAGCAGATTGGTTTCTCATTATCCTTTAAACGATCAATCCACCTATCTGAATAGGTTTCAGGTTGTCTGTCGCTTCACTCTGCGATGGTAGATACTGATGTAGCCGACAAAAGCTGCGTTGATGAAAATTCGACTAAATACCTGCAAAGCCACATACTCCAGTCCACGGGCAGCAGCTAAAAGTTAAAAGCAGTAGCTAAAAGTTAAACTATCGAGCGTTCAGGATTCTTGCACGACTCGTTTGAAAAAAAATTTCTAAAATTTCCTTTAAGTTGGTTTAATGTCTTCACAACAAGGCTCTGAGCACCATCTACATCTACATCCATACTCCGCAAGCCACCTGACGGTGTGTGGCGGAGGGTACCTTGAGTACCTCTATCGGTTCTCCCTTCTATTCCAGTCTCGTATTGTTCGTGGAAAGAAGGATTGTCGGTATGCCTCTATGTGGGCTCTAATCTCTCTGATTTTATCCTCATGGTCTCTTCGCGAGACATATGTAGGAGGGAGCAATATACTGCTCGACTGCTCGGTGAAGGTATGTTATCGAAACTTCAACAAAAGCCCGTACCGAGCTACTGAGCGTCTCTCCTGCTGAGTCTTCCACTGGAGTTTATCTATCATCTCCGTAACGCTTTCGCGATTACTAAATGATACTGTAACGAAGCGTGCTGCTCTCCGTTGTATCTTCTCTATCTGTTCTATCAACCCGATCTGGTACGGGTCCCACACTGTTGAGCAGTATTCAAGCAACGGGCGAACAAGCGTACTGTAACCTACTTCCTTTGCTTTTGGATTGGATTTCCTTAGGATTCTTCCATTGAATCTCAGTCTGGCATCTGCTTTACCAACGATCAACTTTATATGATCATTCCATTTTAAATCACTCCTAATGCGTACTCCCAGATAATTTATGGAATTAACTGCTTCCAGTTGGTGACCTGCTATACTGTAGCTAAATGATAAAGGATCTTTATTTCTATGTATTCGCAGCACATTACACTTATCTACATTGAGATTAAATTGCCATTCCCTACACCATACGTCAATTCGTTGCAGATCCTCCTGCATTTCAGTACAATTTTCCATTGTTACAACCTCTCGATATACCACAGCACCATCCGCAAAAAGCCTCAGTGAACTTCCGATGTTATCCACAAGGTCATTTATGTATATTGTGAATAGCAACGGTGCTACAACACTCCCCTGCGGCACACCTGAAATCACTCTTACTTCGGAAGACTTCTCTCCATTGAGAATGACATGCTGCGTTCTGTTATTTAGGAACTCTTCAATCCAATCACACAATTGGTCTGATAGTTCATATGCTCTTACTTTGTTCATTAAACGACTGTGGGGAACTGTATCGAACGATTACTGGTTATTTATGTACCAAATTACATAAAGATTAACTGAGATACTGCGGAATGTAATGATTTTCAATATTTCTTGTTCATTATTTGCAAGGCAAAACTGGAGAGAATCTCGTCTGCCGTTAGGCGGCCAAAATGAAACATACTGAACTCATTCAGTGCTGTGAATTTTGGTAACCGAAATTAATTTTAACTTCGAAATTAATGAAAGATCAAAACTGAGATGTCTCTCCCATTTGCATTTAGTAACATGAATCGTCAGCGTAATGGCTGACTAAATCCTGGTAGGGGAGATGAGCTCCCTGCACTACGAAGTCCTGTAAAAACTTTGTCAATTATAGTTAATGGTTGCTATCCTGAGAGGTGACAACTAAGTCAATAATACACAGGTTATAATAACAATTTCTATTATATTCTTCAAAAATATAGATGAAACTTACGTTAATTATTAGACAGCACTACAATGGTGGCCTACCGCTAGACGAAACACAAACAGGAGAGATAGTTCAACCAAAGCATTGTCTCTGATCTTCATGGCCTATGTTACACAGAAATTATACCAAAAAACTGTGTTTTGTTAATTACATCGATATTTGTGTTCTGATAATAATAACTTATGATCTTTACTATTTGTTATACATCGCGCACACGTACACAGTCTTGAAATAACTTATAATTCACACGTCTCATAACAAAAACTTCCTTTCCCTTTCTCCAAATGTCCATTTCTGTGACGTACCGTCACACAGAGTTGGTAGCATTAATGTCCGGAGCATGGGGTGCATGATTTCCATGAGTTACAGCGCCAACCTCCAGTTCCGACTATGGCCACCAGGTGACGTGATCGGTCATCGTCATTCATGGGCTCACACACCTGACCAGTCGCAGTGCACTTGTTGACGAGTCATCATGAGCTTGGACAAAAGGAGCAGGGTTTCATTGGTGAAGCTCTATTATCAAAACAACAGTAATGCTGCAGCTGCACTTCGAGAATGTCGCCGACTGAAAGGATTACAGAAGGATCCTCTTTCTCCACCTGCTTTGCGGAGCGTGATGAAGTTCGAATCGACTGGAGAACTGGGCGTCGCTCCAGGAAGAGGCCGACAACTGGTTGCATCACAGTCACGACAGTTGAACATCCCGTGGTCCCCTGTATGGAAGGTGCTTCGAACCATTCTCAAATGGTATCCATACAAGATCCATATCTTACAGCAGCTTGCACCACTGGACGCACAACGACTTGTTGATTTCACTGTTTACTTTCCTGCAAGGATTGAAGTTGACGAGGGCTGCCCCTGGACCATCTTATGGACAGATGAAGCTCATTTTTCTCTGATGGGTGAGGCGAACACACAGATTTATCGACTGTGGGGATCTTCACCTCCAGTCACTGTGCATGAAGTACCTCTACGTCCGTCATTGGCCCATTCTTTTTTGAATAAGTTGATGCTCAAACATCAAAGACGTGCGGTGTGACTGGACAGCGTTACTGCGATATGGTTCGCCAGTATTCATAAACGCCCTACAGCAGAGAGACGCATTAAACTCAATAGTTTTCGGGCAAGATGGGGACCCACCGCACATCGCTCGAGAAGTTCACCTGCTTCTCCTAAACACATATGGAAGCGATCAAATTATCAGCCGGTCGTTTCCAAATGCTTGACCAGCACGATCATCTGATCTCACTTCCTGTGATTTTTGGTTGTAGGGTTACTCGGACTGGGTTTACCAGGGGAAGATTCACACACGTGCTGATCTGAAGCGCAGCATATCAAGAGAGGTAGCCGGCATACCCACGGGCATGCTTCGTTCTGCTGTGCAGAATGCAATCCTGCGCTTTCAGACTCTTCTGGTCGCCATTCTGAGTCCCTTTTGCAGCAGTATTGATACCGGTATGTAATGGTATGATGTACCATAGCAGCACTTTAAAAGTGTTGCAATTGAATTGATTCTGCATTATCTCTCTTCCCCATATCCTTTACATTAATGCTTCCAAGTTTGGTCCTCTTACAGTAATTACTTTCCGTATTATAACATGTTAACAGGGAAGGCTTAATTGTAAGCACCCGGTATAATGTCCTTACATGACATATACGACGCAGCGGACCCAGGGGAACTACAAAATTACACAAACGTCAATTTTACATTTTTAAGTGGAAGAACAGGATTTTTTAAACATTCAAGGACGATTTTAGCCAAAAGCTCTTGCAGTATGCATGTGCTGTAGCTCAGGCAGTTTCTGTAGGCCAATTTATGTTATCGGTTAATAGACCCCAAGACTCCCATGCCGATTTGATCCTCTCTACTTCGCCTGCACCACTGTGGTATATTGTAAACAGTTATCATTTTGACACGGTACATAGCCTATTTCATGAGTAACAACAAATAACTGAAGGCTAATTCGAATAGAAGATTCCATACAACATGTAGCCAATCATTATTGCTCGCAGGAATTCAGCTGTTACAGAAGGTAACCCTAACAAATACACACAGAAACGTTAAGAAAAGGCAGAATCACACCTTTGCTTTAACGCAATACCGAATTCTCCTTAGAACACCGCATGTAGCTCTTATGTGGTCATCTTGACGTTCCGTCTTCAGTTTTTTTCATTTGCAGACTTCGATTCTCAACCATCTTCACAGATGAACTTGTAATGCGGTTAAGTCCAGGGATATAGGTGGCCAAGAAACATGACTCTTTCTGCTGGTCCAACAGCCAGGGAATGTTAGCCTCAGATGGTGAGTCACCAGAAAGTGTGGGGTCCCTGTCACGCTGGAAAGTCATACCCTTTTTTTTTGTTTTTGAATCATCCGTCTTCTGATTGGTTTGATGCGTTCCATCACATTTCCTCTCTCGCGCGAGCTTCTTCACCTCACAGTGGCACTGGCAATCTACGTCCTCAATTATTTGCTGGATGTATTCTGCACATTTATTACCTCTACAGCTCCTTCTAGTAGCATGGACGTTATTCCCTGAAGTCTTAACAGCTGTCCAACCACCCTGTCCCTTCTTCTTGTCAGTGTTTTCCATATATCCCTTTCCTCGTCGATTCTGCGGAGAACCACCTCATTCTTTACCTTATCGGGAAGCCTAATTTCTAACACCTATCTTTGTAGCCAAAGAAAAACTCTTCCAATAATTCTGGAAGCTCAGGTTCAAGACAGTATACGTAACAGGGTCGTGAAAGATGATGCAGTAACTCGAAAGGACCAATGATCTGATTACCTCTTGCATCAAACCACACATTTACAGAGAGGCGCTTTTGAAAATGTCTCCACAAAGGAATATGGGTTTTCGTCGGACCACCAATGTGAGTTACAACTATTATTGATACAGTGATGAGAGAAAATAGCTTCATCAGTAAACAATGTTTATGTGATTACTTCGTGGTTTGCAATGAGAACGTGACAAAGTCCCAAACGTTCACTGTCGTCTCCTTCTCGGAGGTGTAGAATCCGCTGTAAATAAGGATAAAGGCTGTTCGTGCCTGATGTCCTTTATATTCTCGTATATGTAATTGGTACTGATAGGAAGGTGACGGTGAGTGGCTCTCTGCCAGAGGTGGGTGGAGGTGCAGACGATGTGGACAGCCATTCTATTGTTAAAACCTCCATTACGGGGAAGACTAATCTGATGACGTGATAGAAGAAGAAACAGGAGTCGATATAGTAAAGATAGGAGATTCCGTATTAGAATCAGAATTTAAAAGAGCTTTGGAAGACTTAAGATCGAAGAAGGCAGAAGGTGTAGATAACATACCATCAGAATTTCTAAAATCAATGGGGGGAGTGGCAACGAAACCACTAGGATGTATGAGTGTTGCGGTATAGGGCCTACCGTCTGATATTCAGAAAAACATCACACACACATTTGCGAAGATTACAAGAGCCGACAAGTGCGATAATATCGCACAGTCATCTTAAGAGCTTATGCATCTACATTGCTGACCACATAAAGAAGAATGGAAAAGGCAATTGAGGATGTGTTAGATGACGATCAGTCTGGCTTTAGGAAAGATAAAGGCACCAGAGAGACAGTTTGGACATTGGGGTTGATCATGGGAAAAAAAAAAACATAAAAAAATCAAGACACGTTCATAAGATTCGTCGACCTGGAAAGAGCATTCATCAATGTCAAATGGTGCAAGATTTTCGAAACCCTGAGGAAAATAAAGATAAACTATAGGGAAAGATGGATGATAAGCAATACGTACAAGAGCCAAGAGGGAACAAAAGGAGTGGAACACTAAGAACGAAGTACTTGCATTAGAAATGTGTAAGACAGGGATGTAGTCTTCGTCCCTTACTGTTCAAAAGCAATGAAGGAAATAAAAGGAATGTTCATGGTGAAAGGATATCAGTGACAAGATTCGGTGGTGACATTGCTAACCTCATGGAAGTGAAGAAGAATTACAGAATTGGATGAATGGAATGGACAGTCTAATGAGTACAGAATATGGATTGAGAGTACATCTGTGCTGGTGTAAGCTGGCGCCAGCGCACCATGTGGCGAAGAGGTTGTGAGAAGATCGACAGAGGCCAACAACAGACTCACAGGAAACGCGCCGACAACGCCCTCTTGCCAGTATTTAAGGTCGCCACTGCGGAGCGGAGAGCGAGTCTGTCGGACTGAGCAAGTTCCAGTGTCATCAGCAGCAGCCCAGTGGGAATCGCAGCAGCACTTAGCTCCGCCGCTAACTCAGAGAAAGGCAGCACATAGCAACCCTAACAGTGTACATAGCGGGCTTTGTGCTTCACCAGCAGTGAGGCTAACGTGGATTGGGTTCTTTTGAGGGAGGAGACCAGACAGCGAGGTCATCGATCTCATCGGATTAGGAGAGGAAGTTGGCCTTGCCCTTTCGAAGGAACCATCTCGGCATTTGCCTGGAGCGATTTAGGGAAATCACAGAAAACCTAAATCAGGATGGCCGTACACGGGATTGAACCGTAGTCCTCCCGAATGCAAGGCCAGTGTGCTAGCCACTGCGCTACCTCACTCGGTGGCTAACATGGACTACACTGACGAGCACGCACGACAACAAATATCTTGAGTTAAGTAAACTTCCCATTCTTGTGAATAAAGAACCCAGTTAATCTATGCTTGCAATTTGTGTTACAGAAAGCGGATACCGACCACCAAACAACATCCTATCCTTGTTCCCATCGTACAGCTCTACACAGACAATGAGACGACATAAAGCTATCGAAGCAATACAAAGCTAATGAGAAATAGCAAAAATGACAACAGTGAGAAACTTAATATCGGGATTAGTGATGATGAAGTAGATTAAGTCAAGGAGTTCTGCTACCTAGGCAGCAAAATAACAGAGCAGGAAGGACATGAAAAGTAGACTAGCACCAGCAAAAAGGCAATTCCTGGCCAAGAGAAATCTAGTAGTATCAAACATAGGCCTTAATTTGAGGAAGAAATTTCTGAGAACGTATGTCTGGAGCACAGCATTGTAAGCTATTGAAAAACAGACTGTGGGAAAACCAGAGATGACGAGAATCGAATCATTTGGGATGTGGTGTTACAGAAGAATGTTGAAAATTAGGTGGACTGATAAGGAATAGGGAGGTTCTCCACAGAATCGGTGAGGAAAGGAATGTATGGAAAACACTCACAAGGAGGCACAGGGTGGTAGGACATTTGTTAAGATTTCAGGGAATAGCTTCCATGGTACAAGAGGGAGCTGTAGACGGTGAAAACTGTAGAGGAAAACAGAGACTGGAATACATCCAGCAAATAGTTGAGGATGTATGTTCCAATTGCTGTGGTGAGATTGAAGAGGTTGGCACGGGAGAGGAAATCATGACAAGCTGCATCAAACCAGTCAGAAGACTGATGACTCAAAAACGTTCAGCAGTGTATCTGCAGTAGGTATTCAGCAGGTGGGTGGTGATGACCCTCGGACTTGAGCCCACTGGCACAGATATACAGAAGCTGGCGTTACTTATGGACTGAAGTGTACAGATTTTGCTACCTCAGCATTGTGGCTGGTGGCTGCTGGCTGACTTGGGATGGCAGGGAAGCAATGCGTTGACCAGTAGCTCGAATGGGCAGGCTGAATCAGTGGGACTTCTAGAGTGATGAACATGGAACCACTGATTGGAGAGCAGGTGTGGGCTGCCAGGGGCTGGGCAGTCAGTCGTTCATTGGTGGTTCACATCCTGATCAGGGCTGTGGAGGTAGTGGCTGTGTCATGAATATGGTGTCGACCGGTGCAGGCTAGGGTCATTACACAAGTCAGCTGTACTCATGATGACATGCCATTCCTGGTGCGTTTAAATACTGTTGTTTGGCACTGACTGTGTCATGTGGAAATGTCTTTAACAATGGCAGTGTTCGATGATGATGATGATCTGTTTGTGGGGCACCCAACTGTGTGGTCATCAGCACCTGTAAAACGTCCTAGTTTTTGGCGACAGTCCAATTTTTGGCCACAGTACAATTTTTGGCCACAGTCCAATGTAGCCACTGTAACAAATGATGATGCTGCAACGATGAGGACAACACAAACACCCAGTCCCCAGGCAGAGGAAATCCCCAACCTAGCTGGGAATAGAACCCGGGCCCCTGTGATCCAGAACGAGCAACGTTAGCGACTAGACCATGAGCTGCAGAAGCCAATGCTCTAGGTGAGGATGTCTTCACGAGGATGGAGCTCGATATGAAAGTGGCCCAGCAGCCTGCAGTTGCTGCTTTTACAGCTCATTATCTGTGTTTGGCTGTGACTGCAGGCTGGGTACAATTTTGGACTGTGAATGTGTTTCATTCTGTTACATATGTTGTGCAAGTTCTGCATGGCCTTGATGAAGGACAATGTTCTACCAACTGAATAAAGTCCTCCAGTTCATCAAATGGTTCAAATGGCTCTGAGCACTATGGGACTTAACATCTGAGGTCATCAGTCCCTTAGAACTCAGAACTACTTAAACCTAACTAACCTAACGACATCACACACATCCATGCCCGAGGCAGGATTCGAACCTGCGACTGTAGCGGTCGTGCGGTTCCAGGCTGAAGCGCCTAGAACCGCTCGGCCACACCAACCAGCCTCCAGTTCATCCACACACTGTGCATTAGCATCTTCAGATGAGATATTACTGCTGGGCTGTGCACCAGTCTTACACAGTTTAGTGAAAATATGAATAAACTTCTTTGAATTTGCTATACTGGTATTAGGAAATCTTTTAACATACTCTCTACAAGCAGCAGTAGTATTTCCGTATTGAGGAACTGAAAATACTTGCATCACGCTAAATGATTCAGTAGTATTGGCCAGCGAATCACAGTCACAATCTCAGCTAAAAAATTCCACTACCTAAACTCAAATGCTACTTCACAACTTGAACCCCAAAACAAATAGAAAACTGATAAAGCCATAGTAACTTGAGCATCCACATGGGAAATGTAAACTTCACTCTTTAACCAGGTGTATCTTTCTAACCAATAATATTTGGATAAATTATTTGGGATATTTTATTCGAATTAGTCTATATATCACCTCCTAAATGTTTCTACTCGCTCCAAAACACGCTGTGTATAGGGTGTGTTAGTACAACTGAAAAGAGAAGTTTCTCCACAGAATTGGCGATGAAAGTAACACATTGAAAACACTGACTTGAAAAGGGGACAGGAATATAGCACATATGTTAAGGCATCAAGGAATAACTTCCATGGCACAAGAAATTGTGGTAGAGGACAAAAATTACACTGCCTGACAAAATAAATAAATAAATAAATAAATAAATAAAAATAGGTGAAGCACCCATAAGACATGGTCAGTTGTCACTGTACCTTCACACACATACACACCATTGGCGGTTATGTACATAATTAGAGATGCAATTCTCTGTTACTTAGAGCTGTAATCAGGCCTTTTAGGATACACAAGGGATATGAACAGGGTCAAACGGTGAGTGATCACCGCGATAAATACTGAGATGGTGTGTATACATTTGGCATGGTGTTATCAGCACCCAACATTGTTGAAGGAGGCCAAGTTGTGGGACTCCACTTGCCCAGCTGCTAGAATGATGCGATATCCAAATTTGTGAGTCATTCTGATGTGATGGTGGCCCAATGTTGGACTGCATGGGAGTGTTAGGGTAGACACACTCGTCAAAGTTCTGGATGACCACGCCACATTACCACGAGGCACGATCTTCACATTGTGCACCAAACACATTGCAAACCCTTTACATCTGCACATCCTCGGATAAGTAATGGATTCCTTGTGACATTCTGTACCAGCCCATACCATAGGTTGGAGACTAGCAGTCGGACTAGGGAGTTACCGTTCCATGTGTATGCGTCTGTCAACATCATGTCTGGAGCGGTGCTATGACCAGGAAGCATGGACTGCTGATGACTGTCATGTTCAGCAATGAATTGTGGATCTGAATTATCCCAGGTGACCATTGTCAGAAAGTGTGGTGGCAACCTGGGTGAGGTCTCAATCTTCTAATGTTTTGGAGAGGCTCAGTGGTGTTACTCCATGCATCATGGTAAGCCATTGGCTATGACTCTTGCTGAGGGAACTCTGAAGGTGTAATGGCACGCCATAGGCATCCTTTGACCCCATAAGTTACTGTCAGATGACAGTATTGTGGTCTTGTCTGTCAACAGAGACACGCTTCCCCAGACGTAGCATGTGTTTCTGTGAATGGTCCGTGTGATGTTGAGGTACTTCTGTGACCAGCGCGATGTTCAGAACTGTCTGTGAGAGAGCTTGTACTGGTCCGTCTTGCATGTTATTCGGTCCCAGTGCCAATATCCAAAATATCAAGGTCCATTTACAGCACCTGTGGGCCAGTCTACTTCAGAAGAGGATACCGTGGCTTTATACACACTTCTTAACCGAATGAGTACATGCATGCACCACCCTTTGTGGGGGTGCAATGTAATACTGACAAGTTCTTTGCAAATCTCAGAATTTGTAATCAATGAGACAATATCACATACTCTCTCAACCCGTGAAATTTCATCTCGTTTCCTCCTCCCTTTCCAGGCACTTCACTTCTTGTGTCAAGCAGTGTGAATGAGAAGACAGATATTGTTATACACTGGTAGGCCACAATATTATGACTATCGATATAAACCTATCCAGGCAACAGCAGCATCACCTGTTGAGGAATGACTGCTAGTCAGACACAAGTACAGTACATCTAGAATCAATAGACACATGTATGGTGCATCTAGAATCAATGAGTGTGCTGTCTGTGTGTAGACTGGGGAAGGCATGCAATTTATCTGAGTTTGATGGAGGGTAGATTATGATTGCCTGGTATGAGCATTTCGGAGAATGGAAGATTTGTCAGGTATTTGAGGAGTGCTGCGATGAGTGTCTTCAACATGTGGCAAAGCTATGCTGAAACCACATCCAGACACTGCAGGGTTGGCTTGCCACCCCTCATTACAGATGTCAGACATTGTAGGTTGGGTAAATTGGTAAAACAGGACAGACAGCAAATTGTGGCAGAACTAGTATCAGACTTTAATGCTAAGCAGAGTGAAACTGTGTCTGAAGACACATTGCACGGAGCACTCCAAACAGCGGGTCTGCACAGCCGATGACCCATGCATATTCCAATGCATGAGAACTGAAATGGGCACATGACCATGGGCGCTGGACATTGACACGGTGGCAAATCATTGCATAGTCTTCCAGGAGAACAACTCCTTGAAACCTGTACTGTAAGACTGAGACAAGCTGGCAGTGGCTCCAGTGCTCTGGGGAATCTATGGGTCCAGTGGGGCTTGTACAAGGCACCATGACAGCCAAGGAGTATCGTACATTGGCTGCATACCATGCACACCCCTTCATGACAATCATATTTCTCGATGGCAGTGGCATTTTTCAACAAGAAAATGCGCCATGTTACAAGGCCAGGACTGTGGTGGAGAGGTTTGAGGAACATAGTGACGAGTTCCAGTTGATGTGCTTGCCCCCAACTATTCAGATATGAACCTGATTGAACACATTTGGGATGTGGTTGAACGTGGCATCACAACTCTTTGCACCCCCTTCCAGGAGTTTGACAGATTCAGGTGTCTTGCGTGGGCAAATGTGATGCCAACTCCCTTTATCGACCTACCAAGTCCTCATTGCTTCCGTGCATAAAAGGAATTCGTTGAACTTCAGTTACACAAAAAATCAGTCTAATCTAAAAGCTATGAAATAAATACCTAGGTACTACAATTACAAGCAACTTAAATTGGAAGGAACACACAGAAAATGTTGTGAGGAAGGCTAACCAAAGACTGCGTTTTTTGGCAGGACACTTAGAAAATCTGACAGATCTACTAAGGAGACTGCCTACACTAAACTTGTCCGTCCTCTTTTAGAATACTGCTGCAAGGTGTGCAGCAGATAGGACCGACGGAGTACATCGAAAACGTTCAAAGAAGGGCAGCACGTTTTGTATTATCGCGAAATATGGGAGAGAGTGTCACAGAAATGATACAGGATTTGGGCTGGACATCATTAAAAGAAAGACGTTTTTGGTTGCGACGGAATCTTCTTACGAAATTCCAATCACCAACTTTCTCCTCCAAATGCGAAAATATTCTGTTGACACCGACCTACATATGGAGAAACGATCACCACGATCTAATAAGGGAAATCAGAGATCGCATGGAAAGATATAGGTGTTTGTTCTTACGCACACTATAAGAGATTGGAATAATAGAGAATTGTGAAGCTGGTTCGATGAACCCTCTGCCAGGAACTTAAATGTGATTTGCAGAGTATCCATGTAGATGTAGACGACGCGTCGCCACTGTTACCTGTGCCCAATGTGGACATACTGGCTACTAGATAGGTGGCCACAATGTTCTGGCTGATCATTGTATATTCAACAGATAACTGATACGTTTTGTAAGTGTTACTGTGAGATGATTAGTTTGCACAAGAGAGAAATTTGTCAAACCAATTAGAAGACTGAGATAAAAAAATTATATGTAGGCAGGAAGAGGGTGTGAGTTCTACAACTGTAGTACATAAGAATATGTAAATGGTAGCACAAAGTTCTGGTTTAGGGACAGGAACTCTTCTTGGAGTAGGATTACGTGGTTGTGGGAAAACAGATGTGTTGGTAAACATGACAGTGACCTAAGGTTGGAAAAAATGGAGAGAAAAAGTGGGGTTTGGTCTTCAGGTATAAAAGACACTGACGTTGGTACCATATGTGTTATCATACGGCGAGAAAGTTGGTGGTAGTAATTATGTAATAAATGTAGTTGTGTATAACCAGTTTCATGTTAGTTTATTATGGAAGGATGTGAATAAATGCTAATATGGGTAAAAGTCAACATAGTTCATTAGGTCAGAAAGAGAGAACCCGTCTGAGATTTTTAAACATATATTGCACAGTGTTCAGAGGTAGCTGGTGCAGTAGTAACCCATGTTAAAAATACTTGACCATCCCAATTATCCTGCACAGGTATGTGTTCGACAAGCAGACGGAGACAGAGTACATCTGCCGTCCGACATGTAAAGTCAAGTGTGAGAATGGGAAGTGTGTGGCACCCAACACGTGCGCCTGCCTCGAGGGCTACGAGTTGACCACCAGCACCACCTGCAGCCCCATCTGCCAGCACGTGTGCTCAAATGGCGACTGTGTGGCGCCGGACACGTGCCGCTGTCACCCGGGCTACCAGCTGGACCTTCAGGACGCGACCAACTCTACGTGTCTGCCCATGTGCCAGTTGGCCTGCATCAATGGCCACTGCACAGCTCCGGACACATGCAGCTGCTTTGATGGCTATGTGGGTCCCATGCCATCCAACAGTAGCCTAGAGTCTAGCAGGTAACGTCATCATGTATAAAAATATTTCATTGGGTAGGAGATCGACAGTCCCACTACAGGATAATCCTACTTAAGAAAGTTATTTACTTGTTCCATAGATCATTTGAACGATTCTTTTATGGAAATGTGTAACCAATCACTTCACAGGATATGTACACATGATTAGTGTTAACATTAATGAGAACATTAGTTTTTAATCCTCCTCTTTTAGCTATACGTAAAACCAAATTTTTTTTACAGTTTCCAATTTATTTAGAAATTTGTCCATGGAATAGAAATGATTTTAGGTTAGATTTAAAATTTGCTTTGTGACCTGTCAGGCACTTTATTTTATTGGACAAATGATCAAAGATGTTCGTTCCTCTGTACTTAACACCTTCGTGACCCACTGACAGCTTGAGTATTGGGTAATAATTCTCACTTTTCCCCTCTAGCGTTGTTGGTCTGGACATCACAGTTGTTCTCAAATTATTATTATTTATGACGAATTTCATGAGCGAATATACCTGTATGTACTGTGACGCCCATTTAAAATGTCTAGCGCCTTGGAGAGATGCCTAAGTGACATCTATAGATGAACACCACATATTACTCTTACTGCTGACTTTTGTGCAATCAACAGTTTCTTTCGAACTAGTCGGACAACCTTTCAATAATTCTTTGGCAAACATCATTTACAATATCTTCTGTTTCTTTCTCTCTAATGAGATTATTATAACATTAACATCATTTGCATAAAGTACTGATAAAGCTTGTTGAATGTTATGATGAAGGTCATTCACATACATAAGAAATAGAAGAGGACCCAGATTGAACCTTGTAAGACTCTCTTTGTGGTTTCTTCCCAGGCACCGAAATTTTCTACCCTTCCAACATTGTTTGAATTGTCAGTTGGCAAGACTCAGCACAACCAGGAGCACCTCCGAAGATGTCCAGTGTAGCCTTGGACGAAACGTCAGGGATTTAAGGGTTCCAAGGGCCACGGACATACAACACAAAAAATTCTCTGCATTGTTTGAATTATTCAGAACAACTTTTTTGTACTCTGTTTGTTAAATGTGATTCGGCAGAGCTTGAGTTTTTCTGAGTAACTTGATCTTCATAATCAACGCCTTGGAAGGATCAGATAAATAGCAACAGGCGATATTTTACTATTTAAGGCTTGCACTATTTAACGAGTGAATGTACAAATAGCATTCTCAGTTGAGTGACCTATCTGGTCATCGGCACCTCTGCTGTATACTGAGATGCACATCATGTGATTAGGACTTAAGTGTAGAAAATTTTTTAAAGTTTTGTTTTTGTCAGGAATGCTGTTCAAGCCGTTACTAAGGACATTTTCGAATAGTGCTGGGGGGATTGACTTTCAATGTTTACCAGAACAAATGCTTTATAGTATCAACAATTTATCCATCTGCCTCAAATACAAGATTTAAACAAGATTCAATTCTGTTTTAGCTTCTACATACGGAATTACCCATACGAAATGATATTTATATCATATGCATGCCTGTATTATTCTCTGAACAACACTTGTATGATAACATATAAGAGTATCTCTGTGGACAATACAAATAATTATCACATCACCAATCATATACTTTTTTATTTGTGTGTATTAGAGGAAGAGAGAGAGAGAAAGAGAGAGAGAGAGAGAGAGAGAGAGAGAGAGAGAGAGAGAGAGGGGAGGGGGGAGAGAGAGTGTTCCATGATGGCTCTAGAATGTTTCGAAGAATTCAACTAAACATATAATCCCTCATGTGGAAAAGAATACTCATGGGGAACGCATTAGTTTTACAGCACTGTTAAGAGCGGAGGGAATGTGCAAAGTTATTAGCATGTAAGAATTTGGTCATGTGCTTCACAGTGTTTACATTTTACCATGTGTATGAATTAGGTACTTTTCTATATTCCACAATCTTGCAGTTAATATATAATGTTGATCTTGACACAAATTATCATGACTTGATGCAAATCCGGCAATTCATGTCTTTTTTTACCTGATAGTCTTTGTTTGACAGACTGACTTTTTAAGATACTGAGGTACAACTATTATGAAAATCATGATTTTCAAAAATATTGATTGGCTGTAACCCATCGTTTCCTTAAAATAACATTGTTACCGTGGAATCCATCGTCTTTCGTGCTTTTGGGCTGCCAGGTTGCAGTTATGATGTTTCACTGCTGGGAGTGTACACAGGGATGGAGAGGAAACTATTCCTATTTGAAACTACTGTAAGGTTTCTGTAAATATGTAACACTTAGTAGCCTATAGGTCATTGAGCGACATATCCCTCCACTTCAGATATCTTTACAGCAATACCTCCATCAGCCCTGAAGCCAGTGCGGAAGCCTTCAACAACACCTGCCTGCCCATCTGCACCTCTGAATGTCTCAATGCCACGTGTGTGCTGCCTGACACATGTGAGTGCCTGGATGGCTACGAGCTGGACCCTGAAGACGCCACAAACTCCACGTGTCGTCCCATGTGCGAGGCCACTTGTGTCAACGCCAACTGCACAGCGACCAACACATGCTCCTGCCTGGAGGGGTTCCAGATGGACCCTAACGACCCGTCCAACAGTACCTGCCGACCTCTCAGCCAGTCGCTAGCGCTCTGTTCAGGGGAAGCATGCCACAGTTCTGGTAAAGTACTACAGTTATTACTCCTTACATTTGACAACTCAATCAGATTCACTTTAATGACATGAACAGCAGAGCACTTATGTGATTGGATTGGAGAGTTAGTAGTAGCAAATAGAACACAGTATGTCGTTATTAATGGAAAGGAATTTTCAGACATGGAAAGGACTTCGGGTGTACTGCAAAGGAGTGTTATCTGTTATAAGGGTGTCCCAGAAATGTTGCAGCCAACTTCTAAGGGAGGTGGGGAACACCAAAGTTTGAGCATTGCACAGCAACCCATGGCCACAAATGTCAGAGTTAAGTGGTAGCAGACGTTGAAGATCGAAAAGGAAAATAGTGATGTGTTAGAAACTTTTATTGGACATAATGAGTATGCTTGGTGTTCAGCATGAAAACACGTCAAATGTTACAACAGATGCTCAATGTCTGCACAATCGGACACTATGCATACCTGACACCAATAGGGCACTGACTGCTGGACATGCTCAAACACACTGGGAGTTTCTTTGCTTGTAGCAGCTGGGCAGACGATTCTTGTGAGAAATCCATTTTACGTGCCACCAGATCAAGATACATGATAGATTTCATGGTTCCTCACAGAAAGAAGCTGAGGCTCCATAAATCCAGTGAGTGGGGTGGGTGGCAGGGAACTAGTCCACCACAACTAATCCACCGATACGGGAATAACCTGTTCAAATGGTTGTGAAAGAGAGTCCAAAATGGTATGTATCACAAACCTGGTGGGACTGAGATGTATATCTCAAAAAATGGTTCGAATGGCTCTGAGCACTATGGGGCTTAACTTCTGAGGTCATCAGTCCACTAGAACTTAGAACTACTTAAACCTAACTAACCTAAGGACATCACACACATCCATGCCCGAGGCCGGATTCGAATCTGCGATCGTAGTGGTTGTGTGGTTCCAGACCATAGCTCCTAGAACCGCTTGGCCACTCCAGCCGGCATGTATATCTCAATGCAAGAATCATCAGCACAGCAGCTCCAATCAAAGAAACTCCTGGAAGGTTTGAGCATGTCTGGTAGTCAATGATCCGTTGGTGTCAGGCATACAAGTTGTCCTGTGGTACAAACTTAGAGCTTCTGTTGTAACATTAGAGATGTATTCATGTCATACACCATGTGTACTATTATATACAACAAATATTTCAAATGCATCACCCTTTTGTTTCATTTATGATATTAGACCTCCTCTACAACTGCTCCTGATGTTTGTGGCCATGGGCTGCTTAGCAATTCTCAATCCTTATGATGTGCCCCACCTCCCCTGAAGGTTTGTTGCAACATTTCTGGAAAACCCTGCATATGTAAAGCAGAGTGTATGTGTGTATGTCCAGGATCTCCTCCAAAACTCCTGGACCTATTTCAATCAAATTTGACATGGAAACAACAGGCCTCATGAGAATCAGCACTGTGGGGCTTATAATCTCCTAGCTCTAAATGAAATGGAGATACAGAGAAAAAACGTGTTGCTTACCATCCCCTGGTGTACGGGCTGCC
This sequence comes from Schistocerca nitens, assembly GCF_023898315.1. Taxonomy (NCBI): domain Eukaryota; kingdom Metazoa; phylum Arthropoda; class Insecta; order Orthoptera; family Acrididae; genus Schistocerca; species Schistocerca nitens. Next base: position 144,592,695 of record NC_064625.1, read on the forward strand.
TTGCTTGGCAGGCGTGTTGTGTGGACCTGCCAAATCAACCTACTTTGCAGGGCAGCCTACTTGTGAGAGGCAAGACAGTTTTCTGGGCCATCCATGACATGTATATTGTGTTGGACTAGTACTGGACTGCCTTATCGAACTGCTCCACATTGTGGCCTGTATGTCAGGGGCAAATAAAAGATTTTCAAGCATTAGTTTTCTAGCCTGCACTTCATGACAGGAATGTTGTTTGTAATGTCGGTCCACTTTAATGAAATGGGTTGCAGGGGCTACACATGCTGATGAGATGGTTAGAGGAAGGAATGGACAGAGTGAGAGGGAGAAGGAAATGAACGAAAGAAGAGGATGAGGGGAAGGTGCACGAGCCAGGTAGACAGTGTACAATGTTCAAATGTGCGGGAATTCCTAAGGGACCAAACTGCTTAGGACACCGGTTCCTAGACTTACACACTACTTAAACTAACTTATGGTAAGAACAACAACAACACACACACACACACACACACACACACACACACACACACACACACACACACACACACACACACACACACACCCATGCCTGAGGGAGGCCTCGAACCTCTGGCAGGAGTGACCACACAGTCCATGACATGACACCCCAAACTGCGCAGCTACTCTGCGCTCCTGGACAGTGTAGAGAGGAGTGGTAGACAGCTATAGCTGGGGAGAGAGAAAGGGGGGAGAGGGGGGGAGAGGGAGAGGGAGAGGGAGAGCGAGAGAGAGAGAGAGAGAGAGAGAGGGGGGGGAGGGGCTGGTGAGATGGAGGGTGGAGAACAATATGCTCAGAGAAAGGGGGTGGAGGAAATGGACGAGTGGAGGAGTAGTAAGAGATGAAGAGGCAGAGAGAGTGGAGAGGAGGAGATCGAACCCTTTCTAATTCTATAAGTTATCTCAGTAAATTTCTGCATCATTGCAAAGTTGTTAAATCCTTCTTGACTCACCCTGTGTGTTACTGCCTGAGAAAAGTTGAAGCCACTAGTGGAAGAGGAAACAAAATAAAGCCCACAGATTGAGAGGCTATGTGATGTTACTTAAGATGTTACATATTCGAGTCAAATTGTCTTATAATTTGGCACTAAGAGCCCACTTATCAGTATAATGTTACACCACCTCTCACGTTCATGCACGTACTAATTCGATTGTGTAGGGAGTCATAAAGCCTTACTTCCCTCTCCTCAGACAAGCTGGTCACAACTGTTGTAATCGTCCCTTGACATCCGGGACATTTACATCCGAACTGATGCCACACACATTCGACCAGGGACAGATCTGGGGATCTTGCAGGCTGTGAGAGTAGCTCAACACTACGCAGACAGTTCATAGAGACACATGCCATCTGTGGATGACCTTATTGAAAAACGACATCACGATACTGTTGCAGAAAGCTAACACAATAGGATGTAGGCTCTCTGTGACTACCTGTGGTGCCATGCTGACTATCAATGGTCACCTGAAGTCTTGCATGATGTCTTGCATGATGTCTTGCTACATCATTATGGCAAAGTAATACCAATGTGCCTCTTCAAAACATCGGAGGAATGGGATTTCTCTCCAGCTGAGCACCATATTTGCCAAAGTGAGCCATTCAAGGTAGTGCAGAACAGCGATTCGTCATTAAACACAACGTGAAACCATTCATCAGGAGTCCATGCTTCCTAGTCATTGCTCCACTCCAAATGCAGTCCTCTGTTTTGTGATGCTAATGGGGCAGTAATTTTCTAGTCTGGATAGTGCTAGCCTCCAAGCAGTCGAGGACTGGTTGGTACATCAGTTCTCATCTGATCACCAATGTTAAGTACCACTGGGCATGGTCGATACTTGGATGGGTGACTGTCTGGGTCTGCTGCGCTTTATTGACAATTTTCCCGTTGATTTTGCGGCAGAGGAGCGGGAAAAGTGGTGGTATGAAGTCTCCAGTCACCAGTCTTCGCGTCAATGTCCTGGATCTATTTCTAGACCTCTGTGCAGTATCTTACGGAGTGAGAGCATGTGATACTGTTGGTGATCTGTACGTAGGATGGGACTTTAAGTTCAGTGCTCTAACACCCTTCCTACACATCCTCAATATTCTATCAGATCGGGAAAACAGTTTCTTGACAATTTACCTGTTGTCCAAATGGGTAAGTGTCTTCCATACATTATGAGCAGTGGCAGCATAGGCAACCAAAGGACACGTTTGCGAGTCTATAGCTCGGAGTCGCGCACTGCTGACAGAGTCAATGTCCCGTGGCAGTACAACAGGGAAGGACAGAAGATTGGGCAAAGGCCATTATAGTGGAGGCTTGTCGTACTCAGTAGTCTAGTGGAAGTGGCGGTGATGAGACAGCTGGCGCTGACCTGCTTGAGGTGGTTGCCCCAAGAGACCACACTGGACTCGCATTCGGGAGGACGATGGTTCAATCACGCGTCTGGCCATCCTGATTTAGATTTTCCGTGATTTCCCTAAATCGCTCCAGGCAAATGCCTGGATGGTTCCTTTGAAAGGGGACGGCCGACTTCCTTCCCCGTCCTTCCATAATCCGATGAGACCGATGACCTTGCTTTCTGGTCTCCTCCCCAAAACAACCCAAAAAAACCCCAAAACCCCCAAAACCCAAGAGACCTGCTTGCTCTGTCTCTTTTTCGTACCATTTATCCCATCTAATATAGATGAGACAAGTCGGTCAATTATAGTCTAACAGTTAACTGACCTACTGTTATCATATGATGCTAGTTATGCCACCCTGGTAGAGAACAGAATAGTCATCACAAATAATGGAGAAAACGCTACATAAAGGATGAGTTGTGCGATGTAAACAAAAGTTGGTAGACGTATTTCTACATGTGAAAGATGACGTCTATTCAAATTTCGCTTGAGTCGCATTAGAGTGACGCTAGTAGCGCCAGTATGAGGATGAAAATCAGGTTTGCTTTAAATACGCGCTGTATCTGTCGCGAGCGTTAGTTATCTTTAAAGTTGGATGTGGTGAATTGATGTCACTCAAGAAGCCTTTAAGGCGACAAAGACGCCATTATCAACACCTAACCGAGTTTCAATGGGGTAGGGTAATAGTGCCACGAGAAGCTGGACGTTGCTTCTGTTATAATGTAGAAAGACTTGTCTGGAGTGTAGCCACTCTACATGATCACTGGCAGCTGTGGTCACGAGAATGTACGGTTGCTATAGTTGAATTCTTTTATCTTGGCGGCTCGCGCATGCCCGCCCAGACGCGGGAGATTGCTGCGTTGCCAGTTGCACAGGACGCACGCGCCAAGAGAAGCAGCGCCATAGTATAGCATAGTTCGCAAACTTACGTTTAGGGGGGAGCGCGCAGTACATGAAGTAAAGCCACCACGGCCGCATTAACCCTTTCGCTGCTACAAGGACGTGCTCCCTGCATTCCACACTGTGTGCGATTTTGTCACTGCAGTGCTCGCCTGTGCAGACACATGGTGTTCCGACTGCTTTGACACACTTATCATTCGATTCCACAAAAACTATTTGGCCCAAAAATTAGATTTTTACACATCTTCTTGACTGATGCCTTCCCCCCATAAATGACTTAATTTTGTTTTGATGTTCAACACAGTTATTATGCAGCATTAAATATAGTAAACCATTGCACGACATTTTGAAGAGTTTGCAGAGGTAAAAGTTCATAGAGTATACTTTCCGTATGGTCGATTTTAGTTGCCACAATGTTGAGAATGAAATGTGGACAAGATACCTAAATTTAATATAAAATTTACTGTATAACAATATCTCATATAATTTAAGTACCACATAGGTGTCGTCTGTAATATTGAGAAATATTCCATCTTTCGCGACTGTAACAAAAGTTTTATTTACACCGGGCACGTTTGGCTTTATTTTAAAGCACTTCAATCAATCAAAAGGCAGTACACAAAATACATTAAACAAAACTGTGGACTTACAAAAACATTAGGACTTGAATATACCGTCTATCAGTGAAGTCCCCTGAGCTATGTCAAATATAATTTTTGTGTTTGGCACACACAAACAACATTTATTTGCTAAAACACTGATCAGCCAACACAAACGTTGAATATTGTGTTACCGCAGCACAAAACTACGAAAGGTGACTTGGCAATGGAGGAGACAAAATACTGTCCACTGAAGATGCTTCAAAAGAGAGATAAGCGTCTGGTCTAAATAAGTCACTTATTACAGTTGCAGAAGAGGAATACATTTCAATACCATTGGTAAAACTGCGACTGTGGAACAAAAACAAGACAGAGAACATGAGTACCATTGTGTATGTGCCATACCTTTCATTGATTGAAGTGCTTTAAAATAAAGCCAAACGCGGCCGGTGTAAATAAAACTTTTATAACAGTCGCGAAAGATGGAATATTTCTCAATATTACATACGACAACAATGTGGCACTTAAATTAAATGAGATGTTGAAACTTCCTGGCAGATTGAAACTGTGTGCCCGACCGAGACTCGGACTCGGGATCTTTGCCTTTCGCGGGCAAGTGCTCCACCAACTGAGATACCCAAGCACGACTCACGCCCGGTACTCACAGCTTTACTTCTGCCAGTATCTCGTCTCCTACCTTCCAAACTTTACATATGGTAGAGCACTTGCACGCGAAAGGCAAAGGTCCCGAGTTCGAGTCTCGGTCGGGCACACAGTTTTAATCTGCCAGGAAGTTTCATATCAGCGCACACTCCGCTGCAGAGTGAAAATCTCATTCTGGAAACATCCCCCAGGCTGTGGCTAAGCCATGTCTCTGCTATATCCTTTCTTTCAGGAGTGCTAGTTCTGCAAGGTTCGCAGGAGAGCTTCTGTAAAGTTTGGAAGGTAAGAGACGAGATACTGGCAGAAGTAAAGCTGTGAGTACCGGGCGTGAGTCGTGCTTCGGTAGCTCAGATGGTAGAGCACTTGCCCGCGAAAGGCAAAGGTCCCGAGTTCGAGTCTCGGTCGGGCACACAGTTTTAATCTGCCAGGAAGTTTCATATCAGCGCACACTCTGCTGCAGAGTGAAAATCTCATTCTAAATGAGATGTTGTTATACAATAAATTTTATATGAAATTTAGGTATCTTGTCCACATTTCATTCTCAACACTGTGGCAACTAAAATCGACCATACGGAAAGTATACGCTATGGACTTTTACCTCTGCAAACTCTTCAAAATTTCTTGCAATGGTTTACCATATTTAATGCTGCATAATAACTGCGTTGAACATCGAAACAAAATTAAGTCATTTATGGGGAAAAGGTATCAGTCAAGAAGACGTGTAAAAATCAAATTTTTGGGCCAAATAGTTTTTGTGAAATCGAATGACAAGTGTGTCAAAGCAGTCGGAACACCATGCGTCTGCACAGGCGAGCAGTGCAGTGATGACAAAATCGCGCACAGCGCGGAATGCGGGGAGCACGTGTCTGCAGCAGCGAAAGGGTTAATGAAGAGACAAAGCACTAGAAATTTCGAAAAATTGCATTCAAACGAATAAAATTTGTTAAGTATGGCACTTCAAATATTGTTTTTAAATAAAGAAAATATTACGCACCTCATAAGGATTGAACTAATAACCTTTCACATAGAAAGCAAACACCTTCACCGTTTTTTTTTTTTTTTTTTTAATCTCATTTTGTTCGTTTTCGTTCGTTGTATATGCTCTAAGCGGACGTCTAAAGACACCCGTTTTAGTTCGTTGTTGATCCATTAACTCAGTTTTTTATTACAGAGGGCAGCTGGCCCTCTGACCGAACACGCTGAGCTACCGTGCCGGCTGCCGTTAAGCTAACACAGTTCGTCTGTGTTACTTACTACTTGAGAAGTATAACACGTGACGAAAACATACTGACAAACACCGTTGGTATGACTATGAATTACTCACTCTTCGTCGAAGTACAATAGGAAATAAACAATTACTGCTGTTCTTTATTGCGAAAAAGCGGTTCCTGAGATTGATACAAACACCTTTCCTTGTTATCGCCTGAATTAGGAGTCTTATTGCTTGTTTTGTTTAATTAATTAATAGAATATGAAGCAAATGGTATAAAGAATGCTTTTTCCAAACTTTCTATAAAAGAAAGTCTGCTATCAAGACATTGCTTTTGTTCAATTTATTTATGACTGAACGTTTCTAAAACTGAAGACACTCGTCCGTGCTCTGCTCTGCAGTCGAGATCTGGCAACGTCGTTCTCTGTTCATTGGCTGACTGTGTTTTGTGACGTCAGATGCGCAGAACGAACCTAAACTCGGCCGCCAACATAAATGACGCGCACTTTAGAAGACCGGGCTCCAGACGGCCAAACAGTACTACCAAGATGGAAGATCATCGTGTTCGGCAGATGGCTCTGGCGCATCGTACTCTCAACTGCAGCAGCAGTTTGAGCAGAAGTTGGCACCACAGTGACTCAACGAATCGTTACAAATGGGTTACTTCAAGGACAGCTCCGGGCCAGACGCCCTGCTGTGTGCACTCCACTGACCCAAAACCACCGCCATTTGCGACTTGAGTGGGGTCATACGAGAGCTCCCTTGAGGGCAGGGTGGAGGTCTGTCGTGTTTTCTGATGAAAGCTGGTTCTGGCTCAGCGCCAGTGATGGGCGTATTTGGTTAGGAGAAGGCCATGCAAGATACATTGGACATACAACTGGAGTTCTGGTTGGTTGGTTGCTTGACTAAAGAGCGAGGTCATCGGTCCCACTGGAATAGGGAAGGATGGGGAACCATCCTGGCACTTGCCTGAAGCGATTTAGAGAAATAATGGAAAACCTAAATCACGATGGCCAGATACGGATTTGAACCGTTGTCCTCCAAATGCGAGTCCAGTGTGCTACGGAGTTCTGGTCTGCGGTGCGATTTCGTATGACAAGAGGAGCACTCGCCTAGTTATTCCACGCACCCTGACTGCAAATTTGTAAGTCTGTCTGGTGATTCGACCTGTTGTGCTGCTATCCATGAACAGCATTCCAGGAGGTGTTTTCCAACAGGATAACGCTCGACCACATACCACTGTTGTAACCTAACACGGTCTGTGGAGTGTCGACATCTTGCCTCGGTCTGCTCGATTACCAGATCTGTCTTTAATGGAGCACGCATGCGACGTCATCGGACGACATGCCCAGCGCCATCCACAAATAGCATTAAGCGTCCCTTTATTGACCGACCATGTGCAAGAGGCATTGGACCTAAACCTGGAGTTCTGGAGTTGCGATTTCGTATGACAGGACGAGCAATCTCGTGGTCATCGTGTGCCCTCTGACTGCAAAATTGTACATCTGTCTGGTGATTTGATTGTTGTCCTGCCATTCTCGAACAGCATTCCAGAGGGTGTTTTCCAACACGATAAAGCTCGTCCACATACCGCTCTTGTAACCCAACATGCTCTCCAGAGTGTCGACATGTTGTCTTGCCCTGCTCTATCAACAGATCTGTCTCCAGTCGAGCACACATGGGGCATCACTCGACAACTCCAGCGCCTTCCACAAACGGCATTAAACGTGCCTGTATTGACCGCCTAAGTGCAGCAGGGATGGAACTCCATCTCGCAAACTGACATCCGCCGCCTGTACAACACAGTGCATGGACGTTTGCATGCTTTCATTCAACATTCTCGTGACTACACCGGTTGTTAATGTATCAGCATTTCGCATTTGCAATGGCTTATCTCGCGCTTACATTAACCTGTGATCTTGCAGTGATAGTCACTTAAACATGTTACCTAGACCTTACCGAAACTTCATTACTGTACATCAATTATTCTTTGGTGTTGCGATTTTTTTCCCGTCCGTGTAGTTTCTCGGCCTCTTGTTAGATTATCATATCAGCGCATCAAGGTTGCTTGGGATTGCTGTCTTTTCTTTTGTTTTTAACGTAGCCAAAAACAGCCTGTGTGAGAGCGGGATTCCCTTTTGTCGCCTGCTAACAAAAAATGAGTCACGTCTGCAAGGCTGGATGGGTGACTCTTTAGAAATGCAGCGAATTTCGTGACGTGTAGTGATTTATTTAGCGTATGGCTTTCCATACAACATTAATACATCAAGTGTTAGACATTAAAATCTTATAACAATCATGAATATAATTTATGTTTATATTGGTCAGTTAAAAGGTTATATCGAGGTTTGAGATCCATTCTAGCGCCGATGGGGATGCCTCCAGGAAGTCGGACCAGTTCCCTGCATATGCTCGCAAGCATTCACCATGGATGTGTTGGATCGTCTGTCTAGGGGTACCGCAGTCGCATTCTGGTGACATCGCTCTTCCCCATTTGTGTAGTGAATCCGCACATCTGCCATGTCCAGTACGTATTCGATTTAATGCGGACCATGTGTTCCGTGTTAGTTCCATTCCAGAGATGTTGCAGTTATAGCTCTCAAACCAGGTCTGTAGTTGGTCATTTGTCTTTTGGTTCCAATCTAGTCTCCATTGTTTCATGTGGTCATAGTTATTATTTTGAAGCTGCTCAGCTGTGCGTATGGGTGGCTTTCTTGATTTCAATCGAGTGTGTCGCAGTTGTGAGAATTCTTCTTTAATTGGTAGTTCTGGTTTTGTCTCAATCTTTCTGAATTCGTGCAGTAGGGCCGCTTTTCTACGCAGGTCCGGGGGCAAGATATTACATAGAACCGGTAACCAGTACGTGGGCGTTGATTTAACAGTTCCAGAAATCAACCTCATTGTGTTATTTAATTGCCTGTCAATAAGTATGGTGTGACAGCTATTAATCCAGACTGGAGCGCAGTACTCAGCCACAGAGAACACTAAGGCGATAGATGAGGTGCGTAATGTTTTTGCGTTAGCTCTCCAAGTAGTACCGCTAAGTTTTTGAATGATGTTATTCCGTGTTCCAATTTTTTTGCAGTGGTGTTCTCCAGATCTTTTCGGTAAGAAAGAGTGCGATCCAATGTTATACCTAAGTACTTTGGAAACTTATTATGTAGTGATGTGTAGTGATGAACATCATGTATTCACGGTCATTACAGTTTTTTTTCCCTATAGTTGTGGTCCTATCATAGCAGAACTGCATGCCTTCGCCGAAGGTAAGAATCATCGCTGTTTCACGGTTGCACTATCAATATGGCTCTTCGTTGCTAGTCTAGAGCAACGTTTATTTTTTTTTATTTTCGCATTCTAGGTGCACACATAAAGTTTTGGCTACTTGTTGCTAATGCGTTACCCGCTGTTCCTAAACCTAAGTCACACTTCACTCGCACTTTTGTAGTATTTTAAAACGGTTTTTATCACCTTCTCATGCTAGATAGGACCATAACTCTAATCCGTTTTGATGTTTTTTTCTAAAGATTCCTCAAAAATGCAAGACGCGTCAGTACCGCTTTTACTGTCATTGCAGCATAGACTGTTTTCTCGTACTGGAAACGTTTACCTGTCTTCAGCTAAGACAACTCCAAATACAAATAATATCATATAAATGAAGTGAACTACGCACGGAGTTGTACTTTCCATTAAGAATAATGCAAGCAGCGCTTTTTTTTTCTAAAAACGTTTGAGGGTACTCCGACCTTGGTGTAATGCACTGATGTCATTCGTATTGCAATTAGCAACACGAAAAAATGAAATAAAAAATTTAGTCCGTGAAATAAATCTTTGGCACTTTTCCAAATTCTCAACATCGTAAAAAAATTACTTTGTCAACGAAAAAGTGTAGGGGTACGCATCCCCCAACGTTCCCCCAGAAAAACAGCACTGCATGCAAGTGATGAATTCCGACTGATGTCTTGTGGTCACTGGGGCCAAACTGAACACTGTGCTGACAACGCAATCCACACGGATCCCAACTGACAAGGGGAGGCCGCCAATTGTGAAATTCAGATTCAGTTCATCCTGCGCATAAAAAAAGCTCATGGCCAGAGGTGTAATGTGGCAAAGCACCAAGATGCACTTCTCAGCCGTTGTCGAGAAAATCGACGGTTAAAATAAACCGTTGCTGTGAAATACTCTCTACGATCATCAATTTCCTAGTGTCGTGGCGCAGCGGTAAGCGCTCGGGTTCGTAATCTGAAGGTCGCCGGATCGAATCTCGCGCCATGCAACTTTTTTAAGTATTTTTTGTAATTCAAATACACAATTCCCGGCAATCAGTTGCAATAATTATGCATATAATAAGTTGTTGAAAGTCGTTTGTCGTGGAAAAACTGGCGACTTCGAACATCATTATGTTTTCCGCAAACAAAGTTGTATTTCACAAATGTTATTAATTGTCTTCATAATGTTAACCACGTATAGTTAACGGAAGACGTAGAAACGGTATTCCGAAACGAATACGTATAGCGTAAGTCAAACGTTCGAATTAGAATATAATCCCCACGAACACAAATTTGCTGTGGCAGGTATGAAATATAAACTCCGTTACTCGGTCGTTACACTTGAGGGACAGACGTTGAATGGGCCGAAACGAGCCGCCGCATAACAGCGTAGTTGCCTGCTAACTTCGAAAGAAGGTAGATGCGGTCCCTAGCGCAACTTATAACATCGTCGAAAATCAGTGCGGACGTGAGGGCTTTGGTACACCCTGTTAAACAAACGGAAAAATGGAGGCGGTACAATTGGAGAGCGATCCGCCTTCACCAACATGCATAAGCGATTCATTAATATATATATATATATATATATATATATATATATATATATATATATATATATATATAAACTATTAATGAATTGTAATTCATATATATATAAATTACAATAAACTAATACTAAAAAAATGTTGCATGGCGCGAGATTCGATCCGGCGACCTTCGGATTACGAACCCTAGCGCGTACCGCTGCGCCACGACGCTGTAGAAAATTGATGATCGTAGAGAGTATTTCACGGCAACGGTTTGTTTAACTGTCGATTTTCTCGACAACGGCTGAGAAGTGCATCTTGGTGCTTTCCCACATTACACCTCTGGCCATGAGCTTTTATTATGCGCAGTATGAATCGAATCTGAATTTCACAATTGGCGGCCTCCCCTTGTGAGTGGTAGCACCCGCGCGTAGAGTGTCTGCCACAACGTAAATATTCCAGTTCTAAATACCTGAGTTAGGGCTGTATGGCAGGACGTACTACACGATTTCGTACCTACAGGAGAACGGCTACACAAAACTAAGACCTTCACCACAGTACACGAAATGTCAACTAACTGAAACCTCGCCGCGTATATTCAGTTGTAGGTCTTAGTCTCAGATTTGGACATGGACCAGGGAAAAGTTAGCAATTATCAACAGAACCAGTGAGAACGCATAATAGTGCAACAAACCACAAAACAGAAATAGTGACTATTCAAAAATGGTTCAAAACGTTCTGAGCACAATGGGACTTAACATCTGAGGTCATCAGTCCCCTAGAACTTAGAACTACTTAAACCTAACCTAACCTAAGGATATCACACAATACATTCCCGACGCAGGATTCGAACCTGCGAGCGTAGCGGTCGCACGGTTCCAGACTGAAGCGCCTAGAACCGCTCAGCCACACCGGCCGGCAGTGACTATTCCCGGAGACGAAAAATGACAGTTGCTCATCGGTAATTGTGCCTACTACATTCTAACTACGGAATGTTCGTCACTCAATCAATATAACTGTATTTCAGAATGACATTTTAAAAGTTTGGGGACGGGTTCCTTACGCCAAAACAAGAGAAAAAGTACTAGTAAATATGGGCTTCAAAATGCACACATTACGATCTACGAGCATTTGTTCATCGTCGATGCTGTGAAGGAAGTCTCTTTATTTTACACGTCTAGTTCTGCAGGACTAAATTGAGGAGCAAACCTCGAAGGTCATGGAACGTGTCAGTACATGAAATTATAATATAAAAGTAATAACACACAAAATAAAATATTTATGAACCCAAAAAAGAGGAGCCATAAGTTTATGTAAACGCAATCAACAATGTAACAAAGGAATCAGCCAAACTCCTCGACAGAACAGAAGGAATGACCCACGAGGAAACTCATCGGCTTCGATTTGAAAGCCCATCCATTACTGCCAAGATTTTTTACTTCTTGTGGTAACTTACTGAAAATGGATGCAGCAGTATACTGCAGACCTTTCTGCACAATAGTCAAGAAAGTGCGATACAAATGCAGGTTGGATTTCTGCCTAGTATTAACTGAGTCAAAGCTGTTAATTCTTGGTTGGTTGGTTTAAAAAGGGGGGGGGGCAAACTGCGAGGTCATCGGCCCCTTGTTCTCAGTAGAACCATTACCTAAGGGAAAGAAGAAAACAAAGAAGACCTACGGCGCAATAACAGCAGAAAGAAGGAACCAGAAGAACGATAGAAGGACAACAAATCCTACAATGGACAAAACAGTACAAGAAAACGACAGAGGGACGCGAGAAACAGGGAGAAGAAGTTAAAAACAAGAAAGCAGATTATCATGGCTGGCTGACCATGAGAATAAAAAAAAGGAGAAGCCAGCCACTCTGCAACACATTAAAACCTCCACGCTAAAAGCCCTGGGGTGGAGTACAGAAAGGGACAAAGACCATGCACTAAAACTCAGATCAAATGATAAAACCAACCCACAGGAGTAAAACGTAAAACTAAAGCTGCTGTTGAGGCATTGTCACCCAACACCGAAGGTAGGGTGCTGGGAAAGTTAGATATCCACCGCAAAGTGGCTAAAAGTGGGCAGTCCAGCAAGAGGTGGCTGACTCTCATTTGGGAGTCACAGCGACACTGAAGTGGGTCCTCGTGACAGAGAAGGTAACCATGTGTGAGCCACATATGGCCACTGCAGAGGTGGCAAAGGACAACTGATTCCCTGCGAGAAGCCCACAGGGAAGACTTCCACACATTCGCAGTCTCCTTAATGATACACAGTTTGTTGTGCATACTGTTATGCCACTCCGAATCCCAAAGTCGAAAAACCTTGCGGCGTAAGACGGAACACAGGTCAGTTCCAGAGATGCCCAGGAGCAGTTTCCGCATAGCCTGTTTGCCAAGCCTGTCAGCAAGTTCGTTGCCTGCGATTCCGACGTATCTTGGGGTCCACACAACCACCACTGAACGACTGGAATGTTCCAGGGCATAAATGGACTCCTGGATGTTCGCTACCAAAGGATGGCGTGGATAGTGTTGGTCGATAACTTTTAAGCTGGTCAGGGAAGAAACGACTCACCAGAACAGGAACGGGTGTACTGGAGTGCACGAGATATGGCCACAAGCTCTGCAGTGCACTCACTGCAGCTACCGGGCAAGGAATTCTGTTCAATATGGCCTCTGTGGGCATAGGCGAAGCCAACATCGAGCCGTCGGTGTAAATCACTTCAGAGCCCCGGAACACGTCAAGCATCGAGAGGAAGTGACAGTGGAGAGCAGCAGGGTTAACAGGGTCCTTAGGGCCATGCAAAAGGTTCAGACGAAGCTTCGGCCGACATGTACACCATGGAGCTGTACGTGAATGGACCTCAAGCAGGGGTGGTAAAGTGATAGACTCCAGTTCAAAGAGAAGGGATCACACGCAAACCACAATCATGAGCCCTAACCTGGACCACCGATGCAGGAGATGAACTGCTGCGGGTGGGAAAAGACTGTAATTGGGATTCTCAGGAGAACTACGAATGTGTGCATCATAACTGGCGAGCAGTTGTACACGTCGGGTCTGCAATGGAGGGACTCCGGCCTTCCACCAGGACACTGGTCACCGGACTCGTTCTAAAAGTTCTGTCACTAGGCGAACGCTACATTGGTGCACTGGGTCGAGTAAAGGCAACGCTGAGGGTGCCGCCGAACCGTAAACCAGACTCTCATAGTCAAGGTGGGATTGAACAAGGGCTATGTAGAGCTGCAGCGGCGTAGAGCGATCTGGACCCCAGTTGGTGTTGCTCAGGCAGCGGTGAGCATTGAGGCATTTTCAGCACTCTCGCTTAAGCTCACGAAGGTGACATAGCCAAGTCAAAGGTTCAAAGGCTCTGAGCACTATGGGACTTAACATCGGTGGTCATCACTCCCCTAGAACTTAGAACTACTTAAACCTAACTAACCTAAGGACTTCACAAACATCCATGCCCGAAGCAGGATTCGAACCTGCGACCATAGCGGTCACGCGGTTCCAGACTGAAGCGCATAGAACCGCACGGCCACACCGGCCGGCATAGCCAAGTCAATCGGGAGTTGAAAACCAGTCCTAATAATAGATATGTCTGAACTACAGTGAGCGAATCATCATTAAAGTTCAGGTTCTGGATGAATGGTACGACGCCGACAGAAGTGCATGACACGCGACATTGTGGTTGAGAACTGGAAGCTGTGGGCTAGAGCCCATGACTGCGCCTTGTGAATGGCTCCCTGTAGGCACCGCTCAACAACACCAGTACTGGAGGAGCGACACAGAATGCAGAAATCCGCATACAGAGAAGGGAGACCGACGGCCCTACAGCTGCTGCTAGGCCATTAATAGCCTCTTAAAATAGAGACACACTCAATACAGAGCCCCACAGAAAGCCATTCTCCTGAATACGGGGGCAACTATGGATAGCTCCAACTTGTACACGGAAAGTATGGAACATCAAGAAGTTTTGGATAAAAATCGGGAGCAGTCCCCAGAGACCCCACTCCTACAATGTGGCAAGGATATCAGTGGTAGAGCAAACCTGGCCAGAAGCTGCCCAGACATGGAGCCAGTAGGCCACGTGACTCCAGGATCCAGCCCAACCACTGACACACCATACATTTCAGCAGTTTACAGAGAAAGTTGTTGTGGCTGATGGTCCGATAGCTATCCACATCAAGCGGATTTTTACCATGTTTTAGCACCAGAATGATGGTGCTCTCCTGCCATTACGATGGAAAGACGCCATCGCACCAGATCCGGTTGATGAAGACAAGGACATATCACCTGTAGTCAGACGAGAGAGTGTGGATCGGATCTTGCCTAGAAGCTGTGTTAGGGCAATATGCAATTGCACTGAGGGTCTCCCACTCTGTAAATGGGGCGTTATAGAGTTCACTGTGGTGTATAGTGAACGAGAGGACATTCCTCTCCATCCGCCATTTGAGGGTGCGAAAGGCTGGGGGCTAGTTCTTCGACACAGAGGCTAGATCATTGTGCTCAGCAAAGTGCTCAGCAATCGCGTTTGCGTCGGTGGATAGATGCCATTGATGTTAGCGCCAGGGACACCTGTTGGGGTCTGGTACCCAAAAAGATGTCTGATCTTCGTCCAGATTTGGGAAGGTGGCATATGGCACCCAATGGTCGACTCATACCTCTCCCTCCTGCTTCCGTCGTTTTATAAGCAGGCGAACTCAGGCACGGAGCCGCTTAAAGGTTATTAGGTGCTCTAGGGAACTGCCGCTTATGTCGCTGTAGAGCTCGCCCACGCTCTTTAATTGCCTCAGCGACTTCCAGCGACCACCAAGGGACTGTCTTTCGCCGGGGCCAGCCTAGAGAACGAGGGATCGCATTTTCCGCCGCAGAAATTATCGTAGTGACCTGCTCAATCACAACATCGAGGCACCACGTGGGGGAGATTCAACGGTGACAGCAGAGGTGAAGGCTACCCAGTCTGCCTTGTTTAAAGCCGGTCTGGGTAGGCGTCCGACGTCATGATGCCAAAGCAGTGACAGGAAGATGGGGAAGTGGTCACTGCCACACAGGTCGTCATGTTCTCTCCAGCAAATTGATAAATCGATGGCCGAGTAACTACCATGAGCCACACTAAAATGTGTGGCAGCCCCAGTATTTAAGAGGCAGAGGTGGAGGTGGAATTGGGACAGTAAATTTTCGACATCTCTGCCACGGCTAGTAAGCATGGTGCTACCCCACAAGGGGTTATGGGCGTTAAAATCTCCCAAAAGTAGGAAAGATTTAGGGAGTTGATCAGTCAGTGCAGCCAATATGTTCAGGGGTACCGTACCATATGGAGGGAGGTATACATCGCAGACAGTCATTTCCTTCGTCGTCCATATCTTGACAGCCACAGTTTCAAGAGGAGTTTGAAGGGGCACAGCTTCAGGACATAAACGCAAACTCCATCTGACTACTATATTCGCTACAGTTCTTATAATATCCCCTATAGCCGCGAAGGGCAGGGGTTCGCATTGCTAGGAACCAGGTTTTCTGGAGGGCACTGCAGAAAGCAGGTGTAAAGCTTAACAGTTGCCGTAGCTCAGCCAGGCGGTGGAAAAAAAAAAAACGTGCAATTCCACTGGAGCATGACTTGATCATGAGACTGGGAAGGCATGAAACATTCAATGAGGCAGTTTACGCCTCAGGATCACCTGCTGCCACCGACTTATTTCCTGAACAGGCTATATCCAATGTGTGCGAGGGTCTGGCGAGATTTAGGTCCTCAGCAGATGCCAGAATCTTCACCTCAGACACAGAGCTTGTATGCAGTGGTGCTGTGGGTGCCACTGCAATTCCCTTGGCCTTGGGGGTCTTCTTTCTGGATTTCTCTCTCTGATCCTTGGGTTTTTCTGGCTGAGAGGGCTTGAGTGATTCAGTCTCTGGGACTGCAGATGATCATGAAGCCCTATGACCATCTGTTTTTGGGCACTTCAGCCACTGTCAGGTGTCATATTTCCCACTAGCAGAGATCTGGGAAGGGAGTGACCCAAGGGACCCCTTCCTAGCGAGAGGAGCTGAAGAAGACGTACGATTCTCCGGCTGAGAAGTGGAGACTGGTGTCCCTGATGGTTGGGAGGACAGTCCTCCTGAGGTAGGTGGTGTGAGAGCAACAGGGAGGGAAGTGCCCCCCCCACCATCAAGGGGGCAGGTGTAGTCTTTTGGCTCTGAGAGCTGGCTGGAATGCATGGAACTGATGGGGCTACAACTGTTCCTGTAGTGGTGGCATAAGATGGTTCAAATGGCGCTGAGCACTATGGGACTTGACACCTGGTGTCATCAGTCCCCTAGAACTTAGAACTAATTAAACCTAACTAACCTAAGGACATCACACACATCCATGCCCGAGGCAGGATTCGAACCTGCGACTGTAGCAGTCATGCGGTTCCGGACTGAAGCGCCTAGAACCCCTCGGCCACCGCGGCCGGCACGGTGGCGTAAGAGGTGGTAATAGCCACAGGATTTAGGTGCTGAAATTTCCTCTTAGCTTCAGTGTAAGTCATTCGGTGCAGGGTCTTGTATTCCATGATTTTCCTTTCTCACTGTAAAATCCTGCCATCTGGTGAGGCACCAGTGGCAACCCGATTATCCCTTGGACCCCGATGGACGCACCAGACGAAATGAACTCCTTGTCACTCTGAACAGCTTGTTGTTGTCAGACGGCAAAAGTAGTAAGTCCCTGTGGAATATAATACTGTGGGCCATATTCAAACTCTAATGAGGTGTGATGGTAATGGAAACATCCCACAGCTTGTCACAGGCAAGTAATGCCCTTGACTTGGCAGAAGACGCCGTTTTTAACAATACTGACCCTGACCGCATTTTGGACAATCCCTTCACCTCCCAAAACTTGTCCTCTAAATGCTCTACAAAAAGCTGAAGCTTCATCAAAGAAGTCCCCATCAGCTCTTGTACATACAAGGTACCAGGGCGAATAAAGTTTGCTGCCATCCTTAGCCTGGCATTCCTCCCATGATGTGGCCAGGGAGGGGAACGATTTAGGATCATACTTCCTTGCATTGCACTGAGACTTGGAACGCTTAAAGACTGTTGGTGTTTGATCACCAGCAAGTGATGGCGTGTCATCCGCTCTGATGCCACCAACTCCGACTAGGGGCCCTCACCACGGGCGCCACCCAGCTGCAGCAAAGGCCACCTGGCAGGATGGCCATTGCCGGGAGGTCCGATGCCCTAGGATGACAGGCATCTACCCCTTGGCATACGTGTGGAGTTAACGGCGCAGGAATCAGCAAAGCGATCCCTGTGTAGTCACAGGGCGCCAACCAACAGAACACATGTCGGCCCCACCACAAAGGACTGGCTACCGTGCTGGATATGAGGTGCAAAGAATTCCATGGTCATCGTTGGCCCAGAAAATGACACTGCATAGTGGATGGAGGAAAACGCAACCACGAAAGTGTTCTCGCTCAAGAGCTGGAGGAGGATGAGAGGGATTGCAATGCCATGACGAGAAAGTGGGCTAAACATCTCAATCCACGATGGACATGATGCCAAATTTTGGAAAATGAAGGTCAAATCCTCCTACAGGGGACCATCACACAAAGGCCGAAAGGTGTGAGACACCTCTTACGACAGGCAGGAATACCTTGGGCCTATTATAACCCCTGAGCCTGCAGCGGCTGCTAAGTTTTGGGGATAAGCTGATACTGTTAACAAGAAACGACAGTAAAGAAAATATATATATATATATATATATATATATATATATATATATATATATATATATATATATATATATATATGTCAGAATAGCCAGACTAATGAACAGGGGATCGACAAGAGGTTCACGAACTTACCCCACTTATTGTCTGAACCACCTGTTTCCTTCGAGAATGGGAAGAATATAATACCGTGCATCATAAGCGAATGAAAATAAGCTAAGCAAACTATTTTTTGTCTTGAACTATCACTTACTTCAGATGCTAGTCGAATAGTAAAAATGGCAGCATGAAATCTCTGAACAGGATCCTGAAAGTGGGCTTTCCACGGCAGTTTACTATCAATCTGAACACCAAGAAATTTGAACTGTTAAATTTCACTAATCATATGCCCATTATGTGAAATTAAAACTTCAGATTTTGCTGAACTGTGTTTATAAAATATAAAAACTGAGTCTTACTGTGATTTAGCGTTAATTTATTTTCTACAAGCCGTGAACTTATCTCATGGAATGTGTTATTTGAAAGAGTGCCAATGTTGCACTGAGTATCCATTACTACGAAGCTAGTGTCATCAGCAAACAGAAATATTTTAGAAGCACTTTTGTGAAATATGAGAATTTGTGACAATTTCTCCTCCAAGCTAATTAAAAGAAATTAAGAATCTTTGTCTTAAAAAGATGAGAAGTTTATTTCATCAAAAATGGAGGTTTCCACAGTGAAACTGTGGTCAACATGGCGGAAGAGCCATAGATTTCACCAGAAAGAAATTTCATGCAAAGAACTGCTTACTGTTACTGTAAGATTTTTCACGTTTTAGCAATGTAGTATCGTACCATTTGTGTCATGATGTAATGAATCTTCATACTGTGCCATGCAAAATAAACAAATACTTATTACTGACTAGATCACGGGGTCTCTTGTTCAATTGCCCATGGTTTGTCGAGGGACTGGCAGAGTTGAATCAGCATTGACTGACGGACCCATATCTGTCTTCCAGGGTCAGTTCGACTCAACACTAAGGATGGGAAAAACCAACTGGTTAAAACAGAAACTGCTTTTTTCATTCCGAGTAACCGCTAGCTTTCGGTATTTTTTTTACTAATAACCGGATGTATGAGTAAAACTGATGTATCATTTTGTCACTGCAGTGGTGTTAACATTTTTGATTTTTAAATAACTTTTTTTAAGCGACTCATGTTTGTTCATAAAATTTCCATTGCTTTCAGATAAATATTGCGTTATTATAGACAATGGAAAAAGCAGTCAGAGCTATTTTAATAACAACTCTGATAGTTATTAACAATGAGTGACAAAAGCATAGCATTGCTGTGTCAATAATGCACCTGTTGTCATTCACTACACCTTCGGTTTTTGGGAGCATAGTTCAAGGTGTATGGTAGACCTGTCATTTCCAGCTGCAAAACATTCATTGTTGGCGGCAACTTTGGTGGCTTCTGATTTACTGGAATTATCTTTGAATAATACCGTTTCTGATGAAAGGAGTCGACCAACAGATCAGTTCATCACAGAGTATTTATGGACAGATTGGACAGTAAGTATTGACATTTTAACTATTGTCAAGCATTTGTTGTTGTTAAACCTATTTTGTCAACTGTTCATTTGTATTTTTTAAAGAGTGTTTTTAGTTTAATCTTCAAAGACTCAATTACATTCACATTCCTGTTAAACAGTAAATAAAATTATTTGGTTATGAAACGGGTTTTCATTCGAAATAGTTAAAGAAGAACGCTACAAATTTTACACGAAAGCTTATCATTCATCTGACATTTCTGCGAAATAATGAAATAAAAAAAGAAATTAGGGCAATGATAATAAACTGAAAACTTAAAAATTCATTAATTATATGTAATGAAAATAGAAAGTAGACGGTCTACAAAGTACGCCTTTACGTGTTTGTGGTCCTTGAACACGGGCAACATAGCAAGAAAAATAGTTTTCTCCAACCTCAGTTTTCACCCTTTAACACTGACTGTTCGTGTTGTCCAAATAGTTGTATTATCTCCGATTATAGCATAATTTTTTAGAGGAGTTTAAAAAAACTAGAATAAATAGGATAATACTTGTGATTTTTTGTAGGATACTTCCCAAAAAAAAGCAGCGAACAGTTATGCACAAAGTTTTCTTTTATTCATCTGTTTCAATTGATAGTTTCATTATATATATATCTTGAAACATATAATGCAAAAGCCCTAGGGACTCTCAGAATTTTTCAATCTTCGTTCGATGCTACGTTTGTTTCTGGATATAACAGAAATAAAAAACCTGTTATTTTGAGCGGTTATAACAGTCATTTTAAACTGGAGATGAAAAAAAAAATACGATATGGCCAAAACCAATTCTTTCAGGAACAACCGCCATCCATAATTGGAGCCCCTGCTGCTGCCATGGGTAGCCATTCTGTGTATTGAATTTCGCATCCTCTGTACTCTGTAGATGACCTACAAATTTTCATGTATTTGTCCTACTGCACTGTATTCGAATAAAAAGTAAAATTCGTTACTTTTTACCATTCCTACCGTTGCAATTTCAGTTGGCAGCAATGTACATAATTTTTTGTTGCCGACAGCAGGGACATCTCTACCAGTGGCAGTCGCTGCTGGGCTCGGGGTAGTGGCCCTACTGGCGCTGACGTCGACTGTGGTTGTGGCCGTGTGGTGGAAGAAGAGGCGGAGTGGCAAGGGCCTCCTCGAACAAGGTAGGCTCACAGTCAATGACAAACACTATGCGAAAAAAAATTGCAATTTGTTGACAAATGAAGGAGTATTTTTTGGACACAACCCAGGATACATTACTACAGTTTCTCGAGTCAACCTGGGATCTGTTTCTGAAATTACTGAAAAGTCTTATAAGTCTATTGAAACACTAGAATTTTCTCCACAGATTCATCCACGAATATGTTTGACACATATACTGAACACACCTCCTTTCTCTCTTTATGTCCACCTCAACCTCTCATCTCTATCTGTCTGTCTCCACTTCCCAATCTCACTGTCTCATCTTCCTTCCCCCCTCTTTTTGTCCATTTCCTCCACCCCTCCATGGCCACATCTTCATCCTCCATCTCTCTGACCACATGCTCCTCCAAATCTCTCTTTCTAACTGCCCTTCTCCACCTGCCCACTACCCATCTAAACCTTCCACCTGCATAATGTATCTCTCTGTCTCTCTCTGTCTCTCCCTCCCTCCTCCTGCTGGTCATTTCCTCCTCCCCCTCACTCGGTCTGTCCACTCCTATATCCACCTCAGCCTATCCACAGCCATGGTGATCGGCATGTGTAGCCCCTGCGATACAGTTCAGTAATGCAGGCTGATGCAACACTGACAACACACCTGTCATGCAGGGCAACCTACATGCCAGGGGCTGGAAAAATGATTTTTACCCCACCATTAGACTGCCTTGCAAAGCAAGTTGCCGTGGCAACCCAATACTGTTCCAAGACAAAACACCTTTTGTGCAGGACAATCTATATCCCAGGGGCTGAAAAAACGCGTTTTTGCCCACATCTCCATTCCTATTGGACCTAGGAGCTTCTAAACCCCATAGTGCAGATACTTGTAATATCTGCTGTTCCTGTACCAAATTCAGCTGAAATTGATCCAGTGTATTGCACGGAGGTTCCAGACACACACTCAGCTTCATATACATAACAGACAAACTTAATTTATTCATTTGTATTTTTCACTAAACAGCAGTATAACAACCCAATTTCTCTTCACGTTTGTACTTTTTCACACACCGCAGAAGGTAGTAAATCGAAATTAGACCGTTTCTCAAGTTTAACTTTAATTCCCTTCCCCAGACATATATCTCACAGCAATCAGAACAAGTTTTGCTTCACTTCTGCCTGAGCTATTCATCATTGCAGTTATGTAATTAATGTTTTCCAACGAATGCAACCCATTATCAAACATAAATGGAGAAATAACGTTAACAATAATCGCCCCAGTTTTAATTACCTGACGAAAATTTTGGGTCATGTAACTTTTTTAGCAGTTAAGACGAGCAGTCTGATGTTCTGACAGTCAGTTCGTGTCTAGTATTGTGGTGTGAAAATGTAACAACTTTAGCAGCACACTCCAGATCAGTGTTATTCCTATCTTCACATGGTGATGCCTCCATGCATCTTTGGCTTTGAGAAACAGTGTTATGCTTGGTGAACCAGCAGCCATAATTCACTCCGATGTTGAAATGTTTTCATATGGTCTTTACTACACCCTTTCCTTTATGTGCGACAGAAAGTTCTCCATTGCATAGTTCGCAATAAACAAATTCGTCGTTACTGCCATTACAGAGTACTAAAAATATGTGGGTCGTGCGGTAGCGTTCTCGCTTCCCACGCCCAGGTTCCCGAGTTCGATTCCCGGCGGGGTCAGGGATTCTCTCTGCCTCGTGAGGACTGGGTGTTGTGTTCTGTCCTTAGGTTAGTTAGGTTTAAGTAGTTCTAAGTTCTAGGGGACTGATGATCATAGATGTTAAGTCCCATAGCTCTCAGAGCTATTTGAACCATTAAAAATGTGTCCCTGTTGCAGGTTAACATTAAACATACGCTTCCTTTTGTCCATTGCTAAGCGATCACACAAAAATGCGAACAGATATAAAATTATTTAAAACGTGGAGATGAGTTAGTTGACGCATTACGAATACAGCCCGTAATGCGTTACCAAATGACTAAAAGTAGAGTGAAAAGTTGTGGCGGAATCTGGAAGGCCCCAATCCATGTCAAGTAATTGCTCAAAAGGTCAGCTAACAGAGGCACGACTGTAAGACAATGTTTAAAACGCGATGTCCAGCATATAAATTTAAAATTTAAAAAATGCACACCAATCATAAAATTCTCAAGCCTAGACATTTTGGCAACCCCAGCCATTACCCGGGACAGCACTAAAACTGAGGACTGTCTGGGTTAATCCCAGATGTCTGGTAAGCCTAGTAGTTATAGAAGAAGCGTGTGATATAAGCTGACAACTTGGTATTTTGAATGCTGATACTTCAAAATTTCCCACTCACTAAACGTGGCGGTGATTTGGAAAATGGAAAATGCAGTGACGGAAAACATTAATCGCAACACCGAGAAGAAGTGATGCGACATACACGAAAGTTGGTAGGCGTGTTTCTACACTGAAGCGCTAAAGAAACTGGTGTAGGCATGCGTATTCAAGTACAGAGATACAGTATGTACACAGGCAGAATACGGCGCTGCGATCAGCAACGCGTATGTAAGACAACAAGTGTCTGGCGCAGTTGTTGGTTCTGTTACTCCTGCTACAATGGCAGTTTTAACGTGGTGTTAACGAGAGCGAAGGGACACGGCATCTCCCAGGTAGCGATGAAGTGGAGATTTTCCCGTACGACCATTTCACGAGTGTACCGCCAATATCAGGAACCTGGTAAAACATCAAATCTCCGACGTCGCTGCGGCCGGAGAAAGATCCTGCAAGAACGGGACCAACGACGACTGAAGATAATCGTTCAACGTGACAGACGTGCAGCTCTTCCGCAGATTGCGGCAGACTTGAATGATGGGGCCATTAACAAGTGTCAGCGTGCGAACCATTCAACGAAACATAATTGGTACGAGCTTTTGGAGCCGAAGGACCACTCGTGTACTCTTGATTACTGCATGATACAAAGCTTTACGCCTCGCGTGGGCCCATGAACACCGACAATGGACTGTTGACGACAGAAAATACGTTGCCTGGTCGGACGAGTCATTTCAAATTGTATCAAGTGGATGAACGTGTATGGAGACAATCTCATGAATCCATGGACGCTGCATGTCAGCAGGGAACTGTTCAAGCTGGTGGAGGCTCTGTAATGGTTGGGCTCAAATGGCTCTGAGCACTATGGGACTTAACAGCTATGGTCATCAGTCCCCTAGAACTTAGTAATACTTAACCTAAGGACATCACACAACATCCAGCCATCACGAGACAGAGAAAATCCCTGACCCCGCCGGGAATCGAACCCGGGAACCCGGGCGTGGGAAGCGAGAACGCTACCGCACGATCACGAGCTGCGGACCGCAATGGTTGGGGCGTGTGCAGTTGGAGTGTTATGCGACCCCTGATACGTCTAGATACGACTGTGACAGGTGACACGTACGTAAGCATCCTGTTTGATCACCTGCATCCATTCATGTCTATTGTGCATTCCGACGGACTTTGGCAATTCTAGTAGAACAATGCGACACCCCACAGGTCCAGAATTGCTACAGACTGGCTCCAGGGACACTCTTCTGAGTTTAAACACTTCCGCTGACCACCAAACTCCCCGGACATTAACATTATTGTGCATATGTGGGATGCCTTGCAACGTGCTGTTCAGAAGAGATCTCCACCCCCTCGTACTCTTACGGATTTATGGACAGCCCTGCAGGATTAATGCTGTCCGTTCCCTCCAGCACTACTTCAGACGCAAGTCGTGTCCATGCCACGTCGTGTTGCGGCACTTCTGCGTGCTCGCGGGGGCCCTACACGATATTAGGCAGGTGTACCAGTTTCTTTGGCTCTTCACTGTATGTCTAGAAGATGTCTATTCAAATTTCGCACCAGTCACATAAGAGTGGAGCTTGTAGCACCTCTACACGCTGTAACGGCCGTCAACGTTAGTTACCTTTGATACTGGACGAGGTGTTTCGATGTCAATGTGGAATGCCTTTAAGGAGACAAAGACGTCATTATCAACGCCCCACTGAATTTTAACGAGGTCGTGTTATAGGGGTATGAGAAGCTGGATCTTTCTTCTGTGATACTGCAGAAAGACTTGGCAGGAATGTAGCTACTGTACATGATTAGTGGCAGCGGTATTCACAGTAATGCGCGTTCGCAGGGAGGTTCCAGACGATCACACGGCACTACCGAGAGGGAACAGCATCGTGTTCTGCGTATGGTTGTGGCGCATCGTACTTCATCTGCAGTAGCAGTCTGAGCAGCAGTTGCCACCATAGTGACACAACAGTTGTTACCAGTGTGTTACATGGAGGACAGCTCGGAGCCAAACGTTCTGTAGCGTGAATTCCACTGATCCCAAACCACCTCCATTTGCGACTTCAATGATGTCAATCGAGAGTTCATTTTCGTTAGGAGGAGACCAGTTGAGGGCCTGGAATCAACATGTCTGCGTGCTAGACACACTGGACCTACAACTGGAGTTTTGGTTGGTTGGTTGGTTGGTTGGTTGGTTGGTGGGAGGTGACTAAACAGCGAGGTCATCAGTCCCACTGGAATAGGGAAGGATGGGGAACCATCCTGGCACTTGCCTGAAGCGATTTAGGGAAATAATGGAAAACCTAAGTCAGGATGGCCAGATGCGGGTTTGAACCGTTGTCCTCCGAATGCGAGTCCAGTGTGCTATGGAGTTCTGGTCTGCGGTGCGATTTTGTATGACAAGAGGAGCACTCTCGTGGTTATTCCACGCACCCTGATTCGACCAGTTGTGTTACATTCTGGGAGGTGTTTTCCAACAGCATAATGCTCGTCCACATACCGCAGTCGTAACCCAACACGCTCTGCGGCGTGTCGACGTCATGCCTTCAATGGAGCACGCATGCGACGTCATCGGACGACATGTCCACCGCCATCCACAAATAGCATCAAGCGTCCCTATATTGACCGACCACGTGCAACAAGCATTGGATCCAAACCTGGAGTTCTGGACTGGGGTTGCGATTTCGTATGACAAGAGGAGCAATCTCGTGGTCATCGCATGCCCTCTGACTGCAAAATTGTACGTCCGTCTGGTGATTCGATTGTCCTTCTGCCATTCCAGGGGGCGTTTTCCAACACGATAACGCTCGTCCACATACCGCTGTTGTAACGTAACATTCTCTGCAGAGTCTCGACATCTTGCCTTGACCTGCTCTATCAACAGATCTGTGTCCAGTCGAGCACATATGGGACATCACCTGACCTTAACTCCAGCGCCATTCACAAACGGCATTAGCCGTCCCTGCACTGACCGATCAAGTGCAACAAGTGTAGTGGACTGTTAAGGCAGCCAGTCCACAGTGAAGTAGCCGAAAGGGCACGCGTCAACTCACGACGTCTGGCGTTAAGTCTGGAACAGGATTCGTAATGAATGTGATAAAGAAAAGAACGTAGCTACTAGAACACTTAACTTTTATATTGTCCTTTGGTATACAGCATTCTGGATGATACAAGTGAGACTCTATCTTGAGGTACATGCAACGTTACAAATGGTTAATGGCGCCTTGCTAGGTCGTAGCCATTAACTTAGCTGAAGGCTATTGTAACTGTCTCTCGGCAAATGAGAGAAAGGCTTCGTCAGTGTAGTCGCTAGCAATGTCGTCCGTACAACTGGGCGAGTGCTAGTACGTCTCTCGAGACCTGCCTTGTGGTGGCGCTCGGTCTGCGATCCTGGCAGTGGCGACACGCGGGTCCGACATGTACTAATGGACCGCGGCCGATTTAAGCTACCACCTAGCAAGTGTGGTGTTTGGCGGTGACACCACAAAAACCACCCGAGAAAGAAAAATGTGATGCATTACTTATTGCACATCACAAGCATGGGACTCCATCCCACAAACTGACATCCGCCACCTCTACAACACAATGCATGCACGTTTGCGTGGTTCCATTCAATATTGTGGCGGTTACAGCGATTATTAATGTTCCAGCATTTCACACTTGCAATGGCTTATATCGCGCTTTCGTTGACCTGTGATCTTTCGGTGTTAATCGCTTAAATACGAGGGTTGGTACTTAGTGGCAACTACTTATTCACAACCTATACAAAAGAGTTACATGTTTGCACCTTTTACTGTCCTTCAAAGTGGTCACCAGCGTTGTGTAGAACCCGTTGCCAGTGATGTGGAAGGCGTAGTATACCGTTAGCAGAGCCTGTTCTGTTGTGGTGCGAATGAAGCGGTCTACTGCCTGGCGAATCTCTGGAACAGTTCCGAAGCGAATGCCATAAAGTAGGTCCTTCATCTTCGGAATCAAATCAAAGTCAAGTCTGGGGAGTATGGTGGATGCTACGGTACTTCCCAGTCCCATCGACCGAACAGAGCAGCCACAGAATGAATTTTCACTCTGCAGCGGAGTGTGCGCTGATATGAAACTTCCTGGCAGATTAAAACTGTGTGCCGGACCGAGACTCGAACTCGCGACCTTTGCCTTACGCGGGCAAGTGCTCTACCATCTGAGCTACCGAAGCACGACTCACGCCCCGCCCTCACAACTCTACTTCTGCCAGTACCTCGTCTCCTACCTTCCAAACTTTACAGAAGCTCTCCTGCGAACCTTGCAGAACCAGCACTCCTGAAAGAAAGGATATTGCGGAGACATGGCTTAGCCATGCTTGGTCTGTATGCGCCCACGCTCTGTCGTGCAAAATGATGTGTGTGTTCCGCAAAAGTATCGCCGCTTCTTTCGCGAAGCTGGTCGCAGGTGATGCTTCAAAAACGAACAGTAATACTGTGCACTGACGCTCTGACATAGAGGAACGTAATGCGTTAGGATAACACCATCACAGTCGTACACGAGAATCACCATAACTTTTGCCGCTCCATTCGCACCATCAACAGAACAGGCTCTGCTAACGGTATACTACGCCTTCCACATCGCTGGCAATGGGTTCTACACAACGCTGGTGACCACTTTGAAGGACAGTAACAGGTGCAAACACGTAACTCTTTTGTATAGTTCCCACTATTTAAGTTCCAAAACTCGTATGTTACCTAGACTAATGTACTCCCGAAATTTCATTACAAAACATTAATTATTTTTTATATAAGAGTATACAGCCTACAGTTGCAGGTTAACTTTATCGTTTACCTATGTTTCAACGTTAGCAATAACGTCGTCTTCAGAACCTGCAAAAAGTTAATATTATGATGTGCTAGTAAATTATATTAGATATGGTCATCCTAGGATGACCATATCTAATGTAATCTAGGTCATCCTAGGATGACCATATCTAATATAATCTACTAGCACATTATATTAACTTTTAGCAGGTTCTGAAGAATGTGGTGTCACCGCCAGACACCACACTTGCTAGGTGGTAGCCTTTAAATCGGCCGCGGTCCGTTAGTATACGTCGGACCCGCGTGTCGCCACTGTCAGTAATTGCAGACCGCCGCCACGCGGCAGGTCCAGAGAGACACGTCCTAGCACTCGCCACAGTTGTACAGCCGACTTTGCTAGCGATGGTTCACT
Organism: Schistocerca nitens; assembly: GCF_023898315.1. NCBI lineage: Eukaryota > Metazoa > Arthropoda > Insecta > Orthoptera > Acrididae > Schistocerca > Schistocerca nitens. Next base: position 144,621,135 of record NC_064625.1, read on the forward strand.
GAAAAATGACGTTCTCATTTGCCGCGACGATAGTTAGCATAGCCTTCAGCTACGTCATTTGCTACGACCTAGCAAGGCGCCTTTATCAGTTGCTATTGATCTTGTAATTCATGTATCAACAAGAGCGATGTTCACCAATTATGAATTAAAGTTAAGTATTCCAGTAGTTACTTACGTTCTTTGCTACTATAAATTCCCTTACCTGTTCCAGACCTCACGCCAGCCTGCGTGAGCTTAAACGCGTGCCTTTCGGCTTCCTCTCCTAGTGGCTTGGCTGTCTTGCCAAGTCACAACAAAGAAGACGTTATTACTAACGTTGAAACATAGGTAAACGATAAAGTAAACCTGCAACTGTAGGCTGTATATTCTTATATAAACAATATCAGTTGCTGTCGCTGCATAAAAATGTTAAAAATTATGAAATTATTTTTTTTTGTTGGGGTTTTTTTCAGAATAATGCCACCGTTGTTTTAAATAAACATGATTATGTACAAAAGATGCAACGTTTACTATCTGATTCAGCGTATCGCAGAATCGATGCTGACCCCACGAAAAGTGTTGAGAGAAAGACCAACAGCCTCCCGAAGGAAAGTGGTTTGTCGCAGGACACAATCAAGAGGCTTAACACCTATAGTGCCGTTCCCCCTAGGTTATATGGCCTTCCAAAGGTTCATAAGGAAGGGGTTCCTTTCCGTCCTATAGTGAGTAACATCGGCGCTCCGACATATCGTGTATCCAAGCATCTTGCTTCTCTGTTGAGTCCACAAGTAGGACGGTGTGAACATCATATCAGGAACTCAGCTGATTTTTTACGTCGTTTGGAGGGACTGAGGCTGAATGACTGATATTTTAGTGAGTTTCGATGTGGTCTCTCTCTTCACTCGTGTTCCTCTGTCTGATTCGTTGCGGTTAATTGAAGCCAGGTTTGCTGCTGATTTAACTAATCTCTTTAGGCATGTGTTGACATCCACTTACTTTTTATTTAATGACCAATATTACGAGCAGACAGATGGAGTTGCGATGGGTAGTCCGTTGTCTCCTGTGATCGCAAATTTATTTATGGAAGACTTCGAGGAACGTGCATTGGAGTCGGCGCCTTTAAAACCCGCCTGTTTCTTTAGATACGTTGACGATACCTTCGTTGTTTGGCCTCACGGTAGGGAGAATTTGAATGGCTTTCTAGAACATCTGAACTCGATCCACCCGAACATTCGTTTTACGATGGAGATGGAAGAGGATGGTTGCCTTCCCTTTCTCGACGTGTTGGTTAGGAGGAAGGATGATGGATCATTGGGACATGCAGTCTACAGGAAACGTACTCACACCGACTTGTACTTACAGGCTAATAGTTGTCACCATCCGGCTCAGCGTGAAGGGGTACTCCGTACCTTGGTACACAGGGCACTTGTCGTTTCTGACGCTGAGACTTTGCCAGCTGAGCTGTCCCATCTTGAAGTTACGTTTCGTCAAAATGGTTATAGTGATAGACAGATTGAACGTGCGTTGCGCTATCGACCAACTGTACATCGGGTGATTGATGATAATTCTGAGTCAACACCTAAGTCTACTGCCTTTTTGCCTTACGTAGGAAACACGTCCAATAAGATCGGTCGTATTTTACGGAAATACGATGTGAAATGTGTTTTCCGACCTCCATCTAAAATTAGAGCACTTTTGAGTTCCGTTAAGGATGATCTTGGACTGCGTAAGGCGGGTGTATATCGTACTCCTTGTAGCTGCGGCATGGCATATATTGGTCAAACTATCAGGACCGTGGAGGACAGATGTACTGAGCATAAACGGCACACACGATTACAGCAGCCAAATAGATCTGCTATTGCCGAACATTGCTTGGATACTGGTCACCCCATGTTATATAACAACACCGAGATATTGGCATGCACGTCCAGATATTGGGACAGTGTCATTAGGGAGGCAGTTGAGATTAAATTAGCGAGCAACCTCGTTAACAGGGATGGATGTTTCTGTTTAAACTCTGTTTGGAATCCGGCTCTCTCCCTTGTCAAAAAACAGAGGAACAGAGTCAATGCTGCCTCACCTGCGAATTCATAGTCTCACTATCGATAGCTCTGACTTTGGTCATCTTTGGTGGCACTAGTGTTCAGTGTGTGTGTGTGTGTGTGTGTGTGTGTGTGTGTGTGTGTGTGTGTGTGTGTGTGTGTGTGTGTGTGTGTGTTATCTTTCCTGCTTCTGTCGGAGAACCGAGGTATTAAATTTGCATGTACGCCGCCTGTCCGTTGCAGTTTGCCTTGAAAATGGCGGGGTGTTCTCCCGCCGAAATATCGGCGGTCGCTGAAAGTGTTTCCTGGCTGAATTCCCGGAAGTTATTTGAAAGTTGTATACGCCAGGAGAAACTCAGGTCTCAGTAATATCCTGTTTCTTGTTAATATCAACCTACAAGAATAAAAATTTTGTACAATGTAATATACCGAGTGTTACAACAGTAATGGTCAATATTGAGGAATAGGACAGGAACGGTCATTGAAAACAGGAAACTCGAGTAAACATGAGCTCTAAGACCCATACCTTAAGACCTATGAGCATTTTATAGTGGATGTTGTGTAACAAATCTCTCCTGCTGCAATGTCTTTGCTATCCACATTTTTCGGAGGAGGTATTATGGACCACAATAAGGAAAAAAAAAAGTCTAGTAAACGTGGACGTCAAAGTGCATTGTTTAAAAGCTATGGGAATTTGTTCAGTAGAAGAGATATTTTTCACAGTAGCGAAGATGGTCAAGTGCTTACAGATCTTAAGCTATGCATTTTATAGTCCATGTCTGAAAAACCTGTTTGTATCGAATAATCGTCATATCCCTGAATACTGACACCACGTATAAAATCATATCGTCGAGAAATGAATTGTGATCTGATGCATTTAAGCTCAAAAAGAACTGATGACGAGAATATCCATGTTCTTCTCCCGCACTTTTTGATGCTTTGCGCGGGCTTTAGTCCCTTTCGTGAGTTTCTTCGCGGATTTCAGACTCACTTTAATGTACTCAAAACTAGGCAGGATTTCTGCATTCTTGGAAAACAGCTGCTATTGCTTCTTGGCTTGGCCTTATTCTCGTTTCTTTGCCTTGCACGTACCTATCATCTTCACCCATTTTGCTTCCCAGATTGTGTTCAAAAAAGGTGTCTAACACTTTAAGAGGTGGTAGCTCATCGAAACAAGAAAAATAAGTCCAATAAACATGGGTACGTGAATGCATACGCTCTGCGATAAACACGTGTTTACAGGAGGTGTTGAACGTGGCGTCCATTCATGACATTGTGCCCCTCTCTTTCCTTCTGGCAAGCACTGAAGACGCGACCCTATAGGGTCCGTGCATCGTTGATTGGTGTAGCGTAGACCAGTTCTTTCTAGTGTCCCCAGAACAAAAAGTCTAGGGGATTGAGGTCTTGGGGACGAGCAGGCCAAGGTGTGCCTCCGCCCAACCAATCAAAGAGAATAGGCTTATTCGATATTTCTAGAATTGCGCAAGGCATTTAACACGGTGACCCGTCGCAGGCTGTTAACGAAGATACGAGCATTTTCCTTAGTAACAGAAGCCAGTATGTTGTCCCTGACGGTCAATGTTCGTAAGAGACAAGACATCGTCAGGAGCGCCCCAGGGAAGTGTCTTACACCGCTGTTGTACTGTATATACAGGGTGGTCCATTGATCGTGACCAGGCCAAATATCTCACGAAATAAGCGTCAAACGAAAAAACTACAAAGAACGAAAATTGTCTAGCTTGAAGGGGGAAACCAGATGGCGCTATGGTTGGTCCGCTAGACGGCGCTGCCATAGGTCAAACGGATATCAACTGCGTTTTTTTAAATAGGAACCCCCATTTTTATTTCATATTCGCATAGTAAGTCAATAAATATGTATGTTTCATTTGGACCACTTTTTTCGCTTTGTGATAGATGGCGCTGTGATAGTCACAAACATATGGCTCACAATTTTAGACGAACAGTTGGTAACAGGTAGGTTTTTTAAATTAAAATACAGAACGTAGGTACGTTTGAACTGTTGTTCCAGCGTGATACTTGTACCTGTGTGAACTTATCATTTCAGTCAAGGTTACTAAATAATAAGGTTGGGCAGTAAGCGCTCTGCTCTGCCATTGGCTGGCCTAGTGACGTCAGCGTGGAAGCAAGCGCTCACAAGCAGACGACACGGCATGCGCGTTTACGTCAAGTTTTTGGCGGAAGATTTTGTTCATACCAGAAATGAGATGTCTAAACTGCTTTTCTGCTGCTAAAATATTACAGTTAAAACTGATGAGTTATATTCTTTCGCAGCTTATGCCTCACACATCGGTAAAATGTCAGATCACAACCACACTGACACACACATGATATTCGAAACCTAGGCTCAAATAAAACAGGAACTATTCATTTAATCGCATTACTTAAGAGCTCGAAGTTGCACACACTTGTTTGTAAGAACAGCATTCCTTCTTTCTAAAGCCGCTATAGTATTCATCAAAGTAACTTTATCTGTGTCTCAAAAAAAAAAAAAACTGTCATCTGTACATGTGCTCTTATTATGATGTTTCTTATTTGGTGACAGCTTTTCCAGAGTTTCCAGAGATCTCTTATGTAGTTCTCGTTTCTTATACCGTTTGGTTCTGTCTTCTGTTGCGGGCGACACATTGACAGTCGCACTACTGCACGGCAAATTGCACGAAGGAACTGCATCTGGCTTGAGCATTCTTTTTCCGGGCAAATTAAGCAATTCAGACTGTAAATCCCTTAAGTAATCTGTTTCTACGAAATGGCGAGAACATATTCTTGCATGCGCAACATTTACACTGTCTTTCCCTCAACATTTCGACAACCATAGTTTTTGTAATGTTTCATTACGCGGGAAACTGTGATACATTACGTCAGTTCCCTTTGTGCTCCGGTTGTAGGAAAAACAGCCCGTAACAGCACAGCCTGGCATTGTAAAAATTAATTTTCTCACTCACTTGTAGATTCTCCAATAAGAATTTCACAGGACGAACCATAAACTATAGAGCTCGCGAACACAATGTTGATCCCGCTGTCCACTATCGTTAACTATTTCAGTTCCGAATCAAATATTAATTACAGCAAAAACCGTTAACACTCCCGAATTCCGAATGTTCCCGCTGTTGACTGAGTACCTCAGAAGAAAGAACTCAATCAAGATACTCCTTCAAACACAAAACAACGCAAGAAAAACAATCACACACAATTCGAACTGTGTACTGTTTGGCACAGCTGCTTCCACCGTGACGTCACGCGCACAACTGAGAAAACACGTGGCTTTCTGCGCATAGCTTTCTGCGCCCCCCTGATCATTTCTGAGATCGCATGCTGTTACAGCGTGATTACCTGTAAATACCACATTAATGCAATAAGTGCTCAAAATGATGTCCGTCAACCGCAATGCATTTGGCAATACGTGTAACGACATTCCTCTCAACAGCGAGTAGTTCGCCTTGCGTAACGTTCGCACATGCAGTGACAATGCGCTGGCGCATGTTGTCAGACGTTGTGGGTGGATCACGATACCAAATAGCCTTCAACTTTCTCCACAGAAAGAAATCCGGGGACGTCAGATCCGGTGAACGTGCGGGCCACGGTATGGTGCTTCGACGACCAATCCACCTGTCATCAAATACGCTATTCAATACCGCTTCAACCGCACACGAGCTATGTGCCGGACATCCATCATGTTGGAACTACATCGCCATTCTGTCATGCAGTGAAACGTCTTGTGGCAACATCGGTGGAACATTACGTAGGAAATCGGCATACATTCCACCATTTAGATTTGCATCGATAAAATGGGGGCCAATTATCCTTCCTCCCATAATGCCGCACCATACATTAACCCGACAAGGTCGCTGATGTTCCACTTGTCGCACCCATTGTGGATTATCCGTTGCCCAATAGTGCATATTATGCCGGTTTACGTTACCACTGTTGGTGAATGACGCTTCGTCGCTAAATAGAACGCGTGCAAAAAATCTGTGATAATTTCTCTTGTACCCAGTTGCAGAATTGTACACAACGTTCAAAGTCGTCGCCATGCAATTCCTGGTGCATAGAGATATGGTACGGGTGCAATCGATGTTGATGTAGCATTCTCAACACCGACGTCTTTGAGGTTCCCGATTCTCGCGCAATTTGTCTGCTACTGATGTGCGGATTAGCCGCGATAGTAGCTAAAACACGTACTTGGGCATCATCATTTGTTGCAGGTCGTTGTTGACGTTTCACATGTGGCTGAACACTTCCTGTTTACTTAAATAACGTAACTATCCTGAGAACGGTCCGGACACTTGGATAATGTCGTCCAGGATACCGAGCAGCATACATAGCACACACCCGTTGGGCATTTTGATCACAATAGCCATACATCAACACGACATCGACCTTTCCGCAATCGGTGAACGGTCCATTTTAGCACGGGTAATGTATCACGAAGCAAATACCGTCCGCACTGGCGGAATGTTACATGATACCACGTACTTATACGTTTGTGACTATTACAGCGCCATCTATCACAAAGCGAAAAAAGTGGTCCAACTAAAACATTCATATTTCTTTACGTACTACGCGAGTATGTAATAAAAATGGGGGTTCCTATTTTAAATAAACGCAATTGATATCCGTTTGACCTATGGCAGCGCCATCTAGCGGGCCAACCATAGCGCCATCTGGTTTCCCTTTCATGCTAGACAAGCTTCGTTCTTTGTAGTTTTTTCGTTTCGCGCTTATTTAGTGAGATATTTAGCCACATCACGATCAATGGACCACCCTGTATACATAAATGGTTCGGTGGACAGGGTGGGCAGCAATTTGTGTTTGTCTGCTGATGATGCTGTGGTGTACAGTGAGTTGAATGGCTGTAGGAAGATACAAGGCGGCTTACACAAAACATCTAGTTGGTGTGATGAAAGGGAGCTAGCTCTAAATGTGTAATAATGTAAGTTAATGCTGATGAGAAGGAAGAACAAACCTGTAATGTTCGTATACAGTATTACTAGGGACGTGCTTGACACAGTCAAGTCGCTTAAGGGGAGACAGTACGTGAAATTCTTTGAAATTTGACATTTTCTGTTTTTTACTCCAGAATGTACTTTGGGCTTTCCTGAACATTTTCGTATATAATACATTAAAATCAGACAATTGTGAGCCCTTCAAATAATATTTTGAATGTTGACGTGTGACTTCCCGGCTATGCATATAGTGGCACAGTTGAACAGTCATATCTTGGGAACTACACAGTCTAGAAGGCTGTGAATTGCTTTGTTTTGTGCCTACTGCTACGTCTCAGAAGTTGGCATTACGAATAAACAAATCAGTCCTTTGTTCCTGATGTTAGGTTTCGAAGAAACTCGTGTGATTATCGGCTATTTTTGTAATAAGCTAACGTCTGCTGGTTTTTATACGCAAATAAGATGACTAACCGTAAAAGTAACTTCAAGAAAACGAATATTTAGAGAAGATTAAAAGAACTGTGCAGAGAAGTTTCTTGCATCCGAATATCAACCGATGAAAAGTCATGTCATGCTTTGTGTCCACCTCCACCAAACACATGGTGTAAATATAGGCAAGCTGAATTTTCTGGCACCCCGCATTAATTTACACATAAACATTCTCTTCCTTTGGCAGTAATGTAGGCAATCAAACCTGATTACAGAGATTTGGCAAATCCTGAGCTGCTGCAGAAATGTTTACATGGGAAGACCCAGAATGTAACTGAGTCCTTCAATAACGTTGTGTGGCGTCGTGTGCCTAAAAATGTATTTGTTGGCCTTACGACTCTAAAGTTAGCAGTGTCTGATGCTGTAATAACTTTTAATGGTGGAAACTATGAAAGACTTAATGTTCTGGAAAAGTTAGGGGTAGGATTTGGACAGAACATAGCTAAAGGACTGCCGGAACTGGATGAGCTTCGTGTACGTGATGCAGAATTAGCTGCTCAGCAAATGACAAAAGAAGCAAGAAAGAAAAGCACTGGGCTGTTACGACACTGAAGAAGATACAGACTATGCGCCAGGGCAATTCTAGTGCATAAAAAACGCAGAAATGTAAGTCTGTGTAAGAATTTGTAATAAAAAATGTTTTAAACCTCAACATCTCTGAACTACATTGTTTGCAATCACGTAACATTCCGCCAGTGCGGACGGTATTTGCTACGTGGTACATTACCCGTGCTAAAATGGACCGTTCACCGATTGCGGAAAGGTCGATGTCGTGTTGATGTGTGGCTATTGTGATTAAAATGCCCAACGGGCGTGTGCTATTATGCTGCTCGGTATCCTGGACGACATCATCCAAGTGTCCGGACCGTTCGCCGGATAGTTACGTTATTTAAGGAAACAGGAAGTGTTAAGCCACATGTGAAACGTCAACCACGACCTGCAATAAATGATGATACCCAACTAGGTGTTTCAGCTGCTGTCGCGGCTAATCCGCACATCAGTAGCAGACAAATTGCGCGAGAATCGGGAACCTCAAAGACGTCGGTGTTGAGAATGCTACATCAACATCGATTGCACCCGTACCATATCTCTATGCACCAGGATTTGCATGGCGACGACTTTGAACGTTGTGTACAATTCTGCAACTGGGTACAAGAGAAATTACGTGACTATGACAGATTTTTTGCACGCGTTCTATTTAGCGACGAAGCGTCATTCACCAACAGTGGTAACGTAAACCGGCATAATATGCACTGTTGGGCAACGGATAATCCACGATGGGTACGACAAGTGGAACATCAGCTACCTTGGCGGGTTAATGTATGGTGCGGCATTATGGGAGGAAGGATAATTGGCCCCCATTTTATCGATAGCAATCTAAATGGTGCAATGTATGCTGATTTCCTACGTAATGTTCGACCGATGTTGCTACAAGATGTTTCACTGCACGACCGAATGGCGATGTACTCCCAACATGATGGATGTCCGGCACATAGCTCACGTGCGTTTGAAGCGGTATTGAATAGCGTACTAATGGTAGAGACATGAAATTTTGACAGCATGTGAAGTGTGAGATTCGACAGATATGGAACTAGAATAAATAAAATATCCTAAGTTGTTGTTTTTTATGTTCATTTATTTACAAAATTCTGTCAAAAATTCAGTGTTTGAAAAAAAAAGATAACATGCCGCAGAATACAATTTTAGTAATAATTGTAGTTCGGTGTATATAGATAGGTGCATTTAGTAATGCCGGCCGGTGTGGTCTAGCGGTTCTAGGCGCTTCAGTCTGGAACCGCGTGACCGCTACGGTCGCAGGTTCGAATCCTGCCTCGGGCATGGATGTGTGTGAAGTCCTTAGGTTAGTTACGTTTAAGTAGTTCTAAGTTCTAGGGGACTGATGACCTGAGATGTTAAGTCTGATAGTGCTGAGAGCTATTTGAACCATTTGAACCATTCAGTAATTATGGAAAATTGTAAGTTGGTGTCTTAAAAAGTTTCCAAGATAATGTGTCACAAAACTCGATAATTTGACATTGGCAGCATAGGACATACAGTGTCCCCTTAACTATCTGGGCTTAACGTTGCAAAGAGACGTGGAATGGAATGAGCATGTGAGAGCTGCGGTAGGCAAGGCGGATGGTCAACTGCGATTAATTAGGAGAATTTCAGAAAATAGTTGTTCACCTGTATAGGAGACTGGATATAGGACGCTGGTGCAACCTATTCTTGAGTACTGCTCGAGTGTTTGGGGGTCCGTACCAGGTCGGACTGAAGGAAGACATTGAACCAATTCAGGGGCAGGCTGCTGGATTTGTTATCAGTAGTTTGCAGCAACACGTAGCTCTTACGGAGATGATTCGGGAACTCAAATGGGAATCCCTGGAAGAAGGCTACGTTCTTTTCGAAGAACAATGTGAGGAAATTTAGAGAACCGGCATTTGAAGGTGAGTGCCCAATCATGCTATTGCCGTCAACATATACAGGCCATTAAAATTGCTACACCACGAAGATGACGTGCTACAGACGCGAACTTTAACCGACGGGAAGAAGATGCTGTGATATGCAAGTGATCAGCTTTTCAGAACATTCACACAAGGCTGGCACCGATGGTGACACCCACAACGCGGTGACACGAGGAAAGTTTCCAACCGATTTCTCATACACAAACAGCAGTTGACCGGCGTTGCCTGGTAAAACGTTGTTGTGATGCCTCGTGTAAGGAGGAGAAATGCGTACCATCACCTTTCCGACTTTGATAAAGGTCGGATTGTAGTCTATCGCGATTACGGTTTATCGTATCGCGACATTGCTGCTCGCATTGGTCGAGATCCAATGACTGTTAGCAGAATATGGAATCGGTGGGTTCAGGAGGGTAATAAGGAACGCCGTGCTGGATCCCAACGGCCTCGTATCACTAGCAGTCGAGATGACAGGCATCTTACCCGCAAGGCTGTAACGGATCGTGCAGCCACGTCTCGATCCCTGAGTCAACAGGTGGGGACGTTTGCAAGACAACAACCATCTGAACGAACAGTTCGACGACGTTTGCAGCAGCATGGACTATCAGCTCGGAGGCGATGGCTGCGGTTACCCTTGACGCTGCATCACAGACAGCAGCGCCTGCGATGGTGTACTCACAACGACGAACCTGGGTGCACGAATGGCAAAATGTCATTTTTTCGAATGAATCTAGGTTCTGTTTACAGCATCATGATGGTCGCATCCGTGTTTGGCGACATCGCGGTGAACGCACATTGGAAGCGTGTATTCCTCATCGCCATACTGGTGTATCACGCGGCGTGATGGTATGGGGTGCCATTGGTTACACGTCTCGGTCACCTCTTGTTCGCATTGACGGCACTTTGAAGAGTGGACGTTACATTTCAGATGTGTTACGACCCGTGTCTCTACCCTTTCTTTCGATCCCTGTGAAACCCTACATTTTATCAGGATAACGACCGCATGTTGCAGGGCGTGTACGGGACTTTCTGGATACAGAAAATGTTCGACTGCTGCCCTGGTCAGCACATTCTCCAGATCTCTCACCAATTGAAAACGTCTGGTCAATGGTGGCCGAGCAACTGGCTCGTCGCAATACGCCAGTCACTACTCTTGATGAACTGTGGTATCGTGTTCAAGCTGCATGGGCAGCTGTACCTGTACACGCCATCCAAGCTCTGTTTGACTCAATGCCCAGGAGTATCAAGGCTGTTATTACGGCCAGAGGTGGTGGTTCTGGGTACTGGTTTCTCAGGATCTATGCACCCGTTTATCATCTGCATTTCTTCTTTGTGTAGTCATTTTAATGGCCAGTTGTGTTCTTCTGTAACGCCCTGCAATCTCATCTTATCTTCGTGGTCCCTATGGGAAAGAATATGGTGCTGGCAACAATGACCGAGCAGTTTGCCTCGAATACAAGGGTTGAAAAAACATGTGGAAACACGGCGAGAAACACCTGTTTGAATGCTAGCTAGATGCTAGCCAAGGCTGTAGATTGCGCTGTTGTAGCTGACCAAGAATGTCAGCTGTGCAGTGTCCTCAGTACGCTGCAAGTTTCACAACAGTATTCTGTGAGGTTGTGAGTGCGTTACGTCGGAGATAAGTAAATTCTGACGTGAGGGAACTGTTGGTGGTGCAAGGTATCCGAAGTGTTAAGGCGATCCAAGAGGCATCGTTTCGAGTTATACTGCATAAAGGAAAAACGGAGAAACATCATCCCCTAGGACACAACGCGGACCAAATAGTGTGTTGAGTGATCGAGAGGCCGACAGCTGAAAGTCACTTGAGAACTGAATGTCGCACTCGCCAATCGTGTGAGCATCAAAAGACGGAGGAAACTCCGTAAGCTGGGAATTCGAGGGTGTGCAGGAATTACAAAACCACACTTCAGTAATGCAAATGCTCATAACAGGAAAACGTGATACCGAAGCTATCCATAAAACATGGACTGTGAAGCAATGGAAGAATCTAATACGTTCGGATGAGTCTTGTTTTACATTGTTCACAACTTCTGGTCGAGTTTATGTCCCAAGACTAAATCATGGCGGCGGTTCGGTGATGATTTGGGTAGTCATATCGTGGTTTTCCATGGGCCCAGTGGGTACTCTGCAACGTCGAATTGCTACAGAGGGTTATGTGACCATTTTTGGCTGATCAAGTCCATCCCACTGTTCAGTGTGTTTTCCAATGGTATTGGAGCGTTCTACATTTACGTCTACATCTACATAGATACTCAGCAAATCACATTTAAGAGCCTGGCAGAGGATTCATCGAACCACCTTCACATTTCTCTGTTATTCCGATCTCGTATAGCGCACGGAAAGAACGAACACCTACATCTTTCCGTACGAGCTCTGATTTCCCTTATTTCATCGTGGTGATCGTTTCTCCCTACGTAGGTCGGTGTCAACAAAATATTTTGGCGTTCGGAGGAGAAAGTTGGTGATTGGAATTTCGTGAGAAGATTCCATCGCAACGAAAAACGCCTTTCTTTTAATGATGTCCAGGCCAAATCCTGTATCTTTTCTGTGACACTCTCTCCCATATTTCGCGATAATACAAAACGTGCTGCCCTTCTTTGACCTTTTTCGATGTACTCCGTCAGTCCTATCTGGTAAGGATCCCACACCGCACAGCAATATTCTAAAAGACGACGGGCAAGCGTAGTGTAGGTAGTAAATCTGTTACATTTTCTAAGTGTCCTGCCAGTAAGACGCAGTCTTTGGTTAGCCTTCCCCACAACATTTTCTGTGTGTTCTTTCCAATTTAAGTTGTTCGTAATTGCAATACCTAGGTATTTAGTTGATTTACAGCCTTTAGATTTGACCGATTCATCATGTAACCGAAGTTTAACGAACTCCTTTTAGCACTCATACACGACAGGGCTCTGTTCCCACAGCTCTCACCGTCGAGAACTTTTATTGTGAGTACGAGGATGAATTTTAGCATCTCCCCTGGTCACGACAGTCACCAAACCTTAACGTTATTGAGCCTTTGTTGCCAATTTTGGACTGAACTGTGCGCCGTCGCTATTTATTACCTCGATCTTCGTTAGCCGACCCTTGCCACTTTCTTGGAGGAAGAATGGTAGAAGATTCCACTGAAAACCATACAGTTCCTGTTTTTATCCATTCCGAGACGACTGGAAGCTGGTTTGAATGTCAACGGGTTTCTTACACCGTATTAGACATGGTAATGGGCTGTGTTTGTCGTGTTTCCTTATTTTCGTCTAGCTGTGCATTTTCCTCTAATTTTACCCCGAGCATTTCCATTGCACTTCCGTAAGGGGTTTAGTGATCAGTTACGAAAATAGCTGTGCGTGTCTGAATTCATTCATTGTTCGTCCCCGTGCTTGCTTAACGATGACGCCAAATGCTTTAGCAGTAATCCATAGTAAAGTCGACGCTTGCATCATAACAGAAGCATTCAACTTTTCTGTCGAATGTAACATCTCCTTTACACTTCTCTACTACTGAACTCACACGTCTGTATCATTTCTTAGTGTTACGTCTTCGTGTTACCACTGATCTTGCAGTCGGGTCCTGTCTTTGTGTCGGAACTGGATGCACAGTTAAAAAAAGTCTCTAATAAGCACGCCTAGTAGAAATACAGCCACACACATCTGCGATACCATATGGCCTATTCATCAGCGATTATAACTACGCAAACAGGATCCCAACATTATCGATATTAAGTATGTTGCCTTGAAATTTTATGACTGTTTCGAAGCTGTGTGTGGGCAAAACTGCTAGTTATTAAAACAAATTGGCCACCCAGTCTTCTATCAGCAGTACTTAAATCTTGAGAGGTCGCTTATTCAATTGGTTGGTTGGTTGGTGGGTTAAGATATTTGTTGTTTATTTTCCTCCATTTTGTTAGTTTTCTTTATTTTTATTCCTTTATTGATTTTTTCTCTCTTCTCCGTTTTATTTTTCTTGTTGTTACACCCTTGTGTACTTCTTCCAGATGTTTATTTGTCCTTTTATGTTTTTGTCATTTTTTTTGTTTTGTGTGTTTCTGTCGTTTTTCTTTGTTGTTCATTTAGATTTTCTGATTTCTATATTTTTCATTTTTTGTTTATGTATTGTTTGTGCTCTTTTTACTTGTGTGGTTCAAATGGTTCAAATGGCTCTCAGCACTATGGGACTTAACAGCTGTGGTCATCAGTCCCATAGAACTTAGAACTACTTAAACCTAACTAACCTAAGGACATCACACACATCCATGCCCGAGGCAGGATTCGAACCTGCGACGGTAGCAGTTGCGCGGTTCCGGACTGAGCGCCTAGAACCGCTAGACCACCGCGGCCGGCTTACTTGTGTGTTGTTTTCTTCTATTGAGTTGCTTTCGTGGTGTGTTTTTCGTTTGTGGTTCAAATGGCTCTGAGCACTATGGGACTCAACTGCTGAGGTCATTAGTCCCCTAGAACTTAGAACTAGTTAAACCTAACTAACCTAAGGACATCACAAACGTCCATGCCCGAGGCAGGATTCGAACCTGCGACCGTAGCGGTCTTGCGGTTCCAGACTGCAGCGCCTTTAACCGCACGGCCACTTCGGCCGGCTTTTCGTTTGTGTGTTGTTTTTTGTGTTGCTTCGTTGTTGTTCTATTGCTTTATAGTTTGTGTATTGCTTTCTTGCTTTTGTGTTGTACAGGGTCACCTAAAAGTTCGTTAACATTTGGAAATGCACAAATTCACGGAATAATGCAGCTGGGTTTATTGAAACAAAGAACAAGCCCAAAAACTGGTCAACAGATGGCACTGGGCAGCAACACGTCAGTGACGTCACACGAGAATCGTGTATAAAACGAGCTACAATGACAGGAGGAGTCTTCCGGCCGCACATGGGGTCTGGACCCCTCTACCATCCTCCACACCTATAAATCCCTCATCCGCCCCATCCTCTGTTATGCCCATCCCACCTGGATCGCCGCCCCTCCTACCTTCTACAAATCCCTTCTAATCCTGGAACGCCATGCACTCCGCCTCGCCTATCGCATCCGCCTCCCATACCCCATGCGGATCCTCTGTGACTTAATTCCTTTCCCACACCTCCTCCTCTTCCTTAAGCGGGTACAGATCCTTTACACCTCCCATAAACTTTATTCCCCTCCCCTACTTGTCTCTGCCAGCCTTTCCCACCCCCATCTGCTGCCGCACCTGTACACCCGCATCCCACCCACACTCCATCTTACCACACTGCATACCCTTCCCCAAGGTGGCTTCCGCCAACTTCCCCTCCCGGATGATGCCCTCCTCCCCTCCATCTACCCCTAATACCAACTTTGATCCTCCCTCCCTCCTCCTGTGTCTTGTTCCTATGGGCACCCTCCTTCCCTTCTCACTTCCTCCCTCCCTCTCCTCCCCCCTCCCCAGGCTTCCACCCCCCATACCCTCTCCCCATCCCCTTCCTTTCTTCTCTCCACCTGGCATCCTTCCGACCCTCCTGTATCTCCCTGTGGCAACTCCCACCTTTTTGTCGTATAACAGTGTGTTGATAGTGCGCCGAAGATCGCCATCATTGTGTTAGTGTTCTCTTCATCTTACAAGGGGAGGCCGCCAATTGTGAAATTCAGATTCGATTCATACTGCGCATAATAAAAGCTCATGGCCAGAGGTGTAATGTGGCAAACCACCAAGATGCACTTCTTAGCCGTTGTCGAGATAATCGACAGTTAAAAGAAACCGTTGCGGTGAAATACTCTCTACGATTAATAATTTTCTACAGCGTCGTGGCGCAGCGGTAAGCGCTCGGGTTCGTAATCCGAAAGTCGCCGGATCGAATCTCGCGCCATGCAACCCTTTTTTTGTATTTGTTTTTGTAATATATATATATAATTCCCGGCAATCAATTACAACAATTATGCATATAATAAGTTGTTGAAAGTCGTTTGTCGTGCAAAAACTGGCGACTTCGAACATCATTATGTTTTCCGCAAACGAAGTCCTATTTCACAAATGTAATTAATTGTCTTCATAATGTTAACCACGTATAGTTAACGGAAGACGTAGAAACGGTATTCCGAAACGAATACGTATAGCGTAAGTCAAATGTTCGAATTAGAGTAGAGACCCGACGAACACAAATTTGCTGCGGCATGTATGAAATATAAACTCCGTTATTCGCTCGTTACACTTGAAGGACACATGTTGAATGGGCCGAAACGAGCCGCCGCATAACAGCGTAGTTGCCTGCTAACTTCGAAAGAAGGTAGATGCGGTCCCTAGCGCAACTTATAACATCGTCGAAAATCAGTGCGGACGGGAGAGCTTTGGTACACCCTGTTAAAAAAACGTAAAAATGGAGGCGGTACAATTGGAGAGCGATCCGCCTTCACCAGTATGCATAAGCAATTCATTAATAGTGTATATATATATATATATATATATATATATATATATATATATATATATATATATATATATATATTTGAATTACAAAAAAACTAATAATAAAAAATGCATGGCGCGAGATTCGATCCGGCGACTTTCGGATTACGAACCCGAGCTCTTACCGCTGCGCTATGACGCTGTAGAAAAATCATTCATCATAGAGAGTATTTCACCGCAACGGTTTCTTTTAACTGTCGATTTTCTCGACAGGTGCTTTGCCACATTACACCTCTGGCCATGAGCTTTTCTTATGCGCAGTATGAATTGAATCATAATTTCACAATTGGCGGCCTCCCCTTGTTAGTGCAACAGTCTTTCTTCTTCAGTGCCCCTACGTTCATGTGTTCAACCGTCTGTCTCCGTTTGTGCACTGAGCTGACCTTCCCTGTGCGACCAGTGCCTTCCGTTAACGACTTCGTTTCTTTTTCATTTGTATGTCTCCTGTTTTTATCCCACGTGTACATCTGTTTTTATGCCTTCCTGTTTCTTGTATGTTTTTTCTGTGGCCGAAGAGCGGCGTGGTTAGGCCGTTGCTGGCCTACCTTTGTAAAGGTATGAAGTAACAATAAAGAAAAAAACAGGAGGAGTCACATCATGCCTAGCCAGGCTGATAAACACTTGCTGGAGAGAACGACTTGATGGCGCCCCACCCCGTATTTCTACACGCATGAAAGATCACTTGCGCACTTCGTTTGGTGAGGATCGCGTGCTGAGCCGCCACTTCCGTCATTCATGGCCTCCCAGTTCCCCAGTCTCAATCACTGTGATTACCGGTTGTGGGATTCCTAAAGTCACAACTCTAATGCAGTCGTCCAACCTTCATTAGGGATGCTGAAAGACAGCTTCACACTTTTCTCACCATACCCACTGATATGCTGTACAGTGTTCTTCACAACATCGTCCCTCGACCAGAGGTGGTGGTGATGAATGACGGCGACATGTTGGCCATTTGTTATAAACAACATCACATGTGCTGGAAATCAATTGTTACGCCAATTATTACTTTTTCATCATACAACATGCCATTTGTTGGCCATTTTGTGCACTTTCTTTAGCCGGCCGCTGTGGCCGAGCGGTTCTAGGCGCTTCAGTCCGGAACCACGCGGCTGCTACGGTCGCAGGTTCGAATCTTGCCTCGGGCATTGATGTGTGTGATGTCCTTAGGTTGGTTAGATTTAAGTAGTTGTAAGTCTAGGGGACTGATGACCTCAGATGTTAAGTCCCGTAGTGCTTAGAGCCATTTGAACTATTTTTTTTTGCACTTTCTTTTTGGTTTCAATAACATCCACGTCATTTCAAGCGTGACTGTCAGGTTTTGTCTCTATTACTACATTATTCTGTGATGTATTGAATTTTCAAACGGTAACAGAGTTTTGGGTCACCCTGTATACCGCTGATTTTGTGTTGTGGTTTTTTGTTTTTGTGGTTTCTTGGATTTCGTGTCGTTCAGTGTCCTCTTCGTTCGTGTTTTTTGCTTGTGTGTCTGTGTTGTGGATAACAAAAGACTCCGCTTACGCCGGTGTTGCAGGAGAGGACAGCTACACGAATCCCGCCTTCGGAGGCGACGGGCGGCACCAGTACGAGGTGCAGCTGCTTGAAGAGAGCAACGTCGACGGCGAGGACTGATCCGCTGCACGGCTGCACTACACTACACTGAACTAAACCACACTACACTAGCGACGGCCGGAACCGTAGAGGGCAACATCCAGTGGTGTTAATCGTAAAGTAACCGATTAAGAGTGTATCTTTCCGATTTGCAATGAAGCGAGCGAGTGCGCGCAACTTCCTATTATTGTCCTGGAGATTGTTACAGACTAGTGGTGAACACGTAGCACTGTTCAGAAGCACTGCCTGGGTGTTATCAGTGAGTTTCGTGCCGGAAGCAGCGCACTCGTTCGCAGATAAATGTTTTGTTTTTTCTGTATCTCTGATGTGACGCAAGTGACAAATTCATTTGCGCGTATTAAAAAAAAATCAATTGTTGCAGTTAAGCGCTTTAATTCTGGTAAAACGCTATATTTTAGCCTTCAAAACCACGTGTTTATGAACTGCGATGGTAATTTAATTTCATATCCAGAAACATTTAGCGTAATGGCACCCAATTGGACACTTGTTCTGAACATATTCCTTAATGTATTTACCGTGTTTCATGGCAACTGAATAATGAATGATGAGACAATATTATTTCATAAAATAAGTGTACATATTCCTACTGAAACGAGGATTAAGGACAGTGAAGGTTTGATTAGATGCTCTAATTACAAGCAGTGGGCTCATGAAGAATGTGCTGTTTCCTTAAAAGCGGTGCATGTTAAGATGCTATCAAATTATTTAGGAAAATCACTACAAAAAATGGTGGGATTACTAACCTATGCAACAGCCATTCAACGCTGTCAGAAAAGAAACATTGTTGATTAAAATGTAGTTCTGCATAAAGGAGAAATGAGATGGATGACAATACCGTACTCCCATTCGTGACTGTTGAAGATGAGACAGCACCGTGTACTGCAAAAAGTTCAACACTCATCACAGCTTCGCCAAACTTAAAATTACGTGAGTAGTACTAACAACAAGTAAAGAAAACCGAAAGAAAGTGAAGACACAGATACGGAACTGTTAGAAGTTAAGCTGAAGAATGATAAGCACATCAACAATCAATGGTGACGAAAGAAAAGACTAAAAGATGCAGACCTGCTCTAATAAATAATAAGAAACCGCAGACGCAATAAGGAAATGATCCAGTGAGTAAGAAGCAGCATTATGGAGATTAAAGTGAAGAAGACAAGGACACAGAATATCCATATTGAACCGAGAGTTTCTCTAAGGGCAGGGAGGTTTGATTAGATGCTCTAATTAGAAGCTGTGAGCTCATGAAGAATGTGCTGGTTATGACACCGATGATGACATGTTTGTGTGTGAATATTGTATTAATACTTTAGAACTTAATTAGAATATATGACAAGTGTAACTAGGAAACTGAAAATACATCAACATTTTGCATAATGTGGTGAATTATTAATATACTGAAATATTTTTTCTCAAATTTAAATATATTTCAGTCTACAACTACGTTTCTTTTTCGTTCTACAATCTCTTCTTCGCCACACTTTCCCAAAATCTTCAGCTGAGCCTTATTTTTTTATTTTTTCTCTGTCCCTGGTCACTTTGCTGAGTCTATAGGGCAAATTGGCCATTTTGAAGACTTTCACTCAGATTCACTTTTCTTCCGCAAAAAGACGATTTGAAAAATAATGCCATTGTCTTACGGTTACAGGAAGTATCACATGTATATTTCATATGCTTATCTATGAAACGAGATGAGAACATTTTCCCTAGGATGGCAACATCACGCAGCTGCCTCCTAACTTGCACTTTGGAGCTTAAGTGTACGTTTGTTTACCTCTGGCGTGAAACTGCTGATGTGCTAATTGTGATTGAAATGTGTGTATAGCCACGTGATTTTTTGGCAGTGGCAGAACTGATCACGAACGCCAGTCCTTTGATGTTCATGGTGCATGTTCAATACGTTCTAAATTTTGACACACCTTGCAATAAAGCGACCTTTCTGGTAGCTTTTGTCTCAACTTCAACAGCTATATACACTCAAAGAAAAATAATTTTTAAAATTATAAAAAAAGAGGAAAAACACAGACCAGTCGAAGCTTGAACGTAGAACTTTAAGTTGGAAATTAGATCTTTGGAGAGTGTAAAGTTGCGAGATTACAAACGCTTTCCACTCTTCGCTCTAAAAAAAAAAAAAAAAAAAAAAAAAAACGAGACATCATGAAGCACTTACCCGCAAATGGGGAGATGTCTGCACATAAAGTGACAAATACATTGTTGCAGTTTCAGGAAAAGAGCTTTGCAAATTGAGCAGGTCTACAACGGAATAGTCCAATCTCTGGCCCTTATGCAAGCCGTTATTCCGGTTGGCACTGACTGGTAGAGCTGTTCGATGTCCTCCTGAAGGATATCGGGCCAGACTGTGTCAAACTGGAGCGTTAGATTGTCCTTGATGGCGCAAACGTTCTCATTTGGAGAGAGATTCGGCTATTTTTCTGGGCAAGCACATAGATAAGCTGTGGAAACTCTCGCCGTGAGTGGGTACTCAGGTTTGTACCCTACCGCTGCAAGGAATCTACATCTACATGATTACTCCGCAATTCACATATAAGTGCTTGGCAGAGGGTTCATCGAACCACAATCATACTATCTCTCTACCATTCCACTCCCGAGCAGTGCGTGGGAAAAACGGACACCTAAACCTTTCTGTTCGAGCTCTGATTTCTCTTATTTTAGTTTGATGATCACACCTACCTATGTAGGTTGGGCTCAACGAAATATTTTCGCATTCGGAAGAGAAAGTTGGCGACTGAAATTTCGTAAATAGATCTCGCCGCAACAAGAAACGTCTTTGCTGTAATGACTTCCATCCCAACTCGCGTATCATATCTGCCACACTCTCTCCCCTATTACGTGATAATAGAAAACGAGCTGCCCTTTTTTCCACCCTTTCGATGTCCTCCGTCAATCCCACCTGGTAAGGATCCCACACCGCGCAGCAATATTCTAACAGAGGACGAACGAGTGTAGTGTAAGCTGTCTCTTTAGTGGACTTGTTGCATCTTCTAAGTGTCCTGCCAATGAAACGTAACCTTTGGCTCGCCTTCCCCACAATATTATCTATATGGTCTTTCCAACTGAAGTTGTTCAACACCCAGGTACTTAGTTGAATTGACAGCCTTGAGAATTGTACTATTTATCGAGTAATCGAATTCCAACGTATTTCTTTTGGAACTCGTGTGGATCACCTCACACTTTTCGTTATTTAGCGTCAACTGCCACCTGCCACACCATACAGCAATCTTTTCTAAATCGCTTTGGAACTGATACTGGTCTTCGGATGACCTTACTAGACGGTAAATTACAGCATCATCTGCGAACAACGTAAGAGAACTGCTCAGATTGTCACCCAGGTCATTTATATAGATCAGGAACAGCAGAGGTCCCAGGACGCTTCCCCGGGGAACACCTGATATCACTTCAGTTTTACTCGATGATTTGCCGTCTATTACTACGAACTGCGACCTTCCTGACAGGAAATCACGAATCCAGTCGCACAACTGAGACGATACCCTGTAGGCCCGCAGCTTGATTAGAAGTCGCTTGTGAGGAACGGTGTCAAAAGCTTTCCGAAAATCTAGAAATACGGAATCAACTTGAGATCCCCTGTCGATAGCGGCCATTACTTCGTGCGAATAAAGATCTAGCTGCGTTGCACAAGAACGATGTATTCTGAAACCGTGCTGATTACGTATCAATAGATCGTTCCCTTCGAGGTGATTCATAATGTTTGAATACAGTATATGCTCTAAAACCCTACTACAAACCGACGTCAATGATATAGATCTGTATTTCGATGGATTACTCCTACTACCATTCTTAAACACTGGTGCGACCTGCGCAATTTTCCAATCTGTAGGTACAGATCTATCGGTGAGCGAGCGCTTGTATATGATTGCTAAGTAGGGAGCTATAGTATCAGCGTAATCTGAAAGGAACCTTATCGGTATGTAATCTGGACCTGAAGACTTGTCTCCATTCACTTCTGCCCTGGTGAACGCGGCTCAGTTGGAAGCGGGACTCATCACCAAAGACAGTTCTGCTCCAGTCAATGAGATTCCAGGCCGAAAACGTGTCTGGAGGCGCCGCAGACAGCGGTCGGATACCAACCTCATTGTCGCCCGCTATCAGCCCCGATAAGCAGGAGTTATGGTCTGGGATGCCATTTCTTTTCATAGCAGGACACCTCTGGCTGTCATACGTTATACTATTACAGCACGGTGATTTGTAGACGATATTCTAGGCCCCGTTCTGAAGCCCTTCATGGTAAGCCATCCTGGGCTTACATTTCAGCACGATAATGTCCGCTCGTAAACAAAGTTTCTACAGCTTTTCTTATGGCTTGCCTAACGCTACCTTGGCAAACAAGGCCGACGAATTCCTCCCCAGTTAAGAAAGTTTGCACCGCTAGGGGCAGGGCCCTCACAGCACCTCGTGATTTTGACCATCTACATCTACATCTACATACATACTCCGCAATCCACCATACGGTGCGTGGCGGAGGGTACCTCGTAACCACAACTAGCACTTTCTCTCCCTGTTCCACTCCCAAACAGAACGATGGAAAAATGACTGCCTATATGCCTCTGTACGAGCCCTAATCTCTCTTATCTTTGTGGTCTTTCCGCGAAATGTAAGTTGGCGGCAGTAAAATTGTACTGCAGTCAGTCTCAAATGCTGGTTCTCTAAATTTCCTCAGTAGCGATTCACGAAAAGAACGCCTCCTTTCCTCTAGACACTCCCACCCGCGTTCCTGAAGCATTTCCGTAACACTCGCGTGATGATCAAACCCACCAGCAACAAATCTAGCAGCCTGCCTCTGAATTGCTTCTATGTCCTCCCTCAATCCGACCTGATAGGTATCCCAAATGCTCGAGCAGTAAAGAATAGGTCGTATTAGCGTTTATAAGCGGTCTCCTTTACAGATGAACCATATCTTCCCAAAATTCTACCAATGAACCGAAGACGACTATCCGCGTTCCCCACAACTGCCATTATATGCTTGTCCCACTTCATATCGCTCTGCAATGTTACTCCCAAATATTTAACCGACGTGACTGTGTCAAGCGCTACACTACTAATGGAGTATTCAAACTGTAAGTAGGCTCTTTAGCTTTTTATTGGTAACGCCACCTCTGTATGAAAATCACTGGCTGTGCTGTGTACAGTCTGTGGCTGGTTTGCATTGTTGTCTGCCATTGTAGTGTTGCGCAGCGGCAGCTAGAAGTGAACAGCGCGTAGCGTTGCGCAGTTGGAGGTGGGCCGCCAGCAGTGGTGGATGTGGGGAGAGAGATGACGGAGTTCTGAAATTTGTAACACTGGTTGTCATGAACTGCTGTATATATTATGACCTTTGAACACTAGTAAGGTAAATACATTGTTTGTTCTCTATCAAAATCTTTCATTTGCTAAGCCTATCAGTAGTTAGTACCTTCAGTAGTTTGAATCTTTTATTTAGCTGGCAGTAGTGGCGCTCGCTGTATTGCAGTAGCTTGAGTAACGAAGATTTTTGTGAGGTAAGTGATTTGTGAAAGGTATAGGTTAATGTTAGTCAGGGCCATTCTTTTGTAGGGATTTTTGAAAGTCAGATTGCGTTGCGCTAAAAATATTGTGTATCAGTTTAAGCACAGTCGTGTATAATTTTTCAAAGGGGACGTTTCATAAAACATTGCAGGATTCTTTTTCCTATTCATCAGCATTAATTTACATTTATCTATATTTAGAGTTAGCTGCCATTCTTTACACCAATCACAAGTCCTGTCCAAGTCTAATGCGCCAATTGGACAGAATTTGACACGACATCACTCAGGAGACATCCAACAATTCTGCGAATTAATATCAAGCCGAATAACCGGTTGTGTAGGGCCGAAGGTGAACCAGTGCGTTTTTGACTTGTTCAGTTTGCTCTTGAACAAATCATCCAATTTTTCTGAAATCGTTATCATTAATCTGTCTGTACATGTATACCACACGTAACGATTTCCGACCCATTCCGATCATTCCTTTATGGTGCGCCTTCTTCTTCTTCTTCTTCTTCTTCTTCAACTTCAATTTACTTCTCCTCTCCAAAAAAAAAAAAAAAGTTCAAATGTGTGTGAAATCTTACGGGACTTAACTGCTAAGGTCATCAGTCCCTAAGCTTACACACTACTTAACCTAAATTATCCTAAGGACAAACACACACACCTATGCCCGAGGGATGACTCGAACCTCCACCGGGACCAGCCGCACAGGCCATGACTGCAGCGCCTTAGACCACTTCTCTTCTCGTGAAATTCGAAAGTGTCTGTAATCCCGTATCTGTACTATCTCCAAAGGCCTCATTTCAAACTTTTAAGTTGTACATTCAGGCTCTGAATGATACGAGGTATCTATTTCTCCTTTGACGTTAGTGTAACTGCCTCCTCTTCTGAATTGTCGTTAGAGGTAAAAAGTTCTTAAGTACAGTATGATTTGCATTCGAAGTTAACTCAGCATCTTTTAATGTATACCAGTTTAACACGACTGTGTCGTATAAAATATTTCGCTCACGAACGCTGTGCTGAAGTTGCCATTATTTCCCAATTAATTTATGTAAACCATTTCCTCATACATGTACCTGGAGAGACTATTCCTCACGACAAACTTGTCACTTAACATTAAAAGTGATACATTTGCTTCATCTCTCAATGCAGGTTTCGAATGCTGTTTCAAAAAGATTAGTGTATCCTGTAGAATCCCTTTCTTCACAGCCAATTTCAGTTCTCCATTGCAGCAAACAGGTACAAGTCGGGGGGGGGGGGGGGGGGGGGCTTCACAGCATGGTGAGTTGGAGAACCACTGGCTAGTCTGGTTTTGTTGTTTAGCTCTTCTTCCTCCCTCCCCAACACCCCTCCCCCTCTCTCACCCTCTCCCACTACGGGTGAGCTGTCTATGTGTACCGGCTCCTAGTTTGTACCACTGCTAAACCTGCACCTAATGTGCTACCCGACATTCAGTGAGATCAGGGTTACCTACGTGCTATCTGAAGCCACACTGTCAGATACGAGTTCTGTTTGTTAAGGAACAGATCGCCTGAGGACAGCATCGGTTTACGTGGCAAAGAAAATTACTGTTATAAGGCAAGGAAAGAGTTTCTGAAGAAGAGAAATTTGTTAACATCGAGTATAGATTCAAGTGTCAGGAAGTCGTTTCTGAAAGTATTTGTATGGAGTGTAGCCATGTATGGAAGTGAAACATGGACGGTAAATAGTTTGGACAAGAAGAGAATAGAAGCTTTCGAAATGTGGTGCTACAGAAGAATGCTGAAGATTAGATGGGTAGATCACATAACTAATGAGGAAGTATTGAATAGGATTGGGGAGAAGAGAAGTTTGTGGCACAACTTGACCAGAAGAAGGGATCGGTTGGTAGGACATGTTCTGAGGCATCAAGGGATCACCAATTTAGCATTGGAGGGCAGCGTGGAGGGTAAAAATCGTAGAGGGAGACCAAGAGATGAATACACTTACCAGATTCAGAAGGATGTAGGTTGCAGTAGGTACTGGGAGATGAAGAAGCTTGCACAGGATAGGGTAGCATGGAGAGCTGCATCAAACCAGTCTCAAGACCACAACAACAACAAGGTAAGTATCAACATAGGTTTATTTATGGTAAATATACCTTAAACAATGTTAGTTTTTCGGCAGTCAGATCTACAGGGTGTTACAAAAAGTTACGGCCAAACTTTCAGGAAACATTCCTCACACACAATGAAAGAAAATAGGTTATGTGGACATGTGTCCGGAAACGCTTACTCTCCATGTTAGAGCTCATTTTATTACTTCTTTTCAAATCACATTTATCATGGAATGGAAACACACAGCAACAGAACGTACCAGCGTGACTTCACTTTGTTACAGGAAATGTTCAAAATGTCCTCCATTAGCGAGGATACATGCATCCACCCTCCGTCGCATGGAATCCCTCATGCGCTGATGCAGCCCTGGAGAATGGCGTATTGTATCACAGCCGTCCACAATACGAGCACGAAGAGTCTCTACATTTGCTACTGGGGTTGCGTAGACAAGAGCTTTCAAATGCCCCCATAAATGAAAGAGGGCTGAGGTCAGGAGAGCGTGGAGGCCATGGAATTGGTCCGCCTGTACCAACCCATCGGTCACCGAATCTGTTGTTGAGAAGCGTACGAACACTTCTACTGAAATGTGCATGAGCTCCATCGTGCATGAACCACATGTTATGTCGTACTAATAAAGGCACATGTTCTAGCAGCACAGGTAGAGTATCCCGAATGAAATCATGATAACGTGCTCCATTAAGCGTAGGTGGAAGTACATGGGGCCCAATGAGACATAACCTACAATCCCTGCCCAAACGTTCACAGAAAATCTGTGTTGATGACGTGATTGCATAATTGCGTGCGGATTCTCGTCAGCCCACACATATTGATTGTGAAAATTTACAATTTGATCACGTTGGAGTACATACTGACGAAAGTAAAATGAGCTCTAACGTGGAAATTAAGCGTTTCCAGACTCATGTCCACATAACATATTTTCTTTCTTTGTATGTGAGGAATGTTTCCTGAAGTTTGGCCGTACCTTTTTGTAACGCCCTGTATGTTCGTAGTGCTTCGCTTGTAGGAAAGGGACAAAGAGAAAATAGTGACGTTGCCTATAATGTAACCTGGGTCTGCCAAGAGCGCGTCTCGTGCGGAGCCAGGGCTAGCGCAACTTGCAGAGCAGGTCGGTGATGCGGGTAGCCGTAATCGCAGGCGAAGGCCTCGCATACGTAAGCTGTCATGCTCCTCAAATCAGTCAGCACGATTCTGGCATTTTGTCATAGACAGTTATCCTGTTGGAAGATGCCAATTCACATAGCATTTGTTGTAGA
This sequence comes from Schistocerca nitens, assembly GCF_023898315.1. Classification (NCBI taxonomy): domain Eukaryota; kingdom Metazoa; phylum Arthropoda; class Insecta; order Orthoptera; family Acrididae; genus Schistocerca; species Schistocerca nitens. The sequence continues at coordinate 144,647,999 of NC_064625.1, forward strand.
ATCTTAGAACATATTCTGAGTTCAACCATAATGGGGTATCTTGAACAGAATGATCTCTTCTATGCCAACCAGCATGGATTTCGTTAACATCCATCATGTGAAAAAACCAACTCCCACTTTTCTCGCATGACGTATGAAAGCTATGGACCAAGACAATCAGGTAGGTGCTGTATTTCTCGATTCCGAAAAGCATTTGACTCGATACCACACCTACACTTATTGTTAAAAGTGTGATTAAAATCTGGTTTCACAGGATACAGCGGATCAGGTTATGGTTGTGGCTGGGACCGTAATCAGTTACTGTTAGTTGCACAAACTTTTATTTTCCTAAGAACCACTTAATTACACATGCCTTAAGGGGCTCCGGAACGCCCTATACTTGCAATGTTAAAATAACGCTTATAAATTACATCTGTCCTCACAAACTATTTGAGGTAGGAAGTTGAACTTTTTACAGATTATTTATTGGAATATGGGCTACAACTTAACACAGGGATTTTACAAAATTTTAGTTCAGTTATTAAAGATGATTTTTTTCAATTGTAATGAAAATTCACAACATTTTTTTGCAATTTTTTATTTATATATTCAAAAATATACAGTTTTTTGGAAAAAGGCTGTGTTAAATTATGCAGAAGGTTGTAAGGGGTCCGCAGGCCCTTACTACTAAGTTTGCACTCACACAGGTCGACAGGGCAACTATCGATTAGTGTGTCGGGTCGCGAGAGCGAGAGTTGAGTTCAGTGCTGTGTTGGGTAGGTTCCCGCGAGGCGGGCAGAGCTGTGCAGAAGCCAGCAATTGAATAATGCAAAATTACCGACAAAGGGAGTGGCCATCGCCGCGGTTTAACCCCTTTGTGTTAGTATTATACGGGAAAGTGAGAAAGTATAATTAACAGAGTGATTCAGTGATATTTATGTGCCGTTATTGAGATTCCGCGTTTACCGCGCCGGCATTATTTGGATTACAGTGTTGGATTACCGTGATTGTATGTTGCGTGTGACGATTATGAATAGCGAGGAAGCCTGTGCTGAGATTAGCCGTTATTAACAGTGTATTGACGAAGGCAGTGGCTGTCTCCTTATCTTTGTGGTTTTTGAAAAGAATATAGGTCTTGTTTAGTGAAGCTGTGTTTGTTGTTCTTCTTGCCACCAGACAGTACATTATTACAGTATTTGCAAAGGACAATATGGAATGTAACATCTCCCGAAGCAGTCCAATCCGATTGCCAGCCCCATTAGGTACACGGTCACATTAATTAATTACTTAATTTGAGCTGCTATTCAGATCCCGAACGAACGGGCTATATCAGAATATAAGGGAGTGTTACAAGGTACTGTGTAATATTTACTGAAAGTTTGAAACAAATATGTTTGGAAGATCCTTAGAAAACATGTAATTAGTATGAGAAAATAAAAGTTTTGGGAATCGAGCGACAAAGATTGGATTAACTGTTTAGTGCATTCCAGGTCCATAGGATGGATTATCTTCATCCTCTGCAAACTCCTCCTCCAGCTCCCTCTTGTTCCTCCTCCTGTTTACTCTTGCTTGTATTTCTAGACTCTTTACAGCCCTGTCTGCAGCCCGAAGGCGTTCCTTGTCTAAAGTAAGCATCGCTCGTTGTTGTGTTCGTAGATTTTGCTACCATTTTCTTCAGTTGCAGTTACTGCAACACTGTTCCAAAAAAAATGGTTCAAATGGCTGTGAGCACTATGGGACTCAACTGCTGAGGTCATTAGTCCCCTAGAACTTAGAACTAGTTAAACCTAACTAACCTAAGGACATCACAAACATCCGTGCCCGAGGCAGGATTCGAACCTGCGACCGTAGCGGTCATGCGGTTCCAGACTGCAGCGCCTTTAACCGCACGGCCACTTCGGCCGGCACTGTTCCAAAAGGTCATGTATGAACACTTATCACATTTCAGTTGTATTTCACTAGTAAGTCCTACGTGCTTTATTATGGAGAGTTCCAGACCAACTTCACTACAATGAATACATCTTACACAGTTTGAAAAAATTCCTTTGAGAACCGACATATCAAATATTTCATTCACATCCGATTCGCCCATAAAACATTCATAGTTTTCACTCATTGAACCAAGCTTCTTCTGTGAAGTATTTTCTTTCCCACTTTGACTGCTATGGGCAGGTGTACTTGAGAGGTTAGGTTCACTCAATTGGTTATCGTCTTTATTGTTTACAGTAATAACACATACCTTTGGCTTTCCAACATTTCTCCTTTTCTTAAAAGCCTTCAGAGCATTTCTAATAACTTTACTTTTACTCATTATTATACTTCAACAAAACAGAGACTCAAGAAACAGAATTAAGTACGAATATTTTCGAGATAACGACAGAGTAAATAAACATGAAACAATCGACAATCACACCAGCGATATATATTGAACAATCACAGGTTAGCCACAACACATACTTTATCTCACATCACTAAAATGTACCTGATGAACACGGACGTTAATAATAACACCATTTGACAGCAGTTTAACAGCGCCACAGTGGGTCACGCCCATGTAGAACACATTTCAAAAAAAATTTAAAAATAGTTGTAGTCATCGGAATTGAATAAATTATATATCTATTAAAAGGTAATAGTATGCAGATTCAGAAAACGCAAAAAAGTAAAAATTGAACTTTTCATGATTTTGAGCCTTTCCGGAGCCCCTTAACTATGAAATTGGTTGTTACTTATCAGTGAAGTTCACCAGCGGTATTTTCTGCCTTGTGGCCGTTAACGCCCCAGTTACCGGCCCTGGTCGTTAGCGTAGTTTTCCAGCAGTGTGTTTTTTCCTCGCCGTGTTCACGCTGTCCAGCACGGCGTGTAGGTCGACAGCCTTTTAGTTGTTTTTTCCTTAAGAGTGGTTATTGTGCTTTGGCTGTTTTTAGACGCCAATTTTGAAGACGTAGTGTTGCTGGTATCTTCGTCCTCGGCTGATATTTTCCGTTGCCGTACCGTTGGTCGGGCGGAAGGAAATTGATTAGGTTGTTGGCCGGTCCTTCAGCCGTCCCTGGGTTGGGTTGCCATCCGATTATTTAACCTTACTCTTGGCTGCCTGTCTCACCTCACCTCACCTTACGTTAGAGCTACCTCCTCAGGCCGACCCTCGGAACACTTCTGAGCACCACTGTTCTGTTGGTTTAAAATTGTGATTTTCATTTTAGTCTGATGTACCGTGCGGGGCCTCCAGTTGTCTATTAATTTAGTTTGTTTTAATTTTAAGCCCTTCAGCTGACTTAAATTAAAGTTTGAAAGTTGATTTGTTTAAAAATTAAATTTCGAAGTGTGTTCTATCTGCAATTCTTGTTATCCAGTCCTTAAGCCCTGAATTGTTCAGTGTTCAGTATGAGGGCTTCAGCCAAGCTTTTACGTGAAATACTTTTAAGATAAGGACCTCAGCCGACTTAAATTAAAGTTTGAAGATTGATTTGTTTAATAACTAAAAATTTAAAAAATTACTCCATCTGAAATTCTTATTATACAGGCCCTAAGCCCTGAGTTGTTCAATGTCCTGTGTGTGGCCTTCAGCCGAGTATTTACGTGAAATATATTTTTTTTTAAATACGGCCTTCGACTGCGTGTATCTTTTAAAGCAATTTTTATAACTTGTGTTCAGGCCTTCAGCCGTTCTTGTTTTTGGGGTGGTTTTGGGCCTTCAGCTCAGGAGGTATCTCAAGTTTTCTTAACCAGACCTTCAGCCGTATTGCTTTAATTTGTCCTTTTAAGGGGCTCCGGAAAGGCTCAAAATCATGAAAATTTCAATTTTTACTTTTTTGCGTTTTCTGAATCTGCAGACTATTACCTTTTAATAGGTATGTAATTTATTCAATTCCGATGACTACAACTATTTTTAAATTTTTTTTTGAAATGTGTTCTACATGGGCGTGACCCACTGTGGCGCTGTTAAACTGCTGTCAAATGGTGTTATTATTAACGTCCGTGTTCATCAGGTACATTTTAGTGATGTGAGATAAAGTATGTGTTGTGGCTAACCTGTGATTGTTCAATATATATCGCTGGTGTGATTGTCGATTGTTTCATGTTTATTTACTCTGTCGTTATCTCGAAAATATTCGTACTTAATTCTGTTTCTTGAGTCTCTGTTTTGTTGAAGTATAATAATGAGTAAAAGTAAAGTTATTAGAAATGCTCTGAAGGCTTTTAAGAAAAGGAGAAATGTTGGAAAGCCAAAGGTATGTGTTATTACTGTAAACAATAAAGACGATAACCAATTGAGTGAACCTAACCTCTCAAGTACACCTGCCCATAGCAGTCAAAGTGGGAAAGAAAATACTTCACAGAAGAAGCTTGGTTCAATGAGTGAAAACTATGAATGTTTTATGGGCGAATCGGATGTGAATGAAATATTTGATATGTCGGTTCTCAAAGGAATTTTTTCAAACTGTGTAAGATGTATTCATTGTAGTGAAGTTGGTCTGGAACTCTCCATAATAAAGCACGTAGGACTTGCTAGTGAAATACAACTGAAATGTGATAAGTGTTCATACATGACCACCTTTTGGAACAGTGTTGCAGTAACTGCAACTGAAGAAAATGGTAGCAAAATCTACGAACACAACAACGAGCGATGCTTGCTTTAGACAAGGAACGCCTTCGGGCTGCAGACAGGGCTGTAAAGAGTCTAGAAATACAAGCAAGAATAAACAGGAGGAGGAACAAGAGGAAGCTGGAGGAGGAGTTTGCAGAGGATGAAGATAATCCATCCTATGGACCTGGAATGCACTAAAAAGTTAATCCAATCTTTGTCGCTCGATTCCCAAAACTTTTATTTTCTCATACTAATTACATGTTTTCTAAGGATCTTCCAAACATATTTGTTTCAAACTTTCAGTAAATGTTACACAGTACCTTCTGCATAATTTAAAACAGCCTTTTTCCAAAAAAACTGTAGATTTTTGAATATATAAATAAAAAATTGCAAGAAAATGTTGTGAATTTTCATTACAATTGAAAAAAATCATGTTTAATAACTGAACTAAAATTTTGTGAAATCGCTGTGTTAAGTTGTAGCCCATATTCCAATAAATAATCTGTAAAAAGTTCAACTTCCTACCTCAAATACTTTGTGAGGAAAGATGTAATTTATAAGCGTTATTTTAACATTGCAAGTATAGGGCGTTCCGGAGCCCCTTAAACACCATACAGGAAGACAGATGCAAAATTTCGCCGACTCCAACACACCATACATTACTGCTAGCCGGAACGGTCCAGGAAGCAACAACCGGCAATGAACGAAGAGGTGTCACAGCAGCTGAGGTTTCGTGACAGGTTAACTGATCACTCAACTTCAGTGTCCAGATTCGGTGGCCAACGAACTTTGTAGCTCTCGCAGCTAGCGCCTCACAATTCGACCACATGTGCACGCCGCCAGTAGCTCCGGCCTGACCTCACGTCACGGAGACTTCCTCGCTGCTCTGTCCCAACCGAGCGACTGCCACACACACCACCCTACGGAAACATAGCGGTCACACCAAAGATGGTACAGCAGCAATAGTATCGATAAGCGCTGCTGCTGCCACTGACGGAGTCAGCAACTCGTTATGGTAGTAACTCAGGGAGAAATAAGACGCCACTCGATTGTGGCATAATGCCAAAGAACAAATGGCATCAGCGTGATCCGGCCACAGTTCAATGATCATATGGGGTATCAAGTGAAATATCTGACTGCATTGAAGACTTTTTGGTAGGGAGGACGCAGGATGTTATCTTGGATGGAGAGTCACCGTCAGATGTTGAAGCAGCTTTGGGTGTGCCTCAGGGAACTGTGTTCGGACCCTTGCTGTTCATACTGTATATTAATGACCTTGCAGACAATAAAAGTCAGATCAGGCTTTTTGTAGATGTTGCAGTTATCTATGATGAAGTACTATCTGAAAGGAGCTGCATAAATATGCAGTCAGATGTTGAAGAGATTTCAAAGTGGTACAGAGATTGGCAAGCTCCTTCATATATTCGGAAATGTAAAATTTTGCACTTCAGAAAACGAAAAAACATTCTTCCTAAGACTATAATATCAGTAAGTGTGTTAGAGTCGGCCAAATCACACAAATACCTGGTTGTCTTCGTAGGGATGTGAAATGGAAAGATCTCAAAGGTTAAGTTGTGGTAAAGCAGGTAGTAGAGATCTGTTTTTCGGTAGAATACTCGGGAAAGGTAATCAATTTACCAAAGAGATGATCGAGTGTATGGGACCCATACCGAACAGGACTAACAGTGAAACTTGAATGTATACAGAGAAGGGCAGCACGAATGGTCACAGGTTTGAGGGACAATGTCACAGAGATACTGAAGGAACTGAATTGGAAGATTCTTGGAGATAGATGTAAACTATCTCGAGAAAGTCTATTATCAAAGTTTAAAGAACCAACATTAAATGATTACCTTACGAATATCCTTACGAATCACCTACATAGCGGTAGCATAGGGATTGTGAAGACAAGATTAGAATAATTACTGCATCACAGAGGCTTTCAGACGATCATTCTTCCCGTGCTGTATACGTGAATGCAACAGGGAGGAATCCTAATAACTGGTACAGTGGGCTGTACCCTCAGCCATGCACCTCGCAGTGGTTTGCAGAGTACAGATGTACGCGTACAAGGGAAGCAGGTGTTCCTTATTAATGTTCGTGTAGTCCATAGTTGTCATGCTGCCTTCAGTTACCACACTACTGGCCATTAAAATTGCTACACCACGAAGTTGACGAGCTACATACGCGAAATTTAACCGACAGGAAGAAGATGCTGTGATACGCAAATGATTAGCTTTTCAGACATTTCACAGAAGGTTGGCGCCGGTGGCGACACCTGCAACGTGCTGACATGAGGAAAGTTTCCAACCGATTACTCATACACAAACAGCACTTGACTGGCGTTGCCTGGTGAAACGTAGTTGTGATGCCTCGTGTAAGGAGGAGAAATGCGTACCATCACGTTTCCGACTTCGATAAAGATCGGATTTTAGCCTATCACGATTGCGGTTTATCGTATCGCGACATTGCTGCTCGCGTTGGTCGAGATCCAATGACTGTTAGCAGAATATGGAATCGGTGGGTTCAGGAGGGTAATACGGAACGCCGTGCTGGATCCCAACGGCCTCGTATCACTAGCAGTCGAGATGACAGGCATCTTATCAGTTTAGCTGTAACGGATCGTGCAGCCACGTCTCGATCCCTGAGTCAACAGATGGGGGTTTGCAAGACAACAACCATCTGCACGAACAGTTCGACATCGTTTGCAGCAGCACGGACTATCAGCTCGGAGACCACGGCTGCGGTTACCCTTGACGCTGCATCACAGACAGGAGCGCCTGCGACGGTGTACTCAACGACGAACCTGGGTGTACGAATGGCAAAACGTCACTTTTTCGGATGAATCCAGGTTCTGTTTACAGCATCACGATGGTCGCATCCGTGTTTGGCGATATCGCGATTAACGCACATTGGAAGCGTGTATTCGTCATCGCCATACTGGCGTATCACCCGGCGTGATGGTATGGGGTTCCATTGGTTACACGTCTCAGTCACCTCTTGTTCGCATTGACGGCACTTTGAACAGTGGACGTTACATTTCAGATGTTTCACGACCCGTGGCTCTACCCTTCATTCGATCCCTTTGAAACCCTACATTTCAGCAGGATAATGCACGACCGCATGTTGCAGGTCCTGTACGGGCCTTTCTGGATACAGAAAATGTTCGACTGCTGCCCTGGCCAGCACATTCTCCAGATCTCTCACCAATTGAAAACGTCTGGTCAATGGTGGCCGAGCAACTGGCTTGTCACAATAAGCCAGTCACTACTCTTGATGAACTGTGGTATCGTGTTGAAGCTGCATGGGCAGCTGTATATGTACACGCCATCCAAGCTCTGACTCAATGCCCAGGCGTATCAAGGGCGTTATTACGGTTAAAGGTGGTTGTTCTGGGTACTGATTTCTCAGGATCTATACACCCAAACTGCGTGAAAATGTAATCACATGTCAGTTCTAGTATAATATATTTGTCCAATGAATACCCGTTTATCATCTGCATTTCTTCTTGGTGCAGCAATTTTAATGGTGAGTAGTGTAACGCAGATTCCTAGAAGACCCAGCGAATATTTCCCACGGCATAAAGCTCCCTCCAATGCCTGCGTCCGTGCTGTTGTGCTGGTTTCGAGGAACCACTCACCATGCACGACCATCGACCTGAAACGCGATTCAGCTGACCAATATTCATTTATCCACGGTGCAGTCTCAATGATCCCTTGCCCAAAGCAGTCGTAACACGGGAGAATGTCGGAGTTGTCTGATGTGGAGCCGTATCTTCAGAAGTGGTGTGCCCACATCAGAACTGTACCCTGTCGTGATACCTGACACACATCGCCAACCTATCTCGCTTTACATAAGTAGGAAAGCCTCCAACCTTCGCGTTGTGTAATAAGGTGTGAATATCTACATCTACATTTATACTCCGCAAGCCACCCAACGGTGTGTGGCGGAGGCCACTTTCCGTGCCACTGTCATTACCTCCCTTTCCTGTTCCAGTCGCGTATGGTTCGCGGGAAGAACGACTGCCGGAAAGCCTCCGTGTTCGCTCGAATCTCTCTAATTTTACATTCGTGATCTCCTCGGGAGGTATAACTAGGGGGGAAGCAATATATTCGATACCTCATCCAGAAACGCACACTCTCGAAACCTGGACAGCAAGCTACACCGCGATGCAGAGCGCCTCTCTTGCAGAGTCTGCCACTCGAGTTTGCTAAACATCTCCGTAACGCTATCACGCTTACCAAATAACCCTGTGACGAAACGCGCCGCTCTTCTTTGGATCTTCTCTATCTTCTCTGTCAACCCGACCTGGTACGGATCCCACACTGATGAGGAATACTGAAGTATAGGTCCAAAGAGTGTTTTGTAAGCCACCTCCTTTGTTGATGGACTACATTTTCTAAGGACTCTCCCAATGAATCTCAACCTTGCCAACAATTAATTTTATATGTTCATTCCACACGTTGTCACCACCATCCTTTACCGCTTTCCATAGATGCTCACGACAGTAGCGTGCAAACAACCAGCCAGCTAGGCCGTATCCGATATGGTGGTTTTTAGGCACCAAGGCCATAACAATCTGTTGTCAGTCAAAAGTCACTTATTTCAAAGGACTTCTGATGATATTAGAACAAATAAGCCCTCGGTCACAAATATTAAGTCAAAATTGACCAGGTTTCGACGCTACTATGAGTGTCGTCTTCAGAATTAGACTAAGGGTTGCAACCATTGCTCACTAAAGTACGACGAGCAGCCCTTAGCGGCTCGCCGTCTTTCTTACAACTATTCATGACGTCGCCTTTCCGGCTTTGATCTTTTTTAATATGTGACTTGTAAGTACTGCAGCTTTTTCCAGTTAGTACAAACTTTAGTTTTATTAATGTATTATATACTTAATATGTTTTAGAACAGTTAGTCTAATTCTGAAGACGACGCTCATAGTAGAGTCGAAACCTGGTCAATTTTCACTGAACCTTAGCAGCTATGTTCAAAGGACTTCTGATGAATTTGCTGCACTTGTCGTCTCTAGAATGATTCCCCATTTGTCTCAGCTTCGCTTATACACTTAAGTTACCACATCACATACCCTACGCCGCCAGCGGGGAGGGGGGGGGGGGGGTGTCAGTGGGGTAGGGTTGTTCGTGGGAGGAGACCAAACTGCGAGGTCATCAGTCTCATCGGATTAGGTAAGGACGTCGGCCGTGCCCTTTCAAAGAAACCATCCCGGCATTTGCCTGGAGTGATTTAGGGAAATCGTGGAAAACCTAAATCAGGATTGCCGGATGCGGGATTGAACCGTCGTCCTCCCGAATGCGAGTCCAGTGTCTAAGCACTGCGCCACCCCGCTCGTTCACCAGCCGGTATTCGACTTTTTTGGTGGGCAGTAGTCATAATAAAGGGCCCGGCAGGGAGGCGTAACGTTTGAGTCCGCCATAACTTAAGTTGTGGGAGCGACTAGCGCATGCGCAGTACTTAACATAGTTTCGTTATTAGTTGAATTTCAGTGGACAATAAGCCTTGGTCACTTGAACAACACGACTTTGTGTACGACACGTTTGTTGCAACCGGTCATTCGGTGGCGCAGATGCAGCGAAGATTTCGCACTGAGTTCAGTGTGGGTAGACACGATGCTATGCCATCTCGCTCAACAATAATAAAGTGGTTCAACAACTTCAGGACGACAGAAACGGTGAGACCTGGAACGGCTCGGAGAATTATCGTCGCATTCGCTCAAAAGCATGGGCCTTTCAAAAATGGCTCTAAGAAATATGGGACCTAACATCTGAGGTCATCAGTCCCCTAGACTTACAAATCTAACCAACCTAAGGGCATCACACACATCCATGCCCGAGGCAGGATTCGAACCTGCGACCGTAGCGGTCGCTCGGCTCCAGACTGTAGCGCCCAGAACCGCACGGCCACTCCGGCCGGCCTGTCGATAGTTAATCAATGGAGTTTTAGCATTAGTATCCTCAAGCTAAATAAATTATGCAGTGGCAGATCATGCTAAATTTTGCCAGTGTGCTACAATGTGGTGGCCTGTAGCCTTTTGACTTACATGGGTAGTAATCGTAATTGAACTGAATATATTAATTTTATGTATGTATACTGAACTGTTTAAATATATTTAAAATTTTATTATTAATCATGTAACATTGTGAGGAATAAAATAAACTGGAAAAAATATGATGGTAGCAATGGGAATCGAACTCAAGCCAATGAAATGCGTGCCAGTCAGTCCAATTCATCGCTCGGGTACAGTGTCGTTACGTCAACTGCTCTTCAAAAATCCTTCATCCTCTGTGAACACACATTACGATACACGCACTTTCAAAGAAAAATACTGATCCACCGCTGTGGGAAACTTACCAATCGTAGTGTCGCAAGGAATGACGCCACATCAAAGCATGCGCAATCGGAAACAGACAGCTGTGACCCTTCTCTGACTTCATCATAACGCAGTTGACCGTCATTTCGGCACTTGATACTGGTTTCTACGTATCACGGAGGGATTGCAACAAAACATGTTTTTCGTCCATTTCATTTGCATACCACCATGCATCGAAAGAGAAATGGCGTAATTTTAGTGCGATTTCTGGCTCACATTCTAGCAGAAGCGGCGTAATTTTAGTGCGATATCTACAGTGCACTGTAGCATAGTAGCACACCATGAACCCCCCCCCCCCTTCACTGAATTTATGAGAGGCACATGAAGATGTACGTGTCTTACAGATTCTTGCCACTGTCCCACATAGTAGGAGGAGGATATTATGCTTTTCATACCCATATCCTTACTGTAGATTATTTCCCAGCAGAAGTACTAAAGGCGAAGCACTAGCTCAAGTGTTTATTGAACCAATGTCACAGAATTTTGATCTCACTGGCTTATTTTACAGTACTTTAGTTTCAGTTGTTCAAATATTTTACACGGAGCTCAAGACACGAAAACTCATATTTTTCCCTCCGCAGTTTGTCCACTTTCTTGAATAATTATTTCTTCGTCCATGCAGAGCAAAGTACTCACATTGAAAGGTGCCCGTTCGCTCACCACTTTCGGTTCCTTATAGTATGTAGGGTGTATCAGAAAGAATTACGGAATTTAAAAATAATCATAACTACTATGTAACTTGAGATATGTGCGTGAACAACATAGTGTTGGAAGGAGCTAACTCTTGAGTTTTACATGGTTCTCGCTAGGTAGCAGCAGCGTGCGCCCGCTTCAGTTCTAGTATAAATTGTGTTGGGACAACAGAAAGCGTTTTGTGTTATACGTTTTGCGCAGTGCGGGTCAGTAATAACCGTTCAAAGTGACTTGCGTACTAGGTATGGTGTGGATCCTCCTACAGAACAGAGCATTAGACGATGGCACGAATAATTCCGAGAAACAGGTTGTTTGTGTAAAGGCAAATCGCCGGGCCGTCCCCGAGTGTCGAACGCATCCGCCAGTTTCACAAGGAGTCCGCAGAAATTCGTTCGCCATGCAGCTCGACAGCTCAACATGCCCCCGATGTCTGTCTGGCGTGTGTTGCGTCGATGTTCACACGCGAAACCATACAAAATTCAGCTACTGCAAGCTCTTCGTCGTGCTGACAAACAACAACGAGTGTAGCTCCGTAATTTCGTTCTTGGCAAGATGGAGGATGACAGTTTTTTCCACGCTTAGTGTTTAGTGACGAGACAACATTCCATTTAAGTGGAAAGGTAAACCATCGTAATATGAGAATATGAGGTACGTAACAACCTCATGATGGTGTATAACATGAGGGGGACTCCAAAAATATAGTGTGTTCTGAGCAGTTTCTCGGGAGAAGGTGTACGGTCCATTTTTCTTTGCCGAAAACACTCTTAAAGGAAGCACACATCTCGATATGCTTGAGAACATTATTTTCCCACAGTTTGATTCGAACGACTTCATTTACCAACAGGATAGCGTCCCCTTGACTGTTCAGAGATGTCACTAAAAGCGCCCAAAGATGTAAACATCCATGCATGAGCAGCGCCTATTAGATGGAGGGGGTCCGACAGACGATCAGTTCCAGTCACTCCATCAGGAAGGAGGTACGCGGCTGGCGTTGTCTGTAGTTCCACCATGGCTGGACGGTCAATACCGCGGTTCGATCGCGTCCGCATTGTTACTTACAAGGGAACCTCCCCATCGCACCCCCCTCAGAATTAGTTATTAGTTGGCACAGTGGATAGGCCTTGATAAACTGAACACAGATCAATTGAGAAAACAGGAAGAAGTTGTGTGGAACTATGAAAAAAATAAGCAAAATATACAAACTGAGTAGTTCATACGAAGAAAGGCAACTTCAAGGATAACCTTACCTCAGGAGCGTCGTGGTAATGTGGTTAGCGTGAGCAGCTGCGGAACGAGAGGTCCTGGGTTCAAGTCTACCCGCAAGTGAAACATTTAATTTTCTAATTTTTTGGGAGTGATTATCACATCTACAAGAAAACCTAAATCGGTAGAAGGTAGAACAATGTTTTTACCCATTCGCCAAGTGTACAAGTTAGGTGGGTCGACAACATATTCCTGTCATGTGACGCACATGCTGTCACCAGTGTCGTATAGAATATATCAGACGTGTTTTCCTGTGGAGGAATCGGTTGACCTATGACCTTGCGATCAAATGTTTTCGGTTCCCATTGGAGAGGCACGTCCTTTCCTCTACTAATCGCACGGTTTTGCGGTGCGGTCGCAAAACACAGACACTAAACTTATTACAGTGAACAGAGACGTCAATAAACGAACGGACAGATCATAACTTTGCGAAAATAAAGTAAGTAAACTTTTCACTCGAGGGAAGACTTGAACCAAGCATCTCTCGTTCCGCACCTGCTCACGCTAACCACGGGACCACTGCGCACCTGAGCTTACGTTCTCCTTGATGTTGCCTATCTTGCCCATGGACTCTTCAGTTCGTATATTTTGCTTATTTTTTTCATAGTTCCACACAACTTCTTCCTGTTTTTTCAGTTGATCTGTGTTCAGTTTTTCAAGGCCTATCCACTGTGCCAACTTATAACTAAATCTGAGGTGGGTGCGATGGGGAGGTTCCCTTGTTAGTGCCAGGAAGGGCTCTCAACAAGGGAAGTGTCCAGGCGTCTCGGAATGAACCAAAGCGATGTTGTTCGGACATGGAGGAGATACACAGAGACAGGAACTGTCTATGTCCTGCCTCGCTCAGGCCGCCCAAGGGTTACTACTGTAGTGGATGACCGCTACTTAAGGATTAGGGCTAGGAGGAACCCTGACAGCAACGCCACCATGTTGAATAATGCTTTTTGTGCAGCCACAGGACTTCGGCTCAAACTGGGGTTGCACGATGCGCTACTCCACTCCCAACGTCCATGCCGAGGTCTATCTTTGCAACCACGACACCATGCAGCGCGGTACAGATGGGCCCAACAACATGCCGAATGGACCGTTCAGGGTTGGCATCACTTTCTCTTCACCGATGAATGTCGCGAACACCTTCGACAATCGCCGGAGGCGTGTTTGGAGGCAACCCGGTCAGGCTGAATGCCTTAGAAACACTGTCCAACGAGTGCAGCAACGTGTGGAGGTTTCCTGCTGTTTTGAGGTGGCCTTATCTGGGGCCGATGTACGCTTCTGGTGGTCATGGAAGGCGCCGTAACGGCTGTACGATATGTGAATACCATCCTCCAGCCGATAGCGGAATCATATCGGCAGCGTATTGGAGAGGCATTCGTCTTCATGGACAACAATTCGCGCTCCCATCGCGCAAATCTTGTGAATGAGTTCCTCCCTGGATAACGACATCGCTCGACTAGAGTGGCCAGCACGCTGTCCAGACAGCAACCCTATAGAACATGCCTGGGATAGATTGAAAAAGGCTGTTTATGGACGACGTGACCCACCAACCACTCTTGAGGGATCTACGCCGAATTTCCGTTCAGTAGTGGTACAATCTGGACCAACAGTACCTTGATGAACTTGTGGATAGTATGCCACGACGAATAGAGGCATGCATCGATGCAAGAGGATGTGCTACTGGGTATTAGAGGTACCGGTGTGTACAGCAATCTGCACCACCAGCTCTGAAGGTCTCGCTGTATGGTGGTACAAGATGCAATGTGTGGTTTTCATGAGCAATAAAAATGCCGGAAATGGTGTTTATGTTGACCTCTTTTCCAATTGTCTGTACCGGTTCCAAAACTCTCGGAACCGAGGTGATGCAAAACTTTTTTTTTATGTGTGTAGTATTTATTCGTGCCAACGGCCTTGCCGAATTGGTAACACCGGTTCCCGTCAATCACCGAAGTTAAGCGATGTCGGGCTGGGCTACCGCTTGGATGGGTGACCATCCGATGTGCCGAGCGCTGGTGGCAAGCGCGGTACACTCAGCCCTTGTGAGGCAAACTGAGGAGCTACCCCATTGAGAAGTAGTGGCTCCGGTCTCGGAAACTGATATACGGCCGGGAGAGCGGTGTGCTGACCTCATGCCCCTCCATACCCGCATCCAGTGACGCCTGTGGGATGACACGGCGGCCGGTCGGTACCGTTGGGCCTTCTGGCCTGTTCGGAAGGAGTTTTTTAGTTTTTTTTAGTAATATTTATTAGTGGTAATAAAAACTTTCAAGCGATCTGCAACCTATGGCAATATTATGCGCAACCAACTCGCTCACTTGTTTTAGATCCGTCAATGTATTTACACTGAGGTGGCAGAAGCCATAGGATGGCAATATGCGTATGGTGTGCGTACTGTAAGACCTTCAGTACACACACCATCAGATTATTTGACTTGTCGCTGTAACGAAGTAGGCGAGTGTCAGCAATGTGTCTCATGGTCTTATCGTGGCGTGTTTATCTTCTGCTGTTAGGTCAGACGATAGAAATGCCACTTGCACGCTTCGAGTAGGAGATTGACGGTGACCAACTTTAAAACAGAGCTTGATTAATCTTCACACACATTTATTAAAATAATAAAAAGGCATAGATATTACGTAACTTGATTCTGGATGCTGTTTCCAATTGACAATCTGAAGTTCCTTTGGTATTGGTACGTTAATCTTATTCTCACATATATCTCTGATACTTGACAAAAGTGTCTATAGATTTCTCTTCATGGCTATGTACTGGAATATGGTAATCTTATTAGGCGCAGACTGAAACTTGACTATAGACTAGTACAGACAAATGTAGAACTTGTGCAGACTGGTACAGACTAAGGGAGACTGGTACAGACTGGTGCATACAAATGCAGACTGACTAATCGGAGGTCTGTACACTCGTTATAATACCTCGCGCATTCATGCATCACTGCGCGAGTGTGATCCGCGAGGAGCAAAGGTTCTACGTTAGCAGCAATCTCATTGGCTGCGTTACATATTAATACGCGGATCGGCGGAAGCAGAATTTGGTCCGTCTGTATGGCAGCGCCATCTCGTAGTGCGGAGACGGACGAGCGGTGCGCCTGCGCTGTTGTGCATAGCGGGGCGCGCTCTAGTGGGAGAGTTGTGTATGCGCTGACTACGTAGAACTGTGTACACAACAGTGCGGATCGCGGTGGAATGGCGTACATCAGGTACAAAGAGTAGTGCGTTGGTGGAGCTATCACTTGTACTCACGTGACCCATGTGAAGAGGCGAGCGACGTGATTATGGCTGCACTACGGGAATTAACAGACTGTGAACGCAGATTGGTAGTTGGAGACAGACGAATGGGACATTCCATTTCGGAAATCGTTAGAGAATATTCCGAGATCCACAGTGTCAATAGTGTGCCGAGGATACCAGATTTCAGGCATTACCTCTTAAAATGGACAGTGGCCGACAGCCTTCGCTTAACGACCGAGAGCAACTGCGTTTGCGTAGAGGTGTCGGTGCTAACAGACAAGCAACACTGAGCGAAATACCGCCAGAATTCAAAGTGTGACGTACAACCAACGTATCCGTAAGCACAGTGTGGCGAAATTTAGCGTTAATGGACTGTGGCAGTATACGACTGACGTGAGTGCCTTTGCTAACGGCACGACATCGCCTGCAGCGCCTCGCTTGGGCTCGTGACTATGTATGTTGGACCCTGGACGGCTGGGAAACTTAACTGATCAGATGAGTCCCGGTTCCAGTTGCTAAGAACTGATGGTAGAGTTCGAGTGTGGTGCAGACCCCACGTAGCCATGGACTCACGTCGTTAACAAAGCACTGTGCAAGCTGGTGATGGCTCCATAATGGTGTGGGCTGCGTTTACTTGGAGTCGACTGGCTATACTGGGTGTTACAAAAAGGTACGGCCAAACTTTCAGGAAACATTCCTCACACACAAACAAAGAAAAGATGTTATGTGGACATGTGTCCGGAAACGCTTACTTTCCATGTTAGAGCTCATTTTAGTTTCGTCAGTACGTAATGTAGTTCCTCGATTCACCGCCAGTTGGCCCAATTGAAGGAAGGTAATGTTGACTTCCGTGCTTGTGTTGACATGGGACTCGTTGCTCTACAGTACTAGCATGAAGTACATCAGTACGTAGCATCAACAAGTTAGTGTTCATCACGAACGTGGTTTTGCAGTCAGTGCAATGTTTACAAATGCGGAGTTGGCAGATGCCCATTTGATGTATGGATTAGCACGGGGCAATAGCCGTGGCGCGGTACGTTTGTATCGAGACAGATTTCCAGAACGAAGGTGTCCCGACAGGAAGACGTTCGAAGCAATTGACCGGCGTCTTAGGGAGCAAGGAACATTCCAGCCTATGACTCGCGACTGGGGAAGACCCAGAACGACGAGGACACCTGCAATGGACGAGCAATTCTTCGTGCAGTTGACGATAACCCTAATGTCAGCGTCAGAGAAGCTGCTGCTGTACAAGGTAACGTTCACCACGTCACTGTACGGAGAGTGCTACGGGAGAAGCAGTTGTTTCCGTACCACGTACAGTGTGTGCAGGCACTATCAGCAGCTGATTGGCCTCCACGGGTACACTTCTGCGAACGGTTCAGCCGACAATGTGTCAATCCTCATTTCAGTGCAAATGTTCTCTTTACGGATGAGGCTTCATTCCAACGTGATCAAATTGTAAATTTTCACAATCAACATGTGTGGGCTGACGAGAATCCGCACGCAATTGTGCAATCACGTCATCAACACAGATTTACTGTGAACGTTTGGGCAGGCATTGTTGGTGATGTCTCGATTTGGCCCCATGTTCTTCCACCTACGCTCGATAGAGCATGTTATCATGATTTCATTCGGGATACTCTACCTGCGCTGCTGGAACATGGGCCTATACAAGTACGACACAACATGTGGTTCATGCACGATGGAGCTCCTGCACATTTCAGTGGAAGTGTTCGTACGCTTCTCAACAACAGATTCGGTGACTGACGGATTGGTAGAGGCGGACCAATTCCATGACCTCCACGCTCTCCTGACCTCAACCCTCTTGACTTTCATTTATGGGGGCATTTGAAAGCTCTTGTCTACGCAACCCCGGTACCAAATGTAGAGACTCTTCCTGCACGTATTGTGGACGGCTGTGATACAATACGCCATTCTCCAGGGCTGCATCAGCGCATCAGGGATTCCATGCGACGGAGGGTGGATGCATGTATCCTCGCTAACGGAGGACATTTTGAACATTTCCTGTAACAAAGTGTTTGAAGTCACGCTGGTACGTTCTGTTGGTGTGTGTTTCCATTCCATGATTAATGTGATTTGAAGAGAAGTAATAAAATGAGCTCTAACATGGAAAGTAAGCGTTTCCGGACACATGTCCACATAACATATTTTCTTTCGTTGTGTGTTAGGAATGTTTCCTGAAAGTTTGGCCGTACCTTTTTTAATACCCTGTATATACTTTCACTAACGAAATATTAAATGGTCTGGGTAACCGGAAGTCTTGGAATTTTTTGTGATCTATCAAAGGCTTATGATTGTGTAAATCATGGAATACTTCTAGATAAGCTCAAGTACTGTGGTATGAATGGGACAGTGCTCAAATGGTTTAAATCATACCTAACTGAAAGAGTGCAGAAAGTTGAAATAAGCAGTTCACATAATATGCAAAAAACTGGTGATTTCTCAAACTTGGGAACAATCAAGAACGGGGTGCCGCAAGATTTGGTCTTGGGTCCTCTGCTGTTCTTAATATATATTAATGACTTGCCATTCTATATTCACCAAGAGGCAAAGCTGGTACTTTTTGCCGATGATACAAGTATAGCTATGACACCCAACAGACAAGAATTAACTGGTGAAATTGTAAACATGTTTTTCAGAAAATCATTAAGTGGTTCTCTGCAAATGGGCTCTCATTACACTTTGACAAAACACGGTACATACAGTTCCACACAGTAAATGGAATGACACCATTAATAAATATAGATTTCTATCAGAAATCAGTAGCTAAGGTAAAATATTCAAAATTTCTAGGTGTATGCTTTGATGAGGGGTTGAACTGGAAAAAACACACTGAGGATCTGCTGAAACGTTTGAGTTCAGCTACTTATGCTATTAGGGTCGTTGCAAATTTTGGCGATATACATCTCAGTAAATTAGATTACCACGCCTATTTTCATTCTCTGCTTTCGTATGGCATCATATTCTGGGGTAACTCATTATTAAGTAAAAGAGTGTTCATTGCAGAAAAGCGTGTAATCAGAATAATTGCTGGAGCTCATCCAAGATCATCCTGCAGACATTTAAAGAGCTAGGGATCTTCACTGTAGCCTTATGAAATTTGTTATTAAGAATCCGAACGAAATCAAAAGTAATAGCAGTGTACATGGCTACAACACTAGGGGAAAGGATGATCTTCACTACTCAAGGTTAAATGTAAGTTTGGCTCAGAAGGGGGTAAATTATGCTGCCACAAAAGTCTTTGGTCACTTACCTAATAGCATCAAAAGTCTGACAGATAGCCAAATAGCATTTAAAAGGAAATTAAAAGAATTTCTTAATGGCAACTCCTCCTACTCATTAGATGAAGTTTTGGATATAGTAAGTAATTTCCCCAATCCCCACAAAAAATATTAAGTGTCATGTAATATTTTGTGTAATGTAATATCTTGTATAGACACCATTTATTAACCTGACACGTTCCACATCATTCATAATCGATGGAACAAGTACTAATCTAATCATCTGGTCCACCTGACCTGATCATTGACTGGACATGGCTACGTTCGGCTACTTGGAGACCATTTGCAGCCATTCACGGACTTCGTGTTCCCAAACAACGATGGAATTTTTATGGACGACAATGCGTTATGTCACCGAGCCACAATTGTTCACAATTGGCTTGAAGAACCTTTTGGGCGGTTCGAGAAAATGATTTGCGCACCCAGATCGCCCGACACGAATCCTATCGAATATTTATGGAACATAATCTAGAGGTCCGTTCGTACACAAAATCCTGCACTGGCAGCATTGTCCCAGTTAATGGACGGTTATAGAGGCGGCATGGCTTAGTGCCTCTACATGGGGCTTGCGACGACTTGTGGAGTTCATGCCACGTCGAGTTGGTGCAATATGCCGAGAAAAAGAGGGTCCGATCCGATATTGGGAGGTGTACCATGACTTGTCACTACAGTGAAAAATACGCAACCAACTTCCTCATTTGCTTTAGATCTGTCAGCATAAATATATGGAAAAAATCAAGCCATTTACTTCCCAGGTGATTTATCACATCACTGCTTACGTTGAACTCGTGACCTATTGTCTCAGGTAGGTAAAAACTTCAGGTTTCAGATCGTTGTCTCATATTCGTTACTGAACATTGGTAAAATTCGGCCGTGTACAGAAAACTACAGAAGATTTCTGTATGCAGCAAACTGGAACTGTTCTCCAGGGACAGTTTAGATAGTAGATGAGCGGCATTCTTCATCCATAAGCAATACTGTTCCAGACCGATAGACGCAGTACAGGGTGAAAAGTATTTAAACCGACAAACTCTGGGAGATTGTAGGGGACATCAAAACAAATATTTTTCCCTAATGTCATTTTTTCCTATGAGGGTTATTTAAACTGGTGGAGGCCGTATTACGCTCTTCAGTTGTTAGAGGCCGTGTTACAGTCTTCAGTTGTTAGAGGGCGTATTACGCTCTTCAGTTGTAGGCAACTGCTGTCCACCGGCCGGTGTGGCCGTGCGGTTCTAGGCGCTTCGGTTTGGAACCGGGTGACCGCTACGGTCGCAGGTTCGAATCCTGTGATGTCCTTACGTTAGTTAGGTTTAAGTAGTTGTAAGTTCTAGGGGACTGATGACCTCAGTTGTTGAGTCCCATAGTGCTCAGAGCCATTTGATCCATTTTGAACTGCTGTCCACCAGTGTAGTGGTGCACTGTTTATTAATGGAGCGACACACCTGGAGTGAGTACACTGATATGGTTGCGGCGTACTATGTAGCGCATCACAACGGACGAGCTGCACAGCGGGTTTATCAACAACAATATCCTAATCGCCGTATCCCGCATCATACGACCTTTGCTGCTGTGTGCCAACGTCTGCGTGACACCGGGTCATTTAGCAGATTACCTGGACAGGGACGCCGTCGCACGGTAAGAACACTGCAATTTGAGGAAGCTGTCTTGCAGCATGTGGAGCGGGATCCTTCAACCAGCACTCGTGCAATTGCAGGTAACATAGAGACGAATCAAATGAACGTAAGAACAGTCCTTCGAGAGCAATTGTTACGTCCATATCAACCTGGAACTAGTTGATTATCCACCCAGAGCACAGTTTTCGCAGGGGTACCTGGAACAGTGTGAAATGCAACTACATTTCCCTCCTCTGTGTTGTTTATCGATGAAGCAACGTTCGGGCGTGATGGAGTCTTCAACATGCACAATTTGCTTGTCTGCAGTGAGGATAGCCCACATGCCACAGTTACTAGCGCTCATCAAGTGCGGTTCTTCGTTAATGTGTGGGTCGGTGTTGTTGGGGACTGTTTAATTGGGCCGTATCTGCTACCTAGGCCATTAAATGGCAGGCACTATTACAATTTTCTCGCCAGAGCATTGCCAGAATTGCTGGAAGACGTCCAGCTCCCTACAAGACAACTCATGTGGTTCCAACATGACGGGGCGCCGGCATTTCAGTCGTCGTGTGCGTCGATTCCTGGACCGACGGTTCCCAGAAACGTGGATTGGCAGAGGTGGTCCTGTACCGTGGCCTGCTCGATCCCCAGATATGTCCCCTCTGGACTTTCTTGTGTGGGGAGAGATGTGCAACCTTGTTTAAGCAACTCCTGTTGCATCAGAAGAGGATCTGGTTTCCCGGATAGTAGCAGCAGCAGGAACAATTCAGGATACTTTTGGGGTTTTTGCCCGTTTCAAACAGGACATGATCCGACGGTGTAATCTTTGTTTACCTGTCAATGGAGGAATTTTTGAAAATCTACTTAATTGAAATTAGGTTGTGTTAAAGTGTTATCTCTTGGTCATAAAAAATGGAAAAGTGTTTGTTGGTTTAATTAATTTGCCGCCAGAGAAATCATCCTCTAACGGTTTAAACACTCCTCATAGGAAAAAATGACATTAGGGGAAAATATTTGTTTTGATGTCCACTACAAGCTCCCAGAGTTTGTCGGTTTATAATATATATATATATATATATATATATATATATATATATATATATATATATATATATATATATATAATCCTGTATATGCAGGATGATTCACGAAGATATGCAAATATTTTAATATGTTATTTTACAGAATGAGATTTTCACTCTGCAGCGGAGTGTGAGCTGATATGAAACTTCCTGGCAGATTGAAACTGTGTGCCGGACCGAGACTCTAACTCGGGACCTTTGCCTTTCGCGGGCAAGTGCTCTACCAACTGAGCTACCGAAGCACGACACACGACCCGTCCTCGCAGCTTCAGTTCTGCCAGTACCTCGCCTACTACCTTCCAAACTTCACAGAAACTCTGAGCCGTGCTTGGGTAGCTCAATTGGTAGAGAACTTGCCTGCGAAAAGGCAAAGGTCCCGAGTTCGAGTCTCGGTCCAGCACACAGTTTTAATCTGCCACATAGTTTCATATCAGCTCACATTCCGCTGCAGAGTGAAAATCTCATTCTGGAAACATCCCCCAGGCTGTGGCTAAGCCATGTCTCCGCAATATTCTTTCTTCCAGGAGTGCTAGTTCTGCAAGTTTCATAGAAGAGCTTCTGTGAAGTTTGGAAGGTAGGAGACGAGGTACTGGCAGAAGTAAAGCTGTGAGGACCGGTCGTGGGTCGTGCTTGGGTAGCTCAGATGGTAGAGCACATGCCAACTAAAGGCAAAGGCCCCGTTATTCTACAAGTAAAACTAAAGAGAAAAGTTCATGTAAACAATGGTCCACATATGTTTAGTTACGGAACTACGGCTAATAAAAGATTTTGCTTGAAATTTAGCAACTTCGCTAATATGAAACCATCGCAAAACTGTACGAGATTAAAGTAAAGCACAATTTCATTTATTTTGTCGCTGTTGGTCCCAGACGTGTATATGCAGTTGCTTTCCAGAACATCCAGAGAAGCAAATATTATTATACAAGTAAATTTGTTTACTTTCCATTAAGAATAAAAAAACGATTATGTCATTATTGGCAACCGTTAGTGAGTTGTTTGAAACGAGGTAGTTTACTGTATTGTTCAATGAAAGATCATAATAAAAGTAGTGTATTTAAGTGAAACCACATACTAATTGTTGCAGTTTGTAGATCATTTGTGAAACAGGGATGCCTTTCAAATCTACGACAGAGGAATACGCCTATATGGTGTTTATTCATGGCAAATGTGATAGGAATGCTACGGCTGCAGTTAACGAATATCGTTATTTGGGCCAAGTAGTTAATAAATTAAAAATCTTACGGAATTTCGTCTTTGCTTCTCTACTGCAGATACCCGTCTAGGACATGTTTTACTAGATTCACAGCCGGCCGAAGTGGCCGTGCGGTTAAAGGCGCTACAGCCTGGAACCGCAAGGCCGCTACGGTCGCAGTTTCGAATCCTGCCTCGGGCATGGATGTTTGTGATGTCCTTAGGTTAGTTAGGTTTAAGTAGTTCTAAGTTCTAGGGGACTAATGACCTCAGCAGTTGAGTCCCATAGTGCTCAGAGCCATTTGAACCATTTTGAACTAGATTCACCCAATGAATAACAAAATAAATGGAAATCGTGCTTTAACCTTGTACAATTTTGCGATGGTTTCATGTTAGCGAAGTTGCTAAATTTCAGGCAAAATCTTTCATTAGCCGTAACTCCGTAAGTAAACACTTGCGAATCTATGTTTACATGAACTTTTTTCTATAGTTTTACTTGTAGAATAACACATTAAAATATTTGCATATCTTCGTGAATCACCTTGTAAAAAAAAAAAAAAAAAAAAAAAAAAAAAAAAAAAAAAAACACGCTGTCAGGTAAACAGGGCTCTAAAGTGAATACCTTAAGAGAGATGGGCAATTGTTCATCTTGGATGCCATGAAACATCTCTTCCACTGTAATCTCTTTGCTATTCATATTTTGGGAGGAGGTAGTATGTACCAAAGCAAGTAAAAATATCTAGCTAGCAAGGACTCTAAAATGCATACCTTAACAACTATGAGCACTTGGTCAGTAGAAAAGATGCAGTGAAAAAGTGCTCATAACTCCTAAGGTATGCATTTTAGAGTCCGCATTTACCGGGCTTTTTTTTCTTGTTTTGGTGAATACTTCCTTTTCCCAAAATACGGAAAGTAAAGATCTGTTTCATAGTATGTAAGATGAACAAGTGCTCATGCCGTTTGAAGTATTCGTTTTAGAGCCTATATTTACTAGATCTCTTTTACTTAATTCTGTCTAATGAACTTGTCTCTAAAGTTTGTCGGTGCTTTTTTGGAACACCCTGCATATGCAGACATCATCTGCAAATTTTAGTACATGAATACAGAGGCCAAATACGTTCTCCAGATCTGCTACAAATAGGGCATACATGACAAGACTAAGGGTAGTGTTCCTTTCAACACTGAGAAGGGTCCATATAAACTGTTGTGTGGCTTTCTAACGTAAGGAGTTCTACGGCTTAAACAATTTTAAAGAAAACGAGGACAAATAGTAGGCCACCTAGGTGTCTAACTTCTGCAAAAATAAGAAAAGTCAACAGAATCATACTCTCGCTTTTTTTGTGTGTGATGCTTATGTTTGTTGTTATCTATGAGGACTTGCTCAGACTATTTTCGATATATTGATGCAGTATATCTTTAGTAACCTCTTCGGTTGATCACTGTGACAAACTTAAATTTCTCGCGAGTCAGTTTGTTCTCGACCGATAGGATTGGTTCGCTGGTGAGGGACTAGTTTGAAGGCGGTTATTCTCGGTCAATGTTTGTCCGAATTTAGAGTGTTAAAGTCGAAGAGGCACTTTGTACTGCATTCTGATGATGGGAAGGAGCTGCTTATGTATAAAGGAGGTCCACGCTGCTGATCAGACATTGCAATGAATAAGGAAGAGGGCGAGACCAACTCAGTTTATTTACTGTGATGAACGGTAGTTTCACGTGGCGAGATTAGTTAAGGAATGTTTACTTCTAGTACTCCACAGGTAGGTGTCATGTGTTTCCGCCAAGTGTAATGGGTGCTCGTACGTTGCTATCACGAACCGTTTGGAAGCTGGTGATTGCATCGCATATTGCTTTACCCAACTCCATGCTGTTATAAATTCAAAGGTGTTAACCGCTCCTGAAGTGTAACATTAATTTTTCAAGGAATCGGGACTTCATACACTATGTGATCAAAAGTATCCCGACACCTGGCTGAAAATGACTTAGAAGTTCATGGCGCCCTCCATCAGTAACGCTGGAATTCAGTATGGTGTTGGCCCACCCTTAGCCTTGATGACTTCTTCCACTATCGCAGGCTGGAAGGTTTCTTGGGGAATGGCAGCCCATTCTTCACGGAGTGCTGCACTGAGGAGAGGTATCGATGTCGGTCGGTGACGCCTGGCACGAAGTCGGCGTTCCAAAACACGCCAAACATGTTCTATAGGATTCAGGTCAGGACTCTGTGCAGGCCAATCCATTACAGGGATGTTGTTATCGTGTAACCACTCCACCACAGACCGTGCATTACGAACAAGTGCTCGATCGTGTTGAAAGATGCAATCGCCATCCCCGAATTGCTCTTCAACACTGGGAAGCAAGAAGGTGCTTAACACATCAATGTAGGCCTGTGCTGTGATAGTACCACTCAAAAGAACAAGGGATGCGAGCCCCCTCCGCGAACAACACTACCACACCATAACACCACCGCCTCCGAATTTTACTGTCGCCTCTACACACGCTGGCAGATGACGTTCACCGGGCATTCGCCATGCCCACAGCCTGTCATCGGATCGCCACATTGTGTACCGTGATTCTTCACTCCACACAGCGTTTTTCCACTGTTCAATCGTCCAATGTTTACTCTCCTTACACCAAGCGAGGTGTCGTTTGGGACTTACCGTCGTGATGTGTGGCCTATGAGCAGCCGCTCGACTATGAAATCCAAGTTTTCTCACCTTCCGCCTGTCATAGTACTTTCAGTGGATCCTGGTGCAGTTTGGAATTGCTGTGTGATGGTCTGGATAGATGTCTATTACACATTACGACCCTCTTCAACTGTCGTCAGTCTCTGTCAACAGACGAGGACGGCCTGTAAGCTTTCTTGCCGTACGTGTCCCTTCACGTTTTCACTTCACGATAACATCGGAAACAGTGGACCTAGTGACGTTCAGGAGTGTAGAAATCTCGCGTGCAGACGTATGATACAAGTGACACCCAATCACCTGACCACGTTCGAAGTCCGTGAATTCCGCGGAGCGCCCCATTCTGGTCTCTCACGATGTCTAATGATTACTGAGGTCGCTGATACGGAGTACCTGGCGGTAGGTGGCAGAACAATGCACCTAATATGGAAAAATATGTTTCTGGCGGAGTTTCTTATGCTGTTGGTATCGCTTAAAAAGTTTCATCTTGAAATTCTAATTAAATTATCCCTACGGGGCTGTAAAGGTATTGTCTTGTACTTAAAGTGAACATATTTCTTGTTACACTCATTTATTACAAACTACCTTCATCGAAAACCATATCATTCCTTGTACTCAATCTACTTAAAAGTGCCACGCTGTCTGTCCGACGTCTTGTTGACTTACTTAAGTTAATAACGCGACTCATAGTAATTCTGACGAATGGCTACTCTATTGCAGAGCTGGTGCTGCTAATCATAGATAAGAGTAAATACGGTTTCTCGGCGTGCTTCGCAGGTTTCAGATGCTCACAGAAGGTAGGTCGTCGTGTGGTGTAAGACGCCGTGTTATATCGCCTCAGATAACCAGTGCAATGTCATATGCGAAGGGAACTGAGACTTTTGATGCTCTTTCTGGTAAGTAACTGTTTTCTAACTTCTGTATTTATGTCCACACAAACGGTGAGCCTGCCCCTCTCCACAGTTGAACGCTAAGCCATTGTCTAAGCCATTGTCCAACACATGGTTACTCTATTCCACTTACACAGTAGTACACTTGCGTCATACATGCAATATTGAAGCCGCGCGGGTCAGCCGCATGGTCTAAGTGCACCTTCCCACGGTTCGCGCAGCTTCCCCCATCGGAGGTTTGAGTCCACCCTCGCGCATGGGTATGTGTGTTGTCCTTAGCGTAAGTTAAAGTTAGGTTAAGTAGCGTGTAAGCCTAGGAACCGATGACCTCAGCAGATTAGTCCCATAGGAACTTACCACGACCACGACCACAACCACCTCCACCACATGCAATATTTAGATATGCAGGCCCTCATTTCTTTCCGTTGCCCTCAAAGTATGTCCCCACGACTATTTTCAAGTCTGACCGCGTTACTCACTTTGTTCTCTTGGGCATTAGGGGGTCAAAAATATGGATACACCAAAGCACAACACTCTACCACAACTAATACGGTGTAGAGAACCCGCTGACATTCGAAACAGGTTCCAGTCGTCTCGGCACGGATAAATACAGGTCCTGTATGGTTTACAGGGGAATCTTAAACCACACTTCCTACAAAAGCGCTTTTTTTGGGGTACAAAGCTGGCTTAGCTGTACCTCGTGGTGTTTGGATAATCATGAGGGATACATTTGTCATCTCCAGTGACGCTCCTGCAGCGTGCCGCTGACGTAATACGTTGCGTGTGGGTAATCGATTGGCTTTGTTTGTCTTCAGTAATCTGCTACAAATATTATTAGATCGTCGACCAGGGATGGTTAAGAGCGTTTGACAGTTCCTCTTCTGCCTGACACGGATTTGCTTCCACTTCGGCCATCATCAGTATGTCACTGTCTAATGTGTTTCGTCGTCCTGATCGATAGCAGTCGGAACCTTCAAAATTACCGGATCTGAACTTCGGCATTCACAAATGTCTAATGCACTTGTATAAACAACGCGAATATTTTTGGTAGCAGCTGTTGCGTTACGACAACCGTGAAACACAAAAAAACTTACGGCGCCGGATACGTACTTTCTTCCGGTATTTGGCTAGCCATTTCACCATAATCAGCATACACACACGCACACATATACACACACATAATGGCTCTGAGCACTATAGGAGTTTACATTTCAGGTCATCAGTCCACTAGAACTTAAACCTAACTAACCTAACGACATCACACGCATCCATGCCCGAGGCAGGATTCGAACCTGTACCGTTGCGGTCGCGCGGTTCCAGGCTGTAACGCCTAGAACCGCTCGGCCACTCCGGCCGGTTACACACACACACACACACACACACACACACACACACACACACACACACACACACACTGAGCGCCAAAGAAACTGATACAAGCATGCGTATCCAAATACAGAGATAAGTAAACAGGCTGAATACGGCGCTGCTGTCGGCAACTGCTATATAAGACAAGTGTCTCGCGCAGTTAGATCGGTTACCGCTGCTACAGTGGTAGGTTATCAAGACGTGAGTGAATTTGGTGATAGTCGGCGTGCGAGCTATGGGACACGGCGTCTCCGAGGTAGCGATGAAGGGATTTTCCTGTACGATCATTTCAGAAGTGTAACGTGAATATCATGAATCCGATAAAACATCAAATCTCCATCACTGTGGCAGGAAAATCATCCTGCAAGGAGGGGACCAACGACGACTGAACAGATTCGTTGAACGTGACAATAGTGCAGCCCTTCCACGAATTGCTGCAGATTTCAGTGCTGTGTCATTAACAAGTTTCAGTGTGCGAACCATTCAACGAAACATCATCGATATGCACAATGAGATTTTCACTCTGCAGCGGAATGTGCGCTGATATGAAACTTCCTGGCAGATTAAAACTGTGTGCCCGACCGAGACTCGAACTCGGGACCTTTGCCTTTCGCAGGCACACTCCGCTGCAGAGTGAAAATCTCATTCTGGAAACATCCCCCAGGCTGTGGCTAAGCCATGTCTCTGCTATATCCTTTCTTTCAGGAGTGCTAGTTCTGCAAGTTTCGCAGGAGAGCTTGTGTAAAGTTTGGAAGGTAGGAGACGGGGTACTGGCAGAAGTAAAGCTGTGAGGACCGGGCGTGAGTCGTGCTTCGGTAGCTCAGATGGTAGAGCACTTGCCCGCGAAAGGCAAAGGTCCCGAGTTCGAGTCTCGGTCGGGCACACAGTTTTAATCTGCTAGGAAATTTCATCATCGATATGAGCTTTCGCTACCGAAAGGCCATTCCTGTACCCTTGATGACTGCACAACAAAAAGCCTTATGCCTCGCCTGGGCCTGTCAACACCGACATTGGACTGTTGACTGGAAACATGTCGCCTGGTCGGACGAGTCGTTTCAAATTGTATTGAGTGGATGGACGTGTATGTGTATAGAGACAACCTCATGAATCGATGGACCCTGCATGTCAGCAGGGGACTCTTCAAGCTGGTGGAGGCTGCATAATGGTGCGCTGCATGTGCAGTTGCAGTTTGGTGGGATCCCTGATACGCCTAGACACAATTTTGACATGTGACACGTACGTAACCATCCTGTCTGATCACGTGCATCCATTTGTGTCCATTGTACATTCCGACGGACTTGGGCAATTCCAGCAGGACAACACGACAACCTGCACGTCCGGAATTGCTACAGAGTGGCTCCAGGAACAGTCTTCTGAATTTAATAACTTACACTGGCCACTAGACCCCCCAGGCATGAACATTAATCAATTCAGCATATCTAGGAAGCCTAGCAAAGTGCTGTTCTCCACCTCCTCGCACTCTTGTTGATTTATGGGCAGCCCTACAGGATTCATGGTGTCAGCTCCCTCTATCACTACTCCAGACATTAGTCGACTCCATACCACGTCGTGTAGCGGCACTTCTGCGTGCTCGCGGGGGCCCTACACGATATTAGGCAGGTGTAGCAGTTTTTTTGGCTCTTCAGTGTATTATGAAAATTGAAAGTGGAGGAGGGAAGAAGGTTGGTTTGGTTTGTGGGTGTAAGGGACCAGACAGCAACGGTCATCGGTCCTGGGAAGAAGGAGAAATAGATCTGATGTAGGAGAGCGCTAAGAGAAGTTTCGGCAATGGTGGGCTGCCACCTGTAACTACAGAAAGGGCGATGGGCGTAACGCCGGATTCGTTGACATCAGCACGACGCGGTACGGGCCTACTGGACAAGCAAATCAAAACTCAAGTGTTAACAGTCGGGACGAACCGCAATCTTTTCGGCCGTCGCGAAATAATGATAATAACATCATCTGGGATACTGTCCCAACCAGAACGGAAACCCCAGCAGCCACTGGCAATAAAACTACGGGAACCAGTGACATCAAAACCATGTAGCTCCGTGCCCACCAAAGATAAACAATGACCCACCGCCTACACAGCCGCATTACGGAATTGGACAGACACACAATGACGGGGATCCACAACACTGGGGCTCACATAACAGTCATGACGATCGGCCAATCGACGTCGCTGAGACACGGCCTCCGACTGAGACTGATCCCACAAACTAGAGGCCACGTCATTGAGCTCCCTGCTCACAGTCGTCAAAGGAGCAACTTCGGATGTTGCGTTACAACGACGGCACTGACATCCGACAATACAGGGTTATTACAAATGATTGAAGCGATTTCACAGCTCTACAATAACTTCATTATTTGAGATACTTTCACAATGCTTTGCACACACATACAAAAACTCAAAAAGTTTTTTTAGGCATTCACAAATATTCGATATGTGCCCCTTTAGTGATTCGGCAGACATCAAGCCGATAATCAAGTTCTTCTCACACTCGGCGCAGCATGTCCCCATCAATGAGTTCGAAAGTATCGTTGATGCGAGCTCGCAGTTCTGGCACGTTTCTTGGTAGAGGAGGTTTAAACACTGAATCTTTCACATAACCCCACAGAAAGAAATCGCATGGGATTAAGTCGGGAGAGCGTGGAGGCCATGACATGAATTGCTGATCATGATCTCCACCACGACCGATCCATCGGTTTTCCAATCTCCTGTTTAAGAAATGCCGAACATTACGATGGAAGTGCGGTGGAGCACCATCCTGTTGAAAGATGAAGTCGGCGCTGTCGGTCTCCAGTTGTGGCATGAGCCAATTTTCCAGCATGTCCAGATACACGTGTCCTGTAACCTTTTTTTCGCAGAAGAAAAAGGGGCTGTAAACTTTAAACCGTGAGATTGCACAAAACACGTTAACTTTTGGTGAATTGCGAATTTGCTGCACGAATGCGTGAGGATTCTCTACCGCCCAGATTCGCACATTGTGTCTGTTCACTTCACCATTAAGAAAAAATGTTGCTTCATCACTGAAAACAAGTTTCGCACTGAACGCATCCTCTTCCATGAGCTGTTGCAACCGCGCCGAAAATTCAAAGCGCTTGACTTTGTCATCGGGTGTCAGGGCTTGTAGCAATTGTAAACGGTAAGGCTTCTGTTTTAGCCTTTTCCGTAAGATTTTCCAAACCGTCGGCTGTGGTACGTTTAGCTCCCTGCTTGCTTTATTCCTCGACTTCCGCGGGCTACGCGTGAAACTTGCCCGCACGCGTTCAACCGTTTCTTCGCTCACTGCAGGCCGACCCGTTGATTTCCCCTTACAGAGGCATCCAGAAGCTTTAAACTGCGCATACCATCGCCGAATGGAGTTGGCAGTTGGTGGATCTTTGTTGAACGTCGTCCTGAAGTGTCGTTGCACTAATATGACTGACTGATGTGAGTGCATTTCAAGCACGACATACGCTTTCTCGGCTCCTGTCGCCATTTTGTCTCACTGCGCTCTCGAGCTCTCTGGCGGCAGAAACCTGAAGTGTCGCTTCAGCCGAACAAAACTTTATGAGTTTTTCTACGTATCTGCAGTGTGTCGTGACCATATGTCAATGAATGGAGCTACAGTGAATTTATGAAATCGCTTCAATCATTTGTAATAGCCCTGTAATTATCTAATGATTATGAAACCCATGGGGAACCACTTCAAATGAGCAACTTCGGCTGTTGAGGTACAACTACAACACTTACATCTGACAAGAATTATGTGAAGATTGTGAAACCTGCTGGGAACCCACCACACAAATCGTGCAGGCTACTGTCATGGTGGTGACGGGGGGAATACCCATTACGTATATTTAACAAAGGCCGTTCAATAAGTAATGCCCCACATTTAAAAACCCATTAATATACGTTGACAAACGTCCTTGTTGGTGCTTCACATCTGATGCTTGTTCTGAGCGCCAGTGAAGTTTCGAACCGTTCTGGCAGATGGCAGAGCCGTAGTACAGCGCCAGAACGGCGTCTACATGCGACTCACATTACAAGCAGAGTGCTGTTATTGAATTCTTGTGCGCAGAAAAAGAAACCGTGACGAACATCCGTAAACGTTTATGTGCAGTGTATAGTGATGCTGCAGTTGATAAGAGTACAGTTGGGCGATGGGTAAAGAAAGTTACAGCCTCAGGAAATGCAGAAACGCCGATTTTTTTTAGGCGATCTATTTAGCGACGAAGCGTCATTCACCAACAGCGGTAACGTAAACCGACATAATATGCACTATTGGGTAACGGAAAAACCACGATGGCTGCAACAAGTGGAACATCAGCGACCTTGGCCGGTTAATGTATGGTGTCGCATTATGGACGGAATCATAATTGGCCCCATTTTATCAATGGAAATCTAAATCGTGCAATATATGCCGATTTACTACGTAATGTTCTACCGATGTTACTACAAGATCTTTCACTGCATGAGAGAATGACGATGTAGTTCCAACACGATGGATGTCCGGTATAAAGCTCGCGTGCGGTTGAAGCTGTATTGAATAGCATATTTCGTGACAGGTGGATTGGTCGTCGAAGCCCCATACCGTGGCCCGCACGTTCATCAAATCTGCCGTACCCGGCTTCCTTTCTGTGGGGAAAGTTGAAGGATATTTGCTTTCGTGATCCACTGACAACACGCGTCAGCACATTGTCAATGCACGTACTAACAGTACGGACGGCGAACTACTCGCTGTTGAGAGGAATGTCGTTACACATATTGCCAAATGCATTGAAGTTGGCGGACAACATTTTGAGCATATATTGCATTAATGTGGTATTTACAGGTAATCTCGCTGTAACAGCATGCGTTCTCAGAAATGGTAAGTTCACAAAGGTTACATGTATCACATTGGAACAACCGAAATAAAATGTTCAAACGTACCTACGTTCTGTATTTTAATTTAAAAAACCTACCTGTTACCAACTGTTCGTCTAAAATTGTGAGCCATATGTTTGTGACTATTACAGCACCATCTATCACAAAGCGAAAAAAGTGGTCCAACTAAAACATTCATATCTCATTACCAACTACATGAATATGTAATAAAAAATGGGGGTTCCTATTAAAATAAAACACAGTTGATATCCGTTTGAACTATGGCAGCGCCATCTAGCGGGTAAACCATAGCGCCAGCTGTTTTCCCCCTTCAAGCTACACAAGTTTCGTTCTTTGCAGATTTTTCGGTTGACGCTTATTTTGCAAGATATTTGGCCCGGTCACGATCCATGGACCACCCTGTACTGTCGCCAAATTTTGACTCCTAACAATAAATACGGTCCGAGAACAAAAAGTGTGGGGTATTACTTATCGAACGACGCTGGTAGATACAGGTGCAAGTGTTAATGTACTAGCGAGTAATTTCTATTAATGGAATCTGAAATGAGTAACAAGGAAGCCCCTGAGTGCGAGGTCACAAAATGCCAACGATGTTTACAGCACTGGACGCCCCACGTATTGTCCACCAATCTATCACAGTACTGGCTGCTAATAACAAAATAGGGGCGGGACAGGAGAGATCCTGTGGTGTGCACAGCATGAGGCTAAGGAGGGTAGTTCAACTGCTTGGTGGACGAATAACTCACAACAGTGCTGAAGTTCCAGTGGTGTTGATACAAAACAGAGTAATGGCTACGATAAACAAAGCAAACATTGCGTTATGTCTACGACGACAGTCGCCTAAGTCGATATTTCGCCAGAAAGGAACCCAAGGTATTTCGCAGAGTGAGAGACTAGTGGCAGATGAAATATTAACATTTCTACAAGCTGAGTCAGTGAAATACACTACTGGCCATTAAAATTGCAACACCACGAAGATGACGTGCTACAGACGCGAAATTTAACCGACAGGAAGAAGATGTTGTGATATGCAAATGATTAGCTTTTCAGAGCATTCACACAAGGTTGGCGCCGGTGGCGACACCTACAACGTGGTGACATGAGGAAAGTTTCCGACCGATTTCTCATACACAAACAACAGTTTACCGACGTTGCCTGATAACACGTTGTTGTGATGCCTCGTGTAAGGAGGAGAAATGCGTACCATCACGTTTCCGATTTTGATAAAGGTCGGATTGTAGCCTATCGCGATTGCGGTTTATCCTATCGTGACATTGCTGCTCACGTCGGTCGAGATCCAATGACAGTTAGCAGAATATGGGCTCGGTGGGTTCAGGAGGGGAATACGGAACGACGTGCTGGATTCCAACGGCCTCGTGTCATTAGCAGTCGAGATGACAGGCATCTTATCCGCATGGCTGTAACGGATCGTGCAGCCTCGTCTCGATCCCTTAGTCAACAGATGAGGACGATTGCAAGACAACAACCATCTGAACGAACAGTTCGACGACGTTTGCAGCAGCGCGGACTGTCAGCTCGGAGACCGTGGCTGCGGTTGCCCTTGACGCTGCATCACAGACAGGAACGCGTGCGATGGTGTACTCGACGACGAACCTGGGTGCACGAATGGCAAAACGTCATTTTTTCGGATGAATTCAAGTGCTGTTTACAGCATCATGATGGTCGCATCCGTGTTTGGCGACATCGCGGTGAGCGCATATTGGAAGCGTGTATTCGTCATCGCCATACTGGCGTATCAGCCGGCGTGCTGGTAGGGCGTGCCGTTGCTTACACGTCTCGCTCACCTCTTGTTCGCATTGACGGCACTTTGAACAGTGGACGTTACATTTCAGATGTGTTACGATCCGTGGCTCTACCCTTCATTCGATCCCTACGAAACCGTACATTCCAGCAGGATAATGCACGGCCGCATGTTGCAGGTTCTGTACGGGCCTTTCTGGACACAGAGAATGTTCGACTGCTTCCCTGGCCAGCACATTCTCCAGATCTCTCACCAATTGAAAACGTCTGGTCAATGGTGGCCGAGCAACTGGCTCGTCACAATACGGCAGTCACTACTCTTGATGAACTGTGGTATCGTGTTGAACCTGCATGGGCAGCTGTACCTGTACACGCCATCCAAGCTCTGTTTGACTCAATGCCCAGACGTATCAAGGCCGTTATACGGCCAGAGGTACTGATTTCTCAGGATCTATGCATCCAAATTGCTTGAAAATGTAATCACATGTCAGTTCTAGTATAATATATTTGTCCAATGAATCCCCGTTTATCATCTGCATTTCTTCTTGGTGTAACAATTTTAATTGCCAGTAGTGTATGTGATGTCGTATACTCTGGACTGTGCGGACAATTACATGAAGGATACATTGATTACGATACGTGCTTAACTACTGATATTGATACAGTTGTCGCGCCCTGTAGTTCATCATCCTTGTCGGATTGGGAGCCCTAAATCCCGCCTCCAGTGAAATGTAGTAAAGGACAATCGTTTTACAAGGAGCAGGTACTAAACATAATTACGTACATGGAAGATCTTCCCGCACCATTGTAAAAAAACAATTATGAGCAGATTTCGAATAAGTTCGCAGCAATATGACCGTGAAGCACTTAAGAATAACTACGGATATTCCAGGGAGGACAAGGTGCACTGGTGTTTATGAGTTTCAAGGATACTCGATACAACTTACAGGATGCGCATGATAATGACCTAACTACGTTTGGCACATGAAATGCCATGCGACATAGATTACAGTGATGTCAAGGAAAGCAGTGGATGTTTGCGTAACTTCAGCTTGATGTTTCACAGCAAACTGCGGAATCGGCCTGAAAACTTGTAGAGGAGATAAAAAAAATTATCCCATTGTTCAGTAAGGAATTTGTTTTCAGCTCCAACCCGTCGGGATTTGACGAGGAAATGCATATGAAAGGAATCCTGGAAATTATAGATACCAAGAGAATTGTATCAAGATCAAGTAACACCCATGCCTTAACGCATTCAAATAAAATTACGCCGACTATTAATCTGGATGGTAAATTGGCAGGAAAGTTATTTATGCTCTGCATTCTACGATTCTTTCTCGTGTCTGTGATATTGTAAGGACAGTAGGGAATATTTAAGTCACAACATCAAGAATGAGTGGGAAAATGGACATGAGCACTTCTTTTGGCCAATAGCTGGTCAAAATAACATGCTTTCGCTTGATTGCTAGTCTGCATATCAAAATTATACTCCTTTAGAGCAAACTACCCCTCCTAAAAGGTGTACGACATTGCAATTCAACAGCTGGGATCATTGGACAAATTCAGCCTCTAGACGTATGTTTTCTCTGTGCCTATGTACGAGTAACATACTATCTGCAGGTACACATTGAAGTCTCACGATAAGCTCCACGACAGGGTGTTTCGCATTCTGTTCCGTGCCTCCACATTGCATCATTTCTCATCACCCCTTTACACCAATATGATTCTAAATGCATGCTTAAGAGTGAATACCTAGCCGTATGTCCTGCACAGTTTGTAACTCCCAAGTAGTTCACCTTCGATCTTGATGGTGAAACCACTGCAATCACTGTGGCGCGCCATTTTTCATTAGGTACTAGTGATGCAAGTTAATGGTTTGTTTTGAACATTCCTAGAATGTCGACAATGTCCCTTATGTGAACTGTCTCATAGAAGGTTGATCTCTCCACGTCCTAGACAATCATTTTCTGTCGCTGTTCTGATGAACATGGTGAGTCATTAGCAGCAAACATTTGCTCTGTCACAACTAACATAACACTTTCAAATGAGCATTACTAGAGATTGAACTCGTGACCTGGCACTCATGAGGTTCCTTGTAAGATCCCCACATTGCGAGTGTAAAACTGTGTGGTACTTGGCGCTATTGGTACCAGAGGCCAAACTCTAAAGTTGCAGGCACGGATTTATAAAAATTCGGGGATGCAGCTGATTACTGCATGTGCGAAAAATTTAATCGTGAGCTGTGTGTTAGGAGTGGACTTCTTATGTAGGCGGAATGTAAGGATCTATCACCCAAGTTGAAACATTTACATAAAAGTGCATGGGGGAGGCAAAGTTCTAAATTTAACAATAAGAAAGGCGAGGAATGGTAAATTCTGCCAAGGGGCTGGAGTAACAATTACAAAATCTAATGCATTGTGTATGCATAATCACACAGCTTGGGAAACACTGTATCTGTTTCTACAAATGGAGACGATGTGCAAGTAAATTCGAGTGTGATACAGAATAAGACCAAGGAAGCTGAAACTTTAACTGAAGAGCAAAGAAAGCATCAGGCTATCTAGCTTTTACAGTACGTCAATCTCTTTTCCCACAAGACTGGTGTAATAAAGGGATAAGAACGTGAAATAGAAGTGGTTCTCCACCAAACCTATTATCACTCTAAGCAATCCGTTCCGTGGACTCGAAGGGGAGCCGTCAAGAAAGAAATACAGATACTGCTACAGTTGGGCATTATAAAATCTTCGCTATCATCTTATAGTAGTCCAGTGTTGATTATTGCGAAGATGCTAGGACGACTAACAAAATTATCGACCCAATAAAGAAAGCCAGATCCACTAAAAGAACAACAGCGAAAGTTCCATGGGGTGTAATACTTATCCACCATAGATGTTAGACATTAATATTGGCAGGAATCCATGACAAAGAACTTACGTAAATACACTATCTTAATTTTTGCAGAAAGATCATATCAATTTAAGGTTATACCCTTTGGCTTAAAGTCAGCTACAGAGGCTTTATCACAGTTCTAGACAAGGTTCTTGGACTAGAGCCATTGGATCAGGTCACGCTACTTGTGGATGATTAATTAATTGTCCACACAACTTGGCAATAACATACTGAATTGTTAGGCAAAGTACTTATTCTAGAGTCACAGCAAATATGGAGAAATCCAGATTTGGGAGAGACAAAAGAAAATTTTTGGGACACCATCTCATCAATGGCAATTGTATCTCACCCACAGGAGATAAAAGCAATTGCTAACCTCCCTCCTCCATCAACAAAGAAGCAACTAAAGGCATTCTTAAGACTTGCCTTATTTTTCTGGAGGTTTGGTCCTGACCAGTTGAGGAACTCAGAACTGTTGAATTTGTTGCAGAACACTGTTACGTGGTTTTGGTCAGACAAGTGTCATGAAGCAGTTTGCAAAATTAAGGATATTGCTCTGAGCACTATGGGACTAAACATCTGAGGTCATCAGTCCCCAGGAACTTAGAACTACTTAAACTTAACTGACCTAAGGACATCACACATATCCATGCTCGAGGCAGGATTCAAAAAATGGTTCAAATGGCTCTGAGCACTATGGGACTCAACTGCTTAGGTCATTAGTCCCCTAGAACTCAGAACTACTTAAACCTAACTAACCTAAGGACATCACACATGTCCATGCCCGAGGCAGGATTCGAATCTGCCACCGTAGCGGTCGCGCGGTACCAGACTGAAGCGCCTAGAACCGCTCGGCCAAACGGCCGGCAAAATTAAGAATACACTAGTGAATTCTGACATTTTAATCACCCGGATGAGTAGAGGGATTTCTACATCGATCACCACAGACGCATCGTGCTGTGGCTTGTGCACTTCTGCATTTCAAAGTCATGAAAATGATGGCAAAGTTGCAGTCACAATTGTCAGCTTCAACAGTCGAGTACTCACTAAGTGTGAGAGGTCGTACTCAGCGACGGAGCTGCAGGCTTTCACCACGGTGTGTTGATTCTGAAGTTTAATTTTCAGGTGTATGGTAAACACATAAAGATGTTTTGCGACCATTGGGCCCCAATTTTTTTTCGTAACACGCTAATTGCTGCACCCAACTTGCCTGGTGGACGCTCTTTTTGCAAGACTGCGACTGCAAAATTATCCATATGAACGGTAAAGACACTATAGTTGCAAGTGCTCTCTCGAAACGTCCACAAGGGCTTCCAGAATTTTCCGACCTCAATAAACAAATGTCTGATTTCAAGGTTCTACTCATAAAATACTCGTTCCATTAACATTACTATCTTGAGATGTGCCAAAACATGGAAATCCTGCAAATGCAGACGCAAGGTGGACGAAAGTCAAATAGATGATAATGAAAGGCCCATGTCACAAGTAGGCAGATGATAACAATGTAATGTTCACAGTTTTTGATGTTGCTGAGCAACAGTCATACAACAATTTTTAAATGAACACACAGTGATTTGACTGTATTGGCCCTTATTTAATAACAACCCAGGTTCCGGCTTTTTTTGTTGCTTTTTTTTTTTTTTTGGTTTTAGGGCGCAAAACTTCTATGGTCATTAGCGCCCGGTCCGTGACTTAGGAAACAGTAAAAAAAACCGAAATTGAAAACCAGCAGCAATGAGAACGAAAGTCATAAAATTGGAGAAACTAAAAGCAGAAGGAAGGATTAAAAATCCACTACAGAAAGGGGTTGGTTGTCCCCAAAAAAAGCTTCAAATGACTGACGTCATTTCACTGTCACTAATAAACTGGAGAACGCGGTCGGCTGAGCGCGTGTCATCTGCTAAAATCGACGATAGATCAGGCGATAGCTGTAGACGGGAGCGTAACGGATTAAAATAGGGGCACTCAATTAAAAGGTGCCTTACCGTCCACAGCTGAGAGCAGTGGGGACAGAGTGGGGGAGGATCGCCGCTTAAAAGATGTCGATGGCTAAAAAGGCAGTGCCCTATCCGGAGTCTAGTTAAAATTACCTCCTCCCGACGACGCGTTCGGGAGGAAGAGGTCCAAGCACAAGGAAGAGCTTTCATGTCCCGCAATTTATTATGGGTAAGTGTCGACCAATGCGTGTGCCATAAATGAACAACACGTCGACATAGAACGCTCCGTAGACCGGCGAAGGGAATCGATTGAATAGCTGGCCGAGGAAGAGAGACTGCAGCCTTGGCTGCAATATCGGCCGCCTCATTTCCACAGATACCAACGTGTCCCGGGAGCCAGAGGAACGCCACCGAGACGCCCCCCAGGTGGAGCAAGCGCAGACAGTCCTGAATCCGGTGGACCAGAGGGTGCACAGGATAAAGAGCGTGGAGACTGAGGAGAGAGCTGAGAGAATCTGAGCAGATAACGTACTGTATCCGCTGATGGCGGCGGAT
Organism: Schistocerca nitens; assembly: GCF_023898315.1. Lineage (NCBI taxonomy): Eukaryota > Metazoa > Arthropoda > Insecta > Orthoptera > Acrididae > Schistocerca > Schistocerca nitens. The sequence goes on from NC_064625.1 coordinate 144,688,285, forward strand.
GTAGTGGACAGCGTAAAGCTCCGCAGTATAAACCGAACACTGGTCGGGAAGCCGAAAGTGATTTGGGGTGTCGCCAACAATATAGGCACTCCCTACACCTAACGATGTTTTCGAGCCGTCGGTGTAAATAAATGTGGCGCCCGTCATTTGTGCACATAGAGCAGCAAATGCCCGGCGATAAACAAGTGAAGGGGTACCATCCTTGGGAAATCGACAAAGGTCACGGAGCAGGCAGATCCGGGGACGGAGCCAAGGCGGTGCTGTACCCCAAGTTGTCAAGAAGGTTTTAGGAAAGCGGAAGGAAAGAGAATGGAGTAGTTGACGGAAGCGGACTCCCGGTGGTAGTAGGGAGGAGGGGCGGCCTGCATACCCTACATCAAAGGAGGCGTCGAAAAAAAGGTCATGGGCTGGATTAGCAGGCATGGAAGACAGATGGCTAGCATAACGACTCAGAAGGACTGCTCGCCGATTGGACAGCGGAGGTTCAGCAGTCTCAGCATAAAGGCTTTCCACAGGGCTGGTGTAAAAAGCTCCAGACACTAAACGTAATCCACGGTGGTGGATAGAGTCGAGACGCCGAAGAATAGACGGCCGAGCAGAGGAGTAGACTATGCTTCCATAGTCCAATTTCGAGCGCACTAAGGCGCGATAGAGGCGGAGAAGGACCACTCGGTCCGCTCCCCAGGAGGTACCATTCAGGACACGGAGGGTGTTAAGGGATCGCAGACAGCGAGCCAAAAGATAGGAAACGGAGGACCAGCACAGTTTTCTGTCAAACATAAGACCCAAGAATTTACCGACGTTTGAAAACGGAAGGTTGACAGGACCTAGATGTAAGGAGGGCGGAAGAAACTCCTTACGTCGCCAAAAATTAACACAAACGGTCTTACTGGGAGAAAAACGGAAGCCGGTTTCGATGCTCCAAGAGTGGAGGCGATCGAGACATCCTTGAAGACGTCGTTCAAGAAGGCTGGTCCGTTGAGAGCTGTAGTAGATCGCAAAATCGTCCACAAAGAGGGAGCCCGAGACATCAGGAAGGAGACAATCCATAATTGGATTGATGGCAATGGCAAACAGTACAACACTCAGCACGGAGCCCTGGGGTACCCCGTTTTCTTGGGAGAAAGTACGGGAGAGAGTAGTGTTCACCCGCATCCTAAATGTGCGCTCTGCGAAGGGGCAGCCGACCTCGAAAGCCCCAAGAGAACAGTGTGCGGAGGATGCCTGTCCTCCAACAGGTATCGTATGCTCTCTCCAGATAAAAAAATATTGCTACTGTTTGGCGTTTCCGGAGAAAATTGTTCATGATATAAGTGGAGAGAGCAACAAGATGGTCAACTGCAGAACGATGCTTTCGGAATCCGCATTGGGCAGGTGTTAAAAGACTGCGGGATTCCAGCCACCACGCTAAACGGTAATTCACCATACGCTCCAAAACCTTACAGACACTACTCGTGAGAGAAATGGGGCGATAGCTAGAGGGGAGATGTTTGTCCTTTCCAGGTTTCGGAACAGGAACGACGATAGCTTTCCGCCATCGTCTGGGAAAAGTACTGCGGTCCAAATTCGATTATAAAGGCGAAGGAGGTAACGCAGACTATGGGTTGATAAATGCAGCAACATTTGGACGTGGATACCATCCGGTCCTGGGGCGGAGGAGCGAGAAGAAGAGAGTGCATGTTGGAGTTCCCGCAAGGAGAAAACAGTATTGTAGCTTTCGCGATTTTGAGAGGAGAAAGCAAGAGGTCGCACTTCCGCTGCACGTTTCTTCGGGAGAAACGCTGGCGCGTAATTTGAAGAGCTCGAAATCTCGGCAAAGTGCTGACCCAATGAGTTAGAAATTGCGACGGGGTCCACTAATGTATCATGCGCGACAGGGAGCCCAGAGACCGGGGAGAAACTAGGCGCGCCTGAGAACCGTCGAAGCCGACTCCAAACTTCCGAGGAGGGAGTGAAGGTGTTAAATGAGCTAATAAAGAATTTCCAGCTTGCCTTCTTGCTATCGCGGATGACACGACGGCATCGCGCTCGGAACTGCTTATAGCGGATACAGTTGGCCAAAGTAGGATGGTGGCGGAAAACGCGGAGAGCACGTCGCCGCTCACGTAGTGCATCACGGCATGCCTCGTTCCACCAAGGAACTGGGGGGCGCCGGAGCAATACGGAGGTGCGTGGTATTGAAAGTTCCGCAGCTGTAAGAATAACGTCGGTAATATGTGTGACCTCATCGTCGACGCTGGGAAAGTGACGGTCATCGAATGTCGCTAGAGACGAAAAGTGTCCAATCGGCTTGGGCAAACTTCCAGCGTCGCGGGCGCATGTAGGGCAGTTGAGGCTGCAGTCTAAGGACACATCGAAAGTGGTCACTCGAGTGTGTATCATCAAGGGCGAACCATTCGAAGCGCCGAGCTAGCGGAACAGTACCGACCGCAAGGTCCAAATGAGATAAAGTTGTCGTGGAGGCAGACAAAAACGTAGGGACCCCAGTGTTGAGGCAAACTAGATCTGCTTGGTGGAAGACGTCTAGCAATAGTGAGCCACGTGGACAAGGATGTGGAGATCCCCAAAGCGGGTGGTGGGCATTGAAGTCCCCAACCAGCAAATATGGGGGTGGAAGCTGACCAAGAAGATGAAAGAGATCAGCTCGTGCAATTGGTGTGGACGATGGAATGTATACAGTACAAAGAGAGAACGTGTATCCGGAAAGGGAAAGACGGACGGCGACAGCTTGGAAGGAAGTGTTTAAACGGATTGGGTGATAATGGAGAGTTTCATGGAGAAGAATCATGAGTCCTCCATGTGCTGGAGTGCCTTCAACAGAGGGGAGATCATATCGGACGGACTGAAAATGAGGGAGAAGAAAGCGGTCATGGGGACGCAGCTTTGTTTCCTGAAGACAGAAGATGACCGGCGAGTAGGATCGTAAGAGGATCGACAATTCATCCCGATTGTCTCGAATACCGCGGATAATCCAGTGGATAATGGACATAGGGTGAACAGAAAATGGAGGAATGTGACCAACGTCGCTGTCAACTCAACGACTGCTCTGAGCTTGCGACCGACAGCATGGAATGGCAGTCAGCCGAAGGCAGAAGATCCTGATCCATAGGTTGGTCAGGAGCAGCTCCTGCCACCAGCGACCGGCCGGTTGATCGGCCGCCAGCAGTGCGCCTCGGCGACACAGAAGACGGCCGAGGGCGATTTCCGCCAGGTGGTGCTGTAGATGGGACACGCCGTGGCGGAGAAGGAGAGGAACTGGGTTTCTTTGTAGCCTTCTTGGAAGTATGATGTTGAGAGGAAGGAGGAACCGATGGTTGGGAAGTGGCCGTACGTAAAAACTCTTCACGAGTATGCTCTTTTTTCGAAGTCTTGGTGTCTGACTTTTGGGCTCGAGATTTAGCAGAACTCGACGAAGGGTGAGCCAGAGAGTGGGCAGGCGACAGTGGTGAGGTTGAACGGGCGATCTTTGCGCTGGCCGATCTGACGACCGTGGCACTAAAGGTGAGGTCGCAAGTCTGCGTGGCCACCTCCTTTGTTGGCCGAGGAGAAGCAAGGACAGTGCTGTATTTTCCTTTCTGAGGCACGGTGGGCTGTCGACTGGCGAATAATTTTCGAGCAGCAAAGGTCGACACCTTTTCCTTTACTCTAATTTCCTGGATGAGCTTTTCGTCCTTAAAAACGGGACAATCTCGAGAGGAAGCAGAGTGGTCACCCATACAGTTGATGCAGCGAGGGGATGGAGGTGGACAAGCACCCTCATGGGCATCCTTGCCACACGAAACACATTTGGCCGGATTGGAACAGGACTGGCTGGTGTGATTGAACCGCTGACACCGATAGCAACGCGTAGGGTTTGGGACATAAGGGCGAACGGAAATTGTCTCATAGCCTGCTTTGATTTTCGATGGGAGTTGAACTTTGTCAAATGTCAAGACGACAGTGCGGGTTTGAATGATGTTCGTGTCAACCCTTTTCATAACCCTATGAACAGCCGTTACGCCCTGGTCAGACAGGTAGTGCTGAATTTCTTCGTCAGACAATCGATCGAGGGAGCGTGTACAAACGACTCCACGCGAGGAATTTAAAGTACGGTGCGGTTCCACCCGGACAGGGAAAGTGTGTAGTAGTGAGGTACGCAGCAATTTTTGTGCCTGGAGGGCACTGACTGTTTCTAACAACAGGGTGCCATTCCGTAATCTGGAACAAGACTTTACAGGACCTGCAATTGCGTCGACACCTTTCTGAATAATGAAAGGGTTGACCGTGGAGAAGTCGTGACCTTCGTCAGACCGAGAAACAACAAGGAACTGTGGCAACGATGGAAGAACCGACTGTGGCTGAGACTCAGTGAACTTACGCTTGTGAGCAGACATAGTGGAAGGTGAGGAAACCATTGCGGAAGAATCCCCCATGATTACCGGCGTCTCCGATGGCGCGCTCCTCCCTTGTGGGGGCCCTCTCTGAGGGCACTCCCGCCTTAGGCGATTGTTCACACCTCAGGTCACACCTCCCGACAAACGGACGGAGGGACCAATCGGCACTTTCGGAAGGTATCAGCTCGGGTAATCACCCCTCCCTGGGCCTGGCCGTTACCAGGGGGTACGTACGTGTCCTACCTGTCTACCCGGGGCGGGGAATTACGCGTTACCCCGTCACCGGCTACGCATGGAAGTGCGTGGGTCGGCCTTCAGACACGCACAGGGAGGAAGAAAGAGAAAGGGAAAGGAAAGAAGAGAGGTCTCAAACGCCGCAGCGGAGAAAAGGGTAAAGAGAAGAGGTAAGGAAACGAGAATGACAAAGGAAGGATGAAGACTTACAAGCAAGGAAGGCGAAGAATGTGGTACATTTACAAGCGTCCGTCTCCGGACGTAGGCACAAACCATACTCCCAGAGGGGGAGAAAGGGAAGGAAAGAGCCAGAGGTGAGGGGGGGGGGGGCGAAGATGGGGGATGGGGAAAGATGCGGAAAGGGAAGGTATGCAGCCCGGAAAGGAGGGAAGGCCACATCAGCTCGGGGTCCCGTGCTCGCTACGCACGTATCCACAAAAGAGTTGTGGATCCCCTGGAGGGAGGTTCCGGCTTTATATGCCATTTTCAAGTGAAGCTTATTGCAGGGTCTTGTGATGCAAAAGCCCATAAACCGAGTGCGACGGACTATTAATACGACGAAAAACGTAAAATACCTCCGCGAGAGATAAATACTCTGTGGAATTTAAGCATCTCTGTGCGAACTCGATAACAAAGATATACAGACAGTATTAAAATAAAGCAAAGAGATAGTTGTTCCATGTTGGAGATTGTTGGAAGTCGCCATTGCGGCAGTAATCTATGTGTTATGGTATTGAAGAAAATAAATACATATAAAAGCACAAAAGGAGTATCAGCTGTGTAGAGTTAATAACCCTTAATCATTTCAAAAGAAATATCCAGGGATTATAAAGACGCAAGTTGTTCGGAAGTGTTGTGTGGTTTGATGGTGCGAACCTGTAGTTTTACACGGTTTTGGGATTCGTCGAGAATATTTATCCGGAGACCTAAATAAAGTCGGACGCCACAGTCCATACACAGGACACAGCATAGCACTTGGCTGTACCGATCGATTTCCGTAGAGCGATAAATTATCTTTAGTGATTTCAGGTAGATAAGTTCCAGCAAGGAGTCTCAACGAGATCTGCTGCTGCGAAACGCATATAGTATTACCGTAAGCAATATAGACCTTATAGCCAACGCAAACATAATTAAAAGGACTCAGATAATAGGAGCAAACAGTAAAAAGGAATCGCTAAACCAAATCATAAATAAAAATCAGTTAATAGTAATACACAATCACATTAATAAAACGCTCACTAAATAATAGAGAGAAGAAAAATAAGAACTTTAAATTGGCGTCCGCGTACAGGACAGAACTGTTGTATATCGTGTGTATGTACTAACCGTTTCATTGTGTGTGTGACACGTATGCTGAGCTTTGGTGGAGTTTGGTATGGTGAGGAGAGCAGTCACGATCCCCACTGCACAACTTCACACCACTGCAAGCTGAATAAGGCAGGCACACACAAAAATTTCACTACCTTTACTCAATCTGGTCTATATGTAGACACAAATGAACATTCGCAGTCTGTAGAGGAAGAGGTAGTCAAATTTTTCATTTCTTTTCAGTATTGCAGTAGTAGATATAGAGAAATATATGTTCAATCTTGTCAGGTGTAATTTCATGTTATAGCGTATTTAAGTGTGTAACCTGTTGGGTATTGTACGAGGTGCATTCAAGTTCTAAGGCCGCCGATTTTTTTTCTCTGGACTGGAAAGAGATAGAAACATGCGCATTGTTTTAAAATGAGGCCCCGTTCATTGTCAATACGTCCCAGAGATGGCAGCACCGTACGGCAGATGGAATTTTACCGCCAGCGGCGAGAATGAGAACTGTTTTAAATACTTAAAATGGCGACGTTTTCCTTACTTGAACAGCATGCAATCATTCGTTTTCTGAATTTGCGTGGTGTGAAACCAATTGAAATTCATCAACAGTTGAAGGAGACGTGTGGTGATGGAGTTATGGATGTGTCGAAAGTGCGTTCGTGGGTGCGACAGTTTAATGAAGGCAGAACATTGTGTGACAACAAACCGAAACAACCTCGGGCTCGCACAAGCCGGTCTGACGACACGATTGAAAAAGTGGAGAGAATTGTTTTGGGGGATCGCCGAATGACTGTTGAACAGATCGCCTCCAGAGTTGGCATTTCTGTGGGTTCTACGCACACAATCCTGCATGACGACCTGAAAATGTGAAAAGTATCATCCAGGTGGGTGCCACGAATGCTGACGGACGACCACACGGCTGCCCGTGTGGCATGTTGCCAAGCAATGTTGACGCGCAACGACAGCACGAATGGGACTTTCTTTTCGTCGGTTGTGACAATGGATGAGACGTAGATGCCATTTCAGAAACAAAGCGCCAGTCAGCTCAATGGAAGCACACAGATTCACCGCCACCAAAAAAATTTCGGGTAACCGCCAGTGCTGAAAAAATGATGGTGTCCATGTTCTGGGACAGAGAGGGCGTAATCCTTACCCATTGCGTTCCAAAGGGCACTACGGTAACAGGTGCGTCCTACGAAAATGTTTTGAAGAACAAATTCCTTGCTGCACTGCAACAAAAACGTCCGGGAAGGGCTGCGCGTGTGCTGTTTCACCGAGACAACGCACCCGCACATTGAGCTAACGTTACGCAACAGTTTCTTCGTGATAACAACTTTGAAGTGATTCCTCATGCTCCCTACTCACCTGACCTGGCTCCTAGTGACTTTTGGCTTTTTCCAACAATGAAAGACACTCTCCGTGGCCGCACATTCACCAGCCGTGCTGCTATTGCCTCAGCGATTTTCCAGTGGTCAAAACAGACTCCTAAAGAAGCCTTCGCCGCTGCCATGGAATCATGGCGTCAGCGTTGTGAAAAATGTGTACGTCTGCAGGGCGATTACGTCGAGAAGAAACGCCAGTTTCATCGATTTCGGGTGAGTAGTTAATTACAAAAAAAATCGGAAGCCTTAGAACTTGAATGCACCTCGTAACATTCACGAGATAAATTTTAGCTACAGTGCGACGAGAGGGAAGTATGCCTCTAACAGTTATAAACATTATCTATGCGACATATGAAGAAACGGTGAAATAAAACGATGATAAATATTAATTATTTATATTATATTTTATGATGTAATTGGACATATCGATGTGTATCATACAAAGACAATGATCATTGTAAATTCCTTTTATGATCTGCGTTTGTCTTCCTTTGTTTTTACCTTTTGTTGGTTGGCTTTTTTAGGTTGCGGACGCAAGACGCAATCAAACTGAGGTCTGTTAAGAAATTGTAATTATTTGTTAATTATTACTTGAGAATAGAGTTCATTATTATTATAAATATGACTGAATAATTATTTGTAACTTTAATTCCTCTCTCAATAAGTATGATCTGTGTTAATTATTTCTTTCCGCTGCAAGGAGCGCAGCCATTGATGATAGCGATTTGTATCGCGTTTTTATCTGTGTTTCTTACGAAAGTATCAACGGTTTTCTTGATGAAAATTAGTCTAAATAGTACACAATATGAAAGTAAAGTTTAATAAGCATTTCAAATACTTATCCTGTTAAAAGGAAATTTGCTCTAACAATAGAAAGTCTCTATCAATTGGCTGCCGCCATCTTAACAATTATCTCAGCGGCAAATTCAAATTACGCAACTATGCAGACATAAATGCCGAAGGTAATAAAAATGTGTAAAAATAAATGTGCATCGGTGGTCCCGAACTCATTTCAATGAAAATAATTCGAATCAGATTCGTTCTTTAAGAACAGTGCTCATAGCACGATCCATATAACAAACTTTTCTTGCTGATATATGGAGCCGAAATTAATTACGCACGAGTTGCGAAGAATATTGTTTCATGTGACATACGTCAGTGTTGTGCGCGGCTGATATTCGGTGGTTTTAATGATCATTTTGCTGAAGATAACTGTTTCCATCATCATCAATAGTTGTATAGAATCTGTTGGATGAACTGTGATTTAGCGATACTTACACAACTTACAGACAACACTTTAACACAACGTTAACTTTGAGTTCTTTAGCAACTTGACCAAATCTTTAGCTGGGAGAAAAAATTATTTAGTAATTACTCACTGTAATGAAATAAGATTATCATTTTCATTTACAAATTAGTTAAATACCAAACCACTGAATAACACAGCGAACGCCACAGTATTGTGTGTGTTTTTTGATTTGTCATGGTAAAAACTAGAGCCCAAGTAAAAATGGATCACGAAAAATTTCTTGACGTTCATGAAATGAATGACAATTCTGCTGTAGAGGAAATAGCAGCTTTGCCTCAACAAGAGACAAACCCCATGGCTCAAATTTTAGAGCAAGTAAAACTTTTGTCTGTAGTGGTACAGGCTGTATACCAGAAGCAGGCCGGCCGAAGTGGCCGTGCGGTTAAAGGCGCTGCAGTCTGGAACCGCAAGACCGCTACGGTCGCAGGTTCGAATCCTGCCTCGGGCATGGATGTTTGTGATGTCCTTAGGTTAGTTAGGTTTAACTAGTTCTAAGTTCTAGGGGACTAATGACCTCAGCAGTTGAGTCCCATAGTGCTCAGAGCCATTTGAACCATTTGAACCAGAAGCAGGAGGATATGTCACAAAAGCAAACTGATAAGTCAACTGTAGTGCAAACCAAGTTGGAAAAGCAAACAGGCATGGCACAAAAGCAGTCTGAATTATGTCAGAAGCAGAAAGATATGTCAGTGGTTATTCAGTCATTAGTGACACAACAACAACATATCTCAAATGAGATAACAGAGTCGCACGAGGCCCAACAGCAATTTCCTTTACAGTTACAAAAGGTGACACAGGAAATGCATACTATGAAGTCGAAACAGCAAGAAGTGGAGAATTCCGTAGTCGAGTTGACAGAAACGGTAACAAATATAGCTTCTGAATGTGATAAACCCATACGCGAAAATTTCAACGAACAACAACAGGAATTTTCCAGTAAGCTAGACGAATGGCCATCTGCAAAAGAGAATCAAGTGATGCTATACGTGGATGCTAGTATCCAAAAAGTGGTAAGCAAATTGCCGATCGAAAGTTTACCCATTGCTGAGAGTATTAAAGAAGACTTAAAGGACGTTAAGGATCAATTAGGAACGAACTTCAAGCAATGGAAAAACGAAATAGTTCATTCTGTGGAAAAGATTTCCAAAGATCTCAAACAAATGCAAGGGACAGTAAAGGAGCAACAGAATGAACGGCGTGAGGTTGAACTTACGAGAATTAAACACTAGCGTGCCAAATTAGACTTTTCGACGGGTAAAGTGAATTTTTGGATCGACGGAGCCCTAGCCCAAGTAGATTTACTGAGAAAGGAAGGCAAACATGGAAGGCATTGTAGAGGGGCGAAACTGCAGTTAATAAGGGCAGAGCGTCGGAATTACAAGTCTGATCAAGGTAATGGAAATAGTGGAGATATCTGATCAAATAAAACATAAGTTGAGCGAGCCAGAGCACTTTAAAAATAAACAGAAGGCACAATTGTCTGTCACCTTAAGCAAGTTTATAAAGGTATTCGAAGATCAACCTGATATAATCAAAGGTTATACCTGTCTTTAAAATGTCAAGCCACACAAAACATACTGCCATAGTTTTTATCCCGTTCCATGGAAACAAAGAAATGCAGTCCAACAGGAAATACAGAAAATATTGGAGTGGAATTCAATCGAACACTCAACTAGTTCGTACTGCAGTCCACTTCTCATTGTACTGAAACCAGGTAGAAAAGTATATCTGGAACTAGATGCTTGCATGATAAATACAATCATAATACAGGGTGTTTCAAAAATGACCGGTATATTTGAAACGGCAATAAAAACTAAACGAGCAGCGATAGAAATACACCGTTTGTTGCAATATGCTTGGGACAACAGTACATTTTCAGGCAGACAAATTTTCGAAATTACAGTAGTTACAATTTTCATCAACAGATGGCGCTGCGGTCTGGGAAACTCTATAGTACGATATTTTCCACATATCCACCATGCGTAGCAATAATATGGCGTAGTCTCTGAATGAAATTACCCGAAACCTTTGACAACGTATCTGGCGGAATGGCTTCACATGCAGATGAGATGTACTGCTTCAGCTGTTCAATTGTTTCTGGATTCTGGCGGTACACCTGGTCTTTCAAGTGTCCCCACAGAAAGAAGTCACAGGGGTTCATGTCTGGCGAATAGGGAGGCCAATCCACGCCGCCTCCTGTATGTTTCGGATAGCCCAAAGCAATCACACGATCATCGAAATATTCATTCAGGAAATTAAAGACGTCGGCCGTGCGATGTGGCCGGGCACCATCTTGCATAAACCACGAGGTGTTCGCAGTGTCGTCTAAGACAGTTTGTACCGCCACAAATTCACGAAGAATGTCCAGATAGCGTGATGCAGTAATCGTTTCGGATCTGAAAAATGGGCCAATGATTCCTTTGGAAGAAATGGCGGCCCAGAGCAGTACTTTTTGAGGATGCAGGGACGATGGGACTGCAACATGGGGCTTTTCGGTTCCCCATATGCGCCAGTTCTGTTTATTGAAGAAGCCGTCCAGGTAAAAATAAGCTTCGTCAGTAAAACAAATGCTGCCCATATGCATATCGCCGTCATCAATCCTGTGCACTATATCGTTAGCGAATGTCTCTCGGGCAGCAATGGTAGCGGCGCTGAGGGGTTGCCGCGTTTGAATTTTGTATGGATAGAGGTGTAAACTCTGGTGCATGAGACGATACGTGGACGTTGGCGTCATTTGGACCGCAGCTGCAACATGGCGAACGGAAACCCGAGGCCGCTGTCGGATCACCTGCTGCACTAGCTGCGCGTTGCCCTCTGTGGTTGCCGTACGCGGTCGCCCTACCTTTCCAGCACGTTCATCCGTCACGTTCCCAGTCCGTTGAAATTTTTCAAACAGATCCTTTATTGTACCGCTTTTCGGTCCTTTGGTTACATTAAACCTCCGTTGAAAACTTCGTCTTGTTGCAACAACACTGTGTTCTAGGCGGTGGAATTCCAACACCAGAAAAATCCTCTGTTCTAAGGAATAAACCATGTTGTCTACAGCACACTTGCACGTTGTGAACAGCACACGCTTACAGCAGAAAGACGACGTACAGAATGGCGCACCCACAGGCTGCATTGTCTTCTATATCTTTCACATCACTTGCAGCGCCATCTGTTGTTGAAAATTGTAACTACTGTAATTTCGAAAGTTTTTCCGCCTGAAAATGTACTGTTGTCCCAAGCATATTGCAACAAACGGTGTATTTCTATCGCTGCTCGTTTAGTTTTTATTGCCGTTTCAAATATACTGGTCATTTTTGAAACACCCTGTACCAGTGTGTACTCACCCTGAGAACATTGATGAGTTGATATAGAAATTCAACTGAGTGAAGTATTTCACAATGATTGATTTACATCCATCCTATTGGCAAGTTAAGTTAGACGAAGAGTCCAGGAAATAAACTGCATTTATGTATTCCAGAAGAAGTTATCACTTTAAGGTTCTTCCATTTGGACTGAACATAAATGCAGGAGTATTTATATCAGCAGTAGATGCAGTGTTAGGATCGGAACTAAGGAGTCAACTTACTTTGTTTGTGGATGACATCTTAATTGCTACTAACATATGGGAAGAGCATGTGAGTATGCTGACAAGAGTGTTGGAAAGATTTGCGAGCATGGGAATAACAGCCAATCTCCAAAAGTCGCATTTCTGCCGGGAAAGGATAAAATTTTTAGGTTATCTGATTAAGATGCAAAAGACATATTACCTGATGAGAAGTAAGTACTATCAAAACTTTCCTATTCCTAGGAATATGAAGCAATTGAAAGAATTTCTAGGTCTCGCGTCGTTTTTTCGCCGATTTATCGAGGATCGGTCAATGAATTCTGAGCTGTTGCTACATTTACCAAAGAGCAATGTGCACTGGCAGTGGACTGACGAATGTGAATGTGTATTTGATGCGATCAAGAAAGCTTTGTCAAATCCAAGGATTTTATACCAGCCGGATATGTCACTCGAGTTTGGATTGATGACGGATGGCTCATCTGTGGGATTTGGAATTTGTTTGTTCCAGATTACAGATACTGATGGCAAAGCCACTTTTGCCTTGCAGTATTAGCTGAGTGATCTAAGGCACTGCAGCCATGGACTGTGCGCTGGTCCCGGCAGAGGTTTGAGTCCTCCCTCGGGCATGGGTGTGTGTGTTTGCCCTTAGGATAACTTAGGATAAGTAGTGTGTAAGCTTAGGGACTGATGAACTTGGAAGTTAAGTCCCATACGATTTCACACACATTTGAACAAACCCACTTTTGACCAATAGCATTTGCCAGTAGAACCCTGTCTAGCTGTGAAAGATCGTATACAACCACAGAACAGGAAGCTATTGCAGTAGTGTGGGCATTCAAGAAATTCAATTATTATTTGTATGGTGCAGGGACAACAGTATACTGTGACCACCAAGCTCTCAGCTTTCTGCAAACTTGCAAACGCTTACACGCAAGATTAGGAAGATTGACTTTCACTGTCCAAGAGTATCAATTCAGAATTGTATATATACAAGGGAAGGAGAACATAATATCTGTTGCGTTATCACGTCTTCTTGAAGGTTTAGAAGAAGTTATAGCTGCGGGTGAGAATGAAGATGAATTCCCAATACTATTGATGAGAGTCCAGCTTAACAGGAGATATTATTTGGAATTATGTGGTGACATGGCGAAACTTCAGCAAGATGATCCACGATGGAGAATGATTAGACAAAGATTGGAAGATCAGCAAGAAGAGAAGATAACCCAGTATTACAAAGTAGTAAATGATGTTTTATTTCATTGTTTTAATTATCAAAGTCAGAATTGGTGCGTTTGTATACCGGAGGAGTTTGAAGAAAGATTGATATGGTATACTCTCAATACTCGGGGACATTTTGGTGTTGCAAAATGTGCAAATAATCTTCGAATGTATTGTCATTTTCCGGATTTAAGAAGGAAAGTGTGGAATGTTTTACGAAAATGTTTAAGCTGTCAGAAAACAAAACCAGATAACAGAGGTAGTAAAGGCCTGTTACACTCTATTTTACAGGAGAAGCCACTATCTGTTTTATCAGATGTATGTGGGTCATTACCCAGAGCTAGTGGAGGATGTAAATACATTGTTGCTTTTGTGGATGTATTTACCAAGTAAGTGAAGTACTATCAAATGAAAGCTGCTGCAGTAGTGCCAATCCTTAACCGTTTGTTTAATGATTATATTCCATACATTGGAAAGTCAGATGCGATACTACCCGACAATGCTACGAATTTTACCGGACATAAATGAAGAAATGCATTAGCTCGAGCTAACATCAAGCAAACATTAACAGCTACATGTAATCCGAGCGCGAACCCGATCGCGAGAACGTTTTGCGAACTTCATCAACTTATGCGAATGTATTGGCATAATAAGCAAACAGGATTGAATACTTGGATACGTTTGAGGAGATAATGAATAATTTGCCTCACATGTCAACCACCTTCACACCAGTTAAACTGATGTTCGAAAGAAGAGAGAAGAATGAGTGGATAAATAGGATACCCAAGTTATCAGAGGGCGAACTACAATGGCAAGACAAAATAAGAACAGCGCTCATAAATCTGACAGAATGTTAGGAAGGGAAAAGTAAATTTTGACAAGCATGATATATGTAAACAATTTGATGTAGCTCGAGATAAAGTATTGCTATGCACACAGCCTCGTGCATCTTTGTTAAATAAAACAAATAAGAAATGGCAATTAAATGTATCAGGGGCTATATGAAGCCATGAGAATACCAAATCCAGGAGCGAATGTATTGGGTCGTCCTGAGAGCAGGAATGTAGAGGGGTTACACCCACATCATGACTTGAAAAGGTTTCATTCATGAGAATACTGGACTATGAGAAAAGGAGATAATGTTGTAAATAGAAGTTACATTTCCTTTATTTCAGATAAGATAATGATGGATCGAGAGAGGTTCTTGGACCTGAGGTACTGGATCAGGTCACACTACATGTGGACAACTTATTGTCTCCACAGCTTCGCAAGAACATACTGAATTGTTAGCCAAAGTACTGAATAAATTTTCTTATTCTGGAGTCAGGGCAGCTCTGGAGAGATCCAGATTGGCGAGAGGCAAAACATTTTGGGGCACTTCATCTCTTCAATGGGAACTCTGCCTCATTCTGATGAGATAAAAGCAAGTGCTAACATCCCTCCTCCATTGGGTAGTTTGGTCCTGACCAGTTAAGGAACAAACCAGAACTGTTGAATTTGTTTCAGAACAATATGACGTGGTTTTGGTCGGACAACTGTTGTGAAGCAATTCGAAAATTTAAGGATGCACTAGTGAATACTGACTTTTGCGTCACCCAGATAAGTAAAATGACTTCTGCATCAGTCGCCACGGATGCATCGTGCTGTGCCTTGTACGCTTCTGTATTCCAGATTCTTGAAAATGGTGGCAAAGCTGCACTCTCAATCGTCAGCTTCGGCATTCACGTGCGCACTGAGTATTAGAGGCCGTACTCAGCGACTGAGTTCGAGGCTTTGGCCGTGGTGTGGGCATTCCGAAATTTAAATATTATATGTATGGAAACAACAAAGGTGTTTCTCGACCAGTAGGCCCTAATTTTTCTTTCATAATACGTAAATTGTTGCACCTAACTTGCCTGGTGGACGCTCTTTTTACAAGACTGCGACTGCGAAATTATCTATATGAACGGTAAAGACACTGTATACGCGGATGCTCTTTCGAGACTTTCACAAAGGCTTCCGGAATTTTCCAACTTCACTGAACAAATGTCTGATTTCAAGGTTCTACTCATGAAAGACCCACTTGACACTATCTTAAGATGTGCCAAAACATGGAAATTCTACAGACGTGAGGTGGATGAAAGTCAAATAGGTGACGATTAAAACCCACGCCACAAGTTGACAGATCACTATATGATGCGTAACAATGTTCTGTTCACAGTTTTTTGTTGTTGCTGAGCAACAGTCATACAATAATTTTTAAATGAACACACCGCCATTTGACTGTATTGTTATTTATTTAACTACGACCCAGGTTTCGGCGTGTTATGCCATTTGCAATTGAAGCTTATGTCCCATAATATGTGTTAATGACATACACTTCACTTGAAAATGGCATAGAAAGCTGAAACCTGGGTCGTAATTAAATAAAGAACAATACAGTAAAGTGTCAGTGTGTTCAAAAAAAAATATATATGTTCCACCGGGGAGCGTACGGCTCGGATTTATGGTTACCTTATGCTCTCTATGATTTATTCTTAAAAAAATCCGACTTTATGCTACGAGAACTACGACCGCAGCGCCAATAATGAAGAGAGTTAAATAAAAACTAGATACTCAGATTTTGGAAACCAGATGCAATTCTCTTTGATGATGTTCCGAGTTTTAGCAGTATTTAAAAACGGTCTTGATCGCAGCTAATGTTAACTTCTGACCGGTTTCGGCCGTTTAATTAATGGCCATCATCAAAGTTTGCACTATAACAACAAAAGTAAAAGTGCTATATTACACAGAGAAGTAAATGATGTAAAACTATATTCTAAAACAATGCATCATTACCCATCTGGATGATGACATTGACGCCTACCCACTGTGGATGCCTCAGTCATAGCAACTGACGCCAAGGCTAAGTGGCCACGAGTTATGTAGGGTAGAGAGAGGGCGCCTAAGGCATCGCCGTCAGCCAATGGGGAACGACTTACATATCGTTTTGAGTCTTCATTCATAAATATTTATCTTTTAAATTTAACTAATCAAGAAACGAGTTAATATTCATTTATGGTTCGTAGTCTATGAACCATGGACCTTGCCGTTGGTGGATAGGCTTGCGTGGTGTACCGTAGGTGCAACCACAACGGAGGGGTATCTGTTGAGAGGCCAGACAAACGTGTGGTTCCTGAAGAGGGGCAGCAGCCTTTTCAATAGTTGCAGGGGCAACAGTCTGGATTAACTGATCTGGTATTGTGACATTAATCAAAACGGCCTTGCTGTGCTGGTCTTGCGAACGGCTGAAAGCAAGGGGAAACTCCAAAACAATAGCCGTAATTTTTCCGGAGTGCATGCAGCTTTACTGTATGGTTAAATGATGACGGCGTCCTCTTGGGTAAAATATTCCAGAGGTAAAATAGTCCCCCATTCGGATCTCCGGGCGGGGACTACTCAGGAGGACGTCGTTATCAGGAGAAAGAAAACTGGCGTTCTACGGATCGGAGCGTGGAATGTCAGATCCCTTAATCGGACACGTAGGTTAGAAACTTTAAAAAGGGAAATGAATAGGTTAAAGTTAGATATAGTGGGAATTAGTGAAGTTCGGTGGCAGGCGGAACAAGACTTTTGGTCAGGTGACTACAGGGTTATAAATACAAAATCAAATAGAGGTAATGCAGGAGTAGGTTTAATAATGAATAAAAAAATAGGAGTGCGGGTTAGCTACTACAAACAGCATAGTGAATGCATTATTGTGGCCAAGATAGACACGAATCCCATGCCTACTACAGTAGTACAAGTTTATATGCCAACTAGCTCTGCAGATGATGAAGAGATTGATGAAATGTATGATGAGATAAATGAAATTATTCAGATAGTGAAGGGAGACGAAAATTTAATAGTCATGGGTAAATGGAATTCGATAGTAGGAAAAGGAAGAGAAGGAAAAGTAGTAGGTGAATGGGGGTAAGGAATGAAAGAGGAAGCCACGTGGTGGAATTTTGTACAGAGCTTAACTTAATCGTAGCACTTGGTTCAAGAATCATAAAAAAAAGGTTGTATACATGGATAACGCCTGGAGATACTGGAAAGTTTCAGATAGATTATATAATCACTTTTGAATACATCGTGGGAGTTATTATTAAAATCAGTCTCGATCACAAATTTATTTATTCTGGTTACCGACTGCGACCACGCGTGTTGTCATCTTCAGACCAAAATGCTGTATGAGCAGGAGCCGCTCACTGACCATTAGTTCCTCCTCTTTTTCGATCCGTGGTTATGTATCAGGATGCTACTTTTCACTCGCCAAGATAAAACAATGGCAACCAATGTACACAATGCCGCTAAGTATAATATGATTTCATTTGCATCAGACCTCTACCACACGCAGAAACACGGCTGCATATTTGATTAAAAAAAACTATGGACGTAAAGACTATATATATATATATATATATATATATATATATATATATATATATAGCTAGCTTCCGATCCCACGCGTCGGCTTTGACCCGTGACGTAAGGGTGTTGTGTGTGACGTCATGACGGCGCGGAGTTTGGTTTGTGTGTGGCTGTCTCCAGTTCTGTTTTATCTTACTTTATTTACTTTTCTGATCTGTTCGTTCTATCTCGTGAGATTTTTTTTTAAATTTAAAAACACTTATTACTTATTTTAATTATCTGTTTCCTCCAATTTCTGTTTTAGTTTATTATATTTATCTTTCTGGTCAGTTCGTTCTATCCCGTGAGATTTATTTTTTTTAAAAATACAAAAAAACACTAATCAGCTACTGAAGCATCTTTACCTTCTATGGGTTGCAGGAGTTACGACCCCTGGGGAGGTGGGTGGGTATTCATGCATGGCTGTCTTCACTTACACGTTGTAGCTACGCAAGGCGTCTAAATTTGTTTATATTTAGTTTGCCCCCCACCCAAAACACCCCATTTCCCGCGCTTGTCCCGTTAGTGTCATTAGGCTTCTTGTGGAAAGTGTGTGTGTTTGTTTTTGTTTACGCCATATTTGTGACGTCATGGGTCAAAGCAGACCGGCGGGATCGGACGCTTCCGTATTTCCCTTATATATATATATATATATCCCGTTCCAACCAACAAATTGTGCTGGGGATTACGGAAGTGTCTAATTTCACCCGTCTGCTTTGACCCATGACGTCGTCAATATGGCGGAAATGGCTATTCTAATAGTCTCCAATATGGCGTCTATGATGTCACGGCAACAAACACGAAAATACATATAAATAGGACAACAAAATCCCCCTCGAAAAATACAATCAAACTAAGGGGCAGCCGCGGGAAATTGGCGGTTTTAGGGAGGGGATAAGCTAAATATAACAGTAAAAAAAAGACACCACGATCCCAAAACACACAAAACGAACTACAAAAAATTACAAAATCTACAAGAATCGAACACTTTCCTTGACCTATCTAGATCAACCACAGGTGAAGATACCAAAACATCAACGCCTACAGCAAAAACCACGAAATTTGGAATCAACCACATCTGACCATACCAAAACACCAAAAACATATAAAACTACGAAAATTGTAATCGGTCATTTCCCTTGACCTATGTAGGTCAACCGTAACTATTGATACGAAAAAATCACCACAGCTATGAAAAACAAAAACAAAACCACAACACCTCAAAAATTCAAAAGTCGAACTTCCCTACGTAAATCAGAAAACGTTCAATACGCAATAAATACAGGAAACATTACACCTCGAGAAAAAGTCATAAATTCCGCGCCCTAATGACATCACACACAACACCCTTACGTCATGGGGCAAAGCAGACGGGTGAAATCGGACGCTTTTGTGAGGATATGTGGCAATGCGCGAACACTCAAAACATATGGAAACGGACAGTGCAATGCTACTCACCTCAGGCGAACTGGATGCTAGGTGCTGCGATGTTGATAATCCATAATGCGCGGACGCCTTCTGTCTCCAAATGACTTTGCAGGAAGTGAAGTACCCACATAACACTACACACACGTGAAGAGCAAAGCAACCGCATTCAAATTTGATGAACGCCAAGAATGTGGCTGCACAATTTGTTGTCCCGTGTTTAACTCTCGAGTTTATGTGAAACGTTGCGTAAAGTATAAAATCCAGAATTCGACAACATTACAGCATTTCTTCACTGTTGCCGTGAACGTTCATGTAAACACTAAATGTTGATATAAATGTACTACGAGAACGGTTTGGTTTAAACTGAGGCAGGGAGCATCGTGCAGTGTTACCAACTTAAGATCAGTGAGACACACATGTCACCAACTACTTCGGACCGTTCGAACATTTCAATATGCAAATTCAAGGTATGTTACGAAATAAATATACTAATCAGACTTTACCCTACGCCAGCTTCGCATTTCAAACCATTACGTAACACTGATTTTGCTCGATCAAATGTTTCGTGTACCCCCGCGATGAACCGTAGTGAGAATGTTGGTCATTCAAGTTTGCCAGTAAAGGACCCTACACACGCACCAACAGAGCGACCGACCGACAAATTGGACGTGTGTAGGTGTTTTGACCGACCGACCGACAAACTTTCCTTGTCGGGATGGGAGTATAGGACAGCCGACCATTCCCACCTTCCCACTCCAACCAACAAATTGTGCCGTGTATAGAGCTGTTGTGCCAACCCCCCGACAAAAGTTCGTTTTCTGTCATTACGCGTGGGATTAAATGCTGCTCTAATACACGAAACAGTGATGATGATGATGATGTTTTGGTTTGTGGGGCGCACAACTGCGCGGGCAGCACCTGTACAAATTCCCAACCTTTGCTCAGTCCAATCTCGCCACTTTCATGAATGATGATGCAAGGATGAGGACAACACAAACACCCAGTCATCTCGAGGCAGGTGAACGAAAAAGTGTGCGATGCAGATGAAACTTTAAAGACAGAGTTCTGGAGAAATTTAGATCTTTGCGGGACATGTGCAAGAACTATAGCAATACAGATGCAAGAAATGAAGCATTTGTTCATATTTTAAATAAATCCATAAGGATTTCGTGTGGCATACAGAGAGAATAAAAGTCCGTCGACCTTCTGTATTTCTGTTTTTAAATTTTATTTCCGTTACTTATCGGAAATAAAATCCAAAAACCGAATATCGAAATCTAATGGATGTTAGTACAATAGAAACTCCTGCTTCATTGGTTTACACTGAGACAAAACAAAGTGTGACTACATGTTAATGACGCAAAATTCGGCCTAAGATAAGTATGGCGGCGTACAAATCGCTTTTGTTTATATAGTTTTAAACAATTACTTTGATTGTTACATATTGAATTTTTAAAACACAACTAAAGTTTTCATATACATCCTTTCCAAATTACATAGAAATTTACATAGAATAAAAGTGAATAATTCCATACAAACCTAGGAAGGTTCAAATGGCTCTGAGCACTATGGGACTTAACATCTGAGGTCATGAGTCCCCTAGAACTACTTAAACCTAACTAACCTAAGGACATCACACACATCCATGCCCGAGGGAGGATTCGAACCTGCGACCGTATCAGTCGCGGGGTTCCGGACTAAAGCGCCTAGAACCGCACGGCCACCGCGGCCGGCGAAACCCAGGAAGGAATCCGTTTCTGTTAAGATTATAAATCTTAACTATTCTTTACAGACGAATGGAAGATCAGTTTGGATTCCGTAGAAATACTGGAACACGTGGGGCAATACTGACCTTACGACTTACCTTAGAAGAAAGATTAAGGAAAGGCAAACCTACGTTTCTAGCATTTGTAGACTTAGAGAAAGCTTTTGACAATGTTGACTGGAATACTCTCTTTCAAATTCTAAAGGTGGCAGGGGTAAAATACAGGGAGCGAAAGGCTATTTACAATTTGTACAGAAACCAGATGGCAGTTATAAGAGTCGAGGGACATGAAAGGGAAGCAGCGGTTGGGAAGGGAGTAAGACAGGGTTGTAGCCTCTCCCCGATGTTATTCAATCTGTATATTGAGCAAGCAGTGAAGGAAACAGAAGAAAAATTCGGAGTAGGTATTAAAATCCATGGAGAAGAAATAAAAACTTTGAGGTTCGCCGATGACATTGTAATTCTGTCAGAGACAGCAAAGGACTTGGAAGAGCAGTTGAACGGAATGGATGGTGTCTTTAAGGGAGGATATAAGATGAACATCAACAAAAGCAAAACGAGGATAATGGAATGTAGTCGAATTAAGTCGGGTGATGTTGAGGGTATTAGATTAGGAAATGAGACACTTAAAGTAGTAAAGGAGTTTTGCTATTTGGGGAGCAAAATAACCGATGATGGTCGAAGTGGAGAGGATATAAAATGTAGACTGGCAATGGCAAGGAAAGCGTTTCTGAAGAAGAGAAATTTGTTAACATAGAGTATAGATTTAAGTGTCAGGAAGTCATTTCTGAAAGTATTTGTATGGAGTGTAGCCATGTATGGAAGTGAAACATGGACGGTAAATAGTTTGGACAAGAAGAGAATAGAAGCTTTCGAAATGTGGTGCTACAGAAGAATGCTGAAGATTAGATGGGTAGATCACATAACTAATGAGGAGGTACTGAATAGGATTGGGGAGAAGAGGAGTTTGTGGCACAACTTGACCAGAAGAAGGGATCGTTTGGTAGGACATGTTCTGAGGCATCAAGGGATCACCAATTTAGTATTGGAGGGCATCGTGGAGGGTAAAAATCGTAGAGGGAGGCCAAGAGATGAATACACTAAGCAGATTCAGAAGGATGTAGGTTGCAGTAGGTACTGGGAGATGAAGAAGCTTGCACAGGATAGAGTAGCATGGAGAGCTGCATCAAACCAGTCTCAGGACTGAAGACCACAACAACAACAACATCATTGCAACAATATATATCGTTAATTTGCATATAGTTATTAACTGAATCAAAGAATAATCATGCTGACTTTTTCAGGTGTACGAAAGGTATAGATGCAACTAATTAATTTTTGTACGAGTAAAATTTACATTTGTATATGGTTGTAATTACAGTTCTAGTTATTAATAATTAACTAACACCAATTAAAAGATGCGTATGATTGATTCTGACCGAAAAATCATCGTCTCATATTTTTTTATCGATTCACACAATTCCTGGCTTCAAAACAGAAAAATAGCTGTCTCTCTATGACTTGGAAATATCGGAGCTATAATCATTGGTTCAAATGGCTCTGAGCGCTATGGGACTTAACTTCTGAGATCATCAGTCCCCTAGAACTTGAACTACTTAAACCTAACTAACCTAAGGACATCACACACATCCATACCCGAGGCAGGATTCGAACCTGCGACCGTAGCAGTTGCGCGGTTCAGACTGTAGCGCCTAGAACCGATCGGCCACCCCGGCCGGCGAACTTAAATCAATAATTACTACATAATTACAATAGGGAAATCATTCCTAATATGTGCCTAATATGGTATTGTGTGTAATTTAGGATGGTACATTAGTTTTTTATCCAAAATGTTACCTTAATTTCATTTACTGGTGAGACAAATTACTAATATTATATTTATATATGCCCTCTTCGGGAGATTGGAAAAGAGATTGGAATAGGATGTAGGATCTCAAGGGATTGTGGTGTTACGAGCAGCTATGAAATGCCTGTTTCATGCTTTCTTAGATAATTACGAAAATCACCGGCTCCCAGCTACTTAAGTAACGGAACGTGAGTAAATTTCTTTTCTTACATTAGCCACTTCTTTGCACATAGGCTTTTTTTGTCCCTGTAACCTCTAAAACAGCCGAGGCAATCCCTAGTTTTTGTTTCTGTATAAAACCAAGAGGGATGTCATAGGACATAAACATAATGAACTTAAACAAATCACAACAACAGGGCGGCTTTGTAATAAGCGACTGGAGTTGGTTGGGACGATTTAGGCTGCAACGAAATTGATCGGTCGGTCGGCCGATTAGTTGGTGCATAACCAAGACAACACGGCGGCGAAGTTGATCGACCGGCGCCATTTGACGGCGCCGTAACTCCGTTCAAGCGCCTATTTAAAGCTAACCAGTGTAGATTTCTCTTTCTTTCAAGAACAGGCATCAATCAAAATGTTTTAAAGAAACTTTCATGCTTTGCTCAACAACATAAAAGTATGTCAACACGATTGGTCCCTCCTCGTGCGCAATCGCTGACGCACGGGAATAAAAGCGCACGAAAATTAGTAGAAAGAACGCACGTAGGCATGCGTGTTCTCGTGTCCAGACGTTGTCTCATTGTGCAAGCGGTCTGCTATTTACTCGTATCTATTATTTTGCTCGGCAATTTGTGCTGCATGTATTGTGATGAAAGGCGACAGAAAACGCAAAGACAAGACGACTATGGGTAAAATAGTATCCAAACAGGAGAGGTTCGACAATTACAAAGTGACAATGACGTTTTGTTTGCATATTTCCAAATGGCTCTGAGCACTATGGGACTTAACATCTGAGGTCACCAGTCCCCTAGAACTTAGAACTACTTAAACCTAACTAACCTAAGGACATCACACACATCCAAGCCCGAAGCAGGATTCTAACCTGTGACCGTAGCGATCACGCAGTTCCAGACTGAAGCGCCTAGAACCGCTCGGCCACTCCGGCTGCATATTTCCAGGAAAGTTGCTCAGGGAAGTGTGACAGGACCGCTGTTGTTCGCTATATACAGAAATTATTCGGCGGACAGAGTGGGCAGTGGTTGTTTGCTGATGATGTTGTGGTGTACGGTAAGGTGTTCAAGTTGAGCGGCTGTTGGAAGATACACGACGATGATGCGGACAAAATTTCTAGTGGTATGAAGAAGGTATCTGTTCTTTCGGATATGTCCAAAAGAACAGATGCCGTCTTCATATAGTTGAGGTTAACCAGCCATTGACCTTCTGTGATGGATGCACACGCATTGCCCGAACTCTTACGGGTCTTGGTAAGATTGTCTGCCGCGAGTAATGAGTGTAATGGGTAGGGGCACTACGAATGTAGTGTGTGGTCATTAAGTTCGGAATGTGGGTCTCAAGGGGAGCGAGCAAGGAATAAATCCCTGCAGTCGGACTATCCTCTGTGCCCTCGCTGGTTCACAAGGGGAGGCCGCCAATTGTGAAGTTCAGATTCGATTCATACTGCGCATAATAAAAGCTCATGGCCAGAAGTGTAATGTGGCAAAGCACCAAGATGGAGCCGTTGTCGAGAAAATCGACAGTAAAAAGAAACCGTTGCCGTGAAATACTCTCTACGATTAATAATTTTCTACAGCGTCGTGGCACAGCGGTAAGCGCTCGGGTTTGTAATCCGAAGGTCGCCGGATCGAATCTCGCACCATGCAACTTTTTTTTAGTATTTGTTTTTTGCAATTCAAATGTGTATATATGTACACACACACACACACACACACACACACACACACACACACACACATATATATATATATATATATATATATATATATATATATATATATATCCCGGCAATTATTATGCTTATAATAAGTTGTTGAAAGTCGTTTGTCGTGGAAAAACTGGCGACTTCGAACATCATTATGTTTTCTGCAAACAAAGTTATATTTCACAAACGTTATTAATTGTCTTCATAATGTTAACCACGTATAGTTAACGGAAGACGTAGAAACGATATTCCGAAACGAATACGTATAGCGTAAGTCAAACGTTCGAATTAGAATAGAGACCCCACGAACACAAATTCGCTGTGGCAGGTATGAAATATAAACCCCGTTACTCGCTCGTTACACTTAAAGGACAGACGTTGAATGGGCCGAAACGAGCCGCCGCATAACAGCGTAGTTGCCTGCTAACTTCGAAAGAAGGTAGATGCGGTCCCTAGCGCAACTTAGAACATCGTCGAAAATCAGTGCGGACGGGAGAGCTTTGGTACACCCTGTTAAAAAAACGGAAAAATGGAGGCGGTACAATTGGAGAGCGAACTAATAATAAAAAAAATTGCATGGTGCGAGATTCGATCCGGCGACCTTCGGATTGCGAACCCGAGCGCTTACCGCTGCGCCACGACGCTGTAGAAAACTATTAATCGTAGAGAGTATTTCACCGCAACGGTTTCTTTTAACTGTCGATTTTCACGACAACGGCTGAGAAGTGCATCTTGGTGCTTGGCCACATTACACCTCTGGCCATGAGCTTTTATTATGCGCAGTATGAATCGAATCTGAATTTTACAATTGGCGGCCTCCCCTTGTCAGATGGATAGAGCGTCTGCCACATAAGCATGAGATACCGGGTTCGAGTCCCGGTCAGCGCACACATTTTCAGCTTTGATGTATATCAACGCCTGTCGACAGCTTAGGGTCTTGATTTAATTACCATTTCAAATTTCTAGTTGGTGTGATGAATGGCAGCTAGCTCTAAATATGGAAAAATGCAAGTTAATGAGGACGAGTAGGAAGAACAAACCTGTAATGTTTGGGTACAGCATTATTGTTGTCCTGCTTGACACAGTGACAGCGTTTAAAAGTCTGGGCGTAACGTTGCAAAACAATATGAAATGGAACAAGCATGTGAGAACTGTGCTAGGGCAGGCGAATGGTAGACTTCGGTTTATTGGGAGAATTTTAGGAAACAATGGTTCACCTGCAAAGGGGACCACATATGAAGGTCTTACTTCAATAGTGGTACTAGTCCACTTTTGTTCATTTTGAGATAGAGTCCTAAAGTTAAATGAGTGCTGAAAAATCTGCAGTTGAGATACCAGAAATATTCAAGCATATGGCTTCTTGCTAGAGATGAACATGTCTTTCTGTTTGTATGGATCATTAATTTCAGAAGCATTATAGGCAGAAAAGTGGAGGTAATGGACTTGCACCACTATTGAAATAAGCCCTTCATATAGGACGCTGCTATGACCTATTCATGAATATTGTTCGAGTGTTTGGGATCCATACCTGAGGGATTGAAGGAAGCCATTGAAGCAATTCAGAGGCGGACTGCTAGGTTTGTTACTGTAGCAATAGGTTCGAACAACATGTTAAGTGTTACGTAGATGCTTTGGGAACGCAAATGCGAATCTCTGGAGCGAAGGCGACTTTTTTTTTTTCGAGAAACGTTATTGAGAACCTTTAGAAAAGCTGTATTTAAAGCTAAGCGAGCCGTTCTAGGCGCTACAGTCTGGAACCGCGCGACCGCTACGGTCGCAGGTTCGAATCCTGCCTCGGGGGAAGGATGTGTGTGATATCCTTAGGTTAGGTTTAAGTAGTTCTAATTTCTAGGGAGAAAGCTTTTGACAACGTTGATTGGAATACTCTCTTTCAAATTCTGAAGGTGGTAGGGGTAAAATACAGGGAGCGAAAGGCTATTTACAATTTGTACAGAAACCAGATGGCAGTTATAAGAGTTGAGGGGCATGAAAGGGAAGCAGTGGTTGGGAAAGGAGTGAGACAGGGTTGTAGCCTCTCCCCGATGTTATTCAATCTGTATATTGAGCAAGCAGTAAAGGAAGCAAAAGAAAAATTCGGAGTAGGTATTAAAATCCATGGAGAAGAAGTAAAAACTTTGAGGTTCGCCGATGACATTGTAATTCTGTCAGAGACAGCAAAGGACTTGGAAGAGCAGTTGAACGGAATGGACAGTGTCTTGAAAGGAGGATATAAGATGAACATTAACAAAAGCAAAACGAGGATAATGGAATGTAGTCGAATTAAATCGGGTGATGCTGAGGGAATTAGATTAGGAAATGAGACACTTAAAGTAGTAAAGGAGTTTTGCTATTTAGGGAGTAAAATAACTGACGATGGTCTAAGTAGAGAGGATATAAAATGTAGACTGGCAATGGCAAGGAAATCGTTTCTGAAGAAGAGAAATTTGTTAACGTCGAGTATAGACTTAAGTGTCAGGAAGTCGTTTCTGAAAGTATTTGTATGGAGTGTAGCCATGTATGGAAGTGAAACATGGATGATAACTTAGTTGGACAAGAAGAGAATAGAAGCTTTCGAAATGTGGTGCTACAGAAGAATGCTGAAGATTAGATGGGTAGATCACATAACTAATGAGGAGGTGTTGAATAGGATTGGGGAGAAGAGATGTTTGTGGTACAACTTGACTAGAAGAAGGGATCGGTTGGTAGGACATGTTTTAGTCCGCAGCTCGTGGTCGTGCGGTAGCGTTCTCGCTTCCCGCGCCCGGGTTCCCGGGTTCGATTTCCGGCGGGGTCAGGGATTTTCTCTGCCTCGTGATGGCTGGGTGTGGTGTGATGTCCTTAGGTTGGTTAGGGTTAAGTAGTTCTAAGTTCTAGGGGACTGATGACCATAGATGTTAAGTCCCATAGTGCTCAGAGCCATTTGAACCAGGACATGTTTTGAGGCATCAAGGGATCACAAATTTAGCATTGGAGGGCAGCGTGGAGGGTAAAAATCGTAGAGGGAGACTAAGAGATGAATACACTAAGCAGATTCAGAAGGATGTGGGTTGCAGTAGGTACTGGGAGATGAAGAAGCTTGCACAGGATAGAGTAGCATGGAGAGCTACATCAAACCAGTCTCAGGACTGAGGACCACAACAACAACAACAATTTCTAGCGGACTGAAGGCCTCAGAAGTTAAGTCCCATAGTGCTCAGAGCCATTTCAACCATTTTTAAAGCTAAGCCGAACGCTTCTGCTGGTTCCAACATATATTACGCTTAAAGACCACGAAGATAAGATAGGAGAAATTAGAGCTCATACGGAGGCACATAGACAGTCGTTTTTTGCATCGCCCTATTTGCGAGTGGAACAGGAAATGGCTAGTGGTACAGGGTACCCTCCGGCACGCATCACTATGGTGTATCTATCTAGATGTAGATGTAGATACAGAGATTTAAGAATTTCTGCTTAGGAAAATGAAGAGATAAGGCTAGCAATAAAATTTCCTTAGCTGGCAACCAGCGACTGGTACATCTGTTTGAGCAATTTATTTCGCATTTCAAAATAACTCATTTCAGCGATTATTTCTGAAATTGAGAAATACAATACCATACCTACTTTCGAAGTAAAGATGATATAAAATGTAGACTGGCAATGGCAAGGAAAGCGTTTCTGAAGAAGAGAAATTTGTTAACATCGAGTATAGATTTAAGTGTCAGGAAGTCGTTTCTGAAAGTATTTGTATGGAGTGTAGCCATATATGGAAGTGAAGCGTGGACGAAAAATGGTTTAGACAAGAAGAGAATAGAAGCATTCGAAATGTGGTGGTGCAGAAGAATGCTGAAGATTAGATGAGTAGATCACATAACTAATGTGGAGGTATTGATTAGAATTGGAGAGAAGAGAAATTTGTGGGACAACTTGACTAGAAGAAGGGATCGTTTGGTAGGGCATATTCTGAAGCATCAAGGGATCACCAATTTAGTATTGGAGGGCAGAGTGGGGGGGGGGGGGGTAAAAATCGTAGAGGGAGACCAAGAGATGAATACACTAAACAGATTCAGAAGGTTCAAATGGCTCTGAGCACTATGGGTCTTGACATCTGAGGTCATCAGTCCCCTAGAACTTAGAACTACTTAAACCTAACTAACCTAAGGACATCACACACATCAATGCCCGAGGCATGATTCGAACCTGCGACCGTAGCGGTCGCGCGGTTCCAGACTGAAGCGCCTAGAACCGCTCGGCCACACAGACCGGCAAGGGGAGCTTCAGAAGGATGTAGGTTGCAGTAGGTACTGTGAGATGAAGAAGCTTGCACAGGATATAGTAGCATGGAGAGCTGCATCAAACCAGTCTCAGGACTGAAGACCACAACAAACACCTACTTAATGGAGGTTCTAATTAATTAATTATTAATACGTCATTCTGATTTTATGAAATGCTGTTTGCATTACTTCATTCAATACACATTATGTAGAGGTTAACATCCTCGAAGTCGACAATTTCGGTAATGCTGTAGACACCAGGATCCACTAGGATAGGCTTGTGTTTTCCTATTTTCTGTTTTTTTTTTTTTTTTTTTTTTACATTAGCAGGACCCTTAATTTCTATATCTAGTATCGGTACTGTAGCTTTCTGAGGAGATCCACCTATCTCACATTTTCTTTTGGTCAGCTTTTCAAATGCTATGATATTAAGTCGCCCTAACATCAATATTCGTCCAAAGTATTCAAATGCACTTTTCATCCATTTATAAGCTTTTTTTTGTCTCTGATTTCCTACTTCGAGACTTATCTTACTCTTTACAGTAACATTTTCGAATACTTGACGCTCATGATAGCACCTCAAATATTTATTAATATAATCTTTATAGATTTATTCCATGTGACGTGTCCTTGTCTGTAACACTCAATAAATGCAGATTTCTTTCTTTGGAGTCAACAGACATTACCGGACATAAATCGCGTTAAAGCATAACATAAGCACACTACACTACGAAACGCACATGGGCATCACGTGCTAAACAAAGCAATAGATTCATACCGAACCCGGGTAGCAATGCACTTTTACGTACAGCCTCCATTTTGAGGATGTGAGGCGTTCACAAATGTGCATGCGTAGTTGCGCTTCTGGATGCTGGCGCATGTGCAAAGTTGAACTGAAGAGAAATGCATTATGTGGACGCACTTTAATTGCATTCCGGCCAAATAACTCAGTCACATAGATTTTCTTTTTTTTTCGAAACGTGTGTAATGTGTGATATCCGTGCGGAACGTGCAGTGCATTCGCCAAACTCTTCGGTCGTTCTTAAAAATCATTACATATTGGATAGATAAAAAATTATTTTATCGATCATTGATTGTTTTCGTTGTTATGTAATGTTACATTGTTGCAATACTTTGATATTCTTAAACTGAATGTGTACACATTAATGTTAATTCTGATGTACATAATAAGTTATTATTTCTTCTGGTGTCTCATGTTGTTACTATGAGTCTTGTCATGAATTAACCATATTGTGTGCTGCTGTATCGTTAACATTGTAAAAATATTGACTCGTTCCACATCCATGCAACTCCATTGCTATCAGGATCAACGGAACTCGCAATAAAATAAAATTATAAATAAATAAAATAAAATGAATTTCGATTTGTTACAAACTTCTGTCATATTTCAGAAAGCAGACAACATCAAATGAAAATGTTTTCTCCTCGCAGCAGTTTTTTCTTCTCGATTCGTTCTCCCCCCCCCCCTCCCCCGTCTGACGTGCCCCAATGGGGAGGGAAATAACGTTAAAGTATCATTCCGAATGAGCGGTGTAATCAAAATCAAAATTTCATCCACCGAATAGAACAGTTCATATAATAGTTTCCTGAGCACTAGAACAATCGTAAACGTTATTGTAAAAACATAATTACTCTCAAGCAAACTTTAAGCAGATCAATTATAACTATGAATTTATTTTCTTTAGCAACCCGATAAACGTTTGATAAAATTTAATGCATATGGGGCGGAATAAAAGAAATACTCTATAGTTGAAAGCTTTTAATTTATTTGGTTACCACATTTATTCCATGCAGTCAAGAATGCGATAAAATATCCACTGGAATAAATTGAGACTTTTATTATTTTTCGTTAATCGAGAGCAGTTCGTATAATGTTTATCAACTCATTTTAGTGTATAGTCCATGACTCTGGTTTGTAAATGCATGTCGTGGAAAAAATGAAGATTTGCCCTTCCACTGTTTGCCCTTCCTTGTTACTGTGGCCCTTTAAGTTAATGTGAATTAAACCCTGTAATTAGTTACATGTTCCATAAATCATTTGAACGACTCTTTTATCCAAATAATGCGGTACGAGTCAGTTTACAGGATATGTATACATGATTAGTGTTAATGTTAATGAACACATTATCATTATATTTCTATTCATGCAACTACAATTTAATTCACAAGCTGCGACATCGTCGTGAAAAAACAGTGACCCGTATACGTAATAAGTTTCCTTTAATTTACGTCTATGGTCACAAACTGTTTGATAACATATTACCGGTTTCGGTCTTTAATGACCATCAGATCTGTTTCATAAAAACAGATCTGTTTCATAAAAACAGATCTGATGATGGTAATTAAAGACCGAAACCGGTAATCTGTTATCAAACAGTTTGTGACCATAGACGTAAATTAAAGGAAACTTAATACAATTTAATTTTTTTGTTTGCTGGCTACCAGCTTTTACGTACAAATTCACCAATAGAAAAGAAGGAGTTGCCCAGGAGAAATGATATTAAGTTAGATTTAAAACTTGCTTCGCTACCTATCAGATGTTGTGTGTTATTGGACAAGTGATCAAAAAATTTCATTGCTGCTTATCGAATCCCTCTCCGAGCCACGGCCAGCTTTAACAATGGGTAATACAGGTCATTTTTCCCCTCTCTTGTTGTAGGTATATACAGTACGTCACTGTTCTTCTTAAATTGTGATGGATTATCTATGACGAGCTTCATTAGCGACATGTGCCGTGACGGTGTAGTTACGAGGGCAGTTCAATAAGTAATGCAACACATTTTTTTCTCGGCCAATTTTGGTTGAAAAAACCGGAAATTTCTTGTGGAATATTTTCAAACATTCCCGCTTCGTCTCGTATAGTTTCATTGACTTCCGACAGGTGGCAGCGCTGTACGGAGCTGTTAAAATGGCGTCTGTAACGGATGTGCGTTGCAAACAACGGGCAGTGATCGAGTTTCTTTTGGCGGAAAACCAGGGCATCTCAGATATTTATAGGCGCTTGCAGAATGTTTACGGTGATCTGGCAGTGGACAAAAGCACGGTGAGTCGTTGGGCAAAGCATGTGTCATGATCGCCGCAAGGTCAAGCAAGACTGTCTGATCTCCCGCGTGCGGGCCGGCTGTGCACAGCTGTGACTCCTGCAATGGTGGAGCGTGCGAACACACTCGTTCGAGATGATCGACGGATCACCATCAAACAACTCAGTGCTCAACTTGATATCTCTGTTGGTAGTGCTGTCACAATTGTTCACCAGTTGGGATATTCAAAGGTTTGTTCCCGCATGGGTCCCTCGTTGTCTAACCGAACACCATAAAGAGCAAAGGAGAACCATCTGTGCGGAATTGCTTGCTCGTCATGTGGCTGAGGGTGACAATTTCTTGTCAAAGATTGTTACAGGTGATGAAACATGGGTTCATCACTTCGAACCTGAAACAAAATGGCAATCAATGGAGTGGCGCCACACCCACTCCCCTACCAAGAAAAAGTTTAAAGCCATACCCTCAGCTGGTAAAGTCACGGTTACAGTCTTCTGGGACGCTGAAGGGGTTATTCTGTTCGATGTCCTTCCGCACGGTCAAACGATCAACTCTGAAGTGTATTGTGCTACTCTTCAGAAATTGAAGAAACGACTTCAGCGTGTTCGTAGGCACAAAAATCTGAACGAACTTCTCCTTCTTCATGACAACGCAAGACCTCACACAAGTCTTCGCACCCGAGAGGAGCTCACAAAACTTCAGTGGACTGTTCTTCCTCATGCACCCTACAGCCCCGATCTCGCACCGTCGGATTTCCATATGTTTGGCCCAATGAAGGACGCAATCCGTGGGAGGCACTACGCGGATGATGAAGAAGTTATTGATGCAGTACGACGTTGGCTCCGACATCGACGAGTGGAATGGTACCGTGCAGGCATACAGGCCCTCATTTCAAGGTGGCGTAAGGCCGTAGCATTGAATGGAGATTACGTTGAAAAATAGTGTTGTGTAGCTAAAACAACCCCTGTTCCAGAAAAAAAATGTGTTGCATTACTTATTGAACTGCCCTCGTACAATGCGTAGCTCCGTGAAGAGATATCTACATGACGTCCATGGGTGAACACCAAAAATTTGTGCTCGCTTCTATACAAAGTACTTTCTTTCAAAGTGATGAGCTGCCCTAAAAAATTATTCCATGTGACATTAATGAGTGGTATGTGCAAAATATGTCACGAGGTTGATACGTTTGTTTCCAAGATTAGCAATAATACGAAGAGCAAAAGTAGCTGAATTTAATTGTATGCTAAATTATTTGAATAATTTTTGTAATATCTCATATACGAGGCGTGGCTAGAAAAAAACCAGACTAGTACTGGTGAAACAATAAAACGAATGCAATAAGGCTGAAAGTCGCGTGGCCTGTCACGTGACTCTCGCTCCGCCTACTGCTCGAGTTTCATCTGCCTCCTGCACTCAGTCTGCCCGTGGCGTCTGTTTTAAGTAGTTGACGTTTTGTCTGTGCGTCGGAAAATGTTGAGTGTACAGAAAGAACAGCGTGTTAACATCAAATTTTGTTTCAAACTAGGAAAATCTGCAAGTGAAACGTTTGTAATGTTACAAAAAGTGTACAGCTATGATTGTTTATCGTGAACACAAGTGTTTGAGTGGTTTAAACGATTTAAAGATGACCGCGAAGACACCAGTGGTGACACTCGCACTGGAAGACCATTGTCAGCAAAAACTGATGCAAACATTGAAAAAATCGGTAAACTTGTTCGACAAGATCGCCGTTTAACAATCAGAGCAGTGTCTGAGTTAACAGGAGTTGACAAGGAAAGTGTCGAACAAGTTTACCGATTTTTTCAATGTTTGCATCAGTTTTTGCTGACAATGGTCTGCCAGTGCGAGTGTCATCACTGGTGTCTTCGCGGCCATCTTTAATCGTTTAAACCACTCAAACACTTGTGTTCTCTTTTTCAGACCATCATCAGTTATTTTGCTCCCCAAATAGCAAAACTCCTTTACTACTTTAAGTGTCTCGTTTCCTAATCTAATTCCCTCAGCGTCACCCGACTTAATTCGACTACATTCCATTATCCTCGTTTTGCTTTTGTCGATGTTCATCTTATACCCTCCTTTCAAGACACTGTCCATTCCGTTCAACTGCTCTTCCAAGTCCTTTGCTGTCTCTGACAGAATTACAATGTCATCGGCGAACCTAAAAGTTTTTATTTCTTCTCCATGAATTTTAATACCTACTCCGAATTTTTCTTTTGTTTCCTTCACTGCTTGCTTAATATACAGATTGAATATGATTGGGGATAGGCTACAACCCTGTCTCACTCCCTTCCCAACCACTGCTCCCCTTTCGTGCCCCTCGACTCTTATAACTGCTCCCTGTATTTTACCCCTGCCACATTTAGAATTTGAAAGGGAGTATTGTCAAAAGCTTTCTCTAAGTCTACAAATGCTAGAAACGTAGGTTTGCCTTTCCTTAATCTAGCTTCTAAGATAAGTCATAGCGTCAGTATTGCCTCACGTGATCCAATATTTCTACGGAATCCGAACTGGTCTTCCCCGAGGTCGGCTTCTACCAGTTTTTCCATTCGTTTGTAGAGAATACGCATTAGTATTTTGCATCTGTGACTTATTAAACTGATTGTTGATAATTTTCACATCTGTCAGCACCTGCTTTCTCTGGGATCAGAATTATTATATTCTTCTTGAAGTCTGAGGGTATTTCGCTGTCTCATACATCTTGCTCACCAGATGGTAGATTTTTGTCTGGACTTTCTCTCCCAAGGCCGTCAGTAGTTCGAATGGAACTGAACATGTGTATTTAAATTATATTTCTGGGCCCCATGTTCAACGAATCTTGCTTCACCGTAAAAGATCTCGCTGATCACAGTAGAACGTCAACATCACGTACACACCATCGGCAGATATGTAAATAATTAAAGTTGCAGTTCTCTGTGACAAACAGAACAGCCACAAGAGTGCATTAGTGTACGATTCAAACAGCTGGACCACAATAAGGACCCTTCCAAACCTTCCAGATTCTGTTAGGTGCTGCAACACCGTCCCATAATGGTAGCCCAAATGACAGCTTTGTGCCCTTTACAGTCAACATCTAACTCCCTCCATGCCCTTTATATTGTATACCCTACCGGGCTTGTAACAACACTAAACACAAACAACGTTATTGCATTCATGTTACCATTTTACTTGTCACAGAGAACTGCGACCCTAGTTAATTACATATATTACCAGCCCAAAATACTTTTTAGTACATTGCCTGCTACTACAATAAAGGAAATTAAAGTATTTCATACATTCAAAGTAGATCTTAAACAATTTTCACTAACACATACTTTTCTTAACGTTGAAGAATATCTGAATATGGAAAAGTAATATTATTTATATATATTGATATAAAATATTTCTATTTATTATCCAAGTTTTAGAAACAAATTAAATATATGAAATTATATTGTAATTGACACTATCCATACAATGTGTGTTGTTAATGGACGAATAAAGAGACTGACTGATTGATCTGCTGATTGTGGGTAGGTATATGAACTTACATTTACATCTGACCATATCTTCTGAATGGTTCACTGTGTTTGTCTGTGCAATTATTTGTTCAGTAATGTTAATGGAATTTTGTTGTCGAGCAGACTAAAGAAATTAATAACAGCATGCTTATTGTTTACATAAGGGATCACGTATAGTGGTCACTTCACAGGAATCATTACAGGATTTACCTAAGTGAGGATACAATGTTGGAATGTTGAGCCTAAGATATATGGTAGCAAATTTATTACATTCCTCAGCCCACAAGTCACCGTAATTCTAGTGTTTGCTCTAATTACATTGACTCAGATAGCTATATTTCCTACTTTCTTTTCAGACTTAAAGAATACGCTCAACAAGGAATGATAAGACAAAATATCAGCATTGAAACAAAAATATATTTGCAGTGTTTGGATTTTACATTAACTGTGTTTCATTTCTTTCCATAATTAATTACAGTAAGCTACAAACAGCTGAGAAGCATTACACTTTGGCCATCTTATACAGGAATGGAACACTGTGCCATAATATTTGTGTTCTGTTATCAGCGGGAATCTTATTAAACCTTCACCCTGATGCTACATCTCTGTTTCCCCCTTCCAGCCTTTGCACAAATTATACATATATCTGACCAGCAACACCCAGAATCTCATAGTTGTGATACATTTATTATGATGACCAGAAGTCATCCTTTAGTAACAAAAACTAATGTGCATCATACGCCTTAATGTAAAAAGGTAAGCTAATTAAGCTAATGTTTCACTAGAACTAAGTGTACTACGTTGCAAGTAGGGAGGCATATGGTGACAAAATGGTCCACTGAATATTCATGTTTCCCTTCCAGTTTCAAGAATTGTGTTTTCATTAGGTAGAAATTCTTTATAAAAGGAAAATGTAAAGTTTAAAATGCATACATACTTCAATAACAACAGAAAATGCTTCTTTTTCTTTTTTTAGAAAGGTATGTACTTCTATCTTGCTACACTCTATCCCTTAGTGCTCCTGATCTTGTGTTAATAAACATCATATATAGTTTTATTATTAACACCTTCAATGTAGTATTCATGATCCAATACAAGGAATGTCTCACTTAACTGCAGATGCATTTACACTTGTATGCTCTTAATTTGAGAGAACCACATGTAACTGAAAATTCTACACCATATGATTCGGCACATGCATGCAGCCTAACGTTTGGGCCTTCACATGCTGGGAAGGGTCTTAATAGTTGTTTGGATCTAAAGAAATACCTCCAATAACAAAATCAATCTGCTTTCTGTTACACTGAGCTTGTGATGTCACCCTGTTACAGAACCTAGCAATTTCATAACTTTATTTGGAAAAAAAATAATAACCAAAGAAGATACACTGCACAACCCCTGGATTATTACAAAGAAACCTCACTATGAAAATCCTTATGCAAAGTTTCCAGATAATATTAACAGATATCTACCATCAAGGAGTGAAAATCTATGTTAGCTCCATGGTAATTGGCAGTATGCTATAAACAGGGCTCATTGCAACAATTTAATGTTACTCAGGAAGCATAAGCTTTCCTGTTAATTTATTATGTTACACTTAGCTGGCCTTAGGACAGATAGTATTGTTCAAATGTGTGTGAAATCTTATGGGACTTAACCACTAAGGTCGTCAGTCCCTAAGCTTACACACTGCTTAACCTAAATTATCCTAAGGACAAACACACACACCCATGCCCGAGGGAGGACTTGAACCTCTGCAGTGACCAGCTGCACAGTCCATGACTGCATTGCCTTAGACCCCTCAGATAAACCTGTGCTGTGGATAGATAGTATTAAACAACATAATTGTCAGGTATTAACAGTAAACAATGTACATATTTAGTTTCTTTGATTCCCTTGTCTTTTGTTTGAAATATACCTTGACTTGTTCAACATCACTGAAGGTTTTGTTTGCTGGAATTCACAGTAGAGGTGAATAAATTCTGTTTCTGTAATGTATACATGAAACATATGAAGACTACATGAATTAGTGTTTCCCTAATTCTTCACAATACTGAAGACTGAGAAGAAAATCAGGGTTCAAAAATAATTCACCAAAGTGGCATGTGGTGATATGTGGTTGTCTAGGTATCTCTTACAACTGTTGCCAACCATGTGGGCACACACACATTACCTATCAGTCATCTCCAGTCAGCTGTTCCCATAAGATCATGTTTATGTTCATAATAAAATATTATCATTCAAATGATCTCTGCAGCATTGTTCTTGCTGAAATATGAATAACCATAGATGTCATTTTTTTTGCAACCTGATTAAGTTACCATCATTCACCACAAGATTTACCAACCTTTTCTCAGTAATACTTTATTTTTTGTTTCACACACTCAAGACATTTGTTCTGGTTACATGTATAATACAACATGGTTTTGTTGGAAATGTATGATTTACTAAACAGTGAAACACTGGAACAGGTCAGACACCAAAGCTTGGCACATCTTTGAGTTTTATATGCTCATCAAAAGAACTGTTGGAAGTTTGTCTGTAGTCTGTATAAATATCATTTCTTCCTACATTAAGCAAATGCTACAGTTTGATGTTTTGCAAGAATGAAAGTAACCAAATTACATACAAGTTTTATGCAAAAATCTACATCCAAAATATTTCTGCAGTGCTAAGTTCTCATGATATTTCCTATCAGTGTAATAATGTATTATTACACTACTGGCCACTAAAATTGCTACACCATGAAGGTCACGTGCTACAGACGCAAAATTTAACCGACAGGAAGAAGATGCAGTGATATGCAAATGATTAGCTTTTCAGAGCATTCACACAAGGTTGGCGCCGGTGGCAACACCTGAAACGCGCTGACATGAGGAAAGTTTCCAACCGATTTGTCATAGACAAACAGCAGTCGACCGGCATTACCCGGTGAAACGTTGTTGTGATGCCACGTGTAAGGAGGAGAAATGCGTACCATCACGTTTCCAACTTTGATAAAGGTCGGATTGTAGCCTATCGCGATTGCGGTTTATCGTATCGTGACATCGCTGCCCGCATTGGTCAGAATCCATTGACTGTTAGCAGAATATGGAATCGGTGGGTTCAGAAGGGTAATAGGGAATGCTGTGCTGAATCCCAATGGCCTCGCATCACTAGCAGTCGAGATGACGGGCATCTTATCCGCAGGGCTGTAACTGATCGTGCAGCCACATCTCGATCCCTGAGTCAACAGATGGGGACGTTTGCAAGGCAACAACCATCTGCTTGAACAGTTCAATGATGTTCGCAGCAGCATAGTCCTATCAGCTCGGAGACCGTGGCTGCAGTTACACTTGATGCTGCATCACAGGCAGGAGCGCCTGCAATGGTGTACTCGACGACAAACTGGGTGCACGAATGGCAAAACGTCATTTTTTCAGATGAATCCAGGTTCTGTTTACAGCATCATGATAGTTGCATCCGCGGTTGGTGACATCGCGCTAAATGCACATTGGAAGCGTGTATTTGTCATCGCCATACTGGCGTATCACCCGGTGTGATGGTATGGGGTGCCATTGGTGACACGTCTCGGTGACCTCTTGTTTGCATTGACGGCAATTTGAACAGTGGATGTTACATTTCAGATGTGTTACGACCCGTGGCTCTACCCTTCATTCAATCCCTGCGAAACCCTACATTTTAGCAGGATAATGCACGACCGCATATTGCAGGTCCTGTACGGGCTTTTCTGGATACAGAAAATGTTCGACTGCTGCCCTGGCCAGCACATTCTCCAGATCTCTCACCAATTGAAAACGTCTGGTCAATGGTGGCCGAGCACATGCCATCCAAGCTCTGTTTGACTCAATGCCCAGGCATATCAAGGCTGTTATTACGGCCAGAGGTGGTTGTTCTGGGTACTGATTTCTCATGGTCTATGCACCAAAATTGCATGAAAATGTAATCACATGTCAGTTCTAGTATAATATATTTGTCCAATGAATACCCGTTTATCATCTGCATTTCTTCTTGGTGTAGCAATTTTAATGGCCTGTAGTGTAAAATAATATTCTTTGATATTTTAAAGTACTAAACATACTCCCTGTCTATTAAAACAACAAATAACTATTCGTACATATTAATACTGTACCTTTCCTCCAAGTAGAAATCTGCAGGTTGAATATGTGCTAGAAATTCAGGAAGCACTTATAAAATGTTTCACCATAAACAGGTGGATGTGAATTAATGGGTTGAATCATGCCCTCAGATTTGCAGCATTGAGGGATTCTTTAGTGATTTTGGGACTGTTTTCACACTGTATAAATGTGAAGAAGATTATGTGTGAATAATGAAAATACTTTCTTGTGATATTGTGTTCAGTTAGTTAACATACCAGTAAATCCTTATCATTAAAATATATTAATGACTTGTCATTCTATGTTCATGAAGATGCAAAGCTGGTACTTTTTGCCGATGATACAAGTACAGCTATCACACCCGACAGACAATAATTAACTGGTGAAATTGTAAATGATGTTTTTCAGAAAACCATTACGTGGTTCTCTGCAAATGGGCTCTCATTAAACTTTGACAAAACACAGTATATACAGTTCCACACAGGAAATGGAATGACACCATTAATAAATGTGGGCTTCGATCAGAAATCGGTGGCTAAGGTAGAATATTCAAAATTTCTAGGTGTATGCATTGATGAGGGGTTGAACTGGAAAAAAACACACAGAGGATCTGCTGAAATGTTTGAGTTCAGCTACTTATCCTAATAGGGTCATTGCAAATTTTGGCGATATACATCTGAGTAAATTAGCTTACCACGCCTATTTTCATTCTCTGCTTTTGTATGGCATCGTATTCTGGGGTAACTCATCATTGAGTAAAATATTGTTCATTGCACAAAAGCTTGTAATCAGAATAATTGCTGGAGCTCATCCAAGATCATCCTGCAGACACTTATTTAAAGATCTAGAGATCTTCATTGTAGCTTCACAATATATATATTCACTTATGAAATTTGATATTAACAATCCGAACGAATTCAAAAGTAATAGCAGTGTACGTGGCTACAATACTAAGAGAAAGGATGATCTTCACTACTCAACATTAAATCTAACTTTGGCTCAGAAGTGGGTAAATTATACTGCCACAAAAGTCTTTGGTCACTTACCTAATAGCATTAAATGTCTGACTGATAGCTATAAAGCATTTAAAAGGAAATTAAAAGAATTTCTTAGTGATAACTCCTTCTACTCATTAGACAAATTTTTAGATGTAGTAAGTGGTTAATTTCTCCAAACCCAACAAACAAACAAACAAACAAACAAAAAAATTAAAAAAATTAAGTGCCATGTAATATTTTGTGTAATGTAATAGACACTTTTTATTAACATGACATGTTCCACATCATTACGAAGTGTCGTATTCATGATCTATGGAACAAGTACTAATCTAGTCTAATCTGTAAAGAATCCAACTCCCACATATGAAACAGCTTCAAACTTCTGATAATTTGCAAATGAGTTAATGCATAAAATATTTGATGCTAAACAAGTTGGTGAGTAACAATTTAGGGAAGGCTACGAAACTGTTAAGGAGTTGGTTGAAAGTCACATGGTCTCATTATCACATACTGGATAAACGTAATCTGGTATTTGTGAGCCATGTCTCAAGACATAGGCACACTTATTAGCTTCAATACATTCAATGCTGGACCTATTGTGTTTTACACCTTTAACGTAGGATTTTAGCATTAAGTAGCAGATTGTGACTGTTTTTACTTCAGTCAATAATTATGCAAAATATTGAAAATCAAATTTCTGCTGCCCTAGAAGCCATTGTATAGGCCAGTGGTTCCCAATGGGTGGTCCGTGGACCCCCAGGGGTCCATAAAATATATTAAATATTTTTCGTATGATAACAGATTTTTTGTTTTGGACGCTTCCTGCATGAGCAGAGCCTTACCGAACGCTAACTTCTGCGTCTAGCGTCTTATTAGAGAGTGAAGAGATCGGCAGTGAGCATGAGCAACTTCTTATTCGTACAGAAGTAAGATGGCTTTCTCGAGGTAGGATCTTGTCAAGATTTTTTGAACTTAGAGACGAAGTTTGTGTCTTCCTTCTTGACACAAAGTACACAGATTTTCTAACTTCTCTTGGCTTTGCTCAGTTGTGTACTTAGCTGATGTGTTTGAACACTTGAGTCTGTTAAACTTGAGTTTACAAGGAAAAAATGAAGACATGTTAAAAGTTGAGGATAAGATTAGTGCTATGGTCAAAAAGAGTCAGATCTGAGTGTCAAGGATAGAAAACGAGTCACTAACTAACTTTTCCACTTTAAAACAATTCTTGGAATCATCAGAGGAGAGTTTGCCTGACCAGATCAAGATCAATGTAGCCGAGCATCTATGCAGCCTAGCCACCAGTTTTAGAGAGAGTTTCCCTGAACCTGACCCTGACAACAGATGGATTCAAAATCCCTTCAGCTGTGAAGAAATAGACAGAATCCAAGGCCTCACTGAAGAAGAGAAAGACCAACTTGTGGATCTGTCCAGCTGTGGTACGATGATAAACATTTTCATCGGTGATAAAATTACAGACTTCTGGGCATCATCACTCAAGCACTACAAGAAACTTGGAGATAAGGCAATGAACTAGATCCTTCCATTTGCAACCACATATCAGTGTGAGCAAGCATTTTCTTCCATGTCTTTCATGAAAAACAAATATAGGAATCGGCTCCACATGTGGTCAGATTTCAGAGTGAAAAGTTCA
This sequence comes from Schistocerca nitens, assembly GCF_023898315.1. Taxonomy (NCBI): domain Eukaryota; kingdom Metazoa; phylum Arthropoda; class Insecta; order Orthoptera; family Acrididae; genus Schistocerca; species Schistocerca nitens. Next base: position 144,730,587 of record NC_064625.1, read on the forward strand.
AGTTTGGGACGTAATATTTCAGAAATAATGGACTCAAAGGTCAGATTAAACTCACTTCATTAAGAACTGAAAATTAAAATTAACTGTATACTGATGCAGTGCTCTGTTGTAACTGTATTTTTTCAAATAAATAATACCTTGTATGAAATTAGTGTTTTCTTATTTTTCACTCATGTCTGCTCAATGCAAACTCAAATGCAGTACACTTGAAAGACCAATACACTCAGTTTTAATTTTTTCCTGTCATTTTCAGTTCATACTCAATTTTCATTTTTTAAGGAGTTTGTAATACTAAACACCCAGATTTGAAGACAAAGATTTTGAGCAATAATCAAAAATTTAACAATAACAATGATGGCTAAATTGAAAAAGTTTTAAGCTCAATATTTTTTCAGTAATGAATACATCACTGTTTTTTCTCAGTACCAAAAACAGAAAACATATAAAAAGACTTAATTTGGTTTTCTTAGGTACTTGAACCTGTGATATGACAAGGTACCAATCATGCTCGATGAGGGGGTCTTCGCCGGCCGAAGTGGCCGTGCGGTTAAAGGCGCTGCAGTCTGGAACCGCAAGACCGCTACGGTCGCAGGTTCGAATCCTGCCTCGGGCATGGATGTTTGTGATGTCCTTAGGTTAGTTAGGTTTAACTAGTTCTAAGTTCTAGGGGACTAATGACCTCAGCAGTTGAGTCCCATAGTGCTCAGAGCCATTTGAACCATTTTTTTGAGGGGGTCTTCGAGAAAATTTTGTTGTGAACCCCTGGTATAGGCAACCTAAACTGCTAGCAGGAACTATGACACATGAAGCACAAACCGGTATAGCCATTTAGTAATATAAATTACATGTAACAAAAAAATTAAACCTATTCTCTAGTTACTCAAAAATGTATTATCAGAGTAAAAGTTTGCAGCTTTGCTTCAACAGTATCAAAATCATAACGTAGCCTTACGGAAATTTGACATGAAAGTCTTTCTTACTATAGCTGGCTAAGTTTAAATCAATAAAACTGATGGTCATCACTTCTCATTTCTACTGTAAATGCTTAATCTGACTTGTCTGTTAAGATAAAGAGGGATGGAGGAGAGATGAATATCTTCCCGTTTGTGTGTATATATATATATATATATATTACTTTTTTCGAAATTCTAAAAATAAATTATAGTTTGCTTTTAATGCTGGGCTATTTGGTCACCAGTCTCTAAATTATGTAATTGGCTGTAGGGAAGGGATACAATGCTTTTTAAAATCACAATAAAGAGTCAGATTTCATCACAAATTTGTTTTATTTTATATATAATGAATTAAACGTACACAGGCTCAAACATTCATGTTTTCTTCAGTGTGCATCACTTTCTCCAATGTTATTATGGCACTCCTTCAGTAGACACACACAGTCTGCAAGGGTTTATCCCAATTTTATTTTATAATACAATAATATAAAGAGATCCCCTCTCTGTCATGTAAATGTCTTGTATCTGACAGATATTTCTGCCGTCAGTCTGGCGAATCAAAACTGAGGCACAAAATCATTATGCATAAGAACTAAATAACTACTGCACTTTTCTCTTATTATTGCGTGTATGTTGACAAAACTTATTCACTGTAAGCATAAATAAAATTCAGCAATAAGAAATTCGCATATTGCACAAAAGAATAATTATTAACAAAGAACTCTGAGTTTATATTACATATTCTTTGGTCATACTAGCTTTTTGTAGAAACCAGCAAAGTTTTCTATGGCCAATTCAATACAGGAAACTTAAAAGCAAACCTTAAATACACAACAAATGAAATAGAAACACACAACAGTAATATTCACGGGCAGTGTTACTAGTACTCAGCACAGCTTGGAAAGTAAACAACAACTGCTTCGTGTTTACATATTCGTTGTTCTCAAAACCTTAAAAAACGCGATTACATACTTTATAAAAACCTTATAGCACTTTTAAATGTAAAAAACTAAATTCTTATTCATTATTTCTCATCATCTTCACTACCCCAATCACATTCAAAAACATTCCTTCCAGCTTTTGTTTACTTCTCAAACATTTTAGTAAGTATACTTTAATTTGTCTGTCATCTAAAAATTTTAATCTGTCACATGATCTAAACTTTTAACCTGCACGCTTCACATTTAATCATAGTTGTGCAGCACAACTGAGTTTTACACTGATATTCACTGTATTACCCAAACAACAAATCTCAAATGTTATGGATCTGTAAGGTAGTACCTGACGATGAGAAATAATTTGCACATAGATGAACAATTATCAGTTTTCTTATTCATGTTCTCTACAAACTCTATTTTTACAACCATTCAGATCCCAGAAGAAATGCATCAAATACCTATATTTATAGACAGAAATGTTAAATTAGTTTTATGAGAAAGACAAATACTACTATACACACATTAAAAAAATAAATTCGTTAATTAAAATCTACTAAATTATCAGGAATGAGTTAAAATGTAAAAGTAAGGGAAGAGGAAACATCCTTAGAAAACTCATTGTAGTTTGTCCCTTTATAATTCTAATCTCATAAAAATATCCCAGTTAAACAACAAATGGAACAGAACATTTTAACACGCAAATAAAAAAAACAAAAAGTTAAATTACATAATAAAGTCAACATGTGTAAAATAATGTATGAGGACTCAATACAGAGAGCATACATAACTATTAAAGGTATGCAAAAAATATATATTTGAAGTGAACTGTTATATAATTTTTGGAGGCAGGAGGGGAAAGGATACTCACCATGAAGTGATCCTTTTATATATATGTATATATATATAACTGCATTTCCTTTTTCATAATATATAATTTCTTTTCATTAATATTTATAATATATAATATATGGAAATCACACTCCCTGTGATTCTATTAAATATTTCATACTCTGAATATATTCTTAGGCTTGAAGAGCAATAAGCAGCTCCCTTCATTAATCAGTGTTGTAAACATGAAGAGGGAAGCCACTGTTTCCTGGCTATTACATCCCTGTAATGACCATTCAGACCATGAATGGTTTTAATCAGTTTTGTTAATATAAAAAGATTTCCTACATATTATTGTCAAAAACCCTTTGCTTGCAACACATACACACATGGAAAGATATAGCAGTTCTGATCTTGGAATGCTTTCTTGATTCAAATAGAATATATAACATAAGAGCAGTAATAAAGATGAAAGTTCTATATACAGATACATATATAGACTTATGACATAATTTCTCTCATATCGTTGATGAAAATTTCATGCAGAAAAAGACACTTTAAATTCGTTTATTTTAAACTTTACACAGTGCGCATAACTTTACTCTTCCATTCATCTAATTTATAATGCTAGCGTTATTTACTATAGCATTTAATTAAAGTTCATATATTTGGGAGCACTATAGCACATATTCATAAAAAAAAGTAACACCAAATGTATTTCTTCTATTCATGGTGTACAATTATTTTACATGTATACAGGTATATATTTTCCAGTACACAATGTACTTGAAAGCATTCTGGTACGAAATTACAAAAGCTCCATTGTCACTTCAACTGCAAGAAACAAAAGCAGTACTAACTTGACAGTCACATAGTCTAATATAACCTTACGACAAGTTTGTCTCTCAGTGTACTGAATTTCAGATATCTTGAAATATGTGTGGTATATGAAGTGTAAATGCACCACACTAATTTATGTACAAAGTAAGAAACCGAATACATTTTGTGTGCGATTCAGTGCATTTTATGTACATTAAATAATATAAAAAACTAAGACCTGAGTTCTAGTTGTATCATTTTTGTAGTGTTTCTGGTAAAGGCAGGATTATGAACTTCAGGTAGGGTATAGTGTTTGAACAAGTAACATGAATTAAATATTGGTTCTTGTTTTAAATTTTTCTTAGCTACGTATCTTCTTTACTTTGAATTATTACAATAATACCTTTGCACCCATTTGCACCATGGTTTAGTATTAATCTATTTGTAAAGATATTGTCAATGAGAGCACGTCAATGCTGAATATATTCTATTTTCATTATCAGTTTCAGAATTCAAAACATATTCTTACTAAACTCTTATATGCCATTTATCAGCACTTGGTTCAATAACTTTTAGTGATTTTTAATCTGTATTTCAATATGTAAAAGAAAACTTGACAAGAGTGTACTTTATCAGTCTTTTCATTATTTAAGAAGCATTTAATAAATAAATTATTGTGAGTTTAACAGATTACAGAAGCTTTCCTTTCAGACAAATTATGGATGAGGGAGGCTTTGTGATGTCATCAGCACAACAATGCATCTGTTCCTAGAAAGCCATTTTAAATTATTAACTTCAAGTCTACATTAACCAAATATGGGTTAAAGTGAGAATGCAGGGGCTGTATATGCAAAAGTAGTTAAATATTGGACCCATTTTCTGTATAGGTTATAAATGGTTAAAGAGTAAAGGAAACCAATGGTGAAGCCATATTAAGGAAATACCAATTATTATGAAAATAAGAATATAATAAGGTTTCTGTGCTGAATTAAATGCAAGTTCTAGATATTACTGGAAAGAAAAATTGTAAAAAATGGAAAAATACCCATTCAATCTACACTTTGTCAGTTTTTTTACATAAAATGTCAAGAAATATATTACTCTATAAATGACAACTATTAACATTAATATGCTGGTCATCCAGTCATGTGATGTACAAACAAAGGAAATAAAAAGCCTAATTTATGTTTTCCTTTCATTTATACGAAAACTATAATATTTGTGATCACCAATATATGTCAGCTTTTGACGGCAGTGGAAGACATTTGATTCAATCCTCATTGCAAACACATTGTCACCCTACTCATAACAAATTTCTACTCTTTCTGCCACTCATTCCTCCCATTGTTCATTTAACAATTAATTTTCACTACAACCATTTGCTTCTCTGGAAATGTATTTTTTCCACTACAAATATCTTCTGCTATTAACTATAACATTTAAAGAATTCTGAAGACTGCTACGTTAACATAATCTGGAATATCTGCCATACATACACACATACACATAGTGGGGGTCTGTAACTTCTTTCAAACTCCCTCAATTTAAGTAACATATACAGTCAAAACTTTATATTTTACTAAAAAAAATATTTGGATCATGTAGATAAAGGTATATTAACAATATCTGAGACTGAAGAGTAACTTCCAATAAATGACCAACTACAGTAGAGTTGTTGGATATGATCCCACAGCTGAAATATATAGCTCCACCATATAGGAAGTACATATGGGGAAGAAATAGCCTTAAAAAACAAAAACACATGGGGAAAGATGTGATGAAAAAATCATCCCTACCCTTGTATGATGAGACACACAACACTCCCGAAAAATCTATGAAGTAAAAATAATTGAGATCCACAGCTGTAATAATGAGATTCCTGTGGTGTGTAAGTCAACGATAAACACCAAGCTCTGTATAAATAATAGTTCTAAATGGAAATATAGATTACATACGAGGAGAAAAATGAAGTAATGTCTCCAAATTCAGAAAGTAATACTGAAAAAAAAAATATATTGCCAAAAGGACTGAAGGAAAGGAAAGAAGGTAGAAAGGATAGAAAAGAAGAAAAAAGTTACAAAGGAAAGAAGAAAGAAGAAAGTTAGAAAGGAAAGAAGAAAGAAAAATTATACAGTAGATAGAAAGAACGCCAAGATGATATATGAAACAGGTAGAAAGATATAAAGGAATAGAAAGAATGGTATAAAAATAGATAGAAAGGAAGGTGTAAATAAAAGTAATGTATTTGTGTGAAAACTAAAATGTAAGAAAGAGCACTATTTGACAATGACACAGAGATACTGCAGAAGAAGAAAGAAATTTGTGTAAGACAACTGAAATGCAGTTGGGGATTGGAGAACATCATGTATATGAATGGCATGAGGCAACTATTTGCAGGAAAGGCTCTCTCTATCTCTACTGTTTCAAGGTACTGGTGTTGGCATGGAAAGAAACTGAACAATCCAAGTGGAGATCCTAATAGTGAGAGCTGTATATAATTTTGCTGTTAAACTTTGGCCTATCTACACCACAATTCCTTCCAATGTGCTTCCTATACTATTTTAGCTGTTGTGCCAGTGCTTTGACCAGTTCTTACTCCCCGTATCTGATCTTTTCTTTGCACAATGAATGAACTGTATTTATTGTTCAAGAAGCTAGCTATAACAGCTGTGGATTTTAATTTGGATCTGTCAGCTCTGCTAAAGCAGTCCACATTTAAGTGACATTTACATATGAAGTCTTCCTCTCCATCAAATACTGCTAATATCTATGTTTTACTTTCATTCAGACCAATATGAAAGTACACATTTTCCAAACATGTTGGGAAAAAGATGACATTAGTTCTAAACTAAGGTTTCCCATGGTGTATAATCAGGTGGGCATATGTGGCATATTATTTTTTCTGCCAGTGTTGCATTTTGTTACTCATTTTCCTCACAAGATGAACACTTTATCCATTTTATTAACTACAAAATTATGATGCATCAGATAAAGCCATATTTCTATAAATTGGAACTCACTGTATGATGAACAATTTTATATAGTACAAACATCAAAATTATTTTATTATATTTTAGTTACTTTAAGGAATGAAGAATCAATGGACAGAACCATAATAATCATTCTTAAATGTACATTAATATGAAGAATAAAGTGGAGAATTGTGATATCTATGCTCAAGAGTCATAATTTAAAAAGTACTATAAGATAGGGTAAAATATTATTGTGCTAAATATATATTGTCAAGCTGCAACAAGTAAAGGGTGTTATACCATAAAAAGTTTGAGGAATAAAAGCAGATACTTGAATCCAGATGTGACATAGGTAGTAGGTACAATATTACCAGTATTATATGTTCTGGTAGGACACAAACTATATGATGTTGGTGCTGTATGTTGCTAGGAGGAACTTACTTCCTCATTCATTACACAACAAGTGCTCAAGGTTATATACAGAGAAGCAGAAAGAGATTACTGTGAATTAAGATTGATTTTTCCAAATAAGCAATTTTAACTACTAGAGCTGTCTGACAAATAGAGGAAAGGGATTAAAAAAGCCCAATTAATGTTTCAACAATTTAAGTCTGGATCATATTTTTCTTGTTTTCTTTTTAGAAGCAAAGATACTTTCTTAAAACATCTCTCTCAGGGCCACAGTGAAGTTCTTTACAGTTTTATCTTGTTAGAATGTGATCTATCAAATACAAATTACTGTCCATATGTAATTTTAGAAAACATTGTGATCTTTCAAGAGCAGGGTTAATTCAGAACCATGTCAGTGAATTTGAAAATTGGAAGTGCAATGGCTTTTGCATGTCTCAGCACTCCAAAATAGTCATTGTTCATCGATGTAAATTTTTGCCAGATTACACCCATCACTGTCAAATGGTCTTAGCTGTATCCTGGATCAGGAAAACTGAATATGAGAGTTTAGGCAAAAGCTATAAAAAGCCACAGAACTGAATGACAATACAAAGGACACAAACAAAGTACTATGTGCTAAGTATGTATTTCAACATCTGCCACTGGATACGCTTTGGAACCTGTTACGAGTTGACCTAATTAAGAGGCATACAAGGTTTCGAAGGTATTGTGGCTAATAACTACCAAAAACGTGATGTTCTAGTGGTAGACTAGATTGAGTAGTTTAACTACATTATTACGAATGATCAGTAATTGCAATTACAGTAAATATCAGCCGAGGTGGTATTTAATTAGGTGAAATGACTTTCAAGAATGGCATCTGTGATATTATAATGGTGAAACTTAGCAAGATTTAAAGTTTTTGAAATAATATGTCCTCATGCCAAACTAATACGGAAAAACTGGAGTGATACCGCTCAGAGATAGTGGCAAAAATGATCGGTCAGAGGAAATGTTGACACTTCGGCGGCAGGAGAAAAATACACCTGTATTGAGTGGATACTGTAAGGCAGAGAAGCACAATACCAGTTGATTTAAAGGTATTTTGAACCAGAGATTGTCAAACTGGCAAGGTTAGCTACGACAATCGAGCTGCAAAAAAGAGTACATCTTAGATAGGGAACTGTGCAATACTGACTTTCAAGCACTTTTGCGTACTGCAAATTATACGATACAGGATCTATCTTGGTGTAGTTTTGCTCCATACACAACAAGGTGCAAGTGGTGTGCTCCAACCAGTACCAGCTGAAAAATACGCCACTGCACAGTGACAGTTAACACAGCACCCGATATCCAGTCTCTGTGAAGCTCGTAGTGAGAGGTGCTGGGTACTGTGGAAGAGCCACAGAGTGGTGTAGCTGAAATAATCCATTCAGTTCAGAGTTTTGTGAGATGTTGCCATAATGACAGTAGCCGACACATGCGGAAGTATTACTTTGCTCCCAGCACCGAGCGTGGCCAGAGTGGCAGACTGTCTCGAAGGCGGCAGCAAGTGACGACTACGACCTGTACGGCGGTGGCCGTCACCTACTCTCTGCAGGGCCGGCAGCGGTGACACGGGATCCCGGGCCACGTGGGAGTAGCAGCCGCCGGGACGTCTGCCGACGGAGTCGGTCGGCCGCTGTCGGTAGGACTCGAGGCGGTAGTAGCGGCAGGTCACGCGTCGGCCGCAGGAGGCTACACCCCGTACAGTCCACAGCGAGAGTAGCCGGGGCCGGGACGGTGGCCGAGGGGGCCGACGTCCGGCAGCTACTCTCTGTAGGGTTTGCAGTAGGAGTAGCGGTGGTTCATGTGCTGGCTGTAGGATCCGGAGTGCGAGAAACGCTTGAGGCACTTGGAGCACTGGAAGGGCTTCTCTCCAGAGTGCAGGCGCTTGTGCTCTGTGAGGTGGTGCTTGTGCTTAAACGCCTTGGTGCAGACGTCACACTTGTGAGGCCGCTGACCTGTGGGCAGGCAAACGGAGGCTGCAGTTGTAGCACGTGGCGTGGCCACACGTTCACATGCTCTACTACACTACTTTAAAAGCTGCTATATCCTAATATAAATCAATAATGAAAAGGCAAGAACTATAAAAATGACTACAAACACTCAGTTCATCTAATATACAAGATGCATCAAAATCTACATCTACATCTATACTCCACTAGCCACCAAGCAGTGTGTGGTGGAGGGCACAATTCGCGCCAAAGTCATATTCCCCCACCCCCCACCCCACCCCACCTCTGTTCCGCTCGCGAATCGCACGAGGGAAAAATGACTGTTTGAATGCCTCAGTAGGAGCTCTTATTTCCCTTATCTTCGGATGATGATCATTACGTGATTTGAAAGTTGATAATAATATATGCTCTACATCCTCGGCGAAGATTGGATTTCAGAATTTAGTGAGCAGCCCCTTCTGTTTAGCGCGTCGTCTATCTGCAAGTGTGTCCCACTTCAAACTTTCTATGAGATTTGTAATGCTCTCGTGATGGCTAAGTGTACCAGTCACGAATCTTGCCACTCTTCTTTGGACCTTCTCAGTCTCTTGATTCAGACCCAACTGGTAAGGGTACCATACAGACGAACCTCTAATACTGGACGAACTAACGTATTGTAAGCTATTTCCTTTGTTGAAGGACTGCATCGCCTCAGGATTCTACCAATAAACCGCAATCTACAGTTCGCCTTACCCGTTACTTGCGTAATCCGATCATTCCATTTGAGATCATTTCGGATAGTCACGCCCAGATACTTGACTGATGTTACCACTTCCAAAGACTACTTTCCTGTAGACAGCATCATCCGCAAACAGTCTAAGGCCGCTGTCAATACCATCAACCAGATCGTTTATGTAAATCGTAAAAAGCAGAGGACCTATTACGCTGCCCTGGAGCACACCTGAAGTTACTCTCGTTACTGTTGAAGTTACCCTGTTCAGGATGACATACTGCTCCCTGTCTGTTAGAAAACTTTCTATCCAACCGCATATGTCATTGGATAGACTGTAAGCACACACTTTTTGTAGCAATGATGTAGTGCTACCCTGGGGCCAAAGTGCTACCCCTGGGTGCCATTCTACCCTGGGGCCAGCACTACTCCAGAGCCACTGCACAGTTCAGGATACAATGGTTCTAATGAGCTACACAAGATAGAGGACTTCAAGGCAGTTTTGTCAAATGAAAAAATATTACATGAAACAAGCACTGCAATGCTATTTAACTTCAGAACACACTTAGCTCTAGTGAACTTTCAACATCACACAATGACACAACTGAATTACAAAACTGTGAGAGGAAGCAGTTGGGAAGGTGCGAGGTAGAATGGTAAGGCTCGACAATAGGGTCGGGTTGTTTGGGGGCAGAGACCAAACAGCGAGGTCATCGGTCTCATCGAATTAGGGAAGGGCAGGGAAGGAAGTCAGCCGTGCCTTTTCAAGGGAACCATCCCTGCATTTGCCTGAAGCAATTTAGGGAAATCACGGAAAACCCAAATCAGAATGGCTGAACGCAGGATTGAATCAACGTTCTCCCGAATGCGAGTCCATTGTGATAACCACTGCGCCACCTCGCTCGGTGACAGTAGGGTGCAGGAAACTACTGCTCACATACAGAGTGGATTCATCAGACAAATGTGTTCACAATGTTAGCTTTGGGGATAGTTTGACGGCCAGCAGTATGACAATGTTGATAATGTCACTTTGAGATTTTGGACATAGATAATGATAAATGTCATGAACTAGGAACAAAACAATAATTTGGACAAGGTGGTGGCAAGTTAGTTTGGATGAAATAGTGACAACCATCATCTCTAATTGTTTTAAGCTCTGAAGCATGCTGGATTATGAGCCTGGACGTAGGTTTCTGTACTCAGCTAGATTCTCTCTACAAGGTTTTCTGTATCATTTTAGAACACTATACATAAACAGCAACACTCAGCAAACATATTAGCTTCAAACAATTAGGAATTGTTGATGATATAGTAACTGAATTCTCGGCAGGTGATAGTGTGCAAACATGCTGGAACTTTTGCTGTATTGGAAATAGTGTAATCGTTATCTGCTGAAATATTGATGCAAAAATGGATCTGTGAAATTGAAGTAGCTTTTAACACAAATCAGTGATGTGTTAACAGTACAGTGATTTGGTGTTAGCTAGAGTTTGCAGAAAATATTTAATAAACAGAATGTCACAAAAGATTGGAAAAAAATCCCTGGAAACTGTTAACAGTGCAACATACTAGCAACTGTGCATCTATCATTTGCTGAGGATTTTGCTTTGATGTTCTTGATGATTTTGTTAGTTGTTGAAGTTAACAGTGTAACTGACAGTAAATTTTAAATTAATGTGTGTGTCTTATGCTAAGAACTGTGCTACGAAAAAACTGTGTAGCTTCAGTATGTCCGTAGGAAACTTTAAGTTACTTGTTGCAGAACTAAGTTCATGCAAGCTAAGATATTATTGTTATTTTTGTTGTCATTGACATTATCATCATCATCATCATCATCATCATCATCATCGTTGTTGTTGTTGTTGTTTTGTTTGGAGTAGAGATGTCTACGTACATTAATATTTGCTATTCTGTAGCAAAATCATGAGCATAAGTTTATGCTCTATTCTCCATGGTCTTCAAGACACAATTGTTTGAAACTGTGAGTAATGGGTATTGTGCAGGATATAAATGAGTTATATCATCAGTTTATATTATCAGGTCATGTTTGGCTCTTGTAATCAGAAGTTGAGTTCCTAACCACAGTTTGTAGAGAAAAGTGCAGACAGCAGCTGTTATTAGCAACACGGTACCTGTTTACAACAATTTAATACGATTTATGAGGAGGAATTTGCAATAACACTAAAGAACCGCAATCATTTAATTTAGTATAATGTGCACTCGTCCCATTCCTGATAATTTTCCATTGCTACATTTCAGAAACCATTACAAACAGAGTACAGTTGTGTTTGGTTTGTAATGTCACCTACATCTAAATCTAAATCTACATCTACAGCTACAGTTACATTCAACAAACCAGCAAAGTGTATGGAACAGGATACTTCTAACTGTACCTATAGAGTTTCTTCCCATTCCATTCAATATGGAGTGCATGACGAATGACTGTGTAATGCCCATGTGTGTGCTGCAGAGGCAAAGACCTATATGTTCAAGTCACTTGTTAAGTGTACTGTCAGCTTTGGACCAGTAATACATGTCCTGAACAACAAATTAAGCTCACCAGAAACCAGACTGTTTGGAGATGACACTGTGGCATGACTTAACAGGATAAAATTAAAATGACAGGAATTGAAAAAAAGAGTGAGAATGTGGAAAAAAGGCCACGTGTGATGATGTAGAGGAGAAGCTGGGGCTGCCACACATTATTTTGAAATGTGATGAGAAAAACGTGACAGACTAAGGAAGAGATGGATGTGGGGAAGAAAAGTTCCTGCGGGAAGAAAGAGCTACGAGGATGACAAACAGCGAAATGAGGAGCTGTGGTGCCTTGGGTGCAATAAATGGCCTTTGACACTGTAAAAATAAAATTGCCTCATAGATAGATAGAACTACAGTGTTGACAGTCCATATGCTAAGATCTGATCGATTTCTAGCAACTGTGGAATGCTAAGTGATCAATGACCTATTTTTCCAATGATATGAGGTCTAGCTAAAAAATACCTGGATTAGGGATATAACATTCTTTATTTTTACTACTTCCTTATTTTCACATTATCCCTGTCAAATTATTCCTGTCCACGATACTTACACCACTCTGTGAGAATTATCCACAGTGTCGGAAGTTATCTTTTGAAACCATGTTCATGACATCTATAACCTTTTCTTCAACTGTCTCACGTCTTGTTTGTTTCAGTGCAAATTTCACTTTTGGGAAGAGAAAATTGTCACACAGAGCGAGATCTGGACAGTAGGGTGAGTGCTCCACCACCGGGTGCCCACAATTAGCGAAAAGTGACTCCTCATGTGAGAACACTCATGTAATATCTGTCTAATTGTTTCTTTCTAACGATATGGATATAATAGAGGGAAACATTCCACGTGGGAAAAATATATCTAAAAACAAAGATGATATGACTTACCAAACGAAAGTGCTGGCAGGTCAATAGACACACAAACAAACACAAACACACACACAAAATTCAAGCTTTCACAACAAATGGTTGCTTCATCAGTAAAGAGGGAAGGAGAGGGAAAGACGAAAGGATGTGGGTTTTAAGGGAGGGGCTAAGATCTTTGCCTCTGTACTTCTGCCTCGACTGACATCTCTGCCGAAACTCTTTGCCTTTACAAATGTCTGCTTGTGTCTGTGTGTGTGTGCGGTTGTATACGAGTGTGTGTGTGCGAGTGTATACCTGTCCTTTTTTCCCCCTAAGGTAAGTCTTTCCGCTCCCGGGATTGGAATGACTCCTTACCATCTCCCTTAAAACCCACAGCCTTTCATCTTTCCCTCTCCTTCCCTCTTTCCTGACAAAGCAACCGTTGGTTGAGAAAGCTCGAATTTTGTGTGTATGTTTGTGTTTGTTTGTGTGTCTATCGGCCTGCCAGCGCTTTCGTCTGGTAAGTCACATTATCTTTGTTTTTAGATATAATTGTTTCTTTCTAAATTCTTACAATATCAGCAACCATACACATGCTCAACTAAAGATGTTTCAGGTTAAAGAAGCATTTTGCAATTTTTTCCACTGCTGTCGGCACTGAGGAACCCCTAAACACGACTTATCTTCACTCTCTTCTCTTTTCTCTTTGAACCACTCAAAGGCTTGAGTGTGTGAAAGACACTCATCCCTGTAGCCCTTTTTTTCAGTAAAGAATGGGCCTCTATAGCGAGCTTTCCAAGTTTCAGTCAAAACAAAAGCAGCAGTCTGAGTGAGGGGTCAGCAGGTGAACGGTTATTGGGAATGGAGAGAGGAGATGATGGTAGTGTAGCATTTGACCTCGAGACCTGCGGTGTTAGTCTTTTAAAATATCAGTCTAGGTATTTTTTAGCCAGACCTCGTAGTTGTCTGTCTACTGCCCGTCCGTGCGTGACACGTACTCTAAGCCAAGTGGGACTTATCATGCTGCCCACCTACAGCTACAACCTACACCTACAGCTACAACTACAGCTACAGCTAGCTACAGTACATAGGAAAGAGCGAGCTGTTGGCTGTTGGACGTACCGGTTCCCGACTCACCGGAATGCTCGTACTTGTGCCTCGCCAGCGAGCTCTGCTTGCTGAAGGCCTTGTCGCACTGGTCGCACACGAACTGGCCCTCGGCCTCTTGGTCAGTGCCACCGAGGGCAGCCAGCAGGCGGTGCCTCTTGGAGGGCGAAGTGCCCAGAGCTGGGTCGCCACCCGAGTCCTCCGCATCGTCCGTCGTGTCTTCGCCATCCCCGTAACCCTGTGGCAGGAGAAAGGGAGTGAGGTCAGGTGCAGGATGACTAGGAAGTGTGTGAATCCAATTAATACTGTTGTAACACTCTAGGCGGCTGGATTTTTAAGTAGTGAGACATGATGTATGCTCAGCCTGGTCCAGTGGATGGACAGCATACCATTGCGGCTGGCTGAAGTCTACAGTGGTAAGAAGTGATATTACCTCACCCTGGTCGAGTGGATGGACAGTAGGAGCTATGGTTATCTCAACCTAGTCCAATAGGTAGTTATCATATAACTGAAGCAGAGAGAGGAAGGGAGGGGGGGGGAGAGGGTGGAGGCGGAGGGGGGAGGGGGGAGGGAGGGATGGGGAGGGGGGAGGGGGGAGGGAGGGATGGGGGGGGAGAGAGAGGGAGAGGGAGAGGGAGAGGGAGAGAGAGAGAGAGAGAGAGAGAGAGAGAGAGAGAGAGAGAGAGAGAGAGAATGTGTGTGTGTCTGTATGTCTTTCTTCATTCTTAAGTCAAAGTTTGACATGGTAATAATTTAGATTCAATGAAATTTTATGATCTAAATTTATACATATAAATTATACCATACTCCAGGTACAGGAGTAACTGTGCTCAGAGTTGCACTTGGACGACACTAGTCATTCATCCAGCAATTAAAATCCATAAGATTGAGGCTAATGAGGAGCAGCTGTTGCTTAATTGAACGTGGGTGCTTTGTTAAGTCTTCCCTCGACCCCCCCCCCCCTCCCCCCTCTGCCCACCCAGGCATACGTGCTAACCAGATATAGCTCTAATGGTTCCTCCTTGCTCCAGCAGGTGGCTGGAGCCATTGGCACTAGAGAGTCAGTGGTATGCAGACTTGGGCAATCTCCTTTCGTTTGGAAACTGAACTGATATAACCGTGCCTTGCTTTCTCTCTCACTCTGCGCCTGCACTTTAGTCAAATTAGATTTTGGTGGAGTCTAGTCATCCTGTATAGGACAAAGAAAATGGATAGTTAGTACAGTAGTTACAGTTGGCAATAGCTAGCAGTTTTAAGAATTAGCAAGGTTTGTCCCTGTTACCGAGTTCTACCATTGTGGAATTTTTTGCAAGGCTCCTACAGTAGCAAGACTTGTGATGTTAGCCAGTATACTATTGCAGTTTGTTGGAGCATACAGTACTAAGATATGTGACATTTACTCCACCTGATCTTTGCAAAATGAAAACTCCCCTCCAAAAAATATTCCCAATTGGGGTCCCCTTCTGCCACTTCATTAAATCATCTGGTATTTGGCAGGAAAGAAGAGAACTTTACATAGGGGTGGGATTAGACCTACACCGATCTCTCTGTGCCCTCGGTGGCTCAGATGGATAGAGTGTCTGCCACGTAAGCAGGAGATCCCGGGTTCGAGTCCCGGTCAGGGCACACATTTTCAACATGTCCCCAGTGAAATATATCAATGCCTGTTTGCAGCTAGGGTGTCCATTTAATTATCATTTCATTCCAGCAAAGCCGCACGTTCATCAACGGTAACTGTTCTTTCGGTAACAGATACTACCGTCATATCTAGTTAAAATATGGCTTCCTGGCCATTGACCTTCTTGTGCAAACGCACACGGTACGCCCAAACTCGTATGGGACTTGGTAGAATAATCTGCCACGAGCAATGAGTATGATGGGCAAACATCTATTCGGCGCACTACGAATGTAGTGGTGCGGACATGTTGGGAATGTGTGTCTCACGGGGAGTGTGCAAGGGATAAGTCCCTGCAGACGCACTATCCTCTGTGCCCGCGGTGGCTCAGATGGATAGAGTGTAAGCAGGAGGTCCCAGGCTCGAGACCCGGTCGGGGCACACATTTTAAACATGTCCCCAATGAAGTATATCAACACCTGTTTGCAGCTAGGGTATCCAGTTAATTATCATTTGATCTCTCCTTCATAGCAATGAACCATCTGAAGAACTGTGAAATTAGTTGTTAGGTTGGGGTCCATCACAGTGACAGTGAGCAACTGAAAGGATATGCGGCACATGAAATTTAAATAAAAACGAAAGCTGTAGAAATAACATGGAAAAAATTGGCAACCTTCATTTTACTGGAAAGTGTGACATCTGGAAATTATATGAGTGTGGGCTGTGCCTACAACGGCTCACCTGCTTCCACGGGCGCTTGTCGGAGTGCGGACTGGAGGAGTCACCACCGTTCTCGTGATAGCGGCCGAAGGGTGCCGGGGACTCGGGTCCTCCGTAGGGCAGCCGATCCAGGGCCGCCAGTGCAAACAAGTCGCGGGGCTGCGACAGGATGCGGGCCAGCCGGCTGCCGCCGTCACCGCCGAAGGGGAAGGTGGGGGTGGCGACCGGGCCGGAAGCGGGTGCCGGGGGCGGAGACTGCCCTGCGTCGAGGGCAGTGCTACGGTGCGGGCTGGGCGTTGCCGACGCTGCAGGAGACGCCTTGCCCACACTCAGATTCATCGCCGCCTCGTCACCGCCGCAGGAGTAGTCGGACCTGTGAGCCGAGTCCACATGTGTACGTGCTGAAGAGTGGCTGTGTATTCTGCTGTCTTTCAGTCATCACAAAATATACGATATGTATACACATTTGCTGCACTGCAACTGCCCTGCTGTACATAATGCGTGTTTCTTGATTCATGTAACAGGCTTCTAGTGGCTGTAGGGGGGACTTAGTAGATAAAATTATGACGAGAAACCATGTCCGGAAATGTACCGTTTAAGCATAAAATAAGTTTAAAGATCAACCTGTAATAGTAATTGTGAAACGCTTTGTATAGACATATATTTGTCATGCAATCTTGCTGAAATTCTCTATGAAATGTATGGACATACAAATTACAGTGTCTGCCAATTACTGGTTTGTGTGTCTGGTGCTACCCTTTGCTCCCCCACTGTGCACTTAGTGGTTGTGCAGTGGTGCCTGTTGTGTGTGTTTGAAGTGGTCAGGAGAACATGGTGGTGATCACCAGGGCATTTGTGTCTTTCTCCCATCTATGTATTTTTTTAGGGGAAAAATTCGAGAAGGTTTCCATGCTCTTACGAACATTCTCACATGTCAACAAATGTTCTAGAGTATAACTTGGAAATGTCACTCTGGGAAAATAATCTTAACCAATGAGTGGTGTAATGTAATAAAGACAAACAAATAATCAAAAAGTGTATCTGCTTATAGCAGCAAACTAAGTAAACAAACAATGATTGTATGCGAGTGCAGGCTTTCTCAGCGAATTTCATATATAAAGTCTTCACGGGTTGTCAGCCGAGTAGCATCGTCGTCTCGCAGCAATGTTTCGATGGAATGCATCTCCATCATCTTCAGGCAAAGTGTCCGAATATCGTTGTTCGCGGGCTTATATCTCTGCTGGACTGCTCTCCTTCCCACGGATTGGCCGGCCGTGGGAAGCAGAGAGCGGTCCAGCAGAGATATAAGCCCGCGAACAACGATATCCCGACACTTTGCCTGAAGATGATGGAGATGCATTCCATCGAAACATTGCTGCGAGACGACGATGCTACTCGGCTGACAACCCGTGAAGACTTCGTATACAAACAATGATTGTGTTAGTGAACAATGATGTAGTTCAATTAAACAAATCAGTGAATAGAAATATGATGCTAGGGGAACAAAAAAATTTAAATCCGTAGAAACAATCATGAACCGAGATGAAAGTGTAAACATTCCAATAGAATTCACAATTCGCTCAACGTTCTTTGTATGGCCTCACAAAAAAAACTGCTAAACATCATCGCATGCGGAAATATTAACTGGAAAAGATAAAGACAAGTCAATATTCTTACTACAAATTCCACTTGTTTGAACTTTGCTTACCATTCAGCCTTAACAGTCTCCAATTTCCTGCAAGGAGGCTTGGTCGACAGGTCAAGGGGCTGCTCACAGGCAGTAAGGTCATAGAGTGGGGGCGGCGACGGCAGCCCCGAAGGTGGAGGGGCCAGTGGGGGCGGTGCTTGGTACGGCACGTGCACTAGCCGTCCTTCCCTGCGGTCGCGTGCTCGTGTGTTCTGGAACCACACCTGCAAAACACCCAGACACACTGCTACATATGTCCTGGCTGGAGAAGTTACACACAAACATATGGGCCTAAACAATCCTACAAATCGAAACGTCTCTTGTACCACAAAAGGAAAGATTAGTATGTAAAATGGGAATATAGTAGCTGAATAGGATTGGTGATGAACAATTTGTTGATGAAAGTATACAGCAAAGCCTGATGTGAGAAAGACTTACGTAACAAGTACGTACAGTGTTAAGGAAGAAGCGGGTGAATGGTGAGATGGAGATAAGGGGTGGGTGAAATATATGAAAAAGCCAACAGAAAATAAAATACGAGTACATCATAGAGCCTAATTGAATTTGCAATGGTAAATGGTTATGTTAACATCTATTCTATTCAGTACAAATGGAGTATAAGTTATTCATTAGGAACGTATGAGACATTCAACAAACTTCATAAAATCATAAATGATGACTTCAGTTTGTCACACAGATATGGCATATACATATGTACAAAAGGCTACAACAATCAAGGTGTAACATTTCCTTATGGATAAAGAAGAAGTAGTATCAGTTATGGTACTGTTAGCTGAGAGACAGAAAAAGTAATTTGAATCCGTACTTGATGTGTGAAAAATATATCTGCGAATCTTTAATGAAAGAGTGACTCAAATGTAGGAAGAAGCAGAAAAACCACCAACTGAAAGAAGAGGATGTGACAAAAATTTCTAGAATAGAATATGAATGAGAATGATAGGGTAAAAGTTGGAGACTCTTTGACAAAGAAACTGATTAAGAAATAATATAGGTGACAGATAAGGAACAATTACCGAAAAAATGATTTAAAAAGGGCATTGAAGGAGAATATACAGCATAAAGGTAGAATTAGGTAGTTGAATGTGGATAAGAGGAGAAGTAGAAATGGCACTACTAACAGTAGATAAGAAGGAAGAAAGATGAAGAGATGGAGTAGTAGGAGGAAGAGGAGGAGGGGGAGACAGAAGAGGAGGAGGTGAGGGAAAAAAAAGAAGAAACAGAGGAACAGAGGAACAGGTTGTGTAAAAGTAGAAAGCAGAGCAGGAGGGTAGTTACAGAAGAAGGAGAACAAGTGACAGAAGAGGGGAAGAAAGAGACAAAGTGTGAGGTACAAGAGACGAAGGTAGCAGTAATTACAGGAGGAATGTAAAATAATAGGGGACAGAAATCATAACACACAGGGGAGTGATGTACAGCAGAATAGAAGAGGGGAATGAAAGTTGATAGCTAGTCAAGTGGAAGGAAATGGAGCAAGTTACAAAAATGTTAATGAAAAAGATAGTGTTGTACGGGAAAGTAAGACAAACAGGAAAAAAATAAGGGTAATGTGAGTACAGTATAAGTAATAGAATATGTGGAGAAGAGGAGAATATGGAAGAGCTACATAAGGAGAAGCTTACGGGAAATTAGTTGTACAGTGAAAGTATCCAAAAGTAGTGAAAGTATCCAAAAGTAGCAAGAACAGCTTGGGAATGCTTAAAAATTAAGTACACAGAGCAATGAACGGGGAATAAGAAAGACTAGTAAATTGTGTGAAGTGACTGATGAAAAGAGGGACAATAGGAGGCAGGTGAGGGTGGATAATAATAAGTCAGTGTCTGGAATAGACAAACAACAGATAGAAAGAAGTAGAGCAGGCACAGAGAGTAAAGAGAAGCACAGTACCAGTATGAAGAAAGAGACTTGAGGAGTGCTTGGGTGGAGCCATTGCCCACTGACCTGCACCACACGTACGGGGAATCCGATGCGGTCGGCGATGCGTGCCAGCTCGTCCTTCTTGGGCCGAGGGTTGGCGGCGTAGCAGCCCTTGAGCACCGCCAGCTGCTCGTCGGCGATGAGCGACCTCACGCGGACCTTGCCCGTCCGACCCATGCCACCTCCCAGGCCACCTCCGCCAGAGCCGTGGTTCCCGGCAGACGCACCGGGGAGGCCGGAAGTGGATCCCGCGGTGCCACCCCCTCCGCCCCCGCCGCCTCCCTCGTCGTCGTCGCTCGCCTCGTCGCTGCCACCGTTGATGGACATTTCCTCCGTCTTGGCGGTGACCGCATCTTCCAACTTGGCCGCTAGGCCCTCACTCCCGCTGCCACTGGCTGCGGAGGATGACGAGGACCCTCCGCCCCCACAGCATAGGAACCTGTCGAACACAGACTTAATGTCATCCCCAGTACACTCTCTTAACACTAAAAGTAGAGCAGTATAAACTGTCTTTGTCGCACAGCTTCAACACACTTAGAGAAGGAAGCCAACAAATGCTGGTGAAATGTAACTTGTATTTATTAGATTAGATTAGATTAGTTGTTCGGTCCATAGATCCCTGCTGAGGAGATCTTCATGGATGCGGAACATGTCAATATTTTTTAAGCTGAAATAACAATACTAATAGAATGAGTATATACAATACATAAATTTTTAAAGCTGTAATAACAATACTAATAGTATAAGTATATACAAAACATCATTTGTTTCTATTAAAAATTTTGTCAATGGAGTAGAAGGAGTTGGCCACTAGTAAGTCTTTCAGGTTCCTTTTAAACTGATATTTATTTGTAACAAATTTTTTTATTTTTGCTGGCAAATTATTGAAGATGAGTGTTCCTGAGTAGTGGACTCCCTTTTGAACTAAAGGAAGTACTTTTAAGTCCTTGAGCAGATCATTTTTGTTCCTGGTATTGTGTGTATGAACTGAGCTGTTTGTTGGAAAAAGAGATATATTATTTAGGACAAATTTCATTAATGAGTAAATATACTGAGAGGCAGTAGTTAGTATACCCAGTTCTTTGAAGAGGTTTCTACAGGATGTCCGTGAATTTACTCCACAAATAATACATATTACATGCTTTTGGACTCTGAAAATTTTTGTTTGAGTTGAAGAGTTACCCCAAAATATTATACCATATGACATTATGGAATGAAAGTAGGCAAAGCATGCAAGCTTTTTCATTTTTATGTCACCTATGTCTGCTAACACTCTAATTGCAAATACAGATTTGTTAAGGAGTTTCTGCAGTTCTGAGACAAACAGTCTCAGTCAAATGACCATCTTCAAATCACGATTAACACTGGAAGTTAAACAAGGTTCTTTGGTGTAAAATACACAATTGTTTTCATGTGCAGCATCTGTCACATATACATGTGCTCACTGTGGTACACATTTTCCTTCAGTTACCAAGTTCAAAACACAACAGTGTATTGCAGTGTTCACCACAGTGCATGGCCCAAATCATACCATAAACTGACGACTGACTACGCACCTGCGTATCATGACAAGTGTAGCAATACTGAATACTGTAGTAGTCCTGGTAATTTTGCAGCCTATTCCATTCACATACTGAGCAAGGGAGAAAGCAGTAGTAGTAATTTTACTTACTATTCCATTCATGTATTGAGCATAGCA
Organism: Schistocerca nitens; assembly: GCF_023898315.1. Lineage (NCBI taxonomy): Eukaryota > Metazoa > Arthropoda > Insecta > Orthoptera > Acrididae > Schistocerca > Schistocerca nitens. Next base: position 144,752,333 of record NC_064625.1, read on the forward strand.
GAAACAAGAGTGCATATTCCACTCTTTGCGTCTAAACCATCTTATTTCTGTTCTCATGAAATCAGTAATGCAACATGAATATTTTACGTAAAAAGCACTCCGTTTTCAGGCCACGAGTGGCCTACCGGGACCGTCTGACCGCCGTGTCATCCTCAGAGGAGTATGTGGATAGGAGGGGCATGGGGTCAGCACACCGCTCTCCCGGGCATTATAATGGTATTCTTGACCGAAGCCGCTACTATTCGGTCGAGTAGCTACTCAATTAGCCTCACGATGCTGAGTGCACCCCGAAAAATGGCAACAGCGCATGGCGGCCTGGATGGTCACCCATCCAAGTGCCGACCACGCCCGACAGCGCTTAACTTCGGTGATCTAACGGGAACCGGTGTATCCACTGCGGCAAGGCCGTTGCCTGCTGTAATGTAACTTGTATTTATTCACAAACTAATGCATGGCTTTCCGGGCGGGAAATAGTGCCGGTCCCCAACACGAATCCGCCCGGCGGATTTGTGTCGAGGTCCGGTAGCCAGCCAGTCTGTGGATGGTTTTTAGGTGGTTTTTCCATCTGTCTCTGCGAATGCAGGCTGGTTCCCCTTATTCCGCCTCAGCTACACTATGTCAGCGATTGCTGCGCAAACACGTTCTCCATGTACACACACACCACCATTACTCTACCTCGCAAACATAGGGGTTACACTCGTCTGGTTATAAGACATTCCCTGGGGGTTCCACTGAGGGCCGAACTGCACAATAACCCTGGGTTCGGTGTGGGGTGGTGGAGGGGTCAAGTGGACTGTGATAGTCGTCGTGGGGTTGTGGACCACTATGGCTGCGGCGGGGACGGAGCCTCTCCGTCGTATCTAGGTCCCCGGTTAACATAATGTAACATAACGTAACATGGCTTATAAATCTGACAGTCCAGTCATATTCACACCTGTCAGTGCCTGAAGTAAAAGGCAGCTGAGTGGAAATTTATGCAGTATGCGAGGAGCAGAGGGGTCATGGGTCTTCTATATCTGCAGGCTGAGAAAATCAGAAATGGAGCTCACCTTTCATGCTGATCCAGGTCAACGGCAGATGTGAGCCTCTTGTGGCAGAAGCGGCATTGCAGGTCCTCGAGGGTGTTGTTGTTGTTGTTGTTGTTGTTGTTGTTGTTGTTGTTGTTTGTTGTGATGCTGTTATTGTTGTTGGATGGGTGGATGAGTGTGAGTGGCGACGAGGCGCTGGCGACACTGGAGGCAGATGAGGAGGAGCAGTAGCTGCTTCCAGCGGGGGTGGCCGGGGACCCCGAGAGCTGCTGGGCACCGGCCTCCACCAGACGGCGGCTCACCGTGGACCCCACCAACTCCAGCAGGCGCTCCACACCCTCCTTGGCTGTGGGGCATTCTCACTGGATAAGTTGGTTGCCAGCAGTATATATATATATATATATAGACACACACACACACACACACACACAGATTATATATATATATATATATATATATATATATATATATATATATATATTCACAATTCACACACAAATAAAATGAATGCCAATTGTTGGATTGATGTGAAGAGTTCCTAGATAACAGAACGCAGCATGTTATTCTCAATGGATGGAAGTCTTTAGAAGTAAGAGTGATTTCAGGTGTGCCGCAGGGGAGTGTCGTAGGACCATTGATATTCACAATATACATAAATGACCTCGTGGATGACATAGGAAGTTCACTGAGGCTTTTTGCGGATGATGCTGTAGATATCGAGAGGTTGTAACAATGGAAAATTGTACTGAAATGCAGGAGGATATGCAACGAATTGACGCATGCTGCAGGGAATGGCAATTGAATCTCAATGTAGACAAGTGTAATGTGCTGCGAATACATAGAAAGAAAGATCCTTCGTCATTTAGCTACAATATAGCACGTCAGCAACTGGAAGCAGTTAATTCCATAAATTATCTGGGAGTATGCATTAGGAGTGATTTAAAATGGAATGAACATATAAAGTTGAATGTCGGTAAAGCAGATGCCAGACTGAGATTCATTGGAAGAATCCTAAGGAAATGCAATCCGAAAACAAAGGAAGTAGGTTACAGTACACTTGTTTGCCCACTGCTTGAATATTGCTCACCGGTGTGGGATCCGTACCAGATACAGTTGATAGAGAAGATCCAACAGAGAGCAGCGCACTTCGTTACAGGATTGTTTAGTAATCGCGAAAGCATTACGGAGATGACAGATAAACTCCAGTGGAAGACTCTACAGGAGAGATGCTCAGTAGCTCGGTAAGGGGTTTTGTCGAAGTTTCGAGAACATACCTCCACTGAGGAGTCGAGCAGTATATTGCTCCCTCGTACGTATTTCTCGAAAAAGAGGATAAAATCAGAGATATTAGAGCCCACACAGAGGCACACCGACAATCTTTCTTTCCACGAATACGAGACTGGAATAGAAGGGAGAACCGATAGAGGTACTCAAAGTACCCTCCGCCACACACCGTCAGGTAGCTTGCGGAGTATGGATGTAGATGTACTGGATAACCCAAAATACAGAAAAATATGAAAGTGCACGGATGGGCTATAAGCATTCCATACAGACCTTGATCAGCGTGTGGTGACCCTGGGCTTTGGTGGCCACTACTGGGCCTGGTCTGCTCCATGTCCACATCCTCGCAGCAGCCGCGGTCCTCTTCCTCTTCCTCGTGGTCCATACGCTCCTGCTTGATAACTGGCGCCGATGCGGCCGCAGACTCCGGTCGCGGGGTACCCTCCGGTGACTGGCGCTCCCTGTCCTCGGGGTCGTGGTCGCGCTCTTGCCCTCGCTCCTGGTCTTCATCCAGGCGCTCCTGCTTCACCACCGGACGTCGGGGCTCGCGGTCGTCCTCCGCCCCAGATGCCGTCTGATCCTCCTGGTGTTCTCTGTGCTCGTGGTGCTGCTGGTGGTGCTGTGACGGTGCAGGCAGAGCCTCCACTTTACACGCCTACGGTCAAAGAAGAAGGCTGATTTGATACCCACATCGCTACTGTAGACCATCATGGAGATTGATTTTATTTATTTATTTATTTATTTATTGTTCCGTGGGACCAAATTAAGGAGAAGTCTCCATGGTCATGGAACGAGTCAATACATGAAATTATAACATGATAGTAGAAACAGATAAAATGAAATATAAGAAACGTATTCAGGCGACAACTGGTAAGTTTAAATTAAGAAAATCAACAATGTAACACTGGAATTTGCTCAATTTTTCAGCTCTTCCAGGAGCTCCTCGACAGAATATAAGGAGTGAGCCATGAGGAAACTCTTCAGTTTAGACTTAAAAGTGTTTGGGGTACTGCTAAGCTTTTTGAGTTCCTGTGGTAGCTTATTGAAAATGGATGCAGCAGAATAGTGCACTCCTTTCTGCACAAGAGTCAAGGAAGTGCATTCCACATGCAGATTTGATTTCTGCCTAGTATTAACTGAGTGAAATCTGCTAACTCTTGGGAATAAGCTAATATTGCTAACAACAAACGACATTAAAGATAATATATACTGTGAGGGCAATGGCAGAATTCCCAGACTATTGAATAGGGGTCGACAAGAGGTTCTCGAACTTACACCACATATAGCTCGAACAGCCCGTTTTTGAGCCAAAAATACCCTTTTTGAATCAGAAGAATTACCCCAAAAAATAATACCATACGACATAAGCGTATGAAAATATGCGAAGTAGACTACTTTTCGTGTTGAACTGTCACTTATTTCAGATACTGTTTCAATGGTAAATAAAGCAGCATTTAGTTTCTGAACAAGACCCTGAACATGGGCTTTCCACAACAGCTTACTATCTATCCAAACGCCTAGGAACTTGAACTGTTCCGTCTCGCTTATAATATGCCCATTCTGTCTGATCAAAATATCTGTTCTTGTTGAATTGTGAGTTAGAAACTGTAAAAACTGAGTCTTACTGTGATTTAGCATCAAATTATTTTCCACAAGCCACGAACTTATTTCATGAACTACATTATTTGATAATGTTTCAATATTACACACAAGATCCTTCACTACCAAGCTGGTGTCATCAGCAAACAGAAATATTTTTGACTCACCTGTAATACTAGAAGGCATATCATTTATATAAATAAGAAACAGCAGTGGCCCCAGCACCGACCCTTGGGGAACGCCCCACTTAACAGTGCCCCATTGGGACTGAACATCACTACCACTCTCAATGTTGCGGAGAATTACCTTCTGCTTCCTGTTCTTAAAAGTAAGCTACTCCCCTTACTCCATAATGGTCCAATTTCTGCAGTAATATTTTGTGGACAACACAGCATGAAAAGCATTAAGAGAACAGAGGAAGAGCCCCATCACAGAGGCCCTCAGCTACTGTGGAGTGTGGAGTGACTACTGACCTGGAAGTGATGCAGCTGCTGTTGCAGCTGGTGCTGGAGGTAGGGTGCTGGTAGCTGCTGGAACAGGTGGCCAAAACCCGCCGTAGGCTGCTGCAGCTTGTATTGCACCTGCGCCGCTGCTGCTGCTGCCGCCGCCGCTGCTGCAGCCTGCAAGAGGAACAGGTGTCATCAATCAAGAACAAGGTCTGTTGAATTCTGTACAAGATTTCTGAGTCATCAGCATTTTGTCACAAACATCCACACCGCAAACCAAACAGTGAACAGGGTACAACCTCTAGAATAGAGCGGTGACGAGTTACTTGTTCCACAAGGATCAGTACATTGCCCATTACATATCTCTTAGTATAATAGTGTGACGAACTGTTTTATCCCACACTAAGTATCACTTAAACACCGTCGATTTCAATGCTATGCAAGTCCTGCCAGTGCATGTAATATCTGACATATTTCTCTCATTACATCAGACACAGTGTATGTGTGAAACATTGTCTGAAACATGCTCTACACTAACTGTATTTGCACATCTGTCTACACCACAGTGGGGCTATACACATGCCCCAATGGAGAGACAATATCAAGTGATTCACATGGGTTAATGCTAGGACCATTAACCATCTGTCTTTTTTTATTAATGATATCTCAACTGTTCTGGCACAGTAACTATCACTTACATGCAGACAACCACATTTATACGTAAGTGCAAGATGCTACCATCCTCTATGTCAACACTTGGGAGGACGACGGTTCAATCCTGCGTCCGGCCATCCTGATTTAGGTTTTCCCTGATTTCCTCCAGGCAAATGCCGGATGGTTCCTTTGAAAGGGCATGGCTGACTTCCTTCCCCGTCCTTTCCTCATCCGATGAGACCGATGACCTCGCTGTTTGGTCTCTTCCCCCTAAAAGTCCAATCCAATCTACGTCAACACTGACTTTCTTCCGTCTTTAGCGCGGCGGACACAAAATTTATGTCTGAAAATCAATGCATCTAAAACCCAAGAAACTATAGTCATTCATATGGCGCTTATTACACTTCAGATAAAATAATCACTTCTCTCCCCCCCCTCCCACCCCCACTCTGGTACTAAGTTGCAAACGGATACCTTTTTCTTCGTCACCAGAAGAACAATCTGGGCATAATAATTGAGTACCCTATAAACTGGAACAAACGCGTAGCTTAGTTTGAAACAAGGTGGTACAATATCTCCACTTTACCACTGTGTAACACACAGTTTACTACGAAAGCCACTGAGGAACGATGTATCTGCATCATTCCTCACTTCCTCATGGTTCGTCATGATGTCAGTCCTCTATATGCAACAGAACAGATCCAAAACAGCGTCAAAAACGCCAAAAGTGGCGAAGGTGACAAAAGTTTTGCGATAGCAATATGCATGTAGACAGATGGCGGTAGTATCATGTACACGAGGCATAAAATGGCAATGCACTGGCAGAACTTTGAATGCAGAACGGTAGCTGGAGCTAGACACAAGGGGCATAACATTTCTGAAGCGTGAGGCAATTCAATATACCAAGATCCGCAGTTCAACAGAGTGCCAAGAACACCAAATTTCAGTCACTACCTCTCACTATGGACAATGCATTGGCTGAGGTCCTTCACTTAACTACAGCGAGCAACAGCGTTGGCGTAGAGTTGTATACGCCCGGGTTCCCGGGTTCGATTCCTGGCGGGGTCAGGGATTTTCTCTATCTCGTGATGGCTGGGTGTTGTGTGATGTCCTTAGGTTAGTTAGGTTTAAGTAGTTCTAAGTTCTAGGGGACTGATGACCATAGATGTTAAGTCCCATAGTGCTCAGAGCCATTTGAACCATTTGTAGAGTTGTCAGTGCTAACAGACAAGCAGCCTGCATGAAATAATCACCGAAGTCAATTTGGAATATACGACGAATTCGTTAGGATAGTACAGCGGAATTTGGCGTTAATAGGCTATGGCAACAGTCGACCAACGCGAATTCCTTTGTTAACAGTATGACATCACCTGCAGCGCCTCTCCTGGGTTCGTGGCAATATCAGTTGGACCCTAGACGACAGGAAAACCATGGCCTCATCAGATGAGTCCCGGTTGATAAGAGCTGATGGTATGGTTCGAATGTGGCGCAGATCCCATGAAGCCATGGAACCAATTTGTCAACAATGCACTGTGCAAGTTCGTGATGGCTCCATAATGGTGCAGGCTGTGTTTACATGGAGTGAACTATGTCCTCTGGTCCAAGTGAAGTGATCGTTGACTGGAAACGGTTATATTTGGCTACTTGGAAACCATTTGGAGCTATTCATAGACTTCATGTTCCAAAAGGCAATTCGAGCAAATGATTTGGCCACCCCACATCACCCGACCTGAATCCAATCAACATTTGTGGAGACGAGCTACTGGCAAAAGTAAAGTTGTGAGGACAGGGCGTGAGTCGTGCTTGGGTAGCTCAGTGGTAGAGCACTTGCCCGCGAAAGGCAAAGGTCCTGAGTTTGAGTCTTGGTCCGGCCATATCAGTTGGACCCTAGACGACTGGAAAACCATGGCCTGATCAGATGAGTCCCGGTTGATAAGAGCTGATGGTATGGTTCGAGTGTGGCGCAGATCCCATGAAGCCATGGACCCAATTTGTCAACAATGCACTGTGCAAGTTGGCTCCATAATGGTGCAGGCTGTGTTTACATGGAGTGAATTATGTCCTCTGGTCCAAGTGAAGCGATCGTTGACTGGAAACGGTTATACTTGGCTACTTGGAAACCATTTGGAGCTATTCATAGACTTCATGTTCCAAAAGGCAATTCGAGCAAATGATTTGGCCACCTCACATCACCCGACTTGAATCCAATCAACATTTGTGGAGACGAGCTACTGGCAAAAGTAAAATTGTGAGGACAAGGCGTGAGTCGTGCTTGGGTAGCTCAGTGGTAGAGCACTTGCCCGCGAAAGGCAAAGGTCCTGAGTTTGAGTCTTGGTCCGGCCATATCAGTTGGACCCTAGACGACTGGAAAACCATGGTCTCATCAGATGAGTCCCGGTTGATAAGAGCTGATCGTATGGTTCGAGTGTGGCGCAGATCCCATGAAGCCATGGACCCAATTTGTCAACAATGCACTGTGCAAGTTGGCTCCATAATGGTGCAGGCTGTGTTTACATGGAGTGAACTATGTCCTCTGGTCCAAGTGAAGCGATCGTTGACTGGAAACGGTTATATTTGGCTACTTGGAAACCATTTGGAGCTATTCATAGACTTCATGTTCCAAAAGGCAATTCGAGCAAATGATTTGGCCACCCCACATAACCCGAATTGAATCCAATCAACATTTGTGGAGACGAGCTACTGGCAAAAGTAAAGTTGTGAGGACAGGGCGTGAGTCGTGCTTGGGTAGCTCAGTGGTAGAGCACTTACCCGCGAAAGGCAAAGGTCCTGAGTTTGAGTCTCGGTCCAGCACACAGCTTTAATGTGCCAGGAAGTTTCATTTGTGGAACATTATCGAGAAGTCAATTCATGTAAAAAACCTGCACTTGCAACACATTCACAGTATTGGACGGCTAATGAGGTAGCATGGCTCAATATTTCTGCAGGGGACATCTAACGACTTGTTGAGTCCATGCCAAGTCGAGTCTCTGCACTACGATGGCAAAAATAGGTCCAACACGATATTAGGGGGTACCTCATGGCTTTCGTCACGGCAGTTTACATGGGGTTGGGACACAGCAGTTGCTGTTAATGAACATGCAATTTCCCCATTTTTATTTCGATCGATGCGACAACTAACTATCCTACAGAAGATAAAGGGCAAAAGAATGCAATGTGTGGACCGTGTAGCGCGTATGCCAGATGGAAGACAGGCACTAGTGGGGAAACCAAACACCGAACGCCCCATTGGACGACCAAGAAAGCGCTGGATGGACGACATGGCGAAGGACCTTTCAGCCCTGGGAATTGAAGACACCTGGAGGAACCGGGCACAAAACAGGAAGGAGTGGAAGCAGTGCGTGGTCTGCAGGGCCTGTGATCGCCGAATATCTGTCTATCTATCTATTTGCGTAAATAATCGAAAACGCCTACAATTTCAATGTATCTACCATGTAAAGAGGTGGTTTCTTGGAGCAGTGGCAGCAGACCAAAGACACAGAACCAAGCTTGTGTCCTGGCAAAAGAGTCCGTTTGCCTCTGAAGTCAGGCGCCTGTTCACGATAACACACAACTCCACTCAGCTTGATAGTGACCGCATTATTTAAATAACTGAACGCCGACTCCAGTTTTTCCCCTGGAGAGCACGAGGTAGTGAAACAGTTCCCCTATCTCTTTTAGAGGAAAACACCACCGCAGAGGTCGGTGTGTAGGTCAGAGTGTGTTCGCTGATTCAGTGGAGGTTGCGGGCAGCCTTATCACCAGCCGAGTACAAAGAAGGCGGCGCGCTGCGGTCTGCAGCCAGGAAGTCTGCTGTTGATAGCCGGGGCTGACTCACTGACCCGTGGAGACCTCGACGGCCACTGGCAGCCACCTGACGGAGAAGCGCCTGCTGCGAAGCGTGTGCGCCGGCACCTAACACTGGGGCTACGTTACACCCTCCAACGGAGGCTGGGGTTCAGTGTCCATCGACGACTAGGTAATTGGGGACCGAGGTCGATTTGGAGGTGGTTAGTGAAGGACACTGACCATATCCTCTTCAAGCCAGATAGGCCTCACACTTGCCTTAATCAATTTTGGGGAAGCCACAGAAGAGCCATACCTTGATTCCCGGATTGTGTTTGAACTGTCATCCACACAAATGTTCAAATGGCTTTGAGCACTATGGGACTTAACTGCTGAGGTCATCAGTCCCCTAGAACTTACAACTACTTAAACCTAACTAACCTAAGGACATCACACACAGCCATACCCGAGGCAGGACCCGAACCTGCGACCATAGCGGTCGCGCGGTTCCAGACTGTAGCGCCTAGAACCGCTCGGCCACTCTGGGCGGCCACACAAACGTGTCTCTAGTGTATTAACCACCTTATTCGCTATTGAACAGTTCTGGAAGGTATGAAGTCTCATTATCATTGCTGACGATTAGCTACTTGAGTCCTCCAGGGTAGTTTTTGGATGCTAAATGTAGTCTCACACCAAGTTAAGTACCTACGTTCTGTATTTTAATTTAAAAAACCTACCTGTTACCTACAGTTTGTCTAAAAATGTGAGCTATATGTTTGTGACTATTACAGCGCCATCTATCACAAAGTGAAAAAAGTGGTCCAACTAAAACATTCATATTTCTTTACGTACTACATGAATATGTAATAAAAACTGGGGGTTTGACCTATGGCAGAGCCATCTAGCAGGCCAACCATAGCACCATCTGGTTTCCCCGTTCGAGCTAGACGAGTTTTGTTCTTTGTAGTTTTTTCATTTGATGCTTATTTCGTGAGATATTTGGCCCGGTCACTATGAATGGACCACCCTGTATACTGGATTTTGAAAGACGAGGTATTACAGATCCGTGGGTAGGGTGTTGTTCTGCTGAAGTATGGAGACTTTGATGCTGCACTGTACAGTCACTTTGGGATGTTGAGGTAGGCCCACACGTCTACTGGCCAATGGTGGATGAGATATTGCACGTCACAAATGGGGTGTTGTCCTGCTGAAGTATGGAAACTTTGATGCTGCTCTGTACAGTCTCTTTGGAATGTTGTGGTAGGCCTACACGCCTATCGGCCAATGATGGACGAGATATTGCACGTCACATGTGGGGCGTTGTCCTGCTGAAGTATGGAGACTTTGATGCTGTTCTGTACAGTCACTTTGGAATGTTGTGGTAGGCCTACACGCCTATCGGCCAATGATGGACGAGATATTGCACGTCACATGTGGGGCGTTGTCCTGCTGAAGTATGGAGACTTTGATGCTGTTCTGTACAGTCACTTTGGAATGTTGTGGTAGGCCTACACGCCTATCGGCCAATGATGGACGAGATATTGCACGTCACATGTGGGGCGTTGTCCTGCTGAAGTATGGAGACTTTGATGCTGTTCTGTACAGTCACTTTGGAATGTTGTGGTAGGCCTACACGCTTATCGGCCAATGATGGACGAGATATTGCACGTCACATGTGGGGCGTTGTCCTGCTGAAGTATGGAGACTTTGATGCTGTTCTGTACAGTCACTTTGGAATGTTGTGGTAGGCCTACACGCCTATCGGCCAATGATGGACGAGATATTGCACGTCTACGGGTGGAGCGTTGTCCTGCTGAAGTACTGCACACCTGTAAGTTCTTTCCCGAAGCTACTGTCGGGTGCTGAGGTAGGCGGCTGGCTGTACTCACGTGGTGCGATGGTGGAGCGGCGGCGGACGGCGCGGGCACGTAGTAGGGGGTGGCGACGTGCGGCGGGTATCGGCCCAGGTATGCCGCGGCGGCCGCTGCGAACTTGGGCAGGATGGGCGGGAACTGGCTACTGCCGCCGTTGTTGCTGCCGGCCCCGGTGGTGGCGTTGCCAGCGTGCAGGTGGTGGTTGTTGGGGGCGGCGTGCCCGCCGGGAGCCAGGGGCGCCGAGACGCGCTTTGCCCCGCGATCTGAAACAACAGCCACTCCCCTCACCACATAGCCAGCTCATACTCAAGGTTTCCCCCTACCATAGAAATTCATCCTGCTGGAACCTGCTGTTGCAACCTACTCCTTCGCCCACAAAAAGTTACATTGTACCAACATTTTGGGTTGTACACTGCTTGAATACTGCTCACCGGTGTGGGATCCGTACCAGATAGGGTTGATAGAAGAGAGAGAGAAGATCCAACGGAGAACAGCGTGCTTCGTTACAGGATCATTTAGTAATCGCGAAAGCGTTACGGAGACGATAGATAAACGCCAGTGGAAGACTCTGCAGGAGAGACGCTCAGTAGCTCGGTACGGGCTTTTGTTGAAGTTTCGAGAACACACCTTTACCGAAGAGTCGAGCAGTATATTGCTCCCTCCTACGTATATCTCGCGAAGAGGCCATGAGGATAAAATCAGAGTGATTAGAGCCCACACAGATGCATAACGACAATCTTTCTTTCCACGAACAATACGAGACTGGAATGCAAGGGAGCACCGATAGAGGTACTCAAGGTACCCTCCGCCACACACCGTCAGGTGGCTTGCGGAGTGTGGATGTAGATGTACAACGAGGACTATATGGAAAGTAAGGTCCGATCAGTCGCAAAATGGAAACTGCAGTGAAAATAAAAATTGTTTTATTTGCAATAGTTTGCTACACCTTCCAGCTACTTCTGTCCGCAGCTCTTGGTCTCGCGGTCGCGTTCTCGCTTCCCGAACAAAGGGTCCCGGGTTCGATTCCCGGCGGGGTCATGGATTTTCACCTGATGACTGGGTGTTTGTTTTGTCCTCATAATTTCATCATCATTCATGAAAGTGGTGCGATTGGACTGAGCAAAGGTTGGGACTTTGTACGAGAGCTGATAACCACGCAGTTGAGCGCCCCACAAACCAAACATCATCATCATTATCATCATCATCATCATCATCACCAGCTACTTCTCAAAACAGACGCTGCTCCAACACTTGTCGTAGCTCTGTACCACCTGTCCAGTACCCTCGTCACAGAAGCCAGCCGCCTGTGCTGTCTGCCAGTTCTCTACGCTGGTCTACGGCGCGTTGTCTCGGCCGAAATGCTGTCTTCATAGCATGCGGATCATTTGAGCAGAGCTGGACATCAGAGGGAGCGAATTCCGGGCTGTATTGTCCGTGTAGTGTGCGGCCGAGAACTATCATGAAGAAGGAAGGAATGACAGGTACGCTATATGGGGTTGCGTCAAATCAGGCGAAAACTTGCAGCGGGTATTCATACGAGGGTAATCCCAAAAGTAAGGTCTCCTATTTTTTATATACACTCCTGGAAATTGAAATAAGAACACCGTGAATTCATTGTCCCAGGAAGGGGAAACTTTATTGACACATTCCTGGGGTCAGATACATCACATGATCACACTGACAGAACCACAGGCACATAGACACAGGCAACAGAGCATGCACAATGTCAGCACTAGTACAGTGTATATCCACCTTTCGCAGCAATGCAGGCTGCTATTCTCCCATGGAGACGATCGTAGAGATGCTGGATGTAGTCCTGTGGAACGGCTTGCCATGCCATTTCCACCTGGCGCCTCAGTTGGACCAGCGTTCGTGCCGGACGTGCAGACCGCGTGAGACGACGCTTCATCCAGTCCCAAACATGCTCAATGGGGGACAGATCCGGAGATCTTGCTGGCCAGGGTAGTTGACTTACACCTTCTAGAGCACGTTGGGTGGCACGGGATACATGCGGACGTGCATTGTCCTGTTGGAACAGCAAGTTCCCTTGCCGGTCTAGGAATGGTAGAACGATGGGTTCGATGACGGTTTGGATGTACCGTGCACTATTCAGTGTCCCCTCGACGATCACCAGTGGTGTACGGCCAGTGTAGGAGATCGCTCCCCACACCATGATGCCGGGTGTTGGCCCTGTGTGCCTCGGTCGTATGCAGTCCTGATTGTGGCGCTCACCTGCACGGCGCCAAACACGCATACGACCATCATTGGCACCAAGGCAGAAGCGACTCTCATCGCTGAAGACGACACGTCTCCATTCGTCCCTCCATTCACGCCTGTCGCGACACCACTGGAGGTGGTGCAGCCCGCACGATGTTGGGGCGTGAGCGGAAGACGGCCTAACGGTGTGCGGGACCGTAGCCCAGCTTCATGGAGACGGTTGCGAATGGTCCTCGCCGATACCCCAGGAGCAACAGTGTCCCTAATTTGCTGGGAAGTGGCGGTGCGGTCCCCTACGGCACTGCGTAGGATCCTACGGTCTTGGCGTGCATCCGTGCGTCGCTGCGGTCCGGTCCCAGGTCGACGGGCACGTGCACCTTCCGCCGACCACTGGCGACAACATCGATGTACTGTGGAGACCTCACGCCCCACGTGTTGAGCAATTCGGCGGTACGTCCACCCGGCCTCCCGCATGCCCACTATACGCCCTCGCTCAAAGTCCGTCAACTGCACATACGGTTCACGTCCACGCTGTCGCGGCATGCTACCAGTGTTAAAGACTGCGATGGAGCTCCGTATGCCACGGCAAACTGGCTGACACTGACGGCGGCGGTGCACAAATGCTGCGCAGCTAGCGCCATTCGACGGCCAACACCGCGGTTCCTGGTGTGTCCGCTGTGCCGTGCGTGTGATCATTGCTTGTACAGCCCTCTCGCAGTGTCCGGAGCAAGTATGGTGGGTCTGACACACCGGTGTCAATGTGTTCTTTTTTCCATTTCCAGGAGTGTATGTCATAGACCTGTTTATTTCTACAATGGTTTACATCAGTATACAGTTTGAACATTTAGCTATTTTTCGACATAATCACCATTTCTGTCGATGCATTTTTGTACACGCTGTGGCAGTTTTTGTATGCGGCACAGATTTTCATTGTCGTCATTCCATTCTACAGGCGACGGTAGTCATTATACACAATTGCGAATTCATCTCATGCACTTCCTTAGATAGCTCAGTCGGCAAGCCAACCTGCGCTTACGTTTTAGCAACGCACACGGCGAGTGTTTCTTTTGCTTTGTCTTCGTGGTTGCAAATCCTACCTTGGCCAGCGAGGTCGCCAAATCTCTCCCCAACTGAGAGCATTATGGGCAGGTCCCTCCAACTAGCTCGGGATTCTGACGATTCTGTCCAATTGGACAGAATTTGGCACGATATCGATCAAAATGACGTCCAACAACTCTGCCAGTCAGTGTCGAGCCGACTAACTACTTGAATAAGGGCCAGAGGTGGACCAACGCGTTATTGTCTTCCTCAATTCGTGGAGATCTTTCTCTTCAATAAATGATCCAATTACTCTGAAATTTGTGACATGCAGGTGAAATCTGGCGTTTTCCATCCAGTTAGTATATTTCTTTCGTCGTGCGTAGTTTTTTTTGCCTTGGTGTGTATATGTAATAACAGTTACGTGTTGTTGTTGTTGTGGTCTTCAGTTCAGAGACTGGTTTGATGCAGCTCTCCATGCTACTCTATCCTGTGCAAGCTTCTTCGCCCCCAGTACTTACTGCAACCTACATCCTTCTGAATCTGCTTAGCGTATTCATCTCTTGGTCTCCCTCTACGATTTTTACCCCCCCACTCTGCCCTCCAATGCTAAATTTGTGATCCCTTGGTGCCCCAGAACATGTCCTACCAATCGCCTTCTTTTTCTAGTCAATTTGTGCCACAAATTCCTCTTTCTCCAATTCTATTCAGTGGATACACCGGCTCCCGTGAGATCATCGAAGTTAAGCGATGTCGGGCGTGGTCGGAACTTGGATGGGTGACCATCCAGCCGCCATGCGCTGTTGCCATTTTTCGGGGTGCACTCGGCCTCGTGATGCCAATCGAGGAGCTACTCGACCGAACAGCAGCAGCTTCGGTCAAGAATACCATGATAACGACCGGTGTGCTGACCCCACGCCCCTCCTATCCGCATCCTCCATGAGGATGACACGGCGGTCGGACGGTCCCGGTAGGCCACTCGTGGCCTGACGACGGAGTGCTTTTTACCTCTTCATCAGTTACATGATCTACTCATCTAATCTTCAGCAATCATCTGTAGCACCACATTTCGGAAGCGTCTATTCTATCCTTGTCTGAACTGTTTATCGTCTATGTTTCACTTCAATACATGGCTACATTGCATATAAACACTTTCAGAAAAGACTTCATGACAAATCTATACTCGATGTTAACGAATTTCTCTTCTTCAGAAACGCTTTCCTTGCCATTGCCAGTCTACATTTTATATCCTCTCTACTTCGACCATCATCAGTTATTTTGCTCCCCAAATAGCAAAACTCATCTATTACTTTAAGAGTCTCATTCCATAATCTAATTTCCTCAGCATCATCTGATTTAATTCGACTACGTTCCATTATCCTCGTCTTGCTTTTGTTGAGAAGATGAACATCAACAACAGTTACGTATCTGGATAAAAAAACACATTGGATGTGCATGTAATAGCTTATTTATGAGAATTTATTGAAACTTTACTGCGTGATTTCTCGAAACAGCCAGTTAAAATTTTTTGCAGCCGAGGTCTCCATTTAAGGTATGGTAGGTGTCAGAAGAAGAAAAAGGTGTTCGAAAGAACAATGAAATTTATCAGTTAATGAAGCAACCCACTATCATCCAGAAATTAAAAAGTAGGAAACTTCCTGGCAGATTAAAACTGTGTGCCGGACCGAGACTCGAACTCGGGACCTTTGCCTTTCACGGGCAAGTGCTCTACCAACTGAGCTACCGAAGCACGACTCACTCCCCTTCCTCACAGCTTTAATTCCGCCAGTACCTCGTGTCCTAGCTTCCAAACTTCACAGAAGCTCTCCTGCGAACCTTGCAGAACTAGCACCCCTGGAAGAAAGGATATTGCGGAGACATGGCTTAGAGCAATTGCCCGCGAAAGGCAAAGGTCCCGAGTTCGAGTCTCGGTCCGGCACACAGTTTTAATCTGCCAGGAAGTTTCATATCAGCACACATTCCTCTGTAGAGGAAAAATTTCATTCTAGAAACATCCCCCAGGCTTTGGCTAAGCCATGTCTCCGCAATATCCTTTCTTTCAGGAGTGTCAGTTCTGCAAGGTTCGCAGAAGAGCTTCTGTAAAGTTTGGAAGGTAGGAGACGAGGTACTGGCGGAATTAAAGCTGTGAGGACGGGGCGTGAGTCGTGCTTGGGTAGCTCAGTTGGTAGAGCACTTGCCCGCGAAAGGCAAAGGTCCCGATTTCGAGTCTCGGTCCGGCACACAGTTTTAATCTTCCAGTAAGTTTCATATCAGCGCACACTCCGCTGTACGGTGAAAATTTCATTCTAAAAAGTAGGAGACTGCAATGGGCTGGACATGTGGCCAGAATGGAAAACAACAGGATCACCAAGAAAGCATTTGAAACAACTCTCCGGGCAACAAGACCATTAGGTCGACCTCGTACAAGGTGGAAAGATGACATAGAGAAGGACATCGCAGCATTAGGAGTTTCCGCAGGGTGGAGAGAGGCTGCGAGGGATAGAGGGCGGTGGAAGCAGATCGCTGATGTAGCGCGTGGTCTACAGGGCCTGCGATCGTTGAGAACATAGACAGATAGATAGATAGACAGAAAGGTGTCAGGCGGCAATAGGTAATACGAGTGGCTGCAGTTTGGAAAAGCAGTGCGCGTGGAGGAATGGTAGGAGGCGCGGGTGGACTTACACTTCTCGATGATGGAGGCGGCGGCGGCAGCGGCGGCGGCGGAGGCGGCGGCGTTGTTGGCGGAGGCGGCGGCGGCGGCGGCGGCGGCGGCAGACGGGCCCCGGCCGCCCCCGCGGCCCACCTTGAGGTTCATCACGAGACACTTCTTGGACGTCATGTGGCTCGAGTAGGAGCCGGAGTGCGAGAAGCGCTTGCCGCAGTTGGCGCACTCGAACGGCTTCTCCCCGCTGTGGATGCGGATGTGCTCCTGCACAGGAAGACGCAGAGCGAGTTGAAGTCCAGGCATTCACCCAGGGCCGCGAAATATCGAAGGCGGCGACACACGTGGGCCGATAATCAGAGCAGGCGTGAGCTTGCCTCTGCTCTCTGAGATCTTGGCAGGACGGATCCCCTTTACAATCCCCCCTCCCCCTCCCCCTCCCCACCGTCCCACACATTTCTCTCGCCAGCACTGTAAACTGTAGACACACACACACATTATATATATATATATATATATATATATATATATATATATATATATATATATATATATATACGAGGTGTGGCTAGAAAAAAACCGGACTAGTACTGGTGAAACAATAA
Organism: Schistocerca nitens; assembly: GCF_023898315.1. Lineage (NCBI taxonomy): Eukaryota > Metazoa > Arthropoda > Insecta > Orthoptera > Acrididae > Schistocerca > Schistocerca nitens. The sequence continues at coordinate 144,769,520 of NC_064625.1, forward strand.
AACGAATGCAATAAGGCTGAAAGTCGCGTGGCCTGTCACGTGACTCTGGCTCCGCCTACTCCTCGAGTTTCGTCTGCCTCCTGCACCCAGTCTGCCCGTGGCGTCTGTTTTAAGTAGTTGACGTTTTGTCTGTGCGTCGGAAAATGAGTGTACAGAAAGAACAGCGTGTTAACATCAAATTTTGTTTCAAACTAGGAAAATCTGCAAGTGAAACGTTTGTAATGTTACAACAAGTGTACGGCGACGATTGCTTATCGCGAACACAAGTGTTTGAGTGGTTTAAACGATTTAAAGATGGCCGCGAGGACACCAGTGATGACACTCGCACTGGCAGACCATTGTCAGCAAAAACTGATGCAAACATTGAAAAAATCGGTAAACTTGTTCGACACTTTCCTTGTCAACTCCTGTTAACTCAGACACTGCTCTGATTGTTAAACGGCGATCTTGTCGAACAAGTTTACCGATTTTTTCAATGTTTGCATCAGTTTTTGCTGACAATGGTCTGCCAGTGCGAGTGTCATCACTGGTGTCTTCGCGGCCATCTTTAAATCGTTTAAACCACTCAAACACTTGTGTTCGCGATAAACAATCATCGCCGTACACTTGTTGTAACATTACAAACGTTTCACTTGCAGATTTCCCTAGTTTGAAACAAAATTTGATGTTAACACGCTGTTCTTTCTGTACACTCAACATTTTCCGACGCACAGACAAAACGTCAACTACTTAAAACAGACGCCACGGGCAGACTGAGTGCCGGAGGCAGATGAAACTCGAGCAGTAGGCGGAGCGAGAGTCACGTGACAGGCCACGCGACTTTCAGCCTTATTGCATTCGTTTTATTGTTTCACCAGTACTAGTCCGGTTTTTTTCTAGCCACACCTCGTATATAGAAAAGATGTTATGTGGACATGTGTCCGGAAACGCTTAATTTCCGTGTTAGAGCTCATTTTAGTTTCGTCAGTATGTACTGGCCCAATTGAAGGAAGGTAATGTTGACTTCGGTGCTTGTGTTGACATGCGACTCATTGCTCTACAGTACTAGCATCAAGTACATCAGTACGTAGCATCAACAGGTTAGTGTTCATCACGAACGTGGTTTTGCAGTCAGTGCAATGTTTACAAATGCGGAGTTGGCAGATGCCCATTTGATGTATGGATTACCACGGGGCAATAGCCGTGGCGCGGTACGTTTGTATCGAGACAGATTTCCAGAACGAAGGTGTCCTGACAGGAAGACGTTTGAAGCAATTGATCGGCGTCTTAGGGAGCACGGAACATTCCAGCCTCTGACTCGCGACTGGGGAAGACTTAGAACGACGAGGACACCTGCAATGGACGAGACAATTCTTCGTGTAGTTGACGATAACCCTAATGTCAGCTTCAGAGAAGTTGCTGCTGTACAAGGTAACGTTGACCATGTCACTGTATGGCGAGTGCTACGGGAGAGCCAGTTGTTTCCGTACCATGTACAGCGTGTGCAGGCACCATCAGCAGCTGATTGGCCTCCACGGGTTCACTTCTGCGAATGGTTCATCCAACAATGTGTCAATCATCATTTCAGTACAAATGTTCTCTTTACGGATGATGCTTCATTCCAACGTGATCAAATTGTAAATTTTCACAATCAACATGTGTGGACTGACGAGAATCCACACGCAATTGTGCAATCACGTCATCAACACAGATTTTATGCGAACGTTTGGGCAGGCATTGTTGGTGATGTCTCGATTGGGCCCCATGTTCTTCCACCTACGCTCAATGGAGCACGTTATCATGATTTCATACAGGATACTCTACCCGCGCTGCTGGAACATGTGCCTATACAAGCACGACACAACACGTGGTTCATTCACGATGGAGCTCCTGCACATTTCAGTCGAAGTGTTCGTACGCTTCTCAACAGCAGATTCGGTGACCGATGCATTGGTAGACGCGGACCAATTCCGTGACCTCCACGCTCTCCTGACCTCAACCCTCTTCACTTTCATTTATGTGGGCATTTGAAAGCTCTTGTCTACGCAACCCCGGTACCAAATGTAGAGACTCTTCGTTCTCGTATTGTGGACGGCTGTGATACAATACGCCATTCTCCAGGGCTGCATCAGGGATTCAATGCGACGGAGGGTGGATGCATGTATCCTCGCTAATGGAGGACATTTTGAACATTTCCTGTAACAAAGTGTTTGAAGTCACGCTGGTATGTTCTGTTGCTGTGTGTTTCCATTCCATGATTAATGTGATTTGAAGAGAAGTAATAAAATGAGCTCTAACATGGAAAGTAAGCGTTTCCGGACACATGTTCACATAACATATTTTCTTTCTTTGTGTGTGAGGAATGTTTCCTGAAAGTTTGGCCGTACCTTTTTGTAACACACTGTATATATATATATATATATATTCCAGTACACAGGGTGGTCCATTGATCGTGACCGGGCCAAATATCTCACGAAATAAGCGTCAAACGAAAAAACTACAAAGAACGAAACTTGTCTAGCTTGAAGGGGGAAACCAGGTGGCGCTAGGGTTGGGCCGCTAGATGGCGCTGCCATAGGTCAAACGGATATCAACTGCGTTTTTTAAAATTACGAACAACCATTTTTTAATACATATTCGTGTAGTATGTAAAGAAATATGAATGTTTTAGTTGTACCACTTTTTTCGATTTGTGATAGATGGCGCTGTAATAGTCACAAACATATGGCTCACAATTTTAGACGAACAATTGGTAACAGGTAGGTTTTTTAAATTAAGATACAGAACGTAGGTACGTTTGAACATTTTATTTCGCTTGTTCCAATGTGATACATGTACCTTTGTGAACTCATCATTTCTGAGAACGCATGCTGTTACAACGTGATAACCTGTAAATACCACATTAAGGCAATAATTGCTCAAAATTATGTCCGTCAACCTCAATGCATCTGGCAATACGTGTAACGACATTCCTCTCAACAGCGAGTAGTTCGCCTTCCGTAATGTTCGCAGATGCATTGACTATGCGCTGACGCATGTTGTCAGGCGTTGTTGGTGGATCACGATAGCAAATATCCTTCAACTTTCCCAACAGAAAGAAATCTGGGGACGTCAGTTGATATTCGTTTGACCTATGACAGCGCCATCTAGCGTGCCAACTATAGCGCCATCTGGTTTCCCCCTTCAAGCTAGACAAGTTTCGTTCTTTGTAGTTTTTTCGTTTGATCCGTATTTCCTGAGATATTTGGCCCGCTCACTATCAGGCGGAATACGGCGCTATGGTTGCCAAAGCCAATATAAGACGACATGTGTCTGACGCAGTAGTTTGAACGTGTTGTTATAGTCGTCGCACGAGCGATGGGACAAAGCAAATGGTTCGCATCGCTCTGAGCACTGTGGGACTTAATATCTGAGGTCATCAGTCCTCTAGAACTTAGGTTTAAGTAGTTCTAACTAAACTAAGGACATCACACACATCCATGCCCGAGGCAGGATTCAAACCTGCGACCGTAGCAGTCGCGCAGTTCCGGACTGAAGCGCCTAGCACCGGTCAGCCACCGCGGCCGGCCTAGGACACAGCAATTCAGAGGTAGCGATGAAGAGGTGATTTTGCCGTACGACCATTTCACGAGTATAGTGGAAAAAGCAGATACCAGATTGATCGGAAGAATCTTAAGGAAATGTAACTCATCCACTAAAGTAGTGGCTTATAAGGCACTCGTTCGCTCGATTGTTGAGTACTGACCATCTACTTGGGATCCCTAGCAGGTAGGACTGATAGAGAAGATGCAACGAAGAGCGGCGCATTTCGCCACGGGATCGCCTAGCTGGCGAGAGAGCTTTACGGAGATCGTAAACAAACTCCACTGGCAGACGTTACAAGGGAGGCGTTGTGCATCACGGGGAGATTTAATACTGAAATTTCGGGACAGCACCTGAAACGTCCCCTTTGGAAAATTATGAATTACTGTGCTGGTAAACTTCTACGTTATTTGATACAAAGGCAGCTGAGTAAAACTGAACATACTCACAAGGGAACCTCCCCATCGCACCCCCCTCAGATTTAGTTATAAGTTGGCACAGTGGATAGGCCTTGAAAAACTGAACACAGATCAATCGAGAAAACAGGGAGAAGTTGTGTGGAACTATGAAAAAAATAACCAAAATATACAAACTGGGTAGTCCATGTGCAAGATAGGCAACATCAAAGAGAACGGGAGTTCAGGAGCGTCGTGGTCTCGTGGTTAGCGTGAGCAGCTGCAGAACGCAAGGTCCTTAGTTCAAATCTTCCCTCGAGTGAAAATTTTAATTTTTAATTTCAGACAATTATGTGACGCACATACCGTCACCAGTGGCGTATAGAATATATCAGACGTGTTTTCCTGTGGAGGAATCGGTTGACCTATGACCTTGCTATCAAATGATATCGGTTCCCATTGGAGAGGCACGTCCTTTCGTCTACTAATCGCACGGTTTTGCGGTGCGGTCGCAAAACACAGACACTAAACTTATTACAGTGAACAGAGACGTCAATGAACGAACGGACAGATCATAACTTTGCGAAAAAATAGAAGTAAATTTTTCACTCAAGGGAAGACTTGAACCAAGGACCTCTCGTTCCGCAGCTGCTCCCGCTAACCGCAGGACCACAGCGCTCCTAAGCCTACGCTGTCCTTAAAGTTACTTATCTTGCGCATGGACTACTAAGTTTGTATATTTTGCTTATTTTTTTCATAGTTCCACACAACTTCTTCCTGTTTTCTCGATTGATCTGTGTTCAGTTTTGCAAGGCCGATAGGCCAACTTATAACTAAATCTGAGGGGGGTGCGATGGGGAGGTTCCCTTGTCAGAAATTTCTTTACTTATTTTCATCATCACTAAACTGACATACAATATTTTTAGCGCAACGCAATCTGACTTTCAATAGTCCCTACAAAAGAATGGCCCTGACTAACAATGCCTATACTTTTCATGAATCACTTACCTCACAAAAATCTTCGTTATTCGAACTACTGCAATACAGCGAGCGCCAATACTGCCAGCTAAATAAAAGATTCTAACAACTGAAGGCACTGAGTACTGATAGGCATAGTTAGCAAATGAAAGATTGTGATAGAGAACAAAGAACGTATTTACCTTAATAGTATCAGTTCATGACATCCAGTCTTACAAATTTCCTTTTTCTGACAGACACGTCCAGATCGTCCGCTCTCAAAACTCCGCCATCTCTCTCCCCACTTCCACCACTGCTGGCGGCTCACCTCCAACTGCCCAACGCTACGCGCTGTTCACATCCAACTGCCCAACATTACCATAGCGAATATTCCAACAATGGGTCCAACCAGCCACAGACTGCACACAGCACAGCCAGTGATTTTCATACAGAGCGCTACGTGGCGTTACCAACATAAAAACCTAAACAGCCTACATACATATCTTTCAAGAGGAGTCGTACAACATATTACTCCCCCCCCCCCCCCAACCCGCCAGCCCGGTGGCCGAGCGGTTCTAGGCGCTCCAGTCGGGAACCGCGCGACTGCTACGGCCGCAGGTTCAAATCCTGCGTCGGGCATGGATGCGTGTAATGTCAAAAAAATGTTCAAATGTGTGTGAAATCTTATGGGACAACTGCTAAGGTCATCAGTCCCCAAGCTTACACACTGCTTAACCTGAATTATCCTAAGCACGAACAAACACACCCATTCCCGAGGGAGGACTCGAATCTCCGGCAGGACCAGCCGCACAGTCCATGATGCAGCGTCCATGACTGCAGCGTCCATGACCGCTTGGCTAACCCCGCGCGGCTGTGTGATGTCCTTAGGTTAGTTAGGTTTAAGTAGTTCTAAGTTCTAGGGGACTGATGACCTCAGATGTTAAGTCCCGTAACACTTACAAGGGAACCTCCCCATCGCACCCCTTTCAGATTTAAAGTTGGGACAGTGGATAGGCCTTGAGAAACTGAACAATCGAGAAAACAGGAAGAAGTTGTGTTTAACTATGAAAAAAATAAGCAAAATATACAAACTGAGTAGTCCATCCGCAAGATAGGCAACATCAAGAATAATGTGAGCACAGGAGCGCCGTGGTCCCGTGGTTAGCATGAGCAGCTGCGGAACGAGAGGTCCTTGGTTTAAGTCATCCCTCGAGTGAAAAGTTTATTTTCGCAAAGTTATGATCTCTCTGTTCGTTCATTGACGTCTCTGTTCACTGTAATAAGTTTAGTGTCTGTGTTTTGCGACCGCACCTCAAAACCGTGCGATTAGTAGACGAAAGGACGTGCCTCTCCAATGGGAACCGAAAACATTTGGTCGCAAGGTCATAGGTCAACCGATTCCTCCACAGGAAAACACGTCTGATATATTCTATACGACACTGGTGACGGCATGTGCGTCACATGACAGGAATATGTCGACCTTGGCGTATGGGTAAAAAGATTCTTCTACCTTGCCCGATTTAGGTTTTCTTGTGGATGTGATAATCACTCCCAAAAAAGTGGTGAAAACATAAGAGTTTGTCACATAAACCGCAACAAATGAATGCAACAGTTCCACAGTCGCACAGCTTTCCCTGTGCTGTCAAAACATATGTTTTTAACGTTTCCAAATTTTTCCGTGTGTAGACCGTCAAATATGTCCAAGCGTATCTGAACATGTCCTGGAATTTTGGAGAACGAAGTTGATTGTGTGTGAGTGCCTGAACTTTGATAATTGACACACTATCTCCTCGCATCGGACGGACAGATAATAATTGTCTGAAAATAAAAAATAAAACTTTTCACTCGAGGGAAGACTTGAACCAAAGACCTCTCGTTCCGCAGCTGCTCACGCTAACCACGGGATCACAGCGCTCTTGAGCACACCCTATCCTTGATGTTTCCTATCTTGCGCACGGACTACTCAGTTTGTATATTTTTCTCATTTTTTTCATAGTTCCACACAACTTCTTCCTGTTTTCTCGATTGATCTGTGTTCAGTTTTTCAAGGCCTATCCATTGTGCCAACTTATAACTAAATCTGAGGGGGGGGGGGGCGATGGGGAGGTTCCCTTGTTAGAGCCATTTGAACCAAATTCGGGAAGTAACACCTCCGCCGGGACTCGAACGGGCGGGAATTTTTTTCTTTCATCCGCCTCGCATCCCAGTGACAGACTGGTATGTAAATGCTGCGTAACCTCCCCCTGTGTTATTGTACACTTCCGATTTGCATCCCACCCCGCACATCCCCAGCCAGTGAATGCGAGCCACCGTCCGTTACTTTGCACTCGCTGTATATATCCGCACCAAATATATGCATATTCGCAAGCAAGCTTTACAGACACACAGCCAGATCAGGGCGAGAGGCCGGCCACACACACACACACACACACACACACACACACACACACACACACACACACACACACACAGTCCGATGCCGATGCGCGCCGGAATGGAATTGCCAGTCAGTAGCCACTAAACTGGCGCGGCGTGCAGAATTTCCGAAACTATATTTGCGGGGCTAGGTGGCGGCTGCGAACGCTACGGTATATAAATACCGCGCGGCCAGGGGCCGTTCTGTGTTTACGCTAGCGGCGGCCACGGTGGTGATTTGTGTGTAGGTACCGCACAAACATCGCGGCTGCATTCCACTTCTGTTTTGGAAAATAATGGCGGCCGATTGCTAATTCAGTTTGGCTAGCATTAAACACAGCCGGACCGGCTGCCGAACTGATGACGGCTCGTTTTAACAACGAATATATAATAGTCGCCCGGGCCCGCGCGGGAATGTGCTAATGTTATTGGTTCGCCCCGTGTGTGTGGGTGGGGGTGGAGGAGGGGGCGCGATGGGATATGAGCGCTGGAACTTAATGTCCCCCACACACCAGGCCATCTGCTGCATTAGGGCAACCGCTCTGTCCAGCGCAGTAGGGTACAGTAAAATCGACATGTCTTACCTCTGGAAAATACACGTACATGCTATCGTTTTTAAAAAGCACGATGCAGCTATGTGTACACTAGCACAAAGTAAGTAGGAGGGTGATTCAAATGAAACGCTTAATTATTTACACTGCCAGAAAAAAATATCACACCCTTTTAGACGTTTCCAATTCACTGAAGATTTGTTGTTGCAACAGTGCAAAATGGTTCAAATGGCTCTGAGCACTATGGGACTTAACTTTTGAGGTCATCAGTCCCCTAGAACTTAGAACTACTTAAACCTAACTAACCTAAGGACAGCACACACATCCATGCCCGAGGCAGGATTCGAACCTGCGACCGTAGCGGTCGCGCGGCTCCAGACTGTAGCGCCTAGAACCGCTCGGCCACTCCGGCCGGCTGAAGAGTAACAGATTAAAGTATTTGCATATATTTGTGAATCATCCAGTATAAGTTTATACAAACTTAATAACACAGAAACATTACAAAATATGTAATAGTGAAACGTTAGCGAACAGGGAAGCTGTATTTATGGATTACTGGTTTATGATTCGAGTACTACTAGAGAATCTGAATTTGCAGTACCAATAAATAAGGCTGAAGATAAGAGAGGGAGGTGAAGGGAAAGTGGACACAGGGGTGGGAGAAAATGGATATGGAAACGGGACGCAGGAGATGGGCAGAGAGAGAGGACAGAAGGAGACTGACAGAGAAATGGGGGAGGAGGTGATGAACTGAGAGAGGAAGGACAGAGAATGCACGAGGAGAGGGAGAAGAAGAGGGGGGGGGGGAAAGAGAGAGAGAGAGAGAGAGAGAGAGAGAGAGAGAGAGAGAGAGAGAGAGAGAGAGAGAGAGAGAGGGGGGGGGGAGAGGGGGGGAGGAGGTGATGAGGGAGAGAGGACGAAAGGAGGACAGAGAAAGGGGGACGCGTGACTGGACAGACAGGGAAAAGGAGATCACGACATATACCGATTTCCCAGCTCGTGGTCTCACAGTAGTGTTCTCGCTTCCCGAGCACGGGGTCCCTGGTTTGATTCCCGGCGGAGTCAGGGATTTTCACCTGCCTCGAGATAACTGGGTGGTGGTGTCGTCGTCGTCGTCGTCGTCGTCGTCGTCGTCGTCATCATCATCATCATCATCATCATTCATCCCGATTACGGTCGCAGGAAGGCAACGGCAAACCACCTCCACTAGGATCTTGCCTAGTCGGCGGTGCGGGTCTCCCGCATCGTCCCCCTACGCTCTGTTAAGGAGTATGGGACTTCATCATCATCAGCCAGTTCCCATACATATTAGAAACGTATACTTTTTTTCTTTTCTCCCTTTTCCGTTTAAATAAAGTGAGGCACAGCAAATCGCGGTCGGGTACAGCTAGTTATTAAACAGCCTCTCGCGTGATGGATGTAGGTGCCACAAAGTCCTCTGGAGACGGATCGGAGGCAGACGGCTTCTGCTAAGAGGCCGGCCTCACAGGGGAGATGTTTGCATGCAGACAGGACGCCCCCCGCCAACAACCGGCACTCTTCCACCCCCACACTCCCTCCCCCGCCCCCTCTCACGGCAGCAGCCAGATCCGGCGCCGCCATCAAGGCCGGCCTGCGACCCCAAAAACAACCCGCAGTGCCCGCCTCTTTGTTACGTAATAAATCATCTCATTGTTACCGTTGTGGCAGACGTGAAAGGAGAGTTAGTGGGGGGTGGAGGGAGAGGACTCAGTCAAGGCGGGGGAGGCCCTAGAAGTGGGTGGGGGGGGGAGGTGTGCTCCCCTCCCCACCTCCCGAGCGGGGCGGAATCTTGGCAGCGTGACGTCAACACACGGTGGAGTGGAGGGTGCGGAGAAAGGCGCAACGTTGCACGCTGGCGTACAGTAATTAAACCGGGAGCTGGTAGGGGGGCTGTGTAGTGCAGCGGTGGGGCTCGGATGCAAATGAAAGGGTCCGGCAGGCTGCGCCGGACTCTTAAGAGAAAGCCACTCCAAAGCCATCAATCTTAGCAGGGAGGGCCAGAAAAACACGGCCCTCTTCTGCCGCGGCCCAGGCTGAGGTGAGTCAGCGCCCCCTCCCCAGGCTCTCACCCCCCCTCCCCCAACCCCATACACCGCCATCCAGGCCCCCTGTACGCCTGTCCCTGCTGTTAACCTCCATCTGTGTGCCTCTCTGTAAAGCCCAGCTGCTATCCGCCCCACAGTGTAGATCACGCGGACACACATGCGACTGCCCCGATGAATTTTCCAGTAACAGAATCCAGCAGGTAATAATCAGAAGAATCGTCCTGTCTCACGCGAATGACGCCAGACACTCGAGGTGATTAAAATTCTTCTGAGTATTATGCAGCGTCATTGCTAAAAACTAACAACAATAATATAACTAGAACCGACGTTTCGGCCGAATTGCAACGGCCTTCCTCAGGGCACGACTGGTTTTGCATGGGGATAGGTGCTTCTGTTTATTACAGACTATCCATGTCTGATGTCACTGTTGCAAAACTTTTAATTGGCCCTCCAATATGACTGGGTAGTCATGACGCAAGGGAAGATGGAAGGAAAGAGGCTATTCGTGGTTGTCCATGTCGTCAACGACTGGTAGCTGTCTGCCAATCAGCGTTCGGCTTCTGGTCGACAAGTTTCCCACCTGGTGTGCGCGAAGTGGACTGACAGTTGCTCTACAGATGTTTGTGCAGATACGCCCGTGTCCGGTGTAGCTTCTGCCCGTTGGACTGCGATGGCCGGCAGCCAGGACGCCGGGAGTTTGTAGCCATCTTCTCTGTTGATAGTGTCAGGCAGCTTAATAATTTCGATCGTCTCCACGATTGTTTCGCCAGTACTCGGGCTTCCTGGAACTATTTTTACCCTCTACGCTGCTCTCCAGTACTAAATTGGTGAACCCTTGATGCCTCAGAACATGTCCTACCAACCGGTCTCTTCTTCTTGTCAAGTTGTGCCACAAACTCCTCTTCTCCCCAATTCTATTCAATACCTCCTCATTAGTTATGTGATCTACCCATCTAATCTTCAGCATTCTTCTGTAGTACCACATTTCGAAAACTTCTATTCTCTTCTTGTCTAAGCTATTTATCGTCCACGTGGCTACACTCCATACAAATACTGTCAAAAACGACTTCCTGACACTTAAATCTATACTCGATGTTAACAAAGTTCTCTTCTTCAGAAACGCTTTCCTTGCCATTGCCAGTCTACATTTTATATCCTCTCTACTTCCACCATCATCAGTTATTTTGCTCCCCAAATAGCAAAACTCCTTTACTACTTTAAGTGTCTCGTTTCCTAATCTAATTCCCTCAGCATCACCCGACTTAATTCGCCTACATTCCATTATCCTCGTTTTGCTTTTGTTGATGTTCATCTTATACACTCCTTTCAAGACACTGTCCATTCCGTTCAACTGCTCTTCCTAGTCCTTTGCTGTCTCTGACAGAATTACAATGTCATCGGCGAACCTCAAAGTTTTTATTTCTTCTCCATCGATTTTAATACCTACTCCGAACTTTTCTATTGTTTCCTTTACTGCTTGCTCAATATACAGATTCAATAGCATCGGGGAGAGGCTACAACCCTGTCTCACCCCATTCCCAACCCCAAGGTAGGGAGGCAGAGGGAGGGGTGAGGGGTGAGGGGTGAGGGGGGAGGGGGGAGGGGGGAGGGGGAGGGGGAGAGAGAGAGAGAGAGAGAGAGAGAGAGAGAGAGAGAGAGAGAGAGTGGGGGGGGGGGGAAGCGACATATTGTCACGTTATCGGTCCATCGAGTCCTGCCGTGAAATGAGACGGACCAGTGTCGTAGCATAAGGTCACGTGACCGATGTCGGCAAGAGATGAGACAGGCGTGACAGGGACCTGGCGCGTATCTAGCTCCCTGTCACGGTCGCCAGCGATAGCGCAGCGCCTTCGTCCGTGCCCGGCGGGTCCCACAGGAAGGCGCCGCTGCTTGGCCACTTCCCGCGCCTTCCGCGGCCGGAAAGCTGCCTATCAAAGGCGGCCGCGGCGATTAAGGCGCCGGCAAATGTTTGCGCCTCCCGCGTTTCACCCGATCGCTTCTGCCGGCGCGCGCGCCTTGTGAAAGCGGCCCGTGAGCTCAGATTCCCAACTCCGGCTTATCTCGTCTGACGACAGCGGACAGCCAGATACTTAGCCCGCCAGTGACAGCATATAAGTTTAGAATCTGGGCCGTATGTTACATTAATAGCGTATTTAACTACATCACTGAAATAAGACACGAAGAAGAAAATGTTACTTATGAACATTGTACCGAGACGTCTACAACGATCTGAAATAAATACGCTCCTGATCTTTTTCCTGGCGTTATCCACGACGCCTCGTGACGAAATTTGCATACTCCATGTGCCTACGTTTAGTGTTATCCACATCTACATCCATACTCCGCAAGCCACCTGACGGTGTGTGGCGGAGGGTACCTAGAGTACATCTGTCGGTTCTCCCTTCTATTCCAGTCTCGTATAGTTCGTGGAAAGAAGGATTGTCGGTATGCCTCTGTGTGGGTTCTAATCTCTCTGATTTTATCCTCACGGTCTATTCGCGAGATATACGTAGGAGGGAGAAATATACTGCTTGACGCCTCGGGAAGGTATGTTCTCGAAACTTCAACAAAAGCCCGTACCGAGCTACTGAGCGTCTCTCCTGCAGAGTCTTCCACTGGAGTTTATCTATCATCTCCGTAACGCTTCCGCGATTACTAAATGATCCTGTAACGAAGCGCGCTGCTCTCCGTTGGATCTTGTCTATCTGTTCTATCAACCTTGTCTGGTACGGACCAGTGGGCGACCAAGTGTACTGTAACCTACTTCTTTTGTTTTCGGATTGCATTTCCTTAGGATTCTTCCAATTAATCTCAGTCTGGCATCTGTTTTACCGACGATCAACTTTATGTGATCATTCCATTTTAAATCACTCCTAATGCGTACTCCCAGATAATTTATGGGATTAACTGCTTCCAGTTGCTGACCTGCTATTTTGTAGCTAAACGATAAGGGATCTATCTTTCTATGTATTCGCAGCACATTACACTTGTCTACATTGAGATTCAATTGCCATTCCCTGCACCATGCGTCAATTCGCTGCAGATCTTCCTGCATTTCAGTACAATTTTCCATTGTTACAACCTCTCGATACACCACAGCATCATCCGCAAAAAGCCTCAGTGAACTTCCGATGTCATCCACGAGGTCATTTATGCATATTGTGAATAGCAACGGTCCTACGACAGTCCCCTGCGGCACACCTGAAATCACTTTTACTTCGGAAGACTTCTCTCCATTGAGAATAACATGCTGCGTTCTGTTATCTAGGAACTCTTCAATCCAGTCACACAGTTGGCCTAAAAAAATCTCCAACCCAGCCGGGAATCGAACCGAGGCGTCTTGGCATGACATTCCGTCGCGCTGTCCACTCAGCTACCGTGACCCGTGCCATGTAAAAATGAGGGAACAGTTTCTGAATGTTTGCGAATCGCGTAACTGACGCGGAACGTGGGTATCAGCCCCTTGTCTACCTAGTAGGGTGTGGAAAAGCGCCTAAAAACCGCATCCACGCTGGCTGGCACACCTTCACTCGTCATTTATCCAATCCCGGCGGACTATGGTGGTGGTCGTTTGTGGTGGTTTAAGGGACCGGACTGCGACGGTCATCGGTCCCGGCGGACTGGATCTCGGGCCGAGGCTCCTACCGAGCGAGGTGGCGCAGTGGTTAGCACACTGGACTCGCATTCGGGAGGACGACGGTTCAATCCCGTCTCCGGCTATCCTGATTTAGATTTTCCGTGATTTCCCTAAATCGCTTCAGGCAAATGCCGGGATGGTTCCTTTGAAAGGGCACGGCCGATTTCCTTCCCCATCCTTCCCTCACCCGAGCTTGCGCTCCGTCTCTAATGACCTCGTTGTCGACGGGACGTTAAACACTAATTTCCTCCTCCTCCTCCTCCTCCTCCGAGGCTCCTCACCGGCTCCCTGACGCGGGAGTCTAACGTGAGGGGATATCCGGGCTAGTCAGTTCGTAACGGGGACTAGAAACGAAAAGTAGGATCAAGGAAGGTGGTACATAATGCCGAGCAGAATGGGATTTTGGTTTCCACCCCAGAGGTGATCGGACCACCACGCTCACAATAAAGGTTCCGGATACAGTCCAACGGCCGGCCGATGTGGCCGAGCGGTTCTAGGCGTTTCAGTCTGGAACCGCGCGACCGCCTCGGGCATGGATGTGTGTGATGTCCTTAGGTTAGGTATGTTTAAGTAGTTCTAAGTTCTAGGGGACTGATGACCTCAGATATTAAGTATCATAGTACTCAGAGGCATTTGAACCATTTTTGAATTACAGTCTAACGTACCCTCCGCGGTGCACTGTACAGTGCGTTGTAGGGCACACATGTAGACGTATATCGTACTATTAGGCAACAACTGTGTGATTCTCTTGCTGAATGCGAGGAGAATCTCAAATGGCTCTAAGCAGTATCGGTCTTAACATCTGAGGTCATCAGTCCCTTAGACTTAGAACTACTTAAACCAAACTAACCTAAGGACATCACACACACACACATCCACGCTCGAGGCAGGATTCGAACCTGCGACCGTAGCAGCAGCGCGGTTTCGGACTGAAGCGCCTAGAACCGAGGAGAATCTCACTCTGCTAATGGGTCAGCCTGTTTGTGTAAAATTCTTCTTTTGTAGCTTTTTGTGCCCAGACATATTTCAGCACCTTTGTGCCTTCATTAAAGAGTCTTACTTGTTGAAATCTGAACTAACTGTTAGACGTAGTTGAACTTCCGTTGACCGGTTACATAGCTTGTCATTGTGTCATGTCCGTCTCGTCAAGGTGCAAGGCATTCAAACGCTGCACATTTTACTTTTAGTAACAGCTTCCCAATATTTTTATCGGACTTTATCCATACGGTCACAACGATGTTCGAATGGCACAGTTTATGTCGCACTGAAGTAGATCCAAACAATGCCCAACAAAGACGGGGATTCGGCTTTAAAGGATGTCCTTCCATCAATCCATGAATCTGTCCATCCCTCCAGTCCCGTAGATCGAAGGAAGGGAAAAAAAAACCATAAAACATATATGGACGTAGGACGAGCCAATGTGCAGATGTATAGAAGGTAGGCAAGATCACAGAGACTTCATCTGTATCACTGTGTTAATAATAACCTATCACTATAGTGATTAATGCTACTCACGCTCATGCAGCCGAAATCTAAACATGCAAACTGATTAAAAACTACTAATTTGGGAAGAAAAGAAAAAAAGCTGAAGCCTTCTTACAAGGGAACCTCCCCATCGCACCCCCCTCAGATTTAGTTATAAGTTGGCACAGTGGATAGGCCTTGAAAAACTGAAAACAGATCGATTGAGAAAACAAGAAGAAGTTGTGTGGAACTGTGAAAAAATAAGCAAAATATACAAACTGAGTAGTTCATGGGAAGATAGGGAACGTCAAGGAGACTGGGAACGCAGGAGCGCCGTGGTCTCGTGGTAACGTGAGCAGCTGCGGAACGAAAGGTCCTCGGTTCAGATCTTCCATCGAGTGAAAAGTTTAATTTTTTATTTTCAGTTTATGTGACAAACTCTTATGTTTTCATCACTTTTTGGGAGTGATTATCACATCCACAAGAAAACCTAAATCGGGCAAGGTAGAAGAATCTTTTTACCCATTCGCTAAGTGTACAAGTGTACGCACATGCCGTCACCAGTGTGGTATAGAATATATCAGACGTGTTTTCCTGTGGAGGAATCGGTTGACCTATGAATTTGCGATCAAATGTTTTCGGTTCCCATTGGTTAGGCACGTCCTTTCGTCTACTAATCGCACGGTTTTGCGATGCGGTCGTAAAACACAGACACTAAACTTATTACAGTGACCAAAGACGTCAACGAACGAACGGACAGATAATAACTATGCAAAAATAAAGAAAATAAAATTTTCACTCGAGGGAAGACTTGAACCAAGGACCTCTCGTTCAGCAGCTGCTCACGCTACCACGGGACCACGACGCTCCTGAGCTCATTTTGTACATGATGTTGCCTATACGACCCGTGGACTACTCAGTTTGTATATTTTGCTTATTTTTTCACAGTTCCACACAACTTCTTCCTGTTTTCTCAATTGATCTGTGTTCAGTTTATCAAGGCCTATCCACTGTGCCAACTTATAACTAAATCTGAGGGGGGTGCGATGGGGAGGTTCCCTTTTTAGTTAGGCGACAAGCCTGCTGTTTAGCTCCTATTGCAAGCTTAATATTTACTTGGCAGTACGAGCAGTTTTCAAAGAAAAATACGTATATCAGAAAAATATGAGTCGTATGAACAGTAGATAACGTCTGCTCGTGTAGCCTTACAGCGAACAATGCTACAACCAATGGACCTAACAAAAACTTAGAGTCCTTGAATGTAGACATTTCGATAATTTTTAAAATGGGTGGCTGAAAAGGTATATTCTTAATTTTCTACCGAACACATTGAGATTCTTAGTCTTTTGCTTTATGAATATCTTTGCAGCAGAGCACACTGAGAACGCCGAACGAGGAGGCAAAGCCTACATGAAAATTTTTGTCTTTTGTATAGACAGTGTGAGCATCAAATTAAACCGAATGTGACATTCGATGTTGGATTGAACGAATGAAGATATGTGAATGGCGGCCATTTATGTTACGGATTTTGATACTCGAAAACTCAATTATCAAAATCTGTGCGCACTTCCCGTTGACTTAGATTCATGAAATCTGGCAAGAACGAACGCTTAGCGGTACAAGCGAAGGGGGAAAAAAATCTGCCAATTCTTAATTTGTAATTATATAACATAAAAAAATTTCTTTTCATTTGTTGTCCGGCTGTGTGTTAAGCCACATTTTTCTCACGGACTGACAGAGTATAAATTGAAATTAACGCAAATACTCAGGTCTACAGCCTCTTGCAGGTGCAAAAGGATTTATGCCTGTAAGTCAATGAATTCGAAGTATACGGTCATTTACGTCACAAATTTTGATGCTCGCAAACTTACTCATCAAAACCCATTGATAAACCATTCAAACGTATAATTAAGTTCGTACAGTACCCTCAGAGTGCGAGTCTTATTCGCACTTTTCCGGATTTTTTTTTTAAGGAGACATTGTACGTACGACCTTCGTTGCAGTTTCACCGGCTCTTAGCATACACGACAATGTCTGTACAGCCTCACTTTCTTCCGGCGACATGGACACTGCTTCTGATGTGGTTATGACTTCGCTTATTAGATATTTTCTGCTAATATTTTGGATTTAAGCGTGATTTGATGATAATGCCCTTGGCCGTGTTTGTATCTGATGTAAAAAGTTATTATAAGAAGAACTATAACAGTAAGGTCTTCTAGCAAAAATCTTAAACTTACAAGCTGCAGACAAAAATTTCAAATATGGGGTGGCAAAAAGTCACATCCCATCGTAACCCATCGAAAATATTAAATTAATCATGTTTGTTTGAGATAATTATAGACACAACGCCAGACTGCTCTACTAGTACATGCATACATTAATATATAAAAACTATCAGCCTCGATTGCGGTAATGAAACCAACCTTGTTCCATAGATCACCAATACGACATTTCGTAATGATGTGGAACGTGTCACTTTAACATAAGTGTTCTTTACACAAAATAATTAATTAACCTATTTTTTACAGTTACTACTTCGTATCTAAAAATTCATCTATTGAATAGAAGTAGTTGTCATTCAAAAATTCTTTTAATTTGCTTTTAAATGTTGGTTGGATATCTGTCAGATTTTTAATGTTATTTGGCAAATGACCAGAGATTTTTGTGGCAGCGTAATTCACCCCTTTCTGTGGCAAAGTGAGACATCTCTGACATTTTTCATCACTGATTCTGATCTGCTGATGAGGTGTTTGGTGTGAAAGCCATTTCACGGCGAGAGGCAACAGAAATGTCACCCAGACCTCCTGACCTTACAGCAATGGATTTCTTCTTTTGAGGTTATGCTATAGATAAATTACATGCTACAAAACAGTGAACTATTAGGGGTATGAAAGTAGCTATTTATAACGCTTTTGAAGATGTTGTTGTTGTTGTGGTCTTCAGTCCTGAGACTGGTTTGATGCAGCTCTCCATGCTACTCTATCCTGTGCAAGCTTCTTCATCTCAGAGTAACTACTGCAACCTACATCCTTCTGAATCTGTTTAGTGTATTCATGATGCCTTGGTCTCCCTGTGAAGTTTTTACCCTCCACGCTGCCCTCCAATACTAAATTGGTGATCCCCTGATGCCTCAGAATGGGTCCTATCAACCGATCCCTTCTCCTAGTCAAGTTGTGCCACAATCTCCTCTTCTCCCCAATTCTATTCAATATCTCCTCATTAGTTACGTGATCTACCCACCTAATCTTCAACATTCTTCTGTAGCACCACATTTCGAAAACTTCTATTCTCTTCTTGTCTAAACTATTTATCGTCCACATTTCACTTCCATACATGGCTACACTCCATACAAATACTTTCAGAAACGACTTCCTGACACTTAAATCTATACTCGATGTTAACAAATTTCTCTTCTTCAGAAACGCTTTCATTGACATTGCCAGTCTACATTTTATATCCTCTCTACTTCGACTATCATCAGTTATTTTGCTCCCAAAATAGCAAAACTCCTTTACTACTTTAAGTGTCATTTCCTAATCTAATTCCCTCAGCATCCCCCGATTTAATTCGACTACATTCCATTATGCTCGTTTTGCTTTTGTTGATGTTCATGTTATACCCTCCTTTCAAGACACTGTCCATTTCGTTCAACTGCTCTTCCAAGTCCTTTGCTGTCTCTGACAGAATTACAATGTCATCGGCAAACCTCAAAGTTTTTATTTCTTCTCCATGGATTTTAATATTTTGTATTATACTATATTTATATATATATATATTTTTAAATTTCATTTGAAGATACAGCTTCTATTTAACGACTGTGTAAAAAAGTATACTTGAGTGTCCCAGGTCGTCTGACGAAATGTATAAAAAAAATGGAAAAATCGAGATATAATGTTATAAATAATCCTGCAACTTCAATAAGTGTTCAATTACTTCAGATTTCCACTTGTTTGTTTTGTGTTCAATTAGGTTAGGGTGGGTAGTGAGTTTTGGCCCACTCTGTGTGATGCAGCTATGCACCCAAGAACAAGTAATGTTGCGTTTCCCAGCAGGGGGACAGTTAGAGTGTAGCGAAGGTGAGACGTACCTTGAGGTGGTGCTTGAACTTGAACGCCTTGTCGCACTCGGGGCACTTGAACTTGCGCAGCACTGCGCTCTCGTCGTGGCTGATCATGTGCCGCTGCAGCCGGTACACGTTCGCGAACGTCTTGTTGCAGATCTTGCACGACTGCGGGAACAAAATAAGGGAACACACATCACTTCACTGCATGGGGATACACACTCAAAATCAAAGCAACACTTATCAGTAAGAGGTACTTTACGCAGCAGAATGCCATACCTTGAACAAACAGGTGACTACTAAACACATGGAAATTATATCATAAATTTTACCAAGCAAAATATTCGGGCCGAACGATGGAGGCGCAAAAGTGAAAGATATACAAATGATGAAATAGTTACACAACCCAAACACCAGTTACGTTACGTGGGTCTCTTGAAAGACCTAATCAAAACTGAAACAAAGGGAGCTTGGCTGTTTAGGGAACTAAAATTGGATAAATACGGATTTTTAGAATCCAAAAATATTTGTCATGGGCTACGAAGTACGGAAGAATACATGAATTGAGTTTCCGTCAGTGTTTGGCGTGTCGTGACAAAAGTTAAGTCGGTGTTCTGCAAGAAGGTAGTCTGTCTTAGGTGTGGAGTGTTAAAGACCGTATTACAAGAATCTGAAATGTTTTCAGAGATAAGGCAGAATATTTGGAATAAGGAGAGTGAAGAAACGAGAGAGAAATATTTGGCACGAGTGAAGGACGGGGGAAAAAATCGCGGAAAAAAATGGTTCAAATGGCTCTGAGCACTATGGGACTTAACATCTATGGTCATCAGTCCCCTAGAACTTAAAACTACTTAAACCTAACTAACCTAAGGACGTCACACAACACCCAGTCATCACGAGGCAGAGAAAATCTCTGACCCCGCCGGGAATCGAACCCGGGAAAACCGCGGAAAAGTTAGAAACAGGCGAAATGAGCATGTTCCTATTATGGTTCGTATTAAGGGAGAAAATGGAAATAAAAAATAACATTCTGCATGATAATCCTCATCTATCAGTGGGAATAAGCCGTATATATTAAGAATAAAAAAAGGACAAAAGGTACGAGTAGTTAGAAAACACGGTTTTTACGCCTCTTCACGTCATGCAGAAGTCAGGCACTAGGAAAAATATTAAAGCCTAAAATTGTTTATCTGTTTCGAGATAAATTGCTGGTAGTTCCACTCCTGGCAGTAAGGTGAACATCACATATTGTCAACTGCAGTCCCACGCGTAATTTTCTAATTATTACTGTATCTTTCCCTACGGCAAAGCATACATCAGTAACTAAAAAACTGCACGTATTCACGTAACGATAAAGCCCTCAGAATAATGCACCATATCGGATATCGCAAACATCACGGTTACATCACATTACAATGCAAATTAATTCTCGAAATGCGCTGTGTCAAGAATATAGGAAACCTTAATGGGCAACAGCAGTTGTAAAATAATAAAAATGTCATTATTTTTACAGTTTCTGCCCTTCATCGACCACTTCGTAGAGGATAAAATAAAACAAAGCGTTTTCAGATCTTACAAAATGCACACAGCAATAGCGACAACAGAATATTTTGTATTATCGTAATAAGCAATAATATGATCATAAACAGTATTTTCGTGTTAATAAAATGAATTAAGGAAAGAATGAGTAAGGGATGGAAGACAGATTTAGATTACACGCGTCGTTGCTGCGAGAAGTCATTGGAGACATTATGGATGGGAAAGTAAATCGACCGTGCCGTATTCAGGGGAAGGATCCCAGCAGTGACCTTTGTAACAAATCGTAAGAAATGACTTTTCGTTTACGTAACTAATTTTTTTCATGAATTCATAGTATTCGGTTACACAATTACAGAATTCGTTTAGAATCGTTCTTATGCTTCACAGGTGGCGTATGTTGAACGAAACGTCTCCCTCGAGGATTGGCGCGTACTGTGTCCAATAACGACTATAAACGAATTCTGCAGCTGTGTTTGGAAGAAATAATATGAAGTCTTTCAAAGATTGCTGAGGTTCTTAAGAATATCGCGTTACGCGTACCTCACGAAATTTCGTACTGCAGTGGCAGCAAGACATCGTGGAGAAGGCTAATTGTAAGAACATACCTGTAATGTCGTAAATATGCTCTCGAGAAAGGGAACCGGACGGTACATGAGTAACCACGCGTCGGCTCTAACGGGGAAGTTCTAAAACGAGTCGCAGAGGCGTTTCTCTTGGAGCTAAACTCATGGAAGTCTCGACTCACAACGTGGTTGTGTGTGTATCACCCCGCTTCGACGACGTCGCGAAAGAACTTCAATGAGCGATCAAGAGAGCAACCCTTTCGCCTGCCGCCGTCGCGCCGCTCTGCACCTGTCGCCTTCACTTGACTAAAAAAACAGTCGCTACAACCTGCAAGGGTGTCCAACTCGTCCGGCCGACTAGCCACGAATGTAGCACACGCGGTTTCTGCCCCGCTGAAGTATTCATGCGCTTGGGGCATGCCTCACGATAAGAAGAGCAAACATTTTCGTTTCCCGAAAGGGCCAACACGGTGAGTGGCTCTGTTTGCCCGTCCACGTCTCTGTAGGTACCGCCGATGGAGTCTAAAGGTTCCCTTCCCGCACGGCACTGTTCTCTCACACCATATGATTGCGTTTGCGTAAGCGACCATACGCCTCATCTTGAGAGACACGTAGGCCTACCGCCTGCCCTAGAAGTCTCAATCTGTAACACCGTAGTCCTTCAAAGAAAGCAGACAAATTAATTGTTCTGCCAGTTGCTACATCCAGGGGGAGGGGGGGAGGGGGGGAGGGAGGGAGGGAGGGAGGGAGGGAGAGAGAGAGAGAGATATTTAGTTTGGTGATTAGTCCGTATAGTTACTTGTAAGAGAGAGCATTATCGAAATGCCCATCAAACTGCAATGGCAGATGCTGCAACAGAAGAGTTGAATGGTTACTGCTGAAATAATGATAGCGGACATTCAAAGAAAAGTGAGGCAAATATCTACTTCCCCTCACGTCCCCCCCCCTCCCACCCTTAGTCCCATATAATGAGCATAACGCGTTAAATTGGAGGCCATGTGGAGACTTACGAACAGTACCATTAGGGAATGGAACAGCCAGAGGAGGCGAGGAAGGAGTATGGGGGAGGCAAGGGAAAAGCAAAGGAGAACAGGATTGACGGGGAGAGGGGAACGGGATGAGAAGCAACCTTAATGCAAGGTAAATTTATTTATGACTACCTTTAGATCTATTACCTAATTTTATACAACAGGTTCGTTTTTAATTGTTAACTTATTACATGTTGCAGATGATTACAAAGTTGTGATCAAATTCTTTTCTGGCCTACAGCCGGATACAACTGTCATCTTCACACAATATTTCCGTGGTCCACCTGCCTGCCATCATCAGGGGAGAAAAGCTAAGTAGCTCTCACCGATAACTGATTCAAGCCGTGAACCTTTATATGCAGCGAAGATATGAAAGCGCTGAGGTACTGCGCGTTCCACCGAAGTTCAGAGAGTGAATATTAGGATGAGGTCGTCGGATACAGACCACTAGTTGCAATGTGGAAGGGGGATGGAATGGGAAGGTGGGGGAAATAAGGGGAGGGGAAAATAACGGAGTCTATTTCAAAGCCGGCCGCTGTGGCCGAGCGGTTCTAGGAGCTCCAGTCCGGAACCGCGCTGCTACTACGGTCGCAGGTTCGAATCCTGCCTCGGGCATGGATGTGTGTGATGTCCTTAGGTTTAAGTAGTTCTAAGTCTAGGGGACTGATGATCTCAGATGTTAAGTCCCATAGTGCTCAGAGCCATCTGAACCATTTCTGTTTCAAAGGAAGCATCCCGCGCCTTCTGTGGCAAAGACACATCTGGTTGGGCGCGAGGGGGTTCGAACCGGCGCCCTCGCGCGCGCCAGCCCAGTGAGTTGCCGCTGCAGCGCCTCGGCTGGCTGCGCTAAGCGCCAGAGCGCTCCAGCTTCGGCAGCCAACCACCCACGTACGGAGAGACGTCAGCACACATCCGGAGGACGCGACCAAACACGAGATTACGGCGTATTTTCCTCCCCCCGTGGAGCCCGCCCGTTAATTTACCAAACACGTTGACAAAGATAGGCACGAGGGCAAGAGTCAATACCGTGTGGCTACGGGGAGTCAACACGAACTGCCCGCAGCTCAATATCCAGCGCCTTAATCCTTCATCCCAGTTCAACTCCCTCTGGTCCACAGGAGCTGAAGATTAGACAGACTGTCAGTAGTATGGGACCAAGATATAGAAAGAAATCTGCCTTGTCTCTGCTGAAGAAACGCTCTCGAGCGATATGCGGAAACAATGCAAAACGAAAATCTCGATGACCACAATGAGATTTGAACATCGCTTCTCCCAGAAGACAGTCCTATGCATGCTGCTATCGCACTCGCTACGATTTCTCTATGATAATAATGTCATCATAAACGACATACTCCATTTAGTAATGGTATAAGCCACTCTGACACAGAGACGATTTTATCCGTATGAAATGGAGAGACTGCGATTTGTAGACAAATTTCATATAACCTGATTACAAAGATTGGAAAAGTGTGAAGTCTAGCATTTGTATATAGCCTACTGCTTCCGAACACCACTAAGCAGTCTTCTGTTCAAAACCCCCTTCAACAGAATGTCACCATTGGCAGAGTTGATGACCTTTACTTTGTAATGAATCTGGAAGGTAGTTTAACTTACTTATCAAGAGACTGGTGAACAGGATACCATTTAGCAACTATACTCTGTTATGTCCTGTGCAATTTTATCTGACCGCCAGAATTCAAAATAGCAATCTTCAGTTCGGATCTCATCACATCACTGACATTCACATATTCATCTGCAATGTATTTCTTGTACCAGGTGTATTAGTTCACTGCCATTCTTAGCATGCTTTATCTGAAGACTGAAGAAAATAAAAGCAAAAAGGAAAGAACAAAAAGTAAAGAGATGAAAGGACAGAAAGTAGGGAGGGGAAAGGACAGAAAGTAGGGAGGGGAAAGGACAGAAAGTAGGGAGGGGAAAGGACAGAAAGTAGGGAGGGGAAAGGACGGAAAGTAGGGAGGGGAAAGGACGGAAAGTAGGGAGGGGAAAGGACGGAAAGTAGGGAGGGGAAAGGACGGAAAGTAGGGAGGGGAAAGGACAGAAAGTAGAGAGGGGAAAGGACGGAAAGTAGAGGGGGGAAAGGACGGAAAGTAGAGAGGGGAAAGGACGGAAAGTAGAGAGGGGAGAGGACGGAAAGGAGAGAGGGGAGAGGACGGAAAGTAGAGAGGGGAGAGAACGGAAAGTAGAGAGGGGAGAGGACGGAAAGTAGAGAGGGGAGAGGGGAGAGGACGGAAAGTAGAGAGGGGAGAGGGGAGAGGACGGAAAGTAGAGAGGGGAGAGGACGGAAAGTAGAGAGGGGAGAGGACGGAAAGTAGAGAGGGGAGAGGACGGAAAGTAGAGAGGGGAGAGGACGGAAAGTAGAGAGGGGAGAGGACGGAAAGTAGAGAGGGGAGAAGACAGAAAGTAGAGAGGGGAGAGGACAGAAAGTAGAGAGGGGAGAGGACAGAAAGTAGAGAGGGGAAAGGACAGAAAGTAGAGAGGGGAAAGGACAGAAAGTAGAGAGGGGAAAGGACAGAAAGTAGGGAGGGGAAAGGACAGAAAGTAGGGAGGGGAAAGGACAGAAAGTAGAGAGGGGAAGGGACAAAAAGTAGAGAGGGGAAGGGACAAAAATTAGAGAGGGGAAGGGACAAAAATTAGAGAGGGGAAGGGACAAAAATTAGAGAGGGGAAGGGACAAAAAGTAGAGAGGGGAAGGGACAAAAAGTAGAGAGGGGAAGAGACAAAAAGTAGAGAGGGGAAGGGACAAAAAGTAGAGAGGGGTAAAGAGGTGAAAGGGATAAAAAGTAGAGAAAGGAAAAAACTAGAGAGGGGAAAGGGCAAAAAGTAGAGGGGGGAAAGGGCAAAATGTAGGGAGGAGAAAGGAGAAATCGTAGAAAGTAAGGAGGAGAAAGGGTAGAAAGTAAGGAGGAGAAAGGACAAAATGTAAGGAGGAGAAAGGGGAAAAAGCAGAGTGTAACGAGGGCAAAATGTAAAGGGGAGAGAGGTAAAAAAGCAAAGAGGAGAAAAGAGAAAATGTAGAGAGAAGAAAGTAGAAGAAGCAAAAAGGATAATGGACAAAAACCAAAGAGGAGAAAGGAGGAAACGAAAGAGGAGAAAGGAGGAAACGAAAGAGGAGAAAGGAGGAAACGAAAGAGGAGAAAGGAGGAAACGAAAGAGGAGAAAGGAGGAAACGAAAGAGGAGAAAGGAGGAAACGAAAGAGGAGAAAGGAGGAAACGAAAGAGGAGAAAGGAGGAAACGAAAGAGGAGAAAGGAGGAAACGAAAGAGGAGAAAGGAGGAAACGAAAGAGGAGAAAGGAGGAAACGAAAGAGGAGAAAGGAGGAAACGAAAGAGGAGAGAGGAGGAAACGAAAGAGGAGAAAGGAGGAAACGAAAGAGGAGAAAGGAGCAAACGAAAGAGGAGAAAGGAGCAAACGAAAGAGGAGAAAGGAGCAAACGAAAGAGGAGAAAGGAGGAAAACAAAGAGGAGAAAAGAGAAAAACGGAGAGGAGGAAGAAGAACGGCAAAAGGAAAGAACAGAAAGGAGAAAAACGGCGAAACAAGAAAACACGTGAAGAGGGAAAGGGTAGAGGAGGAAAGGGATTGAGGAGAAAGAAAAAAGGAGAGAAGATAAAGAAAAAAAGAGTAGATGGGAAGGAAGAAAGACATCAAATAGAAAAGCGATAAAGGAGGATGAAAAGCGGTAAAGGGAAAGGGAGAAAAAGAGGGAAGGGAGAAAAAGAGGGGAGAAAAAGAGGGAAGGAACAAAAAAAGTGAAAAAGGGGAAAGAATAGGGAAGGAAAGGAAAGGAAAAAGGAAAGACTGGGTGCAACATTGGTTTGGACTAATATAGGTTAGGAAATCAGCCGGCAACTCTTGTAAACACGTGACGAAATCGCATACCGATAACAATCAGTATGACGTATTAGCAAGGCAAATAAGGGAGTTCCAGATAGAGCGATAAATGTTAGAGATGTTGTAATTCGCGTACCTGGCTGTGTAGTAGTCTATTAATACGGAGATAGCGACTGTTCTGGTGTTGGTTTAGCACACTCGCTTTCAGGATGAGATGACGCACGTGCGCGGCCGCAAAAGCTGCTTTTGGATATCCGCCGTCCCGACACTTCTGGGAACATCTCTCGTATCTGACTCCTCCTTTCGCGAGTAGCGAACATGGAGGCTCTGCCGCACCTAGCCTACTCCTAAACACCTCACTGCAGTTCGCGGAGGCGGTTGTTTTGCTGACAATCGCGAGGTTTTTCGAAGTAAGTCGGCGAGGAAAGGAAACTGTGCGGCTAACGCAACAACTGTGAGGATAGGCCTACACAGAAGGAATGTTCGACTGCAGACATTACTGTATCACTCACTCCATGACACAATTACAGTGATTTTCGCGAATTATTGCCTATGTCTACAAATTTTTTCACATTCGGTGTCCGACTGATCATCAATATCCTATTATAGAAGTTATCCTATCACCTCCCAAGGATATCATCGTAATCTGCATCCAATCACCACCACCACCACCACCACCACCACCAACAACAACAACAACAACATCATAACACCACCAGCACCACTACACCTATGCTCATTCTCCTATAATCGCAACCATATTATCACCATCGCCATATCATTGTACAGGGTGTCTCAGGAGGAATGGAAACTATTCAGGGATATAACACGGATGATCATTCGAAGCAAAAAAGTCTAATAAACATGAACTCTAAAATGCAGGCCTTAAGATCAATGAGCACTACTTCATCTTCCCTGCTCTAAAAGACAACTCTTCCACAGAACAAATGCACATAGCTCTTAAGGTATGCATTTCAGAGCCCATGTTTACTAGACAATTTTTTCTTGTTTTGGTCCATACTACCTCCTCCCAAAATATGAAAAACAAAGAGTTTGCAGCAGCAGACTTTCTTTCATAGTACCGATGAACATGTGCTCATGTGCTCATAGCTCATAAAGTATGCATTTTAGAGGTCTTGTTTGCTTCGAATAATCGTTCCTGTCATATGCCCGAATACAGATCACGTTCCTCTTGGGACACCCTTCACTGTTCTCCCACTCCTTTTGGTGTCTTCCAGTGAATGTGGCTGATAATACCACTTTTTAGTCGCCTAACCTTACATACTTGTCTCCTACTTACACAGGCTTCATGATACATATTTTGATGCTACTTTTGTGGCTGCTATGTTTTGGCTGCCAAAATTCCGCATTAAATATTGCAAGACTCTTAGTAGAGAAACCTACCCCATTCGCAGTTTTGTAACAAAGTCGACATTTTTTTCAGTCGTACGCCATGTAATGTACAAAATGTGCCATATTCTGACATTGTTCATGTTTGGCGAAGGCAGCACGCTTTGCTGGCATCAGTTCTAACGCCCATGGTTCACCACCCACACATCTAATCACACAATAATTACCTGCTCCGCTCATGAGGATCAAGGCGATGTCACCAGGAATATACGAGGGTTGGAACTTTAATAGTGGCAACTATTTATTTACAGCTCGTACAAAATAGATACGTGTTTAAAAGTTTTACTGACCTTCAAAGTAGTCACTAGCATTGTCGCATTGTGTATAACCCGTTGCCAGCGATGTGGAAGTCGTAGGATACTCTTAGCAGTGCCAGTTGTGTTGACAGTTGGAGAGGCGCGGTCTATTGCCCGACGAATTTGTAGCAGTTCTGAAGTGAATGCCGTGAGGTGTTTTCTTCAGTTTAGAAATCGAGTTGAACTTACGAGGGCTTAAGTCAGGGGAGTGCAGTAGGTGGTATAGCACTTAGCAGCCCCATCAGTCAAACAAATCAGTAACAGTTTGCACTGTACGTGTTTGAGCATTGTCCTGCGAAATGATAGTCAGGTCCTGCAGAAAGTGTTATCACTTTTTGGAACACAA
Organism: Schistocerca nitens; assembly: GCF_023898315.1. NCBI lineage: Eukaryota > Metazoa > Arthropoda > Insecta > Orthoptera > Acrididae > Schistocerca > Schistocerca nitens. The sequence continues at coordinate 144,797,657 of NC_064625.1, forward strand.
CGTACGACCAGCTTAGAGACAGAAGTGACGACACTTTCTGCACGACCTGACCATCATTTTGCCGGATAATGGTCAAGCACGTGCGGTGCAAACTGTTACTGATTTGTTTGACTGATGGGGCTGCTAAGTGCTATAAGAGGCAGAATTTCGAGTTAAGGAGAAATATCAAGTGGGCTGAGGAAGTGTGAATGGGAATTTGGATTGAGGAGGGAAGTGTGCTAAGGAGTGCTAGTTCTACAAGTTTCCAGGAGAGATTCTGTGAAGTTTGGAATGTAGGAGACGAGGTACTGGCGGAAGTAAAGCTGTGAGGACGGGGCGTGAGTCGTGCTTGGGTAGCTCAGATTGTAGAGCACTTGCCCGCGAAAGGCAAAGGTCCCGAGTTTTAGTCTTGGTCCGGCACACAGTTTTACTCTGCCAGGAAGTTTCATACCAGCACACACTCCGCTGCAGAGTGAAAATCTCATTCTGTGCCAAGGTAGTTCATGCACTTGTGCGAAGGCACTGTGCCAGAGTGGCAATGGTTAGCACATCTGCCTGGTGAGCAAGGGACCGGGCTTCAAATCCCGACCTTGGTACAAATTCTCATTCTTCGCTTAAGTCTACAAATACATACCAAAGAAGAAATTACTGCAGCCCAGCAAGTTAATGTGTGTAATTAATCTTTCTACAGTGATTTGTCACAGTAATATAGTCGCTTAATATGGACAAGAAAGAGAAAGGGTCTAACATTGTGCCGTATGGAACTGAAAGAAGTACAGGTATCGAATGCAAGCACGGTAAAAGAAAATACTACATTCCAGAGCGTTATTGTTTGTTATTTTTTTCCTTTATTGTTATTTTAATACCTTACGTAAAAAGGTGGGCCGGCAGTGGCAATAGTACGGCGCTCTTCGGCCACAGACAGTACAAATAGAATCAAGGAAGACATAGAAACACGAAACATAACGGTGGACAAAAACCGTAGACACATGAGCAAAAACCACGAAGCCGTTCACAGGCGTAGGAAAATAAAAAACGGTCAGCACTGTACACGAACACTGATGATTGATTGAGATCACACACACACACACACACACACACACACACACACACACACACACACACACACACAAAAACCGACGGCGATGACCTCCGGTTCGCCAATGTATGTTAGTTATTTTTTATTTTTCTTCTTCTTTATTGATTTTCAATTCCCCCCGAAAGGGGCGGGCTGGCAGCAGCTTACTACGCCGCTCTACAGCCTACAGACTTTTTTTTAAAAAAAAGGAAGAAGAAAGAAACAAGGAATAACAGGCTATAAAATGGTGATTTAAAGTGTAAAATGGCGTAAAAATGCGGAAAGTTAAAACAGAAAGCAAAACGGGTTGGCAATGTTGTTAAAATACACAGGAATCAGACAAGTAACATAGTCGACACACAATTAAAAAACATGGCGACAGTCTGGTTTCTGTTCGCAAGAGATAAAAAAAGCACACCCAGCGACAGTATGATGGCTGTTCGCTACACTTCCCAAAAGACACTGGAAAAACACACCGTAAAACACTGCACGAAAATGGCGGCACGAAGATGGCACTCCCGATCCAAGGCAGAAGGGGGGGGGGACCTGGAGTAGGGGGAAAAACAAGAAGGGAGGAGAGGAAAAAACGAAAAGGGGGGGGAACCAAGGAGGGAGAGCACTAATAAAGGGGGAGAAGGGCAGAAGCGAGAGGGAATGAGGGGAGGCAGAGGAGGGAAATGTAAAAGACGTGGCAGGGGGCGGGGATCGGAGAGGAGAGGAGCAACCAGGGAGTGAGGAGGTTATGTTAGTTATTTACCTTCCTATAGTTATAGTGTGTTGGTAAGTTCACCTAGTATTGAGTGCATCACATATTTACTTCGTTTTCATACGTTTTACGCATGACTCTAGTAGGTTCTTGTTTCCTTCTTTTTTCATTTCTAAGACTGCATTAATGAGATAATGTGGATCATTCACTGTTACGGAATTTTATCATTGTTTCTTGGAGCGGAGTGCCGCAGGGTAGGAGGGGCCCTCTGCCGGTCACGTTCGTCCAACCACTTCCCGCCTGTGCGGAATTCTGGCGTTAGCGCTAACAGAGGGCTCTGATTATCTGCTGCACTATGTTTTCTTTCACTTGTGGCTCCTTTAGCGATTTGTTTTATGGTTGTTTAATATTACCCGGTGCACTATCAATGGTGTTTAATATTTATGTCATTATCTAGAACATTGGCACTAGAGCACATGTCAACCACTGTATCCGAACTCTTCCTCTTTTTAACAATATTACTTTTGTCGTGTTGTTCTTTTTATTACTGTAATGCCTTTTATATGTTATAAGCTTACTACAGACTTATTGTACCCCCCCCCCTCTTTATTTTCGCTTTTTCAATTAATTATTGAAAACTAGTGTATGCCGACATTAGCGACATCTGGTGATCTGAGAACACAGACATCTTGTGGCTACTGTACAGCAGCTTGTTTTAAACAGTAGTTTTACTGACAACATGACTCGTGCATGTGATGTTATTTATATGTATTTGACGATGCTGGTGCTGATTCCACATTTAACATTTGACGATTCCACTATGGCTGCAGTACATTAGGCCTTTACTTTTATGCAACGGGTATGCCCCTTCATATTTAAAGCGCACAAATGTGTATTTTATCAGTACTACTATTCATTATGCCCCCCTTTCCCCCCCCCCCCTTTTTCCCCCTCTTTTTTTCCCGTCATCTGACCAGTTTCCCCCCACCTGCTCTCGGGTGTGGTATGTCATATTTGTGCCAACTTTTTAGTGCAGTGTTTAAGTGAGTGTTCAGTGTTGTGCGTCTTTCCACAGCGTTGCGAACAGAAATCATGCTGTCGCTGGGTGTGCATTTTACATCTCTTGCGAACAGAACCCAGACTGTCACCGTGTTTTTTTAATTGTCTGTCTATTAATCAACCCTGTGTTTTATGTTTTAAGCTCCAGAATTTTCTGCCATTTTACCTTTAAGTCACCGATTTTATCACCAACTGTTATTATTTTTTATTCTCTTCATCTTTTTAAAACCAATTCTGTAGGCTGAAGAGCGGCGTAACAAGCTGCTGCCAGCCCGCCCCCCCCCCTTTAGGGGGAATCGAAACTCAATAAAGGAAAAAAAAAAGATTCATTATGGTCTATGTATTGTTCTTAAGCGGTATACAGTTTGCGAGTGTATTTACGTTTTTTTCCCATTTTTCCTGCAGATCTGATGATGGTCATTCAAGACCGAAACCGGTAATATGTTAACAAAAAGTTTGTGACCATAGACGTAAATTAAAGGAAACTTACTTGCTATAATAATTTGTCACTTACAGCTGGACCGTGAAAGAAAGGACCTAACATTATGCCACGTGGAACTGAAAGAAATATGAGTCTCCAAAGCGAGCGCCGTACTCGACTTTAATCCTGCTGGAAGAAGAGCGGAGTTTCGCAGCGACGGCTCGGCACTTAGTGGGGTGGACAGGACGCAGATGCTGGCCTCTGGACCGGACGCCAGGACCACGAGGTGGTCTGCGGCGACGCAGGCAGATCCGACGTTGCCCAACGACGCTGCGCAACCTCGCCTCCGAGAAGGACAAACCTTTGGCCGACACTCATCTTGCAAAACGACAGCTCCGTCTTCCGGAGCGGAAAGAGCTAACGGGACAGGCCCGCAGATAGCGTGCAACCCGCCTAGGTACGAGGGCTGTCCAGAAAGTAAGTTACGATTGATCGCGAAATGAAAATCACATTGAAAATCAGAAATGTTTCATTTGTAACAGTTAGCTACATCTTTCAGCTACTTCTCTACGTAGTCGCCGTTCTGACTCAGACATTCGTCGTAGCTTTGTACCAACTTTCCAATACCCTCATCATAGAAGGCAGCCGCCAGTGCTTTCCGCCAATTCTCTACGCTGGCCTAAAGCTCGTTGTCTGTGCCAAAATGTTGTCTTCATAGCCAGCGGTTCGTTTGAGCAGAGATGAAACTCAGTGGGAGACAATTACGGGCTGCAATTGAAACGATGCAGGAGCATCTTCATTGCCCCTGCAGAATGAGGCTAAGAATTGTCTTGAAGAAGAAACCGCACGACAATTATGTTATGTTGGTTGCATAGCTTCAGGGGTAAATTCTCACCAGGTCCTCGTACTTGGCGCGAGACACTATTTTCTATAATATCTTTACGCGCTCACTAAGAGCTCAGGAATGAAAAGAGCGACATAATTCTACCTAGACTCATACTAGAGACACTGCCCAACACATCTTTGCAAAGCTTGATCGGATTTTCATAGTCGTTTCCATTTCGCGACCGATCGTAACTTACTTTCTGGACAGCCCTCGTATTACGCTACCTCACAGCACTGCAAACAGCCGAGAACGAGCGCGTACCGTTAGGGCACTGGTACGCCCTGTCCACGAGGGCATTCCGTGAATGGAGCGTTAGTACACTACTGGCCATTAAAATTGCTATACCGAGAAGAAATGCAGATGATAAACCGATATTCATTGGACAAATATATTATACTAGACCTGACCTGTGATTATATTTTCACGCAATTTGGGTGCATAGATGCTGGCCGTAATAACCGCCTTCATACGCCTGGGCATTGAGTCAAACAGAGCTTGGATGGCGTGTACAGGTACAGCTGCCCGTGCAGCTTCAAAACGATACCACAGTTCATCGAGAGTAGTGACTGGCGTATTGTGACGAGCCAGTTGCTCGGCGACCATTGACCAGACGTTTTCCGGTGGTGAGAGATCTGGAGAATGTGCTGGCATCTGTATCCAGAAAGGCCCGTACAGGACCTGCAACATGCGGTCGTGCATTATCCTGCTGAAATGTAGGGTTTCGCAGGGATCGAATGAAGGGTAGAGCCACGGGTCGTAACACATCTGAAATGTAACGTCCACTGTTCAAAGTGCTGTGAATGCGAACAAGAGGTGACCGAGACGTCTAACAAATGGCACCCCATACCATCACACCGGTTGATAAACCAGTATGGCGATGACGAATACGCGCTTCCAATGTTCATTCACCGCGATGTCGCCAAACACGGATGCGACCATCGTGATGCTGTAAACAGGACTTATCCGAAAAAATGACGTTTTGCCATTCGTGCATCCAAGTTCGTCGTTGAGTACACCATAGCAGGCGCTCCTGTCTGTGATGCAGCGTCAAGGGTAACCGCAGCCACGGTCTCCGAGCTGATAGTCCGTGGTGCTGCAAAAGTCGTCGAACTCTTCGTGTAGATGGTTGTTGTCTTGCAGACGTCCCCATCTGTTGACTCAGGGATCGAGACGTGGCTGCACGATCCGTTACAGCCATGCGGATAAGATGTTTGTCATCACGACTGCTAGTGATACGAGGCCGTTGGGATTTAGTACGGCGTTCCGTATCACCCTCCTGAACCCACCGATTCAATACTCTGCTAACAGTCATTGGATCTGGACCAACGCGAGCAGCAATGTCGCGATGTGACAAACCGCAATCGCGATAGGCTACAATCCGACCTTTATCAAAGTCGGAACGTGATGGTACGCATTTCTCCCCCTTAAACGAGGCAGCACAACAACGTTTCACCAGGCAACGCCGGTCATCTGCTGTTTGTGTATGAGAAATCGGTTGGAGACTTCTCTCATGTCAGCACGTCGTAGGTGTCGCCACCGGCGCCAACCTTGTGTGAATGTTCTGAAAAGCTAATTATTTGCATATCACAGCATGTTCTTCCTGTCGGTTAAATTTCGCGTATGTAGCACGTCATCTTCGTGGTGTAGCAATTTTAATGGCCAGTAGTATAGATACTTATATGAATATGGTGTCTGTTCTTTCCGACACGTCCGAAAGAACAGACATCATACAGTTAATCCAAGTTCGATAGATGCACATGATGATCGATAGCTACGCCTTTTGAGTGAAAGCAACCGTGGACTGAGTACTCCAGAACTGAATTCGGCAGTCGAAGACGCTACGGGACGTCATGTATCGCATTAAAGTGTTAGGAGACCATTGCATCATCTCCATTCCCGACGACCATCTCGTCATACAACAAAGCACAGAAGAGCAACAATCCATGCAGAATAGGCGCCGCGGACTGGTGCCTCTGAGCACTGTGGGACTTAACTGCTGAGGTCAGCAGTCCCCTAGGACATCACGCACATCCCTGCCCGAGGCAGGATTCGTACCTGCGACCGTAGCGGTCTCGCAGTTCCAGACTGTAGCGCCTAGAACCGCTCGGACACACCGGCCGGCGGTGTCGAGTGTCGTTTACTGACGAAACTCTGATCTGTTTGTACCCTGATAATCGCATATAACGTGTTTGGTGTCAGTTTGGTGATATCGAACGCCATAAATGCTATGTCCCACATGTGCAACAAAATGGTGGTGGAGTGATGTTCTTGGGTGGCATTACATGGAGCCACGGTACACTTTTCGTAGCTATTGAGCTCAGTCTCGCTCTCTACGGTGCATGGGGGGCTTTGTTAATATACAATGCAAATAATTTTAATTTTTTGATTCAGTAGCTGTCTGTTCGGTTACGAAGTCTCGTAACGGTTGGCCCTGACTAGTATTATTACGCTATCTGACTGCATAGAACAATAACAAGAATGAAATGGAAATTTTCATTAACACAATTAGTTAATTAAGTCCCCAGAAACTATAAAACCTACGAAACCAAAGCGCAAGTATAACTGTTCTCTGTGTGGAAGTATGACTCAACGTACGCATCTGGCACGGTTCTTCTTCAATAACACAAGAAATTTTAAATATCATTTATACTGAACTAAAGAAAATAGAAATACCATAATTACTCAAGAAAACCAGAATTACACTCTAATACAAGAACACAAGCCAGATGCTTTGTTGACTGAACTTGTAATGACGCATTATTCAGGACATTGAAATAATGAGAACGAACAGAAAAGTAGTTTGTTACCTTAATTTATATTGATGAAAGGCACTCTAGACATTACAATCTCTCCACACCGACTCGCTACTATCACATCTCAACAAGAACTTTTCAGTATCACATCTCAGCAAGCACTGCCTACTAGCTCATCTCAACAAACACTACTCACTACGACATGTCAGCACTGACTACCACGAGTTCTCCCAAAGCACTGCCCACTACGAGTTCTCAATAATCACTGCCAGTGGAGGCGGCGGAACAATACTCTCTAGCGCGATCTCTGGCGCTGTGGCTCAGTGTAGCCACCTTTCAACGGTTCAGGAAGAAACTCAGTGGCAGCTCTCGGCAAGGATCGCACTTCCGCTGCTGATGTCATTTTGAAGGCTACGTGATGCGTCGGAACCTACGGAACTTCATGAAACTATAGGGGCTGAAGCGGAAGTATTCCGCGATGTCCTTGAACAAATTCTGCATGTTTTTCCAAACGAATTTTACCGAGAATATGTGTTGCATTTGTTAGTTTTCGCCAGACCCACACCCTGCCATCGGATCGTCACATTGTGTAGCGTGATTCGTCACTCCACACAACGTTTTTCCACTGTTCAATCGTCCAATGTTTTACGCTCCTTACACCAAGCGAGGCGTCGTTTATTTACCGGCGTGTTGTGTGGCTTATGAGTAGCCGCTCGACCATGAAATCCAAATTTTCTCACTTTCCGCTATCATAGTACTTTCAGTGGATCCTGATGAAGTTTGGAATTCTACATCTACATCTACATTCATACTCCGCAAGCCACCCAACGGTGTGTGGCGGAGGGCACTTTACGTGCCACTGTCATTACCTCCCTTTCCTGTTCCAGTCGCGTATGGTTCGCGGGAAGAACGACTGTCTGAAAGCCTCCGTGCGCGCTCTAATCTCTCTAATTTTACATTCGTGATCTCCTCGGGAGGTATAAGTAGGGGGAAGCAATATACTCGATACCTCATCCAGAAACGCACCCTCTCGAAACCTGGCGAGCAAGCTACACCGCGATGCAGAGCGCCTCTCTTGCAGAGTCTGCCACTTGAGTTTATTAAACATCTCCGTAACGCTATCACGGTTACCAAATAACCCTGTGACGAAACGCGCCGCTCTTCTTTGGATCTTCTCTATCTCCTCCGTCAACCCGATCTGGTACGGATCCCACACTGATGAGCAATACTCAAGTACAGGTCGAACGAGTGTTTTGTAAGCCACCTCCTTTGTTGCTGGACTACATTTTCTAAGCACTCTCCCAATGAATCTCAACCTGGTACCCGCCTTACCAACAATTAATTTTATATGATCATTCCACTTCAAATCGTTCCGCACGCATACTCCCAGATATCTTACAGAAGTAACTGCTACCAGTGTTTGTTCCGCTATCATATAATCATACAATAAAGGATCCTTCTTTCTATGTATTCGCAATACATTACATTTGTCTATGTTAAGGGACAGTTGCCACTCCCTGCACCAAGTGCCTATCCGCTGCAGATCTTCCTGCATGCTGCAACTTCTCTGTATACTACAGCATCATCCGCGAAAAGCCGCATGGAACTTCCGACACTATCTACTAGGTCATTTATATATATTGTGAAAAGCAATGGTCCCATACCACTCCCCTGTGGCACGCCAGAGGTTACCTTAACGTCTGTAGACGTCTCTCCAGTGATAACAACATGCTGTGTTCTGTTTGCTAAAAAATCTTCAATCCAGCCACACAGCTGGTCTGATATTCCGTAGGCTCTTACTTTGTTTATCAGGCGACAGTGCGGAACTGTATCGGTGTGACGGTTTCGATACATGTCTGCCTATTACAAATTACGACCCTCTTCAACTGTCGGCGCCGGCCGGGTGGCCGAGCGGTTCTAGGCGCTATAGTCTGGAAGCGCGCGACCCCTACGGTTGCGGGTTCGAATCCTGCCTCGGGCATGGATGTGTGTGATGTCCTTAGGTCAGTTAGGTTTAAGTAGTTCTGTTCTAGGGGCTGATGATCTCAGAAGTTAAGTCCCATAGTGCTCAGAGCCATTTCAACCATTTTTCAACTGTCGGCGGTCTCTGTCAGTCAACAGACGAGGTCGGCCTGTGCGTTTTTGTGCTGTACGTGTCCCTTCAGGTTTCCACTTCACTATCACATCGCAAACAGTGGACCTAGGAAATCTCGCGTACAGACGTATGACACAAGTGACACCCAATCACCTGACCACGTTCAAAGTCCGTGAGTTCCGCGGAGCGCCCCATTCCGCTTTCTCACGATGTCTAATGACTACTGAGGTCGCCGATATGGAGTATCTGGCAGTAGGTGGCCGCACAATGCACCTAGTATGGAAAAGGTATTATATTAGAACAAATAAGCCCTCGGTCACAAATATTAAGTCAAAATTGGCCAGGTTTCGACGCTACTATGAGCGTCGTCTTCAGAATTAGACTAACTGTTCTAAAACATATTAAGTATATAATACATAATTAAAAAACTGGAAAAAGATGAGTCTTGTTGCAACCCTTGTTCACTAAAGTACGAGCAGCCCTTAGCGGCTCGCCATCTTACTATTCATGACGTTGTGTTTCCGGCTTAGATCTTTTTTAATATGTGACTTGTGAGTACTGCAGCTTTTTCGAGTCAGTACAAATTTTAAATTTGTTAAGGGGCTCCGGAACGCCCTATACTTGCAATGTTAAAATAACGCTTATAAATTACATCTTTCCTCACAAAGTATTTGAGGTAGGAAGTTGAACTTTTTACAGATTATTTATTGGAATATGGGCTACAACTTAACACAGGGATTTTACAAAATTTTAGTTCAGTTATTAAAGATGATTTTTTTTCAATTGTAATGAAAATTCACATTTTTTTGCAAATTTTTATTTATATATTCAAAAATATACAGTTTTTTGGAAAAAGGCTGTGTTAAATTATTGCAGGAGGTACTGTGTAACATTTACTGAAAGTTTGAAACAAATATGTTAGGAAGATCCTTAGAAAACATGTAATTAGTATGAGAAAATAAAAGTTTTGGGAATCGAGCGACAAAGATTGGATTAACTTTTTAGTGCATTCCAGGTCCATAGGATGGATTATCTTCATCCTCTGCAAACTCCTCCTCCAGCTTCCTCTTGTTGCTCCTCCTGTTTACTCTTGCTTGTATTTCTAGACTCTTTACAGCCCTGTCTCCAGCCCGAAGGCGTTCCTTGTCTAAAGCAAGCATCGCACGTACCATGTTAGAACCTATCTTCATTCCCATATTTCTAAATAGCTTTGGCTTTCCAACATTTCTCCTTTTCTTAAAAGCCTTCAGAGGATTTCTAATAACTTTACTTTTACTCACTATTACACTTCAACAAAACAGAGACTCAAGAAACAGAATTAATTACGAATATTTTCGAGATAACGACAGAGTAAATAAACATGAAACAATCGACAATCACACCAGCGATATATATTGAACCATCACAGGTTAGCCACAACACATACTTTATCTCACATCACTAAAATGTACCTGATGAACACGGACGTTAATAATAACACCATTTGACAGCAGTTTAACAGCGCCACAGTGGGTCACGCCCATGTAGAACACATTTTTAAAAAAATTTAAAAATAGTTGTAGTCTTCGGAATTGAATAAATTATATATCTATTAAAAGGTAATAGTGTGCAGATTCAGAAAACGCAAAAAAGTAAAAATTGAACTTTTCATGATTTTGAGCCTTTCCGGAGCCCCTTAATGTATTATATACTTAATATGTTTTAGAACAGTTAGTCTAATTCTGAAGACGACGCTCAGAGTAGCGTCGAAACCTGGCCAATTTTGACTTAATATTTGTGACCGAGGGCTTATTTGCTCTAATATAATTCTGACTCGGTCACTGAACCTTGGCAGCCATGTTCAAAGTTTTATGAAAAAGGTGTGTTTTTGGCGGTGTCCGGATACTTTTGATCATGTAGTGTATAAATAACATCGAACTACAGCAATTGCAGCCGGCCGAAGTGGCCGTGCGGTTAAAGGCGCTGCAGCCTGGAACCGCAAGGCCGCTACGGTCGCAGGTTCGAATCCTGCCTCGGGCATGGATGTTTGTGATGTCCTTAGGTTAGTTAGGTTTAACTAGTTCTAAGTTCTAGGGGACTAATGATCTCAGCAGTTGAGTCCCATAGTGCTCAGAGCCATTTGAACCATACAGCAATTGGCCGTGTTAAGGTGCTTCATAGCGGCAAACAGTGAGCGCTTGCAGTAGTTTGATGTCTGTCTACTGCGCTTAGCAGCCGTACAGCTTCTAGAAAGATGGCGCCGCCGTGAGGTGAGAAGACGCCATCGCGGTTGCTGTGAGATGCGCGGATGTGGCGGCAGTCTGTCGCCACACGCCGCAGGTCCTGCCGCTGCCGCTTCCGCCGTTTAGTCGCCGCGGTCCACGCGCCCGGAAGTCTTGGAGGAGGATGCTGGACGCTCCTTAAGCCGTCGGCACACGGACCGTGCTGTCGAACGTTAACGCTGAGCGTGCCAAGTTCAACGTGCTGCTGAACGCTCAGGATCGATGCGACTTGTGCACACGGTACGTGGGACCCAACGTGGTATACGCGATCGCAACGCACCGCAGCGGCAGTTGAGGAATGTTTCTAGTTCGTAAATCACACTGTTTACTCAACGTGCGCGTAAAATTCCCACGTTAGCTCTATTAAAACGAACATTTCCTCCATCTTCCACGAAAAGGAAAGTACCATGTCCAGTCAATAAGAATACAGGCTTATAAAAGTTCCATTGCAAACAGCGCGGTACAAATGGTTCAAATGGCTCTGAGCACTATGCGACTTAACTTCTGAGGTCATCAGTCGCCTAGAACTTAGAACTAATTAATCCTAACCAACCTAAGGACATCACACACATCCATGCCCGAGGCAGGATTCGAACCTGCGACCGTAGCGGTCGCTCGGTTCCAGACTGCAGCGCCTAGAACCGCACGGCCACTCCGGCCGGCAGCGCGGTACAAATTTGGAATACTTCTATGCATAAGATAAACATTATTTCATCATTCCCACTTTTTAGTAAAACCCCAAGGTCAGTCTTACTCGATCACTGTTCCTACCCAGTAGCAGAATCTTTGCAACATGTGAATTACGAAGCGTAAAAGAAAAAGCAGAAAAATATTCTTTATACAAGTAGCGCAAGCAGTCCTATAGATTAAGCCAATCGAATGAAGTCGCCCCTCAAAATCAGGTGAATTATATTTATATTAAACTAATAATAAAGAATCAGAACCTAATAAAAACGCGAATGTTAGGAAAAAAAGATTGAATATGTCAAGGCGCGAACCACCGCCCAATTTTCTCGCCAGAGGATACTGACGCTACGCTGAACGAGCGTCACAGCCTTTACGTCTAATTATATTATGTTACCGCTTGCTGAAAACCTAAATCGTAGATATGTCACTAATTGAAATTTAATTATAACAAATTGCACCAAGAACAATGCGTTTTGGGTGGATCTTCAGTGAGTCACTGCCTTCAAATAGCCTAGTCTCATAATACGCAAGTTACAATAATTCTTTTGTCACGAATATGTTGTTTCTCATGATTTTATTAGAAAGAATCACACAGTTAACAACGGGTTTTCCAGTGATTCTCAAGTTGCTGGTGCTCAGAAACGGCATATATACATATAGGCTTGAAATGAATGCCAATATGGCGCCTCACAACTCTGTACTGAAGGGAGACGGCGTGCGTGTGACGTAAGTGGCGTTGTGCCATCTCATTGGTCAACGCTCAGACGCATCACATGCCGGATATTGCTCCGCAAGTTCGGAAAGATTCCCGAACGTGCTATTCCACACTATGACGTCACAAACTCGGCACGCTCAACGTTCGGATGCACGGTCCCTGTGCCGACGGCTTCAGAGATCAACAGTGCAACACGCGAGAGTTGCTCTCACAAGGGGAGGCCGCCAATTGTGAAATTCAGATTCGATTCATCCTGCGCATAATAAAAGCTCATGGCCAGAGGTGTAATGTGGCAAAGCACCAAGATGCACTTCTCAGCCGTTGTCGAGAAAATCGACAGTTAAAAGAAACCGATGCGGTGAAATACTCTCTACGATTAATAATTTTCCACAGCATCGTGGCGCAGCGGTAAGCGCTCGGGGTCATAGTCCGAAGGTCGTCGGATCGAATCTCGCGCCATGCAACTTTTTTTTAGTATTTGTTTTTTGTAATATATATATATATATATATATATATATATATATATATATATATATATATATATATATAACAATGCCTGTTAATGAATTGCTTATGCATGTTGGTGAAGGCGGAGCGCTCTCCAATTGTACCGCCTCCATTTTTCCGTTTTTTTAACAGGGTGTACCAAAGGTCTCCCGTCCGCACTGATTTTCGACGATGTTGTAAGTTGCGCTAGGGACCGCAGCTACCTTCTTTCGAAGCTAGCAGGCTACTACGCTTTTATGCGGCGGCTCGTTTCGGTCCATTCAACATCTGTCCTTCAAGTGTAACGAGCGAGTAACGGAGTTTATATTTCATACCTGCCACAGCAAATTTGTGTTCGTGGGGTCTCTATTCTAATTCGAACGTTTGACTTACACTATACGTATTCGTTTCGGAATATCGTTTCTACGTCTTCCGTTAACTACACGTGGTTAAAATTATGAAGACAATTAATAACATTTGTGGAATACAACTTTGTTTGCGGAAAACATAATGATGTTCGCAGTCGCCAGTTTTTTCACGACAAACGACTTTCAACAACTTATTATATGCATAATTGTTGCAACTGATTGCCGGGAATTATATATATATATATATATATATATATATATATATATATTTGAATTACAAAAAACAAATACTAAAAATAAAGGTTGCATGGCGCGAGATTCGATCCGGCGACCTTCGGATTACGAACCCGAGGGCTTACCGCTGCGCCACGACGCTGTGGAAAATTATTAAACGTAGAGAGTATTTCACCGCAACGGTTTCTTTTAACTGGATTTTCTCGACAACGGCTGACAAGGGAACCTCCCCATCGCACCCCCCCTCAGATTTAGTTATAAGTTGGCACAGTGGATAGGCCTTGAAAAACTGAACACAGATCAATCGAGAAAGCAGGAAGAAGTTCTGTGGAACTATGAAAAAAATAAGCAAAATATACAAACGTAGCAGTCCATGCGCAGCATAAGCAACATCTGGGGTAGCGTGAGCTGAGGAGCGCCGTGGTCCCGTGGTTAGCGTGAGTAGCTGCGGAACGAGAGGTCGTGGGTTCAAGTCTTCCCTCGAGTGAGAAGTTTAATTCCTTTATTTTCGCACAGTTATGATCTGTCCGTTCGTTGATTGACGTCTCTGTTCACTGTAATAAGTTTAGTGTCTGTTTTGCGACCGCCCCGCAAAACCGTGCGATTAGTAGACGAAAGGACGTGCCTCTCCAATGAGAACCGCAAGGTCATAGGTCAACTGATTCCTCCACAGGAAAACACGTCTGATATATTCTACACGACACTGGTGACGGCATGTGCGTCTCATGACAGGAATATGTTGTCGACCCACCTAACTTGTACACTTGGCGAATGGTAAAAAGATTCTTCTACCTTGCCCGATTTAAGTTTTCTTGTGGATGTGATAATCACTCCCAAAAAAGTGATGAAAACATAAGAGTTTGTCACATAAACTGAAAATAAAAAATTAAAATCTTCGCTCGAGGGAAGATTTGAACCAACGACCTCTCGTTCCGCAGCTGCTCACTCTAAGCACGAGACCACGGCGCACATTAGCTTATGTTCCCCTAGATGTTGCATATCTTACACATTGACTACTCAGTTTGTATATTTTTTCATAGTTCCACACAACTTCTTCCTGTTTTTTGATTGATCTGTGTTCAGTTTTTCAAGGCCTATCCACTGTGCCAACTTATAACTAAATCTGAGGGGGGTGCGATGGGGAGGTTCCCTTGTGAGAAGTGCATCTTGGTGCTTTGCCACATTACACCTCTGGCCATGAGCTTTTATTATGCTCAATATGAATCGAATCTGAATTGCACAATTGGCGGCCTCCCCTTGTCAGTCGAAAGGGTTGATGCTGTACCATAATGGCTGCTGTTAGAAATGTGCCACGATCTTCATCCGACTACTGAAATCCCGTTCCGAATGTACTGTTCCCCGTGGCAAACACTGCACGTCTCACAATGCACTTAAAACCCTTTATGTAGTTATCACCTCCACGAGAAGAAAGTCTAGAACTTGATAAAATTGGAAGTAACCTCTGCCATGCGCTCTAAACTGGTTTGCGGAGTGTAGATGTAGACGTAAACATATGCGATACCTTTCCAGAAGTGGATACACAGAAAAAGAAAGTCCAGTTCTGTAGCAAAAGTGTGAAGTGGACAGCTCCTCCCATCTAGCGGCGAACGGCGGAAGCTCGCGCACGCCAGCCGCTCGCGGACATTTAACGGCAGCGATGTGCGGCGGGCACGGTGCTAGCGGCTAGGTTCGCACGCAACGCGACACTGGGCGCCCATTGCGTCACGCAGCCCCGTCATTAGCCCGCTCCGCTCCTTTTTCCTTAACCTTTCCTCCTCGGTTTTTTTGCTGCGCCGCTTAGTCGCTTTCATCACCGGTCGCGAGGCGTCGCCGTCTCCGGCTGTTTTTCTTATCTGCCGTGTCAGCTGCCTGCCATCTCGCATCTACCACGTGTGCGAGTGTCGGCCGAGTCTCGGTACAACTCACACAATATTACACAGGACTGTAAAACTACACGGTCCCGTCATATAAATGTGACCGCTGCCTACGTCCGACGTCACTTCGACCACTCAATGGCAGTACTAGCAGTGGAGGGGATAACAAGGCGTGTCGGGGGACGCGAAAACAGTACAGTCGTTGTTATTAAGTGGTAACGGAGCGATGCATCTGACGTCCAAAACAGCGCGTACTAATAGACGGAAAGTGATCGAGTTGTTGTTGTTGTGGTCTTCAGTCCTGAGACTGGTTTGATGCAGCTCTCCATGCTACTCTATCCTGTGCAAGCTTCTTCATCTCCCAGTACCTACTGCAGCCTACATCCTTCTGAATCTGCTTAGTGTATTCATCTCTTGGTCTCCCCCTACGATTTTTACCCTCCACGCTGCCCTCCAATACTAAATTGGTGATCCCTTGATGCCTCAGAACATGTCCTACCAACCGATCCCTTCTTCTGGTCAAGTTGTGCCACAAACTCCTCTTCTCCCCAATCCTAGTCAACACCTCCTCATTAGTTATGTGATCTACCCATCTAATCTTCAGCATTCTTCTGTAGCACCACATTTCGAAAGCTTCTATTCTCTTCTTGTCCAAACTATTTACCATCCATGTTTCACTTCCATACATGGCTACACTCCATACAAATACTTTCAGAAATGACTTCCTGACACTTAAATCTATACTCGATGTTAGCAAATTTCTCTTCTTCAGAAACGCTTTCCTTGCCATTGCCAGTCTACATTTTATATCCTCTCTACTTCGACCATCATCAGTTATTTTGCTCCCCAAATAGCAAAACTCCTTTACTACTTTAAGTGTCTCATTTCCTAATCTAATACCCTCAACATCACCCGACTTAATTCGACTACATTCCATTATTCTCGTTTTGCTTTTGTTGATGTTCATCTTATATCGTCTCTTCAAGACACCATCCATTCCATTCAACTGCTCTTCCAAGTCCTTTGCTGTCTCTGACAGCATTACAATGTCATCGGCGAACCTCAAAGTTTTTATTTCTTCTCCATGGATTTTAACACCTACTCCGAATTTTTCTTTTGTTTCCTTTACTGCTTGCTGAATATACAGATTGAATAACATCGGGGAGAGACTACAACCCTGTCTCACTCCCTTCCCAACCCCTGCTTCCCTTTCATGTCCCTCGACTCTTATAACTGCCATCTGGTTTCTGTACAAATTGTAAATAGCCTTTCGCTCCCTGTATTTTACCCCTGCCACCTTTAGAATTTGAAAGAGAGTATTCCAGTCAACATTGTCAAAAGCTTTCTCTAAGTCTACAAATGCTAGAAACGTAGGTCTGCCTTTCCTTAATCTTTCTTCTAAGATAAGTCGTAAGGTCAGTATTGCCTCACGTGTTCCAGTATCGAGTAAAACCGAAGTAATATCCGGCGTTCCCCAAGGAAGTGCTATAGGCCCTCTATTGTTCCTGATTAACGACATAGGAGACAATCTGAGTAACCCTCTTAGATTGCTTGCACATGATGTTGTCATTTATCGTCTTGTGAAGTCATCAGATAACCGAAACGAATTGCAATATGATTTAGGTAAGATATATGTATGGTGCGAAAAGTGACAATTGACATCTCGTGGTCGTGCGGTAGCGTTCTCGCTTCCCACGCCCGGGTTCCCGGGTTCGATACCCGGCGGGGTCAGGGATTTTCGCTGCCTCGTGATGGCTGGGTGTTGTGTGATGTCCTTAGGTTAGTTAGGTTTAAGTAGTTCTAAGTTCTAGGGGACTGATGACCATAGATGTTAAGTCCCATAGTGCTCAGAGCCATTTTTGGAGCCAAAGAAAGGTGTGAAGTTATTTACATGAGTACTAAAAGAAATCCGCTAAATTTCGATTATGCCACAAGTCACAGAAATCTGAAGACTGTAAGTTCAATACTTAGGGAATACAATTACAAAGCCGGCCGTGGTGGACGAGCGGTTCTCGGCGCTTCAGTCCGGTATCGCGCGACTGCTAAGGTCGCAGGTTCGGATCCTGCCTCAGGCTTGGATGTGTGTGACGTCCTTAGGTTAGTTAGATTTAAGTAGTTCTAAGTGTAGGGGACTGATGACCTTAGATGTTAAGTCCATTGTGCTCAGAGCCATATGAACCATTTTTGAACAATTACAAATAACCTAAACTGGAACGATCACATAGATAATGTGGTGGCAGAACACTAAGATGATGCAACGGGTGTACTAAAGAGACTGCTTACATCACGCTTGTCCGCCCTATTCTGGAGTATTCCTCAGCAGTGTGGTATCCGGATCACGTGGGACTGACGGATGACATCAAAAAAGTTCAAAGAAGGCCAGCTTGTTTTGTGTTATCGCGAAATAGGGGAGATAGTGCGACAGACATGATGGGGTGAATTGGAGTGGCAATCATTAAAACAAAGGCGTTTTTCGGTGCGACGGGTTCTTCTCATGAAATTTCAATCACCAGTTTCCTCTTTCGATTGCGAAAACATTCTGTTGGCACCCATCTACCTAGGGAGAAATGATAATCACGATAAAATAAATCAGGGCTGGCACAGAAAAATTTAAGTGCTCGTTTTTCCTGCGCGCCATTCGGGAGTGGCACGGTAGAGAGACAGCTTGAAGATGGTTCACTGAACCCTTTGCACGCATTTTATACTGAATAGCAGAGTAATCACGTAGATCTGGATGCAGATTTATTGAATTGCTCAATCCGTGAAGCTCTTTCTGTGGATAAAATTACCAAATTTTTATGAAATCGTAATAATTCGTTTATCGGTACATGTACATCACACGTACTGATTTGCGTCCCATTCGGATATCGGATGTTTCTTCGTGCTGCGCCTTTTTTTTTTTTCGTCGTGAGGCCCCATCCGGGGGGGGGGGGGGGGGGGGGGAGGTTTTGCCGCCAAGTGCAAGTCTTACAAGGGGACCCTCCATACTGTAAATCACGGATTTTGATGCCCTTCACATATGTTGTAGAGGCACTTAACCTGAGTACCTGGCCATCCAGTTTTTTAGCGACGGGCCTTGGTTTTTGAGAAAATCGATTTTGAAGTTCATTGCGCGATTTCTATATGCATAACTTTAGGTGCATTCCGAGCAAGTGAGCGTAGCGCAGTGGTGAAAGTTCACGGCTACAGCGGTGGAGGTTCCGTGTTCGAATCCTGCTCGTGTATTTTTTTTTTTTTTGAAAAATCGATCGAATTTTTCAATTTTATTTCAAAGAATATCAACAAAATGTAAGGTGTGCGAAATTATAAAAAAATATATTCAGTTATTAATTTTTTCTGTCATACAATAATACAACATCTTATTTTTCATCGTCCACATTGCTTGATGTGCCAGAACAATATTGTGGGTGATTAGCAACAACGGAAGCACAAATTTTCGCAGCGCCACGCGAATCTTATGACAGCAACCGTCTTGCAGGCGCACGGTTTCTTCATGAGCGATATCAGGAACCAGAATTCTTTTGTATTCGAAAAGATTTCTCTTTCATCCGCAAATTTCGATGCGAACCATTCGTATCTAATCATGCCCCTGTTCATAATGCACGGCCTGTGGCGGAGTGGTTACACGACAATAACAGCCCTGCAATGGACTGGCCTGCACAGAGCCCTGACCTAAATCCTACAGAAGACCTCTGGGATGTTTTGGAACGCCGACTTCGTGCCAGGTGTCCGGACACTTTAGATCACATAGTGTGTACCTCCCGAAGCTCACGTAAGTTCTCCGGCGAAACTTGCAGCGATAGCCCTCCAGTCAGATAGGATATCGGGCGGTTATACAGGGTGCAGTCCTGCTACTGACTGTATCTGGTAGCAGCCGCCGACAAACCACGTGCTGGCGAGCAAAGCGGACCAGTAGCGAGATGTCAGAGCTTTTTTTGGTCGCTGGGTGTCTTCCCCGTTCTGCAGTCAGAGACGCCGCGGGAAGTGGCTACTGTTGCAGCCGTATCGGCGTGCGAAACCGACTATCTTGCTCGGCCGGTTGCGCTCTGCGGAAGCGCCGGAGTCGTCGCGTGGGAAAACTCGCACCGACAGAAGCCGGCTGGTCTCGTTTCCTTATCTCGCGCTCTCCCTGTGTCTCTGCCTGCTATTTTGGGGCGCTATCTCCATCAGAAGCGGACCGCAGCATCCGCGTCGCCAAACTCGGAACGCAGCTCCGTGGGACAAACTGCTCCTCTCTCAATGCTACTGTCTCGCGTGGCATGCTCCTGCCCTAATTTACCTCAGTGCGATCGAACTCTCAGGATTGCTTCAAACAGAACGAGATTGTGTCCCTTCGTTATCGTTCTCTTTGCTCGACAAGCGAAGGACTCATAGTGTAGATTAGGTCATAGTGTAGATTACAAACATCGTCGTAATATGAAACTTCCTGGCAGATTAAAACTGTGTGCCAGACCGAGACTCGAACTCGGGACCTTTGCCTCTCGCGGGCAAGTGCTCTACCAACTGAGCTACCCAAGCACGACTTTACTTCTGCCAGTACCTCCTCTCCTACCTTCTAGACTTTACAGAAGCTCTCCTGCGAACCTTGCAGAACTAGCACTCCCGAAAGAAAGGATATTGCGGAGACATAGCCACAGCCTGGGAGGTGTTTCCAGAATTAGATTTTCACTCTGCAGCGGAGTGTGAGTCGTGCTTGGGTAGCTCAGTTGGTAGAGCACTTGCCCGCGAAAGGCAAAGGTCCCGAGTTCGAGCCTCGGTCTGGCACACAGTTTTAATCTGCCAGGAAGTTTCATATCAGCGCACACTCCGCTGCAGACTGAAAATCTCATTCTATCGTCGTAATATATTTGTAGTAGACTCCGCCTCCCTAGCTGGCTGGTAACGTGCTTGCCTCGCATGCACGTGACTTATTGCTTATGAGCAGCCGCTCGATCATGAAATCCAATTTTTCTCACCTCCCGCCTAATTTTCATGGTACTTGTAGTTTGGAATTCCTGTGTGATGGTCTGGATAGATGTCTACCTATTACACATTACGACCAATGTCGGCGGTCTCTGTTAGTCAACAGACGAGGTCGGCCTGTACGCTTTTGTGCTGTACGTGTCCCTTCACGTTTCGACTTCACTATCACATCGGAAACAGCAGACCTAGGGATGTTTAGGGGTGTGTAAATCTCGCGTACAGACGTATGACACAAGTGACACCAAATCACCTGAACACGTTCGACGTCCGTAAGTTCCACAGAGCGCCCCATTCCGCTCTCTCACGATGTCTAATGACTACTGAGGTCGCTGATATGGAGTACCTGGCAGTAGGTGGCAGCACAATGTACCTAATATGAAGAAGTATGTTTTCGGGGTGTCCGGATACTTTTGATCACATAGCGTAGGGGTTGAGGTAATGGCGGAAGTAAAGCTGTGCAGACTAGGACTGTTGATATTTTTAAAAAATATTGGGGAACCGATATACAGGGCTATTAAAAATGATTGAAGCAATTTCATAAATTCACTGTAGCTCCATTCATTGACATATGGTCAGGACACACTACAGATACGTAGAAAAACTCAAAGTTTTGTTCGGCTGAAGCCGCACTTCAGGTTTCTGTCGTCAGAGCGCTCGAGAGCGCAGTGAGACAACATGGCGACAGGAGCCGAGAAAGCGTATGTCGTGCTTGAAATGCACTCACATCAGTCAGTCATAACAGTGCAACGACACTTCAGGACGAAGTTCAACAAAGATCCACCAACTGCCTACTCCATTCGGCGATGGTATGCGCAGTTTAAAGCTACGGGATGCCTCTGTAAGGGGAAATCAACGGGTCGGCCTGCAGTGAGCGAAGAAACGGTTGAACGCGTGCGGGCAAGTTTCACGCGTAGCCCGCGGAAAATTGGCTCATGCCCACAACTGGAGACCGACAGCGCCGACTTCATCTTTCAACAGGATGGTGCTCCACCGCACTTCCATCATGATGTTCGGCATTTCTTAAACAGGAGATTGGAAAACCGATGGATCGGTCGTGGTGGAGATCATGATCGGCAATTCATGTCATGGCCTCCACGCTCTCCCGACTTAACCCCATGCGATTTCTTTCTGTGGGGTTATGTGAAAGATTCAGTGTTTAAACCTCCTCTACCAAGAAACGTGCCAGAACTGCGAGCTCGCATCCACGATGCTTTCGAACTCATTGATGGGGACATGCTGCGCCGAGTGTGGGAGGAACTTGATTATCGGCTTGATGTCTGTCGAATCACTAAAGGGGCACATATCGAACATTTGTGAATGCCTAAAAAAAAACTTTTTGAGTTTTTGTATGTGTGTGCAAAGCATTTTGAAAATATCTCAAATAATAAAGTTATTGTAGAGCTGTAAAATCGCTTCAATCATTTGTAATAACCCTGTATAGATATTTAAAAAGGTTTCACCACCATACTCGATACCCGCTAAATTTATTGATATATGGACTGAAAGATATCGACGTACCGGTCCACAAAAGTACCGGCTGCGTATTGTAAATACACTGTCAGTTTTAGAGCTGTATATTTAAGTACTGATTTATTATTAGATATTCTGAACACCAACAAGCTAGCAGTCTGCTTATCCCCTTAGAGCAAGAATTTAAATGAAAAAGATGCACGTTAACGCTTGGAAATAACCACTTTGCTAACAGTGGTAACTGAATGTCAATGGCAAAATGAAAGGTGTCCGGCGGATCTGACGTTCGCTTTCGTTGCATATCGGATTTGTCCGAAACACTTCATGTGGACTTCCCTGTTTTTTCATTTCTGCCAACGCCAGTGACCTGGCAATGTGTAGTGTCAACATCGCGTGGTGAAGCTAAAAGTTGCAATTTCTGTTGGTAGCGCCGAGTGCAGACTACGTCAGCATTTCCATCTGACACGTTTCCGTCCACCGCAAGAACCCTTCTTGTCATTTAGATATTTGTTCATCATTTTCAGCAACTGTCTTTCAAGAATGCCGATGTGAAGAAATAGCACACAAATTGCTTTTTGCCGGACGGAGTGGCCGAGCGGTTCTAGGCGCTACAGTCTGGAACCGTGCAACCGCTATGGTCGCAGGTTCGAATCCTGCCTTGGACATTGATGTGTGTGATGTCCTCAGTTTAGTTAGGTTTAAGTAGTTCTAAGTTCTAGGGGACTGATGACCTCAGAAGTTAAGTCCCATAGTGCTCAGAGCGATTTTTTGAAATTGCTTTTTCATTCAACCGTCCCCCCCCCCCCCCCCCACCCAGTGCAATCCGAATTCTTCTTTTGTGCAACCTATACTTGCTTCACATAGTTAAAGAGTAACACTAGACGTGATGAACGCTCAAAAAGCATAAAGGCTTCTTCGCACACTGTAAGTAAATCTGTGTTTTACAACAATTTCAAAAGAATAACTTCAAATATTTACCGAAAGCTGTGAAAAAGACAATATGAAATTAAAAAATCGACACTCGATATTGCCATTTTGATATCGATGTATTGTCGGAAATAATACAGCTGATATGAAATGTTTTTGGGAATAATATCGATATATCGAATTCAAACTATGGCGTTAGTGCAGAGGGGCCGCGAGTAGGGCTTGGGTAAATTTGGCAATAGAGTAGTTGCACCCGAAAGGCAGAGGTCCCGGGTTCGAGTCCCGTTCCAACGCACAGAGTTTTAATCTGGCAGAAAGTTTCATATCGGCGCACACTCCGCTGCAGAAAGGAAGTTCAACCTGGAAACCATTCCTCAGGCTGGGGCTAAGCAATGTTTTCGCAATATCCTTTTTCCCAAGAGTGCTGGTCCTGCAAGTTTCGCAGGTGATTGTGTACATCAGTTCTCCGCAAGCTGCCTCACATTGTGCAGCGGACGGTATTTCCGGTACCTCCGACTGATCACCCCTTCCCTGTTTCACTCGCGAATGGCGTGTGGGAAGAATGATTGTCGGTAAGCCTCTGTATTGGCTCTAATTTACTGAATTTTCTCGTTGTGGTAATTTCGCGTGATGGGTGTGGGAGGAAGTAATATATCGTCCGGCCCTTCCCGGAAAGTATTCACTCGCAATTTCAATAGTAAACCTGTCCATGATGTGTAACGCCTCTCTTGTAACGTATGCCAATCGAGTTTGTTGACGATCTCGCGCAGACTAAACGATTCCGTGAAGAAACGCGCCGCTCTTCTTTGGATCTTCTCTCTCTCTCTGTCCTTCCCCTATCAGTCGTAACGGGTGAGGCTCCCATATTAATGAAAAGTACTCAAGAATCGGTTGAACAATAACCTTATAAGCCACTTCCTTTGTTTATGAGTTTACGATTCTTGCTATGAATCTGAGCCTGGTATCAAATTTTCCTACTATTTTTTTGTGGCCGTCCACTTAAGTTCGCGCTGGATAGTTACACCAAAATATTTTACGGTAGATACTATTTCCAGCTGTTTATCATCAATAGGATAGTTGTATAGTAATGGATTTTCTTTTCCTATGTAACACGTTACCTTATCTACTGCCGGAGCCCACTATTCATCAATCACCTGCAACTTATTCTGGAAATCGATACAATTTCCCGGCGTTGCTGCTTCCTTGTATACAGCCTCTTCATTTGCGAACAGTCCTAAAGAACTTCCGGCGCTTTCTATTGCATCATTTATATACACTGTAAATAGTACCGGTCCCGTCACATTTTCTTGGGGTGCTAGAGAAATCTGTCTATTGCGTTACGTTAAGGGAGACGTGCACAATTATTTATGCAAGAAACTCTTGAATTCGGTAGCAAATTTCATCCGATACTCGGTAAGTTCGTAGTTTTTTCACTAACCGGCCGTACGGGAAGGTGTGAAATGCCTTCGTGTCGTCGAGGAACACGGCATGAACCGGAGCGCCGTTCTCTACATCGCTGACCTTCTGAGAAGTAAGGAAAATTTCTCTATTTGTTAGCCTTAATGATGTTACAAGTCTAGTGGACAGCAATGTACTCTTACGAGTGTACGTAACATGACGTTGTTACTGCACTGGGTATCACATGCAACAAAAAGTACCAAAAACTCGCAGGAACGCATTTTTATGTCGTTGACATCACGTGCTCCGATACCCAAGTCCTCAGAAAGAAGCTTCCCTTCGAAAAATGGTTCAAATGGCTCTGAGCACTATGGGACTTAACATCTGTGGTCATCAGTCCCCTAGAACTTAGAACTGCTTGAATGTAACTAACCTAAGGACATCACACAACACCCAGTCATCACGAGGCAGAGAAAATCCCTGACCCCGCCGGGAATCGAACCCGGGGACCCGGGCGCGGGAAGCGAGAACGCTACCGCACGACCACGAGCTGCGGACTCCCTTCGAAGTGTACATTTGCAAACGAAGTACGCTGTATGGATATATTAGGCTACTTGTAGCGTTAAAACTTTGGTAACAGGACTGGAGTACTGAGATGGACGCCTCTTCGTGATGCCACAATCGGCTACGATAAAAACTGCTGCTAACACGCTGGAACATGACCGAGGACAGTTAACCGGATCGCGGCGTGTCGGGATGTTTGACTGGACGAGAGGTGTGAGTGTCAGTGCTCACACGTGTGTTGCGGGGGCGGATGAGCGTTATCTGACACCGCACGACCACGTGTGAGCACTATCGCGCCCGTACTGGGCTGTCTCGCTGGGAACAGGCAAAAAATGTAACACCCGACTCGCCCGAAAAACCACCTGTACCGACAGGAATTAACAGATGTCAAAATCCCGGCAACAGCCTACCCTAAGAAGAGCAAGCAAGTCCATACAGTTCATTCTGTAAGCACAACGATCAATGAATTAGTCAACTGCAGCAGACATCACGCTAGTAACCTTACTTCTAGACTAGGACTGTTGATATTTCTAAAAATGTCGGGAATCATATAATTAAAAATCGTCGAAGACCTCGATATATCGACAAAGATGATGGATATATCGAATGAAAAACTATCGAAAGGAAAGCATATAAAATATAGGCTCCACTTTGTAAATATACTGCTGGTTTTATAATTGTATATTTAATACTGATTGATTGTCAGATATTCTGTACAGCAACAAGCTAGCGGCCAACCTATCACCCTTAGAGCAACAAAATTTGAAAATTTGTAAATTAATAATAGGACTTTTTGTGCAGATGAAGAGCCTGTATTACAATGATTTTTTGGTTGATTGTCGTGTTGTTAGTAAACAACTGTAAAGGTGCACTGTCATACAACATTTCATTCCAGTTAACCTCTCATACCCTATTATCTCAATCTGCCATTACCAACTTGACGCTGATGTAGGAACATTACGTAGTGAAGCCAAACTTTGGTGATCCTCTTCGTAGCGCCGAGCTCCGATTACGTTAGCATTTCCCGATACACTTCAGCGCCCGCCGCAAAAACCAGGGTCGTTTAGATTTTTGTTTATAATTTTCAGCAGCTGTTTTTGCAGAATGCGGATGTGAAGAATAGCACACTGGTTAGGTCAAAAATCGTTTTTTTAACGCATTGTACTGCTGGAATTGCCAAAGTCCGTCGAAATGGACAATGGACATGAATGGATTCAGGTGATCAGAGAGGATGCTTATGTACGTGTCGCCTGTCAGAGTGTAGACGTGTCGGGGCTCCCGTATCACTGGAAATGCACAAGCCCCACTCCATTACATAGCCTCTACCAACTTGAACAGTCCCCTGCTGACATGCAGGGTCTACATATACATCCATACTCCGCAAGCCACCTGACGGTGTGTGGCGGAGGGTACCCTGAGTACCTCTATCGGTTCTCTCTTCTATTCCAGTCTCGTATTGTTCGTGGAAAGAAAGATTGTCGGTATGCCTCTGTGTGGGCTCTAATCTCTCTGATTTTAGCCTCATGGTCTCTTCGCGAGATATACGTAGGAGGGAGCAATACACAGCTTGACTCGTCGGTGAAGGTATGCTCTCGAAACTTCAACAAAAGCCCGTACCGAGCTACTGAGCGTCCCTCCTGCAAAGTCTCCCACTGGATTTTATCTATCATCTCCGTAACGCTTTCGCGATTACTAAATGATCCTGTAACGAAGCGCGCTGCTCTCCGTTGGATCTTCTCTATCTATTCTATCAACCCTATGTGGTACGGATCCCACACTGCTCAGCAGTATTCAAGCAGTGAGCGAACGAGTGTACTGTAACCTACTTCCTTTGTTTTCGGATTGCATTTCCTTAGGATTCTTCCAATGAATCTCAGTCTGGCATCCGCTTTACCGACGATTAATTTTATATGGTCATTCCATTTTAAATCACTCCTAATGCGTACACCCAGATAATTTATGGAATTAAGTGCTTCCAGTTGCTGACCTGCTATATTATAGCTAAATGATAAGGGATCTTTCTTTCTATGTATTCGTAGCACATTACACTTGTCTACGTTGAGATTCAATTCCCATTCCCTGCACCATGCGTCAATTCGTTGTAGATCCTCCTGCATTTCAGTACAATTTTCCACTGTTACAACCTCTCGATATACTACAGCATCATCCGCAAAAAGCCTCAGTGAACTTCCGATGTTACCCACAAGGTCATTTAACACCTGAAATCACTCTTACTCCGAAAGACTTCTCTCCATTGAGAATGATGGATTCATGAGGTTGTCTCCATACCCGTACACGTCCATCCGCTCGATACAGTTTGAAACGAGACTCGTCCGAACAGGTGACATGTTTGCAGTCATCAACAGTC
The DNA here is from genome assembly GCF_023898315.1 of Schistocerca nitens. Taxonomy (NCBI): domain Eukaryota; kingdom Metazoa; phylum Arthropoda; class Insecta; order Orthoptera; family Acrididae; genus Schistocerca; species Schistocerca nitens. The sequence goes on from NC_064625.1 coordinate 144,824,948, forward strand.
CAAAGTCGGTGTTGACGGGCCCAGGCGAGGCGTAAATCTTTGTGTCGTACAGTCATGAAGGGTACACGAGTGGGCCTTCGCCTCCGAAAGCCCATATCGATGATGTTTGATTGAGTGGTTCGCACGCTGACATTTGTAGATAACCCAGCATTGAAATCTTCATCAATTTGCGGAAGCGTTGCACTCCTGTCACGTTGAACGATTCTCTTCAGTCGTCGTTGCTCCCGTTGTTGCAGGATCTTTTTCCGGCCGCAGCGATGTCGGAGATTTGATGTTTAGCGCATTCGTGGTAGACACGGTAACTCGTGAAATGTTCGTACGGGAAAATCGCCACTTCATCGCTGCCTCGGAGATGCTGGGTGCGCCAACTATAACACCACGTTCAAACTCACATAAATCTTGATAATCTGCCATTGTAGCAACAGTAAACGATGTAACAACGCCGGCCATGGTGTCCGAGCGGTTCTAGGCGCTTGAGTCTGGAACCGCGCGACCGGTACGGTCACAGGTTCGAATCCTGGCTCGGGCATGGATGTGTGTGATGTCCTTAGGTTAGTTAGGTTTAAGTATGTAAGTAGGCTGTTTAGGTTTTTTTTTATTGGTAACGCCACCTCTGTATGAAAATCACTGGCTGTGCTGTGTGCAGTCTGTGTCTAGTTTGCATTGTTGTCTGCCATTGTAGTGTTAGGCAGCTGGCTGTGAACAGCGCATAGCGTTGCGCAGTTGGAGGTGAGCCGCCAGCAGTGGTGGATGTGGGGGGAGAGAGATGGCGGAGTTTTGTAATTTGTCATGAACTGCTATATATATTATGACTATTAAGGTAAATACATTGGTTGTTCTCTATGAAAATCTTTCATTTGCTAACTATGCCTATCAGTAATTAGTGCCTTCAGTACTTTGAATCTTTTATTTAGCTGGCAGTAGTGGCGCTCGCTGCATTGCAGTAGCTTGAGTAGCGAAGATTTTTGTGAGGTAAGCGATTTGTGAAATGCATAGTTTAATGTTAGTCAGGGCCATTCTTTTGGAGGGATTTTTTGAAAGTCAGATTGCGTTGCGCTAAAAATACTGTGTGTCAGTTTAAGCACAGTCAGGTATAAATTGTTCAAAAGGGGACGTTTCATATCCTGGCAGGGTCGCCATATGAAACGTCCCCTTTTGACAAATTATACATAAGACTGTGCTGACACACAGTATTTTTAGCGCAACGCAATCTGACTTTCAAAAATCCCTACAAAAGAATGGCCCTGACTAACATTAACCTATGCATTTCACAAATCGCTTACCTCACAAAAATCTTGGTTACTCGAACTACTGCAATACAGCGAGCGCAACTACTGCCAGCTAAATAAAAGATTCAAACTACTGATAGGGATAGTTAGCAAATGAAAGATTTTAATAGAGAACAAACAATGTATTTACCTTAATAGTCATAATATATATAGCAGTTCATGGCAAATTACAAAACTCCGCCATCTCTCTCTCCCCACATCCACCACTGCTGGCGACTCACCTGCAACTGCGCAACGCTATGCGCTGTTCACAGCCAGCTGCCTAACACTACAATGGCAGACAACAATGCAAACTAGACACAGACTGCACACAGCACAGCCAGTGATTTTCATACAGAGGTGCCGTTGCCAATAAAAAAAACCTAAACAGCCTACTTACAAGTAGTTCTAAGGGACTAATAACCTCAGATGTTGTCCCATAGTGCTCAGAGCCATTTGAACCATTTTTGATGTAACAACTGCTGCGCCAGACACATGTTGTCTCATATAGTTGCCGGCGGCAGCACCGTATTAGCCTGTTTACATATCTCTGTGTTTGAATACTCATGGCTGTACCAGTTTCATTGGCGCTTCAATGTATTATTGATTACGTGTATCTGTTGTGTTTATCAAACTTACAGAAAAACGCTACGAACTCGTCCACCAATCTGGAACTTTGGAATTGCAAATTGAGTCCTGTTCTTTATTTTTGAGTCATTCGGAAAATTTATGGCCTCTGTTACGTTAGAGAAATGTCGATGTGGTAGCTGGCGAGGGAAGAGTAGAGAAGAGGTAGCGGCGGACGGAATGCGCCTGTGCTGCCCTGGCGTGTTTACCGGGCGCCGGCACGGCCAGGGCCAGGTGAAACGTGTCCGGCGGGCCGCGACACGTGTGGCACACGTGTGGCCGCGCGGGAACGCCGACCCGCTGCCGCGGCGCCGTAATTCCCGCCGGGTAGAAATCTCCTCGCAGCGTAAACCGTCGGCGGCGCCGGCGCACGCGTGTGGCTCGGCTTTCGCGAGAGGCAAACAAGTAATATGTCCGGAGCGTCCGCGGAACAGCGTGCGTCTTCTCAGAAGGCGAGCGTATGACAGAGGAAAGATGATGGGGGGGGGGGGGGGGGGGGAGAACACGTGTGCTACGGGTGGCAAGGTGTTTGGATGGAAGCTAGGTGCGGAGCGAAGTGCAAGCACAGATGGTACCTACCGTCTACTTGGTTGCTGAGAACGTATTAGACGCCGTGTGCAAGGGTACTGGTATTTTATCTTCTTTCAGTCATGAGTCTTCTGACCGGTTCGATGCATCCCGCTGCGAATTGCTAACTTGCGTGAATCTATTCATCTCAAGACTGCACAGTTGTTTATTATATTCCAGTCTCTGCCTAATCTATTGCCGGCCGGTGTGGCCGAGCGGTTCCAGGCGCTTCAGTCTGGAACCTCGCTACCGCTACGGTCGCAGGTTCGAATCCTGCCCCGGGCACGGATGTGTGTGATGCCCTTACGTTAGTTAGGTTTAATTAGTTCTAAGTTCTAGGGGACTGATGACCTCAGATGTTAAGTCTGATAGTTCTCAGAGCCATTTGAACCTAATCTGTTTTTGACCAGCGACCACTCTAAAAAATAGCTCGATCTCTCTTCTGAGTTCGTATAACGACTACAGGTTAGAAATTTCAGTCTTTAGCGGACAATATTTTTCGTCTTGCGACAAAAAGTTTCGAAATTACATGTAAAGTAAGCTGGTAGCTGTTAAAATCTTTCATTCTGAAATACTGTCTGAAACTATATGGGTATTATTTGCGCACCAAGAGTTGTGTGCTTCCTTAAGACGTACACTCAGGACGTAAAATTATACCTGCTGATGGACAGATTATGACGGTATTTTGAATTTTTAAACTCAGTAATTAGTGCCTATATGAACTACGGAAAATCAAATTTTTGTTGCCCCTGGTAGGCGTTAGACAGACAGCCTGCAATTGGGATAACACACTACTGGCCATTAAAATTGCTACACCAGGAAGATGACGTGCTGCACTCACGAAATTTAACTGATAGGAAGAAGATGCTGTGATATGCAAATTAGCTTTTCAGAGCATTCACACATGGTTGGCGCCGGTGGCGACACCTACAACGTGCTGACATGAGGAAAGTTTCCATCCCATTTCTCATACACAAACAGCAGTTGACCGGCGTTGCCTGGTGAAACGTTGTTCTGATTCCCCGTGTGAGGAGGAGAAATGCGTACCATCACGTTTCCGACTTTGATAAAGGTCGGATTGCAGCCTATCGCGATTGCGGTTTACCGTATCGCGACATTGCTGCTCGCGTTGGTCGAGATCCAATGACTGTTAGCAGACTATGGAATCCGTGGGTTCAGGAGGGTAATACGGAACGCCGTGCTGGGTCCCAACGGCCTCGTATCACTAGCAGTCGAGATGACAGGCATCTTATCCGCACGGCTGTAACGGATCGTGCAGCCACGTCTCGATCCCTCAGTCAACACATGGGGACGTTTGCAAGACAACAACCATCTGCACGAACAGTTCGACAACGGTTGCAGCAGCATGGACTATCAGCTCGGAGACCGTGGCTGCAGTTACCCTTGACGCTGCATCACGGACAGGAGCGCCTGTGATGGTGTACTCAACGACGAACCTGGGTGCACGAATGGCAAAACGTCATTTTTTCGGACGAATCCAGGTTGTGTTTACAGCATCACGATGGTCGCATCCGTGTTTGGTGACGTCGCGGTGAACGCACATTGGAAGCGTGTATTTGTCATTAACATACTGGCGTATCACCCAGCGTGATGGTGTGGGGTGCCACTGGTTACACGTGTCGGTCACCTCTTGTTCGCATTGACGGTACTTTGAACAGTGGACGTTACATTTCAGATGTGTTACGACCTGTGGCTCTACCCTTCATTCGATCCCTGCGAAACTGCATTTCAGCAGGATAATGCACGACCACATGTTGCAGGTCCTGTACGGGCCTTTCTGGATACAGAAAATGTTCGACTGTTGCCCTGTCTAGCACATTCCCCAGATCTCTCACCAATTGACAACGTCTGGTCAATGGTGGCCGAGCAACTGGCTCGTCACAATACGCCAGTCACTACTCTTGATGAACTGTGGTATCGTGTTGAAGCTGCATGGGCAGCTGTACCTGTACACGCCAACCAAGCTCTGTTCGATTCAATGCCCAGGCGTATCAAGGCCGTTATTACGGGCAGAGGTGGTTGCTCTGGGTACTGATTTCTCAGGATTTATTGCATGAAAATGTAATCACATGTCATTTCTAGTATATTATATTTGTCCGATGAACAACCGTTTATCATCTGCATTTCTTCTTGGTGTTGCAATTTTAATGGCCAGTAGTGTATATCGTGCTCCGTTTTACCCGTTGAGTAGGATACACGTACACGATAAAAAGTAAAGGTTACAAGATAGAACCTTGTGGGACACCTCATGCAGTTTACATTTGGGTAACGCTTGATAGCTTCAAAGTGGACGGTTTCCTAGTGACGCCCTACGTTCCCTAGCGGAGGATTATCACGCACATTATAAGATAATCTAAGCTAATGTAAAGGAACGCCACACACACGAGGCAGGGTGGCTACACGCTACAGCAGTGCCCCCGGGTGTCGGTGGCTGCAAACATTTGCGCGTCCAGAACAAACACAGCTAGCGGCGACCACGCTGGGAACACAACGGCGTCCGCTAAGCGAGCTCGTCGTGTTTTTCTCCCGCGGCGTCTACCCAAACATTAGTCTTGCGCGGCCCGCCAGAACAAGACGATACTAATTTTAAGGTTTAATGGATGCGCGCCGGCGAGGGCGATCGGTTTCCCCTGCCACAGGGGACCGCCTATTCGCGTGTCTCCGTCTCTCTCCCTCCCTCCTCCTCAGGATTCCAGGAACAGCAGGCAGCGGGCGTCGGTGGCGGGCTATTTCGGCCGATTCCATTGTGCACCTGCCAAAACACACGCGGAGGTAAGGCGCCACCGCGGCCGGCTCTCCATCGCCCTCTTATCTGGACCGCCCGCGCACCGTCACCAGGCGATAAAGCGAACGTCTTCTGATCAATGATGCGTCTCCCTCCTCCCCCTGTAAAGCCCTTACCAGATTACGACCACTGCAGAAGTCGCGCATAGAGTTAACATCTACGAGGTGCATTCAAGTTCTAAGGCCTCCGATTTTTTTTCTAATTAACTACTCACCCGAAATCGATGAAACTGGCGTTACTTCTCGACGTAACCGCCCTGCAGACGTACACATTTTTCACAACGCTGACGCCATGATTCCATGGCAGCGGCGAAGGCTTCTTTAGGAGTCTGTTTTGACCACTGGAAAATCGCTGAGGCAATAGCAGCACGGCTGGTGAATGTGCGGCCACGGAGAGTGTCTTTCATTGTTGGAAAAGGCCAAAAGTCACTAGGAGCCAGGTCAGGTGAGTAGGGAGCATGAGGAATCACTTCAAAGTTGTTATCACGAAGAAACTGTTGCGTAACGTTAGCTCGATGTGCGGGTGCGTTGTCTTGGTGAAACAGCACACGCGCAGCCCTTCCCAGACGTTTTTGTTGCAGTGCAAGAAGGAATTTGTTCTTCAAAACATTTTCGTAGGATGCACCTATTACCGTAGTGCCCTTTGGAACGCAATGGGTAAGGATTACGCCCTCGCTGTCCCAGAACATGGACACCATCATTTTTTCAGCACTGGCGGTTACCCGAAATTTTTTTGGTGGCGGTGGATCTGTGTGCTTCCATTGAGCTGACTTGCGCTTTGTTTCTGGACTGAAAAATGGCATCCACATCTCATCCATTGTCACAACCGACGAAAAGAAAGTCCCATTCGTGCTGTCGTTGCGCGTCAACATTGCTTGGCAACATGCCACACGGGCAGCCGTGTGGTCGTCCGTCAGCATTCGTGGCACCCACCTGGATGACACTTTTCGCATTTTCAGGTCGTCATGCAGGATTGTGTGCACAGAACCCACAGAAATGCCAACTCTGGAGGCGATCTGTTCAACAGTCATTCGGCGATCCCCCAAAACAATTCTCTCCACTTTCTCGATCGTGTCGTCAGACCGGCTTGTGCGAGCCCGAGGTTGTTTCGGTTTGTTGTCACACGATGTTCTGCCTTCATTAAACTGTCGCACCCACGAACGCACTTTCGACACATCCATAACTCCATCACCACATGTCTCCTTCAACTGTCGATTAATTTCGATTGGTTTCACACCACGCAAATTCAGAAAACGAATGATTGCACGGTGTTCAAGTAAAGAAAACGTCACCATTTTAAGTATTTAAAACAGTTCTCATTCTCGCCGCTGGCGGTAAAATTCCATCTGCCGTACGGTGCTGCCATCTCTGGGACGTATTGACAATGAACGCGGCCTCATTTTAAAACAGTGCGCATGTTTCTATCTCTTTCCAATCCGGAGAAAAAAAATCGGAGGCCTTAGGACTTGAATGCACCTCGTACATCTGCATCACAAACTGCAATCCACCAAATAGTGGTGCGGCGGAAGATACAGGGTGTCAATTACTGAGCTATATGAAATAAAATCGTCATACTTCTGAACGGTTTGCGTTGGGCATTCAAACTGCACGATTGGCCGCGGGGCATGGTGGGAATTACGAGGGTCACACCAAAAGAAATGCACACTATTTTTGTAAAAATACAGTTTCCATTCTGCATGTGTGAAAGTTTTACCGTGTGTAGATACATCCTTCCCGCTTGTTTTCAAACTTAGTTCAACCTGTTCCCGTGAGTGGCGCCGTCACAGCATGTCTTCAAGATGGCTGCTACACTTGACGTTCGTCAGAATCAACGTGCTGTCATAGAATTCCTGTGCTGTGAAAACGAGACAGTGGGAAACATTCACAAGTGGTTGAAAAAGGTGTACGGAGATTCTGCTGTCGATCGCAGTACAGTTAGTCGGTGGGCAAGCAGGTTACGTGATAAAAGCGGGCACGGCAATATTGAGGATTGTCCTGGCAGCGGCAGGCCTCGTACTGCACACACTCCAGACAATGTGCAGGGAGTTAACGAATTGGTAACTGCTGACAGATGCATCACAGTGAACGAATTGTCACGGTAAGCTGGGATAGGGGAAGGAAGTTTTTGCAGAATACTGCAAGTGTTGGCGTCAAAAAAGGTTTGTGAAAGGTGGGTTCCCAGGATGTTGACAGTGGCTCACAAAGAAACAAGAAAAATGGTATGCAGCGAACTTTTGGAACAGTACGACAACGGTGGAGATGAAATTCTTGCAAGAATTGTGACAGGTGATGAAACATGGCTCCATCATTTTTCACCAGAGACGAGGCAATTAATGGAGTGGCATCATGCAAATTTACCCAAGAAAAAAAAATTCAAAACCACACCTTCTGCTGGAAAAGTTATGGCTACGGTGTTTTTCGATTCCGAAGGACTCTAGCCTGTGGACATCATGCCAAGTGGAACCACCATAAATTCTTATGCATATGTGACGACACTAAAGAAAGTTCTTAGTTTCGCAAGATCGCTGCCGGCGGAAACACGCGCGGTGGGAGTGGTTTTAGATACGGTGGCGTCCTTAGTGGTTAGGGTAAGATCTCTTATCGCTCTTAAGGTAACGTTAAGCACGCAAGTTTATAAAGCCACTTTACAGTGCTGTGTACTGCGCACAGTAGAGAATGTGATAACTGAGGGTATCAGTGCGACTGGGCGCCCAGTCACAAAGCAGAATTTGTGAGGTAATGGTTTGCGCCAGTGACAGACTGGTCTGCCCAGAATCTTGACCTGAACCGGAGTTGGAAGGTAGACTTTGCTCCAGACCCTGCACTCCAATACCACTGTATTCTCTGGTTTCGGCTCGAGGACGAATAGGCAGCCATTCCTCTACAGATAGCGAGACACCTCATTGAAAGTGCCCACAACCGAGGTCAAGCCATTACAAAGGGGCTTGTCTGCCATATACTGTAATACAGGGTGATTCAAAAAGAATACCACAACTTTAGGAATTTAAAACTCTGCAACGACAAAATGCAGAGCTAAGCACTATCTGTCGGCGAATTAAGGGAGCTGTAAAGTTTCATTTAGTTGTACATTTGTTCGCTTGAGGCGTATTTGACTAAGCGTCAGCGTCAGTTGATGCTAAGATGGCGACCGCTCAACAGAAAGCCTTTTGTGTTATTGAGTACGGCAGAAGTGAATCGACGACAGTTGTTCAGCGTGCATTTCTAACGAAGTATGGTGTTAAACCTCCTGATAGGTGGTGTATTAAACGTTGGTATAAACAGTTTACAGAGAATGGGTGTTTGTGCAAAGGGAAAATTTCCAAACGGCCGTGACAGAGCACTTCATCACTGGCCTCCAAGAAGCCCTGATCTTGCCCCCTGCGATTTTTTCTTATGGGGGTATGTTAAGGATTTGGTGTTTCGGCCACCTCTCCCAGCCACCATTGATGATTTGAAACGAGAAATAACAGCAGCTATCCAAACTGTTACGCCTGATATGCTACAGAGAGTGTGGAACGAGTTGGAGTATCGGGTTGATATTGCTCGAGTGTCTGGAGGGGGCTATATTGAACATCTCTGAATTTGTTTTTGAGTGAAAAAAACCTTTTTAAATACTCTTTGTAATGATGTATAACAGAAGGTTATATTATGTTTCTTTCATTAAATACACATTTTTAAAGTTGTGGTATTCTTTTTGAATCACCCTGTATTTGTAACGTGATTCTTGGCCACTTCTCTGTATGCCAACTTTTGAAATGTTTCAATGAATTTTGTATTTACCCTACATATACGGGGTGTTCAAAAAGTCTCTCCGCAGTGCCGTATGACTGTTAGCCGCGCGTGCCGTATGATTGTTCGCCTGCCTGGGTTACTTCCCTTCAAGTGGACTCTCCCAACATTCCACTGTTCCGTTTATCTCAGCCAGCGTCAGTAGTATCATTGGTGGGTGTCGTTACGTGTTGACGCGAACGTTTAAGTTTAGTTCCTTTGTTTGTTTTTGTCACTGTTAAAATGCTAACTATTGAAGAACGTGTGTTTTTAGTCGAACAAGTGTTCAAAGCTGGCGGTAAAAACACTGTTTCTGTGGTGTCACCGCCAGACACCACATTTGCTAGGTGGTAGCTTTTAAATCGGCCGCGGTCCGGTAGTATACGTCGGACCCGCGTGTCGCCACTGTCAGTGATAGCAGACCGAGCGCCACCACACGGCAGGTCTAGAGAGACGTACTAGCACTCGCCCCAGTTGCACAGCCGACTTTGCCAGCGATGCTACACTCACAAATACGCTCTCATTTGCCGAGACGATAGTTAGCATAGCCTTCAGCTAAGTCATTGGCTACGACCTAGCAAGGCGCCATAGCTTTGATGATTAATATTTTGAAGCATGTATCATCAAGAGCGATGTTCTACAAATGTGGATTAAAGTTAAGTATTACAGCAACTGCGTCCATTTTCTAAGTTCTCATTTTCTTTTAACTGTTCCAGACCTCGCGCCAATCTGCGTGAGCTTAACGCGTGCCTTTCGGCTTCCTCTCGTTGTGACTTGGCTGTCTTGCTAAGTCACAACAGTTTCAGTTGGTCAAACATTTAATTCAGTTTTCCCGGAGACAACACTCCCACATCACGGTACTGTGCGAGATTCGATTAACAAATTTCGAAATACGAGTTCAGTGACAGATGCACCGAGAAGTGGTCGTCCTATCATTTTGTCTGATAATAAACTAAAAGATATTTCCATGAGTCCGAACAAGTCAGTAAGAAATGTGTTAATTGAAATACTGAACGGTTATTTTCAACAAGATGGTGCGACCACGCATACAGCTCGCGTTTCAATGTCACTGCTTGCTGATATTTTTGGTGATGGTTTAATTTCGCAGGGACTTCGGCCTCCACGATCGCCTGACCTAACACCACCTGACTTTTTCTTCTGGGGTGCAGCGAAAGCAACTGTCTATAAAAACCGTCCAAAATCCATCGATGAATTGAAAACTGCAATAGCCACTTTTACTGCTACTGTTACAGAAGAAATGTTGCAGCTTCTACATCTACATCCATACTCCGCAAGCCACCTGACGGTGTGTGACGGAGGGTACATTGAGTACCTCTATCGGTTCTCCCTTCTATTCCAGTCTCGTATTGTTCGGGGAAAGAAAGATTGTCGGTATGCTTCTGTGTAAGCTCTAATCTCTCTGATTTTATCCTCATGGTCTCTTCGCGAGATATACGTAGGAGGGAGCAATATACTGCTTGACTCTTCGGTGAAGGTATGTTCTCGAAACTTTAACAAAAGCCCGTACCGAGCTACTGAGCGTCTCTCCTGCAGAGTCTTCCACTGGAGTTTATCTATCCGTAACGCTTTCGCGATTACTAAATGATCCTGTAACGAAGCGCGCTGCTCTCCGTTGGATCTTCACTGTCTCTTCTATCAACCCTATCTGGTACGGATCCCACACTCATGAGCAGTATTCAAGCAGTGGGCGAACAAGCGTACTGTAACCTAATTCCTTTGTTTTCGGATTGCATTTCCTTAGGATTCTTCCAATGATTCTCAGTCTGGCATCTGCTTTACCGACGATCAACTTTATCATTCCATTTTAAATCACTCCTAATGCGTACTCCCAGATAATTCATGGAATTAACTGCTTCTAGTAGCTGACCTGCTATTTTGTAGCTAAATGATAAGGGATCTATCTTTCTATGTATTCGCAGCAAATTACACTTGTCTACATTGAGATTCAATTGCCATTCCCTGCACCATGCGTCAGTTCGCTGCAGATCCTCCTGCATTTCGGTACAATTTTCCATTGTTACAACCTCTCGATACACCACAGCATCATCCGCAAAAAGCCTCAGTGAACTTCCGATGTCATCCACAAGGTCATTAATGTATATTGTGAATGGCAACGGTCCTATGACACTCCCCTGCGGCACACCTGAAATCACTCTTACTTCGGAAGACTTCTCTCCATTTAGAATGACATGCTGCGTTCCGTTATCTAGGAACTCTTGAATCCAATCACACAATTGGTCTGATAGTCCATATGCTCTTACTTTGTTCATTAAACGACTGTGGGGAACTGTATCGAACGCCTTGCGGAAGCCAAGAAACACGGCATCTACCTGGGAACCCGTGTCTATGGCCCTCTCAGTCTCGTGGACCAATAGCGCGAGCTGGGTTTCACAGGACCGTCTTTTTCGAAACCCATGCTGATTCCTACACAGTAGATTTCTAGTCTCCAGAAAAGTCATTATACTCGAACATAATACGTGTTCCAAAATTCTACAACTGATCGACGTTAGAGACATAGGTCTATAGTTGTGCACATCTGTTCGACGTCCCTTCTTGAAAATGGGGATGACATGTACCCTTTTCCAATCTTTTGGAACATACGGTACACCGCTGCAAGAAGGTGGTGGGCAAGTTCTTTCGCGTTCTCTGTGCAAAATCGAACTGGTATCCCATCAGGTCCAGGGGCCTTTCCTCTTTTGAGCGATTTTAATTGTTTCTCTATCGCTCTGTCGTCTATTTCGATATCTACCATTTTGTCATCTGTGCGACAATGTAGAGAAGGAAACACGATTAGACGAATTGAATTGTGTATTCAACAACTGGGGGGGAGGGGGGGGGAGACTTTCAACATTTAATGCGAAAATTTGTAAGTAAAAATGAATATTGAATAAATTAATAACTTGTACTGCACTGAGTTTCATTTCTGTATATTCAGTGCGGCATACGGCAAGCGCGGCTAACAATCATACGGCACGGTGGAGTGACTTTTTGAACACCCCGTACATTTACAGAAAATTTTAAGTACATTATAACCACCACCACCACCACCACCACCACCACCATGAAGAATGTCGTTGCCAGTGTCTTGTCATCAGCCACTTACAAACCACGGCCGCTCGTTAGCGTACTTAAGAAACTACAGAAGTGTTACGGAGTATGGATGCGGCTATCGCTGTTACATGCCGTGCAGCGGGAGACAGTGAAGTTGCTTGTCTTTATCTCTCCAGAAAGCGTGGTTAACCACAGGACGCGGCGGGGGAAACCAGTGACCTCACGGTTTCGCGCTATCCTCCAAGACAGAGCAGTTCATCAGATCAGCTTCACCAGGTTCTCCCATCCCGACGTGACAAAAAGAGAGACATCATGAAGTGTGTAATGGGCTGAAGAGCGACTTTCGGGTTACAACCTTTCACCAAGTACGCTTTCCAGGGAAGTATGACGTCACTCTTCGAGTGAGCACCTCATCTACAGGCTTATTACAAATGATTGAAGCGATTTCACAGCTCTACAATAACTTTATTATTGGAGATATTTTCACAATGCTTTGCACACACATACAAAAACTCAAAAAGTTTTTTTAGGCATTCACAAATGTTCGATATGTGCCCCTTTAGTGATTCGGCAGACATCAAGCCGATAATCAAGTTCCTCCCACACTCGGAGCAGCATGTCCCCATCAATGAGTTGGAAAGCATCGTTGATGCGAGCTCGCAGTTCTGGCACGTTTCTTGGTAGAGGAGGTTTAAACACTGAATCTTCCACATAACCCCACAGAAAGAAATCGCATGGGGTTAAATCGGGAGAGCGAGGAGGCCATGACACGAATTGCTGATCATGATCTCCACCACGACCGATCCATCGGTTTTCCAATCTCCTGTTTAAGAAATGCCGAACATCGTGATGGAAGTGAGGTGGAGCACCATCCTGTTGAAAGATGAAGTCGGCGCTGTCGGTCTCCAGTTGTGGCATGAGCCAATTTTCCAGCATGTCCAGTGTGTCCTGTAACGTTTTTTTCGCAGAAGAAAAAGGGGCCGTAAACTTTAAACCGTAAGATTGCACAAAACACGTTAACTTTTGGTGAATTGCGAATTTGCTGCACGAATGCGTGAGGATTCTCTACCGCCCAGATTCGCACACTGTGTCTGTTCACATCACCATTATGAAAAAATGTTGCTTCATCACTGAAAACAAGTTTCGCACTGAACGCATCCTCTTCCATGAGCTGTTGCAACCGCGCCGAAAATTCAAAGCGTTCGACTTTGTCATCGGGTGTCAGGGCTTGTAGCAATTGTAAACGGCAAGGCTTCTGCTTTAGCCTTTTCCGTAAGATTTTCCAAACCGTCGGCTGTGGTACGTTTAGCTCCCTGCTTGCTTTATTCGTCGACTTCCGCGGGCTACGTGTGAAACTTGCCCGCACGCGTTCAACCGTTTCTTCGCTCACTGCAGGCCGACCCGTTGATTTCTCCTTACAGAGGCATCCAGAAGCTTTAAACTGCGCATACCATCGCCGAATGGAATTAGCAGTTGGTGGATCTTTGTTGAACTTCGTCCTGGAGTGTCGTTGCACTGTTATGACTGACTGATGTGAGTGCATTTCAAGCACGACATACGCTTTCTCGGCTCCTGTCGCCATTTTGTCTCACTGCGCTCTCGAGCGCTCTGGCGGCAGAAACCTGAAGTGCGGCTTCAGCCGAACAAAACTTTATGAGTTTTCCTACGTATCTGTAGTGTGTCGTGACCATATGTCAATGAATGGAGCTACAGTGAATTTATGAAATCGCTTCAATCATTTGTAATAGCCCTGTACATCTACATGACTACTCTGTAACTCACACTAGAGTGCTTGGAACCACATTCTCACTATTTCCGTGAGAAAAAGCTAACACTTCCGTCGAGCTCTGATTTTTCTTATTTTATTACGGTGATCTTTTCTCCCTATGTAGGTTTGCGCCAGCAGAATATTTTCGCATTCGGAAGAGACAGTTGCCGATCGATTTTCGTGGATATATCTCACCGCGACGAAAAACGCCTTTGTTTTAATGACTGCCACCCCGAATCGCGTATCATATCCGTGACATTTACCTTCCCTATTTCAGGATAATGCAGAACAAGCTGCACTTTCTCGGTGTTCTTCGTCTCTCTAACGCGGATCCCATATGGCGCAGAAATCTCTAGCAGAGGATGATGATGATGTTGTTGTTTGGTTTGTGGAACATCTTGTAGTAACATCGGTAGAACATTACGTAGGAAATCAGCATACATTGCACTATTTAGATTGCCATCGATATAATGGGGGCCAATTATCATTCCTCCCATAATGCCGCACCATACATTAACCCACCAAGGTCACTGATGTTCCACTTGTCGCAGCCATCGTGGATTTTCCGTTGCCCAATAGTGCATATTGTGCCGGTTTACGTTACCGCTGTTGGTGAATGACGCTTCGTCGCTAAATAGAACGCGTCCGAAAAATCTGTCATCGTCCCGTAATTTCTGTCGTGCCCAGTGGCAGAACTGTACACGTTCAAAGTCGTCGTAATTCCTGGTCCATAGAAATATGTTGATGTAGCAGTCTGAACACAGACGTTTTTGAGATTCCCGATTCTCGCGCAGTTTGTCTGCTACTGATGTGCGGATTAGCCGCGACAGCAGCTATAACAGCTATTTGGGCATCATCATTTGTTGCAGGTGGTGGTTGACGTTTCACATGTGGCTCAACACTTCCTGTTTCCTTAAATAACGTAACTATCCGGCGAACGATCCGGACACTTGGATGATGTCGTCCAGGATACCGAGCAGCGTACATAGCACACGCCCGTTGGGTATTTTGATCAGAATAGCCATACATCATCACGATGTCGACTTTTTCCGCAATAGGTAAACGGTCCATTTTAACACGGGTAATGTATTACGAATCAAATATCGTCCGCACTGGCGGAATGTTACGTGATGCCACGTAGTTATACGTTTGTGACTATTACAGCGCCATCTGTCACAAAGCGAAAAAAGTGGTCCAACAAAAACATTAATATTTCTTTACGTACGACACGAGTATGTAATAAAAATGGGGGTTCCTGAATGAGATTTTCACTCTGCTGCGGAGTGTGCGCTGATATGAAACGGAGTGAAAATCTCATTCTGGAAACATCCCGTAGGCTGTGGCTAAGCCATGTCTCCGCAATGTACTTTCTTTCAGGAGTGCTAGTTCTGCAAGTTTCGCAGGAGAGCTTCTGTAAAGTTTGGAAGGTAGGAGACGAAGTACTGGCAGAAGTAAAGCTGTGAGGACGGGGCGTGAGTCCTGCTTGCGTAGCTCAGTTGGTAGAGCATATTCCCGCGAAAGGCAAAGGTCCCGAGTTCGAGTCTCGGTCCGACACACAGTTATAATCTGCCAATAAGTTGGTTCCTATTTAAAAGAACGCAGTTGATATCCGTTTGACCTATGGCAGCGCCATCTAGCGGGCCAACCATAGCGCCATATGGTTTCCCCCTTCAAGCTAGGTGAGTTTCGTTCTTTGTAGTTTTTTTCGTTTGATGCTTATGTCGTGAGATATTTGGCCCGGACACTATCAATGGACCACCCTGTATGTAGCTTATGTCCATCTGAATGTTTCTTAATCACCTAAAATTTTTAAGTAAATAGGTCAAGACCTTTTTGAAGTTTTTCGTAAAAACTTCAAGCAACAGTATTTATCTATATGGCGACCACACACTTCCTTGTCTTAACTCCGTAACATTTCTAAACGATCCTAACTGAATCGCTGATCGGAATGCTGGGACGCTTCTCTTGAATAAGGCACTGTCCACATCGCGCCTCATCCTTGTGGCCCCTTTGTGTTAGAGCAGTAATTGAACACCGTGGTCCTGCCCCATCGTTGTAGCGAAGTTCACCAGTACAGGGTTCGGCTTGGCTGTGTGGACAGCGCGGTACGCGCCTTACGTGCAGTCGGCCGAGATAACTGGCGGAGATAGCAACGGTGATAAGAGGGATTCGTCTGCTGTGTGGCGGAAGCCGCGAGCACGACTGACGCAGACAGCGACGGCGGCCACGGGGCAAGGGTTCCCACAACAGCGCTGGCCAATCAGGAGCCGGCGGCGCGATGACGTGGCAGCGGCTGGCAGCTGGCAGCTGATAGGCCGGCTGAGCACATCGCTAATCGCCGCTGTCTGGCTCTCGCGGCTGCTGATTGGCTAACGTGCATGACGTCACAAGGAAGGCAGAGACTGTAACACCGCTACCTGGTGTCTCTGTCGACATTTGAGGGCCCATTCTCGTCAGCATGTAAAATAAGCGAATTTTAAGATTTTATTTTGGTAACACTAATGAAGCAATCGACGTAAATTTTTTTTCACAACATTCTTTGGTTGTAGGATAACATTTTATGATTTTTTAAAAAGAAAATCAGTCATCATTGAGCCCCCCCCCCCCCCCAACCGGTAAGGTAAGATTTGCTCTGTCCAAAACGACGTAATCAAGACGAATTGAATATGGTCTCCGACGTATAGAGTTTCGTAGTGGTATCGAGGTGCACTATGAAGTCACGAACGTTAGCTAATCAGTAACCCAATTCCTTGGCAGCCTCGAGATTCATTAACCGCTACTCCACAATCCACCTCCAAGTGCTTTCAGAGCCTTCAAATGGTTCAAATGGCTCTGAGCACTATGGGGCCTAACTTCTGAGGTCATCAGTCCCCTAGAACTTAGAACTACTTAAACCTAACTAACCTAAGGACATCACACACATCCATGTCCGAGGCAGGACTCGAACCTGCGACCGTAGCGGTCGCGCGGTTCCAGACTGCAGCGCCTAGAACCGCTCGGCCACACCGGCCGGCAAGCAGAGCCTTCACTGAAGCACACACACAAGCGCTATTTCTCGACCGTTCCATTCTCAAATAGTGCGTGGGCGATATGAACACCCAAATCTTTCCGTGCGATCTCTGATTTCTCGTATTTTACTACGGTGACCATAGACGCGAAAAGAACGTATCAGCTGAATATGATGATGTGTCTAGGAATCCTGCATACGCTGGACAAACAGTCAAACAACTCTTATCAATGAGTTTTGTTACAAACAAAACCATTACAATACTTAACTTTGAGAGATGTGTCACAGCCGGCCGCGGTGGCCGATCGGTTCTAGGCGCTTCATCCATGAACCGCGCGACAGCTACGGTCGCATGTTGGAATCCTGCCTTGGGCATGGATGTGTGTAATCTCCTTAGGTTAGTTCGGTTTAAGTAGCTCTTAAGTTCTAGGGGACTCATGACCTCAGATGTTAAGTCCCATAGTGCTCAGAGCCTTTTAAGATGTGTGGCAAGCAAAGGGCGCCATACAAAATAATCAGTTTACTTCTGAATAGACAAACACAAGTCTGTGCTGCATAGAGATTCCTAATGAAGTGGCTAACATTGAAGCTGCTATCGAAGTGGACCCCACCAGTCGGTCTTATGTCCTCTTCACATAGGGGCCGCTGCTGTTGCATTGTCGTCCTGGAAGGAAGTCGGTCAGAGTGCGAATGGCTGACTTCTTCTCACAGCCATCTCTTCCCTATCGTTCCCGACTGGCGTGCCGGCGCTGACTTTAGGCCGCAACATACGAAACATTCCCCTGAATTAAATCTTCAAAATGCCTTCGTTAGTGAGGTTACACGCATCAACCCGCCGTCGGACTGAATATCTGACATGTCTGCGTGTTGTTTCACAGCGGGCAATGCGGGCACGAAAGCTGTGTGTATTTCGTACCAGGGTTCCGTACACAAGAGTTTTCCAATGCCGACAAATAAAATTCTTGGGTTTAGATCCGGAGAGCGTGGAGGGCAAGTTGGTTTAACTCTACCTATCCATCTGTCTCAAAGTATTATTCAAATGGTTCAAATGGCTCTAAGCACTACGAGACTTAACATCTGAGCTCATCAGTCCCCCAGAGCTTAGAACTAGTTAAACCTAACTAACCTAAGGACATCACACACATCCAAGCCTGAGGCAGGATTCGATACTGCGACCGTAGCCAACACGGTTCCGGACTGAAGTGCCTAGAACTGCTCCCCCACAGCGGCCGGCAAACTGTTATTCAGAAGCCTCGAACGTTGACAATGAAATGTGGAGTAGCTCCACCGTGCATGTTTTGTTGCACTACTAAAGGCACATGTTCTGGCGGAACAGGTATACTCCGTACGAAAGCATGTGAGATTCTCCGTTGAGCCTCAATGGAAGAATATAAGGCTCTAACAATGTCGACCGAAAGGTTCGCAGAAAATGTTCGTTGAAGACACGATTCTTCACAGATATATCAGTGCATCAGTGTTTCAATACGACTGTAGGTTGATACGGAGGGCATTCTGAACGTTTTATTTAGCAAAGTGTGTAGTACTGTAAGCGGAAGGTATTTTGAACATTTCATGCCTCTAAGCACTATGGGACTTAACATCTGAGGTCATCAGTCCCCTAGAACTTAGATCTACTTAAATCTAACCAACCTAAGGACATCACACACATCCTTGCCCGAGGGAGCATTCGAACCTGCGACCGTAGCAGCAGGCAGTTTACGGACTCAAGCGCCTAGAACCGCTCGGCCATGACGGCCGGCGAACATTTGATGGAAGGAAACATTTCATGTACTGCCGGTACGTTGTTTCTGTGGGTTTCCTGTAGTTAATGTGACTTTGAAGAGAATTGGAAAATAGACTCTAAAATGGAAATAAAGCGTTTCCGAAGCGACGCCCACATAACGCCTTTCATTTCTCTAGTTGTGAGAAATGTTTCATGAAACTTCGGCGATACCTTTTTCTTACGTCCTGTGTAACAATGCGGATATATATCGGACGCTTGACATTCGAAGCGGTGTACTCTCGAATCTGAGAGCAGTGTCCTGCCAGTGCTAGTTTTGAGAAACGTAAGAGTAAGGATATTGCAACCGAAGTGCTGCGAACACTCCCGGCTCGCTTTGGCACGCCTGGGAGACGAAGTACTTTGGCTCCGATAGTCCCTCTATTCGGGATTCGAACCCCGCTCCGTTCATTCCAATGCCGGGAGCACCGCACCCCTCCACACAGTCTTTTTTTTGGTCATCAGTCTACTGACTGGTTTGATGCGGCCCGCCACGAATTCCTTTCCTGTGCTAACTTCTTCATCTCAGAGTAGCACTTGCAACCTACGTCCTCAATTATTTGCTTGACGTATTCCAATCTCTGTCTTCCTCTACAGTTTTTGCCCTCTACAGCTCCCTCTAGTACCATGGAAGTCATTCCCTCATGTCTTAGCAGAAGTCCTATCATCCTGTCCCTTCTCCTTATCAGTGTTTTCCACATATTCCTTTCCTCTCCGATTGTGCGTAGAACCTCCTCATTCCTTACCTTATCAGTCCACCTAATTTTCAACATTCGCCTATAGCACCACATCTCAAATGCTTCGATTCTCTTCTGTTCCGGTTTTCCCACAGTCCATGTTTCACTACCATACAATGCTGTACTTCAGACGTACATCCTCAGAAACTTCTTCCTCAAATTAAGGCCGGTATTTGATATTAGTAGACTTCTCTTGGCCAAAAAAGGCCTTTTTTGCCATAGCGAGTCTGCTTTTGATGTCCTCCTTGCTCCATCCGTCATTGGTTATTTTACTGCCTAGGTAGCAGAATTCCTTAACTTCATTGACTTCGTGACCATCAATCCCGATGTTAAGTTTCTCGCTGTTCTCATTTCTACTACTTCTCATTACCTTCGTCTTTCTCCGATTTACTCTCAAACCATACTGTGTACTCATTAGACTGTTCATTCCGTTCAGCAGATCATTTCTTCTTCACTTTCACTCAGGATAGCAATGTCATCAGCGAATCGTATCATTGATATCCTTTCACCTTGTATTTTAATTCCGCTCCTGAACCTTTCTTTTATTTCCATCATTGCTTCCTCGATGTACAGATTGAAGAGTAGGGGCGAAAGGCTACAGCCTCGTCTTACACCCTTCTTAATACGAGCACTTCGTTCTTGATCGTCCACTCTTATTATTCCCTCTTGGTTGTTGTACATATTGTATATGACCCGTCTCTCCCTATAGCTTAGCCCTACTTTTTTCAGAATCTCGAACAGCTTGCACCATTTTATATTGTCGAACGCTTTTTCCAGGTCGACAAATCCTATGAAAGTGTCTTGATTTTTCTTTAGCCTTGCTTCCATTATTAGCCGTAACGTCAGAATTGCCTCTCTCGTCCCTTTACTTTTGCTAAAGTCAGCAAAGCAAAAAATATCGCAACCCCTTATAGCGACGACACGGCTTCGAAGGGGCCGCGAGACACGCTTTGTTGTTCTGCGAACGGACCGTGTCGTCCTACGCAGAACGCAGCTTCCTGGATGCTACGTACATCAAGGAAGCGGGATGCCACTTGGCACACACACACAAGACGGTGAGCGAATACCTGACCGCGACCTGGAAAACAAGTCTATCATACTTCAAGACTACGCAGTCAGCGCCATATTCGCTTTCGACACTGTCTTCCCAACGAGAAGTGCCGGCCGAAGTGGCCGAGCGGTTCTAGGCGCTTCAGGCCGGAACCGCGCGACCGCTACGGTCTCAGGTTCGAATCCTGGCCTGGGCATGGATGTGTGTGATGTCCATAGGTTAGTTAGGTTTAAGGGGCTTCGGAAAGGCTCAAAATCATGAAAAGTTCAATTTTTACTTTTTTGCGTTTTCTGAATCTGCAGACTATTACCTTTTAATAGATATATAATTTATTCAATTCCGAAGACTACAAATATTTTTAAATTTTTTTTGAAATGTGTTCTACATGGGCGTGACCCACTGTGGCGCTGTTAAACTGCTGTCAAATGGTGTTATTATTAACGTCCGTGTTCATCGGGTACATTTTAGTGATGTGAGATAAAGTATGTGTTGTGGCTAACCTGTGATGGTTCAATATATATCGCTGGTGTGATTGTCGATTGTTTCATGTTTATTTACTCTGTCGTTATCTCGAAAATATTCGTAATTAATTCTGTTTCTTGAGTCTCTGTTTTGTTGAAGTATAATAATGAGTAAAAGTAAAGTTATTAGAAATCCTCTGAAGGTTTTTAAGAAAAGGAGAAATGTTGGAAAGCCAAAGGTATGTGTTATTACTGTAAACAATAAAGACGATAACCAAGTGAGTGAACCTAACCTCTCAAGTACACCTGCCCATAGCAGTCAAAGTGGGAAAGAAAATACTTCACTCATTGAACCAAGCTTCTTCTGTGAAAACTATGAATGTTTTATGGGCGAATCAGATGTGAATGAAATATTTGATATGTCGGTTCTCAAAGGAATTTTTTCAAACTGTGTAAGATGTATTCATTGTAGTGAAGTTGGTCTGGAACTCTCCGTAATAAAGCACGTAGGACTTGCTAGTGAAATACAACTGAAATGTGATAAGTGTTCATACATGACCACCTTTTGGAACAGTGTTGCAGTAACTGCAACTGAAGAAAATGGTAGCAAAATCTACGAACACAACAACGAGCGATGCTTGCTTTAGACAAGGAACGCCTTCGGGCTGCAGACAGGGCTGTAAAGAGTCTAGAAATACAAGCAAGAGTAAACAGGAGGAGTAACAAGAGGAAGCTGGAGGAGGAGTTTGCAGAGGATGAAGATAATCCATCCTATGGACCTGGAATGCACTAAAAAGTTAATCCAATCTTTGTCGCTCGATTCCCAAAACTTTTATTTTCTCATACTAATTACATGTTTTCTAAGGATATTCCAATTTGTTTCAAACTTTCAGTAAATGTTACACAGTACCTTCTGCATAATTTAACACAGCCTTTTTCCAAAAAACTGTATATTTTTGAATATATAAATAAAAAATTGCAAAAAATGTTGTGAATTTTCATTACAATTGAAAAAAATCATCTTTAATAACTGAACTAAAATTTTGTAAAATCCCTGTGTTAAGTTGTAGCCCATATTCCAATAAATAATCTGTAAAAAGTTCAACTTCCTACCTCAAATACTTTGTGAGGAAAGATGTAATTTATAAGCGTTTTTTTAACATTGCAAGTATAGGGCGTTCCGGAGCCCCTTAGGTAGTTCTAAGTTCTAGGGGACTGATGACCTCAGATGTTAAGTCCCATAGTGCTCAGAGCCATTTGAACCATTTTTGAAGTACAACACCCTGCACCGACAGCGCTTTAGAAATTACGGGCGGCTGTAGAGGCAGAGTGGCTCAATTATTTGACTAGGGGACTTTCGACGATTTGCTGAGTCCATGCCACGTCGAATTTCTGCATTACTTCGGGTTCTTTACGATAGAACCGGGTATCCCATGACTTTTCTCACCTCAGTGAAAGGCAGACTTGTCAATACCTAGCAGAAATTGCGAGAAACATAGCACAATATAAAAACTTTTCCTGTTGTCGATATTCCTGTGGCAGCCAATATTTCATCTTGCTGAAAGCTGGCCTTGCTGCAGCTTCATACACGTGAAGTAGCATATGGTACAAAAGTGGAGTGAGGTACAAGCGACAGATGGCACAGAACTTATCAGTCCAGTGGGAGAGACCGCCAACTTGCTTCTGATTGATCGGCACGTTCGGGTGCTAGCCGCCAAAACGCCTAACATCTCTTATTAATTATTTAAATACCTTTCATTGTATTTAATCCAGTTTTTAGTATGACAACCTCTCAACGTTACCCTACGAGTCTCCCGTTTTTGTTTATTAAATTTCACTAGTTTTGTGAAACATAAGGGTAAGGATGTTGTAGTGGTCTTCAGTCGTGAGACTGGTTTGATGCAGCTCTCCATGCTACTCCATCCCGTGCAAGCTTCTTCATCTCCCAGTACCTACCGCAACCTACATCCTTCTGAATCCGCTTAGTGTATTCATCTCTTGGTCTCCCTCTACGATTTTTACCCTCTACGCTGCCCTCCAATACTAAATTGGTGATCGCTTGATGCCTCAGAACATGTCCTACCAACCGACCCCTTCTTCTGGTCAAGTTGTGCCACAAACTCCTCTTCTCCCAAATTCCATTCAGTACCTCCTCATTAGTTATGTGATCTACCCATCTAATCTTCAACATTCTTCTGTAGCACCACATTTCAAAAGCTTCTATTCTCTTCTTGTCCAAACTATTTATCGTCCATGTTTCACTTCCATACATGGCTACACTCCATACAAATACTTCCAGAAACGACTTCCTGACACTTAAATCTATACTAGATATTAACAAATTTCTCTTCTTCAGAAACGATTTCCTTGCCATTGTCAGTCTACATTTTATATCCTCTCTACTTCGACCATCATCAGTTTTTTGCACCCCAAATAGCAAAACTCCTTTACTACTTTGTCTCATTTCCTAATCTAATCCCCTCAGCATCACCCGATTTAATTCGACTACATTCCATTATCCTCGTTTTGCTTTTGTTGATGTTCATCTTATATCCTCCTTTCAAGACACTGTCTATTCCGTTCAACTGCTCTTCCAAGTCCTTTGCTGTCTCTGACAGAATTACAATGTCATCGGTGAACCTCAAAGTTTTTATTTCTTCACCATGAATTTTAATACCTACTCCGAATTTTTCTTTTGTTTCCTTTACTGCTTGCTCAATATACAGTTTGAACAACATCGGGGAGAGGCTACAACCCTGTCTCACTCCCTTCCCAACCACTGCTTCCCTTTCATGTCCCTCGACTCATAACTGCCATCTGGTTTCTGTACAAATTGTAAATAGCCTTTCGCTCCCTGAATTTTACCCATGCCACCTTCAGAATTTGAAAGAGAGTATTCCAGTCAACATTATTAAAAGCTTTCTGTAAGTCTACAAATGCTAGAAACGTAGGTTTGCCCTTCCTTAATCTAGCTTCTAAGTTAAGTCGTAGGGTCAGTAAGGATATTACAACCGAAGTGCTTCGGACACCTTGGGGTCGACTTGGCGCGCCTGGCAGACGAACTACTTGGGTTGCGCCAGTCACATTGTTTGGGGTGTTCTTCAGGGCCGGACACGTATCTCAGTATCTGCATTACTTATATGTGAAATGTAGTAGTCCCTGTGTTTCGGGTGTTCTTCAGAGCCGCACATGTTCTACTCTTTGTCGGGCGTTACTTATTTGTGGATCTGTAATACTCACTCTGTCTAGTGCGTAGACAAGAGCCGGACATGTGTATCATATTTCGGAAGTTGGACGGAGAAGTTACCATACAATTAAGAAAGCTATGTCGAGTGTTGTCAAGGACAGAGTAAATGTGCGAATATCTTAATGATAAACAAACAGGACACATTAATGAGAAGTGTCGCCTACCATCATTGTCAATACGGCAGATCTCGTCTTCTGTAGATACAGAAACTATCCTGGGCAGGTGGCATCCCATAAAAAGCACAATCACAGGTTCGAGATGACAGCATAGCAGCCTCCGCCGAAGAAGATCCCACGACCGACGAGCTGTCTCTTGCGCTGGGGACACAACTTTAGAAGACGACAGGTTGGTGGAGAGAACGGTTAGGGACTCTTATTCAATCTCTAAAGATCTCTCCGGCTTCCAGATCTGTCTGCCGAAGTACACTTATACCATATAATGGCGAACTAATATCTAACAAGTGACGTGAGCAACTTGTGCGCTCCGCAAAACAGTGGTAGAAAGGTGAACTAGTATTTACACGTAGTCCATTTAGCTTTCAGGAGAATGCAGTTTAAGGTATTGTACGATACATACTTTGTAAGTAGTCTGTTTAGGTTTCTATGTTGGTAACGCCACGTAGCGCTCCGTATAAAAATCACTGACTGCTGTGTGTAGTCTGTGGCTGGTTGGCATTGTTGTAATATTCGCTATTGTAATGTTGGGCAGTTGGACGTGAACAGCGCGTAGCGTCGCGCAGTTGGAGGTGAGCCGCCAGCAGTGGTGGATGTGGGGAGACGGATGGCAGAATTTTGAGAGCGGACGATCTGGACGTGTGTCCATCAGAAAGAGTATGGTTCAAAATGGCTCTGAGCACTATGGGACTTAACGTCTATGGTCATCAGTCCCCTAGAACTTAGAACTACTTAAACCTAACTAACCTAAGGACAGCACACAACACCCAGCCATCACGAGGCAGAGAAAATCCCTGACCCCGCCGGGAATCGAACCCGGGAACCCGGGCGTGGGAAGCGAGAACGCTACCGCACGACCACGAGATGCGGGCCAGAAAGAGTAAATTTGTAAGACTGGATGTCATGAACTTATATGATGACTTATTAAGGTAATACATTGTTTGTTCTCTATCAAAATCTTTCATTTGCTAACTATGCCTATCAGTAGTTAGTGCCTTCAGTAGCTAGAATCTTTTATTTAGCTCCAGTATTGGCGCTCGCTGTATTGCAGTAGTTCGAGTAACGAAGATTTTTGTGGGGTTAGTGATTCGTGAACGGTATAGGTTATTGTCAGTCAGGGCCATTCTTTTGTAGGGATTATTGAAAGTCAGACTGCGTTGCGCTAAAAATATTGTGTGTCAGTTTAGTGTTGATCAGAATAAGTAAAGAGAGAAATGTCTGAGTACGTTCAGTTTTGCTCAGCTGTTTGGAAACCAAATAACGTAAGGGGTTTATTAGCACAATCATTCATAAATTTTTCCAAGGGGATGTTTCGAGTTCAGGAGATAGGAGTCATAAGCACCGAGATGCGTGAAAAGCTAACAAACAGAGCTGTTTCCACGTGGGAACTCTGTTGTCTAAAGAGTCGAGGGTGGGTAGATGGGATGTTTGTGTTCAAGTTCTGACGGAAGATTTGTGAAGCTTACGGACAGTCGTTGGCCGATGAAATAGGGAAGAGAGGTGCAAATACCCTCCGCCACACACCATCAGGCCGAAGCAGAAAGAGTGCTTGTGGGAGAAGCCACAGCCTGCGTGCGAGCAGAGCAGACAAGTGAGGGCGCAGCGTACGGTCCCTCGGTCGGCCGCCCCGGGAAAGCGACAAACAAACAGGAGACAAAAACAGGTGGGGGGCGGCGGGGGCGTAACAGGTGTGCGACAAAGATGGCGGCGGCCACAAAAAGAGGCGGCGGCACCTGCTGCTTCCCAGAACAGGGGACAGGGGGGCGGCCGGCCCGGCCTAGGCCGGCGAGCCTTCTGGGAACAGCCAGCGCTCTTTGATCTGCTCTCCGACTTCACTTGCGCCTGTTTTGCTTAGCGGCTGCCGCGATACATACAAGGAAAGGAGGGGAGGGGAGGGGAGCGCAGGGCACTCGCGAGGCCGGGTTTGCTTTATTAGGCTGGAGCCTACCCCCCCCCCCCTCTCTCTCTCTCTCTCTCTCTCTCTCTCTCTCTCTCTCTCTGTGTGTGTGTGTGTGTGTGTGTGTGTGCGTGTGTGTGTACGTGTGTGTGTGCGTGTGTGTGTGCGTGTGTGTGTGTGCGTGTGTGTGTGCGCGCAGCGGCAGCAACGGCTGAATTAATCATTTATAGTGGTATGGGAGGGGTAACTTAGAGTACAGTGGTTGGACGACATATCATGAGCTCTCGAAGTCATTCTTCCTGCGTTCGGTGCTCAAAATGGCTCTGAGCCCTATGGGACTTACCATCTGAGGTCAGTCCCATAGAACTGAACTATCACACACATCCATGCCCGAGGCAGGATTCGAACCGGCAACTGTAGCAATCGCGCGGTTCCGGACTGAAGCGCCTAGAACCGCTCGGCCACCGCGGCCGGTCGTAGTTTATTATCGTTAGATAATAAACTCTCTATAACACCAGGTACAATGTCAAGTTCCCTCCGCCACATACTTCACACCGATTTCACTAGCCAACTAACTGGGTTCAAATAAACGATTGTTCAAAATGGGACTTAACATTTGAGGTCATCACTCACCGAGACTTAAACCTAACCAAACTAAGGACATCGCACACATCCATGCCCGAGGCAGGATTCGAACCTGCGACCGTAGCAGCAGCGCGCTTCCGGACTGAATAGCCTAAAACCGCTCGGCCGCTACGGCCGGCTTAACGATTGTTAACTATAGTTATATGTATCGATGACATTGTAATTCTGTCGGAGACAGCAAAGGACCTGGAAGAGCAGCTGAACGGAATGGACAGTCTCTTGAAAGGAGGATACAAGATGAACATCAGCAAAAGCAAAACGAGGATAATGCAATGTAGTCGAATTAAATCAGGAAATGAGACACTTAAAGTAGTAAATGAGTTTTGCTATTTGGGAAGCAAAATAACTGATGATGGTCGAAGTAGAGAGGATATAAAATGTAGACTGGCTATGGCAAGGTCTCTCTCTCTCTCTCTCTCTCTCTCTCTCTCTCTCTCTCTCTCACACACACACACACACACACACACACACACACAAACACAAATATACAACTCAGGATACTGCTATTTTGTACAGGACGGCTGCAGCGTTCAAACTTCCGTCAACAAAAACGTAATAAAGTCGAAGATAAAAATATATTACGGCAACTGAAAATGGGTGAAGACCCGAAACACGCCGTGAGGGAAAAAAAGCTCCATAAAAAGTTGTCGGTTTCTGAATTTTTTTGAAGTACTATCATCCACAGTCACGGAGGTAGACCACCATTACCAAGGATAAACCAGTTGTAACTGCTAAGCTCCCCACTGGGCCAAACACGGTGCTCTAGATGATCATTCCACGCCGACGTGCGAGATTCCTCCTCGGCGCTGGAAGAGGGGCGTCAACGTCACCGTCAGCTGGGCCAGCGCTGCTGACGAGGCACCCAGCTGTTCCCAGCTGTTCCCAGCCAGCAGGGCTCACGGCAGCTGAGGTCCCACCGCGGCCAACTTTTTTGCCACCTCGGCGTGGGTGGCGAAAGCGCCAGTTTGCACGCGTCCCTGCTGTGTACACGACACGGCGCAGCCAAAACAAGCCGCGCTAAGCACAGCTTCCCACGGCCCCTGGTCTCCTGAGCTCTACGGTACAGCAGTCTACAAGCAACAGGTTTCCACAGTAGGATAAGGCCTTACTGCGAATAGCTCGTCTATTGCCACATTCTCTCTGTGTAGTTCGATGCCCTCAGGAAGTACGCAGTAGGTATCATACACTACAGGTCGCCACCCCCATATCTATCCTAACTTGTAAGAAACCACTCATTCCTTGACACACTCCAGACATATCTGTCAGATATAATGGCTGTCAAGATTCTGCATGCCAAGCACGCACCGCTAAAAACATGTAAAGATGGTTCTTGGTACCTGGCAGGTTACTTCTGCTAATTTATCGCATTGGGATAACTATTTCATAATTTTGATTTTATCGGCATTTAGTGTTAGTCTAATATTTTTGCAGCTACATTTTTGAGCCACTGAAAATGAATATACCTACACATGTGCACCAATATTAACAAATCATTGAACCCTTTGGCAGGAAATTTCACTAACTTTTGATTCCAGCAGACTTTATTAGGATATTAAGCGAAGATAAGAAGAAAAATAGACGGGAAACCAAACAGGAAATATCAAAGTCAGGGATACAGAAGAGAAAGAAAACGATATTGTAGTAGTAGTAGTAGTAGTAGTAGTAGTAGGAGGAGGAGGAGGAGGAGGTGGCGGAGGAGGAGATGAGAGAAAAATGGAGAATCATTAGAAGAAGGAATGATGACAGACATAAAAATGTACAAGAAAAAGAATGAGAGACAGTAGAGGAGGAAGAGGAGGAGGAGGAGAAGCATAAGAATAAGAAGAAGAAGAAGAAGAAGAAGAAGAAGCAAGTAAGTAGAAAATTTTATGTGCACTGCAGTGACACCTATATGAGCTTGTATTTGAATTCATCGCAATTTCATATAATACCACTTACTATTATGCAGAA
Source organism: Schistocerca nitens (assembly GCF_023898315.1). Taxonomy (NCBI): domain Eukaryota; kingdom Metazoa; phylum Arthropoda; class Insecta; order Orthoptera; family Acrididae; genus Schistocerca; species Schistocerca nitens. The sequence continues at coordinate 144,853,771 of NC_064625.1, forward strand.
ACAGTGACAATGTTGGCCGACCGGTGTGGCCGTGCGGTTCTAGGCGCTCCAGTCTGGAACCGCGTGACTGCTACGGTCGCAGGTTCGATTCCTGGCTCGGGCATGGATGTGTCTGATGTCCTTAGGTTAGTTAGGTTTAAGTAGTTCTTAGTTCTAGGGGACTGATGACCTCAGATGTTAAGTCCCATAGTCCTCAGAGCCATTTGAACCATATTTGCGACAATGTTGTAAATATTGTGTGATAATATTTCTTGTCCTCTTCCATTCCCTGACACTTCTTCTGATCTGGTTTCTCCTTCACTGCCAACCCTTTTCCTCTTCCTTATCGCTATCTTCTTCTATGCCTCATTCTCCTCTTGTCTCCTATTTTCCCACCTTCACTCATTGTTACCTCCATCCCTCCCCCTCCCCCACCTCTCTCTCTCTCTCTCTCTCTCTCTCTCTCTCTCTCTCTCTCTCTCTCTCTCTCTCTCTGTTCTCTCATTGAGGATTGATCCTTCACCGCTTTAGCTAACTAATATTCCTACCATCCGCTGTGCCATTCACTTCATTCTGTCACCTTTCCTATCTTCCCCGCTTGGTGACCCTTCCCTATACACTTCTTTTACTTATTCTATCTTTCCCTCTAACTCTTCCTGCCTTACCTCTTCCATTCCTGTCTTGAACCACCACCTGTCTTTTCATGGTTACTCCACTTCTATAAGCATCAAACTTGTAGTAGGGACTTCACAACTGACTACCAAATCGCATCAGCTGTAAACAGTGTTTGTAAATCACTTCGAATGACCTAAAAGCTTTTTTGTCATTGTCTCAACTGTAGAAGTCATAACCGACACCACCGTACCCCAGTCCTGCTGAATCACCGATGCGTCAGAAGCCCTGCAATTCTTCCGTTGCTATCGTATATTAGAAATATCGGACCACGAGAACAAGCGCAGAGGTCAAGCACCAGACTTGCATTTTACAAAATGGTTCCAATGGCTTAACATCGGAGGTCATCAGTCCCCTAGAACTTAGAACTACTTAAACCTAACTAACCTAAGGACATCACACACATCCATGCCCGAGGCAGGATTCGAGCCTGCGAGTGTAGCGGTCGCGCTGTTCCACACTGTAGCGCCTAGAACCGCTCGGCCACCCCGGCCGGCCTACTAAATTTACTCGCTAATAACAGTATTTGGTATTTCGATAAACATCCCGAATGATTGTCACATAAGCGGTGACATAAAGGTAGAAAATTCATGTTTTTGGGTCCAGAAAGCACTATGAACAGAAACTGCAGATCATTTTGCCATTTTCACTGCGAAATTGCCGGCTTATTCATGTTTGGGGTAATAATAGAGGGCTGTTTGCCTGGACTGTCTGCTAGCGTAGTGAAAGGTGCTTGCTACTGCAAGGGAGGTGTGGTTTGTTTTCGGTTCTAATCTTGATGGAGGCTGATAGACTATCAATAAAGCAATTTTAAGAATTTCTCACGGCCCCAATACGTTTTTTTGCTACCTTTATTCTGTACCGGCGCTCTGTGGATGTCAATATGAAACTCTTGGAGAATTTCATACTTGTTACTGCCTACTTCTTCCGTTTCTGTCAATAACTGAATTGCTTTTTAAATGAATTTCGTTATGAATCTTCGCTCATTGCTAAATTTGCACACTTTCATGGTAGGTCAGCAAAGGTAATCCAGTATGACTGGTCTGAACATTGACACAGACCGTTTCGCGGCCGAATGTGCATAATATTTTGCTAATTCGTATCGATCTGGGGTACTTTGTCTTACTAAAACAGTTATGTTATCTCGATAAGCTGAAATTCATTGTTATTAGTACAGTCCATACTAATTAGCGTTTCTTCTTTCATTTATATCTTATAATTACGTGTTTTGTTTAGCACACTAATCGGCATTAATATAGTCTTAAACATGATTGAAAACAGTCAGACAAAGTTCGGATAGTTTTTCAAATTCACGCCTGTGCATAGTATGTTGGTAGCACTTCGTCGCCTCGCCTGTTAAGCTGTGTAGCAGACTTTAAAGCTGTGCGGTTCAGCATAACGAAAAGGCGAGGTGTCTCGCTCGTTTTGTCCACGACTGTACATATTGACACACAAGAAACTTAAGTTTGTCTTTACAACTGAATATCCAGTCCTTCAATCCAGCGCACTGCATCTGGAGTTGCTAGCAGGAAGTCCTCTTTGGCGCCGTGATAGGCTCGAATCGCGCATTCAAAAAATGGTTCAAATGGCTCTGAGCACTATGGGACTTAACATCTGTGGTCATCAGTCCCCTAGAACTTAGAACTACTTAAACCTAACTAACCTAAGGACATCACACACATCCATGCCCGAGGCAGGATTCGAACCTGCGACCGTAGCGGTTACGCGGTTCCAGACTGAAGCGCCTAGAACCGCACGGCCACCGCGGCCGGCCGAATCGAATCGTGCATTCACTGACAATGTGGTGAACTGTCTGGTACGGAGCCCCGCAGTCACAGGCAGCTTCTTCCACCTAAAGAGAGCATCCCTGCATCGCCCATGGCTGGTACGGATACTGTTGAGAGTAGGCCAGGTCTTGCGTGGTAGGCCGAATCCACTTGGAAGTTTAGCACCTGAGAAAATGTTACGCAGGTGCACATCTGTCACTGCTTCCCACCGACCTTTCCATTCTTCAAGAGGTTTGAAATCCACAGATAGCTACGGAACTATTGTCCAGCTTGGACATGTCTCGGAGGCAGAAATGGCAGAAACAGTCGAAAATATGGACTTTACCCACTCGAGCAGGAAAGCGTGGAGTCTTCTGAGAAAACTGGGAGGAAGTGCACCAACATGCAGAAAAAATTCTGAAGTAACACCAGACCAAATTGCTGCCTCATGTGAGTATACCCATCCCTTGACAGTTTCAGACACTGACTCTGGACTGAAGGACCTCAAACCTCTTAAGGCGCCTGGATTCGATCGTATCCATCCAGAATTCCTGATACATATGGGAATTTCTAAAATCATTGGGGGAAGTGGCAACAAAACGACTATTCACGTTGGTGTGTAGAATATATGAGTCTGGCGACATACCATCTGACTTTCGGAAAAGCATCATCCACACAATTCCGAAGACGGCAAGAGCTGACAAGTGCGAGAATTATCGCACAATCAGCTTAACAGCTCATTCATCGCAGCTGCTTACAAGAATAATATACAGAAGAATGGAAAAGAAAATTGAGAGTGCGCTAGGTGACAATCAGTTTGGCTTTAGGAAAAGTAAAGGCACGAGAGAGGCAATTCTGACGTTACGGCTAATAATGGAAGCAAGGCTAAAGAAAAATCAAGACACTTTCATAGGATTTGTCGACCTGGAAAAAGCGTTCGACAATATAAAATGGTGCAAGCTGTTCGAGATTCTGAAAAAAGTAGGGGTAAGCTATAGGGAGAGACGGGTAGTATACAATATGTACAACAACCAAGAGGGAATAGTAAGAGTGGACGATCAAGAACGAAGTGCTCGTATTAAGAAGGGTGTAAGACAAGGCTGTAGCCTTTCGCCTCTACTCTTCAATCTGTACGTCGAGGAAGCAATGATGGAAATAAAAGAAAGGTTCAGGAGTGGAATTAAAATACAAGGTGAAAGGATATCAATGATACGATTCGCTGATGACATTGCTATCCTGAGTGAAAGTGAAGAAGAATTAAATGATCTGCTGAACGGAATGAACAGTCTAATGAGTGCACAGTACGGTTTGAGAGTAAATCGGAGAAAGACGAAGGTAATGAGAAGTAGTAGAAATGAGAACAGCGAGAAACGTAACATCAGGATTGATGGTCACGAAGTCAATGAAGTTAAGGAATTCTGCTACCTAGGCAGTAAAATAACCAATGACGGACGGAGCAAGGAGGACATCAAAAGCAGACTCGCTCTGGCAAAAAAGGCATTTCTGGTCAAGAGAAGTCTACTAACATCAAATACCGGCCTTAATTTGAGGAAGAAATTTCTGAGGATGTACGTCTGGAGTACAGCATTGTATGGTAGTGAAACATGGACTGTGGGAAAACCGGAACAGAAGAGAATCGAAGCATTTGAGATGTGGTGCTATAGGCGAATGTTGAAAATTAGGTGGACTGATAAGGTAAGGAATGAGGAGGTTCTACGCAGAATCGGAGAGGAAGAGAATATGTGGAAAACACTGATAAGGAGAAGGGACAGGATGATAGGACATCTGCTAAGACATGAGGGAATGACTTCCGTGGTACTAGAGGGAGCTGTAGAGGGCAAAAACTGTAGAGGAAGACAGAGATTGGAATACGTCAAGCAAATAATTGAGGACGTAGGTTGCAAGTGCTAGTCTGAGATGAAAAGGTTAGCAAAGGAAAGGAATTCGTGGCGGGCTGCATCAAACCAGTCAGCTGACTGATGACAAAAAAAAAGGGACGAAAAGCTAAGAAATGGCTGGCAGAATTCTTCACAGACATCCTGCTGACTGGTCAACTTCCATTGGAGTTCAAAAAGGCGAAGATAATATCTGTTCTGAAACCTGGCAAACCCAGCAACAAGGTAGAAAGCTATCGCCCCATTGCCCTTCTTCGTCGGTAATGATCTGGACGTGGACGGGACGTCAAAAGTCAACATTCGTCGTTCGCAGTCTCTCGGTCGTGACACACAAACAATATTCGCCGTACGTTTCCTGTGACCGAACTCGCTGTGACGAGTCCCAAATTCCGCGAAGGACTGAGGGGTGCCTACAGAGGCTGCTTACGGTTGGCCTTCCCTCGTTTCGGGAGGAGAGGGGAGAAAAAAAGCTTTATTTGTGAATTTACCGAAAGTCTCGACCCCGAAGAGCCGCCGGACAAGACGGCAGACACCCCCGGCTGCAACTTATTCCCTCACCCCCGAGCGGGGGTGCGGAGGACAGGATGTTAGGACCGACAGGGAAAGGGGTGAATGTTTACATGCCGAAAAAAATATACGGCACTAAACTGAAATGGCACGTCAGGTTCTCCGGCAGACGTGACGCGGGCGGTCGCGAGGTGGCCCACGGCCTTCACTCCCTCCCTCCCACGCTGTGCCCGGCCGTCTATTATTATTTTTCTGTTTCGGCGGAGGAGTGGCAGAAAGCTTCCGTAAGGTAAACACGCACGTAAAAGTCGGGAGACCTGAGGGAGGCCGGAGCTAAGGGGTGCCCAGGCAGGAGGGAGGGGGGGGGGGACAGGGAGGGGGGCAAGGGGAGGGGAGGTGTCTTTGTTTACATGGAGGACAAAGGGCGGCGAGCACCCTGCCTAGGGCGGTAGGGCGCCGCTTCCTCTACCCTGGCAGCGCGCCGTCTAAAACGCCACCTAGCCTCATTCCGGACACGCTTGGCTACTTGTCTGTCGGTGTCGTATTAGTTGGAAAACTGATTTGATGCAGCTCTCTCTCGTAGTATGTTCTGTACAAGTCTCTTCGTCTACACATTAATTACTGCAACATCCATCCATTAAACCTACTTACTATATTCATATCGAGATCTATACAGGGTGGTCCATTCAAAGTGACCGAGCCAAATATCTCACGAAATAAGCGTCAAACGAAAAAACTACAGAGAACGAAACTTGTCTAGCTTGAAGGGGGAAACCAGATGGTGCTACGGTTGGCCCGCTAGATGGCGCTGCCATAGGTCAAACGGATATCAACTGCGTTTTTTAAAATAGGAACCCCCATTTTTTATTACATATTCGTGTAGTACGCAAAGAAATATGAATGTACTAGTTGGACCACTTTTTTCGCTTTGTGATAGATGGCGCTATAACAGTCACAAACATATGGCTCACAATGCGAAATTACACTATGTGATTAAAAGTATCCGGTCACTCCCAAAAACATACGTTTTTCATATTAGGTGCCTTGTGCTGCCACCTACTGCCAGGTACTCCATATCAGCGACCTCAGTAGTCATTAGACTTTTGAGAGAGCAGAATGGGGCGCTGCGAGGCACTAACGGACTTCGAAAGTGAATGTGTCTCACTTGTGTCATAAATCAGTACGCGATATTTACACATCCCTAAATATTCCTGGGTCCACTGTTTCTGATGTGATGGTGAACAGGAAACGTAAATGCCGACCTCGTCTGTTGACGGAGACCGCCGACAGTTGAAGAGGGTCGTAATGTGTAATAGGCAGACATCTATCCAGACCATCACACAGGAATTCCAAACTGCATCAGGATCCACTGCAAGTACTATGACAGTTAAGCGGGCGGCGAGGAGACTTGTATTTCGTGGTCGTGCAGCTGCTCATAAGCCACACACCACGCCGGTAAATGCGAAACGACGCCTCGCTTGGTGTAAGGAGCGTGAACATTGGCGACCTAACAGTGGAAAACGTTGTGTGGAGTGACGAATCACAGTACACAATGCGGCGGCCCGATGTCAGGGTGTGGGTATGGCGAATGCCAGGTGAACGTCATCTGCCAGCGTGTGTAGTGCCAACAGTAAAATCCGGAGGCGGTCATGTTATGGTGTGGTCGTGTTTTTCATGGAGGGGGCTTACACTCCTTGTTCTGCGTGGCACTATCACAGCACGGGCCTAGATTGATGTTTTAAGACCTTCTTGCTTCCCTATGTTGAATTCGGGAATGGCGATTGCATCTTTCAATACGATCGAGCACCTGTTCATAACGCACGGCCTGTGGTGGAGTGGTTACACGAGAATAACATCGCTGTAGTGGACTGACCGGTACAGATTCCTGACCTGAATCCTACAGAACACCTTTGGGATGTTTTGGAAAACCGACTTCGTGCCAGTCCTCATCGGCCGACATCGATACTTCTGCTCAGTGCAGCATTCCGTGAACAATGGGCTGCCATTCCCCAAGAAACCTTCCAGCGCCTGATTGAACGTATGCATGGTAGCTGTCATATAGGCTAAGGGTGGGCCAACACCATATTGAATTGCAGCATTACCAATGGAGGGCTCCACGTAAGTCATTTTCAGCCAGGTGTCGGGATACATCTCGTCACACAGTGTATCTGACACATCCATGTTAATTTTTAGCCGATGGCTGCGTTAAAGCGTATTAAGCCGGCTCCTCTTCAAGACAGCTACTGGAGGACTCACGCCAGCAACATTAACAAAAATGCAGATGGGTAGCGCTGGAGAAGCTGATAGGAACTGTGGCACCCACAGAGAGGGCGACGCTGGGAGCGGGTACTCCCCACAGTTGGCCAGCCTGGCCCGGACCACGTGACCCGGCCAGGGGAAGAACCGCGCCTCAAGTGGACAGGTCGCGGCCGCGCGCCCTCTGCTCGGGTTCCGCCGTGACGCGAGCCAAGCTGGACTGGGCTGCAGCAAACCCCAACCAATTGAGACGAGTATGAAGGCGGCGAATTTTTCCACAGCAGGAAATGCAGGCCACACGCTAACATTACGCATAGTTCCTTCCTAAGAAGCAGCTTAGGACTGCGGCCTACTCGCTCACAATTAGGATAAGAAAAGCATACAAAGCAGAAACAAATGTGCTGTAGGCGCTGCTTCATCTCAAGACATTCTACTGGAGTAATTGAAGAATAAAAAAAAAAAGGGAGTCGAGTTGTGGTGAACCCAGAGTCGTGATCTTTTGACACCGTGTGATGTATTTGTTCCATTTTTGTCGACCACTAATCCCTGTATCCGTCGAGATGCTCAGAATTGGCTCTGAGCACTATGGGATTTAACATCTGAGGCCATCAGTCCCCTACAACTTAGAACTACTTAAACCTAAACTAAGGACATCACACAGCCCGCCGGTGTGGCCAAGCGGTTCTAGGCGCGTCAGTCCGGAACCGCTTGTGTGATGTACTTAGGTTATATGGTTTAAGTAGTTCTAAGTTCTAGGGGAGTGATGACTTCAGATGTTAAGTCCCATAGTGCTCAGAGCCATTTGATCCATTTGTCATCACGTACATCCATGCCCGATGCGGGATTCGAACCTGCGACTATAGCGGTCGCGCGGTTCCAGACTGCAGTGCCTAGAACTGCTCGGCCACACCGGATGCTCAGAATTATTTGTGGTTAAGAGGTCAAGTGTGCTTTCGTAACCATTTACAATTTGAATGGCCTCGTGAACTAATTGTTCAAAATAATTTAAAAAAAGCATTTAGAACAATTACGGAAGTTGTTTTCTATCTAAAATAGGGTGAAAATGTATTTTTTGTCAACATACGGAAGGTAGATTGAAGTCACTGCCAACTATAATTGTATGACTAGCGTACCTATTTGTTCCCGGGTTCGATTCCCGGCGGGGTCAGAGATTTTCTCTGCCTCGTGATGGCTGGGTGTTGTGTGCTGTCCTTAGGTTAGTTAGGTTTAAGTAGTTCTAAGTTCTAGGGGACTGATGACCATAGATGTTAAGTCCCATAGTGCTCAGAGCCATTTGAACTATTTTATTTGTGATGAGACTCAAGTTTTGTTTGAAATGTTCAGCAATTTTTTCATCTGAGACCGGAGGTCGGTAAAAGGAGCCAGTTATTAATTTGTTCTGGTTGTCGAATATAACCTCTGCCCATACTAAGTCACAGGAACTATCTGCTTCAATGTCACTTGTGAGCTGAAACACACATTACATTGTTTTTCCTTAAGTTGTGCTTCTTGTTTCTGTTGTAGTGCAGATCATTACAATTACGGCTTCTCTGTGATCATGTAAATACCACAGCTAAACAATGTAGAATAACAACGTACGTTACAAGCATAGCATTCTGTATTACTTCATTTCCTTATTTATAACATTTTAAAATTGTACGTCGACTTTAGATGACATGTCAATCATAAATGTTCTTATCTCTATTTAGTGAACGCATTTTCAGTCATGTTTTGAACATTGTTCCGCTACACATTATTAACTAATGTTTCGCGTCAAGGGATATCGGATTTTAGAGAGTAAATTAATATGATGTCGTTCTTCATTTCAAACATTCACATTCCCACTTCTTCTTTCCTTATTGTCTTTTCGGCATGCAGTTCTAGTAATTAAAGAAGGCACAAATGCAGTCATCAAAAAGAAATGATTAGCGTACATTCGCATTCTCTTTACAACGTTTCTTTCTTGTTGCTCCCCTGCCGATGGACTGTTTCTATCGCAATCGGAAAGCGTGAAAGAAAGCTACCGTACATACAGAGGGATCTATATTTATACTTGGCACAACTAATTACATACTGACATAATCGTCGGTATTGCTTTCGTTTCCCAAAAGTTATAAATATTTCGATTCCGGAAAAGAAGCTCTGTATTTGGCCAAGTTGTCGAATAAGAAGGTTTCTTATGTGCAGGTTGTATCGAGTAAGATGTGGAGACGGCGGTTTGAAAGTGGACGGAAGAAGTACGAGGAAGGGCGTCCCCAACCTGAGGGATCGCTACTCAAGCTACCTGGCGAAGGGGCAACTGTGGCAAATGTCCAGCATTCACCCTAGCGCGCCTCCCTTCTCAATCACAATTGCCATTCGCCGCTCAGCTCACTTGGTAGTAATCAGAGGATCTGCGTAGTGAGCAGGAGTCTGGGTTCGAATCCCGGCCTCGGCACAGATTTTCATTCGTCACTTTAGTCTGCTTATACGTTATAGATGTTTGAGACTTGAGGTTTCTGGCGTTATATATACTGGCCATTAAAACTGCTGCACCACGAAATCTAACCGACAGGAAGAAGATGCTGTGATATGCAAATGATTAGCTTTTCGGATCATTCATGCAAGTTTGGCACCGGTGGCGACACCTACAACGTGCTGACATGAGGAAAGTTTCCAACCGATTTCTCATACACAAACAGCAGTTACCTGGTGAACGTTGATGTGATGCCTCGTGTAAGGAGGAGAAATGCGTACCACCACGTTTCCGACTTTGATAAAGGTCGGATTGTAGCGAATCGCGACTGCGGTTTATCGTATCGCGACATTGCTGCTCGCGTTGATTAAGATCCAATGACTGTTCGCAGAATATGGAATCGGTGGGTTCAGGAGAGTAATACGGAACGCCGTGCTGGATCCCAACGGCATTATATTACTAACACTCGCGATGACAGGCATCTTACCCGATTGTGCAGCCACGTCTCGATCCCTGAGTCAACAGATGGGGACGTTTGTAAGACAACAACCATCTGCACGAACAGTTCGACAACGTTTGCAGCAGCATGGACTATCAGCTCGCAGACCGTGGCTGCGGTTTCCCTTGACGCTGCATCACAGATAGGAGCGCCTGCGATGGTGTACTCGACGACGAACCTGGGTCCACGAATGGCAAAACGTCATTTTTTCGGATGAATCCAAGTTCTGTTTACAGCATCGTCATGGTCTCATCCGTGTTTGGCGACATCGCGGTGAACGCACATTGAAAGCATGTATTCGTCATCGCCATACTAGCGTATCGCCCAGCGTGATGGTACGGGGTGCCATTGGTTACACTTCTCGATCACCTCTTGTTCGTATTGACGGCACTTTGAACAGTGGACGTTGCATTTCAGATGTGTTACGACCCGTGGCTCTACCCTTCATTCGATCTCTGCGAAACCCTACATTTCAGCAGGATAATGCACGACCGCATGCTTCAGGTCCTGTACGGGCCTTTCTGGATACAGAAAATGTTCGACTGCTGCCCTGGCCAGCAGATTCTCCAGATCTCTCACCAACTGAAAACGTCTGGTCAATGGTGACCGAGCAACTGGCTCGTCACAATACGCCAGTCACTACTCTTGATGAACTTTGGTATCGTGTTGAAGCTGCATGGGCAGCTGTACCTGTACACGCCAACCAAGCTCTGTTTGATTCAATGCCCAGGCGTATCAAGGCCGTTATTACGGCCAGAGGTGGTTGTTCTGGGTACTGATTTCTCAGGATCTACGCCCGCAAGCTGCGTGAACATGTAATCAAATGTCAGTTGTAGTATAATGTATTTGTCTAATGAATACTCGTTTATCATCTGCATTTCTTCTTGGTGTAGCAATTGTAATGGCCAGTAGTGTAGCTTCCTCTGATAGATGTAGACCGCACTACACAGCGAGCGAGCTCCGGCCAAACGCCATCCGTACGCCGTGCAGTTTCTGCCGCTCGTGCTACTGCGTGGCCGCCGGAGCTGAATGGCGGCCCACCTCCGGCTGGTGGTGCTCGGTGTTTACGCACCTGCTGCCAAGCGGCGCCCCGCTAAGTGCCGGCCGGCCGCGGAATCCGGGTCACAACGCGTTTATTCCTGGACAGCGCCTGGCGCCCATCGATTTTTAATTTTTCCTCCCCCCGACCTCCCCCGTCCTCCCACCTGCCGGCCGCCTTTCTCTCGCCGTGTACTCCCAGCCTCTGTGGTGGGCGGGTGCGCGACGACAGGTGTGCGCCGCCAAAACACAGCCCTGGCTTCAACACTGCTGGCTGGCGGGTCACCGCCCGCTGGGCGAAGCAGCTGGCCGCGACACGACGCGGGACAGAACAGGACAAGACAGGACAGGACAGGACAGGACACGGGGCGGGACGGGACACGGGACAGCGTGGCCGCGCTCTGGGTGGCTCAGTTATCGCGGTCTGTAGCGCTCGGTACTCAGAGGAAACTACGTTACTGCTGCCCACCGTGGCACCGAACGCACTCAGGGTACAAAATGTTCAAATCTCTGTGAAATCTTATGGAACTTAACTGCTAAGGTCATCGGTCCCTAAGCTTATTACTTAACCTAAATTATCCTAAGGACAAACACACACACCCATGTCCGAGGGAGGACTCGAACCTCCGCTCAGCTAATCCCGCGCGGCTTTTCAGGGCACAATATGCTATAGCAGAGATGCAAAGGTGCTTAAAAAGTTGTCACTCTCAGATTGTAACAAAAGGTATGGCCAAACGTTCAGAAAACGTTTTTGACACATCTATGCTAATTCATTGCTTGACATTTTCTAAGCAACAACCGATACCTACCCAGAAACAACCGATACCTACCCAGAAACAACCGATACCTACCCAGAAACAACCGATACCTACCCAGAAACAACCTACCCAGAAACAACCTACCCAGAAACAACCGACAGCTGCCATCGAACAACCGACAGCGGCCATCGAACAACCGACTGCTGCCATCAAACAACCGACAGCTGCCATCGAACAACCGACAGCTGCCATCGAACAACCGACAGCTGCCATCGAACAACCGACAGCTGCCATCGAACAACCGACAGCTGCCATCGAACAACCGACAGCTGCCATCGAACAACCGACAGCTGCCATCGAACAACCGACAGCTGCCATCGAACAACCGACAGCTGCCATCGAACAACCGACAGCTGCCATCGAACAACCGACAGCTGCCATCGAACAACCGACAGCTGCCACTGAACAAATGACAGAAGACAGCTGCCACCGAACAACTGACTGCCACAACTGGACAACTGACAGCTGCCTTTGAACAATTGACAGCTGCCAGGAAACACCTCCTTTGTTGATGGACTACATTTTCTAAGGACTCTCCCAATGAATCTCAACCTGGCACCCGCCTTACCAACAATTAATTTTATATGCTCATTCCACTACTATCGAGAGCTCTGTTTATTCCAATCTGACGCGTCAAGAACACCGAGAATATTTTACCCAATAAGGATTCTGTAAAACATGGAGCTACAGAGATATGTTAAAGGAGTAACAGGGACGTGAAGATTTCGTTCTGGTGCCGAAACGCGACATTCTGTTTGGTGTAAAGGTTCCTGAACCAATACAATTAATGGGAGGTTAGGGTTTAACGTACTGTCGACGGCAAGGTCAACATAGTCGATGACGGACTGGGGAATGGAGGAGGATAGGGAAGTTAATCGGCCGTGTCATTTTCAAAAGGAACCGTTCCAACATTCGCTTTACATGATGCAAGGAAATAACACGAAACCTTTCTACACTACTGGCCATTAAAATTGCTACACCACGACGTACTACAGACGCGAAATTTAACCGACAGGAAGAAGTAGCTGTGATATGCAAATGATTAGCTTTTCGGAGTATTCACACAAGGCTTTCGCGGGTGACGTCACCTACAACGTGCTGACATGGGGAAAGTTTCCAGCCGATTTCTCATACACAAACAGCAGTTGACTGGCATTGCCTGGTGAAAAGTTTTGTGATGCCTCGTGTAAGGAAGAGAAATACGTACCATCACGCTTCCGACTTTCATGAAGATCGGATTGTAGCCTATCGCGATTGCGGTTTATCGTATCGCGACATTGCTGCTCGCATTGGTCAAGATCCAATGACTGTTAGCAGAATATGGTGGGTTCAGGAGGGTAATACGGAACGCCGTGCTGGATCCCAAAGGCCTCGTATCACTAGCAGTCGAGATGACAGGCATCTTATCCGCATGGCTGTCACGGATCGTGCAGCCACGTCTCGATCCCTGAGTCAACAGTAGGGGACGTTTTGCAAGACAACAACCATCTGTACACACAGTTCGACGACGTTTGCAGCAGCATGGACTATCAGCTCTGAGACCGTGGCTGCGGTTACCCTTGACGCTGCATCACTCAGGAGCGCCTGCGATGGTGTACTCAGCAACGAAACTGGGTGCACGAATGGCAAAACGTCATTTTTTCGGATGAATCGAGGTTATTTTTGCAGCATCACGATGGTCGCAACCGTGTTTGGCGACATCGCGTTGAACGCACATTGGAAGCGTGTATTCGTCATCGCCATACTGGCGTGTCACCCGGACTTGATGGTATGGGGTGCCATTGGTTACATGTCTCGGTCACCTCTTGTTCGCATTGACGACACTTTGGACAGTGGACGTTACATTTCAGATTTGTTACGACCCTTGGCTCTACCCTTCATTCGATCCCTGCGAAACCCAACATTTCAGCAAGATAACGCACGACCGCATGTCGCAGATCCTGTACGGGCGTTTCTGGATACAGAACATGTTCGACTGCTGCTCTGGCCAGCACATTCTCCAGATCTCTCACCAACTGAAAACGTCTGGTCAATGGTGGCCGAGAAACTGGCTCGTCACAATACGCCAATCACTTACTCCTGATGAACTGTGGTATCGTGTTGAAGCTGCATGGGCAACTGCACCTGTACACGCCATCCAAGATCTGTTTGACTCAATGGCCAGGTGTATCAAGGCCGTTATTACGGCCAGAGGTGGTTGTTGTGGGTACTGATTTATCAGGCTCTATGCACTCAAATTGCATGAAAATGTAAACACATGCTAGTTGTAGTGTAATATATTTGTCCAATGAATACCCGTTTATCATCTGCATTTCTTCTTGGTGTAGCAATTTTAATGACCAGTAATGTGTATGGCCAGACGGAGACAAACCGTCGCCGTGATACTGCGCCACATCAGACGACCAGAATAGCAGGTAACGTGAGCAGTGGAACAAGTGTGGCTGTGATCCCGCTACTTGCCGTGTCGCGGCTTGCTTGCCGCTCAGGAAGGCAGAGAGCTGCGATGGGCGGGACGGCTGGTTAACCCCGGCTGTGAGCCGGGGGACAGGAATGCAGCTCTCTTCCCCCCCCCCCCGGCTCCTCCCTCGCCCTCCCCTCCGCTCTACCCAAAGTTTTTTGGTGTGTCACAGACTGTGGAAGTGTGCCGCTGCCACCGCTAGCGTAATGAAAGACGTCGGGAAGAGCCAGTACACCCCTCACAGCAATCGCTGGCTGCTGTAGCTAAGGGGACGTTGAAACGTATCTAGGGGGTAGGCAGGTTTGCATTACTGTAGTAGTCGATACCAGTCTTGCGATTCTTCAACTTCTCCCGGCGTATTTAATGCCCACGGGTGTGTTGCCGGTCCATAGTGTCCAACTGGCACAATATTGTGCCAGTTGGACACTATGGACAACCAGTACACCCGTGGACTGTTCGAGATACGTCTTTATTACAGCAGTGAACACGAAATTACACTGTGTGATTAAAAGTATCTGGACACCACCAAAAACATACGTTTTTCATATTAGGTGCCTTCTGCCGTCACCTACTGCCAGGTACTGCATATCAGCGACCTTAGTAGTCATTAGACATCGTGAGAAAGCAGAATGGGACGCTCCATGGGACTCAAGGACTTCGAACGTGGTCAGGTGATTGGGTGTCACTTGTGTCATATGTCTGTACGCGAGATTTACACACTCGTAAACATCCCTAGGTCCACTGTTTACAATCTGATAGTGGAGTGGAAACCTAAAAGGACACGTACAGCACAACACCGTACAGGCCGACCTTTTCTATTGACAGAGACCGCCGACAGTTGAGGATGGTCGTAATGTGTGTGTGTGTGTTTTTGTTTTTTGGTCATCAGTCTAATGACTGGTTTGATGCGGCCCGCCACCAATTCCTTTCCTGTGCTAACCTCTTCATCTCAGAGTAGCACTTGCAACCTACGTCCTCAATTACTTGCTTGACGTATTCCAATCTCTGTCTTCCTCTACAGTTTTTGCCCTCTACAGCTCCCTCTAGTACCATAGAAGTCATTCCCTTATGTCTTAGCAGATGTCCTATCATCCTGTCCCTTCTCCTTTACAGTGTTTTCCACATATTCGTTTCCTCTCCGATTCTGCGTAGAACCTCCTCATTCCTTATCAGTCCACCTAATTTTCAACATTCGTCTGTAGCACCACATCTCAAATGCTTCGATTCTCTTCTGTTCCGGTTTTCCCACAGTCCATGTTTCACTACCATACAATGCTGTACTCCAGACGTACATCCTCAGAAATTTCTTCCTCAAATTAAGGCCGGTATTTGATACTAGTAGACTTCTCTTGGCCAGAAATGCCTTTTTTGCCATAGCGAGTCTGCTTTTGATGTCCTCCTTGCTCCGTC
Source organism: Schistocerca nitens (assembly GCF_023898315.1). NCBI lineage: Eukaryota > Metazoa > Arthropoda > Insecta > Orthoptera > Acrididae > Schistocerca > Schistocerca nitens. The sequence goes on from NC_064625.1 coordinate 144,869,524, forward strand.
CGTCATTGGTTATTTTACTGCCTAGGTAGCAGAATTCCTTAACTTCATTGACGTAGTGACCATCAATCCTGATGTTAAGTTTCTCGCTGTTCTCATTTCTACTGCTTCTCATTACCTTCGTCTTTCTCCGATTTATTCTCAAACCATACTGTGTACTCATTAGACTGTTCATTCCGTTCAGCAGATCATTTAATTCTTCTTCACTTTCACTCAGGATAGCAATGTCATCAGCGAATCGTATCATTGATATCCTTTCACCATGTATTTTAATTCCACTCCTGAACCTTTCTTTTATATCCATCATTGCTTCCTCGATGTACAGATTGAAGAGTAGGGGCGAAAGGCTACAGTCTTGTCTTACACCCTTCTTAATACGAGCACTTCGTTCTTGATCGTCCACTCTTACTATTCCCTCTTGGTTGTTGTACATATTGTATCTCTCGCTATAGCTTACCCCTACTTTTTTCAGAATCTCGAACAGCTTGCACCATTTTACATTGTCGAACGCTTTTTCCAGGTCGACAAATCCTATGAAAGTGTCTTGATTTTTCTATAGCCTTGCTGCCATTATTAGCCGTAACGTCAGAATTGCCTCTCTCGTCCCTTTACTTTTCCTAAAGCCAAACTGATCGTCACCTAGCGCATTCTCAATTTTCTTTTCCATTCTTCTGTATATTATTCTTGTAAGCAGCTTCGATGCATGAGCTGTTAAGCTGACTGTGCGATAATTCTCGCACTTGTCAGCTCTTGCCGTCTTCGGAATTGTGTGGATGATGCTTTTCCGAAAGTCAGATGGTATGTCGCTAGACTCATATATTCTACACACCAACGTGAATAGTCGTTTTGTTGCCACTTCCCCCAATATGGCGTCACCGGATCAAAATCGACGTCGTCTTTCCAGGTGTACTAATTCTTTCCGGGAGTGTATTTTCTCGTGACATCATCAAGCTTACTCCACTGCAGTGAAGACGGCAAAGCAGACAAGGGGAGAACGCTCGATTCGGTTTTTGTCGAGGCGCCGGGAATCGCAGCCGTTACGACGCGGTTTCTGAACGCATCGGCGCAACGCCGAGTGAAGCGCGCCCTGGGGACAGACAGCCCGCAGGCAGGGATACCCGAGCCGCTTCGGTGGGCGCGCACAGCACCCGCAGCCACGCGCCTCGGCCTGCCACTGCTACCTGCGGGCCCTCCAGGTGTCGGGTTCTGCTCTCTCCCGTCCCGTCCCGCACACCACGGTACAGCACAAAGCGCGCGCCCTGCAGACGAAGCGTGTGTCAGCCCGCACCTGGCACCACCAGCATATCACAGACAGCCTGCTCCACTCACTACCGCAGCGCATTCGTTTCACTGGTGGTACTAAAATCCGCCGCCTAATCACGCTCGTACAGCCACGCTTGCCTTCCGTACATTAGCCAAAAAAGTCGCAAATGCGAGGTGTCAATTTTAAGTTCTAAAAAATGTCGTTTGACTAGGGCCTCCCGTTGGGTAGACCGTTCGCCGGGTACAAGTCATTCGATTTGAAGACACTTCGGCGAGTTGCACGTCGATGGGGATGAAATGATGATGATTAGGACAACACAACACCCAGTCCCTGAGCGGAGAAAATGTCCGACCAACACGGGAATCGAACCCGGGCCCTTAGGATTGACTTTCTGTCGCGCTGACCACTCAGCTACCGGTGGAGGACATTTTTTGAGTTGACAAACCAGAATAATTCGAAAAATAAGCTTCAGACGAAAAAAAATGTGTAGAATCCAAAGTTGATTATTTTCGAGGGGGACATCTGTTGGCGCTGGAATTAGCCTGCCACCCCAGCCCCCTGAGGGTGGGGCGGGAGGCAACTTTAAAATTTCAAATGGGAATCCCCATTTTTTATTGCAAAATCAGATTCTACATAAAAAACTACGTACATTTTGTCTTAAATATTTGTTTTGATTCTTGGTACTTGGCGCTGTAATTTAAGAAAATCCACGTTCTCATTTTTGCGTGGAAAACGGTTACCATAAATAAAAAAATACTTATTTACTTCGTAAATTTAGATTCGCCGAAACTAAAACTCTCCCTCTCTCCCCATAGGGTGGGGTTTGAGAGAGAGGAATTAGAGTTTTACAAATGTTGACCCAAATATTAACATTTTCCGCAGACTCTGATAAGTTTAACTTCCTGGCAGGGGCAAGTGCTCTACCACCCGACCTACCCAAGCACGACCACCGAGCGAGGTGGCGCAGTGGTTAGCACACTGGACTCGCATTCGGGAGGACGACGGTTCAATCCCGTCTCCGGCCATCCTGATTTAGGTTTTCCGTGATTTCCCTAAATCGTTTCAGACAAATGCCGGGATGGTTCCTTTGAAAGGGCACGGCCGATTTCCTTCCCAATCCTTCCCTAACCCGAGCTAGCGCTCCGTCTCTAATGACCTCGTTGTCGACGGGACGTTGAGCACTAACCACCACCACCACCACCACCACCACCACCAAGCACGACTCACGCCCCGTCCTCACAGCTTTACTTCTGCCAGTACCTCGTCTCCTACCTTCCACACTTTACAGAAGCTCTCCTGCCAATCTGCCAGGAAGTTTCATATCAGCGCACACTCGGCTGCAGAGTGAAAATCTCATTCTCGGATAACTTTAGTTTGTTTCGTGGTCAACATTTGGTCTAATATTTGACCGACAGATGCAATACAGGCATTTCAACACTTTCAAAGCTGGCCTAGTCGTCTGTTGTAAGTGCGACTGTGAAGTGCAAACGCGAATAACAAGCACAGCTAAATGAAACCTAACAGAACTCATGTACTGAGGGAGAGGCCGCGTCAAGGAATTGCAGAGAACGGCTGCAAAAAGTTGTATGAAATCAGCGGGAGTAGTCAGTGCGTTTCAAAGTACTACCGGCATTCCAGCTAGCACGATCGATGTGCATAGGGACCTACAAAGCATGGTGAAGAGCGATCGACCAGCTCATCATAAGTCCTCTCCAGTCAGTGCCAAGCTACGCTACTGTACACGCGATTGATGGAAACGTCTGTGTTTGATCACGCTGCATCCTGTGGCAATGCGATTGAAGGGTTCGAGTTTGGCGAATGTCTGCTGAAGGTTCTTCCATCGCGTTTGATTGATTTGGTGGAGGGGACCAGACAGCGAGGTCATCGGTCCCATCGCATTAGGGAGGAATGGGGAATGAAGTCAGCAGTGGCCTTTCAAACGAGCCACCCCGGCGTTCACCTAAAGCGATTTAGGGAAATCCCGGAAAATCTAAATCTGGATAGCCGGACGCAGGTTTAAACCATCGTTCTCCCGAATGCGAGTCCAGTGTGCTAACCAATGCGCCACCTAGCTCGGTGCGTGTAGTTATAAAGGCGAAGTACAGAGGTAAATGTGTTGTGGTACGGGTTGCTCTACCTGGTTATGCTGTGATTTCCAATCAATGCGCTCAAGAAAACGCGAAACGACAAAGTATCTGGTAGCTAAAATAGTATGGCTCTGAGCACTATGGGACTCAACATCTGAGGTCATCAGTCCCCTAGAACTTAGAACTACTTAAACCTAACTAACCTAAGGACATCACACACATCCATGCCCGAGGCAGGATTCGAACCTGCGACCGTAGCAGTCACGCGGTTCCGGACTGAAGCGCCTAGAACCGCACGGCCACGTCGGCCGGCGGTTCAAATGGCTCTGAGCACTATGGGACTCAACATCTGAGGTCATCAGTCCCCTAGAACTTAGAACTACTTAAACCTAACTAACCTAAGGACATCACACACATCCATGCCCGAGGCAGGATTCGAACCTGCGACCGTAGCAGTCGCGCGGTTCCGGACTGCGCGCCTAGAACCGCTAGACCACTGCGGCCGGCCGGCCGGCGGTAAAATAGTACTAAATTTCCCTAGTAGTTAGTTGGTTATTATGAAGTTCTTATTTTAGGTTTCATTCTTTCTAGTATCAGAGGAGCTTTCCATGTTCTTTTATGCTATTTGATAACTGACTTCCGCTACTTAGCGAAAAACTGTTGTCTGTGAACGCAGGGTCATCCAAATCTGTTTGTCGATCAGAACATGACTTGATTGTATGAGCATGTTCATACCGTATATCTTTCTATGTTTTCTTGCCTTATGTGAGCTTTTGTCTATTAATTTGTAGAGATGGCACACGATGATGCTGCGAAACCGTTGGTGCTTGTAAATAAAGTACTTACAGCTGAAACGGCCTTATCCGAAATGACATATCCAGGCTGTCGCTGCACTGACTACAATATCTTCTGCAGATATTTTGATACTGGCGTACATGTACATCAGAATCTAGAGATGGACTACCGATATACATGTCGGGCCTGGGGGTCTAGCAGTGAAGCAGGTGCCTATAAAAACCGAGAGGTCCCAGGACCCACTGCAGGTCAGACAATGGAGTTTTCAGTCGCCAGAAACAACATGTGGCTCGGACCCCACGTTAAGCTGTAGATTCCCCTGTTGGATAACTGGAGTAGGTTAGAGATACGCAATTCGTCGAAATGGCGTCCAATGGAAACACATGGACCAGTGCATTGAGGCACGCGCGGTAATAATCATGTATAGCACTCCGTCTTCAGGCCACGAGTGGCCTACCAGGCCATCCGACCGCCGTGTCATCCTCAGTGGAGGATGCGGATAGGAGGGGCGTGGGGTCAGCACACTGCTCTCCCGGTCGTTATGATGGTATTCTTGACCGAAGCCGCTACTATTCGGTCGAGTAGCTCCTCAATTGGCGTCACGAGGCTGAGTGCAGCCCGAAAAGTTGTAACCTCCCCACAAAATTCTCTCTCATTTAATCTCCCCACAAAATTCTTTCACATTTGACCTCCGCACAAAATTCATTCACATTTAGTGTAACCTCAAAACAGAAAAATTCCTAAACTTCTCAACAGTAAAAATTATAATTATGTCGTTCACATGCCCGCATCTCGTGGTCGTGCGGTAGCGTTCTCGCTTCCCACGCCCGGGTTCCCGGGTTCGATTCCCGGCGGGGTCAGGGATTTTCTCTGCCTCGTGATGGCTGGGTGTTGTGTGCTGTCCTTAGGTTAGTTAGGTTTAAGTAGTTCTAAGTTCTAGGGGACTTATGACCACAGCAGTTGAGTCCCATAGTGCTCAGAGCCATTTGAACCATTTTTGTCGTTCACATTCAGTGTAACGTCCCAACAAAAAATAAATTTAGTAACCTGGTAATAATACAATGTAACTAACCTCTCAATTAAATTGTCGCTCACTTATAACTTTTCAATAATTGACTGTGAATTGAAACTGGTAAATTTTGGACGTCAACAGTACTGCGTCATGGCCCTGAAAGATCATTCTGAATAAAAAAAAAAAGAAAAATTCTTACCTCAATGAAGTCGTCGGATAACGCATATACAGGGTGAGTCACCTAACATTACCGCTGGATGTATTTCGTAAACCACATCAAATACAGTACGCCAGAGATTGCAATTGTGTGCAGCAAATGATGGCCACCACATTGAACATTTATTGGCCTGACATGTCGGGACACACTCCATTCCACTCCGTAATTGAAAACGGAAACCACGTGTGTACGTGTACCTCACCCCCTCATGGTAATGTACATGTGCGTCAGTGAAAAAGACCAATAAAAAGGTGTTAGCATGTGGACGTTATGTGCTGTTCCAGTCTCTTCTGTACCTAAGGTCCATCACCGTTCCCTTTGGATCCCTACGTAATTAGGTGCTCTCCGATACACACGATCGAACAGCGGAGGAGTGGTACTCAAGCGTCAACTTTAGGTTACAATATCTCCGGATGTAATTAACATTTTACAATGCAACAAACGGCACTGATTACGTATTTGTTTATACGTTCAGATGTGCTAACAAAACTAACGGAGTTCCTTTTAAAGAAACGTAGGTTTGTGTTAAAAACCTACTTCTGTGCATTTTTGTATGGTTTGTATTAACCAATTACACTAGCCCCTCTCCTCACGTTCGGTCTGTGGAATCGATTAGTCAGTATTTGATGTGGTTTACGAAGTATATCCAGCGGTAACGTTAGGTGATTCACCCTGTATATCTGCTCTTACAATAAATTTTTCTGGCACAGCCCTGTGCAATGCTTGCCGATAGATTTGTCATTTATGAAAGGAAACAACTGATTTTTCTTTTGCAATAATCGGGATGATCATGGATTGGAGAAATTAATAAATTCTTTAAATTGAAATGAATGGTTGTTAAAAGTTACTTTTTATGAGAAAGATTATTATTAGGAGATTTTTGAAACATTTACATGGGACTTGAGATAACAGTACTAGATATGCGCGAGGCTGCTTTTTACCTTATACAATAATACTCAGGCTCCGGCATCGCTGCACCGCGACCGGCCGAGCCAACACGATACACCAGACCAGACCAGAGCAGGCTGCTCGCTAGCAACAACTTACTGCTACAGCTACACAGTTCCTACTGCAGTCAACACAGCTCTCTGGTCAGAGATTCTCTTGTACCTTGCATATCGCAGGCAGCGCATGAGCAATACATCGAAATTACATCTGCTCGGACCTCTTACAAAGTGGTAACAGCGCACGGCGGCGCGGATGGTCACCCATCCAAGTGCCGACCACGCCCGGCAGCGCTTAACTTCGGTGATCCCACGGGAACCGGTGTAGCCACTGCGGCAAGGATGAGGATGAGGAAGAGGAAGAGATGAAAAAGGCGGAGGAGCATAAAAAAGGAGGACAATAAAAAAGAGGAGGAGGAGGAGGAGAAGGGGGAGGAGGAGAAGGAGGATAATAAAGGAGAGGAGGAGGAGGAGGATAAAAAAGAAGAGGATAGAGATAATTTTGTAAGAAACCTCAGAACATACTCGTACGGCTTTCTCCTCTACTCCTGCTGCAATTTCTTTTCCTCCCACTCCTATTCATAACCGCCACCATCACCACCACCGCCACCCTCCATACTAGACTGACCTCGAAGCAAGCTGTCGCAGTTGAACTCTGAGGACGGCAACGAGTGGTAGCTGCTGGAAGCGCACAGCAAACCAGCTTGACGTCCTCTCCCGTGGCGGAGTGGTGCGATGCTGGTGGTCAGGTAGGCTCGGTGGGCTCGCTTCGTCACCGCCGGACGATGCCGCCTGCGAGGTTCCTGCAGAACTACTGTGCCACGTGTACAGTAAGGACGCCCACGCACCGGCGCCGTGATGCGTTTCGCAGGCAGCGCGGGGTCTGGGACCTCTGGCGGCGCGCCGTGCGGCGATCCCCGTGGGAAGACAATCACACGCACATGCGTGCCTGCCGCTTTTTGCGCCCGCCTCGCTGCTCGGCTCGCCTGCCGCTGTACTGTGCTGTGCTGTGCTCACCGCTCCTCACACGTGTGGCCATGACACGCGTCACCCGCGAACACCTTCTGCTTCCACTGCTGCTCCTCCAGTCACGACGCATCCCCAGCTAGCGGTCGGCATGTCGCCCTTTCAAGCTCGTCTCTCTCTCTCTCTCTCTCTCTCTCTCTCTCTCTCTCTCTCTCTCGCACACCCACACGCGCGCGTGGCCACACACACACACACACACACACACACACAGAGCTTCCTTGCGAGTGTGTATCCTGCTCGAAGGGAACGTCTATTTTCGCTATTACCCCACGCGCTGTCACCTGTAGCAAATGTATTCTTATAGCACTTTTCCTTTGCGATTCCTATTCTCGCGAAATTAATACACGCATGGCGTCCTGGAGAACACCTTTGCCAGCCAAGGCAGAGGAAAGGAAAAAGAGAAGGAGGAGGATGATGAGGAAGAGGAAGAGATGAAAAAGGCGGAGGAGCATAAAAAAGGAGGACAATAAAAAAGAGGAGGAGGAGGAGGAGGAGGAGATGGGGGAGGAGGAGAAGGAGGATAAAAAAGAAGAGGAGGTTAAAGAAGAGGAAGAGGAGGTTAAAGAAGAGGAAGAGGAGGATAAAGAAGAGGAAGAGGAGGATAAAGAAGAGGAGGATAAAAAAGAGGAGGATAAAAAAGAGGAGGAGGAGCATAAAAAAGAGGTGGAGGAGGATAAAAAGAGGTGGAGGAGGATAAAAAAAGAGGTGGAGGAAGAGGATAAAAGAGAGGACGACAAAAAAGAGGAGGAGGATAAAAAAGAGGATAAAAAAAGAGGAGGAGGAGGATAAAAAAGAGGTGGAGGAGCATAAAAAAGAGGAGGAGGAAGATAAAAAAGAGGAGGAGGAAGATAAAAAAGAGCAGGAGGAAGATAAAAAGAGGAGGAGGATAAAAAGGTTGACAAGGAAAAGTAGAAAAATGATGATGAGCAGGAGGAGGAGGAGTCGGGAGAGGAAGAGGTGGAGGAGGAGAAAGAAGAGGATGAGGAGGAAGAGTAGAAAAAAGAGGAGAAAAAAGGAGGAAGAGGAGGAAGAAAAAGGATGTGTAATGACAAGGAGAAGAAGAAAAATAATAATGAGGAGGAGGAAGAGGAGAAGAAGGGGAGGGGGAGGGAGGCAAGAGAAAAAGAGGAGGAGAATGAGCAAAAGAACAGGAGGTTTAGGAGGACGATGCAGAAAAAGGGGGAGAAGTGGAGGAAGAAGAAAAAAGATGAGGCAGTAGAAGATGATAAAAGAAGAGGAGAAGAAGGCGAAGTAGAAAAAGGAGGAGCAGTAAAGGAGAAGAAGGAAAAAAGAAGTAAGAGGAGCACAAGAAAAAGTAGAAGAAAGAAGAGAGGGGAGAAGGAGAAATAAAAGGAGAAGAAAATTGAGCATGAGCACGATGTGGTGGAGGAGGCATGTGAGGAAAGAGCGGATGGGGACGGTTGGACAGAGACATGGATCCCATCTCTTTGGTGTACCTTAACTACAGAGCCCCATCAGCAGTTCAGGGCGTAACCAGCAACATACGGAACAGCCGGTGTAATTTCACGATGACGTGACTACTTTGCAACAATGCTATGGTGCGTTAATCGAACCTCTCTTTGTTGCCGATCTGCGTGTGGTACCTCGCGAAATAATCAATTGCCTCTTTTCACTGGGACCGGTGTCGGAACATGCTGCCACGATCTGGAAGTGTACGTGTTTGACACGAACATATCAGTGGCCATCGCGTAAGAGGAGGTGCGTGCTGACGTCACTGGCAGGTGCGTGTGCGCGCACGCGAACGGAACCATACGCGGCTAGCCGTCGTGTGCGTAAGCAGAGAAGCTGCTGCCGTGGGTGCAGCGGAGCTAAGCCGAGCCACGCGTGGTCATATACGGTGCAACTCAACACCTGTGGCTGTTCTCGTGGCAGCTTGAACAGGGTGCACCCGACTACTGAAGAAACGTCGCTCGTTAGTGAAACACGCAACGAGTGTCTAACGTGTGGTGTGAAAAAATGTACTGTCCGGTAGGCAAAAAAGAAAGTATCAAAGAAAAGTTTCACAACAGTAGTCGCGCTAACTGAAATAAATTTATCGCTGTTTTGGTTTTGAGCTTCGGTAAAATTACGCTGAATCCATCGAGAACATATTTTTCATAGCGAAATGTCCGTACCAAAGCTAAACATATTACATATTTCTACCAAACCGCCAACTCTGGATTTTGTAAAAAATCGAACTTCCATGTGTTAAATGCCAGTTCTCGAAGAATCGTATAATTTTGCAGATACATTCAGTGATGCGTGAGGATGTTGACTGCAAAATGTGTTGCAAATGGAGCAAGTACACAGTAAAGAAGTGATAAATTAAAAAGTCATGCCTGGTGCAAAGGTTTTAGTGCATGGACAACAAAAATGCGTTTAACGAGAAATATCTGTCATGGCATTATTCTATGGTGGGGTGGTACTGAGAAAAATTTCTAAAAATGTTTGGAATTACATGCAAGTTAGTTCGCAGTTGCTAAAGCCTACCATTCTCAATACTACACAACCGGCCATTAAAATTGCTACACCAAGAAGAAATGCAGATGATAAATGGGTATTCATTGGACAAATATATTATACTAGAACTGACATGTGATTGCATTTTGACGCAATTTGGGTGCACAGATCCTGAGAAATCAGTACCCAGAACAGCCACCTCTGGCCGTAATAAAGGCTTTGATACGCCAGGGCATTGAGACAAACATAGCTTGGATGGAGTGTATAGGTACAGCTGCCCGTGCAGCTTCAACACGATACCGCAGTTCATCAAGAGTACTGACTGGCCTATTGTCACGAGACACTGCTCGGTCACCATTGCCCAGACAATTTCAATTGGTGAGCGATCTGGAGAATGTGTTGGACAGGGCAGCAGTGGAAGATTTTGTGTTTCCAGAAAGGCCCGTACAGGACCTGCAACATGCGGTCGTGCATTATCCTGCTGGAATGTAGGGTTTCGCAGGGATCGAATGAAGGGTAGAGCCACGGGTCGTAACAAATCTGAAATGTAACGTCCACTGGTCAAAGTGCCGTCATTCCGAACGATAGGTGACCGAGACGTGTAACCAGTGGCACCCCATACCATCACGCCGGGTAATACGCCAGTATGGCGATGACGAACACACGCTTCCAATGTGCGTCCACCGCGATGTCGCCAAACATGGATGCGACCATCATGATGCTGTAAACAGTACCTGGATTCATCCGAAAAAATGACTTTTTGCCATTCGTGCAACCAGGTACGTCGTTAAGCACACCATCGCAGACGCTCCTGTCTGTGATGCAGCGTCAAGGGTAACCGCAGCCACGGTCTCCTAGATGATAGTCCATGCTGCTGCAAACGCCGTCGAGCTGTTCGTGCAGATGGTTGTCGTCTTGCAAAACGTCCCAATCTGTTGACTCAGGTATCGAGACGTGGCTGCACAATCCGTTACAGCCATGCGGATAAGATGCCTGTCATCTCGACTGCTAGTGATACGACGCCGTTGGGATCGAGCACGGCGTTCCGTATTACCCTCCTAAACCCACCGATTCCATATTCTGCTAACAGTGATTGGATCTCGACCAACGCAAGCAGCCATGTCGCGATACGATAAACCGCAATCGCGATAGGCTACAATCCGACCTTTATCAAAGTCGGAGACGTGATTGTACGCATTTTTGTGTATGAGAAATGGGTTGGAAACTTTCCTCATGTCAGCACGTTGTAGGTGTCACCACCGGCGCCAACCTTGTGTGAATGCTCTGAAAAGCCCATCATTTGCATATCACAGCATCTCCTTCCTGTTGGTTAAATTTCGCGTCTGCAGCACGTCATCTTCGTGGTGGAGCAATTTTAATGGCCAGTAGTGAAGGTGAATGTTGTGGTGATAATTTGCGCGCCTTCACTTATGCTGCTTGACGAGATGTTCAAAAATGGTTCAAATTGCTCTGAGCGCTATGGGACTTAACTTCTGTGGTCATCAGTCCCCTAGAACTTAGACCTACTTAAACCTAAATAACCTAAGGAAATCACACACATCCATGCCCGAGGCAGGATTCGAACCTGCGACCGTAGCAGTCCCGCGGTTCCGGACTGCGCGCCTAGAACCACTAGAGCACCGCGGCCGTCTGACGAGATGTAATACAAAGTTTATGGCTATGGAAACGCAGAAACCACGACACAGTATCATGTCTAAACTCGTAGGCGTTCAAAAAAGGATCCACTCGTGTCGAAGAGGATGAAGAGTCGAATGCTTCGAATGGCTCTGAGCACTATGGGACTTAACATCTGAGGTCATCAGTCCCCTAGAACTTAGAACTACTTAAACCTAACTAACCTAAGGACATCATACACATCCATGCCCGAGGCAGGATTCGAACCTGTGACCGTAGCAGCAGCGCGGTTCCCGACTGAAGCGCCTAGAACCGCTCGGCCACAATGGCCGTCAAGGATGAAGACATGTGCTGTAGCGAAAACAGTGTGGTCAGCTCAGAGGGAGCTGCCGGTTTACAGATCGAGACATTCGACGTGTATCGATATAGCTACTTCTGTCGGTCGCAGCGTAAAAAGTGTTAGGTAGAACGATTAGTGTGAGCTTTGCCCCTCCAGCACAAAGAGAGGCGACTGCAAAGCAGAGACGCGGTGCGGCGGACAAACTCGACGTGGAACGACTTCGCGCTCGGAGACAGGCGGGCCTGCAGGAAGATGGCGTCATAGGGCAAAGTGCCGACGGGCGCAGGAATGTAAATAGAACGCACGCGTTTATAGCGCGAATGTGCGCCGTGTCGCGTCGCCGTGTTTGTTTCGGTAAATAAACACGCCGGAGCAAGTGTCCCTGCAACTAGGGGGAGTGGGGGAGGGAGAAAAAGAAACGAAAGGTCGCCTACGACCGGACACAGACTTCCTGACTGCCGGCGGGCGAATGGCGCGTGCGGCCGGCAGTAAAACTACTGTAAAACTGCAGGATGTTGTCTGCTAACTTCCGTCCCGCGGCCGGCAAGTAGCTGCGTCACAGAGGACCTGTCAGGCTCTGGGTCGGGCGAGCAGGTTAAAAAGGCTGTGCGGCCGCTTTCTACGTCTCCATCGAAATATACTCTGCTCAGGCAAAACCACTGGGACATCCGCCCAGCGCGCCACTGAATACTTCATGGTGCAGTTATTGATACGTGACGCAGTGAAACTCCGTCCGCACAGGCCTTGGAAGGCCCAACGGTACCGACCGGCCGCCGGGTCATCCTCTCAGCCCAGGTGTGTCACTGGATGCGGATACGGAGGCGCATGTGGTCAGCATCTACATCTACATTTATACTCCGCAAGCCGCCCAACGGTGTGTGGCGGAAGCACTTGTAAGATGGCAAGAACTATGCCCATTACGTGAAGTCATTAAAGATCACCTAACTCACGTTGAGCAAACAGCAGGGCTGAACAAAAAGGACTGACAAGGCACAATGCATCTTGTAGAAGGCATAGTACGGACGTGTTGGAATAATTAATGTCGGGTGATGGTTTTAAAGTAATTCACACGACATGAGAACTTGGTGGAAACGGGTCGATTTAGTTTATCCCAGGGAAGTATTCGAGTTGACCGTAGCCAATGGAGAGGCGTTTACAGACGTTAAAGTAACCTCTGGCGTGCCACAGGGGAGTGTTATGGGACCATTGCTTTTCACAGTATATAAAATGACCTAGTAGATAGTGTCGGAAGTTCCATGCGGCTTTTCGCGGATGATGCTGTAGTATACAGAGAAGTTGCAGCTTTAGAAAATTGTAGCGAAATGCAGGAAGATCTGCAGCGGATAGGCACTTGGTGCAGGGAGTGGCTACTGACCCTTAACATAAACAAATGTAATGTATTGCGAATACATAGAAAGCAGGATCCTTTATTGTATGGTTATATGATAGCGGAACAAACACTGGTAACAGTTACTTCTGTAAAATATCTGGGAGTATGCGTGCGGAACGATTTGAAGTGGAATGATCATATAAAATGGGAGAGTCCTTAGAAAATGTAGTCCATCAACAAAGGAGGTGGCTTACAAAACACTCGTTCGATCTATACTTGAGTATTGCTCATCAGCCGGCCGAAGTGGCCGCGCGGTTCTGGCGCTGCAGTCTGGAACCGCGAGACCGCTACGGTCGCAGGTTCGAATCTTGCCTCGGGCATGGATGTGTGTGATGTCCTTAGGTTAGTTAGGTTTAACTAGTTCTAAGTTCTAGGGGACTAATGACCTCAGCAGTTGAGTCCCATAGTGCTCAGAGCCATTTGAACCATATTGCTCATCAGTGTGGGATCCGTACCAGATCGGGTTGACGGAGGAGATAGAGAAGATCCAAAGAACAGCGGCGCGTTTCGTCACAGGGTTATTTGGTAACCGTGATAGCGTTACGGAGATGTTTAATAAACTCAAGTGGCAGACTCTGCAAGAGAGGCGCTCTGCATCGCGGTGTAGCTTGCTCGCCAGGTTTCGAGAAGGTGCGTTTCTGGATGAGGTATCGAATATATTGCTTCCCCCTACTTATACCTCCCAAGGAGGTCACGAATGTAAAATTAGAGAGATTAGAGCGCGCAGGGAGGCTTTCAGACAGTCGTTCTTCCCGCGAACCATACGCGAATGGAACAGGAAAGAGACGTAATGACAGTGGCACGTAAATTGCCCTCCGCCACACACCCTTGGGTGGCTTGCGGAGTATAAATGTAGATGTAGATGTAGCCACCGGGGGAGCGGTGAAGGGAAGCGACAATAGGCAGCTTAGCGCGGCCCAAGCTATGAGAAAGCGGTAACGGTGCGCGGCCTCCAGCCGCCTTAAGATGAGTGACAGTGAGTGGGTGGTTGGCCCCGACTCCATGCTGGTGTACCGGGAAACAGACGGAGAACTTGTACGCCTGTTGATAAATGTCCGTCGTCCCGTTTTCAGGGAAACTTGCGAGAAAGCCGCGCAAAGCTACGGTGGAGCAGTCAACAGAGGTCGAAATATGCGTGTTCGTGACTATAGCAACTTCACGCTGAATTCACAGTCCGCAGAGTCTGACGTAAATCAGGTGAAGAGCGACAGAATGAAATACGCCGGCCTCCGATGGGAACGTAGGACTGAGGAATTTGAAGTACTCTCCTGGGAGTCAGAATTCCGGAAAAATTGGTGTTTTGTGGAGATGCTAGCCTTGATGGATGGCCTGGGAGGAGCCAAATAGCAGAAGTTGAGAGGAAGGGAAATTTTGTGGGAATTTGTTCACTTCCCAGAGCAGGCATTGGTCGGCGCTGGGAAGCGACGCATAATTAACGCGACTTGCGCAGCAATTGGCGTAAGTGATTTTGCTGGAGGGGAACCTGAGGAGAAGAGCGGACTGTGAGAAGTTTCAGTAGAGGTCTTCCGTTCCCAGTTTGCCTAGAGTGTGGACGTGGCGTTCTTTACTCAGCTTGCCTGAGAAAGAGTGAGCACCTAGAAAATGGAATGATTGAGCTTTGTTGATGGACTACATTTTCTAAGGACTCTCCCAATGAATCTCAACCTGGCACCCGCCTTACCAACAATTAATTTTATATGATCATTCCACTTCAAATCGTTCCGCACGCATACTCCCAGATATTTTACAGAAGTAACTGTTACCAGTGTTTGTTCCGCTATCATATAACCATACAATAAAGAATCCTGCTTTCTATGTATTCGCAATACATTACATTTGTCTATGTTAAGGGTCAGTAGCCACTCCCTGCACCAAGTGCCTATCCGCTGCAGATCTTCCTGCATTTCACTACAATTTTCTAATGCTGAAACTTCTCTGTATACTACAGCATCATCCGCGAACAGCCGCATGGAACTTCCGACACTATCTACTATGTCATATATATATATATATGTGTGTGTGTGTGTGTGTGTGTGTGTGTGTGTGTGTGTGTGTGTGTGTGTGTGTGTGGAATGATAATTAAATGGACACCCTAGCTGCAAACAGGCACTGATATATTTATTTGGGAACATGTTGAAAATGTGTGCCCCGACTGGGACTCTAACCAGGAATCTCCTGCTTACATGGCAGACACTTTATCCATCGGGGCCACCGAGGGCACAGAGGATAATGCCCCGGCAGGGACTTATCCCTTGCACGCTCCCCGTGAGACCCACATTCCCAACATGTCCACACCACTCCATTCGTAGTGCGCCTAATAGATGTTTGCCCATCATATCACTACTCGTGGCAGATTAATCTACCAAATCCCGTAAGAGTTTGGGCATAGCGTGTGCGTTCGCACAAGAAGGTCAATGGCCGGGAAGCCATATTTTAACTATATAGGAAGGTAGTATCTGTTCCCGAAAGAACAGTTACCGTTGATAACTACGCAGCTTTCGTTAGAATGAAATGATAATTAAGTGGACACCCTAGCTGCAAACAGGCGTTGATATACATTTTATTTTCAATATGTCCCCAATGAAGTATATCAACGTCTGTTTGCAGCTAGGGTGTCCACTTAATTATCATTTCATTCTAACGAAAGCTGCATAGTTATCAACGGTAACTGTTCTTTCGGGAACAGACACTACCATTATATATATATATATATATATATATATATATATATATATATATATTGAACTGTAACACGCAGGTTGTGATACAAAATTCAATATGGTAACTCCCAAGCACCTCACATCGAATGCTAACCAAAGTTCCTGTTGTCTTCGATACTGCGTGTTACGTCAAAATGATGTGCGTGCGTAGAATCTTGTGACGCGATTGTTATCCGCGGCCGTTTCACGACCCCTAGCAATTTCCCGGTCCAGACGAAACTTTCCCACATTGCTCAGAC
Source organism: Schistocerca nitens (assembly GCF_023898315.1). Taxonomy (NCBI): domain Eukaryota; kingdom Metazoa; phylum Arthropoda; class Insecta; order Orthoptera; family Acrididae; genus Schistocerca; species Schistocerca nitens. The sequence goes on from NC_064625.1 coordinate 144,885,650, forward strand.
GTCTAATACAGTCTGCACAGAATCTGACGAACAGTCCGACAAAAATCAGAGCTACAGGTTCGTGCGCGCTAGCAGCAAGACACTGTGAGTGAGTGGCAGAGGGTACTTACGACTGTGGCGTTGGGCGAATGCAGGAGCTCGTGCTTCTCCAGCTGGTCCCTGGTGGCGAAGGTGACGCTGCACTGGGGGCAGGGGTAGGCGCCGCCGGGCGTCGGCGTCGGGGGCGAGATGGCGCCGGGGGCGGCGGGGGCCGCGCTCCTGGGGTGCTCCGCCTCCACGTGCTCGCGCAGCGCCTGGAAGCCCGGGTAGGCCTTGCGGCACTGCGGGCACTCGATGTGGAAGAAGTCGGCGGGGGCGGCGCCGGAGGCGGGCAGCGGGGGCGACGTCGCGTCCGCGGGGGCCGCGGAGGCGGAGGGCGCCGCGGCTGACGCGGAGGTGGCGGCCAACAGCTCCGACTCCTTCGCCGTCGGGGCCGCCGGTAAGGGGACTGTAGAGAGACAGAAAGAACGACAGGTGTTAGCTAGCGGCTAGCGCGTGGTAACGCCTCCAGGGGCAGCAGGTGCGTCCTGGACCAAGACAAGGCACACATCTGCAGTGTATTACAAAATAGTGCAAGATCGTAATTGCATCTTATCTAACAGCTTCCTGGGCAACAATTTTCCGATGTTTCAGTGCCGTTGTAACAACCCACGCATCACTTATCTGGTTTTGGCGTGTGTTCACTCCAGCTAATTGACTAACAGATCAACAGACACTACAAAAATGCCGCAATATCGGATAACGCAAAGAAAGTATTAAGGCCCTGTGACTCCTGATCGAACTGCGGCGGCAGTGTTGACATTAATTGATTCAGAATTGATCACTTTTAATTAAAAATGGGCGCACATTGATGTTATATTCAGCTCTTCAACACCAGATGCAAATGTTGAACATAAAATTAACTAAGAAAGTGACTTGGGATTTCAACTACTTGATTGAAACCAGATGCAGTCGATTAGCACAAATTTATTTCAACTCACGACCTTCAGTCATCACATTACATGACTCTCCTAACAGGCAGTGGTAATCAATTGCGTTTGCATGGAGTAAAGCGCGATAAATCAAAAGTAATTCCTATGGACTGACCCAGGCGTAATGCCAAGTGCGAGAAGAATTCTGCAATACACGGCCCATGAAATCCTCGTGGAAACTTTGCCGACGAGATCCAACTAATTAATCAGTGGCCGGAGCGGTCGCAATATCACCGAATACAGCGTGGCGGAGCGGCGTCGTTGTGTGGACGTCGGCCGCCCTAGTGGTGCTGCAAGGCTGCGCTCGTCTATTCACTCCTAGCTATCTTGCTCAGTACATAGCTGAACCAAAACTTTCTATCTCCATCGTTCCATTTGCTAAGTCCTAAACTGCAGAGATGCTCTCTCTCTCTCAGGCAAGCTGAGTAAAGAACGCCACGTCCGCACTCTAGGCAAGCTGGGAATGAAAGACTACCACAGAGACTTCTTCCAGTCCGCTCTTCACCTCGGTTTCCCCTACAGCAAAATCACTTACGCCAATTGCTGCGCAAGTCGCGTTAATTATGCGTCGCTTCCCAGCGCCGACCAATGCCTGCTCTGGGAAGTGAACAAATTCCCACAAAATTCCCCTTCCTCTCAACTTCTGCTATTTGGCTCCTCCCAGGCCATCCATCAAGGCTAGCATCTACGCAGAACACCAATTTTTCCGGAATTCTGACTCCCAGGAGAGTACTTCAAATTCCTCGGTCCTACGTTCCCATCGGAGGCTGGTGTATTTCATTCTGTCGCTCTTCACCTGATTTACTTCATACTCTGCGGACCGTGAATTCAGCGTGAAGTTGCTATAGTCACGAACACGCATATTTTGACCTCTGTTGACCGCTTCCACCATAGCTTTGCGCGGCTTACTCACATGTTTCCCTGAAAACGGGATGACTGACATTTATCAACAGGCATACAAGTTCTCCGTCTGCTTCCCGGTACACCAGCATGGGGTCAACCACCCCCTCACTGTCACTCATCTTAAGGCAGCTGCAGGCCACACCCCGTTACCGCTTTCTCAGAGCTTGAGCCGCCCTAAGCTGCCTATTGTCGCTTCCGTTCGCCGCTCTCCAGCCAGCCATGTTCAACTCTGTATACTTCCCTGGGATAAACTAGCCTCCAGTAAATCATCACGTTTCGACAAAGTTTTCATGTCGTGTGAATTACTTTAAAACCATCACCCGACAATTATTCCAATACGTCCATACTATTCCCTCTACAAGATGCATTGTGCCTTGTCAGTCATTTTTTGTTCAGCCCTGCTGTTCGCTCAACGTCCGTTAGGTGATCTTTAATGACTTCATGTAAGGGGCATAGTTCTTGCCATCTTACACCGTCAGCCAGTGCAACACAAGCCCTTCGCGGGCGACAATGGTCACAGGACAAAAAGGTTCTCTGGCTCGCTGCTCATACACATCTCAACTAAAATGTGTGTTTCTTCCCTTAAAAGATAGCAGCACTAGCTAGCTACGTTTCTTGTGCAACTTTTCTGTAGGCAACGTATGTGTTGTTGCACCAGTACTGCTTATCTGACTCGTCTTTTAGTCGAGGCAGGATAGTAGTGGTCCAACTTTCATCTGCTCATCTGTTATTGTAATCATTTCAATGTTGGTGAGGAGTTTTTGTTGATGTTTCAATTTTTTCAGACCAAGGGTTCACAAACTTTCACTTCAGTATTAAATCCTAACTAATAAAACAGAAATCATAACGAAATTAGAAAAAAATAGCAAAAAATGTCGAAAGAGACGCCGTGTTATTAATAGTTTTTCGCGGAGGACTTATTTCCTGAAGAACAGTTTGGGAAGCAGTGCTTCAGACTTAGGTACACAACAAGAAATTCCCAGTTATTCATTTTGGTAAGAAAGGATTTCACACAGGCGTTAACATTGTTTCGTGTTCTGGGGTGACGTCGGCAAGAGCAAATTTAGGATGAAGTTTTGTTTATTTTGTTACCTACCCGTACTTACTCCTTTAAACAGAATCATTTCCCATTCAGATGACACACGTTTCCTGGGCCTAAAAGGCACCATGGCCCAAAACTACATCTCCAGGTTTGAAAAGTGCACATTTGTCCCAGTAAACAAAAAAGAGCTTCTTGAGTGGATACCAATGAACGAAAATCATGTTGACGCGGTAGGAGACGCATTCTTAGAACAGCTAGAGGAAAAGAAGGAGTGGCTATTTGACGTCCTCAAGTGACGGTAATGGAAGGATGTTGTGCAAAATAAATCTGCTCCAAAAGTCTAAAAAGAAACCTATTTTCTGTTCCTGAACTGGGCAGCTTTGTCTAATCAGTTTTGATACGATTTAAATTCTTTACACTTTTAAAATGATTGGCATCATAAACTATTTTTCTAGTTCATTTTATCTCTTTAAATTTTTGTTATTTAACCCAGTTTTTTCCTAAACAAAAGATTCAGTGAACTTTAAGAACACTCTGTTAAATATATAATCGTTTTTGGTCGGTTTAATTTGGGTTCAGTCCATTATTTAGTTTACTGTGAGCAGATTTGAACATTCGGGACGACGTCAGCCCAGGTAAAGGCGACAATGCCCCAATTTTTTCAAAAATTATTGCGCACATAAACAGTTTGTAAAATGTGATAACGCCATATTAATTTAATCACACCTGAGTGATATACGTGTTAAAAACTATAGGTCTACTAGCTCCTACTCAGATAATCAGAACCTAACATGTCAAGACGTAATAATGAGCCAACAATACCGCAGCTTATTGCACGAATTAATTGTCGACATTTACAGCGCTTCGGGAATGAGTTTTAAGTCTGTAGCGGAGTGCGAACTGATTTGAAACTGCCTGGCAAATTAAAGTGCCACAGAGTTTCATTTAAACTGCTGTCCTATTCATTAAGAAGTAATAACACAACAAGACAAGTATTCTTGTAAGGAACCGTGTAGGCCTGTATATCTCACGGCGCCCAAAATACCCGGGGTGTAATCCGGCAAATGCTGACTCCACCTTGGGATCAGGAGCTTGGGACAGCGGGTGGTCGATGAACTGTAGTAATACTGTACCAACAACCATTACTCTGATATTGTTTCATTAGGTAACCAGATTCGACGTTCCAATCGCGTCATCTTCTGGGCTGTGGTTCGAATGACACCAGTATCTCTCGTTCATGTACGACACAGTTGCTGTCACATGTGTGAAGAACACACATGATCATGAAGTTGAGATAGTTACGGAATCAGATACCGACATTGGCGGCTTTTCTTATACATGCAGGAGTGGTAATCGGTGCCAATCGTGCGACAAGTCTGAAGAAGGCGTAACTGAAATGTCGAAACTGGCTGCCTAATAAAACGGCTGTTGGTACACTATTATTGCATATTCATCGAGGGTTCAATAATATCAGCACTTAGCGACTTTCAACAAATTAAAACATTATTTCATACTTTTTCTACAATTTTTCATTAGTCTATTGCTGACTAATCCGGGACTAATAAAAGCAGCATAATTCCGATTCTGTAAGTTTAAACATAAAGAAGGAGCTGTAGGTATACGACATTCAAAATCGGTAGCGATTAATAAACGAGGCAAGTACACCTGCGTAAGATGGCTGTCATGAGAAAAAGAATAAGTAGTTTATTATTCTGCTCAACAAGAGATTGAATACAAGAGAATAATAGCAGTAGCCCTGGCAGTATGGCTATGATGTAGGAAAAAAATTAAATGATCGAGTGGCATTGTTGGCCGGGAGGCCCCATAAGGACACGTTCGACCGCCAAGTCTTATTTCAGCCGACGTCTCATTGGACGGCTTGCGTGCCGGTGATGAGGATGAAATGAAGGGCTCATTTCAATAGTGGTACAAGTCCATTGTTGTTCATTCTGAGACACACAGTCCTAAAGTTAAATGAGCGCTGAAAAATCTGCAGCTGAGATACCAGAAATAGTCAAGCATATGGCTTCTTGCTAGAGATTAACCTTTCTTTCTGTCTGTTTCGACCACTAACTTCGGAAGCATTATAGACAGAAAAGTGGAGGTAATCGAATGAAATGATAATGAGAATACCACAACACCCAGTCCACTAGCGGAGAAAATCCGGAAGTTGGCCGGGAATCGAACCCGGGCGCGCTGCATGGTAGGCAAGCACGTTACAACTTTTTTTAATCTCATTTTGTTCGTTATTGTTCGATCTATTTGTTCGGGACGGACGTCCCATGCCGCTTTTTCAAGTTCATCCTTAAGGGGGGTAGGACGTCAAACTGGCCGACTTGGAGCAGGAGAGGCACCACAGGACATTCTAATTTCCTCTGTCTGTACTTTTACAAAATGCATAACACTTTGTCAGCATGACCAGGAAGGATTCAGAATTCACACTCTTAGGAGTAGAAGTTGTAAAACATAACGAAATAATTCTTTTTACATGTGAAATTTCATCATTTTTTTCAGTTACTGTTGGCTGCATTTGTTGCTATAGGTACATTTTTCTTCTTTGATGAATTCTGCAAAGCATACAAACCATACTTACAAGTGTATGAAACTCTAGAATTTTCCAAATCTATTAAAACCTGTGGTAAAAATTGAGGTAATTAACTACAAAATTTGTGTTTTTTCTAAACAAGAAGTTTAAAACACAACAGCTCATTCGTTTTTCCATAAATTAAATAAATTCTAGAGTTTCATACACCTGTAAGTATGGTATGTATGCTGTGCAAAATTCATCGAAGAATCTCTCTAATTTATGAAGAAAAGTGTACCTATAGCAACAAATGCAGCCATTAGTATGTGGAAAAATGATGAAATTTCACACATAAAAAAAATTATGTTTTCGAACTTCCACTGTAATGTGTGTGAATCCCGAATCCTTCCTGGTGATGCTGACAAAGTTTTTTGAATTTATTTAGTAAAACTATAGACAATGGAAATTAAAATGTCCTGTGATGCCTCTTCTGCTCCAAGTCAGCCCGTTTGACGTCCTACCCCCCTTAAGCTATTAACTCAGTTTTTTTTTGTTTTTTTTTATTTTTTTTATTACGGAAGACAGCTAACCCTCTGACCGAATACGCTGAGCTACCGTACCGGCTGAAACCCCGTTAAGCAGCCGATCTATGAAGAAGGAGAGAGCTCGCACGACGAAACGAAGAGGCTGGCATGGAACAGGGAGTAGCGTAATAATTGCTGCTAATCAATTTTCGGACCGGGACCTGAGAAGAGACGGGCTGAAGAGACATCGGCGAGTGTACTTACAGTGGGTGAACGGCTCGAGGTCCAGCATGGGAGGCGCCGAAGCTGGTACCACAGGCAGTACTGTGCTCCGCTGTGACTGTGGCTGTGGCTACGAGACCGCGGTGTTGCAGGTGTGGGTGGGGGGGCTAGGACTGGAGGGGGAGGGGCTGTAGGCGGGGGCTAGGGGGGGGGGATGAAAGCGAGAGAGAGAGAGAGAGAGAGAGAGAGAGAGGCGGCGTCTGGTCTCCCCAGCGCCTACCTGCCGAACGGCGGAGCACAAAAAGCGACCTGTCCTCTTCTCCACGGCCCCCCCCCCCCCCCCCGCCCTAGCTAGGGTGGGTGGGCCTCAGGGTCTCTCTCTACCTGCACAGAGAGGCCGATGGCGCGGGACCGCAGTACTGTGTGTGTGTCCTGTTGCTGTCCTACCCTGCCCTCTTACAGAGGACTGCTCTGGTATGCGCCCTCACGTCTACCGAAGCTCCTGAGCGTATTCTCTACGTGACCTGCTGGACCGTACTTCAGACCACCATTATTAGACACCCCCCCTCCCTCTCTCCCTCTCTCTCTCTCTCTCTCTCTCTCTCTCTCTCTCTCTCTCTATATATATATATATATATATATCGTGAGTCACCTAACGTTACCGATGGATATATGTCGTAAACCACATCAAATACTGACGAACCGATTCCACAGACCGAACGTGAGGGGAGGGGCTAGTGTAATTGTTTAATACAAACCTTACAAAAATCCACGGAAGTAGGTTTTTTAACACAAACCTACGTTTTTTTTAAAAGGAACCCCGTTAGTTTTGTTAGCACATCTGAACATATAAACAAATACGTAATCAGTGCCGTTTGTTGCATTGTTAAATGTTAATTACATCCGCAGATATTGTAACCTAAAGTTGACCCTTGAGTACCACTCCTCCGCTGTTCGATCGTGTGTATCGGAGAGCACCGAATTACGTAGGGATCCAAAGCGCTACACGCCGCAGTACATCTGGTGTAATGTCGCCGCAGGCTGCCACAATACGTTGTTTCATATCCTCTGGGGTTGTAGGCACATCACGGTACACATTCTCTTTTAACGTACCCCACAGAAAGAAGTCCAGAGGTGTAAGATCAGGAGAACGGGCTGGCCAATTTATGCGTCCTCCACGCCCGATGAAACGCATAAATTGGCCAGCCCGTTCTCCTGATCTTACACCTCTGGTACGTTAAAAGAGAATGTGTACCGTGATGTGCCTACAACCCCAGAGGATATGAAACAACGTATTGTGGCAGCCTGCGGCGACATTACATCAGATGTACTGTGGCGTGTAGCGCTTTGGATCCCTACGTAATTCGGTGCTCTCCGATACACACGATCGAACAGCGGAGGAGTGGTACTCAAGGGTCAACTTTAGGTTACAATATCTGCGGATGTAATTAACATTTAACAATGCAACAAACGGCACTGATTACGTATTTGTTTATATGTTCAGATGTGCTAACAAAACTAACGGGGTTCCTTTTAAAAAAAACGTAGGTTTGTGTTAAAAAACCTACTTCCGTGGATTTTTGTAAGGTTTGTATTAAACAATTACACTAGCCCCTCCCCTCACGTTCGGTCTGTGGAATCGGTTCGTCAGTATTTGATGTGGTTTACGAAATATATCCATCGGTAACGTTAGGTGACTCACCCTGTATATATATACGACTAGCCATTAAAATGTTTGTTCACTAAAGTACGAGCAGCCCTTAGCGGCTCGCCATCTTTCTTACAACTATTCATGACGTCGCCTTTCCGGCTTAGATCTTTTTTAATATGTGACTTGTAAGTTTTGCATCTTTTTTCAGTCAGTACAAACTTTAATTTTATTAATGTATTATATACGAATATGTTTTTGAACAGTTAGTCGAATTCTGAAGACGACGCTCATAGTAGCGTCGAAACCTGGTCAATTTTGACTTAATATTTGTGACCGAGGGCTTATTTGTTCCAATATAAGAAACTCTGAAAGTTTTTTTTATTTTATTTTATTTTATTTTTTTACACACATTCGATACGCGAACCATGTGTGACCCGGCAGACGTCAACACGGTAATCGAATTCTTGCCATACCCGTCCCAACATGGCATCGTCGACTGTGGTAGTGGCTTCCCGTATTCTCTACCGGAGCTCTGCTACATCACGTCGCAGAGTCGGTACATACACCAGATCTTTAATGTGTCCCCACCAAAAAAAGTCACGCGGAGTGAGAACTGGTGAACGGGGATGCCATTTCACGAACTCCAACACACAAAGAAGCTCGCTCCGCACCTGAACTCGCCATGTTTGCGACTAGCGATAGCTATCGGCAAATTAACAAACTACGTTGTGGCGGTATACACGAAAAAAAAAAAAAACAAAAGAACTTTGAGGGTTTGCTTTCAAAGTTATATACGTATACTATGTTATTAATTTCGTCTATTACTGCAGATACACGTCTGGGACATGTTTTATTAGATTCACCAGACTATAGCAACAAAATAAATGGATATGGATATATATTCATCTTGAAACTAAAACTGTTCCAAGAAAAAAAGCGTTTTATTCTATAGTACTGCGACTGTCCAAAGGAGACGCGAAGGAACAACCGCAGCTAAACCGAGGCCAGCTCATGTACTCATGGCTATGGATCGTTGAAAATTCCCGACGGAAGGAGTAACTAGTGAGCTACAAAGTGCTACCGAAAGCTAGCTCGTATGTGAAAATTGGGAAAGTTGTTAATTGACTAGTTCAACATAGTCATCCGGAATAATAGGTATACCAGCAATGAGAATCATACTAATGGGAAGTTCCTGTTCACAAATCCAATGAAATATGACGTCACCGGTGACGTACGCGAACAGACATCGGTGCGGCCGGCCGCGGTGGTCCAGCGGTTCTAGGCGCTCAGTCCGGAACAGCGCGACCGCTACGGTCGCAGGTTCGAATCCTGCTTCGGGCATGGATGTGTGTGATGTCCTTAGGTTAGTTAGGGGACTGATGACCACAGATGTTAAGTCCCATAGTGGTCAGAGCCATTTGAACCATTTGAAAAAAAAAATGGTTCAAATGGCTGTGAGCCCTATGGGACTCAACTGCTGAGGTCGTAAGTCCCCTAGAACTTAGAACTACTTAAACCTAACTAACCTAAGGACATCACACACATCCATGCCCGAAGCAGGATTCGAACCTGCGACCGTAGCGGTCGCGCGGTTCCGGACTGTAGCGCCTAGAACCGCTCGGCCACTCCGGCCGGCGAAACCATTTGAACATCGGTGCGAATATACAAGGGGGGAGGGGGGGGGCGTTATACCTTGTTTTCCGACTAAACCCACAAGGTCGTCCGCAAAGTGCATAGTGAGTAGAACAGGAAAGGTACACACGTTCCACAGTTACTGCCACTGGTAATGTCGCCTGTTTACCAGGAGACTGTGATGGAGCCGCGCCATAGATGAGACACATTTGCACGAACACAAGCGATGATTTGCCATCCTGGCGGACACGTGAGACGTTCCCACGGCTGAGTACTGAGGGGCCGGCATCTGGCCGACAGAGGTGCCGTGTGGACAAAAGCGGGGGTGGGGGCAGAGCGGGGGTGGAGGGTGGGCTAGTAGACGACACCCCTCACGGACACTGTGGGCGGTCTTACTGCCGGGACCCGACACGAAACCGCGGCACCGTAACGCTTCATCTGTACAGTGACTTTATGTCTAAATAGCAACCAGAATGCAGTATTTAACTTCTTTTTCGAAACTTATCTTTATTTTGTAATTAGCCAATCGTAAAAACGAACTGTAACATCAAGAAAACAGACAACTTTAAATACTTGGGTCTCCCTCTCTAGTCGTGTGACTAGGGCCTTCTGTCCTGTAGACCGTTCGCCAGGTGCAAGTGTTTCGATTTGGCGCCACTTGCGCGTCGAAATACTTGGGTGAAAACATAGACATAAAAAGTGAAAAAGAAGCAATTAAATACGTAACTGAAAATATGAGAAGAGCTTGAATAACAGTAGGACACCAGCACAAAAAAAAAACTATTTTCTTAAACATGTTAAATTAAGGCATTAAAATGAAGTTGTAAAATAATAAGTCATCTATGGGCCGGAAACACTGCTTTGATCTGTATGCAACAAAATGGCATTAGAAGATCTCTAAAAGATGTAAACAAAAATCCGCCGAAAAATATTTGGTCCAACCAAGAACAAAGAGCCGGCCAGAGTGGCCGAGCGCTTCTAGGCGCTACAGTCTGGAACCGCGCGACCGCTACGGTCGCTGGTTCGAATCCTGCCACGGGCATGGATGTGTGTGATGTCATTAGGTTAGTTAGGTTTAAGTAGTTCTAAGTTCTAAGGGTCTGATGACCTCAGAAGTCCCATAGTGCTCAAAGCCATTTGAAACATTTTTGAAGAACAAAGATGACAATTCACTTTCGACGCCAAGAAAGTAAATACAGTCTTTCCGCCCAGATGGGATCAGCAAAAGACGTGTTACACACAGTCGACATCTAGAGAGAAGAAAGATTAACAAAGACAATCCAACAGCTGAAGGATGTGTGTGGCGAAGTAAGACAGAAAGGGGCTTTGAAGAAATGCAGATTGAACAGGAGGCCTTACTCAACAAATTCAGATTAGGAGCCAACATGTTCAAAAGTTATTCAGGAAATGAACTAGCATAAAATTGTCAGATGAAGAGGAAAGATCTCATTCTGAGAAAGTGAAAGAGGTCTCCAGATGTGTCAAGGTAATGATAAATAAATAGCCATCTCGAGGTCTTCCTTACACAGGCTGAAACGCGATTAAAAAAAATTGGACAAAAGCTTGTAGGTCTTGCGCTATGAAGGTTCCGTACAAACTCATGCACCAGGTGATCAAAAGTCAGTATAAATTTGAAAACTGAATAAATCACGGAATAATGTAGATAGAGAGGAACAAATGGACACACTTGCTTGGAATGACATGGGGTTTCATTAGAACCAGAAAAACAAAATTTCAAAAAATGTCCGACAGATGGCGCTTCATCTGATCAGAATAGCAATTAGCGTAAGAAAGTAAGACAAAGCAAAGATTATGTTCTTTAAAGGAAATGCTCAATATGTCCACCACCATTCCTCAACAATAGCTGTAGTCGAGGAATAATGTTGTGAACAGCACTGTAAAGCATGTCCGGAGTTATGGTGAGGCATTGGCGTCGGATGTTGTCTTTCAGCATCCCTAGAGATGTCGGTCGATCACGATACACTTGCGACTTCAGGTAACCACAAAGCCAAAAATCGCACGGCCTGACGTCTGGGAACCTGGGAGGCCAAGCATGACGAAAGTGGCGACTGAGCACACGATCATCACCAAACGACGCGCGCAAGAGGTCTTTCACACGTATAGAAATATGGGTAGGTTCTAATAAAACCCCATGTCATTCCAAGCATGTGTGTCAATGTTTACTTCTCTATCTACATTATTCCGTGATTTATTCACTTTTCAGCGGCCGCGGTGGCCGAGCGGTTCTAGGCGCTTCAGTCCGGAACCGCGCGCCTGCTACGGTTGCAGGTTCGAATCCTGCCTCGGGCATGGATGTATGTGATGTCCTTAGGTTAGTTAGGTTTAAATAGTTTCTAAGTCTAGGGGACTGTGACCTAAGATATTGAGTCCCATTGTGCTTAGAGCCATTTTTTTATTCAGTTTTCAAATTTATACTTTCTTGATCACCCGGTATATAGGCAGTTCATCTATAGGCTTTCATGAGAAATTTGCGAGCATCAAACTAGGCTTACGTATTTTCTCCGTCTATGTAACTGCTTACGATGCAGTATGTATGCAATGGTGCATTCGTTCTAATCTGTAACCAACTTTCGTAAGTGCTTTATGTGAAAACTGTTACGCGTTTTTAAATAAAACAGACGTTATCAACATTAACATGTTTATTCTTAATTTTTACATATTATTGCAGCCCTTTGCTACTACAGGGCTCCGAAGTGCAGCGTGTAACATGGCGGAGTGTAACGGTGCGCGAGAAAGAGAAACAGCGCGTCGTAATCGAGTTTCTAACGGCGGAGAACGCCCCTCCAATTGAAATCCATCTCTCTTCCTGCGTGACAAGGTCAGACCACACACGAGCGTGGCGACATTTGCAATAATGTGACGCCTCGGGTTGACTGTCATCCATCATCCTCCATACACTCCCAGTTGACCCCATCCGATTTTCATCTGTTTCCAAAACTTCAAGAACACCTTCGAGGACTTATCTTTGACGGAGTGGTGCAAGCAGAGGTGAGGTTCTGGCTCCGACAATGAAGTCAAACATTCTATAGTGACGGTATTAACAAACTGGTCTCTCAGTGGGAGAAATGTGTTCGTCGGTGGAGTGACTATGTTGAGAAATAAATATGCAGACATGAAGAACAGAAATGCAGAATGTTAATGAAGTTTGTTCTATTTAAAAAGTTTTAAGAGTTTTCACATAAAAATCGAGGCTTTACATTCCAGCACAATCTTGTGCAAGTCTTATACAATTGTAGTATTAATGAAACTAAGACTGCTTTCAAATTGTTAAAAAGATGTAAATAGTTTCGCGGCTGCATCCGTCAATTTAATGTTCGCACTAATCAGAGTTCACTTGTATATGTAAGGCAGTATTGTTCAAATTGGGAAAAGAAGTTAATTTCATGAAGCTTCAGTGAAAACTGATAATTGTGTGTTCTCCTAGTTAGTGGAATCTCGTATCATGCCCAGTGCACTTAAAACGTAAAAAAAAAAAAAAAAAAAAAAAAACTGCTGGGAAACGGTATCAGTCAACACTGTCAGTTTGTGAATAACATGCAAATATTTTTTATTATTTTTTTGTACTTCACAACTATCAGCCTCTTTCTAATACACTCCTGGAAATGGAAAAAAGAACACATTGACACCGGTGTGTCAGACCCACCATACTTGCTCCGGACACTGCGAGAGGGCTGTACAAGCAATGATCACACGCACGGCGCAGCGGACACACCAGGAACCGCGGTGTTGGCCGTCGAATGGCGCTAGCTGCGCAGCATTTGTGCACCGCCGCCATCAGTGTCAGCCAGTTTGCCGTGGCATACGGAGCTCCATCGCAGTCTTTAACACTGGTAGCATGCCGCGACAGCGTGGACGTGAACCGTATGTGCAGTTGACGGACTTTGAGCGAGGGCGTATAGTGGGCATGCGGGAGGCCGGGTGGACGTACCGCCGAATTGCTCAACACGTGGGGCGTGAGGTCTCCACAGTACTTCGATGTTGTCGCCAGTGGTCGGCGGAAGGTGCACGTGCCCGTCGACCTGGGACCGGACCGCAGCGACGCACGGATGCACGCCAAGACCGTAGGATCCTACGCAGTGCCGTAGGGGACCGCACCGCCACTTCCCAGCAAATTAGGGACACTGTTGCTCCTGGGGTATCGGCGAGGACCATTCGCAACCGTCTCCATGAAGCTGGGCTACGGTCCCGCACACCGTTAGGCCGTCTTCCGCTCACGCCCCAACATCGTGCAGCCCGCCTCCAGTGGTGTCGCGACAGGCGTGAATGGAGGGACGAATGGAGACGTGTCGTCTTCAGCGATGAGAGTCGCTTCTGCCTTGGTGCCAATGATGGTCGTATGCGTGTTTGGCGCCGTGCAGGTGAGCACCACAATCAGGACTGCATACGACCGAGGCACACAGGGCCAACACCCGGCATCATGGTGTGGGGAGCGATCTCCTACACTGGCCGTACACCACTGGTGATCGTCGAGGGGACACCGAATAGTGCACGGTACATCCAAACCGTCATCGAACCCATCGTTCTACCATTCCTAGACCGGCAAGGGAACTTGCTGTTCCAACAGGACAATGCACGTCCGCATGTATCCCGTGCCATCCAACGTGCTCTAGAAGGTGTAAGTCAACTACCCTGACCAGCAAGATCTCCGGATCTGTCCCCCATTGAGCATGTTTGGGACTGGATGAAGCGTCGTCTCTCGCGGTCTGCACGTCCAGCACGAACGCTGGTCCAACTGAGGCGCCAGGTGGAAATGGCATGGCAAGCCGTTCCACAGGACTACATCCAGCATCTCTACGATCGTCTCCATGGGAGAATAGCAGCCTGCATTGCTGCGAAAGGTGGATATACGCCGTACTAGTGCCGACATTGTGCATGCTCTGTTGCCTGTGTCTATGTGCCTGTGGTTCTGTCAGTGTGATCATGTGATGTATCTGACCCCAGGAATGTGTCAATAAAGTTTCCCCTTCCTGGGACAATGAATTAACGGTGTTCTTATTTCAATTTCCAGGAGTGTATGATTGAATTTTCTCATGTTGATAAATGCAGTAATACTTGGTAAAAACTTTCTAAAGCCAAGATAATATAAATATCTCTTTATTCGCCGGCCGCGGTGGTCGTGCGGTTCTAGGCGCTCCAGTCCGGAGCCGCGCTCTGCTACGGTCGCAGGTTAGAATCCTGCCTCGGGCATGGATGTGTGTGATGTCCTTAGGTTAGTTAGGTTTAAGTAGTTCTAAGTTCTAGGGGACTGATGACCACAGCAGTTCAGTCCCATAGTGCTCAGAACCATTTGAACCATTTATCTCTTTATTTACAACTGCTGGTATCGTCAGACTCTGCTGTGTCATCTTCACGTATTCAAGAAGTTTTGTTATGAAACACAAAAATCTAGATTTTTGGTGTTAAATGTTTTGTGACAAACCCATATATAACATGCTGCATTTTTGCCACTAATATAACGACTTGGCATGAAGTGCCAACTCAAAATAAACACGTTTTCTTATAAATCGCGGTTTATTTATGGGAGCTCGGCTGTAAAAGGTTTCCACCCTGGCTAATATGTGACACGCATAATCATTCTAAACGATTTTTTTTTTTAAATTATTGGACTAGTAGCATATGAAGTGTTATAATAAGAACGCACGTTTGCCACCATTGCAAGGTATTCTTCAAAATTGTCAAAACAGAACCTAATGCCTGGAGTTTCCATCCAGTGCGCTGTGGAGATAAATTGCAAACCGAGGTTTTTGCCATTGCAGGATACAAATAAGTTTTGATGGCTGTCCGCATGCAGTGGCTGCGTGTAATTGCGTGATGATTCACCTGAGGAGAAGCGTTCCGTGAACAGATAATGGCTGAGTAGGCAGCCAATAGCAGGCCGGCGATCGCACCTGACCACCAGATAGTAGAGTGGGGAGTGGTGGGGGGTGCGCAGCGCAGCTCACCTGTTGATCGCTGCTCTCACCTGGGCGTGCCGAGCCAGCTGACCAATGGGAGGCCGCGAAACCGCTCTCCCCACTCCTAGCCGGTGGCTGAAGCACGCCGGGGCAGAAAGGCTGCGGTAACTTGCCGTTTTCTTATTTTTAACTGCCGCCAGCTTGTTCACTGCGTCATGCTAAAGAAGTTTTGAGTGGCGAGGCGTAGACACTGCGTCATACTGCGCGATAAATTTGTTTTCGAGTAGGTTCCACCCTGTCCAAAGAACATTTTTCTTCTTTTAAACCCAGGCTTGTTTCGTTGAAGGTACAACAGCAGCAGTGAATTTTTTGTTTTCTATCTATTAAGTAAAAGAAAAACTGTTGTATCTACAGAAATTTCACTTCGTAGGATAAGTATTGACGAATGTGAAAACAGATACCTCATTTTCTATATCTAGATTGTTGTTTGTCATTTACCCTTTTTTGGGTTATAGCTGCGTTTGTTTCATAGTTCGTCGTCAGCAATCTAAGGGAACTTAATGTACAAAGTTATTTGCAACGAAAATTTACGACTGACAATGTTAAACGTATTGCGGACACACACACACACACACACACACACACACACACACACACACACACACACACAACTTCCACATATCGGGTGATCAAAAAGTCAGTATAAATTTGAAAACGTAATAAACCACGGAATAATGTAGATAGAGAGGTAAAATTTGACACCCATGCTTGGAATTACATGGGCTTTTATTAGAACTAAAAAAAGTTCACAAAATGTCCGACACATGCGCGTCGTTTGGTGATGATCGTGTGCTCAGCCGGCACTTTCGTCATGCTTGGCCTCCCAGGTCCCCAGATCTCAGTCCGTGCGATTATCGGCTTTGGGGTTACCTGAAGTCGCAAGTGTATCGTGATCGACCGACATCTCTAGGGATGCTGAAAGAGAACATCCAACGCCAATGCCTCACCATAACTCGGGACATGCTTTACAGTGCTGTCCACAACATCATTCCTCGACTACAGCTATTGTTGAGGAATGATGGTGGACATATTGAGCATTTCCTGTAAAGATCATCATCTTTGCTTTGTCTTACTTTGTTACGCTAATTATTGCTATTCTGATCAGATGAAGCGCCATCTGTCGCACATTTTTTGAACTTTTGTATTTTTTTGGTTGTAATAAAACCACATGTCATTCCAAGCATGTGTCAATTTGTACCTCTCTATCTACATTATTCCGTGATTTACTCAGTTTTCAAATTTATACTGACTTTTTGATCAACCGGTATAATAGAATAATGATAACCGTAACATTCACTGCCGTAAATTTTCGATGTAAATAACTTTGTAAATTAATTGCTCCACGGCTGCAGACGCCCAGCTGTGAAACAAAAACAGCCATAAAGCAAAGTAAGGGAAACAGCAAACCACGACACGTGGTAATAAAGTATTTTTGCTGTTTTCAAATCTGTAAATGCTTTTCTAAAAAACTGAAATTTCTGCATGTACAAGTCATAAACAGCCATTTTCTTGTTATGTAAGAGACAGAAAATATATACAGTAGAAGGCTGAAAATAATGTAACTTCAGCGAAACATGCCTGAGTAAGATGAAGAAAAACTCAGTGCGTTTCCTTAATACGGAACCTACCCGAAAACAAATTTATTTGTCAGGAAACTCCGACACAAAAGTGGGCCTGACCCTAAAGATTAATATACGAGTAACAATTATGTCGCCTCACAGTACACTGCTACAAACGATGTGCACTGGACTACGGGAAAGAGTCGGCGTTATTAGAAACGACGACTTGTTATTTGCAGATGTGTGGCGTCCTTTCTACTGAGATTTGGTGTATGCTAAATAAGGGCAACTGTGCCAGTTACATTAAGAAAACAGTGTTTTAATTGCTGGGTCAGTTTTATGCTACATCATGATAAAATCAGACGTGTGTGTATACGTACTGGTAATTGCATGCGTACCTCTCTGCAGGGGTTACGTCCTCACAGCTTCATTGCGTTGACTACGACATTTTCTCGAGCCACAGGAAAATAAGAAAATATGCGCACATCTCCGTGGCTGAGTGTCATAACTACAAACCTTACAGTTTGGGGTTAAAACCTCAGTGCGGGTACAGTATTTTTTTTATATCAGTTATTGCTTCTTCCACATCGGGCAGCGGTTTATGTTTCTGGAAAAAGGCAAGTTGTACCGTGTGTCGAAGACACGATGACCTGTAGCTTTCCCTCTGTAACTGGCTGCGTCAGTCAGTTCAAAGGTAGGGGGAAGGCAACAGAATTGCCAAACGAATAACCTCACGCATGTGGTGTTCAGGACAATGTTCTGGTAGTGGAAAAACTTTCCATTCTTCCATGAGAACGTGTAAAATTAGACTAAATTAAATATAATTCCCATCACGCCCTGCGGACTACAGTTCAGTTGGAACGTCCTAACGCAAACGGTTCAAAAGTTATGACGATTTTATTTCGTATAGTTGTCATTGTCACCGTGTATAAATGTATACAAATGTAGACGTAGATGCAGATGTATGTTGTTGATGTGGTCTTCAGTCCAGAGACTGGTTTGATACTACTCTATCCGGTGCAAGCTTCTTCATCTCCCAGTACCTACTCCAACCTACATCCTTCTGAATCTGCTTAGTGTATTCGTCTCTCGGTCTCCCTCTACGATTTTTACCCTCCACGCTGCCCTCCAGTACTAAATTGGTGATCCCTTGATGCCTCAGAACATGTCCTACCAACCGATCCCATCTTCTGGTCAAGTTGTGCCACAAACTCCTCTTCTCCCCAATCCTATTCAGTACCTCCTCATTAGTTATCTGATCTACCCATCTAATCTTCAGCATTGTTCTGTAGCACCACATTTCGAAAGGTTCTATTCTCTTCTTGTCCATACTAGTTATCGTCCATGTTTCACTTCCATACATGGCTACACTTCATACAAATACTTTCAGAAACGACTTCCTGACACTTAAATCTATACTCGATGTTAACAAATTTCTCTTCTTCAGAAACGCTTTCCTTGCCACTGCCAGTCTACATTTTATATCCTCTCTACTTCGACCATCATCAGTTATTTTGCTCCCCAAACAGCAAAACTCCTTTACTACTTTAAGTCATTTCTTAATCTAATTTCCTCACCATCACCCGACTTAATTCGACTACATTCCATTATCCTTGTTTTGATTTTGTTAATGTTCATCTTATATCCTCCTTTCAAGACACTGTCCATTCCGTTCAACTGCTCTTCAAGTCCTTTGCCGTCTCTGACAGAATTACAATGTCATCGGCGAACCTCAAAGTTTTTATTTCTTCTCCATGGATTTTAATACCTACTCCGAATTTTTATTTTGTTTCCTTCACTGCTAGCTCAATATACAGATTGAATAACATGGGGGAGAGGCTACAACCCTGTCTCACTCCCTTCCCAACCACTGCTTCCCTTTCATGCCCCTCGATTCTTATAACTGCCATCTGGTTTCTGTACAAATTGTAAATAGCCTTTCGCTCCCTGTATTTTACCCCTACCACCTGCAGAACGCAGATGTATATTCACATTTAAAATGACCGGAAGCGTAACTGCTGCTACAGTGTTGAGGGATCCGTGAGGCGAAGGTACACAGAAATGGCTGAGGCAGCGATCGGCACCTGTTTCGCGTTAGCGAATGGGAGTGGAGCGCAGGTGAGCGGTCAGCCAATGGGGGCGCAGCGGCGCGCAGGTAAGCCGTGGCAGCTCATCGGCCCACACCTGAGTTGGGACCGCCTACCTGTGGGAAGGAGCCTTTCGGAATGTATCCGCCCGTAACCTTACAAGTCCCGCCCATTTTGATCCACAAACAACGGGTAAGCATTTGTGCAGCAGCTACTGGCAACAACGTCGCACTCAGTTGCGCTTTTCTGTGAAATTTCACGGACCCTGTGAGCAAATTCTAACCAAAAACGCGAAGAACTCTACGAAATCACTTATTTAAACAAAAAACAAGACGTGAACGGTTTTATAATCTACAAGTAACTCATTTCATATCAAAACTGTACCATTCTAGAACCCACTGATGATCACTTAAAGCGAAAAAGGTGAAAGAAAAAAAATTACATATTATGCTTATCCATTACGGATATTTTAGAACCGTGACTGTATATTAATGTAAATAAATTATACACAACTGCAACCAGTCACTTTTTTCATTAATAATGCTTTATTACATTAACCGGTTTTCGAACCCTTTCAGGTTCATCTTCAGATGATTTCGGGAGAATCCGGGAAGCTACATCATTATTGGTAGTAGCATAATGCTGGGTGCTGGTTTGCGACAGTATAGGCGGCTTTTTTCGTATCTGTCTGCATCCATTTTGAAGTCCAGAACACTTTCACACAAACTATATTAGTTCACACTTTAACAGTGACACTTCACCAGCATCCAGCATGCGATTTACAACTGTTGCTTATAAAACTATATTAGTTCACACTTTAACAGTGACACTTCACCAGCATCCAGCATGCGATTTACAACTGTTGCTTATAAAGCAACAGTTGTAAAGCGCATGCTGGATGCTGGTGAAGTGTCACTGTTAAAGTGTGAACTAATATAGTTTGTGTGAAAGTGTTCTGGACTTCAAAATGGATGCAGACAGATACGAAAAAAGCCGCCTATACTGTCGCAAACCAGCACCCAGCATTATGCTACTACCAATAATGATGTAGCTTCCCGGATTCTCCCGAAATCATCTGAAGATGAACCTGAAAGGGTTCGAAAACCGGTTAATGTAATAAAGCATTATTAATGAAAAAAGTGACTGGTTGCAGTTGTGTATAATTTATTTACAAAAAAATTACAGTCCAAAAAGAAAACGTGGTTTTTATTTACAAAACAAGTCTTTCTTATTCCCTTTGCTGAATACCTGCTATTACTTAAAGCACATACGATACGCCACGAATAATCAGCACTCACTGATATAATACTCGGAGTATCTAAGCGCCGCTCATTTCGGTTGGGAACAGTGAAACTAATTAATTAGCAAGTGCTTGCTTATCTGGACAGAGCTCGTGGAAAAAAAAAGTGCGCTACTATTGGTCTAGTGACTCACATGAATCCTTAGAAGATAGGAAGCACCGTTCAGGTATAGCGTCCCGTCAAGAACGATGTCAGTATCATGAGGAACCGACTATAAGTTCTGATTAGAGAACGGACAACGAACGAAAGTGACCGCATTCTTTTCATAGGACCCATCTGCATATTTGGCTTAAGCGATTTGCGCAAACCACACAAGACCGAATTTTCGCTGTCGGCACCTTGCATTTGGGATGAGAAGGTATCAAATCCCCGCCCAGACATCCAGATTTAGGTCTTGTGCGGTTAGCGCAAATCGCTTAAATCAAATATGCAGATGAGTCCTATGGAAAGAATGCGGTCAGTTTCGTTCGTTGTCCGTTCTCTAATCAGAACTTTGTCGGTTCCTCATGATACTGACATCGTTCTTGACGGGACGCTATACCCGAACGATGGCTTCCTGTCTTCTAAGGATTCATGTGAGTCACTAAACGATTTCGCGAAGTGAAATTTACGGTGTTGGTGCTAGAGAATTGCAGACTTGTCCCTACAGCGTTACGCACAATGCGCTAACCCGCGAGACAGAGGTAAGCCACACCCAGATCGAATAGTGTGGTGGATTAATGGTCGTTGGTCTGGTACACCGGCCAGCCACAGTGCTATTGTTAGGCGGTTTTCCACGTTCGTTTAGGAAAATGCTGGGCTGTTCCCCAACCTCTGCCTTAGAAAATACTGTACACAAACAGTTAAAAGATGGAAAGATTCGGCTGGTCGCGGCGGAGGTTCTAGTCCTCCCTCGGGCATGGGTGTGAGTGTTTGTCCTTAGGATAATTTAGGTTAAGTAGTGTGTAAGTTTAGGGACTGATGACCTTAGCAGTTAAGTCCCATAAGACTTCACACACATTTGAACATTTTTGATGGAAAGATTTCAGCTTTCAATAGCTTCAAACGTCTGATTACATCAGAGTTAACGCTTTAAAAATTTATCATTAAGCCTGAAAGCGAGAAAAAACTTAGAAAAGGTTTGAAATTATGAAGTTTGTTGCAAGTCGCTAAATGCTCTTGTTAACAAGTTCAGGATAAATATGGTCTAGGCAATTTGCGCTCCGCTTGAAGCAAAAGTCAATTTCTCACACATGTGAATACGACGCTTCTGAACCGTGAGTCGTACAAAGATATACACTCCTGGAAATTGAAATAAGAACACCGAGAATTCATTGTCCCAGAAAGGGGAAACTGTATTGACACATTCCTGGGGTCAGATACATCACATGATCACACTGACAGAACCACAGGCACATAGACACAGGCAACAGAGCATTCAGTGTCCCCTCGACGATCACCAGTGGTGTACGGCCAGTGTAGGAGATCGCTCCCCACACCATGATGCCGGGTGTTGGCCCTGTGTGCCTCGGTCGTATGCAGTCCTGATTGTGGCGCTCACCTGCACGGCGCCAAACACGCATACGACCATCATTGGCACCAAGGCAGAAGCGACTCTCATCGCTGAAGACGGCACGTCTCCGTTCGTCTCTCCATTCACGCCTGTCGCGACACCACTGGAGGCGGGCTGCACGATGTTGGGGCGTGAGCGGAAGACGGCCTAACGGTGTGCGGGACCGTAGCCCAGCTTCATGGAGACGGTTGCGAATGGTCCTCGCCGATACCCCAGGAGCAACAGTGTCCCTAATTTGCTGGGAAGTGGCGGTGCGGTCCCCTACGGCACTGCGTAGGATCCTACGGTCTTGGCGTGCATCCGTGCGTCGCTGCGGTCCGGTCCCAGGTCGACGGGCACGTGCACCTTCCGCCGACCACTGGCGACAACATCGATGTACTGTGGAGATCTCACGCCCCACGTGTTGAGCAATTCGGCGGTACGTCCACCCGGCCTCCCGCATGCCCACTATACGCCCTCGCTCAAAGTCCGTCAACTGCACATACGGTTGACGTCCACGCTGTCGCGGCATGCTACCAGTGTTAAAGACTGCGATGGAGCTCCGTATGCCACGGCAAACTGGCTGACACTGACGGCGGCGGTGCACAAATGCTGCGCAGCTAGCGCCATTCGACGGCCAACACCGCGGTTCCTGGTGTGTCCGCTGTGCCGTGCGTGTGATCATTGCTTGTACAGCCCTCTCGCAGTGTCCGGAGCAAGTATGGTGGGTCTGACACACCGGTGTCAATGTGTTCTTTTTTCCATTTCCAGGAGTGTAGTTTTAAAGAAGTGGTATCCTTCGATACTGTCTGGAGACTGTGTTGCAAATACGATTAGTTCAAAGAGGTAGTAAGTGAAACCTCACGCCCCATGCTGAACGACTGAAATACACGCCGATGATTTCTTGTGAACCTTGCAGGTATCACAGAGAACGTTCGGATACTCTTTTCATAAATGATCCTACTTCAAACAAGTGAACGACTTACATTGGTGTACAGCCTACTCTGAACTGTCTAAAAGAAACTTTAGTATAACATTTCCAGTCTGGCGACGACTGTGTGGGTGGGTTCCTAAAGAGAGAGAGAGAAAAAAATTATCCAGCACTAAAATTCATCAGGCTTCTGAGGTATGGTAACTGAAAATATACAACTGTTCATGATGAAGGGCATACACAAAGAAATATTTTTAACGTATGTATTTGAGATATTTAAAAACACATATTTCCAACTACTAAAAAATGAGAAATTATTTATTCCAGCATGCGAATTACGTTTTATTCATTGAAACCATCATCAGTGGCCTGCAATTATACATACAAATGTAGGTTTGCCACTGAATCTAAACTCATTTCTTTCATAAACTATTGAAGAAAGTAATTAAAAACCACACTTCAATAGTGTACCAAACAAATTGCTTATCTTACAATGAACACACATTTTGAGTAGCTGCAGAGACAGAATTTTGCATCCTTTAAGTGACTGTACAACCATAACAAGGAAGAGCTTTAGTACCTATGTAAGTCCGTACTTTCTATGCAATATTTTTCATTTCGGCATTAACGATGAAGGCGCTTCTGCGAGTACATTTTTATAGCTATGGATAACTGCGTGTTACGTCGTCCTCCGGCGATGGAGATAAAGCGTGCGGATGTCGGAACGACAAACTTACCTGCAGTCACTCATACGAAATGTTGCTCGTTCCAGGGGTTTTGTTTCAAACCCTCGGACTTAAGTTGCGACTGAGGGACTGCGTGAGGGAGACAAAGTACGAGTGCTATTCCTCTAAACCGAGGCTAAATTCCAAGTACAAAGCCCGTCTGGACAAACACTAAGGCACTGGGTAGGTCACTCCCTAACGTCTCCAGCTTGAACAATGGCAGCCGGCTGGAGGTGAAAGACGAAGGTCGCAGGGGGGCGTGAATTCTTCCCTGGAGGTGCGGGCGGGGCTTCAAAGCGCGCCGCTCCCGCCCCCACCTGCCTCAGACGACGCCGACGGGAAACGTCGAGGCGAGGGCGGCGAGGTCCGAGCAGCAAACGTTAAAGCCTGCGAAGATCCCAGCGAGGATCCCCCCCACTCTACCTCCCTGCGACACTCACCCCCACACTGCTCGCCCACGATGGGTCCTCACCCCACCCCCATACCTCGCTCACGAACGGGACCTCACCCCACCCCCTATAGTTCCCTCACAACGGAAGACCGGAAACAGTACCTGCATTTGCGGTTTGGAGCGCGGGTGCTGTTGCTGCTTTGTGCGTCGCTTTGTGAGTGCGGACAGCGCGTGATATTTTCGTGTGTGTTAAAATCATTGTGAGTGCGGAGTGCGCGTGGTGTTGCTGCAGTAGCTGTTTTTGTGAGTGCGGAGTGCACGTGTCATTTTGGCTTTGTGCGTCGCTTTGTGAGTGCGGAGAGCGCGTGATATTTTCGTGTGTCATAATATTATTGTGAGTGCGGATACGCGTGGTATTTTTTTTGTGCGTCTTTTTTCTATTGTGATTACAATACAGCGTTTGTGTTACTAAAATGAGTGCTTTTAAATGCGAAGTGTGTGGGCAAGTCTATAATTACAGAAAGAATCTAAGTCAGCATGTTTGCAAAAACCGTCAACAAGAGCTGCCTGTTGCCACTACAACTACTGTAGCTTCTTATCAGTGCTACGTGTGTGACAAAATTTTTTCTCTTAAAAATAATTTGTATCGCCACCAAAGAAATATTCATGGTTTGCAGGAAGGGGGGTTGTTCTTCAAGTGTACATTGTGCCCATTTCAAAGTAGTTCAAAACAGGGTTGGATAGATCATTTAGAAACTGCTCATCAAATTCAACTTAATTCCGAAGATCTGCAGTTCTCAAATGAAGACGAGTTTTTGCAGTGGAAAGAAGACACTGAACGCACGACACATTCAAAGTTTATTAAAACGCATGGGTCTACTAGTTCCACACATTATTATGGCTGCCATCGGTCAGGTAACTTTGTCTCCAAAGGTAAAGGCACAAGACATCTTAAATTGACAGGCAGCAACAAAATGAATGGAAAGTGCCCTGCAGAGATGAAAGTAACTGTACACGAAGGTGGAACATACCAAGTACATTTTGTGTCGACCCACATTGGTCACAAACAAGATTTAACGCACCTGCCCCTGAGTCAAAAAGACCGGGAAACCATAGCAACAGATATTGCAATGGGACTTCCGTATGACAAAGTTCTAGATAACGTACGGACAAGTTTGCAGGATTCGGACTTGCAGAGAATCCATTTGACTACCAAGCAAGACTTATATAACATTGCAGCAAGCTATAACCTCTCCTCCAAGTCGGTCAGACATAAAAATGATGCAATCAGTGTCGAAGCTTGGGTAAAAGAAATGAACGAAAGTGAGAATCCGTCTGTGTTATTCTATAAACCACAAGACTCGACTAGTGAACATCAAGAACTGAGGAGTGAGGATTTTGTATTAGTGATAATGAACAGAGCACAACGCGAAATGTTATCAAAATATGGAGAAGACTGTATCTGTATTGATGGAACCCATGGGCTTAACGGGTATGATTTCGAAGTGACCACTCTCTTAGTACTGGATGATCTCAGGCAAGGATTCCCATGTGCATTTCTAATTTCGAACAGGAAGGACGCCGATGTTTTAAGTATATTTTTGCAGTACGTAAAATCACAGGTTGGACCAATTTGCCCGAATGTATTCATGTCTGATTTGGCAGAGTCATACAGTATTGCATGGAACAGGACAATGGGTGCTCCTAAGATGAGACTCTATTGTACCTGGCATGTGGACAGAGCATGGAAAACTAATATAAAGCGGAAAATTTCAGATCTGGATAAAAGAAATGAGGCGTATCGGCTCATTAGATCAGTGTCAATGCTGAGAAATGTAAGCATGTTTCAGGAATCACTGCAAAAAGCACTGCAGAAGCTCAGTAGTGACCCTGACACATCAGAATTTGCTTCATACTTCAAGACACACTATGAGGGAAATGTGGAGTGTTGGGCCTACTGTCACAGAATGTATGCCGGTCTCAATACCAACATGCATGTGGAGAGTATGCATAGGACGTTAAAGGAAATACATGGTAATGCAAGACAGATAAAACGACTGGACAAAGGCATATCTACACTAATGTCCCTAGTTACAGCCAAGATGTTTGACTGGCTTATAGCAAATGTAAAAGGGAAGGTTACAAGCAAAGTTCAAGACATTCGTAATAAACACAAAACTAGTTTGTTAATCGACAAGGACCTCATCACTGAGGTAGATGGTGGTTGGGAAGTGCCATCCACATCATCTTCAGAGGTCTACATTGTTAAAGATAACAGAGTCAACTGTGAGTGCAAATTAAAATGTAGTGATTGCAATGTGTGCATACATAGGTATTACTGTACATGTATGGATTACAGTATTAGATTCAATATGTGTAAGCACATTCACACTGTTTGCCGAGATGACAGTGTCGGTGAAAATCCCCTGCAAAGTCCAGAGGTACTGGGTACTGATGTTGATGCCACCAGTGAGAGAGCAGCAATATTAGCTGAAGTAAGCACAAAATATGTTTCAGAAACACCAAAATCTTTGTTAGAAGGGAGACAGAAGCTTATTTCAGAGTTTTCCAATATTGTCAGTGGAATGACTGAGACTGAACTTCAGTTGGCCAAAAAAACTGTGTTATCCTTAAAGGCAAATGTAGGAGCTGTTCGAGCCCGAAACAGTTATTTCAAACAAACAGATAAGGGCCAGAAAAGAAAGCTAATGCCACAGCGGAGGTTGTTTTCTACCAAGAAGAAAACAGCACATAATATTTCTCTGGCTGTTCCAAATGCTGAAGAAAGATGTGAAGTAGTAAAATCACTTCTGAATGAGGGTATGTATCAATTTTCAAGTTATTGAGTAGATACATTTATGTGTTGAACCTTGGCAGAGTAAAATGTAATTCATGGTTAATATACGAATTTGTGTTCAGTACCTGTCAACTTTGTGTGAATTATAATTTGAAATTTATATGCAGAGCTCAACATGAATCATGATGTTCCTGCAGAGCATAGTCGTGCCATGCCAGATGTACAGCACAGCAAAACAGGTAAAACTTGATGGGATCCATCATTCTAAATATGTGTGGTACTACTATAATGTCCTCACACCAAATAAACATGTCACATTAAGTAAAATTTAGAATTTTGCTGTTCAGTAGCAATGCAGTGTGTTTGGAATCTGATGTAATAGTTACTTGCAGAACAGTATATGTATATACTATCTTTCAGTACCTATCAATTTTGCCTCAATTGTGATATGAAATTTATTTATAGGGCTTGACACCAAAAATCACTTGCATGTTGTAGAACAACCACACAATATGTTATGGCAGTCAGGTATTCATCATGGTGCATCAGGTGTGTGTAAAGTAAATCTAATGGAGGTAACATATCTGAGTATGATAATAACCTGAATTCATATTAATGTATATTGATATCTTTAAATTCTATTTTACTGTGTCTGCATTATAATATTAAATTAATTTACAGGGCTGGACATGAACCACATTGTTGCTGTGCAGCATGGTTATGCCATACCAATTGTGCAGCACAGCACAACAGGTAACACTTAATCGGACCCATTATTCCGAATGTATCTCATACTGCTCTAATGTCCTCATATCAGCTAAGGGTGTCAGATTAAGAAATATTCACAATGTTGCTGTTCAGTAGCAATGTAGTGTGTTAGGATTCTGATTTAAAAGTTACTTGCAGTGGAATATATGCCACCTTTTAGACCTATCAATTTTGTCTGTATAATAACCCAAAAATTATTTGCAGGGCTTGACACCCACAATCAGGTCCATGTTGAACAACCACGCACTATGCCATGGCAGCCTGGTGTTCATCATGGTGCATCAGGTGTGTGTAAAGTAAATCTAATAGAGATAGCATTATTTGAGCATAATGAAATCTAAAGTTACATACGTATATTGATACTTTTATATTCTATTTTACTGTCTGCAATATAATGTAAAATTAATTTACAGGGCTGGACATGAACCAGTTTGTTGCTGTGGAGCATGGTTATGCCACACCAAATGTGCAACACAGCACAACAGGTAACACATTAATGGATCCATTATTCCCAATGTATCTCATGCTGCTCTAATGTCCTCATATGAACTAAAGATGGCAGATTAAGTGCTATTCACAATGTTGCAGTTCACTAGAAATGTAGTGTGTTTGGATTCTGATTTAAACGTTACTTGCAGTGGAGTATATGCCACCTTCTAGACCTATCAATTTTGTCTGTATAATAACACAAAAATTATTTGCAGGGCTTGACACCCACAATCAGGTCCATGTTGAACAACCACGCACTATGCCATGGCAGCCTGGTGTTCATCATGGTGCATCAGGTGTGTGTAAAGTAAATCTAATGGAGATAACATTATTTGAGTATAATGAAATCTGAAGTTATATATGTATATTGACACTTTTATATTCTATTCTACTGTCTGCAATATAATATAAAATTAATTTACAGGGCTGGACATGAACCAGTTTCTTGCTGTGCAGCATGGTTATGCCATACCAAATGTGCAACACAGCACAACAGGTAACACATTAATGGACCCATTATTCCCAATGTATCTCATGCTGCTCTAATGTCCTCATATGAAATAAAGATGGCAGATTAAGTAATATTTACAATGTTGCCATTCGGTAGCAATGTAGTGTGTTTGGATTCTGGATTTAAAAGTTACTTGCAGTGGAGTATAAGCCACCTTGTAGAACTATCAATTTTGTCTGAATAATAAAACAAAAATTATTTGCAGGGCTTGATCCCCACAATCTGGTCCATGTTGTGCAACAACCAGACACTATGTAATGGCATTAAGGTTATCATCATGGTGCATCAGGTGTGTGTAATGTAAATCTAATGGAGAGAACATTATTTGAGGATAATGAAGTTCTGATTTGATATCTGTATATTGATACTTTTGTATTCTGTTTTACTGTCTGCAATATTATATAAAATTATTTTACAGTGCTGGACATGAACCACATTGTTTCTGTGCAGCATTGTTACACCACATCAAATGTGCTGCACAGCACAGGTAACACCTGATGGAACCCATCATATCAAATGTCTGCGGTACTGCTTCAATGACCTTATATTCTTTAACAATGACAAATTATATATGAGCAGCACATCAGGTATGTAACATTGTTTTTTTAATTAAGTAATCCTATTTATTAAAGTAATAGTGTTTCATCTGAAGACTGCCTGTCTAATATATGAAGATACCATAATGCAAACTTTCTACTTTATTCGCCTTAGGCGTATACAGTTTCTAAAGTGGTAGTTGTGGAGAAGACAGAGTAGTAGTTGTAATTATATTCTTTCTGAACAGTAGAACTTCAATGCATTGTTTACTTGCAGTCTGGATTATGCCATGTCAAGGAGCAGTGAGGGAGGTCCCAAACATTTGGATCTTGACACTGATGTCAAGTCAGGCACCTTAGGATGCCACAAGAGCTGATGACGAGGACTGGGATACACTCAGCCTTATCTGGCCACCAGAAGGAGAGTGGAAAGAACCTTGGAATTCCATCACTTCAGAGGGGGCAATCTGGATCCATTCAGCTTCATCAAGCTTACTGAATGGCCAGACAGGTATGTAATGGTATTGCAGTTAATAGGGCACAATATAAGGATGTTTTGATGCTGGTTTTTAGTCTAGTACGTCATTATCCACCATGTAAATTGTTATTATTTGGGAGCAATGTGATGTATCTGAATTCTGATTATATGCTTACTTGCAGTCCGGACTACGCCATTATGCCATCTTGAGGACTAATGAAGGAAGTCCCAAACATTTCGAGCTTGACACTGATGTTGAGTCAGGCCCATCAGGTTGCCTCAAGAGTGAAGGACCTTATATCCACAACATCTGGACTTCAGAAGGCCAGGACTAGGATCCACTCAGCTTTGCCTGGCTGCCAGAAGGAAAGTGGAAAGGAACTTGAGCGGGCCGCTGTGGCTGAGCGGATCTAGGCACTTCAGTCCGGAACCGCGTGACTGCTACGGGCACAGGTTCGAATCCTGCCTCGGGCATGGATGTGTGTGATGTCCTTTGGTTGGTTAGTTCCAGGGGACTGGTGACCTCTGATGTTAAGTCCCATAGTGCTCAGAGCCATTTCAACCATTTTGAAAGGACCTTGGAATTCCATCACTTCAGAGGTGGCGATCCGGATCCTTTCAGCATCATCAGGCTTAGTGAATGGCAAATCAGGTATGTAATGGTATTGCAGTTAATATGGCACAATATAAGAATGATTTGATACTGGTTTTCAGTCAAGTATATCATTAACCATTATGTAAATTGATATTACTTGGGAGCAATGTGACATATCTGAATTCTGATTAAATGCTTACTTGCAGTCCGGACTATGCCATCTTGAACACTAGAGGGAAGTCCCAAACATTTGGAGCTTGGCACTGATGTCGAGTCAGGCCCCATACACTGTATCAAGAGTGGAGGACCTTATATCCCCAACATCTGGAGTTCAGGAGGTCAGGACTGGGATGCACTCTGGCAGAAGGAGAGTGGAAATGTCCATGAAATATCAGCACTTCAGAGGTCAGGATTGTGATTCACTCAGCCTCATCAGGCCTAGTGAAAGGCAAGTCAGGTGTGTAATGGTATTTCAGTTAATCCGGCAAAATACTTTTTTTTGATACTGGTTTTCAACCCAGTATAATATTAATTATTATTCACACTTTTGTTATTTGATAGCAATATGGCATGGCTGAATTCTAATTAAATCTTTATTTACAGTCCAGAGTGTGATGCATTGAAAGCAGATGGGAAGGACCTGAGATGTCTCCACCATTTGGAGTTCAGGATAGCATTCCACCCTGTCCACTACAGCTACGTCAGGATCAGATTTGAGAGGAACTGCAATATCTGATCCCAGAACTAAAGACAACTCAGTATCTTCAGGAAGACTCGAGTGTGTGGAGGTCATGCATCTATAATAAGTAGAATTAGGGACTGAAATGCTGTTGGCATGGCCGGGTCACCACAGAAATGCTTGAAGTAAGTAACAATAATTCATGTAGTAATACACCAGATAACACTGCTTTTATCAAATTCCTATAATTTCCTCTATAAAACACAAAGAGTCATGACAAGTAAACATTTGTTAAACTGATACATTCCACATAATTATAAAGAGCCATATTCATGATCTGTGAAACAAATATTAATTTAATATCTAATGCGATCTGACGTGAATTTTATTTGCAGGTCCAGTCATCAAGAACTGGATTTCTACAGCATCAACAACAGCCAGAGAAATACTACGTGCTCTTTTCTTCTTGGTAGAAAACAGACTCCTCTGAGGCATAGACTTACTTTTATGGCCCTTATCTGTTTGTCTGAAATAACCATTTTGGGGTCAAACAGCTTCTACATTTGCCTTTAAGGATAACGTAGTTTTTTTGGCTAACTACAGTTCAGTTGTACATATATAAATTCAGAATTTCATTATAATCAGATAATGTTATCTCCATTGGATTTACTTTACACGCACATGATGCACCATGATGAACACCAGGCTGCCATGGCATAGTGCGTGGTTGTTCAACATGGACCTGATTGTGGGTGTCAAGCCCTGCAAATAATTTTTGGGTTATTATACAGACAAAATTGATAGGTCTAAAAGGTGGCATATATTCCACTGCAAGTAACTTTTAAATCAGAATCCTAACACACTACATTGCTACTGAACAGCAACATTGTGAATATTTCTTAATCTGACACCCTTAGCTGATATGAGGACATTAGAGCAGTATGAGATACATTCGGAATAATGGGTCCGATTAAGTGTTACCTGTTGTGCTGTGCTGCACAATTGGTATGGCATAACCATGCTGCACAGCAACAATGTGGTTCATGTCCAGCCCTGTAAATTAATTTAATATTATAATGCAGACACAGTAAAATAGAATTTAAAGATATCAATATACATTAATATGAATTCAGGTTATTATCATACTCAGATATGTTACCTCCATTAGATTTACTTTACACACACCTGATGCACCATGATGAATACCTGACTGCCATAACATATTGTGTGGTTGTTCTACAACATGCAAGTGATTTTTGGTGTCAAGCCCTATAAATAAATTTCATATCACAATTGAGGCAAAATTGATAGGTACTGAAAGATAGTATATACATATACTGTTCTGCAAGTAACTATTACATCAGATTCCAAACACACTGCATTGCTACTGAACAGCAAAATTCTAAATTTTACTTAATGTGACATGTTTATTTGGTGTGAGGACATTATAGTAGTACCACACATATTTAGAATGATGGATCCCATCAAGTTTTACCTGTTTTGCTGTGCTGTACATCTGGCATGGCACGACTATGCTCTGCAGGAACATCATGATTCATGTTGAGCTCTGCATATAAATTTCAAATTATAATTCACACAAAGTTGACAGGTACTGAACACAAATTCGTATATTAACCATGAATTACATTTTACTCTGCCAAGGTTCAACACATAAATGTATCTACTCAATAACTTGAAAATTGATACATACCCTCATTCAGAAGTGATTTTACTACTTCACATCTTTCTTCAGCATTTGGAACAGCCAGAGAAATATTATGTGCTGTTTTCTTCTTGGTAGAAAACAACCTCCGCTGTGGCATTAGCTTTCTTTTCTGGCCCTTATCTGTTTGTTTGAAATAACTGTTTCGGGCTCGAACAGCTCCTACATTTGCCTTTAAGGATAACACAGTTTTTTTGGCCAACTGAAGTTCAGTCTCAGTCATTCCACTGACAATATTGGAAAACTCTGAAATAAGCTTCTGTCTCCCTTCTAACAAAGATTTTGGTGTTTCTGAAACATATTTTGTGCTTACTTCAGCTAATATTGCTGCTCTCTCACTGGTGGCATCAACATCAGTACCCAGTACCTCTGGACTTTGCAGGGGATTTTCACCGACACTGTCATCTCGGCAAACAGTGTGAATGTGCTTACACATATTGAATCTAATACTGTAATCCATACATGTACAGTAATACCTATGTATGCACACATTGCAATCACTACATTTTAATTTGCACTCACAGTTGACTCTGTTATCTTTAACAATGTAGACCTCTGAAGATGATGCGGATGGCACTTCCCAACCACCATCTACCTCAGTGATGAGGTCCTTGTCCATTAACAAACTAGTTTTGTGTTTATTACGAATGTCTTGAACTTTGCTTGTAACCTTCCCTTTTACATTTGCTATAAGCCAGTCAAACATCTTGGCTGTAACTAGGGACATTAGTGTAGATATGCCTTTGTCCAGTCGTTTTATCTGTCTTGCATTACCAAGTATTTCCTTTAACGTCCTATGCATACTCTCCACATGCATGTTGGTATTGAGACCGGTATACATTCTGTGACAGTAGGCCCAACACTCCACATTTCCCTCATAGTGTGTCTTGAAGTATGAAGCAAATTCTGATGTGTCAGGGTCACTACTGAGCTTCTGCAGTGCTTTTTGCAGTGATTCCTGAAACATGCTTACATTTCTCAGCATTGACACTGATCTAATGAGCCGATACGCCTCATTTCTTTTATCCAGATCTGAAAATTTCCACTTTATATTAGTTTTCCATGCTCTGTCCACATGCCAGGTACAATAGAGTCTCATCTTAGGAGCACCCATTGTCCTGTTCCATGCAATACTGTATGACTCTGCTAAATCAGACATGAATACATTCGGGCAAATTGGTCCAACCTGTGATTTTACGTACTGCAAAAATATACTTAAAACATCGGCGTCCTTCCTGTTCGAAATTAGAAATGCACATGGGAATCCTTGCCTGAGATCATCCAGTACTAAGAGAGTGGTCACTTCGAAATCATACCCGTTAAGCCCATGGGTTCCATCAATACAGATACAGTCTTCTCCATATTTTGATAACATTTCGCGTTGTGCTCTGTTCATTATCACTAATACAAAATCCTCACTCCTCAGTTCTTGATGTTCACTAGTCGAGTCTTGTGGTTTATAGAATAACACAGACGGATTCTCACTTTCGTTCATTTCTTTTACCCAAGCTTCGACACTGATTGCATCATTTTTATGTCTGACCGACTTGGAGGAGAGGTTATAGCTTGCTGCAATGTTATATAAGTCTTGCTTGGTAGTCAAATGGATTCTCTGCAAGTCCGAATCCTGCAAACTTGTCCGTACGTTATCTAGAACTTTGTCATACGGAAGTCCCATTGCAATATCTGTTGCTATGGTTTCCCGGTCTTTTTGACTCAGGGGCAGGTGCGTTAAATCTTGTTTGTGACCAATGTGGGTCGACACAAAATGTACTTGGTATGTTCCACCTTCGTGTACAGTTACTTTCATCTCTGCAGGGCACTTTCCATTCATTTTGTTGCTGCCTGTCAATTTAAGATGTCTTGTGCCTTTACCTTTGGAGACAAAGTTACCTGACCGATGGCAGCCATAATAATGTGTGGAACTAGTAGACCCATGCGTTTTAATAAACTTTGAATGTGTCGTGCGTTCAGTGTCTTCTTTCCACTGCAAAAACTCGTCTTCATTTGAGAACTGCAGATCTTTGGAATTAAGTTGAATTTGATGAGCAGTTTCTAAATGATCTATCCAACCCTGTTTTGAACTACTTTGAAATGGGCACAATGTACACTTGAAGAACAACCCCCCTTCCTGCAAACCATGAATATTTCTTTGGTGGCGATACAAATTATTTTTAAGAGAAAAAATTTTGTCACACACGTAGCACTGATAAGAAGCTACAGTAGTTGTAGTGGCAACAGGCAGCTCTTGTTGACGGTTTTTGCAAACATGCTGACTGAGATTCTTTCTGTAATTATAGACTTGCCCACACACTTCGCATTTAAAAGCACTCATTTGACTTACTACCATTAATTGCTGGTTTAATTCAAGTACGTGGAGCAAATATTGAAGACATGGGGGCTGGCCAGAGTGGCCGAGCGGTTGTAGGTGCTTCAGTCTGGAACTGCGCGACAGCTATAGTAGCAGGTTCGAATCCTGCCTCGGGCATGGATGCGTGTGATGTCCTTAGGTTAGTTAGGTTTAAGTAGTTCTAAGTTCTAGGGGACTGATGACCTCAGATGTTAAGTCCCATAATGGTCAGAGCCATTTGAACCATTTTTGAAGACATGGGTGTAAGTGCTACTCTGAGATGAACAGACGGGAATTTGTGTGTCTTTCTGACAATTTTAATACAAATGATGGACACATCATAATTGCGCAAGATTTCTTGTAGCATAATTCACACAATGTATGCGTCCTCTGAAACATTATGATGTAATATAACACAGCTGGAAATGTTATTAATTTTAGCTTTTTGAAATAGTTAGGTATTTCCCATATTACTGCAGAAGTTGTGGTCTAATGCATGACGATTGGCATAAACATAAGAATGTCCCAATTGGACACTGGTGATAGATACTCGTGATGTTTTCCATGTCTCTACTACTGCATTTGTGACCTACACAAGCATGTTTTTATAGGTTTGAAAAGAACATCAAAATTGCTGGAGGTAAAGACAAATAGGTACTTTCAACTGTTAATATTTATGTCTGTCATTTATAGTACTGTAAGATTGATTGTTCACTGTCATCATGGTACAAGCAGTATTTCTCCTTAAGTGCCCAATGTAATTATGTTTTTTGTATGTCTACTTGTAATCTGTTTCTGTAATACTTTATTATTCATGACACTTCTTTTTGTACTAATGTATCTGCAATTAAATGATTGGTTGTATATTGTCAGAGTACTCAGTAAACTTTTATTTTGTACAATGTACAATGTATGTATCATGTTGTAATTTCATTGTACTGTTGGTACTGTATGTATGGAATTATTTCATAATGTTCTAAATTGTACAACTTTTGAATGTTAATGTGGTGTACTATCCTAAGAAACAATTGAAATTGTGGCATGTAGTGTAACACAGATTGTGTTTTCAAATATAGTTATCTGAATAATGAAATATAATGATTGAGACTGTAGTTTGCAAAGTGAAAGGAATTCAGTTGTGACCTTTGAGATTTTTTTAATGATTAACTGTTGACATTACTACACTCCCAAAGATAATGGTATCCTCTTGGAACATCAGATATTGAGTCCCAGGCTAAATGCACCTTGTTCCCCACATTTGGTTTACTCTGTTGTGTTAGTAATTTATAGAAAGTTAATGATTCAATAAAATTATATCACTAAAGAATTTTCATTTTCATTATTGCATTGCCTGTCCTACATAATTAAATGCCATTCTCTGTGCTGCAGTGTCAAGAAAGTAGTCATCCTAAATATGTTATGTAACATGAATGTACTGAAGGCATAAACAAATCTGTGAAGCAAATCTCATAGGTGGTTCACGATTTTATCCCCAGCACCTCCCTGCATATCTTTCTACATTTAACAGAAAATCAGCCCCTAGGCTGAGAGTAAGAATTCTTCTCTATCATTTCAGTCAATAAAGATCTTCCTGGAAGGTCTTGGAGAGAGCCACTGGTTTCTTTGGAAAGATATGGCAAGAGGTAGTAGATTATCAAAGTTTTATGACTGGCTCAATTGGCAAGAGAGCTACTCTACAAAAACCAGTGTGGTATCTGGATTCAGATTCAGGCTGGTTCACAAATTTCATGTTTCATTAATGTTTCAAAAACAGTACACTCCACTGCACTGTAAAAGATTTCATTTTTGCGGTGTATACATCACAAATGGTTCTAATTGTTACATTACTTCCCATGAAGCTAGGTTATTGTTCATGTCTAATAGTGGAAAAACTGGGATGTGACAAACAAATCAAGGAATTAAGTCACCATAAATCTCATTATCTTGCAGTTCCTTGGAAAATATTTCTGACCAGTTTTCCTTTTTTTTTTTTGATGAAATCCAAGTGCTGCCACCATGCGCCACAGTACTGACGCTTGCTTGAGTTGAAAACTGGTAACAGCTAATATCATGACAATACACATGATGTATTGAACAATTAGTCAGGATATTTTAATAACACGGGACATTGAGCCAGAATGGAGTCTGGTCCCTTTTTTCTAGCCAGGGTATATCACCTGTGCAAGAATCTTTTCCATGTTCTGTGTGTTTACACATAATCCCTGGGGTTCTTGTTATGCATCCAATAGCCAAGATGGTGACTGCATAAAGATGCAATTAATGAAACTTATACTTCTGTGCAGAACACTTTTAAAATAAAAATATTAGGTCTCACACTATAGATAATTGATAATATTTGAAGTCTTGTGGTGATATACAAAACTTTTCAGAGGATAATAGAATAGCTACATTTTCAGTTGTGATCAGTAACTTAATACCAAGAATGATCTCAAGAAAGAGATGTAAGCTAACTACTGAGAAATTAACTGTCAAGAGTCATGAAATATACTGGATCTAGTGTTATAATGAGACTGATGAATTCTTTTCATGGGAGGAAATTTGCATTACTGTGATAAATGTCAATTTCACAGCAAATTCAATTATATAATCACTTTAACTACCTCCAGAATTTCTATGTCTACCTGATCTTATTATGATCTGAGGTATGTTGGTAGTTGTCTTTGTAGGATTTTGTTGTGAAATGATGTTTGGTGAAATGTAGGATGCATAACACTTACACAAGTATACTGCAGCTAAATATATTATGAACTGATATGAATAACATTCTGATTTACAGTGTTATGCATTTTTATGTTTTCAGTGTGTGTTGTATCTGATGTACAACTATATTATGAGTAGTAATATATGTCAGAAATGGAATCAGACATTTTAACTTTAGAGCGAGGGTTTTCAAAATAATACTCAATAAAAAGTAGTTATGTATAAAGGAAACTTACGTTAAAGTGACATGTTCCACATCATTACAAAATATCGTATTCATAATCTATGGAACAAGTATTTATGTATGTATGTATAATAGAGATGGTACAATAATACTATTATACAAAATAAAACAGTAATATGTAATACTTATGTATGATTAGTTTTCACCCACCCCAATATGTGGTTGGGGGATTTGGATTTTAAAAAAAAGTTCAGAGAAGCAAAATTTAAATGATATTGAGTCATTAGATAAACTCTTGTCAAGAAGGGGAAAATAATTCAAAATATAACAGATTAATTTTGCTGCTTAGTAAATGTGGATCATATTTGGCCAACCGCAGCCACCCTCTGGACACACTAAAATCTCCCATGAAAAAAAACGACGGAGGGTCTTTAAGACAAACTTAATGAGATAATCAGACACAAACAAGAGTAGTGTCACTGATTAATCACCAGACTGATGTGAATTATCCATCATCTTTAGAAAAACAATTCTGTTAATCATTTTCAAGTAACAATCAAAATTTAGTAACAAATATTTGCAAAAGTTGACTTGTTGAAGGAACTCAAAAATTCTACTTAATCTCTAATTATTTTCCTTCAAGTCAGCAGACGTTTCTTTGCTAATCAAAGTTCGTGAGGATGAATGTGTGAGTAGCTTGGTGGAACATGGAAGTAATGAAATGCTTTCATAATGCTGAAAGACAGCCAACTGGCTGGCTACTGCCCAGTTAGCCATTTTGGGCACTCCCTCTGTCAGGTCTACTTTATCTGGTGCGTGGGTTCAGATGGGGAAGAAGTCACATATACAAAGGTTGACAGCCACGTCCCAATGTGCAGTTTCTGTCAAGATGAGCAAGCAGGGTGAGAATAGATCTATGGTAGTAGGTGACCGTGTAGCAGTGCTGAAGCAGGTAGCATGCATTGCATAGCATAGAATATCTTCAGTCTGTGTGAGACCCTCAGTTTCTCAAACCCTCAACCAGGTGCCACTCCCCTCATATTACACTGTGTGCAGGAGAATTATCAGTGAAAACTGAGCAATAACCTGTTAGAGGGTCTCACTGTCAAGGATCATGTGGTGGAAGACACTGTGACATTAAATAGGCATGTACCATCACAGCAACTGCCTATGCTGATGTGATTAAGGGTGCTGTAAAGGCTGATATATGTCATTGACAAAAACAGCCAGCCCGCATTTTGCTCTGTGATTGGTACTGTCTTCTCTTCAGTGGAGGCTATTGTCTACCATCACAGGAGTGTCAATAGGTTCAAAAATGTTCCTTGCAAACAGAGACACAATTGTCTTTCCAGCACTATGAGCTTCATTTCCTGTATGTGAATTCTGTAACCCATTACATGGGTGCAATTTTATCTACTTTGCTTCTTCTACCCTTCTATTGTGACAGTGGGGCCATACAGGATTAGCCAAGTGGTCTAAGTCACTGTAGTCATGGACTGCGTGGCTGATCCCAGTGGAGGTTCGAGTCCTCCCTCGGGCATGAGTGTGTGTGTTTGTCCTTAGGATAATTTAGGTTAAGTGGTGTGTAAGCTTAGGGACTGATGACCTTAGCAGTTAAGTCCCATAAGATTTCACACACATTTGAACCCCCCCCTTTTTTTTTTACAGTGGGCAACTGATCTGTGGGGTAGGAAAAGCAGGATTTACAGACGCGAATGTGGAAGCATCGGTGTTGTGTGGGTTTGGGAGCATTTGGCTTTTGGGTAGCAAGCCTACCACTAGAGTTTGACACTGAAACATTTTCTTCCATAATCTTCCAGTTGCCATGACCCCTACTCTTATTTCCTTATGACAAGATCACCTGAAGGTGGAGGATTTTGATTGTTTTTGGAGAGTTGGCTCGTGCATATGTTTCTGTTGATGTTGCAGGCAGTGAGAAGCTGGTAATTATGATGATAAATAATCACTCAGCACTTGCTACAAATACTTTTATTCTATGCTACATCCATTGTATATATGCTGCAAGAATAAAACTATTTGTAGCAAGTGCTGAGTGATTATTTATCATCATAATTACCAGCTCCTCACTGCCTGCAACATCAACAGAAACATATGCACGAGCCAACTCTCCGAAAACAATCAAAATCCTCCACCTTCAGGTGATCTTGTCATAAGGAAATAAGAGTAGTGGTCATGGCAACTGGAAGATTATGGAAGAAAATGTTTCAGTGTCAAACTCTAGTGGTAGGCTTGCTACCCAAAAGCCAAATGCTCCCAAACCCACACAACACCGAAGCTTCCACATTCGCGTCTGTAAATCCTGCTTTTCCTACCCCACAGATCAGTTGCCCACTGTCAAAAAAAAAAAAAAAAAAAAAAAAAGAGTAAAGGTTCAAATGTGTGTGAAATCTTATGGGACTTAACTGCTAAGGTCAGTTCTCTTCTCTTTAGAGAATTGATCTGGCAAAGAGACAGTTCTTCTTGCTGCCGTATAGGGCAGCAATATTATTGGGGGTTAGAGCCAGTGGTTTGACATCCCCACACTGTCTTCACCACTGTAACAGCATAGGCCAGAAATGCTGGGATTTGGTGACCTACAATTAATCTCAGAGTCCACTGAATGTGATTCCTTTCATTATTTTTACTTATTACAATCTTTCTCTGCTTGGAAAATAGGGTAATCACTTCTCAAATCTGAGAGGTATCTGAAGTAGTCAATGTGCACCAATGAGGTGCATGCTGCCTGCTTCATGTGTGCCTCAACATATTTGCTGTAAGATGTCTTACCCTTGCAGGTCATTACCATAAGACCCAACTAGTGAAATTTAAAACATCACATGGTGCTGATGATGAATGCCCTAACCACTGCACACATTACTACCTGTGTTTACATACTGTGGTAAGTAGGAATGCCAAATCATAATAAATGTAACAGTTTTTCCAGGTCATTATTGTTCCTACTAGTGACTTGTACTGCATCCATGATCCATTGATAAGCTGCTTCATATTTTAAAATCATGTCCATGAGGTCTCTATATATTACCCTTTCTACTATTTGGAGCATAGAAGCAAGCCTCACTGTTCCCTTTTCTATAAGTAGTATGCCATTAAACATGCCCATTATTAAAGTATATTGTCAAAATTCAAACAACAGAAACACCAGGGAAGGATATCAACAGTGTAGGAAAAGACACATTGCTGCTTACCATAAAGTTTATATGTTAAGTTGCAGACAGACACAATTAAAACACACTTAAACACAAGCTTTCGGCCACAGCCTTCATCAGATAAAGAGAAACACATCATTCATTCACACAAGCAAGCACATCTCACGCACACATGACCGCCACCTACAGCAGCTCAGCCAAAATGGGGGAGTTGGGGAAACCTTCTCAGAATATCCCTCCCTTCTCCCATCATCAAAACCATATCCCTAGATACTGGAGCCCTGACAGTTTTATCATAGCTTTCAAATAATTATTTAAGAACTCTGAATCATTATAACTGTTTTTCGTGGAACTGAGGTATTTAATGGCTCACGAGGACTTTTTAATATCTGCCGTTATCCACTTGTTTTGTGAGACATTGATATGATGTAGGTACCTCTGGAAATGTCTTTTCAAAATTCAATTTAAAAATGCTGAGAATTTAGAGATTTTCACATTTACATCAGTTTCTCCATATAATTCATCTCAACTTTGGTTTGCTTGTTATTTTGAAATATCTTCTATTTTTATTTCTGATAAATGTCTTTCACAAACTTGCAGTTTCGGGGATTTTCTGATGCCAGATTTTACTGTTGTTATTTGCCAGAAATGGTCTGACAGCCAAAGATATTTTTCAGCTACATCACACTTTTCCCTGTCCATGTTTTTATTACACCATTGACCAACAGGGACATGCGAAAACTCTGAAGAATATTGATGAGGGTTTTGTTTTCATATTTGTGTTTATGTCTCCACAGAGAGGTTTGTTTACTTTAGTGTCTGAGGCTTTTAGAACTTCTGTTAATTTATTGGAAAAAGTTCCCACACTACTACTAGGAATTTGATACACACACAATATGATTAATTTTCTGGTTGTATCAAGCCCTGTTAATTCAGTAGCTGATATTTCAAAGTGTTTGTCTTCACTTATTATAGTAAGGACACATCTTGATTTGAGCCACATTTCTTTTCTTGTATAAATTCACAATCCTCAACCCTTTCGAAGTATCCCTGCGGTAAGGGTCTGTCCTTACATACAATGCTAATAATACATGTTTGATTTCTGTGTCTTTACACCAGTGCTCAGTGACAGAAACTACTGTGCGGTACAAGGACTGGATTTCACCTTCAGACTGTTGTATTTTATGTTTTATTGATTGTATGATTTGATGAAGTAGAGTTGTTAAGCCTCTGGAATGTCCCATGATACTTCTTCCGATGGGTTCTTGTTTTCTTA
Organism: Schistocerca nitens; assembly: GCF_023898315.1. Taxonomy (NCBI): domain Eukaryota; kingdom Metazoa; phylum Arthropoda; class Insecta; order Orthoptera; family Acrididae; genus Schistocerca; species Schistocerca nitens. The sequence goes on from NC_064625.1 coordinate 144,927,932, forward strand.
TGACATGTAAAAATATCCATATTGTAAACTATTGTATCAGATTTTTTTATCTGCTGCAGATACTCTTTAGTTGGGGAAATCTGTTATCTGGATTTATTATAAAAAGGATCTGCTTCTCCTGTGTATGACAGCAAATATTTCATCATGCTTGGCCCGAGGTAAACCCCATATACTATGGTGAATCTACTGTACCAATCTTCTCTTCCTCTTCCTGCTTAGGACTAGGCCATGTCTAGTGAGACACCATGATGGTATTGACTGGCATGACAGCAACATGTGTGAACCTGGCTGCCATCACTGCCTTCTGTAACCCCACATTAATCTGCCTCAAAGTTCCATATAGGTGTGGCTGATCATGACACTGGGACAACTCATCAAAGTGTGCATTTGTGCCATGTGTCAGGGAAACTGTCTTCTCCAGATCACCACCTATGTCTTATGCCCCATTCCTGTCCAAACTGTTTCCGACCCCTACCCACAATCACCACATGGTCATCTTTTGTGAAATCAGTAACTAAAGACCTTAAGTCCTCCATCATTTGACAAAGCCCTGAATTTACTTTGAATATACTCGTGACCTTGTATGCTACCCTAATTTTTCTGTAACTGAGGCCTACATATTGCCCATGACTACTACCTAGCAGCACCACATTTTTTCTTCCTAACTCGTTGTATACTTCTAGGTTTCCTGACATTGTTTGAAATGCATTGTACATTTCATGTTGCTAGTCCTACCCAAGGCTGTGCTCCACTGAACTCTGGCAGAAGTAAATACCTGTTTTTTGCATTTTTTCTCCCTGCCCACTGCCAGTTCTTAACCACTGTCCTCCCCTTTATCTCTCTTGACCCTGATCAATTCCTACTTGCTTCCTTTTCTGTTCTTCAAACAAAATGTTCCTACTGCATACTCTGCATTTCCAGGAGTTTTCCCAGTGTTCTCCCCACAGCATCTCCCCCCCCCCCGCCCCCTCCCACCTTAGTGAGAATATTTTCTACAAGACTGGCAACAAATCACCCTACTCGGTATTCTATAACAGCTCCTGTATCTCTCACTCATGATTGAATTCCATAGAAGAATTAGTTCAAATTTGTCAAGGACGTGAGATTGGCTGTAAGTACACACACACACACACACACACAGACACACGCGATGATAAATTGTTTTGTGTTGTTGCCGCTGTTTACGTTCTGCTTTAGAGGTACAGCGGCAGAAGAATTAATTACTAATTGCTTTGGTTTTGGAGAATCACGTTATAAAGAATGTTTAGATATGTTTTTAAACGTTAGCAACTCAGAAATTGTATGCCTACATCACGTCTGTCTAACCAGTAACAAATACGAACTGTGTTGATAAAAATGAATTAAAACGTTTAATTACTCTTTTCTGGTAAGAACAGACAGAATAGACACTACTGGAACTAACTGCTGCCTTGTTTTAACGAAATTTAAATTATTAAGAAAACTTAAGCAGATATTTTAATGTTTATGTAACACAAAATTTCGGCCTACGTCGCGAGTATTGGGATTTCTATTAAACGAATTGCTTTTAAGAAAAAGTATTACTGAAAACGCTAAATATTTATTTCGTAACAAGAACGGACACTACAGCAAGTATACAAAATAAGAGCTCTTACTTCTTAAGGCACTCCTGCACCCACACAACATTTAAGTCACTACAGATAAACTGAAAGTAGATCAATAAATAGTACGTAATTTTTAAGTGAATTAGTCGTTCCATTGAAGTATTTGGTAATTATAACAATAATTCATAGGTTGCAATATACCTACTTCTAACTTTACATACAGACGCAAATACTATATTAATGAAATACCTCATGTGTCATGTATGGAAAATACGACTGTCTTCATAACGTTTTTGTTATCAGTATGATTTTTATATTCTTCACTTCTTTAGGTCTAATGAGTCAAGCTACATTTTATAAACATAAAAATATTGAGTCAAGTGAGGACATTGTAAACAAGTAGGCCTGTCTATTCTTATTAGATTATTGCTTCTATTCCGTAGCAGAATATTTTGGATGTTTGAGATACAGGGACTAGAAACAAGATAGTGAAGCTAATGCAAATAGTGCAAGCTGTTTGGTGGATAAAGCTTACATTTATGTCTCTACTGACATAATACAGTATTTTTACTGTGCTGTTTTGGTTTGTGTTTGTTCTGTGTCTTATAATCTGGAAAGATTTTTTTGGATGAATAAAAGAAATAAACTCTGTTGCCATCTGCGACACCGTAAGCTTTTATTACTGACGTACGTAACATTTCCAATCACATTATTTGCGAAGTGTAGTTTTCCCGAAAAATCACGTTATATTAAGCGATTAATTTGATGCTAATTGGCTCACATTATAATTAACAGACAGCACGTTTGTATTTCGCTTTCATTTATTATTTTAAATCATTCGTGATTTTTTGTTCCGCTTGTTGTAAATACCATTAGGTACCGGAAATCCATTTTAAGTTATAGACACTTCTACTTCGTCAATAACATACAGTTATAATCGTAGTCGTGTCTGTAAACGTTTACATTAATACCTGAAACTTAAAGTCTTTGCATTATACGTTGGAAATTGTTCATTTTCTAGATCTCGTTCTAGGAGTAACATATCTGCGACGATGTGTGTCGTTTTGCTCCGGTTGGGCGGAGCATCTTGCTGATCAGGGGTGGAGCTTAAGTGGGGTGGGCGGGGACTGTGTCGGGATCTTCGCAGGTTTTAAGCTCATGTGGTCCGAGCTCCGCCACAGGTAGCTACAGCACGGCCCACAAGTCGCGCTCCGTCACAGGTACCTACACCATGACCCGCAAGTTTGTCTCCGACCAACCTCTTCCACGATTTCTTCAGAATCCATGCAGTTTTTGGCAGTCTTGTGATACATTCATTTTAGCCAGGAGATCTTTGAGATTATCTGACTTTTGATACAGTATACAAGGGTATGCGAATTCAAACTTCCTGTCAGATTAAAACTGTGTGTCGCACCGAGACTCGAACTCGGGACCTTTGCCTTTCGCGGGCAAGTACTCTACAATCTGACCTACACAAGCACGACTCACCCCCCGTCCTCACAGCTTTACTTCTGCCAGTACCTCGTCTCATACCTTCCAAACTTTACAGAAACTCTCCTCCGAACTTTGCAGAACTAGCACTCTTGAAAGGATATTGCGGAGACATGGCTTAGCCACAGCCTGGGGGATGTTTCCAGAATGTAACTTCTGGCAGATTAAAACTGTGTGTCGGACATAGACTCGAACTCGGGAACTTTGCCTTTCATGGGCAAGTGCTCTGCCGTCAGCACACACTCCGCTGCAGAGTGAAAATCTCATTCTGGAATTATCCCCCAGGCTGTGGCTAAGCCATGTCTCCGCAATATCTTTTCTTCCAGGAGTGCTAGTTCTGCAAGTTCCGCAGGAGAGCTTCTGGAAAGTTTGGAAGGTAGGAGACGAGGTATTGGCAGAAGTAAAGCTGTGAGGACGGGGCGTTAGTCATGCTTGGGTGGCTCAGATGGTAGAGCACTTGCCCGCGAAAGGTAAAGGTCCCGTGTTCGAATCTCGGTTCGGCACACAGTTTTAATCTGCCAGGAAGTGTCACATCAGCGCACACTCCGCTGCAGAGTGAAAATCTCATTCTGGGTATGCCAATTGTTTGTGGGTCAGTACCATCAACTATCACATACTGGCTACCTATCCTGAGCCACGTCCCAAGTCCTGATCCGAGACGGAACAGCGCACTACTTTGAGAATATCGTAAGATTACTATTAACACCGACTTTCCAATAATGAACGAATTATTCCCTGCGAAGCGGAAAGGCTGATATCAATACATCCCACTCTCGTCACAGTTAGGGTTCTGATGGAAAATCAATTCAGTGCAATAGATCAATGGAAATGTTGGCTGTTCCCCCACAGCCGGCCGGTGTGGCCGAGCGCTTCTAGGCGCTTCAGTCTGGAACCGCGCTGCTGATACGGTCGCAGGTTCGAATCCTGCCTCAGGCATGGATGTGTGTGATGTCCTTAGGTTGGTTAGGTTTAAGTAGTTTTAAGTCTAGGGGACTGATGACCTGAGCAGTTAAGTCCCATAGTGCTTAGAGCTATTTGAACCATTTTTGTTCCCCCTCAATGTCTGAAGTTGCCTTGTATCCAGAGGAAACACCCTGGATTCGACGAGTCTCGGGCAATCTGGACTATCTTGAACCGCATCTGAACGGGTCATGGATGGTGTGCAGACACACACTACATCTACATCTTCATCTACATCCCTACTCCGCAAGCCACCTGATGATGTATGGCGGAGGGTACTTTGAGTATCTCTATCGATTCTCCCTTCTATTCCAGGCTCGTATAGTTCGTGGAAAGAAGGATTGTCGGTATGCTTCTGTGTGGGCTCTAATCTCTCTCATTTTATCCTCATGGTCTCTTCGCGAGATATACGTAGGAGGGAGCAATATACTGCTGGACTCTTCGGTGAAGGTATGTTCTCGAAACTTTAACAAAAGCCCGTACCGAGCTACTGAGCGTCTCTCCTGCAGAGTCTTCCACTGGAGTTTATCTATCATCTCCGTGACGCTTTCGCGATTACTAAATGATCCTGTAACGAAGCGCGCTGCTCTCCGTTGGATCTTCTCTATCTCTTCTATCAACCCTATCTGGTACGGATCCCACACTGCTGAGCAGTATTCAAGCAGTGGGCAAACAAGCGTACTGTAACCTACTTCCTTTGTTTTCGGATTGCATTTTCTTAGGATTCTTCCAATGAATCTCAGTCTGGCATCTGCTTTACCGACGATCAACTTTATATGATCATTCCATTTTAAATCACTCCTAATGCGTACTCCCAGATAATTTATGGAATGAACTACTTCCAGTTGCTGACCTGCTGTATTGTAACTAAATGATAAAGGATCTTTCTTTCTATGTATTCGCAGCACATTACACTTGTCTACATTGAGATTCAATTGCCATTCCCTGCACCATGCGTCAATTCGTTGCGGATCCTCCTGCATTTCAGTACAATTTTCCAATATACCACAGCATCATCCGCAAAAAGCCTCAGTGAACTTCCGATATTATCCACTAGGCTATTTATATATATTGTGAATAGCAACGGTCCTACGACACTCCCCTGCGGCACACCTGAAATCACTCTTACTTCGGAAGACTTCTCTCCATTGAGAATGACATGCTGCGTTCTGTTATCTAGAAACTGTTCAATCCAATCACACAATTGGTCTTATAGTCGATAAGCTCCTACTTTGTTCATTAAACGATTGTGCGGAACTGTATCAAACGCCTTGCGGAAGTCAAGAAACACGGCATCTACCTGTGAACCCGTGTCTATGGCCCTCTGAGTCTCGTGGACAAATAGCGTGAGCTGGGTTTCACACGATCTTCTTTTTCGAAACCCATGCTGATTCCTACAGAGTACATTTCTAGTCTCCAGAAAAGTCATTATACTCGAACATAATAAGTGTTCCAAAATTCTACAACTGATCGACATTAGAGATATAGGTCTATAGTTCTGCACATCTGTTCGACGTCCCGTCTTGAAAACGGGGATGACCTGTGCGCTTTTGCAATCCTTTGGAACGCTACGCTCTTCTAGAGACCCACAGTACGCCGCTGCAAGAAGGGGCGCAAGTTCCTTCGCGTACTCTGTGTAAAATGGAACTGGTATCCCATCAGGTCCAGCGGCCTACAAGTGGTGAAAATGCTCACCACCACTGTTTGAGGCCGGCCGTTGTGGCCGAGCGGTTCTAGGCGCTTTAGTCCGGAACCGCGCTGCTCCTGTGGTCGCAGGTTCGAATCCTGCCTCGGGTATGGATGTGTGTGATGTCCTTAGGTTAGTTGGGTGTAAATAGTTGTAAGTCGAGGGAACTGATGACGTCAGATGTTAAGTCCCATAGTGCTCAGAGCCATTTGAACCACTATCTGATTATGGCGCGCAACGACAGACCGATTCTCATGTTGTACCAACATGTTCCGCACGTGTCTACAACAGTTCTTTCGAAGATTTCTTCACAGCGACGAGTGATGTCATAAAATACACAGAAGACCTTGATATCCATACGTAGCTTTTGTCACTTGTTTAATGCTGGAGAGATGCTGAATCAAGTGGCAATTCCCGACATTCGTTAGCAGCAATATCGAACGACCATCTACGGAAAGCATGTTGGAAACGCATTCCAACTCTTACGGAAATTGGTGACAGTAGCAGTTGGAAAATGCCCGAAACTCGTCAAGTAAACAGTGGACGGGAGAGATAATGTGGACGGCAGGTAGCTCGTCGCAGTTGACACGGGATGGCAAACAAACGGCTGTTGAAACGTTCTGGAAGTAAATACTAACAGGCCTGGTGGTTTGCTCCTGTGATACGGGTGCGAGGGAAATAACCAGCTCTTGACATCGTAGAATCCGTGTATTCAGTAAACGCAACACTATCCCGATAGCGGCGCGGTTGGTACACAGTTCGTTTCTGTGTGTAAGGCGTTTGTGTGTTTCAGGGCAGGAAGTACCTGTTCGATAAAGAGAGGTGAACCTACGAAACCACCTCGGTAGAGCGTAGGGGCAACGTGTAACGTTTCGGCCAGTTTACTGTTCGTAATCTTCAGCGGTAGTGTCAGGTTACTGTTGGCTGTGAACTACTACAGATCTCTGATAACAGCCTTCTTGACGAATCGTGAGACGACGCTCCGTCCCAAACTGAATTTCGTGTTGCATATTAAAAACTGCTGTCACATCTTCAAGAAACAACCTCTTCACCTGAAGATAACGTGCAGAAAACTGGTAGAAACGTAGCTTCAACACGATGATGTTGGTTCAAATGGCTCTGAGCACTATGGGACTTAACATCTGTGGTCATCAGTCCCCTAGAACTTAGAACTACTTAAACCTAACTAACCTAAGGACATCACACACATCCATGCCCGAGGCAGGATTCGAACCTGCGACCGTAGCAGTCGCGCGGTTCCGGACTGAGCGCCTAGAACCGCGAGACCACCGCGGCCGGCACGATGATGTTGCTCGGCTGGTACGTAGAGTAAGATGTGATCTACGAATTCGCTGTGGAGGCTAGCATTTCATAGATGGATTATTCTGCATGGAGGTACGAGTCTGACCGTAGACAGCCGCGCGGGATTAGCCAAGCGGTCTAGGGCGCTGCAGTCACGGACTGAGCGGTTGGTCCCGGCGGAGGTCCGAGTCCTCCCTCGGGCATGGGTGTGTGTGTTTGTCCTTAGGATAATTTAGTATTGTGTAAGCTTAGGGACTGATGACCCTAGCAGTTAAGTCCCATAAGATTTCACACACATTTGAACATTGCTGACCGTAGACATAGCGTCTGTACAGTTATAGCATTAGCCAACCGTGGATCTCTTTTACTAAGATATTGGACATACTGTGGCATTAGAGATTAAGATCCAAAAAATCGTAATTCACATGTAAGTTACAAATATTTACATACTTACAAGTCTAGACTGAGAAAGGATGGCATCGGTAGTCTGCTATGGAGAACTCATACGCACAATGATCTGGCATCAGGTCTATGACAACGTTTAGTTTTCATTTTCCGTACCGCAGATTCTCATTTCCTTGCTCTAAACATTTAGTCAGCGCACCTCGATACTATTTAAGGTGTTGAGGTCAGAAAGAGGATAATACGTCTTAGTCACTGAATAGTTTTGATACGTTTTACAGAAAATACAAAAGTTCAAAAAATGTCCGACAGATGGGGCTTCATCTGATCAGAATGGCAATAATTACCATAACAAAGTAAGACAAAGCAAAGATGATGTTCTTTACAGGAAATGCTCAATATGTCCACCATCATTCCTCAACAATAGCTGTAGTCGAGGAATAATGTTGTGAACAGCATGTCCGGAGTTATGGTGAGGCATTGGCGTCGGATGTTGTCTATCAGCATCCCTAGAGATGTCGGTCGATCACGATACACTTGCGACTTCAGGTAACCCCAAAGCCAATAATCGCTCGGACTGAGGTCTGGAGACCTGGGAGGCCACGCATGAGGAAAGTGGCGGCTGAGCACACGATAACCACCAAACGACGCGCATCTGTCGGACATTTTGTGAACGTTGTTTTCTTTTCTTTTTTTTTTGTTCTAATAAAACCCGATATCATTCCAAGTGTGTGTGTCTACATCTACATGATTACTCTGCAATTCACATTTAACTGCTTGGAAGAGGGTTCATCGAACCACAATCATATTATCTCTCTACCATTCCACTCCCGAACAGCGCGCGGGAAAAACGTGCACCTAAACCTTTCTGTTCGAACTCTGATTTCTCTTATTTTATTTTGATGATCATTCCTATCTATGTAGGTTGGGCTCAACAAAATATTTTCGCATTCGGAAGAGAAAGTTGGTGACTTAAATTTAGTAAATAGATCTCGCCGCGACGAAAAACGTCTTGCTTTAATGACTTCCATCCCAACTCGCGTATCATATCTGCCACACTCTCTCCCCTATTACGTGATAATACAAAACGAGCTGCCCCTTTTTGCACCCTTTCGATGTCCTCCGTCAATCCCACCTGGTAAGGATCCCACACCGTGCAGCAATATTCTAACAGAGGACGAACGACTGTAGTGTAAGCTGTCTCTTTAGTGGACTTGTTGCATCTTCTAAGTGTCCTGCCAATGAAACGCAACCTTTGGCTCGCCTTCCCCACAATATTATCTATGTTGTCTTTCCATCTGAAGTTGTTCGTAATTTTAACACCCAGGTACTTAGTTGAATTGACAGCCTTGAGAATTGTAGTATTTATCGAGTAATCGAATCCAACGGTTTTTCTTTTGGAATTCATGTTGATCACCTCACACTTTTCGTTATTTAGCGTCAACTGCCACCTGCCACACCATACAGCAATCTTTTCTAAATCGCTTTGCAACTGATACTGGCCTTCGGATGACCTTACTAGACGGTAAATTACAGCATCATCTGCGAACAACCTAAGAGAACTGCTCACATTGTCACCCAGGTCATTTATATAGATCAGGAACAGCAGAGGTCCCAGGACGCTTCCCTGGGGAACACCTGATATCACTTCAGTTTTACTCGATGATTTCCCGTCTATTACTACGAACTGCGACCTTCCTGACAGGCAATCACGAATCCAGTAGCACAACTGAGACGATACCCCATAGGCCCGCAGCTTGATTAGAAGTCGCTTGTGAGGTACGGTGTCAAAAGCTTTCCGGAAATCTAGAAATACGGAATCAGCTTGAGATCCCCTGCCGATAGCGGCCATTACTTCGTGCGAATAAAGAGCACAAGAACGATGTTTTCTGAAACCATGCTGATTACGTATCAATAGATCGTTCCCTCTCTATCTACATTATTCCGTGGTTTATTGAGTTTTCAAATTTATACTGACTTTTTGATTACCCGATACAACGATGATTTTAGTGGTAAGTTTTATGGTTGCTCTTCGCTGGTGGACGTATGGTGTGTCTAGATCACGTTCCACGGTCACGGGCGTGGTGTTCCAGGAAGGCGCTGGAGTCGACTTTTATCGCGGAGGCAGGTAGCGCTCCGTCACGCCCTGGCTGACCGCGGCTACGCACCGTGCGTGACTCAGCGCTACGCAGCTGAGCAAACGGCACGTCACGATCACCTGCGGGTCGCAGGTGCGTGGGCGGCGCGCGTAACCCGATACGCGGCTGCGTGTGCTCAGAGCGCAGTAGTGCGCCTGCGGTGTTTGCTGTAGGATTGGGACGTGGCTGGCGTTTACCCGGTGGTCGCCTTGTCGGTAATGTATCCGGCTCACCTGGCGTGGCTTGGGTACTGGGGGGCTTTTAAAGGTGCGTGTTGTTCCGTTGGGGGTGGGGGTAGTGGACAGAGGAGAGAGAGAGAGAGAGAGAGAGAGAGAGAGAGAGAAAGAGAGAGAGAGAGAGAGAGAGAGAGAGAGAGAGAAAGAGCGAGAGAAACACCGAGAGAGAGAGAGAAAGAGCGAGAGCGAGAGCGAGAGAGAGAGAGAGAGAGAGCGAGAGCGAGAGAGAGAGCGAGAGCGAGAGAGAGAGAGAGAGAGAGAGAAAGAGCGTAGAGAGAATGAAAAACGGGGAGGGAGAGAGAGGGAGAGAGAGACCGTTTCAATAGTTCAGGAGCACTTAAAATCACAAGCAGCAGTTAAATTCGAAAAGGATTGAAAATGAAACAAATGAGCCCTCGGTCACAATTTTTAGTCTTATTGACCAGGTTTCAACACTTCTAAGAGTGCCTTCATCAGAATTTAGACACACAAAGTGGACTACAACATAATCATAATTTTATGGAAGAAAATTTTTTTTATATATAACGAAGTGTAAGTACTGACTAACAATACTAGACAGAGACAGCACTCACATGTCTAGTATAAAATAAATAACAAGCCAGAAGGGCTTTAGTCACAAAATATTTAAAAGTGTTAGCAGGCTGTTTAGGTTGTTAACGCCACCGCCACGTAGAGCTCTGTATGAAAATCACTAGCTGTGCTGTGTGCAGTCTGTGGCTGGGTGGCATTGTTGGAATTTGCTATTGTAGTGTTGGGCAGTTGGATGTGAGCCGCCAGCAGTGGTGGATGTGGGGAGAGAGATGGCGGAGTTTTGAGAGCGGATGATCTGTCCACCAGAGACAGTAAATTTGTAAGACTGGATGTCATGAACTGATATATATATATATATATTTGAACACTATTAAGGTAAACACACTGTTTGTTGTATATATGGTTCTCGGGCGAGACGTCGGATGTCATAGTGAAAACTCCACAATATTTCGTCAGCGCAACTGTCCGACATCTTCAGGTGCGACGAACACACTGCTAAGGCAGAACCATATATACAACATGTCCGTCGGGAAAGCCTCAAGCAACACACACTGTTTGTTCTTTATCACAATCTTTAATTTGCTAACTATGCCTTTCAGTAGTTAGTGCCTTCAGTAGTTTTTATTTAGCTGGCAGTATTGGCGCTCGCTGTATTGCAGTAATTCGAGTAACGAAGATTTTTGTGAGGTAAGTGATTCATGAAAGGTATAGGTTGTTAGTCAGGGCCATTCTTTTGTAGGGATTATTGAAAGTCAGACTGCGTTGCGCTAAAAATATTGTGTGTTAGTTTATTGATAATCAGAATAAGTACATAGAGAAATGGCTCAGCACGTTCAGTTTTGCGCAGCTGTTTGAAAATGAAATAACGTAAGAGGTTTACGAGCACAGTCATTAATAATTTTCCAAAGGGGACGTTTCAGCACGGTCAGAGTGCGTGTACAGCTGTAGTGTGAAGTCAGTAATCTATGGAATAAATTTCGCTGTAGTCACACGCCTCTTTCTTGGTGTTTTGCAATTTTCAAAATAAAATGGTTCAAATAGCTCTGAGCACTATGGGACTTGACATCTGAAGTCATCAGTCCCCTAGACTTAGAACTACGTAAACCTAAGTAAGCTAAAGACACCACACACATCCATGCCCGAGGCAGGATTCGAACCCGCGTCCGTAGCAGCCGCGTGGTTCCGGACTGAAGCGCCTAGAACCGCTCGGCCACAGCGGCCGGCCGCAATTTTCAAAAGCTGCAGTGTGGATGCAGGTACAGGAGGAAGCCGTGCGCCGGAGGGCGGAAAAGTGGCTGGTGTTGGTAAGAAGCACCCTCGGCCACGCACACAGTGCAGACGTGGACGGCGCTGGCGGGCACGCGCTGGCTTCCGCGTTGGCCTCTGGCCGCCGTGTCTCTCGTTAATGGCCCGTTATCTCGCATGGGCGGCCACGCAAAAAGAAGGCGCGCCTTCCCAGAAAGGCCGTGCCCAGAAGCCTGACTCTGACTCTTTGACTCTCTGACTCGGCGTCTGCTGACACCTCTGACCCGGGCCCGCGGCCGCTCGCTTCACTCTCAAACCGTTCGTCGCCGTCCTCGCTGAGACCTCGATTTCTGCGTCCGAACAGTTCTAGGCGCTTCAGTCCAGAACTACGCGGCAGCTACGGTCGCAGGTTCGAATCCTGCCTAGGGCATTGATGTGTGTGATGTCCTTAGGTTAGTTACGTTGAAGTAGTTCTAAGTCTAGGGGACTGATGACCTCAGATGTTAAGCCCCACAGTGCTCAGAGCCATCTGAACCATTTTTTGCTCTCTGCGCCCTCCCGCGTCACGCAAAGGCTCAGTCCGTGCGAGTCGCTAAACGAGCGAACTTCGCTACCGAATCACGAAGTGGCCTTGTGGTGACCAAAACGACTGGGGATTCAGTCAGAATTCCCAGATATCTCTTGGGGAGCAGCGACGTGCTAAACTGTGTTATCAAAAGTATCCGGACACCTGCTAGTGGACATGGCTTCTGTCCACTCTACGCCTTAACGTCTGCTTGAGCTCAGCTATATGGACAGTTTCAGTAACGTGTCTACATGTTTGTGGAGGACTGGCAGCCCATTCTTCCCCAATGGCCGAAACCAGAGAAGGTAGCCATGTTGGACTATGCTCTCTGCACCCAAGCCGACATTCTAACTCGCCCCAAACGTGTTCCATTGGGTTCAAGTTGTAATGGGACACCCTCCTCTAAGATTACCTTTTTATAGAAATAACCGATACCATGTATACTTATATAGGAGAACATTATATCTGCTGTCTAACTGAATGAACTCCAAATGATTTTGTATACGATGTGTTATGTTCCAGGCTAAAACGTATAAAAAGAAATTAATTTGGTTCAAATGGCTCTGAGCACTATGGGACTTAACTTGTGAGGTCATCAGTCCCCTAGAACTTAGAATTGCTTTAACCTAACTAACCTAATGACATCACTCACATCCATGCCCGAGGTAGGACTCGAACCTGCGACCGTAGCGGTCGCGCGGTTCCAGAGTGTAGCGCCTAGAACCGCTCTGCCACCCCGGCCGGCAGAATTTAATTTGTTGGTACTATGTACGTACAGTTAAAATTACTCTTCTTTTAGAAATATTTGAAATTACGACATTTGTGCCGTACTTAAAATTCGTATTATTAATTGCGCATTCTAATGCGAATTATTAAATTTATTTTTGGATTCATTTATAAAATAATAATATATCTTGCTGATCATTCTTTTGTTGTCAAGAAAGTTTCTAATTCTTTGGAATGAGTACCGCAGAATGTGAATAGTAGTGGCCATGCCTCAGATGGAAGTACACATTTTTGTGAGTTTGTCAACAACAATGTAATTATTGGTTTTTTGAAAGCCGAAAATGTAAAGACGGTGTGATATAGAAGAATGGGATAAAATAAGAGAAATATACAGGCAAATCATCAGTTATTCAGTTCTACAGGAACCCACAACGTTATAAAAATTACAGCCTCAAGAATGTACCCTTAGACACAAAAACTGTAGCTAGCACGAAGAGAAAATGGAGATAAGTAAAAAGTTCTTCTTTTGTGTATCTTACGCCTCTCGAAGATCTCAAAATTTGTGCAAAGACACACAATTTTAATAGTAATGTGCGGGAGGGTAAGATTACAAAGTTTTGTTTTGTTTTAGTTCGCAAGGCCTGCAGCCATTAGACAAGCCATTTTTTAAGCCACTGAAATCATATCACGACAGTGAATGTATGTGCTTCGTTAGTAACACAAGAGGAACAAGGAAGATCAACAGGCTCACATCTGGAAACATTTTCAAGGCTGCATGGATGAGAGCGACAACACCAGCGATTGCAGAAAATGGATTTCATTCACCTGGCGTTTTTTCGTTGAATGAAAATGCAGCGGCCGTACACGTGTTCCTACTGGCTAGTATACCGTCGTGCCAAAAAAATCTCACCGAAGGAAAGCGAACTTCAGTCTGCGTCCCCTCACGCTAGTCCAGTTCATGATAAGCCAAACGAAGACACGCCAAAGTCTTCTGTTTCATTCCACGACTTGTTACCGTCTCCAAAGAAGACTACAGAAAATCTACTGCCAGCTAACAGAAAGCTCTACTTCTTACTAAAACTAAACTCCGTCCGGAAAGGCCTTGGAAGCCTCAACGGTACAGACCGGCCGCCGCGTCATCAGAGCACAGGCGTCACTGGGTGCGGATATGGAGGGGCATGTGGTCAGCACACCGCTCTCCCAGTTTCCGAGACCGGAGCCGCTACTTCTCAGTCAAGTAGCTCCTCAGTTTGCCTCACACGGGCTGAGTGCACCACGCTTGCCAACAGCGCTCGGCAGACCGGATGGTCACCCATCCAAGTGCTAGCCCAGCCCGACACCGCTTAACTTCGGTGACCTGACGGGAACAGGTGTTACCGCCGCGGAAAGGCCATTGCCTACTACTTCTCACATCCCCAGAAGATATAAATGCAGCAGAAGAAAGACTGGAAAAGGAAAAGGCAAATGTCATCCCAGCCCGAGAGTTTGTAGAAATACCAGGTTAAGAACAGACAATACCCAATACCTACAGCACGGATCATCAGGGTAAAGTTCAATATAATCCTCTCAAGAGAGAGATGAGGATCCACCTTGAGTAGGACAGAATTTTTATCTTTTATTTCGCAGACATGTTTCGCTACCGCTCGGGGTAGCCGTGCGGTTAGGGCGCCTTGTCACGGTCCGTGTGGCTCCCCTCGTCGGAAATTCGAGCCTTCCTCGTGTGTGTGTGTGTGTGTGTGTGTGTGTGTGTGTGTGTGTGTGTGTGTATTTTGTCCATAGCGTAAGATGTTTAAGTTAGATTAGGTAGTGTGTAGCCTTATGGACCAATGACCTCAGCAGTTTGGTTCCAGAAGACCTTACCACAAATTTCCAAAAAAAAGAACATGTTTCGCTGAAATTTCAGCAATCATACGCGTGCTTTTAGTATTTTTATTATTTACTATTATCTTTATTATTATCTGTACAAGTCCTAAAGAGCATTTTTCCTGTTTAAACAGGAAAAATGCACTTTACTACTTGTAGACATAGAAATTTGAGTTTTTAGAAACAGACAAACTTTTGTTTATATACCTTGTTACCAAATGTTGTGGTTTTCCTGGACAGCACATTGGGTGCTAACAAGGCATATATACAAAAGTTCGTTTTTCAGATTTGTGAAGTCTATTTTAAAAACTCAAATTTCTGTGTGTACCAGTAGTAAAGAGCATTCCTCCTGTGTAATAGAGAGATAATAAAAGGCCACTGATGACGCCACAACATCAGCGAAACGTGTCTGGGAAATGGGAGACAAGATAAAAATTGTGTTTTGCTCAAGGCGGACGCTCTCCAAAAACAAATCTATTTGTAAGCAAACAAGGATAGAAGGGCTTCAACTTCAAGATCATTATCTGCTAGTTTTTCGGCATAAATATTCATCTGTACGTCAGACTAGAAACAATATTCACGAAGCGCAATACACCGTACAGAGGTGAGTTTGCTGCATTCGTGCGTACCCGGCCAAGTTTTCGCTACGCTTAATTGCAGCGTTTGCTGTAATTTGCGTCTCTCTCTCTCTCTCTCTCTCTCTCTCTCTCTCTCTCTCTCTCCCCTCTCCTCCCCCCCTCCCCTCCATACAGTTGCACTATCTGGCTGGACGTCACGAACTACACCCCCCCCCTCTCTGGCCCTGTATCTTTCTCTCAACCTCCCTCCCCTCCCTTTTCGTAAACACACACACACACACACACACACACACACACACACACACACAGACACAGCCGGTAATATTGTTCAATTTGGATACGGTTTTGCGTGCGCCGACTACGCAGCGCATTCGCGCCCCGCTGCTCCCGCCGACATACGGGCGTGGACCTAATCATTATTGAAATAATTAGAACGGATATCTGTTTGATTTGGCGGCGTGATGCGCGCACGTGTTTTGCGGCCGGCCGTAGCCCGTTATTAATTTATTCCGCTCCTCTGTGGAATTGCCCGCACGGAAAGCCGACCAACGAGGCTGTTTCCAGGCGCTTTTCCGGCGCCCGTAAAACTCCGGACAGATTAACGAAGCCAACGCGAAACGCGGCCGTCTGTTTTGGCCTCCTAGCCTGAATTCCAATAGCAGCTCCATCACTCAATGCGGTTCCCAGCTATCCGGCCTCGCAGAGACACAAAGAAAACACCGCACGCCCGATTTCGATTTCGTACTGCACAGGATGGGAAACAAATGCGGGAAAAATAATCTTCGTCATAAAGTACGGTGTGAGATAAACCATGATTTTCTTTCGGCAGGTACGCCAGCGGCGCCTTTTCTCATGTCAACATTTCCCGCCTTCGGTCGTAATTTTGACTTACACTACTCGCCATTAAAATTGCTACCCCACGGAGATGACGTGCTACAGACGCGAAATTTAACCGACAGGAAGGAGATGCTGTGATATGCAATTGATTAGCTTCTCGGAGCATTCACACAAGGTTGGCGCCGGTGGCGACACCTACAACCTGCTGACACGAGGAAAGTTTCCAACCGATTTCTCATACACAAACAGCAGTTGACCGGCGTTGCCAGGTGAAACCGTGTTGTGTTGCCTCGTGTAAGGAGGAGAAACGCGTACCATCACGTTTCCGACTTTGATAAAAGGTCGGATTGCAGCGAATCGCGATTGCGGTTTATCGTATCGCGACATTGCTGCTCGCGTTGGTCGGGATCCAATGACTGTTAGCAGAATATGGAATCGGTGGGTTCACGGCGGTAATACGGAACGCCGTGCTGGATTCCAACGGCCTCGTATCACTAGCAGTCGAGATGACAGGCATCTTATCCGCATGGCTGTAACGTATCGTGGAGCCACGTCTCGATCCCTGAGTCAACAGATGGGGACGTTTGCAAGACAAAAACCACCTGCACGAACAGTTCGACGACGTTTGCAGCAGCACGTACTACCAGCTCGGAAACGATGGCTGCGGTTACCCTTGACGTTGCATCACAGACAGGAGCGCCTGCGATGGTGTACTCAACGACGAACCTGGGTGCACGAATGGCAAAACGTAATTTTTTCCGATGAATCCAGATTCTGTTTATAGCATCATGATGGTCGCATCCGTCTTTGGCGATATCGCGGTGAACACACACTGGAAGCGTGTATTCGTCATCGCCATATTGGCGTATGAACCGGCGTGATGGTATGGGGTGCCACTGGTTACACGTCTCGGTCACCTCTTGTTCGCATTGACGGCACTTTGAACAGTGGACGTTACATTTCAGATGTGTTACGACCCGTGGCTCTACCCTTCATTCGATCCCTGCGAAACCCTACAGTCCAGCAGGATAATGCACGACCGCATGTTGCAGGTCCTGTACGGGCCTTTCTGGAAACACAATATTTTCGACTGCTGCCCTGGCCAACACATTCTCCATATCGCTCACCAATTGAAATCGTCTGGGCAATGGTGGCCGAGCAGTGTCTCGTGACAATAGGCCAGTCACTACTCTTGATGAACTGCGGTATCGTGTTGAAGCTGCACGGGCAGCTGTACCTATACACTCCATCCAAGCTCTGTTTGTCTCAATGCCCTGGCGTATCAAAGCCTTTATTACGGCCAGAGGTGGTGGTTCTGGGTCAAAATGCAATCACATATCAGTTCTAGTATAATATATTTGTCCAATGAATACCCGTTTATCATCTGCATTTCTTCTTGGTGTAGCAATTTTAATGGCCAGTAGTGTACATTGGACTGCCCGCGCGGCCTAGCTGCTCCGCCACTCCAGCCGCCTAGGCGCCCGTAATTCGGCGTTGCCGCCTCTCGCGCCTTACTCCACTCCCCCTTTCCTTTTTTTCTCCCCCCCCCCCCCCGCCCCCTTCCCGTCTCTCCGTCCAGAGGCCAGCGCTACCTCGCTCTCTGCCGGTTCCGTTCCTCCGCCTCAACAGCTGCGCGCCCCCGGGAAACGAACGGCGGCTAATAACAGGTTGGTGGCGGCCATTGCGCCAATTGCGGCTCGTTGCGGGCTAATTGCTGCTTCTGCCGCTGCCTCCACGGTCTACACTAGGTGCTCAGATAGACGCACAACGCCTGTCCGGGAATAGCGGGTCGTCATCGACGTACTGTGCACTTAGCGCCGGCCGCTGTGGCCGAGCGGTTGTAGGCGCTTCAGTCTGGAACCGCACGACCGCTATGGTCGCAGGTTCGAATCCTACCTCGGGCATGGATGTGTGTGATGTCCTTCGGTTAGTTATGTTTAAGTAGTTCTAAGTTCTAGGGAACTGATAACCTCAGATGTTTAGTCCCATAGTTCTCAGAGCCATTTTGAACCAGCTTAAGAACAGACAACACCTAAAGCACGAATCATCGGGGGAAGGTTCATCAGAATCCTCCGAAGAGACAGATGAGGATCGGCTTTGAGCAGGACATAGTTTTTTTATCTTTTATTTCGCATACACGTTTCGCTGCCGGGCGGGTAGCCGCACGGTCTGAGGCGCCTTGTCACGGTCCGTGTGGCTCCTTCGTCGGGGGTTCGAGTCCTCCCTCGGGCATGAGTATGTGTCTTGTTCATAGCGTAAGTTACAGTAAGTTAGATTAACTAGTGTGTTTGCTTAGGGACCGATGAACTCAGTAGTTTGGTCCCATAAGACCTTGCCACAAATTTCCAAAAAAAAACATGTTTCGCTGAAGTTTCAGCATCATAAGTGGCCTTTTATTATCTTTCTATTACACAGGAAGTTCTAATGGACTGATGACCTCACAAGGTAAGTCCCATAGTGCTAAGAGCCATTTGCACTTACAAGGAGACGGCACGACCGTGGGGTCGGGGATTTGTCCGAAATGTTGTGTGGTGAAAGAAGACCCCTAGCACCTCACATGGTTAAAATATTATGACGCACTGCTCGGAAAATCCCGAGAAAAATCGATAGAAAGTCTCATAGGTACCGTATGAGAATAAAATATTAATCCGTTGCCGAGCCGCCGTTTGGCCTACATGGTTAGCGCTCGGCCCCTTACGCTAGAGATCTCGGGTTCGATTCCTCCTCCGGCACTTTTTTCAAAATTCTGTTGCTTGCAAAATTGCAGCGCATTGTTACAAGAGAATCGTGAAATTAATTCCCGGGAAGACTGTATAAAAATTCATTCTATAATTCACCATCAATTATCGTCACCAATATTCCGAGACATGATTCGATATTCCTGGTTTGCCCCAAAATTATCAGAAAAACTTTTTCGTAAATGTTAATAGGGCATGTTTTTGTACAGATCTATTGCAAACGCCCTGCGATTGTAGCCGGCCGGAGTGGCTGTGCGGTTCTAGGTACAACACTCTGGAGCCGAGCGACCGCTACAGTCGCAGGTTCGAATCCTGCCTCGGGCATGGATGTGTGTGATGTCATTATGTTAGTTAGGTTTAATTAGTTCTAAGTTCTAGGCGACTGATGACCTCAGAAGTTAAGTCCCATAGTGCTCAAGGCCATTTGAACCTGTGATTGTAAAAAATCCGCTTTTATATGGTGCGCAAGATGCCGCAAAAGTTATTGCTTTTTTTGTTTTTTCGATAATTACCACTGTGGTTCTTCTTTATAATTATTATACACTCCTGGAAATGGAAAAAAGAACACATTGACACCGGTGTGTCAGACCCACCATACTTGCTCCGGACACTGCGAGAGGGCTGTACAAGCAATGATCACACGCACGGCACAGCGGACACACCAGGAACCGCGGTGTTGGCCGTCGAATGGCGCTAGCTGCGCAGCATTTGTGCACCGCCGCCGTCAGTGTCAGCCAGTTTGCCGTGGCATACGGACCTCCATCGCAGTCTCTAACACTGGTAGCATGCCGCGACAGCGTGGACGTGAACCGTATGTGCAGTTGACGGACTTTGAGCGAGGGCGTATAGTGGGCATGCGGGAGGCCGGGTGGACGTACCGCCGAATTGCTCAACACGTGGGGCGTGAGGTCTCCACAGTACATCGATGTTGTCGCCAGTGGTCGGCGGAAGGTGCACGTGCCCGTCGACCTGGGACCGGACCGCAGCGACGCACGGATGCACGCCAAGACCGTAGGATCCTACACAGTGCCGTAGGGGACCGCACCGCCACTTCCCAGCAAATTAGGGACACTGTTGCTCCTGGGGTATCGGCGAAGACCATTCGCAACCGTCTCCATGAAGCTGGGCTACGGTCCCGCACACCGTTAGGCCGTCTTCCGCTCACGCCCCAACATCGTGCAGCCCGCCTCCAGTGGTGTCGCGACAGGCGTGAATGGAGGGACGAATGGAGACGTGTCGTCTTCAGCGATGAGAGTCGCTTCTGCCTTGGTGCCAATGATGGTCGTATGCGTGTTTGGCGCCGTGCAGGTGAGCGCCACAATCAGGACTGCATACGACCGAGGCACACAGGGCCAACACCCGGCATCATTGTGTGGGGAGCGATCTCTTACACTGGCCGTACACCACTGGTGGCCGTCGAGG
The DNA here is from genome assembly GCF_023898315.1 of Schistocerca nitens. Taxonomy (NCBI): domain Eukaryota; kingdom Metazoa; phylum Arthropoda; class Insecta; order Orthoptera; family Acrididae; genus Schistocerca; species Schistocerca nitens. Next base: position 144,948,236 of record NC_064625.1, read on the forward strand.
GGACACTGAATAGTGCACGGTACATCCAAACCGTCATCGAACCCATCGTTCTACCATTCCTAGACCGGCAAGGGAACTTGCTGTTCCAACAGGACAATGCACGTCCGCATGTATCCCGTTCCACCCAACGTGCTCTAGAAGGTGTAAGTCAACTACCCTGGCCAGCAAGATCTCCGGATCTGTCCCCCATTGAGCATGTTTGGGACTGGATGAAGCGTCGTCTCACGCGGTCTGCACGTCCAGCACGAACGCTGGTCCAACTGAGGCGCCAGGTGGAAATGGCATGGCAAGCCGTTCCACAGGACTACATCCAGCATCTCTACGATCGTCTCCATGGGAGAATAGCAGCCTGCATTGCTGCGAAAGGTGGATATACACTGTACTAGTGCCGACATTGTGCATGCTCTGTTGCCTGTGTCTATGTGCCTGTGGTTCTGTCAGTGTGATCATGTGATGTATCTGACCCCAGGAATGTGTCAATAAAGTTTCCCCTTCCTGGGACAATGAATTCACGGTGTTCTTATTTCAATTTCCAGGAGTGTATGTATAAAAATTGAATGCATCCCAATCGAGTTTGTTATTCTGATTAAAAACCCAATGTTTCTCCTCATATACGTTACAATGAAAAATGGAAAACCCACCGCCATGAATTGTGTTGTTGGGCAAAAAGAAAATAATTTTTATTCAATATTGTAACTAATTTCTTAAAGATAATGTAGGTTTGGGAAACTTTCTGAATAACTGGTGGAATAACAAAAGAAAATGAAACAGAAAAAAAAGTGTCGGAGGAGGAATCGAACCCTAGACCTTTGCCGTAAGAGTCCAAGCCCTAAACATCTAAGACAGACGGCGGCTCGACAATGCACTAACATTTTATACTCATACGGCACCTAAGAAACTTTGGATCGATTTTTCCCGGGATTTTCCGCTTAGTGCGTCCTAATATTTTAACCACGTGAGGTGTTAGGGGTCCTCTTTCACCACACAAAATTTCGGACAGACCCCCGACCCCACGGTCGTGTCGTCTCCTTGTTAGCCGCATTTCGTTTTCTAGCCGAGACGATAAATGTTATCGTGCTGTGGAAAACAAGTGACGCTTGGCGTAAGAGAACAATCTTTCAACAATGTGCGTATTCGAGTGGGACTGGCGAGCTGAGGTTGGTTTATTACAGTGAAGAGCCACAGAAAGTGGTACACCTGCGTAATATCGTGCAGAACCATCCTCGGTTCTGCTTGCGAACTGAAACGATCTCGCATCTCATTGGCTCCTTTTCTCTCTACGAGGCAAAAATCTTCAATGCTAGATCGTTTATTTCACTCTCCGCATTCATGTGGAACGTGGAATTCGACGCTGCGACGTCACAAGCTTGTCACCCACGTGTGTTTCCATGTCCGTCGAGAGGACGGCTCTACTGTTCTGTGGGCGAGCGGTTCTAGGCGCCTCAGCCTGGAATCGCGCGCCCGCCACGGTCGCAGGTTCGAATCCTGCCTCCGGTATGGATGTGTGTGATGTCCTTAGGTTAGTCAGGTTCAAGTAGTTCTAAGTCTAGGGGACTGATGACCTCAGATGTTGAGTCCCGTAGTGCTCAGAGCCATTTGAACCATCTGTTGGTTAAGGAAACACGTCAGAGGCGGCAGGTAATCCGTAAAAGTGAAGCGCAGACGGGAAACTGAAACTCGCTGGGTAAGTGGCTAGATTTTCATGTGCCTACGCTAGTTCGTCGTCCTGCCGAGTTCCACTGGGCGATACGGGCGCTATGAATGGGCCGTGTGTGGCCTCTGCGCTATCTCACGTCAGAGGCCGCGACCCCTGGGGCAGCGTTTACGTCGTAAGCTCAGGACTTGGGCAGTTATCTGTCCGTCTGTCTCACTCCGCCTCCCAGCCAGCTCTCCTTGATCCACTTTCAGAGCTGAACGAAGGCCGGCTGGTCGCATTTCTGCACAGATATTTTGTCTAGCTCGATGATTCCACACTCTGACATTCCTGGTGTGGTGTCACCGCTAGACACCACACTGGCTAGGTGGTAGCCTTTAAATCGGCCGCGGTCCGTTAGTATACGTCGGACCCGCGTGTCGCCACTATCGGTGATTGCAGACCGAGCGCCGCCACACGGCAGGTCTAGTCTAGAGAGACTCCCTAGCACTCGCCCCACTTGTACAGCCGACTTTGGTAGCCATGGTTCACTGTCTACATACGCTCTCATTTGCAGAGACGACAGTTTAGCGTAGCCTTCAGCTACGTCATTTGCTACGACCGAGCAAGGCGCCATATTCTCCAAGAATGTATTCTGAACAGATAATATTGTGAATCATGTACCGTTCAAAATGGTTCAAATGGCTCTGAGCACTATGGGACTCAACTGCTGTGGTCATAAGTCCCCTAGAACTTAGAACTACTTAAAACTAACTAACCTAAGGACAGCACACAACACCCAGCCATCACGAGGCAGAGAAAATCCCTGACCCCGCCGGGAATCGAACCCGGGAACCCGAGCGAGAACGCTACCGCACGACCACGAGATGCGGGCATCATGTACCGTCAAGAGCGACGTTCATCATTAATGGATTAAAGTTAAGTATCTAATTACCTCCGCTTTCTGAATTCTCATTCCTTGTCATGTTCCAGACCTCACGTCAGTATAGTTCTTCCCTCCTCACGCCAGCCTGCGTGAGCTAAAACGCGTGCATTTCGGCCTCCATTAGTAACACGGTGTTGGCTCTTCTGCCAAGACAATACCGGGCACTGCGAGATATTTTTTGCTACAACAGGTCGCTTTCAATCTGTACTTTGCTTGACAACTATGTGCCAGCGACCTTTCCGCATTGGTAATACCGGTTCCCGTCGGATCAGCTGTTGGCAACTGGGGTGCACTTATCCCTTGTGATGATGAGATTTGGTTTGTGGGGCGCTCAACTGCGCGCTCACCAGCGCCCGTACTCAGTCCCAATTTTTTAATAATCCACATTAGTCACGGTCACGAATGATGATGACGATGATGAAATGATGAGGACACCCCAAACACCCAGTCCCCAGTCGGCAATCGAACCCGGGACCCGTTGATCCAGAGGCAGCAAGGCTAGCAACTAGACAGCGAGCTACGGACATCTCTTGTGAGGCCAATAGAGGAGCTGCTTGACTGAGAAGTAGCGGCCCCGGTCTCGAAAACGGAGACGCCTGTCGTTGAGGATGACACGGCGGTCGGTGGGCGCCGTGGATCCTTCCGAGGCCTGTTTGGATGGAAAGTTCAACAACTATTTAACTGGATTACCCAACAGAAATACAGAGGTGTCCGCAATAAAATGCACTACTGGCCATTAAAATTGCTATACCAAGAAGAAATGCAGATGATAAACAGGTATTCATTGGAAAAATATATTATACTAGAACTGACATGTCATTACATTTTCACGCAATTTGGGTGCATAGATCCTGAAAAATCAGTACCCAGAACAACCACCTCTGGCCGTAATAACGGCCTCGATACGCCTGGGCATTAAGTCAAACAGAGCTTGGATGGCGTGTACAGGTACAGCTGCCCATGCAGCTTCAACACGATACCATAGTTCATCAAGAGTAGTGACTGGCGTATTGTGACGAGAAAGTTGCTCGACCACCACTGGCCAGACGTTTTCAGTTGCTGAGAGATCTGGAGAATGTGCTGGCCAGCTCAACAGTCGAACATTTTCTGTATCAAGAAAGGCCCGTACAGGACCTGCAACATGCGGTCGTGCATTATCCTGCTGAAATATAGGGTTTCGCAGGGATCGAATGAAAGGTAGAGCCGCGGGTCGTAACGCATCTGAAACGTAACGTCCATTATTCAAAGTGCCGTCAATGCGTATAAGAGGTGACCGAGACGTGTAAACCAGTGGCACCCCATACCATCACGCCGGGTTAGACGCCAGTATGGCGATGACGAACATACGCTTCCAATGTGCGTTCACCGCGAAGTCGCCGAACACGGATGCGACCATCACGATGTTGTAAACAGAACCTGGATTCATCCGAAGAAATGTTTTGCCTTTCGTGCACCCAGGTTCGTCGTTGAGTACACCATCGCAGGCGCTCCTGTCTGTGATGCAGGGTGCTTATAGTCCGTGCTGCTGCAAGCGTCGTCGAACTGTTCGTGCAGACGGTGGTTGTCTTGCAAACGTCCCCATCTGTTGACTCAGGGTTCGAGACGTGGCTGCACGATCCGTTACAGCCATTCGGATAAGATGCCTGTCATCTCGACTGCTAGTGATACGAGGCCGTTGGGATCCTGAACGGCGTTCCGTATTACCCTCCTGAACCCACCGATTCCATATACTAACAGACATTGGATCTCGACCAACGCGAGCTGCTATGCCGCGATACGATAAACCGCAATCGCGATAGGCTACAATCCGACCTTTATCAAAGTCGGAAACGTGATGGTGCGCATTTCTCCTCCTTACACGAGGCATCACAACAATGTTTCACCAGGGAACTGCTGTTCGTGTATGAGAAATCGGTTGGAAACTGTCCTCATGTCAGCACGTTGTAGGTGTCGCCACCGGCGCCCACCTTGTGTGAATGCTCTGAAAAGCTACTCATTTGCATATCACAGCATCTTCTTCCTGTCGGTTAAATTTCGCGTCTATAGCACGTCATCTTCGTGGTGTAGCAATTTTAATGACCAGTAGTGTATTTTGTGCTAATGACACGTGAAGCAAGTCTCTTTACCCAAATACACTCCTGGAAATTGAAATAAGAACACCGTGAATTCATTGTCCCAGGAAGGGGAAACTTTATTGACACATTCCTGGGGTCAGATACATCACATGATCACACTGACAGAACCACAGGCACATAGACACAGGCAACAGAGCATGCACAATGTCGGCACTAGTACAGTGTATATCCACCTTTCGCAACAATGCAGGCTGCTATTCTCCCGTGGAGACGATCGTAGAGATGCTGGATGTAGTCCTGTGGAACGGCTTGCCATGCCATTTCCACCTGGCGCCTCAGTTGGACCAGCGTTCGTGCTGGACGTGCAGACCGCGTGAGACGACGCTTCATCCAGTCCCAAACATGCTCAATGGGGGACAGATCCGGAGATCTTGCTGGCCAGGGTAGTTGACTTACACCTTCTAGAGCACGTTGGGTGGCACGGGATACATGCGGACGTGCATTGTCCTGTTGGAACAGCAAGTTCCCTTGCCGGTCTAGGAATGGTAGAACGATGGGTTCGATGACGGTTTGGATGTACCGTGCACTATTCAGTGTCCCCTCGACGATCACCAGTGGTGTACGGCCAGTGTAGGAGATCGCTCCCCACACCATGATGCCGGGTGTTGGCCCTGTGTGCCTCGGTCGTATGCAGTCCTGATTGTGGCGCTCACCTGCACGGCGCCAAACACGCATACGACCATCATTGGCACCAAGGCAGAAGCGACTCTCATCGCTGAAGACGACACGTCTCCATTCGTCCCTCCATTCACGCCTGTCGCGACACCACTGGAGGCGTGCTGCACGATGTTGGGGCGTGAGCGGAAGACGGCCTAACGGTGTGCGGGACCGTAGCCCAGCTTCATGGAGACGGTTGCGAATGGTCCTCGCCGATACCCCAGGAGCAACAGTGTCCCTAATTTGCTGGGAAGTGGCGGTGCGGTCCCCTACGGCACTGCGTAGGATCCTACGGTCTTGGCGTGCATCCGTGCGTCGCTGCGGTCCGGTCCCAGGTCGACGGGCACGTGCACCTTCCGCCGACCACTGGCGACAACATCGATGTACTGTGGAGACCTCACGCCCCACGTCTTGAGCAATTCGGCGGTACGTCCACCCGGCCTCCCGCATGCCCACTATACGCCCTCGCTCAAAGTCCGTCAACTGCACATACGGTTCACGTCCACGCTGTCGCGGCATGCTACCAGTGTTAAAGACTGCGATGGAGCTCCGTATGCCACGGCAAACTGGCTGACACTGACGGCGGCGGTGCACAAATGCTGCGCAGCTAGCGCCATTCGACGGCCAACACCGCGGTTCCTGGTGTGTCCGCTGTGCCGTGCGTGTGATCATTGCTTGTACAGCCCTCTCGCAGTGTCCGGAGCAAGTATGGTGGGTCTGACACACCGGTGTCAATGTTTTCTTTTTTCCATTTCCAGGAGTGTAGTTATGAAGGCAACCTGGGAAGAACTGAATCGTCAATAGAGTGCGGACGCTTTTGTTTGGGAATATACCTCGTCAGGTGTTTCTTCTAACTGCGCCAGACACTTGGTTTACATGGGTGTTGCCGACAGCGGCGCCGTATTCTGCCTCGTTACATAACTGCGTATTTGAATACTCATGCCTATACCAGTTTCTTTGGTGTTTCACTATTACTGGTTCTTTTGCGAAGGTGGGACGGGTCGCCAAAACATCGAGCCTTTTGGCTATAGTCGGTCGCGAGTCCGCAGCTCGTGGTGGTGCGGTAGCGTTCTCGCTTCCCGGGGCCGGGTTCCCGGGTTCGAACCCCGGCGAGGTCAGCGATTTTTTCTGCCTCGTGATGACTGGGTGTTGTGTGATGTCCTTAGGTTAGTTAGGTTTAAGTAGTTCTAAGCTCTAGGGGACTGATGACCATAGATGTTAAGTCCCATAGTGCTCAGAGCCATTTGAACCATTTTTTTTTCGGTCGCGTGAAAGAGCAACAGCTTTCTGTCGACAACAGAAATGTAGGAGGGTCTAATCCAGTGGTCGGAAGAAATTCGCAGGGCGTTTGTGCGTGGCCGAGTGTCGGAATGGAGCCGCCCACGCAGTTTTAATAGCCCGGAGTGGCAGCAGCTGCGTCGGCGTGACCTCGCGCCGCGCTGTTTGCATCGCGTCACTTAATCTCCGGAGGGGCTGCAGCCAGCTCAGCTACAGAGTCCTCTGAGTAAGACGATCCCGGCACCAACCTTGCCGGCTGTTTTTCTGAGCTCCTTTATCTCTCCTCGGTTTTCTTCTGTGTACCGGTGACCCCGCCGCGGCAGAGCAGGGGAACACGTGTGTGGCAGAGCGCTCACACGCACGCACACGTAAGCACGTTTTGTCCTTTGAGAGCGATCCAGCTGTGGCGCGAGCCGCGTGTCTTCTCACCTCTCCGCCGCTTTGTTCGCGGCCATTATTTACTTCGACCGAAAATACGTCATTCGTTGCCGCTTTCTTCTGCGCCGCTACTGCAATCCGGCATCACCGGCGAGGCTGCACCTACACTGCCCCGTGATTCTCCCGACCCGATGTCGGGCGACCATCGAACGACGTCGGAACGAAAATAAACGCCGAGAGCTGCGACGTAAAGGCGCACGTAAACGATCAAACCTGTTTGTCAAATTAGCTCTCATCTATCCGTGGATTTGTCAAACAAGCCCTTAAACGTACCAACAAGGTCTGTCAATTTAACCTCACTTCTGAATCGGACGCTGTTCATCTATGCTGCATTCTGACACTAGTGAAAATGGCTACAAATGCGGGTGAAGCTTTTCTAGCATTGACTCTGGTACCGTCTTTAAAGGAGACTGAGAAGATGAAGAAGAAAAGAAGACACTGGTCTAGGAAATTTATACACTCCTGGAAATGGAAAAAAGAACACATTGACACCGGTGTGTCAGACCCACCATACTTGCTCCGGACACTGCGAGAGGGCTGTACAAGCAATGATCACACGCACGGCACAGCGGACACACCAGGAACCGCGGTGTTGGCCGTCGAATGGCGCTAGCTGCGCAGCATTTGTGCACCGCCGCCGTCAGTGTCAGCCAGTTTGCCGTGGCATACGGAGCTCCATCGCAGTCTTTAACACTGGTAGCATGCCGCGACAGCGTGGACGTGAACCGTATGTGCAGTTGACGGACTTTGAGCGAGGGCGTATAGTGGGCATGCGGGAGGCCGGGTGGACGTACCGCCGAATTGCTCAACACGTGGGGCGTGAGGTCTCCACAGTACATCGATGTTGTCGCCAGTGGTCGGCGGAAGGTGCACGTGCCCGTCGACCTGGGACCGGACCGCAGCGACGCACGGATGCACGCCAAGACCGTAGGATCCTACGCTGTGCCGTAGGGGACCGCACCGCCACTTCCCAGCAAATTAGGGACACTGTTGCTCCTGGGGTATCGGCGAGGACCATTCGCAACCGTCTCCATGAAGCTGGGCTACGGTCCCGCACACCGTTAGGCCGTCTTCCGCTCACGCCCCAACATCGTGCAGCCCGCCTCCAGTGGTGTCGCGACAGGCGTGAATGGAGGGACGAATGGAGACGTGTCGTCTTCAGCGATGAGAGTCGCTTCTGCCTTGGTGCCAATGATGGTCGTATGCGTGTTTGGCGCCGTGCAGGTGAGCGCCACAATCAGGACTGCATACGACCGAGGCACACAGGGCCAACACCCGGCACCATGGTGTGGCGAGCGATCTCCTACACTGGCCGTACACCACTGGTGATCGTCGAGGGGACACTGAATAGTGCACGGTACTCCAAACCGTCATCGAACCCATCGTTCTACCATTCCTAGACCGGCAAGGGAACTTGCTGTTCCAACAGGACAATGCACGTCCGCATGTATCCCGTGCCACCCAACGTGCTCTAGAAGGTGTAAGTCAACTACCCTGGCCAGCAAGATCTCCGGATCTGTCCCCCATTGAGCATGTTTGGGACTGAATGAAGCGTCGTCTCACGCGGTCTGCACGTCCAGCACGAACGCTGGTCCAACTGAGGCGCCAGGTGGAAATGGCATGGCAAGCCGTTCCACAGGACTACATCCAGCATCTCTACGATCGTCTCCATGGGAGAATAGCAGCCTGCATTGCTGCGAAAGGTGGATATACACTGTACTAGTGCCGACATTGTGCATGCTCTGTTGCCTGTGTCTACTTGCCTGTGGTTCTGTCGGTGTGATCATGTGATGTATCTGACCCCAGGAATGTGTCAATAAAGTTTCCCCTTCCTGGGACAATGAATTCACGGTGTTCTTATTTCAATTTCCAGGAGTGTATTATAAATGAACAAATCCCTCCAGCTGTATTTAAGGAGCCGATTTTATTTTGGCAACTAGTTTCAACGTTGTAACAACGTAATCTTCAGGCCCATACACTTGTTGACATCAACTGCGTGCGGCTGATACTACAGTAGAAGTTAGTGGTGAGATACGGACGTGCTCACCACTGACTTCTAGTATCAGCCGCACGCAGTTGACGTCGTCAAGTGTATGGGCCTGAAGATTACGTTGTTACAACGTTGAAACTACTTGCCAAAATAAATTCGACAGCTTGAGGAATTTATTCATTTTTGATATAAATTTATACCAACTGACGTCCCACTGTCCTCCATTTCAACTATGGATGCACGAAGGTCTAGGTAATGGTTTAGAAATGGAGAGAAATAACACACACGATAACCCGTCAAAGGAAATGTGAAACTCGTAGTCCGATGATTACGTGAACTTTTTATGAACGGACAGTGGAACTTTTATTAATCTGTTCAACGTTATATGACACTCACACTGAAAATCAAGGCACAGGTGTGCGGGAATTTATTCTCTTATACTTGGTACTCTAATGGCACTTCATGAAAATATAGCCCACATAGTCCAAGGAAGAATCTGAGAACTTCGATTTTTTTCACTATAGCCGACATACTAGTCATGAGATAATCAGCATCTGTATTGATATTTTAAATAATTCTCATTTATTTTTCAGTCTCGGCTGCACATTTTTTATTGCATGGTATCATCATGGACCATCTTCAAATCTAAGTACTTGCGCCCGCAAAGTTCTTTGTCTGTTCAGAACCGTGTGGTTTGATGTTCTCCGCAACTACTTAGACATGAATATGAAGGGCTTATTCCAATAGTGGTAAGAGTCCATTTTTGTTCATTGTGAGATACAAAGTCCTAAAAGTTAAATGAGCGCTGAAAAATCTGCAGTTGAGATACCAGAAAAATTCAAGCATACGGCTTCTTGCTAGAGATGAACATTTCTTTCTGTTTGTTTGGATCATTAATTGCAGAAGCATTATAGGCAGAAAAGTGGAGGTAATGGACTTGTACCACTATTGAAATAAGCCCTTCATATGATCCACAGTGATCGAAATATGTCACGTAATTAAAAAATGTGCAACGGAGATTGAAAAATAAATGAGAATTATTTTGAATTCTGACGCAAATATTTGAGCAGGTTACTTATTTTGCCAGACAGAGGTGTTTCTACATAATATTATAAATAACTGATTGGTTAGTATGCATTTTGCAAAGAAATCGGTCGTCACGTAAAAAGCTAGACTAAGATAAAAATCATCCTTTCAATCTAACCTAGAATTAGTATAGAACACAAAAGCAAGCAAAGCATTCAGACTCATCTAGAGAAAATGTTAGAGAGTTTTTTAGTTTTGTAAATAACAGATTTGAAATTTTATTGGCAGAGCTAGATTTCAGCTAGAAACTAGCCATTCTCAATGCACTATCATGTTTGATCAATGCATTTAATGCCTGTTGGTCGGGCTTCAACCACAGTTCATATTCAATGAACTGTGGATACTATCTAGACGCAGGCATTTCCGGAAATTAGCTCGCAAACACTGTGTGTATCAACAATCAGGAAATGAAGAGAACTTGAGACACAGCAAAATGTTTATAACGGTGTGTAACTGGGTGTGCGACTGCGTACGTGAAATTACTAACAGAAAGTGTTACGGTTTTCAGTAAACGTAATGAGTGTCAGGGCCAAATCACACCTCAACATCTCACTACGCATATCCGAGACTTTCTTAGACGTCTTGCAGTCAGATCGCTTGTGTTGTTTCTAATCAAGTAAATTTTCTTCTAGTCTACTGTACCCATCTCTTTCGGAGCGAATTAGTGGTTCGCTATTTGCGGCGAGAAGATATTCCGCTACAAAGTTTGTATCTAGATATGTAAGTGCTTTTCTCCGAGTTCATTAGGAAGATTTGCGGCACTGAGTACTAATTTCATATATTAGTAATGTTCAGCCCTCTTGCTGCTAACATTTCTATTCGTTATTACTAAAGAATTTCTTATCAATAGCTAATAATGGTTTCTTCAGCTCGAAGTATATAGCAGCTGAAAGAAATAAACTTTCTCCTAGTACGATTCCACATTTCCCCATCGTACATTTCCTTCGGTTTCAAATTTATTTTGGGCTAATGGCACATGTAACAAGTCTCTTTGCTAAAATAGTTATCAAGGCAACCTGGGAAGAACTGAATCGTTCCCTGTTCGGGAATATACCTAGTCAGGTCTTTCTTCTATCTAAGGGCTTTTCTTACTTTTTTAATTATTTTATTTATCCAGCCTTTAGCTGCCCTGCTGTTAAATCAGTTACGCTGTTATATGAGAGTGTACGCTCAACAATGGTACGTACCAAATCGATGATTGCTATTGTTAGTTCCGACCTTAATTAAATTTTACTAACAGTGAACCGACGGCAATGCTGGTTCCTCCCCCCCCCCCCCCCGCCACCCTCCCCCTCCGCCCAAAAGAAAATAAAAATAAATCATCCAACCAATACGTAAGTAATTGTGTCATTCCGAGGGACATATGGGTGTGTGTGTGTTGTCCTTAGCGTAAGTTACTTTAAGTTAGAGTAAGTAGTGCGTAAGCTTAGGTACCGATGACCTCAGCAGTATGGTCCCTTAAGACCTTACCACAAATTTCCAGTTTTCCGAGGCGCACAGGAATTGTCCGCCCTATACAAAGAAATTGAACAAAGACACGAAATGTTGAGCGCAGGAACCTGCTTCAGTCCACGGCCTAAGGACCATACCCCGATACAAATGTGTCGATAGTGAACATTTGTTGTGAACGAGCCTTAATTTCGTTTTTGTTTGGTTCGTATGACATCTGTCAAAGATATTTAGTATGCATCAAGTCATGGAACAAACAACATCATATGTTTTCATCGTGTTAACAATGTCGAATTTTGTACCAGAAAGTGATGATTTGCGGAAAGCATTAATTTTTTGTTTTCATTTGAAAAAAAAAAAAAAAAGTGCTGCAGAGTCGCATCGAATGCTTGTCGAGGCATATGGTGATCATGCTCTACCCGAAGCAACATGCAAAAGATGGTTTCAACGGTTCACAAATAATGGTTTTGATGTAAGAAATGAGGAACGTGGAAGACCACCAAAAGAGTTCGAAGACGACGAATTGCAAGCAATATTGGGTGAAGATGATACTTCGAGTCAGAAGCAAATGGCAGCAATGTTAAACGTTGCGCAACAAACAATTTCTGACCGTTTGAAAGCTATGGGAAAGATCCAAAAGTGTGGAAAATGGGTGCCACATGAATTGAATGAAAGAAAACAGAATTTTGCTTCAAAGCCATGAAAGAAAATCAATTTTGCATCGAACTGTTACTGGCGATGAAAAATGGATTTATTTTAAGAATCCTAAACGGGAAATATCATGGGTTAATCCGGGACAACCATCAACATCGACTGCAAAACCAGATCGATTCGGCAAGAAGACAATGTTGTGTGTTTGGTGGAATCAGAAAGGTGTGGTGTATCATGAGCTTCTAAAACCCGGTGAAACTGTGAATACTAATCGTTACAAACAACAAATGATCAATTTGAACTATGGCTCTGAGCAATACGCGACTTAACTTCTGAGGTCGCCTGGAACTTAGAACTAATTAAACCTAAATAACCTAAGGACATCACACACATCCATGCCCGAGGCAGGATTCGAACCTGCGACCGGAGCGGTCGGTCGGCTCCAGACTGTAGCGCCTAGAACCGCACGGCCACTCAGGCCGGCTATGAACTATGCATTGATCGAAAAAAGACCAGAATGAGCCAGAAGACATTGCAAAGTATTTTTTTTTTTTACACGACAATGCACCTGCACACAAAGCAAAACTGGTTCAGGATACAATCAAAACACTTGGGTGCGAGCTGCTACCCCACCCGCCGTATTCACCAGACTTGGCCCCTTCCGACTACCATTTGTTTTCATCAATGGGACACACATTGGTTGAGGAACACTTCGATTCCTACGAAGAAGTCGAAAATTTGGTGTCTGATTGGTTTGCTTCAAAAGACGAACATTTCTATTGGCGTGGTGTCCACAAATTGCCAGAAAGGTGGTCAAAATGTATAGAAAGCAATGGTCAGTACTTTGAATAAAATATTTTTACTTTTCAATTAAAAATCAGTGTTTCATTTTCACAACAACAAAAAAAAGAAAAAACGCTCATTTCATTCTGGTACACCTGGTAAACGAGGTTTGTTTCTACACTACAGACAAATTTCACCAATCTCAAAGAAGACGGTGATAAATAGGCGCGGGGTGAATTAGGCAGTGTCGCTACAAAGGAGGAGATGGGTGGACAGAGGAGGAGGAAATATGTTTTCGGCCGCGTGGGCGAGGATACGTGTCCGGGAGAAATAATTTTTCTCACGCGTTCCCGCGCTAAACGAGCTGGCGACCACAAACAGGATAATTGCCGGGGTTAATTGCCGGCTGCTCCCGCCGTCTTGGCCGCCATTGGGGGCAGGAGGTGGCGGCCAAAGGGGAGCGTTTCGTCCCGCGATGACGCGCCGTCCTCAGGAATCCGTACGACTCATCGCCGCAGCCTGCGCCTCGCGCCTTGAAACGCTGCCGACCTGTTTCACGCGGCTGCGCCTCTCTAAATGTGGAATTCGTTACCCGACAAAGGACATTGAAGGACTGGCCACGGTGGCAGGGAACTCGTGTCTGCTCTCAAGAAACAGACAGGGGAAGTACTAACATCATACACTCCACCATTGTTGCGACTCTCGACGAAAGACCCGTATCCGAAGACTGGAATGTTGCACACGTCACACCATTATTCAAGAGAGGTAGTAGGAGTAATCCACTACATCATAAGCCCATATCATTAACAAGGGTGATGTACTTGAGGACAATATTATGGAAATGGAAGAGGGTGTAGATGAAATGAAGTAGGAGATAAGATATTGCGTGAAGAGTTTGACAGAGCACTGAAAGAACTCAATCGAAACAAGGCCCCGGGAGTAGACAACATTCCATTACAACTATTGACGGCCTTGGGAGAGCCAGTAATGACAAAACTCTACCATCTAGTGAGCAAGATGTATGAGACAGGCGAAATACCCTCAGACTTCAAGAAGAATATAATAATTCCAATCCCAAAGAAAGCAGGTGTTGACAGATGTGAAAATTACCGAACTATCAGTTTAATAAGTCACAGCTGCAAAATACTAACACGAATTCCTTACAGACGAATGGAAAAAACGGTGGAAGCCGACCTCGGGGAAGATCAGTTTGGATTCCGTAGAAATATTGGAACACGTGATGCAATACTGACCTTGCGACTTACCTTAGAAGAGAGATTCAGGAATGGCAAACCTGCGTTTCTAGCATTTGTAGACTCAGAAAAAGCTTTTGACAATGGTGACTGGAATACTCTCTTTCAAATTCTAAAGGTGGTAGGGATAAAATACAAGGAGCGAAAGGCTATTTACAATTTGTACAGAAACCAGATGGCAGTTATAAGAGTCGAGGGGCATGAAAGGGAATCAGTGGTTGGGAAGGGAGTGAGACAAGGTTGTAGCCTCTCCCCGGTGTTATTTAATCTGTATATTGAGCAAGCAGTAAAGGAAACAAAAGAAATAAAAACTTTGAGGATCGCCGATGACATTGTAATTCTGTCAGAGACAGCAAAGGACTTGGAAGAGCAGTTGAACGGAATGAACAGTGTCTTGAAAGGAGGATATAAGATGAACATCAGCAAAAGCAAAACGAGGATAATGGAATGTAGTCGAATTAAGTCGGGTGATGCTGAGGGAATTAGATTAGGAAATGAGACACTTAAAGTAGTAAAGGAGTTTTGCTATTTGGAGAGCCAAATAACTGATGATGAAGTAGAGAGGATATAAAATGTAGACTGGCAATGGCAAGGAAATCGTCTCTGAAGAGAAATTTGTTAATATCTAGTATAGATTTAAGTGTCAGGAAGTCGTTTCTGAAAGTATTTGTATGGAGTGGAGCCATGTATGGAAGTGAAATATGGACGATCAATAGTTTGGACAAGAAGAGAATAGAAGCTTTTGAAATGTGGTGCTACAGAAGAATGCTGAAGATTAGATGGGTAGATCACGTAACTAATGAGGAGGTATTGAATAGAATTGGGGTGAAGAGAAGTGCCGGCCGCGGTGGTCTAGCGGTTCTAGGCGCTCAGTCCGGAACCGCGCGACCGCTACGGTCGCAGGTTCGAATCCTGCCTCGGGCATGGATGTGTGTGATGTCCTTAGGTTAGTTAGGTTTAAGTAGTTCTAAGTTCTAGGGGACTGATGACCACAGATGTTAAGTCCCATTGTGCTCAGAGCCATTTGAACCATTTTGAAGAGAAGTTTGTGGCACAACTTGACTAGAAGAAGGGATCGGTTGGTAGGACATGTTCTGAGGCGTCAAGGGATCACCAATTTAGCATTGGAGGGCAGCGTGGAGGGTAAAAATCGTAGAGAGACACCAAGAGATGAATACACTAAGCTGGTTCAGAAGGATGTAAGCTGCAGTAGGTACTGGGAGATGAAGAAGCTTGCACAGGATAGAGTAGCATGGAGAGCTGCATCAAACCAATCTCAGGACTGAAGACCACAACAACAACCAACCATTAACGTCGGTATGCAGCAGAATTTAGGAACATACCTTGTGTTCGAACATTATGAATTATCTCGTAGAGAACGGTTTATTGACACAGTCAACACGGATTTTTAGACACCATCGTTATTGTGAAACACAACTATAGCTCTTTACTCACATTAAGTGTTGAGTGCTACTGACAAGACCAGAATGAGATTTTCACTCTGCAGCGGAGTGTGCGCTGATATGAAACTTCCTGGCAGATTAAAACTGTGTGCCGGACCGAGACTCGAACTTGGGACCTTTGCCTTTCGCAGGCAAGTGCTCTACCATCTGAGCTACCGAAGCACGACTCACGCCCGGTCCTCACAGCTTTATTTCCGCCAGTACCTCGTCTCCTACCTTCCAAACTTCACAGAAGCTCTCCTGCGAACCTTGCAGAACTAGCACTCCTGAAAGAAAGGATATTGCGGAGACATGGCTTAGCCACAGCCTGGGAGATGTTTCCAGAATGACATTTTCACTCTGCAGCAGTTTCATATCAGCGCACACTCCGCTGCAGTGAAAATCTCGTTCTGGAAACATCAGTTAATGGAATTACCAGACAAATTTTAGGAATATAGGAGATGAAGGAAAAAACGCCATGCCACATAAGTTATAAACGGTTTTAACTTTGTGACACCACTTTTCCTTTCCCACCACCAATTAGCGTCGCTAGGAGCCACTACCTTTGGATCTAACATGCATAATTTATACGTGCATAATACGGAAATATGCTGTTGCACTGAGACATTGCATTAGTGATCTCTCCTAGTCACATAACTAACAGAATGGTTTATTATACTACAGCGGTAGAATGTGAGACTTCGGTGTATAAAGATTTTACCAGTGAAGTTATGAGCACGTAAGAGTTAATTTACGTGTTGAAATTGGTCGGTTGCAACATCGAAAATAAAATAATTCCGCCGGCCGCCGTCTGGAACCGCACGACCGCTACGGTCGCAGGTTCGAATCCTGTGTCGGGCATGGATGTGTGTGATGTCCTTAGGTTAGTTAGGTGTAAGTAGTTCTAAGTTCTAGGGGACTGGTGACCTCAGAAGTTAAGTCCCATAGTGCTCAGAGCGATTTTTGAAAGTAATTCCTTTCCAAAAAAAACTTTTACCTTGAAATCTAACATGTTTTGTATAAAATCATATGAAAGTTTTCAGAAAACCAGCTGAGATAATTCAGAGCTATCTGTCGCCTGATAAACAAAGTAAGAGCCTACGGAATATCAGACCAGCTGTGTGGCTGGATTGAAGAGTTTTTAGCAAACAGAACACAGTATGTTGTTCTTAATGGAGAGACGTCTGCAGACGTTAAAGTAACCTCTGGCGTGCCACAGGGGAGTGTTATGGGACCATTGCTTTTCACAATATATATTAATGACCTAGTAGATAGTGTCGGAAGTTCCATGCGGCTTTTCGCGGATGATGCTGTAGTATACAGGGAAGTTGCAGCATTGGAAAATTGCAGCGAAATGCAGGAAGATCTGCAGCGGATAGGCGCTTGGTCCAGGGAGTGGCAAATGACCCTTAACGTAGACAAATGTAATGTATTGCGAATACATAGAAAGAAGGATCCTTTATTGTATGATTATATGATAGCGGAACAAACAATGGTAGCAGTTACTTCTGTAAAATATCTGGGAGTATGCGTGCGGAACGATTTGAAGTGGAATGATCATATAAAATTAGTTGTTTGTAAGGCGGGTACCAGGTTGAGATTCATTGGGAGAGTGCTTAGAAAATGTAGTCCATCAACAAAGGAGGTGGCTTACAAAACACTCGTTCGACCTATACTTGAGTATTGCTCATCAGTGTGGGATCCGTATTAGGCCGGGTTGGCAGAGGAGATACAGAAGATCCAAAGAAGAGCGGCGCGTTTCGTCACAGGGTTATTTGGTAAGCGTGATAGTGTTACGGAGATGTTTTGCAAACTCGAGTGGCAGACTCTGCAAGAGAGGCGCTCTGCATCGCGGTGTTGCTTGCTCGCCAGGTTTCGAGAGGGTGCGTTTTTGGATTAGGTATCGAATATATTGCTTCCCCCTACTTATACCTCCCGAGGATATCACGAATGTAAAATTAGAGAGATTCGAGCGCACACGGAGGCTTTCAGACAGTCGTTCTTCCCGCGAACCATACGCGACTGGAACAGAAAAGGGAGGTAATGACGGTGGCACGTAAAGTGCCCTCCGCCACACACCGTTGGGTGGCTTGCGGAGTATAAATGTAGATGTAGATGAAAATTGGAAAATAATAGTGGTATCGACAACTACTGTTGAGGAAAAGTAATGCTAGAGGAGGATGTCCCGTTCCAAGGTGACTGCTCGACATCAACGTCGGCTAATTCGTCCGGTATGAGGAGGGCGTTGCGTTACGTAACGCTAGTTGGATGGTGAACCGACGTTTAGGCGGCAGCCTCGGCGGTACCGGTTGGGCGACGCTCGGTAACATTTGGCGACCGTGGCAGGAGCGGGTAGATGTAGATGTAGATGAAAATTAGAAAATAATAGTGGTATCGACAACTACTGTTGAGGAAAAGTAATGCTAGAGGAGGATGTCCCGTTCCAAGGTGACTACTCCACGTCAACGTCGGCTAATTCGTCCGGTATGAGGACGGTGTTGCGTTACGTAACGCTAGTTGGAGGGTGAACCGACGTTTAGGCGGCAGCCTCGGCGGTATCGGTTGGGCGACGCTCGGTAACATTTGGCGACCGTGGCAGGAGCGGGTAGATGTAGATGTAGATGAAAATTGGAAAATAATAGTGGTATCGACAACTACTGTTGAGGAAAAGTAATGCTAGAGGAGGATGTCCCGTTCCAAGGTGACTGCTCCACGTCAACGTCGGCTAATTCGTCCGGTATGAGGACGGCGTTACGTTACGTAACGCCCAGTTGGAGGGTGAACCGACGGCGGTACCGGTTGGGCGACGCTCGGTAACATTTGGCGACCGCGGCAGGAGCGGGCGGTGCGGGTGTTTTTCTCCGCTGTTGTCGACAGCAGCAGCGAGGCACCTCGGCCGGCGGCTGGCGGCGTTTTTCTCGCACCTCGCCTCCTGGGAACGCGGCCGGCCCTGCGTAACGCGCCAGGAATGCGTGTGAACGCAACGCCCCCGCAGCGGCAGCCGGCGCCTCGCATAACGCCGCCACGACGCGCGCTTTTTTGCTGCCGTGCCGGCGGCGCTCCAATTCGTATCGCATCCTAGATACCGTCTCACACCTTCGGCGACTGTCAACTCACGCAGGCGAAACCGAGCACCACGGAAAAAAAAAAGTTCAGAGGTCGTTCCCCGCGGTATTTTGATACAAGGGACCCGTGGCCGCTAGTGGCTCGTTAGAGAATAATAATTAGAAAAAAATGTTCAAATGTGTGTGAAATCTTATGGGACTTAACTGCTAAGGTCATCAGTCCCTGAGCTTACACACTACTTAACCTAAATTATCCTAAGGACAAACACATACACGCATGCTGGACTTGAACCTCCGCCGGGACCAGCCGCACAGTCCATGACTGCAGCGCCTGAGACCTCTCGGATAACCCCGCGCGGCTAATAATTAGATTAGATTAGAGATTAGGTTAGTACTTGCTCCATAGATCATGAATACGACACTTCGTAATGATGTGGAACGTGTCAGGTTAATAATAGGTGTCTATACAAGATATTGTTGTTGTTGTGGTCTTCAGTCATGAGACTGGTTTGATGCAGCTCTCCATCCTACTCTATCCTGTGCAAGGTTCTTCATCTCCCAGTAGCTACTGCAGCCTGAATCGGCTTAGTGTATTCATCTCTTGGTCTCCCTCTACGATTTTTACCCTCCACGCTGCCCTCCAATACTACATTTGTGTTCCCTCGATGCCTCAGAATATGTCCTACCAACCGATCCCTTCTTCTAGTCAAGTTATGCCACAAACTTCTCTTCTCCCCAAACCTATTCAATACCTCCTCATTAGTTATGTGATCTACCCATCTAATCTTCAGCATTCTTCTGTAGCACCACATTTCCAAAGGTTCTATTCTCTTTTTGTCCAAACTATTTATCGTCCATGTTTCACTTTCATACACGCCATACACGCCATACAAATACTTTCAGAAACGACTTCCTGACACTTAAATCTATACTCGATGTTAACAAATTTCTCTTCTTCAGAAATGCTTTCCTTGCCATTGCCAGTCTACATTTTATATCCTCTCTACTTCGACCATCATCAGTTATTTGGCTCCCCAAATAGCAAAACTCCTTTACTACTTTAAGCGTCTCATTTCCTAATCTAATTCCCTCAGCATCACGCGATTTAATTTGACTGCATTCCATTGTCCTCGTTTTGCTTTTGTTACATTACACAAAATATTACATGATACTTAACATTTAAATTTTTTTTTGTGGGAGTTGGGGAAATTACTCACTTACTATACCCAAAAATTCATCTAATGAGTAGAAGCAGTTGCCATTAAGAAATTCGTTTAATTTCCTTTTCAGTGCTATATGGCTATCTGTCAGACTTTTGATGCTATTAGGTAAGTGACCAAAGACCTTTGTGGCAGCATAATTTACCCCCTTCTGAGCGAAAGTTAGATTTAACCTTGAGTAGTGAAGATCATCCTTTCTCCTAGTGTTGTAGCCATGTACACTGCTATTACTTTTGAAGTCGTTCGGATTGTTAATAACAAATTTCGTAAGTAAATATATATACTTTGAGGCTACAGTGAAGATCTATAGCTCTTTAAATAAGTGTCTGCAGGATGATCTTGGATGAGCTCCAGCAATTATTCTGATTACACGCTTTTGTGCAATGAACACTCTTTTACTCAATGATGAGATAATTAAATTATATGTTTATAAACGAGAAATTGCCATCTGTGCCGCATTCGGGCAATGAAAGAGTTCATTGACGACAAATGAAAATTTGTGTCAAGGCCGGGATTCGAACACTGGTCTCCTGGTTACTAGGCAAATGCGTTAACCATCTACGCCACCTTGTGGTTGGACACCTTCAGGGACTACCCAATTACGCCCCCCCCCCTCCCGCTCCATCCAAATTCTCATTTACCGCATCCAAATTCTCATTTACCGCAGATGTTGCTCGTCGCATCACGCAAAATCCCGCATGAGGTTGGGCGAAGAGTGCTTTGCACTGAATGATTGTATTAGCTGTCATGGTACATGTCGGTTGATGGGTTGATTTGGGGGGTAGGGACTAAACAGCGAGGTCCTCGGTCCCATCGGATTAGGGAAGCATGGGAAGGAATTCGGCCGTAAATTTTCAGAGGAACCATCCCAGCATTTACCTGAAGCGATTTAGGGAAATCGCAGAAACCTAAATCAGGATGGCCGGACGCGGGTTTGAACAGTCGTCCTCTCGAATGCGAGTCCGCTGTGCCAACTCGCCCGGTGTGACACATGTCGAAAGAACAGACACCGCTCATATAGGTATAATGAAGTTCTAGTTTATTCGGCTCCTTGCCCCAAATCGAGTATTGTGGAATAGCCGGGCAATATGGAGTACGGTGATTGCTCATCAGTCGAGTGCTGCTCCGAACATGAGACACGTAAAATATTTCAGAATGTTCCATTTCGTCCCCAGACATCGTGTGAGTTACAGCACCAAAGAATTGTTTTCATAGATCTACAAAACTTTTTGCAGACAGGTTTAAAAAAAATTTTAATAATTATTTAAAATGTCCCTGAACGATTACAACCGTGCAATTTTTAAGTGCGCAGTAGATCGTTAAGTGTTGTTAGATTGCTGGCTATGTCTACAGTTGGTTCTGTTGCTAGCTTGTTAAGCCCGGGATAAGGAATAGAGCAATACGAAATTTGTGGTATTCCTTGACAGTGCAGGTTCTAAGAATGAAGATTACATTTATGACTTCTACAAGTAGGCCTATATGAATATAAAACGAATAACCTTTCTACATAACCACTTAATTCTTTGTCAGTTTTGTTTTGAAATTAATAAATTTAACATAAATGCTGTAGAATCAAATTATTTTTTGCGTTACTGATGAGTAATTCTCTTAAGAATTTTAATTACGAGGAATCTCAGAATTGTATTTTGATACGTTAAGTTTCTTTTTAAAATGATGTTTGTATGATTATCCTCATTTTAACCACCAAGCCCAACTCTTTTTTTCGCGAACTTTTATTCGGTGGCAATTTTTTAAATTTTGTCAAGAAAAATAAAAATCCTTGTTTCCAAACAGTTGAAGTTTATGAGAAAGTGTGTCTCAAAGGTAATAATGAGCCCATTTTGGAGATAAAACTACGGTAGTAAATGGTGTTCCGTAGTACCCTAACTTTCTCTCTACATTTTTTCTGTGAAAAAAGTTCTACACCTCTGGAACGCCATACTTCTGTGAATAACCCGTTCAGTACCCTGTAATTAACTATAAAATGGCTCTGAGCACTATGGGACTTAACATCTGAGGTCATCAGTCCCCTAGAACTTAGAACTACTTAAACCTAACTAACCTAAGGACATCACACACATCCGTGCCCGAGACAGGATTCGAACCTGCGACCGTAGCGGTCGCTCGGCTCCAGACTGTAGCGCCTAGAACCGCACGGCCACTCCGGCCGGCTAAGTCGCTACGCATCAGTTTCTTGAGACACAACAAGTTTTACACGGTTACTCTAAAATTTAGTTCTTGGAACACAACACGGTCTCGAACTCACCGTATCAGTTAAACTACATCAATATCGGGAACTCGGAATGTTGCACGCTGCTGGATGTATTTCGTAGTGTCAACACCAGCACTATTGCGTCATCACCACTCTGCTAACCTTTTGGTACAGCTGCACTTTCTCAGGTACAACGTAAATGAAGATTTCTAACATTTGGCTGTACTTTTAATAAAAATATGCTACTCGAATGGGTTTCTCCAGGTCACCAGTGGATTTTTCTGTTGGTCAGCAACTGTTTATATTTTTTTCCTGTAAAGGAGGCAAGTGACATTCTGCCGAGCTACACGATGTGAACAAGTGAGACATCGTCCATATCGAAAAAATAAACAACTTGGTCTCACAACGCATTTTAATTTTCTGCGTCGGTCGCAGCGAACCATTGGCTACGCACAATTGGTAGCACCGAGTTTTCCTTCATTCTTTCAGTCTACATAAAGTTTTTCAATTTGACGCCATTTCGGCCGTCGGTACATATTTCGCCTCACGAGATTGAATCCTTTTTTAGGGCTAGTTATCCCATGAAGAAGTCGACGTAGCTACGAAGATTACAACTTGAGTGGGAGATAGCGACGCCAAGCCACTACATCCCGAACAGAGGCGGTACATTAGTGTGGTGTGCGTACTGTAAGACCTTAGTTACACACACCATCAGATTATTTCACTTGTCGCTCTAACGAAGTAGGCGAGTGTCAGCGATATGTCTCGTGGTCTTATCGTGGCGTGTTTACCTTCTGCCGTTAGGTCAAATGGTTCAAATGGCTCTGAGCACTATGGGACTCAACTGCTGTGGTCATTAGTCCCCTAGAACTTAGAACTACTTAAACCTAACTAAGGACATCACACACATCCATGCCCGAGGCAGGATTCGAACCTGCGACCGTAGCAGTCGCACGGTTCCGGACTGCGCGCCTAGAACCGCGAGACCACCGCGGCCGGCGCCGTTAGGTCAGACGATAGAAATGCCACTTGCACTCTTAGAGTAACAGATTGACGGTGACCAACTTTAAACAGAACTTGATCAATTTTCACACACATTTATTAAAATAATAAAAAGGCATAGATATTACGTAACTTGATTCTGGATGCTGTTTACAACTGACAATCTGAAGTTCCTTGGGTCTTGGTACGTTAATCTTATTCTCACATATCTCTGATACTTGACAAAGTGTCTATAAATTTCTCTTCATGGCTATGTACAGGAATATGATAATGTTATTAGGCGCAGAGTGAAACTTGACTATAGACTATTGAAGACTAATGCAGAATAATGCACAATAATGCAGACTGACTAATCGGAGGTCTGTACACTCGTTGTAATACCTCGCGCGTTCATGTATCACTGCGCGAGTGTGATACGTGAGGAGAAAAGGTTCTACGTTAGCAGCAATCTCATTGGCTGCGTTACATATTAATACGCGGATCGGCGGAAGCTGAATTTGGTCCGTCTTTATGGCAGCGCCATCTCGTAGTGCGGAGACGGACGAGCGCTGCGCCTGCGCTTTAGTGCTTACAAGGGAACCTCCCCATCGCATCCCCCTCAGATTTAGTTATAAGTTGGCACAGTGGATAGCCCTTGAGAAACTGAACACGGATCAATCGAGAAAACAGGAAGAAGTTGTGTGGAACCGTGAAAAAAATTAGTAATATATACAAACTGAGTAGTCCATGTGCAAGATAGGCAACATCAAGGAGAATACGAGCTCAGCAGTGCCGTGGTCCCGTGGTTAGCGTGAGTAACTGAAGAACGAGAGGTCCTTGGTTCAAGTCTTCCCTTTACTGAAAATTTTACTTTCTTCATTTTGCAAAGTTATGATCTGTCCGTTCGTTCATTGACGTTTCTGTTTACTGCAATAAGTTTAGTGTCTGTGTTTTGCGACCGCACCGCAAAACCGTGCGATTAGTACACGAAAGGACGTGCCTCTCCAATGGCAACCGAAAAGATTTGATCGCAGGTCAATCGATTCCTCCACGGGAAAACACGTCTGATATATTCTATACGACACTGGTGACGGCATGTGCGTCACATGACAGGAATATGTTGTCGACCCACCAAACTTGTACACTTAGCGAATGGGTAAAAAGATTCTTCTACCTTGCCCGATTTAGGTTTTCTTGTAGATGTGATAATCACTCCCAAAATAGTGATGAGAACATAAGAGTTTGTCACATAAACTGAAAATAAAAAATCAAACTTTTCACTCGAAGGAAGACTTGAACCAAGGACCTCTCGTTCCGCAGCTGGTCACGCTAACCACGGGACCACGGCGCACCGTGCCTCCTAGTGTCATTGATGTTGCCTATCTTCGCATCGACTACTCAGTTTGTATATTTTACTTTTTTCATAGTTCCACACAACTTCTTCCTGTTTTCTCGGTTGATCAGTGTTCAGTTTTTCAAGTTCTATCCACTGTGCCAACTTATAACAAAATCTGAGGGGGTGCGATGGGGAGGTTCCCTTGTTAGCGGGGCGCGCTCTATTGGGAAAGTGGTGTACGCGCTGACCACGCGGAACAACAGTTACCTACACGCTTCCAATAAAATCTCCCGTGCTTCTATTTATTTCCAGACGGATTCGGCTGAATACAATACGCGTAGCTCCGAAGTGGCACTGTACCTGTCAACAAATGTAAGAGAGAGACATTTAATAGCTCCCTATGTCCTCTTGCCGGGCAGCACTGCATTTACCGGCAGGGAGGTGATGTTGACGTAGGCTTTAGCTTCCCAGAGGCCACGCAGAATTTGGGAGTCGCTGCGTCGACGCACACAATTCCACCTGCCCTGCCCCCCCCCCCACCCCCCTTACCCCCCGTGTCACGGTGGAAGCCTGAAGCCTATTAATCACGGAGAGCGGCTGTGCTTTTAGCAAATGCAGTTTGCGGGGGCAGTGGTGAATGGGCCTGCTAACCCCAGCGGCGGTTCACGACACCCTCCACCACTCACTCGGAAACCGGCTCTAAGAGGTTCTCCACGCCGACAAATGAAGCGTCACCCGGCGATACCTTGGTTGCTGCCTCCTTATACCGTCCGTCCCCAATCACGCTTCAAAACATTGCTTCGTTACTAAACATTTCACTCGCTCAGCTTTTCTCCCGTCTCTTCCGCCTTCACCTTTACTCAATTTCTCTTTGTGAAGCGGAGCTTTTGGATTCCAGTGAGCTAGGGAGTGTCGGTGTACTTCTTTAACAGTCGTTGACCTGAATTTCTACGTCTACATCTACACGGATACACTGCCAATCACATTTAAGTGCCTGGCAGAGGGTTCATCGAACCACCTTCACAATAATTCTCTCTTATTCCAATCTCGTACAGCCTGCGGAAAAAAACTAACACCTAGATCTTCCCGTGCGATTTGCCGGCCGGAGTGGCCGAGCGGTTCTAGGCGCTACAGTATGGAACCGCGCGACCGGTACGGTCGCAGGTTCGAATCCTGCCTCGCGCATGGATGTGTGTGATGTCCTTAGGTTTAAGTGGTTCTAACCTCTAGGGGATTGATGACCTCAGAAATTAAGTCCCATAGTGCTCAGAGCCATTTGAACCATTTTTTCCGTGCGATTTCTGATTTCCCTTACTTTATTATGATGCTCGTTTCTCCCAGTGTAGGTCGGCGCCAACAAAATATTTTCGCATTCGGAGGAGAAAGTTAGTGACCGAAATTTCGTGAGAAGATTCCGCCGCAAAGAAAAACGCCTTTGTTTTAATGATGTCCACTCCAAATCCTGTATCATTTCAGCCGCACTCTCTCCCTTATTCCGCCATAATAGAAAACGTGCTGCCCCTCTCTGAACTTTCTCGATGTACTCCGTCAATCCTATCTGGTAAGCAACCCACACCGCGCAGCAGTATTAAAAAAGAGGACGGACAAGCGTAGTGTAAGCAGTCTCTTTAATAGATCAGCCACATTTTCTGAGTATTCTGCCAATAAAATGCAATCTTTGGTTAGCCTTCCCCACAACATTTTGTGTGTGTTTTTTCCAAATTAAGTTGTTCGTAATTGTAATTCCTAGTTATGTAGTTCAATTTACGGCCTTTAGATTTGACTGTTTAACGGATTCCTTCTAGCACTCATGTGGATGACCTCACACTTTTCGTTTTTCAGGGTCAATAGCCAAATGTCGCACAATACAGTTATCACTCCTAAATCGTTTTGCAATTTGTTTTGATCTTCCGATGACTTTACTAGTTGATAAACGGCAGCATCATCTGCAAAAACCTAAGATGGCTGCTCAGATATATCTCCTACAGCGTTTTTATAGAGAGAAACTACAAAGGGCGTATGACACTATCTTGCGGAACGCCACAAATCACTTCTGTTTTACTCGCCGACTTTCAGTCAGTTACTACGAACTGTGACCTCTCTGACAGAAAATCACGCATCCAGTTCAAAAATGGCTCTGAGCACTATGGGATTCAACTGCTGTGGTCATCAGTCCCCTAGAACTTAGAACTACAGGGTTATTACAAATGATTAAAGCGATTTCACAGCTCTACAATAACTTTATTATTTGAGATATTTTCACAATGCTTTGCACACACATACAAAAACTCAAAAAGTTTTTTTAGGCATTCACAAATGTTCAATATGTGCCCCTTTAGTGATTCGGCAGGCATCAAGCCGATAATCAAGTTCCTTCCACACTCGGCACAGCATGTCCCCATCAATGAGTTCGAAAGCATCGTTGATGCGAGCTCGCAGTTCTGGCACGTTTCTTGGTAGAGGAGGTTTAAACACTGAATCTTTCACATAACCCCACAGAAAGAAATCGCATGGGGTTAAGTCGGGAGAGCGTGGAGGCCATGACATGAATTGCTGATCATGATCTCCACCACGACCGATCCATCGGTTTTCCAATCTCCTGTTTAAGAAATGCCGAACATCATGATGGAAGTGCGGTGGAGCACCATCCTGTTGAAAGACGAAGTCGGCGCTGTCGGTCTCCAGTTGTGGCATGAGCCAATTTTCCAGCATGTCCGCGGGCTACGCCTGAAACTTGCACGCATGCGTTCAACCGTTTCTTCGCTCACTGCAGGCCGACCCGTTGATTTCCCCTTACAGAGGCATCCAGAAGCTTTAAACTGCGCATACCATCGCCGAATGGAGTTAGCAGTTGGTGGATCTTTGTTGAACTTCGTCCTGAAGTGTCGTTGCACTGTTATGACTGACTGATGTGAGTGCATTTCAAGCACGACATACGCTTTCTCGGCTCCTGTCGCCATTTTGTCTCACTGCGCTCTCGAGCGGTCTGGCGGCAGAAACCTGAAGTGCG
This sequence comes from Schistocerca nitens, assembly GCF_023898315.1. Taxonomy (NCBI): domain Eukaryota; kingdom Metazoa; phylum Arthropoda; class Insecta; order Orthoptera; family Acrididae; genus Schistocerca; species Schistocerca nitens. The sequence continues at coordinate 144,975,801 of NC_064625.1, forward strand.
GCTTCAGCCGAACAAAACTTTATGAGTTTTTCTACGTATCTGTAGTGTGTCGTGACCATATGTCAATGAATGGAGCTACAGTGAATTTATGAAATCGCTTCAATCATTTGTAATAGCCCTGTACTTAAACCTAACTAACCTAACGACATCACACACATCCATGCCCGAGGCAGGATTCGAACCTGCGACCGTAGCGGTCGCGCGGTTCCAGACTGACGCGCCTAGAACCGCTCGGCCACACTGGCCGACACGTATCCAGTCACGTAACTGAGGCGATATTCCATGGGCACGCAATTTTTAATGTGGTACAGTGTAAAAAGCCTTCTGAAAATGTAGAAATACGGAATCAATTTGAGATTCCTTGTCAATAGTGTTTCACAAGAACGATGTTTTCTAGATCCGAGTTGACAGTGTGTCGATAGACCGTTCTCTTCGAGGTAATTCATAATTTTCGAACACAATATATGTTCTAAAATCCTGCTGCATATCGGGCCTGTGATTTATTGGATACAACGCACGTAAATACATTAAAATATAATTCTAGATTCTGAATCTTAATGGCTTCACAAAATATGTGCGGTTCGTGCTACATAGGTCTACATCTGACTGTAAAGAAGATCCAGTGACAATCGAAAATATTTTATGGAACAGTTGTAATCGAACAGTGATTTCTTGCTGTCCAGGAGCAGACGCTTTAACCTTCGGCTACCTGAACACACCATCAGATCTGACAAAAGTTCTTATTTTCACCTATGATTTCCGAATACCAAGTTTACGGATTGAATTACTGGTGACGATATCAGTGAAATATAATTTCATGAATTTTTGGAGGGTACTCGGAAAGCGTAACGGTTAACGACAATAATCGCGAAAACTGGCAAAAGCGGGTTCAATTTTCGATCTGGTATAAACTATAAAATACCACTTTATGTCCACTACTTCGAAGGTTCAGCGTTTCTCAACGATTTACATATAATTGTATCATCTTCTCATTCCAGCGCATCCAATGCACTATCACATCTAAAAGTATTCACCGTGTTATTTGCGTTCGAGTTTGCGTGAGCAATAAATATGCTTCGAGGATTCCGCTTGAAAAAAAAAACTCGTATTTGTCAATTTGTTCGCTAACAACGTTTAGAAAACATAAAGCCCATGTCCGTCCAAATGTTCAGTATAGTATTGTGTAAAAATATTAAGCAAATCGGGCAAAAATTTCTCGAGATAATTGGTAATAACGTTTCCCCTTGATATATTACATATTTATTTATATATTACGTATATTAAGGGAGTAGGTATATGAAAAAACGCACGTATGCGAATGCATCGTCGTGTCTAAATTTTGAAGCAACCGGTGAAGAACTTTCGGAAATTTACGATTTTGTACAAACGAACATTTATATTTTTATTCGTACATATGCAACAATAGTTAATATTTCACAGTAGAATCAAGAGAAATGATGATTATAAATCAATACTGTACAATATTAATTTGTTTCGTTTGCCAGTCCTCGGTTTACAAGGGCAACATCAGGGTTCAAGTGACTAGCTTAATATCTATAAATTAATAATGTAGATTATTCTCAGTTTTGTGCTTTTCAATTAGAACTGTGAAGTGCCCTTGTACAAAGAAGAGATGGAAAAATCGGTTAAATGTAAACGGTTGAATAAATTTGATTTTAATTTCAGTTGTCGACCTCTGGGTAAATGGACGATGTCCAAATAAAAACTTAATTACTTTGTTCTTTGGTTTGTGTCAGAAAATTGCGTATGCAGCATCTCATTTTGGAGCCGATCTAGAAGACGCATTTCAAATGCCCCGAGCGGTAGAGGCTACGAAACTACGACGCACATCTTCCGACACTTCAAGAAAGCACTCTAAACCCCTATCCGACGCACCTAGCAATAAGGCGGTATCCTTCAACCTTGGAGCATATCGCAGTGAGTGAAAGAGAGAGGGCTGGCAATGTGAGTTTAACGCGCGAGTTTGTGCCTGCAGCGGTGTGAGTCAACCGATTAGAAAGAATTGAGGCAGCATCTACATCGGTAACAGCTACAGAATAGTTTCCGCCTGCCGCTAACAGTAAGCGGCGTACTTCAGAGAACAGATAGAGTGTTATCTACACATACGGCAGAAGCTCGTACGAGGAAGGCGCCCAGCCAATTCACCCAATCACCTCTCCTGGATTTCATTTGACGCACAGCTAATTCCCACAACTTGTGACACAGCCTCACGTGAGATACCGCACGCGAGAAGACATTGCGCTATGTTACTACCGTAGAGCTGTTTTCACAGCACACTTGTCCACAAACCGAAAACAGAGCGAAACTGTTATTGGACGTATCGGAACATCAAAAAGGACGCAGCAACAAATTCTACAGGGTGGCGCACGAAACGTGTTACCAACTGTTTCTTACATAATTTGCGACGCACATTAGGTATCCCGCTGGGATCTCTACAGCAGTACCAACAGAGCTTGGAAAAACAAATTAGTTACGAAATGATGTGTAATTCACGATACTGCCGCGAGGAGACCAGTAAGCAGCAATGGCTGACAATGGAAGACTGACGACACAGCAACGATCGGCAATTCTGTTACTTTTTCGTGAAACGAAAAGCCCTGTTGTGGCTCAGAGGCGTTTTCGACAGCAGTTTAACACACGATGAGTCCCTTGCAAGAAGACCATCCTAAGGTTGTACGATAAATTTGTACAGGAAGGAACAGTATTGGAAGCGAAGCGACCTCGGCCTAAGCCTCAAGTTGATTCCGTATTTCTAGATTTCCGGAAAGCTTTTTACACCGTTCCTCACAAGCGACTTCTAATCAAGCTGCGGGCCTATGGGGTATCGTCTCAGTTGTGCGACTGGATTCGTGATTTCCTGTCAGGAAGGTCGCAGTTCGTAGTGATAGACGCCAAATCATCGAGTAAAACTGAAGTGATATCAGGTGTTCCCAAGGGAAGCGTTCTGGGACCTCTGCTGTTCATGATCTATATAAATGACCTGGGTGACAATCTGAGCAGTTCTCTTAGGTTGTTCGCAGATGATGCTGTAATTTACCGTCTAGTAAGGTCATCCGAAGACCAGTATCAGTTGCAAAGCGATTTAGAAAAGATTGCTGTATGGTTTGGCAGGTGGCAGTTGACGCTAAATAACGAAAAGTGTGAGGTGATCCACATGAGTTCCAAAAGAAATCCGTTGGAATTCGATTACCCGATAAATAGTACAATTCTCAAGGCTGTCAATTCAACTAAGTACCTGGGTGTTAAAATTACGAACAACTTCAGTTGGAAAGACCACATAGATAATATTGCGGGGAAGGCGAGGCAAAGGTTGCGTTTCATTGGCAGGACACTTAGAAGATGCAACAAGTCCACTAAAGAGACAGCTTACACTACACTCGTTCGTCCTCTGTTAGAATATTGCTGCGCGGTGTGGGATCCTTACCAGGTGGGAGTGACGGAGGACATCGAAAGGGTGCAAAAAAGGGCAGCTCCTTTTGTATTATCACTTAATAGGGGAGAGAGTGTGGCAGATATGATACGCGAGTTGGGATGGAAGTCATTACAGCAAAGACGTTTTTCATCGCGGCGAGATCTATTTACGAAATTTCAGTCACCAACTTTCTCTTCCGAATGCGAAAATATTTTGTTGAGCCCAACCTACATAGGTAGGAATGATCATCTAAATAAAATAAGAGAAATCAGAGCTCGAACAGAAAGGTTTAGGTGTTCGTTTTTCCCGCGCGCTGCTCGGGAGTGGAATGGTAGAGAGATAGTATGATTGTGGTTCGATGAATTTTCTGCCAAACACTTAAATGTGAATTGCAGAGTAGTCATGTAGATGTAGATGAAGCCTGTTTGTTCGCCGGAGAATACCGAAGCGGTACGAGTTGCTGTACAGAGAAGTCCCGGGAAATCGTGTAGAAAGGCTGGGCAGTGCAACTGGGAATATCCAGACGCTCCGTTCAACGCGTTCTTAAAAGTGACCTCCATATGTACCCATACAAGATGACCTGTGCCCCGAGGCTCACTGAAGAACACAAGCAGCAGAGACTACTGTTCGCTCAGTGGGCGGAAGATAGGGAAGAAACTCTCAACAACGTTTGGTTTTCAGACGAGGCGCATTTTCATTTAGACAGTGTGGTTAACAAACAAAATGTACGCTTTTGGACCACTGAAAACCCACAAGTGCTTCATGAACGACAACATTATGCTCCGAGGATTACAGCGTGGGCAGCAATTTCCAGTCACGGACTTATTGGACCCTTTTTCTTTGAAGAAACTGTGAACAGCGAGCGTTATTTGAGCATGCTTCGCAATAGCTTCATTCCACAGCTTCTTGCTACTGCCTTGCCCTTCGACACGCAGTGGTTCGTGCAAGATGGAGCAAGGTCACATACTGCAAACACTGTGTTGGAGTTTTTACACGAGCATTTCGACATGCGCATCATTTCACTCAGGTTTCCAGGTCGCTTCAATGACGGACAAAATTGGCCCCCCAATAGTCCAGACGTCAAGCCATGTGACTTTTTTCTTTGGGGGTACCTAAAGAAAAAAATTTTCCCGAAACGTCCACGTCATTTAATGGAGCTCAGAAGACATATTCATAAAGCTTGCAGTGAAATTACGGAAGACATGTGCCGTAGGGTAATCACTAACTTCAGTGTTCGTTTGAAGGAAGTTAGGAAACGAAATGGTGGACATATTGAGCATGTGCTGAGTTAGAACAAATCTCCATGGACGGCTCTTCATTGTAGTATATGTTCCTTTCAGATTGTATTGACAATAAAGTTTATATTCAAAAACAAAATGGTAACACATTTCGTGCGCCAACCTGTAACTCGAAAGTCAAGAAAAAATAAATCGTTACTAAGACTATGAGCAGGTTACATGAATTCAATAAAACGGGACATTTGTTAAAATCAATACCGTCAACAAACTTCCGAGTCCGCCTCAGTGAAAAGTACACTGCGCATATTTCAATAGAATGTAATGCATACAACCATGCAAGAACAATTAAGAGTGGAAAAAAGGAAAGAAGGAGAATTAACAATTTATTAAAACCGCTCTGGGTGCCGTACAAGAAAACTGTTTGATCCTGAGTGTCAATGCGAAAGTATTTGATTCAAGTACCATTTATGCTGAGGCAGTCTGTTTTATATGTGGTAACGAAAGTACAGCAATGATTGAACTACTACAACTGTAGTCAACAAAAACCATTTCTCGTACCTTTTAAATCTTTTCCAAGGAAATAAATTAACCAAAAAATCTTTCAGTACTTATATCTGTTTCGTACCCCACTCCACTCTTGGCCTTAGACGTTCACAATTTGCTGTGAAACACTATGTGCCGTTGAGAAGAAATGGTTTTCCGTAACATTTTCCAGACTCGTTGTTTTGTCTGTTCACATCAACATTTCTTTATTATTTTTTTTTTCAAACCCAAATTATCTCCTTCCATTACAAAAAAGTTTCATGGACACAAACAAAAGTTTGCACGCACGCTGCTTACCACACACTCTATGCGTCAACTAAATGCAGGACACCTTGACGCATGGCATTTGGAACTCCTTCTGGAGAACGTGCGCCATTTTGTAACGAATGTTTTATTAGATGCCCCCCATGATTTGGCACGTGGAACAAGTATTGGAACATACAACAAAGTACCTAAAACACAGCAGCACTGAAAACGCGTTTGTGAGAAAAAATGGCACTTGGAATGTTTGACGTTTCCGTTCTCCAATCAAACTCAAAATTCTTCAAAATTGTCGTTTATTTATCTCACAGTAGCCCTTAGCTCCATGAATAGGTGCGTTACCAAACTATATTTTAAATTTTATTTGTCTCTGTAAAAGGAAAACTTAAATTTGTAGCGCTTTTCTTACGCATCAGTTAATTACTTCCGTACGCGTTTTATGTTAAATATTTGTATCTTCTATTGTCATGGTGCAGTTTTACTACTGTAATTTTTAGACCCGTCTCACATACAGTAATTCATTGCTTACTTTTATACATGGAGTTTTGTATTCTGCAGTCCGACATTCGTCCTGTCTGCATCATTATCGCGCATAATTTTATTTACTCAAATAGTCTTTCCCTGAAACGATAAAATAAAAAGAGAATTTTACCAGCGCATTTACTCTATAGGAACGTATGCGTAATAAGTTTGCGTTCTAATGACTTGTCTGTGGTAGATATTAACTGCTAAAAATATCATTTCGTCTCTGCTAAAACCATTTATTAATAGTGCTACACGACACACAGAATTAATCCTGCCTTCTGAATTACGTTGCTTTAAAATCTAGCCATGGCTGGTTTGGACAACATAATTTGACACGCGTCTAAGGATAGATGATTAATCCTCTTCAAGTGCCTACAAAGGGAGAGCTCGAAAAATCGGAAAAAAATCGGAAAAAAATTGGAAGAAGATTTCTAAGAAAAATACTAGCACCCAAAAGCGGTAGGGAATCAGCATACAGATTAAGAACAGATACAGAACCACATCTGTAGGCCGAAAAGGTATCAGATGTAATGACAAAATTCTATGGGCACTCATGCAGGACGAATAATGACAAAATAACTAAACAAACCTCTGAGGCTGGAAAAGAGAGAGAAAATGTGGTAGTCGACTTGGGCACAACGAGAAACGGAACGTTTTTTGAAGAAACAATTGAAAAGACAGTCATGACAGCAAAAAACTAAGAACTGAAAGAAAGTGGACACAAGAAGAGAAGGAACAACTTTCTCGAAAGTTAAAGAAGAGCAGACCCTGAGGAAATTGCACTTGAAAACAGAGAATCAGAAACAAGGTTGATTTATCGTACCCTCCAAAACGTTTATTCGAAATAAAGAGAAGAAGACATAGCGTCAGTGGTGGATTTTTGTTTAGTACGTGGGTAATATGTCAAGTTGTTACCGAAGCCATGACTGCTACTTGCGTTTCAGACTTGTTTTTCACTCTTCGAGGCCCATTTCTTGACACGACATCTGAAGTTCCTGTTATATCTCCTTGTGTTACGGACTAAAGAAACTGGTCTCCATTTGTTGCAAAACTATCATTGTTTGACCCAAATATAGCTGCCTCGTATTAGTAAATGGAATTTCCTTTCCTGACTTTCGACGACCTAAAACTTAACCGGACAGGCCATTTACTTGTCGCCTTTTTGATAATTAAAACGGCAAATAATTCGAGACAATTGGTTGGTTATGAATGTTGTTATCGTTTACTTCACATTTCGTGGAATCGGGCGAGCGAAAGGTAGCAACAAAATGTCAGATAGGAATGAAGAGAGTGGAGTATAGGCATATGAAGATTTGGAAAGCTGGCGTTAATTATACAAATTTTTGATTTCTGCTAGAGGGCAAGAGGGGAAAAAAAATAAATTTCATTGCACTTCCAACGGTCCAACGCTGCTGTACCTGAGTTTTGGAGCCGTATTATCGTTTCTGTAGCTCAGCTACTAGTATATTAAGCGCTACAAATATTCTGTTCGCTGAGCGTCATTAACCTATCTGTCCCTATACTGGTTCGTGTTATTCTTTTTCTAGGTCTGTGCGTAATTCCTATCGCGAAGATGTTGAGCTTATTTAAACGTATCTACTAGTACTCTGTCGTATCAGCGATTGAATGACGGTGCTTGGACTTCTCTGCCGCCGGATGTACTGTTACGCATTTAGATGCTTCACGAATGCTGCGACGAAAGAATGTTTTTGTCAAAGTACATCCTTCAGGACAAAGTATACTTACTACTATGCCACATCACTGAAGGCAATTTCTAAGGAGTAATAGATGTCGCTGCGTTCTGAGACAGTTATCATTTTCGCTTACAGTGAAGTTCATCTACATCTACATTTATACTCCGCAGCCACCCAACGGTGTGTGGCGGAGGGCACTTTACGTGCCACTGTCATTACCTCCCTTTCCTGTTCCAGTCGCGTATGGTTCGCGGGAAGAACGACTGTCTGAAAGCCTCCGTGCGCGCTCGAATCTCTCTAATTTTACATTCGTGATCTCCTCGGGAGGTATAAGTAGGGGGAAGCAATATATTCGATACCTCATCCAGAAACACACCCTCTCGAAACCTGGACAGCAAGCTACACCGCGATGCAGAGCGCCTCTCTTGCAGAGTCTGCCACTTGAGTGTATTAAACATCTCCGTAACGCTATCACGGTTACCAAATAACCCTGTGACGAAACGCGCCGCTCTTCTTTGGATCTTCTCTATCTCCTCCGTCAACCGGATCTAGTACGGATCCCACACTGATGAGCAATACTCAAGTATAGGTCGAACGAGTGTTTTGTAAGCCACCTCCTTTGTTGATGGACTACATTTTCTAAGCACTCTCCCAATGAATCTCAACCTGGCACCCGCCTTACCAACAATTAATTTTATATGATCATTCCACTTCAAATCGTTCCGCACGCATACTCCCAGATATTTTACAGAAGTAACTGCTACCAGTGTTTGTACCGCTATCACATAATCATACAATAAAGGATCCTTCTTTCTATGTATTCGCAATACATTACATTTGCCTATGTTAAGGGTCAGTTGCCACTCCCTGCACCAAGTGCCTATGCGCTCAGATCTTCCTGCATTTCGCTACAATTTTCTAATGCTGCAACTTCTCTGTATACTACAGCATCATCCGCGAAAAGCCGCATGGAACTTCCGACACTATCTACTAGGTCATTTATATATATTGTGAAAAGCAATGGTCCCATAACACTCCCCTGTGGCACGCCAGAGGTTACTTTAACGTCTGTAAAAGTCTCTCCACTGATAACAACATGCTGTGCTCTGTTTGCTAAAAACTCTTCAATCCAGCCACACAGGTGGTCTGATATTCCGTAGGCTCTTACTTTGTTTATCAGGCGACTGTGCGGAACTGTATCGAACGCCTTCCGGAAGTCAAGAAAAATAGCATCTTCCTGGGAGCCTGTATCTAATATTTTCTGGGTCTCATGAACAAATAAAGCGAGTTGGGTCTCACACGATCGCTGTTTCCGGAATCCATGTTGATTCCTACATAGTAGATTCTGGGTTTCCAAAGACGACATGATACGCGAGCAAAAAACATGTTCTAAAATTCTACAACAAGTTAAACGAGGAGGATGGTGCGTCATTCCGGTAAAGATTATTTGTAGTTTTTCTTAATATCTTTTTTCAGAAAAAATATTTCTCCATCTGTTTCCGCAGTTACTATGATAAAATTATTTGCTAAGTATACAGCTGGAAAAATTTAAGATTACCGTCTAAAATCGCTTACCTCATTGCTGTCCATTGACTTGCATCTATTCTGTACATTTCGTATAAAATTTGTTTTATTCTGCATTGTTATCGAAACACTTTTCAAAACAAGTCTCCAGCGCAAATGGTTTAGCAGTTATTAATTTAATTGCTTTTTCAGAAATGGCGATTGATCTCCTAAATTTTAACGGGGAAAAATGATTAGTAGAAAAGTGGCTCATCGTATGACTGTGAGTTTTGTTAGGCAGACAGAATATCATAAGGTGTTTACTATTGTGCATTACAAAAAGTTAAAAAAATTGTTTTGCCCTATTATTTTAGGTATTTTGGTTCATAAAGTGGCACCTGCAGACACTCCAACGAGAAGCAAGCGACTCGTGAATAACAGAAGGCAGGTGTAACACAGCACTTTCGGAAGGTGTAAAGTTAAGTCCCATAGTGCTCAGAGCCATTTTGAAGGTGTAAAACATCCGAGTCTCTGTTGTCAACTTAAAGTCAAGGCTGGATATTCGAAGGATGTTAAAAAAAGATGAAACAGGCCGTTTAAAGAACGAAAAAATCTAAAGATTGGGGTAAAACAAATTCTGTAATTTGTAATCCAACTTATGATGTCCTATTTTTGTAGCAAAGCACACACTAGTATGATGACGCAGTTTGGAGCTAGACTATTTTTCCCCTTAACAATTAGGTTCTTAATCGTCATTTTTGAAAACGCTGAAAAGTTTATAACTCATAAACCGTTTCAACAAAATGCTTCGCTAGCAAAGTAGAGCAAAATAAATTTGATGCGAAAGTAAATCAGAAGTTAGATTAACAGCAGCACTGGCGTAAGTGATTTTAAATTTTTTCCAGCGCTCTAAATTTACCAATGTAGGCTACTGTCTTAACTTCCTACCGAGGTGCCGGTTGTTGTGGCCGAGCGGTTCGAGGCGCTTCAGTCCGGAACCGAGCTGCTGCTACGGTCGCGGGTTCGAATCCTGCCTCGGGCATGGATGTGTGTGTGCTGTCCTTAGGTTAGTTAGGTTTCAATAGTTTTAAGTCTAGGGGACTGATGACACAGATGTCAAGTCCCACAGTGCTCAGAGCCATTTGAACCATCCTACTGACGTAAAGCTCTTTCTTTACTTATTTCCATTGCTTGCAACCTCATCTGTATAGGAATACAGAATCAACAGTAATAAATTACTATTATTATTAATTATTTCTACTCCTCGTTTGATATATATCTCTCTGTTACAATGGATATGTACCACCAGTTAAAATTACTCTTCTTTTAAGAAAAACTTGAAATTACAAAATTTCTGACATACTTAAAATTCATATTATTAATTGCGCAAACTAACGCTGAATTTGTCTCTGGATTTATTTATGAAATAATGATATAAGTTGGCAAAAATTCTTCTCCTGTCGAGAGGGTCTGCAAACGCTTTTGCTTTGTAAACTCTTCGGAATAATGTGTGTACCGCAGAATGTAAGGAGTGGCGGGCATGCCTCAGATGGAAGTAAACTTTTTCTAAGTTTGTCACGAAATATGTGCTTATTGTTTTTTTTTTATGTGGAAAATGTAAAAAACGCTGTGATGTTGAAAGATATGACAAATTATTAATTTTAATTACCAACAGCCTCAGTTGCAATGTTTACCTAGATTTACCTAGGTGTCAGTCGGGATAACCCAACCTTTTTCAGAATAAAAGTAACTACCGTTTGTCCATAGTTCTATAGAGTTCCAGTACAGCACTTGTGGCTGCCGCATCGCGGTCGCGAAGTGGGGCCGAGGCAGTTTCAGATAAGTTTTTACCATCTGACGATAATTTATGGATTGTAGTTTTAGCCTGACGGTAATTACTTCTATTCTGAAGAAGGGTGGGTAATCCCGACTGAAACCTAGGTAAATCTAGGTAAACATTGCAACTGAGGCTGTTGGTTACTAAAATTAAAATTAATATTTATACAGTTGCTGACATTGCCGCGAAATGTTGAAAATATTTAAAATATGACAAAGTGTAAAATTCAAGAATAATACAGACAAATCTTCTTCAGTTATTTAGTCATCAAGAAACTAAGAAATCGAAATTTCAGCTGCAAGAATGTACCCCTTGACAAGACTTTGAGCCATGGACAACAACAAAGAGATGGTTCAAATTGGTTCAAATGGCTCTGAGCACTATGGGACTTAACATCTGTGGTCCTCAGTCCCCTAGAACTTAGAACTACTTAAACCTAACTAACCTAAGGACATGACACATATCCATGGCCGAGGCAGGATTCGAGCCTGCGACCGTAGCGGTCACACGGTTCCAGACTGAAGCGCCTAGAACCGCACGGCCACACCGGCCGGCAACAAAGAGATAATGAAGATAAGTAAGTAGTTATTATTTTGTATATCTTACACCTGTCGAAGCTTTTGAAGATGGTGAAGATAGTGAAGATACTACGACAATGAATTTAATAGTGATGTGTGGGAGGGTAAGATTACAGAAGGAAGTCTTCTTTTCTGTATTGCGGCTGACATTTTTAAAATTTCTCATGCAGTTCCTCGTTTGGTCTCAAGTGATACGTAAACTCAACCGCTATCATTGTTGCTTTACGCGTCCGCAGCTCGTGGTCGTGCGCTAGCATTCTCGCTTCCCGCGCCCGGGTTCCCGGGTTCGATTCCCGGCGGGGTCAGGAATTTTCTCTGCCTCGTGATGACTGGGTGTTGTGTGACGTCCTTAGGATAGTTAGGTTTAAGTAGTTCTAAGTTCTATGGGACTGATGACCATAGATGTTAAGTCCCATAGTGCTCAGAGCCACTTGAACCATTGTTGCTTTACGATGTACAGATATCGTAATTCAGCTACCCAATATACAGAAATGAAAAAAATGACCGCACGGCTGTTTAACGTGTTTGACGTCTTGTAGCTGCACTATTTTTTTTCTTTATTTATTTCCTAGTGTTAAGTTTTGGCTTGCTGTCTAGGGACTATAGCAGGTCACGTTAGATATCTCATTACAATTTTTAACTCGTCGTACATCCATTCCAGGTGGGGTGCGGTGTAAGACTCCAGGGGACGGAATAGATTGTCAAGAATGAAAAGCGATTATGCAGCAGGCTTGGTACGAAATGTCTTCGTTCTCGTACAAGAGCTGCTAGCTGGCGAAACACGCGCTAGATCCAGCAGAACGGCTGGAGACGGGAAGAAAGGACGGATACCTGTGGACACACCTGGACCAACCGCACAGGAAGGAAGTTTCGAAATCCAGATCCGCAGAGGTGCGCAACACCTGCCTGTAATCCACCACAGTTTCCAGGCGGGCTAGGCGCTCACCACACGCAAACTCGTCGGTAGAGCACTTGCCCGCGAAAGACCAATATCCCGAGTTCGAATCTCGGTCTCGCACACAGTTTTAATCTGTCAGGAAGTTTCGTCAGTTTGTCGCGCATACAGCAGGCTGTGTTGAACTAAGTCGCCGAGTGCCTGGCTGCGAATCCAGAGGTCTGGGGACCGATTCTCAGTCGGCTCTAGCATTTTTTTTCTGTCACTTCGACTACGGACTATCCCCCCTTATACTCACTCAGTACACTGAGCAAGCGGTGTAAGTAGCCAAAGAGGAAACTGGGAGAGGGATCAGTCTCTAGAAGAAGAACTGACAAGGGAACCTCCCCATCGCACCCCCCTCAGAATTAGTTATAAGTTGGTACAGTGGACAGGCCTTGAAAAACTGAACACAGATCAATCGAGAAAACAGGAAGAAGTTGTGTGGAACTATGAAAAAATAAGCAAAATATACAAACTGAGTAGTCCATGTGTAAGATAGGCAACATCCTGGTGGTTGTAAACCTATGAGCGCCGTGGTCCCGTGGTTAGCGTGTGCAGTTGTAGAACGATAGGTCCTTGGTTCAAGTCCTCCCTCGGGAGAAAATTTTAATTTTTTATTTTCAGACAATTATCAAAGTTCAGGCACTCACACATAATCAACTTCGCTCTCCAAAATTCCAGGACATGTTCAGATTTGCTTGGACATATGCAGGATTTGACGGTCTACACACGGAAAAATTTGAAAACGTTAAAAACATATGTTTTGACAGAGCACAGACAAAACTGTGCGACTGTGAAACTGTTGCATTGATTTGTTGCAGTTTATGTGACAAACTCTTATGTTTTCACACTTTTTTGGGCAAGGTAGAAGAATCTTTTTAGCCATTCATCAAGTGTACAAGTTAGGTGGGTCGACAACATATTCCTGTCATGTGACGCACATGCCGTCACCAGTGTCATATAGAATATATCAGATGTGTTTCACAGTGGAGGAATCGGTTGACCTATGACCTTGCAATCAAATGTTTTCGGTTTCCATTGGGCAGGCACGTCCTTTCGGCTACTAATCGCACGGTTTTGCGGTGCGGTCGCAAAACACGGACAGTAAACTTATTACACTGAACAGAGACGTCAATGAACGAACGGACAGATCATAACTTTGCAAAAATAAAGAAAGTAAACTTTTCCCTCTAGGGAAGATTTGAACCAAGTACCTCTCGTTCCGCAGTTGCTCATGCTAACCACGGGACCACGGCGCTCCTGAACGCGGACTCTCCTAGATGTTGCCAATCTTGCACATGGACTACTCAGTTTGTATATTTTGCTTAGTTTTTTCATAGTTCCACACAACTTCTTCCTGTTTTCTCGATTGATCTGTGTTCAGTTTTTCAAGGCCTATCCACTGTGCCAACTTATAACTAAATCTGAGGGGGGGTGCGATGGGGAGGTTCCCTTGTGAGAACTTTGACGATCAGTTTGTAAGAATGTCAGAGACGCCAAAGGGATTGAAAGATGAGTTGAACGGAGTGGGTAGTGTCTTGAAGAGAAACAGTAATAACGTGGTGTTAACTTACATGAGGCAATTCTGAGGTTATTACGTTAGGAAATGAGACGAACGTGATAAATAAGTTTTGGTATTTCGGCAGTAAATTAACTGACGAGGGCCGAAGCAGAAATATGGACTGACAACAGCAAGAAGTGGATTTTGAGAGACGAGAAAGCTGATAATATCGAGCAGAAATGTGTTAGAAATTATTACCTGAAGGTATTTGTGTGGACTGTAGTGTCGTACAGAAGAGAAATGTTGACAATAAACGGCGCGGAAATGTAGAGAGTAGAAGCTTTTGAAATGTGATGGTAGAGAAGAATGCTGAAGATCAGATGGGTAGAGCCGATAAGTTAAGATGAGATACTGAAGCGAACTGGGGAGAAAAGATATTTACTGCAAAATTTGACAAAAGGAATCCTAAATGGGGAAATACAGGGCAGTGTGGGACAGCAATGCTTGATTCCAGCAAACAGGTTGAAATGGAGGTAGGTTGAGGTACTTATGCGGAGAAGAAGTTGCTTACACAGAGTAGAGTAGCGTGGAAAGTTGCGTCATAGCAGTCTTCTGGCTGAAGACCACAACAACAACAACAACAACAACAACAGCAACTGCAACATTTGTGTGAAAAGTGGAAAACCGAACCGTGTTTTGCCGTCCACCTGTAACCTGGTCAGAGGAAGGCATAGGTATACTATCCCTATTACGACCATGCCCACTGAAAGGGTGCGTTGTTCACCATAGAATTGAAGACAGGTGTACCATACTTGCAGATACCACATGGGCCTTCTAGCAAAAGATTAAAAAACAGAATGTAGTGGATGCCACTGAAGCTAAAGGAAAGTTTTATAGGATGAAAATCAATAAAAAGAAAACAAAAATAATTGTACTGGGAGGAAATTAATGGGCAAAGACAGTGGTGACTGAAGAAACTTCAGAAAATTCTGCTTATATAGGAAGCAGGATAGAAACCGATTGGAAAAACAGCACAGAAATTAAAGCGAGGACAGCGATCGCAGGTATTTTCTGAAGAAAAAGGAGAATTTTCTGCGGCAATACGGACGGATATATGCGGAAAAGACTAACAAAACATTTTGTATGGAATGTCTTCATATGGGGTGCTGAAATGTGGGCACTGAGAGACGCAGCAAAGCTGGGAGCATTTTGAGATATAGACGTGGCAGAAGAAGGAAAGAAAAAGTTAGATGGATAGAGCAAAAAAAAAGAGATGGTGCTGATAGTGAGAGAGAAAGGTGGTTACTGAATGTAAGAAATAGAGGGAAAAGAGACTGAATTTGACATATAATGAGAAAAACGGAGAGGCTTGTAAAAATTGTCTTAGAGTGGGATTTGGAAGTGGAGGTGAGGGAGGAAGAGGTTTCAGCTCCTGGCTGATTGTACAGACGGCAGCACATATAGCAACAGGAAGCGATGGATCACACGAAAGCCGGCCGCGGTGGTCTAGCGGTTCTAGGCGCTCAGTCTGGAGCCGCGCGACTGCTACGGTCGCAGGTTCGAATCCTGCCTCGGGCATGGATGTGTGTGATGTCCTTAGGTTAGTTAGGTTTAAGTAGTTCTAAGTTCTAGGGGACTGATGACCATAGATGTTAAGTCCCATAGCGCTCAGAGCAATTTAGCCATTTGATCACACGAAATGAAAAGGAGATGCTAACATAGCGGAAAACTGATGATAACTACCTTACATAACGACCACCTTACTTAAAACTATTCTTTTCTCCTCTGCTAGCAACAACGAATAACTACTGTGATTTTCGTACAATGAGACCTTGCATAGAAGTGGAACAGAGGGGAATGGTGGTAGGTAGGTGCGGGGAGGTGGGGGGAGAGATAGTGCATCATAAAAATGTGCAGACACAGAGTAAAGCCTGCACACACACACACACACACACACACATACAGGGCTCGCTATGATATATGACCTGATATCGTTTACGAACTGAGACAATATTTACGTTAGTTGTTCAGGAGCTCTGCTTGTGAATCTCTTGTTATGTGTGCAGACAAATGGATACCGCGGGTGCGGTAATGATTCATCCAGCCCCCCCCCCCCTCTCTCTCTCTCTCTCTCTCTCTCTCACACACACACACACACACACACACACACACACACACACACACACAGAGAGAGAGAGAGAAGGGGGAGATAGATAGATAGATAGATAGATAGATAGATAGAGAGAGAGAGAGAGAGAGAGGGGGGTGGGGGTGGAGGGGGGGGGGTTGAGGCGTACAAGTTTCCAGTGAAATTCATTGGACTATCACACAGATGCATGTTGCCATCAGTGCCACATAGTTTTTAACCCGCTTCTTCGTAGGTATGGTCACCGTTCGATGCGTTATTTGCTGTTTCTACTCGATTGTGGGAGTCAACACCAAATGTTTCCTCGTCGAAACAGCTAGTTAGTCTGCTGCCTCTATAGAACGAGGCAACGTGTTAGAAACAAGGCTGATGTCTCCGTTTGCAGAGACGAAGTACAGGGTCGCCAAATGGAAGAATGCGGTTGCAAAATGTCTATGGCCTTGTTTCAGGGAATTGCCGTGGTTTCGCCTGCGGAGACATAGAAATTGGCATCAGGACAGTTTAGGGAAGAAGTAGAATTTCTGCATCAGGACGGTGTAGAGAAGAAGTAGGAATTCGGTATCGGGACCGTGCAGGTAAGATCTACGATTTAGGGAAGACGAAGGTATTCTGTATGAGGACGATTTGGGAAACGTACTAATTCTGTAACAGGACGATTTGGGGAAGACTTAGGAATTCTGTATGATGACGATTTGCGGAAGTCGTAGGAGTCTGTATTAGGATTACCTGGGAAGACGATACCTGGATTGCAGTTCATCGGCCGTGCTCCCTAAGGATCATGAGCACGCAGATTCAGGGAAGTGGCTTGGCTCTGAGCACTATGCGACTTAACTTCTGAGGCCATCAGTCACCTAAAACTTAGAATTACTTAAACCTAACTAACCTAAGGACATCACACACATCCATGCCCGAGGCAGGATTCGAACCTGCGACCGTAGCAGTCGCTCGGTTCCAGGCTGTAGCGCCTAGAACCGGACGGCCACTCCGGCCAGCTCAGGGAAGTGGACCAACGGACAGTATGCATTGTCAAAAGGGAAGCCATTGCTGCAATACAGTTGTCTCCGTAGTACAAGTAGTGATCATTAAACTGACACTTCCTATATGAGCTTGCATACGCTGTTAATGAACATTAGCAGCAAAGTCGCTCCTTTAGAAGGAGCTACTGATTACTCACTTTCACACTGCGGCTGCTGTTTATCCAGAAGTGCTGGCTCATTGTTTGCATGGCCACAATGAAAACTTTCGAAGTATTTTATTCGTCTATATGATACAAACTCAGAGGCGTATTTAGAAGCAGCGCTCCTACTTGTCATTCTGTTGGCAGAAGTTGGCAGTCCTGGGGTATAGGTAATCAGGCAGCTCGTAGGAAAAGTAGTTAAGCAAGATGTGTCTTAAACTTTTCCAACATTTGGACGTTTCCAATTTCTGTTCGCTAGCTGTTTGTTTAAAGATATGTGCACAAAATATAGAACCTTACCATAAAATTAGCCGTGGAGATTTAGACTGCCTGTTAATTATTCGTGTTTCTTGTACTGCGAATGTGTAAATCGCAGTTCATTTGACACAGGTTTTCATTACTGTGCACAAAAAGATTTTTAGTAAGTAGGTTGAGGAGTGGCCGTAAGAATTTAATGGTCGTTGAAGGGGCATAACTAGAATTTCTGTTATCTTCTTTTCAAAATATCACTATCGATCTTTTATGCTGAATAAATAGCTTGGGGCAACAAGGAGTGACAATACGCGTAATGCGCTTCATGAAGACTTGAGATCAGCTTGTACCAAATGCGAGGATCTGGGTTACTGAGACAGTCAAACCTCACCATATGGCAGCAGTTTTTTTTAAACATATTATTACTGTATCGTATGTGGCTATAGGGTTGCACTTGTCTAGTACGTAAAAGCACGTCCTTTTCGTGTGTTGTTAACTAGAATAGCATAACACTTCATGACAACTCGCACCTATTGTCACCAACAGTGCTCTCCTCTGGCATAATTTACCCTGTCCCGCCAAGATAAAGGCACCTGATGATTAAACTGTGATGCCGAAACACGGCCAGCTAATTCAGTTCGCGCATGCAGTTGCTGATGCAAGGCAGCATGTTTCATTCAACTTAACTCGCTGAATACTGTTAGTGGCCCGAAATAAACTGGACATTCTGACTGCGAAGAAAATAAAACTTTGCTGCTTCAACGCACGTTTCAGAAGTTAATGGTCAGGATTTGGAATATGCAGTTGAAATCCTCAGTGCGGAAATCAAGTGAGTTACGCAGGTCTGCTGGAAGTTAGGTTGTTCACTGTTAGAGGGGAAATTGTGTAGTTTGTTTACGTAGTATAATGAGCGTAAATCTACTTTATACAGACTAAATTATATTTTCATAATCTGACCTAGATGACGTGAAGCTATAAAGGTGTGTATGCACATAAAATAGTTAACTGGATGATTACAAGATAATTAGCTTCTTGGAAGGAGAAAATAGTACACGGGTTAATTAGCTAACCGAAAGTAGTATTATTAAATAGTACAGGTAATCAAAATCATCCATTGTGAGCTAATTATTACCGGCGTACCTCAGGGTATAGTGCTGTACTTAACTAATAAAATGGGAATAGTTCTTCTTTCTTCCCAATACTACATATTTACTTAGTTACTCTATGCATACTGGCAGTTGCTTAACGTAGACAATATGCGATGCTTAGGGGGGAAAAAAATTCCGGCTAGTGGTCTGAAAGCTCCGTAGAAACTTAATTACGTATGTAGAAGGTTCATCAAAATATGTGACATGAATGGCCGCATCTTTTGACTCTATTGATTTAGAATCTTAAATTTTTTACACCGCCAAGGGATACGTTGAATTTAATATTTGACACAAATTTCAACTTGGTACTTCTCCCCGTTCCTGACAAATAGGGGTGTTAACAGACGGACGGGCAGACAGATAGAAAGACGAACAACAAAGTGACCTTTGTAAGGATTTCGTTTTGTACTGATTAAGGTACGCAATCCTAAAAAGGACGCAAATTGGTTTCTGCAGTATTTAAGAAACAATTACGAAAAATCCTATACAATAGAAACTGTTTACAATTTACCATAGGTCGAATACGATTAGAAGTGATAACTGAAGAAAACTACATAAGCCAAGATCGCTGAAATAGCATTTTATTGGATGACCAGTTTCGACAGAGCTCTGCTGTCATATGGGATATGCAAGAGGATGAACAGAAGTTGACAAGAAAATGTTTATTATCGTTGTACTACAACTTGATAAACTGTCTTGCTACATAATTTATAAAATTATAACACACATTATGGTTTGAAATTATTACAATATACTGTCCATCAATATTGCAAGTCGCTTCACATTGCATATTCACTTCCCATTACCATGAAGATCGATGCTGTAACATTTGATCAAGTTGTATTATCATGATGGTTAAATATTTATCTATCAACCTCTGTTCATCTTATTGCAGGTGTGACGATTACGGCATAGCTCCGTCGAAACCAGTCATCCAATAAAATTCATTTTTAGCGATCTTAGCTTCTTCAGTTTCCATACATTGCAGATCGGTCCGACACTGACGATGTGAAGAATATATAACGATTATAAGCGAGACAGAGTAAGACGGGAAACGAAATATGTCATCTCAGTAACCTTTTAAGTGTATTTTGCTCTGCAACACCTTCTTATAGCAAACTAGAACTCATTTTAACTTGTGTACAACGCACGGCCGCACTGCGAGTGAAGCAAACAACTGTGGAGGTTGAAAAAAAAAAAAAAAAAAGAATTTCCCTCTAAGTAGGACAGGTCTGCTAGAGAGCCTACACGGACTGAAACCTTGATATGGCAGGTACATTGTAGTAGAGAAGATGGCAAACGCAAGTTACAAGTTACTGGAAAACGGCAAGTAGAAAGCGCAAGATTTTTTTTTTAAATCTCAAATCTTGAGGAATCGCGGATAGCGAGTTACGTAGGAAGTGTCAAGAGGATACAATGTGAACGAAGAGATAAAGTGATGGTGATCCATGAGGTATGGAGGGAGTGTGGGAAAAGTGGGGGGAGGGAAAGGAGGCGTGGCTTCATAAATGTCATCCAAAAGAACACCCGCTTCAGTACGATACAAACTGGCAATATTTTCCCTGAGACTGGTAGAACGTCAGAACACGGTACAGTTCTGTATTAAACAAACATTTTTTAAACCACTTAATTCTCTACACTCGTTTCACTCTCCCCCCCCCCCCCTCCTCTATGCTTCCTCAGGCGGACACTCCCTCACCCCCCCCCTTCCTATCACACACACACACACACACACACACACACACACACACACACACACACTCACTCTACGCTGCTGCTATTGCATCGGCAACTGGAAGACAGATAGTGTAAATGAGACGCAAATACAAAAACGTGTGACAGAAACTGTAAGAAATCACTTCTCAGCTTTTCTTATTTAGTTTTTTTTTTTTAAGGTGGAGCAGGGAAATTATTTAGAAAGGTGTACAGAAACATGAAAGATATTATGTGAGCGAAATATTCTCTCAGCTTACGCATCATTGCCTTGGAATACTGAAATCTTCTAGAGGTATCTATTAATTCTTGCGGCACTGAGATACCGAACAAAAATAACCAAATATTCAGAAGTCTCAAATTAATCACTGTTGTACATTAGCGTAATATCTAAAAGCTGATCACCGTATCGCACCAACATCTGCCTTAAAAACTGCTATGTTAATCATTCACACAACGTATTTTATGCGATACTAGCAGAGTATATCGGATACTAGCGGAATCGATTCCGCCACGATCAGTTACTATCACTAACTGCATGAAATGTTTGCACCATGACTGTAGTGCCTAAAATAGCTATAATAAGTAAATAGAATCCAGAAAGTATTGAAAACAACGCACGCCTATGGAATTAGTAAGAAGGTTGACAGTTTAAGCGTAATTGCGCTACTTCATAATATCAGTCCGGTGTCTCAATTTCAGGACAGGTGAAAAAATAGACAAATTTGCAAAAATCAGCCAGTTTGATGTGGATTTAAAATCCTGATATAAACAAAGATTTACGAACAGCAATGCTGCTGTGTTTATTAAATACACCTGAGAAAGTTTAACCTTAACAATCTTTTGGCAGTACCTTTTCGTTACCGTATCTTCACACAGAAACACTTTTTTACTTGCGTAGCTGGACAAACGTTTCAAGAGGAGAAACCCAAAGCGCTTTTTAATGGTCTCGGCAACGTAGACATGAAACACCTGGCTTGATTTTCGACACCTGCTGAACACCTGTTACCAATCAGCATCTGCGTCATCGTGCTTCTGGCATTCCGTCGTACATTAACGGTGCGAAACCTCATAGATATAGCAGTAAGTACATGTCAGAAAGCGGAGCGCTGGAAAACTTCAGGCAGAAACAAAACGCTTACAATTTACGCGCCTTACGTCAACTGAAATGTAGGTTATCTGACGCAAAAAATGAACACAGATAAAGAACACGCTCGGAAAACTAACCTACGTTGTTATCATCATCATCGTTATTATTAACATCTCCATTTGCACATTTGCCACTAATTACCTGCAACCACGGCACGGCTACGTTATAGCTGCGGTTACAACAAAATTACTTAAGAAGCCACTACACACACGCAGGGAACGTACATTGCTTGTCAACTAAGCTTTTAGAATAAACAACGCAGCAGAATCCATGTTTTCGTTTTTGACGTCACATATCGGCTGCTTCCAGTCATGACCCTCATTTATCTTGTGGGCGGGACATTTCGGAAAATAAGTTGTCGAATTCATTTTGTTAATGAAATTTGACGTGGTACAGTGACTCGCCGTAGCTACTAGGAAGCGTGCAAGTAACTTTAGTACTAAAGGTATTTTGAGCGCCTTATTACGTATCTAATAGTCACTGCTGACACACAATTCACTTTCACACACCAGTTGAACTATGCAATATCTGAAACGTAAGAAGAATAAAGCTCTATACGACATCTTGTAGGAGAAGAACCACACCTGACAATGGGAAATAATTCACGGTCGTGCTAAGGATGAAGTGAACAAAAATCGTGATTCGCAGCAAAAAAGATGTGTTTTGTTGCTAAAATGAGATATTTGTCTGTGCTAGGGCAAGTTTAAGACAGTTTGATAGTGACTGAAAAAAAAATGAAAAAGATTGCTCGTAATTAAAATACGACACATCAATAAGCGTGACTCACGTATTGCTCTGATGAAATTTTACTATCAGGACATTAAATATCGGAAGCTACATTTGCACTTCTCGAGCCTAAGAAAGGTGTGTGGTGGGGTACGTAAGACTGATTATGTTATTTTTCCTCCGCCCGCACCTCCAGCTCCGTTCGCGGGAGGACTGTTTGCCGACGCTCTTGTTTACGAGTCGGAAACGCAGCTCCCTGCTCGCGATTACGCGAGCAGTCTAGTAATTAGCACACCGTCGCGGGATGGCCGGGCACTGACGCCAGATGCATAGCGTGCTGTGACATGCATGGACGCGAGCGGCTACAACTCACGCTGGCAGTTGGTCCAGACGTTAGCGAGACTCCAGAGGCGGTAGGCGTAACTGTCGTAGCAGCCGAACATGTTCCCCTGCGTCACCACCATGGCCGGGCGTCGGGGGCAGGCATGCGGCCGCGCCGGGGGCTGGCGTCGCCGTCGCCGTACGCCGCTACGTTGTCCAGCTGCTGCTACACTCCCACCCTCACAGAGCGCCGGCCTCTCGCCGACTGTGGCGACGCGCAGCTGCCGACGCGACAACTCGCGGCGCCACCCCCACCACCGCGACGTCACCGCCCCCACCACCGGCCCGCCCGCGGGCGTGTGCCGGCAAGCGGCGCCGCGCGGCGGCGGCGGCGCGAAGCTCGCGCGACGCCCGCGGACGCGGCCGAAGAGCGACGGACACGCCCGAGGTCGGCCGCACCTGGCCGAAGCGCCGCGGGGGCGCACGAACTCTGACGAAATCTGCTCTCCCCACCGTCCGAACCGGCGGCGGAAATTATCTTTACGCATTCGCACAAAGGCAACCGGCGCGAACACACGCTCCGCTGCGGATCTGCCCTCTGCAGCAGTCTAAACTATTCTGTGTGAGCACAAACCTGGCACACAGCAGAACGACTGTCATTCCTATTCAAATGCATTGCCAGGCAGATGCCTTTCCACACGTAATTATGGCGGCACAACTTGGTATGTCATAACCGAAACTGGAGCGCATTTACCGCGAAAAGATTAACTGCTACATTGGAAGGAGCGATCTGTTTTACTTCCCAAAAACGAGCGATCTGTTTTACTTCCCAAAAACTTTCTAAAGCCTAGCTCGCATATATATTTCTTTATTTACAAACTACTGGCTTCGACAGACTTTGCTGTCATCTTCAGGTCTTCAAAACTTTATGCTATAAAGGATTTTCACTTTGAGTTGAATCTCAGGGCAAGTTGACATGTAGATAAAATGCAGTACATAACAGAAGGATTTGTCATAAAACATTTAAAAGCAAGAAACGCCTTTTGCAGATGGCCTTGTACACCGTCTAAAGGTGGACATAAAAATGAAAAAGCTTGCATACTTAGCCTACTTTCATTCCATAATGTCATACGGTATAATATTTTGGGGTAACTCTTCGAGTAAAAGAAAAATTTTCAGAGTCCAAAAGCGTGTAATACGTATTAATTGTGGAGTAAATTCACGGATGTCCTGTAGAAACCTCTTCAAAGAACTGGGTATACTAACTACTGACTCCCAGTATATTTACTCCTTAATGAAATTTGTCCTAAATAATATATCTCTTCTTCCAACAAACAGCTCAGTTCATACATACAATACCAGGAACAAAAATGATCTGCACAAGGACTTTAGTTCAAAAAGGGGTCTACTACTCAGGAACACCCATTTTCAATAATTTGCCAGCAAACATAAAAAATTTAGTTACAAATAAAGATCAGTTTAAAAGGAGCCTGAAAGACTTACTAGTGGCCAACTCATTCTACTCCATTGACGAATTTTTTAATAGAAAGAAATGATGTACACTCCTGGAAATTGAAAAAAGAACACATTGACACCGGTGTGTCAGACCCACCATACTTGCTCCGGACACTGCGAGAGGGCTGTACAAGCAATGATCACACGCACGGCACAGCGGACACACCAGGAACCGCGGTGTTGGCCGTCGAATGGCGCTAGCTGCGCAGCATTTGTGCACCGCCGCCGTCAGTGTCACCCAGTTTGCCGTGGCATACGGAGCTCCATCGCAGTCTTTAACACTGGTAGCATGCCGCGACAGCGTGGACGTGAACCGTATGTGCAGTTGACGGACTTTGAGCGAGGGCGTATAGTGGGCATGCGGGAGGCCGGGTGGACGTACCGCCGAATTGCTCAACACGTGGGGCGTGAGGTCTCCACAGTACATCGATGTTGTCGCCAGTGGTCGGCGGAAGGTGCACGTGCCCGTCGACCTGGGACCGGACCGCAGCGACGCACGGATGCACGCCAAGACCGTAGGATCCTACGCAGTGCCGTAGGGGACCGCACCGCCACTTCCCAGCAAATTAGGGACACTGTTGCTCCTGGGGTATCGGCGAGGATCATTCGCAACCGTCTCCATGAAGCTGGGCTACGGTCCCGCACACCGTTAGGCCGTCTTCCGCTCACGCCCCAACATCGTGCAGCCCGCTTCCAGTGGTGTCGCGACAGGCGTGAATGGAGGGACGAATGGAGACGTGTCGTCTTCAGCGATGAGAGTCGCTTCTGCCTTGGTGCCAATGATGGTCGTATGCGTGTTTGGCGCCGTGCAGGTGAGCGCCACAATCAGGACTGCATACGACCGAGGCACACAGGGCCAACACCGGCATCATGGTGTGGGGAGCGATCTCCTACACTGGCCGTACACCACTGGTGATCGTCGAGGGGACACTGAATAGTGCACGGTACATCCAAACCGTCATCGAACCCATCGTTCTACCATTCCTAGACCGGCAAGGGAACTTGCTGTTCCAACAGGACAATGCACGTCCGCATGTATCCCGTGCCACCCAACGTGCTCTAGAAGGTGTAAGTCAACTACCCTGGCCAGCAAGATCTCCGGATCTGTCCCCCATTGAGCATGTTTGGGACTGGATGAAGCGTCGTCTCACGCGGTCTGCACGTCCAGCACGAACGCTGGTCCAACTGAGGCGCCAGGTGGAAATGGCATGGCAAGCCGTTCCACAGGACTACATCCAGCATCTCTACGATCGTCTCCATGGGAGAATATCAGCCTGCATTGCTGCGAAAGGTGGATATACACTGTACTAGTGCCGACATTGTGCATGCTCTGTTGCCTGTGTCTATGTGCCTGTGGTTCTGTCAGTGTGATCATGTGATGTATCTGACCCCAGGAATGTGTCAATAAAGTTTCCCCTTCCTGGGACAATGAATTCACGGTGTTCTTATTTCAATTTCCAGGAGTGTATATATTCATACTATTAGTATTGTTATTTCAGCTTAAAAAAAAAAAAAAAGAAAATTGACATGATCCACATCCATGAGGATCTCCTCAGCACGGATCTATGGAACGAAAAACTAATCTAATCTAGGATCTTCAGTGGTTAGAACATGTCCAGCTGTCTAATTGATGTAGTACTGTATAGTTTATTGTGTACTATCTTTCTTAGGACTTAACAAATCTGTGACTATCTTTATTTTATACCTTTTATTTATGACAAAGCTGTATGTTATGTGCTAGCTTTTATCTACTTGACAAATAGCGGTGAGCTCCAATTCGAAATGAACACATTTTATAGCTTTAATATTTGAAGACGTGAAGGTGACAGCGAAGTCTATCGAAGCCGGTTATTTGTACACAAAGAAATATTTATGCGATATTGGCTCTAGAAAGTTTTTACTAACTGCTAAAGAATTTTCAGTAAATTTTTGTTCGGACACTGAATGAAGGAAGAAAGGAAGATTCTGCGTCTACGTATACATATGCAGTTCGCATCGAATGTCTAGTGGTGTTAGATGACGTCAAGGCGAAATGTTCGCCGACGCTTTCCACCGAAGTTATTGCGTCCTTTAAATTCGCCGGCTCTGGGACGACGAGATTTCACTAAACTAGCAGGGTATACTAACCAGATGCGCTGCATACTACGTTCCCCAGTAAACTGACAGGGTGATTTTTCAACAAGAAACATTAAGAAAGAGTGCTCGAATGCGGAGAATGATATTTCAGAAGCGAATCAGGGACTGTAAGTTTACTGAGACTGTCCCCTCCCACACAGAGCAGATAACCAGACTATAGGCAACACACATTGCATACGCACCATGACGCATCTCAAGGGCATAAACAATAGAAAAGGACGGCTAATGTCACTCGCAAGTTTCAGAGAACATTCTGTCTGTAACTAAAGTCGTTCCCCTTGACATGATCTATCAGTTGTAGATATCTGTTCCAAAGACTTCGGAACACCCTGTATACAGGGTGTAACAAAAAGGTACGGCCAAACTTTCAGGAAGCATTCCTCACACACAAATAAAGAAAATATGTTATGTGGACATGTGTCCGGAAACGCTTAATTTCCATGTTAGAGCTCATTTTAGTTTCGTCAGTGTGTACTGTACTTCCTCGATTCACCGCCATGATTTCATACGGGATACTCTACCTGTGCTGCTAGAACATGTGCCTTTACAAGTACGACACAACATGTGGTTCATGCACGATGGAGCTCCTGCAGATTTCAGTCGAAGTGTTCGTACGCTTCTCAACAACAGATTCGGTGACCGATGGATTGGTAGAGGCGGACCAATTCCATGGCCTCCACGCTCTCCTGACCTCAACCCTCTTGATTTTCATTTATGGGGGCATTTGAAAGCTCTTGTCTACGCAACCCCGGTACCAAATGTAGAGACTCTTCGTGCTCGTATTGTAGGCGGCTGTGATACAATACGCCATTCTCCAGGGCTGCATCAGCGCATCAGGGATTCCATGCGACGGAGGGTGGATGCATGTATCCTCGCTAACGGAGGACATTTTGAACATTTCCTGTAACAAAGTGTTTGAAGTCGCGCTGGTACGTTCTGTTGCTGTGTGTTTCTATTCCATGATTAATGTGATTTGAAGAGAAGTAATAAAATGAGCTCTAACATGGAAAGTAAGCGTTTCCGGACATATGTCCACATAACACATTTTCTTTCTTTGTGTGTGAGGAATGTTTCCTGAAAGTTTGGCTGTACCTTTTTGTAAGACCCTGTATAGTCTGCAAATCGTGATTACGTGCATGGGAGATGGTGATTCTCATTGATCCGGTTATGAGGGCTTCTTCCCATTCCATCCACGAACGGACTGCGGGAAGAATGAAAAATTGAACGCCTCTATGAGCACTGCAATTAGTTTAATTTTGGGTCTTGACCGTAGCATCAATATCTGTATATATTGTAGAAATACTCCATATAACAGTATTTTTCTCTTTCCAGAACTTTTCGTAGCTGGTTTCACAAGAAGTGCATAGATCGCACATTCGTGATCATCTCCGAGGAGACTTAGGTACTTCACGTTTATTCTTAAAAGCATCTGAATTTCTACCACTATTCTATTGTACTTCCTCGTGAATGAATTGCTAAGAGCAGTAATTGTAGGAATGTTGTAATATTTGTTTTGTAATAATAATTAACTATTTTATTTCAAAGGTGTCATTAATTTGCAGCTGGTACGCTGTAATTAATTGTATCGGTTGAGAAAATATTTTTGTTCGCTTTAAAGTGTAACTTAGCAAACGCTGTAACTTGGTCGATACCCTGTTTGATGTTTGCGACTAAATTATCTTCAATAATTCGCCACTAAGGCACTCATTTAACCCTTTGTTTCCTGACATAAGATAAAATTTAATTTTTTACATTTTCTTTGCAGAAGTTATGCTATTGTGGCCTCAAATGATGGTTGGATTTTTTGTAAAATTTTATTTTTCACAACTTTTTTCTCTCCTGGTACTCAGAAGTACCGTCAGACTCCATGGACAGAATCACAACATGCGCAGAAAAATGCTCCAATTTTTATAACTTGTACTTTATGCCACATAAATATTAAATATTTTTACATTAGAAAATTAATTAAAAGAAATATGATATTTCTGAATTTTTTTTAAATTTCGCATAAATTTATTCTAGAGCAACTTTGACAGTATATACAGATCACATATTTAGTGATACCTCATGAAAGTGTAGGGAACAGTTCTTTTTCTCATTGCAGCACAAATACACTTTACATGTACTACATTGAGAATGTGGTCTCGACTGAATTTTATTTTTTGCACACATTTCGCATCGTCCTCTTTTACAACTGAACACTACAAAATGGTTCCCTCGGTTGCCAAGACGTACGTCCTTCGGAGCAGAAAAGCTATCCTTCCTTCTCTTTGGGAGAGTTATTTCATCTTTACCAGAGTTTCTCTTTTTGAGATTTGGCACTTGCTGTTCATTCATTAGCCCTAGTGCCACAGCACGCCTGAATTCCGGCAGTGGCAGTGCCCCATGTAGATCACTGAAAATGACGTAAGCATTGACAAAAGCAATTTCTATTGCTCCCCAGAAGAGACGTTGCCACCATTTCTTTGATCCCTTGTCAAGACCATAAGTTGAACGTAATCTGTTTGCATGATCCACACCACCCATGTTTTTATTGTAATCACATACAATAACTGGACATGGTATAGTCATACTAGTTCCATCTTTCTGTTGTCTTGTCACTACGCTCTGTGCAGTGCTATGGAAGTTTGACGCAAAATACACTACTTTATCTTCCTTCCATTGAAATACTGTTAGGTCTAAAGATGACTCTCTGTGATTTGATTCCCCACGCTTTAGACATTTTTCTTTAGGCAAATTCCCTGACAAACCTTTCCTGTTTGTTCTAATTGTTCCACAGGCAAATGTATTTACGGATATCTGTGTGAGAAAAGGTGGAATTGCTGCTGCTACAATAAAGTGTTCGCACAACCTGACGGTACTAATAAGTCCGCTTTATATTTTCCACTTTATCTCATTCACTTGTAACGTAATGCTTCAAACTATTATAAAAAAAACAAAGAAGGTAAGTACCTACAATGGAAAACTCAACGGAAGTTTCAATAAATTGCGCACAAATTCAGGCAACACCATGGAAACAAGCACATACAATCTTCTGTTTTCACAGCAGCGCGTGAAAAACAATCTCAAGCTCTGATCGCCAGAGAGGTCTATGTATTGCACAATAACATCTATGAAACAGTAGAGCAGCGTTACTGTTACGTACCGACAGGCTCTCAGATCACGAAACTGCACCACGAGAAAATAATGAGAGTCAAAACTTACTGGTACTTTTAAGTACCGTCAGGCAACAAAGGGTTAAAACTGAAAATCGAGCCCACTAACTAACTGTTCCGTACGTGTATTCTGTAATATAAAGCTCAATTAGTACTCTGTGAGCTCGATTTCTCACTTGTGCCCTTTTTATAATCCCTAAATGTTTATAATCCCTGCATAACGCACCATGACGCTACTCGTTAAACTTCATGGCGCCTACCGATTGTATTTCAGAGCTAACCTAAACTTATTTTATTCACAGAGCAGATAAAATGAGTGGATAACTTGGTGCTTAATGTGTACTACTTGATCAGGTGCGAACTGAATTTTTCCTCACCTCTACTCCCCTTGCCAACCCCGGAAAATGTAGTCCCTCAGCATGTATGTATGTATGTATGTATGTATGTATGTATGTTACAGATCTCCTCCTAAACCACTGGATCGATTACAACCAATGCTACGGTCGCAGTTTCGAATCCTGCCTCGGGCATGGATGTGTGTGATGTCCTTAGGTTAGTTAGGTTTAAGTAGTTCTAAGTTCTAGGGGACTGATGACCACAGATGTTAAGTCCCATAGTACTCAGAGCCATTTGAACCATTTGATTACAACCAAACATGGTCCACACATCATTTACTACTTGGAAAAAATAATGGGGTAAGAACCGCCTCACTCTCATAGTGGTGGGAGTGGACAAGCGTAACTCATGAACATCTACAGCAATTTCCACGAGTCGCGTTCTCGCTTCCCGAGCACGGGGACCCGGGTTCGATTCCCGGAGGGGTCATGGATTTTCACCTGCCTCGAGATGACTGGGTGTTTGTGTTGTCCTCATCATTTCCTCATCATTCATGAAGGTGGCGAGATTGGACCGAGCAAAGGTTGGGAATTTGTACGGGCGCTGATAACCGCGCAGTTGAGCGCCCCACAATCCAAACATCATCATCATCATCATCATCATCATCATCATCATCATCATCATCATCATCATCAATTTACACGAACTCTTGTGTGTACATGATTCATTGTTCGTTTGAAAATGCTATGAGGTTAATATGCCCCTACCATACCTGTCTGGAGGGGGTGAGAAGCCACTACACGTTAAAAATATCCGACGACTACTGATTTTAGTATCGATTCCATGAATTTCCGTGTCGCTAGGTTCATGTGAGAAAGGAAATTTGGAAAACCCTGACAAGGTGAAGGGACAGGATGATATGACATCTATTAAGGCATCAGGGAGTGACATCCGTGATACTAGAGGGAGCTGGAGAGGGCAAAAACTGTAGAGGAAGGCAGAGATTTGAATACGTCGAGCAGATAATTGAGGACGTAGGTTGCAAGTGCTACTCTGAGATGAAGAGGTTGGCACAGGAGAGGAATTCTTGGTGCGCCGCAGCAAACCAGTCAGAGGAATGATGAGCCAAAAGAACAGGTTGATGTCGTTTCACCCCTAGACAGTGAAATATCAGCACATATGGGTAGACTAACAGATTCTATCAACTGGAAACAATTACTGTGGCGGGAAGACAACCCAATCACCGCTGTGACTGAGGGTAAAGTTGATAATGAGTATATAAATGACTTTAATTGTATAAAAATGCTGTGGGTGTGCGAGTCTCCTTCTTCCCATGGGTATCAGAAAGGGTAACATTCAAAACTGTATGAAAACGACCTGTTAGTAATTCTTTTCTGTGTTCTGTTGACTTGTACTATTTTAGAAGCACGAAGCGCAATAAGTAATTTATTTGAGTTGTTCAGTGCATTAGCCACATGGCGAGAATGAGCGATGAAGCGATCTAATAATTTTGTGAACGTGTTTTCGGGACGAAGATCATTCCACACTGCTGAATAATACGGACACATACATTTAGCGACCTTCAAAGACTGCGCTTGCGTCCATTTCGTTTTGTAACTGTTATGACATTTAATGAAATGGGTTGACAGTGACTGCGTACTGCGTTGAAACTTCTTTGTGTTTACTTAAACTGCTGCGTGAAATTGAACCTACTGTCTCGTTACTTATTTTTATCATTTGAACACTGATCTACGGAATTTTTCCCTGACAGTGACAAATCAAAGTTAACGTATTCATTTATTACCCACAATATACAAGCCCAACGCAAACTGACTGCTCTAAAATGACAACATCAAATAATTAACACAAAAGAATGGCTCTGAATTGGAAGAAATCCTAATAACAACCCATACTTTTTCATAAGTCACCTACCTCACAGTAAGTCTTTGTAACACGAATTACAGCAATTACAGCAACCAGAAACTACATCCAGCTAAATAAAAAGATTCTAACTACTATAGGCTCTACCTACAAGGAGGCGTGTCGTTAGCAAAAGGAAGATTTTGTTGAAGAGCAAACAATGTATTTAGAAGAATTTACCTTATTCATGAGACGTCCACTGAAAAAATTATGTAGTCGTCAATAATTCCACTGCCCAAACAGTACCAACCATATCCATCTTCATTTTACAACGTATGTCCTTCCAACACTGAGTTCTTAGAAGGAATACATCATTCACATTCGCCCGATTCGACGATATTAGCCTTAGCGTTCCTATTAGTGTTGTATTGCGAAACCGTCGAATGGTGTTTACATGTCAATGGCACGTTAGATGGATACGCCGTATTCGGCGAATATTTACTATTTGCACGAAATACGAGAGAGAAGTGTCGGAACATGTGCTTCGTCAATTGCCCATGTGATGTGGAATACCACTCAATCCATGATAAGAAGATTGCAGCACTGCATTGATACCAATGGTCATCACTTCGAACACCTGTAAATGGACGTCCATGCCACCTTTGTGACCTTCGTTGACCTTCAAAGACTTTACTGTTACACATCATTGGATTCGTCTCGATAGCCGCAATCAGAAAATAAGTAGCAAACTATAGCATCCAAAAAAAAAAAAAAATCAAAGTTGACCTTGTATTGGTTAAAAACAGCCTTGGTTGCAATTTTAGTTTTTTCATTTTTCAACGACGCGTTTCGCCTTATTTAGGCATCTTCAGGTTATCTTTTTATCTTGTTTTTGATGTTAAGCAGAGACAGACAGCGTACTATAGAAATTCTTCCAGTCCATATGTGGCATAACAGCAAACCAGTGCTTAACAGTATTGGCTAAAAACAGTCTTGGTTGCAATTTTAGTTTTTTTTTCTTTTCAACGACGGGTTTCGCTTTATTTAGGCATCTTCAGGTTATCTTTAAAAATATAACCAATACTGTTAAGCACTGGTTTGCTGTTATGCCACAATTTATTGGCTAAAAGCATTCTTGGTTGCAATTTTAGTTTCTTTTTTACTTTTCAACGACGCGTTTCGCCTTATTTAGGCATCTTCAGGTTATCTTTAAAAATATAACCAATACTGTTAAGCACTGGTTTGCTGTTATGCCACAATTTATTGGCTAAAAACATTTTTGGTTGCAATTTTAGTTTCTTTTTTACTTTTCAACGACGCGTTTCGCCTTATTTAGGCATCTTCAGGTTATCTTTAAAAATATAACCAATACTGTTAAGCACTGGTTTGCTGTTATGCCACATGTGGACTGGAAGAATTGACCTTCATGTCTCTGAAGCGACCCCATCTAGCAACAAAAAACGCCGTTGTCCCATTCAACTTTTGTCCCACAAAATTTTCAGCTCCCATCATACTTTGGGAGTTATTCTTGGTGGCAATAGTGACTAACCCTGTCTATTTCCTTGTTTTTCCTGGCGTAATATGTTGAAAGTACCAATTAGCCGCTCTTCGATACACCAGTTAAACAGGACGGACAATGACCAATTATGATATGGAGTACCCTCTACCACACACCGTTCATACGTTGCTGTGCTGTAGGCCTACACACGCGGCTCTCGAGGGGAATGGATCGTTGTGTCGGTGCCGCCGCAAATGCGATTTAAATCTTTTCCCCTTTCTCTCATTTTTTTCGTACCTTGCTTTTCCTTCCGATCGACCGCTTTTCATTTTCACGCCCGCCGGTGCCGCCGCCGCCTTACACGGCTCCCAATTTTCCGATGAATGAGAGCGCAGCCGAATTCGCGGAGCGGCGAGCGTTGGAAGCAATTTCGCGGAAACGGATGGAGAGTTTATTTACCGACAGATTATCTGCCTACACGTGTAACCCAAGTCCCGCTGCATCGTTCAGGAGTGAAAAGGACTCGTACGGGCGTTTCCCTACCACCCCTACCATGTGGGCGTTACCTCGGGGGTGTGTGTACGGCGCGCAGAATCTGTTTGCCGAGCCTACACCTCCGTGTCCGCTGTCGATAACACGCATTAATCGCCAAAGGACTCCAAGCGCCCGGCTGAGTTATTAGTCTACGAATCACAATATTCGTGGCGAGGCAGCAAACACAGACTACCCCAGATAATGTGGTTCCACAAAAATATGAAAGCGCCGCGATAAATGCGTGCTTGAACATAAATGCAGATGCTAGACAAACATACAGGTTGCACTGTTGTGTTCGGTAACGAACGGCACTTGCGCAATTTCCTCAATTTGTTGGTTCAAATGGCTCTAAGCACTAGTCCCCTACACTTAGAACTACTTAAACCTAAGTAACCTAAGGACATCGCACACATCCACGCCCGAGGCAGGATTCGAACCTGCGACCGTAGCAGCAGCGCGGTTCCGGACTGAAGCGCGTAGAACCGCTAGGCCACAGCGGCCGGCCAATATGTTGGGTCAGACGTGATCACAACACTGTTCATTGTAGTTGTGAGAGCGTTATGCCGGATAGAAGCGAGTACGAAAATGGGCAAATTATTGGTAATCAACGGAAAAGTAACGCAATCAACCGGGTGGAAATAATTGTTAATACATTTACCTAGGTTTCGTCACTTATGAGGATGTCTTCATCAGAATTGAAAGGAGTCTGGGGTATTATACATGGTGATACACGGAGATATGCAAATACCGGGTGATCAAAAAGTCAGTATAAATTTGAATACTGAATAAATCACGGAATAATGTAGATAGAGAGGTACAAATTGACACACATGACGTGGGGTTTTATTAGAACCTAAAAAATACAAACATTCAATAAGTGTCCGACAGATGGCGCTTCATTTGATCAGAATAGCAATAAGTAGCATAACAAAGTAAGACAAAGCAAAGATGATGTTCTTTACAGGAAATAATATTTCCACCATCATTCCTCAACAATAGCTGTAGTCGAGGAATAATGTTGTGAACAGCACTGTAAAGCTTGTCCGGAGTTATGGTGAGGCATTGGCGTCGGATGTTCTCTTTCAGCATCCCTAGAGATGTCGGTCGATCACGATACACTTGCGACTTCAGGTAACCCCAAAGCCAATAATTGCACGGACTGAGGTCTGGGGACCTGGGAGGCCAAGCATGACGAAAGTGGCGGCTGAGCACACGATCATCACCAAACGACGCGCGCAAGAGATCTTTCACGCGTCTAGCAATATGGGGTGTTTTTCTTTTGGCTCTAATAAAACGCCATGTCACTCCAAGCATGTGTGTCAATTTTTATATGTCTATCTACATTATTGCGTGGTTTATCAAGTTTTCAAATTTATACTGACTTTTTTATCACCCGGTATATGTTATTCTACAAGTGAAACTAAAGAAAAAACATAGGTCCGCAAATGTTCAGTTACGGAGTTACAGCTAATAAAAGATTTTGCCTGAAATTTCGCTAATATGAAGCTATCGCATAACTGTACGAGTTTAAAGTAAGGCACGATTTATTTTTTTCTTATTGATCTGGTGAATCTAATAAAACATGTCACAGATGTGTATCTGCAGTAGTTTCCCAGAACATCCAGAGAAGCAAAGATGTAACTTCGTAAAATTTTCAATTTGTTAACTACTTGCCGCAATCTGTTTTTTAAATTCCAGACAATTGCACAAAGTTTTCAATAGAAGTTGTAGAGAATTTAATTTTGGAAAAATGATGGTAATAACGTTAACTGAAACGCTATGAACGTGTCAGATAATCTGAAATAGACGAAACTAAGAACAGCCCTGTGTAACTGAAACAAGCAACAAAATCTGTTCATATACGTGTAGCTAAATGCACTGAACTCGGTGGAGACATTTTTGAACATTTATTGTGAAATTGTATGTACATTGTACAACTGCCTTACCACAGAGCTCTGTTTCTTCCGGTTTAACATGAATTCACGTGTGCTATGGTATTAATAAAAGCAGATCATCTGATACATTCATATAGCTTCAGTTGAAGTTATTACCGTCAATATTCCAAAATTAAGTTCTCTACAACTTTTGTTGAAAAGTTTGTGCAATTGTTTGGAATTTAAAAAACAAATTGGGCCAAGTAGTCAATAAATTAAGAATTTTATGGAATTATTTCTTTGCTTCTCTGGATTTTCTGGTAAACTGCTGCAGATACACGTCTGGGGCATGTTTTATTAGATTCACCAGACCAATAACAAGAAAATAAATGGAAATCGTGCTTTGCTTTAACCTCGTACAGTTTTGCGATGGCTTCATATTAGTGAAGTTGCTAAATTTCGGGCAAAATCTTTTATTATTCGTAACTCCGTAACTAAACATGTGCGGATCTATGTTTATATGAACTTTTTTCTTTAGTTTTACTTGTAGAATAACACATTAAAATATTTGCATTATCTTCGTGAAACACCCTGCATGAGGCACCCGATTATTGTAATGATACTAACGTAAACTAAAATGAAACTATTATACTGTAAACGCTCTATAAAGCGGATCGCTGACTTTGCACAACCGCAGAGCCAAAGATACTGCTTCTGGTCTGAGATGGTAGTGTAAGGGAGCGCTTGGCCCATGGCAGCGTGTAGCTGTCTGTGAGCGAAAGGTGTTGCAATAGGCAGTTTCTGTGGTGTGCTCTGTAAAGCCAACTTGTGTTAGGTTATAATGTAGAGATTTTCTCATACCAATATTTTGTGTTACACCGCAATCGCCGTTTAACAATCAGAGCAGTGTCTGAGTTAACAGGAGTTGACAAGGAAAGTGTCGAACAAGTTTACCGATTTTTTCAATGTTTGCATCAGTTTTTGCTGACAATGGTCTGCCAGTGCGAGTGTCATCACTGGTGTCTTCGCGGCCATCTTTAAATCGTTTAAACCACTCAAACAGTTGTGTTCGCGATAAACAATCATCGCCGTACACTTGTTGTAACATTACAAACGTTTCACTTGCAGATTTTCCTAGTTTGAAACAAAATTTGATGTTAACACGCTGTTCTTTCTGTACACTCAACATTTTCCGACGCACAGACAAAACGTCAACTACTTAAAACAGACGCCACGGGCAGACTGAGTGCAGGAGGCAGATGAAACTCGAGCAGTAGGCGGAGCGAGAGTCACGTGACAGGCCACGCGACTTTCAGCCTTATTGCATTCGTTTTATTGTTTCACCAGTACTAGTCCGGTTTTTTTCTAGCCACACCTCGTATTTTGTGGACCCCATGGTACCTCTGGAAGGGCGCCTTACTGCCACTGATAATGCCACCATTCTGGATGATCACGTCCATCCACTGGTGACGCTACGGTAGATACTGATGATGGTGTTTGGTTTGTGGGGCGACAACTAGAAAGTAGGCTGTTTAGGTTTTTGTGTTGGTAACGCCACGTAGCGCTCTGTATGAAAATCACCGACTGTGCTGTGTGCAGTCTGTGGCTGGTTTGCATTGTTGGAAATTTTGCTATTGTAGTGTTGGGCTGTTGGATGTGAACAGCGCGTAGCGTTGCGCAGTTGGAGGTGAGTCGCCAGCAGTGGTGGATGTGGGGAGAGAGATGGCGGAGTTTTGAGAGCGGACGATCTGGACGTGTGTCCATCAGAAAGAGTAAATTTGTAATACTGGATATGATAAACTGATATATATATATATATATTGTATATATGTATTTACCTTAACAGTGTTCAAAAGTCATTATATATATATATATATATATATATATATATATATATATATATATATATATATATAATGACTTTTGAACACTGTTAAGGTAAATACATTGTTTGTTCTCTATCAAAATCTTTCATTTGCTAACTACGCCTATCAGTAGTTAGTGCCTTCAATACTTAGAATCGCTGTATTGCAGTAGTTCGAGTAACGAAGATTTTTGTGAGGTAAGTGATTCATGAAAGGTATAGGTTATTGTTAGTCAGGGCCATTCTTTTTTAGGGATTATTGAAAGTCAAATTGTGTTGCGCTAAAAATATTGTGTGTCAGTTTAGCATTGATCAGAATAAGTAGAGAGGGAAATGTCTGAGTACGTTCAGTTTTACTCAGGTGTGTCTGTATCAAATAACGTAGAAGAGGTTTATCAGCACAGTCATTGATAATTTTTCTAAGGGGACGTTTCATATGTCGACCCTTATCCCAGGATACCTCACTGGAACCTTTTGATGTTTTCTTGTAGTTTGTGTAATTAGTGTAGCTATTGTTTATTGCTAGCGCATAATTGCAGAGAGAATTTCCTTTGTACTTGTAGTTTGTCATTGTTGTACAGTAAAACATTTGTGGCGTGCATGTAGATTTGCACCAAGTATTTCGCAGCTGCGCTTGGAATGAATTAGATATTATTTTCAGTGCTATGTTAATGTGTTTTCTTATTTTACTCTTCAAATTGTTCTTTTCTGTGTTGTCGTGTCAAATATTGTGACAATTATGGCGTGTGAAAAACGTAATCATAGGCTCCAAAGTAAACTGAGAAATGAAAGTGAAGACGAGAGTAGTGTGTTAGCGCCACTGTGTAATGAATTAACTAATGTTCAACATAGTAATTTGGTAACTGTGCGTAGGGAAGTGGACTAGACGGCAAATAAATAGACAGTGAAAAAATTACTGAAGAGGGTAGTATTGTCGATCGATCGGTCGTAAGACGTTTATCAGCACAGTAATTTATAAATTTTCCAAAGGGGACGTTTGATTGCTCGTACAAGTCCCAATTTTTACCAATGGCTCTGAGCCTTATGGGACTTAACATCTGAGGTCATTAGTCCCCTAGAACTTAGAGCTACTTAAACCTAAGGACATCACACACATCCAAGCCCGAGGCAGGATTCGAACCTGCGACCGTAGCGGTCGCGCGGTTCCAGACTGAAGCGCCTAGAACCGCTCGGCTACAACGGCCGGCTAATTTTTACACAGTCCAATTTTTTTACCCAATCGAATCTAGCCACTGTTAGGAATGTTGATGATGATGATGATGATGAAATGATGAGGACAACACAAACACCAGTCCACGGGCAGAGAAAATCCGCAACCTGGCCGGGAATCGAACGGAGGACCCGTGATCCAGAGGTAGTAACTCTCGCCACTAGACCACGAGCTGCAGACACAGTAGGTACTGGTACAGAGCATTAGTTTCCAGGAAACTCTTGTGTTTCGTAGTACGCACGTGCTAATTTGTACGACTGGAGTGTGGTGCAAGGTAAGCGAGACAACGCTGCCAGCGGTGCAGATTGAGTTAGTCTACGATATGGGTTGCAATCTCGTTCGGGAGGGGCACACTTGTCGCACGGAGGGGGAACTCTAGAGAATGTTTGGCGGGCTTGCCTACAGAGCCGCCGTCAGGGGTTACCTGTGCGTCGGAAGTTTACCTCTCCCTACGAAACTCAACCGCTCGTTTCAGTGATGATAATTTCTAGACTACCGTCAGTGGTTCTCGGCATGAGTGACTAAATTGTCAGTACTGAAAAGCTGCCATGTCGGGAAGAATAAACCGTGTTCATAGTTCTGGTGGACTTTTTGAGCGGACTTACAAAGTTTAATACTCTGCAATGGGCGACTATCGAAAGCCGAACAATAAAGGTAAGTAACAATGCGTTACTGCAAATACGGAAGTGAGGATGTAAGGTGAACATGTCATTTTTGATTTTTGTAAGTTATTGATGTGCACGTCAGAGAGAGACAGCAAGTTACGTTACTATTAAGCAATCTTTGGTCTTGACTACGAAGTCTTTCGCGACGGAGTCCTTGCATAAACAGTTCTCGGTTTACTCGCCGCGTCGATAAAATCCCGAGCTTTCGATGACTACCTCCGTCATCTTCATCAGGGGTAAAACTGACAGACAGTTTTACCCCTGACGAAGATGACGGAGGTAATCATCGAAAGCTCGGGTTTTTATCCAGATTTGACGCGCCAAGTAAACCGAGAACTTTTTGTGCAATCTTTGGTCTTGTTGTGGCACAGTCTATGCTTCTGCGCTATCTGATACATTCTTAGTTTAATTGTGGTAGGTGATGGACGTATTCTGTAGTGATGTGTAGGCTCGTGATTGTATCAGTTAGAAGAAGAAAGTTTTAATGTTAAGGACAGCAATGATGAGTATGATGTACATATCGGTAGTGAAACATGCACTGTGGGAAAACCGGAACAGAAGAGAATCGAAGCATTTGAGATGTGGTGCTATAGACGAATGTTGAAAATTAGGTTGACTGATAAGGTAAGGAATGAGGAGGTTCTACGCAGAATCGGAGAGGAAAGGAATATGTGGAAAACACTGATAAGGAGAAGGGACAGGATGATAGGACATCTGCTAAGACATGAGGGAATGACTTCCATGGTACTAGAGGGAGCTGTAGAGGGCAAAAACTGTAGAGGAAGACAGAGATTGGAATACGTCAAGCAAGTAATTGAGGACGTAGGTTGCAAGTGCTACTATGAGATGAAGAAGTTAGCACAGGAAAAGAATTCGTGGCGGGCCGCATCAAACCAGTCAGTAGACTGATGGAGAGAAAAAAAAAAAAAAAAAAAAAAAAAATCGGAAGGCCAAAAGCATACAAATTTTGAATAACAATATTATTTTTGAAGGGACGACTGCAGCAATGCGCAGCTAATTGTTAGAATAATTATTGTCAGCTAGCTAACTTGCTCAGAGCTGAGATAAAGGCCAATTCCGTAAATCGTGCACTAAGATATGAACTGGAAAGCGGTTTGGTTTTTATAGAAATTCTCTGTTAACATTGTACCCTTTTCAAATCATTGTGCACTTTTGTAAGCGCAGTGTTGTTCAGACCAATGTTTTGTGTGAAGATCAAGCGAAGGTTTACTCTGTCTTTTTGAATATATACTTCATTCTAAAATAGTTGTCTTGGAGTATGATTTCAATGGAATAGCTACTCGCCCCATCACACTTTTTTAAAATACTTATCATTACACATTACCACATTGCACCATGTGGTATGCAACAGTTCGAAAATTGTTTGGAAATTTTATTTAAAAATGGAAATCTGGCTTAGGCGCTGTCTGCTTGGTGTTTGCCGCTGTGCTTTCGAGAAATCTGCAACGATGTTGTCAAGACGCGGGGTAAGTGGAAATTTTGATTAGGGCCAGGTAATTGTTTTACTTCAGTTGCGTATTTAATATAAAGACAAGTTCTGTTCAGAACAGTGACAGTTAAATTCCTGTCACGTTCTGGCTGGCTCTGAGCGGTATGGGACTCAACATCTGTCATCAGTCCCCTAGAACTTAGAACTACTTAAACGTAACTAACCTAAGGGCTTCACAAACAACCATGCCCGAGGCAGGATTCGAACCTGCGACCGTAGCAGTCACGCGGTTCCTGACTGAAGCGCCTAGAACCGCACGGCAACCGCGGCCGGCTCAATTAAGTTCTGTTTAGTCAAAGGTTAGCATACGAATTTAAGTAGGACAATTTTTGTGAGTACACAGTTTTGGTAATACGTAGACATTTTGTAGACTGGGAGGTAACGTTGGGCTAAATTTCATACAGAAACATGGAGTGGGGGGGGGTGGGCGCTTTCAAGGATATCTGGGTAATTTGGAACATTGGTCTTGCCACCTATTTACTAAATGCAAGACACCTGATCTCGAGGATAGCAAGGGCAGATAAATGCTTTCCACTACAGTTTTTAGGTATGGCTCATGTCAGAATACAAGGGGCGGACAAAAATATGGAAAACACGAAAAACAGAACATATTACCACGCCTAACACGGTATAGGAAACAGCTGGCATTCATAACAGCTTACAGTTGTCTCGCAATTGATACCATTCCCGTACGGTTTTCAAGCGAACCTGACACTATTCTTTCTGCAAAATAGTGCCAAGTTCAGGCAACAATAACAAAGGTGGACAGCAATCACCCGCTCTTCTCACCAAAGCAGACCGTGAAGGCTTAGTAATGTTGACACCTGGCGACTGTAGAGTCCAGGGAATATGCCACACTTCATCATCGTGCTCACATAAGCAGTCCTGGACGATGCAAGGTGTGTGAACAGCGGCCGTGTCATCTCGGAACACATCATCATCATTGGGGAACAACGCTCTTTTATGGCACTTACATTGGTCGACACTTCCCAATAATAAATTGCGGGACGTGAAAGCTCTTCCCTGTGCTTGGACCTCTTCCTCCAGAACTCGTCGTCGGGAGGAGGTTATTTTAACTAGACTCCGCATAGGGCACTGTCTCTTTAGCCATCGACATCTATTAAGTGGCGTTCCTCCCCCACTCTGTCCCGACTGCTCTCAACTGTGGACGGTGAGACACCTTTTACTTGAGTGCCCCTATTTTACTCCATTACGCGCCCGTCTACAGCTGTCGCCTGATATATCTTCCATTTTAGCAGAAGACACGCGATCAGCCTATCGCGTCCTCGAGTTTACCCGTGTCAGTGAGGCGACGTCGGTCATCTGAAGCTGTTTTTGGAGAAAACACCCCCCCGCCCCTTCCATAGTGGTTTTCTAAGCTTTCTTTCTGTTTTTTAGTTTCCCCAATTTTTGGTTTCGCTCCCATTGCCGCTGATTTCCAATTTTTTTTATACCCTTCCGCAAGCCACAGTACGGGCGCTAATGACAGTAGCAGTTTTGCGCCCTAAA
Organism: Schistocerca nitens; assembly: GCF_023898315.1. Lineage (NCBI taxonomy): Eukaryota > Metazoa > Arthropoda > Insecta > Orthoptera > Acrididae > Schistocerca > Schistocerca nitens. The sequence continues at coordinate 145,018,171 of NC_064625.1, forward strand.
ACCGTAACAAAAAAACACTTTACTATGAGCTGGCCAGAATTATCATATAGTCGCTGGCAGTAATGAGATTCATGAAATATCGGGACATGGCTGTCCAAATCATCACCGAATGCTCGACACGTTTCACTCTTGGAACATAAGCTCGGCCAGTACTTGTGAAAGAATGCGAATGAAGGCACATTCCTCGACATTTTCTTCACCCATTGCTGTACAGTCCACGTTTTATGGTTTCAGAACCGGAATTTCCTTCACTAGTGCGTAGTTTTGGAATTCTATGAAACGTCCCCTTTTTAACAATTATAAACGACTGTGCTTTAACTGACACACAATATTTTTTAGCGCAACGCAATCTGACTTTCAATAATCCCTACAAAAGAATGGCCCTGTCTAATATTAACCTATACGTTTCACAAATCACTTACCTCACAAAAATCTTCGTTACTCGAACTACTGCAATACAGCGAGCGCCACTACTGGCAGCTAAATAAAAGATTCAAACTACTGAAGGCACTAACTACTGATAGGCATAGTTAGCAAATGAAAGATTTTAATAGAGAACAAACAATGTATTTACCTTAATAATGTTGAAAACTCATAATACACATAACAGATCATTGTATATCTTACAAATTTCCAAACTCCGCCATCTCTCTCCCCACATCCACCACTGCTGGCGGCTCACCTCCAACTGCGCAACGCTACGTGCTGTTCACATCCAGCTGCCGCTGCCCACCACTACAATGGCAGACAACAATGCAAACGAGCCACCGACTGCACACAGCACAGCCAGTGATTTTCATACAGTGCGCTACGTAACGTTGCCAATAAGAAAACAGAAACAACCTACTTACAACTCGCACTGCAATTCTCTACTTATGGGACTCCCTTGGCACTGACAGATTTCGCGAGTGCGGCATTCAGTTATGCGGTGACTTTTGCAGCTGTCTTTATTTTTCGTAACAATTATCTTAAGCGACCCTCACTCACGATTACTCAACGCACATTTTCGTTCGTGTTGCGGCTTAGCAGATGTTTTCACGTGTTATTTTTATGCGATATAAATGTTCTAGAGACACCAAACACTTCGGCTGTCTTGGTTACAGAAGTACCCCCCCCCCCCCCCCCTCCACCCATACAAGCACGAACAATTTGATCAAGTTTGAGCTCTGATATTTTGCACTCGCAACTACGAAGAGCACTGTTCCGCCAACGACTGACAGTTGCAAGCCGGCCGCTGTGACAGAGCGTGTCTAGGTGCTTCCGTCCGGAACCGTGCTGCTGCTACGGTCCCAGGTTCGACTACTGCCTCGGGCATGGATGTGTGTGATGTAGTTAGGTTTAAGTAGTTCTAAGTCTAGGGGAATGACGACCTCAGACGTTAAGTCTCATAGTGCTTAGAGCCATTTGAACCATTTTGACAGTTGCAGACTGAGGACATTGCAAAGGTACCGACTGTGATCAAATACGGCGCAACCCTAGAGGCTTGGCTAGCAACTGCGTTTATGTTGAAGCACGTATTTCTAGATGTGTTTCTACATCTTTGTGTAACCCCTGTATGTGTAAAACCATGCTCTCTCTTCGATTCTTTATGTTCGTCATTCGAAATTTCTTGTCGTTGACACATTTCGGGACGTCTTCGCTGCCTATTCGATCCCACCACCTCATACGCAAATGCCTCGTGTAACGCCACAATTCAGAAACATCTGATTGTTTCATTCAGTGACTTTTCCAGTGACCACGACTTTCCGTTGTCCACGTTTCCAATTGTTTCAAACTTTCGCGAAAACTAGCCATAAATGTTTCATAAAACTCGTCCGCAGTTCTTGTAATCTCCAGTATGTTGCTCCGTTTTAGTTCCTCGCTAGTGCAGATGATCTTACAGTGGTAAGTCATCATGACATTCGCAACTAATATTTCCAGTGTTTTTAGCTCACTTAGGGAATTTAAGTTCTCATTAGTGGTGTATCCCGATGCGACGGCGAGCTGCGTAAATGGAAGCGCAATCAGCGATTCGTGGAACCCACAAATAAAAAAAACGTTCCCGCCACTGGGTACAGTTCTAGGAATCAGAGATAAGCGATAAATAATCTGATAGACACGAAGCGCTTCGCTTATCTCGCTAATCCTTGCGGACGTATTGGGTGTGTAAAAACGTGTCAGAAATGTTGGCTATTTATTCCTGGTATCAAAAGCTTACAAAAAGATCGTATGAAGATGGGCCAGAATATCCGTGGTTAGGACAATATGAGAAGTATGACCAGCAATGTCTCCTCGTTGTGTAATTTACAACGTATGCACATTTTTACTCGCTATCTTGTTGACAATAGGCCGTGGCAGCACGAAGACCTAACAGGCGTTGGTACTAAGTTATTCTTGGCCTGCCGCGCGGGATAGCCACGCGGTCTCAGGCGTCTTGCCACGGTTCGCGCAGCTCCCCCCGTCAAAGGTTGCTCCAAGCATTTACCGCGGGACACAAATACATTGAGCATCTTTGGTCGGAATTTAAAGGTACTGGCCACCATGTGCTAGAGAAGTATGTGCCTAGCAAAAATATAGGAGAGGAAAAGGTTCCACCTTGCTACAACAAACATCTTAGGAAGTTGCTGAGAAAGCAGAGAATTTTGCACAGTCTACATCTACATCTACATTTATACTCCGCAAGCCACCCAACGGTGTGTGGCGGAGGGCACTTTACGTGCCACTGTCATTACCTCCCTTTCCTGTTCCAGTCGCGTATGGTTCGTGGAAAGAACGAGTCGGAAAGCCTCCGTGCGCGCTCGAATCTCTCTAATTTTACATTCGTGATCTCCTCGGGAGGTATAAGTAGGGGGAAGCAATATATTCGATACCTCATCCAGAAACGCACCCTCTCGAAACCTGGCGAGCAAGCTACACCGCGATGCAGAGCGCCTCTCTTGCAGAGTCTGCCACTCGAGTTTGCTAAACATCTCCGTAACGCTATCACGGTTACCAAATAACCCTGTGACGAAACGCGCCGCTCTTCTTTGGATCTTCTCTATCTCCTCCGTCAACCCGATCTGGTACGGATCCCACACTGATGAGCAATACTCAAGTATAGGTCGAACGAGTGTTTTGTGAGCCACCTCCTTTGTCGATGGACTACATTTTCTAAGCACTCTCCCAATGAATCTCAACCTGGTATCCGCCTTACCAACAATTAATTTTATATGATCATTCCACTTCAAATCGTTCCGCACGCATACTCCCAGATATTTTACAGAAGTAACTGCTACCAGTGTTTGTTCCGCTATCACATAATCATACAATAAAGGATCCTTATTTCTATGTATTCGCAATACATTACATTTGTCTATGTTAAGGGACAGTTGCCACTCCCTGCACCAAGTGCCTATCCGCTGCAGATCTTCCTGCATTTCGCTACAATTTTCTAACGCTGCAACTTCTCTGTATACTACAGCATCATCCGCGAAAAGCCGCATGGAACTTCCGACACTACGTTTTAAACGTAGTCACTGACCCGCTGACAAACATAAATTATGCGAAATGAAAACAGCTGTCAAAAGGTAAATAAGAGAGTCTTTTTACGAATTTGAAACCAGTATTTTATCTGCAGATTCTAAAAATAGCCCCAAAAAATTTTGGTCGTACGTAAAATCTCTGAACGCTACAAACAATTCAATACCTTCTCTTGCTGACAGTACGGCTAATGTAACTGATGATGATAAACAGAAGGCCGAAATTCTAAACCAAGCTTTCAAAAACTGTACGGTGGAGGACCATTCCCCATTTCAATTATCGAAAAAACGCAAGGATGCCCGACATGGGTTTAGTGTATCTGGGATAGTAAAGCAGTTAAGATCCTTAGACGCCAGGAAGGCATCTGGCCCAGACGGTATCCCTGTAAGATTTTATGTTAACTATGCTACAAATACAGCACCATTCTTATCCATCATCTATCGGAGATCATCGGAACAGCGGAAAGTTCCAAGGGACTGGGAGAAGGCCCAGGTCATAGCAATCTATAAAAACGGTAGAAAATCGGATGCACATAATTACCGGCCAATTTCACTGACAGGTGCTCTGCTTTTTACGATATACGTAAACGATCGGGTTGATGGCATTGACAGCTGCATTAGACTGTTTGCGGATGATGCTGTAGTCTACAGGAAAGCAGTATCACACGAAAGTTGTGAACAAATGAATGAGGATTTGCAGAAAATAAATGCGTGGTGTAATGACTGGCAGATATCTCTTAATATTAGTAAGTGTAACCTTCCCGCCCGGTTAGCCGAGCGGTCTAACGCACGGCTTTCCGGACTGGGAGGGAGCGCCTGGTCCCCGGCACGAATCCGCCCGGAGGACTTAGTTGAGGTCCGGTGAGCCGGCCAGTCTGTGGATGGTTTTTAGGCGGTTTTCCATCTGCCTCGGCGAATGCGGGCTGGTTCCCTTTATTCCGCCTCAGTTACACTATGTCGGCGATTGCTGCGCAAACGAGTTCTCCACGTACGCGTACACCACCATTACTCTACCACGCAAATATAGGGCTTACACTCGTCTGGTGTGAGACGTTCCCTAGGGGGTCTACCGGGGCCGAACCCTGGGTTCGGTGTGGGGCGGCGGAGGGGTGAAGTGTACTGCGGTAGTCGTCGTGGGGCTGTGGAACACTGCGGCTGCGGCGGGGACGGAGCCTCTCCGTCGTTTCTAGGTCCCCGGTTAACAACATAAGTGTAACCTACTGCGTACAACAAGGCTAAATACCCCATTAATGTAAGAGTACAAAATAAATGCCCAGTCTTTGGAAGCGGTAACATCAGTCAAGTATCTGGGTGTAACTATTCGAAATGATCTCAAATGAAATGACCAGATTACACAAGTAACGGGCAAGGCGAACACTAGATTGCGGTTTATTGGTAGAATCCTGAAGCGATGCAGTCGTTCAACAAAGGAAATAGCTTACAATAGTTCGTCCAGTATCAGATTATTGTTCGTCTGTATGGGACCGTTACCAATTGGGTCTGATTCAAGAGATTGGGAAGGTCCAAAGAAGAGCGGCAAGATTCGTGACTGGTACATTTAGCCATTGCTAGAGCGTTACAGATCTCATAGAAAGTTTGAAGTGGAACACACTTGCAGGTAGACAGCGCGCTAAGCGGAAGGGGCTGCTCACTAAATTCCGATATCCGATCCTCGCCGAGGATGTAGAGCATGTATTATTACCAGCAAATTTCAAATCACGCAATGATCACCACTCGAAGATAAGCGAAATTAGAACTCGTACTGAGGCGTTCAGACATTCGTTTGTCCCTCGCGCGATCCGCGAGTGGAACAGACGGGGGGAAATATGACTTTGGCGCGAATTGTGCCCTCCGCCACACACCGCTTGGTGGCTAGCGGAGTATATATGAAGGGCTTATTTCAATAGTGGTAGAAGTCCATTTTTGTTCATATTGCGATACGTCCTAAAGTTAAATGAGCGCTGAAAAATCTGCTGTCGAGATACCAGAAATATTCAAGCATAAGGCTACTTTCTCGAGATGAGCATTTCTTTCTGTTTGTTTGGCTCATTAATTTCAGAAGCATTATAGACAGAAAAGTGGAGATAATGGACTTGTACCACTATTGAAATAAGCCCTTCATGTGTAGATGTAGATGTAGAGGTTCGAGTCCTCCCTGGGGGATAGGTGTCTATTTCCCGAGTTTCAAAGGATTCCAAACCGGCTCTTCCTGCATTGTTACAAGCAACGAAAGCTACAGTTAGCCATCCGTTACCCAAACTGGAGGAAGAAGAAACTTTCATTAAACTAAAATTTAACTTCGCACCACAAAATAAGGTAGGTCCATTAATAAGAACAAATTGATTAGTTTTACCTACTCCTCTTGTTTCGTTCTTTTTACCCTTCGCAGAAGATGTCGAAGCACCAAGAGTGCCGTCCACATTGACAAGTGATTTGTAAACCAGCATTCGCCGGCGACGACGCCAGCTGAACAGAAAACAGAATTACATAATGTCTATTTTAAGAACTAACTGCTAACGCTGTACAGGAAGTGCTTATCAGCATGGTTGCGCAACCGGAAGTGAATTTTCCAGCAACAAACAGACAAGTAAAATAATAGACGGAGAAAAATTCTAAGTACCACAACAGTGTACAACAATGAAAATACCCGCCCACCAACCCCAACAATGGACAGCCACCACCCATAATAAACTATCTATAAGCACATCTTTATCTCACTGTGGACACACTGGGGAACCCAGAGAGCATCCCAGAGTGCCCCAGAGAGCTAAAACACTAAGAAGAATCGCTTCTCGGCTTTTAGCAAGATCAAAGTTTGTAGTAATGATGATTAATAAATTAATTTAGTCTATTGAGGTAAAAGATATCTACCCTAATGAAACAAATACCCTAAAAAGCTATTATTCTGCAACAAGGTCCTAGTAATACTAGGTCCCTTGTTGCTGCAGAAAACAGAATTACATAATGTAATTACAAATCACGCGCCAGCTGGACAGAATTTGGCACGGTTTGGAATCCTTTGAAACTCGGGAAATCTTAGCTTACCGTACTATACCTGTTTCTGAGATTATTATTGCTAGTGAGGGTTCCTATCTACTTCCGCACGGGAGTTTGTCTTTGTCTTGTCGTAGACGTTGTAAGATAAATTCTGATTGTAGCGTTCACTTATGGGTGAAGGCAAGTGGTCCTTCTTCTTTGGAAGATTGTCGCATTGTGGGTGATTGTACTATATATAATCATTGAAAGCAGTTGTCCTTAAACGGCCCTTTTAAGGGCCACATATACTACAAACTTTGATCTTGCCAAAAGCCGAGAAGCGATTCTTCTTAGTGTTGTAGCTCTCTGGGGCACTCTGGGATGCTCTCTGTGTCACCCTGGGAAGCTCAATAGATGTCGAGCACAGTCTCTGATTGGTTGATGTGTTTTTGGCGCGCGATTCAAATTGCGTTGGAGCAACACGGTAAGCGTAGCGTAGCGTAAGCTAGTTTGAGTGCAACCCTACGGACCGATGACCTCAGCAGTTTGGTCGCATAGGAACTTGCCACAAACCTAAAATCTAAATCTATTCTTGGCTGTAAGGCTACCTCACTTAATCCTTGCAACCGCAAAAGGTGATACAGCTACAGAAGATTTCCATGCTGAATGTTTCAGGTCGCCATGTGATTAACGCCTTCTCTTGTCACAGTTATCGTTCTACTTATTGATGGAGCCCTCTCCGTTGTCTGAGGCGATTTCTTGTTGACTGGAGTAGAATTGTGTTCAGTAACGAGTACCGCTTCGAACTGTTGTTGACCAGCGAAGGCGTGTCTGGAGAGTGGGGTACCAACGTGACTTTCACCCGTCATACGGCTCAGCAACCGGGAGTGTTGGTCTGGGATGCCGTTTCTTCTCATAGCAGGACCGCTTTGGTTGTCATCCCCTGCACGCTTACAGCACAGCGATACGTTGGTGACATCCGATGTCCTGTTTTATAGCCCTTCATGGCGAGCCATCCTGTGCTTACATTTCGGCAAGATAACGCCCGCCCACACACCGCGAGAGTTTCTACTACGTCGTGCTTCCCAAACCCCACCGTGGGCACCAACGCCGCCCTGAAGTATCTCCTATTGAGCACGATTGGAGCATTATGGGCTCAGGACCATCCAACCATCTCTAGATTTTGGCACTCGAACGCGCCAGCTGGACAGAATTTGGCACGATATCCCTCAGGAGCACATCCAAACAACTCCAGCAATCAATGCCAAGCCAAGTAACTGCTTACGCAAGGGCCACAGGTAGACGAACGCTTTATGGACTTGCTCAATTTGTGAAGCTCTTTTCCTTGAATAAATCATCCAGTTTCTAAATGGCTCAAATGGCTCTGAGCACTATGGGACTCAACTGCTGAGGTCATTAGTCCCCTAGAACTTAGAACTAGTTAAACCTAACTAACCTAAGGACAACACACACATCCATGCCCGAGGCAGGATTCGAACCTGCGACCGTAGCGGTCTCGCTGTTCCAGACTGCAGCGCCAGAAACGCGCGGCCACTTCGGCCGGCAATCCAGATTCTCTGAAATCGTAATAAATTGTTTGTTTTTCTGCAAATTTCATAGAAAACGAATTGCTTTCTGTGGTGTCACCGCCGGACACCACACTTGCTAGGTGGTAGCCTTTAAATCGGCCGCGGTCCGTTAGTATACGTCGGACCCGCGTGTCGCCACTGTCAGTGATTTCAGACCGAGCGCCGCCACACGGCAGGTCCAGAGAGACTTCCTAGCACTCGCCCCAGTTGTACAGCCGACTTTGCTAGCGATGGTTCACTGACAAATTACGCTCTCATTTGCCGAGACGATAGTTAGCTTAGCCTTCAGCTACGTCATTTGCTACGACCTAGCAAGGCGCCATTACCAGTTACTATTGATGCTGTAAAACATGTACCGTCAAGAGCGATGGTCACCAATTATGGATTAAAGTTTAGTATTCCAGCAGCTACGTACGTTTTTGGCTATTCTCATTTCCGTGTCCTGTTCCAGACCTCACGCCAGCCTGCGTGAGCTTAAACGCGTGCCTTTCGGCTTCCTCCTAGTGGATTGGCTGTCTTGCCAATCCACAACACTTTCTCGCGAATGCATTGTTTGATGTACCGGTTAGTGTAGATTCCGCATCGTGCAGCGTGAGCTTGTAACAGGACATCCTCCTCTATCATTACTTTTCCTCAACAGTAGTTGTCGATACCAGTATTATTTTTCCAATTTTGGAAAGGTCAGTATTATCTCAGTTGCTTTTCTGAAGTCTTTCATATAATTTTATACACAGTACGTTAAATTTCAAGCTAAAATTTATGACAAGGAATTACTTTATAAAATACTTTCGATGCTATAATCGAGAAGTAGGAATGTAGAGTCAAAATTATTTTTTTAGAAACATTTGAAATTACGCATTATTTGCACTCTTAAAATTTCTGTCGTTAATTATGCAATACTGCACGTTTTATTATGTTTATTTCTGGATTAATTTACGAAATAATAACCGAAATTAATAATGTAACTAGTTAGAATTCATTTGTTAAAAAAATTGTAAACCCTTTGGAATATTGTTATTTCCGCAGAGTGAGTGTCCTAAGCTTGGCTGTGATGTGATCTGATGTATTTTTATGTAATAGGTGCGAACAATATAATTTCGGCTTGGATAATGCGAAAAATCAAAGTACTGTATAGTATAATAAAATGAGAGAAAATCAGTGGAAAATATATTTACGTAAAATATTCTGCAACAAGAATCTTCCAGTTTATTTTGTTTAAACTAACCGTGAGGACCTGATGTTAGATTTTTGGCTTCGGGAATCAGACCCCTAGACAAGATGATGTGGAGCCATCTCAGCACGACAAGCTAAGTAAACTTGAAAGTTTATTGTAATTTTAGCTCCTCTCAAATCTTCATAAAAGACTTTGCTTATTAATTACTTGGACTGGGCATTGTGTAATGTGGAAAATAGATGGAAGAAGGAAGGAGGGGGGAGGGGGGAGATTACAAGCACGACATACTTGCGTTTACAAATAAATTTTCACATTGTTCTGTTGCCCTGCACTCATATTTACATATTTCGATATCAAAAGTTAGTTTTACACATTTCTCAGATACCAGCTTGACACTTAGGTACGCCAATTTAAAAATATAAGAAAGTGTGTCGGTCCAGCACGACGTAATGAGGCAGACAAACAAGGAAGCCCATAGTCAGAAGAAGAAGAAGAAGAAGAAGAATCTTTGGAGCGACGCTTCTGACACGAATGAAAGAAAATACTCTGTGTGTAAGAGATCCAGGTAGGATGAGTGAAGTCTGCTGCTGGTGAGCAAGTGTTTGCAGCGGAACCACAGTGCAGCACGGCCGGTAACGTGCTATCTCATCTGCCCTGCTAATGACTGCGCAGATTGTAATGAGTGGCGGCGGCCGAATATCGAAAATTACCCCCGGTACACATCTCGCAGCCCCCCACCAACAACCCACTCCCACACACACACACACACACACACACACACACACACACACACACATCGGCAAAACACTGTCCAAGCGCTGTAACAACACATCGCACACGACAATAACACAGCAGCCTGCGTGTTATTATGACGTAACTCGCCAGACGAGCAGCGACCGGCGAAAAAAAAAAAAACCACGAAAATGGGTTATAATAAAGGAGGCAATGGGGGAGAGGGGTGGAAAAAATAAAAAGAGGGCACAGAGAGAGAGGGAGGTCGGTGGTTAGCGAGCCCGGGGGCGTTAGCGGCCAAGCGATACACATCATTTGATTCCGGCCCGCGCCAGAGATAATCAATCATTTCGTGTTTTTGGGCCGAGTGGACTGCTGCTGAAAGAGTTGGGAGAAGGTGGGGGTAAGGTTGGAGGGGTACAGGGGTGGATCGAAAGGCTAAAAGGGTAGAGTGAGAGTGAGAGTGAGAGAGTGAGAGAGAGAGAGAGAGAGAGAGAGAGAGAGAGAGAGGGGGGGGGGGTTTCGGCGGTGAGGGAAATAGGACCGCAGATTAGGCGAGTGGGGGGGGGGGGAGTGCTTGTTACGCGCCGCGGTGCTGCCGCTGGTGGCAGAGGTGAGCAACTAATTAGCGCGGGAAAAATGTGCGTGCGGCCTCGTTCTTTTGTTCTGGCCTTCCAGATTTTGACAGCGTCCCTCGAATTTGGCGCTAATTAACGATGCGCGAGCAAGATAGATGAGCTGATGGCGGTCCGGACGCTGGATTGCTCTAAATAACCGTCAGCGATGGGCCCGCGAGTTAATCGGCACACAGTGGAGGCCCGCGCGGCGTGGGTGCTACAGTAAGCCAAACCGGCGCTCCTTCCTCTGCGCAGTGGTAGCCGGGCACTCGCGTCTGCGACAAACTGCAACGGCAGAACCGCAAATTGACGAGTTCTTCAACACCAGCCCAAGTAATTTTAATGGGTTGCAGTTATGCGTACATACGAAAACAAATTTTCACAGCCAAAACGATAAGATAGATGACAAATAAAGGGAAGTTATCTACATCTACATCACACCCCGAAAGCCACCTAATGGTGTGTGGCGGAGGGTACTTTCGGTACCACTATATGATCCGTCCAACCCTATTCCACTGGCCAATAGTGCGTGGGAAGAATGATTGTCGGTAAGCCTCTGTATTGGCTCCACTTTCTCGAATTTTCTCCTCGTGGTCAATATGCGAGATGTATGTGGGGGAAAGTAATATGTTGTCCTGAAAAGAGCTATCCTGAAATGTCAGTAGTAAATCTCTCTGTGATGCACAACGCCTGTCTTGTAACGTCTGCCAGTGGAGTTTGTTTAGTATCTCCGTAATGCGCTCTCGTCAGCTAAACGATCCCCATATTCGTAGTGCGTATGTTATGACCACTGGTCGCGGCGACGTCGTATGGCGCCTAGTGGGTTACGGGAAGGTGACACGCTAACAGAAGTACGTGAGTGGAGCAGACCCAGACGAGGGATCACTCTAGCGAAGATATGGGCCGCAGATGCGGAAATCCACTGAGATAAGCGACTTTTCCAAAGGGCAGATTATCATCTACATCTACATTTATACTCCGCAATCCACCCAACGGTGTGTGGCGGAGGGCACTTTACGTGCCACTGTCATTACCTCCCTTTTCTGTTCCAGTCGCGTATGGTTCGCGGGAAGAACGACTGTCTGAATGCCTCCGTGCGCGCTCGAATCTCTCTAATTTTACACTCGTGAGCTCCTCGGGAGGTATAAGTAGGGGGAAGCAATATATTCGATACCTCATCCAGAAACGCACCCTCTCGAAACCTGGACAGCAAGCTACACCTCGATGCAGAGCGCCTCTCTTGCAGAGTCTGCCACTTGAGTTTGCTAAACATCTCCCTAACGCTATCACGCTTACCAAATAACTCTGTGACAAAACGCGCCGCTCTTCTTTGGATCTTCTCTATCTCCTCCGTCAACCCGATCTGGTACGGATGCCACACCGACGAGCAATAGCCGGCCTCGGTGGTCTAGCGGTTCTAGGCGCGCAGTCCGGAACCGCGCGACTGCTACGGTCGCAGGTTCGAATCCTGCCTCGGACATGGATGTGTGTGATGTCCTTAGGTTAGTTAGGTTTAAGTAGTTCTAAGTTCTAGGGGACTGATGACCACAGATGTTAAGTCCCATAGTGCTCAGAGCCATTTGAACCATTTTCGACGAGCAATACTCAAGTATAGGTCGAACGAGTGTTTTGCAAGCCACCTCCTTTGTTGATGGACTACAATTTCTAAGGACTCTCCCAATGAATCTCAACCTGGTACCCGCCTTACCAACAATTAATTTTATATGATCATTCCACTTCAAATCGTTCCCCACGCATACTCCCAGATATTTTACAGAAGTAACTGCTAGCAGTGTTTGTTCCGCTATCATATAGAATAAAGGATCCTTCTTTCTATGTATTCGCAATACATTACATTTGTCTATGTTAAGGGACAGTTGCCACTCCCTGCACCAAGTGCCTATGCGCTGCAGATCTTCCTGCATTTCGCTACAATTTTCCAATGCTGCAACTTCTCTGTATACTACAGCATCATCCGCGAAAAGCCGCATAGAGCTTCCGACACTATCTACTAGGTCATTTATATATATTGTGAAAAGCAATGGTCCCATAGCACTCCCCTGTGGCACACCAGAGGTTACTTTAACGTCTGTAGACGTCTCTCCATTGATAACAACATGCTGTGTTCTGTTTGCTAAAAACTCTTCAATCCAGCCACACAGCTGGTCTGATATTCCGTAGGCTCTTACTTTGTTTATCAGGCGACAGTGCGGAACTGTATCGAACGCCTTCCGGAAGTCAAGAAAAATAGCATCTACCTGGGAGCCTGTATCTAATATTTTCTGGGTCTCATGAGCAAATAAGCGAGTTGAGTCTCACACGATCGCTGTTTCCGGAATCCATGTTGATTCCTACAGAGTAGATTCTGGGTTTCCAAAAACGACATGATACTCGAGCAAAAAACATGTTCTAAAATTCTACAACAGATCGACGTCAGAGATATAGGTCTATAGTTTTGCGCATCTGCTCGACGACCCTTCTTGAAGACTGGGACTACCTGTGCTCTTTTCCAATCATTTGGAACCTTCCGTTCCTCTAGAGACTTGCGGTACACGGCTGTCAGAAGAGGGGCAAGTTCTTTCGCGTACTCTGTGTAGAAACGAATTGGTATCCCGTCAGGTCCAGTGGACTTTCCTCTGTTGAGGAAAGCCTATGAACGATTATCTAGAAAACGGTGAACCTGGCCGAATGTCCACGTGCTACTGTCGTGAGCATCTGCGGAATGTGGTAGGTGGACAGCGGAACTACAATTAGGCGCTAAATGGTTGGACGTCCACGACTCTTCCCAGAACATGGGGTTCGGAGTCTCGTCTGCTGTGTAAAGTAGGATAGATGGTGATTTGTGGCATCTCTACGTAAAGAGCACAATGCTGGTGCACAAAGAAGTGTTTCGGAGCACACCACTCGTAGTTCATTGTTGAACATGGAGCTCCGCAGCTGATCATCCCTGCGTGTTCACATGCTGACCCAACGACGTAGTCAATTACGAGTGCAATGGACACTGGATCGTCGGGGTTCGACCGTCGATCAATCGAAACGTGTCGACTCCTCGCGTGAATCACAGTTTTGCTAGAATAGGTCAATGGTCGTCTCCACAAACGCCGTCATCGACGTCAACGGCAGCTAGAAACGCGCAGCGCGCCACGAACGCAGGTTGGTGGGAGCAGTATTATCCTATCGCTCGTCCGGATAGCCGTTCGGTCTAACGCACGGCTTTCCGGATCCGGAAGGAGCGCCTCGTCACCGGCACGAATCCGCCCGGCGGCCTTGTGTCGAGGTCCGGTGAGCCGGCCAGTCTGTGGATGGTTTTTAGGCGGTTTTCCATCTACCTCAGCGAATGCAGGCTGGTTCCCCTTATTCCGCCTCAGCTACACTACGTCGGCGAATGCTGCGCAAACAAGTTCTCCACGTACGCGTACACCACCGTTACTGTACCACACAAACATGGGGGTTACACTCGTCTGGTGTGAGACGTTCCCTGGGGGGTCCACCGGAGGCCGAACCGCACAATAACCCTGGGTTCAGTGTGGGGCGGCGGAGGGGTGAAGTTGACTGCGGTAGTCGTGGTGGGGTTGCGGACCACTGCGGCTGCGGCGGGGACGGAGCCTCTCCGTCGTTGTTAGGCCCCCGGTTAACATACAATTATCATATTGGAGACATTCTCCTGCACTGGCATGGACCTGCGGTAGTAATCCAAGACACACTGGCAGTCGCGAACCACCTACATCACTTCATGTCTTCCCCGATGATGGTGTCATCTTCCAGCCGTATAAGCGTCTTTGTCTCGGAGCCAGAACATTGCTACATGGTTTGAGGAGCATTATGGTGAACTCACGTTGGTGTCTCGGCCACCAAATTCGCCTAATGTACCTTTTGTGGAACCCATATGGGTCGCTATGGGGCGCCATCACCGCGTACGCAATCAGCGGCCTGTTATTTACCCGAATTACACGACCTGTGCGTAGCCATCTAACACCACATAACTCTACAAACCTACCAACAAACTGTCGGATCCCTGATACCCAGCATCAGTGATGTATTTCGTTGCAAAGACGGATAAACAAATTATTCAGCAGGTGGTCAAATGTTTTGCGTCTTGAGTATACATACGCTTCAAAATCAAAGTCAATAAACCTAAATTACTGAAGAATTATTATGACATGAAATTAATGACTTTCAATAACAATTTAATCATGCTAGTTACGAGGTGCGGCTAGAAAAAAACCGGACTGATGCTGGAAAAAACATTTACAATTATTTACAATTTCATGTTATCTCCTTCAATCTACTCTCCTCCTCGGTCTCTACACCGCTCCATACGAATTTTCCACTGTTCATAGCAATGCTGCAGATCATTTTCGGTAAGTCCATACATTACTTCCGTCGCTTTTTCTTTTACTGCTTCAACAGTCTCAAATCTAGTTCCTTTCAAAGCTGACTTGACTTTAGGAAAAAGAAAAAAGTCACAGGGGGCCAAATCAGGTGAGTAGGGTGGATGATCTAAGATGGGAATGTTGTGTTTTGCCAAAAACGTCTTCACTGACAACGCACTGTGAGCTGGGGCATTGTCTTGGTGAAGGATCCGTGACTTTTTTTCTCCACAAATCGTTCCGTTTTCTCCGTACTCGCTCACGTAGGGTAGCCAGGACGCTAATGTAGTAATGTTGAATCACTGTTTGTCCCTCTGGTACCCAATCAATGTGCACAATCATCATTGCCTTGAATTTCGATTTTGACATTCGTGCTTTCTTTTGTCGTGGAGAACCAGGAGTTTTCCAATGCATCGATTGGCGTTTAGTTTCGGGATCGTAAGTAAAAAACCACGATTCATCGCAAGTAATAACATTTTGTAAGAAGGTGGGATCACTTTCAATGTTTACCAGGATGTCAGAACAAATCATTCTTCGGCGTTCCTTCTGTTCAATTGTGAGACACTTTGGAACCATTTTTGAACACACTTTGTTCATGTTGAAACTTTCATGAAGAATCTGCCTAACACTTTCCTTGTCAACTCCTGTTAACTCAGACACTGCTCTGATTGTTAAACGGCGATCTTGTCGAACAAGTTTACCGATTTTTTCAATGTTTGCATCAGTTTTTGCTGACAATGGTCTGCCAGTGCGAGTGTCATCACTGGTGTCTTCGCGGCCATCTTTAAATCGTTTAAACGACTCAAACACTTGTGTTCGCGATAAACAATCATCGCCGTACACTTGTTGTAACATTACAAACGTTTCACTTGCAGATTTTCCTAGTTTGAAACAAAATTTGATGTTAACACGCTGTTCTTTCTGTACACTCAACATTTTCCGACGCACAGACAAAACGTCAACTACTTAAAACAGACGCCACGGGCAGACTGAGTGCAGGAGGCAGATGAAACTCGAGCAGTAGGCGGAGCGAGAGTCACGTGACAGGCCACGCGACTTTCAGCCTTATTGCATTCGTTTTATTGTTTCACCAGTACTAGTCCGGTTTTTTTCTAGCCACACCTCGTATACTGAAAAATAGCGTATCTCCTAGGAACGTACTTCACTCTAACAGCATCAGCTTAAAAATCCAAAGAAAATAACGCAAAACAGTTGTGTTGATAATTAAACAGCACTACGCTACACAACAGTTTCATTCATTTACACTATATTTGTGAATCCAAACATAAAAATGTTTAAAAAAATAAATCTCTGGCATCAGCTACAGGTTTGCAACTGCGGACTCTGACACAATGAACGAAATGATGTGTCACAAACCTCGTACTCGCTCCACTGTCTAGTATTTCGCGCGCGGGCAGTAAGCGGATGTAGCGGGGCGGAGCAAGTGATAAACATCCAGTGCTCGCGGAAGTATAGAAGCTGCGCTCTCAGAAGTGCGGGCTCTACTGCTGTGGCCGATCTTTTGCATGTTTGCTTCTTTCTGCTTAAAATATGAGATCAGGTTGATAATGCTTCCTTGTGAGAAAGGTAACCGAGAAAGGCTGTTGTTAAAATGGATTTGTTCACTTTAAGAAAGTTTATACAGGACCACAATCACCAATGTTGTGAAAGAGTTTCAGTTTCTCACGAAAGTTAATATTTCTAGTAGAAATGTGTTCGGAAGGAGTCTATTGCAGGCACACATCAGCACAGAATATCAGAGCGTAGCTGTTCTTAGACAAGGAGAAGAGTTATCTCCGATACTTTTTAATTTACTTTCAGAAAAGACAGGCGGCCGGGGTGGGCGAGCGGTTCTAGGCACTACACTCTCGAACCGCGCGACCGCTACGGTCGCAGGTTCGAATCCTGCCTCGGACATGGATGTGTGTGACGTCCTTAGGTTAGTTAGGTTTAATTAGTTCTAAGTTCTTGGGGGCTGATGACCTCAGATTTTAAGTCCCACAAACTTATGTTTTTTTAAATGGACCTCCTATACTTTTTCTTCAGCAATCCATAGCATGACAAAGCACATACACAATGGCGTTGATTGCATCGCAATATTCCCATTACATCCGGAGATATTAAGACGCGAAGTTGACGCTTGAAACACCCGACATGCGCTGCTAGCGCACGTCCTGAGGCTCAGGCGTGAACCCCATGCTGCCCGTAATCGCGATGTGATTGACATGTGTAATCACACTTCCATAGTTATCAAGAGGTCCGAAACGAATAATACGGTCTGCTGCCATCAACTCTCATAAGCACATAATGGTTTCCCTCTTGCACGTTTTACGTATCTACGTACACAATACGAATCAGTACCGATCGGTGTACACCCGACAGGTTGTCTTATTTATCCTGCACACCCAAAATAAGGTTTATCTAATGCGTTATATGACCCATTGTGCCTGTCGCGCAGGGCCTGGCTGTGCCTAGTCAAGTGTCCAACGTAGTTCCCACTATTTCCACAGTTACCACTTCGCCTTGTTTATGATTTGCGACCCATGCAAACTCCTGTACTCCACCACCCTCCGAGCATCCCATTTGTTGTTGCTTTGGCGTGCAGTACACCGCTTGCCAGTGTAGTCGTGCATCAGAGTAATCTAGTGACGGCACGGAGGTAGTACACATTGTGAATAAACGTTGTGTTGTGGAACTTACACTGTACACTATAATGTACACACATGAAGATATGGTAGAAATGCTGTTGATCTATGGAGAATGTACGTTGACGGGGAATACGTTATGAGATTATGATTATTATCAACAAATAAGCAATGTTCGCTAACAGTACTAATATGTCTGTTTTCTACCCTACTGGTTAAAAAATGGTTCAAATGGCTCTGAGCACTATGGGACTTAACAGCTATGGTCATCAGTCCCCTAGAACTACTTAAACCTAACTAACCTAAGGACATCACACACATCCATGCCCGAGGCAGGATTCGAACCTGCGACCGTAGCAGTCGCGCGGCTCCGGACCGAGCGCCTAGAACGGCTAGACCACCGCGGCCGGCTCTACCCTACTCTACATACCTGTACTGTACCCTGTTGTAGGTGGGCGAAATGCTGTTCAGGCAGAACGACTGTACAGAAGACGATTCCCTGACAAGCCATCGCCTTCGCGCCGGATGTTTGGTCGCCTCACATCTCGTCTACGTGAAACGGGAAGCTTAAATCCAAGACCTCGACATCGTCCTAGAACACGCACAGATGAACTTGCTGAAGTTGCTGTGCTCGCTACCATAGCTGTGAATCCTCAAATCAGCACACGTCAAATTGAACGTGAAGTTGGTGTGTCGAAATCAGGTGCACAGCGTATTCTTAAACGTCATAAATTTCATCCTTACCATGTTCATTTGCACCAGGATCTTCATGGAAATGACTTCCGCAATAGGGTAACATTTTGTCGGTGGGCTCAGCAAAAACTTCTGACTAACCCAAATTTTTTTGCAGATGTTCTCTTTACCGACGAGGCATCATTCTCCAACAAAGGAATTGTCAATATGAGGAATATGCATTATTGGTCCGCAGACAATCCAAAATGGCTCCGTCAGGTAGAGCATCAACGTCCGTGGAAAGTTAATGTTTGGTGTGGGATTATTGGGGATACCATTATCGGACCTTTCTTTATAAATGGCATCCAAAATGGCAGACAATACTCCATATTTATACGACACAATTTTCCTGTTCTCTTGGACACCGTACCTCTGAACCGGAGAATGGTCATGTGGTATCAGCATGACGGATGCCTTACGAGCACGACGACTTCTGAACCATAAGTTTCCTGGTAGGTGGATTGGACGAGGTGGCCCAGTTAGGTAGCCTGCCCGATCTCCGGACCTTACACCGCTGGATTATTTTCTTTGGGGAGCAGTGAAGGATGCTGTTTACCAACATGAACCAACAACACCAGAGGACATGAAGCGACGCATTATTGATGCTTGTACAGCCATCAAAGAGGAAACAGTAGCACGAAGTAGGGCATCCTTCATCCGCAGAGTGACCCTATGTATGCAAGCCAATGGGCATCACTTTGAGCATGAGATGTTAACGCTATGTTTAGTATGTAGTGCTGGTATCACAGTGGAAGTTTCTACAAAGGGCCATTTTACCCAGTGATGTTAAGAAACATTTGTTTGGAACAATTTGTCATTTAACGCATTAGATAAACATAACATTGATAATTATGTGATAATAAAACTAATTGGTTAAACATGTTTACATTCATCTTCTATGTCCTACCTGAACTTCCCGAATCAAAACATTTTTACCTAAACAACGGTAAAACTTGCTCGTTACACTAAAACCATCAACATGAATTTTACTATTACGAGTGAATAATAAACTGTCACTTGCGCTAGATCTACAGTAAAGTAAAGTTTTAACGTTGAACGGCATTACCTTTTTAGTAACGGATTAACGATAAGCGAAGTTAACTTTGTGACTAACGTTGCGGTACACAGATACGGTACAGAACCGCATCACCCCTAGCCTATGGGATAAATACCTGCTGGAATGTACGACGTTAATGCAGGATGGCAGCAGACCGTATTATTCGTTTCGGACCTCTTGATAAGTATGGAAGTGTGATTACGCATGTCAATCACATCGCGATTACGGGCAGCATGGTGTTCACGCCTGAGCCTCAGGACGTGCGCTAGCAGCGCATGTCGGGTGTTTCAAGCGTCAACTTCGCGTCTCAATATCTCGGGATGTAATGGGAATACTGCGATACAATCAACGCCATTGTGTATGTGCTTTGTCATGCTATGGATCGCTGAAGAAAAAATATAGGTCCATTTAAAAAAAAGAAGTTTGTGTTAAAAAACACATGCTTTCGGTTTAGAATATTTCCAAATATGTACATTCATGGGCCCCAGCCCTACATTGATACCGGTGAAAGTCGTTTTCCAATAGCTGTTATTGTTCCAGAGATATTTTGGGTGGACAAGATAGCTGGGACACCCTGTATATAAAAAAACTGACAAGCCTATATTCACAAGCTGAAATATGAAGAAAAGAACATTGATGTGGGCAAGAGACCTAATTAGGACGGAAGAGGAAAGATTAGCGGGTAGCATTCTGAGGATCCGTGGAGGTAACTGACCACACAGCTACCAGGGGCGGACATCACACACTAAATACAATAGAAGATACATAATAAACTAGCGGAAAAAATGCTCACATCAGATCGCAAATATGCTCCTCTTTAATTAAAGGACTCTGACTGGAAAGTGGGTTACCAGCAGCCACATTCTACTACGAAAACTATCCCAAAAATTTTGGCATGCAAACAAACACGTGTTCTTTTAACAAGGAATTCACCTCTCTCCCCTATAAGCTCCCCCAGGGACCTGGTTGTGACTGTGGTACCTGTATACCGGGTGACCAAAAAGTCAGTATAAATTTGAAAACTTAATAAACCACGGAATAATGTAGACAGAGAGGTAAAAATTGACACAAATGCTTGGAATAACATTGGGTTTTATTAGAACAAAGAAAAAAAAAAAAAACAACACCCCATATTGCTAGACGCGTGAAAGATCTCTTGCGCGCGTCGTTTGGTGATGATCGTGTGCTCAGCCGCCACTTTCGTCATGCTTGGCCTCCCAGGTCCCCAGACCTCAGTCCGTGCGATCATTGGCTTTGGGGTTACCTGAAGTCGCAAGTGTATCGTGATCGACCGACATCTCTAGGGATGCTGAAAGACAACATCCGACGCCGATGCCTCACCATAACTCCGGGCATGCTTTACAGTGCTGTTCACAACATTATTCCTGGACTACAGCTATTGTTGAGGAATGATGGTGGACATATTGAGCATTTCCTGTAAAGAACATCTCTTTGCTTTGTTTTACTTTGTTATGCTAATTGTTGCTATTCTGATCAGATGAAGGGCCATCTGTCGGACACTTTTTGAATGTTTGTATTTTTTGGTTCTAATAAAACCCCATGTCATTCCAAACATGTGTGTTAATTTGTACCTCTCTATCTACATTCTGCATCTACATTTATACTCCGCAAGCCACCCAACGGTGTGTGGCGGAGGGCACTTTACGTGCCACTGTCATTACCTCCCTTTCCTGTTCCAGTCGCGTATGGTTCGTGGGAAGAACGAGTCGGAAAGCCTCCGTGCGCGCTCGAATCTCTCTAATTTTACATTCGTGATCTCCTCGGGAGGTATAAGTTGGGGGAAGCAATATATTCGATACCTCATCCAGAAAGGCACCCGCTCGTAACCTGGACAGCAAGCTACACCGCGATGCAGAGCGCCTCTCTTGCAGAGTCTGCCACTCGAGTTTGCTAAACATCTCCGTAACGCTATCACGCTTACCAAATAACCCTGTGACGAAACGCGCCGCTCTTCTTTCGATCTTCCCTATCACCTCTGTCAACCCGACCTGGTACGGATCCCACACTGGTGAGCAATACTTAAGTATAGATCGAACGAGTGTTTTGTATTCCACCTCCTTTGTTGATGCACTACATTTTCTAAGGACACTCCCAATGAATCTCAACCTGGTACCCGTCTTACCAACAATTAATTTCATGTGATCATTCCACTTCCGCACGCATACTCCCAGATATTTTTACAGAAGTAACTGCTACCAGTGTTTGTTCCGCTTGTAAGTAGGCTGTTTATGTTTTCTTATTGGCAACGTTACGTAGCGCTCTGTATGAAAATCACTGGCTGTGCTGTGTGCAGTCTGTGGCTAGTTTGCATTGTTGTCTGTTGCTGTGTTTGTCTCTGGTGTTGTTCCATTGTGTCTAACTTTTGAAGCCTTTGTCCCATTTGTCCCTGATTTTGTTCCATTTGTTGCATTAATTGCAATAATAATGTATTAGTGTCTGAAATCTGTTTCTCTATGCTTTTTGGCAGTGCATTTTCACCGGCAACATTCACATTTTGACAAGCAGAAAATGAGTCTTGACTCATTTGAGAAAACGGTGAGGACCCAAAACCTAAGTCTACAGTATTTGCAATATTGTGTTCTGTCATTTCGGATTCCTGAGGCGAGCTGTTGCCGACCGATCGATCGATAATGCTTCCTTGTTCACTAGCTGTTTCACTGTCTACACCATTATTTGCCGCCCGCTCCATTTCCCTATGCACAATTACCAAATTACTACTTCGAATGTCTGTTAATTCACTACACAGTGGTGCTGATAAGCTACGCTCGTCGTCACTATTATTTCTCAGTTTACTTTGGAGCCTAGTGTTACGTTTTTCACACGCCATTATTGACACAATATTTCACACGATAACACAGAAAACCACAATTTGAAGAGCAAAATAAGAAAACACATTAACATAGCATTGAAAATAATATCTAGTTAACTGCAAGCGCAGCTGCGAAATACTTGGTGCAAATCTACATGCATGCCACAACTGTTTTACTGTACAACAATGAAAGACTGCAACTACAAAGGAGATTCTCTCTACAATTACGCGCCAGCAATAAACAATAGCTACACTAATTACACAAACTACAAGAAAAAAATCAGAAGATTCCAGTGAGGTGTCCTCGGCTAAGGGTCGACATATGAAACGTGCCCTTTAAACAATTATACAGAACTGTGCTTAACCTGACACACAATATTTTTAGCGCAACGCAATCTGGCTTTCAAAAATCCCTACAAAAGAATGGCCCTGACTAACATTAACCTATACCTTTCACAAATCACTTACCAAAAATCCAGCGAGCGCCACTACTGCCAGCTAAATAAAAGATTCAAACTACGGAAGGCACTAACTACTGATAGGCATAGTTAGGAAATGAAAGATTTTAGTAGAGAACAAACAATGTATTTACCTTAATAGTGTTGAAAAATCATAATATACAGATCATGACATCCAGTATTACAAATTTCCAAACTCCGCCATCTCTCTCCCCACATCCACCACTGCTGGCGGCTCACCTCCAACTGCGCAACGCTACGCGCTGTTCGCATCCAGCTGCCCAACACTACAATGGCAGACAACAATGCAAACTAGCCACAGACTGCACACAGCACAGCCAGTGATTTTCATACAGAGCGCTACGTAACGTTGCCAATAAGAAAACATAAACAGCCTACTTACACGCTATCATACAATAAAGGATCCTTCTTTCTATGTATTCGCAATACATTACATTTGTCTATGTTAAGGGTCAGTTGCCACTCCCTGCACCAAGTGCCTATCCGCTGCAGATCTTCCTGTATTTCGCAGCAATTTTCAAATGCTGCAACTTCTCTGTATACTACAGCATCATCCACCTGATTTATTCAGTTTTCAAATTTATACTGACTTTTTAATCACCCGGTATGTTTGTAACAACCTGCTTGTCTCTAGTTTGAAACTTTGATGCCGCAGCCTTTCGGCTTATCTGGATCTCCTGCAGCAACCTTCCACGCAGTGGAAATAATCTCACAGCTCTCGGACAGGTCGGCAGCTGCGCGCTCGCCACGGAGAGATTAGGACGTCATCTCTGACTCCTGGTGGCGGTGCTGGCTCCCGCGGTGAAGGTAGCAACTAATTACGGCGCCACAAAAAACGCTGGAATAACGCTGCTGTCCCCCCCTCCCCCTTCCCACCCCTCACCATCCTACCGTTTTATTTTTTACCCGCTTTTTGTTGTTATTATTCCCCTTTTTGTGGCCCAGACAGTTTTTTTTATTCCGCTCCGTAGCACAGTTGGCAGTCGTTACGGCTCGGTGACAGGCGACGACTGCACACGACGAATGGAAACAGCCAACCACCCCCACCGCCAACCCCCGGTGCCATACCTACCCAACGCCCCCTCCCGCGCGCCACCCGCACAACCGCATATTTTTTTGGCCCTGTTTTCCGTGTCCGTTACTGTTTTAACAATCAGTCTGCGCGCCTCATAAAATGTAGCGAAGCGCCGCCGCGGCTGATAATCTGATTTCGCCATAAAGGGATTTTAGCGCGTCCGCTTATTGTTCATTAGTCGCGCCGGCGTTCGGCGTGTGTCTGCAAATCAGATGGAGATATCGCTGATGAGATACGACCGCCCTGCAGACGTAAAATTTCTGTTAAAATTTTGCTTCATGACGTTAATTCTCGTACAATACAGGGTGTATCAGGAAAGGACTACAGTCCTGAAAATTCCTACCGATATGACTTACACACTTAACTTACAGATTTAGTCTCAAATGGCTCTGAGCACTATGGGACTTAACAGCTATGGTCATCAGTCCCCTAGAACTTAGAACTACTTAAACCTAACTAACCTAAGGACATCACACAACACCCAGCCATCACGAGGCAGAGAAAATCCCTGACCCCGCAGGGAATCGAACCCGGGAACCCGGGCGTGGGAAGCGAGAACGCTACCGCACGACCACGAGATGCGGGCTACAGATTTAGTCTCGGCGTCATCTTGAAGAGCAATACACATTGTATCCCAGTTCAGTCAGGACGGCTTGTATGAAAATATAAATTGCAATTCTATCTATGATATTTACGATGGTTTCCGATCTAGGATGCAGTGTTACTTCGGACATGCACGTATGTCTTGAGAAACAGGCTCTGCAGTAACTACAGTCCCTATGAAACACATGAAATGTAAGGTAAATACGGGAGGGATAGTAAACATTTTCGAACTCGCGTATGTAAAATGCCATGGTGCACTTGCAGTAAACTTTTTTTTTCTGTAAAACTAAACAGACCGATTGTCTATGACATACAATTTTTTTGATTTTTTCGGTATAACACTTAAGCATAATATCTGACCATGAAAACATCTTTAAACTGCAGCGTCTACCCCTTATTCTACGCGTGATATGCCGCATGCTACAAAACGCAAAACTACCCTGTTCTTTAAATAAAAGAAATAAACGAATTGTGTGGCGATGGAAAAATTATGTAGTGATAACAACAGTTTTTTTAAATATCTTACATTATTTATATGTCTAAATAGCGCACTGGTTCAGACAGGTGCACTGCTTACACATATAAATACTGTTCGTTACTGATAGCAGAAAATATTAAAGCTAAGACATATAATCTATTTCTCTTTAGTTAATTAACTCAATAAATCCTGGTGGAATGTTAATATGAAAAAAAACCTGTACAAACTCAGTTGCCGGACGGGGTGGCCGAGCGGTTCTAGGCGCTTCAGTCTGGAGCCGCGCGACCGCTACGGTCGCAGGTTCGAATCCTGCCTCGGGCATGGATGTGTGTGATGTCCTTAGGTTAGTTAGGTTTAAGTAGTTCTAAGTTCTTAGGGGACTGATGACCTGAGATGTTAAGTCCCATAGTGCTCAGAGCCCTTAGAACCATTTTTGGGCGCGCGGTATAGCCGAGCGGTCTGAGGCGCTGCAGTCATGGACTGTGCGGCTGATCCCGGCCGGCCGAAGTGGCCGTGTGGTTCTAGGCGCTGTAGTCTGGAACCGCAAGACCGCTACGGACGCAGGTTCGAATCCTGCCTCGGGCATGGATGTGTGTGATGTCCTTAGGTTAGCTAGGTTTAACTAGTTCTAAGTTCTAGGGGACTAATGACCTCAGAAGTTGAGTCCCATAGTGCTCAGAGCCATTTTGAGCTGATCCCGGCGGAGGTTCGAGTCCTCCCTCAGGCATGGGTGTATGTGTTTGTCCTTAGGATAATTTAGGTTAAGTAGTGTGTTAGCTTAGGGACTGATGACCTTAGTACTTAAGTCCCACAAGATTTCACACACATTTGAACATTTTCTTTTCAACCAGTTTCGAACCAAACTCAGTTCATTTGGCTTTGTTCCCATTTTCTCGGCCGGAATCGACACAAACCATATCCAAAATTCGGCAACCTTATTGTAATAAAAACTTACAAGTTACGAAACATAAAACCAGTATCTTTTTTCTTTTTCTTTGGCTGTTTTTAGATGTAATTTTGTGCACACGTTACACATATCCAGGGATACTTTGATTTTTTTCGGCCGTTAACAGTGTCGTCAGGATCTGAAAGGTTGTGCATGCTAAGTCATAATTTAGAAAATAGAAACAAAACAAATGTTTTCACTTATCTAAAACTGTTATTTGATTTGTGCGGGAGGTATATCTAACGAAAATATGGACGGACAGCATATAGACTGGATCGGATTTCTTGCGGCATGTATCCCGATCTGGGGGGGGGGGGGGGGGGAGGGGGGGGGAGAGACGCCGCATCTTATGAATTCATGAACATGATAGCCAAGATGGCTGTACTAGAATCTAAACACGCCCAATAGAACTCACTGCTAATACAACTATTCAAAAATTTGGAATTATTTGACTATTTAGCATAGACTGAAGGTGGCTGCCTTTGTCAGTCCAGAGCGTGGTGGTTGTCTGTTTTGGTTTGAAGAGTCGAAATCTGCTACAGCTGTGCAACGTAGAGTGTGTAGCGAAGACCCTCCCAGTAGTCCTATTATTTATGAGTGGACTATGTGCTTCATTACAACCGTATGCGTGGTAAGATGTAACAAATCCCCAGGTCGTCCCCACATTGTAACAATAACATTGATTGGTGATTGTACAGTTTTCAACGATTTTGAGCTGACTACGTCGATGTAACACTGTGTGTCCATACACCGTAACACCCGTACAACCTGTAGTATCATTGCCACAGATACTACTACAACGCCGCGCCGACACAAGGTTGGCAGCCCGTCGTCTGGCGAGCACAGCGCACTCTAGCGGGCTGTGCAGCTCAACGGAACAAAAGTGTGCCTCGTTCACTTCCTAGCTACGAGGTGCATTCAAGTTCTAAGGCCTCCGATTTTTTTTCTAATTAACTACTCACCCGAAATCGATGAAATTGGCGTTGCTTCTCGACGTAATCGCCCTGCAGACGTACACATTTTTCACAACGCTGACGCCACGATTCCGTGGCAGCGGCGAAAGCCTCTTTAGGAGTCTGTTTTGACCACTGGAAAATCGCTGAGGCAATAGCAGCACGGCTGGTGAATGTGCGGCCACGGAGAGTGTCTTTCATTGTTGGAAAATCCAAAAGTCACTAGGAGAGCAGGTCAGGTGAGTAGGGAGCATGAGGAATCACTTCAAAGTTGTTATCACGAACAAACTGTTGCGTAACGTTAGCTCGATGTGCGGGTGCGTTGTCTTGGTGCACACGCGCAACCCTTCCCGCACGTTTTTGTTGCAGTGCAGGAAGGAATTTGTTCTTCAAAACATTTTCGTAGGATGCACCTGTTACCGTAGTGCCCTTTGGAACGCAATGGGTAAGGATTACGCCCTCGCTGTCCCTGAACATGGACACTATCATTTTTTCAGCACTGGCGGTTACCCGAAATTTTTTTGGTGGCGGTGAATCTGCGTGCTTCCATTGAGCTGACTGGCGCTTTGTTTCTGGATTTAAAAATGGCATCCACATCCATTGTCACAACCGACGAAAAGAAAGTCCCATTCGTGCTGTCGTTGCGCGTCAACATTGCTTGGCAACGTGCCACACGGGCAGCCGTGTGGTCGTCCGTCAGCATTCGTGGCACCCACCTGGATGACACTTTTCGCATTTTCAGGTCGTCATGCAGGATTGTGTGCACAGAACCCACAGAAATGCCAACTGTGGAGGCGATCTGTTCAACAGTCATTCGGCGATCCCCCAAAACAATTCTCTCCACTTCCTCGATCGTGTCGTCAGACTGGCTTGTGCGAGCCTGAGGTTGTTTCGGTTTGTTGTCACACGATATTCTGCCTTCATTAAACTATCGCACCCACGGACGCACTTTCGACACATCCATAACTCCATCACCACATGTCTCCTTCAACTGTCGATGAATTTCAATTGGTTTCACAGCACGCAAATTCAGAAAACGAATGATTGCATGCTGTTCAAGTAAGGGAAACGTCGCCATTTTAAGTATTTAAAACAGTTCTCATTCTCGCCGCTGGCGGTAAAATTCCATCTGCCGTACGGTGCTGCCATCTCTGGGACGTATTGACAATGAACGCGGCCTCATTTTAAAACAATGCGCATGTTTCTATCTCTTTCCAGTCCTGAGAAAAAAAATCGGAGGCCTTAGAACTTGAATGCACCTCTTAGATTTCAACCTAGGCAGACGCACTTTCATAATCAGCCCTCAGCCAGTTCTCTAATGTTTGCATTGATTCTCTGAGGAGGGCCCATCAGGCTTAGCCCCTGAGAATATGTTGTATTAGTGACAGCCGCAGCTGCAGTCCTACAAACTACAGAAGATAAGTAATTTTCTTTGTACTATGTGTTTGTTGAATAATAATCCTTCTCCCTAACAGTGTGCCGTACCGCATGTTATTGCAATCTAGACTCCTTTAGCTCCTATCAACACGGCCTCCCACTTATTTGCGTTTTTAGAGCTGAAAACACCCACGCGTTTTGTGCCAAACTGTTCATGCTCGCCAATACTAGACGTGGCCTCATATGGCGAAATGCGAGAACACAGGATGAACCCAGGAACACCGTCGAACTGTGTTACATATTCAAGTACATGTACTAGTATCAGAGAAGTTCGTGTGATTTGAAATTTTGTTCCCTAGCATTTTTTCCTACTACCTTTTTCGCCTTCGTTTTTACACAGATCATCAGAAATCGGCCCGCCCCCGGTAGAGCGTCAGTCCTAAGAGCCCGAGTTTGATTCCCGGCTGGGTCGGATATTTTCTCCGCTCAGGGACTGGGTGTTGTGTTATCCTAATCATCATCATCATTTGATCCCCATAGACGCGCAAGTCGCCAAAGTGGCGTCAAATCGAAAGACTTGCACCCGGCGAACGGTCTTCGCGACTGGAGGCCCTGGTCACACGACATTCACATTTATCAGAAAACGACTCGCTAAGGATTTTTAACCAGTAAGAACCTATTTGAGTGACCTCGAGCATGTAAAATACTCCGAAAGAAGCGGGAATTCGTGGGAAGGGATGAGAGATTTGAGAAGAGCTCAGGGGAGTCAGGTAGGGAGCGGATGAAAGCGGCGCCCCCACCCCCGCGCGACCCTCGTCTGTCAGCCGGAGCATAACGAGTGTCAACTGTTCCCGGCGACGCGACGCGCGCTTGTTTTTCAGCGTCGTAATTAACCGCGCGGCCAGCCCACGGGGCCAAGTCGACTCGGCTGATGTATCGACCTCCGACCGCGACCAGCAATCCATTGTCCGCACATCGCATCGCGCGGTGTCAGCATTCCGAACCGCCCCCTGTACACATTACACCGCACCTCTGACGTGGCGTGTTACCGCAGGCAGCGGCTAGCGAAGGGGTGCACCCTAGTGCCTTCCACAATCTCATACAGAAGAGCTGATGGTCTTTCTTAGCTCAGTGCCCATTGGGAGATAAACCTTTTTGGTCAGATGTTAGAACGGACCCTAAAAGTAACACGACTGATTTTTGGTCGGCCGCGGTGGCCGTACGGTTCTTGGTGCTGCAGTCTGGAACCGCGGGACTGCTACGATCGCAGGTTCGAATCCTGCCTGGGGCATGGATGTGTGTGGTGCCCTTAGGTTAGTTAGGCTGATGACCGAACTGATTTTTGACCAAATTTTCTTATCACAACGATGACAGGAGAATTCGCGATTAATGGGGAATCAAACTTTATACCCGTGAGTGCTGTCGACACGGGATTTCAGATCCATTCCTGGATTTCCAGGAGGCTTTTGATACCGTTCCTCTCAGAGAGGTCACAGTTCGTAGTGATAGACGGTAAATCATCGAGTAGAACAGAAGTGATATCTGGCGTTCCGCAAGGTAGTGTCATAGGCCCTCTGCTGTTCCTGCTTTACATAAATAATCTAGGTGATAATCTGAGCAGCCCCCTTAGATGGTTTGCAGATGACGCTGTAATTCGCCGTCTAGTAAAATCATCAGGCGATCAATTCCAATTACAAACTGATCTAGAGAGAATTTCTGTATGGTGTGAAAACTGGGAATTGGCACTGTTGTTGTTGTGGTCTTCAGTCCAGAGACTGGTTTGATGCAGCTCTCCATGCTGCTCTATCCTGTGCAAGCTTCTTCGTCTCCCAGTACTTACTGCAACCTACATCCTTCTGAATCTGCTTAGTGTATTCATATCTTGGTCTCCCTCTACGATTTTTACCCTCCACGCTGCACTCCAATGCTAAATTTGTGATCCCTGGATGCCTCAGAACATGAGCTACCAACCGGTCCCTTCTTGACAAGTTGTGCCACAAACTCCTCTTCTCCCCAATTCTGTTCAATACCTCCTCATTAGTTATGTGATCTACCCATCTAATCTTCAGCATTCTTCTGTAGCACGACATTTCGAAAGCTTCTATTCTGTTCTTGTCCAAACTATTTATCGTCCATGTTTCACTTCCATACATGGCTACACTCCATACAAATACTTTCAGAAACAACTTCCGGACACTTAAATCTATACTCGATGTTAACAAATTTCTCTTCTTCAGAAACGCTTTCCTTGCCATTGCCAGTCTACATTTTATATCTTCTGTATTTCGACCGTCTGACAAATACCCTCAGACGTCAAGAAGAATACAATTGGCACTAAACGAAGAAAAGTCGAGGTCATCCACATCGGTACTAAAAGAAATCCGATAAATTTTGAGTATACGATATATCGCACAAATCTAAGGGCTGTCAATTCGCCTACATACCTAGGAATTACAATTACGACCAACTTAAATTGGAAAGACCACATAGATAATATTGTGGGGAAGGCGAAATAATGTCTGCGCGTTTTTGGCAGAACACTTAGAAAATGCGACAAGCCCACTAAAGAGGCAGCCTACATTACACTTGTCCGTCCTCTGCTGGAATATTGTTGCGCCGTGTGGGATCCTTACCAGGTAGGATTGACGGAGGACATCGAAAAAGTGTAAAGAAGGGCAGCCCGTTTCGTGTTATCACGCAATAGGGGTGAGAGTGTCGCTGATATGATACGCGAGTTGGGGTGGCAGTCACTGAAACAAAGGCGGTTTTCTTTGCGGCGAGATCTATTTACGAAATTTGAATGACCCAATTTCTCTTCCGAATGCGAAAATATTTAGTGACACCCACCTACATAGGGAGAAATGATCGTCATAATAAAATAAGAGAAATCGGAGCTCGAACGGAGGGATTCAGGTGTTCCTTCTTCCCACGCGCCACTCGAGAGTGGAATGGTAGAGAAGTAGTATGAAAATGGTTCGATGAACCCTCTGCCAAGTACTTAAGTGTGAATTGCAGGGTGACGATATAGATGTAGATGTAATGCACTCACAAGTACACAGAATACTGTGCTGACCACGGGTTACATTTGCGACGTATTGAGGGCATTGCACAGGTACCGCTCGTGGAGAAATACAACCACGCAACCTGCAGGCTTGGCTAACCACTCCATTTACGTTGAAACATGGATTTTCATACTTTCATCAAATTACAGTGCATAACAGATTGAGCAGTTTTACTAATTACTACAAGGTGTACAACTTACAACTTTGCCTCCGCCGATTTTTCCCCAACATTTGAGACTTTAATGAAACAAATTGGTTACACATGTACCATTCAAAGTATTTTTCATCGCTGGCCACTACTTTCTCCCATCTTTCGGGCAGCGTACGAATGCCGCGTCGAAAAAAATTTTCATCTTTTGAAGCGATCCACGAATCGATCCAATTTGTGACTTCTTCATGAGATCGGAAGTGTCGGTCAGCCAGGCCATGCGCCACTGACATAAACAGGTGACAGTCACAGGGAGCAATGTCTGCAGAATACAGCGGGTGGGGTAGGACTTCCCATTTTAACGTTTCCAAGTACGTGTACACCTATTTTGCAACGTGGGGTCGAGCGTTGTCGTGCTGCAAAACCACTTTATCGTGGCTCTCGCTGTATTGCGGCCGTTTATCTTTTAATGCTCTGCTGAAATGCATTAATTGTGTTCTATAACGAGCACCTGTGGTTGTTTCACTTGGTTTTAACACCTCGTAGTCCAATCCCAAAGAAAGCAGGTGTTGACAGATGTGAGAATTACCGAACAATCAGTTTAATAAGCCACAGCTGCAAAATATTAACACGAATTCTTTACAGACGAATGGAAAAACTAGTAGAAGCCGACCTCGGGGAAGATCAGTTTGGATTCCGTAGAAATACTGGAACACGTGAGGCAATACTGACCTTACGACTTATCTTAGAAGATTAAGGAAAGGCAAACCTACGTTTCTAGCATTTGTAGACTTAGAGAAAGCTTTTGACAATGGTGACTGGAATACTCTCTTTCAAATTCTTAAGGTGGCAGGGGTAAAATACAGGGAGCGACAGGCTATTTACAATTTGTACAGAAACCAGATGGCAGTTATAAGAGTCGAGGGACATGAAAGGGAAGCAGTGGTTGGGAAGGGAGTGAGACAGGGTTGTAGCCTCTCCCCGATGTTATTCAATCTGTATATTGAGCAAGCAGTAAAGGAAACAAAAGAAAAATTCGGAGTAGGTATTAAAATTCATGGAGAAGAAATAAAAACTTTGAGGTTCGCCGATGACATTGTAATTCTGTCAGAGACAGCAAAGGACTTGGAAGAGCAGTTGAACGGAATGGATGGTGTCTTGAAGGGAGGATTTAAGATGAACATCAACAAAAGCAAAACGAGGATAATGGAATGTAGTCGAATTAAGTCGGGTGATGTTGAGGGTATTAGATTAGGAAATGAGACAAAGTAGTAAAGGAGTTTTGCTATTTGGGGAGCAAAATAACTGATGATGGTCGAAGTAGAGAGGATGTAAAATGTAGACTGGCAATGGCAAGGAAAGCGTTTCTGAAGAAGAGAAATTTGTTAACATCGAGTATAGATTTAAGTGTCAGGAAGTCATTTCTGAAAGTATTTGTATGGAGTGTAGCCATGTATGGAAGTGAAACTTGGACGGTAAATAGTTTGGACAAGAAGAGAATAGAAACTTTCGAAATATGGTGCTACAGGAAAATGCTGAAGATTAGATGGGTAGATGACATAACTAATGAGGAGGTACTGAATAGGATTGGGGAGAAGAGAAGTTTGTGGCACAACTTGACCAGAAGAAGGGATCGGTTGGTAGGACATGTTCTGAGGCATCAAGGGATCACCAATTTAGTATTGGAGGGCAGCGTGGAGGGTAAAAATCGTAGGGGGAGACCAAGAGATGAATAAACTAAGCAGATTCAGAAGGATGTAGGTTGCAGTAGGTACTGGGAGATGAAGAAGCTTGCACAGGATAGAGTAGCATGGAGAGCTGCATCAAACCAGTCTGAGGACTGAAGACCACAACAACAACAACAACAACAACAACAACAGTCCACGACACCGAGCTGGTCCCATCAAATGCAGAGAATTATCTTGGAGCCGTGAATATTCTGTTTGGCCGTCGACGTGGAAGCATGGCCAGGATATCCTCACAATTTTTTGCGTAATGAACCCATTTTTCGTCCCCGGTCACAATTCGATCCAGAAATCCCTTCCGTTTTTGCCTCTGAAGCAAGTGTTCACAAACACACCAACGCCGTTCAACGTCTCTTGGTTTCAACTCACACGGGACTCAAGCTTCTTCTTTCTGAATCACGCCCATAGCCCTCAGACGTTTTGAAATGGCTTGCTGTGCCACTCCCACGAGCCGTGCCAATTCTTCTTGAGTTTGTCTCGATTCTTCACTTAGCAATGTCTCCAATTCTGCACCTTCGAAAACATTCTCTGTTCCACCACTATGCCGGTCTACGACGTTAAAATCACACTTCTTGAAGCGTCGAAACCACTCACAACACGTCCTTTCACTAAGAGCGTCCTTACCACACGTACCTGAGAGCATTCGATGAGACTCAGCCGCTGTTTTCTTCATACTGAAACAAAACAGCAACACCTGCCGCAAATGACGAGAATTAGGCTGGAAAACTGACATTTTCAATCAAGAACAACTTTATGATACAGACACAAATCGACTAACGTTTCAATGGGGCTATGTTGATCGAGGTCCAAGCTAACTGCCTGACGTGTGCGATCTGTTTCTTTCGACCGCTGCTTCCCGTTGTCGCCACCTATCGGCAAACGGCGGAAGCAAAGTTGTACACCTTGTATTTCCGAAGAGAACATACAGATTTGTGTTTCACTGCTGAGGTGGATAAGAGGGGCGTTCAGTAAGTAATACAACTTTTTTTCTGAAACCAGGTTGATTTTAATCAGGCTTCCAATAGACCGTATTATTCCCCATTCTTTTGGCTACAATTTTTTTAACATAATCTCAGTTAAATGAGACGGACTTACTCCACCTGACGTCGAAAGCCTGTATGCACGGAAGGTAGGACTCTGCTGGTCGCCTTTGACGATGTTCGATAAAAAAATTGCCACTACCAGCCTCGTAACGCGCAAATACACTACTGGCCATTAAAATTGCTACACCACGAAGATGACGTGCTACAGACGAGAAATTTATCCGACAGGAAGAAGATGCCGTGATATGCAAATGATTAGCTTTTCAGAGCATTCACACAAGGTTGGCGCCGGTGGAGACACCTACAACGTGCTGACATGACGAAAGTTTACAACCGATTTCTCATACACAAACAGCAGTTGGCCGGCGTTTCCGGGTGAAACGTTGTTGTGATGCCTCGTGTAAGGAGGAGAAATGCGTACCATCAAGTTTCCGACTTTGATAAAGGTCGGATTGTAGCCTATTGCGATTGCGGTTTATCGTATGGCGACATTGCTGCTCGCGTTGGTCGAGATCCAATGACTGTTAGCAGAATATGGAATCGGTGGGTTCAGGAGGGTAATAGGGAACGCCGTGCTGGATCCCAACGGCCTCGTATCACTAGCAGTCGAGATGACAGGCACCTTATCCGCATGGCTGTAACGGGTCGTGCAGCTACGTCTCGATCCCTGAGTCAACAGATGGGGACGTTTGCAAGACGACAACCATCTGCACGGACAGTTCGACGACGTTTGCAGCAGCACGGACTATCAGCTCGGAGACCGTGGCTGAGGTTACCCTTGGCGCTGCATTACAGACAGGAGCGCCTGCGATGGTGTACTCGACGACGTACCTGGGTGCACGAATGGCAAAACGTCATCTTTTCGGATGAATCCAGGTTCTGTTTATAGCATTGTGATGGTCGCATCCGCGTTTGGCGACATCGCGGTGAACGCACATTGGAAGCGTGTATTCGTCATCGCCATACTGGCGTGATGATATAGGGTGCCATTGGTTACACGTCTCGCTCACCTCTTGTTCGCATTGACGGCACTATGAACAGAGGACGTTACATTTCAGATGTGTTACGACCCGTGGCTCTACCCTTCATTCGATCGCTGCGAAAACCTACATTTCAGCAGGATAATGCACGACCGCATGTTGCAGGTCCTGTACGGGCCTTTCTGGATACAGATAATGTTCGACTGCTGTCCTGGCCAGTACGTTCTCCAGATCTCTCACCAATTGAAAACGTCTGGTCAATGGTGACCGAGCAACTGTCTCGTCGCGATAAGCCAGTCACCAGTCTTGATGAACTGTGGTATCGTGTTGGAGCTGCATGTGCAGCGGTACCTGTACACGCCATCCAGGCTCTGTTTGACTCAATGCCCAGGCGTATCGAGGTCGTTATTACTGCCAGAGGTGGTTGTTGTGGGTACTGTTTTCTCAAGATCTATGCACCCAAATTACGTGAAAATGTAATCAAATGGCCAGTAGTGTAATTCGACACAGACGATCCTTCGTCGCTCTGTATAGTCTTACGTTAGGCGGTAAGGCACCCAGTGGGCACACGAATTCAACTGGTGGACGAGTGTGTCATCACTACCAACAGGCACGCCCTGTTGAGCAACGAGGTGCTCGATTGTCATCCGTCGATCAGCTAAAAGTAGACTGTCCACACGTTCCAGCACTACAGGAGTCACAGCTGTGTGCGGTCGGCCGGCACACGGGGATTGGTCAGGTTTGCGTGACCTTGTTGCGATGATGTCATACGCCTCGCCCAACGACTCAACGTGCTTTTGTTCATTGCCAGGTTCCCGTAGACATTCTGCAAGCGCCTATGAATATCTGCGATCTTATGCTTTTCCGCCAAAAGAGACTCAGTGAGCGCTCTCTGCTTGGAACGGACTTCCGTTACACACGACATTATGAAGACTACGTATAGGACCACTACCTATCGGAACCTTATGAAACTACAGGGTCAGAAACAGGAATATGCCACGATATCCCACAATAATTTTCGCATTATTTCAACCGAAACTGGCCGAGAAAAAAGATTGTTGCCTTACGTATCGAACGCCCTTCGTAAACTTTGTCAAGTGCACAAATGTGACTCCTGCAGGCTTAGAACGTGCGGACACTCTCACCGAGAGTGGATCACAATGGAACACCTCGCTGATCAACTGGTCGTCTCTGTGCTGACACGCTTACATTAAAGTGTGGCTTATTGGGAAGCTCCCTCTGCGACACAGATATAGGTCTAGCTGCGCAGGTGGTCTTACAAGGCAGATTTCGCAGCGACAAGCCACGTGCCGTGCCAGGTTTCGCGGAACGGCGTGTCGTCGTGGGCAAGTGTTCAGCTGCGGCGGATGGGCGCAGAGTGGAGAAGTGGCCTCCCGAGCATGTCCCGGCAACGCGCGGCGCGCTAACACCCCCGCCTCGCCGGACACAGCACGCCCCCGCATGGCGCCGTCGCACGTGTGCCCCACACCTGCGGACGCACATCGCGGGCCAGAGAAGACACCAAGGGTTCCCAAACAGGGCACACGTGCGAATGGAAACACTATTCAGCAAGCATAACATTAGTACACAAATCTGCACTTTTTATTTCTTACACGAACGAGAATAGCTGTGCCATATGTCACTGACCGTAAAAAATAGCGACACCAATGGGGAGTTGTGCGACATAAACGGAAGATGCAAGATGGTTCAAATGGCTCTGAGCACTATGAGACTTAATTTCTGAGGTCATCAGTCCCCTAGAACGTAGAACTACTTAAACCTGACTAACCTAAGGACAACACACACATCTATGCCCGAGGCAGGATTCGAACCTGCGACCGTAGCGGTCGCGCGGTTCCAGACTGTAGCGCGTAGAACCGCTCGGCCACACCGGCCGGAAACGGAAGATGGTAGGCGTGTTTGAACACCTGAAAGACGATATCTATTCAAAGTTCGAGCCAGTCAAGTAAGGCTAGCTGCAATAGCGTCCCTAGAGGATGCAAATCAGGTTTCCTTTAAACAGACGTTATAACAACAAAAATGGTTCAAGTGGCTCTAAGCAGTCGCCTAGAACTTAGAACCACTTAAACCGAACTAATCCAAGGACATCACACACATCCATGCCCGAGGCAGGATTCGAACCTGCGACTGTAGCAGCCGCGTGGTTCCGGACTGGAACGCCTAGAACCGCTCGGCCACAGAGGCGGGCTAACGACCGGGAAAACCACTGTGTTCGATGGCTCTGGCGCATAGTACCGCATCTGCAGCAGTGTTCGAGCAGCAGTGTGTGACACCTACAGCGCGTCTCGTTGTTGAAAAAACAAAAATAGCTCCCAAATTAGCTCCCATGTCCTTAATGTAACAATTCACAAAATAACCCAAGTACCTCCACAAGTAGTAATTACGAAAAATAAATGAAAAACAAATAGAGGGAATTATCTAGTACAGAAAGCAAAAGAAAAGAAGGAAAAACAGTAGAAAATATTAAAATATTAGTTATTCCAATACGTAAGAAAATCAGTATTATACTCATAGAACGCAGGTCTGGGACACCAAAGATAGTGTTTATTAAAGTGTACATAGCCATACGTTGTAATTACGATACTCCAGTCTCTAGTCTGTTCTAGTTCGGAAGTTATTTAGGACGTACAACTTAAGAAAACAACAATTGGGACTTTATTAAACGGGGATCAAGAATAGATCGTGACGAGATTGTTTTTGAGGACTGTCAATTGAAGACTTTAATTTGGACATTTATCAGATTAAATAAACGGGAAGGTGAATAGTAATCTCTTTGGCTTTAATGCCATTCCGTGAGAATATTTAGACGCTTTACTGAATTGAGGATTTTAACCGGATTCGCACTTTGAATTGTGATAGTGGGAAACTTTATTCACGCGACTAGTGATCATAGTTAATGACAGTTTGCGGATATTAAAGAGAAATAACTTACTTACCGAAAGTGACAGGATGTTATCTAACATCTCTGATGCTAGCGGGAATCCTACTTACACACCTAATTAAAGAACTTCTTTGAATGTGACAATATGAGTGAACCTATTTATCAATAATTCTTGTCAATAAACTGACGATGTTAATTAGATATATAATAGAAGTCTTGAACATTAATTTAACTTAGATTGATAAACGTTAAGGTTGCGTGATCTATGCCAAGAAACCGGCCGGGGTGGCCGAGCCGTTCTAGGAGGTACATTCTGGAACCGCGCGATCGCTACGGTCGCAGGTTCGAATCCTGCCTCTGGCATGGATGTGTGTGATGTCCTTAGGTTAGGTTTAAGTAGTTCTAAGTTCTAGGGGACTGATGACCTCAGAAGTTGAGTCCCATAGTGCTCAGAGCCATTTTAACCATTTTTTTCCATGCCAAGAACAAGCTAGCGATTCGTAACTAAAACAATTGAACGAAAGGTTAAAGTATCGTCGTCGGTAAACATTGGTAGCAAAGCTACTAAAGATTTTTTCTCTCAGAGTTGGGAAGACTATACGTGTAGTGACCCGCGTTTAACATTGGGTTTTAAAAGTAATCAAACTGATACTTAGCCGGGACAATATTAAATAAAAGTAAAACCCTTCAATGACAGTCAGTGTGTAAGAAATAAAATCAAACTTTCACCTCTGAGATGAAAAAGCGAAAACAGAAAAAGGGCTGCTACAAGTGACACAACGAACTGTTACAAATCGGTTACTTCAGAGGACAGCTCCGAGCCAGCGTGCATTCCACTGACGTTGAACTACGGCTATTTGCAATTTCAGTAGTGTCAAGCCAGAGCTCAACTGAGGGGCAGTGGGGGCGGTCTGTGGTTTTTTCTGATGAAAGCTGGTTCTGTCACGGCGCCAGCGATGGTGGTGCGTTTAGGAGAAGGCGTTGAGGGCCTGCAACCAATCTGTCTGCGTGCTACACAGGACCCACGCCTGGAGTTATGGTCTGCGGTGCGAATTCGTATGACAGCAGAAGCACTCTCAAGGTTATTCCACGCACCCTGACTGCAAATTTTTGCTTCAGTCTGTTTTGCTGCCACTCATGAAGGGCATTTCAGGGGACGTTTTCCAACAGGATAACGCTCGCCCACATACCGCTGTTGTAACGTACCATGCTGTACAGGGAACTGACATGTCGCCTTGGCGTGCTCTATCTCCAGATCTGTCTCCAATCGAACACATATATGACATAGCACGACAACTCCATCGTCATCCACGACCACATAAAGCGTCCCTGTATTGACCGACCAAGTGCAACAGCCACGAAACTCCGTCCCACAAACTGACTCCCGGCACCTGTACAACACGATCCATGCACGCCTGCATGCTTGCATTCAGCATTCCGGCGGCTACACCCGTTATCAATGGACCAGCATTTCACATTTGCTTATCTCGAGCTTACATTAGCTGTAAGTAGACTGTTTAGGTTATTATGTTGGTAACGCCACGTAGCGCTCTGCATGAGTATCACTGACTGTGCTGTGTGCAGTCACCGAGCGAGGTGGCGCAGTGGTTAGCACACTGGGCTCGCATTCGGAAGGACGACGGTTCAACCCCGCGTCCGGCCATCCTGATTTAGGTTTTCCGTGATTTCCCTAAATCACTCCAGGCAAATGCCGGGATGGTTCCTTTGAAATGGCACGGCCGACTTCCTTCCCCGTCCTTCCCTAATCCGATGAGACCGATGACCTCTCTGTTTGGTCTCTTCCCCCAAACAATCCAATCCAATCCTGTGTGCAGTCTGTGGATGGTTTGCATTGAATTTGTAATGCTGGATATGATGAACTGATTTTATATATATATATATATATATATATATATATATATATATATATATATATATATAATGACTTTTGAACACTGTTAAGGTAAATACATTGTTTGTTCTCTATCAAAATCTTTCATTTGCTAACTATGCCTATCAGTAGTTAGTGCCTGCAGTACTTTGAATCGCTGTATTGCAGTAGTTCGAGTAACGAAGATTTTTGTGAGGTAAGTGGTTCATGAAAGGTATAGGTTATTGTTAATCAGGGCCATTCTTTTTTAGGGATTATTGAAAGTCAAATTGCGTTGCGCTAAAAATATTGTGTGTCAGTTTAGTGTTGATCAGAATAAGTAAAGAGCGAAATGTCTGAGTACGTTCAGTTTTACTCAGGTGTGTCTGTATCAAATAACGTAGAAGAGGTTTATCAGCACACTCATTGATAATTTTTCTAAGGGGACGTTTCATATGTCGACCCTTATCCCAGGATACCTCACTGGAACCTTTTGATGTTTTCTTGTAGTTTGTGTAATTAGTGTAGCTATTGTTTATTGCTAGCGCATAATTGTAGAGAGAATTTCCTTTGTACTTGTAGTTTGTCATTATTGTACAGTAAAGCATTTGTGGCGTGCATGTAGATTTGCACCAAGTATTTCGCAGTTGCGCTTGGAATGAATTAGATATTATTTTCAGTGCTATGTTAACGTGTTTTCGTATTGTACTCTTCAAATTGTGCTTTTCTGTGTTGTCGTGTGAAATATTGTGACAATTATGGCGTGTGAAGAACGTAATCATAGGCTCCAAAGTAAACTGAGAAATGAAAGTGAAGACGAGAGTAGTGTGTTAGCGCCACTGTGTAATGAATTAACTAATGTTAAACATAGTAATTTGGTAATTGTGCATAGGGAAGTGGACCAGACGGCAAATAAATAGACAGTGAAAAAATTAGTGAACAGGGTAGTATTGTCGATCGATCGGTCGGCAAAAGTTCGCCCCAGGAACCCGAAATGACAGGACACAATCTTCCAAGTACCGTAGAATCAGCTTTTGCGTCCTCACCTTTTTCTCAATTAAGTCAAGACTTACTATCTGCTTTTCAAAATGCGAATGTTGCCGGTGCAAATGCACTGCCGAAGAGCACAGAGGAACATGTTGCACGCCGGCCGGGGTGGCCGAGCGGTTCTAGGCGCTACAGTCTGGAACCGTGCGACCGCTACGGTCGCAGGTTCGAATCCTGCCTCGGGCATAGATGTGTGTGATGTTTTTAGGTTAGTTAGGTTTAAGTAGTTCTAAATTCTAGGGGACTGATGACCTCAGAAGTTAAGGGGCTCCGGAAAGGCTCAAAATCGTGAAAAGTTCAATTTTTACTTTTTCGCGTTTTCTGAATCTGCAGACTATTACCTTTTAATAGATATATAATTTATTCAATTCCGAAGACTACAACTATTTTTAAATTTTTTTTGAAATGTTTTCTACATGGGCGTGACCCACTGTGGCGCTGTTAAACTGCTGTCAAATGGTGTTATCATTAACGTCCGTGTTCATCAGGTACATTTTAGTGATGTGAGATAAAGTATGTGTTGTGGCTAACCTGTGATGGTTCAATATATATCGCTGGTGTGATTGTCGATTGTTTCATGTTTATTTACTCTGTCGTTATCTCGAAAATATTCGTAATTAATTCTGTTTCTTGAGTCTCTGTTTTGTTGAAGTATAATAATGAGTAAAAGTAAAGTTATTATAAATCCTCTGAAGGCTTTTAAGAAAAGGAGAAATGTTGGAAAGCCAAAGGTATGTGTTATTACTGTAAACAATAAAGACGATGAAAATCCCCAACATAGCTTGTGTCCCAAAGAAGAAGACAGTTGGTGTAAATATAACAAAGGATTGCTAACTGGTGAAGTGTACACTCATAAGCATAGTCTGCCTCATGCAATAATGGAGGTGATAAAACCTATTTTCAGAGACTTAGCAGCACCTGAACTGTTGAAAAAGTGTATTCACGGAAAAACTCAAAACCCCAATGAAAGTGTAAATAGTGTTATATGGTCGAGAATCCCCAAGACTGTATTTGTTGGAATAGAAACACTTCACTTTGGTGTGTATGATGCTGTTGCGACTTTCAATGATGGCAACATTGTAAGGTGCAAGGTATTTAGAAATATGGGAATGAAGATAGGTTCTAACATGGTACGAGCGATGCTTGCTTTAGACAAGGAACGCCTTCGGGCGGCAGACAGGGCTGTAAAGAGTCTAGAAATACAAACAAGAGTAAACAGGAGGAGGAACAAGAGGAAGCTGGAGGAGGAGTTTGCACAGGATGAAGATAATCCATCCTATGGACCTGGAATGCACTAAAAAGTTAATCCAATCTTTGTCGCTTGATTCCCAAAACTTTTATTTTCTCATACTAATTACATGTTTTCTAAGGATCTTCCAAACATATTTGTTTCAAACTTTCAGTAAATGTTACACAGTACCTTCTGCATAATTTAACACAGCCTTTTTCCAAAAAACTGTATATTTTTGAATATATAAATAAAAAATTGCAAAAAATGTTGTGAATTTTCATTACAATTGAAAAAAATCATCTTTAATAACTGAACTAAAATTTTGTAAAATCCCTGTGTTAAGTTGTAGCCCATATTCCAATAAATAATCTGTAAAAAGTTCAACTTCCTACCTCAAATACTTTGTGAGGAAAGATGTAATTTATAAGCGTTATTTTAACATTGCAAGTATAGGGCGTTCCGGAGCCCCGTAAGTCCCATAGTGCTCAGAGCCATTTGAACCAACATGCAG
Source organism: Schistocerca nitens (assembly GCF_023898315.1). Classification (NCBI taxonomy): domain Eukaryota; kingdom Metazoa; phylum Arthropoda; class Insecta; order Orthoptera; family Acrididae; genus Schistocerca; species Schistocerca nitens. The sequence continues at coordinate 145,060,840 of NC_064625.1, forward strand.
ACACAAATTCATTGTTACTGCAATTCATGCAACGAATGGAACAAAATCAGAAACAAATGGGACAACAGCTTCAAAAGTTAGACGCAATGGAAGAAAATCAGGAACGAACACAGCACATTCAGTGATTTTCATACAATGTGCTACATGGCGTTACCAACATAAAAACCTAAACAGCGTACTTACATAGCTCGTGGGCCTGCAGTGTTATTCATATTTAAGTTAGCTAGACTAATGTACTACGGAAACTTCATTCCCGACACATTGTTTTCCTATTGTTATTGTTTTACGTCAGTGTAGCTTAGACGTAATGCTTGTCTCAGTGACTGCTACAGGCCATTTTACTACCGACTGGAACTACGTACAAACGAACAGCTATGTTACTATACAATCATGGCATATCTACTAACTGTGTCCTTACCTCTCAGAACGTTTACTAAATGATGAGAATAGCGCAGAAACAGTATGGCACGTTACCTGTACCATATATCGCGGAAATGCGGAACCATTTTTCCCGATGTATGCCACCACGCTGACTCCCGTTCGGCGCGACTTAACTAGATTTCGCGCCTATCAAAGCAGTGCGCATTTTTGTGCACCGCACACCCACCCACTCCACCGCCACCACCACCGGCTGTGCAGTGCCGCTCACGGAAAAATCGCATCACCGGAACAATTTCCAGCCTAATAACGGAATCTGCATACAAAGACCGACAGATGCGCGTGTTTATTATTTTTTTCTTCCCATTTTGCCCACTTGGCTAGCCGAATGCACGAGCGTATCACCGGCTCCTCCCACCGTAACTTTGCTCGCTTCCGAGCGACTCCACACTCGATTCGGTCCCCGAGCGTCACGCTATTTATTCAGTCTTTTTAAAGCTATTAGCGTCTGTCCGGAGCGGATTTATGAAAAAAAAAAATATACCGACCATAATATATATCATTAAGCCTAGCGGCAATTTCTCTGGCAGCAACAACATGGAGGAATCTCCTCTTTTTCCCTTTTTCCTCGTAAAAAGCAGATTTAAACAGATTAATCCGGGACGTGTTTATGACGTTAATACCACCCTCCAATAGCTGGCCAATACCGCACCCCCCAATCCTCCCACTATTCCACCCCCTCCCCAGAACCACTAGCCGCACCCTGTCCTTTTCCACCATCTACGATTTTATACAATTAATCTCAGCATATATCGAAGTGCACACACACACACACACACACACACACACACACACACATAAAACTGACACGCAGACAGATTTTAACACGTGTTGAAATGCTGCTGCTTTTCGCCTCGACTTGTTTCAGTGTCATACACACATCTGCAAGACTGTTGCGTCACCTTGATCTGTCATGCAGATGGACTGCCACTGTCATTGTCCCTGTACTAATGGAAAGGTCACCCCTGATGTTACTCCGCAGGCCATTGAAATTGCTACACCAAGAAGAAATGCAGATGATAAACGGGTATTCATTGGACAAATATATTATACTAGAACTGACATGTGATTACATTTACACGCAATTTGCGTGCATAGATCCTGAGAAATCAGTACCCAGAACAACCACCTCTGGCCGTAATAACGGCCAAGATACGCCTGGGCATTGAGTCAAACAGGGCTTGGATGGCGCTTACAGGTACAGCTGCCCATGCAGCTTCAACACGATACCGCAGTTCATCAAGAGTAGAGGAGGAGGAAAATTAGTGTTTAACGTCCCGTCGACAACGAGGTCATTAGAGACGGAGCGCAATCTTGGGTGAGGGAAGGATGGGGAAGGAAATCGGCCGTGCCCTTTCAAAGGAACCATCCCGGCATTTGCCTGAAGTGATTTAGGGAAATCACGGAAAACCTAAATCAGGATGGCCGGAGACGGGATTGAACCGTCGTCCTCCCGAATGCGAGTCCAGTGTGCTAAATCAAGAGTAGAGACCGGCGTATTGTGACGAGCCAGTTGCCCGGCCACCATCGACCAGACGTTTTCAATTGGTGAAAAATCTGGAGAATGTGCTAGCCAGGGCAGCAATCGAGCATTTTCTGTATCCAGAAAGGCCCGTGTAATATATTGTGTATAAAATTATATGAAAGTTTTCAGAAAAGCAGCTGAGGAGTACTGAACTGGCCAAAATTCGAAAACTACTACTGGTATTGGCAACTACTGTTGAGTAATACTAGAGGAGGCTGTCCCATTACAAGAGGCACATATGTCCCGGCCATGTGAAATATTCTCCACCCTCTATGGACAACACTGGAATCAACTGGAGAATAACCTGACAACTACATGCAAGAGCCTGTTCCATCAGCAATACTGTCTCGCCATACGCAATACTGCCAGGCAATGCGGCAATATTGTCATGTATGGCAGTCACATTGCAACAGAGTCCGCCCTCTGGTAGCTGAGTGGTCAGTGTGATGGAATGTCATGCCTAACGGCCTGGGTTCGATTCTCGGCTGAATCGGAGATTTTCTCCGCTCAGGGACTGGGTGTTGTTTTGTCCTCATCGTTATCATTTCATCCCCATCAACACTCAAGTCACCGACGTGGCGTCCTCGAAAGACTTGCACCAGGCGTACAGTCTATCTGACAGGAGGCCCTAGCGACATGGCACTTCCATTGCAGCAATGTTGACAGCCATATGTTGCCGAAAAGTATGGTTCGTGTAAAGGCACCATTACCAGTGCGCGAACAAGTACCTGTCTCAGTTTCGGAACAGACGATTTGAAACCGACAACGGGCGCGCGCCGGCGCGCTCTTTCGCCAGAGCAGGTTTTCCGCTTGTCCGCGCGCGGCGGTGTGCTCGTGGCAGATGCAGCGGCGCTGAAACGCGACCCGCCAGTTGCACTCGTCGCCCTAATTACGCCCAATGATTTATACGCGCCGGCCGGCGTGCACTGCCAGTTGACGAGGGCGACGGAAAGTCGCGGCGGCGCACGGGGCGATCCAGGAAAAGTGGCGACCCTCACAGGATCACATATCCATATGTAAGCACCAGATTGCGCTTCTCAGTGTGACATTTCCATGTACACCGAGAAATAGGATGAGAATAGGGCAGATTTGTATGGTTTTTCATATACATATTCCAAACAAATGATTGTATGAAAATTTCTGGCAGAGTGGAACTGTGTGCCGGACCGAGACTCGAACTCGGGACCTTTGCCTTTCACAGGCAAGTGCTCTACCATCTGAGTTACACAAGCACGACTCACGCCCCATCCTCGCAGCTTTACTTCCGCCAGTACCTCGTCTCGTACTTTACAAACTTCACAGAAGCTCTCCTGCGAACCAGCTGGCCGTTGTGGCCGAGCGGTTCTAGGCGCTACAGTCTGGAACCGCGCGACCGCTACGGTGGCAGGTTCGAATCCTGCCTCAGGCACGGATGTGTGTGGAGTCCTGTGTCCTTAGGTTTTAAGTAGTTCAAAGTTCTAGGGCACTGATGACCTGAGAAGTTAATTCCCATAGTGCTCAGAGCCATTTGAACCATTTTTTTCTGCTGCAAACCTAGTTTTAATCTGCCAGGAAGTTTCATACCAGCGCACACTCCACTGCAGAGTGAAAATCTCATTCTGGAAATCATTGTATGGCTTTCACATTTTGTTACAACATTGCCACATACATCCTCTGGCAGAAAGTGGGTCATCGAAATTTTTATCTGGGAAGAGGGTAATACAGCTTTTGTGGTGGAACATTCATACCATGTACGGTGGTGGGGAGTTCCTGTGCAACTATTCATTTGAGCCTGAAATGAATGGAAACAAATCTGTGGCACATTCTCTCCTCTGACTAATTCACCGGAAAACAGTTTCCACTTGTATATATGACGGTAGTATCTGTTCCCGAAAGAACAGTTACCGTGGATGACCATGCAGCTTTGCTAGAAATGAAATGATAATTAAATGGACACCCTAGCTGCAAACAGGCGTAGATGTACTTCATTGGGGACATGTTGAAAATGTGTGCCCCGACCGGTACTCGAACCCGGGATCTCCTGCTTAGATGGCAGACGCTCTATCCATCTAAGCAGGAGATCCCGGGTTCGAGTACCGGTCGGGGCACACATTTTCAACATGCCCCCAATGAAGTACAGCAACGCCTGTTTGCAGCTAGGGTGTCCATTTAATTGTCATTTCATTTCTAGCAAAGCTGCATGGTCATCCACGGTAACTGTTCTTTCGGGAACAGATACTACCGTCATATATAGTTAAAATATGGCTTCCCGACCATTGACCTTCTTGTGCGAACGCACACGCTATGCCCGAACTCGTACGGGACTTGGTAGATTAATCTGCCACGAGTAATGAGTATGATGGGCAAACATCTATTAGGCGCACTACGAATGTAGTGGTGTGGACATGTTGGGAATGTGGATCTCACGGGGAGCGTGCAAGGGATAAGTCCCTGCAGACGCACTATCCTCTGTGCTCGCGGTGGCTCAGATGGATAGAGCGTCTGCCATGTAAGCAGGAGATCCCGGGTTCGAGTACCGGTCGGGGCACACATTTTCAACATGTCCCCAATGAAGTACAGCAACGCCTGTTTGCAGCTACGGTGTCCATTTAATTGTCATTTCATTTAGTTTCCACTTGCATATTTAATAGAAATACAAAGTTCTGCGAGAAGAAAATAATTTTTCACCGTCAATTTCTGGAACAAAAATCACTTTTATTTCACATTAACCATCTTTTACTTTGATGTTAAAGGTGTTGCGATCTGTGCCATACTTCCATCACAGATAATCATTTCAGTCAATGGCAATAGGTACCTGCTTGCAAGTCTTAAGACGAAAGTGGAATATACTTAACAGTACCTATCATCAGACAAAGTAAGCCACGCGGGATTAGCCGAGCGGTCTAGGGCACTGCAGTCATGGACTGTGCGGCTGGTCCCGATGGAGGTTCGAGTCCTCCCTCGGGCACGGGTGTGTGTGATTTTCCTTAGGGTAATTTAGGTTAAGTAGTGTGTAAGCGTAAGGACTGATGACTTAGCAGTTAAGTCCCATAAGTTTTTTTTGAAACAAAGTAGGTACCACTTAACATAGGTACCTAGGTACCTATGAGTACGTTTGAAAAATAATAACGGCTAAACTGGAAGAATGAGATTAAAATGTCACCTGAACGTACTTTTTAGCAGCTTCCATAATGGAAATCTTTCTATTCTTTATTTCCTGCATTGTTAGGCATAAACATTCATCTATCCACTTATGATACCGGCGTCCTCCGACCTTTTTCGTTAGTACGACGTATATCTCTCAATAACAAAGGAAAAATGGGCAACAAAAGTAGTGAAACACATTCACCCCCCTAACTGCTGCCTTATCACAATTTCATGTGTTGTACAGAAACTACTCAATTTGCAGAAACGTCCCTACGCAGTTACCTGCTGCAATAGTCTTACAAGGGGAGGCCGCCAATTGTGAAATTCAGATCCGATTCATACTGCGCATAATAAAAGCTCATGGCCAGACGTGTAATGTAGCAAAGCAGCAAGACGCACTTCTCAACCGTTGTCGAGAAAATCGACAGTTAAAAGAAACCGTTTTCGTGAAATATTCTCTACGATTAATAACTCTCCACAGCGTCCTGGCGCAGCGGTAAGCGCTTGGGTTAGTAATCCGAAGGTCGCCAGATCGAATCACGCACCATGCAACAGACACAGTCTGTATATGTGTGGATGGATATGTGTGTGTGTGTGTGTGTGTGCGCGCGCGCGCGCGCGCGCGCGCGCGAGTGTATACCCGTCCTTTTTCCCGCCTAAGGTAAGTCTTTCCGCTCCCGGGATTGGAATGACTCCTTACCCTCTCCCTTAAAACCCACATCCTTTCGTCTTTCCCTCTCCTTCCCTCTTTCCTGATGAGGCAACAGTTTGTTGCGAAAGCTTGAATTTTGTGTGTGTGTTTGTTTGTGTGTCTATCGACCTGCCAGCGCTTTCGTTCGGTAAGTCACATCATCTTTGTTTATTTTTATATATATGTATATATATTTGAATGACAAAAGACTAAAAAACTAATAATAAAAAAAATTGCATGGCGCGAGATTCGATCCAGCGACCTTCGGATTACAAACCCGAGCGCTTACCGCTGCGCCACGACGCTGTAGAAAGTCATTAATCGTAGAGAGTATTTCACCGGAACGGTTTCTTTTAATTGTCGATTTTCTCAATAACGGCTGAGATGTGCATCTTGGTGCTTTGCCACATTACACCTCTGGTCATGAGCTTCTATTATGCGCAGTATGAATCGAATCTGAATTTCACAATTGGCGACCTCCCCTTGTTAGTATTGATGTACTGACTTTCGCGGTGTGAGGTCATGGTCCACGAATCTTTTCTGTTCGTAACGTTTCGTCCACAACTGCGTTGGACATCTTCATTGTCTATAAGGTACAATACATATGTAGAATTGTGGACAGTTGGGAATGTGAGTCTCACGGGAAGCGTGCAAGGGATAAGTCCCTGCAGTCGCGCTATTCGTCTGTGTCCTCGGTGGCTCAGAGGGATAGAGCGTCTGCCATGTAAGCAGGAGATCCCGGGTTCGAGTCCCGGTTGGGGCACACATTATGAGCTGTCCACATCGAGGTATATCAGCAACATCTGTCGGCAGCTGAGGTTGTCAGTTCATTTATTCCAGGGAAATGTTGCACGGTCATCAACAGTAACTGTTCTTTCGAGAACAAGTTACTGTCTTCGTATATCTTCAGAGACGTTGATCCTCCATTGAGCCTTGCCGGCTGTCGGCAAGACTCAGCCGAGGAGGAGCACCTGTGAAGAAGTCCAGTGCAGTTTCTAGACTTCCGGAAACCATTTGACACGGTGCCCCATTGCAGGCTGTTAACGAAGGTACAAGCACATGGAGTAAGTCCACAGATATGCGAGTGGCTCGAAATCTTCTTAAGTGATTGAACCCAGTATATTATCATCGACGACGAGAGTTCATCAGAGACAAGGGTAACGTCAGCAGTGCTCCAAGGAAGTGTGATGGGATGTCTGTTGTTCTCGACATACATAAACGATTTGACATTGTTGGTAGTAATCTGCGGTTGTTGCTGATGATGCTGTGGTGTACGGTAAGGTGCCGAAGTTGAGTGACTTTAGAAAGATACCAGCCGATTTCTAGTTGGTGTGATGAATGGTAGCGTGTGGGGCGGCTGTCTGGATATTTAATGTTATTTAAATTTAATGTAGAAACACTTCATTTCCCGGCCGATTAACCATATGTGCGGCGGCGGGTGGAATTATTGTTGTTAAATGTTCCTATTATTTATGCTGTTATTTATGCCGTTCTCAGCACTGGCTTTCTAACTACAATATTGGTAACCAGAAAGTGATTAGCAAAACGTGAAGCCTGCAATTAGAATTCCTAGTGCCCACTTCATCTGAGAAACAGACTTATAGATGCAGCTTATAGCTCTGAGGAATTAGGAGATTGTCTGGGATTTATAATCAAAAACGATCGTGAAAAAAAAACTCACTCTATATCCTGAAAGTCACAGATGGAAAAAAAAAAAAAAGAATCCACACAATCCAACTACCAGAGCAGTTCAGAGTCTAATGCGCTGATGCCACTATAACTGTCCAAATTAAATATTTAAAAGAATGCTCGCCATAATTTGATGATTAGGTTCATCAAACGCCACGCTAAATAATGGTAGAATGTTTGTCCCGCGGCGGCACGTGAAAATACGACATACGCAAACTGAAGATCGATAACTAAAGTCATCCCAGAATTAACACTTCACTCGAAAATGATTTCATGTTACGCGTATCTCGAGTAACTTAATACGGCATCCGAGGTTGTTTGTAGCAATGATACCGACGCGACGCGACTCCCGACGCAGATGGCGTGCTATTCAGCATCTGGAGAGAACTGGGGCCTTTTTGCTCGCGCAGCGTTCTTATATATAAAGCCGCGGTGCGGACGGCTAAGGGAACGCCTGATCAAATCGGCTCTCCCGACTAGCGGCTGGGCTAGTAATGCACCACTTTAAGTCATCGAATAAATCATTGCTTCTCTTGCTGATGGCCGATGAAGCTCTCAATTTAAATGTGCATTCAACACACAGGTAAGTAATCATAATAAAAGTTTGACGTGGCTAAGTTAAATATTTTGGGCGAGAGAATTAATTTAATTACACTGCACGCAGTAGACGAGCTCTGAACTGGCCCTTTGGAGATACGCTATCGCTATCATTTTATAGTTATACAAATGAAACTTCTCACATCTTTATGGTTATAGGGGATCTCCATTCTACTTAAATATAAACATCCTAGCCTTATTTATTAGCCTACTTAATCTATCTTGCTTCCTTAAGTTTTAAGACGAAAACCAGAAAATCATGATTTTCCACTAAAATTTTAATTTGTGAAATCCAAAGTACTGTTTTTATTAAATTATTATGAAAGATGAATCTAAATATAAAATTTTAACTTTCTAGCTCTTTTCTGTTGCGCCAATGATTTTTACAGAAAAACGTCCAAATTTCGAAAACGGCTAAAGTTATCGAACTGATATTCAACACATATTAATTTAGTATTACTCCTGACATGCTAAAAACATTTCAGGTTATTTATTTGATTTTTAAAGTATTGCGCAACATTTATGACGTCAGAGCTAGTTACAGCGGACTGGCTGTCACACAATGGAAAGACTGCTGTGAATTTACTACGGCGTGAGTAGGCTGCTTCCCTACACTAGTTATAAAAGTGGAAAAATGTAAGTTAATGCGGATAAGTAGGAAGCTCGAACCTATAATGGTCGGATACAATATTAACAGTGTCCTGCTTGACATAGTCATACCTGGGCGTAACGTTGCAAAGCGATATGTGATGGAACGAGCATTTGAGAACTGAGGTAGGGAAGGCAAATGGTCGACTTCGGTTCAGTGGGAGAATTTTCCGAACGAGGGGTTCCCCTGTAAAGGAGACCGCGTGTAGGACACTGGTGCGACCTACTCTTTAGTATTGCTTGGCTGTTTGGGATCCGTACCAGGTCAGATTGAAGGAAGACATCGAAGCAATTCAAAGGTGGGCTGCTAGAATTGTTACCAGTAGGTGGGAACAACGCGTGAGTATTATTTAGATGCTTCATGGACTCAAATGGGAATCCCTGGATGGATGGATGTATGGATGATGATGATGATGATGATGATGATGATGATGATGATGATAAAGTCCCACACTCCTTGACAGAGCGTAGGGGAACGATGCAGGAGACCCGCACCGCTGTACTAACAAGGGAACCTCCCCATCGCACCCCCCTCAGATTTAGTTATAAGTTGGCACAGTGGATAGGCCTTGAAAAACTGAACACAGATCAATCGAGAAAACAGGAAGAAGTTGTGTGAAACTATGAAAAAAATAAGCAAAATATACAAACTGGGTAGTCCATGAGCAACATAGGCAACATGAAGGATGCTGTAAGCTAAGGAGCGCCGTGGTCCCGTGGTTAGCGTGAGCAGCTGCGGAACGAGAGGTTCTCGGTTCAAGTCTTCCATCGAGTGAAAAGTTTATTTTCGCAAAGTTATTATCTGTCCGTTCGTTCATTGACGTCTCTGTTCACTGTAATAAGTTTAGTGTCTGTGTCTTGCGACCTCTCCGCAAAACCGTGCGATTGTTATTGAAGTCGCGAGCTATATTTTCTGGATTCATATTGCCCACGGAATACATCTCACGTATTTAATGCACTCTCCTCCAAAGTAGCGAACAGTCAATTGCCAGCCAGGGAGCCTCGTTAGCATGAATATTCTCTTCCGTGCGCTGTAGTCGACTGACGTCGTGTGTTTCGATGTTTGTTTAGGTGTAGCGTCCCCATATTACGGGACAGTTACCTCGCATCGGACGGACGGACCGACAGATAATAGCTGTCTGAAAATAAAAAATCAAACTTTTCACTCGAGGGAAGATTTGAACCAAGGACCTCTCATTCCGCAGCTGCTCACGCTAACCACGGGACCACGGCGCTCCATAGCTCAGGTTATCCTTGATGTTGCCTATCTTCCGCATGGACTAATCAGTCTGTATATTTTGCTTATTTTTTTCATAGTTCCACACAACTACTTCCTGTTTTCTCGATAGATCTGTGTTCAGTTTTTCAAGGCCTATCGACTGTGCCAACTTATAACTAAATCTGAGGGGGGTGCGATGGGGATGTTCCCTTGTAAGCAAGGTCGTAGTGGAGGTGGTTTGCCATTACCTTCCTCCGACCGCAATGATGATGAATGATGATGATGACGACAACACCCAGTCATCTCGAGGCAGGTCAAAATCCCTGACCCCGCCGGGGATCGAACCCGGGACACCGTGCTCGGGAAGCGAGAACGCGACCGCGGGACCACGTGCTGCGGACCCCTCGATGGAAGGCGACGTTATTTTCGGAGAAAACTACTGAGAAAATGTAAAGAAGCGGCAATTTCAAGCTGATTGCCGAACCACACTACTACAACCAACATACGCTGCGCGTAAGGACCATGAAGATAAGATACGAGAAATCAGAACTCATATGGAGGCATATAGATAGTCGTTTTCCCCTCGCTCTATTTGCGAGCGGAACAGAAAAGGATATGACTATTAGTGGTACAGGGCACCCTCCTCCACGCACCGTACGGTGGCTTGCGGAGTATCTACGTAGATGAAGATGTAGATGATGTCCAGCACATTTCTGGGGGAAACGTTAGGAACAGAAGAGTTTCGTGGATCACGACCTGGAAGGTTTTCCAGCAGCAATGTATTAAGATTGCTTTTATTGATTGCCGACTCCATGGAGTGTCACTGTGCACCACGACCATATAATGGGTATACTTGGAAGGAGAGACAGCATTGGTCGTATTTTTTGTTTTATTAAACGCAAAATCGATTTTCGGTCACTTAGTGACCATCTTCAGTGCTGTAATATATAATTTAAATTGGTAGGTACTGGCCAGTGCCTACCAATTTAAATTATATATTACAGCACTGAAGATGGTCACTAAGTGACCGAAAATCGATTTTGCGTTTAATAAAACAAAAAATACGACCAATGCTGTCTCTCCTTCCAAGATTGCTTTTACAAAGATTTCCTGACTATGCAGGGTAGTCCAACTTTTGGAGTTGTATGGTTAATGAATCCGTGGAAATACGGCTGTCTGGCAGAGAGTTATTAATCGTGACTGTGGTTACCAATTGAAATCGGCATGGAATCCAGTCATAGAAAAACCTCGTGTCCTCCGTAGTCGGCGTAGTTCTGTGATACAACCGCGGGAAGACAATCGAATTGATATCGATCAGCCGAGTTTTCACCACGGAGGGCGCTCGGCGCAGCAGAATCGAACGCGCTCAAGTAGCGCACGAGCAACTCGAAGTGAATCCACCACGCATGTGCCGGAGGGGCCTTAAATACCAGAGCTCAGGGAGTTTTCGCCAGTATCACCTGAAGATGGCCAGAAGACTCTGCGCCGAAATATTGTGAGAGGAAGTTACAAACATCTGGCAGTTCGCCCGAAATTTTGTGGAACACGAACTACATTCTTCCTGCACTCTCCAGACACCGTGAGCATGCCGGCTTTTTCTGCACTGGTAAATCCCATAGTCTACTCACGACCTAGTAGACAGTGTCGGATGTTCCGTGCGGCTTTTCGCGGATGATGGTTCAAATGGTTCTGAGCACTATGGGACTCAACTGCTGAGGTCATAAGTCCCCTAGAACTTAGAACTACTTAAACCTAACTAACCTAAGGACTACACAAACATCCATGCCCGAGGCAGGATTCGAACCTGCGACCGTAGCGGTCGCGCGGTTCCAGACTGTAGCGCCAGAACCGCTCGGCCATCAGCGGCCGGCCTCGCGGATGATGCTGTAGTATACAGAGAAGTTGCAGCATTAGAAAATTGTAGCGAAATGCAGGAAGATCTGCAGCGGATAGGTACTTGGTGCAGGGAGTGGCAATTGACCCTTAAAGTAGACAAATGTAATGTATTGCGAATACATAGAAAGAAGGATCCTTTATTGTATGATTATATGATAGCGGAACAAACACTGGTAGCAGTTACTTCTGTAAAATATCTGGGAGTGTGCGTGCGGAACGATTTGAAGTGGAATGATCATATAAAATTTATTGTTGGTAAGGCGGGTACCAGGTTGAGATTCATTGGGAGAGTCTTTACAAAATGCAGCCCATCAACAAAGGAGGTGGCTTACAAAACACTCGTTCGACCGATACTTGAGTATTGCTCATCAGTGTGGGATCCGTACCAGATCGGGTTGACGGAGGAGATAGAGAAGATCCAAAGAAGAGCGGCGCGTTTCGTCACAGGGTTATTTGGTAACCGTGATAGCGTTACGGAGATGTTTAGCAAACTCGAGTGGCAGACTCTGCAAGAGAGGCGCTCTGCATCGCGGTGTAGTTGCTGTCCAGGTTTCGAGAGGGTGCGTTTCTGGATGAGGTATCGAATACGAGGTGCATTCAAGTTCTAAGGCCTCCGATTTTTTTTCTAATTAACTACTCACCCGAAATCGATGAAACTGGCGTTACTTCTCGACGTAATCGCCCTGCAGACGTACACATTTTTCACAACGCTGACGCCATGATTCCATGGCAGCGGCGAAGGCTTCTTTAGGAGTCTGTTTTGACCACTGGAAAATCGCTGAGGCAATAGGAGCACGGCTGTTGAATGTGCGGCCAAGGAGAGTGTCATTGTTGGAAAAAGCCAGGTCAGGTGAGTAGGGAGCATGAGAAATCACTTCAAAGTTGTTATCACGAAGAAAGTGTTGCGTAACGTTAGCTCGACGTGCGGGGGCGTTGTCTTGGTGAAACAGCACACACGCATCCCTTCCCGGACGTTTTTGTTGCAGTGCAGGAAGGAATTTGTTCTTCAAAACATTTTTGTAGGATGCACCTGTTACCGTAGTGCCCTTTGGAATGCAATGGGTAAGGATTACGCCCTCGCTGTCCCAGAACATGGACACCATCATTTTTTCAGCACTGGCGGTTACCCGAAATTTTTTTGGTGGAAGTGAATCTGTGTGCTTTCATTGAGATGACTGGCGCATTGTTTCTGGATTGAAAAATGGCATCCACGTCTCATCCATTGTCACAACCGACGAAAAGAAAGTCCCATTCGTGCTGTCGTTGCGCGCCAACATTGCTTGGCAACATGCCACACGGGCAGCCGTGTGCTCGTCCGTCAGCATTCGTGGCACCCACCTGAATGACACTTTTCGCATTTTCAGGTCGTCATGCAGGATTGTGTGCACAGAACCCACAGAAATGCCAACTCTGGAGACGATCTGTTCAACAGCCATTCGGTGATCCCCCAAAACAATTCTCTCCACTTTCTCGATCATGTCGTCAGACCGGCTTGTGCGAGCCTGAGGTTGTTTCGGTTTGTTGTCACACGATGTTCTGCCTTCATTAAACTGTCACACCCATGAACGCACTTTCGACACATCCATAACTCCATCACCACATGTCTCCTTCAACTGTCGATGAATTTCAATTGGTTTCACACCACGCAAATTCAGAAAACGAATGATTGCACGCTGTTCAAGTAAGGAAAACGTCGCCATTTTAAGTATTTAAAACAGTTCTCATTGCCGGCCGCGGTGGTCTCGCGGTTCTAGGCGCGCAGTCCGGAACTGTGCGACTGCTACGGTCGCAGGTTCGAATCCTGCCTCGGGCATGGATGTGTGTGATGTCCTTAGGTTAGTTAGGTTTAAGTAGTTCTAAGTTCTAGGGGACTAATGACCACAGCAGTTGAGTCCCATAGTGCTCAGAGCCATTTGAACCATTTTGAACAGTTCTCATTCTCACCGCTGGCGGTAAAATTCCATCTGCCGTATGGTGCTGCCATCTCTGGAACGTACTGACAATGAACGCAGCCGCATTTTAAAACAATGTGCATGTTTCTATCTGTGTCCAGTCCAGAGAAAAAAAAATGGGAGGCTTTAGAACTTGAATGCACCTCGTATATTGCTTCCCCCTACTTATACCTCCTGAGGAGATCACGAATGAAAAATTAGAGAGATTCGAGCGCGCACGGAGGCTTTCCGGCAGTCTGGAACAGGAAAGGGAGGTAATGACAGTGGCACGTAAAGTGCTCTCCGCCACACACCGTTGGGTGGCTTGCGGAGTATAAATGTAGATGTACTACATAGACAGTCAGGCACTAACTGACTAGCAATGCACTCAAGCAACACACAGCTCATTACAAACAAACAACAACAACATCACGCCCAACAACTAAGCAGGCTGAATGTCAGTGCGGAAACGTTTCACAATACGATACCTCGTGAACGACTCGCAGTGCAGTCCTGCAACAAACACCACTGGCTCTCTGATTTACCTTAATTTTGTTTGTTAATGTCAATAAGCAATGTTCCATCTGAAGAAACTGTATGTTTCCACAAAAATACACTTCCTAAGTATTATTACGATGTATTTATTTGCTAATAATACGAGCCCCCTGACTACTAACCCATCAATAGCACTTTAGACTTCCACAATATTTCTGGTTCAAGTTTGATGTTATTCGTCCATTATACAGGGTGATTCAAAAAGAATACCACAACTTTAAAAATGTGTATTTAATGAAAGAAACATAATATAACCTTCTGTTATACATTACAAAGAGTATTTAAAAAGGTTTTTTTTCACTCAAAAACAAGTTCAGAGATGTTCAATATGGCCCCCTCCAGACACTCGAGCAATATCAACCCGATACTCCAACTCGTTCCACACTCTCTGTAGCATATCAGGCGTAACAGTTTGGATAGCTGCTGTTATTTCTCGTTTCAAATCATCAATGGTGGCTGGGAGAGGTGGGCGAAACACCATATCCTTAACATACCCCCATAAGAAAAAATCGCAGGGGGTAAGATCAGGGCCTCTTGGAGGCCAGTGATGAAGTGCTCTGTCACGGGCTGCCTGGCGGCCGATCCATCGCCTCGGGTAGTTGACGTTCAGGTAGTTACGGACAGATAAGTGCCAATGTGGTGGCGCTCCATCCTGCTGAAATATGAATTTTTGTGCTTCTTGTTCGAGCTGAGGGAACAGCCAATTCTCTAACATCTCCATATACTGTAGTCCAGTTACAGTAGCACCTTCGAAGAAAAAGGGACCAAAAACTTTATTGGCTGAAATGGCACAGAAAACGTTCACCTTAGGCGAATCACGTTCATACTGAGTTGTTTCCCGCGGATTCTCAGTGCCCCATATACAGACATTGTGACGGTTGACTTTCCCGTTAGTGTGGAAAGTTGCTTCATCACTAAACACAATCTTTGAAACGAAAGATTCATCTGTTTCCATTTGAGCAAGGATAAAATCACAGAAATCGATTCTTTTAATCTTATCAGCTGCAGACAGTGCTTGAACCAATTTCAGACGATAAGGTTTCATAACTAACCTTTTTCGTAGGACTCTCCATACAGTTGATTGTGGAATTTGCAGCTCTCTGCTAGCTCTGCGAGTCGATTTTCCTGGGCTGCGAACAAATGCTTGCTGGATGCGTGCTACATTTTCATCACTCGTTCTCGGCCGTCCAGAACTTTTCCCTTTGCACAAACACCCATCCTCTGTAAACTGTTTATACCAACGTTTAATACACCACCTATCAGGAGGTTTAACACCATACTTCGTTCGAAATGCACGCTGAACAACTGTCGTCGATTCACTTCTGCCGTATTCAATAACACAAAAAGCTTTCTGTTGAGCGGTCGCCATCTTAGCATCAACTGACGCTGACGCCTAGTCAACAGCGCCTCAAGCGAACAAATGTACAACTAAATGAAACTTTATAGCTCCCTTAATTCGCCGACAGATAGTGCTTAGCTCTGCCTTTTGTCGTTGCAGAGTTTTAAATTCCTAAAGTTGTGGTATTCTTTTTGAATCACCCTGTATATAGAAAATGAAATAAAAATTCTCAACGACGGTGCATTTCCGACCTCTGATTACCGGGAGAATTTCACTCGATTCAGCATCCGCTACCCAGCACTGACCTCAGTAGCGCGTTTTCTTCCCCACCCTGCGTTTAGACTACGTGGCGTATCAGAGCAGCGCAGAGGTGAGTGTGAAATAGAGAGACGGACGATGTTTCTCCAGTGCACCACTGGCGCACGACATATTCACGGACGCTGGCTCCAGATCGGAGTGAAACGAGTGAGACCAGGGGACGGCAAACGCAGACGGCGCCCGCGCCGCCCCCGCTGGCGGATCACCTCCGCCCGCCCCCGCCACCCCCGCCACCAACGCAGCCCGCGCTGCTCCGCTTCATTACCCTGCCAAATGAAAGCTGGTCTGGCCTCCCCCTCTCGTGGCGGGGGTCCATTATCTGCCGCAGCCTGTCCCCACACCTGCGGACTACCTGCCCTATAGTTCAGCAGTTAACTTCTCGCCAGCCAGTACACGGGAGCCATGTTATTCTCGAATCATCGTTCCGTTGTAGTGCAGAGATGTGATACCTAGCTCGAACATGGACCTGACGTGTTAATTTCCAACATCTCGTATATTGACTGAATTAAACAATTTAAATTGTTATCATAATTAATCATTAAAAGTGTAATACGGGGTGTTCAAAAAGTCTCTCCGCAGTGCCGTATGATTGCTAGCCATGCCTGGCGTATGATTGTTCACCTGGCTGAGTTACTTCCCTTCAAGTGAACTCTGCCAACATTCCACTGTTCGTTTATCTCAAAAATGGTTCAAATGGCTCTGACAAGGGAACCTCCCCATCGCACCCCCCTCAGATTTAGTTATAAGTTGGCACAGTGGATAGGCCTTGAAAAACCGAACACAGATCAATTGAGAAAACAGGAAGAAGTTGTGTGGAACTGTGAAAAAATAAGCAAAATATACAAACTGAGTAGTTCATGGGAAGATAGGCAATATCAAGGACACACAGGAGCGCCGTGGTCTCGTGGTAACGTGAGCAGCTGCGGAACGAAAGGTCCTTGGTTCAAATCTTACATCGAGTAAAACTTTAATTTTTTGTTTTCAGTTTATGTGACAAACTCTTATGTTTCCATCACTTTTTTGGGAGTGATTATCACATCCACAAGAAAACCTAAATCGGGCAAGGTAGAAGAATCTTTTTACCCACTCGCCAAGTGTACAAGTTAGGTGGGTCGACAACATATTCCTGTCATGTGACGCACATGCCGTCACCAGTGTCGTATAGAATATATCAGATGTGTTTTCCTGTGGAGGAATCGGTTGACCTATGACCTTGCGATCAAATGTTTTCGGTTCCGATTGGAGAGGCACGTCCTTTTCGTCTACTAATCGCACGGTTTTGCGATGCGGTCGCAAAACACAGACACTAAACTTATTACAGTGAACAGAGACGTCAATGAACGAAGGGACAGATAATAACCATGCAAAAATAAAGAAAGTAAAATTTTCACTCGCGGGAAGACTTGAACCAAGGACCTCTCTTTCTGCAGCTGCTCACGCTACCACGAGACCACGGCACTGCTGAGCTTACGTCCTCCTTGATGTTGCCTATATGTCGCATGGACTACTCAGTTTGTATAGTTTTGCTTATTTTTTCACAGTTCCACACAACTTCTTTCTGTTTTCTCAATTGATCTGTGTTCAGTTTATCAAGGCCTATCCACTGTGCCAAGTTATAACTAAATCTGAGGGGGGTGCGATGGGGAGGTTCCCTTGTGAGCAGTATGGGACTTAACATCTGGGGTCATCAGTCCCCTAGAACGTAGAACTACTTAAACCTAACTAAGGACAACACACAGATCCATGCCCGATGCAGGATTCGATCCTGCGACCGTAGCGGTCACGCGGTTCCAGACTGAAGCACCTAGAACCGCTCGGCCACACCGGCCGCCTCGTTTATCTCAGCCAGCGTCAGTAGTATCGTTGGTGTGTGTCGTTACGTGTTGGCGTGAACGTTCAAGTTTAGTTCCTTTGTTCGTTTCTTTCGTTTTTGTCACTGTTAAAATACCAACCATTGAAGAACGTATGCTTTTAGTCGAACAAGTGTTCAAAGCTGGCGGTAAATACACAGTTTCAGTTTGTCAAACATTTAATGCAGTTTTCCCGGAGACAACACTCCCACATCGCGATACTATGCGAGATTTGATTAACAAATTTCGAAGTACGGGTTCAGTGACAGATGCACCGAGAAGTGGTCGTACTAGCGTTTTGTTTGAGGATAAACTACTCGATATTTCCGATAAAATGTCCACCAGTCCGAACAAGTCAGTTAGAAAACTCGCCCAGAAAATTGATTTTAGTGTCGGAACGACCCACACAGCTGTAAGCAAAAAATTGTAACTTTTCCCATCCAAAGAGAAAGTCGTGCAAGAATTGAAAAATACAAATCATGGCGAGGGACTGCATTATTGTCAATGGTTCAAAAATTGCGTTCAAGAAAACTAAAGGATATTCTTAATGAAACGTTTTTCACTGATGCGGCGTGGTTTCATTTATCCGGGTGCACGAACTCGCAAAGTTCTCGAATGTGGAGTACTGCAAATTCATTGTGTATTCATGAGGAACCACTTCATTCTGTGAAAATAGGACTTTGAATTGCAGTTTCCTCGAAATGTACGTCGCAGGAGTTCCCATTTGAGTTTCCGAACCATGCCCGTAACGCATGTTGATAGAACCTTGAGGTAACACATCTAGCACCTAGCCTCTGAATTGCTTCTATGTTTTTCCTTTGTCCGATCTGGTACGGATCCCGTACAGTACTCCAGAATAGGTGGCGCTAGCGTGCTATATGCTGTCTTCTTTAAAGATGAATCACACTTTCCTAGAATTCTCCCGATAAACTTGGTCACAGTCGCCACATGCTTGTTCCATTTCGTATCGCTGGTACACCTCGAGAGAACTGACACCATGAATCCTGCAGGGCTGTCCATAACTCCGTAAGAACACGAGAGGGTGGAAATCTCTTCCGAAAAGCGCGTCGCAAGGCATCCCTCATACGCTCAATAATGTTCATATCTCGGGCGTTTGGTGGTCAGCGGTAGTGTTTAAACTCAGACGAGTGTCCCTAAAGCCACTCTGAAGCAATTATGGACGCGTGGGGTGTCGCATTGTGATGCTGGAAATGCCCACGTCCGTCTGAATACACAATGGGCATGAATGGGTTGGGTTGTTTTGGGGAAGGAGACCAGACAGCGAGGTCATCTGTCTCATCGGATTAGGAAAGGATGGGGAAGGAAGTCGGCCGTGCCCTTTCAAAGGAACCATCCCGGCATTTGCCTGGAGCGATTTAGGGAAATAACGGAAAACCTAAATCAGGATGGCCGGACGCGGGATTGAACCGTCGTCCTCCCGAATGCGAAATGGGCATGAATGGATGCAGGTGTCAGACACGATCCTTACGTATGTGTCACCTGTCAGATTCGTATCTAGACGTATCAGAGGTCCCATATCACTCCAACTGCACACGCCCCACACCATTATAGGGCGTCCACCACCTTGAACAGTCCCCTGCTGACAAGCAGGGTCCATAGATTCACGAGGTTGTCTCCATACCCGTACATGTCCACCCGCTCGGTAAAATTTGAAACGTGATTGGTCCTACCAGGTAACATGTTGCCAGTCATCAATGTCAGTGTTGACGGGCCCAGGTGAGAAGTAGCTTCGTGTCGTGCAGTCATCAAGGGTACACGAGTGGGCCTTCGGCTCCGAAAGCCCATATCGATGATGTTTCGTTGAATGGTTCGCACGCTGACACTTGTTGATGGCCGAGCACTGAAATCTGTAGCAATTTGCGGAAGGGTTGCACTTCTGTCACGCTGAACGATTCTCTTCAGTCGTCGTTGGTCTCGTTCTTGCAGGACCTTTTTCCGGCAGCGGCGGTATAGTAGATTTTATGTTTTACCGGATTGCTGATATTCGCGGTACAATCGTGAAATGGTCGTACGGTGAAACCGCACTTCATCGCTACCTCGGAGATGCTGTGTCCCATCGCTCGTGCGCCGACTGTAACGCCACGTTCAAACTTAAATCTTGATAACGTGCCATTGTAGCCGCAGTAACCGATCTAAGTGGTGCTACTCCACGATAACCCCCATCCACACTCTCCTAGACTGACAAAAAACGCTATACAGGCCTGCGGTTGATAAAGTCATTCCGACCCGCCTTATTTACATCTACATAAATGCTCCGCATTTCAGAACACAGCGCGTTCTGGTGGCTACAAAACACTCGTTCGACCTGTACTTGAGTATTGCTCATCAGTGTGGGATCCGTACCAGGTCGGGTTGACGGCAGAGATAGAGAAGATCCAAAGAAGAACGGCGCGTTTCGACACAGGGTTATTTGGTAAGCGTGATAGCGTTGCGGAGATGTTTAGCAAACTCAAGTGGCAGGCGCTCTGCATCGCGGTGTAGCTTGCTGTCCAGGTTTCGAGAGGGTGCGTTTCTGGAAGTATCGAACATATCGCTTCCCCCTGCTTGCACCTCCCGAGGAGATCACGAATGTAAAATTAGAGAGATTCGAGCGCGCACGGAGGCTTTCCGGCAGTCGTTCTTACCGCGAACCATACGCGACTGGAACAGGAAAGGGGGGGGGGTAATGACAGTGGCAAGTAAAGTGCCCTCCTCCACACACCACTGGGTGGCTTGCGGAGTATACGAGGTGCATTCAAGTTCTAAGGCCTCCGATTTTTTTTCTCCGGACTGGAAAGAGATAGGAACATGCGCATTGTTTTAAAATGAGGCCGTGTTCATTGTCAATATGTCCCAGAGATGGCAGCACCGTACGGCAGATGGAATTTTACCGCCAGCGGCGAGAATGAGCACTGTTTTAAATACTTAAAATGGCGACGTTTTCCTTACTTGAACAGCGTGCAATCATTCGTTTCTGAATTTGCGTGGTGTGAAACCAACTGAAATTCATCGACAGTCGAAGGAGACATGTGGTGATGGAGTTATGGATGTGTCGAAAGTGCATTCGTGGGTGCGACAGTTTAATGAAGGCAGAACATCGTGTGACAACAAACCGAAACAACCTCGGGCTCGCACGAGCCGGTCTGACGACACGATCGAGAAAGTGGAGAGAATTGTTTTGGGGGATCGCCGAATGACTGTTGAACAGATCGCCTCCAGAGTTGGCATTTCTGTGGGTTCTGTGCACACAATCCTGCATGACAGATCTGAAAATGCGAAAAGTGTCATCCAGGTGGGTGCCACGAATGCTGACGGACGACCACATGGCTGCCCGTGTGGCATGTTACGAAGCAATGTTGACGTGCAATGACAGTATGAATGGGACTTTCTTTTCGTCGGTTGTGACAAGGCATGAGACGTCGATGCGATTTTTCAATCCAGAAACAAAGCGCCAGTCAGCTCAATGGAAGCGCACAGATTCACCGCCACCAAACAAATTTCGGGTAACCACCAGTGCTGAAAAGTGATGGTGTCCATGTTCTGGGACAGCGAGGGCGTAATCCTTACCCATTGCGTTCCAAAGGGCACTACGGTAACAGGTGCATCCTACGGTAACGTTTTGAAGAACAAATTCCTTCCTGCACTGCAACAAAAACGTCCGGGAAGGGCTGCGGGTGTGCTGTTTCACCAAGACAACGCAGCCGCACATCGAGCTATCGTTACGCAACAGTTTCTTCGTGATAACAACTTTGAAGTGATTCCTCATGCTCCCTACTCATCTAACCTGGCTCCTAGTGACTTTTGGCTTTTTCAACAATGACAGACACTCTCCGTGGCCGCACATTCACCAGCTGTGCTGCTATTGCCTCAGCGATTTTCCAGTGGTCAAAACAGACTCCTAAAGAAGCCTTCGCCGCTGCCATGGAATCATGGCGTAAGCGTTGTGGAAAATGTGTACGTCTCCAGGGCGATTACGTCGAGAAGTAACGCCAGTTTCATTGAGTTCGGGTGAGTAGTTAATTAGAAAAAAAATTGGAGGCCTTAGAACTTGAATGCACCTCGTACCTCTCGAGGAGATCACGAATGTAAAATTATAGAGATTCGAGCACGCACGGAGGCTCTCCGGCAGTCGTTTTCCCGCGGGCGACTGGAACAGGAAAGAGAGGTAATGACAGTGACACGTAAAGTGCCCTCCGCCACACACCGTTGGGTGGCTTGCGGAGTATAAATGTAGATGTAGAAGTGTGCCAGACACTTGTGTTACATAGGCCCCCGACACCAGCGCCGTATTCTGCCTGTTTACATATCTCGTATTTGAATACGCTTGCCTATACCAGCTTCTATGGCGCTTCTGTGCATTTACTGATGACTGAAGTTGTGGAAAAACGCTGCGAACTTACGCAGCAACCCGAGCTAGAAAACGACGCGATGCAGCAAATCTTCGAAGTCGAGAGGCGAGAAGTGAATTAAACGGGCGCTGTTAAGCTTCACTGGGCGCGCCCTTACGGCGTGGCCTGGCCCTTTCCGCGGGCCCTCATGGTCCACTCGACGGCAGGTATCGGCGAGGCTCGACACCCCGTGGCGGGTCCATCCAGATGCGGCCGGAAGACACGGAGTGCCGGAACAGCGCGTGCGCTTCGCGGACGGCGCGCAGATTACGGAAGTGGAGCACCGGAAGTGGATGGGCCGCCGAGTCGCGCCTTTTACGGTTACTGCTGTGACAGGCCGCAGCTGGCCGCGTCTTCCGTATTGTGGCCGGCTCGGGTGTCAACATTCTGGACCAGCAACGGGATGAGACGTACTATAGGACTCGCCTTCGGGAGGACGCCCATCTAGACTTAAAGTTTTCCGTGTTTAGAACTTAGGCCTTGGCTGTGAAACAGTCTTTTTTTTTTATTTTCCTACTGAGCAACTAGGATCTACATCTACATCTACATACGAGGTGTGGCTAGAAAAAAACCGGACTAGTACTGGTGAAACAATAAAACGAATGCAATAAGGCTGAAAGTCGCGTGGCCTGTCACGTGACTCTCGCTCCGCCTACTGCTCGAGTTTCATCTGCCTCCTGCACTCAGTCTGCCCGTGGCGTCTGTTTTAAGTAGTTGACGTTTTGTCTGTGCGTCGGAAAATGTTGAGTGTACAGAAAGAACAGCGTGTTAGCATCAAATTTTGTTTCAAACTAGGAAAATCTGCAAGTGAAACGTTTGTAATGTTACAACAAGTGTACGGCGATGATTGTTTATCGCGAACACAAGTGTTTGAGTGGTTTAAACGATTTAAAGATGGCCGCGAAGACACCAGTGATGACATTCGCACTGGCAGACCATTGTCAGCAAAAACTGATGCAAACATTGAAAAAATCGGTAAACTTGTTCGACAAGATCGCCGTTTAACAATCAGAGCAGTGTCTAACAGGAGTTGACAAGGAAAGTGTTAGGCAGATTCTTCATGAAAGTTTCAACATGAACAAAGTGTGTTAAAAAATGGTTCCAAAGTGTCTCACAATT
Source organism: Schistocerca nitens (assembly GCF_023898315.1). Taxonomy (NCBI): domain Eukaryota; kingdom Metazoa; phylum Arthropoda; class Insecta; order Orthoptera; family Acrididae; genus Schistocerca; species Schistocerca nitens. The sequence goes on from NC_064625.1 coordinate 145,084,169, forward strand.
GAACAGAAGGAACGCCGAAGAATGATTTGTTCTGACATCCTGGAAAACATTGAAAGTGATCCCACCTTCTTACAAAATGGTATTACTTGCGATGAATCGTGGTTTTTTACTTACGATCCCGAAACTAAACGCCAATCGATGCATTGGAAAACTCCTGGTTCTCCACGACAAAAAAAAGCACGAATGTAAAAATCGAAATTCAAGGCAATGATGATTGTTTTTTTTTTTTTTGACATCAAAGGGATTGTGCACATATATTGGGTACCAGAGGGACAAACAGTGAATCAGCATTACTACATTAGCGTCCTGGCTACCCTACGTGAGCGAGTACGGAGAAAACGGAACGATTTGTGGAGAAAAAAGTCATGGATCCTTCACCAAGACAATGCCCCAGCTCACAGTGCGTTGTCAGTGAAGACGTTTTTGCCAAAACACAACATTCCCATCTTAGATCATCCACCCTACTCACCTGATTTGGCCCCCTGTGACTTTTTTCTTTTCCCTAAAGTCAAGTCAGCTTTGAAAGGAACTAGATTTGAGACTGTTGAAGAAGTAAAAGAAAAAGCGACGGAAGTAATGTATGGACTTACCGAAAATGATCTGCAGCATTGCTATGAACAGTGGAAAATTCGTATGGAGCGGTGTAGAGACCGAGGAGGAGAGTACATTGAAGGAGATAACATGAAATTGTAAATAATTGTAAATAAATGTTTTTTCCAGCATCAGTCCGGTTTTTTTCTGGCCGCACCTCGTACATACTCCGCAACCCACTATACGGTGCGTGGTGGAGGGTACCTCGTACCACAACTAGCATCTTCTCTTGAAAGTCTCTTCGCGTTTGCTGCCGGATCCTAAAATCAACTTGACTCGATATTTCGGCGATCCAACTGGTCGCCATCTTCAGGAAAATGCTGCTTCTGCTGATGAGTCCCGCTGAGAACTGACGCCAGGCTGCAAATCGACGTCCTATATAGGCCACCGTTCAGTACACGGCGCATGCGCCGCCCATCACGGTTGCTGCCCTCCAAGACAGGGAAGTGGCGCCGCCCTTGGTGGAATACTGCTGGCGACGATATATCGCACTCAGGGCCTCACCGAAGAAAGTTCAGTTTTAATGCGAGACAAATACAGGATTCCACGTCTTGCTAAGAGGAAACCCATTGTCTCTGCTGATTAAATTATCCGCCAACCTAATTTCAGTCGCCTCTTTATAGACACTGTTCCAAAAACCGGAAATGTTGGCAACCACAACAGTTTGTGTCCCTCGTTTACCGCCGATTTTCCGGCTGTTGTAGCCTCGTATGACGGCGGTGTTCCACACACCTGTCATGCACTGTGCGAATAGAACGGCCAACGTAAGCTTTCCCGCATTGAGACGGAATTTTGTACACCCCGGGTTTCTTAAACCCCAAATAATCTTTCACAGAGCCGAGCAGAGCCCTAATCCTAGAAGGTGGACGGAACACACTCTTAATGTTAAAATTCCTTAAAATTCGTCCAATCTTAAACGATAAGCCTCCAGCATAAGGAAGAAAGGCCATAGATCTATGTTCCTCTTCGTACACCTCCTGAGATGGTCCAAACTCCATAGCCCGACGAATCTGCTTGTCGGTGTATCCCTTAAAAACAGTCATCAAATGCTCAAGTTCTTGGGTTAAGCTGTCTGCGTCGGAAATGGCATATGCTCTCCGTACCAAAGTCCTAAGGAAAAATGGCTCTGAGCACTATGGGACTCAACATCTTAGGTCATAAGTCCCCTAGAACTTAGAACTACTTAAACCTAACTAACCTAAGGACATCACACACACCAATGCCCGAGGCAGGATTCGAACCTGCGACCGTAGCAGTCCCGCGGTTCCGGACTGCAGCGCCAGAACCGCTAGACCACCGCGGCCGGCAAAGTCCTAAGGACGCCACTACGCTGGTGTGGTGGATGTCAACTCTTAGGATGCACATACCAATCTGTGTGTGTCGGCTTTCGGTGAACACTGTGTCCCAAAGTTCCATCTGGTTTTTTATAAACTAATACGTCTAAAAATGGAAGCATCCCATCATTTTCAACCTCCATAGTAAATTTGATACGGGGATCAAGACAGTTGAAGTGGTCCAAAAATCTGTTAAGAGCATCACGTCCATGCGGCCAGACGAAGAAGTTATCGTCAACGTATCTCTCTCTGTTCCACTCCCAAACAGAACGACGGAAAAATGACTACCTATATGCCTCTGTACGAGCCCTAATCTCTCTTATCTTCTCTTTGTGGTCTTTCCGTGAAATGCAAGTTGGCGGCAGTAAAATTGTACTGCAGTCAGCCTCAAATGCTGGTTCTCTAAATTTCCTCAGTAGCGATTCACGAAAAGAACGCCTCCTTTCCTCTAGAGATTCCCACCCGAGTTCCTGAAGCATTTCCGTAACACTCGCGTGATGATCAAACCTTCCAGTATCAAATCTAGCAGCCCGCCTCTGAATTGCTTCTATGTCCTCCCTCAATCCGACCTGATAGGGATCCTAAACGCTCTAGCAGTACTGAAGAATAGATCGTATTAGTGTTTTATAACCGGTCTCCTTTACAGATGAACCACATCTTCCCAAAATTCTACCAATGAACCGAAGAAGACTATCCGCCTTCCCCACAACTGCCATTACATGCTTGTCCCACTTCATATCGCTCTGCAATGTTACACTCTAATATTTAATCGACGTGACTGTGTCAAGCGCTACACTACTAATGGAGTATTCAAACATTACGGGATTCTTTTTCCTATTCGTCTACATTAATTTAAATTTACCTATATTTAGAGTTAGCTGCCATTCTTTACTCCAATCACAAATCCTGTCCAAGTCATCTTGTATCCTCGTACAATCACTCAACGACGACACCTTCCCGTACACCACAGCATCATCAGAAAAAAGCAGCACATTGCTATCCACCCTATCCAAAAGATCATTCATGTAGATAGAAAACAACAGCGGACCTACCACACTTCCCTGGGGCACTCCAGATGATACCCTCACCTCCGATGAACACTCACTATCGAGGACAACGTACTGGGTTCTATTACTTAAAAGAAGTATCACGAAACGGCTTCAATTCCTCTTCTTCCCTTGTTGGTTTCTATATTACTACCATTCCATCTTCCCCCCACTTTGTCTTTTTCTGTCTCCGGTCCACGTTGATACAGATTTCTTATTTCTTCTGAGTTGAAAGGCAAGTTAATATTTTAGTCTTGAAGAGATTTCTGGCTGTTATTTCCGAGTCTTTGACTTTGTTTCTTCCTAAACATTTCCTTATTTCTGTAATCCATGTAACTGTCGACTTCTTCTTCTACAAATACAGGAATGTTACAAGAGTCGTGTTCTAGGCGTTTCAGTCTGGAACCGCGCGACCGCTGCGGTCGCAGGTTCGAATCCTGCCTCGGGCAGGGATGTGTGTGATGTCCTTAGGTTAGTTAGGTTTAAGTAGTTCCAAGTTCTAGGGGACTGATGACCTCAGATGTTGAGTCCCATAGTGCTCAGAGCCATTTGAATTTTTTTTTTTTTTTTTTGTGCGATTCCGCATTAGGAGTTACGACTCATTCTCCAGACATATCTAGTTTGTATTGCACCTATTATTTATCTAACTACACGTCTTTCATATACCTCTATTCTGCCCAGCTTATAGTTTCCTGTTATGCTCTGTCAAGCATAGAAACTTTCTGGTTGTACCAATGTGGTATAGTGTTTTACTTTCGTTTTTCTAGACATGCATATCATACTGTACATATTGTTTTTCAGACTGTCTGCTCTCTTCATTTTATTAACTCCTACATCTGCTGCAGTTTTTCTAGTCCATTCTGTTGTATATTTTCTCAGAGACATTCTAATTTACTTACTCGCTCTATTCTACCTATCTGTTTTTCTGTGAATTTTAGTGGAATTTATGTTTGTCGTGAATTTTGTTTCTTTTTTTTTTCAGCTGAAATTTTGAAGCTAGATGTACAGGGCTATTACAAATGATTGAAGCGATTTCATAAATTCACTGTAGCTCCATTCATTGACATATGGTCACGACACACTACAGATACGTAGAAAAACTCATAAAGTTTTGTTCGGCTGAAGCCGCACTTCAGGTTTCTGCCGCCAGAGCGCTCGAGAGCGCAGTGAGACAAAATGACGACAGGAGCCGAGAAAGCGTATGTCGTGCTTCAAATGCACTCACATCACTAACTCCATTCAGCGATGGTATGCGCAGTTTAAAGCTTCTGGATGCCTCTGTAAGGGGAAATCAACGGGTCGGCCTGCAGTGAGCGAAGAAACGGTTGAACCCGTGCGGGCAAGTTTCACGCGTAGCCTGCGGAAGTCGACGAATAAAGCAAGCAGGGAGCTAAACGTAACACAGCCGACGGTTTGGAAAATCTTACGGAAAAGGCTAAAGCAGAAGCCTTACCGTTTAAAATTGCTACAAGCCCTGACACCCGATGACGAAGTCAAACGCTTTGAATTTTCGGCGCGGTTGCAACAGCTCATGGAAGAGGATGCGTTCAGTGCGAAACTTGTTTTCAGTGATGAAGCAACATTTTTTCTTAATGGTGAAGTGAACAGACACAATGTGCGAACCTGGGCGGTAGAGAATCCTCACGCATTCGTGCAGCACAACGTATTCTTTCCACGTATCTGCTCTCTCCTCTGCATTTAACAGTGGAATTCCCGTTGCACTCTTAATGTTACCACCGTTGCTTTTAATGTGACCAAAGGTTGTTTTGACTTTCCTGTATGCTGAGTCTGTCCTTCCGACAATCATATCTTTTTCGATGTCTTCACATTTTTCATGCAGCCATTTCGTCTTAGCTTCCCTGCACTTCCTATTTATTTCATTCCTCAGCGACTTTTATTTCTGTATTCCTGATTTTCCCGGAACATGTTTGTACTTCCTCCTTTCATCAATCAACTAAAGTATTTCTTCTGTTACCCATGGTTTCTTGGCAGCTACCTTCTTTGTACCTATGTTTTCCTTCCCAACTTCTGTGATGGCCCTTTTTAGAGATGTCCATTCCTCTTCAACTGTACTGCCTACTGCGCTATTCGTTATTGCTGTATCTATAGCGTTAGGGAACTTCAAACGTATCTCGTCATTCCTTAGTACTTCCGTATCCCACTTCTTTGCGCATTGGTTCTTCCTGACTAATGCCTTGAACTTCAGCCTACTCTTTATCATTACTATATTGTGATCTGAGTCTATATCTGCTCCTGGGTACGCCTTACAATCCAGTGTCTGATTTCGGAATCTCTGTCTGACCATGATGTAATCTAATTCAAATCTTCCCATATCTCCCGGCCTTTTGCAAGTATACCTCCTCCTCTTGTGATTCTTGAACAGGGTATTCGCTATTACTAGCTGAAACTTGTTACAGAACTCAATTAGTCTTTCTCCTCGATCATTCCTCGTCCTGAACCCATATTCTCCTGTAACCTTTTCTTCTACTCCTTCCCCTACAACTGCATTCCAGTCGCCCATGACTATTAGATTTTCGTCCCCCTTTACATACTGCATTACCCTTTCAATATCCTCATACACTTTCTCTATCTGTTCATCTTCAGGTTGCGACGTCGGCATGTATACCTGAACTATCGTTGTCGGTGTTGGTCTGCTGTCGATTCTGATTAGAACAACCCGGTCTCTGAACTGATCACAGTAACACACCCTCTGCCCTACCTTCGTATTCATAACGAATCCTACACCTGTTATACCATTTTCTGCTGCTGTTGATAATACCCGATACTCATCTGACCAGAAATCTTTGTCTTCTTTCCACTTCACTTCACTGACCGCTACTATATCTAGATTGAGGCTTTGCATTTCGCTTTTCAGATTTTCTAGTTTCCCTACCACGTTCAAGCTTCTGAGATTCCACTCCCCGACTCGTAGAACGTTATCCTTTCGTTGATTATTCAATCTTTTTCTCATGGTAACCTCCCCCTTGGCAGCCCCCTCCCGGAGATCCGAATGGGGGACTATTCCGGAATCTTTTGCCAATGGAGAGATCATCATGACACTTCTTCAATTACAGGCTACATGTCCTGTGGATACACGTTACGTGTCTTTAATGCAGTGGTTTCCATTGCCTTCTGCATCCTCATGTCGTTGATCATTGCTGATTCTTCCGCCTTTAGGGGCAATTTCCCACGTCTAGGACAAGAGTGTGCCCTGAACCTCTATCCGCTCCTCCGCCCTCTTTGACAGAATGAGGCTGACTTCTTATGCCGGAAGTCTTCGGCTGCCAATGCTGATTATTTATCAAAATTTAGGCAGTGGCGGGGATCGAACCCGGGACCGAAGACGTTTTGATTATGAATCAAAGACGCTACCCCTAGACCACGGGCACTATTACTGAAGGCAATCTGCCCGCTGTTAAGAGCAATTTTGTTACGCGTGTAACCAAGTGCATTGAAGTTGAAGGACATCATTTGGAGCATTTATTACATTAATGAGGTTGTTACGGTTCTCACGCAGTAACAGCATGCGTTCCCATAATTTATGATCGGATCACAAAAGTAAATGTATCACATTGGAACATCATGTCCAAACGTAACTACTTTTTGTGTTTTAATTTGAAAAAACAAATTGTTACCAACTATTCATTTAAATGGGAGAGGCATATTTTAAGTGTTGGAATATTACAGCGCCATCCATCACACAGCGAAACAAATGTTCCAAATCAAACTTTCATACTTATTATGTACTATTCGAATATGTAATAAAACTGAAGGTGCCTATTTTTAAAAAAATGCAGTTTCTATCAATTTGAGCTATGGCAGTGCCATCTAGTGGGCCAACCATAGCGCCATCTGCATCCCCCCCCCCCCCGCTCCTCACACCCAAACAGATTTGTTTACCTTATTTTTTCGTTTGATGCTTTCAGGGTCCGGTCACTAACAATGGACCACCCTGTATTACCTGCTTATCTCATTTCCATGGACGGCAACGAATCTGTTGAACACCTGTTATGCCAGCCAATCTGAAGATAAACAAGGCAAAAAGCTTTACCGGCAGAACATAAAATAATAAATGCTGTTTTTCAGTCAAGACATTATCTCTTCAAGATATTTTCGGCATTTTTCAAGGAATATACACTGCGTGGTGAAACGTCGAAACACACCGGAGGAGGAAACGAAATGAATCTTTCCAATTTGACGCGGTATGTAAGGTTATTTAAAATTAAAATTAAATTACTACGCTTATCTGCATACAGGCGTTGATATACGTCAACGGGGTCAGGTGAAAATGTTTCCCGACCGACACTCGAACCCGGGATTTCCTGCTTACATGGGAGACGCTCTATCCATGAGTCCTCGTAACAGTGTTACGTTGCATCCCGTCTGGCCTGGATGCATGCGTGATTCGGCTGCGAAGCATGTCGCAAAACCGTCGTATCCTTCCCAGAGTCAAGCTGGTCCAGGACTCTTGGAACTGGCCCTTCATGTCCTGGATACTGGCGCCGGGACGGGCTGATGTCCTAGTTCGTCCCACACACGTTCTATTCTGGAGAGAACTGGGGATCTATTATGGCCGCCAGTAGCAATATTAGTCTCAGTTGTCTCATAGCGCACGAGACTGCTCAGCGTTTAGTTTGCGTTCGGTCACTGCTACCGTCCCGTGCCCAATTTTTGTATCGGTCTCGCGTTCGGTTTGAAGAAACCATGCCAACGCGTTTGGCAGCACCATCTCTAGTGCAACGGCCTGACTGCGTAACTTCAACGCTAATGAACTCAGAAACGACGTAATGTAACGAATTTTTTCGTAAACAACTATTTCTCAGCAGAATCTACCCTGCAACACCGTTACAAGGTTTTCAAATGGTTCAAATGCCTCTGAGCACTATGGGACTTAACATCTGAGGTCATCAGTCCCCTAGAACTTAGGGCTTAACAACCGGCCGGTTTTGAGCGCGAGTACTCGCGTCTGCTCAGGCACGTGCTCGCGAGCAGCTGCAAGGTCGTGGAGTAGGGAGGGAGGGGAAATGCGCGCGCACGTTTGAATAGAGCCGCAGCGTGCCTATTGAATTCGCGCCGACTGTTAACGTTTAAAGTACTACGATCAGCTCTTAACAGTCACTTCGCTGGTTAAGAATCATGTGAAGTCGCTGTTGTGTAACCCCAACCATGCTTTCGCAGTTCAACCCCCATTGGGGGGAATTGTATCTGTTTACAGAAAAAGATGGTGTTGCAAAATGTTTAGTATGTCACAAAACGCTGAATTCTTTTACGAAATTTAATTTGCAGCGACATTATACGTCGTGCCACGCGAAAGAGTACGGAAGTGGAAAATGTGATTGACCAGATCGTGCACAGGAAGTTATTAAACTTAAAAGGAAGCTATCCGAAGAAGATCTGGACGACGAAGAAAAATCAACTGAGGCAGCTCTCAGAGTGGGTTACAAAATTGCTTTGCTTTTAGCAAAATCCCTGCGCCCCTTCACTGATGGCGATTTAATAAAGGAATGTTTGGTAGTTGCAGCGGAACATTTGTGTCCATCTCAAGTTGAACAGTTTCGGATTGTGCCATTATCTAACATGACCATTATGCGTCGCATACAGGACATGGCAGACGACGTCCAGAGCCAGCTTGCAAATATCTGTAAAGATTTTATGGCGTATTCTCTAGCTCTGGACGAAAGTGTTGATATCACTGGAACAGCGCAGCTTGCCATATTTATTAGAATTGTTAATAGAGATCTTCAGGTGAGGGAGGAGCTCTTCGATGTAGTAGCCATGAAGAACACTACAACCGGAGGTGATATTTTAAGTAGTGTTGAAGAAAGTGTTGAAAATATAGGATTGTCGTGGAATTCTTTAGTTTCAGTGTCTACAGATGGTAGAGGCATACACTAAGCTAATAAAATTATGTGGCAGGTGTATATTCTCCTTTATTTGTTTCATTTGTCGCAGTAATAATTCGTGAGTGATATCCCTGCAGGTGGCCGCGGATTTACATTGACTGGCTGCAGCTGTTGTGTACCCCACGTGACTCTCCCCACTCTCCGCTCTGGTCCGGTAGTGGGGGTAGCGTGCTCGCGCTGCTCCGTGCTCGCGCCTTGCTGCTCACAGTTGTGAAGCCCTAACTTAGAACTACTTAAACCCAACTAACCTAAGGACATCACACACATCCATGCCCGAGGCAGGATTGGACCCTGCGACCGTAGCAGTCACACGGTTCCGGACTGCAGCGCCTAGGACCGCTCGGCCACACCGGCCATCTACAAGGTTTTCTGGCAGCGTCTGACCACCCTGTATAAGCGAATAACACGGTTAATCCTTTGCAGGTGGACTATCTAACGGGTTCCAGGGGCAAAAAAAATTTGATTTTCAGTATTTAATATCATTTCCAGAATGAGATTCTCACTCTGCAGCGGAGTGTGCGCTGATATGAAACTTCCTGGCAGATTAAAACTGTGTGCTGGACCGGACTCGGTTTCTTGGAACCGAACACGAGAGCGATACAAAAGGTCCCGAATTCGAGTTTCGGTCCAGCACACAGTTTTAATCTGCCACGAAGTTTCATTTAATATCATTATTGACCGAATTTAACATGCTGTCCTAGTCTACTAAAAATGGTTCAAAAGGCTCTGAGCACTATGGGATCTGAGGTCATTAGTCCCCTAGAACAGAACTACTTAAACCTAACTAACCTAAGGACAGCACATACATCCATGCCCGGGGCAGGCTTCGAACCTGCGACCGTAGGGGTCGCGCGGATCCAGACTGTAGCGCCTAGAACCGCTCGGCCACCTCGGCTGGCCCCTAGTCTACTGTTTGAAATGAAATGTCATGTGGCTAGGTCCTCCCGTCGGGTAGACCGGTTGCCTGGTGCAGGTCTTTAGAATTGACGACACTTCGGCGACTTGCGTGTCAATGGGGATGAGATGATAATGAAGACAACACAAGACAAAGTCCCTGAGCGGAGAAAATCTCCGATCTAGGCGGGAATCGAACCCGGGCCCCTTTGTATGGCAGTCCGTTGTCTACTCATTAGGAGGTATAACATTACGTTGAATGTTGAACACAGTAAGACAAACATTACAGTCAGAAACTGTGTGTCTGCCTGTCATGTATGGCAGCCTATAAACAAAGGGCAGGTAAATAAACAGTTTATCACATTTCTGATTCTATTGGAGCTAGAGTGTTATGAATCCCACGGATTTGACAGTAGCGAGACCTGCTGTTTCTATGGCATTTTTGAATGAAATCGATCCAGGAGTTTGAGAGGAAATACTCAACATACACACATACATTTTGCTTTATATTTGTGACAGTGTTGGGAGTGTATAACAAATGTTTGGCTACACATTTTTTTTCGTCTTTTATAACGCTCCTCCATAAATTAGAGTCACACAATTGGGACTGTAGCAAATAATTATTTTCACACAGATGAACTTCGCGCCCTTTTGTACCTGTTCCTGTATCTCTCGAAGGAATCACTCGAGCGCCACATAGCACTTGCTGACACACACACACACACACACACACACACACACACACAGGCGCCTCTCGCTCGGGGCAGAACAATAGCCAGGCAGAGAAGTGTAAAGTTATACACGGAGCGAGCGAGCGAGGTGTTTGCGCTGGCTTGAGGGGTATTTTGTTTCTATTATGTTGGCTGCCTTGCCGGCGCGCGCCCTGCGCCCTCCCCCCTCCTCCTACACCTTAGCACCTCTCTACTCTCGCTCCCTCGCACGCAGCAAGCCGGCAGTGAGAGAGACAGACGGATACACACAGAGAAGCCAGATTCTATCGGGTCGCCCCACAATTCTTCGCGGAGGGAAGACCGCGCGCGCCTCTTTTCTCTCTCCGCCGGCCGGGACTTCCCCCGACTCCTCGCGCGGTAGTTCATTAGCCGCCGCCAGAGGCGCTGCGAGGGCTCCGCGCCGTTTTACGTGAAAGCGCGCGGCGCGAGGCAGAACGCAGCGGCGTACGGTTACTGGTCCAAAAACAAAACGGAAGGCAGCGTCTCAAGAAGTCCTATTTCCTTTACGGGGAAAACTCTTCCGCCCTACTACTCGCTCGCTACGCTTCTCCTCCGACAATGGGAGCTTAGTTAATTTAGGCGGAGAAGGCGCCACTGGTGTAAATATATACCTCCGCTCCCGGCGCTGGAGTTAATTGAAACTTCGCCCTCCTGTCGCGGCGAGTGGGGCTGGCGCGAAAGGTTCGCCTGTCATCCCACTGCGCGGCTATTCCCTGCAGACTCACCTCTGCGCTCCAGTACACCTCTCTCCACTGTCGATCCCTCACAGAATAAAGACAATCCTGCGAATAGCAGCATTGCTGAACTCGTTAAACCTCCAAGGCCGCCCCCGCACCAGCTGCGAAATCTGACGTGCGCATCCAGAGGGACGAGTTGTGGAATTTTACGCTCCGATGGGGAAACATCAAACTTTCATTTCGTCCGTGCCTTGGAGTTCCCGTGACGCCTGGCGAAACCATTCTGTCATACGGTCTGAATCCACACTCTCTTGGGGCTCCGTACAAAGTACGAGAAGCATGGAAATCTTTGCTAAAGTGGTCACTCTAAGGGAAACAGAATTTTCAAACCATAGTTATTGATAGAAGCTTGCCAGTTTGTAATATTTCTGGCTTAGTCAGCTATCATATTAGGCTCCAAGAAGCTGTTCCCAGAGCTTTGCAAAAACAGACTTAATGTCTCATGGGATAACAGCAATCAGTGATTTTATAATGTTACTTATAATCCGTCTTGATTGCAAATTTTTTTATTCATATGACGCAGCATGTGAAATTTGCTGGATTTGGACGGGTTACTCCTGTAACTGAAATATCAGATCTGAAGATGGTTCTGAATGAACCGAAACCGCTCATATGAATAAAAAAATCTGCAATCAAGACGGATTATAAGTAACATTATGTTCCCAGAGCAGTGGAGATGCAAGAAGTACCGGGTGATCAAAAAGTCAGAATCAGTTTGAAAAATGAATAAATCACGGAATAATGTAAATAGAGAGGTACAAATTGACACACATGCTTGGAATGACATGGGGTTTTATTAGAACCAAAAAAATACAAACATTCCAAAAATGTCCGACAGATGGCGCTTCATCTGATCATAATAGCAATAATTAGCATTACAAAGTAAGACAAAGCAAAGATGATGTTCTTTACAGGAAATGCTCAATATGTCCACCATCATTCCGCAACAATAGCTGTTGTGAACAGCACTGTAAAGCATGTCCGGAGTTATGGTGAGGCATTGGCGTCGGATGTTGTGTCTCAGCATCCCTAGAGATGTCGGTCGATCACGATACACTTACGACTTAAGGGAACCCCAAAGCCAATAATCGCACAGACGGAGGTCTGGGGACCTGGGAGGCCAAGCATGACGAAAGTGGCGGCTGAGCACACGATCACCACCAAACGACGCGCGCAAGAGATCTTTGACGCGTCTAGCAATATGGGGTGATTTTTTTTTTTGCTTCTAATAAAACCCCATGTCATTCCAAGCACGTTTGTCAATTTTTACCTCTCTATCTACATTATCCCGTGGTTTATTAAGTTTTCAAATTTAGACTGACTTTTTGATAACCCGGTATATAGATGACGAAATGTGGTGTGAGGTACCTGTGACAGATGTTAGATTCGGTACCATTCCCGTGAGGAAGACCGCCTGCATAATGCTACTGCTCTGTGATTGGCTGCTGTGTTCGGAGCAAGGGCGCCAAAACGTTAAGGTATCATTATTATTAGTTAAACGACTCATTGGAATGACTTAACTTTTTAATATAAATATCTCTCAACAGCTGACTATCAATCAGCCATTTCAGAATTATTAAAAACAATTTACATCAAAAACAAAAGACTGACGAAGCACTTCGGAAGCGTTCGGGTCACGCCTTTTCTGGTATGGCGCGCGAAGTGTTTCGGGCTGTTCGTCACTCTGGATTAGGCAGTCGAGAAGAACAGACATGTTGTCTGCGGCAGGATGTGTTTGCCAGTATTCAGTATCAAAAGATTCACTCCGGTAGTTATGAGGCAGAGACACGTGCCACAAATAGTGTGAACATACACTTTCGTAAACAATGTGTTTGATCATGTACTTTGCTGTATCAGAAGGTATTGTATTAAGATCATGTTGTCTTCTCGTGTGGTTATATTAAAATACGCGAGTGGCTCAAATGGTTCAAATGGCTATGAACACTATGGGACTTAACATCTATGGTCTGTGTCCCGAGTTCGAGTCTCGGTCGGGCACACAGTTTTAATTTGCCAGGAAGTTTCATATCAGCGCACACTCCGCTGCAGAGTGAAAATCTCATTCTGGAAACATCCCCTATAACTACTTAAACCTAACTAACCTTAGGACATCACACAACACCCAGTCATCACGAGGCAGAGAAAACCCCTGACCCCGCCGGGAATCGAACTCGGGAACCCGCGCGCGGGAAGCGAGAAGCGAGAATACGCGAGTGGCATACCAAAATAAGTGATACATTATTTCAGAAGAGAACCTCGCTAAAAGTCCGTTTCAGCCTCGAGATACAGAACCTACGACCAGCGTGCTGTTTTCTGCGCTGGGGACATCCACTTGAAGACAGCAGGTTAGTGAACTATAACAGAAACTTCGTATTCTGCACAGTGCAGTGGAAACAACTAGGCGCCTCACGTGTACTGCATGCACAGAACACATGTGCTCAGTGACACGGCATCAGCAGAAATTCAGGAGGAGGTAAAGGAGGATGGACGTTATTAACACCAAGAATCAATTCATTCTTCCTTTCTTGCCGTATGTTACACATTTCACATCCACGTATTTGGAAGGTCAACACCAAATATTTTTAAGTGAAAAATAAAGTAATACACAGGAACTATTTTTCCTACCTAGGGGATTACATGGCCAGTGCCAAGGCAACAGTATGTTTGTTGTTCTGGTTCCCGGGTATATTTTCTTAACTTGGTACCCTGGTATTTACATCTATAAGCACGTGAGTGCTCCGCAGTTTACACCTGAGCGCCTGGCAGAGGCTTCATCAAAAAACTTCCGCACTATTTCTGCACCGGTTCAGTCTCAAATAAACGTGCCAGGAAAACGAAAACTTAAATTTTTCGGTGCGAGCTCCGATTTCTCTTATTTCACTAATATAACCATTTCTTTCTAAGTAAGGTGGTCTCAAAAAAATGTTTTCGCATTTGAGGGGAGGAAGTTACAGATTGAAACTTTGTGAAATGATTACGAACCAACGAGAAATCCCTTTGTTTTAATGACTGCGTAGCATATCCACGATACTCACTCCTCTATTTCGCGACAATACATAAAGAGCTGCACTTCTATGAACTTTTTAGATGTACCCGGTCAGTCCAACCTGTTAAGGATCCCATACTGAACGGAAGTACTCTAGTAGAGAGCGGACAAGCGTAGTGTAGGCTGTGTATTTGTATTGTATTGTATTGTATTGTATTGTATTGTATTGGATCCAGAAACGACGGAGAGACTTCGTCCCCCCCCCTCCCCCGTAGCCCACAGTGGTTCGCAATCCCACAACAGGCTACAGCAGTCCACCTACCCCACCGCCGCCCCACACCGAACCCTGCGTTACTGTGCGGTTCGACCACCGGTGGACCCCCCAGGGAACGTCTCACACCAGACGAGTTTAACCCCAAAAGTTTGCGTAGTAGAGTAATTACGGTGTACGCGTACATGGAGTCAGTATTTGCGCAGCAATCGCCGACATAGTGTAACTGAGGCGGAATAAGGGGAACCACCCCGCATTCGCCGAGGCAGATGGAAAACCGCCTAAAAACCATCCACAGGCTGGCCGACACACCAGACCTCTAATCTGGCTGGCGGATTCGTGCCGGGGACCGGCACGCCTTTTCGCCCGGAAAGCCGTGCGTTAGACCGCACGGCTAACCGGGCGGGCAGGCGATATCTTTAGTTGACCTCTCGCATCTTATAAGTCTTCTGGCAATGAAACGCAGTCTGATTTTCCTCCCCAACAACATTACCTACGTGACCGTTCCAATTTAAGTTGTTAATAATCTTAATTCCTAGGTATTTATTTGAACTGATAGCCTTTACATTCGTGTGATTCGTGTGCCCCGACCGGTACTCGAACCCGGGATCTCCTGCTTACATGGCAGACGCTCTATCCATCTGAGCCACCGAGGGCACAGAGGATAGTGCGACTGCAGTGAGTTATCACTTGCACGTTTCCCGTGAGACCCACATTCCCAACCGTCCACAACCTACATTCGCACTGTTCGTAATAGATATTTGCCCATTCACTCATTACTCGCGCCAGACTAAGCTAGCGAGTCCCGTAAGAGTTCGGGCAAAGCGTGGGCATTCGCACAGCAGGAGGTCAATGGCCGCGTAGCCTAAAACTACACTCCTGGAAATGGAAAAAAGAACACATTGACACCGGTGTGTCAGACCAACCATACTTGCTCAGGACACTGCGAGAGGGCTGTACAAGCAATGATCACACGCACGGCACAGCGGACACACCAGGAACCGCGGTGTTGGCCGTCGAATGCCGCTAGCTGCGCAGCATTTGTGCACCGCCGCCGTCAGTGTCAGCCAGTTTGCCGTGGCATACGGAGCTCCATCGCAGTCTTTAACACTGGTAGCATGCCGCGACAGCGTGGACGTGAACCGTATGTGCAGTTGACGGACTTTGAGCGAGGGCGTATAGTGGGCATGCGGGAGGCCGGGTGGACGTACCGCCGAATTGCTCAACACGTGGGGCGTGAGGTCTCCACAGTACATCGATGCTGTCGCCAGTGGTCGGCGGAAGGTGCACGTGCCCGTCGACCTGGGACCGGACCGCAGCGACGCACGGATGCACGCCAAGACCGTAGGATCCTACGCAGTGCCGTAGGGGACCGCACCGCCACTTCCCAGCAAATTAGGGACACTGTTGCTCCTGGGGTATCGGCGAGGACCATTCGCAACCGTCTCCATGAAGCTGGACTACGGTCCCGCACACCGTTAGGCCGTCTTCCGCTCACGCCCCAACATCGTGCAGCCCGCCTCCAGTGGTGTCGCGACAGGCGTGAATGGAGGGACGAATGGAGACGTGTCGTCTTCAGCGATGAGAGTCGCTTCTGCCTTGGTGCCAATGCGTGTTTGGCGCCGTGCAGGTGAGCGCCACAATCAGGACTGCATACGACCGAGGCACACAGGGCCAACACCCGGCATCATGGTGTGGGGAGCGATCTCCTACACTGGCCGTACACCACTGGTGATCGTCGAGGGGACACTGAATAGTGCACGGTACATCCAAACCGTCATCGAACCCATCGTTCTACCATTCCTAGACCGGAAAGGGAACTTGCTATTCCAACAGGACAATGCACGTCCGCATGTATCCCGTGCCACCCAACGTGCTCTAGAAGGTGTAAGTCAACTACCCTGGCCAGCAAGATCTCCGGATCTGTCCCCCATTGAGCATGTTTGGGACTGGATGAAGCGTCGTCTCACGCGGTCTGCACGTCCAGCACGAACGCTGGTCCATCTGAGGCGCCAGGTGGAAATGGCGTGGCAAGCCGTTCCACAGGACTACATCCAGCACCTCTACGATCGTCTCCATGGGAGAATAGCAGCCTGCATTGCTGCGAAAGGTGGATATACACTGTACTAGTGCCGACATTGTGCATGCTCTGTTGCCTGTGTCTATGTGCCTGTGGTTCTGTCAGTGTGATCATGTGATGTATCTGACCCCAGGAATGTGTCAATAAAGTTTCCCCTTCCTGGGACAATGAATTCACGGTGTTCTTATTTCAATTTCCAGGAGTGTATATATGAAGACGGTATCTGTTCCCGAAAGAACAGACACCATTGACGACCGTGCAGCTTCTCAAGAATGAAATGATAATTAAATCGAAACCCGGTCGGGGCACACATTTTGAGTCGTCCCCACTGATATGTATCTGATTTCTCTGTTCTTTCGGGAACAGATACCATCTTCATCTTCCGATGAGTTTACAAGGTGGTAAATGACATCATCACATACAAGCAATCTCAAATTATCTCCTAAACCGTTAATGTAGATCAGGTACGGTAGACAGCCTATAACACTTCCTTGGGGAACGCCAGATTCAACTTTTATTTTACTCGATTACTTTTAGTCAGTTATTACGAACTTTGACAGGATGTCACGAATCCTGTTGCACAACTGAGATTAAACTCCATAGAAGCGCAGTCTGATTAGAAGTCGCTTGTGAGGAACGATGAGAGAAGTCTTCTGGAAATCTAGAAATATGGAACCAGTTTGAGTTTTACCGTCCATAACACCCATTACTTCATGAGAATAAAGAACTAGTTGTGTTGCCTAAGAACGAGTTTTCTGAATCCAAGCTGACTATGTGTGAAGCCGGCCGCGGTGGCCGAGCTGTTCTATGCGCTTCCGTCTGCAACCGCGTGACTGTTACGGTCGCAGGTTCGAATCCTGCCTCGGGCATGGATGTGTGTGCTGTCCTTAGGTTAGTTAGGTTTAAGTAGTTCTAGGTCTAGGGGACTGATGACCTCAGATGTTGAGTCCGATTGTGCTCAGAGCCATTTTTTGACTATGTGTGAATCGATAGTTCTCTTCGTGGTAATTCATCAAGTTTTAATATGCTATATGTCCTAAAAACGTACTGCAAATCGATGTCAGTGATATGCGTTTGTAATTCAGCGCATTACACCTATTTCCTTTCTTGAGTATTGGTGTGACCTTTTACCTTTCCAGTCCTTAGATACGGATCTTTCGTCGAGCATCTGAAACAATGTCGAACGGTTGGGGCGGCTGCTTTTAAACCAATTTTTGTTTTACGCCAAATTTAACAGAATAGATGCGGTTATAAATAAAATAAATCATTTAGTTTGAAATCGTCAAAAAAGTAATAGAATAACAGATAATAGTTGACTATAGAATGCAACTGAGGTACAAAACATTGTTTTCGTAGCAACTAAGTGATTTATTCACTTTTCATGAGGGTATTTTCGGTCTGTCGCTACGACAGAAAGAAAAGGCGTTTTCTTCCTTTTTTCAGCAGACCTGTCTCACTTTACTGACGTGGTCTGCAATGAAAGATATTTAGACTTTGGTTTCTGAATATCTTTAATTACAGACCAGTGATGATTTGTAAATATCTATAATTACGGATCACTGATGATGCTTTACATCGATAAAGCGAAACGTGTCTGGTGAAAAAAGAAAAGAAAAAAAAACACATATTTTCTTCTTGTTGTAACAACGGAAAGAAAATTCCTTCAGGAGTCATAAGGGAAATACGGGTAATATTGCCACACAAATGAAGGATTTATTGATTGTTCAGTTGATCGGAAAGTTCTTTGTAACTGTATAGTCTTGCCACACATAAAGCGCTATAATAAGCGACACTCAACATGTTTGGCTTTCTTTGTGGTATCTTTTATTAATCTCAAATGTACGTAAACTTAGTAGACACTATTGCGACAGCGATATGGAAACTGTATCAGCAAGCCATTTCGTGAAACCACATTCGAAGTGGTATTGTATTGGCCTGTGTTGCTACAGGCGTTGCTCCGAGCCGGTCTCCAATGCAGATGTCACAACAGATCCCGGAAGATCAGACGCTTTTTCGCCACGTCTTCATTGGTCACTTTACCTCGTCTCGTGTGCCGCTCTGGCTCGCGCTGACTGCTAAGGCAGCGCTACCCCGCTGCAGGTGTACGGCTTACTCAACGGGTTTCAATGTCCATTTTGATACATATCGATAATCAGGCTAGACTACTTTGGAAACGGTGTATCGAATGCACATCCAAAATTCCTCTATAAACATTGTTTGTAACAGAAAACAAACCGGCGTTTTTCGGTTTTCCGTTTAAGCGAAAAAAGTGGTCCAACTAAAACATTCATATTTCTTTAAGTACTACATGAATATGTAATTAAAATGGGTGTTCCTTTCTAAGAAAACGCAGTTGATATCCGTTTGACCTATGGAAGCGCTGTCTAGCGGGCCAACCATAGCGCCATCTGGTTTCCCCCTTCAAGCTAGACGAGTTTTGTTCTTTTTAGTTTTTTCGTTTGATGCTTATTCGCGAGATATTTGGCCCGGCCACTATCAATGGACAAGCGCCGGCGCCTTTAACTTCGACGCTCTGTAACGTCGTTGGATGGCGTTTGTGGACGTGGGTCCCTATGTAAAGCTTGATCTACTAAGTCCGCTCTGCAACTTCTAGAAGTGTCTAACCTGAATTGTGGAACACCCTGACAAGGGGACCTCCCCATTGCACCCCCCTCAGATTTAGTTATAAGTTGGCACAGTGGATAGGCCTTGAAAAACTGAACACAGATCAATCGAGAAAACAGGAAGAAGTTGTGTGGAACTATGAATAAAATAAGCAAAATATAGAAACTGAATAGTCCTTGCACAATATAGGTAACATCAAGGAGATTGTAAGCTCAGGAGCGCCGTGGTCCCGTGGTTAGCGTGAGCAGCTGCGGAACAAGAGTTCCTTGGTTCAAGTCTTCCCTCGAGTGAAAAGTTTATTTTTTTATATAATCAACTTCGCTCTGCAAAATTCAAGGACATGTTCAGATTTGCTTGGACATATGCAGGATTTGACTATCTACGCACGGAAAAATTTGAAAACGTTAAAAACATATGTTTTGACAGAGCACAGGGAAAAGTGTGCGACTGTGAGACTTTTGGATTCATGTTTTGCAGTTTATGTGACAAACTCTTATGTTTTCATCACTTTTCTTGGAGTGATTGCCACGTCCACAAGAAAACCTAAATCGGGCAAGGTAGAAGAATCTTTTTACCCATTCGCCAAGTGTACAAGTTAGGTGGGTCGACAACATATTCCTGTCATGTGACGCACATGCCGTCACCAGTGTCGTATAGAATATATCAGACGTGTTTTCCTGTGGAGGAATCGGTTGACCTATGACCTTGCGATCAGATGTTTTCGGTTCCCATTGGAGAGGCACGTCCTTTCGTCTACTAATCGCACGGTTTTGCGGTGCGGTCGCAAAACACAGACACTAAACTTATTGACAAACTGCCTATTGGCTTCTGTCTCGGGTTCTTCGGCCGACGTTCATCTAATGATTTTTCTGACGTTTCGCCAGCACGAGTGGCTGGCATTGTCAAAGCTTCACCCTCCATTCACCACCGGCAATGGAGGGTGAAGCTTTGACAATGCCAGCCACTCGTGCTGGCGAAACGTCAGAAAAATCATTAGATGAACGTCGGCCGAAGAACCCGAGACAGAAGCCAATAGGCAGTTTGTCAACAAGTGGCCACGAAAGCCTCAACAATTTTGTACTAAACTTATTACAGTGAACAGAGACGTCAATGAACGAACGGGCAGATCATAACTTTGCGAAAATAAAAAAAGTAAACCTTCAACTCGGGGGAAGACTTGAACCAAGGACCTCTCGTTCCGCAGTTGCTCACGCTAACCACGGGACCACGGTGCTCCTCAGCTCATATTGTCCTTGATATGTTGTCCTATGTTCCGCATGGACTACTCGGTTTGTATAGTTTCTTATTTTTTTCCGTAGTTCCACGCAACTTCTTCCTCTTTTCTGGATTGATCAGTTTTTCATGGCCTATCCACTGTGCCAACTTAAATCTGAGGGGGATGCGATGGGTAGGTTCCCTTGTGAGTGTAGACAGTGGTCCGGTGTGAAGCAGGGCGCTACTGCAGGCTGCAGCTGCCGCACCGCAGCCAGGGCCCTCGCGCCGTCCGCTGCAGAAGGGCCGACCGAAGACGCAGGAATTCGCGGCTGGGGCTGAGACGACGGCGTTATTAAGGCGGGCGCGTCCGGCCGGTCCAGCACGCTGCCGCCGCCGCCATTAAAAGGACACAGTGTGACGCTGCGCGGCGCAAATGAAATTCCGATGCCGGCTCCACGGGGGCGCGCAGCCGGACCCAGCCGCGTCGCGAGTCGACTAATTGCCCCTCCACTTCTTCAGGCGGGGCCGATGATGCCGCCGGCAGTCTGCACTGTCACTGGACCTCATAAACCGATCCAGCCCGGCAGGCTCTCTGACTCTTATTGCGTGATCTACTCGTCCTGGAAGCATTCCCTCCCACAATGGAATGAACGTCCCGATTCACTTTCGTCGCCCCCGCTGTAGCACAGGATCTGTGGGAGGAGGGATGCTTACGGTTGAGAAACATCGATGTGTGTTCAGTGTGTTTAGGACCCTGCAACTACTGGCCATTAAAATTGCTACACCACAAAGATGACGTGCTACAGACGCGAAACTGAACCGACAGCAAGAAGATGCCGAGATATGCAAATGATTATCTTTTCAGAGCATTCACACAAGGTTGGCGCCGGTGGCGATACCTACAACGAGCTGACATGAGGAAAGTTGCAACCCATTTCTCATACACGAACAGCAGTTCCTTCTCTAAATCCTCGCACAAACGAAAAAATGGCTGACATCGAAATAAGTGTCCAAGGAATAGAAAAGCAACTGGAATCACTGAACAGAGGAAAGTCCACTGGACCTGACGGGATACCAATTCGATTCTACACAGAGTACGCGAAAGAACTTGCCCCCCTTCTAACAGCCGTGTACCGCAAGTCTCTAGAGGAACGGAGGGCTCCAAATGATTGGAAAAGAGCACAGGTAGTCCCAGTCTTCAAGAAGGGTCGTCGAGCAGATGCGCAAAACTATAGACCTGTATCTCTGACGTCGATCTGTTGTAGAATTTTAGAACATGTTTTTTGCTCGAGTATCATGTCGTTTTTGGAAACCCAGAATCTACTATGTAGGAATCAACATGGATTCCGGAAACAGCGATCGTGTGAGACCCAACTCGCGTTATTTGTTCATGAGACCCAGAAAATATTAGATACCGGCTCCCAGGTAGATGCTATTTTTCTTGACTTCCGGAAGGCGTTCGATACAGTTCCGCACTGTCGCCTGATAAAGTAAGAGCCTACGGAATATCAGACCACCTGTGTGGCTGGATTGAAGAGTTTTTAGCAAACAGAACACAGCATGTTGTTATCAATGGAGAGAGGTCTACAGACGTTAAAGTAACCTCTGGCGTGCCACAGGGGAGTGTTATGGGACCATTGCTTTTCACAATACATATAAATGACCTAGTAGATAGTGTCGGAAGTTCCATGCGGCTTTTCGCGGATGATGCTGTAGTATACAGAGATGTTGCAGCATTAGAATATTGTAGCGAAATGCAGGAAGATCTGCAGCGGATAGGCACTTGGTGCAGGGAGTGGCAACTGTCCCTTAACATAGACAAATGTAATGTATTGCGAATACATAGAAAGAAGGATCCGTTATTGTATGATTATAGGATAGTGGAACAAACACTGGTAGCAGTTACTTCTGTAAAATATCTGGGAGTAAGCGTGCGGAACGATTTGAAGTGGAATGATCATATAAAATTAATTGTTGGTAAGGCGGGTACCAGGTTAAGATTCATTGGAAGAGTCCTTAGAAATTGTGGTCCATCAACAAAGGAGGTGGCTTACAAAAAACTCGTTCGACCTATACTTGAGTATTGCTCATCAGTGTGGGATACGTACCAGATCGGGTTGACGGAGGAGATAGAGAAGATCCAAAGAAGAGCGGAGCGTTTCGTCACAGGGTTATTTGGTAACCGTGATAGCGTTACAGAGATGTTTAATAAACTCAAGTGGCAGACTCTGCAAGGGAGGCGCTCTGCATCGCGGTGTAGCTTGCTCGCCAGGTTTCGAGAGGGTGCGTTTCTGGATGAGGTATCGAATATATTGCTTCCCCCTACTTATACCTCCCGAGGAGATCGCGAATGTAAAATTAGAGAGATTAGAGCGCGCACGGAGGCTTTCAGACAGTCGTTCTTCCCGCGAACCATACGCGACTGGAACAGGAAAGGGAGGAAATGACAGTGGCACGTAAAGTGCCCTCCGCCACACACCGTTGGGTGGCTTGCGGGGTGTGAATGTAGATGAATGTAGATTGCCTGGTGAAACGTTGTTGTGATGCCTAGTGTAAGGAGGAGAAATGCGTACCATCACGTTACCGACTTAGATAAAGGTCGCATTGTAGCCTATCGCGATTGCCGTTTATCGTATCGCGACATTGCTGCTCGCCTTGGTCGACATCCAATGACTGTTAGCAGAATATGGAATCGGTGGGTTCAGGAGCGTAACACGGAACGCCGTGCTGGATCCCAACGGCCTCGTACCACTAGCAGTCGAGATGACAGGCATCTTATCCGCATGGCTGTAACGGAACGTGCAGCCACGTCTCGATCCCTGAGCAAACAAATGGGGACGTTTGCAGCAGCATGGACTATCAGCTCGGCGACCTTGGGTGCGGTTACACTTGACGCTGCGTCACAGACAGGAGCGCCTGCGATGGTGTACTGAACGACGAACCTGGTTGCACGAATGGTAAAACGTCATTTTTTCGGATGAATCCAGGTTCTGTTTACAGCATCATGATGGTCGCATCCGTGTTTTGCGACATCGCGGTGAACGCACATTGGAAGCGTGTATTCGTCATCGCCATACTGGCGTATCACCCGGCGTGGTGGTATGGGGTGCCATCGGTTACACGTCCCGGTCACCTCTTGCTCGCATTGACGGCACTTTGAACAGTGGACGTTACATTTCAGATGTGTTACAACCCCTGGCTCTACCCTTCATTCGATCCCTGCGAAACGCTACATTTCAGCAGGATAATGCGCGACCGCATTTTGCAGGTCCTGAACGGACCTTTCTGATAATGTTACCTTTCCAGATAATGTTCGACTCCTGCCCTGGCTAGCACTTTCTCCACGTCTCTCACCAACTGAAAACGTCTGATCAACAGCGGCCGAGAAACTGACTCGTCACAATACGCCAGTCACTACTCTTGATGAATTGTGGTATGGTGTTGAAGCTGCATGGGCAACTGTGCCTGTACATGCCATCCAAGCTCTGTTTGAGTCAATGCCCAAGCGTATCAGGGCCGTTATTACGGCCACAGGTGGTTGTTCTGGGTACTGATTTCCCAGGATCCATGCTCCCAAATTGCGTGAAAATGTAATCATCAAGAATAGTGACTGGCCTATTGTGACGAGCCAGTTGCTCGGCCACCATTGACCAGACGTTTTCAATTGGTGAGAGATCTGGAGAATATGCTGGCCAGGGCAGCAGTCGAACATTTTCTGCATAAAGAAAGGCCCCTACAGTACCTGCACCATGCGGTCGTGCGTTATCCGGCTGAAATGTAGCGTTTCGCAGGGATCGAATGAAGGGTACAGCCACGGGTCGTAACACACCTGAAATGTAACGTCCACTATTCAAATTGCCGTCAATGCGAACAAGATGTGACCGAGACGTGTAACCCATACCATCTCGCTGGGTGATACGCCAGTATGGCGATGACGAACACACGTTTCGAATGTGCGTTCACCGCGATGTCGCCAAACACGGATGTGACCATCAGGATGCTGTAAACAGTACCTGGATTCATCCGAATAAACGACGTTTTGCGATTCGTGCACCCAGGTTCGTCGTTGAGTACACCATCGCAGGTGCTCCTGTCTGTGACGCAGCGTCAAGTGTAACCGCACCCAAGGTCTCCGAGCTGATAGTCCGTGCTGCTGCAAACGTCGTCGAACTGTTCGTGCAGATGGTTGTCGTCTTGCAAACGTCCCCATCTGTTGACTGAGGGATCGAGATGTGGCTGCACGATTCATAGATCCATGCTGATAAGATGCCTGTCATCTCGACTGCTAGTGATACGAGGTCGTTGGGATGCAGCACGGCGCTCCGTATTACCCTCCTGAACCCACCGATTCCATATTCTGATAACAGTCACTGGATCTCGACCAAAGCGAGCAGCAATGTCGCGATACGATTAACTGCAATCGCGATAGGCTACAATCCGAGCTTTATCAAAGTCGGAAACGTGATGGTACGCATTTCTCCCTGTTACACGAGGCATTACAACAACAACGCTTCACCAGGCAACGCCGGTCAACTGCAGTCTGTGTATGAGAAATCGGTTGTAAACTTTCCTCATGTCAGCACGTTGTAGGTGTAGCCACCGGCGCCAACCTTGTGTGAATGCTCTGAAAAGCTAATTATTTGCATATCACAGCATCTTCTTCCTGTCGGTTAAATTTCGCGTCTGTAGCACGTCATATTCGTGGCGTAGCAATTTTAATCGTCAGTAGTTTATTTAGTGTTATGAACTTTAATGAAGAACATTCAAAGCACACTTTGCTTTAAGGAGTTTTTGGTGAGAATATATGCACACGCGGTTGAGATTATATCACGACGCCGCCCTAGGCGCTGCAGTGTTCAGTGCAATGCGTGCCCAGCACGTGGGCACCATCAGTCAGTCACGGGACACACCACCACCGACGAAAATCATGGTTCAAATGGCTCTGAGCACTATGGGACTTCTTAGGTCATCAGTCCCCTATAACTCAGAACTAATTAAATCTAACTAACCTAAGGACATCACACACAGCCATACCTGAGGCAGGATTCGAACCTGCGACCGCAGCGGTCGCGCGCTGTTCCAGACTGTAGCGGCTAGAACCGTTCGGCCACGCCGGCCGGCCGAAAACATGGTAATGAGGTGGTGCGTATGTAACAGTCGGTTTTATGTCCTTTGATGGCAACGGCAAATAGAAGGTAAATAACGCAACGGCATAAGAGCCGTTACAAAGGTGTCCCACTTTCACTGGAAAGACGGCGAATGGAGGACTGGTGCCAAAATCCCTCAGCCAGTGACGGCGTACCGACGCTCGGAGACGATACAAACTGGGGGCCGGTAGCGCAGCATTTCGCCGCCACGCACAGCGAGACAGGAGTCCTGATGACGGCGAACGTCAAGGGGGTCGAAACGTCCCCCCACCGCCCGGCAGCCGGCGGCGTGTTGACACAGCTGGCGCCGCTCCCTGGGCACGCCGTGACGTCACCGCCGTGAGCGGCGTCTCGACTCCCGCGGGCCCTTTCATACGATTCCTTCCGAACGGCGGAAAAAAAAAGGGGGCGGCAGGAAAGGAAAAGAATTAAGAAAAATAAGGGGAGCGAGATGGAAAGGGCGGAACCGTACCTAAGGGCGCCTCGAGTCAGAAGGAAATTCACCTTTGTGCCGGGCGAGCGAGCCGGCCGTCTTTAATGAAAAACAGCGATCCCGGCATCACCTGTTATTCTTTCACAGTTCAACCCTCCCCCCCCTCCGCCCCCCTCTGCTAAGTTCCTTCCAGGTCCCCGTGGGAGTATTTCCCACTCCGCTGCTGTTTCTCTTTGCTTTAGCCTCCGGCCACCGATAGGAGTCGCTACGGAGTCGACCTCTCCGGAGGGAAAGGAGGGTGGGGGGCTGGGAGGGGGTGGGGGATGGAGACTAATAAAAGCGAGCACCGAGGTAAGGAGAGCGGATTGTGAATATCTGAGAGCCGGAAGGCGGTTCCGTGTCTACTGGAAAACTTGGCACAGGGCTCTCTACCCGTTGCATAGGATCACTGAGGGCATTGTTTTGGCCTGCAGATGCCCTGGACAGGCTGAACACTTCGTATGAACGAATGAACCAAATACAGCGTACTGAAGTGCCACAGCATAACACGTATCAGGCTGTGCGTTGTAGGATCATTACTGTTCATTACCAACAGGGTGAGCATAACATCTACATCTACATACATACTCCGCAATCCACCATACGGTACGTGGCGGAGTGTACCTCGTACCACAACTAGAATCTTCTCTCCCAAATAGAATGAGGGAAAAATGACTGCCTATATGCCTCTGTACGAGCGCTAATCTCTCTTATCTTTGTGGTCTTTCCGCGAAATGTGAGTTGGCGGCAGTAAAATTGTACTGCAGTCAGCCTCAAATGCTGGTTCTCTAAATTTCCTCAGTAGCGATTCACGAAAAGAACGCCTCCTTTCCTCCAGAGACTCCCACCCGAGTTCCTGAAGCATTTCCGTAACACTCGCGTGATGATCAAACCTACCAGTAACAAATCTAGCAGACCGCCTCTGAATTGCTTCTATGTCCCCCCTCAATCCGACCTGATAGGGATCCCAAACGCTCGAGCAGTACTGAAGAATAGGTCGTATTAGTGTTTTATAAGCGGTCTCCTTCACAGATGAACCACATCTTCCCAAAATTCTACCAATGAACCGAAGACGACTATCCGCCTTCCCCACGACTGTCATTACCTGTTTGTCCCACTTCATATCGCTGTGCAATGTTACGCCCAAATATTTATCGACGTGACTGTGTCAACCGCTACTCTACTAATGGAGTATTCAAACATTACGGGATTCTTTTTCGTATTCATCTCCATTAATTTACATTTATCTATATTTAGAGTTAGCTGCCATTCTTTACACCAAGCACAAATCCTGTCCAAGTCATCTTGTATCCTCCTACAGTCACTCAACGACGACACCTTTCCGTACACCACAGCATCATCAGCAAACAGCCGCACATTGCTATCCACCCTATCCAAAAGATCATTTATATAAATAGAAAACAACAGTGGACCTACCACACTTCCCTGGGGCACTCCAGATGATACCCTCACCTCCGATGAACACTCACCATCGAGGACAACGTACTGGGTTCTATTACTTCAGAAGTCTTCGAGCCACTCACATATTTGGGAACCAATCCCATATGCTCGTACCTAAGTTAGGAGTCTGCAGTGGGGCACCGAGTCAAACGCTTTCCGGAAGTCAAGGAATATGGCATCCGTCTGATACCCTTCATCCATGGTTCGCAAGATACCATGTGAAAAAAGGGCGAGTTGCGTTTCGCAGGAGCGATGCTTTCTGAGGCCGTGCTGATGCATGGACAGCAACTTCTCTGTCTCAAGGAAATTTATTATATTCGAACTGAGAATATGTTCGAGAATCCTGCAACAAACCGATGTTAAGGGTATTGGTCTGTAATTTTGAGGATCCGTCCTTCTACCCTTCTTATATACAGGCGTCACCTGCGCTTTTTTCCAGTCGATCGGGACTGTACGTTGGGCAAGAGATTCGCGATAAATGCGAGCTAAGTAAGGAGCCAATGCAGTAGAGTACTCCCTGTAAAACCAAACTGGAATCCCATCAGGACCTGGCGATTTATTTATTTTCAACCCATTCAGCTGCTTCACAACCCCAGGGATGTCTACCACTATGTCCTCCATACGGGAATCTGTACGAGACTCAGACGGCGGTATGTCTGAACGATCCTCCTGCGTGAAAGATTTCTCAAATGCTAAATTTAAAATGTCAGCTTTCGTTTTGCTGTCTTCCGTTGCCAGACCAGACTGATCAGTGAGTGACTGGATGGAAGCCTTCGACCCGCTTACCGATTTTACGTAAGACCAGAATTTGCTTGGGTTTTCGGCAAGATCTTTTGCTAAGGTATGACGGTGGTAGTGGTTGAATGCTTCGCGCATGGCTCTTTTTACAGCAGCACGAATCTCTGCTAACTTTTGCCTGCCCTCATTCTCCCGATCTTTCCCTGATTAGAAAAATTTATTTCTAACGAACTATGTTAGATACAGTGGTGCCATTTGTAGTTTAACTCCGTCTATTGACCATAGAATGTCTAGATAACGATCAATTTCTCTCTATGTCGTTGCCGGTATCTCTTTCGTCACCGTGTCTACACCATCCCGTATCCATACCATAAGAATCTGCGCTGATGAACTCAGCACTCTAATTTCCACAAAAGGGGTGAAGAGGGGTCGTGCGTGTATGGTGAACGTTATGACCATGTTATTGGGCCATCTCTACCAATCCATCTGTCTACAAAGGAAATGATAATTAAATGGACATCCGAGCTGCAAACAGGCGTTGATGTACTTCATTGGGGACATGTCGAAAATGTGTGCCCCGACCGGGACTCGAACCCGGGAACTCCTGCTAACATTGCAGACACTCTATCCATCTGCCACGAGTAATGAGTATGATGGGCAAACATCTATTAGGCGCACTACGAATGTAGTGGTGTGGACATGTTGGGAATGTGGATCTCACGGGGAGCGTGCAAGGGATAAGTCCCTGCAGACGCACTATCCTCTGTGCCCGCGGTGGCTCAGATGGATAGAGCGTCTGCCATGTAAGCAGGAGGTCCCGGGTTCGAGTCCCCATCGGGGCAGACATTTTTAACATGTCCCCAATGAAGTACATCAACGCCTGTTTGCGGCTAGGGTGTCCATTTGATTATCATTTCATTTCTAGCAAAGCTACATGGTCATCTACGGTAACTGTTCTTTCGTTTCATCCAAGAACTGCCCAACAAATAACCAGCTAAGGTGCCGGCGCACGGTCTGTCGAACTACCGAAACACAGAGTTGAAATTCCTGTAACAGAGGTGCAATGTAAATTAGAAAAGTTTACCCACAACAGGTTTCATGAGTTAATCTACGATTTGGAAAAAAATACCGGATAATTCTATCTAGCATAGCCCCTTAGAAATATGTTTTTGTAGTCAAGAAAAGACTTCATGCTCTGTCAACTCATTTTCGTATTTACGTTGACCGATATGCCGAGACAGAATTCCTCTGTTGTAGCCTCGTGGTCATTATCAGGGGCTGGTGTTATACACTCCTGGAAATGGAAAAAAGAACACATTGACACCGGTGTGTCAGACCCACCATACTTGCTCCGGACACTGCGAGAGGGCTGTACAAGCAATGATCACACGCACGGCACAGCGGACACACCAGGAACCGCGGTGTTGGCCGTCGAATGGCGCTAGCTGCGCAGCATTTGTGCACCGCCGCCGTCAGTGTCAGCCAGTTTGGCGTGGCATACGGAGCTCCATCGCAGTCTTTAACACTGGTAGCATGCCGTGACAGCGTGGACGTGGACCGTATGTGCAGTTGACGGACTTTGAGCGAGGGCGTATAGTGGGCATGCGGGAGGCCGGGGTGTGACGTACCGCCGAATTGCTCAACACGTGGGGCGTGAGGTCTCCACAGTACATCGATGTTGTCGCCAGTGGTCGGCGGAAGGTGCACGTGCCCGTCGACCTGGGACCGGATCGCAGCGACGCACGGATGCACGCCAAGACCGTAGGATCCTACGCAGTGCCGTAGGGGACCGCACCGCCACTTCCCAGCAAATTAGGGACACTGTTGCTCCTGGGGTATCGGCGAGGACCATTCGCAACCGTCTCCATGAAGCTGGGCTACGGTCCCGCACACCGTTAGGCCGTCTTCCGCTCACGCCCCAACATCGTGCAGCCCGCCTCCAGTGGTGTCCCGACAGGCGTGAATGGAGGGACGAATGGAGACGTGTCGTCTTCAGCGATGAGAGTCGCTTCTGCCTTGGTGCCAATGATGGTCGTATGCGTGTTTGGCGCCGTGCAGGTGAGCGCCACAATCAGGACTGCATACGACCGAGGCACACAGGGCCAACACCCGGCATCATGGTGTGGGGAGCGATCTCCTACACTGGCCGTACACCACTGGTGATCGTCGAGGGGACACTGAATAGTGCACGGTACATCCAAACCGTCATCGAACCCATCGTTCTACCATTCCTAGACCGGCAAGGGAACTTGCTGTTCCAACAGGACAATGCACGTCCGCATGTATCCCGTGCCACCCGACGTGCTCTAGAAGGTGTAAGTCAACTACCCTGGCCAGCAAGATCTCCAGATCTGTCCCCCATTGAGCATGTTTGGGACTGGATGAAGCGTCGTCTCACGCGGTCTGCACGTCCAGCACGAACGCTGGTCCAACTGAGGCGCCAGGTGGAAATGGCATGGCAAGCCGTTCCACAGGACTACATCCAGCATCTCTACGATCGTCTCCATGGGAGAATAGCAGCCTGCATTGCTGCGAAAGGTGGATATACACTGTACTAGTGCCGACATTGTGCATGCTCTGTTGCGTGTGGTTCTGTCAGTGTGATCATGTGATGTATCTGACCCCAGGAATGTGTCAATAAAGTTTCCCCTTCCTGGGACAATGAATTCACGGTGTTCTTATTTCAATTTCCAGGAGTGTATAGAAAAAGTTCAAATGTGTGTGAAATCTTTGGGACTTAACTGCTAAGGTCATCAGTCCCTAAGCTTACATACTACTTAAACTAAATTATCCTAAGGACAAACACACACACCCATGCCCGAGGGAGGACTCGAACCTCCTCCGGGACCAGCCGCACAGTCCATGACTGCAGCGCCCCAGACCGTTCGGCTAATCCCGCGCGGCTTATAACTATAATTTAAAAGAAATAACTACCTGTTCATAGGAATTACCGATTTTCCGTCTATAATCCATACTTTCTAATGTGAAAGCGTATGTAATTTAGTTTCCAGAAAGCAAGAAAACCGGTTACTGGACCAAAGCCTATTGCAGCTGTCAAAACTGAATCATAAAAAAAAACGACGTAGATGTCGTATACATGCACAGACAAGCAAATGATGACAACTCTGGAAGAAATGGATGACTCACTAAAGAGAAAAAGCTTCTAAATCTGAGCATTTCTTATTAGAATTTCCATAGTTGAATGGTCATCGTTGTTGACTGCCACATGGAACATCTGGGTTGAACTCCCGGTACTGCCAGGAGTTTTTCCTGTAAGAGGGTGAACTCCGCCTCGTGAGAGCAAATGAGGAGCTACTCTATTGAGAAGAAGGCGCACCAAGGTCAACAAACCCGACAATCGTCGTTGGTCCATTGTGGATCGTGGGGCAGGAACTTCTTGATGCAATAATTTACCAGCAGCCGTATGTATTGTAGAAGTTTATTTTATGAACTTCTATGTGCTACCAGTTTCGGCATTACATTGATGCCATTTTCAGGCCCCACTCCTCATAGTCGTAAAATCGCTATACACGGAAGGAGCCATATAACTGGATCCGTGAATCAATCACTCGTCATAGTCGTAAAATCGCTATACACGGAAGGAGCCATAAAACTGGATCCGTGAATCAATCACTCGTCATAGTCGTAATATCGCTATACACGGAAGGAGCCATATAACTGGATCCGTGGCGAGTGATTGATTCACGGATCCAGTTATATGGCTCCTTCCGTGTATAGCGATATTACGACTATGACGAGTGATTGATTCACAGATCCAGTTATATGGCTCCTTCCGTGTATAGCGATATTACGACTATGACGAGTGATTGACTCACGGATCCAGTTTTATGGCTCCTTCCGTGTATAGCGATATTACGACTATGACGAGTGATTGATTCACAGATCCAGTTATATGGCTCCTTCCGTGTATAGCGATATTACGACTATGACGAGTGATTGACTCATGGATCCAGTTTTATGGCTCCTTCCGTGTATAGCGATTTTACGACTATGACGAGTGATTGATTCACGGATCCAGTTATATGGCTCCTTCCGTGTATAGCAATATTACGACTATGACGAGTGATTGATTCAAGGATCCAGTTATATGGCTCCTTCCGTGTATAGCGATTTTACGACTATGACAAGTGGGGCCTGAAGATGGCATCAATGTAACGCCGAAACTGGTAGGACTTAGAAGTTCATAAAATAAAATAAACTTCTACAAATCATACGGCTGTTGGTAAATTATTGCATCAACAAACCCGACAATGGCTGAGATAGCGGTGTTTTGACGCTATGCCCCTCCCAGCCGCACCCAAATGACGCCACTGTCTGAGGATAACACAGTGGTTGCTGTGTCCCGATTGGCTCATCTGTGGCCAGAGTGGCGGAATTTTTTATTAATTAGATAAGCAATCATTTATCAACCGCTACATTGTCATTCATCAAAGAGCCTTCATAATATGTCAGTCTCTAGCCTTCACTTACCGGATCTTCAGTTCTCTGCATGTTATAACTGAATGTTTCAATCTTTTTGCTCCTGGCAGGCTCTACACCGTTTTGAGAAAGAATTTTTATCAACACAAGCGTGACTTCGGCTCATCCCCCTCTCTGCCGCATCGTGCCTCGACTTTCGGCTTTCACCCTGGCGCCGTCCACACGGCGTGCGAAAATTTATCGCGGCACTGTTGGTGCCCCTGCTGGGCGGCAGCAGGGTGCCAGAACGCGTCAGGGTGCCAAACGCCGAACGGCGTCACCACCACTACACGGCCGCTACCTTGGTGCCGGGCTACGGCCGACTGGCTCCACGGCCGCCCTTCTGCCTTCTGGCTCGGTGAGGACCTCCCGCGCGGCGCTAACGCCGCGTGTCGCTCTCGGGGAATCCCCCGCGGTGCTGGCGCTCACGGGAATCCCCTTCCGTCGGGGGTTCCCCGCGGCGAAGGCAGCCAGTGGCGCGGCGACACGGCCGCTCGAAGAAGCACCGTGCCAAAGGCCGTGAAATGTGAATATTGCCGCTGTGTGGCGATGAAAAATCTCTCACTTTCTCTGCTGAAGGCTACATCATAATGTATAACTACAGTCGTGGTCATACATTTAAAAATATACTCTTGAAGGTCGAAGCTATGTATAATGTTAGATGTAGAAATACAGACATTCAGATTGCTAAACAGCTAACAGTGGATAAGGTGCCAGTTGCAGGTTGCCTATTTAATGACTTCCAGGTAAAAATTTGAAAAGCTAGGGGAAGTAACGCAAGATACAGGGTGATCAAAAAGTCAGTATAAATTTCAAAACTGAATAAATCACGGAATAATGCAGATAAAGGTGTACAAATTGACACACATGCTTGGAATGACATGGGGTTTTATTAGAACCAAAAAAGTATAAAAGTCCGACAGATGGATCTTCATCTGATCAGAACAGCAATAATTAGCATAACAAAGGAAGACAAAGCAAAGATGATGTTCTTTACAGGAAATTCTCAATATGTCCACCATCATTCCTCAACAATAGCTGTAGTCAAGGAATAATGTTGTGAACAGCATTGTAAAGCATGTCCGGAGTTATTGGTAGGCATTAGCGTCGGATGTTGTCTTTCAGCATCCCTAGAGATGTCGGTCGATCACGATACACTTGCGACTTCAGCTAACCCCAAAGCCAATAATCGCACAGACTGAGGTCTGGGGACCTGGGAGGCCAAGCATGACGAAAGTGGCGGCTGAGCACACGATCATCACCAAACGACGCGCGCAAGAGATCTTTGACGCGTCTAGCAATATGGGGTGTTTTTTTTAGTTCTAATAAAACCCCATGTCATTCCAAGCATGTGCGTCAATTTTTACCTTTCTATCTACATTATTCCGTGGTTTATTAAGTTTTCAAATTTAGACTGACTTTTTGATCACCCGGTATTTGCTAAGCTGGGTAGTTATGAAGAGCGGTATACAATGTAAACAGTGCTGTCTATGGCGATCCAACTTAGCGGAGACATTTTAATCCAGGTACGTATTTCAAGGGAACTGTTTCGTGCACACAAACCACGCTGCTCACAAAATGCACTAAAAGTTTCAGCAGAGATCGAATAGAAGGTATTAACAACGTTCTTACTCCAATCTGGTCTGGGAGAGGTACTTGAGGATTGTTCTTGTGATATAATTACTGTCGATTATTAAGTAAATGTCAATAGCGGAACCTAGCAACAAACTCAATGACCCTAACCCAAATTTATATCGCATGAATTTTTTTTTCCTAACGTGTATGACGTATTTATAAAAGCAGATCAAGGCTGTTGACTGCTTGATGACTCCGTAGATACCATAAAATCCTACTGAAGTTGGATTTTAGGATTCCTGTTAGTAACCCATACTTCGAATGCTGAGACCAGTTGAATTCATCACACAAAATTTTGCTATCGTGATTCGAGGGTCTGTAACTACATGATAAGGTAACACCTTATCGGTTGGATATTTCCAAAATATTGGAACACGTGAGGCAATACTGACCTTACGACTTATCTTAGAAGAAAGATTAAGAAAAGGCAAACCTACGTTTCTAGCATTTGTAGACTTAGAGAAAGCTTTTGACAATGTTAACTGGAATACTCTCTTTCAAATTCTAAAGGTGGCAGGGGTAAAATACAGGGAGCGAAAGGCTATTTACAATATGTACAGAAACTAGATGGCAGTTATAAGAGTCGAGGGGCATGAAAGGGAAGCAGTGGTTGGGAAGGGAGTGAGACAGGGTTGTAGCCTCTCCCTGATGTTATTCAATCTGTATATTGAGCAAGCAGTAAAGGAAACAAAAGGAAAATTCAGAGTTGGAATTTAAATCCATGGAGAAGAAATAAAAACTTTGAGGTTCGCCGATGACATTGTAATTCTGTCAGACAGCGAAGGACTTGGAAGACCAGTTGAACGGAATGGACAGTGTCTTGAAAGGAGGATATAAGATGAACATCAACAAAAGCAAAACGAGGATAATGGAATGTAGTCGTATGAAGTCAGGTGATGCTGAGGGAATTAGATTAGGAACTGAGACACTTAAAATAGTAAAGGAGTTTTGCTATTTGGGGAGCAAAATAACCGATGATGGTCGAAGTAGAGAGGATATAAAATGTAGACTGGCAATGGCAAGGAAAGCGTTTCTCAAGAAGAGAGATTTGTTAACATCGAGTATAGATTTAAGTGTCAGGAAGTCGTTTCTGAAAGTATTTGTATGGAGTGTAGCCATGTATGGAAGTGAAACATGGACGATAACTAGTTTGGAAAACAAGAGAATAGAAGCTTTTGAAATGTGGTGCTACAGAAGAATGCTGAAGATAAGGTGGGTAGATCACGTAACTAATGAGGTATTGAATAGGATTGGGGAGAAGAGAAGTTTGTGGCACAACTTGACTAGAAGAAGGGATCGGTTGGTAGGACATGTTTTGAGGCATCGAGGGATCACAAATTTAGCATTGGAGGGCAGCGTGGAGGGTAAAAATCGTAGAGGGAGACCAAGAGATGAATACACTAAGCAGATTCAGAAGGATGTAGGTTGCAGTAGGTACTGGGAGATGAAGAAGCTTGCACAGGATAGAGTAGCATGGAGATCTGCATCAAACCAGTCTCAGGACTGAAGAGCACAACAAACAACATTTCCAAAATAATGAAATTTAGTTAAAGAACTGTCTTCAAAAGTACGTTTGTTGAACTGTCGCTGGACGGCAAAAGTTAATGTTTTACACAAAAAGTGAAACCCAAACGCGTCCGTTTAATCAATATTATTAAAATATACTTCGTAATATTATTTTCTCCATACGTTCGGAAATATTACAGACTCGCAAACTCTAACACCAGTTTTTGAATCAGCACGAAAATTTCTTCAAGTCACTTTACGCAACATATCACAGTCATTTCAATTTATGTAAAAATTACATTCAATTTATTTTTATAAAGATGGCAGAGAGGTTGCGCAAATGGTAGTAAACGCAAGTATGGTTCCTTCCACGTTAACATGTATTCAAACAAATTAAAATATGTGAAGGCTAAAACATGTTAAAATAGCGTTGACCTCGGACACAGCTTAATTCTTTTATTGCCTGTTTATATAATTCGCATATGTGACGTCAAATCCCTTAAACTGGCGGCGAGAGAGATGTCTTTAAATCGATTTTAGACAAACGCCAAATGTCAATTAAGAGTAAACTGATACTGTTGTAGGTCGTGAAGAGACGCAATACGCTAAACTTCAATGAATGCCAACCAGTACAGGTTAGTGTAAAGTGCTTTTTTGGGTTATTTATTAGATAAATTGTGTGCTCTGAAGGTATGCTCTGGCTTACCAGTATATACCTGGCAGATGGCTAGAAAATAGTGACAGCACAAGTGAACACTGGGATCAGAAACCTTGAATTTGACAGCAGCCACGGGAATTCATCACGTGGTATTGGTGAAGTCCGCCAAGTGGAATTTTTGCCACGACCCTGAAACACAGGAAACGCCACATCTTCGAGCAGATGAGGCCCACTTTTTCCTTCCACGTGTTCGCGCATTTTGTCAACACGAACCAAGGTCAACCGCGAGTTAGCCTATCATGCCACAAATGGTGTCCGAGGTTCATTCCTACGAACAAAAAAACTTTTATGTTGATTACTAACTAATCGGTTGGCCGAATAAAAACAAAATATTGAAGAGGAATTTTCGTTTCGTCTTTACCCGTACATTCTCCATTTTTGTACGAATCGATATGTCACCCTGTGTGTTTGTTCCCTGTGCTATCTTACGGAAAACTCGCGTCATATTCCGAAGACGCACATGTGACGCGAGATGCAAACCGAAAGCAGTAATGCGCAGTCCTGATAGCGGTCAAAAATAATTTTTATAAACTTCAAATTTTTTTCACGGAATATGTTTGGCAGTTGCCATGTAGGACATCCTTCGAAAGTGAACTTAGGCGAGCATCTTGTACAAAGTCTCTTAAGGGTCAAGTTGGATACTTGTTATCAGCGAAACTTATTAAGAAAGTCCAGACTGTAGTTTACCTTGCACAGGAGCCGCCAGATAGAGCTGGATAAAATTCCATGCCGGAATCCTCTCTCTCACTTACCTGAAAGAGAAGAAAAACGAACAAGTCAGGTACAATAACAGACAAAAACAGGCACTAAAATAGTTTGAAGGGCATCTTTTTTCGCATATGCCAGTGTATATTTTACTATGTGATGGTTCGGTTTACGGCGTTTCAAAGCACAATAAATTCGCTGCACTTCACGACACGAATGAAAGTGATGAAAATAATTGTATAACAAACGGAACCTGTAACAACACATACTCCGCTGTTGGTCATTCACACACACATTGAAGTACAAATGTGATTTTTTTTATGTGATCTAATGTACCATTTGTTCCCATCACTTACGACGTGAGTTTATGTCTTTGGAAAAAATCTGTTGTGCTAGAAAGCTGCAGTAACATGGAAATCGCTATACGACTCAATAGAATACAGGCAGCCACAAGAAAAAACAGGACTTTAAACTATGACAGCGGAACGTGTACAGATTTTACTATAGTTCTGTAGAGAAAATACGGAGGTCTGTTTTGTGTAGCAAATAAATTGTTAATATGTCCACAGAGAAACGTGAAACAGCCTTTGAATCCTTCGAAAACTATGTTTCTTACAAAGAAGGTTCGGAGTAGAAGAAAAATTACCAGAATCGGATCGAAATTATGAAAAGCTTTACATAGTTCAAAGGTGAAAATTTCGAGAAAGTTTGGAAAATTTTGTACCAAAACAGATTTTATTTCATTGTTTCTGGAAAATAAAGAACGTTACACGTTGGACCTCGTATACAACCATCATCTGCGCTCCATAATTTCTTTAAGCATCCGCGTCAACCCATGGAACTTTCGGCAAGCACTTTGATGCAACCAGCGAGATGTAATGATTCCTCCTCCTCGCTCTCCTTCCCCTCCCCCTTTCCATCCCCTATATCCCCTCCCCCCTCCCCCTCCTCTGCCCTTCCCCTCCCCCTTCCCCGCTCCCACATGTCCTACCGAGCGAGGTGGCTCAGCTATTAGCACACAGGACTCGCATGCGGGAGGTCGACGGTTCAAATCCGCCTCCGGCCATCTTGATCTAGGTTTTCCGTGATTTCCCTTTATTGCTTCAAGCAAATACCGGAATGGTGCCTTTGAAAGGGCACGGCCGGCTTCCTCCCTTAATGAAATGGGACCGAAGACATTGTACCTCCTCTAACCGCTCCCCTCCTCCCTCTCTTTCTCTCCCCCTCCCTTCTTCCCCTTCCCTCTTCCCGTCTCCCTCCCCTTCCCCCCCCCCCCCCCCCACACACACACAAACATCTAAGTGTGCTGTTTTGTAATAAGGGTGTAGCATGAGACAAGCCCTTTTCCTGTGACTCAGCCACACAAAGTATCTGGTAAATCTACCGAAATGGTAGTGGGTGTTGTCCGCAATCCGAAGACTGGTTTGACGTAGCTATCCACGCTAGTCTATAGTGTGCAAGCCTCTTCATTTCTGTATAACTACTTCACCCTACATCCATCATAATCTGGTTACTGTAGTGAAGTCTTGGTCTCCTGCTACACTATTTATTTCCCTTCCCCCCAAACCTCACTTACCACTATTACCCAATTGGCAATTCCTTGATACCTCAGGACCTGTCCTATGAACCGATCCCTTTTTTTTTGGTCAAACTGTGCCATAACTCTTCTTTTTCCTGAATTCGATTTACCACCTCATTACTCACTCGATCTACCCCCTTAATTTTTAGTACTCTTCTGCAGTATGATATTTCCAAAGCCTCTATTCTCGTCTTGTCTCAACTGGCTATTGTCCACATTACGTTTCTGAACAAAGCAACGCTTTATACAAAACCATTTAGGAAGTACTTCACACTGCTCGAATTTGTATTCGACTTGTGATCCACCCGTTTCTCAAGGGCAGTACTAAGTGAATTACTTTTGAATACATTACGGGAAAGGCAGTGATCAATGTCTTACAAATATTTACTATTAAAAACAGTCTTGATCGCGATTTATTTATCAAGGTGACCGGTTTCGACCACTACTGTGGTCATCTTCAGGCCATTGAGTAGGAAACTCTTTCTGTTGAGTTATTCTCCAACAGAAAGAGTTTCCTACTCAATGGCCTGAAGATGACCACAGTAGTGGTCGAAACCGGTCACCTTGATAAATAAATCGCGATCAAGACTGTTTTAATAGTAAATATTTGCAGTACTAAGTACCTACGGTCTCTCAATTTGTCTGGCGTAGCGGTAACCTGTACTACCATACATGACGTTTCCGCAAGAGCGTGCAAAAACTTAACAGGACATAGAGGATGCACCACTGAACAATTTGAGGTAGCGAAGCTGGGGTTGCAGAAGCCAGCTTAAGGAGATAATAAGAATAAAATCACATTAGTGTGTACATTTTTTAACATTAGTTACAGTTAACTGCAAATGCCATCATACACACAATGAACGTACCATTTGTACTGTATCTTACAAAATGTGCTGAAACTGAAGGCTACCAACCTCTATGCAAGTATGACATCGACGAACAAGATTCTAATGCACCCTGGTATGTTTCGAATCACATCACAGGCAGCTACAATTCTGACAACTAATTTCACATCCATATCCACTGAGGTCTCATACACAAGTGACTGTAGATATCCCATAGTAAATAATCAAGGGTATTCAGGTTAGGTGATCTCACAGGCCATGGAATAGGACGTCCCCTTCCAATCTAGCGGCCAGGAAATACATCACTGATATGGTTCTGGACATTCACACTGAAGTGAGGCGGTGCACCGTCATGATGCCTGTTACGAAATCCTTCCCTGTACAGCCTTTCAGCAGCGAGAGCACTGCAACGTACTTCCCCCTACACAGGTGCGTGTCAGTGTGTTCTGCGAAACTGTACCGGCACTGCTCCATCGTATTGTACTGTACGTCTCTAAACAGCGCCAGCCGCGGTGGCCGAGCGGTTCTAGGCGCTTCAGTCCGGAACAGCGCGCCTGCTACGGTCGCAGGTTCGAATCCTGCCTCGGACATGGATGTGTGATGTCCTTAGGTTAGTTAGGTTTAAGGGGGTAGGACGTCAAACTGGCCGACTTGGAGCAGGAGAGGCACCACAGGACATTTTAATTTCCACTGTCTATACTTTTACAAGTAACTTCATAAAACTTTGTCAGCATGACGAGGAACGATTCAGGATTCATACTCATAGCAGTGGAAGATCAAAAACGTAACAAAACGCATATTTTTTACATGTGAAATTTCATCTTTTTTCACTTACTACTGGCTGCATTTGTTGCTATAGGTACACTTTTCTTCCTAAGTAAGAGAGATTCTTCGATGACTTTTGTACAGCATACAAACCATAGTTACAGGTGTATGAAACTCTAGAAGTTATTTAATTTATGAAAAAATGAACGAACTGTTACATTTTAAACTTCATCTTTAGAAAAAACTCAAGTTTTATAGTTAATTATCTCAATTTTTTCCACAGTTTTTTAATAGATTTCGAAAATTCTAGAGTTTCACACACACCTGTAACTACTGTTTGTATGCTATGAAAAATTCATCGAAGAATCTCTCTTACTTAGGAAGAAAAGTGAACCTACAGCAAAAAATGCAGCCAGTAATAAGTGAAAAAATGATGAAATTTAACCTGTTAAAAACAGGTATTTTGCTACGTTTTTGAACTTCCACTGCGACGAGTGAGAGACCTCAATCCTTCCTGGTCATGGTGACAAAGTTTTATGAATTTATTTGTAAAAGTATAGACAGCAGAAATTAAAATGTCCTGTGGTGACTCTCCTGCTCCAAGTCCGGCCCGTTTGACGTACTACCCCCCCTTAAGTAGTTCTAAGTTCTAGGGGTCTGATGACCTCAGATGTTAAGTCCCATAGTGCTCAGAGCCATTTGAACCATCTCTAAACAGCACTAATGGATCTGTTGTTGATTCATAGCACGTTATATCACAGGACAATGCAAATACGATACAACAGAGCCACCTTGTGGAAAAATAAAGCAAACAAAACCTGCACCATCATTTCCTAGTAATCAGGCTCGCCATCCTTGTTGCCCTGCGGGAAATACAGAATGTACATGTAAATGAAGAGCACAGTACGTGTAAACTCGTACTCATTTTTGTTGTAAATAAGCTGAATACAGTTGTGTCACACAAAGCGGTACACAAGTCTACTTCCGTATCTTCTTAAGGGGCCCCGGAAAGGCTCAAACTCATGAAAAGTTTAATTTTTACTTTTCTGAGTTTTCTGAATCTGCAGACTATTACCTTTTAATAGATATATAATTTATTCAATTCCGAAGACTACAACTATTTTTAAATTTTTTTTGAAATGTGTTCTACATGGGCGTGAGCCACTGTGGCGCTGTTAAACTGCTGTCAAATGGTGTTATTATTAACGTCCGTGTTCATCAGGTACATTTTAGTGATGTGAGATAAAGTATGTGTTGTGGCTAACCTGTGATGGTTCAATATATATCGCTGGTGTGATTGTCGATTGTTTCATGTTTATTTACTCTGTCGTTATCTCGAAAATATTCGTAATTAATTCTGTTTCTTGAGTCTCTGTTTTGTTGAAGTACAATAATGAGTAAAAGTAAAGTTATTAGAAATCCTCTGAAGGCTTTTAAGAAAAGGAGAAATGTTGGAAAGCCAAAGGTATGTGTTATTACTGTAAACAATAAAGACGATGAAAATCCCCAACATTGTGTCCCAAAGAAGAAGACAGTTGCTGTAAATATAACAAAGGATTGCTAACTGGTGAAGTGTACACTCATAAGCATAGTCTGCCTCATGCAATAATGGAGGTGATAAAACCTATTTTCAGAGACTTAGCAACACCTGAAGTGTTGAAAAAGTGTATTCACGGAAAAACTCAAAACCCCAATGAAAGTGTAAATAGTGTTATATGGTCGAGAATCCCCAAGACTGTATTTGTTGGAATAGAAACACTTCACTTTGGTGTGTATGATGCTGTTGCGACTTTCAATGATGGCAACATTGTAAGGTGCAAGGTATTTAGAAATATGGGAATGAAGGTAGGTTCTAACATGGTACGAGCGATGCTTGCTTTAGACAAGGAACGCCTTCGGGCTGCAGACAGGGCTGTAAAGAGTCTAGAAATACAAGCAAGAGTAAACAGGAGGAGGAACAAGAGGAAGCTGGAGGAGGAGTTTGCAGAGGATGAAGATAATCCATCCTATGGACCTGGAATGCACTAAAAAGTTAATCCAATCTTTGTCGCTCGATTCCCAAAACTTTTATTTTCTCATACTAATTACATGTTTTCTAAGGATCTTCCAAACATATTTGTTTCAAACTTTCAGTAAATGTTACACAGTACCTTCTGCATAATTTAACACAGCCTCTTTCCAAAAAACTGTATATTTTTGAATACATAAATAAAAAATTGCAAAAAAATGTTGTGAATTTTCATTACAATTGAAAAAAAATCATCTTTAATAACTGAACTAAAACTTTGTAAAATCCCTGTGTTAAGTTGTAGCCCATATTCCAATAAATAATCTGTAAAAAGTTCAACTTCCTACCTCAAATACTTTGTGAGGAAAGATGTAATTTATAAGCGTTATTTTAACATTGCAAGTATAGGGCGTTCCGGAGCCCCTTAAGCTGGCTTCTGCGAGCCCAGGTTCTCTACCTCAAACTGTTCAGCGGTGCATCCTCTATGTCCTGTTATAATTTTGCACGCTCTTACGGAAACAACTCTTATGCAGACAAGACATTGTTTAACACTGTAAAATTCTTGAATGATATATTTCAAACTTCGATGCGATGCTCTGGTAAACTACCATTATATAAAGACAAGACAGTGTTTAACGTTGTTATCAAGAAGCTTGTAAAATTCTTGACCGATTTGTTTCAAATTTTGATACGATACTCTGACAAACATTCGACTTGGAACCTTGCTGACTGGAGTAGAACTGTTTCCAGTGATGAGTCCCGCTTCGAACTGAGCCCCGATGTGCAGCGAAGACGTGTCTGGAGTCGCCGCGGATAAGCGGTGGA
The DNA here is from genome assembly GCF_023898315.1 of Schistocerca nitens. Taxonomy (NCBI): domain Eukaryota; kingdom Metazoa; phylum Arthropoda; class Insecta; order Orthoptera; family Acrididae; genus Schistocerca; species Schistocerca nitens. Next base: position 145,127,465 of record NC_064625.1, read on the forward strand.
TTACCAGCCGGACTGTCACCCGACAACCAGCATTTCATTTCCTAGCAGGTACCCTTCGGTTGTCAATCCCGGCAAGCTTATAGCACAGCGGTACGTCTACGATGTCCTAGGCCTCATGTGATTGCTCTTCACGGCAAGCCATGCTGGCTTACATTTCAGCAAGATAATGCCTGCCCGCACACGGGAAGAGTTTCTACGGTTGTTTTCTTGCTTGCCAAACCTCGACGGGTCTTTCCCCAATTGGGAAGGTTTGGAGCATTATGGGCGATTTTGGCAATCTAATGCGCCAATTGGCACGAAATCTCTAATGACAGTCAACAACTCTCTCAATCAACGTCAAGCTAACTTCATGCATAAGCTGCAGAGATAGGCCAACGGGTTACTGACTTGCTCAGTTTGTGGAACTCTTTCTGTTTAATAAGTTATCCAATTTTTTCGAAATTGTAATCATTTGTTTGTCTGTACATGTACGTGACATCTATCGACTTCAGTCCCATTCGGATAATTCTTTCGTAGTTAGTATCTTTTTTCAATACTCCGGTCCTCTCAGATTGTCTGCAAACGATGCTGTCATTTATCGTCTTGTAAAGTCATGCGATGACCAAAACGATTTAGATATCTGTATGGTGCGAAAAGTGGCAATTGAGCCTGAATAAAGAAAAGTGTGAAGTTATTCACATGAGTACTAAAGGAAACCCACTAAATTTCGATTACGCGAAGAGTCACACAAATATTAAGTCGGTAAATTCAACTAAATGCGTAAACTAAACTACTTTCGAACAGGCCATGAAGGCCCAATGGGACCGACTGGCCGCCATGTCATCCTCAGCCTACAGGCGTCACTGGATGCGGATATGGAGGGGCATGTGGTCAGCACACCGCTCTCCGGGCCGTATGTCAGTTTCCGAGACCGGAGCCGCTACTTCTCAATCAAGTAGCTCCTCAGTTTGCCTCACAAGGGCTGAATGCACCCCGCTTGGCAACAGCGCTCGGCAGACCGGATGGTCACCCATCCAAGTGCTAGCCCAGCTCGACAGCGCTTAACTTCAGTGATCTGACGGGAAAAGGTATTACCACTGCGGCAAGGCCGTTGACCCAACTAAATACTTAGGGGCTACAATTACAAATAATCTAAATTGGAACGATCACATAGATAATGTTGTGGGTAGAGAAAACCAAAGACTGCGATTCATTGGCAGAACACTTAGAAGGTGCAACAGGTCTACCAAAGAGACTGCTTACACTACGCTTGTCCGTCCTATTCTGGAGTACTGCTGTGCGGTGTGGGATACGTATCAGGTCGGACTGTCGGATGACACCGAAAAAGTACAAAGAAGGGCAGCTCGTTTTGTATTATCGCGAAAAAGGGGAGATAGTGCCACAGATATGACACGTGAATTGGAGTGGCAGTCATTAAAACAAAGGCGTTTTTCTTTGCGACGGGATCTTCTCATGAAATTTTAATCCACAGTTTTCTCCTCCGATTGCGAAAACATTCTGTTGTCAACCACCTGGTTAGGGATAAATGATCATCACGATACAACAAGAGAAATCAGGACTAGCATAGAAAAATTTAAGTGCTCGTTTTTTCCGCGCACCGTTCGAGAGTAGAACGGTAGAGAGACAGCTTGAAGGTGGTTCATTGAACTCTCTGCCAGGCACTTTATTGTGAATAGGACAGTAATCACATAGATGTAGATGACAGAAGTTACGTTGGGCATGTTCAGTAGTGTGATGGGTAGCCACCTGGGTACAACACACGCTGTTGGCAGCTTCCCCTTTGCTTTCTCGGGAAGAACAGACGTGGTGCCATAAAAGCCCCTGATCACCAGTCTTTGCTCACTTTTCCTGGATTCTTGCAGTCATTGGTCATAACTGCGAAGCAGTTTCAAGATTATGCTTTCGTTACGTCAACCCACCCGTGCCAAGGTTAGAGTTTAAAATTACAATCGATTGAACATTTACGGGGTGTTCAAAAAGTCTCTCCGCAGTGCCGTATGATTATTAGCCGCGCATGCCGTATGCCGCAGTGAATATACCGAAATTAAACTCACTCCAGTATCGTTGTGCTTTTATTGTTCCCTTGACAAATATGAAACCCACAATCCGACGTCTAGAAATTGCAATCCGAACTCCTATTTTCACCGAATGAAGTGGTTCCTCATGAATACACAATGGATTTGCAGTACTCCACATACGAGAATTTTGCGAGTTCGTGTACCCGGATAAATGAAACCACGCCTCATCAGTGAAAAACGTTTCATTAAGAATATCCCTTCCATTTTGTTAAACGAAAATTTTGAACCATTGACAATAATGCAGTTTCTTACCATGGTCAGTATTTTTCAGTTCTCGCACGACTGTCACTTTGTATGGGAAAAGTTCTAATTTTTTCCCTACAGCTGTGTGGGCCGTTCAGACACTAACATCGATTTCCTGGGCGAATTTTCTTACTGACTTGTTCGGGCTCGTGGACATTTTATCTGAAATATCGAGTAGTTTATTCTCAGACAAATCGCTAGGCCGCGCGACCGCTACGGTCGCAGGTTCGAATCCTGCGTCGGGCATGGATGTGTGTGATGTGCTTAGGTTAGTTAGGTTTAAGTAGTTCTAAGTCTAGGAGACTGATGACCTCAGATGTTAAGGCCCATAGTGCTTACAAGGGAACCTCCCCATCGTACCCCCCTCAGATTTACTTATAAGTTGGCACAGTGGATAGGCCTTGAAAAACTGAACACAGATCAATCGAGAAAACAGGAAGAAGTTATGTGCAACTATGAAAAAAAGGCAAAATATACAAACTGAGTAGTCCATGCGGAAGATATATTAAGGAACCGTGAGCTCAGGAGCGCCGTGGTCCCGTGGTTAGCGTGAGCAGCTGCGGAACGAAAGGTCCTTGGTTCAAGTCTCCCTCGCATGAGAATTTTACTTTATTTTCGCAAAGTTATGATCTGTCCGTTCGTTCAGTCACGTCTCTGCTCACTATAAGAAGTTTGGTGTATGTGTTTTGCGACCGCACCGCAAAACCGTGCGATTAGTAGACGAAAGGACGTGCCTCTCCAATGGCAACCGAAAACATTTGATCGCAAGGTCATAGGTCAACCGATTCCTCCAAAGGAAAACACGTCTGATATATTATATACGACACTGGTGACGGCATGTGCGTCACATGACAGGAATATGTTGTCGACCCACCTAACTTGGCGAATGGGTAAAACGTTTCTTCTACCTTGCCCGATTTAGGTTTTCTTGTTTAGGTGTAGCGTCCCCATACTACGGCGCAGTTACTTCGCATCGGAGGGACGGATAATAATTGTCTGAAAATAAAAAATAAAAATTTTCATACGAGCAACGACTTGAACCAAGGACCTCTCGTTCCGTAGCTGTTCACGCTAACCACGGGACCACTGCGCTCCAAACTTACAATCGCCTTAATGTTGCTTATCTTGCACATGGACTACTCAGTTTCTACATTTTCCTTTTTTTTCATAGTTGCACATAACTTCTTCCTGTTTTTTCGATTGATCTGTGTTCAGTTTTTCAAGGCCTATCCACTGTACCAACTTATAACTAAATCTGAGGGGGGTGCGATGGGGAGATTCCCTTGTTAGAGCAATTTTTGTTAAATAATTTGCACGATCTTATGGGGAGCTTCTCGTCTCTTAGGAGCTGCGCGGGACTAGGCGAGCGATGTCAGGTGCTGCAGTCATAGACTGTGCGGCTGATCCCGGCGGAGGTTCTCCCTTGGGCATGGGTGTGTGTGTTTGTCCTTAGGATAATTTAAGTTAAGTAGTGTGTAAGCTTAGGGACTGATAACCACAGCTGTTAAGTCCCATAAGATTTCACACACATTTGAACATTCGTCTCTTAGGTCACAAGAGAGTGGACTTAAGTTATCTTATGGGTAAGCCAAACAGCTCAGCCGGACTACGTAGACTCAAGTCCCACATATTTGCAGGAAAAGGCACCAGTGTGAGCGAAAGATTGGAGAAACCTTTCCAGTTAGGCAGCTGAAGCTGCCCTTTCGGTCTCAGAGTCAATACAGCCATACGACTACTTTTTTTCGCCCCTGCTACCTTAAGAATTTCAAGAGAATAACTGGAAGGGTAGAAGGCGAAAATTTGTTGCAGATACACACATCTGGTGAGCAAGATGTATGAGACAGGCGAAATAGCCACAGACTTCAAGAAGACTATAATAATTCCAATCTCAAAGAAATCAGGTGTTGACAGATGTGAAAATTACCGAACTATCAGTTTAATAAGTCACAGCTGCAAAATACTAATGCGAATTCTTTACAGACGAATGGAAAAACTAGTAGAAGCGGACCTCGGGGAAAATCAGTTTGGATTCCGTAGAAATGTTGGAACACGTGAGGCAATACTAACCTTACGACTTATCTTAGAAGAAAGATTAAGAAAAGGCAAACCTACGTTTCTAGCATTTGTAGACTTAGAGAAAGCTTTTGACAATGTTAACTGGAATACTCTCTTTCAAATTCTGAAGGTGGCAGGGGTAAAATACTGGGAGCGAAAGGCTATTTACAATTTGTACAGAAACCAGATGGCAGTTATAAGAGTCGAGGGACATGAAAGGGAAGCAGTGGTTGGGAAAGGAGTGAGACAGGGTTGTAGCCTCTCCCCGATGTTATTCAATCTGTATATTGAGCAAGCAGTAAAGGAAACAAAAGAAAAATTCGGAGTAGGTATTAAAATTCATGGAGAAGAAGTAGAAACTTTGAGGTTCGCCGATGACATTGTAATTCTGTCAGAGACAGCAAAGAACTTGGAAGACAAGTTGAACGGAATGGACAGTGTCTTGAAAGTAGGATATAAGATGAACATCAACAAAAGCAAAACGAGGATAATGGAATGTAGTCAAATCAAGTCGGGTGATGCTGAGGGAAAGATTAGGAAATGAGACACTTAAAGTAGTAAAGGAGTTTTGCTATTTGGGGAGCAAAATAACTGATGATGGTCGAAGTAGAGAGGATATAAAATGTAGACTGGCAATGGCAAGGAAATCGTTTCTGAAGAAGAGAAATTTGTTAACATCGAGTATAGATTTAAGTGTCAGGAAGTCGTTTCTGAAAGTATTTGTATGGAGTGTAGCCATGTATGGAAGTGAAACATGGACGATAACCAGTTTGGACAAGAAGAGAATAGAAGCTTTTGAAATGTGGTGCTACAGAAGAATGCTGAAGATAAGGTGGGTAGATCACGTAACTAATGAGGAGGTATTGATTAGGATTGGGGAGAAGAGAAGTTTGTGGGAAAACGTGACTAGAAGAAGGGATCGGTTGGTAGGACATGTTTTGAGGCATCAAGGGGTCACAAATTTAGTATTGGAGGGCAACGTGGAGGGTAAAAATCGTAGAGGGAGACCAAGAGATGAATACACTAAGCAGATTCAGACGGATGTAGGTTGCAGTAAGTACTGGGAGATGAAGAAGCTTGCACAGGATAGAGTAGCACGGAGAGCTGCATCAAACCAGTCTCAGGACTGAAGACCACAACAACAACAACACACCCTAATTGATCCCTAGCCCTGCGTCTTCACGTGAGCCTCACGTGATCTATCTCTGGCCTTATAGGCGTCCACCTGCTTAGCTGGGTAGTGACGTGTTTGCCTCCCGTGCAGCGGGCCCGGGATCGATTCCCAAGCGGGGTGGAGATTTTCTCCGCTCGTGCACTGGGTGTTCTGTTGCCTCATCATCATTTCATCCTCATTACCTGCGCGCAAGTCGCCCAATATGGCGTCGAATGAAATAAGGCGCGCTTGGCGGCCGAACTTCCCCGGATGGGGCCTCCCGGCTAACGAAACCATACGCTCATTTCCATTTTTACCTTTTAGGTGTGTCTAGACGGAAGAGGGAAAATTGTAAGAGATACTGAGAGGCCAGCAAACGGCCGACACCCACAACAGGGTGCGACAGGAAGACAGAGGGCGCAAAACAAGAACAGCGGCTCTCGCATAGCAGAGAGGATTCCCTGGCCCCGAGCTGGCGCCGCCTCGCTAATAGGCCACTTATAATCTTTCCCTCGTCCTTCATTCCTTTTTCCCTTTTTCCGCCCTCCACAGAGAGGGTTAATTCAAGGAGACAAGGGCCCAGTTTGTTACTCCGCGCCTCAGACCAGCCCTTGTCCTGCGGGCGCGTCGCTTTTTTTTCCTCCGCACCCCCTGTCCGCCCCCCCCCCCCCACGCTGCGGTCCCCCTGCGGCCGCCCCCTCCTCGGCGTGGAGTGAGTGGCGGAGGGTGCGTCGCGGCGCCTCCAAAAAATCGCCCTCCTTAGCCGCGCGGCTGGCTATTAATTTACGGCGTCCACCTTGCAGCCCCTAATGCCGCCATTTTTTATTCCACCTTCTTCTCCGCGACGCCGGAGCTCCACCCTTCCGCTGCTTTTCCAGCAGACCTCTGTTTGGACGAGACCGCGCCGCCGTACTTAGCGTAAACTCTTCAGACAGGGCACGGCATTTTCCTTTTTTCCTGCTTTACGAAGGAGCCACAGACGGCGACAGCACCCGCAGAATACGAAATAGCGAAGCTGCCGCGCACTCGAATCTTGCAACATTTTGTTTGCGATACGAGAATGTGACTCCATCTGGAGAACGCGACCTTTTACTTTCGAGCCGGCCGGAGTGGACGAGCGGTTCTAGGCGCTACAGTCTGGAACCGCGCGACCGCTACGGTCGCAGGTTCGAATCCTGCCTCGGGCACGGATGTGTGTGATATCCTTAGGTTAGTTAGGTTTAAGTAGTTCTAAGTTCTAGGGGACTGATGACCATAGCAGTGAACTCCCGTAGTGCTCAGAGCCATTTGAACCATTTACTTTCGACCAAGCGAATAGTTCTGTCGTATAGTCTTACGCTATCAAATCAGCAGTATCCGGACACACATATTTAGTGCTCAACTGACGGGTAGATATTACGAGATGCGAACACGTAAGCATGAATGAAAGTGGTGAGTATTGTGTAGTCAGTAGAGGAGCCGTAACAGTACAATGGATCCCTCAGAAGGCGAGAGTGCCTTCGTGCGTTGACTAGTCATTGGATTTAAACTGTGAGACAAAAAAATGGTTCAAATGGCTCTGAGCACTGTGGGACTTAACATCTGTGGTGTCACCGCCAGACACCACACTTTCTAGGTGGTAGCCTTTAAATCGGCCCCGGTCCATTAGTATACGTCGGACCCGCGTGTCGCCACTGTCAGTAATTGCAGACCGAGCGCCACCACACGGCAGGTCTAGAGAGACGTCCTGGCACTCGCCCCAGTTGTACAGCCGACTTTGCTAACGATGGTTCACTGACAAAATACGCTCTCATTTGCCGAGACGATAGTTAGCATAGCCTTCAGCTACGTCATTTGCTACGACCTAGCAAGGCGCCATTACCAGTTTATATTGAGATTATAAATTATGTATCATCAAGAGCGATGTTCTCCAGTTATGGATTAAAGTTAAGTATTCCAAGATCTTTGTACTTTATTTGCAATTCTCAAGACATTGTCCCGTTCCAGACCTCACGCCAGTCTGCGTGAGCTTAAACGCGTGCCTTTCGGCTACCTCCGAGTGGCTTGGCTGTCTTGCCATGTCACCACAACATCTATGGTTATGAGTCCCCTAGAACTTAGAACTACTTAAACCTAACTAACCTAAGGACATTACACAACACCCAGTCGTCACTAGGCAGAGAAAATCTCTGACCCCGCCGGGAATCGAACCCGGGAACCTGGGCGCGGGAAGTGAGAACGCTACCGCACGACCACGAGCTGCGGACTAAACTGCGTGACAATTCCATAACTTATGAATGGTGGGCTCCATGTGGTTCGTAAGTCGTGCAGCGACCGTAAACCATAAAATTACCAAATATGCAGCAACCACTCGCAGAATCATGTTTTATTTATTCACCTTTGTAAATCGAACTGATTAACAGCCATCATCGGTGCTACTAGTACAACAATAAAAATAATTAATAACAGTGACCAAATTTATAAATATACATAAAGCACGTAAACCAATTAAATGTACACTCCTGGAAATGGAAAAAAGAACACATTGACACCGGTGTGTCAGACCCACCATACTTGCTCCGGACACTACGAGAGGGCTGTACAAGCAATGATCACAAACTGTGAAACTGTTGCGTTGAGCCGGCCGATGTGGCCGAGCGGTTCCAAGCGCTTCAGTCTGGAACCGAGCGACCGCTACGGTCGTAGGTTCGATTCCTGCCTCGGGCATAGTTGTGTGTCATGTCCTTAGGTTAGTTAGGTTTAAGTAGTTCTAAGTTCTAGGGGACTGATGACCGCAGATGTTAAGTCCTATCGTGCTCAGAGCCAGTTGAACCATTTGTTGCGTTCATTTTTTGCAGCTTATGTGACAAACTAATGTGTTTTCATCGCTTGCTTGGGAGTGATCACATTCACATTCATACGAACACCTAAAACGGCTCACTGTGTGATGGTGTGGATATATGTCTGCCTATTACACATTACGACCCTCTTCAACTGTCGGCGGTCTCTGTCAGTCAACAGACGAGGTCGGCCTGTACGCTTTTGTGCTGTACGTGTCCCTTCACGTTTCTGCTTCAGTGGAGGTAGACATGTTTGGGAGTGTGGAAATCTCGTGTGCAGATGTATGACATCCAACCACCTGACCACGTTCGAAGTGCGCGAGTTCCGCGCACCGCCCCATTCTGCTCTCTCACGACGTCTAATTACTACCGAAGTCGCTGATATGGAGTACTTGGCAGTAGGTGGCAGCACAATGCATCTAATACGAAAAGCGTATTGTTTTGGTCGTGTCCGGATATTTTTGATCGCATAGTGTGTATGTCCGCTACTGATTTTATAGATATCAAATCGACAATCAAGCTCTTCTCACGTTCGGCGCAGTATCTCCCTATCAAGGTGTTCGAAAGTACCGTTGATGCGAGATCGCAGTTGAGGTTGGTTTGTTGGCAGAGGCGGCGTAAAAACTGAATTTTCACATAAGCGCACAAAAAAATTGCATGGCTACGTCGGGAGCATTTTAAGTGCAACACACGCTATCCAGATGTTACGTGACCGTTCAGTGTTGTGTCTCGAGGCGGAAATCCGAAGTATGTTGTTGTTGTTGTGGTCTTCAGTCCTGAGACTGGTTTGATGCAGCTCTCCATGCTACTCTATCCTGTGCAAGCTTCTTCATCTCCCAGTACCTACTGCAACCTACATCCTTCTGAATCTGCTTAGTGTATTCATCTCTTGGTCTCCCTCTACGATTTTTACCCTTCACGCTGCCCTCCAATGCTAAATTTGTGATCCCTTGATGCCTCAAAACATGTCATACCAACCGATCCCTTCTTCTGGTCAAGTTGTGCCACAAACTTCTCTTCTCCCCAATCCTATTCAATACCTCCTCATTAGTTACGTGATCTACCCACCTTATCTTCAGCATTCTTTTGTAGCACCACATTTCGAAAGCTTCTATTCTCTTCTTGTCCAAACTGGTTATCGTCCATGTTTCACTTCCACACAAATACTTTCAGAAACGACTTCCTGACACTTAAATCTATACTCGATGTTAACAAATTTCTCTTCTTCAGAAACGATTTTCTTGCCATTGCCACACTACATTTTATATCCTCTCTACTTCGACCATCATCAATTATTTTACTCCCTAAATAGCAAAACTCCTTTACTACTTTAAGTGTCTCATTCGCTAATCTAATTCCCTCAGCATCACCCGATTTAATTTGACTACATTCCATTATCCTCGTTTTGCTTTTGTTGATGTTCATCTTATATCCTCCTTTCAAGACACTATCCATTCCGTTCAACTGCTCTTCCAAGTCCTTTGCTGTCTCTGACAGAATTACAATGTCATCGGCAAACCTCAAAGTTTTTACTTCTTCTCCATGAATCTTAATACCTACTCCGAATTTTTCTTTTGTTTCCTTTACTGCGTGCTCAATATACAGATTGAATAACATCGGGGAGAGGCTACAACCCTGTCTCACTCCTTTCCCAACCTCTGCTTCCCTTTCATGTCCCTCGACTCTTATAACTGCCATCTGCTTTCTGTACAAGTGCTAGAAACTTAGGTTTGCCTTTTCTTAATCTTTCTTCTAAGATAAGTCGTAAGGTCAGTATTGCCTCACGTGTTCCAACATTTCTACGGAATCCAAACTGATCTTCCCCGAGGTGCGAAGTACTGGTGCAATAATACAATACTTTTGAGTTTTTCGATATGTGCTAATATAACACTGTAAGTACATCGAATTTACAAAATAGCTACACTCTTTAGAATGTCCGTCACAATTTATTTGCACGCTTTCTCCAAGACATTGTGTGCAAATTCCATCTCTAAAAGACCCTCGTCGCGACTATTGCTCCACGAGAGTATAATGAGAATGTTAAATGTCATCTCAGTGATTCTTCATGAGTTTTAGCGTCGTTAGTGCCAGGGTAATCTGCGCTAACAAAACGTACGCCACCTTGTAGGGAAGCAGCCTACTCACGCCGTAGTAAATTCACATCAGTCTTTCCATTGTGTGCCAGCCAGTCCGTTGTAACTAGCTCTGACGCCATAAATGTTGCGCAATACTTTAAAAATCAAATAAATAACGTGAAATGTTTCTAGCATGTCAGGAGTAATACTAAATTAATATGTGTTGAATATCAGTTCGATAACTTTAGCCGTTTTCGAAATTTGGACGTTTTTCTGTAAAAATCATTGGCGCAAGAGAAAAGAGCTAGAAAGTTAAAATTTTATATTTAGATTCATCTTTCATAATAATTTGATAAAAACAGTACTTTGGATTTCACAAATTAAAATTTTAGTGGAAATTCATGATTTTCTGGTTTTCGTCTTAAAACTTAAGGAAGCAAGATAGATTAAGTAGGCTAATAAATAAGGCTAGGATGTTTATATTTAAGTAACATGGAGATCCGCTATCACCATAAGGATGTGAGAAGTTTCTATTGAATACCTATAAAACTATAGCGATAGCGTATCTCCAAAGGGCCAGTTCAGAGCTCGGCTACTGCGTGCAGTGTAATTAAATTAATTCTCTCGCCCAAAATATTTAACTTAGCCACGTCAAAATTTTATTATCAATACTTACCTGTGTGTTGAATGCACATTTAAATTAAGAGCTTCATCGGCCATCAGCAAGAGAAGCAATGATTTATTCGATGACTTAAAGTGGTGCATTACTAGCCCAGCGGCTAGTCGGGAGAGCCGATTTGATCAGGCGTTCCCTTGGCCGTCCGCACCGCGGCCTTATCTATAAGAACGCTGCACGAGGAAAGAAGGCCCCAGTTCTCTCCAGACGCTGAACAGCACGCCATCTGTGTCGGGAATCGCGTCGCGTCGGTATCATTGCTATAAACAGCCTCTGATGCCGTATTGTTACTCGAGATACGCGTAACCATGAAATCATTTCCAAGTGAAGTGTTAATTCTGGGATGATTTTCATTATCTAGCTTCAGTTTGCGTATTGTCGTATTTTCACGTGCCGCCGCGGGACAAACATTCTACCATTATTTAGCGTGGCGTTTGATGAACCTAATCATCAAATTATGGCGAGCATTCATTTAAATATTCAATTTGGACAATTATAGTTGCATCTGCGCATTAGACTCTGAACTGCTCTGTTAGTTAGGTTGTGTGGATTCTTTTGTTTTTCATCTGTGACTTTCAGAAGATACTCAACTATTTTAGAAAATAGTTTTTGATTATAAATCCCGGACAATCTCCTAATTCCTCAGAGCTATAAGCTGTAACTATAGGTGTATTCTCAGATGAAGTGGGCACTAGGAATTCTAATTACAGGCTTCACGTTTTGCTAATCACTTTCTGGTAGCCAATATTGTAGTTAGATAGCCAGTGTTGAGAACGGCAAACAACAGCAAAAATAATAGGAACATTTTTAAGAACAATAATTTCACCCGCCGCCGCACATATGGTTAATCGGCCGGGGAATGCAGTGCTTCTACGTTCTACAAACTTTTATACAACAGTAAAATTATTCTACCCGCCGCCCCACATATGGTGCATCGGCCGGAAAATGCAGTGTTTCTACATTCAACATTCAAACAAAATTATATAAACAACATATTTTCCAACCTGCCGCCCCACAACCTGCTATTATTGTTTTGCCAGAGAGACTTTTTTGGAAATGTCCTTCTCTTATACAGGGAAGGACAGCATCCGACAAGGAAAATTAACGAGCGAGCGGCGGGGCTACAGTTGCAGGGTAGAAACGACCACGAGGACAGAACGTCAGAAAAGCCAGTGAGGCCGCGGGGGAGGCGAAGGCGGCTGTATCGGCGATCAAGGTGAGGCGTCTGGGGACAGAAACAAATGGCCGGAATCCATTTCTCTGCAAACACAAAGGCAACCTCCGCCGTGGGCATTACTTCCCTGGGATCGATTAGCGGTGAGATGCGGTGCTAAGTGAGAGGGTGGCGAAGACCAGCCGGGGGGGGGGGGGGGGGAGAAAAGAGAGGAGGAGGGGGGGGGGGAATATCCATCACGACAGCCACGTGCGAGGGGAAGGACTTCTCGGCGGTCATAGCTAGCGACGACGCAGACCTGCGAAGTAAACTTTTGAGGCCATGCTGTGCCACCAGTGTACGCAGCCATACATCACTGAAGGGTAATGGAGTGAGTACCAGGGGCGAAACCACTCATTTGGCACAGGTTGGTCGTCTCCTTAGAAAAATTATGAATGACTGTGCTGGTAAACTTCTATTTGATACGATGACAGCTGAGTAAAACTGAACATACTCAGACAGTTCTCTCTTTACTTATTCTGGTCATCACTAAACTGACACACACAATATTTTTTAGCGCAACGCAATCTGACCTTCAATAATTCCTACAAAAGAGTGGCCCTGACTAACAATAACCTATACCTTTCACGAATCACTTACCTCACAAAAATCTTACTCGAACTACTGCAATACAGCGAGCGCCAATACTGCCACCTACTAACTACTGAAGGCACTAACTACTGATAGGCATAGTTAGCCAATGAAACATTTTGATAGAGAAGAAACAATGTACTTACCTTAAAATGTTCAAAAGTCATTATTGTAATGGTACTTGAATTACGTAGCCATTACGGCACCTCAACTCAACCTCTCGATACCAGCAATACTCTACTGTGTTTTTGTAAAGTAGTTAACATATTTCTGAGACAACATTCAGATTTGATTTCATTAATGTAGAGGTATTTTGATACATCGATATGTTTATATTGCAATGATATTATTCTTATGTGTATTCTTTCTTTTGTCACTATGATCTTTGACGTACAAGTAACTCTAATTTTTGGGTGCGTAAGCGATTATTAGTTGTTAGAGAGTCGGACCTTAAAAAAGTCAAGTCTTGGGCGTCATGTTGGAAAGACTCATATTATAATTAGCTTATAAAATGTGAGGAAGATGTTTTCAAGTATGTTTTGTATTGTGACGATGTTTTGTGTGTTAAGTGATATTGCAATAAAAGCAACAAAAAGGAAGTGTAACTTAAATTCGGAGTGCTGATTACATTTTTTTTTTTACATCGCCATTGTCCTTCAAAGGTTTAATCTTCAAGAATGGTTTGTGAGACACATCTATAAAAGTTTTGAATATAGGAGAATAAAACCTAGGCTTCTTTGCATCCGAGCTTGGAATCATCACCACCTATATTTTCGATGATTGAGCCATGATTTTACAACGAGACCAGCGTGGGAAACACGAAAAGATGAGTGCCTAGTTTATTCATTATTACATGAAATGACTATTAACTGTACTCTAATGACACCTGCCACATAATAACTTTGTTGTTGCCCGAAAATGCAGTATTTAGCAGCGTGAGCAATACCACAATCATCATTAAATTTTGACCTTTGTTCTGGTAGGGTTGAGATATATATATGTAAAAAACACGTCCAGGTCGCCCACTCTCAAAATTCCGCCATCTCTCCCCACATCCACCACTGCTGGCGGCTCACCTTCAACTGCCCAACGCTATGCGCTGTTCACACCCAACTGTCCAACACTACAATAGCGAATATTCTAACAATGCAAACCAGCCACAGGCTGCACACAGCGCAGTCAGCGATTTTCATACAGAGCACTACGTGGCGTTACCAACATATAAACGTAAACAGCATACTTACAATCTTTACTGCACAGCGTGTCCGAGGAGGATTGGCCAATATTCATGAATACAAGAGGGAGGAACATTCGAATTAAAATGTCTAGCAATAAACATGGCCTCTAAAATTCGTACCTTAAGAGATATGTGGAAAGAAAACTCTTCTTCTGCTAGTTCTTTGCATTTCTTATTTAGAAGGTTGTAGCATGGACCAAGACACGAAGAAGTTGGTTAGTAAATATAGGCTCCAAAGTAGATACCTTAAAATTACGAGAACCTGTTCAGCAGGAGATATGTTTTTCACAGTAGAAAATATGAAAAAGTGCTTGTATCTCTTATGGTATGCATTTTAGAGCCCGTGTTTATTTGAATTTTTTCTACGAAAGATCGTTCCTGTCACGTTCCCGAATACTGACCATTCCTCTTGGGACACCCTGCAAAAAGTCCAGATCCTCTGGTGTCTAACAGAAAGACCAAGGCTTCCGGCTGCACGGTGCCTGCTAACTGCTTGCCCCAGCGCTTGCGTGAACCGAGGTCCTAAACGATACAGAAAACCGTGATTCAACTTCGATCTGTATTTCTACACCGGCTGTGAAAACACTTTGCGCGTACACAGAGCTGTCAAACGGTAGAAGTCTGAACTGGCGAAAGGGGAAAAACTGATGCGCAAAAGTTAAAGGACGGAAGTAACGATATGTAAAATAACTATTTCAAATTTGGAACATATAATATGTGATCAAATGTATCCGGACACCCCCAAAAACATGCGTTTTTCATACACTCCTGGAAATTGAAATAAGAACACCGTGAATTCATTGTCCCAGGAAGGGGAAACTTTATTGACACATTCCTGGGGTCAGATACATCACATGATCACACTGACAGAACCACAAGCACATAGACACAGGCAACAGAGCATGCACAATGTCGGCACTAGTACAGTGTATATCCACCTTTCGCAGCAATGCAGGCTGCTATTCTCCCATGGAGACGATCGTAGAGATGCTGGATGTAGTCCTGTGGAACCGCTTGCCATGCCATTTCCACCTGGCGCCTCCGTTGGACCAGCGTTCGTGCTGGACGTGCAGACCGCGTGAGACGACGCTTCATCCAGTCCCAAACATGCTCAATGGGGGACAGATCCGGAGATCTTGCTGGCCAGGGTAGTTGACTTACACCTTCTAGAGCACGTTGGGTGGCACGGGATACATGCGGACGTGCATTGTCCTGTTGGAACAGCAAGTTCCCTTGCCGGTCTAGGAATGGTAGAACGATGGGTTCGATGACGGTTTGGATGTACCGTGCACTATTCAGTGTCCCCTCGACGATCACCAGTGGTGTACGGCCAGTGTAGGAGATCGCTCCCCACACCATGATGCCGGGTGTTGGCCCTGTGTGCCTCGGTCGTATGCAGTCCTGATTGTGGCGCTCACCTGCACGGCGCCAAACACGCATACGACCATCATTGGCACCAAGGCAGAAGCGACTCTCATCGCTGAAGACGACACGTCTCCATTCGTCCCTCCATTCACGCCTGTCGCGACACCACTGGAGGCGGGCTGCACGATGTTGGGGCGTGAGCGGAAGACGGCGTAACGGTGTGCGGGACCGTAGCCCAGCTTCATGGAGACGGTTGCGAATGGTCCTCGCCGATACCCCAGGAGCAACAGTGCCCCTAATTTGCTGGGAAGTGGCGGTGCGGTCCCCTACGGCACTGCGTAGCATCCTACGGTCTTGGCGTGCATCCGTGCGTCGCTGCGGTCCGGTCCCAAGTCGACGGGCACGTGCACCTTCCGCCGACCACTGGCGACAACATCGATGTACTGTCGAGACCTCACGCCCCACGTCTTGAGCTATTCGGCGGTACGTCCACCCGGCCTCCCGCATGCCCACTATACGCCCTCGCTCAAAGTCCGTCAACTGCACATACGGTTCACGTCCACGCTGTCGCGGCATGCTACCAGTGTTAAAGACTGCGATGGAGCTCCGTATGCCACGGCAAACTGGCTGACACTGACGGCGGCGGTGCACAAATGCTGCGCAGCTAGCACCATTCGACGGCCAACACCGCGGTTCCTGGTGTGTCCGCTGTGCCGTGCGTGTGATCATTGCTTGTACAGCCCTCTCGCAGTGTCCGGAGCAAGTATGGTGGGTCTGACACACCGGTGTCAATGTGTTCTTTTTTCCATTTCCAGGGGTGTATTAGCTGCATTGTGCTCCGACCTACTACCAGGTACTCCACATCAGCGACCTCAGTAGTCATCAGACATCGTGAGAGAGCAGAATGGGCCGCTCCGCGGAACTCACGTACTTCGAACGAGGTCAGATGATTGGGTGTCACTTGTGTCATACCTCTGTACGCTAGATTTCCACACTGCTGAACATCCCTAGGTCGACTGTTTCCAGTATGATAGTGAAGTGGAAATGTGAAGGGACACGTACAGCACAAAAGCGTACAGGCCGACCTCGTCTGTTGACTGACAGAGACTGCCGACAGTTGAAGAGGGTCGTAATTTGTGATAGGCAAACATCTATCGAGAGCATCACACAGGAATTCCAGACTGCATCAGGATCCACAGCAAGTACTGTGACACATAGGTGGAAGGCCAATGCAACACTCGACAGTCCAGGAACACTCTTCTGAGTTTAAACACTTCAGCTGGCCACCAAACTCCCCAGACATGAACATTACTGAGCATATCTGGGATGCTTTGCAACGTGCTGGTCAGTAGATATCTCCACCCCCTCGTTCTCCTACAGATTTATGGACAGTCCTGCAGGTTCCGTGGTGTCAGTTCCCTACAGCACTACTTCAGACATTAGTCGAGGCCATACCACGTCGTGTTGGGACACTGCTACGTGACCGCGGGGGGCCCTATACGATATTCGGCAGGCGTACCAGTTTCTTGGGATCTTCAGTATATTTCGCCATCTAGACCGCGCTCAGGTTTTGCAGAGCACTGTATTACACTACCGGCCAGTAAAATTGCTACACCAAGAAGAAATGCAATAATAATAAACGGGTATTCATTGGACAAATATATTATACTAGAACTGACATGTGATTACATTTTCACGCAATTTGGGTGAATAGATCCTGAGAAATCAGTACCCAGAACAACCACCTCTGGCCGTAATAACGGCCTTGATACGCCTGGGCATTGAGTCAAACAGAGCTTGGATGGCGTGTACAGGTACAGCTGCCCATGCAGCTTAAACACGATGCCACAGTTCATCAAGAGTAGTGACTGGCGTATTGTCACGAGCCAGTTGCTCGGCCACCATTGACCGGACGTTTTCAATTGGTGGGGGATCTGGAGAATGTGTTGGCCAGGGCAGCAGTCGAACATTTTCTGTATCCAGAAAGGCACGTACAGGACCTGCAACATGCGGTCGTGCATTATCCTGCTGAAATGTAGGGTTTCGCAGGGATCGAATGAAGGGTAGAGCCACGGGTCCTAACACATCTGAAATGTAACGTCGACTGTTCAAAGTGCCGTCAATGCGGAGGTGACCGAGACGTGTAACCAATGGCACCCCACACCATCACGCTGGGTGATACGCCAGTACGTTAATGACAAATACACGCTTCCAATGTGCGTTCACCGCGATGTCGCCATACACTGATGCTACCATTATGATGCTGTAAACAGAACCTGGATTTGTCCGAAAAAAATGACGTTTTGCCATTCTTGCACCCAGGTTCGTCGTTGAGTACACCATCGCAGGCGCTGCTGTCTGTGATGCAGCGTCAAGGGTAACCGCAGCCACGGTCTCCGAGCTGATAGTCCGTGCTGCTGCAAACGTCGTGGAACTGTTCGTGCAGATGGTTGTCGTCTTGCAAACGTCCGCATCTGTTGACTCAGGGATCGAGACGTGGCTGCACGATCCGTTACAGCCGCGTGGATAAGATGCCTGTCATCTCGACTGCTAGTGATACGAGGCCGTTAGGATCCAGCACGGCGTTCCGTATTACCCTCCTGAACCCACCGATTGCATATTCTGCTAAGAGTCATTGGATTTCGGCCTACGCGACCAGCAACTTCGCGATACGATAAACCCCAATCGCGATAGGCTACAATCCGACCTTTATCAAAGTCGGAAACGTGATGTTACGCATTTCTCCTCCTTACACGAGGCATCACAACAACGTTTCACCAGGCAACGCCGGGTAACTGCTTTTTGTGTATGAGAAATCGGTAGGGAACTTTCGTCATGTCAGCACGTTGTAGGTGTCGCCACCGGCGCCAACCTTGTGTGAATGCTCTGAAAAGCTAATCATTTGCATGTCACAGCATCTTCTTCCTATCGGTTAAATTTCGCGTCTGTAGCACGTCATCTTCGTGGTGTAGCAATTTTAATGGCCAGTAGTGTACATTATTTCCCAGTACCGTATAGCATCTTAAGGGCCCGCTACCTAGTTTCTACGACGCCGTCCTGCCCCGAGAGGTGGAGAACAGAGCGACTGCAGAGGGCCGCAATAATTACCACGACTGGTGGGTAAAATTCTGCTCGTCCGGACGGCCGAGCGCGGCGTATTTATTGAGCAGACTTTATTGCGCCCCGGCGGAGGAAAAGTCTCGCGCGGCGGGAGAAAATGTGTCGCCTCATTTGCATAGTTGCGGACTCGGTGGGCGCCCAATTGGCACCGTTTCGCCGACTTTTGTAACGCACGGCCGGGCGAGACAAAGAGGTTGGGCCCCGCCGCCTGTTCTAGACGAGATAATTACTTCCGCCGCTGGCTGGCTGGCGGAGGTGGGCGTGGCGTACATGCTCGCACTGTGGTGTCGCTAGGAACGAGGCTGGAAACAAATAATAAAAGATGGTACGTGGAAAGGGGGCCATGTAATGGCTGAGCGCTTCTGAGAAACCGACTGGGAAGCGGCATTAATGGCCTATCTTGTAATAACGTAGTCTCAACAACCTGACATCATAATTACGTCATGAACAGAAGCTGCAGGCGCAACCACACTCACAAGGGAACCTCCCCATCGCACCCCTCTCAGATTTAGTTATAAGTTGGCACAGTGGATAGGCCTTGAAAAACTGAAGACAGATCAATCGAGAAAACAGGAAGACGTTGTGTGGAACTATGAAAGAAATAAGCAAAATATACAAACTGAGTAGTCCATGCGGAAGATAGGCAACATCAAGGACAGTGTGAGCTCAGGAGTGCCGTGGTCCCGCGGTTAGCATGAGCAGCTGCGGAACGAGACGTCCTTGGTTCGTCTTCCCTCGAGTGGAAAGTTTATTTATATTCGCAAAGTTATGATCTGTCCGTTCGTTCATTGACGTCTCTGTTCACTGTAATAAGTTTAGTGTTTGTGTTTTGCGACCGCACCGCAAAACCGTGCGATTAGTAGACGAAAGGACGTGCCTCTCCAATGGGAACCGAAAACATTTGATCGGAAGGTCACAGGTCAACCGATTCCTCCACAGGAAAACACGTCTGATATATTCTATACGACACTGGTGACGGCATGTGCTTCACATGACAGGAATATGTTGTCGACCCACCTAACTTGTACACTTGGCGAATGGGTAAAATGATTCTTCTACCTTGCCCGATTTAGGTTTTTCTTGTGGATGTGATAATCACTCCCAAAAAAGTGATGAAAACATAAGAGTTTGTCACATAAACTGCAACAAATGAATGCAACAGTTTCACAGTCGCACAGTTTTCACTGCGCTCTGTCAAAACATATGTTTTGGAGAGTGAAGTTGATTATGTGTGA
Organism: Schistocerca nitens; assembly: GCF_023898315.1. NCBI lineage: Eukaryota > Metazoa > Arthropoda > Insecta > Orthoptera > Acrididae > Schistocerca > Schistocerca nitens. The sequence goes on from NC_064625.1 coordinate 145,147,325, forward strand.
GTGCCTGAACTTTGATAATTGTCTGAAAATAAAAAAAATAAACTTTTCACTCGAGGGAAGACTTGAACCAAGGACTTCTCGTTCCGCAGCTGCTCACGCTAACCACGGGACCACGGCGCTCCTGAGCTCACATTGTCCTTGATGTTGCCTATCTTGCGCATGGACTACTCAGTTTGTATATTTTGCTTATTTTTTTCATAGTTCCACACAACTTCTTCCTGTTTTCTCGATTGATCTGTGTTCAGTTTTGCAAGGCCTATCCACTGTGCCAACTTATAACTAAATCTGAGGGGGGTGCGATGGGGAGGTTCCCTTGTCAGAGAGGTCGCTTGTCATACAGTTCTCACTAATCGATTGCTCTCGACAGTCAAGGATCGACTGCAAGGAGTCGGCCAATATCCGATTGATTGTTGCAGACTTTGGAGAGGTCCCCGGCGGTGAGATCGACTTCTTGAAACGATCTATACGGTCATGCAGGTTAAGATCCCAGGTACCACACATTTCAGCCATTCACCCAGTTGTGCCCTCGTTTACGGATAATTGACAGAAAAAGGTATTTTGTGTGACACTCAGTAGCGTTAAAATAATTGCATTACATAGTCTGAACGCGTGGTGCAATGGATACGATATGGGAGGTTGTGGGTTCGAATCATCACTCCACCTGCACACGCTCCACACCATTACAGAGCCACCAGCAGCTTGAACAGAACCCTGCTAACACGTACGGTCCTTTAATTCGTGAGGTTTTCACCATACCCGTACACGTCCATCCGCTCGAAACAATTTGAAAGGAGATTCGTCCGACCGGTTCAAACTCACTTAAATCTTGATAACCTGCCATTGTAGCAGAAGTAACCGATCTAACAACTGCACCATACACTTGTTGTCTTACATAGGCGTTGCCGACAGCTGACCAGCATTCTGACTGTTTACTTATCTCTGTGTTGAAATATGCATGCCTGTACCGGTTTCTTTGGCGCTACAGTATACTTCTTAATGAGCAGGTCATGATACCATTTTAAAATTTTTAAGAGCGGTCAACAATCATGTAAATTAGTTTTTGTTGCTTTTGAAATCCTTTGAGTAGACAACATACAGCTGGGTTTTTTTTTTTTTTTTTTTTTTTTTTTTTTTTTTTTTTTTTGATTGGGTTTAAGGGCGCTCAACTACTGAGGTCATTAGCGCCCAGTCACAGTTGTTAGAGCACAAGGGATCTAGTAAAACTCAAGGGGGACACCAGAAAGACCTGACAAAGATGCAGATAAAATAAGTAAAAAGGTTAGATGTCTTTGGACAAGCCAGTCAAAGTTATAAAACGCAGAACACGAGCAGCTGCTCGAGCGTCATCAGCTAAAATATCCGGTAAGGTAGACGGCAGGGACAGGACAACACGAAATTGACTAAAACGGGGACACGACAATAAAACATGGCGCACTGTTAAGGCCTGTCCACAAGGGCACTGCGGGGCTGGGTCACCGGAGAGCAGGTAGCGGTGGCTAAACCGGCAATGCCCAATTCTCAACCTGGTCAGAAGGACCTCCTCGCGCCGAGATGGTCGGGAGGATGTTGTCCAAGGAGTTGGGAGCGGTTTTACTGCCCGGAGCTTGTTTCCTTGGAGGGATGACCAAGCATCCCACCACAACGACACAAGCCTCTGACAAACATCCCCACGAACGTCAGATGACGGGACACAATGGGAGGCTGGCCGAGGCAGGAGGACTGCAGCCTTGGCTGCGGCATCCGCAGCCTCATTCCCAGGCACTCCTACATGTCCGGGAACCCACAGAAAGCTGACAGAACCACCATTATCAGCGAAAGAATGGAGGGACTGCTGTATCCGTTGAATCAAGGGATGGACCGGATAGGGAGCTCCAAGGCTCTGAAGAGCACTGAGTGAGTCAGAGCAGAGTACATACGATGAATGGCGGTGGCGGCGGGCATACTGAACGGCCTGATGGAGAGCAAAAAGCTCGGCCGTAAAGCTGGAACATTGGTCGAGGAGCCGGTATTTGAAGGTGGCGGCCCCGACGACAAAGGCACAGCCGACACCATCGTCAGTTTTGGAGCCATCGGTGTAAATAAAGGTGTGTCCGGCAAGTCGAGCACGAAGTTCGACAAACCGTGAGCAATACACTACAGCCGGAGTACCCTCCTTCGGGAGTGAGCTGAGGTCGAGATAAAGATGAACCGGAGCCTGGAGCCAAGGTGGTGTCGGGCTCTCACCCTCTCTAAAGGTGGTAGGGAGGGCAAAATCCAATTGTCGAAGCAAGCGACGGAAGCGGACTCCGGGGGGCAGCAGGGCAGACACATACAACCCGTACTGACGATCGAGAGAATCGGCGAAGAAGGACTGGTAAGAGGGGTGGTCGGGCATAGACAACAGCCGGCAGGCATACCGACACAGCAGTACGTCGCGCCGGTAGGTCAACGGTAACTCGGCAGCTTCAGCATAAAGACTCTCGACAGGACTAGTGTAGAAGGCTCCGGTCGCAAGACGTAACCCCCGATGGTGGATGGAGTTGAGACGGCGTAAGAGGGATGGCCGAGCGGACGAGTAGACGAGGCTCCCATAATCCAGCTTTGATCGGACTATGGACTGATACAAGCGAAGCAGGACAGTGCGATCCGCTCCCCAAGATGAACCACTAAGAACTCTGAGGACATTAAGGGAACGTGTACAACGGGCCGCCAAATAAGTGACATATGGAGACCAACACAGTTTCCTGTCCAACGTGAGCCCTAGAAACTTAGTTGTGTCCACGAATGGGAGAACTACGGGACCGAGATGTAAGGATGGCGGAAGGAACGCTTTATATCGCCAAAAGTTAATACAAACCGTCTTCTCTTCAGAGAACCGGAAGCCATTTGCCACGCTCCATGAGTATACGCTGTCGAGACATACAGCTGGGACCTCACACCACTGACTAAAGAGCCACGAACCAGGTTAGCAATTTTGTTACATGGATACCGAGACTGTGGACCGCAACGTCGCAGCTTCGATCCTCTTTGGGTCTGAGGACTTTTGGGTGCTACTTATCACTTCTTTCCCACCTGGCAGTACTTGTTCGTGTGCCCTTGTAACTGGGTGAGTGAGTCAGTTGAGGGTCTGGACAGGTGACAGTGCGCCTCATCAGCCAGCATAGCTCTATCGGGTTCAAACCGACCTTTCGAATGATGGCTGTTTCTCTTTACTACTGAAAGTTGCTAATACGGAATTTAATGTTAGTCAGAACCACCTACTATGGACACTGAAAACATATGATTCCTGGGGGAATCATATGGGACTTAACATTTGAGGTCATCAGTCCCCTAGAACGTAGGACTACCTAAACCTAACTAACCTAAGGACAGCACCCACATCCATGCCCGAGGCAGGATTCGAACCTGCGACCGTAGTGGTCGCACGGTTCCAGACTGAAGCGTCTAGAACCGCTCGGCCACAGCGGCCGGCGAATATGGTTGCCTGACGTCCCTTGTCCTCTTAGATTCCCCACGTGCCACACCAATGCCTCGGCGACGTGCATGGCGTCGTCTCTGGCGGCGCAGCGTTCCTGTGTATCGCAGTTTGAAGGCTATTGATACTGATTTGGCTGGACAGTTTAATAAACAACAATTAATTGGTCCAATTGTTTTTCGTGGACTCCATTTGAACTTTACATTGGTGCAGGGAGTGGCAACTGTCCCTTAACATAGACGAATGTAATGTATTGCGAATACATAGAAAGAAGGATCCGTTATTGTATGATTGTATGATTATATGATAGCGGAACAAACACTGGTAGCAGTTACTTTTGTAAAATATCTGGGAGTATGCGTGAGGAACGATTTGAAGTGGAATGACCGTATAAAATTAATTGTTGGTAAGGCGGGTACCAGGTTGAGATTCATTGGGAGAGTGCTTAGAAAATGTAGTCCATCAGCAAAGGAGGTGGCTTACAAAACACTCGTTCGGCCTATACTTGAGTATTGCTCATCAGTGTGGGATCCGTTCCAGATCGGGTTGACGGAGGAGATAGAGAAGATCCAAAGAAGAGCGGCGCGTTTCGTCACAGCGTTATTTGGTAACGGTGATAGCGTTACGGAGATGTTTAGCAAACTCAAGTGGCAGACTCTGCAAGAGAGGCGCTCTGCATCGCGGTGTAGCTTGCTCGCCAGGTTTCGAGAGCGTGCGTTTCTGGATCAGGTATCGAATATATTGCTTCCCCCTACTTATACCTCCCGAGGAGATCACGAATGTAAAATTAGAGAGATTAGAGCGCGCACGGAGGCTTTCAGACAGTCGTTCTTCCCGCGAACCATACGCGACTGGAACAGGAAAGGGAGGTAATGACAGTGGCACGTAAAGTGTCCTCCGCCACACACCGTTGGGTGGCTTGCGGAGTGTAGATGTAGATGTAAATGATGTCAGTATTACCCCATGTATTAATACACGTCTCTTTTTTAAAATAGACATACCTTCGCATGGAAACACGCATCTTTTAATTTACAGACAATTTATTGTGTGCAGATCACACTTGTTCAGTTGGCTGTAGGAAGCACGAGCGCCTCCGTGGCTTGATTTCCTGCTTGCATCACAAGTTTATACCTCAATGAGCCTTTCGGCTGTGAGCATTCCCTATGAAAGCGTAGACACAGCTGGCGCTCTCATTAGTAGGTATGCCACTACGCTGTATATTGGCGGACGACGTTGAATCCAGTACTATCGTCCAATTGAAATCGATGACGTCTGCCGGCCGCTGTGGCCGAGCGGTTCTAGGCGCTTCAGTCCGGAACAGTGCGACTGCTACGGTCGTAGGTTCGAATCCTGCCTCGGCCACAGACGTGTGTGATGTCCTTAGGTTAGTTAGGTTTAAATAGTTCTAAGTTCTAGGAGACTGATGACCTCAGATGTTAAGTCCCATAGTGCTCACAAGGGAACCTCCCCATCGCACCCCCCTCAGATTTAGTTATAAGTTGGCACAGGGATAGGCCTTGAAAAACTGAACACAGATCAATCGAGAAAACAGGAAGAAGTTGTGTGGAACTATGAAAAAAACAAGCAAAATATACAAACTGAGTAGTCCATGTGCAAGGTAGGCAACATCTAGGTGATTATAAGCTCACGAGCGCCGTGGTCCCGTGGTTAGCGTGAGCAGCTGTGGAACGAGAGGTACTTGGTTCAAATCTTCTCTCGGGTGAAAATTTTAATTTTTTATTTTCAGATAATTATCAGAGTTCGGGCACTCACACATAATAAACTTCGCTCTCCAAAATTCCAGGACATGTTCAGATTTGCTTGGACATATACAGGATTTGACGGTCTACGCACGGAAACATTTGAAAACGTAAAAAAACATATGTTTTGACAGAGCACAGGGAAAACTGTGCGACTCTGAAACTGTTGCATTCATTTGTTGCAGTTTATGTGACAAGCTCATGTTTTCATTACTTTTTTTGGAGTGATTATCACATCCACAAGAAAACCTAAATCGGGCACGGTAGAAGAATCTTTTTACCCATTCGCCAAGTGTGCAAGTTAGGTGGGTCGACAACATATTCCTGTCATGTGACGCACATGCCGTCACCAGTGTCGTAAAGAATATATCAGACGTGTTTTCCTGTGGAGGAATCGGTTGACCTATGACCTTGCGATGAAATGTTTTCGGTTCCCATTGGAGAGGCACGTTCTTTCGTCTACTAATCGAACGGTTTTGCGGTGCGGTCGCAAAACACAGACACTAAACTTATTACAGTGAACAGAGACGTCAATGAATGAACGGACAGATCGTAACTTTGCGAAAATAAAGTAAAATTTTCACTCGAGAAAGGACTCGAACCAAGGACCTTTCGTTCCGCAGTTGTTCACTCTAACCACGACGTTCATCAGCCATCATTGTCCTTTATGTTGCCTATCTTGCACATGGACTACTCAGTTTGTATATTTTGCTTATTTTTTCATAGTTCCATACAACTTCTTCCTGTTTTCTCGATTGATCTGTGTTCAGTTTTTCAAGGCCTATCCACTGTGTCAATTTATAACTAAATCTGAGGGGGGTGCGATGGGGAGGTTCCCTTGTCAGAGCCATTTGATGACGTCTTTCGAAGTGTACAGATTTTTGTCCGGCAGTGTATAAAAAATGATGGAAGACCGAATGCCGTGTCGTCTGCATGTTAGTATAGCAGACACCACATTCAGCGGTGGCTTGCATATGGAGCTGTCAAGTAATTGGCGGTCAAACACAGAAAATAAAAATAGAATTGGGTTCCTCGAGGCTCTATGTTAAGGATCGGTGCGTGCGTGTGCAAATACACGGATTAATACGGCGATGCGACGGGAGTTGCGCGGAGTGCGTCACGCAGGCGGGCGTAATGGAGCCGGCAAAGTGCGTGGCCGACACGCAGGTGCGTGGCAGCACCGGCAGCCCGCGCCACGCATTCTCGTCACGCCGCGTGTCCGCCGGCAGCCACTCGTACGCACTCTCTGCCCTGCGAGGCCATCAGCGGCGGCGGCAGTGCGTGAGCAGCACGCACGTGCGTACCAGGTGCACACTGCGTTGCCTCGCATGCAGCGCTGTCTGGACCAGTTCGGTAGCGAGAGCGTTCATTGACCCTCTTCCATCACGGGACAATATAGCGAGGTGACACTGTGGCCAACAATCTAAAAGGAGCGTCAGCATCCTAATGAAACACCAGTTCCGAAGCACCTCTTGTGGACAGGTTTAGCCAACCACGATTCAGGATCTGCGAGGTGGTTATAATTAAAGCAGAGCTACTTACTGTGCGCTGCAATCATCGTATGGCAGCGAAACTTCGCAGATATGCTAATGGGCTAATGCGGAACAGATTAATGCAGGAAAATCCAATTTCAGCTACCAGGAGCAAATCTGCCGCTGTAAAGCACCTCCTCGATGCCACCGGTGAACATACTGAACAGATGGTGAAAGCGTTCATTAATAAAAAAAATCAACATTATGCCTTTCTCACATTTTGACGTCCTTTGCCCACGCACCGTTCTTAATTCATTACATGCAGACGTTGTTCTACAGGGTGTTACAAAAAGGTACGGCCAAACTTTCAGGAAACATTCCTCACACACAAAGAAAGAAAATATGTTATGTGGACATGTGTCTGGAAACGCTTACTTTCCATGTTAGAGCTCATTTTATTACTTCTCTTCAAATCACATTAATCATAGAATGGAAACACACAGCAACAGAACGTACCAGCGCGACTTCAAACACTTTGTTACAGGAAATGTTCAAAATGTCCTCCGTTAGCGAGGATACATTCATCCACCCTCCGTCGCATGGAATCCCTGTTGCGCTGATGCAGCCCTGGAGAATGGCGTATTGTATCACAGCCGCCCACAATATGAGCACGAACAGTCTCTACATTTGGTACCGGGGTTGCGTAGACAAGAGCTTTCAAATGCCTCCATAAATGAAAGTCAAGAGGGTTGAGGTCAGGAGAGCGTGGAGGCCACGGAATTGGTCCGCCTCTACCAATCCATCGGTCACCGAATCTGTTGTTGAGAAGGGTACGAACACTTCGACTGAAATGTGCAGGAGCTCCATCGTGCATGAACCACATGTTGTGTCGCACTTGTAAAGGCACATGTTCTAGCAGCACAGTTAGAGTATCCTGTATGAAATCATGATAACGTGCTCCATTGAGCGTACATATTGACGAAACTAAAATGAGCTCTAACATGGAAATTAAGCGTTTCCGGACACATGTCCACATAACATCTTTTCTTTATTTCTGTGTGAGGAATGTTTTCTGATAGTTTGGCCGTACCTTTTTGTAACAACCTGTATACGTTTTTGTTGCATTCACAGCTTCAGATTTGAACCCTGTGGCCAAAATTCTTTTTTTTCCCCCAGGGTAAATCGGTTCTGCATTAACGCCTCAGAATATCTTCTAAGTTTGGCTGCCATACACCACTGTGAGTAGTTGCACTTTGATTATAGCCACACACTACATCGGCCTATATTCTGAGAGTCATCGTACGTATCTCGCCATTGTTGTCTCCTGCCTCCTTCCCTGTTCCAGTCACGAATAATAATAGCCGGTAAACCTGCATCCAGTAACAGACAGTGAAGAAATGTAAAAGTATAGCGCATAATAAGCGGTACTGTATTTATTACACTGAAGCGCCAAGGAAACTGGTACAGGCATGCGTATTCAAATACAGAGACACATGTGAGCAGGCAGAACACGGCGCTGCGGTCGACACACCTACACAGGGTGAAAAGTATTTAAACCGACAAACTATGGGAGCTTGTAGGGGAGATCAAAACAAATACTTTTCCCTAATGTCATTTTTTCCTATGAGGAATATTTAAACCGGTACAGGAAGGGTTCTCTGGCGGCAAATTAATTAAACCAACGAACACTTTTCCATTTTTTTATGACCAAGAGACAACACATTAACCCAGCCCAATTTCAGTTTCAGTAGCCCAATTTCAGTTACAGTAGATTAACAAAAATGTCTCCATTGACATGTAAACAAAGGTTACACCGTGGGATCATGTTATGTCTGACACGGGCAAAAACACCAAGAGTATCCTGAATTGTTCCTACTGCTGCTGCTATCCGGGCAAGCAGATCCTCTTCTGATGCAACAGGAGTTGCGTAAACAGGGTTGCGCATCTCTCCCCACACAAAGAAGTCCAGAGGGTACATATCTGTGGATCGGGCAGGCCATGGTACAGGACCACCTCTGCCAATCCACGTTTCTGGGAACCGTCGGTCCAGGAATCGACGCACACGACGGCTGAAATGTGCCGGCGCCCCGTCATGTTGGAACAACAGGCGTTGTCTTGTAGGGAGCGGGACGTCTTCCAGCAATTCTGGCAATGCTCTGGCGAGAAAACTGTAATAGTGCCTGCCATTTAATGGCCTAGGTAGCAGATACGGCCCAGTTAAGGGGCTCCGGAAAGGCTCAAAATCATGAAAAGTTCAATTTTTACTTTTTTGCGTTTTCTGAATCTGCAGACTATTACCTTTTAATAGATATATAATTTATTCAATTCCGAAGACTACAACTATTTTTAATTTTTTTTTGAAATGTGTTCTACATGGGCGTGACCCACTGTGGCGCTGTTAAACTGCTGTCAAATGGTGTTATTATTAACGTCCGTGTTCATCAGGTACATTTTAGTGATGTGAGATAAAGTATGTGTTGTGGCTAACCTGTGATGGTTCAATATATATCGCTGGTGTGATTGTCGATTGTTTCATGTTTATTTACTCTGTCGTTATCTCGAAAATATTCGTAATTAATTCTGTTTCTTGAGTCTCTGTTTTGTTGAAGTATAATAATGAGTAAAAGTAAAGTTATTAGAAATCCTCTGAAGGCTTTTAAGAAAAGGAGAAATGTTGGAAAGCCAAAGGTACGTGTTATTACTGTAAACAATAAAGACGATGAAAATCCCCAACATAGCTTGTGTCCCAAAGAAGAAGACAGTTGGTGTAAATATAACAAAGGATTGCTAACTGGTGAAGTGTACACTCATAAGCATAGTCTGCCTCATGCAATAATGGAGGTGATAAAACCTATTTTCAGAGACTTAGCAGCACCTGAACTGTTGAAAAAGTGTATTCACGGAAAAACTCAAAACCCCAATGAAAGTGTAAATAGTGTTATATGGTCGAGAATCCCCAAGACCGTATTTGTTGGAATAGAAACACTTCACTTTGGTGTGTATGATGCTGTTGCGACTTTCAATGATGGCAACATTGTAAGGTGCAAGGTATTTAGAAATATGGGAATGAAGATAGATTCTAACATGGTACGACCGATGCTTGCTTTAGACAAGGAACGCCTTCGGGCTGCAGACAGGGCTGTAAAGAGTCTAGAAATACAAGCAAGAGTAAACAGGAGGAGGAACAAGAGGAAGCTGGAGGAGGAGTTTACAGAGGATGAAGATAATCCATTCTATGGACCTGGAATGCACTAAAAAGTTAATCCAATCTTTGTCGCTCGATTCCCAAAACTTTTATTTTCTCATACTAATTACATGTTTTCTAAGGATCTTCCAAACATATTTGTTTCAAACTTTCAGTAAATGTTACACAGAACCTTCTGCATAATTTAACACAGCCTTTTTCCAAAAAGCTGTATATTTTTGAATATATAAATAAAAAATTGCAAATTATGTTGTGAATTTTCATTACAATTGAAAAAAAATCATCTTTAATAACTGAACTAAAATTTTGTAAAATCCGTGTGTTAAGTTGTAGCCCATATTCCAATAAATAATGTGTAAAAAGTTCAACTTCCTACCTCAAATACTTTGTGAGGAAAGATGTAATTTATAAGCGTTTTTTTAACATTGCAAGTATAGGGCGTTCCAGAGCCCCTTAAACAGTCCCCAACAACACCGTTCCACACATTAACGAAGAGCCGCACTTGATGAGCGCTAGTAACCGTGGCATGTGGGTTACCCCCACTCCAAACATGCGAATTGTGCATGTTGAAGACTCCATCACGCCCGAACGTTGCTTCATCGGTAAACAACATAGAGGATGGAAATGTAGGATGCATTTCACACTGTTCCAGGGACCACTGCGAAAACTCTGCTCTGGGTGGATAATCAACTGGTTCCATGTTCTGGACACGCTGTAAGTGAAATGGACGTAACAACTCTCGAAGGACTGTTCTTACATTCGTCTGATGCGTCCCCATGTTACGTGCAATTGCTCGAGTGCTGATTGAAGGGTCCCGCTCCAAATGCTGCAAGACAGCTTCCTCAAATTGCAGCGTTCTACGGTGTCTCTGTCCAGGTAATCTGCTAAATGACCCGGTCTCATGCACACGTTGGTACACAGCAGCAAAGGTCGTATGATGCGGGATACGGCGATTAGGATATTGTTGTTGATAAACCCGCTGTGCAGCTCGTCCGTTGTGGTGCGCTACGTAGTACGCACCAACCATATCAGTGTACTCACTCCAGGTGTATCGCTCCATTAGTAAACAGAGACAATGCACTACTACACTGGTGGACAGCAGTTGCCTACAACTGAAGAGCGTAATACGGCCGCCACCGGCTTAAATAATCCTCATAGGAAAAAATGACATTAGGGAAAAATATTTGTTTTGATGTCCCCTACAACCTTCCAGAGTTTGTCGGTTTAAATACTTTTCACCCTGTATAAGACAAGTGTCTGGTGCAGTTGTTAGATCGGTTACTGCTGCTAAAATGACAGGTTGTCAAGATTTAAATGAATGTGATGTTACAGCCGGCGCATCAGCGATGGAACACAGCATGTCGGAGATAGCGAAGTGGGGATTTTCCCGCACGGCCATTTCACGAGTGTACCGTGAATATCAGGAATCCGGTAAAACATCAAACCCTAGGCATCACTGCGGCCGGGAAAAGATCCTGCAAGGATGGGACCAACGACGACTGAAAAGACTCGGTCAACGCGACAGAAGTGTAGCCATTCCGCAAATTGCCGCAGATTTCAATGCTGGGCTATCAAGTGTCATCCTGCGAACCATTCGACGAAACATCACCGATATGGGCTTTCAGAGCCGAATCCCCACTCGTGTACTCTTGATGACTGCACGACACAAAGCTTTACGTCTCGCCTCAGCACGTCATCACCGACATTGGACTGTTGGTGATTGGGAACATGTTGCCTGGTCGGACGAGTCTCGTTTCAAATCGCATCGAGGTATGGAGACAACCTGACGAATCCGTGGATCCTGCACGTCAGAAGGGGACTGTTCAACCTGCTGGAGGCGTGTGCACTTGGTGTGATATGGGACTCCAGATATGACCATATACGACTCTGACAAAATGGTTCAAATGGCTCTGAGCACTATGGGACTCAACTGCTGTGGTCATAAGTCCCCTAGAACTTAGAACTACTTAAACCTAACTAACCTAAGGACATCACACACATCCATGCCCGAGGCAGGATTCGAACCTGCGACCGTAGCGGTCGTGCGGTTGCAGACTGAAGCGCCTTTAACCGCGCGGCCACTCCGGCCGGCGACTCTGACAGGTGATACGAACGTAAGGGGACTGTCTGACCCCTGCATCCATTCACATCCATCGTGCAGTCCGACGGGGAATTCCTGCAGGGCAATGCGACACCCCACACGTCCAGAATTGCTACAGAGTGGTGCAGGAATACTCTTCTGAGTTTAAATACACTCCTGGAAATGGAAAAAAAGAACACATTGACACCGGTGTGTCAGACCCACCATACTTGCTCCGGACACTGCGAGAGGGCTGTACAAGCAATGATCACACGCACGGCACAGCGGACACACCAGGAACCGCGGTGTTGGCCGTCGAATGGCGCTAGCTGCGCAGCATTTGTGCACCGCCGCCGTCAGTGTCAGCCAGTTTGCCGTGGCATACGGAGCTCCATCGCAGTCTTTAACACTGGTAGCATGCCGCGACAGCGTGGACGTGAACCGTATGTGCAGTTGACGGACTTTGAGCGAGGGCGTATAGTGGGCATGCGGGAGGCCGGGTGGACGTACCGCCGAATTGCTCAACACGTGGCGCGTGAGGTCTCCACAGTACATCGATGTTGTCGCCAGTGGTCGGCGGAAGGTGCACGTGCCCGTCGACCTGAGACCGGACCGCAGCGACGCACGGATGCACGCCAAGACCGTAGGATCCTACGCAGTGCCGTAGGGGACCGCACCGCCACTTCCCAGCAAATTAGGGACACTGTTGCTCCTGGGGTATCGGCGAGGACCATTCGCAACCGTCTCCATGAAGCTGGGCTACGGTCCCGCACACCGTTAGGCCGTCTTCCGCTCACGCCCCAACATCGTGCAGCCCGCCTCCAGTGGTGTCGCGACAGGCGTGAATGGAGGGACGAATGGAGACGTGTCGTCTTCAGCGATTAGAGTCGCTACTGCCTTGGTGCCAATGATGGTCGTATGCGTGTTTGGCGCCGTGCAGGTGAGCGCCACAATCAGGACTGCATACGACCGAGGCACACAGGGCCAACACCCGGCATCATGGTGTGGGGAGCGATCTCCTACACTGGCCGTACGCCACTGGTGATCGTCGAGGGGACACTGAATAGTGCACGGTACATCCAAACCGTCATCGAACCCATCGTTCTACCATTCCTAGACCGGCAAGGGAACTTGCTGTTCCAACAGGACAATGCACGTCCGCATGTATCCCGTGCCACCCAACGTGCTCTAGAAGGTGTAAGTCAACTACCCTGGCCAGCAAGATCTCCGGATCTGTCCCCCATTGAGCATGTTTGGGACTGGATGAAGCGTCGTCTCACGCGGTCTGCACGTCCAGCACGAACGCTGGTCCAACGGAGGCGCCAGGTGGAAATGGCATGGCAAGCCGTTCCACAGGACTACATCCAGCATCTCTACGATCGTCTCCATGGGAGAATAGCAGCCTGCATTGCTGCGAAAGGTGGATATACACTGTACTAGTGCCGACATTGTGCATGCTCTGTTGCCTGTGGCTATGTGCCTGTGGTTCGGTCAGTGTGATCATGTGATGTATCTGACCCCAGGAATGTGTCAATAAAGTTTCCCCTTCCTGGGACATTGAATTCACGGTGTTCTTATTTCAATTTCCAGGAGTGTACTTTCACTGGGCACGAAACTCCTCAGACATTTACTGAGCACATCTTGGATGGCTTGCAACGTGCTTTTCAGAAGAGGTCTCCACCCAATCGTACTCTTAGGCATTTATGGACAGCACTGCAGGATTCACGGTGTCAGTTCCCTGCAGCACTACTTCAGACGTTAGTCGAGTCCATACCACGTCGTGTTGCGGCACTTCTGCAAGCTCGTGGGGACCCTACCAAAGCCTTCTAGATACAATACGTACGCACAGCGGCCATACTAGCATGTGACGTCACAAAGTGTTGGCCATCTTATCTGTAGTCGGCAGTCCTGTTGGCGTGTATGTTGTGTTGAAAGTGTGTGCCACGTGAAAGTCACATATATTTCATAAAGTATTCGCCTACAGTTCTTCGAAGTATGGGACACAAATGTTGCGTTCCCTTTTGCCAGGGAAAGTATAAATCTCAAAAAGGCATGAAAGTGCACATGTTTCGATTTCCCAAATGTGTGAAGTTGAGAAATCGCTGGATTGCAGCTATTCCCAGACAGGAATTTGTGTCTACGCATCATTCAAGAGTAAGTAAATGACAAAAAATCTATAGCGTGTTATTTGTTCCATTGCACCACATTTGCCAATTGTTTTTAAAAGCAGTTAAGTATCATGTAGCAGTATAATTTGTTTTTTAATTCTGCACCATTGCTGCGAGGTTAATACGAAGCAACTATTGTCACACAGAATAGTTATATTAATTAGTGTGGCTCGAAAATGTTTAGTATTCCTTATCTTTCCTACCAGATTATTGAGTTTCCAGTAGTTTTATTTGGAAGAGCTACAGAATGATTTTGTTCAGTTTTACGTATAACCGCTATTCGGAAATAATTTCAATTTGAGTAAACTACCTTAGAAAATTGCTTTAATGAATTTAGTGTTCGACTGATTAAGCAGTATAGAAAGCAGAATTTCGATGTAAGTGCATTGTGAATAAATTAACAGCACTCTGTGACACGAATTTCAGTCAAGGATATAGGAGAAAAAATCTTTTCATGTTTAGGGTTCTAACGTTCTGGAGAAACAGGGAAATAAAATATTTTTTCGCGTTTTTTGATTTATTAAACATTACGTCAGGAGGTGCTCCATTTCGTCGAACGATTTGAGTTTCGTGTGAGGTCAGCAAATTTTGAAGTGGAGAGGAAAATTCACGAAAATAACGGGGGAAACAAATTCTTAAATTCTGTAGGAGCCTCCAGCTGCTTTATTTAAAACCGAAAACGTCTGCTTGTTACTGCATATGGCCGATTTTTTACTGCAAGAAAACATAGCTCCTGAGGTAAAAGACAGAATTTAAAATTACAGTTTGTATTCGACCCTAGAAACGCGTATTTAATGCAAATCGTCAAAATAATTTTACGTCTTGAAATAACATGGGGCAGTTTCGTTCGGTTACTTTACGCAATGATATAAATTTCCATACTTTCATTACAAGGCCATGTAGAAGAGGAAAGCACGAGAATCCCTATGCGGTCTCAGCTATAAAACTCGTAAAGTTCGTATAGCTGCAGAGCGCGTAACAGGAGCGTTCCGATACAGACCCCGGCCATCAGTATGTGACGTCACAAGTGTGCGCGCAGGCCTGTACTCTAGCTGGTGTCGGCCCTACACGATATTAAGCAGGGTACCAGTTCTTTGGCTCTTCAGCGTATATTCTACCACAAATTATGTAATCGAAAGTATCTGGTGAAACTGACCACAAGAGCGACAGACACGCCAGTATACAACGATTCGGGCGATAATGTGTTGTCAGTAGAGAAGCAATAAAGCAAATGGATCAAATGGCTCTGAGCACTATGGGACTGAACATCAGAGGTCATCAGTCCCCTAGAACTTAGAACTACTTAAACCTAACTGACCTAAGGACGACACACACATCCATGCCTGAGGCAGGATTCGAACCTGCGACTGTAGCGGTCGCTCCGGTCCAGACTGAAGCGCCTAGAACCACTCGGCCACAGCGGCCGCCTGAGACTAATAGTTTGCTCGTAGTAAGGGAGAATATGGCAATACTGCGCGTGGTTTGTGAAGGTCAGATTGCGGGTTGCATAAAACGAGATCGGTAGGGGGAGCTGAATAACTCTGTACACAGGTTCCTTTCAACCGCGAACAGTGGGTGAATTTCGTCCGCGGCCGCGAGTGTGACTTTCCAAAACCGCAAGGTGTGAGACGGAAGGAGCATTTGAATTTGGACCGTACTAAGTACAGCACACCGCAGTAGAGCAAAAAATATTTAAAAAAATGGTTCAAATGGCTCTGAGCACTATGGGACTTAACATCTGTGGTCATCAGTCCCCTAGAACTTAGAACTACTTAAACCTAACTAACCTACGGACATCACACACATCCATGCCCGAGGCAGGATTCGAACCTGTGACCGTAGCAGTCGCGCGGTTCCGGACTGAGCGCCTAGAACCGCGAGACCACCGCGGCCGGCAAAAATATTTAAAATACAAGAATTTGTGAGCAGAAGAACCTGTGAAAATGTTCAAATGGCTCTGAGGACTATGGGACTTAGCATCTGGTGTCATCAGTCCACCAGAACTTAGAACTACTTAAACCTAACTAACCTAAGGACATCACACACATCGATGCCCGAGGCAGGATTCGAACCTGCGACTGTAGCGGTCGCTCGGGTCCAGACTGAAGCGCCTAGAACCGCTCGGCCACAACGGCCGGCTGTGAAAACGTGCACAAACTGTGCGTCGAAACGCATAAACGAGTCAGTAATGTGAAAGAGGGCGGTATCTCCGCGCAGTTCAACGCAGCTCCGGCGGTCTAATTAAAAAGTAAAAACAGAGATCGCAACGTTGTCTCGTGAGCGTCTGTCGAGCTAGCCGCTCGCACGAGGGCACGCGGGCGCGTGTTGCAACACGGCCAATAGCGGCGGCCCTTTCAGACCGCGGTAATAATAATTGTTTCGAGCCCGGTGATTCGTAAACTGGCCGACTCCAGCCGGCGCGCCGTGAAATTGCAAATGAATTTTTGCGCGGCCCGTTCCGGCGAACGCGATGACGCGCTGTGGAAGGTGAGCGCCAGTGTGTGTGTGTGTGTGTGTGTGTGTGTGTGTGTGTGTGCGCCAAAAGTGTGTGGGAGGAGAGAGAGAGAGAGAGAGAGAGAGAGAGAGAGAGAGAGAGAGAGGGGTGGGGCGGGGGTGGGAGGGAGGGAGACAGACAGTGAAAAAGGCAGCCGCAGTGCGGTCGCTTTCTGACACGCAACTAAAACGCATTCCATCGTCGAGACGCGCTAATCGCGCACGGTGCGGGCAACGGCTGCGCAATTATAATGCGAGCGCGTTTTGCTGGCAGGCAGACCCAGCAGCCGTAGCGGCCGTAGCGTTATGCGGTTTTCACAACGAGTACGTCTGCGTGCACACTGCGGCTGACCCAGAATGACACACCTCCCACCAGGCCCGGCGACCGCACGTTTTTACACTACTGATACACCAAGAAGAAATGCAGATGATAAACGCGTATTCATTGGACAAATACACTCCTGGAAATTGAAATAAGAACACCGTGAATTCATTGTCCCAGGAAGGGGAAACTTTATTGACACATTCCTGGGGTCAGATACATCACATGATCACACTGACAGAACCACAGGCACATAGACACAGGCAACAGAGCATGCACAATGTCGGCACTAGTACAGTGTATATCCACCTTTCGCAGCAATGCAGGCTGCTATTCTCCCATGGAGACGATCGTAGAGATGCTGGATGTAGTCCTGTGGAACGGCTTGCCATGCCATTTCCACCTGGCGCCTCAGTTGGACCAGCGTTCGTGCTGGACGTGCAGACCGCGTGAGACGACGCTTCATCCAGTCCCAAACATGCTCAATGGGGGACAGATCCGGAGATCTTGCTGGCCAGGGTAGTTGACTTACACCTTCTAGAGCACGTTGGGTGGCACGGGATAAATGCGGACGTGCATTGTCCTGTTGGAACAGCAAGTTCCCTTGCCGGTCTAGGAATGGTAGAACGATGGGTTCGATGACGGTTTGGATGTACCGTGCACTATTGAGTGTCCCCTCGACGATCACCAGTGGTGTACGGCCAGTGTAGGAGATCGCTCCCCACACCATGATGCCGGGTGTTGGCCCTGTGTGCCTCGGTCGTATGCAGTCCTGATTGTGGCGCTCACCTGCACGGCGCCAAACACGCATACGACCATCATTGGCACCAAGGCAGAAGCGACTCTCATCGCTGAAGACGACACGTCTCCATTCGTCCCTCCATTCACGCCTGTCGCGACACCACTGGAGGCGGGCTGCACGATGTTGCGGCGTGAGCGGAAGACGGCCTAACGGTGTGCGGGACCGTAGCCCAGCTTCATGGAGACGGTTGCGAATGGTCCTCGCCGATACCCCAGGAGCAACAGTGTCCCTAATTTGCTGGGAAGTGGCGGTGCGGTCCCCTACGGCACTGCGCAGGATCCTACGGTCTTGGCGTGCATCCGTGCGTCGCTGCGGTCCGGTCCCAGGTCGACGGGCACGTGCACCTTCCGCCGACCACTGGCGACAACATCGATGTACTGTGGAGACCTCACGCCCCACGTGTTGAGCAATTCGGCGGTACGTCCACCCGGCCTCCCGCATGCCCACTATAGGCCCTCGCTCAAAGTCCGTCAACTGCACATACGGTTCACGTCCACGCTGTCGCGGCATGGTACCAGTGTTAAAGACTGCGATGGAGCTCCGTATGCCACGGCAAACTGGCTGACACTGACGGCGGCGGTGCACAAATGCTGCGCAGCTAGCGCCATTCGACGGCCAACACCGCGGGTCCTGGTGTGTCCGCTGTGCCGTGCGTGTGATCATTGCTTGTACAGCCCTCTCGCAGTGTCCGGAGAAAGTATGGTGGGTCTGACACACCGGTGTCAATGTGTTCTTTTTTCCATTTCCAGGAGTGTATTTTATGCGGTTTTGCTTGTCTGTCAGCACCGACAACTCTACGCAAACGCCGCTGCTCTCGGTCGTTAAGTGAAGGCCGTCGGCCATTGAGTTGTCTGTGGTGATAGGGAATGCCTGAAATTTGGTACTCTCGGCACACTCTTGACACTGTCCATCTCGGAATGTTGAATTCCCTAACTGTTTCCGAAATGGAATGTCTCATGCGTCTCGTTTCAACTACCATTTCATTGTCAAACTCTGTTGATTCCCGTCTTGAGGCCATAATCACGTCAAAAACCTCTTCACATGGGTCGCGTGAGCAGAAATGACATTGCCGTTTTTGTACCTGATATACGCAATGCTTCAGCCATCTGTACATGTGCATATCGCTATCCCAAGAGTTTTCACACATCAGTTTATACGTATTGGAAGAACGGATACACTGTTGCTATCCCATAATAAATGGTCTAAATTTAAATATTACACACTTACTCCAGGCCAGGAAAATTAAGCAAATCGTTTGATTGTTTTGCAGTGTGTGTGATCTATCGTTGCCTTGGGCGGCTTATAAAAGACACGATCTCTTCATGATTCGGGTCCTGCGAAAACACCGGAAACACCAAGATTTTTAAGTGCCAAAAGTATCCACTGTGGGGATGGTCACTTCTACAATTTATATTCATGCCAAATCGTCGAAATTTTTACGATACTTTCTCATAGGTGATGTCCTTGCGGAGCCTTCCAACTTTTTTCGATAGTATTAACTGTCACTGAGATATGTAGGTTCGAATTTACCGTATTTATGCACGTAAAATTTGATCGTAGTATCCTGTCTGGGGCGTCTTAACTGATGTAGTGAACACCTGTCAAAGGTTCTGACGCCATCGCAAGGGTTCTGAGGTCACCAAATTACGTTTTCATTCGCTTGTTGCCGGCCCGAGGGGACGAGCGGTTCTAGGCGCTTCAGTCTGGAACCGCGCGACCGCTACCGTCGCCGGTTCGAATCCTGCCTTGGGCACGGATGTGTGTGATGTCCTTATTTTAGTTAGGTTTAAGTAGTTCTAAGTTTTATGGGACTGATAACCTCAGAAGTTAAGTCCCATAGTGCTCAGAGCCAATTGAGCCATTCGCTTGTTCTACTAAAAAAACTTTATGATGCGCTTTCTGTACATAACCGTCACTTAACGCCCACATAGGCTGTATTGAACTGGAAATTTTCCGATGGTGGCATCCGGCGGCGTAGGCACCTTACAACAAATTGTCATACAGCTTCCTTTGTACTTGCAAATAAAATGTCGCATTTTTTGTTATAATGTGGGTATAGCCCAAAAATGTTATGAATTTATATCTAAAGTAGTGCATTTCGTTTCGTCGTTGCCAGTGTAGAGTCTTGTACCAGAATAAGCAAGGGAGAGGATGTTGTTTGGAGGCTGGTATCCTCTTTCTGCAACACAAAATGCACACATGTGTTAACAGGGTTCCTTATTTACCAGGGCAAGAAGTTACTTATCTTAAGGGGTTCCCGAACGCCCTATACTTGCAATGTTAAAATAACGCTTATAAATTACATCTTTCCTCACAAAGTATTTGAGGTAGGAAGTTGAACTTTTTACAGATTATTTATTGGAATATGGGCTACAACTTAACACAGGGATTTTACAAAATTTTAGTTCAGTTATTAAAGATGATTTTTTTTCAATTGTAATGAAAATTCACAACATTTTTTTGCAATTTTTTATTTATATATTCAAAAATGTACAGTTTTTTGGAAAAAGGCTGTGTTAAATTATGCAGAAGGTACTGTGTTACATTTACTGAAAGTTTGAAACAAATATGTTTGGAAGATCCTTAGAAAACATGTAATTAGTATGAGAAAATAAAAGTTTTGGGAATCGAGCGACAAAGATTGGATTAACTTTTTAGTGCATTCCAGGTCCATAGGATGGATTATCTTCATCCTCTGTAAACTCCTCCTCCAGCTTCCTCTTGTTCCTCCCCCTGTTTACTCGTGCTTGTATTTCTAGACTCTTTACAGCCCTGTCTGCAGCTCGAAGGCGTTCCTTGTCTAAAGCAAGCATCGCTCGTACCATGTTAGAACCTATCTTCATTCCCATATTTCTAAATACCTTTGGTTTTCCAACATTTCTCCTTTTCTTAAAAGCCTTCAGAGGATTTCTAATAACTTTACTTTTACTCATTATTATACTTCAACAAAACAGAGACTCAAGAAAAAGAATTAATTACGAATATTTTCGAGATAACGAGAGAGAAAATAAACATGAAACATTCGACAATCACACCAGCGATATATATTGAACCATCACAGGTTAGCCACAACACATACTTTATCTCACATCACTAAAATGTACCTGATGAACACGGACGTTAATAATAACACCATTTGACAGCAGTTTAACAGCGCCACAGTGGGTCACGCCCATGTAGAACACATTTCAAAAAAAATTTAAAAATAGTTGTAGTCTTCGGAATTGAATAAATTATATATCTATTAAAAGGTAATAGTCTGCAGATTCCGAAAACGCAAAGAAGTAAAAATTGAACTTTTCATGATTTTGAGCCTTTCCGGAGCCCCTTAAGCTAGTCCATGCGTTGTGGAACAGGCTCTTCCATAATAGTCCACGTTAGTGTCATTGCTGATGAAGTAGAAGTCCCGATACAAACACTACACTCTCGTAGCCGGTGATGTGAACTGACACACGCCAGTGGAGTCCTGAGCTAGTAACTGATCTGACTGCGGCTGACTCGGCTGACTGACAGGGTGACTTGACACTGTAGTAGAACGTAAGTTCACTTTTACTGCGTGAATGAGACTTACTACTTTTTGAGCATTCATCACGTCCAGTCTTTCTCTTTGACCGTATGAAGCAGTTATAGGTGGCACAAAGAAGCAGCCCGATTCCACTAGAGAGGTGACAATGTGAATGGAATAGTACGAGGTGTGGCTAGAAAATAACCGGACTAGTACTGGTGAAACAATAAAACGAATGCAATAAGGCTGAAAGTCGCGTGGCCTGTCACGTGACTCTCGCTCCGCCTACTGCTCGAGTTTCATCTGCCTCCTGCACTCAGTCTGCCCGTGGCGTCTGTTTTAAGTAGTTGACGTTTTGTCTGTGCGTCGGAAAGTGTTGAGTGTACAGAAAGAACAGCGTGTTAACATCAAATTTTGTTTCAAACTAGGAAAATCTGCAAGTGAAACGTTTGTAATGTTACAACAAGTGTACGGCGATGATTGTTTATCGCGAACACAAGTGTTTGAGTGGTTTAAACGATTTAAAGATGGCCGCGAAGACACCAGTGGTGACACTCGCACTGGCAGACCATTGTCGGCAAAAACTGATGCAAACATTGAAAAAATCGGTAAACTTGTTCGACATGATCGCCGTTTAACAATCAGAGCAGTGTCTGAGTTAACAGGAGTTGACAAGGAAAGTGTCGAACAAGTTT
The DNA here is from genome assembly GCF_023898315.1 of Schistocerca nitens. Lineage (NCBI taxonomy): Eukaryota > Metazoa > Arthropoda > Insecta > Orthoptera > Acrididae > Schistocerca > Schistocerca nitens. Next base: position 145,169,281 of record NC_064625.1, read on the forward strand.
ACCGATTTTTTCAATGTTTGCATCGGTTTTTGCTGACAATGGTCTGCCAGTGCGAGTGTCATCACTGGTGTCTTCGCGGTCATCTTTAAATCGTTTAAACCACTCAAACACTTGTGTTCGCGATAAACAATCATCGCCGTACACTTGTTGTAACATTACAAACGTTTCACTTGCAGATTTTCCTAGTTTGAAACAAAATTTGATGTTAACACGCTGTTCTTTCTGTACACTCAACATTTTCCGACGCACAGACAAAACGTCAACTACTTAAAACAGACGCCACGGGCAGACTGAGTGCAGGAGGCAGATGAAACTCGAGCAGTAGGCGGAGCGAGAGTCACGTGACAGGCCACGCGACTTTCAGCCTTATTGCATTCGTTTTATTGTTTCACCAGTACTAGTCCGGTTTTTTTCTAGCCACACCTCGTAAGTTTACCGGTGTGAAAAAACAGCCGGTGTGCGTTAAAAAATACTAACGCAACTAGTGTACTATGACTTCACAACAGCATTCTTCAAGAACAGTTGCTGAAAATTGTGAACAAACATCTAAATGACAAGATTGGTCTTCACAGTGGGCGGAGAAACTGCAACGTTTAGCTTCACCGCGCAATTTTGACACTACAGATGCTAGGACGCTGGCCTTGGCAGAAATGAAAAAACGCGGAAGCTGACATGAAGCGTTCCGGACAAATCGGGTATGTGACGAAACCGTACGGCGGACCCATCGCACACCTTTTATTGTGCCGCTTACGTGCAGCTACCATTGTCAGCAAAGTGGTTACTGCCAAGTGTCAACATGCATACTTTCCCTGTCAGTTCTTGCTCTGAGGGGGAACGGCAGGCGGCCAGCTTGTTGATGTACAGAACATCTAATAATAAATCAATACTTAAATATACAGCTCTAAAACCGGTACTATATTTACAAAGTGCGGCCGATATTTTTATAGGCAGGTTCGTCGACATTTTTTCCACCCACATATCGATTCTTTCTTTCTTATATCGATATACCACGTTCACGATATTTTTAAAAATATCAACAGTCCAACTACTTTCGTCGTTAAGTTTAGCACACCAGAGTATAGTCGTACTTAACAGGGCAGTACTTGCATGGGAGCTTAATTCTTATTATGCAATAATTTTAGTAGCTGTGTGTCCGCTTACGAAGTCTCGTAACCGGTTGGCCCTGACTAATATTAGTACGCAATCTGACTGCATAAAATAACAATAAAGAATGAAGAGAAATTTCCGTTAACACAATTGATTAATTAAGTCCCATGCAACTATAAAAGCAACGGAACAACGAAGCACAAGTGTAAATGTTCTGTGTGTGGAAGTGTGATTCAACGTACATGTATCTGGCACGGTTCTTCCTCAATACGACATTTTAAACACCATTTACAATGAACTAATTGAAAAACCAGAAATACTATAATTGCACATAGAAACCAGAATTACAAGTCTAATACATGACACGAACCAGATGCTTTGTTGACTGAAGAGGCATTGTCATTGAGGAAATGTGAATAAAAATTTTTTTACCTCCATATACACTCCTGGAAATGGAAAAAAGAACACATTGACACCGGTGTGTCGGACCCACCATACTTGCTCCGGACACTGCGAGAGGGCTGTACAAGCAACGATCACACGCACGGCACAGCGGACACACCAGGAACCGCGGTGTTGGCCGTCGAATGGCGCTAGCTGCGCAGCATTTGTGCACCGCCGCCGTCAGTGTCAGCCAGTTTGCCGTGGCATACGGAGCTCCATCGCAGTCTTTAACACTGGTACCATGCCGCGACAGCGTGGACGTGAACCGTATGTGCAGTTGACGGACTTTGAGCGAGGGCCTATAGTGGGCATGCGGGAGGCCGGGTGGACGTACCGCCGAATTGCTCAACACGTGGGGCGTGAGGTCTCCACAGTACATCGATGTTGTCGCCAGTGGTCGGCGGAAGGTGCACGTGCCCGTCGACCCGGGACCGGACCGCAGCGACGCACGGATGCACGCCAAGACCGTAGGATCCTACGCAGTGCCGTAGGGGACCGCACCGCCACTTCCCAGCAAATTAGGGACACTGTTGCTCCTGGGGTATCGGCGAGGACCATTCGCAACCGTCTCCATGAAGCTGGGCTACGGTCCCGCACACCGTTAGGCCGTCTTCCGCTCACGCCGCAACATCGTGCAGCCCGCCTCCAGTGGTGTCGCGACAGGCGTGAATGGAGGGACGAATGGAGACGTGTCGTCTTCAGCGATGAGAGTCGCTTCTGCCTTGGTGCCAATGATGGCCGTATGCGTGTTTGGCGCCGTGCAAGTGAGCGCCACAATCAGGACTGCATACGACCGAGGCACACAGGGCCAACACCCAGCATCATGGTGTGGGGAGCGATCTCCTACACTGGCCGTACACCACTGGTGATCGTCGAGGGGACACTGAATAGTGCACGGTACATCCAAACCGTCATCGAACCCATCGTTCTACCATTCCTAGACCGGCAAGGGAACTTGCTGTTCCAACAGGACAATGCACGTCCGCATGTATCCCGTGCCACCCAACGTGCTCTAGAAGGTGTAAGTCAACTACCCTGGCCAGCAAGATCTCCGGATCTGTCCCCCATTGAGCATGTTTGGGACTGGATGAAGCGTCGTCTCACGCGGTCTGCACGTCCAGCACGAACGCTGGTCCAACTGAGGCGCCAGGTGGAAATGGCATGGCAAGCCGTTCCACAGGACTACATCCAGCATCTCTACGATCGTCTCCATGGGAGAATAGCAGATTGCATTGCTGCGAAAGGTGGATATACACTGTACTAGTGCCGACATTGTGCATGCTCTGTTGCCTGTGTCTATGTGCCTGTGGTTCTGTCAGTGTGATCATGTGATGTATCTGACCCCAGGAATGTGTCAATAAAGTTTCCCCTTCCTGGGACAATGAATTCACGGTGTTCTTATTTCAATTTCCAGGAGTGTATATTGACGAAAAATACACTGTGATCATTGTAACAACTTCCATCTATACATTTCACCAACCGAACAGCATCTACTGTCTCGCCCAACAGAGCAACAACTGCACTCGACGTCCTCTGAACTAGTACTGCCCACGGCAACCTCTGAACCAATACTGCACCAGTGGAAGCGGCGGAATAATAATCTTTGGCGAAATATTTGGCGCTGTGACTCAGTGTAGCCACCTTTCATACATCATATCGAAGTCAGTTTCTTTTTTTCACTATGGGACTTAACATCTGAGGTCATCAGTCCCCTAGACTTAGAACTACGTAAACCTAAGGACATTACACACATCCATGCCCGAGGCAGGATTCGAACCTACGACCGTCGCAGCAGCGCGGTTCCGGACTGCAGCGCCTAGAACCGCTCGCCGACAGCGGCCGACTATCGAAGTCAGTGTCGGCTCGTATCCACGCTCTGGGGATTCCCCTGCAACGATCCATTTGTGGAGCGTTGTTCTCTGGAACAGTTTTTGCTTCTCACGCCGCATACTTTCACCCGCGTCATTCTTCGCTATTAAACGTGGCGGCGAGTCAGCTCTTTCCGTGAGCTAACCGCTACACGGTAATGGGCCCAAACGCCGGAGCAGTTACTCTGAACGAACCCAGCCGCACCGCTGCCTTTTATGTCGTTCCCTCTACAGCGCAGTTTACTCTTCGGGTTCGCGACGCTGTATCTAAAAAATCTTATGGGACTTAACTGCTGAGGTCATCAGTCCCTAAGCTTACACAACTACTTAAACTAAATTATCCGAAGGACAGACACACACACATCCACGCCCGAGGGAGGGCTCGAACCTCCGCCGGGACCAGCCGCACAGTCCATGACTGTAGCGCCTCTGACCGCTCGGCTAATCCCGCGCGGCGACGCTTTATCTGATCTCGACATTGACGGCACGTTTTAACCTCCCTCCCGTTACGGGAGCAAACACTTGACATTAGCGGAGAGAAGCTGTTGACAAACAGCACAGTGGATTCTTTGCCCTTCTTTCTGCTCTAGTCCGACTCACACGGGGGAAAGAGGAAGCGGGGGAGGGGGGGGGGGGAGCAGAACACACAGGTGCCGTGATTGCGGCGGAAGAAGGGCGAGCCGAGGCGGGGGAGGAATCCGACGGTGTTCCTACCTCCCCCCCCCCCCCTTTTCCCTTCTCTCTACCGCAGACTCTCCAATACAACACGCGGGCGGCCGCTCCTTTATCGGAATCGAACTACGGGCAGTGACCGGACGTGACCGGCGTCACCAAGCGGACGACACCTCGTCCCGGCCGACTCTCCGCGAGTTACTTCGGTCGCGGGGAACAGATATAAACAGCAGCACGAGGCAAGGAAGACGCGGCAGTAACACGCTCAATACGGACGGGACGGCCGGCACATCTCACTCGTGCGGTTCAGAGCGATTGTCAAAGTACGTTAGTTTACAACCAGTAGAGGCCCGTCGCAGTCCTTGCGCCGCCTCGTTTATTTCGGAGTCAATTACTGTTCAAATGGCTCTAACCACTATTGGACTTAACATCTGAGGCCATCAGTCCCCTAGAACTTAGAACTACTTAAACCCAACTAACCTAAGGACAGCACACACATCCATGCCCGAGGCAGGATTCGAACCTGCGACCGTAGCAGCAGCGCCGTTCCGGGCTGAAGCGCCTAGAAGCGCTCGGCCACAGCGGTCGGCCGTCAATAGTTGTTTTTAATGCTTTAGGCTTGGCTCAAATACTTGTCCAGTCATCCAGGTTAAGGATTTTCCCGCCTACATACCCGCCTACACACCCACCCACGCATGAACTCACCCACTCACCATCCCATCCACACACATACCCATCGACATACCTATTCACCCATCTACATACCTACTTACCTACCCACCCAACATCGTAGAGGCCGTGCGGTCTAGGGCGCCTTGTCACGCTACACGCGGCTTCCCCTGTCGGAGGGTCGAGTTCTCCCTCAGGTGTGTGTGTGTGTGTGTGTGTGTGTGTGTGTGTGTGTGTGTGTGTGTGTGTGTGTGTGTGTGTGTGTGTGTGTGACCGATGAACTAAGCAATTTGGTCCCATAAGACCTTACCACAAATTTCCAATTTTCCAACATGCTCTAACGCTTGAGCAGAGTCATTCTTCTGCAGAGATAAATTTTCGCGGAGCCTGGGGCTTTTGCATATACACTCCTGGAAATGGAAAAAAGAACACATTGACACCGGTGTGTCAGACCCACCATACTTGCTCCGGACACTGCGAGAGGGCTGTACAAGCAATGATCACACGCACGGCACGGCGGACACACCAGGACCCGCGGTGTTGGCCGTCGAATGGCGCTAGCTGCGCAGCATTTGTGCACCGCCGCCTTTCAGTGTCAGCCAGTTTGCCGTGGCATACGGAGCTCCATCGCAGTCTTTAACACTGGTAGCATGCCGCGACAGCGTGGACGTGAACCGTATGTGCAGTTGACGGACTTTGAGCGAGGGCGTATAGTGGGCATGCGGGAGGCCGGGTGGACGTACCGCCGAATTGCTCAACACGTGGGGCGTGAGGTCTCCACAGTACATCGATGTTGTCGCCAGTGGTCGGCGGAAGGTGCACGTGCCCGTCGACCTGGGACCGGACCGCAGCGACGCACGGATGCACGCCAAGACCGTAGGATCCTACGCAGTGCCGTAGGGGACCGCACCGCCACTTCCCACCAAATTAGGGACACTGTTGCTCCTGGGGTATCGGCGAGGACCATTCGCAACCGTCTCCATGAAGCTGGGCTACGGTCCCGCACACCGTTAGGCCGTCTTCCGCTCACGCCCCAACATCGTGCAGCCCGCCTCCAGTGGTGTCGCGACAGGCGTGAATGGAGGGACGAATGGAGACGTGTCGTCTTCAGCGATGAGAGTCGCTTCTGCCTTGGTGCCAATGATGGTCGTATGCGTGTTTGGCGCCGTGCAGGTGAGCGCCACAATCAGGACTGCATACGACCGAGGCACACAGGGCCAACACCCGGCATCATGGTGTGGGGAGCGATCTCCTACACTGGCCGTACACCACTGGTGATCGTCGAGGGGACACTGAATAGTGCACGGTACATCCAAACCGTCATCGAACCCATCGTTCTACCATTCCTAGACCGGCAAGGGAACGTGCTGTTCCAACAGGACAATGCACGTCCGCATGTATCCCGTGCCACCCAACGTGCTCTAGAAGGTGTAAGTCAACTACCCTGGCCAGCAAGATCTCCGGATCTGTCCCCCATTGAGCATGTTTGGGACTGGATGAAGCGTCGTCTCACGAGGTCTGCACGTCCAGCACGAACGCTGGTCCAACTGAGGCGCCAGGTGGAAATGGCATGGCAAGCCGTTCCACAGGACTACATCCAGCATCTCTACGATCGTCTCCATGGGAGAATAGCAGCCTGCATTGCTGCGAAAGGTGGATATACACTGTACTAGTGCCGACATTGTGCATGCTCTGTTGCCTGTGTCTATGTGCCTGTGGTTCTGTCAGTGTGATCATGTGATGTATCTGACCCCAGGAATGTGTCAATAAAGTTTCCCCTTCCTGGGACAATGAATTCACGGTGTTCTTATTTCAATTTCCAGGAGTGTATGTCTTTCCACAAGTGGTAGTGGTGACTGATCTGTAGCTTACGTTAGTTTGAAGGGACATTTCCGTTGGGAGTTCCTGAAACCAACGAATGTGAAACCAGGATACCTGAAGTGTTCTGGACTCGACAGAAATTTCGACATACTCCATTCCCACTCCAGTGTCACTCTGCACAACTGTCACTAACTCATACCCATCCAACCAATGAATACACCAACAAAGCGCCTAACCACTAACCCATAACCCAACTAGCCATCCATGCAACAACCACCCACCCACCAACCAGCCAACTAAGCGTTCACAAAACTACCCACCACACCCCGCCCACCCCACCCCACCCCGCCCACCCCTCCCACGTTTCATCGTCTGTGACGATGTTCAATACATAATTGTCAGCAACAGCCTCGTAATGCGCAAGCAATTCCAGACAGATGGTCTTCTGTAATTAAAACTTCCGGGCTAAGAGGCCGTGGTCCAATAGTAGAAATACTTCTCCCTGACGTTTCGTTGCCAGCTGCGGGCAACATCATCTGAGGTGAGTCTACGACTGGCTGCTAGGCCGTGGAGGTCCTGTTTATATAGAGCGCGTAGAGGGCGCCACCACTCGTCACGTGTTGTCAACAGTAAAACTATCTCTGGCTGGCGTCATTACTCTCGATCGAAGGTAATAGATTGTCGCATCTTTGGTACAGAGTCGACCGCCATATCTTATCTAGCTTCAAGCCTTCTTCTTTCCTGTTAAAATTATTGTGGTGTTTAAAAATCTCTACAGCCTCTCTATACATACGTGCGTAATAATGCGATGTCTTAGCTAGCACGCTCGTCTCACTAAATTTTATTTCATGGTCACCCGTTTCAAAAACATGTTCCGCTACAGCCGATTTGTCCGTGTGTCCCAGTCGACAGTTCCTTTTATGTTCAGTTAGGCGAGTATTGATACTTCTTTTTGTGGTTCCAATGTAAACCTTCCCACAACTACACGGAATCTTTTAAACACCACAATAATTTTAACAAGAAAGAAGAAGGCGTGAAGCTAGATAAGATATGGCGGTCGACTCTGTACCAAAGATGTGACAATCTATTACCTTCGATCGAGAGTAATGACGCCAGCCAGAGATAGTTTTACTGTTGACAATACGTGACGAGTGGTGGCGCCCTCTACGCGCTCTATATAAACAGGACCTCCACGGCCTAGCAGCCAGTCGTAGACTCACCTCAGATGATGTTGCCCGCAGCTGGCAACGAAACGTCAGGGAGAAGTATTTCTACTATTGGACCACGGCCTCTTAGCCCGGAAGTTTTAATTACTGGAGACGCCGGCCGTGAAAGCCTACACGCTATGATTAGATAGTCTTCTGTTACGTGGTGGCGAAGCCAGTGGGTACACACCTGTAAGTATGCCAAATGGTGGACGAGTGTGTCAGCGCTACCAACAGAGACGTCCAGCTGAGCAGCGACGTGTTTCGTTGTGATCCGTCAATCACCTCGAATGAGAGTGTCCGCACGTTCCAGTACGGCAGGAGTCACAGCTGTGTGAGGTCTGCCACCTCGTGGGAGGTCGGACAAGTTTGCGTGACCTTGTTGCGATGATAAAGACGCCTCGAACAACGAGTCACTGTTCTTTTGTTGACTGCCAGGTTTGCACGGGCATTCTACAAGTGCCTATGAATACCTGCGATGCTCTGGTTTCCCGCCCCAAAACGAACTCGGTGACCGCTCTCTGCTTGGGATGGAGCACCATTATTGATTCTATTTGGAAGGCCTGGCTCGAGGAATAAAATCATTGTGGGCTGTGCCACTACAGAAGAATGGGACCTCCTACTCTGAGCACAGTACGACGATCATCGCTTCTAGTGGGCAGACATGGTCGACCGCTACCCCTGCCCTCACATCTACATCACACTGCGCAAGCCACCTAATGGTGCGCGGCGGGGGGTACTTCCGGTACCACTATCTGATCTCTCCAACCCTCTTCCACTGTTGGATAGTGCGTGGGAAGAACGATTGTCGGCAAGCCTCTGTACTGGCTCCTCGTGGTCAATACGCAGAGATGTATACGGGAGGGGGGGAAGTAATATGTTGTCCGATTCCTCCTGAAAAGTGCTGTCCCGAAATTTCAACAGTAAACATCTCCGTGAAGGACAACGCCTCTCTTGTAACGTCTACCAATGTAGTTCGTTTAGCATCTCTGTAATGCTCTCTCGCCAGTTAAACGATTCCGTGACGAAACGCGCCGCTCTTCGTCTGATCTTCTCTATCAGTCCTACCTGATGGGGATCCCAGATAGATGAACAATACTCAAGAATCTGGCGAACAAGCGCCTTATAAGCCACTTCCTTCGTGGATGAGTTACATTTCCTTAAGATTCTTCCGATGAATCTGAGCCTGATTTCTGCTTTTCCCACGATCTGTATTATGTGGTCTTTCCACTTACGTCCCTCTGGACAGTTACGCCTAGATATTTTACGGCAGACGCTGTCTCCAGCCGTTTGTTACCAATAGTCTAGCCGTACATTAGTGGACTTCTTCTCATATGTATGCGCAGTATGTCCCCATACAGTCCACTATCGGGTCACTGTCACATCGAAATGCCCCACAAATGCGGATATTGCACGATTCCACCGGCTTGCCGAAGAGAGAGACCCAGAATGAAGTCCCTTTGCAACTGTCAGATTCAGATAAAGCTGGCCCTCACCAATATGCGGTATCATCGTATTCTTCGCAGTAATCATTGAACATTTGGAGCTGTTTACTAACGTTATATACACTGCCAGGCCTGCGAAAAAGGCTAAACACGAACTACGAACTACTCTATAATGGCCGTTCTACTTGTCACGGAGAACTTCAGCCCTAATACTTACTTTCCCACGATGTATACGTGTAGTCATACTGACATCTTCTGTTTGCTTCTCTTTTTGTGACAGAAGAGAACGACGATAAAACATTCCTATTTTCCAGAATGAAATTTTCACTCTGCACCGGAGCGCGCACTGACATGAAGCTTCCTGGCAGATTAAAACTGTGTGCCAGACGAAGACTCGAACTCGGGACCTTTGCCTTTCGGCCGGCCGAAGTGGCCGTGCGGTTAAAGGCGCTGCAGTCTGGAACCGCAAGACGGCTACGGTCGCAGGTTCGAATCCCGCCTCGGGCATGGGTGTTTGTGATGTCCTTAGGTTAGTTAGGTTTAACTAGTTCTAAGTTCTAGGGGACTAATGACCTCAGCAGTTGAGTCCCATAGTGCTGAGAGCCATTTTTGAACCTTTGCCTTTCGCTGAAAGTGCTCTACTACCAATTTTTTATCCCATTTTGTTCGTTGTAGGTAATTGTATTACGAGGTGCATTCAAGTTCTAAGGCCTCTCATTTTTTTTCTCCGGACTGGAAAGAGATAGAAACATGCGCATTGTTTTAAAATCAGGCCGCGTTCATTGGCAATACGTCCCAGAGATGGCAGCACCGTATGGCAGATGGAATTTTACCGCCAGCGGCGAGAATGAGAACTGTTTTAAATACTTAAAATGGCGACGTTTTCCTTACTTGAACAGCGTGCAAACATTCGTTTTCTGAATTTGCGTGGTGTGAAACCAATTCAAATTCATCGACAGTTGAAGGAGACATGTGGTGATGGAGTTATGGATGTGTCGAAACTGCGTTCGTGGGTGCGACAGTTTAATGAAGGCAGAACATCATGTGACAACAAACCGAAACCACCTCGGGCTCGCACAAGCCGGTCTGACGACACGATCGAGGAAGTGGAGAGAATTGTTTTGGAGGATTGCCGAATGACTGTTGAACAGATCGCCTCCAGAGTTGGCATTTCTGTGGGTTCTGTGCACACAATCCTGCATGACGACCTGAAAATGCGAAAAGTGTCATCCAGGTGGGTGCCACGAATGCTGACGGACGACCACACGGCTGCCCGTGTGGCATGTTGCCGAGCAATGTTGACGCGCAACGACAGCACGAATGGGAGTTCCTTTTCGTCGGTTGTGACAATGGATGAGACGTAGATGCCATTTTTCAATCCAGAAACAAAGCACCAGTCAGCTCAATGGAAGCACACAGATTCACCGCCACCAAAAAAATTTCGGGTAACCGCCAGTGCTGAAAAAATGATGGTGTCCATGTTCTGGGACAGCGAGGGCGTAATCCTTACCCACTGCGTTCCAAAGGGCACTACGGTAACAGGTGTATCCTACGAAAATGTTTTGAAGAACAAATTTCTTCCTGCACTGCAACAAAAACGTCCGGGAAGGGCTGCGCGTGTGCTGTTTCACTAAGACAACGCACCCGCACATCGAGCTAACGTTACGCAACAGTTTCTTCGTGATAACAACTTTGAAGCGATTCCTCATGCTCCCTACTCACCTGACCTGGCTCCTAGTGACTTTTGGCTTTTTCCAACAATGAAAGACACTCTCCGTGGCCGCACATTCACCAGCCGTGCTGCTATTGCCTCAGCGATTTTCCAGTGGTCAAAACAGACTCCTAAACAAGCCTTCGCCGCTGCCATGGAATCATGGCGTCAGCGTTGTGAAAAATGTGTACGTCTGCAGGGCGATTACGTCGAGAAGTAACGCAAGTATCATCGATTTCGGGAGAGTAGTTAATTAGAAAAAAATCGGATGCCTTAGAACTCGAATGCACCTCATAGTTCGGGACGGACGTCCCACAACGCTTGTTCAAGTTCATCATCGGGCCATTAACTAAATTTTTTTATTACAGAGGGCAGCGAACTCTCTGACTGAACACGCTGAGCTACCGTGCTGGCATCAGATTAAAACAGTGTGCCTGACCGAGACTCAAACTCGGGACGTTTACCTTTCGCGGGCAAGTACTCTACCACCTGAGCTACCCAAGCACGACTCACGCCCCGTCCTCACAGCTTTACTTCTGCCAGTACCTCGTCTCCTACCTTCCAAACTTCACAGAGGCTCTCCTGCGAACCTTGCAGAACTAGCACTCCTTGAGGAAAGGATATTGCGGAGACATAGCTTAGCCACAGACTGGGGGATGTTTCCAGAATGAGATTTTCACTCTGCAGCGGAGTGTGCGCTGATACGAAACTTTGTCAGATTCACAGAAGAGCTTCTGTGAAGTTTTGAAGGTAGGAGACGAGGTACTGGCAGAACTGAAGCTGTGATGACGGGTCGTGACTCGTGCCTGGGTAGCTGATACGGTAGAGCACTTGTCCGCGAAAGGCAAAGGTCCCGATTTCGAGTCTCGGTCAGGCCCACAGTTTTAATCTCATGCCGGCACGGTAGCTCACCGTGTTCGGTCAGAGGGTTAGCTGCCATCTGTAATAAAAGAGTAAATGGATCAATGATGAACTTCAACAAGCGTCATAGTACGTCCAACCCGAATAAATAGAACGTTCAATAATGACCAAAATGAGATAAAAAAAACTGCCAGGAAGTTTCCTATTTTCGTTGCAACTACAAGAAATTGGAAAGCAGCGTTTTTTCACTAGACGCGTTTCGCTTTATTAAAGGAAATCATCATCAGTGGTCTGTAACTAAAGATATTCACGATTTGATTTGTTTTTAAGATCAGAAAGAAGTTCGTTAACAATGTGTTACTTTTTACTTAGGATAATTTCCGCTAGATTTCTCACCTACATCGGGAAATGCCGTATGCTAGAACGTCTTCTGTGTTTTTCCTCCATAGACACTCATACTTGCCGTCTAATTTTTAGTTACTCTGCAAAACTATGCATTTAAAAATGGTTCAAATGGCTCTGAGCACTATGGGACTTAACATATGAGGTCATCAGTCGCCTAAAACTTAGAACTAGTTGAACCTAACTAACCTGAGGATATCACACATATCCATGCCCAAGGAAGCATTCGAAACTGCGACCGTAGCGGTCACGCGGTTCCAGCGCCTAGAACCGCTCGGCCACACCGGCCGGCCACTATGCATTTATTTTTTGTTATTTAGTGTTGCCAACATAACATAACCACTAGTTTGTCTTTGACCTATACTCTGGTTTTTGTTAATTGTATGTAAGTAATTCTACCTAATTATGTTGCTGTGTGTTTATATACTGTGTAAGGATAGTATAGGAATGGTGGTACAATTTTTGTTTTTTTGTTTTTTTGTGGGGAAGGTACTACTGATGAAGCTTTACTTCAAAATGGCTCTGAGCACTATGGGACCCAACATCTATGGTCATCAGTCCCCTAGAACTTAGAACTACTTAAACCTAACTAACCTAAGGACAGCACACAACACCCAGCCATCACGAGGCAGAGAAAATCCCTAACCACGCCGGGAATCGAACCCGGGAACCCGGGCGTGGGAAGCGAGAACGCTACCGCACGACCACGAGATGCGGGCAGCTTTACTTCAATAATGCGTAACGCGTCTGGTGAAAAAAAAGAAAAAAATCCACGCAAATTTCATGTAGTTGCAACGACAGAACGAAATTACCCTCAGGAATTGTAAAGCAACTGCGGACAATATGGCAACAGAAATGAAGACAGCAAAAGAATAATCCACCTTACTTAACATGGCTGTGACGTCGTTTGATGTGTTATTCAGGAATGAAGATTACTGCTTTTTATCTGTATTCGTTACTCGAATAGGTTTGAGCCAGCTGTGGAACTGGCGCAAGCGCTGGGAGCTGGGAAGAGCGCTGCTACAGCCGCCAGGGTCCCCCCGGGCCCGCACAACGCACAAGCGCCCACACGTGCGTATTGTTCACGCACTGTCGCGCCAGATGTGCGCCAGGTACCCCACCCCACGCGGCGCACGCAGAAATCGCATCCTCGCCCCCGGCCACAATGGCGACCCCCGCAGGACACCCTCCCCCACCCTCACGGCCGCCCTCCAGGGAGGGTGAGGAGGGCGCAGGCCTGCCCCGGTGGCCACCTAAGCCACTGGCAATCTCCATCTCTGTGCAGGTCCAGATGGCACCGGATAGCAAAACTTAACTAAGTCTGCAGGCTTTCGTGGCCGTTGTCACTAAAGTTAAAATCTCATGGGTCATTAGGACGCGTAATATTTCCCCTAAAGTAATTGACGTTTCGACCCCTACGCTGGCATCATCTTCAGAATATTCCGGTGTCCACTATTGCTATGGTTCAAATGGCTCTAAGCACCATCTGAAGTCATGAGTGCCCTAGAACTTAGAACTACACTACTGGCCATTAAAATTGCTACACCACGAAGATGACGTGCTACAGACGCGAAATTTAACCGACAGGAAGAACATGCTGTGATATGCAAATGATTAGCTTTTCACAGCATTCACACGAGGTTGGCGCCAGTGGCGACACCTACAACGTGGTGACATGACGAAAGTTTCCTACCGATTTCTCATACACAAACAGCAGTTGACCGGCGTTGTCTGGTGAAACGTTGTTGTGATGCCTCGTCTAGGGAGGAGAAATGCGTACCATCACTTTTCCGACTTTGATAAAGGTCGGATTGTAGCCTATCGCGATCGCGGTTTATCGTATCGCGACATTGCTGCTCGCGTTCGTCGAGATCCAATTACTGTTAGCAGAATATGGAATCGGTGGATTGAGGACGGTAATACGTAACACCGTGCTGGATCCCAACGGCCTCGAATCACTAGCAGTCGAGATGTCAGGCATCTTATTCGCACGACTGTAACGGATCGTGCAGCCGCGTCTCGATCCCTGAGTCAATATATGGGGACGTTTGAAAGACAACGACCATCTGCACGAACAGTTCGACGACGTTTTCAGCAGCACGGACCATCAGCTCGGAGACCGTGGCTGCGGTTACCCTTGACTCTGCATCACAGACAGGAGCGCCTGCAATGGTGTACTCGACGACGAACATGGGTGCACGAATGGCAAAACGTCATTTTTCGGATGAATCCAGGTTCTCTTTACAGCATCATGACAGTAGCATCTGTGTTTGGCGACATCGCGGTCAACCCACATTGGAAACGTGTATTCGTCATCGCCATACTGGCGTATCACCCGGCCTGATGGTATGGGGTACCATTGGTTACACGTCTCGGTCACCTCTTGTTCGCACTGACAGCACTTTGAACAGAGGACGTTACATTTCAGATGTGTTACGACACGTGGCTCTACCCTTCATTCGATCCCTGCGAAACCCTACATTTCAGCAGGATAATGCTCGACCGCATGTTGCAGGTCCTGTACGGGCCTTTCTGGATACAGAAAATGTTCGACTGCTGCCCTGGCCAGCACATTCTCCAGATCTCTCACCAACTGAAAACGTCTGGTTAATGGTGGCCGAGCAACTGGCTCATCACAATACGCCAGTCACTACTCTTGATGAACTGTGGTATCGTGTTGAAGCTGCATGGGCAGCTGTACCTGTACACGCCATCCGAGCTCTGTGTGACTCAGTGCCCAGGCGTATCAAGGCCGTTATTACGGCCAGAGGTGGTTGTTCTGGATACTGATTTCTCAGGATCTATGCACCCAAATTGCGTGAAAATGTAATTACATGTCAGTTCTAGTACAATATGTTTGTCCAATGAATGCCCGTTTATCATCTGCATTTCTTCTTGCTGTAGCAATTTTAATGGCCAGTAGTGTAGTAACAAGTGAACGTAGATGGTGATAGTATATACTATAAGAGCAGTGTACACACACGTACTCAGAGAGAGGGGGAGAGAGAGAGAGAGAGAGAGAGAGAGAGAGAGAGAGAGAGAGAGAGAGAATGGTGGGGGGAGGGGGCTAAGCTACACCCCCTACTACCCCCGGGTGGCCGCTTGTCCTCCCCTGGCCCCGGCGTGATTACTATTTCAGCAGTTGGCAGCAGCGGCGCCGGTGGGTGTGTTCCATTGTCTATCGGCGGGCCCGCGGTTTGAATCCCAAACAGCCCCGGGCCGGCGCGGAGCGGCTGGTGAAAAATTCACGCGCCGGCCGCGGCGCGTGCAAAACACGTGACGTGGTGCGCACGGCCGGGGCAGCTGTTTTTGCTTTTTGCCTTCCAGGATAAACGCGGGAACACGCTAGCTGGCACGACGACCAAAAACAGAGCGGGGGGAAAAATCCGGCGACATATGGCCGGAATATGTTTGCACCGCTGTTTTGTATGTAGGAGCGCGCGCAAGGTATAAATGCATGTATGCAAACCCGCCGCGGGCACGTCCTACGCATTATGTTTAGCACGCGCTCGTCCGTGTGTGTGTGTGTGTGTGTGTGTGTGTGTGTGTGTGTGTGTGTCTGCTCGCCGCACACCTCTGCCTCTGAAGGCTTCCCCCGTCTACGATAGTGCCGTTATGTTCTGACCCGAGAAGTACACATTACCAAAGACCGTCTCATCCAGGTCCCTACTGCCTTACCACGCTAAAGTTAGTGCCGTAGTGCTGCCACTGAGAACAGACACTGGATAACAAAGGAAAAAGTCAGGTGATCGACGAAAGTAGGAAATACGAAGCTCAATGAAGTTTTTCTGGATTTGTGACCGCAGTGTAATATGTAAAAGTACGAACGATCCGGTCACTGTTGCAAGTGACCCCCTTCAGGGCGTTTTTGTTTACTGCTCGCTGCGAGTGTGCGGACATTTGCCACGATTTTACCTGCTCCGAAGGGTTGGGTTTCTTGTCTCCCCCTCCTCCTCCTCCTCATCGCTTACTGAGCCTTTCCGCTGGTTTACTTAACATAGAACCAGAATCTCTTTGGATTTTCCGCCACATTTCTAGAGAGAGTTTGGTTGTGGAAACTATTACATGCATCCCGCATTGAAATCCGCACCAAATTTTGAGCCTCAGTAAAACTTCGCCAATCTTGATTTTGCGTTCATCTAAATTATACTCGCCTTTTTCGGTGCCCCTGCAGCAGCTTTCTGTCATGTTTTGTGTACCACGGGGGATCAGTTCCGTCTCTTATTAATTTATTTGGTATGAATCTCTCGAGTGCTGTTAATACTATTTCTTTGAACTTAAGCCACATATAGTCTTCACTTACATAGTTTGAAGGATTGGAGACTGTCTCTTAGAAAGACGTCAACCGAATTTTTAACTGCTTTTATAAATAGATACATTTCGCGTTTAGTTTTGGTGAATTTCTTTGTTACGGAATTGAGACTCGCTACGACTGCGTGTTCAGTAATCCCTGTATCCGTCGTGACGCTCAGGATTATTTGTGGCCTAGAGATCAAGTTTGTTTTCGTAACCATTTATAATTTGAATGGCCTCGTGAGCTAATTGTTCAAAATAATTTTAAGAAAAGCATTTAGAACAATTACGAAAGTTGTTTTCTATCTACAGTAGGGTCAGAAGATGTATTTTTGTTAACACGCAGAAGGTAGATAGTCATTGCCAACTATAATTGTATGAATAGGCTACATATTTGTGATGAGACTCAAGTCTTCTTTGAACTGTTCAGAAATTGTTTCATCCGAGTCCGGGGGTCGGTAAAAGGAGCCAGTTATTAATTTATTCCGGTTGTCGAATACAACCTCTGCCCATACTATGTCACAGGAACTATCTGCTTCAATGTCGCTTGTGAGCTGGAACACACATTACATTATTTTTCATTAAGTTGTGCTGTTTCTTTCTGTTGTAGTGCAGATCATTACAATTACGGCTTTTCCCTCCAAAACCTAGGATGCTTTCTCTGTAATCATGTAAATACCAGAGCTAAACAATGTAGAACAACAACGTACGTTACAAGTATAGCATTGTGTATTACTTTATTTCCTTATTTCTAACATTTTAAAATTTTACGTCGACTTTAGATGACATGTCATATTTAGTGAACGTATTTTCAGTCATGTTTTGAACATTATCCCGCTACACTTTACTAACTAATGTTTCGCCGCAAGGGATATCGCATTTTAGAGAGTAAATTAATATGGAGTATGTCGTTCTTCTTTTCGAACATTCGTATACCCATTTCAGCTCTCCTTATTGTCTTTTGGGCATGGAGTTGTAGTAATTAAAGTAGGCACAAATGCAGTGATCAAAAAGAAATTAGCGTACATTCGCGTTCTCTTTACGTCGTTCGTTTCTTGTTGCTCCCATGGCGATGGAAGGTACCGTACAGACAGAGGAATATATATTTATATTTGTCAGAACTAATTACATACTGACATAATCGTCGGTATTGCTTTCGTTTCCCAGAAGTTGTAAATATTTCGATATCGGAAAAGAAGCTCTGTATTTGGCCAAGATGTCGAAGGAGAAGGTCCCGTGTACCGGTTGTATCGAGTAAGATGTGGAGACGGCCTTTTGAAAGCGGACAGAAGTAGTACGAGGAAGGGCTTCGCTTACCTGAGGGATCGCTATTCAAGCTACCTGGCGAAGGGGCAAGTGTGGCAAATGTCCGGCATTCCTCGCTGCACACCTCTTCCTATAAGGGCTTCTCCCGTCTACGATAGTGCCTTCATGCTCTGACCGGAGATGTACCGGGTGATCAAAAAGTCAGTATAAATTTGAAAACTGAATAAATCACGGAATAATGTAGATAGAGAGGTACAAATTGACACACATGCTTGGAATGACATGGGGTTTCATTAGAACCAAAAAACTAGAAACATTCCAAAAATGTCCGACAGATGGCGCTTCATCTGATCAGAATAGCAATAATTAGCATAACAAAGTAAGACAAAGCAAAGATGATGTTCTTTACAGGAAATGCTCAATATGTCCACCATCATTCCTCAACAGTAGCTGTAGTCGAGGAATAATGTTGTGAACAGCACTGTAAAGCATGTCCGGAGTTATGGCGAGGCATTGGCGGATGTTGTCTTTCAGCATCCCTAGAGATGTCGGTCGATCACGATACACTTGCGACTTCAGGTAACCCCAAAGCCAGTAATCGCACAGACTGAGGTCCGGGGACCTGGGAGGCCAAGCATGACGAAAGTGGCGGCTGAGCACACGATCATCACCAAACGACGCGCGCAACAGATCTTTCACGCAATATGTTTTTTTTTTTTTTTTTTGTTCTAACAAAACCCCATGTCATTCCAAGCATGTGTGTCAATTTTTACCTCTCTATCTACATTATTCCGTGATTAAGTTTTCAAATTTATACTGACTTTTTGATCACCCGGTACACAGGTACCACAGTCACATCCAGGTCCCTAGGGGAGCTTATGGGAGAGAGAGGTGAATTGCTTGTTAAAAGAACACGTGTTTGTTCGCATGCCAAAATTTTTGGGATGGTTTTTACAGGTGCTGAGGATAGTAGAATGAGGCAGCTGGTAACACACTTTTCAGTCAGAGTATTTGTGATCCGATATGAGTATTTTTCCGCTAGATATTATGTATCTTCTATTGTATTTATTGTATTATGTGCCCTGCCACCAGTTGTAGTCTTTCTTGTATTTTAAATCAATTTGTTAACTTAAAGATGTTATTATCTATTCTACGTCCATGAATAAATTAATAATGTTCACAACAACATACGTTATTTTACTTATTTTGCTTTACTATGGTGTACTTCCTCAGGGAACTACAAAATTCGTTGCTGATTTCAGATATAATTGATGACAACTGTGGGGACGTAACAGCACTGAATTTTTGGTCCTTGTAACTTCTGCCGGAGGCTGGAAACCGTAACGCAGGCAACAGCCCCTCATCGCAGTATTCGTTTTTGTTGAGAATGCTTTGATGATGCTCAGGAGCTTCGGTAAACATGTTCCTTAAGTGACAGAGCAATGCTGAATTTCTTTCTTTGTATTAGCCACTTATTTGTCCACAACTTTCTCTCAGATTTTTTGCTTTTGACCTTGTTACCTCTGTGTGAAACCAAGCAGCGTCTCATCGAACACAATCTGATAATTTACTACCAACAATTCGTTACCAGCGATAGGAAACGAGAGGAACTGTGATCGTTGAGTGCGGTCGGTCAGAGCGTGTGTAGGCTGCCACGGAATTAGTCGGGTTGTCGGCCGATAAATTGGTGCGTATGTAGGGCCCCTACAACATCAACTTCCGTGGTACTATAGGGAGCTGTAAAGGCTAAAAACAGTAGGGAAACAGAGACATTCGAATACGTTCAGCAAATAACTGAGAACGTTGGGGATGTTACTGTTACGTAGAGATGGAAAAAACCGACTGGGTAAAATCCACATCGGTATTTCAGTTATGAATAACCGGTGTTTTTCGATATTTGTTTGTTCTCGGTTCGAATAGGTATGTTTATTTTTTGCTAAGAACTGGGTATAAAACCGATAAATCAATTTACCATAGCAGTGGTGCTGGACTTTCTATTTTTGAAATGAAACTTGTTTGAAACATGAATTTGGTAAGAAGTTCTGTTTCTTGTGAAAGACTGGTATTGTCTTTGAATGATATTGGTGAAAGGAGTCAACTTACAGATCAACACATTATAGAACGAACAGATTGGACCATAAATATTGACCAATGGATCAATTCGTTACTGAAATGTTAACTACTGTCAGGTTATTGTTCCTGGCAAAAGCTATAATTTGTTCACTACTTAAATTGTTGATATGATTTCTCGCATTATCAATAACAAATCAGTTGTACTCTAATTTCCATTAAAAATTAATTATTTGACTAAAAACGAGTTTTGCATTCGAAATAATTGAAGAAAAAGGACGCTACAAATTTTACACAAAATCGTATTATTTGTCTGTAATTTTTATGAAATAATAAACGATGAAAAAAGTTATGGCAACGGTAATAAATTAAGAGCTTCACAATCCATTTATTGTTTACAATACAAATAGGAAGTATTGTTCTGCTGCCCGTGACACCTCTTTCTCTGCTCGTAACCCTTGGTATCGCCATACTTACCATAAAAAGTAGAGTTCTACAAACTCAGTTTTCACTCTATAGCGCTGACTTTTCGTTAAACCCAAGCGGTGGTATGGCCCTCGATTACAAGATGCTTTTGGAGCAGGGCTTTATAAAATCAGAATGACTGGAGAATACTGGATAATTTTTTTGTGGTATTCAACGCCTCGCAAATTTTCTAGGAAAGAAGCGAACTGCGGGCAGAGTAATTTTTGTCACATTTACCTATTTATTTGGTATTTTGATTCTACGTATCTTGGAACGCTTAGCGCCAAAGTCTGAGCAAGATTCAAAATTTTTCAATCTTAGTTCGTGTTTACATTTACTTTTGGAAATAACAGCAACGTTGTTGTTGTGGTCTTCAGTCCTGAGACTGGTTTGATGCAGCTCTCCATGCTACTCTATCCTGTGCAAGCTTCTTCATCTCCCAGTACCTACTGCAACCTACATCCTTCTGAATCTGCTTAGTGTATTCATCTCTTGGTCTCCCTCTACGATTTTTACCTTCCACGCTGCCCTCCAATATTAAATTGGTGATCCCTTGATGCCTCAGAACATGTCCTACCAACCGGTCCATTCTTCTTGTCAAGTTGTGCCACAAACTCCTCTTCTCCCCAATTATATTCAGCATCTCCTCATTAGTTACGTAATCTATCCATCTAATCTTCGGCAGTCTTCTGTAGCACCACATTTCCAAAGCTTCTATTCTCTTCTTGTCGAATCTATTTATCGTCCATGTTTCGCTTTCATACATGGCCACACTCCATACAAACACTGTCAGAAAAGAGTTCCTGACACTTAAATCTACACTCGATGTTAACAAATTTCTCTTCTTCAGAAACGCTTTCCTTGCCAGAGCCAGTCTACATTTTACGTCCTCTCTACTTCGACCATCATCAGTTACTTTGTTTCCCAGATAGCACATCATTTCCTAATGTAATTCCCTCAGCACCACCTGATATAATTCGACTACATTCCATTATCCGCGTTTTGCTTTGGTTGATGTTCATCTTATATCGTCCTTTCAAGACACTGTCCATTCCGTTCAACTGCTCTTCCAGATCCTTTGCTGTCTCTGACAGAATTACAATGTCATCGGCGAACCTCAATGTTTTTATTTCTTCTCCGTGGATTTTAATACCTACTCCGAATTTTTCTTTTGTTTCCTTTACAGCTTGCTCAATACACAGATTGAATAACATCGTGGATAGGCTAGAACGCTGATTCCCCTTTCCAATCACTGCTTCCCTTTCGTGCCCCTCGACTCTTATAACTGGCCTCTGGTTTCTGTACAAATTGTAAATAGCCTCCATGTATTTTACCCCCGTCCCCTTCAGAATTCTAAAGAGAGTAGCAATAAAAAAGCGAAAAGCGGTTATTTGAAAAACCGGTTATGTTGTACGGTTTTTAGAGTCATGTTGAAACGGAGATGGAAAAAATAGGAGTGTAACGGAAGACCAGTTATTTCAGCGATAACCACCATCCCCAACTGCCCTGAAATGAAGATGCCTACATCTCATCGGAGTTCCTTCTCTGATCAATGCACCAGTATGTTTGACACATATTCCGTTCCGGATGACGACAGTCAAGGACTATTACCTCAATCAAAGTTACGCCCTAACAGTGGCCACTGACAAGGCGCGCACGTCGAAGCGCCTTTACCAGGCAGTTCCAGGCCAGCCCACACCACATAAATTAGAGGACAGACGACCGTCGGTCATCTGGCACCAAGCTCGGGCTAATATCAACAACCCAACCCTTCCCACGGAAGTTTCAGCGCTATGGTATCGTGTCGTAAACAATTTAATACCCACTAATCATCGCCTGGCGGCCATCCGCCTACGGCCCTCAGCTGCTTGCGGCCGATGTGGTGACGTAGACACCAGAGAGCACCGTCTCTTATGCCCTCACGTTACAGAAGTGTGGGACCTTGCACGTGTGCTATTAGCGCTGATCGGTGGGACGACACCAGACAAGGTGCAAATCGACTGGTTCCTCGCCCCTGATATTCAGGCCAACCCCCGAACGCGACGTAACGCAATGGTGTGGCTCTTGGGCCACACCATTTTCACGATCTATGACCTTTCCCTCACCGATGCTGTCTCTTTCATGGACTACCTGTGGAGCCGGCATCGCCTGGCGGAATCTGACCGGAAATATACCACTACTTTTCCAAGATTTCTGAAAGTTACAATGGTTCATGGTTAGCAAAAGGTGTTCCGGGTTGACTAAGGCACCTCGTCCAGGAGTTGTCTGAGTTTACCCCTGGATCTTTGTCACTCGGACTTTCAAACTACCCTTGACTATACCCAAGATTTGATATTGGCCTTCTGGGCATCACTAGAGTAGACTGTTCTATGATACTGATAATATGGCAATTGGTAACATGGGAATTGTGTGAACATTGTATGAAAAATTATTGAAAAAAAAATTATTGGAAAATTCGAAAACACGTAATCTACACTCCTGGAAATGGAAAAAAGAACACATTGACACCGGTGTGTCAGACCCACCATACTTGCTCCGGACACTGCGAGAGGGCTGTACAAGCAATGATCACACGCACGGCACAGCGGACACACCAGGAACCGCGGTGTTGGCCGTCGAATGGCGCTAGCTGCGCAGCATTTGTGCACCGCCGCCGTCAGTGTCAGCCAGTTTGCCGTGGCATACGGAGCTCCATCGCAGTCTTTAACACTGGTAGCATGCCGCGACAGCGTGGACGTGAACCGTATGTGCAGTTGACGGACTTTGAGCGAGGGCGTATAGTGGGCATGCGGGAGGCCGGGTGGACGTACCGCCGAATTGCTCAACACGTGGGGCGTGAGGTCTCCACAATACATCGATGTTGTCGCCAGTGGTCGGCGGAAGGTGCACGTGCCCGTCGACCTGGGACCGGACCGCAGCGACGCACGGATGCACGCCAAGACCGTAGGATCCCACGCAGTGCCGTAGGGGACCGCACCGCCACTTCCCAGCAAATTAGGGACACCGTTGCTCCTGGGGTATCGGCGAGGACCATTCGCAACCGTCTCCATGAAGCTGGGCTACGGTCCCGCACACCGTTAGGCCGTCTTCCGCTCACGCCCCAACATCGTGCAGCCCGCCTCCAGTGGTGTCGCGACAGGCGTGAATGGAGGGACGAATGGAGACGTGTCGTCTTCAGCGATGAGAGTCGCTTCTGCCTTGGTGCCAATGATGGTCGTATGCGTGTTTGGCGCCGTGCAGGTGAGCGCCACAATCAGGACTGCATACGACCGAGGCACACAGGGCCAACACCCGGCATCATGGTGTGGGGAGCGATCTCCTACACTGGCCGTACACAACTGGTGATCGTCGAGGGGACACTGAATAGTGCACGGTACATCCAAACCGTCATCGAACCCATCGTTCTACCATTCCTAGACCGGCAAGGGAACTTGCTGTTCCAACAGGACAATGCACGTCCGCATGTATCCCGTGCCACCCAACGTGCTCTAGAAGGTGTAAGTCAACTACCCTGGCCAGCAAGATCTCCGGATCTGTCCCCCATTGAGCATGTTTGGGACTGGATGAAGCGTCGTCTCACGCGGTCTGCACGTCCAGCACGAACGCTGGTCCAACTGAGGCGCCAGGTGGAAATGGCATGGCAAGCCGTTCCACAGGACTACATCCAGCATCTCTACGATCGTCTCCATGGGAGAATAGCAGCCTGCATTGCTGCGAAAGGTGCATATACACTGTACTAGTGCCGACATTGTGCATGCTCTGTTGCCTGTGTCTATGTGCCTGTGGTTCTGTCAGTGTGATCATGTGATGCATCTGACCCCAGGAATGTGTCAATAAAGTTTCCCCTTCCTGGTACAATGAATTCACGGTGTTCTTATTTCAATTTCCAGGAGTGTATCTTAGAGGATTATTACTTCGTTAATTCTATGGGCGATGGGATTATCTCGCCAGTTTCGTTTTCATTTGTGTGTGCTGCCGTCCCTGTTTTTAATTTGCCTTCATTTCTGTCTTTATTTATTTCTTGCTTTTTACTTACTAAACTCATCACTTGCTTCACACCTGCAGAGATAGGAGTATTTCTGAGTAGTGTGTCGTCGCTCCCTGAGGCATAGCAGAGTTTGCCTCCGCTTTTATTTTCGGTTTATGGCAATAAGTCTTGCGGCTAACAGCACCCTGCTTTACGTGCTGCTTCGACACAAGAGGATGGCGGCATTTTTGGAGAGGAAAAGGTAGGGCTACAGGGGAGGAAGGAGGCCCCTTATAAAAAAAAAGGAAAAAAAGAAAAAGAGAGTAAAAAAGCAAACAAAAAAAAAAGCCGTACAATGTGTTGAGAATCTGGAGCATCTGGGCACTACACAGATGGGATACGCAGGTTCATCAGGGTGGTCCACATACTACCAACACTCCAGATGTCGATTAAATCTAGGCGGCAGAGAAATTTTCCCGCGGCCCTGCTGAATATAGGAATTGACAGCCAGCCAGGGTGCGGCCATCTGCCCCGGTAGGAAACTGTATCCACTTGGGGAAAGGCTGCTATTGACGTGGAGCACCGAACGGGTAAAGCGAGTGCTCAAGGGGAGCTTGCATACGATTACGGGCGAAACCGAATCGACAGCCGCCGGTAACAGATGCGGCTCGCGTGGCGTAGACAATGGACAATGCGCCCCCCCCCCCCCTTCACCAACCACCGGGCGACGCCCATTGTCCAGGTTACATCTGCATACGGCGTGCGGGACCGGTTAGCGCGCGGGGCCTCAAGGTACGCTTAGCTTCCTTCCAGGTCAGCAGCGGCCGGTTCATGCCGTCACGGAGGTATCCGAATACATGAGAAACATCTTCTATCCACATAAACAAGGTGTCCCAAAAGGAATGGTCAAAACTCAGGGATATGAGAGGGGGGGGGGGGGAGTCATTTGAAGCACAAAACTTCATATGGAATCTGACCTGTTCCGAATACTTCACGAGATAGAATACAATTAATATACTCTTCATTCTTCCTTTCTTTGTCGGTTATTAGCGCGCAAGTATGTGTCTTTCCCACCCAACTTCTCTCACGTTATACACTGCAGCACCAAAGAAACTGGTACAGGCATGAGTATTCAAATATAGAGGTGTGCCGGCCGGAGTGACCGAGCGATCCTAGACGCTTCAGTCTGGGACCGCGCGACCGCTACGGTCGCAGGTTCGAATCCTGCCTCGGGCATGGGTGTGTGTAATGTCCTTAGGTTAGTTAGGTTTAAGTAGTTCTCAGGGGACTGATGACCTCAGATGTTAAGTCCCATAGTGCTCAGAGCCATTTGAACCATTTGCGGATACAAACATACAGATATGTAAACAGGCAGAATACGGAGCTGCGGTCAGCAACGCCCTGTAAGACAATAAACGTCTGGCGCAGTTGTTAGGTCGGTTAATGCTGCTACAATGGCAGGTTATCAAGATTTTACTGAATTTGAACGTGGTGTTATAGTCTGGCGCACGAGCGATGGGACACAGCATCTCCCGTACGACCATTTCACGAGGGTACCGTCAATACCAGGAATCCGCTAAAACATCAAATCTCCGGCATCTCTGCGGCCGGAAAAAGATCCTGCAAGAACGGGACCGACGATGACTGAAGACAATAGTTCAACGTGACAGAAGTGCAACGACTCCGCAAATTGTTGCAGATTTCGATGGTGAGACATCAGCAAGTGTCAGCGTCGGAACCATTCAACGTGTGCACCATTGATGACTGTACGATACACAACTTTACGAGTCGGTTGGAGCCGGCCGTTGTGGCCGAGCGGTTCTAGATACTTCAGTCCGGAACCGCGCGACTGCTACGGTCGCAGGTTCGAATCCTGCTTCGCGCATGGATGTGTGTGATGTCCTTAAGTTAGTTAGGTTTAAGTAGTTCTAAGTTCTAGGGGACTGATGACCATAGATGTTAAGTCCCATAGTGCTCAGAGCCATTTCACCCATTTGAACCAGCATTGCACTGTTAATGATGGAAATATGTTGCGTGGTCGGAAGAGTCTCGTTTCAAATTGTATCGAGCGGAGGGTCGTGTACGGGTATGGAGACAACGTCGTGAATTCATGGACCCTGCATGTCCGCTGGGGACTGTTCAACCTGGTGGAGGCTCTGTAATGGTGTGGGGCGTATGCAGTTGCAGTGATA
Source organism: Schistocerca nitens (assembly GCF_023898315.1). NCBI lineage: Eukaryota > Metazoa > Arthropoda > Insecta > Orthoptera > Acrididae > Schistocerca > Schistocerca nitens. Next base: position 145,195,739 of record NC_064625.1, read on the forward strand.
TGGGACCACTGATACGTCTAGATACGACTCTGACAGGTGACACGTACGTAAGCATCCTGTCTGATCACCTGCATCCATTCGAGTCCATTGTGAATTCCGACGGACTTAGGTAATTCCAGCAGGGCAATGCGACACCGCACACGTTCAGGATCGCTACAGAGTAGCTCCAGGGACACTTTTCTGAGATTAAGCACTTCGCTGGCCACCAAAACCCCGAGACATGAACATTATTGAGCATATCTGGGATGCCTTGCAACGTGCTGTTCAGAAGAGATCTCCACCTCCTCGCACTCTTACGGATTTATGGACAGCTCTGCGGGATTCATGGTGTTCAGTTCCCTCCAGAGCTACTTCAGACATTAGTAGAGTCCATGCTACGTCTTGTTGTGGTACTTCTGCATGCTCGTGGGGACCCCACACGATATTAGGCAGGTGTACCAGTCTCTTTGGCTCTTCAGTGTATTAAAAGTAAAATCCTATGATTAATTTATTCTATCAGTCAGTTCCAAAGAATTGTGACTTCTTTTGGTAATTATTTGAAATTTCATAATGGTAATATGGGACTCTGGATCCAGCTTGATGAAGGACACTTCTGTTTTTATTTACTTTATTTACTTTCACAAGTAGTTTCTGCGACACTATCGCTAGCACCAGTGGGTTTTTTCTTTATTCTGAAACAGGCAAAAACAACACCGTAGTAAACATTATAAAACATAATCACATGTGGGCCATTTGGTTCCAAATACTGTATTCTGTGAAGAGTTTCATAGTACCTTATTTACTTTAAGTCGCAGCATTGTTTTTGTGCTGGTTACCGTTATTTCCGCATATTTTCTTTGTTTCTATTGCCATTTGTTCGGCGAACACGGAACATTCAAAGAGTTTTTCAGGTTTCAATGATTGTTTCATAATGGTATTAAAAGCTAATTAAAGCATGAAAGGAACGCTACAGCGTACGATAGTGGTTGGAGTTTTTTTTTATTTTGTGCTTTTCCTCATTACAGAGGCTTATCTCCAACATAATAATTTGCTCGAAAAATTACAGTAGTTCTTAAACTATATTTTCTAAATATTCGTTCAGGTGTTTCAATCTTGCGTTTTCTCTTCCTCTGCGCTCATTCTCCTCATTGTGTGCTGTACATTTTGGAGCCAGGTGGTAATTGTCCAGTTCTTCGTTCCATACAGAACCACACACTCCAATATGGATTCGTATCTTAATTTTTTAGTTCTGCTCATTACATTCCTGCTCCATAAGACTGAGTTAAGCATCCCAATGACCTTCCGTCCGCTGCTAATTCTTTTATTGATTTCTGACTGATTTTCCCTCAATTTCGTGGTGGATTTGGAGGTAAACGTGTTAAAAATACGTATTTTTCTGCTGATAGTAAAACGCATGTTTTAATGTCTGCTAACCTATCTACATCTCTGTGTGAACCTGACCACGTATTGAATAATACAGAAAATAAATTCAAATGTACGTTAAATGTGTCCCGTCTCGGAAACTATTCGGAATATAGCATACCTTTAGCTTCAAATGATCTTTCCTGCAATCCCCCTGAATATCGACCATTCCTCATAAGATACCACCCTCTATACTCCGCTATCCACCTTAGGTGCGCGGCGGAGGGTAAAATAGCATCACCATCATTTGTCCGCTTCTCTATCCCATTGGCGAAGTTGCGTGGTAAGAATGACTGTGTATAAATTACCGAGTGAGCAACGATGAAGGAAATTACTGTAGTTCCGAAGATGGATCCTTGGGGAACACGAATTTTACTAGCTGTCACGCGCTGCAGCAGATACTCTTGTTGAGACCAGAGCCGTGATTTAGACCAGTTAATATGGGACTGTACATCCGCCTTGATGCAAGACACTTCTGTTTTTATTAATTTTATTCATTTTGACGCCTAGTTTCAGCGACACAATCGCTATCACCAGTGACTTTTTTCTTTATTCTGAAAAATGCAAAAATAACATCGTAACAAACATTGTAAAACATAATCACATGTGTGTCGTTTGGTTCCAATACAAATTTTGCTTTGGTTGCCGTTACTTCCGGCATATATTCTATGTTTTAATGATTGTTTCATAACGGTATTAGAAGCTAATTGCAGCACGAAAGGAACGCTTCACGCGTACGACAGTGCTTGGAGGTGAACGTGTTAAAAATAACATTTTTCAGCTGATACTCAGTAAAACGCATGTTCAAATGGTTCAAATGGCTCTGAGCACTATGGGACTTAACATCTATGGTCATCAGTCCCCTAGAACTTAGAACTACTTAAACCTAACTAACCTAAGGACATCACACAACACCCAGCCATCACGAGGCAGAGAAAATCCCCGACCCCGCCGGGAATCGAACCCGGGAACCCGGGCGTGGGAAGCGAGAACGCTACCGCACGACCACGAGATGCGGGCAAAACGCATGTTGTAATGTTTGCTAACCTATCTACATCTCGGTGTGAACCTGAGCACGTATTGAGTAATACGGAAAATGAATTCGAATGTACGTTAAATGTGGCCCATCTTGGAAACTATTCGGAATATGGCATACCTTTAGCTTCAAATGATCTTTCCTGAATATCGACCATTCCTTATGAGACACCACCCTGTAGACTCCGCTATCTAACTTAAGGTGCGTGGCGGAGCGTACAATAGCATCACCATCATTTGTCCGCTTCTCTATCCCATTCCCGAAGTTTGAAACATCCCCTTAGAAAAATTTATGAATTACTGTGCTGATAAATCCCTTACGTTATTTGATTTTCAAACAGCTGAGCAGAACTGAACGTACTCAGACATTTGGTTCTTTACTTATTCTGATCAACACTAAACTGACAGACAATATTTTTAGCGCAACGCCATCTGAATTTCAGTAATCCCTACAAAAGAAGGGCCCTGACTAACAATAACCTATACCTTTCATGAATCTCTTTCCTCAAAAAAATCTTCGTTACTCGAACTACTGCAATACAGCGAACGCCAATACTGCCCGCTAAATAAAAGATTCTAACTACTGAAGGCACGAACTACTCATAGGCATAGTTAGCAAATAAAAGATTTTGATAGAGAAAAAACAATGTATTTACCTTAATAATATTCGAAAGTCATTGTATATAATGAGTTCATGATATCCAGTATTATAAATTTACTCTTTCTGATGGACACACGTCAAGATCGTCCGCTCTCAAAATTCTGCCATCTCTCTCCCCACATCCACCACTGCTGGCGGCTCACCTCCAACTGCGCAACGCTACGCGCTGTTAACATCCAACTGCCCAACACTACAGTAGCAAATATCCTAACAATGCAAATCAGCCACAGACTGCACACAGCACAGTCAGTGATTTTCATACAGAGCGCTACGTGGCGTTACCAACATAAAAACCCAAACAGCCTAATTACCTGAATATCGACCATTCCTCATGAGTCACCACCCTGTATACTCCGCTATCCAACTCACGGTGCGTGGCGGAGGGTAAAATAGCATCACCATCATTTGTCCGCTTCTCTTGGTTCAAATGGCTCCTGAGCACTATGGGACTTAACATCTATGGTCATCAGTCCCCTAGAACTTAGAACTACTTAAACCTAACTAACCTAAGGACAGCACACAACACCCAGCTATCACGAGGCAGAGAAAATCCCTGACCCCGCCGGGAATCGAACCCGGGAACCCGGGCGTGGGAAGCGAGAACGCTACCGCACGACCACGAGATGCGGGCGTGTGGTAAGAATGACTGTATAAATTAATGTGTGAGCAACGATGAAGGGGAAAAAATGAACAGAAATTAGGTCCGAAGATGGATCCTTGGGGAACACGAATTTTACTATCTGTCACGCGCTGCAGCAGATACTCTTTTTGAGACCGCAGCCGTGATTTAGACTAGTTATTATCGGTTCAAATGGTTCAAATGGCTCTGAGCACTATGGGACTCAACTTCTGAGGTTATCAGTCCCCTAGACTTAGAACTACTTAAACCTAAGGACATCACAAACAACCATGCCCGAGGCAGGATTCGAACCTGCGACCGTAGCAGCAGCGCGGTTCCGGACTGGAGCGCCTAGAACCGCTCGGCCACCACGGCCGGCAGTTATTATCGGCCTGGGTGGGAGCCGCGAGGTGGTCTGCGAACCTCGGTCGGTGGCGGAGGGTGTTTTTCTTCCCGGCCCAGACGGCGAAGGTGTGCGCCCGCCTGAGTCGCGGCACGGCCGGGCGTGCCTCATGCAATATGTAGGCGCCGGCCGGCTGTTCCCTGATTACATTATAAATAATGCGGCCGGCGCCTCGCACCTCGGAGCAGCAAGTGAATCGGCAAGCGCCGAGCAGAGCACGCCCGCCCCCGCCCCGCCCCCACACCGGATATGCGGCGCGCCAGCAACCTGCCTCGCCTCGGCTCGCGATCACGTGCCACCGCAATCCCTCCCACTGACTTATCTTCGCAGCTCTGCTACCTTCGCTCCATCCTTTCCAATACACGACTCCGAGAGTTCTTCGCACCAGCAAGTAAGCTGTGTTCCCCACTTGCTATGAGTAGACTAGCACGAGAATCGACGTAACCGTAACACGCTCGCGACCCAAGTTGTGTGGTATCGTAAGTAACTGGGTAACTTTTTGTTCCTCTTCTTTTTGGTCAAGTGTTTGCGTGGGGGTGAAAACAAGACTCTCTATAAACTACATAACGTATTTTTGCCCGCATTTTCGTAGCCAAACGAGAAGTGTGAAATGAGCAAACGGGGCCTCAAAATGACCAGCGTGAAGTCTAGTTTTGCAAAAAATATTTAGTTGCTTGAAAATAATTACCGCAACTAAGAAAAACTTCATTAGCGATCTGTTGGAATATTTTTGTCAGAATTTCCACAGCAAAACTAAGAATGGGAAATGGACAAATATGGTACCAAACAGACGAGGTAGCGCTCTAGTTTAGCAAAATAAAGCTTTAATTACTTGAAAGTAACTAGAGTAGTTGAGAAAAACATAATTACTGATTTCAGGGGAATTGAAATATTCCCCATAGTGCTGCGTCAAGGAAATATCAAAAATATAATATCAATAAGATCAAATTCAAACTTCTGTTGTCTCTTGATTTAAAATGGTTCAAATGGCTCTGACCACTATGGGGCTTAACTTCTGAGGTCATCAGTCCCCTAGAACTGAGAAGTACTTATACCTAACTAATCTAAGGACATCCACACATCCATGCCTGAGGCAGGATTCGAACCTACTACCGTAGCGGTCGCGCGGCTCCAGACTGTAGCGCCTAGAACCGCTCGGCCACCCCGGCCGGTGGAATAAAGTTAATCGCCAAAAACCTATTTAGTGATTTCAGGGGCGCTGAAATATTTCCCAACGAGCTATTTAAATGAAGTGTCACACACATCAGATCAACATCAGTCACAGCAAACTGAAACTTGTGAACCAGAACTCCACCAGCGAACTTTCACAGATGGTTGTATGGACCAAAATAAGAAAAAACGTCTAATAAACATAGTTTTCAAAGATATACCTGAAGGAGGAAGAGGATGAGGAAGAGGAGATTAGTGTTTAGCGCCGGGTAGACAACGAGGTCTTTAGAGACGGAGCACAAGCTCGGATTAGGGAAGGATGGGGAAGAAAGTCGGCCGTGCCCTTTCAAAGGAACCATCCCGACGTTCTCCTGAAGCGATTCAGGGAAACCACCGAAAACCTATATCAGGATGGTCGGATGCGTCGTCCTCTAGAACGCAAGTCCAGTGGGCTAACCACTGCACCTAACCTTAAGAGGCATGGGCATTCATTAATCTTCGCCACTGACACCGACAAATTCCCAAATTTAAATAAACAATTTCGATGAAACTTGACTGGTGTATAACGGGGACAAAATAGTGCAATTAATTTTTGTTTGTGCCCAATTTAACTTTCGAGAGGTATAACACCCCGAGAGGTAATTTCGATCATTAGGTTTAGATGGAATGTCTTCGAAACGATGATATCTGAAAAATGTTTTTTGTATGAAAGTTGATATGTAATTAACGTCCCTGAAAACTGTGTAATCAACTTCCTTAGCAACTCGGAATTTTGGGCGGCTCTGAGCACTATGGGACTCAACTGCTGTGGTCATCAGTACCCTAGAACTTAGAACTACTTAAACCTAACTAACCCAAGGACATCACACACATCCATGCCCGAGGCAGGATTCGAACCTGCGACCGTAGCAGTCGCACGGTTCCGGACTGCGCGCCTAGAACCGCGAGACCACCGCGGCCGGCAGGAATTTTGGGGAATACGTCAGGAAGGAGAAGCACTTTTATATATGGACCACGGCAATTCAGCCCGGAAGTTTTAATTAATGAAGACGCCGACCGTGAAAGCTTAAATGTTATGATTATGTCGTGCTTACTTCATTCCAGTGTCATATGCAACAAGAGAAAAATTTACTAATAGATCTACATTTTTCTGGTGTGTTCAAATAGCAGTGTAGTTCGTTCGGTAACAACTTAAGTCCTGTTGATGAAGCTATGACTTCGAAACATTCATTGGTGAATTATAAAAAATCGCTATTCAAAAGGCAGTGGACGGATTTTATTAAGTTTTCCATTACCAATCACACACGCGTTAGTGATACAGTGCTAGTAAGCAGAAAGCCTTCTGATAAGACATGGGAACCCAACTGACACACCCTTAGCAGTAGGCGGATTAACTTTCAAGAGAGAGGACTGCTTCGAGCACCTCCTCCGCCAGACTCCTCAGTAACGGTAAATAGACACAAAAGTAGATGCACTTCTAGTAGCTTCCATCAAAACATTTTACAGGTTTATGAAAATGCGAATTAAGAATGGACACTCAGCAGCAGCCTCAAAATTCTTTTTTATTGGAACATTATAATGTCCATATCACTATATGAATGAAGAGCGTTACAGTTTAATAAAAGAAGGAAAACTTAACATTGAAATGCATTACTGAGGTACGAACTAGGATATAGAATAGGTTCCAGATATGTGATTGGCTCGAAGACATCTGAAGTAACAGAAACGGGTACATTCTCATTGACGGCGAATGTTCATCAGAGACAAGAATATCATCAGGAGTGCCCCATTGAAGTGCAATAGGACCGTTATCATCTCCATATACACAGAAGGGTGCGCAGCAGTTTCCGGTACAGTAAGGTGTCGAAGTTGGGTGACTGTAGGAGGATACGATTTAGGCAAAATTTCTAGTTAGTGTGACGAATGGCAGCTAGCCCTAAATGTAGATAAATGTAAGTTACTGACGAAGAGTAGGAAAACAAACCCGTCGTGTTTGGATACTACACTCCTGGAAATGGAAAAAAGAACACATTGACACCGGTGTGTCAGACCCACCATACTTGCTCCGGACACTGCGAGAGGGCTGTACAAGCAATGATCACACGCACGGCACAGCGGACACACCAGGACCCGCGGTGTTGGCCGTCGAATGGCGCTAGCTGCGCAGCATTTGTGCACCGCCGCCGTCAGTGTCAGCCAGTTTGCCGTGGCATACGGAGCTCCATCGCAGTCTTTAACACTGGTAGCATGCCGCGACAGCGTGGACGTGAACCGTATGTGCAGTTGACGGACTTTGAGCGAGGGCGTATAGTGGGCATGCGGGAGGCCGGGTGGACGTACCGCCACGTGGGGCGGGTGGACGTACCGCCACGTGGGGCGTGAGGTCTCCACAGTACATCGATGTTGTCGCCAGTGGTCGGCGGAAGGTGCACGTGCCCGTCGACCTGGGACCGGACCGCAGCGACGCACGGATGCACGCCAAGACCGTAGGATCCTACGCAGTGCCGTAGGGGACCGCACCGCCACTTCCCAGCAAATTAGGGACACGGTTGGTTGGTTTGGGAAAGACCAGACAGCTTGATCATCGGTCTCATCGGATTAGGGAAGGATGGGGAAGGAAGTCGGCCGTGCCCTTTCAGAGGAACCATCCCGGCATTTGCCTGGAGTGATTTAGGGAAATCACGGAAGACCTAAATCAGGATGGGCGGACGCGGGATTGAACCGTCGTCCTTCCGAATGCGAGTCCAGTGTCTAACCACTGCGCCACCTCGCTCGGTAGGCACACTGTTGCTCCTGGGGTATCGCGGAGGACCATTCGCAACCGTCTCCATGAAGCTGGGCTACGGTCCCGCACACCGTTAGGCCGTCTTCCGCTCACGCCCCAACATCGTGCAGCCCGCCTCCAGTGGTGTCGCGACAGGCGTGAATGGAGGGACGATTGGAGACGTGTCGTCTTCAGCGATGAGAGTCTCTTCTGCCTCGGTGCCAATGATGGTCGTATGCGTGTTTGGCGCCGTGCAGGTGAGCGCCACAATCAGGACTGCATACGACCGAGGCACACAGGGCCAACACCCGGCATCATGGTGTCGGGAGCGATCTCCTACACTGGCCGTACACCACTGGTGATCGTCGAGGGGACACTGAATAGTGCACGGTACATCCAAACCGTCATCGAACCCATCGTTCTACCATTCCTAGACCGGCAAGGGAACTTGCTGTTCCAACAGGACAATGCACGTCCGCATGTATCCCGTGCCACCCAACGTGCTCTAGAAGGTGTAAGTCAACTACCCTGGCCAGCAAGATCTCCGGATCTGTCCCCCATTGAGCATGTTTGGGACTGGATGAAGCGTCGTCTCACGCGGTCTGCACGTCCAGCACGAACGCTGGTCCAACTGAGGCGCCAGGTGGAAATGGCATGGCAAGCCGTTCCACAGGACTACATCCAGCCTCTCTACGATCGTCTCCATGGGAGAATAGCAGCCTGCATTGCTGCGAAAGGTGGATATACACTGTACTAGTGCCGACATTGTGCATGCTCTGTTGCCTGTGTCTATGTGCCTGTGGTTCTGTCAGTGTGATCATGTGATGTATCTGACCCCAGGAATGTGTCAATAAAGTTTCCCCTTCCTGGGACAATGAATTCACGGTGTTCTTATTTCAATTTCCAGGAGTGTACATTAGTTGTGTCCTGCTTGAAACAGTCATGTCTTGTAAATATCTGGGAGTACCGTTCCAATGCGACATGAAAAGGAACAAGCATGTGAGAACTGTAGTAAAGTAGGTGAATAACCGACTCTGGGAAAAGTTTGGGAAAGTGTCGTTCATCTGTAAAGGAGACCACATATAGGATAGTGTGACATATTCTTGAGTATGTAAGGTGGCAGATTAAATGATGGTCAATTTCGCACCTTACATCAGAGCTTTATACATAGTAACGGGAAGGTGGATATGACACCTAGCTTACTTCGGCGGTAATGAGCAGATTTGCCTATAAGTATGTAATGCAAAAGGGATGACACTCAATCGACGGTATTAACACACTGCTCCTATATAATGCATGTCAATGAGCAGAATGTGAAACAAGCAGCGACAGGAAACGTTTTGTGTGGAAGCAGGTGTTGGCAGAAGCAGAGGCTGCACCATGGGAGGCACCACAAATACGTCTTAGGGGCTTCCCGTGGCGGGAGTCAGCGACTGGACAGGTGATGCGTACTGGTAAGTATGGCAAGTAACGAGCCACCAGAAGTAGGGCAGAAAGAAGCCGTAGAAAACTGTGTTTCGGAATTCCAAATGGATACGAACAAAACCAGTCTCGCAGTTGCTCACGTGAACAGCGAGTGGTAAACATGTGATGTATCCATGAAACTTTTAGGCGTCTGGAGTGGGCACAAAACGTCCGATTGGCGGAAACTAGGAAGGAGTAAACTGATGAGATTTCGACGCACGTTAATGGTAGGGCCCTTGCGATTGGCAGAGAGAGTATCCACAAAATACACTACAGGCTATTAAAATTCCTACACCAAGAAGAAATGCACATGATAAACGCGTATTCATTGGACAAATATATTATACTAGAACTGACATGTGATTACATTTTCACGCAATTTGGGTACATAGATCCTAAGAAATCAGTACCCAGAACAACCACCTCTGGCCGCAATAACGGCCTTGATACGCCTGGGCATTGAGTCAAACAGAGATTAGATGACGTGTTCAGGTAAAGCTGCCCATGCAGCTTCTACACGATACCACACATCAAGAGTAGTGACTGGCGTTTTGTGACGAGCAAGTTGCTCGGCCACCATTGACTAGACGTTTTCAGTTGGTGAGAGATCTGGAGAATGTGCTGGCCAGGGCAGCAGTCGAACATTTTCTGTATCCAGAAAGGCCGGTACAGGACCTGCAACATGCGGTCGTGCATTGTCCTGCTGAAATGTAGGGTTTCCCACGGATCGAATGAAGGGTAGAGCCACGGGTCGTAACACATCTGAAATGTAACGTCCACTGTTCAAAGTGCCGTCAATGCGAACAAGAGGTGATCGAGACGTGTAACCAATGGCACCCCATACAATCACGCCGGGTGATACGCCAGTTTGGCAATGACGAATACACGCTTCCAATGTGCGTTCACCGCGATGTCGCCAAACGCGGATGCGACCATGATGATGCTGTAAACAGAACCTGGATTCATCCGAAAAACTGACGTTTTGCCATTCGTGCACCCAGGTTCGTCGTTGAGTACACCATCGCAGGCACTCCTGTCTGTGATGCAGCGTCAAGGGTAATCGCAGCCACGGTCTCCGAGGTGATAGTCCGTGCTGCTGCAGACATCGTCGAACTGTTCGTGCAGATGATGGTTGTCTTGTAAGCGTCCCCATCTGTTGACTCAGGGATCGAGACGTGGCTGCACGATACGTTACAGCGATACGGATAAGATTCCGTTGGGATCCAGCACGGCGTTTCATATTACCCTCCTGAACCCACAGATTCCATAATCTGCTAACAGTCATTCGATCTCAACCGACGCGAGCAGTAATTTCGCGATACGATAAACCGCATTCGTGATAGGCTACAATTCGACCTTTATCAAAGTTGGAAACGTGATGGTACGCTTTTCCCCTCCTTACACGAGGAATCACAACAACGTTTCACGAGGCAACGCCGGTCAATTCTGTTTGTGTATGAGAAATCGGTTGGACACTTTCCTCATGTCAGCACGTTGTAGGTGTCGCCACCGGCGCCAACCTTGCGTGAATGCTCTGAAAAGCTAATCATTTGCATGTCGTAGCATCTCGTAGCATCTTCTTCCTGTCAGTTAAATTTCGCGCCGGCCGAAGTGGCCGTGCGGTTAAAGGCGCTGCAGTCTGGAACCGCAAGACCGCTACGGTCGCAGGTTCGAATCCTGCCTCGGGAATGGATGTTTGTGATGTCCTTAGGTTAGTTAGGTTTAACTAGTTCTAAGTTCTAGGGGGCTAATGACCTCAGCAGTTGAGTCCCATAGTGCTCAGAGCCATTTGAACCATTTTAAATTTCGCGTCTCTAGCACGTCATCTTCGTGGTGTAGCAATTTTAATTGCCAGAAGTGTAAGAGGAATGCTCCTATTGGTAAAAAAAAAAAAAAAAGCCATGACGTGGCTAAGGAAAGAACCCAGGCGGGGAGAGAGTTCGGCTACGAGAAACACAAGAGCGAAATTTTCGGGGACTTTTCTTTGAACTGGCGTCAAGTGCAGCATTGGACGCATAATGCTCTGTACGACACAGAGGAGAAATTTGTGTGAACGCTGTGTTCACTGCAGCTGACATTCAGCTAGATATTAGCTGTAGCGCCATTGAGCTCCAACTGTGGAGAAACGAACCAGCCAGTTAGTTAATTGTTCTTGTCAGGACTGAAGTTGCATTTTAATACTGAAAAAATTTAGAGACATGGAATTCGAAGCTGACTGCAGAAGGATTCTACTGCCGCCAACATACATTTTGCGTAACTACCCTCAGTCGCTTTTTCCTTGTTCTGTTTACGAATGGAACAGGAAAGTAAATGACTAATAGCGGTGCAGTGTATCCTTCGCCACGCATCATAGACTGGCTTGCGGATTACATATGTAGATGCAGATACTTCATGAGTCCCTAATTTATGATGAGCGGATGATGAGGAAAAAATGAAGAACTACAGGATTTATAACAACACCGAAACATCGTCACATTGCTAAAGACGAAGCTCAGCTGGGACGATGATACAGTAACAATGGAGACACGACAATAGTAGTGAGGTCTCTGCCATATAGAAAGAAAGAAGATGAAACTATATATGCGTGGTATATTTTTTTCTATCTTTTGAGCAGAGTTCAATTCCGTGTGGAACAGATGTGCTCAGCGATTGTGTTTATTAAAAGTCGAGAAAATTTACAGTGATCAGTTGCTACTGATCTGTATATTGCAGATCTAGATTTCAGCCACTGGGTGGCTGTCATCAATGCGGTAAGTCGCAAGTCAAATCACCATTGCAGATGCACCTGTATAGACAAGCAGAAATGACGATTTGACTTTTACCATCCACATTGACGATCGTCAAAGTGGCTGGAATCTAGAGCTGCAAAGAAGAGATGGCTTCAAATTTTACACATACAGTAGTGCTGGATCACACGCATTTGGGCTCCATTCATTCTTCAGCCACCGACAGAAAGCGAGCTTTTCTATTCAGACTGGGTGTGGAGTCCTATATACAGGGTGTTACAAAAAGGAACGACCAAACTTTCAGGAAACATTCCTCACACACAAAGAAAGAAAATATGTTATGTGGACATGTGTCCGGAAACGCTTACTTCCCATGTTAGAGCTCATTTTATTACTTCTCTTCAAATCACATTAATCATGGAATGGAAACACACAGCAACAGAACGTACCAGCGTGACTTCACTTTGTTACAGGAAATGTTCAAAATGTCCTCCGTTAGCGAGGATACATGCATCCACCCTCCGTCGCATGGAATCCCTGATGCGCTGATGCAGCCCTCGAGAATGGCCTCCACAATGGCCGTCCACAATACGAGCACGAAGAGTCTCTACATTTGGAACCTGGGTTGCGTAGACAAGAGCTTTCAAATGCCCCCATAAATGAAAGTCAAGAGGGTCGAGGTCAGGAGAGCGTGGAGGCCACGGAATTGGTCCGCCTCTACCAATCCATCGGTCACCGAATCTGTTGTTGAGAGGCGAACGAACACTTCGACTGAAATGTGCAGGAGCTCCATCGTGCATGAACCACATGTTGTGTCGTACTTGCAAAGGCACATGTTCTAGCAGCACAGGTAGAGTATCCCGTATGAAATCATGGCGGTGAATCGACGAAGTGCAGTACATACTGACGAAACTAAAATGAACTGTAACATGGAAATTGAGCGTTTCCGGACACATGTCCACATAACATCTTTTCTTTATTTGTGTGTGAGGAATGTTTCCTGAAAGTTTGGCCGTACCTTTTTGTAACACCCTGTAGACTCATGACGAGAAAAACTGGCTAGTTACGAACATAGGCAGGCAGTGAATAGCAGCAGTTCTTGTATCGTTCCTTGCCGTACGCCAAGAAATTGCTGCGCTTAGTACTACACAGATCTGTTTCACATCATTTCCTCTACCACACATTTGATGCGTCCACGACGCGTTGCTAAAGGGAAGAGAACGAAGATTAGCGCGCTAGGTCCCGTCGATGATGATCTAATTCATGACAGAGAATACGTTAGGACTGGCGCTTGATGAGGAGGAGATCGGTGCGTCCAAAGTGTGCAGTAGTGTGATGGTAAAACTACATTAACGTCGTCCTTGGTATCCTACACGCTATAATATAACTTGACGCCTTACCGTACGCAGCACTGAAACACACAAGCGTGGCTCCATGAGCGACGTGACGGGCTTCGTACTCACCTGGAACACAAAGAAAAAGTCACAATTACAAGCAGTTCCACACCTTTTATAGTTCTGTGATACACAAGATACCATGAAATGTTGTAAATAATTTTGTCAGCTAAATGAGAAAATTCCGCAGTCAGCATCAACATTTTCTGTACGGAAGCAGGAGCTACTCACTTGGATTCATAGTACGGTTACGCTCAGCAAATAATTTTTTTTTTACCTTAGAGAAAACGTCCCGGATGGAGCTCTTCTTAAGGAAGAAGGCATGGACCTCCACAACTCATTTCAATATAACTTTTGGAGATAAATCTCAACTGACGGAGGACTGCCACTGAACCCTTCCGTAATATTTTTAATTAGAGGTGGCATTCGCGTGAAACGATTTACGAAAACCAGACAGAAACTAAATTACGAATCCCGGACTTCGATCTGCTTAATTTTGTGTTCTTTCTCTAGTAACTTCGTCATAGACGTGATGCTTAACCCCGATCTTTATTCATTACATTTCCAAGCATTCACCTACGTCTGTGTTTCTAAACTCACCTATGTTTTAGGTATTTCAAATATTGCAGAACTCACCAACATTTTTGCTACTGGACATATCGTTACTACGCTCACACATTTCTGCTACTAAACAGATCATTTCTCACGAGTCTCAACTATACTTTCGGTACTCTACATATAATTACAAATTTCACCTTCATTTCTGCTATTACACATACTGTCTCTCACTAATCTCACCTCAATTCAGTCTACTGTACGTATCGTTACTCAATAATGTCACCTACGAAGTGAATGAGAAAAGTAATGAGATTGATTTTTATTTTTTTAGCGACGGTATTGTACCATTCAAATTAGTATCCTTCGTCATCTATACAGTGGCGGTGTCATTGTTCCCAGTCGTGCTAGCAGCGCTGAAAGGCTTCAGCCGGTAAGGTCTTCAACATGACGGTTACACTCTCGTGAATGTCCTCCAGAGTCCCAAAAAGACGTCCTTTTAACACATTTTTCAATTTATGGAAACGAAAAAGTGACAAGGACTCAACTCAGGTGAATATGGATCTGTGGAACAACAGGAAACGCCTTTTGAGGTTCAACATTCCGCGATGGAAGTGTCCGTGCGACTAGGGGGTTTCATGATGCAGCATCCACTTGTAAGATATTATGGAAATGAATCCTCAAAACCAGCTACAATATGGTAATATGTTTTTTAATATTCTACACAGCAGGCCAGTTTTGGCTGATTGCCATTATCAAGTGAACTGCGAAACAATATTAGCAAGATTATCTGTACGTATATTGTGGCTGTTTTACGTTTACATTTGTGCTGGTACTTAACGTCTAGTTGGAAGTGACGACAATATAGTATAGTAAGTTTTTTTGTCATGTCTCGGCAAGTATAATAGTTCTTGTAGTTATTGAAACTTAACAGGGAAATATCCACACGAAATTCTAAATGAACACACAGATTTTAAACATAAATACTATCTAGGAAACTTTATTGACATACTAAAACACGGAAAGACATAGACGAATGGTAAACAGAACTTACACGGATCATAGATAAAATTTAAAGGAAAGTAAGAACAACGAGAGGTAACATCACCTCTGGTAAGCTGTATATATTTTGTAAACGTATAGCATCATAGTAAAGAACTATCAAAACTGAAACATTAAAATATCTGACAAATTTTATTTTTACGTTTCGACAGCTCTAGAACTATAATGCTTACTGAGACATGACAGAAAGACTTTACTATAGATGCAACATGATAGCCACTTCAAACGAGACGTAAGTACTAGCGCAAATGTAAACATAAAATAGCGAGAATTTAGGTGAGATAAACTTTGAGGTTTTCCGATGACATTGTAATTCTCTCATAGACACCAAAGGATTTGGAAGAGCATTTGAACGGAATGGACAGTGTCTTGAAAGGAGGGTATAAGATGAACATCAACAAAAGCAAAACGAGGATAATGGAGTGTAGTCGAATTATGTCGGGTGATGCTGAGGGAATTAGATTAGGAAACGAGACACCTAAAGTAGTAAAGGAGTTTTGCTATTTGGGGAGCAAAATAACTGATGATGGTCGAAGTAGAGAACATATAAAATGTAGACTGGCAATGGCTAGGAAATCGTTTCTGAAGAAGAGAAATTTGTTAACATCAGGTATAGATTTAAGTGTCAGGAAGTCGTTTCTGAAAGTATTTGTATGGAGTGTAGCCACGTATGGAAGTGAAACGTTGACGTTAAATAGTTTAGACAAGAAGAGAATATAAGCTTTCGAAATGTGGTGCTACAGAAGAATGCTGAAGATTAGATGGGTAGATCACATAACTAATGAGAAGGAATTGAATAGAATTGGGGAGGAGCTTGTGGCACAACTTGACTATAAGAAGGGATCGATTGGTAGGACATGTTCTGAGACATCGAGAGATCACAAATTTAGCATTGGAGGGCAGCGTGGAGTGTAAAAATTGTAGAGGGAGACCAAGAGATGAATACACTAAGCAGGTTCAGAAGGATGTAGGCTGCAGTAGGTTCTGGGAGATGAAGAAGCTTGCACAGGATACAGTAGCATGGAGAGCTGCATCAAACCAGTCTCAGGACTGAAGACCACAACAACAACAACAACAACAACAACAACAACAACAACGACAACAACAATCTTACTAATTTTGTCTGTCAAGTCGCCTGATAGTGCTAATAAGCCGAAACAGGCCTGATGGGTAAAATATTAAAAAACATTACCTTATTGCAGCTGGTTTGGAGATTCATTTCCATAATGTCTTACACCGACGTATACTATGCTGCGGGCCCAACGGAACGTAAAATGCAGCATCCACTTGTCTGCAATGCCCCGTCTCTCTCGATTCATCCTTTCGTGAGCAATTCAAGGACATTTTTGTAAAACGTTTTGTTGATAGTTTGTCCTGGAGGAACAAATTCTTTATGCACGATACCTCTAATGTTAAAAAAGCGAATCAGCATTGTTTTGAACTCCCTGAGCGAGGTTTATCTGCAATAAGTTCTCGGCATTCCAAACATGATTTGTGCCAACGAAAAACTTGTGGCCTTGGTAAGGAATTTCCCCATAGGCCTGTTTCAACTTTCCAACTCTCGCGGATTTCCCAAATTGTACATAAAACTTTATTGCGGTACGTGACTATAAATTCCGCTGCTCCACTTTCGTAACACGAAAACAGCCTCACCGAAGGCTCTGCCAAAATCATGTGATGGTTCCACGGAGCTGAATCTCGGATTGAGCATCTGGAAGGGATGAACACACCAGTAGAACAACACAGCTTGCAGTGTTGACAGTCTCTTTAATTTTCTTACACAACTCCTCTATCTTGGGTATTGTACGTACATTTAACCTCATCCACAAAATGGTTCAAATGGCTCTAAGCACTATGGGACTTGACAAAAATGTTCAAATGTGTGTGAAATCCTATGGGACTTAACTGCTAAGGTTATCAGTCCCTAAGCTTACACACTACTTAACCTAAATTATCCTAAGGACAAACACACACACCCATGCCCGAGGGTGGACTCGAACCTCCGCCGGGACCAGCCGCACAGTCCATGAGTGCAGCGCCTCAGACCGCTCGGATAATCCCGCGCGGCTATGGGATTTGACATCTGAGATCATCAGTCCCCTAGATTTAGGAACTACTTAAACCTAACTAACCTAAGGACATCACACACATTCATTCCCGAGGCAGCAGCGCGGTTCCGGACTGAAGCGCCTAGAACCGCTCGGCCACAAGGGCCGGCCCTCATCTACATTCCTGGTGTTCTGCATAACATTGCTTCCTAATATTACCAACATTTCTGCTACTACATGTAGCGTTACTCGTCACCAGCCGTTGTGGCCGAGCGGTTCAAGGCGATTCAGTCCAGAACCGCGCTGCTGCTGCGGTCGCAGGTTCGAATCCCGCCTCGGGCTGGGTGTGTGTGATGTCCTTAGGTTAGTTAAGTTTAAGTAGTTCTACGTTCTAGGGGACTGATGAGCTCAGATGTTAAGTCCCATAGAGCTTAGAGCCATTTGAACGTTACTCGTCTATCTCAACTACATTTCTGCTACACTGTACCAATCTCACCTAAAGTACTGATACTCTGAATGTAATTTTCTACATCTACATCTACACGGATACTCTGCAAATTACATTTAAGTGCCTGGCAGAGGGTTCATCGAACCATCTTGACAATTCTCTATTATTCAAATCTCGTATAGCGCACGGAAAGAATGAACACCTACCTCGTTAATCACTAATCGCACCTATATTTCTGCTACTATATTTGTCCTTACTCAGCAGTCTCAACAACATTTTGTCTGTTGAACATATCACTCACCAGTGTTGCTACTACACGTTTTGCAACTCTGATACCTCGCTTTCATTTGCACCTGCCCAGGTAGCTGAGTGGTCAGCGCGACAGAGTGTCAAACCTAAGGGCCCGGGTTCGATTCCCGACCCGGTCGGAAATTTTCTCCGCTCAGGTACTGGATGTTTTGTTGTCCTGATCATCATCATTTCATCCCCATCGACGCGCAAGTCGCCGAAGTGACGTCAAATCGAAAGACTTGCACCCGGAGAACGGTCTACCCGACGGGAGGCCCTCGTCACACGACATTTACATTATTTACCTTCATTTGCGCTTTTGTACACAAATTACAAATCTCACCTGCCAAGTGATCAAAAAAGTGAGTGAACGAGGAATTATTGTGGTTCCCTCTGCCAGAGTGGACGTGCGGTTCTAGGCGCTAGAGTATCCATCCATTGGTCCATAACAATGCTGATTTAGGGATTCTTCCATGTTCCACGCGTATAACATGCCCAACAACCTTCTACCTCATTTGAGCAACGATTTTATGCAGATTGTGTACACCACATAGTGTCAGGAATTCATTATTTGAGGGATGGTCTCGATAGGTGTACTTCTATGTCATCCTACCAATACGGGATGACTTAGTCATAATTTCTGATTGCTGTGACGAGATGTACCTGACATGTAACTGACAAATCTGCTCATATTGGGCGGCCGCCGTGGCCGAGCGGTTCTAGGCGCTTCAGTCTGAAACCGAGTGACCGCTACGGTCGCAGGTTCGATTCCTGCCTCGGGCATAGATGTGTGTGGTGTCCTTAGGTTAGTTAGGTTTAATTAGTTCGAAGTTCTAGGCGGCTGATGACCTTAGAAGTTAAGTCCCATAGTGCTCAGAGCCATTTGAACAATTTTTTCCTCTTTGACGACAAATGATAGAATCTTTTCCAACTTTCGCACAGACTCACTCTTTCCTTGATGCCGTGACGTCTTCGTCACGGGTAAGTACGGCGTGACCGCCCTGACGACGAGGTACTTTCCTGTTAACACAAAGCCGGCAACAGGCGGCAGCAGTTCGCGTCGCGCAGATGACCATCTCGAAAAAGTCCATTAGCGCAAGTTTGCGCTCAGCCGAGGAGGAATTTAAATTGAATGCCGCGGATTAGCGGGTGACCCGCCCACAGGACAACCGCCCGCCCCTACCACGGCTCCTTCCTTCCTTCCGTCCTTCCTTACTCGCCGCTCGCAAAGTGGCGGAAATAATTAGCAGCGAAATTCTGGAGTCTGCGGCCGGCGGCTGCCGCAGCTGTTGTCCTGGCAAAGGTAATTATTCCGGCGAATCGTCGGCAGGGACAGCGGAAGGTGCGGGGGCGGTGCGTCTGCTCACAACAGCTGCCCCCATTCGCCCTCGAGGTTCAGGTGTGGACATGTGTCTACATGTGCCACGCAGGGCCTGACTTCTACATGGTGCCCTGGCACATAGTGAACACACGAGTTTAGCAGCTGGCGCTCTGAGCCAGCCTACCCTCTGCAGATGCAGCTCCCATCCTTCCTTCAGCCCATTTGCACTTTCTTCTGAACTTTGTCGTAACGCAATAAAATAGTTTCAACTGCATACTCAGTAGCCGGCCGGTGTGGCCTGTGGCGTGGATGTGTGTGACGTCCTTAGGTTAGTTAGGTTTAAGACGTTCTCAGTTCTAGGGGACTGATGACCTCAGCTGTTAAGTCCCATAGTGCTTAGAACCAATTTTCCTCAATTCACAGTCTTAACGAATAGATCTCTCAGCAGCAGAGACGTGAAGTTTTTGTATTTCAGTGCTGTACTTGCATTGTATTTGATACTCCTGATAACATATCAGTGGTATGATCTACCATGTAAGTTGGTACACGACGTTCGTAACAAAGTTCGCATTCTGGAAACCAACGTTAACAAGACCAAATCGTTCGGCTCTCGCAGGTGCGCCTGACTTATGTATCGGGGGCAACCTCGCACGCCGGTCGAGTGTTGCGGGCAGTATCTGCTACCTGTACAGGCGTCACCAAATCAGCTGCGTAACAGGCATTACAACCTGTCTAACTGATTAATGTTTACATTCAGTCACATCGGCAGGTTTCGTCATTGCGTTTGAGTGTTTTAAGTTACAAGTAGAATGTGTAACTATAGAATTGTGTCCACGCAGGACCATGATTGGTAAGCACGTGCTTCGTCGTATACAAATATGATACCAGTGATTCAAATTTTCAGTTAGTACGTTGAGAGTACTAGGTCAAATACTAAAATAAAAAGTGTTGAATTCTTAAGAATTATGGTAACTAACCTGCCTTAGCGGCTTACTGAGATATTACTGCAGAGGATGCTTGTTGGAGGGGGATAGTGTAACACGCTGTGTATGGGAGGGATAATTGTGTAAAATGGTGTGTGTATTATTGTCGTGGTTCTACGAGGATGTGCAGATGAGGATGATGGTTGACTGAGGGAAGAAATATGTGGAGGATTGTTTAATGAAAGGAGTGTGTTTGAGAATAATGGTTTTGTATGGGAGATCGTATTTCTGGAGGGTGGATAAGTGACATGTGTTTGTAGGGAAAATGATGTGTGTGACTGGATGTTTGTCAAGTGTGGGATTGTGTAACAGTGTGTTTGTAGCAAGGATGGTTGCGTGACAGGGTATTTTTGACGATATTTTTGAGGAAGATAGCTTGAGTGACAGGGTGTATTTTGAAGTGAAAATGTGGGAGGTGGCTAGGGAGGGGGGAAAATTGAATGGTTGTTGTTGTATGGATTTTAGGTGAACGTTGTAATGGTTCTTTATTTACGTGACCATTACGGCACTCAAACCCCAGTTCTCCATACCAGTAATATCGTACTACCTTTCTGCGAAGTAACGAACATTTTTGTGACAATATCCACATTTGGTTTTATTAATGTATAGGTACTCCGATGTATCGATATATTACAGTGATATGGTTCTTGTGTGTATTCATTTCTGTGAGACTGTCAATCTTTGAGTTACTTGCAACCGTTTTGGCGCGAATGCGCACAGAGCAGTCTTTGTTTCACTTTGCAGAAGTTAAGTTGTTATTTCGCTTTGTAAAAGAACAGTCAAGTCTTGTGTTTGGTTAAAGTGAAACTTGAATATATGAAGATTGATACAAAACTGTTTTCTTGATGAGGTGACAGTTAAGAAGAAGTATATGTGAATTTACAAGAAGTTTAATAAAAATGTGGATCGTGAACACCAAGTCAAAAATTATTTCTGCCATACCATTGTTCTGATCTGGGATTGTTTGATCATTAAGAATTTCCTGAAAAACGCCTTTGTTAGGTCTTCAAATATTGCTAAAATACAAATCTGGTAGTCAAAGTGGAATCACCCTAGAATCAACAAGATGAGCCATAACAAATTCGACGAAATCTACGTGGGAATCCATTCAAGATAAGTGCCAAAATTAATGACTTTTTTACAGTGACTTCACTATTTCCATTCTGACGATACCATCCACAGTCAATAACTTTGATGTTGCCCCATAAGGCGAACTTATGCTACGTGAGCAACATTATCAATCTGATTTCTAACTTACTTTGCAAGTTGTGGTATTGTTAGAACGTCAATATGTGAATGGCTTTGTATGCTGATATGAGTGAAGGATGTCGTTTGAATGAGTGAAGGTACTGAGTGTGCAAATGGTTCAAATGGCCCTGAGCACTATGGGACTTACATCTGCGGTCATCAGTCCCCTAGAACTTAGAACTACTTAAACCTAACTAACCTAAGGACATCACACACATCCACGCCAGAGGCAGGATTCGAACCTGCGACCGTAGCAGCAGCGCGGTTCCGGACTGAAGCCCCTAGAACCGCTCGGCCACAACGGCCGGCTTCAAGCATGGAGAGCTACATCAAACCGGTCTTCGGACTGAAGAGCACGACAAGAACGGAGGGCAGCGAGTGAGTAGTGAATGTCTGTCGGACGCGATGTGGTCTCGTATAGCGCAGACCACGCGACGGAGTTGCGGTGTTTATGACTGGAGACGGAGTCAAGGGCACGGTAGCTGGGAAGGGGAGTCGGTTGTTCGCGTTGCGGTATCTGTCCGGAGAGCAGTGCGGTCCGCGGCCTGGACTGCCCCGCTGCCTGCGGTCGGCTGCCGCTACTTTGCGGCGTTCGCCGCTGACGTCACTCAAGGCTGCGGCGGGGCGTGGCCTCGGCCGTGCCGGGGCGGGTTGTGGCAGGCGGGGCTCAGCCGCCTCCTCGGAGGGCGCCGGCCACACGCCGCAGACAGCATCTGCGTCTGTAGCTCAGCCTCTGAATGCCTCGGCTGGGAATACGGAACGACCTCTGAAGGTCTCGCTGTATGGCGGTACAACATGCAATTTGTGATTTTCATGAGGGATAATAAAGGCGGAAATGATATTGATCTCTATTCCAATTTTCTGTACAGATTCCTGAGCTCTCGGAACCGAGGTGATGCAAATTTTTTTTTTTTAATGTGTGTAGTTCGTGCGGTGTGTTGTAGCCCAGGAAAACGTGTGTAAACCGGAAGTTCAAAATGGCTCTGAGCACTATGGGACTCAACGTCTGAGGTCATTAGTCCCCTAGAACTTAGAACTAGTTAAACCTAACTAACCTAAGGACATCACACACATCCAAGCCCGAGGCAGGATTCGAACCTGCGACCGTAGTGGTCTCGCGGTTCCAGACTGCAGCGCCTAGAACCGCACGGCCACTTCGGCCGGCAAACCAGAAGTAATAAGTAACACCTGACTTAGGAAGCACATGAAAAGCTTAACTGTGCCGTGTAGCAGTCTGTAGAGCGTTAGCTTGTCGTACCAGCGGTCCCAGGTTCGAACCATCGTCATGCCATTTTGCTTATATTGTTAGTACGTCTGAAAGTGTTCGAAGTTTATAGGAATATTCTATTTGCAGTTCACTTTCGCGTCTCTTATTTGAAAGCAGCAAACCTGTAAAGTACTTCTGTAGTTTCACTGAATAAACATAAACAATCGGACAGGAAGAATAAACAAACAACTCTATTTATTCTGTAAACTACAAGAAGTTTACTACTTAAAAAAATTCGAAACGAAAGCCGACTGCAAATAAAACATCGCAATGAACTCTAAACATTCCTTTTAAAGGGTGACAGTTATTGAACTATATGAAAAAAGAACCGTAAATTAATTACAATCTACGGCGTGCACACGCTTTATTCAATACGCAAACTACAGATATTCGGATTTAGATTATGAGATGTTCGATATGCCTGCTAACACTTTATTCAACGTGTAAACGTCACTGCAGAAATTCGGATGTAGGTTATGACACTTTAGATATGCCTGCCATCCTTGGCGATGATGTGGCGCAGACGAGTAGCGAAATTCTGCATGACCCGCTGAAGCGTCGGAACATCGGGAGTAGCGTGTTCTAGAATTTGGCGGCCAATCGAGTCCCACGCCAGTGGCCTCTGGGTACCCCAGAGCCAGAATGCGGTCCCAAAAGTGCTCCTCCAGGACATCAAACACTCTCCTGCTTCGATGGGGTCGAGCTCCGTCTTGTATGAACCACGTCTTGTCGAAATCTCTATCACTTTGGATAGCGGGGATGAAATAATCTTCCAAAGCCTTCAGCTTGCCACCAGGGAATCCATCCAAATGAAAGTGGGCTTCGTCGCTCAACCAAACCATACTAATTTCCATCATGGGGCGCGACCAACCGTGCACTATGAACGTCCTAATGCAAACCTTTGAGAAGTTATGACTATTTTATTTCGTATAATTCAGTAATTGTCACTGTGTACCTGCCAGTAAGAGTGCAACGGGAATTCCACTGTTAAATGCAGAGGAGAGAGCAGATAGGTGGAAAGAATACATTGAAAGCCTCTATGAGGGTGAATATTTGATGTGATGGAAGAAGAAACAGGAGTCTATTTAGAAGAGATAGGGGATCCAGTATTAGAATCGGAATTTAAAAGAGCTTTGGAGGACTTACGGTCAAATAAGGCAGAAGGGATAGATAACACTCCATCAGAATTTCTAAAATCATTGGGGGAAGTTGCAACAAAACGACTATTCACGTTGGTGTGTAGAATATATGAGTCTGGCGACATACCATCTGACTTTCGGAAAAGCATCATCCACACAATTCCGAAGACGGCAAGAGCTGACAAGTGCGACAATTATCGCACAATCAGATTAACAGCTCATGCATCGAAGCTGCTTACAAGAATAATATACAGAAGAATGGAAAAGAAAATTGAGAATGCGCTAGGTGACGATCAGTTTGGCTTTAGGAAAGTAAAGGCACGAGAGAGGCAATTCTGACGTTACGGCTAATAATGGAAGCAAGGCTAAAGAAAAATCAAGACACTTTCATAGGATTTGTCGACCTGGAAAAAGCGTTCGACAATATAAAATGGTGCAAGCTGTTCGAGATTCTGAAAAAAGTAGGGGTAAGCTATAGCGAGAGATACAATATGTACAACAACCAAGAGGGAATAGTAAGAGTGGACGATCAAGAACGAAGTGCTCGTATTAAGAAGGGTGTAACACAAGGCTGTAGCCTTTCGCCTCTACTCTTCAATCTGTACATCGAGGAAGCAATGATGGAAATAAAAGAAACGTTCAGGAGTGGAATTAAAATACAAGGTGAAAGGATATCAATGAAACGATTCGCTGATGACATTGCTATCCTGAGTGAAAGTGAAGAAGAATTAAATGATCTGCTGAACGGAATGAACAGTCTAATAAGTACACAGTACGGTTTGAGAGTAAATCGGAGAAAGACGAAGGTAATGAGAAGTAGTAAAAATGAGAACAGCGAGAAACTCAACATCAGGTTTGATGGTCACGAAGTCAATGAAGTTAAGGAATTCTGCTACCTAGGCAGTAAAATAACCAATGACGGACGGAGCAAGGAGGACATCAAAAGCAGACTCGCTATGGCAAAAAAGGCATTTCTGGCCAAGAGAAGTCTACTAATATCAAATACCGGCCTTAATTTGAGGAAGAAATTTCTGAGCATGTACGTCTGGAGTACAGCATTGTATGGTAGTGAAACATGGGCTGTGGGAAAACCGGAACAGAAGACAATCGAAGCATTTGAGATGTGCTGCTATAGACGAATGTTGAAAATTAGGTGGACTGATAACGTAAGTAATGAGGAGGTTCTACGCAGAATCGGAGAAGAAAGGAATATTTGGAAAACACTGATAAGGTGAAGGGGCAGGAAGATAGGACACCTGCTAAGACATGAGGGAATGACTTCCATGGTACTAGAGGGAGCTGTAGAGGGCAAAAACTGTAGAGGAAGACAGAGATTGGAATACGTCAAGCAAATAATTGAGGACGTAGGTTGAAGAGGTGAAGAGGTTAGCACAGGAAAGGAATTCGTGGCGTGCCGCATCAAACCAGTCAGTAGACTGATGACAAAAAAAAACCTGTCAGGAACATGTTGTCCCATATAAGAGTTTCACACGTACTACAGTATGAGCAAAATAGTATGAGTCTCGGACTGTTGATACGACAAACTAACGCTCCATCGACTTCTCCACGAAAGACGCTGACAGTTATGTGAGGTCGTGTAGTTGAGCCGTGACTTCCTGCGATGCTCTTGGCAGCAGAGCTTCTCTGTCGGAGTTACGCGCTTTGCGGCGTCCTGGTCTGCTAGCGACCTCTATTTAGGACGTCCGCGGCCCGCGAACGAGAGGGGACCCGGTCGAGGCAGTGACGGTGACTCGGTTGGCGGCAGTGACAGAGGGAGGATAGCGCACGGAACATCCCGAGTAGTGAGTCGGCGCTCGGTGTACTGCGAGGACGCACGCTGTTGACGTTCCGGGGCCCGGGTCTGGCAGCGAGGGGAACTGGGTTGCGGAAGCAGCCACCGGTCAACAAAGGCTCTGTTTAAGAGCCGTGTCTATGTTGAATCCTGAGGAGAGCGCGGGAGCTTACCCTGGCGTGCTTGTTAACGGCGAGCGCCTGGTTCAAAATGGTTCAAATGGCTCCAAGCACCATGGGACTTAACATCTGACCGAGCGAGGTGGCGCAGTGGTTAGCACACTGGACTCGCATTCGGGAGGACGACGGTTCAATCCCGTCTACGGCCATCCTGATTTAGGTTTTCCGTGATTTCCCTAAATCGTTTCAGGCGAATGCCGGGATGGTTCCTTTGAAAGGACACGGCCGATTTCCTTCCCAATCCTTCCCTAACCCGAGCTTGCGCTCCGCCTCTAATGACCTCGTTGTCGACGGGACGTTGAACACTAACCACCACCACCACCACCACCACCACCACCACCACCACCACCACCACCACCACCCCTAGAACTTAGAACTACTTAAACCTAACTAACCTAAGGACATCACACACATGCATGCCCGAGGCATGATTCGAACCTGCGACCGTAGCAGCAGCGCGATTCCGGACTGAAGCGCCTAGAACCGCTCGGCCACAGTGGCTGGCCGAGCGTCTGTACTAACTTTAAGGGGAGCCGGAGGTGGTCAAATCAAAAAAATTACGATTTTTTTTTTTTTGCTACCGAAAATTAATTGGAACATTCCTCTTTAATGTAAACTTTGAATTATTGTCCTACTCGCCCTAGAAGTGGAGTTATTACTATTTTCCCCCACGCCAGCAGAGGAAATGGGTGGCCGCTGAATGCATCTAACACCCTCTCGTGACTTCCTGGCGAGCTGCTTGGGATTTTCTCGGCCTGTTACGCATACAGCGCCTTATGTTACGCATACAGCGAGTGTGCAAGGGTTGGCTACATTGTTTTCTGTGACAAATAAAGCGCTAAGAGCGCGGAACATCGTCTCTTTGCTGTTCACCGTTTCGGCTTCGAAGGCACAAACAAACTTTGGGTTCAAGCTCAGTGATGGAAAGACAGTAGGAGGGAGAGGCAGGCTTACTGATGAGGTGATTGAACGTCTACAGATATACTATGGGTGTGCTATATGGCAAAATACTAGTAATTTTAGTGACATGCGAAAAGCAGTGTGGGCATTGTTCCTTCATACTGCCTCTTCCAATGAATACCCTCAACACAGCCTGTGCCCAAAAGATTCCTGGTGCAAATATCATGCAAAAAAGGACTATGATCACAAACATGGTTTGCCAGCAGCTGTGATAAATGCAATAAAACCAATTTTTCATGACTTAGCACAGCCAGAATTGTTACACAAATGTCTACACAGACGCAGAATCCTAATGAGAGCGAAAACAATTTCATTTGGAAAGTGATTCCTAAAAGGGTGTTTGTAAGCATAAAAACACTGCACTTTGGCATTTATGATGCAATAGCAACCTACAACCAAGGGAACAGTGTGAACTGTGAAGTTCTGAAGGCATTAGGATTTACAGCTGGGGTGAACACTGTACAAGCCCTAAGAAATATTGACAGAGAAAGGATAAGAGGAGCAGAAAGAAGAGAAAGGCATATGAAGTATGATGGAACAACAGGCCAGAAAAGAAGACAGAAGAGGAAGCTTTTGGAGGATGAAGAAGAAGACCCTAATAATCCATCCTATAGTGCAGGAATGTATTGAGAATCTGATAGCCATTTCCCGTAAATTAGAATTTTTCGAACATAAGGAACATTTTGTCAAAATCCACTCAAGCTAGAGAGATGAAATTTTTATACAGCACTCCTAGTGGTCAAACTTACATTGTAACACAGCCATTTGTCAATATGTTCAGTAGTTTCATTTCAGTTTAATTGTTGTTGTTGTTGTCTTCAGTCCTGAGACTGCTTTGATGCAGCTCTCCATGCTACTCTATCCTGTGCAAGCTTCTTCATCTCCCAGTACCTACTGCAACCTACATCCTTCTGAATTTGCTTAGTGTATTCATCTCTTGGTCTCCCTCTACGATTTTTACCCTCCACGGTGCCCTCCAATGCTAAATTTGTGATCCCTCGATGCCTGAACACATGTCCTACCAACCGATCCCTTCTTCTAGTCAAGTTGTGCCACAAACGTCTCTTCTCCCCAATTCTATTCAACACCCCTTATTAGTTATGTGATCTACCCATCTAATCTTCAGCATTCTTCTGTAGCACTCCATTTCAAAAGCTTCTATTCGCCTCTTGTCCTAACTATTTATTGTCCATGTTTCACTTCCATACATGGCTACACTCTATACACACACTTCCAGAAACGAGTTCCTGACACTTAAATGTATGACAAACTGCCTATTGGCTTCTGTCTCGGGTTCTTCGGCCGACGTTCATCTAATGATTTTTCTGACGTTTCGCCAGCACGAGTGGCTGGCATTGTCAAAGCTTCACCCTCCATTGCCGGTGGTGAACTGGAGCCGAGCTCGCGGGCGCAGGCTATATGTACCTGGCGCGCCAACGTCCGAGGGCTTCTCCGCGGTCATTTCCGGTGCGGTTCTCCTCTTGCTACCTGCGACGGTCGTTCGCTGCAGTACGGGAAGCCAGGATCCGTTGACCTTAAGGCTTTCCTCTTTCTTGTTCAAACTGTTCGCGTGTTTTTGTATTTCTACAGCTTCTCTGAACAAGCGCGTGTGATAGTGCTTCTCTACAGCCAGAACTTCCGTGTCGGCGAATTTTATTACATGGTCGGTCTCATTCAGTGCGTGCTCTGCCACGGCCGATTTCTCCACCTGCCCCAACCTGCAATGTCGCTTATGCTCTTTGATCCTGGTGTTAATGGATCGTCCAGTCATTCCGACATAAACTTTTCCGCATGTGCATGGTATGCGGTATATTCCCGACATTGCAAGTGGGTCTCTTTTCTCCTTCGCCGATCTAAGACACTCTTTGATCTTCCTTGTCGGTTTGAAAATCGTCTTTACGCCATGTTTGCGCAATATACGGCCGATTCTGTCCGTCACTCTGGGAATGTATGGCAGAAAGGCCGTACCCGACAATTCTTTTTCCGGTTCCTTACTTCGCCGAGGGTTGGGCTCTGTTACACTTCTAATATAATTTGTGGAGTAACCATTGCTCCTCAGGACAGTTTCCAGGTGTTGCATTTCTCGTTTGAGGTGTTGCGGCTCACATATTCGTCCTGCTCTCGTTACGAGCGTACTGATCATGCCTCTTTTCTGGCTCGGGTGGTGGTTTGACAGTTTGTGCAGGTATCGGTCCGTGTGAGTCGGTTTTCGATACACGCTGTGTCCCAGATCTTCGCCGTCCCTTGTGACCAGAACATCTAGAAATGGCAGTTTCTTGTCCTTTTCTACTTCCATGGTAAATGTTATGTTGGCATGGAGGCTGTTCAAGTGTCTTAGGAAGTCACTGAGCTGTTCTTCACCATGGCTCCACACCACGAAAGTATCATCGACGTACCTGTACCACACCTTAGGTTTGTAAGTCGCCGAGTCCAGTGCCTGTGCTTCGAATTGTTCCATGAAGAAGTTGGCCACCACTGGACTGAGAGGACTACCCATGGCGACGCCTTCCAGCTGTTCGTAGAAATCGCCATTCCACGTGAAATAGCTCGTGGTGAGACATGCATGGAAGAGCTTTCTGATGTCTAGCGGAAAAATGGAACCGATGTGCTCCAGAGCGTCACTGAGTGGCACTTTCGTAAATAACGAAACAACATCAAAGCTGACCAGGATGTCGTTTGGTGCAAGTTTCAGTTTCTTCAGCTTCTCAATGAAATGTCCTGAGTCCTTAATGTATGTGTCGGTCTTCCCCACGTGTGGTTGGAGCAGAGAGGCCAAGTGTTTTGCCAGCTTATATGTCGGTGATCCAGGAGCGCTAACGATCGGTCTCAGTGGAACGTTGTTCTTATGGATCTTGGGTAATCCATACAGCCGAGGTGGTAGGGCTTCTGTGTTGCGCAGGTTTCTCTGTATGTCCGCCGGCAGAGAAGACGCCTTGATTAATCGATTCGTATTCCGTGTGATACGTTGCGTCGGATCTGCGTTTAGTTTTCGGTACGTCGTCGGATCTAATAGGTCTCGGATCTTTTGCTCATAAACTTCGGTCTTCATTACGACGGTCGCATTCCCCTTATCGGCAGGCAGTACCAATATACTCTTGTCGGCGTTGAGATTCTTAATGGCTTGTACCTCTTCTTTCTTCAGGTTGCAAGCTGGTGGTTTTGCTCGGCGCAGTATCCTGGCTGTTTCCGTGCGTATTTCCTCTGCCCTTTCACAAGGAAGGGTACGAATGGCTGCTTCGGTGTTGGCAATGATGTCCTCCATAGGTATAGTTCTCGGGATGATAGCGAAATTCCCTCCTTTTTGAAGAACAGACACTTCCTCTTCGGTCAATTGTCGTTCAGTGAGGTTGACCACTGTGTGTGACATGTCGGGAGTCGCCTTGTCGGTGTGCTTCCGGCATCTTTCAAACTTTTTCTTCTGTCGATCGGTGCAGCGCTCGAGTTCGTTCTGCATGCTCCTGTGAGTGATGCTGTCAATCTTGTCCCAGTCGTCTCGATGCATTCTGCTACTTAGTTGATAGAAAAGGTGCAGAAGTTCCTGATCCGTTCTTGCCAAGTCTCTCCGTGTTGTATGTATCTACGACAGAATGGAACGAGCTTTTCTTCGTGAGCGAATACATACAACACGGAGAGACTTGGCAAGAACGGATCAGGAACTTCTGCACCTTTTCTATCAACTAAGTAGCAGAATGCATCGAGACGACTGGGACAAGATTGACAGCATCACTCACAGGAGCATGCAGAACGAACTCGAGCGCTGCACCGATCGACAGAAGAAAAAGTTTGAAAGATGCCGGAAGCACACCGACAAGGCGACTCCCGACATGTCACACACAGTGGTCAACCTCACTGAACGACAATTGACCGAAGAGGAAGTGTCTGTTCTTCAAAAAGGAGGGAATTTCGCTATCATCCCGAGAACTATACCTATGGAGGACATCATTGCCAACACCGAAGCAGCCATTCGTACCCTTCCTTGTGAAAGGGCAGAGGAAATACGCACGGAAACAGCCAGGATACTGCGCCGAGCAAAACCACCAGCTTGCAACCTGAAGAAAGAAGAGGTACAAGCCATTAAGAATCTCAACGCCGACAAGAGTATATTGGTACTGCCTGCCGATAAGGGGAATGCGACCGTCGTAATGAAGACCGAAGTTTATGAGCAAAAGATCCGAGACCTATTAGATCCGACGACGTACCGAAAACTAAACGCAGATCCGACGCAACGTATCACACGGAATACGAATCGATTAATCAAGGCGTCTTCTCTGCCGGCGGACATACAGAGAAACCTGCGCAACACAGAAGCCCTACCACCTCGGCTGTATGGATTACCCAAGATCCATAAGAACAACGTTCCACTGAGACCGATCGTTAGCGCTCCTGGATCACCGACATATAAACTGGCAAAACACTTGGCCTCTCTGCTCCAGCCACACGTGGGGAAGACCGACACATACATTAATGACTCAGGACATTTCATTGAGAAGCTGAAGAATCTGAAACTTGCACCAAACGACATCCTGGTCAGCTTTGATGTTGTTTCGTTATTTACGAAAGTGCCACTCAGTGACGCTCTGGAGCACATCGGTTCCATTTTTCCGCTAGACATCAGAAAGCTCTTCCATGCATGTCTCACCACGAGCTATTTCACGTGGAATGGCGATTTCTACGAACAGCTGGAAGGCGTCGCCATGGGTAGTCCTCTCAGTCCAGTGGTGGCCAACTTCTTCATGGAACAATTCGAAGCACAGGCACTGGACTCGGCGACTTACAAACCTAAGGTGTGGTACAGGTACGTCGATGATACTTTCGTGGTGTGGAGCCATGGTGAAGAACAGCTCAGTGACTTCCTAAGACACTTGAACAGCCTCCATGCCAACATAACATTTACCATGGAAGTAGAAAAGGACAAGAAACTGCCATTTCTAGATGTTCTGGTCACAAGGGACGGCGAAGATCTGGGACACAGCGTGTATCGAAAACCGACTCACACGGACCGATACCTGCACAAACTGTCAAACCACCACCCGAGCCAGAAAAGAGGCATGATCAGTACGCTCGTAACGAGAGCAGGACGAATATGTGAGCCGCAACACCTCAAACGAGAAATGCAACACCTGGAAACTGTCCTGAGGAGCAATGGTTACTCCACAAATTATATTAGAAGTGTAACAGAGCCCAACCCTCGGCGAAGTAAGGAACCGGAAAAAGAATTGTCGGGTACGGCCTTTCTGCCATACATTCCCAGAGTGACGGACAGAATCGGCCGTATATTGCGCAAACATGGCGTAAAGACGATTTTCAAACCGACAAGGAAGATCAAAGAGTGTCTTAGATCGGCGAAGGAGAAAAGAGACCCACTTGCAATGTCGGGAATATACCGCATACCATGCACATGCGGAAAAGTTTATGTCGGAATGACTGGACGATCCATTAACACCAGGATCAAAGAGCATAAGCGACATTGCAGGTTGGGGCAGGTGGAGAAATCGGCCGTGGCAGAGCACGCACTGAATGAGACCGACCATGTAATAAAATTCGCCGACACGGAAGTTCTGGCTGTAGAGAAGCACTATCACACGCGCTTGTTCAGAGAAACTGTAGAAATACAAAAACACGCGAACAGTTTGAACAAGAAAGAGGAAAGCCTTAAGGTCAACGGATCCTGGCTTCCCGTACTGCAGCGAACGACCGTCGCAGGTAGCAAGAGGAGAACCGCACCGGAAATGACCGCGGAGAAGCCCTCGGACGTTGGCGCGCCAGGTACATATAGCCTGCGCCCGCGAGCTCGGCTCCAGTTCACCACCGGCAATGGAGGGTGAAGCTTTGACAATGCCAGCCACTCGTGCTGGCGAAACGTCAGAAAAATCATTAGATGAACGTCGGCCGAAGAACCCGAGACAGAAGCCAATAGGCAGTTTGTCAACAAGTGGCCACGAAAGCCTCAACAATTTTGTACTTAAATGTATACTCGATGTTAAATTTCTCTTCTTCAGAAACGCTTTCCTTGCCATTGCCAGTCTACATTTTATATTCTCTCTACTTCGACCATCATCAGTTATTTTGCTCCCCAAATCCCAAATAGCGAAACTCATTTACTACTTTAACCGTCTCATTTCCTAATCTAATTCCTGCAGCATCAACCGATTTAATTCGACTAAGAACCATTATCCTCGTTTTGCTTTTGTTGATGTTCATCTTATATCCTCCTTTCAAGACACTGTCCATTCCGTTCAACTGCTCTTTCATTCCTTTGCTGTCTCTGATAGAATTGCAATGTCAACGGCGAACCTCAAAGTTTTTATTTCTTCTCCGTGGATATATAGTAAAATAAAAAAGGGGGGGGGGTTGAAGTTACACTGAAAAAGAAATATTTCCTACAATATCAGAGGATTTCATTACACATTTTCTTTGGTTGGCCCATCGGTAACAACCTTACCTTACCTGTGGAATATAAACAGTACAGTAAACTAGGCATCGCTCCTGAAGGGGCCGTGGGGACAAAACTAAGACCAGCTATGCACCGCACATGGTCGTTTTACCAGTCATTCTTCCCGCGCTGCATACGTTAACGGAACGGGAAGAAACGCTAGTATTTGGGACGAAGCCATTTCACAGCGGTGCGCAGAACATGAATGCAGGTGTAGTACACAGAACAGTGAACTAGGTACGAGGGTTTGCGACACAGAGTGCACTGTTCTGCAGTCTCTTGTCGTACATCTGCCTGCAGCCCTCGTCCCCAATCTGCTCGCTCTCGGGTCCGGCAGTAACGACAGGGGTGGAGACGGTCAGTTTACAGTGGAGACCCGGTACGCACATCGGTCCATCAGCTTCCGCCGCACTGGCGCCGCGGTGTACGAGCGGCGCTGCACGGGGCAGAGTGGACCGGGCGTCTCATCTGCAGGCAGCCGGAGGCCCTGCATTCCTGGCCGCGTCTCCATTAAGGCGCCGGACACCGTTCTGCTCTGCCCTGCCTCGTCCGACCCTACCCTACCCTACCTACTGTGGCATTCAGGGACGCTCTGGATCCTGCCCTGAGGCAGAGGACGGCGCTCGGCCGGACTGCTCTGGACACATTCTTCCCCTCCTCTCCCTACCATTCTCTCCCCCCCCCGCCCCCGCCCCCCCCCCTCTCTCTCTCTCTCTCTCTCTCTCTCTCTCTCTCTCTCTCTCTCTCTCTCTCTCTCTCTCTCTGTGTGTGTGTGTGTGTGTTTACAGATGAAGTTTGGTCCGAAACTGTTATACAATGAGTTAATATGTAACACATCGTAAACTAGAGAATGACTCAGATAATAAATTTAATACACTGGACCGCAATCTAGACCTCGAGCTACTCAGCACGCAGCAGCTAATGAATGGAGATATATTATTACAAGAAACTCTATACTCGCATGTTGCACAGCCACATAACATCTTCTCCATATTTTAATCTCTATATACCAAGAATTTATTATTCTAACGTTGATAGTTTATCATTTTATGTATCTGGTAACAACGACCATAATGTTGATGTACACTGAAGCGCCAAAGAAACTGGTATAGGGATGCGTATTCAAATACAGAGATATGTAACATCTATGGTCATCAGTCCCCTAGAACTTAGAACTACTTAAACCTAACTGACCTAAGGACATCACACACATCCATGCCCGAGGCAGGAAATGAAACTGCGACCGTAGCGGTCACGCGGTTCCAGACTGGGGGAATGGCAATTGAATCTCAGTGCAGACAAGTGTAATGTGCTGCGAATACATAGAAAGATAAATCCCTTATCATTTAGCTACAAAATAGCAGATCAGCAACTGGAAGCAGTTGATTCCATAAATTATCTGGGAGTACGCATTAGGAGTGATTTAAAATGGAATGATCATATAAAGTTGATCGTCGGTCAGGCAGATGCCAGACTGAGATTCATTGGAAGAATCCTAAGGAAATGCAATCCGAAAACAAAGGAAGTAGGTTACAGTACGCTTGTTCGCCCACTGCTTGAGTACTGCTCAGCAGTGTGGGATCCGTACCAGATAGGGTTGATAGAAGAGAGAGAGAAGATCCAACGGAGAGCAGCGCGCTTCGTTACAGGATCCTTTAGTAATCGCGAAAGCGTTACGGAGATGATAGATAAACTGCAGTGGAGGACTCTGCAGGAGAGACGCTCAGTAGCTCGGTACGGGCTTTTGTTGAAGGTTCGAGAACATACCTTCACCGAGGAGTCAAGCAGTATATTGCTCCCTCCTACGTATATCTCGCGATGACACCATGAGCATAAAATCAGAGAGATTAGAGCTCACACAGAGGCATACCGACAATTCTTCTTTCCACGAACAACACGAGACTGGAATAGAAGGGAGAACCGATAGAGGTACTCAAGGTACCCTCCGCCACACACCGTCAGGTGGCTTGCGGAGTATGGGTGTAGACGTAGATGTAGACTGAAGCGCATAGAACCGCACGGCCACACCGGCCGGCTAAGAGAAGTATCTGGCGCAGTTGTTCGGTTACTGCTGCTACAATGACAGGTAATCAAGATTTAAGTCAGTTTAAACGTGGTGTTATAGTCCGCGCACGAGCGATTCGACACGGCATCTCCGAGGTAGCGATGAAGTGGCGATTTTCGCGTACGACCGTTTCCCGAGAGTATCGTGAATATCATGAATTTGGTAAAATATCAACTCTCCTATATCGCTGCAGCCGGAAAAAGATACTTCCAGAACGGGACCAACGAAGACTGACGAGAATCGTTCAAGGTGACAGAAGTGCAACCCTTCCGCAAAACTGCCGCAGATTTCATTGCTGGACCATCAACAAGTGTCGGCGTACGGACCATTCAACGAAACATCGTCTATATGGGCTTTCGGAGCCTAAGGGCCACTCATGTACCCTTGATGACTGCACGACACAAAGCTTTACGCCTCGCCTGGGCCCGTCGACACCGACATCTATGTCTGGAAACATGTTGCCTGGTTGGACGAGTCTCGTTTCAACTTGTATCGAGCGGATGGACGTGTACCAGCATGGATACAACCTGATGAACCCGTGGACGCTGTATGTAAGCAGGGGACTGTTTAAGCTGGTGGAGGGTCTGTAACAGCGTGTAGCGTGTGGAGTGATATTGGATTCCTGATACGCCCAAATGCGACTCTGACAGGTTCCTACGTAAGCATCCTCTCTGATCACCT
This sequence comes from Schistocerca nitens, assembly GCF_023898315.1. Classification (NCBI taxonomy): domain Eukaryota; kingdom Metazoa; phylum Arthropoda; class Insecta; order Orthoptera; family Acrididae; genus Schistocerca; species Schistocerca nitens. Next base: position 145,231,845 of record NC_064625.1, read on the forward strand.
CCATCCAGTCATGTCCACTGTGCATTCCGACGGACTTGGACAATTCCAGCAGGACAATGTGACAACCCACACGTCCAGAATTGCTACAGAGCAGCTGCAGGAACGCTCTTCTGAGTTGAAATAGTTCCCCTGGCCACCAAACTCCCCAGACATGAACATCATTGAGCGTATGTGGGATGCCTTGCAACGTGCAGGATTGATGGTGTCAATTCCTTCCAGCACTACTTCAGACATTAATCGAGTCCATGGCACGTCGTATTGCGGCACTTGTGCGTGCCCACGGAGGCCCTACACGATACTTGGCAGGTGTACCAGTTGCTTTGGCTCTTCAGTGTAAGACACAGTAATAATATTATTATAATAATTTTCGACGTATATACTTGGAAAACCACGTATATAATCAATTTATGAAGTTTGTATTTCGAAGACTTAATTTCATGTTCTGAAAGACTGCTGCCATCTGGTGGCGCTCAAAAACACGATGTATTCCGTCGATTGCCTCATAGCATTTTCCTAAGGGATGTGAACAAGGATACATCCTCCAACACAGCTGAAAATGTCGCGTAATCACCATTAATGAATGTTTGCGAGTATCATGTTTTCCATAGCATCTCATTTTCCGAAGTAGTGAGTGAGGAACTGAATATTACGATTTAGTATCACACGCTACTTGTAATCTGCCAGTGTCTCGAAGCCAGCATATACCCTTTCTTCCAATTCACACCGCCTTCGGCGGAGTACTCTGCTAACCTCAAGGCGTGGCAGCATCTATCTTATATTCGGTAATAAATTAGAATTAATTAAGAGAATCCATCTAGGCGAATTGCGAAATAGTCGCAGAAATATTATCTTTCACCAATCCAAGAATACATTTGCGAGGGTTTCTCAGCCGAAAACAATGCTACGAACGCGAAACGCTACGTGTGTGTTATTTGAAGCCTCCTGAGTGAGTGCGCCAAGTTTCTGTCACTTCCGACAGATAGCGTAGCTGCAGGACAGTTTCAAAATGGCGTCTGTAGGTGATGTACGTTACAAGCAACGTGCCGTCATTGAATCTGTCACTGCTGAGAAAGAAAGTGTGGGGTATATTCACAAACGCTCGTGCAGAGTCTGTGGAGCATCTGCTGTCGACAGAAGTACAGTTGGTCGCCGGGCACGAAGGGTGGGGTCACCAGAAGGCGGTTCGGCGGAGCTCCACGATTTGCAGCGGTCGGAGAGACCATCCACGGCTGTCACACCTGACACGTTGCAGCGAGCTGATGTTGTCATTCGTGGGAGACATTTTGAGAACGATGAGGAAGTGATTCATACAGTGAAGCACTGGCTTCGCCAATAGGACAGTGCACACACGCCCTTGTTTCGTGCTGGAGGAAGACCATAGAACGGGATGGATATTACGTCGAAAAACAGGCTGTGTAGATAAAACACCATCCATTCGTGTGTGAAGTTCTCATTATGTTCAATAAAAAATTGTCGAAGAAAAAATGCGGTGCATTTCTTTCTGGGCAACCCTTGTACACTAAAAATGGTTCAAATGGCTCTAAGCACTATGGGACAACATCTGAGGTCATCAGTTCCCTATTTAAACCGAGCTAACCTAAGGACATCACACACATCCATGCCCGAGGCAGGATTCGAACCTGCGACCGTAGCAGTGGCGCGGTTCCGGACTGAAGCGCCTAGAACCACTCGGCCACAGCGGCCGGCTACACTAAAAGATCTATACACCACGGAAGAACTATCCGAATGGGACAGAAATGTGATGCAGTAACTCTATAAGTCAATGCAAAGCCGAATAACTCCTTGCCTAAGAGCTAGATGTAGACCATCGTGTTGTTGGCTTGCTCAACTTGTGAATCTCTTTCTCTTGAGTACATCATCGAATTGTCATCATTTGCTTGTCTGTACGTATACCGTATCAGATCTACCGATTTCCATCCCATTCGGATAATTTCTTCGTAGAGCGTCATTGTTTTCGTCTTACTGTCCAACCGCTGTAGGTATGCGACTAAGCTTAGCTACTGAGTAAATGTTGGGGTGGCGGTACGATTAGTCGCGTGACCATTGTTCAAAGACTTTCGATATCAATAAAATATCACCAACAGCCGTACACTTTTATTTTATTCTGAAAGCAACCAGTTTCGGCATTTCATTTTGCGATCTTCTGGCCCGATACGCTTTTATCCAAATAAAAGAACTTCTCGTATGGCGCCATAAATCACTGCATATCGTGTACTCCAATCGTTATGCAACTGCTTCATACGAAGACGTGACAGCGTATACAAGTTCATTAATTTGGATAAAAGCGTATGGGGCCTGAAGATAGTAAAATGAAATGCCGAAACTGGTTGCTTTCAGGATAACGTTCATCAGGTTACCTCCCATTCAGAAGGTTGTTGCACGCAGGGACTGTTATATTAACTTGTAAATAATAGATTTGAGCTATCAGTCGTCCTTTTTAAATTTTATTGGCAGATCTAGATTTCAGGTAGAAACTAGCCATTCTTAATGCACTATCATTTTTGATCAATGCATGTAATGCCTCTTGGTCGGGCTTCATCCACAGTTCATTGTATTCAATGAACTGTGGATGGGCCGCCGGGGTGGCCGAGCGGTTCTAGGGGCTACAGTCTGGAACCGCGTGACCACTACGGCCGCAGTTTCGAATCCTGCCTCGGGCGTGGATGTGTGTGATGTCTTTAGGTTAGTTAGGTTTAAGTAGTTCTAAGGTCTAGGGGACTGATGACCTCAGACGTTCCATAGTGCTCAGAGCCATTTGAACCATTTTTGAACTGTGGATGAAGCCCGACTAACAGCCATTACATGCACTGATCAAAAATTATAGTGCATTGAGAATGGCTAATTTCTAGCTGAAATCTAGATCTGCCAATAAAATTTAAGAAGGACCACTGTTACATGAAATCTACAGTGCTGGCCATTAAAATTGCTACAGCAAGAAGGAATGCAGATGATAAACGGGTATTCATTGGACAAATATATTATACTAGAAATGACATGTGATTACTTTTTCACGCAATTGGGATGCATAGATCCTGAGAAATCAGTACCCAGAACAACTGCCTCTAGCCGTAATAACGGCCTTGATACGACTGGACATTGAGTCAAACAGAGCTTGGATGGCGTGTACAGGTACAGCTGCCCATGCAGCTTCAACACGATACCGCAGTTCATCAAGAGTAGTGACTGGCCTATTGTCACGAGACACTGCTCGGTCACCATTGCCCAGACAATTTCAATTGGTGAGCGATCTGGAGAATGTGTTGGACAGGGCAGCAGTCGAAGATTTTGTGTTTCCAGAAAGGCCCGTACAGGACCTGCAACATGCGGTCGTGCATTATCCAGCTGAAATGTAGGGTTTCGCAGAGATCGAATGAAGGGTAGAGCCACGGATCGTAACACACCTGAAATGTAACGTCCACTGTTCAAAGTGCCGTCAATGCGTACAAGAGGTGACCGAGACGTGTAACCAATGGCACCCCATACCATCACGCCGGGTGATACGCCAGTATGACGATGACGAATACACGCTTCATTGTGCGTTCACCGCGATGTCGCCAAACACGGATGCAACCATGATGCTGTATACGGAATCTGAGTTCATCCGAAAAAATGACGTTTTGCCATTTGTGCACCGAGGTTCGTCTTTGAGTACACCATCGCAGGTGCTCCTGTCTGTGATGCAGCGTCAAGGGAAACCGCAGCCACGGTCTCCGAGCTGATAGTCCATGCTGCTACAAACGTCGTCGAACTGTTCGTGCAGATGGATGTTGTCTTGCAAACTTCCCCATCTGCTGACTCAGGGATCGAGACGTGGCTGCACGATCCGTTACAGCCATGCGGATTAGATGCCTGTCATCTCGACTGCTAGTGATACGAGGCCGTTTGGATCCAGCACGGCGTTCCGTATTACCCTGCCGAACCCACCGATTCCATATTCTGCTAATAGTCATTGGATCTCGATCAACGCGAGCAGCAATGTCGCGATACGATAAACCGCAATCGCGATAGGCTGCAATCCGACCTTTATCAAAGTCTGAAACGTGATGGTACGCATTTCTCCTCCTTACACGAGGTATCACTACAACGTTCCACCATCCAACGCCGGTCAACTGCTGTTTGTGTATGAGAAATCGGTTGGAAACGTTCCCCATGTCAGGACGTTGTAGGTGTCGCCACCGGCGCCAACATTGTGTGAATGCTCTGAAAAGCTTATCATTCGCACATCAAAGCATGTTGTTCCTGTCGAATAAATTTCGCCTATGTAACACGTCATCTTCGTGGTGTAGCGATTTTAATGGCTAGTAGTGTATTATTTAGAAAGTATGTGGAATTTTATTAACACTGAAAATTACTTACCATGATGGACCAACAGAGAGATTATAATTGCGTAGGCTTCCGCGGCCAGAGTCAGTCGACATAAAAGTTTTCTGGTTCAAATGGCTCTGAGCACAATGGGACTCAACTGCTGAGGTCATTAGTCCCCTAGAACTTAGAACTAGTTAAACCTAACTAACCTAAGGACATCACAAACATCCATGCCCGAGGCAGGATTCGAACCTGCGACGGCAGCGGTCTTGCGGTTCCAGACTGCAGCGCCTTTAACCGCACGGCCACTTCGGCCGGCAAAAGTTTTCTGGGTATAGTACCGCGTCATAATGTTAAAACTACGGCCTTCTTCTGGGTCTGGGATTAGAGCCACAGGAAGGTCGCTACAATCGTGGCCGAAACGTTGGTTTTTCTCCAGCAGCAGTAGTTTTTACATTATGACGCGGTACCAAACCCAGAAAACTTTTATGTCGCCCAACAGAGATATTCTTCAAAAAGGCGGACCAGGTGACCGCGCCAGACTTGTGGACCGGGCTGTGCAGGCGGAGTTTCGGGGCCCGCGCAGCTCGGCGCGGACAATACTCAGCGGCCGTCTCCCTTGTTTTCGGCCGCCGGCGTGGCGTCTCTGCGCCCTTATGGCCGGCAGCGGGCGCCCGTGTCGCGCCCTTATCCAGCGGGCGCATCAAAACACCGCCTCCCGCCCTCCCTCCCACCCTCCCAGGAGGAAAAGAACGGCCTGCCTTCCGGCCACTATCTGCTGCGCCGTGTTCCTCCCTGAGGACGCCGCCGATGGACTTCCGGGTCCGGCGCGGGGTTATCGCCCAGCTGCGCGCCGCCCTCTCCTTCCAGCGGCTCCAGCGGCTCCTCCAGGAGCTGGAGAGCGGGAGAGGCGGCAGGGGGCAGGGGGGGGGGGAGGAGAGAGAGCGAATAAAAGCGACCGGCCCCCACCGTAAGGAGTCGCGGAGCCTATTTCTGGCCGCAGGCAGATGCCGGTAGTTCCAGTCGAACCGACAGACGTCACGTCAGCCCCCAGCCTGGAACGGACTCCTCCGGCCACTGGCAAGGTCGCTCAAGCACACACAGACGTCGGCCTGAGCTGCGTCGAGGAATGCCCTCAGACACGTACTGCAGCGGCCCCCAGAGTGTCAATATCATCCGGCAATACTATTGCACAATATACACTACTGGCCATTAAAATTGCTACACCACGGTGTTACAGACGCGAAATTTAACCGACAGGAAGAAGATGCTGTGATATGCAAATGATTAGCTTTTCAGAGCATTCACACAAGGCTGGCGCCGGTGGCGTCACCTACAACGTCCTGACATTAGGAAAGCTTCCAACCGATTTCTCATACACAAACAGCAGTTGACCGGCGTTGCCTGGTGAAACGTTGTTGTGATGCCTCGTGTAACGAGGAGAAATGCGTACCCTCACGTTTACGACTTTGATACAGGTCGGATTGTAACCTACCGCGATTGCGGTTTATCATATCGCAACATTGCTGCTCGCGTTGGTCGAGATCCAATGACTGTTGGCAGAATATGGAATCAAATGGTTCAAATGGCTCTGAGCACTATGGGACTCAACTGCTGTGGTCATTAGTCCCCCAGAACTTAGAACTACTTAAACCTAACTAACTTAAGGACATCACACACATCCATGCCCGAGGCAGGATTCGAACCTGCGACCGTAGCAGTCGCACGGTTCCGGACTGCGCGCCTAGAACCGCGAGACCACCGCGGCCGGCGAATATGGAATCGGTGGGTTCAGGAGGGTAATACGGAATGCCGTGCTGGATCCCAACGGCCTCGTATCACTAGTAGTCGAGACGACAGGCATCTAATCCGCATGGCTGTAACGGATCGTGCAGCCACGTCTCGATCCCTTAGTCAACAAATGGGGACGTTTGCATGACAACAACCATCTGCACGAACAGTTCGACGACGTTTGCAGCAGCACGGACTATCAGCTCGGAGACCGTGGCTGCGGTTATGACGCTGCATCACAGACAGGAGCGCCTGCGATGGTGTACTCAACGACAAACCTGGGTGCACGAATGACAAGACGTCATTTTTTTGGATGATTCCAGGTTCTGTTTAGAGCATCGTGGCGGTCGCATCCGTGTTTGGCGACATCGCGGTGAACGCACATTGGAAGCGTGTATTCGTCATCGCCATTCTGGCGTATCACCCGGCGTGATGGTATGGAGTGCCATCGGTTACACGTCTCGGTCACCTCTTGTTCGCAATGACGGCACCTTGAACAGTGGACGTTACATTTCATATGTGTTACGACCCGTGGCTCTACCCTCCATTAGATCCCTGCGAAAACCTACGTTTCAGCAGGATAAAATAAAAATAAATGATGATGGCGTCCTCTTGGGTAAAATATTCCGGAGGTAAAATAGTCCCCCATTCGGATCTCCGGGCGGGGACTACTCAAGAGGACGTCGTTATCAGGAGAAAGAAAACTGTCGTTCTACGGATCGGAGCGTGGAATGTCAGGTCCCTTAATCGGGCAGGTAGGTTACAAAATTTGAAAAGGGAAATGGATAGGTTAAAGTTAGATATAGTGGGAATTAGTGAAGTTCGGTGGCAGGAGGAACAAGACTTTTGGTCAGGTGATTACAGGGTTATAAATACAAAATCAAATAGGGGTAATGCAGGAGTAGGTTTAATAATGAATAGGAAAATAGGAACGCGGGTAAGCTACTACGAACAGCTTAGTGAATGCATTATTGTGGCCAAGATAGATACGAAGCCCACACCTACTACAGTACTACAGGTTTATATGCCAACTAGCTCTGCAGATGACGAAGAAATTGAAGAAATGTATGATGAAATAAAAGAAATTATTCAGATAGTGAAGGGAGACGAAAATTTAATAGTCATGGGTGACTGGAATTCGAGTGTAGGAAAAGGGAGAGAAGGAAACGTAGTAGGTGAATATGGATTGGGGCTACGAAATGAAAGAGGAAGCCGCCTGGTAGAATTTTGCACAGAGCACAACTTAATCATAGCTAACACTTGGTTTAAGAATCATGATAGAAGGTTGTATACATGGAAGAACCCTGGAGATACTAAAAGGTATCAGATAGATTACATAATGGTAAGACAGAGACTTAGAAACCAGGTTTTAAATTGTAAGACATTTCCAGGGGCAGATGTGGACTCTGGCCACAATCTATTGGTTATGACCTGTAGATTAAAACTGAAGAAACTGCAGAAAGGTGGGAATTTAAGGAGATGGGACCTGGATAAACTGAAAGAACCAGAGGTTATATAGAGTTTCAGGGAGAGCATAAGGGAACAATTGACAGGAATGGGGGAAAGAAATACAGTAGAAGAAGAATGGGTAGCTATGAGGGATGAAGTAGTGAAGGCAGCAGAGGATGAAGGAGGTAAAAAGACGAGGGCTAGTAGAAATCCTTGGGTAACTGAAGAAATATTGAATTGATGAAAGGAGAAATTATAAAAATGCAGTAAATGAAGCAGGCAAAAAGGAATACAAACGTCTCAAAAATGAGATCGACATGAAGTGCAAAATGGCTAAGCAGGGATGGCTAGAGGACAAATGTAAGGATGTAGAAGCTTATCTCACTAGGGGTAAGATAGATACTGCCTACAGGAAAATTAAAGAGACATTTGGAGAAAGGAGAACCACTAGCATGAATATCAAGAGCTTTGATGGAAACCCAGTTCTAGGCAAAGAAGGGAAAGCAGAAAGGTGGAAGGAGTATATAGAGGGTCTATACAAGGGCGATGTACTTGAGGACAATATTATGGAAATGGAAGAGGATGTAGATGAAGATGAAATGGGAGATACGATACTGCGTGAAGAGTTTGACAGAGCACTGAAAGATCTGAGTCGAAACAAGGCTCCCGGAGTAGACAACATTCCATTGGAACTACTGATGGCCTTGGGAGAGCCAGTCATGACAAAACTCTACCATCTGGTGAGCAAGATGTATGAAACAGGTGAAATACCCTCAGACTTCAAGAAGAATATAATAATTCCAATCCCAGAGAAAGCAGGTGTTGACATGTGAGAATTACCGAACAAGCAGTTTAATAAGCCACAGCTGCAAAATACTAACACGAATTCTTTACAGACGAGTGGAAAAACTAGTAGAAGCCGACCTCGGGGAAGATCAGTTTGGATTCCGTAGAAATACTGGAACACGTGAGGCAATACTGACCTTACGACTTATCTTAGAAGAAAGATTAAGGAAAGGCAAACCTTAGTTTCTAGCATTTGTAGACTTAGAGAAAGCTTTTGACAATGTTGACTGGAATACTCTCTTTCAAATTCTAAAGGTGGCAGGGGTAAAATACAGGGAGCGAAAGGCTATTTACAATTTGTACAGAAACCAGATGGCAGTTATAAGAGTCGAGGGACATGAAAGGGAAGCAGTGGTTGGGAAGGGAGTAAGACAGGGTTGTAGCCTCTCCCCGATGTTATTCAATCCGTATATTGAGCAAGCAGTAAAAGAAACAAAAGAAAAATTCGGAGTAGGTATTAAAATCCATGGGGAAGAAATAAAAACTTTGAGGTTCGCCGATGACATTGTAATTCTGTCAGAGACAGCAAAGGACTTGGAAGAGCAGTTGAACGGAATGGATGGTGTCTTGAAGGGAGGATATAGGATGAACATCAACAAAACCAAAACGAGGATAATGGAATGTAGTCGAATTAAGTCGGGTGATGTTGAGGGTATTAGATTAGGAAATGAGACACTTAAAGTAGTAAAGGAGTTTTGCTATTTGGGGAGCAAAATAACTGATGATGGTCGAAGTAGAGAGGATATAAAATGTAGACTGGCAATGGCAAGGAAAGCGTTTCTGAAGAAGAGAAATTTGTTAACATCGAGTATAGATTTAAGTGTCAGGAAGTCATTTCTGAAAGTATTTGTATGGAGTGTAGCCATGTATGGAAGTGAAACATGGACGGTAAATAGTTTGGACAAGAAGAGAATAGAAGCTTTCGAAATGTGGTGCTACAGAAGAATGCTGAAGATTAGATGGGTAGATGACATAACTAATGAGGAGGTACTGAATAGGATTGGGGAGAAGAGGAGTTTGTGGCACAACTTGACCAGAAGAAGGGATCGGTTGGTAGGACATGTTCTGAGGCATCAAGGGATCACCAATTTAGTATTGGAGGGCAGCGTGGAGGGTAAAAATCGTAGAGGGAGACCAAAAGATGAATACACTAAGCAGATTCAGAAGGATGTAAGTTGCAGTAGGTACTGGGAGATGAAGAAGCTTGCACAGGATAGAGTAGCATGGAGAGCTGCGTCAAACCAGTCTCAGGACTGAAGACCACAACAACAACAATGCACGACCGCATGTTGCAGGTCCTGTACGGGACTTCATGGATACGGAAAATATTTGACTGCTGCCCTGACCAGCACTTTCTCCAGATCTCTCACCAATTCTAAACTTCTGGTCAATTACCGCGGTATTTCAGACTGCTGTTTGATAGAGCTGTTTACGTACAGAGCGGGGTGTCGTGGTTCTGAAATGGGCGGTGGTCAGCTAAGGGTTGTAACGCCATCTAGAGATGTGCTTCAGCTGGTGCTGCTGAAGATACAGCCACGCCTTGCCCGGAGCACAATTTGAGGAGGCGCGCGTCTTAATGCGGCATCTCCACTTGTCGGCACATTTAGAGGCTGTCCTACGGGGCGCTACGGTAGGGGCCAGGCGTACCTTGCCAGGGTCCACAGCGAGTTGCTGTAGCTCTCCGGCAGAATGAGCGAGCAATTAAGACATGCCTGTGTTACTAGGAGGGGGCGGGGAGATAGTCTCGCCCCCCACCTACACAGGCTAGGGAAGACCTCTCCGGCGTTGCTCGCACATCGCAACGCAGGCCCTTAGGGCGCGCTGCACGAGCAGCGGCCGGCCCTGCCAGGAACCATTAGGACAGCCCGGCCGGCCGGCGTCCACTAAACACGGAGGCACGCGCGGAATTTAATAATTGTGTATCGTTTGCTTCTTTTCTAATTGCCGCCACTGCCGCTCAAGATCCCGCCAGAGAGAGGACAGTGCACGAGCGCGCCCGTGCCGAGAAAATTGCAGGGAGGGAGGAGGGGTGGGAGCGAGGAGGGCAGGGAGGGTGGTGGGCAGGGAGGAAGGAGGGGAGGGAGGAGGCGAGGTATGCGGAACATTGAGTTTTCCAGGGAAATTCTGCAGGGGGGCGGGGCCGTGCGCCTTGCGTAGCTGCCCGCCTTGACCTCTCCACCTTGATGGAGGCTGCGACGCTGGGGGACTTGCAACGCAGATCACAACACTCTGGTGATGCGTAGCGCCGCACACGGAGTATCAGACAAGTTTTGTGAGTGTAGACCACACCAATGAACTCCCGATACTTTATTGGGACAGTGTATGTCAAAATACAGACATCAAAAAAAGTTTTGCCTCACCTCGGTTCCGAGAGTTCCGGAACCTGCACAGAAAATAGGAATACAGATCAACATAAACATCATTTCCGCCCTTTCTATTGCTCATGAAAAACACACACACACACTGCATTTAACAATTTTTTCATAATGCGGGGCCACAGTCATAATACATTTCTTTAAAATCAGTACCGCCATTAGACTTATTTATTTGCAGTGTTACATTTACAAAATTCAAATGGCTCTGAGCACTATGGGACTTAACTTGTGAGGTCATCAGTCGCCTAGAACTTAGAACTACTTAAACGTAACTAACCTAAGGAAATCACACACATCCATGCCCGAGGCAGGATTCGAACCTGCGACCGTACCGGTCGCGCGGTTCCGGACTGCGCGCATAGAACCGCACGGCCACTCCGGCCGGCAATTTTGGGAAAGCTTGTTTCACGTGTAAAGGAGACCGCATATAGCACGCGGGTGCGACCTATTCTTCAGTACTGCTCGAGTGTTCGGGATCGGTACCAGGAAGACATCGAAGCAGTTCTGAGACGGGCTGCTACACTTGTTACCGGTAGGCTGGAACGACACGTAAGTATTACGGAGATGCTTCTAGAACTCAAATGACAATCCCTGGACGTTATTTCCGAGAATGAATGAGGTCCCATACTCGAGGAGCGTAGGGGACGATGCGGGAGACCCGCAACGCCGACTAGGCAAGGTCGAAGAGGAGGTGGTTTGCCGTTGCCTTCCTCCGACCGTAATGGGCGTGAATGATGATGGCGTAACGTTAGCGACAGCCCCGGACGGTGCACAAGTCCCGCCCAAGCACCACAGTCCATATCCTAAGCTCCGCCCATGGTGTGCCGCATGTTCCAACATTAAAGTTGTTCGTATCACAGATATGCCAGTCATAACAAGGGAGAAAATCAGTAGTTAGTACGAAATACAGTTTTTCCGGTACGATTGTGAAAAGAATTAGAAATATGTTCATTGAGTATGCGAGTTGAAAAATCATCAGTAAGAATGAGAAATAAAAATGATAACCACACTGTCTTTATTTCATGAACTTTCATGTGCACTATATCACAAAATCTGATGTTTGTTAACTGCAGTGAGCGCAAATTTCCGTCGCCACGCGTAGTGTAAGAAATTCTGTTGGGAAATATTAATTGGTAGTATCGCCAAGGATGCTGTCCATTATCTCGATTGTCTAAAGTCAATGTTGTGCAATAACAAGCCAAAGTCGATGTCTTGGTTTGTTTCTGATTACCTCATTAAGACTAAAGAATATAGGAGTGGGATAATGTTGAAATTCGTAATGCAAGCAGTCAGATATTTATAAAGTGACATTCTTCGTTAATATTTGCCTGTGTAATGGGTGAATTTTTACTTGTGAACTCTTATGACTGCTTGCTTATAGCAGACACGATATTACTTTGAGTTCTTCTTCAGTGTTTGAGAGCTTTAGAGCTGCCTATTGTTAAACGTATGTACATAATTTCGTCTGTGTCATTCCAACACATCTTATCGTACTTTAATGTCTGTTAGATATCCGTTTTGACAGCAGTTGGCCACAACAGTCAAGATTGGGTACCTTGTATATGATAACCTTATTGAGAGTGCAGATCTATGTTTCGTTTTGACAGTATTACACAAAATGTTAAGAAGTACTAACAGCACAACACTGCTAGTATGAACAACCGCGGTAAAACAAAAAACGACGAACAAAAACACGACAGCGACGAGGACTACCAAAGATCATATTGATGCGCTCTTGGTTGATGTGGCGGGAGGGGAGGGGGGGGGGTAAATGGGCGGGGCTTGTGCAAATGTCCGGGGCTGTCGTTAACGTTTGCTATGATGATGATGATGATGATGATGATGATGATGATGAAGAAGAAGACGACAAAACAACGCCCAGTCATTTTTGCAACAAAAAAAACGCCCAGTCATCTCGAGGCAGGGAAAATCCCTGACACCGCCGGGAATCGAACCCGGGACCCCGTGCGCGAGAAGCGAGAACGCTACCGCAAGACCACGAGCTGCGAACATTTCCGAGAAACACTATTCAGAAAACTTAGAGAACCGGCATTTGTAGATGACTGCCGAACAATTCTACTGCCACCAATATACATTGCGCGTAAGGACGGCGAAGATAAAATTTGAGAAATTAGGACTCATACGGAGGCATATAGATAGTCGTTTTCCCCTCGCTCTATTTGCGGCAGTAACAGGAAAGCAAATGACGTGGTAAGGGTAAGGGTACCCTCCGTCACGCGCCGTTCAGTGGCCTGCGGAAAATCTGTGTAGATGTATATGTAGAATTATCCCTATAGTTAACAGATTATGAAAGCATTTTAAATTTGGTCCGAAATCACACGAAATATTGAAGAGCAAATTTTGGTTGTCCCTGGAAGGCATTAAATAGGCAACCTGGAGCAAGGACCTTACCACGGGTTAGCCATTTAGTAATACACATGCCGAGAGCGTATGTTCCTAGAAGAGTCAACCAATTTATTACTTTCTGCTACGTATATATCGAGAAAAGACCATGGAGGTAAAATTGGAGGGATTCCAGACTACGCGGAAGTCTACCAACAATAGTTCTTGCCGGGTACTATCCGCGATTGGAATAAGGAAAGGAGAAAATAGACAGGGGTACATGACATTCCCTTCGTCACACACCACAATGTGAACACAGTGTAGATGTAATCACTCGCCATCTACAGGGTGTTACAAAAAGGTACGGCCAAACTTTCAGGAAACATTCCTCACACACAAATAAGGAAAAGATGTTATGTAGACATGTGTCCGGAAACGCTTAATTTCCATGTTAGAGCTCATTTTAGTTTCGTCGGTATGTACTGTACCTCCTCGATTCACTGCCATGATTTCATACGGGATACTCTACCTGTGCTGCTAGAACATGTGCCTTTACAAGTACGACACAACATGTGGTTCATGCACGATGGAGCTTCTGCACATTTCAGTCGAAGTGTTCGTACGCTTCTCAACAACAGATTCGGTGACCGATGGATTGGTAGAGGCGGACCAATTCCGTGGCCTCCACGCTCTCCTGACCTCAACCCTCTTGACTTTCATTTATGGGGGCATTTGAAAGCTCTTGTCTACGCAACCCCGGTACCAAATGTAGAGACTCTTCGTGCTCGTATTGTGGACGGCTGTGATACAATACGCCATTCTCCAGGGCTGCATCAGCGCATCAGGGATTCCATGCGACGGAGGGTGGATGGATGTATCCTTGCTAACGGAGGACATTTTGAACGTTTCCTGTAACAAAGTGTTTGAAGACACGCTGGTACGTTCTGTTGCTGTGTGTTTCCATTCCATGACTAATGTGATTTGAAGAGAAGTAATAAAATTAGCTCTAACATGGAAAGTAAGCGTTTCTGGACACATGTCCACATAACGTATTTTCTTTCTTTGTGTGTGAGGAATGTTTCCTGAAAGTTTGGCCGTACCTTTTTGTAACACCCTGTATATCGCGGAAAGACCATGGAGACAAAATTGGAGGGATTCGCGACTACACGGAGTTCTACCAACAATGGTTATTGCCGGGCACTATCTGCGATTGGAATAAGGAAAGGGGAAAAGAGACAGGGGTACACGACATACCCTCCGTCACACACCACAATGTGAACTGCAGAGTGTAGATGTAATCACTCGCTATCTATATGGCTAAGACGCCTACCCCCCCCCCCCCCCCCCGAACATATAATAATCAAAGAACTTTATTTTCCAGTTTTGTTTATATAGCTGGAGAGTGTAATAAATGTGTAATCGAGACATGACGTGTAGTAGCACAAGTACCACCTGCTTTGCAGTCGCATTGCTTCAGTGAGCATTTTCCGCAACGCGCATAGATGACATCGCGGGATATTAGCGTCAGTGGACAATGACACTATCATATCGACGGCTACGACAACCATTACGCTAGCGGAGCACTCGACACGCGTGTTCCTAGGAGGACGCCCACGCGCACAGTGGAGAGCAGTGACGTCATCGGCCCCCGTGGCTGCCCCATCAGCAGAGGCGAGGCGGGTGGGTGGGTGTCGCCGGCCGCTATCAGTTGTCCGTCTCTCCCTCCCACAACACTACAGCCGTCCTCGCGCCTAATAGCCGCCATGACGTATCGCTTACTTTCCCTGAATTGGCCCTCAGTCATAAATATCGGCCCGCGGCCGTAATACGGGGAACTCTACTCTTCTCACCGCCGCCGCCCACTGGGGAATCGCAGAGACGGCCGTTTGCGGGGCAGCGGCAGGGGCGCAGAGTGATTGTGCAGACATATGAGCTGGAGGGGGGGGGGGAGGAGGAGATGGACTGATAAATTGAGTGATTGGCCAAGTGCACGACGGAAAGCCAACTTGCGGAAATCTGTAGGGAGAGCCGCCCACTACTGTTCGAGGAACACAATACAGCAAATCTCTCTCTCTCTCTCTCTCTCTCTCTCTCTCTCTCTCTCTCTCTCTCTCTCTCACACACACACACACACACACACACACACACACACAAAACAGAGAGAGAACATCAACAGAATGACAGAAATAGAAATAAAAAATGGAGATCGAAACAGAAATAATTATATAGAAACAGAAGCATTAACACAAACGTGAGATGCAAAACGGAAAGACAAAAAGGTGGAAAGACGAAGATACAAGTGGAACGACGGAGAAAAAGGTGGAACAACGAAGAAAAAGGTGGAACGACCAAGAGAATGATGCAATAGTCAACAGAAAGAAAGAACCATGGAGGGAAAGGTGACGTAAGGAAGAGAAAGGTGACGTAAGGAAGAGAAAGGTGACGTAAGGAAGAGAAAGGTGACGTAAGGAAGAGAAAGGTGACGTAAGGAAGAGAAAGGTGACGTAAGGAAGAGAAAGGTGACGTAAGGAAGAGAAAGGTGACGTAAGGAAGAGAAAGGTGACGTAAGGAAGAGAAAGGTGACGTAAGGAAGAGAAAGGTGACGTAAGGAAGAGAAAGGTGACGTAAGGAAGAGAAAGGTGACGTAAGGAAGAGAAAGGTGGCGTAGCAAACAGAAAGGTGGCGTAGCAAAGAGAAAGGTGGCGTAGCAAAGAGAAAGGTGGCGTAGCAAAGAGAAAGGTGGCGTAGCAAAGAGAAAGGTGGTGTAGCAAAGAGAAAGGTGGCGTAGCAAAGAGAAAGGTGGCGTAGCAAAGAGAAAGGTGGCGTAGCAAAGAGAAAGGTGGCGTAGCAAAGAGGAAGGTGGCGTAGTAAAGAGAAAGGTGGCGTAGCAAAGAGAAAGGTGGCGTAGCAAAGAGAAAGGTGGCGTAGCAAAGAGAAAGGTGGCGTAGCAAAGAGAAAGGTGGCGTAGCAAAGAGAAAGGTGCAGTAACGAAGAGAAAGGTGCAGTAACGAAGAGAAAGGTGCAGTAACGAAGAGAAAGGTGCAGTAACGAAGAGAAAGGTGCAGTAACGAAGAGAAAGGTGCAGTAACGAAGAGAAAGGTGCAGTAACGAAGAGAAAGGTGCAGTAACGAAGAGAAAGGTGCAGTAACGAAGAGAAAGGTGCAGTAACGAAGAGAAAGGTGCAGTAACGAAGAGAAAGGTGCAGTAACGAAGAGAAAGGTGCAGTAACGAAGAGAAAGGTGCAGTAACGAAGAGAAAGGTGCAGTAACGAAGAGAAAGGTGCAGTAACGAAGAGAAATGTGCAGTAACGAAGAGAAATGTGCAGTAACGAAGAGAAATGTGCAGTAACGAAGAGAAATGTGCAGTAACGAAGAGAAATGTGCAGTAACGAAGAGAAATGTGCAGTAACGAAGAGAAATGTGCAGTAACGAAGAGAAAGGTGCAGTAACGAAGAGAAAGCTGGAATAACGATTAGAAAGGTATAGTAACGAAGAGAGAGATGGAATAACGAAGAGAGAGATGGAATAACGAAGAGAGAGATGGAATAACGAAGAGAGAGATGGAATAACGAAGAGAGAGATGGAATAACGAAGAGAGTGATGGAATAACGAAGAGAGTGATGGAATAACGAAGAGAGTGATGGAATAACGAAGAGAGTGATGGAATAACGAAGAGAGTGATGGAATAACGAAGAGAGTGATGGAGAGAGTGATGGAATAACGAAGAGAGTGATGGAATAACGAAGAGAGTGATGGAATAACGAAGAGAGTGATGGAATAACGAAGAGAGAGATGGAATAACGAAGAGAGAGAAGGAATGATGAATGGAAAAGTGTGAATGATGAACAGAAAAAGATGGATAGCAATGAATGGAGAAATGGAATGACAAGCAGAACGATAGAAAGCCGAATAGAAAGATGGAAAATAATGGGAAAATGGAAAAGGAGTACCCTGAAGTAAGGTTGTAACACAAATGGAGTCTCGTTCGCTTACGATGGAGGGTCTGTATCGCGCATGCATACAATAATGTGAATATGGTCGTGGACGGCGGATGTATCAGCAATTGTGGAGCAAATATTTCGCCACGTCCATAGAGGAAGTTAATAACCACCTAAAGTTAGTTGCAGGAAAATTAGCTGCTATAGTAATATTCACTGCAAAAATCATTTTGCAATGTCAGCTTTATCCGCTTACGAAGCACTGGCTTATGAGACATTTCTTCAGGCTATACTTCAGTACTGAGCGTCTGTCTGCGACGCTTACCAAGATGAATGATTGGTAAAGGGTGTAGCGAAAATCAAAAGAGCAATGCATATCGTTCTGGGATTACTTAGTAATAGGGAGTGTGTCGTCGCGACGTTCAACAAATTTCAGTGTCAGACGCTACAACAAAGAGAAGTTAAAAATGATACTTGTATATTCAGTGGGATATCGCCACGTTACGAAGGGATTTGAAATGGAATGAGCATGTCAGTTTAGTCACAGGTAAGGAGAATGCTTGAATTAGTTTTGTGGGCAAAATTTTGGGAAAATGTAGCTCATCTGTAAAAGAGACAGAGCACATACAGGGTGTTTCAAAAATGACCGGTATATTTGAAACGGCAATACAAACTAAACGAGCAGCGATAGAAATACACCGTTTGTTGCAATATGCTTGGGACAACAGTACATTTTCAGGCAGACAAACTTTCGAAATTACAGTAGTTACAATTGTCAACAACAGATGGCGCTGCGGTCTGGGAAACTCTATAGTACGATATTTTCCACATATCCACCATGCGTAGCAATAATATGGCGTAGTCTGTGAATGAAATTACCCGAAACCTTTGACAACGTGTCTGGCGGAATGGCTTCACATGCAGATGAGATGTACTGCTTCAGCTGTTCAATTGTTTCTGGATTCTGGAGGTACACCTGGTCTTTCAAGTGTCCCCACAGAAAGAAGTCACAGGGGTTCATGTCTGGCGAATAGGGAGGAATCACACGATCATCGAAATATTCATTCAGGAAATTAAAGACGTCGGTCGTGCGATGTGGCCGGGCACCATCTTGCATAAACCACGAGGTGTTCGCAGTGTCGTCTAAGGCAGTTTGTACCGCCACAAATTCACGA
This sequence comes from Schistocerca nitens, assembly GCF_023898315.1. Taxonomy (NCBI): domain Eukaryota; kingdom Metazoa; phylum Arthropoda; class Insecta; order Orthoptera; family Acrididae; genus Schistocerca; species Schistocerca nitens. Next base: position 145,250,087 of record NC_064625.1, read on the forward strand.
AGAATGTCCAGATAGCGTGATGCAGTAATCGTTTCGGATCTGAAAAATGGGCCAATGATTCCTTTGGAAGAAATGGCGGCCCAGACCAGTACTTTTTGAGGATGCAGGGACGATGGGACTGCAACATGGGGCTTTTCGGTTCCCCATATGCGCCAGTTCTGTTTATTGACGAAGCCGTCCAGGTAAAAATAAGCTTCGTGAGTAAACCAAATGCTGCCCACATGCATATCGCCGTCATCAATCCTGTGCACTATATCGTTAGCGAATGCCTCTCGTGCAGCAATGGTAGCGGCGCTGAGGGGTTGCCACGTTTGAATTTTGTATGGATAGACGTGTAAACTCTGGCGCATGAGACGATACGTGGACGTTGGCGTCATTTGGACCGCAGCTGCAACACGGCGAACGGAAACCCGAGGCCGCTGTTGGATCACCTGCTGCACTAGCTGCGCGTTGCCCTCTGTGGTTGCCGTACGCGGTCGCCCTACCTTTCCAGCACGTTCATCCGTCACGTTCCCAGTCCGTTGAAATTTTTCAAACAGATCCTTTATTGTATCGCTTTTCGGTCCTTTGGTTACATTAAACCTCCGTTGAAAACTTCGTCTTGTTGCAACAACACTGTGTTCCAGGCGGTGGAATTCCAACACCAGAAAAATCCTCTAAGGAATAAACCATGTTGTCCACAGCACACTTGCACGTTGTGAACAGCACACGCTTACAGCAGAACGACGACGTACAGAATGGCGCACCCACAGACTGCGTTGTCGTCTATGTCTTTCACATACTTGCAGCGCCATCTGTTGTTGAAAATTGTAACTACTGTAATTGCGAAAGTTTGTCCGCCTGAAAATGTACTGTTGTCCCAAGCATATTGCAACAAACGGTGTATTTCTATCGCTGCTCGTTTAGTTTTTATTGCCGTTTCAAATATACCGGTCATTTTTGAAACACCCTGTACAACGCTAGTGCTACGCATTCTTGAGTATTGCTGGGGTGTCTGGGATGTCCAACCAGGTAGGACTAAAGGAAGACATCGAAGGAACTGCTGCTGTTGCTAGATTTGTTACCCGTAGGTTCGATCAGCAACAAGTATTACAGAAATGTTTCGTGAACTCAAATGGGGATCGCTGGAGGGATGACGACGCTCACTTCGCGAGGCACTATTGCAGAATATATGAAGGTAATAACTGTTCTCGATAGAACACATACCACAGATGACTGTGCAGCTTCTCTAGAATAAATGATAATTAATTGAAACCGAGGACATAGATGAATAGCGCGACTGCAGGGACTTATCCGTTGCACGCTTCCTCGGTTGCTCATATGGATAGAGCGTCTGCCATGTAAGCAGGAGATCCTGGGTTCGAGTCCCGGCCGGGACACACACATTGTCAGCTGTCCCCATAGAGGTGTATCGACAACACCTGTCGGCAGCTGAGGGTTTCAATTAATTGTCACCATTGCAGAAATTTAGAAACAGGGATTTGGCGCTGACTGCAGATCGATTCCACTGCCGCTAACGTACATTTCGCCTAAGGACCACGAATATAAGGTGACAGAAATTACCGCCCCTACGGAGGCTTTTAGATAGGGGGTTTGTCCCTCGCTCTATTTGCGAGTGGAACAGGAGTGGGAATCACTTCTAGTGGTTTCTGGCACCCTCCGCCATGCACCGTACGGTAGTCTGCGAAGTATGTACGTAGACGTAGAACGTAATTAACAATATAGTAATATCTTGGTTCTTAGTTCGTGGGTACATAATAGCACAGTATTTCAACACCTGTAAGCGATAGTTGTGTACAATAAAATGAGTCCTTTATTAGAAACGGCATCTCTTCCATGCTGTGTATTGCATTCAGACGAACACTCGAGGACGGATGACTGAACAGCCTTGAGCATTTCTCTTGTGTTTCCATTTGTTCACTGACAAATTCAGCGAGTCAGTGAGTTACAGTGCCCAAGATACGTGAGCTATGTGCTACCACAAGCGAATCAAAGTCGATTGTGTGCTACGTTTTAATGACGTCACATTTACGTGAATGGGACACACTGATACGTTTTCCAACAGGTCTCAAGAAGAGGAAATGGATTACCGAAGAAAGCATATACAGTTCTAGTTGAAGATGTACTGCTGTTTATTTATTCGTGACGAAAGAAGTTGCAAGACATGCAGTCATTTCGGAACAAAATTAAGTCGCCAGTTGGAAATACAATTCTATTTCAGTTTACCAGTTACGACAAATTAATTTGTTATCTTCAGAAACTTATAAAACTAGGGATATTATAAATATTTAGACCTTGGCTACACATTTATGTAATGTATAAGAAGCATATTACAGAAAGTTGCTTAGTATTGGTTTAGCAGCTCTCAACATCATTTTCATAGAAGCATATTGTATTGCTGTGCCAAAAAATGTACGTATTGTATGTGATTACAGGAAACGCGATTTGACAATTTACAGTAACAATCACAACTACACACATGTCAAGCTGTTATGCTAGCAGCAAGAAACAGTTATAAAGCAATATCCAAAATATAATTACAGCATATAAAGAAATTACATATAATACACTTGAGAAAAACGTGGCACACATTCCTATTACATAAAAGGAATTTGTCGATTTTCACATTTTATACGAGATGTTACGTAATCAAAATAATTCTATTTTTTAATGAAAGGTGATCAATAAATCTTTTGAATTTAGGTGGGAATGTTTATATATTTCAAATCCATCTAAAAGCTTCATTTTCACCCTTGTTTGTTCCAAATGTATTATGTATAACCTCTCTACATGAGTTAGTTATGCTTTTCATATACTTCTATATGTGTTTCTTGCTGCTAGCACAACAACTTGACCAGTACCTATATGTGATTCAGTTACCACAAATTGTCACTCGAGTTTACAATAATCACATAAAATATATACTTTTTTGAACATATTATGGCATTATGTTTCTATGTAGAAGATACTGACATCTGCTAAACCAGTACTAAGTAAGTTTTCTATAATATACTTCTTATAATTTACATAAATGTATAGCCAAGATATAAAGATTTATAGTATCCCCAGTTTTGCAGGATTCTGAAGGTGAAAAATTAATTTATGAAAACTGGTGAAGTGAAACAATCTGCAAGTTACGACTGAATTTTGCTCTGAAATACATACTACAGTTACTGAAAATCACAGCCATGAATAAAAGGGTTCAAATGGCTCTGAGCACTATGCGACTTAACTTCTGAGGTCATTAGTCGCCTAGAACTGCGAGCTAATTAAACCTAACTAACCTAAGGACATCACACACATCCATGCCCGAGGCAGGATTCGAACCTGCGACCATAGCGGTCGCTCGGTTCCAGACTGTAGCGCCTAGAACCGCACGGTTACTCCGGCCGGCCCATGAATAAAAGAATAAAGGCAATCATGCTAGTTGTTGTGTTGCCGCCGCCCCCCCCCCCCTGCCACTGGTAACTGATCATTGTTTACTTGATTTATTTTTTATTTTTCTCCCACACAAAAAGTTATTTGCGATAATCAAGATAAATGTGACACCCTGTATTTCATAATATGCGTCACATTTGAAACAATGTCTTCCAGGACTGTGTGAGAATCAGATATTTCGTAAGATTGTGCCTACTTGTGATGGATACACTGTAGCTTGTACCTCTAGCTCTTTCACCTCGCATCCGTGGAACAGTGCCGCCTCTGCCAACCCACTGTACCAGGCCACCACCGGCTGCATCATCCCACGCCGCAGATGGAACACAGCGCGGCTATCGCCCGAAACTTGGGCAACTCTCGTGGAGACGGGCAGCAATTTCCCTCTTGTCTGGCGGCGCGCATCGTGCCGTGATGAATTACCTGCAGTAAACACACAGCCGCAGCCGCGATCTCATCGCCGCCGCCGGTTTTCCCCGCGGAGGGAAGAGCGCCGGCCAGAGATAAGGAGTGGCGGTCCCGGCACAGACCCCTGAGGTACACACATGCGGCTGCGGCTTCCGCGCTGTTCGGGGCTGTAGCAGGCGCACGCCCGTGTAGCGGCGCGCGTTGTGCTTATCTTATCGCGGGAAATGGCTGCCTGTCGTTGTGCGGAATCTGTGGCGGACTCGTGCTGACAAATACTCCCAGGGGCGTCCTTCCCTCCCCCAGCATCTCCACCTCACCACTGCACCCCCTGCGCTCTGCCTGTTGTCCCACTTGTTAGAGAAGGTGGGTTGCCCTTGCTATGAACAGAGCGAGATAGAAATCCTTGTGAATTGAATGTAAAACTGACGTCTGGGTAATTATAGACAGACAGAGGCCACTACAGGAAGGATGAGACTAGTCATTCTGAAGGGGTATGTAGCTGTTTAACAACACCGAAAATAATTTCATATGATGATCGCTGAATGGTAAATCGAACTATGTCCTTACCCAAAAATGACTCCAGCGTCTTAACCACTGCACTAAGAAACCGCTTAACGATAAAAGGTGAACATTGTTAAATATCAGCTAAGTTCACTGGGGAAATAATGAGGCACTCATAGAGAAATCCTTAAAAGTATAATTTACTATGGAGTAACTATGCCTCTTGACTTCATAACCGCCTGGATTGGATTAGAAAGAATGTCCACAAGGTTGTGCAAGTAGGTCGCATCAGGTTAAGCCTCTCACTGAGTACTTGATGCAGTCTAAGGCGCTGCAGTCGTGGACTGTGCGGCTGGTCCCGGCGGAGGTTCGAGTCCTCCCTCGGGCATCGGTGTGTGTGTGTGTGTTTGTCCTTAGGATAGTTTAGGTTAAGTAGAGTGCAAGCTTAGAGATGGTTCAAATGGCTCTAAGCACTATGGGACTTCTGAGGTCATCAGTCCCCTAGACTTTGAACTACTTAAACCTAACTAACCTAAGGACATTACACACATCCATGCCCGAGGCAGGATTCGAACCTGCGACCGGAGCGGTCTCGCGGTTCCAGGCTATAGCGCCTAGAACCGCTCGGCCACTCCGGCCGGCTGCAAGCTTAGAGACTGATGACCTTAGCAGTTAAGTCCCATAAGATTTCACACACATTTGAATTCCACCAAACTGTGGGGATGCTGTCAGTTTTTTCGATATACTCCTTTCTTCGCGGATTCTGCGGAGAACCACCTCATATCTTTCCTTATCAGTCCACCTTATTTTCAAGATTCTCTGTAGAATCAGTTCTCGAATGCTTCGACTCTCTTCTTCTCCAGTTTTCCCACAGTTCGCGTTTCACTACCACATAATGCTATCCTCCAAACGTACATTCTCAGAAACTTCTTCCTCAAATTAAAGCCTATGTTTGATGCTAGTAGACTTCTCTTGGCCAGGAATGCCCTTTTTGCCAGTGCTAGTTTGTTTTGATGTCCTCGTTGCTCCGTCCGTAATGGGTTATTTTGCTGCCTAGGTAAAGGAATTCCTTAACGTCATCTACTTCATAATCAGCAATCCTGATATTAAGTTTCTCAGTGTCTTCATTTTTGCTACTTCTAATTAATGTAATGTTTCTTCCATGTAGTCTCATTCCGAGTTCTGTCCTCATTAGATTGTTCAATCCATTCAACAGGTCCTTTAATTCTTCTTGACTTTCAGTGAGGACAGCACTATCGTCAGCGAATCGTATCTTTGGCATCCTTTCACATTAAATTTTAATTCCATTCTCCGACCTCACTTTTATTTTCGTCATTGCTTCTTCGATGTATATACTGAACAGTAAGGACAAAAGACTACATCCCTGTCTTACACCCTTTTTAATCCGAGCACTTCGTTCTTGGGCTCCCGCTGTTATTGTTCCCTCTTGGCTCTTTATATTGCATACTACCCGTCTTTCCCTACTGCCTACCCTTATTTTTCTCAAAATTTATAACGCCTTGCGCGGACTTACACCGTCTAAAGGTTTTGCCTGTTCGAGAAATTCTACAAACGTTTCTTAACTTTTCTTGAGTCTTGCTTCCATAATCAACTGCAACGTGAGAATTACTTCTCTGGTGCCTTTACCTTTCGAGAAGCCAAACTGATAATCATGTAACACTGGGAGAAGTTGGTGTTGTTCAGGCGTCTGCCAGTTCAGATATATCAGTGGGCTCTCGCTCTACTAAAGAACGAGAATATATGAGCAGCTGTTCTTTGTATACGTTAAACATTCATCAGAACTACTTGGTGTGGGTCCAACAGACAAGAGCAATATTGTAGAATGGCTCCCACGAGTGTTCTGTAACCAATATACCTTCCAAACCGACTGTATTTTCAATATACTGAAGTCTCGCATCTGCCTATGTCATTTCGTATGCCGCCTTCTCCTCCCCCTTTACCTCTTCCACCTCCTCCACCTCCTCCTTCGCCTCCTTCACCTCCTCCTTCGCCTCCTTCACCTCCTCCTTCGCCTCCTTCACCTCCTCCTTCGCCTCCTTCACCTCCTCCTTCGCCTCCTTCACCTCCTCCTTCGCCTCCTTCACCTCCTCCTTCGCCTCCTTCACCTCCTCCTTCGCCTCCTTCACCTCCTCCTTCGCCTTCTTCACCTCTAACCATTCTCCATCTAGTCTTTGTATGTCCATCATTTGGACAGGAGGTCTTTGGGATGACGGTCATTTACTATTGTGAGAAAATGGAACTCCTACAGCCGTCATTATGATTTTACTTATTTTGTTGCAGCCAGTTTCGGAGCTTCGACGCGCCTTCTTCAGGCTGTAGTTGATGTGGAAGGGGTTGACACGATCCCTATATACAGGGTGTTTCAAAAATGACCGGTATATTTGAAACGGCAATAAAAACTAAACAAGCAGCGATAGAAATACACCGTTTGTTGCAATATGCTTGGGACAACAGTACATTTTCAGGCGGACAAACTTTCGAAATTACAGTAGTTACAATTTTCAACAACAGATGGCGCTGCAAGTGATGTGAAAGATATAGAAGACAACGCAGTCTGTGGGTGCGCCATTCTGTACGTCGTCTTTCTGCTGTAAGCCGGTGCTGTTCACAACGTGCAAGTGTGCTGTAGACAACATGGTTTATTCCTTAGAACAGAGGATTTTTCTGGTGTTGGAATTCCACCGCCTAGAGCACAGTGTTGTTGCAACAAGACGAAGTTTTCAACGGAGGTTTAATGTAACCAAAGGACCGAAAAGCGATACAATAAAGGATCTGTTTGAAAAATTTCAACGGACTGGGAACGTGACGGATGAACGTGCTGGAAAGGTAGGGCGACCGCGTACGGCAACCACAGAGGGCAACGCGCAGCTAGTGCAGCAGGTGATCCAACGGCGGCCTCGGGTTTCCGTTCGCCGTGTTGCAGCTGCGGTCCAAATGACGCCAACGTCCACGTATCGTCTCATGGCCCAGAGTTTACACCTCTATCCATACAAAATTCAAACGCGGCAACCCCTCAGCGCCGCTACCATTGCTGCACGAGAGACATTCGCTAACGATATAGTGCACAGGGTTGATGACGGCGATATGCATGTGGGCAGCATTTGGTTTACTGACGAAGCTTATTTTTACCTGGACGGCTTCGTCAATAAACAGAACTGGCGCATATGGGGAACGGAAAAGCCCCATGTTGCAGTCCCATCGTCCTTGCATCCTCAAAAAGTACTGGTCTGGGCCGCCATTTCTTCCAAAGGAATCATTGGCCCATTTTTCAGATCCGAAACGATTACTGCATCACGCTATCTGGACATTCTTCGTGAATTTGTGGCGGTACAAACTGCCTTAGACGACACTGCGAACACCTCGTGGTTTATGCAAGATGGTGCCCGGCCACATCGCACGGCCGACGTCTTTAATTTCCTGAATGAATATTTCGATGATCGTGTGATTGGTTTGGGCTATCCGAAACATACAGGAGGCGGCGTGGATTGGCCTCCCTATTCGCCAGACATGAACCCCTGTGACTTCTTTCTGTGGGGACACTTGAAAGACCAGGTGTACCGCCAGAATCCAGAAACAATTGAACAGCTGAAGCAGTACATCTCATCTGCATGTGAAGCCATTCCGCCAGACACGTTGTCAAAGGTTTCGGGTAATTTCATTCAGAGACTACGCCATATTATTGCTACGCATGGTGGATATGTGGAAAATATCGTACTATAGAGTTTCCCAGACCGCAGCGCCATCTGTTGTTGAAAATTGTAACTACTGTAATTTCGAAAGTTTGTCCGCCTGAAAATGTACTGTTGTCCCAAGCATATTGCAACAAACGGTGTATTTCTATCGCTGCTCGTTTAGTTTTTATTGCCGTTTCAAATATACCGGTCATTTTTGAAACACCCTGTATATCGCATCAGTAGCCAGCGTAACTGGTGACGTAGACTGTCTGAAAAGTTAGGTGGCAGAACTCTACCTAAGTTTTCATACAATCTGCCATCCATGGTTAGAGTACTGACATCTTAGTTTTCAGACAGTCTGCGTACCAGTTATGCTGGCTACTGATGCGATATGTATAGTAAAGATGGGTCGTTCGAGAACTAACGGGTCCAAAGGAACACTTCACCAAGATGAACGGTTCGAGGGAGAAAGAATTCTAAGGAACGGTCTTTCATAGTTCATATCGGTCGCGGCTTTCTACTTATAGTCCCTGGTAATGGTAAACGGCCGGTCTCGCTCCCGAACGGCACGTCGGCCGGTCTCGTTCCAGCCTCGGTCCCGTTTCCAGCCTCGGTCCCGTTCCAGCCTCGGTCCCGTTCCCATCTCGGTCTCTCTCGGCCGGACTCGTCCTTCTTTGCGTGGCCACTCGTCACACTTCCACTGCCCACTGCTCATAATTAGCTCACTATCGAGTTGTTCTTTGTTTCGTTCGCTTCGCACGCCCATTCTAGATCTGTTTCAAACCTTTTTTGAACTCTGAACTGGTTCTTTTCGAATTATATTCAGCGCCCAAGACCGATACTTAAGGGGAGCCGGAGGTGGTCAAATCCAAAAAAAATTCCGATTTTTTGTTTTTGCTACCGAAAATTAATTGGAACATTCCTCTTTAACGTAAACTTTGAATTATTGTTCTACTCGCCCTAGAAATGGAGTTATTACCATTTTCCCCCACGCCTGCAGAGGAAATGGGCGGCCGCTGAATGCATCTAACACCCTCTCGTGACTTCCTGGCGAACTGCTTGGGATTTTCTCGGCCTGTTACGCAAGTGTGCAAGGGTTGGCTACACTGTTTTCTGTAACAAATATTACCCGTATTTGCTTACAGCTTACTCCTATTTTCCTCAGAGTTTCGAACATCTTGCTCCATTTAATATTGTCGTACACTTTTGTTCTGGTTACGATGCCACGTTTTAGTAACCGTGTATATAAGAAGAGGAAGAGCGTAGGGAAAAGAAAATTAACACTAATACCAAGTTGCGATACTACAATGAATAAGAGCGCGGAACATCGTCTCCTTGCTGTTTACCGTTTCGAATTAGTTGAGTGTTGCGCCTGTTGTTGGCAGTATTATAATTCTTGTGTAAAGCGGGTAATATGCAGTATGTACAAGAATCAGGAGGGAACAATAAAACCAATTTTTCATGACTTAGCACAGCCAGAATTGTTAGACAAATTTCTACACGTAAAGACGTAGAATCCTAATGAGAGCGTAAACAATTTGATTTGGAGTGTCAAGTTCTGAAGGCATTAGGATTTACAAAAAAATGGCTCTGAGCACTATGGGACTTAACATCTATGGTCATCAGTCCCCTAGAAGTTAGAACTACTTAAACCTAACTAACCTAAGGACATCACACACATCCTTGCCCGAGGCAGGATGCGAACCTGCGACCGCAGCAGTCGCGCGGTTCCGGACTGAGCGCGTAGAACCGCGAGACCACCGCGGCCGGCTTAGGATTTACAGCTGGGGTGAACACTGTACGACCACTACGAAATAATGACAGAGAAAGGATAAGTGGAGCAGAAAGAAGAGAAAGGCATATGAAGTATGATGGAACAACAGGCCAGAGAAGAAGACAGAAGAGGAAGCTTTTGGAGGATGAAGAAGAAGACCCTGATAATCCATCCTATAGTGCAGGAATATATTGAGAAACTTTGATAGCCATTTCCCGTAAATTAGAATTTATCGAATATAAGGAACACTTTCTCAAAATCCACTCAAACTAGAGAGATGAAATTTTTATACAGCACTCCTAGTGGTCAAACTTACATTGTAACACAGCCATTTGCCAATGTGTTCAGTAGTTTCATTTCAGTTTAATTATAAAGCAATTATCTGTAAAAAATTTGGGTCATTAATAAAAAAATGATTGGAAGGAAACTAGAAAAGATACTCCAAAATCCCTCTGTCATAACTGCAATACTAAACTACTCTATATGTAAAAAAAAATCAAATTTTTCTATTTGGTAGTTTATTCATAAATGTTCCTCAAACTTAGTGATTTTAACATGGGCAGCATAGGCACCTCCGGCTCCCCTTAAAATGTATTTTATAATTACGTAAAGTATATAAAAATTAAGTGGTCTGTAATACATACATTTTTTCAGGTAACAAAACGGCTTATCAGCTTACTTCACTACATCTATAAACAGCAGAAGAAATACTTGTAAAAAGCCAAGATGTTTTGTTACTACACATGCAAAGATCGTCGGCACGGCACACGCGAGTGGCTATTTTCCTCTCTTTTTTTGATCCAAGGTAAAAGAGCATGCCCATTGTTATGGAAGGCAGACCGACTTACAACCGAATGAAGCCCGTTGCGTAATCGAATGTATGGTGTCACATGCTGTAAACAGAATATGATAACTCCCACACACAGAGTAGAAATATCTCTGGAGTGAGCATTCAGAAGCGCAGAATTGATTTTGTGTTGTCAACATACGTTGCCACAATGATCACGTGATCTCGGGACGCCGTAGAATTGTCCGACATATGTCCTATAAATTTTGAATGTTGTCATATCGCTAGTAAAGACAGATTCCCTTCGTAAGTGCTGTGGACTTCGCATAGACGTGTTACAGGCACCATAGCAGTTTACGTCTGATATTTGAAATAAATTGGGCTCTTAGTTTTGAAGAGCAAAATGAACGAACATGACGTCACAGAAGCTTCACGTCAGCATGTATTTACGTCTTTCATGTCACATCTCGTCAAGTCGCTTAACACAGTACTGTTTTGAGTCACCATCCGTAATATGCATAAAATGTTAGAGTATGGTATCAGAACTGAGGAGCTAACAACGACAAAATTTGTCAATGGCCGAAGCAAACTTTATAACCTATGTTCTTGATCAATTATGTTTGGTAAATTACTGAGAAGTGAGACAACGTTTCAAAACATCGACAATTATTTGCTAGGGAAAATATGTACATTCGTACACATCAAAGAAAGCTTCAAACGAACTAATGAAGCCTGTTAAACTTATCCATTATGTTTTTTCTTACGTAATTAATAACGTCATAAACAACTGTATTTGACTCCTTCATTAAAGCCGACTTTTTTGCTTAAAATGTCATATGGTGGAATTTGCTTCGTCTACTTATGTTCTTATACATATACATTGTGGGCGTCAGCGCCGTTGTGTTATCGTAAAACCTAAATAACTTTTCGCCTTCAGATATACGACCTCGATTGTGTAAGAAAGTGGAAAACATATCCCAGCCGTCATGGAACATCTCCAATTTGTCACTAAAACAAAGCGCTATTATAAAATAATGATTGTGAAGATACAACAGTACAAAAGCCGCTTTTATAAGGAGAATGAGCGCGGCGAAAATAGTTTAACTTAAGATGTTAACTGACTGGTACCGTCAAAATTTTCTTCCCCAGAAACCTTGATGTACCATGCAATGACGTGACGTTCCGTTGACGACCTGTGCGAATGCCTCCATTCGAAAGGTATTGTAGAACTTTTTGGTGTTGTGTGACGAGACGTGACGTCACCTGATGGCGGACGCGCATTGGCGCTAAACAATCGACGTCGTCCCTAGATCACGTGACAATTCCAGTTAAATTTGACAACATGCTCAACACCCAATGCTCAATCCAGAGATATTTCTACTCTATGCTCCCACAATATTATTTCATTGGTACAGGGTGGCGCACGAAAAATCGGCACCGAGTACTACAATGCTCATTGTCACTTACCAGTCGTCATCTATTGTTTCGCAGTTGCTTGCATTAGCTTGTTTGCTCACTGCCTAATTATCCAAAAAAAAATGGCTCTAAGCACTATGGGACTTAACATCTGAGGTCATCAGTCCCTTAGAACATAGAACTACTTACACCTAACTAACCTAAGGACATCATACACATTCATGCCCGAGGCAGGATTCGAACCTGCGACCGTAGCAGCAGCGCGGTTCCGGACTGAAGCGCCTAGAACCGCTTGGCCACACCGGCCGGCGCCTAATTATTAGATGTTTATCTATTCTGCTAGTAGCGGTCAACAAATCGTGCGTAACTGGCGAGCAGTCTGTACGCGGGGCCAGTTTTTCGTACACACCTTGTAGTATGTCACTGCTATTAGCCACATAGAGCTACAGTTGGGTAAACGAGATGTTTTGCAGAATCACGAAAATTACAAGTGTGTGAGAATTCTCTCCAGGGTGGAGGTAAGTGCCCCCTCTTGGCGCCTTCCATCATCAATCACCTATGCTACTAATTTTCAATTTTTCATAAGAACCATATACCAAGCACAATGAACAGTGAACGAGTAAAAATGAACGGTTCCCAAAAAAGAGCGATCACCAGTGAACTAGTTCCCAAGGATGAACGACTTTGCCCATCTCTAATATATAGCGATCGTGACAATCCCTTCCGCATCAACTACAGCCTGAAGATGGCGCATTGAAGTGGCGAAAGTGGTTGCAACAACATAAATAAAATCAGACGGACAGCTATAGGCGTTATATTTTCTCACAATTCTCCATCTACTCCTCCTCTTTCTTCATCTATTCCATTGCTTCTACCTTCTCCATCTACTCCTCTTCCTCCTGCTCCTCCACTTATTCCACTTCCCCACTTCCTCCTGCTACACCATCTCTACCTGAAATTAGTTCTCTCTCTACTTCTCCATCCATTCCTCTTCCTCTACTACCATTCCTCCTCTCACCCCTCATCGACCCCCACCTCTTCCACTTCATTGATCCTCCTCCTCCTCATCCTCCTCCACCTCCTATACATCTACTACTCTTTCGTCATCAACTATTTCCTCCACCTTCTCCATCTCTTCCTATTCATCCACTTACTCTACCTCCTTCCCTCCTTCCTCCTACATCTCACCTGAAACTATTCTCCTCTTTCCCACCTATCCCTCTTCCTCTCTCTCCTCTTCCTCTTCCTGTAAAGCGACCGCCACCTCATCTACCTCACTCTTCCTCCTCCTCCTCCTCCTCCTCCTCCTCTCCATTAACCAGAAATGCTGCTACACAATTTCTGTCACTGTTAAACTGCAATTTCAGTGTGTCACAAATTTGTCAGATGAGCGACGGCAGTACGCTCTGCTGGTGAGTGCACACCACAGCATGGATGAAGTGGCCGCGACAGCGGAGACGACATGAGACGCGACTGGCCCCCGCTCAGCTTATCTTATCTGGGCAGCCCTGCCCCTGCACGTGTTTCCCTATCTGAGGACTCGCGCTGACAAATATTCCCGCAGGACAGCTTCCTTTCCCCGTCTCTCCTCCCCCCTCCCCTTCCTGTCCCTCGCTTTCTTCCCCCTGGCGTGGCGTTTGTGGGTGAAGGTGCGGCACGCTCGCCGATAGCTGTCCCTACGGACAGGTCTCGGAACTTCGTCTGCACTGGCCCGGAGATCGCAGATACAACCTCAAGCGTCAGATCAATCCTCCGGCGGACATATAACAAGAGTGATTTACTGCTGATGTGGTGTCACAATCTCCGAAGCTATCCCCATTGTAGCTAGCAAGACAAATTCTTGGGTGTCCACCGGGACACAGTTTTGTGACGTAATGATCTGCTTCTTCAGCTGTCCCCAAGTGCAGTTAATCCCGGAGAACCAGAGCGTCGCAAGAGAACTGGGATCGTAATGACTCAGGCTGACGTGTTAACGAATTGTTCCGAGATATTTGTAAAAGAAAGAAACTATAATAGTACAGTCACCAAAGTGTGGACATGATCCATTTCGCAACGAGACATTAGCTGTACCCAGTTTGTGTGAACAAAATCGCAAAAATGAATGTGGAGAGATCGGTACACCAGATCATGTTGTATTACAGTCTTCTCTAAATTGTGATGCTCGGGTGTCGACTTCTCTGTGGGTTAAGAGCACGCACGAACGTGCACGCACGAACGTGCACGCGCAAGCATCCGCGAACTTTCTGCTTACCACTGTACTAATCACTTGTTACAGTCTTTTTTTGAATTTTTTTGTTAGAACACAGTTTGACTGCAAATGTTTTTTTTTAAATAAAATAGATCTAGTACAAAACATTTTCTTTTCGACCAGGCCCGCAGCGTAGAACACGTTATAATGTGACATTTTGCAATGAATGGTTCCAGGCAAGCTGCAAATAGTTTAATTAGTAGCGATTCCTCTTTAATCCAAGCTTATTTCGACTGTAGCGCCATTATCAAAAAAGTGTTACTTTTATAAAAGCTGTACATTAAGGTCAGTTTACATATACACTTATATCTGGTTATAATAAACGCCCATGCTGCAACAGTGAGTAAACAGTCTATTTGTCGCTGGCCTGTTGTAATTTCTGTTTCTGTAGAATTTTCTTTAAATTATTTTGACTACTAGAAGACTGATGACCTCAGAAGTCAAGTCCCATAGTGCTCAGAGCCATTTTGACTGCTAGAAGGGCAGTTAATTCTCGTTCATGTTGGATGTTTACAGTGTAGTCTTCGTTAGTCAGTGATGTTAGCTGTGCTTCATTGACATATTTTTTATCATTTGTATCTATGATTGGTTTTTGTTTGCGTTTACTGTTTTCATCCGTTCTCGTTTTCCAAAATAGAAATAACATTCTATATATAGTTTTTATGTTTAAATTCTAAAGTTTACAATTAAAGAACACACAAGCAACTGTGGCAGCAATCAAACTTTTATCTACATCTGAAAAACCAAAACCACGAGACAGAATATATCGAAAATACATTGCAAGTTCTACACAGAATACGAAAAGGGCAAGTTAGGAACATTTTGGAAGAATTAGAGGTATGTAAACACACGAGAATTCATCCAAATGATGTTCTTTACGAACAAATCGATCTTAAATATAAAAAAATATGTAGAAAATTTATTGAGATTTTGGAAAACGAGAACGGATAAAAACACATAGTCCACGAAAACAAAAGATAGCCATAGATACAAAAGTATAGTATGAATTAGCATCACTGACTAGCGAAGATTACACTGTAAACATAAAGCATCGAAGAGAATAAACTATGAATCTAGCTGTCAAAAGTATAAAGAAAAAAATTCTACAAAATAGAAATTACATGACTTACAATAGCCTAGCAACAAGTAGACAGCTTATTCACTGATGAAACATGGTCCCCTACTCCAACAGAACGGACGTATATACACTACTAGCCATTAAAACTGCTACACCACGAAAATGACGTGCTACAGACGCGAAATTTAACCGACAGGAAGAAGATGCTGTGATATGCAAATGATTAGCTTTTCAGAGCATTCACACAAGATTGGCGCCGGTGGCGACACCTACAACGTGCTGACATGAGGAAAGTTTCCAACCGATTTGTCATCCACAAACAGCAATTGACCGGCGTTGCCTGGTGAAATGTTGTTGTGATGCCTCGTGTAAGAAGGAGAAATGCGTACCATCACGTTTCAGACTTTGATAAAGGTCGGATTGTAGCCTATCGCGATTGTGGTTTACCGTATCGCGACATTGCTGCTCGCGTTGGTCGAGATCCAATGACTGTTAGCACGATATGGAATCGGTGGGTTCAGGAGGGTAATACGGAACGCTGTGCTGGGTCCCAACGGCCTCGTATCCCTAGCATTCGAGATGACAGGCATCTTATCCGCATCGCTGTAACGGATCGTGCAGCCACGTCTCGATCCCTGAGTCAAGAGGTGGAGACGTTTTGCAAGACAACGACCACGAACAGTTCGACGACGTTTGCAGCAGCATGGGCTATCAGCTCGGAGACCGTGGCTGCGGTTACCCTTGACACAGCATCACAGACAGGAGCGCCTGTGATGGTGTAAACGACGAACCTGGGTGCACGAACGGCAAAACGTCATTTTTTCGGATGAATACAGGTTCTGTTTACAGCATCATGATGGTCGCATCCGTGTTTGGCGACATCGCGGTGAACGCACATTGGAAGCGTGTATTCGTTATCGCCATACTGGCGTATCACCCGTGATGGTATAGAGTGCCATTGGTTACACGTCTCTATCACCTCTTGTTCGCATTTGGCGGCACTTAGAAGAGTGCACGTTACATTTCAGATGTATTACGACCCGTGGCTCTACCCTTCATTTGCTCCCTGTGAAACACTAGACTTCAGCAGGATAATGCACGACCGCACTTTATAGGTCCTGTACAGGCCTTTCTGGGTACAGAAAATGTTCGACTGCTGCCCTGGCCAGCACATTCTCTAGATCTCTCACCAACTGAAAACGTCTGGTCAATGGTGGCCGAGCAACTGGCTCGTCACAACACGCCAGTCACTACTGTTGATGAACTGTGGTATTGTGTTGAAGCTGCATGGGCAGCTGTACCTGTACACGCCATCTATTTGACTCAATGCCCGGGCGTATCGAGGCCGTTATTACGGTCAGAGGTGGTTGTTGTGGGTACTGGTTTCTCAGGATCTATGCACCCAAACTGCGTGAAAATGTAATCACATGTCAGTTATAGGATAATATATTTGTCCAATGAATACCCGTTTATCATCTCTATTTCTTCTTGGTGTAGCAATTTTAATGGCCAGTAGTGTATATCGGCTTGAGGCTTCGCGAGACCCTTTGTGCTGGAATAAAGACCGTGTCTGGATGGTGCAACTGCCTAGTGTGGATATGATCCCGGGTTAGAATCCCGGACTGGTTCAGATTTTCGCTCGTCACCGCTTACTCCGCAGAAAGCCCTGACGTAGATGTTATCAATAATACTTTCTCCTTCCTTTGCCTCCTCCCCCATCCTCCTTCAAT
The DNA here is from genome assembly GCF_023898315.1 of Schistocerca nitens. Lineage (NCBI taxonomy): Eukaryota > Metazoa > Arthropoda > Insecta > Orthoptera > Acrididae > Schistocerca > Schistocerca nitens. Next base: position 145,267,159 of record NC_064625.1, read on the forward strand.
TTACATTATAAATTTGAACGTGATGCGTCTACTCGTCCTCGAGAAACAGGATTTTTTTTAATAGTTGGACAGATAGACCGACAAGAAAGTGCTCCTATAAGGTTTTTTACCGACGGAGATACAGACCCGACAAAAGCCCGGCGAGAGTGGGAACGTACGCTGTGTGAGCAGCAGAACGTAATGTGGAGAGCTGGGGGTCCGACGCGGTGTCCCGCAGGGTTGCGTGTTGGCTCCTGCGCTCCAGCGAGGTTTCCGTCACAACGAGAGACGCGGCCGGGTGATTCATCTCCCGCCCGACAGCGCAAACTGCTGTTGTTGTTGTTGCTGCTGCTGCTGCTGCCCCTGCCGTGTGGTGAGGTGAACTGCGGGGGTGGGAGAGGGCAAATCGCCGTTTGATGACTGATTCCTCCCTCCGCTCCACCAGCGCTGCGTGTCCCTCGCCCACACACCTGTCTCCAGGGGCGGTGTTCGTCGGACGCCACGCGGCAGCCGGAATTCACTCTAAACAACGCAACCACCCCGGTACTCCAGACCGTATTCTATTCCGCCAGTATACGAAGGGTTTATACAAGGGCGATGTACTTGAGGACAATATTATGGAAATGGAAGAGGATGTAGATGAAGATAAAATGGGAGATAAGATACTGAGTGAAGAGTTTGACAGAGCACTGAAAGACCTGAGTCGAAACAAGGCCCCGGGAGTAGACAACATTCCATTAGAACTACTGATGGCCTTGGGAGAGCCAGCCATGACAAAATTCTACCATCTGGTGAGCAAGATGTATGAGACAGGCGAAATACCCACAGACTTCAAGAAGAATATAATAATTCCAATCCCCAAGAAAGCAGGTGTTGACATGTGAAAATTACCGAACTATCAGTTTAGTAAGTTCAAATGGTTCAAATGGCTCTGAGCACTATGGGACTCAACTGCTGTGGTCATAAGTCCCCTAGAACTTAGAACTACTTAAACCTAACTAACCTAAGGACAGCACACAACACCCAGCCATCACGAGGCAGAGAAAATCCCTGACCCCGCCGGGAATCGAACCCGGGAACCCGGGCGTGGGAAGCGAGAAAGCTACCGCACGACCACGAGATGTGGGCGTTTAGTAAGTCACAGCTGCAAAATACTAACGCGAATTCTTTACAGACGAATGGAAAAACTGGTAGGAGCGGACCTCGGGGAAGATCAGTTTGGATTCCGTACAAATGTTGGAACACGTGAGGCAATACTAACCTTACGACTTATCTTAGAAGAAAGATTAAGAAAAGGCAAACCTACGTTTCTAGCATTTGTAGACTTAGAGAAAGCTTTTGACAATGTTGACTGGAATACTCTCTTTCAAATTCTAAAGGTGGCAGGGGTCAAATACAGGGAGCGAAAGGCTATTTACAATTTGTACAGAAACCAAATGGCAGTTATAAGAGTCGAGGGACATGAAAGGGAAGCAGTGGTTGGGAAAGGAGTGAGACAGGGTTGTAGCCTCTCCCCGATGTTATTCAATCTGTATATTGAGCAAGCAGTAAAGGAAACAAAAGAAAAATTCGGAGTAGGTATTAAAATTCATGGAGAAGAAGTAAAAACTTTGAGGTTCGCCGATGACATTGTAATTCTGTCAGAGACAGCAAAGGACTTGGAAGAGCAGTTGAACGGAATGGACAGTGTCTTGAAAGGAGAATATAAGATGAACATCAACAAAAGCAAAACGAGGATAATGGAATGTAGTCAAATTAGGTCGGGTGATGCTGAGGGGATTAGATTAGGAAATGAGACACTTAAAGTAGTAAAGGAGTTTTGCTATTTGGGGAGTAAAATAACTGATGATGGCCGAAGTAGAGAGGATATAAAATGTAGACTGGCAATGGCAAGGAAATCGTTTCTGAAGAAGAGAAATTTGTTAACATCGAGTTTAGGATTAAGTGTCAGGAAGTCGTTTCTGAAAGTATTTGTATGGAGTGTAGCCATGTATGGAAGTGAAACATGGACGATAAATAGTTTGGACAAGAAGAGAATAGAAGCTTTCGAAATGTGGTGCTACAGAAGAATGCTGAAGATAAGGTGGGTAGATCACATAACTAATGAGGAGGTATTGAATAGGATTGGGGAGAAGAGAAGTTTGTGGCACAACTTGACTAGAAGAAGGGTTCGGTTGGTAGGACATGTTTTGAGGCATCAAGGGATCACAAATTTAGCATTGGAGGGCAGCGTGGAGGGTAAAAATCGTAGAGGGAGACCAAGAGATGAATACACTAAGCAGATTCAGAAGGATGTACGTTGCAGTAGGTAGTGGGAGACGAAGAAGCTTGCACAGGATAGAGTAGCATGGAGAGCTGCAGAAAACCAGTCTCAGGACTGAAGACCACAACAACAGTAAACGAAATTAATACCTGGAATAAGTCCTTATACTAAAATGTAGACTTTCACCGCCGGAAATGTCATGTCCATTATAATTATCCGGAGTGTTATGCCATGGTCGGTTGATGAATTCTGTGCCAGTTCCCAACGTTTCGTCCCCGTCTGCGGAGGACATCTTGAAGGGGGTCTGTAGCTCGATGGAAGGCCCAACACACCCACTGGCTCGCTACTGACTGCCGCTAAATTCCGTGTCCGCGCGCTCCCGCGCCGCGGCGTGACGTCACGCGTTTTGAAAACGTCACTGCAATTGGCCGCTGTCCGCTGCCGTCGATCGCCGTTGCCATCACCCAGTAGTGGACGGGTGGTACACATCTTCAACACCGGCATCCATATACCGTTTAATTTCACGCCCTCCGGCTTTCGATTGAAATTATTAGGGTGTTTGGCGATTTCGAATGCCTCCCTGTAGAGCCTTTCGTAATATCCGCTTGTGGCCAGCCAGGTAACCACCGTATTAGTTTCGAGGAGACGCAAGTACTAGCGGCCACAAGCGGACATTACGAAAGGCTCTACAGGAAGGCATTCGAAATCACCGAACACCCTAATAATTTCAATCGAAAGCAGGAGGGCATGAAATTAAACGGCATATGGATGCCGGTGTTGAAGAAGATGTGTACCACCCGTCCACTACTGGGTGATGGCAACGGCGAATGACGGCAGCGGACAACAGCCAATTGCACTGCCGTTTCCAAAACACGTGACGTCACGCCTTGGCGCGGTAGCGCGCGGACACTGAGTTTAGCGGCCGTCAGTAGCGAGCCAGTGGGTGTGTTGGGCCTTCCATCGAGCTACAGACCCCCTTGAAGATGTCCTCCGCAGACGGAGACGAAACGTTGGGAACTGGCACAGAATTCATCAACCGAAGCCGGCTGGTGTGGCCGTGCGGTTCTAGGCGCTTCAGTCTGGAACCGCGTGACCGCTACTGTCGCAGGTTCGAATCCTGCCTCGGGCATGCATATGTGTGATGTCCTTAGGTTAGTTAGGTTTAAGTAGTTCTAAGTTCTAGGGACAATAAGTCCTTAATAATTTGCGATTAAGGGGCGTAGGACGTCAAACGGGCCGACTTGGAGCAGGAGAGGCATCACACGACTTTTTAATTTCCACTGTCTATACTTTTGCAAATAAATTCATAAAACTTTGTCAGCATGACCAGGGGGGATTCAGGATGCACACTCATAGCAGTGGAAGTTCAAAAACATAATACAATAATTTTTTTTAGGTGTGAAATTTCATCATTTTTTCGCTTACTATTGGCTGCATTTGTTGCTATAGGTATAATTTTCTCCATAAGTAAGAGCGATTCTTCGATGAATTTTGCACTGGTTATCAAACACAAACTCTTTAATGCGAAACTCTAAAATTTTCCAAAATCTATTAAAAACTGTGGTAAAAACTGGGACAATTAACTATAAAATTTGAGTGTTTTTCTAATTATGAAAATTTAAATTATAAGGGCGCATTCATTTTTGTCATAAATTAAATAAATTCTAGAGTTTCATACATCTGCAAGTATGGTTTGTATGCTGTGCAAAATTCATCGTGGTTGCAAAGATGGACCTAACCATGGACGTCGGGAGTGAAGTTGCGCATCACGTAGCCTATTGCGCACAGTTCGAATCGTAACACGAAGTCCTGTGGCTGCACGAAAAGCATTATTCAACATGGTAGCGTTGCTATCAGGGTTCCTCCGAGCCATAATCCGTAGGTAGCAGTCATCCACTGCAGTAGTAGCCCTTGTCATAGACAATTCCTGTCCCTCTGTATCTCCTCCATGTCTGAACAACATCGCTTTGGTTCACTCCGAGACGCCTGGACACTGCCCTTGTTGAGAGCCCTTCCTGGCAACAAGTAACAATGCGGACGCGATCGAACCGTGGTATTGATCGTCTAGGCATGGTTGAACTACAGACAATACGAGCTGTGTACCTCCTTCGTGCTGGAATGACTGGAACTGATGGGCTGTCGGACCCACTCTGTCTAATAGTCGGTGCTCATGCCTGGTTGTTTGCATCTTTCGGCGGGGTGAGTCACACCTCTGAATAGTCAAAGGGACTCTGTGATACAATATCCACAGTCAACGTCTATCTTCAGGAGTTCTGGGAGCCGTCGTGATGCAAAACTTTTTTTGTGTGTTGAAACGGCCCCTTAGAAATTTTTTTTTATAAATAACAATGCTGATAAACCTCTTACCTTATTTGATTTTCAAACAGCTGAGCACAACTGAACGTACTCAGACATTTCTCTCTTTACTTATTCTGATCATCACTAAACTGACACAATATTTTTAGCGCAACGCAATCTAACTTTCAATAATCCCTACAGAAGAGTGGCCCTGACTAACAATAACCTATACCTTTCATGAATCACTTACCTCACAAAAATCTTCGTCACTCAAACTACTGCAGTACAGCGCGCTCCAATACTGGCAGCTAAATAAAAGATTCTAACTACTGAAGGCACTAACTACTGATAGGTATACTCAGAAAATGAAAGATTTTGATCGATAAAAAACAATGTATTTACCTTAATAATGTTCAAAAGTGATTATATATATATATATATATATATATATATATATGATCAGTTCATGGTATACAGTTTTACAAATTTACTCTTTCTGATGGACACACGTCTAGATCGTCCGCTCTCAAAATTCTGCCATCTCTCCTCCCACATCCACCACTGCTTGCGGCTTACCTCCAACTGCGCAACACTACGCGCTGTTCACATCCAACTGACCAACACTACAATAGCAAATATAGCAATGCAGACCAGCCACAGACTTCACACAGCACGGTCAGTGATTTTCATATAGAGCGCTACGTGGCGTTACCAACATAAAAAGCGAAACAGCCTACTCACATAGCCCCCATGCTCCCCACAACAAATTTTACTAATTGTTTTGGGCAGTGGCCGATAATTATTTGATAAAAATGTTTGCACACACTTATTGATGCAATGTTGGTCGAAACCAAAAATTGTTCTCATAAAGACAGTCCTGATCATTCATCACAATAGTAATTACAGTTTTCTTTTTTTTCCCTCAAAGTCTGAGCAGTAAAAGAAAATGCACACGGAAGTAGTGGATTTACATGCAGTCTTGAAGAAGTAGTGCTGTCCTTCCAACAGAAAGACAGTGCTGACTCTTGACATGCAGACAGGTAATGGGCCACAACAGAGCAAACCCACAGCGGAGTCAGTCGAAGTTTTGAAGAGTATTGGTAGGTAGGTCATCACAGAGCAGACCCACTGTACTCCAGGCAGAGATTATGGTATTGGTCGGTTTATTGATGATCAGAACAAGTAGAGAGAGAAATGTCTGGGTAGGTTCAGTTCTGCTCAGCTGTTTGAAAATCAAATAACGTAAGAGGTTTATCAGCACTGTCATTTATAAAATTTTTCTAAGGGGACGTTTCAGTGTGTAGCTTGCCACTATCTTTTAAATGAACATACGTTTACGAATGTTTTTACTTATTCTACATACATAAGGAACTTTTGACTCGGAATGTGCAGACGGTACATTGGTGTACCTGTTTCCCTTTGGGAATATTTTCTGTGTAATTCTTTTCTGATATGTTTTACATACTACAGATTTCCTTACACGGGATATATTGGAACGAAAGTACATGTAATGTAATGTGCCGACGGGAGGCCTTAAAATCTGAATATACGTTGTGTTGGGTGCGTAAGTGCAGATATGGCGGTAATTGTCTTAATAAGTAACTACTGCAAAACGGTTTTTGTTTCTGCGTCTAAGTCTGCTGTAAAGAAGTCACATAATTTACTATGTTGTTCTGCACACTCGCAACTGCACCACAATGTGGACTACGCCCGTTAGTATAGACTGACCTTTTGGCTCCACGTGTCCACGCGACCATACTTCTGCACGAGACCTACTGCCAAAAATGGCTCTGAGCACTATGGGACTCAACTGCTGAGGTCATAAGTCCCCTAGAACTTAGAACTACTTAAACCTAACTAACCCAAGGACAACACACACATTTTTTTTTTAAATGGTTCAAATGGCTCTGAGCACTATAGGACTCAACTGCTGAGGTCATTAGTCCCCTAGAACTTAGAACTAGTTAAACCTAACTAACCTAAGGACATCACAAACATCCATGCCCGAGGCAGGCTTCGAACCTGCGACCGTAGCGGTCGCGCGGTTCCAGACTGTAGCGCCAGAACCGCTCGGCCACAAGCGGCCGGCAGACCTACTGCCCAAGAGGAAATACGTATTAACGGCCTTGTGTTGCCACGTGTAGCTGGAGGTACTAAACGATCTAAAAGCATACTACCCATAATAACTATATTTATTAGTCTGCAAATAAATTAAATGTTGATGTAATGCTATTCAGTCCTCAGTCACTTATTCCCTTAACACCTTGTACATTGGGATTAAAACTAACAAATGAAATTTTAAAAAAAAATCACGTCGCTTTGGTAGGAGTTTTCTATACAGTCTTTATTTATTTTTTCATAGACGGCGTCCCCGTGCAAATAACAACATACCTCGCAACACATAGGCACCATCTTGCTAACACACGGTATTGCGTACACATGCTTCATATTTTCCCATACCTCTCAAGGATTTGTTTGTGATGGACAGCCACAGGTCTTGGCAGCTAAAGGGATAGACATGCTGGATAACATTTAGTCGCTTGTATCCACTGCAGCCTCCGAAGATGCAATCTTTCCTGACAGCCATGGAACGAGCTTCTTAAATTGATTAAATTATCCTGATGATAAATTTGGACAAAAAACATTGGGTTCCAATACAAGCAAAAGCTCATGTTGAATCCCGTAAAATGTCCACCTTTCAAGATAGTTATCAAACATAATTTTGGAGAGTTCATATTCATTTAGCTTTCTTGGGCCATGACTGTGATTGATCACTGCAGTGCAGAATAACATTCGCTCTCAGCACGAAGTGTTTTTATGGGGCAACGCGTTTCCACCCCTGAGGGCTACTCTTCCGCAATTTTTTTAGTTTTTACAGTACTTTCTCGTCATTTGTGCAGCATTCACAAAAACATTCTTAAATTTCTTCACCGTTGCTGCAGTTAAAAATCCATCGTATAATTATTTTAACTTGAAAGTACCCTTACTGCAAATGTTTACGGGGGCACTTTTGTTCATTCTAATATGCGGAACACACAAGATATAGACTTTTCTTGTTAACAGTTGACAACTACACTCCTGGAAATTGAAATAAGAACACCGTGAATTCATTGTCCCAGGAAGGGGAAACTTTATTGACACATTCCTGGGGTCAGATACATCACATGATCACACTGACAGAACCACAGGCACATAGACACAGGCAACAGAGCATGCACAATGTCGGCACTAGTCCAGTGTATATCCACCTTTCGCAGCAATGCAGGCTGCTATTCTCCCATGGAGACGATCGCAGAGATGCTGGATGTACTCTTGTGGAACGGCTTGCCATGCCATTTCCACCTGGCGCCTCAGTTGGACCAGCGTTCGTGCTGGACGTGCACACCGCGTGAGACGACGCTTCATCCAGTCCCAAACATGCTCAATGGGGGACAGATCCGCAGATCTTGCTGGCCAGGGTAGTTGACTTACACCTTCTAGAGCACGTTGGGTGGCACGGGATACATGCGGACGTGCATTGTCCTGTTGGAACAGCAAGTTCCCTTGCCGGTCTAGGAATGGTAGAACGATGGGTTCGATGACGGTTTGGATGTACCGTGCACTATTCAGTGTCCCCTCGACGATTACCAGTGGTGTACGGCCAGTGTAGGAGATCGCTCCCCACACCATGATGCCGGGTGCTGGCCCTGTGTGCCTCGGTCGTATGCAGTCCTGATTGTGGCGCTCACCTGCACGGCGCCAAACACGCATACGACGATCGTTGGCACCAAGGCAGAAGCGACTCTCATCGCTGAAGACGACACGTCTCCATTCGTCCCTCCATTCACGCCTGTCGCGACACCACTGGAGGCGGGCTGCACGATGTTGGGGCGTGAGCGGAAGACGGCCTAACGGTGTGCGGGACCGTAGCCCAGCTTCATGGAGACGGTTGCGAATGGTCCTCGCCGATACCCCAGGAGCAACAGTGTCCCTAATTTACTGGGAAGTGGCGGTGCGGTCCCCTACGGCACTGCGTAGGATCCTACGGTCTTGGGGTGCATCCGTGCGTCGCTGCGGTCCGGTCCCAGGTCGACGGGCACGTGCAGCTTCCGCCGACCACTGGCGACAACATCGATGTACTGTGGAGACCTCACGCCCCACGTGTTGAGCAATTCGGCGGTACGTCCACCCGGCCTCCCGCATGCCCACTATACGCCCTCGCTCAAAGTCCGTCAACTGCACATACGGTTCACGTCCACGCTGTCGCGGCATGCTACCAGTGTTAAAGACTGCGATGGAGCTCCGTATGCCACGGCAAACTGGCTGACACTGACGGCGGCGGTGCACAAATGCTGCGCAGCTAGCGCCATTCGACGGCCAACACCGCGGTTCCTGGTGTGTCCGCTGTGCAGTGCGTGTGATCATTGCTTGTACAGCCCTCTCGCAGTGTCCGGAGGAAGTATGGTGGGTCTGACACACCGGTGTCAATGTGTTCTTTTTTCCATTTCCAGGAGTGTATGTCTTGTCCTTTTATGTACATTGGTGCACCTGTTTCCCTTTGGGAATATTTACTGTGTAATTCTTTTCTGACATGTTTTACATACTTCATATTTCCTTACACAGGATATATTGGAACTAAAGTACATGTAGTGTAATGTAACTGGCAGCTCGGTGGACAATGTTTTTCTAGCTGACCAAAGCGTGTGAGACGCGAGCAGACGGTCGTGCCGAGGCAGCGGACGTATCCGAGGTGTGTCCGACCCGCCCCCGCACGATGGCCTGCCGTGTTGTTCCGGCGGCGACGACAAAGCCAGCGGCCGCCAGGCCGGTCCCCGACTTCCGGTCACTTCCCTCGCACGCACAATCTCCTCCGGCGGAATCTGCTCCCCGCGCAGGTTGAGGTAAAATAAAAAGACAGGGGAAAAGAAGTAGAGGAAGGGCGAGCCGGAGGATTCGGACGACAGGTCCGGCGCCAGTGGGGGTGAGGGTGGGTGCGGGGGCGGCCGGGGCCGGAATTGATTCGCGCTGGCCTCTTCCTCCGCCCCCACCGCGCCAGATGTCCGGCGGGAGGGCCGCAAGAAGTCGGCGGGCGGGACTTTTTCTTGCGGACAAGTTTTCCGGCCGCCGCGAGAACACGTGTGCGGCTGAGATATGAGTTATTGCGTGGGTGGGGGGGCTGTCTGCGGTGGAGCGAACGGCGACTTGCTCACCTGGTCCTGTGGTAAGGCCGCAGTCACAGTAAGTCAGTGTAGAAATACGTCCGAAGAGGCCCGACTGGCCGCCGTGTCATCCTCAATCACAGGCTTCAATGGATGCGTATACGGAGGGGCATGTGGTCAGCACACCGCTCTCCCGGCCGTCATCAATTCATGAGTCCGGAGCCGCTACTTCTCAATCAAGCATCTCCTCAGTTCACCGCACAAGGGCTGAGTGCACCCCGCTTGCCAACAGCGCTCAGCAGGCCGGATGGTCACCCATCCAAGTGCTAGCCCATCCAGACAGCGCTGAAGGGGCTCCGGAACGCCCTATACTTGCAATGTTAAAATAACGCTTATAAATTACATCTTTCCTCACAAAGTATTTGAGGTAGGAAGTTGAACTTTTTACAGATTATTTATTGGAATATGGGCTACAACTTAACACAGGGATTTTACAAAATTTTAGTTCAGTTATTAAAGATGATTGTTTTTCAATTGTAATGAAAATTCACAACATTTTTTTGCAATTTTTTATTTATATATTCAAAAATATACAGTTTTTTGGAAAAAGGCTGTGTTAAATTATGCAGAAGGTACTGTGTAACATTTACTGAAAGTTTGAAACAAATATGTTTGGAAGATCCTTAGAAAACATGTAATTAGTGTGAGAAAAGTTTTGGGAATCGAGCGACAAAGATTGGATTAACTTTTTAGTGCATTCCAGGTCCATAGGATGGATTATCTTCATCCTCTGCAAACTCCTCCTCCAGCTTCCTCTTGTTCCTCCTCCTGTTTGCTCTTGCTTGTATTTCTAGACTCTTTACAGCCCTGTCTGCAGCCCGAAGGCGTTCCTTGTCTAAAGCGAGCATCGCTCTTACCGTGTTAGAACCTATCTTCATTCCCATATTTCTAAATACCTTGCACCTTACAATGTTGCCATCATTGAAAGTCGCAACAGCATCATACACACCAAAGTGAAGTGTTTCTATTCCAACAAATACAGTCTTGGGGATTCTCGACCATATAACACTATTTACACTTTCATTGGGATTTTGAGTTTTTCCGTGAATACACTTTTTCAACAGTTCAGGTCTTGCTAAGTCTCTGAAAATAGGTTTTATCACCTGCATTATTGCATGAGGCAGACTATGCTTATGAGTGTACACTTCACCAGTTAGCAATCCTTTGTTATATTTACACCAACTGTCTTCTTCTTTGGGACACAAGCTATGTTGGGGATTTTCATCGTCTTTATTGTTTACAGTAATAACACACACCTTTGGCTTTCCAACATTTCTTCTTTTCTTAAAAGCCTTCAGAGGATTTCTAATAACTTTACTTTTACTCATTATTATACTTCAACAAAACAGAGACTCAAGAAACAGAATTAATTACGAATATTTTCGAGATAACGACAGAGTAAATAAACATGAAACAATCGACAATCACACCAGCCATATATATATTGAACCATCACAGGTTAGCCACAACACATACTTTATCTCACATCACTAAAATGTACCTGATGAACACGGACGTTAATAATAACACCATTTGACAGCAGTTTAACAGCGCCACAGTGGGTCACGCCCATGTAGAACACATTTCAAAAGAAATTTAAAAATAGTTGTAGTCTTCGGAATTGAATAAATTATATATCTATTAAAAGGTAATAGTCTGCAGATTCAGAAAACGCAAAAAAGTAAAAATTGAACTTTTCATGATTTTGAGCCTTTCCGGAGCCCCTTAATGTGGCCACCGCATATCTTCGACATCAATGTGCAAGCACCCCTCACCAAAGTAAGGTGACATCGCTAGCAGTGAAGGTGTAAGCTGACTATAATTTCGCACCTTACAAGCACTCACCCACAAACTTTGCCGTGAACTATAACCACAATTAGGTACCATTTGATAAGGTGTACATCGTATATATGAATACTTAAAGAAGACTTACATTGTCATGTACGCCTTGTAAATAATTGTTAATGCTTATTGCATGAAAGGTGACGGAGTGTCTTTATTAAGGGGCTCCGGAAAGGCTCAAAATCATGAGAAGTTCAATTTCTACTTTTTTGCGTTTTCTGAATCTGCAGACTATTACCTTTTAATAGATATATAATTTATTCAATTCCGAAGACTACAACTATTTTTAAATTTTTTTTTGAAATGTGTTCTACATGGGCGTGACCCAATGTGGCGCTGTTAAACTGCCGTCAAATTGTGTTATTATTAACGTCCGTGTTCAACAGGTACATTTTAGTGATGTGAGATAAAGTATGTGTTGTGGCTAACCTGTGATGGTTCAATATATATCCCTGGTGTGATTGTCGATTGTTTCATGTTTATTGACCCTGTCGTTATCTCGAAAATATTCGTAATTAATTCTGTTTCTTGAGTCTCTGTTTTGTTGAAGTATAATAATGAGTAAAAGTAAAGTTATTAGAAATCCTCTGAAGGCTTTTAAGAAAAGGAGAAATGTTGGAAAGCCAAAGGTGTGTGTTATTACTGTAAACAATAAAGACGATGAAAATCCCCAACATAGCTTGTGTCCCAAAGAAGAAGACAGTTGGTGTAAATATAACAGAGGATTGCTAACTGGTGAAGTGTACACTCATAAGCATAGTCTGCCTCATGCAATAATGGAGGTGATAAAACCTATTTTCAGAGACTTAGCAGCACCTGAACTGTTGAAAAAGTGTATTCACGGAAAAACTCAAAACCCCAATGAAAGTGTAAATAGTGTTATATGGTCGAGAATCCCCAAGACTGTATTTGTTGGAATAGAAACACTTCACTTTGGTGTGTATGATGCTGTTGCGACTTTCAATGATGGCAACATTGTAAGGTGCAAGGTATTTAGAAATATGGGAATGAAGATAGGTTCCAACATGGTACGAGCGATGCTTGCTTTAGACAAGGAACGCCTTCGGGCTGCAGACAGGGCTGTAAAGAGTCTAGAAATACAAGCAAGAGTAAACAGGAGGAGGAACAAGAGGAAGCTGGAGGAGGAGTTTGCAGAGGATGAAGATAATCCATCCTATGGACCTGGAATGCACTAAAAAGTTAATCCAATCTTTGTCGCTCGATTCCCAAAACTTTTATTTTCTCATACTAATTACATGTTTTCTAAGGATCTTCCAAACATATTTGTTTCAAACTTTCAGTAAATGTTACACAGTACCTTCTGCATAATTTAACACAGCCTTTTTCCAAAAAACTGTATATTTTTGAATATATAAATAAAAAATTGCAAAAAAATGTTGTGAATTTTCATTACAATTGAAAAAAAAATCATCTTTAATAACTGAACTAAAATTTTGTAAAATCCCTGTGTTAAGTTGTAGCCCATATTCCAATAAATAATCTGTAAAAAGTTCAACTTCCTACCTCACATACTTTGTGAGGAAAGATGTAATTTATAAGCGTTATTTTAACATTGCAAGTATAGGGCGTTCCGGAGCCCCTTAACAGAACGGCGTAATGGATGGTTCCCTATACTTGCAGAGGTTGGAACGCCAGTGGAGATGAAACGGCAGGCAGAACTCCAGCTCTGTGTGGGAGGCCCGCACAGGTGTGTCGGTCCTGCTTGAACACAGGAAGTAGCCAGACGGACGTCGTGGCACCTGAGCTCTGGAGCACAGTGGGGTGACGGCCGGCCGCTATTGTAGCAGGGCCTGAAGGATAACCGGGAACTCTGCAAAACTTGGACGCAGGTGAGAGGTACGAAGAAGCGGCACCTCGGAAACCACGCAGGTTCAAATGGCTCTGAGCACTGCTGAGGTCATCAGTCCCCTAGAACTTAGAACTACTCAAACCTGACTAACCCAAGGCCAGCACATAGGTCCATGCCCGAGGCGGGACCGTAGAAGCAGCGCGGTTCCGGACTGAAGCGCCTAGAACCGCTCGGCCACACCGGCCGGCTGATCAGCTGTCGGACTCCCTCTGTCTAATAGGCGCTGCTCATGCTTGGTTGTTTACGTATTTTCGCGGCATTAGTGACATCTATGAAGAGTCAAAGGAACTATGTCTGTGGTACAATACTCACAGTCAACGTCTATCTTCAGGAGTTCTGGGAACCTGGGTGATGCAAAACTGTTTTTGATGTTTCCAGAATGAGATTCTCACTCTGCAGCGGAGTGTGCGCTGATATGAAACTTCCTTTCAGATTAAAACTGTGTGCCCGACGGAGACTCGAACTCGGGACCTTTGCCTTTCGCGGGCAAGTGCTCTACCAACTGAGCTACCGAAGCACGACTCACGCCCCTTCCTCACAGCTTTACTTCTGCCAGTATCTCGTCTCCTACCTTCCAAACTTTACTGAAGCTCTTCTGCGAACCTTGCAGAACTAGCACTCCTGAAAGAAAGGATACTGCGGAGACATGGCTTAGCCACAGCCTGGGGGATGTTTCCAGAATGAGATTCTCACTCTGCAGCGGAGTGTGCGCTGATATGAAACTTCCTGGCAGAGTAAAACTGTGTGCCCGACGGAGACTCGAACTCGGGACCTTTGCCTTTCGCAGGCAAGTGTTTTTGATGTGTGTGTAATACTATAAGTAGTTGCTATTAACATAATTGATGACTATTTTAGCAGCGTGTGTTATTATGAGTAGGCTCGGTTATTTCCAAGGAGTTTTACTTAGAAGCGTTCCATTGTAGGAGTATAGGTTTTTCCTTACACACTTTCCGCGCTGGACGACAAAAGACTAAAATATGGTTGGTCGGCTTTCGGAAGACTGTGTAGAGAGGGAGAATATTCCGTGGTTTCGGGAATGTGATTCGTTTTCGCAATTGCGAGGGTGGTGAGCCGAGCCTGGCTGGGAGGCCAGCAGTGGAGAGACGAGGTCTTCCGTTGTGAGCGCCCGTGTGTGACGGTCGCTCGGTATCAGCTTTGTTGGTACAGACGGACTTGCTGTCTTTGCTCTCACAAGGGAACCTCCCCATCGCACCCCCCTCAGATTTAGTTATAAATTGACGCAGTGGATAGGCCTTGAAAAACTGAACACAGATCAATCGAGAAAACAGGAAGAAGTTGTGTGAAACTATGAAAAAATGAATAAAATATACAAACTGAATAGTTCATGTGCAACATATGCAACATCAAGGACAATGTGGGTTGAGGAGCGCCGTGGTCCCGTGGTTAGAGCGAGCAAATACAGAACAAGAGGTCCTTGGTTCAAGTCCTCCCCCGAGTGAAAATTTTACTTTCTTTATTTTCGCAAAGTTACGATCTGTCCATTCATTCATTGACGTCTCTGCTCACTGTAATAAGTTTAGTGTCTGTGTTTTGCGACCGCACCGCAAAACCGTGCGATTAGTAGACGAAAGGACGTGCCTCTCCAATGGGAACTGAAAACATAGGTCAACCGATTCCTCCACAGGAAAACCCGTCTGATGTATTCTATACGACACTGGTGACGGCATGTGCGTCAAATGACAGGAATATGTTGTCGGCCCACCTAACTTGCACACTTGGCGAATGGGTAAAAAGATTCTTCTACCTTGCCCGATTTAGGTTTTCTTGTGGATGTGATAATCACTCCCAAAAAAGTGATGAAAACATAAGAGTTTGTCACATAAACTACAACAAATGAATTCAACAGTTTCACATTCGCACAGTTTTCCCTGTGCTCTGTCACAACATACGTTTTTTACGTTTTTAAATGTTTCCGTGTGTAGACCGTCAAATCCTGCATATGTCCAAGCAAATCTAAACATGTCCTGGAATTTTGGAGAGCGAAGTTGATTATGTGTGAGTGCCTGAACTTTAATAATTATCTGAAAATAAAAAATTAAACACTTCACTCGAGAGAAGATTTGAACCGAAGACCTTTCTTTCCGCAGCTGCTCACGCTAACCACGGGACCACGGCGCTCGTCAGCTGACACTCTCCTAGATGTTGCCTACCTTGCGCATGGACTACTCAGTATATTTTGCTTATTTTTTTCATAGTTCCACACAACTTCTTCCTGTTTTCTCGATTGATCTGTGTTCAGTTTTTCAAGGCCTATCCCTGTGCCAACGTACAACTAAATCTGAGGGGGGTGCGATGGGGAGGTTCCCTTGTCAGTAGAGTTTATAGTTACAACAGTTAGGCACTGTACTGTTGCGAACCTACACGATTCTGGACTTCACCTCCGGGTTGAAAGTCGTCGTTGAGTACACAACGTTCAGTAATTGAGAGCACTTCTTCTGCCTATACTTGCGCTGAGACGTTATCTGAACTCCGTCCTTGTGGCTGGGAGTTCGCGTTTCTCGTCTGTAGAACACAGAGAGGAAAAGACAGTATTAGAGTATATAAGTCAGAGGACCGCCTTCTGCTGTCCTAGTGTTTGAAAGAGTTTATTTGTGGCTGGAGTTCTTCCATCATTGCAGACGAGTACGAGAACCATCACTTCGACGTACCGGACGCAATACATACGGTGATATCGCAAATTGCTTCGGCTTATTAGGACTGTGAAGCTAAACAGCTGTGACCACGTTAGTTTATTTCCACTGAGGTCCCACACCACCGTAGATCATCATTGAAAGTGGTGTCTTCTAGTGTTTGGTACGTGGATGGTGTCAGTCATTTCGCGTTAGTGATTTTAGACCGTACAGTCGTAATAAGGTGCAGAGTTGGGTAACTGATTAATAATTTTAGTTAGGAAATATAGAGAACTGTACTTAAAGGGTTGATTTTAATCTATTGTTGTTGTTGTGGTCTTCAGTCGTGAGACTGGTTTGATGCAGCTCTCCATGCTACTCTATCCTGTGCAAGCTTCTTCATCTCCCAGTACCTACTGCAACCTACATCCTTCTGAATCTGCTTAGTGTATTCATCTCTTGGTCTCGCTCTACGATTTTTACCCTCCACGCTGCCCTCCAATGCTAAATTTGTGATCCCTTGATGCCTCAAAACATGTCCTACCAACCGATCCCTTCTTCTAGTCAAGTTGTGCCACAAACTTCTCTTCTCCCCAATCCTATTCAATACCTCCTCATTAGTTACGTGATCTACCCATCTTATCTTCAGCATTCTTCTGTAGCACCACATTTCGAAAGTTTCTATTCTCTTCTTGCCCAAACTATTTATCGTCCATGTTTCATTTCCATACATGTTTACACTCCATGCAAATACTTTCAGAAACGACTTCCTCACACTTAAATCTATACTAGATGTTAACAAATTTCTGTTCTTCAGAAACGCTTTCCTTGCCATTGCCAGTCTACATTTTATATCCTCTCTACTTCGACCATCATCAGTTATTTTACTCCCTAAATAGCAAAACTCCTTTACTACTTTAAGTGTCTCATTTCCTAATCTAATTCCCTCAGCATCACCCGACTTAATTCGACCACATTCCATTATCCTCGGTTTGCTTTTGTTGATGTTCATCTTATATCCTCCTTTCAAGACACTGTCCATTCCGTTCAACTGCTCTTCCAAGTCCTTTGCTGTCTCTGATATAATCTATAATAAATATATATTGAACAACAACGTTTATCATTTAGCAGTATTAGTTGCCGTCGTCATTCATGTATGTTTAGATCGTAATTTATATGTAAAAAAAAAAAAAACAGGTCTGCTGAAGGGGGGTAGTCAGACCGGGCCAAATCATCATTTTAGCGTTTATTATTTTCCGTTGCGCACATTCATTTTTACACCTGCCTGGAGTAGCATCATGGAAAGTATATACAGTGTGTTTCCGTAAGAGCGTGAAAAATGTAAAAAATCAAATGGCTCTGAGCAGTATGGGACTTAACATCTGTGGTCATCAGTCCCCTACAACTTAGAACTACTTAAACCTAACCAACCTAGACATCACACACATCCATGCCCGAGGCAGGATTCGAACCTGAAAAATGTAACAGGACAGAGAGAATGCTGCACTGAACAATCTGAGGTAGAGAACTTGGGGTCGAGGAAGCTAGGTTAAGGAGACATGGAAGTAAACTTGTCTAGCATTATTGTTTCCCACCTTATTTACAACTAATATGCGTAGAAATTTACACGTACTGCGCTGTTTATTTTCCTGTGAATATCTGGGCCGGCACTGTAGGCGACAATCTCACTGGGCCATATCTTCTACCTGGGTGTCGCGGCGGTCACCTGTACTTAAGGTGCGTGCCAAGATTTCCATCTGGAGAACGCACCATTGGTTGTTCGTGAGCCGATGTGAATACAACATCACGGCAACGTCTTAGTGTGGATGTCGGCAATCATCTGAGTGCTGCATCTCCTGGTCGCCGGACTGGAAGGGGACGTCGTATTCCATGGCCTGGCCAGCATCCCCTCGATTATTTCCTAATTCCTATGAGGTTATCTAAAGCCACTTGTACATGAGTCCCCTCTCGGTAAGGAGATGCAATTACTTGCGTACTAAAATGTAAACTTTCACGGCCGGAAATATCATGTCCATTATAATTATCCGGGCTGTTATGCCGTGGTCGGGTGATGAATTCTGAGGTGATTCCCAACGTTTCGTCTCCGACTGCGGGAGACATCTTCAAGGGGGTCCGTAACTCGATGGAAAGTCCAACACACCCACTGGCTCGCTACTGACTGCCGCTAAATTCCGTGTCCGCGCGCTCCCGCGCCGCGGCGTGACGTCACGTGTTTTGAAAACGTCAGTGCAATTGGCCGCTGTCCGTCGCCGTCGATCGCCGTTGCCATCACCCAGTAGTGGACGAGTGGTACACATCTTCTTTAACACCGACATCCATATACCGTTTAATTTCACGCCCTCCTCCTTTCGGTTGAAATTTCAGGGCGTCAAATTAAACGGTATATGGATGCCGGTGTTAAAGAAGATGTGTACCACTCGTCCACTACTGGGTGATGGCAACGGCGATCGACGGCGACGGACAGCGGCCAATTGCACTGACGTTTTCAAAACACGTGACGTCACGCCGCGGCGCGGGGGCGCGCGGACACGGAATTTAGCGGCAGTCAGTAGCGAGCCAGTGTGTGTGTTGGACCTTCCATCGAGCTACGGACCCCCTTTAAGATGTCTCCAGCAGTCGGAGACGAAACGTTGGGAATCACCTCAGAATTCATCAACCGACCACGGCATAACAGCCCGGAGAATTATAATGGACATAATTACTTGCGTGTGATGTGATTCGTAGCACACTGGGGCTATTTGTTACGGTACGTCAGAATCTTGTTCGCCGACGTCGAACTTGCATTGAAGTTGATGGCCGTCAGTTTCAGCACATTTTGTAACATACAGCACACATGGTACGGTCACTGTGTCACTGATGGTATTTGCAGTTAGCTAATGTAAATAAAAAAGTACACAGTAATGTGATTTCATTCCCATTAGCTTCTTAAGCTGGCATCTCCGACGCCAGGTTCCCTACATCTCCATCAACATGGTTACTCTGAAATTCACACTTAAGTGCCTGGCAGAGAGTTCATCGAACCATTTTCATACTACTTCTCTTCCATTCCACTGTCGAATGGCGCGTGAGAAAAAGGAACACCTAAATCTTTCCGATCTAGCTCTAATTTCTCTTACTTTATTATGATGATCATTTCTGCCTATGTACAGGGCTATTACAAATGATTGAAGCGATTTCATAAATTCACTGTAGCTCCATTCATTGACATATGGTCACGACACACTACAGATACGTAGAAAAACTCAAAGTTTTGTTCGGCTGAAGCCGCACTTCAGGTTTCTGCCGCCAGAGCGCTCGAGAGAAAATGGCGACAGGACCCGAGAAAGCGTATGTCGTGCTTGAAATGCACTCACATCAGTCAGTCATAACAGTGCAACGACACTTCAGGACGACGTTCAACAAAGATCCACCAACTGCTAACTCCATTCGGCGATGGTATGCGCAGTTTAAAGCTTCTGGATGCCTCTGTAAGGGGAAATCAACGGGTCGCCCTGCAGTAAGCGAAGAAACGGTTGAACGCGTGCGGGCAACTTTCACGCTCTCCCGACTTAACCCCATGCGACTTATTTCTGTGGGGTTATGTGAAAGATTTAGTGTTTAAACCTCCTCTACCAAGAAACGTGCCAGAACTGCGAGCTCGCATCAACGATGCTTTCGAACTCATTGATGGGGACAAGCTGCGCCGAGTGTGGGAGGAACTTGATTATCGGCTTGATGTCTGCCGAATCACTAAAGGGGCACATATCGAACATTTGTGAATGCCTAAAAAAACTTTTCGAGTTTTTGTATGTGTGTGCAAAGCATTGTGAAAATATCTCAAATCATGAAGTTATTGTAGAGCTGTGAAATCGCTTCAATCATTTCTAATAACCCTGTAGGTGGGTGTCAACCAAATATTTTCGCATTCGGAAGAGAAAGCCGGCAACGGGTTCTACACAACGCTGGTGACTACTTTGAAGGACAGTAACAGGTGCAAACATGTAACTCTTTTGTATCGGTTCTCAATAAATAGTTGCCACTATTTAAGTTCCAACCCTCGTATACGGCTGACAGGCGGGCTATACTGTGATCTGCTGCTAACAGTTTGTTCTGATGAGCTCTGGAAAATTCGCGAATTGCCGCTGGGGGTCGCGATCTCGCACCATGCGGAAAACAGGGCACTCCGGCAAAATCTGCAGTAAGGAGCCACGGGACGCAAGAATTTTGCTCTACAGAGAGAGCGAGGGTGGAAAATTGAGAAGTACAGTGAAGGGGTCGGATCAGAGGAAAAGAGGGGTGGGGGAGAGGAAGGGAGGGGGAGGGGAGGCGCAGCAGTCGCGGCGCTTGTTCGTTGCAAAAGACTTTTGCTAACGTTAATTGAATTTAATTAAAAGAAGTTGTAATGGGGAGTTCCGCAGCGCCGGCTATGGGCAGGGTGTGGGGGGGGGGGGGGCGGTCGGACGGGAAGGTGGGCGCCTCCTTGCGGCAGGAGGGCCAGCGGTTACCGGGAACAGCGCCCAGCAGTTGGCAGCACTGCACGGCTAATCTCTCGGACAAATTAATTGCCTCGGCATAAGTAATGGCGACCCTGCCAGGAGGTTCCCATCTCCCGCCTCCCACCTGCCGCCTTCTCCTCAGGCAGTTCTTCGTCTTCCACCTCTGTGAGGGTCACCACGCAAGGCACAGGGCAGGGTGGACAGTGTCGAAAATGCAAATCTGCCAAAGGGATACATTTCTATTTTGACAGGCTTTGAATATGTTGCAGTGTAGAGGAAAGTGAGATACGGCCGTTAAGGGGGTGAAACACCCCCTTGATAAACATGGACTTTAATATTCCTGAATGAACATACTAACGTTTTTAATACAAGTTATAACAATGCTCCCACATTTGTCGAAATTGTCATTTTCGAAATTTCGTGTGCTGTGTCTTGAAAAATTCTGCACTTCCTCATTATTGTATACATTTAAAATAATGTTAACAAAAATAGTGCACAAACAGTTTCAAATACAATATAATCAAACCTGAAAGCGTTGCATCTTGGAAAAAAAAACCGCACATGTAAAAAGGGAACATGCATACAAGATGTGAAGCTAAATAAAATTAAAACAATGTTTACATATGTAGAAGAATATCTGCAGCATATACATTTAAAATGTACTTGTCTGGCAAATAGTTACTTAACACCCCAAAACAGTTGGCACTGAAGTGGCAATATCTCAGGCACACATACAGCGATATGGAGGTCATTCTAGCTTATTTTTGGCAAATGCTGCTTTGGAATACCACTTAATCATACACTCCTGGAAATGGAAAAAAGAACACATTGACACCGGTGTGTCAGACCCACCATACTTGCTCCGGACACTGCGAGAGGGCTGTACAAGCAATGATCACACGCACGGCACAGCGGACACACCAGGAACCGCGGTGTTGGCCGTCGAATGGCGCTAGCTGCGCAGCATTTGTGCACCGCCGCCGTCAGTGTCAGCCAGTTTGCCGTGGCATACGGAGCTCCATCGCAGTCTTTAACACTGGTAGCATGCCGCGACAGCGTGGACGTGAACCGTATGTGCAGTTGACGGACTTTGAGCGAGGGCGTATAGTGGGCATGCGGGAGGCCGGGTGGACGTACCGCCGAATTGCTCAACACGTGGGGCGTGAGGTCTCCACAGTACATCGATGTTGTCGCCAGTGGTCGGCGGAAGGTGCACGTGCCCGTCGACCTGGTACCGGACCGCAGCGACGCACGGATGCACGCCAAGACCGTAGGATCCTACGCAGTGCCGTAGGGGACCGCACCGCCACTTCCCAGCAAATTAGGGACACTGTTGCTCCTGGGGTATCGGCGAGGACCATTCGCAACCGTCTCCACGAAGCTGGGCTACGGTCCCGCACACCGTTAGGCCGTCTTCCGCTCACGCCCCAACATCGTGCAGCCCGCCTCCAGTGGTGTCGCGACAGGCGTGAATGGAGGGACGAATGGAGGCGTGTCGTCTTCAGCGATGAGAGTCGCTTCTGCCTTGGTGCCAATGATGGTCGTATGCGTGTTTGGCGCCGTGCAGGTGAGCGCCACAATCAGGACTGCATACGACCGAGGCACACAGGGCCAACACCCGGCATCATGGTGTGGGGAGCGATCTCCTACACTGGCCGTACACCACTGGTGATCGTCGAGGGGACACTGAATAGTGCACGGTACATCCAAACCGTCATCGAACCCATCGTTCTACCATTCCTAGACCGGCAAGGGAACTTGCTGTTCCAACAGGACAATGCACGTCCGCATGTATCCCGTGCCACCCAACGTGCTCTAGAAGGTGTAAGTCAACTACCCTGGCCAGCAAGATCTCCGGATCTGTCCCCCATTGAGCATGTTTGGGACTGGATGAAGCGTCGTCTCACGCGGTCTGCACGTCCAGCACGAACGCTGGTCCAACTGAGGCGCCAGGTGGAAATGGCATGGCAAGCCGTTCCACAGGACTACATCCAGCATCTCTACGATCGTCTCCATGGGAGAATAGCAGCCTGCATTGCTGCGAAAGGTGGATATACACTGTACTAGTGCCGACATTGTGCATGCTCTGTTGCCTGTGTCTATGTGCCTGTGGTTCTGTCAGTGTGATCATCTGATGTATCTGACCCCAGGAATGTGTCAATAAAGTTACCCCTTCCTGGGACAATGAATTCACGGTGTTCTTATTTCAATTTCCAGGAGTGTATATAGCCGAATTTGGTGTTAACGGTAATATATGTTTTACTGTTCATTGAATGCAGAAACGAAGAACAAATGAATGTGGGAAGGGATTTCGAAAAAAAAAAAAAAAATAGCCTTTTCGGCAGGTCTGGCTGCAACGCTGTAACGTACATTAAACATGATAGAACTTTTATTTGAAGTTTTTTGTATCTGTTACTGTTACAATGGCACTAATTCAGAAATATTAAATCTTTTTTTCTCTTCGAAGAAGTGTTTCGCTCCCTTAACATACTTATGGCTATATATTTCTTTTGCTCTACTCTACAACATATTCAAAGCCGACCAAAATCTAAGACTATCCCTCGAGTAACTTTACTTGCGACTGAGTACACTAGCCGATGTACAGTGGAGATTGCCTCGATACATTACTTATTGTCCACTTAAAAGTCGAGAAGCAAACGAAAGTGTCCATAAATTGTTCGTGGTACCAGTTCGACTCTCCGCTATCTGTTTTATCTCCAACCGGCCGCTGTGGTCGAACGGTTCTAGGCGCTTCAGTCCGGAACCACGCTGCTGTTACGGTCGCAGGTTCGAGTCCTGCCTCGGGCATGGATGTGTGTGATGTCCTTAGGTTAGTTAGGTTTAAGTAGTTCTAAGTTCTAAGGGACTGATGACCTCAGATGGTAAGTCCTATAGTGCTTAGAGCCATTCGAACCTTTTTTTTTTGTTATATCTCCGTTTCAGCCTTTCTATTTCGTACACTTTGCGCGTGAAAATTCCAGTTCAATTTCTTTGGCTAACGGTTTTGTTAATAACAAATATCAAGGATTTTTGTTTATACGGATGACCTGTGGAAATCGAGCAAACCAGCGGTTGTCGCAACAATCAGTTGCGGGGGGTGCATCGTCGCGGTCACTTTATGCCCGTCCTACAGAAATAGAATTCATCCACACTGCGGAGATTTCTTCTTCTGCAGTCCAGTCCACCCGCCTTTCCTATTGAAACACGTATGTATTCAGTAGCAGCGATGGCGAGGCATGACAATCTCTGACCAGAGAGTTATTTATCGTTGCTAGTCTACGCTTGACCGCGCGACAGTGGAGTTGCGAGGCTGCTGTTCTATGTAGCGAGTCGCGAGAGCATGTAGTTCGTTCGTGCTAGTAGCGCGCGAGAGACAGTTGGAGTTGTGTGTGAGGAGTCTGCGGGCGTTGACATGGGTCTCTGGTTAAGATTCGGGACGAGGTATATTTTTGAATAAGGTAATGAGGCAGCATTGCGCACATGTGATAATGTAATGTATATTAACTGTAATTAATTTGTTCAAGAATTGCCCCAATAATAATTTTGTTCTGAAAGTAATTTTTTTAAGAAAATAATCATTACAATTGAAACAATACTTCCTATGCTTTTCCTGCCAGAATCAATTTATCAGATTTGCACAGGGCCTAAGGTCAGCGCAGATGACCTTACAAAATTTAGCAGGTTGATCTTAATGTTAATTTTGTGGAGACTTAATATTTTTGCACATTTTTATTATCACTGACTTTTACTACTGTGGGAAGCTAACATTTGGCTCTATTTTCATTTTCATATTTTTGTGGGAAGGTTACACTTAGCACGATGACCATTCACATTTGAATATTTTCTTTCATATTTTTCACATTTCACATTTAAAAAATAATCTTTCATTTTTGCGGGAAGGTTACACTTGGGTCTATTCCCATTAACATTTAAGTATTGTCATTTTGGGAAGGTTACACTAGGTTCTATTCCCATTAACATTTAAATATTGTCTTTTCAAAATTATTGCGGGGAGGTTACACTATTAAACACGAATGATGTTCCTCTACTGGGAAAGCTGCAGTAGAACCAGTAGCATTACACTTATAAGGCGGGTGTAAAATGTTTTCACCACATGGTTAACTGAGCGATTGATTGAAAGGTAGTTTGTGGGTGAAAACTTCGATATACTGACACTTGTTTCATACGAAAACACTGCCAATGCCGTACTAATCTTCGTCTCCAGTTTCAACACTCGTACGCAATTACAGTCACTCGCAATAGCCTGCTTACGGCAATTAATCAAACCCGTTACCAAAAGGATTGTCTCGAATATCAAGGCACGCGGATTTTGGTTATTCAAAAGTCACAGTTTACATGTCAAATTCGAAATTTCACGTGTTAGTTTTTCCTCAACGTTGCCATCCACTATGCGGCATTCCACAATCACGTTTTTATCATTATCATGCAGAAATTATCACAACTATTAAGAGCTCCTTAAATGGGCATCCAAATCCGATTTGGCTAAGCTCTGAACTGAACTTTTTATTCTTCCCAAGGAAAGTGGTTATCTGACAAGGGAACCTCCCCATCGCACCCCCCTCAGAATTAGTTATAAGTTGGCACAGCGGATAGGCCTTGAAAAACTGAACACAGATCAATCGAGAAAACAGGAAGAAGTTGTATGGAACTATGAAAAAATAAGCAAAATATACAAAGTGAGTAGTCCATGTGTAAGATAGGCAACATCAAGGTGGGTGTAAACACATGAGCGCCGTGGTCCCGTGGTTAACGTGTGCAGCTGCGGAGCGATAGGTCGTTGGTTCAAGTCTTCCCTCGGGAGAAAATTTTAATTTTTATTTTCAGACAATTATCAAAGTTCAGGCACTCACATATAATCATCTTCGCTCTCCAAAATTCCAGGACATGTTCAGATTTGCTTGGACATATGCAGGATTTGACGGTTTACACACGGAAAAATTTGAAAACGTTAAAAACATATGTTTTGACAGAGCACAGACAAAACTGTGCGACTGTGAAACTGTTGCATTCATTTGTTGCAGTTTATGTGACAAACTGTTATGTTTTCACACTTTTTCGGAAGTGATTATCACATCCACAAGAAAACCTAAATTGGGCAAGGTAGCAGAATCTTTTTACCCATTCACCAAGTGTACAAGTTAGGTGGGTCGACAACATATTCCTGTCATGTGAAGCACATGCCGTCACTAGTGTCGTATAGAATATATCAGACGTGTTTTCCTGTGGAGGAATCGGTTGACCTATGACCTTGCGATCAAATGTTTTCGGTTTCCATTGGACAGGCACGTCCTTTCGGCTACTAATCGCACGGGTTTGCGGTGCGGTCGCAAAACACAGACACTAAACTTATATCCACCTTTCGCAGCAATGCAGGCTGCTATTCTCCCATGGAGACGATCGTAGAGATGCTGGATGTAGTCCTGTGGAACGGCTTGCCATGCCATTTCCACCTGGCGCCTCAGTTGGACCAGCGTTCGTGCTGGACGTGCACACCGCGTGAGACGACGCTTCATCCAGTCCCAAACATGCTCAATGGGGGACAGATCCGGAGATCTTGCTGGCCAGGGTAGTTGACTTACACCTTCTAGAGCACGTTGGGTGGCACGGGATACATGCGGACGTGCATTGTCCTGTTGGAACAGCAAGTTCCCTTGCCGGTCTAGGAATGGTAGAACGATGGGTTCGATGACGGTTTGGATGTACCGTGCACTATTCAGTGTCCCCTCGACGATCACCAGTGGTGTACGGCCAGTGTAGGAGATCGCTCCCCACACCATGATGCCGGGTGTTGGCCCTGTGTGCCTCGGTCGTATGCAGTCCTGATTGTGGCGCTCCCCTGCACGGCGCCAAACACGCATACGACCATCATTGGCACCAAGGCAGAAGCGACTCTCATCGCTGAAGACGACACGTCTCCATTCGTCCCTCCATTCACGCCTGTCGCGACACCACTGGAGGCGGGCTGCACGATGTTTGGGCGTGAGCGGAAGACGGCCTAACGGTGTGCGGGACCGTAGCCCAGCTTCATGGAGACGGTTGCGAATGGTCCTCGCCGATACCCCAGGAGCAACAGTGTCCCTAATTTGCTGGGAAGTGGCGGTGCGGTCCCCTACGGCACTGCGTAGGATCCTACGGTCTTGGCGTGCATCCGTGCGTCGCTGCGGTCCGGTCCCAGGTCGACGGGCACGTGCACCTTCCGCCGACCACTGGCGACAACATCGATGTACTGTGGAGACCTCACGCCCCACGTGTTGAGCAATTCGGCGGTACGTCCACCCGGCCTCCCGCATGCCCACTATACGCCCTCGCTCAAAGTCCGTCAACTGCACATACGGTTCACGTCCACGCTGTCGCGGCATGCTACCAGTGTTCAAGCCTGCGATGGAGCTCCGTATGCCACGGCAAACTGGCTGACACTGACGGCGGCGGTGCACAAATGCTGCGCAGCTAGCGCCATTCGACGGCCAACACCGCGGTTCCTGGTGTGTCCGCTGTGCCGTGCGTGTGATCATTGCTTGTACAGCCCTCTCGCAGTGTCCGGAGCAAGTATGGTGGGTCTGACACACCGGTGTCAATGTGTTCTTTTTCCATTTCCAGGAGTGTAGAACAAATTTTAAGTTTGAGATCCGACAATAAAACTGTGAAAACCGCACCCAATTTGGTGTCATAGTTTTTGCCTCATCCGCGTATAGGCAGTCAGACAGACAAACAAGAAAAGTGTAAAAGCTATTGCTGTAATAAAAACCCCTGATACTAAGTTTTCTTGGATGTGTCCTTTGTATAGACATCGGATGGTTAAGGTTTCATGATGTGCTGGACCATCTCCTTATGGGTTGGTCAAAGCAGCCCTGAGACGCAGCAATTCGTGTGGAACAACTCGCACTCACGTAGGAACGTCCCTTACAAAAATGGCTCTGAGCACTATGGTACTTAACATCTGCGGTCATCAGTCCCCTAGAACTTAGAACTACTTAAACCTAACTAACCTAAGGACATCACACACATCCATGCCCGAGGCAGGATTCGGACCTGCGACCGTAGCGGCCGCGCGGTTCCAGACTGAAGCGCCTAGAACCGGTCGGCCACTCCGGCCGGCAACGTCCCTTACATTCCTTGCTTATTCAGTAATTAGCGTAGCGCCCGTTGCCTCGCGAGCGTGAATTGTATAGTCTGGACGGTTTTTTCCTTTTATTTTCCTTTAATCGAATTTTTATGTTGTTCACAAATTGCAGTACCTTCTAATGTTTTCACGTTAATTTAAGGCCATATAAGCATGACCTTTCCCGAATTTACTTCTGATCAAAAAAGCGATTCTGATAGCTGGTGTCTAAAGTTTTTGTTAATTGTGCCTTTTGCGTTCTCGTGGAGATATTTCCATAGCAACTTTCATCCACTAACAAATATTTCTTTATACTTAACCGAGAGATGAAATACCAATTTCCATAAATTGAGCTTTAAATTTTTTTAATGTAACGAGATATTTTCTTAAAAATTTTCGTCCCCTAATGCACTCCCTCACGGGTTGAATTTTCAGAAACACTGAAACACGTATTTTTTTTTCTTTTTATTTCTAAGCGAGATGTCAAATACTAATTGTCATAGACGTAGCCTTAAAAATCCTTTAGTAGCTCTTTAGTAACTATTATTTATAAAAACCTTTTCACCATTTTACCCCCTTAATGGTTGAATTTTCAAAAATGCTGAAACACGTACTTTTTTCATTTTCTGACAAACAGGATACCAGTTTTCGCAGTTCTACCTGCAAAATTCCCTTAATAGCGACAAAGTTTATCAAAGCTTTTATCCACTATTTTACCCCCTTAGGAGTGGAATTTCACCCAATCCCTTCTTAATCGATGCTTACAGCAGAAGATCAACAATCTCCCCAAATTTCAAGTTTCTATCCTCAGGGGTTTGGACTTGGCAGTGATTAGTGAGATTATTGGCGGTTCAATTTCCAAAAATACTGGAAGACGTATTTTTTTTATTTGTAACCAAGAAGTCAAATACCAGTGTTCATCGATGTAGATTTCACCCCCATGGAGTTAAATTTCCAAAAACGCTGACACGCGTATTTCTTAATTTCTGACCGAGAAACAGAATAACAATTTTCGTGGGCCTAGCTTCAAAATTGCTTTAATAGCGACTTTTTTTTTTAAAAAAAACCTTTCATCCCCTATTTCACCCTCTTAGTCCACCCCGATAGCTGAGTGATCAGTGCCGCATTCTACACTGTAAATCACAAACTGCTGCTCACTAAAATATACGCTATGACCAATGATTTCGGGCTGATACAAATTATATCAACTCTTCTCAGCAACGGACTGTTCATCGTAAACCTAGGAGGGAACCTAAGCCGATGGCGTATCCAGAAAAATGGACTACCCCAAGGCAGTGTCCTCGCACCCACTCTTTTCAACATATATGTGAATGATCAAGCGGTTGCAGCAGGGACTAGGAGCTTTGCTTACGCGGATGATCTTGCAATAGCCGTGCAGGGTCGGAACTTTAACGCCATAGAAATTAGCCTTACGAATGCCCTCAACGGTCTAACGCCATACTACGAAGCCAACTGCCTACGCCCGAACGCAGCAAAAACATTATCCTGCCTATTCCATCTTCGAAACCGAGACGCCAAACATACCCTAAACATCACGTGGAACAACCAAGGGATCGCGTTTAGCAGCACTCCTTGTTATTTAGGCGTCACCCTTGATCGCACACTTACTTACAGACATCATGTAGACAAGGTCAGGGGCAAACTATCAGCAAGAAACAACCTCCTGAGTAAGCTCACCTCCACAAAATGGGGTGCCGACCCACATACTTTACGTACGTCGGCACTTGCACACTGCTACTCGGTTGTTGAATAGGCTGCCCCAGTTTGGGAAAGATCAGCGCATGCGAAACGAGTGGATCCTCTGCTGAACGATGCCTGTCGCGTAATCACGGGATGCCTAAGACCCACCCCGGTTAGCCAACTTTATTTGCTTAGTGGCATAGCTCCCCCTGTAACACCATAGCTCTAATGCTGTGATGATTTATTTAGCTTTTGTTTCATTTAATGTTACATTGCCGTGCTTCTGTAAATGTGTTTGTTTGAATGGGTAACACAAAACTGTATACTCCTTTCTTTGTTAAAACTTTGATGTCATGATTTGATTGTATGCTGTGTAGCATATCTATTTAAATGCTTTGTCCCATTTGGAGGGAACAAAACTTAATGTATATAATTGCAATTTTGTGTGAATAATTTTTTGTAGACATGTTAATATGTGCAAATGTTCTGTGTTGTTCAATGCGTTTGTTTGCTGTTATGTAAACTGCTGATCCTCACTTAGGAATCTTAGTAATTTTATGTATAAGAGGTAGTGTGGTTCCCCTTGGGAATGGAACTGAGTAGCGCGCGCAAATTGTGGTTGGCCTATGTAAAAAAGTCGGGGACGAGCCAGCAGTCGGAGACGAGCTACGAGTCCGTGCACTGCCATGTAAAAGATGCATATTCAAATGGCTCTGAGCACTATGGGACTCAACTGCTGAGGTCATTAGTCCCCTAGAACTTAGAACTAGTTAAACCTAACTAACCTAAGGACATCACAAACATCCATGCCCGAGGCGGGATTCGAACCTGCGACCGTAGCGGTCCTGCGGTTCCAGACTGCAGCGCCTTTAACCGCACGGCCACTTCGGCCGGCAAGATGCATATTGTGCTGGTTCCGAGAGAGGCTTTTCCTGCTACTTTCCAATGCCTCGGATGGATGGATAAATAGCTGGAACTATTCTGGGATTTGTATCTGTCGTCGCCACCAAGAAATGACAGAGTCCAGCAATTCAGTCTGCGAATCCACCTACCAACATGCAGTTGCCACCACGTTGCGCAATCACTGTAACGTAATACTATAATGATGTACAGTGAAGGATCAGCTTAATGGACATGTTATTGTGCTCAAACATAAGGTAATTTATATCTGAATTTATGTACCAACCTTGAATTTTCTCCTCATCATAACACCTCGCAGGTTTCTTTCCGTTTGAACTAAAGTGATTACCGAGTGTCCTTACTGAAAGTACATTAAAACCCAGTTTTCTAATTGATGCCCTTTGAACATAGTAAAGAGAAAGTTAAAGTTAATGTGGCAAGAGAGTGAGTTAAAGTTAATGATGCTTGCTGAAATAATTTTCCTAGTAAAACTGCTTATTAATGTGTTGTTGCCAACTTCAAATTAAAAGTTCTCACGACTCAGGCTTATAGAGTTTTGCTTAGTAAATGATCACATTACTACCTGTTGTATATCACAGAAAGTGAGTCAGTATCTTACATAAATGTTAATTTTATGTCTCACGGTAGTAAAAGTGGAAAACTGCATAGTAGAAAATTATACGTTCATGACTACTAAGTGTTTGTCTCTCTTGTGTGCATATTAACAGTATAAAGACCACTCAGTTTGTGTAAGCCCTGAAAGTGATAGTGTTTTTCTGTACCTGTTATAATTTTGCAAATAGTTTGTGCTGCTTTAACTGTTAGTTTCAACCATACCGTAAACATATGTATGTGCCAGAGTTAATTGCACTCGCTTGTGGTCAAGTATAGGTTGTGTTTACCCATTAGAGTTACTAATAACTATTTTCTTGAACGAGAATGTTAATCATTCTCTTGCCTAGTTAGGCTGGCGACCGTTTTTTTCTTTATCAATTAAACAGTGCAGATAGGCAATATTTTGTTTGTCACCGTTTAATTATTTACGTAATTCTGACTTTCACTTCCGATAAGCCACCCCCATTAGGAATAACACGGTCAACACAACAAAATTCCTCTCAGAGGGTAACACTGCTCTGCTGCTTTATACCATAATTGCTATAACAAAATAGTTCTGTTTTGCAATCTGCCTCTTACTTTGGGGTTATGGTATAGCAGTAGCAGAAAGGAGTGTTATACACCCAACATCAGACGAGCTATAACAAGCTAAGCAGAGCGCCTCGAGCAGCTGCGCGACCAGCGCCATCCTCTCTCCGGACAAAACCCTCCACACACACGCCTAAAATCAAGACGGAGTTTCCTCACCTCAGTTCAACCGCTCGAAACCTCAAAACAAAAGGCCAGATTGTCAAAATGGAAAGCAACACTGCCTACGGGAGACCAGACACCTCTAATCTCACCCAACGAACAATTGGCCTCTGGAAATGAACTAAAATGGCGGAGAACCCTCAACCGCCTACGAACTGGGGTGGGCAGATGCAACGTAAACATGTGTAAATGGGGATACCGAGACGGGACGGACACGTGCCAGTGCGGACAGACCCAAGCAATGGACCACCTCCTGGAATGCAGCAACATGGGGGAAGAGTGCAGGAAAGAAGATCTGGCAAACGCTACGGCAGTGGCAGATAAATGCGCTGAATTTTGGCGGGACGTTATATGATATATACAGGGTGAGTCACCTAACGTTACCGCTGGATATATTTCGTAAACCACATCAAATACTGACGAATCGATACCACAGACCGAACGTGAGGAGAGGGGCTAGTGTAATTGGTTAATACAAACCATAAAAAAATGCACGGAAGTATGTTTTTTAACACAAACCTCCGTTTTTTTAAATGGAACCTCGTTAGTATTGTTAGCACATCTGAACATATAAACAAATACGTAATCAGTGCCGTTTGTTGCATTGTAAAATGTTAATTACATCCGGAGATATTGTAACCTAAAGTTGACGCTTGAGTACCACTCCTCCGCTGTTCAATCGTGTGTATCGGAGAGCACCCAATTACGTAGGGATCCAAAGGGAACGGTGATGGACCTTAGGTACAGAAGAGACTGGAACAGCACATTACGTCCACATGCTAACACCTTTTTATTGGTCTTTTTCACTAACGCACATGTACATTACCATGAGGGGTGAGATTCACGTACACACGTGGTTTCCGTTTTCAATTACGGACTGGAATAGAGTGTGTCCCGACATGTCAGGCCAATAGATGTTCAATGTGATGGCCATCATTTGCTGCACACAATTGCAATCTCTGGCGTAATGTCGCCGCAGGCTGCCACAATACGTTGTTTCATATCCTCTGGGGTTGTAGGCACATCACGGTACACATTCTCCTTTAACGTACCCCACAGAAAGAGGTCCAGAGGTGTAAGATCAGGAGAACGGGCTGGCCAATTTATGCGTCCTCCACGTCCTATGAAACGCCCGTCGAACGTGTACCTCACCCCTCATGGTAATGTACATGTGCGTCAGTGAAAAAGACCAATAAAAAGGTGTTAGCATGTGGACGTAATGTGCTGTTCCAGTCTCTTCTGTACCTAAGGTCCATCACCGTTCCCTTTGGATCCCTACGTAATTCGGTGCTCTCCGATACACACGATCGAACAGCGGAGGAGTGGTACTCAAGGGTCAACTTTAGGTTACAATATCTCCGGATGTAATCAACATTTTACAATGCAACAAACGGCACTGATTACGTATTTGTTTATATGTTCAGATGTGCTAACAATACTAACGAGGTTCCAGTTAAAAAAACGGAGGTTTGTGTTAAAAAACATACTTCCGTGCATTTTTTTATGGTTTGTATTAACCAATTACACTAGCCCATCTCCTCACGTTCGGTCTGTGGTATCGATTCGTCAGTATTTGCTGTGCTTTACGAAATATATCCAGCGGTAACGTTAGGTGACTCACCCTGTATACTACGTCTTTATATTGTAATGTGACTCCCCATTTTGGGTTTGTTTTACTTATACATATGTGTATTGTATTTGTGTGTATATGTAATATGTGGGTTGTCTATGGCTTGGACACGATTAAACAAATAAACTGCCGCAGTCGGTCAGGCCAAGGGGTCAGGGTTCGATTCCCGGCTGGGTCGGAGATTTACTCCCCTCAGGGACTGGGTGTTGTGTTGTCCTTATTATCATTTCATCATCATCATCATCATCATCATCATCATCATCATCATCATCATCATCATCATCATCAGTGGAAGGCAACGGGAAACTACCACTGGAATCGCTTCCCTAGACGCTCATGCGGTGGACATCTCTGTCGAGGTTTCCTCCATGACAAGACCTGCCGTAAGGCAGAGCACAAAGTTTTTCGACCTCTTAGGGTTGTAATTTCGAAGAATCGCTTCTTAAACGACGCCTGCAGTACGATTTCTCCAAATTTCATGTTTCTATCCTTCGCGGGTAAGGCTGGGGGATGGTGAGTCAGTCACGACACACATATAGAGATTAGTTATTTAGGCAGCGGGCTGTAATTGTACAAGTAGCCACTAGGCATGGCCTCCCTGGTGCTGCGGAGAATGCCATTAAAGAGCGATAAATTTAACCGAAGGATGTGCTACAAGGTACTGGTATTGCCCGCCAGCTAGTGGCGGAGCCTCTGTCTCCGGACGAGAGGCGGAGAGCTCTGAGGCGGCAGGTAGGCGTGGATCCAGCAGCCGCCCCCAGCGACTGTGGAACAAGTGTTCCGGCCCCGGCGGACACACACGGGCTGGGACCAGAGGAGGCGGCGGTCAGGAAGGAAGGAAGACCGGCTGGCCGGCCGGCCCGGGGCGGAAGCTCGCGTCGTTACGCCCGGTCACTTCCGGCGAGCGCGCGGCTGACTCAGCGGGGGCGGCGGGGGCGGACGGCTGTCTCCCTGCCCTGCCGGGGGCGGGCCGGGAGTCTGCGACGTCCGTCACAAGGAGCGCCCTGTACGTAGACCAGCGAACTGGAGAGTCGCGTCCTGTCGTTACGTAAAAAAGACTTTAGGACAATATAACCTGTTCTATAAATGGACAAGGCGAAAACTGTCGTCTGCTCTAAAAAAATCACATGATGAGTTTTAAGTAATTTTGTTTTGGAAAAAAGGCTCGTTACTTGTACGTTACTTTCAGCACAAATCGTGTACGTTATTATGATGATGCATACGAGGTGTGGCTAGGAAAAAACCGGACTAGTACTGGTGAAACAATAAAACGAATGCAATAAGGCTGAAAGTCGCGTGGCCTGTCACGTGACTCTCGCTCCGCCTACTGCTCGAGTTTCATCTGCCTCCTGCACTCAGTCTGCCCGTGGCGTCTGTTGTAAGTAGTTGACGTTTTGTCTGTGCGTCGGAAAATGTTGAGTGTACAGAAAGAACAGCGTGTTAACATCAAATTTTGTTTCAAACTAGGAAAATCTGCAAGTGAAACGTTTGTAATGTTACAAAAAGTGTACGGCGATGATTGTTTATCACGAACACAAGTGTTTGAGTGGTTTAAACGATTTAAAGATGGCCGCGAAGACACCAGTGATGACACTCGCAGTGGCAGACCATTGTCAGCAAAAACTGATGCAAACATTGAAAAAATCGGTAAACTTGTTCGACACTTTCCTTGTCAACTCCTGTTAACTCAGACACTGCTCTGATTGTTAAACGGCGATCTTGTCGAACAAGTTTACAGATTTTTTCAATGTTTGCATCAGTTTTTGCTGACAATGGTCTGCCAGTGCGAGTGTCATCACTGGTGTCTTCGCGGCCATCTTTAAGTCGTTTAAACCACTCAAACACTTGTGTTCGCGATAAACAATCATCGCCGTACACTTGTTGTCACATTACAAACGTTTCACTTGCAGATTTTCCTAGTTTGAAACAAAATTTGATGTTAACACGCTGTTCTTTCTGTACACTCAACATTTTCCGACGCACAGACAAAACGTCAACTACTTAAAACAGACGCCACGGGCAGACTGAGTGCAGGAGGCAGATAAAACTCGAGCAGTAGGCGGAGCGAGAGTCACGTGACAGGCCACGCGACTTTCAGCCTCATTGCATTCGTTTTATTATTTCACCAGTACTAGTCCGGTTTTTTTGTAGCCACAACTCGTACGTTCGTACGTTTTCGTTTTTCATGTTGATATACTGGTTTGCTATGGGTGTCTTCATCGAATGTCATTTCTGTTTTGTAGTACACCGTTCCTACTTGGATTTACACATTGTAATTTTTTCACTTGCAGGTAGCGACCGGAACTGTAGACGCTAGGAAATGGAGTGCCAAGTGGTGAAATCGGAACATTTCCGACATATTACTCTGCCTGAGTCCAATAGAGGCGGCCAGGAACACTTGCGCCGTGGATGGGGATAACGCCATTGGGCAGTTCAAGGCACGAAAATGACTTCTCTCCTTTTAACGAGCATCGTTTTGACATTGGAGACTCGCGACGTTCAGGAAGGACTTCGGGGTTGGACGAAGATCGTTTAAACGCGTTAATCCACAGTGATACAAGCCATGTAAGACGTCGTGTTCTCCTGACCTTCATTGCTTACATTTTTCGCCTTCACAATCATATTCCGCACATCAAGACGCTTCATTCGAACCCAAACTCGATAAGATTAAGTCAATGTTGTATGAATTCATGTAAACGATATGCAATTAACTAATAAATCGCAAGTGCGGACCGTGATTGAAATACTCGAGGCTGGGGTACACACATTCATTCCAGACACGACGGTCACGGGAGCTTTTAGTTCGAGAGAGGCAACCGCACGCCAGGAGGCCGGTCCCAACCCATCTACGTCGGTCGGTGGTCGCCCGTGGAGCGGACAGCGTTCGCCTGAGGGAAAGAAGGAACGACCCCGTGTTCGGCTTAAAAGCAAATTCCGCTACTTTGTGTGGGAGCGGCCAGCCTCCGCATTCTTTACACATAGCACACAGTTTCACATATTTTCACAAGGAGACAGCAAACGCCAAACGCCGATACTACAGATTTCCCGATTGGTCGCCTTAAACGAAACGTCGTTCTCCCGTTTTAGAAGAGCAATGGTGATTGCCAGACGATATTTCTGACACCTTGAGCTGAAGGAGTAATTGAAGAGACCAGAAGATATACCTCTTCACGTCTGGCATGGAGAGGCGCCGTTCCGTTGTCACTCTTGGAGCGAGAACACGTAACGAGAGCGTCTCCGCTCGTAGGTGTACTCAGAGAGTGAGGAACAAGTCTCTCCTCAGTACTTCGCCGGCCGAAGTGGCCGTGCGGTTAAAGGCGCTGCAGTCTGGAACCGCAAGACCGCTACGGTCGCAGGTTCGAATCCTGCCTCGGGCATGGATGTTTGTGATGTCCTTAGGTTAGTTAGGTTTAACTAGTTCTAAGTTCTAGGGGACTAATGACCTCAGCAGTTGAGTCCCATAGTGCTCAGAGCCATTTGAAGCCAGCCAAGTACTTCACTGGGAGAGCACCTCTGTCGAGAGCGAATCGAAGTGCTACTCTATATTGAGTCCTTGCGATTAAGCATTGTTCACTGTGTTGGCCGACACACTTATTGTGCGGTGTGAACGGACAGAGTTATAGTTAAACGCCTGCGAGCGAATTTTTGAGTGGCATTGCAGTGGACTGGTTATCTGACCGGTGTACCATGCAAATAGTCTATAGGGGCGAATAGGAGTCCTCGACTTCATCAAGGCGTAGGGAGAGAGTGATTGGCGAAGATCAATCCAGATAGGACGAGAGTTGTCTTATTTGTCAGCAGTGAGCGGCACAGAAAGCAGTCATCGCAGCTTACGGTATTGTGCGCTACAGCTATTGCGAGCCCCATATTTCCTCCACAACAGTATACTTCTCTGCTTTTTCACACGCGAAAGCCTCGACCATACCTAGCAACATTCAAACGGATAATTATTCAAGTTGAGTAGGCATGGCTCTCAGCCATTCTGCCAAGTCAATAACAATCTTTGTATAGAAATATCATTAGCGAATCCTATCCTAGAGAGGTAACTTCACATTCCGAAAAGAACCAGGATATAACTTGTTCAATTCATAACTAAAAGTGCCATTGTGATTTCTCAGAATTTTAGCAAAATAAATAATAATTTTCGTTAGTTTCATGTTTTTCTTACACTAACCAGCACTACTCTAGTACCCAAGTATCCCACAAGTTACATAACAAATTTTGTGGGTTTTTGTGTGATTTCCTTACAGCGGACGACTCCAGAAGATATTTATTGCTGAAAGTTTTTCAGGCATTTTTCTTTAGAACATTAGGAGCATCTGTCTGACTTCTGTAGTAGTGTGGGGGTGGAAACTGCATCTTGCAGGAGCCACAGAGTAAAGGGTACATTTCAGATTGATCCGTTGCGCAGAATAACAGAATCTCAGATCAACCCCACGCTCACACTCAGTCTACTCAAGAACTGGCAAATGTGATTAACTGTTATCATTTGACTATCGTGCGGCATTTGCATGCAACGGGGTACGTTCAAAAATCGGGTGTAAGGGTACCGCATGCTCTGAGCTTCTCTCACAAAAATCAGCAGGTGGCCATATGAGCCATCTCTGCTTGCTCGTCAACAATAGGCTGCTAAACAACATCGACCGTGCTCATCTTATACAGGGTGTTACAAAAAGGTGCGGCCAAACTTTCAGGAAAAATTCCTCACACACAAATAAGGAAAAGATGTTATGAGGATATGTGTCCGGAAACGCTTAATTCCCATGTCAGAGTTCATTTCAGTTTCGTCAGTATGTACTGTACTTCCTCGATTCACCGCCAGTTGGCCCAACTGAAGGAAGCTAATGTTGACTTCGGTGCTTGTGTTGACATGCGACTCATTGCTCTACAGTACTAGCATCAAGCACATCAGTACGTAGCATCAACAGGTTAGTGTTCATCACGAACGTGGTTTTGCAGTCAGTGCAATGTTTACAAATGCGGAGTTGGCAGATGCCCATTTGATGTATGGATTAGCACGGGGCAATAGCCGTGGCGCGGTACGTTTGTATCCAGACAGATTTCCAGAACGAAGGTGTCCCGACAGGAAGACGTTCGAAGCAATTGATCGGCGTCTTAGGGAGCACGGAACATTCCAGCCTATAACTCGCGACTGGGGAAGACCTAGAACGACGAGGACACCTGCAATGGACGAGCAATTATTCGTGCAGTTGGCGATAACCCTAATGTCAGCGTCAGAGAAGTTGCTGCTGTACAAGGTAACGTTGACCACGTCACTGTATGGAGAGTGCTACGGGAGAACCAGTTGTTTCCGTACCATGTACAGCGTGTGCAGGCACTATCAGCAGCTGATTGGCCTCCACGGGTACACTTATGCGAATAGTTCATCGAACCTCATTTCAGTGCAAATGTTCTCTTTACGGATGAGGCTTCATTCCAACGTGATGAAATTGTAAATTTTCACAATCAACATGTGTGGGCTGACGAGCATCGGCACGCAATTGTGCAATCACGTCATCAACACAGATTTTCTGTGAACGTTTGGGCAGGCATTGTCGGTGATGTCTCGATTGGGCCCCACGTTCTTCCACCTACGCTCAATGGAGCACGTTATCATGATTTCATACGGGATACTCTACCTGTGCTGCTAGAACATGTGCCTTTACAAGTACGACACAACATGTGGTTCATGCACCATGGAGCTCCTGCACATTTCAGTCGAAGTGTTCGTACACTTCTCAACAACAGATTCGGTGACCGATGGATTGGTAGAGGCGGACCAATTCCATGGCCTCCACGCTCTCCTGACCTCAACCCTCTTGACTTTCATTTATGGGGGCATTTGAAAGCTCTTGTCTACGTAATCCCGGTACCAAATGTAGAGACTCTTCGTGCTCGTATTGTGGACGGCTGTGATACAATACGCCATTCTCCAGAGCTGCATCAGCGGATCAGGGATTCCATGCGACGGAGGGTGGATGCATGTATCCTCGCCAACGGAGGACATTTTGAACATTTGCTGTAACAAAGTGTTTGAAGTCACGCTGGTACGTTCTGTTGCTGTGTGTTTCCTTCCATGATTAATGTGATTTGAAGAGAAGTAATAAAATGAGCTCTAACATGGAAAGTAAGCATTTCCGGACACATGTCCACATAACATATTTTCTTTCTTTGTGTGTGAGGAATGTTTCCTGAATGTTTGGCCGTACCTTTTTGTAACAGGCTGTATAGTCACTGGTGACGAGACGTGGTGTCTGCGTGAACATAACGAAAAGAATGGGGTGCTTGAGCCCAAACTGAGCGGCAATTACCCGTGCAAAGACCTGCACGCATCCACAAAAGACAGCGTTATGTATCTGGTGAACAGCGAAGGTTCGGTGTACCACGATCTGCTTCCCCGAGGTGTATCCACTACTGCTGTTTATTGTCAGCAACTGAGACGTCTTGCGGACGCAATGGAAAGACAACGACTAGGAAGACTGCGTGAAGTGACGCTACTCCACTATAACTCTCGCCCGCACTCAGATAGACCCACAAAAACACTATACAAGAGGTGCGCCTGGAATTCACTGCACACACACACACCTTACTCATCTGATCTTGCACTCTCGCATTTTCTCCGCGCTCAATCGAACAACCTACAAGGAACTTCCTTCTCGAATGAAACTTCGTTCCGAAGATAGCTCGACGATTTGTTCGCCTAAAAACCACGTGACTTCTACTAAAAGTTACCCAGCGTTGGCAGACTGTTGTCAATAGCGAAGGAGAACATACACTCCTGGAAATGGAAAAAAGAACACATTGACACCGGTGTGTCAGACCCACCATACTAGCTCCTTACACTGCGAGAGGGCTGTACAAGCAATGATCACACGCACGGCACAGCGGACACACCAGGAACCGCGGTGTTGGCCGTCGAATGGCGCTAGCTGCGCAGCATTTGTGCACCGCCGCCGTCAGTGTCAGCCAGTTTGCCGTGGCATACGGAGCTCCATCGCAGTCTTTAACACTGGTAGCATGCCGCGACAGCGTGGACGTGAACCGTATGTGCAGTTGACGGACTTTGAGCGAGGGCGTATAGTGGGCATGCGGGAGGCCGGGTGGACGTACCGCCGAATTGCTCAACACGTGGGGCGTGAGGTCTCCACAGTACATCGATGTTGTCGCCAGTGGTCGGCGGAAGGTGCACGTGCCCCTCGACCTGGGACCGGACCGCAGCGACGCACGGATGCACGCCAAGACCGTAGGATCCTACGCAGTGCCGTAGGGGACCGCACCGCCACTTCCCAGCAAATTAGGGACACTGTTGCTCCTGGGGTATCGGCGAGGACCATTCGCAACCGTCTCCATGAAGCTGGGCTACGGTCCCGCACACCGTTAGGCCGTCTTCCGCTCACGCCCCAACATCGTGCAGCCCGCCTCCAGTGGTGTCGCGACAGGCGTGAATGGAGGGACGAATGGAGACGTGTCGTCTTCAGCGATGAGAGTCGCTTCTGCCGTGGTGCCAATGATGGTCGTATGCGTGTTTGGCGCCGTGCAGGTGAGCGCCACAATCAGGACTGCATACGACCGAGGCACACAGGGCCAACACCCGGCATCATGGTGTGGGGAGCGATCTCCTACACTGGCCGTACACCACTGGTGATCGTCGAGGCGACACTGAATAGTGCACGGTACATCCAAACCGTCATCGAACCCATCGTTCTACCATTCCTAGACCGGCAAGGGAACTTGCTGTTCCAACAGGACAATGCACGTCCGCATGTATCCCGTGCCACCCAACGTGCTCTAGAAGGTGTAAGTCAACTACCCTGGCCAGCAAGATCTGCGGATCTGTCCCCCATTGAGCATGTTTGGGACTGGATGAAGCGTCGTCTCACGCGGTGTGCACGTCCAGCACGAACGCTGGTCCAACTGAGGCGCCAGGTGGAAATGGCATGGCAAGCCGTTCCACAGGACTACATCCAGCATCTCTACGATCGTCTCCATGGGAGAATAGCAGCCTGCATTGCTGCGAAAGGTGGATATACACTGTACTAGTGCCGACATTGTGCATGCTCTGTTGCCTGTGTCTATGTGCCTGTGGTTCTGTCAGTGTGATCATGTGATGTATCTGACCCCAGGAATGTGTCAATAAAGTTTCCCCTTCCTGGGACAATGAATTCACGGTGTTCTTATTTCAATTTCCAGGAGTGTATTACTGACGAGTAAAGTCTCTTATGTGTATGTGTTGTGTTTATTTAATTTTCGGAAAAACGCTACGACCTTGCGCACGAACGCAATATATACTCGGCAGATCGTCGTCTGCGTAACATTCGTATTAATTTTGTCTCATCTGCTACTACATTTTCTGATAATTGTTTCAAGTAATGACTTGTTCCATGACCAAGCAGATACGCTCCTCACTTTGGTGCAACAGCACTAGACGTGTCAAATAAAATAAGTAAATGCAGCCTAATCCTTTCCATAATGGCTATGCGGAGAACTACCTGTTTCTTAGAAGTCTACTTACACTCATAAATTAACGATAATGCCGATATATTGTAAAATAACGCTCTGGTGGGCGGTTTGCAGGTTTAAATCACCTGGGGGTATGACCATGCGGTGCACTTGACCTGCGGTCGTCGCACGGTGGCGCTGGCAGCAGTCCACATACGCAGAGGCGTGTTGGTGCATGTCAGAGTACGGTGCAGCGAGTAAGTGTGCAGACATTTTCAGACGTGCTAATGGTGACTGTGTGTTCAAAATGGCTCAAAGAACACATATGGATGACGTTATGAGGGGTAGAATACTAGGGCGACTGGAGGCTGGTCAAACACAGCAGGTCGTAGCACGGGCCCTCTGCGAGCCACAAAGTGTGATCTCAAGATTATGGCAACGATTCCAGCAGACAGGAAACGTGTCCAGGCGCTACAGTACGGCACGTCCACAGAGTACAACACCACAAGGAGACTGATCTCACCATCATTCCACTGACCCCTGGTCACAGGAGAGCCCGTAAAGCCTGGTGTCAAGAACACAGTACATGGTCATTGGAACAGTGGTCCCAGGTTATGTTCACGGACGAGTGCAGGTATAGTCTGAACAGTGATTCTCACCGGGTTTTCATCTGACGTGAACCAGGAACCAATACCAACCCCTTAATATCCTTGAAAGGGACTTGTATGGAGGCCGTAGTTTGATGGTGTGGGGTGGGATTATGATTGGTGCACGTACACCCCTGCATGTCTTTGACAGAGGAACTGTAACGGGTCAGGTGTATCGGGACGTCATTTTGCACCAGTATGTCCGCCTTTTCAGGGGTACAGTGGGTCCCACCTTCCTCTTGATGGATGATAATGTACGGCCCCACCGACCTGCTATCGTGGACGAGTACCTTGAAACAGAAGATATTAGGTGAATGGAGTGGCCTGCCTGTTCTCCAGACCTAAACACCATCGAGCACATCTGGGATGCTCTCTGTCGACGTATCGCAGCACGTCTTCAAACCCCTACACGAGCTCCGAGAGGCACTGCTGCAAGAATGGGATGCTATACCCCAGCAGCTGCTCGACCACCTGATCCAGAGTATGCCAACCCGTTGTGCGGCCTGTGTACGTGTGCACGGTGATCATATCCCATACTGATGTCGGGGTATATGCGGAGGAAACAGTGGCGTTCTTTTAGCACATGTTGAGAGGTGGCATGAGCCCCCTCTCATGTTTCTATCTTACGACTCTCCTCTCTATTTGCATGCGGTGGAGGGCTGCTATTCCTTCACACGCGGACTTCCCATGCAGCGTCTCTCGTCACCCGGGTGGTCCAGTGACAGGCGGGCTCTTCTGACTTTGAAAGGGTAGGCCCACAGGCGTGGGGGGTCGAGTGAATGCTTTCCGGACGCCGGCATTGTCAGGAGACGCGCCCGTTTGGAGCCGGAAGTGGCGGCTGGGCTGGAGGTTTCGTTGCTTCGCAGAAGCTTAGCGAAAACACTTTCTGGCGGGCTACCAGCGAGGCGTGGGAATGACTTATGTACCCAGGCAGCTGTGGCGGGAAAATTCCCGCGCTTTCTGCAAAATAGGACTGTGATTGGCTTGCTCAGGGCATAGCTCCGTGACGGAGCAAAATCAGCACAGAAATTGGCGCCAAGAATCTCCATTGGTGGAATGGTAGTGCCCCGGCAATGGAGTGGAATTTCCGCCGGTTTTCGAGTTGCTGATTGGAACGTAACCACGGCCACTGTCGTGGGGGCGGGAATGTTGTGTGTTCGGCCTGTACGGGTGCTCTAGGGAGTCGGCAGTCGCCTTTCGGTCGAGGACGTCGAAGCAACCAGCCCTCGCCTGCGGTACGCCAGATCGTGTTCTGGCAGTCAAGAAGACAGTTTTGGTAATGTATGTCCGCAGCACCGGCAGATAGGGATTTTCCTAGGTGATAATCAGAGCTCAGCAGAGCGCGCCTGTTCGTCTTTTTCTAACTTTGTTCTGTCTTGAGTAGCAGCAATTACTGTTGGGTTAGCGGTGTGTCTCTCTTGAGATTTGAGTGGCAAGGAATTGGCTCCACATACCACTTCGTCTTAAACCTCACGATCTAGTTTAGGGACAACTTCAACTTAACAGTGTTTGTATGAGTCTCCAATTCGAGCCAATTTAATGTATCATAAATTAGAATTCATGTGTTTTTGTTTATTAATTTGTGTTTAGTCTTAATAAATCATATTGTTATTTTGGACAGAACTTTCATTCTGTTAATCGATAGAGCAACCGTATCATTCCTCACTATGCTAATGAAACCTTTGTTTATTTAACTTATTTATCAAACTAAATTATTGCAGGTGCCAAACTCTCTTCTACTCCACTGGCAGGGTTGATTAGAGTCAGTTCGCGTATTTTTTTATCCTCGTGCAACAGCAAAAGTCGGAGTTAGAATAGGGGGGGGGGGCTTAGAGCATGATTTACATATGTGGATTCTAGTGGAATTTAGTGATAAATACACTGCTAGCCCCGGCACCTCGCAATGTGTTTTG
Source organism: Schistocerca nitens (assembly GCF_023898315.1). Taxonomy (NCBI): domain Eukaryota; kingdom Metazoa; phylum Arthropoda; class Insecta; order Orthoptera; family Acrididae; genus Schistocerca; species Schistocerca nitens. Next base: position 145,311,450 of record NC_064625.1, read on the forward strand.
GGAAGGTTTTCTAAACTTATCACCAATACCGTGGACTTACAGATCCGTGTCGTGTGTGTTCCCTATGTGCCTATGCTATTAGCGCCAGGTTTGTGTAGTGTTACGTTATGTGGCACCACATTCTTCAATTATCCTTAATTTATGAACATGAGTGTAATTTTCGACATTCTTCTACACCAGCACCTCTCCTTTTCCAGATTTCTGCTTCAGTCCATAATTCACAGCCACATCCAACAAATCAAGGCCAGTGCTTGATACGGGCAGAGCTCTTTCAGCGACGATCCCCCCCCCCCCTCCACACGCAACCTCCCACCCCTCCCCTCTACCAGCACTAGCTGGCCTCTTACGGCGTCCTCGCCACATCCGTGTCTTTACACCCACTCCGAAGCATCCTCCACTAACCCCGCGGCCTCCACACCAGGACCCGCCGCCTGTCCGGCTCGCCAACCGCCCCCGCCTTCCGCCCCCGCGCGGGCCGTAATAGTTTGCATTCATTGCCGCGCAGACGGCCGGCAGAACGCGCCCGCCTCCCAAATCCGGCGCTGAACACCTTGCCGGCCACGCCGCCCGCGAACGGCTGAACGTCTGCGCGCTGTAATTAAATCAGCGAAACGCGGAAAAAGACGCCGGCGCTTCCCGCCGGCTGGGACTGCAGCAAAAATTAGCCTATTAAAATTCTCAATTACGGCCCCGTAATCCCGGCAGGGTCTGCTGCCACCCCTCCCGACGCTCTGGCGGGTCGCCACAGACCTCTAAACACCACCTTTTTCTTTTACCCCCTCAGCAGCGCTTTTGCCTCCCCTCCACCGCCATTCCTTTCCGGCAATTTTATTTTTCGTTTATTACTTCGCATCAAGGCGGCTTTAAGGTCCCCTCTTCCTGTCCGGAAAATCTTAATTAGATGAATTCAGCTCACCTTTATTTCTGCAAATTGTCCCAGCAGGCGACGCGGCCCTTCTATCCGCGGTTTCCAGATCTTTTCTCCATTCCGCTCCCCTCCACCCGCCCTAGCCCTTTGCAGTTCCTCCGCTTGCTCCGCGTTTTTCTTTTCTTTTTTTCGGGAAATCGTTCCTGAACGTTGTGTGGCGTAACAAGGGAAGGACCTCAACGTCTCCTGGCCCTTTCTCTAAACTAGTTTACACACATCGCTCCATACTCATTGAGCACCATATGGACACCTTCGAAATTAAAACCATTCGTATAGTATATAGAGGTTGTTTGAAATATAATCTTCTAATTTCACATGAATCTATCTTGTACATGATAATGATGATGATGAGGATGATGATGATCACCACCACCACCACCACCACCACCACCACCACCACAATACAAATTTTCGTGTTGCACATCGTTGTCTGTCCCGAAACCAAGCAATGTAAAACTGATCGCACAGTTTTCTTCGTCGTACTCCTATCCTCCCGCTACCCTTGGGTCGCTAGTCATAGGTTTGATGCAAACTTAATACACTACTGGCCATTAAAATTGCTACACCAAGAAGAAATGCAGAGGATAAAATGGGTATTCATTGGACAAATATATTATACTAGAACTGACATGTGATTACATTTTCACGCAATTTGGGTGCGTAGATCCTGAGAAATCAGTACCGAGAACAACCACCTCTGGCCGTATTAACGGCCTTGATACACCTGGGCATTGAGTCAAACAGAGATTGGATGGCGTGTAGAGGTACAGCTGCCCATGCAGCTTCAACACGATACCACAGTTCATCAAGAGTAGTGACTGGCGTATTGTGACGAGCCAGTTGCTCGGCCACCATTGACCAGACGTTTTCAATTGGTTAGAGATCTGGAGAATGTGCTGGCCACGCCAGCAGTCGAACATTTTCTGTATCCATAAAGGCCCATACAGGACCTGCAACATGCGATCGTGCATTATGCTTCTACAATGTAGGGTTTCGCAGGGATCAAATGAAGGGTACAGCCACGGGTCGTAACACAACTGAAATGTAACGTCCACTGTTCGAAGTGCCGTCAATGCGAACAAGAGGTGACAGAGACGTGTAACCAATGGCACCCCATACCATCACGCCGGATGATATGCCAGTATGGCGATGCCGAATACATGCTTCCAATGTGCGTTCACCGCGATGTCGCCAAACACGGATGCGACCATCATGATGCTGTAAGCAGAACCTGGACTCATCCGAAAAAAAGACGTTTTGCCATTGGTGCACCCAGGTTCGTCGTTGAGTACACCATCGCAGGCGCTCCTGTCTGTGATGCAGCGTCAAGGGTAACCGCAGCCACGTCCCCATCTGCTGACTCAGCGATCGAGATGTGGCTGCACGATCCGTTAAAGCCTTGCGGACAAGATGCGTGTCATCTCTAGTCATACGAGGCCGCTGGGATCCAGCACGGCGTTCCGTATTACCCTCCTGAACCCACCGATTCCATATTCTGCTAACAGTCATTGGATCTCGACCAACGCGAGCAGCAATGTCGCGATAGGATAAACCGCAATCGCGATAGGCTACAATCCGACTGTTATAAAAGTCGGAAACGTCATGGTACGCATTTCTCATCCTTACACGAGGCAGAACAACGTTTCACCAGGCAACGCCGGTCAACAGCTGTTTGTGAATGAGAAATCGGTTGGAAACTTTCCTTATGTCAGCACGTTGTAGGTGTCGCCACCGGAGCCAACCTTGCGTGAATGCTCTGAAAAGCTAATTAATTGCGTATCACAGCATCTTCTTCCTGTCGGTTAAATTTCGCGTCTGTAGCACGTCATCTTCGTGGTGTAGCAATTTTAATGGCCAGTAGTGTATATGCCAATGGCAGTATCATTCATGCGAAATATTCGGTGTTACCCTGGGTGCGTTGCTTCTTGGGCAGAAAGTTGAAGGCCGGTGTGTGTGTATCGAGCAAACGGTGTGTGATATTCGTGTGTTGAGAAGGGGGAGGGGCGGATGAAGTACTGGCGTGGTAGGGGGAGGGGGTGAGGGGGCCGGAGAGGGGCAGTGCAGGAGTATCGCGGGCAGGCAGTGGCGAGGAGTCTGAGGCCAAAGTTTGGAGGCCTTCGAGGCCCTCTTGCAGCCCAGGCGGTGTTTGGCGAAGCCCTCTGCACAGAACTGGCCGCCGCGAGTGGTGCTCTGGGCTGGAGAGGCTCGGCGAGCGACGGAATGGGAGGTGGTGGCTGCGGGGGTGGGGAGGGGGCGGGCTGAAGCCATGCGCAGCTATCCACTGTGGCCCCATCTACTGTAGGTATGTGAGCGAGGAGGGGGTGAAGTGGAGGCCTACTGTCTGTGACGTCAGCTACAGTGGCTGGGGTCTGTCTGCTGCGTCAAAGTCTACTCTGCCTTGTGTCTTTGATACACGGTGCAAAAGAAAAGAATCTTTTTAATAAGGCCAGAGGACCAAACACTCGTTCGACCTATACTTGAGTATTGCTCATCAGTGTGGGACCCGTACCAGGTCGGGTTGACAGAGGAGATGGAGAAGATCCAAAGAAGAGCGGCGCGTTTCGTCACAGGGTTATTTGGTAAGCGTGATAGCGTTACGGGGATGTTTAGCAAACTCGCCGAGAAAGACTGCAATCGCATAAAACGACGCATTTCGCTGTAGAAAAAACGTTCTTGTTTGTAGCCATAACACTACACCCGATCAGCGACAGTCACATGAAAGTTTGCCTGGTAAGCAAACGTGTTTTGGTTGTGTCAAATGGATCCTGTCTGCAAGAGAGGCGCTCTGCATCGCGGTGTAGCTTGTTGTCCAGGTTTCGAGAGGGTGCGTTTCTGGATGAGGTATCGAATATATTGATTCCCCCTACTTATACCTCCAGAGGAGATAATGAATGTAAAATTAGAGAGATTCGAGGGCGCACGCGGGCTTTCCGGCAGTCGTTCTTCCCGCGAACCATAAGCGACTGGAACTTGAAAGAGAGGAAATGACAGTGGCACTAAAGTGCCCTCCGCCACACACCGTTGGGTGGCTTGCGGAGTATAAATGTAGATGTAGACGTCGAAACCAGCAAACATTTCCCGATGACCACGTGTTGAAAATGCACTGTCGTGGATATAGGACCATGACTAGACAGAAAAATTCCGTGGAGACGATATCGAGAAAAACAAATCGAAGTTAGCTTTTTTTTTTTAGAAAAATAACGTGAAGTCGGCGATTTTTACGAGATATTGTGAAATGCGTAATTATGCAGTACAGAAATTTAAAATCTAAGAACAGCAGTTTACCAATATTCGTAATTGATAGTTTTTCAATGTTACAATTGCACTTTGACTTGAAACTCCTCAAGGATGAGGTTCGTGCATAATCTTGAAATAACGATTCGTTTCCTAGGTCTTGAACTTTGAGATGACGACAAAAACAGAAAAGAATTTAAGAAACAGCACTTAATTTGGCAAAAAATTACATCTAACGTGGGAAAAAATATTGAATTTGGTAAAAAGGGCACTGAATGTGGCAGAAAGTTACACCGAGTGTGACAACAAATAACGACTTTGGAAAAAATTGCAACTACTTTTGCTATGCAAGTGATGAATTCTTCTCGGGCTATCAGCCGAGGGGTGGCCTCGTCTTGTCGCAACGTTTCGATGAGTTTCGTACACATCACCTTGTGGCGAAGATGCCTTGTCGCAACGTTTCGATGAGTTTCGTACACATCACCTTGTGGCGAAGATGCCTTGTCGCAACGTTTCGATGAGTTTCGTACACATCATCTCGTGGCGAAGTGCCTTGTCGCAACGTTTCGATGCGTTTCGTACACATCATCTTGTGGCGAAGATGCCTTGTCGCAACGTTTCGATGAGTTTCGTACACATCTTGTGGCGAAGATGTCAGAGGATGATGGGTACGAAACTCATCGAAACGTTGCGATAAGACGACGCCACCCCTCGGCTGATAACCCGAAAAGAATCATCATTGGAATAAGCCGAGAAAGACTGAAATCGAATAAAACGTCGTATCTGGCTATAGAAAAATCGTTCCTGTTTCTAGCCACAACACTACACCCAATCAGCGACAGTCACATGAAAGTTTGCCTGGTAAGCAAACTTGTATAATGGATCCTGTCAACAACAAAACAGTTTGTCGACTTCACTATTTTTTTCGACTTATTTGGTGCCGTGCTTCTTTGCTTGTCAAACGCAAACCGTGTTCGATGTGTGTGACAGAAAGTTTGTAGCCCGATTTGACAAGATGGCAGACGCTGTTTCTGTAGATGTTCCGCGGCGCGTGTTTAGCGCGATAGAGGTTTTTTTATTACAATTTGTCTCACTGTCTGGGGAGTCTCCGCAATTGTGGAAACTACGATGAGGATAAAAACGTAAGAGCGCTGGAAATTACCACTGGTAGACTGTTCGCATCTTTCCCGCCCAAATTTCACTGTTGTGATACAATATACATTCTACTGCTTAAATATTAATAGTATTATTATAATATTGCTTCTCATCTTTAAGAGGATAAACCTGGGTTAAAAATTATACAATTTACCACCCACATGGAAGTAGGAAGAGGTTAAGAAGAAAAATAATATTCTACACACAACATGCAAGCGGGAGTGCAATGAAATTTTATGTATCGCAGCTCTCCGGCTCTTCCACGTACAATGTACACTCCTGGAAATGGAAAAAAGAACACATTGACACCGGTGTGTGAGACCCACCATACTTGCTCCGGACACTGCGAGAGGGCTGTACAAGCAATGATCACACGCACGGCACAGCGGACACACCAGGAACCGCGGTGTTGGCCGTCGAATGGCGCTAGCTGCGCAGCATTTGTGCACCGCCGCCGTCAGTGTCAGCCAGTTTGCCGTGGCATACGGAGCTCCATCGCAGTCTTTAACACTGGTAGCATGCCGCGACAGCGTGGACGTGAACCGTATGTGCAGTTGACGGACTTTGAGCGAGGGCGTATAGTGGGCATGCGGGAGGCCGGGTGGACGTACCGCCGAATTGCTCAACACGTGGGGCGTGAGGTCTCCACAGTACATCGATGTTGTCGCCAGTGGTCGGCGGAAGGTGCACGTGCCCGTCGACCTGGGACCGGACCGCAGCGACGCACGGATGCACGCCAAGACCGTAGGATCCTACGCAGTGCCGTAGGGGACCGCACCGCCACTTCCCAGCAAATTAGGGACACTGTTGCTTCTGGGGTATCGGCGAGGACCATTCGCAACCGTCTCCATGAAGCTGGGCTACGGTCCCGCACACCGTTAAGCCGTCTTCCGCTCACGCCCCAACATCGTGCAGCCCGCCTCCAGTGGTGTCGCGACAGGCGTGAATGGAGGGACGAATGGAGACGTGTCGTCTTCAGCGATGAGAGTCGCTTCTGCCTTGGTGCCAATGATGGTCGTATGCGTGTTTGGCGCCGTGCAGGTGAGCGCCACAATCAGGACTGCACACGACCGAGGCACACAGGGCCAACACCCGGCATCATGGTGTGGGGAGCGATCTCCTACACTGGCCGTACACCACTGGTGATCGTCGAGGGGACACTGAATAGTGCACGGTACATCCAAACCGTCATCGAACCCATCGTTCTACCATTCCTAGACCGGCAAGGGAACTTGCTGTTCCAACAGGACAATGCACGTCCGCATGTATCCCGTGCCACCCAACGTGCTCTAGAAGGTGTAAGTCAACTACCCTGGCCAGCAAGATCTCCGGATCTGTCCCCCATTGAGCATGTTTGGGACTGGATGAAGCGTCGTCTCACGCGGTCTGCACGTCCAGCACGAAGGCTGGTCCAACTGAGGCGCCAGGTGGAAATGGCATGGCAAGCCGTTCCACAGGACTACATCCAGCATCTCTACGATCGTCTCCATGGGAGAATAGCAGCCTGCATTGCTGCGAAAGGTGGATATACACTGTACTAGTGCCGACATTGTGCATGCTCTGTTGCCTGTGTCTATGTGCTTGTGGTTCTGTCAGTGTGATCATGTGATGTATCTGACCCCAGGAATGTGTCAATAAAGTTTCCCCTTCCTGGGACAATGAATTCACGGTGTTCTTATTTCAATTTCCAGGAGTGTATATGTTCCTGTGTTGTATTTTACTGAATGCCATTAGACGTCCTAGTGGAAAGTAAGAGATATTCGCACAACTGTCTTCTTCCCCCAACAACACTCCTAGGTAGCTGTAACAACTTCTCAAATATCTGACTGTCCATTCGGAGAAGTTTGATGTAATCATCGTGTTGTGAGCGCCATATTTCCTTCAGGATGTTTCCACGCGTGGGGCTATATTTCTCTCTGAATTTCAGTTATTTTCCGGTGTAGCGCGTTGTTTTCTTCTTTTTCCTGATACGCAGCGCCAAAGTCAATACACGAAACGAGGTGTCTGCATTGGTTGCCACTCCCATTAGCGAAACAATACGCACATCAACTGCTTTAAAAGTCGGGTTAAATTTGCCAAACTTTCAAATGGTTCAAATGGCTCTGAGCACTATGGGACTCAACATCTTAGGTCATATGTCCCCTAGAACTTAGAACTACTTAAACCTAACTAACCTAAGGACATCACACACACCCATGCCCGAGGCAGGATTCGAACCTGCGACCGTAGCAGTCGCGCGGTTCCAGACTGCACGCCTAGAACCGCGAGACCACCGCGGCCGGCTGCCAAACTTTGTTGGTACGTTTGCGCGCTTGTTTGACAAACTCGTGGACAGGGAACAGCGAATTTGACACACAAGTTTCATGTTTACCAGGGGCCTTAACAGGTCGTCTGTGGTGTAGCGTTCCGCTTGCTATGTCCCACTGTCCTTTCTGCTCAGTCCTTACCGCGATACTGGAAACAGGTGTTAATGCCGATTTTACTTCTTCACCTCAATTTATTAAACGACATCCAGTGTACACCGTGAGCTGCACTAGAAATGTTTATCTGCTGAATCCAGTTTTTGGGTTTACAACTCATCATTCGTGGCATCTGACACAGAGGAACAAACCGCTCCCTGTACATCGATTTCTGCAAGAAGGCAACTGTATATGTAGTACTAGTAACGTAAGTCTACTTACATTATGTACCTCTACAGGAATGACATGTGTGTCACTTCGTACGATAGAATAATAAATTTGTCCTATCAGATGGTATACAGGTTGTCAGCTATGTTAATACTGTCGAACATTAGGCAGTGGCAATTCTCCATTAAGTGTGACGTAACTCTCATATAGTGTAAACATGGAACTGACAGGTCAAAGAGTCTACGTTACCTGTGAGTTTCATGTTACACTATGTTTGTGGCTGTGTGATATCTTATTTTCAATTAATTTACAAAGTGTGAGGTTTCTTTTTATTGGTAGCGGAACAGCGGTTAGTGCAGGCCGGTGGCAACTACAAAGACACTTGGCGGATTTCGGATTTGCCGTTAGAGGACGCACGTAGCGTTTCGTATGGACAAGTACAGCACAAAAACGTACAGGCCGACCTCGTCTGTTGACTGACAAGAACCCGCTGACAGTTGAAGAGGGTCGTAATTTCTAATAGGCAGACATCTATCTAGACCATCACAAATTAATTCCAAACTGCATCAGGATCCATTGCAAGTACTGTGACAGTTACGCGGGAGGTGAGGAAACTTGGATTTCATGGTCGAGCTCATAAGCCACACGTCACGCCGGTAAATGCCAAACGACGCCTTGCTTGGTGTAAGGAGCGTAAACATTATACGATTCAACAGTGGAGAAACGTAGTGGGGAGTAGTGAACGACTGTACACAATGTGGCGATCCGACGGCAGGGTGTGGGTATGGCGAATTCCCGGTAAACGTCATCTGCCATCAAATGTTACACTATGTATGTCTTTAAATATGTCCGCTTGTGAGATGTCTGCTTGTGTCTGTATATGTGTGGATGGATGTGTGTGTGTGTGTGTGTGTGTGTGTGTGTGTGTGTGTGTGTGTGTGTGTGTGTGTGTGTTGCGAGTGTATGCCCGTCCTTTTTTCCCCCTAAGGTAAGTCTTTCCGCTCCCGGTATTGGAATGACTCCTTACCCTCTCCCTTAAAACCCACTTCCTTTCGTCTTTCCCTCTCCTTCCCTCTTTCCTGATGAGGCAACAGTTTGTTGCGAAAGCTTCAATTTTGTGTGTGTGTTTGTGTGTCTATAGACCTGCCAGCGCTTTCGTTCGGTAAGTCACATCATATATATATATATATATATATATATATATATGTGTGTGTGTGTGTGTGAGTGATCAACCCTTAGCCTTGATGACAGCTACCACTCTCGCAGCCATACGTTCAATCAGGTGCTGGAACGTTTCTTGGGGAATGGAAGTCCATTCTCCACGAAGTGCTGTACTGAGGAGAGGTATCAATGTTTGCCGACGAGGCCTGCCACGGCGTTCCAAAACATCCCAAAGGAGTTCAATAGGATTCAGGTCAAGACCCTGTGCAGGCCAGTCCATTACAGGGATGCTACTGTCGTGCAATTACTCCGCAACAGGCCGTGCATCATGAATAGGTGCTCGATGGTGCAATCGCCATCCGCGAATTGGTTTCAACAGTGGGAAGCAAGGTGCTTAAAACATCAACGTGGGCCTGTGCTGTGATAATGACATGCAAGTAACGAGAGGTGCAAGCCCCCACCATGAAAAACACCACCACGCCATAACACCACCGAGTTTTACTGTTGGCACTACACTTGATGGCAGATGACGTTTACCGGGAATTCGCCATACCCACACCCTGCCGTCGGATCGCCACATTGTGTACAGTCATTCACTACTCCCCACTACGTTTCTCCACTGTTGAATCGTACAATGTTTACGCTCCTTACACCAAGCGAGGCGTCGTTTGGCATTTACCGGCGTGACGTGTGGCTTATGAGCTCGACCATGAAATCCAAGTTTTCTCACCTCCCGCGTAACTGTCATAGTACCTGCAATGGATCCTGATGCAGTTTGGAATTAATTTGTGATGGTCTAGATAGATGTCTGCCTATTAGAAATTACGACCCTCTTCAACTGTCAGCGGGTTCTTGTCAGTCAACAGACGAGGTCGGCCTGTACGTTTTTGTGCTGTACGTGTCCATTCACGTTTCCACTTCACTATCACGTTGGAAACAGTGGACCTAGGAATGTATACAGTGTGGAAATCTTGTGTACAGACGTATGACACATGTGATACCCAATCAAACCATGTTCGAAGTCCGTGAGTTCCGCGGAGTGCCCCATTCTGCTGTCTCACGATGTCTAATGACTACTGAGGTCGCTGATATGGAGTACCTGACAGTAGGTGGCAGCATAATGCACCTAATATGAAAGAAGTATGTTTTGGGGGGGGTCCGGATACTTTTGAACTTTTGATCACAAACACACACACACACACACACACACACACACACACACACACACACACACACACACACACACAGTATATATATATAACAACCGCAGTTGTAACTCGGAGCTTGCTCCATACAAGGTTGACTACCTTTGAAAGTCAAACACGGAAGGAAATCTTTCAAGGAATAATCCACCGCTTGGCAATAACCAAGGAAGACTGCACTCGGATACGGTGGGCAGTCACCTGAAAGATAACTTGGATGAGTCGGAGCATCTGAAAATACCCAAAACGGACAGACGACCAAAACTCAAGACAGGACAAATAAACTACATTGCGACACACAATATAAATTCCCTCATACAACCAGGCAAACTCAAAATTCTGACGGATGAAATGGATCGCAAGGGGATTCTCATAACCGGACTTCAAGAAATGAGAAATACCGATCAGGAGCCGATAGAATCACAAGGATATAGGATTTATAAGGGAATACCAGGGAAAAGAGTCATGAAACAGTGTCCACAATTTGGAACAGGATTCGTGGTGAGCCTGAAAATAATAGAGTCCATAATAGAATTTAAAGCACAATCTCCCAGGCTCTCAACATTAACTCTACAAGCTGCAAATAAAATATACACAATAATAAATGCCCATGCCCCGACAAATGATAAAAATAATAAAAAAGAACACAGAGAAGAGGTAGAAAAAATTTGGGAGCTCTTAGATCAAACGACGAATAACATTAATAAAAATCACATCAAAATTTTAATTGGAGACTTCAATGCCCAGTTAGGAAGGGAAAAGAGATATAGAGACATAATAGGGAAATGGACAGCACAAAGAAGAACAAACAAAAATGGCATAAGACTAGTGGAATTTTGCAGAAACCATGACATGATCTCAAAGTCGACGTATTTTAAGAGAAGACCAAGTAAACTTAAAACTTGGAAACATCCAGACTGGAAAAAAGGAGAATGGCAACTGGACCATGTCTGCATGGATAAGAATTACCACAAGGAAATTTACAATGTGAAAGTACTGAGAGGGACAGATACCGGATCAGATCATTACATGATAAAAATTAAAATTAAATTAACCCCGTTAGCAAAGAAAAAATCCCACCAGAAGAAGAAGAGAACCTATGACCCTCATAAACTGATACAAAATGAGGATTATGAAGCACAAACCAGGGATATAAAAATAACAGATGATCTGGAAGAAATAATTCCCAAATTGAAACAAATAGCTGAACAAGTTGCCCCTATAAATCCAAGGAAAAAACACCAGTGGTGGAACGATGAATGTGATGAAGCAGTGTTGGATCGACACCAAGCCTGGTTAAGGCATCAAAATGAAAAAAAGAGAAAAATCATATTTGGAACTCACAAAACAAAGGAAGACAACACAAAAAATAATAAGGAGAGTTAAACGTCAGTACCAAAAAGATATACTTCTAATGATAGAAACAAATAGTGAAAAAACAAACTCAAGAGCCTATTACAAAATATTTGGCAGACAATTACAAAAATATGATCCTCCAACATTAATGTTAAAAGATAAAGATAATAACCTAGCCCATAGCAATAGTAAAAATACAGAAATTCTAGCAGAAACATTTAACAAGTTACTAAATTGTGAAGATCCCCCAGAACTTCTTCAGATAAACACAGAAACCCCAATTAAAACACCAGCAGAAAATATAAATCCACCTACAATTAATGAGGTCTACAGAGCTTTGAAAGAGCTCAAAAACTACAAAGCAAGTGGAGAAGATCAAACGTTTGCTGAACTTTGGAAATATGCAGCAGAACCAGTAAAGATAGCATTACACCAATGCATAGTAAAAATCTGGAATGAAGAGAAATTACCAGAAAATTGGACTACTGCTGTAATACATCCATTACATAAGAAAGGAGAAAAATCAAATCCAGACAACTATAGAGGAATTTCCCTTTTGGACTGCACGTATAAGATCATGTCAAGAATACTATACAACCGCTGTAAAGATCAACTAGAACTGGAACTGGGAGAATATCAAGGAGGATTTAGATCCTGGAGAAGCTGCCCAGAACAGATAATCACCTTGAAGTTAGTTATGGATGTCTACAAAAGAAGGCAAAAACAACTAGTCATAACCTTTGTAGATTTCAAAAAGGCGTATGATTGCATCCATAGATCTTCAATGATGAAAATATTAAGGAATTTTGGACTTCATCCTAAATTAATAAAAATGATACAGTTAACCTTAACAAACACCAAATCCAAAGTAAAATTTAGAGGAGAAATATCTGAACCATTTACGGTTAAAACAGGGTTGAGACAGGGAGATTGTTTATCACCATTGCTATTCAATTGTGCTCTTGAATATGTAATGAGAGAATGGTACAAGGAAAACCCTATGAATATTAAAATTGGAACTAAGAAAGATAAAATAAACCTAAATTGCTTGGGATTTGCTGATGACCTGGCATTACTAGCTAATAATATTCAGGAAGCCACGAAACAAATAACAAGCTTACAAAATATAGCACAAAAATTAGGACTCCAGATATCATTTGAAAAGACTGAAATAATGGTAACGGATCCACTTGTAATAGATCACATCACAGTGAATAATAGGGAAATTAAAATAGTGAAACAATTTAAATACCTGGGTGAAATTATAACACATAAATTGGACGAGAAACCTGCATGGCGAGCAAGAACTAATAAAATGATAAAAGCTCAAAAACTAACATGGTCTACGTACAATAAAAAATGTCTATCAATTAAAACAAAATTAAAACATTACAAGACGGTCGTTCAACCAGAGGTTACATACGGAAGTGAAACTCTTTTTAAAGTCACCCAGAAAAACAGAATTGACAAAATTTTAAAAGTAGAGAGAAGAATTGCTAGAACATGCATAAATAAGAAATATCAAAAAGCTGGGCAATGGCGGATAGTTCCAAATGAAGTGGTATACAGAGAACTGGAGCCCATCACTGATACTATACGAAAGAAAAGGATCTCTTTTTGCGGTCACATTCTGAGGACACCAGAAACCAGATTATCAAGGAAAATTATTGAGAAACTCTGGAAGTTGAAACAACAAGGAGGATGGCTTAAGGAAATAAGAGAGGATATGGAAGAACTGGAAATAACCCTGGATGATTTGCAGAACAAAACGCCAAACTTAAAGAAGTTGAGGGACACAGAAATAAGATTTAAAGCAAAAATTGACAAACGACATACAATGAAAAGGGTATTTACAGATAAGGAACGACAAAAAGCATCGGAACGAATGAAGAGATACTGGGCCACTCGGAAGGGGAAAATACCAGAGAAGAGGACCAGAAATGATTGACTGAAGTGGTCCAATGGGGCCATAAAAGCAAAAGAAAAAAAAAAAGAATATATATATATATATATATATATATATATATATATATATATATATACTCGCACCACCGAGAAATTATGCGAAAGGGACGGAAATCAGTACAGATGACTACATACAGTACGCATAAAGACAAAATATTATAGTTCCAGATAGATTTTACGATTTATGCAATAAGAATAGCTTCAACCTGGAGCAAGTCAGTAAAGCGTTGATCTGACTGTGGTATTTCGGCAAACAGTTATTCGTCCTGGGGCCGGCCGGAGTGACCGAGCGGTTCTAGGCACTTCAGTCTGGAACTGCACGACCGCTACGGTCACGGGTTCGAATTCTGCCTCGGGCATGGATGTGTGTGATGTCCTTAGATTAGTTAGGTTTAAGTAGTTCTAAGTTCTAGTGGACTGATGACCTCGGATGTTAAGTCCCATAGTGCTCAGAGCCATTTGAACCATTTTTGATTTTCTGACTGCACTTGCTTTGTTGTGTGCTTAGACGAATGAAGTTTGGGATCTGTGCCTGACACTCTTCGTACCGACAGTGTTACCTCTGAGTCAAGCGCGTGTACTCCAAGCAGTGTGTAAAGCGATCTTCCAAGCGGCTCTGCTTCAGAATGGCTGTGAGATTGGCCGCCGAAATATGGGAACTGGAATAATATCCCGGGTGCACAACCTAAATATAATTATAGGACTAGACGAAAATCCTGGAAGCAGCTCAGCTTCAGAATGGCTGTAAGACTGTCAGCCGAAATATGGGAACAGGAATAGTAATAGCCCGTATGCACGTCATAAATGATGTTGTTGTGGTCTTCAGTCCAGAGACTGGTTTGATGCAGCTCTCCATGCTGCTCTATCCTGTGCAAGCTTCTTCATCTCCGAGTACCTACTGAAACCTACATCCTTCTCAATCTGTTTAGTGTATTCATCTGTTGGTCTCCCTCTACGATTTTTACCCTCCACGCTGCCCTCCAACACTAAATTGGTGATCCCTTCATGCCTCAGAATATGCCCTACCAACCGATCCCTTCCTCTAGTCAAATTGTGCCACAAATTTCTCTTCTCCACAGTTCTGTTCGATACCTCCTCATTAGTTATGTGATCTACCCATCTAATCTTCAGCATTCTTCTGTAGCACCACATTTCGAAAGCTTCTATTCTCTTCTTGTCTAAACTATTTATCATCCACGTTTCACTTCCATACAGGGCTACACTCCATACAAATACTTTCAGAAACGACTTCGTGACACTTAAATCTATACTCGATGTTAACAAATTTCTCTTCTTCAGAAATGCTTTCCTTGCCATTGCCAGTCTACATTCTATATCCTCTCTACTTCGACCATCATTAATTATTTTGCTTCCCAAATAGCAGAACTCATTTACTGCTTTAACCGTCTCATTTCCTAATCTAATTCCTGCAGCATCACCCGATTTAATTCGACTACATTCCATTATCCTCGTTTTGCTTTTGTCGATGTTCATATTATATCCTCGTTTCAGAACCCTGTCCATTCCGTTCAGCTGGTCTTCCAAGTCCTTTGCTGTCTCTGACAGAATTACAATGTCATCGGCGAACCTCAAAGTTTTTATTTCTTCTCCATGGATTTTAATTCCTAGTCCAAATTTTTCTTTGTTGTGGTTGCACCTACGGTACGGCTATCTGTATCGCTGAGGCACGCAAGCCTCCCCACCAACGGCGAGGCCTATGGTTCAGGGGGGGGGGGGGACGTCATAAATATGATGGAATTTTAGTAAAATTATAGAGGTGGTCAGTGTTGGCCGTAATATTGATGGTTTAGTTCTGTCAATAAACCATGCATATTACGGCCAACGCTGACCTCTCTAATTTCACGTATACGGTCGTTGTGCACACAGCACTCTGTGGAGTCGCCAATCAATGGAATTATAGTGCTTAACGAAATTCGCAATCCATTAATTACACTGGACTCGCGTTCGGAAGGACGACGGTTCAACCCCGCGTCCGGCCATCCTGATTTAGGTTTTTCCGTGATTTCCCTAAATCGCTCCAGGCAAATGCTGGGATGGTTCCTTTGAAAGGGCACGGCCGACTTCCTTCCCCATCCTTCCCGAATCCTATGAGACCGATAACCTCGCTGTTTGGTCTCTTCCCCCAAACAACCAACGAACCATTAATTACAGGCACCAAAGCTACAGTAGTTTACCTGTTGTTTACCAGACATTAGTTGGGATAACCTGTGTTCTACCGCCGACAGGCCAAGCAAATTCCCTTTCTGCCAGCGACACTCGGTCGTATCTCTCCCACCCCCCCTCCCTCTTTCTTTTCGCACCTCTCCCTCATCTCTCCCTCCCCCTACACCCCCACCTCCACCGCAACCGCAGGCGGCGCCGTGAAAAGGGCGTCGATGGGCGACTTCGATTGCTCGTATAATACGTAATAACCGACACACACACACACACACACACACACACACACACACACACACACACACATACGGCAGGCGCCAGAAGGGAAAATAAAGAACAACGGAACGCTCTCTCCACACCTCTCTCGCGTGTGGGATGGGGGTGGAGGGGGAACAAAGGAACGCGCGAAGGGACCTGAAGTGCGTAGCCCAGCCTCCAATAACAGCCCGCAGACAGCGCGCGAGGAAGAAAGCACCACCCAAACACCCACACACTCGGCCACTTTGGCCGCCGCGTGCAAAGAATTCGCTCTCTCTATAGGAGCCATCGGACCTAGGTGTAATATTTTCGTTTCCTTTATATGCGGAGCCTTTTTTTTCTTTACCCTGCCCCCTTCCACCGCGACACATAAAGGCTGTTAACAATAGCAGGCTCACCGCCCGACTCTGGCGGAAACACACACGTGCAGACACACACAGTGGGGGTGGAAAGGGGCAGGCGCAGTATTTTAGGACCTGAAGCAGAGCCCTGTGGTACACAAGTTTGTATAGCTGATTAGTTAAAGATTAGCAGTTATACTCAGATAATTGAAAAACTTTTGTTGGATGTGCCTTTGTCTGGTGGTCTAAATGTAGTATGTTCAGATTACTGTACAGTGCTGAAAGACGAGAGTAGTTGTATAGACTGATCCGCATCTACTCAAACTGTAGGAGCGCCCAATGTTATTGCATATCAGAAGACGTATCAGTTTTTCTGCCTATTCTACAGTATCTAGTTCTATATCTACATACATACTCCGCAGTCCACCATACGGTGCGTGGCGGAGGGTACCTCGTACCACAACTAGCATCTTCTCTCCCTGTTCCACTCCCAAACAGAACGAGGGAAAAATGACTGCCTATATGCCTCTGTACGAGCCTTAATCTCTCTTATCTTTGTGGTCTTTCCGCGAAATGTAAGTTGGCGGTAGTAAAATTTTAAGTCAGCCTCAAATGTAGGTTCTCTAAATTTCCTCAGTAGCGATTCGCGAAAAGAACGCCACCTTTCCTCCAGGGACTCCCACCCGAGTTCCTGAAGCATTTCCGTAACACTCGCGTGATGATCAAACCCACCAGTAACAAATCTAGCAGCCCGCCTCTGAATTGCTTCTATGTCCTCCCTCAATCCGACCTGATAGGGATCCCAAACGCTCGAGCAGTACTCAAGAATAGGTCGCACCAGCGTTTTATAAGCGGTCTCCTTTACAGATGAACCACATCTTCCCAAAATTCTACCAATGAAGCGAAGACGACCATCCGCCTTCCCCACAACTGCCATTACATGCTTGTTACATTTCATATCGCTCTGCAATGTTATGCCCAAATATTTAATCGACGTGACAGTGTTGTCTTTCTGTATTTAATATTATTTACATTTTTTGTAATATCACACAGTGAGCATCATATGGTTTAAATAGTACTAAAAATTAAACTAAACTCCGCCCGAACAGACCATGAAGGCCGAACGATACCGACCGGCCGCCGTGTCATCCTTACCCCATAGGCGTCACCGGATGCAGACATGGAGGAGCATGTGGTCAGCACACCGCTCGCCCGGCCGTATGTCAGTTTACGAGACCGGAGCCGCTACTTCTCAGTCAAGTAGCTCCTCAGTTTGGCTTACAGGGGCTGAATGCACCCCGCTTGCCAACAGCGCTCGGCAGACCGGACGGTCACCCATCCAAGTGCTATCCCAGACCGACAGCGCTTAACTTCGCTGATCTGACGGGAACCGGTGTTACCACTGCGGCAAGGTCGTTGGCCGTTTAAACAGTACCCCTAATGATGATTTTATGTTAGTACATACAGGGGCGTACCAAAAATTTGAAAACACAGCAAGAAATGAGATCGTAACCTACAAACATACAGACAGCCACAAAGTTTTAAATATCTCCGCAAAAGGTTCAAATGGCTCTGAGCACCATGGGACTTAACATCTGAGGTCATCAGTCCCCTAGAACTTAGAACTACTTAAACCTAACTAACCTAAGGACATCACACACATCCATGCCTGAGGCAGGATTCGAACCTGCGACCGTAGCGGTCGCGCGGTTCCGGACTGAAGCGCCTAGAACCGCACGGCCACACCGGACGGCGGAACCTTTACACAAAATTGGAATAGAGATCAACATAAACATCATTTCCGCCCCTTTTATTCGTGGAAACCACACATAGCATGTTGTACGACCATACAGCGAGACCTTCAGAGGTGGTGGTCCAGACTGATGTACACACCAGTACCTCTAATACCCAGCAGCACAACATCTTGCATTGATGCATGCCTGTATTCGTCGTGGCATACTATCCACAAGTCCATCAAGGCACTGTTGGTCCAGATTGTTCCACTCTGCTATTACGCGTAGATCCCTCAAAGTGGTTGGTGGGTCACTTCGTCCTTTAACAGCCCTTTTCAAACTATCCCTGGAATTTTCGACAGGGTTCATGTCTGGAGAACATACTGGCCACTCTAGTCGATCGATGTCGTTATCCCGAAGAAAGTAGTTCAGAAGCTGTACACGATGGCAGCGCGAACTGTCGTCCATGAAGACAAACGCCTCGCCAATATGCTGCCGATATGGTTGCACTATCGGTCGGAGGATGGCATTCATTCACATATCGTACAGCCGTTACGGCGCCTTCCATGACCACCAGCGGCGTACGTCAGTCCCACATAATGCCACCCCAGAACAGCAGGGAATCTCCACTTTGCTGCACTCGCTGGACAGTGTAAGGCGTTCAGCCTGACTGGGTTGCCTCCAAACACGTCTCCGACGATTGTCTGGTTGAAGGCATATGTGACACTCATCGGCGAAGACAACGTGATGCCAATCCTGAGCGGTCCATTCGGCAAGTTGTTGGGCCCATCTGTGCCGCGCTGCATGGCGTCGTGGTTGCAAAGATGAACCCCGCCATGGACGTCGGGGGTGAAGAGCATCTTGCAGCCTACTGCGCACAGTTTGAGTCGCAACACGATGTCCTGTGGCTGCACGAAAAGCATTGTTCTATATGATGCTGTCAGGGTTCCTACGAGCCATAACCCTTAGATAGCGGTCATCCACTGCAGTAGTAGCCTGAGCGAGGCATGTCATCCCTGTCTCTCTGTATCTCCTCCACGTGCGAACAATATCGCTTTGGTTCACTCCGAGACGCCTGGACACTTCCCTTGTTGAGAGGCCGTCCTGGCACAAAGTAACAACGCGGACACGATCGAACCGCGGTATTGACCGTCTAGGCACGGTTGAGCGACAGACAACACGAGCCGTGTACCTCCTTCCTGGTGGAATGACTGGAACTGATCGGCTGTCGGACCCCCTCCGTCTAATAGGCGCTGCTCATGCACGGTTGTTTACATCTTTGGGCGGGTTTAGTGACTTCTCTGAACAGTCAAAGGGACTGTGTCTGTGATGCAGTATCCATAAACATGAGTCTTCGGGAGTTCTGGTCACCGGGATGATGCAAAACTTTATTTGATGTGTGTATAATACTAAAAATAGTTTTTACTAACATAATTTAGCAGAGTGTGTTATTATGAGTACTGGGATATGTGCGGCCTGTTTCAAGGTAACAGACCTAAAAATTGTTTGCAATAAACTGAGTTCAACTGTACATTGGCCCAATTGAGACACGGTACGTAGTAGTGAAGATTGAAGTTCCACGAACCGGAAATGTTACAGCTGGTTCAAAATGGTTCTGAGCACTATGGGACTTAACTTCTGAGGTCATCAGTCCCCTAGAACGTAGAACTACTTAAACCTAACTAACCTAAGGACATCACACACATCCATGCCCGAGGCAGGACTCGAACCTGCGACCGTAGCGGTAGCGCGGTAGCGCCTAGAACCGCTCGGCCACCCCGGCCGGCATTACAGCTGGGTTTTTAAGGAATTAACGTTGGAAATGCGGACAAACAATGACGGGTTCCTGCAGTATGTGAAAGGCTGATGTCTGTTTCTAGGTAACGAGGCGAACGAGAGCCCAGACAGAGACCCTGCCCTGCTTGTCCCCTGGGGCCAGCATCCTTGGGCGGCACCTGGACCCGACAAGTCACACAGACCTGCGGCTAACGAGCAATTTCCGGGTGTGCCTCCCTACTCCCTCCCTCCTTCCCTCCCTCCCACACAACCCTCGCGGCACCGTCGTCAGTCCCTCCTCTGCTCCACACGTGCACGCGTCTCCACACGCACTATCAGCGCCTGTCCCTGTTCTTCATACCACGCCAGAGAATTGCCGGCATCGTTTGAGAGTTCGCATGTCATCCACACGCCGTCGAGATTTTCCGCGTAAATATCAGTGCCGCCAACTTTGTGGCTCAAATGGCTCTGACAAGGGAACCTCCCCATCGCACCCCCCTCAGGTTTAGTTATAAGTTGGCACAGTGGATAGACCTTGAAAAACTGAACACAGATCAATCGAGAAAACAGGAAGAAGTTGTGTGGAACTACGAAAAAAATAAGCAAAATATACAAACTGAGTAGTCCATGCGTAAGATAAGCAACATCAAGGATAATGTCAGCTCAGGAGCGCCGTGGTCCCGTGGTTAGCGTGAGCAGCTATGGAATGAGGTGTCCTTGGTTCAAACCTTCCCTCGAGCGAAAAGTTTACTATCTTAATTTTCGCAAAGTTATGATCTGTCCGTTCGTTCATTGACGTCTCTGTTCACTGTAATAAGTTTAGTGTCTGTGTTTTGCGACTGCACCGCAAAACCATGTGATTAGTAGACGAAAGGACGTGCCTCTTCAACGGGAACCGAAAACATTTGATAGCAAGGTCATAGGTCAACCGGTTCCTCCACACGAAAACACGTCTGATATATTCTATACGACACTAGTGACGGCATGTGCGTCACATGATAGGAATATGTTGTCGACCCACCGAACTTGTACACTTGGCGAATGGGTAAAAAGATTCTTCCACCTTGCCCATTTAGGTTTTCTTGTGGATGTGATAATCACTCCCAAAAAGTGTTGAAAACATATGACTTTGTCACATAAACTGCAACAAATGAATGCAACAGTTCCACAGTCGCACAGTTTTCCATGTTCTCTGTCGAAACAATGTTTTTAACGTTTTCAAATTTTTCCGTGAGTAGACCGTGAAATCCTGCATATGTCCAAACAAACCTGAAAATGTCCTGGAATTTTGGAGAGCGAAGTTGATTATGTGTGAGTGCCTGAACTTTGATAATTGTCTGAAAATAAAAAATTAAACTTTTCACTCGGGGGAGGACTTGAACCACGGACCTCTCGTTCCGCAGCTGCTCACGCAATCCACGGGACCACAGCGCTCCTGAGCTCACACTAACCTGGATGTTGCTTATGTTACACATAGACTTCTCAGTTTGTATATTTTGCATATTTTTTCATTGTTCCACACAACTTCTTCCTGTTTTCTCGATTGATCTTTCAATTTTTCAAGGCCTATCCACTGTGCCAACTTATAACGAAATCTGAGGGGGGTGCGATGGGGAGGTTCCCTTGTGAGCACTATGGGACTTAACAGCTACGGTCTTCAGTCCCCTAGAACTTAGAACTACTTAAACCTAACTAACCTAAGGACATCACACAACACCCAGCCATCACGAGGCAGAGAAAATCCCTGACCCCGCCGGGAATCGAACCCGGGAACCCGGGCGTGGGAAGCGAGAACGCTACCACACGACCACGAGATGCAGGTCCTTGTGTTGGCCAGGTTTGCAGTTAAAATTGTTGGATGTGAGGTCCACCAGTAATGCTAAACACCGTTTTTTCTCAGTACCCAAACTTGTTTCGGCACCACCGTGCCATCGTCAGTGGGTTTTCGTTTTTATTTATTCTGCAAAAAAAAAAAAAAATGGGTGTGAAATTTTATGTGACTTAAGTGCTAAGATCATCAGTCCCTGAAATTACACACTACTTAACCTAAATTATCCTAAGGACAAACACACACACACACACACACACCCACGCGCGAGGGAGGAATCGAACCTCCGCCGGGACCAGCCGCACAGTCCTTGACTGCAGCGCTTCAGACCGCTCGACTAATCCCGCGAGGCTTTATTCTGCAATGTGAACATTTTTGTTAAATGATAAAAGAATCATGTGCATCTTTAGTTCAAACAACAGATCGTTTCTTTTTGTAAATACCTTTACATTTGGTGTGCATGAATGTTCTGGATCAATTGTGTGTTAATTACTAAGGTGGCTTGTCATCTGCAACCAAATTATGTTCAAAAAATGGTTCAAATGGCTCTGAGCACTATGGGACTCAACTGCTGAGGTCATCAGTCCCCTAGAACTTACAACTACTTAAACCTATCTAACCTAAGAACAGCCATGCTCGAGGCAGGATTCGAAACTGCGACCGCAGCGGTCACGCGGCTCCAGACTGTAGCGCCTAGAACCGCTCGGCCACTCCGACCGGCCCAAATGACGTTGATGAGAAAGTTTTCTGCTGTGAGTTAACCTATCTTCTAAAATGTAATTTAGTCTGTCGTGATGTTTTCGCGCCTGTATTCATTTTTACTTACGTTATGTGTGCCAAGTACTTCCATTCTCCGCATCATGCTGAGGTGTTGTGATGCACACGTAACTATAACAAGTATTTTCCACAAATAACGGACTGGGCTGGGACACACAACAAACCACAATCACGGTGTGTTTTGGTGAAGTGAAAAGCGTTTTACTACGTTATTGTTTGAACTAAAGATGCACATAATTTTATTGTAATTTAACAACAATATTATTATTGGAGAATAAATAAAAACGAAAGTCCAATGATGATGGCTCAAAATGGCTCTGAGCACTATGGGACTCAACTGCTGTGGTCATTAGTCCCCTAGAACTTAGAACTACTTAAACCTAACTAACCTAAGGACATCACACACATCCATGCCCGAGGCAGGATTCGAACCTGCGACCGTAGCAGTCGCACGGTTCCGGACTGCGCGCCTAGAACCGCGAGACCACCGCGGCCGGCAATGATGATGGCTCAGCGGTGCCGAAACATGTTTGGGTACTGAGAAAAAACGGTGTTTGGCGTAACTGGAGGATCTGCCAGGCACTGAAGTGTTAATTGCAGATTAACAATGTAGATGTAGATGTAGATAGAGATGTAGACCTTAACTGTCCATCCAATTTTCAACATCCTTCTGTAGTACCACATCTCACATGCCTCGATTCTCTTCCGTTCCGATTTTCCCACAGTCAGGTCTCACTACCGTACAATTCTGTGCTCCACAAATTAAGGCCTATATTTGATAGTAGTGGACTTCTCTTGGCCAGGAATGCCTTTTTGCCAGACCCATCTACTTTTTAAGTCCTCCTTGCTCCGTCCGTCATGAATTATTTTGCTGCCTCGATACAGAAATCCTTAACTTAATCCACTTCATGATCCCTAATTCCGATGCTAAGTTTCTGGCTGTTTTCGCTATTCTCGCCATTCCCCTATACAGGGTGAAAAGTATTTAAAGCGACAAACTCTGGGAGGGTGTAGGGGACATCAAAACAAATATTTTTCCCTAATGTCATTTTTACCTATGAGGATTATTTAAACCGGTGGAGGCTGTATTACGCTCTTCAGTTGTTGGAGGCCGTATTTAGATCGTCTGTAGTTAGGAAAAAAAATGGCTCTGAGCACTATGGGACTTAACATCTGTGGTCATCAGTCCCCTAGAACTTACAACTAATTAAGTCTAACTAACCTAAGGACATCACACACATCCATGCCCGAGGCAGGATTCGAGCCTGCGACCGTAGCGGCCACGCGGTTCCAGACTGAAGCGCCTAGAACAGCACGGCCACACCGGCCAGCTCAGTTGTTAAAGGGCGTATTACGCTCTTCAGTTGTAAGCAACTGCTGTCCACCCGTGTAGTAGTGCATTGTCTCTGTTTACTAATGGAGCGCGTGAGACAGGGTCATTTAGCAGATTACCTGTACAGGGACGCTGTCGCACGGTAAGAACGCTGCAGTTTGAGGAAGCTGTCTTGCAGCTGATCCTTCAATCATCACTCGTGCAATTGCACGTAACATGGGGACGAATCAATGTAAGAACAGTCCTTCGAGAGTTGTTACGTCCATTTCACTTACAGCGTGTCCCGAACATGGAACCAGTTGATTATCCACCCAGAGCACAGTTTTCGCAGTGGCACCTGGAACAGTGTGAAATGCATCCTACATTTCCATCGTCCGTGTTGTTTACCGATGAAGCAACGTTCGGGCGTGATGGAGTCTTCAACATGCACAATTCGCATGTTTGGAGTGGGGGTAACCCACATGCCACAGCTACTAGTGCCCATCAAGTGCGGCTCTTCGTTAATGTGTGGGTCGGTGTTGTTGGGGACTGTTTAATTGGGCCGTATCTGCTACCTAGGCCATTAAATGGCAGGCACTATTACAATTATCCCGCCAGAGCATTGCCAGAATTGCTGGAAGACGTCTCGCTCCCTACAAGACAACGCATGTGGTTCCAACATGACGGGGCGCCGGCACATTTCAGTCGTCGTGTGCGTCGATTCCTGGACCGACGGTTCCCAGAAACGTGGATTGGCAGAGATTGTCCTGTACCACGGCCTGCTCGATCCCCAGATATGTCCCCTCTGAACTTTTTTGTGTGGGGCGAGATGCGCAACCTTGTTGCATCAGAAGAGGATCTGGTTGCCCGGATAGCAGCAGCAGCAGGAACAATTCCTGCGGTTTTTGCCCGTGTGAGACAGAGCATGATCCGACGGTGTAACCTTTGTTTACGTGTCTATGGAGGCATTTTTGAAAATCTACTGTAATTGAAATTGGGTTGTGTTAATGTGTTGTCTCTTGGTTATAAAAAACTGGAAAAGTGTTTCTTGGTTTAATTAATTTGGGCCAGAGAAATCTTCCTCTACCGGTTTAAATACTCCTCATATGAAAAAATGACATTAGGGAAAAATGTTTGTTTTGATGTCCCCTACAACCTCCCAGAGTTAGTCGGCTTAAATACTTTTCACCCTGTATACTGCTTGTTTCACTCCCAAGCATTTCCTGCTGATCGAAGATACAAGCAAGCTCCTTGCATTTCACTGTGGTGCGAGAAAGCGGCGAGGTCGTCTTGGAGCAAGTAGGCTTAATAGTCACCGGCAGCCTTCAGAAGTGCTCCTGTGTGCGATAAGAGTGGGGGTGTGGGTGGGTAGCGCCAGATACTCTCGAGTCGGCACAAATTCTGAGGTAATTGCTTTGTTTGGCGGGCTGTGGGTGGGGAGAGGTAGGGTAGCACGTGGGGCGGAAATGGGCCGCTTTGGGATTGGAGGAAGGTGGCGAGGGTGCCTCGCTCCGGAATCTGTTGATACTCTTAATTAAACCGCGCCGCGCCAGATAACAAACGCTGGGAGGGGCGTACGGGAAAAAAGGCGCGCCTGCTAGCCGGTAGCCATGGCGACGGCACAGTCCTAGCTGGTGGCGAGATAAACGCCTGTCGCCGGAACACGGCCGCGATTTATGCGACCAGCTAACCAGATTACGCGCAGCTTCTTCAGCTGGTTGTCGAGTCGGCGCGCTTACAACCGCTCTTAATTACCGCGCGGATTCTTCACGGCCAGCGCCAGAGGCGTTCTGCGCTCTCACGGCCCCTACAAGGCTAGCTGCGTTCAGTGCAGGAGTGTCAGAAGGGAACGCGTTACAAGGGGAAGTCTACCTGTAAGGGGTAACAACATTCGTGGGGTGTGCTTGAGGCATAGACAGCCAGCTACGATGCCAGCTTGGTGGGGAACCATTTCCGACCGACACCAGGTAAGTGCATTCCAGAGGTGTTGCTGGAGGGGGCAGGCAGTCTCTTCCACCCGCTACCTCTCGAGAGGAGGGAGAGAGCGTAACCTTGGAACTGGACCGTGGTAGGACATCGCGAGTCCTAAAACTACAAGGACTGTCAGCGATCTATTTTTATAAATAAAACAGAAAAGGAAAGGTAATGGACTGCTAGTGGAGGGTGACACTGTCTGGAGTTGGAAGTTACGAGGCGTGTTTTTTAAGTAAGTACCGTTTTGAAATTAAAAAAAGGCCTGCTAAGATATCTCAATAATTTTATTTTTACATGAAAGCCTGTACCTTAACCTACGCACGGACGCCATTACAGTCTGATTCTTCCTTGTTTACGTTGTTTACTGTTTAAGATGCCTCCGATAATCTTGAGTCCCACCGACTGTGAAGTACGGGCTGTTTTAAGATTTCTTAGTGCTAAAGGCCTAAAAGCGATCGATATTCATGGCGATATCTGTGCAGTTTACGGAGAAAACATTATGAGTGAAGGAATGGTACGAAAGTGGGTGAGAGCATTTTAAGATGGCCGCACAAATGTGCACGATGAACAACGGAGTGGGCGTCCTTCGGTCGTTAATGAAAGTTTGGTGCAGGAAGTGGACAATAAGGTGAGGGAAAACAGAAGCTTTACGATTTCTTTCTTGCGGGATGACTTTCCTAGTGTTTCTCGTAGTGTTTTGTATGGCACTGTGACCGAGCACTTTAATTACCGAAAATTGTGCGCAGGTTGGGTACCGAAAATGTTGACGGATGTGCACAAAACCAAACGTTTAGACAGTGTATTGACTTTCCTTGAGCGGTAAAACAACGACGATGATGATTTATTGCCGACCGGAGTGGCCGAGCGGTTCTAGGCGCTACAGTCTGGAACCGCGCGAACGCTACGATTGCAGGTTCGAATCCTGCCTCGGGCATGGATGTGTGTGATGTCCTTAGGTTAGTTAGGTTTAAGTAGTTCTAAGTTCTAGGGGACTGATGACAGAAGTTAAGTCCTATAGTGCTCAGAGCCATTTGTACCGTTTTTTGATGATTTATTAAGCCAGATTGTTACGGGCGATGAAACATGGATGGCCTACGTCACACCAGAATGAAAACAACAGTCCATGGAAGTTGAGCAAGGGCACCTTTTCCTGAACTTGAAGAAACACTTGGGCGGTCAGCGTCTTCAAGACGATGACGAAGTCAAAACAGTGGTTAACAAGTCAGGAAGGTATTCGAAAACTGGTACAACGATATGACAAGTGCCTCAACATTGACGGAAATTATGTACGAAAGTAAACTAAAGGCTTTCATGTAAAAATAAAATTATTGAGATATATTAGCGCGTATTTTAATTAAATTTCAAAACAGTACTTAAAAAACACGCCTCGTAATAAGATATTATTGTTTTGCGACAAGGGAAAGAGGCATGGTTTGTAGTGGATGATTTGGCTTCACCTACTGGCCCAGTTAGAAATCTAGCAGTTGAGTGGAATGGGGGCGCCAGCCTTCCGAAAACTTTGGAACACAAATTCATTCTTGGCATCAAACGTCGAGAGAAGATAAATCCATCATAGAGAACAACTTTTGCTGGGACAGAATATTTGCCGATGCTTTGTAGTGACGTTTGGTAGAAAGAACTGGTTGGTTGGTTGGTTGGTTGGTTTTTGGGGAAGGAGACCAGACAGCGTTTTCATCGGTCTCATCGGATTAGGGAAGGATTGGGAAGGAAGTCGGCCGTGCCCTTTCAGAGGAACCATCCCGGCATTTGCCTGGAGTGATTTAGGGAAATCACGGAAAACCTAAATCAGGATGGCCGGACGCGGGATTGAACCGTCGTCCTCCCGAATGCGAGTCCAGTGTCTAACCACTGCGCCACCCCGCTCGGTATAAAGAACTCGAGCGCCTGTGAAACAGAACAACTTTCAGAGGTGGTACTGAAGGGCACAACAAGAAAAAAATGTCCAGTAAACAAGGGCTCTGAAGTGCATGCCTAAGGATCTATGAGTACTTTTTCATCTTTGCTACTGCAGGTCACATCTCTCTTACTGAAGGTTCTTGGCTTTCGTACTTTTGGAGGAGGCGGTGTCGACTGGAAACAAGAGAAAAAAGTGTGTAGCAAAAATGAGCCCTAAAATCCATACCTTAAGAGTTGTGGTACATGTTCAGTGCAAAAAAAAGTGTTACACAACATCGGAAAAGAATAAGTACCCATAGCTCTCAAGGTATCCAGTTTACCGACCGTGTTTACAGGATATTTTTGTCTTATTTCTATCGGTACTATCACCTATTAAAGTTTATCGATGGAGTTCTGCCTCGCCCTGCAGACAGACACACACACACACACACACACACACACACACACACACACACACACACACACACAAGCGGTGTTTCAAAGTCTTTTTCTGAAACCTCTACAGCTGACAGATTACATCATGGGCTTTCTTTTTGTCATCAGTCTACTGACTGGTTTGATGCGGCCCGCCACGAATTCCTTTCCTGTGCTAACCTCTTCATCTCAGAGTAGCACTTGCAACCTACGTCCTCAATTATTTGCTTGACGTATTCCAATCTCTGTCTTCCTCTACAGTTTTTGCCCTCTACAGCTCCCTCTAGCACCATGGAAGTCATTCCCTCATGTCTTAGCAGATGTCCTATCATCCTGTCCCTTCTCCTTATCAGTGTGTTCCACATATTCCTTTCCTCTCCGATTCTGCGTAGAACCACCTCATTCCTTACCTTATCAGTCCACCTAATTTTCAACATTCGTCTATAGCACCACATCTCAAATGCTTCGATTCTCTTCTGTTCCGGTTTTCCCACAGTCCATGTTTCACTACCATACAATGATGTACGTCTGGAGTACAGCCACTCCAGCCACTCCAGACGTACATCCTCAAAAATTTCTTCCTCAAATTAAGGCCGGTATTTGATATTAGTAGACTTCTCTTGGCCAGAAATGCCTTTTTTGCCATAGCGAGTCTGCTTTTGATGTCCTCCTTGCTCCGTCCGTCATTGGTTATTTTACTGCCTAGGTAGCAGAATTCCTTAACTTCATTGACTTCGTGACCATCAATCCTGATGTTAAGTTTCTCGCTGTTCTCATTTCTACTACTTCTCATTACCTTCGTCTTCCTCAGATTTACTCTCAAACCAGACTGTGTACTCATTAGACTGTTTATTCCGTTCAGCAGATCATTTAATTCTTCTTCAATTTCACTCAGGATAGCAATGTCATCAGCGAATCGTATCATTGATATCCTTTCACCTTGTATTTTAATTCCACTCCTGAACCTTTCTTTTATTTCCATCATTGCTTCCTCGATGTACAGACTGAAGAGTAGGGGCGAAAGGCTACAGCCTTGTCTTACACCCTTCTTCTGTTAGACAGAAAATATTCACAGATGTTTCTCAGGGACGATAGGTGTCTTTCTACAAAATTCGCTCATGACGAAGTTTCAACCGAATTAGCAAGGGTACACTAACCAGGTGTGCTCCATTTGCCTACTACTTACGGCACTAAATTGATAGCGAGATTTTAAACAAGAACACCTTAGCAATGAGTGTTTCTAAGCGGAGATGTGAATTTTAAAGGCGAATTATTACGAATTGGAAGATTGTCTTATCCACATGACCCCACACCGTCTGTATGAACTACTTGTCCTTCACCTGATATTCTGAAGATGAGTGTATTCGAAACATGCCAATACAGCGGCTGCCTAAAACAATTATTACTTATTTATCTAACGTCCAGCCCGTCCTATTAGCCGTGCGATCTTCCCGAGCGGGGAGGTATGCGTGTCGCTGGCACGAATCCATCTGGCGCATTGCTGTCGAGGTCCGGTGTGCCGACCAGCCTGTGGATGGTTCTTAAGGCGGTTTTCCATCTGCCTCGACGAATGCAGGCTGATTCCCCTTATTCCGCTTCAGTTACACTGTGTCGGCAATTGCTGTGCAAACACTGTCTCCATGTACGCGTACACCATCGTCTGGAATAAGACGTTCCCGGCACGGTGAGGGGGGGAAGGTGGGGGGAAGGGGGGGAAGGTGGGGGGAAGGGGGGGAAGGGGGGGAAGGGGGGAGGGGGAAGGGGGGAGGGGGGAAGGGGGGATGTGGAGGGGGTGGGGAGGGGGTAGTGGGATGGGGAGGGGTGAGTGGGATGGGGAGGGTGTGGAGGAGGGGATGGGGAGGGGGTAGTGGGAGGGGGAGGGGGTAGTGGGAGGGGGAGGGGGTAGTGGGAGGGGGAGGGGGTAGTGGGAGGGGGAGGGGTGTGTGGGAGGGGGAAGAGGTGGGTGAGGAGTAGGGGGTGGGGGGATGAGGAGTAGGGGGATGAGGAGTAGGGGGTGGGGGGTGAGGAGTAGGGGGTGGGGGGTGAGGAGTAGGGGGTGGGGGGTGAGGAGTAGGGGGTGGGGGGTGAGGAGTAGGGGGTGGGGGGTGAGGAGTAGGGGGTGGGGGTGAGGAGTAGGGGGTGGGGGGTGAGGTGTAGGGGGTAGGGAGAGGGAGGGCGGTCTACTGGGGGGGCTGAACCTCACAATAACCTTGGGTTCGGTGTGGGGCGCCGGGGTTTGAGTGGACTGCTGTAGCCTGTTGTGGGGTTGTCTACCACTGAGGGCTATGGCGGGCATGAAGCCTCTCCGTCGTTTCTGGGTTCCCAGTTTAATACATACATACATACATACATACATACATATCTAGCATCCAAAGCAGCATTGTTCAGCGTTTGGATTTTACTTTATACCTCACAAACGTTGTTCCACATGATGATCTATTGTGACTCTTTGAAACACAATATATTACTCTTTAACAACATAGTATTTATTGCATGTTTTGCCAGCACAGATATTTAGTTACAGGAGTGTCAAGTGAGGCGAGAAAAAGAAGCAGATACGGCTGGAAACGGGGCCGGGTACGGTTGGAAACGGGGGCGTACCGATAGCACCATCAAGTTTGGTTAAGGCGTTGTAGTGTATTCAGTGCCAAACAAGTGATTTATGCCGATATCATTCGAGACGGAGCACAAGCTAGAATTGGTACCTGTGTCTTTCTTAGAGGAACCACCGTATCATTTCTCTCGAGCGGTTTCAGGGAAGCAGAGGAACTCCAAATCTGGATGGCTGGACAGAGATTTGAACTGTCGTCTTCCAGAATGCGAATATAGCTTCACACCACTGCTCCACTTTGCACAGTCCAGTAGAAATTGGAAACCATCGTGTGCAGGGAATGCTGTGCCGTATTTGAATAAACGAGAGCAGCATTTGGCTTGAGCTATTTAGGAGAACCACGATAAACTTTAGTCAAAAAAGCGTGACAGGGATTTGAAGGCCGGGTCATCGATCCCACAGGTCCAACGTCCCACCCCCTGCTCTTTCTCTTCCACTGGCAGAGTAAGGGATCTAACCAAATTAAAAAAAAAAATTAAAAAAAATTATTTTCACTACTTACGGTTAAATATTGTACATGGTGGGAGGTTATAAATACGTTTATTTAGTTATAACAATGAAATACTGCATGAAGCTGGACTGCGATAGTGTTGTATCTTTGATTCATGAATTGTTATAAAGAAAATCTTATTTTGTATGAAACGCTAATGAGATAAAGCATTGTAATATTTTATAATTTATGTTAATAAATGTCTTACATAAAATAGGTCAACTCCCAGCCAGCGTTCTCCATTGTTGCGGCTTGTAGGATTTGAATACGATCACTGAAAACGCCTGATCGTGCCACCTATCAGAAAAACCAGCTAACTTCTTTAACGTAATGTTGAAAACTGCAGTCTGGTTTTTCAGACATGGAATATGGTTAAGGGCGTAGGACGTTGAACGGGCCAAGTTGAAGTAGGTGAGGTATCACAGGACATTTTAATTTCCACTGTCCATACTGTTACAAATGAATTCATAAAACTTTACCAGCGTGGCCAGGAAGGTTTCAGGATTTACACTCATAGCAGTGGAAGTCCAAATACATAACAAAACGAACTTTTTTTACGTGTGAAATTCCATCGTATTTGGACTTACTATTGGCTGCATTTGATGTTGTAAGTACACTTTTCTTCATAAGTAAGAGAGATTCAAATGGCTCTGAGCACTATGGGACTTAACTGCTGAGGTCATAAGTCCCCTAGAACTTAGAACTACTTAAACCTAACTAACCTAAGGACAACACACACATCCATGCCCGAGGCAGGATTCGAACCTGCGTCCGTAGCGGTCGCGCGGTTCCAGACTGTAGCGCCAGAACCGCTCGGCCACCAGCGGCCGGCTAAGATAGATTCTTCGATAAACATTCCACAGCATACAAACCATACTTACAGGTGTATGAAATTGTAGAATTTTCCAAAACTACTAAAAACTGGTAAAAATTGAGATAATTAACTATAAAATTTGACTTTTCTCTAAACATGAGGTTTAAAATGTAACAGCTGATTCATTTTTCCAAAAATTAAATAAATACTGGAGTTTCATATATCTGTAAGTATAGTTTCCATGCTGTGCAAAATTCTTCGAAGAATCTCTCTTACTTACGAAGAAAAGTGTACGTATAGCAACAAATGCAGTCAACTGTAACTGAAAAATGATGAAATTTCACATGTACAAAAATTTATTTCGTTATGTTTTTGAACTTCCAGTGCTATGAGTATGAATCCTGAGTCCTTCCCGGTCATGCTGACGAAATTTTATCAACTTATTTTTCAAAGTATAGACAGTGGAAATTAAAATGTCCTGTGGTGCCTCTCCTGCTCCTATCCCCCTTAACTGTCGTTCAAGCAGACTCAGAACTCTCCCACAAAAACCTCGTCTTTAACATACGTCACTTACCTCGCAATTTTTTGAAATTGAGTTGTAGCTAGGTCTGCATAAATAACAGACGTGACTTTGAATAATACTTCGCTTTCAGGTTGTAAAAAAATGGTTCAAATGTCTCTGAGTACTACGGGACGTAACAGCTTAGGTCATCAGTCCCCTAGAACTTGGTACTACTTAAACCTAAGGACACCACACACATCTATGCCCGAGGCAGGATTAGAACCTGCGACCGTAGCGGTCGCGCGGTTCCAGACTGCAGCTCTTACAAGGGAACCTCCCCATCGCAACCCCCTCATATTTAGTTATAAGTTGGCACAGGGATAGGCCATGAAAAACTGAACACAGATCAATCGAGAAAACAGGAAGAAGTTGTGTGGAACTATGAAAAAAATAAGCAAAATATACAAACTGAGTAGTCCGTGTGCAAGATAAGCCACATCAAGGTACGTGTACACTGAGGAGCACCGTGGTCCCATGGTTACCGTGAGCAGCTGCGGTACGGAAGGTCCCTGGTTCAATCCTCCATCGAGTGAAAAGTTTTAATTTTTTATTTTCAGATAATTGTCAAAGTTCATGCTCTCAGACATGATCAACTTCGCTCTCCAAAATTCCAGGACATGTTTAGATTTGCTTGGACACATGCAGGATTTGACGGTCTACACACGGAAAAACTTGAAAACGTTAAAAACGTATGTTTTGACAGAGCACAGGGAAAACTGTGCGACTGTGAAACTTGCATTCATTTGTTGCAGTTTATGTGACAAACTCTTATGTCTTCATCACTTTTTTGGGAGTGATTATCACATCCACAAGAAAACCTAAATCGGGCAAGGTAGAAGAAACTTTTTACCCATTCGCCAAGTGTGCAAGTTAGGTGGGTCGACAACATATTCCTGTAATGTGAAGCACATGCCGTCACCAGTGTCGTATAGAATATTTCAGACGTGTTTTCCAGTGGAGGAATCGGTTGACCTATGAATTTGCGATCAAATGTTTTCGGTTCCTATTGGAGAGGCACGTCCTTTCGTCTACTAATCGCACGGTTTTGCGGTGCGGTCGCAAAACACAGACACTAAACTTATTACAGTGAACAGAGACGTCAATGAATGAACGGTCAGATCGTAACTTTGCGAAAATAAAGTAAGTAAAATTTTTATTCGAAGGAGGACTCGAACCAAGGACCTCTCGTTCCGCAGTTAATCACTCTAACCACGGGCCCGCGGCGCTCTTCAGCTTACATAGTCCTTGATGTTGCATATCTTACACTTGGACTACTCAGTTTGTATATTTTGCTTATTTTTTCATAGTTCCACACAACTTCTTCCTGTTTTCTCGATTGATCTGCGTTCAGTTTTTCAAGGCCTATCCACTGTGTCAATTTATAACTAAATCCGAGGGGGGTGCGATGGGGAGGTTCCCTTGTTAGAACCGTTCGGCCACACCGGCCGGCTTTCGGATTATATTTTCAACATACACCTACATTATTTGATCAATGAACAGCAGCATAAGAATGCGATGCGAAAGCTAATGAAAGAGTCCACATTGTTTCTTCACTTATGCAACATTTGTAAAAAAAAAATACTCGTCATGTTATGACGTAATTTGCATAATGTCTCTACAATTTAGTTTCCCCTTGCTCTTACACAACATTAGTCATTGAGCCTTGAACATTTAGCTATTATTATTTATACGTAAGAAACCGTAAAAAGTACGTAAAATCTCAAAATTACAAGAGGCGCCACAGGGAGAAGGTTAGAGTATCAGCAAGGCCTCAGCTAAAGTATAACATTATACGTCGTATCCCGGTGGCTGCACTGCTGGTTATACGATATTCTTCCCTTTTTTAATCTTTTTTTTTACTGGGATAGATTAATTTTGGACGCCATCAGGCCGAAAATATTTTATTTCCATTACCGATTAGCGAAAATTTTTTCCTCACGCTGAACTGACCGCAAAGCGATATAAAATTAAAAAACGTATAGTCGCAACTGATTGGAGGGAGTTGGGGAAGGGGAAGGAGGGGGGGAGGGGGGGGGAAATATTCGACGTGGCAATCCGTGTGTGTGTGTGTGTGTGTGTGTGTGTGTGTGTGTACGTACACACAGTAGCTACGGGGGTTAATAAGGGCACGTATGTATTTCCGCATAAAAGAGATCACCGCCAAATTATATCTGCTGACACGGGCGCCCATCAAAAAGAGCCACAGAGAGGCGCGCGCCAGACGTAATTCCGTCAAAGGCATTAGCCGCCGACTGTGAGGACGTTATTAATGAAAAAAATATCCGGGGCGGGGCGCACCTAAAGGGAGAATCCAGCAGCCGAGGGAGGGTGGGAGGGAGGGCTCGCCGGCCAGGACGGACCTGTAATTAGCAATTTGCAGACGCGGGCCTTCCTTTGCTGCGTATCGACAGGCCGTCTGGTGGTAACACGTGGGGCGCACGTGAGAGGGACAGCTTTTTGCCGGGCCGGTGTCGCGTGAAGCGGCCGCGACAAAGGATATGGGGGCGGCGAGACGTCAACCGTCCACCAGCCACCGCCAGCGACCGCCGCTATTTGCATAAATAATCATCGGCCAATGGAAATTAGGTCTTCGGAGCGTGGGCGAGGGTGCTATGCGCCGGAGAGGAAATGGCGGGCGGTCGCATCAATCACCTGACCGCCCGCGGCTTTCAAGCAGGGCGCAGCCCGCATCGAGTACCGGCTCTGCTCAAGGGGACTCGTTATAAGACTTTTTTTCTGACCTGTGTTTCAAAACTTACACGATCCTGGTTAAATCACACTTCCCAGCAGAGAATCCTCCTGAAGGCTGTCACCTGTGACGAAAATCATTATTATTCCTACCAATTCCGATTTTTATTGATGATCATCAGGCAGAAGATATTTTTCCTTACGCCATCTGTGTGGAAAACGCCAGGGCCGGCTAAGAATTCCGGTCCCTGGCACGAATACCAGGCTAGGACTGTTGATATTTTAAAAACTATCGGGAATCCGATACATCGATATTTAAAATTACATCGTTAACGGCCATCTACATCTGCATCCATACTCCGCAAGCCACCTGACGGTGTGTGGCGGAGGGTACTCTACCTCTATCGGTTTTCCCTTCTATTCCAGTCTCGTATTGTTCATGGAAAGAAAGATTGTCGGTATGCCTCTGTGTTGGCTCTTATCTCTATAATTTTATCCTCATGGTCTCTTCGCGAGATATAAGTAGGAGGGAGCAATATACTGCTTGACTCCTCGCTGAAGGTATGCTCTCGGAACTTCAACAAAAGCCCGTACCGAGCTACTGAGCGTCTCTCCTGCAGAGTCTTCCACTGGAGTTTATCATCTCCGTAACGCTTTCGCTATTACTAAATGATCCTGTAGCGAAGCGCGCTGCTTTCCGTTGGATCTTCTCTATCTCTTCCGTCAACCCTATCTGGTACGGATCCCACACTGGTGAGTAATATTCAAGCAGTGGGCGAACAAGTGTACTGTAACCTATTTCCTTTGTTTTCGGATCGCATATTTCCTTAGGATTCTTCCAATGAATCTCAGTCTGGTATCTGCTTTACCGACGATCAACTGTATATGATCATTCCATTTTAAATCGCTCCTAATGCCTACTCCCATCGACATATCAACAGAAAAAAAAAACATCTACCTACGGGTCAATAAAAATATCGACTGCACATTGTAAATGTACTGCCGGTTTTAGAACTGTATATTTAAGTATTGATGGGATCACCAATTTAGTACTCCAGGGAAGAGTGGAGGGTAAAAATTGTAGAAGGAGACTAAGAGATGAATACGCTAAGTAGATACAGAAGAATGTAGGTTGCAGTAGTTACTCGAAGAGGCTTGCACACGATAGAGTCTCTGGACTGAAGAAAACAGCAACATTACATTTAAGTATTGATTTAGTATTAGATATTCTGTACATCAACAAGCTAGGAGTCTGCTTGCCCCCTTAGAGCAAGAATGTAGAGGAAAATGAGGCGCGTTCGTACTTCGCGATTACCACTTTGTTAAGGGGAGGTTTACTATCTTTGGCCCGAAAAAGCATTTTCTTTGAGAATTTTTTTCTAGGTATGTCTTACAGATATCAATGTCAAATTTGGTCAAAATATTTATTGATAATTCCTCTACAAACTGGAATTATTTCGACCAGAAATATCGAAGAGCAAAGGCGGAAGTTCCGTCAAAACGAAAAAAATTTCGATGTAGACCTCCACGCGTAGTACGTCACAGGTCAGCCGGCTCGTCTGAAATCAAAATTGAGTTGACGTTAGCGAAGTATATAAGATTCTGTAGGAGTTGTACTTCGCGTAAGTTATTTGGACCGTAGAAAAGAAAATGGCGGCCATTTGAAAAAAATAGAGTATTTTTCATCGATTTTTCTACTTCGTCGGCCACGTAAAAATATTTATAATTGATGGATCGAAATAAAAGTGGTAAAACTCCTAGACAAGTTAGTTTCGTTGGAAACAAAGAGACATGTCAATCGGTTCAGTAGATTTGAAGTTACCATATCGCGCGATGAAAAAACGTAATTTCGAGAAAAACGTGTTTGATGTTTTGACTACATGTAAATGCAATATTATGCAACGTACGTTCAATCTGCTATTCCGGGTCAATAAACTAGTCCTTCCTCTTCCTCATAGAGGGCGTTCTGCTCGATCTGGACCATCCTGCGCTGCTCCAGAGCCGCTCGAACGGCCGGTGACAAGCGGTTTTCGGCCGCTTGAATCCGGTGGTTGTCCGAATGCTTGGCGAACTGCGCCGAATAGAGTCCCACGGTGACGTCGACCGTTGTCATGGTCTTTAGAATTGCTGAATACCCTTGGTTGAAGCTGTTCACTGCCAGGAAAGTCGCAATCTCGACAGTCTTCGCACCAGAATGAAAATGCTTGGAGGCTTATTTTGTGTGTTTCCTCCAAAGAACCGGTACAATAACTCGTCCTCCGAAAGAAAAAAAAAAAAAAAACTCGTGCGTGGAAGAGGCCGATTTCAGGTACGTGCATTTTTTGTTCAACCGCGAATAACGAACATTTCCGTTCCGTATTCGGAAAAACCGTTTCAGGGGTGGATTCTAAACACTTTTATGGATCCAAAAATGCAATTTAAAAAAATCGATTTTTTGAACCAAAAGATAGTAAAACTCACCTTAACATGGGTAATCGCACGTAAGTGGCACAATATGAGTTGTCCAATGGTTCCGTCGTTCGGTTTCGTCACATACCGGATTTTTCCGATACACTTCATGTTTACTTCCCTGTTTTTCATTTCTGCCAACGCCAGCGACGTAGCTGTTGGAGTGTCAAAACGGCGTACTGAAGCTAAATGTTGCAGTTTCTGTTGGTAGCGGCGAACGCCGATTGCGTCAGGATTTCCCCTCACACGTCTCCGTCCCCCGCTGATAGCATTTAGATTTTTGTTCATAATTTTAAGCAGATGTCTTGAAAGAATGCCGATATGAAGAAATAGCACTCTAGCTGCGTTAAAATTGTTGCTGGTGTGCTATTTCGGCATATCTTATTATTCCATTCCCACCGTCATCCCACAGTGCAATCGGACTTCTTTTGTGTCAACTATACTTACTTCACACAGTAAGAGAGAGGAAGGGGGTGGGGCAGGGGGGACGAGAGACTGATGGAGAGGGGGAGAGGGGGAGGTGGAGAGGGGGAGAAAGAGGGAGGAGGGGAGGAGAAGAGGAGAGAGGGAGAGGGGCAGGGGGAGAGAGGGGGAGGGGGAGGGGAAGAGGTGGACGGGGGAGGGGGATGGGAGAGATGGGGAGGAGGAGGAGGAGGAGGAGGAGGAGGAGGAGGAGGAGGAGGAGGAGGAGAGAGGGTGGGGGTGAGGAGGGAGAGGGGGCAGAGAGGGGGCAGAGAGGGTGGGAGAGAGGGTGGGGAAAGGGTGGGGAGAGGGTGGGGAGAGGGTGGGAGAGAGGGTGGGAGAGAGGGTGGGAGAGAGGGTGGGAGAGAGGGTGGGGAGAGGGTGGGGAGAGGGTGGGGAGAGGGTGGGGAGAGGGTGGGGAGAGGGTGGGGAGAGGGTGGGGAGAGGGTGGGGAGAGGGTGGGGAGAGGGTGGGGAGAGGGTGGGGAGAGGGTGGGGAGAGGGTGGGGAGAGGGTGGGGAGAGGGTGGGGAGAGGGTGGGGAGAGGGTGGGGAGAGGGTGGGGAGAGGGTGGGGAGAGGGTGGGGAGAGGGTGGGGAGAGGGTGGGGAGAGGGTGGGGAGAGGGTGGGGAGAGGGTGGGGAGAGGGTGGGGAGAGGGTGGGGAGAGGGTGGGGAGAGGGTGGGGAGAGGGTGGGGAGAGGGTGGGGAGAGGTGGGGAGAGGTGGGGAGAGGTGGGGAGAGGTGGGGAGAGGTGGGGAGAGGTGGGCAGAGGGGCAGAGGGGGAGAGGGGGGAGAGGGGGGAGAGGGGGGAGAGGGGGGAGAGGGGGAGAGGGGGGAGAGGGGGGAGAGGGGGGAGAGGGGGGAGAGGGGGGAGAGGGGGGAGAGGGGGGAGAGGGGGAGAGGGGGAGAGGGGGAGAGGGGGAGAGGGGGAGAGGGGGAGAGGGGGAGAGGGGGAGAGGGGGAGAGGGGGAGAGGGGGAGAGGGGGAGAGGGGGAGAGGGGGAGAGGGGGAGAGGGGGAGAGGGGGAGAGGGGAGGGGGAGAGGGGAGGGGGAGAGGGGAGGGGGAGAGGGGAGGGGGAGAGGGGAGGGGGAGAGGGGAGGGGGAGAGGGGAGGAGGGGGAGGGAGACTGGAGGTCATGAAATATCAAAACGTAGTAACTCTCCTTCACACAGTGAAAGAAAAATCTACTACAATTTCGAAAGTTCAATTCAAAATATTTTCCAATAATTCCGAAAAAAAATAATATAAAATAAAAATATCGGAATCGGATATTACCATTTCGGTATCGACACATCAATGTACCTGTGAAGTAACTGCCGCCTATAGTTATTGATAGCTCTTCGTATGAGTGTCGTTTCGTGGATATTTTATCAACAGCCCTACTCTCAGCCTGGCCACATACCTCCCCGTCATCAAGGAATGCTGAACGTGACAAAGGTGAAACTGAGAAGGCGCTGCATTAAAATGGCAATCCAATAGCTTTGCATATGGTTTCTTGGTTTCATATTTCAAATATTTTTTTGTAACAGAGATCGAAAATAAATTCTATGTACCATTTAATTATTTTTGATTTGCTGCAGACATAACTTTTTACGTGGCACAAAGTGTCGGCGTACGGACAAGCTCGGCCAATTACGCAGGTTTTAGCACTGAGGTTGCCACGTAATGGTGTCTTACGCAGTTTCATAATCGATAAAAGGTCTTTGACACAGATTATGTTGATCAAAATATTGTAAAACTTGTTCTGTCTCATTTTGGATAAAATATGTAGGCGTCCTGGAGAATTATAACGTAAAATGATTTGCCGCTAAAACAAGAATTACGTCGCAGATCAATCAGTTACATCTGCACAGGCACTGGGGAGGTTTCAACTGAAACGGCAAATGCTCCCCAAACCACATGTAATATTGACGGTCTCTTCAAAACGTTTATAAATCAGCAGAAATCGACCAGCTGCAATATGGCGAACAACAAACACATCTCTAGGTTCGAGTCCTCCCTCGGGCATAGATGTGTGTGTTTGTCCTTAGGGTAATTTAGGTTAAGTAGTGTGTAAGCTTAGTGACTGATGACCTTACCAGTTAAGTCGCATAAGATTTCACACACATTTGAACATTTTTATCAAGCCACTTCACAGATCCTTAGACGAACCATCAAGTCGAAACTCAGAGGCATGTCGTCCTATGGCGTTATCGTCCTGCATGATACAGCCCGCCCACACACGGCCACTGCGGTGAAGACGACACTGCAGCAGTTTCGGTGGGAAACGCTGGAACATCCACCGTACAGTCCCGACCTTTCACGGTGTGACTTTCATGTTTCCAGAATGAGCTTCGCAGGAGAGCTTCTGTGAAGTTTGGAAGGTAGGAGACGAGATTCTGGCAGACGTGAGGCTGTGAGGACGGGGCGTGAGACGTGCTTGGGTAGCTCAGATGGTAGAGCACTTGCCCGCGAAAGGCAAAGGTCCCGAGTTGGAATCTCGGTCCGTCACAGTTTTAATCTGCCAGAAAGTTTGACTTTTGTGTGTTTGGACCTCCAAGACAAGCTACTCGCGGATATCGATTCGCAACGGACGACGAAGTGTGTGAATGGGTCGAGGCCTGGATCCGACAGCAGCCTACTGAGCTTATTCAAAGATGGAATCGGCCAGCTAGTGTCGCAGTGGGATAAATGGTCCAGCAGTTTGGGCGACTATTTTTATCTGTGTGAAACTACATTTTTGAGTTAATAAAATCGTTACCGGGTTTCATTTATAGAGAACAACAGGGGTCCTATCACACTTTCCTGGGGCACTCCTGACTGAGCCGTGGCAAAAAATTGCTGTTTTGAAGAGCGCGCCGCAGCGCGTAGTGTGAAGCACTCGCCCTCCGTTTCTGGCGGTGGCGCCGCTGTGGCAATCGCAGCTTTGGTGTCTCCCTCTGGTGGGAAAGGGGAAAGGTTGCCTGTTCACGTGCATTTAAGGGGCGCTATGAGCTCGCCAGTGTGTCAGTCTGGGTCAGTCTCTCGTCCCCGGCTTGCTAGTCTGTCTGTCGTCCGCATTTGTTAGGCAGTTAGTGTCTGTCTGTCGTTCGGACCAACCTGTAAAGCCGGCAAAATGAGAGTCTTTCCACTCCACCAGTAAGAGAACTCAGCGAGTGGTTGGGGGGGTTGTTTGGGGAAGGAGACCAGACAGCGAGATCATCGGTCTCATCGGATTAGGGAAGGGTGGGGAAAGAAGTCGGCCGTGCCCTTTCAAAGGAACCATCCCGGCATTTGCCTGGAGCGTCAGCGAGTGGTCACCCGGTCGGGGCTTAGTTCCTGCATCTGAGTCTCCGCGTTAGGCCGCCAGTCTGCTCGAGTTTGCTCAGGCAATGGTCATTGGCGGTTGGATCGATCGGTTGGTCGGTCGCGCACTGAGACACGAGATGCCTTGTCCGTCTTGAACGTCGGCGCATGTGAGGTCGCCACGTGAGTCCAGTGGGCCGCGGCGTACAGCGAGGGGTAGTGACTTCGCGGTCGACACGAGAGCAACAGGAGTCAACCCACGACATCGGTCTGGCCGGTGCGAGCTGCGACGCCGTGAGACGGGAGATCGGCGCGCCTTCCTGCGTCCGTTGAAGCGGCTGGCATCGGGCGGTTCGGGGGAGCGATTTGGGGGTGCTGCGCCAGGTGTTCTCGAGAAATCGCAGTTTATTAGAAGTTAAGTGATTGGTGATATGTTGTTTGATTTGTTAAATTCTACTTGTTTTCTTGGTGAGGTCACCAGCCGATTTGGTTTGGGGTCGTCCCACCATTCTCTTCTCCGTTTGCCCACCCGCGGGAAGGTGGTTGTTTATAAATTGGGTGGTCCGTTTTTTCCTTGTGGAGTAGGGGCGCGTTATAGCAACCTGCGGTTCCGGTTGTTCGCTAATCTCCCGAACAATCTACCGTACGTTAGTAGCTGCGTCTTTGTCGGATTTGGTGTGTTAACGAATTTATTGCTTGGAGTGTAACGGCCTAATACCTGAAATATGTTTGGATCTTTGGAAACTCATATTATTGCCTATGACCTTGAGAGGCGGTATCTGTGTGCTGTAGAGCATCTTAACTATTGTTTGGCCAACCTTGTAGAATTTTATATAAGATTGCATTTCATGGGCTTTTTTTTTTAAACGATCATTTTAGTATATAAAGTTACCACCCTTTCACCGTAAGACTTTTCTTAGAAGTTAAAATCAAGTTGCGCCTTCGGTGGCAAGGTTAATATTTTAATTGTTAGTGTTTTGTACGATTTCCATCCCTCCTACGTGGGGTGCATAGTTTGTGTGCTTGTGTAAATTGTGAAAACTCTTAGTTTAAATTTATCTGGTGTGTTGCAGATTTGCACCAGTGTAGTCTTTCAGAGGCTGTTGTGAGCAGTCGTAACTACGGCCGTGTCAAAAGCGAGCGGCAAGGTTCTCTGCCCGAAAGCACATACAGTCAAAACTTGTTTCTTTCTGCCGCTGAATAAATTGTAACTTTGAAATTTGGAGGGTGCTTCCTGATTATAATTTTAAATCTGTTTCTTTTAAAAAAAATGCTTTTAGGCACTATTAAAGTGAATAAAATTCCAGTTTGTTAAAAGGAATTTGGTTATGATTTCATCAGTTACTCCCTGGCAGCTACTTCCATGCTTACATGATGATGATGATGTCCCATACTTCTTTACAGAGCATAGGGAAGCGACGCGGGAGACCCGCGCCGCCTTACTAGGCAAGGTCCTAATGGAGGTGGTTTGCCGTTGCCTTCCTCCGACCGTAATGGGGATGAGTGATGATGATGAAGACGACACAACAACACCCAGTCATCTCGAGGCAGGAAAAATGCCTGACCCCGCCGGGAATCGAACCCGGGGCCCCATGCTCGGGAAGCGAGAACGCTACCGCCAGACCACGAGCTGTGGACCATGCTTACATAGCGTGATTAAATGTGTTAATGTTCTTGATGAATCGCTAGTAAATAAAATAAATTCTTAAGAGTATTCTAGAAAATTGTAGTGGTTAATAAAAAAGAAAAATAAGAGAGACGAAACGAGGTTGAAAATGTGGAAGAAATCGTGAATAAAAAGGGGGTTTTAAAATCGTAAACGACCGTGAAAAAAAGGAAAAGGATGAAAAGCAAATCGGACTTCGTATTACAGAAAAGCTATTGTTGGGGTGGTCCTTGTGGCGTTTTTGAGCAAAAGTTAAACCAATTTCCACTACAAAAAGTATTGAAAAAGAACAGAGAATAACAAAATGTAACTGACAGGGGTAAGTGGCGTAGATAAAGAGTTCATCCTTTACCAGGTTAACTTGTCTTCTTCCGTGCGGCGTCCAGGTCTTCGAAAATCTCCTTCATTTCTGCGTGAAAAGTCTGCTCCGAAATCTTGCAATCGTCCAGGAATCACTAATTTATACCAATTAAAATCACCTTGATACTGTATGCAATTAAATTTCCTTTGCTACTTCAATCCTCCGAATTTCTTAACAACTTCCACAATATGTCTACACATTAAAATCAGATCAAGACTAGCTAATAAGTTTTTTTTAACGTCTTCATCATATCAAGTCTGCCTTAAGCTTCGGCTATCAAGAGACAATCAAGAAACGGATAGAAAACAAAAAAAGAGTTACAATTTTAGTATTTTCTCTGCCGTCGAGCGCTCATACTATTGCGACAGTATAATTTTTATCTGAGGGAACGAGTGTAGCGCGGCGAAATTCAAA
This sequence comes from Schistocerca nitens, assembly GCF_023898315.1. Taxonomy (NCBI): domain Eukaryota; kingdom Metazoa; phylum Arthropoda; class Insecta; order Orthoptera; family Acrididae; genus Schistocerca; species Schistocerca nitens. The sequence continues at coordinate 145,355,366 of NC_064625.1, forward strand.
GTCCCGCTACAAAATAAATCACGGTTCACTGACGATACCCTTGGTTCATGATCGACCACGCGAGAAGTTCAGCAGAGCGTACTTGACGATGTGACAGCGATCAAGTGATCCAATGTGAGACAGCCCTGCTGGGGTCAGGAAAGCGGCGAGCTTTGTCGCGCTGGACGAGATGCGAACCTCTGCCACGGTGGTGGTGGTGGTGGTGGTGGTGCGTCCGGCCCGGTCCTCCGGGTTCCGACCTCTGCGGCGGCGGGCGCCGTCGAGGTCAGTGTCTGCGGCGCGCGGCTGCCACGCCTTCCTTGCCGGTCCGCGGGGAGGCGTGGCCGCTGCCCGGCAGGGATGAGATCAATTAGAGCGGCGGCGCTTTGATGTCGGGCTCTCCACCTTGTGGCCGCCTGCGGCCGCGCCCTTGTTGTTGGTAATTAGTTTGAGAAAGCTGCCCAGTGGCCGGCGCCGGTGCGTGGGCGGGGGGCGGCGGGGGCGGCGCGTGAGCCGAACAACTAATTACTGCCCCGGTTCTTCGCAGCGCGCGGGCGCTCACACACACCCACACACACAGAGGCACAGACAGGGAGCGGGTCTGGAATTTTTCACCTGTTGCCTGCAGCCGTGCGGGCAGACGCACTACTACTGCTGTGGCCCGCCTCTCTACAGCTGGATCTAATTCCCGCCAGTGGGCAAGTTGGGAGCCGCACCCTGCGTGGCCGGCCGTATGAAATTTGCGGTCCGCCGGCCTGAGTGGTGAGTGGTGTGCGGTGGGTGGGTGCTTCCGACACACCGATTCGTACTCGGGGAGTCTCCGTGCTCCTGACATTCTCTCTCTCTCTCTGGCACGGACGCTGGACGTGTGTGAGAGCGCCTGGTCTGTTCTCCCCACCTCTATGTAAAGCTGCGCCATTGTCTCGTCTGTCAGATGCAGTATCCGATACGAAGGGCATGCCATAAGCAGGTTACTCTACCAATTCTACATGTACTGAACCTCTATACACAGAATGTAATGGAGTGCTGTTGACAGAAGACGTCAGGTTGATTCCGTATTTCTGGATTTCGAGAAAGTTCCTCGCAAGTTGATGTTTTTAAAAATATCAGAAATCAGATACATTTATATTTAAAAGAATTATTTTGTTTCTTTATTTATTTCATTAACAGTACAGAGTAACCCAATGCATTGAAAAGTAAGGTGGGTCGGATGCCTGCAAATGTAACAGCAAAGACTTCTCATTGTTACAATTTTTTTTCTAAAAAATATAAAGAACATAATACATAAATTTTTCTCTAGGATTACAGCTAATTGAATGCTTAACAATTGTTAAAATGTCCGCCCCGGGAGCTGAGTGCTCAGCGTGACAGAATGTCAATCCTAAGGGCCCGGGTTCGATTCCCAGCTGGTCGGAGATTTTCTCCTCTCAGGAACTGGGTGTTGTGTTGTCCTAATCATCATTTCATCCCCATCGACACGCAAAGTCGCCGAAGTGGCGTCAAATCGGAAGACTTGCACCCGGCGAACGGTCAACCCGACGGGAGGCCCTAGCCACACAACATTATTATATAGTTGTTAAAAGGGTTCTATATAATTTGTTTCTGCCTAGTTGATGAGAATATACTTTATATAACCCAAATGTAAAAGAAAAATAAAATTTGACACAATGAGTGTGGTGAAAATAAGTTGCAATACCTGTATGTAGAGCGAAGTGATATACTATATTTGAATGTGTAATATAGCCTAAGTACAGGTTGGTTGATAATGGCCTATTTATACCTATTTCAGGTGAGAAGGTCTAGTTAGCTATTCTCATCTGAAATAATTTGTGCTTATGCATGTTTACTGTGTCTGCATGTTTACTGTGTCTGTGTGTATTTGTATATTACTGGGAGTGTTGCAAGTCGCGATACTGCAAGATATTAAGCAGCTTTTTGTTTGTCTTATTGTTGGTAGTCGTGGTATATTCTATGTGATACCTTAGATACATGCACCTGCTATTACACAGATTAAATACTGGTTGAGCATTTCATACACGGAATACATGCATTTTAGCTTTATGTAAAAGAATATCATTATAGGCTCCCGATATTTCGGAAGGAAGTATCGATATATGGACGGAAAAAATTTCGACGTACCTGCCTACGAAAATATCGGCTGCACATGATAAATATATTTGAAATGGCTCCGAGCACTATGGTACTTAACACCTGAGGCCATCATTCCCCCAGAACTTAGAACTACTTAAAACTAACTAACCTAAGCACATCACACACATCCATGCCCGAGGCAGGATTCGAATCTAAAGCAGCCTGGTTCCGGACTGAAGCGCCTAGAAGCGCTCGGCCACAGCGGGCGGCGATAAATATACCGCCGGTCTTAGATCTGTATATTTAAGTATTGATTTATTGTTAGATGTTCTGTACATCAAGAAGCTAGCAGCTTGTCTGTTCCCGTTGGAACGAGCATTGAAAGGGAAACAATGCCCCTTCACGTTTGGCGACAACTACTTTGCTAACAATGATAACAATGTGAGTGTCCGCGGCTCGTGGTCTTGCGGTAGCGTTCTCGCTTCCCGCGCACGGAGTCCCGGGTTCGATTCCCGGCGGGATTTCCTCTGCCTCGAGATGACTGGGTGTTGTGTGTCTTTCATCATCATTTCATCCTCATTCACTCGCAAGTCGCCATAGTGGCGTTAAAGAACTTGTGGAGCAGCGACTGAACCGCCCCCCGAGGGGTCTGCCCGCCACCAATGCCATACGCTCATTATTATTATTTTCGATTATTCCCATTTAAGAGAGCGTTTGAACTTGAATTCCTTTATGATGATTGTTTATGTTTTTTCTGAGCCCAAATTTTCTTCATGTGTTCAGTGTGTTGTTTCTTTCGCTCCGCTGTCCATTTGCATCCTGGTCTCTTCTGTGTTGTGGTGTCAAATTTATGTTTTTTGATGATGTTCCTGAATTCAGTTCTATTTTCTGCATCGTTTACTGTTATGTGTGCTTGTCTGACGTCCTCTTCAACTTCTTTTATCCATTTTGTTTTTCCCCTGCCTGAGTTGATGACTTTAAGAATTCGCTTTGAAATTCTGTTTTCATTCATCCTGTGGATATGTCCGTAGAACTGCATTCTTCTTTTCCTTATTGTATCCGTGATCTTGTCTGTGTATTTATATAATTCTGATATTGGTCTCTTCTTCCAGATTCCTTGCTCTTGTATCGGGCCAAAAATTTTCCTGAGAATTTTCCTTTCTTGTTTCTCTATTTCTTTGATTTTAGTTTGCCCACCTATTTGCGTTGTTTCAGATGCATACAGTGCCTCCGGTAGTACGAGAGTGTTGTAGTGCCTCAATTTTGCGTTAATGGATATGGACTTTTTGTTATAATAGTTCCACGTGAGTTTATATGCTTTCTGTAGTTTTTTTATTCTTTCCTGATTGGCCTTTAGGTTGATCCCTGATGGCTGGATGGTTTCTCCCAGGAACTTAAAATGTGGTACTTGTACGATTTTCCCATGGGTTGTCACAATAGGCAATTTGTCTTGTGGCACTCTTTCTATGTACTGGGTTTTCTCATATGAGATTTCCAGGCCAGTTCTTTGTGCAATTTCGTGTAACTTCTCTATGGCGTTAGTGGCTTCTTTTCTATTGTTTGTGAGGATTGCAAGGTCATCTGCAAAAGCTAAACACTTCACATTGAATCTATTATCTTTTCTAATGCCAATTTGGATTCCTTTGACTTCTTTTTCCCATGTCCTGACGATTTTTTCAAGAATTATATTAAAGAGTAATGGTGAAAGTCCGTCACCCTGTCGCACTCCAGTTTGGATTACAAATGGTTCCGAGATACCCCCCATAAATTTAACCTTGGAGAATGTGTCAGTTAATGTTTCCTGAATTATTGCTCTTGACTTTTTGTCAATGCTGAATTCTTCCAGCGTCTTGCAGAGCACTACTCTGTCTATTGAGTCGTAGGCCTTTTTAAAATCTACAAAAGTAACCACTGTGTTTCGGGTGTTTCTCATTTGGAGAATCATTTTCAGATTCCAGATCTGCTCTATGCATGATCGTCCCTTGCGAAAACCAGCCTGGTATTCTCCTATTTGTGGGTCAGCTTGTTCTTCTATTTTACAGATGACTGTATTATTATTATTATTATTATTTCTTTACTTTCTCAGACGTTAAGTCTGGTTGAGAATGGAAAGTGACGCGGACCTTGATCAAGCGTCACTTCCTATTAACTGTACGGTATGTGTTATATTGCATTTAGGAACTTTCGGGTAATTGAACATGTATCAATAATTACGGATTTCTGTAGTTGTATATATATGTTTGGATGTAGCTGTATTGCATTGATGTACTGGTGGATATTGTGTGGTATGACTCCTGTAGTTGATAGTATAATTGGTATGATGTCAACTTTATCCTGATGCCACATGTCTTTGACTTCCTCAGCCAGTTGGATGTATTTTTCAATTTTTTCTCCTGTTTTCTTTTGTATATTTGTTGTATTTGGTATGGATATTTCGATTAGTTGTGTTAATTTCTTCTTTTTATTGGTGAGTATGATGTCAGGTTTGTTATGTGGTGTTGTTTTATCTGTTATAATGGTTCTGTTCCAGTATAATTTGTATTCATCATTCTCCAGTACATTTTGTGGTGCATACTTGTATGTAGGAACTTGTTGTTTTAAAAGTTTATGTTGTAAGGCAAGCTGTTGATGTATTATTTTTGCGACATTGTCATGTCTTCTGGGGTATTCTGTATTTGCTAGTATTGTACATCCGCTTGTGATGTGATCTACTGTTTCTATTTGTTGTTTACAAAGTCTGCATTTATCTGTTGTGGTATTGGGATCTTTAATAATATGCTTGCTGTAATACCTGGTGTTTATTGTTTGATCCTGTATTGCAATCATGAATCCTTCTGTCTCACTGTATATATTGCCTTTTCTTAGCCATGTGTTGGATGCGTCTTGATCGATGTGTGGCTGTGTTAGATGATACGGGTGCTTGCCATGAAGTGTTTTCTTTTTCCAATTTACTTTCTTCGTATCTGTTGATGTTATGTGGTCTAAAGGGTTGTAGAGGTGGTTATGAAATTGTAGTGGTGTAGCCGATGTATTTATATGAGTGATTGCTTTGTGTATTTTGCTAGTTTCTGCTCGTTCTATAAAGAATTTTCTTAAATTGTCTACCTGTCCATAATGTAGATTTTTTATATCGATAAATCCCCTTCCTCCTTCCTTTCTGCTTAATGTGAATCTTTCTGTTGCTGAATGTATGTGATGTATTCTATATTTGTGGCATTGTGATCGTGTAAGTGTATTGAGTGCTTCTAGGTCTGTGTTACTCCATTTCACTACTCCAAATGAGTAGGTCAATATTGGTATGGCATAAGTATTTATAGCTTTTGTCTTGTTTCTTGCTGTCAATTCTGTTTTCAGTATTTTTGTTAGTCTTTGTCTATATTTTTCTTTTAGTTCTTCTTTAATATTTGTATTATCTATTCCTATTTTTTGTCTGTATCCTAGATATTTATAGGCATCCGTTTTTTCCATCGCTTCTATGCAGTCGCTGTGGTTATCCAATATGTAATCTTCTTGTTTAGTGTGTTTTCCCTTGACTATGCTATTTTTCTTACATTTGTCTGTTCCAAAAGCCATACTTATATCATTGCTGAATACTTCTGTTATCTTTAGTAATTGGTTGAGTTGTTGATTTGTTGCTGCCAGTAGTTTTAGATCATCCATGTATAGCAAATGTGTGATTTTGTGTGGGTATGTTCCAGTAATATTGTATCCATAATTTGTATTATTTAGCATGTTGGATAGTGGGTTCAGAGCAAGGCAGAACCAGAAAGGACTTAATGAGTCTCCTTGGTATATTCCACGCTTAATCTGTATTGGCTGTGATGTGATATTATTTGAATTTGTTTGGATATTAAGTGTGGTTTTCCAATTTTTCATTACTATGTTTAGGAACTGTATCAATTTAGGATCTACTTTGTATATTTCCAATATTTGTAGTAACCATGAGTGGGGTACACTATCAAAAGCTTTTTGGTAATCAATGTATGCGTAGTGTAGCGACCTTTGTTTAGTTTTAGCTTGATATGTCACCTCTGCATCTATTATCAGTTGCTCTTTACATCCTCGTGCTCCTTTGCAACAGCCTTTTTGCTCTTCATTTATAATTTTGTTCTGTGTTGTATGTGTAATTAATTTCTGTTTAATGATTGAAGTTAATATTTTGTATATTGTTGGTAGGCATGTTATGGGGCGATATTTAGCTGGGTTCGCTGTGTCTGCTTGATCTTTAGGTTTCAGATAAGTTATTCCATGTGTAAGTGTATCAGGGAATGTGTATGGGTCTGCAATGTAACTGTTAAATAATTTAGTTAGATGTGAATGTGTTGAGGTGAACTTCTTTAACCAGAAATTTGCTATTTTATCATTTCCAGGGGCTTTCCAATTGTGAGTAGAATTAATTGCTTGGGTGACTTCATGTTGCAAAATTATCACTTCAGGCATTTGTGGTATCATCTTGTATGTGTCTGTTTCTGCTTGTATCCACCGTGCATGCCTGTTATGTTGTACCGGGTTTGACCATATGTTGCTCCAGAAGTGTTCCATGTCTGTTATGTTTGGTGGATTGTTTATTTTAATGTGTGTGTTATCTATTGTCTGGTAAAATTTCTTTTGGTTTGTGTTGAATGTTTGGTTTTGTTTCCTTCTATTTTCACTTTTTTTGTATCTTCTGAGTCGTTTGGCTAATGCTTGTAATTTCTGCTTCTTTTCGTCTAATTGCTCTGTCGCTTCTTGTTGTGAGATTTTACCTAACCTTTTTCGTTTTTTTTCCGAGATTTCATTTCTTATAAATTGTGTTAGCTGTCCGATGTCTTTTCTCAGTTTTTCTATTCTGATCTGTAGCCTGTGTTGCCATGCTGGTTTTGTGGTTTTCTTCTGTATGTTGGTTGGTTCTGATCTCTGTCTAGTGTGTATATTTAGTGTAGTGAGTGCTCCTATATAAACCAGTAGTTGTAACTCTTCCATAGTTGTGTTTTCATTTATTTTGTTGTGTATGATTGTGTTGATAGTTTTTATTGTTGTTTCGACTTGTGGGTTATTTGGTGGTCTATGCAAGAATGGTCTAATGTCTGTATTTGTGTCTTTGTATTCTATATATGTTAGCTGAAATTTTTCTTCTATATCTAGCATCTGTGTCACTTCGTGTTCTATTTGTGCTTGTTCTGGTGGCTGTCTTAAGATTTCGTTTTCCTCTGATTGTTTAATTGGTGCGTGTTGTTCTTTGTTTGTTTGCTCTGGGATGTTTGAGTCCATTACTGTATTTTCTTCTTCTTCTGATTGCACATTATTTTGTTCCAGTATTTGTTGTACTTCTTGTTTGATGTTTTCTAATTCTGACTGGGGTATCCTGTTATTTTTGATTATTACACGGATCTGATCAGCTAGTCGTTGTTCTGTTAAAAATTTTAATTCTGGGTATCTGGTAATAAATGTTGTGTATACTTGTGATCTGTATCCAGTTGTGTTGGTTCCTAGGTTTGTTGCTTGGTAATAACAGAACATGAGGTGTCGATTAACTTCATCTGACCATCTCATCCTCTGTCTTTGTTTTCCTTCTAGGGTGGTTGCAGGAAGCATATCCTGCAAAACACCTCTATTTGGATTTAAATCATTTTCCAGTTGGCTAGCAGTGTCGTTACCATTGTGGGCGGGCATAGGGTTCAAGCGTCGTCCCCGACCATGACGGCGCTTGTCCGAGGCTTCTTTAGTTCTGTCCTGAACCAACTAATCACACTAAAAGGGGGGTTAGCCCTATTAGTGGTTTGTTCTTTTCGTCGCCTTTTACGACTGGCAGAACATACCGGAGGCCTATTCTTTTCCCGGGCCTCCACGGGGATTATTATTATTATTATTATTATTATTATTATTATCATTATTGTTATTATTATTATTTAAAGGAGTCCCTTGCGTCCGTCATTCGGTTTCGTTACACATCAGATATGTCGGGAAGGCTTCATGTCGGCTTCCCTGTTTTTTTTTTTTTTTTTTTTTTTCGTTTCTGCAACACCGCCGACCTAACAGTTGTAGTTTCAAAATTGCGTGGTGAAGCTAAACGTTGCAATTTCTGTTGTTAGCACCGAGCACCGATGACGTCAGCATTTCCCCTCACACCTCTCTACCCGCAGCAAAGACGATTCATGTCAATTAGATTTTTGTTCATAAAATGGAAAAGCCTCCCGTCGGGTAGACTGTTCACCTAGAGCCTAGACCCAGTCCCTCAGCGGAGAAGATCTCCGACCTAGTCGGGAATCGAACCCAGGCCTTTAGGTATGACATTCCGTCGCGCTGACCACTCAGCTACCAGGGGCGGACATTTTTGTTCATCATTTTCGGGAACTGTTTTTGAAGAATGCCGATGTGAACAAACGGCGCACTAGTTGCGTTAAAAATCGTTTTTTTAACGCAACTAGTGTGCTCTTTCTTTACATCGGATATCCTTTTGCCGGCCCTAGTGGCCGAGCGGTTCTAGCCGCTTCAGTCGAATCCTGCCTCTGGCACGGATGTGTGTGATGTCCTTCGGTTCGTTAGGTTTAAGTAGTTCTAAGTTCTAGGGGACTGATGACCATAGACTAAGTCCCATAGTGCTCAGAGCCATTTGAATTTTTAAGTTTCTCCCTATTCGCATGACTGCTACTCCTCATTACTTTTCTTTTTCCTGCTTAGTGTCAATCCATGTTCTGAACTCATTAGACTGTTCAATTTCATTCAACACTCCTGTAATCATTCTTCACTCTCACTGATTATATCGATGTCATCACTGAATCTTTTCACTGATTCATTCCACCTTAATCCCATTTACGAGCCTTTCTTCTATTTCCGCCATTGCTTCGTCTACGTACAGATTGAACTCCGGTCCATACACGTCGAACACTTTCTGAGAAGGGGAGCTCCACGGAAGAATTACAGCACATATGGATAGTGTTCCAAAAAAATGGGTTCTCAGGTAGCCAAACTGAGCGGACTTTGCAGACAAAATCAAGAACGCCTGAGAAAGAGCTCGACTCTAAGACAGAGGAAGAGAAGGCTTATCTGCATTATGCGGGCCCATTATTCAGAAAAATAGGTACTCTCCCAGTACAACATGGCTTCCAGTGTATTTCTCTTCCTTCAGCTAAGGTAAGAAGTACTTCAAATGGTTCAAATGGCTCTGAGCAACCATCTGAGGTCATCTGTCCCCTAGAACTTAGAACTACTTAAACCTAACATCCATGCCCGAGGCAGGATTCGAACCTGGGACCGTAGAGGTCGCGCGGTTGCAGACTGAAGCGCCTAGAACCGCTCGGCCACAACGGCCGCATAAGAAGCAGTCTCTGTGGTGTTAAAGGCGACATAAACCCCGAATGTGTGCTGCATTCCATGCGAATGTGGCGTGTCTTACGCTGGGCAGGTTGACTTGGGGGAGCGGACCAAACAGCGAGGTCATCGGTCCCATCGAATTAGGGAGGAAGTCGGCCGTGCCTAGGAACCATCCCAGCATTTGCCTGACGCGATTTACGGAAATCACGGAAAACCTAAAACAGGATGGCCGGACGCGGATTTGAACCGTCGTCCTCCCAAATGCCAGTCCATTGTGTTAAACACTGCACCACCTCGCTCGGTACGTTGGACAGACTTTATACACTCCTGGAAATTGAAATAAGAACACCGTGAATTCATTGTCCCAGGAAGGGGAAACTTTATTGACACATTCCTGGGGTCAGATACATCACATGATCACACTGACAGAACCACAGGCACATAGACACAGGAAACAGAGCATGCACAATGTCGGCACTAGTACAGTGTATATCCACCTTTCGCAGCAATGCAGGCTGCTATTCTCCCATGGAGACGATCGTAGAGATGCTGGATGTAGTCCTGTGGAACGGCTTGCCATGCCGTTTCCACCTGGCGCCTCAGTTGGACCAGCGTTCGTGCCGGACGTGCAGACTGCGTGAGACGACGCTTCATCCAGTCCCAAACATGCTCAATGGGGGACAGATCCGGAGATCTTGCTGGCCAGGGTAGTTGACTTACACCTTCTAGAGCACGTTGGGTGGCACGGGATACATGCGGACGTGCATTGTCCTGTTGGAACAGCAAGTTCCCTTGCCGGTCTAGGAATGGTAGAAGGATGGGTTCGATGACGGTTTGGATGTACCGTGCACTATTCAGTGTCCCCTCGACGATCACCAGTGGTGTACGGCCAGTGTAGGAGATCGCTCCCCACACCATGATGCCGGGTGTTGGCCCTGTGTGCCTCGGTCGTATGCAGTCCTGATTGTGGCGCTCACCTGCACGGCGCCAAACACGCATACGACCATCATTGGCACCAAGGCAGAAGCGACTCTCATCGCTGAAGACGACACGTCTCCATTCGTCCCTCCATTCACGCCTGTCGCGACACCACTGGAGGCGGGCTGCACGATGTTGGGGCGTGAGCGGAAGACGGCCTAACGGTGTGCGGGACCGTAGCCCAGCTTCATGGAGACGGTTGCGAATGGTCCTCGCCGATACCCCAGGAGCAACAGTGTCCCTAATTTGCTGGGAAGTGGCGGTGCGGTCCCCTACGGCACTGCGTAGGATCCTACGGTCTTGGCGTGCATCCGTGCGTCGCTGCGGTCCGGTCCCAGGTCGACGGGCACGTGCGCCTTCCGCCGACCACTGGCGACAACATCGATGTACTGTGGAGACCTCACGCCCCACGTGTTGAGCAATTCGGCGGTACGTCCACCCGGCCTCCCGCATGCCCACTATACGCCCTCGCTCAAAGTCCGTCAACTGCACATACGGTTCACGTCCACGCTGTCGCGGCATGCTACCAGTGTTAAAGACTGCGATGGAGCTCCGTATGCCACGGCAAACTGGCTGACACTGACGGCGGCGGTGCACAAATGCTGCGCAGCTGGCGCCATTCGACGGCCAACACCGCGGTTCCTGGTGTGTCCGCTGTGCCGTGCGTGTGATCATTGCTTGTACAGCCCTCTCGCAGTGTCCGGAGCAAGTATGGTGGGTCTGACACACCGGTGTCAATGTGTTCTTTTTTCCATTTCATATATATATATATATATATATATATATATATATATATATATATATATATATATATATATATATATATATATATACTTTAACAGTCAAGTTATAAGATTAAACGATTTTAAACAAGATCAATCTAACCAAATTTTAAAAAATTAGGAAAAGGCACAGCATCGAGTGGATTTTGACCGATATTAGCCATTTTCTATGCAGCCGTTTAAGAAACTGTACTCGGTGTTGCCGTTCAAAAGAAGAGGAGTCACAAATTTGCCAGAGTGTCCCTAGGTTGCTGTCCACCTGTGATACACGGCATGTGGTTCGCGAATTCCTCTCATCAGTCTAAGACGGAGCCGCGCCCAAGTGCTTGAAGATGGCGACCTCCCCTGCCTGGGCAGGGAACGCAGAAAGGGCGAAGAAAATTGAAAAGCAAAAGTAGAAAGAGCGGAGAGCTAGGCGAGCCGTGGTTTCTGCAGGGGGGAGAGGGGTGGGGGTGGAGGTAGGGGGGCTGCGTGGGAACCGAGGGGAGACAGGGGGGGGGGAGGCGTGGGTGGGCGCCTGCTGGAACAGGCCCTCCTGCCGCGAGCTTTGATTTTAATTAGTACTAATTAAATTTCCCGTAATTACGTTATATACATTTTTCCGCCATTCCGGCCGGCGAGAACATCTTGCGGTTCGCCCTCTAGCCCTCTCTCGCCCCCACCGTCCCACCCTCGCTCGAAGACAGCGGCTGCGCACCCGCCGCGCCAAGTGAGAAAACTTTAAGAAGGAAAAGGGGCGGGGGCGGTGCCTGGTAATCTGCTGCGGAGGCGGAGGTGGGGGCGTCAGCGGTGGCGGTAGCGGGGGTGTGGCTGCCGCCTGCGGGGGCGAAACACACGGCGCGGGTCAACGGCCCAACCTGGCCCGCCTGCGCAGCGTCCTAAGTGGTGAAACGCGGGGCTACCACAGGGCACTGTTCTGTCACCAGATTTATTTACCACTTGTTCAAATAACTTACGGGTTTGCTGCCGGGTGACGTCGTCGAACACCGCCGATATTTTGACAGGAGCGCACCCTGCACAAATGCAAGGAAGAAGTAGTGTGCAGGAAAATTTAATACCTCGGTTGACAGAGGAGACACAAGGAAGATACCACACACAGAACAAGTGTCAACACAAACAAAGATAACCAACAAATGGTTCAAATGGCTCTGAGCACTATGGGACTTAACATCTATGGTCATCAGTCCCCTAGAACTTAGAACTACTTAAACCTAACTAACCTAAGGACATCACACAACACCCAGTCATCACGAGGCAGAGAAAATCCCTGACCCCGCCGGGAATCGAACCCGGGAACCCGGGCGCGGGGATAACCAACATCAGAAATATCCATAGTGACTATTAATCAACATTGCAGGTAGCGCTAATTCTGTCCCTCTGTTTTTTGATGAGAGTCGAATTCCAAGCAGCATTTAAACAAAATCCACCATCCCTCTTAATAAGGTTGCTTGATAATTTGATTTCAACAGCTTCCTTAATAATATCCCAATAGCTGGACGTGCAAGCCAGAATTTCCGTGATGTTGTATTCCATAGGATGACCGGTGTCAAGGCAATGTTCTGCAATAGCGGGTTTTCTCGGCTGTTGTGACGCTTATGTTCAATACACCGGTCTTCCACAGTCCTGATTGTCTGACCAATATATGACATGCCACAACTGCAAGGAATACGATAGACCCCAGCCTTACGCAAACCAAGATTATCTTTTTACGGACCTCCACAGGGCCTTAATCTTAGAAGGTAGTCGAAAAACACATTTCACATTATATTTCCGCAAAATACGGTCAATCCTGTTGGAAATGCTTCCTGCGTAAGGAAGACAGGTCTATTGAAAAATGTTCAAATGTGTGTGAAATCTTATGGGACTTAACTGCTAAGGTGATCAGTCCCTAAGCTTACACACTGCTTAACCTAAATTATCCTAAGGACAAACACACACACCCATGCCCGAGGGAGGACTCGAACCTCCGCCGGGACCAGCCGCACAGTCCGCGACTGCAGCGCCTCAGACCGCTCGGCTAATCCTGGGCGGCGGTGTATTGAACATAAGCGTCACACACGCTTACAACAGTCGAGCAGATCCGCTATTGCAGAACATTGCCTTGACACCGGTCATCCTATGGAATACAACAACACGGAGATTCTGGCTTGCACGTCCAGCTATTGGGAAAGTGTTATTAAGCAAGCTGTTGAAATCAAGCTATCAAGCAACCTCATAAACAGAGATGGTGGATTTGTCTAAATGCTGCTTGGAATCCGGCTCTGTCTCTTATCAAATAACGGAGGGACAAAGTTAGTGCTACCTCACCTGTTGATTAATAATAACTATCGGTATTTCTGATGTTGGTTTGTGTTGACACTTGGTCTGTGTATGGTATCTTCCTTGTTTCCCATCTGTGAACCGAGGTATTAAATTTCACTGCACATTTCTTCTTCTTCCTTGCATTTGTGCCTTGAGAATGGCAGGGTGTGCTCCTGTCGAAATATCGGCGATGTTCGACGACGTCACCCGGCAGCGAATCCGTAAGTTATTTGAATATTGAATTCGCCGGGAAAAGTAAAGGTCTCACATTATTTACCACTTGTTTGGCGGATTTGTTGGACCGAAGTAGCCGGCTGTGCTTTGTTTGCCAGGAACCGCCAACAATTGGCAGTTGCATGGGTTACCTTTGGTGACCGATGGGCCAGATTTATACACGAGGCGCTTTCAGTAAATAATGCAACTAATATTTTTTCTTGGCCGGTTTCGGTGATGTGGAATTTGTTTTGGAACATCGCTTAGTATTTCCGTTTCATCCCGAATAGTATCATGAAGTTCTCATAGGTGGCGGCAATATACGTCATCTTCATAATGTCGTATATAAGGGAGGTGTGTTCAAATCAGAGAGCTCTTATGGAGTTTCGTTTGGCGGAAAAACCAGAGCAATTCAGATGTTCATAGGCACTTGCGGAATGTCTGCGGAAAAGTGGCAGTGAACAAAAGCACGTTGAGTCGTTGGGCGCGAAATCGGCCATCATGACAAAAAGGTCGTGCAAAGCTACCGTATCTCCCGCGTCCCAGCCGGCCGTACACGGCTGTGAATCCTGATTTGTTGGGACGTCACGAGACAGTGACTCGAGGTGAACGATGGATGACAATCAAGTACCTCGCTCAACAACTATACGTTCTGTTGGTAGTGTTAACAAAATTTCATTGTACTATTCTTCCTCGGCCCGGATCTCCCACCTTCCGACTTCCATGTGTTTGGCCCCATTAATGATGCACTCTGCGGGAAGCAGTAAGTAGATGGAGGGGAGTTTATTGACGCAGGAAGGCGTTGGCTTCGACCTCGACCAATAGAGTGGAACCGTGCGGGCATACGAACCAACCCAGAAAGGTGAAAGGCCGTCGCATTCAAAGGAGACTATGTTGAAAAATAACCTTTTGTAGCCAGAACAATGGGAAATAATATGGCGTATCGGAATCTTGAATAAAACGAACCTGCATTGAGAAAAAAATTATGCATTACGTACTGAACACCCGTCGTACTTCACTGAGCTCGTGGGCCGCGTCATGATGCTACAGCAACGATCCCAGCGCATTGAGTCAAAACTAGAGCATCGGTGACGTTGTCATTTTTGTGGTAACGCACCGATATGAATGCACCCCTTTCCCAACACGCCACGGCCAACAAATTAAGTGTGAAGAAACTCATTTTTTAGAATAAACCCATTTTACGTACGTTGTTGTTGTTGTTGTTATTGTTGTTGTTGTCTTCAGTCCTGACGCTGGTTTGACGCTGGTTTGACGCAGCTCTCCATGCTACTCTATCCTGTGCAAGCTGCTTCATCTCCCAGTACTTACTGCATCCTACATCCTTCTGAATCTGCTTAGTGTATTCATCTCTTTGTCTCCCTCTACGATTTTTACCCTCCAAGCTGCCCTCCAGTACTAAATTGGTGATCCCTTGATGCCTCAGAACATGTTCTACCAACCGATCCCTTCTTCTAGTAATGTTGTGCCACAACTTTCTATTCTCCCCAATTCTATTCAATAACCTACCTGCCCGATTAAGGGAGCTGACATTCTGCGCTCCCATCCGTAGAACGCCAGTTTCTTTCTCCTGATAACGCCCGGAGATCCGAATGGGGGACTATTTTACCTCCGGGAATATTTTATCCAAGAGGACACCATCATCATGTAACCATACAGTAAAGCTGCATGCCCTCGAGGAAAATTACGGCTGTAGCTTCCCCTTGCTTTCAGCCGTTCGCAGTACCAGCACAGCAAGGCCGTTTTGGTTAGTGTTGCAAGGCCAGATCAGTCAATCATCCAGACTGTTGCCCCTGCAACTACTGAAAAGGCTGCTGCCCCTCTTCAGGAACCACACGTTTGTCTGGCCTCTCAACAGATACCCCTCCGTTGTGGTTGCACCTACGGTACGGCTATCTGTATTGCTGAGGCACGCGAGCCTCCCCACCATTGGCAAGGTCCATGTTTCACGGATACTTAATGCGATAACGTGAACGAAAAAAAAGATGATAAAAGAAAAGAAATAGACTCGAAATAATACATGAAATTAGAAGCACATAAACAAGGAAGAATGATACGAGGGTGAGTCAAATGAAAACCTTAAATATTTTTTAAATATTATTTATTGTGCAGAAGTGGTACAAAGCTGTATCACTTTTCAACATAATCTCCCCCACGCTCAGTGCAAGTCCTCCAGCGCTTACAAAGTGAACAAATTCCTTTAGAAAAAAATTCTTTCGGTAGTCCGAGCAAACACTCATGCACCGCGTGGCATACCTCTTGATCAGAACGGAACTTCTTTCCTCCCATTGCGTCTCTGAGTGGTCCAAAAATATGGAAATCACTTGGGGCAAAGTCTGATGAGTATGGTGGATAAGGAAGCCACTCAAAATGCCGGTCTGTGATTATTGCAACTGTTGTGTGGGCAGTGTGGGGTCTTGCATTGTCATGTTGCAAAAGGAAACCTGCTGACAACAGTCCACGTAGCTTTGATTTGATTGCAGGCCGCAGATGATTTTTTAAGAGATCTGTGTATGATGCACTGGTGACAGTGGTCCCTCTAGGCATGTAATGCTCCAAAATGACGCCTTTTTCGTCCCAAAAGAGATGCAGCATAACCTTCCCTGCTGATGGTTCTGTTCGAAAATTCTTTGGTTTTGATGACGACGAATGGCGCCATTCCTTGCTCGCTCTCTTCATTTCCGGTTGGACGGAAGCCATCACCTTCTCGTTCAAAGCGCCGAAGTAGTTCTTCACAGGCATCAACACGTCGTTCTCTCATTTCAGGAGTCAGCTGCCGTGGCACCCATCCTGCGGACACTTTGAGAAACTGGAGCACATCATGCACCACGTGGTGTGCTGACCCATGACTAATCTGTTAACATGCTGCAATGTCGTTCAGTGTCACTCGGCGGTTTTCCTTCACTATGGCTTCAACTGCTGCAATGTTCTGTGGAGTCACAACTCGTTATGCCTGACCTGGACGAGGAGCATCTTCCACTGAAGTGACGCCATTTGCGAACTTCCTTCTCCATTCGTAGACTTTCTGCTGTGACAAACATGCATCACCGTACTGAACCTTCACTCGTCGATGAATTTCAATAGGTTTCACACGTTCACTTCGCAAAAAGCGAATAACAGAGCGCTGTTATTCCCTGGTGCACGTCGCAAGTGGGGCGACCATCTTTATACTGATACTGCGACGGTATGTGTGTATCTGCACTATGCTGCCACCTACAGGCCATTCTGCACGTTGTTTGTAGCACGCTTACCAACTTACAGGATAACGGCGCGAAATTTCGATTTGTTATTACAAATTAAAGGTTTTCATTTGACTCACCCTCTTATTGAGAAAAGAAGAGCAAATGAAGAATTTGATATTATGATGACAATGATGTGACAAAGGAATGGAAATTTAAAAAAAAGAATACGTTTGAATCAATTAACTGAACAAACATGATGATGGAACTTATTTCGATAAAGATTTTAAAATAAAAAAAAATAATTAAAAGGTAGATATTGTTCCGACGTAGGGAATCCACTCCACTACCAATCAAAACAAAGAAGAGGAAACGCACGTTTTCGGAAGAATATCTACATTTTAATTATATTTTATGATTCTTTATAAAGAAATTTTAAATCAATGTAAAAATTTTTCGTTTCATGGTCCACCCAAAAAAGATTATTCATGTGTTATTACCTTAAAAATTGTTTTATTAAAATGGAATATTGGCCATTAATATATACGATGAAATAATAACAGATGCACAATTGTTATAGGTAGAGGGCACGTTTTAATGTTACCGATCAGGTTACTCTTAAAAACTGCGATATAAGGTTTTAACAGATTGAAATTTACTTTAGTTATGACAGTGAACAGAGTGTTCTGTACGGACAAGTTACTCTGTAACTACAATATATGGTTTTGTGGACTGGCAAGACAGCCAATCCACTAGGACGGGAGGCCGAAGGGCACGCGTTTAAGCTCACGCAGGATGGCGTGAGGTCTGGAACAGGACAAGGTCTTTATAGTAGCAAAAATAGTACGTAGCTTCTGGAATACTTAACTTTAATCCATAATTGGTGAACATCGGTCTGACGGTACATGCATCACAAGATAAATAGCAATTGATAATGGCGCCCTGCTAGGTCGTAGCAAATGACGTAGCTGAAGGCTATGCTAACTGTCGTCTCGGCAAATGAGAGCGTAATTTGTCAGTGTAGCTTCGCTAGCAAAGTCGGCTGTACAACTGGGGCGAGTGCTAGGGAGTCTCTCTAGACTAGACCTGCCGTGTGGCGGCGCTCGGTCTGCTATCACTGATAGTGGCGACACGCGGGTCCGACGTATACTAACGGACCGCGGCCGATTTAAAGGCTACGACCTAGCAAGTGTGGTGCCTGGCGGTGACACCACATGTGGTATGTTGGCATTTAATACGTTCCAAAATTTCTTTTTGTAAACTAAGATATTTCTATCACTAACTGTATCTCTCTTATTAATTACATTTTTAACTTCGTCTAACAGATCTGAAGATGGGCAGCTAGCCCGAAACCGGTAATTGAAAATAAAGAATAGCGATCGAAGACTGAAACGCCGTATTTTATTTAATGAACGGGTTTCCCATTGAGACAATCATGTCTAGTTTTGATAAAACCTTAAGGCGCCTGATGAGATTCGCACCCACAACCTCCCGCATGCGAAATACTCATCGTAGGCGTTACACCTCGCAACCAGTCCATCATGTAACACAGCTATTTTTTTTTAATATTTAGTGCCACGCAAAATTCTGAAATTGTTATTTGTCTATTACTTGCAAATGAGGACCCACCAGGGTGAATGGTTGCAGTCTGTGATACCTGGGATCTGTGGTGTTACCTTTTTATTTATTATCTTCTTCTCATTATCTATTGAAACAACATCGCCTTGTAATGTAATTTTAATTTTTCACCAAAAGCACATTCAACACAGCGGGAAAATACACGTCTTTCGTATCAAGACAAGAGAGAGAGAGACATCCATTCGTTCTTAAAAACAAAAAAGCTACGCAAAAGTAAAAAAAAAAAAGAACAAAATTATTTATAAAATCGGTCGCTGGCGCAGCGCTCTTCTGCGTGCGCGATCGTAAAATATAACTTTGTATTGGCGGAGGCGCGGAAGTCAAAGTATCATTACAGATCGTAACTACACAAACCGTAAGGATGGTTTTAAGGAGTCGGTCTTACCACTTGGGATATCTCCTTGTCAGGGTTTTTCTCGTACGTCCTTCCTTCAAAGTGCACGGTCGCAAGTGAGGGACTTGGCGCGTAGCCTCTGGAGGTCCGAGGAAGAGGCGGAAGGAACGTTTCACTTGCGAGAATTCTTCCCCCGCCCTCCTTCAGAGCGCATACGCCAGGAAACACGGCGACCGCAGGAAGTACCTGCTTTTAGCACCGCGGACTTCTGGCACTGTAGAGCGTCATGAATACGCGGAGACGCGCCGCTGGTGCCAACGCGCCCCCCTCCCCCCTCTCCCCACCCGTCTCCACCACCGTCTGCTCAGCTTCTGCCCACCCCCACCCTGTCCGCCACTCCACCCACACACGTTCTCACGGGACCCTAATTCACGCAACAGCGGAAAGGCGTGGCGCCGTTCGCCATTCTTCGCCCCGCTCAGAGGTCACCACTGCTTGCGCGGTGAGGTGAGGTGAGGTGAAGTGGGGACCGGCCAGAACTGGGAATATTCAGACCCCCGCTGCGGCCAAGGCAGAGCTGAAGAAGTCTCAGAGACCTCCTGCCCAAACTACCAATCAATTGCTCGCTTCATATCGCGCCAAGGCGCGCGGGTTTAGCCAAGCGGTCTGCGGGCGCTGCAGTCATGGACTGTGCGGCTGGTCCCGGCGGAGGTTCGAGTTCTGCCTCGGGCATGGGTGTGTGTGTGTCCTTAGGATGATTTAGGTTAAGTAGTGTGTAAGCTTAGGGACTGATGACCTTAGCAGTTAAGTCCCATAAGATTTCATTCACATTTGAACATATCTCGCCAAAAAGTGAGGGGTCTTGTATCAAAACCGACCAAATCACTTAACGCATATTTTTCAGTGTGGATGAAAAGCCTCTAGAGACGGAATAGTTACTGTTACAAACGTGTTTCTTTCAAAGTTACACCCTTAAGGGGAGGTTTACCATATTTGGGCCGAAAAAAACACGTTCTTTGAGAATTTTTTTCTCGGGATGTGTTATAGACATCAATATCAAATTTGGTCAAAATATTTATTGATACTTCCTCTAGAAACTGGAATTTTTTCAACCGGAAATGTCGAAGAGCAAAGGCGGATGTGCCATCAAAACGAAAAATTTTCGATGTGGACCTCCATACGCGGTATGTCACAGGTCATCCGGCTCGTCTAAAATCAAAATTAAGTTGACGTTAGCGAAGTATATAAGATTCTGTAGGAGTTGGACCTTGCTAACGTTATTTGGACCATAGGAAACAAACGGGCGGCCATTTGAAGCAAAAAATAGGTGTTTTTTCATCGATTTTTCTCGTCGGTCAAGGAAAATTATTTATAGTTGATGGATCAGAATAAAAGTGGTACAACTGCTAGACAAGTTAGTTAGCTTAGTCAGAAACAAAGAGTCATGCCAATCGGTTCGGTAGATTTGAACTCACCATACCGCGCGATAAAAAAAGTCATTTCGAGAAAAACGCGTTTGAAGTTTTCGCTACATATAATTGCAATTTTATGCAACGTACGTTCAATCTGCTATTCCGGGTCCATAAACTAGTCCTTCCTCTTTCTCATAGATGGCGATATGCTCGATCTGGGCCATCCTGCGCTGCTCCAGAGCCGCTCGTACGGCCGGTGACAAGCGGTTTTCGGCCGCTTGAATTCGGTGGTCGTCCGAATGCTTGGCGAACTGCGCCGAATAGAGTCCCAGCGTGACGTCCATTGCTGTCATGGTCTTTAGAATTGCTGAATACCCTTGGCTGAAGCTGTTCACTGCCAGGAAAGTCGCAATCTCCACCGTCTTCGCACCAGAATGCAAATGTTTGGGGGATAACTTCATACACACGCGTTCAAACTTTCATTTGAATGTTGTATGTTTCCTCCCAAGCACCGGTAGAATAACTCGTCCTCCGAAAGAAAAAAACTGGTGCGTGAAAAAGGCCGATTTCAGGCAGGTGCGTTTTTTTGTTCAACCGCGAATGACAAACATTTCCGTTCCGTATTCGGAAAAACCGTTTCTGGGATCGATTCTAAACAATTTTATGGATCCAAAAACGCAATTTTTTAAAAAATAGATTTTTTTAACCAGAAGATAGTAAACCTCCCCTTTATGTTTTGATAATCAAATTCTATTATTTTCTGAAATCTGATTCAGGATGAACCAATCTTTTTTGTTAATTTGACTTTTTACACAGCTGTTTTTTTTGCAATTTTAAATATAACTGTATTCTTTTTAAATTCCAAAATTTTGTGAAAAATCAATAAAACAAAAATAAAGTGATGTAGTAATTACTTTCCTCTATGTCTATAGCAATACAAAAAATATTTTAGCATAAAGAGGATGACAACGCATCAAGAACAACGTGAGAGGGCCGAGGAGAATACAAGAAAACGATCCTAAATATTGAAGTATGTTAACAGAATCATTATCCTGATAGAAACTTTACACTGAGTAATAGTGTTGTCTTAGGTCTTTAGTTTGCTCTCATTTCGACTACAATGTCAGGCATTCAATATGACCCACTGACGCACAGTTCGAAGACTGTGTTGAAACTCTCATTGCCAGTTTTAGCTGTTTCACTAGCTAATATTATTGTTTTATAATCATGCAATGACTAAAGATTTTCCCAGCTTGGGCAAAAGTGTTTCTACAGGACTTGTTTTACGCCTTTTATTTCACAGACAGGAAGAGTAACGCCTCTGATAACTGCGTGAGGTGTCGTTTGGGCCGACGATTTTCCCTTTTACACAGAGTTCGGTATTTTCCACTCCCATTACCTTTTACACGGACAGCATTTTGTGTCTTCTCTTCAAATGGTTCAAATGGCTCGGAGCACTACGGGACTTAATATCTGAGGTCATCAGTCCCCGAAAAAAATGGCTCTGAGCACTATGGGACTCAACTGCTATGGTCATAAGTCCCCTAGAACTTAGAACTACTTAAACCTAACTAACCTAAGGACAGCACACAACACCCAGCCATCACGAGGCAGAGAAAATCCCTGACCCCGCCGGGAATCGAACCCAGGAACACGGGCGTGGGAAGCGAGAACGCTACCGCACGACCACGAGATGCGGGCATCATCAGTCCCCTAGAACTTAGAACTACTTAAACCTAACTAACTAAGGACATCACACACATCCATGCCCGAGGCAGGATTCGAACCTGCGATCGTAGCGGTCGCACGGTTCGAAACTGTAGCGCCTAGAACCTTCTGGCCACCCTGGCCGGACATAGGCATAAGTATCCAAATACAGTGAAGTGTAAACATCCAGAATAAGGCGGTGCGGTCGGCAACGCCTATATAAGGCAAAAAGTTGGTTGGTTGGTTGGTTGGTTAAGGTTCAAGGGACCAAACAGCAAGGTCATCAGTCCCTTGTTTCAAATATGCGCCATTCCGCTAATGGGACAACTCAGTAAAGTCAGAACAATAAAACGGAAAAAGGGAAAAAGGGAAAAACGTAAAAAGGCAGTCACGTTGTCATTGGTAAAAAACAAAATGAGGGAAGTCGGCAAGAGAACGAACCCAACACTATGCTGAAGCAGCATAGGCAAGACCACCTGTGACTTAAAAGGTACAACTGCTATAATGTAGAGAGTACGTATGGGAATAGAAAGACTAACCAAACCTTAAAAAAAAAGGGGAAAAACAGAGTAAAAGGGGAAGAAAAGAGGAATTCGGTCAGGGAGGTGAATCAAGAATCTCCGAACACTGCTTACAGTGGGAGACACCCGAACACTCACCGCCCTGCCCCAACACTAGAGAGAGAGATTAAAAACCTTAAAACTGAGAATAAAAACCACTTTCCCGGAGGAAACCGAGAACCAGAGAGACCATCCGGGAATCGTCAGCCAACATCAAAGGTAAAGTGTGGGGGAGCCTGTACTTAGCACGCAGAGCCAAAAGAAGGGGGCATTCAACTAAAATGTGGGCCACTGACTGGAAGGCTCCACAACCACAAAGTGGGGGTGGCTCATCACGCAAAACAAAACCGTGGGTCAGCCTGGTATGGCCATTGCGGAGACGACACAGTGTGGTCGAGTCCTTTCGGGAGAGGCGAAAGGAAGAACGCCACGGGCCTGGTGTCACCTTAATCGCACGAAGTTTATTAGACAGTGGAGTAGCCACCCAAGAATTGGCCCATGACTGTGCGAAGTGGGATTTGATGTGAAGCCGTAAATCCGCTGCAGGAGGGGCTACAGAAAACGGAGGGTAAGTAACTGCTCCCCCAGCCAAACGATCAGCGAGCTCATTACCCGGGATACCCACATGGCCAGGGACCCAAAGGAAGTCAACGCAACAAGCAGCACGGTGAATATCAGCGAGATGGTCATGGATGGCAGAGACCAAGGGGTGGCGCGAAAAACACCGGTCAATAGCAAGAAGGCCACTCATAAGGCAAAAAGTGTCTGGCGCAGTTGTTAGATCGGTTACTGCTGCTGTAATGGTAGGTTTTCAAGAATTAAGTGAGTTTGAACGTGGTGCAGTCGGCGCACGAGCGATGGGACACAGCATCTCCGAGGTAGCGATGAAGCGACGATTTTACTATACGACCATTTCAGGAGTGTACCGTAATAATCAGGAATCCGGTAAAACATCAAATCTCCGACGTCGTTGCGGCCAGAAAAAGATCCTGCACGAACGGGACCGACGACGACTGAAGAGACTCGTTAAACGTGATAGAAGTCGAACCCTTTCGGAGATTGCTTCAGACATCAAAGATGGAACATCAAAAAGTGTCAGCGTGCGAACTATTCAACGAAACATCGGAGCCGAAGGCCGCCCACTCCTGTACCATCTATGACTGCACGGCACAAAGCATTATACAGGGCTATTACAAATGATTGAAGCGGTTTCATAAATTCACTGTAGCTCCATTCATTGACATATGGTCACGACACACTACAGATACGTAGAAAAACATAAAGTTTTGTTCGGCTGAAGCCGCACTTCAGGTTTCTGCGCTCGAGAGTGCAGTGAGACAAAATGGCGACAGGAGCCGAGAAAGCGTATGTCGTGCTTGAAATGCACTCACATCAGTCAGTCATAACAGTGCAACGACACTTCAGGACGAAGTTCAACAAAGATCCACCAACTGCTAACTCCATTCGGCGACGGTATGCGCAGTTTAAAGCTTCTGGATGCCTCTGTAAGGGGAAATCAACGGGTCGGCCTGCAGTGAGCGAAGAAACGGTTTGACGCGTGCGGGCAAGTTACAAGCGTAGCCCGCGGAAGTCGACGAATAAAGCAAGCAGGGAGCTAAACGTAACACAGCCGACGGTTTGGAAAATCTTGCGGAAAAGGCTAAAGCAGAAGCCTTACCGTTTACAATTGCTACAAGCCCTGACACCCGATGACAAAGTCAAACGCTTTGAATTTTCGGCGCGGTTGCAACAGCTCACGGAAGAGGATGCGTTCAGTGCGAAACTTGTTTTCAGTGATGAAGCAACATTTTTTCTTAATGGTGAAGTGAACAGACACAATGTGCGAATCTGGGCGGTAGAGAATCCTCACGCATTCGTGCAGCAAATTCGCAATTCACCAAAAGTTAACGCGTTTTGCGCAATCTCACGGTTTAAAGTTTACGGTCCCTTTTTCTTCTGCGAAAAAAACGTTACAGGACACGTGTATCTGGACATGCTGGAAAATTGGCTCATGCCACAACTGGAGACCGACAGCGCCGACTTCGTCTTTCAACAGGATGGTGCCCCACCGCACTTCCATCATGATGTTCGGCATTTCTTAAACAGGAGATTGGAAAACCGATGGATCGGTCGTGGTGGAGACCATGATCAGCAATTCGTGTCATGGTCTCCACGCTCTCCCGACTTAACCCCATGCGATTTCTTTCTGTGGGGTTATGTGAAAGATTCAGTGTTTAAACCTCCTCTACCAAGAAACGTGCCAGAACTGCGAGCTCGCATCAACGATGCTTTCGAACTCATTGATGGGGACATGCTGCGCCGAGTGTGGGAGGAACTTGATTATCGGCTTGATGTCTGCCGAATCACTAAAGGGGCACATATCGAACATTTGTGAATGCCTAAAAAAACTTTTTGAGTTTTTGTATGTGTGTGCAAAGCATTATGAAAATATCTCAAATAATAAAGTTATTGTAGAGCTGTGAAATCGCTTCAATCATTTGTAATAACCCTGTACTTTGCGCACGAGGGATGGGACACATCATCTCCGAGGTAGGATGAAGTGGGGCCCGTCAACACCGACATTGGACTGTTGATAACTGGAAACGTATTGCATGGTCGGACAAGTCTCCTTTGAAATTATATCGGGCGGATCGACGCGTACGGGTATGGAGACAACTTCATGAAGCTATGGACACTTCATGTCAGCAGCCGACTGCTCAGGCTGGTGGAGGCTCTGTAGTGGTGTGGGCAGTTGGAGTTATGTGGGACGCCTGATACGTCCAGATACGACTCTCACAGGTGACATCTACGTAAGCATCCTGTCTGATCACCTGCATCCATCAATGTGAATTGCACATTCCGACGGACTTGGGGAATTCCAGCAGGACAATGCGACACCCCAAACATCCAGAATTGCTATAGGGTGGCTGCAGGAACACACACTTCTGAGTTTCAACACGTCCGCTGGCCACCGAACTCCCTAGATATGAACGTTATTGGGCGTATCCTGGATGTCTTGAAACCTGCTATTCAGAAGAGATTTCCGCCGCCACGAACTCTTACGGATTTATGGACAGCTCTGCAGGATTTGTGGTGTCAGTTTGTAACACTACGCTACTGCGCACGATACTTATTAAAGCCTGTACTATAGTAAGTTGACGGGCTTCACCTTATAATAAAGGATTTTGGTATATATTTTGACCGCGTGTACCTGAATGGAGGCAAAATCAGACTTTCACCCACTCAGTAACAACAATGATACGTCAAGCAAGTCTGAAGTACAACTACACGTTAGGACGGGCAAGAAACATACACAGCAGATGCTACCAAATTGTTAATAATACGGTCGCCAGCCTAATTAGGCATTAACTGAGTTTCTTCCCAGTACAAGTTGATGTACGTTCATACAAAACAACACGTAATAGCACTGCATAATATGGTAAATTATTGCGACGCTATGAAGAAGTAAAGTGCCGATACATCAAAAGCCATAGCTGTGATTGTATGTGTGCTCTGCGCCTCGCCATCTCGCCGCCCGCCAACCGCCGCATCGATACGAACAGGTTGAAACTTTTAGTACTGTATTCGTGTGGACCAGTGTTACTTTTGTTCCTTACTGTTCAATAACAACTTAACTTTTACCAGAACTGTCCTATCATTTATTTATCCTCATCACTAACCTAGACAGGGTCCTTTCCACATGTTGTGCAACCCGAGTGTCCCGAAATGAAGATTTAAAGTTTATGTTAATAATAATTACCTGCAGACCTATCTATGTTAGAATGATGTTTAAAGAACTTTGTTGTTAATGAATATATAGGTAAATAAAATAGGTCTGACAAAGTTGGAAGATAATGTTGAAATTGGTTTAGTAATGAAGGCTAACTAATTTGAAACAAAAATAATGGTAGTTAAATGAGCAAGAAATAAGACAAAAAGAGTAATAACTCATATATTGGAAATCTTGAGTGCTTAACGATTTCGATAATCAAAAATTTCAGTACAGTGATCATAACAGTTTCAGGGTCCCCCCCCCCTTTTTTTTCTTTTCTATTCATGTAAATTCTGAAATGTACTGAACTATTTTGACCAGCAAAGTTAAAGTCAAGATAAAACCAAAAGTTATTAGTGTTTTACCTTTTTCAAAATTGACATTGTATGTGTGTTTCGAAAGTGCTATTTCTAGGGTAACCTATGCCCGATTTTAATCAGATCAATAGACTGTACGAAGTCTGTAGTAAACATTATAGTGTATTGTTGTGTATTTATGGCTTGTTCATATTAGCACAGAAAGTGAAATTATTAGTTCAGTAAATTTTCTGGTTCTAAAATTTACCATATTATGCAGTGTTATTACATGTTGTTTTGCATACACGTACTTCAACTTGTACAGGGAAGAAACTCAATTAATGCCAAATTAGGCTGGCGACCGTTTTATTAACAATTTGGTAGCATCTGCTGTGTCGTTTCTTGTCCGTCCTAACGTGTAGTTGTACTTCAGACTTGCTTGACGTATCATTGTTGTTACTGAGTGGGTGAAAGTCTGATTTTGCCTCCATTCTGGTACACGCGGTCAACATACACTCCTGGAAATTGAAATAAGAACACCGTGAATTCATTGTCCCAGGAAGGGGAAACTTTATTGACACATTCCTGGGGTCAGATACATCACATGATCACACTGACAGAACCACACGCACATAGACACAGGCAACAGAGCATGCACAATGTCGGCACTAGTACAGTGTATATCCACCTTTCGCAGCAATGCAGGCTGCTATTATCCCATGGAGACGATCGTAGAGATGCTGGATGTAGTCCTGTGGAACGGCTTGCCATGCCATTTCCACCTGGCGCCTCAGTTGGACCAGCGTTCGTGCTGGACGTGCAGACCGCGTGAGACGACGCTTCATCCAGTCCCAAACATGCTCATTGGGGGACAGATCCGGAGATCTTGCTGACCAGGGTAGTTGACTTACACCTTCTAGAGCACGTTGGGTGGCACGGGATACATGCGGACGTGCATTGTCCTGTTGGAACAGCAAGTTCCCTTGCCGGTCTAGGAATGGTAGAACGATGGGTTCGATGACGGTTTGGATGTACCGTGCACTATTCAGTGTCCCCTCGACGATCACCAGTGGTGTACGGCCAGTGTAGGAGATCGCTCCCCACACCATGATGCCGGGTGTTGGCCCTGTGTGCCTCGGTCGTATGCAGTCCTGATTGTGGCGCTCACCTGCACGGCGCCAAACACTCATACGACCATCATTGGCACCAAGGCAGAAGCGACTCTCATCGCTGAAGACGACACGTCTCCATTCGTCCCTCCATTCACGCCTGTCGCGACACCACTGGAGGCGGGCTGCACGATGTTGGGGCGTGAGCGGAAGACGGCCTAACGGTGTGCTGGACCGTAGCCCAGCTTCATGGAGACGGTTGCGAATGGTCCTCGCCGATACCCCAGGAGCAACAGTGTCCCTAATTTGCTGGGAAGTGGCGGTGCGGTCCCCTACGGCACTGCGTAGGATCCTACGGTCTTGGCGTGCATCCGTGCGTCGCTGCGGTCCGGTCCCAGGTCGACGGGCACGTGCACCTTCCGCCGACCACTGGCGACAACATCGATGTACTGTGGAGACCTCATGCCCCACGTGTTGAGCAATTCGGCGGTACGTCCACCCGGCCTCCCGCATGCCCACTATACGCCCTCGCTCAAAGTCCGTCAACTGCACACACGGTTCACGTCCACGCTGTCGCGGCATGCTACCAGTGTTAAAGACTGCGATGGAGCTCCGTATGCCACGGCAAACTGGCTGACACTGACAGCGGCGGTGCACAAATGCTGCGCAGCTAGCGCCATTCGACGGCCAACACCGCGGTTCCTGGTGTGTCCGCTGTGCCGTGCGTGTGATCATTGCTTGTACAGCCCTCTCGCAGTGTCCGGAGCAAGTATGGTGGGTCTGGCACACCGGTGTCAATGTGTTCTTTTTTCCATTTCCAGGAGTGTATATACCAAAATCCTTTCTTGTAAGGTGAAGCCCGTCAACTTACCATAGTACAGGCTGTAATAAGTATCGTGCGCAGTAGCGTAGTGTTACAAGTTCCCTACATCACTACTTCAGACATTAGTCGACTTCATGCCGCGTGTTGCGACACTTCCGCGTGCTCGCTGGAGTCCTACACGATATTACGTAGGTGTACCAGTTTCTTTGGCTCTTCAGTGTACGGCAATGATCGTTGTCAGCATACGACTTTGTGGTTTTGAGTTATGTTGTTTGAACCAACGGCATGAAGATACTAACTGAACTTGTAAGTTTGAATATCCGAGTCACCTGTGGTAACGGTCCATTTTGGACACCAGTTCCTGAACAAACACCGAATTCTCGAATATCACTGCGCTGGTCGAAACTGCTTGCAGTGAAGATGACAGGTAGGTATAAATCACAGTCGTCCTCCATCTTTTGCGATGTATTAAGAACCAGCTATGACGACAACACGGACTGGACTGTCCGTACACACAGCACCAGTATCTTATAGACGGCGGTACGTTTTGTAGAGAGAAGGTTTTCTCTGAGCCGTACCCTAATTAACTCTGCCTGCTACCACCCTATACTGCCCCATCTTGCCTCCCACTGCAGCCATCTGCAGCTCAGCTCATCCGTCAAGAACCCTACACCTCGGGTCGGCTCGCCTCTAACTGCTATCGTTAGGCCACGCACACATATGGCATCAGGCGCCCCGCACAGACTTTCCCGTTATCATGTTTTTCCTCCCTGGGAGAGTTGTCCACTCTTATTTATCGCACAGTGAACACCAACCTTTCAAATCGCGGTCAAACATAAATGAAACGGTTAAGATCATAATCGACAGCATTTATCTCAAGCGACAATGGTTTCCAGTAACGATTCTAGGAGCTCTGTGAATGTTTAAGTACCGGGTGATCAAAAAGTCAGTATACATTTGAAAACTTAATAAACCACGGAATAATGTAGGTAGAGAGGTAACACACACACGCTTGGAATGACATGGGGTTTTATTAGAACCCCCCCCCCCAAAAAAAAAACCACCCCATATTGCTAGACGCGTGAAAGACCTCTTGCGCGAGTCGTTTGGTGATGATCGTGTGCTCAGCCGCCACTTTCGTCATGCTCGGCCTCCCAGATCCCCAGACCTCAGTACGTGCCATTATTGGCTTTGGGGTTACCTGAAGTCGCAAGTGTATCGTGATCGACCGACATCTCTAGGGATGCTGAAAGACAACATCTGACGCCAATGCCTCACCATAACTCCGGACGTGCTTTACAGTGCTGTTCACAACATTATACCTCGACAACAGCTATTGTTGAGGAATGATGGTGGACATATTGAACATTTCCTGTAAAGAACATCATCTTTGCTTTGTCTTACTTTCTTATGCTACTTATTGCTATTCTGATCAAATGAAGCGCCATCTGTTGGACATTTTTTAACTTTTGTATTTTTTTTTGTTCTAATAAAACCCCATGTCATTCCAAGCATGTGTGTCAATTTCTACCTCTCTATCTACATTATTCCGTGATTTATTCAGTTTTCAAATTTATACTGACTTTTTGATCACCCAGTAAATATAATAAATACTCAAGTAAAAAAGTTTTTAAAATAAACCGTTTTCATAACGTGTAAGAAGTATAAAATAATTCCTCCTAGACTCATGCAGTTTCCTAATCCCACACTGTTAGTCCTGAAAATTTTTTCTTGTGAACTTATATTTACATATCAAAAATTATAGTATATATTTATATCAAACTAATAGTAAAGTATGAGAACCTAATAAAAACGTGAATGTTAGGAAAAAAAATTTAGATGTGGCAATACGCGAAACACCGCTCCAACAAACTCTATATAGGACAGTGACGCCATTGATTACGCTAAACCAACAACACAGTCTTTACATATAATCATACTGTGTTACCACGCGCTGAAAATCTTAATCGTAGGTATATTACAAATTGAAATTTAATTATAACAAATTGTACCAAGAACGATGCGTTTTGGGTGCATCCTCAGTGTATTGCTGCCTTCAAATAGCCTACTTTCATAATACTCAAGTTACAATAATTCTTTTGCCACGAATATGTTGTATCTCATTATTGTATTGGAACGAATCACAAAGTTATGAACGAGTTTTCCAGTGATTCTCAATTTCCTGGTGCTCAGAAACGGCATTTATACATATACCCTTGAAATGAATGCCAATATGGCGCCTCACAGCTCAATCCTGAAGGGAGGTGGCGTGCATGTGACGTAGGTGGCGTTGTGCCATCTCATTGGTCAACGCTCAGACGCACGCTCAGAATATCTGAAATGCCAGATATTGCTCCGCACGTTCGGAAAGACTCCCGAGCGTGCTATTCCACGCTATGACGTCAAAAAATGGTTCAAATGGCTCTGAGCACTATGGGACTCAACATCTTAGGTCGTAAGTCCCCTAGAACTTACAAGGGAACCTCCCCATCGCACCCCCACTCAGATTTAGTTATAAGTTGTCACAGTGGATAAGCCTTGAAAAACTGAACAAATATCAATCGAAGAAACAGGAAGAAGTTATGTGGAACTACGAAAAAATAAGCAAAATATAGAAACTGAGTAGTCCATGCGCAACGTATATAACATCAAGCAGAGCGTTAGTCGAGTATCGCCGTGGTCCCGTGCTTAGCGTGAGCAGCTACGGAGCGCGAGGTCCTTGGTTCAAGTCTTCTCTAGAGTGAAAATTTTAATTTCTTTATTTTCGCGAATTTATGATCTGTCCGTTCGTTCATTGACGTCACTGTTTACTGTAATAAGTTTAGTGTCTTTGTTTTGCGACCGCACCGCAAAACCGTGCGATTAGTAGACGAAAGGACGTGCCTCTCCAATGGGAACCGAAAACATTTGATCGCAAGGTCACAGGTCAACCGATTCCTCCACAGAAAAACATGTCTGATATATTCTATACGACACTGGTGACGGCATGTGCGTCACATGACAGGAATTTGTTGTCGACCCACCTAACTTGTACACTTGGCGAATGGGTAAAAAGATTCTTCTACCTTGCCCGATTTAGATTTTCTTGTGGATGTGATAATGACTTCCAAAAAACTGATGAAAACATAATAGTTTTTCACATAAACTGAAAATAAAAAATTAAAGTTTTCACTCAAGGGAAGACTTGAACCAAGGACCTCTCGTTTCGCAGCTGCTCACGCTAACCAGGGGACCACGACACTGCGGTGCGGGTATTATCCTTGATGTTGCATATCTTCCGCATGGACTACTCAGTTTATATATTTTGCTCATTTTTTCATAGTTCCACACAACTTCTTCCTGTTTTCTCTATTAATGTGTGTTCAGTTTCTCAAGGCATATCCACTGTGCCAACTTATAACTAAATCTGAGGGGGGTGCGATGGGGAGGTTCCCTTGTTAGAACTACTTAAACCTTAGGACATCACACACACCCATGCCCGAGGCAGGATCGAACCTGCGACAGTAGCAGTCCCGCGGTTCCGGACTGCAGCGCCAGAACCGCTAGACCACCGTGGCCGGCGCTATGATGTCAGAAACTCGGCACGCTCAACGTTCGGATGCACGGTCCGTGCGCCGACGTCTTAAGGGCCTGGGTTCGATTACCGACTGGGTCGGAGATTTTCTCCGCTCAGGGACTGATTGTTGTCGTATTCATCATCATTTCATCCCCATCGACGCCCAAGTCGCCGAAGTGGCGTCCAATTGAAAGACTTGCACCAGGCGAACGGTCTACCCAACGGGAGGCCCTAGTCACACGACATTTGTTTTTACCTGAAGATGAGGTGTAGCAACCAGTGTTGCCACAACATGACGGCATGACTCGGCTCACAACTCTGGAGTATTCCATCAGTATATACAGGGTGTTTCAAAAATGACCGGTATATTTGAAACGGCAATAAAAACCAAACGAGCAGCGATAGAAATACACCGTTTGTTGCAATATGCTTGGGACAACAGTACATTTTCAGGCAGACAAACTTTCGAAATTACAGTAGTTACAATTTTCAACAACAGATGGCGCTGCGGTCTGGGAAACTCTATAGTACGATATTTTCCACATATCCACCATGCGTAGCAATAATATGGCGTAGTCTCTGAATGAAATTACCCGAAACCTTTGACAACGTGTCTGGCGGAATGGCTTCACATGCAGATGAGATGTACTGCTTCAGCTGTTCAATTGTTTCTGGATTCTGGCGGTACACCTGGTCTTTCAAGTGTCCCCACAGAGAGAAGTCACAGGGGTTCATGTCTGGCGAATAGGGAGGCCAATCCACGCCGCCTCCTGTATGTTTCGGATAGCCCAAAGCAATCACACGATCATCGAAATATTCATTCAGGAAATTAAAGACGTCGGCCGTGCGATGTGGCCGGGCACCATCTTGCATAAACCACGAGGTGTTCGCAGTGTCGTCTAAGGCAGTTTGTACCGCCACAAATTCACGAAGAATGTCCAGATAGCGTGATGCAGTAATCGTTTCGGATCTGAAAAATGGGCCAATGATTCCTTTGGAAGAAATGGCGGCCCAGACCAGTACTGTTTGAGGATGCAGGGACGTTGGGACTGCAACATGGGGCTTTTCGGTTCCCCATATGCGCCAGTTCTGTTTATTGACGAAGCCGTCCAGGTAAAAATAAGCTTTGTCAGTAAACCAAATGCTGCCCACATGCATATCGCCGTCATCAATCCTGTGCACTATATCGTTAGCGAATGTCTCTCGTGCAGCAATGGTAGCGGCGTTGAGGGGTTGCCGCGTTTGAATTTTGTATGGATAGAGGTGTAAACTCTGGCACATGAGACGATACGTGGACGTTGGCGTCATTTGGACCGCAGCTGCACACGGCGAACGGAAACCCGAGGCCGCTGTTGGATCACCTGCTGCACTAGCTGCGCGTTGCCCTCTGTGGTTGCCGTACGCGGTCGCCCTACCCTTCCAGCACGTTCATCCGTCACGTTCCCAGTCCGTTGAAATTTTTCAAACAGATCCTTTATTGTATCGCTTTTCGGTCCTTTGGTTACATTAAACCTCCGTTGAAAACTTCGTCTTGTTGCAACAATACTGTGTTCTAGGCGGTGGAATTCCAACACCAGAAAAATCCTCTGTTCTAAGGAATAAACCATGTTGTCTACAGCACACTTGCACGTTGTGAACAGCACACGCTTACAGCAGAAAGACGACGTACAGAATGGCGCACCCACAAACTGCGTTGTCTTCTTATCTTTCACATCACTTGCAGCGCCATCTGTTGTTGAAAATTGTAACTAGTGTAATTTCGAAAGTTTGTCCGCCTGAAAATGTACTGTTGTCCCAAGCATATTGCAACAAACGGTGTATTTCTATCGCTGCTCGTATAGTTTTTATTGCCG
Source organism: Schistocerca nitens (assembly GCF_023898315.1). NCBI lineage: Eukaryota > Metazoa > Arthropoda > Insecta > Orthoptera > Acrididae > Schistocerca > Schistocerca nitens. The sequence goes on from NC_064625.1 coordinate 145,389,260, forward strand.
TTTCAAATATACCGGTCAGTTTTGAAACACCCTGTACATTTTACCAAGACATTTCTCTCCTTTATGGTTTTTGCAGAAGCTTAAAATGTGACCGTCGTGGTGTGCCATCCCACCTTCGCTTGACGAGAGTTTGTTCTCGTCGTGACTGTTGTTGTTGTTTGTTGCTGTTCCTAAAAGACGCCTGAGCAGAGGAAGAGTGATCGTTGCCTGTGCACTTGACAGTGGCGCAGAGAGCGCAGTGTATGGCCCGGTGGGCCGCGCGTCGCTTGGGCGTGTTCTCCTCAGCTGGCGTTCCTCGCATGCCTTTCTTAATGAACTCCAAATGATGTCTGCTGTGTGTGAGGAGAGCAGGAGGGGGCGGGGCAGGGATGTAGCCGTGTTTTACTGTCTCCGTTGTCCCCCTTCCGTCTGCACTCAAAACACTGCGCGGCCAACCGACAGGACACAAGACTACACACACTGGCACCTAGTCGCCCCTTGCTTCACAATCATTGCTGCGTTATGGTTTGCAGAGTTACAGGATTCTTCTAGACATGTGGCGGGGGCACTAATAGAGAAGACAGGCACTTGGGTCGTAGATTACTTGTGCTGTGCACATCGCGTTCTTTTAGGCTACACGATACTTTGAGGTGCTCTGATGAACACTAGGCTGTCGATACGCAGAGAGCGAAATCAGATCGCGTACGAAGTAGACCCGTCGCATATAACAATTTTAACAGTAGACTGCCGAAATATTCGTAAGGTTCCCTGAATTTATCGCCCTCATGGAATTCTGTCGTTCTCAAATTAAACTACGCTACTGGACATTAAAATTGCTACTTCAAGAAGAAATGCAGATAACAAACGGGTATTTATTGGACAAATATAGTATACTAGAACTGACATGTGATTACATTTTTACGCAATTTGGGTGCATAGATTCTGAGAAACCAGTACCCATAACAACCACCTCTGGCCGTAATAACGGCCTTGATACGCCTAGGCATTGTGTCAAATGGAGCTTGGATGGCGTGTACAGGTACAGCTGCCCATGCAGCTTCAACACGATACCACATTTCATCGAGAGTAGTGACTGGCATATTGTGACGAGCCAGTTGCTCGGCCACCATTGACCAGACGTTTTCAATTGGTGAGAGACCTGGAGAATGTGCTGGCCAGGGCAGCAGTCGAACATTTTCTGTATACAGAAAGGCCCGTACAGGACCTGCAACATGCGGTCGTGCGCTATCCTGCTGAAATGTAGGGTTTCTCAGGGATCGAATGAAGGGTAGAGCCGCGGGTCGTAACACATCTAAAATATAACGTCCACTGCTCAAAGTGCCGTCAATGCGAACAAGAGGTGAGCGAGGCGTGTAACCAATGGCACCCCATACCGTCACGCCGGGTGATACGCCAGTATGGCGATGACGAATACACGCTTCCAATGTGCGTTCACCGCGATGTCACCAAACACGGATGCGACCATCATGATGCTGTAAACAGAATCTGCATTCATCCGAAAAAATGACGTTTTGCCATTCGTACACCCAGGCCGTCGTTCAGTACATCGTCGCAGCCGAACCTGTGTGATGCAGAGTCAAGTGTAACCGCAGCCGTGGTCTCTGAGCTGATGTCTATGCTGCTGCAAACGTCGTCGAACTGTTGTGCAGATGGTTGTTGTCTTGCAAACGTCCCCATCTGTTGAATCAGGGATCGAGACGTGGCTGCACGATCCGTTACAGCCACGCGGATAAGATGCCTGTCATCTCGCTTGCTAGTGATACGACGCCGTTGGAATCCAGCACGGCGTTCCGTATTACCCTCCTGAACCCACCGATTCCATATTCTGCTAACAGTCATTGGATCTCGACCAACGCGAGCAGCAATGTCGCGGTACGATAAACCGCAATCGCGATAGGCTACAATCCGACCTTTATCAAAGTCGGAAACGTGATGGTACGCATTTCTCCTCCTTACACGAGGCATCACAACAACGTTTCAGCAGGCAACGCCGGTCAACAACTGTTTGTGTATGAGAGATCTGATGGAAACTTTCCTCATGTCAGCACGTTGCAGGTGTCGCCACTGGCGCCAGCCTTGTGTGAATGCTCTGAAAAGCTAATCATTTGCATATCACAGCATCGTCTTCCTGTCGGTTAAATTTCGCGTCTGTAGCACGTCATCTTCGGGGTGTAGCAATTTTAATTGCCAGTAGTGTAGCTGAGTCCCACCGTACGTAAGCCGAGCTGCTATTCCTCGAGTACCACGTCTTTTTTTTCTGTGCGCCTCTCGCCTACCGTAAACGGACGTATCTGGCCGCCACATCTCTCCACACAGCCGGCACACGGCGTCCTTATCTGCCGCGCTCGACAACAACCTTCCACTTCTCATTAACCCGTCCCTCCTCTCGTCTCCTCCTTTTTTTTTTTATTTCGCCCCCACGTCTAATTTCCTCCTCCTCTTTTCTGCTGCCCCTTAGACGCGCGGTAGCTTTTTAAGCAATCAAGGCTCTTCCTTCTCTCTATATATCTCCTCCTCCCTACGCCCTCCCCCACCCCCGCCATCCACTCACGTGTGTGTATGCGTGCATGTGGGGAGAAAGATGTTTAGGGGTGGGTCCTTCCTCAAACGAAAATGAGGCGCCAGCTTAAACACGCAGAAAAAGGAACCCTGCGCTCGTGTGGGATGGGGTGCAACTGGAGCTGGAAAAAGGCGAGCACGGCGCGGTCTGGAGACTGGAGAGGGTGCTCCAGTGGCGCTCTCCAGCCGGCCGCACGCACACCCACTTCATTATGTCTTTCTTAACACAGAGCGCCACTCGGCGGTTTTCACTTCCCTAGCGAGGAGCCTTGATGCACAGTAGCAATTGCAGGGAAATCTTTCATGAAAAAAAAAATTATTGACATGTAGTCCATTGTAAATTTGACTATGAACTACTTCTAGTACCTGGTCCGCAGCTTTTATAAAATTTAAAAAGATTTCGTATTTACAATTAAGGCTTTTATTCCATTTCCAGGAATAAGATTTTATGGTCTGTAGAAGATCATAGCGTTCCAAAGGATTGGAAAAGAGCACAGGTCATCCCAGTTTTCAAGAAGGGACGTCGAACAGATGTGCAGAACTATAGACCTATATCTCTAACGTAGATCAGTTGTAGAATTTTGGAACACGTATTATGTTCGAGTATAATGACTTTTCTGGAGACTAGAAATCTACTCTGTAGGAATCAGCATGGGTTTCGAAAAAGATCGTGTGAAACCCAGCTCGCGCTATTCGTCCACGGGGGCCATAGACACGGGTTCCCAGGTAGATGCCGTGTTTCTTGACTTCCGCAAGGCGTTTCATACAGTTCTCGCAGTTGTTTAATGAACAAAGTAAGAGCATATGGACTATCAGATCAATTGTGTGATTGGATTGAAGAGTTCCTACATAACAAAAGCAGCATGTCATTCTCAATGGAGAGAAGTCTTCCGAAGTAAGAGTGATTTCAGGTGTGCCGCAGGGGAGTGTCGTAGGACCGTTGCTATTCACAATATACATAAATGACCTTGTGGATGACATCGCAAGTTCATTGAGACTTTTTGCGGATGATGCTGTAGTATATTGAGAGGTTGTAACAGTGGAAAATTATACCGAAATGCAGGAGGATCTGCAGCGAATTGACGCATGGTGCAAGCAATGGCAATTGAATCTCAATGTAGACAAGTGTAATGTGCTGCGAATACAAAGAAAGAAAGATCCCTTATCATTTAGATACAATATAGCAGTTCAGCAACTGGAAGCAGTTAATTCCATAAATTATCTGGGAGTAGGCATTAGAAGTGATTTAAAATGGACTGACCATATAAAGTTGATCGTAAGTAAAGCAGATGCCAGATTGAGATTCATTGGAAAAATCCTAAGGAAATCCAATCCGAAAACAAAGGAAGTAGGTTACAGTACGCTTGTTCACCCACTGCTTGAATACTGCTCAGCAGTGTGGGATCCGTACCAGATAGGGTTGATAGAAGAGATAGAGAAGATCCAACGGAGAGCAGCGCGCTTCGTTACAGGATCATTTAGTAACTGCGAAAGCGTTACGGAGATGATAGATAAACTCCAGTGAAAGACTCAGTAGCTCGGTACGGGCTTTTGTTGTAGTTTCGAGAACATACCTTCACCGAGGAGTCAAACTACATATTGCTCCCTCCTACGTATATCTCGCGAAGAGACCATGAGGATAAAATCAGAGAGATTAGAGCCCACACAGAAGCATACCGACAATCCTTATTTCCACGAACAACACGAGACTGGAATAGAAGGGAGAACCGATAGAGGTACTCAAGGTACCCTCCGCCACACACCGTCAGGTGGCTTGCGGAGTATGGATGTAGTTGTAGATGTAGTGTTACGGCATAGAAATTGGTTAAAAATGACGTTGTTACATTGCTTCGACTCTCTTTAAAGTCAGTGGTTGTTCCAACAATATGAGCAAAAAAAAAAAAAAAAAAAAAAAAAAAAAAAAAAGTTCAAATGGCTCTGAGCACTATGGGAGTTAACATCTGAGGTCATTCCCTTAGACTTAGCACTTTTTAAACGTAACTAACCTAAGGACATCACACACATCCATGCCCGAGGCAGGATTCGAACCTGCGACCGTAGCGGTCGCGCGGTTTCAGACTGAAACGCCGGTTTCAGACTGAAACGCCTAGAACCGCTCGGCCACACCGTCCGGCCAATATGAGCAGATTTGTCAGTTACATGCCAGGTACATCTCGTCACAGCAATCAGAAATTGTGACTAAGTCATCCCGTATTGGTAGGATGACATAGAAGTACACCTATCGAGACCATCCCTCAAATAATGAATTGCTGACACTAAGTCGTCTACGCAATCTGCATGGAATCGTTGCTCAAATGAGATTGAAGGTTGTCGGGCACGTTATACGGGTGGAACATGGAAGAATCCCTAAATCAGCATTGTTATGGAAACCAATGGATGGATACAGGAGCACAGGAAGACAGAACACCTGTAAACGAACTTTTGTAGGAAGGCCTTCAGTGCGTGGACATGAACTACAGTAGAAGGAAGCTAAAAACTTGACAGCTGATGTTCCCTGGAAGAAGCTTGGTGCCAGGTACACTGCCTCACATCTGAGGAACTAATTCTGAGTTAGTAGCCACGCATCCTCCAACATTCATTCAATGAATAGATTTTTGTGTAGACTGCAGCGTTACTAGCCAACAGTCACAGATTGCTGTTCACCATAACCAGCACTTACTACGTCCCTACATGTTTAGTTTGACATTGATGCTACAAGAGAATATTTTATGATCTGAAGATGGCAGTAGCCGAATCTGGTAATAGTGAGGTGTAAAACTTTGTGTGATCGAGACGGACCTGTAAAATAAAGCGTCAAAAATATTATCACGGACTCATTTTCAGACTTTATGTCTTCAATTGATATTAAGATTGAGTGAGTCTGAACGTCGTGTTACAGTCGGCACACGAGCGATGGGAGTATCGTCTGCGAGGTCGCGATAAGTACAGATTTTCTCGTACGACTATTTCACGGGTTTACCGGTAAAACATCAGATCTCAAAATGGTTGAAATGGCTCTGCGCACTATGGGACTTAACATCGATGGCCATCAGTCCGCTAGAGCTTAGAACTACTTAAACCTAAGGACATCACACACATCCGTGCCCGAGGCAGGATTCGACCTGCGACCGTAGCGGTCACGCGGTTCCAGACTGAAGCACCTAGAACCGCACGGCCACACCGGCCGGCCATCAGATCTCCGATATCGCTGCGGACGGAAAAACATCCTGCAAGAACGGGACCAACGACGACTGAAGAGAATGTTTCAACATGAAAAAAGTGCCGAAGGCCCAATCGCGTACTGTTGACAACTGCACGCAACAAAGCTTTACGCCTCGCCCGGGCGGGCCAACACCGTCAATGGACTGTTGATGAATGGAAACATGTTGCATGGTCGGACAAGTTTCGTTTCATATTGTATCGAGCGGATGGACGTGTACGGGTGTGGAGACAACTTGCATGTAAGCAGGGGACTGTTCAAGCTGGTGGAGGCTCTGTAATGGTGTGGGGCGTGTGCAGTTGGAGTGATATGGGGCCCCTGATACGTCTAGATACGACTCTGACAGGTGAGACGTACGTAAGCATCATGTCTAATCACCTGTATCCATTCATGTCCATTGTGCATTCCGACATACTTAGGAAATTCCAGCAGGACAATGCGACACCCCACACGACCAGAATTGCTACACAGTGGCTCCAGCACACCCTTCTCAGTTTAAACACTTCCGATGGCCACCGAACTCCCCAGACATGAACATTATTGAGCATATCTGGTATGCCTTGCAACGTGTTGTTCAGAACACATCGCCACCCCCTCGTGCTCCTACGTATTTATGTACAGCCCTGTACGATTCATTATGTCAATTCCCTCCAGCAGTACTACAGACATTAGCCGAGTCAATACTCGTTTTCAGAGCACAGCAGTTTCCAAAACACATGTAAAAATACCATAGATGCTCGAATACAACAGTACTGAAGGTGTGACAGTAAATAAATATTGAACGTGTCAACATCCCTTAGGTACTGGCGGTGTCGGGAAAGATGCGAAGACGAACGCTTGAAGGCGTGGATTAGCAGACAGCGCCATCTCGAATTGCGCCTTGTCTCGACAGATCGCTGCCCAAACAACGTACCACAGATGGAGGCCGTAAGTGTTCGGCAAAACCAGATGTCTGGATGCACTATGTGATCTAAAGTATCCGGATATCACCAAAAACATATTAGGTGCATTGTGCTGCCACGTACTCTCTTATAAGCGATCTTAGTAGTCTTTAGGCATCGTGAAAAAGTAGAATGGGGAGCTCAGCGGAACTCACGGACTTCGAAGGTGGCCAGGTGATTGGGTGTCACTTATGTCATACGTCTGTACGCGTGATTTTCCCACTCCTGAACATCCGTTGGTCAGATATGACAGTGAAGTGGAAACGTGAAGGGACACGTACAGCACAAAAGCGTACAGGCCGACCTCGTCTGGTGAGTGGCAGAGACCGCCGACAGTTGAAGAGGGTCCTAATGTGTAACAGGCAGATGTCTATCCAGACCGTCACGCAGGAATTCCAAACTGCATCAGGATCCACTGCAAGTACTATGACAGTTAGGCGGGAGGTGAGAAAACTTTGATTTCATGGTCGAGCGGCTACTCATAAGCCGCACATCATACAAGTAAATGCCAAACGACGCCTCGCTTGGTGTAAGGAACGTAAACATTGGACGATTACAGTGGAAAAAGATTGTGTGGGGGTGATGAATCACGGTTGTTGAGTGGTACTTAAGTAAATAAATTAGTGAAATCAAAGTGAACTAGAAATTAGAATATAAATGAAAAACTTGGTTTAGTTTAGAGAGTTACATACTCGCAAACAGCGGGCCGAACAGCAGAACAGAAGAAACAATGACCATGAAGTCAGCAACTTCCACATAAGCGGGCGCTGTCGATTCAGCCGTCAGGGCATCGCCCGACCGACTCACGTGTTTCTCAGTTGTCGTATGTGAGCAAAGGCCCTCGCCTTCATCACAAGAGCCAATGACCGACGTTAAGAAGATTCTTCGAGAAGCTTTTCAACGTGACAGACGAGGCAATGACCGTGAAGTCGTTCACCTCCAGTAAACTGAAGTGAATAAATACGCGAGACGCAGTGGGCCAGACAGAGGAAGTCAGATGAAGACGGAGACGGAGACGGAGACGGAGACGGAGAGAAGAGACGAAGAAGACGAAGAAGTTTTCAGTCAGTTTCGGTGCTGAAGACCGTCATGCAAGAAGAGACTGCATCATGCACAGACGCACCAAGTCCGCCGCTGTAATGGAATAGCAAGCAGCAGCCGCGGCGCCAGAAGACAGAAGTTAAAAGGTATTTGAAGTCTGGTTTTTACATACCCGGGTGGCTCGTGAGGACGGGAAGGAGACGGCCTCACGTCATTAGTCACCTGTGAGCTGGGATGAAGACCTGACAGCCGAAGACTGGCAAGCAGGAGTCCGTGGTTCGAGTCCGCCACACTGGCCTTCCCCCGCCGCGCCGCTCCGCTGGCCGACGCAGAACACACGCGGCCGCTTAGAGAAGAGAAACACTGGGACGCGACACCCAAGGTATCATCCGATGCACGATTTCGCTCGCAATAATTAAACGGGCCACCTCGCGCTGCGCTTCGCCAGTCAGCTGGGCGAGACGGCGACACGAGATACACACCGCAACGCGTAATCAGACGCCGCCGCCGCCGCCGCCGCCGCAGCAGAAGACTTCACAAACGACACAGCTGCCGCTCTCCGAACCAGAACATCCCGTAAGATACAGTTGTACAATTCTTCAATAAAAGTTATCTTATGTAAAAATGATGTTTCATTCGACCTCATACCCGAGCCAAGGAAGAACCCACCCTGCCCACATGTTGTTAAGAGAGAAAAGTTAATTTATTTAATATTTTCACCCTGACAGAATGCTTTAGAATGCTCATCCTGACAATTGACTTGCATCAAAAGAGAAAACCCAGTTACATTTAGTGACAGAAGTGTCACATTTAATATCACAACTATTACATTTGATGTCAGAAGCCGTTTTAGTTGATACACGGTATACAATGGGGCGATCCGATGGCAGGGTGCAGGTATAGTGAATGCCCGGTGAACGTCATCTGCCAGCGTGTGTAGTGCGAACAGTAAAATTCGGAGGCGGTGGTGTTATGGTATGGTAGTGTTTTTCATGGAGGTGTCTTGCACCCCTTGTTGTTTTGCGTGGCACAATCATAGCACAGGCCTACATTGATGTTTTAAGCACCTTCTTGCTTCCCAATGTTGAAGAGCAATTCGGGGATGGCGATTGCATCCTTGAACAAGATCGAGCACCTGTTCATAATGCACGGCCTGTGGCCAGTAACATCCCTGTAATGGACTGGCCTGCACAGAGTCCTGACCTGAATCCTACAGAACACCTTTGGGATGATTTGGAACACCGCCTTTGTGGCAGGCATCACCGACCGACATCGATACCTCTCCTCAGTGCAGCACTTCGTGAAGAATGGGCTGCCATTCCCCAAGAAACCTTCCAGCACCTGACTGAACGTATGCCTGCGAGAGAGGAAGCTGTCATCAAGGCTAAGGGTGGGTCAACACCGTACGGAATTCCAGCATTACCGATGGAGGGCGCCACGAATTTTAACTCATTTTGAGCCAGGTGTCCGGATACTTTTGATTACATAGTGTATCTCCGCGTCAGCATTAACGCGCCGTTCCTACGAGCACGTCAAAAAGGAACTGATCACTTTGAGAATCGAGCAATCTCGCCTGCCGTTAGAACCGGACTAGAGGATTTTCCCAGTCCTTTAAGCGGCAGATGGTCCGAAGGCCCCCCCCCCTTACCCCCCTCGTGGGAGAATTAACGGCAGAAAGAAGGGGAGGTTCATTTCGCAAAACAGTAGAAGCGGCCCTGCGGCCGACCGGTGGGAGCAAGCCGAGGAAAAGGTTGGCAATGAGAAGAAGAAAAAAAAAGTAAAGAGAAGGAAAAAAAGAAAGTGTGGCAACAGAATTACGGCGCGCGGAACACCACGTCTGCCCATTCCTGCCCTCCTCAGTCCCTAACCGGAGGGCCGTTTTTTTAACCACCGGCCGCAAACTCTGCCCGAGCCTTAATAAAGAAGACACAGCACATCTGCGAAGGGGTTGGCTTGAGGTTGCAGCGAGGGGGAGAGAGGGAGAAGCTGGACAGAGTATATAAGGGGTAGTCCGTTCGCGCCACTGTGTTACTTGCGTGTTGCAGTCCACTGCTCGCCAGTTCCCAGCTCTTTTTTTTTGTTTTTGTAAGAAGTCTGGAGGGGGTGGAGGAGTGAGGTAAAACCTGTGGTCAGCGGCCGTACGGGAGCCGTGGTCCATTTTTTTCCTAGTTTTTTTTCGCGGACAGTCTCTTTATTCAGACGTTCCTCTTACTGCAGGGGGCGGACCGAGGGTGTATGAAGGGGTGCGTTGGCCACTTTTTAAAATCAGTCTTGAGAGCCAGCCGCAGTCCGGCTGCACCCCCCCCCCCCCGCCCACCTCATATGCACGCACGCACACGTACGCACCTACGCCGCTTTCAGAACATCTCCATCCCTTCTCCCCCCAGAACTGCTTCATTAATCTAGGGACCACGACCCCCATCCCTACCTTCCCCACAGCATCCACCCCGTCCTCTTCTACTCAAGCATCTGCGGCAGCGGTATAAAATTCAACCCCTTTGCGGCTCGCGCACACACACACGCACACGCACACACACACACACACACACACACACACAGTCACATCTGCGGCCAGTGGCTCGCGCCGAGACGGCGAGGGTGAGAAAAGGTGTCCCACCCCACACACACATGCACGGGGGAAAGAGCCAGGCAGGAAGTAGGGAGGGATACGGAAATAAAAAGGAGAGCAGCGGGGGTCTGCCCCTCGAGACGGACCGCGGCTAGGTAACACCTTTTCCATGTCGGGGTGTGGCCCGCGAAAATTTCCCTATATCCACCCCCTTACGCCCCCGCCTCAGAAAGAGAAAACAGAGCGCCGGCCTCGGGCTCGGACCGCCACCCCCGCACCCCTCACCACCACCCCACTTTTTTTCGCCACCCCTTCCCAGAGGAGCGCACCCTTTTCTCATTCTGGCCCGGCCGGGGTGCGGCATAAAACTCTGGCTTGCGCGCCGGCCGGCCGCTGTTTGCCCAGTGAATATGTCTCGGTTTCCGGCTTAATGAAAGAAGTAATATACGGGGGCGGCGACCGTGCGTCTGCCGTGAAATAAGGTGGCCCGAGCGGGGATTAAGCCGCCTGCTTAGCCCCCCGGCGGCTAACAGGTTTTCCAGCCGGATTACAATAAAAAGAGCGCACGTCTCTGTCACGGCGACACACACGCACGTCTCTCCCCAGCGTCCGCTACACTCCACGTCTTCTTCTGCCTCCTCTGCACTCTTCCGTCTTTCCTAACACACGTCTCCTTTCTCTGCAAATTCAGGTCTAGCTACTAGAATTAAACCCATTGTATCACGCCATCTTTGTACTCGATAAAACTTTTATTCATTTTTGGAGTGGGCTGAACCTAAAAATTAAACTAAACTCCGTCCGAACCGGCTTTGGAAAGCTCAAAGGTGTCGATCGGCCGCCGTGTCATCCTCACCCCACAGGGGTCACTGGATGCGGCCATTTTTTGATTGGGTTTAAGGGCGCTCAACTACTGAGGTCATTAGCGCCCAGTCACAGTTGTTAGAGCACAAGGGATCTAGTAAAACTCAAGGGGGACACCAGAAAGACCTGACAAAGATGCAGATAAAATAAGAAAAAGGTTAGATGTCTTTGGACAAGCCAGTCAAAGTTATAAAACGCAGAACACGAGCAGCTGCTCGAGCGTCATCAGCTAAAATATCCGGTAAGGTAGACGGCAGGGACAGGACAACACGAAATTGACTAAAACGGGGACACGACAATAAAACATGGCGCACTGTTAAGGCCTGTCCACAAGGGCACTGCGGGGCTGGGTCACCGGAGAGCAGGTAGCGGTGGCTAAACCGGCAATGCCCAATTCTCAACCTGGTCAGAAGGACCTCCTCGTGCCGAGATGGTCGGGAGGATGTTGTCCAAGGAGTTGGGAGCGGTTTTACTGCCCGGAGCTTGTTGCCTTGGAGGGATGACCAAGCATCCCACCACAACGACACAAGCCTCTTACATACATCCCCCCGAACGTCCGATGACGGGACACAATGGGAGGCTGGCCGAGGCAGGAGGACTGCAGCCTTGGCTGCAGCATCCGCAGCCTCATTCCCAGGCACTCCTACATGTCCGGGAACCCACAGAAAGCTGACAGGAGAACCATTATCAGCGAAAGAATGGAGGGACTGCTGTATCCGTTGAATCAAGGGATGGACCGGATAGGGAGCTCCAAGGCTCTGAAGAGCACTGAGTGAGTCAGAGCAGAGTACATACGATGAATGGCGGTGGCGGCGGGCATACTGAACGGCCTGATGGAGAGCAAAAAGCTCGGCCGTAAAGCTGGAACATTGGTCGAGGAGCCGGTATTTGAAGGTGGCGGCCCCGACGACAAAGGCACAGCCGACAACATCGTCAGTTTTGGAGCCATCGGTGTAAATAAAGGTGTGACCGGCAAGTCGAGCACGAAGTTCGACAAACCGTGAGCAATACACTACAGCCGGAGTACCCTCCTTCGGGAGTGAGCTGAGGTCGAGATAAAGATGAACCGGAGCCTGGAGCCAAGGTGGTGTCGGGCTCTCACCCTCTCTAAAGGTGGTAGGGAGGGCAAAATCCAATTGTCGAAGCAAGCGACGGAAGCGGACTCCGGGGGGCAGCAGGGCAGACACATACAACCCGTACTGACGATCGAGAGAATCGGCGAAGAAGGACTGGTAAGAGGGGTGGTCGGGCATAGACAACAGCCGGCAGGCATACCGACACAGCAGTACGTCGCGCCGGTAGGTCAACGGTAACTCGGCAGCTTCAGCATAAAGACTCTCGACAGGACCAGTGTAGAAGGCTCCGGTCGCAAGACGTAACCCCCGATGGTGGATGGAGTTGAGCCGGCGTAAGAGGGATGGCCGAGCGGACGAGTAGACAAAGCTCCCATAATCCAGCTTCGATCGGACTATGGACCGATACAAGCGAAGCAGGACAGTGCGATCCGCTCCCCAAGATGAACCACTAAGAACTCTGAGGACATTAAGGGAACGTGTACTACGGGCCGCCAAATAAGTGACATGTGGAGACCAACACAGTTTCCTGTCCAACGTGAGCCCTAGAAACTTAGTTGTGTCCACGAATGGGAGAACTACGGGACCGAGATGTAAGGATGGCGGAAGGAACGCTTTATATCGCCAAAAGTTAATACAAACCGTCTTCTCTTCAGAGAACCGGAAGCCATTTGCCACGCTCCATGAGTATAGGCTGTCGAGGCAACGCTGAAGGCAGCGCTCCAGGAGGCATGTTCTCTGGGCATTGCAGTAGATCGCGAAGTCATCGACAAAGAGAGAGCCTGAGACATTAGGTGGAATGGGATGTGGCCATGGAGGGGCATGTGGTCAGCACACCACTTTCCCGGCCGTATGTCAGTTCGCGAGACCGGAGCCGCTACTTCTCCATCAAGTAGCTCCTCAGTTTGCCTCACAAGGGCTGAGTGCACCTCGCTTGCCAACAGCGATCGGCAGCCCCGATGGTCACCCATCCAAATGCTAGCCCAGCCCGACAGCGCTTAATTTCTGTGATCTGATGGGCAAGGCTATTGGCGTTTTGAACCTACCGACGTCTAAAGTCAGCTTCGACCAGTGATGTAAAGAAACTGCGACATTACACGACGGCAGAGATAGAAGACTGACCGAGAAACTGAACCTACCGATAACACACTTTTCCTCTGATCCATGAATAGGGAAAGGTGGCGTACACACCCCAGTGTCGACAACACTCCACCTGCTCTTCTGCCTCTTCCTGTGCAATTTTTGCGCCTTCTCTGTAACTGCAAATTCAAAGGTTGCTGCTATTTGGTTGGGTTGTTGTGGGGGAGGAGGAGACCAGACAGCAAGGTCATCCGTCTCATCGGATGTAGGAAGGACGTGGAAGGAAGTCGCCCGTGTCCTTTCAAAGGAACCATCCCGGCATTTGCCTGGAGTGATTTAGGGAGATCACGGAAAAACTAACTCAGGATGGCCGGACAAAGGTCGTCTTTCCGAACGCGAGTCCGGTTGCTGCTATCACGAAATCGTTGCATCACAGCTTTTTTTTTTACTCGATCAAGATTTTATTCAGTTTTACGGTAGCCTAAGCCTTGCATGAATATCAAGAGCTTTGATGGAAACCCAGTTCTAAGCGAAGAAGGGAAAGCAGAAAGGTGGAAGGAGTATATAGAGGGTCTATGCAAGGGCGATGTACTTGAGGACAATATCATGGAAATGGAAGAGGATGTAGATGAAGGTGAAATGGGAGATATAATACTGCGTGAAGAGTTTGACATAGCACTGAAAGACCTGAGTCGAAACAAGGCCCCCGGAGTAGAGAACATTCCATTAGAACTAGTGACAGCCTTGGGAGAGCCAGTCCTGACAAAATTCTACCATCTGGTGAGCAAGATGTATGAGACAGGCGAAATACCCTCATACTTCAAGAAGAATATAATAATTCCAATCCTAAAGAAAGCAGGTGTTGACAGATGTGAAAATTACCGAACTATCAGTTTAATAAGTCACAGCTGCAAAATACTAACGCGAATTCTTTACAGACGAATGGAAAAACTGGTAGAAGCCGACCTCGGGGAAGATCAGTTTGGATTCTCGTAGAAATGTTGGAACACGTGAGGAAATACTGACCCTACGACTTATCTTAGAAGAAACATTAAGGAAAGGCAAACGTACGTTCCTAGCATTTGTAGACTTCGAGAAAGCTTTTGACAATGTTGACTGGAATACTCTCTTTCAAATTCTGAGGGTGGCAAGGGTAAAATACAGGGAGCGAAAGGCTATTTACAATTTGTACAGAAACCAGATGGCACTTGTAAGAGTCGAGGGGCATGAAAGGGAAGCAGTGGTTGGGAAAGGAGTGAGACAGGGTTGTAGCCCATCCCCAATGTTATTCAATCTGTATATTGAGCAAGCAGTGAAGGAAACAAAAGAAAAGTTCGGAGTAGGAATTAAAATCCATGGAGAAGAAATAAAAACTTTGAGGTTCGCCGATGACATTGTAATTCTGTCAGAGACAGCATAGGATCTGGAAGAGCAGTTGAACAGAATGGACAGTCCATTATAATTATCCGGGCTGTTATGCCGTGGTCGGTTGATGAATTCTGTGTCGATTCCCAAAAAGATACAGGAATACCTTAAGCCTGCTAAGGACGCTCGCAAACCATTGGAAAAAGCTGGAGTGGAAGCAGCTGTGGTGATGTTTATGTGGGTACCACGAAAAGAACGGTTTCTAAACGTTTGGAAGAGGACAAGGGAAATTGTAGAAGAGGAGAAACGGAACGATCAGCTGTTGCAGAGCATGCTTTCCAGCCAGGGAACCACAATATTCGTTTCGAGGAGACGCAAGTACTAGCGGCCACAAGCGGATATTACGAAAGGCTCTACAGGGAGGCAATCGAAATCGCTAAAGACCCAAATACTCGTAATTTCAACCGAAAGGAGGAGGGCGTGAAATTAAACGGTATATGGATGTCTGTGTTAAATAAGATGTGTACCACCCGTCCACTACTGGGTGATGGCAACGACGAATGACGGCGACGGACAGCGGCCAATTGCACTGCCGTTTTCAAAACATGTGACGTCACGCCGCGGCGTGGGAGCGCGCGGACACGGAATTTAGCGGCAGTCAGTAGCGAGCCAGTGGGTGTGTTGGACTTTCCATCGAGCTACGGACCCCCTTCAAGATGTCTCCCGCAGTCGGAGACGAAACGTTGGGAATCGACACAGAATTCATCAACCGACCATGGCATAACAGCCCGGATAATTATAATGGACACGATATTTCCGGCCGTGAAAGTCTACATTTTAGTATCAGAATGGACAGTGTCTTGAAAGAAGGATATAAGATGAACATCAACAAATGCAAAACGAGAATAATGGAATGTATTCATATTAAATCGGGTGATGCTGAGGGAATTAGATTAGGAAGTGAGGTGCTTGAAGTAGTAAATGAGTATTGCTATTTGCGGAGCAAAATAACTGATGATGGTCGAAGTAGAGAGGATATAATATGTAGACTGGCAATGGCAAGGAAAGCGTTTCTGAAGAAGAGAAATTTGTTAACATCGAGTATAGATTTGTCAGGAAGTCATTTTTTAAAGTATTTGTATGGAGTGTAGCTATGTATGGAAGTGAAACGTGGACGATAAATAGTTTAGACAAAAAGAGAGTAAAAGCGTTCGAAATGGGGTTCTATAGAAGAATACTGAAGATTAGATGGGTAGACGGCATAACTAATGAGGAGGTATTGAATAGAATTGGGGAGAAGAGAAATTTGAGGCACGACTTGACTAAAAGAAGGGACCGGTTGGTAGGGCATATTCTGAGGCATCAAGGGATCACCAATTTAGTATTGGAGGGCGGCGTGGCGGGTAAACATCGCGGAGGGAGACCAAGAGATGAATACACTAAGCAGATTCAGAAGGATGTAGGTTGCAGTAGGTACAGGGTGATGAAGAACCTTGCACAGGATAGAGTAGCATGGAGAGCTGCATCAAACCAGTTTCTGGATGGAAGACTACAGCAACATGGTCAGCACACCGCTCTCCCGGCCGTATGTCAGTTTACGAGACCGGAGCCGCTACTTTGCCTCCTCGGTTTGCCTCAAAAGGGCTGAGTGCAGCCCGCTTGCCAACAGCGCTCGGCAGACCGGATGGTCACCCATCCAAATGCTAGCCCAGCCCGACCGCGCTTAACTTCGGTGATCTGACGGGAACAGGTGTTACCATTGCGGCAAGGCTGTTGTCGGTTTGAACCTACCGACGTCTGAAGTCAGCTTCGACCAGTGATGTAATGAAACTGCGACATTACACGACGGCAGAGAGAGAAGACTGACCGAGAAACTGAACCTACCGATGTTACTTTTCCTTCGATCCGTGAATAGGGTAAGGTGGCATACACATCCCAGTGTCGACAACAAGCCACTTGCTCTTCTGCCCCTTCCTGTGAAATTTTGAGCCTTCTCTGTAACTCTCGTCCTTTTTCTGTAAATTCAAAGGTTGCTGCTACTGGGTCGCGTTCTTGTGGGGGAGAAGACCTGACAGCAATATCACCCGTCTCATCGGATGGGGAAGGAAGTTGGACCCATTTTCTAAAAATGTCAAGAGACACGCAGTGTTGAAGTGTTTTGGAACCTGTAGACTACAGAAATGTGTGGGTGTTGAGAAAATTCATTCATTTTAAGTCCTTTCGCACAATCTGTGTGCTGTCTGGACTGCTCGTAGCATTTCGCAATTAACTAGAGATTCCTTTCGGTGATTTCTTGTGGTTTTCTGTAAGTTCCCTGGTCAATGCTCGACAATCACTGCCCGTCAGTTTATGAGGTCTGCCTGGTCTCGGTTTCACTGTGTTTCTTCCTTCGCGTTTCCATCTCACAAAAATGTCACCAACAGTCGGCTTTGGAAGTTTTAGAACGTTTCAGATCCGTTAATGATTAACATAATAAGATGACACTGAATGACTGGTAGGCGTTCTAAGTCGCTGAGATCTCCGACCCATTCTGCTGTCACTTTTTCTTTACTTCCAACGCAATACTCCCCACCTTTTTATATTGGTGGGCCCGTCTTTACTGACATACAGAGGTCAAGTCCGCATTACTTAGGAGCGTGCGGGTACTTTTTTGATACGATAACTAACGAACTTGGCAATGCTTCGCAGTTGCTAAACATGCATCAGAATTACCAATATATCCTTATCTCCGCCTCCCCCCTCTGTTTGTCCGTCGCGACCTCCCATTCTGTGACGTTCCCCCGTCCCGCCCACTCTCTCCACCTCCTCCTGAACTCCCGTGTCAATCTCCTCCTTCACTCCCATCTCTACGTTCTAAGCTCCCTTCTCTGTCTCCCCTTAGTTCCATTCTCTATCTTCTCCTAAACCTCCTTTCTATCTCCTTGTCTCCCATCCATACCCCCCCCCCCTTTCTCTCTCTCTCTCTCTCTCTCTCTCTCTCTCTCTCTCTCTCTCTCTCAAGGCTATCGGTCAAGAACTTTTCGAAATTTTGTTAATAGCATTTCCCCTTTGTGTGTTAGATATATATTTACATACTGAAGACTCAACGAAACTAGTACACCTGCCTAACATCGTGTAGGGTCATCGCGAGCATGTACAAGTGCCGCAGCACAACAAGGAATGTACTCGACTAATGTCTGGAGTAGTTCTGGAGGGAATTGACACCATCAATCCTGCAGGGCTGTCCATAACGGCGTAAGAGTACTAGGGGGTGGATATCTCTTCTAAACAGTACGTTGCAAGGCATTCCAGATATGTTCAATAATGTTAACGTCAGCGGAAGAGTTTAGACTCAGAACAGTGTTCCTGGAACCACTCTGTAGCAAATCTATGGAGTGTCGCATTGTCCTGCTTGAACTGCACGATGGACACGAATGGATGCAGGTGATCAGACAGGATGCTTACGTACGTGTCACCTATCAGAGTCGTATTTAGACGTATCAGGGCTCCCATATCACTCCAACTGCATACGCCCCAAACTACTACAGAGCCTCCAACACCTTGAACAGTCCCCAGGTGACATGCAGGGTCCATGGATTCATGAGGTTGTCTCCGTACCCGTATCCATCCATCAACTCGATACAATTTGAAATGGCTCGTCCGAGCAGGCAACATCTTTCCAATCATCAACTGTCGAATGTCGGTGCTGATGGGCTCAGGCGAGGCGTAGAGCTTTTTGTCGGACAGTCATCAAGGATACACGAGTGGGCGTTGGGCTCCGAAAGCCCATATCGATGTTTTTTCGTTGAATGGTTCGCACGCTGACACTTGTTGAAGGTCCAGCAACCAGCGGACGGGTTGCACTTCTGTCACGTTGAACGATTCTTTTCACTCGTTGTTGGTTCTCTTGGTACTCTTCTGAAATGGTGGTACGGGAAAATCTCCACTTCGTCGCAACCTCGGAGATGATGTGTCGTATAGCTCGTGCACCGACCATAACACCACGTTCAGCCTCACTTAAATCTTGATAAGCTGCCATTGTAGCAGCATTAAGCGATAGCAGCATTAAGCGATCTAACAACTGCGCTTTTTGTCTTATACACGCGTTGCCGTTCCGCAGTGCCGTATTCTGTCTGTTTACATACTGCATCTCTGTTCAAAAAAAAGACTCTGAGCACTATGGGACTTAACGTCTGAGGTCAACAGTCCCCCAGACTTAGAACTACTTAAACCTAACTAACGCAAGGACATCACAGACATCCATGTCCGAGGCAGGATTCGAACCTGCGACCGTAGCAGCACCGCGGTTCCGGACAGAAGCTCCTATAACCGCTCGGCCACAGCGGTCGGCTGTATCTCTGCGTGCCTATACCAGTTTCTTTGGCGCTTCAGTGTGTTTAAAACGATGTAGCCTACATGGGTCCGAATATGCTTTTGAGTACCATCGGAAAATTTTTAAACAAATTGGTCAAGTACTTTTGGAGATTTTTGGTAACAACCTTGCCCCTTTACGTATTATATTTACATCTCTATATTCGATATACAGGGTGTTACAAAAAGGCACGGCCAAACTTTCAGGAAACATTCCTCACACACCAATAAAGAAAAGATGTTATGGTGACATGTGTCCGGAAACGCTTAATTTCCGTGTTAAGAGCTCATTTTAGTTTCGTCAGTATGTAGTGTACTTCCTCGATTCACCGCCATGATTTCATACGGGATACTCTACCCGTTCTGCTAGAACATGTGCCTTTACAAGTACGACACAACATGTGGTTCATGCACGATGGAGCTCCTGCACATTTCAGTCGAAGTGTTCGTACGCTTCTCAACAACAGATTCGGTGACCGATGAATTGGTAGAGGCGGACCAAGTCCATGGCCTCCACGCTCTCCTGACCTCAACCCTCTTGACTTTCATGTATGGGGGCATTTGAAAGCTCTCGTCTACCCAACCCCGGTACCAAATGTAGAGACTCTTCGTGCTCGTATTGTGGACGGCTGTGATACAATACGCCATTCTCCAGGGCTGCATCAGCGCATCACGGATTCCATGCGACGGAGGGTGGATGCATGTATCCTCGCTAACGGAGGACATTTTGAACATTTCGTGTAGCAAAGTGTTTGAAGTCACGCTGGTACGTTATGTTGCTGTGTGTTTCCATTCCATGATTAATGTGATTTGAAGAGAAGTAATAAAATGAGCTCTAACATGGAAAGTAAGCGTTTCCAGACACATGTCCACATATTTTCTTTCTTTGTGTGTGAGGAATGTTTCCTGAAAGTTTGGCCGTACCTTTTTGTAACGCCCTTTATGTTAGAAAAATATGCAGCCTATTTCCGAATGAGTTTTTGTTAATCGTGTAAAAAATTGAAGTAAATTGTTCACATTGCGAGATTTTTCGTAACAACGGTAGACGACGATTTGTCTTTATATAGCAGTACAGATGAGGCAGTGAAAAGTAGCCTCTATCACGCACTAGGCGGAGACGTAGATGCAGATCAGACCAGTAGAGAGAAGCCGTCAGCCGGTATGTGCCGCGCCAGCAGCAACAACAGACGTAGGGCAGGAACCGCTCCGCTGTCAGCCCCCCGCCCCCCTTCCCTGCTATTGTCTATGTATCTTACTTAATGGCTTCCACAGCGCCGTGAAAGCCCCGCGTTTACCGTAACCATCGGAACCTCTCTCACCGTCTCCCACCCCCTCCGCCGGCGCTCCGAAATAATAATGTTTGCCCCGTTATTAATCAATGCCCGTACCGCCGCCGCCGACAAGTCGAGTCAATACTCCAGATCCGCGCGTGCTTAAGGAAGGATGGAAGGAAGGGAGGGAGGGAGGGGGGAGTGGGGGAGGGAGGGGGAGGTGTACCGGCGCAGCACTCGGGCAACACGGCGGCACCCAGCCGTTCGCTGCTTCTCGCGGCAGGTTGGAGCAGACCGC
Organism: Schistocerca nitens; assembly: GCF_023898315.1. NCBI lineage: Eukaryota > Metazoa > Arthropoda > Insecta > Orthoptera > Acrididae > Schistocerca > Schistocerca nitens. Next base: position 145,409,888 of record NC_064625.1, read on the forward strand.
AACGCCAGTGCCCTTATTCAAGGAAGCTGTCGTAAGACCTAAAACTGCTTTTATTCCGCGATATCGGAACGAAGTCTTCGACGAATGACAGTACGCATAACAGTCGTAATTCTCTAATATGGGTAGTGGTTTATCTTTTTTATAAGAAGGCCATTGAATAAGTAAGCAGGGTGGTTTTATTCCGGATTCCAATACACCATATTATTCCGCACTGTTTTGGCTACAAAGCCTATTTTTCAACATAACCTCTCTTGAGTGAGTCTGGCTTAGGCCACCTTACTGGGAGGGCGTACGTGCCCGCATGGTACCTTCTCTGCTGGGCGACGTCAGAGCCGACACCTTATAACACCTCTGTCTGCTACTACTATACCATAACCTCAAAGCTGAAGGCAGTTCGTGTAATTAAATTATTCTTGTTAAAGCAATTATGGTAGAAAGCAACAGAGCAGTGTTACCCTCTGAGAGGAATTTTGTTATGTTGACCACGTTGTACCTAACGGAGGTGGCTTATCGGAAGGGAAAGTCAGAATGACGTAAATATTTAAACAGTAACAAACAATATTTTACCTATCTACACTGATCAATGAATAAGAAAAACGGTCGCCAGCTTAATTAGGCAAGAGAATGATTGACATTCTTACAATGAAATGAACACCCTTAACTGCTTACAGGCGTTGATATACGTCAACGGGGTCAGATGAAAATGTGTGCCCCGACCGGGTCTCGAACCCGGGACCTCCCGCTTATATGGCAGACGCTCTATCCATCTGAGCCACCGAGGACACAGAGCGCGACCGCAGGGATGTGTGTCCTCGGTGGCTCAGATGGATAGAGCGTCTGCCATATAAGTAGGAGATCCCGGATTCGAGTCCCGGTCGGGGCACACATCTTCATCTGACCCCGTTAACGTATGTCAACGCCTGTAAGCAGCTAAGGGTGTTCATTTCATTGTAATTTCATTCTAACGAGCTGCTTGGTCACCGACGGTATCTGTTCTTTCGGACATCTCCGAAAGAACAGGTACCATCTTAGTAAATATATATTGACATTCTTGTTCAAGAAAATAAGTGTGAGTAACTTTAACGGACAAACACAACCTATACTTTGCCACGCGCGAGTGCAATGATCTCTGACACGAGCATATGTTCACGGTAAGATTGGAGCTGACAGAGTAGAACAAACTATTAGCATAAATATAACAGATAACAATACACACCATTACTTTCAGGGTTTATTCAAACTGAATGGTCTTTATAACATTACTGTTAATATTCAGTGTAGAATCATAAATTGGATATAGGTTCAGTATTACTTTTCAAACATTTTCCTAACTGGCGTCAAATTGTAAATGTATTTCACTGCAAAATTATAAGCTGGTTATAGGTTAAGTCTCTCTCAGCTAAATACCTTTTTATTTAGAATGGAAATTTAAGGCTGGCCGAAGTGGCCGAGCGATTCTAGGCGCTACAGTCTGGAACCGCGCGACCGTTACAGTCGTAGGTTCGAATCCTGCCTCGGGCATGTGTGTGTGTGATGTCCTTAGGTTAGGTAGTTCTAAGTTCTAGGTGACTGATGACCTCAGCAGATGAGTCCCATAGTGCTCAGAGACATTTGAACCATTTTTTTGAAAATTTAATGGAATTCACTAACAGATTACTTCTCACTGTCTTTTGAATAAAAGAAGTTTCTGTTTCCATAGGTAGTGGTCTTTCTATTAATTGTCATTTATCAGGAGCATAAAGGATAAACTATGGATCCTATTACACTGTTAATATGCACTTTCAATACACAAGAGAAACAAGTGCTTAGCGAGCATGAATATGTAACTTTCCACAGTTGCAGTTTTCAACTTTTACTGCATACCATAACTGACATATTTGTAATATACTCTCTCACCTTTTGCGATTTACAACAGGTTTCAATGTGATCATTTACTAAGTAAAACTTTCTAAGCCTTAGTTTCAATGCCTTTCAATTTTGAAGTTGGCAACAACATATTAATAAACAGTTTTAATAGAAAAATTATTTTCAGCAAGCATTATTTACTTTAGTTCAGTCTCTTGCCACATTGACATTAACTTTTTTTCCGAGTTCAAGAGGCATTAATTAGTTAAAACACTAGGCTTTAATGTTCTTTCAATAAGGACACTCGGTAATCACTTTAATTCAAACGGAGAGGAACCTGAGAGGTGTTATGATAAGAGAAAAAAAAATCGAGGTAGGTACATGAATTCAGTTATAAATTGCCTTATATTTGAGCACACTAACACATCCAATAAGCTGATCCTTCACTGTACATTACTATAGTGTTCCATTACAGTGATTGCGCAATGTGGTGGCTATTGCATGTTGTTAGGTGGATTTACAGGTAGAATTGGTGGACTGTGTCATTTCTTGGTGGCAATGATAGATACAAATTTCAGAATATTACCAGCTCTTTATTCATCCATTCGAGGCATTGGAAAGCGGCACGTAAAGCATCTCTCAGCACCAGCACAATATACAACTTTTACATGAGTAGTTGACAGTTTGGTAGCTCTTTTCTACCTATGCCAACCACAATTTGCGCGCGCTACACAGTTCCGTTCTCGAGGGGAACCACAACACCTTTTATACAAAGCAACTAAGAATCCTAAGTGAGAATCAGCAGGTTCCATAACAGCAACCAAACATATTAATTAAAACAGAACATTGGCACATATTGGTATTTCTACATAAAATTATTTAAACAAAATTATTAAATCTCAAAGATAACCAAAGACATTGAGAAAGACAAAAATATCATTGCAGAGATTATACTTCATTACAGAAGTTCAACGATGGGGTGTTGAACAAAATAGAAAGCTAAATTAATCAACAAAAGGTATGTAAAGTCTTATCTATGGTGTTACAACCTTGCTGCATCAATAACCTCTCCATCATCTGCGTACTCATTCTCGTAGAGTGCATCCTTCACTGGGCCAAACATATGGAAGACAGAAGGTGCGATGTCCGCGCTTCAGGCTGGATCATGAAGAACAGTGCAATGAAGCTTCGGGAGGCACTACCAACAGAGACGTCCAGCTGAGCAGGGGGGTATTTGATTGCGATCCGCGTATCACCTCCAATGAGAGTGTCCGCACGTTACAACATCGCAGGAGTCGCAGCCGTGGGCCGCCGGCCGGCTCGCGTGGGATCGGACAGGTTTGTGCGAGGTAGTTGCGATCATGACAGACGCCTCGCCCAACGACTCACCGTGCTTTTGTTTACTGCCCGGTGTCCGTAGACATCCTTTAAATGCCTATCAATATCTGCGATACTCTAGCTTTCCGTCTAAAGAAAGTGACAGCGCTCTGCTTGGAAGGCATCTCCGTCACAGACGCCAATTTGAGGACCCCCGAATAACGCCGCCACCTGCAGGAACTTCATAAATTTACAGGGGTATGAAGTGGGAATATTCCGCGATGTCGTACAACAAATTTTCCATTTTTTCAACAGAAACTGGCCGAGAAGAACAATGTGTTGCATTAATTATTGAACACCCACCCGTAAGAAGAGACTATAGAACCCAACAATGCTATTCCTAAATATATGTGGCACCTCGATGTAATTCCTAATCTAGGGTATCCCTGGAAATTGTCTGAGAACGCACATTTCGGCCCCTCGTTTCGACTTCGCCCCCTTTGCAGGTATGGAACTTGAAATTGTAATCCAGACGACTGTATAAAGGCAAGTTGTTACCAAAAATCTCGGAAAGTTCTTGACCAATTTACTTCAAGTTACTACACGATAGTTTAATAAACGCTCGGACAGATATAGCTTACAAAGCTTTTTAACACACACATATAATCCAGACGGACATCACTATATATGTAAAAAACATTGTACGTTTTTTTTCGTTAAAATCGACTGCGAGAAATAAATTGCCGTGCCGCACTGCGAAAATGTGCTAGTGTTTCGTTTCCTTTGTAGCAGTCGGTTTTAAGTACAATAGCGGAGCATTAACCAGGCAAACTGTTTCTCCCATGTATACAGGGTGGTCCATTTATTGTGATCGGGCCAAATATCTCACGAAATAAGCGTCAAACGAAAAAACTACAAAGAGCTAAACTCGTCTAGCTTGAAGGGGGAAACCAGATGGCGCTATGGTTGGCTCGCTAGATGGAACTGCCATAGGTCAAACGGATATCAATTGCGTTTTTTAAAATAGGAACCCCCATTTTGTATTACATATTTGTGTAGTACGTAAAGAAATATGAATGTTTTAGTTGACCACTTTTTTCGCTTTGTGTTAGAAGGCGCTGTAATAGTCATAAACATATGGCTCACAATTTTAGACGAACAGTTCGTAACAGGTATGTTTTTTAAATTAAAATACAGAACGTAGGTACGTTTGAACATTTTGTTTTGGTTGTTCCACTGTGATACACGTACCTTTGTGAACTTATTTCTGAGAACGCATGCTGTTACAGCGTGATTACCTGTAAATACCACATTAATGCAATAAATGCTCAAAATGATGTCCATCAACCTCAATGCATTTGGCAGTAAGTGTAACGACATTCCTCTCAACAGCGAGTAGTTCGCCTTCCGTAATGTTCGCACATGTCATCGTCCCGTAATTTCTCTTGTGCCCCGTGGCAGAACTGTAAACGACGTCCAATTCCTGGTGCATAGAAATATGGTACGGGTGCAATCGATGTTGATGTAGCATTCTCAACAGCGACGTTTTTGAGATTCCCGATTCTCGCGCCATTTGCCTGCTACTGATGTGCTCTTCCCTGCGCCCCCCCCCCCCCAATCCCCTTCATGTTTTCAGGTGCAAATACGCGGATACATACCAAACCTCTCTTCAACCAAAAATGGAACACTGGAATGACATCTGCTCTGCTACTGCTCTCAATAATAAACTCCGCACAGTCAAGAAGACTACTGTTTCAGCTCCATGCCGTAGACAAATCGATCATATTAGGCTCACTCATTGTATTCTCTTGCATACTTGCGTAACAACCACCCACATACTGTGGTTGTGGAGCCAGACTGGCGGTATCCCGTATATTGGTGGACTGTCCCCGTCTTCTGGCCCTTCGTACTAAGTATAGACTTCCAGATTCCTTGTCTTTGATATTAGCAGACGAGTAACGGATAGTTGATCTGGACCTCAGTTTCCTACATGAAAATGGTTTTTATTATCAGTTACAAGGCTTTGCTATGCTGCTGGAGCGGGGCAGGATGATGGAGGTTGGGGTCGCACTTCGTGTTTTCTAGGTCTAGGACTCATGACTATTTTCAGCAAAGACCGCTCTTTTATCCCTCTGTTCTTCCACTTTTTAGATTTGGTCTACCCTTTAATGCCTCGTACTACGTGTGTTTTAACTCCCTCGCTTTATAGTTTGACCCCTCTGACTGGATTCGCCCAGTTTAATCGCAGCCTCTATCTTACGGAAGTAGCTTTTGAGTCGCTAAACTCCCCACTCAGTCAATCAATCAGTCTATCAATGAGTCAGTCTCTCTCTCTCTCTCTCTCTCTCTCTTCAGCAGTGAGTTTTCTGCCTTAATGGATTGTACCCCTGTTCTTCCCCATCGAAGTATTGTACCAGATAATTATTAGTACATTTCGTGATCACCCCTGGCGCGACGTGTGTGCCGAATGCAGAGAAACACCCTCACACGTACCTTCTGCGAGTGACACCGATGCGGCTTTGCGGCTGAGCGCCTTGCCTGTAGGCAGCCCCGCATCGCACAGAGCGCCTTCAGACTCGGCTGCCTGGCGCACCGCTGCGGGCCTTATGAGAGACGGGGAACGCGCCACACACTGCTCTCGGCTCTTAACGAAGCGGCATCTCGCCGTAATGAAAGACAAACACGCCGCCTGCAAGAAACACACGGCGCACCGGGTTTTCCAGCCACTCTGACAGAATACGTAGAATACCCACCACCCCCCCACCCCCGTCACGAGCTGCCATATCGGCTAGCTTCACACACACCCTGCTCTTCATAGAGTCGTCACCTGGTGACGCTCATGAAGATTACTCTGAGGCACAGTCCTCTAGTCTCAGCCACGGGAATGATTCTCTTGTACACAGTCTGACACAAAAAAACTGGAGAACCCAGAAGCGGAAGAGGGTACGAAATTAAACTCACGGTTGGAGAGAGCAAGATACGATATTTCAGTGATTACAAAATCGAATCAAATGTAGAAAGAACTCGTATCAGAGAGACGTTGTCCCCCCTCTGGCCCGAATTAAGTTGAGGTAGATGTCATAAAGATGATGTATCCTGTCCTGACACATGCCGGCCCACAAACGTAACTCGTTGTCGATATCTTAGTTTCTGGAACTGCGACAGAATTAGTAACCGAGTGGGTCCCTCATGTACTATCGCGCACAAATCTGGTAATCTTGCTGGCCGTGTAGTAGATCAACGTAACACACAGTTCACGGAAACACTGCCATGCGTGGACGAGCGTTGTCCTGTTGAAAAATGGCACCACGATACTGTCGCGGTATAGGTAACACATCACGACTTAGGATGCCCATGATGTACCGTTTTGCCGTCGGACTTCCCTCACTACCAGCTGCTACTTCGTATGTGGTGACTCCTCATACCATGACGCCAGGAGTAAAATCGCTGTACCTTTCCAAAGTACGCTTATAACGATATGCCTGGTGCACATTATGGCGAGCCTCCTTTATGGTTGTCAGAAGTAGGACTGGTTGGTTGGTTGCTTTGGGGAAGGAGACCAGACAGCGAGGTCATCGGTCTCATCGGATTAGGGAAGGACGGAGAAGGAAGTCGACCGCGCCCCCCCCCCCCCCCCTTCAAAGGAACCATCCCGGCATTTGCCTGGAGCGATTTAGGGAAATCACGGAAAACCTAAATCAGGATGGCCGGACGCGGAACTGAACCGTCGTTCTCCCGAATGCGAGTCCAGTGTCTAACCGCTGCGCCACCTCGCTCGGTGAGAAGTAGGACTGTAGATATTTTTTAGAAATATCGGGAAATAATTCGAAACGTTATCGACTCTCGATACATCGGTAAAATGTATCGATATATCGACAGAAGAAAAAACGACGTACTGGCCCATAGAAACATCGGCTTCACATTGTAAATATACTGCCTGTTTTGGAGCTGTACATTTAAGTGTTGATTTATTATTAGCTAATTTGTACATCAGCAGACTAGCAGTATCCCCCTCGGAGGAAGAAATAAAACCATGCACGTTTGCACTTAGCGATAACCACTTTTCTAACTACGGTAACTGCATGTAAGTGGCGCAATGAAAAGTGTCTGATTTCGTCACACATCGGATTCGTCTGCAACACTTCATGTCGACTTCCCTCTTTTTCATTTCTAGCAGTCGTAGTGTCAAAATTGCGTCGTGAATATAAACGTTGCAGTTTCTGCTGGTAACGCGAAGCACCGGTAACGTCAGCATTTCCTCTCGCACGTCTCCTCCGCCCACTGTAGAGAACAATCTTGTCATTCAGAGTTTTGATCATTTACAGCTACTGTTTTTGAAGAATGCCCATGCGAAGAAATAGCACTCTAGTTGCGTTAAAATTGGTTTCTCAACGCAACTGAGGTATTAATTCTTCAAATTGGAAATATTGGTATTTCAGTCACACCGCGATCCCCAGTGCAGTCGGACTACTACTTTTGTGCCACCGTTACTTGCTTCGCACAGTCAAAGAGAAAGACTGGACGTGATGAAAGCTCCTTCACACAGTGAAAGTAAAATAATGTAGTATAATTTCAAAATAAGAACTTCAAGAATGTTCCTTAAATTATGAAAAAATACAATATAAAATAAAAATAAAGGGACTTGATATTGCTATTTTCATATCGGTGGGAAGATGTCGCCGATATATATCGATATTTCGTGGAAAAAATACCGATTTGTCGACAGATTGATATTTTATCAACCGCACTAGAAGTGTACTACCGGAACCTTGAGACTATATCTGTCCTCACGTCCCCATGCAGTCCAACATCCGAATGCGCCACAAATCTGAGTATTGCACGATTCGACCAGCCGGCCAAATGGAAACTCAAAAAGAAACTATTTTCAAACTCTGTCAGGTGCTGATATGTCTATCTCACACGAATCGCAGGCATCTCAGCTTTCACTCACTTTGTGACGCCGTTCACGCCATTTTTGTACTCAAGAAGGCCCAGTAACAGAACTAAACGCGGGCAATACCAACGGACTATTGCTGCTTTCGTAATTGTAACAGAAAACGGCAACGCTAACCCTTTACGTTTCACTATATGGCGCGAAGGTGTAGGAAGTTACATTGACGTCCGATGCCTATGTTCTGGGCTTAACTTTTTTTGTTAGGCGGTGTTATTGTATCACCAAACCTATTTATTGAACGTACTGTAATTCCAGAAGGTGTTTGTTGCCCTTGGGCAACGCCCTTGCCGCAGTGGATACACCGGTTCCCGTCAGATCAATGAAGTTAAGGGGCTCCGGAAAGGCTCAAAATCATGAAAAGTTCAATTTTTACTTTTTTGCGTTTTCTGAATCTGCAGACTATTACCTTTTAATAGATATATAATTTATTCAATTCCGAAGACTACAACTATTTTTAAATTTTTTTTGAAATTTGTTCTACATGGGCGTGACCCACTGTGGCGCTGTTAAACTGCTGTCAAATGGTATTATTAACGTCCGTGTTCATCAGGTACATTTTAGTGATGTGAGATAAAGTATGTGTTGTGGCTAACCTGTGATGGTTCAATATCTATCGCTGGTGTGATTGTCGATTGTTTCATGTTTATTTACTCTGTCGTTATCTCGAAAATATTCGTAATTGATTCTGTTTCTTCAGTCTCTGTTTTGTTGAAGTATAATAATGAGTAAAAGTAAAGTTATTAGAAATCCTCTGAAGGCTTTTAAGAAAAGGAGAAATGTTGGGAAGCCAAAGGTATGTGTTATTACTGTAAACAATAAAGACGATGAAAATCCCCAGCATAGCTTGTGTCCCAAAGAAGAAGACAGTTGGTGTAAATATAAAAAAGGATTGCTAACTGGTGAAGTGTACACTCATAAGCATAGTCTGCCTCATGCAATAATGGAGGTGATAAAACCTATTTTCAGAGACTTAGCAGCACCTGAACTGTTGAAAAAGTGTATTCACGGAAAAACTCAAAACCCCAATGAAAGTGTAAATAGTGTTATATGGTCGAGAATCCCCAAGACTGTATTTGTTGGAATAGAAACACTTCACTTTGGTGTGTATGATGCTGTTGCGACTTTCAATGATGGCAACATTGTAAGGTGCAAGGTATTTAGAAATATGGGAATGAAGATAGGTTCTAACATGGTACGAGCGATGCTTGCTTTAGACAAGGAACGCCTTCGGGCTGCAGACAGGGCTGTAAAGAGTCTAGAAATACAAGCAAGAGTAAACAGGAGGAGGAACAAGAGGAAGCTGGAGGAGGAGTTTGCAGAGGATGAAGATAATCCATCCTATGGACCTGCAATGCACTAAAAAGGTAATCCAATCTTTGTCGCTCGATTCCCAAAACTTTTATTTTCTCATAGTAATTACATGTTTCCTAAGGATCTTCCAAACATATTTGTTTCAAACTTTCAGTAAATGTTACACAGTACCTTCTGCATAATTTAACACAGCCTTTTTCCAAAAAACTGTATATTTTTGAATATATAAATAAAAAATTGCAAAAAGTGTGAATTTTCATTACAATTGAAAAAAAATCATCTTTAATAACTGAACTAAAATTTTGTAAAATCCCTGTGTTAAGTTGTAGCCCATATTCCAATAAATAATCTGTAAAAAATTCAACTTCCTACCTCAAATACTTTGTGAGGAAAGATGTATTTTATAATCGTTATTTTAACATTGCAAGTATAGGGCGTTCCGGAGCCCCTTAAGCGCTGTCGGGCGTGGCCGGCACTTGGATGGGTGACCATCCGGGCCGCCATGCGCTGTTGCCACTTTTCGGGGTGCACTCAGCCTCGTGATACCAATTGAGGAGCTACTCGACAGAATAGTAGCGGCTCCGGTCATAAAAAACCATCATAACGGCCGGGAGAGCGGTGTGCTGACTACACGCCGCTCCTATCCGCATCCTCAATGAGGACGACACGGCGGTCGGATGGTACCGATGGGCCACTTGTGGCCTGATGACGGAGTGCTTTTTGTTGCGCTTACATACTTCTGTTATCGCGCCACGTGTCCGCAGAGCCACCAGACATCCAATGTGGCGGTGGGCAGTGGTTACTATGTTCTGGCTTATAAGTGTACGCCCTAATCGCGTTCTCAACTCTTTATGTCCATCCCCCTCCCCCCCCCCCCCCCCATCTACTCACCACCCTGTCTCTGACTTTGAGGGCTGTTCACTGTTGCTGCTAACGAAAGCTTGATTGTGAATCCACTTAAAATGAATGGCTGAATCTTGGCTCTGGCTCTGAGCACTATGGGACTCAACTGCTGAGGTCATTAGTCCCCTAGAACTTAGAACTAGTTAAACCTAACTAACCTAAGGACATCACAAACATCCATGCCCGAGGCAGGATTCGAACCTGCGACCGTAGCGGTCTTGCGGTTCCAGACTGCAGCGCCTTTAACCGCACGGCCACTTCGGCCGGCTAATGGCTGAATCTGTTGGGATCATTGGTATATGCGATATGTGAATGACGTCTGCAGCTGTTGGATCTGTGAAGACTGTAGCTTCAACAATAGTAGTTCGCATAATTTTAACCTGCGAACTGGTAGCATCAGTATGCGATTTGTGCTTTTACCAGTTGGGGTGGATGTCTTATGGGGGTTAGTATAACTATATATGTTACTAGCATGGACCGTGGCGTTACCCATGGTTAAACAGTTATTTATAAATAGATGTTAATGCCGAAACTCACTATTCACGCGTATGCACTATCAGAATAGCCATCCCTTGTTATATCTTTAAAAGTACAATATAGGTAAAGCTTATTTACAAAATCATCTACATACAGGTATACGAGGGGAATTCAAGGCACATTTGTGAAAAGCTGTATTTATCCTGATGATAGAAAACTGAAACATGCGTTATTTTTCTACGTGAACTCCCTGGAGTTCAATGCAGTTTTCCCGACGTTTTACGAGGTTTTCTTTTATCTCATCAGAAAATACGGTTTTCGGTTGCATCTGTAATCAATTTTGTACCGCAGCAATGACGTCTTCATCACTTTCAAATCTTCTTCCCTGTAGTGCTTCCATTAAGGATCCAAACATGTGAAAATCACTTGGAGCCAGGTCTGGACTATATGGTGGATGTTCCAGCACCTCGAATCTCAACAACTTTATTGCGTCGGCTGTCCGTTTGGCAGAATGTGGGCAAGCGTTATCTTGCTGCAGGATGACACCTCTTCACAGTTTTCCACGACGTTTGGATCTGATTGTTGGTTTTAGTTTCGTGCGCAACACATCACATCCACCATACAATACAGACCTGGCTCTAAAGCCTCGTTTACGCTGGGACGACGTCTTGCAACATTGTGGCATGCTGTGGAAATGTGGCGTACGTCGTCTTGTCATTTAGTTCTAAATGTTTTGAAATGCTTAACTACTACATAACACTTTTTCAAAATTAATAAGCAAACATATTAACAGTATTAATAGTAAACTTTCAGTGTTCGGCTACACGAATTTAAATTGTATGTAAAGTTTTACCCCAGTGCGTGGGAAATAAACATCCCAGGTTGGGATGCATAAACTAAAACCAGAGGAGGGGATGGTCTGATGCAGAGGGGGGAAAATCCCCCCCCCATCCCCCCCTGCAAATCGCACACTGGGTAGTATTACGAAGTTTGATACGATTGATATTCTGTAGTAGTATTCTAATTATCAGCCTTTGTTTCTGATAAAATCGACAGCGAGAAAAGAAGAAGAAAAAAAAAAAAAGCAGATGATAGTTCTGAATACAATTTTTGGATGTAGAAGTGGGCAGAATATCTATATGGAAGAAACAGTTTGCCTCGTTAAATGCTCCGCTATTACAGCATATTTTCGCAGTGCAGCACAGCAATTTCTTTCTCACAGTCGATTTTAATGAAAAAACATGTACAATGTTCTTTACAAACATTTACAGGGTGGTCCATTGATAGTGACCGCGCCAAATATCTCACGAAATAAGCATCAAACGAAAAAACTACAAAGAACGAAACTTGTCTAGCTTGAAGGGGGAAACCAGGTGCCGCTATGGTTGGCCCGCTAGATGGCGCTCCCATAGGTCAAAGGATATCAACTGCGTTTTTTTTAAATTACGAACAACCATTTTTTATCACATATTCGTGTAGTACGTAAAGAAATTTGAATGTTTTAGTTGGACCACTTTTTTCGCTTTGTGATGGATGGCGCTGTAATCGTCACAAACGTATAAGTACGTGGTATCACGTAACATTCCGCCAGTGCCGATGGTATTTGATTCGTGATACATTTCCCACGCTAAAATGGACCGTTCACCAACTGCGGAAAAGGTCGATATCGTCTTGAGGTATGGCTATTGTGATCGTGCTGCTCGGTATCCTGGACGACATCATCCAAGTGTCCGGACCGTTCGCCATATAGTTACGTTATTTAAGGAAACAGCAAGTGTTCAGCCACATGTGAAACGTCAACCACGTTCCTGCGTACTCAACGACGACTTCCAACGTGGAGGCGAAGTTCGCAACAGTACAGTGCCTAACCGCTCTAACTATAAACTCTCCTGAGAGCAAAGACAGCAAGTCCGTCTGTACCAGCAAAGCTGACATCGAGCGACCGTCACACACGGGCGCTCAAAAACGGAAGACCTCGTCTCTCCACTGCTAGCCTCCCAGCAAGGCTCGGCTCCCCAGCTGAAAACGAATCATATTCCTGAAACCACAGAATATTCTCCCTCTCTACAGATTCTTCCGAACGCTGACGAACCATATTTTAGTAGTTTGTCGCCCAGCGCGGAAAGTTTGCGAGGAAAAATCCTATATTCGTACAATGGTACGCTTCTGAGAAAAAATCCTTGGAAATAACCCAGTCTGCGTGGTTCCCGAGGTGACACTTCCTCGTTCCTCTCAGCTGCGTCCAAGATTTTCGTAGTTTCCGAAGTATAATCCTTCCCGTCTGGCTACAAAACCGGCCGGTCGCGACTCTCTTGTACCCCAGCACTCAGGTGTCCCATCAACCGTCTCGCTACTTCCTGTATTTAAGCAGGACCAACACACCTGTGGGGGGCCTTCCACCCAGGGCTTGAGTTCTGCCTGCCGTTTCTTTTCCACTGTCACTCCAACGTCTACTAGTATGATGATAAAGACACTCCATCACCTTTCCTGCAATAAGCGTTAGGAATTACTTACAAAGCGTACGTGACAATGTCAGTTCTTTCTTTTGCTTGTGCCTTGTTCCCGCAATGACGCAGGGTCAGCATGGTAAATACGAGGTGTGGCTAGAAAAAAACCGGACTAGTACTGGTGAAACAATAAAACGAATGCAATAAGGCTGAAAGTCGCGTGGCCTGTCACGTGACTCTCGCTCCGCCTACTGCTCGAGTTTCATCTGCCTCCTGCACTCAGTCTGCCCGTGACGTCTGTTTTAAGTAGTTGACGTTTTGTCTGTGCGTCGGAAAGTGTTGAGTGTACAGAAAGAACAGCGTGTTAACATCAAATTGTGTTTCAAACTAGGAAAAACTGCAAGTGAAACGTTTGTAATGTTACAACAAGTGTACGGCGATGATTGTTTATCGCGAACACAAGTGTTTGAGTGGTTTAAACGATTTAAAGATGGCCGCGAAGACACCAGTGATGACACTCGCACTGGCAGACCATTGAAAAAATCGGTAAACTTGTTCGACAAGATCGCCGTTTAACAATCAGAGCAGTGTCTGAGTTAACAGGAGTTGACAAGGAAAGTGTCGAACAAGTTTACCGATTTTTTTCAATGTTTGGATCAGTTTTTGCTGACAATGGTCTGCCAGTGCGAGTGTCATCACTGGTGTCTTCGCGGTCATCTTTAAATCGTTTAAACCACTCAAACACTTGTGTTCGCGATAAACAATCATCGCCGTACACTTGTTGTAACATTACAAACGTTTCACTTGCAGATTTTCCTAGTTTGAAACAAAATTTGATGTTAACACGCTGTTCTTTCTGTACACTCAACATTTTCCGACGCACAGACAAAACGTCAACTACTTAAAACAGACGCCACGGGCAGACTGAGTGCAGGAGGCAGATGAAACTCGAGCAGTAGGCGGAGCGAGAGTCACGTGACAGGCCACGCGACTTTCAGCCTTATTGCATTCGTTTTATTGTTTCACCAGTACTAGTCCGGTTTTTTTCTAGCCACACCTCGTATGAATAGGCAAGGTTAATTTAAGGATGGCCGGATGCCCATCCTGCCACCACCCCACAGCCCCTGGGATGGAATTAGTGTACCCCAACAGTCTAGTGTAATCCATGGAATAGTGCGAATGTGTTCAGATGTCTGCGAGCCGTGCACCTGCGGCGGAACGTGGGGACCAGCCCGGTATTCACCTAGTGGGATGCGGAAAACCGCCTAAAAACCACATCCAGGCTGGCCGGCACACCGGCCTCTGTCTCGTTAAGCCGCCAGGTGAATTCGATCCAGGAATGGCGCGCCTACCCGAGTCCAGGAAGCAGCGCATTAGCGCTCTCAGCTAACCTGGCGGGTGTATGTGATAATGTCAGTCTCCTTTATATATTCATATATACGATGTACAGCCTATCACATGATACCTAATTGTTTATAATATTACTTGAAAATACAGCTCTTCGGTTGCAAAGGTAAAAAAATTTCAACTTTACCTAGGTTTCAACTGCTCTAAGGCAGCCTTCATCAGAAGTAACAAATTTTTACATTACCTATAACAGAGTTTTGGAATAATATGAAAATTATTAAATTAAATATACGTAATAAAATTACATCATAGCTAACCGCTACGGTACAGTAGACAAAGAAAGCATACTTACGAGGGCAGTTCAATAAGTAACGCAACACATTATTTTTATCGGCCAATTTTGGTTGAAAAAACCGAAAATTTCTTGTGGAATATTTTCAAACATTCCCGCTTCGTCTCGTATAGTTTCACTGACTTCCGACAGGTGGCAGCGCTGTACGGAGCTGTTAAAATGGCGTCTGTAACGGATGTGTGTTGCAAACAACGGGCAGTGATCGAGTTTCTTTTGGCTGAAAACCAGGGCATCTCAGATATTCATAGGCGCTTGCAGAATGTCTACGGTGATCTGGCAGTGGACAAAAGCACGGTGAGTCGTTGGGCAAAGCGTGTGTCATCATCGCCGCAAGGTCAAGCAAGACTGTCTGATCTCCCGCGTGCGGGCCGGCCGTGCACAGCTGTGACTCCTGCAATGGCGGAGCGTGCGAACACACTCGTTCGAGATGATCGACGGATCACCATCAAACAACTCAGTGCTCAACTTGACATCTCTGTTGGTAGTGCTGTCACAATTGTTCACCAGTTGGGATATTCAAAGGTTTGTTCCCGCTGGGTCCCTCGTTGTCTAACCGAACACCATAAAGAGCAAAGGAGAACCATCTGTGCGGAATTGATTGCTCGTCATGTGGCTGAGGGTGACAATTTCTTGTCAAAGATTGTTACAGGCGATGAAACCTGAAACAAAACGGCAATCAATGCAGTGGCGCCACACCCACTCCCCTACCAAGAAAAAGTTTAAAGGCATACCCTCAGCCGGTAAAGTCATGGTTACAGTCTTCTGGGACGCTGAAGGGGTTATTCTGTTCGATGTCCTTCCCCATGGTCAAACGATCAACTCTGAAGTGTATTGTGCTACTCTTCAGAAATTGAAGAAACGACTTCAGCGTGTTCGTAGGCACAAAAATCTGAACGAACTTCTCCTTCTTCATGACAACCAAGACCTCACACAAGTCTTCGCACCCGAGAGGAGCTCACAAAACTTCAGTGGACTGTTCTTCCTCATGCACCCTACAGCCCCGATCTCGCACCGTCGGATTTCCATATGTTTGGCCCAATGAAGGACGCAATGCGTGGGACGCACTACGCGGATGATGAAGTTATTGATGCAGTACGACGTTGGCTCCGACATCGACCAGTGGAATGGTACCGTGCAGGCATACAGGCCCTCATTTCAAGGTGGCGTAAGGCCGTAGCATTGAATGGAGATTACGTTGAAAAATAGTGTTGTGTAGCTAAAAGATCGGGGAATAACCTGGTGTATTTCAATGCTGAATAAAACAACCCCTGTTTCAGAAAAAAAATGTGTTGCATTACTTATTGAACTGCCCTCGTACATAGAGTAAATAATTATGAAATGGTTTAGAGCAACAGTGCTCACGTTAAAGATAAAAATATATTTGTACATTATAAAATTTTCCTAGGGATGCACAACTTGATTAAGACGCGCTGCTAAGGGTCGCGTGTGCGGCCGGCACTGTAAGCAGCATCAGACTGACAGGCGCGCGCGTCGTCGATGTTAGCAAGTCGTCACCTTGTATTGCGCCATCTAGTATTGAATGCTGGTAATTTACAGTGACAACAGCTGTCACAAGCATTGGAACAGGAGTGCACGTAATGTGCTGATTACATTATGTCAGATAGTATGTAACAGATCGAAAGTTGAACAAAATATTATACTGTAAAGCAGGGAGAGAGAGAGAACAATATTTAAGGCTACAGTACGGGACACATAATAGCAATATTCCGCGTTAAGTGATTCTAAGGAAGGGCTTTACACCATCAAAGAAATTTTTATCACGTAATTGTAATTGCTCATTGAGCCTGATGAAGGCTGCCTCAGAGCAGTTGAAACCTAGGTACAGTTGAGAATTTTTTACCTGTCCAACCGAAGAGCTGTATTTTTAAGTAATATTATAAATTTCGTCTACGGTTGCTGCATTATCGGCCATGTTCAAAATTGTAATACCTAATTGTGTTCGTAGATCATGGCAAAGTATGTGCTTGTAAGGTGTGAAACTGTAGTCGCCTTACACAGGTACTGTCTGTATGAACATAGATTCAACATAGCGGACAATGATTCACATATTCACCTAATTCTTTTCAACAGTTTTTTTAACTATATATGACGGTAGTATCTGTTCTCGAAAGAACAGTTACCGTCAATGACCATGCAGCTTTGCTAGAAATCAAATGATAATTAAATGGACACCCTAGCTGCAAGCAGGCGTTGATACACTTCATTGGGGACATGTTGAAAATGTGTGCCCCGACCGGGACTCGAACCGGGGATCTCCTGCTTACATGGCAGACGCTCTATCCATCTGAGCCCCCGCGGGCACAGAGGATAGTGCGTCTGCAGGGACTTATCCCTTGCACGCTCCCCGTGAGATCCACATTCACAACATGTCCGCAACACTACATTCGTAGTGCGCCTAATAGATGTTTGCCCATCATACTCATTACTCGTGGTAGATTAATCTACCAAGTCCCGTACGAGTTCGGGCATAGCGTGTGCGTTCGCACAAGAATGTCAAAGGCCGGAAACCTATATTTCTTTTTTTTAACTATATATGACGGTAGTATCTGTTCTGCCATGTAAGCAAGAGATCCCGGGTTCGAGTCCCGGTCGGGGCACACATATTCAACATGTCCCCAATGAAGTGTATCAACGCCTGCTTGCAGCTAGGGTGTCCATTTAATTATGATTTGGTCTTTTCAACAGTGTTTATGCTAGACTGCGAATTTCATGTTAGTGGGATTCTCTCAAAGCTTAGGTTTAACAGCCGAAATGACGTGCTTCAGCAGCCGAGAATCTTTTATCCTCTATTTCTTTAGCATTGCCCGAAGTGCCACTGAGCACTGTCAGACAGTCTGTTTTGGCTTGTTAGCGGCACCACCGTGTTATACGCCGGCGCTGCGCCTTTTGGAAGACAAAACACGTCGGGATCAGTCTGGCAACATCAACACAGCGTGTACGAAGTCCGAAGTTGGCGGCACTGCGGCAGGGGCTGTAATTCCGCCGCCTGTTTCGGCTCGCCTCGCGAATGTCGCGACGTCCGCTCCCGCCTCTCCATCTGACGGAGAAACACCTCAGGCCGGGAGGTTTTGCGGCCGCGGACGAGTGTTTCGATCGGTGTTGTGGTGCTACTGCCGCGGCTGCGGCGGCGCAGGCGGGCGCGCCTGTTATTACCGCTGAGAAAATAAACACCGCCTTCTTGGCGAGTGTTTGCCCGCGAGTTGCCCGCGCGCTAACTAACTGGCGGAGCGCGAGATGAATTTAGCGGGCTGTTTACTCAGACACAGTGGTTTTAGAGCGGGGGGAGGGGGTGGCGTGGGTGGGGCTGGGGGCGGGGGCGGCTTAGCGTCAACAAATAGGTCACGGCCCCGTCGCGGTTCACCGCGGATGAGGCGCCGTGCGGTTAGCGAGCGGGGTAGCAGCCAGGCGCCGCGGGCTGTTCTCCACTGTGCGTCAGCAGCTGGACGAGATCCGCATCGGCGAGACCGGCTTTCTGAAAGTATCTGAAGATCCCAGGTATCGCATCCTGCATCCATTCACCATGGTGAGCCCTTGTTTGCGAGTAACTGATGACAAAAATATTTCGGATTTTTGTGTTACGCTAACAAGGGAACCTCTCCAATCGCACCCCCTCTCAGATTATACGTTGGCACAGTGGATGGGCCTTGAAAAACTGAACACAGATCAATCGAGAAAACAGGAAGAAATTATGTGGAACTATGAAAAAAATAAGCAAAATATACAAACTGAGTAGTCCATGTGCAAGATAGGCAACAACAAGGAGAATATAAGCCCCGGAGCGTCGTGGTCCCGTGGTTAGCGTGAAAAGCTGCGGAACGATAGGTCCTTGGTTTATGTCTTCCCTCGAGTGAAAAGTTTACTTTCCTTATTTTCGCAAAGTTATGATCTGTCCGTTCGTTCATTGACGTCTCTGTTCACTGTAATAAGTTTAGTGTCTGTGTTTTGCGACCGCATCGCAAAACCGTGCGATTAGGAGACGAAAGGACGTGCCTCTCCAATGGGAACCCAAAACATTTGATCGCAAAGTCATAGGTCAACCTATTCCTCCAAAGGAAAACACATCTGATATATTCTATACGACAATGGTGACGGCATGTGCGTCACATGACAGGAACAGGTTCTCGACACACCTAACTTGTACACTTGGCGAATGGGTAAAAAGGTTCTTCTACCTTGGCCGATTTAGGTTTTCTTGTGGATGTGATAATCACTCCCACAAAAGCGATGAAAACATAAGAGTTTTTCACATAAAGTGAAAATAAAAAATTAAACTTTTCACTCGACGGAAGACTTGAACCTAGGACCTCCCGTTCCGCAGTTGCTCACGCTAACCACAGGACCACGGCGCTCCTTAACTTCCATTGTCCTTGATGTTGCCTATCTTCGCATGGACTACTCAGTTTGTATATTTTACTTATTTTTTTCGTAGTTCCACACAACTTCTTCCTGTTTTCTCGATTGATTCTGTGTTCAGTTTTTCAAGGCCTATCCACTGTGCCAACTTATAGCTAAATCTGAGGGGGGATTCGATGGGGAGGTTTCCTTGTAAGTATCGTTGTGTTAAGAGGTTGCATAGTATAAAGGGTATGGGTTAGTGGCATGTGAATACCTCGTGGAGAGGGTATGGGTTGGACCACCAAGCCCTAACAGTGCCCTGGAAAGGCCCCATTACTTCTGCGGTGCGTTTCCGACCCTAACTTCCCCCACAAATTGGTTGGTTGGGTAAGGGAACCAAACTACTAAATCAGCAGTCCCTTTTTCCTCGAATAGGCAAGTCTACATGACTATAGATCAGAGATAGACTACCACGCAAAACCCAGGGGAAGAAAATCCGGAAGTCTGTGGAAGGTCAGCCAAGGCGAGATGAGGGACAAAAAGCAGGAGGAGGATGAAAGACAGGCAAGGTGTCCCATCTAGGGAGCAGCAGGAAAAAAAAATATTTCGGAATTTTGTGTTACGCTCAGTAACATTAAAAAAGTATTGTTGTGTTAAGTGGTTGCATAGTGTAAAGGGTATGGGTTAGTGGCACGCGAATTCCTCGTGGAGAGGGTATGGGTTGGACCACTAAGCCCTTACAGTGCCGTGGAAAGGCCCCATTACTTCTGCGGTGCGTTTCCGACGTTAACTCACCCCCCCCCCCCACCCAACTTGGTTGGTTGGATGATTAAAGGGAGGAAACTACTAGGTCATCAGTCCCTTCTTCCTCGAATAGACAGGTCTAAATGAGTATAGATCAGAGATAGACTACCACGCAAACCCCAGAGGAAGAAAACCACAAAGTCTGTGACAGATCAACTAAGGCGAGATGAGAGACAAAAAGGAGAAAGGTTGAAGGAGGAATAAAAGCAGGGCCTGCCGGAGTGGCCGAGCGGTTCTAGGCGCTACAGTCTGAAACCGCGCGGCCGCTACGGTCGCAGGTTCGAATCCTGCCTCGGGCATGGATGTGTGTGATGTCCTTAGGTTAGTTAGGTTTAAGTAGTTCTAAGTTCTAGGGGACTGATGACCACAGAAGTTAAGTCCCATAGTGCTCAGATCCATTTGAACCATTTGAATAAAGGCAGGCAAGGTGTCCCATCTAGGGAGCAGCCAGAAGTCCCCGAAAGCATACTTACATCCCCCAGTTCCCGCCACTAACCGAAGGTACCCCACTCAGAAATCGCCTAGGAATGACTAGAAACACAGACTGGGCAAGAGAAGAACATATAGATGAACAAGTTTAACATATCGCACGAGAGGGAGAACAAGAGTAAAAGAGCAGGTAAGGTGAGAACCGAGCTGGACCACTAAGCCCAGACAGCAGCAGAGGAGGCAACAGTGTGTTCTGCCAAGTCCTCAATTGGCTAATAAGGTTATGTCCCCCCAACTCCCACCCCTCCCAAAAGCCACACATGAAAAATACATCAGGAGATAAAACATCTGACGTCTGTTACAAAGGAAGGGCTTGGACTCCCTGAGGATTCTGTTAGAAGGCTGAAACTGTCAAAAATGACAGGACGATGAAGGACTTTGCGATGCAGCTGTACGGGACTGCTCTTATGACCCCTTAATTTATTTTGGAGGAGACTAAGGAGCATAGATGAAGGATTTCCTGAATGCTGTCCGGTTTGGGCAGTGATGGAAAAAAAAAGCTGAAGCTGCAGAAGCAAAAACGTGGATGCCAAAGTACCAGCAGTAGCAGGTATCACTGACTAGACATCTTGAGTGGAGTACGTTGTTAAATTTCTTTCCATGTGCTATCATTTCTCATTCCATGAATGCTTTAATTGATGACTGCAATTAGCTGTCACCTTATGTATGTCACTTCATTGTATGTTAGTCGTTTTGTTACTGTTTTATGGGGAAAAAAACGTAGTGCAAAAAATTCACATGCAGAAGGTCGTGGGTTAGATTCTCGTCAGGGATTTTATTATTTTAATTTTTAATATTTCATCAAAATGACTTTGATCATTACTTATTATTCAATTAATTGGTTTAAATGTAATTTTTTTCCTTTGTCACTTCATTTTAATCGTAACATCCGTTTCTTCATTTGCCCTCAATTACATTCCTATTATTGTTTTCCAACTGATATATCTGTTCATGTGATATTAATTACGTAATTTTATGTATTAATCTCGATTTAATTGCTTTCCTTTCACGATCACGTTCTTTCGTCCATGTTACTGCATTCATTATTTCTATTCCTCATTTTGCTTCCATTTAGTTTTACTTATAATCTGCATTATTTTGTCCGTACTGCAGTAGGTACTTAGAATATGTTTTAAATGACTATGACAACCACTGTTAAAAAAAAACGCGCATCTTGTAACGATAAATACATTTTTGACACCACTGCACAGCAACGTTAACAGATTATTTCCTCTTTTGTTTTCTTCCGATGAGCGAGCATTTTCAAATATTTAAATATTACACTAGATAAATTTAATTAAATTCACATTCACAAAAAATTCCTTTCTGCCGCCATACAGCATCTCGTTGACGTCCCCGGTGTGCATATTGAAGAAACTATGTAAGTGGGAGTTTACAATGAAATCAACATTATGGCTTTCTCACTTGTTCGATCTTTTCTGTCGACATCCCGTTCCTACTAGGTTACATACAGAAACATTTCTAAATGTCTCCTTCCAAATGAGGTGTTTGGGTAGCTAGGTTTCCGGCAAGTAGCTCAGTTGCCGGCAAGTAGCTCAGTTGCCGGCAAGTAGCTCAGTTGCCGGCAAGTAGCTCAGCGTGTTCGGTCAGAGAGCCCGTTGGCCTCTGTAATAAAAAACTGAGTGGAAGGATCAACAAACGAACTTGAACGCATGTCATCTGACGTTCGCAACGACCAAACACATCAACAACGAACAAAATGAAAAAAAAAGGTCGGTAGTGCACTTGCCCAGAAAAGGCAGAGGTCCCCGCAGTACTTCAAAGCAATGAACATTTTACGAAGAACATCTACTCGGTTTTTTAAAAAGATGGTTGTTAAAACACGAAAAGTTTTAGCACTGTTGCTATGGCTAATATATATTTCGATTTTCACCTCGGTTGTCTACAGGGTGTCCCAGCTATCTTGTCCACCCAAAATATCTCTGCAACAATAACAGCTATTGGAAAACGACTTTCACCGGTATCAATGTAGGGCTGGGGCCCATGAATGTATATATTTGGAAACATTCTAAAACGAAAGCATATGTGTTTTTTAACACAAACTCATGTTTTTTTAAATGCACCTATATTTTTTCTTTAGCAATCCATAGCATGACAAAGCACATACACAATGGCGTTGATTGCATCGCAATATTCCCATTACATCCGGAGATATTAAGACGCCAAGTTGATGCTTGAAACACCCGACATGCGCTGCTAGCGCACGTCGTGAGGCTCAGGCGTGAACCCCATGCTGCCCGTAATCGCGATGTGATTGACATGTGTAATCACACCTCCATACTTACCAAGAGGTCCGAAACGAATAATACGGTCTGCTGCCATCAACACTCATAAGCACATAATGGTTTCCCTCTAGCACGTTTTACGTATCTACGTACACAATATGAACCAGTACCGATCGGTGTGCACCCGTCAGGTTGTCTTATTTATCCTGTTTTAACGTTGAACGGCATTACCTTTTTAGTAACGGATTAACGATAAGCGAAGCTAACTTTGTGACTAACGTTGCGGTACACAGATATGTTACAGAACCGCATCACCCCTAGCCTGTGGGATAAATACCTGCTGGAATGTACGACGTTAATGCAGGATGGCAGCAGACCGTATTATTCGTTTCGGACCTCTTGATAAGTATGGAAGTGTGATTACGCATGTCAATCACATCGCGATTACGGGCAGCATGGGGTTCACGCCTGAGCCTCAGGACGTGCGCTAGCAGCGCATGTCGGGTGTTTCAAGCGTCAACTTCGCGTCTCAATATCTCGGGATGTAATGGGAATATTGCGATGCAATCAACGCCATTGTGTATGTGCTTTGTCATGCTATGGATTTCTGAAGAAAAAATATAGGAGGTCCATTAAAAAAACATAAGTTTGTGTTAAAAAACACATATGCTTTCGTTTTAGAATGTTTCCAAATATGTACATTCATGGGCCCCAGCCCTACATTGATACCGGTGAAAGTCGTTTTCCAATAGCTGTTATTGTTCCAAAGATATTTTGGGTGGACAAGATAGCTGGGACACCCTGTATAAAAAATGCACACACATTATAAACGAGGTCAAACGATTACCGAAAAATACCGCTTATTCAGAACTAATAAATCGGTATTGGTTTTAACTGGTTCGTTTTTCACATCCCTATTCGGCCAGCAAGTAGAATCGCACAGTATCGAGAATTGCGGGGTATGCGGAAGAGAAAGTGGCCGAATGGTGGACCGCATGGGAAAGTGAGTGCAGGCATACACTATGTGATCAACAGTATCCGGACACCCCCAAAAACATACGTTTTTCATATTAGATGCATTGTGCTGCCACCTACTGCCAGGTACTCCGTATCAGCGACCTCAGTAGTCATTAGACATAGTGAGAGAGCGGAATGAATGGGGCGCTCCGCTCGAACGTGGTCAGGTGATTGGGTGTCACTTGTTTCGTACTTCTGTACGCGATATTTCCACACTCCTAAACATCCCTAGGTCCACTGTTTCCGATGTCATAGTGAAGTGGTAACGTGAAGGGATACGTACAGCACAAAAGCGTACAGGCCGACCTCGTCTGTTGACTGACAGAGACCGCTGACAGTTGGTCGTAATGTGTAATAGGCAGACATCTATCCGGACCGTCACACAGGAATTCCAAACTGCATCAGGATCCACTGCAAGTACTATGACAGGTGGGAGGTGATGAAACTTGGATTCATTTTCAAGCGGCTGGTGATAAGCCATACATCACCCCGGTAAATGCCAAGCGATGGAAGAACGGTAGTCTATGTGGCGATCCGATGACAGGGTGTGGGTATGGCGAATGCCCGGCGAACGACGTCTGCCAGCGTGTGTAGTGCCAACAGTAATATTCGGAGGCGGTGGTGTTACGGTGTGGTCGTGTTTTTCATGGAGGGGGCTTGCACCCCTTGTTGTTTTGCGTGGCACTATCACAGCACAGGCCTACATTGATATTTTAAGCACTGTCTTGCTTCTCACTGTTGAAGAGCAATTCGGGGATGGCGATGCCATCTTTCAACAGGATCCACCACCTGTTCATAGCGCACGGCCTGTGGCGGGATTACACGACAATAACATCCCTGTAATGAACTGGCCTGCGCACAGTCCTGGCCTGAATCACAATCACCTTTGGGATGTTTTGGAACGCCGACTTCGTGCCGGGCCTCGCCGACCGACATCGATACCTCTCCTCAGTGCAGCACTCCGTGAAGAAGGGGCTGCCATTCCCCAAGAAACCTTCGAGCACCCAACTGAACGTATACCTGCGAGAGTGGAAGCTGTCATCAAGGCTGAGGGTGGGCCAACACCATACTGAATTCCAGCGTTACCGATGGAGGGCGCCACGTAACTCATTTTAGCCAGGTGTCCGGATACTTTTGATCACATTACTTGTCAACATTCCAGCCGACACAACAACGGAGGATTGCCGTATTGTGCACCAAAAACATCGTAACACCTTCAAATTTGCGTCTGTGATCTGAGAACACGACTCTTGCTACTTTGTGTATTATCCCGCACCATAGCAACAGCCGAACTAGGGCATTACCGCCATTTACGTGCACAGATATTCGCTATACGATATGAAGAGGTGGTTACTGCCGTGTGAAACACAGTAGGCTCCCGATGTAAACAAGAAACTTGACTGACGTCATCACCGCCCGCACCCAGGCACTTCCACGCTCCGTGGCGAGAACGCACAATGCGAGAATGGGCCCGCGCCGTTATGAAGACGTCATCTGCGGGGAACTTCATCTGCAGCAGCCGACGCTGGAACAGGGTGGAGGAGGACGTTAACTTTAAGTGTCGCTAATTATGTTAACAAGTGCGCCAGATACGCGCCAACAATCCCCACTAATGTCTTTATTACTGGCGTCGCGAGCCGCTCTCTCCCCGCGCCGCGTACGTGTTGCCGCACTGGCGCTACACCGCAAGGGAGCGGGAAATTAAAACGGGGGACAAGGCTACAAATAATGAGCGAGCGCGCAACTTCTCCAAACAGACATAAAGGCATCTTTTTTACGATTTTTATAAGTGTCGCCCGACGTGGACGTCTCTGCGTGGTCTGGGGATTCACAGATGAGAATTCTGGAATTCATCGGCGAGGGGGTAGGGGGAGAGTGGGGGCGCCTCCTTTGTTGCAAAGTGTGGTGGGGAGGGGAGGGAGCGAGGCAACTGGATTGCTGGCGGCTCTGAGGTCTACGGAAGCGAGTAATAAAGAACAGGAAATAAGAGCTTGTAGCGGCGGGGAAGACGGTGATAGGGGGGAAGTGCCGTTTGAAAAGACACAATAACGCCGCGCGGACGCGGAGATGGAAATAACAATAAAAGGCGGGAGGTTGCGCCGGCGCTGGCCAGGAATGAAAGAAAGAAATCAGCGGTGGCTCCGAGCTGTTTTGTCGCCTGCAAGGAGCGGAGCGGCTTTTATAGCCGGGATTATGCACCGCGGGCAGCGACAAGTGTCTCCAGACCCTAGCAATCACCAGCGCCGGCAGGGCAGAGCCGCGTCTCCTCTACCTACGGGCTGCCGTCTCGCTGCTCACTCTTCCCGTTTACACCCGGCCATAGATGCAGAGTACGCTCATTTGATACCCAACTGCAGCACTAAAACTCGCTGTCAAAATTCAGATAAAGTATCCGGAGAAGCCGTATGTGATTGCCAAGGAGGAGAGCAGGGAGAGATGGAAAGAATATTAAGATCTGTAAAAGAAACAGGACTTGCAAGTGAAATAGGGGTGGAGGAGGAGGACGAGGAGGAGGAGGAGGAGGAGGAGGAGGAGAAGGATGAGGAGGAGAAAGAGGAGAAGAAGAAGGAGAAGAAGATGAGGAGGAGAATGAGGAGGAGGAGGAGGAGGAGGAGGAGGAGGAGGAGGAGGAGGAGGAGAAGAAGAAGAAGAAGAAGAAGAATAAGGAGGAGGAACAGGAGAAGAAGGAGGAGGAGGAAGAGGAGAAGGAGGAGGAGGAAGAGGAGAAGGAGGAGGAGGAGACAAGGAGGAAGACGAAGGAGGAGGGAGGAGACGAGGAGGAAGAGGGAGGAGGAGGAGGAAGAAACGAGGAGGGGGAGGAGGAGGAGGAGGAAACGAGGAGGAGGAGGAGGAGGAGGAGGAGGAGGAGGAGGAGGAGGAGAAGAAGAAGAAGAAGAAGGAGGAGGAGGAGGAGAATGATGATGATGATGTGGGGCGCTCAACTGCACAGTTATCAGCGCCCGTACTTATTTTGCAAAAACAGACATAATGTCTTACGGGATTTACCGCAATCAGTGATTTTATGATGTTACTTAAAATCCGTCTTGATTGCAATTCTTTTTTTTTATTATTCATATGACCGGTTTCGGTTCATTCAGAACCATCTTCAGATCTGATATTTCAGTTACAGGAGTAACCCGTCCAAATCCAGCAACTTTCACATGCTACCTAGCATGTAAAAGTTGCTGGATTTGGACGGGTTACTCCTGTAACTGAAATATCAGATCTGAAGATGGTTCTGAATGAACCGAAACCGGTCATATGAATAATAAAAAAAAATTGCAATCAAGACGGATTTTAAGTAACATTATAAAGCCCGTACATATTCCCAACCTTTTCTCAGTCCAATCTTGCCACGTGCATGGATGATGATGAAATGACGAGGACAACACAAACACCCAGTCATCTCGAGGCAGGTGAAAATCCCTGACCCCGCCGGTAATCGAACCCGTGCTCGGGAAGCGAGAAGGCGAGGAGGAGGAGGAGGAGGAGGAGGAGGAGGAGGAGGAGGAGGAGATGACGATGACGACGACGATTACTACTATTGCGACAAAGAACGTTCATGAAAAGAAGAATGCAAATTGGGATCAGATACGGGAAATCGAAGAAGTGAGAAGGAGCAAATGTGTAGAACTCGAGGTGGGAAACTGTCAGAGGAAACGAGGAGGAAGAGCAGAAGCAGGAGGAGGAGGAGGAGGAGGAGGAGGAGGAGGAGGAGGAGCAGCAGGAAGATCAGGATGACGACAAAAATGAAAATGGTGGAAGTTTATGAAGAAGAGAGCGGAAGTTCAGGGGGAAGAAAGAAAAACAGAAGCAAGTCAAGGAGGAAGAGAGGGAGGAAAGGTGGACATCGATGAGAAAGGCAGGGCAATGAGGTGGATGTAGAAATGGAGGAGGATGAGAGGGGAAACAAGGGGACATTGATGAGGAAGGAAAGGAATAAAGGGATTGTGTCGGGTAAGGTGATGTTCTTCATGTAATCACTGATCAAATGTCTATATATAATCCCAGACACAAAAGAATAGTTCCAGCACCAGACTCCTATCTGCGAAACTGAGACCTTACCCGACAGTGATCCGTCCTTAAGGGTGGATGTAATTGACTTTGGTCCAAAATATCGATTTTTCATAAATATTTTCTTGATATACACAGTTTAACCTATGTTGTGTGTGAATTTTAGCGTGATAGCAGCTTTAGAAATGACTTTAAATTGTTAAACTTTTTAACTCTGCACTGGTGACCACTCACACCTTTTCCGACATTTGGGGAAACTGCTTGCTTCAGCGGAATTTTTGTCAGTGTGAAGGCTATTTTCATCGGTTTACCAACAAAAAAGAGGAAGCAGCTCGAAATGAAGAACATAAGCTCTCAGATTCAGTGTCGAAACTTGAGACAGGAGAATTGTACAGTTGCGTGAATTGTGTTGATGATGGATTCCACTGGATTGAGGCTTGTTGATTTAGAGCTTCTCTGCCAGGGTATCAAGTTTTCATGTTCATGTGTTGGCAGTAGAAACACGGAATAAGGAGAATCTTTCGATCAGTGCAAAACTGAGACCTTGCCAGACAGTAATCCGTCCTTAAGCCTTGTACCCAGTGGAAACTGTGGACCTGGTAAGAGCAGGCATTCTTAAGAGACTAGAACTTAAGGAACGAAGGTCTCTAGTACCAGGATATTGTTACCTCGAGAAACAGGAGACGATTAATATGGAAGACAGACGAATACAAACGAAGACAGATGGAATTTCGCACACCATCTCGAGGAAATGAACAGCATGTTCTACGGACACATCCTTCGAATGGATCAAGTAAGGCTGAAAACAGATAAAGCAATTCCTCGTGCTTTGTGCCATACGTCGCTGATGATAAAAGTGAGAGATATACGTAATAAATGCTAAATATTTCAAGGAACTGTCTTCTCCAAGTTGTAGACAATACACTACTGGACATTAAAATTGCTACACCACGAAGATGACGTGCTACAGACGCGAAATGTAACCGACAGGAAGACGATGCTGTGATACGCAAATGACTAGCTTTTCAGAGCATTCACACAAGGTTGGCGCCGGTGGCGACACCTACAACGTGCTGACATGAAGAAAGTTTCCAACCGATTTCTCATACACAAACAGCAGTTGACCGGCGTTGTCTGGTGAAACGTTGTTGTGATGCCTCGAGTAAGGAGGAGAAACGCGTACCATCACGTTTCCGAATTTGATAAAGGTCGGACTGTAGCCTATCGCGATTGCGGTTTATCGTATCGCGACATTGCTGCTCGCGTGGGTCGAGATCCAATGACTCTTAGCAGAATATGGAATCGGTGGCTTCAGGAGGGTAATACGGTACGCCATGCTGGGTCCTAACGGCCTCGTATCACTAGCAATCGAGATGACAGGCATCTTATCCGCGTGGCTGTAGCGGATCGTGCAGCCACGTCTCGATCCCTGAGTCAACAGATGGGGACGTTTGCAAGACAATAACCACCTGCTCGAACAGTTGAACAACGTTTGCAGCAGCACGGAATATCAGCTCGGAGACCGTGGCTGCGGTTACCCTTGACGCTGCATCACAGACAGGAGCGCCTGCGATGGTGTACTCGACGACGAACCTGGGTGCACAAATGGCGAAGCGTCACTTTTTCGGATGAATCCAGGTTCTGTTTACGAAACGGGACAGGCATGTAATGGCAGTTGTGGGGAAGGCGGATAGTTGTCTTCGCTTCATTGGTAGAATTTTGGGAAGATGTGGTTCATCTGTAAAGGACATCGCTTATAAAACACTAATACGACCTATTCTTGAGTACTGCTCGAGCGTTTGGGATCCCTATCAGGTCGGATTGAGGGAGGACACAGAAGCAATTCAGAGGCGGGCTGCTAGGTTTGTTACTGGTAGGTTTGATCATCACGCGAGTGTTACGGAAATGCTTCAGGAACTCTGGAGGAAAGGAGGCGTTCTTTTCGTGAATTGCTACTGAGGAAATTTAGAGAACCAGCGTCTGAGGTTGACCGCAGTACAGTTTTACTGCCGCCAACTTATATTTCGCGGAAAGACCACAAAGATATGATAAGAGAGATTATGGCTCGTACAGAGGCATATAGGCAGTCATTTTTCCCTCGTTCTGTTTGGGAGTGGAACAGGGAGAGTAGAAGCTAGTTGTGGTACGAGGTTCTTTTTGTGGGGTTTTAGGGCGCTCAGCTACTGAGGTCATTAGCGCCCAGTCACAAGTGTAAGTGCACATATAATGTGGTAAAACGCAAGGGTGAGGGGGGGGGGGACACGAGAAAGTTCTTACAAAGACGCAGATAAAATAAAGAGGTAGATGTCTTTGGACAAGTCTGTCAAAGTAATAAAACGAAGAACACGAGCAGCTGCTAGAGCGTCATCAGCTAAAATTTCTTGTAAAGTAGATGGCAGAGACAGGACAACACGAGATTGATTAAAACGGGGACACGACAATAAAACATGGCGCACCGTCAATGCATGACCACAAGGGCACTGCGGGGCGGGTCACCGGATAGCATGTAGCGGTGGCTAAACCGGCAATGGCCAATCCGCAACCCGGCCAGAAGGACCTCCTCTCGCCGAGATGGTCGGGAGGAGGTTGTCCAAGCTGTTGGGAACGGTTTTATGGCCCGGAGCTTATTTTCTGGAAGTGACGACCAAGTATCCCACCATAATGACAAGCCTCTTACAAACAATCCCACTAATGTCAGACGATGGGACACAAAGGGAGGCTGGCCGAGACAGGAGGACAGCAGCCTTGGCCGCAGCATCAGCAGCCTTATTCCCAGGCACCCCTACATGGCCTGGAACCCACATAAAGCTAACAGTGGAGCCATCATCAGCAAAAGACCGCACTGCAGTTCCTTCTCGAAATCCTCGCACAAATGAAAAAATGGCTGACATCGAAATAAGTGTCCAAGGAATAG
Source organism: Schistocerca nitens (assembly GCF_023898315.1). Taxonomy (NCBI): domain Eukaryota; kingdom Metazoa; phylum Arthropoda; class Insecta; order Orthoptera; family Acrididae; genus Schistocerca; species Schistocerca nitens. The sequence goes on from NC_064625.1 coordinate 145,440,681, forward strand.
AAAAACAACTGGAACCACTCAGAGAAAAGTCCACTGGACCTGACGGGATACCAACTCGATTGTACACAGAGTACGTGGAAGAACTTGCCCCCCTTCTAACAGCCGTGTACCGCAAGTCTCTAGAGGAAAGGAAGGTTGCAAATGATTGGAAAACAGCACAGGTAGTCCCAGTCTTCAACAAGGGTCGTCGAGCAGGTGCGCAAAACTACAGACCTATATCCCTGACGTCGATCTGTTGTAGAATTTCAGAACATGTTTTTTGCTCGCGTATCATGTCGTTTTTGGAAACCAGAATCTACTCTGTAGGAATCAACATGGATTCCGGAAACAGCGATCGTGTGAGACCCAACTCGCTTTATTTGTTCATGAGACCCAGAATATATTAGATACAGGCTCCCAGGTAGATGCTATTTTCCTTGACTTCCGGAAGGCGTTCGATACAGTTCCGCACTGTCGCCTGATAAACAAAGTAAGAGCCTACGGAATATCAGACCAGCTGTGTGGCTGGATTGAAGAGTTTTTAGCAAACAGAACACAGCATGTTGTTCTCAATGGAGAGACGTCTACAGACGTTGAAGTAACCTCTGGCGTGCCACAGGGGAGTGTTATGGGACCATTGCTTTTCACAATATATATAAATGACCTAGTAGATAGTGTCGGAAGTTCCATGCGGCTTTTCGCGGATGATGCTGTAGTATACAGAGAAGTTGCAGTATTAGAAAATTGCAGCGAAATGCAGGAAGATCTGCAGCGGATAGGCACTTGGTGCAGGGAGTGGCAACTGACCCTCAACATACATAAACGTAATGTATTGCGAATACATAGAAAGAAGGATCCTTTATTGTATGATTATATGATAGTGGAACAAACACTGGTAGCAGTTACTTCTTTAAAATATCTGGGAGTATGCGTACGGAACGATTTGAAGTGGAATGATCATACAAAATTGTTGGTAAGGCGGGTACCAGGTTGAGATTCATTGGGAGAGTCCTTAGAAAATGTAGTCCATCAACAAAGGAGGTGGCTTACAAAACACTCGTTCGACCTATACTTGAGTATTGCTCATCAGTGTGGGATCCGTACTAGATCGGGTTGACGGAGGAGATAGAGAAGATCCAAAGAAGAGCGGCGCGTTTCGTCACAGGGTTATTTGGTAAGCGTGATAGAATTACGGAGATGTTTAGCAAACTCAAGTGGCAGACTCTGCAAGAGAGGCGCTCTGCATCGCGGTGTAGCTTGCTCGCCAGGTTTCGAGAGGGTGCGTTTCTGGATTAGGTATCGAATATATTGCTTCCCCCTACTTATACGTCTCGAGGAGATCACGAACGTAAAATCAGAGAGATTCGAGCGCGCACGGAGACTTTCCGGCAGTCGTTCTTCCCGCGAACCATACGCGACTGGAACAGAAAAGGGAGGTAATGACAGTGGCACGTAAAGTGCCCTCCGCCACACACCGTTGGGTGGCTTGCGGAGTATAAATGTAGAAATGTAGTAGAAAATAATGGAGGGATTGCTGGATCCGTTGCACCAAAGGATGGGCCGGATATGGAGCTCCAAGGCTCTGAAGAGCACTGAGTGAATCAGAGCAGAGCACATACGGAGAATGGCGGTGGCAGTGGACATATTGGCCTGATTGAGAGCAAGAAGCTCGGCCGTGAAGCTGGAACACTGGTCGAGGAGCCGGTATTTAAAGGTGACGTCCCCGACGACAAAGTCACAGCCGCCACCATCGTCAGTTTTGGAGCCATCAGTGTAAACAAAGGTGTTACTGGCAAGTCGCGCACCAAGTTCGACAAACCGTAAGCAATACACTGCATCCGGAGTACCCTCCTTCGGGAGCGAGCTGAGGTCACGATGAATGCGAACCGGAGCCTGGAGCCAAGGTGGTGTCGGGCTCTCACCGTCTCTGAAGGTGGTAGCGGTACGAGGTACCCTCCGCCACGCACCGTATGGTGGATTGCGGAGTACGTAGATGTAGAAAGTGACACGAACTTCCGTCCGGGCAACGCGCTGCAAGCCCTGGAGTGGCGGCGCCGCGGGGATAAATACGTAACGCGAGATCCATTTTGGATGGCGAGGTGTGTCCCACACGGCTCCGCCCACGGCCCGCCAGCGTCAACGTAATTTTCGCCGCGCCACCCGGCGCGCCTGCCTCTCGTAATTTCTTGCCGCCTCTCCTCCTCCTCCTCCTCCTCCTCTCCCCTCCCCCTCCTCTTACACCGCCGCCGCTGCTGATGTCGGTGCTCCTTTTTTTATTATTAATTTCGCACGGTGGCAGGCAGCGTCGTGTTTTCGCACAGCGCAGCGCAGCGCCGCCTGGCGGGGAAAGAAGTTGACGTGGGCTGTCGGGCCGGCGCGACCCGTCACCTCGCCTTACCTTCCTCTCTCTCCTCCCTTCCTCCCTCCCTCCCTCACCCACTTAGCCGGCGCTGTCCCAAGTGCCGTGCGACGCACCTGCGCGCGGCTATACTCGCCATCAAGGCCCTTCACCCATGTCAGGTCCAGGTTACTCGCCCACATGTCAAACACCCCCTCCCCACCCACACACACACATACATACACACACTACTCTTATCCATTTTCCCACCATCCCTCTCACAGTCTTCTAGCTGACACCCACCACGACAAGACACGCCCCCCCCCCCAAAAAAAAACGGAGTTCCCAGAATGAGACGAGGTACTGGGAGAAGTAGAGCTGTGAGGACCGGGCGTGAGTCGTGCTTCGGTAGCTCAGATGGTAGAGCACTTGCCCGCGAAAGGCAAAGGTCCCGAGTTCGAGTCTCGGTCGGGCACACAGTTTTAATCTGCCAGGAAGTTTCAAAAACGGAGTTATATTTTAAAAGCTACAAAAAAATGTTCAAATGTGTGTGGAATCTTATGGGACTTAACTGCTAACGTCATCAGACCCTAAGCTTACACACTAATTAACCTAAATTATCCTAAGGACACACACAATGTCCGAGTGAGGACTCAAACCTCCGCCGGGATCAGCCGCACAGTCCACGACTGCATTAAAAGCTACATATTTTCAACGAGGATAATGGAATGTAGTCGAGTTAACTCAGGTTCCTAGCTTTTGGATACTTAGAGAAAGCTTTTGACATTGTTGACTGGAATTGTTTCAAATTATGAAGTTGGCAGGGGCAAAATACAGGGAGCGAAAGGCTATTTACAATTTGTTCAGAAACCAGATGGCAGTTATAAGAGTCGAGGAACATGAAAGGGAAGCAGTGGTTCGGGAGTGAGACAGGGTTGCAGCCTATACCCGAAGTTGTTCAATCTGTATACTGAGCAAGCAGTAAAGGAAACAAAAGAAAAGCTCGGAGTAGGTATTAAAATCCATGGAGAAGAAATAAAAACTTTGAGGAAAGAAAGTGTGTAAACCGTCTGATGATGAATCGCAACGATTCGAAACCGGCAACGGTTTCCTTTGAATAAAGGAACTCAAAGTAAATTTGTGGCTGGTTGCTGTCCTAACACCATCAACATTTGTCTTCAAAAACAGCCACGGTCTCCAACATGTCATCATATGACAAAATTGCAACAAACTGATATTGGTTCTGACGAGGACTCATTGGTACCGAAACCAGCTATCGTGCGTCCATCAAGAAGAAGTAGGATGCTGATATCTGTAGAAAGGCGCCAGTGTCAATCTTTTGGAAGATGGGCTGTTGCGGATCCGTTTAGCCAGTGTGGAGTGACGCAGTGTGTTACAATGAGACCCCGCGAGCTGTGTGGCAGTTTCAGACCGCGAATGAGCCGCGGGGAATTATAATTACTTTACGACCACCGTATTCATGACGGCTGCGTGGATGCGGGGGCGTTTAGCGCTGGTGCGACCGCCGTTAAGACGGCCCGGGGGGACCCGAGCGCTGTCGCTCGTCGGGGTGACTCGCAATAACAATAACCACGATAACTGGTCACTGGAAAATCCCTGCTCGCTCCCGCGGGATTTATTACGGTTCCGGTCGGGGACGGGACGGGATGGCTTCTTCGTCCGCGCGGGAACTAATTGCAAGCGCGTCGCCAGACGGTCTGTCACGGGCGGATGTGGGGAGTTCCACAGGGTTGCGTTCTGGGGCCGCTGCAACTGTCGCGTACAGCAATTTGCAAACAAGTGTTCTGGGACGTTGACTGCAAAACAATGTGTTGCCTTAATCACCACGTTAATAGCCACTTTATGAGAGACTGCATGCTACAGTTACTTCAATTCTCATTTGAACCGACATCTACACTCTGCAACTCACTGAAGTGGGTGGTAGTAGGAACTAAATTCGCATTTGGAGTGCGATAGGCATGTGTGTGACTACGGTTGAGGAAGAGACTAGGGTTGAGCATTTAGCATAACTTGCGATACCAACAAGATATGAACCCAGTCACGTGTACAGTAAACAGATTGCTCTTTGTAAGATCATGTGGGGAGACGAAGTCGTGCAAACAGGAATTACCCAACATCTGAATTTAACCATGGATTCCCGTATTAAACACGATATATGGCTATCATAGCTCACATACATACACTGAAGCCCCAAAGACATTGGTATAGGCATACGTATTTAAATACAGAGATATGCAAACAGGCAGAATATGGCGCTGCGTTCGGCAACGCTTATATAAGACAACAAGTGTCTGGTGCAGTTGTTACATCAGTTACTCCTGCTACAATGGCAGGTTATCAAGTGAGTTTGAACGTGATGTTATAGTGGGCGCACGGGCTATGGGACACTCCGAGGCCTGATGAAATGCGCATTGTCCTGTGCGATCATTTCATGAGTGTACCGTGAATAACAGGAATTCGGTAAAACAACAAATCTCAGACAGTGCGGCGGCTGGAAAAAGATCCTACAAGAACGGGACCAACGACGACTGAAGAGAATCGTTGAACGTGACAGAAAGTCAATCCTTCCACAAACTGCTGCAGATTCCAGTGCAGGGCAAAATGTCAGCGTGAGAACCATTCAACGAAACATCACCGCCGGCTGGTGTGGCCGAGCGGTTCTAGGCGCTTCTGTCTGGAACCGCGCGACCGCTACGGTCGCAGTTTCGAATCCTGCCTCGAGCACGAGTATGTGTGATGTCCTTAGTTAGGTCTAAGTAGTACTAAGTTCTAGGGGACCTATTACCTCGGATGTTAAGTCACACAGTGCTCGGAGCCATTTGAACCATTTTGAAACACGATCGATATGGGCTTTCGGTGCGGAAGGCCCACTTGTGTAGCCTTGATGACAACACGAAGTTAAGCTTTATGCCTCGCATGGGCCCGTCAACACCGACACTGGACTGTTCATGACTGGAAACAATGTAGCCTGGTCGAACGAGTCTCGTTTCAAATTGTATCAAGCGGCTGGACGTGAACGGTATGGAGACAGCCTCATGAATCCATGGGCGGTGCATGTCAGCAGGGGACTGTTCAAGGTGGTGGAGGCTCTGCAATGGTGTGGGGCGTGTGCAGTTGGAGTGATATGGGACCCCTGATACGTCTAGATACGCCCCTCACACGTGACACGTGAATAAGCATCCATTCTGATCATCGGCATCCTTTTATGTCGATTGTGCATTCAGACGGACTTGGGAAATTCTAGCAGGGCAATGCAACACCCCACACGTCCAGAATTACTACAGGTTGGTTCCAGGAACACACTTGTGAGTTTAAATACTTCCGCTGGCCACCAGACTCCCCAGACATCAACATTATTGAGCACATACGGGATGCCTTGCAACGTACTGTTCAGAAGACGTCTCCACCCCCTCGTAGTCTTATGGATTTATGGACGGCCTTGCATGATTCATGGTGCCAGTGCCCTTCAGCACTACTTCGGACTAATCGAGTCCATGCCATGTAGTGTTGCGCCATATCTTCGTGGTCGGGGGGCCCGAAACGACATTAGACAGGCGTACCAGTTTCTTCGGCTCTTCAGTGCATAATTAGAAAGGATTTCATCGAGTTATGAAATGAAACTAAAAGTCACAATTAAATCTTGTTTATGACTAAGTTACATTTTCTTGATTCCAATGATTGAACCGTCAATACAAATAACTATAAAGTGCACGAAAGTTCAAATGAATTCTAAACATACGATAATATGGTCACGAGCCCAGGAGAGGGGCTGCAGGCGATCTCGTGCTGTTAGCAAAGGTACTCTAGTCGTTTCTCTGCTGCCATAGTCCGGTAACGCCAAATTTTGCGCCACAGTCGCGAACGATACGTTCGTCATACGTCCGACATTGATTTCTGCGGTTATTTTACGTATTGTCCCCTGTCTATTACCACTGAGACATATTGTGTATCACCTAGATGTCAACTTTCTTTAAGACCTGGAGATTGATCCCAAGCACATCTGAAACTGAAGTCTCTTGTTTCCATCTAGCGAATCGTGCTGCGGACTACAAACCAAGACTTCTGCGCAATGGACTAACGTTGAGGTACAATAATTTCCCAAAATATCTCGGAATCACTCTGGACAGAACCCTGAGCTACAAGTAGCACATCACCAAGCTTTCTCATAAAGTTGCTGCAAGGAACAACATACTACATAAGCTCAGTGGTACCACCTGGGGAACCTCTGCCGACTGTCTGCGTTTAACTGGATCAGTCTTGTGTACTCCGCTGCCGAGTACTGTGCACCTGTTTGGTTGGAAAGTGTACATGTGAAGAAGGTACGAGCAAAACTGAACGACACAATGCGCTGTATTACTGGTTTCATCAAATCAACCCATCACCTTGGTCCCACAAAGGAGCCAAAAGGTTTTGACCTACCGAGGAACCTCCGGTGCCGGCTGGAGTGGCCGAGCGGTTCTAGGCGCTTCAGTCTGGAACCGCGCTACCGCTACTGTCGCAGGTTCGAATGCTGCCTCGGACATAGATGTGTGTGATGTCCTTAGGTTAGTTAGGTTTAAGTAGTTCTAGGGGACTGATGACCTCAAAAGTTAACTCCTATAGTGCTCAGAGCCATTTTTGAACCTCTGGTGCCGCCTCAACAGGTTGTAATGTCTCTTGCAGCGGTCTCTACACGATATTTTCAGAAATTTTATAAATTATATAAATCAGTACATATCTCGAAATATCTCTTCTTATCTTACCGATTCCTAAACTTTAATATACGATGATTATCAATGCAAAGTAGTTTCAAGCCCTATTATTCCTTGGAGCGACCGTTTACTCCATGGAATAGCTTCTCTGCTATCTATGTTTTCTCTTATGAAAAGAATGAAGTGGATCTTGCGGATTACCCGTGAAAGAACGAAGAGATTGATGAGATTCTGTATGAGAAGGAATTTAATACACGAACTAAACTGAAGTAAGTGTGTTCGCGTATTATTTAACTGATTATTATTGACAGTGTCTGCTTACTACGCTGTGTTGCACGGGATCAGTGGGGAACGTTTGAGTTACACTGGACGAACCTGCCGTTTTGTACGCTCAAGGTATCCAGTTCATTACTTTCAAAAAATGGGCTAACACGGTCTTACCAGCATATCTCCGGTCTTCCCCATGTGATCACCGAAAGTTAATAATTATTACAAATCTTTTCAGGAGATCGACTGACAATTTTCGTCGCACCGAGACTTCGAAATTGCTTCACTGCCTTATGGAATTTAAGTTAAGCTCAATTTAGTCAGGATAGAACAGTATTGAACTGTGTGAATGTGATAAGCGTGCTTTGTGAATGAAAATTCCCTTAATATACGCATGTTTTTTTACTATCCTGATCAGTGAAGCTAAATCAGGCCGGTGTGAGAGAGGTTTTTAAATTTAAGATCCAACAAAAAAATATTAAAAGGTTAAGGACTGGACATGGTTGTTGTAGCTACTTCAGGTACAAATGGGGCTGGATCAGATCGCCAATGTGTGAATGTAATCAAGAAGAGCAGACAATTGAACATCTAGTCGAACGCTGTCCGCTTCATTCATACCCTGGAATTCCCAACGACTTCTTCACTCTCACACCCAGGTTAATTAACTGGTTGAAAAACACTGACTTTAAAATTTAATCTTGTCTTATATGTATATTGTATAAAATCACTTGCCTTGTATCAACTGTATATTGTATAAAATCACCATACGATTAAATAAATAAGCACTGAGAACTCGACGGAAACGCCGCTGCTCTCGGTCGTTAAGCGAAGGCACTGCGTCGTCCGTTAAGCGAAGGCACTGCGTCGTCCGTTAAGCGAAGGCACTGCGCCGTCCGTTAAGCGAAGGCACTGCGCCGTCCGTTAAGCGAAGGCACTGCGCCGTCCGTTAAGCGAAGGCACTGCGCCGTCCGTTAAGCGAAGGCACTGCGCCGTCCGTTAAGCGAAGGCACTGCGCCGTCCGTTAAGCGAAGGCACTGCGCCGTCCGTTAAGCGAAGGCACTGCGCCGTCCGTTAAGCGAAGGCACTGCGCCGTCCGTTAAGCGAAGGCACTGCGCCGTCCGTTAAGCGAAGGCACTGCGCCGTCCGTTAAGCGAAGGCACTGCGCCGTCCGTTAAGCGAAGGCACTGCGCCGTCCGTTAAGCGAAGGCACTGCGCCGTCCGTTAAGCGAAGGCACTGCGCCGTCCGTTAAGCGAAGGCACTGCGCCGTCCGTTAAGCGAAGGCACTGCGCCGTCCGTTAAGCGAAGGCACTGCGCCGTCCGTTAAGCGAAGGCACTGCGCCGTCCGTTAAGCGAAGGCACTGCGCCGTCCGTTAAGCGAAGGCACTGCGCCGTCCGTTAAGCGAAGGCACTGCGCCGTCCGTTAAGCGAAGGCACTGCGCCGTCCGTTAAGCGAAGGCACTGCGCCGTCCGTTAAGCGAAGGCACTGCGCCGTCCGTTAAGCGAAGGCACTGCGCCGTCCGTTAAGCGAAGGCACTGCGCCGTCCGTTAAGCGAAGGCACTGCGCCGTCCGTTAAGCGAAGGCACTGCGCCGTCCGTTAAGCGAAGGCACTGCGCCGTCCGTTAAGCGAAGGCACTGCGCCGTCCGTTAAGCGAAGGCACTGCGCCGTCCGTTAAGCGAAGGCACTGCGCCGTCCGTTAAGCGAAGGCACTGCGCCGTCCGTTAAGCGAAGGCACTGCGCCGTCCGTTAAGCGAAGGCACTGCGCCGTCCGTTAAGCGAAGGCACTGCGCCGTCCGTTAAGCGAAGGCACTGCGCCGTCCGTTAAGCGAAGGCACTGCGCCGTCCGTTAAGCGAAGGCACTGCGCCGTCCGTTAAGCGAAGGCACTGCGCCGTCCGTTAAGCGAAGGCACTGCGCCGTCCCTTAACCGAAGGCACTGCGCCGTCCCTTAACCGAAGGCACTGCGCCGTCCCTTAACCGAAGGCACTGCGCCGTCCCTTAACCGAAGGCACTGCGCCGTCCCTTAACCGAAGGCACTGCGCTGTCCGTGGTAAAAGGTAATGGTTGAAATTTGGTATTCGCAGCACTCTCTTGACACTGTGGAATCTCGGAATATTGAATTCCCTAACGATTTCCGATGCGAAATGTTCCGTGCGTGAACCTGCAACTACCATTCTGCGTTCAAAGTCTGCCAGTTCCCGTCGTGCGGCCACAGTCACGTCGGAAATCTTTCCACGTGACTCACCTGAGTACAAATGACAGCTCCGCCAATGAGCTGCGTTCTCATTCCCTGTGTAGGCGATGCTACCGCCATCTGTATATGTCCATGTCGCTATCCTTTTACTTTTGTCAGCTCATTGTATACAGGGTGTTACAAAAAGCAACGGCCAAACTTTCAGGAAACATTCCTCACACACAAATAAAGGAAAGATGTTATGTGGACATGTGTCCGGAAACGCTTAATTTCCATGTTAGAGCTCATTTTAGTTTCGTCAGTATGCACTGTACTTCCTCGATTCACCGCCAGTTGGCCCAATTGACGGAAGCTAATGTTGACTTCGGTGCTTGTGTTGACATGCGACTCATTGCTCTACAGTACTAGCATCAAGAGCACTTCAGTCCATAGCATCAACAGATTAGTTTTCATCACGAACGTGGTTTTGCAGTCAGTGCAATGTTTACAAATGCGGAGTTGGCAGATGCCCTTTTGGTGTATGGATTTAGCACGGGGCAATAGCCCTGGCGCGGTACGTTTGTATCGAGACATGTTTCCAGAACGAAGGTGCCCCGACAGGAAGACGTTCGAAGCAATTGATCGGCGGAACATTCCAGCCTATGACTCGCGACTGCGGAAGACCTAGAGCGACGAGGACACCTGCAATGGACGAGGCAATTCTTCGTGCAGTTGACGATAACCCTAATGTCAGCGTCAGAGAAGTTGCTGCTGTACAAGGTTACGTTGACCACGTCACTTTATGGACAGTGCTACGGGAGAACCAGTTGTTTCCGTACCATGTACAGAGTGTGCAGGCACTATCAGCAGCTGATTGGCCTCCACGGGTTCACTTCTGCGAATGGTTCATCCGACAATGTGTCAATCCTCATTTCAGTGCAAATGTTCTCTTTACGATTGAGGCTTCATTCCAACGTGATCAAATTGTAAATTTTCACAATCAACAGGTGTGGGCTGACGAGAATCCGCAAGCAATTGTGCAATCACGTCATCAACACAGATTTTCTGTGAACGATTGGGCAGGCATTGTTGGTGATGTGTTGATTGGGCCCCATGTTCTTCCATCTACGCTCAATGGAGCCTTCACAAGTACGACACAACATGTGGTTCATGCACGGTGGAGCTCCTGCACATTTCAGTCGAAGTGTTCGTACGCTTCTCAACAACAGATTCGGTGACCGATGGATTGGCAGAGGCGGACCAATTCCATGGCCTCCACGCTCTCCTGACCTCAACCCTCTCGACTTTCATTTATGGGGGCATTTGAAAGCTCTCGTCTATGCAACCCCGGTACCAAATGTAGAGACTCTTGGTGCTCGTATTGTGGACGGCTGTGATACAATACGCCATTCTCCAGGGCTGCATCAGCGCATCAGGTATTCCATGCGACGGAGGGTGGATGCATGTATCCTCGCTAACGGAGGACATTTCGAACATTTCGTGTAACAAAGTGTTTGAAGTCACGGTTGTACGTTCTGTTGCTGTGTTTCCTTCCATGATTAATGTGATTTGAAGAGAAGTAATAAAATGAGCTCTAACATGGAAAGAAAGCGTTTCCGGACATGTCCACATAACATATTTTCTTTCTTTGTGTGTGAGGAATGTTTCCTGAAAGTTTGGCCGTACCTTATTGTAGCACCCTGTATACTGCATCTGTAGACTCCTCATGAAATGAGCTACTTTCGTCCGTCTACGTTTAAAAAATACCGAAGATAAGTGGGCCGACACATCAGTGGCAAAGCTCTTCCTCTCAGAAGGTAAGCGTGTGAACTCTGACGTGAAAGTAGCTCCGTCCAGGCGTGTCGAAACAAATTGCGAGAAAGAAAAAGAGTGGAAGAACGCGGTGAAAGGAGAAAAATTGTTCTGGCTACGGAAGGGAAGGCAGGCGCGCTTTTAACGGCGGAAAAATAAATATGTAAAAAACAAGGCAGAACAGCGTAATTTGCATACGTCTTTATTTGTAACGAGGATAAGAATGGCATTTAAGAGGAGAACGAATGTTTCGTAAGACGTCACGGCAGGGGAGAAGACAGGGCGAAGGCTATGGTAGGCACAGACAATGAGTTGTAAAAAAACAAGAGAGGAGAAAGGACAGAGAGAGAGAGAGAGAGAGAGAGAGAGAGAGAGGTCGTGTATTTCTTTTCCGGGCAGGGCACCGCAGTGCGATACACAGAATTTGCATCCGCCGAATGCCCGCGCGGAATGAGCTGCAATCTCTGAACGCACGCTATTGGCAGCCCTGGCTGGGGGTTACCCCAGCGGGCGGGGAGTGGGTTACTGTGACGTAGCTACCTAGGAGCGGCGCCCCTCTGCCCTTTTTTATATACGCCGCGGCCATTCCGAGCTATTTTATTTCCATAAATGCATGAAGACGGACGCAGATAGCGAACAGCGAAACAACAACAGGGAAAAGTTGAGCAACTACAGGGGAGTTTGAGACGGGGCGAAAGTGGCTCGGGTGCGTTTTCGCTCGGCCACGCAGCTTCTGCCGAGAATGACGTAGCTAACGGCGTCATTCCCATTCCGCGTAAATGGCGACGACTTCCGGAAACTCTGGTGTGACGATGGCGTACCAGTGCGGCGAAAGTCCGTAGGAGAGATCTTAGCAGCAACTCTGATCACGGTTCCTCCACGCTAAAAAGACAGTAGCTTTGCGGGTCATGCGTCTAATGTCCAGCTGGATCGACATAAGCGTCCGATCCCACGCGTCGGCTTTGACCCGTGACGTAAGGGTGTTGTCGTGTGTGACGTCATGACGGCGCGGAGTTTGGCTTGAGTGTGGCTGTCTCCAGTTCTGTTTTATCTTATTTTATTTACTTTTCTGATCTGTTCGTTCTATCTCGTGAGATTTTTTTTTATTTAAAAACACTTATTATTTTAATTATCTGTTTCCTCCAATTTCTGTTTTAGTTTATTATATTTATCTTTCTGATCTGTTCGTTCTATCCCGTGAGATTTTTTTTTAAAAGACAAACAACAGTAATCAGCTACTGAAGCATCTTTATCTTCTATGGGTTGCAGGGGTTACGACCGCTGGGGAGGTGGGTGGGTATTCATGCATGGCTGTCTTCACTTACACGTTGTAGCTACGCAAAGCGTCTAAATTTGTTTATATTTAGTTTGCCCACCCACCCAAAACACCCCATTTCCCGCGCTTGTCCCGTTAGTGTCACTAGGCTTCTTGTGGAAAGTGTGTGTGTTTGTTTTTCGATGTATTTACGTCCTCACAATGTGTACATAATGACTTTAATGCGCCATATTGGAATCGTGGTTTATGGTCGTTTCCGCCATATTTGTGACGTCATGGGTCAAAGCAGACGGGCGGGATCGGACGCTTCCGTATTTCCGTCCAGCGTACCAGGTACACCACAAACTTTCAGTGGATGACTTGCTGTTTTAGTCATTAATCGGGAGCTCGGTTTCATGAAACTGTCCATCCTAGTCTACCCCATGCAAGTCTGCGCCACTAATACACCCTGCATCCAGTTTAATCTTTACTGTTCTCCAGTATTGGTCTATAATTGTCACCTCACTAAACCTTTCTCCACTACCGAACTACCTATTCCTTGACATCTCATAATGTCTGCTACCTACTTACCTTCTGTTTTAGTCTAGCCGTATCACAAAAACGTCTTCCTCTCAAAACTGATTCACCACCTCCACTCCAGTTACCTGATCTACCGATCTGCTTAACAGTGTTCTGTGGCACCACGACTCGAAAGTTTACCTTCTCCCGTTATCTGTACAACCTGTCACTCTAATTTCAGTTTCATATATTCGTACACCCCAGCAAATACACTGCCCAGTCTGTGTTCTACGGCAACGTACAATAACAATTCACGGATGGCAAGTGGGAGCACTGGCAGGGGAGAGTATATAAAATGTGCTGGAGGGGTGGGGGTGGGGGTGGGGGGAGGAAGGGGGGACGCGGCAGTCTGTACAGTCGTTGCCGTAGTGTGGAAACGGCTCAGCAGAATTCACCACCATCAGCTATTTCGCTCTTTAAAACACTTTGATGTCTTACGATATCCTTTATCTCTTATATCTTCCATAATGTTATGCAATCAAGTGTGACACACGTTCTAAAACCCTAGTATCGGTAGGGACAGGAAAATTTCGCGGAAACGCTAACGCGAAAAAAAAGGTTCCAATGGCTCTAAGCACTATTGGACTCAACATCTGAGGTCATCAGTCCCCTATTCTTAGAACTAATTAAACCTAACTAACCTAAGGCCATCACACACACCCATGTCCGAGGCAGGATTCGAACCTGCGAACGTAGCAGCCCCGCGATTCCAGACTGAAGTGCCTAGAACCGCTCGGCCACAAAGGCCGGATAACGTGAAAAATAACGTGAAATTAGCGGCATTTAGTGTTAAACCGAAATCAGCGAATTTTACGAGGTATCACGAAATTTTGAAATTTTGCCTTGTAAAAGTATTACAGTCTGAGGAACGCAGTTACTAATATTCATAACTGATGGTAGTTGAACATATAACGTGCGTTTTGACTCATGGCTGATTCGTGTATATTGTTAAAATGGCAGTTCAATTCACACGTAACAAACTTCGGTGTGACCACGAAAATAGCATCAAAATTAGCAAAATAAATAAATAAATAAAAATTAAAAATAAGAAAAATTTGCGAATCCGGCAAAATTGACTCCGAAAATTTGGGCATAAAATAAAACGATTTTATCCTACACTAGATTTCAATTTTAAGTAGAAAATAAAAAACTGCATCTGCTAAAACTCATTATTTCGTGTAATTATGAAAATTTTGAATCTTTAGCATGAAAAGCTGTACATTTAATTCCTAGTAAGTTTTGCAAAATTATGTAACAGCTGACCAAAACAATGCCTGACAACGAAGCAAATCATCTAAAGTACCTTGCCTCAAATTTTATCTTTTTACTACTTCCTGTCAGCAGTTCGAGGGAAGTTTTTGTGCAATGGAGTCGAGGCACGATTTTAAGTGCTATAGAAACGATACATCTTCACTTGGATTTAGTACCAACATGCAGCGAATTGACGTTAAAAGTTGTTAATCTGGTATTTGAGGAGTTAAAAATATAAACGTTGGAAGTGTAGACATTTATTTCATTTCGTACTTAATGATTCGTGAAACAGTTTAGTTTCTTCACACAATCGAGATCTGTGTCTTTGGTCACACTCCTGGCAAGAAGATAACGCGATCAACTTGAGGACAATCAGCCAAGTAAGAAAGTTGTATTTGAACAAAATGAACTTGCCCTTCAGTGACGATTTCTTCAGAGTAATGACGAAAGTCCGTCCAGAGGAAAAGTCATTGCATAGATGAAGGGGCGTGTAACAGTACCGAGAAATAATACAAAGGAAACGGTAGTCATTCTGTTTCAAAACGACAGTTCACCCTGTACCTGGTACACCACCAACGAAACACGAAACGAAGTCACTGAGTAAGTGTCGTCACGTAAATTTGAATGAAATCCAAACAGTTCTGAAAAGAAAATCTGTGCGGTCTAGCCCTATATAAGCTATTGAATGTTTCACGAGAGGTAGCACACAAGTGACGTGAAAGTAATGCTACACTCCTGGAAATTGAAATAAGAACACCGTGAATTCATTGTCCCAGGAAGGGGAAACTTTATTGACACATTCCTGGGGTCAGATACACCACATGATCACACTGATAGAACCACAGGCACATAGACACAGGCAACAGAGCATGCACAATGTCGGCACCAGTACAGTGTATATCCACCTTTCGCAGCAATGCAGGCTGCTATTCTCCCATGATCGTAGAGATGCTGGATGTAGTCCTGTGGAACGGCTTGCCATGCCATTTCCACCTGGCGCCTCAGTTGGACCAGCGTTCGTGCTGGACTTGCAGACCGCGTGAGACGACGCTTCATCCAGTCCCAAACATGCTCAATGGGGGACAGATCCGGAGATCTTGCTGGCCAGGGTAGTTGACTTACACCTTCTAGAGCACGTTGGGTGGCACGGGATACATGCGGACGTGCATTGTCCTGTTGGAACAGCAAGTTCCCTTGCCGGTCTAGGAATGGTAGAACGATGGGTTCGATGACGGTTTGGATGTACCGTGCACTATTCAGTGTCCCCTCGACGATCACCAGCGGTGTACGGCCAGTGTAGGAGATCGCTCCCCACACCATGATGCCGGGTGTTGGCCCTGTGTGCCTCGGTCGTATGCAGTCCTGATTGTGGCGCTCACCTGCACGGCGCCAAACACGCATACGACCATCATTGGCACCAAGGCAGAAGCGACTCATCGCTGAAGACGACACGCCTCCATTCGTTCCTCCATTCACGCCTGTCGCGACACCACTGGAGGCGGGCTGCACGATGTTGGGGCGTGAGCGGAAGACGGCCTAACGGTGTGCGGGACCGTAGCCCAGCTTCATGGAGACGGTTGCGAATGGTCCTCGCCGATACCCCAGGAGCAACAGTGTCCCTAATTTTCTGGGAAGTGGCGGTGCGGTCCCCTACGGCACTGCGTAGGATCCTACGGTCTTGGCGTGCATCCGTGCGTCGCTGCGGTCCGGTCCCAGGTCGACGGCCACGTGCACCTTCCGCCGACCACTGGCGACAACATCGATGTACTGTGGAGACCTCACGCCCCACGTGTTGAGCAATTCGGCGGTACGTCCACCCGGCCTCCCGCATGCCCACTATACGCCCTCGCTCAAAGTCCGTCAACTGCACATACGGTTCACGTCCACGCTGTCGCGGCATGCTACCAGTGTTAAAGACTGCGATGGAGCTCCGTATGCCACGGCAAACTGGCTGACACTGACGGCGGCGGTGCACAAATGCTGCGTAGCTAGCGCCATTCGACGGCCAACACCGCGGTTCCTGGTGTGTCCGCTGTGCCGTGCGTGTGATCATTGCTTGTACAGCCCTCTCGCAGTGTCCGGAGCAAGTATGGTGAGTCTGACACACCGGTGTCAATGTGTTCTTTTTTCCATTTCCAGGAGTGTATATGAGTGGGATGCAACAATACCGCTGAAAAACTAGCAGAAGGTGTCAGACGGGGAACATGTGTTCACCGTTCATTTTCAAGCAAAGTTTTCCCCGCTTTCGCGTTCACGTGCAGGACACGTTCTGTATTGCCCGGAGAAGTCACCCGATGCGGCGAACAAGGTGCGCCAACCCCGGCGCGGCAAAAACGGCGCCATCAGGCGGCCGTCGGGGCTGAGTAATGGTGGCAGCCCTGGCGACGGCGAGCAGTAATAAGGCCCGCCCACCCACGACCACTCTGACCCCACTTCACCTCACCTCGTCTCGGCAGAATTTCAATCTGGACGCCGACCGCAGACTCTCACCGTACCATAAGCCCGTGAAAGCCACTGGTACCCTAGCACTACCTACCAGCACACAACTTGTAACGCCGGAATGCATATCATCCTATTTCCATCTATTGAACTATAAGTTTTTTCCTTATTTTGCTACCTGAAGATATGACATTTCGGTGTCTTTACATATTGCAACTGTTTTACAATATATATCGATGTATGTTTTGTAAATATTATTTATATTTTTAAACTGGGTCCTGCCTAGGAAAAACTATGCTATCGAACGATTACATCGATAGGTCGTGTGGAGAACCAAAGTCTTTAGGAGCTTGGGTAGTGTTAACTCTGCCGCGTGGAGCGCGGGCAGAGTCTGGCTGGAGTAGGGCGGTGGAGCAGGCGTGTTGAGTGACGCTCCCGCGAGTTGCCGCGCTTTCGGGGTTTGGCAGCATGTAACTGCGCTCGACTTGCTATGATAGTTTCTGGCACGGTGTCGCGGACGGGAAACATTAGCTGGCACACATCAAGAGCCTGTTTCGCCTGGTGACCGTGTGGAGAAGAAGCCATGCCAACATCCAGCTTCTGCAACAGCGACGGCCGACAATAAGTGATTGTCGCCACCTCCTCGATCGACGACTTCAAACCTTCAATCAACCAACAAGGAAGACTGAAAGCACATAAAGTTTTAGAACTGTATGGCAGACCCCAGCTTTTCAAACTGTTCCAATTGCGTCACTAAAATACAGCAACTTAGCATTGTCAAATGATCAAATGTGTGTGAAATCTTATCGGACTTTACAGCTAAGGTCATCAGTCCCTAAGTTTACACACTAAACTTAAAGTGTCCTAAAGACAAACACCCATGCCCGAGGGAGGACTCGAACCTCCGCCGGAATCAGCCTCACAGTCCATGACTGCAGCGCCATAGACCGCTCGGCTACTGCCGCGCGGCTCAGCATTGTCCCTATTGCATTACCAAGCAGGGTCCCTCCTTCTCCCAAATGAACCAGAGTATCGTTGAAATTCAAACGCCAGCATTAAAGTAATATCATTCCATTTCACTGCTTTAATTTCAAAGTTCAGTTAAAGTAAACATTAGCTGGCTACAATGACCAAACAGAACTATATTTAGATTACACAAGTACAAATTAAGAGTGCGAGTTTTGTTGCCATATTTTAGCTTACCTGTGACTGCAGCTCAGCTTGGTACGTACTAAAGTTTACTATTGTTAGTTGTTCAAAATCATTTAATTCAAGTTGAAAGTTACATGTCTTACTTCTAAACTGCGTAGATTCAAGTTGCTTTTGAGATGATTGTTGAGGTAGCCCAAGACTAACCTTATTTTATTTCGCAGTGCTTCAAGAATAAAGTTCACTATTTATTTCAGTCACTAAATTAACTTTCAGTTTTCCGGTTTTATTAATTCTTTGCTAAATTAAGTCAGAGTGTAGCGAAATTTATTATTTCTGACAAACATTCAGTTTTCACCCAACACGTGTCAACCTTCAGTTGCCACGCTTTTACTGATAATCATATGTACATTAACCTTCCTTTTTCAGTATTATAGTAGTTGCCCATAGGACTGGCGACCGTAACTTTCCCCAAATCTCAAATATCTAATTAACGCCAGTTCATTGTTAACGTAACGACCGCACATTTACTTTCTTTATCAACTTTACCCCTTTTCAAAATTAATTTCCACCAATTTCATTTGTATTTTTCCTTTCATTTAGATGTAACCCTTCCTCCCTCTTTAGCGACAGATTAACTTCGGTGGCGGTTGCTTTTTCCCAAATTTCCATTAGGTACACGCGGTTTAATTTTTCACTGTCATTAAGGTCGATAAGTGAGGGGGAGGTTACGAACGGGACTTCAAAAAAACAGGTTACACGCAATACTGAGGTGACAAACGTCGTGGGAAAGCAATATGGACATATACATATGGCGGTACTATCTTGTGCATAAGGTATAAAAGGGCAGTGTATCGGCGGAGCTGTCGTTCGTATTCAGGCGATTCATGTGAAAAGGGGCGGGAATTAAAAGACTTTCAATGCGGAATGGTAGCTGCAGCGAGACGCATGGGACATTCCATTTCGGAAATAGTTAGGGAATTCAATATTCCGCGATCCACAGTGTCAAAAGTTTGACGAAAATGCCACACTTCAGGCGTTTCCTCTCACCACGGACAACGCAGTGGCCGCCGGCCTTCACTTAACGACCGAGAGCAGCGGCGTTTGCGTAGAGTTGTCAGTGCTAACAGACAGGCAACACTCCGTGATAGAACGGCAGAAATGAATGTGGGACGTACTTCGAACGCATCCACCAGGACAGTACGGCGAAAGTTGGCTTTAATGGGCTATGGCAGCAGACGAGTGCCTTTGCTAATGTAATGTACAGCGAATACATAGAAAGAAGGATCCTTTGCTGTATGATTATATGATAGCGAAACAAACACTGGTAGCAGTTACTTCTGTAAAATATCTAGGAACGATTTGAAGATGAATGATCATATAAAATTGTTAGTAAGGCGGGTGCCAGGTTGAGATTCATTGGGAGAGTCCTTAGAAAATGTAGTCCATCAACTAAGGAGGTGGCTTACAAAACACTCGTTCGACCTATACTTGAGTGTTGCTCATCCGCGTGGGATCCGTACGAGGTCGGGTTGACAGAGGAGATAGAGAAGATCCAAAGAAGAGCGGCGCGTTTCGTCACAGGGTTATTTGGTAAGCATGATAGCGTTACGGAGATGTTTAACAAACTCAAGTGGCAGACTCTACAAGAGAGGCGCTCTGCATCGCGGTGTAGCTTGCTCGCCAGGTTTCGAGAGGGTGCGTTTCTGGATGAGGTATCGAATATATTGCTTCCCCCTACTTATACTTCCCGAGGAGATCACGAATGTAAAATTAGAGAGATTCGAGCGCGCACGGAGGCTTTCCGGCAGTCGTTCATCCCGCGAACACTACGCGACTGGAACAGGAAAGGGAGGTAATGACAGTGGCACGTAAAGTGCCCTCCGCCACACACCGTTGCGTGGTTTGGGGAGTATAAATGTAGATGTAGATGTAGATGTAACAGCACAACATCGTCTGCAGCGTCTCTCCTGGACTCGTGACTATATTGTTTGCACCCTAGACGACTGGAAAACCTTGGCCAGGACAGATCAGTCCCGATTTCAGTTGATAAGAACTGATGGTAGGGTTTGAGTGTGACGCATACCTCACGGAGCCATGAACCATACTTGCAGCAAAGGTACTGTATAAGGAGCTCCATAATGGTGTAGGATGCGTTCATATGGAATTGACTGGGTCCTTTGGTCCAACTGAACCAATAATTGACTGGAAATGGTTACGTTCGGCTACTTGGAGACCATTTGCAGCCATTCATGGACTTCATATTCCCAACCAACGGTGGGATTCTTATGGATAACAATACGCCATGTCATCAGGTCAAAGTTGTTGACGATTGGGTTGAGGCACATTACGCACAGTTCGAGAGAATGATTTGGCCATCCAGATCGGCCGATAGAAATATCAAACATTTATGGGCTGTAATCGAGAGGAAAGTTCGTGCACGAAGGCCTGCACTGGTAACGTCGTAGCAGTTATGGAAGTTTTGAAGTTTGTGGTAGGTTCCGATGGGACCAAACTGCTGAGGTCATCGGTCCCTAGGCTTACACGCTACTTGATCTAACTTAAACTAACTTACGCTAAGGACAACACACACACACCCGTGCCCGAAACGCGTGGTCTTTTCCGAATGTACTTCTGACAAAACAGCGATTTTGGTAATTAGAATGCAGGGTTTTTGTTTATCATGGCTTTTGCAGTGACAGATACTTCCAAAGAAACTTTCATCCACTAACAGTTATTTCTTTATACCTAACCGAGAAGTGAAATACTAATTGCCACAGATTTAGTTTTAAAAAATTTGTAGCATAAGGGAATATCATCTTAAAACTTTTCATCTGGTAATCCCCCCCCCCCCTCCCTTAAGAATTGAATTTCCGAAAACAGTGAAACTCGTATTTAATTTATTTCTAACTCTGAAGTCAAATATCGCTTTTCATACATGTATCTTAAAAACACCTTAGTAGTGATTTAATAATGATTTATTTTCAAAAAACCTTTCACCCGCTACTTTTCTCCCTTAAGGAATGAATTTCCAAACAAGACACTTTTTTTTTTTTTAATTTCTGGCCGAAACGAAATACCAATTTTCGTTGTTCTAGCTCGAAAGTTGTCTTAACAAAGACATTTACATCCCGTATTTCATCTCCTTTGCAGAGGCATTTCGAATAGTCCCTTCTTCATTGATGCCTACAGTATAAGATAAACATCCTCCCCAAATTTCAAATTTCTATCCTTAGCGGTTTGGGTTTAGCGATGGTGAGTCAGTCAAGACTTTATCTTTTATGTACTTAGATTTACCTCACAATTTAGTAACGTAGTGAAATGTATTCATCTCCCCCCCCCCCTCATTTGCTATTATAGCTGTGTCACCAGAGTTCTTTGTTACTGCATTAACGAATCAATAGATAATAGACGACGCAGCACGCTCCCTTGTGTTACCTGATTCCCTTGTGTTTTCATCTGCACAACAGGGCACAGCTGGCCACAGGAAACAGGTGCAGTTCTCTCACTCCCTCTATTTTGCGTCTTCTCCCGTCCCTCCTCCCCCCTCCTCGTCCCACAGTTCCGCTAACACTTCCTTTTGACCGCGCCTACACGATTTGTTTGTTGCTTCCTCCAGAGGGCGGGTGAGCGCCTCCCGCTACGGTGTCCAGTGCAGACTGTGTGTGTGTGTGTGTGTGTGTGTGTGTGTGTGTGTCGGAGCAAATTTTCGCATTCTACTGCGCAAGAAACCAGCAGCAACTTATGGCCACTATTGTCATACCGTGAATGTAACAGGAAGCAGCTGACGTAACAACCTTTCGTAGAAACCAGCGCTATTTGTAAATTTGAGGGGTTCATGAAAACATTCGGAAACCTGTTTTCCTTTTTTCTTTTAGTATTCCGAATCTAGTTACCGATTGGACAGTCAAATCAAAACAAGACAGATGGAAAAGACGTTGTAAGTTGAGTTTGTTTTTTCTTATTCTAGAATTGAGAATAACTGTGTAAGGCGAAATGACAAGTTTAATGTCGCAATATTTCTCACAAAATTACAGATTTTATACAGTTTTCAACTCGCCAACATAAAAACAGCGCAATGGATAACGCATCTTGCCAACATCAAAAAGTGAAATAATTTTATACAGAACAATGCGAAATATTAACTCTCTGAAAGAACATTAATCCTAAGCACAATATATGGAAGTTTAATTGGAAGTTTCTTTACGTTAACCCTAAGCAGAATAATATGAAAGTTTAATTGGAAGTTTCATTACAAAACTGCTCCTACATGTAAGTTATGATGTTGGTCAGTACTACGCAAATCGTCCAATTCCGGTTTAAAGTTCGGTACTTATTAGGATGACAATAAAGTCTACAGTGGATGGTTAGTTAAGTAACAAATTTGAGCGCAAGATTACCCAAGGACGCTCGAGTTTACAGTGGACACAAGCTGATGAACCAACAAAGTTTACACCTCTGCACGCGGTATGTACCTTAAGCTGCGACATGCTGATGTCTGCAAGGCCGCTCTCTCCTAATGAAATTCCTACAAAACTAATCTGGCCTTTGCTGAACTTTCCAGCAGAAACTTTCCCTATGTTTCTCGATATGCGAGAAAACACGCGGCCCTAGTCTTATTATGTCACGATACACACACGCATGGTTGGAGCAGTGTGCATATTAGAGTGCCCTCTCAGTTCTCACAAGAACAATGAACTAATTTGGCTGGTTCGTTTCTCCACAGTTGGAGCTAAACGTTGCTACAGCTAATTTCCAACTGGAGTGCAGCCATTGTGAACGCAGTATCCACACAAATTTCTTCTCTGCATTGTACGGATCGTTAAGTGCTCAATTCTGCACTTGATACCACTTTAGAGAAGAGTCCTCCTTCAAAATTTCTCTCTTGTACCACTTATGGCAGAACTGCCTCCCTCCACCTGTGTTCCTATTTTTGACAAATAGGAGCATTCCTCGTATTTTGCAGAAACTCTCTCTACCAATCGCAATGTCCCCTCTATCAAGCTGCATTGCAACTTCAGTATTTTTCTCCAATCGGACAGTTTGTGCCCATTCTAAATGCCTAAAGTACATTGACCTTTCGACTCGCTGGACGAAAATGCATCACTTGCTTTTGTTCGTATCCTGTTGGAATTTTGAAACATAGCTTTCCAAAGCTTTTAATTCTTACCCTTGTGCACATGTATCACTACCCACATCCTCAGGCCTGTGGTCGCTGTCCATCCTCCTGCCACCCCTTTAAGTGGTTTCCATCGTAAATCCTGCAGTGCAGCTTCATTACGCTGTTGTGGGGCTGTCTTTTCAAAACTAAAAGCGACTCACATTCCCTATTCCACTTTCCATTCAAAGACATTGTATAGGAATGGTGTGTTAATTACCGTCGATTGGCTGTCATCCCTTTTTGCATTACATACTGATAGACAAATGCTCTCGTAACTATTGAATTACTTTAGGTGTCATCTTCATCTTCTCTTTGCGATGTGTAAAGGTCTCATGTACGGCGCGAATCTGATCATTTATTCTGCCACCTTACAATGTAACTGTTAATTATTTAAAAAATAATGGCCTCAACTCTTAACACATTTATCCCACTGTGAAACAAGACAGTTCATGGAAATATGTTTGCAGTTCCCTACGGAACTGTGACTGTAGCCAGGCGTACACCTCTTCTTCTGAAGCAAATTGATAGCCACAAATGTCTGTCTTGAGGGCTCCAAAAGTGTGGGTCGCATGGGAAGAAATCGGGGCTGTATGGAGGGTGTGTAAGGACTTCCCAGCGAAAACTTCTGCAGCCTATCCGAAACAACCTCGGCAACCTGCTGTTCACTGACTTTCTCCAATACAGCGCCACAATTAAAGCACAGCGGTAAACGGACACTTTGCATAAATTGAACCGAACTATGAGCTCCAAACGTCCGGGAACATTGAATGACAGCATCATTCTGCTGCAGGATAATGCCCACCTACATTTTGCCCAGGTTGCTTCGACTAGATTGTCGTATTTTGCTGGAATGACCTTACCCATCCTCCATACAGTCCCGACGTCTACCCAGACGACCTCTATATTTTTCCCTGCCTCAAGAAGACTGGGTGTGTGTTGTCCTCATCATTTCACCACCACCACCACCACCACCACCACCACCACCACAACCACAACCACCACCACCACCACCACCACCATCAATATTTTTTCCAGCCCTAGAGAAAGACATTCATGGTCGTCGATTTGCTTTGGTGCAATCTGGTTTCGTAGGCAATCACAAACAATTTTCCATGAACCGTCTTGTCTGAGAACGAGATCAATATATTAACAGCTGTGGCGATTACTTTTGAAGTAATAAAGAGTATACTCTCTTTTAATCGATCTTTCTCGCTTTGATCTGACTCCCCCTTACTTTTCAAAACTGGTGACGCAATCACTAGGAATAAATGCAGGAAATGTGTCGCTAAACATTTGATAAATGCGTTTTGCAGTTTGGGCAGTAAAATAACTGAACATTCCTGAGGTAAAGGGGTCATAAAATGCTTGGAGGAGCAAGAAAAGCATTTCTCATTAAGAGAATCTGGTTGACATCCAAAAAGCAATTATCTGTTAGGAAGCCTTTCGTGAACGTATTGGTCTGGAGTGTATGGCTTTTACGCGAGGAAAGTGGATGATAACCAGTTCGGAAAAGAAATGGAAGATTTTTAATTGCGATACTGCAGACGAAAGCTGAAGATTAGATGAATGTAGTGGATAAGTGATGAATATGTCCTGAATCGAAATGAGGAGTACATACATTTATGCCGCTACTAGACTAAAAGAAGGAGTGGGGTAACAGAACGCTTTCTGAGCTTCAAGCAGTTGTCAGTTTGGTTCAAATGGCTTCAAGCAGTTGTCAGTTTGGTTCAAATGGCTCTAAGCACTATGGGACTTAACATCGGAGGTCATCAGTCCCCTAGAACTTAGAACTAATTAAACCTAATTAACCTAAGCACATCACACACATCCATGCCCGAAGCAGGATTTGAACCTGCGACCGTAGCAGTCCCGCGGTTCCAGACTGAAGCGCCTAGAACCGCACGGCCACACCGTCCGGCGCTTGGTAACAGAAAAAGTGTGTGTGTGAGGAGGGAGGGAGGGGGAGGGTCGTGAAAGGCGGAAGGGGTAAGGGACAAAATTATTGAAGAAGGTAAAGACTTGACTACAGTAAGAACTTCAAATGGATGTATCTGGAGAGGCTTGCACGGTATAGACTGGTGTGGAGATCTGCGTCAAACCAAAGTTCAAAATGGAGGTGGTGGTTCTAGTGTCGATCTGCTGTCGGTATCGGTAATCGTCACAACTGTTTTACTTGTTCTAAAAGCTTACTGCTCGTCCACACCGTAAAGTTTTGGGGCCAAGATCGTCGTCGTCGTCGTCGTCGTCGTCGTCGTCGTCGTCGTCGTCGTCCTCTCCCTCATCCTATCGTTACTCTTGCCCCTCTTATTCTACCCCTCTTCCCCTCCTTTGTCCTCGTCCTCTCTTTCGTCCCCCACCTCCTCCTGTCATTTGTTCTCCTTCTCCTCCTCCTCCTCCTGTCCTTTGTTCTCCTCCTCCAACTCCTTCCTCCTCCTGTCCTTTGTTCTCCTCCTCCTCCTCCTCCTCTCCTTCCTCCTCCTCTCCTTCCTCATCCTTTCCTTACTCTCCCCCCTCTTATTCTTTCCCCCCTCCACTCCTTTGTCCTCGTCCTCTCCTTCATCCTCCACCTCCTCCTCCTGTCCTTTGTTCTCCTCCTCCCCTCCTCTCCTTTGTCCTCGTCCATCTCCTCCTCCTGTTCTTTGTTCTCCTCCTCCTCTCCTTCCTCCTCCTGTCCTTTGTTCTCCTTCTCCTCCTCCCCCTCCTCTGCTCCTTCCTCATCGTTTCCTTACTCTTCCCCCTCTTATTCTACCCCTCTTCCTCTCCTTTGTCCTCGTCCTCTCTTTCGTCCTCCACCTCCTCCTCATGTCCTTTGTTCTCCTCCTCCTCCTCCTCCTCCTCCTCCTCCTCCTCCTCCTGTCCTTTGTTCTTCTCCTCCTCCTCCTCCTCCTCCTCCTCCTCCTCTCCTTCCTTATCCTTTCCTTTTCTCCCTCTTATTCTTCCCCTCCTCCTCTCCTTTGTCCTTGTCCTCTCCTTTGTCCTAAAAAAAATGGTTCAAATGGCTCTGAACACTATGGGACTTAACTTCTTTGGTCATCAGGCCACTAGAACTTAGAACTACTTAAACCTAACTAACCTAAACACATCACACACATCCATGCCCGAGGCAGGATTCGAACCTGCGACCGTAGCTGTCGCGCGGTTCCAGACTGTAGCGCCTAGAACCGCACGGCCACTCCGGCCAGCCTTTGTCCTCCACCTCCTCCTCCTGTCCTTTGTTCTCGTTCTCCTCCTCCTCCTCCTCCCCTCCTCATCCTCCTCTCCTTCGCCATCCTCCCCTCCTTCGTCCTCTTTCACCAGTTATGTTTCCTTACCTCTCTTAAGCGTAGTATAGTACATTTTTTTACATTATCAAATGATTAAACATCTTACGGTCTACTAATGCAGTTTCTTTCAGTCTGAAAATTTTTTTCTGTGAACCATTAATGCGGACATGACATCCAATTGGGAATTGTGCCCAAGGTGTCCACAACAGTTCGCTTTTAATCTGTTTACCCAGTGAGAATGAGTTGTCCATACATCACACGTAATTCTAAATCCCTGTAAAGCCTAAACTACGCTTGTCCATCATCTTTAGAATACTGCTGCGCGGTGTGGGATCCTTACCAGAATAGATGGAGTACATCGAAAAAGTTCAAACAAGAAAGAGCAGCACGTTTTGTATTATCGCTAAGCAGGGGAGAGAGTGTCACTGAACTGATACAAGATTTGGGGTGGACATCATTAAAACAAAGACGTTTTTCGTTGCGGAGGAATCTTCTCACGAAACTGCAACCACCAACTTTCGCCTTCGAATGTGAAAATATTTTGTTGACGCCGACCTGCATAGAAGAAACGATCATCATGATAGAATATGGGAAATCAGAGTTCGCACGGAAAAATATAGGTGTTAAATCTTTCCGTGTGCAATACTACACTTGTAATGGTTGTTTATTTACGTGACCATTACGGCACTCCAAACTCAGTTCTCGATACCAGTAATATCGTACTACTTTTCTGCGAAGTAACATACATATTTTTGTGACAATATTCACATTTGGTTCTATTAATGTATAGGTACTCCGATGTATCGATATATTACAATGATATGGTTCTCGTGTGTATTCATTTTTGTGAGACTGTCATAATCTTTGACTTATTTGTAACCGTTTCACTTTGTAGAAGTTATTTCGTTTTGTAGAAGAACAGTCAAGTCTTGTGTTTGGTTAATGTGGAAATTAAATATATGAAGATTGATACAAAACTGTTTTCTTGATGATGTGAGAATTAAGAAAAACTATATGTGAAATTACAAGAAGTTTAATAAAAATGTGGATCGTGAACACCAAGTCAAAAATTATTTCTACCATACCATTGTTCTGATCTGGGATTGTTTGATCATTAAGAATTTCCTGAAAAACGCATTTGTTACGTCTTCAAATATTGCTAAAAGACAGATCCGGACCTTCTAGCAGTGAAAGTGGAATCACCCTAGAATCAACAAGATGAACCATAACTTCGACGAAATCTACGTGGGGTTCCATTCAAGATAAGTGCCAAAAGTAATGACTTTATTACAGTGACTTCATTATTTCCATTTTGACGATACCATCCACAGTCAATAACTTTGTTGTTACCCGATAAAGCGAACATATGCTGCATGAGGAACATTATTAATCTGATTTTTAACCTACTTTGTTAGTGATGGTATTGTTAGAGACTGGAATAATAGAAATTTGTGAAGTTGGTTGAATGAACCCTCTGACAGGCACTTAAATGTGATTTGCAGAGTATCCATGTAGATATCGGTCTCACAAGATGGCTAAACCAATGGATCGTTTGGTGGGACTCATCAAGAAGTAACAAGCCATCGTGAGTTTGGTAATCAGGAGCGGGGGGGGGGGGGGGGAGAGAGAGAAGGAGAGAAGGGGAGAGAGAGAGAGAGAGAGAGAGAGAGAGAGAGAGAGAGAGAGAGAGAGAGAGAGAGAGAGAGGAGGGTGGGGTGGGGGGGGGGCGGAGGGGGAAGGTAAAAATTGTAGAGGGAGAAATTAATTACAATAAGCAGATTTAAATGGATGTAAGGGGAAGGTTACGTGCAGCGGGTGTGGACGTATTGCGTTGCCGGACGCCTACATCCGGCGACACGCCACCTTCTTGCCGGGTTTATTTTGGCCGTACTGCTCCAGGGCAAACTTCCGCTAGCAGCAGCAGCTCTGCGTAACTACTGTACGTCTCAACACGTGCACGTACAGCCAGTCAGCCAGCTTTAGCTCCCACCTCCATTCAGAGGGCAGTTAGTTGTCTAAGAGCCAACACTATCATATATAGAAGTTTACTTTACATGGGAAGCGGAGTTCTCGTAAGAGACATGCACCGCACAGTGTAATAATACAGGGTGAAAAGTATTTAAACCGACAAACTCTGGGAGGTTGTAGGGGACATCAAAACAAACATTTTTCCCTATGAGGATTATTTAAACCGGTGGAGGCCGTGTTACGATGTTCAGTTGTTAGAGGCCGTATTACGATCTTCAGTTGTAGGCAACTGCTGTCCACCAGTGTAGTAGTGCATTGTCTCTGTTTACTAATGGAGCGACACACCTGGAGTGACTACACTGATATGGTTGGTGCGTACTACGCAGCGCACCACCATTGACGAGTTGCACAGCGGGTTTATCAACAACAATATCCTAATCGCCGTATCCCGCATCATACGATCTTTGCTGCTGAGTGCCAACGTCTGCGTGAGACCGGGTCATTTAGCAGATTACCTGGACAGGGACGCCGTCGCACGGTAAGAACGCTGCAATGTGAGGAAGCTGTCTTTCAGCATGTGGAGCGGGATCCTTCAATCATCACTCGTGCAATTGCACGTAACATGGGGACGAATCAGACGAATGTAATAACAGTCCTTCGAGAGCAATTGTTACCTCCATTTCACTTACAGCGTGTCCACAACCTGGAACCAGTTGATTATCCACCCAGATCACAGTTTTCGCAGTAGTACATGGAAAAGTGTGAAATGCATCCAAAATTTCCATCCTCTGTGTTGTTTACCGATGAAGCAACGTTCGGGCGTGATGGAGTCTTCAACATGCACAATTCCTATGTCTGGAGTGAGGATAACCCACATGCCACAGTTACTAGCGCTCATCAAGTGCGGCTCTTCGTTAATGTGTGGAACGGTGTTGTTGGGGACTGTTTAATTGGGCCGTATCTGCTACCTAGGCCATTAACTGGCAGGCACTATTACAATTTTCTCGCCAGAGCATTGCCAGAATTGCTGGAAGACGTCCCGCTCCCTACAAGACAACGCATGTGGTTCCAACATGACGGGGCGCCGGCACATTTCAGTCGTCGTGTGCGTCGATTCCTGGACCGACGGTTCCCAGAAACGTGGATTCGCAGAGGTGGTCCTGTACCGTGGCCTGCTCGATCACCAGATATGTCCCCTCTGGCCTTTTTGGTGTGGGGAGAGATGTGCAACCTTGTTTACGCAACACCTGTGGCAGCAGAGGAGGATCTGGTTGCCCGGATAGCAGCAGCAGCAGCAGGAATAATTCAGGTTACTCCTTCGGTTTTTGCCCGTGTCAGACCGAACATGATTTGACGGTGTAACCTTCGTCCGGCCGGTGCGGCCGAGCGGTTCTCGGCGCTCCAGTCCGAAACCGTGCGACTGCTACGGTCGCAGGTTCGAATCCTGCCTCGGGCATGGATGTGTGTGATGTCCTTGGGTTAGTTAGGTTTAAGTAGTTCTAAGTTCTAGGGGACTGATGACCTCAGATGTTAAGTCCCATAGTGCTTCAAAAAAATGGCTCTGAGCACAATGGGACTTAACAGCTATGGTCATCAGTCCCCTAGAACTTAGAACTACTTAAACCTAACTAACCTAAGGACATCACACAACACCCAGCCATCACGAGGCAGAGAAAATCCCTGACCCCGCCGGGAATCGAACCCGGGAACCCGGGCGTGGGAAGCGAGAACGCTACCGCACGACCACGAGATGCGGGCCCCGTAGTGCTCAGAGCCATTTGAACCATTTCGTGTAACCTTCGTTTACGTGTCAATAGAGGCATTTTTGAAAATGTACTGTAATTGAAATTGGGTTGCGTTAATGTGTTATCTCTTGGCCATAAAAAAGTGGAAAAGTGCTTGTTGGTTTAATTAAGTCGCCACCAGAGAAATCTTCCTCTACCGGTTTAAATACTCCTCGTAGGAAAAAATGACATTAGGGGAAAATATTTGTTCTGATGTCCCCGACAACCCTGAGTTTGTCGGTTTAAATACTTTTCACCCTACATAGCCTCGGAGTACACACAGTGAACCATAACACTACTGAAAACGTATCGGAGGCTTTTCGGGGATATAACTTCTCAGTCTTCTGGTGTAAGGGACCAGACGTTCATACGTAACAGATTTGTATTGCAGGTATATTGTACTGATCTACAGCGTAACTTAGTTGTTCAGGCGCCAACATTCCAATTAGTACGATGATTATAATGTTAGCAGCAGTAATCACTTCCTTGTGGACGACATAAAATGTAAATGATCGTGAACCATGATATCAAACTTATAGCACTCGGCCAGTTCGTAGCAAAGTTGAAATTAGTGTATTCTGTTCTAACTACCATATAATGAAATCGTGTAATATAATGCTACTAAATGCTACTCACTTTCGTTTGTTAGGCTTAATACCTGGAACAGAGTTAGGAATAGCAGACCGAAGTGGCCAAACGGTTCTAGGCGCTACCGTCTGGAACCGTGCGACCGCTACCGTCGCAGGTTCGATTCCTGCCTCGGGCATGAATGTGTATGATGTCCTTAGTTAGGTTTAAGTAGTTCTAAGTTCTAAGGAACTGATGACCTCAGAAGTGAAGTCCCATAGTGCTCAGATCCATTTTGAGAGTTTGGAGTAACATGTGAAGAGCTAGTACCCATCCGTCTAATTATTTGAAAGCCGCTAATTTCCAGAGTAATTAAAACAGTTTGCGGAATTATGCAACCCAAAACACGGCAACAGATGAAAGATACATTCTGTGTAAAAGACAGAATTAACTGTTACTAAAAATAAAAAGCTCTATCCTAATATACAGGGTGATTCAAAAAGAATACCACAACTTTAAAAATGTGTATTTAATGAAAGAAACATAATATAACCTTCTGTTATACATCATTACAAAGAGTATTTAAAAAGGTTTTTTTCTTTCACTCAAAAACAAGATCAGAGGTGTTCAATATGGCCCCCTCCAGACACTCGAGCAATATCAACCCGATACTCCAACTTGTTCCACACTCTCTGTAGCATATCAGGCGTAACAGTTTGGATAGCTGCTGTTATTTCTCGTTTCAAATCATCAATGGTGGCTGGGAGAGGTGGCCGAAACACCATATCCTAACATACCCCCATAAGAAAAAATCGCAGGGGGTAAGATCAGGGCTTCTTGGAGACCAGTGATGAAGTGCTCTGTCACGGGCTGCCTGGCGGCCGATCCATCGCCTCGGGTAGTTGACGTTCAGGTAGTTACGGACAGATAAGTGCCAATGTGGTGGCGCTCCATCCTGCTGAAATATGAATTGTTGTGCTTCTTGTTCGAGCTGAGGGAACAGCCAATTCTCTAACATATCCAGATACTGTAGTCCAGTTACAGTAGCACCTTCGAAGAAAAAGGGACCAAAAACTTTATTGGCTGAAATGGCACAGAAAACGTTCACCTTAGGCGAGTCACGTTCATACTGAGTTGTTTCCCGCGGATTCTCAGTGCCCCATATACAGACATTGTGACGGTTGACTTTGCCGTTAGTGTGGAAAGTTGCTTCATCACGAAACACAATCTTTGAAACGAAAGATTCATCTGTTTCCATTTGAGCAAAGATAAAATCACAGAAATCGATTCTTTTAATCTTATCAGCTGCAGACAGTGCTTGAACCAATTTCAGACGATAAGGTTTCATAACTAACCTTTTTCGTAGGACTCTCCATACAGTCGATTGTGGAATTTGCAGCTCTCTGCTAGTTCTGCAAGTCGATTTTCCTGGGCTGCGAACAAATGCATGCTGGATGCGTGCTACATTTTCATCACTCGTTCTCGGCCGTCCAGAACTTTTCCCTTTGCACAAGCACCCATTCTCTGTAAACTGTTTATACCAACGTTTAATACACCACCTATCAGGAGGTTTAACACCATACTTCGTTCGAAATGCACGCTGAACAACTGTCGTCGATTCACTTCTGCCGTACTCAATAACACAAAAAGCTTTCTGTTGAGCGGTCGCCATCTTAGCATTAACTGACGCTGACGCCTAGTCAACAGCGCCTCAAGCGAACAAATGTACAACTAAATGAAACTTTATAGCTCCCTTAATTCGCCGACAGATAGTGCTTAGCTCTGCCTTTTGTCGTTGCAGAGTTTTAAATTCCCGAAGTTGTGGTACTCTTTTTGAATCACCCTGTACATCGAAAACATGATAGGATAACTATGCTTAATTTCATCTCCATGTAATAAAGGAAACTATGAAATTCATTGTTGATTTTGCATATCTGATGTAAACTTGTGTGACAACATTGTTTTTTGGCTGAACTGTGTGTCAAACTAAGAAGAATACCTGAACAGTTTTGAACATATGTCAAATTAACTTGATGCACCGATGTTTGTTTGTAATATCTAAAAACTGGTGATAAGGTTATCTTCCATTACGAGTGTGGGTGCACTCAGCGACTGTGTGACTGGTAGCGCACAACAATCAATCGTCCTATGTCTGATTTACTGAATTTTACTGAAGTTATGTTTGTGATCTTGCTTTCCAGTGTCTCCACGAATCATTTCGAGTATCTAACAGAACCTGCCTCTCTTCACGCCGTATGTTCGCAAAAGAAGTCTGGTTATCCCAGTAACTGGAGACAGAATGTACAGTAGTCGTCACATTGTTATACAAGACGTAGCTCCTTCACCTGTACGACGGCCCTCGGAAAGTAAGATCCGATCGGTTGCGAAATGGAAACGAGTGAAAATCGGATGAAACATTTCAGAGATGTAATGGGCAGTGTCTCTAGTATGGTCGATCGCGTCACACCGTTTTTTTCAGTCCTGACCGCACATTGAGCACATAAAGATGCCTACAAAATAGTGTCTCCGACCAAGTGTGAGGGCCTGGTGAGATATTTCCCCTGATATCATGCAAGCGATGTACTTTAAGACAATATTATGGAAATGGAAGAGGACGTAGATGAAGATGAAATGGGAGATAAGATACTGCGTGAAGAGTTTGACAGAGCACTGAAAGACCTGAGTCGAAACAAAGCCCCGGGAGTAGACAACATTCCATTAGAACTACTGACGGCCTTGGGAGAGCCAGTCGTGACAAAACTCTACCATCTGGTGAGCAAGATGTATGAGACAGGTGAAATACCCACAGACTTCAAGAAGAATATAATAATTCCAATCCCAAAGAAAGCAGGTGTTGACAGATGTGAAATATACCGAACTATCAGTTTAATAAGTCACAGCTGCAAAATACTAACGCGAATTCTTTACAGACGAATGGAAAAACTGGTAGAAGCCGACCTCGGGGAAGATCAGTTTGGATTCCGTAGAAATGTTGGAACACGTGAGGCAATACTAACCTTACGACTTATCTTAGAAGAAAGACTAAGAAAAGGCAAACCTACATTTCTAGCATTTGTAGACTTAGAGAAAGCTTTTGACAACATTAACTGGAATACTCTCTTTCAAATTCTGAAGTTGACAGGGGTAAAATACAGGGAGCGAAAGGCTATTTACAATTTGTACAGAAACCAGATGGCAGTTATAAGAGTCGAGGGACATGAAAGGGAAGCAGTGGTTGGGAAGGGAGTAAGACAGGGTTGTAGCCTCTCCCCGATGTTATTCGATCTCTATATTGAGCAAGCAGTAAACGAAACAAAAGAAAAATTCGGAGTAGGTATTAAAATCCATGGAGAAGAAATAAAAACTTTGAGGTTCGCCGATGACATTGTAATTCTGTCAGAGACAGCAAAGGACTTGGAAGAGCAGTTGAACGGAATGGATGGTGTCTTGATGGGAGGATATAAGATGAACATCAACAAAAGCAAAACGAGGATAATGGAATGTAGTCGAATTAAGTCGGGTGATGTTGAGGGAATTAGATTAGGAAATGAGACACTTAAAGTAGTAAAGGAGTTTTGCTATTTGGGGAGCAAAATAACTGATGATGGTGGAAGTAGAGAGGATATAAAATGTAGACTGGCAATGGCAAGGAAATCGTTTCTGAAGAAGAGCAATTTGTTAACATCGAGTATAGATTTAAGTGTCAGGAAGGAGTTTCTGAAAGTATTTGTATGGAGTGTAGCCATGTATGGAAGTGAAACATGGACGATAACCAGTTTGGACAAGAAGAGAATAGAAGCTTTCGAAATGCGGTGCTACAGAAGAATGCTGAAGATAAGGTGGGTAGATCACGTATCTAATGAGGAGGTATTGAATAGGATTGGGGAGAAGAGAAGTTTGTGGCACAACTTGACTAGAAAAAGGGATCGGTTGGTAGGACATGTTTTGAGGCATCAAGGGATCACAAATTTAGCATTGGAGGGCAGCGTGGAGGGTAAAAATCGTAGAGGGAGACCAAGAGATGAATACACTAAGCAGATTCAGAAGGATATAAGTTGCAGTAGGTACTGGGAGATGAAGAAGCTTGCACAGGATAGAGTAGCATGGAGAGCTGCATCAAACCAGTCTCAGGACTGAAG
Source organism: Schistocerca nitens (assembly GCF_023898315.1). NCBI lineage: Eukaryota > Metazoa > Arthropoda > Insecta > Orthoptera > Acrididae > Schistocerca > Schistocerca nitens. The sequence continues at coordinate 145,475,515 of NC_064625.1, forward strand.
ACCACAACAACAACATCGCCCGACATGAATCTCCTCGAACATATATGGGACATGAATGAGATTTTCACTCTGCAGCGGAGTGTGCGCTGATATGAGTTTCATATCAGCGCACACTCCGCTGCAGAGTGAAAATCTCATTCTGGAAACATCCCCCAGGCTGTGGCTAAGCAATGTCTCCGCTATATCCTTTCTTTCAGCAGTGCTAGTTCTGCAAGGTTCGCAGGAGAGATTTATAAATGTTAATATACATTCAGGTATGTGGTACTGTACTAATAGTAATGTATAACTCATGTAAGCCCTCCCTCAAACGTTTCATGTTATATCTTCACAGATCCGATGTGGCATCTTCAGTGTGTTCAAACACGTTATCCAGTAAACAGTATTTGGCGATCTTGGCTTTTGAATTATTTCTGCATTTAAAAGATTTTTGATTTTCACAATCGTTTCCATTTCGCGAGCGATCGGACCATTCTTTCCGAATAGCCCTCGTATTCTGAATCGTTTTAATAGCAAAATCCGCAATGCAGTCGTGGGCATTTCATTCCGCCAAAATCTGTCGAAGGGGATCGGAGGCACTCTGTCAGCTAATCTCACCAGGCGACGTCTGGCGACCTCTGTTGTCGGTGCGCTGCGCCCGCCGCCTATAACAGGTAGTTTCGGCGGTGTCCCTCAAGGCACAGTGCTGGGTCCCGCGCTACCTTGGCGCTGCATTAGGCATGCAAATGCGCCGAGCAGCGCGCCGGCCCCTGATTATCCCGGCTGTCTGTCTGCCTGCCCGCCTGCCTGTTTGTTTGTTTGTTTGTACACGGGGCCCCGGAGGAAGCGGCAAGGTAGCGAGCGAGGCGGCGCGGCTTTTTGCCTGACGGCGCACGGCGCCGCGCCTTCCGCTTCCTGTCTTGGCCGCCATTATCATGCAAATTCCCGGCTTCTGCCGCTGCTCCTTTGCCAGCCCGCCCGACCCGCCCGTTCCTCGCAGCTTCCCAGCTCCAGACACTGCACGGGCCAACCTGTGCGTGGGCAAGTCAACACGTCGGAGACCAGCGTACGGCAGTACAAGCTCCTGTCGCCATTTTCCAGATCCTTGCACTCAGCAGGTGAAGGCTGGTTTTTCTCCTCGCTAAGATGTGGGGCAAATACTACGATGAGGCAAAACATTACAACCATCTGATTAATACACTACTGGGCATTAAAATTGCTACACCAAGGAGAAACGCAGACGAAAAACGGGTATTCATTGGACAAATGTAGTAGAACTGACATGTGGTTACATTTTCACGCAATTTGGGTGCATAGATCCCGAAAAATCAGTGCCCAGAACAACCACCTCCGGCCGTAATAACGGCCCTGATACGCCTGGGCATTGCGTCAAACAGAGCGTGTACAGGTACAGCTCCCCATGCAGCTTCAACACGATACCACAGGTCCACCAAGAGTAGTGACTGGCATATTGTGACGAGCCAATTGCTCGGCCACCATTGACCAGACGTTTTCAATTGGTGAGAGATCTGGAGAATGTGCTCGCCAGGGCAGCAGTCGAACATTTTCTGTATCCAGAAAGGCCCGTACAGGACCTGTAACATGTGGTCGTGCATTATCCTACCGAAATGTAGGGTTTCGCAGGAATCGAATGAAGGGTAAAACCACGGGTCGTAACACATCTGAAATGTTACGTCCACTGTTCAAAGTGCCGTCAATGCGAACAAGAGGTGACCGAGACGTGTAACCAATGGCACCCCATACCATCACGCCAGGTGATACGCCAGTATGGCGACGACGGATACACGCTTCCAATGTCCGTTCACCGCGATGTCGCCAAACACGGATGCGACTATCATGATGCTGTAAATCTGAATTCATCCTAAAAAATGACTTTTTGCCATTCGTGCACCCAGGTTCGTCGTTGAGTACACCATCGCAGGCGCTCCTGTCTGTGATGCAGCGTCAAGGGTAACCGCAGTCGTCGTCGTCGTCTACGAGCTGATAGTCCATTCTGCTGCATACGTCGTCGAACTGTTCGTGTAGATGGTTGTTGTCTTGCAAACATCCCCGTCTGTTGACTCAGGGATCGAGACGTGACTGCACGATCCGTTACAGCCATGTGGGTAGGATGCCTGTCATCTCGACTGCTCTAGTGATACGAGGCCTTTGGGATCCAGCACGGCGTTCCGTATTACCCTCCTGAAGCCACCGATTCCATAGTCTGCTAACAGTCATTGGATCTCGACCAACGCGAGCAGCAATGTCGCGATACGATAAACCGCAATCGCGATAGGCTACAATCCGACCTTTATCAAAGTCGGAAACGTAATGGTACGCGTTTCTTCTCCTCCTCACACGAGGCATCACAACAACGTTTCACCAGGCAACGCCGGTCAACTGCTGTTTGTGTATGAGAAATCCGTTTGAAACTTTCCTCATGTCAGCACGTTGTAGGTGTCGCCACTCTTAAAAGCTAATCATTTGCCTATAACAGCATCTTCTTCCTGTCGGTTAAATTTCGCGTCTGTAGCACGTCATCTTCATGGTGTCGCAATTTTCATGTCCAGTAGTGTAGTGGTAGTACTAGTAGTATCCTGCTTGACACAACCAAATCGTGTTTCAATATCTAGGCGTAACGTTTCAAGGCGATATGAAGTGGAACAAGTATGTGAGGAGTGTGGTAAGCAAGGCGAATTTTCGACTTCGGTATATTTGGAGAATTTTAGCAAAGTGTGGTTCGCCTGTAAAGGAGACTGCATATAGGACGCTGGTGCGACCTATTTTTGAGTACTGCTGGAGTGTTTGGGATCCGTACCAGGTCGGGTTGACGGAGAACATCGAAGCAATTCACAAGCTGGCTGCTAGATTTTTTAGCGGTATGCTCGAACAACAGCCGGACGTTGTGGCCGAACGGTTCTAGGCGATTCAGTCTGGAACCGTGCGACCGCTACGGTCGCAGGTTCGAATCCTGCCTCTGGCATGGATGTGTGTGATGTCCTTAGGTTAGTTAGGTTTTAGTTGTTCTAAGGGACTGACGACCTAAGATGTTAAGTCCCATAGAGCCATTTGGACCATACCATACGTGATGCCACGTACTTATACGTTTGTGACTATTACAGCGCCATCTATCACAAAGCAAAAAAAGTGTCACAACTAAAACATTCATATTGCTTTACGTACTACAGGAATATGTAATGAAAAATGGGGTTTCCTATTTTTTAAAAAAACGCAGTTGATATCCGTTTGACGTATGACAGCGCCATCTAGGGGGCCAACCATAGCGCCATCTGGTTTCCCCTTTCAAGCTAGACGAGTTTCATTGTTTGTACTTTGTCCTTTGACGCTTATTTCGTGAGATATTTGGTTCGGTCACTATCAAAATGGTTCAAATGGCTCTGAGCACTATGGGACTTAACTTCTGAGGTCATCAGTCCCCTAGAACTTAGAACTACTTAAACCTAACTAACCTAAGGACATCACACACGTCCATGCTCGAGGCAGGATACGAACCTGCGACCGTAGCGGTCGCGCGGTTCCAGACTGAAGCGCCTAGAACCACTCGGCCATCCTGGCCGGCGATCACTATCAATAGACCACCCTGTATATGAAAGATGTACAATATTTAGTAGTTGTGCAATAAGTAATTGAAAGTATTCCCAGACTTTCTGTACACCCTGTGTATTGTAATAATGGAATGGGATTACTTTGAAGAGGACGACATGGATGTTCATAAATAAATATTTTTTCATAAAAATTTAAAGTCACAGTTTTTGAACACACCTCGTATGCAGCAGAGCGAAAGTTCAGTATTCGAGCAACAACAGTGTAGTGGTCCCAGAATGGAACCTTGTGGGACCTTCGGTGCTGTTGACACTGATGAGGAAGGCATCGTTTCCCGATTACACAGAGCTGCGCGGCGTGGCTCTATCATTGTCTCAGTCATGGCAGGCTGCGTAGCCTGCGGCGCCACGGAGACTGCGTAATGAAACACAGACGCACAAACGCACCGGAGGGGTGCGGGCGGCGGCATAGGCTGGCGCCGGTGCTAGCAGTGGAGAGGAGTGGAGTGGAGGCAGTTACCAGCTGAGCTGAGGGCTGGGGGCGCCCGCCGCGTGTTGGAAGCAATAGGGGGGGGGGAGAGGGGGAGTGAGGGTGTGGGGGAGGCAGAGGGGTGGAAGCTGCACGCCCACTCTTGAGCGGACTAGGAGGTTACAGTTCCGGCAGTCAGCTGAACCACAAGTATCTACATCTACGTGGTTACTCTGCTACCCACAATAAAGTGCCTTGCAGAGGGTTCAATAAACCACCTTCAAGCTGTCTCTCTACCGTTCCACTGGCGTGGCGCGTTTCTGTGCGTGCTCTGATTTATTTTATCGTGATGATCATTTCTCTTCGCTTCTGAAGTACCACTAAAGATGGGAACAGAGGATGGTACTGTGACAATAATACACTGCTGGCCACCGTAAATGCAACACCCTGAAGGAAGCATCCGAATCAAGTGAAATTTACACCATGGGTTTGCAGCGATGAGATATGCAACTGATTAGAATTTCAGCGCAGACGCACATCACGCGCGCCTGTGGCGCCACCTCATAGCGCCATTTAAGGCTTGGCGATTTCGACGAGTGTACGTTCGGCACGTGTGTTTACCTTGTGGTTGTTTCACAAGACGATCAGTTATGCCTCGTAGACAACAGCGAACATCTTTTGATCAAGTATCCGAGTTCGACAGAGGAAGGATAGTGGCTTACAGAGATTTTGGATTATCATACAGAGAAATCGCTAGTCGTGTTGGACGAAACCAAACAACTGTAATGCGGATATGTGACCGTTGGATGCAGGAGGGTACGACGGACCGACGTGGTCGATCGCATTCACCTCGGTGCACCACTGCACGTGCTGATAGGCAAATTGTGCGCATGGCAGTGACGGATCGCTCAGTGACATCCCGAACCGTAGCACAGCACATTGCGTCTGTAACGCATCATCCAGTGTCTGCGCGTACCATTCGACGCCGTTTACAGCAGAGTGGTCTGTCCGCAAGACGTCCATTGCCTCGTCTACCATTGACGCAGAACCACAGACGTCTCCGTCGCCAATGGTGTGATGTGGACGGCCGAATGGAATGACGTTGTCTTTACTGACGAGGCACGCTTCTGTCTGCAGCACCACGATGGTCGGATTCGAGTGTGGAGACACCGTGGAGAGAGGATGCTGGACACCTGCATTATGCACCGCCACACTGGTCTTGCACCGGGTATTATGGTATGGGGCGGTATTGGATATTACTCTCGCACCCCTCTAGTACGCATTGCCGGTACTTTAAATAGCCGGCGCTACATATCCGAGGTGCTGGAGCCAGTTGTCCTTCCTTCAGGGCCCGGCCACAGCCATATTTCAACAGGATAATGCGCGACCACACGTAGCACGCATTGTCCAAAGGTTCTTCGTCAATAACCAGATTGAATTGCTTCCCTGGCCGGCTCGCTCTCCGGATCTTTCGCCGATAGAAAACATGTGGTCCACGGTTGCTCAACGAGTGACCCAGATTTCATCCCCAGCTGGCACACCAGATGATCTTTGGCAACGTGTGGAAGCTGCTTGGGCTGCTGTACCCCAGGAACACATCCAACGTCTCTTTGACTCAATGCCGAGACGTGTGGCAGCGGTGATCTCCAACAATGGCGGCTACTCTGGCTATTGATTCTGGCAGGAACCACATGTCACAGACGTCTGTAAACGTAATCATTTGATACTTGGTCAACATGTTATCTTCAAAATAAATTTTGTTGTGCTACCTCTTGTCTTTCTTGGTGTTGCATTTACGGTGGCCAGCAGTGTATTATCGTAAAACGGAGAACAAACCGCCTTCAGTCACAAGTTGCGTTTATTTACCGCACTATGCATTTCGAGCCCTGGAGGCTCTAACAACCCTACCGCAACAAAGGTCAAAATTTTAATAACGATTGTGGTGTTGCTCACGCTGCTAAATACTGCATTTTCGGGCAACAACAGTCATATTATGTGGCAGGTGTCATTAGAGCACAGTTAAGTCATTTCACGTAATAATGAAAAAGCTAGGCACTCATCTTTTTGTGTTTCCCACGCAGGTCTCGTAAAATCATGGCTCACTCGTCGGAAATCTAGGTGGTTATGATTCCAAGCTCGGATGCAAAGAGGCCTAGGTTTTATTCTGCTATATTCAAAAGTTTTGTAGACGCGCTTCACAAACCATTCTTGGAGATTAAACCTTTCAAAGTTAGCACAATGGTGATGTAAAAAAAAAAAATAATAATCAGCACTCACAATTAAGTTACACTTCCTTTTAATTGCTTTTATTGCAATATCACGTAGCACACAAAACATCACTTCACAATACAAAACATACTTGAAATCATCTTCCTCACAGTCACTATTAAAGTTCACATTTTATAAGCTGACGACAATATTCGTCTTTCCAACCTGACGTCCACGACTTGACTTTCTCAAGGTCCGACTCTCTAACAACTCAACAACTAACTAATAATCGCTTACGCGCCCAAAAATCAAGAGTTACAAGTACGTCAAAGATCATAGTGACAAAAGAAAGAATACACATAAGAATAATATCATTGCAATATAAACATATCGATGTATCACAAATGAAATCAAATCTGAATGTTGTCTCAGAAATATGTCAACTACTTTACAGAAGTTCAGGTGATGTGCCGTAATGGTTGCGTAATTCAAGCACCATTATAAGGCTCATCTTCAGGTGGTTTTTGCTGATTTACATCAGGTTTTTTAGTTGTTTGCCTGTTGATATTACATTTTGGTGTTACAACATGGTATATTGTAGATATAAGTTTAACAGGGTTAATAATATGAAACTAACTTACAGTTTAACGTTGTATGATGTCTGCTTCTGTTGTGCAGTTGGTATACACAATACACATCTTTAATTTTGCAGTACATACTGGGATATATACATAGTCACACACTTTTTCGCACATTTTAGTAGCAGAAGGTAAACATGCCAAAGACTCTCGTTCATACAGATGTTCTACTTCTAAATATAATCGATTTTCTTGTTTCACAGAAGATAATATGATATAGTATTACTAGTACACAGGTACTATTAAATCTACAATATGCCATGTTATAACAGAAAAATGTAATATCAACAGGCAAACAACTAAAAAACCTGATGTAAATCACTAAAAAGCACCTGAAGATGAGCTTCCAGGGCTCGAAATGCATAGTGCAGTAAATAAACGCAACTTGTGACTGAAGGCGATTTGTTCTTCATTTTACGAAAGTTAAACAGTCGCGGACGAAACACTGAAAAACAATGGATAAAATTAAGTAAAATAATATTATCTTAGAACTCTTCCATTTGGTCCGTGTTTGCATAGAAAAACAGTAATATCAGAAATTGAGTCCGCCTTGATGCAAAACACCTTGTTATTCGTTTATTTCTTTATTATCCCAAACTAGTTTCTGCGACAAATATCACCATCATCAGTGGTTTTTTTTAATCTAAAACATGCAGAAAATGGTATGGTTGTACAAACACAGTAAAACATTATTACATTTTTACAAATCGTCTTTTGAAACATAGTTTTATACTGATACTTTGATACTACCTTATTTATTGTATGCTACAGCATGTTTTAAGTAATTATTGGCGCTGTTTGTGACATATTTTCAGTGCTCTTTTTTTCTGTTGCCGTCTTTTTACTTGGCAAACATCATGTCATCTGCAACCATGTGAGCGGCTGTTAGTAAACAAATACTAAAAGGTGAACTTCGTATGTCAGCAGTATGCACTTGGGGTTGTGGCAGTGTTGTGGAAACCAGTATACACACCAAAATAACTGGTACCATTTCCACCCCATAGTTTGTGTGCTTGTGTAAATTGTTAAAGGTCTTAGTTTAAAGTTATGTGGTGTGTTGCAGATTTGCACCAGTGTAGTCTTTCAGAGGCTGTTGTGAGCGGTCGTAACTACGGCCGTGTCAAAATGGAGCGGCAAAGTTCTCTGCCCGAAACTTCACACAGTCAAAACGTGTTTCTTTCTGCCTCTGAATGAATTGTAACTTTGATATTTAGAGGGTGCTTTCTGATTATAATTTTAAATGTTTCTTTTAAAAAATGCTTTTGGGCACTATTAAACTGAATAAAATTCCCATTTGTTAAAAGGAATTTGATTATGATCTCATCAGTTACTCCCTGGCAACTACTTCTGTGCTGACATCGTGTGATTAAATGTGTTAATATTCTTGGTGAATCGCTAGCAAATAAAATAAATTCTTAAGAATATTCTTTGACAATAAATCACTGTTCAAAACATTTTTCCACACAGTCTTCCTGCGTTTCAACGCACTTAGTCCATCGTTGTACAAGCTTGCTGATGCCCTCATAAAAGAAGGTTCTCGGTTGAGCTGCGAGCCAGGAATGCGCCGCTTCTTTCACTGCTTCGTCCGAGGCAAATCGACGGCCCCTTAATGCCTGGTTGAGTGCATCAAACAAGTGATAGTCAGAAGGGGGCAAGATCGGGACCATATGGAGGATGATCCAGTACTTCAAACTGGAGTTTCTGGAGAGTTTCAGCAGTGTGGGGCAGCAGTATGCGGACGGGCATTGTCGTGCATCTTCTAAGTGTCCTGCCAATGAAACGCAACCTTTGGCTCGCCTTCCCCACAATACTATCTATGTGGTCTTTCCAACTGAAGTTGTTCGTGATTTTGACAGCAATCCTCGGCGTTTGCTTCGAATTGCAGGCTTTAGCCTGGCAGTAAGCATCCCACTGTAACGTACACTGTTTATTGTTGTGCCTGTTTCCTCATAATACCACTGGACCTTGTGCGTCCCCCCCAAAAAACCTTAAGCATCAGTTTTCCTGCGGACGGTTGGGTCTTGAACTTCTACTTGGACGGCGAATTTGGATGTTTCCATACCATACTCTACCGTTTACTCTCCGGCTCGTGATCATGGATCCATGTTTCGTCACCAGTAATGATCCTGTCTAAGAAGTTGTCCCCTTCGTTACTATAGCGATCCAAATGTTTTTTTGCTAACGTCCAAGCGCGTTTGTTTATGGAACTGTGTGAGTTGTTATGGGACACATCTTGCTCAAACTTTATGAAGCACATGTCTGTTGTGGATGATTTCGTAGGCAGAACCGTGAGTGATTTGCAGACAATGTGCCACTTCGTCAATAGTTAATCCTCTAAGAGAATCATTTCACGTGAACGCTCAATGGTTTCTTCATTTGTGGCGGTAAACGGTCGTCCGGCTCCTTGATGGTGCTTAACAGTTGTGCGACCATTTCGGAATTTTTCAGTGCATTCGTAGACACTCAGTTGTGGCAAAACACTGTTCCCATACTGGACCGAAAATCGTCGATGAATTTCGGCCCTTCCGACCACAAAAAACGGTTCACTGAACGCTGCTCTTCTTTGGTGCAAATAGACAGCGGAGGAGCCATGATTAACAGCACGGCAGCGATAACGAAACTAACCTAGCAGCTTGAAAATTGCAAAGATATGACAACAAATAAACAAAGCATGTGTCATCAACGTAAAACGACAGTACTACAAAAATAAAAATTTAACCAAATTGCGGATCATAACTGACTTACCCTCGTAAATAGACTTTCCCTCCCTGTATTTGACCCTTACACCTAAACAATATTATCAGTGCCCTGAAAAGTTTTTCAGCTGATACAGTTATGGTAATGTGGTAAGGACGGCCAAGGTCTAATCCGTGGGTGGTGTTTACCACTGAAGCACCACCTGCCATGCAGCCGACAGTGGTCTTGCGGAGTACAGCTGTACGTGAAGATGTTGATCACTAGATCGACAGGGGATCTCAGGTTGATTGCGTTATTTCTAGATTTACGGAAAGCTTTTGACACCGTTCCTCACAAGCGACTTCTAATCAAGCTGCGGGCCTATGGGGTATCGTCTCAGTTGTGCGACTGGATTCGTGATTTCCTGTCAGGAAGGTCGCAGTTCGTAGTAACAGACGGCAAATCATCGAGTAAAACTGAAGTGATATCAGGGAAGCGTCCTGGGACCCCTGCTGTTCTTGATCTATATAAATGACCTGGGTGACAATCTGAGCAGTTCTCTTAGGTTGTTCGCAGATGATGCTGTAATTTACCGTCAAGTAAGGTCATCCGAAGACCAGTATCAGTTGCAAAGCGATTTAGAAAAGCTTGCTGTATGGTGTGGCAGGTGGCAGTTGACGCTAAATAACGAAAAGTGTGAGGTGATCCACACGAGTTCCAAAAGAAATCCGTTCGATTACTCGATAAATAGTACAATTCTCAAGGCTGTCAATTCAACTAACTACCTGGGTGTAAAAATTACGAACAACTTCAGTTGGAAAGACCACATAGATAATATTGTGGGGAAGGCGAGCCAAAGGTTGCGTTTCATTGGCCGTACACTTAGAAGATGCAACAAGTCTGCTAAAGAGACAGCTTACACTACACTCGTTCGTCCTCTGTTAGAATATAGCGGCGCGGTGTGGGATCCTTACCAGGTGGGATTGACGGAGGACATCGAAAGGGTGCAAAAAAGGGCAGCTCGTTTTGTATTATCACGTAATAGGGGAGAGAGTGTGGCAGATATCATACGGGAATTGGGATGGAAGTCATTACAGCAAAGACGTTTTTCGTCGCGGCGAGATCTATTTACGAAATTTCAGTCACTAACTTTCTCCTCCGAATGCGGAAATATTTTGTCGAGCCCAACCTACATAGGTAGGAATGATCATCAAAATAAAATAAGAGAAATCAGAGCTCGAACAGAAAGGTTTAGGTGTTCGTTTTTCCCGCGCGCTGTTCGGGAGTGGAATGGTAGAGAGATAGTATGATTGTGGTTCGATGAACCCTCTGCCAAGCACTTAAATGTGAATTGCAGAGTAATCATGTAGATGTAGTGATCGCACCGAAGTGTGCGCGAGCAGGATAACAGCGGCTTGTTTGCTCTCGGCACGGCCTAAAATTTGAGCACACCGAGGGCACGCAGTCCCAGCCCAGTGGGAACCCCGCCACCCAGCCCCGTGTGTTTCCTTTCCGCTGAAACTGAGTTGCGAGAACTTTTAATTAAGCTCGCGCTAATATTCGACAAGCAAGCCCGTGGCCCACCTTTCCAACGAAAAAAAAAATTTTTTTTCCCCCTTAAATTATTTTTCATTCCTTTTTTCCCTCTCGTTGAACTTCTTCGCGGGCTACTTTACTGCGTCATCGCACGCCTCTTTCTCGTCCCCTCCCCCCCACCCTCCTCCTCCTACCCACCACCTTCCCCGTTTCTTCGCCGGGTCGGTAGTTTTGCGAGGACAGAGCGCGCGCGAGGGGGTAAGGAGGCGAAATATATTTCACGTGGTGCCGCTTGGCGCGTCTTCTTTTTCGGCGCTTTTCTTCTGCGCGACTTGCTCGCGTCTGTTGCAACACGGCAGGAGTTTCCACCCCCGCGGTGAGTTACGGCGGCGGCTGGTGACGTGGGCCGAGGTGTTGCAGGGAGGCCTCGAGTCTCGTACCGCCACACTCTCTGATGTGTGACAGCGCCGGGAGCCCACGTGCATCAACATTTCTCACGGGTGGAATACCACAGGTGCTAAAATACACTCTAAGAAAATAATATAATAAACGACGCTCCACAAAGGAATTGTCCGAGTGGGAAGGAAATCGATAGATTTGTTGCACACGTACTGGAAAAAAAAAAAAAAGCGTTCAAATGGCTCTGAGGACTATGGGACTTAACACCTGAGGTCATCAGTCCCCTAGACTTAGAGCTACATCTACATCCACATCCATACTCCGCAAACCACCTGACGGTGTGTGGCGGAGGGTACCTTGAGTACCTCTATCGGTTCTCCCTTCTATTCCAGTCTCGTATTGTTCGGGGAAAGAAAGATTGTCGGTATGCCTCTGTGTGGGCTCTAATCTCTATGATTTTATCCTCACGGTCTCTTCGCGAGATATATGTAGGAGGGAGCAATATACTGCTTGACTCCTAGGTGAAAAAAAAAAAAAAACTACAACAAGAGCCCGTACCGAGCAACTGAGTGAATGTCTCGCAGAGTCTTCCACTGAAGTTTATCATCTCCGTAACGCTTTCGCGATTACTAAATGATCCTGTAACGAAGCGCGCTGCTCTCCCTTGGATCTTCTCTATCTCGTCTATCAATCCTATCTGGTACGGATCCCACACTGCTGAGCAGTATTCAAGCAGTGGGCGAACAAGTGTACTGTAACCTACTTCCTTCGTTTTCGGATTCCATTTCCTTAGGATTCTTCCAATAAATCTCAGTCTGGCATCCGCTTTACCGACGATCAATCTGCTGTGATTGTTAAACGGCGATCTTGTCGAACAAGTTTACCGATTTTTTCAATGTTTGCATCAGTTTTTACTGACAATGGTCTGCCAGTGCGAGTGTCATCACTGGTGTCTTCGCGGCCATCTTTAAATCGTTTAAACCACTCAAACACTTGTGTTCGCGATAAACTATCATCGCCGTACACTTGTTGTAACATTACAAACGTTCCACTTGCAGATTTTCCTAGTTTGAAACAAAATTTGATGTTAACACGCTGTTCTTTCTGTACACTCAACAATTTCCGACGCACAGACAAAACGTCAACTACTTAAAACAGACGCCACGGGCAGACTGAGTGCAGGAGGCAGATGAAACTCGAGCAGTAGGCGGAGCGAGAGTCACGTGACAGGCCACGCTACTTTCAGCCTTATTGCATTCGTTTTATTGTTTCACCAGTACTAGTCCGGTTTTTTTCTAGCCACACCTCGTATGTAAACAGGCAGAATACGGCGCTCCGGTCGGCAACGTCTGTACAAGACAACAAGTATCTGGTACAGTTGTTAGATCGGTTACTGCTGCCAGAATGGCAGGTTACCAAGATTTAAGTGAGTTTGAAGGTGGTGTTTTAGTAGGCACACGAGTGATGGGACACAGCATCTCCGAAGTAGCGACGCGGTGAGGATTTTCCCGTACGACCATTTCCCATACTGTGAATATCAGGAATCCGGTAATACACGAAATCTGCGACATCGCTTTGGCCGGAATAAGATTCGGCAAGAACGGAACCAACGACGACCGAAGAGGGTCGTTCAGCGTGACAGACGTGCATCCCTTCCGCAGATGGCTGCAGATTTCAATGCTGGGCCATCAAAAAGTGTCAGCGTGTGAACCATTCAACGAAACATCGTCGATATGGGCTTTCGTAGCCGAAGGCCCACTAGTGTACCCTTGATGGGTGCAGGACACACAGTTTTACGCCTCGCCTGCGCCTGTCAAGACCGACATTGGACTGGTCTGGAAACATGTCGGACGAGTGTCGCCTCTAATTGTATCGAGCGGATGGACATGTACGGGTGTGGAGGCAACCTCGTGAATCCATGCATGTCAGCAGGGGACCGTTCAAGCTCGTGGAAGCGCTCTAATGGTGTGGGGGGGGGGGGGGTGCAGTTGGAGTGATATGGTACTCGAGATACGTCTAGATACGGCTCCGACAGGTGACACGTACGTAAGCATCCTGTCTGATCACCTGCATCCATTCATGTACATTCTGCATTCCGATGGACTTGCCAATTCCAGCAGGACAATGCGACACCCCACACGTGCTACAGAGTGGGTCCAGGAACACTCCTTTGCGAGTAAACACTTTCGCTGGCCACCAGATTCCCCCGTCATTAACATTATTGAGAATAGTCTTTAAAGTCTCTTCGGGTTTGCTGCCGGATCCTAAAATCAACTCGATATTTCGGCGATCCAACTGGTCGCCATCTTCAGGAAAATGCTGCTTCTGCTGATGAGTCCCGCTGAGAACTGACGCCAGGCTGCTAATCGACGTCCTACATAGGCCACCGTTCAGTACACGGCGCATGCGCAGCCCATCACGGTTGCTGCCCTCCAAGACAGGGAGGTGGCGCCGCCCTCGGTGGAATACTGCTGGCAACGATATATCGCACTCAGGGCCTCACTGAAGAAAGTTCAGTTTTAATGCGAGACCAATACAGGATTCCACGTCTTGCTAAGAGGAAACCCATCGTCTCTGTTGATTAAATTATCCGCCAACCTAATTTCAGTCGCCTCTTTATAGACACTGTTCCAAAAACCGGAAATGTTGGCAGCTACCACACTTTCATCAAATTTCACACCGTGCCCCTCATTTAGGCAGTGTTCTGCTACTGCCGATTTTTCCGGCTGTTGTAGCCTCGTGTGACGGCGATGTTCCACACACCTGTCATGCACTGTGCGAATCGAACGGCCAACGTAAGCTTTCCCACACGCACGGAATTTTGTACATCCCGGGTTTCCTAAGCCCCAAATCATCTTTCACAGAGCCGAGTAGTGCCCTAATCTTAGAAGGTGGACCGAACACCTGAAACGCGTATGTAATTGAGTACCAGCGATGGCGAGGCATGACAGAATCTCTGACCAGAGAGTTGTTTATCGTTGCTAGTCTGCGCTTGACCGCGCGTCTGTTCAGTTGCGTGTAGCGAGTCGGCAGGAACAGTTGCGAGTAGTATGTTGCGAGTTGTACTCAGTCGGAGTTGTGTGTGAGGAGTCGGCGGGCGTCTACATGGGTCTCTGGTCAAGGTTCGGGACGAGCTATATTGTTAAATAAGGTAATGAAGCAGCATTGCGCACATCTGATAATGTAATGTATGTTAATTGTAATTAATTTGTTCAAGAAATGCCGCAATAATAATTTTGTTTTCAAAGCAATCGTTTTTAAGAAAAGAATCATTCCAATTGAAACAATGTTTCCTATGCTTTTCCTCCCAGAATCAATTAATCAGATTAATTATTGCACAGGGCGTAAGGTCAGCGCAGCTGCCCTTATAAAATTTATCAGGTTCACCTTAACGTTAATTTTGTGGCGACTTAACATTTTTGCACATTTTTATTACCATTGAGTTTTATTACTGTGGGAAGCTAACATTTGGCACTATTAGCAATTCCATTCAATTCTTTTCATTTTCATATTTTTACGGGGAGGTTACACTTGGCTCTATTCCCATTAACATTTAATTAATGTCTTTTGAAAATTTTGTGGGGAGGTTACACACTCTCTTAATTTTAAAATTCCTTAAAATTCGTCCAGTCTTAAACGATAAGCCTCCAGCATAAGGAACGTAATCACATTGTTGAGCATACCTGGGATACCTTGCAACTTGCTGTTAAGAAGAGATCTCCGTACTCTTTATGGATAGCCCTGCTGGATTTATGTTGCTAATTCCATTCAGAACTACTTCACGCATTAGTCCATGCCACCTCGTCGCGGCGCTTCTGCGTGCTTGCGGCGGCATTAGGCATGTGTACCAGTTTCTTTCGCTCCTCAGTGTATGTTGAAACATGCATTTCTTGCCGTGTTTCTAAATTTTTATCCATCCCTTGTAAATGGGACACGTTGCAGATGCGGGCCTAACTTGTTGTTCCGCGTTGAAAGACGCAGAGTCGTAGGAGATTTCGGAAATCGCCGTGTTTACAGCGGAACGATATGAGCGACAACTCCTGATGGGAGATCCCGAAATGAAAGGAAATGGGAGGCAAGGAAAAGGAAGAGGGGAGACGGCAGAGGGCGATGTCTCGATTCGCGGCACGTCCTCCGGCAACGGCGGTGGATGGACATGGCGGATAGCGGCGGCAGACGCGGGACGCGGGGCCGGCTTGTTTCGCAGAGGCGGTGTCCGCGACAGGCGGGCAGGACACGTGGCGGGTCGTCACCGAGAATAAGGAGTCCCGTCTGTGCGTGGGAGGAGAAGGGGTGGGTGCGCGCACGCGCACACACACACACGCGCGGTCCTGAGCCCCGGCGATATCCGCGAGGCGCCTAGCGCCTAGGTATTAGGGCTGAACGTGCCCTGCATGGCAAGTGCAGAATCACTTGCCGAGTCGCCGCCAAGGGGCGCGCCGCGGCGCCGCTGCCGGGGGGCGGCGGGGGCGGCGTCGGCGTCGTCTGGCGTCCGGCCGTCGCCAGGGGCGCGGCCGCTATATACGCGATTGGCCCGGCCCGCCGTGGCTTCTGTCACGGAGGGAGGGAGGGGGGCGGGAATTAGGGGGCGCTCGTCCACTGCTCTGCGGGCAGGCCGGACTGTGCTGCTCAGGAGATGAGATGAGAGCGGCTGCAAGTGTCACGTGGTCGGCCCGGCAGGTAACGTACGAGTATAATGTGTCCAGCCCATGTCCTCAACTGTATTGTCTTTATATGACATACCATTACCATTATCCGCATTTTTACTAAAGTGGCCGTCTTCAAAATACACACGAGAGCCAAAGAAACTGGTACAACTGCCTAATATAGTGTAGGGCCACCGCGAGCATGCATAAGTGCCGTAACACGACCCGGCATAGACTGCTTAATATCTGAAGTAGTGTTTGAGAGAAGTGACACCAGGAATCCTGCAGGGCCGTTCACAAATCCGTAAGAGTACCAGGGAGTGGAGATCGCTTCGTAACAGCACATTGCAAGGATGTCCATGTCTGGAAACTTTGGTGGCCAACGGAAGTGTTTAAGGGGGGTGTAGGACGTCAAACGGGCCGACTTGGAGCAGGAGAGGCACCACAGGACATTTTAATTTCCACTGTCTATACTTTTACGAATAACTTCATAAAACTTTGTCAGCATGGCCAGGAAGGATGCAGGGATTCACACTCGTAGCAGCGGAAGTTCAAAAACATAACAAAATAATTTTTTTTTTACACGTGAAATTTCACCATTTTTTCACTTACCATTGGCTGCATATGTTGCTATAAGTACACTTTTCTTCATAAGTAAGAGAGACTGTTCTATGAATTTTGCACAGGATACAAACCATACTTAGAGGTGTCTGAAGCTCTAGAATCTATTTAATTTATGAAAAAATGATTGAGCTGTTAAGTTTTAAACTTTAGAAAAAATCAAATTTTGTAGTTAATTATCTGAATCTTTACCACAGTTTTTAATAGATTTGGAAAATGCTAGAGTTTCATACACCTGTAAGTATGGTTTGCATGCTGTGCAAAATTCATCAAAGAATCTCTCTTACTTGTGAGGCAAAATGTACCTATAGCAACAAATGCAGCCAACAGTAAGTGACAAAATGATGAAATTTCATATCTAAAAAAAAATTTATTTTGTTATGTTTTTGCACTTCCACTGCTACGAGTGCGAATCCTGAATCCTTCCTGGTCGTGTTGACAAAGTTTTATGAATTTATTCGTAAAAGTATAGACAGTGGAAATTGAAATGTCCTGTAGTGCCTCTCCTGCTCCAAGTCGGCCCGTTTGACGTCCTACCCCTCCTTAAACGCAGAAGGCCATTCCTGCAGCCTCTCTGTAGCAATTCTGGACGTTTGGGGTGCCGCATTGTCCTGCTGGAATTGCTCAAGTCCGTCGGAACCCACAACTTAAATGAATGGATGCAGGTGATCAGACAGGATGCTTATGTACGTGTCACCCATCAGAGTCGTATCTAGACGTATCAGGGGTCCCATATCGCTCCAACTGCATCCGCTACACACCATGACATAGCCTGCACCAGCTTGAACTTTCCCCTGTTGACAGGCATGATCCATGGGTTCATGAGGTTGTTTCCGTACCCGTACACGTGCATCCGCTCGATACAATTTGAAACGAGGCTCTCCGACCAGGCAACATGTTCCCAGTCATCAGCAGCCCAATGTCGGCGTTGACGGGCCCAGGCGAGGCGTAAATCTTTGTGTCGCGCAGTCAAAAAATGGTTCAAATGGCTCTGAGCACTATGGGACTTAACTTCTGATGTCATCAGTCCCCTAGAACTTAGAACTACTTAAACCTAACTAACCTAAGGACGTCACACACATCCATGCCCGAGGCAGGATTCGAACCTGAGACCGTAGCGGTCGCGCGGTTCCACACTGTAGCGCCTAGAACCGCTCGGCCACACCGGCCGGCGTCGCGCAGTCGTCAAGGGTACACGAGTGGGGCTTCGGGGTGCAGAAGCCCATATCGATGATGTTTTGTTGAATGGGTCCCAAGCTGACACTTGTTGATGGCCCAGCATTGAAATCTGCAGCGATTTGCGAAAGGGTTGCATTTTCTGTCACGCTGAATGATTCTCTTCAGTTCGTCGTTGGTCCCGTTCTTGCAGCACCTTTTTCCGGCCGCAGCAATGTCGGAGATTTGACGTTTTGCCGGATACTCATGGTACACTCGTGAAATGACCGCGCGGGAAAATCCCCACTTCATCGCTACCTCGGAGACGCTGTGTCCCAGCGCTATAACAGCGCGTTCTAACTCACTAAAAATCTTGATAAAGTGCCATTGTGGTAGCAGTAACCGATCTAATAGCTGTGCCAGACACTTGTCGTGTTATATAGGCGTATTTGAAAACGGACGCCTATACCAGTTTCTTCGGCGCTTCAGCGTAGGTACCTGAAACTCATGTCCGCCGCGCTGTAACCTGTCCACTTCGCAGCTTTGTTGTCACACTCGCATTGCAACAACTATCGACGTCAGCGAGAGCTGAATTCCCATGTGATATCGCGTGTTGACGTGTCGTTTCAGTTTTCCATAAAAAGGTGCAGTAACTTGTGTTTTGCAGTGCGTGTAAAGGTCGGGCCCCCTCCCGCCGGAGAGTCGAGTCCTCTCTCGGACATAGGTGTGTGTATTATTCTTTGCCTAACTTAGTTTAAGGGGCTCCGGAACGCCCTATACTTGCAATGTTAAAATAACACTTTTAATTACATCTTTCCTCACAAAGTATTTGAGGTAGGAAGTTGAACATTTTACAGATTATTTACTGGAATATGGGATACAACTTAACACAGGGATTTTACAAAATTTTAGTTCAGTTATTAAAGATGATTTTTTTTTCAATTGTAATGAAAATTCACAACATTTTTGTGCAATTTTTTATTTATATATTCAAAAATATACAGTTTTTTGTAAAAAGGCTGTGTTAAATTATGCAGAAGGTACTGTGTAACATTTACTGAAAGTTTGAAACAAATATGTTTGGAAGATCCTTAGAAAACATGTAATTAGTATGAGAAAATAAAAGTTTTGGGAATCGAGCGACAAAGATTGGATTAACTTTTTAGTGCATTCCAGGTCCATAGGATGGATTATCTTCATCCTCTGCAAACTCCTCCTCCAGCTTCCTCTTGTTCCTCCCCCTGTTTACTCTTGCTTGTATTTCTAGACTCTTTACAGCCCTGTCTGCAGCCCGTAGGCGTTCCTTGTCTAAATCAAGCATCGCTCGTACCATGTTAGAACCTATCTTCATTCCCATATTGCATGGGGGCTTAATTATATGGAATGAAAATAATTTTGATTTTTCGTAGCTGTTTGTCCGATTACGCAATGTCTCGTAAACGGTTGGCCCTGACTAGTATTATTACGCTATCTGACTGCATAGAACAACAACAAAGGATGAAATGGAAATTTTCATTAACACAATTAATTAATTAAGTCCCCAGCAACTATAAAACCTACGAAACCAAAGCACAAGTGTAACTGTTCTGTGTGTGGAAGTATGACTCAACGTACGCATCTGGCACGGTTCTTCTTCAACAACACAAGAAATTTTAAATATCATTTATACTGAATTAATTAAAGGAAATAGAAATACCATAATTACTCAACAAAACCAGAATTGCACTCTAATCCAAGAACACAAGCCAGATGCTTTGTTGACTGAACCTGTAATGACGCATTATTTAAAACATGGAAATAATGAAAAATAAATCAAGTTTCGTTACCTTCATATATTGACCAAAATCACTCTAATCATTACAATATATCTCCACACCGACTCGCTATTACCACATCTCAACAAGAACTTTTCAGTATCACATCTCAGCAAGCACTCCCTACTAGCACATCTCAACACGAACTGACTACCACGAGTCCTCGACAAGCACTGCCCACTACGACATCTCAATAATCACTGCCAGTGGAGGCGGCGGAACAATGCTCTCTAGCGATCTCTGGCGCTGTGGCTCAGTATAGCCACCTTTCAGTATTTCTAAATACCTTGCGCCTTACAATGTTGCCATCATTGAAAGTCGCAACAGCATCATACACACCAAAGTGAAGTGTTTCTATTCCAACAAATACAGTCTTGGGGATTCTCGACCATATAACACTATTTACACTTTCATTGGGGTTTTGAGTTTTTCCGTGAATACACTTTTTCAACAGTTCAGGTGCTGCTAAGTCTCTGAAAATAGGTTAGCCACAACACATACTTTATCTCACATCACTAAAATGTACCTGATGAACACGGACGTTAATAATAACACCATTTGACAGCAGTTTAACACCGCCACAGTGGGTCACGCCCATGTAGAACACATTTCAAAAAAAATTTAAAAATAGTTGTATTCTTCGGAATTGAATAAATTATATATCTATTAAAAGGTAATAGTCTGCAGATTCAGAAAACGCAAAAAAGTAGAAATTGAACTTTTCATGATTTTGAGCTTTTCCGGAGCCCCTTAAGCAGTGTGTAAGTCTAGGGACCAATGACCTTAGGAATTCAAACACATTTGAACCTTAATTTCTTCTTCTTTTTTTTTTTTTTAACGGACGTGCAAGAGTCTTAACCGATCGGTGTATGTAAAGGGCGACAAGACGTTCGAAAAACTACCGTAATGAAGATTTTTTTCCTGATCTGGCTAACAGTGAAGAGGCCAGAAATAATATAAATTTTATGCACATTAATAAACTGAGAGCAAAATCTCGTGGTATTTCCGTATCGACTGCACGCCATATTGACAGCAATTAAAATCGGCCCTACCTCCAAATTCGAACAAGAAAGGGATACAAACGAAAATGGAAATCAATGTAGTTTGCTGGGCTGGGTGGTTATTTGTTTGCCTCATACGCAGCGGGCTCCTGGTTCGATTCCCGGCCGGGTTGGGGATTTTTCTCCGATCGTGGACTGGGTGTTGTGTCCTCATCATAATTTCTTCCTTTATCACCGGCACGCAAGTCGCCCAATGTGGCGTCGACTGAAATAAGACTTGCACTCGCATGCCCAGATTCCCCGAATGGGGTCGCCCGGGCAACAATGCCGTAAGTTTATTTCATTTATGGAATATGATGTTTTTAATAAAAATTTGGTGCGCAGAACTGTACTTGGTTACTATAACAAAGGATTACATCCGATGAATAGAAAAATACAATGCGATCTCCGTGAAATAATACCGTTCATCGTGTTCTCCGCTTACTTGGTTTACGGGTCAGAGTGTAATGATGGTGCCGGACGGAGTGGCAGAGCGGTTCTAGGCACTACAGTCTGGAGCCGCGCGACCGCTGCGGTCGCAGGTTCGAATCCTGCCTCGGGCATGGATGTGTGTTATGTCTTTAGGTTAGTTAGGTTTAAGTAGTTCTAAGTTCTAGGGAACTGATGACCTTAGAAGTTAAGTCCCATAGTACTCAGAGAGTGTAATGATGGACGAAATTTTTAATGGAATGCAGCAAAAACAGCGAATTTTTTGCGTGCAATGCACTTATTGCATGCTGAGGACCATGGTGTCGCAATATATCTCGGTAAAACTTTTGTTTCACAAAACCATATAAACAAATATCTTTTGCTCTATTTCAACAGAAGTAATGACCTGAAAATACGTACAGTTACTTTTATATAGCGTACTTCGGCGATTTGGGTGTTGGATGCAGTGATGAAGGGTCTGTAACGGCATCAAATAAAAAAGAAATTCGCGGTGTAGGAGGTATTTTCTGTCGCATTATGGCGAGCCGTCACAACTGAAGTCCTGAGCGGCATGCAAATAACCTCCCGACGTTGTGCGCGGAGTCTCTCGTAAATAAAATGCGTTCATGGGTCACAAGATGATGATGATGACACATGTGTTAGCAAAATTAATTTTATAGTTCTCTTAACAACTTCCTTGCTGCAAGTTTCTACTAGGTCCAACACAACGCAAATTCATCAGCAACGACATTTTTCGTTACACAAACTGAACAGTTTGACACCTCTTATGGTTTTTATTTTTTTATATCTTAATACTTCTATGTTTTCCCGATGAAATACGTACCATACGTATCACTAAATTTTGAGAATGTTGCTTCATTTTTTTTAATCCAAACATGTCAGCGCTTCTGTTTTTCCGCATGTTGAACTAAAAAAATTATTTCTCTTCAAAATTTGTTGTAACGTTGGTTTTTAATTTTTTTTCTTAGCAGCTTATTTTAGAAAGTTCTCTACCTTATTCTAGACTAAAAGTAGAGATGTCTAACATTTTTTGCTGAATTTTTTTACTAAAATTTGGAATTATCACTATCTGGCACATCTGTAAGACGGTAAGCCGACTTTCAGGTGTCTGTTTTCGTGGTGGCCACTATAGCTGTTACCCGCAGCTGCAGAGTATTAGAGTCTCGATATTTCGAGTTTCCCATAAATCCGAACCTCGTAAAAAATATCTACTGTACAGCATATCGAACCTCGATCCTATTTCCCCTCCCGCACAATTACCGACGCGAATCGAATCACATACACCGCTTGGTTGTATCTATGTCAAGGACATCACGCCCATCCTTCTCTCGGTGTTTGTTTACACAAAGAATCCTTTTGTTGAAAGTGGTGTTTTATGTTTGTCGTTGTTGGAGTGTTTCGTTTTCTTTTTTGATTGTTTTTGTTTGAACACTTTCTCAGAATGAGAGCTGCAATGAAAGAAAGGAATTCTGTGCCTTTGAATGTTAAGTTCCAAGCATTCGAACAACTTGACAAAGGCGTAAAAAAAAAAAAAAATAAGTTTGCAGTCGAATAAACATAAAGTTTAAAATGTAACAGATGATTCATTTTTTTCATAAATTAAATAGACATTTTCACTTACTATTGGCTGCATTTGGTGCTATACGTACATTTTTCTTCACAAGTAAGAGAGATTCTTTGATGAATTTTGCACAGCATACAAACCATACTTACATGTGTGTGAAACGCCAGAATTTTCCAAATCTATTAAAAGCTGTGGTAAAAATTGAGATTATTAACTACAAAATTTGATTTTTTTCTAAACATAAAGTTTAAAATGTAACAGATCATTCATTTTTTCATAAATTAAATAGATTGTAGAGTTTCAGAGACCTGTAAGTATGGTTTGAATGCTGTGCGAAAATCATCGAAGAGTCTCTCTTGCTTATGAAGAAACGTGTGCCTATAGCAAGCTGGTGACTGGCGATGAAACCGACTTATGTTGGAAAAGTTTTCTTCAAAGGAATGATCTGAATAATGAAAAACAAGTAAGGCGTTGTTTATATGGTTTACGAAACAAGGAAGGGAACTCCGACTTCTGGCCCAGTTTTGCAGGAGAAACCTTTTTTTTTTTTTAAAAAAAAAAAGAGTAAAAGGTTGAGGAGGGAGATAACAGTTTCACCGGTAGTGTGGGCTGGCTCGAGAAGTGGTTGGTGAGTTGGTTTGCGGGAGGGTACCAAACCAGCAAGATCATCGGTCCCATCGGATTAGAGAGGGATCGGGAAGGAAGACGGCCGTGCCCTTTCAAAGGAACCACCACGGCATTTGCCTTAAGGGGGGTAGGACGTCAAACGGGCAGACTTGGAGCAGGAGAGGCACCACAGGACATTTTTTTAATTTCCACTGTCTATACTTTTACAAATAAATTCATAAAACTTTGTCAGCATGACCAGGAAGGATTCAGGATTCACGCTCATAGCAGTGGAAGTGCAAAAAAATAACAAAATAATTTTTTTTAGATATGAAATTTCATCATTTTTTCACTTACTATTGGCTGCATTTGGTGCTATACGTGCATTTTTCTTCACAAGTAAGAGAGATTCTTTGATGAATTTTGCACATCATACAAACCATACTTACAGGTGTATGAAACTCCAGAATATTCCAGATCTATTAAAAACTGTGGTAAAAATTGAGATTATTAACTACAAAATTTGATTTTTTCTAAACAAAGTTTAAAATGTAGCAGATGATTCATTTTTTCATAAATTAAATAGATTCTAGAGTTTCAGACACCTGTAAGTATGGTTTGAATGCTGTGCAAAATTCATCGAAGAGTCTCTCTTGCTTATGAAGAAACGTGTGCCTATAGCAAGAAATGCAGCCATTAGTGAGTGAAAAAATGATGAAATTTCATATCTAAAAAAAAATTATTTTGTTATGTTTTTGCACTTCCACTGCTATGAGTCTGAATCCTGAATCCTTCCTGGACATGCTGAAAAAGTTTTATGAATTTATTTGTAAAAGTATAGACAATAGAAAATAAAATGTCCTGTGGTGCCTCTCCTGCTCCAAGTCAGCCCGTTTGACGTCCTACCCCCCTTAAGCGATTTAGGGAAATGACAGAACACCTAAATCAGGATGGCCGGACGCGAGTTTGATTCGTCGTCCTCCCGAATGCGAGTTCACTGTGTTAAGCACTGACAAGTGGAAGACGAGGTATGGAGTGCGTCGACTAGATGAGCGCGGAATAGGGCTCTGGCCGAGCTGAGGACGTTTCGGAATTTATTACACCGTTCCAAAAAAAAAAAAAAAAAATCATAACTGAAGAAACTGTCTAATGAACAGATTTACAACTGCGAGGAAAATGATTTAAACTTATGTTGCCAGAAAAACACTTGCTTCTTCTGAACAAAAAAGTTCTCCTAGGCACTAAGGCAGCTTCAAATGCAACTGGAAGTAATAAACTAAATTGGGAAAACAGAGAAAGCTAGAGCATTTAAGAAGGTAACCAGGACAGACTTTCTATTTATCTATAATCATTAGAATAATGTTTGGATGAATCAGGAAATCCTTAAGAATCGGGTTTTGAGCTCATTTGTACCGGATGACAACAACTTTTTGAAAGAAAAGGGATTGTCATGCAGAGCTGTTTTGACAGTGGGTGGGTATTTGGAGCGTCAGTGATTGGGCCTTACGAGAAAGGATGGAGTGGAAAAACTGGTCCGTGTTTTGTGCCCTGTGGGGCACTAGAGGAGCACCGAACGTGCTGGTGTGGTGTCAACAGCAGCGCCTGCCTTCCCGAGGCACCAGGAAGTCAGTGCAGAAGAGAACGGCCCCTCTTCTGTCGGGATGGGCCATCAGCAGTCGGGATATGACGATGCGAGCGCCATTCCGAAGTTGAGCCGCGGGCAGGAAAGGGTAACGGCGGCGGCGTCGGGCGGGCGATATCGCTTTCGACTTGGGAGGGCGGAACGGCAGGCAAATTAGGACGGACCACGGGGGCGGTGGGGGTGGTGGGGTGAGGCGAGCCGAGCAACACGTGTGGGGCGACCGGCCTGGTATGCAGGGGAGGGCAGAGGAGGCCTTAGTATCTGTGGCAACATCGCTCTCCGGTTTAGCCCCGTACATAGCCAATAAC
The DNA here is from genome assembly GCF_023898315.1 of Schistocerca nitens. NCBI lineage: Eukaryota > Metazoa > Arthropoda > Insecta > Orthoptera > Acrididae > Schistocerca > Schistocerca nitens. The sequence goes on from NC_064625.1 coordinate 145,500,826, forward strand.
AAGTAGCACATCGGACAAAACCGCTTCACTGCGGGAGGCAAGGTGAAGTTTACTTGACCACGGATTAAGCTCGTGAGGAGTGCACCTGTTAGAGTGCCAAACTTAACACGGACTGGGTGGGCGGGCCACGGGCTGTATAAGGCTCCGACTGTACCATACTTGCTACTGCACGACATTTCATTTAGACATAGAAAAAAGTTTTGCATCTCCCCGTTTCCCAGAACTGCTGAAGATAGACGTTCGGTAGATATTGTATCACAGACACAGTCCCTTTGACTGTTCAGAGATGTCACTAAATCCGCCAAAAGATGTAAACAACAATGCATAAGCAGCGCCTATTAGACGGAGGGGGTCCGACAGCCGATCAGTTCCAGTCATTCCACCAGGAAGGAGGTACACGGCTCGTGTTGTCTGTAGTTCAACCATGCCTAGACGGTCAATAGTGCGGTTAGATAGCGTCCGGATTGTTACTTTGTGCCAGGAAGGGCTCTCAACAAGGGAAGTGTCCAGGCGTCTGAGAGTGAACTAAAGCGATGTTGTTCGGAAATGGAGGAGATACAGAGAGACAGGAACTGTCGATGACGCGCCTCGCCCAGGCCGCCCAAGGGCTACTACTGCAGTGGATGACCGCTACCTACGGATTATGTTCAAATGTGTGTGAAATCTTATGGGACTTAACTGTTGATCAGTCCCTAAGCTTACACACTACTTAACCTAAGTTACGCTAAGGACAAACACACACACCCATGCCCGAGGGAGGACTCGAACCTCCGTCGGGACCAGCCGCACAGTCCATGACTGCAGCGCCCTAGACGGCTCGGCTCCTACGGATTATGGCGCGCAGGAACCCCAACAGCACCATATTGAATAATACTTTTCGTGCGGCCACAGGACGTTGTGTTACGACTCAAACTGTGCGCAATAGGCTGCATGATGCGCAACTTCACTCCCGACGTCCACGCCGAGGTCCATCTTTGCAACCACGACACAATGCAGCGCGGTACAGATGGGCCCAACAACATGCCGAATGGACCGCTCAGGATTGGCATCACGTTCTCTTCAGCGATGAGTGTCGTATATGCTTTGAACCAGAGAAATGTCGGAGACGTGTTTGGAGGCAACCCCGTCAGGTTGAACGCCTTAGGCACATTATTCATCGAGTGCAGCAAGGTGAAGGTTCCCTGCTCTTTTTGGGTCGCATTATGTGAGGCCGACGTACGCCGCTGGTAGTCATGGATGGCGCCATAACAGCTGTACGATACGTGAATGCCATCCGCAGACCGATAGTGCAACCTTATCGGCAGCATATCGGCGAGGCATCCGTCTTCATGGACGACAAGTCGCGATCCCATCGTGCATATCTCGTGAATGACTTCCTTCACGATAAAGACGTCGGAGAATATGGCGGCCAATCGAGGCACATGCCAGTGGCCTCTGGGTCTTCAGACTGCTCCTCCAAGACATCAGACACTCTCCTGCTTCTATGGGGTCGAGCTCCGTCTTGCATGAACCACATCTTGTCGAAATCAGGGTCACTTTGGACAATGGGGGGCCGTTCGGTAGTCACCATGCCATCGAGGAATATCGCACCAGTTATTCCGTGACTGGTCATTGCACACCACACAGTCACCCGACTTCTCGATCGCGAAAAGCGGATTCTCAGTCCCACAAATGCGCGAATTTTGCTTACTGCCTAACTCATCCAAATGAAAGTAGGCTTCGTTGGTGAACCAAACTGTATTAATTCCTATCACGCCCCGCGGCCAACCTTGCAGCTTGTACGTCCTAGCGCAAAAAATTCAGAAGTTATGACCATTTTATTTCGTGTAGTTCAATAATTGTCACCCAGTAGCTTGAAAATAGCAGCTGTAGCCGTAACGGGCCTATCACAATAAAAAAAATCTCTTTATATATATGATGGGACTACAAGACTTAGTCACGACTCGAACCCAGAAGAACGTAAAAAAAGCTAGTAGTAAGCTAATACTGAAATTTACAGAAAAAAACACTTCTTATATTTATGAACACAATTATAAAATGGAAAAATAGTGAAATAATAGCCTACTCGGATATCTCGGTTGAATGATTTACGAATGCGACTAGTATGACGAGCTACAAAACCTGCTATCTAACATCTTGTTGTATCATACCTATTAGTATACTTTACGGTGACTGCCGCAGTCTATTACTTAACGGAACTAAGTGTGGTGTCAACGCCAGACACCACACTTGCTAGGTGGTAGCTTAAATCGGCCGCGGTCCATTAGTACATGTCGGACCCCCGTGTCGCCACTGGCAGTGATCGCAGACCGAGCGCCACCACACGGCAGGTCTCGAGAGACGTACTGGCACTCGCCCCAGTTGTACGGACGACATTGCTAGCGACTACACGTACGAAGCCTTTCTCTCATTTGCCAAGAGACAGAATAGCCTTCAGCTAAGTCCATGGCTACGACCTAGCAAGGCGCCATCAACCATATCTGGAGAGAGTCTCACTTGTATTATCAAGAGCAATCTACAACAAGAAATTAAAGTTAAGTATACGAGAAGCTCAGTTCTTTTCTTTATAGCTTTCATCACGTATCCTGTTTCAGACGTAACGCAAGACGGCGTGAGTTGACGCGTGCCCTTCCGGCTTCTTCAGTGTGGCGTAGCTAGCTTGTTACGCCACAACACTAAGTTTACTGCAATGATGCCGCAATTACGACCAATGACTGATGGATTTTTCATGGTGTGTTGTGTACGTCTTTTGCTGTTGTTAAGATCTATAATTAATGACTATTCGACCCCATTCTCAGAGTCATCCCCGATCTACGTATCAGTGTGCAAGACATCATCTCACGTGCGGAGTCGCTTTCCACGCCATCGGCCTTATATGAAGTACCACACGTCGCGGCAAGTATACTGTAATGTCTGGGTCTTAATAAAAAAAAAATCTAATTACATAAATATGAAGGCTCGATTAAGAGGAGGTGCGTCAAAATGCCACTACACCTACCTCTTATGCGTGTGTCATGGGACCCAGATACCAGCTACATAGGCTTATTTCGGAAAACACACATTCAATTTTAATGTTTATCCTGTTGGGTAAGAATAAACATCACCAGCATGCGACTTAATTTTCAGTATCGTTACTAGCAAATCCGTTTCACCCAATGCAGCTGTACTTTGCTGATGCGTGTGCCATCGTATGGAAACTACAAGGAGGAGGAGGAAGCGAGTCGAACACATACTGGGCAAAAAATTCTTCGACTTTTTGTGTTAGTCAACGTGCACTTAGCTAAATAGACCGCTCTTTTATTCTCCACTTCTGTAGTAACCTTAAACCACATAGTCAGGTTCACTGAATTTGTTATATTGCCCTAAATCATGATTCATACAATGAGACAGTGATTGACTTCCCTAATGGCAGCGAAACAGACCGCAAGGCTCTAGAAGAACTGCACGAAACACTCCTAGTAGGAGAAATCCTGCTCTCTCAATGTGGAGGTGATTTATTAAAATCTAAAAAAAAAACCTTGTCCGAAAAATCTTTTAATTGCCTATGTCGCGTTCATATATAGAAATTTGATGTCTAGACTAGTTTCAGTCGTCAACATAACCATCCCTTTTCTTTTTTACAGAATAATCTTCGAACATTTGTCTGGATTATTTAGTAAAAAAGAAATTCTTTGCTTCTTGTGCATGTTCGCAAATCGGAGGAGGGTTGCGATTCAACTGAAACTTGTCTGCTCATCACATTTTAATTTCTATGTATGTACGCTATCTAGGCAATCAAAAGATTTCTGGAAATTTTTATTTTTAATTTTAAGAATAAGGTATGATTGGGATTGTATAGCTCCCACTGCCATTTCGTTAAGTTTTACAGATGGAGTTTTTTTTTATATACAATATCTCAACCATGTTCGTAGACTTACAGAAAGAAACAATCGTCCTTCCCCATACACCCAGTCTGTTTCCTTCACTACAACATAAATGGCGCAGTTTCTTACGGATATCACTGTTTTTTTTTCTTCGCTACAACACAAGTGTCGTATTAATAATGTTCATCTTCGCTCCTGGGAACCATGTTTTGTACTCAACAGGTGCTTATAGCTCTTAAGGTATGAGTTTTAGAGCGAGTTATAATAAATAAGAAAATCAATTCTTTTCACTTTTTTAGAATATTTAAAATCCTAGAACACATTAAACGTGTTTTCGTTCATATAATGTTGTACCACTCTCTTTGCTTCTGAGCTGCTCGAAGTGATTTAAGCTACACATGTAAACCAACGTAACATTTATCGCATAATTATCCCTACCTAATTTATACAGCGTGTCCGGGAAGAAATGGTCAAGTATTCAGGGAAGAGAGTAGTAAATATGGGCTCTGAAATTCATACCTTAAGAGCTGTAGTCACTTGTTCGTGATCGCTCCTGTGAACTATCTTTGGTACTGAACAGGTGCTTGTAGCTCTTAAGGTATGAGTTTTAGAGCGAGTTATAATAAATAAGAAAATCAATTCTTTTCACTTTTTTAGAATATTTAAAATCCTAGAACACAATAAACGTGTTTTCGTTCATATAATGTTGTACCACTCTCTTTGCTTCTGAGCTGCTCGAAGTGATTTAAGCTACACATGTAAACCAACGTAAAATTTATCGCATAATTATCCGTACCTAATTTATACAGCGTGTCCGGGAAGAAATGGTCAAGTATTCAGGGAAGAGAGTAGTAAATTGAAATTCATACCTTAAGAGCTGTAGTCACTTGTTCGTCATCGCTCCTGTGAACTATCTTTGGTACTGAACAGGTGCTTGTAGCTCTTAAGGTACGAGTTTTAGGGCGAACGTTTACTACGCAATTTTGTATCTAATGATCCCTCCTGTCGTACTCCCGAATACCGACCATTCTTACAAGGACGACCTTGTATAGAATCATCAGTCTGAAATTAATGTGAATTTCCACAAGATGTTACAACGCAAAAAATAAAAAAAATCAAACCGAGTAAGATACGAAAAACAATTGAAACTAGCAGAGAATATGCTTTAACACGTGCAAGTAAAGCAAAAGTAATCAAAGTGCGTCTTGCACAAAGTCGAAATTGTTTCCAATTTTTCTTAGCTAACACGGAAAGTAACCAGAAGTTAGTACATCCAATAGACGAATATTTTACTAATCTCAGGTACAACACGCTTTACGGGTAGACCGAATGCAGAGGTACTCTGCACATATAATATGACAGGGTGGTCATTGTTGTGCGTAGACAATTGCCTTGGTCGATCACATATGGACTGGACGGTCACAAATCGCAGTTATTCGCATTAGAGCGACAGGTAGCCCACAAAAAGAACAAGTAGTGAAATGCCTTCAGATGGTATGAACGTCTTTAAAACAAGGAAAACCAAAGTTTACTCACGACTTTACGAACGCAGTTTCCAGCAGTCTGTTGATTCACTTACCTGTAACAAAAAAAGTAAGATTAGCTTCAAAGAATGGAGAGACGTTTATACAGATGAAAGTTTGAAACCATCTCTCTCTCTCTCTCTCTCTCTCTCTCTCTCTCTCTCTCTCTCTCTCTGACTCACCCACTCTGTTCGTGCGCGCACGGCAAGACACTAAAATTGTCTGTGAGGAGAAATTTACATCATAAACACATTGCAGAAGAAGGTACAAAGAAGATGAATCTGCAAGGGGTAAATCGCAAATAAACATGGACACAATTGAATTCATCAGACAGAGAAAAAATTATGAAATGTTCGATACCGTCAAAGAGGTTGAAATTTTCTAGGAAATGGGGTTTTCTCTCCCTATTTCACCAGGTGGCGAAACGTGGCAAGGCGCCCTTAGACCACGCGGCTACACCGCTCGGCTCTGCTACCATATAAGTAGCTATTTTGGCACAAATGACGATATCTACCCGTATTATTTGTTCTGCACAATCACTGATGTAATATTTGAACACCAACATCAACCGTTAGAATACAAAGGTTTTCATTTAAATCCTAAATGAAGTGTAGAATCAAATACGTCGGTTCTTAATCATCATCATCATCATCATCATCATCATCATGTAAGACATTATGCCTTTCAGCGTTCAGTCTGGAGCATAGCCCCTTATAAAATTCCTCCATGATCCGCTATTCAGTGCTAACATTGGTGCCTCTTCTGATGTTAAGCCTATTACTTCAAAATCATTCTTAACCGAATCCAGGTACCTTCTCCTTGGTCTACCCCGACTCCTCCTACCCTCTACTGCTGAACCCATGAGCCCCTTGGGTAACCTTGCTTCTCCCGTGCGTGTAACATGACCCCACCATCTAAGCCTGTTCGCCCTGACAGCTACATCTATAGAGTTCATTCCCAGTTTTTCTTTGATTTCCTCATTGTGGACACCCTCCTGCCATTGTTCCCATCTACTAGTACCTGCAATCATCCCAGCTACTTTCATATCCGTAACCTCAACCTTATTGATAAGGTAACCTGAATCCACCCAGCTTTCGCTCCCATACAACAAAGTTGGTCGAAAGATTGAACGGTGCACAGATAACTTAGTCTTGGTACTGACTTCCTTCTTGCAGAAGAGAGTAGATCGTAGCTGAGCGCTCACTGCATTAGCTTTGCTACACCTCGCTTCCAGTTCTTTCACTTTGTTGCCATCCTGTGAGAACATGCATCCTAAGTACTTGAAACCGTCCACCAGTTCTAACTGTGTTCCTCCTATTTGGCACTCAATCCGTTTATATTTCTTTCCCACTGACATTACTTTCGTTTTGGAGATACTAATCTTCATACCATAGTCCTTACATTTCTGATCTAGCTCTGAAATATTACTTTGCAAACTTTCAATCGAATCTGCCATCACAACTAAGTCATCCGCATATGCAAGACTGCTTATTTTGTGTTCACATATCTTAATCTCACCCAGACAGTCTATTGTTTTCAACATATGATCCATAAATAATATTAACAACAGGTTGCAGCCTTGTCTTACCCCTGAAACTACTCTGAACCATGAGCTCAATTTACCGTCAACTCTAACTGCTGCCTGACTATCCATGTAAAGACGTCGGTTCTTAACTGAAAAAAAAAATTGAAAAAAAATATACAGGCACACTTGATATTTGCCGATTACAGCACCGTCTATCAAAGATGGGAAACGTACATATTTTTGCCTTACATTCGGGATACGCAATACAAATGGGGGGGGGGGGGGGTTCCCATTTGAAAATACAAAATTAACCCCACACACAAAGGGTCTTGCCGCTGTAGGTGTTGATTGTAGCCTTTGACTATGCCTATTTAGACAAGCTGTTTTATATTTGTTCTGAAGAAGGCGTGGTTACCCACGCTGAAACCTAGGTAAACACCAGGTAGTTTGTGCAATCGAGGAGGATTTTTCATAATTATTTCTAAACAGCGTACTTACAGTGGTTACGAGGTGGGCAGTTGTAGGACAGACTGATGTCCCCTGTATTAATATTAACTTTTCATGCAGAATTTTTTCTTTTTCATACGACGCACCATTTTCGAGATATTTAGTTGTCTCAAAACAAAGACCTTGTACAATATTTTTTTCTAGAGCATAGACAATTGCAAATGAAATTGTCACTGCTGCTTGTAAAGCAACAGAAGAAGCAGTGGAATGAAGTAAAGAAAGGAGACGAAGAAACAAAATTTCTTTGTGGAGTGGTAGCGAGGGCAAGTGGTCCGCAGAAACATACCGCGGGAGGGGAGCGACTTCTCTGGCTTAATTCCTTATTCTGCATGCAGGAGGAAGACCTATCTGGACCTCCTTCGCTCCCGCTGCTTCCCACCCCCTCGGCGCCCAGACTCGGTTCAGGGTAACAATCTCACGGGGCCGTTTCCACCCCCTCCACCACACGCCGCCATTTATGAGTCGGGGGCGTATTTATTTTACGGAGAATTGGATGTTGTTTTGTCTCGGCGGCTCTCGGCGGCCGCGCCGAATCTCGGCAGCGAGAGTGACTAGAGGAGGAGATTGAGTAGGAGCGGGGTGGGGTTGGGTGGGGAGGTTGCGAGGGCCAGGAAGAGCCGGCCAGATCGCTATCTCGCGACTGCGCGTCCGACACGGCTCTTATACAGGACCGCCTCCCCCGCCCCCTCCTAGGAGGGATGGAGGGAAAGGTTGTTCTCATCTCGGCAAGAGACTGCGTTCTGCGTCCTCCCCGGCTGCCCTTCGGCCATTCGCGGAGCTGCTATATTCGTACCCACGTGGCGCTGCCGGAAGTGCTTCCCCGAGTTATGGCTGCCAGCTTCAAAATAAACAAGGAGCTAACTTATTTTCGTGAGCACTCGCGCAGATATGAACTGCTATTACTTCTTGTCCGGACGTCGGTCTGCATGACGCGAGAATGTTAAGACAGTAGGAGCACCTACAAATCAACTCGCTTGCACGCAAACTTGTACCGCGAACTGCAGAAGTTCGTTTATTTGCTGATAAGTGCAGAGTTCCCCCGAAAACTATTTTTTACCTATTCTCACATAAGGATTCGGACAGGGAACATCCAAGGCCATGTTACAGAATATATCGGCTCAACCACTTGTTTATAGTGTAAAACACTAAAATTGACGCGTTTCGGAAGTCAAGCTTCCATCATCAGAATAATAAAAAGTAAAAGAACCTGTCAAAACTCACTAAAATGGAACATGCACCAGGCACAATAAAATTGATAGTAAAATTAAAACATCGTGGCTACTTCCCTAGTTGCAGCCGTGTCTTCCAAGGGAAGTAGCCACGATGTTTTAATTTTATTATCAGTTTTATTGTGCCTGGTGCATGTTCCATTTTAGCGAGTTTTGACAGGTTCTTTTACTTTTTATTATTCTGATGATGGAAGCTTGACTTCCGAAACGCGTTAGTTTTAGTGTTTTACACTATAAACAAGTGGTTGAGCCGATATATTCTTTAACATTGACATTCACAACCACAACCTCTCATCCAGTATGGATAAAATTACATCCAAGGCCATTTATCGGCCGGTGATGGAGCATGTCACCAAGAATGTCTGTTGGAGACAAAGCCACATAGTGATGACACGGGGCGTTTTTATGTATCAGCTATCGCACTAACGAGAAATGCTAAGAGTCCACACGACTTTATTATTTAATTTTTCGTATTACGTAACAAAGTTAATGTTTGTATGAACACTGACGGAAAAAAATCGCAACACGAAGAAAGAGCTGCGCAACATAAACGGAATCTGAAAGATTGTCAATTCAAATTTCACGCCAGACGCGTAAGAGTAGTGCTAGAAGCGGCACTATCAGGATGCAAATCAAATTTGTTTTAAATACGCGCTGTAACGGTCGCAAGCGTTAGTTGCCTTTAGATTCGACGTGGTAAATTGGTACGCCATTATCAACATCTCACTCAGTTTGAACGAGGTGGTGTAATAGCGAACTAGAAGCTGTATGTTCCTTCTGCGACAAAGACTTGACGGGAATATAGCCACTGTACATGATTACTGGCAGCGGCGGTTACGAGAATGTACGGTCACAAGAAGACCGGGCTCTTGTAACAACAACGACGTTGTACATGTAAGTAATTTTTTTTCTTATGATTTTTCGATAAACTTGTGTAATTGATGTTCTGATTTCATTCCTTATTGTTTCATGTCATTATGTTAAGAAAACTGTAAATAAGTTTCAATGTGAAGATTAATGTTTATGTCAAATGTCAAGTAATATTGTAATAGAATTGAAATGTAACAAATGTTGAAACTGTTTTAATTTGTTTAAAATTGTAACTGTGCGTCTGGTCCATACGTAGGCAATGTGTTAGGATATGTAGAAAGCAAAACCTCGGGTGAATACCCGGTCTGTCAGGGAGCTGTAAAAGGTGGATGGCAGGTGAGCACGGAAAAATGCACGCGCGCACTGCACGGCACAACGGGCTCAGCAGTAGTAGTAGGAGTTTGGCACTGGCTTGAGCAACACCTTCTGGAGCGAGGAGGCTCTCCTGGAAGACGTAGTTTCACTGAGCCTCGGGTATGCTGCTCCAACGCCCACACAGCATGGCAAAATTCCATAGGCACTAAATGGAAAAATATTGCGACGCTATGAAGAATTAAAGTGTCGATACGTCAAAAGCCATAGCTGTGATTGTATGTGTGCTCTGTGCCTCGGCACTATGCCGCCCGCCAACCGCCGCATCGATACCAACAGGTTGAAACTTTTAGTACTGTATTCGTGTGGACCAGTGTTACTTTTGTACCATACTGTTCAATAACAACTTAAATTTTACGAGAACTGTCCTATCATTTAATTATCCTCACAAGTAACCTAGCCAGTGTCCTTTCCAAATGTTGTGCAATCCGAGTGTCCCGAAATGAAAAATTAAATTTTGTGTTAATAATAATTATTTGCAGTCCTAGCTACGTTAGAATGGTGTTTAAAGAACTGTTTTGTTAATGAACCAGTACATGAATAACGAAGGTCTAACGAAGTTGAAAGATAACTTTAATATTGATATAGTAATGAACTTTAATTATTTCGAGACAGATATAAAGGTATTTAAATGAGCAGTAAATAAGATAAAAAGAGTAGTAACTCATATACTGGAATCTTGAACGCATAATAATTTCAGTAATCAATTTTTTAAATACAGTGATCATAACAGTTTCAGGGTCCCCCCCCCCCTTTTTATTCATTTGAATTCTGAAGTGTTCTAAATTGGTTTGACCAGCAAAAGTTAAAGTCAAAGTCAAAATTTATCAGTGTTTTATCTTTATCAAAATTGACATTTTGTGTGTGGCTCGAAAGTGCTATTTCTAGGGTAACCTATGCCCGATTTTAATCAGATTAATAGACAGTATAAAGTTTTGTAGTATACATTATAGTGTAGTGTTATGTATTCATGGTTTTTTCCATATCAGTACAGAACGTGAAACTATCAGTTCAATAGATTTTCTGGTTCTAAAATTCTACTATATTATGCAGTATTACTACTTGCTGTTTTGCATGAATATATACCAACTTGTACAGGGAAGAAACTCAGTTAATGCCTAATTTGGCTGGCGACCGTATTATTATTAAATTGGTAGCATCTTCAGTGTTGCTTTTGGTCCATCCTGACGTGTAGTTGCATTCCGAACTTGCTCGACGGATCATTGTTATTACAGAGTGGGTATAAGTCTGATTTGCCACCATTCAGGTACACGCGGTCGATATCTATGCGAAAATCCTTTCTCATAAGGTGAACCCCGCTCACTGACCATAGCACAAGCTTTAACGAGTACTGTGTCACGCGGTGGTTACACTCTGGACGACCAAGTCGTACTGCTGAGAGGGAAGACCATCGCGTTCGGCGTGTGGCTCTGGCGCACTGTACTGGATCCGCAGCAAATTCGACCTGCAGTCGGCACCACAGTGACAAATACTGTCACAAATCGGTTACTTCAAGGGCAGCTTGGAGCCAGACGTCCTCTAACGGCAATCCCACTAACTCCAAACCACCGCCATCACTGACGTCAAGCGAGTGTTCATTGGAGGGCAGGCTGGAGGTCTGTTGTGTTTTCTGATGAAAGTTGGTTCTGCCTCAGTGCCAGTGAGGGCCGTGCGTTGGGTTGGAGGAGACCAGCTGACCATCTGCACCCAACCTGTCTGTGTGCTAGGCACACCGGACCTTTTCCTGGAGCTGTGGTCAGGGGTGCGATGTAGTATGACAACGGGAGCAGTCTCGCAGTTACCCCACGCACTCTTACTCCAAATTTGCACGTAGATCTGGTGATTCGACCTTTTGTGTTCATGAACAGCACTCCACAGGGTGTTTTCCAACAGGATAACACTCACCCACGTACTGCTGTTGCAGCTCACCATCTATAGTACGTCGATATGCTGCCTTGGGCTGCTCGATCATCAGCTCTGTCTCCAGTCGAACTTGTATGGGACGTTATCGGGCATTAACTCCAACGTCATTCACAAACAACACTGACAACCCCTGTAGTGACCGGTCAAGTGTGACACGCATGGAACTCCATCCTACAAACTGCCATCCGGCACCTATACATCACAATGTGTGAACTTTTGCATTAAACATTCTAACGGTTCGTTGGTTTGTGGGATTGAAGAGACCAGACTGCTACGGTCATCGGTTCCGAACATTTTAACGGTTTAACCGCTTATTAATATACCAGCAGTTCACATCCGCAAAAGTTTCTCGCGCTTACATAAACGTGTGATCTTGCAACGTTAAACACTTAAATATGTCACATAAAAAAATGTCTTCCCGAAATTTCATTACACTGCGTAACTCATTTTTTGATGTTGCGGTTCTACCCGCCAGTGTACTATGTTAAAAATGGTTTAAATGGCTATGACTACTATGCGACCTAACTTCTGAGGTCATCGGTCGCCTAGAACTAATTAAACCTAACTAACCTAAGGACATCACACACATCCATGGCCGAGGCAGGATTCGAACCTGCGACCGTAGCGGTCGCTCGGTTCCAGACTGTAGCGCCTAGAACCGCACGGCCACTCCGGCCGGCTACTATGTTAACATGTCATTGAGAAATACAAATGTGCGTGTTTGTGTTCTACGTTTCATGAGGGGGCATAGTCGCAGCCGAAAGGATATTCAACATTGTACGTTATGCTGTTGTCGCCGGAGTAGACTTCAAAGAGCTGACGGGTGCGTGCAAGAAGAAGATACCGGAAGTTACCCTTTCACGTTATGGGGGGAAAAAAAACCACTTCGCCCGAACGGGCCATGAAGGCCCAACGGTACCGACCGGCCGCCGTGTCATCCTCAGCCCACAAGCGTCGCTGCATTCGGATATGGAGGAGCATGTGGTCAGCACACCGCTGTCCTGGCCGTATGTCAGTTTACGAGACCGGAGTCGCTACTTCTCAATCAAGCAGCTCCTCAGTTTACCTCACAAAGGCTGAGTGCACCCCGCTTGCCAACAGCGCTCGGCAGACCGGGCGGTCACCCATCCACTTGCTATCCTAGCCCGACAGCGCTTAACTTCAGTGACCCCACGGGAAGCGGTGTTATGACTGCGGCAAGGCGGTTGCCCTTGTGGGTACATTAAGGACTTTGTTCACGTGCCCCCATTGTCAAGGACACTGGTACAGCTGAGAGAACGCATCAGCGCGGCTTTGATGGTCGTTAACAGGGCAGCTGCTTACAAGAATAATCTACAGAAGAATGGAAAAGAAAATTCAGAATGCGCTAGGTGACGATCAGTTTGGCTTTAGGAAAAGTAAAGGGACGAGAGAGGCAATTCTGACGTTACGGCTAATAATGGAAGCAAGGCTAAAGAAAAATCGAGACACTTTCATAGGATTTGTCGACCTGGAAAAAGCGTTCGACAATATAAAATGGTGCAAGCTGTTCGAGATTCTGAAAAAAGTAGGGGTAAGCTATAGGGAGAGACGGGTCATATACAATATGTACAACAACCAAGAGGGAATAATAAGAGTGGACGATCAAGAACGAAGTGCTCCTGTTAAGAAGGGTGTAAGACAAGGCTGTAGCCTTTCGCCCCTACTCTTCAATCTGTCCATCGAGGAAGCAATGATGGAAATAAAAGAAAGGTTCAGGAGTGGAATTAAAATACAAGGTGAACGGATATCAATGATACGATTCGCTGATGACATTGCTATCCTGAGTGAAAGTGAAGAAGAATTAAATGATCTGCTGAACGGAATGAACAGTCTAATGAGTACACAGTACGGTTTGAGAGTAAATCGGAGAAAGACGACGGTAATGAGAAGTAGTAGAAATGAGAACAGCAAGAAACTTAACATCAGGACTGGTGGTCACGAAGTCAATGAAGTTAAGGAATTCTGCTACCTAGGCAGTAAAACAACCAATGACGGACGGAGCAAGGAGGACATCAAAAGCAGACTCGCTATGGCAAAAAAGGCATTTCTGGCCAAGAGAAGTCTACTAATATCAAATACCGGCCTTAATTTGAGGAAGAAGTTTCTGAGGATGTACGTCTGGAGTACAGCATTGTATGATAGTGAAACATGGACCGTGGGAAAACCGGAAAAGAAGAGAATCGAAGCATTTGAGATGTGGTGCTATAGACGAATGTTGAAAATTAGCTGGACTGATAAGGTAAGGAATGGGGAGGTTCTACGCAGAATCGGAGAGGAAAGGAATATGTGGAAAACACTGATAAGGAGAAGGGACAGGATGATAGGACATCTGCTAAGACATGAGGGAATGACTTCCATGGTACTAGAGGGAGCTGTAGAGGGCAAAAACTGTAGAGGAAGACAGAGATTGGAATACGTCAAGCAAGTAATTGAGGACGTAGGTTGCAAGTGCTACTCTGAGATGAAGAGGTTAGCACAGGAAAGGAATTCGTGGCGGGCCGTATCAAACCAGTCAGTAGACTGATGAAAAAAAAAAAAAAAAAAAAAAAAACTGGATGTCAACGCTACACAATGTATGGAACGAACTCGACTACGGCTTGGGCGTGTGTCGTATGACCACAGCGGCACTCATGGAACACCCTAGAGTGCAAAAGGCAATCTCGTTGGCTCTTGCACGCTAAGGCCTAATATAAAACTTTCAAAACGAAAAATGAAATGATGTATGATTAGTTATTAGTGAGACCCATATCAGTCAATTTTTGTGATAGCCACGCTTGTAGAACCGTGTGAAACGGTCCTGTAGCCACCTTTCATTGCCAACTCTCGTAGTGGTCAAGTCGGCAAAGAGGTTTCCGCTACTTGTGCGAAATCCACCTGCGTTAGGTTGGTGGCGGAAATGGCATCCTGGAGTTTTCCGGTCCACGCGGAGCGTGGAAGAGGCTGGAGAAGCGGGAGGCAGTCGGCCGCCGGTACGGGAAGCGTACACAGCTGTGCTCCAGTCGAAGAAGGGTGAGTTGGACTGACCGCGTGGCGCGTTGTCACATAGAGAGGGGAGCTTTTAGCTTTTGGTCTCGAATTTCGTCTTATAAAGATTTACTTGCTGGGTTGCAGCAGGGAATGCAAGGCTTTTGTAGACTTTCAGTTTGATTCCCAATGTAGTCTTGACTTTGATCCGTGAGAGGAACGCAGCACAAAGGAGTTGCATATGTTGAAGTGCCCTCGGTTCAGTGTGAATGTTTATGTGCCTACAGCTGTGTGTGTATGCTTCTAATCTTTTCCGGATCTTGGTAATTCTTGTGTATTTGTGAATTTTCCTTGTCTCATGTGATTAAAATTTGGCCACGGTCCATAGAAATTGTCTCCGCAGACCGAGTGGGCACGCGAGTCTGTCATGAAACGTGTAGTATTTCACAAGCAATTGTACATAGTTAGCATGCAACAGCAGTCTATAGATGTACTACATCAATGTTTTAAGGAATAAATAATTTTGCCTTCAATCTTATCTTGTGTACCGATGTTACGTCGCCGTTACCTTCGCCATTTACCTTGTAGTTTTCCTTGTTGGCCCACCCATAGCGTTTCCATGTGCACAGGTGTAGTGATTAGTGTCCCTTTTTTTATCTGAAACAAATGCTCTGGAATAGATCGTGTTTTCACGAATCTTGCTGCGGGCTGCACTTACGCATGGAGTTCACGCCCTCTTTACTCAATATTTGATTCACGGGAAGAATGCCTGGATCATATTAATAACTACATCCCATTCTTTATCAATGACTTTACAATGAATGTTCTTTTGTGAGTTTTTCTTATTAATAAATTAAGTAATTTTCCGACTCAGTGCTACCTCTTCTTTGTCGTGTGGCTAGAGTTGGTGGCGACCCTATCCTTTATATTGATTTCAGTGTCAAATAGCATTTTCTTATTCAAAGTGCGCGTGGCTCTTTTAGCTATCAGGATACATTCAAAGGGCGCTTCATGCCTCTTGCACATAGCGTCCTTTTATTCACGCTACTTACACGTGTATGTTGAATTTCTCTCATGGCAGTAGTTTGTACCTGGTGTTCCGACATAAAACAGCTTATGTCTTCGTAAAAGCCGATAAAAGTGATCGTGAAATGAATTAGTTTGGAAAATAGTGAATCCAATTTATTTTTACTGAGATGTTTTTTTTTTTACATCACGAGCATCAGCGAATTTTTTTCTGAATGGAAGTTTAAAATTGCTATGTAGTGATATTTAACGTCTAACTTAGATTAGAAAAACATGTAACAAACTTTAAATATCGAAATATCTGGGGAAACATTGGGTAAAGATGAGTATCTACAGAAAGTGATTAGTTTGGTCATTGAGAAGCGACTAAGGTGATCACAACAACTTAGTCAACAAAGTTTTAACTGGCCAGATTGAGATGACTGCACTCGCTGAACGAGGAACCATCTGTGTGAAACTGCTTGCGCGTTACGGTGCTGATCGCGACGTTTTTTGTCGAACATCCTCACAGGTGATGAAACATGAGTTTCGTCACTTCGAACCGGAAGAAAAAGTTCAAAGCCGCAACCTCAGCCGATATGTCATGGCGACGGTCTTCTGCGACTTTGGAGTTTGTTTTATGTCCTCCTCCATGGTACACCTATAAACTCTGAAGTGCACTGTGCGACCATCAGGAAATTTAAGATACCACTTCAGCGTGTTCGTCACCACAAGAATGCAAACGAAGTTGTCCTTCTCCACGACAACATGAGGCATCACAAAAATCTGCGCACCAGAATGCAGCTCACAAAATTTCACTGGACTGTTCTCCCTCATCCACCCTGCAGTTCGGACCTCGCACCTGCCTGCTTCCATGTTTTTGGCCCAATTGTTTTTGTTTTACGGCGCAAAAACAACTAGGGCCATAGGTGCCCAAGTCAGAACCGCAGAACACCAAGGCAAAAAAGCGACTACACATTAAGCCCAATCGACGGAAGGAAAGGCAGCTAAAAGCAGGTACTGGGAGAAAGGTCTATGAAATACGTCATAGAGAGAGAGAGAGAGAGAGAGAGAGAGAGAGAGAGAGAGAGAGAGAGAGAGGTTCTCAACTAACAAGGGAACTTCCCCATCGCACCCCCCTCAGATGTAGTTATAAGTTGTCACAGTGGATAGGCCTTGAAAAAGTGAACACAGATCAATCCAGAAAACAGGAAGAAGTTGTGTGGAACTATAAAAAAATAAGCAAAATATACAAACTCAGTAGTCTACGCGAAGATAGGCAACATCAAAGATATTTTGAGCTCAGGAACGCCGTGGTCCCGTGGTTAGCGTAAGCGGCTGCGGAACGAAAGGTCCTTGGTTCAAGTCTCCCCTCGAGCGAAAAATTTTTCTTTATTTTCGCAAAGTTATGATCCGTCCATTTGTTCATTGACGTCTCTGTTCACTGTAATAAGTTTAGTGTCTGTGTTTTGCGACCGCACCGCAAAACCGTGCGATTAGTAGACGAAAGGACGTGCCTCTCCAATGGGAACCGAAAACATCTGATCGCAAGGTCATAGGCCAACCGATTCCTCCACAGGAAAACACGTCTGATATATTCTATACGACACTGGTGACGGCATGTGTGTCACATGACAGGAATATGTTGTCGACCCACCTAACTTGTACACTTGGCGAATGGGTAAAAAAATTCTTCTATGTTGCCAGATTTAGGTTTTCTTGTGAATGTGATAATTACTCCCAAAAAAGTGATGAAAACAGAGTTTGTCACAAACTGCAACAAATGAATACAAAAGTCAGACAGTCGCACACTTTTCCCTGTGCTCCGTCAAAACATATGTTTTTAACGTTTTTCCGTGTGTAGACCGTCAAATTCTGCATGTGTCCAAGCAAATCTGAACATGTCCTGGAATTTTGGAGAGCGAAGTTGATTATGTGTGAGTGCCTGAACTTTAATAATTGTCTGAAAATAAAAAATTAAACTTTTCGCTCGAAGGAAGACTTGAACCAAGGACCTCTCGATCCGTAGCAGCTCACACTAACCACGGGACCACGGCGCTCCTGAGCTCACACTGTCCTTTATGTTGCCTATCTTGTGCATGGACTACTCAGTTTGTATATTTTGCTTATTTTTTCATAGTTCCGCACAACTTCTTCCTGTTTTCTCGATTTATCTGTGTTCAGTTTTTCAAGGTCTATCCACTGTGGCAACTCATAACTAAATCTGAGGGGGGTGCGGTGAGGAGGTTCCCTTGTAAGCATTGAATGTCTTTCGCCATACTGCTACGACGGATAAAAAGTGAAACAATGCGGAGGAGGAGGAGATTTAGTGTTTATCGTCCCGTCGACAACGAGGTCATTAGAGACGGAGCGCAAGCTCGGGTTAGGGAAGGATGGGGAAGGAAATCGGCCGTCCCCTTTCAAAGGATCCATCCCGGCATTTGCCTGAAGCGATTTAGGGAAATCACGGAAAACCTAAATCAGGATGGCCGGAGACGGGATTGAACCGTCGTCCTCCCGAATGCGAGTCCAGTGTGAAACAATCCGCGCGTCGTTCGCTAAAACGGCCGATAACTCAGACCGCGATCACAAACGGGAACGAAAGAGGTTGAAAAAGGGCATTCCGTCAGGAAATGGCGGACAGTCAAACGCTGAGCGCAATGAGCCCAACGTGGTAGTGTACCATCACTTGAGAGATGGCAATGGCTAAAAAAACAGCACCCGATACCGAACCTAGGTAAAATGACCTCCTCATGGCGAGAGGGCCGTCCAAGCCTCTGGGAGAGGTTTAATTTCCCGGAGCTTGCTTCCATGAAGAGAGAACCAATGGAGATGCCAAAGTGACATCACCTGCCGACAGACGGCAAGACGGAGGTGATCAAAGGGAATAGAACAACTTGCGGGCTGAGGTACGAGGACTGCAGCCTTGGCAGCAGCGTCAGCAGCCTCGTTTCCTGGCAGACGGACGTGACCAGCGACCCACAGAAACATCACAGTGGCTCCAGTAAGGGTGATAAGGTGACAGCTTTCCTGGGCCCGTTGCACTAAGGAATGGACTGTACACAGCATACAGAGGCTCTGAGGGGTACTGAGATGGTCGGAGCAGATGACGCATGTGTCGACTGCATGGCCTGATACAGGGTGAAGAGCTCGGCTGTAAATACTGAGCAGTGTTCCGGAAGCCAATGCCGAAAAACGGCGGCGCAATGACGAAAGCACATCAAACCCCACGGTCAGTCCGAGAGCCGTCGGTGTTTACAAAGGTACTATCGCGAAGTTCCATGCGAAGGTCGTGAAACTTACGGCGACAGAGCCAGGCTTGAGTAGTGTCCTTAGGAAGCGAATGAAGGCCAAGGTGAACACGGACAGCTGCTCGAAGCCAAGGTCGTGAAGGTTTCACACCCACCGGGAAAGTGGCAGATGGCGTGTAGTTAATCTGCTGGAGCAAGGGCCGAAAGCAAACCACAAGAGGTAATAGGGAAGAGGGACCCCCCCATAGTGGCAATCAAAGGAGTCATCGAAGGAGGAGGCATAGGATGGGTGGCCACGCATGTCAGACAAACGGCGTGTGTATCTGCTGAGGAGAAAATCACGGCGGTAGGACAGTGGTAGTTCGGCAGAGGGGGCTGTGAAAAAAGGTAAAACATTCGATCGCTGACCGACCCCTCTCCAGGATGACAACGCCACAGCAGCGGCCACTATGCGGACAGAACATATGCTCCGCACCCGAACGATCGCGGACCAGTCATAAAGCCTCAAGATTAGAGACTTGCATAGAAACGTCAAAGTTCATTTCTTCACTTGAATCCTCTATGTATCAGACTTTGGAACTGTTATACTGAAGAGATTTCTTATTTTGTCTGGCACACTTTGCTTGCGACACACCTGTGCGACACAAAGTTAGGTATTTTATTTGTTCATTTTGTACTAAAACTCATTAATGCGATTTGTTTGAATGTCGTCTAGCGATCAGAGAAAGCCGGTTTCCTAGACACCCCATATTCGAAGAATAGGCAGGATTTAACACTATCAACCTTTCATTTCAGGAGCATCTCTTCCATAGTTGCTCTACAATTCTCATTCTAATGTTTCTTGTATACCACAAGATGTGAAAAGTATGTGTTCTATTCTTGCCTGCGCTCTTAATCATCCACGGTTCTCTTTCATTAACGGCTACACTAGGAAAGACTTTCTAATACATTTATATTCGATATTAAGAAATATCATTGCTATTAGCACGAGATGAAAAATTAACAGGCGATTTTAGTATTTCCAGACAAGGCTTATTGTTGAATCTAACACAGAAACGGGGGGGGGGGTAAGAGGGAGAGGGAGAGGGAGAGGGAGAGGGAGAGAGGGAGAGAGAGAGAGAGAGAGAGAGAGAGAGAGAGAGAGAGAGAGAGTCAGAAACAGGGGGGGGGGGAGAGAGAGTCAGAAACGGGGGGCGGGCGGGAGAGAGAGAGAGAGAGAGTCAGAAATGGGGGGGGGGAGAGTCAGAAATGGGGGGGGAGAGTCAGAAATGGGGGGGGAGAGTCAGAAATGGGGGGGAGAGTCAGAAATGGGGGGGGAAGAGTCAGAAATGGGGGGGGAAGAGTCAGTAACGGGGGGGGAAGAGTCAGTCAGAAACGGGGGGGGGAGAGTCAGTCAGAAACGGGGGGGAAGAGAGTCAGAAACGGGGGGGGGAGAGTCAGAAACGGGGGGGGGAGAGTCAGAAACGGGGGGGGGAGAGTCAGAAACGGGGGGGGGAGAGTCAGAAACGGGGGGGGAGAGTCAGAAACGGGGGGGGGAGAGTCAGAAACGGGGGGGGGGAGAGTCAGAAACGGGGGGGGAGAGTCAGAAACGGGGGGGGAGAGTCAGAAACGGGGGGGGAGAGTCAGAAACGGGGGGGGGGGAGAGTCAGAAACGGGGGGGGAGAGTCAGAAACGGGGGGGGGAGAGTCAGAAACGGGGGGGGAGAGTCACAAACGGGGGGGGGAGAGTCACAAACGGGGGGGGGGAGAGTCACAAACGGGGGGGGAGAGTCAGAAACGGGGGGGGAGAGTCAGAAACGGGGGGGGAGAGTCAGAAACGGGGGGGGAGAGTCAGAAACGGGGGGGGGAGAGTCAGAAACGGGGGGGGAGAGTCAGAAACGGGGGGGAGTCAGAAACGGGGGGGGGAGAGTCACAAACGGGGGGGGAGAGTCACAAACGGGGGGGGAGAGTCACAAACGGGGGGGGAGAGTCAGAAACGGGGGGGGAGAGTCAGAAACGGGGGGGGAGAGTCAGAAACGGGGGGGGAGAGTCAGAAACGGGGGGGGAGAGTCAGAAACGGGGGGGGAGAGTCAGAAACGGGGGGGGGAGAGTCAGAAACGGGGGGGGAGAGTCAGAAACGGGGGGGGGAGAGTCAGAAACGGGGGGGAGAGTCAGAAACGGGGGGGGGAGAGTCAGAAACGGGGGGGGGAGAGTCAGAAACGGGGGGGGGAGAGTCAGAAACGGGGGGGGGAGAGTCAGAAACGGGGGGGAGAGTCAGAAACGGGGGGGGGGAGAGTCAGAAACGGGGGGGGGAGAGTCAGAAACGGGGGGGGAGAGTCAGAAACGGGGGGGGAGAGTCAGAAACGGGGGGGAGAGTCAGAAACGGGGGGGAGAGTCAGAAACGGGGGGGGGGAGAGTCAGAAATGGGGGGGGAAGAGGCAGAAACGGGGGGGGGAAGAGGCAGAAACGGGGGGGGAAGAGGCAGAAACGGGGGGGGGAAGAGGCAGAAACGGGGGGGGGGAAGAGGCAGAAACGGGGGGGGAAGAGGCAGAAACGGGGGGGGGAAGAGGCAGAAACGGGGGGGGAAGAGGCAGAAACGGGGGGGTAAGAGGCAGAAACGGGGGGGAAGAGGCAGAAACGGGGGGAAGAGGCAGAAACGGGGGGGGGGGGGAAGAGGCAGAAACGGGGGGAAGAGGCAGAAACGGGGGGAAGAGGCAGAAACGGGGGGAAGAGGCAGAAACGGGGGGAAGAGGCAGAAACGGGGGGAAGAGGCAGAAACGGGGGGAAGAGGCAGAAACTAAGGTACCAAGAGAGGGAGAGGCAGAAACGGGGGTACCGAGAGGCAGAAATGGGGGTACCAAGAGAGGGAGAGGCGGGGGTAACAGGAGGGAGGCAGAAATGGCGGAAGAGGGAGTGGGTGGGGGGAGGAGGAGATGGGTGGGGAAGAGGGAACAGGAGTACTATTCGATGCAAAAACATATAGTAAACATGGACTCGAAAATGCTTTACAGCTATGAGTAGATTCGAAGTAGTGCCCCTAACTCTTAAGGTATGCCTTTTAGAGCCGTTGTTTACTTCGCAGTTATTCTAGTTTAGGTCCATACTATTTCCTCTGAAAGTATGGGAACCAAAGATATTGCAATCGAAGAATTGTATTTTACAATACTGAAGTGCTGACAACTCTTAAAGTGTGCACTTTAGACTATGTTAATCGAATTTTCTGCTCTGAATGACCGTTCTTATCATATCAGCGAATACTGATCATTGCTCATGGGACACCCATGTATATAAAGTTTGAGAAATGTGAAGTCCCTTCCATTATCAATTACCAACTAAAATTTCTACTCCTTTAGCAACAAAAGTCCTCAAAGTATATTAACACACACACACACACACATATATATATATATATATATATATATATATATATATATATATATAGTAAGTCAGTACTTACGCTTTGTGCTATCAACCTCCTCTTTCATACTAACGAGTTCATTTCAATTATCTTATATCGCGGGGCTAATTTCATTTAAAACGAATATGGTTGTTAATTGTTGCTGTATAATGGTACTCATCACATATTTAATTTATCTGTTTCAAAGTTAATTGTTAAAAACCCTTTGAGACTGCCGTATGCGTTATGTCCAATAGCAATTAACAAATGAATAAAACAGTTTAAGGGACACTACATACGTTAAATACACACACAGTACTAAATGCAGCAGGTTCTTACATCACACGTCTTATTACTACTTGACAACAGTGACACACGATCGATTTTACGGTATTTGGCACCACAGCTTAAATATTATCATGTAAGATTTTAAAATGACTATGATACGTGATCATGATCTGAATATGGCGCTTATTTATTGTGAATAACAGAACAAAAATGAGCAGCTCCTGGCCTCCGAGATTTGGCGTTTTCTAAACACAAAAACGGAGTTAATTTTCTGAAAAGTCAGTAAAGGAACCACAAAACGAAAGAGCGAGGCTGCCGATGTATCCGGATAAAATAACAATATTCACTTAAAAATAGACACTGTAACGTATGTAGTCGAGAAATTAGCTACTCGAAGCGTCCAAAAGAGAAAAGCGACTAATTGCGTTCCGTTTAATTTGTAGGCCTCACCAATAAATCTTGTTTTGAGTCATGAAGCAATAAAGACAAGAGCACTTACGCTGCATATTTTTCACTGATGAAGTTCAAAATAATTGTAAACTGACGCGTTGCGTATCGTAGCTGCAGATCGCTATTATGTTGTGTGGAATACACTAACAACAAAAATATGACAGCGATGCGTCAGACCTAGGTAACCGCTAATTCGACTGAATATGTTCTCAGCGTATTTTTAATTCCGAAATACAAATATAACAACGAAAACATTGGTGGGGACACCCACATCTTTTTAGTATCACATTCGTCAGCTGCACCAACTCACAACCAAACTATTGGTATAGCGCAAACTATGCCTTGGGCTAAGCTAAAGATCAATCTATCACCACAACAAAGTTTTTTTTCCTACTGTGTAGGAACAAAATGAGACCACCTCAGGACATGTAGTAACGACCGTAAGACTTACCGACTACTACGCGAAATGTCAACTTCCATGCCTTGGCGGCCATCTTTCAGCTGGGTGCGACCCCCCCTGTAGTGGAGCAGAGCTCCTCGGTGACAACCGACCCTCGCCAGCGCCAAACACCGACTGACTGCCGGAGGTAAACACAGCAAAGATCGTACGTAGCTAGCAGCATAAAGCGTGCAGTAACAATATCTATGGAGTCAGGCATGTTTTTTTTAAGTACCGTTTTGAGTTATAAGAGTCGAGGGGCATGAAAGGGAAGCAGGGGTTGGGAAAGGAGTGAGACAGGGTTGTAGCCTCTCCCCGATGTTATTCAATCTGTATATTGAGCAAGCAGTAAAGGAAACAAAAGAAAAATTCGGAGTAGGTATTAAAATTCATGGAGAAGAAATAAAAACTTTGAGGTTCGCCGATGACATTGTAATTCTGTCAGAGACAGCAAAGGACTTGGAAGAGCAGTTGAACGGAATGGATGGTGTCTTGAAAGGAGGATATAAGATGAACATCAACAAAAGCAAAACGAGGATAATGTAATGTAGTCAAATTAAATCGGGTGATGCTGAGGGGATTAGATTAGGAAATGAGACACTTAAAGTAGTAAAGGAGTTTTGCTATTTAGGGAGCAAAATAACTGATGATGGTCGAAGTAGAGAGGATATAAAATGTAGACTGGCAATGGCAAGGAAAGCGTTTCTGAAGAAGAGAAATTTGTTAACATCGAGTATAGATTTAAGTGTCAGGAAGTCGTTTCTGAAAGTATTTGTATGGAGTGTAGCCATGTATGGAAGTGAAACATGGACGATAACCAGTTTGGACAAGAAGAGAATAGAAGCTTTCGAAATGTGGTGCTACAGAAGAATGCTGAAGATAAGGTGGGTAGATCACGTAACTAATGAGGAGGTATTGAATAGGATTGGGGAGAAGAGAAGTATGTGGCACAACTTGACTAGAAGAAGGGATCGGTTGGTAGGACATGTTTTGAGGTATCAAGGGATCAAAAATTTAGCATTGGAGGGCAGCGTGGAGGGTAAAAATCGTAGAGGGAGACCAAGAGATCAATACACTAAGCAGATTCAGAAGGATGTAGGTTGCAGTAAGTTATGGGAGATGGAGAAGCTTGCACAGGATAGAGTAGGATGGAGAGCTGCATCAAACCAGTCTCTGGACTGAAGACCACAACAACAACAACAACCGTTTTGAAATTTAAAAAAAGACGTGCTAATCTTTCCAATAACTTTATTTTTACATGAAATCCTATACCTTAATCTACTTTTGTGCATAAATTTCCGTCAATATTGAGGCACTTGTCATAACGTTGTACCAGTTTCTGAATACCCTCCTCATAGAAGCCTGCCGCCTGACTTGTTAACCACTGCATCTCCACTGTTTTGACTTCGTCATCGTCTTGAAGACGCTGACCGCCCAGGTGTTTCTTCAAGTGCAGGAACAGATGGTAGTCACTGGGCGCAAGATCGGGGCTGTACGGAGGATGATCTAGAGTTTCCCATCGAAAAGATTGATGAGATCTTTGGTCTGATTCGCCACATGCGGACGGGCATTGTCTTGCAGCAAAACGATGCCCTTGCTCAACTTCCATGGACTGTTGCTTTGATTCTGGTGTGACGTAGGCCACCCATGTTTCATCGCCCGTAACAGTTTGGCTTAAGAAATCATCACAGTCGTTGTGGTACCGCTCAAGGAAAGTCAATGCACTGTCTAAACGTTTGGTTTTGTGCACATCCGCCAACATTTTCGGCATCCAACGTGCGCACAATTTTAGGTAATTCAAGTGCTCGGTCACAATGCCATACAAAACACTACGAGAAACATTACGAAAGTCATCCCGCACGGAGGAAATCGTAAATCGTCTGTTTTTCTCTCACCTTATTGTCCACTTCCTGCACCAAACTTTCATTAACGACCGAAGGATGCCCATTCCGTTGTTCATCGTGCACATTTGTGCGGCCATCTTTAAATGCTCTCACCCACTTTCTTACCATTCCATCACACATAATGTTTTCTCCGTAAACTGCACAGATCTCACGATGAATATTGATCGCTTTTAGGCCTTTAGCACTAAGAAATCTTATAACAGTCCGTACTTCACAGTCGGCGGGACTCACGATTATCGGAGGCATCTTAAACACTCAGTACACAACGTAAACAAGGAAAAATCAAAGGAGAATCGCAGGAGAGCTTCTGTAAAGTTTGGAAGGTAGGTGACGAGATACTGGCAGAAGTAAGGCTGTGAGGATGGGGCGTGAGTCGTGATTGGCTAGCTCAGATGGTAGAGCACTTGCCCGCGAAAGGCAAAGGTGCCGAGTTCGAGTCTCAGTCCGGCACACAGTTTTAATCTGCCAGGATGTTTCATATCAGCGCACACTCCGCTGCAGAGTGAACATTTAACTCTGGAAGGAAGAATCAGACTCTAATGGCGTCAGTGCGTAGATTAAGGTACAGGCTTTCATGCAAAAATAAAACTATTGAGATATCTTAGCACGTCTTTTTTTAATTTCAAAATGGCACTTACTTAAAAAACATGCCTCGTATGCTGAACCCTATGCAGGTTAACGACCGATTGACAAATTAGACGCATGTAGGCGTTTTCACCGACGGGGAGACGAACTTTCCTTGTCGGGATGTCAAGCGGATACCACCGCCAGACAACCAACCACGCTCCCCTCGAGACCCACACTGTCAACTTAATAGTCCAAACCACCCAACGGTGTGTGGCAGAGGGAACTTTACGTGCCACTGTCATTACCTCCCTTTCCTGTTCCAGTCGCGTATCGTTCGAATCTCTCTAATTTTACATTCGCGATCTCCTCGTGAGGTATAAGTAGGGGGAAGCAATATATTCGATACCTCATCCAGAAACGCACCCTCTCGAAACCTGGACAGCAAGCTACACCGCGATGCAGAGCGCCTATCTTGCAGAGTTTGCTAAACATCTCCGTAACGCTATCACGGTTACCAAATAACCCTGTGACGAAACGCGCCGCTCTTCTTTGGATCTTCTCTATCTCCTCCGTCAACCCGATCTGGTACGGATCCCACACTGATGAGCAGTACTCAAGTATAGGTCGAACGAGTGTTTTGTAAGCCACCTCCTTTGTTGATGGACTACATTTTCTAAGGACTCTCCCAATGAATCTCAACCTGGCACCCGCCTTACCAACAATTAATTTTATATGATCATTCCACTTGGAATCGTTCCGTACGCATACTCCCAGATATTTTACAGAAATAACTGCTACTACTGTTTGTTCCGCTATCATATAATCATGCAATAAAGGATCCTTCTTTCTCTGTATTCGCAATATATTACATTTGTCTATGTTAAGGGTCAGTTGCCACTCCCTGCACCAAGTGCCTATCTGCTGCAGATATTCCTGCATTTCGCTGCAATTTTCTAATACTGCAACTTGTCTCTATACTACAGCATCATCTGCGAAAAGCCGCATGGAACTTCCGACACTATCTACTAGGTCATTTATATATATTGTGAGAAGCAGTGGTCCTATAACACTCCCCTGTAGCACGCCAGAGGTTACTTTAACGTCTGTAGATGTCTCTCCATTGAGAACAACATGCTGTGTTCTGTTTGCTAAAAATTCTTCAATCCAGCCAGACAGCTGGTCTGTTACTTTGTTTATCAGGCGACAGTGCGGAACTGTATCGAACGCCTTCCGGAAGTCAAGGAAAATGGCACCTACCTGGGAACCTCTATCTAATATTTTCTGGGTCTAGTGAACATATAAAGCGAGTTGGGTCTCACACGATCGCTGTTTCCGGAATCCATGTTGATTCCTACACAGTAGATTCTGGGTTTCCAGAAATGACATGATACGCGAGCAAAAAACAAATTCTACAATTCTACAACAGATTGATGTCATCTGCTCGACGACCATTCTTGAAAACTGGAACTACCTGTGCTCTTTTCTAATCATGTGGAACCTTCTGTTCCTCTAGAGACTTGCGGTACACGGCTGTTAGAAGGGGGGCAAATTCTTTCGCGTACTCTGTATAGAATCGAATTGGTATCCCGTCAGGTCCAGTGGACTTCCCTCTGTTGAGTGATTTCAGTTGCTTTTCTATTCCGCACTGAAGGAGGTCATCAGCCGGTTAGCCTTAATGATATGAAGATGGCATCTGTTCTTTCGGACATGCCTGAACTCGTACGGGGCTCGGTGGATTGTGTGCCGCGAGTGATGGGTATAATGGCAGGATGGCAGGGGCACTAATAATGTAGTGTGTGGACTGTAAGCTGAGAACGTGGGTCTCACGGGGAGCGTGCCAGAGATAAATCCCTGCAGTCGCACTATCCTCTGTGCCCGTGGTGGCTCAGATGGATAGAGCGTCTGCCGTGCAAGCAGGAGATCGCGGGTTCGAGTCCCGGTCGGGGCACACATTTCCAACTGTCCCCGTTGATGTACGAGGGCAGTTCAATAAGTAATGCAACACTTTTTTTTCTCGGCCAATTTTGGTTGAAAAAACCGGAAATTTCTTATGGAATATTTTCAAACATTCCCGCTTCGTCTCGTATAGTTTCATTGACTTCCGACAGGTGGCAGCCCTGTACGGAGCTGTTAAAATGGCGTCTGTAACGGATGTGCGTTGCAAACAACGGGCAGTGATCGAGTTTCTTTTGGCGGAAAACCTGGGCATCTCAGATATTCATAGGCGCTTGCAGAATGTCTACGGTGATCTGGCAGTGGACAAAAGCACGGTGAGTCGTTGGGAAAAGCCATCGCCGCAAGGTCAAGCAAGACTGTCTGATCTCCCGCGTGCGGGCCGGCCGTGCACAGCTGTGACTCCTGCAATGGCGGAGCGTGCGAACACACTCGTTCGAGATGATCGACGGATCACCATCAAACAACTCAGTGCTCAACTTGACATCTCTGTTGGTAGTGCTGTCACCATTGTTCACCAGTTGGGATATTCAAAGGTTTGTTCCCGCTGGGTCCCTCGTTGTCTAACCGAACACCATAAAGAGCAAAGGAGTACCATCTGTGCGGAATTGCTTGCTCGTCATGTGGCTGAGGGTGACAATTTCTTGTCAAAGATTGTTACAGGCGATGAAACATGGGTTCATCACTTCGAACCTGAAACAAAACGGCAATCAATGGAGTGGCGCCACACCCACTCCCCTACCAAGAAAAAGTTTAAAGCCATACCCTCAGCCGGTAAAGTCACGGTTACAGTCTTCTGGGACGCTGAAGGGGTTATTCTGTTCGATGTCCTTCCCCATGGTCAAACGATCAACTCTGAAGTGTATTGTGCTACTCTTCAGAAATTGAAGAAACGACTTCAGCGTGTTCGTAGGCACAAAAATCTGAACGAACTTCTCCTTCTTCATGACAACGCAAGACCTCACACAAGTCTTCGCACCCGAGAGGAGCTCACAAAACTTCAGTGGACTGTTCTTCCTCATGCACCCTACAGCCCCGATCTCGCACCGTCGGATTTCCAAATGTTTGGCCCAATGAAGGACGTAATCCGTGGGAGGCACTACGCGGATGATAAAGAAGTTATTGATGCAGTACGACGTTGGCTCCGACATCGACCAGTGGAATGGTACCGCGCAGGCATACAGGCCCTCATTTCAAGGTGGCGTAAGGCCGTAGCTTTGAATGGAGATTACGTTGAAAAATAGTGTTGTGTAGCTAAAAGATTGGGGAATAACCTGGTGTATTTCAGTGCTCAATAAAACAACCCCTGTTTCAGAAAAAAATGTGTTGCATTACTTATTGAACTGCCCTCGTATATCAACGCCCGTCAGCAGCTGCTGGTACTAATTGTAATTTCATTCTAGAGAGCTGCATGGTCACCAACGGCATCTCTTCTTTCGGACTGCGGTATCGATGTTGATGTTGACCTTGAATCCGCGGGCCGATATTGTTCAAATGTTAATCGTTTCTGCAGTAAATGCTAATGTACACCTACTACGAATATGCACGTCCTATCGCGAGTCGTCCAAGGTATTCTGTTTTCTCTCAACTTGAGAGTATATTTAATTGGCACCCATGTCAGGAAATGTCCCGTTTGCATGCCACAACCATTTGAAAACTTGTTGAGTATGCGACAACTTTTCCAGAAGCTCATTAGGCGTGACTCAGTACATCTCTTGTTTTACAATTCACGTTAATAACCAAAGACACAAAAGAAAGTTTAATCAGTTTTCACAAACATTGTTGTTTACAATTGGATTTAGCCGCCGCGCGGGATTAGCCGGGCGGTCTAGGCGCTGCAGTCATGGACTGTGCGGCTGATCCCGGCGGATGTTCGAGTCCTCCTTCGGGCATGGTTGTGTGTGTTTGTCCATAGGATAATTTAGATTAAGTAGTGTGTAAGCTTAGGGACTGATGACCTTAGCAGTTAAGTCCCATAAGATTTCACATACATTTGAACATTTTTTTTTTGTTTATCCGTTTCCTTTTTTCCTGTTTAAAAGGAGGGTTAGGATTCTGATCCACTACAAGTAGGGTCCCATGAGGCGACCACAAAGTTCGGTGCACACATAGTACCTACGAATGGCGTTGTGGTACACACGTTCTGTCACACCTGGCGTCTCTGCAGCGACAGCAGGTCGCATCCCCAGATCTTCTCTCTCTGCAGTAGTCTCATAAACGAAACTCTTCAGAGGAAAAATTCCAATGGAGTCACACGAGGTGAACGTGGAGGCCATGTAACTGGACCACTTCGGCCAAGCTATCTGCGTCCAGATGTTCCCGAACATGACATGAAATCTGTACTCAGACACGTGAATGAGTCTAGAAGCAGGTCAGACAGTAAGACAGACGTCAAATGACATCACCCGATCCCACGTAACCACCATCCACCATGACTACCTTGTTGCATACCTAGCTTGCAGACGTATGAGGTACATTTCATGCATAATGAACGTTTAGTTTACTAACATGTCAGTTTCTTCAGTATCTCTCTACAGTCCTTCAATATAGTCTCCAAGCTTCTCTAAGACGAATCCTAGTGTCTCGGAAGTTCTATTATTCCATCCAGGAAACCACGTCTCTCGGATGGCTCGGATAACGGTAGTAGAAAGCTGTTCCAGAGAAAGATAACCACAAGTTTTTTCAACTTCGGGAACATATGCGGACTGCAGGGAGAATGCGACAACACTTGCCATTCGTATTCGATAGCTTTTGGGCTACAACATTGCCGATATGGGGACGACCATTCTTGTGGAGAATTAGTGGCCCGGCCTCCAGCAAGTGAGTTCGGGTTTTGTGCATTTTTCTGCGCAGGTTTTGCATGATGTTACGACACACACTGCTGCCACACATGTACCACATGGAACTCTATCCATCACGACGACTTCTTGGTGATCATAAGCAAAAATCATATCACCATATCAGGGCACAGTCCGCTGCACAGTGAAAATTTCATCTGTATACAGACTGTATTCACGATATGTTTTGTAATGAGAGCAGTTATGGTCTTCCAACATACTTTAAAAAAGTGTTGAAATTCAGCTTAAACTTTTTCTCGCTTACACGCTAAAGTCAAATGTTTAACACATATTTGTAAAGCAATCAGGGGTTTGAAACTGTTTTATACATGGCAGTTCGATTCTTTACAGCATGGTGATTAACAAATGTATACGCACAACAACAAAAGTTTTGCATCATCCCTTTACGAGGTGCATTCAAGTTCTAAGGCCTCCGATTTTTTTTCTAATTAAATACTCACCCGAAATCGATGAAACTGGCGTTACTTCTCGACGTAATCGCCCTGCAGACGTACACATTTTCCACAACGCTGACGCCATGATTCCATGGCAGCGGCGAAGGCTTCTTTAGTAGTCTGTTTTGACCACTGGAAAATCGCTGAGGCAATAGCAGCACGGCTGGTGAATGTGCGGCCACGGACAGTGTCTTTCATTGTTGGAAATAGCCAAAAGTCACTAGGAGCCACGTCAGGTGAGTAGGGAGCACGAGGAATCACTTCAAAGTTATTATCACGAAGAAACTGTTGCGTAACGCTAGCTCGATGTGCGGGTGCATTGTCTCGGTGAAACAGCACACGCGCAGCCCTTCCCGGACGTTTTTGTTGCAGTGCAGGAAGGAATTCGTCCTTCAAAACATTTTCGTAGGATGCACCTCTTACCGTAGTGCCCTTTGGAACGCAATGGGTAAGGATTACGCCCTCGCTGTCCCAGAACATGGACACCATCATTTTTTCAGCACTGGCGGTTACCCGAAATTTTTTTGGTGGCGGTGAATCTGTGTGCTTCCATTGAGCTGACTGGCGCTTTCTTTCTGGATTGAAAAATGGCATCTACGTCTCATCCATTGTCACAACCGACGAAAAGAAAGTCCCATTCGTGCTGTCGTTGCGCGTCAACATTGCTTGGCAACGGGCAGCCATGTGGTCGTCCGTCAGCATTCGTGGCACCCACCTGGATGACACTTTTCGCATTTTCAGGTCGTCATTCAGGATTGTGTGCACAGAACCCACAG
Organism: Schistocerca nitens; assembly: GCF_023898315.1. Classification (NCBI taxonomy): domain Eukaryota; kingdom Metazoa; phylum Arthropoda; class Insecta; order Orthoptera; family Acrididae; genus Schistocerca; species Schistocerca nitens. Next base: position 145,532,923 of record NC_064625.1, read on the forward strand.
AAATGCCAACTCTGGAGGCGATCTGTTCAACAGTCATTCGGCGATCCCCCAAAACAATTCTCTCCACTTTCTCGATCGTGTCGTCAGACCGGCTCGTGCGAGCCCGAGGTTGTTTCGGTTTGTTGTCACACGATGTTCTGCCTTCATTAAACTGTCGCACCCACGAACGCACTTTCGACACATCCATAACTCCATCAACACATGTCTGCTTCAACTGTCGATGAATTTCAATTGGTTTCACACCACGCAAATTCAGAAAACGAATGATTGCACGCTGTTCAAGTAAGGAAAACGTCGCCATTTTAAGTATTTAAAACAGTTCTCATTCTCGCAGCTGGCGGTAAAATTCCATCTGCCGTACGGTGCTGCCATCTCTGGGACGTATTGACAATGAACGCGGCCTCATTTTAAAACTATGCGCATGTTTCTATCTCTTTCCAGTCCGGAGAAAAAAAATCGGAGGCCTTAGAACTTGAATGCACCTCGTATTTCGATATTGACGGCATAGAAAAAAAAACTGCTATGCGGCATGCGTGTATATTACTTTACACTGTGTGCAGATCAACAAATCAAGAAAACAAATATTTGTGTGTGTGAAAAGAATGTTCAAATGTGTGTGAAATGTTATGGGACTTAACTGCTACGGTCATCAGTCCCTAAGTTTACACACTACTTAATCGAAATTATCCTAAGGACAAACACACACACCCATGCCCGAGGGAGGACTCGAACCTCCGCCGAACAAATATTTGTCTGACGATATAATCGCCTGTTTTCCGTTTCTTTAATTTCACTATTTCATCATCATCAAATCGGCGATCGAGGACCCTGTAAGATGGTGTCCGTCCAATAGGAAGACCCAGGAAGCAATGAGGGAATGAGCTACAGGAAGACCTCAGCCAGCAAGGAGTCCGTGACAACTGGACTCCAAATGTACAAAATCGCCATCTGTGAAGGAGCATTGTGGGGTCGGCGAAGTTCTTAGATCGGTTACTGTTGCTACAATGGCAGGTTATCAAGATGTGAGTGAGTTTGAACGCGTTGTTATAGTCGGCGTACGAGCGATGGGACACAGCATCTCCGAGGTATAGTCTGTCGGTAAACTGAAGAGCGAGCGCTCGAGTCTCTGCCTACCCTGCTACGTCACAGGGCGCTTCCACAGGCTGTTCCACAATGCAGTACAGTCCCTGCCGCGGCGCGCGCTTTAAATCTGTGGCGACGCCGTGTACAGATACGTCCCGTCTGCGTTTGTTTTTAGACAAATGCGTTAAGGGGCTCCGGAACGCCCTATACTTGCAATGTTAAAATAACGCTTATAAATTACATCTTTCCTCACAAAGTATTTGAGGTAGGAAGTTAAACATTTTACAGATTATTTATTGGAATATGGGCTACAACTTAACACAGGGATTTTACAAAATTTTAGTTCAGTTATTACAGATGATTTTTTTTCAATTGTAATGAAAATTCACAACATTTTTTTGCAGTTTTTTATTTAGATATTCAAAAATATACAGTTTTTTGAAAAAAGGCTGTGTTAAATTATGCAGAAGGTACTGTGTAACATTTACTGAAAGTTTGAAACAAATATGTTTGGAAGACCCTTAGAAAACATGTAATTAGTATGAGAAAATAAAAGTTTTGGGAATCGAGTGACAAAGATTGGATTAACTTTTTAGTGCATTCCAGGTCCATAGGATGGATTATCTTCATCCTCTGCAAACTCCTCCTCCAGCTTCCTCTTGTTCCTCCTCCTGTTTACTCTTGCTTGTATTTCTCGACTCTTTACAGCCCTGTCTGCAGCCCGAAGGCGTTCCTTGTCTAAAGCAAGCATCGCTCGTACCATGTTAGAACCTATCTTCATTCCCATATTTCTAAATACCTTGCACCTTACAATGTTGCCATCATTGAAAGTCGCAACAGCGTCATACACACCAAAGTGAAGTGCTTCTATTCCAACAAATACAGTCTTGGGGATTCTCGACCATATAACACTATTTACACTGTCATTGGGGTTTTGAGTTTTTACGTGAATACACTTTTTCAACAGTTCAAAAAATGGTTCAAATGGCTCTGAGCACTATGGGACTCAACTGCTGAGGTCATTAGTCCCCTAGAACTTAGAACTAGTTAAACCTAACTAACCTAATGACATCACAAACATCCATGCCCGAGGCAGGATTCGAACCTGCGACCGTAGCGGTCTTGCGGTTCCAGACTGCAGCGCCTTTAACCGCACGGCCACTGCGGCCGGCCTTTTCAACAGTTCAGGTGCTGCTAAGTCTCTGAAAATAGGTTTTATACTTTATCTCACATCACTAAAATGTACCTGATGAACACGGACGTTTATAATAACACCATTTGACAGCAGTTTAACAGCGCCACAGTGGGTCACGCCCATGTAGAACACATTTCAAAAAAAATTTAAAAATAGTTGTAGTCTTCCGAATTGAATAAATTATATATCTATTAAAAGGTAATAGTCTGCAGATTCAGAAAACGCAAAAAAGTAAAAATTGAACTTTACATGATTTTGAGCCTTTCCGGAGCCCCTTAAGAGTATAACGAAAACAAAAGAGGATAGCTTCTTCGAAACAAAACATTATAGAGTAAATAATAGTAACATAAGAACGGAAGTCAGGATTATACTACAAACATAGAACCGAATGCCTATTCGTATGAATGTATGTTCCTCTATTCGTAAGACGAACCAGATACAGTGCAATCAGTCTGTAGAATTTAAGGCTTGTTCTTAATTTGTGTTTCGACCACAAGGTAGAAGTTTTCTTGCAACACGAAGAGTGTTTAAAAAGTAACCAGAAATTTATAGTTACGTGTGTTGTATTAGTTCGATTCGCACTGCTTTTTTTGTCTTCGTAAACATGTCTGAAAACTATTTCCAGGCAAATCCCACTTCACGCCATGTCTTGTGTAAAACATCTTTCTGCAACGAAAATGTATTTATTGTTTCACGCCAGTGAGTAATTTCTGTAATGTGGGCATTATTTTTTGGTTTATGTAAAAGTCCTCCATCGTTTGTCGAATGACCGATTTTGGGAAACTGTCTATTACGATGGGTTTCCTCCCTAAATTATTAGTTTTCCTTCGCGGCAATTCCAGTAAACCATGCGCCTTCTTTTTCCTTATGCGTCCTATTTTGGCGAGGCTGACGTTGGCATAAACTGCAGACCGTTGATTGGGACTGGTAATATTAACCAACAGCTCTTTTTGTGTAGCCTCCTAAACACAAGCTGTAACAACGTTAGAGACGATCGAACGCTCGTTCTGCGCAAGTATCTTCTTCGTATTCTGCACATTTTCTTGCAATGCTTGGCGATTATCCGTCACTTCCGGATACCGAAGTACACTCCTGGAAATGGAAAAAAGAACACATTGACACCGGTGTGTCAGACCCACCATACTTGCTCCGGACACTGCGAGAGGGCTGTACAAGCAATGATCACACGCACGGCACAGCGGACACGCCAGGAACCGCGGTGTTGGCCGTCGAATGGCGCTAGCTGCGCAGCATTTGTGCACCGCCGCCGTCAGTGTCAGCCAGTTTGCCGTGGCATACGGAGCTCCATCGCAGTCTTTAACACTGGTAGCATGCCGCGACAGCGTGGACGTGAACCGTATGTGCAGTTGACGGACTTTGAGCGAGGGCGTATAGTGGGCATGCGGGAGGCCGGGTGGACGTACCGCCGAATTGCTCAACACGTGGGGCGTGAGGTCTCCACAGTACATCGATGTTGTCGCCAGTGGTCGGCGGAAGGTGCACGCGCCCGTCGACCTGGGACCGGACCGCAGCGACGCACGGATGCACGCCAAGACCGTAGGATCCTACGCAGTGCCGTAGGGGACCGCACCGCCACTTCCCAGCAAATTAGGGACACTGTTGCTCCTGGGGTATCGGCGAGGACCATTCGCAACCGTCTCCATGAAGCTGGGCTACGGTCCCGCACACCGTTAGGCCGTCTTCCGCTCACGCCCCAACATCGTGCAGCCCGCCTCCAGTGGTGTCGCGACAGGCGTGAATGGAGGGACGAATGGAGACGTGTCGTCTTCAGCGATGACAGTCGCTTCTGCCTTGGTGCCAATGATGGTCGTATGCGTGTTTGGCGCCATGCAGGTGAGCGCCACAATCAGGACTGCATACGGCCGAGGCACACAGGGCCAACACCCGGCATCATGGTGTGGGGAGCGATCTCCTACACTGGCCGTACACCACTGGTGATCGTCGAGGGGACACTGAATAGTGCACGGTACATCCAAACCGTCATCGAACCCATCGTTCTACCATTCCTAGACCGGCAAGGGAACTTGCTGTTCCAACAGGACAATGCACGTCCGCATGTATCCCGTGCCACCCGACGTGCTCTAGAAGGTGTAAGTCAACTACCCTGGCCAGCAAGATCTCCGGATCTGTCCCCCATTGAGCATGTTTGGGACTGGATGAAGCGTCGTCTCACGCGGTCTGCACGTCCAGCACGAACGCTGGTCCAACTGAGGCGCCAGGTGGAAATGGCATGGCAAGCCGTTCCACAGGACTACATCCATCATCTCTACGATCGTCTCCATGGGAGAATAGCAGCCTGCATTGCTGCGAAAGGTGGATATACACTGTACTAGTGCCGACATTGTGCATGCTCTGTTGCCTGTGTCTATGTGCCTGTGGTTCTGTCAGTGTGATCATGTGATGTATCTGACCCCAGGAATGTGTCAATAAAGTTTCCCCTTCCTGGGACAATGAATTCACGGTGTTCTTATTTCAATTTCCAGGAGTGTATATCGGTGAGTACACTGAGTCAACTGACAGATTGGCAACTAGGATCCAACGAACAGAAACGACGTATATCACTGCACGCCGAACTACACCGCTAGATAAGCAACGGGCAACTGATTTTGGGTTGCCCTGTAGGCCAGTGGCGGGGTTCTTCCGGGAAAGGCCACTTCCCCCACCAAAAGCGCTGCTCGCTCTTTACAGACAGACTATAGCGATGAAATGCGGATTTTCCCGTATAAATATTTCACGAGTGTACCGTGAATCTCAGGAACCGGGTAAAAAAAATCAAATCTCCGACATCGCCGAGATCGGGGAAAGATCCTGCAAGAAAGGGACCAACGACGACTGAAGAGAATCGTTCAACGTGACTTAATTGCAACCCTTCCGCAGACTGCTGCAGATTTCAATACTGGTCCATCAACAAAGATCAGCGTGCGAACCATCATCGATATGAGCTTTCGGAACCGAAGGCCCGCTCGTGTACCCTTGATGACTGCACGACTTGCCTTGCCTGCGCCCATCAACACCGACATCGGACTGCTGATGACTGGAAACATGTTGCCTGATCGGACGAGTCTCATTTAAAATTGTATCGAGCGGACGTGTACGGGTATGGAGACAATCTCTTGAATCCACGGGCTCTGCATGTGAGCAGAGGGGTGCTCAAGCTGGTGGAGGCTCGGTAATACCGTGCTGGGTGCGCGTTTGGAGTGATATGAGACTTCTGATACGTCTAGATAGGACTGTAACAGGTGACATGTACACTCCTGGAAATTGAAATAAGAACACCGTGAATTCATTGTCCCAGGAAGGGGAAACTTTATTGACACATTCCTGGGGTCAGATACATCACATGATCACACTGACAGAACCACAGGCACATAGACACAGGCAACAGAGCATGCACAATGTCGGCACTAGTACAGTGTATATCCACCTTTCGCAGCAATGCAGGCTGCTATTCTCCCATGGAGACGATCGTAGAGATGCTGGATGTAGTCCTGTGGAACGGCTTGCCATGCCATTTCCACCTGGCGCCTCAGTTGGACCAGCGTTCGTGCTGGACGTGCAGACCGCGTGAGACGACGCTTCATCCAGTCCCAAACATGCTCAATGGGGGACAGATCCGGAGATCTTGCTGGCCAGGGTAGTTGACTTACACCTTCTAGAGCACGTTGGGTGGCACGGGATACATGCGGACGTGCATTGTCCTGTTGGAACAGCAAGTTCCCTTGCCGGTCTAGGAATGGTAGAACGATGGGTTCGATGACGGTTTGGATGTACCGTGCACTATTCAGTGTCCCCTCGACGATCACCAGTGGTGTACGGCCAGTGTAGGAGATCGCTCCCCACACCATGATGCCGGGTGTTGGCCCTGTGTGCCTCGGTCGTATGCAGTCCTGATTGTGGCGCTCACCTGCACGGCGCCAAACACGCATACGACCATCATTGGCACCAAGGCAGAAGCGACTCTCATCGCTGAAGACGACACGTCTCCATTCGTCCCTCCATTCACACCTGTCGCGACACCACTGGAGGCGCGCTGCACGATGTTGGGGCGTGAGCGGAAGACGGCCTAACGGTGTGCGGGACCGTAGCCCAGCTTCATGGAGACGGTTGCGAATGGTCCTCGCCGATACCCCAGGAGCAACAGTGTCCCTAATTTGCTGGAAAGCGGCGGTGCGGTCCCCTACGGCACTGCGTAGGATCCTACGGTCTTGGCGTGCATCCGTGCGTCGCTGCGGTCCGGTCCCAGGTCGACGGGCACGTGCACCTTCCGCCGACCACCGGCGACAACATCGATGTACTGTGGAGACCTCACGCCCCACGTGTTGAGCAATTCGGCGGTACGTCCACCCGGCCTCCCGCATGCCCACTATTCGCCCTCGCTCAAAGTCCGTCAACTGCACATACGGTTCACGTCCACGCTGTCGCGGCATGCTACCATTGTTAAAGACTGCGATGGAGCTCCGTATGCCACGGCAAACTGGCAGACACTGACGGCGGCGGTGCACAAATGCTGCGCAGCTAGCGCCATTCGACGGCCAACACCGCGGTTCCTAGTGTGTCCGCTGTGCCGTGCGTGTGATCATTGCTTGTACAGCCCTCTCGCAGTGTCCGGAGCAAGTATGGTGGGTCTGACACACCGGTGTCAATGTGTTCTTTTTCCATTTCCAGGAGTGTATGTAAGGATCCTGTCTGATCACCTGCATACATTCATGTCCATTATGCTTTCCGACGGACTTGGGAAATTTCAGCAGGACAATGCGACACCCCGCACGTTCACAATTCCTACAGAGTTGCTCCAGAGACACTCTTGTGGGTTTAAACACTTCCGCTGGCCACTCCCCAGACATGAACATTATTAAGCGTATCTGGGATGCCTTGCAACGTGCTATTCAGAAGAGATCTCCCCCTCGTAGTCTTACGGATTTATGGACAGCTCTGCAGGATTCATGGTGTCAATTGCCTTCAGCAGTACTTCAGACATGCCACGTTGTGTTGATGTACTTCTGCGAGCTCGCGGGGGCCCTACACAATCTTAGGGATGTATACTAGTTTCTTTAGCTCTTCAGTGTAGAGTCAAGTGGTTCAAAGTGTCCCTGCAAAATTCCACGATAAAAATTCGCGATAAGCCAGGCGTCCGGATACTTTTGATCAGACAGTGTGTGTCCCTTTGTGCGATCATAATTACGACGCTCGTATTAAGAAAGGTGTAAGACGAGGCTGTAGCCTTTCGCCCCTACTCTTCAATCTGTACATCGAGGAAGCAATGATGGAAATATAAGAAAGGTTCAGGAGTGGAATTAAAATACAAGGTGAAAGGATATCAATGATACGATTCGCTGATGACATTGCTATCCTGAGTGAAAGTGAAGAAGAATTAAATGATCTGCTGAACGGAATGAACAGTCTAATGAGTACACAGTACGGTTTGAGAGTAAATCGGAGAAAGACGAAGGTAATGAGAAGTAGTAGAAATGAGAACAGCGAGAAACTTAACATCAGGATTGATGGTCACGAAGTCAATGAAGTTAAGGAATTCTGCTACATAGGCAGTAAAATAACCAATGACGGACGGAGCAAGGAGGACATCAAAAGCAGACTCGCTATGGCAAAAAAGGCATTTCTGGCCAAGAGAAGTCTACTAATATCAAATAGCGGCCTTAATTTGAAGAAGAAATTTCTGAGGATGTACGTCTGGAGTACAGCATTGTATGGCAGTGAAACATGGACTGTGGGAAAATCGGAACAGAAGAGAATCGAAGCATTTGAGATGTGGTCCTATAGACGAATGTTGAAAATTAGGTGGACTGATAAGGTAAGGAATGAGGAGGTTCTACGCAGAATCGGAGAGGAAAGGAATATGTGGAACACACTGATAAGGAGAAGGGACAGGATGATAGGACATCTGCTAAGACATGACTTCCATGGTGCCAGAGGGAGCTGTAGAGGGCAAAAACTGTAGAGGAAGACAGAGATTGGAAGACGTCAACCAAATAATCTGAGATGAAGAGGTTAGCACAGGAACGGAATTCGTGGCGGGCCGCATCAAACGAGTCAGTAGACTGATGGCAAAAAAAAAAAAAAAAAAAAAAAAAAATTTACGACGCCAAGCTTTCACATGAATAACATTAGTGCAGATGACAGCTCCGCCAATGGTCTGTCCTTTTATACCCTGTGTATACGATACTACAGAGGCGCGCCACCTCCCACGCTTTCCCCTGCAGGTCTGATCGGCGAGGCGCCGACACAGCTGCTGCGGAAGCATCGCGGTCAGAGACATCAGAGGGGCCACGTGCTATCCGCCCCCGCCCGCCCCCGCCGGAGGCCGGACCGACGACGCCGGCGCCTCAGTAGGGCGTCGTCGTCGTCGGTGGCGGCAAAGACGGACAGGGTAAGGGTGGCGAGGGATTTTGGGAGGGGGTGAAAGTCGGCGGCGGCGAATAATAAAAGAAACAACCCCTGGCGTGGCGTGGCCCGCTCAGGGCAACGAGCTAGCGGCAGCGGCGGCAACCGCTGTAAAAGCGAAACGCATAATAAAAACAAACGGCGCGCCTGCGTTTTCTATTGCGCACGCAAGCACGCACGCAGGGCCCGGCCTCTCACGCAACGGCCGGGCAGGGGGCGGGACAGAGGGGGGGGGGGGAGGAGCGGGAAGACGCAACAAAACCGTGGCCACCCTCTTGTTTCCACCCCCTGCCCGTCTTGGCAGCGGCTCAGAAAATCCAGCCACACGCACCCCGCAGTCCAAGCTGTGTTTCTCTTCGCCCTCTTAACCCCTCCCCCCCTCTCCTCCCACGTCTTACCGGCTCCTCCTCGGTACAACACTCGCTCCTCCACCTCGCAGCTTGTTGTCACAAGTTTTCAGTGCTCGGATCAATAAACAGCTTTGTAATTACAAAAGAACACCGTCTCGACACTTATCCTTGCCCTGTTTATCTTGTCGATGATGCTGACAACTATTACTCGTCTTTTCAAAAAAAGATGCGCAAAACTATAGACCTATATCTCTGACGTCGATCTGTTGTAGAATTTTAGAACATGTTTTCTGGTCGAGTATCATGTCGTTTTTGGAAACCCAGAACTTGCTATGTAGGAATCAACATGGATTCCGGAAACAGCGATCGTGTGAGACCCAACTCGCGTTATTTGTTTATGAGACCCAGAAAATATTAGATACAGGCTCCCAGGTAGATGCTATTTTTCTTGACTTCCGGAAGGCGTTCGATACAGTTCCGCACTGTCGCCTGATAAACAAAGTAAGAGCCTACGGAATATCAGACCAGCTGTGTGGCTGGATTGAAGAGTTTTTAGCAAACAGAACACAGCATGTTGTTCTCAATAGAGAGACGTTTACAGACGTTAAAGTAACATCTGGCGAGCCAAAGGGGAGTGTTATGGGACCATTGCTTTTCACAATATATATAAATGACCTAGTAGATAGTGTCGGAAGTTCCATGCGGCTTTTCGCGGATGATGCTATAGTATACAGAGAAGTTGCAGCATTAGAAAATTGTAGCGAAATGCAGGAAGATCTGCAGCGGATAGGCACTTGGTGCAGGGGGTGGCAACTGACCCTTAACATAGACAAATGTAATGTATTGCGAATACATAGAAAGAAGGATCCTTTATTGTATGATTATATGATAGCGGAACAAACACTGGTAGCAGTTACTTCTGTAAAATATCTGGGAGTATGCGTGCGGAACGATTTGAAGTGGAATGATCATATAAAATTAATTGTTGGTAAGGCGAGTACCAGGTTGAGATTCATTGGGAGAGTGCTTAGAAACTGTAGTCCATCAACAAAGGAGGTGGCTTACAAAACACTCGTTCGACCTATACTTCAGTATTGCTCATCAGTGTGGGATCCGTACCAGATCGGGTTGACGGAGGAGATAGAGAAGATCCAAAGAAGAGCGGCGCGTTTCGTCACAGGGTTATTTGGTAACCGTGATAGCGTTACGGAGATGTTTAATAAACTCAAGTGGCAGACTGTGCAAGAGAGGCGCTCTGCATCGCGGTGTAGCTTGCTCACCAGGTTTCGAGAGGGTGCGTTTCTGGATGAGGTATCGAATATATTGCTTCCCCTACTTATACCTCCCGAGGAGATCACGAATGTAAAATTAGAGAGATTCGAGCGTGCACGGAGGCTTTCAGACAGTCGTTCTTCCCGCGAACCATACGCGACTGGAACAGGAAAGGGAGGTAATGACAGTGGCACGTAAAGTGCCCTCCGCCACACACCGTTGGGTGGCTTGCGGAGTATAAATGTAGATGCAGATGTAGATGTAGATCAACAAAACTTTTGAATCATCGCGATGTGTTGTCCAGGTGTGCTACTGGTGTGACTGTTCCTAGTAGTCGACCACATTATCATTGCACCTTGGTTCCCTCCATCGGCTAGGCTAGAATTTAATATGGTGTTGGCCCACCATTAGATTTGATGACAGCTTCCATTCGCTCAGGCATACGTTCAGTCAGGTGCTGGAAGGTTTCTTGGGAAATGGCAGCCCATTCTTCACGGAGTGCCCCACTGAGGAGAAGTATTGATGTCGGTCGGTGAGGCCTGGCACGGAGTTGCACCTTGTACAGGTGCTCGATCGTGTTTAAAGATGCAGTCGCCATCCCCCAATTGCTCTTCAACAGTGGGAAGCAAGAAGATGCTTAAAACTTCAATGTAAGCCTGTGCAGTGATAGTGCCACGCAAAACAAGAAGGGGTGCAAGCCACCTCCATGAAAAACACGACCGCACCGTAACACCACCGCCTCCGGATTTTACTGTTGGCACTACACATGCTGGCAGGTGGCGTTCACCCCTATACCCACACCGTGCCATCGGATCGCCACATAGTATACCGTGATTCGTCACTCCACACAACGTTTTTCCACTCTTCATTCGTCCAGTGTCTACGCTCCTGACACCAAGCGGCCGGCCGAAGTGGCCGTGCGGTTAAAGGCGCTGCAGTCTGGAACCGCAAGACCGCTACGGTCGCAGGTTCGAATCCTGCCTCGGGCATGGATGTTTGTGATGTCCTTAGGTTAGTTAGGTTTAACTAGTTCTAAGTTCTAGGGGACTAATGACCTCAGCAGTTGAGTCCCATAGTGCTCAGAGCCATTTTTTTTGACACCAAGCAAAGGGTCGTTTAGCATTTACCGGCGTGATGTGTGGCTTATGAGCAGCCGCTCGACCGAGAAATCCTTTTCTTACCTCCCGCCTGCCGTAGTACTTGTAGCGGATCCTGATGCAGTTTGGAATTCTTGTACGATGGACTGGATAGATGTAAGGTGTCAGCCAAATCCAACACCTTCCATGAAAACCCTGACATGATAAGCAAATCCAGTAGTATGTCACATAGCTCCGAATAAATCGTGACATTAAATTAACCAAAGTAATACGAGTAACGAGTGAGCAAATGGAATACCACAGACTAACACAAGAATGCCTAAATGCATGTCATACCTTCCCACCGTGAGACAGACGCAGTTCCGAGGGGAGAAACGAGAACAGAAGCCGAGAGCAGAACCGTGTTAAGCTAGAAGGCCCTATGATAAGGGACGGAAACCCACGTTGCCAGCTAACCGACAGGACCACCCCCCAGCCAATGTTAAAAGCTAGAGCCCTCCAGAAGAACAGTATAGATCTAACGATAACACTAAAAGGGCCACACCAGCCGCAAGTTTTAGCGTGAGACTTTTTCGCGTCTCTGTTCGTTGCAAACCTAAAAAAACATTGCCCCACCACGAAAAGTATAACGTTTCTCATTGGATAGACAGAATTTTTGTAGGCGGAGCTTAAGGTTAACAAAAAAAATGGCTCTGAGCACTATGGGACTCAACTGCTGAGGTCATTAGTCCCCTAGAACTTAGAACTAGTTAAACCTAACTAACCTAAGGACATCACACACATCCATGCCCGAGGCAGGATTCGAACCTGCGACGGTAGCAGTCGCGCGGTTCCGGACTGCGCGCCTAGAACCGCTAGACCACCGCGGCTGGCTAAGGTTAACATTGAGACCCTGATTGGTCAGATGAAAACACAGCCAGATAGTTTTTTTTAAACCAACTTTGGTAAATTTTAGTAAGGAGAAGTTAGGACAGAGTTGCTTCGGAGACGGCGAGCTGGATGGAGCTGCGCCGGCCGCCGCCCCCTGACGAACACCGACAAGGTAATGAATGCACGCGATGCCGCATTTTTGAGCGCATAAGGCTTCACTCAGAACTGCAGAAGTGTCATCTGTTACATCCCCTTTACGTAATACTAGTGTCGATCGTCAATTAAAGCTCATGGTGTTCACATTTTCCACTTGAAGTAAAAATCTGAAACTCGATGATTTTTCTGTTACATAGTTATTGAGAAGCCACATCAGCCACTGTAATTTATGACAAGTTCGATAAGTAATTAAAGATAATTGAGGGGCACTGTAGACCATTTTGATAGTTTTCTCTTTTGTGAAACTTAATTTAAACCTAGATGATAGATGTGATATGGCATAGCTCATCCTTCGATCCATTGTAGAACTTGGAAACCCATTCAGGGAATATTCGTTCACATTTTTGTTGAACACAGTTGGTTTTTATCATCCTGCATTAAAACATTTCCTTTTATCAATAGTGCAATTTTTTAAACAATGTTTTGTGAGTAGAATAAAATTTCCAATGGTAAACGTAACTGCTTTTTCGACGTTATTTTACCAGCTAACTAAAAATAGGAAAGCCTTGAACCCCTTCCACTAAATTTAGTTAGTATTAAGATTCTTTTACAGGGAGTGCAGTGGAGCTGACGCTGAAGTCATTAAACATTTGGTTATATCATCGCTGAACTCTTCTGAACTCTACATGTCATGTGTGGTCTGGCGTCTCCTTACCAGCAACAGGTCCCAGGTTCAAACTATTCAATTCCCTAAAAAACACGCTCAGAGCGTCGTTGCGCGAAAGTGGTAGGGAGACACGATATAGAACAAGCAGACACCACGCAAAATGTTAGAGTCTGCCTATTACACATTACGACCCTCTTGTCTGTCGTTACTACACAGGTACCATAATTCCTGTTAGGTAAGACACCAATTGCAAATGTACGAAAAGATATAATACCTCTCTCATTATAACTCTCCAGTCCTCCAAGTGGTGAATCACCTCCTCTTAATATAGCAATCGTCGGCTGTCAGTTAAAAGACAAGGTCGCCGAGTACACGTTTCCACTTCACTGTCACATCGGAAACAGTCGACCTAGGGATGATTAGGAATGTGGAAACGTCGCGTACAGACGTATGACACAAGTGACACCCAATCACCTTCAAAGGGTCCTGTAGCCACCTTTCATTGCCAACTCTCGTAGTGGTCAAGTCGGCAAAGAGGTTTCCGCTACTTGTGAGAAATCCACCTGCGTTAGGTTGGTGGCGGAAATGGCATCCTGGGGTTTTCCGGTCCACGCGGAGCGTGGAAGAGGCTGGAGAAGCGGGAGGCAGTCTGCCGCCGGTACGGGAAGCGTACACAGCTGTGCTCCAGTCGAAGAAGGGTGAGTTGGACTGACCGCGTGGCGCGTTGTCACATAGAGAGGGGAACTTTTAGCTTTTGGTCTCGAATTTCGTCTTATAAAGATTTATTTGCTGGGTTGCAGCAGGGAATGCAAGGCTTTTGTAGACTTTCAGTTTGATTCCCAATGCAGTCTTGACTTTGATCCGTGAGAGGAACGCAGCACAAAGGAGTTGCATATGTTGAAGTGCCCTCGGTTCAGTGTGAATGTTTATGTGCCTACAACTGTGTGTGTATGCTTCTAATCTTTTCCGGATCTTGGCAAATTTTGTGTATTTGTGAATTTTCTTTGTCTCATGTGATTAAAATTTGGCCACGGTCCATAGAAATTGTCTCCGCGGACCGAGTGGGCACGCGAGTCTGTTATGAAACGTATAGTATTTCACAAGCAATTGTACATAGCATGCAACAGCAGTCTATAGATGCACTACATCAATGTTTTAAGGAATAAATAATTTTGCCTTCAATCTTATCTTGTGTTCCGATGTTACGTCGCCGTTACCTTCGCCATTTACCTTGTAGTTTTCCTTGTTGGCCCACCTATAGCGTTTCCATGTGCACAGGTGTAGTGATTAGTGTCCCTTTTTTTATCTGAAACAAATGCTCTGGAATAGATCGTGTTTTCACGAATCTTGCTGCAGGCTGCACTTACGCATGGTGTTCACGCCCTCTTTACTTTGCTCAATATTTGATTCACGGGAAGAATGCCTGGATCATATTAATAACTACATCCCATTCTTTATCAATGACTTTACAATGAATGTTCTTTTGTGAGTTTTTTTTTTTATTAATAAATTAAGTAATTTTCCGACTCAGTGCTACCTCTTCTTTGTCGTGTGGCTAGAGTTGGTGGCGGCCCGCATCTCGTGGTCGTGCGGTAGCGTTCTCGCTTCCCACGCCCGGGTTCCCGGGTTCGATTCCCGGCGGGGTCAGGGATTTTCTCTGCCTCGTGATGGCTGGGTGTTGTGTGCTGTCCTTAGGTTAGTTAGGTTTAAGTAGTTCTAAGTTCTAGGGGACTTATGACCACAGCTGTTGAGTCCCATAGTGCTCAGAGCCATTTGAACCATTTTTGAAGTTGGTGGCGACCCTGTCTTTTATATTGATTTCAGTGTCAAATAGCATTTTCTTATTCAAAGTGCGCGTGGCTCTTCTAGCTATCAGGATACATTCAAAGGGCGCTTCATGCTTCTTGCACATAGCGTCCTTTTATTCACGCCACTTACAACCTGACCACGTTCGAAGTCCGGGAGTTCTGCAGAGCGCCCCATTCTGCTCTCTCACAATGTCTAACGACTGCTGAGGTCGCTGATATGGAGTACCTGGCAGTAAGTGGCAGCACAATGCACCTAATATTAAAAAAAATGTATATTTTTCGGGGCTTCCGGATACTTTCCATCAGACAGTGTAGCATACTTGGAACAAGGAATCCTAGTGAGAGCTACACGGATTCGGAAATCGCTATTGAATTCGATATTACGAGATGCACATTTTCAAGGGTGTGCGGAGAATGCCACATTTCAGACAATACCTCTCACCACGGACAACGCAGTGGCCGGCGGCCTTCACTTAACGACCGACAGCAGCAGCGTTTGCGTAGAGTTGTCAGTGCTCACAGACAAGCAACACTGCCTGGTATAACCGCAGAAAACAATGTAGGTCGTGCGAAGAACGTATCTGATAGGAGAGTGCGACCAAATGTCGCGTTGAAAGGCTATGGCAGTGGATGACCGACGCGAGTGCCTTTGCTAATAAGGGGAGGCCGCCTATTGTGAAATTCAGATTCGATTCATACTGCGTAAAATAAAAGCTCATGGCCAGAGGTGTAATGTGGCAAAGCACCAAGATGCACTTCTCAGACGTTGTCGAGAAAATCGACAGTTAAAAGAAACCGCTGCGATGAAATACTCTCTACGATTCATAATTTTCTATAGCGTCGTGGCGCCGCGGTAAGCGCTCGTGTTCGTAATCCTAAGGTCGCCGGATCGAATCTCGCGCCATGCAATTTTTTTATTATTAGTTTTTTGTAATTCATATATATATATATATATATATATATATATATATATATATATATATATATATATATATATATATATATATACTATTAATGAATTGCTTATCCATGTTGGTGAAGGCGGATCGCTCTCCAATTGTACCGCCTCCATTTTTCCGTTTGTTTAACAGGGTGTACCAAAGCTCTCACGTCCGCATCGATTTTCGACGATGTTATAAGTTGCGCTAGGGACCGCATCTACCTTCTTTCGAAGTTAGCAGGCAACTACGCTGTTATGCGGCGGCTCGTTTCGGCCCATTCTATATCTGTCCTTCAAGTGTAACGAGCGAGTAACGGGGTTTATATTTCATACCTGCCACAGCAAATTTGTGTTCGTGGGGTGTCTATTCTAATTCGAACGTTTGACTTTACGCTATACGTATTCGTTTCGGAATATCGTTTCTACGTCTTCCGTTAACAATACGTGGTTAACGTTATGAAGACAATAACATTTGTTGAAATACAACTTTGTTTGCGGAAACCATAAGGATGTTCGAAGTCGGCAGTTTTTCCACGACAAACGACTTTCAACAACTTATTGTTTGCATAATTGTTGCAACTGATTGCCGGGAATTATATATATATATATATATATATATATATATATATATATATATATATATGTGTGTGTGTGTGTGTGTGTGTGTGTGTGTGTGTATACACACATTTGAATTACAAAAAACAAATACTAAAAAAAAAAGGTTGCATGGCGCGAGATTCGATCCGGCGACCTTCGGATTACGAACCCGAGCGCTTACCGCGGCGCCACGACGCTGTAGAAAAGTTTTAATCGAAGAGAGTATTTCACGGGAGCGGTTTCTTTTAACTGTCGATTTTCTCGACAACGGCTGAGAAGTGCACCTTGGTGCTTTGCCACATTACACCTCTGGCCATGAGCTTTTATTATGCGCAGTATGAATCGAATCTGAATTTCACAATTGGCGGCCTCCCCTTGTAAGAGCACGCCATCGCCTGCAGCGCCTGTCCAGGCCTCGTGACCATATTGGTTGGGCACTAGACGATTGGAAAACCCTTGGCCTAGTCAGATGAGTTCTTTCAGTTATTAAGAGCTAATGGTAGAGTTGGAGGGCGGCGCAGACCATACGCAGCCACGGACACAGGTTGTCAACAAGGCACTGTGCAAGCTGGTGGTGGCTACATCAAGGTGTGCGCTGCGTTTACATGGAGCGGACTGGGTCCTCTGGTCCAACTGAACCCATCATCGACTAGAAATAGTTATTTTCGGCTACCTGCAGACCATCAGCAGTCATTCGTGGACTTCATGTTCCCAAGCAGCGATGAAATGTTCATAGATGACAATGTGCCATTTCACCAGGCCACACCTGACCAGCGATTGGTCTGAAGAACATTCTGGACAACTTGAGCGAGTGATTTGTCCACCCAGACCCCCCGACAAGACATGATCGAGAGGTGGGCCAGTGCACAAAATCCTGCACCGGCAACACTTTCGCAATTATGGACGGCTATAGACGCAACATGGCTCATTATTTCTGCAGGATTCAAATGGTTCAAATGGCTCTGAGCACTATGGGACTCAACTGCTGTGGTCATAAGTCCCCTAGAACTTAGAACTACTTAAACCTAACTAACCTAAGGACAGCACACAACACCCAGCCATCACGAGGCAGAGAAAATCCCTGACCCCGCCGGGAATCGAACCCGGGAATCTGCAGGATTCCAGCCACTTGAGTCCGTGTCATACGGAGCTGCTGTACTACGGAGGGTAAGACGAGGTCCCACACGATATAATGAGGTATCCCATCACTTTTTCCAGATTAAGTTCAAGAAACTAAAGACAGAATGAGATTTTCACTCTGCAGCGGAGTGTGCGCTGATATGAAACTTCCTGGCAGAATAAAACTGTGTGCCCGACCGAGACTCGAACTCGGAACCTTTGCCTTTCGCGGGCAAGCGCTCTACCAACTGAGCTACCGAAGCACGAGTCACGCCCGGTACTCACAGCTTTACTTCTGCCAGTATCTCGTCTCCTACCTTCCAAACTTTACAGAAGCTCTCCTGCGAACCTTGCAGAACTAGCACTCCTGAAAGAAAGGATACTGCGGCGACATGTCAGAGTGCAGAGCACTTGCCCGCAAAAGGCAAAGGTCCCGAGTTCGAGTCTCGGTCGGGCACACAGTTTTAATCTGCCAGGAAGTTTCATATCAGCGCACACTCCGCTGCAGAGTGAAAATCTCATTATGGAAACATCCCCCAGGCTGTGGCTAAGCCATGTCTCCGCTATATCCTTTCTTTCAGGAGTGCTAGTTCTGCAAGGTTCGCAGGAGAGCTTCTGTAAAGTTTGGAAGGTAGGAGACCAGGTACTGGCAGAAGTAAAGCTGTGAGTACCGGGCGTGAGTCGTGCTTCGGTAGCTCAGTTGGTAGTGCACTTGCCCGCGAAAGGCAAAGGTCCCGAGTTCGAGTCTCGGTCGGGCACACAGTTTTAATCTGCCAGGAAGTTTCATATCAACTGAAGACAAATCGAAAAATAACTGCCGGCCGCGGTGGTCTCGCGGTTAAGGCGCTCAGTCCGGAACCGCGCGACTGCTACGGTCGCAGGTTCGAATCCTGCCTCGGTCATGGATGTGTGTGATGTCCTTAGTTAGCTTTAAGTAGTTCTAAGCTCTGGGGGACTGATGACCACAGATGTTAAGTCCCATAGTGCTCAGAGCCATTTGACCCATTTTTTTGAAAAATAACTTATTGTTGCTAGCAGTGGATACATGATTTGGCCAACCGAATTGGCCGAGCGGCTCTAGGCGCTACAGGCTGGAACTGCGCGCCCGCTACGTTCGCAGGTTCGAATCCTGCCTCGGTCATGGATGTGTGTGCTGTCCTTAGGTTAGTTAGGTTTAAGTAGTTCTGAGTTCTAGGGGTCTGATGACCTCAGTAGCTAAGTCCCATAGTGCTCAGAGCCATTTCAACCATACGACACATGCTTTTGAGGTAAAATATGAATATATATGTTTATTTGCACAATTTCCATTATACTGTGATTTTGTAAACAAAAGCTACAACAAGTAACAGAATTTCAAAAATAAGGGTGCTGCACTTTTACAAATACTCAAGTGTTGTTATTTCAAAACAGATACAAAGATGTTATATTATCACATTTCATTTATAAAACAAATATTTGTGAATGCGTCAGATCGGCTGGATGTTATCAAACGGTTGCACACACAAAGCAAAATTTTCTGAAAACATGTTGAATGAACAAACGGAGTTTAGCAGCTGTAGTTTTCAGTGATTTTAAAATTTGGTTTTCTCCTAAATGTACAAATAATGCAACCATTTGATAAATTACAGCTTCAATTGACATATCCACATAGCACTCATACTGAAAAACCATGTATCCACTGCTGGAAACAGTAACTTATTCTCCGATTTGTCTTGGTTTTGTAAACTTATATCCACAATGTAGCATTTCGTAAAATACAAATTTCATCTTACCAGGACCAGAATTAACGTAAGTTCGAACAAAAAAAAGTAATTGAGGTAGGCTGTGAAAGCACCTCAAGATTAGCTTCCAGGGTACGAAATGCATCGTGCATTGAAATAAAATCACGTTTGTGACTAAAGGTGGCTGTTCTTTATTTTACGAAAATATAATATTCATGGAAAAAACATTGAGAGCACTGAATGAAATTAAGATATACCGGGTGATCAAAAAGTCAGTATAAATTTGAAAACTGCATAAATCACAGAATAATGTAGATAGAGAGGTACAAATTGACACACATGCTTGGAATGACACGGGGTTTCATTAGAACCAGGAAAATACAAAAGTTTAAAAAATTTCCGACAGATGGCGCTTCATCTGATGAGAATAGCAATAATTACCATAACAAAGTAAGACAGAGCAAAGATGATGTTCTTTACAGGAAATGGTCAATATGTCCACCATCATTCCTCAACAATAGATGTAGTCGAGGTATAATGTTGTGAACAGCACTGTAAAGCACGTCCGGAGCTATGGTGAGGCATTGGCGTCGGAATTTGTCTTTCAGCATCCCTAGAGATGTCGGTCGATCACGATACACTCGCGACTTCAGGTAACCCCAGAGCCAATAGTCGCACGGACTGAGGTCTGGGGACCTGGGAGGCCAAGCATGACGATTGTCATGCGCAGTCACTCACGTTTTGCTGTCCAGCGCCATCTGTCGGAAATTTTGTGTGAACGTTTTCTTTTCTAATAAAACCCTATGCCATTCCAAGCATGTGTTTCAATTTGTACCTCTCTATCTACATTATTCTGTGATTTACGCAGTTTTCAAATTTATACTGACTTTTTGATCACCCGGTATATGAATGCTGATCATTTGATTCGCAGTAACTTATGTTATGCTCTTAGGTTCCTCTAAGAAACTGCGACATATTCGGAAAAAAGACGAAATACTTATGACAGGAAGGAATATACGAGTAAACGTCATTGCTTGTTGTTTTAAGCCGGACGGAGTGGCCGAGCGGTTCTAGGCGCTACAGTCTGGAACCGCGCGACCGCTACGGTCGCAGGTTCGAATCCTGCCTCGGGAATGGATGTGTGTGATGTCCTTAGGTTAGTTAGGTTTAAGTAGTTCTAAGTTCTAGGGGACTGATGACCACATCAGTTAAGTCCCATAGTGCTCAGAGCCATTTGAACCATTTGTTGTTTTAAGCAGAGCAGTTTCACCTTTAGTTTTTTAATCAGACTGAAGTCAGACTGAAATCGAAGAAAGTCATTACTAAGATAACACATTCTTTTATGTAATAACATCGAATGTTATTGAACATATTTCTGTTAGATGAATAAGGAAGTCTACGAGTGGACCTTGAGCTCCGAAAGCCCATATCGTATGATGTTTCGTTGAATGGGTCGCACTTGTTGACGACCCAGCATTGAAATTTGCAGCAATTAGCGGAAGGGTTGCACTTTCTTCAGTCTAGTTTGTCCTGTTCTTCCAGGATCATCACGATGAAATAAATCAGGGCTCGCACGGAAAAATTTAAGTGCCCGTTTTTCCCGCGTGCCGTTCGAGAGTGGAACGGTAGAGAGACAGCATGAAGGTGGTTCACTGAATCCTCTGCCAGGCAGTTAATTGTGAATAGCAGAGTAATCGCCGGCCGGAGTGGCCGTGCGGTTCTAGGCGCTACAGTCTGGAGCCGAGCGACCGCTCCGGTCGCAGGTTCGAATCCTGCCTCGGGCATGGATGTGTGTGATGTCCTTAATGGCAAGTTACAGCGGGCGGACGGTATTCCGTGCTGCTGACTGCTGTGTGCGAGGCGACGGGGTCTTTCGCGTCAGCTAGAGTCCGCAGAGGTGGTGCACCGTCACGGCGAGGTGGTAACGCGATACAGGCGGACAGGCGGCTGTCGTATGCAGAAGACTCTCTCCCGTGTGTGCGTGTGTGTGCCGTGCGTGACGCACAATCTCCGCGGTGCGTGTGCCCACACGCACCCCGCCTCGCGATAAAACTGCGGCGCCCTCCGCGGGCACGACCCCATCTCCACGCACTCTGCTATCACCTTGCTCTCGTCTCTACAACGATTCCACCGACTTCAGCAACCAAATTTCGGCGGCTGGTCAGGGATATTTTCTGACAAGGGAACCTCCCCATCGCACCCCCCTCAGATTTAGTTATAAGTTGGCACAGTGGATAGGCCTTGAAAAACTGAACACAGATCGATCGAGAAAACAGGAAGAAGTTGTGTGGAACTATGAAAAAAATAAGCAAAATATACAAACTGAGTAGTCCATGTGCAAGATAGGCAATATCAAGGACAAAGTGAGCTCAGGAGCGCCGTGGTCCCGTGATTAGCGTGAGCAGCTGCGGAACGAGAATTCCTTGGTTCAAGTCTTCCCTCGAGTGAAATGTTTAACTTCTTATTTTCAGTTTATGTGAGAAACTCTTATGTTTCCACCACTTTTTTCGGAGTGATCATCACATCCACAAGAAAACCTATATCGGGCAAAGTAGAAGAATCTTTTTACCCATTCGCCAAGTGTACTAGTTAGGTGGGTCGACAACATATTCGTGTCATGTGACGCACATGCTGTCACCAGTGTCGCATAGAATATATCAGACGTGTTTTCCTGTGGAGGAATCGGTTGACCTATGACCTTGCGATCAAATGTTTTCGGTTCCCATTGGAGAGGCACGTCCTTTCGTCAACTAATTGCACGATTTTGCGGTGCCGTCGCAAAACACAGACACTAAACGTATTACAGTGAACAGAGACGTCAATGAACGAACGGACAGATCATAACTTTGCGAAAATAAAGAAAGTAAAATTTTCAGTCGAGGGAAGATTTGAACTGAAGACCTCTCGTTCAGCAGCTCCGGACGTTAACCATGGGACCACGACGCACCGGCCATTACGTTCTCCTTAATATTGCATATCTTGCGCATGGACTACTCAGTTTGTATATTTTATTTTTTCATAGTTCCACACAACTTCTTCCTGTTTTCTCGATTGATCTGTGTTCAGTTTTTCAAGGCCGATCCACTGTGCCAACTTATAACTAAATCTGAGGGGGGTGCGATGGGGAGGTTCCCTTGTGAGAAGGGAAGAGCGAGACCGCTAACGCTCAGAACCGCACGGTAATGTGTTTTGGAACTTAAACCGTTGTAACTTTTCTGGCTCTCGTAGCTACTACACTACTGGCCATTAAAATTGCTACACCACTAAGATGACGTGCTACAGACGCGAAATTTAACCGACACGAAGAAGATGCTGTGATATGCAAATGATTAGCTTTTCAGAGCATTCACACAAGGATGGCGCCGGTGGCGACACGTACAACGTGCTGACACGACGAAAGATTCCAACCGATTTCTCATTCACAAACAGCAGTTGATCGGCGTTGGCTGGTGAAACGTTGTTGTGATGCCTCGTGTATCATCACGTTTCCGACTTTGATAAAGGTCGGATTGTAGCCTATCACGATTGCGGTTTCTCGTATCGCGACATTGCTGCTCGCGTTGGTCGAGATCCAATGACTGTTAGCAGAATATGGAATCGGTGGGTTCAGGAGGGTAATACGGAACGCCGTGCTGGATTCCAATGGCCTCGTAACACTAGCAGTCGAGATGACAGGCATGGCTGTAATGGGTCGTGCAGCCACGTCTCGATCCCTGAGTCAACAGATGGGGACGTTTGCAAGACGACAACCATCTGCACGAACAAATCGACGACGTCTGCAGCAGCATGGACTATCAGTTCGGAGACCGTTACTGCGGTTACCCTTGAAGCTGCATCGCAGACAGGAGCGCCTGCGATGGTGTACTCACCGACGAACCTGGGTGCACGAATGGCAAAACGTCATTTTTCCGGATGAATCCAGGTTCTGTTTACAGCATCATGACGGTCGCATCCGTGTTTGGCGATATCGCGGTGAACGCACATTGGACGCGTGTATTCGTCATCGCCATACTGGCGGATCATCCAGCGTTATGGTAAGGGGTCCCATTGGTTACACGTCTCGGTCACCTCTTGTTCGCATTGACGGCACTTTGAACAGTGGACGTTACATTTCAGATGTGTTACGACCCGTGGCTCTACCCTTCATTGGCCGGCCGATGTGGCCGAGCGGCTCTAGGCGCTTCAGTCTGGAACCGCGCGACCGCTACGCTCGCAGGTTCGAATCCTGCCTCGGGCATGGATGTGTGTGATGTCCTTAGGTTAAGGTTTAAGTAGTTGTAAGTCCTAGGGGACTGATGACCTCAGATGTTAAGTCCCATAGTGCTCAGAGCCAATTCTACTCTTCATTCGATCCCTGCAAGACCCTACATTTCAGCAGGATAATGCACGACCGCATATTGCAGGTCCCGTACGGGGGTTTCTGGATACAGAAAATGTTCGACTGCTGCCCTGGCCATCACATTCTCCAGATCTCTCACCAATTGGAAACGTCTGGTCAATGGTGGCCGAGCAACTGGCTCGTCACAATACGCCAGTCACTGCTCTTGATGAACTGCAGTATCGTGTTGACGCTGCATGGGCAGCTGTACCTGTACACGCCATCCAAGCTCTGTTTGACTCAATGCCCAGGCGTATCAAGGCCGTTATTACGGCCAGAGGTGGTGGTTCTGGGTACTGATTTGTCAGGATCTATGCACCCAAATTGAGTGAAAATGTAATCACGTGTCAGTTCTAGTATATTTGTCCAATGAATACCCGTTTATCATCTGCATTTCTTCTTGGTGTAGCAGTTTTAATGGTGAGTAGTGTAAAAAGTTATATATATTGAATCCTCACATGGCAGAGAATTTGATTCGGTATCTGAAAGCCGGAACATTTAGGCATCGCGGCAGAATCTTATGGGGACAATGGGACTGGACTCTAAAAATCGGAACTCTGCCGGTCATATGGCAACGTCTGGTCACAACACTTCTACCGTCATTCGCCCGTAGGCAAAATGCAGGTGGCTGCGTTTACCAGCGTTCAACAGCAGAAGAGGCGTGCGCGGCCGCTATTCTGAAAGTTCAGCTGTTGGCGGTGAGTTAATGACGACAGCATCATCAGCGCTCGCGGCGACAAACACCCCTCCCCCACTCGCTCGCTACCCACTGTGCAGTAGCAACGTCATTAGCAACAATGAGCCAGTCAGTACCCCCCCCCCTCCTCTCCATCCGACACTCCACACTAAACGCTCGTCCGCCGCGTTCTCTGTCCCCTCCCTACCCCACCACTCACAGTCCAGACCCACAAGCACGCCGCGCGACAACAAACAGTTTATTCACTTAAACGGACCGCCGCCACACACCGCTAGCCTTTGCGCTTTCCGAAAGCCCGGCGCGCGCTGCCAACAATACACAAACAATTCCGCCGACTGCGCGAAACTGCCGCCAGAGGCCAGAGCGGGCGCTCCTCGTTAACAAGTGACGCTCGCACCGCGCATTAAAAATGTTGCCAACCTACGCACACGAAAGCAAAGCGCAGCTGCCGGCGCTCTCACGTATTTTGCCCCCCCCCCCCCCCCCCCAATGCACGTGCGTATGCAGGCCTGTTGACAGTGCTGCCAATCACAGAGCCAGATGCTTTTGTGAGCACAGCGCTTTAAAGGGGTGGGTGAAGGGAGGGTGGGAGTGGGACGGACAACTGACTGCGGCTCGTAGAGAGCCACCAGCGGCAAATTCCACCGCACGATGATATTTTTAATCCGTTTTATTGGCCGCAGCCGATACAGTTCATTATACTGCGCGGTGCTTCCCTCTGGCTTCGCCTGCAAACCCCCTACCCCTTCCCGCGCAGTCGCCAACTCTTTTTTTTTTCCTTTTTTTTCGTACACACAGAGGAAGTGTCGCGAGCGCTCAGTCTAAATGAGCGGCCACTTGACAAAATTGGGGGCTCAAAAATATTAACCGGTGTATTTTCCACCGTTGCCAATTCCCGATTCGCAAATAAACGCCCCCAGTACAACTGAACGCATGGCAGGGACGTCACATGTGCTGTGGAAAACGCCATGTCGGATGCTGGTTACCAAAGTACGTCCTCACACATCTGAATGAAACCCTTTCAGTTTTCAAGTCGCGTCTGATCGAATCAAATTCCCAAGCTTTGTAAATGTCACTACCATCTTTATCTACATTAATCATGGAACTGTAAAAGCGTCGGGTCAGTCTGTTTAAACACGCTAATCTCAAAAACTAAGGTCTCTTAACCGAATTTATAATGTTACTTAAAATCCGTCTTGATTGCAAATTTTTTTTTTATATTATTCATATGACCGGTTTCGGTTCATTCAGAACCATCTTCAGATCTGATATTTCAGTTACAGGAGTAACCCGTCCAAATCCAGATCTGAAGATGGTTCTGAATGAACCGAAACCGGTCATATGAATAATATAAAAAAAATTTGCAATCAAGACGGATTTTAAGTAACATTATAAAATCACTGATTGCTGTTATCCCATAAGACATTATGTCTGTTTTTGCTTAACCGAATTGTCCGCAGCTCGTGGTCTTGCTGTAGCGTTCTCGCTTCCCGCGCACGGGGTTCCGGGTTCGATTCCTGATGGGGTCAGAGATTTTTCCTGCCTCGTGATGACTGGGTGTTGTGTGTTCTTCATCATCATTGACTCGCAAGTCGCCGAAGTGGCGTCAACTAAAAAGGACTTCCAATACTGCGGCTAAACTTCCCGGCCAACAATCCTATACGATCAATTCATTTCATTTTTTTACTAGCTTCATAAGCAACTTGAGAGTAGCTTGAGGCAAAATACAGTGATGATCAGAAATGTTATGACCAGCTGCTTAATGGCTTGTTTGTCAGTCTTTGGAACGAAATATATCACTGATTGTGCGTGTCAGGGATCACACACTTTGTTGGCAGGTTTGTAGATGTATGTGGTGCTAGGTGTCTACGCACAGGTCATGTAAATCGACTACGTAACGGGCCGCTGATTTTGTAATGTTATGTGAGCCTCACTGTCCATTTTTTTAACTAATTTGTGCCTGATTTTATTCTGAGAAGCTCCGTAATGTATGTAAATACCGTAAATGTAAATTTTGATTCAAAAAGTACTCGAAGTGAAGCGAAGCGCAGCTGGACAGCAACAAACGCTTTAGCGCGCTATCCCGGCAACGATAGTATTAGAGAATCTTTGAGTATGGACTCTAAAAAAAAGAATTGGTTTATTAAAAAAAAGAGGACTGTTAATCTGTATCTTGTGAAAAGGGGGCGTGTTGCCAGAGCGCGTCGCTCAGAACGTATTGTTACATTTAATAAAAATTGCTGTTTCAGTTATAAAACGGAGTAAATGTATATGTAATAGTTGCCAAACATACAGGGTGTTACAAAAAGGTACAGCCGAACTTTCAGGAAACATTCCTCACACACAAAGAAAGAAAATATGTTATGTGGACATGTGTCCGGAAACGCTTACTTTCCACGTTAGAGCTCATTTTATTACTTATCTTCAAATCACATTAATCATTCAATGGAAACACACAGGAACAGAACGTACCAGCGTGACTTCAAACACTTTGTTACAGGAAATGTTGAAAAGTCCTCCGTTAGCGAGGATACATGCATCCACCCTCCGTCGCATGGAATCCCTGATGCGCTGATGCAGCCCTGGAGAATGGCGTATTGTATCACAGCCGTCCACAATACGAGCACGAAGAGTCTCTACATTTGGTACCGGGGTTGCGTAGACGAGAGCTTTCAAATGCCCCCATAAATGAAAGTCAAGAGGGTTGAGGTCAGGAGAGCGTGGAGGCCATGGACTTGGTCCGCCTCTACCAATTCATCGGTCACCGAATCTGTTGTTGAGAAGCGTACGAACACTTCGACTGAAATGTGCATGAACCACATGTTGTGTCGTACTTGTAAAGGCACATGTTCTAGCAGCACAGGTATAGTGTCCCGTACGAAATCATGATAACGTGCTCCATTGAGCGTAGGTGGAAGAACATACTGACGAAACTAAAATGATCTCTAACATGGAAATTAAGCGTTTCCGGACACATGTCCACATAACATCTTTTCTTTATTTGTGTGTGAGGAATGTGTCCTGAAAGTTTGGCCGTACCTTTTTGCAAACACCCTGTATAAGTATACAAGTTTTCTGGAAAGGAGGTGAACTCCATTGTCATCGCCGGCTATCAATCGACACAACTGTAAGTGTACAAATTTCACTAAAATACAGGAAAGGAAATGCATTCTCTATAGTTTTCATTCAACAAGTAACAACCTCTCATAATTTCTTAATTGCAGTAATTGGATTATGTTCTTGTACAATAGTATGGTGCTGAATTCCACTGACCTATTTTGATGTAGCAGGACGTGTAGTTTGAAGTAAGTTTGTGTGCTAAGCAATCTCCTTTTCTCACGAAAAGCAGATTGCTGTTTGATCGTATTTACTTACAACAGTGGTCCCTTAGGTATGAAAAGCTACGAAAACTTGGGCTCAAAGCTATCCGCAATACGGCCAAGTAACTAACAGAGTCGTATTTTAAACCGTAAAGAACAATAACTTCCTCCAAATTATAGTACGTCACCAACTGGTGCAAATGGTTCAAATGGCTATGAGCACTATGGGACTCAACATCTATGGTCATCAGTCCCCCAGAACTTAGAACTACTTAAACCGAACTAACCTAAGGACATCACACACATCCATGCCCGAGGCAGGATTCGAACCTGCGACCGTAGCGGCCACTCTGGCCGGCTTCAACGACTTAGTCCTAGTGGTAGTTTTACTGTACATCTACCTCTTTACGCGGCCGCTGTGGCCGAGCAGTTCTAGGCGCTTCAGTCTGGAACCGCGCTGCTGCTACGGTCGCAGGTTCGAATCCTGCCTCGGGCATCGATGTGTGTGATGTCCTTAGGTTACGTAGGCTTAAGTAGATGTAAGTCTAGGGCATTGATGACCTCAGATGTTAAGTACCACAGAGCTCAGAGCCATTTTTTCTACCTCTTTCCGTAGACCATTGCGGCAGTAGCACGTGGACATTCGACAAGCTTAACCGTTTTCGAATTACTCGTTCACAGGCTTCGCGTAATAATGACCTGTCCTTCGTCAAAGTCGCCTATCTCAATGGATTTTCCCCATTTGCAGCCCATATCTTCGCCAGGGTGACCCCTATCCAGGTCTGCTCCGCTTACATACTTTTGTTACCGTGTCACGTTCCTACGATGTCATCAGAT
This sequence comes from Schistocerca nitens, assembly GCF_023898315.1. Lineage (NCBI taxonomy): Eukaryota > Metazoa > Arthropoda > Insecta > Orthoptera > Acrididae > Schistocerca > Schistocerca nitens. The sequence continues at coordinate 145,561,450 of NC_064625.1, forward strand.
GGCGTGCAGTGGTCAATGTTTAAGATGATCAATGTATGTGCTTCATTCCACCAAAATCAAAACACGAAGAAAAACATATCGTAGTTCAAAATTTTTATCTAAAATCGTCTTCTCAGCTTAGTAGTAGGGATGTTTAATCACCACAGTATCGTACACCAAAGAACCAATATATGGCGCTGTTAGTTCCGTAGTACACTAAAGAACCAATTTATGTCGCTGTTAGGTTTTTAGATCTGTGAGAGATATCTTTTCGAGGATTTACAGCAGTGATGGAATTAAGGGGCGCAATCTTATCTTTATGAGTACCAACTAACACTGGATTTACTTGCGCTATATCCATTAAAAACTTAAGGACACTGTTTTGCTTCTTTCGACATGTTTTGTTTGTATTCTTTGCTATGAGAAGAGACAGCAAAGGACTTGGAAGAGCAGTTGAACGGAATGGACATTGTCTTGAAAGGAGGATATAAGACGAACGTCAACAAAAGCAAAACGAGGATAATGGAATGTAGTCAAATTAAATCGGGTGATGCTGAGGGGATTAGATTAGGAAATGAGACACTTAAAGTAGTAAAGGAGTTTTGCCATTTAGGGAGCAAAATAACTGATGATGGTCGAAGTAGAGAGGATATAAAATGTAGACTGGCAATGGCAGGGAAAGCGTTTCTGAGGAAGAGAAATTTGTTAACATCGAGTATAGATTTAAGTGTCAGGAAGTCGTTTCTGAAAGTATTTGTATGGAGTGTAGCCATGTATGGAAGTGAAACATGGACGATAACCAGTTTGGACAAGAAGAGAATAGAAGCTTTTGAAATGTGGTGCTACAGAAGAATGCTGAAGATAAGGTGGGTAGATCACGTAACTAATGAGGAGGTATTGAATAGGATTGGGGAGAAGAGAAGTTTGTGGCGCAACTTGACTAGAAGAAGGGATCGGTTGGTAGGACATGTTTTGAGGCATCAAGGGATCACAAATTTAGCATTGGAGGGCAGCGTGAAGGGTAAAAATCGTGGAGGGAGACCAAGAGATAAATTCACTAAGCAGATTCAGAAGGATGTAGGTTGCAGTAGGTACTGGGAGATGAAGAAGCTTGCACAGGATAGAGTAGCATGGAGAGCTGCATCAAACCAGTCTCAGGACTGAAGACCACAACAACAACAACGAGAAACGGGTTTACTAAGGCTGGTTTGTGATTTGGTTGCCTACTCACTAGGTTTTGATTTCGTTTTGTCTGCAAATAAAACTGCTCAGATAATGGTGGAGTCTTTCTGAATACATAAGAATAGATAAAAGACTGAGGAGTATACGGTCTCAAATATTCCAATGAAGACCATGAGGCAAGACGCGAACATCAGGCTTTAACTCGCTCTTTGCAAACTCCTTCCGAAAGTGAGATGCTACGCAACTCTGATAGAGAGCATCAAGCATTATCTTATTCCTCACTCACAGAGGATTAGAGTTACTTCTCTTCAACGTAACATCATACACAGAAGAGCTAAAGAAACTACACCTGCTTAATATCATTAGGGCTCCCGTGAGCACGCAGAAGTGCCGCAACACGACTGGCATGGACTCGCCTAATGTCTGAAGTAGTGCTGGAGGGAACTGACACCATGATACTGCAGGGCTGTCCATAAATTCGTAAGAGTACGAGGATCTGGAGATCTCTTCTCAACAGCACGTTGCAAGGCATCCCCGATAGGCTCAATAACGTTCATTTCTGGGGAGTTTGGTGGCCAGTGGAAGTGTTTCAACTCGTAAGAGAGTTCCTGGAGCCACTCGGTAGTTTTGGGGTGTCGCATTGTCCTGCTGGAATTGCCCAAGTCTGTTGGAATTTACAATGCACATGAATGTATACAGGTGATCAGACAGGATGCTTACGTACGTGTCACCTGTCACAGTCGTATCTACAGGGTGTTTCAAAAATGACCGGTATATTTGAAATGGCAATAAAAACTAAACGAGCAGCGATAGAAATACACCGTTTGTTGCAATATGCTTGGGACAACAGTACATTTTCAGGCGGACAAACTTTCGAAATTACAGTAGTTACAATTTTCAACAACAGATGGCGCTGCAAGTGATGTGAAAGATATAGAAGACAACGCAGTCTGTGGGTGCGCCATTCTGTACGTCGTCTTTCTGCTGTAAGCGTGTGCTGTTCACAACGTGCAAGTGTGCTGTAGACAACATGGTTTATTCCTTAGAACAGAGGATTTTTCTGGTGTTGGAATTCCACCGCCTAGAACACAGTGTTGCAACAAGACGAAGTTTTCAACGGAGGTTTAATGTAACCAAAGGACCGAAAAGCGATACAATAAAGGATCTGTTTGAAAAATTTCAACGGACTGGGAACGTGACGGATGAACGTGCTGGAAAGGTAGGGCGACCGCGTACGACAACCACAGAGGGCAACGCGCAGCTAGTGCAGCAGGTGATCCGACAGCGGCCTCGGGTTTCCGTTCGCCGTGTTGCAGCTGCGGTCCAAATGACGCCAACGTCCACCTATCGTCTCATGCACCAGAGTTTACACCTCTATCCATACAAAATTCAAACGCGGCAACCCGTCAGCGCCGCTACCATTGCTGCACGAGAGACATTCGCTAACGATGTAGTGCACAGGATTGATGACGGCGATATGCATGTGGGCAGCATTTGGTTTACTGACGAAGCTTATTTTTACCTGGACGGCTTCGTCAATAAACAGAACTGGCGCATATGGGGAACCGAAAAGCCCCATGTTGCAGTCCCAGCGTCCCTGTATCCTCAAAAAGTACTGGTCTGGGCCGCCATTTCTTCCAAAGGAATCATTGGCCCATTTTTCAGATCCGAAACGATTACTGCATCACGCTATCTGGACATTCTTCGTGAATTTGTGGCGGTACAAACTGCCTTAGACGACACTGCGAACACCTCGTGGTTTATGCAAGATGGTGTCCGGCCACATCGCACGGCCGACGTCTTTAATTTCCTGAATGAATATTTCGATGATCGTGTGATTGCTTTGGGCTATCCGAAACATACAGGAGGCGGCGTGGATTGGCCTCCCTATTCGCCAGACATGAACCCCTGTGACTTCTTTCTGTGGGGACACTTGAAAGACCAGGTGTACCGCCAGAATCCAGAAACAATTGAACAGCTGAAGCAGTACATCTCATCTGCATGTGAAGCCATTCCGCCAGACACGTTGTCAAAGGTTTCGGGTAATTTCATTCAGAGATTACGCCATATTATTGCTACGCATGGTAGATATGTGGAAAATATCGTACTAGTGTGTTTCCCAGACCGCAGCGCCATCTGTTGTTGAAAATAGTAACTACTGTAATTTCGAAAATTCGTCTGCCTGAAAATGTACTGTTGTCCCAAGCATATTGCAACAAACGGTGTATTTCTATCGCTGCTCGTTTAGTTTTTATTGCCGTTTCAAATATACCGGTCATTTTTGAAACACCCTGTAGACATATCAGGGGTCCCATATCACTCCAACTGCACACGCCCCGCACCATTACAGAGCATTTACCAGTTTCAACAGTCTCCCGCTAACATGCAAGGTACATAGATTAGTGAGGTTTTCTCCATACCCGTACACATCCATCCGCTGGATACAATTTGAAACGACACTAGTCCGACCAGGCAACATGTTTCCAGTCATCGACAGTCCAATGTCGGTGTTGACGGGCCCAGGCGTATCGTAAAGCTTTGTGTCCTGCAGTCATCAAGGGTACACGAGTGGGTGTTCGGCTCCGAAAGCCCATATCGATAATGTTTCGTTGTAGCATTCGCACATTGACCATTGTTGATGGTACAGCATTGAAATCTGCAGCAATTTGCGGAAGGGTTGTACTTCTGTCACGCTGAACGGTTCTCTTCAGGCGTCGTTGGTCCTGTTCTTTTTTTTTTTTTCCTTTTTCACCGCAACAAGGTTTTTATGGAATGAGATTTTCACTCTGCAGCGGAGTGTGCGCTGATATGAAACTTCCTGGCAGATTAAAACTGTGTGCCCGACCGAGACTCGAACTCGGGACCTTTGCCTTTCGCGGGCAAGTGCTCTACCAACTGAGCTACCGGAGCACGACTCACGCCTGGTACCCACAGCTTTACTTCTGCCAGTATCTCGTCTCCTACCTTCCAAACTTTACAGAAGTTCTCCTGCGAACCTTGCAGAACTAGCACTCCTGAAAGAAAGGATATAGCGGAGACATGGCTTAGCCACAGCCTGGGGGATGTTTCCAGAATGAGATTTTCACTCTGCAGCGGAGTGTGCGCTGATATGAAACTTCCTGGCAGATTAAAACTGTGTGCCGGACCGAGACAGGGCGTGAGTCGTGCTTCGGTAGCTCAGTTGGTAGAGCACTTGCCCGCGAAAGGCAAAGGTCCCGAGTTCGAGTCTCGGTCGGGCACACAGTTTTAATGTGCCAGGAACTTTCAAGGTTTTTATGTTTTACCTGATTCCTGATTTTCACGGTACACTCGTGAAATGGTCCTACGGGACAATCCCTACTTCATCGCTACCTCGGAGACACTGTGACCCATCGCTAGTGCGGCGACTATAACGCCACGTTCAAAAATCTTGATAACCTGCCATTGTCGCAGCAGTAACCTATCTGCGCCAGACACTTGTTGTCTTATGTAGGCGTTGCCGACCGCAGCGCCGTATTCTGCCTGTTTACATATCTCTGTACTTGAATACGCATGCCTATACCATTTTCTTTGGCCCTTCAGTGCATGTTGACCTGCCAAATGTCAACTATTAAGTCCGATCAGGAGTGAAATCAGATGCTAGTTATGAAGTGAATCTTTTTCATTCGTCGCAGTACAAATTTTTCTCCATTGGTATTAGCTAGCAGCAGGGGACACCGCTTGGAAGCGTAAATTACTGCATGGAAGAAAATGTTAGGCGCATTTGCGTGACCGATGTGTGGTTTTGTAAATCCAGTTCGCCCTGCATTTCCCTGCTTTTGGTGCTGACTTTGCGGGTGCGACATTGAGTTCTGTAGTGACTTTTGCAGCTATGGTCCTCTTATACACTGATGTCTGCGACATCGTTGCGGTCGGAAAAAGATCCTGCAAGAATAGGACCAACGACGACTAAAGAGAATCGTTCAAACTGACAGACTTGCAACCCTTCCGGAGATTGCTGCAGATTTCAATGCTGAGCCGTCAAAAAGTGTCAGAGTACGAAGGATACCACGAAACGTCATCGATATGGGCTTTCGGAGCCGAAGGCCCACTCGTCTACCCTTGATGACTGCACGACACAAAGCCTGGGCCCCTCAACACAGACATTGGACTGTTGATTGCTGGACACATGTTGCCTGGTCGAACGAGTCTCGTTTCAAATTGTATAGACCGGGTGGAAGTGTACGGGTATGGACAGACAACCTCATGAATCCATGGACCCTACATGTCAGCAGGGGAACGTTCATGCTGGTGGACGCTCTGCAGTTGTGTGGGACGTGTGCAGTTGGAGAGCTGTGGGACCCTTGAAACGTCTACTCTGACAGGTGACACGTACGTAAGCATCCTGTCTGATCACCTGCATCCATTCAAGTCCATTGTGCATTCTGACGGACTTGTGCAACTCCAGCAGGACAATGCGACACGCCACATGTCCAGAATTGCTACAGAGTGGCTCCAGCGACACTCTTCTGAGTTTAAACACTTCCGCCGGCACCCAGACTCCCCTAACGTGAACATTAAACGACACAGCTGGGATGCCTTGCAACTTGCTGTTCAGAAGAGATCTCCACCCCTCATACTCTTACGTGTTTATTGACAGCCCTGTACGATCCATTGTGTCATTTCCCTCCATCATTATTTCGGACTAGTCGAGTCCATTCCACGTCGCGTTGCTCGCGGGGGCCCTACACTAAATTAGACACGTGTACCAGTTTCTTTGGCTCTTCACTGCAGTTCGTCACTATCGTCTTCAGTGACCGTCCGTCGCGATCACTCAACGCACGCTTTCGTCCGCGTTGTGACGTAGCGGACAATGTTTTCTCGTAGTCTCTGTATTTGCCATACTGAACTTGCAAGTGAGCTGCCACTGTTCTAACTACGAGGGCAGTTCAATAAGTAATGCAACACTTTTTTTTTCTCGGCCAATTTTGGTTGAAAAAAACGGAAATTTCTTGTGGAATATTTTCAAACATTCCCGCTTCGTCTCGTATAGTTTCATTGACTTCCGACAGGTGGCAGCGCTGTACGGAGCTGTTAAAATGGCGTCTGCAACGGATGTGCGTTGCAAACAACGGGCAGTGATCGAGTTTCTTTTGGCGGAAAACCAGGGCATCTCAGATATTCATAGGCGCTTGCAGAATGTCTACGGTGATCTGGCAGTGGACAAAAGCACGGTGAGTCGTTGGGCAAAGCGTGTGTCATCATCGCCGCAAGGTCGAGCAAGACTGTCTGATCTCCCGCGTGCGGGCCGGCCGTGCACAGCTGTGACTCCTGCAATGGCAGAGCGTGCGAACACACTCGTTCGAGATGATCGACGGATCACCATCAAACAACTCAGTGCTCAACTTGACATCTCTGTTGGTAGTGCTGTCACAATTGTTCACCAGTTGGGATATTCAAAGGTTTGTTCCCGCTGGGTCCCTCGTTGTCTAACCGAACACCATAAAGAGCAAAGGAGAACCATCTGTGCGGAATTGCTTGCTCGTCATGTGGCTGAGGGTGACAATTTCTTGTCAAAGATTGTTACAGGCGATGAAACATGGGTTCATCACTTCGAACCTGAAACAAAACGGCAATCAATGGAGTGGCGCCACACCCACTCCCCTACCAAGAAAAAGTTTAAAGCCATACCCTCAGCCGGTAAAGTCACGGTTGCAGTCTTCTGGGAGCTGAAGGGGTTATTCTGTTCGATGTCCTTCCCCATGGTCAAACGATCAACTCTGAAGTGTATTGTGCTACTCTTCAGAAATTGAAGAAACGACTTCAGCGTGTTCGTAGGCACAAAAATCAGAACGAACTTCTCCTTCTTCATGACAACGCAAGACCTCACACAAGTCTTCGCACCCGAGAGGAGCTCACAAAACTTCAGTGGACTGTTCTTCCTCATGCACCCTACAGCCCCGATCTCGCACCGTCGGATTTCCGTATGTTTGGCCCAATGAAGGACGCAATCCGTGGGAGGCACTACGCGGATGATGAAGAAGTTATTGATGCAGTACGACGTTGGCTCCGACATCGACCAGTGGCGTAAGGCCGTAGCATTGAATGGAGATTACGTTGAAAAATAGTGTTGTGTAGCTAAAAGATTGGGGAATAACCTGGTGTATTTCAATGCTGAATAAAACAACCCCTGTTTCAGAAAAAAAATGTGTTGCATTACTTATTGAACTGCCCTCGTATAACCTATCGTAGATCTTTTAAAGAAAAAACCGTGGAAGCAGTTGGATGAAAGTACAGATCAAATTCGTATTACAAAAAGGGTAGAAGAAGTGACCCACAAAACTATCGCCCAACATCCCTAACATGGATTTGTCGTAGAAGCTCGTATCTCGAAGAGAATGAATTGCTCCATGTCAACGAGCATGGATTCCGAAAACATGGATCCTGCGAAACAAAATAAATAAATAAATAAATAAGTAAATAAAATAAAATGTTCAAATGTGTGTGAATTCCTATGGGGCCAAACTGCTGAGGTCATCGGTCTCTAGACTTACTAGACTTACACACTACTTAAACTAACTTACGCTAAGGACAACACACACACCCATGCCCGAGGGAGGACTCGAACCTGCGAAACACAACTTACAGTTTTTTCACATGTTATTATGAATGCTTTGTATCCAGGCACTCATGTAGATGCGGTATTACTTGATTTCTAAAAGCATTTGGCCCAGTACCACTTATACGCTTATTGTCAAAAAGTGCGGACAATACTAATAGTAATCTCAGACTTATTCCACATGATGCAGTTACCTATCATGAAGTGCTGTCCGAAAGAATCTGTATAAATATTCAGTAGTAATCTGATAAGATTTGAAATTTGCTTTAAATGTTCAGAAATGTAAAACTGGGCACTTCACAAAACGAAAAAAACGTAGTATCATATGACTATTGTACCGATGAGTCATAGTTAGAATCTGCGAGCTCATACCTGGGTGTAACACTTTGTAGGGTTAGGAAATGGAATGATCATATAGCGTCAGTCGTGGGTAAAGAAGGTGGTAGACTTCGGTTTACTGGTAGAATACTGGGGAAGAGCAATCGGTCTACAAAGGAGGTTGCTTACAAGTCACTCGTGCGACCCAGTCTAGAATATTACTCCAGTGTGTGGGACCCGTACGAAATAGGGATACGTGTAGATACAGGTATACATGTAGATAAAGCTTCCATAAGGTGCATTTTGAAACACCGAACACTTCAGCTTCTTAGTTACGGAAGGATCCACCATGCGTGTACCAAGAACTTGCCCACGTTAGAATTCACTTAGCTCCGACGTAATGCACCCACGCCGACACATAAAACTGTTATGACTACCACTGACACTTCAAATCTATTGAGGGTATTTGAAACGTCTCTGTGAAGTCGTTTCATATGACGCTTGTCGAATTCGGTACAACTTATTCACTTTACTACCTGATTTTAGCTCAATTCACGAACTCTTCCAGAAAGCCTGAGCACTCAAATAAGGCCTATTGATTATTACATGTGTGTTTTAATGTGGGGTTTCGGTTCTGTTTTGTGGGAAACGCTGAGTTGGTCATCGTCTGCTGGGAGCAGACGATGTTGCTTCTCGTTCGAAGGAGAGCACAGGATGACCAACTTAGGTTTTCAATACCTGAACGGAGAGGTTTACCCATCTTAGTCGAAGGCTGTTTTTGTGTGTGAGGTTGGTGACGGAGGGCTACCCCTCTGGTAGCTTCCGCTGCACGGAGAGCTAGAATAATCTCTAAAGAGAAAGCGGCACTCTTCGGTGAACGCTTGGTGAGTACGGATCGCAGCTCTTAAGGGGAGTTTCAGGTGATAAAAAGCAGGTTGAGTTAGGACTTCGTTATGTTTCACTGTTGAAATACCTAAGAACTTCAGCTTAACTGAAGCGTGTGAAGCGAGTTATATTTTTTAATGATTTTTAATCTTATATTTTGTGGAAATTGCTTCTGTCTTTGTGTGTCGATTTTGTGCCACGTGTTTGGTAATCAATGACGCTTCTGGTCCACCACGGCACCACAATAGGCTTTATTTTCACAATCTGCCTGTTTAATGAGCTATAATTTCTGCAAGAATATCTGTTCTTTCGTGAGCTTTCTACAAAGCAGCACAACAGTTTGAGTCAGAATGCACCAAGTGCTGTAGTTCGGCCGTTTGCAAGCAGAAGACGCAGTTAGTATGTTAAATAATTATCGCACAACCTCGTGCATTGGTTAAACCTCTGTCCAGAATAGTGCATACGTAGAATCGTAATGTGAATCTCACCGATATATTTTTATGGTATGAATGCAAAGGAGATGATAGTATCTTTGTCTCCCACCCCAGTTTTCTGTGTTTCTTCTTACTGTAGTTAAGTTGTGCTCTGTTTCATTCTCACGTAATTCTTACTTCAATATTTTGAGTCAGGCACCAGTTATGTGTTACTTACAATAAATAATCTACGTGAATGATGAATTCTTTGGTGTCGATCTTACCCCCTTATTCCGATTTCCAATCCTGAATTAATCAAGTTGCTTCATGCACGACATGGAGTGCTATTTATCTGGCTGCATAAGGAAACTTGCGTACCGGTAATTAAATTATTAAAGTAATTAAAGTAATAATTTTCCAGCTCCGCTTTTTTTTCTAAATGGTTAGGAAGGGCTTGGGCTGGCGGCGACCCTGAATTTCTGAATTTTTGTCTTTAATTGCGTGAGAGAAGCAGCTAGAAATGCGAGATAACGTATATGGCTCGATGAGAAACGTCGTAAAGGTAGTAATACGTTACACATTGCACAGGTGCGTTCGCTCTCATATACAACAGCGAAACCTGCAAACTTGGCTAGCACTTGCATTTCTGTTCAAGCACGGATTTCTCGCGATGTTTCGGTATTTTTGACCAACACCCGTTTGAGGCGCCATGCCACGGGTTGCGCAACCCCTCCTGTCGGAGGTTCGAGTCCTGCCTCGGGCATGGGTGTATGTGTTGTTCTTAGCATAAGTTAGTCTAAGTAGCGTCTAAGTCTACGGACCGATGACCTCAGCAATTTCATCCCCTAGGAATTCACACACATTTGCCAACGGCGTGCCGCAACAACACCAATTCTCGTCAGATCACCGAAATTAAGCGCTGTCGAGCTGGGCTAGCACTTGGATGGGTGACCATCCTGTCTGCCGAGCGGGGTGCATTCAGCCCTTGTGGGGCAAACTGAGGAGCTACTCGATTGAGAAGTAGCGGCTGGGAGAGCGGTGTGCTGACCACATGCCCCTCCATATCCGCGTCCAGTGACGCCTGTTGACTGAGGATGACATGGCGGCCGGTCGGTACCGTTGGGCCTTCCGGGGCGTATTCGGACGGAGAGATAATGCAAGATATTTTCTCCGTGTGACCGGAACAGCGCCTGCCAGGTTACTCCAACTCGCGGTCAGTCTACACTCGTCGCGAGTCGACGCAATCACTGCTGCCTCGCATACACCGGCGGCGGCTGATATGGACCTCAACAGCCATTACCGCAATCAATTTCGCCCGGTTTCCGAGCTTCGAAAACAGGCGACGTGGGCGCACGCGCCGTCATTACCGACTGATATTTCGTGTCATTTTCTCTGCCTCACCCCCTCGAACGCTCCACCTATCGTGTGCTTTTAATTTTTACCCTCGCCTCCTCCCCCGCTATATGTGTCACTCGCCGTCCCCGCCATTTCCACGTCGGCGTCCCAAAGTGAGCACACCACCCCCTTTTCCCTCCATACCCCCCCCCCCCCCTCCGCGGCCGCGCGGAAGCCATAATAAGTGCCAATTTAGCGTCCGCGGACCACCAATTTCGGACAACCTCCCCTGAAATTTCTGTCGCCCGTGAGCTGGCGCCACTCAAATCAGCCCTGCAGACCGTGTCCCGTCTATTAGCGGGCGGCCAGCCGGGCGCGCCCGCGTCCCGTGATGACGTTAACTTGCGCAGTCGTACACCCCCTCCCACCAACACCCCCTAGGCCTCACCCCCTTTCCGCGCCCTTCCGAACCGCTCGCGTATTGCGCCGATAATTTTCGCACGGCTTCTGTGTGTGTGTGTGTGTGTGTGTGTGTGTGTAGGCGGACAGCATGGATGGGAGGCGGGGTTGGCTCGTGATATGGGGTGCGGCGTTAGTAAAAAACAAAAAGAAAGCAGGGGAAGCGCAAGGCTTATACAGAGGGCCACACGTGTACGTAGGTGTGTGAGTGCGACAGAAAAAGAGTGTGTGTGAGAGACAGAGAGAGAGAGAGAGAGAGAGAGAGAGAGACGAGGGCTGATATACCAGTGGATACAAACGCACGTTACCGAACGGAATAACTCAACCCCTTTTCGCCGGCGCGCTCGCACACGCGGGGCTATTAATTTTCAAGAGCGCCAGCCGCACTTGTTTTGCTACATTAGCGTGTGATCTATACGAGAAGCTCATTATTGCATTTTCGCGGGACAAACTCGTATTTGCGTCAGTCCTGCTCGCCGCTCCACCCCCTCCCCTGAAAACCGGTTCGTCTGCTACCACCCCCTACCACCGGAGCGGTGTGACTGCCTATCCAATATCTCCCTCCCTCTGCCCAAAACCTTGCATTTCAACCTCGCACATTACCCCACCACCACCACGGCGCCCTATTGCTGGCAAGCCGCTGGAAATTAAAAAATAAAACGAGCTACCAGAAAAGAGAGCGGGCGCAACAGACTGGGGGGGGGGGGGGGGAGGGAGGGTGGCTTGTAGCGGGTGTCAGGGCAGTTGGGAGTGGGGGGGAAGGGGAATCCCCGGCAGAATAAACAATATGCGGGAGGCACACACCGCCCGATCATCCATTTTGCACACCTAACAAATTTTCACAGCCGCCCAGTACACACAGAACGAGACCAAGCAAAGCCGGCTGCCGGCAATACGCGGGGGCAGAGAAGAGAGCTACATAAAAAAAAAGCCGGCGGGCGAGCCCTCTTCTCGCTTTAAACGCCGCGAAAATAATATTAAATCCGGAACCGCAAAACACCCTTGACGAGCCGGCACTACAACGCCACCCCTTTTCATCTCCCCCCCCCCCCCCCTCCACCAGACCCCAGCCACAGCACACTCTTCCGCGCGAATATCCATCTATATCCACCAGCCCACTGCATCCCATTCTCTCTTCCATTTTTTTATATCCCTGTTTGCCCTTTCCTTGTGTGTCCACTGAAAACCCTCGTGCCGGATCTGGCTTCAATCAGACGCGCTTCCGCCCTAATGGCAGTAATGGAGCAGCCGGTGAAAAGGCGCTCTTTCGCAGCGCCCGTGTTTGCCGGCTCTTAACACTCCGCGCGCAGAAAGGCAAATGAGAGTAACAGGAAATTAGAGACACACAGAACAGCTTTCCTGAAAGCAAGTTGCATCGTTTTTCCCATCTTCGCATCCTCTCTGTCTTTGTTATCTTGCTGTCACCTGATATCTCCGACTAACCTCTGCCATCCTGTTAGAGTCGCCAAACTAAAAACGAAACCACAGGTGAAAGTGACAGAGGAGAAGTTCTGTTTGCCAGAAAGTGGAATTAGCTACTGGCCAATAGGTTGTTAGGGGAGAAAATGCCGGAGAACATTATTTTACATATCCTAACTTTCTGCTAGTAATTGGTGTAACGTCGTACTACCAGTTGGAAGATACGTAAATAAAGTACACAGAAATCATGTGATGCTTTTCTCAGTACTAGAGTAGAAAACATACACTCCTGGAAATTGAAATAAGAACACCGTGAATTCATTGTCCCAGGAAGGGGATACTTTATTGACACATTCCTGGGGTCAGATACATCACATGATCACACTGACAGAACCACAGGCACATAGACACAGGCAACAGAGCATGCACAATGTCGGCACTAGTACAGTGTATATCCACCTTTCGCAGCAATGCAGGCTGCTATTCTCCCATGGAGACGATCGTAGAGATGCTGGATGTAGTCCTGTGGATCGGCTTGCCATGCCATTTCCACCTGGCGCCTCAGTTGGACCAGCGTTCGTGCTGGACGTGCAGACCGCGTGAGACGACGCTTCATCCAGTCCCAAACATGCTCAATGGGGGACAGATCCGGAGATCTTGCTGGCCAGGGTAGTTGACTTACACCTTCTAGAGCACGTTGGGTGGCACGGGATACATGCGGACGTGCATTGTCCTGTTGGAACAGCAAGTTCCCTTGCCGGTCTAGGAATGGTAGAACGATGGGTTCGATGACGGTTTGGATGTACCGTGCACTATTCAGTGTGCCCTCGACGATCACTAGTGGTGTACGGCCAGTGTAGGAGATCGCTCCCCGCACCATGATGCCGGGTGTTGGCCCTGTGTGCCTCGGTCGTATGCAGTCCTGATTGTGGCGCTCACCTGCACGGCGCCAAACACGCATACGACCATCATTGGCACCAAGGCAGAAGCGACTCTCATCACTGAAGACGACACGTCTCCATTCGTCCCTCCATTCACGCCTGTCGCGACGCCACTGGAGGCGGGCTGCACGATGTTGGGGCGTGAGCGGAAGACGGCCTAACGGTGTGCGGGACCGTAGCCCAGCTTCATGGAGACGGTTGCGAATGGTCCTCGCCGATACCCCAGGAGCAACAGTGTCCCTAATTTGCTGGGAAGTGGCGGTGCGGTCCCCTACGGCACTGCGTAGGATCCTACGGTCTTAGCGTGCATCCGTGCGTCGCTGCGGTCCGGTCCCAGGTCGACGGGCACGTGCACCTTCCGCCGACCACTGGCGACAACATCGATGTACTGTGCAGACCTCACGCCCCACGTGTTGAGCAATTCGGCGGTACGTCCACCCGGCCTCCCGCATGCCCATTATACGCCCTCGCTCAAAGTCCGTCAACTGCACATACGGTTCACGTCCACGCTGTCGCGGCATGCTACCAGTGTTAAAGACTGCGATGGAGCTCCGTATGCCACGGCAAACTGGCTGACACTGACGGTGGCGGTGCACAAATGCTGCGCAGCTAGCGCCATTCGACGGCCAACACCGCGGTTCCTGGTGTGTCCGCTGTGCCGTGCGTGTGATCATTGCTTGTACAGCCCTCTCGCAGTGTCCGGAGCAAGTATGGTGGGTCTGACACACCGGCGTCAATGTGTTCTTTTTTGCATTTCCAGGAGTGTATGTATTAAAATGCAAGGCGGTACACATTACTTGGGAGCTACTTAATGATTTAGCTTAGTTTAACTGAAATTAATCTATTCTAATTCTAGAGAGCTACTCTGTGATTTAGCTTAGTTCAACGGAAATTACTCCATTCTAGTTCGAGAGATAACTAACACATCTTTTCTGTCTTCCCACCCTCTATGTCTTTGTTGTTTTGCTGTCACCTGTTGTCATTATTAACTTCTGCTGTCCTGTCACGGTCGCCAAACTCAAAAACAAATCTTAGGTGGTTGCAGCACTGGAAAAGTTCTGCATGCTAGAAAGTTGGATTAACCATTGGCCAATGGACTGTTAAGGGAACTAAATTTAGAGTAAGTTATGTTACATGTCCTATGTCTCTGTACATATTTAGTGTGACGTCGTGCTGTCAGTCGGAAGACACGTAAGTGAAATCATGTGATGCGACATACTGTATTGGGTTGATTGCTAGAAAGTGACGATGTTGTCATGACTGGAGTGGGAAAGTTACAGATATATAGTTCTTGATTTGTAAAAAGAGGTTCCAGTTCTGTGACCTGCAGGGGAAGGGGGAGAGGGATGTTTGAATTTTAAACCTCTTCAAATGTTATTTATGCGCTTTTCTGCGGAAAAAGTAAGTTCTGTCGTGTCATATCTCAAAAATCTGCGATTCTGATTTTTTCCATCACAGGTATCGGTATGGAGCACCGGTCTGCAACGTCACAAATCACGCACTATATACGAGGGCTATCCACACAGTACAATACGTTTTGGAATTAAAAATAAATAAAGTATTGCAAATTTTTTTTATTATATACAGATGAAAGCCACACTTAAATACTACTTTTCTACATAGTTGCCATTTAAATTAAGGCACTTATCGTAGCGATGGATGAGCTTGGAAATTCCTTCGTCGTAAAATTCGGCCGCCTGCGCCTTCAACCACGTGGTTACCTCTTTTGGGACAGAAAAGGTGTGATTTTTGTGGATTTCCTGGAAAGAGGCACTACAATAAACTCTCAAAGGTATTGCCAAACTCTGCACAACCTCAGAAGAGCAATACAAAACAAGCGCAGGGGAAGTTGGGCTCAAAGATCTTGCTGATTCACGACAACGCCCGAGCCCACACGGCAAATGCCACTCGTGAAGTTCTCGAATCTTTTAAGTGGGAGTTGTTTCCTTATCCGCTGTACAGTCCCGACCTGGCACCGAGCGACTTCCACTTATTCCCAGCAATGAAGAAGTGGTTGGCTATGCAGCGCTTTGATGACGACGCACAGCTTCAAGAAGAGGTAACCACGTTGTTGAAGGCGCAAGCGGCCGAATTTTACGACGAAGGAATTTCCAAGCTCGTCCATCGCTACGATAAGTGCCTTAATTTAAATGGCAGTAGTATTTAAGTGTGGCTTTCATCTGTATATAATAAAAAAAAGTCCAATACTTTACTTATTTTTAATTCCAAAACGTAATGTACTTTGTGGATAGCCCTCGTATATGCCGGCCGTGGTGGCCGAGCGGTTCTAGGCGCTACAGTCTGGAACCGCGGGACCGCTACGGCCGCAGGTTCGAATCCTGCCTCGGGCATGGATGTATGCCATGTCCTTAGGTTAGTTAGGTTTAAGTAGTTCTAAGTTCTGGGGGACTGATGACCAAAGAAGTTAAGTCCCATAGTGCTCAGAGCCAGAATATCCCACGAACACTGTGTTTCCACCAATCGCACGCAGGGTTTATTAGATAAGTATAAGATAAGTATAAGATAAGTATAAGACAAAGTAGAGCGAGTACAGACGCACAGACACAGTCGTTTACCTCTCGCCCAGTACAAGAGTGGAACGTGACAGACAATGGTTCGGAGTACCCGCCGCCATGCACTGTACATTGCCTTGAGGAGTGCATATGCAGATATAGGCCACCGAGCCCCAAACTGGGCCACCATAAATTTATAAGCTGTGTTCCAAGTGATAACAGTGTTGGTTTAAATGATTATTAACACGAAATAATTGTTACGGTCGACAGGACATTTCCAGCTGATACCAGATTTATAGATTTTCAGAAGGCTTTTGACAGCGTCCTCAAATCCGACCTGCTACGGATCCCAAAAACTGGAGCAATACTCAAGAATAGGTCGCACCAGTGTCCTACATGCGGTCTCCTTTACAGGTTAACCACTCTTTCCTAAAATTCTTCCAATAAATCGAAGTCGACCATTCGCCTTCCCTTCCACAGTTCTCTCATACGCTCGTTCCATCTCATATCGCTTTGCAGAGTTACGCCCAGATATTTAAACTTCGTGACTCTGTCAAGCAGGACACCAATAACATTGTATACAAACATTACAGGTTTGATCTTCCTACTCATCCGCAATAACTTACATTTTTCCATATTCAGAGCTAGCTGCTATTCATCACACCAGCTAGAAATTTGGTATAAGTCGTCTTGTATCTTCCTACAATCACCCAACTTCGACGGCTTATCGTACACCACAGTATCATCAGCAAACTACCGCAAATTGCAGCGCACCTTGTCCGTCAAATCATTTATGTGTATTGAGAACAATAGCGGTCCCATGACACTTCCCTGGGCGCTCCTAACGATTGCCTTGTCTCTGATGAACTCCCACGCATATACACTGCTGGCCACCGTAAATGCAACACCAAGAAAGACAAGAGGTAGCACAACAAGATTTATTTTGTTGATAACATGTTGACCAAGTATCAGATGATTACGTGTACAGACGTCTGTGACATGTGGTTCCTGCCAGAATCAGTAGCCAGAGTAGCCGCCATTGTTGGAGATCACCGCTGCCACACGTCTCGGCATTGAGTCAAAGAGACGTTGGATATGTTTCTGGGGTACAGCAGCCCAAGCAGCTTCCACACGTTGCCAAAGATCATCTGGTGTGGCAGCTGGGGATGTAATCTGGGTCACTCGTTGAGCAGCCATGGACCACATGTTTTCTATCGGCGAAAGATCCGGAGAGCGAGCCGGCCAGGGAAGCAATTCAATCTGGTTATTGACGAAGAACCTTTGGACAATGCGTGCCACGTGTGGTCGCGTATTATCCTGTTGAAATATGGCTGTGGCCGAGCCCTGAAGGTAAGGAAGGACAACTGGCTCCAGCACCTCGGATATGTAGCGCCGGCTATTTAAAGTACCGGCAATGCGTACTAGAGGCGTGCGAGAGTAATATCCAATACCGCCCCATACCATAATACCCGGTGCAAGACCAGTGTGGCGGTGCATAATGCAGCTGTCCAGCATCCTCTCTCCACGGTGTCTCCACACTCGAATCCGACCATCGTGGTGCTGCAGACAGAAGCGTTCCTCGTCAGTAAAGACAACGTCATTCCATTCTGCCGTCCACATCTGTCTGTCATCACACCATTGGCGACGGAGACGTCTGTGGTTCTGCGTCAATGGTAGACGAAGCAATGGACGTCTTGCGGACAGACCACTCTGCTGTAAACGGCGTCGAATGGTACGCGCAGACACTGGATGATGCGTTACAGACGCAATGTGCTGTGCTACGGTTCGGGATGTCACTGAGCGATCCGTCACTGCCATGCGCACAATTTGCCTATCAGCACGTGCAGTGGTGCACCGAGGTGAATGCGATCGACCACGTCGGTCCGTCGTACCCTCCTGCATCCAACGGTCACATATCCGCATTACAGTTGTTTGGTTTCGTCCAACACGACTAGCGATTTCTCTGTATGATAATCCACAATCTCGGTAAGCCACTATCCTTCCCCTGTCGAACTCGGATACTTGATCAAAAGATGTTCGCTGTTTTCTACGAGGCATAACTGATCGTCTTGTGAAACAACCACAAGGTAAACACACGTGCCGAACGTACACTCGTCGAAATCGCCAAGCCTTAAATGACGCTATGACGTGGCGCCACATGCGCCCGTGATGTGCGTCTGCGCTGAAATTCTAATCAGTTGCATAACTCATCGCTGCAAACCCATGGTGTAAATTTCACTTGATTCGTATGCTTCCTTCAGGGTGTTGCATTTACGGTGGCCAGCAGTGTATAAAGATAGTAACTGTTCCGAAATAACAGATGCCAATGATGGCCATGCAGCTTCTCTAGAAAGAAATGATAATTAATCGAAACCCTCAGCTGCCAACAGGTGTTGTTGATATATCGGAAGCGTGCAAGGGTGCAGTCGCACTACCCTCTGTGCCCTCGGTGGCTCAGATGGATAGTGCGTCTGCCATGTAAGCAGGAGATCCCGGGTTCGAGTCCCCGGTCGGGCCACACATTTTCAGCTGTCCCCATTTAGGTACATCAACAACGCCTGTTGATAGCTGAGGGTTTCGATTAATTGTCATTTCTCCCACGTATATAACAGATTCAAACATCTCATTAGTTTACAGATGAGTTAATATGTTACGTATTTGACGTTGAATCGTTAGGTCAGACAAAGTTTGGGAAACGTTTGAAATTATATTTAAAGTTTACTGGAAGCTGCTAAGAGCTCTCATTATAAAACACATGATGAATATAGTCTGCCTAATTTGCGATTCATGTTAAGCAAAACCAATTTGTTCGCGCATCTCTGTGTTTATGGCGGCACATGTCCTGAAAGATGTGTCGTGAAATGATACAGTTTTCGAAAGAACTTTCAGTGATATGTGTAGATACTATCTTGCAAACTGTATTGCCGATGGTAGTAAAAAAATAATAAATTAAAACATGATGCCTGATTCTGAATGTGTGCCATTTTAAGCAGAAGCTAGTTTTCGACGCATCTAAACATCTATATGACGTATTTCCTTTACCGCGTGTCGTATACTGACATAATGCTGCACATACATTCAGTGATATATGCTGACGCTGTCTGCAAAATGTGTTGCGAATAGAGTTAGTAGTAAGGAAGTAATAAATTAGGACATCATATCCGATGTTGAAGTTTGACTACATAAAAGTGAAAATGTAGCAATCTGTAACTTATTTTCCATTCATCATTTTGTGGGAGGTGCCAGGGAGAAGAAATGTCGTAAAGGTTTGAAATTATGTGTAAAGTTTGTTGTAAGATAGAAGGGAAAGAAAGAAATTGGGAGAGGGAGACAGACAGAAAATCCAAAGAAGAGATGCGCCTTTCGTCACAGGATCGTTCAGTAGGGCGACTGCTTTACAGAAATGGTCGAAAAACTCCAGTGGCAAGCGCTACAAGAGAGACTATGTGCATTACAGAGAGGCTTACTATTGCAATTTCGAGAAAGCAGTTTACAGGAGGAGTCGAACCACATATTAATTCTTCCCATATTCATCTCGGGTAGTGACAACAATAAGAATATTCGAGAAATTAGAGCCAAGACAGATGGTTACCAATCATTCTTCCCACGCTCCACTCACGAGTGGAACGAGGTTGGGGGACATCAGACAATGGTACCACAAGTACCCTCCACCACATACCACGAGGTGGCTTGCGGAGTATGACGTAGACTTAGACAAACAGAGGCAGAAATGACGATGCCGATAAAAAACGAGAAACCAGATCTTGCACAGTAAGATTCATATGTTCATTTTTCTCACACGCTATTCGAGAGTGGAGCCGTACATAGCGAAAGTGAATGTGTTTCTTTGCATCCTCTGGCAAATAGAAAGGTGTGCAATTTCATTTGTTGTGAGATCACAGTACCGAAGATTTTTTGTTGAATGACTTCGTATCCGTCATCGACAGTTGCGACCTCAAGGTAATTTTCAAGTGGTAGCAGGTGCTGAAAACACAGCAGTGGCCAACTTAATAAAGAAAATAAAGATGACGTGAGCTTCGATGATTCGTGTCAAGCTTCGTTATACACTCCTGGAAATTGAAATAAGAACACCGTGAATTCATTGTCCCAGGAAGGGGAAACTTTATTGACACATTCCTGGGGTCAGATACATCACATGATCACACTGACAGAACCACAGGCACATAGACACAGGGAACAGAGCATGCACAATGTCGGCACTAGTACAGTGTATATCCACCTTTTGCAGCAATGCAGGCTGCTATTCTCCCATGGAGACGATCGTAGAGATGCTGGATGTAGTCCTGTGGAACGGCTTGCCATGCCATTTCCACCTGGCGCCTCAGTTGGACCAGCGTTCGTGCTGGACGTGCAGACCGCGTGAGACGACGCTTCATCCAGTCCCAAACATGCTCAATGGGGGACAGATCCGGAGATCTTGCTGGCCAGGGTAGTTGACTTACACCTTCTAGAGCACGTTGGGTGGCACGGGATACATGCGGACGTGCATTGTCCTGTTGGAACAGCACGTTCCCTTGCCGGTCTAGGAATGGTAGAACGATGGGTTCGATGACGGTTTGGATGTACCGTGCACTATTCAGTGTCCCCTCGACGATCACCAGTGGTGTACGGCCAGTGTAGGAGATCGCTCCCCTCACCATGATGCCGGGTGTTGGCCCTGTGTGCCTCGGTCGTATGCAGTCCTGATTGTGGCGCTCACCTGCACGGCGCCAAACACACATACGACCATCATTGGCACCAAGGCAGAAGCGACTCTCATCGCTGAAGACGACACGTCTCCATTCGTCCCTCCATTCACGCCTGTCGCGACACCACTGGAGGCGGGCTGCACGATGTTGGGGCGTGAGCGGAAGACGGCCTAACGGTGTGCGGGACCGTAGCCCAGCTTCATGGAGACGGTTGCGAATGGTCCTCGCCGATACCCCAGGAGCAACAGTGTCCCTAATTTGCTGGGAAGTGGCGGTGCGGTCCCCTACGGCACTGCGTAGGATCCTACGGTCTTGGCGTGCATCCGTGCGTCGCTGCGGTCCGGTCCCAGGTCGACGGGCACGTGCACCTTCCGCCGACCACTGGCGACAACATCGATGTACTGTGGAGACCTCACGCCCCACGTGTTGAGCAATTCGGCGGTACGTCCACCCGGCCTCCCGCATGCCCACTATACGCCCTCGCTCAAAGTCCGTCAACTGCATATACGGTTCACGTCCACGCTGTCGCGGCATGCTACCAGTGTTAAAGACTGCGATGGAGTTCCGTATGCCACGGCAAACTGGCTGACACTGACGGCGGCGGTGCACAAATGCTGCGCAGCTAGCGCCATTCGACGGCCAACACCGCGGTTCCTGGTGTGTCCGCTGTGCCGTGCGTGTGATCATTGCTTGTACAGCCATCTCGCAGTGTCCGGAGCAAGTATGGTGGGTCTGACACACCGGTGTCAATGTGTTCTTTTTTCCATTTCCAGGAGTGTATATGACTCTTGTACGTGACCGATGAGATAAAAACACGTGAAACCAGATTCGTCCTTTATACTAGAGGCAATAGCGAATATGATGTCATTTATGGAACATATTGAGGAACGTGCGTTAAACTTGGCTCCTCTTCATCCATCTTCATTTTATCGGTATGTCGACGACACGTTTATGGTCCGGCCACACGGCGCAGAACACTTGAGCACTTTCATGAAGATATGAGCGGTATGCACCCAAACATCCAGCTCACTGTGGAGATAGAGAAAGGGGGAAGGCTGCCATTTTTAGTCTATTTGGCACAATTAAAGTTGGATGGACGACTGGCCCACTCAGTGTACCGCAAGCCAACGCACACAGATCTATATCTTCGCATCCAGAGTTTTCCCTCTCTAGTCACAAAGAGAGCAGTTTTAAATACTCGTACGTTGGTACACAGTACAAAAACTGAAAATTTTAGAAAGCATTCTGTAATTGGAGCAAAGCAGAGACGGGTATAAAATGCTAAATATCAAATGAAAATAGTCAGGATCGCGATTTAAGATTTTTATGGGTCACGTGATCTGAAGTCCAAGAAAAGAAACGTGGAAGTGTTGAACATTCGTGTGATGAGCCACCGCTTGTGTTCCTTCTTTTATCCGAAGCTACACTGCTGGCCACCGTAAATGCAACACCCTGAAGGAAGCATCCGAATCAAGTGAAATTTACACCATGAGTTTGCAGCGATGAGATATGCAACTGATTAGAATTTCAGCGCAGACGCACATCACGCGCGCCTGTGGCGCCACCTCATAGCGCCATTTAAGGCTTGGCGATTTCGACGAGTGTACGTTCGGCACGTGTGTTTACCTTGTGGTTGTTTCACAAGACGATCGGTTATGCCTCGTAGACAACAGCGAACATCTTTTGATCAAGTATCCGAGTTCGACAGGGGAAGGATAGTGGCTTACCGAGATTGTGGATTATCATACAGAGAAATCGCTAGTCGTGTTGGACGAAACCGAACAACTGTAATGCGGATATGTGACCGTTGGATTCAGGAGGGTACGACGGACCGACGTGGTCGATCGCATTCACCTCGGTGCACCACTGCACGTGCTGATAGGCAAATTGTGCGCATGGCAGTGACGGATCGCTCAGTGACATCCCGAACCGTAGCACAGCACATTGCGTCTGTAACGCATCATCCAGTGTCTGCGCGTACCATTCGACGCCGTTTACTGCAGAGTGGTCTGTCCGCAAGACGTCCTTTGTTTCGTCTACCATTGACGCAGAACCACAGACGTCTCCGTCGCCAATGGTGTGATGACAGACGGATGTGGACGGCAGAATGGAATGACGTTGTCTTTACTGACGAGGCACTCTTCTGTCTGCAGCACCACGATGGTCGGATTCGAGTGTGGAGACACCGTGGAGAGAGGATGCTGGACAGCTGCATTATGCACCGCCACACTGGTCTTGCACCGAGTATTATGGTATGGGGCGGTATTGGATATTACTCTCGCACGCCTTTAGTACGCATTGCCGGTACTTTAAATAGCCGGCGCTACATATCCGAGGTGCTGGAGCCAGTTGTCCTTCCGTACCTTCAGGCCTCGGCCACAGCCATATTTCAACAGGATAATGCGGGACCACACGTGGCACGCATTGTCCAAAGGTTCTTCATCAATAACCAGATTGAATTGCTTCCCTGGCCGGCTCGCTCTCCGGATCTTTCGCCGATAGAAAACATGTGGTCCACGGTTGCTCAACGAGTGACCCAGATTACATCCCCAGCTGCCACACCAGATGATCTTTGGCAACGTGTGGAAGCTGCTTGGGCTGTTGTACCCCAGAAACACATCCAACGTCTGACTCAATGCCGAGACGTGTGGCAGCGGTGATCTCCAACAATGGCGGCTACTCTGGCTACTGATTCTGGCAGGAACCACATGTCACAGACGTCTGTAAACGTAATCATTTGATACTTGGTAAACATGTTATCTACAAAATAAATTTTGTTGTGCTACCTCTTGTCTTTCTTGGTGTTGCATTTACGGTGGCCAGCAGTGTACATACAGCAAAACAGGCAGAGTCCTGGGAAGACGAGGTGTATGGTCTATTTTCCAGCCTCCTTAGAAAGTGTAGGAGATGCTACGTCCTGTAAAGAACAGTCTCGGCCTCAGGAGCCTGGGATTTACAGCATTCCTTGTGAGTGCGGCTGCAATTACATCGGTCAGTCCATCTGTACAGCTTCTGTGCAGAACATCAGTGGCATATTAAAAAAAAAAAAAAATCAGAATACTATTAAATATTAAAAGTTGCCGGCCGGTGTGGCCGAGCGGTTCTAGGCGCTACAGTCTGGAACCGCTCGACCGCTACGGTCGCAAGTTCGAATCCTGCCTCGGGCATGGATGTGTGTATGTCCTTAGGTTAGTTAGGTTTAAGTAGTTCTAGGTTCTAGGGGACTGATGACCTCAGAAGTTGAGTCACATAGTGCTCAGAGCCATTTTTTTGAGAGCTGGAGAAATCTGCAGTTGCTGAGCACAGTCTCACAAGCAGACACAAAATAGGCCTACTAGTTGACGAAACAAAAGTTTTGTCCCAGGCGTCTACATACTGGGATTCTGTAATTAAGCCCGCATCTCGTGGTCGTGCGGTAACGTTCTCGCTTCCCACGCCCGGGTTCCCGGGTTCGATTCCCGGCGGGGTCAGGGATTTTCTCTGCCTCGTGATGGCTGGGTGTTGTGTGCTCTCATTAGGTTAGTTAGGTTTTAGTTGTTCTAAGTTCTAGGGGACTTATGACCACAGCAGTTGAGTCCCATAGTGCTCAGAACCATTTGAACCATTTTTCTGTAATTAAGGAGGTTGTACTAATATGAGAGGAGATCGTCAACCGTGATCGCGGGTATAGCCTAAGAGGGGCATGGAAGCGAGCTCTCGATGCAGAGAACAGTCAGAGATATTCGTCGCAATGTACACGGTACCACAAGAGCGGTGGCGCCAACAGCGCAGACGTTGACACCGTCTGCGACGGAATTATCTAATTACCGACCAATCAGAATCCGTCTACGGGCTATATATAGGCCACCAGAGCAGCAGTTTTGACAGGCAGTCGCTCCAGACGAAGATGATGGAGGTAATCGTCGAAAGCTCGAGGTTTTACCCTGAGCTGCGCGCCGAGAAATCCGAGAATGTTTTATACATCCGTGCCGTCGCGAAAGACTTCGTTCTCTTTCAAAAAACATACCTACGAATTGCAGAGTAGTTGCACATGTAGCCACACCGTGGATACAATGGTGAGAGGGTGCAAGCTCCTTTAGTGGCCCATCACCAATATTTGCTCTGTCAGGAAAGTCACGACGTTCTTTTTAGTTCCTGTACATTTTCCAGCTTCAGTTGGGTCACCGCCACTAAATCGTTCCCGCTCAGAAAGCTGTTTCACTGGAAAGCGGACTGCGCGCCGCATGCCGTTATTCTGCGGAAGTGCGCGGCCATCTCTTTCCTGTGATCGGCGTCGTATGACGCGGCGCGGTGCACTTTGATGTACGGTTAAGCACGTGTTGCAACGTTAATGCACTCGTTAACGACCCGGAATGTTTGTCCCCGCCGGGGATGTTTCGACAGGCGGGCGACGCGCCGTCCTCAGCAGAGAGGAGCGCTAATACACACGTGTCCGGCGCACCTCATCGCTCAGCCGTATTACCGCACCCCTCTCCACACAGCGTCGCTCCCCCCCCCCCCCACAAATAGCCGCTCGCTTCATACCACTGCTCCCCCCCCCCCCCCTCACAACTCACTGCCATCAGCTGCGCCGGCACCACGTACATGCGTGCGGCCGCAGTCCAAAAACGAATTCGAATGCATGACAGCCATCGCTCGTTAAAATGATTGCCATTGATAGCGATAAAATTGGTGGTTGGTTTTATGCCGCTGCCAGCGGATGCGCGGCTTTGGCCGCCTCCCGCGCGCTGCTCTGCTCCGCTAACGCACTGACACGCACACACACATAAAAACACACACACACATGCGTACACGCCCGCACGGTGCAAACACCGGCTCGGAAACCGCTGCCCCCGCGAGGTAGATTACCAGCATAACTCTACCTGCTCTTTTCTGGTTACCTTTCGTATTTGGCTGGCTACTACTTACCGGATGTAATTCGAGCTCATCCTTTTTTATTCTTGTGATCAGCCAGCGCAGACCATCTGCTACGTTATTTTAATACCTTCCCCTACTTTTCCTCCTTTTGGTTCGATTCTCTAGTTCTCTCTTTCAGAGTGGCTTCCCGTTGGTTTTATGCCATTTTCCTTTCCCCAACTCCTTTTGCGAACTGTTTCATCTTGAGACTTGTTTGCTTGAGGAGTAAGGAACTGATGACCCTATAGTTTAGTTCCTTTATACCCCAAACCAATCAACCACCGGGCTTTCACTGAAGTGGAGGTTTACTATCTTCAGGTTCAAAAAATCGATTTTCTTAAAATTGCATTTTTGGGTTCATCAAAGCGTCTAGAATCCACCGCTGAAACGATTTTTCCGAAAACGGAACGGAAACGTTTGTTATTCGCGGTTGAACAAAAAACTACACCTGCCTGAATCGGCCTTTTTCAGGCACCAGTTTTTTTTTCTTTCCGAGGACGAGTTATTGTATCGGTGCTTGGGAGGAAACACACAAAATTCATATGAAAGTTTGAACGCGTGTGTTTGCAAGTTAGCCCCCGAGCATTTGCATTCTGGTGCGGAGACTGCGACTTTCCTGGCAGTGAGCAGCTTCAACGAAGGGTATTCAGCAATTCTGAAGACCATGACAACAACGGACGTCACGCTGGGACTCTATTCGGCGCTGTTCGCCAAGCATTCGGACGACCACCGGATTCGAGCGGCCGGAAACCGCTTGTCACGGGCCGTACGAGCGGCTCTGGAGCAGCGCAGGATGGCCCAGATGGAGCAGAACGCCCTCTGTGACGAAGGGGAAGGACTAGTTTATGGACCCGGAATAGCAGATTGAACGTAAGTTGCATAATATTGCATTTATATGTAGTCAAAACTTCAAACGCGTTTTTCTCGAAACGACGTTTTTTTTATCGAGGGGTATGGTAACTTCAAATCTACTGAACAGATTGGCATGATTTTTTGTTTCCGACGAAGCTAATTAAATTGTCTAGGAGTTGTACCACTTTTGTTCCGATCCATCAACTATAAATATTTTTACTTGGCCGACGAAGTCGAAAAATCCATGAAAAAACTCTTTTTTTTTCAAATGGCCACCATTTTGTTTCCTATGGTCGAAATAATTTAAGCGAGGTACAACTCCTAAAGAATCTTATATACTTCGCTAACGTCAACTCAATTTTGATTTGTGTAGCCGGCTGACCTGTGGCATACCGCGCGTGAAAGTCTACATCGAAATTTTGTTTCGTGCCGACGCCGCTTCCGTCTTTGCTCTTTGATATTTCCGGTCGAAAAAATTCCAGTTTGTAGAGGAAATATCATTAAACATTCTGACCAAATTTGACATTGATATCAGTAACACATCACAAGAAAAAAATTCTCAAAGAACATGCTTTTTTCGGGCCCAAGACAGTAAACCTCCCCTTAAATACGACGGGCGTTCAATAGATAATCCAACATTTTCTTTTTTGTTTGTTGAAACAATTTGGAATTTTCCTTGATAAATCGCGGAATATTCCCGCCTCAGCCCCTATAGTTTCGTGAAGTTCCGATAGATGGCGGCACTGTACGGCTTCAAAATGGCATCTGCCATAGAGGTGCGTTCCAAGCAGACCGTCATCATCGTTTCTTTCGGCGGAAAGCCAGAACATCGCAGATATTCGTAGACGCTTGGAAAGAACCGACGGAAACCGGGCAGTAAACAAAAGCACAGTAAGTCGTTTGCACCATGATGCTGTTGCATGAGAGGACATAGGATGCCTGTTCGGTACCTTTGTGCTGGCAGACTTACGTCAATCACTGCCAACGGTCACCTGAACTCACACGCTTTGGGTCCCCACACCATGAAGCCAGGCGTAACACAGCTGCTCCTCTCCAAAACGTTGGAAGAATAGGCCTCTGCCCAGCTCGCCGCAATACTCGCTGAAGATCGGGATAATGAAGAACCACGATTCACTGATGAACACAATATTTCACCAGTCATCAATAGCCTGTGCTCCCCAGTCATGTCACTACCCCAAATGCAGCCGTTTCTCTTGTGGTTTTAACACCAGACGACACGATAATTTCCTATTCCGACTCTCCTCCAACCAACTAAGGGTGCGAAATGGTACAGAAAACCACAGCAGTCCAATTTCAGGCGCAGATGTGAAAAAGTTACGATGTGCTTATAACGTGCACGATGCACAATACGACTATGTTCCCTTGTGGTCGACTGCAACCTTCACGATGAGTATTCATTCCCTCGCGTTCCCTTGTAATCCCAAATTATTGGTCCACTGTCTCATTCGAGTGCCTCAAAAATCTGCATACTGCACAATTCCACAAGCTGGTGAAACGAAGACCCGCAATACGATCCTTCGAAACTGTGTCGCCGGCCGAAGTGGCCGTGTGGTTAAAGAGCTGCAGTCTGGAACCGCAAGACCGCTACGGTCGCAGGTTCGAATCCTGTCTCGGGCATGGATGTTTGTGACGTCCTTAGGTTAGTTAGGTTTAACTAGTTCTAAGTTCTAGGGGACTAATGACCTCAGCAGTTGAGTCCCATAGTGCTCAGAGCCATTTGAACCATTTTTTTTTGAAACTGTGTCAGGTGCTGATAACGATGTCTCACACCAGTACGCGACATATCCGTGTTCTTGACGGTGACATCTGGTTTGGAGCTTCGAGGCCTCACTCGGGAATGTGTGTGTGTGTGTGTGTGTGTGTTGTCATTACCGTAAGTTAGTTTAAGTTAGATTAAGTAGTGTGTAAGCCTACGGACCGATGACCTCAGCAGTTTGGTCCTATAGGAACGTACCACAAAAATTTCTACCTGTTACAGAGAACTGCAGCTCTAATCGTTTACTCCGCAATGGTGGTGTGTACATGCACGAAATTACCTTGGCATCTGACCGTGCGTTTTACGTGCTTTACTTTTTTCTCAGACAGAGTGCGACGAGTGTGCAATAAGTAATGCAAGTATTTATTTCTGAAAGCGGACTGATACACCATGTTATTCCTCACTCTGTTAGCTGCAAAATTCTATTTTTCAGCATCACCTCCGTTCAAAGCGACAGCCTGCACCTCTTTACTAGGAGGGCCTATATTATCGTATGGTACCACTCTTCTGGTCGACATCAAAACTATCACATTGATGCATCAATAATCTCCCCACCATGCATGTACTGCTTCCTGCGGAGTGCACCATTCATTGGGACAAACAGATGGAAGGTGTGAGATGTGGGCTGTACGGAGAACGAGGAAGAACTGTCCAATGAAGCTTTGTGAGCTGCTTTATTTTCCATATGGTACCATAATTTTCATCAGGGTTGATCGTTGCACCATGAGGAAGGAAATCCATCAGAATAACCCCTCCATAGTCCCAGAAAACCGTCGCCATGACTTTACTGGCTGAGGGTGCACTTTCGCGCTTTTTCTTCTGAGGAGAGATGGTGAGGCGTCCTCCATGGATAACCCTTTTGTTTCTGGTTCAAAGTGATGAAGCCATGTTTCACCGCCTGTGACAATGTTGGACAAAAAATTGTTACGACCAGCCCCGCAACACGCAAGCAATTCCGCACAGTTCTTCATTGCTCTTTATGGTCTTTTGTTAAGTAGCGAAGAACGGAGTGGGTACACATCTTTTTGCCCAGACTGGTGGCTGAGTGTGTTGGTGCTACCAGCAGAGACGTCCAGTTGTGCAGCGAGGTGTTTGACTGTGATCCGCCGATAGCCTCCAATGAGAGTGTCCGCACGTTCCAACATTGCAGGAGCATCTGCCCAATGTCAACAGTGGACGCACGGCTGGTTGGCACTATGTCATCTTTTCAGAGACCCGTTTCTGTGTACAGCATCGTGACAGAGGTTCTGAGAAAAATTAACGTTACCGATCTGCACTTTTCATAGCTCTGAGGTCCGAGCACCTGATGTTGCTATGGGATGCTACATGGTTCGCACAGTTGGTACTTTGGGCAGCATTTCTGACATGTTACTGTCAGTGGCTGAGTCCTGTTTTCGATATCTTTGTGACCTTCTTACCTTCCAACATGGTAATGCAATACTGCATGTTACCTGTATTGTCCTGACCTACCTCAATACGGAAGGTGTTTGTTTGTCGGACAGGGCAGCACATTCTCCAGACCTCTCGCATCTGATCATGTGTAGCCGAGACACTGCCACACCATCGCTCGCTAGCCACTGCCATTGGTGAACTCAGGGAAGAAGTTGAAGCAGCATGGAATGACGCATCTGAGCTCAGTTCAACTTGATAGCCAACGAAGCTAAAGCTGTCAGCCCTGTGTACTGCATTTTCCGCCCTGTGGGGGAGAGTTAGTTAAAACCGGGTATGTGGGTCAGACGGGGCACTCCCAGATCATTCTGACCAGGATCTGATAAAGCTTGAAATACTGTTGTTGTTGTTGTGGTCTTCAGTCCTGACACTGGTTTGATGCAGCTCTCCATGCTACTCTACCCTGTGCAAGCTTCTTCATCTCCCAGTACCTACTGCAACCTACATCCTTCTGAATCTGCATGGTGTATTCATCTCTGGTCTCCCTCTACGATTTTTACCCTCCACGCTGCCCTCCAATACTAAATTGGTGATCCCTTGATGCCTCAGAACATGCCCTACCAACCGATCCCTTCTTCTAGTCAAGTTGTGCCACAAACTCCTCTTCTCCCAAATCCTATTCAACACCTCCTCATTAGTTATGTGATCTACCCATCTAATCTTCAGCAAATACTAGCAGCTGCCATTTCGGGGAGCTGTAGATAATCGTCATTAGCGGATGCCTGTTCCTATTCCTTCTACACCAAGGGTAGTGAGCCTCTTTTACCTACTACCCTGTTTTGTATCTCTGTTAATAGGAAAATTGGCCACCTATTCACAGTAATGGCGATTTATAAAGCAGGAGAGTAATTTCACTTTATAAAATTTATAAAGCACAGTTACAGCAAGTTAAAGAATGTAACGATAGTTACTTACCGAATACTTCATGTCGAAATTGTATGAAAAACTAATAAAAATGTATTTAAAATCTTTACCGCCTAACACGAAAGATGATCGACCATTAGTGGGTGTAAGGACGAAATTGTCTGAAACTACTGTAGACTTTTTTTAAATGTTTTAGCTCAAATTTTCTCCGATGTTGGCACTTTTTGGAGCAATGTTTTGAAAAGAGATGTAACCTGAAAAGAGTTATGTGATCTACCCATCTAATCTTCAGCAAATACTAGCAGCTGCCATTTCGGGGAGCTGTAGATAATCGTCATTAGCGGATGCCTGTTCCTATTCCTTCTACACGAAGGGTAGTCAGTCTCTTTTACCTACTACCCTGTTTTGTATCTCTGTTAATAGGAAAATTGGCCACCTATTCACAGTAATGGCGATTTATAAAGCAGGAGAGTAATTTCACTTTATAAAATTTATAAAGCACAGTTACAGCAAGTTAAAGAATGTAACGATAGTTACTTACCGAATACTTCATGTCGAAATTGTATGAAAAACTAATAAAAATGTCTTTAAAATCTTTACCGCCTAACACGAAAGATGACCGACCATTAGTGGGTGTAAGGACGAAATTGTCTGCAACTACTGTAGACTTTTTTTTAATGTTTTAGCTCAAATTTTCTCCGATGTTGGCACTTTTTGGAGCAATGTTTTGAAAAGAGATGTAACCTGACAAGGGAAAGTTGAACGTTTGTCAGTGTATTTCAATGTTTGAACGAGGAACATATTGTGAATGCTGTCTAACGACTTATTTTGTTTATTTCTGCAGTTTATCCCCACACTTTAAGGAAAAAAAGAAACCCACAAGCAAGGCACACCAATTGGAAGTATTGCAAGCTGAAACATTTCAAGATGACGTCCCTCAAGCCAGTGGGCACCAGGACAATGTTTCTCAGTATTCTACATCCGAAATAGTTCATGAACATTCGTTGGCGGTGGCGATCCCCAAACGTGACAATTGCTAGAGCTCAATGCACAATATGTTCAGAGGCCACATGTGGTCGACTTCAGTCCTTGAGAGAAACGTAAGAACGGAGTCTTCCCGAATGTCTGTGTCACGTGGCAAAAGTCGGTGAGTAATGTGAAGTTCATTTCACAGCTGTTCACAGCACAGTGGACCATGGAATGTTCAGCTCTCGTGGCACAGCTCGTGCATTGCTTGAAGGTCGCACATTGAGTCCAGCGTTGTCAGCCATGACAACAGCAATCTGTTCAAAAATTTGTGGCACAATTGGCCGTCGATGTCTACCAGGAGCAAAAAGCGAAGCCAGTGAACTCAAAATTAAGAATCATTTTCTTCAACCCCGGTGAGAAAGAAAATCTCTACGTATTCCTATAGTGCGTCGATTCTCAGATGGTTCAAATGGCTCTGAGCACTATGGGACTTAACTTTGAGGTCATCAGTCCCCTAGAACATAGAACAAGTTAAACCTAACTAACCTAAGGACATCACACACATCCATGCCCGAGGCAGGATTCGAACCTGCGACCGTAGCGGTCGCGCGGTTCCAGACTGCAGCGCCTAGAACCGCTCGGACACTCCGGCCGGCTGCGTAGATTCTCACTAACAGCAGCAGAACTACTGCTGTTGCTTATGGGTAAAGCCCTGCTCACCTTGTCCAGACCCATGTTGGCTGTCTGCAGCTGTCACGCACACTGTTGATTGTGGTTCAACCCTATTCACAGTACCACTGCCGGCTCCTAATGGCAAGTCATGACAGTAACACTGCTAACAACATAAATAATGGAGATCACAGTCTAAAACTCCTTCCCAAAAAGTTGGGTACCTATATGTAAACAGTTTTTCGTTTACACCGGCTCAAGTAAAGGCAGTTTTCTTGTAACCACTTTCCACATTAACGAACTGGGAGCAGCAATATGCCACTGTTTACAGGTGATGCTGTTGTATGCAAAAAAGCATTGTCACTGAGTGGCTATGACAGGACCCGGGATGACTAACAGTGGCACAAGGTACCTTTCACCACGTGCTGTATGGTGGCTTGTAGAGTATGCACGTGGACGTAGGAGGTTCCGTGTTTGAGTTATCGTCCAATACACATTTTCATGTGCCGAGAAGTTTCAATATTACGAGGGCAGTTCAATAAGTAATGCAACACATTTTTTTTCTCGGCCAATTTTGGTTGAAAAAACCGAAAATTTCTTGTGGAATATTTTCAAACATTCCCGCTTCGTCTCGTATAGTTTCATTGACTTCCGACAGGTGGCAGCGCTGTACGGAGCTGTTAAAATGGCGTCTGTAACGGATGTGCGTTGCAAACAACGGGCAGTGATCGAGTTTCTTTTGGCGGAAAACCAGGGCATCTCAGATATTCATAGGCGCTTGCAGAATGTCTACGGTGATCTGGCAGTGGACAAAAGCACGGTGAGTCGTTGGGCAAAGCGTGTGTCATCATCGCCGCAAGGTCAAGCAAGACTGTCTGATCTCCCGCGTGCGGGCCGGCCGTGCACAGCTTGACTCCTGCAATGGCGGAGCGTGCGAACACACTCGTTCGAGATGATCGACGGATCACCATCAAACAACTCAGTGCTCAACTTGACATCTCTGTTGGTAGTGCTGTCACAGTTGTTCACCAGTTGGGATATTCAAAGGTTTGTTCCCGCTGGGTCCCTCATTGTCTAACCGAACACCATAAAGAGCAAAGGAGAACCATCTGTGCGGAATTGCTTGCTCGTCATGTGGCTGAGGGTGACAATTTCTTGTCAAAGATTGTTACAGGCGATGAAACATGGGTTCATCACTTCGAACCTGAAACAAAACGGCAATCCATGGAGTGGCGCCACACCCACTCCCCTACCAACAAAAAGTTTAAAGCCATACCCTCAGCCGGTAAAGTCACGGTTACAGTCTTCTGGGACGCTGAAGGGGTTATTCTGTTCGATGTCCTTCCCCATGGTCAAACGATCAACTCTGAAGTGTATTGTGCTACTCTTCAGAAATTGAAGAAACGACTTCAGCGTGTTCGTAGGCACAAAAATCTGAACGAACTTCTCCTTCTTCATGACAACGCAAGACCTCACACAAGTCTTCGCACCCGAGAGGAGCTCACAAAACTTCAGTGGACTGTTCTTCCTCATGCACCCTACAGCCCCGATCTCGCACCGTCGGATTTCCATATGTTTGGCCCAATGAAGGACGCAATCCGTGGGAGGTACTACGCGGATGATGAAGTTATTGATGCAGTACGACGTTGGCTCCGACATCGACCAGTGGAATGGTACCGTGCAGGCATACAGGCCCTCATTTCAAGGCGGCGTAAGGCCGTAGCATTGAATGGAGATTACGCTGAAAAATAGTGTTGTGTAGCTAAAAGATTGGGGAATAACCTGGTGTATTTCAATGCTGAATAAAACAACCCCTGTTTCAGAAAAAAAAAAGTGTTGCATTACTTATTGAACTGCCCTCGTAGTAATATATCTCTATAAGGAATCGCCGAATGTAAGGCAGCTGACGACCACCTGTCGTAAGTACTTAATGAGGCGCGGGGTATTACACTGAAGCGCCAAAGAAATTGCTATAGGCATGCTTATTCTAATAGATAGATATGTAAACAAGCAGAATGCAACGCTGCGATCGGCAACGCCTATATAAGACAACAGGTGTCTATCGCAGTTGTTACGTGGGTTAGTGCTGCTACAATGGCAGGCTATCAAGATTTAAGTGAGTCTGAACGTGCTGTTACACCTGGCGCACGAGCCATGGGACACAGCACCTCCGAGGAAGCGATGAAGTGGGGATTTTCCCGCACGACCACTTCACGAGTGTACCGTGAATATCAGGAATGTGGTAAAACATGAAGTCTCCGACATCGCTGCGGCAGGAAAAGGCTGCTGCGAGAACGGGACCAACGACGTCTGAAGAGAATCGTTCAACGTGACAGAAGAGCAATCCTTCCGCAAATTGCTGCAGATTTTAATGCTGGGTCATCAAGTGTCTGCGTGCAAACCATTCAACGAAACATCATCGATATGGGCTTTCGGAGCCGAAGACCCATTCGTGTACCCTTGATGACTGCACAACACAAAGCATTAAGACCCGCCTGGGCCCGTCACCACCGACATTGGACTGTTGATGACTGGAAACATGTTGTCTGGTCGGACGAGTCTCAAACTGCATCGAGCGGATGGACGTGTATGAGTATGGAGACTACCTCATGAATCCATGGACCCTGCATATCAGCAGGGGACTGTTCAAGCTGGTGGGGGCTCTGTAATGGTGTGGGGCGAGTCGAGTGATATGGGACCTCTGATACGTCCACATACGACTCTCACAGGTGACACGTACGTAAGCATCCTGCATGACACCTTCATCCATTCATGTCCACAGTGCGTTCCGATGGACCTAGGCAATTTCCTCAGGAAAACGCAACACCTCACACATCCAGAATAGCTACAGAGTGGCTCCAGAAACACTCTCCTGACTTTAAACACTTCCTCTGGCCACTACACTCCTCAGACATGAGCATATCTGCGATGCCTTGGAACGTACTGTTCAGAAGAGACCTCCAGCCACTTATTTATGGACAGCCCTGTACTATTCATGGTGTCAATTCCGTCCAGCACCACAAAGCTTTAAGGCTCGCCTTGGCCCGTTCAAATGTTGAAATGTGTGTGAGTTCCTAAGGGACCAAACTTCTGAGGTCATCGGTCCCTAGACTTACACACTACTTAAACTCAGAGCACTATGGGACTTAACATCTGAGGTCATCAGTCCCCTAGAACGTAGAACTACTTAAACCTAAGTAACCTAAGGACATCACACACATACATGCCCGAGGCAGGAGTCGAACCTGTGACCGTAGCAGTCGCACGGTTCCGGACTGCGCGCCTACAACCGCGAGACCACCGCGGCCGGCGAAAATGTAATCACATGTCAGTTCTAGTATAATATATTTGTCCAATGAACGTAGAACTACTTAAACCTAAGTAACCTAAGGACATCACACACATCCATGCCCGAGGCAGGAGTCGAACCTGTGACCGTAGCAGTCGCACGGTTCCGGACTGCGCGCCTACAACCGCGAGACCACCGCGGCCGGCGAAAATGTAATCAAATGTCAGTTCTAGTATAATATATTTGTCCAATGAATACCCGTCTATCATCTGCATTTCTTCTTGGTGTAGCAATTTTAATGGCCAGTTGTGTATTTATGGACAGCCCTGCAGGATTCATGGTGTCAATTCCTTCAGCACTTCTTGAGACTTTAGTCCATGTCACGTCGTACTGCGGCAGTCGTGCATGCTCGCGTGGACCCTAGACGATATTAGGTAGGTATACTAGTTTCTTTGGCTCTTCAGTGTAAACACTGGCCGCTAGTTATCCCAGCAGGCTTTGCACCTCTCGACGTGTGACGCCGCCCCCTGGCAGTTCGGGAACGCCATCGGTAAAACCCCGCCGCCCACACCTAGGCCGGCGCTAATGACGAGAGCGACGTGCGACCGGTGCCGGCCGCGAGTGCTGAATAAAACACGCAGCGGCGGCGGCTCGCACGCAACGCGCACGCACTGGCACGCACGCCCGCGCCACCCGGCCGCCCGTGCGGTGTGGCTCGTTAGCGGCTGGCCCCGCACTCGCATCGCATCGCCCGCAAAACACACCGGCTGCAGCGCCATAGCTGCCGGCCAGTGATAAATTGATTTTCAAAACTCGCCCGCTCCTCTCTGCTCTGGTCTGCCGTGCGTGTGCGTGTGCGCGCGCGCGCGCGCGCGCGCGCGCGCGCGTGTGTGTGTGTGTGTGTGCGTCCGCTGCCAGAAAACCAGGAGCGCGCCATCATTACGAGGCCGCCACTGCGGTCGCGGGCCGCCGCTGTTGCTGGCCGCGGTTCGAATCCCTGTAGTGGCAACCGGGCCACTGTGCAGCGGTGTCGGTTCTGGACCTGCTATCGTTTGTGATAAAACGAGTTACTGAAGATGAAACATGTGGCAGAAACAAACATCTCACCACAGTTTTCACTGAAGGATAGAGACATGCCTATACACTACTGGCCATTAAAGGTTAGGTTAGGTTAGTGTCGTTTAACGTCCCGTCGACAACGAGGTCATTAGAGACGGAGCTCAAGCTCGGTTTAGGGAAGGATGGGGGAGGAAATCGGCCGTGCCCTTTCAAAGGAACCATCCCAGCATTCGCCTGAAACGATTTAGGGAAATCACGGAAAACCTAAATCAGGATGGCTGGAGACGGGATTGAACCGCCGTCCTCCCGAATGCGGTCATTAAAGTTGATACACCAAGAAGAAATGCAGATGATAAACGGGTATTCATTGGACACGTATATTATACTGGAACTGACATGTGATTACATTTTCACGCAATTTGGATGCATAGTTCCTGAGAAATCAGTACCCAGAACAACCACCACTGGCCGTAATAACGGCCTTGATACGCCTGGGCATTGAGTGAAACAGAGTTTGGATGACGTGTACAGGTACAGCTGCCCATGCAGCTTCAACACGATACCACAGTTCATCAAGAGTAGTGACTGGCGTATTGTGACGAGACAGTTGCTCGGCCACCATTGACCACACGTTTTCAATTGGTGAGAGATCTGGAGAATGTGCTGGACAGGGCAAAAGTCGAACATTCTCTGTATCCAGAAAGGACCGTACAGGACCTGCAATATGCGGTCGTGCATTGTCCTGCTGAAATGTAGGGTTTCGCATGGATCGAATGAAGGGTAGAGCCACGGGTCGTAACACATCTGAAATGTAACGTCCACTGTTCAGTGCCGTCAATGCGAACAAGAGGTGACCAAGAGGAGTAACCAATGGCATCCCATACCATCACGGCCGGTGAGACGCCTGATACGCCAGTATGGCGACGACGAATACACGCTTCCAATGTGCGTTCACCGCGCTGTCGCCAAACACGGATGTGACCATCACGATGCTCTAAACAAAACCTGGATTCATCCGAATAAATTACGTTCTGCCATTCGTGAACCCAGGTTCGTCTTTGAGTACACCATCGCAGGCGCTCCTGTCTGTGATGCAGCGTCAAGGATAACCGCAGCCATGGTCTCCGAGCTGATAGTCCATGCTGCTTCAAACGTCGTCGAACTGTTCGTGCAGATGGTTGTTGCCTTGTAAACGTCCCCATCTGTTGACTCAGGGATCGAGATGTGGCTGCACGATCCGTTACATCCAAGCGGATAAGGTGCCTGTCATCTCGACTGCTAGTGATACGAGGCCGTTGGGATGCAGCACGGCGTTCCGTATTACCCTCCTGAACCCACCGATTCCATATTGTGCTAACAGTCATTGGATCTCGACCGACGCGAGCAGCAATGTCGCGATACGATAAAGCGCAATCGCGATATGCTACAATCCGACGTTTATCAAAGTCGGAAACGTGATTGTACGCATTTCTCCTCCTTACACGAGGCATCACAACAACGTTTCACCAGGCAACGCCTGTCAACTGCTGTTTGTGTATGAGAAATCGGTTGGAAACTTTCCTCATCTCAGCACGTTGTAGGTGTCGCCACCGGCGCCAACCTTGTGTGAATGCTCTGAAAAGCTAATCATTTGCATATCACAGCATCTTCCTCCTGTCGGTTAAATTTCGCGTCTTCGTGGTGTAGCAATTTTAATGGCCATTAGTGTATAAGGATAGCGTTGGTATCAGTATACAACATATAAAAGGGCAATGAACAGGCGGAGCTGTCATTTGCACTCAGGTAACTAACGTGAGAAGGGTTTCAACGTCATTATCGCCGCGGAATGGTAGTTGGAGCTAGACACATGGTACATTCCATTTCGGAAATAATTAGGAAATTTAATATTTCGAGATCTATGGTGTCAAGAGTGTGCTGAGGTCACCTAATTTCAGGCATTACCTCTCACCACGGACAGCGGTGGACTGCCTTCACTTAACGACCGAGCGCAGTGGCGTTCGTGTAGAGTTGTCGGTGCTAACACACAAGCAACACCACGTAAAATAGCCTCAGAACACAGTGTGGAATGCACGGTGAAAGTATCCGTAAGGAATGTGTGGCAAAATTAGTCGTTAATGGGTCATACTGTCGCGAATCCCTATGGTAACAGTGCTGCGGTGCTCTCCCGGGCTACTGACCATGTCGGTCGGACCCTACACGACTGAAAAACCGTAGCCTGGTCAGATGAATCCCGATTTCAGTTGGTAAGTGCTGATGCTAGGGTGCGAGTGTGGAGTAGGCCCGACAAAGCCATCGACCCAAGCTGTCAACAAGGCAAAGTACAAGGTGATGGTGACTCCAAAATGATGTGAGCTGTGTTTACATGGAATAGACGGAGTCCTTTGGTCCAACTGAACCGATAAGTGACTGGAAGACTGGATACGGTTGTGTTCGGCTACTTGGAGACCATTTGCAGCCATTCGCGTACGGAATTCTTACGGAAAGAATGAGCTGTGTGACCGGGACACAATTGTTCGCGGTTGGGTGTATGAAGAACATTCTGAACAATTTGAGCGAATATTTTGGTCAAGCTAATCGCCCGACATGAATCCGGTCGAACATTTTTGGGACTTCATCGATAGATCTGTTCGTGCACAAAATCCTGCACCGGTGACACTTTCGCCATTATGGACGTCTGTAAACACAGTATGGCTCAATATTTGCGCAGGGCCCTTCCAACGACTTCTTAAGTCCATGCGACTTCGATAGACTGCGCTATGCCGAACAAAAGGAGGCCCGGCACGATATTACGAGGTATCCGGCGACTTTT
Source organism: Schistocerca nitens (assembly GCF_023898315.1). Taxonomy (NCBI): domain Eukaryota; kingdom Metazoa; phylum Arthropoda; class Insecta; order Orthoptera; family Acrididae; genus Schistocerca; species Schistocerca nitens. The sequence continues at coordinate 145,600,813 of NC_064625.1, forward strand.
GTCGGCTCAGCGATATTCGTGATACATTATGTGATCAATAGTATCCAGAGGCTTGTCTCACTAGGGGTAAGATAGATACTGCCTACAGGAAAATTAAAGAGACCTTTGGAGAGAAGAGAACCACTTGTGTGAACATCAAGAGCTCAGATGGAAACCCAGTTCTAAGCAAAGAAGGGAAAGCAGAAAGGTGGAAGGAGTATATAGAGGGTCTATACAAGGGCGATGTACTTGAGGACAATATTATGGAAATGGAAGAGGATGTAGATGAAGATGAAATGGGAGATATGATACTGCGTGAAGAGTTTGACAGAGCACTGAAAGACCTGAGTCGAAACAAGGCCCCCGGAGTAGACAACATTCCATTGGAACTACTGACGGCCTTGGGAGAGCCAGTCCTCACAAAACTCTACCATCTGGTGAGCAAGATGTATGAAACAGGTGAAATACCATCAGACATCAAGAAGAATATAATAATTCCAATCCCAAAGAAAGCAGGTGTTGACAGATGTGAAAATTACCGGACAATCAGTTTAATAAGCCACAGCTGCAAAATACTAACACGAATTCTTTACAGACGAATGGAAAAACTAGTAGAAGCCGGCCTCGGGGAAGATCAGTTTGGATTCCGTAGAAATACTGGAACACGGGAGGCAATACTGACCTTACGACTTACCATAGAAGAAAGATTAAGGAAAGGCAAACCTACGTTTCTAGCATTAGTAGACTTAGAGAAAGCTTTTGACAACGTTAACTGGAATACTCTCTTTCAAATTCTAAAAGTGGCAGGGGTAAAATACAGGGAGCGAAAGGCTATTTACAATTTGTACAGAAACCAGATGGCAGTTATAAGAGTAGAGGGGCATGAAAGGGAAGCAGCGGTTGGGAAGGGAGTAAGACAGGGTTGTAGCCTCTCCCCGATGTTGTTCAATCTGTATATTGAGCAAGCAGTAAAGGAAACAAAAGAAAAATTCGGAGTAGGTATTAAAATCCATGGAGAAGAAATAAAAACTTTGAGGTTCGCCGATGACATTGTAATTCTGTCAGAGACAGCAACGGACTTGGAAGAACAGTTGAACGGAATGGACAGTGTCTTGAAAGGAGGATATAAGATGAACATCAACAAAAGCAAAACGAGGATAATGGAATGTAGTCAAATTAAATCGGGTGATGCTGAGGGAGTTACATTAGGAAATGAGACACTTAAAGTAGTAAAGGAGTTTTGCTATTTGGGGAGTAAAATAACTGATGATGGTCGAAGTAGAGAGGATATAAAATGTAGACTGGCAATTGCAACGAAATCGTTTCTGAAGAAGAGAAATTTGTTAACATCGATTATAGATTTAAGTGTCAGGAAGTCATTTCTGAAAGTATTTGTATGGAGTGTAGCCATGTATGGAACTGAAACATGGACGGTAAATAATTTAGACAAGAAGAGAATAGAAGCTTTCGAAATGTGGTGCTACAGAAGAATGCTGAAGATTAGATGGGTAGATCACATAACTAATGAGGAGGTACTGAATAGGATTGGGGAGAAGAGGAGTTTGTGGCACAACTTGACCAGAAGAAGGGATCGTTTGGTAGGACATGTTCTGAGGCATCAAGGGATCACCAATTTAGTATTGGAGGGCATCGTGGAGGGTAAGAATCGTAGGGGGAGAGCAAGAGATGAATACACTACGCAGATTCAGAAGGATGTAGGTTGCAGTAGGTACTGGGAGATGAAGAAGCTTGCACAGGATAGAGTAGCATGGAGAGCTGCATCAAACCAGTCTCAGGACTGAAGACCACAACAATAACAACAGTATGCAGACATCCCAAAACCATACGTTTTTCATATTATGTGCATTGTGCTGCCACCTACTGACAAGTAATCCATATCAGCGACCTCAGTAGTAATTACACATACCAGGTGATTGGATGTCACTTGTGTCATACGTCTGTACGCGAGATTTCCACACTCCTAAACATGACTAGGTCCACGGTTTCCGATTTGATACTGAACTGGAAACGAGAAGGGACACGTACAGCACAAAAGTGTACAGGCCGACCTCGTCTGTTGACTGACAGAGACAGCCTAAGGTTGAAGAGGATCGTAATGTGTAATAGGCAGACATCTGTACAGACCAACACCCAGGAACTCAAAAATGCATCAGGATCCAGTGCAAGTACTGTGACAGGCGGGAGATGAAAACACTTGGATTTCATGGTCGAGCGGCTGCTCATAAGCCAGACATCACGCCGATAAATGCCAAACGACGCCTCGTTTGGCGTAGGGAGCGTAAGCATTGTGCAATTGAACAGTGGAAAAACGTTGTGTAGAGTGACGAATCACGGTACACAATGTGGCGATCCGATGGCTGGGTGTGGGTGTGGCGAATGCCCTGTGAACGTCATTTGCCAGCGTCTGTAGTGCAAACAGTAAAATTCGGAGGCGGTGGTGTTATGATGTGGTCGTGTTTTTGATGGAGGGGCCTTCCACCCCTTGTTGAGTGGCACTATCACAGTACAGGCCTACACTGATGTTTTAAGCACCTTCTTGCTCCCCACTGTTGAAGAGCAATTCTGGGATGGCGATTACATCTTTCAACACAATCGAGCACCTGTTCACAATGGAGGGCCTGTGGCGGAATGGTTACACGACAATGGCATCCCTCTCATGGACTGGCCTGCACAGAGTCCTGACCTGAATCATATAGAACATCTCTGGGATGATTTGGAACACCGTGCCAGGCCTCACCGACCGATATCGATACCTCTCCTCAGTGCAGCACTCCGTCAAGAATGGGCTGCCATTCTCCAAGAAACCCTCCAGCGCCTGACTGTACGTATGTCTCCTGGAGTGGAAGCTGTCATCAACGCTAACGGTGGGCCAACACTATATTTAATTCCAGTATTACCGATGGAGGACGCCAAGAACTTCTAAGTCATTTTCAGCCAGGTGTCCGGACACTTTTGATCACATAGTGTATAAGGTGGGGACGCTTTGAGTGACAACGAGCTTGACGCGGCCTCTTTGCTTTTCCAGACCAGATCTTACCATAATGAAGTTAATTTTATAATAGCAACGAGACGAGAATTCACGAATCGACGGGATCGTAGCTTACGCCAATGACCTGACTGTAGTGGTTGTCACAGACAACAGATCATTACCAGAGCGCAAAACTGGTGTTATCCTGAACACGATACAATACTGCTGCAACACAAATACACTAACAATGGAAGAACACAAGACAACATAGTTATTACTGAAAGACACATTACAGCCACACTCATCGATTAAAATACAGAACATAAACAGTAAAAAAAAAAAAAAAAAGCCATAGGAGGTGGTCGTAGTTTCTAGATCATGCCAAAAGCCTCCCACGCAAGCAAGGTACTTGCTTGGAAGGCAGCAGACGGTCTCTGGGCTTATCACTGGTGGCACTCAATGAGATTCCAGGCCGAAGACACGTCTAGAGACGCAGCAGACATCGTTGGGATACAACCCTTTGACGGTCATCCGTCGTCCTCTTACAGCACTGGAGTACATCGACGATATTCCACGCCCCGTCGTTGGCCTTCAGGTAAGCTATCCTGGGCTTACATTTCAGCAAGATAATGCCAGCCAGCACACAGAGAGAGTTTTTACTGGTTGTCTTCGTGCTTGCCAGACCCCACCGCGGCCATCAGGGTCGTCGGATCTTCCCTCAATTAACAACATTTGAAGCATTATAGGCATAGCCCTCCAACCATCCCTGGATTTTCACCATCTAATGCACCAATTGGACAGGATTTAGGGCGACATGCCTCAGAAGGAGATCCAAGAACTGAATGCCAAGCCAAATAACTGCTTGCGTAAGGGCCAAAGATGGATCAATGTGTTATTGACTTGCTCAATTTATTAAGCTCTTTTTCACTGATAAATCATCCAATTATTTTGCAATTGTAATCATTTGTTAGTCTGTACATGTACATCACATCTACAAATTTCCTTCCCATTCCGATAATACTTTTGTGGTGCGTCGTTTTTTTTTTCTGGGAGTGCAATTAATTATACCAAGTGCAAAAAAGCCCGCCCGGTTAGCCTATCGGTCTCTCACAGCTTTCCGGAGCAGGAAGGAGCGCCTAGGCCCCGGCACGAATCCGCCCGGTGGACTTGTATCGAGGTCCGGTGAGCCGGCCAGTCTGTGGATGGTTTTTAGGCGGTTTTCCATCCGCCTCGGCGAATGCGGGCTGGTTCCTCTTATTCCGCCTCGCTACACTATGTCGGCGATTGCTGCGCAAACAAGTTCTCCACGTACGTGTACACCACCATTACTGTACCACGCAAACATAGGAGTTACACTCGTCTGGTGTGAGACGTTCCCTGGGGGGGGGGGGGGGGGGGGGGGAAGGGGGTGTCCACCGGGGGCCGAACCGCACAATAACCCTGGGTTCGGTGTGGGGCGGCGGAGGGGTGAAGTGGACCGCGGTAGTCGTCGTGGGGTTGTGGACCACTGCGGCTGCGGTGGGGACGGAGCCTCTCCGTCGTTTCTGGGTCCCCGGTTAACATACAACGATACAAGTGCAAAAAAACTCACCGGAAGATGGTTGAATGATTGTTAGGCAACATACCTCGGCAATAAATTGAAGTCATCTGGCTGCAGTCCCGAAATTTGAGGGAACTGTACCAGTGTTTGTATGTGATATGATTTCATTATTCCGGCAGACTTCATGAAATCTAACTACTGTACCTTGTTGATACGTTGTGAATACATTCGGAGGACATAAACGTTGTAACTCCACTTGCTCTTTAATTTGATCGCATTTCTGGTTAAATATCGTAAATGTAGAGCTACCGACGCCATAACCCAGTTACTAGGGCCAATTTTGATATCATTTAAATAATAAATAGAAACTCTTCCAATCCACATGTGGCATACAGCAAACCAGTGCTTAACAAAAATGGTTCAAATGGCTGAGCACTAGGGGACTTAACATCTGAGATCATCAGTCCCCTAGAACTTAGAACTACTTAAACCTAACTAACCTAAGGACATCACACACATCCATGCCGGAGGCAGGATTCGAACCTGCGACCGTAGCGGTCGCGCGGTTCCAGACTGTAGCGCTTAGAACCGCTCGGCCACCCCAATGCTTAACAGTATTGGTTAAAAACGGTTGCAATTTTGGTTTTTTATTTTTCAACGACGCGTTTCGCCTTATTTAGGCATCTTCAGGTCATCTTTTCTAGATGGACGCGAGAGCCACCAAGATCTGAATAACGCATTCCCGTTCACAGGAGTGAGTAACAGAGTAAGATGGGGGCTCAGGTCGTAAGCATAATGCACCACAGGTTCTTACGACCTGAGCCCCCATCTTACTCTGTTACTCGCTCCTGTGAACGGGAACGCGTTATGCAGATCTAGGTGCCTCTCGCGTCCATCTAGAAATGTACTTGCAGTACTGTCAAGAAAGCCATAATGCGGATTAGATCAGCATCTACTGGACATGATGGTATCACTATCCAGATGGTAAAACTTATTATTGACCAACTACTGCCCTCTATAACAGACATTTTCAACGATTCATTAATCACAAGTGTTTTCCCTGAGGCCTGGAAGCTGGGACAAATTAAGCCACTGCCTAAAAAGGACATCGCCACAGCACCCTGTGACTAACGCCCCATCTGCCTTCTTCCGCCCGGGTTCCCGGGTTCGATTCCCGGCGGGGTCAGGGATTTTCTCTGCCTCGTGATGGCTGGGTGTTGTGTGCTGTCCTTAGGTTAGTTAGGTTTAAGTAGTTCTAAGTTCTAGGGGACTGATGACCATAGATGTTAAGTCCCATAGTGCTCAGAGCCATTTGAACCATTTTGCCTTCTTCCTGCACTATCAAAGGCCTTAAAATATATAGTTCATGACCAGCTCACCAACTAACTACTAACAACCAGCGCACCCTCCGCTGCAGAGTGAAAATCTCATTCTACTAACAACCTACTAGACGAATACCAATCAGGTTTCCGTAAACGTCGAAGCACAACATCCGCACTTATAAAGGTGACCGATGACCTGAAACTTTCCATGGACAGACAAGAATCGACTATCATTTGCTTCTTAGATTTCAGCAAACTTAGCGGTCTAAATTTCTCACTAAGTGCAGTGCAATGGTTTCGCTCATGCGTGACGTCTCGTCAGCAACGCGTCCTGTCTGGGAATATAAAATCACAATGGCGGCAGGTAGTGTCAGGCGTTCCCCAAGGCTCAGTATTAGGTCCTATACTCTTCTCTCTGTATGTCAATGATGTGTCATCGGTTCTGACCTATTGCAAATATCATGTTTATGCTGATGACTTTCAGTTATATCTACGTGCGAAACCAAGCAATCTCAAGAAAGCTATTGAAAATTTCAATACTGACCTCGATGCACTGTCAAAATGGGCACAAGACATAGGACTAAAACTAAACCCATCTAAAACCCAAGCGGTACTTGTAGCTCACTCTAAGCTCATTAGCCCAAAACATCGGGAAACCGTACCATCTCTTATCCTAAATGGAACAAATATTAACTTCTCTCCCTCAGCAAAGAGTTTGGGAGTAATAATAGATGAAAATCTAAATTGGACAGAGCACGTAACTGCAGTGTGCAAAAAAGTATCAGCATCTCTTCATGTCCTACAAAAATATAAAAAACTCGATCTGAAAAAGAAATTAGTACAAACGCTTATACTCCCAATCATTCACTACAGCGACATTATCCTAGAAGGCCTCTCTCAGGAAAATTCGCGACGTATAGAACTGGTCATGAATGCCTGCGTCCGATATATCTGTGACGTTCGACTTTTTGATCACGTTTCACCAGCATATGCAAAATTGTTCTGGCTGCGTGCAGACAAACGCAGAATTTCCATACACTGTCTCATCTACTGCCTTATAAATGTACACTGTCCCTCATATCTCTCCTCGTCCCTGAAGCTTATGTCGGAACAACATGACAGATACACACGTTCCCATTATAATAAAACCCTCTCCGTTCCACTGCATCGCTCAGTCACCTTCTCCAAGTCCTTTACAGTAGCGGGAACCCGACTCTGGAATAACCTCCCTCGTTATGTTAGAGAACTTAAAAACATGTCCGGCTTCATAAAACAGTTAATGTATCTACTTAAGCAACAGTAATGCCTTCCTCTGTACATGAATGCACTTCACCTCATTACTTCCCTCTTTCCCCTTCCTTAAATCTCCCTTCCCCAAAATTCGCTATACTAGTGTAGTGTGCGTACTGTAAGATCGGTACACACACCATCAGATTATTTGACTTGTCGCTCTAACGAAGTAGGAGAGTGTCAGCAATATGTCTCGTGGTCTTATCGTGGCGTGTTTATCTTCTGCCGTTAGGTCAGACGATAGAAATGCCACTTGCACGCCTAGAGTAGCAGATTGACGGTGACCAACTTTAAACAGAACTTGATTAATTTTCACACACATTTATTAAAATAATAAATAGCGTAGACATTACGTAACTTGATTCTGGATGCTGTTTCCAATTGACAATCTGAAGTTCCTTTGGTCTGGGTACGTTAATCTTATTCTCACATATCTCTGATACTTGACAAAGTGTCTATACATTTCTCTTCATGGCTATGTACAGGAATATGGTGATCTTATTAGGCGCAGACTGGAACTTGACTATAGACTGGTACAGACTAATGCAGACAAATGCAGACAAATGCAGTCTGACTAATCGGAGGTCTGTACACTCGTTATAATACCTCACGCGTTCATGTATCACTGCGCGAGTGTGATCCGCGAGGAGAAAAGGTTCTACGTTAGCAGCAATCTTATTGGCTGCGTTACATATTAATACGCGGATCGGCGGAAGCATAATTTGGTCCGTCTGTAAGGCAGCGCCATCCCGTAGTGTGGAGACGGACGAGCCTGCGCTGTTGTGCTTAGTGGGGCGCGCTCTAGTGGGAAAGTTGTGTACGCGCTGACTACACGGAACTATGCACACAACAACTAGTAAACATCTACTTTACACACCAAGATATTAATGTACATCTGCACAAATCTTTATTACTATTGCTAATTTTTCTCATGTTTATCATTATTATTTGATTTTTTTTACTGTTATTATTGCTTTTATCATAATCTGTATGTATAGCACCTGTTGTAAAAACACTGCCAGCATTTACTTTATTAGGTCTTAGTCACTACTCTTTATTCATATTGTCACTAGAGTAATCTAATTTTCTTATTTAAACTGATGTCATGATGTAACTCTGATGTGTGAAATGCTGCATGTGTGGAACACTGGTCCGATGTAAGAGAGGGCCTGATGGCCCTAATCTGATCTGGTTAAATAAATAAATAAATAACCTGAAGATGCCTAATAAGACGAAACGCGTCGTTGAAAAATAAAAAAGCAAAATTGCAACCAAGACTGTTTTTAACCAATACTAAATAATAAAGTTTCATTCAAATAATTAGCATTTGCAGAATGAGGTTTTCACTCTGCAGCGGAGTGTGCGCTGATATGAAACTTCCTGGCAGATTAAAACTGTGTGTCCGACCGAGACTCGAACTCGGGACCTTTGCCTTTCATTCTGGAAACATCCCCCAGGCTGTGGCTAAGCCATGTCTCCGCAGTATCCTTTCTTTCAGGAGTGCTAGTTCTGCAAGGTTCGCAGGAGAGCTTCTGTAAAGTTTGGAAGGTAGGAGACGAGATACTGGCAGAAGTAAAGCTGTGAGTACCGGGCGTGAGTCGTGCTTGGGTAGCTCAGATGGTAGAGCACTTGCCCGCGAAAGGCAAAGGTCCCGAGTTCGAGTCTCGGTCGGGCACACAGTTGTAATCTGCCAGGAAGTTTCATATCAGCGCACACTCCGCTGCAGAGTGAAAATCTCATTATGGAAACATCCCCCAGGCTGTGGCTAAGCCATGTCTCCGCTATATCCTTTCTTTCAGGAGTGCTAGTTCTGCAAGGTTGGCGGGAGAGCTTCTGTAAAGTTTGGAAGGTAGGAGACGAGATACTGGCAGAAGTAAAGCTGTGAGTACCGGGCGTGAGTCGTGCTTGGGTAGCTCAGATGGTTGAGCACTTGCCCGCGAAAGGCAAAGGTCCCGAGTTCGAGTCTCGGTCGGGCACACAGTTGTAATCTGCCAGGAAGTTTCATATCAGCGCACACTCCGCTGCAGAGTGAAAATCTCATTATGGAAACATCCCCCAGGCTGTGGCTAAGCCATGTCTCCGCTATATCCTTTCTTTCAGGAGTGCTAGTTCTGCAAGGTTGGCGGGAGAGCTTCTGTAAAGTTTGGAAGGTAGGAGACGAGATACTGGCAGAAGTAAAGCTGTGAGTACCGGGCGAGAGTCGCGCTTGGGTAGCTCAGATGGTAGAGCACTTGCCCGCGAAAGGCAAAGGTCCCGAGTTCGAGTCTCGGTCGGGCACACAGTTTTAATCTGCCAGGAAGTTTCAATTAGCATTTGGGTTGCGTAACAGTTCTAATGGGTTCATGGGAGCCGTCTGTCTTCCGTACGTCCAGGTGGGGTGGGCGGTTTTTATCGAACTGTGGTTCGTAGCTCTGTCGGTATCTTGCAGCACGACGGGGCAGTGTATCGAGCTCCGGCCTCGTGTGCAATGCCGTCCTGTCGCACAGTCGGCGACCGCAGTGGTCGGCCCTCTCGCCTGGTGCCCGTTCTGTTTTGTTTTCGGCGCTATTAACCCCGCGCTCTGCGGCTCGCCACACACACACACACACACACACACACACACACACACACACACACACACAAGCCGGTGTTTGGCGGTCGCTGTGGAGAGCTGCACGGGACGGCCTGCAGCTTTTAACGCCGGCGTCGATTGAAAAGTCGATACGGCAGATAAGCCGACTCCGCAGTCGACCGCCGGCCCATATCGACGCCTCGCTTGCGGGCGCTCGATTTGCGGTCATTAGCGGAATGAGTGAACGATGTGCGGCGCGGCGAGGGGGCTGTGTGATTCTCCAGGAAATGCCGAGCTGCGGTAGAATTTGCGAGGGGGCGAAGGAAATTAAATCGTACGCCTTTACTTGCTGCGAGATCCCACACAGTTACCGTGTCATTATGCAGACTGTTCCACAATTCCTGTTTCAGGCTTCTATGCGCTGTAAAGGGGTACTTAGTAGATAAAGCCTTGAATAGGAACCATTGTCCATAAATGCACCGTTCGAGCATAAAATAAGCTTGAATATCAGGTTTCAAATCCCCCACTTGACGATATGCATACAGCGGAGACAATGACCTCTGACATGTCTACAAGAGGCCACGGCAGTAGTAGGGCAACAACAGTAGCCGGATTGGCTACTTCATTGGCAAGCACACTTTCAGGGACAAATCTATTGTTGTCATTTGAACCCTCTGGAGGGGGGGGGGGGGTGTTAAATCACTTAAGGGGGCTAAACCATGGTTTATTTTCAAAGAATATTCTTAAGAATTTACACTCCTGGAAATGGAAAAAAGAACACATTGACACCGGTGTGTCAGACCCACGATACTTGCTCCGGACACTGCGAGAGGGCTGTACAAGCAATGATCACACGCACGGCACAGCGGACACACCAGGAACCGCGGTGTTGGCCGTCGAATGGCGCTAGCTGCGCAGCATTTGTGCACCGCCGCCGTCAGTGTCAGCCAGTTTGCCGTGGCATACGGAGCTCCATCGCAGTCTTTAACACTGGTAGCATGCCGCGACAGCGTGGACGTGAACCGTATGTGCAGTTGACTTTGAGCGAGGGCGTATAGTGGGCATGCGGGAGGCCGGGTGGACGTACCGCCGAATTGCTCAACACGTGGGGCGTGAGGTCTCCACAGTACATCGATGTTGTCGCCAGTGGTCGGCGGAAGGTGCACGTGCCCGTCGACCTGGGACCGGACCGCAGCGACGCACGGATGCACGCCAAGACCGTAGGATCCTACGCAGTGCCGTAGGGGACCGCACCGCCACTTCCCAGCAAATTAGGGACACTGTTGCTCCTGGGGTATCGGCGAGGACCATTCGCAACCGTCTCCATGAAGCTGGGCTACGGTCCCGCACACCGTTAGGCCGTCTTCCGCTCACGCCCCAACATCGTGCAGCCCGCCTCCAGTGGTGTCGCGACAGCCGTGAATGGAGGGACGAATGGAGACGTGTCGTCTTCAGCGATGAGAGTCGCTTCTGCCTTGGTGCCAATGATGGTCGTATGCGTGTTTGGCGCCGTGCAGGTGAGCGCCACAATCAGGACTGCATACGACCGAGGCACACAGGGCCAACACCCGGCATCATGGTGTGGGGAGCGATCTCCTACACTGGCCGTACACCACTGGTGATCGTCGAGGGGACACTGAATAGTGCACGGTACATCCAAACCGTCATCGAACCCATCGTTCTACCATTCCTAGACCGGCAAGGGAACTTGCTGTTCCAACAGGACAATGCACGTCCGCATGTATCCCGTGCCACCCGACGTGCTCTAGAAGGTGTAAGTCAACTACCCTGGCCAGCAAGATCTCCGGATCTGTCCCCCATTGAGCATGTTTGGGACTGGATGAAGCGTCGTCTCACGCGGTCTGCACGTCCAGCACGAACGCTGGTCCAACTGAGGCGCCAGGTGGAAATGGCATGGCAAGCCGTTCCACAGGACTACATCCAGCATCTCTACGATCGTCTTCATGGGAGAATAGCAGCCTGCATTGCTGCGAAAGGTGGATATACACTGTACTAGTGCCGACATTGTGCATGCTCTGTTGCCTGTGTCTATGTGCCTGTGGTTCCGTCAGTGTGATCATGTGATGTATCTGACCCCAGGAATGTGTCAATAAAGTTTCCCCTTCCTGGGACAATGAATTCACGGTGTTCTTATTTCAATTTCCAGGAGTGTATTTTATTTAGTAGCGATTCATCAAGAACATTAACGCATTTGATCACACTATGTAAGCGTGGAAGTAGTTACCAGGAAGTAACTGATGAAATCATAATCAAATTCCTTTGATCAAATGGGAATTTTGTTCACTTTAATAGTGCCTAAAAGCCTTTTTTAAAAGAAACAGATTTAAAATTATAATCACAAAGCACTCTCTAAATATCAAGTTACAATTTATTCAGAGGCAGAAAGAAACAGGTTTTCAGGCAGAGAACCTTGCCACTCCCTTCCGACACAGCCGTAGTTACAACTGCTCACAACCACCTCTGAAAGACTACACTGGTGCAAATCTGCAACACACCATGTAACGTCTCCGCTCTTGCGTACGTTAACTCTTTAAAGCCTGTACTATGATAAGTTGACGGGCTTCACCTTATCAGAAAGGATTTTATTAAATATGATGACCGCATGTACCTAAATGGAAGCAAAATCGGACTTATACCCAGTCAGTAACAACAATGATACGTCAAGCTAGTATAAAGTGCAACTACACGTTAATACGGACAAGAAACCTACGCAGCAGATGCTACCAATGATTAATAATACGGTCGCCAGCCTAATTAGACATTACGTGAGTTTTTTCCTTGTACAAGTGGATGTACGTACAAACATAACCACACGTAGTAATACTGAATTATATGGAAAACTTTAGAACCAGAAAAATCTACTAAACTAGTATTTTCCCTTTCTGTACTGATTTGGACAAGCTACAAATACACAACATTACACTACAATGATTACTACACACTGCATTTTGTCTATTGATCCAACTGAAATCGGGCATAGGTTGCCCTAGAAATAGCACTTTTGAAACACACATACAATGTCAATCTTAATAAGGAAAAAACACTGATAAATTTAGGTTTTATATTGGCTTTCACTTTGCAGATCATTTAAATGAATAGAAATGAAAAGAATGAAAAAGGGGGGGGGGACCCTGAAACTGTTATGGTCACTGTGTTGAAACTATTAACTATTGGAAACATGAAGCACTCAAGATTTACAAAATAGGAGTTACTATTCGTTTTGTCTTATTAATTCCTCATTTAACTACTATTATTTTTGTCTCTGATTAATTAAGCTTCATTACTAAACCACTTTCAACATTATCTTCAAAATTTGTCAGGTCTATTATTTACCAAAATATTCATTAACAACAAAGTTCTTTAAATATCTTTCTAGCATAGATAGTTCTGCACGTAATTCTTATTAACCTGAATTTTAAATCTTCATTTCGGGACACTCGGATTGCACAACATGCGGAAAGGACCCTGTCCAGGTTAGTGATTAGGATTATTAATTAATAGGGCAATTCTGGTAAAAGTCAAGTTATTATTGAACAGTTAGGAACAAATTTAACACTGGTCCATACGGATACACTTGTAAAGAATTGACCTGTGCGAGTCGATGCGGCGGTTGGCGGGCAGCGAAATGGCGAGACGTAGAGCACACATACAATCACAGCTATGGCTCTTGCTGTATCGGCACTTTGCTTCTTCTTAGCGTTGTAATCCTTTCCAATTCAGTGCCTAATGGATATAGCCATGCTGTATAGTCGTCGGAAACGGCACATCCGAGGCTCAAATGAAACCACTTTTTCCAGGATAGCCTCCTCGATCCGGAACGTGTTCCTCAGACCGGTGCCCAACTCCGACTGAGTACTGAGCGCGTTATGCCGTACCGCGCCCGTGTGCATTTTACCGCGCTCGCCTGCCATCCACCTTTTACCTCTCCCCTACAGATAGGGTATTCACCAAAGGTTTTACATTCCACATATCCTAATACATTGCCTACGTATGGACCAGGCGTACAATTACAACTTTCACATCTTACAATATTCCCAACATTATTTAAACTTCACTTCTATTATAACATTACTTGAAATGTAACATAAATATTAAAATTTACATCGAAATGTGTTTACAGTGTCTTTAACATAACGACATGACAAGAAAAGAAATGGCATCAAAACATCCAATTAATATTTATCGAAAATCAGAAGAAAAATTTTTTATATGTACAGTTGTTGTTGTTACAACCAGATTACGGTAAACTAAAAGTTTTAAGAATTTACAGAAGCACACAAACTATATACCCCCATAGGAGAGATGGAAATGGTAAAAACACTAAAAATTGAAATATTAACTTTGCCACCGAAGGTGCAACTTGATTTTAGCTTCTAAGAAAAGTCTTACACAGACACTAACTGCCTAACAAATGCGGACGAGAGACAGACTAGCAAGCTGGGAACGAGAGACTGACCCAGACCCACCCCAGACTGACAGACTGGCGAGCTCATAGCGCCCCTTAAATGCACGTGAACATCGCGCCAGAGGGAGACACCAAAGCTGCGACTGCCACAGCGGCGCCACCGCCAGAAACGGAGGGCGACTGCCTCACACTACGCGCTGCGGCGCGCTCTTCAAAACAGAAATTTTTTACCACGGCTCAGGGGGTAGGACATCAGATGGGCCAACTTGGAGCAGGGCAGGCACTACAGACCATTTTGATTTCCACTGTATATATTTTTACAAAGCATGACCAGGAGCGATTCAGGATTCACACTCATAGCAGTGGAAGTGACAACATTTGAAGTCATTGGGCTCTCCTCACTGACCCTGACCTTGACCGGGTTGCTCCCAACATGAAGCCTGGTATCTAGGATGGGATCTGCATCCTGTGTGTTGAGGGCGAATACACTGCACAACAGACAGCTCACCAGATCGACACCACACCAGTGCACATCCATCACTCGCATACAGACAGAACCTACTCTGTTCACTGGAAACAACAGAGTGGCAGTCCAGTGTAGAGTTGACTCTTTTCACGACGCCAAACTAGCCGTTCTTAGTAGTGTCCAAGTGTCAGAGCTAGCCCAGCCAGAGACACAAGTTCTCTTAATCCTGCTGCAAACAGCAGGTTCCCAGTGGTCCCTGACGACACATAAGAAGCAACGTGTGCCTGATTTCTTCCCTGGATGATGTTCGGTTGGGCACTGGTGTTCTCACAATGCATCGATCCTGATATGCTTCTGTACTATGTGGACCTCCAGAATCTGGTTTACAGGTGTGGGAACGTTCCACAGACCACTATCAAAAGGAGCGATACACCGCCGACACATTATGGCCAAGTGCAGCAATCGATCGGTACGTCCATTCCCACAGGCGACATGTCAAAACGACTGAAGTTGTTCAACAGGCGAATGTACTCCGCGATCGGGCGTGGTTATAGTCTATAATGAAAGGTGCACACGCTGTTCATCTACATCTGCATCACACTGCGCAAGCCACCCAATAGTGTGTGGCGGAGCGTGCTTTCCGTACCACTATCTCATCCCTCTAACCCTGTTCCACTCGCGAATAGTGCGTGGGAAGAATGGAAATGGAAATGAGCGTTTGTCGTCATTGGCCAGGAGGCCCCTTACGGGGAAGGTCCGGCCACCTTGGTGCAGGCCTTATTACGTTCGACGCCACACTGGGCGACCTGCACACCCGATGAGGATGAAAGGCAGCACAACACCCAGCCCCTGAGCGTAGAAAATCCCCGACCCAGCCGGGAATCCAATCCGGGCCCGTAGGACGGGAATCCGTCACGCTGACCACTCCACTATCGGGGCAGACCGTGGGAAGAATGACTATCGGTAAGCCTCCGTATTGGCTCTAATTTCTCGAATTTTCTCCTTGTGTTCATTAAGCGAGATGTATGTCAGGGGAAGTAATATGTTGTCTGACTTCTCCTGTAAATTGCTCTCCCGAAATTTCAATAGTAAATCTCTCCGTGATTCACACCACCTCTCTTGTAATTGTCTGCCAATGGAGTTTGTTTAGCATCTCCGTAACGCTGTCCGCCCCGATAGCTGAGTGGTCAGCGTGACGTATTGCCGTCCTATGGGCCCGGGTTCGATTCCCGTCTGGGTTGGGGATTTTTCTCCGCTTAGGGACCCTGTGTTGTGCTGTCTTCGTCACATTTCCTCCCCATCCTGCGTGCAGGTCGCCCAATGTGGCGTCGAATGTAATAAGACATGCACCAAGGCGGCCGGACCTGCCCCACAAGGGACCTCCCGGCCAATGACGCCAAACGCTCTTTTCCATTTCCGTAATCCTCTCTCGCCAGCTAAACGATCCCGTGACGAAACGCCCCGCTCTTCGTTGGATCTTCTCTATCTCCTCTATCAGTCCTACGTCTAAACGCCGTTACAGCCAAGAGTGCCAAAATTGGGGGTGCAGCCGCCCAGAGTGTAATCCGATCAGCGATGAGCGTACTAAATTAATCGCTAACCCTACAACCCATTAGTAAGCGCCGGCCGCGGTGGCCGTGCGGTTCTAGGCGCTTCATTCTGTAACCGCGGGACTGTTCCGGCCGCAGGTTCGAATCCTGCCTCGGGCATGGATGTGTGTGATGTCCTTAGGTTAGTTAGGTTTAAGTAGTTCTAAGTTCTGGGGAACTGATGACATAAGATGTTAAGTCTCATAGTGCTCAGAGCCATTTGAATCATTTTGAACCTTAGTAAGCAAATATTAGAACCTGGTACCAGTGAATATAATAGTCGAGGGTGCTGCATTTTTTCTCGGAAATGCATTTGTGTCAAATACCCTCCACCATACACTGTACAGTGCCTTGCGGAGTACAAATGTACATACACATGTACGTGTCTTTTATTTCGCCCCTGATAGTATCTCCTTGATCATACCCCTCACTTCTCTTTTCGCGAGCGCTTCGCGCCGGAGCGCGGTGTTAGGTTGGCCCCCCTGTCTGGCAGGTGACACGGGGGGCATCCCCGCGGCGGCCATTTGCATTTCGCGTGACGTTTCCGGTCGCCAATCACGCGCTCCGCGCCGATATTGCCCGGTAGGCGCGCCGCGGACCCCGTTATTCCCGCCCCCGACCACCCACTATTTGTTTGCCTCTGCCGCTGCTGGTGCGGTGCGGTACGTCGGCATCATAAATGCGGAACTTCAAAAGGTCGAACCGAGGATGAAAAGGGGCCCGCCCGAATTTATTGAGTCTTTTGTTCAGTCTCGGCGGGCAGAGCTGTCGGCGATGCATCATTTTCCCATTTTATTTATGTCCCCGCGCCGCTAAAAGGGCCCCTACCGTCACCGGGAATATTTTTTTTTATTATTATTTATTTCCTAGCACGTTTGTTCTGACGGCACGCGCAGCGATCGGCCTCCGAAGCGTTCGGGCGATCAAGCGTTCCGTATATCTGATCCGAACGCCTAAGGCAATCGCCTGAAAACGTAAATACAAAAACATTGCACAAAACATTCCGACGCCCTGCTATAAACCTCTCAACTCTGCGACATGATTAAATCCCAATCTGTGATGCATTGAAATGATATGCTGCTCTTTCCTCGCCTAAAACATTACTGAAAAAATTCTGAACCGGAACTTCGGGGATGTCATATTGCATTAAGTTATATGAACTTACCTGCTGGTTTGTTACGTTATAGCATTCATGTAATGAGTATCACCTGTTTCATAGCAGCGGAACACTGAGGATATGTCGAAGACACGTCGTTTTTGGTACGACTCGTTACAATGAAATGATTGAAAATTACAGACAGGTAGACAAACGCTTCCCGTATTTGATGCTCTTCTCATTTTAACTGTGCTCTATGGAAGTATGCCGTTTTAATGCTATGGCACACAGATTATTTATCAAAAGCACTTCACACTTGGTACAATTATCTGTAATTAAATCAGCAAATAATGACATCTCTGGTTACAGCTCTTAGACATTTGTGTAAACTGTATAACATCTAACCTAGACGCTGCTGCTATGTTTAAACCATAGCGTAGTTGATACTGTTGTGATCTGTAAAGTCAGAGATAGCAGGTTTGTGTCTAAGTACGTCTAACCATTTTTTCACCTTTCGTTATGCAAAAATTCCTGCAAATTTCTTATTAAATTAATAAAAGAACGGCCTGCAGCACTAAAAAAAAGGGGGTTCAAATGGCTCTAAGCACTATGGGACTTAACATCTGAGGTGATCAATCCCCTAGACAGAACTACGTAAACCTAACTAACCTAAGGACATCACACAAATCTATGCCCGAGGCAGGATTCGAACCTGCGACCGTAGCAGCGGCACGATTCCTGACTGAAGCGCCTAGAACCGCTCGGCCACAGGGGCTGGCCTCTGCACCACTCAAAGTCGCTTATTGAAAATAATGTATTTGCTAAAGTTCTTGTTGCTTAGGTTGAAAGTTAGCAGAGTTGGTGGAGATGTTTCTTGTTCTGAGATTTATTCCACCAGACTACAATGGCGACTAAACCAAATGCTGTAATATGATAGAAGATAATTCTGACTGTTGTTGCTATGTATCTGTGCCATTGGTTGATCACGCGAGAGCAGATTAGTTTAATTAGGGCGTTCAGCGGACCAATTGTCACCTAACGTTTGTGAAGTATCGCGAGCACCACGGACCACGATCTTTATATTTCACTAAGAGATGTTGCCCTCAAAAACAGTCCTGCTCTCCCGCTCTCGACGTTCCTTTTTTTTCCGTCGGTGTGATGCGGCCCGTCACGAATTTCTCTCCTGTCCTACGCTGCAAACGCTAATTTGCTAATTTTAGAGATGAAAGGGCTCCTCGCAAATAAGGAAACGTTTTTAGCATGATAACTGAAATGTAAGTGAGAGTCGCATTGTCCTCTAACAAAGCACAAGGTTCATCTGGGAGGCATTGCTTTTACAGTAGTACTTGGAACCTATCGTAAAATCGGAAACCACACGAATGACAGACTATCAGGCTTACATCTTCCCTCGACCATTCACTTTCATGTTATTCTTCACTATGAAACGGCCCTGTTTGACTCCGAGTAAGAGTAAATAATTAATTTTGTACTGCCACGCGGATCTTTCAGCAATGAAACTACAATTGTACTTGCTCTCCTACACGTTCGAACGTGAAACAATCATTTGGAAATCTGTTCTACGCACTCGACCGGTCGTTCATCTTACGTCTTGTACTTCTGAAGACATATCGGGAATTTACACGAACGTCGAGCCATGAATGAGATGACTTAACCATGGCGATGAGACACTATCTTGAGTGAGGTAAGCTGTTCTGTCGGTGCTCTAAAGTTTGTCGCAGTACAATTACTTCCTCGTGTACACGTTTACTGGTGTGTATTAAAAGCGGAATAACTTGTCGCTGCTCAGCTGCTATTCCAGACACTTTGAGCAGTGTCTGGAAAATTTTTGTGCTTTGAATGAACATTTTAGCGGAGCGGTCAGATACGGTTCTGACCCCACTGACGGACCAAAATCACACCAACCGCTAACTAAGCTGGCACCCCCTCCACAGTAGCTGTAATTCCGAGCCTACGCGCTGTCAGGTAGACGCTCAGTTTAGAAACAAAATGAAAGAATATGAAATGCAAGAGAGGAAATCGTTTTCTCAAGCACTGTCCTCAATTACCTTCTTTACATAATTATCAAATTATATTTTTCTTAACCTGAGTGACTGCCGGCTTCTGTGACTGAGTGGTTCTAGGCGCTTCAGTCCGGAACCGCGCTGCTGCTACGGTCACAGGTTCGAACCCTGCCTCAGGCATGGATGAGTGTGATGTACTTAGGTTAGTTAGCTTTAAGTACTAAGGCTAAGGGACTGACGACCTCATATGTTACGTCCTATAGTGCTTAGAGCCATTTGAACCATATTTGAACCTGAGTGACTACGAATAATTGGCACTCGATGACGATGACGCAATATCGCATATCAAGTCGTATGGGAGTTGCCACACAATGCAAACGTTGCCTGAGGCGTTCTACATGCGACATTTCCAAATAGGTACTGTGCGATGGCCAGTACGGTCCCGACTTAACGCCATTAGACCTCTTTCTCTGAGGCGCAGTGAGAAACAGAGTGTATCAAGAACCCCCAGCGACAGTATAGGATATGCAACATCGTATTACTGCGGCGTGATCGGAAATATCTGTAGAAACTGTACAATCTGTGCAACACTCTCTCTTTACCCGTCTGCAAACGTGTATTGATGCAAACGGAGGGCACTTCGAACATATGTTGACGTGACACAGTTCCATTGGTCAAGATGTGGGTGTACTTTATATGCTGGATGTAATACACAACAATACAGTTTCTGTGGGCGACAGGACACTAGTAAATGTGTTTAGCAAAGTTGGAACGTCCCCTTAGAAAAATGAATGTATGATTGTGCTGATAAACATCTTACGTTATTTGATTTTCGAACAGCTGAGCAAAACTCAACGTACTCAGACATTCATTAAACCGACACACAATATTTTTAGCACAACGCAATCTGACTTTCAATAATCCCTATAAAAGAATGTTCCTGACTAACAGTAACCTATACCTTTCATGAATCACTTACCGCACAAAAATCTTCGTTACTCGAACTACTGCAATACAGCGAGCGCCACTACTGCCAGGTAAATAAAAGATTCTAACTACTGAAGGGACTAACTACTGATAGGCATAGTTAGCAAATGAAAGATTTTGATGGAGAACAAACAATGTATTTACCTTAATAGTGTTCAAAAGTCATAATATATATATATATATCAGTTCATGACATCCAGTCTTACAAATTTACTGTCTCTGATGGACACACGTCCAGATCATCCGCTCTCAAAACTCCGCCATCTCTCCCCCCACATCCACCACTGCTGGCGGCTCACCTCCAACTGCCCAACGCTACGCGCTGTTCACATCCAACTGCCCAACACTACAATAGCAAATTCCAACAATGCAAACCAGCCACAGACTGCACACAGCACAGCCAGTGATTTTCATACAGAGCGGTAAGTGGCGCTACCAACATAAAAACCGAAACAGCCTACTTACAGTATACGAAATAATAGGGCGCGGGATTAGCCGAGCGGTCTAAGGCGCTGTAGTCATGGACTGTGCGGCTCATCCTGGCGGAGGTTCGAGTCCTCCCTCGGTCATGGGTGTGTGTGTTTGTCCTTAGGATAATTTAGGTTAAGTAGTGTGTAAGCTTAGGGACTGATCACCTTAGCAGTTAAGTCCCATAAGATTGCACACACATTTGAACATTTGAAATTATAGTGGTGTCCATTTAAAAATACACAAGTTTGTGCTGAAAATAGTATTTGTTTACTTTTTAAAATTTCGCATAGCATTGGGTTACGTCCCCTAGCGTACGTTCATGCTGATGAAAACCGTTTTTGAATATCTATTGTTGTTCCAGAGATATTAGAGGTGGCAGCGTTAGGTGAGAGACCCTGTACATTGGAATATGCCTCATAACATAAGTTAAGACGCAATATTTAAAATAATAGTTTTAGTTTGGCATCGTAAAAACCCGAAGTTGTACAATTGCATACTTCAAAAATATTTTTGTTGTAAAACGAGTTCAATTTACGTCGAACCCCCACGTCAAGTTGTCTAGTGAATAAAAATCAGCACACCCTCGGCGTTTCAGCGATAACCGCAGTCCTTAGGTCTGGCGCGCTGCGGTACGAGATTTGCGTTCAGGTGGAGTAGAGAAGCCCTACAGTGGAGTGCGTTGCGGGAAGCCTAAGCGCGGCTCCGGCAGGCGCAGCGGCACCGCCGGTGCGCCCGCCACCTGTCAACCGCCCCCGCACACGGGTGGCGGAGGGAACAGGGGTTGGAGTAGGCATTGGGGGGGGGGAGGGGGAGGAACCACCATCCGCGCCGCAATTTCGGTGTCGGCGACAGGCGGCTCTCAAACAGCGGCGCGCCGCGGTCGGTTCGCCAACGAGACGGCGAAGCGGAGCCCGGCGACAGCGGCCGGGGCACCCACCTATCCCGGCGCTGTTTAATACGTGTCACACGCGCGCGCGCCGACAGCCGGCAATCGAATTCCGGTGCCAGCTACGGCAGCCCGCCACCGCGCAACCGCCCACCTATACTGCGGTCGCGGGAGCGAAGAACCGACAGCAGCCGATGCCTCCTCTCCACCAGCACACGCACCACACCTCACATCTACATCTACATTTACATGGCTACTCTGGAAGTAGAGGGATCATCGATCCACCTTCACAATAATTCTCTATTATTCCAATCTCGTACAGCCCGCGGAAAAAACGATCACCTATTCCTTTCCGTGCGAGCTCAGATTCCTATTATTTTATTATGATGATCGTTTCTCCCTATGTAGCTCGGCACCAACAAAATATTTTCGCATTCGGGGGAGGAAGTTGGTGATTGGAATTTCGTGACTCCGTCGCATCGAAAAAAGCCATTTCAGAATGAAAATTTCACTCTGCAGAGGAATGTGCGCTGATATGAAACTCCCTAGAAGATTAAAACTGAGTGTCGGGCCGAGACTCGAACTCGGGACCCTTGTCTTTCATGGGAAAGTGCTCTACCACTTGCTCAAGGAAGGCGAAGGTCCCGATGTCGAGTCTTGGTGCAGCACACAGTTGTAATCTGCCAAGAAGTTTCATAACACGCACACTTCGTTGCAGAGTGAAAATTTCATCCTGGAAACATTCCCCAGGCTGTGGCTAAACCATGTCTCCGCAATATCCTTTCTTTCGGCAGTGCTAGTTCTGCAAGGTTCGCAGGAGAACTTCCGGAAGGAAGGAGACGAGGTACTGTCAGAATTAAAAGCTGTGACGACGGGTCTTTAGTCGTGCTTGGGTAGCTTAGTTGGTAACGCGCTTGCCCGCGAAAGGCAAAGGTCCCGAGTTCGAGTCTCGGTGCACCACACTGTTGTAATCTGCCAGGAAGTTTCGTATCAGGGCACACTCTACTGCACACTGAAAATTTCATTCTGGATTATGTAACTTACGTAATTCCCTGCACATTTATGGCCTGGACCACCACATCCACGGAGGATAGAGGTGGAGGCCTTTTGGATCCGGAAGTATTGCTGTATGATCCAGGGCTAGCTGCCTAGAGGTGTTTTTAACTTAACTACGGAAAAATGTAACCCAAAAGTTGAAATGCATTTTTCTCGAGGCCACGTTTTTCATATTGGCGGTAAAAAAAAAAAAAAAACAAGAGAGTGGTACATACGTTTTTCATACCCGACGGGAGGTCCTAGCCACACGGAAGTTCCATTTTATAGAAATATTAAATTTCGATGAAAAACGTATGGCATTCTAAACTAAATTCTGTATGGCCATTCGTAGCCGGTTTGCGATATAATCGATAGTTCATTTTCGGTGGATGATATATAGAATTTAATATTTTTCAAAAAGCTTATGTATGCTGGCAGAAAATATATTGAAAATTACGTATACGAGGGTTGTACAGAAAGTAAGTTCCGATCGGTCGCTAAATGGAAACCACAGTGAAAATCAGAAACATTTTATTTGCAAGGGTTAGTTACACTTTCCAGATACTTCTCTACATAGTCACCGCTCCGACTGAGACATTTGTCGGAGCGTTATGCCAAATTTCCAACACCATCGTCATAGAAGGCAGCCGCCTGTGCTTTCCGATAATTCTCTGCGCTGGTCTGTAGCGCACAACCTGCGCCCGAGTGTTGTCTTCGTATCCAGCGTTTCATGTGAACAGAGATGATACTCAGGACGAGCCAATCAGGGCCGTATTGTGGGTGATCGAACACTTCCCATCGAAAAGTCTGCAGGAGCGTCTTCACTGCCCCTGCACAGTGCGGCTGGGAAGTGGCACGGAGAAGGAAGTGCGTGGCAGTTGTGTCATGTGGGCTGCATTCATTAAGGCGAAGCCTCTCAGCGGGCCTTCCTACTTGGCGGGAGACATCGTTGTTCTAGGCACCTTTACTCGCTCACAGTGCGCTCACAACTGAAAAGAGCGTCTCGATGCTATCGACGTCTGTGCAAAGCTTCATCGGGTTTTCACTGTGGTGTCCATTTCGCGACCGATCGGAACTTACTTTCTGGACAACCCTCGTACGAAATTATTTTGATTCATGTCAGACAGAAGGGCTTCGGAAATTGCCACCGCTGACCAATGTTCCGGCTGCAAGGGATTTTTCCACCTTTTACAGCGGTTACAGGGAGCGTCCTGTAAAGTGGGAAGTGTAAGGAATAAAACTATACCGTAAGATTTAGCATTACTTTTTATTTTACTTGAAAAAAAAATCAGAAAAAATCACGGAAGTCAGCTTTTTCCATACGTTCAAAGAGGGCTATCCGTTTAAGGCAATGTTAAATGTGGAAGGATATGAAAGCACTTTAACGCATTGTGTACTGTAGAGGAACAATTTGGAGTCGACATTGTTTGTACTAGCATGACAATGCACCTTGTAACGAAGCAGCAGATGAGGCAATGCTTGAGGACAATGACATTCCTGAAATGGACTGGCATGCCCAGAGTCATGACCTGAACTCAATGGAACACGTTTGGGATGAGTTAGAACCTCGACTTCGCTCTGAGGTCCATCTGCAACGTGATTACCTTCTCCAGTTTCAGGTCCGAAGACGAATGGGCTGCAATTCCTCCAAAGACATTCAAAACACCTCAATCGAAGTACGCCACCATAGTTGAAACCGTCACAAAGGTGAAGCGTGGACACACCACATATCACTGTTCATTAAGTCCGCCCCCGGTAGCTGAATGGTCAGCGTCACGGATTGTCAATACTCAGGGCCCGGGTTCGATTCCCGGCTGGGTCGGGGAATTTTCTCCGCCCAGGGACTGGGTGTTGTGCTGTCCTCATCATGATCCTATCATCCTCATCGCCTGCAGGTCGCCGAAGTGGCGTCACATTGAAAGACCGGCACGCAGCGAACGGTCTGCCCGACCGGGGGCCCCAGCCATACGAGTAAATAAATACTGTTCATTAATAGGTGTCCGGATACTTTTGATCAGATAGTATAACTTGTACTCCAGAGCGGTGGCTGTCTCAGTTACTGTGTCTCTGCTCTACGCTGCATGGCAAGGCAGTTTTTGCACACTGTACCTCCAGCGAATCTCCTTCATAGTATGGCACGCTTGATTGTACAGGGTGAGTCACCTAACATTACTGCTGGATATATTTCGTAAACCACATCAAACACTGACGAATCGATTCCACGGACCGAACGTGAGGAGAGGGGCTAGTGTAATTGGTTAATACAAACCATAAAAAAATGCACGGAAGTATGTTTTTTAACACAAACCTACGTTTTTTTAATGTAACCCCGTTAGTTTTATTAGCACATCTGAACATATAAACAAATACGTAATCAGTGCCGTTTGTTGAATTGTAAAATGTTAATAACATCCGGAGATATTGTAACCTAAAGTTGAAGCTTGAGTACCACTCCTCCGCTGTTCGATCGTGTGTACCGGAGAGCACCGAATTACGTAGGGATCCAAAGGGAACGGTGATGGACCTTAGGTACAGAAGAGACTTGAACAGCACATTACGTCCACATGCTAACACCTTTTTATTGGTCTTTTTCACTGACGCACATGTACATTACCATGAGGGGTACCATCGGTAAACAGGTAGAACTGCAACGCATTCTCTGTTAATGCCCATTGACAGAATTGCACTCGATGATTAAAGTCATCACCATGTAATTGCTGATGTAGCGACACATGAAACGGGTGAAAGCGGTGACGATGCAGTATGCGCATGACACTACTTTGACTCAGTCCACCGGCTCTCGCAATGTCCCGTGTACTCATGTGTGGGTTCATGGCAACAGCAGCTAACACACCAACTGCACCCGCTTCTCCTGTGACGGGCCTGTTACGGACCCGTTTGCGTGCTACGACCATACCTGTTGCATACAGTTGGCGGTAGATGTTTTGCAATGTGCGGCACATTGGATGCTCTCTGTCCGGGTACCGTTCTGCATACACCCTGCAGGCTTCAGCTGCATTTCGTCGACACTCGCCATAGATGAGTATCATCTTCGCGTTTTCAGAGTTCGAATACACCATGGTCACAGTTCCTACAACACTACACTATCACAGACGTCTGGTAACACGGTGTACTACAGTTGGTCTGCGTGCGTAGACGAATGCAGAATAAGAATAGCAGCAAGCGCTACATGCGGACAGTGCGACAGCTAGACCAAACCACAACAGTGCACTACAGCCACACTCGTAAACACGGTCGTCATCGTAAACATGTCCCTGCAGATGCTGCTCGCCGACCGTGGCCCGTGTTTGTTACAACACGCAACTGAACGTCGGAGGTTTCAAGCGTCAACTTTAGGTTACAATATCTCCGGATGTAATTAACATTTTACAATGCAACAAACGGCAATGATTACGTATTTGTTTATATGTTCAGATGTGCTAACAAAACTAACGTGGTTCCATTTAAAAAAACGTAGGTTTGTGTTTAAAACATACTTCCGTGCATTTTTGTATGGTTTGTATTAAACAATTACACTAGCCCCTCTCCTCACGTCGGGTCTGTGGAATCGGTTGGTCAGTATTTGATGTGGTTTACGAAATATATCGAGCGGTAACGTTAGGTGACTCACCCTGTATACCTGAGCTGTGGCGCCATTGAGTTACTGGACTGTTCTGTCTGGCGCCACTGGCTCAGGTGTAGTACCTTGCGGCCCCACTGCCAATATCTATGAGGAAAAGTTGGTATCTGTGGATTGTGTCCTTACAAGGTCTTTTCTTGCCGATGTATAGACGGGGTTCGCCGGTCCGTGAGAGAGAGGCACGAAGTTTGGGGATTGGCGGTAGCGTCGCGACAAGGTATGGTCACGGGGTCAGAGCGGCCGAAGCCACGAGCTGCGCAGAGCAAAGATACCGGAGTGCTTCACCGAGGTCAGCGTTGACTACAAGCAGCAGGCCGACATCCCGTCTGTTAGTTGGCAATATTCGTGTCGGACGACCGCTCGTGGCCTGGTTGCACTCTTCTACCTGGCTTTCACCGGCACCACTCAGTAACTGCTGCGACGCACCGTGGATCCATGGAACTGCTACCTCATAAATGGGAGAACCATTTTGGTGGTTTGTTTCTTTGTCTTTTGCCCTCTTTATTATTTTCTGGTTTTTACCCGACCCTCAGAGTTTTACCCGATCGGCTCTTTCGTCGTAAATATGGGCAGCAGTATTGTACTACGGCACTAGTTGTCGTCTGAAAATTTGTCCCGCTATTATATGGCTTTTCCTTTCTGGTTTGTACCGGATCATTAATGTTCTAATTAATGAGCTTTTTGTCGTAAATACAGCCGGAATAACTGTACTGAGGCACAGGTTGCCGTTAAACAAAAGAGGGACCTTGTGGTTAGATTTAGCTGTTAAGTGGTTCAGTTCTTTGGTTGTAATTGCATTTCTCAGTCATTGGTTATAATCTGAACAACCTGTTGTACTAAGCTGTTCGTCTCTGTGTTTGGAAGATCGGGTCATTTTATGCAAGCCACAACGCCTTCAAAACCTACCTGTGAGATTTTCATATCTGTACTTTTTTAGTGAAGGCCATCGTTTTCGAGTTATTTAAAATAATAATAAGAAAAGCGATTTAAGTAACTTTTATACGTTTTTCTTTAATAATTCGAAAACTGTGGTTTCCAGGGAAAACATATCCCAGTACAAAATTTAACTACTTTAAATTTGTTACACAAGACCCACTTCATTTTTTTCTGTAGGACTAACAGTTTGTGTATAGTGAGTAAGAGAATATAAACATCTTGTGTGTGTTATTACAAGGCTCTGTGGGTTGCATAAAACCTGTGTGTAGAGGCCACTCAATTGTCCTGTATGTTGCAGCCCGCCTGTAGAGAAAGAGAAGTATAAACAATGAAATAGAGAGCTTACTTCATTTCTGGTCCGTTTCTAAAACAGTACACTTAAACAATCACAGCCTTTCTTTTATCAGAAATGGTCGTCTTCATCTGATGCATTCTCCTTCTTCCATTGCTGTGGCTTTACAACTTTTCACTACTCCCACACATTCATCAGAATATAACTCAGCAACTGTGTTAGTATTCAATTTTTTTATCGTTTATATTGCCGTATCAGTTGCACATTTATTCTACAGTATGAGTAGTTTCTAAGAAAGATGATCATCTTCAGATGTGCATAGTTGAGTAAGCATCCTGTTGTGCTCATACAAGAAGAACACATCATAATACTGTCACAGATGGCAAAATAAAATGATAAAATATCTAAATATCTGGGTTTTGTTGTCATGTTTACAAGCTTGTGGTGCCAATATGGCTTTAAATTGTTATGGTGTCCGATGGCTTTCAAAACGATGAGAACAGTCATCGACTGAACCTGCATCAGGCGTTTTAACAAAAAATTTAGGAGACGCCAAGACATTAGATATCAGTGGGCATTGGTATGTATAATTGGGGAAAGTTGAAAAAATTTATGTCAGACTAGGATTCGAACCTGGGTCTCCTGTTTCCTAGGGAAATGCGCTGGCCTCTGTGCCATCCAGACTCAGTGGTCACAACAAACACATGGGCTGCCCTAGCATGCTTCCTGTCGTACCCAAATTCTGAACTTACATCACACACTACTGATGCAGTGCCCCTGTTGATCAGCCTCATTACTCACAGCATCTCGCTCACTCCTGTAATAGTTCGAGCCTGGTGTGCTTCCGCACTGAAACGATCATTGGCAGTCACCATCTTACTTATATATGTGGTGCCTGTTCTATCAGGCAAGTCCAAATGAACAGACACCACATACATAAAAATGTAGAAGAAAGTGATGTAAAAGATTAGTTGGCTGGAGTAATGAGTTAAGTAGAAAAATGTTGGGGATGAAAAAGAATTAGTTGGTTGGAGTAATAAGCTAAGTAGAAAAATGTAGAAGACGGGGATAAATGAGGATAAGTTGGTCATAATAATAAGCAAAGTAAGAAAAATGTAGAAAATGGGGAAAAAGAGGACTAGGTTAGCTGGTTGTAAGCTAAGTCGAAAAATGTTGAAGGTTGCGATGAAAGAGGATTAGTTGGTCAGAGTAATAAGCTAAGTGAAATGCGAAATAGAGAGCTCTGAACGCGTTTACAGGACGAACAATGGTTCGGAAGATATCTCCTGCGGTCGCCGGTTGCATGATGGGAACGGACCGAGGGCGTTTTAACAATGCAGGCGGGAGGCCGCAGCCGGAAACCGCCGGTGCGGGGAATCACCGAACGCGGCCGGCCACGTCACATCAGGGCGGCCAACGTGACGCGCCGAAAATCTGCGAGAGAGAGGAGCCCACCGCCGCGCGCACTTTAATCGCCTCATGTTAACCAAAACACAACAGAAAAGCATTTAACGGGGAGAGTGGCCGGCCTGGCGAGCCGCACTCACGCACACACGCAGGCGCTCTGCCGTGTCCGCCTCTACGGCCGCGGCGGGGACTTCGTTATGCAAACGTTGGTAACGGCTGACCTGCTTCCCACGAACGGCGAACGCCGAACGCACCGCTGCGCACGCACAACGCGTACGCACTGCGGACGACGCACCGGCAAACAGCCGAGACCCCGGGCCGCGCCAGAGACCTGTATTTATACTGTCACAACAATCGGCAGTGAGAGGGAGAGAGAGAGAGAGTTGTATAAACGGTATACTGGCTCCGAGCTAAGCCCGTTGACACTAGCAATATGGCCGGCGGGAGGGCCCCTCCTCTCCGGCGTAAACTCCTGCCGGCGCGCTCGGCAAATATTTATTTTAGAACTGAATATAAATATATGTATAGATGTGTGTATCAGCCCACCGGTTTGTGACGGACGCAAATGTGTGCGGTCCGGCTTTACCGCAAACATTTATTTTCGGTACTGGATTTTCCCGCCATATTGCCACAATCAGACCTGCTTCTCCCTCCCTCCCCCACTTCCCCCCCCCCCCCCAACGCGCCTAAAATATCCCTCCCACAGCTATCACCGTTGCGGTACCGACTGTGGTTGAAAGCGCCACCCACGATTCGGCGGAATAAATGAAATGAGTGGTTTGATGCACGCAAAATTTGTAGCATAAACTGCAGTTCATTGTTATTAACGAATGAAACTATGTTTTCATGCAACGCTCATTAAAAAAAAAAAAAAAAGAGAAAGAGTCACCAGCTTGTCCTAATACACAAATGCGACGAAAGTCATGGATAGCGATATGCACGTGTACAGATGGCGGTAGTTTCGCGTAGCAAAGTATTGTAAGTAGGCTGTTTAGGTTTTTATGTTGGTAACGCCACGTAGTGCTCTGTATGAAAATCACTGACTTTGATGTTTGCAGTCTGTGGCTGGTTTGCATTGTAAGAATATTTGCTATTGTAGTGTTGGGCAGTTGCTGGCCGCTGGTGGCCGAGCGGCTCTAAGCGCTTCAGTCTGGAACCGCGCGACCGCTACGGTCGCAGGTTCGAATCCATCCTCGGGCATGGATGTGTGTGATGTCCTTAGGTTAGTTAGGTTTAAGTAGTTCTAAGTTCTAGGGGACTGATGACCTCAGAAGTTAAGTCCCATAGTGCTCAGAGCCATTTGAACCAACGTACTATGACAGCCCACCAGCAGCTAATAGAGTATAGTGAAACAGACTAAGTTTATTCATGTCGCAGTTCGGTGTAGCAGTCAGATGGCTATCCAGTAACAGTAAAAAAGGTGAGCAACAGTTTTGGGTTATTGCAGGTAACGACTGACGGCCACGACGACGACACATTCTATGTTCCGTCGAAATAATCAGGGAATCACTTTTAATAAGCAGCATTTAAATTTGTATGAGAAGATTGCACTTATTATTATTACTGAGAAAGAGAATTAATTTCAAAGGGAAGATTCCATTTGTTATTATTAAGCAAGAGATAGAAATACTGAGGGAAGGTTTCGTAGGTTATTGTAGAAGGGAAGGTTCTGTAACAAAAGAGATATAGAGGAGACGGGAAGGTTTCAATACTAATGTACATGTCCTGTGAATATGATTGTCGTCCGAACAACACAGGCACTTCAGTATTGTACTGATATGCTTGGGCTGTGGATACACGAGATACAGAGGCCGAGTTCGATTTGAGAAACACAGTACACACAAATATAGTCATAAATACGGGTGAAGAAAACGGTCTGTGACTTGATACTTGTCGAACACTAACATCTGTCGCCACAGTTTCTAAGATACAGGAGATACAGATAAAGTTGAGTCTCAGAATTGATACCGGTAAAATTCAATTTCTGAACCACAACGTACAAAAATAGTGGGGAAGAAAAATAAAATAGGCCCGTGAATTGATACTTGTGGGACACCAAGATGTTACTGCGTCAGACAACGCTCTCCCACGCTGGAGGAGTATTTTATTTCGAGAGGGGGCTAGCTACAGAGTGTAGGGGGAAACGAGCGCGTGTTTGTCACGTTGCTGCAAGGGATGAATAAAAATCTCTTCCGCGGAAGCGCGGGGTACAGGAGGCCGACAAGCGCCGCTTGGGGGCGGCGGAGGCGGCGGTCGGGAGAATAAAATGGAAAACATCCGTCGGCGGGACAGGGGGAGTTTGTCACAACTGTCGTCTCGTCGCTCCCCGACGCTGACATCGGGCTGTTCACCTGACTTCAGCCCCCGCGAATTGAAAAGAAGCAGCAGGGGTTGGAGGAGAGAGGTGGTGGGGGAGGGAGACGAAAAGCAAAGAAGGCGCCGGATGGGGAGCGGCACCGCAGAGGGACGGGCGAGCAGCGGAGGATGCACCGTAGCGGATGGCACTTGGTACAGTAGCAAGGGCAAGACTACAAGTTGTAGTCCCACCAAGGGCTAATTTACACCAAGGACCACGTCACACTGTAACCAGCTGGTAACTAGAATTGAAAAATCGTGAAGAATGCGTGAGAGAGGCTCAATTTAGATTGATGTACCGAGACTATTCGGAAAGTAAATTAGAAGAAAGAATTCGGAAAGTAAATTAGAAAATTGTAGCGAAATGCAGGAAGACCTGCAGCGGATAGGCACTTGGTGCAGGGAGTGGCAACTGAACCTTAACATAGACAAATCTAATGTATTGCGAATACATAGAAAGAAGAATCCTGTATTGTATGATTATATGATAGCGGAACAAACACTGGTAGCAGTTACTTCTGTAAAATATCTGGGAGTATGCGTGCGGAACGATTTGAAGTGGAGTGACCATATAAAATTAATTGTTGGTAATGCAGGTACCAGGTTGAGATTCATTGGGAGAGTCCTTAGAAAATGTAGTCCATCAACAAAGGAGATTGCTTACAAAACGCTCGTTCGACCTATACTTGAGTATTGCTCATCAGTGTTGGATCCGCACCAGGTCGGGTTGACGGAGGCGCTAGAGAAGATCCAAAGAAGAGCGGCGCGTTTCGTCACAGGGTTATTTGGTATGCGTGATAGCGTTACGGGAATGTTTAGCAAATTTAAGTGGCAGACTCTGCAAGAGAGGCGCTCTGCATCGCGGTGTAGCTTGCTGTCCAGGTTTCGAGAGGGTGCGTTTCTGGATGAGGTACCGAATATGTTGCTTCCCCCTACTTATACCTCCCGAGGAGATCACGAATGTAAAACCAGAGAGATTCGAGCGCGCACGGAGGCTTTCCGGCAGTCGTTCTTCCCGCGAACCATACGCGACTGGAACAGGAAAGGGAGGTAATGACAGTGGCACGTAAAGTGCCCTCTGCCACACACCGTTGGGTGGCTTGCTGAGTATAAATGTAGATGTAGATAGGTCGCGAAATGGAAACCACACTGAAAATCAAAACCGTTTTATTTTCTACAGTTAGCTACACCTTCCAGCTACTTCTCTGCACAGTCGCCGCTCAGACTAGGCAAATGTTGTAGCGTTGCACCAACTTTTCAAATCCCTCGCTATAGAAGACAGCCGCCAGTGCTTTTCGATAATTTTCTACTCTGGACTGCAGTTCGTTGTCTGTGTCAAAATATTGTCTTCATAGCCAGCGGTTTATTTGAGCAGAGGTGAACCTCAGGGGTACCCAATTACGGTGTGTATTGTGGACGATTAAACACTTCCCATCCAAATCGCTGCAGGAGCATCTTCATTGCCCCTGCAGAGTGCGGCCGAGAATTGTGTAGAACGAACCACCTGACAGTTATGGTATGTGGATTGCATAGCTTCAGGCGAAATCTTTCGCCAGGGCCTCATACTTGGGAAAAGCTAATTTCTAGCCATCTTCACGTTCTCACTGTGAGCTCAGAACTGAAAAGCGCGACATGATGCGATCGACAGGCGTACTAGACACAGTGCCCGTACTAGACACAGTGCCCAACGCATCTGTGCAAAGCTACATCAGATTTTCACTGTATTTTCCATTTCGCGACCGATCATTCCTTACTTTCCGAATAACCCTCGTATACTATGAGAAATGGACAAAATTATCTAAACACGGAGCGAAATGTATTCTTGAACGTGAATGCAGATGCTATGCAGGCCGACAGGTTTTCCTGTTAAATTTGATCATGAAGGGCACCTCTGCAATATCCTCTATACGTTTGTCACTCGTGGTCAGAGCAGTGAGTGATATTGCTGGCTGTGGCCGCCAGTATTTTACCCTGCTAGAAACTCGCCTTGATGCAGCTTGATATACGAAAAGTAGCATGTGGTATAAAAGTGGTGCATGGGACCATTCCCGTGGGAGAGTCCTCTAATTGTACTGAACTTGCTTCTGATTGGTCGGCACATTCGGGTGTTAGGCGCCAAAAATCCTAAACTTTCTTATTAATTATATACATACTTTGTATTTAACCCAGTTTTCAGTATGAAAATCTCTCATGGTTACCCTACGAGTCTAAGGTTTTTGTTTATTAATTTGCTCTAGTTTTGAGACACATAAGAAAAAAATGGTTCAAATGCCTCTGTGCACTATGGGGCTTATCTTCCCAGGTCATCAGTCCCCTAGAACTTATAACTACTTAAACCTAACTAAGGACATCACACACATCAAGGCCCGAGGCAGGATTCGAACCTGCGACCGTAGCGGTCGCGTGATTCCAGACAGACACATAAGAGTAACGATATCACAACCGAAGTGCTTCGGACATCATCGGGTAGCTCTGGCGCGAGAAAAAGTAACCCGGCTGTGCTATTCAGACTGTTTTGGGCGAGCGTTCTGAAGGTCCGGCTGGCCCGTGTGGCCGTGCGGTTCTAGGCGCTTCAGTCTGGAACCGCGTGACCGCTACGATTGCAGGTTCGAATCCTGCCTCGGCCATTGATGTATGTGATGTCTTTAGGTTAGTTAGGTTTAAGTAGTTCTAAGTTCTAGGGGAGTGATGACCACATACACTCCTGGAAATGGAAAAAAGAACACATTGACACCGGTGTGTCAGACCCACCATACTTGCTCCGGACACTGCGAGACGGCTGTACAAGCAATGATCACACGCACGGCACAGCGGACACACCAGGAACCGCGGTGTTGGCCGTCGAATGGCGCTAGCTGCGCAGCATTTGTGCACCGCCGCCGTTAGTGTCAGCCAGTTTGCCGTGGCATACGGAACTCCATCGCAGTCTTTAACACTGGTAGCATGCCGCGACAGCGTGGACGTGAACCGTATGTGCAGTTGACGGACTTTGAGCGAGGGCGTATAGTGGGCATGCGGGAGGCCGGGTGGACGTACCGCCGAATTGCTCAACACGTGGGGCGTGAGGTCTCCACAGTACATCGATGTTGTCGCCAGTGGTCGGCGGAAGGTGCACGTGCCCGTCGACCCGGGACCGGACCGCAGCGACGCACGGATGCACGCCAAGACCGTAGGATCCTACGCAGTGCCGTAGGGGACCGCACCGCCACTTCCCAGCAAATTAGGGACACTGTTGCTCCTGGGGTATCGGCGAGGACCATTCGCAACCGTCTCCATGAAGCCGGGCTACGGTCCCGCACACCGTTAGGCCGTCTTCCGCTCACGCCCCAACATCGTGCAGCCCGCCTCCAGTGGTGTCGCGACAGGCGTGAGTGGAGGGACGAATGGAGACGTGTCGTCTTCAGCGATGAGAGTCGCTTCTGCCTTGGTGCCAATGATGGTCGTATGCGTGTTTGGCGCCGTGCAGGTGAGCGCCACAATCAGGACTGCATACGACCGAGGCACACAGGGCCAACACCCGGCATCATGGTGTGGGGAGCGATCTCCTACACTGGCCGTACACCACTGGTGATCGTCGAGGGGACACTGAATAGTGCGCGGTACATCCAAACCGTCATCGAACCCATCGTTCTACCATTCCTAGACCGGCAAGGGAACTTGCTGTTCCAACAGGACAATGCACGTCCTCATGTATCCCGTGCCACCCAACGTGCTCTAGAAGGTGTAAGTCAACTACCCTGGCCAGCAAGATCTCCGGATCTGTCCCCCATTGAGCATGTTTGGGACTGGATGAAGCGTCGTCTCACGCGGTCTGCACGTCCAGCACGAACGCTGGTCCAACTGAGGCGCCAGGTGGAAATGGCATGGCAAGCCGTTCCACAGGACTACATCCAGCATCTCTACGATCGTCTCCATGGGAGAATAGCAGCCTGCATTGCTGCGAAAGGTGGATATACACTGTACTAGTGCCGACATTGTGCATGCTCTGTTGCCTGTGTCTATGTGCCTGTGGTTCTGTCAGTGTGATCATGTGATGTATCTGACCCCAGGAATGTGTCAATAAAGTTTCCCCTTCCTGGGACAATGAATTCACGGTGTTCTTATTTCAATTTCCAGGAGTGTATGTTAAGTCCCATAGTGCTCACAAGGGAACCTCCCCATCGCACCCCCCTCAGATTTAGTTATAAGTTGGCACAGGGATAGGCGATGAAAAACTGAACACAGATCAATCGAGAAAACAGGAAGAAGTTGTATGGAACTGTGAAAAAAATAAGCAAAATATACAAACTGAGTAGTCCGTGTCTAAGATAAGCCACATCAAGGTACACGTTGACTGATGAGCACCGTGGTCCCGTGGTTACCGCGAGCAGCTGCGGAACGGAAGGTCCCTGGTTCAATCCTCCCTCGAGTGAAAAGTTTTAATTTTTTATTTTCAGACAATTATCAAAGTTCATGCACTCAGACATGATCAACTTCGCTCTCCAAAATTCCAGGACATGTTCAGATTTGCTTGGACACATGCAGGATTTGACGGTCTACACACGGAAAAACTTGAAAACGTTAAAAACGTATGTTTTGACAGAGCACAGGGAAAACTGTGCGACTGTGAAACTTGCATTCATTTGTTGCAGTTTATGTGACAAACTCTTATGTCTTCATCACTTTTTTGGGAGTGATTATCACATCCACAAGAAAACCTAAATCGGGCAAGGTAGAAGGAACTTTTTACCCATTCGCCAAGTGTGCAAGTTAGGTGGGTCGACAACATATTCCTGTAATGTGAAGCACATGCCGTCACCAGTGTCGTATAGAATATTTCAGACGTGTTTTCCTGTGGAGGAATCGGTTGACCTATGAATTTGCGATCAAATGTTTTCGTTTCCTATTGGAGAGGCACGTCCTTTCGTCTACTAATCGCACGGTTTTGCGGTGCGGTCGCAAAACACAGACACTAAACTTATTACAGTGAACAGAGACGTCAATGAATGAACGGTCAGATCGTAACTTTGCGAAAATAAAGTAAGTAAAATTTTTACTCGAGGGAGGACTCGAACCAAGGACCTCTTGTTCCGCAGTTACTCACTCTAACCACGGGACCAGGGCGCTCCTCAGCTTATACAGTCCTCGATGTTCCATATCTTACACTTGGACTACTCAGTTTGTATAATTTGCTTATTTTTTCATAGTTCCACACAACTTCTTCCTGTTTTCTCGATTGATCTGTGTTCAGTTTTTCAAGGCCTATACACTGTGTCAGTTTATAACTAAATCTGAGGGGGGTGCGATGGGGAGGTTCCCTTGTCAGAGCCAGCCTGAAATTCCGGTCACGCAACTCTGTTTCGGTCATTCGGAGGGCCGGACGTGTAAGATTGTTTCTGGCTTTCTTCAGAGCCGGACGTGTATCTGTTTCGGACGGACATGTCGTACTCTATATTGGAAGTTGCCAGAAAAGTTGTCGTACTATTAAGTAAACTGTGGCAAGTGTAAAAAATGATTATTTAAATTATAAACAAACAGGATACATTAATGAGAGGTGTCGCCTGCCATCATTGTCAGTACTACAGATCTTGCCAGAGATTAACCTGGGCGAGTGGCATCCCACAAATCACAATCTCAGGTTCAATTTCGAGATGACAGCATAGCGGCCTGCGCCGAAGAAGATCCCACGACCGACGAGTTGTCTTCTGCGCTGGGGGCACAACTTTGGAAGACGACAGGTTGGTGGAAAGAACGGTTAGGGACTCTTATTCAATCTCTACAGATCTCTCCAGCTTCCAGATCTGACTTGCAATACGACAACGTATAATTTATGTTCTCTGCAATCGTGAGTGCATACTGTCGGAGCTACGTGAATTCCAGCGTGGGCAAATTGTTGCTGTTCGTGTGGTAGGCGATTCCGTAACCAAGCGGTTAGCGTTCCAGAAGGCATTGTATCGAACATTTGTACCACATACAGGGAACGTGGTAAGACAACCGCTAAGTCAGAACCCCGACGAAAGCGTGGGTTGGCTGTCATTGAAGAGGATTGCGACGAAAAGTAAGCTGTCGATAGCTGCGAAAGTCGCACTCGCAAAACCTGTCAGCACAAAACTAAAACGAAGGTGGTTCCATAAGCGAGGGATTACAGGGCGAGCTGCAATTCCAAACCCTCTCTTCGGTGAAATAAACGTAAAAGTGAAACGTTGGCTCAAATGGCTCTGAGCACTATGGGACTCAACTGCCGTGGTCATCAGGCCGCTAGAACTTAGAACTACTTAAACCTAACTAACCTAAGGACATCACACACACCCATGCCCGAGGCAGGATTCGAACCTGCGACCGTAGCAGCAGCGCGGCTCCCGACTGGAGCGCCTAGAACCGCACAGCCACCGCGGCCGGCAGTGAAACGTTGTGTCGAAGCCATAATGTCTGGGCTGTGGAGTAGCGGAAGAATGTCGTTTCGTCGTATGATTCTTGCTTCATACAGTTTCCACCTTCTGGACGAGTTTACTTTCCAGGAGTAAAACATGGTGGGGATACAGTGATCATTTGGGAGGCAATGTCGCTGTATTCCATGGGTGCCATGGTAACCTTGCAAGGTCCCATTGTAATCTATTGTATTAAATCGGAGACCTACAGGGTGTTTCAAAAATGACCGGTATATTTGAAACGGCAATAAAAACTAAACGAGCAGCGATAGAAATACACCGTTTGTTGCAATATGCTTGGGACAACAGTACATTTTCAGGCGGACAAACTTTCGAAATTACAGTAGTTACAATTTTCAACAACAGATGGCGCTGCAAGTGATGTGGAAGATATAGAAGACAACGCAGTCTGTGGGTGCGCCATTCTGTACGTCGTCTTTCTGCTGTAAGCGTGTGCTGTTCACAACGTGCAAGTGTGCTGTAGACAACATGGTTTATTCCTTAGAACAGAGGATTTTTCTGGTGTTGGAATTCCGCCGCCTAGAACACAGTGTTGTTGCAACAAGACGAAGTTTTCAACGGAGGTTTAATGTAACCAAAGGACCGAAAAGCGATACAATAAAGGATCTGTTTGCAAAATTTCAACGGACTGGGAACGTGACGGATGAACGTGCTGGAAAGGTAGGGCGACCGCGTACGGCAACCACAGAGGGCAACGCGCAGCTAGTGCAGCAGGTGATCCGACAGCGGCCTCGGGTTTCCGTTCGCCGTGTTGCAGCTGCGGTCCAAATGACGCCAACGTCCACGTATCGTCTCATGCGCCAGAGTTTACACCTCTATCCATACAAATTCAAACGCGGCAACCCCTCAGCGCCGCTACCATTGCTGCACGAGAGACATTCGCTAACGATATAGTGCACAGGATTGATGACGGCGATATGCATGTGGGCAGCATTTGGTTTACTGACGAAGCTTATTTTTACCTGGACGGCTTCGTCAATAAACAGAACTGGCGCATATGGGGAACCGAAAAGCCCCATGTTGCAGTCCCATCGTCCCTGCATCCTCAAAAAGTACTGGTCTGGGCCGCCGTTTCTTCCAAAGGAATCATTGGCCCATTTTTCAGATCCGAAACGATTACTGCATCACGCTATCTGGACATTCTTCGTGAATTTGTGGCGGTACAAACTGCCTTAGACGACACTGCGAACACCTCGTGGTTTATGCAAGATGGTGCCCGGCCACATCGCACGGCCGACGTGTTTAATTTCCTGAATGAATATTTCGACGATCGTGTGATTGCTTTGGGCTATCCGAAACATACAGGAGGCGGCGTGGATTGGCCTCCCTATTCGCCAGACATGAACCCCTGTGACTTCTTTCTGTGGGGACACTTGAAAGACCAGGTGTACCGCCAGAATCCAGAAACAATTGAACAGCTGAAGCAGTACATCTCATCTGCATGTGAAGCCATTGCGCCAGACACGTTGTCAAAGGTTTCGGGTAATTTCATTCAGAGACTACGCCATATTATTGCTACGCATGGTGGATATGTGGAAAATATCGTACTATAGAGTTTCCCAGACCGCAGCGCCATCTGTTGTTGACAATTGTAACTACTGTAATTTCGAAAGTTTGTCCGCCTGAAAATGTACTGTTGTCCCAAGCACATTGCAACAAACGGTGTATTTCTATCGCTGCTCGTTTAGTTTTTATTGCCGTTTCAAATATACCGGTCATTTTTGAAACACCCTGTAGAAACAACAGACGCTTCGTGCCGCCGTAGCCCTCAGTGGTTCACAGCCCCACAACAGGTCACAGCAGTCCACCCACCCCACCGCCGCCCCACACCGAACCCAGGCTTATTGTGCAGTTCGGCCCACAGTGGATCCTCCCGGGAACGTCTCGTACCAGACGAGTGTAACCCGAAGTGTTTGCGTGGTAGAATAATTATGGTGTATGTGTACGTGGAAACGGTGTTTGCGCAGAAATCGCCTGAATAAGGGGAACCAGCCCACATTTGACAAGGTAGATGGAAAACCGCCTTAAAAACCATCCACAGGCTGGCTAGTACACTGAATATGGACATTAATCCGGGCAGATTTGCAACGGGGACCGGTACGCCTTCCTGCTCAGGAAGCAGCGCGTTAGACCGCGCGGCTAGCCGGGCATTAATGCCAAGGATTTTGTGACCACTTCGGCTGATCAGGTCCATCCCACGGTATAATCTTCGTTCCCCAAATGTGATGGTATTTTACAAGGCGACAGGGCCCCTGTTCGCAAAGTTTGCATCGTCCAGGCCTGGTTTTGTGTGCATGATTGTCGCTAATCCCTGGATACCACAGTCGTCAGATGTCAATACTATTTTTTTTGTTTTTTTTTTTTTTTTTTTCTTATGGGACTTAACTGCTAAGGTCATCAGTCCCTAAGCTTACACACTACTTAACCTAAATTATTCTAAGGACAAACACACACTCCCATGCCCGAGGGAAGACTCGAACCTCCGCTGGGGCCAGCCGCACAGTCCATGACTGCTGCGCCCTAGACCGCTCGGCTAATCCCGCGCGGCCGTTAATACTATTGAACCATTCGATCTACTTCTGAGAGTACGGTGTGTGGTCGCTATCCGCCCCCATCATCATTATCTGAAATGGGCACTAATTTGCAGGTAGAGTGGCGTAAGATTCTCTTGAAAACCATGCAGGATCTGCTTTTAACCACTCCGAGACGTCTACAAGTTCTTTTAAACGCCAACGGTTTCCTACACAGGATTAGGCATGGTGATGAGTTGGATTTTCAGCGTAACGACATTTTTGTCCATCCCCTATGTACTGTACAGTATACATACGTAAATAGTTAATTACTTGATGTTCTTCCTCGTGCTGGAATTTTTTAATGACCAGTGGTGTACTTCCACGTTTATAGCTCATCAAAACAATGATTAATTTCCAATTGACTCTGGGTACCTTTTTTACATTTCGTTCACTTTCCACAGTTAAATGTCTCCTGTTAAATGTCTCCTGCTTTTGTCATTCTGGGACTTGGATCAAACCTGGGTGCAAACCACATGATGAATCAATGACCGTTTATTTGTCATGCTGGGGGACACTAAGTGTAACTTTTAAGTAGTTTAAGGTACTTGAATAAGAAAATGGTGTCCTGATCACCGATCTCCATTACAGGAAATGCGATACACACACACACACACTTCTTTTCTGGTCTCAGAGCTGACGATAGCCCGGAGCTTGACAGTTTGAGTAGACGAGTTGTTGAAAGGATGAAAGGTTTGTTGAGAGCTGAAAGAATCCCGATCGAATTAAGAAATATAGGCGCCCAGTGTTCTGCATACAGTGTACAGCAGGGAATGATGGGAAGTTAGAAACAAAGAGAAAAATAGTGGGATACTTTCGAAACGTATTTTTGGAGAAAAATGTTAAGACTGAAATGTGTTTATAGGATGACGAATGAAGGACTACTATGGCTCACAAAGGAAAGACAATAATGTTTAATACTGTGAAGAAATTGTGTGAAGCAGTCAGTCATTGAAGGGAAGATTGCAGCGAATAGTTGGAAAAGAAGTCGACCATTTGGAATGAAAAATGACATTATAAAAAGAACTGAAAATGGTTCAAATGGCTCTGAGCACTATGGGACTCAACTGCTGTGGTCATAAGTCCCCTAGAACTTAGAACTACTTAAACCTAACTAACCTAAGGACAGCACACAACACCCAGCCATCACGAGGCAGAGAAAATACCTGACCCCGCCGGTTATCGAACCCGGGAACCCGGGCGTGGGAAGCGAGAACGCTACCGCACGACCACGAGATGCGGGCTAAAAAGAACTTTCCAGCAAGTAACTTCCTTGCAGATTAAAACTCTGTGCCAGACAGAGACTCGAACTCGGGATCTTTGCCTTTCGCAGGCAAATGCTCTACCAATTGAGCTCCCCAAGCACATGAAGAATTAATGACAATTTATTTGTCATGCTGGGCACACTTAGTGCGCTCTTTTAAGACAATGGTGTCCTGTTCCCCAATCTCCATTACAAGATATACACACACATTTTTTGCTGGTTTCAGAGATCATGATAGGCAGTGGCGTGACAGAGTGAGTAGAGGATCTGGTGGTTTGGGTAGCTCAGTTGGTAGAGCACTTGCCCAAGAAAGGCAAAGGTCCCGAGTTCGAGTGTCGGTCCGGTACACAGCTTTTATCTGCCATGAAGTTTCACACCAGCGCACACTCCCTTGCAGAGTGAAAATTTCGTACTGAAATTTAGCAGCAGCTTATGGAAGAGGTACAGGACGGGGGAAAGAGGATAGGGCAGATATAGCAAGGAAGAAACCGGTCACAGTGTTGCCACTCTGGGACCACAATTGGCATTGTCATGTCATTTGGTTTTGTGCGGTGCCCAAAGAAGACAAACAGCTGATAGCTGTGGCACATGGTATCGGCGTCCCACCACGCGAGTGCGGCCGCGACGCCATTAAAATTTCAGCCGGCGGTGGGCCGTTTAAACAGTGAACGCTAAACCCGCTGTCCAATCACGGCCAGGAGGGGCCAGCGTGGCCCTAATCTCCCTTCCATTACGAAACAGCTTCGCAGCCACTTTACGGATTACAAGTTTTTATTGTCGGCGCGCGCGCGCTCGGTAGGGAGGTAGGGGGTTCCCCTGTGGAGACAGTTGCCGGTCTGCCCGCGAACCGGGGAAGTACCGTCTGTCGGCGCGGGCCGGCAGAGATGGCTGGAAAAAAAGAGTGTCCTCCACGGTGGCTGTAGAAGAGGGGAGTGGGGGGAGGGGGGGAGTGGCTGGAACAGTTGGAGGTATCTATCCATCCCTCTGTCTTGCTCCACACTTTTAATTCACTTTCGGTGTTTCAAAGAGCTTGCGGGGGAAGAGGCTCCCTCTCCACTTTCCAAACACTTTGCTGCGGTCGGCTGCCGAAGTCCTGCGGTTCCCTTCGAGTCTCCTCTCTCTCTCTCTCTCTCTCTCTCTCTCTCTCTCTCTCGCCTGCTCGGGTCCTTCTCACTCTGCGCC
This sequence comes from Schistocerca nitens, assembly GCF_023898315.1. Classification (NCBI taxonomy): domain Eukaryota; kingdom Metazoa; phylum Arthropoda; class Insecta; order Orthoptera; family Acrididae; genus Schistocerca; species Schistocerca nitens. The sequence goes on from NC_064625.1 coordinate 145,643,535, forward strand.
ACTCACCGTCCGCTGTGGGGGCGGGAGAAGTGGGTAGGAGAGACTACAGAGGGTGGGGGGAGGTGGCTGGTTTTGCGAGCAGTTTAAACTCTCGGCGGGCAATCGTGGGCGGAAGGATTTTGAGGGTGTGAGGGGAAGGGGTTGAGGTGGGAGAGGGGTGGGGCGAAAGGATAGCTGGGGAATTAGGAGCAGCCAGAGCAGGAGTTTGCAATTAGTCCTCGCGGCGCGGTCCACCTGTTCTGAAGGACGCGAGCCCGGGATTAAGGATTGACGGCGGGACAAGCACGGCACGGCAAGGCCCCGCCCGTGTTTTCTCGCTTTTGCCGTAAATCCCCGTACACTGTCGCGTGGCAAACTAAACAGGCGGGCCCTGTCCCGTTCCGTGGCGGCTTAAATGAAGACAGCGCGCGCAGAGGCGCTGCCGGAGGCCTGTTGATACAGCCCGAGATTGTCCCGGGAGAGATTCGAGAGCTGTAAGTGCAAAAATTACAAAAAAGAAGCTACGTCGGTATACACGAATTCTGCATTCGCGCTTGTGTGGTGCGTCAAGTTAACAATGAGTAACAGGTGCCAAGCTTTCGTTTCACGCTCGAGTGCCGGCCGGTGTGGACGAGCGGTTCTAGGCGCTTCAGTCTGGAACCGCGCGAACGCTACGGTCGCAGGTTCGAATCCTGCCTCGGGCATGGATGTGTGTGATGTCCTTATGTTAGTTAGGTTTAAGTAGTTCTAAGTTCGAGGGGACTGATGACCTCAGATGTCAAGCCCCATAGAGCAATTTTGAACCATGCTCGAGTGTCAGTATAACACTACAGTAGAATTTGCAAAAAAAAAAAAAAAAAAAAAAAAAAAAAAAAAAAAAAAAAAAAAAAAAAAGTTTGTCTTAAAAATATGGTTTCACCGTCTAAAATATGAGGCCTAAAGTGTAATCCTTGAAAAAAAAATTGTTTCATGGAATTCCCAGCTCCTTATCTAGGGCCTTCGGTGACACGAAATGGCCTAAGTGCGACAACTCGATACCCCCGTTTTTAAAACAATAATAGATCAACAGGATTATTGTGCTGGCCATTTTTTGCAGCAGCTATATGTAAATTACAGTAGTTAAAAAGAAAAACGCCTTCTACGCGCTGCACTTGACGATTCTTTTTATTTATCTTGTGCACCTAGACTCGTTTCGCCTTAGTTACAAGGCATCTTCAGTGGGTGTCTTGAAATATTACACAATTTTTTCGTTTGCACATACATTTTATCGTTTGCGTTATATAATACAGATTTACAACCGTTGAGGTTTTTGTAATAATATAAAAAAGCACTTAGAGATCAGCATTGTCAGTAAAATTCACTCAAACCGCCACAACAGACACTGAAATCGTTTTAATAATACACTGAAGCACTGAAGCGCCGAATGTACTAGCATTCAAATACACAGATATGTAAACAGAACAGGCAGAATACGGCGCTGTGGTCGGCAACGCCTATATAAGACGACAAGTGTCTGGCGCAGTTGTTACATCGCTTACTGCTGCTACAATGGTAGCTTATCAAGATTTCAAAATGGTTCAAATGGCTCTAAGCTGCGTTCTACCTGCATGTGGCGCTCATAGCTACTGTCTTTTTTTTTTTTTAATACTAATGACTTCAGGGGCGACCTTGCGATCTACAGGGTGTTACAAAAAGGTACGGCCAAACTTATAGGAAACATTCCTCACACACAAAGAAAGAAAATATGTTATGTGGACATGTGTCCGGAAACGCTTACTTTCCATGTTAGAGCTCATTTTATTACTTCTCTTCAAATCACATTAATCATGGAATGGAAACACACAGCAACAGAAGTTACCAGCGTGACTTCACTTTGTTACAGGAAATGTTCGAAATGTCCTCCGTTAGCGAGGATACATGCATCCACCCTCCGTCGCATGGAATCCCTGATGCGCTGTTGCAGCCCTGGAGAATGGCGTATTGTATCACAGCGGTCCACAATACGAGCATTTGGTACCGGGGTTGCGTAGACAAGAGCTTTCAAATGCCCCCATAAATGAAAGTCAAGAGGGTTGAGGTCAGGAGAGCGTGGAGGCCACGGAATTGGTCCGCCTCTACCAATCCATCGGACACCGAATCTGTTGTTGAGAAGCGTACGAACACTTCGACTGAAATGTGCAGGAGCACCATCGTGCATGAACCACATGTTGTGTCGTAAAGGCACATGTTCTAGCAGCACAGGTAGAGTATCCCGCATGAAATCATGATAACGTGCTCCATTGAGCGTAGGTGGAAGAAACTAAAATGAGCTGTAACATGGAAATTAAGCACTTCCGTACACATGTCCACATAACATCTTTTCTTTATTTCTGTGTGAGGAATGTTTCCTGACAGTTTGGCCGTACCTGTTTGTAACACCCTGTATATTACTCGACCACGTTATTAGTGTATTTGTTCTCTCGTCACCTGACAACGGAAAAGGTGTCACATTCTGAATGATTCCAAAATAGTTCCGCAAGTACACTGTAGCGACAAAGAAACTGGTATAGGGTGCGTATTCAAATAGAAAGGTATGTAAACAGGCAGAATAAGGCGCTGCGGTCAAGTGTCAGGTGCAGTTGTTAGATCGGTTACTGCTGCTACGATGGCAGGTTATCAAGAGTTAAGTGTGTTTGAACGTGGTGCCATAGTCGGCGCACGAGCGATGGGACACAGCATCTCCGAGGTAGCGATTAAGTGGGGAACTTCACGCATATATATATATATATATATATATATATATATATATATATATATATGTGTGTGAAGTCTTACGGGACTTAACTGCTAAGGTCATCAGTCCGTAAGCTTACATACTACTTAATCTAAATTACCTTAAGGACAAACACACACACACACACCCATGCCCGAGGGAGGACTCGAACCGCCGCCGGGATCAGCCGCACAGTCCATGACTGCAGCGCCCGAGACCGCTCGGCTAATCCCGCGCGGCTCTTCACGCATGACCATTTAGCGAGTGTAACGTGAATACCAGGAATCCGGTAAAAGATCAAATCTCTGACGTCGCTGCGGCCGGAGAAAGATCCTGCAAGAACGGGACCAACGACGACTGAAGAGAATCGTTCAACGTGACGGAAGTGCAGCTCTTCCGCAGATTGCGGCAGACTTGAATAATGGGGCCATTAACAAGTGTCAGCGTGCGAACCATTCAACGAAACATTATCGGTATGGGCTTTCGGAAGCGAAGGCCCACTCTGCCCTTTGATGACTGCACGACACAAAGCTTTACTCCTCGCCTGGGCACGTCAGAACCTACATTGGACCGTTGATCACTGGAAACATGTTGCCTGGTCGGAAGAATGTCATTACGAATTGTATCGAGCGGATGGACGCGTCCGGGTATGGAGGCAACATCATGAATCCAAGGACCCTGCATGTCACCAGGGGACTGTTCAAGCTGGTGGACGCTCTGTCTAGATAGTGGGGCGCGTGCAGTTGGAGTGATATGAGACGCCAGATACGTCTAGATACGACTCTGACAGGTGACACGTACGTAGGCATCCTGTCTCATCACCAGCATCATTTCATGTCCATTGTGCATTCCGACGGACTTGGGCAATACCAGCAGGACAATGCGACACCCCACACGTCCAGAATTGCTACAGAATAGCCCCAGGAACGCTCTTCTGAGTTTAAACACTTTCGCTGGCCCCCAAACTTCCCAGTCTTTAACACTATTGAGCCTATCTGTGATGCCTTGTAACGTGCTGTTCAGAAGAGATCTCCACCTCGCACGTACTCTTAAGGGTTTATGGACAGGCCTGCAGGATTCAATTCCCTCCAGCACCACTTCAGTCGATTCCATGCCACGTCTTGTTGCTGCTCTTTTGTGTGCTCGCGAGGGCCCTACACGATATTACTCAGACGTATCTGTTTCTTTTGGTCTTCAGGGTAGTTGCGGAGAGGAGAGACTCACTCTGTCATCGCACACTCAGTAGCGGTGCCGCTGTTGCATCAGCGATTTTGGTCAAAATGGCTCTGAGCACTATGGGACTTAACATCTGAGGTCATCAGTCCCATAGACTCAGAACTACTAAAACCTATCTAACCTAAGGACATCACGCACATCCATGCCCGAGGTAGGATTCGAATCTGTGACCGTAGCAGCTGCGTAGTTCCGGACTAGAGCGCCTAGAACCGCTCGGCCACATCGGCCGGCTTGGAGTGGTCAAACCAGCTGAAGCCACCCTAGCTGAGCCTTTCGCGAGCCTACGTGACGCAAAACACACACACGAACTCACACACACAGTCAGAGAACTGACCCCCGGCTGTCACGACACTACCCCCTCCATATCGAGTTACGTCCCAGCGACCCACCCCTACACAACTGCAGACTCCTTCCAACCGAATGGAGCCTCCCCACGAAATCTTAGCTCCCTGCTACAGCTTCGGCTTTGTCTGCAGCCGCTCTCATGCTTACAGGCACACAATCCAATCTTTTCCGCAGCCGCCACCCTGCTATGTTTTCCCCCGCCCACTGCCGCACCAGCTGACAGCGGCATCCTGACAAGTTTTCTCATCCAATAGAACGAAGCACGTCACACCCCGAATCGCACGCAGCTAATTCCTTTAAATGATATAATCTTCTCGGGTGATCAGGCGAGTCGTAGCGTCGTCTTGCTACAACGTTTCAGTGAGTTTCGTACCCATCATCTTCAGGTGAACACATAATTTTATCAATGGGATACGCCAAGAAAGACTGCAACCACATGAATTCATTTCAATGTTCATTGCTCATTGTGTATTTGAAGACTCCCCCCCTCCCATTCACCATCACCGCTCAAAAGTCATTGTGTCCTACCGGGACGTGGAGAACCTTTTTCCTGTTCTCGTCACTGCCAGAGGACAGAGACGCAAAACACGTAACCTGTTGAGGCGGCACCAGAGGTTCAAATGGTTCAAATGGCTTTGAGCAGTATGGGACAACTTCTGAGGTCATCAGTCCCCTAGAACTTAGAGCTACTTAAACCTAACTAACCTAAGGACATCACACACATCCAAGCCCGAGGCAAAATTCGATACTGCGACCGTAGCGGTCGCGCGGTTCCAAACTGAAGCGCCTAGAACCGCTCGGCCACACCGGCCGGCTGTTGCACTTCAACATATAAATTACAACATAAACATAAATGAATGATTAAGGGAACTTTTAACTACCAAATGATAAATGCTCTTTCCGCTTATACATTTATTGTAGATAAAAACCCCTGTGTATTAAAAATGTTTATATGTCAATGAAGAATGGACAAAAATGGATACAAACGAATTTACTAACTAACACGATTGATCAATTGCCCAAATTTTCCCCTTTTTATGGCTGCGTGATATTATATAAATAAGGCGAGACGACTGACATCACCTACGTACCAAACATTAGAAGACACTACTTTCAAACATGATCTACAGTGACAAACTGCCTATTGGCTTCTGTCTCGGGTTCTTCGGCCGACGTTCATGTAATGATTTTTCTGACGTTTCGCCAGCACGAGTGGCTGGCATTGTCAAAGCTTCACCCTCCATTGCCGGTGGTGAACTGGAGGCGAGCTCGCGGCCGCAGGCTATATGTACCTGGCGCGTCAACGTCCGAGGGCTCGCCTCCAGTTCACCACCGGCAATGGAGGGTGAAGCTTTGACAATGCCAGCCACTCGTGCTGGCGAAACGTCAGAAAAATCATTACATGAACGTCGGCCGAAGAACCCGAGACAGAAGCCAATAGGCAGTTTGTCAAAAAGTGGCCACGAAAGCCTTAACAATTTTGTATGATCTACAGTGCTGTGCAACCTCAGTGGAAATAAAATTTACGTGATCACAACTGTTTAGCTTTACAGCCCTAATAAGCCGAAGCAGTCAGCAATATCACCGTATGTACTGCGTCCAGTGCGCGGGAGTGATGGTTCTCGTACACGTCTGCGACGATGGAAGGACTCCACCCACAAAATAAAAACTCTTTGAAATACTAGGACGGCAGAAGGCGGTCCTCTGACTAACATACTCTATTACTGTCTTCTCCTCTCTGTGTTCTACAGACGAGAAATGGTTCAAATGGCTCTGAGCACTATGGGACTTAACATCTATGGTCATCAGTCCCCTAGAACTTAGAATTACTTAAACCTAACTAACCTAAGGGCAGCACACAACACCCAGCCATGACGAGGCAGAGAAAATCCCTGACCCCGCCGGGAATCGAACCCGGGAACCCGGGCGTGGGAATCGAGAACGCCACCGCACGACCACGAGATGCGGGCTACAGACGAGAAACGCGAACTCCCAGCCACAAGGACAGAGTTCAGATAACGTCTCTACATAAGTGTAGGCAGAAGAAGTGCTCTCAATTACTGAACGCTGCGTACCCAATGACGACTTCCAACCCGGAGGTGAAGTCCAGAATCGTATACGTTCGCAACAGTACAGTGCCTAACTATACACTCTCCTGAGAGCAAAGACAGCAAGTCCGTCTGTACCAACAAAGCTGATACCGAGCGACCGTGCAACACGGGCGCTAAAAACAGAAGACCTCTCCACAGCTGGTTTCCCAGCAAAGCTGGGCTTCCCTTGTAATTGCAAAAGGCCAATCCTATTCTCGAAACCACGGAATATTCTCGCTCTCTACAAATTATCCCGAACGCCAACCAACCATATTTCAGTCTTTTGTCGTGCAGCAGGGAAAGTTTGCGAGGAAATACCTATAGTCATACAATGGTATGGTTGTCAGGGTAAAAATATTCGGAAATAACCAAGCCTGCCATTTCAGGGGTAACTCTTCCTCGTTCCTCTCTGCTGTGTCCAAGTTTTTCAGAGTTTCAGAAGTATTATCCGGTTATCCTTCCGGCCCCACTACACAACCGGCCGACCGCCACAGTGTTGTGCTTCCGCGCTCAGGTGCCCACACCGTCCGTCTTGGCACTCCCTGTATGAAGCAGGACCAGCACACCTGTGCGGGCTTCTCTGCCTGCCGTTTCATTTCCACTGGCGTTCTAACCTCTAATAATATAAGCAATCATTCATTGCGCCATTTTGATTATAAAGACACTACTTCGCCTTTCATGCAATAAGCGTAGACAACTGTCTACAAGGTGTACGTGACAATGTCAGTCTTCTTTAAATATTCATATATATGATATACAACCTATCAAATGATAGCTAACTGCGGTTGTAAATCACGGCAAATTATGTAGGTGAGTGCTTGTAAGGTGCGAAATCATAGCCACCTTACAAAGTTTCACGCCCTTTTATAGCTAATGCACGCCATTCCACCCCTATCTGTATATGTGAATATCAGCAACCAAGGTAGCGTAGTGGTTACGTCACTGGACTCGCATTCTGGAGGACCGTCGTTCACAGTCATGTCCGACCATTCTGATTGCTGTGATTTCCCTAAATCGATTAAGTCAAATGTCCGAATGGTTCCATCAAAAGGGCACGGCCGATTTCCTTCCCTATCCTTCCCAGTCCGAACTTATCCACCGTCCCTAATGACCTTATTGTCGACGGGACCTTAGACACGAATCTCCCCTTCCTCCTCCTCCGCCGCGCCGCATATCACCATCCCACGGCTTTTGACACCTCAGCGTATTTTCACGCCAGTACATCCTGCACATGTATCTCGTGAAATTATGGCGATGGGGAAATCTTAGAGATAATAGACTACTGGCCATTAAAATTGCTACAGCACAAAGATGACGTGCTACAGACGCGAAATTTAACCGAAAGGAAAAAGATGCTGTGATATGCAAATTATTAGCTTTTCAGAGCATTCACACAAGGTTGACGCCGCTGGCGACACCTACAACGCGCTGACACGAGGAAAGTTTCCAACCGATTTCTCATACACAAACACCAGTTGACCGGCGTTGCCTGGTGAAACGTTGTTGTGATGCCTCGTGTAAGTAGGAGAAATGCGTACCATCACGTTTCCGACTTTGATAAAGGTCGGATTGTAGCCTATCGCGATTGCGGCTTATCGTATCGCGACATTGCTGCTCGCGTTCGTCGAGCTGTTAGCAGAATATGGAATCGGTAGGTTCAGGAGGGTATACGGAACGCCGTGCTGGATCCCAACGGCCTCGTATCACTAGCAATCGAGATGACAGGCATCTTATCCGCATGGCTGTAACGGATCGTGAAGCCACGTCTCGATCCCTGAGTCAACAGATGGGGACGTTTGCAAGACAACAACCATCTGCACCAACAGTTCGACGACGTTTGGAGCAGCACGGACTATCAGCTCGCAGACCGTGGCTGCGGTTACCCTCGACGCTGCATGACAGACAAGAGCGCCTGCGATGGGGTACTCAACGACGAACCTGGGTGCACGAATGGCAAAACGCCATTTTTTCGGATGAATCCAGGTTCTGTTTACAGCATCACGATGGTCGCATCCGTTTTTGCCGACATCGTGGTGAACGCACATTGGAAGCGTCTATTCGTCATCGCCATACTGGCGTTTCACCCGGCGTGATGGTATGGGGTGCCGTTGGTTACGCGTCTCGGTCGCGTCTTGTTCGTATTGACGGCACTTTGAACAGTGGACGTTACATTTCAGATGTGTTTTGACCCGTGGCTGTACCCTTCATTCGATCCCTGCAGAACCCTACATTTCAGCAGCATATTGCACAACCTTACGTTGCAGGTCCTGTACGGGCCTTTCTGGATACACAAAATGTTCGACTGCTGCCCTGGCCAGCACATTCTCCAGATCTCTCACCAATTGGAAACGTCTGGTCAATGGTGGCCGAGCAACTGGCTCGTCACAATTCGCCAGTCACTTCTCTTGATGAACTGTGGTATCGTGTTGAAGCTGCTCGGGCAGCTGTACCTGTACACGCCATCCAAGCTCTCTTTGACTATATGCCCAGGCGTATCAAGGCCGTTATTACGGCCAGAGGTGGTTGTTATGGGTACTGATTTCTCAGTATCTATGCACCCAAATTGCGTGAAAATGTACTCACATGTCAGTTCTAGTATAATATTTTTGTACAATGAATACCCGTTTATCACATGCATTTCTTCTTGGTGTAGCAATTTTAATGGCCAGTAGTGTAGTTTAAATGGATGCTTATCGACAATCGTTCTTCCTGAACAATATTATCAAGTAGATGCAGAAAAAGGGGAGGGGAGGGGGGGGGGAGGGATGAAAGTGTAGCACAAGTGCCCCCGGCACACACGGTGTGAACTGAGCTTTGCTGGTGTATGTCTACAACTTGCCCGCAGTGCCTGCTCACACTTACGCGTACAACACTCGCAGGCCGCGTGCGCGCCCGCTGCCCTTGGGGCGGCGACGTGTCCACGCCGCCCTCGCCGTCGGCCGATCAATCACAGCGCGTGCGTTACGGCCGCTCTGCCGCCATAACCTGCAGGGCGCGGCGGCGGAGCGGTCACTCGCTTTTATCGCCCGCCTATCGCGCGCCGCCTGATGGCGCGATAAAAAGCCGCCTCTTGCGTCACGTGACGCGTGACGTCACACATACCTTGCCCGCAGGCGTTAAAAAAGGCGCGCCTCGTTAACGGCACAGTAAACACGCCGATATAGGGCGCTCTACGCTCTCCAGTACCGCCCAGCGCTCGTAACACTCGAGGAGACAGCACGCCCCTTTAGCCAGGGTTTTCAGACAAGGCTGCAACCCTACGTGTCAGCCGATATACAGTGGGGTGACAAAGTCATGGGAGAGAGATATGCACATATACAGATCGCGATAACGTGGCGTGCACAAGATATAAAAGGGCACTGAATTGGCTGATCTGCCATTTGTACTCTTGTGATTCATGTGAAGAGGTTTCCGGCGCATGGGACATTCCTGAAACGCCCGCAAAACCCGCTGGGCAGAACAGGTGCTTAGGATTGTGGAAAGAGCCAGATAAGGTTGGGGTCAGTTTCATCTTAAAGTTGTAATTTATGGTGATTTAATTACGCATTTGCAACCAAAGCGGCGCATAGCCGAACTTTTACAACTACGAGTTTCAAACTCCAAATCTTTCATGGCTAAAGGCCTCCAAACAAGAAATCTTAATAATCAACCAGGTAAGTTTCAAGTGAGCGAAAACTGGTATATATATATATATATATATATATATATATATATATATATATATATATATATATATATATATATATATATAGGCTGAAAGCCTCAAGGCTCATAACATTCGAGCAGACAGCAGGCCCCTTTAGCCAGGGTTTTGAGACAAGGCTGCAACCCTACGTGTCAGCCGATATACAGTGGGGTGAGAAAGTCATGGGCCCGCATCTCGTGGTCGTGCGGTAGCGTTCTCGCTTCCCACGCCCGGGTTCCCGGGTTCGATTCCCGGCGGGGTCAGGGATTTTCTCTGCCTCGTGATGGCTGGGTGTTGTGTGCTGTCCTTAGGTTAGTTAGCTTTAAGTAGTTCTAGGGGACTTATCACCACAGCAGTTGAGTCCCATAGTGCTCAGAGCCAACCAGAGTCATGGGGGAGAGATCGCGATAACGTGGCGTGCACAAGACATAAAAGGGCAGTGAACTGGCTGATCTGCCATTTGTACTCTTGATGATGATGATTGGATTGTGGGGCGCTCAACTGCGCGGTTATCAGCGCCCGTACAAATTCCCAACCGTTGCTCAGGCCAATCTCACCACTTTCCGGAATGATGATGAGATGATGAGGACAACACAAACACCCAGTCATCTCGAGGCAGGTGAAAATCCCTGACCCCGCAGGGAATCGAGCCCGCGACCCCATGCTCGGGAAGCGAGAACGCGACCGCGAGACCACGAGCTGCGGACTATTTGTACTCTTGTGATTCACGTGAAGAGGTTTCCGACGTGATTGCGATCGCACGACAAGTATTAACAGACTCTGAAGGTGCAAGGGTACTTATAGCTCGGGACATGGGACATACCATTCAGGAAATCGTCAGGGAATTCCATATTCCGAGAACCACTGTGTCGAGAATACCACATTTCGGACCCTTCCTCTCACCATGGCCAACGCAGTGGTCAACAGCCATCACTTAACGACCGAGAGCAGCGGCGTTTGTCACTGCTGACAGACAAGCAACACTGCGTGAAATAGCCGCAGAAATAAAAAATGGTTCAAATGTCTCTGAGCACTATGGGACTTAACAGCTGTAGTCATCAGTCCCCTAGAACTTAGAACTACTTTAACCTAACTAACCTAAGGACATCACACACATCCATGCCCGAGGCAGGATTCGAACCTGCGACCGTAGCGGTCGCGCGGTTCCAGAATGAAGCGCCTATAACGGCTCCGCCACAACAGCCGGCCCGCAGAAATCAATGAGGGACGTATTATGAACGTATGTAACACAGTGCGGCGAAATTTAATGGGGTATGGTAGCAGACGACCGAAGCGAGTGCATTTGCTAACAGCATAACATCGACTGCAGCATCGCTCCTGGTCTCGTGACTACATCAGTTAGACACTGTTGTTGTTTTTGTTGTTGTTGTGGTCTTCAGTCCTGAGACTGGTTTGATGCAGCTCTCCATGCTACTCTATCCTGTGCAAGCTTCTTCATCTCCCAGTACCTACTGCAACCTACATCCTTCTGAATCTGCTTAGTGTATTGATCTCTTGGTCTCCCTCTACGATTTTTACCCTCCAGGGTGCCCTCCAATACTAAACTGATGATCCCTTGATACCTCAGAACATGTCCTACCAACCGATCCCTTCTTCTAGTCAAGTTGTGCCACAAACACCTGTTCTCCCCAATTCTATTCAGTACCTCCTCATTAGTTATGTAATCTACCCACCTAATCTTCAGCATTCTTCTGTAGCACCACATTTCAAAATCTTCTATTCTCTTCTTGTCCAAACTATTTATCGTCCATGTTTCACTTCCATACAGGGCTACACTCCATACAAATACTTTCAGAAATGACTTCCTGACACTTAAATCAATACTCGATGTTAACAAATTTCTCTTCTTCAGAAACGCTTTCCTTGCCATTGCTAGTATACATTTTATATCCTCTCTACTTCGACCATCATCAGTTATTTTGCTCCCCAAATAGCAAAACTCCTTTACTACTTTAAGTGTCTCATTTCCTAATTTAATTCCAGCAGCATCACCCGACTTAATTCGACTGCATTCCATTCACCTCGTTTTGCTTTTGTTGATGTCCATCTTATATCCTCCTTTCAAGACACCGTCCATTCCGTTCAACTGCTCTTCCAAGTCCTTTGCTGTCTCTGACAGAATTACAACGTCATTGGCGAACCGCAAAGTTTTTTTTTCTTTTCCATGTATTTTAATTTCTACTCCGAATTTTTGTTTTGTTTCCTTTACTGCTTGCTCATTATACAGACTGAATAACATCGTGGATAGGCTGCAACCCTGTCTCACTCCCTTCCAACCACTGCTTCTCTTTCATGCCCCTCGACTCTTATTCCTGCCACCTGGTTTCTGTGCAAATTGTAAATAGCCTTTCGCTCCCTGTATTTACCCCTGGCACCTGCACTATTTGAAAGAGAGTATTCCAGTCAACGTTGTCAAAGGATCTCTTTAAGTCTACAAATGCAAGAAACGTAGGATTGCCTTTCCTTAATCTATCTTATAAGTCGTAGGGTCAGTATTGCATCCCGTGTACCAACATTTCAACGGAATCCACTAGGTTGCCTTCTACCAGTTTTTCCATTAGTGTTAGTATTTTGCAGCTGTGACTTATTAAACTGATCTGTAATTTTCACATCTGTCAACACCTGCTTTCTTTGGTATTGGAATTATTAAATTCTTCTTGAAGTCAGAGAGTATTTCGCCTGTCTCATACATCTCGCTCACCAGATGGTAGAGTTTTGTCAGGGTTGGCTCTCTCAAGGCTATCAGTAGTTCTAATGGTATGTTGTCTACTCCCGGGAGCTTGTTTCGAGTTAGATCTTTCAGTGCCCCGTCAAACTCTTCACGCAGTATCTTATCTCTCATTTCGTCTTCATCTACATCCTCTTCCATTTCCATAATATTGTCCTAAAGTACATCGCCCTTGTATAGTCCCTCTATATACTCCTTCCACCTTTCTGCTTTCCCTACTTTGCTTAGAACTGGGTTTCCGTCTGAGCTTTTGATATTTGTGGTGTAACCGCCAGACACCACACTTGCTAGGTGGTAGCTTAAATCGGCCGCGGTCCATTAGTACATGTCGGACCCGCGTGTCGCCACTGTGTGATCGTAGAGCGAGCGCCACCACACGGCAGGTCTAGAGAGACGGACTAGCACTCGCCCCAGTTGTACGGACGACATTGCTAGCGACTACACGTACGAAGCCTTGCTCTCAATTGCCGAGAGACAGTTAGAATAGCCTTCAGCTAAGTCCATGGCTACGACCTAGCAAGGCGCCATTAACCATATCTGGAGAGAGTCTCACTTATCAAGAGAAATGTACCACAAGGAATTAAAGTTAAGTATACGAGAAGATCCGTTCTTTTCTTTATAGCATTCATAGAGTATCCTGTTTCAGACTTAACGCAAGACGGCGTGAGTTGACGCGTGCCCTTTCGGCTACTTCAGTGTGGCGTAGCTAGCTTGTTACGCCACAACAATATTCTTACAAGTGGTTCTCTTTTCTCCAAAGGTCTCTTTAATTTTCCTGTAGGCAGTATCTATCTTACCACTCGTGAGATAAGCCTCTACATCCTTTTGTCCTCTAGCCATCCCTGCTTAGCCATTTTGCAATTCCTGTCGATCTCATTTTTGAGACGTTTTTAATTCTTTTTGCCTGCTTCATTTACTGAATTTTTATATTTTCTCCTTTCATCAATTAAATTCAATATTTCTTCTGTTACCCAAGGATTTGTACCAGACGACTGGACACTAGGTGACTGGAAAACCGGTGCCTCGTTGGATTTCAGTTGGTTGGAGCTGATGGTAGGGTTCGAGTATGGTGCAGATTCCAAAAGGTCATGGACCCAATTTGTCTACAAGGCACTGTCCAAGTTGGTGGTGGCTCCATAATAATGTGGAGAGAGCCATCTGGTCCAACGGTACCGATCATGATTGAAAATGGTGATGTTCGGATACTTGGAGACCATTTGCAGCCATTCCCGGACTCCGTGTTTCCATACAACGATGTCATGTCACCAGGCCGCGATTGTTCACGATTGGTTCGAAGAACATCCTGGACAATTCCAACGAATACTTTGACCACCCAGTTCGCCCGACATCGATACCATCGAACATTTATGGGACACAATCGAGAGCAGTTCGTGCACAAAATCCTGGCTTCAGCAACACTTTCACAAATATGGACGTCTATAAAGGCACAATGGCTCAGTACTAATGGAACTTTGAGGTAAGGTCTTATGGGACCAAAATACTGAGGTCATCGGTTGCTAAGCCTACACACTAATTAATCTAACTTAAACTAACTTCCGCTATGGACAACACACACACACACACACACGTGGCCGAGGGAGGACTCGAACCTCCGACGGGGGAGAGTATTAATGCAGGAGATTTAAAACGACCTTTTGAGTCCATGAAATGTCGAGTTGCTGCACTATCTCAGAGAAAAGGAGGTCCGTTACGACATTAGGAGGTGCGCGTTTTGTCACCTCAGTGCCAAGTATCTGCTCTACCTGCAGTTTTGTATCAAGGACGTGATGGCAGGTAAGGTACCAGTGCAGCAGAAATATCTTAGTCTACATCAGTTGCCGATGAAGCTAAAGAAATGAAACTTTTTGGCAGATTAAAACTGTGTGCCGGACCGAGACTCGAACCTGGAACCTTTGCCTTTCGCGGACAAGTGCTTCAAACCTTCCCGTCTCCTCTATACCTCTTTTGTTAATGATAACCTTCCCTTTTACAATAACCTATGTAACCTTCCCTTTGGATTTCTATATCTTGCTTAATAATAACAAATGAAATCTTCCCTTTGAAATTTATTCTTTCTCTATCTTCGCATGCAAATTTAATTGCTGGTTTTTAAAAGTGATTTTCGGATTATTTCGACGAAACATAGAATGTGTCGTCGTCGTGACCCTCAGTCGTTACCTGCAATAACTCAAAACTGTTCCTTACCTTTTTTTTACTGTTACTGGATCGCCATCTGACTGCTACATCGAACTGCGACATGAATATACTTACTCTGGTTTACTATACTATATTAGCTGCTGGCGGGCTGTCATAAAAAGTGACTGTATTTATTACCAAAGCTGACGTTATTCTTTAATAGCAAAGCTGACGTTATTCTTTAATTAATTTGACTGAAGTTACGTAATTCATAGTTACACTTTTTCTTGACAACAATAAAATTTTTGCAAAGTTGATGGTTTTTGGGATGGATTATAATCAGTAATGCAACATTGCTGGCAAAATTAATTATATTCTGAAAACGCTTCAGATATTTAGTGTTGGTAATGTAATGGTATTTAGTGTTGGTAATGAAACGATGTTACAAACGTTCAAATGGGACTTACTTTTTACAGTAATCTTACAGCTAGCAATGCGGAAACATACCTTCAGTAGTCTTGAGTTTCTCAAAAAAATAATTCAATAATATTAGTTCCTCTTATGATGTTTCTGTACACCCGTTTATAATCTCTTGTAAATCATAGCTGGTGGCTGGCAGGCACACCGCTCCTCTCAACCTCTCGCTTCAGACCTGCTACCGACTCGCTTCACATCTCGCTTACTACTGACTTCCTACGAACGCTAAAGTGCGGTCTCTCCTGCCATCAATGCTTTCTGGTGCAGACAACCCCTGCTACCATTACAAAATGTATCAATGCGCGGTCTTTCCCGCTCTTTTCTTAAAATGTATCCATACGCTGTCTCTCCCGCCCTTTTTAAAATTGTATCAATTTGCGGTCTCTGTTGCCAACAATACTTTGGTGCAGACATTCCCTGCTACCACAATTATTTCGAACATGACAAATATTAATTATTCCTACTTAATCCTATTAAGAAAATATAAACATCTTCCATAAATTGTGGTTTGACAATAGACAACAGAAATATACACTTCCTACATGCTCTACCACCCGACCTACCCAAGCACGACTCACGCCCCGTCCTCACAGCTTTACCTCTGCCAGTACCTCGTCTCCTACCTTCTAAACTTTACAGAAGCTCTCCTGCGAACCTTGTAGAACTAGCACTCCTGAAACAAAGAATATTGCGGAGACATGGCTTAGCCTTCTGTAAAGTTTGGAACGTAGGAGACGAGGTAATGGCAGAAGTAAAGCTGTGAGGACGGAGCGTCAGTCGTGCTTGGGTAGCTCAGGTGGTAGAGCACTTGAACGCGGAAGGCAAAGGTCCCGAGTTCGAGTCTCGGTCCGGCACACAGTTTTAATCTGCCAGGAAGTTTCATATCAGCGCACACTCCGCTGCAGAGTGAAAATCTCACTCTGAAAGCTAAAGAAACTTTGGAAACAAATCCGGCGAGAGTATCAAGAAAGAAAATACATGCTCACTATCTTCTATCGAGCTGTTTTCTTCCCTTTCAGCATGCCAGCACAATGTTATACTGCAAGCAGACCACAGAAAAGACCTCAGTGTCCACCACATCTGCAGCCGCGAATGGCTTCCATACCATCGCATTGACCACTTTTACACTCGGCTCGGCCGGAGGTTAACGCGCATCCCTTGTCGCGTAAAGCCCGCCGTTTGCAGGTCGTAATTTTTTTAAAACTCTTCTCCCGTATCTGCACACACTAGACGCCGCTGCGCCGGACACGGCCGATGCAGGAGGGGGCGAAGGGGTGCGTCCACGCACACACCACCCCTAGATTTTATTTTTTCACAGCCCTCAAAACGCGACGATATATTCGCCGCTTGTATAATTACGACACGTACTGCCCATAAGCTCCGGCCTCTGACACCACTTTTACTGCGCGTGGCTTTTAAAAAAAAAAATGTCGCGTCACCTCTCTGAGACCCCTCATTCTGGGGCAAAGTGTTGCCGGCGTGTAGTGGATGGGGTGGCAGGGGTTACGGAAAGGAACTACCCACCCCAGACTTGTACGACTGTAGTAGCGTAACCCCCACGGAGGGTGGCAGAAATCGCCGTGCAGGGGGAGGGAATCGTAACGTATGCGCCATTAATATTGAAATGGTGCGCGATCTAAAAAATATCTCCTCCGGCCAGGCTGCCTCTTTGTCGCGCCCTCGAGGTTGGGTGGGGGTGGCGTAGGAGGCAGTTATCGGCGATAGCGGAGGTTTACATCTGCGCGACAAACTAGCCGTGTTCAGAGTTTTGGTTTCATAAACGTGGTGCAAGTAACAGAATAAAAAAGACACATACACTCCTGGAAATAGAAAAAAGAACACATTGACACCGGTGTGTGAGACCCACCATACTTGCTCCGGACACTGCGAGAGGGCTGTACAAGCAATGATCACACGCACAGCACAGCGGACACACCAGGAACCGCGGTGTTGGCCGTCGAATGGCGCTAGCTGCGCAGCATTTGTGCACCGCCGCCGTCAGTGTCAGCCAGTTTGCCGTGGCATACTGAGCTCCATCGCAGTCTTTAACACTGGTAGCATGCCCCGACAGCGTGGACGTGAACCGTATGTGCAGTTGACGGACTTTGAGCGAGGGCGTATAGTGGGCATGCGGGAGGCCGGGTGGACGTACCGCCGAATTACTCAACACGTGGGGCGTGAGGTCTCCACAGTACATCGATGTTGTCGCCAGTGGTCGGCGGAAGGTGCACGTGCCCGTCGACCTGGGACCGGACCGCAGCGACGCACGGATGCACGCCAAGACCGTAGGATCCTACGCAGTGCCGTAGGGGACCGCACCGCCACTTCCCAGCAAATTAGGGACACTGTTGCTCCTGGGGTATCGGCGAGGACCATTCGCAACCGTCTCCATGAAGCTGGGCTACGGTCCCGCACACCGTTAGGCCGTCTTCCGCTCACGCCCCAACATCGTGCAGCCCGCCTCCAGTGGTGTCGCGACAGGCGTGAATGGAGGGACGAATGGAGACGTGTCGTCTTCAGCGATGAGAGTCGCTTCTGCCTTGGTGCCAATGATGGTCGTATGCGTGTTTGGCGCCGTGCAGGTGAGCGCCACAATCAGGACTGCATACGACCGAGGCACACAGGGCCAACACCCGGCATCATGGTGTGGGGAGCGATCTCCTACACTGGCCGTACACCACTGGTGATCGTCGAGGGGACACTGAATAGTGCACGGTACATCCAAACCGTCATCGAACCCATCGTTCTACCATTCCTAGACCGGCAAGGGAACTTGCTGTTCCAACAGGACAATGCACGTCCGCATGTATCCCGTGCCACCCAACGTGCTCTAGAAGGTGTAAGTCAACTACCCTGGCCAGCAAGATCTCCGGATCTGTCCCCCATTGAGCATGTTTGGGACTGGATGAAGCGTCGTCTCACGCGGTCTGCACGTCCAGCACGAACGCTGGTCCAACTGAGGCGCCAAGTGGAAATGGCATGGCAAGCCGTTCCACAGGACTACATCCAGCATCTCTACGATCGTCTCCATGGGAGAATAGCAGCCTGAATTGCTGCGAAAGGTGGATATACACTGTACTAGTGCCGACATTGTGCATGCTCTGTTGCCTGTGTCTATGTGCCTGTGGTTCTGTCAGTGTGATCATGTGATGTATCTGACCCCAGGAATGTGTCAATAAAGTTTCCCCTTCCTGGGACAATGAATTCACGGTGTTCTTATTTCAATTTCCAGGAGTGTAATTACACACCGAGGGTGACGAAACGGAAACAAGTACGGGTTACATGATGAAGACAGTATTGTTCACTGGTCACTGATGTGATTCTGATGGCAATATATTCAAAGTGACACACAGACATTTTTAAATTTTTGTTAGCGTGCAACTGGGGAACGAGTTAGCTCGGTCACAAAACTGTTTCGCTGTTCGTACACACAAAGTGCTTCGATCCGTTGGATCAGTTAACCATTTCGTGGGTGGAGCAGTTTCAACCATCTGTCTAGAGCTACCAACAAGTTAGAAGTTTTCGGAACTTGGAAAAATTTCCAAGCACCATGGATGTATACACTGGCCACTCACATTAATGTGACGGTCGCCTATGTTCGATGTAAAGTGCGGCATCCACTCATAGACGGCACGTGGCAACACTAGCAGGGGAGGGTGTAAAACCTGAATGAGGAGACTCAGTAAACAATACAGTCGTTTTTAAAAGAAATACAGATGGCGTTGTGGAGTTTACGTCAAACCACCCAATTCAATATAAGAAGGTATTTTTCAATTTCGCAGTCAATCGGGTATTAAAAATTCCGTTGTCAAAAGACGATCAAGATTATGAAATAGCAATGATAAAGCACATTGCAAAAGTGAATAACTATTCACATGACTGTGGACGATATAAGAACATAGCTAATAAATACAAAAATAATATGGCCCGTTACAATAACGTGGCTTCTAAGAAAAATACCAAGTTTGTTAGTTTGCCTTACCAAGGAAAAATGAGCGCTAGGATTGCAACTGTCTTTAAACAGTACATTCTGACAGTGTCTTTTGGAACCGAAAATAACCTATGATGTATTTTGCAACGTACTGTAGATACAAAGAATTTATTTCACGCTTCTGGAGTTTACGAAATTGATTACCTGTGCTCTGGGGCCCGTTATGTTGGTCAAACGGGAACGAGGCTGGGAATTAGGTTTGGGAAACAAGTCGCGTTGGGTAGAAAAGATGCCACGGAGAAATCAAGTATGGCTGTTCATTTACTTATAGCAAAACATAAGCTGCCGACTTTGAAATCTAATGTGAAGTTGTTGCACAAGTGTGAGAAGGGCAGGTTCCTCACCTTCTAGAGGAAGTGGAGACCTTTTGCCATCATAAAAATGTTAATAACAACCTGATTAATGATCAGGCCACTATGAAAAATAGGCAATTTGGAAGCCATTTGAAAACTGCATGCTGGGAAGCAGTTAAGGATGCGACCGAACGGATACGAAATAGGTCCTGCCGCGTTGCCAATACGTAGCAGCCATTGGCGTAATGCTGCACGAATTCCATGATTATAGTAGTGAGAGTACAGAAATTTTTTCCTGTTACATTGATTTAGATGTATGTACGTTGTTAATAACAGCAATTCAGTATAGCCGGCCGCGGTGGTCTCGCGGTTCTAGGCGCGCAGTCCGGAACCGTGCGACTGCTACGGTCGCAGGTTCGAATCCTGCCTCGGGCATGGATGTGTGTGATGTCCTTAGGTTAGTTAGGTTTAAGTAGTTCTAAGTTCTAGGGGACTGATGACCGCAGCAGTTGAGTCCCATAGTGCTCAGAGCCATTTGAGCCAATTCAGTATACTCGTTTTATTGTATTTACAATTAAAAGTCTGTCTGAAGTGGCACAGAATTCAGTACTCTCTACATCGGTTACATCTGGTGCCATTTATGAACTATTCAGTAAGTAAAAGGAATCAAATAACTCGGCGCGATGATTGAATAAAGAGAAAAATAGTACAAAATGTAAAATATTTAAATCTAATCAAGTCGCAGCATACATCGTGTGCCTCCCAGTATTTTCTAAATATTTAAAAAAAATATTTTTACCAATCTTACATTACCTACGTGTTTTAAAGAATAACAAAACATGTAAGCGAAGGCTTCCGCGGCCGTTGTCATCTTCAATAAAATTCTTCATGGTATCAGACCGCATCGTCATAATTTAAAATGCGCCAACGTTTCGGCCAGCGTTGCAGCTAGCCTTCATCAGGGCCTTACGTTAAACTGTTTAAGTAAGTTTAACGTAAGGCCCTGATGAAGGCTAGCTGCAACGCTGGCCGAAACGTTGGCGCATTTTAAATTATGACGATGCGGTCTGATACCCTGAAGAATTTTATAGAAAATAACAAAACAATTGGCTCACGAAGAGTGTATCTGGAATTTTTTACATCTTCTATTGTTTACTGTTAAATGTGACAGTAAGTCAGACGGCGTCGTAAATAATTTTATTTGTGTTTTTCAGTTTCTTGATAGCAACCTTCACTGCTTTACCAACTGCGACATAATCCCGTATACGAACAGTGATCCAATACTGTAAAATGCTTTTTTATTCTAGTCTCTGATCACAATATGAATTCTTTAGACGATGACCGATTTCAGTCTGTAATGACCTTCCTCAGATGTTTTTTTACACCGTGTCCTAAAGTGATACGGCCATAATGGCATCGTCAAAACATATAATCAGCATAGCATCGTCACATAGATTTAAGATATGGTGTAGAATAGGTCACATAGTCCACATAGTGATTATTGGTTGGCAGTAGTCACTATGTGGACGATGTGGCCTATTCTACACCATATCTTAAATCTATGTGACGATGCTATGCTGATTATATTTATATGTTTTGACGATGCCATTGTGGCCCCTATCACTTTAGGACATGGTGTAAAAAAGTTCTGAGGATGGTCATTACAGACTGAAACCGGTCATCGTCTAAAGAATTCATCTACATCTACATCTAGATCTACATTTATACTCCGCAAGCCACCCAACGGTGTGTGGCGGAGGGCACTTTACGTGCCACTGTCATTACCTCCCTTTCCTGTTCCAGTCGCGTATGATTCGCGGGAAGAACGACTGTCTGAAAGCCTCCGTGCGCGCTCTAATCTCTCTAATTTTACATTCGTGATCTCCTCGGGAGGTATAAGTAGGGGGAAGCAATATATTCGTTACCTCATCCAGAAACGCACCCTCTCGAAACCTGGACAGCAAGCTACACCGCGATGCAGAGCGCCTCTCTTGCAGAGTCTGCCACTTGAGTTTTTTAAACATCTCCGTAACGCTATCACGGTTACCAAATAACCATGTGACGAAACGCGCCGCTCTTCTTGGGATCTTCTCTATCTCCCGTCAACCCGATCTGGTACGGATCCCACACTGATGAGCAATACTGAAGTATAGGTCGAACGAGTGTTTTGTAAGCCACCTCCTTTGTTGATGGACTACATTTTCGAAGGACTCACCAAATGAATCTCAACCTGGCACCCGCCTCGTTCCGCACGTATACTCCCAGATATTTTACAGAAGTAACTGCTACCAGTGTTTGTTCCGCTATCATATAATCATACAATAAAGGATCCTTCTTTCTATGTATTCGCAATACATTAGATTTGTCTATGTTAAGGGACAGTTGCCACTCCCTGCACCAAGTGCCTATCCGCTGCAGATCTTCCTGCATTTCGCTACAATTTTCTAATGCTGCAACTTCTCTGTATACTACAGCATCATCCGCGAAAAGCCGCATGGAACTTCCGACACTATCTACTAGGTCATTTATATATATTGTGAAAAGCAATGGTCCCATAACACTCCCCTGTGCCACGCCAGAGGTTACCTTAACGTCTGTAGACGTCTCTCCATTAATAACAACATGCTGTGTTCTGTTTGCTAAAGACTCTTCAATCCAGCCACACAGCTGGTCTGATATTCCGTAGGCTCTTACTTTGTTTATCAGGCGACAGTGCGGAACTGTATCGAACGCCTTCCGGAAGTCAAGAAAAATAGCATCTACCTGGGAGCCTTTATCTAATATTTTCTGGGTCTCATGAACAAATAACGCGAGTTGGGTCTCACACGATCGCTGTTTCCGGAATCCATGTTGATTCCTACATAGTAGATTCTGGGTTTCCAAAAACGACATGATACTCGAGCAAAAAACATGTTCTAAAATTCTACAACAGATCGACGTCAGAGATATAGGTCTATAGTTTTGCGCATCTGCTCGACGACCCTTCTTGAAGACTGGGACTACCTGTGCTCTTTTCCAATCATTTAGAACCCTCCGTTCCTCTAGAGACTTGCGGTATACGGCTGTTAGAAGGAGGACAAGTTCTTTCGCGTACTCTGTGTAGAATCGAATTGGTATCCCGTCAGGTCCAGTGGACTTTCCTGAGGATGGTCATTACAGACAAACCGGTCATCGTCTAAAGAATTCATGTTGTGATCAGAGACTAGAATAAAAAAAGCATTAACTGTTTTACTATGAATGTGACATATTACATAGTTCATACAGATGATGATGATGATTGGTTTGTGTCGCGCTCAATTGCACAGTCATCAGCGCCCTTACAGGGTCCCAAATTTTACACAGGCCAGTTCTTTTAAGGAGTCCGATCTAGCCACGGTCACGAATGATGATGATAATGAAATGACGAGGACAACACAAACACGCAGTCCCCGGGCAGAGAAAATCCCCAACCTGGCCGGGAGTCGAACCCGGGACCGCCGGATTCAGAGGCAGCAACGCTAGCCACCAGACCACGAGCTGCGGACGTTCATATGCAGGGTGTCATACAGCCAACCGATGTGTTCTCCGCAAGGCCTACCTTCATTATACAGTAACCCTGAGTGAACTGTGACTGGAGCCCGAATAACAGGGGACTGATGTAGAAGGACATGTATTCCAACCCTGAAGTTCTGGGATGTGACGCACTGTGCAAGCGATATAGGTTATGTCACGAGTTAAAACTTTTTATAATATCACTTGACTATGTACAGGATGTTTCAAAAATGACCCGTATATTTGAAACGGCAATAAAAACTAAACGAGCAGCGATAGAAATACACCGTTTGTTGCAATATGCTTGGGACAACAGTACATTTTCAGGCAGACAAACTTTCGAAATTACGGTAGTTACAATTGTCAACAACAGATGGCGCTGCGGTCTGGGAAACTCTATGGTATATTTTCCACATATCCACCACGCGTAGCAATAATATGGCGTAGTCTCTGAATGAAATTACCCGAAACCTTTGACAACGTGTCTGGCGGAACGGCTTCACATGCAGATGAGATGTACTGCTTCAGCTGTTCAATTGTTTCTGGATTCTGGCGGCAGATGAGATGTACTGCTTCAGCTGTTCAATTGTTTCTGGATTCTGGCGGTACACCTGGTCTTTCAAGTGTCCCCACAGAAAGAAGTCACAGGGGTTCATGTCTGGCGAATAGGAAGGCCAATCCACGCCGCCTCGTGTATGTTTCGGATAGCCCAAAGCAATCACACGATCATCGAAATATTCATTCAGGAAATTAAACACGTCGGCCGTGCGATGTGGCCGGGCACCATCTTGCATAAACCACGAGGTGTTCGCAGTGTCGTCTAAAGCAGTTTGTACCGCCACAAATTCACGAAGAATGTCCAGATAGCGTGATGCAGTAATCGTTTCGGATCTGAAAAATGGGCCAATGATTCCTTTGGGAGAAATGGCGGCCCAGACCAGTACTTTTTGAGGATGCAGGGACGACGGGACTGCAACATGGGGCTTTTCGGTTCCCCATATGCGCCAGTTCTGTTTATTGACGAAGCCGTCCAGGTAAAAATAAGCTTCGTCAGTAAACCAAATGCTGCCCACATGCATATCGCCGTCATCAATCCTGTGCACTATATCGTTAGCGAATGTCTCTCGTGCAGCAATGGTAGCGGCGCTGAGGGGTTGCCGCGTTTGAATTTTGTATGGATAGAGGTGTAAACTCTGGCGCATGAGACGATACGTGGACGTTGGCGTCATTTGGACCGCAGCTGCAACACGGCGAACGGAAACCCGAGGCCGCTGTTGGATCACCTGCTGCACTAGCTGCGCGTTGCCCTCTGTGGTTGCCGTACGCGGTCGCCCTACCTTTCCAGCACGTTCATCCGTCACGTTCCCAGTCCGTTGAAATGTTTCAAACAGATCCTTTATTGTATCGCTTTTCGGTCCTTTGGTTACATTAAACCTCCGCTGAAAACTTCGTCTTGTTGCAACAACACTGTGTTCTAGGCGGTGGAATTCCAACACCAGAAAAATCCTCTGTTCTAAGGACTAAACCATGTTGTCCACAGCACACTTGCACGTTGTGAACAGCACACGCTTACAGCAGAAAGACGACGTACAGAATGGCGCACCCACAGACTGCGTTGTCGTCTATATCTTTCACATCACTTGCAGCGCCATCTGTTGTTGAAAATTGTAACTACTGTAATTTCGAAAGTTTGCCCGCCTGAAAATGTACTGGTGTCCCAAGCATATTGCAACAAACGGTGTATTTCTATCGCTGCTCGTTTAGTTTTTATTGCCGTTTCAAATATACCGGTCATTTTTGAAACACCCTGTACTTCATGTATTTTTTAGCATTGATAATGGCTACTTACTAGTCGAAATCTAGACTTGCGTTAAAAAAAAAACCTGAAAGGAAAGAACGACTGATTGCTGTGCTGCATCATGTTTATAGTCCTATCACTGTCATTGAGTGCATTCCACATTCCAAATGGAAGGTGAATTCATGGTGCAGTCGTTGTCGTTATGAGGAAACGGAGAGATTTATCTGACGTCCAAAGGAAAATGGTCACTGGTTATCGAGCCAGGAGTGGAAGCATATCCGAAACGGACAAGTTTATAAATTGTTGGCGTGCCACTGTGTTTAAACTATACGGTGCATGGAAAAATGGCGCTACCCAGAACCGGTATCAAGGCAACTGTAGTGCACCATGAGCCATAGATGACGGGGGTGGAACAGATGTGTACGGGCTACGCGCAACTGTTGAGCTACTGACCGCCCAGCAGGCGCCTGGTTGATGTGCCGATGCGGACTGCTGTTGATGGTCTATGAATGTCGGAATCTGCACTCCAGTACCGTATCCGAACTTCCATTGAATCGCGAGAAGTGGCTTCTTCAGATAAATCACGTTTTATGCACCTACAGATACACTCCTGGAAATTGAAATAAGAACACCGTGAATTCATTGTCCCAGGAAGGGGAAACTTTATTGACACATTCCTGGGGTCAGATACATCACATGATCACACTGACAGAACCACAGGCACATAGACACAGGCAACAGAGCATGCACAATGTCGGCACTAGTACAGTGTATATCCACCTTTCGCAGCAATGCAGGCTGCTATTCTCCCATGGAGACGATCGTAGAGATGCTGGATGTAGTCCTGTGGAACGGCTTGCCATGCCATTTCCACCTGGCGCCTCAGTTGGACCAGCGTTCGTGCTGGACGTGCAGACCGCGTGAGACGACGCTTCATCCAGTCCCAAACATGCTCAATGGGGGACAGATCCGGAGATCTTGCTGGCCAGGGTAGTTGACTTACACCTTCTAGAGCACGTTGGGTGGCACGGGATACATGCGGACGTGCATTGTCCTGTTGGAACAGCAAGTTCCCTTGCCGGTCTAGGAATGGTAGAACGATGGGTCCGATGACGGTTTGGATGTACCGTGCACTATTCAGTGTCCCCTCGACGATCACCAGTGGTGTACGGCCAGTGTAGGAGATCGCTCCCCACACCATGATGCCGGGTGTTGGCCCTGTGTGCCTCGGTCGTATGCAGTCCTGATTGTGGCGCTCACCTGCACGGCGCCAAACACGCATACGACCATCATTGGCACCAAGGCAGAAGCGACTCTCATCGCTGAAGACGACACGTCTCCATTCGTCCCTCCATTCACGCCTGTCGCGACACCACTGGAGGCAGGCTGCACGATGTTGGGGCGTGAGCGGAAGACGGCCTAACGGTGTGCGGGACCGTAGCCCAGCTTCATGGAGACGGTTGCGAATGGTCCTCGCCGATACCCCAGGAGCAACAGTGTCCCTAATTTGCTGGGAAGTGGCGGTGCGGTCCCCTACGGCACTGCGTAGGATCCTACGGTCTTGGCGTGCATCCGTGCGTCGCTGCGGTCCGGTCCCAGGTCGACGGGCACGTGCACCTTCCGCCGACCACTGGCGACAACATCGATGTACTGTGGAGACCTCACGCCCCACGTGTTGAGCAATTCGGCGGTACGTCCACCCGGCCTCCCGCATGCCCACTATATGCCCTCGCTCAACGTCCGTCAACTGCACATACGGTTCACGTCCACGCTGTCGCGGCATGCTACCAGTGTTAAAGACTGCGATGGAGCTCCGTATGCCACGGCAAACTGGCTGACACTGACGGCGGCGGTGCACAAATGCTGCGCAGCTAGCGCCATTCGACGGCCAACACCGCGGTTCCTAGTGTGTCCGCTGTGCCGTGCGTGTGATCATTGCTTGTACAGCCCTCTCGCAGTGTTCGGAGCACGTATGGTGGGTCTGACACACCGGTGTCAATGTGTTCTTTTTTCCATTTCCAGGAGTGTAGATGAGCACTGGACTTTCAGAAGGGTCCAGGCCGAAGGAGGGGGCATTATGGTCCGGGAAATGCAGTTCATTTTTTGTCGGTACAATGGCATCTACCAGCAGGACAACACAACGTGTCAGACAGCTCGCAGTGTACGTGGGTCGCTCGAAGAGCGCCAGTAGTAGTTACCGTATTCTCCTGGCCACCAGACTCTTCCCGTTTAAAGCCAACCAAGAGTCTGTGCGATCACCTCGATTGGGCTGTTCGTGCCATGGATCCTAAACTCAACGCACTGTAGTCTGCATGGCTACACATTCCTGTCGGTACCACCAGAACCTCATTAACTCGTCCACGCACGTCTCACAGCGGCCCACCCACGAAGAAATGGTTATTCATGCTTTTAACAGGTGATAACTTTAGAGTTATTTGACTGTGTAGAAGGCTGTGAACGATGAAGTGTGGCGCCGTGTGTTTACAAAATGGCTCTGAGCACTATGGGACTTAACATCTGAGGCCATCAGTCCCCTAGAACTTACAAGGGAACATCCCCATCGCACCCACCTCAGATTTAGTTATAAATTGGCACAGTGGATAGGTCTTGATAAACTGAACATAGATCAATTGAGAAAACAGGAAGAAGCTGTGTGGCACTGTGAAAAAATAAACAAAATATACAAACTGAGTAGTCCATGGGCCACATAGGCAACATCATGGAGATTCTGGGCTCAGGAGCGCCGTGGTTCCGTGCTAGCGTGAGCAGCTGCGGAACGAGAGGTCCTTGGTTCAAGTCTTCACTAGAGAGAAAATTTTACTTTCTTTATTTTTGCATAGTTATTATCTGTCCGTTCGTTCATTGACGTCTCTGTTCACTATATAAGTTTAGTGTCTGTGTTTTGCGACCGCATCGCAAAACCGTGCGATTAGTAGACGAAAGGACGTGTCTCTCCAATGGGAACCGAAAACATTTGATCGCTAGGTCATAGGTCAACCGATTCCTCCACAGGAAAACACATCTGTATATTCTATACGACACTGGTGACGGCATGTGCGTCACATGACAGGAATATGTTGTCGACCCACCTAGGTTGTACACTTGGCGAATGGGTAAAAAGATTCTTCTACCTTGCCCGATTTAGGTTTCCTTGTGGATCTGATAATCACTCCCAAAAAAGTGATGAAAACATAAGAGTTTGTCACATAAACTGAAAATAAAAAATTAAAATTTTTACTCGATGGAAGATTTGAACCAAGGACCTTTCGTTCCACAGGTGCTGACGCTCCCTTAAAGAATAAATAAGTTAATATTTATACCTAAAAAATTAAATAAAAACAATTAACTTCAAAAAATTAAATTTTTTCTTAAGAAACTAGATTGGTAATGTAATTGTTTTATGAAATATTATTTTGAATTTTTAAAAGTAGATTTTATTTGTTGTACCTTTTGTATCCACCACCAGACCACGGCGCTCCTGCGTCCCCATTCTCCTTGATGTTGCTTATCGTATGATAAACTGTTCAGTTTGTATATTTTGCTTATTTTTTCACAGTTCCACACAACTTCTTCCTGTTTTTTCAATTAATCTGTGTTCAGTTTTTCAAGGCCTATCCACTGTGCCAACTTATAACTAAATCTGAGGGGGGTGCGATGGGGAGGTTCCCTTGTTAGAACTACTTAAACATAACTACCCTAAGGACATCACATACATCCATGCCTGAGGCAGGATTCGAACCTGCGACCGTAGCAGTCGCACGGTTCCGGACTGAAGCGCCTAGAAACGCTCGGCCACCGCAGCCGGCCGTGTGTTTACACATGAGTGGCTCGAATTCTTTAAGTAATATATCTCGGTATAAATTAAAAGTGAAAAATATGTGCCCTATGTCACAATATTTTGGTCTCATTAATGAGGTTTCAATACTTCTAAAAGTGCCTTCATCAGAATTTAGACATTTAGTCTACAACATCATTACAAATTTATGGGAAAAAGTTTTATATACAAAAGTGTAAGTACTGACCAACAATAAAAGACAGAGACAGTACTTACATGTCACATATAAGATAAATAACCATCAGGGAGTGCTGCACTGAGGAGAGGTATCGATGGCGGTCAGTGAGAACTGGCACGAAGTCGGCGTTCCAAAACATCCCAGAGGTGTTTTATAGGATTCATGTCAGGACTCTGTGCAGGCCAGTCCATTACAGGGATGTTATTGTCGCGTAACCACTCCGCCACAGGCCGTTCATTAGGAACAGGTGCTCTTCAACAGTGGAAAGCAAGGAAGTGCTTAAAACATCAGTGTGGGCCTGTGCTGTGAGAGTACCACGCAAAACAACAAAGGGTGCAAGCCCTCTCCATGAGAAACACGACCACACCATAACACCACCGCCTTCGAATTTTACTGTTGGCACTTCACACGCTGGCGGATGACGTTCACAGGACATTCGCCATACCCAGACCCTGCCATCGGATCGCCACATTGTTTACCGTGATTCGTCACTCCACACAACGTATTTCCACTGTTCAATCGACCAACGTTTACGCTCCTTACACTGATCGAGGCGTCGTTTGGCATTTACCCGCGTGATGTGTAGTTTATGAGCAGCCACTCGACCATGAAATCCAAGTTTTCTCACCTTCCGCCAAACTGTCGTAGTACTTGCAGTGCCGGCCGCGGTGGCCGTGCGGTTCTGGCGCTGCAGTCCGGAACCGCGGGGCTGCTACGGTCGCAGGTTCGAATCCTGCCTCGGGCATGGGTGTGTGTGATGTCCTTAGGTTAGTTAGGTTAAAGTAGTTTTAAGTTCTAGGGGACTTATGACCTAAGATGTTGAGTCCCATAGTGCTCAGAGCCATTTGAACCATTTTTTTTTACTTGCAGTGGATCCTGATGCAGTGTGGAATTCCTGTGTGACGGTATGGATAGATGTCTGCCTATTACACGTTACAACCCTCTGCAACTGTCGGCGGTCTGTGTCAGTTAACAGACGAGGTTCGGATGTACGCTTTTGTGCTGTACGTGTCCCTTCGCGTTTACACTTTAATCACATGTTGGGCTCGCGAACGCAATCAGCGGTAAAACAGGAAGTGAGCTTATGAAACGTCCCCTTTTTGAAGAATTATACATGACTGTGCTTAAATTGACACAATATTTTTAGCGCAACGCAATCTGACTCTCAATAATCCCTACAAAAGAATGGCCCTGACTAACATTAACCTATACCTTTCACAAATCACTTACCTCACAAAAATCTTCGTTACTCGAACTACTGCAATACAGCGAGCGCCACTACTGCCAGCTAAATAAAAGATTCAAACTAAGGAAGGCACTAACTACTGATAGGCATAGTTAGCAAATGAAAGATTTTAATAGAGAACAAACACTGTATTTACCTTAATAGTCATATTATATATAGCAGTTCATGACAGTCTTACAAATTTCAAAACTCCGCCATCTCTCTCCCCACATCCATCACTGCTGGCGGCTCACCTCCAACTGCGCAACGCTACGCGCTGTTAACATCCAGCTGCCGCTGCCCAACACTACAATGGCAGACAACAATGCAAACTAGCCACAGACTGCACACAGCACAGCCAGTGATTTTCATATAGAGCGGTACATGACGTTACCAATAAGAAAACCTAAACAGCCTACTTACATAGCCCCCATGCTCCCCACAAAAAATTTTACAAATTGTTTTGGGCAGTGGCCAATACAGATTTGCAAAAAATTTTTATAATTACAATAACAAAGAAATCAAATGCACACACTTAGTGATACAATGTTGGTCAAAAGCTAAAATTTTCTCACAGTCAATAAAGACAGTCCTGATCATTCAACACAGTAAAACTGCCGTTTCTTTTCTCAAAGTCTGAGCAGTAAAAGACAATGCACATGGAAGTAGTGGATTTCCATGTAGTCTTGAAGAAGTAGTGTTGTCCTTCCAACGGAAAGACAGTGCTGACTCTTGACATGCAGACAGGTAATGGGCCACAACAGAGCAAACCCACCGCAGTCGAAGTTTTGAAGAATATTGGTAGGTAGGTCATCACAGAGCAGACCCACTGTAGTCCTGGTAGAGACTACGGTATTGGTGGGCCACCAGAGGTGCAGACCCACTGCAGTCCTTGTAGAAATAATGGTAATGGTGGGCCATCAAAGATGCAGACCCACTGTAGTCCTTGTAGAGATAATGGTATTGGTGGGTCATCAAAGATGCAGACCCACTGTAGTCCTTGTAGAGATGGCCAGCAGCCATCTGTTGCGACTGTGCAGGTGCACAATCACCATCGAAGAGTCTTGCGGACAATATAGCAAGTCCATAATCACCACTTGTGCACTCACAAAGTTTTTGGAATTGTCCTTAGAACCAGCAATGCTGTTATCCAGTCCCTTGCTGAATTATTAACACACGTGCAAACACTAACAGTCCCTACTTCACACATACTGTCCAAATACTATGACCAACAGAAACGTGTGCAGTGAAATGGAACTTACAAGTTAATAATATGATGAACTGGTGTCAATTACAATTTTATAACATAAGAATACAATTACAAAGGCACAAAATACATCAGCGGTAAAACAGGAAGTGAGCTTCATAAGCAGAGAACTGCACTGCGAGCTGGAACTCCAAACCCACCCATTAGTTATGCACCTGCGTGTCGCAGGAAAACGTGGCGCCGTAGCCATACAAAGTGAACTTCGGAGCAATGGAACAATATCATCTTGTTAGATGAGTCTTGTTCCACACTTTTTCCAACTTCTGTCCAAATTTACATCTCAAGAAACTAGCACGGCTCGGGTTCAAAAATGGTTCAAATGGCTCTGAGCACTATGGGACTTAACATCTGTGGTCATCAGTCCCCTAGAACTTTGAACTACTTAAACCTAACTAACCTAAGGACATCACACACATCCATGCCTGAGGCAGAATTCGAACCTGCGACCATAGCGGTCTTGCAGTCCCAGACTGAAGCGCCTACAACCGCTCGGCCACACCGGACGGCTATATGGTACAGATGTGTTTAAAACTGCTGATATAATTTTGTCTTGACTGAACAGTGTCCGCAATTTTATGCTCCTCAAAAAAATATGTTTCTCCATCAAGATAGAGGGTCCTGCACCGAGGGCCTATTGGCCGCGAATTCCTTTGTTCCCTAGCCGATCTTAACTGCCTGGAGGTTGTGGCAGAAATGTCAGCGAAATCTTCACCATCGACCACCGGGTCCTCAGCTCGTGGTCTAGCGGCTAGCGTTGCCAGAGGACTGGGTGTCTGTGTTGTCCTCATCATTTGATCATCATCATCATCATCATCATCATCATCATCATCATCATCATCATCATCCGTGACCGTGGCTAATTTGGGCTGTGTAAAAATTAAGCACTCCGTCTTCAGGCCACGACTGGCCTACCGGGACCATCCGACCGCGGATAGGAGGGGCGTGGGGTCAGCACACCGCTCTCCCGGCCGCTGCTATTCCGTCGAGTAGCTCCTCAATTGGTATCACTAGTTTTTTTTTAGATTAAAGTTCAGTCTTGATCACGTTATGTCTGTTTTAATGAGTAACCGGTTTCGGTTTTTTCTATAAAACCATCATCAGACCCATTGGCTCCCTTGGGTCTGATGATGGTTTTATAGAAAAAACCGAAACCGGTTACTCATTAAAACAGACATAACGTGATCAAGACTGAACTTTAATCTAAATATAACAATTAATTGATCACTGTATTCCAAAAATGTTTACCAAAATTGTGGTATCACTAGGCTGAGTGCACCCCGAAAAATGACAACAGCGCATGGCAGCCTGGATGGTCACCCATCCAAGTGCCGACCACGCCCGACAGCGCTTAACGTCGGTGATCTCACGGGAACCGGTGTATCCACTGCGGTAAGGGTGTTGCCTTTGTGTAAAAATTGGACTGTGTAAAATTTCGGGCTTCGTACAGGCGCTGATGACCGTGCAGTTGAACACCCCACAAACCAATCCCCGACGGTAATAGATGCTGCGAAGTGTCGTTACCGAGTCGTGGAAACCCAAAGCATACGAATGACGCTGGCTTGTGGAACATATGAGGCGGCAAATAAACAACCACTAGAAGGAGTGCACGGGCGGCGTGGGTTCTGATCCGCAGGCAGTCCGCCGAGCTGCCACGACCATCGCGGCCCACGACCAGGTCGTGCTCCCCTTATCGGCCAGCGCGGCGCCGGAGGGGCCATCACGCGCGGCTTTTAGCACCGCCGCGATCGTATTTCCCGCGCCGCCGGCTGGCCTCCCATCTCCTTGTCGAAGATTAAACGCGACAAACACATTCATAAAGGTAACACCCACTCATCAAACCCCCTCCCTGGCGTCTCTGCCCTACCACTTCTTTTTTACACTCGTCGTTTCGTTGCCAACACACGCGCCTGCGCGCCCCTACATCCATTCCGGCGAGAGGGCTCTCTCTCTCTACCTCTCCCCCCCCCTCCCCCCATCTCACTCTCTCTCTCTCCGTTCGCTAAGGACTGCCATCGCAGTAACGCGTAAAATACACCGAATACGGCGGTCGCAGCCAATCCGTCAGAAGCGGACGCACGGCGACCCTTACACAGAGGGTGAGAGAACAGAAAACGTTACGTCATGATAGCCGCGTATATATATAAAAAAAAAAAAAAAGAAATTAGGTGCGAGATGGACGCGCGCGCACGAGAGGGTACGAGGTGAGAGGGGGCGGGAAGCAGGAATAAAAAAAGAGTTAAGAGAAGGGCACTGCCGGCGAAATATGGAGGTTAGCTACGACGCGCAGCGCGGCGGAGTAGCTCGTAAAAATTGATCGCTCATTGCGGTGAGCGATAAGCGGTCCAGCGACTAACCGCGCCAGCCTCTCCCCTCCCTCCCTCCCTCCACCGATGTGCGAGAGAGTGCTCGCACGGAATGAATTGCTCGGACGCCTCGAAAGAGACGTGTCCGGAGGTGGCGGATTTTTTTTTTTTTTGTCCGGCGCCAATTACTGCCAGCAAGTGTTGAGCTCGCGTGGTGGCGTTCCGGCTGAGAGAGGAAGAAACACGCCACGTTTAAGCTCGACACTGCCAGAGACGGGAAATGTCTTCAATGAAATTGAAACATCCCCTTAGAAAAATTAATGAATGATTGTGCTGATAAACCTCTTACATTATTTGATTTCCAAACAGCTGAGCAGAACTGAACGTACTCAGACATTTCGCTCCTTACCTATTCTGATCAACACTAAACTGACACACAATATTTTTAGCGCAACGCAATCTCACTTTCAAAAATCCCTACAAAAGAATGGCCCTGACTAACAGTAACCTGTACCTTTCATGAATCACTTACCTCACAAAAGTCTTCGTTACTCGAACTACTGCAATACAGCGAGCGCCAATACTGCCAGCTAAATAAAAGATTCTAACTAGTGAAGGCACTAACTACTGATAGGCATAGTCAGCAAATGAAAGATTTTGATAGAGAACAAACAATGTATTTACCTTAATAGTGTTCAAAAGTCATGATATATATATATATATATATATATATATATATATATATATATATGAACTGACATCCAGCCTTACAAATTTACTCTCTCTGATGGACACACGTCCAGATCGTCCGCTCTCAAAACTCCGCCATCTCACTCCCCACATCCACCATTGCTGGCGGCTCACCTCCAACTGCGCAACGCTACGCGCTGTTCACATCCAACTGCCCAACACTACAATAGCGAATATTCCAACAATGCAAACCAGCCACAGAGTGCACACAGCACACTCAGTGATTTTCATATGCTACATGGCGTTACAAACATAAAAACCTAAACAGCCTACTTACTAAATCATATTATCCCGACTAGCCACACAGAGTGTAATACTTCTGGCTTAGTCAGCCATCATAGTAGCCTCCAAGAAGCTGTCCCCAGAACAGTGGCGATGCAAGAAGTATATAGATGACGAAATGTGGCGTGAGGTACCTGTGGCAGATGTTAGATTCGGTACCATTCCCGTGTAAAAGACAACCTGCATAATGCTACTCCTCTGTGATTGGCTGCTGTGTTCGGAGCAAGTGCGCCAAAACGCTATAGTTATTATTAGTTAAACTACTAATTGGAATGACATCACTTTTTAATATAAATATCTCTCAACAGCTGACTACCAATCAGCCATTTTAGAATTGTTGTTGTTGTTGTGGTCTTCAGTCCTGAGACTGGTTTGATGCAGCTCTCCATGCTACTCTATTCCTGTGCAAACTTCTTCATCTCCCAGTACCTACTGCAGCCTACATCCTTCTTAATCTGCTTAGTGTATTCATCTCTTGGTCGCCCTCTACGATTTTTACCCTCCACGCTGCCCTCCAGTACTAAATTCGTGATCCCTTGATGCCTCAGGACATGTCCTACCAACCGATCCCTTCTTCTAGTCACGTTTTGCCACAAGCTTCTCCCCAATTCTATTCAATACCTCTTCATTAGTTATGTGATCTACCCATCTAATCTTCAGGATTCTTCTGTAGGACCACATTTCGAAAGCTTCTATTCTCTTCTTGTCCAAACTATTTATCGTCCATGTTTTACTTCCATACATGGCTACACTCCAGACAAATACTTTCAGAAACGACTTCCTGACACTTAAATCTACACTCGATGTTAACAAATTTCTCTTCTTCAGAAACGCTTTCCTTGCCATTGCCACTCTACATTTTATATCCTCTCTACTTCGACCATCATCAGTTATTTTACTCCCCAAATAGCAAAACTCCTTTACAACATTAAGTGTCTCATTTTCTAATTTAATTCGCTCAGCATCACCCGACTTAATTCGACTACATTCCATTATCCTTGTTTTGCTTTTGTTGATGTTCATCTTATACCCTCCTTTCAAGACACTGTCCATTCCGTTCAACTGCTCTTCCAAGTCCTTTGCTGTCTCTGACAGAATTACAATGTCATTGGCGAACCTCCGAATTTTCTTTTGTTTCCTTTACTGCTTGCTCAATATACAGATTGAATAGCATCGGGGGATATGTTATAACCCTGTCTCACTCCCTTCCCAATCACTGCTTCCCTTTCATGCCCCTCTACTCTTATAACTGCCATCTGGTTTCTGTACAAATTGTAAATAGTCTTTCGCTCCCTGTATTTTACCCCTGCCACCTTCAGAATTTGAAAGAGAGTATTCCAGTTAACGTTGTCAAAAGCTTTCTCCAAGTCTACAAATGCTAGAAACGTAGGTTTGCCTTTTCTTAATCTTTCTTCCAAGATAAGTCGTAAGGTCAGTATTGCCTCACGTGTTCCAACATTTCTACGGAATCCAAACTGATCTTCCCCGAGGTCCGCTTCTACCAGTTTTTCCATTCGTCTGTAAAGAATTCGCGTTAGTATTTTGCAGCTGTGACTTATTAGACTGATAGTTCGGTAATTTTAGAATTATTAAAAACAATTTAAATTAAAAACGAGACTGACGAAATTGCAGACGAAGCACTTCGGAAGCGTTCGGTCCACGCCTTTTCTGGTATGGCGCGCGAAGTGTTTCGGGCTGTTCGTCACTCTGGATTAGGCAGTGGAGAAGAACAGACATGTTGTCTGTCGCAGGATGTGTTTGCCAGTATTAAGTATTAAAAGATTCACTCCGGTAGTCATGAGGCACAGACACGTGCCACAAATAGTGTAAAGATACATTTTCGTAAACATTGAGTTTGATCATGTACTTTGCTGTATCAGAAGGTATTGTATTAAGATCATGTTGTCTTCTAGTGTGGCTATATTAAAATACGCGAGTGGCATCCCAAAGAAGTGATACATTATTTCAGAATAGAACCTCGCTAAAAGTCTGTTTCAGCCTCGAGATACATAACCTACGGCCTACGTGCTGTTTTCTGCGGTGGGGACATCAACTTGAAGACAGCAGGTTAGTGAACTATAACAGAACCTTCATATTCCACGCACTGCAGCGCAGAAAACCAGGCGCCTCACGTGTACTGCATGCACAGAACACATGTGCTCAGTGACACGGCATCTGCAGTAATGCTGAGGAGGTAAAGGAGGATGGACGTTATTAACACAAACAATCAACTCATTATTCCTTTCTTGCCGTAAGAGGTAGTAGGAAAAATAAAAGGTGCACTAAAATTAACAACGAAACTGAAAGAGGTGACTGGGTGTTGTGTGATGTCCTTAGGTTTAAGTATTTCTAAGTTCTAGGGGACTGATAACCATAGATGTTATGTCCCATAGTGCTCAGAGCCATTTGAACCATTTTTTTGAAAGAGGTGAAAATAAACGATAATAAGAGCAAAAAGCAGTTATTAATTATGACAGACCCGCCATATTTTACATTACATGCTACACAATTTAATGCTCTAGCCAGCTTCTAATATAGATTCTTGGCTTGGTGCTTAGTGTTTTGGCATATGCTGCCGTCATCAGTGTCCACCTACGAGCGGCGTTCAGTAAGTAATGCAAACATTCTTTCTCTCGGCCACTTTCGGTTAAAAAAATGCGGAATTTGTTGTGGAACATGATTGAATATTACCGCTTCAGCCCCAACAGGTTTTCATGAAGTTCCAATAGCTGCTGGCACTGTAAGCAAACCTCCAAAATGTAATGGAGGTGTGTTCCAAGCAGCAAGCTATCACTTCAGTGGAAAACCAGAGCATCGCAGATATTCACAGGCGCCTCCAGAATGTCTGTGGAGACCTCGCGGTGAACAAAAACTGGTCGAGTCGTTGGGCGAGGCACCTGTCATAATCTCAATAAGCTCGCTCAAAACTGTTCGATCTCACGCGTGCCAGCCGGCCGCACATATCAATGCCTCCTGCAGTGTTGGAACGTGCGGACACTCTCATTCGACGGATGCAGGTGAACTTCTCCATGGCAACGTGAGGCCAGTCTGCGCCCCCGAGAGGAGATCTCAGCCCTTCGCTGGACTGTCCTCTCTCATCCACCATACGACCTGCACCTCCCACCTCCCGTCTGTTTCTCCCAATCAAGGATGCAGCCACTGGGAAGTAGTGCGCGGACGATGGCGAGGTACTGATGTAGCAAGACGCTGGTTGTGACGTCGACCAGTAGAATGGTACCGTGTGGGCGTAAAGGCTCTCCAAGTAAGGTGGCGTAACGCAGACGCATTGAATGGAGATTATGTTGAAAAATACGGTTCTGTACCCAACGAGCATGGAATGATACAGCATTTTGGAATCTTGAAAAAAAAACCACATCTTTCACAAAAATAAAATGTTGCATTACTTATTGAATCTCCCTCGTATCAAGTATACAGCATTTTATAAGTGTGCCAGCTTGTACAGTCATCGTTAACTTGAATAAAATACTTCTGGATGGTACATCGAATCAATATGCAAGCCTAAAACGATTATAAAACGGACGTTTCGACCATCTTCCGTTGTTCGTCTTCGGGCTGATGGATCAATTTAGTTGCTCTGCATACCTAAGCATAGGCATTCTTCTGTACCTCCGGATGTGAAAAACCTGTACGCTGCTCTTCCCTGAACTGGTTATAGTCCAAGTCTCACTTTAATACAAGACAACAATACACAAAGCTACTTTCAGAAAAGATTTCTTGGCGATTAAAATTTGTATTACATGTATAACTTATTTCTCGGTTTTCGTGATATTGCCAGCGTTTATTTTACACTGAAGCGCCATAGAAACCGGTATAGGCAGTGGTATTCAAGTACGGAGTTACGTAAACAGGCAGAATACGGCGCTGTGGCCGACAACGGAGAGACGTCTACAGACGTTAAAGTAACCTCTGGCGTGCCACAGGGGAGTGTTATGGGACCATTGCTTTTCACAATATATATAAATGACCTAGTAGATAGTGTCGGAAGTTCCATGCGGCTTTTCGCGGATGATGCTGTAGTATACAGAGAACTTGCAGCGTTAGAAAATTGTAGCGAAATGCAGGAAGATCTGCAGCGGATAGGCACTTGGTGCAGGGAGTGGCAACTGTCCCTTAACATAGACAAATGTAATGTGTTGCGAATACATAGAAAGAAGGATCCTTTATTGTATGATTATATGATAGCGGAACAAACACTGGTAGCAGTTACTTCTGTAAAATATCTGGGAGTATGCGTGCGGAACGATTTGAAGTGGAATGATCATATAAAATTAATTGTTGGTAAGGCGGGTACCAGGTTGAGATTCATTGGGAGAGTGCTTAGAAAATGTAGTCCATCAACAAAGGAGGTGGCTTACAAAACACTCGTTCGACCTATACTTGAGTATTGCTCATCAGTGTGGGATCCGTACCAGATCGGGTTGACGGAGGAGATAGAGAAGATCCAAAGAAGAGCGGCGCGTTTCGTCACAGGGTTATTTGGTAACCGTGATAGCGTTACGGAGATGTTTAATACACTCAAGTGGCAGACTCTGCAAGAGAGGCGCTCTGTATCGCGGTGTAGCTTGCTCGCCAGGTTTCGAGAGGGTGCGTTTCTGGATGAGGTATCGAATATATTGCTTCCCCCTACTTATACCTCCCGAGGAGATCACGAATGTAAAATTGAGAGATTAGAGCGCGCACGGAGGCTTTCAGACAGTCGTTCTTCCCGCGAACCATACGCGACTGGAACAGGAAAGGGAGGTAATGACAGTGGCACGTAAAGTGCCCTCCGCCACACACCGTTGGGTGGCTTGCGGAGTATAATTGTAGATGTAGATGTAGATGTAGACAACTCCTATATACGACAGCAAGTGTGTGGCGCAGTTGTTACATCGGTTACTGCTGCTACAATGGCAGGTAATCAAGGTTTAAGTGAGTTTGAACGTGCTGTTGTAGTCGGCGAACGAGCTATGGGAAACAGCATCTCCGAGGTAGCGATGAAGTGGGGATCTTCCCGTACGACCATTTTACGATTGTACCGTGAATATCAGGAATCGCGTGAAACATCAAGTCTCCGACATCGCTGCGGCCGGAATAAGATCCTGCAAGAACGAGACCAACGACGACTGAAGACAATCGTTCAACTTCGCAGAATTGCAACCGTTCCGCAAATTTCTGCAGATGTCAATGCTGGACCATCAACAAGTGTCAGCGTGCGAATCATTCAACGAAACATCATCGATATGGACTTTCGGAGCTGAAGGCCCACTCGTATACCCTTGATGGCTACACAACACAAACTTGTACGCCTCGTCTGGGCCCATCAACATCGACATTGAACTGTTGATGACTGGAAACATGTTGCTTGGTCGGGAGAGTCTCGTTTGAAATTGTATCGAGCGCATGGACGTGTAGCGGTATGGGGACAACCTGATGAATCCATGGGCCCTGCACGTCAGCAGGGGACTGCTAAAGCAGGTGCAGACTCTGTAATGGTGTGGGGCGTGTGCAGTTGGAGTAATATGGGACCCCTGGTACGTCTAGACACGAGTCTGACAGCTGACGTAAGCATCCTGTCTGATCACCTGCATCCATTCATGTCCACTGTGCATTCCGACGGACTTGGGCAATTCCAGCAAGACAATGCGACACTCCATACATCCGGAATTGCTACAGAGTGGCACCAGGGACACTCTTCTGAGTTTAAACACTTCCGCTGGCTACCAAACTTCTCAGACATGAACATTACTGAGCATGTCTGGGATGCCTTACGGATTTATGGACAGCCCTGTAGGATTCATGTGTCAATTCTTCGACGTCGTGTTGCGGCACTTCTGCGTGCTCGCGGTGGCCCTACACGATATTAGACAGTGTACCAGTTTCTTTGGTTCTTCAGTGTAATTGCCCTGACCTAGAAACTAACGCGTATTATATCGCCAAAGAACTGTAGATCTTAGTATATGACATAAATTTCAACGTGATACATCTAAACGGCCTTGAGGAAAAGAAGTCTTAACCGACGGACAGTCATACAGACAGCACGGTAACAAGTGGACAAATGCAGATTAACAATTTTTGGAATTTTTTCTTCTGGTTGTAGTGTGAAACCTTCCTACTTGGCAAATTTCATGATTCTGAGCTAACAGGAAGTACAGTGTAGGTTTTGATAAGTGAATTTGCGAGTATCGAAATACACTCCTGGAAATTGAAATAAGAACACCGTGAATTGATTGTCCCAGGAAGGGAAAACTTTATTGACACATTCCTGGGGTCAGATACATCACATGATCACACTGACAGAACCACAGGCACATACACACAGGCAACAGAGCATGCACAATGTCGGCACTAGTACAGTGTATATCCACCTTTCGCAGCAATGCAGGCTGCTATTCTCCCATGGAGACGATCGTAGAGATGCTGGATGTAGTCCTGTGGAACGGCTTGCCATGCCATTTCCACCTGGCGCCTCAGTTGGATCAGCGTTCGTGCTGGACGTGCAGACCGCGTGAGACGACGCTTCATCCAGTCCCAAACATGCTCAATGGGGGACAGATCCGGAGATCTTGCTGGCCAGGGTAGTTGACTTACACCTTCTAGAGCACGTTGGGTGGCACGGGATACATGCGGACGTGCATTGTCCTGTTGGAACAGCAAGGTCCCTTGCCGGTCTAGGAATGGTAGAACGATGGGTTCGAGGACGGTTTGG
This sequence comes from Schistocerca nitens, assembly GCF_023898315.1. Lineage (NCBI taxonomy): Eukaryota > Metazoa > Arthropoda > Insecta > Orthoptera > Acrididae > Schistocerca > Schistocerca nitens. The sequence goes on from NC_064625.1 coordinate 145,685,146, forward strand.
ATGTACTGTGCACTATTCAGTGTCCCCTCGACGATCACCAGTGGTGTACGGCCAGTGTAGGAGATCGCTCCCCACACCATGATGCCGGGTGTTGGCCCTGTGTGCCTCGGTCGTATGCAGTCCTGATTGTGGCGCTCACCTGCACGGCGCCAAACACGCATACGACCATCATTGGCACCAAGGCAGAGCGACTCTCATCGCTGAAGACGACACGTCTCCATTCGTCCCTCCATTCACGCCTGTCGCGACACCACTGGAGGCGGGCTGCACGATGTTGGGGCGTGAGCGGAAGACGGCCTAACGGTGTGCGGGACCGTAGCCCAGCTTCATGGAGACGGTTGCGAATGGTCCTCGGCGATACCCCAGGAGCAACAGTGTCCCTAATTTGCTGGGAAGTGGCGGTGCGGTCCCCTACGGCACTGCGTAGGATCCTACGGTCTTGGCGTGCATCCGTGCGTCGCTGCGGTCCGGTCCCAGGTCGACGGGCACGTGCACCTTCCGCCGACCACTGGCGACAACATCGATGTACTGTGGAGACCTCACGCCCCACGTGTTGAGCAATTCGGCGGTACGTCCACCCGGCCTCCCGCATGCCCACTATACGCCCTCGCTCAAAGTCCGTCAACTGCACATACGGTTCACGTCCACGCTGTCGCGGCATGCTACCAGTGTTACAGACTGCGATGGAGCTCCGTATGCCACGGCTGACACTGACGGCGGCGGTGCACAAATGCTGCGCAGCTAGCGCCATTCGACGGCCAGCACCGCGGGTTCTGGTGTGTCCGCTGTGCCGTGCGTGTGATCATTGCTTGTACAGCCCTCTCGCAGTGTCCGGAGCAAGTATGGTGGGTCTGACACACCGGTGTCAATGTGTTCTTTTTTCCATTTCCAGGAGTGTATGTGATACAAATGGTCAAATCTTTTGTTTGCATTGACTTAGAAACTTGCATAAAATAATCTAAGGCTAAAAATGTGAATGTTACGAGTTAATCAGTAATTAGCGGTAGTGAAGTGCACGGTGAAATCAGGAGGAGAGTGTAGCGACACTTGCTGAGTAGTGACGTCACTAGATGTAAGTCAGCAGGTATTAGCGCGAGCGCACGGGCCCTAATGCAGATTCAGGGCCAGATAGGCGTGGCGGTTCAGACACGCATGTCTGCACTCCAGTGCGGGCAGGAGGCGGACAGAGCGGCCGTGTGCGTGGCGGTGTGTGTGTGTAAGCGCGTACGTGTGCCTGCGTGTGAGCGCGGGCCGGGGTGGGGCTGGAAGCGCGCCCGCCGATATCATCGCCGCTGAGTGGTTTAATTCCGATACATTAATTCGTATACAGAGCGCGCGCGCGCCGAAACACCTGATTCTCGCGGCAGCCATACAAGAGATTACATGGGATGGAAAGCGCGCGCCGCGCCCGCGATAAACATAACGCGAATATATGCGGCGGGGAGCGAGGCGGGGCTAAATACGCTAACAGCGCCGGGCCCCGCAAATTAATTTATGGGCGGAGAGCGCCGCGCGCTGGAGCGCAGCGCCAGTTCCAGACGTCGGCCGCCACCTGCTGCCGAATCCCGCCGTCCGCCGTCTGCGGCAGCGCTTAACGCGCTAGCGTACACACCGCGCAGCCGAACACGTCCGCCCTGTCACTGGGACACGGCCAGCGAGGCAAGTTGTGACATAAGCGGGGCGAACAATAATTCCCTCGAGCTTTCGGAAAGAAAAAAAACCTTCTTCATCAGGAGACAGCTGGAGCTAGCATACACACCGCAAAGCCAAATATGTCTGCCCTGTCACTGTGACACCGCCAGCGAGGGAAGTTGTTACATAAGCGAGGCGAACAATAATTCACTCGAGCATTCGGAAAAAATAAACCATCTTCATCAGGAGACAGGTGGGGCTAGCATACACACCGCAAAGCCAAGTATGTCTGCCCTGTCACTGTGACACGGCCAGCGAGGGAAGTTGTTACATAAGCGAGGCGAACAATAATTCACTCGAGCTTTCGGAAAAAATAAACCATCTTCATCAGGAGACAGGTGGGGCTAGCATACACACCGCGCAGCCAAATATGTACGCCCTGTCACTGGGACACGGCCAGCGAGGGATGTTGTTACATAAGTGAAGCGCACAATAATTCAGTCGAGCTTTTGGAAAAAAAACCTGCTTCATCAGGAGACAGCTGGGGCTAGCACACACCACGCAGCCGAATATGTCTGCCCTGTCACTGGGACATGGCCAGCGAAGGGAGTTGAGACGTAAGCGAGGCGCACAATAATTCACTCGAGCTTTTGGAAAAAAAAACCTCCTTCATCAGGAGAAAGCTGAGGCTAGCATACACACCACACAGCCGAGCCGAGCTGCCCTGTCACTGGGACACAGCCAGCGAGGAATGTTGATACATAAGTGGGGCGAACAATAATTCACTCGAGCTTTCGGAAAAGAACCTTCTTCATCAGGAGACAGCTGGAGCTAGCACACACACCGCAAACCCGAATATGTCCGCCCTGTCACTGGGACACAGCCAGCGAGGCAAGTTGTGACATAGCGAGGCGCACATTAATTCACTCGTGCTTTCGGAAAAAAAAACTCCTTCATCAGGAGCCAGGTGAGGCTAGCATACACACCGCGCAGCCAAATATGTCTGCCCTGTCACTGGGACACGGCCAGTGAGGGAAGTTGTTACATAAGTGGGGTGAACAAAAATTCACTCGAGCTTTCAGAAAAAAAAACCTTCATCACAAGACAGGTGGGGCAAAGACCAAAAAGATGGCCGGTGTGTTCCTGTATGACACAGTGCTACAGCTCTGTCACAATATTGCACCTCCTTTCATACCCTCTACTGAGTTATTCTGTACAGTCCTAAGGCATCAACTGCATATGGACCATTGCAGCCCCGCAAAACGGCATTAAGAAGCCACTGACCGGCGTGCCAATGGATAAAGCCGGCAGTGCGACACCTCCAGGAACACAAAGGTCAGCGCCCCTGTCGATGCTGATTCAACCAGCCGCCCACCGCCGGTCGGCCCAGTTCAAAAAATGGTTCAAATGGCTCTAAGCACTATGGGACTTACCATCTGAGGTCATCAGTCCCCTAGACAGAACTACTTGAACCTAACTAACCTAAGGACATCACAGAAGGAAAGTCCACTGGACCTGACTGGATACCAAATCGATTCTACACATACACGAAAGAACTTGCCCCCCTTCTAACAGCCGTGTACCACAAGTCCCTAGAGGAACGGAAGGTTCCAAATTTTTGGAAAAGAGCACAGGTAGTTCCAGTTTTCAAGAAGGGTCGTCGAGCATATGCGCAAAAGTACAGGCCTATATCTCTGACATCGATCTGTTGTAGAATTTTAGAACATGTTTTTTGTTGGCGTATCATGTCATTTCTGGAAAACCACAATCTGCCCTGTAGGAATGAACATGGATTCCGGAAACAGCAATCGTGGGAGACCCAACTCCCTTTATTTGTTCACAAGAGAAAATATTAGATAGAGGTTCCCAGGTAGGTGCCATTTTCCTTGACTTCCGGAAGGCGTTCGATACAGATCCGCACTGTCGCCTGATAAACAAAGTAAGAGCCTACGGAATATCAGAACAGCTGTGTGGCTGCATTGAAGAGTTTTTAGCAAACGGAACACAGCATGTTGTTATCAATGGAGAGACGTCTACAGACGTTAAAGTAACCTCTGGCGTGCCACAGGGGAGTGTTACGGGACTATTGCTTTTCACAATATATATAAATGACCTAGTAGATAGTGTCGGAAGTTCCATGCGGCTTTTCGCGGGTGGTGCTGTAGTATACAGACAAGTTGCAGCAATAAAAAACTGCAGCGAAATGCAGGAATATCTGCAGCGTATAGGCACTTGGTGCAGGGAGTGGCAACTAACCCTTAACATAGACAAATCTAATGTATTGCGAACACATAGAAAGCAGGATCCTTTATTGTATGATTATATGATGGCGGAACAAACACTGATAACAGTTACTTCTGTAAAATATCTGGTAGAATGCGTACGGAACGATCTGAAGTGGAATGATCATATAAAATTAATTGTTTGTAAGGCGGGTGCCAGGTTGAGATCCATTGGGAGAGTCCTTAGAAAATGTAGTCAATCAACAAAGGAGATGGCTTACAAAACACTCATTCGACCTATATTAGGGTATTGCTCATCAGTGTGGGATTCGTACCAGGTCGGGTTGACGGAGGAGACAGAGAAGATCCAAAGAAGAGCGGCGCGTTTCGTCACAGGGTTACTTGGTAGGCGTGATAGCGTTACGGAGATATCTAGCATACTTAAGTGGCAGACTCTGCAAGAGAGGCGCTCTGCATCGCGGTGTAGCTTGCTGTCCAGGTTTCGAGAGGGTGTGTTTCTGGATGAGGTATCGAATTTATTCCTTCCACCTACTTATACCTCCCGAGGATATCACGAATGTAAAAGATAGTTTCGAGCGTGCACGGAGGCTTTCCGGCAAACCATAAGAGACTGTAACAGGAAAGGGAGGTAATGACAGTGCCCTCCGCCACACACCGTTGGGTGGCTTGCGGATTATAAATGTAGATGAAGATGGATGCATGCTCGAGGCAGAATTCGAACCTGCGACCGTAGTGGCCTCGCGGTTCCAGACTGAAGCGCCTAGAGCTGCTCGGCAAACACAGCCGGCGGAGATTTACTGTCTTTGGCCCGGAAAAAGAATGTTCTTTCAGATTTTTTTTCTCGGGATGTGTTATAGATATCAATGTCAAATTTGCTCAAAATGTTTATTGACATTTCCTCTACAAACTGGAATTTTTTCTACCGGAAATGTCGAAGAGCAAAGACGGAAGTGCCGTCGGTGCGAAACAAAATTTCGATGAAGACCTCCAAGCGCCGTATGTCAAAGTTCAGCCAGCTCGTCTGAAATCAAAATTGAGTTGACGTTAGCGAAGTGTATAAGATTCTTTAGGAGTTTTACCTCGTTTATTTGGACCATAGGAGACAAAACGGCGGCCATTTGGAGAAAAAGGGTTTTTTTATCGACTTTTCGACTTCGTCGGCCAAGTAAAAATATTTATAGTTGATGGATCGGAATAAAAGTGGTACAACTCCTAGACAATTTAGTTAGCTTCGTCGGAATCAAAGAATCATGCCAATCGGTTCAGTAACCATACCGCACGTTTTAAAAAAACCAGGGATTGAAATGTTTTATCAGCTGGCTGCTTTGTCGGAAGACAGTGAGTGTACTGATATCAGCACAGTGTAGATAACTTGGTGATGACGAATCTGCTACGGAAGAAATAAGCAAAGGTAACTGATGATGAGTGAGAGTTCGAAACGTTTAAAGTGGTGACTGCTGTATTGGAAGATGCTGTATCAGTGGGGGTATGGTGCATTTGATTCGATAGTATCAAATCAGGTGTCCAGAAATGTGAAAAATACCGGGTGATCAAAACGTTAATACAAATTTGAAAACTGAATAAATCACGGAATAATGTAGATAGAGAGGTACAAATTGACACAGATACTTGGAATGACATGAGGTTTTATTAGAACCAAAAAAATACAAAAGTTCAAAAAATGTCCGACTGATGACGCTTCATCTCATCAGAATAGCAATTATTAGCATAACAAAGTAAGAAAAAGCAAATATGATATTATTTACAGGAAATGCTCAACAATAGTCGAGGAATAATGTTGTGAACAGCACTGTAAAGCATGTCCGGAGTTACGGTGAGGCGTTGGCGTCGGATGTTATCTTTCATCATCCCTAGAGATGTCGGTCGATCACGATACACTTGCAACTTCAGGTAACCCCAAAGCTAATAGTCGCACGGACTGAGGTCTGGGGACCTGGGAGGCCAAGCATGACGAAAGTGGCGGCTGAGCACGCGAACATCACCAAAAAAGAGATCTTTCACGCGTATAGCAATATGGGGTGGAGCGCCATCCTGCATAAACATCGTACGTTCCAGCAGGTGTTTATCAGCGAAGCTGGGCATGATGCGATTCTGTAACATATCGCCGTACCGTAACGCTGAACTAGCACATTCCCCATTCTGATAACACAGCTTCACTAAAAGCGCCTTTTCAGGCAACGTCAACATGCTGCTACTGCTGGCGCATCTGATTCTCTCTCTCATTACAGCTCCTTTTATACACGATAGTCATGCGCAGTCACCGACGTTTTGCTGTCCAGCGCCATCTGTCGGACATTTTGTGAACTTTTTTTTTTTGTTCTAATAAAACCCCGTATCATTCCAAGCATGTGTGTCAATTTTTACCGCTATATCTACATTATTCTGTGGTTTATTAAGTTTTAAAATTTATACTTTTTGATCACCCGGTACGTGATGATGACTGAACAGTCGAAACGCTTAGCGAACTGTCTTCTGCATAAAGGCACACTGACTGTATCGGTAGCAAAATTTGGTACCCAGTGAGGTGTGGAAGGAAAGGGAAAAGCAGCTGACGATGAGAAAGAAGTCGAAACGTTTGGCGAGGTGTGTGCCGTGTCTGAAGACAATACGAGTTCCGTTAATCAGCCAGTCGCAGATTCGTGCAGCCATTAACGTGCGGGGCGACACGGAGGAAGGGACTCGGAGTGAGGGCAGGGAGGACTGAATTCAGATGCGCTGGGCCGTCCCATCTGCGTTCCCTTATGTGCCCGGGAGTAATTCCGCGGACACGGGACGAGGAGGAGGGAGAATAGCAGGCGGAGAGCGCGCGCCAGTAAACGCGGCGGCTGCGGCTCCGGGGCTCTCGGCGCGTCGCTGGACTTAGAGCCACGGGCGCTGCGGCTGGCAGGTGGGTGTCGAGGGTCCCGCGGGTCGGCGACCCCGCTTCCTGGGCGCCCGCTGCTCCTCCCTCCCTCTCCTCTACCTCCCTCCGTCCTCCGTCCCGACCTCCGGCACCCGCCCCTCGGGCCAGTGTTCCCCAGGAGCGCGGGCACCGGTAGTAACCTCAGAGTACGGTGGGCACAAGCGGTCCGCTGCAGCCACTGCTAGGTCTCGACTAGAGATGGGCAAACTCGTTCATCCTTGGGAAGTAGTTCACTGCTGATCGTTCTTTTTTGGGAACCGTTCATACTCGTTCACCGTACATTTGTGCTTGGTATATTATTCTTATGAAAAACTGAAAACTATAGTCTGGGAGACGAGTCTTTGGTATTGACAGCTCGGTAGCGTCTTTCCGTTGCCTAGCGACCGCAGGCAGGCAGCCAATGACGGCCTGACTTTGAGCGGGTAGCAAGGGCAACGTTGCCGCTCTGAAACCCGGTCGCGCGCGCTTATGAAACTTACCAGTGCCTCGCGTGCAGGCGGTGCGGTCGTTCGTCGTTTGTCTGAAGTTGAACTCGCAGTTTATTTCGTTTTTGTTGTTTTTAGTGTTTCTTTGTTTATGTTTCGTTGTAAACAATGTCTAGTGCGGCGAGTAGTACCAGCCCAACACAAGAAGTGAAACGGAGGAAGAAAAGTGTTCTACACACCCAGGCCTGTGAATTCGTGTGCTCTGTGAGGGATTACTTTGAGAAAGAAAAGGGCAAGGGTGGGCCCTTAATTCCTGTTGTTCAGGTTGTGAAGAGAACTGCAGCAGCACTGAAAATAAGTAAGGACACTGTTGTAAAGCTGCACACACCAGGAAAGAATCGACCGAGAAATAAGCAGGTGACAGCTTTGGACGATTTTCAGAAAGACGCTATTCGTCGTCATATATACAGCTATTACAAGAGAAGGGAACATCCCACTCTATCTAAATTACAGGTGTCGCTTCAGAAAGACGATCTTTTTAAAGGGAGCAAATTTTCATTGCGTACAGTGTTGAAAGACATAGGCTTCAGCTATTCACTGTTTAACGGACGCAAAATATTAATGGAAAGGACAGATGTAGTTGCATGGCGGTGCAGATTTCTGCGCAGGATCATGGGTGTGGAATTCGAAAGTATAGTGTGGTTAGCTGAAACTTGGGTCAATGCCAGCCATTCTTTACGTAGAGACTGGAATGATGGAACGCCCGAGGGGACAATGGCAGTGCCTGTTGGCAAAGGAGGGCGTATTATTGTCTTACATGCAGGAACATCGAAAGGTTTTGTGCCAAACTGCTTGAAAATGTTTCGGTCAAAAAAGACGGGAGATTACCATGAAGAAATGAACAGTGTAGTATTTCAAGAATGGTTCGAAGCATCGCTTATGACGAACCTGTCAGTCCATCAGTGATTGTTATGGACAATGCGCCTTATCATTCCGTTGTTCACGATAAGGCACCAACCTTGGCAAACAAAAAAAGACGATATCATTCAGTGGTTGAAACGGCTAAAAGTAGATTTCAGAGAAGATTTAAGGAAGGCGGAACTGTTCGAAATTGTGGCACAAAAGAAACCCCAATTTCCAACATATGTAATTGACGAGATTGCTAAAAGGCACGGGCATGAAATCGTTCGGCTTCCTCCATACCACTGTCACTTCAATGCAATTGAAGGAATGTGGGCGCAGATAAAAAATTACATTGCTGCAAACAATAAAAAATTCACGATCTCTGAAGTGGAAACTCTCCTTCCAGCAGCTATCAATAAAGTGACAAGCGAGACGTGGGCTAAAAGTGTAAACAGCACTGCAAGTGCCATCAGAGAGGCGGCCAAAACCGAAGGGGTTGTGGAAGAATGCATCGAAAATTTAATTATACATCTGGGAGAGAGCTGTAATAGTTCGAGTAGTGCTGAGGAAGACAATGTCAAATCAGATTCTGACAGTGATGTGAGTGGTGTTTTTCCATTACAGTAACTACAACGTATTCAGGAATGTAAGGAGGGAGTTTGCTATCGATCTACAACCAGATCATCATATTGTGAGTACTTTCTTCAGATTATAACTCTTAATACACTGACCAATTATTCTGTACCTTGTAGTAGAACAAATTAATAATGCTAATACTTAACAATGGAAACCAAAACTGCTAATGTTCAACAACTTGCGAAAATAGTTTTCATTTCAGTTGTGAAGTTAAACAAATAACTTTATTATGTTTCAGCATCTTAGACACTTGTACTAAATAGCTCTTATCAGTTTTCGAGTTAATATACACTCCTGGAAATTGAAATAAGAACACCGTGAATTCATTGTCCCAGGAAGGGGAAACTTTATTGACACATTCCTGGGGTCAGATACATCACATGATCACACTGACAGAACCACAGGCACATAGACACAGGCAACAGAGCATGCACAATGTCGGCACTAGTACAGTGTATATCCACCTTTCGCAGCAATGCAGGCTGCTATTCTCCCATGGAGACGATCGTACAGATGCTGGATGTAGTCCTGTGGAACGGCTTGCCATGCCATTTCCACCTGGCGCCTCAGTTGGACCAGCGTTCGTGCTGGACGTGCAGACCGCGTGAGACGACGCTTCATCCAGTCCCAAACATGCTCAATGGGGGACAGATCCGGAGATCTTGCTGGCCAGGGTAGTTGACTTACACCTTCTAGAGCACGTTGGGTGGCACGGGATACATGCGGACGTGCATTGTCCTGTTGGAACAGCAAGTTCCCTTGCCGGTCTAGGAATGGTAGAACGATGGGTTCGATGACGGTTTGGATGTACCGTGCACTATTCAGTGTCCCCTCGACGATCACCAGTGGTGTACGGCCAGTGTAGGAGATCGCTCCCCACACCATGATGCCGGGTGTTGGCCCTGTGTGCCTCGGTCGTATGCAGTCCTGATTGTGGCGCTCACCTGCACGGCGCCAAACACGCATACGACCATCATTGGCACCAAGGCAGAAGCGACTCTCATCGCTGAAGACGACACGTCTCCATTCGTCCCTCCATTCACGCCTGTCGCGACACCACTGGAGGCGGGCTGCACGATGTTGGGGCGTGAGCGGAAGACGGCCTAACGGTGTGCGGGACCGTAGCCCAGCTTCATGGAGACGGTTGCGAATGGTCCTCGGCGATACCCCAGGAGCAACAGTGTCCCTAATTTGCTGCGAAGTGGCGGTGCGGTCCCCTACGGCACTGCGTAGGATCCTACGGTCTTGGCGTGCATCCGTGCGTCGCTGCGGTCCGGTCCCAGGTCGACGGGCACGTGCACCTTCCGCCGACCACTGGCGACAACATCGATGTACTGTGGAGACCTCACGCTCCACGTGTTGAGCAATTCGGCGGTACGTCCACCCGGCCTCCCGCATGCCCACTATACGCCCTCGCTCAAAGTCCGTCAACTGCACATACGGTTCACGTCCACGCTGTCGCGGCATGCTACCAGTGTTAAAGACTGCGGTGGAGCTCCGTATGCCACGGCAAACTGGCTGACACTGACGGCGGCGGTGCACAAATGCTGCGCAGCTAGCGCCATTCGACGGCCAACACCGCGGGTCCTGGTGTGTCCGCTGTGCCGTGCGTGTGATCATTGCTTGTACAGCCCTCTCGCAGTGTCCGGAGCAAGTATGGTGGGTCTGACACACCGGTGTCAATGTGTTCTTTTTTCCATTTCCAGGAGTGTATTTCAAGCATCAACTTTAAGTAAATTCACGCGTACCAATACAACTTGTATTTTGTCTCGCTTTTATTTCTGCTGCTAGAGAATGCGTGTAGCAGACAGGGCGCCGCGTGCTGTGAGCCACGTTCGGCAACAGCGCCGTCTGCCCGCCGGAACTGTCAGTACCAATCACTATAGTAGTGTAGGTGACTGAAGGATAGAGGGCACCAAGAGGGGGCACTTGCCTCACCCCTGGAGTACAGAGTTTTTATTCATTACAGAATTCTTACACACTTTTAGAAGTAATTTCTGTGATTCTGCAGAACCTCTCGTTTAGCCAACTGTAGCGTCGTGTGGCTGATCGCAGGGAAATAATATAGGGTGGCGCACAGAAAACTGGCCCCGAGTACAGACTGCTCGCCAATTGCGGACGATGTGTTGCCCATTACGAGCAGATACAACAAACAGACAAACATGTAATAATTAGGCAGTGAAGAAATAACGAACTAATGCAAGCAACAATGGCGAAACAATCGATGACGATGTGTAGAGAGCTGGAGAAGAGAACATGAAAATCTCACGCGACGTGCATGGGCTATAGCACATGTAGTCTTGTAAACCTGTTGGTGGCTGTTTCCCAACTTAATAGACCACAAGTGTCTTGTACAAAATTCTTCGATTCGACTTCCACTACATAGCTATGCTACGTTGAAACAATAATCGTTTACACCCTATATATACTTCATTTAGTCTCTGAGTTCGTAGGCGAAGTAGACTTTATGGAAGCGTAAAATAAAATGTGGTTTTCTCATCATACTTGCGTCACGCGCTTAGTAAAAATTAGGTTTTTATGTTGCATTATTAAAGTTAATCCAGCAATAATAACGATAATTAAGTTCAAAGTAGTAAAGTTTTTGGTTTGAAAGCTCCTTCTGAACAAATGGTTTTGAGATAATAAGTAAATATGATTTTATGGCAATCTATGTCTCTTCAAATGGAGAGGCACCGCTTTTCCTACTGAGCCAAAATGGCCCACAACCCACTTCTTCTTCTAGCAGGTAATGCAAATTGGAAACAACCGAACTTAAAAATAATTAGAGCCTTCCTAAATATAATGTTTTGTATATGAAAGATACACGAAAATCGTTTTATATGAATTTTCTTACACTAAAAATTAAGCAAATTATTGAAAGTTAGTTGCGAAATCAAGTCGATGAAACCAAAAAATATATGAATAACAAAAAAACTTGCCTTGTTAGAAGTATATCTTCTGCTGTTCATCGATATAATGAAGTGAGCTGATATGCCCTTTTGTTATCTGAAAAGACGTACCTATTATATACGACGTAATTTACGTAACTATAAAATACTTTTTGATTACCGGTCATATACGCTGAATAGCCAGAACCAAGTGCAAGAACAGTTTGGAAGACATGTAAAATAGGCGAGCGCAGTGAACGAAACGAACAACCGGATATCTACATCTACATCTACACTCCGCAAGCTACCCAACGGTGTGTGGCGGACGGCACTTTACGTGCCACTGTCATTACCTCCCTTTCCTGTTCCAGTCGCGTATGGTTCGCAGGAAGAACGACTGCCGGAAAGCCTCCGTGCGCGCTCTAAACTCTCTAATATTACATTCGTGATCTCCTCGGGAGGTATAAGTAGGTGGAAGCAATATATTCGATACCTCATCCAGAAACGCACCCTCTCGCAACGTGGACAGCAAGCTACACCGCGATGCAGAGCGCCTCTCTTGCAGAGTCTGCCACTCGAGTTTGCTAAACATCTCCGTAACGCCTTCACGCTTACCAAATAACCCTGTGACGAAACGCGCCGCTCTTCTTTGGATCTTCTCTATCTCCTCCGTCAACCCGATCTGGTACGGATCCCACACTGATGAGCAATACTCAAGTATAGGTCGAATCAGTGTTTTGTGAGCCACCTCCTTTGTTGATGGACTACATTTTCTAAGGACTCACCCAATGAATCTCAACCTGGCACGCGCCTTACCAACAATTAATTTTATATGATCATTCCACTTCAAATCGTTCCGCACGCATACTCCCAGATATTTTCCAGAAGTAACTGCTACCAGTGTTTGTTCAGCTATCATGTAATCATACAGTAAAGGATCCTTCTTTCTATGTATTCGCAATACATTACATTTTGTAAGTAGGCTGTTTATGTTTTCTTATTGGCAACGTTACGTAGCGCTATGTATGAAAATCACTGGCTGTGCTGTGTGCAGTCTGTGGCTAGTTTGCATTGTTGTCTGACTTTGTAGTGTTGGGAGCTAGATGCGAACAGCGCGTAGCGTTGCGCAGTTGGAGGTGAGCCGCCAGCATTGGTGGATGTGGGGAGAGAGATGGCGGAGTTTTGAAATTTGTAATACTGGATATCATGAACTGCTATGCATATTATGATTTTTCAACACTATTAAGGTAAATACATTGTTTGTTCTCTATCAAAATCTTTCATTTGCTAACTATGCCTATCAGTAGTTAGTGCCTTCAGTAGTTTGAATCTTTTATTTAGCTGGCAGTAGTGGCGCTCGCTGTATTGCAGTAGTCCGAGTAACGAAGATTTTTGTGAGGTAAGTGATTTGTGAAAGGTATAGTTTAATGTCAGTCAGGGCCATTCTTCTGTAGGGATTATTGAAAGTCAGATTGCGTTGCGCTAAAAATATTGTGTGTCAGTTTAAGCCCAGTCACGTGTATAATTTTTCAAAGGGGACGTTTCAATTTGTCTATGTTAAGGGTCAGTTACCACTCCCTGCACCAAGTGCCTATCCGCTGCAGATCTTCCTGCATTTCGCTACAATTTTCTAATGCTGCAACTTCTCTGAACTAACTAGGAGCAGTCGACAGTGGAACTGAGACAGTTGGTCATGCGAAAAACGACGAGTGCGTCCGAGGGAGGCAGAGACTGAGACGAGCACGGGACCGAGGGTGGAACGAGAACTGCCGAAGTGACCGCCGCGACCGAAGTGAACTATGAACCGATCGTTCCTTGGAATTCGTTCCTCGGTCCTTTCGTTCATCTTGGTGAACCGTTCCTTTGCACCCGTTCGTTCGCGAACTACCCATCTCTAGTCCCGACTGTGTCCTCCGGGGCGTTCACCAAGCTCTGCTAAGAGGTGACTGTGTAACGACAACTGTACATATAAAGATTTTTTTCTTTATGAATTTAGATAAATTAATGTAAGCAATGTTTTGAACTTCTTTTTCGGTTCGTATCGTGATGTTAAAGAAACTGTGAGTAACTTTTGAAATGAATATTATTATTTATGTTGGATTTCAAATAATGTGGTAATCAAAGGGAAGTGTATTTAATGTTAAAACTATTGTAAGATGTGAAAATTGTAATTTATACACCTGGTCCATACGTAGGTAATGCATTAGGATATGTGTAGTAGAAAACCTGTGGTGAATACCCTACCTGTAGGGGAGCGGGAAAAGGTGGAGGCAGGCGAGCGCGGGAAGACGCACACTGGCGCGGTTCGGCACAACGGGCTCAGTAAAACAGTGAGAGGCAAGCAACAGTCGGAGTTGTGAACCGGTCAGAGGAACACGTACTGTACCGAGGCGGCTACCCAGGAAAAGTGGATTCCATTGAGCCTCGGATGTACCGATTCCGACGACTACTTGGCATGGATATATTCTGAGGCACAAAGTTGGAAAGATTACGACGCTAAGAAGAAGGAAAGTGCCTATGTAGGGTGAGCCTTAGCCGTGCTTGTATGTGTGCCGTGCTGCCCGCTATCTCGCTGCCCGCCAACCGCCGCACCGACTTGCACAGGTCAAACATTTATTTCATCTTTAGAAGTGTATCTGTGTGGACCAGTGTCGAAAATGTTTCTAACTGTTCAATAATAACGTGACTTTTACCAGAATTGCTTTAGCCATGACTTATCCTGATCACTGACCTAGACAGGATCCTTACCTCGTATTGTGCAACCCGAGTATCCTGAACTGAAAGTTTAACAATTAGTGCTAATAAGAATTATCAGTAGATCAATCTATGCTATAAAGAAGTTTAAAAGTTCTGTGTGTTATTGCAAATGTTGGTAAAGAACAAAAGTATGACTAACTTGGAAGAGAGTTTTTTTGAATTGAGTTAGCGATGTTATTTAATTAATCTGAGACAGAAATAATGACAGTTAAATTATTCAGAAGTAAGACAAAAGAGTAGTTATCCATAGATTGATAATTTTGAGTGTTAATTTGCCTTCAATACTTAATAGTTTCAGTATAACGACCATAACAGTTTCAGCCCCCCCCCCCCCTTTATCTTGTCCATTCTTTCAAACCTTGAAATGTGCTGATCAGATCTGACCGGTAAAATTAAGTTCTATATTGAACCTAAGGGTATTAGTGTTGTTTTCCAATTTTAATAGTGACATTGTATGTGTGCTTTCAAAACTGCTCATTCTAGGACAATCTATGCCCGATTTCAGTCTGATCAATATACAAAATGCAGTTCGTAGTAATCATTGCTGTGTGGTGTTGTGTAAATTTAGCTCGTCCAAATTAGTACAAAATGAGAAAGCTTTAGTTCAGTGGATTTTTCTGGTTCCAAACTTTGCCATATAACGCATCATTACTACGTGTTACTATGCTTGTACATGCACCCACTTGTACAAGGAAAAACTCACTCATCGCCTAAGTAGGCAGGCGACCGAATTATTAATTATAGGTAGCATCTACTGTGTATACTTCTTGTCCATGCGAAAGAATAATTATACTTTACATTTGCTTGATGCATCACTGTAGTTACTGACTGAGTGTAAGTCCGATCTTGCTTCTATTAGGTACACGCGGTCAACTTATGTACTAAAATCCTTGTTTATAAGGTGAAGCCCGTGAACTTATTACAGTACAGGCTTTATAGAGCTAACGTACGTCCGAGTAGGGCGGTACCGTTACAACTGACGTCATCGCACTTCCCAGAATGAGCCATCCGCTCTGCGCAGGTCGCTGCCGTCTTCCTCGACTTCCGGAAGGCCTTTCCGCTCTTCGCCTAATGGTCAAAATACGAGCTTTCCGAGTATTCGACAAGATTTCTGAATCGATTCAGGACCTCATTGTGTATTGAGTACAAAGTGTCTTTCTTAACGCAACAAAAGTGAAAGATGTAATAGTAATTTTGGGAGTCATGCAAGGGTGCGTGATACGGCCTTACTGTTTCCAGTATACAGTGTGGTCCATTGATAGTGACCAGACCACAAAGGTATCTACATGAACGATTTGGGAGACTATCTTAGCAGCTGTATTCGGTTGTTTGCAGATGACGCTGTCGTATATCGACTAACAGAGTCATCAGAAGACCAAAACGAACTGCAAAACGATTTAGAAAAGATATCTGAATGGTGCTAAAAGTGGCAGTTGACCCTAAATAACGAGAAGTGTGAAGTCATCCACATGAGTGCTAAAAGTAATCCGTTGAACTTCGGTCACACGATAAATCAGTCTAATCTAAAAGCCGTAAATTCAACTAAATACCTAGGAATAACAATCAAAAAATGGCTCTGAGCACTATGGGACTTAACAGCTATGGTTATCAGTCCCCTAGAACTTAGAACTACTTAAACCTAACTAACCTAAGGACATCACACAACACCCAGCCATCACGAGGCAGAGAAAATCCCTGACACCGCCGGGAATCGAACCCGGGAACCCGGGCGTGGGAAGTGAGAACGCTACCGCACGACCACGAGATGCGGGCGAATAACAATCCCGAATAACTTAAACTGGAAGGAACACATAGAAAAGTTTTGTTGGGAAGGCTAACCAAAGACTTTGTTTTATTGGTAGGACACTTAGAAAATGTAACAGACCTACTAAGAAGACTGCCTACACTACGCTTGTCCGTCCTCTTTTAGAATGCTGCTGCGCGGTGTGGGATCTTTACCAGGTTGGACTGACGGAGTACATCGAAAAAGTTCAAAGAAAGGCAGCAGGTTTTGTATTAGCGTGAAATATCGGAGACAATGTCACAGAAATGATACAGGATCTGGGCTGGAAATCATTAAACGAAAGGCGTTTTTCGTTGCGACTGAATCTTCTCACAAAATTCTAATCACCAACTTTCTCCTCCGAATGCGAAAATATTTCGTTGACACCGACCTACATAGGGAGGAACGATCACCACGATAAAATAAGGGAAACCAGAGCTCTTACGGAAAGATATAGGTGTTCGTTGTTTCCGCGCGCTATACTAGATTGGAATAATAGAGAATTGTGAAGGTGGTTCGATGAACCCTCTGCCAAGCACTTAAATGTGATTTGCTCAGTATCCATGTAGATGTAGGTGTAGATATCCGGCGATCTTTCTGGAGATGGTAGGGTTTGGGAACTATTCGAAGGGGACTGATCACAGGTGACAGTCCTACACTTGTCGAAGAGATTACAGGACCCAATGACAGCTGAAGACGTGTCCGGAGAGGCCCCAGACAGCAGTGGGGTGCGAACCCGACTGTCGCCCGCCATACAGCCCGACAACCACGAATGATGGTCCGTCGAGCGAGGTGGCGCAGTGGCCACCACACTGGACTCGCATTCGGGAGGACGACGGTTCAATCCCGCGTCCGGCCATCCTGATTTAGGTTTTCCGTGATTTCCCTAAATCGCTCCAGGCAAATGCCGGGATGGTTCCTTTGAGAGGGCACGGCCGACTTCCTTCCCCGTCCCTCCCTAATCCGATGACACCGATGACCTCGCTGTCTGGTCTCCTCCCCCAAACAATCCAAACGAATGATGGTCTGGGGTGTCGTTTCATTTCATACGACGATGATGATCATGACAAGCCATCCTGCGCTCGCACATGGCGGGTGTTCCTGCTGCTTGTCTTCGTGGTTGCCAAACCCGACCATGGCCGGATCTCTACCCAATTGAGAAAGTTTGGAACATTAAGGCCAAGGTCCACCAACCAGTTAGTAATCTTGACGATCTAGTTGGAGAGAATCTGACACGGTATCCCTCAGAAGGACATTCAGTAACTCAATCAATGCCAGGTCGAATAACTGCATGCATAAGGGCCAGAGGTGGACCAAAGCTTTATTGACTTAAACAATTTGTGAAGCTCTTTATCTTGAAGAAAGCATTGTATTCATTTGTTCGTATGTACACGTGCATCACGTCTACAGATTCACGTCTAGTGAACGATGCCGGCCGAAGTGGCCGTGCGGTTTAAGGCGCTGCAGCCTGGAACCGCAAGACCGCTACGGTCGCAGGTTCGAATCCTTCCTCGGGCATGGATGTTTGTGATGTCCTTAGGTTAGTTAGGTTTAATTAGTTCTAAATTCTAGGGGACTAATGACCTCAGCAGTTGAGTCCCATAGTGCTCAGAGCCATTTGAAACATTTTTGAACGATGGTGGAGACTCCGCGACGCTGTTCGGGGCGATGCTCTTGTCTACGAGGTGCATTCAAGTTCTAAGGCCTCCGATTTTTTTTTCTCCGGACTGGAAAGAGATAGAAACATGCGCATTGTTTTAAAATGAGGCCGCGTTCATCGTCAATACGTCCCAGAGATGGCAGCACCGTACGGCAGATGGAATTTTACCGCCAGCGGCGAGAATGAGAACTGTTTTTAAATACTTAAAATGGCGACGTTTTCCTTACCTGAACAGCGTGCAATCATTCGTTTTCTGAATTTGCGAGGTGTGAAACCAATTGAAATTCATCGACAGTTGAAAGAGACATGTGGTGATGGAGTTATGGAAGTGTCGAAAGTGCGTTCGTGGGTGCGACAGTTTAATGAAGGCAGAACATCGTGTGACAACAAACCGAAACAACCTCGGGCTCGCACAAGCCGGTCTGACGACACGATCGAGAAAGTGGAGAGAATTGTTTTGGGGGATTGCCGAATGACTGTCGAACAGATCGCCTCCAGACTTGGCATTTCTGCGGTTTCTGTGCACACAATCTTGCATGACGACCTGAAAATGCGAAAAGTGTCATCCAGGTGGGTGCCACGAATGCTGACGGACGACCACACGGCTGCCCGTGTGGGATGTTGCCAAGCAATGTTGACGCGCAACGACAGCACGAATGGGACTTTCTTTTCGTCGGTTGTGACAATGGATGAGACGTGGATGCCATTTTTCAATCCAGAAACAAAGCGCCAGTCAGCTCAATGGAAGCACACAGATTCACCGCCACCAAAAAGTTTCGGGTTACCGCCAGTGCTGAAAAAATGATGGTGTCCATGTTCTGGGACAGCGAGGGCGTAATCCTTACCCATTGCGTTCCAAAGGGCACTACGGTAACAGATGCATCCTACGAAAATGTTTTGAAGAACAAATTCCTTCCTTCACTGCAACAAAAACGTCCGGGAAGGGCTGCGCGTGTGCTGTTTCACCAAGACAACGCACCCGCACATCGAGCTAACGTTACGCAACAGTTTCTTCGTGATAACAACTTTGAAGTGATTCCTCATGCTCCCTACTCACCTGACCTGGCTCCTAGTGACTTCTGGCTTTTTCCAACAATGAAAGACACTCTCCGTGGCCGCACATTCACCAGCCGTGCTGCTATTGCCTCAGCGATTTTCCAGTGGTCAAAACAGACTCCTAAAGAAGCCTTTGCCGCTGCCATGGAATCATGGAGTCAGCGTTGTGAAAAATGTGTACGGCTGCAGGGCGATTACGTCGAGAAGTGACGCCAGTTTCATCGATTTAGGGTGAGTAGTTAATTAGAAAAAAAATCCGAGGCCTTAGAACTCGATTGCACCTCGTACAAGAAGGGAGGAACGTCAAAATACGTGGACTATGAGCGTAAATAAATATAACTTACTGCGCATTAATATGGCAAAGAAAATCATTGCGATCACATTATTCGAGACACACCAATGGAAACATTGAAGTCTGCAGAAATAGCTATGAGTAACTGCAAGCAGATACTTAAGTCAAATGAGAACATAAAATAAATTGTAGGAAGAGCAGCCGTCAGGTTCACATTCATTGGAAGAATCTTAAGTGCAAAAGAGCACATGCTCCGCTTTCAGAGTGAGAGCTTCATTCTTCAAACAACTCAGCAGGGTGTGGCTAAACCATTCCTCCACGATATCATTTCTTCCAGGAACACTAGTCGCGATAGCTTTGGGAGAACTTCCGTGAAGTTTGGATAGTGGCGGAGAAGTTAGCGGCGGAAGTGTCGTGCTATTCATCACGTGTCTCTGGAATGGCAGCTTTTTATCCACATCCGAATCTAACACTCCGCAACAACTTCGGTGCTGAATTAGAGTGTTAGTTTGGCACCAGTATCAACTCCCCCCCCCCCCCCCCCCTTCGTCTGCCTCCCACCTCACAAAATCCATTTCAGTGTTTCCTTCTCTCTCTCTAATGGCGTATGTGTAGAGCGGCAGTCGGTAAAACTGTTCACGTATGGGAGGAGTTTGTAAGCGTTGACGTGGAACTGTACGAGTTTTGTGACATATCGCGTTACTACGCACTGAAGACGCACTGCTGCGTGTGAAACACAAAAGATAAGTTCTGTGATATTTCGGTAACGTGCTTCGTAACGTGATCCAATAAGAGTCAAGAACGCTCTCTACGTCACAAGAATAGCTTGGGAGACGCCATACTGGTTTTCGTCATTTTCAGTATAGACACATTTTTGACGGATTCTATACTGTAACTTACGTCATGCAAATGTATGCTGTTTCAAAGCACCAGCACAATGAGGAACTTGTTGGTACAATTTATTGTAACAAAATGGCAGGAGACTTCGTATAGGTGGTTAAAGAAATTTCTTGTTTAATTAGTTTCGCATTATAACATGCGTTTATGTAAGTATGGCATTTTAAGGCAACAATAAATTGGAGATTTAGAAAAAACGTATTGTTCTTTGTACCGTTAGCTATTAAATATCAGTTAATGACATATCGGCGATTAAAACCTTCAGGAGACTGTGACGGAAAGTAGAAGCTCATATGCTCCACAAGTACAGCGTGGTGTAGAGGATAGAAGTTTTCAGGTAGTGTGATTGTATTTTGCTCTATCAAAAAATCTCGCTTTTGACTTTTCTAAGAGCTGTGGGACTCCCTCATTAATTTAATTGAAATATTAGTGCACACTCTTCAAGCATGAGATTTCGTGAACTTTTGTAAGTTGATGGCCGTAGTGGCTGGACACGAAACTCTCCTTATAACGCGTTCATGGTATTCAGGCTTCTAATCATGCATCCTAAATACAGAACAAATGACAAGCGTATGAACAAGAGACGAAATTTGCATCTTTAATGGAGCTGACGTAAAAAATTACTGACTATTGTCACCAAAGACGTTACAATTCTGGTAAACGACATTACAAAAGAAGTTACACATCTAGATTTAGGCTAAGCAGAAACGTACAGTAAATAACATCTATGACGGTGTGGTGGTAATATAATGTAAAAAGTCAAAAGTTGAACAATATACTAATCTAAACGGAGCAAAAGGGAATAAACATTACACTATACTCAAAATTATGTCAATGTAACAGTTTACATTAAATACAGGGCTATTACAAATGATTGAAGCGATTTCATAAATTCACTGTAGCTCCATTCATTGACATATGGTCACGACACACTACAGATACGTAGAAAAACTCAAAGTTTTGTTCGGCTGAAGCCGCACTTCAGGTTTCTGCCGCCAGAGCGCTCGAGAGCGCAGTGAGACAAACTGGCGACAGGAGCCGAGAAAGCGTATGTCGTGCTTGAAATGGACTCACATCAGTCAGTCATAACAGTGCAACGACACTTCAGGACGAAGTTCAACAAATATCCACCAACTGCTAACTCCATTCGGCGATGGTATGCGCAGTTTAAAGCTTCTGGATGCTTCTGTAAGGGGAAATCAACGGGTCGGCCTGCAGTGAGCGAAGAAACGGTTGAACGCGTGCGGGCAAGTTTCACGCGTAGCCCGCGGAAGTCGACGAATAAAGCAACCAGGGAGCTAAACGTACCACAGCCGACGGTTTGGAAAATCTTACGGAAAAGGCTAAAGCAGAAGCCTTACCGTTTACAATTGCTACAAGCCCGGACACCCGATGGAAAACCGATGGATCGGTCGTGGTGGAGATCATGATCAGCAATTCATCTCATGGCCTCCACGCTCTCCCGACTTAACCCCATGCTATTTCTTTCTGTGGGGTTATGTGAAAGATTCAGTGTTTAAACCTCCTCTACCAAGAAACGTGCCAGAACTGCGAGCTCGCATCAACGATGCTTTCGAACTCATTGATGGGGACATGCTGCGCCGAGTGTGGGAGGAACTTGATTATCGGCTTGATGTCTGCCGAATCATTAAAGGGGCACATATCGAACATTTCTGAATGCCTAAAAAAACTTTTTGAGTTTTTGTATGTGTGTGCAAAGCATTGTGAAAATATCTCAAATAATAAAGTTATTGTAGAGCTGTGAAATCGCTTCAATCATTTGTAATAACCCTGTATATAAAAGAAGTAAAATGAAAACAGTACTTCTTTCATTTATGGCCTTCTAAACCGAGAAGCGGTTAACGCAATAGAAGTATTGCTGTAGAACAAAAGCAAACTAGCGCTTTTCATTCATTATAATACCGTGCTACCAAGAAGCGGAGGAAGATTCCGTTAACTTCACGTAAAAAACTTTAGGGCGTGCGTTTTGAAAGGCGTCTACTGGGGTGCACTTGTATGTGGCACCAAAATAAGAGAAGAATATTAATAAATAAAAATGAAACTAGTATACTACAAACAATGAATATCTCTGATAGGCTCGATAATGCGGATCGCTGACTGCGCGACCGCGGAGCCAAAGATACTGCTAGTGTTGAGAGTAAGAAAGCGCTGGACGCTCAATTGTAGGTAGCTGTCTGTGAGAGAAAGACGATGGAGTAGGCACTCTTTGTCGTGCGCTGTGTGAAGCCACCAAGTGTTAGGTTAATGTAGGTATGTCACTGTTGTTGAACATGGAAACAGAAATCTTCATGCAAATTGAAACGTCCCCTTAGAAACATTAATGAATTACTGTGCTGGTAAACCCCTTACGTTATTCGATTTTCAAACAGCTGAGCAAAACTGAACGTACTCAGACATTTCTCTCTTTACTTATTCTGATCATCACTAAACTGATACACAATATTTTTTTAGCGCAACGCAATCTGACTTTTAATAATCCCTACAAAACAATGGCCCTGACTAACAGTAACCTATACCTATCATGAATCACTTACCTCACAAAAATCTTCGTTACTCGAACTACTGCAATACAGCGAGTGCCAATACTGCCAGCTAAATAAAAGATTCAAACTACTGAAGGCACTAACTACTGATAGGCATAGTTAGCAAATCAAAGATTTAGATAGAAAACAAACAATGTATTTATCTTAATATTGTTCAGTTAATGGCATCCAGTCTTACAAATTTTACTCTCTCTAATGGACAAACGTCCAGATCATCCTCCGCTTACAGTAACCTCCCAAAACTCTGCCATATCTCTCTCTCTCTCTCTCTCTCTCTCTCTCTCTCTCTCTCCCCCTACATCCACCACTGCTGGCGGCTCACCTCCAACTGCCCAACGCTACGCGCTGTTAACAGCCAACTGCCCAACACTACAATAGCGAATATTCCAACAATGCGAACCAGCCACAGACTGCACACAGCACAGCCATTGATTTTCATACAGAGCGCTAAGCAGCCTACTTACATAGCCCCCATGCTCCCCACAAAAAATTTTACAAACTGTTTTTGGCACTGGCCAATACATATTTGTTATAATAACGCTAACAAATATTGTGTGTCAGTTTAGTGAAGATCGGAATAAGTAAAGAGAGAAATTTCTGAGTACGTTCAGTTTTGCTCAGCTGTTTGAAAATCAAATTACGTAAGAGTTTTTCCAGCACTGTCATTGTTTACATACAAAGGGTAAGTTTCACCACCTGCACAGTAATTCATTAAATTTTCTAAGAGAAAGTTTCAAAATAAGGTAAAGATTTAAATAATTATGTTTTGTGTTTTTGCCAGCGCATTAGTATAGATGAGTTGGCTGGTAACTTGTAATTGTTGAGTAACCACAGAATGTACGTAAACGGTTTAGATAAAAAGTCTAGTTAGATATTTCATTTTTGTAACGCTTATAAGCCGGCCGGTGTGGCCATGCGTTTCTAGGCGCTTCAGTCTGGAACTGCGCGACCGCTATGGTCGCAGGCTCGAATCTTGCCTCGGGCATGGATGTGTGTGATGTCCTTAGGTTCGTTAGGTTTAAGTAGTTCTAAATTCTAGGGGACTGATGACCTCAGACGTTAAGTCCCATAGTGCTCAGAGGCATTTTAAGAAATACAGACGCAAAGCCATCTTTTTTAAGTTGGCAGAAAGGCGTGCAAAGTATCACTCATCCCCAAGGAGCAGTCACCGCCGCTGGAATTTGATATCACAACTCGCTGTTGCATATGCCAATAAGACTGTCTATGCTCACAGCGACGGCAATTGTGAAATTTCACGAGACGTTTTCGCCAGCAGTTCGCTTCTACGGCTGCAAATGATTTCCACTTTGCAGTAAAGATCTCGCGAAAAGATGCTCGAGGCAGTTTCTCATTCGCTGATCCTGCTGTCGGCACAGATGTAGTGTTTGCGTCACTTCTACAGGAGTCAGGACACGCAGCAGTTCCTTAAGCACAGACACCGTGTCATGGTCGATCCGGTAGCGTTCCCACTGCAGGGATCTACATCTACATTTATACTCCGCAAGCCACCCAACGGTGTGTGGCGGAGGGCACTTTACGTGCCACTGTCATTACCTCCCTTTCCTGTTACAGTCGCGTATGGTTCGCGGGAAGAACGACTGTCTGAAAGCCTCCGTGCGCGCTCTAATCTCTCTAATTTTACATTCGTGATCTTCTCGGGAGGTATAAGTAGGGGGAAGCAATATATTCGATACCTCATCCAGAAACGCATCCTCTCGAAACCTGGCGAGCAAGCTACACCGCGATGCAGAGCGCCTCTCTTGCAGAGTCTGCCACTTGAGTTTATTAAACATCTCCGTAACGCTATCACGGTTACCAAATAACCCTGTGACGAAACGCGCCGCTCTTCTTTGGATCTTCTCTATCTCCTCCGTCAACCCGATCTGGTACGGATCCCACACTGATGAGCAATACTCAAGTATAGGTCGAACGAGTGTTTTGTGAGCCACCTCCTTTGTTGATGGACTACATTTTCTAAGGACTCACTCAATGAATCTCAACCTGGTACCCGCCTTACCAACAATTAATTTTATATGATCATTCCACTTCAAATCGTTCCGCACGCATACTCCCAGATATTTTACAGAAGTAACTGCTACCAGTGTTTGTTCCGCTATCATATAATCATACAATAAAGGATCCTTCTTTCTATGTATTCGCAATACATTACATTTGTCTATGTTAAGGGACAGTTGCCACTCCCTGCACCAAGTGCCTATCCGCTGCAGATCTTCCTGCATTTCGCTACAATTTTCTAATGCTGCAACTTCTCTGTATACTACAGCATCATCCGCGAAAAGCCGCATGGAACTTCCGACACTATCTACTAGGTCATTTATATATATTGTGAAAAGCAATGGTCCCATAACACTCCCCTGTGGCACGCCAGAGGTTACTTTAACGTCTGTAGACGTCTCTCGATTGATAACAAAATGCTGTGTTCTGTTTGCTACAAACTCTTCAATCCAGCCACACAGCTGGTCTGATATTCCGTAGGCTCTTACTTTGTTTATCAGGCGACAGTGCGGAACTGTATCGAACGCCTTCCGGAAGTCAAGCAAAATAGCATATACCTGGGAGCCTGTATCTAATATTTTCTGGGTCTCATGAACAAATAAAGCGAGTTGAGTCTCACGCGATCGCTGTTTCCGGAATCCATGTTGATTCCTACATAGTAGATTCTGGGTTTCCAAAAACGACATGATACACGAGCAAAAAACATGTTCTAAAATTCTACAACAGATCGACGTCAGAGATATAGGTCTATAGTTTTGCGCATCTGCTCGACGACCCTTCTTGAAGACTGGGACTACCTGTGCTCTTTTGCAATCATTTGGAACCCTCCGTTCCTCTAGAGACTTGCGGTACACGGCTGTTAGAAGGGGGGCAAGTTCTTTCGCGTACTCTGTGTAGAATCGAATTGGTATCCCGTCAGGTCCAGTGGACTTTCCTCTGTTGAGTGATTCCAGTTGCTTTTCTATTCCTTGGACACTTATTTCGATGTCAGCCATTTTTTCGTTTGTGCGAGGATTTAGAGAAGGAACTGCAGTGCGGTCTTCCTCTGTGAAACAGCTTTGGAAAAAGGTGTTTAGTATTTCAGCTTTACGCGTGTCATCCTCTGTTTCAATGCCATCATCATCCCGGAGTGTCTGGGTATGCTGTTTCGAGCCACTTACTGATTTAACGTAAGACCAGATATGAGGTGTCTCCTAGATACTAACTGGGAGAGTTATCGAACAGAAGCGGAAGTAGGTTAAAGCATATCCCAGGGAAGTGTGTTAGGACCCTTGTCTTTCATGTTGCCTATTAATGACGCAATTAATAACAACCTCACAGTGTTTGCTGAGGTTGCAGGTATCTGTCAGGTGTTGTCTGGAAAAGGTGAAGAAATATTGAGTCAGAACTTGACAAAATTTGAGTGTGGTGATAAAACTGACAACTTCCTGAAACGAAAAATTGTTCACATTACAAAATGAAAGAAAAAAAAAGAAATCCTACGACAGGAGTGTTTCACAATTAGAATCACTCAAAACATCTGGCCTTAACAATTTGTAGGTGTGAAATCCAGCCTAGTCGTCAAATATTGAGTGTCTAGGAAACCTGCTTTCTCGGATCGCTGGACAACATTCAAACAAATCGTATTATTGAGTTTTACTACAAAATGAAAAAATAAAAGGCTTAACATTGTATTTGCACAGATGTGTCGCAATCAAAGGGCGGCAGATAAAATAAGAAATCAAAACTAGACATAATTGTCTCAATGGGAATTCTGATATCGTTCATTAATAAAATATGGTGTTTCAGTCTTCGATCGCTATTCTTTATTTTCAATTACCGGTTTCGGGCTAGCTGCCCATCTTCAGATCATATATTGTAGTTACAGAGTAACTTGTCCGTACAGAACACTCGGTTATGACAGCGAACCGAGTGTTCTGTACGGACAAGTTACTCTGTAACTACAATACGAGGTGCGGCTAGAAAACAACCGGACTGATGCTGGAAAAAACATTTATTTACAATTATTTACAATTTCATGTTATCTCCTTCGATGTACTCTCCTCCTCGGTCTCTACACCGCTGCATACGAATTTTCCACTGTTCATAGCAATGCTGCAGATCATTTTCGGTAAGTCCATACATTACTTCCGTCGCTTTTTCTTTTACTTCTTCAACAGTCTCAAATTTAGTTCCCTTCAAAGCTGACTTGACTTTAGGGAAAAGAAAAAAGTCACAGGGGGCCAAATCAGGTGAGTGGGGTGGATGATCTAAGATGGGAATGTTGTGTTTTGCCAAAAACGTCTTCACTGACAACGCACTGTGAGCTGGGGCATTGTCTTGGTGAAGGATCCATGACTTTTTTCTCCACAAATCGTTCCGTTTTCTCCGTACTCGCTCACGTAGGGTAGCCAGGACGCTAATGTAGTAATGCTGATTCACTGTTTGTCCCTCTGGTACCCAATCAATGTTTGCATCAGATTTTGCTGACAATGGTCTGCCAGTGCGAGTGTCATCACTGGTGTCTTCGCGGTCATCTTTAAATCGTTTAAACCAATCAAACACTTGTGTTCGCGATAAACAATCATCGCCGTACACTTGTTGTAACATTACAAACGTTTCACTTGCAGATTTTCCTAGTTTGAAACAAAATTTGATGTTAACACGCTGTTCTTTCTGTACACTCAACATTTTCCGACGCACAGACAAAACGTCAACTACTTAAAACAGACGCCACGGGCAGATTGAGTGCAGGAGGCTGATGAAACTCGAGCAGTAGGCGGAGCGAGAGTCACGTGACAGGCCACGCGACTTTCAGCCTTATTGCGTTCGTTTTATTGTTTCACCAGTACTAGTCCGGTTTTTTTCTAGCCACACCTCCTATATGATCTGAAGATGGGCAGCTAGCCCGAAACCCGTAACTGAAAATAAAGAATAGCGATCGAAGACTGAAACGCCATATTTTTTAAAATAAGAAATCTCTTCGGTATAACAATTCCCAAGTCCGTGATACATAGGTTGTACAAGCAAAGTAACTGGTCTGGATGCTGCTACAGAACTCGCGAATCTTGAAGCTACTCTTCAACTGGCCGTGACCAGTCGGTCGCGTCGCTTATGTCCTGTTCGCATAGCGGCCGCTGCTGTCACGTTGTCATCCTGGAGAGGGGTCGGTCAGCGTGCTACTGTCTGACGTCTTCTCACAGCCATCTCTTCTCTTTCGTTCCCGACTAGCGGGCCGGCGCTTGACTTTACACCTTAACAGTAGGGATATAAAAGGGAATGGTTTCAGAGGCTTACAAGGGGAGGCCGCCAATTGTGAAATTCAGATTCGATTCATACTGCGCATAATAAAAGCTCATGGCCAGAGGTGTAATGTGGCAGAGCATCAAGATGCACTTCTCAGCCGTTGTAGAGAAAATCGACAGTTAAAGGAAACCGTTGCGGTGAAATACTCTCTACGATTAATAGTTTTCTATAGCGTCGTGGCGTAACGGTAAGCGCTCTTTTTGTAATCCGAAGGTCGTCGGATCGAATCTCGCACCATGCAATTTTTTTTATTATTGGTTCTTTGTAATATATATATATATATATATATATATATATATATATATATATATATACTATTAATGAATTGCTTATGCATGTTGGTGAAGGCGGATCGCTCTCCAATTGTACCTCCATTTTTCCGTTTTTTTAACAGGGTGTACCAAAGCTCTCCCGTCCGCACTGATTTTCGACAGTGTTATAAGTTGCGCTAGGGACCGCATCTACCTTCTTTCGAAGTTAGCAGGCAACTACGCTGTTATGCGGCGGCTCGTTTCGGTCCATTCAACATCTGTCCTTCAAGTATAACGAACGAGTAACGGAGTTTAGATTTCATACCTGCCACAGCGAATTTGTGTTCGTGGGGTCTCTATTCTATTTCGAACGTTTGACTTACGCTATACGTATTCGTTTCGGAATATCGTTTCTACGTCTTCCGTTAACTATACGTGGTTAACATTATGAAGACAATTAATAACGTTAGTGAAATATAACTTTGTTTGCGGAAAACATAATGATGTTCGAAGTCGCCAGTTTTTGCACGACAAACGACTTTCAACAACTTATTATATGCATAATTGTTGCAACTGATTGCCGGGATATATATATATATATATATATATATATATATATATATATATATATATATATATATTGAATTACAAAAAACAAATACTAAAAAAAAGGTGCATGGTGCGAGATTCGATCCGGCGACCTTCGGATTACAAACCGGAGCGTGTACCGCTGCGCCTGTCGATTTTCTCGACAACGGCTGAGAGGTGCATCTTGGTGCTTTGCCACATTACACCTCTGGCCATGAGCTTTTATTATGCGCAGGATGAATCGAATCTGAATTTCACAATTGGCGGCCTCCCCTTGTTAGTCAAGGGTGTAAAGCATTTGGGTGACTTCGGTTATGGCAGAATACAGGGAAAATACATTAAACGTTCACAAAGAAGAGCAGCACGAATGGTTACAGATTTGTCTGTCTCATGGCAGAGTGGCGCGGGAATGTGTGAAAACCTCTCTTGAACTGACGCTAATTATCCACTGAAAGCCTTGAACGTCTCTGTGAAGTCGTTTCATATGACGCTTGTCGAATTCGGTACAACTTATTCATTTCACTACCTGATTTTAGCTCAATTCATGAACTCTTCCAGAAAGACTGAGCACTGGAATAAGGCCTATTGATAATTATATGAGTGTTTTAATGTGGGTTTTCGGTTTTGTTTTGTGGGAAACGCTGAGTTGGTCATCGTCTGCTGGGAACAGACGACGTTGCTTCTCGTTCGAAGAAGAGCACAGGATGACCAACTTAGATTTACAGTACCTGAACAGAGAGGTTTACCCATCTTAGTCGAAGGCTGTTTTTGTGTGTGAGAGAAGCAGCAGTGAGAGAAGCAGCCAGAAATGCGAGATAAAGTATATGGCCCGATGAGAAACGTCGTAAACATAGTAACGTTACAGCCTACTTAAAAAATTTCGAGAATCAGTATTATGTGAAGAATGTACGCCTTGATACGAAGGGGCATTGAGTCAAACAGAACTAGGATCGCGTGTACAGGTACAGCTGCCCATGCAGGTTTAACACGATACCACAGTTCATCAAGAGTAGTGACTGGCGCATTGTGACGAGCCAGTTGCTCGGCCACTATTGACCAGACGTTTTCAATTGGTGAGAGATCTGGAGAATGTGCTGGCCAGGGCAGCAGTCGAACATTTTCTGTATCCAGAAAGGCCCGTACAGGACCTGAAACATGCGGTCGCGCATTATCCTGCTGAAATTTAGGGTTTCGTAGGCATCGAATGAAGGGTAGAGCCACGGATCGTAACACATCTGAAATGTAACGTCCACTGTTCAAAGTGCCGTCAATGCGAACAAGAGGTTACCAAGATGGGTAACCAATGGCACACCATACCATCACCCCGAGTGATACGTCAGTATGGCGATGACGAATACACGCTTCCAATGTGCGTTCACCCCGATGTCGCCAAACACTGATACGACCATCATGATGCTGTAAACATAACCTTGTTTCATCCGAAAAAATGACGTTTTGCCACTCGTGCAGCCAGGTTCGTCGTCGAGTACACCATCGCAGACGCTCCTGTCTGAATGCAGCGTCAAGGGTAATCGCAGCCACGGTCTCCGAGCTGATAGTACAAGCTCCTGCAAACGTCATCGAACTGTTCGTGCAGATGGTTGTTGTCTTGCAAACGTCCCCATCTATTTTCTCAGGTATCGAGACGTGGCTGCACGATCCGTTACAGCCATGCAGATAAGACGCCTGTCATCTCGACTGCTAGTGATACGAGGCCGTTGGGATCCAGCACGGCGTTCCGTATTACCCTCCTGAACCCACCGATTCCATATTCTGCTAACAGTCACTGGATCTCGACCAACGCGAGCAGCAATGTCGCGATACGATAAACCGCAATAGCGATGGGCTACAATCCGACCTTTATCCAAGTTCGAAACGTGACGGTACGCATTTCTTCTCCTTACACGAGGCATCAGAACAACGTTTCACCAGGCAACGCCGGCCAACTGCTGTCTGTGTATGAGAAACCGGTTGGAAACTTTTCTCGTGTCAGCACGTTGTAGGTGTCGCCAACTTAAGTGAATGCTCTGAGAAGCTAATGATTTGCATATCACAGTATCTTCTTCCTGTCGCTTAAATTTCGCGTCTGTAGCACGTCATCTTCGTGGTGTAGCAATTTTATTGGCCAGTAGCGTATAACAAAATTTCTTCTAATTTTGAGCAATACTACACTCCTGGAAATGGAAAAAGAACACATTGACACCGGTGTGTCAGACCCACCATACTTGCTCCAGACACTGCGAGAGGGCTGTACAAGCAATGATCACACGCACGGCACAGCGGACACACCAGGAACCGCGGTGTTGCCCGTCGAATGGCGCTAGCTGCGCAGCATTTGTGCACCGCCGCCGTCAGTGTCAGCCAGTTTGCCGTGGCTTACGGAGCTCCATCGCAGTCTTTAACACTGGTAGCATGCCGCGACAGCGTGTACGTGAACCGTATGTGCAGTTGACGGACTTTGAGCGAGGGCGTATAGTGGGCATGCGGGAGGCCGGGTGGACGTACCGCCGAATTGCTCAACACGTGGGGCGTGAGGTCTCCACAGTACATCGATGTTGTCGCCAGCGGTCGGCGGAAGGTGCACGTGCCCGTCGACCTGGGACCGGACCGCAGCGATGCACGGATGCACGTCAAGACCGTAGGATCCTACGCAGTGCCGTAGGGGACCGCACCGCCACTTCCCAGCAAATTAGGGACACTGTTGCTCCTGGGGTATCGGCGAGGACCATTCGCAACCGTCTCCATGAAGCTGGGCTACGGTCCCGCACACCGTTAGGCCGTCTTCCGCTCACGGCCCAACATCGTGCAGCCCGCCTCCAGTGGTGTCGCGACAGGCGTGAATGGAGGGACGAATGGAGACGTGTCGTCTTCAGCGATGAGAGTCGCTTCTGCCTTGGTGCCAATGATGGTCGTATGCGTGTTTGGCGCCGTGCAGGTGAGCGCCACAATCAGGACTGCATACGACCGAGGCACACAGGGCCAACACCCGGCATCATGGTGTGGGGAGCGATCTCCTACACTGGCCGTACACCACTGGTGATCGTCGAGGGGACACTGAATAGTGCACGGTACATCCAAACCGTCATCGAACCCATCGTTCTACCATTCCTAGACCGGCAAGGGAACTTGCTGTTCCAACAGGACAATGCACGTCCGCATGTATCCCGTGCCACCCAACGTGCTCTAGAAGGTGTAAGTCAACTACCCTGGCCAGCAAGATCTCCGGATCTGTCCCCCATTGAGCATGTTTGGGACTGGATGAAGCGTCGTCTCACGCGGTCTGCACGTCCAGCACGAACGCTGGTCCAACTGAGGCGCCAGGTGGAAATGGCATGGCAAGCCGTTCCACAGGACTACATCCAGCATCTCTGATCGTCTCCATGGGAGAATAGCAGCCTGCATTGCTGCGAAAGGTGGATATACACTGTACTAGTGCCGACATTGTGCATGCTCTGTTGCCTGTGTCTATGTGCCTGTGGTTCTGTCAGTGTGATCATGTGATGTATCTGACCCCAGGAATGTGTCAATAAAGTTTCCCCTTCCTGGGACAATGAATTCACGGTGTTCTTATTTCAATTTCCGGATCTCTTGCAGGGATATGTTACACTTTTTGAACTGCCGGTGTATGTAGAAGTAGTTATACGCACTTGACATGGGAAAGTTACGCCGTATGATCTATCACAGCTCGAGGAACCACTCTGTATCGCGAGTCCCCGGTCGAGCAGTTTGTGTCTGGAGAACAGGGGAGGAAGAACGGCCAGGCTGCGGGAGAGGTGGGAACGAAGCATAGCTGGGTAGGGAAGGGAGGCGGTCTTACTTTATGCGGAATGGGACACAGTGGGAAGGGGTGTAAATGTCTCATTGGATTCAATTCGGAGGCAGTTGAGAGGCGGTCCGGCTCCTGCGAAATTAATCCTCGCCCCGGCGCCGGCACGGCGGCGTCCGCCCCCACCTCCTGTGGCCGGCTCACTTTCCCTCCGCCCCCCGCCCCACGCGCCGGGTTAAACAGCCGACAGGCGGCGGACAAGCGGCGCTGATTAGCCGCCCCCCGCCCCCGGCGGCCGGCCGCTACCTGCCAGCGCACAGTGGGGGCGGCTGCGCCCACTAAATCCCGTAACGAGCGGCGCTGGCCGGACATTGAGTGGCCCCCGGCCGTAATCTCAAGTGGCGCGAGCCGCCCCCGCCGCCGCCGCCGCCTCTGCCTCCACCGCCCGCCCCCGCCTGCCGTGGCACACACCCTTAATTATCCAGGAGGGCTCCGAGGAGACCTCGCGGGCGGTGAATGGGCAGGTGGCCAATGGCGGACGGCGCCAATGGGCAATCCGGCTTCCTGATGGCTCCTGGAATAAAGGTGCCAGTGCTGCTCACTCCGACCCGTCCTGAGGACTGCAAATCAGGGCACGAATTCAGCATCCGAGCTAAAACGGTTCGATAGGTTAGATGCAGAAGGTATGGTGCGCTGTAACATAGTTCAGTTTGAAAAAAACTCAATAGCAAGTGAAATGAGGTCGGTTTGAGCTTCAGAGCAATTGTTTTGGGTTGTTTGGGGAAGGAGACCAGACAGCGACGTCATCGGTCTCATCGGATTAGGGAAGGACGGGGACGGAAGTCGGCCGTGCCCTTTGAAAGGAACCATCCCGGCATTTGCCTGGAGCGATTTAGGGAAATCACGGAAAACCTAAAATCAGGGTGGCCGGTCAGAACAATTCATTGACCTTGATACTTACACTGGGGGAATGGAGGATACTGGTGGGGATAGAGGAAAAACTTCAATAAAAATAAGTGGAAAAGGGTACCGAAGAGCGGAAAAGCTTAAATACCTAGGCTCGATAGGAATAGAAGATAACAGCGCAGCAGCAGAAATACAAAAAAGGATGTTGTTGTTGTGGTTGTGGTCTTCAGTCCTGAGACTGGTTTGATGCAGCTCTCCATGCTACTCTATCCTGTGCAAGCTTCTTCATCTCCCAGTACCTACTGCAACCAACATCCTTCTGAATCTGCTTAGTGTATTCATCTCTTGGTCTCCCATCATTTAATCATACAGTAAAGCTGCATGTCCTCGGGAAAATTTACGGCTGTAGTTTCCCCTTGCTTTCAGCCGTTCGCAGTACCAGCACAGCAAGGCCGTTTTGGTTAATGTTACAAGGCCAGATCAGTCAATCATCCAGACTGTTGCCCCTGCAACTACTGAAAAGGCTGCTGCCCCTCTTCAGCAACCAAATGTTTGTCTGGCCTCTCAACAGATACCCCTCCGTTGTGGTTGCACCTACGGTACGGGCATCTGTATCGCTGAGGCACGCAAGCCTCCCCACCAACGGCAAGGTCCATGGTTCATGGGGGGGGGGGGGGGGATAGCAAGGGGAAAGTGACGTCTTTATTCCTTGGAGAATGTATTCGAGTCCAATAATGCTAGTACGATTGCAAAAACACAAACGTATT
This sequence comes from Schistocerca nitens, assembly GCF_023898315.1. Lineage (NCBI taxonomy): Eukaryota > Metazoa > Arthropoda > Insecta > Orthoptera > Acrididae > Schistocerca > Schistocerca nitens. Next base: position 145,719,384 of record NC_064625.1, read on the forward strand.
TGACTATGTTCAGACCTACAGTAATGTATGGATTCTTGAAAATATGAGCGGTAAGGGATGAAATTTAATGCAAACAAATGTGAGACTCTGATGACAGATTGAAAGAAAGAGAGACCAGCTAGCGGAATAAGCACTGTAGGTCAACGAGGTAAGGAAGTTGGGACGTGTCAAGAAGGGTGACACACGGGAGACGGACGGTTTTGAACTGCGTAGTACTGGGCGCACACTGGACTCGCATTCGGGAGGACGACGGTTCAATCCCGTCTCCGGCCATCCTGATTTAGGTTTTCCGTGATTTCCCTAAATCGTTTCAGGCAAATGCCGGGATGGTTCCTTTGAAAGGGCACGGCCGATTTCCTTCCCAATCCTTCCCTAACCCGAGCTTGCGCTCCGTCTCTAATAACCTCGTTGTCGACGGGACGTTAAACACTAACCACCACCACCACCACCACCGGTACTGGGGGGCGCGGTGGTGGGAGGTGGTCGTGGTTCTGATCCACACGAGACGCCATTTCATTTACTCCGTCACTGTGGAGCAGAGGGACTTGCAACGTCGATTGTTTGCCTATGACAGTGTCGTGAAAACTGGTGAGTCTGTTATTGCTACGCAGCAGTTGCTTCGTGCGCGATTTAATGTCGGTCGCCATGGAGCTGTTCCGAGCCGTAACACAATCCTCAGATGGGTGGAAAACTTCAGATCAAGTGGAAACATACTGGATGAGAAGCATCCTGGCCCGAGACGCAGAGTAACGACAACAGGAAATGTTGAAAGGATAAGGCAAGCCCAGGACGGTCAGCTAGACGTCATGCTAGTGAGTTACGAATCAATCGTGAATCGGTTAGACGAATTTTGCATAAACAATTAAAATTCCATCCCTACAAAATGTTCATTGTCCAACAACTTAACGAAACTGATTTTGCTGTACGAGAAGACTTCGCTCACAGAATGCAAGTGATTTTGGAATCGGATGAAAATGAAATTTTATTGATGAGCGATGAAGCTCATTTTCATTTAAACGGGTCCGTGAATAAGCAAAACCTACATCACTCGGCTCCAGAGCATCCACACCTTATCCACCAGCGTCCTATACACTCAGAAAAAGTGACAGTCCGGTGTGCTCTTGGCTCTGTTGGCATTATTGGACCTTTTTTTTTTTTTGAAGAGAACGGGGCCACAGTTACTGTTAATTCGGTTCGTTACATTCGTATGCTTCAAAAATTCTTGAAACCAGAACTAAGAAGACGACGAATCCCTTTAAAACGCGTTTGGTTCCAGCAGGATGGGGCAACATCGCACACCGCAAACACTTCAATGACAGTTCTTAGACGCCTGTTTCCTGGCCGGATTATCTCACGTTTTGGCAATGTTCCTTGGCCTCCCAGGTCTCCCGACTTGTCACTATGTGACTCTTTTCTGTGTGGGTACCTTACGAATTGTGTCTATAACCACAAACCACGACATTTGGACGAGTTGAAGAATGCAATCATTCAAGAAGTTGCTGCCATCCCTGCAGAGATTTTAGTCCGTGTGATGGAGGATTTTGAGAAGAGACTCGAGTCCTGCATTCGAAATGATGGACATCACCTTCACGACATTATTTTTCACAAATAACTTTGTTAACTAAAATGGCAAATAATGAGCTTTGATTTAGTGTAAATAAAGACGCATTAATTTTAAAGTTGGCTGAGTATTATTTCATTAAAAACCGTCCGTCTCCCTTGTGTCACCCTGTAATTGGGAAGTGTGATAGAGGAAGATGAAAGAAATGAGAAAGAGATCAGTGAATGTGGCAGACAGCAGAAGCACTCCTGCGAAGTATTAGGGGCCTGGTTTGGAACAAAGACGTCCCACAAAACAGCAAAAAAAAAAGTGGTATATAGAATTTACTACAGCCCAGTATGGAATTATTCATGTGAAACATGAGTAACAAAGGAAAGAGATGTAAGCAGGTTACAGGCATGTGAAATGAAGTTCCTCTGAAGGAGGATAGGAGTAAGAAGGGAAGATAGGATGAGGAATGAAAGGGTAAGGGAAACAGTAAAAACATCATGGCTAAGATGGTATGGGCACGGGAAACAAGAGTATTCACAAGAAGACACATGAAACAGAGATGCCAAGAGGAAGACGAAGTGATAAACGGCTGAAAAGTGTTGAATGTATGGAAAAAAGAGTCGTGGACTCGATCAGAGTGAGCACAGAAAGATGGTGCGAGAACTGGATTAGATGGCAAGGCTTATGTTCCAATCAGACCCAACCTGCCGCTGGAATCTTTTTAAGATGATGACGCTGATGATAATGATGATGATGATGAGTAATGTATGACGACCACAAAGGTTAAAGGCCGTAATTGAGAGATTTTAAAAAAGATATTTGATGTCTTAAGAGAGGAAGGAAACTGGAGAACAAAGAAAAAATGCAGAACTGCAGACGCTTTTTGAACGTATAAATTTTATAGCGAAAATCAAGCAAAGGAGAATTAGGCGTGCTGGACATGTACGGAGAATAATAGAAACTCGAAGTGCTAAGAAAGTGTTCATAGGAAAGCCCGACGGGAGAAGGAGAACAGGAAGACACAGGAAAAAGATTACGTGAGGAAACGAAGGAAGATCTCAAATAAATAGCAGACGGGAGATGGAGAAAGAAACCGATGGCCAGAAATGAGTGGAGGGAGGTAACAAAGGAGGCCAAGGACTGTAGCTCTGACCGGAAAATAAGTAAGAATAGGTTCAGATGTTTTGAATATGTGGTTCCTGAAATGCACGACATGTATTCGTTGAAGCGAATATGGACAACTATGAGCTGTATAATGGAATGACGACAATGAAAATTTGTGACCTGATTTCACCTTTATCGCGAGTCGTCGCCTTCGCATTAGGCTACCCGAGCGCGCTCCACTGTCAAGCATAAGATTAAACCGCCGTTTGACTGTGTATTACTATATTTATCTTATGTACTATCGAGATTTTAGCTTTTATGCGAGTATCAAATATAATGCTAAAAGTTGTGGGACCATTATTATGTCATATCTGTTAAGGCAGACCAAAGCAGGTAAACAAGATTAACACATCTTTAAGCCGGCCGGGGTGCCCGAGCGGTTCTAGGCGCTACAGTCGGGAACCGCTTGACCGCTACGGTCGCAGGTTCGAATCCTGCCTAGGGCATGGATGTGTGTGATGTCCTTGGGTTAGTTAGGTTTAAGTAGTTCTAAGTTCTAGGGGACTGATGACCTTAGAAGTTAAGTCCCATAGTGCTCAGAGCCATTTTTTGAACACATCTTTAAGATGTAACTGTTACAGCTCAAAGACATGTGTTACTCTAGTCTACCTGCTTTGGTCTGCCTTAATGGATATGACATAATAATAGTCCAACAACTTCCAGCATTGTACTTGAAGATGGCATAAAAGCCGAATTGTAGATACTACAGAAGATACGAGGGCAGTTCAATAAGTAATGCAACACATTTTTTTTCTCGGCCAATTTTGGTTGAAAAAACCGGAAATTTCTTGTGGAATATTTTCAAACATTCCCGCTTCGTCTCGTATAGTTTCATTGACTTCCGACAGGTGGCAGCGCTGCACGGAGCTGTTAAAATGGCGTCTGTAACGGATGTGCGTTGCAAACAACGGGCAGTGATCGAGTTTCTTTTGGCGGAAAACCTGGGCATCTCAGATATCCATAGGCGCTTGCAGAATGTCTACAGTGATCTGGCAGTGGACAAAAGCACGGTGAGTCGTTGGGCAAAGCGTGTGTCATCATCGCCGCAAGGTCAAGCGAGACTGTCTGATCTCCCGCGTGCGGGCCGGCCGTGCACAGCTGTGACTCCTGCAATGGCGGAGCGTGCGAACACACTCGTTCGAGATGATCGACGGATCACCATCAAACAACTCAGTGCTCAACTTGACATCTCTGTTGGTAGTGCTGTCACAATTGTTCACCAGTTGGGATATTCAAAGGTTTGTTCCCGCTGGGTCCCTCGTTGTCTAACCGAACACCATAAAGAGCAAAGGAGAACCATCTGTGCGGAATTGCTTGCTCGTCATGTGGCTGAGGGTGACAATGTCTTGTCAAAGATTGTTACAGGCGATGAAACATGGGTTCATCACTTCGAACCTGAAACAAAACGGCAATCAATGGAGTGGCGCCACACCCACTCCCCTACCAAGAAAAAGTTTAAAGCCATACCCTCAGCCGGTAAAGTCACGGTTACAGTCTTCTGGGACGCTGAAGGGATTATTCTGTTCGATGTCCTTCCCCACGGTCAAACGATCAACTCTGAAGTGTATTGTGCTACTCTTCAGAAACTGAAGAAACGACTTCATCGTGTTCGTAGGCACAAAAATCTGAACGAACTTCTCCTTCTTCATGACAACGCAGGACCTCACACAAGTCTTCGCACCCGAGAGGAGCTCACAAAACTTCAGTGGACTGTTCTTCCTCATGCACCCTACAGCCCCGATCTCGCACCGTCGGATTTCCATATGTTTGGCCCAATGAAGGACGCAATCCGTGGGAGGTACTACGCGGATGATGAAGAAGTTATTGATGCAGTACGACGTTGGCTCCGACATCGACCAGTGGAATGGTACCGTGCAGGCATACAGGCCCTCATTTCAAGGCGGCGTAAGGCCGTAGCATTGAATGGAAATTACGCTGAAAAATAGTGTTGTGTAGCTAAAAGATTGGGGAATAACCTGGTGTATTTCAATGCTGAATAAAACAACCCCTGTTTCAAAAAAAAAATGTGTTGCATTACTTATTGAACTGCCCTCGTAAGTACAGAAATACGGCGCTGCGGTCTGGAACTCCTATATAAAACAACAAGTGTCTGGCGCAATTGTTAGATCGGTTATTGCAACTAGAATGGCAAGTCATCAAGATTTAAGTGAGCTTGAACGTGGTTTTATTGTCGGTGCACGAGCGATGAGACAAAGCAAGGTAGCGATGAAGTGGAGATTTTCCGTTACGGCCACTTCACGACTGTACCGCGAATATCTGGAATCCGGTAAAACATCAAGTCTCCAACATCGCAGCGGCCGGAAAAAGATTCTGCAAGGACGGAACCAACGACGACTGAAGAGAATCGTTCAACGTGACAGAAATGTAACTCTTCCGCAAACTGCTGCAGATTTCAATGCTGGGACATACACAAGTGTCCATGTGCGAACCATTCAACGAAACATCATCCATATGTGAGACCTTAACTTTTCCCGGCGAATTGAATGTTCAAATACACTCCTGGAAATTGAAATAAGAACACCGTGAATTCATTGTCCCAGGAAGGGGAAACTTTATTGACACATTCCTGGGGTCAGATACATCACATGATCACACTGACAGAACCACAGGCACATAGACACAGGCAACAGAGCATGCACAATGTAGGCACTAGTACAGTGTATATCCACCTTTCGCAGCAATGCAGGCTGCTATTCTCCCATGGAGACGATCGTAGAGATGCTGGATGTAGTCCTGTGGAACGGCTTGCCATGCCATTTCCACCTGGCGCGTCAGTTGGACCAGCGTTCGTGCTGGACGTGCAGACCGCGTGAGACGACGCTTCATCCAGTCCCAAACATGCTCAATGGGGGACAGATCCGGACATCTTGCTGGCCAGGGTAGTTGACTTACACCTTCTAGAGCACGTTGGGTGGCACGGGATACATGCGGACGTGCATTGTCCTGTTGGAACAGCAAGTTCCCTTGCCGGTCTAGGAATGGTAGAACGATGGGTTCGATGACGGTTTGGATGTACCGTGCACTATTCAGTGTCCCCTCGACGATCACCAGTGGTGTACGGCCAGTGTAGGAGATCGCTCCCCACACCATGATGCCGGGTGTTGGCCCTGTGTGCCTCGGTCGTATGCAGTCCTGATTGTGGCGCTCACCTGCACGGCGCCAAACACGCATACGACCATCATTGGCACCAAGGCAGAAGCGACTCTCATCGCTGAAGACGACACGTCTCCATTCGTCCCTCCATTCACGCCTGTCGCGACACCACTGGAGGCGGGCTGCACGATGTTGGGCCGTGAGCGGAAGACGGCCTAACGGTGTGCGGGACCGTAGCCCAGCCTCATGGAGACGGTTGCGAATGGTCCTCGCCGATACCCCAGGAGCAACAGTGTCCCTAATTTGCTGGGAAGTGGCGGTGCGGTCCCCTACGGCACTGCGTAGGATCCTACGGTCTTGGCGTGCATCCGTGCGTCGCTGCGGTCCGGTCCCAGGTCGACGGGCACGTGCACCTTCCGCCGACCACTGGCGACAACATCGATGTACTGTGGAGACCTCACGCCCCACGTGTTGAGCAATTCGGCGGTACGTCCACCCGGCCTCCCGCATGCCCACTATACGCCCTCGCTCAAAGTCCGTCAACTGCACATACGGTTCACGTCCACGCTGTCGCGGCATGCTACCAGTGTTGAAGACTGCGATGGAGCTCCGTATGCCACGGCAAACTGGCTGACACTGACGGCGGCGGTGCACAAATGCTGCGCAGCTAGCGCCATTCGACGGCCAACACCGCGGGTCCTGGTGTGTCCGCTGTGCCGTGCGTGTGATCATTGCTTGTACAGCCCTCTCGCAGTGTCCGGAGCAAGTATGGTGGGTCTGACACACCGGTGTCAATGTGTTCTTTTTTCCATTTCCAGGAGTGTAATGTACGGGGTTGCTGCTGGGCGGTGTTCGACGACGTCACCCGGCAGCGAACCCGTAAATTATTTGAACATCAGCCACGTGCGCTTTCGCAGCGTCGGAGGCCTACTCGTCTACCCTTGATGACTGCACGACACAAAGCTTTATGTCCCGTCTGGGCCCGTCAGCACCGCTATTAGACTGTTGATGACTGGAAATGTGTTGGCTGGTCGGACAAGTCTCGTTTCAAATTATATCGAGCGGATGGACGTGTACGGGTATGGAGACAACATCATGAAACCACGGATCCTGCAAGTCAGCAGAGGACTGTTCAAGCTGGTGGATGCTCTGTAATGGTGTGGGGCGAGAGCAGTTGGAGTGATACGGGACCCCTGATACGTCCAGATACGACTCTGGCAAGTGACACGTCCGTAAGGATCATGTCTGATCACCTGCATCCATTCATGTCCATTGTGCATACCGACGGACTTGGGCAATTGCAGCGGGACAGTGCGACACCCCACACGTCCAGAATTACTGCAGAGTGGCTCCAGGAACACTGTTCTCAGTGTGAAACGTCCCCTTAGAAAAATTTTAAATGACTGTGCTGGTAAAGCTCTTACGTTACATGATTTTCAGACAGCTGAGCAAAACTGAACGTACTCACACATTTCTCTCTTTACTTATTCTGATCAACACTAAACTGGCAAACAATATTTTTTTTTTTAGCGGAAAGCAATCTGACATTCTATAATCCATACAAAAGAATAGCCCTGTCTAACAATAACCTATACCTTACGTGAATCACTTACCTCACAAAAATCTTCGTTACTCGAACTACTGCAATACAGCGAGCGCCACTACTGCCCGCTAAATAAAAGATTCTAACTACTGAAGGCACTAACTACTGATAGGCATAGTTAGGAAATGAAAGATTTTGATAGAAAACAAGCAATGTATTTACCTTAATAGTGTTCAAAAGTCATAATATATATATATATATATATATATATATATATATATATATATATATATATATATATATATCAGTTCATGACATCCATCTTTACAAATTTCCTTTTTCTGACGGACACACGTCCAGATCGTCCGCTGTCAAAACTCTGCCATTTCTCCCCCCACATCCACCACTGCTGGCGGCTCACCTCCAACTGCACAACGCTACGCGCTGTCAACAGCCAACTGCCCAACACTACAATAGCGAATATTCCAACAATGCCGGCCGGGGTGGCCGAGCGGTTCTAGGCGCTACAGTCTGGAACCGCGAGACTGCTATGGTCGCAGGTTCGAATCCTGCCTCAGACATAGTTGTGTGTAATGTCCTTAGGTTAGTTAGGTTTAAGTAGTTCTAAGTATAGGGGACTGATGACCTCAGAAGTTAAGTCCCATAGTGCTCACAGCCATTTGGGTGATTCCAACAATGAGTCCAACCAGCCACAGACTGCCCAGAGTGCAGTCAGCGATTTTCATACAGAGCGCTACGTGGCGTTACCAACATAAAAATCTAAACAGCGTACTTACAAGTTTAAACACTTCCGCTGGCCACCAGACTCCCCAGAGATGAACATTATTGAGCATGTCTGGGATGGCTTGCAGCATGCTGTTCAGTAGAGGTCGCCAACGCCTCGTAGTCTTACGGATTTATGGAGAGCGCTGCAGGATTCATGGTCTCAGTTCCCTTCAGCAATGTTTCAGACTTCAGTCGAGTCAATGGCACGTCGTGTTGCGGCACTTCTGCGTTCCCTAGGAGGTCCTACCAGGTGTACCAGTTTCTCTGGTTCTTCTACATCTACATTAATACTCCGCTAGCCACCCAACGGTGTATGGCGGAGGGCACTTCGCGTGCCACTGTCATTACCTCCCTTTCCTGTTCCAGTCGCGTATGGTTCGCGTGAAGAACGACTTCCGGAAAGCCTCCGTGCGCGCTCTAATCTCTCAAATGTTACATTCGTGATCTCCTCGGGAGGTATAAGTAGGGGGAAGCAATATATTCGATACCTCATCCAGAAACGCACCCTCTCGCAACCTGGACAGCAAGCTACATCACGATGCAGAGCGGCTCTCTTGCAGAGTCTGCCACTTGAGTTTTCTAAACATCTCCGTAACGCTATCACGCTTACCACACAACCCTGTGACAAAACGCGCCGCTCTTCTTTGGATCTTGTATATCTCCTCTGTCAACCCGACTTGGTATGGATCCCACACTGATGAGAAATACTGAAGTATCGGTTGAACAAGTGTTTTGTAAGCCACCTCCTTTGTTCATGGACTACATTTTCTAAGGACTCTCCGAATGAATCTCAACCTGGCACCCGCCTTACCAACAATTAATTTTATATGATCATTCCACTTCAAATCGTTCCGCACGCATACTCCCAGATATTTTACAGAAGTAACTGCTACCAGTGTTTGTTCCGCTATCATATAATCATACAATAAAGGATCCTTCTTTCTATGTATTCGCAATACATTACATTTGTCTTCAGAGTATATTCGCCAGTGCCCGCATCTCGTGGTCGTGCGGTAGCGTTCTCGCTTCCCACGCCCGGGTTCCCGGGTTCGATTCCCGGCGGGGTCAGGGATTTTCTCTGCCTCGTGATGGCTGGGTGTTGTGTGCTGTCCTTAGGTTAGTTAGCTTTAAGTAGTTCTAAGTTCTAGGGCACTTATGACCACAGCAGTTGAGTCCCATAGTGCTCAGAGCCATTTGCACCATATTCGCCAGTCCTAAGGATTTCTGTTTACAAGATGTAACAGCTACTGTAGGCAGGAAACTTACGAACTTCTTCTACATAATGGTTCAAATGGTTCTGACCACTATGGACATCAGTCGCCCACAACGTAGAACTACTTAAACCTAACTAACCTAAGGACATCACACACATCCATACCCGAGGCAGGATTCGAACCTGCGACCGCAGCGCTTCTTGTACAGTCGCATCGTAAAAAATTAAGCAGAAGAAAATCTGCCCGGCACGCTAGCGGTTCACGGACATTTCGCGAGAGGGACCCGGTAATGTGTGGCCCGCTACGTTTATTTTAATGGTATATTTCGTCCTCCAGACGAAGGCCCACAATCGGATGTGTCTCGGCACGAACACCGCGCGGACATGTCTGACCGGACCCTTATTCGTCCAGTAGGACGTGCGTTTTGAGACACGGCCCGTATTTCTGTGGTGAGCTTCTGGGACGTCAAGTGCGCCACAGCCACTTGTCCGTGGCCCTGGCAGCAGCAGTGGAGAGAGAACAGCCAGCCAGCCAGCTAGCGCGCGCGCGTGTGGGCGGCAGGTCGGCTGGAGATGCGTTTTCCATCTGGCGGCGTCAAGCGAGCGGAAGTGGGGCTTCTCTCTTCTCCTCCTCTCTGCCTCTGGAAGCCCGTCTGGCGGCGGAATTGGTGGCGCCAGCGGCCGTACAAAAGGTGGCGGCAGCAGCGAGAAGGCGCTGGCAGCTTTATGCCGGTCACAGGCCGGATCTTTGCCCACCGAGCCCCGAGGTGCGACGCTCGTAATTGACGGGGGTGGCACGGGTGAAGGGGGCGGGGTCCACCACCACCAGCACCACCACCACCACCACCACCACCACCACCACCACCACCACCACCACATCCACCACGTGCCGGCCGAAGTGGCCGTGCGGTTAAAGGCGCTGCAGTCTGGAACCGCAAGACCGCTACGGTCGCAGGTTCCAATCCTGCCTCGGGCATGGATGTTTGTGATGTCCTTAGGTTAGTTAGGTTTAACTAGTTCTAAGTTCTAGGGGACTAATGACCTCAGCAGTTGAGTCCCATAGTGCTCAGAGTCATTTGAACCATCCACCACGTACTGACGCCACAGGTCGCGGCTCACCTCCCCCAACATGTGTCTGAATGCGCAGAGTGCTTGACAAATCTAGTCTCAATGCGGTATACACGTTGTGAATGTTAACAACTTCTTTTTCCCACCTTGGCCGGTCGTGGTGGCCGTGCGGTTCTAGGCGCTACAGTCTGGAAACACGCGACCGCTACGGTCGCAGGTTAGAATCCTGCCTCGGTCATGGATGTGTGTGATCTGCTTAGGTTAGTTAGGTTTAAGTAGTTCTAAGTTCTAGGGGACAGATGACCTCAGAGGTTAACTCCCACAGTGCTCAGAGCCATATTTTTCCCCACCTTGCTCTGCGTACACACAACACAGTAGATTATCCGTCATCGAAGGGGACATAGCATGGTAATAAACTTGTAGAAATGAGGAGCACCAACGATCGTAGTTTATATAAAATACACTGCTGGCCATTAAAATTGCTACACCAAGAAGCAATGCCTGATGATAAACCGCTATTCATTGGACAAATACACTCCTGGAAATGGAAAAAAGAACACATTGACACCGGTGTGTCAGACCCACCATACTTGCTCCGGACACTGCTAGAGGGCTGTACAAGCAATGATCACACGCACGGCACAGCGGACACACCAGGAACCGCGGTGTTGGCCGTCGAATGGCGCTAGCTGCGCAGCATTTGTGCACCGCCGCCGTCAGTGTCAGCCAGTTTGCCGTGGCATACGGAGCTCCATCGCAGTCTTTAACACTGGTAGCACGCCGCGACAGCGTGGACGTGGACGTGAACCGTATGTGCAGTTGACGGACTTTGAGCGAGGGCATATAGTGGGCATGCGGGAGGCCGGGTGGACGTACCGCCGAATTGCTCAACACGTGGGGTGTGAGGTCTCCACAGTACATCGATGTTGTCGCCAGTGGTCGGCGGAAGGTGCACGTGCCCGTCGACCTGGGACCGGACCGCAGCGACGCACGGATGCACGCCAAGACCGTAGGATCCTACGCAGTGCCGTAGGGGACCGCACCGCCACTTCCCAGCAAATTAGGGACACTGTTGCTCCTGGGGTATCGGCGAGGACCATTCGCAACCGTCTCCATGAAGCTGGGCTACGGTCCCGCACACCGTTAGGCCGTCTTCCGCTCACGCCCCAACATCGTGCAGCCCGCCTCCAGTGGTGTCGCGACAGGCGTGAATGGAGGGACGAATGGAGACGTGTCGTCTTCAGCGATGAGAGTCGCTTCTGCCTTGGTGCCAATGATGGTCGTATGCGTGTTTGGCGCCGTGCAGGTGAGCGCCACAATCAGGACTGCATACGACCGAGGCACACAGGGCCAACACCCGGCATCATGGTGTGGGGAGCGATCTCCTACACTGGCCGTACACCACTGGTGATCGTCGAGGGGACACTGAATAGTGCACGGTACATCCAAACCGTCATCGAACCCATCGTTCTACCATTCCTAGACCGGCAAGGGAACTTGCTGTTCCAACAGGACAATGCACGTCCGTATGTATCCCGTGCCACCCAACGTGCTCTAGAAGGTGTAAGTCAACTACCCTGGCCAGCAAGATCTCCGGATCTGTCCCCCATTGAGCATGTTTGGGACTGGATGAAGCGTCGTCTCACGCGGTCTGCACGTCCAGCACGAACGCTGGTCCAACTGAGGCGCCAGGTGGAAATGGCATGGCAAGCCGTTCCACAGGACTACATCCAGCATCTCTACGATCGTCTCCATGGGAGAATAGCAGCCTGCATTGCTGCGAAAGGTGGATGGATATACACTGTACTAGTGCCGACATTGTGCATGCTCTGTTGCCTGTGTCTATGTGCCTGTGGTTCTGTCAGTGTGATCATGTGATGTATCTGACCCCAGGAATGTGTCAATAAAGTTTCCCCTTCCTGGGACAATGAATTCACGGTGTTCTTATTTCAGTTTCCAGGAGTGTATATTATACTAGAACTGACATGTGATTACATTTTCACGCAATTTGGATGCATAGATCCTGAGAAATCAGTACCCAGTACAACCACCTCTGGCCGTAATAGCGGCCTTGATACGCCTGGGTATTGACTCAAATAGAGCGTGGATGGCGTGAATAGGTATAGTTGCCCATGCAGCTTCAACACGATACCACAGTTCATCAAGAGTAGTGACTGGCGTAGACGAGCCAGTTGCTCGGCCACCATTGACCAGACGTTTTCAATTGGTGAGAGATGTGGAGAATGTGCTGGCCAGGGCACAGCAGTCGAACATTTTCTGTATCCAGAAAGGCCCGTACAGGACCTGCGGTCGTGCATTATCCTGCTGTAATATAGGGTTTTGCAGGGATCGAATAAAGGGTAGAGCCACGGGTCGTAACATATCTGAAATGTAACGTCCGCTGTTCAAAGTGCCATCAATGCGAACAAGAGGTGACAGAGACGTGTAACCAATGGCACTCCATACCATCACGCCGAGTGATACGCCAGTATGGCCATGACGAATGCACGCTTCCAATGTGCGTTCAGCCGGCCAGTGTGGCCGAGTGGTTCTAGGCGCTTTAGTCTTGAACCGCGCGACCGCTTCGGTCGCCGGTTCGAATCCTGCCTCGGGCATGGATGTGTGTGATGTCCTTAGGTTAGTTAGGTTTAAGTAGTTCTAAGTTCTAGGGGACTGATGACCTCAGATGTTAAGTCCCATAGTGTCAGAGCCATTTGAGCCAACCGCGGTGCCGCCAAACACGGATGCGACCATCATGACGATTTAAACAGAAGCTGGATTCATCCGAAAAAATGACGTTTTGCCATTCGTGCACCCAGGTTCGTCGTCGAGTACACCATCGCAGGCGCTCCTGTCTGTGATGCAGCCTCAAGGGTAACCGCAGCCACGGTCTCCGAGCTGATAGTCCGTGCTGCTGCAAACGTCGTCGAAGTGTTCGTGCAGATGGTTGTTGTCTTGTAAACGTCCCCATCTGGTGACTCAGTCATCGAAACGTGGCTGCACGATCCGTTACAGCCGTGTGGTCATCTCGACTGCTAGTGATACGAGGCCGTCGGGATCCAGCACGGCGTTCCGTATTACCCTCCTGAACCCACCGATTCCATATTCTGCTAACAGTCATTGGATCTCGACCAACGCGAGCAGCAATGTGGCGATACGATAAAACGCAACCTTTATCAAAGTCGGAAACGCTACGATACGCATTTCTCCTCCTTACGCGAGGCATCACAACATCGTTTCACCAGGCAACGCCGGTCAACTGCTGTTTGTGTATGGGAAATCGGTTGGAATCTTTACACATGTCAGCACGTTTTAGGTGTCGCCAGCGGCGTCAACCTTGTATGAATGCTCTGAAAAGCTAATCACTTGCATATCACAGCATCTTCTTCCTGTCGGTTTTATTTCGCGTCTGTAGCACGTCATCTTGGAGGTGTAGCAATTTTAATGGCCAGTAGTGTATCTTCGTTATGCTACTAGTTTACACACTACATTACTGTCATCTTCAGGCCCCTCTGCAGTCTTAATGCTGGTACCCAGTGCATTAGGACAGATACCATGTACAATCAGGCGACTAAAATCGTGGGAGGCATTCTAAAATCGTGCCAGACCTCTTTGTCTGTAACGGTAGATTCTGAGGAGAATGAAGGACCAAAAACTCTGTGGTCATAACTGACAGTAATTTTGGCAGAATTACGTTCATATTCCAGAGAGGCATATTCTCAAATGATGCTTGTTCACTTTGCCAATAAGGGAAATTTTGACTTCGTCAGTGAACCCAAGTCTGTCTGCGTAACCATCCACCTCCTCCTGTGCTTGAAAAATCAATGATCGATCGTCTCCGTTTTCGTTTATTGGCTGGTTTTACCGCCTGCAGCATTTGAGTTCTGTAAGCCTCGAATCGCAGACGCTTGTGCAATATGCGCCGCACTAGATGGCGACACACACACTTCGCTGCTGACGCAACGCGTGGATTATCCGGGGCTTCTTTCGTAGTTCGTACGAATGTTTTCCACCATTTTCGGCGGATGGCCGTCCTTAGATCTATTGTTCCATACGGATACTATTCCCTCGATCTGCTTAGCCCATCTAGCAATGTGACAGTGCCGTGTCACATTATTGAACTTGGGCCGAAAATGTCATTTCTACCGCGGATTCCACCATTTTGAGCACTGACGATGAACAACAACAGCGACTTTCCGTTGTTTCATTGTTGCCAACGTAAATTGTTGGAGTTAACATTTCAGTTTAACACGTGTTTTTCTGCACTAAAGTCATTACTCGTAGTCACAAGAGTTCTTTCTTTTTGTCCCATTCATTTGGAGTCACCATGTACAAAAACTAAGTAACATCATTGAACGTAACTCCATCTTCTGGTCGAGTATGGGACTACCGCTGTTCAGTGTTCAATAAAAACAATACCAACCGCCGTTCTATAGGTTTATTACAAGGCAACCAGTTTCGACGTTACACTACGACATCTTCAGGCCAAAACTGCTCCAATCCAGTAACCTTCGTGTCACAAATACAGCAGTGCCTTTAACTGATCTCGTAATAGCTGTCCACCGAGCACGTATGCCCATAATAGCTATTACGAGACCAGTTAAAGGCACTGCTATATTTGTAACACGAAGGTTACTGGATTGGAGCAGTTTATGCCTGAAGATGACGTAATGTAACGACGAAACTGGTTGCCTAAAAATAAACCTACAGAACGGCGATTGGTATTGTTATTACTGAACAAGGGAACCTCCCTATCGCACCCCCCTCAGATTTAGTTATAAATTGACACAGTGGATAGGCCTTGAAAAACTGAACACAGGAATAAGTTGTGTGGAACTATGAAAAAATAAGCAAATTATACAAACTGAGTAGTTCAAGTGTAAGATATGCAACATCAAGGAGTATGTAAGCTGAGGAGCGCCGTGGTCCCGTGGTTAGAATGAGTAACTGCAGAACGAGAGGTCCTTGGTTCGAGTCCTCCCTCGAGTAAAAATTTTACTTACTTTATTTTCGCAAAGTTACGATCTGACCGTTCATTCATTGACGTCTCTGTTCACTGTAATAAGTTTAGTGTCTGTGTTTTGCGACCGCACCGCAAAACCGTGCGATTAGTAGACGAAAGGACGTGCCTCTCCAATAGGAACCGAAAACATTTGATCGCAAATTCATAGGTCAACCGATTCCTCCACAGGAAAACACGTCTGAAATATTCTATACGACACTGGTGACGGCATGTGCTTCACATTACAGGAATATGTTGTCGACCCACCTAACTTGTACACATGGCGAATGGGTAAAAAGTTTCTTCTACCTTGCCCGATTTAGGTTTTCTTGTGGATGTGATAATCACTCCCAAAAAAGTGATGAAGACATAAGAGTTTGTCACATAAACTACAACAAATGAATGCAAGTTTCACAGTCGCACAGTTTTCCCTGTGCTCTGTCAAAACATACGTTTTTAACGTTTTCAAGTTTTTCCGTGTGTAGACCGTCAAATCCTGCATGTGTCCAAGCAAATCTGAACATGTCCTGGAATTTTGGAGAGCGAAGTTGATCATGTCTGAGTGCATGAACTTTGATAATTGTCTGAAAATAAAAAATTAAAACTTTTCACTCGAGGGAGGATTGAAACAGGGACCTTCCGCTCCGTAGCTGCTCGCGGTAACCACGGGACCACGGTGCTCATCAGTGTACACGTACCTTGATGTGGCTTATCTTACACATGGACTACTCAGTTTGTCTATTTTGCTTATTTTTTTCATAGTTCCATACAACTTCTTCCTGTTTTTCTCGATTGATCTGTGTTCAGTTTTTCATGGCCTATCCCTGTGCCAACTTATAACTAAATCTGAGGGGGGTGCGATGGGGAGGTTCCCTTGTAAGTAGCAGGCAAGTGTTCGACTATTCCAAGACGAATCGAAACCAAAAGAAAAAAATATCTGTCCGTGAAACACTTCTGAAAAGATAACGAAGGTCGCTAATTTATGCGGTTTTACTGGACGTATCCAGACTGTTGCTTTGAGGGATATTAGAGCAGTTGATGCGGAATGCTATGCAACAGTTGGTCAGCCACAATGCATCGAGAAATTAGGAGATGCAACCGAAAGTGTAGCATCATTGTTCATAGTGACAGCGCCACCTGTGACACAGTGTGTTCGATAGTGTATGATTTGACGGACGAAAGCATGGAATTAGTGTTCCATTGCTAGTATTCACCAGGTTCATCGCCTGACGACTTCATTTAGCTCCGCAACGCTAGCAAAGAGGCTCACTGACAGTACTTTTCGCGACGTCAAAGCGCAGTTGAGTCGTGTCAAAACTATGGCTTTCGGGCGGAAATGTCACAGTGCAGAAACTTTCCTGAGTTGCAGTAATTCTATGGCCGTGGTCTCAACGAATGGACGTCTCCTGCAGAAATATTGAGCCATGCTGCCTCTATAGCTGTCCATAATTGCCAAAGTGTAGCCGGTGTACGAATTTGCTCACGAACAGACGTCTCGATCTTGTCGCATAAATGTTGAATGGGGTTCACGCCGGGTAATCTTTATCGCCAAACCATTCCCTCGAATTGTCGAGAATGTCCTTCAAACTAATCGTGAACAGTTCTGACCCATCTACATGGGCGACTGTCGTGCATAAAGATTCCATGGTTGTTTGGGAACATGAAGTCCGTCAATAGTTGCAAATGGTCTCCAAGTTGTCGAAAATAACAATTTACAGTCGATGATCTGTTTAGTTGGATCCGAAGACCCAGTCCATACGGCATTTGAACACCGCCCGCTGTAATGGTACTTTGACTTCCGCAAAGTTATAATTTACGATCGCGCACGCAGAAGAGCGCTGCGCCAGCGACCGATTTTACAAATAATTTTTTTTCTTTTTACTTTTGCGTAGGTTTTTTGTTTTTTAAGAACTAATGGACGTCTCTCTCTCTTGTCTTGATGAGAAAGACGAGTATTTTTCCGCGATGTGTTGAATGTGCCTTTTGGTGAAAATTAAAATTACATTACAAAGCGATGTTGTTTCAATAGCTAATGAGGAGAAGATAATAAAAAGGTAACACTACAATTGGCGTCCTGGTGACAGGACTTGCAATCTTCGGATTTGATACAAGTGCAGTTTGGATTTGATACAAGTGCAGTTATTATAAATTTTGGAGATTTTATCTAATTTTAACCACTTAATAGCATCAGAAAATGAATTTGGACTAAGTCTCATTCATTTCAATTGTAATGTTACGTGCATGAAATTTACAACAATATTGTTTTCCCTGTTATTAATTTGTGTTAATTTTCATTTTCATGCTGAGGAAATTAATTTGGTAAAAAAAAGGGAAAAGGATAACGTTCCATAAAATAATTTGCACGGACGCGACAGAAAAATTTTGGGTTGAAAACTGCATATTTGACGCTACATTTGCAACATAAGACTGAAAAAAAAATGGTGAGTACAGAAATGTACATTTTTTCCAGTTTCAAGCAGCCATCTGTACTTCCTTTATTCCGATCCATTTATTTCGAAATTATTTTTTCAAATTGTAGTTAAAATTGATTTACTACTATTATTGCAAATGATAAGTGAAGAGCACATTCACAGTCATTTATTTGTGAGAGGGAAATTTCAGTGCCAATTTAATAATTCAGTTTCTAATTAGAAATCATATAGAAATATCCATTTCCATAAGAGAAATTTCAGATTTCAACATATCATATTTACAATTTTTTTTTTACCATTGGAAAATTTTATTTGCAATTAATTATGAAAATTGCAAGATGGACGCTAGACGCGTAGAAATTGTTTCCGCGGACGAGCTTAGTGAAAGTGACACATTGCAAAACATGTCCGACAGTCAAATGAATATTGAACTTAATAGGGAGGATGTTCAAAACATAATTTTACCGGATCGATTAAGACAACAACCCCTATATTTAAACAGGTATACAGGCGAATGGAGAGTGAGTACTACGCGACAAAACGTGACATTGACAACGTCAACTTCAGAACCAGACATCAATCAGACACGAAAAAATGACGAAACTAAGACACAGGACTCTGACATGCTCAACCAGATTCTGAAGTTACTTGGTGACCAAAACAGAAAATTTGACAAAAGATTTGACGCTTTAGACGAGAAAAATGACAATTTAAAACGTGACATTGGGAAATTTGACACTAAATTCGATGAACTGACACGGGACATAAAACAAAATTTTGAAAAACAATCGAGACAAATTGCCGACTTGACAGAAACCACCAGTAGTCTTGGAAGGAAATTTACTGACTTATCAGACAAGGTTACGAGACAAAAAAAGGTGACACTACACCGCACCATTATGGAGCCACCACCAGCTTGTACATTGCCTTGTTGACAGGTGAATGGCTTCATGGGGGCTGCGTGACACTCGAGGCCTACCATCAGCTCAACTTAAATCGGGCTCATCTGACTAGCACAAGGTTTTCCAGTCGCCTAGGTTCCAACCGATATGGTCACGAGCCCCACAGAGGACCTGCAGGCGATGCCATCTGTTAGCAAAGGCACTCGCGTCGCCATAGCTATGCCAAATTTCGCCAAACGGTTCTAACGGATACGTTACTCGTACGCCCCACACTGATCTCTGCAGCTATTTCATGCGGTGTTGCTTGTCTGTTAGCACTGACATCTCTTCACAAACGCCGTTGCTCTCGGTCGTTAAGTGAACGCTGAAGACCACTGCGTTGTCCGTGGTGAGAGGTGATGTCTGAAACGCAGTATTCTCGGCACGCTCTTGACACTGTCGATCTCGGAATACTGATTTCCCTAACGATTTCCGAAATGGAATATCCCACGCGTCTAGCGCCAACTGCAATGCCTCGTTCAAAGTCTGTCAATTCGCACTGCGCGACCATAATGACGTCGGAAACCTTTCGACATGAACCACCTTACAAGGGAACCTCCCCATCGCACCCCCCTCAGATTTAGTTATAAGTTGGCACAGTGGATAGGCCTCGAAAAACCGATCAATCGAGAAAACACGAAGAAGTTGTCTGGAACTATGAAAAAATAAGCAAAATATACAAACTGAGTAGTGCACGCGAAGATAAGCAACATCATGGACATTTCGAGACTAGGAGCGCCCTGGTCCCCTGGTTAGCGTGAGCAGCTGCGGAACGAGAGGTCCTTGGTTCAAGTCTCCCCTCAAGCGAAAAATTTTTCTTTATTTTAGCAAAGTTATGATCTATCCATTCGTTCATTGACGTCTCTGTTCACTGTAATAAGTTTAGTGTTTGTGTTTGCGGCCGCACCGCAAAACCGTACGGTTAGTAGACGAAAGGACGTGCCTCTCCAATGGGGACCGAAAACTTTTGATCGCAAGGTCATAGGTCAACCGATTCCTCCACAGGAAAACACGTCTGATATATTCTATACGGCATGTGCGTCACATGACAGGAATATGTTGTCGACCCACCTAACTTGTACACTTGGCGAATGGGTAAAAAGATTCTTCTACGTTGCCCGATTTAGGTTTTCTTGTGGATGTGATAATTACTCCCAAAAAAGTGATGAAAACATAAGAGTTTGTCACATAAACTGCAAGAAATGAATCCAAAAGTCTCACACTCGCACACTTTTCCCTGTGCTCTGTCAAAACATATGTTTTTTACGTTTTCAAATTTTTCCATGTGTAGACCGTCAAATCCTGCATATGTCCAAGCAAATCTGGTTCTGGAATTTTGGAGAGTGAAGTTGATTATGTGTGAGTGCCTGAACTTTGATGATTGTCTGAAAATAAAAAATTAAACTTTTTGCTCGAAGGAAGACTTGAACCAGGGACCTCTCGTTCCGCAGCTGCTCACGCTAACCACGGGACCACGGCGCTCCTTGTCGCAAATCGTCCATTATGTTGCCTATGTTCGCGTGGACTACTCAGTTTGTATATTTTGCTTATATTTTCATAGTTCCACACAACTTCTTCCTGTTTTCTCAATTGATCTGTGTTCAGTTTTTCAAGGCCTATCCACTGTGCCAACTTATAACTAAATCTGAGGGGGGTGCGATGGGGAGGTTCCCTTGTTAGTACAAACCACAACTTCGCCAATGCACTGCCCTTTTATACCCTGCATACGCGACACTAATGCTATTTGTATATGAGCATATCGCTAACCTATAACTTTTGTGACCTCAATGTACAGCCGAATGGACTGACTGTTTTCCAGTGACCGACTCAATCGATTGTCTTCATTCGGCTGTTCCCATCACCCTGGACAACAAACGACCACAAGCTAAGTATATTCAAAAATGTTCAAATGTGTGTGAAATCTTATGGGATTTAACTGCTAAGGTCACGAGTCCCTAAGCTTACACACTACTTAAACGAAATTATCCTAAGCACAAACACACACACCCATGCCCAAGGAAGGACTCGAACTTCAGCCGGGACCAGCCGCACAGTCCATGACTGCAGCGCCCCAGACCGCTCGGCTAGTCCCGCGCGGCAAGCTAAGTGTATCCACAGACGTTGTAGATTTAGATTGCCACATTATTATCGAACTAATGACAATTAAAACAAGCAAAAGGGTGGATCTCATGACGTGGAGTTGGAACGTTGCTCCCTGCACACGTGGCTCACACTTCCTGTTTCCCGTGTAGGCGCAGTTCAGCCACCTGTTCTCACCGCCACTCCGCCCCTCGCCCCCTGCGACCGCAGCCTCCTGCGGCTATTTTCCGCCTCCAGCCCCCAGCTTCGAGACTATCGCCCCCACAGCCTAAACCCCTCCTACCCTCCCCTCCCCCAGTCCCGCCCACACGCAGCAGCTGGCCCGGTGCGCTGCAAATTAATCGCACCCCTCTTCCCTCCCCCATCCCTGCTTTACGTATCTGGGTTAATGAAACGGCGGGGCACCTCCTCGCTGCCCCTTGTGAAATATACGGGCTCGCGGTCTGGGGCTATAGCCGCCCTTACCAGAAGGGCTTCCCGCGTCTCGCGGATACGCTTAGCTGGGCACGTGTTCCATTCGCAATAGCTAGTGGTCTGGGCTACCGGTCTCTCGCTGAGAGAGGGGCGACAATGTACTGGAGGTACACGGACAGAATTCACGTCTCCCGCCCCAAAACTGATCTCTCTCTCTCCCCCCCCTCTCTCTCTCTCTCTCTCTCTCTCTCTCTCTCTCTCTCTCTACATGAGTGCCACTTTGTTCTATGTTTACTATGTATTTACACTCTGAAAACCATTTCCTTGCCCTTGGCATAGGGCACTTTAAATTCTGTCACCAAGTGCCTCATGCCATTCCATTCGCGAGTGGAGCACTTTGCTTTCGTCAGGGAGGCGTCGAGATCGCCCAACATTGGTTGTTCCAAAAAACATGGTACTGTCCTCAGGAAGCTTATTGGCACGGATAGATACATCCTTAGGCATCTCGAAGATTGGAGTATGATCTTGTTTGAACAATTAGCTGTGAGAAAGATGTGATCCCTACAGATTCTGCACGATTAGCCTGAAGTTCGAAACAACGTTTGTGTCAATTGGTGTTACGAAATCTTCTTTCGTGCCTGACTTCCCACACTTTGGAGTTTGCCCTCCTAGTCTTGCTACCATTCTGATTTGCATCATCTGATGATGATGATGTACTATCGTCTTCAGGTCGTTATTTGAGGTCCTAATTGGCGACCGTCTACGGCTTCTTTTCGGGTTACTTTGTGTCAAGAACTGTTTTCATACGTTTACGTTCCCACAGCGCGGTAGCCGTACACCAGTATCGGCGAATCTCCTGTAGCTTCTCCGCCGTTTTTGGTGTGTTAAACGAACCTCGGAAGCGGTGCTTTCTTGCAGTGTCTGTTAGGTTAGCTCCTCCAGACAAGCGCAGAATCCTTGTCTCTCTGACCTGGGGCTTCCGTTCGTCTGATTTGTGCTTGGCCCAACATTCGAACACTGAGGCCCGCAACATTACTGAACTGCATGAAACAAAATACACTCCTGGAAATTGAAATAAGAACACCGTGAATTCATTGTCCCAGGAAGGGGAAACTTTATAGACACATTCCTGGGGTCAGATACATCACATGATCACACTGACAGAACCACAGGCACATAGCCACAGGCAACAGAGCATGCACAATGTCGGCACTAGTACAGTGTATATCCACCTTTCGCAGCAATGCAGGCTGCTATTCTCCCATGGAGACGATCGTAGAGATGCTGGATGTAGTCCTGTGGAACGGCTTGCCATGCCATTTCCACCTGGCGCCTCAGTTGGACCAGCGTTCGTGCTGGACGTGCAGACCGCGTGAGACGACGCTTCATCCAGTCCCAAACATGCTCAATGGGGGCAGATCCGGAGATCTTGCTGGCCAGGGTAGTTGACTTACACCTTCTAGAGCACGTTGGGTGGCACGGGATACATGCGGACGTGCATTGTCCAGTTGGAACAGCAAGTTCCCTTGCCGGTCTAGGAATGGTAGAACGATGGGTTCGATGACCGTTTGGATGTACCGTGCACTATTCAGTGTCCCCTCGACGATCACCAGTGGTGTACGGCCAGTGTAGGAGATCGCTCCCCACACCATGATGCCGGGTGTTGGCCCTGTGTGCCTCGGTCGTATGCAGTCCTGATTGTGGCGCTCACCTGCACGGCGCCAAACACGCATACGACCATCATTGGCACCACGGCAGAAGCGACTCTCATCGCTGAAGATGACACGTCTCTATTCGTCCCTCCATTCACGCCTGTCGCGACACCACTGGAGGCGGGCTGCCCGATGTTGGGGCGTGAGCGGAAGACGGCCTAACGGTGTGCGGGACCGTAGCCCAGCTTCATGGATACGGTTGCGAATGGTCCTCGCCGATACCCCAGGAGCAACAGTGTCCCTAATTTGCTGGGAAGTGGCGGTGCGGTCCCCTACGGCACTGTGTAGGATCCTACGGTCTTGGCGTGCATCCGTGCGTCGCTGCGGTCCGGTCCCAGGTCGACGGGCACGTGCACCTTCCGCCGACCACTGGCGACAACATCGATGTACTGTGGAGACCTCACGCCCCACGTGTTGAGCAATTCGGCGGTACGTCCACCTGGCCTCCCGCATGCCCACTATACGCCCTCGCTCAAAGTCCGTCAACTGCACATACGGTTCACGTCCACGCTGTCGCGGCATGCTACCAGTGTTAAAGACTGCGATGGAGCTCCGTATGCCACGGCAAACTGGCTGACACTGACGGCGGCGGTGCACAAATGCTGCGCAGCTAGCGCCATTCGACGGCCAACACCGCGGTTCCTGGTGTGTCCGCTGTGCCGTGCGTGTGATCATTGCTTGTACAGCCCTCTCGCAGTGTCCGGAGCAAGTATGGTGGGTCTGACACACCGGTGTCAATGTGTTCTTTTTTCCACTTCCAGGAGTGTAGTCATAACTTCTGAACGGTTTGCGTTAGGACGTTCAAACTGCACGACTGGCCACAGGGCATGATGGGAATTATTATCCGGTGTATGGTTTGGCTTAGCAACGAATCCCAGGTTCATTTGGGTGGGTTCGTCAGTAAGCAAAATGGGCGCATTTGGGGGGACTGTGAATCGGCATGTAGCGATCGAGAAGTCTCTTCACCCTCAACGGGTGACTATTTGTTGTACAATTGTAAGTAGGCTGTTTAGGTTTTTATGTTGGTAACGGCACGTAGCGCTCTGTATGAAAATCACTGGCTGTGCTGTGTGCAGTCTGTGGCTGGTTGGCATTGTTGGAATATTTTCTATTGTAGTGTTGGGCAGTTGGATGTGAACAGCGCGTAGCGTTGCGCAGTTGGAGGTGAGCCGCCAGCAGTGGTGGATGCGGGGAGAGAGACGGCGGAATTTTAAGAGCGGACGATCTGGACGTGTGTCCATCAGAGACAGTAAATTTGTAAGAGTGGATATCATGAACTGATATATATTATGACTTTTGAACGCTATTAAGGTAAATACGTTGTTTGTTCTATATCAAAATCTTTCATTTGCTAACTATGCCTATCAGTAGTTAGTGCCTTCCGTAGTTAGAATCTTTTATTTAGCTGCCAGTATTGGCGCTCGCTGTATTGCAGTAGTTCGAGTAACGAAGATTTTTTTGAGGTAAGTGATTCATGAAAGGTATAGGTTAATGTTAGTCAGGGCCATTATTAGAGATTATTGAAAGTCAGATTGCTTTGCGCTAAAAATATTGTGTGTCAGTTTAGTGTTGATCAGAATAAGTAAAGACAGAAATGTCTGAGTACGTTCCGTTCTGCTCAGCTGTTTGAAAATTCAATAACGTAGAGGTTTACCAGCACTGTCATTCACTAATTTTTCTGAGGGGACGTTTCACAATGCTCAGTCACGGAGTAATCGTTAAGATATTTCTTGATGGCCCGGTGACTACCGAACGGTGCGTGAAGGTTTTGGGAGACGATTTCATCCGCATTATCCAAGGCGACCCTGATTTCGACAAGATGTGGTTCACGCAAGACGGAGCTTGATCCCATCGAAACAGGAGTGTTTGATGTCCTGGAAGAGCACTTGGGGGACCGCATTCTGGCTCTGGGGTACCCAGAGGCCACTAGCTTGGGCCTCTACGGATCTGAACACATGCGTCTTCTTTTGGTATGGCTGTATTAAAGGCTAGGCGTACAGTAATGAACCAAAAACCATTGCTGAGCTGAAAATAGCGCTTCAGCAGGTTATCGGTAGCATAGATGTTCCTACACCTCAGACGGTCATGCAGAATTTCGCTATTCGTCTGCGTCACATCGTCGCGAATGACGTTAGGCATAGCGAACATGTCATGACCTACGACTGAATATATGTAGTGACGTTTACAAGTGGAATAAAATGCGTCGAGGATTGAAACTTAAACAGTGGCAACTATTTATTCACAACCGATACAAAAGAGTTACATGTTTGCACCTGTCACTGTCCTTCAAAGGAATCACCAGTGTTGTGTACACTACTGGCCATTAAAATTGCTGCACTACGAAGATGACGTGCTACAGACGCGAAATAAAACCGACAGGAAGAAGATGCTGTGATATGCAAATGATTAGCTTTTCAGAGCATTCACACAAGGTTGCCACCGGTGGCGACACCTACAACGTTCTGACACGAGGAAAGTTTCCAACCCATTTCTCATACACAAACAGCAGTTGACCGGCGTTGCCTGGTGAAACGTTGTTGTGATGCCTCGTGTAAGGAGGAGAAATGCGTACCATCAAGTTACCGACTTTGATAAAGGTCGGATTGTAGCCCATCGCGATTACGGATATCGTATCGCTACATTGCTGCTCGCGTTGGTCAAGATCCAATTACTGTTAGCAGAATATGGAATGGTGGGTTCAGGAGGGTAATACGGAACGCCGTGCTGGATCCCAACGGCCTCGTATCACTTGCAGTCGAGATGACAGGCATCTTATCCGCATGGCTGTAACGGATCGTGCAGCCACGTCTCGATACCTGAGAAAATAGATGGGGACGTTTGCAAGACAACAACCATCTCCACGAACAGTTCGACGACGTTTGCAGTAGCACGGACTATCAGCTCGGAGACCATGGCTGCCGTTACCCTTGACGCTGCATCACAGACAGGAGCGCCTACGACGGTGTACTCAACGACGAACCTGTGCACCAATGGAAAAACGTCATTTTTTCAGATGAATTCAGGCTCTGATTACAGCGTGATGATGGTCGCATCCGTGTTTGGCGACATCGCGGTGAACGCACATTAGAAGCGTGTATTCGTCATCGCCACACTGGCGTATCACCTGGCGTGATGGTATGGGTGCCATTGGTTACACGTCTCGGTGACCTCTTGTACGCATTGACGGCACTTTGAGCAGTGGACGATACATTTCAGATGTGTTACGACCCTTGGCTCTTCCCTTAATTCGATCCCTGCGAAACTCTACATTTCAGCAGGATAATGCACGACCGCATGTTGCAGGTCCTGTACGGGCCTTTCTGGATACAGAAAATGTTCGACTGCTGCCCTGGCCAGCACAATCGCCAGATCTCTCACCAATTGAAAACGTCTGGTCAATGGTGGCCGAGCAACTGGCTCGTCACAATACGCCAGTGATGAACTGTGGTATGGTGTTGAAGCTGCATGGGCAGCTGTACCTGTACATGCCATCCAAGCTCTGTTTGACTCAATGCCCAGGCGTATGATGGCCGTTATTACGGCCAGAGGTGGTTGTCCTGGGTACTGATTTCTCAGGATCTGTGAACCCAAATTGCGTGAAAATGTAATCACGTATCAGTTCTAGTATAATATATTTGTCCAATGAATACCCGTTTATCATCTGCATTTCTTCTTGGTTTAGCAATTTTAATGGCCAGTAGTGTAGAACGCGTTGCCAGCGATGTGGAAGCCGTAGTATACCGTGAGCAGAGTCTGTTCTGTTGATGGTGCGAATGGAGCGGTCTACTGCCTGTCGGATATCTGTAACCGTTCTGAAACGAATGCCACGAAGTGGTTCCTTCATCTTCGGAATCAAATCAAACCATGCCTAGGTGGTCAATACCGCTGTTCGATCGCGTCCCCATTGTTATTTTGTGGCAGGAAGGGCTCTCAACAAGGGACTTGTCCAGTGAACCAAAGCGATGTTGTTCGGACGTGGAGGAGATACGGAGAGACAGCAACTGTCGATGACATGCCTCGTTCTGGCCGTTCAAGTGCCACTACTGCAGTGGATGACCGCTACCTACGGATTATGACTCGGAGGAACGGCGAAAGCAACGCGACCATGTTGAATAATGATTTTCGTGCAGCCACAGGATGTCGTGTCCCATGCTTCTAGTTCCAACTACCATTTCGCGTTCGAAATCTGTTAGTTCCCGACGTGCGGCGATAATCATGTCGAAAAACGTTTCACCTGAATCACTTGAGTACAGTCCGCCCCAGGTAGCTGAGTGGTCAGCGCGACTGAATGTCAATCTTAAGAGCCAGGGTTCGATTCCCGGCTGGGTCGGAGAATTTTTCCGCTCAGGGACTGGGTGTTGTGTTGTCCTAATCATCATCTTTTCATCCCCGTCGACGCGCAAGTCGCCGACGTGGCGTCAAATCGAAAGACTTGCATCCTGCTAACGGTCTACCCTACGATAGGCCCTAGTCCCACGAGGACATGCGGGGACCAAGCAGCAATCGGTATTGTAATTGTAAACTGTCGAAGCTGCGTTGGTAAAGTACCGGAACTTCAAGCGCTGATAGAAAGCACCGAAGCTGAAATCGTTATAGGTACAGAGAGCTGGCTTAAGCCAGAGATAAATTCTGCCGAAATTTTTACAGAGGTACAGGCGGTGTTTAGGAAGGATAGATTGCATGCAACCGCTGGTGGAGTGTTTGTCGCTGTTAGTAGTAGTTTATCCTGTAGTGAAGTAGAAGTGGATAGTTCCTGTGAATTATTGTGGGTGGAGGTTACACTCAACAACCGAGCTGGGTTAATAATTGGCTCCTTTTACCGACCTCCCGACTCAGCAGCGTTAGTGGCAGAACAACTGAGAGAAAATTTGGAATACATTTCGCATAAATTTCCTCAGCATGTTATAGTCTTAGGTGGAGATTTCAATTTACCAGATATAGACTGGGACACTCAGATGTTTAGGACGGGTGGTAGGGACAGAGCATCGAGTGACATTATACTGAGTGCACTATCCGAAAATTACCTCGAGCAATTAAACAGAGAACCGACTCGTGGAGATAACATCTTGGACCTACTGATAACAAACAGACCCGAACTTCTCGACTCTGTAAGTGCAGAACAGGGAATCAGTGATCATAAGGCCGTTGTAGCATCCCTGAATATGGAAGTTAATAGGAATATAAAAAAAGGGAGGAAGGTTTATCTGTTTAGCAAGAGTAATAGAAGGCAGATTTCAGACCACCTAACAGATCAAAACGAAAATTTCTGTTCCGACACTGATAATGTTGAGTGTTTATGGAAAAAGTTCAAGGCAATCGTAAAATGCGTTTTAGACAGGTACGTGCCGAGTAAAACTGTGAGGGACGGGAAAAACCCACCGTGGTACAACAACAAAGTTAGGAAACTACTGCGAAAGCAAAGAGAGCTTCACTCCAAGTTTAAACGCAGCCAAAACCTCTCAGACAAACAGAAGCTAAGCGATGTCAAAGTTAGCGTAAGGAGGGCTATGCGAGAAGCGTTCAGTGCATTCGAAAGTAAAATTCTATGTACAGACTTGACAGAAAATCCTAGGAAGTTCTGGTCTTACGTTAAATCAGTAAGTGGCTCGAAACAGTATATCCAGACACTCCGGGATGATGATGGCATTGAAACAGAGGATGACACGCGTAAAGCTGAAGTACTAAACACATTTTTCCAAAGCTGTTTCACAGAGGAAGACCGCGCTGCAGTTCCTTCTCTAAATCCTCGCACAAACGAAAAAATGGCTGACATCGAAATAAGTGTCCAAGGAATAGAAAAGCAACTGGAATCACTCAACAGAGGAAAGTCCACTGGACCTGACGGGATACCAATTCGATTCTACACAGAGTACGCGAAAGAACTTGCCCCCCTTCTAACAGCCGTGTACCGCAAGTCTCTAGAGGAACGGAGGGTTCCAAATGATTGGAAAAGAGCACAGGTAGTCCCAGTCTTCAAGAAGGGTCGTCGAGCAGATGCGCAAAACTATAGACCTATATCTCTGACGTCGATCTGTTGTAGAATTTTAGAACATGTTTTTTGCTCGAGTATCATGTCGTTTTTGGAAACCCAGAATCTACTATGTAGGAATCAACATGGATTCCGGAAACAACGATCGTGTGAGACCCAACTCGCGTTATTTGTTCATGAGACCCAGAAAATATTAGATAAGGCTCCCAGGTAGATGCTATTTCTCTTGACTTCCGGAAGGCGTTCGATACAGTTCCGCACTGTCGCCTGATAAACAAAGTAAGAGCCTACGGAATATCAGACCAGCTGTGTGGCTGGATTGAAGATTTTTTAGCAAACAGAACACAGCATGTTGTTATCAATGGAGAGACGTCTACAGACGTTAAGGTAACCTCTGGCGTGCCACAGGGAAGTGTTATGGGACCATTGCTTTTCACAATATATATAAATGACCTAGTAGATAGTGTCGGAAGTTCCATGCGGCTTTTCGCGGATGATGCTGTAGTATACAGAGAAGTTGCAGCATTAGAAAATTGTAGCGAAATGCAGGAAGATCTGCAGCGGATAGGCACTTGGTGCAGGGAGTGGCAATTGTCCCTTAACATAGACAAATGTAATGTATTGCGAATACATAGAAAGAAGGATCCTTTATTGTATGATTATATGATAGCGGAACAAACACTGGTAGCAGTTACTTCTGTAAAATATCTGGGAGTATGCGTGCGGAACGATTTGAAGTGGAATGATCATATAAAATTAATTGTTGGTAAGGCGGGTACCAGGTTGAGATTCATTGGGAGAGTGCTTAGAAAATGTAGTCCATCAACAAAGGAGGTGGCTTACAAAACACTCGTTCTACCTATACTTGAGTATTGGGATCCGTACCAGATCGGGTTGACGGAGGAGATAGAGAAGATCCAAAGAAGAGCGGCGCGTTTCGTCACAGGGTTATTTGGTAAGCGTGATAGCGTTACGGAGATGTTTAATAAACTCAAGTGGCAGACTCTGCAAGAGAGGCGCTCTGCATCGCGGTGTAGCTTGCTCGCCAGGTTTCGAGAGGGTGCGTTTCTGGATGAGGTATCGAGTATATTGCTTCCCCCTACTTATACCTCCCGAGGAGATCACGAATGTAAAATTAGAGAGATTAGAGCGCGCACGGAGGCTTTCAGACAGTCGTTCTTCCCGCGAACCGTACGCGACTGGAACAGGAAAGGGAGGTAATGACAGTGGCACGTAAAGTGCCCTCCGCCACACACCGTTGGGTGGCTTGCGGAGTATGAATGTAGATGTAGATGTAGATGTACAAATGACAGCTCCACCAGTGCAATGCCCTTTTATATCTTCTATACAGAATTTCTAAAACCATTGGGGGAAGTGGCAACAAAACGACTATTCACGTTGGTGTGTAGAATATATGAGTCTGGCGATATACCATCTGACTTTCGGAAAAGCATCATCCACACTATTCCGAAGACGGCAAGAGCTGACAAGTGCGAGAATTATCGCACAATCAGCTTAACAGCTCATGCATCGAAGCTGCTTACAAGAATAATATAAAGAAGAATGGGAAGAAAATTGAGAATGCGCTAGGTGACGATCAGTTTGGCTTTAGGAAAAGTAAAGGGACGAGAGAGACAATTCTGACGTTACGGCTAATAATGGAAGCAAGGCTAAAGAAAAATCAAGACACTTTCATAGGATTTGTCGACCTGGAAAAAGCGTTCGACATTATAAAATGGTGCAATCTGTTCGAGATTCTGAAAAAAGTAGGGGTAAGCTATAGGGAGAGACGGGTCATATACAATATGTACAACAACCAAGAGGGAATAATAAGACGATCAAGAACGAAGTGCTCGTATTAAGAAGGGTGTAAGACAAGGCTATAGCCTTTCGCCCCTACTCTTCAATCTGTACATCGAGGAAGCAATGATGGAAATAAAAGAAAGGTTCAGGAGTGGAATTAAAATACAAGGTGAAAGGATATCAATGATTCGATTCGCTGATGACATTGCTATCCTGAGTGAAAGTGAAGAAGAATTAAATGATCTGCTGAACGGAATGAACAGTTTAATGAGTACACAGTATGGTTTGATAGTAAATTGGAGAAAGACGAAGGTAATGAGAACCAGTAGAAATGAGAACAGCGAGAAACTTAATATCAGGATTGATGGTCACGAAGTCAATGAAGTTATGGAATTCTGCTACCTAGGCAGTAAAATAACCAATGACGGACGGAGCAAGGAGGGCATCAAAAGCAGACTCGCTATGGCAAAAAAGGCATTTCTGGCCAAGAGAAGTCTACTAATATCAAATACCGGCCTTAATTTGAGGAAGAAATTTCTGAGGATGTACGTCTGGAGTACAGCATTGTATGGTAGTGAAACATGGACTGTGGGAAAACCGGAACAGAAGAGAATCGAAGCATTTGAGATGTGGTGCTGTAGACGAATGTTGGAAATTAGGTGGACTGATAAGGTAAGGAATGAGGAGGTTCTACGCAGAATCGGAGAGGAAAGAAATATGTGGAAAACACTGATAAGGAGAAGGGACAGGATGATAGGACATCTGGTAAGACATGACTTCCATGGGGCTAGAGGAAGCTGTAGAGGGCAAAAACTGTAGAGAAAGACAGAGATTGGAATACGTCAAGCAAATAATTGAGGACGTAGGTTGCAAGTGCTACTCTGAGATGAAGAGGTTAGCACAGGAAAGGAATTCGTGGCGGGCCGCATCAAACCAGTCAGTAGACTGATGGAAGGAAAAAAAGAAAAAAAGAAACACGCGATACCACCGCCAGCTGTACATTTTTTTTCACTAGCTGCTGCTTATTTTTTATGACCCACCGTCTAACTTCTTGTGGTGGGTCGTATGTTGCCACTTGGCCGCTGTGACTGGGTCCGGGGTCCGGAGTGACTGAAAGTAACACCACACCGGCTCCCGTCCCCACTCACACCGCTGCCCGTGTCCCGCCACGTTGAGGCGGACTCTATTTGTTTACATCCATTTGATATCTTTTTTGTGCAGCATTACAAAAACTTACAACTAGTACAAAAACAAGTGAGATATTAATAAAGTAAATGAAATTAAATATTTAGAAAGAAGGAAGGAATTGAATAGAGAAGAGATAGGTATAATATTGCCCGTCACCTGGTTGTGGGCGGCGGCCCGGGTCTTGCAATGACCCTCAAGACGCTGGCCGTCGCTCACCACGCCTTTAACATCTACCATCCTAAGAGCTAACTGAACCAGAAGAGATTAGGGTACGTTAAAGCTAGAAACTAAGACCTCCATGTCCAGCCCGCTAAACTATTTACGGTATACAATAGAGAGGTAACTGATTTTGTGCTTCGCTCCAAGTTGCTAATGAAAGGGTACTCGTGGTAAAAGTAATAAAGGTAATGACGCTAACGGTTTGTGTTGAGCCTACAAGGCTCCTAGTAGAGTACATCAGGCGCAAGCACCTCCCGGCTCCGCCGACAACACAACCTGAACGGTGGTTTTCCCCGATCTACCATAGGTATCCGTCGGGTTGGGCTCAAAAGAGAGCGACCACAATTACGATCCTTCCATCCAGACTGTGTCCGCCCCCGGTAGCTGAGTGGTTAGCGCGACAGACTGTCAATCCAAAGGGCCCGGGTTCGATTCCCGGCTGGGTCGGAGATTTTCTCCACTGAGGGACTAGGTGTTGTGTTGTCCTAATCTCGAAGATCCAACAAATAGAATACTTGCGCAACAGACCCTACCGAAGGCAAGTCGGTCCAAACAGACGTCACGATGCCCAGGGGGACACAGATATGATTAGCACCACGAGTGATGAAGAAGAAACAGATACAGACCAGGGCACCAACACAGATGTTGAAGCGTCCAGCGCGGATGATCCATAGTGTCAACCAAGTCAAATTCAAAGAACAGAGTGGAACAACCGACAAGAGGTGCACAAGTCACACACAATCCTAAAAACAGACTGCACCTTATATATAAATAGTTAACAGCATCTCCATGTCCAATAAGAGCTTAAAGCTGGGTACCTCTTCAAGGGACCTACGCCTTCCATTAAGAGGCAGCGCACAGTCTGTATGGAAGGATCTTAATTGTGGTCCCTCTCTTTTGAGCCCAACCCGACGGATACCTATGGTAGATCGGGGAAAACCACCGTTCAGGCTGTGTTGCTGGCGGGGCCGGAAGGTCCTAACTGCCACACCACGTATCATTGTAAGTCTCATTGGCTCAGCGTGAACTGTTTGTACAACCAACCTACACAGCCTATACCTCAACCTCCACTATACTAAGAACTTCTCATTTGAAGCTTAAAGTTGGGCACCTCTTCAAGGGACCTACGCCCCCTGGTAAGAGGCGGCGCACGTCCTGGATGGAAGGATCTGAATTGTGGTTCCTCTCTTTTGAGCCCAGCCCGACGGATACCTATGGTAGATCGGGGAAAACCACCGTTCAGGTCGTGTTGTCGGCGGGGCCGGGAGGTGCTTGCGCCTGATGTACTCTACTAGGAGCCTTGCAGGCTCAACACAAACCGTTAGCGTCATTACCTTATTACTTTTACCACGAGTACCCTTTCATTAGCAACTTTGAGCCAAGCACAGAATCAATTACCTCTGTATTGTATATCCTAAACAGTTTAGCAGGCTGGACATGGAGGTCTTAGTCTTAGTTTCTAGCTCTAACGTACTGTAATCTCTTCTAGTTAAGGTAGTTTTTAGGATGGTAGATGTTAAAGGCATGGTGAGCGACGGCCAGCGTCTTGAGGGTCATTCCAAGACCCGGGCCGCCGCCCACAACCAGGTGACGGGCCATATTATACCTATAACTTCTCTATTCAGTTCTCTTCCTTCCTTCTTTCTAAATATTTAATTTCGTTTAGTTTATTAATATCTTACTTGATTTTGTATTAGTTATAAGTTTTTCTAATGCTGCACAAAAAAAAAAGATATCAAATGGATCTAAACAAATAGAGCCCGCCTCCACGTGGCGGGACACGGGCAACGGTGTGAGTGGGGACAGGAGCCGGTGTGGTGTTACTTTCAGTCACTGCGGACCCCGGACCCAGTCACAGCGGCTAAGTGGCAATATACGACCCACCATAAGAAATTAGACGGTGGGTCATAAAATATAAGCAGCTAGTGAAAAAAAGAAAAAAGTGTCCTAAATATCATCATTTAACCCCCGTCGACGCGCAAGTCGCCGAAGTGGCGTCAAATCGAAAGACTTGCACCAGGCGAACGGTCTACCCGACGGGAGGCCCTCGTCACACGACATTTCATTTCATTTTCATCCAGACTGTGCGCCGCCTCTTAACGGAAGGCGTAGGTCCCTTGAAGAGCTACCTAGCTTTAAGCTATTAGACATGGAGGTACTGTTAACTATTTACATATTTACATTTGTACATGTTCATATCGCTATCCCGTGACCTTTGTCACCTCAGCTGGATCCACAGTGGCAGGTGAGCGCGCCATTGCTAACGGGGCAATTAATGGTCGATGGGGATGCTCACGATGTGTACGTAGAGTTGCGTTAAGAGCTGCAGTCTCCAAATACGAGAACGATACAACGGGCGGAAGATGTTGTCTGGTTCGCCATCGCGAAATTGTTATAAATACATTTGGATCATCGCGGCGAGGCGCGCCGATAGCTGCCCCCGGGGTTCCCTGTGCTCTGGAGGAAGAGCCCGCCAGCTTCCCGGTCCACGAATAGAGCGTGTCGCAGCTGGTCGCTTCTACAGGACGCGGCCCGGCTGTCGCAAGCGCCTACCCCTCTACCCCTGCCACTTGCGGCCGGTTCTTTATCGTGGTCTCTGCGCCGGTCATCGGCGGGCCGGAAGGCTCGGGATGCGCCGTCACGCCCTCTTTCTGTGTGTCCGCGCTGATACCGGCCGGCCGGGCGTGTGGGCCGTCGCCGTATCAGCCGGTTTGCGGTGTCCGGCGCTTCCTTCCTGGTGTCCCGCCAATAGATTCGCAACTCTGGGTGCTGGCGATGCGCAGCCTCTGCAGATGCGGGAAATTCCCCGTCCTGCCGCGAGCCCACCGGAAGCCGGTGTCAACACGCGCCCGCCCCGCCTTGCGTCACCAGCGTAATTCGCCGAGACTGGCGGACAGGCGTGGAAAGTTAATGGAGACGGGAAGGCGAAACTGGATTGCTCTATGACCACAACGAAAAACGCTCCTATCATAGCACAGAAAAGGCGAATATGTCAAGGGCAGTGTTAGGAATTTGAAGGTTCAAATGATTCAAATGGCTCTGAGCACTATGGGACTTCACTTCTGAGGTCATCAGTGCCCTAGAACTTAAAACTACTTAAACCTAACTAACCTAAGGACATCACACACACCCATGCCCGAGGCACAAATCGAACCTTCGACCGTAGCGCCTAAAACCGCTCGGCCACTCCGGCCGGCGAATTTAAAGGAAGGGAACTCGCATTTCGACTTATGTGGCAGCTTCAAAGACATTTAAATCAACGTGTTGACATACTCAATCCCCCCTCCCCCCCAGGGAACTTTCTTAGCTATGATACACTATGTGATCAAAAGTATCCGGACACCTGGCTGAAAATGACTTACAAGTTCGTGGCGCCCTCCGTCGGTAATGCTGGAATTCAACATGGTGTCGGCCCACCCTTAGCCTTGATGACAGCTTCCATTCTCGCAGGCATACTTTCAGTCAGGTGCTGGAAGGTTTCTTGGGGAATGGCGGACCATTCTTCACGGATTGCTGCACTAAGGAGAGGTATCGATGTCGGTCGGTGAGGCCTGGCACGAAGTCGGCGTTCCAAAACATCCTAAAGGTGTTGATTCAGGTCAGGACTCTGTCCAGGCCAGTCAATTACAGGTATGTTATTGTAGTGCAGCCACTCTGCCACAGGCCGTGCATTCTGAACAGGTGCTCGATGCTGTTGAAAGATGCAAGAAGGTGCTTAAAACGTCACTGTCGGCCTGTGCTGTGATAGTAGCCTTGCGGAAGTCAAGAAACACGGCATCTACCTGGGAACCCGTGTCTATGGCGCTCTGAGTCTCGTGGACGAATAGCGCGAGCCGGGTTTCACACGGTCGTTCTATAAGATTCAGGTCAGGACTGTGTGCACGCCGGTCCATTACAGGGATGTTACTGTCGTGTAACCACTCCGACACAAGCCGTGCATTAAGAACAGGTGCTCGATCGTGTTGAAAAATGGAGTCGCCATCCCCGAATTGCTCTTCAACAGTGGGAAGCAAGAAAGTGCTTAAAACATCAGTGTAGGCTTGTGCTGTGAGAGTACTACGCAAAACAACGAGGGGTGCAAGCCCCCTCGGTGAAGAGCACGACCACACCATAACACCACCGCCTCCGAATTTTACTGTTGGCACTACACACGCTGGCAGCTGGCATATCACGTTCACCGGGCATAGGCCATACCCACACTCTGCCATCGGATCGCCACATTGTGTACCGTGATTCGTCACTTCACACAACGTTTTTACTTGTTTAATCGTCCTATGTTTACGCTCCTTACACCAAGCGAGGCGTCGTTTGGCATTTACCGGCGTGATGTGTGGCTTATGAGCAGCCGCTCGACAATGAAATCCAAGTTTTCTCACCTCCCGCCTAACTATCATAGTACCTGCAGTGGATCCTGATGCAGTTTGGCATTCCTGTGTGATGGTCTGGATACGTGTCTGCCTATTACACATTACGACCCTCTTCAACTGTCGGTGGTCTCTGTCAGTCAACAGACGAGGTCGGCCTGTACGCTTTTGTGCTGTACGTGTCCCTTCACGTTTACACTTCACTGTCACATCGGAAACAGTGGACCTACGGATGTTTAGGAGTGGGAAAATCACGCGTACAGACGTATGACACAAGTCACACCCAGTCACCTGGCTACGTTTGAAGTCTGTCAGTTCCCCGGAGTGCCCCATTCTGCTCTCTCACGATGTGTAATGACCACGAAGGTCGCTGATATGCAGTACCTGGCAGTAGCTGGCAGCACAAGGCACCTAATATGGAAAAGTATGTTTTTAGGGGTGTCCGGATACTTCTTATCAGACAGTGTATACAGGGTGTTCAAAAAGTGTCGAATACTTTGAGAGGTGGCAGTACTCATCGCAACAATAAAAATAAATCCACCAAACATGGATCCTGAAACGCATACTTTCCCAGATGAACACGTGGTTGTAGGAAGTCCTGCGAGACGCTTGGTTGCGGATATTAACACAGTCGTTGTGTTGGTGCTCCGTCAAATCTGTCAGCAGGGTATTACGTCTTTTGGCCGGCCGGAGTGGCCGAGCGGTTCTAGGCGCTACAGCCTGGAACCGCGTGACCACTACGGTCGCAGGTTTGAATCCTGCCTCGGTCATGGATGTGTGTGATGTCCTTAGGTTAGTTAGGTTTAAGTAGTTCTAGGGGACTGATGACCTCAGATGTTCAGTCCCATAGTGCTCACAGCCATTTAAACCATTTGTACTTCCATAGAATAAACGATCGCAACAGTAGATTATATAAACAATTGCATCACCCGTGCAGAAGTATTGTTGTTGTTGTTGTTGTGGTCTTCAGTCCTGAGACTGGTTTGATGCAGCTCTCCATGCTACTCTATCCTGTGCAAGCTTCTTCATCTCCCAGTACCTACTGCAAACTATATCCTTCTGAATCTGCTTAGTGTATTCATCTCTTGGTCTCCCTCTACGATTTTTACCCTCCACGGTGCCCTCCAATGCTAAATTTGTGATCCCTTGATGCCTCAAAACATGTCCTACCAACCGATCCCTTCTTCTAGTCAAGTTGTGCCACAAACTTCTCTTCTCCCCAATCCTATTCAATACCTCCTCATTAGTTACGTGATCTACCCACCTTATCTTCAGCATTCTTCTGTAGCACCACATTTCGAAAGCTTCTATTCTCTTCTTGTCCAAACTGGTTATCGTCCATGTTTCACTTCCATACATGGCTACACTCCATACAAATACTTTCAGAAACGACTTCCTGACACTTAAATCTATACTCGATGTTAACAAATTTCTCTTCTTCAGAAACGATTTCCTTGCCATTGCCAGTCTACATTTTATATCCTCTCTACTTCGACCATCATCAGTTATTTTACTCCCTAAATAGCAAAACTCCTTTACTACTTTAAGTGCCTCATTTCCTAATCTAATCCCCTCAGCATCACCCGATTTAGTTTGACTACATTCCATTATCCTCGTTTTGCTTTTGTTGAGGTTCATCTTATATCCTCCTTTCGAGACACTGTCCATTCCATTCAACTGCTCTTCCAAGTCCTTTGCTGTCTCTGACAGAAATACAATGTCATCGGCGAACCCCAAAGTTTTTACTTCTTCTCCATGAATTTTAATGCCTACTCCGAATTTTTCTTTTGTTTCCTTTACTGATTGCTCAATATACAGATTGAATAACATTGGGGAGAGGCTACAACCCTGTCTCACTCCCTTCCCAACCACTGCTTCCCTTTCATGCCCCTCCACTCTTATAACTGCCATCTGGTTTCTGTACAAATTGTAAATAGCCTTTCGCTCCCTGTATTTTACCCCTGCCATCTTTAGAATTTGAAAGAGAGTATTCCAGTCAACATTGTCAAAATCTTTCTCTAAGTCTACGAATGCTAGAAACGTAGGTTTGCCATTCCTTAATCTTTCTTCTAAGATAAGTCGTAAGGTTAGTATTGCCTCACGTGTTCCAACATTTCTACGGAATCCAAACTGATCTTCCCCGAGGTTCGCTTCTACCAGTTTTTCCATTCGTCTGTAAAGAATTCGCGTTAGTATTTTGCAGCTGTGACTTATTAAACTGATAGTTCGGTAATTTTCACATCTGTCAACACCTGCTTTCAATGGGATTGGAATTATTATATTCTTCTTGAAGTCTGAGGGTATTTCGCCTGTCTCATACATCGTGCTCACCACATGGTAGAGTTTTGTCATGACTGGCTCTCCCGAGGCCATCAGTAGTTCTAATGGAATGTTGTCTACTCCCGGGGACTTGTTTCGACTCAGGTCTTTCAGTGCTCTGTCAAACTCTTCATGCAGTATCTTATCTCCCATTTCATCTTCCATTTCCATAATACTGTCCTCAAGTACATCGCCCTTGTATAAACCCTCTATATACTCCTTCCACCTTTCTGCCTTCCCTTCTTTGCTTAGAACTGGGATTCCATCTGAGCTCTTGATATTCATACAAGTGGTTCTCTTCTCTCCAAAGGTCTCTTTAATTTTCCTGTAGGCAGTATCTATCTTACCCCTAGTGAGACAAGCCTCTACATCCTTACATTTGTCCTCTAGCCATCCCTGCTTAGCCATTTTGCACTTCCTGTCGATATCATTTTTGAGACGTTTGTATTCCTTTTTGCCTACTTCATTTACTGCATTTTTATGTTTTCTCCTTTCATCAATTAAATTCAATATTTCTTCTGTTACCCAAGGATTTCTATTAGCCCTCGTCTTTTTACCTACTTGATCGTCTGCTGCCTTCACTACTTCATCCCTCATAGCTACCCATTCTTCTTCTACTGTATTTCTTTCCCCCATTCCTGTCAATTGTTCCCTTATGCTCTCCCTGTAACTCTCTACAACCTCTGGTTCTTTCAGTTTATCTAGGTCCCATCTTCTTAAATTCCCACCTTTTTGCGGTTTCTTCAGTTTCAATCTGCAGTTCATAACCAATAGATTGTGGTCAGAATCCACATCTGCCCCAGGAAATGTCTTACAATTTAAAACCTGGTTCCTAAATCTCTGTGCCGACCGCGGTGGTCTCGCGGTTCTAGGCGCGCAGTCCGGAACCGTGCGACTGCTACGGTCGCATGTTCGAATCCTGCCTCGGGCATGGATGTGTGTGATGTCCTTAGGTTAGTTAGGTTTAAGTAGTTCTAAGTTCTAGGGGACTTATGACCACAGCAGTTGAGTCCCATAGTGCTCAGAGCCATTTTGCACCTAAATCTCTGTCTTACCATTATATAATCTATCTGATACCTTTTAGTATCTCCAG
The DNA here is from genome assembly GCF_023898315.1 of Schistocerca nitens. Classification (NCBI taxonomy): domain Eukaryota; kingdom Metazoa; phylum Arthropoda; class Insecta; order Orthoptera; family Acrididae; genus Schistocerca; species Schistocerca nitens. Next base: position 145,759,400 of record NC_064625.1, read on the forward strand.
GATTCTTCCAGGTATACAACCTTCCTTTATGATTCTTGAACGAAGTGTTAGCTATGATTAAGTTATGCTCTGTGCAAAATTCTACAAGGCGGCTTCCTCTTTCATTCCTTCCCCCAATCCATATTCGCCTACTATGTTTCCTTCTCTCCCTTTTCCTACTGACGAATTCCAGTCACCCATGACTATTAAATTTTCGTCTTCCTTCCCTACCTGAATAATTTCTTTTATCTCGTCATACATTTCATCTATTTCTTCATCATCTGCAGAGCTAGTTGGCATATAAACTTGTACTACTGTAGTAGGCATGGGCTTTGTGTCTATCTTGGCCACAATAATGCGTTCACTATGCTGTTTGTAGTAGCTTACCCGCATTCCTATTTTTTTATTCATTATTAAACCTACTCCTGCATTACCCCTATTTGATTTTGTATTTATAACCCTGTAATCACCTGACCAAAAGTCTTGTTCCTCCTGCCACCGAACTTCACTAATTCCCACTATATCTAACTTTAACCTATCCATTTCCCTTTTGAAATTTTCTAACCTACCTTCCCGATTAAGGGATCATACATTCCACGCTCCGATCCGTAGAACACCAGTTTTCTTTCTCCTGATAACGACGTCCTCTTGAGTAGTCCCCGCCCGGAGATCCGAATGTGGGACTATTCTACCTCCGGAATACTTTACCGAAGAGGACGCCATCATCATTTAACTATACAGTAAAGCTGCATGCCCTCGGGAAAAATTACGGCTGTAGTTTCCCCTTGCTTTCAGCCGTTCGCAGTACCAGCACAGCAACGCCGTTTTGGTTAATGTTACAAGGCCAGATCAGTCAACCATCCAGACTGTTGCCCCTGCAACTACTGAAAAGGCTGCTGCCCCTCTTCAGGAACCACATGTTTGTCTGGCCTCTCAACAGATACCCCTCCGTTGTGGTTGCACCTACGGTACGGCCATCTGTATCGCTGAGGCACGCAAGCCTCCCCACCAACGGCAAGGTCCATGGTTCATGGGGGACGTATTAAAGACCCATATAACACTTTCACGGAAAATAGAGTAAAAAAAAGAAAATGTCATCTTTGGGGTACGAACTCAGGGCTCTTGGTACAACAATCTAACGCTCTACCAACTTCCCCACAGTTATACTTTTCCTGTATTCCGCAGCTCTGGTGTTACTTTAACTAACGTTTACGCCCGTTCTGCTGGATGTTGCACAGTACGAACTAAACTGGAGTTTTGGTTGATTATCGACACACAACATTTGGTACCGATCTGAGGGTCTGACATCTGGAGATTTGGGTGCCAGAATCTTCGCCCTTCACGCGTTGTTGAACTCGCCGAGTGTGCTAGTGCAGTGGAATAGCAGTCGGAGTCCAGCCACCGGTCTGCTCTGCTCTGCCTGCTTCCAGTGCCACTGCCCTCCTTGGGCAATAGGCGGTGGGCAGGCGACCTGGCTCTGCCGAGATCTGCCTTATCCCCGACACTGATCCCCGGGACACGGCCGCGCTACCTCCCAGGACTCTGGGATTAGTCGCGCCCCGGGAGCGGTCCTGTGCTCTGAGCCCCAGCGCCGTCTCAGAGGGCAGTCGGCGCCCTCCCAGGCTCTCTTCTGCCCCCCCCCCCCCCCATGTCCCTCCGCACGGCCGACTAAACCAGGTGCCCGGCGTGTATTACTTGCGTCGTCTTACGGAGTTTAGAAAAAAACTATTAAAGAAAAACTGTATTTAAGGGCTTATGGTTCTACACTCCTGGAAATTGAAATAAGAACACCGTGAATTCATTGTCCCAGGAAGGGGAAACTTTATTGACACATTCCTGGGGTCAGATACATCACATGATCACACTGACAGAACCACAGGCACATAGACACAGGCAACAGAGCATGCACAATGTCGGCACTAGTACAGTGTATATCCACCTTTCGCAGCAATGCAGGCTGCTATTCTCCCATGGAGACGATCGTAGAGATGCTGGATGTAGTCCTGTGGAACGGCTTGCCATGCCATTTCCACCTGGCGCCTCAGTTGGACCAGCGTTCGTGCTGGACGTGCAGACCGCGTGAGACGACGCTTCATCCAGTCCCAAACATGCTCAATGGGGGACAGATCCGGAGATCTTGCTGGCCAGGGTAGTTGACTTACACCTTCTAGAGCACGTTGGGTGGCACGGGATACATGCGGACGTGCATTGTCCTGTTGGAACAGCAAGTTCCCTTGCCGGTCTAGGAATGGTAGAACGATGGGTTCGATGACAGTTTGGATGTACCGTGCACTATTCAGTGTCCCCTCGACGATCACCAGTGGTGTACGGCCAGTGTAGGAGATCGCTCCCCACACCATGATGCCGGGTGTTGGCCCTGTGTGCCTCGGTCGTATGCAGTCCTGAATGTGGCGCTCACCTGCATGGCGCCAAACACGCATACGACCATCATTGGCACCAAGGCAGAAGCGACTCTCATCGCTGAAGACGACACGTCTCCATTCGTCCCTCCATTCACGCCTGTCGCGACACCACTGGAGGCGGGCTGCACGATGTTGGGGCGTGAGCGGAAGACGGCCTAACGGTGTGCGGGACCGTAGCCCAGCTTCATGGAGACGGTTGCGAATGGTCCTCGCCGATACCCCAGGAGCAACAGTGTCCCTAATTTGCTGGGAAGTGGCGGTGCGGTCCCCTACGGCACTGCGTAGGATCCTACGTTCTTGGCGTGCATCCGTGCGTCGCTGCGGTCCGGTCCCAGGTCGACGGGCACGTGCACCTTCCGCCGACCACTGGCGACAACATCGATGTACTGTGGAGACCTCACGCCCCACGTGTTGAGCAATTCGGCGGTACGTCCACCCGGCCTCCCGCATGCCCACTATACGCCCTCGCTCAAAGTCCGTCAACTGCACATACGGTTCACGTCCACGCTGTCGCGGCATGCTACCAGTGTTAAAGACTGCGATGGAGCTCCGTATGCTACGGCAAACTGGCTGACACTGACGGCGGCGGTGCACAAATGCTGCGCAGCTAGCGCCATTCGACGGCCAACACCGCGGTTCCTGGTGTGTCCGCTGTGCCGTGCGTGTGGTCATTGCTTGTACAGCCCTCTCGCAGTGTCCGGAGCAAGTATGGTGGGTCTGACACACCGGTGTCAATGTGTTCTTTTTTCCATTTCCAGGAGTGTATATGATAAAAAGTACCACCACAGCTGTATCTTGAGATTGTCCTTATTCTGTCACACGACAAGTTTCGGCCTTCACCTTGATTGGGGCATTCTGTCTCTGGAGATACACTGTGTGATCAAAAGAATCCGGACACATTAGGTGCACTGTGCTGCTACCTACTGCCAGGTATTCCATATTAGCGACGTCAGTAGTCATTAGACATAGTGAGAGAGCAGAATGGGGCGCTCCGCGGAACTCACGGACTTGGAACGTGGTCATGTGTTGGGTGTCGTAAGAATTTTTAGCATATTACAGCCCCATCTTTAACTCTGATACACAAATATTTTGAGGAATCAGACTCAGTTGCACAAATTTTCTGGTCGTTACCAGGTTTGGGGTGACCGCTACGGTCGCAGGTTCGAATCCTGCCTAGGGCATGGATGTGTGTGATGTCCTTAGGTTAGTTAGGTTTAAGTAGTTCTAAGTTCTAGGGGACTGATGACCTCAGAAGTTAAGTCCCTTAGTGCTCAGAGCCATTTGAATCGTGTTTGGCCTAAATTAATCTAGCCTTCTTCAGAAGCATAAATTACTATAACATGCCAGTCTAAGGCACAGTCAACATTAAAATTAAAACCATGTCTAATAAGTAGTTTTATTCGACATGGTACCACGAAACTATAGGTTTTAATTTTAATGTTAACTGTGCCTTACTCTGGCATGTTATAGTAGTTTTATGCTTCTGAAGAAGGCTAGATTAATTTAGCCGAAACCTGGTAAAGACCAAAAAATTAGTGTAATTGAGGCTGTTTCCTCAAAATATGAGTATCACATTACTTTTGTCCTACGTCTGTACGCGAGATTTCGACACTCCTAAACTCCCCTAGGTCCACTGTTTCCGATGTGATAGTGAAGTGGAAACGTGAAGGGACACGTACAGCACAAAATCTTACAGGCCAACCTCGTCTGTTGACTGACAGAGACCAAAAATGGCTCTGAGCAGTATGGGACAACATCTGACGTCATCAGTCCCCTAGGACTACTTAAACATAACTAACCTAAGGACATCACACACATCCATGTCCGAAGCAGGATTCGAACCTGCGACCGTAGGGGTCACGCGGTTCCCGGCTGAAGCGCCTAGACCCGCTCGGTCACAGTGGCCGGTTGACAGAGACCACCGTAATGTGTAATAGGCAGACATCTATCCAGACCATCGCACAGGAATTTCAAACTCCATCAGGATCCAATGCAAGTACTATGACAGTTAGGGGGAGGTGACAAAACTTGGATTTCATGGCCGACCGGCTGCTTATAAGGCACACATCACGACGGTAAATGACAATCGACGCTTGGTGTAAGGAGCGTAAACATTGGACGGCTGAACAGTGGAGAAACGTTGTGAGGGGTGACGAATCACGGTACACGATGTGGTGATCCGATGGCAGGGTGTGGGTATGGCGAATCGCCGGTGAACGTCATCAGCCACCGTCTGTAGTGCCAACAGTAAAATTCGGAGGCGGTGGTGTTATGGTGAGGTCGTGTTTTTCATGGAGGGTGTAACAACAACAACGCTGTTCTATTGTACATATAAATATTATGTTTTTTTTCTCTTCTAAATTTTCGATAAATTAGTGTAATCGATGTTCTGATTTCATTCCTTTTTTTTCATGTCATTGTGTTAAGAAAACTGTAAACAAATTTCGATGTGAATATTAATGTTTATGTCAAATTTCAAGCAATATTATAACAGAATTGAAATGTAAGAAACGTTGAAATTATTGTAACATGTTTAAAAATTGTAATTGTGCGTCTGGTCCATACGTAGGCAATGTATTAGGATATGTAGAATGCAAAACCTCGGGTGAATACCCTGTCTGTAAGGGAGCGGTAAAAGGTGGATGAGAGGCGAGCGCGGGAAAATGCACACGGGCGCTGCACGGCATTAACGGGTTCAGCAGTAGTAGTCGGAGTTGGGCATTGGTCTGAGCAACACGTTCTGGATCGAGGAGGCTCTCCCGGAAGACGCGGTTTCATTGAGCCTCGGATGTGCCGTTCCACCGCCTATACAGCATGGCAAAATTCCATACGCACTAAATGGAAAAGTATTGCGACGCTAAGAAGAAGTAAAGTGCCGATACATCAAGAGCCATTGCTGTGGTTGTATGTGTGCTCTGTGCTCGCCATCTCGCCGCCCGCCCACCGCCGCATCGATACGAACAGGTTGAAACTTTTAGTACTGTTTTAGTGCGGACCAGTGTTACTTTTGTTCCATACTGTTCAATAACAACTTAAATTTTACCAGAACTGTCCTATCATTTAATTATCCTCACAACTAACTTAGCCAGTGTCCTTTCCAAATGTTGTGCAATCCGAGTGTCCCGAAATGAAGAATTAAAGTTTATGTTAATAATAATTACCTGCAGACCCAGCTATGTTAGAATGATGTTTAAAGAACTTTTTTTGTTAATGAACAAATAGACGAATAACAAAGGTCTGACGAAGTTGGAAGATAATTTTGATATCGATTTAGAAATGAAGTTTAATTATTTTGAGGCAGATATAATGGTATTTAAATGAGCACGAAATAAGATAAAAAGAGTAGTAACTCATATATTGGAAATCTTGAGTGCATAATGATTTCAATAATTAATTGTTTTAATATAGTGATCATAACAGTTTCAAGGTCCCCCCCCTCTTTCTTATTCATTTGAATTCAGAAGTGTACTGAACTGATTTGACTAGCAAAGTTAAAGTCAATATAAAAAACAAAATTTATCAGTGTTTTACCTTTATCAAAATTGACATTGTGTGTGTGTTTCGAAAGTGCTATTTCTAGGGTAACCTATGCCCGATTTTAATCAGATCAAGAGACAGTACGAAAAAAAATGGCTCTGAGCACTATGGGACTTAACATCTATGGTCATCAGTCCCCTAGAACTTAGAACTACTTATACCTAACTAACCTAGTCATCACGAGGCAGAGAAAATCCCTGACCCCGCCGGGAATCGAACCCGGGAACCCGGGAACCCGGGCGCGGGAAGCGAGAACGAGAGATAGTATGATTGTGGTTCGATGAACCCTCTGACAAGCACTTAAATGTGAATTGCAGAGTAGTCATGTAGATGTAGATGTAGATGTAGCCTGATCCGCGTGTGTCCTGCCCTTTTATACCTTGTGGCCGCGATATTAGAGCCGTCTGTATACGTGAATTCGCTACCCCATGCCCTTTGTCACCTCAGGGTACGTATACTTTGATGGCGCTTCTGATCAACGACGTGCCTCTCTACCGACAGCAATTACGCGCGTCTTTGATTCCGGGAAGCGTGGTCCGGCCCATTGTCTCACGCTGTCTGTTACAGCCGCAGCCCGCGGCACGTAACCGATATGTAATAGTGCCCGTGTATCGACGCGCCACTGTCCAGCGGGCATAGCGGCTGGCGGGGCCCGCCCCTGCGCCATTGTCGCGTTTCCTGCTTTTTAATCCGCCCGTCTGCGCTCTGTGAGTAGCTGGCGCCTTTATTTCGCGGTTACTGTGCCGACACAAAACAAGGCGACAATCAGCGGTGGGCGGCAAAGGCACGCACAATGCGTCGGTCACCGCCGTCGCGCGCGCATTGACACCTCTTTGTGGCTCTCCGCTGTCAACGCGTGCGACACGCGCAGCCGCCGCGACTGTAGGCTGGGCCGACCGACTGGCTAAAGGAGACCCCCGCCGTCCGCATGCCCGCACGCGAATACGCTTGTCCGGCTCCGCGGCGCCGGAAGAGAATAACTTATTGTTTAGCGGCTGGAGCTGTCGCCCGGCAGTCCCGGGGAGGTAATTACAAAACAGAGAAAGGGAAGCAGAGACAAAGGCCGCCTGCGAGCAGCGGGGGGCCGAACAAAGAGTGCGTGCGTGAGCGCACGCGCGCGCGAGCAAAGTGTGAAACAGCTACTTCGCGCCTGGCGGCAGACAACCGCGGCGGGAATGAACCGTTTCCTCGCCAGGAGCATCAGCTCTGCCGGTTCATTAGCGTCCGTCATCTAATGAAGCTGATGACGTAGCTGTTCTCAATGAGAGTGTGGAAGAGACTCGCCGGAATAGCCGCACGCGGTAAGACTATAAGACGTCGTGGTCTCCTGACCTTCATTGCTTACGTATTCCGCCCTCACAATCATATTCCGCACATCAAGACGCTTCATTCGAACCCAAACTCGATAAGATAAAGTCAATGTTGTATGAATTCATGTAAACGATACGCAAATAACAAGTGCGCACTGGGGTTGATATACTCGAGGCTGGCATACACACACATTCAGGACATGAAGGTCACAGGAGCTTTTAGTTCGCGAGAGAAACCGCACAACGGGACGCCGGTCCCTTCAGAGGACGACCCAGCCTATCTACGTTGGACGGCGACCACCCGTGGAGCAGATGGTGTTTGCCGAAGTGAAAGGGAGAACGACCCCGTGTTCAGCTTCAAAGCAAATTCCACTACATTGTGTGGGAGCACCCAGCCTACACATTCTTTACAAACATAGCACGCAGAGATTTTGACAGGGAGACAGCGAACGCCAAACGCCGATGCTACAGATTTCCGTATTGGTCGCCTTAAACAAAACGTCATTCTCCCGTGTTAGAAGAGCAATGCTGATTGGCAGATGATATTTCTGACGCCTTGAGCTGAAGGAGTAATGGAAGAGCCCGAAAGATATGCCCTTTCATGTCTGGTGGGGAGAGGGGCCGTTCCGTTGTCGCTCTTGGAGCGAGAACACGTAACGAGAGCGTGCGCGCTCGTATGTGTACTCAAAGAGCGAGGAACAAGTCTCTCCTCAGTACTTCACTGGGAGAGCACCTCTGTCGAGAGCCAATCAGAGTGCAACTCTGTATTGAGTCCTTGCGATTAAGCACTGTTCACTGTGTTGGCCGCCACACTTATTGTGCGGTGTGAACGGACAGAGTTATAGTTAAACGCCTGCGAGCTAATTTTGAGTGGCATCGCGGTGGACTGGTTATCTGACCAGTGTACCACGCCAATAGTCTAGAGGCGAATAGGAGTCCTTGACTTCATTAAGGCGTAGCGTGAGTTAGATTGGTGAAGGTCAATCCAGATAGAACGAGAGTTATCTTATTTGTCAGCAGCGAGCAGCACAGACAGCAGTCGTCGCAGCTTACGGTATTGTGCGCTACAGCTATTGCGAGCCCCACATTTCCTCCACAACAGTACACTTCACTGCATTTCACACGTGACAGCCTCGACCGTACCTAGCAACATTCTAAAGGGTAATTATTCAAGCTGAGTAGGCGTGGCTCTCAGCCATGTCAATAACAATCTTGAACTTTGTATAGAAATTTCATTAGCGAATCCTGTTTTTAAGAGGTAACTTCACATCCCGAAAAGAACCCGGAAATAACTTGTTCAGTTCATAACTAAAAGTGCCATTGTGATTTCTCAGAATTTTTGCAAAATAAAATAATAATTTTCGTTAGTTTCATGCTTTTCTTACACCAACTAGCACTACTCCAGTACCCAAGTATCCCACTAGTTACGTAAGAAATTTTGTGAATCTTCGTGTCATTCCTTATAGCGGACGACTCCAGAAGATATTTATTGCTGAAAGTTTTTCAGGCATTTCGCTTTAGAACGTTAGGAGCGTCTGTCTGACTTCTGTAGTAGTGTGGGGGTGGAAACCGCATCTTGCAGGAGCCACAGGGTAAAGGGTACATCTCAGATTAATCCTTTGTGTAGAATGACAGAATAGCATGCACATGCTCACTAGACGCCTCTTCCGGGATTGGGAAGGAGCGCTGGCAGTGGAACGAATCCGTCCGACAGATCGGGAAATTTCAAAATGAAATTCTGCAGTCTACAGAGCAGTATCCATAATACGAAACTTCCTGGCAGATTAAAAATGAGTGCCGCACCCAGACTCGAACTCGGTACCTTTGCCTTCACCGGTCAACAAAACGATTTACTGACACACAGTCAGCACGGATTCAGAAAATATCGTTCTTGTGAAACACAACTAGCACTTTATACTCATGAAGTAATAAGTGCTATCAACAGGGGATGTCAAATTGATTCCATATTTTTAGATTTCCAGAAGGCTTTCGACACCGTTTCTCACAAGCGTCTTCTAACCAAATTGCGTGCCTACGGCGTATCGCCTCAGTTGTGCGACTGGATTCGTGATTTTCTGTCAGGATAGTCACAGTTCGTAGTAATAGACGGAAAGTCATCGAGTAAAACAGAAGTAATATCCGGGGTTCCCCAAGGAGGTGTTATAGGCCCTCTATTGTTCCTGATCTATATTAACGTCATAGGAGACAATCTGAGTAGCAGTCTTAGATTGTTTGCAGATGATGCTGTCATTTACCGTCATGTAAAGTCATCAGACGATCAAAACGACTTGAAAAACGATTTAGATAAGATATCTGTATGGTGCGAAAAGTGGCAATTGACCCTGAATGAAGAAAAATGTTAAGTTATTCACATGAGTACTAAAAGAAATCAGCTAAATTTCGATTATGCGATAAGTCACACAAATCTGAAGGCTGTAAATTCAACTAAATACTTAGTGATTACAATTACAAATTACCTAAACTGGAACGATCACATAGATAATGGTGCAGGTAGAGCAAACCAAAAATGCGATTCATTGGCAGAAAGAAGGTGCGATTGTTCTACTAGAGAGACTGTTTACACCACGCTTGTCCGCCCTGTTCTGGAGTATTGCTGTGCGGCGTGGGATCCGCATCAGGTGGAACTGACGGATGAAATCAAAAAAGTACAAAGAAGGGCAGCTCGTTTTGTATTATCGCGAAATAGGGGAGATAGTGCCACAGACATGATACGTGGAGTGGCACTCATTAAAACAAAAGCGTTTTTCGCTGCGACGGGATCTTCTCATGAAATTTCAGTCACCAGTTTCTCGGCCGATTGCGAAAACATTCTGTTGCCACCCACCTCCATAGGGAGAAATGATCATCACGATAAAGTAAGAGAGATCGGGGCTCGCACAGAAAAATTCAAGTGCTCGTTTTTCCCGCGTGTCGTTCGAGAGTGGAACGGTAGAGAGACAGCTTGAAGGTGGTTCATTGAACCCTCTGCCAGGCGCTTTATAGTGAATAGCAGAGTAATCACGTAGATGCAGATGTATTCTACCCGCTAAGCCATCCGAGCTCGACCGGCGACCCCTCCTCCCCTTCTGCCAGTCACTCATCTCGTACCCTCCCAGTTTCACAGAAGCTCTCCAGCGGAATTCGTAGTTTATGTGAAACTGTCAAGATTGGAAAGTGGGACGTGAGGTACTGCGGCAGAAGTGTGGCTGCGACGGCGGGTCGTGGGTCGTGCTCCTGTAGAGCACTTGCCAGCGAAAGGCAAAGATTCCGAGTTTGAGTTTCGTTCCAGCACACAGTTTTAATCTGCCAGGAAGTTTCAGAATGGAGGATTGTAGGTGGAATTACATGAAATTTGTCATTTTAAGTTTATATTCCATAATATAATGGAGACTGTGCTGAACATTCTGGTACATCATACGCTAAAAACACACTGATGAGCCAAAATACAGGGTGATTCAAAAAGAATACCACAACTTTAGGAATTTAAAACTCTGCAACGACAAAAGGCAGAGCTAAGCACTATCTGTCGGCGAATTAAGGGAGCTATAAAGTTTCATTTAGTTGTACATTTGTTCGCTTGAGGCGCTGTTGACTAGGCGTCAGCGTCAGTTGATGCTAAGATGGCGACCGCTCAACAGAAAGCTTTTTGTGTTATTGAGTACGGCAGAAGTGAATCGACGACAGTTGTTCAGCGTGCATTTCGAACGAAGTATGGTGTTAAACCTTCTGATAGGTGGTGTCTTAAACGTTGGTATAAACAGTTTACAGAGGATGGGTGTTTGTGCAAAGGGAAAAGTTCTGGACGGCCGAGAACGAGTGATGAAAATGTAGCACGCATCCAGCAAGCATTTGTTCGCAGCCCAGGAAAATCGACTCGCAGAGCTAGCAGAGAGCTGCAAATTCCACAATCAACTGTATGGAGAGTCCTACGAAAAAGGTTAGTTATGAAACCTGTACGTCAACTACCCGAGGCGATGGATCGGCCGCCAGGCAGCCCGTGACAGAGCATAGTGCTGGTTTCGAGAGAGGCTTTTCTGTTATTTTCCAATGCCTCGGATGGATGGATAAATAGCTGGGCTAGTCTGGAGTTTGTATCTATCATCGCCGCCAAGAAATGACAGATTCCAGCAATTCTACCTGCAATTCCACCTACCAACATGCAGTTGCCACCACATTGCGCAATCACTGTAACGTAATACTATAATGATGTACAGTGAAGGATCAGCTTAATGGATGTGTTATTGTGCTGAAATATAAGGTAATTTATATCTGAATTTATGTACCAACCTTGATTTTCTCCTCATCATAACACCTCTCAGGTTCCTCTCCGTTTGAGCTGAAGTGATATCCGAGTGTCCTTACTAAAAGAAGTTAAAGCCTAGAGTTTTGCTAATTAATGCCTATTGGACAGAGTAAAGTTAAAGTTAATGTGGCAAGAGAGTGAGTTAAAGTTAATGATGCTTGCCGAAATAATTTTCCTAGTAAAACTGATTATTAATGTGTTGTTGCCAAATTCAAATTAAAATTTCTCAAGACTGAGGCTTATAACGTTTTGCTTCGTAAATGATCACATTACTACCTGCTGTTAATCGTAGAAAGTGAGTCAGTATCTTACATTAATATTAATTTTATGTCTCATGGTAGTAAAAGTGGAAAATTGCATAGTAGGAAATTATATACTCATGATTACTGTTTGTCTCTCTTGTGTGCATATAAACAGTATAAAGACCACTCAGTTTGTGTAAGCCCTGAAAGTGATAGTGTTTTTCTGTACGTGTTATAATTTAGCAAATAGTTTGTGCTGCTCCAGTTGTTAGCTTCAATCTTAAAACATATGTGTGTCAGAGTTCATTGCACTCGCGTGTGGCCAAGTCCAGGTTGTGTTTGTCCGTTATAGTTACTTATACCTACTTTCTTAAACGAGAATGTTAATCATTCTCTTGCCTAGTTAGGCTGGCGGCCGTTTTCTTTATCAGTTGAACAGTGCAGATAGGCAAAATTTTGTTTGGTACTGTTCAAATATTTACGTAATTCTGACTTTCATTTCCGAGAAGCCACTTCCGTTAGGTACAACACGGTCAACTTAACAAAATTCCTCCCAGAGGGTAACACTGCTCTGCTGCTTTGTACCATAATTGCTTTTACAAAATGGTTTTATGTTACGACCTGTTTCTGGCATTGAGGTTATGGTGCAGTAATAACAGCAGACAGGAGTGTTATACGTGGCTTTTCCGTGACAGGACTAGTTTGTTCTGTTGGGGCATAATACGTAATAAACCAAATTTGGTATTTCATAAGCTACGTAAATATGCTGTTGTAGTGTTATAAACTGAGTGCAGCAAATACGTGACTCACCCGAAGATCCGACACGTTTTAATTAATCGACGGCCGGGAGAGAGGTGTGCTGATGACCGCATCCAGTGACGCCTGTGGGTTGAGGATGACACGGCGGCCGGTCGGTACCGTTGGTCCTTCCAAGGCCTGTTCGGAAGGAGTTTATAGTTCACCCCGATGACGATGACGATGGGTGACCATCCGATCTGTGAGTGCACGATCATTGTGCTCTTTCGGGGAAGATGTAAGCGAACATATGTCCGTCGGGAAAGCCTCAAGCAACACATTATGACCACCTGATTAATAGCTTGTTTATCCGTCTTTGGAATGAAATATATCACTGATTCTTCCTATCAGGGATCCGACAGTTTTGTTGGTAGGTTTGTGGAAGTATGAGGTGCATTCAAATTCTAAGGCCTCCGAATTTTTTTCTCCGGACTGGAAAGAGATAGAAACATGCGCATTGTTTTAAAATAAGGCCGCGTTCATTGTCAATACGTCCCAGAGATGGCAGCACCATATGGCAGATGGAATTTTACCGCCAGCGGCGAGAATGAGAACTGTTTTAAATACTTAAAATGGCGACGTTTTCCTTACTTGAACAGCGTGCAATCATTCATTTTCTGAATTTGTGTGGTGTGAAACCAATTGAAATTCATTGACAGTTGAAGGAAACATGTGGTGATGGAGTTATGGATGTGTCGAAAGTGCGTTCATGGGTGCGACAGTTTAATGAAGGCAGAACATCGTGTGACAACAAACCGAAACAACCTCGGGCTCGCACAAGCCGATCTGACGACACGATCGAGAAAGTGGAGAGAATTGTTTTGGGGGATCGCCGAATAACTGTTGAACAGATCGCCTCCAGAGTTGGCATTTCTGTGGGTTCTGTGCACACAATCCTGCACGACGACCTGAAAATGCGAAAAGTGTCATCCAGGTGGGTGCCACGAATGCTGACGGACGACCACACGGCTTCCCGTGTGGCATGTTGCCAAGCAATGTTGACGCGCAACGACAGCGCGAATGGGACTTTCTTTTCGTCGGTTGTGACAACGGATGAGACGTGGATGCCATTTTTCAATCCAGAAACAAAGCGCCAGTCAGCTCAATCGAAGCACACAGATTCACCGCCACCAAAAAATTTCGGGTAACCGCCAGTGCTGAAAAAATGATGGTGTCCATGTTCTGGGACAGCGAGGGCGTAATCCTTACCCATTGCGTTCCAAAGGGCACTACGGTAACAGGTGCATCCTACGAAAATGTTTTGAAGAACGAATTCCTTCCTGCACTGCAACAAAAACGTCCGGGAAGGGCTGCGCGTGTGCTGTTTCACCGAGACAATGCACACGCACATCGAGCTAACGTTACGCAACAGTTTCTTCGTGATAGCAACTTTGAAGTGATTCCTCATGCCCCCCACTCACCTGACCTGGCTCCTAGCGACTTTTGGCTTTTTCCAACAATGAAAGACACTCTCCGTGGCCGCACATTCACCAGCCGTGCTGCTATTGCCTCAGCGATTTTCCAGTGGTCAAAACAGACCCCTAAAGAAGCCTTCGCCGCTGCCATGGAATCATGGCGTCAGCGTTGTGAAAAATGTGTACGTCTGCAGGGCGATTACGTAGAGAAATAACGCCAGTTTCATCGATTTCGGGTGAGTAGTTAATTAGAAAAAAAAATCGGAGGCCTTAGAACTTGAATGCACCTCGTATGCGGCATTACATGTCTACGCACACGTAATTCACGTAAATAACGGACCGCTGATGTGAGTACGCGGCAATGGCGCCCGATTGCGACCCAGGTGAGTTCCATAGGATTTACATCAGGCGAATTTGGTCGCCGAGACATCGACGTGACTTCGCTATACTTTTCCTCAAGCCACAGTAGCACGGTTCTGGCTCCGAGATACGGATAATTATACTGATGAAAGATTACATCGCCGTCGGGGAAGACTTGAAGCATGAAGGGACGTAGGTGGTTCGCAGCTGTCTTACTGTCATCAATTACTACCACAGGTCCCATGCAAGCGCAGGAGAATGTCATCCATAGCATAATAGTGGTTCAAATGGCTCTGAGCACTATGGGACTTAACATCTGAGGTCATCAGTCACCTAGACTTACAACTACTTAAACCGAACTAACCTAAGGACATCACACACATCCATGCCCGAGGCAGGATTCGAACCTGCGACCGTAGCACTCGCGCGGTACCTGACTGAAGCGGCATAATAGTGCCAGCCTGCGTCCGTGGTTTGCTGCACGTTTCGAGCCACCGTTCACTCCGATGGCCAACGGCCTTGCTCCAGTGGTGACACAGGTTCCCGTCGGATCAGGGAAGTTCAGCGCTGTCGGGCTGGGCTAGCACTTGGATCGGTGATCATCCGATCTGCCGAGCGCTGTTGACAAGCGAGGTGCACTCAGCCCTTGTGAGGCAAACTGAGGAGCTACTTGACTGAGAAGTAGCGGCTCTGGCCTCGGAAACTGACATACGGCCGGGAGACTAATATACTGACCACATGCCCCTCCATATCCGCATCCAGTGATTATTCATTTATTGTTCCGTGGGACCAAATTAAGGAGAAGTCTCCATGGTCATGGAGCGAGTCAATACATGAAATTATAACACGATAGTAGAAACAGATAAAATGAAATACAAGAAACGTATTCAGGCGACAATTCGTTAAGTTTAAATAAAGAAAATCAACAATGTAACACTGGAATTCGCTTAATTTTCCAGCTCTTCCAGGAGCTCCCCGACAGAATAGAAGGAGTGAGCCATGAGGAAACTCTCCAGTTTAGACTTAAAAGCGTTTGGGCTACTGCTAAGATTTTGAGTTCTTGTGGTAGCTTATTGAAAATGGGTGCAGCAGAATAGTGCACTCCTATCTGCACAAGAGTCAAGGAAGTGCATTCCACATGCAGATTTGATTTCTCCCTAGTATTAACTGAGTGAAAGCTGCTAACTCTTGGGAATAAGCTAATATGGCTAACAACAAACGAAACTAAAGAAAATATATACTGTGAGGGCAATGTCAGAATTCCCAGACTATTGAATAGGGGTCGACAAGAGGTTCTCGAACTTACACCACATATAGCTCGAACAGCCCGTTTTTGAGCCAAAAATACCCTTTTTGAATCAGAAGAATTACCCAAAAAATAATACCATATGACATAAGCGTATGAAAATAAGCGAAGTAGACTACTTTTCATGTTGAAGTGTCACTTATTTTACATACTGTTCTAATGGTAAATAAAGCAGCATTTAGTTTCTGAACAAGATCCTGAACATGGGCTTTCCACAACAGCTTACTATCTATCCGAACGCCTAGGAACTTGAACTGTTCCATCTCGCTTATAATATGCCCATTCTGTCTGGTCAAAATATCAGTTCTTGTTGAATTGTGAGTTAGAAACTGTAAAAACTGAGACTTACTGTGATTTAGCATCAAATTATTTTCCACAAGCCACGAACTTATTTCATGAACTACATTATTTGATAATGTTTCAATATTACACACGAGATCCTTCCCTACCAAGCTGGTGTCATCAGCAAACAGAAATATTTTTGAATCATCTGTAATACTAGAAGGCATATCATTTATATCAATAAGAAACAGCAGTGGCCCCAGCACCGACCCTTGGGGAACGCCCCACTTAACAGTGCCCCATTGGGACTGAACATCACTACCACTCTCAATATTGCGGAGAATTACCTTCTGCTTTCCGTTCTTAAAGTAAGAGGCGAACCAATTGTAAGCTACTCCCCTTACTCCATAATGGTCCAACTTCTGCAGTAATATTTTGTGGTCAACACAGTCAAAAGCCTTCGTTAAATCAAAGAAAACACCTAGCGTTCGCAAGCTTTTATTTAATCCGTCCAAAACCTCACAGAGAAAAGAGAATATAGCATTTTCAGTTGTTAAACCATTTCTAAAACAAAACTGTACATTTGACAGCAAATTGTGTGAATTTAAATGCTCCAGTAACCTTGTATATACAACCTTCTCGATAACTTTAGCAAACATCGATGGCATAGAAATAGGTTTATAATTGTCAACATTATCCTTGTCTCCCTTTTTATGAAGTGGCTTCACCACTGAGTACTTTAATCGGTCAGGAAACCGACCACTCCTAAAGGAAAAGTTGCAGATATGGCTAAGTACTGGGCTAACATACATAGAACAATACTTCAGTATTCTGCTAGATACCCCGTCATATCCATGAGAGTTCTTGGTCTTTAGTGATTTAATTATTAACTCAATCTCCCTCTTGTCAGTATCATGGAGGAGCATTTCAGGTAACAGTCTCGGAACACTTTTTTCTACGAGCGCTATATGATTCCCTGTTGGGACTAGGTTTCTATTTAGTTCACCTGCTATATTCAGGAAGTGATTATTAAATACTGTACATACATGCGACTCATCAGTAACACGGACATTCCCACTACGCACTGATTCTACACTCCTGGAAATGGAAAAAAGAACACATTGACACCGGTGTGTCAGACCCACCATACTTGCTCCGGACACTGCGAGAGGGCTGTACAAGCAATGATCACACGCACGGCACAGCGGACACACCAGGAACCGCGGTGTTGGCCGTCGAATGGCGCTAGCTGCGCAGCATTTGTGCACCGCCGCCGTCAGTGTCAGCCAGTTTGCCGTGGCATACGGAGCTCCATCGCAGTCTTTAACACTGGTAGCATGCCGCGACAGCGTGGACGTGAACCGTATGTGCAGTTGACGGACTTTGAGCGAGGGCGTATAGTGGGCATGCGGGAGGCCGGGTGGACGTACCGCCGAATTGCTCAACACGTGGGGCGAGAGGTCTCCACAGATGTTGTCGCCAGTGGTCGGCGGAAGGTGCACGTGCCCGTCGACCTGGGACCGGACCGCAGCGACGCACGGATGCACGCCAAGACCGTAGGATCCTACGCAGTGCCGTAGGGGACCGCACCGCCACTTCCCAGCAAATTAGGGACACTGTTGCTCCTGGGGTATCGGCGAGGACCATTCGCAACCGTCTCCATGAAGCTGGGCTACGGTCCCGCACACCGTTAGGCCGTCTTCCGCTCACGCCCCAACATCGTGCAGCCCGCCTCCAGTGGTGTCGCGACAGGCGTGAATGGAGGGACGAATGGAGACGTGTCGTCTTCAGCGATGAGAGTCGCTTCTGCCTTGGTGCCAATGATGGTCGTATGCGTGTTTGGCGCCGTGCAGGTGAGCGCCACAATCAGGACTGCATACGACCGAGGCACACAGGGCCAACACCCGGCATCATGGTGTGGGGAGCGATCTCCTACACTGGCCGTACACCACTGGTGATCGTCGAGGGGACACTGAATAGTGCACGGTACATCCAAACCGTCATCGAACCCATCGTTCTACCATTCCTAGACCGGCAAGGGAACTTGCTGTTCCAACAGGACAATGCACGTCCGCATGTATCCCGTGCCACCCGACGTGCTCTACAAGGTGTAAGTCAACTACCCTGGCCAGCAAGATCTCCGGATCTGTCCCCCATTGAGCATGTTTGGGACTGGATGAAGCGTCGTCTCACGCGGTCTGCACGTCCAGCACGAACGCTGGTCCAACTGAGGCGCCAAGTGGAAATGGCATGGCAAGCCGTTCCACAGGACTACATCCAGCATCTCTACGATCGTCTCCATGGGAGAATAGCAGCCTGCATTGCTGCGAAAGGTGGATATACACTGTACTAGTGCCGACATTGTGCATGCTCTGTTGCCTGTGTCTATGTGCCTGTGGTTCTGTCAGTGTGATCATGTGATGTATCTGACCCCAGGAATGTGTCAATAAAGTTTCCCCTTCCTGGGACAATGAATTCACGGTGTTCTTATTTCAATTTCCAGGAGTGTAGTTCTTTAGGCAAAGATGTTTATGTTGCTGCGGGTCGTGTATCTAAGAAACTGTTATTGATGTATGTTACTGCAGGCTTTCTCGGCGTATTTCAGCTATGAAATCTTCACGGGTTATCAGTCGAGTGGCGTCGTCTACCAGTCGCAACGTTTCAATGGATTGCGTATCCATTATCTTCAGGATGGATACGCAATCCATTGAAACGTTGCGAGTAGAAGACGATGCCACTCGGCTGCTAACCCGTGAAGGTTTCATAGCTGTTATTGATGTGTTTGTAATCTTTGATGTTTTGGTTATCTGTTATGCCATATGAAATTTTGAATAAATTTTTCATAAAAAAACTGTGTGCGCTTGAAGCCGGGGGAATCTGAAATATACATACACACGAAAGCGAACAAATCGATTTCAAGCACACTCAATTTAAAAAAAAAACACTCAATTTAACAAAACACCAGAGTGTACAAACTCGTCAATAACAGTTCGATAGATACACAACCTGTAGCAATAGAAATGTGTCTGAGTAAACAAATAGCTGCCAAACATTAATTTCTAAGGCTATCAGAATGGTTCAAAACGTATTATAATATACGTCCAACATCTAATCATCTGGCATCTTTAAAATGTTACTGGGAAAATGTTACCTCCAACAGCTACGGAGATCAGCAATAGTTTACTCAATGTTGACGTATGTCCGTTTACAACGTGAACTTGTAAGTACAAAATCAAGTACAAACCACCTTTGTATATTATATATCGTGTAAAATATAAATAAATGTGATTGTTTGCAGATGTACTGATGGAGGCAAAAAAACCGGGATAAGATTATATACAAAATTAAAAAAACCAAGCAGCATACTCTTTACTAATTATCTGCATAAAATATTTGAGATCCTACGACTGTGCAAACGAAAAATACGGCCATTTTTATCACATATTTCTACACTCGGAAACTGGGTCATCAAAACTTGTAGGGCACTCCCCGTTGCCATAGAATCGTGAAATTTGGCAGGAATGAAGGTTTCCATAGCAACTAAAGAAAAAACCCAGAAATTGTTAATGTGTAATTACATCACACGCAAAAAAGCTTTTGTTATGTGTTGCCCGCCTGTCTGTCCATCTGTTAAAACCCCATTCTCAGAGAAGGATGGACGTATCAAGTTGACATTTACATTAGTTACTAAGATCTGTGGTCCCACGGCGCTATATGAAATTTAAGGTTCTAAGCCGATGCATTCAAAAGATACGGCCATTTATGTCGCGTATTTTGAAATTTTGCTGGTATCGATTTGCGTACCAGACAAAAGTCGTCAGGATTCTCGATTCCACGAATTGATAAACCATGTGTATGCATGATTAAATTTCTACGGAACTCTGTGTGCGCGAGTCCTACTCGGTCTCATCCGGAATTTTTATTGTACTTATAGTCCATACCACAATAGCAGTTCGATGCAACTTTTAAATTTTTCTCTAGAAAACCGATTTTGAAACTTTCCGAGCTTCTTTAATACCTTCAGTCATACTAAACTTTTCGATGGCTCGCGTGCATCTGTTGTAGAATGCATGCCTGCTATGTGGCAAGCTCACGTTAGACCTCTGGCCAAGGCATGTTTTTAATGAAAGATATTTGTTCTGCGACCATTTCGATGAAGAGTACAATATATCAAGGTCAAAAGTATTTTCGTCTAAAGAATCTTTATTAACAACGTAATTAAGAATTTATATTTGAAGAAAAAACTGGATTTTTGTGTAATTAGAAATAATAAGCCTTACATTTTGCGTAAAAGTTATACAGGGTGTTACAAAAAGGTACGGCCAAACTTTCTGGAAACATTCCCACAAATAAAGAAAAGATGTTGTGTGGACATGTGTCCGCAAACGCTTAATTTCCATGTTAGAACTCATTTTAGTTTCGTCAGTATGTACTGTACTTCCTCGATTCACCGCCAGTTCGCCCAATTGAAGGAAGGTAATGTTGACTTCGGTGCTTGTGTTGACATGCGACTCATTGCTCTACAGTACTAGCATCAAGCACATCAGTACGTAGCATCAACAGGTTAGTGTTCATCACGAACGTGGTTTTGCAGTTAGTGAATTGTTTACAAATGCGGAGTTGGCAGATGCCCATTTGATGTATGGATTAGCACGGGGCAATAGCCGTGGCGCGGTACGTTTGTATCGAGACAGATTTCCAGAACGAAGGTGTCCCGACAGGAAGACATTCGAAGCAATTGATCGACGTCTTAGGGAGCACGGAACGTTCCAGCCTATGACTCGCCACTGGGGAAGACCTAGAACGACGAGGACACCTGCAATGGACGAGGCAATTCTTCGTGCAGTTGACGATAACCCTAATGTCAGCGTCAGAGAAGTTGCTGCTGTACAAGGTAACGTTGACCACGTCACTGTATGGAGAGTGCTACGGGAGAACCAGTTGTTTCCGTACCGTGTACAGCGTGTTCAGGCACTATCAGCAGCTGATTGGCCTCCACGGGTACACTTCTGCGAATGGTTCATCCAACAATGTGTCAATCCTCAATTCAGTGCAAATGTTCTCTTTACGGATGAGGCTTCATTCCAACGTGATCAAATTGTAAATTTTCACAATCAACATGTGTGGGCTGACGAGAATCCGCACGCAATTGTGCAATCACGTCATCAACACAGATTTTCTGTGAACGTTCATGATTTCATACGGGATACTCTACCTGTGCTGCTAGAACATGTGCCTTTACAAGTACGACACAACATGTGGTTCATGCACGATGGAGCTCCTGAACATTTCAGTCGAAGTGTTCGGACGCTTCTCAACAACAGATTCGGTGACCGATGGATTGGTAGAGGCGGACCAATTCCGTGGCCTCCACGCTCTCCTGACCTCAACCCTCTTGACTTTCATTTATGGAGGCATTTGAAAGCTCTTGTCTACGCAACCACGGTACCAAATGTAGAGACTCTTCGTGCTCGTATTGTGGACGGCTGTGATACAATACGCCATTCTCCAGGGCTGCATCAGCGCATCAGGGATTCCATGCGACGGAGGGTGGATGCATGTATCCTCGCTAACGGAGAACATTTCCTGTAAAAAAGTGTTTGAAGTCACGCTGGTACGTTCTGTTGCTGTGTGTTTCCATTCCATGATTAATGTGATTTGAAGAGAAGTAATAAAATGAGCTCTAACATGGAAAGTAAGCGTTTCCGGACACATGTCCACATAACATATTTTCTTTCTTTGTGTGTGAGGAATGTTTCCTGAAAGTTTGGCCGTACCTTTTTGTTATATTCATATGATGTAGATATCCGCAATGAACGAAGAAAAGAGGCGGAAAAAACGACCAAGCAGCATTCCAGCGATTACCAGTCTCGAACACTACCAAATTTATTCCACATTTTCGTACGAGGCCGTGTTGAAATGTAATGCCTCCCAACTTTTCATTCTTTTCTTGATATAAGTTGAGGTACTACATGTCACGCACATTACACAGTCGACTTCCCCACTTCGCTGACCCAAGTTGCAACCCTCTGCCGCTAGAGGGTTCCGAATTGTAGCGTGTAACATGGCCATGTGTGACATAACTATGACGCTGCGTGACAGGCCTTCAGAAAACTGAAAGCACGGATTATAAATGTTCGTCCAGACATGAGACACAGTCTTCTACAGCATGACAACACCAGACCAAACACGAGCTCTGAGTCATCTGCAACAGTCCGACGCCCTGGGTTCACTGTCGTTGATCATCCTGCATACAATCCCAACTTGGCCCCATCAAATTTTCATCTTTTTACAAAAAGATCACCTTCGAGGACTTCCGTTTGACAGTGATGAAGTGGTGCGAGTAGACGTCAGATTGTGGCTCCGCCAACAAAGTCAAACATTCTACAGTGATGGTATCAGCAAACTGGTCTCTCGTTGGGAGAAATGTGTTCGTCGTCAAGGTGACTACACTGAGAAATAATTATGCAGACATGAAAAATAAAAATGTTGACTATTAATAAATCAAGTTTTATTTAATAATTCCAGACTGGTTCGCCTATCTTCAGATGAGCTCTGTGTTAAGTTATAATGTGAGAGTTTGCTTATGAATTACTGAAGCCAAAGCCAACAGTCTGCTTTTGATAACCGACTGATCTGTAACTTGGCCCGCGGTCATGGTTAACTTGAAATGAGACAGTTTGGATGTACGTTTGCGAAGCCAACAAAACGAAATTAAAAAAAATCTGGATATGGGAACAGACCAATCTGTAACATAGGTGGAGAGGTTTAGCTTGGGTTGGAATGCGACACACTGTTCGTGAGTTGGCGAAGCCAAAGAATATGAAACCCAAAAATCTGGTTGTGGTGACAATCTGTAGCTTAGTACCAGGTATATTTTACATTGGAATGTGACAGTTCGGTTGTGAGTTAGCGAGGGCAAAGAATACGATATCAAATTAGTATATGAAAGTACAGTTGTGACTCTGGGAAGCCAACGAACACAGAATTTAAGAATAATCTGCTTGTTGTGTCGGACGGACGTATATCATAGATAAAGGTCTAGGTTAAGTTGGAATCCGACAGTATTGATAGAAGTTCTGCGAAGCTAAGCAGTACGAAATCAAAAATTTGGTTGTGGTGACAGGCCGATCTATAGCATAGGCCCAATCTAGATTAGACTGGAATGTGATCGATTGGTTGGCAGTTTGTGAAGTCGACAAAGGTGAAATAAGAAAATCTGGTAGTTGAGACAGACCGCTCTGTAGCATAGCCTGAGGTCTAGGTCAGCTCGGAATGTGACACTTTGGACGTGACTTTGCGAAGCGAAGGAACATGAAATCGGGAAATCTGTCTGTCTCGACCGCCTGACCTGCGGCATAACGCTATGTTTACCTTAATTTGGAATATGACCGCATGGCTGTTAGTTGGCGAAGCGAAAGCATATGAAATAAAATAATGCGGTTGCGGCGACAGATTAATCTTCGAGGTCTACGTTAGCCTGGAATATTACGGTATGATTGCAGGTTGACGAAGCATACGTACATGAAAACAAAGAATCTTGTGGTGACACACTGAATTGTAGCACGGTCAGAGGTCTGTGTTAGGTTGGAATATGCCAGTTTCGTGTTGAGCTGGAAAACTCAACGAATGTGGAATCTACAAACTTTAGTGTGGTGATAGACTGATACGTAGCTTAACCCGAGACCTAGGTTGGGTATGGAATGTGACAGTTTGGTTGTGAGATGGCGAAGCCACGGAATGTGAAAGCGAGACAAGTGGTTGTGGTGCCAGACTGATCTGTAGCTTAGCCCGAGGTCTAGGCTAGGTTTGAATGTGACAGTATGGTTGTTAGCCGGTGAAGCGAAATCATATGAAATAAAATAATGTGTTTGTGGCGACAGATTGATCTGTATCGTGGCCCGAGGCCTAGGTTGGGTTGGAATCGGACATTCTGGTTATGAGTTGTTGTTGTTGTTGTTTTTTGGGGAAGGAGACCAGACAGCGAGGTCATCGGTCTCAACGGATGAGGGAAGGACGGGGAAGGAAGTCGGCCGTGCCCTTTGAAAGGAACCATCCCGGCATTTGCCTGGAGCGATTTAGGGAAATCACGGAAAACCTAAATCAGGTTGAACCGTCGTCCTCCCGAATGTAAGTCCAGTGTCTAACCACTGCGCCACTTCGCTCGGTGCTGGTTATGAGTTCTCGAAGTACGAGGTGCATTCAAGTTCTAAGGCCTCCGATTTTTTTTCTAATTAACTACTCACCCGAAATCGATGAAACTGGCGTTACTTCTCGACGTAATCGCCCTGCAGACGTACAAATTTTTCACAACGCTGACGCCATGATTCCATGGCAGCGGCGAAGGCTTCTTTAGGAGTCTGTTTTGACCACTGGAAAATCGCTGAGGCAATAGCAGCACGGCTGGTGAATGTGCGGCCACGGAGAGTGTCTTTCATTGTTGGAAAAAGCCAAAAGTCACTAGGAGCCAGGTCAGGTGAGTAGGGAGCATGAAAAATCACTTCAAAGTTGTTATCACGAGAAACTGTTGCGTAACGTTAGCTCGATGTGCGGGTGCGTTGTCTTGGTGAAACAGCACACGCACAGCCCTTCCCGGACGTTTTTGTTTCAGTGCAGGAAGGAATTTGTTGTTCAGAACATTTTCGTAGGGTGCACCTGTTACCGTAGAGCCTTTTGGAACGCAATGGGTAAGGATTACGCCCTCGCTGTCCCAGAACATGGACACCATCATTTTTTCAGCACTGGCGGTTACCCGAAATTTTTTTGGTGGCGGTGAATCTGTGTGCTTCCATTGAGCTGACTGGCGCTTTGTTTCTGGATTGAAAAATGGCATCCACGTCTCATACAGTGTCACAACCGACGAAAAGAAATTCCCGTGTGGTCGTCCGTCAGCATTCGTGGCACCCACCTGGATGACACTTTTCGCATTTTCAGGTCGTCATG
Source organism: Schistocerca nitens (assembly GCF_023898315.1). NCBI lineage: Eukaryota > Metazoa > Arthropoda > Insecta > Orthoptera > Acrididae > Schistocerca > Schistocerca nitens. The sequence continues at coordinate 145,784,295 of NC_064625.1, forward strand.
CAGGATTGTGTGCACAGAACCCACAGAAATGCCAACTCTGGAGGCGATCTGTTCAACAGTCATTCGGCAATCCCCCGAAACAATTCTCTCCACTTTCTGATCGTGTTGTCAGACCGGCTTGTGCGAGCCCGAGGTTGTTTCGGTTTGTTGTCACACGATGTTCTGCCTCCATTAAACTGTCGCACCCACGAACACACTTTTGACACATCCATAACTCCATCACCACATGTCTCCTTCAACTGTCGATGAATTTCAATTGGTTTCACACCACGCAAATTCAGAACACGAATGATTGCACGCTGTTCAAATAAGGAAAGCGTCGCCATTTTAAGTATTTAAAACAGTTCTCATTCTCGCCGCTGGCGGTAAAATTCCATCTGCCATACAGTGCTGCCATCTCTGGGACGTATTGACAATGAACGCGGCCTCATTTTAAAACAATGCGCATGTTTCTATCTGTTTCCAGTCCGGAGAAAACAAATCGGAGGCCTTAGAACTTGAATGCACCTCGTAAGAAATGCATCAAAGCAGTGCCAGGATGACCTGTAGTTTAGCGCAAGGTCGAGGTTAGGTTGGAATGTGAGAGTCTGGTTGAGAGTTGGTGACGCCAACGTATCAGCAAGCAAAATCCCTATCTGAAATGAAATGTCGTGTGGTTAGGGCCTCCCGTCGCGTAGACCGGTCGCCTGGTGCAAGTCTTTTGAGATGAGGCCACTTCGGCGACTTGCGTGTCGATGGCGATGGTATGAAGATGAGGCTGACCGCTGTAGCCGAGCGGTTCTAGGCACTCCGGAACCGCGCTGCAGCTACGGTTGCAGGCTCGAATCCTGCCTCGGGCATGGATGTATGTGATGTCCTTATGCTAGTTAGGTTTAAGTACGTAGTTCTAAGTCTAGGGGACTGATGACCTCGGATGTTAAGTCCCATAGAGCTCAGAGCCATCTGAACCATTTTTGACATGATGATGAAGACAACACGACAGGACACCCAGTCCCTGAGCAGAGAAAATCTCCGACCTAGCCGGGAATCGAACCCGGGCCCCTTTGCACAGCGCTCGGCCGCGCTGACCACTCAGATATCGAGGCGGGCACATCTATCTGAAATAGAAGTACCAGGTGATTAAAAAGGCAGTATAAATTTGAAAACTGAATAAATTAGGGAATAATCTAGATAGAGAGGTACAAATTGGAATGAAATGGGGTTTTATCAGAACAAAAAAAAAATACTAAAGTTTAAAAAATGTCCGACAGATGGCGCTTCATCTGATCAGAATAGCAATAATTAGCATAACAAAGTAAGAAATGCTCAATATGTCCACCATCATTCCTCAATAATAGCTGTAGTCGAGGAATAATGTAGTGAACAGCACCGTAAAGCATATCCAGAGTTATGGTGAGGCATTGGCGTCGGATGTTGTCTTTCAGCATCCCTAGAGATGTCGGTCGATCACGATACACTTGCGACTTCAGGTAAGCCCAAAGCCAATAATGGCACGGACTGAGGTCTGGGGACCTGGGAGGCCAGGCATGACGAAAGTGGCGGCTGAGCACACGATCATCACCAAACGAGGCTCTAGAGATCTTACGCGCGTCTAGCAATAAGGAGTGGAGCGCCATCCTGCATTAAACATCGTACGTTCCAGCAGGTGTTTAACAGCCAGGCTGGGGATGATGCGATTCTGTAACATATCGGCGTACCTCTCACTCGTCACGGTAGCAGTTACAAAACCAGAATTACGCATTTCCTCGAAGAAAAAAGGCCCGATAACGGTAGATGTGGTAAATCCAACCCGAACAGTGACTTTCTCGTCGAGTAATGGAGTTTCCACGACAGTTCTAGGATTTTCGGCAGCACAAATTCTGCAGTTGTGGGCGTTGACAGACCCTCTGAGCGTGAAATGAGCTTCGTCGGTCCACAGCACGGAACTCAACCATTCGTCATCTTCCGCCATCTTCTGAAACGCCCACACCGCAAATGCCCTCCGATCACTAAATCGCCAGGTAACAGTTCATGATGCCGATGGATTTTGTACGGATAGCATCGGAGGGTACGCCTAAGTGCCAACCAAACGGTAGTGTATGGAATGCCGGTGCGCCGTGCGACTGCACGAGCGCAGACTTCCCCGTGCATAGACGAACCCACTACAGTCTCCATTTCTTCCTGAACTGTCTCAGCAGCATTACACCTTGTGCTCGGTCGGCCAGTCTATCGTCTAAACAACCCGTGGCTTCGAAGTTCGAAATCATTCTCGCCACAGCTGCATTTGTCAACGGACCTTTACCTGTTTGAATCCCCTTCCTCCGGCGATAGGATCGTAACGCTGAACTAGCACATTCCCCATTATGATAATACAGCTTCACTAAAAGCGCCTTTTCAGGTAACGTCAACATGCTGTGACTGCTGCTGCGTCTGATTCTCTCTCTCATTACAGCTCCTTTTATACACGATAGTGTAAGATGGCAAGAACTATGCCCCTTACATGAAGTCATTAAAGATCACCTAACTCACATTGAGCGAACAGTAGGGCTGAACAAAAATGACTGACAGGGCACAATGCATCTTGTAGAGGGTATAGTATGGACGTATCGGAATAATTAAAGTCGGGTGATGGTTTTAAAGTAATTCACATGACATGAAAACTTTGTGGAAACGCGTCGATTTACTGGAGGCTAGTTTATCCCAGGGAAGTATTGGAGTGACCGCGGCCGGCGGGGGAGCGGCGAAGGGAAGCAACAATAGGCAGCTTAGGGCGGCTCAAGCTCTGAGAAAGCAGTAATGGGGCGCGGCTTCCTGCTGCCTTAAGATGAGTGACAGTGAGTGGGTGGTTGACCCCATGCTGGTGTATCAGGAACTTGTATGCCTGTTGATAAATGTCCGTCCCGTTTTCAGTGAAACAAGCGAGAAAGCCATGCAAAGCTATGGTGGAGCGGTCAACAGAGGGCAAAATATGCGTGTTTGTGACTATAGCAACTTCACGCTGAATTCACGGTCCGCAGAGTCTGAAGTAGGTGAAGAGCGACAGAATGAAATATGTCGGCGTCCGACGGGAACGTAAGACCAAGGAATTTGAAGTACTCTCCTGGGAGTCAGAATTCCAGAAAAATTGGTGTTTTGTGCAGACGCTAATGTTGATGGGTGGCCTGGGAGGAGCTAAATAGCAGAAGTTGAGAGGAAGGGAAATTTTGTGGGAATTTGTTCACTTCCCAGAGCAGGCATTGGTCGGCGCTGGGAAGCGACGCATAATTAACGCGACTTGCGATGTAATTGGCGTAAGTGATTTTGCTGGAGGGGAAACCGAGGCAAAGAGTGGACTGAGAGAAGTCTCCGTAGTGGTCTTCCGTTCCCAGCTTGCCTAGAGTGCGGACGTGGCGTTCTTTACTCAGCTTGCCTGAGAGAGAGTGAGCATCTCTGCAAGTTTAGGACTTAGCAAATGGAACGATTGAGCTTGGAGATAGAAAGTTTTGGTTCAGCTATGTACTGAGCAAGATAGCTAGGAGTGAATAGAAGAGCGCAGCCTTGCAGCACCACAAGGTCAGCCGACGTCCGCACAACGACGCCACTCGACCATGCTGTATTCGGTGATATTGCACACGCTCCGGCCACTGATTAATTTGTTGGATCACGTCGGCAAAGTTTCCACGAGGGTTTCATGGGCCGTGTGTTGTAGAATTCTTCTCGCACTTCGCATTACACCTGGGTTAGTCGATAGGAATTACTTTTGATTTATCGCGCTTTACTCCACACAAACTCAATTTATTACCACTGCCTGTTAGGAGAGTCGGTAATGTGATGGTTGAAGGTCGTGAGTTAAAATAAATCTGTGCTAATCGACTGCATCTGTTTTCAATCAAGTAGTTGAAATCCCAAGTCACTTTCTTAATTAATTTTATGTTCAACATTTGGATCTAGTATTCAATAGCTGAATATAACATCAATGTGCACCACTTTTTAATTAAAAGAGATCAATTCTGAATCAATTAATGCCAACACTGCCACCGCAGTTCCATCAGGAGTCACAGGGCCTTATTACTTATTTGCGTTATCTGACATTGCGGCATTTTTGTAGTCTCTGTTGATCTGTTAGTCAATTACCTGGGGTGAACACACACCAGAACCAGATAAGTGACGGGTGGGGTGTTACAATTGTCATGCGCAGTCACTGACGTTTTGCTGTCCAGCGCCATCTGTGGGAGATTTTGTGAACTTTGTTTTTTTTTTTTTGTTCTAATAAAACGCCATGTCATTCCAAGCACGTGTGTCAATTTTTACCTGTCTATCTACACTATTCCGTGGTTTAATAAGTTTTCAAATTTATACTGACTTTTTGATCACCTGCTACCTTGTGCTAAGCAGAAGTTTCAACAACTTCATCAGCTGTCGCAAACTGTTAGTGGATGTACTCAGATAGATATGGCGCGCTTGAAGAAACTTGTGGCTCGCTTCCTCGACGAATTCAGGCCTTTATCAACGCTAGATCCTGTGTGTTACGCGTAGTGTGCTGTCTCTTGGGGTGAGTAATGTTGTAATTTTTTTTGTCTCATGAGCTTAGATATCACGCAGCGTGCTGCTGGCTTGCGCTAAGCCGACGCCGTCCGTGCGGAGTGCGGCTGACTGGATCGTGATGACTGTGGCGCGAGGCGCCGAACAAAGACGCGCGCGCTGCCTCCGCCTTTGAAGTGCGCCGGCCCTCGTTAATTGACAGCGCACCGTATTAATTACCGAGGCTGCGCCGGCCGCGGGGCACGCGCTCCGTCTGCTCGTGAGCCATCGCGTGCAGAGCTCCGTACGTCCGCATCTGCGGCCGACAGCATGGCCGCCGGCCACCGGCGAAGATTAGAGGCGCGGCGCCGGCCGAGGTGTGAAATTTCACGGCTGCGGGGGCGGCGTCGGGGGCGGGAGGGACGCCCGGAGGCGGCGTCCGATTGTGCGGCGGCGGCGGCGCCGGGCCGAGGTGTCGCCGTGATTGACAGCCGGCCGCGGGGCGCCTCGTCTGCCCCCCGGGGGCGGCGGGGGCGGCGTCGAGGTGTCGCCCTGACTGACGTCCGCCCCCGGGGCACCGCGCCGCCTCCCCTGCTAATGAAAACTGCCGCCTCTTTGCGCGCCACCCCTCTCGTATGTGAGACCGGCTCGGTGCACAACTCCAACCGTAGAAAGCGCCACGGACAGGCTTCGTCGAACTATCTACTCACCTGAACATTTCCGATTCATCTCATCGTTTCGGAACCGAGTTCGCGACCAAAAACTGCGTCATCGTCGTCACGTATGCCTCTGACTGTATGGCGAAGTTAATGCGGGTCACGTCGAAAGATTTGCATTTCATCCAAATCAGGGGTTGGGTTGGGTTGTTTTGGGGAGGAGACCAAACAGCGAGGTCATCGGTCTCATCGGATTAGGGACGGTAGTCGGCCGTGCCCTTTCGAAGGAACCATCCCGGCATTTGCCTGGAGCGATTTAGGGAAATCACGGAAAACCTAAATACGTTGTCAAATTACAAATGCTGTAAATGCTGTTTGTTATTTAAGAAAGAGAATACGCGTGGAATGTTAACATTTTGTAAGTAGACACGCTACTGTCAAAGAGTGTAATAAATTGTAAATGCAGTATCGCTGCGCTTGCGAGGGCGCAAAAAAAAAAAAAAAAAAAATGTTGTAGTTCAGGGTCGTGAGACAGTTGGTGTCTTTGGTTGTGTGTATTTGCCGGTGTGGCTATGCAAAGGACAACGGCCTTGCCGCAGTGCCGCAGTGGATACACCGGTTCCCGGGAGATCACCGGTGATAAGCGCTGTCGGGAGTGTCCGGCACTTGGATGGGTGACCATCCGGGCCGCCATGCGCTGTTGCCATTTTTCGGGGTGCACTCAGCCTCGTGATGCCAATTGAGGAGCTACTCGACCGAATAGTAGCGGCTCCGGTCAAAGAAAACCATCATAACGACCGGGAGAGCGGTGTGCTGACCACCTGCCCCTCCTATCCGCATCCTCCTTGAGGATGACACGGCGGTCGGATGGTCGCGACGGGCCACTTGTGGCCTTTAGACGGAGTGGCTATGCAAAAGTGCTGAGAAAAAAAGTCTGTTTCCGAAGTGCGAGGCAGTGAAAAATCAAGTGGTTGATTTGGCGGATGTTCAATATGGGCAAGCCATGTGTATTGCATTTACTGGACAGAGTACGAATGCAGCAAGAGTAATTCACGTAACACCAAGGGTACTGTGGTCCGTTGTTATTGGCTATAGTATGGCAAGAAGATCAACCTGTGCCCTGTTTATCGCTAAATGAAGCCGTTCGACAAACGAACGGCATCATAAAGTAAAGTAAGATCTACACATTTTAAAGTGTGGCCGAGCGGTTCTAGGCGCTTCAGTCCGGAACTGCGCTACTGCTACAGTCGCAGGTTCGAATCCTGCCTCGGGCTTGGGTGTGAGTGATGTCCTTAGGTTAGTTAGGTTTAAGTAGTTCTACGTTCTAGGGGACTGATGAACTCAGATGTTAAGTCCGATAGTGCTCAGAGCCATTTGAACCATAGACTCATTATAACTGGAAGTGTAATAGGCTGACAAGCGTAGTTGGAATTTTTTGTTTAAATAAAATCGTTTTCGTGCATATTCTCACGTAAATAATTTTCCCAAGTCATTAGCCAAGTTGTATCTATCCTATACCTATGTACGAACCGAGAGAAACAGAAAATGAACTGAAAATGAAGTGAACATAATGTATTAGATTATCAAAACATAATTTTTCCAACTTTTGGACAATTACGTAATAATGAAATCTTTGGCTGTAGTATGAATAATCTCAGAAATAGAATGATGCAAAAGCCGGTATTAATTCATGTGCTAAAAATAGAGTAACTTTCATAATAAAAAGTTGGTAGTAAAACTTCACGTAACTGGGACACCGAATTTCACTGTCAAATCACAGTTCTAATTTATAGGTTGTGGCATAATTTGTAACTTTTAGCACAAAAAAATATCAGAGTAACTGCTAGGTATATGGCAGTAATGAGTAAATTCAAATAATCTTTCTGCTTGTTACGATTACGACAGTCAGTATTACGGTGAGTAACGTAAAAAAAAAGTTTCTGACCACAGGCAGTAAACAATCTTACTTTAATGGATCTTTGAAAATTAATATAATATGTGGTATGAGTTTGCTATTTGATTATTATTTGACTACTGTGACATGCGTGGTGAGCAGTACTTGAAAGTGTGCATTAGGTACTGTACTTACGTTATGACGCGAATAACTATTCTTACGTAGAATTGCTTACGAGTATAACGTACAGTTTCAGTTCAGTTATTCTTGTTCCGGAGAGGAACTGGCGACCATTGGTTCTTTTTATTAATGACATACTTTGAAAACCTTTTTTCCAAATTTTCCACAACTACTGTGAATTAAAAACTAGTTTATGTAATAAAAATACATAAAGTTGACCAAACATTGTTTCTAATTGTCATTCCTAAAGTACTAAACAGTGGCGATTCGGTTATAACTTCATCCACTTCTCTCTGTTTTGCATTATTCTTCGGAGTAGATGCCTTTTCCCCACAGATTAGGGACTTCAGGTACGCGGTCATATTGAAAAGCCTAATTAGTCGGAGAGGCAGGAGGGGTGTTATACGGATAAATGAGGTTCGTATTGTTGGACGGTAACTGCGGACGACGAACTAAAGTGATTTGTCTGGGGAACTATCGATAGGTTGGCTGACGGTGGACTGTCGAGACTGAGGAACATGCTGGTGTGTGTGGCATTGACATGAATTGGAATGGAATTTGATGTATTTCTCATAATTTGGTCTCGCATTTGGATATACCTCGCCGGACGTCTCTTATGGTAGTGCTGACAAGGTCGTCCACCAGTTGGGGTACTCAGAGACGTGTATCCACTGGGTTCACCGCCGCGTAATAGAAGACCGTAACGAGCAACGACGGACAATCTGTGTGGAATTGCTTGTGTGTTACGAAATGATATAAAATAAATAAGAACTTATCGGCCGACTGGAAAGAGCGAGCTAGGAAATCATCGTAAGATATAGATGGCTTAATGATAAGGGCCAGAACAGGTAAGGAGCTGGGCGTTATGATGAAGTGTCCTCACTTTTTATTTGCCAACGGTGGCAGTGTCCCAACCCTAGTCCACAGACTGGCTTTGCTAATGAGAAAACTGGACTATCGAGAGTACTGAGATTTAAGGACTAGTTGCAAAATGTGGCGTCGCCTGACTTCTTTCCGTCCTACACACTTTAAAACATGTTGCCGGGAAATGTTCTGAATGAAATGTGGAGGTTCTGCCAAACTAGAAAGGATACCTCACCGGCCGTCCATAATTCCAGTTCGGGGAATCATTCCGCTCATGTGGAAAAATGTTGAACACAACCTACTCCCCTTCAAGCACCAAAAGGCGGCTCAGTAACATTATAACCTGTGCCCCTCATCAGCTGGAGACGTACACAGGAAGCTGTTTCCAGTAGGCTTGCTCTGGAGCTCGCTTCCGCTTTCATCAGCGAAAGAACAAGGAGCTGTCATTCCGGAAGACGGATTGCAAATGGCGCGCGGCGCCGCCTAGGTGCCACGGCAGCGGTATCAGCGGCACCCCCCGCCCCCGCCCCCCACCCCCACCCCTGCCGCGGCTTCTTCTGGCGTATTTCCACCCTCGCGCAGTCCCGAGGCCGCGGCTTAAACTGACGTCCAATTTTCGGCGCGTCACCCCCCTCCCCCCCTAGCAGCCTCCAGCGTAAGAGGACGCCAGGGCTCTGAGGTTCCACAAACAGAGGCTGCGCGGAGGAACTGGCGACCGCGCCAGGACTCCACCAGAGTCCACTCCCACCCCCACATTTCTACCATTCTTAACTCCTTTCCCTCTCCCTTTCTTCCCGGAGAGCACGTGTGCGCCTCGGATCCTCTGTGATGACTGCGGACGGACTACTCTGCGAGCAGACGTCATCGCGTGCAGCCCACTGTTCCGGCGTGGGTGGAGAGGGGACGGGGGGGGGGGCGAATGTGGCCTCGTTACCTCCAGCGCAAGATGACGTCACGCCCGCGGGGCGCCTGCCTACTAATGAGGAACACCTCCCGCCAGTCCTTTGTCCTTTTTTCGCGCCGAGAAAAGCTTAAGACAAAAGATATCATTTCTTTCTAGCGACGGTTGGCAGAGTCGAGAGGGAAGAGAGCATTCATGTGACAGGTGTGTCTTACGTGACACCCTCGCTCTGTTCTCACCATCACATTAAGCTACCAGCGTGGTGTAGAATTACATCTTCGACCGCCCATCTCACACGCACAACTTTTATGTTATAATGTTCTACTGTATTGGAGCTGAATAGGTCGCTCCAAAGAATTCATACAACCGGCGAAAAGTGGCTTTATTACTCAAACTGGTCACTTGACGCGTTTCGGCTTGATTTCCATCATCAGATACCTGTTACTTAGCGTAACAGTGAATGCCTAGCGAATCTCACCCTTTACGAATAAACGTTCATGTTTGACCTTAATGTCTGCACTTGTAGCTAAAGATTTAAACTTGCACTTTGAGCCATAAAATAATTTTTCACCGGCTGTATGGCTCTTTTAAAGGAATCTATTCGGCCCAATACAGCAATACATGAAAACATAACCATGATCGCCTGTCTCCTACGAGATTTCATATCTCAGCTGCATTGCTTCATGCCGAGCTAGTCTATTGGGGAGGCTAAGTTTCTGTACATCTTTCGAAAAAAGTGTTAGCATTTCAGCTAAGAATTTTGTTTAACATGAAGTGTTTAGTTAATAGTGTGGTCCTGAATTACGTCAAGGCCGGCCGGGGTGGCCGAGCAGTTCTAGGCGCTACAGTGTAGAACCGCGCGACCGCTACGGTCGCAGGTTCGAAACCTGCCTCGGGCATGGATATGTGTGATGTCCTTAGGTTAGTTAGGTTTGAGTAGTCCTAAGTTCTAGGGGACTGATGATCTCCGCTGTTAAATCCCGTAGTGCTCAGAGCCAATTACGTCAAGCGTAAGTTGAAATCTTTAGCATCAAATGCAAACAGTGTTAAAGTCAAGTGTGAATATTTATACAGAGAAAGTGAAATTCACTTGGCATAAAAATTAAAGCATTACGCTGAAGTAACAGATATCTGATGATGGAGATAAATCCGAAATGTGTCAAGTGAGCAATTTGGGTAATAAAGTCATTTCTCACCGGCTGTATGAATCTTTTGAAGCGATCTATTGACTGCATTATTATATAACCATGGTCGCCTGTCTCCTATGAGTGTCTCAATTATATATAACTTCAATATTTCTTCACAGTATTCCAGAGTGACTCCCGCACTTCGTTACCATCGAACTTATAGTGCATACTCATAGAAACATACTCATATAAACATACTCATATAAACAAATGTTGTATTATGTGAGTAAACAGACAAAAATAATCAACATCGTTAACGTATGTAATCACTCTTTCGAATCATCTTGACAATGGGTAAGCAGCACTGGCTCAAAGAGTCTTGGATATTTAACCACTCAACAAGGTTCCGTGATGAAGAAAGTCTTATTACTTTATACCGCCATGAGACAATACATTTCTACGAGTTATTTAGGAGTTGAGTACAACGGCCACATAAATGTAGCCATGGATTCATATTTACTATAATATGATCACACAAAAAAATGGTTCAAATGGCTCTGAGCACTATGAGACTTAACTGCTGAGGTCATCAGTCCCGTAGAACTTAGAACTACTTAAACCTAACTAACCCAAGGACATGACACACATCTATGCCCGAGGCAGGATTCAAATCTACGGTCGTAGCTGTCACGCGGTTCCAGACTGTAGCGCCTAGAACCGCTCGGACACTCCGGCCAGCTGACCACATAAAACTGACACGTTACGGAAGTACAGTTTTCTGTCTTTATAGTTTTTGAGATTTTTTTAAATTTCGATTTTAGGTCTGAGAATGGAATACTGTTATTCCTAAATGCGTATATTCTGATGTGATCACACAATAATGCGTCCTACACTAAAAATGTGCTAGAACCAAAGTATTACATTGTGTATGTTGCTGAAGAGTGGGCTCATCCAAGAATTTATTTATCCTTTCACCTGCACGGGAAACTAAAAACCTTGTACAGTGTAAAGTTTTGTATTAAATTAATGCAGAACGAATTTGGAAAAGAAATTATGTTATGGTTTGTATGCTTACAAACACTTTTAAAAACAAGTAAATAAACTATGTTTCTCCATTAAAAACAGACATTTTTAATTTCTGTTATGAATCTAGGCGCTTCGGTCTGGAACCGCGCTGCTGCTACGGTCGCAGGTTCGAATCCTGCCTCGGGCATGGATGTGTGTGATGTCCTTAGGTTAGTTAGGTTTATGTAGTTCTAAGTTCTAGGGGACTGATGACCTCAGATGTTAAGTCCCATAGTGCTCAGAGCCATTTGAACCATTTGTTATGAATGTGAACGTGAACGATTGTTCTCACGAAAAGTGTCAGTTTTTCTGTGGTTGTAGCTCACTAACATTGACATTTTTAATATGGTTGAGCAGAACTGTTGTCTCAAACTGTTCGTGTTGCTTACGCAAGAGCACACATGAACCATTTATTACTGCTCTTGGAGAAATGTATATAGACAGGTGTAATGTTAAACTAATATTACTATCAAGCCGTAAAAATATTTTGCGTGACGATTAATGTAGCATGTTTTTACTTTGACATACGTGTAATCTAAGTTTGTTTTCAGCTATAGGCAGATATAATTCCTCTTCCTAATTGAGGCAAAACTGCGATAAAGAAGTAAATGGATAGCTCCCCATAATGAGCCGTTCAGAACAGAATACGAACTGACAACAAAAGCATATTTGTACAAGCACTGCAATTTGTGGTGCATGAAAAATGAAAATTTCGATCAGGTTTATAGCTTAGAACGTGTCTTTCTTACCACCATGGCCAGGCAAAACGCATTCAGCTTCTGTCTCGTGACTTACCTGAAACAAAACAAGACGACACAATTACTACAAAGTCCGAAAGCAGCAGACACCAGCATTTAAACAATGGCATTGTAACCTACTGCCGGCGGCATTGAAACGCAGTCTCCCCCGCCCCCCCCCCCCCACACACACACACGTGTGCACACGCACGCACAATTCGCACAGAGAATGGCAGAAAATTCCTACTCGCTCGCGCGCCGACGTAACATACACACATACATACAGTAACTGATGAATCGACAAAAGTCGCTTAAAATAACACACAATTGGTAATGCTGCGCGGTGAAAAAGCGATAAATCAGGGGAAACAAAATACACGTCTGGCGGCCACAATAGTCCGCTGGCGTGATTCCAATTACAGCGGGAAACTTAAATCACTATTGCAAAAACATCACGTGCGAATCGACAGACGGATTAAAAAAACACACAAAAAAAAGCAGGTAGGGGGGCGGTAGGGAGAGACAGACAGATACACGAATAGAGAGACGGAGAGAGACAGCAGAATCACAAAGCGCATCTGTGAATTTAGAAACAAAAGCCAGACTCAGCAACGTATCTGATCGCACTGGCGAGCCAAAACACGCACTCACACACAGACAAAAGCACATGCGTATACACAGACACGCAGACACAGACGACGATGGGAGAGGGACGATTTGGGGAGGGGGGTAGGCTTGCACAGCGCACAAAAACACTCTGCGGAATTGTCCGTTTTTATAACGTGTGTACACACACTTAACAGTTATCGCACCAATTGCATCTGGCCGCAATAGGTGGGCGTGGCCGGGGTAACGGCAGTCTACGGAAACTGCAGGTGGTGCGGTGGGGGAGGGAAAAAGGGAGGGGGTAAGGGTATGGGGTTGTGGGGAGGGGGGGACGCGGAATTGCCGGAGCGCGTTTTGGAAGGGTGAAAATAATAGAAAATAAATTTTCCGCCCAACCAGGTGATAATGCGAAGCAGAGTAACGACACGTGGGAAAGCATCCGGCGGGCGGGCTTTGAATGGAGCCATTGTCCGCAAAACGGCCGGCGGAAAAATGTCGGCAGCGAGGGCTGCAGGGGGTAGGGGGAGGGGGTGGGGGTGGGGATGTGTCCCGCCGGCGGGGCTGGTTTATGCGTGTGCGGATGGCGTCACACTTCCGATAGCTCACAGCTGAAGCGGCTCCTAGACAGTCAGTATCACTGTGCAATAATATTGCGCCATAGTTTTGTAGCTCTTCCTGGACTGTTATATAGAAATGCAGAATATTTAGCCCGATTCGAAATGTCGGACGATCAAGTCGCTGCAGCTGTGGTAATTGCTCTACCTTGTAGCCAGCACAAACAGGTATTGACGACCACACGCTCGTTGTATCGACACTGAGTACCGTGACATCCAAACCCATCAAAAACGTACGAGGGCAGTTCAATAAGTAATGCAACACATTTTTTTTCTGAAACAGGGGTTGTTTTATTCAGCATTGAAATACACCAGGTTATTCTCCAATCTTTTAGCTACACAACACTATTTTTCAACGTAATCTCCATTCAATGCTACGGCCTTACGCCACCTTGAAATGAGGGCCTGTATGCCTGCACGGTACCATTCCACTGGTCGATGTCGGAGCCAACGTCGTACTGCATCAATAACTTCTTCATCATCCGCGTAGTGCGTCCGACGGATTGCGTCCTTCATTGGGCCAAACATATGGAAATCCGACGGTGCGAGACCGGGGCTGTAGGGTGCATGAGGAAGAACAGTCCACTGAAGTTTTGTGAGCTCCTCTCGGGTGCGAAGACTTGTGTGAGGTCTTGCGTTGTCATGAAGAAGGAGAAGTTCGTTCTGATTTTTGTGCCTACGAACACGCTGAACCCATGTTTCATCGCCTGTAACAATCTTTGACAAGAAATTGTCACCCTCAGCCACATGACGAGCAAGCAATTCTGCACAGATGGTTCTCCTTTGCTCTTTATGGTGTTCGGTTAGACAACGAGGGACCCAGCGGGAACAAACCTTTGAATATCCCAACTAGTGAACAATTGTGACAGCACTACCAACAGAGATGTCAAGTTGAGCACTGAGTTGGCTGATGGTGATCCGTCGATCATCTCGAACGAGTGTGTTCGCACGCTCCGCCATTGCAGGAGTCACAGCTGTGCACGGCCGGCCCGCACGCGGGAGATCAGACAGTCTTGCTTGACCTTGCGGCGATGATGACACACGCTTTGCCCAACGACTCACCGTGCTTTTGTCCACTGCCAGATCACCGTAGACATTCTGCAAGCGCCTATGAATATCTGAGATGCCCTGGTTTTCCGCCAAAAGAAACTCGATCACTGCCCGTCGTTTGCAACGCACATCCGTTACAGACGCCATTTTAACAGCTCCGTACAGCGCTGCCACCTATCGGAAGTCAATGAAACTATACGAGACGAAGCGGGAATGTTTGAAAATATTCCACAAGAAATTTCCGGTTTTTTCAACCAAAATTGGCCGAGAAAAAAAATGTGTTGCATTACTTATTGAACTGCCCTCGTACATGAACTTAAAAATCAGATTAAAATTAGCCTGACACCTTCGTAAGAGAGAGTTTCGACTCGTTCCAATCTGATTATGTAAGTGTAGAGCAGATGCCAAATTTAAAACAATGTAAAATCCCCAGGAAGATTGGTGAAGTCTTGCAGAAAAAGTTTAGCGCGAACTTCAGTGTGAGACGCTTGTAATAGCTCCCGGAACGGAAGTCAGTCTTGAAATATGGCAGAAAATGACCAGCTTAGAGGCAGATATCCTCGGTATGGCGAAGCAGCTTAAATCACTTAACAAACGCAAGGCCTCCGGTCGAGAATGAAAACCAGTGGTTCTCCTTTCAGATCAGGCTATGCAGATACATAGCCACACACTTAGCAGTCATATAAAACCGCTCTCTCGCAGGAAAGTTCACAAGTCACAACAGTATCCAAGAAAGGAAAAAGGAGTAATCCAACCAATTACAAACCTTCATTACTTACGTCGACATGCAGTAGGATTTACTATGTTCGAAGGTAGTATATGTACAAATACCTCGAAGGAAAAGATTTAGTGACAAACAGTCAGCACGGATTCAGAAAATATCGTTCTTGTGAGACACAACTATCGGTTTATTCTCACTACGTAATGAGTGCTATCGACATGGGATGTCAGATTGATTCCATATTTTAAGATTTCCAGAACGCTTTCGATGTCGTCCCTCAAAAGCGGCTGACACTCAAATCCGCGTCCCTGCGAGTCTCGTCTCAGTTGTGCGGCTGAATCTGTTACTTCCTGTCGGAAAGATCCTAATTTGTAGTAAGTAATGGGAAGCTTTCGAGTGAAACAGAAGAGAACACTGGCGTTTCCCAAGCAAGTACTATAAACTCTCTGCGATTCCTGATTTACGCCTGCCGTTGTGGCCGAGCGGTTCTAGGCACTTTAGTCCGGAACCGCGCTGCTGGTACGGTCGCAGGTTCGAATCCTGCCTCGGGTGTGGATGTGTGTGATGTCCTTAGGTTGGTTACGTTTAAGTAGTTCTAAGAGTAGGGGACTGATGACCTCAACTGTTAAGCCCCATAGTGCTCAGAGCCATCTGAACAATTTAAAACCTGATTTACATAAACAGCATAGGAGACAATCTGAGCAGCCCTGTTAGATTGCTTGCAGATGATGCTGCCATTTACCGTCTTCTGAAGTCATCAGATGATTAAAATCAATTGCAAAATGATTTAGACAAGATATCTGTATGGTGCGAAGAGCGGTAACTGACTATAAATAATGAAAAGCGTGAAGTCATCCATAAGAGTACTAAAAGAAATCCGCTAAATTCTGGTTAAAACGTAGACCATACAAATCTAAAGGCTCTAAATTCAGCTAAATACTCTGGGATTACAATTAACCATAACGTAAATTGGAACGATCACATAGATAATGTTGTGGGTAAAGTAGACGTAAGACTGTGATTTATTGGCAGAACGCTTGGAAAGTGCAACAGGTCTACTAAAGAAACTGCCTGCACTAGCTTGTCTGCCCTCTTCTAGAGTGTTGCTGTGCGGTGTGGGATCCGCAGCAGCTGGTACAGACGGAGGATTTCGAAAAAGTACAAAGAAGGGCAGCTCGTTTTGTGTTATCGTGAAATAGGGAAGAGAGTGCCACGGATATGATACGCGAAATGGGGTGAGAGTCATTAAAACGATGTGTTTTTCGTTGCGGCAGGACAGTCTCGTAAAATTCCTCTTCAGACTGCGAAACTAGTCTGTTGGTGCCTATCTACACAGGGAGAAATGACTATTATATAGAATAAGAGAAAGAAGGATTATTAGAAAAATAATGAGTGCAATGGAAACTGCAGATGGTTGGAAAATACACTGCTGCCCACCGTAAATGCAACACCAAGAAAGACGTAGCACAACAAGATTTATTTTGTAGATAACATGTTGACCAAGTATCAAATGATTACGTTTACAGTCGTCTGTGACATGTGGTTCCTGCCAGAATCAGTAGCCAGAGTAGCCGCCATTGTTGGAGATCACCGCTGCCACACGTCTCGGCATTGAGTCAAAGAGACGTTGGATGTGTTCCTGGGGTACAGCAGCCCAAGCAGCTTCCACACGTTGCCAAAGATCATCTGGTGTGGCAGCTGGGGATGTAATCTGGGTCACTCGTTGAGCAACCATGGACCACATGTTTTCTATCGGCGAAAGATCCGGAGAGCGAGCCGGCCAGGGAAGCAATTCAAGCTGTTTATCGACGAAGAACCTTTGAACAATGCGTGCCACGTGTGGTCGCTCATTATCCTGTTGAAATATGGCTGTGGCCGAGCCCTGAAGGTAAGGAAGGACAACTGGCTCGAGCACCTCGGATATGTAGCGCCGGCTATTTAAAGTACCGGCAATGCGTACTAGAGGCGTGCGAGAGTAATATCCAATACCGCCCCATACCATAATACCCGGTGCAAGACCAGTGTGGCGGTGCATAATGCAGCTGTCCAGCATCCTCTCTCCACGGTGTCTCCACACTCGAATCCGACCATCGTGGTGCTGCAGACAGAAGCGTGCCTCATCAGTAAAGACAACGTCATTCCATTCTGCTGCCCAGCTGCCCACATCCGTCTGTCATCACACCATTGGCGACGGAGACGCATGTGGTTCTGCGTCAATGGTAGACGAAGCAATGGACGTCTTGCGGACAGACCACTCTGCTGTAAACGGCGTCGAATGGTACGCGCAGACACTGGATGATGCGTTACAGACGCAATGTGCTGTGCTACGGTTCGGGATGTCACCGAGCGATCCGTCACTGCCATGCGCACAATTTGCCTATCAGCACGTGCAGTGGTGCACCGAGGTGAATGCGATCGACCACGTCGGTCTGTCGTACCCTCCTGCATCCAACGGTCACATATCCGCATTACAGTTGTTTGGTTTCGTCCAACACGACTAGCGATTTCTCTGTATGATAATCCACAATCTCGGTAAGCCACTATCCTTCCTCTGTCGAACTCGATCAAAAGATGTTCGCTGTTGTCTACGAGGCATAACTGATCGTCTTGTGAAACAACCACAAGGTAAACACACGTGCCGAACGTACACTCGTCGAAATCGTCAAGCCTTAAATGGCGCTATGAGGTGGCGCCACAGGCGCGCGTGACGTGCGTCTGCGCTGAAATTCTAATCAGTTGCATATCTCATCGCTGCAAACCCATGGTGTAAATTTCACTTGATTCGGATGCTTCCTTCAGGGTGTTGCATTTACGGTGGCCAGCAGTGTAAGAAGTAATGAGAAGATCTACAAAAATATAGAGAAAATATCTGAAGTAATGGCCAAACGAAGATTAAACTTTTTTGGACATCTCTACCGAACGGATGGAAATAGATCAACAAAATAAATATTGCTATATTTTTGGAAGAAGAAATCGACAATAGCATGGATTACAGAAGTAAGAAAAGATGTTGAAAGAAACAACATCAAAGAATCAGAAATAGCAGAAAGAAAAAGTTTTAAAAACAAAATACTAAATTTGGAAGGCTTTCAAAGCAGAAGAAATAAAAAAATCGGGGACAACATGGACAGAAGAAAGGAAGAGACTTGATGGGGAGAAAATGAGGGAATACTGGAAAAATAGGAAACAACAACAAAGGAAGAAGAGGAACTGAAGTTGTTAACGTGATCCTAGTTGGTCAATACGATTGTAGAAAAAAAAAAAACGTGAGAGAAATCAGAGTTCGCACGGAAAGTCTGCGGTGTTCGTTTTTCCCTCGCGCTGTTCGAGAGTGGAATGTAAGACGAAATAACTTGAAGGTGGTTCAATGAATCTTCTGCCAGCCACTTAATTGTGAATGGCAAAGTAATAGTCCTGCAACAGGTCTCGGTGGCCAGGTGACACAAACTGCTCAGTCGTGCCACCTAGCCACCAGTAGCTGTGGCAGGACGGTCTGATTCACGGATCCAGTTATATGGCTCCTGCAGACGAGTGGGGCCTGAAGATGGCATCAATGTAATGCCGAAACATGAAATAAAATAAATTTCTACAATACATACGGCTGTTGGTAAATTGTTGCATGAAGATGTTCTGTTGATGGTGCGAATCGGAGCAGTCTGCTGCCTGTCGAATCTCTGGAACAGTTCTGAAGCGAATGCCTCAATGTGGTTCCTTCACCTTCAGAATCAAATCAAAGTCACTAGAACTTAAGTCCGGGTAGTATGGTGGATGGTACAGTACTTTCCAGTCCCATCGACCGAACAGAGCAGCCACAGCTTGCGCTGTATGCGCCGGCCCACTGTCGTGCAAAATGATGAGTGGGTTGCGCAGAAACCTTCTTTCGCTAAACTGGTCGCAGGTGATGCTCCAAAAACGAACAGTAGTAGAGTGCATTGACGGTCTGCTGTGCAGGAACGTAATGCGTTAGTGTCTCCACAGAATTGTTGCCACTGTTTAAATTCCATCACACACACACTATATATATATATATATATATATATATATATATATATATATATATATATATATATAGGGTGAGTCACCTAACGTTACCGCTGGATATATTTCGTAAACCACATCAAATACTGACTAACCGATTCCACAGACCGAACGTGAGGAGAGGGGCTAGTGTAATTGTTTAATACAAACCATACAAAAATGCACGGAAGTATGTTTTTTAACACAAACCTACGTTTTTTTTTAAATGGAACCACGTTAGTTTTGTTAGCACATCTGAACATATAAACAAATACGTAATCAGTGCCGTTTGTTGCATTGTAAAATGTTAATTACATCCGGAGATATTGTAACCTAAAGTTGACGCTTGAAACCTCCGACGTTCAGTTCGGTTTTGTAACAAACACTTCACTGCAGGGGCCCAAACAGCTGCAACATACATCGCGTTTCTACAGAATGAAATGCCAACGTTGCTCGAAAATGTCCCACTGGAAACGCGTCGACGTATGTAGTATCAGCATGATGGTGCACCTGCACATTCCGCAATTAACACTAGGCTGACCCTTGACAGGATGTTAGCATAGGACGTGGAGGACGCATAAATTGGCCAGCCCGTTCTCCTGATCTTACACCTCTGGACTTCTTTCTGTTGGGTACTTTAAAGGAGAATGTGTACCGTGATGTGCCTACAACCCCAGAGGATGTGAAAGAACGTATTGTAGCAGCCTGCGGCGACATTACACCAGATGTACTGCGGCGTGTACGACATTCATTACGCCAGAGATTGTAATTGTGTGCAGCAAATGAAGGCCACCACATTGAACATCTATTGGCCTGACATGTCGGGACACACTCTATTCCACTCCGTAATTGAAAACGGAAACCACGTGTGTACGTGTACCTCAGCCCTCATGGTAATTTACATGTGCGTCAGTGAAAAAGACCAATAAAAGGGTGTTAGCATGTGGACGTAATGTGCTGTTCCAGTCTATTCTGTACCTAAGGACCATCACCGTTCCCTTTGGATCCCTACGTAATTCGGTGCTCTCCGATACACACGATCGAACAGCGGAGGAGTGGTACTCAAGCGTCAACTTTAGGTTACAATATCTCCGGATGTAATTAACATTTTACAACGCAAGAAACGGCACTGATTACGTATTTGTTTATATGTTCAGATGTGCTAACAAAACTAACGTAGTTCCATTTAAAAACACGTAGGTTTGTGTTAAAAAACATACTTCCGTGCATTTTTTTATGGTTTGTATTAACCAATTACACTAGCCCCTCTCCTCACGTTCGGTGTGTGGAATCGATTCGTCAGTATTTGATGTGGTTTACGAAATATATCCAGCGGTAATGTTAGGTGCCTCACCCTGTATATATAATGAGTGGTTGTTCACTGAGATAACTGATGTGTCGGCAGCTGGGCCAACACCTTGTAAAATGAAGTGGCTGAAAGTGCACGCTAAACTAACGCAGACGGGCGTGAAGTACTGAAACATGAGACTTATTAATGAATAAGAAGAACAGTACGTAGCTGGAATAATATACTTAACTTTATTCTCTTGTTGGAATACATCTCTTGAATAGTAGTAAGCTATAAGCACTGATACAAATGGCGCCTTGCTAGGTAGTAGCTATAGAATAAGCTGAAGGCTATTCTATCAGTCTCTCGGCAAATGAGAGGAAGACTTGGTAGGTCTGGTCGCAAGCTATGTCGTCCGTACAACTGGGGCGAGGTCATGTCCGTGTCTTGTGACCTGCCATGTGGTGGCGCTAGGATTGCGATTACACAGTGGCGACACGCGGGTCCGACATGTACTACAGGACCGCGGCCGATTTAAGTTACCACCTAGCAAGTGTGGTGTCTAGCGGTGACACCACAATAACAATGAATGGCCTTGGCATATATATATGTGTGTGTGGGTGTATGGGTGGGTGGGGGTGTGAAAGACTTTTTTTGATTGTGATACTAAATAAGCCACAATTACTTGGCAACCTGAGAGCGAAAATCTACAAAATTGTCTGAGTCTGTGTGTATGCCAACAGCTTGTGTGCTGTCCTGCCCAGTCGTCTCGTCTAGGGTGCCTAAGGGATGCTGCGTTCTCGGAATGTTATGCAACAATTCCAGCAAATAACATTAGTAGTTTTATTTCAATAAAGAAGGCTGACAATATTTAACTTTTGATTTACAACAAGTGTCGCAAGCGATGGGCGACATGCAAAGAGTAGTGTTCTTCACTATCGAGAATGTCCAAACAAGCAATGGATATTGAAAGGTCTCTGTTCGATTCCTTTCATGTTTAATTTCTTAAATCTGTTGTCATTTACGGCATAAATTCCTCTTCTAAATTTACTGTGGCGTTTCTGACTACCTGGGAGGAGACTGAGTAGTGGAACGTGTTACTTTTACACATAAACAAGAACGATCTGTCACACTACTACACTTTAAAACACAGTTTATATGTAATTCATGTCACACAGTCTCATACGGAACCTACATCCGCTTTCTTTTATATACTGTATATGATAAGATACTGTCATCCCTCTTCCCTTCTGTGTGAAAGGATGAATGAGCAAATGTATTTCTAGTTGCATGCTTGAGGGTAGCAGACAAGCCTGTCTGCTAGAGAACAGTAGGACCAACGTCGGAACAGGTAGCTACGCTTTCTAAAAGCAGAGAGGTTTCTATTCTTAGTATGGTCCTGTCCGTCCCTTGTCATGTTGGTATAGGGAGCTGCCTCTCTGGTCACTTCCGTTTGTATTTGTGACCCACCCTCAGGAAGGGACCACGGCAGTCTGTCCGTGGCGAGCGTCTGAAGTGGTAAGATCTCCGGCTAACCGCGTGTCTGCTAAGTCCGTAGGACAATGGATTTCTTAAGTTCAGCCTAACTGAAAATTTAATCTCCTTTATTTCAGGTTCAGCTCTAAAATATCTAATGTTATCTTAAATTGCAGCGCAGTGTAATTCTCGTGTGAAGTTCAGATTATTTTCCGGTAGTTGCTTTGTCACTACTTTGTGAGTAAAGTGGAACCACGTGTTGATCAGTAACTCTAACTAAGATCATCAATCTTAAATGCGAATGCTCGTGTGATTACAACGTCTCGTCTTGACAATATTTTTCAATATAGCAACTTTTCTTTATGTTCAACCCACGTGGGGTGTACTTTGCGAGACCAGTACCACGTGCTTATATAACTGTTTGACCCATCAGGTTAGTAGTAAGACGTTAGTAACCAGTTCGAGGTTTTTCTTTTGTAAATTGCTTTTCGATCTAATTTATTTTAATTATCAAAATTATTGTGGAGTTGTACGCTTTGTGTAAACCAAGTTGACCACGTGAAGCATGTGGTGTAATCATCAAAGTAGCCCTCAGCTATTCTTTTCGGGAAGGTTTCACAGAGAGTTAGTATGAATTTAGTATACCGGTGTGTGGTGATTACATGACGGACAGGATTGTGCTACGAACGTAATTTCTTTGGGTGAAAATTGAATCGGTTGGTAGTGGTTAATTTCCTCTTGCATATGTTTCAACGTTCTTCGTGTGTTATTTTATGAATGCAGTGTCGTATGCAGTCTCCCAATCTTGGCTCCATATTTGATGTGTTCCGTAAGATTACAAACTCACATCTTCACAGTCCTAAATAAGGCACCAGCTTAGTTAGGACTCACGTTTAATATGCTGAAATTTCAATGATCAATGGTAAAATGAATTTCCAAATATAATCTGATTTATTTCTTTTTATTTCTATTCTCTTTTTTATATACATCTCACCGGTTGTCGTATGACTATTAAAAGATTATAATTAATGTTAGTCTGGTTGGGAATTTGGTAAGCTAGACTGGATACCTGGTGAAACAGTTGCGCAGTAATGCAAGGTTAACTTCCCCAGACAGCTCACAGCTTTTAACCCGCTTTTATTGTCTATCAGTACCGCTTTCATAGAAAATCAAAGCAACAACATTACAATATCGATCAGTAGTAACTGTTCTGCGAGTGGCGATCTGCAACTGAGCGAATACTGAGCGGCCGAGACTGGCAGCCCCGGTGCTTATATTCTCCTCTTGCAGGTGTCGCCCCTGTCGTGGGGCGGTCCTAGTCAGCGCACCCATTGGCCGACGTCGTCTCACCGGCTTCTCTTCACTTGCGTTCTTCATCTTCGTTCCGGAGCTTGTGGATACAGTTTGTACCAGGTAATTACACCACTAGCCATTAAAATTGCTACACCACGAAGATGACGCGCTACAGACGCGAAATTTAACCGACAGGAAGAAGATGCTGTGATATGCAAATGATTAGCTTTTCAGAGCATTCACACAAGGTTGCGCCGGTCGCGATACTTACAACGTGCTGACATGAGGAAAGTTTCCAACCGATTTCTCATACACAGTTGACCGGCGTTGCTTGGTGAAACGTTGTTGTGATGCCTCGTGCAAGGAGGAGAATGCGTACCATCACGATTCCGACTTTGATAAAGGTCGGGTTCTAGCCTATCGCGATACCGGTTTATCGTATCGCGACATTGCTGCTCGCGTTGGTCGAGATCTAACGACTGTTAGCAGAATATGGGATCGGTGGGTTCAGGAGGGTAATACGAAACGCCGTGCTGGATCCCAACGGTCTCGTATCACTAGCAGTCGAGGTGACAAGCATCTTATCCGCATGGCTGTAACGGATCGTGCAGCCACGTCTCGATCCCTGAGTCAACAGATGGGGACGTTTGCAAGACAACAACCATCTGCACGAACAGTTCGACGACCGTTTCAGCAGCATGGAATATCAGCTCGGACACCGTGGCTGTGGTTACCCTTAAAGCTGGATCACAGACAGGAGCGCCTGCAATGGTGTACTCAACGACCAACCTGGGCGCACGAATGGCAAAACGTCATTTTTTCGGATGAATCTAGGTTCTGTTTACAGCATCATGATGGTCGCATCCGCGTTTGGCGACATCGCGGTGAACGCACATTGGAAGCACGTATTCGTCATCGCCATACTGGCGTATCACCCGGCGTGACGGTATGGGGTGCCATTGGTTACACGTCTCGGTCACCTCTAGTTCGCATTGCCGGCACTTTCAACACTGCACGTTACATTTCAGATGTGTTACGACCCGTGGCTCTCCCCTTCATTCGATCGCTGCGAAGTCCTACATTTCAGCAGGATAATGCACGACCGCATATTGCAGGTCCTGTACGGGCCTTTCCGGATACAGAAATTTTCGACTGCTGCCCTGGCCAGCACATTCTCCAGGTCTAGCAACTGCCTCGTCACAATACGCCAGTGACTACTCTCGATGAACTGTGCTATCGTGTTGAAGCTGCATGGAGAGCTGTACCTGAACACGCCATCAAAGCTCTGTTTGACTCAATGCCCAGGCGTATCAAGGCCGTTATTACTGCCAGAGGTGGTTGTTCTGGGTACTGATTTCTCAGGATCTATGCAGCCAAACTGCGTGAAAATGTAATCATATGTCAGTTCTAGTATAATATATTTGTGCAATGAATACTCGTTTATCATCTCCATTTCTTCTTAGTGTAGCAATTTTAATGGCAAGTAGTGTATATTATGTCTTCAGCACTTAAAAAATAATTAAATAACACTGAAAATCTGGTTTGTTTATAATCAATGTTGTTGGGAAGTGTGAACTAAAAATCCAAGTCGTATGCAGTGGGACTGCACTGCCTTTTAAACGCGAAGCATTCGCAGTATGACACTCGTGACAAAGCACAGCCCGCAAGCCTCTATGTTTGCCGCTCCCGGTTTAAGCTACCCGTATGATCCGATCCTTTGACGTTCTCCATGTCGGAACTGTAATAGGAGGTCGCTGTTCCATAAAACCAAAAAAGAAAATGGTTCAAAAGGCTCTGAGCACTTAATATCTGAGGTCATCTGTCCCCCAGAACTTAGAACTACTTAAACCTAACTAACCTAAGGACATCACACACATCCATGCCCGAGGCAGGATTCGAACCTGCGACCGTAGCGGTCACGCGGTTCCAGACTGAAGCGCCTAGAACCGCTCGGCCACACCTTCTTCTTCTTCTTCTTCTTCTTCTTCTTCTTCTTTCTTGGCTCTACAGCTGATGATAGGCGCTGGTCTCTTCTACAATTTCCTTCCATCTCTCTCGGTCCTTTGCCAATACTCTCCAGTTTCTACAGCCCATCTTCCTAAGATCTTCGATTACACCATCTTCCCATCTAGCTCTTGGTCGACCACACCCTCTCTGCCCTCCTGGCTTTCCTTGTAATATTATTTTCGGTTTTTCTGTATCATTCATGCGACCCACGTGTCCCGCCCACCTCAGTCTGGACGATTTCACTATCCTTCTGATGCCACACCGGCCGGAAAAAAAAACGCACACCCACGTTGTGCTTCCTATTGTATGGACGCCACTGTAACAGCGGCACAACTGAATTATTCTGCCTGTTACAAGAGAGCGTGATAGATAGCACAAGTGCGAAAGTGACCATACAGACTTCATGAGTTAAGGTTCCATTCGCGGAACACTGCATGGACATGTGGAGGGGTATTCATTAAAAACTTTATGAGGTAAGCTGTCATTTGCAACAATCCGCGTAGCGTTGTTGTTGTGGTCTTCAGACCTGAGACCGGCCTGATGCAGCTCTCCATGCTACTCTATCCCGTGCAAGCTTCTTCATCTCCCAGTACCTACTGCAGCCTACATCCTTCTGAATCTGCTTAGTGTATTCATCTCTTGGTCTCCCCCTACGATTTTTACCCTCCACGCTGCCCTCCAATACTAAATTGGTGATCCCTTGATGCCTCAGATGTCCTACCAACCGATCCCTTCTTCTGGTCAAGTTGTGCCACAAACTTCTCTTCTCCCCAATCCTATTCAATACTTCCTCATTAGTTATGTGATCTACCCATCTAATCTTCAGCATTCTTCTGTAGCACTACATTTCGAAAGCTTCTATTCTCTTCTTGTCCAAACTATTTACCGTCCATGTTTCACTTCCATACATGGCTACACTCCATACAAATACTTTCAGAAACGAGTTCCTGACACTTAAATCTATACTCGATGTTAACAAATTTCTCTTCTTCAGAAACGATTTCCTTGCCATTGCCAGTCTACATTTTATATCCTCTCTACTTCGACCATCATCAGTTATTTTGCTCCCCAAATAGCAAAACTCCTTTACTACTTTAAGTGTCTCATTTCCTAATCTAATACCCTCAACATCACCCGACTTAATTCGACTACATTCCATTATCCTCGTTTTGCTTTTGTTGATGTTCATCTTATATCCTCCCTTCAAGACACCATCCATTCCGTTCAACTGCTCTTCCAAGTCCTTTGCTGTCTCTGACAGAATTACAATGTCATCGGCGAACCTCAAAGTTTTTATTTCTTCTCCATGGATTTTAATACCTATTCCGAATTTTTCTTTTGTTTCCTTTACTGCTTGCTCAATATACAGATTGAATAATATCGGGGAGAGGCTACAACCCTGTCTTACTCCCTTCCCAACCACTGCTTCACTTTCATGTCCCTCGACTCTTATAACTGCCATCTGGTTTCTGTACAAATTGTAAATAGTACATTTTTTTAGAAAACAAATTTTTGTACTGAGGGAAATTATAACGTGAATGTAGGCGCTCATTTTCATTTAGTATTACTAGTGTGCGGTAGAGGCTCTGCGCTGGCGGAATATTCCGCGGTCAACGCCACTCCACGCGTCTCCTTTTATACGCGCGACTTATTTCGCAGCGTGCGACATAAAGTGGGCGTGCGTGCTGACAGCTCTATATGCCATTCCAGACCGGACAAGTGGTTGCGCTCTTGCAGACCGGCCAGTTGAAACAGACAGGCGGCCGTGTGCCGGCCGAATGGGCCACCGCGTACAATGTACGGCGTAATGGAAAATAAATTTCCTCGCAAACAGGTAATAATGAAAGCGCGGGCCGGAAACATTTTACCGGGTTGCGCGCGCGCGCTTGCGACCGGGAAATAAAAAGGCCTCGCGGGACGGCCCGCGAAAATTCCACACCGCACGGTGTTTTACTGCCGCCACAGGCTGTCGGCCAAGTCACGCCGCGCGGCGAAAGTTTTGTCGTTCCGACCCGGAACGGGGTTGAAGGTTGTACATCTTCCGCCGTGCCAGCCTGTGCCATGTGGTGTCATTTGGATGCGGCACGGAGCGGGGGTTGTCAGCCTGGGCCGATCTCGTAGCGGGTACTTCTCATTCTAGTAACTCCTTCATGGCACTCGGGAAGTCGAACCCATGCCGTCTCAATTTCCCCTAGATTTCTAAGGTGTGCAACTGTGCTTCTGAACTCTAGTGGGCGCATGAGAGGAAGTGATAGTGGAAAGGTGGTAATGACGTCACGAAGAACCGGATGACAATTATAAATTTCTACGTTGTCGTGTTGGAATGAAAGTGTTGTTAATAAAAAATCTCTATTTAAAGTAGACTGAACTGCATGTGACTGCTTTAGTCTTTAATAAAACTTGCATCTGACTGCGTATTTAACTGAACTGAACTTTATCTAACTACATGAAAATATTGCTGGAAAATTAATACTCAAAATACACATCTGACTGCATGAAAGTTTAGTGGTAAAAATAAATGAAAGTCACCAACCTGCATGTGACTGCGTCTGTGGACTTAGCTCGTGCACTCCTTCCCGTTTAGCCGATAATAAAACATATATTCAACTCAGCCGTAGTGCAATGGCATAAAATTGTCATTCTAGATAACTTTACTCATTCTGGCCCTGTTTGTTACTTAGTAAAAATTCTGCCCTGACCTGAATAATTTGTCAACTGGGCAATGGCATATAGATTATTTTACTCGGATAAATGAAATTATTAGCTTTACTCATGGGGACTTTACTTTAATGTACCTTTTGGTTCAATGCAAGCACAGGATGCGGAGAACGACATAAGGTGTGAGATGAAACTCTAATTTTATCGAAAAAAATATTTATTGTTGAAACTTTTAAGGCACATGTAAAAAACCAAAAAAAACTTCTATAGCATGGATTTACGAGAAAGTTGCACAAAACGCTTATTGCATCAAAATGGGATTTCTATCTAGCTTTTACACATTATTTAACCAAAGAAAACTAATTTTATTAATTATTTTTTCTAGTTTCCCCACGTATGTGCCGAGTTTCGCTCAATATATAGCTTATTATGTGCGTAGCGCCAATTCTTACTTTGATGCTGTGACGACCCGGCTGCCTCCTGCAGGCATCTAGCTCCGACTCGTAACACGTCTGCTGTCTCTGCGCATCTCCTCACCACTACTCAAACTTTTACCGTGTCCACCTAGCTCTGTTAGCTGTCAAAGATCTTACTACTCGAAGATGTACTACTCGTCCAACCTTGCGGTTGGGAAGTATCGACATTTTTCACTGGCTCTATCCTGATCAAATCTCAGCACATACCTTTCAGGAAGTCAGATCTGGAAGCTGGAATAGTAGTAATAATAATAATAGTAATAGTAATAATGAGCGTATGGCATTGGTGGCCGGGAGACCCCTCTCGGGGTGGATGAAATGACCATGAAAGACACACAACACCCAGTCATCTCGAGGCAGAGAAAATCCCTGACACCGCCGGGAATCGAACCGTGCGCGGGAAGCGAGAACGCTACCGCAAGACGACGAGCCGCGGACTGAAAGCTGGAGTGAACTGTAGAGATTGAATGAGAGTCTCTAACCGTCGTTCCACCAACCTTTCGTCTTCTAAAGTTGTGTCCCCAGCGCAGAAGACTGCTCGTCGGTCGTGGGATTTTCTTCGGCGGAGGCTGCTATGGTGTCATTTCGAACCTGTGATTGTGCTTTTTATGGGATGCCCCTTGCCCAGGTTAGTCTCTGTATCTACGTAGTGCTCGATCTCTAGTACAGACAATGATGGTAGGCGACACCTCTCGTTAAGGTATCCGGTTATATTTTAAATAATCACTTTTTACACTGTCTTCTACAACACTTGGCACAGGTTTCTTAATAGCACGGTATCTTTTCTGATAACTTTCGAAACAGAGATTCCCATCCGGCTCAGAAGAACGCCCGAAACCGTCTGACTAGCGCAGCCAAAGTACTTCGTTTCCCAGGCGCGCCAAGTCGCCCCGAAGGTGTTCAAATGGTTCAAATGGCTCTGAGCACTATGGGACTTAACATCTATGGTCATCAGTCCCCTAGAACTTAGAACCTAACTAACCTAAGGACATCACACAACACCCAGCCATCACGAGGCAGAGAAAATCCCTGACCCCGCCGGGAATCGAACCCGGGAACCCGGGCGTGGGAAGCGAGAACACTACCGCACGACCACGAGCTGCGGGCCCCGAAGGTGTCCGAAGCACTTCGGTTGTAATATCGTTACTTTTAAGTTTCTCAAAACTAGTGAAATTTAATAGCCGGCCGGGGTGGCCGAGCGGTTCTAGGCGCTTCAGTCTGGAACTGCGCGACCGCTACGGTCGCAGGTTCGAACCCTGCCTCGGTAATGGATGTGTGTGATGTCCTTAGGTTAGTTAGGTTTAAGTAGTTCTAGGTTCTAGGGGACTCATGACCTTAGAAGTTAAGTCCCATAGTGCTCAGAGCCATTTGACATTTAATAAACAAACCAGTGGTCTCGTAGGGTAGCCATGAGAGACTGTCATACTGAAAACTGGGTTAAATACAATGAAAAGTATATAAATCGTTAATAAGAGAAGTCAGGCGTTTTCCCACGGGAATGCTATATCTGCTGCCTGTACCTCACTCAGTTTTTTGTAACATATCACGCG
This sequence comes from Schistocerca nitens, assembly GCF_023898315.1. Classification (NCBI taxonomy): domain Eukaryota; kingdom Metazoa; phylum Arthropoda; class Insecta; order Orthoptera; family Acrididae; genus Schistocerca; species Schistocerca nitens. Next base: position 145,813,954 of record NC_064625.1, read on the forward strand.
TATAAAACTGCATCAAGGCGAGCTTGTAGCAAGATAAAATACTGGTGGCCACAGCCACGAATATCACAACAGGTGTGTGAGTATTCAGTCTTTTCATCACGCACGAGTGCTCCCACCTTTTGGGCATCACCGTAAAAATATCACCAAGTGAATGTAGCGGTCCGTAGCAGATTGTGACCACCAGAATTCAAGGGAGTTGTTGGTTAGCTACGAATATTATTATTGTGTTTTTGCATCGTAATTATTGAATTATCAGTGAATTTATTACAACAATGAATATTTCAAAATTAACTATTTAGTGTATAAGAAGAAGCCAACTGTACAAAGTAGATACTGGATAGGGGTATGTACCGGGTGATCAAAAAGTCAGTATAAACTTGAAAACTTATAAACCACGGAATAATGTAGATACAGAGGTAAAAATTGACACAGATGCTTGGAATGACATGGGGTTTTATTGGAACCACCCCATATTGCTAGACGCGTGAAAGATCTCCTGCGAGCGTCGTTTGGTGATGATCGCGTGCTCAGCCGCCACTTTCGTCATGCTTGGCCTCCCAGGTCCCCAGACCTCAGTCCGTGCGATTATCGGCTTTGGGGTTACCTGAAGTCGCAAGTGTATCGTGATCGACCGACATCTCTAGCGATGCTGAAAGACAACAACCGACGCCAATGCCTCACCGGAACTCCGGACATGCTTTACAGTGCTGTTCACAACATCATTCCTCGACTACAGCTATTGTTGAGGAATGATGGTGGAAATATTGAGCATTTCCTGTAAAGAACATCGTCTTTCCTTTGTCTTACTTTGTTATGCTAATTGGCCGGCCGGGGTGGCCGAGTGGTTCTAGGCGCTACCGTCTGGAACCGCGCGACCGCTACGGTCGCAGGTTCGAATCCTGCCTCGGGCATGGATGTGTGTGATGTCCTTAGGTTAGTTAGGTTGAAGTAGTTCTAAGTTCTAGGGGACTGATGACCTCAGATGTCAAGTCCCATAGTGCTCACAGCTATTTGAACCATTTTTTTTTTTTTTTTGAAAGCCACAGCCAGGAATATCACGCAATACGATGACATTAAACAAAAGTCAAAGGAAGTAAAAGGAGCTACGCCACGGAGTAAGAGAAATGGCACCCGATGTGTGAGGCGGCATACAGGGAACGCTACTTTGCCACTTTGCGACGAGTCGAGTCCCTTTCGTCGGCCCTTAGCGAAGGGCTGCCGCGCAATTTAAGCGAACGCCAGCGCGGTGCAGTAGCGACGGGACGGGTCTGCGAGTCATTATAACGAGGACGTCGACGGCAGATAAAAACAGCAGAATGAAAAAAAGGATTGCAAAAAAAAAAAAAAATAGAAACGATAGCCGGCAAATACCGGCTCGAATAAACCGGAAAGAATTGTTGCATTTAAATTAAGCCGTGCCGTCCACATCATTGTGTTTAAAGAGAGAGAGAGAGAGAGAGTGAGAGAGAGAGAGAGGCGGGGGTGAAGGGATGGTGGTGGGGGCGGGGGAGGGGAGAGAGACGGATACGAGGGGGAAAAAATATTGTCGCTAGCTGTCGGCTGTTCAGCCGTGTTGCTCGCGAATCGGGATTGTTGCGTGGCAGCTGCCGAGTCGGACAGCACTGTGTGTTCCGTTAAATGAAATGCCGTTATTTTAAAACGTCGGCGGCTTTTTAAAAATATTTTCCTCTTTTTTTCCCTCCCAAAGCACGTTCACCACCCTTTCCTCCCTCCGCTCCCACACACACACACACACACACACACACACACACACACATATCCTGTCACCAACCGGACACCGGGCAGTTTTTGGTTCGCGCGAAAAAAGGGAACAATTGTCGGCAGTGTTCATACATCGGCACTGTGTGTGTGTGTGTGTGTGTGTGTGTGTGTGTGTGTGTGCGCTAACAACATCCGCCCCCATTGCCCCGTGCCCATATTATACCGTATACTGTGGGAGAATGGTCCTTTTCGTGGTGGCTGGTGTTTTTAAGTACGGAAGTTGCCCCCTTTTCTCGCGCCAGCAGCGACGCGGAAATCAACCCCTAATTCCATCGCAGTTAATTCCCTATACCGCAACACAGTCTTGCCTGTCCATTTCTCCACCCTCTTTACTGCCACTCACACCATTACGGCAGCTCACAAATTCCCTTTCCTGAACGGTACACAATGCCAGTGAGTGCGACTTTTACAGTCGACCGCTGTGGCCGAGCGGTTCTAGGCGCTTCAGTCCGGAACCGCGCTGCTGCTAAGGTCGCAGGTTCGAATCCTGCCTCGGGCAAGGATGTGTGTGATGCCCTTAGGTTACTTAGGTTGAAGTAGTTCTAAGTCTAGGGGACTGATGACCTCAGATGTTAAGTCCCACAGTGCTTAGAGCCATTTGAACCATTTTCAACTTTTATAAACAGGGCACTCGTGCGGAGCAGTGTAGGAGGAGGAGGAGGAAATTAGTGTTTAACGTCCCGTCGACAACGAGGTCATTAGAGACGGAGCACAAGCTCGGATGAGGGAAGGATGGGGATGGAAATCGGCCGTGCCCTTTCAAAGGAACCATCCCGGCATTTGCCCGAAGTGATCTAGGGAAATCACGGAAAACCTAAATCAGGATGGCCGGACGCGGGATTGAACCGTCGTCCTCCCGAATGCGAGTCCAGTGTGCTAACCACTGCGCCACCTCGCTCGGTAGGAGCAGTGTAGATCGAACATCTCTTGTGATATTAATTGCAGCTTTCATTGGCTCCTTGTAGCTCGATAGCTTGGTGACCTGGTTATATGTATTATATATATATATATATATATATATATATATATATATATATATATATATATATATATACTGAAGACCCAGAGACACGCAGAAGTGACGAACACGACGTGGCAGGGACTCATCTGATGTCTGAAGCATTGCTCGAGGGAACTGACACCGTGAATCCTGCAGGGCCGTCCATAAATCTGTAGGAGTATGAGGGGGTGGAGATCTCTTCTGAACAGCAAGACATCTCAGATATGCTCAATAATATTAAAGTCTGCGGGGTCTGGTCGCCAGAAGAATGTTCCTGGAGCCTCTCTGTAGCAATTCTGGACGTGTGGGGTGTCGCATTATCCTGTTGGAATTGCCCACGTCCATCGGAATGTATGCTTACGTACGTGTCACCTGTCAGAGTCGTATCTAAAAGTGTCAGGGGTCCCATTTCAATTCAACTGCAGACGCCTCACATCATTACAGAGCCTCCACCAGCTTGGACAGTCCGCTGCTGACATTCAGGGTCCGTGGATTCATGAGGATGGACACGTACATCCGCTCGATACAATTTGAAACAAGACTCGTCCAACCAGGCAACATGTTTCCAGTCATCAACAGTCCACTGTCGGCGGGCCCAGGGGAGGCGTAAAGCTTTGTGTCGTGCAGTCATCAAGGGTACACGAGTGGGCCTTTGGCTCCGAAAACCCATATCGATAATGTTTCGTTGAATGGTTCGCACACTGACACTTGTTGATGATGCAGCATTGAAAGCTGCAGTAATTTGCGGAAGGGTTTCATTTCCGTCACGTTGGACGATTCTCTTCACTAGTCATTGGTCCCGTTCTTGCAGGATCTTTCTCCGGCCGCAGCGCTGTCGGAGATTTGATGTGTTACCGGATACCTTATATTCACGCAACACTCGTGAAATGGTCGCACGGGAAAATCGCCACTTAATCGCTACCTCGGAGATGCTGTGTCCCGTCGGTCGTGTGGCCACTATAACACCACATTGAAACTCACTTAAAGTTTGATAACCTGCCATTGTAGCAGCAGTAGCCGATCTAACAACTGCGCCAGACACTTGTCTTGTATAGGCGGTGCCGGCCGCAGCACCGTATTCTACCTATTTACATATCTCTGTATTTGAAAACGCATTGCTGTACCAGTTTCATCCCTTAATGTCTGGAAAGAAGCACTGAAGCCGTGTGGGGTAAGAACGACCCATCTATCAATGGGATCCACTTGAGAGTGGAAAATCAGTGGAGCCCATTACGCACAAATAACCAAACTTTTGTCATCCAGTATTTGAGAATAATAGCACTTACAGACTTCCAACAAATTTTAGACGTAATACCAAACCCCTGTAATGTTTTCTCGCTAACGACTGCCACAAAATGATGAAAGAAAAGTAGTCTATCACTTGCTACATTTTCTCTGTTCATGAAGTGGGACTGTCGCATGTTGCAGGACGTTTCAATTCCAGCTGCATTCGTGACACATTTTGCAGACAGTATTTACTTACACCACTGAACGACCATACAAATTACACCACTGTACAACACTTGGTTCAGGAAATACGCCATCATAAACCAGTGAGATGCGTGAAAAAACAGCCCCATCAACAATATTTTAATTTATTACCTCTTTACCACTAACTCTGCTCACAAAAAATTTCTCAGACAGTAGCCACATATAACACTGGATGTACCTGCACAATTATATCACTGTATAGCCCATAGTTAGGGAGATAATACACCATAAACGTTGATCTGCGTGAAAATTTTAAATACAGGGCAAATTTCGCTAGACGTACAGGTGAAATATATATATATATATATATATATATATATATATATATATATATATATATATATATATATATATATATATATTGAAAGGGTACAGTACTGCCCAACATTGAAAATAGGTACAACATACTTCATTATTTTTGTCAGAAAAACACTTTTTTTTTGTAAAATAACTCAGTTTCAATTAATACAGTGAAGCCGGATACCAGTGTGGGAAAGAATGACAATTTATTTATTTAATTAATCACATGTGCACTCCCACAAAGTAAATCCCTACATCCAGTTTGGTGAGATCTGTGAAATGAATGAATGTATGGTCGTCTGCTAACCGCAGATACTGAATGTGAATATATGATCATCTTTGAGACGATCCTTTGGCCAACTTTGGTGGGACCAAAGAGATGAAATTTACCTGAGCTTTGAGCGCCTGAAATGTGGCTGACCAATACGGTAGCAAGGTGCTCCCCCACTTCGACAGAGGTGTGAGAGGACCTGGAGAACGGCCATGTTTCAGCACTCTGCCGCTGGATCTTGTGTTGTTAAGACCTGTTTTAGTTGTGCTCCGTAATGACAAAAGAGTGGAGACATGGTATGCATGTGGAATATTTAAGAGTAGTTTGAAATAATAATTTCTCTATTTCAGGAACTTTTGTGGGGAAAATTAAGTGTCAGGAAGGTAATATTAATGGGATTGTAGTAATCTTTGGAAGTGACCAACGGTCACAATGAAACCACGTGTAGCAATAAGTCGAAATACTTCCGAGTGCTTAAGTTAAGCTGAATTACTAGCGTGTGTACAATAAGTTGAAATATTTAAGAAATAGCGTGTGTACCATAAGTTGAATTATTTAAGAAATGGCGTGTGCAGGACTTGAAATTAGAGACGAGTACTTCCACGTGGTGAGTACTGTGTGAGTCTCAATCTGTGTATGAGACAAAAGATAAAGAGAAGTACTTGTCCATGGTATCAGTTGAGGACTCGCGTGTGTGATGAATATGTTCTTAATATTACTTTGCGTGATATGATTCCGTGTGACGCTAGATTCAAACTCTGAGAGAGAAGCAAGGTGAGTCAGCCGTCTATCCAGAAATGCCACTTGGCTTGCATTGCACAGGAAGACGTGCATATATCTCCAGAGTTCATAGTAGGAAAGTAGAATTACGAAGTGGGGCAGTGTCGTGTGAAACTGGGATAAATATTAATTGAAGTGGGAAAGCTGAAAGTGATAATGTTGTGACTATTCTCTGTGTAGTATTTCATATTGTAGTGTGGTGTATGTCATGTAATTTGGGTATGTGTGCTTTGCATGGGAGAGTAGCAAGGTAGTTTCAAAAGATTAGTGTGTTATGCTTGTTCCTTCTGTACCGCTCGATCTGGAGGAAAGTTTCGTGATGATGATTGTGAGAGTCGAAGTGTGAGATATAATAAAAGATCCACCATCCTATCCAGAAAGTGCACTGTAGCGTTAAATAATTACGAGACCATAAGATAGAGAATCAGCAATGTAAAGCCATGCCCACTGGGCGGAATTTCTCATGTGTTATTGTTGTAGGTTATAGAATTTGTGTGTTTAGGTTAGAGAATTTATCGGAATAAATAAGATAGTGAAAAGAAAAAGATTGGTGGACCTTTCCTTCGAATTGTATGTTGTCATGATGTCCCGAATTTATAATGTGTGCGCCATTCATATTCAGTGCGGTGGCCACGTGTTGACAAAAGCCGTTAAATAAAAGACAAAAAGAAAATGTGGTATTGCCAGTGCGTAGTGTACAGTCAGAGTTCTGTAAATTACTGATAGTCAGATGCGTGTTTCCGTTGCGTATTAATCATATAGGAGGATAACTTGTAACTTAAGTGTGAGTACTAGAGTTCATGTTACTCGATAAATCAGAATGAATCCACTCGCTTGGCAGACCACTCATCTTGCAGGCCTGACTGCTTGATGCCACAGTATGAGCAAGGCAGGTGGGTGCCTCTCATATATATATATACTCCTGGAAATGGAAAAAAGAACACATTGACACCGGTGTGTCAGACCCACCATACTTGCTCCGGACACTGCGAGAGGGCTGTACAAGCAATGATCACACGCACGGCACAGCGGACACACCAGGAACCGCGGTGTTGGCCGTCGAATGGCGCTAGCTGCGCAGCATTTGTGCACCGCCGCCGTCAGTGTCAGCCAGTTTGCCGTGGCATACGGAGCTCCATCGCAGTCTTTAACACTGGTAGCATGCCGCGACAGCGTGGACGTGAACCGTATGTGCAGTTGACGGACTTTGAGCGAGGGCGTATAGTGGGCATGTGGGAGGCCGGGTGGACGTACCGCCGAGTTGCGCAACACGTGGGGCGTGAGGTCTCCACAGTACATCGATGTTGTCGCCAGTGGTCGGCGGAAGGTGCACGTGCCCGTCGACCTGGGACCGGACCGCAGCGACGCACGGATGCACGCCAAGACCGTAGGATCCTACGCAGTGCCGTAGGGGACCGCACCGCCACTTCCCAGCAAATTAGGGACACTGTTGCTCCTGGGGTATCGGCGAGGACCATTCGCAACCGTCTCCATGAAGCTGGGCTACGGTCCCGCACACCGTTAGGCCGTCTTCCGCTCACGCCCCAACATCGTGCAGCCCGCCTCCAGTGGTGTCGCGACAGGCGTGAATGGAGGGACGAATGGAGACGTGTCGTCTTCAGCGATGAGAGTCGCTTCTGCCTTGGTGCCAATGATGGTCGTATGCGTGTTTGGCGCCGTGCAGGTGAGCGCCACAATCAGGACTGCATACGACCGAGGCACACAGGGCCAACACCCGGCATCATGGTGTGGGGAGCGATCTCCTACACTGGCCGTACACCACTGGTGATCGTCGAGGGGACACTGAATAGTGCACGGTACATCCAAACCGTCATCGAACCCATCGTTCTACCATTCCTAGACCGGCAAGGGAACTTGCTGTTCCAACAGGACAATGCACGTCCGCATGTATCCCGTGCCACCCAACGTGCTCTAGAAGGTGTAAGTCAACTACCCTGGCCAGCAAGATCTCCGGATCTGTCCCCCATTGAGCATGTTTGGGACTGGATGAAGCGTCGTCTCACGCGGTCTGCACGTCCAGCACGAACGCTGGTCCAACTGAGGCGCCAGGTGGAAATGGCATGGCAAGCCGTTCCACAGGACTACATCCAGCATCTCTACGATCGTCCCCATGGGAGAATAGCAGCCTGCATTGCTGCGAATGGTGGATATACACTGTACTAGTGCCGACATTGTGCATGCTCTGTTGCCTGTGTCTATATGCCTGTGGTTCTGTCAGTGTGATCATGTGATGTATCTGACCCGAGGATGTGTCAATAAAGTTTCCCCTTCCTGGGACAATGAATTCACGGTGTTCTTATTTCAAATTCCAGGAGTATATATATATATATATATATATATATATATATATATATATATATATATATATACGTGTGAAATATGTTAATACATGTGCAATATTTTTGACATGTGCGTATGCGGGCAAAAACACGGCAAGAAGCTCATCCTAAACCCCTCGAACGATTTCAGACAAATTTTTAGACTTTTCAGTTACCATCTGGTAAGTGATATTGTAGAGGTAAGTATAAACAGCCTCCTACTGGGATGAGCGTGATAACGTGGAGAGAGAAGAGAAGACCAGGACATACAGCAACAGCAAGGGGGAAGGCGGAGATAGGCAGAGATAGGAGAAGGACGAGATGGACAGAGATGGACAGAGATATAGAGGAGAGGAAAATGGACAGAGAGAGAAGAGAGCAGGAGATATATAGAGAAAGGAAAGACGAGGTGGCGGACAGTGACATGTGAAGGAAGAGAGTTGGAGATGAGAGGAAGAGATGAACAGACAAAAAGTAGGAGGAGAAAACGGACAGCGAAAGGGAACAGGAGCAGATGGACAGTGAGAGCGGGTAGGAGGAGATGGACACAGAATGGATCTATTTGAGGAGCACATGGATGTGCGTTTCCATGCTAAAAGTCCTGAAAGCCTTCAAATTGCCTAAAAGCGGTTCTTTTGCTATGGCGCTGACATTGGCACTTTGGGAAGCACTCGTTTGTATCTTCAACTCCTAGCTGACCCCCTAAGGATCCTTAAAAGTAATCAACACCGGAGACGGAATAAAACAACCAACCGTTATATACAGGATGTAGTTTTGGAATCTCTACGCAGTGCACAGAGGGCGCAAACAATCAATGACAAGAGAAGTGGAACGTATCCCAACAAACGAAAGGTGCTCGTTGTGTGCTGTTAAACTTAGAATTCCTACAAAGCCATGGTTTACGGAGAGACATTTTGACCGATCAACGATTCCACCACCATTCGACTCCGCCGCAACCACGCCTATTTCCGTGTATATCGAATGAATATCTCAGTTTTCCTGTATGTGAGGGTGATTCTGAATCGGAACCTTGTGCCCAAAATTTGAGCGCGGAAAGTTGGACTTCTCTAGAACGTTGGTCAGTGTAGGATACCACTTCACTTAATCGCCTTTCTTCTCTTTTGTTTACTAAGGACAGTCGCCTTTTTTTTAAAGCGATTTTAGTTCTGTTAAGGGAAAAATCTGTTGGTTTTAATGCTTCACATATATCATTTTTGTGTGAAAGATATCATTTTTAAATATAATTTACAATTTGTACAGAAACCAGATGGCAGTTTTAAGAGTCGAGGGGCATGAAAGGAAAGCAGTGGTTGGGAAAGGAGTGAGACAGGGTTGTAGCCTCTCCCCGGTGTTATTCAGTCTGTATATTGAGCAAGCAGTAAAGGAAACAAAAGAAAAATTCGGAGTAGGTATTAAAATTCATGGACAAGAAGTAAAAACTTTGAGGTTCGCCGATGACATTGTAATTCTGTCAGAGACAGCAAAGGACTTGGAAGAGCAGTTGAACGGAATCGACAGTGTCTTGAAAGGAGGATACAAGATGAACATCAACAAAAGCAAAACGAGGATAATGGAATGTAGTCGAATTAAGTCGGGTGATGCTGAGGGAATTAGGAAATGAGACACTTCAAGTAGTAAAGGAGTTTTGCTATTTGGGGAGCAAAATAACTGATGATGGTCGAAGTAGAGAGGATATAAATGTAGACTGTCAATGGCAAGGAAAGCGTTTCTGAAGAAGAGAAATTTGTTAACATCGAGTATAGATTTAAGTGTCAGGAAGTCGTTTCTGAAAGTATTTGTATGGAGTGTAGCCATGTATGGAAGTGAAACATGGACGATAACTAGTCTGGACAAGAAGAGAATAGAAGCTTTCGAAATGTGGTGCTACAGAAGAATGCTGAAGATAAGGTGGGTAGATCACGTAACTAATGAGGAGGTATTGAATAGGATTGGGGAGAAGAGAAGTCTGTGGCACAACTTGACTAGAAGAAGGGATCGGTTGGTAGGACATGTTTTGAGGCATCAAGGGATCACAAATTTAGCATTGGAGGGCACCGTCGAGGGTAAAAATCGTAGAGGGAGACCAAGAGATGAATACACTAAGCAGATTCAGAAGGATGTAGGTTGCAGTAGGTACTGGGAGATGAAGAAGGTTGCACAGGATAGAGTAGCTTGGAGAGCTGCATCAAACCAGGCTCAGGACTGAAGACCACAACAACAACACAACCAGTGACTTGATGTATTAACAAACAAATCAAGTTCATCAATGCAGTGTTCCCATACCGTAGGCTAATTAAAGATATAATAATCTTATAGTGGATCCTTTCACGAACAAGAGCTAAACCAGCACGTTGGTTGATACGATTGGCGGCAGGAGAATTAATATGATGCACAACCTTAGCAAACGTTGGAACCACACTATGATTTCGACGCTTCAATAAAAACGATAATGCACATTCCAATCCGCTATTGCAGAACATTGCCTTGACACCGGTCATCCTATGAAATACAACAACAAAGAGATTCTGGCTTGCACGTTCAGCTACCGGGATAATGTTATTAAGGAAGCTGTTGAAACACAACTATCAAGCAACCTTATAAACAGAGATGGTGGATTTTGTCTAAATGCTGCTTGGAATCCGGCTCTGTCTCTCATCAAAAAACAGAGGGACAGAATTAGGGCTACGTCACCTGTTGATTAATAGTCACTATCGATATTTCTGTGTTGGTTATCTTTGGTTGTGTATTGAGTTTGCGGTTACTTGTTCTGTGTGTGGTATCTTCCTTGTTTCTCGTCTGCGAACCGAGGTATTAAATTCCGTTGCACATGGCTCCCTCCTTGCAGTTGTGCCTTGAGAATGGCAGGGTGTGCTCCTGTCCGAATATCGGCGGTGGTCAATGACGTCACACGGCAGCAAACCCGTAAATTATTTGTTTTTATTTAGCTGGTCGTTGTTGCTACTTGCTGTAAATGCTGTAGTTCGTATTATCAAATTTTCTGCGAGGTAAGTGATTTATGGAAAAGCATGGGGGTTTCCACTATCGGGATTCGCGACTGAAATGAGTTTAGGCAATTAACAGAGTTGGAAGTAGTTTCATATTTCTTTAATTTCTTATTTCTTTGGCTTTGTGTTATTGTTAGGATTTCTTGCAATTCAGGCTCATTCTTTTATGTTAATTATTGAAAGTCATATTGTCAATGTACAGCAGTCAGATTGCGTTGGGCTTGTCTATTGTGGGTAATAAATGAATAGGTTATGTTTGAGTTATATTTGTCAGGGAAAATTCCGTATGTCAGCGTTTAATAAAAAAAAGAAAATGTTTAAAGAGGTAGTTTAAACTGATAGCAGTGCGACTTGCGTGCACCTTTGCCTTACAACCACTGGTGAACAATATTAAATCGGTTATGAATACTGCGCAGAGGGAACACTTGAAACATCCCCTTAAAAAATTTATGAATGGTTGTGCTGATAAACCTCTTACGTTATTTGATTTTCAAACAGCTGAGCAGAACTGAACGTACTCAGACATTACTCTCTTTACTTATTCTGATCCACACTAAACTGACACAAAATATATTTAGCGCAACGCAATCTGACTTTTAATAATCCCTACAAAAGAATGGCCCTGACTAATAATAACCTATACCTTTCATGAATCACTTACCTCACAAAAATATTAGTTACTCGAACTACTGCAATATATTGAGCGCCAATACTGCCAGCTAAATAAAAGATTCTTACTGCTGAAGGCACTAACTACTGATAGGCATAGTTAGCAAATGAAAGATTTCGATAGAGAACAATGTATTTACCTTAATAGTGTTCAAAAGTCATAATATGTATGTATCAGTTCATGAAATCCCGTCTTACAAATGTACTCTTTCTGGCGGACACACGTCCAGATCGTCCGCTCTCAAAACTCCGCCATCTCTCTCCCCACATCCACCACTGCTGGCGGTTCACCTCCAACTGCGCAATGCCACGCGCTGTTCACATCCAACTGCCCAACACTACAATAGAGAATATTTCAACAATGCCAACCAGCCACAGACTGCACACAGTAGAGATGGGCAAACTGAAACACGTAACTGTTTCGAAACAAATGAAACAGTGCAATGTAATGTTTCGATACGCTGTTTCGAAACAGTGAAACATTTTGTGTTTTGTAATCTAATAAACCTACACATTTTATCATCTTGAATGTCTACTGTATAAGTATGTCCATACAAACACAAATGAGGACAGCCATAGCTGAAGACAGAAGAACCATCATGAACGGAACTGGAGATGGGAGCAAAGTGCAGAAAGAACGGATATGCTACTGGGATTCCCACATTCCGTTAGTATGGGTAATATACCCATCCTGCTAATTTCCATGCACACGAAGGGAATCATTGTGGATAATAGATACAGTGACTATAGACTCACAAATAACGCCAAATAATTCGAATAAATAACAAAATATAACAGAAAAGAATTTTGTCTTGCAAGGTGTTTCGAACCGTTACTATAAATTCACCATGCTTCCCAGCCCTTCCCGTTCACCATTACACTATCAATGATACGTCAAACAGATTGCTTGCAATTATACCTACATCAAATTTATGTATATGTCTAATAACTGTCACTCTACGCCTTTTTTATTGAAAATGTTGTAGGCGTACTTGCGTTTCTTAATATGATTACTGTACATGAACAGAGAAGAGTGTGTTATAAAAAAAGTGTAATTTAACTGAATGATTTTCACATATTTATTATTTTGAGTGTGAATAATATGCGTTGTTTTATTGTTTGGTTAGTGTTTATAAAGCAGATGTTACGCCATTACGGAATAGGACAGTCAGCTAGAAACGAAGCTTTATTTTCGGATATCTTCATGCTATTGCTTGTCAAAAAGATTTCGACACTCTTGAAAGTGTTTCATGAAGTGGTATGTTATGTTTCAGTACCTGTGCCGAGCCCGAATCTCGTCCGACACAGAGTGGAATGAAACATCACTGTTTCGCTACAATTAGTCCGTTCTAAGCACAGGTGGACTGAAACAGCCTTATTTTGAAACGATACAGTTTCTGTGTCTGGCTCGAGATCGAATCTGGTCCGGTTATCCGAGACAGGGGCGGAATGAAACACCACTGTTTCGAAACAGTGAACCACAGCCGTTCCGAAACACTGAAACAGTTCCACGTATCGGTACACTGTATCGAAACATAGAAACAGTGGCCAAGTCTGGCACACAGCACAGTCAGTGATTTTTCATACAGACCGCTACGTGGCGTTACCAATATAAAAACCGAAACAGCCCACTTACACACTGTACTCAAAATAACGTACTTGATGATGCAAATCTGCGGTTAACGTGCAGGAACAGTTCGCGAAAAATCGAGGAAGTCGTCAAATCAGTCGGAAGGCTAATGAGTGCGTGTATACAAAAAGAAAAAAAAAATTACGCGACCAAATTTCGGCTATCGCCTTTAGAGCCATTTACGATGCGATAAACGACGTTCAGACAATTTCGATGGCCGCCGCGGCGTGTGGAAACGGTGGCAAGGTTGCGCGTTATCTGCTCGCGCTGATCTTATAGGAGCAGAATTCCGCCGCCAGTGAAACACACACGTACCGTGCTGGGCTGGGGGTGGGGGCAGTGTGGGCTGATTTAAATGGCCGCCCGTGGCAGTTTTGAGAGTTTTATCGCGCTCCGCGAGCCATTGCGACGCAGACATTAACGCCGCCCGCTGCGCTGCCGGGACGGGGTGGCGGGGTGGTGGGGGGGTGAGGAGGCACCGTGGCGGCGGCGGCTGGCTGTTTGCGGGGGCGGCTGGGGGTGTAATCGCACCCCTGGCGCTCGAAAAGTCAGCGACACGGGGTGCAGCAGGGTGTAGTCGCTATTTCCTGGACGCAGAGGCGCCGTGTGGATGTTTTGCGAAACCCGAGTAGGTGAGGCAATAAAGTGGCGAGTCGTTAAGGAGAGGAGCAGCGCGCCACGTCGTACATCTCGCCGAATGCGGTGCGCTGGCTGTTCCCGAGGCGGAGTGCCGCCGAAACAACACACCCCTAGCGGAGGAGCGGCTGCCAAATCTCTGCCGCCAAGCGTGCACTTCTGAGCTGGTGGTGACACGGCGCAGAATTTCGTAGGCTCCCATGTCCGGGGTTATTTTGAATATAACAATTTTCATTGTTCATGGTGTGGGTTCCTGTTGTCGCGTCCTAGCTCACGAACCACGGGCAACGTATGAGTGGCCAAGTAAGTGGTCCTGACAGTCGGGATGCCAGTTACTTTGGAATAGGTTGGTTGTTTGGGGTTCAAGGGACCAAACAGCAAGGTCATCAGTCCCTTGTTTCAAATGTGGTCCATTCCGCTAATGTGACATCTCAGGAAAGTCAGAACAATAAAAGGGAAAAGGCTAAAAACGTAAAAGGGCAGTCATGTTGTCAATGGTAAAAACAAAAGGAGAGAAGTCAGCAAGAGGACGAACCCTGCGCTATGCTGAAGCAGCATAGGCAAGACCACCTGTGACTTAAACGGTGCAACCGCTAGAATGTAGAAGTACGTATGGGAAAAGGAGACTAACCAATCCTTAAAAAAAGGGTAAAAACAGAGTAAAAGGGGAAGAAAAGAGGATCTCCGTCAGGGAGGTGAGTCGGGAATCTCCAAACACGGCTTACGGTGGGAGACACCCAAACCCTCACCGCCCTGCCCCAACACCAGAGAGAGATTAAAAACCTTAAAACTGAGAATAAAAACCACTTTCCCGGAGGATACCGAGAACCAGAGAGACCATCCGGGAATCGTGAGCCAACATCAAAGGCAAAGTGTGGGGGAGCCTGTACTTAGCACGCAGAGCCAAAAGAAGGGGGCATTCCACCAAAATGTGGGCTACTGACTGGAAGGCTCCACAACCACAAAGTGGGGGTGGCTCATCACGCAAAAGAAAACCGTGGGTCAGCCTGGTATGGCCGATGCGGAGACGACACAGTGTGGTCCAGTCCTTTCGGGAGAGGCGAAAGGAAGAACGCCACGGGCCTGGTGTCACCTTAATCGCACGAAGTTTATTAGACAGGGGAGTAGCCGCCCAAGAATTGGCCCATGACTGTGCGAAGCGGGATTTGTACTTTGGAATCAGGTTGGGCATCTCGGACATATTCTGAGTCGTGGTCACCTTTGTGCTCAGACGGCAAAGACTTCCAAATCCACCGGTTAGTCCCTCAACCGTTAGGGGTAAAACTCAACGGGACCCGGGGCAAGTAAGGCTAGCAACCTGCTCCCCTGGTACTTTAAATATGATGCTGGCAACAATCAGAGCAAAATGCCTCAGACCTTTGGAGGTGACGGAGTCCCACTGTGGGGCGGCGGGTGGAATTATTGTTGGTTGGTTGGTTGGTTGTTTTGGGGAAGGAGACCAGACAGCGTGGTCATCGGTCTCATCGGAGTAGGGAAGGATGGGGAAGGAAGTCGGCCGTGCCCTTTCAGAGGAACCATCCCGGCATTTGCCTGGAGTGATTTAGGGAAATCACGGAAAACCTAAATCAGGATGGTCGGACGCGGGATTGAACCGTCGTCCTCCCGAATGCGAGTCCAGTGTCTAACCACTGCGCCACCTCGCTCGGTGGAATTATTGTTGTTATAAATGTTCCTATTATTTAGAATGTTATTTTATGCTGTCTTTCGCCGTTCTCAACACTGGCTTTCTAACTACAATATTGGCAACCAGAAAGTGATTAGTATAACGTGAAGCCTATAATTAGAATTCCTAGTGCCCACTTCATCTGAGAATACTCTTATAGTTACAGCTTATAGCTCTCAGGAATTAGGAGATTGCCTGGTTCAAAATGGCTCTGAGCACTATGGGACTCAACTGCTGAGGTCATTAGTCCCCTAGAACTTAGGACTAGTTAAACCTAACTAACCTAAGGACATCACAAACATCCATGCCCGAGGCAGGATTCGAACCTGCGACCGTAGCGGTCTTGCGGTTCCAGACTGCAGAGCCTTTAACCGCACGGCCACTTCGGCCGGCGAGAGATTGCCTGGGATTTATAATCAAAATGGTCGTGAAAAAACAACTCTCTATATTCTGAAAATCACAGATAAAACAAAGAATCCACACAATCTGACTAACTGAGCAGTTCAGAGTCTAATGCGCTGATGCAACTATAACTGTCCAAATTAAATGTTTAAATGTTTAAATGAATGCTCGCCATAATTTGATGATTAGGTTCATCAAACGCCACGCTAAATAATGGTAGAATGTCTGTCCCGCAACGGCACGTGAAAATACGACATACGCAAACTGAAGATAGATAATCAAAGTCAACCCAGAATTAACACTTCACTCGAAAATGATTTCATGGTTACGCGTATCCTGAGTAACTTAATACGGCATCCGAGGCTGTTTGTAGCAATGATACCGACGCGACGCGACGCGACTCCCGACACAGATGGCGTGCTATTCAGCGTCTGGAGAAAACTGGGGCCTTGCTTCCTCGCGCAGCGTTCTTATATATAAAGCCGCGGTGCGGACGGCTAGGGGAACGCCTGATCAAATCGGCTCTCCCGACTAGCCGCTGGGCTAGTAATGCACCACTTCAAGTTACCTAATAAATCATAGCTTCTCTTGCTGATGGCCGATGAAGCTCTTAATTTAAATGTGCATTCAGCACGCAGGTAAGTGTTAATAATACAATTTTGACGTGGCTAAGTTAAATATTTTGGGCGAGAGAATTAATTTAATTACACTGCACGCAGTAGACGAGCTCTGAACTGGCCCTTTGGAGATACGCTATCGCTACAGTTTTATAGGTATTCAAATGAAACTTCTCACATCCTTATGGTGATAGCGAATCTCCATTCTACTTAAATATAAACATCCTAGCATTATTTATTAGCCTACTTAATCTATCTTGCTTCCTTAAGGTTATAAGACGAAAACCAGAAAATCATGAATTTCCACTAAAATTTTAATTTGTGAAATCCAAAGCACTGTTTTTATTAAATTATTATGAAAGATGAATCTAAATATAAATTTTTACATCTGTAGCTCTTTTCTGTTGCGCCAATGATTTTTACAGAAAAACGTCCAAATTTCGAAAATGGCTAAAGTTATCGAACTGACATTCAACACACATTAATTTAGTATTACTCCTGACATGCTAGAAATGTTTTAGGTTATTTGCTTGATTTTTAAAGCATTGCGCAACATTTATGACGTCAGAGCTAGTTACATCAGACTGGCTGGCACACAATGGAAAGACATGTGAATTTACTACAGCGTGAGTAGGCTGCTTCCCTACACCACCTCTAATTGACAAACCAGGGACTCCTAAGACACGACTCGGTAAACGAATGGTAACGACATGGGGAGCTATTAATATCAATGGCGGCTACTCTGGGAAGAATGTAGAGCTGGCAGAGGCTGCAAGGTAGATGGGGTTGGACGTTTTAGCTGTTAGTCACATTCGGGTAAGAGGTGTGAGAGAAGAGGAAGTGGCAGAATACAAGGTCTGCCGGCCAGAGTGGCCGAGCGCTTCTGGGCGCTTCAGTCTGGAACCGCGCGACCGCTACGGTCGCAGGTTCGAATCCTTCCTCGGGAATGGATGTGTGTGATGTCATTAGGTTAGTTAGGTTTAAGTAGTTCTCGGGGACTGATGACCTCAGCTGTTAAGTCCCATAGTGCTCAGAGCCAATACAAGGTCTACCTGTCAGGAGTCAAAGCAGGAATAGCACAATGGGGTGTAGGGCTTTACATCAGGAAAGAAATGGAACCCAGTGTAGTTGCAATAAGGTATGTAAACGACGGTTTCAAGTACTTAGGATGCATATTCTCACAGGATGGCAACATAGTGAAAGAACTGGAAGCGAGGTGTAGCAAAGCTAATGCAATGAGCGCTCAGCTACGATCTACTCTCTTCTGGAAGAAGGAAGTCGGTACCAAGACTAAGTTATCTGTGCACCGTTCAATCTTTCGACCAACTTTGTTGTATGGGAGCGAAAGCTGGGTGGATTCAGGTTACCTTATCAAGGTATAAAAGTAGCTGATTGCAGGTACTAGTAGATGGGAACAATGGCAGGAGGATGTCCACAATGAGGAAAGCGAAGAAAAACTGGGAATGAACTCTACAGATGTAGCAGTTACGGCGAACAGGCTTAGATGGTGGGGTCATGTTACACGCATGGGAGAAGCAAGGTTACCCAAGAGACTCATGGGTTCAGCAGTAGAGGGTAGGAGGAGTCGGGGTAGACCAAGGAGAAGGTACCTGGATTCGGTTAAGAATGATATTGAAGCAGTAGGCTTAACATCAGAAGAGGCACCAATGTTAGCACCGAATAGGGGATCATGGAGGAATTTTATAAGGGGACTATGCTCCAGACTGAACGCTGAAAGGCATAATCAGTCTTAAATGATGATGATGATCATGAATGATTTTTAGAATTGCGCTGCGTCATTGTAAAATACTAAAATAACTGAACTGCTGACGTCTCAACCGAGGTACTGCGGTCCCCTTCAGTTAATGACCCTGAAGAGGACAGTAGCAAGGCGGACGAAACGCCGGAAATTTGGTTGTTTTTAGTAGTTGACATTGAGGCGGCCTAATATCAAAAATCATTTTATACAAAATCACGTAGAAGGTTTAAGGGCGATGGTATGTATGGTTATCGCGAATCTCTTGCCCAACGTAAAGTCCCGAGCGACTGGAAAAAAAGGGCGGGTGACGCCTGTATATAAGAAGGGTAGAAGGACCGATCCTCAAAATTACAGACCAATATCCTTAACATCGGTTTGTTGCAGGAGTCTCGAACATATTCTCAGTTCGAATATAATGAATTTCCTTGAGACAGAGAAGTTGCCGTCCATGAATCATCACGGATTTAGAAAGCATCGCTCCTGCGAAACGCAACTCGCCCTTTTTTTCACATGATATCTTGCGAACCATGGATGAAGGGTATCAGACGGATGCCATATTCCTTGACGTCCGGAAAGCGTTTGACTCGGTGCCCCACTGCAGACTCCTAACTAAGGTACGAGCATATGGGATTGGTTCCCAAGTATGTGAGTGGCTCGAAGGCATCTTAAGTAATAGAACCCAGTACGTTGTCCTCGATGGTAAGTGTTCATCGGAGGTGGGGGTATCATCTGGAGTGCCCCAGGGACGTGTGGTAGGTCCGCTGTTGTTTTCTATCTACATAAATGATCTACTGGATAGGGTGCATAGCAATGTGCGGCTGTTTGCTGATGATGCTGTGGTGTACAGGAAGGTGTCGTCGTTGAGTGACTGTACGATGATACAAGATCACTTGGACAGGATTTGTGATTGGCGTAAAGAATGGCAGCTAACTGTAAATATAGATAAATGAAAATTAATTCAGATGCATAGGAGAAAGAATCTTGTAATGTTTGAATACTCCATTAGTAGTGTAGCGCTTGACACAGTTACGTCGATTAAATATCTGGGCGTAACACTGCAGAGCGATATGAAGTGGGACAAGCATGTAGTGGCAGATGTGGGGAAGGCGGATAGTCATCTTCGGTTCATTGGTAGAATTTTGGGAAGATGTGGTTCATCTGTAAAGGAGACCGCTTATAAAACACTAATACGACCCATTATTGAGTACTGCTCGAGCGTTTGGGATTCCTCTCAGGTCGGATTGGGGGAGGGCATGGAAGCAATTCAGAGGCGGGCTGCTAGATTTGTTACAGGTAGGTTTGATCATCACGCGAGTGTTACGGAAATGCTTCGGGAACTCGGGTGGGAGTCTCTAGAGGAAAGGAGGCGTTCTTTTCGTGAATCGCTACTGAGGAAATTTAGAGAACCAGCATTTGCGGATGACTTCAGTACAATTTTACTGCCGCCAACTTATATTTCGCGGAAAGATCACAAAGATAAGAGAGATTAGGGCTCGTACAGAGGCATGTAGGCCGTCATTTTACCCTCGTTCTGTTTGGGAGTGGAACAGGGAGAGAAGATGCTAGTTGTGGTACGAGGTATCCTCCGCCACGCACCGTATGGTGGATTGCGGAGTATGTATGTAGATGTAGATGTATCCAGAACCTTGTAGGCTTCTTTCTGGCTCGGAGAATAGTACAACTGGATAGTTACAATTTCAAAAATTTCTTTCATGTCTACTGCGTAAGCCAAGCCATTATGCAATAGTACTGCTTTCAAGCTTGTTTTACTGGTCAATAAATAGTCGTCACTCCTGTGGATCATGTACACCTAGCTGCATCATCAGATCATTGATATCTCTAATACACACATTAAATTCTCCACATGTAAATATTGGGCAAAGGAAGCACCTCTTGATCTGAAACAAGAAATTCTTGTCCCTGGAGTCAGAAGGATCAATTGTTGCAGTCTCGACCCCAAGAGTTCAGTTTGCTCTTTCGAAAGTTGTAGATCGCGAACCAAATCGTTCAATTCCTTTTGATTAAAGAGCTGAGGCGAAGTGTCATATTGAGGGCAGTACTGTTCTATAATGTTCAATACTTTGATTCACTTGACATGGCGACTGATTCCGTTGCTTTCAAGTTGCAGACAGAAACAGGCAACCCCTCATCATGGGGCATCGGTAAATGCACTGGAGATACATTTGGATACTTTATTTTAGGTCTAGTTTTGCTTGAATGTCCCGAAATATTTGTAAGACAGAAGTAACAGTTTGAATAATGGTCATTAGGCTCACACCACACCATCGGAACAGCGAATGGCATGGCTCGGCGTTTTCCTTTCAAGCACTCTGTTAAGGTTGTAGTACAGGTTATGCAGGCAATATGAAGTGCAAAATATTTATGTTGATCACCAACAGGACAATCAAAATACAATTTATATGCCGCCTCAAACACATCAGTGATTGGTTTTCTTTGGGCTTTTGGAGTCAATTCCCCACACACACATAACAAAAGTTGTCGAGGTGGTTTGGACAGCAACGAGATTTACTATTTGCCATTTCTCTTAGTGTAAGTTTTAAACACAAAAAGTTAGCACTATATTTCACAGGAAACAGTCAGTGAGGATATCTTTCACACCACGGGATTACCACACCAATCATTTAATGACGATTTGTAGATCTTCTAGCCCGCATCTCGTGGTCGTGCGGTAGCGTTCTCGCTTCCCACGCCCGGGTTCCCGGGTTCGATTCCCGGCGGGGTCAGGGACTTTCTCTGCCTCGTGATGGCTGGGTGTTGTGTGCTGTCCTTAGGTTAGTTAGGTTTAAGTAGTTCTAAGTTCTAGGGGACTTATGACCACAGCAGTTGAGTCCCATAGTGCTCAGAGCCATTTGAACCATTTTTTAGATCTGCTAGCTCTCCTTTGCAAATCAAAAACAAACAATAAAACGGAAGAACAGCAAAAAGGACAATACTGAATATGAAAAATAGTAAACCTTTAAAAACTCAAAAATGGTACGTGCTAGAATATTTTGAAAGGTATATTCGGATCCTACACACCAAAATACATAATAATTGATGCATCACATACCAGATGGAAGATGGCTGTTGACTAGTGTAATTGCACCGCGCGGCTGATTCCCGCCTACTGTTGTGAGCGCGTTCAGTTAAAGAACATGGTTCGGAAGTTCGAATTAACTGACGATTTGGGAATTGCTCCTTGGAGAGGCGGATGGGCAAAGACGCCACAAATTATTGAAGACGTTGCTGTTGCCATCTCAGTAAATACTGGATGCGCGATATTCAAGCAGTGCAAGAGCTGTGTCGCCACAGCTGACCATTCCATGGACCACCGTTCGAAAAGAGCTGCGAACAATTGCGAAACTGTGTCTCTAGAGCGCTTTGTGACCATCGTGGATGCAGACAGTCGGCATATCAAGCTATTTTACTAACCTGGAACGTAAAGATGGTACGCAATTAAGATGTTACCCTTTCATGTTGAAATTAAAACGCGTGTCCGTTATTTCTCCTATGTAATGTTTCCTTACAGTTTCATTGTCCAATTATCACTCATTTCTCACGCAGGCTCCAAAAAGTAGCGGAAGTTTAATATTATAACAACCTTGTAGTAACCGATCACTTTTCTATATTTTTAATGAACTTCATATCGTACATTCTTGTTACAACAACAGGCCATAAGGTGGGGGTGTTTGATTTGGGGGAGGGGCCAAACAGCGACGTCATCATCCTATCACATTAGGTGAGGATGCGGAAGGAAGTAGGTCGTGTCCTTTCAAAGAAACCATCCCGGCAATCGCCTGAGGCGATTTGGGCAAATCACGGAAAACCTAAATCACAATGGTTGGACGCGGGTTTGAACCGTCGTCCTCCCAAATGCGAGTCCAATGTGCTTATCATTGCGCCACCTCGCTCTGTCGGTCCATAAGGTACCTCGATTATACAGGGTGTAAATTTTAAGTTCACAAACCAGAATAACTCGAAAAATAAGCTGCACACAAAAAAAAAAAAATGTGCAGAATCCAAAGTTGATTATTTTAGAGGTGGAGATATGCTGGTGCTAAAATTAGCCCACCACCCCAGCCCCCTAGAGGTGGGGCGGGAGGCAACCTTAAAAATTCTAATGGGAACCCCTATTTTGTCTTAAACATTTGTTTTTATTTTTGGTAGTTGGCGCAGCAGTTCAAGAAAATCCATGTTCTCATTTTTGATTGGAAAATGGTTACGGATATATAAAAAATATTTATTTGCTTAATAAATTTTGATTCGCTAAAACTAAGACTCTCCCCCTCCCCCCCCCCTCCCCACCCCATAGGGTGGGGTATGAGACAGAGGAATTAGAGTTTTACAAATGTAGACCAAAATATTAATTTTTTCCGCAGATTCGGATGTTTGTTTCGTGGTCAAGAGCCGGCCGCTGTGGTCTAGCGGTTCTAGGCGCGCAGTGCGGAACCGCGCGACTGCTACGGTCGCAGGTTCGAATCCTGCCTCGGGCATGGCTGTGTGTGATGTCCTTAGGTTAGTTAGGTTTAAGTAGTTCTAAGTTCTAGGGGACTGATGACCTCAGATGTTAAGTCCCATAGTGCTCAGGGCCATTTCAACCATTTTGGTCAAGAGGTGAGACAACTTTTAATTATAAAAAGGATCATCTGACTAGCTAACTAACTAACCAAACATCCTAGGCCGGCCGGTGTGGCTGAGCGGTTCTAGGCGCTTCAGTCTGGAACAGCGCGACCGCTACGGTCGCCAAGTTCGAATCCTGCCAGGGGCATGGATGTGTGTGATGTCCTTAGGTTTAAGTAGTTCTAAGTTCTAGGGGACTGATGACCTCAGATGTTAAGTCCCATAGTGCTCAGGGCCATTTCAACCATTTTGGTCAAGAGGTGAGACAACTTTTAATTATAAAAAGAATCATCTGACTAGCTAACTAACTAACCAAACATCCTAGGCCAGCCTGTGTGGCTGAGCGGTTCTAGGCGCTTCAGTCTGGAACAGCGCGACCGCTACGGTCGCAAGTTCGAATCCTGCCTGGGGCATGGATGTGTGTGATGTCCTTAGGTTAGTTAGGTTTAAGTAGTTCTAAGTTCTAGGGGACTGATGACCTCAGATGTTAAGTCCCATAGTGCTGAGGGCCATTTTAACCATTTTGGTCAAGAGGTGAGACAACTTTTAATTATAAAAAGAATCATCTGACTAGCTAACTAACTAACCAAACATCCTAGGCCGGCCGGTGTGGCTGAGCGGTTCTAGGCGCTTCAGTCTGGAACAGCGCGACCGCTACGGTCGCCAAATTCGAATCCTGCCTGGGGCATGGATGTGTGTGATGTCCTTAGGTTAGGTTTAAGTAGTTCTAAGTTCTAGGGGACTGATGACCTCAGATGTTAAGTCCCATAGTGCTCAGGGCCATTTCAACCATTTTGGTCAAGAGGTGAGACAACTTTTAATTATAAAAAGAATCATCTGACTAGCTAACTAACTAACCAAACATCCTAGGCCGGCCGGTGTGGCTGAGCGGTTCTAGGCGCTTCAGTCTGGAACCACGCGACCGCTACGGTCGCAGGTTCGAATCCTGCCTCGGGCATCGATGTGTGTGATGTCCTTAGGTTGGTTAGGTTTAAGTAGTTGTAGGGTACTGATTACCTCAGATGTCAAGTCCCATAGTGCCCAGAGCCATTTTGAACCATCCTTGAAGTAAATATTTTTTTATTTATCCGTAACAATTTTCAACTCAAAAATGAGAACATGGACTTTCTTGAATTACAGCGCCAACTACCAACAATAAAAAAAAATATTTAAGACAAAAATGTACGTAGTTTCTTATGTAGAATCTGATTCTGCAATAAAAAAATGGAGCTTCCCATTTGAAATTTTCAAGTTGCCTCCCACCCCATCCCACAGGGGGCTTGGGTGGCGGGCTAATTTTAGCACCAGCAGATGTCCGCCTCGAAAATAATAAACTTTCGATTCTACACATTTTGTCATGCGATGCTTATTTTTCGAGTTATTCTGGTTTGTGAACTCATGAAATTTACACCCTGTGTACAGAGAAGCCCCCTGCATCAGCGCACTCGGCATGTACAGGGTGTTTCAAAAATGACCGGTATATTTGAAACGGCAATAAAAACTAAACGAGCAGCGATAGAAATACACCGTTTGTTGCAATATGCTTGGGACAACAGTACATTTTCAGGCAGACAAACTTTCGAAATTACAGTAGTTACAATTTTCAACAACAGATGGCGCTGCGGTCTGGGAAACTCTATGGTACGATATTTTCCACATATCCACCATGCGTAGCAATAATATGGCGTAGTCTCTGAATGAAATTACCCGAAACCTTTGAGAACGTGTCTGGCGGAATGGCTTCACATGGAGATGAGATGTACTGCTTCAGCTGTTCAATTGTTTCTGGATTCTGGCGGTACACCTGGTCTTTCAAGTGTCCCCACAGAAAGAAGTCACAGGGGTTCATGTCTGGCGAATAGGGAGGCCAATCCACGCCGCCTCCTGTATGTTTCGGATAGCCCAAAGCAATCACACGGTCATCGAAATATTCATTCAGGAAATTAAAGACGTCGGCCGTGCGATGTGGCCGGGCACCGTCTTGCATAAACCACGAGGTGTTCGCAGTGTCGTCTAAGGCAGTTTGTACCGCCACAAATTCACGAAGAATATCCAGATAGCGTGATGCAGTAATCGTTTCGGATTTGAAAAATGGGCCAATGATTCCTTTGGAAGACATGGCGGCCCAGACCAGTACTTTTTGAGGATTCAGGGACGATGGGACTGCAACATGGGGCTTTTCGGTTCCCCATATGCGCCAGTTCTGTTTATTGACGAAGCCGTCCAGGTAAAAATAAGCTTCGTCAGTAAACCACATGCATATCCCCGTCATCAATCCTGTGCACTATATCGTTAGCGAATGTCTCTCGTGCAGCAATGGTAGCGGCGCTGAGGGGTTGCCGCGTTTGAATGTTGTATGGATATAGGTGTAAACTCTGGCGCATGAGACGATACGTGGACGTTGGCGTCATTTGGACCGCAGCTGCAACACGGCGAACGGAAACCCGAGGCCGCTGTCGGATCACCTGCTGCACTAGCTGCGCGTTGCCCTCTGTGGTTGCCGTACGCGGTCGCCCTACCTTTCCAGCACGTTCATCCGTCACGTTCCCAGTCCGTTGAACTTTTTCAAACAGATCCTTTATTGTATCGCTTTTCGGTCCTTTGGTTACATTAAACCTCCGTTGAAAACTTCGTCTTGTTGCAACAACACTGTGTTCTAGGCGGTGGAATTCCAACACCAGAAATCCTCTGTTGTATGGAATAAACCATGTTGTCCACAGCACACTTGCACGTTGTGAACAGCACACGCTTACAGCAGAAAGACGACGTACAGAATGGCGCACCCACAGACTGCGTTGTCTTCTATATCTTTCACATCACTTGCAGCGCCATCTGTTGTTGAAAATTGTAACTACTGTAATTTCGAAAGTTTGTCCGCCTGAAAATGTACTGTTGTCCCAAGCATATTGCAACAAACGGTGTATTTCTATCGCTGCTCGTTTAGTTTTTATTGCCGTTTCAAATATACCGGTCATTTTTTAAACACCCTGTAAAAGGGTAGTCTTTGAGGTGCTAGGACTGCACCACGCTACGGCCTTGGTTCTGGATGACGGCGTTTAGCGGTTGACGCTAACACACACGGCCGGCTGTTGGAGCGTTAACTGGTCCTCCAGTAGCTGGAAGCGACCCCGCACTCCCTCCCTCCACTTAGCAGTGGGGCCGTTTTTACAGCTAACTACCCCCCGCGGAGCGAGCCCGCAGTTGGGACTTTTTATAATCACAGCTCCTGCGACCTCCGCAGTGAGCGGGTTAGCGCCGCGACAGGCGTTTACCAGGCGCACCCTCTGCCGCCACAGCCACTTGCCGTCTCCACTACAGGGCACTGTATGACGTCACAGCCGTAGTAGCACACCGCCTCTCCAACGCATTTCTTTTCATTTCAACAGCGGACCTACCCCTACGGTCTGCATCCAGTCTATCGTACAGATGGCGAATACCGCCCTGGGATATGTTATGCCACGCCTGCTCGACCTGTTCGCATAGTTCTGCAAGAGTTGTTGGTTGACGACTCACACGAGTCACTAATCGTCCCATCGTATCCCACACATGCTCGACTGGAGACAAGTGTAGAAAACGTGCTGGCCGGGGAAGTTATGACACGGGGCGGACACTGCTTAAATACCTCTCCGAAATTAGTCTGTAAGTAGTCTTCTTGTCTTCGCGGTCCCTACAAGAGCCGTAGGAAAGGGTTGAAAAATATTAGTACATTCCTTACCTAATATTGATTCTAGAAAGTTTGTCAGTCGTCTTTCGTGGGGTACTTAGCATCTCCTTTTAAATGTCTGAAAATTCATGTTTCCCCCCGCCCCCCCCGCCCCCCTTTGGTGCTCTCCTGTGTGTAACAAACAACGGCGCTGCCTTGCTATTGTCTTCATTCTGAGGACCGGCTTGATGAAGCTGTCCGTGCTAGTCTATTCTGTGCAAGATTCTTCATCTCTGACTAACTACCGCAACCTACATTCACTTGAACTTACTTTCTGTGTCCAGCACTTGCTCTGCCTATACAACTTTTATCCCCCTCACATACCAATAACCAATGCTGTTTTTCTGGGGGAACGCGGGGGGATGCGTACCCCTAAAATTTTTCGTCGGCAAAGTAATTTTTTTACGATGTTGAGAACTTGGAAGAGTGCCAAAGATTTATTTCACGGACGAAAATTTTTTATTTCATTTTTTCGTATTGGTAATTGCAATACGAACGACACCAGTACAGTTTTTGGTGGGAAAAGCGATGTCGCTGACTGGAGGGTTGATTGGACGCACCTGTTTCATCTGAGGTGTATTATAGGTTCAAATGGCTCTGAGCACTATGGGACTTAACATCTATGGTCATCAGTCCCCTAGAACTTAGAACTACTTAAACCTAACTAACCTAAGGACATCACACAACACCCAGTCATCACGAGGCAGAGAAAATCCCTGACCCCGCCGGGAATCGAATCCGGGAACCCGGGCGTGGGAAGCGAGAACGCTACCGCACGACCACGAGCTGCGGACTGTATTATAGGCCAATTGAAGTGTACGATACCATTTTCTTTTATTGTTCAGGAGTCGATGGGAATCGCATGCTTCATTTGAGGTGATGTAAACTGAAGTGTTCGATACTACATTCTCTTGTATGTTTGGGTGTTTCTCGGTATCGCCTGCTTCTTTTGAGCTGGAGTCAACTGAAAAGTCCGATACTTTTTTTTTTTAGTTCGACATGTTCATGTCGTCATGGCTAAAAGCAGACGGGTGGTATCCCATGCTTCAGTAATAAGTAATTTTCGCTGCATTATATCCAATGTCAGAGTACCCCCAAACTTTTTTTCAGAAAAAATGCACAGCCAATAACTACCTCATAATTCCTTAATGCCTCAGATTGTGTCCTATCAACCGATCCCTCCTTTTAGTCAAGTTGTGCCACAATTATTGTTTGTCCGCAGTTCCAGTCAGTTACCTTCTCATTATTTACGCAGCCTACCATCCACTGCTGCGCGGAGTGGCCGCGCGGTTACGGGTGCCATGTCACTGACTGCGTGGCCACTCCCGCAGGAGGTTCGAGTCCTCCCTCGGGCATCGGTGTGTGTGTGTTGTCTTTAGCGTAATTAGATTAAGTAGTGTGTAAGTCTAGGGACCGATGACCTCAGCAGTTTGGTCCCATAAGAATTCACACACACTCACACATTATCTACGCTTCCGCTCTCTTGTGTAGCACCGAATTTGAAAAGTTTCTATTCTGTTCTGCCTGAACTGTTTATCACTCACTTTTCACTTCAATACAAGGCCACTCTCTATACAAATACCACGAGAAAAGACTTCCTAACATTTCAGTTTGCATTAGGTAGCACCAAATTTCTGTTTTTCAGAAATGCTTTTTTTTTTTTTTTTTTTTTTTTTTTGCTATGAGCAGTCCGTATTTTATATCCTCTCTATGTCGACGATAATTAATTATTCTACTGCAAAAGTAGCTTAAGTCATCTACTGCTTTTAGTGCCTCAATCCCTAAATCTGTTTCCCTCACCGTCGCGTACTTCAACTCGACTACATTCCATCACCCTCAATTTACTTTTGTTGATGCTCAGCTTTTAAACTCTTTTTTTTCGAGACACTACACGCTCCTGTCAGCTGCTCTTCAAGTCCTTTACTGTCCCTGGCGACAGGAAGTGCAAAATGGCTAAGCAGGGATGGCTACAGCACAAATGTATGGATGTAGAGGCTTATCTCACTAGGGGTAAGATAGATACTGCCTACAGGAAAATTAAAGAGACCTTTGGAGATAAGAGAACCACTTGTATGAACGTCAAGAGCTCAGATGGAAACCCAGTTCTAAGCAAAGAAGGGAAAGCAGAAAGGTGGAAGGAGTATATAGAGGGTCTATACAAGGGCGATGTACTTGAGGACAATATTATGGAAATGGAAGAGGATGTAGATGAAGATGAAATGGGAGATACGATACTGCGTGAAGAGTTTGACAGAGCACTGAAAGACCTGAGTCGAAACAAGGCCCCGGGGGTAGGCAACATTCCATTGGAACTACTGACGGCCTTGGGAGAGCCAGTCATGACAAAACTCTACCATCTGGTGAGCAAGATGTATGAAACAGACGAAATACCCTCAGACTTCAAGAAGAATATAATAATTCCAATCCCAAAGAAAGCAGGTGTTGACAGATGTGAAAATTACCGAACAATCAGTTTAATAAGCCACAGCTGCAAAATACTAACACGAATTCTTTACAGATGAATAGAGAAACTAGTAGAAGCCGACCTCGGGGTAGATCAGTTTGGATTCCGTAGACATACTGGAACACGTGTGGCAATACTGACCTTACGACTTATCTTAGAAGAAAGATTAAGGAAAGGCAAACCTACATTTCTAGCATTTGTAGACTTAGAGAAAGCTTTTGACAATGTTAACTGGAATACTCTCCTTCAAATTCTAAAGGTGGCATGGATAAAATACAGGGAGTGAAAGGCTATTTACAATTTGTACAGAAACCAGATGGCAATTATAAGAGTCGAGGGACATGAAAGGGAAGCAATGGTTGGGAAGGGAGTAAGACAGGGTTGTAGCCTCTCCCCGATGTTATTCAATCTGTATATTGAGCAAGCAGTAAAGGAAACAAAAGAAAAATTCGGAGTAGGTATTAAAATCCATGGAGAAGAAATAAAAACTTTGAGGTTCAAAAATGGTTCAAATGGCTCTGAGCACTATGGGACTCAACTGCTGTGGTCATAAGTCCCCTAGAACTTAGAACTACTTAAACCTAACTAACCTAAGGACAGCACACAACACCCAGCCATCACGAGGCAGAGAAAATCCCTGACCCCGCCGGGAATCGAACCCGGGAACCCGGGCGTGGGAAGCGAGAACGCTACCGCACGACCACGAGATGCGGGCCTTTGAGGTTCGCCGATGACATTGTAATTCTGTCAGAGACAGCAAAGGACTTGGAAGAGCAGTTGAACGGAATGGATGGTGTCTTGAAGGGAGGATATAAGATGAACATCAACAAAATCAAAACGAGGATAATGGAATGTAGTCGAATTAAGTCGGGTGATGCTGAGAGAATTAGATTAGGAAATGAGACACTTCAAGTAGTAAAGGAGTTTTGCTATTTGGGGAGCACAATAACTGATGATGGTCGAAGTAGAGAGGATATAAAATGTAGATTGGCAATGGCAAGGAAAGCGTTTCTGAAGAAGAGAAATTTGTTAACATCGAGTATAGTTTTAAGTGTCAGGAAGTCGTTTGTGAAAGTATTTGTATGGAGTGTAGCCATGTATGGAAGTGAAACATGGACGATAAATAGTTTGGACAAGAAGAGAATAGAAGCTTTCGAAATGTTGTGCTACAGAAGAACGCTGAAGATTAGATGGGTAGATCACATAACTAATGAGGAAGTATTGAATAGGAATGGGGAGAAGAGAAGTTTGTAGCACAACTTGACCAGAAGAAGGGATCGGTTGGTAGGACATGTTCTGAGGCATCAAGGGATCACCAATTTAGAATTGGAGGGCAGCGTGGAGGGTAAAAATCGTAGAGGGAGACCAAGAGATGAATACACTAAGCAGATTCAGAAGGATGTAGGTACTGGGAGATGAAGCAGCTTGCACAGGATAGAGTAGCATGGAGAGCTGCGTCAAACCAGTCTCAGGACTGAAGAACAACTTTCTCTGGCAGATCTATGATGTCGTAAGCAAAGCCCAAGGTAGTTATTTCTTCTCCCTCAATTTTAATTTCTTCTGCAATTTTTTCCACAGTTTTCTTTGCTGTTTGCTCAATGTAAAGAATGAATACGAGGGGTGGTAATATGAAAACCGAGTACACGCCACAACAGAACCATAGAATGGTTCCATTCAGAAGTAATGAGCAGACGCATTAAGACATCTATCTTATCGGTAGCAGAGACGATCAGTCCCTGTTACGTAGAACACGGTCGGCGGATCCACAACCTCACCCACCCTCACACTTATTCGTTCAACCTAAACCGACAACTACACATATCTTTCTTCAGGTTGCCAAAGATGTGAAAATCATGCGGTGAAAGATACGGGCTGTACAGAGTATGTTTCAGTGTTTCGCAAGTGAATCGCTGAAGCCTTCGTCCGACTGGCAGTGCGGGGGTGGGCATTGTCGTGCAACAGGATGATTCCGACCGACAGCATTCCGACAGCCCGGGTCAAGCGGCAGAGCCAGCAGTGGAAACATTACACATCTCCCCCGCCAAAAAAAATCCAAAACTGCTCACACAAGTTGCAGTAAGCTCATGATGACGTCCACGTTCGCCTGCAGAGGCGCCTCTGCTCGTAAAGTTCCTTGAGCGTGGAACCACAATTAGTGCGCAGCGCTATGACGGCATTCTGCAGAATCTGCAATGCGCTGTAATTTCGCAACGTCCAGGACCGTCGTCTGACGGAGTCATCCCGTTGCTCCGACAATGCGCGCGCCCGCACTGCCAACCCGAAGAAGGCTACGCTCCAGCGATTTGGTTGGGAAACTCCGCAACATAATCCTTACTGCCCGAATCTTAGACCGTGTCATTTTCACATCTTTGCGACCTGGAGAAAGATTTCAATCGGACGAGGACTTGCGAGAATGGGTGCGGCTGTAGATTCTTCAACGGTCGACCGCCGTCTCCAGGTGAGATATACGTGGTGTTTACTTTTAAATGGAACCATTCCACGGTCCCGTTTTGGTGGGTATTCGGTTTTCATTCGAATGCCCTGTAAAACATCGGGAAAGGCTACAACCTCGTCTGACCCCTTTCTCAACCACTGCTTCCCTTTCATGTGTTTCGATTCCTATAGCTGCCGCCTGGTTTCTCTAAAACCTGTGTATGAAGTTCTGACTTCTGTATTTTGCCCCTACTACCGTAAGAATTTGAAAGTGCGTGTTCCAGTCAACATTGTCAGAGTTTGTCTCTCTGGAGAAAGATTTCAATTGGACGAGGACTCGCGAGAATGGGTGCGGCTGTAGATTCTTCAAGGGTCGACCGCGTTCTACGAAGCAGAAACTGATCGTGCCGTCTCCAGGTGAGATATACGTGGTGTTTACTTTTAAATGGAACCATTCCACGGTCCCGTTTTGGTGGGTATTTGGTTTTCATTCGAATGCCCTGTAAAACATCGGGAAAGGCTACAACCTCGTCTGACCCCTTTCTCAACCACTGCTTCCCTTTCATGTGTTTCGATTCCTATAGCTGCCGCCTGGTTTCTCTACAACCTGTGTATGAAGTTCTGACTTCTATATTTTGTCCCTACTACCGTAAGAATTTGAAAGTGCGTGTTCCAGTCAACATTGTCAGAGTTTGTCTCTCTGGAGAAAGATTTCAATTGGACGAGGACTCGCGAGAATGGGTGCGGCTGTAGATTCTTCAAGGGTCGACCGCGTTCTACGAAGCAGAAACTGATCGTGCCGTCTCCAGGTGAGATATACGTGGTGTTTACTTTTAAATGGAACCATTCCACGGTCCCGTTTTGGTGGGTATTTGGTTTTCATTCGAATGCCCTGTAAAACATCGGGAAAGGCTACAACCTCGTCTGACCCCTTTCTCAACCACTGCTTCCCTTTCATGTGTTTCGATTCCTATAGCTGCCGCCTGGTTTCTCTACAACCTGTGTATGAAGTTCTGACTTCTGTATTTTGTCCCTACTACCGTAAGAATTTGAAAGTGCGTGTTCCAGTCAACATTGTCAGAGTTTGTCTCTCTGGAGAAAGATTTCAATTGGACGAGGACTCGCGAGAATGGGTGCGGCTGTAGATTCTTCAAGGGTCGACCGCGTTCTACGAAGCAGAAACTGATCGTGCCGTCTCCAGGTGAGATATACGTGGTGTTTACTTTTAAATGGAACCATTCCACGGTCCCGTTTTGGTGGGTATTTGGTTTTCATTCGAATGCCCTGTAAAACATCGGGAAAGGCTACAACCTCGTCTGACCCCTTTCTCAACCACTGCTTCCCTTTCATGTGTTTCGATTCCTATAGCTGCCGCCTGGTTTCTCTACAACCTGTGTATGAAGTTCTGACTTCTGTATTTTGTCCCTACTACCGTAAGAATTTGAAAGTGCGTGTTCCAGTCAACATTGTCAGAGTTTGTCTCTCTGGAGAAAGATTTCAATTGGACGAGGACTCGCGAGAATGGGTGCGGCTGTAGATTCTTCAAGGGTCGACCGCGTTCTACGAAGCAGAAACTGATCGTGCCGTCTCCAGGTGAGATATACGTGGTGTTTACTTTTAAATGGAACCATTCCACGGTCCCGTTTTGGTGGGTATTCGGTTTTCATTCGAATGCCCTGTAAAACATCGGGAAAGGCTACAACCTCGTCTGACCCCTTTCTCAACCACTGCTTCCCTTTCATGTGTTTCGATTCCTATAGCTGCCGCCTGGTTTCTCTACAACCTGTGTATGAAGTTCTGACTTCTGTATTTTGTCCCTACTACCGTAAGAATTTGAAAGTGCGTGTTCCAGTCAACATTGTCAGAGTTTGTCTCTCTGGAGAAAGATTTCAATTGGACGAGGACTCGCGAGAATGGGTGCGGCTGTAGATTCTTCAAGGGTCGACCGCGTTCTACGAAGCAGAAACTGATCGTGCCGTCTCCAGGTGAGATATACGTGGTGTTTACTTTTAAATGGAACCATTCCACGGTCCCGTTTTGGTGGGTATTTGGTTTTCATTCGAATGCCCTGTAAAACATCGGGAAAGGCTACAACCTCGTCTGACCCCTTTCTCAACCACTGCTTCCCTTTCATGTGTTTCGATTCCTATAGCTGCCGCCTGGTTTCTCTACAACCTGTGTATGAAGTTCTGACTTCTGTATTTTGTCCCTACTACCGTAAGAATTTGAAAGTGCGTGTTCCAGTCAACATTGTCAGAGTTTGTCTCTCTGGAGAAAGATTTCAATTGGACGAGGACTCGCGAGAATGGGTGCGGCTGTAGATTCTTCAAGGGTCGACCGCGTTCTACGAAGCAGAAACTGATCGTGCCGTCTCCAGGTGAGATATACGTGGTGTTTACTTTTAAATGGAACCATTCCACGGTCCCGTTTTGGTGGGTATTCGGTTTTCATTCGAATGCCCTGTAAAACATCGGGAAAGGCTACAACCTCGTCTGACCCCTTTCTCAACCACTGCTTCCCTTTCATGTGTTTCGATTCCTATAGCTGCCGCCTGGTTTCTCTACAACCTGTGTATGAAGTTGTGACTTCTGTATTTTGTCCCTACTACCGTAAGAATTTGAAAGTGCGTGTTCCAGTCAACATTGTCAGAGTTTGTCTCTCTGGAGAAAGATTTCAATTGGACGAGGACTCGCGAGAATGGGTGCGGCTGTAGATTCTTCAAGGGTCGACCGCGTTCTACGAAGCAGAAACTGATCGTGCCGTCTCCAGGTGAGATATACGTGGTGTTTACTTTTAAATGGAACCATTCCACGGTCCCGTTTTGGTGGGTATTTGGTTTTCATTCGAATGCCCTGTAAAACATCGGGAAAGGCTACAACCTCGTCTGACCCCTTTCTCAACCACTGCTTCCCTTTCATGTGTTTCGATTCCTATAGCTGCCGCCTGGTTTCTCTACAACCTGTGTATGAAGTTCTGACTTCTGTATTTTGTCCCTACTACCGTAAGAATTTGAAAGTGCGTGTTCCAGTCAACATTGTCAGAGTTTGTCTCTCTGGAGAAAGATTTCAATTGGACGAGGACTCGCGAGAATGGGTGCGGCTGTAGATTCTTCAAGGGTCGACCGCGTTCTACGAAGCAGAAACTGATCGTGCCGTCTCCAGGTGAGATATACGTGGTGTTTACTTTTAAATGGAACCATTCCACGGTCCCGTTTTGGTGGGTATTTGGTTTTCATTCGAATGCCCTGTAAAACATCGGGAAAGGCTACAACCTCGTCTGACCCCTTTCTCAACCACTGCTTCCCTTTCATGTGTTTCGATTCCTATAGCTGCCGCCTGGTTTCTCTACAACCTGTGTATGAAGTTCTGACTTCTGTATTTTGTCCCTACTACCGTAAGAATTTGAAAGTGCGTGTTCCAGTCAACATTGTCAGAGTTTGTCTCTCTGGAGAAAGATTTCAATTGGACGAGGACTCGCGAGAATGGGTGCGGCTGTAGATTCTTCAAGGGTCGACCGCGTTCTACGAAGCAGAAACTGATCGTGCCGTCTCCAGGTGAGATATACGTGGTGTTTACTTTTAAATGGAACCATTCCACGGTCCCGTTTTGGTGGGTATTTGGTTTTCATTCGAATGCCCTGTAAAACATCGGGAAAGGCTACAACCTCGTCTGACCCCTTTCTCAACCACTGCTTCCCTTTCATGTGTTTCGATTCCTATAGCTGCCGCCTGGTTTCTCTACAACCTGTGTATGAAGTTCTGACTTCTGTATTTTGTCCCTACTACCGTAAGAATTTGAAAGTGCGTGTTCCAGTCAACATTGTCAGAGTTTGTCTCTCTGGAGAAAGATTTCAATTGGACGAGGACTCGCGAGAATGGGTGCGGCTGTAGATTCTTCAAGGGTCGACCGCGTTCTACGAAGCAGAAACTGATCGTGCCGTCTCCAGGTGAGATATACGTGGTGTTTACTTTTAAATGGAACCATTCCACGGTCCCGTTTTGGTGGGTATTTGGTTTTCATTCGAATGCCCTGTAAAACATCGGGAAAGGCTACAACCTCGTCTGACCCCTTTCTCAACCACTGCTTCCCTTTCATGTGTTTCGATTCCTATAGCTGCCGCCTGGTTTCTCTAAAACCTGTGTATGAAGTTCTGACTTCTGTATTTTGTCCCTACTACCGTAAGAATTTGAAAGTGCGTGTTCCAGTCAACATTGTCAGAGTTTGTCTCTCTGGAGAAAGATTTCAATTGGACGAGGACTTGCGAGAATGGGTGCGGCTGTAGATTCTTCAACGGTCGACCGCGTTCTACGAAGCAGAAACCGTGCCGTCTCCAGGTGAGATATACGTGGTGTTTACTTTTAAATGGAACCATTCCACGGTCCCGGTTTGGTGGGTATTCGGTTTTCATTCGAATGCCCTGTAAAGCATCGGGAAAGGCTACAACCTCGTCTGACCCCTTACTCAACCACTGCTCCCTTTCATGTGTTTCGATTCCTATAGCTGCCGCCTGGTTTCTCTACAACCTGTGTATGAAGTTGTGACTTCTGTATTTTGTCCCTACTACCGTAAGAATTTGAAAGTGCGTGTTCCAGTCAACATTGTCAGAGTTTGTCTCTCTGGAGAAAGATTTCAATTGGACGAGGACTCGCGAGAATGGGTGCGGCTGTAGATTCTTCAAGGGTCGACCGCGTTCTACGAAGCAGAAACTGATCGTGCCGTCTCCAGGTGAGATATACGTGGTGTTTACTTTTAAATGGAACCATTCCACGGTCCCGTTTTGGTGGGTATTTGGTTTTCATTCGAATGCCCTGTAAAACATCGGGAAAGGCTACAACCTCGTCTGACCCCTTTCTCAACCACTGCTTCCCTTTCATGTGTTTCGATTCCTATAGCTGCCGCCTGGTTTCTCTACAACCTGTGTATGAAGTTCTGACTTCTGTATTTTGTCCCTACTACCGTAAGAATTTGAAAGTGCGTGTTCCAGTCAACATTGTCAGAGTTTGTCTCTCTGGAGAAAGATTTCAATTGGACGAGGACTCGCGAGAATG
Source organism: Schistocerca nitens (assembly GCF_023898315.1). Classification (NCBI taxonomy): domain Eukaryota; kingdom Metazoa; phylum Arthropoda; class Insecta; order Orthoptera; family Acrididae; genus Schistocerca; species Schistocerca nitens. The sequence goes on from NC_064625.1 coordinate 145,850,586, forward strand.
GGTGCGGCTGTAGATTCTTCAAGGGTCGACCGCGTTCTACGAAGCAGAAACTGATCGTGCCGTCTCCAGGTGAGATATACGTGGTGTTTACTTTTAAATGGAACCATTCCACGGTCCCGTTTTGGTGGGTATTCGGTTTTCATTCGAATGCCCTGTAAAACATCGGGAAAGGCTACAACCTCGTCTGACCCCTTTCTCAACCACTGCTTCCCTTTCATGTGTTTCGATTCCTATAGCTGCCGCCTGGTTTCTCTACAACCTGTGTATGAAGTTCTGACTTCTGTATTTTGTCCCTACTACCGTAAGAATTTGAAAGTGCGTGTTCCAGTCAACATTGTCAGAGTTTGTCTCTCTGGAGAAAGATTTCAATTGGACGAGGACTCGCGAGAATGGGTGCGGCTGTAGATTCTTCAAGGGTCGACCGCGTTCTACGAAGCAGAAACTGATCGTGCCGTCTCCAGGTGAGATATACGTGGTGTTTACTTTTAAATGGAACCATTCCACGGTCCCGTTTTGGTGGGTATTCGGTTTTCATTCGAATGCCCTGTAAAACATCGGGAAAGGCTACAACCTCGTCTGACCCCTTTCTCAACCACTGCTTCCCTTTCATGTGTTTCGATTCCTATAGCTGCCGCCTGGTTTCTCTACAACCTGTGTATGAAGTTCTGACTTCTGTATTTTGTCCCTACTACCGTAAGAATTTGAAAGTGCGTGTTCCAGTCAACATTGTCAGAGTTTGTCTCTCTGGAGAAAGATTTCAATTGGACGAGGACTCGCGAGAATGGGTGCGGCTGTAGATTCTTCAAGGGTCGACCGCGTTCTACGAAGCAGAAACTGATCGTGCCGTCTCCAGGTGAGATATACGTGGTGTTTACTTTTAAATGGAACCATTCCACGGTCCCGTTTTGGTGGGTATTTGGTTTTCATTCGAATGCCCTGTAAAACATCGGGAAAGGCTACAACCTCGTCTGACCCCTTTCTCAACCACTGCTTCCCTTTCATGTGTTTCGATTCCTATAGCTGCCGCCTGGTTTCTCTACAACCTGTGTATGAAGTTCTGACTTCTGTATTTTGTCCCTACTACCGTAAGAATTTGAAAGTGCGTGTTCCAGTCAACATTGTCAGAGTTTGTCTCTCTGGAGAAAGATTTCAATTGGACGAGGACTCGCGAGAATGGGTGCGGCTGTAGATTCTTCAAGGGTCGACCGCGTTCTACGAAGCAGAAACTGATCGTGCCGTCTCCAGGTGAGATATACGTGGTGTTTACTTTTAAATGGAACCATTCCACGGTCCCGTTTTGGTGGGTATTTGGTTTTCATTCGAATGCCCTGTAAAACATCGGGAAAGGCTACAACCTCGTCTGACCCCTTTCTCAACCACTGCTTCCCTTTCATGTGTTTCGATTCCTATAGCTGCCGCCTGGTTTCTCTACAACCTGTGTATGAAGTTCTGACTTCTGTATTTTGTCCCTACTACCGTAAGAATTTGAAAGTGCGTGTTCCAGTCAACATTGTCAGAGTTTGTCTCTCTGGAGAAAGATTTCAATTGGACGAGGACTCGCGAGAATGGGTGCGGCTGTAGATTCTTCAAGGGTCGACCGCGTTCTACGAAGCAGAAACTGATCGTGCCGTCTCCAGGTGAGATATACGTGGTGTTTACTTTTAAATGGAACCATTCCACGGTCCCGTTTTGGTGGGTATTTGGTTTTCATTCGAATGCCCTGTAAAACATCGGGAAAGGCTACAACCTCGTCTGACCCCTTTCTCAACCACTGCTTCCCTTTCATGTGTTTCGATTCCTATAGCTGCCGCCTGGTTTCTCTACAACCTGTGTATGAAGTTCTGACTTCTGTATTTTGTCCCTACTACCGTAAGAATTTGAAAGTGCGTGTTCCAGTCAACATTGTCAGAGTTTGTCTCTCTGGAGAAAGATTTCAATTGGACGAGGACTCGCGAGAATGGGTGCGGCTGTAGATTCTTCAAGGGTCGACCGCGTTCTACGAAGCAGAAACTGATCGTGCCGTCTCCAGGTGAGATATACGTGGTGTTTACTTTTAAATGGAACCATTCCACGGTCCCGTTTTGGTGGGTATTTGGTTTTCATTCGAATGCCCTGTAAAACATCGGGAAAGGCTACAACCTCGTCTGACCCCTTTCTCAACCACTGCTTCCCTTTCATGTGTTTCGATTCCTATAGCTGCCGCCTGGTTTCTCTAAAACCTGTGTATGAAGTTCTGACTTCTGTATTTTGTCCCTACTACCGTAAGAATTTGAAAGTGCGTGTTCCAGTCAACATTGTCAGAGTTTGTCTCTCTGGAGAAAGATTTCAATTGGACGAGGACTTGCGAGAATGGGTGCGGCTGTAGATTCTTCAACGGTCGACCGCGTTCTACGAAGCAGAAACCGTGCCGTCTCCAGGTGAGATATACGTGGTGTTTACTTTTAAATGGAACCATTCCACGGTCCCGGTTTGGTGGGTATTCGGTTTTCATTCGAATGCCCTGTAAAGCATCGGGAAAGGCTACAACCTCGTCTGACCCCTTACTCAACCACTGCTCCCTTTCATGTGTTTCGATTCCTATAGCTGCCGCCTGGTTTCTCTACAACCTGTGTATGAAGTTGTGACTTCTGTATTTTGTCCCTACTACCGTAAGAATTTGAAAGTGCGTGTTCCAGTCAACATTGTCAGAGTTTGTCTCTCTGGAGAAAGATTTCAATTGGACGAGGACTTGCGAGAATGGGTGCGGCTGTAGATTCTTCAACGGTCGACCGCGTTCTACGAAGCAGAAACTGATCGTGCCGTCTCCAGGTGAGATATACGTGGTGTTTACTTTCAAATGGAACCATTCCACGGCCCCGTTTTGGTGGGTATTCGGTTTTCATTCGAATGCCCTGTAAAACATCGGGAAAGGCTACAACCTCGTCTGACCCCTTTCTCAACCACTGCTTCCCTTTCATGTGTTTCGATTCCTATAGCTGCCGCCTGGTTTCTCTACAACCTGTGTATGAAGTTCAGACTTCTGTATTTCGTCCCTACTACCGTAAGAATTTGAAAGTGCGTGTTCCAGTCAACATTGTCAGAGTTTGTCTCTCTGGAGAAAGATTTCAATTGGACGAGGACTCGCGAGAATGGGTGCGGCTGTAGATTCTTCAAGGGTCGACCGCGTTCTACGAAGCAGAAACTGATCGTGCCGTCTCCAGGTGAGATATACGTGGTGTTTACTTTTAAATGGAACCATTCCACGGCCCCGTTTTGGTGGGTATTTGGTTTTCATTCGAATGCCCTGTAAAACATCGGGAAAGGCTACAACCTCGTCTGACCCCTTTCTCAACCACTGCTTCCCTTTCATGTGTTTCGATTCCTATAGCTGCCGCCTGGTTTCTCTACAACCTGTGTATGAAGTTCTGACTTCTGTATTTTGTCCCTACTACCGTAAGAATTTGAAAGTGCGTGTTCCAGTCAACATTGTCAGAGTTTGTCTCTCTGGAGAAAGATTTCAATTGGACGAGGACTCGCGAGAATGGGTGCGGCTGTAGATTCTTCAAGGGTCGACCGCGTTCTACGAAGCAGAAACTGATCGTGCCGTCTCCAGGTGAGATATACGTGGTGTTTACTTTTAAATGGAACCATTCCACGGTCCCGTTTTGGTGGGTATTTGGTTTTCATTCGAATGCCCTGTAAAACATCGGGAAAGGCTACAACCTCGTCTGACCCCTTTCTCAACCACTGCTTCCCTTTCATGTGTTTCGATTCCTATAGCTGCCGCCTGGTTTCTCTACAACCTGTGTATGAAGTTCTGACTTCTGTATTTTGTCCCTACTACCGTAAGAATTTGAAAGTGCGTGTTCCAGTCAACATTGTCAGAGTTTGTCTCTCTGGAGAAAGATTTCAATTGGACGAGGACTCGCGAGAATGGGTGCGGCTGTAGATTCTTCAAGGGTCGACCGCGTTCTACGAAGCAGAAACTGATCGTGCCGTCTCCAGGTGAGATATACGTGGTGTTTACTTTTAAATGGAACCATTCCACGGTCCCGTTTTGGTGGGTATTTGGTTTTCATTCGAATGCCCTGTAAAACATCGGGAAAGGCTACAACCTCGTCTGACCCCTTTCTCAACCACTGCTTCCCTTTCATGTGTTTCGATTCCTATAGCTGCCGCCTGGTTTCTCTACAACCTGTGTATGAAGTTCTGACTTCTGTATTTTGTCCCTACTACCGTAAGAATTTGAAAGTGCGTGTTCCAGTCAACATTGTCAGAGTTTGTCTCTCTGGAGAAAGATTTCAATTGGACGAGGACTCGCGAGAATGGGTGCGGCTGTAGATTCTTCAAGGGTCGACCGCGTTCTACGAAGCAGAAACTGATCGTGCCGTCTCCAGGTGAGATATACGTGGTGTTTACTTTTAAATGGAACCATTCCACGGCCCCGTTTTGGTGGGTATTTGGTTTTCATTCGAATGCCCTGTAAAACATCGGGAAAGGCTACAACCTCGTCTGACCCCTTTCTCAACCACTGCTTCCCTTTCATGTGTTTCGATTCCTATAGCTGCCGCCTGGTTTCTCTACAACCTGTGTATGAAGTTCTGACTTCTGTATTTTGTCCCTACTACCGTAAGAATTTGAAAGTGCGTGTTCCAGTCAACATTGTCAGAGTTTGTCTCTCTGGAGAAAGATTTCAATTGGACGAGGACTCGCGAGAATGGGTGCGGCTGTAGATTCTTCAAGGGTCGACCGCGTTCTACGAAGCAGAAACTGATCGTGCCGTCTCCAGGTGAGATATACGTGGTGTTTACTTTTAAATGGAACCATTCCACGGTCCCGTTTTGGTGGGTATTTGGTTTTCATTCGAATGCCCTGTAAAACATCGGGAAAGGCTACAACCTCGTCTGACCCCTTTCTCAACCACTGCTTCCCTTTCATGTGTTTCGATTCCTATAGCTGCCGCCTGGTTTCTCTACAACCTGTGTATGAAGTTCTGACTTCTGTATTTTGTCCCTACTACCGTAAGAATTTGAAAGTGCGTGTTCCAGTCAACATTGTCAGAGTTTGTCTCTCTGGAGAAAGATTTCAATTGGACGAGGACTCGCGAGAATGGGTGCGGCTGTAGATTCTTCAAGGGTCGACCGCGTTCTACGAAGCAGAAACTGATCGTGCCGTCTCCAGGTGAGATATACGTGGTGTTTACTTTTAAATGGAACCATTCCACGGTCCCGTTTTGGTGGGTATTTGGTTTTCATTCGAATGCCCTGTAAAACATCGGGAAAGGCTACAACCTCGTCTGACCCCTTTCTCAACCACTGCTTCCCTTTCATGTGTTTCGATTCCTATAGCTGCCGCCTGGTTTCTCTACAACCTGTGTATGAAGTTCTGACTTCTGTATTTTGTCCCTACTACCGTAAGAATTTGAAAGTGCGTGTTCCAGTCAACATTGTCAGAGTTTGTCTCTCTGGAGAAAGATTTCAATTGGACGAGGACTCGCGAGAATGGGTGCGGCTGTAGATTCTTCAAGGGTCGACCGCGTTCTACGAAGCAGAAACTGATCGTGCCGTCTCCAGGTGAGATATACGTGGTGTTTACTTTTAAATGGAACCATTCCACGGTCCCGTTTTGGTGGGTATTTGGTTTTCATTCGAATGCCCTGTAAATCATCGGGAAAGGCTACAACCTCGTCTGACCCCTTTCTCAACCACTGCTTCCCTTTCATGTGTTTCGATTCCTATAGCTGCCGCCTGGTTTCTCTACAACCTGTGTATGAAGTTCTGACTTCTGTATTTTGTCCCTACTACCGTAAGAATTTGAAAGTGCGTGTTCCAGTCAACATTGTCAGAGTTTGTCTCTCTGGAGAAAGATTTCAATTGGACGAGGACTCGCGAGAATGGGTGCGGCTGTAGATTCTTCAAGGGTCGACCGCGTTCTACGAAGCAGAAACTGATCGTGCCGTCTCCAGGTGAGATATACGTGGTGTTTACTTTTAAATGGAACCATTCCACGGCCCCGTTTTGGTGGGTATTTGGTTTTCATTCGAATGCCCTGTAAAACATCGGGAAAGGCTACAACCTCGTCTGACCCCTTTCTCAACCACTGCTTCCCTTTCATGTGTTTCGATTCCTATAGCTGCCGCCTGGTTTCTCTACAACCTGTGTATGAAGTTCTGACTTCTGTATTTTGTCCCTACTACCGTAAGAATTTGAAAGTGCGTGTTCCAGTCAACATTGTCAGAGTTTGTCTCTCTGGAGAAAGATTTCAATTGGACGAGGACTCGCGAGAATGGGTGCGGCTGTAGATTCTTCAAGGGTCGACCGCGTTCTACGAAGCAGAAACTGATCGTGCCGTCTCCAGGTGAGATATACGTGGTGTTTACTTTTAAATGGAACCATTCCACGGTCCCGTTTTGGTGGGTATTTGGTTTTCATTCGAATGCCCTGTAAAACATCGGGAAAGGCTACAACCTCGTCTGACCCCTTTCTCAACCACTGCTTCCCTTTCATGTGTTTCGATTCCTATAGCTGCCGCCTGGTTTCTCTACAACCTGTGTATGAAGTTCTGACTTCTGTATTTTGTCCCTACTACCGTAAGAATTTGAAAGTGCGTGTTCCAGTCAACATTGTCAGAGTTTGTCTCTCTGGAGAAAGATTTCAATTGGACGAGGACTCGCGAGAATGGGTGCGGCTGTAGATTCTTCAAGGGTCGACCGCGTTCTACGAAGCAGAAACTGATCGTGCCGTCTCCAGGTGAGATATACGTGGTGTTTACTTTTAAATGGAACCATTCCACGGTCCCGTTTTGGTGGGTATTTGGTTTTCATTCGAATGCCCTGTAAAACATCGGGAAAGGCTACAACCTCGTCTGACCCCTTTCTCAACCACTGCTTCCCTTTCATGTGTTTCGATTCCTATAGCTGCCGCCTGGTTTCTCTACAACCTGTGTATGAAGTTCTGACTTCTGTATTTTGTCCCTACTACCGTAAGAATTTGAAAGTGCGTGTTCCAGTCAACATTGTCAGAGTTTGTCTCTCTGGAGAAAGATTTCAATTGGACGAGGACTCGCGAGAATGGGTGCGGCTGTAGATTCTTCAAGGGTCGACCGCGTTCTACGAAGCAGAAACTGATCGTGCCGTCTCCAGGTGAGATATACGTGGTGTTTACTTTTAAATGGAACCATTCCACGGTCCCGTTTTGGTGGGTATTTGGTTTTCATTCGAATGCCCTGTAAAACATCGGGAAAGGCTACAACCTCGTCTGACCCCTTTCTCAACCACTGCTTCCCTTTCATGTGTTTCGATTCCTATAGCTGCCGCCTGGTTTCTCTACAACCTGTGTATGAAGTTCTGACTTCTGTATTTTGTCCCTACTACCGTAAGAATTTGAAAGTGCGTGTTCCAGTCAACATTGTCAGAGTTTGTCTCTCTGGAGAAAGATTTCAATTGGACGAGGACTCGCGAGAATGGGTGCGGCTGTAGATTCTTCAAGGGTCGACCGCGTTCTACGAAGCAGAAACTGATCGTGCCGTCTCCAGGTGAGATATACGTGGTGTTTACTTTTAAATGGAACCATTCCACGGTCCCGTTTTGGTGGGTATTTGGTTTTCATTCGAATGCCCTGTAAAACATCGGGAAAGGCTACAACCTCGTCTGACCCCTTTCTCAACCACTGCTTCCCTTTCATGTGTTTCGATTCCTATAGCTGCCGCCTGGTTTCTCTACAACCTGTGTATGAAGTTCTGACTTCTGTATTTTGTCCCTACTACCGTAAGAATTTGAAAGTGCGTGTTCCAGTCAACATTGTCAGAGTTTGTCTCTCTGGAGAAAGATTTCAATTGGACGAGGACTCGCGAGAATGGGTGCGGCTGTAGATTCTTCAAGGGTCGACCGCGTTCTACGAAGCAGAAACTGATCGTGCCGTCTCCAGGTGAGATATACGTGGTGTTTACTTTTAAATGGAACCATTCCACGGTCCCGTTTTGGTGGGTATTTGGTTTTCATTCGAATGCCCTGTAAAACATCGGGAAAGGCTACAACCTCGTCTGACCCCTTTCTCAACCACTGCTTCCCTTTCATGTGTTTCGATTCCTATAGCTGCCGCCTGGTTTCTCTACAACCTGTGTATGAAGTTCTGACTTCTGTATTTTGTCCCTACTACCGTAAGAATTTGAAAGTGCGTGTTCCAGTCAACATTGTCAGAGTTTGTCTCTCTGGAGAAAGATTTCAATTGGACGAGGACTCGCGAGAATGGGTGCGGCTGTAGATTCTTCAAGGGTCGACCGCGTTCTACGAAGCAGAAACTGATCGTGCCGTCTCCAGGTGAGATATACGTGGTGTTTACTTTTAAATGGAACCATTCCACGGTCCCGTTTTGGTGGGTATTTGGTTTTCATTCGAATGCCCTGTAAAACATCGGGAAAGGCTACAACCTCGTCTGACCCCTTTCTCAACCACTGCTTCCCTTTCATGTGTTTCGATTCCTATAGCTGCCGCCTGGTTTCTCTACAACCTGTGTATGAAGTTCTGACTTCTGTATTTTGTCCCTACTACCGTAAGAATTTGAAAGTGCGTGTTCCAGTCAACATTGTCAGAGTTTGTCTCTCTGGAGAAAGATTTCAATTGGACGAGGACTCGCGAGAATGGGTGCGGCTGTAGATTCTTCAAGGGTCGACCGCGTTCTACGAAGCAGAAACTGATCGTGCCGTCTCCAGGTGAGATATACGTGGTGTTTACTTTTAAATGGAACCATTCCACGGTCCCGTTTTGGTGGGTATTTGGTTTTCATTCGAATGCCCTGTAAAACATCGGGAAAGGCTACAACCTCGTCTGACCCCTTTCTCAACCACTGCTTCCCTTTCATGTGTTTCGATTCCTATAGCTGCCGCCTGGTTTCTCTACAACCTGTGTATGAAGTTCTGACTTCTGTATTTTGTCCCTACTACCGTAAGAATTTGAAAGTGCGTGTTCCAGTCAACATTGTCAGAGTTTGTCTCTCTGGAGAAAGATTTCAATTGGACGAGGACTTGCGAGAATGGGTGCGGCTGTAGATTCTTCAACGGTCGACCGCGTTCTACGAAGCAGAAACTGATCGTGCCGTCTCCAGGTGAGATATACGTGGTGTTTACTTTTAAATGGAACCATTCCACGGTCCCGGTTTGGTGGGTATTCGGTTTTCATTCGAATGCCCTGTAAAGCATCGGGAAAGGCTACAACCTCGTCTGACCCCTTTCTCAACCACTGCTCCCTTTCATGTGTTTCGATTCCTATAGCTGCCGCCTGGTTTCTCTACAACCTGTGTATGAAGTTGTGACTTCTGTATTTTGTCCCTACTACCGTAAGAATTTGAAAGTGCGTGTTCCAGTCAACATTGTCAGAGTTTGTCTCTCTGGAGAAAGATTTCAATTGGACGAGGACTTGCGAGAATGGGTGCGGCTGTAGATTCTTCAACGGTCGACCGCGTTCTACGAAGCAGAAACTGATCGTGCCGTCTCCAGGTGAGATATACGTGGTGTTTACTTTTAAATGGAACCATTCCACGGCCCCGTTTTGGTGGGTATTCGGTTTTCATTCGAATGCCCTGTAAAACATCGGGAAAGGCTACAACCTCGTCTGACCCCTTTCTCAACCACTGCTTCCCTTTCATGTGTTTCGATTCCTATAGCTGCCGCCTGGTTTCTCTACAACCTGTGTATGAAGTTCTGACTTCTGTATTTTGTCCCTACTACCGTAAGAATTTGAAAGTGCGTGTTCCAGTCAACATTGTCAGAGTTTGTCTCTCTGGAGAAAGATTTCAATTGGACGAGGACTTGCGAGAATGGGTGCGGCTGTAGATTCTTCAAGGGTCGACCGCGTTCTACGAAGCAGAAACTGATCGTGCCGTCTCCAGGTGAGATATACGTGGTGTTTACTTTTAAATGGAACCATTCCACGGTCCCGTTTTGGTGGGTATTTGGTTTTCATTCGAATGCCCTGTAAAACATCGGGAAAGGCTACAACCTCGTCTGACCCCTTTCTCAACCACTGCTCCCTTTCATGTGTTTCGATTCCTATAGCTGCCGCCTGGTTTCTCTACAACCTGTGTATGAAGTTGTGACTTCTGTATTTTGTCCCTACTACCGTAAGAATTTGAAAGTGCGTGTTCCAGTCAACATTGTCAGAGTTTGTCTCTCTGGAGAAAGATTTCAATTGGACGAGGACTTGCGAGAATGGGTGCGGCTGTAGATTCTTCAACGGTCGACCGCGTTCTACGAAGCAGAAACTGATCGTGCCGTCTCCAGGTGAGATATACGTGGTGTTTACTTTTAAATGGAACCATTCCACGGCCCCGTTTTGGTGGGTATTCGGTTTTCATTCGAATGCCCTGTAAAACATCGGGAAAGGCTACAACCTCGTCTGACCCCTTTCTCAACCACTGCTTCCCTTTCATGTGTTTCGATTCCTATAGCTGCCGCCTGGTTTCTCTACAACCTGTGTATGAAGTTCTGACTTCTGTATTTTGTCCCTACTACCGTAAGAATTTGAAAGTGCGTGTTCCAGTCAACATTGTCAGAGTTTGTCTCTCTGGAGAAAGATTTCAATTGGACGAGGACTTGCGAGAATGGGTGCGGCTGTAGATTCTTCAAGGGTCGACCGCGTTCTACGAAGCAGAAACTGATCGTGCCGTCTCCAGGTGAGATATACGTGGTGTTTACTTTTAAATGGAACCATTCCACGGTCCCGTTTTGGTGGGTATTTGGTTTTCATTCGAATGCCCTGTAAAACATCGGGAAAGGCTACAACCTCGTCTGACCCCTTTCTCAACCACTGCTTCCCTTTCATGTGTTTCGATTCCTATAGCTGCCGCCTGGTTTCTCTACAACCTGTGTATGAAGTTCTGACTTCTGTATTTTGTCCCTACTACCGTAAGAATTTGAAAGTGCGTGTTCCAGTCAACATTGTCAGAGTTTGTCTCTCTGGAGAAAGATTTCAATTGGACGAGGACTTGCGAGAATGGGTGCGGCTGTAGATTCTTCAACGGTCGACCGCGTTCTACGAAGCAGAAACTGATCGTGCCGTCTCCAGGTGAGATATACGTGGTGTTTACTTTTAAATGGAACCATTCCACGGTCCCGGTTTGGTGGGTATTCGGTTTTCATTCGAATGCCCTGTAAAGCATCGGGAAAGGCTACAACCTCGTCTGACCCCTTTCTCAACCACTGCTCCCTTTCATGTGTTTCGATTCCTATAGCTGCCGCCTGGTTTCTCTACAACCTGTGTATGAAGTTGTGACTTCTGTATTTTGTCCCTACTACCGTAAGAATTTGAAAGTGCGTGTTCCAGTCAACATTGTCAGAGTTTGTCTCTCTGGAGAAAGATTTCAATTGGACGAGGACTTGCGAGAATGGGTGCGGCTGTAGATTCTTCAACGGTCGACCGCGTTCTACGAAGCAGAAACTGATCGTGCCGTCTCCAGGTGAGATATACGTGGTGTTTACTTTTAAATGGAACCATTCCACGGCCCCGTTTTGGTGGGTATTCGGTTTTCATTCGAATGCCCTGTAAAACATCGGGAAAGGCTACAACCTCGTCTGACCCCTTTCTCAACCACTGCTTCCCTTTCATGTGTTTCGATTCCTATAGCTGCCGCCTGGTTTCTCTACAACCTGTGTATGAAGTTCTGACTTCTGTATTTTGTCCCTACTACCGTAAGAATTTGAAAGTGCGTGTTCCAGTCAACATTGTCAGAGTTTGTCTCTCTGGAGAAAGATTTCAATTGGACGAGGACTTGCGAGAATGGGTGCGGCTGTAGATTCTTCAACGGTCGACCGCGTTCTACGAAGCAGAAACTGATCGTGCCGTCTCCAGGTGAGATATACGTGGTGTTTACTTTTAAATGGAACCATTCCACGGTCCCGTTTTGGTGGGTATTTGGTTTTCATTCGAATGCCCTGTAAAACATCGGGAAAGGCTACAACCTCGTCTGACCCCTTTCTCAACCACTGCTCCCTTTCATGTGTTTCGATTCCTATAGCTGCCGCCTGGTTTCTCTACAACCTGTGTATGAAGTTGTGACTTCTGTATTTTGTCCCTACTACCGTAAGAATTTGAAAGTGCGTGTTCCAGTCAACATTGTCAGAGTTTGTCTCTCTGGAGAAAGATTTCAATTGGACGAGGACTTGCGAGAATGGGTGCGGCTGTAGATTCTTCAACGGTCGACCGCGTTCTACGAAGCAGAAACTGATCGTGCCGTCTCCAGGTGAGATATACGTGGTGTTTACTTTTAAATGGAACCATTCCACGGCCCCGTTTTGGTGGGTATTCGGTTTTCATTCGAATGCCCTGTAAAACATCGGGAAAGGCTACAACCTCGTCTGACCCCTTTCTCAACCACTGCTTCCCTTTCATGTGTTTCGATTCCTATAGCTGCCGCCTGGTTTCTCTACAACCTGTGTATGAAGTTCTGACTTCTGTATTTTGTCCCTACTACCGTAAGAATTTGAAAGTGCGTGTTCCAGTCAACATTGTCAGAGTTTGTCTCTCTGGAGAAAGATTTCAATTGGACGAGGACTTGCGAGAATGGGTGCGGCTGTAGATTCTTCAACGGTCGACCGCGTTCTACGAAGCAGAAACTGATCGTGCCGTCTCCAGGTGAGATATACGTGGTGTTTACTTTTAAATGGAACCATTCCACGGTCCCGGTTTGGTGGGTATTCGGTTTTCATTCGAATGCCCTGTAAAGCATCGGGAAAGGCTACAACCTCGTCTGACCCCTTTCTCAACCACTGCTCCCTTTCATGTGTTTCGATTCCTATAGCTGCCGCCTGGTTTCTCTACAACCTGTGTATGAAGTTGTGACTTCTGTATTTTGTCCCTACTACCGTAAGAATTTGAAAGTGCGTGTTCCAGTCAACATTGTCAGAGTTTGTCTCTCTGGAGAAAGATTTCAATTGGACGAGGACTTGCGAGAATGGGTGCGGCTGTAGATTCTTCAACGGTCGACCGCGTTCTACGAAGCAGAAACTGATCGTGCCGTCTCCAGGTGAGATATACGTGGTGTTTACTTTTAAATGGAACCATTCCACGGCCCCGTTTTGGTGGGTATTCGGTTTTCATTCGAATGCCCTGTAAAACATCGGGAAAGGCTACAACCTCGTCTGACCCCTTTCTCAACCACTGCTTCCCTTTCATGTGTTTCGATTCCTATAGCTGCCGCCTGGTTTCTCTACAACCTGTGTATGAAGTTCTGACTTCTGTATTTTGTCCCTACTACCGTAAGAATTTGAAAGTGCGTGTTCCAGTCAACATTGTCAGAGTTTGTCTCTCTGGAGAAAGATTTCAATTGGACGAGGACTTGCGAGAATGGGTGCGGCTGTAGATTCTTCAAGGGTCGACCGCGTTCTACGAAGCAGAAACTGATCGTGCCGTCTCCAGGTGAGATATACGTGGTGTTTACTTTTAAATGGAACCATTCCACGGTCCCGTTTTGGTGGGTATTCGGTTTTCATTCGAATGCCCTGTAAAACATCGGGAAAGGCTACAACCTCGTCTGACCCCTTTCTCAACCACTGCTTCCCTTTCATGTGTTTCGATTCCTATAGCTGCCGCCTGGTTTCTCTACAACCTGTGTATGAAGTTCTGCCTTCTGTATTTTGTCCCTACTACCGTAAGAATTTGAAAGTGCGTGTTCCAGTCAACATCGTCAGAGTTTGTCTCTACAAACGCTATAAATGTAGGTTTCCCTTTAATTACAGCCGGCCTTAGTAGCCGAGCGGTTCTAGGCGCTTCAGTCCGGAACCGCGCGACTGCTACGGTGGCAGGTTCGAATCCTGCCTCGGGCATGGATTTGTGTGATGTCCTTAGTTAGGTTTAAGAAGTTCTAAATTCTAGGGGACTGATGACCTCAGATGTTAAGTCCCATAGTGCTCAGAGCCATTTGAAACAATTGAAACTTTCCTTACCCCGTCTTATAAGTCGTGGGGTCGGTATTGTCCCGCGTGTTCCTACATTCGTCCGGAACCAAACTTATCTATTCCGTGATCGAGTTCTAGCTCTTCTGTAAATAATCCGTGTTATTATTTTGATGTAACCGGGCCGTATTTTACATCCTGTCTACTTTGGCCGTAATCAGCTAGTTTACTGTGCAACTAGCTTATCTCATCTACTAGTTTAATGTCTATTTCCTGAACTAATTCCCTCAGCCTCGTCAGATTTATTTCGTCAACACTATATGACCCTTGCTTTACTTCTGTTCATGCTCACGTTTTAAACTGCCTTCAAGAACTACTCATTCCGTTCAACTGCTCTTCCAAGTCCTTCGATGCCTCTGGCAGAATTACAACTTCATCGGCAAACCACAAAACTTTTTATATCTTCTCTTTGAAAATTCCTTCTCGAAATTTTTCTTTGGTTTCCCTTACTGCATGTTGAGTGTAGAGATTAAACAAAAAAGGGAGAAGGCTACAACTCTCACTCAATTCTTTCCGAACTACCACTTTGTTTCATGTGTTTTTTTGACTCATGTGACTCCAGCCTGGTTTCTGTACCCTCTGGCGGCGCGCTACGGTTCTTTCGCGCAGGAATTTGAATGTTTACCTGCAAACAAACCAAAACTTATTTACGTAACACTACTTTTCCGAAATGATAATTAAAACTTCATTGCTAAACTTAGTAGTTAAGGGGGGTTGGACGTCAAATGGGACGACTTGGAGCAGGAGAGACACCACAGGACATTTTAATTTCCACTGTCTATACTTTTAAAAATAAATTCATAAAACTTTGTCAGAATGACCAGAAAGGATTCAGGGTTTACACTTATAGTGGTGGAAGTTCAAAAATTTAAGAAAATAATATATTTTTTGACATTCGTATTTCACCTTTTTTTCACTTACCATTGGAAGCATTTGTTGCTATAGGTACACTTTTCTGCATAAGTAAGGGAGATTCTTCGATGAATTTTGCACAGCATGCAAACCATACTTACAGGCGTATGAAACACTAGAATTTTCCAAATATATTAAAGACTGTGGTAAAAATTGATATAATTAGCTATAAAATTTGAGTTTTTTCTTAACATGAAGTTCAAAATATAACAGCACATTCATTTTTTCATAAATTAAATAATTTCTAGAGTTTCATACACCTGTAAGTATGGTTTTTATGCTGTGCAAAATTCATCGAAGAATGTCTCTTACTTATGAAGAAACGTGTACCTATAGCAACAAACGCAGCCAATAGAAGTGAAAAAATGATCATACACTCCTGGAAATGGAAAAAAGAACACATTGACACCGGTGTGTCAGACCCACCATACTTGCTCCGGACACTGCGAGAGGGCTTTACAAGCAATGATCACACGCACGGCACAGCGGACACACCAGGAACCGCGGTGTTGGCCGTCGAATGGCGCTAGCTGCGCAGCATTTGTGCACCGCCGCCGTCAGTGTCAGCCAGTTTGCCGTGGCATACGGAGCTCCGTCGCAGTCTTTAACACTGGTAGCATGCCGCGACAGCGTGGACGTGAACCGTATGTGCAGTTGACGGACTTTGAGCGAGGGCGTATAGTGGGCATGCGGGAGGCCGGGTGGACGTACCGCCGAATTGCTCAACACGTGGGGCGTGAGGTCTCCACAGTACATCGATGTTGTCGCCAGTGGTCGGCGGAAGGTGCACGTGCCCGTCGACCTGGGACCGGACCGCAGCGACGCACGGATGCACGCCAAGACCGTAGGATCCTACGCAGTGCCGTACCCCTACGGCCACTTCCCAGCAAATTAGGGACACTGTTGCTCCTGGGGTATCGGCGAGGACCATTCGCAACCGTCTCCATGAAGCTGGGCTACGGTCCCGCACACCGTTAGGCCGTCTTCCGCTCACGCCCCAACATCGTGCAGCCGGCCTCCAGTGGTGTCGCGACAGGCGTGAATGGAGGGACGAATGGAGACGTGTCGTCTTCAGCGATGAGAGTCGCTTCTGCCTTGGTGCCAATGATGGTCGTACGCGTGTTTGGCGCCGTGCAGGTGAGCGCCACAATCAGGACTGCATACGACCGAGGCACACAGGGCCAACACCCGGCATCATGGTGTGGGGAGCGATCTCCTACACTGGCCGTACACCACTGGTGATCGTCGAGGGGACACTGAATAGTGCACGGTACATCCAAACCGTCATCGAACCCATCGTTCTACCATTCCTAGACCGGCAAGGGAACTTGCTGTTCCAACAGGACAATGCACGTCCGCATGTATCCCGTGCCACCCAACGTGCTCTAGAAGGTGTAAGTCAACTACCCTGGCCAGCAAGATCTCCGGATCTGTCCCCCATTGAGCATGTTTGGGACTGGATGAAGCGTCGTCTCACGCGGTCTGCACGTCCAGCACGAACGCTGGTCCAACTGAGGCGCCAGGTGGAAATGGCATGGCAAGCCGTTCCACAGGACTACATCCAGCATCTCTACGATCGTCTCCATGGGAGAATAGCAGCCTGCATTGCTGCGAAAGGTGGATATACACTGTACTAGTGCCGACATTGTGCATGCTCTGTTGCCTGTGTCTATGTGCCTGTGGTTCTGTCAGTGTGATCATGTGATGTATCTGACCCCAGGAATGTGTCAATAAAGTTTCCCCTTCCTGGGACAATGAATTCACGGTGTTGTTGTTTCAATTTCCAGGAGTGTATTTCACATGTAAAAAGAAAATTATTTTGTTATGTTTTTGAACTTCTACTGCTATGATTGTGAATTCTGAATCCTTCCTGGTCATGCTGACAAAGTTTTATGAATTTATTCGTAAAAGTATAGACAGTGGAAATTAAAATGTCCTGTGGTGTCTCTCCTGCTCCAAGACGGCTCGTTTGACGTCCTACCCCCCCCCCCCCTCCCCCTCAAGCAGAAGTAAGCCCATTAGCACCAGGTGGGGAAAGGTGGGGGTAGCATCTGGTCAGTCTAAGAAGTGGTAATTAAGAAAAGGAGAGAGCGCGTTCCGCGGCCGGCAGCTGGCTGCTTTGTTTGTTTGTGTGGCGTCCTTCGGCGTGCAAAGTGCGGCCGTGCAGGAGGAAGACGCGTCGTGCGAGGAAGTGTGTGCGCGGCCAGGCGCTCAGATTGCGGCTATCTGCGACGCCGGCTGCTGCGTGGCGTGCCAACACGCAGATTACGTGCGTAGCGCAGCTCCCGGGCCGGCCGCCCCTGTCACCGGGGAAACACCCGCGCCGCCTTATCTGCCGGCCGCTCTCGCCGCTACTCCTGTTGTTGTTGTTGTTGTTGTTGCTGCTGCTGCTACACAGCGGCCACGCCCACCTGGTGTGGTGGTGTTGTTGTTGTGGTTGTGGTTTTCAGTCCGAAGATTGCTTTGATGCAGATCTCCATGCTACTGTATCCTGTGCGGGCCTATCCATCTCCGAATTACTGCAATTTCCACTACTGGCCATTAAAATTGCTACACCACGAAGATGACGTGCTACAGACGCGAAATTTAACCGACAGGAAGAAGATGCTGTGATATGCAAATGATCAGCTTTTCAGAGCATTCACACAAGGTTGGCGCCGGTGGCGACACCTACAACGTACTGACATGAGGAAAGTTTCCAACCGATTTCTCATACACAAACAGCAGCTGACCGGCGTTGCCTGGCGAAACGTTGTTGTGATGCCTCTTGTAAGGAGGAGAAATGCGTACCATCATGTTTCCAACTTTGATAAAGGTCGGATTGTAGCCTATCGCGATTGCGGTTTATCGTATCGCGACATTGCTGCTCGCGTTGGTCGAGATCCAATGACTGTTAGCAGAATATGGAATCGGTGGGTTCAGGAGGGTAATACGGAACGCCGTGCTGGATCCTAACGGCCTCGCGTCACTAGCAGTCGAGATGACAGACATCTTACCCTCACGGCTGTAACGGATCGTGCAGCCACGTCTCGATCCCTGAGTCAACAGATGGGGACGTTTGCAAGACAACATCCATCTGCACGAACAGTTCGACAACGTTTGCAACAGTACGGACTATCAGCTCGGAGACCGTGACTGCGGTTACCCTTGACGCTGCATCACAGACAGGAGCGCCTGCAATGGTGTACTCAACGACGAACCTGGGTGCACGAATGGCAAAACGTCATTTTTTCGGATGAATCCAGGTCCTGTTTACAGGATCATGATGGCCGCATCCGTGTTTGGCGACATCGCGGTGACGCACATTGGAAGCGTGTATTCGTCATCGCCATACTGGCGTATCACCCGGCGTGATGGTATGGGGTGCCGTTGGTTACACGTCTCGGTCACATTTTCCAGATCTCTCACCAATTGAAAACGTCTGGTCAATAATGGTCGAGCAACTGGCTCGTCACAATACGCCAGTCACTACTCTTGATGAACTGTGGTATCGTGTTGAAGCTGCATGGGCAGCTGTACCTGTACACGCCATCCAAGCTCTGTTTGACTCAATGCCCAGGCGTATCAAGGCCGTTATTACGGCCAGAGGTGATAGTTCTGGGTACTGATCTCTCAGGATCTGTACACCCAAATTGCGTGAAAATGTAATCGCATGTCAGATTTATTATAATATATTTGTCCAATGAATACCCATTTATCATCTGCATTTCTTCTTGGTGCAGCAATTTTAATGGCCAGTAGTGTACATCCGAATCTACTTACCGTATTCATGTCTTGCTCTCCTACAGTGATTACCAGCCCCCCTCCCTTCCACCGAACTTCCCACTAGTACTAAATAGGTGATCCCCTGACGTCTCATAATGTGTCCTATCAATCGATCCCTTCTTTTGGTCCAGCTGTGCCACAGATTTCTTGTCTCCCCAATTCCATTCGATATCTCCCCATTAGTTACTTGATCTGCCCATATAATCTTCGTCGTTCTTCTGTAGGACCACATTTCGAAAGCTTCTCTTGTCAAAACTGTTTATCGTCCATGTTCCACTTCCACACATGGCAGCACTTCATACGAACACTATCAGAAAGCCGGCCGGAGTGGCCGAGCGGTTCTAGGCGCTTCAGTCTGGAACCGCGCGACCGCTACGGTGGCAGGTTAGAATCCTGCTGTAATGTCATGTCAGCCTCACTGCCCCCCCCCCTTTTTTTTAACCAATTTGTGTCTGATTTTATTCTGAGAAGCTCAATAATGTATGTAAATGCCGTAAATGTAAATTTGATTCAGAAAGTACTTGCAGTGAAGCGCAGCTGGACAGCAAGAAACTCTCTAGCGCGCAATCCCTGCAACGATAGGTAGTTATGAATCTTTGAGTATGGACTCTAAAAATAAAGACAATTGATTTTTTTGAAAAAAGAAGAGGACTGTTAATCTGTATCTTGTGGAAAGAGGACGTGTTGCTAGGCCGTCGCTCAGAACGTATTGTTACATTTAATGAAAAATGATATTTTAGTAATAAAACCGAGTAAAGTATGTGTAAGAGTTGCCAAACATTTATGTATACAAATTTTCTGGAAGTGAAGAATAGAAATGGTTCAAATGGCTCTGAGCACTATGGGACTCAACTGCTGTGGTCATTAGTCCCCTAGAACTTAGAACTACTTAAACCTAACTAACCTAAGGACATCACACACATCCATGCCCGAGGCAGGATTCGAACCTGCGACCGTAGCAGTCGCACGGTTCCAGACTGCGCGCCTAGAACCGCGAGACCACCGCGGCCGGCGAAGAATAGAAATATCTTGTTTTTGGAAAAGGAGGTGAAATTCATTGTCGTCGCCGTCTACTAATCAACGGAATTGTAAGTGTACAAAGTTCACAAATTACAGGAAAAGGAATGCATTCTCTATAGTTTTCATTCAATAAGTAACAACCTCTCATAATTTCTTAACTACAGTAATTGGATTATATTCTTGTGCAATAGTATGGTGCTTAACTCCACTGACCAATTTTGATGCAGCAGGAGGTGTAGTTTGAAGGAAGTTTGTGTGCCAAGCAATCTCCTTTTCTCACGAAAAGTAGATTGCTGTTTGATCTTATTTAGTTACAACAGTGGTCCCTTAGGTATGAAAAGCTACGAAAACTTGGGCTCAGAGCTATCCGCAATACGGCCAAGTAACTAACAGAGTCGTATTTTAAACCGTAAAGAACGATAACTTCCTCCAAATTGCAAAACGTCACCAACTGGTGCAGAAGCTGATCAGTCAAGTAGGCAGCAACCAAATTTCAGGTACCTGTTACGACTTAAAGTAAAAATCTCAATCAAAAATCAATCTCTCTCTCTCCAAACACATATATAAATATTCATATTATTAAGATAAAAGTCATTTTATACTGCCTCGGGCATGGATGTGTGCTGTCCTTAAGTTAGTTAGGTTTAAGTAGTTCTAAGTTCTAGGGGACTGATGACCACACCTGTTAAGTCCCATAGTGCTCAGTGCCATTTGAACTATCAGACAATACTTCGTAACACTTAGATCTACTAGAACAATAAACTGGTAGCCAAGATCGCAGAAATTCTTATTATTCTATGATTACCGGTTTCGGCGAAGCTAAAGCCGCCATCATCGGCGTAGGGAGGACACAAAACACTATAAAAGTGGGCTTAGATCCCACTTATATAACATGTATACCAGGTGCATTCAAGTTCTAAGGCCTCCGATTTTTTTTCTCCGGACTGGAAAGAGATAGAAACATGCGCATTGTTTTAAAATGAGGCCGCATTCATTGTCAATAAGTCCCAGAGATGGCAGCACCGTACGGCAGATGGAATTTTACCGCCAGCGGTGAGAATGAGAACTTTTTTAAATACTTAAAATGGCGACGTTTTCCTTACTTGAACAGCGTGCAATCAGTCGTTTTCTGAATTTGCGTGGTGTGAAAAAAATTGAAATTCATCTACAGTTGAAGGAGACATGTGGTGATGGAGTTACGGATGTGTCGAAAGTACGTTCGTGGGTGCGACAGTTTAATGAAGGCAGAACATCGTGTGACAACAAACCGAAACAACCTCGGGCTCGCACAAGCCGGGCTGACGACACGATCGAGAAAGTGGAGAGAATTGTTTTGGGGGATCGCCGAATGACTGTTGAACAGATCGCCTCCAGAGTTGGCATTTCTGTGGGTTCTGTGCACACAATCCTGCATGACGACCTGAAAATGCGAAAAGTGTCATCCAGGTGGGTGCCACGAATGCTGACGGACGACCACACGGCTGCCCGTGTGGCATTTTGCCAAGCAATGTTGACGCGCAACGACAGCACGAATGGGACTTTCTTTTCGTCGGTTGTGACACTGTATGAGACGTGGATGCCATTTTTCAATCCAGAAACAAAGCGCCAGTCAGCTCAATGGAAGCACACAGATTCACCGCCACCAAAAAAAATTTCGGGTAACCGCCAGTGCTGAAAAAATGATGGTGTCCATGTTCTGGGACAGCGAGGGCGTAATCCTTACCCATTGCGTTCCAAATGGCACTACGGTAACAGGTGCATCCTACGAAAATGTTTTGAAGAACAAATTCCTTCCTGCACTGCAACAAAAACGTCCGGGAAGGGCTGCGCGTGTGCTGTTTCACCGAGACAACGCACCCGCACATCGAGCTAACGTTACGCAACAGTTTCTTCGTGATAACAACTTTGAAGTGATTCCTCATGCTCCCTACTCACCTGACCTGGCTCCTAGTGACTTTTGGCTTTTTCCAACAATGAAAGACACTCTCCGTGGCCGCACATTCACCAGCCGTGCTGCTATTGCCTCAGCGATTTTCCAGTGGTCAAAACAGACTCCTAAAGAAGCCTTCGCCGCTGCCATGGAATCATGGCGTCAGCGTTGTGAAAAATGTGTACGTCTGCAGGGCGATTACGTCGAGAAGTAACGCCAGTTTCATCGATTTCGGGTGAGTAGTTAATTAGAAAAAAAAACGGAGGCCTTAGAACTTGAAGGCACCTCGTATATACCTTAGGACACATACAGGTTCCAACATCAAGGCAAAGAATGCTGATATTAATACTTGCCTATAACAGGCAGGCCTTACAAAAGTGTCGTAAGTAGAACATATGCGTCTAAGAGAGATGACATAATAAATGTTAAGTGTCTTCGTCACATACAAGCGCACGCTAGGTACTACCGCAGCTCCGGCTCTGTTCTTACAATGCAGGACGCGTCGCGAGATGTCGCTAGCAGAAGAGGTGCCAATGAATGTCACAACTCGCGTCGTAACAGGCTCTGCGTGTGTGTGGTAACACTACGTCATTAGGGCTTGTACATACGAGGGCGGTTCAGAAAGTAACCTCCGATTGGTCACAGTGCGGGTTGTGGGGGGAGTAGCGACGCCATCTGTGCGTTCACGCACTCAACAGGTCAGTCGGCATCAAGCCGTGGTCGAGTGAACGTCGTACCTGCGCTAGTTTAGTTTTTGTGGCAGTTTGAAATGTGTGCTGCAATAGAAAACCCCGCCAAATGTGAAGTGCGTGCTGTCATAAGGTTTTTTACAGCCAAAGGATATTCTGCAGCAGCTATTCATCGTGAGCTTTGTGCCGTGTACGGACCAAGAATTATGAGTGAAGGAGTTGTCCGTGAATGGGTACGTTTATTTAAAAGTGGACGAGAAAACGTTCATGACGAACTCGTTCAGACAGTTGATGCAAAAGTTCGTGAAAATCGACGTTTCTCAATGTCGGAGTTGTCTACTGGTTTTCCACAGATTTCTAAGACTCTCTTGTACGAGATAGTGACAGCAAGATTGGGTTACCGTAAGTTCTGTGCACGATGGGTGCCCAAAATTCTTACCGACCACCACAAAACTCAAAGAATGGCCTCTGCATTAGACTTTCTGTCACGTTATAAGGACGAAGGAGAACCATTGTTAAACAGAATCGTGACCGGTGACGAAACCTGGATTAAGTACGTGAACCCTGAGACAAAAGAACAATCAAAGATGTGGGCACATTCAAATTCGCCTACCAAACCAAGAAAAGCCTCGCAAGATTTTTCTGCCAGAAAACTGATGGCAACGGTGTTTTGGGATGCCAAAGGGGTGTTGTTGGTTGAATTCATGGAACGTGGTACGACCATTAATCAAGACGTGTACTGTGAAACAATAAAAAAGTTACGACGGGCTATACAGAACAAACGCCGCGGTATGCTGACTTCCGGTATCGTTTTTTTGCACGATAACGCCCGTCCTCACTCTGCTCGCAGAACAACGGCCCTTCTTGAGTCCTTCAAGTGGGACGTTATCAACCATCCACCTTACAGCCCAGACCTGGCGCCAAGTGATTATCACCTCTTCATGCATTTGAAGAAATGGCTCGGGTCACAGCGGTTTGATGACGACGAAGAGCTCAAAGATGCGGTCACAGGCTGGCTCCAGGCACAAGCGGGTGATTTTTATGCAGAAGGAATTTCAAAGCTTGTGAAGAGATACGATAAGTGCCTCAATCGCTATGGAGACTATGTAGAAAAATAGTGCAAAGATGTAGTTGTAAGATGTATCTATTAAAATATTTTTATTTAACTTGGTGTATTTTTTTAAATCAACCGGAGGTTACTTTCTGAACGGCCCTCGTAATTCTAGAGAGTACTGTATCACGTAAACATATACAAAACTTATGAAAGCTGCAGACCTACACAATTGCACATCTGCGTGGTCACATATACGACATATCGAAAAGCAAATGCATATTTCTTGATAACTGCGGAATTACAAAAATGTAGACCTGTCTTGTCCTATACATAGTAAGATACGAACATACATAGATAATTTATGGGATCGGCAGGGTTATACAAGCACATCATTGTGGTGATATATAACATCTACCGAGAGCATATACAAATTTTAAGAACATTACAGAATTACACAGTGCATACCCGGCTGGTCACATATAAAAGTACCAATAAAACACACCTTGCGTATAAGTGCAGATTTTTCCGGTCATATCACATACACATATGCCTGGTTACACATAAAACATACCGAAAAGAAATGCAAATTTTCTGAGACTGCCGAGTTACACAAGTGCACCTCTGTCTGGTCATATATAAACCCTACCATAAGTCATATATCAATTTAAGAACACTGCAGGGTTACAGAAATGTTCTCCACAGTCGTTTAATGAACAGAGTAAGAGTATATGGACTATCAGACCAATTGTGTGATTGGATTGAAGAGTTCCTAGATAGCAGAACGCAGCATGTCATTCTCAATGGAGAGAAGTCTTCCGAGATAGGAGTGATTTCAGGTGTGCCGCAGGAGAGTGTCGTAGGACCGTTGCTATTCACAATACACATAAATGACCTTGTGGATGACATGGAAAGTTCACTGAGGCTTTTTGCGGATGATGATGTGGTATATCGAGAGGTTGTAACAATGGAAAATTGTACTGAAATGCAGGAGGATCTGCAGCGAATTGACGCATGGTGCAGAGAATGGCAACTGAATCTCAATGTAGATAAGTGTAATGTGCTGCGAATATACAGAAAGAAAGATCGCTTATCATTTAGCTACAATATAGCAGGTCAGCAACTAGAAGCAGTTAATAGCATAAATTATTTGGGAGTACGCATTAGGAGTGATTTAAAATGGAATGATCATATAAAGTTGATCGTCGGTAAAGCAGATGCCAGACTGAGATTCATTGGAACAATCCTAAGGGAATGCAGTCCGAAAACAAAGGAAGTAGTTTACAGTACACTTGTTCGCCCACTGCTTGAATACTGCTCACCAGTGTGGGATCCGTACCAGATAGGGTTGATAGAAGTGACAGAGAAGATCCAACGGAGAGCAGCGCGCTTCGTTACAGGATCATTTAGTAATCGCGAAAGCGTTACGGAGATGACAGATAAACTCCAGTGGAAGACTCTGCAGGAGAGACGCCCAGTAGCTCGGTACGGGCTTTTGTTGAAGTTCCGAGAGCATACCTTCTCCGAGGAGTCAAGCAGTATATTGCTCCCTCCTATCTCGCGAAGAGACCATGAGGATAAAATCAGAGAGATTAGAGCCCACACAGAGGCACACCGACAATCCTTCTTTCCACGAACGATACGAGACTGGAATAGAAGGGAGAACCGATAGAGGTACTCAGGGTACCCTCCGCCACACACCATTAGGTGCCTTGCGGAGCATGGATGTAGATGTAGAATGCATATCCTTCTGGGCTTATATTAAAAAAACATACCGATAAAATACACTTTGCGTATGAGCCCATGGGTTTTGGTCTCAAGAACCACTTAATATAAGAAGTACAACTATGTGAGAGCCTCATGGCTGGATGCATATGTGCTACTTACGACAATATTGTGAGGCTTGCGTGTTATAGGCAACTATTAACATCACCATTGTGTGCCTTGCTGTTGTAACTTGTATGTGTCCTAAGATATGTAACTAAATTTATATGTATACATGTTATATAAGTGGAATCTAAGCCAACTTCTATAGTGTTTTCTGTCCTCCCTAGATCCGATGTTGGTGGCTTTAGTTTCGCCGAAACCGGTAATAATGGAATAAAAAGATTTCCTGCGATATTGGCTACCAGTATTGTTTTAGAAGCATCTAGATCGCTCCCACATGAACACAATGTGCTCTCTACAAAATACTTAGATCTTCACCGAAGCGCCAAAGAAATTGGTATAAAAATGCGTATTCATATACAGAGATATGTAAACAGGCAGAATGCGGAGCTGCGGAAGAAAACTCATAGATAAGACAAGCGTCTGGCGCAGTTGTTAGATCGGTTGCTGCTGCTTCATTGGCAGCTTATGAAGATTTAAGTGAGTTTGAACGTGGTGTTGAAGTCGTCGCACGAGCGATGGTACACGGCATCTCCGATGTAGGATTGAAGTGAGGATTTTCCCGTACGACCATTTCCCCAGTGTACCGTGCATATCAGATTTCAGTCGTCGCTGAGGGACACTTCATGGCAAAAACTACAATATGCCGAGAGGTGTCAGTTAACGGCGTATTGGTTTTAGCGCCAAACTCCCTGCGGGATGCCACCGTATCGCTCACGCGATAACTAGACTGCCAACAGCAACTGATATCGACACAGTATTTGTATGTAATATGTGCCAGTCCCTGCGAACTGTCCACACTGATTACTGGCGTTAAAATGCGTCAGTCCACCCACAACACAATAACGACTCCCGATAGACCCAGTTGTTACACGCTGCACGTCGACATTCATCTCTGAAGTGTTCAGGCTCACCTCAAACAATTTGGTAGTAAATTAGCATCAGGAAACATTACCTGCGAAGGGACAGTAAGATAAGCTGGGAGAAGTAAGGGCCCTAAAATGGAACCCTACGGGACACCATTTGTATTTTTTTTTTCCCCCGCTCTGATTAACTCTATTTGCATTCTTCCGCCGGCCGCGGTGGTCTAGCGGTTCTAGGCGCTCAGTCAGGAACCGCGCGACTGCTACGGTCGCAGGTTCGAATCCTGCCTCGGGCATGGATGTGTGTGATGTCCTTAGGTTAGTTAGGTTTATGTAGTTCTAAGTTCTAGAGGACTGATGACCACAGATGTTAAGTCCCATAGTGCTCAGAGCCATTTGAACCATTTTTTTGCATTCTTCCGTCTGTGTCCAAGGCCTTAGAATTCATAGTCCTCGACCAGATAACCAACGATGTAACTTCAAAAAATCTACTTGATGAATATCAATTAGACTTCTATTAACATTGCAACACAGCATCTGCATTAATGCA
The DNA here is from genome assembly GCF_023898315.1 of Schistocerca nitens. Classification (NCBI taxonomy): domain Eukaryota; kingdom Metazoa; phylum Arthropoda; class Insecta; order Orthoptera; family Acrididae; genus Schistocerca; species Schistocerca nitens. Next base: position 145,877,176 of record NC_064625.1, read on the forward strand.
AGTAACAGATGTCCTGAAGCTTATCATGTATACAGAGTGGTCCATTGATCGTGACCGGGCCAAATATCTCACGAAATAAGCATAAAACGGAAAAACTACAAAGAACGAAACTTGTCTAGCGTGAAAGGGGAAACCAGATGGCGCTATGGTTGGCCCGCTAGATGGCGCTGCCATAGGTCAAACGGATATCAACTGCGTTTTCCTAAAATAGGAACCCCCATTTTTATTACATATTCGTGTAGTACGCAGGTACGTTTGAACATTTTATTTCGGTTGTTCCAATGTGATACATGCACTTTTGTGAACTTATCATTTCCGAACGCATGCTTGTTACAGCGTGACTACCTGTAAATACCACATTAATGCAATAAATGCTTAAAATGATGTCCGTCAACCTCAATACATTTGGCAATACGTGTAACGACATTACTCTCAATAGCGAGTAGTTCGCCTTCCATAATGTTCGCACATGCATTGACAATGAGCTGACGCATGTTGTCAGGCGTTGTCGGTGGGTCACGGTAGCAAATATCCTTCACCATTCCCCACAGAAAGAAATCCGAGGACGTCAGATCTGGTGAACGTGCGCGCCACGGTATGGTGCTTCGACGACCAATCCACCTGTCATGAAATATGGTATTCGATACCGCTTCAACCGCACGCGAGCTATGTGCCGGACATCCATCATGTTGGAAGTACATCGCCATTCTGTCATGCAGTGAAACATCTTGTAGTAACATCGGTAGAACGTTACGTAGGAAATCAGCATACATTGCACCATTTACATTGCCATCGATAAAATGGGGGCCAATTATCTTTCCTCCCATAATGCCGCACCATACATTAACCCGCCAAGGTCGCTGATGTTCCACTTCTCGCAGCCATCGTGGATTTTCCGTTGCCCAGTAGTGCATACTATGCCGGTTTACGTTCCCGCTGTTGGTGAATGACGCTTCGTTGCTAAATAGAACGCGTGCAAAAAATCTGCCATCGTCCCGTAATTTCTCTTGTGTCCAGTTGCAGAACTGTACACGACGTTCAAAGTCGTCGCCATGCAATTCCTGGTGCATAGCAATATGGTACGGGTGCAATCGATGTTGATGTAGCATTCTCAACACCGACGTTTTTGAGATTCCCGAGTCTCGCGTAATTTGTCTGCTACTGATGTGCGGATTAGCAGCTAAAACACCTACTTGGGCATCATCATTTGTTGCAGGTCGTTGTTGACGTTTCACATGTGGCTGAACACTTCCTGTTTCCTTAAATAACGTAACTATCCGGCGAACGGTCAGGACACTTGGATCATGTCGTCCAGGATACCGAGCAGCATACATAACAGACGCTCGTTGGGCATTTTGATCACAAACCCATACATCAAAGCGATATCGATCTTTTCTGCAATTGGTAAACAGTCCATTTTACCACGGAAGCAAATACCGTCCGCACTGGCGAAATGTTACGTGATACCACGTACTTATACGTTTGTGACTGTTACAGCGCCATCTATCACAAAGCGAAGAATGTGGTCCAAGTAAAAGATTCATTTTTATTTACCTACTACAGGAATTTGTAATAAAAATGGGGGTTCCTATTTTTTTTAAAAAAAGCAGTTGATGTCTGTTTGACCCATGGGAGCGCCATCTAGCGGGCCAACCATAGCGCCATCTGGTTTCTCCCTTCAAGTTAGACGAGTTTCGTTCTTTCTAGTTTTTTTTCATTTGATGCTTATATCGTGAGATATTTGTCCCGGTCACTATCAGTGGACCACACTGTATGTTACGAGTTGTCTCAAGACTTTTATCACCTCAGTGAAACCTGTTCGTGTACTCCGTTCTTGAACGCCTTTTCGGGAAAGCCACTGGATTCCGGACATATGTTTATTAGGGTTATTTGTTGGTTTCTTTTTCCTGTACCTGCCTCTTCCGCCCGGTAGAATGAAATTATCGCACACGCCGCAATGCGAGGAAAAAAAAAATCAATCATTCCTCATGCCACACACAACAGCTACGGACGCGGCAGAATTGTGAACGCATTGCTTTTAGCACCCCGCAAACTCCCTGCGGGAAGCCAGTGTATTGCTCGCGCGATGACTAGGCAACCGCAACTGATATCGACGCGGTATTATTGTATGTAACACGTCCCGCTCCCTGCAAACTGTCTGCGCTGATTACGGGCGTTAAAACGCGCCACGGCAGTCCGAGTTATTAACGCCGCCGACACCCCGCAGCGGCGAAACTGGCTCCAAATCAGCGTTCGCAACGCCGCTGCCGCAATTAGCTGCGGCACTAACCGTCCGCGGACAAAGGAGGAAAGAACCGCCGCTTCATTATGGCGGGGGGCCCGCGGTGTTAATTGTCCTACAACTCCCCCGCGACCTATCCCCTCCCCCTCTCTCCCCCACACTAGCTGGTCTGTCATCGGCTGAAATGACACCTCGATGGCCGGCGTAGGAGTATATTTGATAATCGGTCCCCCTGCCGTCATTTAGTCGTCCGCAGTACGAGTGCCTGGAGGCGCGTTTTGGCCGATTTAATTGCGCCAGCTGTTAAGTGCGGGGGAGTGTGTGTGTTTGTGTGCGGTCGGAAGCTGACGAGTGCGGAGTGACAACGAATGGCGCGCGAGATATTTATAACGCGATGCCAGCAGTAGGCAATAGGCTTTACGAGGCGAGCTGTAATTGTGGACTCAAATGGCTTCTGCTCGCACTACCGTACTGCCAGACACCAAACACTGCAGGTATACCGACATCCACATGCTGGGATTCACCTCGACATGCAGCGTAGAATGATCTTTTCGTGTCATTACGTTCATCATACAATGAAGGCTTTCACGACCGGATGGTACTGTTGTTGATAATTCTTCCGGGTTATATGGCCGTGGTCCATGGAATACTTCTATTCCTAACGTTTCGTCCAATACTACGTTGGACATCCTCAGAGCTATGGCTGGACCTGTTGAGTCAGCAGGACCAGCCATGCCTCTGAGGATGTCCAACGTAGTATGGGACGAAACGTTAGGAATAGAAGTAGTCGCCGGCCAGAGTGGCCGAGCGGTTCTAGGCGCTACAGTCTGGAACCGCGCGACAGCTACGGTCGCAGGTTCGAATCCTGCCTCGGGCATGGATGTGTGTGATGTCCTTACGTTAGTTAGGTTTAAGTAGTTCTAAGTTCTAGGGGACTGATGACCTCAGATGTTAAGTCCCATAGTGCTCAGAGCCATTTGAACCAATAGAAGTAGTCCATGGACCACGGCCATATAACCCGGAAGAATTATCAACAACATTACGTTCATGTTGTCTCTATGGAAGACTGGGCTGATGTAGCTCACCATGCCAGTCTACACTATGTGATCAAAAGTATCCGGACACCCCCAAAAACACACTTTTTTATATTAGGTGCTTTTTGCTGCCGCCTACTGCCAGGTACTCCATGTCAGCAACCACAGTAGTCATTAGACATCGTGAGACAGCAGAATGGGGCGCTCCGCGGAACTCACGAACGTGGTCAGGTGATTGGGTGTCACTTAAGTCATACGTCAGTACGCGAGATTTCCACACTGCTAAACATCCCTAGGTCCACTGTTTCCGATGTGATAGTGAAGTGGAAACGTGAAGGGACACGTACACCGTAAATGCGTACACGCAACCTCATCTGTTGACCGACAGACCACCGACGATTGAAGAGGGTCGTAATGTGTAATAGGCAGACATCTGTCCACACCTTTCGAAAAAAACGACGTTTTGTCCATGGAGTGCGTGATTGGTTCAAATGGCTCCAAGCACTATGGGACTTAACATCTGAGGTCATCAGTCCCCTAGACCTACAACTACTTAAACCTAAGGACATAACACACATCGATGCCCGAGGAAGGATTCGAACTTGCGACCATAGCAGCAGCGCGGTTCCGGACTGAAACGCCTAGAACCGCTCGGCCACAGCGGCTGGCGTGATTGATTCTTTTGTAAAAAATTTTTGGTTCATTTATAGACACAATCGCTTGTTTATGACACAGCCATAACCGGTTTCGGCCATAAAATGACCATCTTCAGATGCTAGAGGCGGCATACACTGAACACAGGTTCATGCGTTGTCAAACTAATCTATTCAGACAATCAGACAAGAATTCAAAACTGCATCAGGATCTACTGCAAGTACTATGAAAGTTAGGCGGGAGGTGAGAAAACTTCGTGGTGCAGAGGCTGCTCATAAGCCACACATCACGCCATAAATGCCAAACGACGCCTCGCTTGGCGTAAGAAGGGTAAACATTGGACGATTTAACAGTGGAGAAACGTTGTATGGAGTGACGAATCACGGTACACAATGTGGCGATCCGATGGCAGGATGCTGATCTGACAGCGTGTGTAGTGCCAACAGTAAAATTCGGTGGCGGTGGTGTTACGGTGTGGTAGTCTTTTTCATGGAGGGGGCTAGCACCCCTTGTTGTTTTGCGTGGCACAATCACAGCACAGGCCTACATTCATGTTTTAAGCACCTTATTGCTTGCCACTGTTGAAGGGCAATTTGGGGACGGCGATTGCATCTTTGAAGATCGAGCACCTGTTCATAATGCACGACCTGTGGCGGAGTGGTTGCACGACTGTAACATCCGTGTAACGGACTGGCTTTCACAGAGTCCTGAAAGGAAACCTTTGGGATGTTTTGAAACGTCGAATTCGTGCCAGGCCTCACCGACCGACATCGATGTCTCTCTTCCGTGCAGCACTCGGTGAAGAATGGGGCTGCCATTCCGCAAGAAACTTCCAGCATCTGATTGAAAGTATGCCTGCGAGAGCGGAAGCTGTCATCAAGGTTAAGGGAGAGCCAACACCATACTGAATTAGCGTAACTACTGCATGTTGGTGCGTACGTTCGTAGGGTTTTTCCATAGCATAACAGGGTGTTTAGTCATCAATAATACAGGGTGATTCAAAAAGAATTGTTTAGTCCCCCTTAAACATCCCAACAACCACCACCAAAAAGAATAACACAACCTTAAAAATGTGTATTTAATGAAAGAAACATTATATAACCTTCTGTTAGACATCATTACAAAGAGTATTTAAAAAGTTTTTTTTCACTCAAAAACAAGTTCAGAGATGTTCAATATGGCCCCCTCCAGACACACGAGCAATATCAACCCGATACTCCAACTCGTTCCACACTCTCTGTAGCATATCAGGCGTAACAGTTTGGATAGCTGCTGTTATTTCTCGTTTCAAATCATCAATGGTGGCTGGGAGAGGTGGCTGAAACACCATATCCTTAACATACCCCCATAAGAAAAAATCGCAGGGGGTAAGATCAGGGCTTCTTGGAGGCCAGTGATGAAGTGCTCTGTCACGGGCTGCCTGGCGGCCGATCCATCGCCTCGGGTAGTTGACGTTCAGGTTTCATAACTAACCTTTTTCGTAGGACTCTCCATACAGTTGATTGTGGAATTTGCAGCTCTGCGAGTCGATTTTCCTGGGCTGCAAACAAATGCTAGCTGGATGCGTGCTACATTTTCATCACTCGTTCTCGGCCGTCCCTTTGCACAAACACCCATTCTCTGTAAACTGTTTATACCAACGTTTAATACACCACCTATCAGGAGGTTTAACACCATACTTCGTTCGAAATGCACGCTGAACAACTGTCGTCGATTCACTTCTGCCGTACTCAATAACACAAAAAGCTTTCTGTTGAGCGGTCGCCATCTTAGCATCAACTGACGCTGACGCCTAGTCAACAGCGCCTCAAGCGAACAAATGTACAACTAAATGAAACTTTATAGCTCCCTTAATTCGCCGACAGATAGTGCTTAGCTCTGCCTTTTGTCGTTGCAGAGTTTTAAATTCCTAAAGTTGTGGTATTCTTTTTGAATCACCCTGTATATTGTCCTTCACTGTTTAAAACAGTGTACCACCACTAGTGTAACTTTTAGGTTGCGCGACTGTAGAAATCAAGTCATTTTGAGGCGAAGAACTCATCGAGCCGTGTTCGGTGCGCTTTTTCATTTAGCAAGGAAGTTCCACGAAGGTTGTTCGACAGAGAGCGGGAAAGATAAAAATCTGAAGCCGCGGGATCAGTTGAATGAGGCAGTTCCGGAATGACTTCCCAACCCAACTCGTGTATAGTGTTTTTTGTCAGTCTAGCAGAATACGAGCGGCAGTTATCGCGGAGCACAACCACTTCATTCAGTGTCCGCCCCGATAGCTAAGTGGTAGCGTGACGGATTGCCATCCTACGGGCCCGGGTTCGATTCCCGGCTGGGTCGGAGATTTTCTCCACTCAGGGACTGGGTGTTGTGCTGTCCCCATCCGACGCGCGGGTCGCCCAATGTGGCGTCGAATACAATAAGACCTGCACCAAGGCGGCCGGACCTTTCCCGCTAGGGGCCTCCCGGCAACACCGACTCAGAGGAAGGCCTCGGCGCTTGTTGGTGACGTCACGTCAGCTAGGCCCGGCGAACGCCAGGTCTGTTGCACGCAGAAACGCCTGGGCGTGCTTATCACTATAAATCTCTTATTTTTGGACAAAATGTTTGGTATTGTTTTGGATTCTGCAGTTTTATGGTTCAAATGGCTCTGAGCACTATGGGACTTAACAGCTGTGGTCATCAGTCCCCTAGAACGTAGAACTACTTAAACCTAACTAACCTAAGGACATCACACACATCCATGCCCGAGGCAGGATTCGAACCTGCGACCGTAGCAGTCGCACGGTTCTGCAGTTTTATTTAGGTGAAAGATTTTCTTAGTATCGTAAAGCTACAAATGAAGATAATAGTTCTGTATTACTGAATCCTGTCGAAACAAACGTAGATCAATATGAGAAGACGCTTTGCCCCATTGCAAGCTTCGGAAATTTTACATTCAAGTAACTATATTTACTTGATCCATTTTGTTAGCGAAACTTACCCCAACCCCCTTACAATGAACTCGTTTCTTTTATTTATTTATTGACAGCGTCACTGGAAATGTGAACGAATTTACATGTGTAAATGTCCAACTGTTGCCAGTCATTAGATTACAGTCATTTTCGACGAAAGGAATTCTAAACAGGAAACAAAATAGCTTCATACATCGAAAATACTGCTGAGCTTAATCTTTTTTAAACATGCACATTAGAAAAGATAAATATTCCCCTCTTGCAACTGAAAGGAGAAACTTTATAAGATAAAAAAAAATTATTTGATAAAACAAGTATCTCTCTCTTGCCTCTTCTTCTGTCCCCCACCCCCTCCCGCAACGTGTACAATCGCAAGATATTTCATTAACATTCAGTGCTCGTCACCCCATAGTCAACCAAGATACCTAAAGAAGAGCACCAATATGTTCACAGTTTCTTGTAAAAGCAACCCAGTACAAACGTAACTTCCGCAGATTTACAAATAAGGTAAAGCAGCACGAATTCTGTTGCTCCTGGACCATAAAGTTGTTTTTGTATATCAGTCCTTAAAACAGGTGGAAATTTAAGTTCAGGAGTACACTATTTGTTAAGAAGTGTAATGAATTGCACAATTAATTGATTGCAGAAATCTCTCAGAACAATGTGTGTTGGTCAACTACCGCCAATAGTTTCACCTTTTCATGCGTCAGGGAGAGAGACATCACCATTATGTGTATGCCTGCAACAGACCTGGCGTTCGCCGTGCCTAGCTGGCGTGACGTCACGAACAAGCGCCGAGGCCTTCGGTGTTGCTCCCGGCCAATGACGCCGAACACTCATTTCCATTACTTCATTCAGTGTTTCTGGTCGTGGTCGTTGGATTGCGTCTGCAGGATGTCTCTGTTGTTAACAATAAACCTCGGGGAAGCAGATCGTAGTACACCACACCATTACTGTTCCAGCGGGTGCGTAGCATTATACACTCCTGGAAATGGAAAAAAGAACACATTGACACCGGTGTGTCAGACCCACCATACTTGCTCCGGACACTGCGAGAGGGCTGTACAAGCAATGATCACACGCACGGCACAGCGGACACACCAGGAACCGCGGTGTTGGCCGTCGAATGGCGCTAGCTGCGCAGCATTTGTGCACCGCCGCCGTCAGTGTCAGCCAGTTTGCCGTGGCATACGGAGCTCCATCGCAGTCTTTAACACTGGTAGCATGCCGCGACAGCGTGGACGTGAACCGTATGTGCAGTTGACGGACTTTGAGCGAGGGCGTATAGTGGGCATGCGGGAGGCCGGGTGGACGTACCGCCGAATTGCTCAACACGTGGGGCGTGAGGTCTCCACAGTACATCGATGTTGTCGCCAGTGGTCGGCGGAAGGTGCACGTGCCCGTCGACCTGGGACCGGACCGCAGCGACGCACGGATGCACGCCAAGACCGTAGGATCCTACGCAGTGCCGTAGGGGACCGCACCGCCACTTCCCAGCATATTAGGGACACTGTTGCTCCTGGGGTATCGGCGAGGACCATTCGCAACCGTCTCCATGAAGCTGGGCTACGGTCCCGCACACCGTTAGGCCGTCTTCCGCTCACGCCCCAACATCGTGCAGCCCGGCTCCAGTGGTGTCGCGACAGGCGTGAATGGAGGGACGAATGGAGACGTGTCGTCTTCAGCGATGAGAGTCGCTTCTGCCTTGGTGCCAATGATGGTCGTATGCGTGTTTGGCGCCGTGCAGGTGAGCACCACAATCAGGACTGCATACGACCGAGGCACACAGGGCCAACACCCGGCATCATGGTGTGGGGAGCGATCTCCTACACTGGCCGTACACCACTGGTGATCGTCGAGGGGACACTGAATAGTGCACCGTACATCCAAACCGTCATCGAACCCATCGTTCTACCATTCCTAGACCGGCAAGGGAACTTGCTGTTCCAACAGGACAATGCACGTCCGCATGTATCCCGTGCCACCCAATGTGCTCTAGAAGGTGTAAGTCAACTACCCTGGCCAGCAAGATCTCTGGATCTGTCCCACATTGAGCATGTTTGGGACTGGATGAAGCGTCGTCTCACGCGGTCTGCACGTCCAGCACGAACGCTGGTCCAACTGAGGCGCCTGGCGGAAATGGCATGGCAAGCCGTTCCACAGGACTACATCCAGCATCTCTACGATCGTCTCCATGGGGGAATAGCAGCCTGCATTGCTGCGAAAGGTGGATATACACTGTACTAGAGCCGACATTGTGCATGCTCTGTTGCCTGTGTCTATGTGCCTGTGGTTCTGTCAGTGTGATCATGTGATGTATCTGACCCCAGGAATGTGTCAATAAAGTTTCCCCTTCCTGGGACAATGAATTCACGGTGTTCTTATTTCAATTTGCAGGAGTGTATTTTATGGATGCGCGCGGGGGAGGGGGGGGGGGGGTGTTGTTGCTTTGTTTGGGCTCAACCACTCCTTTCTTTTGCTCATGTTAACATAAAGGCACGATTTCTCGTCACCAGTAACGACACAGGATAGGAATGGTCGGTGTTGTTCATGAGTCAACTGACGACGAATAAGCAGAGATAAACATACGGCCATCCGCTGATGGCGGCCACGGTGGCCGAGCGGTTCTAGGCGCTTCAGTCCGGAACTGCGGGACTGCTACGGTCGCAGGTTCGAATCCTGCCTCGGGCATGGATGTGTGTGCTGTCCTTAGGTTAGTTAGGTTTAAGAAGTTCTAAGTTCTAGGGGACTGATGACCTCGGATGTTGAGTCCCATAGTGCTTAGAGCCATTTGAGCCATCCTCTGATCTCTGTGATTTTGGCTTAGAGTGTCTGCGTCACATACATCCCGTATTTTTGAAACTCTCTCATTGCATGAAAATAGCGGAATGATCACAGCTCATCACACTTACCAGTTCTCGACTACACCGGTGTGGATTAACGCCTTTCAACTGTCTTCATCAACATCCCTCCTCCCCACCCCCACAAAAGATTCTTCCTCAACGTGGAGAGTCACTAATATCAAAACGATGCTCTTTAAAACGGGGCAAACCATTTTCTTGCAGTGCTCTGTCCAAAGGCGTTAACGACAGACACGGCGCAAACGTTTTTGGCTGCCAGCTCTACCGTCACCACTCTACTGAGCTCAAACGGACGAGTAGGTCGGAAGTGATCCGATTTCCCTACTTGGCACTGCATTTTATAGCATCCACAGCCCCACCGACTTTAAATTACAACATGGCTTTATGTAGACTCAAACAGCAATAGTGAACTGCAAATAAAGAAGTGACAAACGGTAAATGAACCCATAACAAACGGAAAACCATCATGCAAAACAAAAACGCTGCGAACTTGTGCACCAAACTAGTACATCCATAACAACCTTCTTATCATAGTGAAGCTGTAGTCTCCCTTTTCATATTTCACCCAACACGTTCCCCTCTCTTATCAGATTACAATTCCGTGAAGCCGCAATATGTGTCCCATCAACCGATGCTTTCTTTTAGTCGTGCCACAAATTTCTGTCTTACCGAATTCTGTTGAGTGCCTCCTCATTAGTTATTGAATCTACCTCCCTAATCATCAGCCGCGTTCTGTACCACCAAATTAGAAATCCTTCTATCCTCTTCCTGACTCAACTGTCTATCGTCCATGTTTCAGTTCTGTTCAAGCCTACATTCCAGGCAAGCACCTTCAGAGAAGATTTTATATTGGATCTCGATAAAATTCTCATTCACACAAATGCTTTTTTTGGTATAGCTAGCCCACAATTTATGTTCGGCTGTCACCACGTGTTATGTTGCCCAAAGAACACAGTTCATCCACTACTTCTAGTACCGCGTTCCTTAATCTCTCTTCTCTCTTCTGAACACCACGTTACACGTCATCCCAGATGTGTTCAATAATGTTCGTGTCTTGGGAGTTTGGTGGCGATTGAAAGTGTTGAAACTCAGAAGAGTGTTGCTGGAGCCGCTCTGTAGCGATTCTGGACGTGTGGGTTGTCGCCCAAGTCCATCGGAAGGCAGGTGATCAGACAGGGTGTTTACGTACGCGTTGTAAGTAGGCTGTTTATGTTTTCTTATTGGCAACGTTACGTAGCGCTCTGTATGAAAATCACTGGCTGTGCTGTGTGCAGTCTGTGGCTAGTTTGCATTGTTGTCTGCCATTGTAGTGTTGGGCAGCGGCAGCTGGATGTGAACAGCGCGTAGCGTTGCGCAGTTGGAGGTGAGCCGCCAGCAGTGGTGGATGTGGGGAGAGAGATGGGGGAGTTTTGAAATTTGTCATGAACTGCTATATATATTATGACTATTGAGGCAAATACATTGGTTGTTCTCTATCAAAATCTTTCATTTTGCTAACTATGCCTATCAGTAGTTAGTGCCTTCCGTAGTTTGAATCTTTTATTTAGCTGGCAGTAGTGGCGCTCGCTGTACTGCAGTAGTTCGAGTAACCAAGATTTTTGTGAGGTAAGCGATTTGTGAAACGCATAGGTTAATGTTAGTCAGGGCCATTCTTCTGTAGGGATTTCTGAAAGTCAGATTGCGTTGCGCTAAAAATATTGTATGTAAGTTTAAGCACAGTCGTGTATAAATTGTTCAATGGGGACGTTTCATATAATATACATAGGAGTTCATAACATCCATTCTTAGAAATATCAAAACTCCGCCATTTCTGTCCCCACATCCACCACTACTGGCGGCTCAGCTCCAACTGCGCAACGCTACGCGCTGTTCACATCCAGCTGCCGCTGCCCAACACTACAATGGCAGACAACAATGCAAACTAGTCACAGACTGCACACAGCACAGCCTGTGATTTTCATACAGAGCGCTACGTAACGTTACCAACAAGAAAACATAAACAGCCTACTTACAGCGTCACCTGTCAGAGTCGTACCCAGATGTATCAGGGGTCGCATGTCACTCCAACTGTACACGCCCCACACCATTACAGACCATCCACCAGTTAAAAAGAGTCCCCTGCTAACCGACACACGGCCATCATTGGCACCGAATCAGAACCAGCTTTCATCAGAAAACACGACAGACGTCTACCCTGCCCTCCAATGAGCTCTCGCTTGACACCTCTGGAGGTGGTTTGGGGTGAGTGGAATGCATGCTACAGGGCGTGTGGATCGGATATGCCCTTGACGTAACCGATTTGTAACAGTTTGTTTTGTCACAGTGGTAACAAGTGCTGCTGCAGATTCAGTACGATGCGCCAGAGCTACATGTCGAACACGATGATCTTCGCTCTCACAAGGGAACCTCCCCATCGCACCCCCCTTCAGATTTAATTATAATCTGGCACAGTGGATAGGCCTTGAAAAACTGAACACAGATCAATCGAGAAAACAGAAAGAAGTTGTGTGGAACTATGAAAAAATAAGCAAAATATACAAACTGAGTAGTCCATGGGCAACATAGGCTACATCAAGGATGATGTGGGCACAGGAGCGCCGTGGTCTCGTGGTTAGCGTGAGCAGCTGCGGAACAAGAGGTCCTTGGTTCACGTCTTCCCTCCAGTAAAAAGTTTAAATTTTTGTTTTCAGATAATTATCAGAGTTCAGGCACTCACCCATAATCAATTTCGCTCTCCAAAATTTCAGGAAATGTTCAGATTTGCTTGGACATATGTAGGATTTGACGGTCTACGCACGGAAAAATTTGAAAACGTTAAGAACATACGTTTTGACAGAGCACAGAGAAAACTGTGCGACTGTGAAACGCATTCATTTGTTGCAGTTTATGTGACACACTCTTATGTTTTCATCACTTTTTTGGGAGTGATTATCACATCCACAAGAAAACCTAAATCGGGCAAGGTACAAGAATCTTTTTACCCATTCGCCAAGTGTGCAAGTTAGGTGGGTCGACAACATATTCCTGTCATGTGACGCACATGCCGTCACCAGTGTCGTATAGAATATATCAGACGTGTTTTCCTGTGGAGGAATCGGTTGACCTGTGACCTTGCCATCAAATGTTTTCGGTTCCCATTGGAGAGGGACGTCCTTTCGTCTACTAATCGCACGGTTTTGCGGTGCGGTCGCAAAACACAGACACTAAACTTATTACAGTGAACAGAGACGTCAATGAACGAACGGACAGTTCATAACTTTGCAAAAATAAAGTAAGTAAACTTTACGCTCGATGGTAGACTTGAACCAAGGACCTCTCGCTCCGCAGCTGCTCACGCTAACCACGAGACCACGGCGCTCCTGTGCCCAAATCATCCTTGATGTTGCCTATGTTGCCCATGGACTACTCAGTTTGTATATTTTGCTTATTTTTTCATAGTTCCACACAACTTCTTCCTGTTTTCTCGATTGATCTGTGTTCAGTTTTTCAAGGCCTATCCACTGTGCCAAATTATAACTAAATCTGAGGGGGGTGCGATGGGGAGGTTCCCTTGTCGGTAGTGTCACTTGCACGCCCGGAGCCCGGTCTTCTTGCGACAGGTGCGACCAATCATGTACAGCGGCTACATTCCTACCAAATCTCTCTGCAATATAGCAGAAGGTACACCCATCTTCTCGTCGACCTATTACACGACCTCGTTCAGACTCAGTGAAGTGTTGATAATGCCATCCTTGTCGCCTTTAAGACATTCTTGACTAACATGAACTCACGACGTCCAATCTACTAGCGCAACTCTTACGCGACCGGCGGGAAATGCACCATTTTTCAGATCAAGAAACATGCCTGCCAACTTTCGTTTATGTTGCACACTCCTCCTTGACTGAGCGAGGTGGGGTAATGGTTTACCACACTGGACTCGCATTCGAGAGGACGACGGTTCACACCCGTGTCCGGCCCTCCTGATTTAGGTTTCCCGTGATTTCCCCAAACCACTGCAGGTAAATTTCGAGAAGGTTGTTTTGAAAGCGCAGGGCCGACTTCCTTCCCTAATCCGATGAGACAGATGGTCTCGGTGTTTGGTTCCCTCCCCCAAATCAGACAACCAAATCCTCACTGGTGGTGGAATTGTTTTTCCGCCATTGTATGTGGTACAGATATGCTTATGTCATACTTCAAGATTTCTCATCGAGAGTTATAATTATTATTATTATCCAGGATATGATTTTACAAAGTTAAGCCGTGAGATGGAGAAAATATAGGCCAAACTCCAATAGGACCACGACTAGTAAAGCAGTGTAGTGTTCAGAGGTTACTGTTGAGGGTTACCGACCACCCCTTTCCGGCGTATTATTCTCGCAGGGGGCACGAAAGAGGAAGGGTGTTGAAACTTCCTGGCAGATTAAAACTGTGTGCCAGACCGAAACTCGAACTCGGGACCTTTGCCTTCCGTGGAGGCGCTGAAATAGCCGAGCGGTCAAAGGCGCTGCAGTCATGGACTGTGCGGCTGGTCCCTGTGGAGGTTCGAGTCCTCCCTCGGGCATGTGTCTCTGTGTTTGTCCTTAGGATAATTTAGGTTAAGTAGTGAGTAAGCGTAGGGTCTGATGACCTTAGCAGTTGAGTCCAATAAGATTTCACACACATTTGCACATTTTTTTGCCTTCCGCGGGCAACTGCTCTACCATATGAGCTACCCAAGCACGACTCACGCCCCGTCCATACAGCTTTACTCCTGCCAGTGCCTCGTCTCCTACTTTCCAAACTTTCCAGATCTAGCACCAGTGAATGAAAGCATATGGAGAAGACGTGGCTTAGCCACAGCCTGGGGATGTTTCCAGAATGAGATTTTCACTCTGCAGCAGAGTGTGCGCTGATATGAAACTTCCTGGCAGATTAAAACTGTGTGCCCGACCGAGACTCGAACTCGGGACCTTTGCCTTTCGCGGGCAAGTGCTCTACCATCTGAGCTACCGAAGCACGACTCACGCCCGGTCTCACAGCTTTACTTCTGCCAGTATCTCGTCTCCTACCTTCCAAACTTTACAGAAGCTCTCCTGCGAACCTTGCAGAACTAGCACTCCTGAAAGAAAGGATACAGTGGAGACATGGCTTAGCCACAGCCTGGGGGATGTTTCCAGAATGAGATTTTCACTCTGCAGCGGAGTGTGCGCTGATATGAAACTTCCTGACAGATTAAAACTGTGTGCCGGACCGAGACTCGAACTCGGGACCTTTGCCTTCCGCGGGCAAGTGCTCTACCATCTGAGCTACCGAAGCACGACTCATCGAAAGCCAAGGTCCCGAGTTCGAGTCGCGGTCGGGTACACAGTTTTAATCTGCCAGGAAGTTTCATATCAGCGCACACTCCGCTGCAGAGTGAAAATCTCATTCAGGAAGGGTGTTAACGAAACTGGTGCACCAAGCACCACCCATATGGACGTGCAACGTCCGTGCACATTTCACAGAATTACCAAACAGGCGACTAACGATGGCGATTACGCACGCGGAAGCGCTGCGGCATGCCGTAACCCAAACAGAAGAGAAAAGCCGTGATCTCAGCGGGCGTTATCGGGGAGCAGAATCGCGCGGACGTGCCGGCCCTGCCGGATATCGGCACCGCAGTTTCCTCCGGCTGCGAGGTTCCGCGGCTGACGTCACGGTTCGTCAGTGACGGCGGCTACCGGTCCACCTCTGCCCGCAGCCGATGCAAGACGTTTCCAAGGCGATGACTCGAGCAGTGTGTGGCGAGGGACCGGGGGGGAAGTACGGAGACTGCGATGCGCTCACCTCGCAGGCAGCCAAGGGCACCCGCTTCCCTGTTCCCCGTTCACTGAGCACCATCTGCCCTGCTCTGTGCTTCCCTGAGGCTGACGCAAGCCCTCGGTGACGGACGACTTTCGAGCATTCGCGATGTAACGCGCAGCTGTTCTGCGGTCACATAACAAGGACTATCAGATCGTAAACATCCTGCACCACCCATCTTTTGTTGTGAGAACTGCCATGACAATCCAATGCACAGCTAAACATTAAAAATGTACCAGCAGCAAACAACGAAATTTACACTGCTGGCCATTAAAATTGCTACACCACGAAGATGACGTGCTACAGACGCGAAATTTAACCGACAGGAATAAGATGCTGTGATATGCAAATGATTAGCTTTTCAGAGCATTCACACAAGGTTGGCGCCGGCAGCGACACCTACAACGTGCTGACATGAGGAAAGTTTCCAACCGATTTCTCATACACAAACAGGACTTGACCGACGTTGCCTGGTGAAACGTTGTTGTGATGCCTCGTGTAAGGAGGAGAATTGCGGACAATCACGTTTCCGACTTTGTTAAAGGTCGGACTGTAGCCTATCGCGATTGCGGTTTATCGTATCGCGACATTGCTGCTCGCGTTGATCGAGATCCAATGACTGTTAGCAGAATATGGAATCGGTGGGTTCAGGAGGGTAATACGGAACGCCGTGCTGGCCTCGTATCACTAGCTGTCGAGATGACAGGCATCTTATCCGCACGGCTGTACCGGCCGTGCAGCCACGTCTCGATCCCTGAGTCAACAGATGGGGACGTTTGCAAGACAACAAGCATCTGTACGAACAGTTCGACGACGTTTGCAGCAGCATGGACTATCAGCTCGTAGACCGTGGCTGCGGTTACCTTTGACGCTGCATCACAGACGGCACTTTGAACAATGGATGTTACATTTCAGATGTGTTACGACCCGTGGCTCTACCCTTCATTCGATCCCCACGAAACCCTATATTTCAGCAGGATGATGCACGGCCGTATGTTGCAGTTCCTGTACGGGCCTTTGTGGGTACAGAAAATGTTCTACTGCTGCCCTGGCCAGTACTTTCTCCCGATCTCTCTCCAATTGAAAACGTCTGGTCAATGGTGGCCGAGCAACTGGCTCGTCACAATACGCCAGTCAGTGCTCTTGATCAACTGTGGTATCGTGTTGAAGCTGCATGGACAGCTGTACCTGTACACGCCATCCACGCTCTGACTCAATGCCTAGGCTTATCAAGGCCGTTATTACGGCCAGAGGTGGTTGTTCTGGGTACTGATTTCTCAGGATCTATGCACCCAAATTGCGTGAAAATGTAATCACATGTCAGTTCTAATACAATATATTTGTGCAATGAATAATCGTTTATCATCTGCGTTTCTTCTTAGTGTAGCAATTTTAATGGGCAGTAGTGTAACTTCTTGAGCATACAGAATATACAGTACTACCATGACTTCATTACTAAATCTGTTGCTCATTCTGGCACATACAGGGAGGCATGACTGCAAGGTGGGGGAGGGGCGTGCTCAGCGCCCCCCCCCCCCCGCCCCCGTCCCCCACGAAAAGGTGGGGAGGGGCAGACGAGGGCAGCGTCCCTCGCACCCTCTGGCCGAAATGGTTGGTCTTACACTAGATACGGTGGAAATTTTCTAGTATCAAAATGCCTTCGTAATATTATTCTTTCGTGATTACGTCTGAAAGTTAAGTGAAAGGAATTTCAGGCGTAAAGATGATGAGAAACAGCAGTGGAAGACTCAAGATACAAGACTGAGTAGATGGTGAACCTTTTCATATCATTACTAAATCTGAATTTGTGTAACGATTTCAGTGTAGATGACAATACGTAGATCACCCAAGAACAGTTTTGAGCTATTAACGTCTCATGGTTTGGATTCACGGCCATATAATATTTCTTAAAGGACATCGCAGTCGCCGTTGACTGGAATATTTATTATTACGACTGCAATTTCGGCCTTAGGGCCATTTTCAAGTAACACCGCAAAAGTTACCTAAACGCAAAAAGAAAAAACGCAAACATGAAGCACATGGTGTATATACATAATTAAAAAACATTTCTCTAAGAAACAGACCAATTATGAAAATTGCCAGAATAACAGAGTCAAAATGCAGCCTTTTCACTGCGAGTATCCCACAAGATCCTATGAGTACGACACTTATTACATCATAAAATGTTGTTAAATATGTGCTGTATTGTCAGTGTTACCATCGTTCTAATAATCTATCACAAATAAAAGCTCAGTTGCACTGTCAACATGTGGAGCTAAGTCTGTTGCCGCGAAAATATGTCGAGCTAAGTCTGTTGGCGCGAAAATACACTTACTACAGATAGTGCACACCAAGGATACAACTTATAAGCTTTATATCGTAAAGTCTTTTCGTCTGTCGACATCATACAGCTTTCTAAATACTGCTTTGATTATAAGGGGCAGTAGGACAGGATGTGAATATTTATTTATAACGTAATAGGGGATAAAACGTGTTATCTGTTAAAAAAAACCTCTCAAATGAAAGCTGTATGATGTCGACAGACGAAAAGACTTTACGATTTAAGGCTTTGAAGTTGTATCCCCCCCCCCCCCAAATTCTATAAGTCCCTCCAGATCCTTGAGCGTCATGCACTCCGCCTCGCCTTCCGTATACGCCTCCCGTCCCCCACGCGGATCCTCTATGATCTCATTCCTTTCCCCCGTCTGCTCCTATTCCTCGAACATACCCGCATCCTCGACACCTCCCGCAGTCTTGAACCCCCTCACCCCCTGGTTGCTCCTCTCCTCTCCGATCCCCGCCCCCTGCCACGTCTTCACCGTTGTGTCCCCCCTACCCTCCATCTCTATACCCTACATCTCCTTTCCCAAGGTGGCTTCCATCAACTCCCCCTCCCGGATGATGCCCTCTCTCCCTCCATTTATCCCTCCTATCAACTCTGATCCTCACTCCCCCTCCTTTCCTCTGTCCTTTCCCTGGGCTCCCTCTTCCCCCCCCCTTCCGTCCTGTTTTCTCCCCACTAAACCTCTCCATACCTTCCTTGTGCCCCCCCCCCCGAGTCCTTTTGTATTCCCCTCCTCTGCCTACCCCACTCCCTGTCGGCCCCCCACCCCTCTTATGGGTCCTCATCCTCCATCAGCTCCTTTCCCGGCTCCCCCCCTTTTTTTTATTTTCCCATCATCTGTCCAGTTTCCTCTCACCTGCTCTCGGCTGTGGTCTGTCACAACTTTTTAGTGCAGTGTTCCAGTGACTGTTCAGTGTTGTTCGTCTTTCTCGTGTTGCGAACAGAAACCATGCTGTCGCTGGGTGTGAATTTTATGTCTTTTGCGAACAGAAACCAGACTGTCGCCGCGTTTTTTTTAATTGTCTGTCTATTGTTTTACCTGTCTGCTTTGTATGTATTTTCTTAGCGTCATCATCCCTCTGTTCTTTGTTTTAAGTTCCACGATTTCTTTTCGCCATGTTACTCTTTAAGTCTCCGATTTTATCGCCTGTTTTTATTATTTATTCTCTTCATCTTTCTAACAAAGTCTGTAGGCTGAAGAGCGGCATACTAAGCTGCTGCCAGCCTGCCCCCTTCGGGGGGAATTGAAATTCAATAAAGGAAAAAAAAAAAAACGTTGTATCCTTGGTGTGCACTATCTCTGTTTTGTGCACAGACTGTATCTGTAGTAAATGTATTTTCGCGCTAACGGACATGTTGTCAGTGCACCTGAGCTTCTATTTGTGATAGATTATTAGAACGATGGTAACACTGACAATAAGGCACATATTTAACATTTTACGATGTAACAAGTGTCGTACTCATAGGATCTTGTGGGATACTCGCAGTGAAAAGACTACATTTTGTTAAGCCTCCACAAAGAAAAAAAAAAAACATTTTTTGCCCACCGTTTTGACTGTCTTCTCTGTGCCACCTTTATGTGCTACTTGTTGTCAAACTCAAGGCTGAAGAGCGGCGTATTGTGCCGCTGACAGCCCGCCTTTGTATAAGGTGTTTAAAATCACAATAAAGAAAAAAAAATTAAGCCTCCTCCCAGAGTAATCAAAGAACCCACAGTCAGGCCCGACGAAAGTGGCTTTGTCTGGTCGCAACGCAAATTATGTTAATGTCCACTAACAGCTGTCCCGATGCCTCTGATCAAATAGTATTTGTCTCAGTTAATGAACAGGATGAGAAAAATCAGATCAATTGGAGCTCATAAGGAGGCTTGTCGATAGTCGTTTTTGCCTCACCGCATTTACGAATGAAGAAAGGCCAGGAGTGGCGGTGGTACGAGATATAACCTCCGACACACACCGGAAGGTGACCCTTGCAGTAGAGACACCGATGTAACTGGCCGAGTGACCTGCACGAGACGGACCTCTCACTGGTACTGTTTTGGTGGTTGGCTTCGATGGTCGCGCCTTCTCCTGCCCTCCCCCGTCCCCCACCCCCACATACTCCCCCACCTGCAGCAAGTATCCGTCGCTGACTTCCTCATCCCGCTTTTCTTCTCGCCATCCAACACCCGGTGTGGCGGCCTGCTGGTGGCTTTCGCCGTGATGGATTGCCGCTTCGATTAGTGCTGATCGCGGCTTCTGGGCCCGCACCGGCTCAGCGCCCCATCCCTACCCACCTGCCACTGTCCACACATCTGGCCATCCGCCGCCAAACACAGAACCGCTGCCGCCGTATACACCACTCAGGTCACTCACTATAGAGGGTGCTGCTCACCAAGTCAGCAGCGCGACATACGAGTGACTGAAACGAAGCAGCTAAAATCTAAGTTCGTTGTTCGGTCGGCATTCGGGTCACTTCACCACTTTGCGACTCGTCTTGGCCGCGCGGGATCAGCCGAGCGGTCTGCGGCGCTGCAGTCTTGGACTGTGCGGCTGATCGCGGCGCAGGTTCGAGTCCTCCCTCGGGCATGGGTGTGTGTGTTTGTCATTAGGAGAATTTAGGTTACATAGTGTGTAAAACCGGAACAGAAGTGAATCGAAGCATTTGAGATGTGGTGCTATAGACGAATGTTGAAAATTAGGTGGACTGATAAGGTAAGGAATGAGGAGGTTCTGCGCAGAATCGGAGAGGAAAGGAATATGTGGAACACACTGAAGGAGAAGGGACAGGATGACAGGACATCTGCTAAGACATGAGGGAATGACTTCCATGGTACTAGAGAGAGCTGTAGAGGGCAAAAACTGTAGAGGAAGACAGAGATTGGAATACGTCAAGCAAATAATTGAGGACGTAGGTTGCAAAATGGTTCAAATGGCTCTGAGCACTAAGGGACTCAACTTCTGAGGTCATTAGTCCCCTAGAACTTAGAACTAGTTAAACCTAACTAACCTAAGGACATCACAAACATCAATGCCCGAGGCAGGATTCGAACCTGCGACCGTAGCGGTCCTGCGGTTCCAGAGTGCAGCGCCTTTAACCGCACGGCCACTTCGGCCGGCCCGTAGGTTGCAAGTGCTTCTCTGAGATGAAGAGGTTAGCGCAGGAAAGGAATTCGTGGCGGGCCGCATCAAACCAGTCAGTAGACTATGACAAAAAAAAAAAAAAAGTGTGAAAGCTTAGGGTCTGATGACCTTACCAGTTAAGTCCCATAAGACTTCACACACATTTGAACATTTTTTGAACTCATCTTGACTGTCTATTTTTCGGAAGCGCTGCTAACGATATGACTGCAGCTAAATATGTGTTACGAAGAAGAATACAAACATCACTGTTTGTCTTTTAACTCCCGGCAATTTCTACTTTTGTTTTTTCATCAGACTGAAATCACGAAATCGATGAAACTACACTGAAGCGCCAAAGAAGCTGGTATAGGCACGCGTGTTCAAACACAGTGAGATGTAAACCCTGCGGTCGGCAACCTCTATGTAAGACGCCAAGTTATCAAGACTTAAGGGGCTCCGGAAAGGCTCAAAATCATGAAAAGTTCAATTTTTACTTTTTTGCGTTTTCTGAATCTGCAGACTATTACCTTTTAATAGATATATAATTTATTCAATTCCGAAGACTACAACTATTTTTAAATATGTTTTGAAATGTGTTCTACATGGACGTGACCCACTGTGGCGCTGTTAAACTGCTGTCAAATGGTGTTATTATTAACGTCCGTGTATATCAGGTACATTTTAGTGATGTGAGATAAAGTATGTGTTGTGGCTAACCTGTGATGGTTCAATATATATCGCTGGTGTGATTGTCGATTGTTTCATGTTTATTTACTCTGTCGTTATCTCGAAAATATTCGTAATTAATTCTGTTTCTTGAGTCTCTGTTTTGTTGAAGTATAATAATGAGTAAAAGTAAAGTTATTAGAAATCCTCTGAAGGCTTTTAAGAAGAGGAGAAATGTTGGAAAGCCAAAGGTATGTGTTATTACTGTAAACAATAAAGACGATGAAAATCCCCAACATAGCTTGTGTCCCAAAGAAGAAGACAGTTGGTGTAAATATAACAAAGGATTGCTAACTGGTGAAGTGTACACTCATAAGCATAGTCTGCCTCATGCAATAATGGAGGTGATAAAACCTATTTTCAGAGACTTAGCAGCACCTGAACTGTTGAAAAAGTGTATTCACGGAAAAACTCCAAACCCCAATGAAAGTGTAAATAGTGTTATATGGTCGAGAATCCCCAAGACTGTATTTGTTGGAATAGAAACACTTCATTTTGGTGTGTATGATGCTGTTGCGACTTTCATTGATGGCAACATTGTAAGGTGCAAGGTATTTAGAAATATGGGAATGAAGATAGGTTCTAACATGGTACGAGCGATGCTTGCTTTAGACAAGGAACGCCTTCGGGCTGCAGACAGGGCTGTAAAGAGTCTAGAAATACAAGCAAGAGTAAACAGGAGGAGGAACAAGAGGAAGCTGGAGGAGGAGTTTGCAGAGGATGAAGATAATCCATCCTATGGACCTGGAATGCACTAAAAAGTTGATCCAATCTTTGTCGCTCGATTCCCAAAACTTTTATTTTCTCATACTAATGACATGTTTTCTAAGGATCTTCCAAAGATATTTGTTTCAAACTTTCAGTAAATGTTACACAGTACCTTCTGCATAATTTAACACAGCCTTTTTCCAAAAAACTGTATATTTTTGAATATATAAATAAAAAATTGCAAAAAATGTTGTGAATTTTCATTAGAATTGAAAAAAAAAATCATCTTTAATAACTGAACTAAAATTTTGTAAAATCCCTGTGTTAAGTTGTAGCCCATATTCCAATAAATAATCTGTAAAAAGTTTAACTTCCTACCTCACATACTTTGTGAGGAAAGATGTAATTTATAAGCGTTATTTTAACATTGCAAGTATAGGGCGTTCCGGAGCCCCTTAAGTGCGTCTAAACATGGCGTTGTAGTCGGCGCACGGGAGACGGGATACAGCATAGCCGAGGTAGCGCTGAAATTGGTGTTATCCCGTACGAACATTTCACGAGTGTATCGTGAACATCCGGAATCAGGTAAAACATCAAATCTCCGACATCCCTGCGCCTGGAAAAAGTTCATGCAAACAATGGACCAACGACGATTGAAGAGAATCGTTCAACGTGAAGGAAGTGCAACCCTACCACAAGTTGCTGCATATTTCAGTGCTAGGCCATGAACAAATGTCAGCGTACGAACCATTCGACGAAACATCAAAGGCTCTGAGCACTATGGGACTGCACCGTGCAGTCCACTAGAACTTAGAACTACTTAAAACTAAGGACATCACATACATTCATGCCCGAGACATAATTCGAACCTGCGACCGTAGCGGTCGCCCGGTTCCAGACTGTACCGCCTAGAACCGCTCCCCCCCCACCCCCACCCTTCAGTATAAATTTGAAAACTGAATAAATCACGGAATTATGTAGATATAGAGGTACAAATTGACAAACATGCTTGGAATAACATGAGGTTTTATTAGCACCAAAAAAAATACAAAAGTTCAAAAAATGTCACGGTAGTAGTTACAAAACCAGACTCTCGCATTTCCTCGAAGAAAAAATGCCCGATAACGGTAGATGTGGTAAAGCAAACCCATACCATGACTTTCTCGTCGTGCAATGGAGTTTCCACGACAGTTCTAGGATTTGATATTCGGTTGCCCAAATTCTGCAGTTGTGGGCGTTGACAGACCCTCGGAGCGTGAAATGAGCTTCGTCGGTTCACAACACGTTACTCAACCAAACGTCATCTTCCGCCATCTTTTAAAACGCCCACACCGCAAATGCCCTCCGCTTCACTAAATCGCCAGGTAACAGTTCATGATGCCGATGGATTTAATACGAATAGCATCGGAGTGTACGCCTAAGTGCGAACCAAACAGTAATGTATGGAATGACGGTGCGACGTGCGACTGCACGAGCGCTGACTTCCCCGTGCATAGACGAACCCGCTACAGTCTCCATTTCTTCCTGAAGTGTCTCAGCAGCATTACGCCTTGTGCTCGGTCGGCCACTACGGGGCCTATCGTCTAAACAACCCGTGGCTTCGAACTTCGAAATCATTGCCACAGCTGCATTTGTCAACGGATTTCTCTTATTTTATTTTGATGATCATTCCTACCTATGTAGGTTGGGCTCAACAAAATATTTTCGCATTCGGAAGAGAAAGTTGGTGACTGAAATTTCGTAAATAGATCTCGCCGCGACGAAAAACGTCTTTGCTTTAATGACTTCCATCCCAACTCGCGTATCATATCTGCCACACTCTCTCCCCTATTACGTGATAATACAAAACGAGCTGCCTTTTTTTGCACCCTTTCGATGTCCTCCGTCAATCCCATCTGGTAAGGATCCCACACCGCGAAGCAATATTCTAACAGAGGACGAACGAGTGTAGTGTAAGCTCTCTCTTTAGTGGACTTGTTGCATCTTCTAAGTGTCCTGCCAATGAAACGCAACCTTTGGCTCGCCTTCCCCACAATATTATCTATGTGGTCTTTCCAACTGAAGTTGTTCGTAATTTTAACACCCAGGTACTTAGTTGAATTGACAGCCTTGAGAATTGTACTATTTATCGAGTAATCGAATTCCAACGGATTTCTTCTGGAACTCATGTGGATCACCTCACACTTTTCGTTATTTAGCGTCAACTGCCACCTGCCACACCATACAGCAATCTTTTCTAACTCGCTTTGCAACTGATACTGGTCTTCGGATGACCTTACTAGACGGTAAATTACAGCATCATCTGCGAACGACCTAAGAGAACTGCTCAGATTGTCACCCAGGTCATTTATATAGATCAGGAACAGAAGAGGTCCCAAGACGCTTCCCTGGAGAACACCTGATATCACTTCAGTTTTACTCGATGATTTGCCGTCTATTACTACGAACTGCGACCTTCCTGACAGGAAATCACGAATCCAGTCGCACAACTGAGACGATACCCCATAGGCCCGCAGCTTGATTAGAAGTCGCTTGTGAGGAACGATGTCAAAAGCTTTCCAGAAATCTAGAAATACGTTATCAACTTGAGATCCCCTGTCGATAGCGGCCATTACTTCGTGCGAATAAAGAGCTAGCTGCGTTGCACAAGCTTCACTAAAAGTGCCTTTTCAGGTAACGTCAACATGCTGCGACTGCTGGCGCATCTGATTCTCTCTCTCATTACAGCTCCTTTTATACACGATTGTCATGAGCAGTCACTGACGTTTTGCTGTCCAGCGCCATCTGTCGGACATTTTGTGAACTGTGTTTTGTTTTTGGTTCTAATAAAACCCCATGTCATTCCAAGCATGTGTGTCAATTTTTACCTCTCTATCTACATTATTCCGTGGTTTATTAACTTTTCAAATTTATACTGACTTTTTGAACGCCCGGTACATCACATCTACTCATTTCCTTCCCATTCAGATAATTTCTTCGTGGTGTTTTTTTTTTTTTTTTTGTCTTACAGGTCATTTTGGGTGGGCTGCCTTACGTACCTTAAACTGAAGATGTGTTCAGCCAGACACAGATAAGCGAAAGGGAGACCCATCACTTTGGAAAAAAATGGGAGCAGAGCACGTATTAGACCAGCAAGTGGCTCCGCACGGCCAACTAAACCCTCGAGGCGAACGTCCGTCCGCGTAGACGTCTCAAGGGAAGTCTCAGGCGAGTGCTGGGAGCGCGCAGTGCAGGGGATTAGCGGCGGGCCAAACGGCCAGCACGTGAGGCGGCGCCAGCTTCTGCCTAACTGCCGCAACTCCTAATGGCGCCCGACGATGCGTCAAGCGGGCCGAAACGCCGGCACTTGCATTCGTGTTGCAGCTGCAAGCCGGAGCGCATGCGGAGTTGGAACGGCTTCCGCGGAGCTAAGGCGGCCATATTCCTCCCACCTTCTGTCTCCCTCTCTCACTCGCTCGCCATAAAAACTTGCTAGTAACTGTTTCGCTCGGCATTACCACTTGCACGGCATTCAGACTACATTATGAAGTTAACAAGGAGGTCCTGCCTACGTCCGTTTC
This sequence comes from Schistocerca nitens, assembly GCF_023898315.1. Taxonomy (NCBI): domain Eukaryota; kingdom Metazoa; phylum Arthropoda; class Insecta; order Orthoptera; family Acrididae; genus Schistocerca; species Schistocerca nitens. The sequence continues at coordinate 145,903,147 of NC_064625.1, forward strand.
GTGGTAAGGCTTTGCAATGTGGCTCAGTGGTTATGTCATTGCACTCGCGTTTGGGGTTTAAATCCAAATAACAGATGCGAGTACGAGGTGCATTCAAGTTCTAAGGCCTCCGATTTTTTTTCTCCGGACTGGAAACAGATAGAAACATGCGCATTGTTTTAAAATGAGGCCGCGTTCATTCTCAATACGTTTCAGAGATGGCAGCACCGTACGTCAGATGGAATTTTACCGCCAGCAGCGAGAATGAGAACTGTTTTAAATACTTAAAATGGCCACGTTTTCCTTACTTGAACAGCCTGCAATCATTCGTTTTCTGAATTTGCGTGGTGTGAAACCAATTGAAATTCATCGACAGTTGAAGGAGACATGTGGTGATGGAGTTATGGATGTGTCGAAAGTGCGTTCGTGGGTGCGACAGTTTAATGAAGGCAGAACATCGTGTGACAACAAACCGAAACAACCTCGGGCTCACACAAGCCCGTCTGACGACACCATCGAGAAAGTGGAGAGAATTGTTTTGGGGGATCGCCGAATGACTGTTGAACAGATCGCCTCCAGAGTTGGCATTTCTGTGGGTTTTGTGCACACAATCCTGCATGACGACCTGAAAATGCGAAAAGTGTCATCCAGGTGGGTGCCAGAAATGCTGACGGACGACCACACAGCTGCCTGTGTGGCATGTTGCCGAGCAATGTTGACGCGCAACGACAGCAGGAATGGGACTTTCTTTACGTCGGTTGTGACAATGGATGAGACGTGGATGCCATTTTTCAATCCGGAAACAAAGCACCAGTCAGCTCATTGGAAGCACGCAGATTCACCGCCACCAAAAAAATTTCGGGTAACCGCCAGTGCTGAAAAAATGATGGTGTCCATGTTCAGGGACAGCGAGGGGGTAATCCTTACCCATTGCGTTCCAAAGGGCACTACGGTAACAGGTGCGTCCTAAGAAAATGTTTTGAAGAACAAATTCCTCCTGCACTGCAACAAAAACGTCCGGGAAGGCTGCGCGTGTGCTGTTTCACCGAGACAACGCACCCGCAGATCGAGCTAACGTTACGCAACAGTTTCTTCGTGATAACAACTTTGAAGTGATTCCTCGTGCTCCCTACTCATCTGACCTGGCTCTTGGTGACTTTTGGCTTTTTCCAGCAATGAAAGACACTCTCCGTGGCCGCACATTCACCAGCCGTGCTGCTATTGCCTCAGCGATTTTCCAGTGGTCAAAAGAGACTCCTAAAGAAGCCTTCACCGCTGCCATGGAATTATGGTGTCAGTGTTGTGAAAAATGTGTACGTCTGCAGGGCGATTACGTCGAGAAGTAACGCCATTTTCATCGATTTCGAGTGAGTAGTTAATTAGAAAAAAAAATCGGAGGCCTTAGAACTTGAATGCACCTCGTACTTACGTTGAAGCATTTCAGAGAATATATGAAGATAGTAACTGTTCTCGAAAGAACAGACACCACTGATGACCGTGCAGCTTCTCTACAATAAAAGATAATTAATTGAAACCCTGAGCTGCTGACAGGTGTTTTTGATATACCTCGATGGGGACAGCTGAAAATGTGTGCCCCGACCGGAACTCGAACCCCGCTTACATGTCAGACTATCTATCCATCTGAGCCACCGAGGACACAGATGAACAGCGTGCAAGATCACCTCGCTTCTAAACTGATACTGTTATTACTCAGCTCAGCCGCCAGTCCGTAGAGGGTGGTATATTTGACGTACAGCGTGACTGGTCAGCATTTCCACCCGGAATCTGCGAGTGTAAGTCGGACCTTCCTTGCTCCGCCTCGGTGGGTCGTGTCGTCCGATTCCCTCCTACCTGTGCGCGGTGCAGCTCTCGTAAATGTCGTCCCGTGCAGATTCTTCATTGGCGCATTGGATGTCTCTGTCGGTGGAAGCTAACTACCTGAAATTGCTGTCGATCAACTTTGGGGTATCTATTCACTAGAATTTAACATTCATAATGCCGTAATATCACTTTTATTCCTATTAGATCAATAATGAAACACTCGTGTCACAGACTATTCGTAACCGAGAGCATGGCGACCATCGAACAAGACAGGAAGAGCTCCTAACGCCGACTGCCTACTTTGGCTCGCAGTCCGTATCTCTTACTAGTTTCGTCACAGTTCGTGGGTTTCCGATCAAGTTCGTACTCACTAAGATATGCATTTGTTAATGAACGGGTGTGAATTTTAACGAGGCAAAATTATGATAAATAGTTTTAAACACCCAAAGGCTGCTCCTAGTATTCATGTTGTCATAAACGACTTTAATTATTAAATATAAATAGACATATTCGGTGACTCTGGCGCCAAGATGGCGGTACTTCCCGTCACGTGTATTTCCCAGGCTGACGCTTGTTGCTGCGGTCCAGCGTCGAGCCCCACCCCACTACGCTTCGTCACCCAGCCAGCCAGCCAGCGTGGGAAATGCTCTCCGACTCAAGGCCGGCTACTGACTGCAGCACTTCCTACCTATCGTGAATACATCAATAAGAGACAATAATTTATTAAAACTGGTAAAAATGTCTTCCTCACGTAAGAGGCGCCTTACAAGCGCGACTGCAGGGACTTATCCCTTTCACGCTTTCCGTGAGACCAACATTCCCAACTGTCCATAATCTACATAGGTAATGTTGCCAGTAGATACTTTGCCCAACCACTCATTACTCGCGCCCACTGAAGAAGTCCCTGCAGTCGCGCTATTCATCTGTGTCCTCGGTGGCTCAGATGGATGGAGCGTCTGCCATGTAAGCAGGAGTCCCGGTCGGGGCACACATTTTCAGCTGTCCCCATCGAGGTATGTCAACAACACGTGTCGGCAGCTAAGGGTTTCAATTAATTCTCAAATGGTTGAAATGGCTTTGAGCACTATTGGACTTAACATCTAAGGTCATCAGTCCCCTAGACTCAGTACTACTTAAACCTAACTAACCTAAGGACATGACACACATCCATGCCCGAGGCAGGATTCGGACCTGCGACCGTAGCGGTCACGCGCTTCCAGACTGAAGCGCCTAGAACCGCTCGGTCACAACGGCCGGCAATTAATTATCATTTCAGAGAATATTAACAGTGACTTCTTTCACAAGATGCATGCATCTGTAACGAAGTACTACCTGAAAAAAACTGCAATAATATTGAGTAAGCTTCTTAAGATTCCAAAGTGATGAAAATGTTGAGAAGTGAAAAATTGTGCGCCGGCCGCGGTGGTCTCGCGGTTCTAGGCGCGCAGTCCGGAACCGTGCGGCTGCTACGGTCGCAGGTTCGAATCCTGCCTCGGGCATGGATGTGTGTGATGTCCTTAGGTTAGTTAGGTTTAAGTAGTTCTAAGTTCTAGGGGACTGATAACCACAGCAGTTGAGTCCCATAGTGCTCAGAGCCATTTGAACCATTTTTGTTAAGTGCCACAGTGCTCAGAGCCATTTTAACTGTTTTCTTTTTTTTTCTTTCTTTTCAGGAAACGTCCGTAAATACAGTGAAAGGTCTCTGCTGGATTCCTTTCAAGTTAATTTCTTAAATATGTTGTCATTTACGGCATAAATTCCTCTTCTAAATTTACTGTGGCGTTTCTGGCTATCTGGGAGGAGACTGAGGAGTGAAACGTGTTACTTTTACACATAAACAAGAACGATCTGTCACACTACTACACTTTAAAACACAGTTTATATGTAATTCATGTCACACAGTCTCATACGGAACCTACATCCGCTTCCTTTTATATACTGTATATGATAAGATACTGTCATCCCCCTTCCCTTCTGCGTGAGAGGATGAATGAGCAAATATGTTTCTAGTTGCATGCTTGAGGGTAGCAGACAAGCCTATATGCTAGAGAACAGTAGGACCAACGTCGAAACAGGTAACTACGCTTTCTAAAAGCAAAGACGTTTCTTTCCTTAGTATGGTCCTGTCCGTCCCTTGTCATGTTGGTATAGGGAGCTGCCTCTCTGGCCACTTCCGTTTGTATTTGTGAGCCACCCTCAGGAAGGGACCACGGCAGTCTGTCCGCCGCGAGCGTCTGAGGTGGTAAGATCTCCAGCTAAGCGTGTGTCTGCTAAGTCCATAGGACAATGGATTTCTTAAGTTCAGCCTAACTGAAAATTTAATCACCTTTATTTCAGGTTTAGCTCTAAAATATCTAATGTTATCTTAAATTGCAACGCAGTGTGATTCGAGTGTACAGTACAGAATATTCCAGTAGTTGCTTTGTCACTACTTTGTGAGTAAAGTGGAACCACGTGTTGATCCGTAACTCTAACTAAGATCATCAATCTTAAATGCGAATGTGTGTGAGATTATAACGTCTCGTCTTGACAATATTTTTCAATATAGCAACTTTTCTTTATGTTCAACCCACGTGGGGTGTACATTGTGAGACCAGTACCACGTGCTTATACAATTGTTTGACCCATCAGGTTAATAGTAAGACGTTAGTAACCAGTTCGAGGTTTTTCTTTTGTAAATTGCGTTTCGAGGTAATTTATTTTAATTATCAAAATTATTGTGGAGTTACACTCTTTGTGTAAACCAAGTTGACCACGTGAAGCATGTGGTGTAATCATCAAAGTAGCCCTCAGCTATTCTTTTCGGGAAGATATCACAGAGAGTTAGTATGAATTTAGTATACCAGTGTGTGGTAATTTCATGAGTGACAGGATTGCGCTACGAACGTAACTTCGAGAGAAAATTGAATCGGTTGGTTGTGGTTAATTTCCTCTTGCATACGTTTCAACGTTCTTTGTGTGTTATTTTATGAATGCAGTATTGTATGCAGACTCCCAATCTTGGCTCCATATTTGATGTGTTCCGTAAGATTACAAACTCACATTTTCACAATCATAAGTAAGGCACGTTTAATTATGAATCAAATTTAATATGCTGAAATTTCAATGATCAATGTTAAAATAAATTTCCAAATATAAACTGATTTATTTCTTTTTATTTAAATTATCTTTATATATATATATATATATATATATATATATATATATATATATATATATATATATATATACACTCCTGGAAATTGAAATAAGAACACCGTGAATTCATTGTCCCAGGAAGGGGAAACTTTATTGACACATTCCTGGGGTCAGATACATCACATGATCACACTGACAGAACCACAGGCACATAGACACAGGCAACAGAGCATGCACAATGTCGGCACTAGTAATTGTTGCATCTTCTGTCCTGCCAATGAAACGCAACCTTTGGCTCGCCTTCCCCACAATATTATCTATGTGGTCTTTCCAACTGAAGTTGTTCGTAATTTTAACACCCAGGTACTTAGTTGAATTGACAGCCTTTCGCAGCAATGCAGGCTGCTATTCTCCCATGGAGACGATCGTAGAGATGCTGGATGTAGTCCTGTGGAACGGCTTGCCATGCCATTTCCACCTGGCGCCTCAGTTGGACCAGCGTTCGTGCTGGACGTGCAGACCGCGTGAGACGACGCTTCATCGAGTCCCAAACATGCTCAATGGGGGACAGATCCGGAGATCTTGCTGGCCAGGGTAGTTGACTTACACCTTCTAGAGCACGTTGGGTGGCACGGGATACATGCGGACGTGCATTGTCCTGTTGGAACAGCAAGTTCCCTTGCCGGTCTAGGAATGGTAGAACGATGGGTTCGATGACGGTTTGGATGTACCGTGCACTATTCAGTGTCCCCTCGACGATCACCAGTGGTGTACGGCCAGTGTAGGAGATCGCTCCCCACACCATGATGCCGGGTGTTGGCCCTGTGTGCCTCGGTCGTATGCAGTCCTGATTGTGGCGCTCACCTGCACGGCGCCAAACACGCATACGACCATCATTGGCACCAAGGCAGAAGCGACTCTCATCGCTGAAGACGACACGTCTCCATTCGTCCCTCCATTCACGCCTGTCGCGACACCACTGGAGGCGGACTGCACGATGTTGGGGCGTGAGCGGAAGACGGCCTAACGGTGTGCGGGACCGTAGCCCAGCTTCATGGAGACGGTTGCGAATGGTCTTCGCCGATACCCCAGGAGCAACAGTGTCCCTAATTTGCTGGGAAGTGGCGGTGCGGTCCCCTACGGCACTGCGTAGGATCCTACGGTCTTGGCGTGCATCCGTGCGTCGCTGCGGTCCGGTCCCAGGTCGACGGGCACGTGCACCTTCCGCCGACCACTGGCGACAACATCGATGTACTGTGGAGACCTCACGCCCCACGTGTTGAGCAATTCGGCGGTACGTCCACCCGGCCTCCCGCATGCCCACTATACGCCCTCGCTCAAAGTCCGTCAACTGCACATACGGTTCACGTCCACGCTGTCGCGGCATGCTACCAGTGTTAAAGACTGCGATGGAGCTCCGTATGCCACGGCAAACTGGCTGACACTGACGGCGGCGGTGCACAAATGCTGCGCAGCTAGCGCCATTCGACGGCCAACACCGCGGTTCCTGGTGTGTCCGCTGTGCCGTGCGTGTGATCATTGCTTGTACAGCCCTCTCGCAGTGTCCGGAGCAAGTATGGTGGGTCTGACACACCGGTGTCAATGTGTTATTTTTTCCATTTCCAGGACGGTTGTCGTATGACGATTAAAAGATTATAATTAATGTTGGTCTGGTTGCTAAATTGGTAATCTAGACTGGATACCTCGTGAAACAGTTGCTCAGTAATGCAAGGTTGACTTCCCCAGACAGCTCACAGCTTTTAACCCGCTTTTATCTTGAATATCTGCACCGCTTTCATAACAAATTAAGGCAACAACATTACAACGGAGTCATGGTGTGTTCGTCATTAGTATTAAAAACTGAAACACGAGTATGTTTCGGTGTTTTCCAACCAAATCGTCGAAGCGCAGACAACGTCCGATAGGCAGCGTACGGACGGCTGTTATCGTGCCACAGGATGATTCCTCTGTACGTTGAGTTCCCTCACCGTGGAACCACAATCAGCGTTCAGTGCTATGAAGACACTTTGCAACGACAACACACAGGGCCGACAATGAGACAGATTATGGGAGAACTCCAGGAAAGATTTAATGAGGATGCACCGCGAAAGCGAATACTTTTGGATTGGAAAAGACGTGCTAAAGAGAGGCCGCGTAGTGGGAGGAAGTCGGCGCGAGAAGAATGTGCCGGAGTCTTTGCTACGATTAACCGATCGCCTACGAAGTCGACAAGTAAACGTGCTTCGGAACTGCGTATACGGAGGAGAACAGTGTGAGGTCACAAAAAAAGAGAACAGTATGGTCAGAGCCTTTTCACCGACGTTCGTAAACGAGTTATCGGATACAGACCGGAATGAGTGCGTTTAGAACCCCGTGCTTTGTAAACTCAATTTCCAAATGCCGTGAACCATGCCAAGGTTATGTTTTCAAATTGTTGTTGTTGTTCTTGCTGTGGTCTTCAGACCTGAGACGGGTTTGATGCAGCTGTCCATGCTAATCTAGCCTGTGCAAGCTTCTTCATCTCCCAGTAACTACTGCAACCTACATCCTTCTGAATCTGCTTAGTGTATTCATCTCTTGGTCTCCCTCTACAATTTTTACCCTCCACACTGCCCTCCAATACTAAATTGGTGATCGCTTGATGCCTCAGAATATGTCCTACCAACCGGTCCCTTCTTCTTGTCAACTTGTGCCACAAACTCCTCCTCTCCCCAATTCTATTCAAAAACTCCTCATTAGTTTGTGATCTACCCATCTAATCTTCAGCATTCTTCTGTAGCACCACATTTCAAAAGCTTCTATTCTCTTCTTGTCCAAACTATTTACCGTCCATGTTTCACTTCCATACATGGCTACACTCCATACAAATACTTTCAGAAATGACTTCCTGACACTTAAATCTATACTCGATGTTAACAAATTTCTCTTCTTCAGAAACGCTTTCCTTGACATTGCCAGTCTACATTTTATATCCTCTCTACTTCGACCAGACTAATGTGCATTTATCGCAGCTCATGTGTCAGAGATATTGTTGTTTGGGCCACAGAGAATCCTCATTACACAGTTCAGGAAGGAACATGCCCCACGTAATGATATTGGCAGCGATGACATCACAACTTTTTGAAGGGACTACGAAGAGCGAAACTTATCTGCACATGTTACAAATATGATCAATAGATTGAGGGCAGGGGCCTCGCAGAGCGGATGTGATTGCAGCAAGACGGGTCGCCGCTTCACTATGCTCTTGCAGTGCGCTAGTTCCTAAATGAACACTTCCCAGGATGGTGGACTGGTCGTGGTTCATCAGCAACACCGGCTCCCTTGAAATGGCCACAAGGAACTCCTGACCTCACCACACCTGACAGTTCGTTATGGGGAGTCATAACACCCACGTATTAGACGTCGTATGCTTCAAACAACTGCGCAATGCTGTTGCGTTTTGCACTTCAGCATTGGGCATGCTCAGAAACATGTCAAGAAGAACATAGAGACATGTGGAAACGTGTTTACAGCATGAAACTTCCTGGCAGCTTAAAACTGCGTGCCGGACCGAGACTCGAACTCGGGACCTTTGCCTTTCGCGGGCAAGTGCTCTACCATCTGAGCTACCCAACTACGACTCACGCCCCGTCCTCACAGCTTTACTTCTGCCAGTACCTCGTCTCCTACCTTCCAAACATCACAGAAGCCCTCCTCCGAACCTTGCAGAACTAGCACTCCAGAAGAAAGGGTATTGCGGAGACATGGTTTAGCCGCAGCCTGGGGGATGTTTCCAGAATGAGATTGTCACTCTGCAGCGGAGTGTGCGCTGATATGAAACCGCTGCAGAGTAAAAATCTCATTCTGGAAACATCCCCCAAGTTGTGGCTAAGCCATGTCTCCGCAATATCCTTTCTTTCAGGAGTGCTAGTCTTGCAAGGTTCGCAGGAGAGCTTCTGTAAAGGTAGGTAGGAGACGAGATACTGGCAGAAGTAAAGCTGTGAGGACGGGGCGTGAGTCGTGCTCGGGTAGCTCAGATGGTAGAGCACGTGCCCGCGAAGGGCAAAGGTCCCGAGTTCGAGTCTCGGTCAGCACACAGTTTTAATCTGCCAGGAATTTTATATCAGCACACACTCCGCTGCATAGAAAAAATCTCATTCTGTGTTTACAGCTTGAGGGGGACTGTCATGAGTGCCCCAGGGAAGTGTGATAGGACCGTTGCTATTTTCTAAATACGTAAATGATTTGGCAGACAGGGCGGGCAGCAATTCGCTGCTGATGCTGTGGTGTAGCGGAAGGTGTAGAAGGCAAGTGACTGTCTGTTGATACAAGACGACCTAGACAAAATTTGTAGTTGGTGTGATGAACGGCATGTAGCTCTAAATGTGGAAAAACCTAAGTTAGTGTGGATGGGTAGGAGGAACAAACCCACAGTGTTCGGATACAGCATTAGTAGTGTCCCGCTTGACACAGTGATGCCATTTAAATATCTGGACGTAACGGTGCAAAGGGATGTGAAATGGAATCAACATGTGAGAACTGTGATAGGGAAGACGGGTGATCGACTTCGGTTCATTGGGAGAATTTTCGGAAAGAGTGGTTCACCTTAAAGGACGCCGCATGTAGGACGCTGGTGCAACCTGTTCTTGAGTACTGCTCGAGTGTTTGGGATCCGTACCAGGTCGGATTGAATTATCTTGGAACTCTTCCATTTGGTCAGTGTTTGCATAGAAACACAACAGTATCAGAAACCGAGTCCGCCTTCATGAAAAGCCCCTTGTTATTTGTTTACTTATTTACTGACCCGAATTAGTTTCTGTAACAAATATAACCATTATCAGTGGCTTTTTTTTTTTTTCAAATCTACTATTTCAGCAATATACACGTGGGGTTGTGGTAGTGTTGCGGAATCCATTTTGGTGTGTACTGGGCAGTTAATTAGTTATTCGTGTACTCACGTTCGTTGGGCGGCATGTAGCTGATTCTGTACACAGGAAAACAACACTTTGTTTATGACCAAGAACGTTCCACCATCTTACTGTTCTCGTGTATCGCGAGAGGTGTATCGCATGTTGCGAGAAGGCTATGAAAACTGTAGCGGGAATTACGACGGCTTCTGTTCCTTATATATGGCTATAGTGGAAGGGAAAAATGTAGTAAACGAAAACACAACACTTTGCGACTGCACACTGTCTACCGCTCTGAAAGAACTGGCCAAGGACTCAGAACAGAAAACACACGCACACAGAAGAACCACTTCCCGATCACACACCAAAATGGGTTTCACAACACTACCACAATCTCAAGGGATACTACTGACATACTAAGTTCACCTTTCAGTATTTGTTTACTAACAGCCGTTCATACAGCTGCAGATGACAAGATGTACGCTGAGAAAAAACGGCAACAGGAAAAAGCATAGAAAATATGCCGCAAACAGCGAGAATAATTCTTAAAAACATGCCCTAACATACACTCCTGGAAATGGAAAAAAGAACACATTGACACCGGTGTGTCAGACCCACCATACTTGCTCCGGACACTGCGAGAGGGCTGTACAAGCAATGATCACACGCACGGCACAGCGGACACACCAGGAACCGTGGTGTTGGCCGTCGAATGGCGCTAGCTGCGCAGCATTTGTGCACCGCCGCCGTCAGTGTCAGCCAGTTTGCCGTGGCATACGGAGCTCCATCGCAGTCTTTAACACTGGTAGCATGCCGCGACAGCGTGGACGTGAACCGTATGTGCAGTTGACGGACTTTGAGCGAGGGCGTATAGTGGGCATGCGGGAGGCCGGGTGGACGTACCGCCGAATTGCTCAACACGTGGGGCGTGAGGTCTCCACAGTACATCGATGTTGTCGTCAGTGGTCGGCGGAAGGTGCACGTGCCCGTCGACCTGGGACCGGACCGCAGCGACGCACGGATGCACGCCAAGACCGTAGGATCCTATGCAGTGCCGTAGGGGACCGCACCGCCACTTCCCAGCAAATTAGGGACACTGTTGCTCCTGGGGTATCGGCGAGGACCATTCGCAACCGTCTCCATGAAGCTGGGCTACGGTCCCGCACACCGTTAGGCCGTCTTCCGCTCACGCCCCAACATCGTGCAGCCCGCCTCCAGTGGTGTCGCGACAGGCGTGAATGGAGGGACGAATGGAGACGTGTCGTCTTCAGCGATGAGAGTCGCTTCTGCCTTGGTGCCAATGATGGTCGTATGCGTGTTTGGCGCCGTGCAGGTGAGCGCCACAATCAGGACTGCATACGACCGAGGCACACAGGGCCAACATCCGGCATCATGGTGTGGGGAGCGATCTCCTACACTGGCCGTACACCACTGGTGATCGTCGAGGGGACACTGAATAGTGCACGGTACATCCAAACCGTCATCGAACCCATCGTTCTACCATTCCTAGACCGGCAAGGGAACTTGCTGTTCCAACAGGACAATGCACGTCCGCATGTATCCCGTGCCACCAAACGTGCTCTAGAAGGTGTAAGTCAACTACCCTGGCCAGCAAGATCTCCGGATCTGTCCCCCATTGAGCATGTTTGGGACTGGATGAAGCGTCGTCTCACGCGGTCTGCACGTCCAGCACGAACGCTGGTCCAACTGAGGCGCCAGGTGGAAATGGCATGGCAAGCCGTTCCACAGGACTACATCCAGCATCTCTACGATCGTCTCCATGGGAGAATAGCAGCCTGCATTGCTGCGAAAGGTGGATATACACTGTACTAGTGCCGACATTGTGCATTCTCTGTTGCCTGTGTCTATGTGCCTGTGGTTCTGTCAGTGTGATCATGTGATGTATCTGACCCCAGGAATGTGTCAATAAAGTTTCCCCTTCCTGGGACAATGAATTCACGGTGTTCTTATTTCAATTTCCAGGAGTGTACAATAAATAAGGTAGTATGAAAGTGTCCATAGAAAACTATATTTTAAAAAATGAACAGTAAAAATGTAATAATGTGTTATTGCGTTTGTATAACTAAGCTATTTTCTGCATGTCTTAGATTAAAAAAAAAAACACTGATAATGGTGATATTTGTTGCCAGAACTAGTTTGGCACAATAAATAAGAAAAACAAATATCAAGGTGTTTTGCATCAAGGCGGACTCAATTTCTGATATTTTTTTGTTAGGGCGGATTGAGGGAGGACATCGAGGTAGTTCAGAGACGGGCTGTCAGATTTCTTACCGGTAGGTTCGAACGACACGCAAGTGTTATGGAGATGCTTCGGGAACTCAAATGGGAATCCCTGGAGCGAAGGCGACGTTCTTTTCGAGAAACACTTTTGAGAAAATTTAGAGAGCTGGCATTTGAAGCTGATTGCTGAACGATTCGACTGCCGCCAACATACACTGCGCGAAAGGGCAGCGAAGATCAGATGCGAGAAATTAGGACTCATACTTCCTCGCTCTATTTGCTAACAGAATAGGGGAGATAATGACTATCCGAGGTACATGGTACCCTCCGCCATGCACCGCACGGTGGCTCGTGGAGTATCGATGTACGAGGTGCGACAATAAAGTAATGAGAATGATGTGAAAAAAAAATTTTGCTTACAGTTTCAGTCAAGTTTAGTGTTGTCTGCTTCAAAGTAATTCCCTTCTGATTGCACACACTTTTTCCAGCGCTTCTGCCATTGATGGTAACATTTCTGTAACTAATCTTCTGCAATATCCTCCAAGACTCTCGTCACACCGTTTTGGGCATCTTGTGTTGGTTGAAAATGGTGTCCCTTGACAGCCGTTTTGACTCTTAGAAATAGAGAAAAGTAACACGGAGCGATATCTGGTGAATAAGGTGGCTGTGGTAGAACTGAAATTTGTTTTGGGGTTCAAAATTGCTGTACTGACAGAGAAGTATGGGATGGCGCATTATCGTGATGCAGAATCCTGTTGTGAATTGGCAGGAGCCAATTCACGGGGTTTGGAGGAAGCCGAAAGGCACGCGTTTAAGCTCACGCAGGCTGGCGTGAGGTCTGGAACAGGTAAAGTAATTATACTATCAAGAAAAGTACGTAGCTGCTGGAATACTTAACTTTAATCCATAATGGGGGAACATCGGTCTGACTGTACATGCATCCCAAGATAAATAACAAATGATAATGGCGCCTTGCTAGGTCGTAGCAAATGACGTAGCTGAAGGCTATGCTAACTATCGTCTCGGCTAATGAGAGCGTAATTTGTCAGTGAACCATCGCTAGCAAAGTCGGCTGTACAACTGGGACGAGTGCTAGGAAGTCTCTCTAGACCTGCCGTGTGGTGGCGCTCGGTGTGCAATCACTGACAGTGGCGACACGCGGGTCCGACGTATACTAACGGACCGCGGCCGATTTAAAGGCTACCACCTAGCAAGTGTGGTGTCTGGCGGTGACACCACAAATCCAATTATCAGCAATGTTGGCACGGACACGAAGAACTCTTTTACGAAGTATTTCTAAAATTTCTTTGTAGTAATATTGGTTAATTGTTTGTCCAGGACGCACCCACGCTTTATAAACAATTCCCTTGGAATCAAAGAAGCACACAAGCATGCATTTCACTTTTGACTTTGACATGCGAGCCTTTTTTGGTCTGGGTGATCCGTTTGAGCACCATTGCGAACGTTGGCGTTTCGTCTCTGGATCGTACTGAAAAAACCAACACCAGTGATAACACGGCTCAACAAATCTGGATTGATTTGGGCCGGCCGAAGTGGCCGTGCGGTTAAAGGCGCTGCAGTCTGGAACCGCAAGACCGCTACGGTCGCAGGTTCGAATCCTGCCTCGGGCATGGATGTTTGTGATGTCCTTAGGTTAGTTAGGTTTAACTAGTTCTAAGTTCTAGGGGACTAATGACCTCAGCAGTTGAGTCCCATAGTGCTCAGAGCCATTTGAACCATTTGGATTGATTTCTGTTTGCTCTAACATATTGGCCGCCACATTTTTCCGTGTTTCTCGCTGTTGCGGCATGAAATTTTTGGTGAACATTTTTGCACAAATCTTTCTCATACCGAGATCTTCAGTTATTATCAGACGAACGGTTTCTCGATTGATGTTCAGTTCTTCTGCAATCATTTTCAAGGATAATCTTCAGTCAGATCGTACGAGTTCACGCACCCTGGCCAAGTTGACATCCGTCCGCGAGGTTGATGGTCGTCCACTGCAGTCTTCATCTTCAACATGCCTTCACTAAACATTTTATGCCAACGAAAAACTTGAGCTCTTGACATAACCTGCTCTCCAAAAGCCTTCTGAAATTTACCGTAAGTTTTCGTCGCGTTTTCATCCAATTTAACGCAAAAACAAATGGCATACCGTTGCGCAATATTATGCGGTTCCATTTCCGTGACGAGAGACTACCCGCCAGGGTAGCCGGGACTCGGGTAGGCGCGCCGGCTCCGGATCGAATCCGCTCGGCAGATTAACGACGAGGGCCGATGTGCTGGCCATCCTGGATGTGGTTTTTAGGCGGTTTTCCACATCCTGATAGGTGAATACCGGGGTGGTCCCCATGTTCCGCCTCAGTTGCACGGGCTCGCAGACATCTGAACACATTCGCACTGTTCCATGGATTACACTCGACGCTGACAATTGAGGTACACTAATTCCGTTCAGGGGGGATGGGGGGGGGGGTACGGTGTGGTGGCAGGAAGGGCATCTGGCCACCCCTTAACCATTAACATGCCAAATCCGATTAACGATAGCTGACCCTGTGTCACTGCGGGACAAGGCTCAAGCGATAGGTACAATTTCCGAGACGAGAGACACAAACACGTGTTAACTTATTACAGCACAACTCGCGACTGAGCAGTTGCATCGATGTGCCGCTTGGACCAGAAGCAGCTTACAGACCAAGGTCAAAGATATTGTACCTACGCAAACCTGCAGGGTTGCCACATCTTGCAAAGAAAATCAGTCTCATTACTTTACTGTCGCACATCGTAGATACCGATATATTGGACACTTAATACGTAAATGACCACTAGTATTAAAACAATTACCGTCCGATAGTGGGGGTATCGGGAACTCTCGACCACCCTGTACTGTTCCTCCACCAGCAATTCTTTGTTTCAGCAATCGATGAGCCCAGCAACTTCTTAGCGAGTTTCTCCGCCGTTCTTGCTACTATACGTGTGTCTATATTTGTAAACAAAACGTTTGCCGCCGGGATCTGCCGCTGGAGAGCGCTGCGGTAGCAGATCACTATGAACAGGACCGTTACGTTCGGTGAGATGTATGGAGGTGGTTTAAGAGCCTGCACCACGTCTGGCGCGCTTTGCGGTGCGAATCACGTCCCGTGTGAGGACGGCTTTACAGTGTAAGGAGTCGCGGAGAGGAGCAGCCTGTGGCGTGGGTTCCGTCGCGTCGCTTACGTTCAGCGACGCGGCGGGGTCGGGACCTGGGACAAGTTTAGCAGAACAGGTAATTGAGTTTTTCTCTTGCCTTCAGAAGCAGACCGCGCAGATCGGCTGAAAGGCAGCGTCTAATATCCTGTTCTGGCCTAATGTGCGGCTCCGACGACGCCGACGCACCTCTGGCGCCGCAGATTGAATTCGCATCCAATTTCCTCCCTCCCTCCCCGCGGCTTCGCCTAAAGTCTCCGGCCGAGACGTTGAAAAGCACCGCGCAGGGCCGTGACGTCACGAACAGGGGGCGAAAAACTAGGTGTGGCAGGCCAGTGTTTGACTTGCCGTAGAGGCGGAGGTTGCTGTAAAATGAACACAACATCTGTTGAACATGTTATAAATAACTGTCTTCCGACACGAGTTATTATTACTATAATTATGCAGGTGAATAGCTGCGAAAATACAAGTACATCCACATCATACTCCGCAAGCCACCTACTTGTGTGTGGCGGGGAGTACTTTCGGTACCCTATCTGATCCCTCCAACCCTGTTCCACTCGCGAATAGTGCGTGGGAACAATGATTCTCAGTAATCCTCTGTATTGGCTCTAATTTCTCGAAGTTTCTCCTCGTGGTACCAAAAAAAAAAAAAAAAAAAAAAAAAAAAAAAAAAAAAAAATATTCGAAATTTGTGGTAAGTCCATATGGGACCAAACTGTCGAGGTCATCGGTCCCTAGGCTTACACACTACTTAAGGGGCTCCGGAAAGGCTCAAAATCATGAAAAGTTACATTTTTACTTTTTTGCGTTTTCTGAATCTGCAGACTATTACCTTTTAATAGATATATAATTTATTCCATTCCGAAGACTACAACTATTTTTAAATTTTTTTTGAAATGTGTTCTACATGGGCGTGACCCATTGTGGCGCTGTTAAACTGCTGTCAAATGGTGTTATTATTAACGTCCGTGTATATCAGGTACATTTTAGTGATGTGAGATAAAGTATGTGTTGTGGCTAACCTGTGATGGTTCAATATATATCGCCGGTGTGATTGTCGATTGTTTCATGTTTATTCACTCTGTCGTTATCTCGAAAATATTCGTAATTAATTCTGTTTCTTGAGTCTCTGTTTTGTTGAAGTATAATAATGAGTAAAAGTAAAGTTATTAGAAACCCTCTGAAAGCTTTTAAGAAAAGGAGAAATGTTGGAAAGCCAAAGGTATGTGTTATTACTGTAAACAATAAAGACGATGAAAACCCCCAACATAGCTTGTGTCCCAAAGAAGAAGACAGTTGGTGTAAATATAACAAAGGATTGCTAACTGGTGAAGTGTACACTCATAAGCATAGTCTGCCTCATGCAATAATGGAGGTGATAAAACCTATTTTCAGAGACTTAGCAGCACCTGAACTGTTGAAAAAGTGTATTCACGGAAAAACTCCAAACCCCAATGAAAGTGTAAATAGTGTTATATGGTCGAGAATCCCCAAGACTGTATTTGTTGGAATAGAAACACTTCACTTTGGTGTGTATGATGCTGTTGCGACTTTCAATGATGGCAACATTGTAAGGTGCAAGGTATTTAGAAATATGGGAATGAAGATAGGTTCTAACATGGTACGAGCGATGCTTGCTTTAGACAAGGAACGCCTTCGGGCTGCAGACAGGGCTGTAAAGAGTCTAGAAATACAAGCAAGAGTAAACAGGAGGAGGAACAAGAGGAAGCTGGAGGAGGAGTTTGCAGAGGATGAAGATAATCCATCCTATGGACCTGGAATGCACTAAAAAGTTAATCCAATCTTTGTCGTTCGATTCCCAAAACTTTTATTTTCTCATACTAATTACATGTTTTCTAAGGATCTTCCAAACATATTTGTTTCAAACTTTCAGTAATGTTACACAGCACCTTCTGCATAATTTAACACAGCCTTTTTCCAAAAAATTGTATATTTTTGAATATATAAATAAAAAATTGCAAAAAAATGTTGTGAATTTTCATTACAATTGAAAAAAAATCATCTTTAACAACTGAACTAAAATTTTGTAAAATCCCTGTGTTAAGTTGTAGCCCATATTCCAATAAATAATCTGTAAAAAGTTCAACTTCCTACCTCAAATACTTTGTGAGGAAAGATGTAATTTATAAGCGTTATTTTAACATTGCAAGTATAGGGCGTTCCGGAGCCCCTTAATGTAACTTAACTTACGCTAAGGACAACACACAGATCCATGCCCGAGGGAGGATTCGAACTTCCGTCGGGGTTCTCCTCCTGGTCAATACACGAGATGTATGTATGTGTGTGTGTGTGGGGGGGGGGGGGGGAAGTAATATGTTGTCCGACTCCTCCTGAAAAGTTCCGTCCCCAACTTTTAAAAGTAAATCTCTGCGTAATGCACAACACCTCTCTTGTAACGTCTGCCAGTTGAATTTGTTTAGCATCTCCGTAACGCTCTCTCGCCAGCTGAACGATCCCGTGACGAAACGCGCCGCTCTTCGTTGGATCTTCTCTATCTCCTCTATCAGTCCTACCCGATAGGGATCCCAGGTAGATGAACAATACTCAATAAACGGGAGAACAAGCGCCTTATAAATCACTTTTTTCGTGGATGACTTACATTTCCTTATTATTCTTGCGATGAATCTGAGTCTGTTGTCTGCTTTTCCCACTATCTCTTTTATGTGGTCATTCCACTTACGGTCACTTACGGCAGACGGTGTCTCCAACTGTTTGTCATCAATAGTATAGCTGTACAGTTCTGGATTTCTTTTCCTATGCATGCGCAATATGTTAAATTTATTTACGTTCAGACAACTGCCAGAGCCTGCAACATTCATCAATTCTCTGCAGGCCGTTCTGGAAATTCTTACTGTCTTTTCGCGTCGCTACTTTGGTATAGACAACTGCATCATCTGCGAATAGTCTTACAGAACATCCGACGCTTTCTACTAGCCCATTTACGAGGTGTGGCTAGAAAAAAACCGGACTAGTACTGGTGAAACAATAAAACGAATGCAATAAGGCTGAAAGTCGCGTGGCCTGTCACGTGACTCTCGCTCCGCCTACTGCTCGAGTTTCATCTGCCTCCTGCACTCAGTCTGCCCGTGGCGTCTGTTTTAAGTAGTTGACGTTTTGTCTGTGCGTCGGAAAATGTTGAGTGTACAGAAAGAACAGCGTGTTAACATCAAATTTTGTTTCAAACTAGGAAAATCTGCAAGTGAAACGTTTGTAATGTTACAACAAGTGTGCGGCGATGATTGTTTATCGCGAACACAAGTGTTTGAGTGGTTTAAAAGATTTAAAGATGGCCGCGAAGACACCAGTGATGACACTCGCACTGGCAGACCATTGTCAGCAAAAACTGATGCAAACATTGAAAAAATCGGTAAACTTGTTCAAAAAGATCGCCGTTTAACAATCAGAGCAGTGTCTGAGTTAACAGGAGTTGACAAGGAATGTGTCGAACAAGTTTACCGATTTTTTCAATGTTTGCATCAGTTTTTGCTGACAATGGTCTGCCAGTGCGAGTGTCATCACTGGTGTCTTCGCGGCCATCTTTAAATCGTTTAAACCACTCAAACACTTGTGTTCGCGATAAACAATCATCGCCGTACACTTGTAGTAACATTACAAACGTTTCACTTGCAGATTTTCCTAGTTTGAAACAAAATTTGATGTTAACACGCTGTTCTTTCTGTACACCCAACATTTTCCGACGCACAGACAAAACGTCAACTACTTAAAACAGACGCCACGGGCAGACTGAGTGCAGGAGGCAGATGAAACTCGAGCAGTAGGCGGAGCGAGAGTCACGTGACAGGCCACGCGACTTCCAGCTTTATTGCATTCGTTTTATTGTTTCACCAGTACTAGTCCGGTTTTTTTCTAGCCACACCTCGTATATACACGCAACAAAAATGTTTTGAGTCACTCGGGTTCCCGGGACTCCTGGAGATAGACGCTGGATATTGTATCACAGATATGTCACATGACACTGATCCCGCACGAAGATGTAAACAACCGTGCATGAGCAGCGCCTATTAGACGGAGGGTGTCCGACAGCCGATCAGTTCCAGTCATTCCACCAGGAAGGCGGTACATTACTTTTCTTGTCTGCAGTTCAACTATGCCTACACGGTCAGTACCGCGGTTCGATCGCGTCCGCATTGTTACTTTGTGCCAGGAAGGGCCCCCAACAAGGGAAGTGTCCCGGCGTCTCAGAGAGAACCAAAGCGATGTTGTTCAGACATGTAGAACATACAGAGAGACAGGAACTGTCGATGACATGCCTCGCTCAGGCCGCCCAAGGGCTGCTACAGCTGTGGATGACCGCTACCTACGGATTATGGCTCGGAGGAACCCTGACAGCGGCGCCACCATGCTGAACAATGCTTTTCGTGCAGCCGCAGGACGTAGTGTTACGACTCAAACTGTGCGCAATAGGCTGCATGATGCGAAACTGGACTCCCGACGTCCACGGCGAGGTCCATCTTTGCAACCACGACACCATTCAGCGTGGTACAGATGGGCCCAACAACATGCCGAATGGACCGCTCAGGATTGGCAACACGTTCTCTTCACCGACGAGAGTCGCATATGCCTCCAACCAGACAATCGTCGGAGGTGTGTTTGCAGACAACCGGGTCAGGCTGAGCGCCACGGACACACTGCCCGGCGAGTGCAGCAAGGTGGAGGTTCCCTGCTGTTTTGGGGCGGCACTATGTGGGGCCGACGTACGCCGCTGGTGGTCGTGGAAGGTGCCATCCTCCGACCGATGGTGCAACCGTATCGGCAGCACACTGGCGAGGAATTCGCCTTCAAGGACGACAATTCGCGCGCCCCCGTCGTGCACATCTTGTAAATGACTTCCTTCAGGATAACGACATCGCTCGACTAGAGTGGGCGGCATGTTCACCAGACATGAACCTTATTTATTTATTTTATTTATTTATTTATTGCCAAATTATAGACCTGTTACCTGATGTTTAAAACAGGTCGTACATCTTACAATTTTCGTTTTTCATCTTTTTACAGTTTTCTTTCCTTTTTTTTTATCTACAACATTTACAAAGAATGGTTCAAAATAACAATAATTTGAGGTTGAAATATAAATAAAATTTTGTTGTTTTTAAGAAGAATATAAAAAGAAGATTGGATAGATGAGAGATATGTTAGTACCGTCACCGAGTGTGACTGACGGTGAATACCTCGGAATGGTTTCATCGAGCCGTTGACCGCCAGTCACAAACACACACACACACACACACATAAATGGTTATTAATAGAGAAATAATGTTTCTTATCCTATTAGTTACTAATCCTATGTATTATCTACATTAGGTGTGCATCCATGTACAGCATTTGGTGTTTTCTTGGCTACATTGTCATCAATTTGCTTATTTACTATCACATCTCAGCTTCCTCCTCTTGTTCCTCCTCATTGTCACTATTTTCACTGTCACTGTAGGTATCGCTGTCCACCCTCTGGAGATTGCTGTTACGCTGCACATAGGCATCTCTGTGATGTCGTGTCCGCATATACTCTTCATGTGTTGTTTTTGAAATACTGTTTGTCAGTGCGTTTAATTGTGCCCATTGTTCTTCGTCTCTTATTGCGGTGTATATATCTATGTCTGTATCAGTGTAATCTAAGTGTAGTGTATGTCTATTGTTCGCGTATTGCCCGCAGAAAAAGACAGTGTGTTCTGGGGAACCTCCTTCCCCGCATGTGCATGTAGGTGTCTGCCTCAGACTCACGCGGTTTAAGTGCGTGGGATAAGGTCCGTGCCCGTTTAAGAAATGTACCATACCGCGGCTGGGATCGATATGTCTCATTCTCAACCGCTCCCTTATGTCAGGGAGGAAGTCGTGCAGTCTACGTCCCTTATCACTTACATCCCACTCACCTTGCGATGTATCCAAACGCCAACTTTTAATGTGACGTGTCGTCTCCATCGACACATAAGTTATTGTGTGTACCTTATCTAGTCTCCCCACCTTTAACTAGTAGCTTACAGCTCTGTATTTGATCGTGATATCTATGGGGCATATTCCGAGCACCACACACAGTGCATTCACTGAGGTGGTACTGAGGGCTCCAGATAGCCTAAGTAGGACACTTCTCTGCCCTCGTCTGACGGATGCTTTGTTGGTGACCACGTTCAGTCTATGTGCCCACGTGCTAGCTGCGAAGCTGAGTACTGATTCGAAGAGCGCACAGTGGTATGTACGTATGACTGGTAGAGGTAGTCTGTACTGTTTTGAACCTTATCGAACATGTCTGGGAAGGATTGAAAAAGGCTGTTTATGGACGATGCGACCCACCAACCATTCTCAGGGATCTACGCCGAATGACCGCTGCGGAGTGGGATACTCTGTACCAACACAACTTGTGGATAGTACGCCACGCCTAATACCGGCATGCCTCAGTAGAGGAGGACGTGCTGCTGGGTATCAGAGGTACCGGTGTGTACAGCAATCTGGACCACCGCCTCTGAAGGTCTCTGTGTGTGGTGGTACAACATGCAATGTGTGGTTTTCATGGGCAATGAAAAGGGCGGAAATGATGTTTATATTGAACTTTATTCCAATTTTATGTACAGGTTCCGGAACCGAGGTAATACTAAACTTATATTGACGTGTGTACAGGGTTATTACAAATGATTGAAGCGATTTCACAGCTCTACAATAACTTTATTATTTGAGATATTTTCACAATGCTTTGCACACAGATACAAAAACTCAAAAAGTTTTTTTAGGCATTCACAAATGTTCGATATGTGCCGCTTTAGTGATTCGGCAGACATCAAGCCGATAATCAAGTTCCTCCCACACTCGGCGCAGCATGTCCCCATCAATGAGTTCGAAAGCATCGTTGATGAAAGCTCGCAGTTCTGGCACATTTCTTGGTAGAGGAGGTTTAAACACTGAATCTTTCACATAACCCCACAGAAAGAAATCGCATGGGGTTATGTCGGGAGAGCGTGGAGGCCGTGACATGAATTGCTGATCGTGATCTCCACCACGACCGATCCATCGGTTTTCCAATCTCCTGCTTAAGAAATGCCGAACATCGTGATGGAATGCGGTGGAGCACCATCCTAATGAAAGATGAAGTCGGCGCTGTCGGTCTCCAGTTGTGACATGAGCCAATTTTCCAGCATGTCCAGATACACGTGTCCTGTAACGTTTTTTCGCAGAAGAAAAAGGGCCGTAAACTTTAAACCGTGAGATTGCACAAAACACGTTAACTTTTGGTGAATTGCGAATTTGCTGCACGAATGCGTGAGGATTCTCTACCGCCCAGATTCGCACATTGTGTCTGTTCACTTCACCATTAAGAAAAAATGTTGCTTCGTCACTGAAAACAAGTTTCGCACTGAACGCATCCTCTTCCATGAGCTGTTGCAACCGCGCCGAAAATTCAAAGCGTTTGACTTTGTCATCGGGTGTCAGGGCTTGTAGCAATTGTAAACGGTAAGGCTTCTGCTTTAGTCTTTTCCGTAAGATTTTCCAAACCGTCGGCTGTGTTACGTTTAGCTCCGTGCTTGCTTTATTCGTCGACTTCCGCGGGCTACGCGTGAAACTTGCCCGCACGCGTCCAACCGTTTCTTCGCTCACTGCAGGCCGACCCGTCGATTTCCCCTTACAGAGGCATCCAGAAGCTTTAAACTGCGCATAGCATCGCCGAATGGAGTTAGCAGTTGGTGGATCTTTGTTGAACTTCGCCCTGAAGGGTCGTTGCTCTGTTATGACTGACTGATGTGAGTGCATTTCAAGCACGACATACGCTTTCTCGGCTCCTGTCGCCATTTTGTCTCACTGCGCTCTCGAGCGCTCTGGCGGCAGAAACCTGAAGTGCGGCTTCAGCCGAACAAAACTTTATGAGTTTTTCTACGTATCTGTAGTGTGTCGTGACCATATGTCAATGAATGGAGCTGCAGTGAATTTATGAAATCGCTTCAATCATTTGTAATAGCCCTGTATATTGCAAACAGCAACGGTTCCATCACACTTCCCTATGGCATTCCGCGTATTACCTTTACATCTGTCGATTTAGTTCCGTTAAGAGCGACGTGTTGTCTTCTATCTGCAAGAAAGTCTTGAATCCAATCGCAAGTCTGCTCCGATACTCACGAAGCTCGTATTTTTTCATTAAACGGCAATGCGGGACGGTGTGAAATGCCTTACTGTAATCAAGGAACACGGCAGCAACCTCATCACCGTTGTCCACTGTGCTGTGGATCTCATAGAGGAGCAGAGCGAGCTGAGTCTCGCAGGAACTCTGTTTGAGCAACCCATGTTGATTTTTATAGAGGAGATATTCATTTTCCAGAAAAGCCATAAATCTTGAGCGCAAAACATGGCCCATAATTCTACAACAGTCTGACGTCAACGATATAGGTCTATAATTGTGTGTATCTGTGTCTTACGGCCATTCTTAAAGGCGGGAATGACATGCGCTTTTTTCCAGTCGTCAGGTACCTTTCTTTGCTCAAGAGATCTACGATAAATTACTGGTAGAAGGGGAGCAAGTTGTTTTACATAATGTTTATAGTATCTTATAGGTGTCTCATCTGGTCCTGAAGCCTTTCCACTACCACGCGATTGTAGCTGCTTTTCAGTTTCGAGATCGGTTATCTCAATATCTGCCATTTGGAGGTTCCTACGACGATTAAAAGGAGGGACAGCGTTACGAAGCCGGCCGATGTGGCCGTGCGGTTCTAAGCGTTTCAGTCCGGATGCGCACTGCTGCTACGGTCGCACGTTCGAATCCCGCCTCGGACATGGATGTGCGTGATGTCCTTACGTTAGTTATGTTTACGTATTTCTAAGTCTAGGGGACTGATGACCTAAGATGTTAAGTGCTTAGAGCCATTTGAACAGCGTTACGATCTTCTGCGGTGAAACAACTGCGGAAGATCGAGTTCAGTATTTCGGCCTTATCTCTGTTATCTTCCGTTTGCGTGCCGGTGTCAAATCGCTCTGAGTACTATGCGACTCAACAGCTATGGCCATCAGTCCCCTAGAACTTAGAACTACTTAAACCTAACTAACCTAAGGACAGCACACAACACCCAGTCATCACGAGGCAGAGAAAATCCCTGACCCCGCCGGGAATCGAACCCGGGAACCCGGGCGCGGCAAGCGTGTGCCGGTGTCGTCGCTGAGACAATGAGTAGATAATTTTGACCCACTTATATACGACCGAAATCTCTTAGGGTTATTACTCCTTCATTCTTACTTCGTTTTTCTGACTGGTATGGCTACATGCCACGAGCGTCAAATTCTTCGCCTCTCACAAGGGGAGGCCGCCAATTGTGAAATTCAGATTCGACTCATACCGCGCATAATAAAAGCTCATGGCCAGAGGTGTAATGTGGCAAAGCATCAAGATGCACTTCTCAGCCGTTGTCGAGAAAATCGACAGTTAAAAGAAACCGTTGCGGTGAAATACTCTCTACGATTAAGAATTTTCCACAGCGTCATGGCGCAGCGGTACGCGCTCGCGCTTGTATTCCGAAGGTCGCCGGATCGAATCTCGCAGCATGCAACTTTTTTTTTAGTATTTGTTTTTTGTAATTCAAATATATATATTGACCGGCAATCAGTTACAACAATTATTCATATAAAAAGTTGTTGAAAGTTGTTTGTCGTGGAAAAACTGGCGACTTCGAACATCATTATGTTTTCCGCAAACAAAGTTGTATTTCACAAATGTTATTAATTGTCTTCATCATGTTAACCACGTATAGTTAACGGAAGACCTAGAAACGATACTCCGAAACGAATACGTATAGCGTAAGTCAAACGTTCGAATTAGAATAGAAACCCCACGAACACAAATACGCTGTGGCAGGTATGAAATATAAACTCCGTTACTCGCTCGTTACACTTGAAGGACAGATGTTGAATGGGCCGAAACGAGCCGCCGCATAACAGCGTAGTTGCCTGCTAACTTCGAAAGAAGATAGATGCGGTCCCTAGCGCAACTTATAACATCGTCGAAAATCACTGCGGACGGGAGAGCTTTGGTACACCCTGTTAAAAAAACGGAAACATGGAGGCGGTACAATTGGAGAGCCATCCGCCTTCACCAACATGCATAAGCAATTCATTTTAGCTTATATATATATATATATATATATATATATATATATATATATATATATATATATATATATGGCGCGAGATTCGATCCGGCGACCTTCGGATTACGAACCCGAGCGCTTACCGCTGCGCCACGACGCTGTAGAAAACTACTAATCGTAGAGAGTATTTCACCGCAACGGTTTCTTTTAACCGTCGATTTTCTCGACAACGGCTGAGAAGTGCATCTTGGTGCTTTGCCACATTACACCTCTGGCCATGAGCTTTTATTATGCGCAGTTTGAATCGAATCTGAATTTCACAATTGGCGGCCTCCCCTTGTCAGTATCGCCATGGGATGGAGCAAAAATTTGGAATCATCGAAGACACGTAACATGGCCATGGTTAAAGGGCGGGGGAAAAATTTGATCTCAAAACAACTTCAAATCGTCTGGGAATGGATAATTACACGTCCTCTACGGTTTTCAAGGGAATTTTATTTCATTCTTCCTGCAAAGTTCAGGGAACAACGGTGAAGTTGGATAACAATCACACACCATTCTCCACAAAGCCGACAAGAAAGGCTGAATAATATTAAGATCTGGATATCGTGATAGCCAAGGGTATGCGACAGTTCATTCTGGTGCTCACAAACTCAGTCCTGGACGGCGCGAGCTGTGTAACCGGGTGCCGTGTGATCTTGGGACACAGCATCATCATTCGCGAATAATCGCTCTATCATGAGATGAACCGGATCAGCCAAAATAGCCACAGAATCGTTGGTAAAAAGGCGATCTCGCAGAGCAACCATGAAGCCCATGGAACATCACGATATCACTGCCCGAGACCATGAACGATGAAAGGTCTCTGTTGGATTCCTTTCATGTTTAATTTCTCAAATTTGTTGTCTTTTATGGAATAAATTCCTCTTCTAAATTTACTATGGCGTTTCTGACTATCTGGGAGGAGACTGAGTAGTGGAACGTGTTACTTTTACACGTAAACAAGAACGATCTGTCACACTACTACACTTTAAAACACAGTTTATATGTAATTCATGTCACACAGTCTCATACGGAACCTACATCCGCTTTCTTTTATATACTGTATATGATAAGATACTGTCATCCCCCTTCCCTTCTGTGTGAGAGGATGAATGATCAAATGTGCTTGTAGTTGCATGCTTGAGGGTAGCAGACAAGGCTGTCTGCTAGAGAACAGTAGGACCAACGTCGGAACAGGTAGCTACGGTTCCTAAAAGCAGAGAGGTTTCTGTTCTTAGTATGGTCCTGTCCGTCCGTTGTCATGTTGGTATAGGAAGCTGCCCCTCTGACCCCTTCCGTTTGTCTTTGTGAGCCACCCTCAGGAAGCACGCTCGGTAGTAGGCAGTTGCAGTCTGGCGGTGGCGAGCGTCTGAAGTGGTAAGATCTCCGGCTAAGCGCGTGTCTGTTAAGTCCGTAGGACAATGGATTTGTTAAGTTCAGCCTAACTGAGAATTTGATCACTTTTATTTCGGGTTAACTAAGGTTATCTTAAATTGCAGCGTAGTGTAATTCTCGTGTGAGGTTCATATTATTTTCCGGGAGTTGCTTTGTTACTACTTTGTGAATTAAGTGGAACCACGTGTTGGTCAGTAACTCTAACTAAGATCAATCTTAAATGCAAATGCTTGTGTGATTATAACGTCTCGTCTTGACAATATTTTGAATATAGCAACTTTTCTTTATGTTCAACCCACGTGGGGTGTACTTTGCGAGACCAGTACCACGTGCTTATAT
Organism: Schistocerca nitens; assembly: GCF_023898315.1. Classification (NCBI taxonomy): domain Eukaryota; kingdom Metazoa; phylum Arthropoda; class Insecta; order Orthoptera; family Acrididae; genus Schistocerca; species Schistocerca nitens. The sequence continues at coordinate 145,930,268 of NC_064625.1, forward strand.
AACTGTTTGACCCGTCAGGTTAACAGTAAGACGTTAGTAACCAGTTCGAGGTTTTTCTTTTGTAATTTGCTTTTCGATCTAATTTATTTTTATTATCTAAATTATTGTGGAGTTATACGCTTTCTGTAAACCAAGTTGACCACGTGAAGCATGTGGTGTTATCATCAAAGTAGCCCTCAGCTATTCTTCTTGGGAAGATTTCACAAAGAGTTAATATGAATTTAGTATACGAGTGTGTGGTAATTACATGACGGACAGGATTGTGCTTCGAACGTAAGTTCTTTGGGTGAAAATTTGAATCTGTTGGTTGTGGTTAACTTTCTCTTGCATGTGTTTCAATGTTCTTTGTGTGTTGTTTTATGAATGCAGTGTTGTATCCAGTCTCCCAATCTTGGCTCCATATTTTATGTGTTCCGTAAGATTCCAATCTCACATTTTCACAATCGTAAATAAGGCACCAGCTCAGTGTAACTCACGTATAATATGCTGAAATTTCAATGATCAATCTTAAAATAAATTTGCAAATATAAACTGATTTCTTTCTTTTTATTTAAATTCTCCTTTCTTATATATAGATATATTACCGGTTGTTGTATGACTGTAAAAGATTATAATCAATGTTAGTCTGTTTGGGAATTTGGTAAACCTAGACTAGATACCCAGTCGTGAAACTGTTGCTTAGTAATGCAAGATTAACTTCCCCAGACAGCTCACAGCTTTTAACCCGGTTTAATTGTCCATCAGTACCGCTTCCAGCATACCAAATTAAAGCTAAAACGTTACAACGAAGCCCAGTCATGTCTGGCTCTTGTGACGTAAGCTCAGCCAAAAGTTGTAAACTGTGAAATAACTCATCCAACGAAATGACTTTCTTCCATTGCTCTATACTCCAGCGTTTCTCGCTTCGCCACCACGTTTGCCTGATGAGTGGTTTTCGAATTCTTGCTCGCCCTACAATTCCCCGCTTTTTAAGCTTCCTTCGTATTGTAACTTCCTGGCAGATTAAAACTGTTTGCCGGACCGAGACTACAACTTGGGACCGTTGCCTTTCGCGGGCAAGTGCTGTACCTGCCCGCGAAACGCAGAAGTCCCGACTTCGAGTCTCGGTCCGGCACACAGTTTTAATCTGCCAGGAAATTTCGTATCAGCGCACACTCCGCTGCAGAGTGAAAAATCTCATTCTAGAAACATCACCGAGGCTATGGCTAAGCCATGTCTCCGCAATATGTTTTCTTTCAGGAGTGCTAGTTCTGCAAGGTTGGCAGAACGGCTTCTGTAAAATTTGGAAGGTAGGAGACGAGGTACTGGAAGAAGTAAAGCTGCGAAGACGGTGCGTGAGTCGTGCTTGGGTAGCTCAGTTGGTAGAGCACTTGCCCGCGAAAGACAAATGTCCCGAGTTCGAGTCTCGGTCCGGCACACAGTATTAATCTGCCAGGAAATTTCAAAAATTAACTGTCCTTTAAAAAAAGGTTTATTTTAAAAAATTTAATAATGATGCTGTGGCCACTTAAAAAAACAAAAAAACTCGTTATAATCTAGATCAGAATAATACTGAAAAATACCGGTTATTAAGAACTAAAACACCGGTATTGCGCGTAACCTTTCGGGTTTTTCCATCCCTAGTTCGTGCAGAAATATAGATCTGAGAAAAGAGTATGAGAGTGGTTATAATGACTCTGGGTCACAATATATCACACAGCATACTACAGACTACAAACGTAGATGTACCAGCAACGTGGGCAGTGCAGAAATTTGGTCGCGCAAAGGGAAGGGCAAAGTTCGCGAGCGAGATGGGAAAGTAAGGCCTCCCCCTCCACCTCCGCCCATTTTTTGCCCCCCCCCCCCGTCCCCCCACCTCACCCGCGCCGGCTCCGTTATGCAAATAGCCCGCCTAAGCCCTGCAATCTGCGAGAGCAAATCACGGCGCGCGCCGCCACCTCAGACAGACGTTTAATAAAGAGCGCAGGCCCGCTGCGCTGCGATCCACTGTGCGCAGCGCTCTCTTGTTTCTGCACGGCTCCCGTCTCCCCGGCAGCAGCAGCGGTAATAATAACAATAAAGACACTCGGGAGCGCGAGGGCAGAGGTGCGCGGCTAGGTGCGCGCAGGGGCGCCTTTCATCTCTGACGGCTGCCCCGCCCCTCGCTTCTTTGCTAATATCTCTGACATACTTTGCTACCTACACCCCGGTATTTTCTTCGTCTCGCGCAACCCGGCAGGCTTCTCTCGTCTCAGGCGGAATATAATTTCCTGCCAGCGGGAGAGGGGGGGGGGGGGGGGGGGGGGAGAGAAGTCGAGCTCGGCGCCCACAGCCTGCCGCTCCTCCCCTCCACTCCCTCCCCACCCCCAACCCGCGGCGCCGTCACAGATATGTATATAATACCGTCTGAGGTGGATGGCGCCGCACGCGCGTCTGCGCCTCACACAGACGTCGCCGGCAAGCGCCAGTTTTGTAATTACATTTCTTCTCTCCCCCACCCCCGCACTCGTCACACAGTAGGCCCGACTCCGCCCCCCACCCCACCACTTGCGGCCTCATTCCGACGGCGCTCTCGCGGAGCGTGTCCGCGCTGCCTTCATCAGGGCTAATGACGTCATACCTACGTCACCTCACGTGCGCACAGTTTAAAACCCCCGGCGCCGCACATGCGCGCGCCTGCGGCATTTATGCGTGTGGGCGCGACCTTTCTGCCTCCCGCCCCCGCCGCCCCCCTGTGTGCGGTTGCCACCCCCGACGCCGCCTCTCATTTGCGCGCAGACTCTCCGCCCCCGGCACGGTTTTTTGAGAATTCAGAACCACTGGCACCGCAGTGGTCTCCCCTACTGCGGCACAAAAACATACAGACCTACAGACAGCGCACAAACCCAGAAGGTACTGCAGTCGATCCCTGCTGTACGCAGCTCAACTTTTTCTCTTCATCGGTTCTGTTTCACTTTTCAATCAAGATTTTTACACTACTGGCCATTAAAATTCCTACACCAAGAAGAAATGCAGACGATAAACGGGTATTCATTGGACAAATATATAATACTAGAACTGACATGTGATTACATTTTCACGCAGTTTGGGTGCATAGATCCTGAGAAATCACTACCCAGAACAACCACCTCTGGCCATAATAACGGCCTCGATACGACTGGGACTTTAATCAAACAGAGCTCGGATGGAGCGCGCAGGTACAGCTCCCCATGCAGCTTCAACACGATACCACAGTTCATCAAGAGTGGCGTATTGCGACGAGCCAGTTCCTCGGCCACCATTGACTAGACGTTTTCCATTGCTGAGAGATGTGGAGAATTTGCTGGTCAGGGCAGCAGTCGAACATTTTCTGTATCCAGAAAGGCACGTACAGGACCTGCAACATGCGGTCGGGCATTATCCTGCTGAAATGCAGGGTTTCGCAGAGATCGAATGAAGGGTAGAGCCACGGGTCGTAACACATCTGAAATGTAACGTCCACTGTTCATAGTGCCGTCAATGCGAACAAGACGCGACCGAGACGTGTAACCAATGGCACCCCATACCATCACGCCGAGTGATACGCCAGTATGGCGATGACGAATACACGTTTCCCATGCGCGTTCACCGCGATGTCGCCAAACACGGATGCGACCATCATGATGCTGTAAGCAGAACCTGGATTCATCCGAAAAAATGACGTTTTGCCATTCGTGCACCCAGGTTCGTCGTCGAGCACACCATCTCAGGCGCTCCTGTCTGTGACGCAGCGTCAAGGGTATCCGCAGCCATGGTCTCCGAGCTGATAGTCCATGCTGCTGCAAACGTCGTCCAATTGTTCGTGCAGATGGTTGTTGTCTTTCAAACGTCCCCATCTGTAGACTCAGGAATCGAGACGTGGCTGCATGATCCGTTACAGCCATGCGGATAAGATGCCTGTCATCTCGGCTGCTAGTGATACGAGGACATTGGGATACAGCACGGTGTTCCGTATTACCCTCCTGAACCCACCGATTCCATATTCTGCTAACAGTCATTGGATCTCGACCAACGAGAGCAGCAATGTCGCGATACGATAAACCGCCATCTTGATAGGCTACAATCCGACCTTTAACAAAGTCGGAAACGTGATGGTACGCTTTTCTCCTCCTTACAGGAGCCATCACAATAACGTTTCACCTGGCAACGCCGCTCAACTGCTGTTTGTGTATGAGAAATTGGTTGGCAACTGTCCTCATGTCAGCACGTTGTAGGTGTCGCCACCGGCGCCAACCTTATGTCAATGCTCTGAAAAGCTAATGATTTGCATATCACAGCAACTTCTTCCTGTCGGTTAAAGACCGCGTCTGTAGCACGTCATCTTCGTGGTGTAACAATTTTAATGGCCAGTAGTGTATTTATGTCAGAAGCGTCTAGTTCTAACTATCGAGCAGGGCCACAAGAACTCGAGAGAGTGGGAGACAGTAGATTCACCACGCTAACACTTCTTCAGGACGTCACTGTGACGAGTACTTGACCAGTTTCGACCGTTGGCGAGATCAGGACTTTCATAGTCATTTCGAGTTCTGAGAAACCAATAAGCCATATTTGATAGGTTTCAAACTACAACGTATGCACTATGAATGTATTCTGCTTCAAATATTGAAGATCACCCGAGAACGCGTTGTTGTTGGCACGACTTATTGTAGTTAAATGTCATGTTAAAACATAACGGGAGTTGAAGGCTTCACTGTATCTGAGGAGGAAATGAAGTCCCACCCTGCAAGTGTCCACAGCAGGCACATGGCAGACACGCAGGGCAGGCTAGACATTCCCACTGCATGGAGGCCATCGTGCAAAGGAGGTGGATAATGCAGGCCGATACTACCCCAAAACAATATGCCTGCCATGCGTGACAGTCTACATGTCACGGCATGAAAAATTCTTTCCTGCCCCTGCAAAGGAGGTTGATTTGGCAGGCCAATACTGTGCCCTTCCAACATGCTTGTCATGTAGGGCAGCCTACATTCCAGGCGTTGGAAAAACATATTTTTTTCGGTATCTCCGCTCCTGTAACATCTTTATGTGCCAAATTTGGTTTAAATCGATCCAGAAGTTTGACAGGACATTCTGGACTACAGATATCTCTGACAAGAGAATGGCACAAAACTTGGAGACGCTGATGGTTGTTATAGAATTGCTGAAGGCCTGAGTAGGATGGATAACGAGAACGTACACAGATATTATATACAAGTTGTTATAAACCTGAATTCAGGTAATACTTGCGTTAAAGCTCGTAAATCACTATGACAGAAATTTAAGGACTGAGACAAAACGCTGCTTAGAGCCCACTCTCTTAAAAACCTTTTTCAATGAAGCATTGAAAAACTGGGAGGGGAAATGCAAAACCACAGTAATTAGAAGACGCAATACTACCTTGTTCTCTTTAAATTTCTCTGAAGATCAGGTCACTTTCGCCGATGAATAAGAGGTTGTAGTATATTTTATGTTACGAAAGCTTAAAGAAGAATGTGAAGTTTATTTTCACACCCCTTTGTTCACAAAGACACAATACTCGATTGTGAAAGGTGTAGGAAAGGATCTTACTATGGGTGATAAATTTAGACGATATAAGTATTTAGGGGTAATCGTTACGCACAAAAGTAGAGCGAACCAAAAAAATAATGCATAGAATCGCACAGAGAAGCGTCTCAGTTAAGCAGCTACACTTCATTATTTGGAATAAAAATATGCAAAAAAATTTGAAAGGAGAAAATACAAAGCTATAATTTAGGAAGTTGCAATACATGGCGCTGCGCTGTGGGAAGTCTCCAGAGTCAATGAGAATATATTAACGGCAACGGAACTAGAATTTTGGAGACGAAGTCATGAAGTAACACGATGAAAGAAAATAAGAAATGAAATACTACGAGAACAGATGGGAGTTAGCAACATATTGTAGACACAATCGAATATAAACACCTAACAGGGTATGGGCATTTTAGAAGGATGTCAGAGGAAAGAAAACCTTCTAAAATATGCCACTGGAGAACTCCGTGTCAGAGGAAGAGGGGAAGATGGCGGCTACATTGGAACAGTGACAGGACAGAGCCATGCAGGTAGAGGACTGGTAAGTTAAGGAGGAGACGGAAATTTGGATGCCAGATACGCCACATGCTCTAGAAAACTCGAAAAAGATGTTAAGAGTTGTGGAAAGATGTGTAGTTTACGAAAGACTGTCGTTGCTTTGTTTTTACTTTTTTTAACTTTTGTAAGAGTTACTCATTCCTCCAGTACCACCTCTCCTTCAATCAATATCAAAACGCGTCTGCAGGCATGGAAAATATTTTTGAGCGGCTTATGTAGATGATGTGATGTGATTGGTGTGGCTACAGCGTATCATCTCGATAGCATGTATGCATTTTACCAACGATCTGAACCCAATAGTCTTCAGTAAGGACCACAATAAACAACTCTACTTCTTTCCATTAGCAGACTTATATTACGCTGGACAATCATATCCCACAGTGGAGAGCCAAAGAACTAATACAAACACCGGCCGCGCGGGATTAGCCGAGCGGCCTAATGCGCTGCAGTCATGAACTGTGCGGCTGGTCCCGGCGGAGGTTCGAGTCCTCCCTGGGGCATGGGTGTGTGTGTTTGTCCTTCGGATAATTTAGGTTAAGTAGTGTGTAAGCTTAGGGACTGATGACCTTAGCAGTTAAGACCCATAAGATTTCACATACACAATCCAAAGACCCGGCTGGGTTCCCTAATCAAAAATGGTTCAAATGGCTCTTAAGCAGTATGGGACTTAACATCTGAGGTCATCAGTCCCCTATAACTTAGAACTACTTAAACCTAACTAACCTAAGGACATCACACACATCCATGCCCGAGACAGGATTCGAAACTGCGACCGTAGCAGCAGCGCGGTTCCGGACTGAAGCACCTAGAGCCGCTCAGCCACAGCGGCCGGTCCCTAATCACTGACAGTAAGTACACAAATCACTTTACTTACGACACCGAGCGCTGGCCGCAATTGTTAGCTCACTGGAGTCGCGTTTGGGACGAAGACGGTTCAAATCCGCGTCCGGAAACGCATATTTAGGTTTCCCATGATTTCGCTAAATCATTCCAGGCAAACACCGGGATGGTTCCTTTGAAAATGGCACGGCCGATATCCCTCTCTCCCCTTTCGTAATCCGAGCTGTCGATGTGACGTCAAAATCAAATATTCCTTCCTGCCTTTCTTTTACGCCTGTTGCTTGACTTTAAGGTTGTATCTCCAGTACGAGAGCGACAAATTTAAGTCAGTGCCGAAGCATTTCGGAGCAAAATAGTGGTCCAACGCTATGGCTTGACAAGTTTGTGATCATTGGTTCAAATGGCTCTGAGCAATATGGCACTTAACTTCTGAGGTCATCAGTCCCCTGGAACTACTTAAACCTAACTAACCTAAGGACATCACACACATCCATGCCCGAGGCAGGATTCAAACCTGCGACCGTAGCGGTCGCTCGGTTCCAGACTGCAGCGCCTAGAACCGCACGGGCATTCCGACCGACTTGTGATCATTGTTAGGTTCTTTGTTATGCAGGTGGAAGATATAGAGGCAGGTTATTTGTGATTTTGGTCGAAGAATAATGAGAGTAGCTATATTCGGAGTCTCCTCAATATACCATATTTTCATCCTTATGCGTAAATTCGAACCCCCGCTCTCAAAAACTTCAGCTTCTAAGAATCCGATTACCTATAAATTCCGAGCGCTTTTACGTTCCGTGTCAGGAATTACTTCTCGCTAAAGTAGGCTCTCGGAAAACAATAATGTTGCGTCGCTGATTTACTACGGGATTCGAAATAAAAGGAACGGCGCATGCCGTCTCCATAAGGGGAAGTTGGTCCTCCGCAGATATCATCTCAAGATTTCAATTTTATTGTTCTCCCCTGACGGCGGGCGGACGAGGTGAAATAAAAATTCTCCCTCCCCCTCCCCCGCAGCCCCCGTCTTCCTCTACGGAACGAAAATGTGGCGGAGCAAGGAGGGGTGAGAGTGGATATGAATATATGGCCCGCTGCTTAAACACTCCGGTTAAATGACGGTCTTCTATTTTTATCGGTCCTATTCATCCATATTTTTTCCTCCTCCTCGGAGTCCAATAGCGCGGCAGAGTTTGGCGTCCCCCCCTGTCTTAGGCGGCAGTAGCAGTGTAGCTGGTGAATTGTAATTTACAGCGGGCAGGACGACGATCGCGGAGAAGCGAACGGCAATTTGCGAGCGTAGGAGATGATGACTGGCGGAGAGGGAGGGAGAAATCTGAGAGAGAGGGAGGGAGGGGGGGGGGGGGGGAAGCGAACGACTTGATTACAGTAGCACGCAGTCGTAGAGAATTCTAACGAAAAGAAGAGGCGTTTCCGGTTAAAAACTGTCAGCCGCGCGGAAGAGAGGCGAGTGTAATGTATTTTCGTCTCCATGTGGGCGATAGACGGAGCGCCCTTTTCGAGTCATCCCTCCTTCCCGGCGACTCGAGTCAGTCGGCGGCGGAGGGCCATTCGGAAGAACTTGAGGGCTTGCTTGCACCACAGAGGTACAGTTCGGCGCCGGCTATATCACGCCGGGACGAGGCGTATAAAATATTATTGCCCCGACGCCGGAACACCTCACAGTTGCCGCATTACTACTTCCACTTGTTCCCCCCCTGGCGCAGTACCACTTCCACTTCCTCCCCTGCCCGCGCTGGTACGTCCACCGCTACTGTCCTGAGTGTATTGCCCCTTCTCCTCCGGCGCCACGGCGCTCGTCTTTCTGTCTTTTCCCCCCTATTGCCTCCTCACTGTCCTCTCGCCAAAAGGGGGGCGTGGCAGTAGAGTGGGGGCGCAGTGGAGTGGGAACAGGGGTGGGCAATAATTTTAACGGAGCGTCAATAAAATTTCTTGTGTCTTTGCTCTGCGGGGTGGAAGGGTAGCTACTGGGAGGTTGTCCGTCCGGGCATAAGAGAAGCGAGTGTGTGTGTGTGTGTGTGTGTGTGTGTGTGTGTGTGTGTGTCGGCACTGGTCGAGCAGAGGTGCCGCGGCTGTAAGGGCGGGGGAGCGACTAAATCATGCGACGGCTTTTTCCTCGATGTGATTTCGTCGCAGTTTCGAGTAACCGGCGAATGGCGCAGGGGCAAGGGAAAGTTTGAAGAGAGGGGCCAATAAAGTGAGTCGGCGAGATGTTCGTCCGGGTCGCTCCCTCTTCCCTTGTTCCCCTCTTCTAATGCCGTACCTTACTGAATTACTCTCTCATATCACAGCCTCAATAACAGAAACTGAAAGAATGACACTTAGGAAAATAAGTAAGTAGATTGGCTTTCAAATAAAAACAAGGCCTGATTGGAAATGCACATCCTTGAAATCAAAATCTGCTCCGTAATGTTTAATACCGTTTTCAAAAATGGTTCAAATGGCTCTAAGTACTACGGGACTTAACATCTGAGGTCATCAGTCCCCTAGACTTTGAACTACGTAAACCTAACTAACGTAAGAACATCACACACATCCATGCCCGAGGCAGGATTCGAACCTGCGACCGTAGCAGCAGCGCGGTTCCGGACTGAAGGCCCTTGAACTGCTCGGCCACAACGGCCGACTAATACCATTTTATTCCACCTTGTGTATTATAACGTCACGATGTCCATAAAGTGGTTTGACTATCTTCGGCGGCAGCGTTCCAGCGACGATGTACTGGAAGATTCAACTTCCCTAGTACGATTGGGTATTGAAAAGTTTATAGACTATCTCTGTTTACAAGAAAGTTCTTTACTTGCGTATCTACGTTCACACCCTACCCCCATGAACCATGGGCCTTGCCGTTGGTGGGTAGGCTTGCGTGCCTCAACGATACAGATGGGAACAGGTGCAACCACAACGGAGGGGTATCTACTGAGAGGCCAGACAAACGTGTGGTTCCTGAACAGCGGCAGCAGCCTTTTCAGTAGTTGCAGGGGCAACAGTCTGGATGATTGACTGATCTGGCCTTGTAACATTAACCAAAACGGCCTTGCTGTGCTGGTACTGCGAACGGCTGAAAGTAAGGGGAAACTACAGCCGTAAATTTTCCCGAGGGCATGCAGCTTTACTGTATGGTTAAATGATGATGGCGTCCTCTTGGGTAAAATATTCCGGAGGTAAAATAGTCCCCCATTCGGATCTCCGGGCGGGGACTACTCAAGAGGTGTCGTTATCAGGAGAAAGAAAACTGGCTTTCTACGGATCGGAGCGTGGAATGTCAGATCCCTTAATCGGGCAGTTAGATTAGAAAATTTAAAAATGGAAATGGATAGGTTAAAGTCAGATATAGTGGGAATTAATGAAGTTCGGTGTCAGGAGGAACAAGACTTCTGGTCAGGTGACTACAGGGTTATAAATACAAAATCAAATAGGGGTAATGCAGGAGTAGGTTTAAAAATGAATAAAAAAATAGGAGTGCGGCTAAGCTACTACAAACAGCATAGTGAAAGCATTATTGTGGCCAAGGTAGACAAGAAGCCCATGCCTACTACAGTAGTTCAAGTTTATATGCCAAATGGCTCTGCAGATGATCAAGAAATTGATGAAATGAATGATGAGATAAAAGAAATTATTCAGGTAGTGAAGGGAGACGAAAATTTAATAGTCATGGGTGACTGGAATTCGGGAGTAGGAAAAGAGAGAGAAGGAAACATAGTGGGTGAATATGGATTGGGGGAGAGAAATGAAAGAGGAAACCGTCTGGTAGAATTTTGCACAGAGCATAAATTAATCATAGCTAACACTTGGCTCATTAATCATAAAAGAAGGTTGTATACATGGAAGAATCCTGGAGATGCTAGAAGGTATCAGATTATATAATGGTAAGACAGAGATTTAGGAACCAGGTTTTAAATTGTAAGACATTTACAGGGGCAGATGTGCACTCCGAACACAATTTATTGGTTATGAACTGTGGATTAAAACTGAAGAAACTGCAAAAAGGTGGGAATTTAAGGAGATGGGACCTGGATAAACTGACTAAACAAGAGGTTGTACAGAGTTTCAGGGAGAGCATAAGGGAACAATTGACAGGAATGGGGGAAAGAAATACAGTAGAAGAAGAATGGCTAGCTTTGAGGGATGAAGTAGTGAAGACAGCAGAAGATCAGGTAAAAAGACAAGGGCTAGACGAAATCCTTGGGTAACAGAAGAAATATTGAATTTAATTGATGAAAGGAGAAAATATAAAAACGCAGTAAATGAAGCAGGCAAAAAGGAATACAAACGTCTCAAAAATGAGATCGATAGGAAATGCAAAATGGCTAAGCAGGGATGGCTAGAGGACAAATGTAAGGATGTAGAGGCTTATCTCACTAGGGGTAAGATAGATACTACCTACAGGAAAATTAGAGAGACCTTTCGAGAAAAAAGAAGCACCTGTTTGAATATCAAGAGCTCAGATGGAAACCCAGTTCCAAGCAAAGAAGGGAAAGCAGAAAGGTGGAAGGAGTATATAGAGGGTCTATACAAGGGCGATGTACTTGAGGACAGTATTATGGAAATGGAAGAGGATGTAGATGAAGATGAAATGGGAGATATGATATTGCGTGAAGAGTTTGACAGAGCACTGAAAGACCTGAGTCGAAACAAGGCCCCCGGAGTAGACAACATTCCATTGGAACTACTGACAGTCTTGGGAGAGCCAGTCCTGACAAAACTCTATTATCTAGTGAGCAAGATGTATGAGACAGGCGAAATACCCTCAGACTTCAAGAAGAATATAATAATTCCAATCCCAAAGGAAGCGGGTGTTGACAGATGTGAAAATTACCGAACTATCAGTTTAATAAGTCACAGCTGTAAGATACTAACAAGAATTCTTTACAGACGAATGGAAAAACTGGTAGAAGTCGACCTCGGGGAAGATCAGTTTGGATTCCGCAGAAATGTTGGAACACGTGAGACAATACTGACCCTACGACTTATCTTAGAAAACAGATTAAGGAAACGCAAACCTACGTTTCTAGCATTAGTAGACTTAGAGAAAGCTTTTGACAATGTTGACTGGAATACTCTCTTTCAAATTCTAAAGATGGCAGGGGTAAAATACAGGGGGCGAAAGGCTATTTACAATTTGTACAGAAACCAGATGGAAGTTATAAGAGTTGAGGGGCATGAAAGGAAAGCAGCGGTTGGGAAGGGAGTGAGACAGGGATGTAGCCTCTCCCCGATGTTATTCAATCTGTATATTGAGCAAGCAGTAAAGGAAACAAAAGAAAAGTTCGGAGTAGGTATTAAAATCCATGGAGAAGAAATAAAAACGTTGAGGTTCGCCGATGACATTGTAATTCTGTCAGAGACACCAAACGACTTGGAAGAGCACTTGAATGGAATGGACAGTGTCTTGAAAGGAGGGTATAAGATGAACATCAACAAAAGCAAAACGAGGATAATGGAATGTAGTCGAATTAAGTCGGGTGATGCTGAGGGAATTAGATTAGGAAATGAGACACCTAAAGTAATAAATGAGTTTCGCTATTTGGGGAGTAAAATAACTGATGATGGTGGAAGCAGAGAGGATATAAAATGTAGACTGGCAATGGCAAGGAAAGCGTTTCTGAAGAAGAGAAATTTGTTAACATCGAGTATAGATTTAAGTGTCAGGAAGTCGTTTCTGAAAGTATTTGTATGGAGTGTAGCCATGTATGGAAGTGAAACACGGACCATAAATAGTTTGGACAAGAAGAGAATAGAAGCTTTTGAAATGTGGTGCTACAGAAGAATGCTGAAGATTAGATGGGTAGATCACATAACTAATGAGGAGTTTTTGAATAGAATTGGGGAGAGGAGGAGTTTGTGGCACAAGTTGACAAGAAGAAGTGACCGGTTGGTAGGACATGTTCTGAGGCATCGAGGGATCACAAATTTAGCATTGGAGGGCAGCGTGGAGGGTAAAAATCGTAGAGGGAGACCAAGAGATGAATACAGCAAGCAGATTCAGAAGGATGTAGGTTGCAGTAGGTACTGGGAGATGAAGAAGCTTGCACAGGCTAGAGTAGCATGGAGAGCTGCATCAAACCAGTCTCAGGACTGAAGACAACAACAACAACAACGTTCACACACCACAACCTTCAAAACAGTTAGCTTAAAATATGTCCACTAACGTTTTTATTAATTCGCTAGCTGTAGCTCTGGCCCAGTCTGGTCAAACGGAAAAAAACAAACAAAGGAATCACACCTTCCCAACGTGTGTGTGAATTGTATGTACGTCCTAACCTCCTCCTCTCCCCTCTCTCTGTCCATTCTCTCGCCCTTTCTTTATCTCCTTCTCCTTCCATCTCCTCCCTCCCCTCTCTCCACCTCTCGCAATCCACCACCCCCTGCCCAACTTTCTCTGTCCATCTTCTCCTCTGAGCTCTCTCCACAGCCCGTCTACCCCCCCCCCCCCTCCCCTCTCTCTCTCTGCCCACCTCCTGTCAGCTTTCTACGTCCATTTCCTTGCACCCCCTTCCTATTCGCCCCTGTCTCTGACCTCGAGTGTTATTTATTGTTATTGCAAATTCAGGTTCTGTTGTAGTCTTCTAATCATAAGCCGACAAACCACAGATACAACTTTCCTATTTGCTAAGAAACTTTCACTATTATCCACCGCACACATATCTATACATTAAAAAATATGTGGCCTATATGTGTCCATTCATTTAATACTGCAACGTGTAAAAATTACAAGTAAATCGGTCGAGTACTTTCAGATTTTTGGTAACAATGTTTCCGCTTTATATGTTGCATATATATTATATATTAAATAGTGGGCATATTTTAAGCTGATTGTTTTGAAGGTTATGGTGTGTGAACGTAGATACGTAAATAAAGAAATATATAGCCATTGTCCGACCCAATATTTATCGGAGTATTTTGTACAAATCTGAAGTAAATCGGTTGACAACTTTTCGAGATTTTTGTTAATAACGTTTCCCCATTACGACTTATGTATTTATATGTTATATGTATTAAAATACGTATATAAAACGATGCTCGTATTCAATTCCGGCGTTGTGTCAAAATTTCGATGCAATTGGCGAAGAACTTTAGGAGGTTTAAGATTTTGAACGAACGAAATTTTATATTTTTTATAGAGCTCACCTGTAATTATTACATACATTTTAACACATTATATGTGGCACTCCAGTACGTACATAAAATACGTGTTTATTTGAATGGAACGTGGTGTCAAAATCTGAAAATAATCGGTGAGGAACTTCGGGAGATTTAAGATATTGAATATAGCAAGCATGCTGTTATTCCCAACAACGTATACCTTTTATTATTGTATACATATTTGTATACCATGTTGCGTTCTAGTAGGTATATAAAAACACGCGTTTATTCGAATGCAACGTTGTGTCAAAATTTCGAAGCAAACGGTTAATAACTTTCGGCGACGTAACATTCTGAACAAACGAACATTTACATTTTTATTTATATAGATAATTGGATTTGACCTTAATCCTGAACTTAGCGGTATTACAGATGTCAGATACACCTTTCGCCGTATCAGATGCACTTGGTGGAGATATTGTGCTTCTTTTTAATAGCAGGCAGTGGATCTTCATTGGTAAACTCCACCCAGAGCAAAATCGTCTGAAGTCGGAAACACAACATAATGATTGTGACCCTATGTTTTGTCTGAAAACGAGCAATGCAATCTAACATAATGGCTCCAGTACGACTGGTGAGGAAGCGAATTTTATTGATGTAAAACAACATTGTCACTAATGACAGGAGGTGGAAAGGAACGGTGACATGCATACAGCTGAGAAGACTAGCGAATCATACTGCATGAAAAGGACATTTATTAAAACGATGTATTCTCTCCTCGCGGTTTACCAGTCGGTTAACAAGCAAGATTCACCTTAGCATTTGTGCTTACACGGTATGATTTCTTAAAAAAGTGTGTCAGCAACGGATCGTACCACTAGAGAGATCAGAAGGAGTTGCTCTTGTGAACACATTACACGTTGAGGCCACAGCAGTGACGAAAAGGACAGGTATCCGAGTTCGAATTGCTTGTGGTTGTCGTGAAACTTGCCTTGTGACCACTCATCCTGCTCAAGAAGATCTGTAGAACACAATAACGAAATCCTTATGGGGTGGTTAACGAGGAAACCGTAGCTGTTCCAAAAACTAAGGTGAAAACTAAAGTTTACTCACGTGAAATTCAGGTGTATAAATCCCTTGACAATTGAGTTTAATTGCTGCATGGATTAGTCACATTACAAAACAAGGATAATGGAATGTAGTCAAATTAAATCGGGTGATGCTGAGGGGATTAGATTAGGAAATGAGACACTTAAAGTAGTAAAGGAGTTTTGCTATTTAGGGAGTAAAATAACTGATGATGGTCGAAGTAGAGAGGATATAAAATGTAGACTGGCAATGGCAAGGAAATCGTTTCTGAAGAAGAGAAATTTGTTAACATCGAGTATAGATTTAAGTGTCAGGAAGTCGTTTCTGAAAGTATTTGTATGGAGTGTAGCCACGTATGGAAGTGAAACATGGACGATAACCAGTTTGGACAAGAAGAGAATAGAAGCTTTCGAAATGTGGTGCTACAGAAGAATGCTGAAGATAAGGTGGGTAGATCACGTAACTAATGAGGAGGTATTGAATTGGATTGGGGAGAAGAGAAGTTTGTGGCACAACTTGACTAGAAGAAGGGATCGGTTGGTAGGACATGTTCTGAGGCATGAAGGGATCAGAAATTTAGCATTGGAGGGCAGCGTGGAGGGTAAAAGTCGTAGAGGGAGACCAAGAGATGAATACACTAAGCAGATTCAGAAGGATGTAGGTTGCAGTAGGTACTGGGAGATGAAGAAGCTTGCACAGGATAGAGTAGCATGGAGAGCTGCATCAAACCAGTCTCAGGACTGAAGACCACAACAACAACAACAAAACGAAAACGATTAACCGCATTCCCAATCAAAATGTTTTATCCTACATCTACATGGATACTCTGCAAATCACATTTAAGTGCCTGGCAGAGGGTTCATAGAATCAACTTCACAATTTTCTATTATTCCAACCTCGTACAGCGCGGAAGGAACGAACACCTATATCTTTCCGTACGGTCTCTGATTACCCTTATTTTATCGTGGTGATCATTCCTCCCTTTGTAGGTCGGTGTCAACAAAATATTTTCGCAATTTGAGGAGAAAGTTGAACCCTCACTTACTGTTGCCAACTACTTTCCAAAACATCACAGATACTCTGCTCTAGTTGTAAGGCACCCCTTAGTGGCGGATAAGAGCGCATCTTTATTTTCAGTTTTGCTCCTTCGCATACGTGTCGTGACTATCAGCACTGTAGTATATACGGGAGTAAGGGGCGAGCGGTAGCTTCGCACGCTGGCTAGCAGAGGCGGTTGGCCATCTGGCGCTTTCAGAGCCACTGAGACGAGGTTCCGATGCACAAATCGCTAGTGACGTCAGCGAAGAGATGCGTTGGGAAAGTACAGGGTTATTACAAATGATTGAAGCGATTTCACAGCTCTACAATAACTTTATTATTTGAGATGTTTTCACAATGCTTTGCACACAGATACAAAAACTCAAAAAGTTTTTTTAGGCATTCACAAATGTTCGATATGTGCCCCTTTAGTGATTCGGAAGACATCAAGCCGATAATCAAGTTCCTCCCACACTCGGCGCAGCATGTCCCCATCAATGAGTTCGAAAGCATCGTTGATGCGAATTCGCAGTTCTTGCACGTTTCTTGGTAGGGGAGGTTTAAACACTGTATCTTTCACATAACCACACAGAAGGAAATCGCATGGGGTTAAGTCGGGAGAGCGTGGAGGCCGTGACACGAATTGCTGATCACGATCTCCACCACGACCGATCCATCGATTTTCCAATCTCCTGTTTAAGAAATGCCGAACATCATGATGGAAGTGTGCGGTGGAGCACCATCCTGTTGAAAGATGAAGCCGGCGCTGTCGGTCTCCAGTTGTGGCATGAGCTAATTTTCCAGCATGTCCAGATACACGTGTCCTGTAACGTTTTTTTCGCAGAAGAAAAAGGGGCCGTAAACTTTAAAACGTGAGATTGCAGAGGCATCCAGAAGCTTTAAACTGCGCATACCATCGCCGAATGGAGTCAGCAGTTGGTGGATCTTTGTTGAACTTCGTCCTGAAGTGTCGTTGCACTGTTATGACTGACTGATGTGAGTGCATTTCAAGCACGACATACGCTTTCTCGGCTCCTGTCGCCATTTTGTCTCACTACCCTTTCGAGCGCTCTGGCGGCAGAAACCTGAAGTGCGGCTTCAGCCGAACAAAACTTTATGAGTTTTTCTACGTATCTGTAGTGTGTCGTGACCATATGTCAATGAATGGAGTTACAGTGAATTTATGAAATCGCTTCAATCATTTGTAACAGCCCTGTACATTTAGTCTGTCACGAATGAAGTAACTGTTACTAATAAATATTTGCCAGTAAAAGTTGTCTTTTGCCACTCTGACATTAGGAGGGGTCTGCTGGCCATAAACACGATCTTTCAGTAATTTTACAATGCCAGGAAACGTTGATATTAATAAATAAATGTGTAACTTCGACGTAACCGAGGGTGTACGATATTATACGAACGATTGCATGCTCAAGTTCGAGGCTGTGTGAAATAGTCGGCAGTCGTCGATAGATTGCCTTTCGACCTCGTCATGCACTACACTACGCTCTCGAATCGTTAATAGTTAGCTTACAGTCAGAGTGAACAAGTTCATTTTACAGGATTTCTTAAACAAACGCACCATAATGGGAACCAGTATAAAAATTATACGGCTCTGCAAGGGGACATAGAACTAGGAAAGCGTCTTCACATAACACCTGAACCTCTGTCAGTGGGGATGGCTGCGATTTAGTCTTCGTAAGAAACGACTCCGTGGAGCCAAACTCTTTGTCCAAATCGAGTGGAAGCTAAAAAAAAAAAAAAAAAAAAAGTTCAAATGGCTCTGAGCACTATGGGATTTGACATCTGAGGTCACCAGTCCCCTAGAACTTAGAACTACTTAAACCTAACTAACCTAAGGACATCACACAAATCCATGCCCGAGGCAGGATTCGAACCTGCGACCGTAGCGGTCGCGAGGTTCCACACTGAAGCGCCTAGAACCGTTCGGCCACACCGACCGGCAGGAAGCTAAAGTTACCGGTGCCCGTTTCTGGTCTCCCATCACATTAACGAACAAGATTTCAGATGAGAGTTGGTTGGAAAATTCCACACTCAGCGCTATGCTTGACTGACACAGCGCAGTAGGTAGTTGTAAAAAGAGCGCGACAAGCCGCTTTCGGACCTGTGAGTCTGCTTTGAAAGGTTACACTCAACGGACGTTCCGACGCTTCTACGACAAGAACCAAGACAGCTATATTGACTCTATGCTCCGACATGAACTCCCAGTTAACCACTTACTCATACATCATAGAGATAACAATGACTAGGTTATTGTCAAAAGGTAACACAGAATACTGATACGCAACAAATGGCAGTAATATCCGACGCTCCCCAAGGAAGTGTTATAGGGCCTCTATGGTTCCTGATCTACACTCCTGGAAATGGAAAAAAGAACACATTGACACCGGTGTGTCAGACCCACCATACTTGCTCCGGACACTGCGAGAGGGCTGTACAAGCAATGATCACACGCACGGCACAGCGGACACACCAGGAACCGCGGTGTTGGCCGTCGAATGGCGCTAGCTGCGCAGCATTTGTGCACCGCCGCCGTCAGTGTCAGCCAGTTTGCCGTGGCATACGGAGCTCCATCGCAGTCTTTAACACTGGTAGCATGCCGCGACAGCGTGGACGTGAACCGTATGTGCAGTTGACGGACTTTGAGCGAGGGCGTATAGTGGGCATGCGGGAGGCCGGGTGGACGTACCGCCGAATTGCTCAACACGTGGGGCGTGAGGTCTCCACAGTACATCGATGTTGTCGCCAGTAGTCGGCGGAAGGTGCACGTGCCCGTCGACCTGGGACCGGACCGCAGCGACGCACGGATGCACGCCAAGACCGTAGGATCCTACGCAGTGCCGTAGGGGACCGCACCGCCACTTCCCAGCAAATTAGGGACACTGTTGCTCCTGGGGTATCGGCGAGGACCATTCGCAACCGTCTCCATGAAGCTGGGCTACGGTCCCGCACACCGTTAGGCCGTCTTCCGCTCACGCCCCAACATCGTGCAGCCCGCCTCCAGTGGTGTCGCGACAGGCGTGAATGGAGGGACGAATGGAGACGTGTCGTCTTCAGCGATGAGAGTCGCTTCTGCCTTGGTGCCAATGATGGTCGTATGCGTGTTTGGCGCCGTGCAGGTGAGCGCCACAATCAGGACTGCATACGACCGAGGCACACAGGGCCAACACCCGGCATCATGGTGTGGGGAGCGATCTCCTACACTGGCCGTACACCACTGGTGATCGTCGAGGGGACACTGAATAGTGCACGGTACATCCAAACCGTCATCGAACCCATCGTTCTACCATTCCTAGATCGGCAAGGGAACTTGCTGTTCCAACAGGACAATGCACGTCCGCATGTATCCCGTGCCACCCAACGTGCTCTAGAAGGTGTAAGTCAACTACCCTGGCCAGCAAGATCTCCGGATCTGTCCCCCATTGAGCATGTTTGGGACTGGATGAAGCGTCGTCTCACGCGGTCTGCACGTCGAGCACGAACGCTGGTCCAACTGAGGCGCCAGGTGGAAATGGCATGGCAAGCCGTTCCACAGGACTACATCCAGCATCTCTACGATCGTCTCCATGAGAGAATAGCAGCCTGCATTGCTGCGAAAGGTGGATATACACTGTACTAGTGCCGACATTGTGCATGCTCTGTTGCCTGTGTCTATGTGCCTGTGGTTCTGTCAGTGTGATCATGTGATGTATCTGACCCCAGGAATGTGTCAATAAAGTTTCCCCTTCCTGGGACAATGGATTCACGGTGTTCTTATTTCAATTTCCAGGAGTGTATATTAACGACATAGGAGCAATATAAGAAGCCGTCTTAGATTGTTTGCAGATGATGCTGTCATTCACCGTCTTGTAAAGTCATCAGACGACCAAAACGAATTGCATAATTATTTAGATAAGGGATCTGTATGGTGCGAAAAATGGCGATTGACCCTGAATAAAGAAAGGTCTGAAGTTATTCACATAAGTGCTAAAATAAATCTGCTAAATTTCGATTACGCGGTAAGCCACACAAATCTGAAGGCTGTAAATTCAACTCAATATGTAGGAGCAGAAGATTAATGTTTAAACTGCCGTCGACGACGAGGTCATTAGAGCCGGAGCATAAGCTCGGATTAGGAAAGGATGGGGCAGAATGTCGGCCGTGCCCTTTCAAAGGAACCAGCCCGGCATTTGCCTGAAACGATTTAGGGAAACCACAGGATGGCCGGACACAGGTTTGAAACGTCGTCCTCCCGAATGCGTAAATAATTTGGGATTACAATTACAAATGACCTAAATTGGAAGGATCACATAGATAATGTGGGTACAGCAAACCAAACGCTGCGATTCATTGGCAAGGTGCAAGAAGTTTATTAAAGATACTGCTTGCACCACGCTTGTCCGCCCTATTCTGGAGTACTGCTGTGCGGTGTGGGATCCACATCAGGTGGGACTAACAGAGGACCCCAAGAAACTTCAAAGGAGGGCAGCTCGTTTTGTATTATCGCGAAATAGGGGCGATAGTGTCACAGACATGATACTTGAATTGGAGTGGCAATCATTAAAACAAAGGCGTTTTTCGTTGCGACGCGATCTTTTCATGAAATTTCAATCACCAGTTTTCTGCTCCGATTGCGAAAACATGCTGTTGGCACCCATCTACAAATGTAAAAATGAACATCACGATAAAATAAGAGAAATCAGGGCTCGCACAGAAAAATTTAAGTGCTTGGTTTTCCCGCGAGACTTTCGTGAGTGGAACGGTAGAGAGACAGCTTGAAGATGGTTCATTGAATCTTCTGCCAGGCACTTCATTGTGAATGGCAGAGTAATCACGTAGATGTATAAAACCAATAACATTGGTTCCCAAGACAATCCTTCTCCCAGATGTGGTTACATGACAAGCAAATGGCAGGAAAGCAATCTCTTGAGCTAGGTGATGCCAAATTAGTCATCAAAGGTAACACTCTCATGAAAGGTGACTGAGTCAGATACCTTTCAACCTTCTACAGCATTTTCGAACAGTATCAGGCACCTTCTGCTATTCGCACTGGATCTCCGAAATGACGCCATACAGCGACCTATGAGCTCGATCTTCAGGTTTGGGGAAGTTGGCGAAATCCCAAGGTGTCAAATCTGGCGAGCAGGGTGGACGCAGAATGCGATAGTCTTCACTCGCCGAGAAACTTGCTCGTGAGAAAAGTACGGTGACGGCGTGCATTGTCCTCGTGGAGCAGTCAGTTTTTCGTGCGGCTCATATCCGATCGCTTTCGACGGATTTCCTCCGTCAGACGCCTTAAAAGTGACTTTAAGACTCGCTATTGACCATCTGGCATCTGGGGACGAATTCGTGACGCACACTGCCTTCTGAGCAAAATAGTCAGAGACTACGACATGACTGTATCTACAACGCAAACTAGAACAATGGCTTTTATAGGACGGGTCCCAGTAGAACAGAAACAGTGGTGAAGAATCAATTAGTAGAACAGGTAAGTAGGTTTAATTATCTGGGATATGATATCACATGCGAGTGTGACAAAGACACAGACAAGAAAGTAGCGAAATCTAAAAATATGGGCGCA
This sequence comes from Schistocerca nitens, assembly GCF_023898315.1. Classification (NCBI taxonomy): domain Eukaryota; kingdom Metazoa; phylum Arthropoda; class Insecta; order Orthoptera; family Acrididae; genus Schistocerca; species Schistocerca nitens. Next base: position 145,951,998 of record NC_064625.1, read on the forward strand.
ATAATAAACGGCTATTCTACAAAGCAGACACAAAAAACAACACACATTAACTTTTAAAAAGTAATGGTCGTCCCCACACCTCTCTATAAAAGTGAGTCGCAGGTGATTTATAAACGACAGGAAAGTGATATCCATGCAGCTGAACTGAGATTTCTAACAAGGGAACCTCCCCATCGCACCCCCCTCAGATTTAGTTATAAGTTTACACAGTGGATAGGCCTTGAAAAACTGAACACAGATGAATCGAGAAAACAGGAAGAAGTTGTGTGGAACTATGAAAAAAAAAAAGCAAAATTTACAAACTGAGTAGTCTATGTGCAAGATAGGCAACATCACGGATAATTTCAGCTCAGGAGCGCCGTGGTCCCGTGGTTAGCGTGAGCATCTGCGGAACGAGAGGTCCTTGGTTCAAGTCTTCCATGAAGTGAAAATTTTAATTTCTTTATTTTCGCAAAGTTATGATCTGTCCGTTCGTTCATTGACGTCTCTGTGCACTGTAATAAGTTTAGTGCCTGTGTTCTGCGACCGCACCGGAAAACCGTGCGATTAATAGACGAAAGGACGTGACTCTCCAATGGGAACCGAAAACATTTGTCGCAAGGTCATAGGTCAAAAGATTCCTCCACAGGAAAACACGTCTGATATATTCTATACGACACTGGTGACGGCATGTGCTTCACACGACAGGAATATGTTGTCGACCCACCCAACATGTACACTTGGCGAATGGGTAAAAAGATTCTTCTACCTTGCCCGATTTAGGTTTTCTTGTGGATGTGATAATCACTCACAAAAAAGTGGTGAAAAGATAAGAGTTTGTCACATAAACTGCAACAAATGAATGCAACAGTTTCACAGTCGCACAGTTTTCCCTGTGCTCTGTCAAAACATATGTTTTTAACGTTTTCAAATTTTTCCGTGTGTACACCGTCAAATCCTGCATATGTCCAAGCAAATCTGAACAAATCCTGGTATTTTGGAGAGCGAAGTTGATTATGTGTGAGTGCCTGAACTTTGAAAATTGTCTAAAAACAAAAAATTAAACTTTTCACTCGAGGGTAGACTTGAACCAAAGACCTCTCGCTCCGCAGCTGCTCACGCTAACCACGGGACCACGGCGTTCCTGAGCTTACATCACCCTTGATATTGCCTATCCTGCGCATGGACTACTCAGTTTGTATATTTTGCTTATTTTTTTCATAGTTCCACACAACTTCTTCCTGTTTTCTCGATTGATCTGTGTTCAGTTTTTCAAGGCCTATCCACTGTGCCAACTTATAACTAAATCTGAGGGGGGTGCGATTGGGAGGTTCCCTTGTAAGGGCTGCAAAAGGTCGTACCAGTGGAGATAGGTTAAGGCTCAAAATGGCTCTGAGCACTATGGGACTCAACTGCTGTGGTCATTAGTCCCCTAGAACTTAGACCTACTTAAACGTAACTAACCTAAGGACATCACACACATCCATGCCCGAGGCAGGATTCGAACCTGCGACCGTAGCAGTCGCACGGTTCCCGACTGCGCGCCTAGAACCGCGAGACCACCGCGGCCGGCGTAGGTTAAGGAACAACGACTTTAGGAGGGGACTAAGCATAGTCAATGTAAGGAATGAAACTGAAGACAACAGAAGGAAATAGGGTGTCGTGGCGACAGAATGAACGGCTGCACACTGTCTTGCTATGTCAGGCATTGCAGTCCGGTATGCCGAAGAAGTCTGGGATGGGCAAGGAAGAGATGCAAACGTAACAGGCAAAGATGTACTATCCGAAGTGCAGAAGAAGAAGAAGCGGAAGAAGAAATGCCGGGAAACGCACAGTCGGTCCACTTTTATTTGTTTATGGGAGAAATTTGGCATCAGTTATGATTAATAGCCCTCAAAAAGAGTAAGTGTATTGTTACATGTTAAAATTCATATTGTTTTATTATTCATGTGAAATCTGAAACCTTATTTATAATCTCATGTAGAGAAATCTATTTGTGTTCAACCTAAAGGCTCATACACAGCCTCTGCACTTAGGAACCGCATGAGTGAGAACCTGATTTCAGGAGACACCATACATTTTAAAAATTCACTGTTTATACTCTTTTTTTATACTAAGTATAATTATATTCTTTTCATTAATTATCCTAATTTTGGTAACCACTTGCTTCTAACAATTGATCATTTGTAATGTTATCTCATTTTTAAATTTAATTTTTTAATTTTGGATAGAGGAATCTTGTTATGTTCAACTATAGTTACCTGAATACTTCCTGTATCTAAGATTGTCTATGCAAGGGTTTCGGCTTCAGTTTTTTCTTATCACTAGAATTGAAACCTTAAACCTACATCATTATGTGTTAATATTCATTATGCTCTTTTGGTTTATGCGAAATTTTAACTACATTTATAATCTCATATAGAGAAATCTAGTTCAGTTCAACTTTGGGGCACATATACAGCCTTGCACTCTGTAATTGTATGAGTGAGAACTTGGTTTTCGGTTGACACCATATAGTTTAGAAATTTCTTTGTATATTTTTACTTCTATTTTGTTTTATTTTATTCTTTATATAATTATATTGATTTTATTAATTATTTTGAATTAAATCATCACTTACGATGTTATGTAGTGTACCAACACACAGAGCAACAGCCAGGGCAGCAATATTAGAATTAGGTCCGCCTCCTCGTGGCAGGGACGGGAAACGGAATGGGTGCTAGTCAAGCTAACCTAACCTGCGAGCAGCCATTACGGCTAAGAGACCTACACGCTGCCTGGATTGTTACTTGTCTTAAGTAGCACACGGCCCACCTTAGCAACCCAGGTGGTGGGCTACTCTGTAGTGTTTAAATGAAAAAAATGTCGGTCCATCGTAACGTTTTCATATTTGGTTTTTGCGTAGCGTAACAAGTAAAACTGCGGGCAGGGTAGGAGGTACATTGGAGGGAGGTAGGCTGCGAGTGAAAGCGACAGCGAAGGGCAGTATTCGCTCAGGCGGTGGCCGGTCCCAAACTCCACTGCTCTCCACGGGCGGTCTCGGCGGAGCGTGGGCGGAGGGAAGCCAGGCGCCGCTACACGGGGAACTACTCCCGCTAAAAGGTAAATTTGGGTCGCCGGTGTTGGCAGCAAAGTGGTGTTAGAAGCGCGCTGCAGCTGACCGAGCCCAGCAGTCTCTCCCCTGTACCCCCTCCACTCTCCGCCCCCCCCCCCACTATACTGTGTGTGTGTGTGTGTGTGTGTGTGTGTGTGTCGGTTGTGGGCGGGACGGCTGGTCAAACTGGATTAGCTGCTGACCGGCCCAGGCGAGAAACTGAGTGTGTGGAGTCGGTTCTGCGTTAAGGACCAGACGTCCCAACAGGAGGCAAAGCGCCAGCGAGCAAACTCATCAGCAGAGGAAGCTACAGGCAGACCAGCCAGGTACTGACCGCATCTCACTTCCGTAGCCAGACGTGTCGGTCAACTCGGCAGAGTCCGGAAGAGTCTCGCCAAAGACTCGCTTAAAGGTTTGCCTTCTAAACAGCTAACTACTCGAAACTTTGCCATATGAGGTGGCCATCCTCTGGAAAAAGAATTAGGAAAATAGATGGTAGGAAAGGTATGGACAAAAAAAGAAATGACCAGAAGAGTAAAAATTTTCCTGGATTTCGGCGAAAAAAACCGAATTCTCATAATTAGGCTTCGCAAGCGCCAGACAGGAAAGTGTATAAGTAGTTGAGAGGTGGCATGAGCCCCCTCTCATATTTCTATCTTACGATTCTCCTCTTTAATTGCTTGTGGTGGAAAGTCGCCATTCCTTCACACGCGGACTTCCCACGCAGCGTCTCTCGTCACCCGGGTGGTCCGGTGACAGGCGGGCTCCGCTGATCTGGAAAGGGTTAAACCGACGGGTGTGAGGAAGTCGAGTGAATGCTTTGCAGACGCCGACATTGTCAAAAGACACACCCGGAGGGGTCTGAAGTAGCGGCTGGGCTAGAGGTTCCGTTACTTCGCAGAATCTTAGCGAAAACACTTTCTGGCGGGCTACCAGCGAGGCGTGGGAATGACTTGTGTACCCAGGCAGTTGTGGCGGGAAAATTCCCGCGCTTTCTGCAAAATAGTAACTGTGATTGGCTTGCTCAGGGCATAGCTCCGTGACTAGCAAAATCAGCGCAGAAATTGGCGCCAAGAATCTCCATTGGTGGAATGGTAGTGCTCCGGCAATGGAGTGGAATTTTCCGCCGGTTTTCGAGTTGCTGATTGGAACGTTTAACCGCGGCCACTGTCGTGGGGGCGGGAATGTTGTGTGTTCGGCCTGTACGGGTGCTCTAGATAGTCGGCTCTCGCCTTTTCGGTCGAGGACGTCGAAGCAACCAGCCATCGCCTCCGGTACGCCAGATCGTGTTCTGGCAGTTAAGAAGACAGTTTGGTAATGTATGTCCGCAGCACCGGCAGATAGGGATTTTCCTAGGTGATAATCAGAGCTCAGCAGAGCGCGCCTGTTCGTCTTTTTCTAACTTTGTTCTGTCTTGAGTAGCAGCAATTAATGTTGGGTTAGCTGTGTGTCTCTCTTAAGATTTGAGTGGCAAGGAATTGGCTCCACATACCACTTCGTTTAAACCTCACAATCTAGTTTAGGGACAACTTCACCTTTACAGTGTTTGTATGAGTCTCCAATTTGAGCCAATTTGATGTATTGTAAATGTTTCATGTATTTTTGTTTATTATTTTGTGTTTAGTCGTAATAAATCATATTGTTATTTTGGACAAAACTAAAAATTTTCCTGGATTTCGGTGAAAAAAACCGAATTCTCAAAATTAGGCTTCGCAAGCGCCAGACAGGAAAGTGTATAAGTAGTATGTATCACCAGCTGCGACTAATGACGGAGGGACATCTGTTGAGAATATCATTAATAAAAACTGACGGTAGCTCAGCGAGAAATAGAAACAGGTGTTTTGCGAATCACAAAGTGAGACAGGAGGAAAGAACGAATGAATCGGGGAGAAGAGTGTGGTGGGGAAAAAAATGGCTCTGAGCACTATGGGACTTAACAGCTGAGGTCATCAGTCCGCTAGAACTTAGAACTACTTAAACCCAACTAACCTAAGGACAGCACACATATCCATGCCCGAGGCAGGATTCGAACCTGCGACCGTAACGGTCGCGCGGTTCCAGACTGTAGCGCCTAGAACCGCTCGGAGTGTGGTGGGACGCAGAGAGTGTGACTAATTAAAACGAAATGTGTCCATGAGAATGAATGGCGTATGCGCACAAAAACTTGTTTGGTAAATTTCAAGATATGAGAAAGCACAAATCCTCACCATTCTTCTGTAGCACCACATTTCGAAAGCTTCTATTCTCTTCTTGTCTAAACTGTTCATCGTCCATGTTTCACTTCCGTACGTGGCTACACCCCACACAAATACTGTGAGAGAAGACTTCCTGACACTTAACTGTATACTTGCTGTTAACAAATCTGTCTTCATCACAAACGCTTTTCTTGCCATTGTCAGTCTACATTTTATATCCTCTCTACTTCAACCATCATTACTTATTTTGCTCCCCAAATAGCAAAACTCATCTACTACTTTAAGTGTCTCATTTCCTAACCTAATTCCCTTAGCATCACCTGATTTATTCGACAACATTCCATTATCCTTGTTTTGCTTTTGTTGGTGTTGAGCTTGTATGTTCCTTTCAAGACACTGTCCATTCCGTTCAGCTGCTCTTCCTAGTCCTTTGCTGTCTCTGACAGAATTACAATGTCATCGGCGAACCTCAAAGTTTTTATTCCTTCTCCATGGATTTTAATACCTACTCCGAATTTTTCTTTTGTTTCCTTTACTACTTGCTCAATATATAGACTGAATAACATGGAGGATAAGCTACGACCCTGTCTCACTCCCTTCCCAACCACTGCTTCCCTTTCATTCCCCTCGACTCTTATAAGTCACCTGGTTTCTGTACAAATAGTAAATAGCCTTTCGCTCCCTGTATTTTACACCTATCACTTTTCAGAATTTGAAAAAGAGTATTAAAGTCAACATTGTCAAAACCTTTTTCGAAGTCTACAAATGCTAGAAACGTAGGTTTGCCTTCCCTTAAACTACCTCCTAACGTAAGTCGTACGGTCAGTATTGCCTCGCGTATTCCAACATTTCTACGGAATCCAAAATTATTCTCCCTGAGGTCGGCTTCTGCCCGTTTTTCCATTCGTTTGTGAAGAATTCGTGTTAGTATTTTACAGCCATGACGTATTAAACAGATACACTCCTGGAAATGGAAAAAAGAACACATTGACACCGGTGTGTCAGACCCACCATACTTGCTCCGGACACTGCGAGAGGGCTGTACAAGCAATGATCACACGCACGGCACAGCGGACACACCAGGAACCGCGGTGTTGGCCGTCGAATGGCGCTAGCTGCGCAGCATTTGTGCACCGCCGCCGTCAGTGTCAGCCAGTTTGCCGTGGCATACGGAGCTCCATCGCAGTCTTTAACACTGGTAGCATGCCGCGACAGCGTGGACGTGAACCGTATGTGCAGCTGACGGACTTTGAGCGAGGGCGTATAGCGGGCATGCGGGAGGCCGGGTGGACGTACCGCCGAATTGCTCAACACGTGGGGCGTGAGGTCTCCACAGTACATCGATGTTGTCGCCAGTGGTCGGCGGAAGGTGCACGTGCCCGTCGACCTGGGACCGGACCGCAGCGACGCACGGATGCACGCCAAGACCGTAGGATCCTACGCAGTGCCGTAGGGGATCGCACCGCCACTTCCCAGCAAATTAGGGACACTGTTGCTCCTGGGGTATCGGCGAGGACCATTCGCAACCGTCTCCATGAAGCTGGGCTACGGTCCCGCACACCGTTAGGCCGTCTTCCGCTCACGCCCCAACATCGTGCAGCCCGCCTCCAGTGGTGTCGCGACAGGCGTGAATGGAGGGACGAATGGAGACGTGTCGTCTTCAGCGATGAGAGTCGCTTCTGCCTTGGTGCCAATGATGGTCGTATGCGTGTTTGGCGCCGTGCAGGTGAGCGCCACAATCAGGACTGCATACGACCGAGGCACACAGGGCCAACACCCGGCATCATGGTGTGGGGAGCGATCTCCTACACTGGCCGTACACCACTGGTGATCGTCGAGGGGACACTGAATAGTGCACGGTACATCCAAACCGTCATCGAACCCATCGTTCTACCATTCCTAGACCGGCAAGGGAACTTGCTGTTCCAACAGGACAATGCACGTCCGCATGTATCCCGTGCCACCCAACGCGCTCTTGAAGGTGTAAGTTAACTACCCTGGCCAGCAAGATCTCCGGATCTGTCCCCCATTGAGCATGTTTGGGACTGGATGAAGCGTCGTCTCACGCGGTCTGCGCGTCGAGCACGAACGCTGGTCCAACTGAGGCGCCAGGTGGAAATGGCATGGCAAGCCGTTCCACAGGACTACATCCAGCATCTCTACGATCGTCTCCATGGGAGAATAGCAGCCTGCATTGCTGCGAAAGGTGGATATACACTGTACTAGTGCCGACATTGTGCATGCTCTGTTGCCTGTGTCTATGTGCCTGTGGTTTGTCAGTGTGATCATGTGATGTATCTGACCCCAGGAATGTGTCAGTAAAGTTTCCCCTTCCTGGGACAATGAATTCACGGTGTTCTTATTTCAATTTCCAGGAGTGTAGTTCGGTAATTTTTCGCACCTGTGAACACCTGCTTTCTTTGGGATTGGCATTATTATATTCTTCCTGAAGTCTGAAGGTATTTTGCCTGTCTCATACATCTGCTCACCAGATGGAAGAGTTTTGTCATGGCCGGCGATAGTAAGGCTATCAGCAGCTCTAATGAAACTTTGTCCACATTATTATTATTATTATTATTATTCACAGACATCCTCCGCAGTGCTCGATCAGTACATGTGGCCTGCCTGCTCGTGGCTTAGGTGCCGGTCGATGTGGCCGAGCGGTTCTAAGCGCTTCAGTCCGGAACCACGCTGCTACTACGGTCGCAAGTTCGAATCCTGCCTCGGGCATGGGTGTGTGTGATGTCTAAGGTTGATTAGGTTTAAGTAGTTCTAAGTCTAGGGGGCTCATGACCTCAGGTTTTAAGTCCCATAGTGCTTAGAGCCATTTGAACCATTTTTTTTTCTTGGGTTAGATGAGGTCGTTCATTCGCGTTTCCACTTCACAGCCACATCACGATCAATCAACTTGCGCAGCTTTAGAGCTGTTTAAATGACCCTGCTGTATTTTTTACTCATATGGCATTCAGTGACCATTCGAAGTCACTGACCTCTCCTACCTGACCCAGTCTACAGTTACGGCTTCCCTATTGATAACACAATTCTCATCGCTTCCTTTTATACTGACACGGCAGCCACTAGTGACATATGCTGGCTAATTACGCATTACAAAGGTAAACTACTGGTGAATATAAGGGCGGTCAGAAACAGTCTGCAATCTTATAAGCGTATTGCAGGGTAGGTTGTGCTGAAAATTAATTGTCAAGACAAAAATTGGATGCGTTGTGCCGTTTCCGCGTTAATTAGCTTCGGAGTTAGCCAATCACGCCGTTGGGGCACGCAAATACAAGCGGGCCCTCCAGATACGAATGGTTGAAATGGCTCTGAGCATTATGGGACTTTACTTCTCACAAGGGAACCTCCCCATCGCACCCCCCTCAGATTTAGTTAGAAGTTGGCACAGTGGATAGGTCTTGAAAAACTGAACACAGATCAATCGAGAAAACAGGAAGAAGTTGTGTGGAACTATGAAAAAAATAAGCAAAATACACCAACTGAGTGGTCTATGTGGAAGATATGCAACATCAAGGAGAACATCACCTGAGTAGCGCCGTGGTCCCGTGGTTAGCGTGAGCAGCCGCAGAGTGAGAGGTCCTCGGTTCGAATCTTCCCTCGAGCAAAAATTTTACTTTCTTTATTTTCGCAAAGTTATGATCCATCCATTCGTTCATTGACGTCCCTGTTCACTGTAATAAGTTTAGTGTCTGTGTTTTGCGACCACACCGCAAAACCGTGCGATTAGTAGACGAAAGGACGTCCCTCTCCAATGGGAACCGAAAACATTTGGTTGCAAGGTCATAGGTCAACCGATTCCTCCACAGGAAAACACGTCTGATATATTCTATACGACACTGGTGACGTCATGTGCGTCACATGACAGGAATATGTTGTCGACCCACCTAACTTGTACACTTGGCGAATGGGTAACAAGATTCTTCTACCTTGCCCGATTTAGGTTTTCTTGTGGATGTGATGAAAAAGTAAGAGTTTGTCACATAAACTGCAACAAATGAATGCAACAGGTTCACAGTCGCAGTTTTCCCTTTGCTCTGTCAAAACATGTTTTTAACGTTTTCAAATTTTCCGTGTGTAGACCGTCAAATCCTGCATATGTCCAAGCAAATCTGAACATGTTCTGGAATTCTGGAGAGCGAAGTTGATTATGTGTGAGTGCCTGAACTTTGATAATTGTCTGAAAATAAAAAATTAAACTTTTCTCTCGAGGGAAGACTTGAACCAATGACCTCTCATTCCGCAGCTGCTCACTCTAACCACGGGACCACGGCGCTCCTGAGCTCACACTGTCCTTGATTTGCCTATGTTGCGCATGGACTACTCAGTTTGTATATTTTGTTTATTTTTTTCATAGTTCCACACAACTTCTTCCTGTTTTCTAGATTGATCTGTGTCCAGTTTTTCAAGACCTATCCACTGTGCCCACTTATAACTAAATCTGAGGGGGGTGCGATGGGGAGGTTCCCTTGTCAGGTCATCAGTCCCCTAGAACTTTGAATTACTTAAACCTAACTAACCTAAAGACATCATTCACATCTATGCCCGAGGCAGGATTCGAACCTGCGACCGTAGCGGTCGTGCAGTTCCAGACTGTAGCGCCTAGAACCGCTCGGCCACTCCGGCCGGCTCCAGATACGATTAGCGTCAGTTGTCCTTTATAGTGTAGATGGCAGCGCACGAGACTGCACAGACTTTGACCGCGATTCGATCGTTATTGCCGTCTCCTGGCCAATTTTTTATCGCTCTTTTTTTCAGTTTTGGGAAATCAAACAAAGAACGCGTTGGCAGGCCGGCTGAATCCGGTCGCGCAACAGCCTGACAGACTAACTTCAATGCTAGTGAACTCGGAAACGGTGCGACGTATCGAATGTTTTTCTGAACAGTTATTTCACAGTATGACGTAGCATGCAACACCTTTACAAACTTATCGGATTGTTTCTGACTCTACTGTGTTTACATCCTTACTGAGGAAAAAAAAATTACCGTAGCAAACGTGGAAGAGTGGGAGGAAGCCGTCATCGGCTTCCGACTAGACGTGTCCGAAGGGCAAAAAGTGTTCGGGAACTCTGCCAAAAGCTGTCCGGGCAGCGGCGAAAACTTGCTCCCGCAATGGCTTCATTTGGAGCTGTCTCTTTCTCGCGTTACACACTTTCATTACTCGTGCGAAACAGTTCAACGAATCTAAATTACGTCTCGCACCGTCTACAGAAGGAGCAAAATCAGATTTCATTGTTTCTTAAATTAAAGAACTAGTTATATCTTTTCGAAATTAAATCGGTTCTGAATTTCATTCGAAGGTCTGTTTCCGTGCTGAAACCATCAGAAACCATTTGTTCGAAACAGCTATCCTTTGTACAGGGGGACACAGAAAAACGGGAAGATTTCCACAATTCTATAAAACTAGAAGTGATGAGGAAAAGTAATTGCATTCATAGTAATTGAAACCTTAAAACTTTGCCATTTACGAAGCGTTGATGGAATTTATTATTTTTAAAAAAATACGTCCTTCAGATGGCCCCTTGCTGTACGAATACATTCGTGAAATCTCCTGTTGGTATTCCTCAATGACCGCTGCAACATCTCAGCTGGGATCCTGTGAATTACATCCCGAATTCTCGCTTTTAACTCATCCAGGGTTCTTGGTCGACTCCTGTGGACTTTGCTCTTGAGGTAGCCCAGCAAGAAAAAAAAAATCACAAACGGATAAATCTGGCGATCTACGGAGCCAGGAAATGTTGCCGAATCGTGAGACCACACGGTTGCCAAACAATTCTCACGTTCGTAACATCTCCACGTGGCGATCGGCATTGACAGTTATTGTGTTTCCCTATTAATGGTACAAATGGCACTGAGCACTATGCGACTTAACTTCCGAGGTCATCAGTCGCCTAGAACGTAGAACTACTTAAACATAACTAACCTAAGGACATCACACACATCCATGCCCGAGGCAGGATTCGAACCTGCGACCGTAGCGGTCACTCGGTTCCAGACTGTAGCGCCTAGAACCGCACGGCCACTCCGGCCGGCTCCCTATTCATTTGCGAAAAAATACGGTCGGATAATCCCATGTGATGAAACGCCATACCATACTGTCATTTTACTAGCGTGTAAAGGGCGCTCAATGAGCGTCATTAGGATTTGTGTTTGCCCAGTAACTGTAGTTTATTCACAAAACCTGTGAGATGAAAATGTGCCTCATCTGCTCATCTGACATCCACAATTTGTTTAAAAATTGAACGTCATTGTTTATTTTTGTTATAATTCGTTGACTGCATGCTAATCGTAACCGGTAATTGTTGTCCTTCAATTGTTGCATCATCTGTAATTTGTACGGATGAAATTTTAAATTAAGATGAAGAATTCTGCGAACACACTCCCGGGACATTCCAACCACTGCTGCTTACTGACGTATCGAACACCATGGGCTCCGTAAGACAGATTCGCGTACAACATCAATGTTGAGATTTTCACTCTGCAGCGGAGTGTGCGCTGATATGAAACTTCCTGGCAGATTAAAACTGTGTGCCCGACCGAGACTCGAACTCGGGACCTTTGCCTTTCGCGGGCAAGTGCTCTCCCATCTTCGCCAGAAGTAAAGCTGTGAGGACCGGGCGTGAGTCGTGCTTCGGTAGCTCAGATGGGAGAGCACTTGCCCGCGAAAGGCAAAGGTCCCGAGTTCGAGTCTCGGTCGGGCACACAGTTTTAATCTGCCAGGAAGTTTCAACATCAATGTTCGCTGGAGGACGCACGCTTCTTGGTCATCGCTTAAGACATCCTACAAAAAAGATTATTTTCCAAAAGCGATGTCTTATATCTACCGCTAGTTGCACATTTCTTCTTTGTATAAGGATACGCCCTTTAGCCAGCCCTATGACGTAGCCGTGAGTACTAGGTCCGCACCAACCTTCTCCAACGATATGCATAAAGCTGACCAAGTAACAGTGCGAGAGATATGCCTTTCAAGTTCGTTTGTTTGACGGTTTTTACTGTACTTGCACTTGGACGAGCTTAGTGCGCAGTTTGACGTGTGAGAGTTGCCCGTGCTGTGTAGTAGCGAACAGCCACCAGGACAGACAACCCCTGCTCGCAGCCACACTGACGAATGCCTGGGCAGGGCAGCGGTGGCCCGCGTGGGGTGGACCTGAGTGCTCAGCGGCACAATTACCTTCCACTCACTCACTCTCCCAGGCCAGCTGACCTCTCCCCCTGCAGCGAGCAGAGCACACACGGCCCAATTAAGGGGCCATCGGCTCTTCCCAGGAGACAAACGTGTATGGGTAGTAGTGGGTGGAGGGGAGTGGGGAGACCGAGGTGGTGAGAGTGAGAAGGAAGAATGGAGAAGGAAAGGGGAGAATAAGAAAGAGAAGGAGGTAATGGAGGGGTAGAAGGAGTGATGGTGGAATAAAGCTGAAATAATGAGAAACTAAAGGGACATGCAGTCAGAGAAGAATTCGAAGAGTAGGAGGAAGAGAAAGAGTACAGACAGGACGTAAGGGTGTAAAGGGGAAATAAGGTTTAAAAATTCGAGAAAGTGAAAGAGAGAGAAAGGATGAGGAGGAAGAGATGGAGTATGAAAGGAGGAAGACCAGCAAACGATGTGGGAACAAGGGTGAAAATTGGGAAAGAGAGAGAGGGTAAGGATGTGGTGGGAAATGGAGGGTATGAGAGAAGGGAGCAATGGAGGAGTGAGATTCGCAAATTCGAAGAAAGAGAGTGACAGTGACAGGGAGAGGGAAAGGGAGAGGAAGAGGAAGAGGAGGAGAAGGAAATGGATGTTGGAACGAAGGAGAGAAGGGAAGAATTAGGCTTCAAATTTGGATTGGCAGGAGAGGTAGAGGGGGAGAGAGAGAGAGAGGGGGGGGAGAGAGAGAGAGAGGGAGAGGGGGAGAGGGAGAGAGAGAGGGAGAGGGAGAGAGGGAGGAAGACAGAGAGAGACAGAGGGAGAGAGAGTGAGAGAGAGAGACTGGAAGACAAGATGAAGAGTAGGTGGATGATGGCTGGCCAGGGTGACCGAGCGGTTCTAGGCTCTACAGTCTGGAACCGCGCGACCGCTACGGTCGTAGGTTCGCATCCTGCCTCGGGCATGGATGTGTGTGATGTCCTTAGGTTAGTTAGGTTTAAGTAGTTTTACCTTCTAGGGGACTGATGTACCCGTGGTCTAGGGGTAGCGTCTTTGATTCATAATCAAAACGTCTTCGGTCCCGGGTTCGATCCCCGCCACTGCCTAAATTTTGATAAATAATCAGCATTGGCGGCCGATGACTTCCGGCATAAGAAGTCAGCCTCATTCTGCCAACGGCCTTGTCAAAGAGGGCGGAGGAGCGGACAGAGGTTCAGGGCACTCTCTTGTCCTAGGTGTGGGAAATTGCCCCTAAGGGCGGAAGAATCAGCAATGAACAACGACATGAGGATGCAGAAGGCAATGGAAACCACTGCATTAAAGACACGTAACGTGTATCCACAGGACATGTGGCCTGTATTTGAAGAAGTGTCATGATGATCTCTCCATTGGCAAAAGATTCCGAAATAGTCCCCCATTCGGATCTCCGGGAGGGGACTGCCAATGGGGAGGTTACCATGAGAAAAAGATTGAATAATCAACGAAAGGGTAACGTTCTAAGAGTCGGGGCGTGGAATGTTAGAAGCTTGAACGTGGTAGGGAAACTAGAAAATCTGAAAAGGGAAATGCAAAGCCTCAATCTAGATATAGTAGGGGTCAGTGAAGTGAAGTGGAAGGAAGACAAGGATTTCTGGTCAGATGAGTATCGGGTAATATCAACAGCAGCAGAAAATGGTATAACAGGTGTAGGATTCGTTATGAATAGGAAGGTAGGGCAGAGGGTGTGTTACTGTGATCAGTTCAGAGACCGGGTTGTTCTAATCAGAATCGACAGCAGACCAACACCGACAACGATAGTTCAGGTATACATGCCGACGTCGCAAGCTGAAGATGAACAGATAGAGAAAGTGTATGAGGATATTGAAAGGGTAATGCAGTATGTAAAGGGGGACGAAAATCTAATAGTCATGGGCGACTGGAATGCAGTTGTAGGGGAAGGAGTAGAAGAAAAGGTTACAGGAGAATATGGGCTTGGGACAAGGAATGAAAGAGGAGAAAGACTCATTGAGTTCTGTAACAAGTTTCAGCTAGTAATAGCGAATACCCTGTTCAAGAATCACAAGAGGAGGAGGTATATATGGAAAAGGCCGGGAGATACGGGAAGATTTCAATTAGATTACATCATGGTCAGACAGAGATTCCGAAATCAGATACTGGACTGTAAGGCGTACCCAGGAGCAGATATAGACTCAGATCACAATATAGTAGTGATGAAGAGTAGGCTGGAGTTCAAGACATTAGTCAGGAAGAATCAATATGCAAAGAAGTGGGATACGGAAGTACTAAGGAATGACGAGATACGTTTGAAGTTCTCTCACGCTATAGATACAGCAATAAGGAATAGCGCAGTAGGCAGTACAGTTGAAGAGAAATTGGACATCTCTAAATAGGGCCATCACAGAAGTTGGGAAGGAAAACACAGGTACAAAGAAGGTAGCTGCGAAGAAACCATGGGTAACAGAAGAAATACTTCAGTTGATTGATGAAAGGAGGAAGTACAAACATGTTCCGCGAAAATCAGGAATTCAGAAATACAAGTCGCTGAGGAATGAAATAAATAGGAAGTGCTGGGAAGCTAAGACGAAATGGCTGCAGGAAAAATATGAAGACATCGAAAAAGATATGATTGTCGGAAGGACAGACTCAGCATACAGGAAAGTCAAAACAACCTTTGGTGACATTAAAAGCAACGGTGGTAACATTAAGAGTGCAACGGGAATTCCACTGTTAAATGCAGAGGTGAGAGCAGATAGGTGGAAAGAATACATTGAAAGCCTCTATGAGGATGAAGATTTGTCTGATGTGATAGAAGAAGAAACAGGAGTCGATTTAGAAGAGATAGGGGATCGAGTATTAGAATCGGAATTTAAAAGAGCTTTGGAGGACTTACGGTCAAATAAGGCAGAAGGGATAGATAACATTCCATCAGAATTTCTAAAATCGTTGGGGGAAGTGGCAACAAAACGACTATTCACGTTGGTGTGTAGAATATATGAGTCCGGCGACATACCATCTGACTTTCGGAAAAGTATCATCCATACAATTCCGAAGACGTTAAGTGCTGACAAGTGCGCGAATTATCGCACAATCAGCTTAACAGCTCATGCATCGAAGCTGCTTACAAGAATAATATACAGAAGAATGGAAAAGAAAATTGAGAATGCGCTAGGTGACGATCAGTTTGGCTTTAGGAAAAGTAAATGGACGAGAGAGGCAATTCTGACGTTACGGCTAATAATGGCAGCAAGGCTATAGAAAAATCAAGACACTTTCATAGGATTTGTCGACCTGGAAAAAGCGTTCGACAATGTAAAATGGTGCAAGCTGTTCGAGATTCTGAAAAAAGTAGGGGTAAGCTATAGGGAGAGACGGGTCATATACAATATGTACAACAACCAAGAGGGAATAATAAGAGTGGACGATCAAGAACGAAGTGCTCGTATTAAGAAGGGTGTAAGACAAGGCTGTAGCCTTTCGCCCCTACTCTTCAATCTGTACATCGAGGAAACACTGATGGAAATAAAAGAAAGGTTCAGGAGTGGAATTAAAATACAAGGTGAAAGGATATCAATGATACGATTCGCTGATGACATTGCTATCCTGAGTGAAAGTGAAGAAGAATTAAATGATCTGCTGAACGGAATAAACAGTCTAATGAGTACACAGTATGGTTTGAGAGTAAATCGGAGAAAGACGAAGGTAATGAGAAGTAGTAGAAATGAGAACAGCAAGAAACTTAACATCAGGATTGATGGTCACGAAGTCAGTGAAGTTAAGGAATTCAGCTACCTAGGCAGTAAAATAACCAATGACGGACGGAGCAAAGAGGACATCAAAAGCAGACTCGCTATGGCAAAAAGGCATTTCTGGCCAAGAGAAGTCTACTTATATCAAATACCGGCCTTAATTTGAGGAAGAAATTTCTGAGGATTTACGTCTGCAGTACAGCATTGTATGGTAGTGAAACATGGACTGTGGGAAAACCGGAACAGAAGAGAATCGAAGCATTTGGGATGTGGTGCTATAGACGAATGTTGAAAATTAGGTGGACTGATAAGGTAAGGAATGAGGAGGTTCTACGCAGAATCGGAGAGGAATATGTGGAAAACACTGATAAGGAGGACAGGATGATAGGACATCTGCTAAGACATGAGGGAATGACTTCCATGGTACTAGAGGGAGCTGTAGAGGGCAAAAACTGTAGAGGAAGACAGAGATGGAATACGTCAAGAAAATAATTGAGGACGTAGGTTGCAAGTGCTACTCTGATATGAAGAGGTTAGCACAGGAAAGGAATTCGTGGCGGGCCGCATCAAACCAGTCAGTAGACTGATGACCAAAAAAAAAAAAGATGACCTCAGAAGTTCCCATAGTGCTCAGAGCCATTTGAACCATTTTCTTGATGGATGATGGATAGAGGAATACGGTTGAAGACGCGCTGTCTCTCGTGGAAGGAACGTTCCCAGCATTCACATAAAGTGAAGAACAATGAAAACAAATATGATCGGACAGCGTGGGGCTCTTAAACAGCAATATCCTTTATTTCTCTCTCTCTATCTCTCTCTCTCCCTCCCTCCCTCCCTCTCCATTTCGTTCTCTTTCTTCTTCCATTGGTAGCGGCGGAGGTTCGAGTACTCCCTCGGGCATGGGTGTGTGTGTTTGTCCTTAGGATAATTTAGGTTAAGTAGTGTGTAAGCTTAGGGACTGATGACCTTAGCAGTTAAGTCCCATAAGATGTCACACACATTTGAACATTTTTTTTCTCCCAGACTGGAAATTATACACACTGAGACGATGAAAAGAAGCACATTAATGTAAAACCCAGTGACAACGCGGAGATACCAATAACCAGTGGGGCGAGTAGAGGGGGGGGGAGGGGATAGGGAGGGAGGGAGGGAGGGAGGGAGAGAGAGAGAGAGAGAGAGAGAGAGAGAGAGAGAGAGAGACTTGAAGAAATGATGGTCGTCGGAAACTAGCTAGCTGATGCTAATGGTATTTGCTGAAGGCAATTTTGTGACACACTACTTTTCATGATTGTTAAAATACTCCGTGCTGTTATACCGTGTTACAATCAATTCCTTGGAGCCATCCTCGTCTGCATGTAGAAGAGAGTAATGGCAGAGGTGGGGGGCTATGCAACAGCGGACGATAGCAACTCACAACAGCCGACTGCTGTCGACTTTTAACAAATGTGGTGACACGTTTCTAGGCCACAAGAAATTTTTTTACTGCGGTAAGTAGTAAGCCAGCGTGTGAATAGGAGCTTCAAGAAGGTGTAAGTCCCATTGAAGATGTCCTTAGCAGACGGGGACGAAACGCTCCGAGACATTCATTCGACAACGGGATGATGGCCTGGGATATCTTAAGAAGTGTGGCACTTCCGCCGTGCGAGTTTACATTCTACACTGCCTACCGCGCAAGGTGAGGGCTACTGATCGTTCTGTGCAGCAACACCCGCGGTCCCGGCGCGGCGCGACAAGTGTTTTCCCGGCGGGGGCGGCGCCAGGAGCCCGCCCTCGGGATTAGCACGGGAAGAGGATGGCGCGGCCCTCAGTGTCGCAAGGTGGGACCCCGGAGCAAAGTGCGTTAAAGTTTGTCCCGGTCGCGGTGTACTTAGCAGCTTAGGGCGGGCAACTCCCGGTAAGCCAGGCCGGCCAGCGGACGTCCAAATCCTCTCAAACAGCGGCCACCGGCGCCTAAGCCAATAGATACTCACAGCTGCCGACACGGTGTGTCCGGTCTACAATAACCACGGGGCCGGATTAGCTGCGCCCGCACCTCGGCGGTAGACGCGCTAAAGGAGTTATATTCCTTGTACAATGACCTGCGATAAAGAGAGACCTCACATCTAACTAAATGTACAAGACCAATCAGCAACTTAACTGCCTGTTCATCGGACGACTTACACACAATTTCTCTACGGTTTATGGTGTGACGAGAGGATCCAGACGGCAGGGGAGTCAATATTACACTACTGGCCATTAAAATTGCTACAAAAAAATGGTTCAAATGGCTCTGAGCACTATGGGACTTAACATCTTAGGTCATCAGTCCCCTAGAACTTAGAACTACTTAAACCTAACTAACCTAAGGACATCACACACATCCATGCCCGAGGCAGGATTCGAACCTGCGACCGTAGCAGTCCCGCGGTTCCGGACTGCAGCGCCTAGAACCGCAAGACCACCGCGTCCGGCAAAATTGCTACACCAAGAAGAAATGCAGAATAAACAGGTATCTATTGGACAAATATATTATACTAGAACTGAAATGTGATTACATTTTCACGCAATTTGGGCGCATACATCCTGTGAAATCAGTACTCAGAACAACCACCTCTCGCCGTAATAACGGCCTTGATACGCCGGGGCATTGAGTCAAACAGAGCTTGGACGGCGTGTACAGATACGGCAGCCCATGCAGCTTCTTCAACACGGTACCACAGTTCATCAAGAGTAGTGACTGGCGTATTGTGACGAGACAGTTGATCGGCCACCATTGACCAGACGTCTTCAATTGGTGATAGATCTGGAGAATGTGCTGGCCAGGGCAGCAGTCGAACATTTTCTGTATCCAGAAAGGCCCGTACAGGACCTGCGACATGCGGTCGTGCATTACCCTGCTGAAATGTTTCGCAGGGATCGAATGAAGAGTAGAGCCACGGGTCGTAACACATCCGAAATGTAACGTCCACTGTTCAAAGTGCCGTCAATGCGAACAAGAGGTGACCGAGACGTATAACCAATGGCTTCCATTACCATCACGCCGGGTGATACGCCAATATGGCGATTACGAATAGACGCTTCCAATGTGCGTTCACCGCGATTTCGCCAAACACGGATGCGACCATCGTGATGCTGTAAACAGAACCTGGATTCATCAGAAAAAATGTCGTTTTGCCATTCGTGCACCCAGGTTCGTCGCTAAGTACACCATCGCAGGCGCTCCTGTCTGTGATGCAGCATCAAGGGTAACCGCAGCCATGGTATCCGAGCTGATAGTCCATGCTGCTGCAAACGTCGTCGAACTGTTCGTGCAGATGGTTGTTGCCTTGCAAACGTCCCCATCTGTTGACTCAGGAATGGAGACGTGGCTGCGCGATCCGTTACAGCCGTGCGGATAAGATGCCTGTCATCTCGGCTGCTAGTGATACGAGGCCGTTGGGATCCAGCACGGCGTTCCGTATTACCCTCCTGAACCTACCGATTGCATATTCTGCTAAGAGTCATTGGATCTCGGCCAACGCGAGCAGCATTGTCGCGATACGGTAAACCGCAATCGCGATAGGCTACAATCCGACCTTTACCAAAGTCGGAAACGTGATGGAACGCATTTCTCCTCCTTTCACGAGGCATCACAACAACGTTTCACCAGGCAACGCCGGTCAACTGCTGTTTGTGTATGAGAAATCGGTTGATAACTTTCCTCATGTCAGCACGTTGTAGGTGTCGCCAGCGGCGTCAACCTTGTGTGAATGCTCTGGAAAGCTAATCATTTGCATATCACAGCATCTTCTTCCTGTCGGTTAAATTTCACGTCTGTAGGACGCCATCTTCGTGGTGTAGCAACTTTAATGACCTGTAGTGTATTATTTGCGCAAACTAAGTTGACACTCGGTGCGGTGGCTGACGGGAGCGACCTTAAAGGTAGTTTCCGTTTGCTATGGCTACCATCAGCCAACTTAGTTTGCTGGTACAGTATGAAGTTTTTCTGTTTCTCGCACTGCCTTCCAAAGACGCCGTCCTTGTGAATCTTCAAGCATATCGAAGGCTAAAAGAGACATGTGATGATCAGCAGTATGTTAGTATGGAACGATGGATGAAATACGCAGAGGAGTGTATAAGCATTGTATTCATTACATTGAATCGTGTTATTTAGAACATACAAAACAGTGAAAGCATTTTCAGAAATATGACAAAGTTCAAAAGCCAAAGAATAAATTAGTTGTTCAAAGAGCAATTATTGCTACATATTTCGCAACATGTTCTTGAAATCGACAAATATGTTGTTCTACTGACCTGAATAAGCCTATGTTCTTCCTCTGCGTTCAAGCTATCGCCATACTAAATTTCACCAAAATCGTTTCCGCGTGTCTAACACAGAAAAATAACGATGTGCTACCAGACGGCATCTCTCGATGTAAGCGAGAAAGCAGCCGAAAAATCACCGTAAGCACAAACCAACCTATTCTTAACGAACTGTTTTTCGATCTTTTTAGATCATTTGCTTTTTAGCAAATGAAAATGTAAATAAACTTGATTACAGACCTGATGATGCTTTACTGCAATAAAGCGAAACGCGACTGGAGAAAAAAAACCACATATTTTTGTAGTTGCAACGACGGATCAAAAATACCCTCATGAACAACAACAACAGTAACGGCGCTAAAACAGTTCCTTGTGGTACTCCTGAAATTATTTCTACACATGACGATTTTTTTCCGTGGAGACCGACTTGCAGAGTTTTGTTTGCTGCGATCCGAATCTCAAATCTGGTCCGATTGATGGTGTTGTGGCTGTGAAGTGAAAACGCGAATTAATGACCTCACCTAAACCAAAAAAAAAAAAAAAAAATGGATCAAATGGCTCTGAGCACTATGGGACTTAACATCTGAGGTCAGTCCCCTAGAACTTACAACTACTTAAACCTAACTAACCTAAGGACATCACACACAACCATGCCCGAGGCAGAATTCGAACCTGCGACTGTAGCGGTCGCGCATTTTCAGACTGAAGCGCCTAGAACCGCTCGGCCACACCGGCCGGCAACGAGCGAAGTAGTGAGGGTATAAAATGTAGAATGCCAATGACGAGAAAACTGTTTGTAAAGAAGATGAATTTGTTAACACTGAATATAAATTAAAGTGATCTGAAGTCTTTTCTGAAGGCATTAGGCTGGTGTGTAGCCTTGTACGGAAGTGAAAAGTGGACAAGAAACAATACAGACAGAAGAAGAGAACAGAAGCGTTTGAAGTGTTGTGCTACAGAAGAATGCTGAAAATTAGACTAAATCTGAAGATTGCGTAACTAATGAGGGAGGTACTGCATAGAATTGCAGAGAGATTTGTGGCATACCCTGAGTAAAAGAAGGGATCGGTTGTCAGGGCACGTTCTGAGACATGAAGGGATCACCAATTTAGTATTGGAGGGATGTGTGGAGGTAAAAATTGTAGAGGGAAACCAAGAGATGAATACAGAAAGCATATTCAAATGTATTCATAAATGGAGAGACTTGTGCAGGATAGAGTGGAGTGGAGAAACACATCGAAAGATGGCAACAACAACATTAACAATAACGGCCCTAAAACAGTTCCTTGTGGTACTCCTGAAATTATTTCCACACATGACGATTTTTTTTTTTTTCGGTGAAGACCGACTTGTTTTGTTTGCTACGAATTCAATCCCAGACCTGGTTCGACACTGGCTGAGCGCGTATTTTGTCCAGAAGACGCCACTGCGGAACTGTATCGAATGACTCCCGGAAGTCGAGGAACACGGCATAGACCTGAGCGCCGTTGTGTATTACGACAATGTTCTACGGAAGCCGCCGCCACTGCTGTAACGCGAGAAGAGAACTGCCACTCGAAGACACCCGAAGTCGTTGTCTGCCACCGTACGTACGACTTTCGCTCAACTTCGGCGTCCGCCTTCAACTTTCACGCTCGAGATCACAGCGCGGTGGCGTATCATTCTTTCCGAGGAGAGTATGGCTAGGGCAGTAGGATAGGGGAGGGGACAGGGGGAGGGTCTGGGGTGGAGTGATGGAAGACGGCGCTACTGTAGCTACAGGCGAGTCCGTGTATTTTTATAGTCCGCTGCGGAGGTGCAGTGGAGGTGAAAAATGTGTGAAGTGCGACTTCTGTGTCGGTAAATAACGTCGCTCACCGTGGGCGGACGGAGTGTGTGTGCTTCAGGAGGCTCGCAAGTGGGGCAGTGGGGGGTGGAGACGGTGGAAGGGGTGGAGGTATTCACCCCTCACTGGCGCCGCCGGATTCTGCGGAAGAGAATACGATCGCCAGGGAGGCTGGTCGCTAGGAGAAAAGGGAGTGTCCTTTTAAATGCGCCGGAGGCCTTCTGAGGTGCTACAGGGGCGGGGGGGGGGGTTGTGTTGGGAGGGGGGGAGGGGAAGGGAAAGCCGGCTGTAGAGAAAAGACACGGAGTGGGCGGATTATAAATATACCATACGTACCGGCGGCCGCGTGAAATATGTGGGGGTGGCGGCAGGCACGCTTTAGAGGGTCCACGTGGGGGCGGGGGCGGACGGACAGCGCCGTCGGTCTGCCAGCTTTATGACGTCACGCACGGCTGCCATTACTTCACTGGCCGCCCTGGCGCGACGGGGTGACGATGCGTCCGAGGACCAAAGGGATGGCGCCTTGCCTTCTCGGCTTGTGTGCGATCTGAACCTACCGCGAATAGCTCTTAGAGAGAAGAAAACTGTAGTTTTATGGAACTGATGACTTTGCACAAAACTTGTTTGAATCATATTTGACGTACAGAATGCATAAAGTTCTGCTGAATAATTCAGACAATGCCGGACAGTTAGAACATTGTAATAACTAGAATAAAATTACACAACGAGTCCCACAGGGTTCAATTCTGTATCCATTTCTATTCTTTATATATGTGAACCATCTTCCATTTAACATTTAATAAGGAAAACTGGTACTTTTTGCAGCCGAGACTAGTGTTAAAATAAATTCCATTAGAGAGAAAGCACCAGAGGAGTGAGTTAATAACACTTTCCAAAGAATTATTAAGTGTTTACTATTAAAAACAGTCTTGATCACGATTTATTATCAAGGTGACCGGTTTCGACCACTACTGCGGTCATCTTCAGACCATTGAGTAGGAACCTCTTTCTGTTGGAGAATCACTTCTCCAACAGAAAGAGGTTCCTACTCAAAGGTCGGAAGATGACCACAGTAGTGGTCGAAACCGGTCACCTTGATAAATAAATCGTGCTCAAGACTGTTTTTAATTGTAAATATTTGTAATACATTGATCACTGCCTCTCCCATAATGTATTCAAAAGTAATTATTAAGTGGTTCTCTGAAAATGGACTGTCCTTAAATTTTTAAAGAAACACACCACATTCACTTCTGTACTGCAAACAGCGTCATACCAACAGTTGATGTGGCATATGAGCTGCAGTCAGTAAGTAGCGTAGAGTGCACAAAATTTTTGGGTGTACATGCTGATGCAAACTTTAACTAGAAGCAGCATATTACTGAGCTTCTCAAACAATTAAGTTCAGCTACTTTTGCTCTTCGTATAATTGCTAATCATGGAAACCAACGAATCGACCTCCTGACATATTTTTCGTTCGAATTTTCACTCATTAACGTCGTACGAAATAATTTCTCTGGGGCAACTCACCACTTAGGGAAAAAGTAATGAGTGCACAAAAGCGAACAGAGAGAATAATACGTGGTGTTCAGCCACGGACGTCATACAGGTACCTCTTCAAGGGGCTATGCATTTTAAGTGCGCCGTCACAATACATTTTGTCGCAAATGAAATTCTTCATAAATAATCTACCACGATTTGAGAAGAATAGTGAACTACATACCTAAAACACTAGAAAAAGAGCTTTATCACCCTTTATTAAAGACGTCAGTGGCTCAGAGAAGAGCAATGTAGCAATTAAAATTTTTGATCATTGGCCACTAGCATATGTCTGACAGGTAGCAAAGCAAGTTTTAAATCTAATTTAAAATAATTTCTCATAGAAAACTCCGTCTGTTCCATCAAAGAATTTCTACTTAAAAAGTGGAAGGCAATAAAATAAAATAAAACTTGCTGCTAAGTGTATTAGTATCAGTAGGAATAAAATGATAATTTGTTCATTAATGTTAACACTAATAATGTATACATATCCCGTATACTGACTCATCCCACATTAGTTCGATAATTTGATAAAAGAGTGGTTCACATGATCTATGATACATACAACTAACTTATTAACTTTTTTGATCTATGAAACATATAACTAGCTTACTAACATTTGTTCACTATGCACTCGCTGCAGCAGGAAGTATCTCGTTACAACTTACTGAAGTTGAGTATTGCAGCAACAGGAACATATACAACCCCCCTCCTGTGTCACGGACAGCCGCTCCTGTGTCACGTCTTCGTTGTTCAGATTCAGTGAACAGAGACATGTACTCTGCAGGTACGCGAAGGCTAGTTTTTTAACATGTTTTTATTAGGCCGCTTTGTTGTCAGCCTGTTCGGTACAAATTCTGCAGTTGATTTGAAACTAACTTCCCGATGTCTGAGACTTGAAACTTTCAACTCAGGTCAGAACTGGATACAATGTTAACGCACTTTCTTGTCTGGTGTGCGGCGGAGGGTTCTCTGTTTACCACTGTCAACTCTCAGTGAGCTGGAGACCTGAAACCTTCAACACAGCTGAGAACTGGATGACAACACAATATAAGTCGCTTACTTGTGTGGTGTGTGGTGGAGGGTACTATGAGTACTAGTTATTTCCCTCTTTCCCTCTTCTACTTGCGAGTGTTTCCTGGTAAGAACGGTTGCCGGTTAATTCCCGTCTGAGGTCGAGTCTCTGTAATTTTTCCCTTTGAGGTACTTTCGTGGGCTCCTCGTAGGACGAAGCGCTGCATTTGTCGGCTGAGGTGAAGAGAAAATGAAATACTCTGTCTATGTTGTGCTCTCATCAGAATGTTTGAAACGATTGAAATAACTCACTTGCAAGACTGGGAAGTGGAAAATAATTATTTAAACAAAAAACGTTTTGAAATAACACCTTTTTTTAAACGGACTAACAAGTACAAAATAATTTCTCCTAGCTCCACACAGATTCCTAATCCCATACAGATAGTCCTGAAAATTTGTACTCGTGAATTTTTAATAGCAATGAAAATAATTATAGAACCTAAAACGAAAATCGTGGGACGCAAGCAGTACGTAGCTGATATCTGAATAGTTCACCTCCTTAATGTTATCTGTTCCATGTGGTCGACGTTTTTCATTTTAAATTCGACAAGTATTTCCATTAGCTATTAATTCACAAGCACAAATTTTCAAGGCTATCGGTGTGTGTATTAGGATTTATTTATTTTTACGTCACGTTCCGTAGGACTAAATTGAGGAGCAAAACTCCAAGTTCACGGAACGAGTCAGCACATGAAATTACAACATTAAAGTAATAACAGATTACTATAAAAAAATATTTTTAAGGCAGCCCACTGTTTGGAATGGATTTTATAGTTGAATTGACCATGGTTTCGACTCCTAAACGTTATTATGTGACGTGGCCTTTTTGGCGTTAAAATTGTAGGACGAGAGCTGTTATGCTCAACTTCTTACGTACGTAATATAAACTCTGATGAAGACTGCCTTAGTTGAGGACTCGAAACCATGGTCAAATCGACTATAAAATCCATTGCAACCAGTGGGCTGTTCAAATGGTTCAAATGGCTCTGAGCACTATGGGACTCAACTGCTGTGGTTATCAGTCCCCTAGAACTTAGAACTACTTAAACCTAACTAACCTAAGGACATCACACACATCCATGCCCGAGGCAGGATTCGAACCTGCGACCGTAGCAGTCCCACGGTTCCGGACTGCGCGCCCAGAACCGCGAGACCACCGCGGCCGGCCCAGTGGGCTGTCTTTACTATAAAAAATATTTTCACAGTTGCTGCACACAGCCATAAGTTTAACTAAACGCAATCAACAATATAATATAAGAGTCAGAATTCTTTATGAGACTAGCAGAAATTGTTTTAAAAATAGCGTTACATTAAAATGTTTTTTATTTAAATAATTATTTCAAGGTCCGATCGGTCACGACGTGGAAACCACAGTGAAAATCAAAAATGTTTTATTTTCAACACTTTGCAAGGCTTTCCAGCTATTTCTCTCCACAGCCGCCTCTCCGATTTAGACGCTACGGTCGCAGGTTCGAATCCTGCCTCTGGCATGGATGTGTGTGATGTCCTTAGGTTTAAGTAGTTCTAGGGGACTGATGACCTTAGCGGTTAAGTCCCATAGTGCTCAGAGCCATTTGAACCATAGACGTCTGTTGTAGTGTTGTACCGCATGTGCTTTCAGCTTATTCACTAGCCTGTTCTGTAGCTCGTCGTCTGTGTCAAAATGCTGTCCTAATAGAGAGCGCTTCATCTGAGATGATTATTGGGGGGAGCAAAGTCCCGGTTGTATTGTGAGTGATTAAACACTTCCCGTCGAGAAAGCTACACCAGCGTCCTAATTGCCCGTGCAGTATGCGCACGAACAGTACCATGAAGAAGGACAACGCCTGATGACGAAGTTCCCCCTCGCTTGTTCCGAATTCCTCTTCGTACACGATTATCTGGAACCGCCTGACCCACTCTGTGAATGAGATCATCGGTCGACACTGGCTTCCTTTCCTCAATGCCTGCATCATAGACGTCTGGACGTCCTGTTTCAAAATTTCTGAAACACTGCCACACTTCGCTGTCACATATAACAGTTACGGTATGTAAGCTGCTTGAATTCGTGCGGAAACCTGCAGCATGAAGAAATCGAGTGACAGCAAGCACTTTACACTCCGTGGATATTTATGTGCTCACTGTGTGCTCAGAACCAAAAATTGCGACTGCAAAGCAGATCGGATTTTCACTATGGTTCCAATTTCGCGACCGATCCAATCTAAAAAGAAAGCAACCCTCCCAATTAGGTAGCAAAGTTCGCAGCTACACTTCTGGCCATTAAAATTGCTACACCACGAAGATGACGTGCTACAGTCGCGAAATTTTCCCGACACGTAGAAGATGCTCTGATATGCAAATGATTAGCTTTTGAGAGCATTCACACAAGGTTGGCGCCGGTGGCGACACCTACAACGTGCTGACATGAGCAAAGTTTCCAACCGTTTTCTCACACACAAACAGCAGTTGACCGGCGTTGCCTGGTGAAACGTTGTTGTGATGCCTCGTGTAAGGAGGAGAAATGCGTACGTTTCCGACTTTGATAAAGGTCGGATTGTAGCCTATCGCGATTGCGGTTTACCGTATCGCGACATTGCTGCTCGCGTTGGTCGACATCCAATGACTGTTAGCAGAATATGGAATCGGTGGGTTCAGGACGGTAATACGGAACGCCGTGCTGGATCCCAATGGCCTCTTATCACTAGCAGTCGAGATGACAGCAATCTTATCCGCATGGCTGTAACGGATCGTACAGCCACGTCTCGATCCCTGAGTCAAATGGTTCAAATGGCTCTGAGCACTATGGGACTCAACTGCTGAGGTCATTAGTCCCCTAGAACTTAGAACTAGTTAAACCTAACTAACCTAAGGACATCACAAACATCCATGCCCTAGGCAGGATTCGAACCTGCGACCGTAGCGGTCTTGCGGTTCCAGACTGCAGCGCCTTTAACCGCACGGCCACATCGGCCGGCTCCCTGAGTCAACAGATGCGGACGTTTGCAAGACAACAACCATCTGCACGAAGAGTTCGACGACGTTTGCAGCACCACGGACTATCAGCTCAGAGACCACGGCTGCGGTTACCCTTGACGCTGCATCACATACAGGAGCGCCTGCGATGGTATACTCAACGACGAACCTGAGTGCAAGAATGGAAAAACGTCATTTTTTCGGATGAATTCGTTTACAGCATCATGATGGTCGCATCCGTGTTTGGCGACATCGCGGTGAACGCACATTGGAAGCGTGTATTCGTCATTGCCATACTGGCGTATCACCCGGCGTGATGGTATGGGGTGCCATTGGTTACACGTCCCGGTCACCTCTTGTTCGCATTGACGGCACTTTGAACAGTGGACGTTACATTTCAGATGTGTTACAACCCGTGGCTCTACCCTTCATTCGATCTCTGCGAAACCCTACATTTCAGCAGGTGAATGCACGACCACATGTTGCAGGTCCTGTACGGGCCTTTCTGGATACAGAAAATGTTCGACTGCTGCCCTGGCCAGCACATTCTCCATATCTCTCACCAATTGAAAACGTCTGGTCAATGGTGCTCGAGCAACTGGCTCGTCACAATACGCCAGTCACTACTCTTGATGAACTGTGGTTATCGTGTTGAAGCTGCATGGGCAGCTGTGCCTGTGCACGCCATCCAAGCTCTGTTTGACTCAATGCCCAGGCGTATCAAGGCCGTTATTAGGGCCAGAGGTGGTTGTCCTGGGTACTGATGTCTCAGGATCTATGCACCCAAATTGCGTGAAAATGTAATCACATGTCAGTACTAGTGAAATATATTTGTCCAATGAGTACCTGTTTATCATCTGCATTTCTTCTTGGTGCAGCAATTTTAATGGCCAGTAGTGTAATTATCCCTATGCCCTTATTTGTAAGATCAAGTAACACGCCCTTCTCCCCTTCAGTGGTGGACTTCAGGCAATGGAGGCAGCCACGTTCCATCAACGTATATGGAAGCGTGGTTGTCCTGGGATTTGGTTGGCTGGGGGAAAAAGGACACATCCCCTGCTTTGCTGGGGAAGAACGAAAGAGGAGACGAGATCGGAGCTGATACAGTGAGAACATGTTAGGAGCGTTCGCACGTCTGCAAACAAGACTGATTAATTTATGAAAATGTGACTTGTATTCTGTAGGAGAGAGTGTTGTACGAAGAGAGTACTGTACATAGGAACACACGATGTTTTTTGGTCGGAACATCAATATACAGTGGAGACCTCCATAAGAAGATTCCACCATTTTCTACAGTTTTTGTTGATGTCAGACACGTTGTTGCGTTTCGTGCAGCATGTGTAAATATTTCACTTTCTACATATTTGCTGCGTAATGTATTGAGCCGGCCGGTGTTGCCGAGCGGTTCAAGGCGCTTCAGTCTGGAAACGCGCGACCGCTGCGGCCGCAGATTCGAATCCTGCCTCGTGCATGGATGTGTGTGGTGTCCTTAGGTTAGTTAGGTTTAAGTAGTTCTAAGTCTAGGGGACTGATGAGCACAGCTGTTAAGTCACATAGTGCTCAGAGCCATTTGAGCCATTGGAAAGTATTGAGACTATTCTGAGTATTTTGTTCATTCCTCAACTAAAGAATTTTATGGTATTGAAGTGCTATACATGTTTACAACTATTATATAAGATGTGGACAGGCGAGCCATACTCCCATCCTCGTACACCATCCTGTACCTTGAAACATAAGATTGTCGTTTACCACGTAATATGCGATAACTGCGAATAAACCGAGCTTCATAAATTGCTTAACAATTTTACCTGTTTTTTAAATGAACATTAGTGTTAGTTTCCCAAATCTCCCATTTTAAAAATGTATAAGGGGCGATTAAAAAGTTTCCTTTCGAAGGTCGTGGAGTCGAAACTCGGTATACCAATCAGGCAAGATGGCCATCACCATTGAGGCAATCGTCGCACCGACGCACCAAGGAGATGATACCAGCCTGGTATAGCACCGTGTCCTGCAGCGTGAACAAGCCCGTAATTTCCTGCTGGACACTGTTGTCCGATAGGAATTGCCCACCCCTCAAGGCCTTTTTCGATGTATCGAAGGCGTGATAATCCCACTGGGCGAGCTGTCATGACTGCGGCACGGCTGCTAAAGTCTCTCCCACTTGAGTTTGTGTAACTTCTGCGTTACGACATTTGCGATATGTCCGTAACAGTGCCTCGCGAAAAGGGCGTAGTCTTCCATCCTAGGATCGCCGTCTGAGTTCAGGAAGCATCTCAGCAACACTTTCTTGCTGATCCTACTACCGGTAATAAAACTTAGCAGCACGTCTGTGAATTACGTGGATGTCTTCCTTCTATCCGACTCGGTGGAGATCCCAAACACTCGAACAGAACTGAAGAATTGGTCGCACTAATGTTATACAGGGTGGCCAATTGATCGTGACCGGGCCAAATATCTCACGAAATATGCGTCAAACGAAAAAACTACAAAGAACGAAACTTGTGTAGATTGAAGGGGGCAACCAGATGGCGCTGTGGTTGGCCCGCTAGATGGCGCTGCCATAGGTCAAACGGATATCAAGTGCGTTTTCTTAAATGGGAATCCCCATTTTTATTACATATTCGTGTAGTACGTAAAGAAATATGGATGTTTTAGTTGGACCACTTTTTTCGCTTTGTGACAGATGGCGCCGTAATAGTCACAAACATATGGCTCACAATTTTAGACGAACAGTTGGTAACAGGAAGGTTTTAAAAATTAAAATACAGAACGTAGGTACGTTTGAACATTTTATTTCGGTTGTTCCAATGTGATACGTGTACCTTGGTGAATTTATCATTTGTGTGAACGCATGCTGTTACCGCGTCATTACCTGTAAATACCACATTAATGCAATAAATGCTCAAAATGATGTCCGTCAACCTCAATGCATTTGGCAATACGAGTAACGACATTCCTCTCAACAGCGAGTAGTTCGCCTTCCGTAATGTTCGCACATGCATTCACAATGCGCTGACGCATGTTGTCAGGCGTTGTCGGTAGATCACGATAGCAAACATCCTTCAACTTTCCCCACAGAAAGAAATCCGGAGACGTCAGATCCGGTGAACGCGCCGGCCATGGTATGGAGCTTCGACGACCAATCCACCTGTCATGAAATATGCTATTCAATACCGCTTCAACGGCACGCGAGCTATGTGCCGGACATCCATCATGTTGGAAGTACATCGCCATTCTGTCATGCAGTGAAACATGTTGCAGTAACATCGGTAGAACATTACGTAGGAAATCAGCATACACTACATCATTTAGATTGCCATCAATAAAATGGGGGCCAATTATTCTTCCGCCCATAATAGCGCACCATACATTAACCCGCCAAGGTCGCTGATATTCCACTTGTCGCAACCATCTTGGTATCTCCGTTGCCTAATAGTGCATATTATGCCGGTTTACGTTACCGCTGTTGGTGAATGACGCTTCGTCGCTAAATAGGACGCGTGCAAAAAATCTGTCATCGTCCCGTAATTTCTCTTCTGCCCAGTGGCAGAACTGTACACGACGATCAAAGTCGTCGCCATGCAATTCCTCGTGCATAGAAATATAGAACGGGTGCAATCGATGTTGATGTAGCGTTCTCAACACCAACGTTTTTGAGATTCCCGATTCTCGCGCAATTTGTCTGACACTCATGTGCGGATTAGCCGCGACAGCAGCTAAAATACCTACTTGGGCACCATCCTTTGTTGCAGGTCGTGGTTGACGTTTCACATGTGGCTGGACACTTCCTGTTTCCTTAAATAACGTAACTATCCGGCGAACGGTCCGGCCATTTGGATGATGTCGTCCAGGATACCGAGCAGCATACATAGCACACGCCCATTTTGATCACAAAAGCCACACAATAACACGATATCGACCTTTACCGCAATTGGTAAACGGTCCATTTTAACACGGGTAATGTATCACGAAGCAAATACCGTCCGCACTGACGGAATGTTACGTGATACCACGTACTTATACGTTTGTGACTATTACAGCGCCATCTATCACAAAGCGAAGAAAGTGGTCCAATTAAAACATTTATGTTTCTTTACGTACTACACGAATATGTAATGAAAGATGGGGATCCCTATTTTTAAAAAAAACGCAGTTGATATCCGTTTGACCTATGGCAGCGCCATCTGGTTTCCCCCTTCAAGCTAGACGAGTTTCGTTCTTTGTAGTTTTTTCGTTTGAGGCTTATTTCGTGAGATATTTTAGAACTGACTGTGTCAAGTAGCACACTACTAATACCGTATTCGAACGTTACAGGATTGCTTTACTTACTCATCCGCGTTAACTTACTTTTTTCTACATTTAGCGCAAACTGTTATTAGTCACACCAACTGGAAATTTTGTTATTTATATCTTGTATCCACCTACAGTCACTCAACGACGACAGCATCCCGTGCACCATAGGCTCATCAGCAAACAGCCGTAAACTGCTGCTCACCCTCTCTGCCAGAGCATTTATGTGTATAGAGAGTAACAGTGGTCCTATCATACTTCCCTGGGGGTACTCCTGACGATACGCCCACCCACCCTCCCCTGTCAGTGTAATGTTGGCAATACGAAGCCACTACGGGCCACGTGAACGTACCTCGACAACAGCGTACTAGAAACGCGCTAGCGGACACTATGCAGCCTACGCCGGTCCCGCTTGACGCAGCGCTCCGTCCCATCCGCGGTCAAATCGAGCGAAAATATAGCCCCCGCCCCGTCTTCCCTAGCCCCGTGACGTCACCGCGCCGCGCCTCTCGCGTTTCACAGAGAAAGCCGACAAATTGGCGGGAAAAGTTGGCGCTCACCGGGAAATGGGTAAAGTTAAGCGGCGATGCGGCGGGGCCTTTTAAAACGAAATTTGCGCCCATTACGGCTAATGGTTGTAAATTTTTTCTTCTCGCTCGCAGCTCCCGGGCCCTCCGCTCTGCGGGATACGTGGCGCTATAAGCCCCTGGATGGGTCCTCTGCCTTCGTGGCGGTGGTCGTCCGATGCCGCGCGTAATGCAAACAAAGCGGTGTTGGGGTAAAATTTGTTTCACTCACACTCTTCAACAGCTCTGTCGTGGGCTGGCGGAGCGGAAAATGGCAGCAGCAAACAACACGGCCCAGAATCACTCGACACGGGGCCGTGGGCTTCACTCCTGGATTCCTCAAGAGCGAAAATTCTATGATAAATGTAAATGTCGTGTGACTAGGGCCTCCCGTAGGGTACACCGTTCGCCGGGTGCAAGTCTTCCGATTTGACGCCACGTCGGCGACTTGCGCGTCGATGGGGATGAAACGATGATGAATAGGACAACACAACACCCAATCCTTGAGCGGAGAAAATCTCCGACCCATCCGGGAATTGAACCGGGGCCCTTAAGACTGACATTCTGTCGCGCTGGCCACTCAGCTACCGGGGGCGGACAATCCTATAATACCGGGAGGTCTACGGTATCCTCTTCACGATACGATATTTACGATATTGCTGAACCTGTGTTGTTCTGAAGTAGGCTGCAGATTTCCTTCGGCCATATATTCCACGTCCGAAGGAACTTTCCATCTCACTTCTGAAAATACAGTCACTGCAATATCGTCTTTATCCACCAAAAACGGGCAAGCGACTTCCAATTAACCCTTTCAGAGCTACTGGCTACAAGTGTGTACATTAATTTTTGAAATGTATTAGATGCAACGGAAATATTTTTCCTCAGTGGAATACTGATGTACACTGTAAATCGTGTGTCCTTTGGAAGTCAGACCTGGAAGATGGAGAGATCTAGAGAGATTGAATAAGTCTCTAACCGTTCTTTCGACCAGCCTGTCGTCTCCTAAAGTTGTGACCCCACGGCAGAAGACAGCTCGCCGGTCGTGGGATGGAGAAAAGTTGCTGTCCACGCATGAGCACGGCTTTAGAAAGCATCGCTCCTGCGAAACGCAACTCGCCCTTTTTTCACGTGATATCTTGCGAACCATCGAAGAAGGGTGTCAGAAGGATGCCATATTCCTTGACTTGCGGAAAGCGTTTGACTCGGTGCCCCACTGCAAACTCCTAAGGTACGAGCATATGGGATTGGTTCCCAAATATGTGAGTGGCTCGATGACTTCTGAAGTAATAGAACGCAGTACGTTGTCCTCGATGGTGAGTGTTCATCGGAGGTGAGGGTATCATCTGGAGTGCCTCAGGGAAGTGTGGTAGGTCCGCTGTTGTTTTGTATCTACATAAATGATCTTTTGGATTGGCTGGATAGCAATGTGCGGCTGTTTGCTGATGATGCTGTAGTGTACGGGAAGGTGTCGTCGTTGAGTGAATGTAGGAGGATACAAGATGACATGGACAGGCTCCATTACTAGTGTAGCGCTTGACACAGTTACGTCGATTAAATATTTGGGCCTAACACTGCAGAGCGATATGAAGTGGGAAAAGCATGTAATGGCAGTTGTGGGGAAGGCGGATAGTCATCTTCAATTCATTGGTAGAATTTTGGGAAGATGTGGTTCACCTGTAAAGGAGAACGCTTATAAAACACTAATACGACCTATTCTTGAGTATTACTCGAGCGTTTGGGATCCCTATCAGGTCGGATTGAGGGAGGACATAGAAGCAATTCAGAAGCGGGCTACTAGATTTGTTACTGGTAGGTTTTATCATCACGCGAGTGTTACGGAAATGCTTCAGGAACTCAGGTGGGAGTCTCTGGAGGAAAGGAGGCGTTCTTTTCATGAATCGCTACTGAGGAAATTTAGAGAACCAGCATTTGAGGCTGACTGCAGTACAATTTTACTGCCGCCAACTTATATTTCGCGGAAAGACCACAAAGATAAGAGAGATTAGGGCTCGTACAGAGGCATATAGGCAGTCATTTTTCCCTCGTTCTTTTTGGGAGTGGAACAGGGACAGAAGATGCTATTGCGGTAATAGGTACCCTCCGCCACGCACCGTATGGTGGATTGCGGAGTATGTATGTAGATGTAGATTATTTGGCAGAGGATTGCATGCTGTCATCTCGAACCTGTGAATGTGCTTTTTCTGGGATGCCACTTGCCCACGTTAGTGTCTCTATCTATAGAGGACAAGATCTTTAGTACTGACAATGATAGTACGCAACACTTCTCATTAATGTAGCCGGGCGTTGTGACCGAGCGGTTCTAGGCGCTTCAGTCTGGAACCACGTGGCTGCTACGGTCGCAGGTTCGAATCCCGCCTCGGGCATGGATGTGTGTGATGTCAGTTAGGTTTAAGTAGTTCTAAGTCTACGGGACTGATGACCTCAGATGTTAAGTCCCATAGTGCTTAGAGGCATTTGAACCAGATGCTGCTGTCGTTACAGGAAACCCGTACCAAACACTCTGTGCGTGACGCCACATTCACCATGTGAGACGGTACGGAAATACAGGAAAATAGTGTCGCCACATACACGAGCCCTCTCTCAGAAATGCTGACGTATGGAATTGATGGAAAAGTAGGGCATAGTGAGCTGTGTACGCAAAAAGAGACAAAAACACACACACACACACACACACACACACACACACATTGAGCAATAATTAGTTTAAAATCATCACAGAGCGAATTAGCGTACTTAACACACAACTCACCAACTAAAATATTCCTCCAAATATGAAGAATTGGCTAGAAGGCCGCATATCTGCTAAAATACTCGTCCAAATAAGAAGAATTTGCAATAAGGGGCTCTCTGGTCGTACAGTTTTGCACTTCGAGACGGGGGTTGTGACCTCCATGTAACGAACTGGGGTGACCACGTCCAGCAAGAATATCATGGAATGATATGGTGTTTCCACTCATTTCGATGGAAAAGGTATAGGTGCCACAGTGAAATTTTCACTCTGCAGTGGAGTGTGCGCTGATATGAAGCTTCCTGGCAGGAACTCTCGAGTTCGAGTCTCGGTTTTAATCTGAGAGGAAGTTTCATATCAGCGCACACTCCGCTGCAGAGTGAAAATTTCACTGTGGAAACATCCCCCAGGCTGTCGCAAAGCCATGTCTCCGCAATATCCTTTCTTCCAGGAGTGCTAGTTCTGCAAGGCATGCAGGAGAGCTTCTGTGAAGTTTGGAACGTAGGAGACGAGATACTGGCAGAAGTAAAGCTGTCAGGACGGGTCGTGAGTCGTGCTTGGGTAGCTCAGTCGGTGGAGCACTTGCCCGCGGAAGGCAAAGGTTCCGAGTTCGAATCTCAGTCCGGCATACGGTTTTAATTTGCCAGGAAGTTTCAAGTGGCTTTTAATCGACGCCTCTGTGCCTTTCACAACAGATCACAATATTACAAATATCCTCGATAACAGACTACATGATTGCGTGAATATTCCGAAAGCGGAACAAAATATATGCAATTCATAACTAGAATATGTGCGTCTTATAGCTTCTACCTTCAACTTGTCTAATAGTCTGTCCGAAACAGCTAATTTACATTTCCGTTCTATCGTAGTTACCAATTAACATTGTCAATTCTGTTGCTCTTACGTTGTGATGTTTCAAAATGTTTCCCTGAATTTTTCTTGGAGCTGCATGTTTTAGGCTCATATTAGACAGAGGGTTTCGACATCAAAAAAATTCACAGGTACGAGTGTGCAGAATTCTGGACAACTTATGTGGAATCTCAGCCGTTGAATGTCTGGAGTTTTTGTGGTTCCAGGATTTGGCTCCCTGTCGAGCTCCTTCAGTTTGTTGATAACTTAACAGTAATAATGCATCTTTCATCATTTCTTATAATGTCTTGATAGGTCCGAAAATACTATAGAACGGCGAAGACAAAATGAACAGAAAGATATGAATGGTTTACAAGTAAATGCGGTGGATACCTTTAAAGGAAAAACGAAACATTTCATATTAGCAAACCATTAAAGTATCCGAGAAACTATTTTCTTTCATTTCATAAACTGCAGCTGCTTTTGCAGCTGACAATGAGAAATTATTTTACAAAATAAAGGTCATTAATTTTCATGAGTTTCAGTTTGTGATTCCCACGCTACCGGAAATTATATTCAGTGACTGACTCCAACTTTGCTGTTGTATTTATATGTACTGTTTCAAAATCGCACATGCATAAAAATTATTTTACAATGGCCGGTTAGCAAAATGAAAATTTTCCCGAGCAACAATTCGCCTTCCCACTGACCACAATGTTTCTGTTCGCCGA
Organism: Schistocerca nitens; assembly: GCF_023898315.1. Lineage (NCBI taxonomy): Eukaryota > Metazoa > Arthropoda > Insecta > Orthoptera > Acrididae > Schistocerca > Schistocerca nitens. The sequence continues at coordinate 145,989,003 of NC_064625.1, forward strand.
GGCTCTCATAAGAAAGTAACTACGAGTCGTGTTGCGTTAGAGGCTGCAATATTTTGGCGATAGGCTTAGCACTACGAAATGTACCACGTACTGAGTGTCAAGTGAAGTAATGGTGCACTTGAAACTCCATCGTTTACATTTTGTCCTCACAGTATTTTCACAAGAAAAAGTCTTGGGAAGCCAATCCCAACATGGACACTAATCGAGTTATTGATGCACACAGGACATCCATGACCGAACTTCTGGGCTGGGTTTCGCACATGACGCCTCTCGAATACGAACAGATTAGCAAAGAAAAATGTCGACCTCTTATGGAATTCATAACTTCAAATTTCCCTAGGAGAGCTCTCCTCTAATATCTTAAAATTAACGCAGACCCAGTGCACAAAATGCGGCGCTGTTGAGCTTGATAGCAGGTGGGCAACAAATTCTTCAGCAGTTCCGACAACAACAGTTTCCTACAAAGAAGAGGATAGTCAGCAAATAATCTGACCTTAAGCTAGGAATCATTTGTCTATATTGAACACACTACCCCACTCCCTGCGGCTTCGCCTACGTGTTCGTTCGAGATGTGCAATGAGCACACCTCCTTCCCTCTGTGTTCACCTCTTCTTCCTTTGCCAGTACACCTCATCCTCCCACATCTATCTGCTTATCCCCTTCTCCCCCTGTCCCTCCCCCCCCTTCTCTCTCTCTCTCTCTCTCTCTCTCAATCTCAATCTCTCTCTCTCCCCCCCCCCTCTCTCTCTCTCTCAATTTCTCTCTCTCTCTCCGTCTCTATCTCTCAATCTCTCTCTCTCTCTCTCTCAATCTCACTCTCTCTCTCAATCTCTTCCTCCAACTCTCTCTTTCCATTTCCTCCACCCCACCTCTCTCACCATATCTTTCCCCCCATCCCACTGAACATATCCTCCTCCACCTTTCTCTTTGCATCTTCACCTCCCCTATTTCTTTACCACCTGCCCACTAGCTGCCAACGTCTTCCATCTGTCTCATGTATCGCCCCGCCCCCCTCTCTCTGTCCATTTCTTCCTCCCCACATTCAGTCCAGCTCCTCCTCCAGCCATCTGAGCCACTCTCATTGGCATGTGTAGCCCCTGAAATACAGTTCAATAAAGCAGGCCCATACTGCTCCCACAACACTCCTGACATACAGGGGTGGCTGCACATCAACAGCTTGAAAATAATTTATTTGCCCTTGATATACAGGCCGCCATGCAAGTCATGTTCTCTCTCTGTCAAGTAGCTACTCAGTTAGCCTCGTACGCAGCCCATGATCTAGTGGGCAGCGTTGCTGCCTCTGGATCAAGCGGTCCCGGGTGCCATTCCCGAACAGGGAATGTGTTATCATCATCATCATCATCATCATCATCATCATCATCATCATCATCCGTGGCAGTGGCTAGACTGGAATGTGTAAAAATTATACTATGTACAAATTGGGACTTTGTACAGGCGCTGATGGCCGCTCAGTTGAGCGTCCCACAAACGAAACATTATCATCATCATCATCATCATCATCATCATGAGCAGCAGCAGTATGGGTCGATACTTGAAACCTCAGAACTGCTTGTGGCATTGATCTGTAAACAATATCATTCCAGGTACTCCACAACCACTCTTGCAACAGTAAATCTTGACTGAATTGAAAACCTATAAAAGGGTGTACTAATTTCTTTCCGGCAGTGTGGTACGCAGTTTCAAGTGTGGCATCAGTTTCCGCTGCTAGAGCGTCGCAAGGGGCCAGCAGAAAGGCTGTACCGGAGGGCAGGCTACGGTGGGGTGGTGAGTAATGGACAACAGGTCGTTGCCGCACTTAATTGCTGAGCTCCGCACATCTCCTGCGCCTCTCTTATTGCGGTTGCACCGTCGTCTTTCGCGACGACCGACCTGCCGGATGAGAGCAAAACTGCCTCGGCGTTTCCGCAGTAACCGTTCCGGCGCCGTGATAAAAGCCCGCCGACGCGTTTTCTTTTTACCTCCCATCGCTGGCGTTGCGGCCGTCGCTACTCCTCCTCAAGAGCGACCGCCCGATATCATCTCGAGGGCCGCCACGGGGAACCCCCGCTGCACAGTGCGGGGAGAGAGGGCGCTACGCTTTAAACCCTGCAACGTTACTGCGCGCAATGAGACGCGACCCGGCGCGCATTATCTCGGCAGGAAATAGTGCCACCTACCGGGCGGCGCAATATGACGTCACGGGCGCGCCGGCGTCACGGCCGAGATTGCGTCATTAGGCGGCGACCGCAACGGCGAGTGGCATCTGGCGGCGGGCGCCGGCTTTGCATAAAACAAGCGACAAACGGCCGGCACGTCAGCCGGCGCGGCAATGCCGGGAAATGGCGAGGGGCAAAAGTCGAGGGAAAGCGGGCGAAAAGGGAAAAAAAAGAAAATATAAAGGCTGGGCAGAATTTTTACGGGGCGTCCTAAGGAGCAGCCAGGCAGACGCTGCCCCCTTGTCGGTCATAATGATGGCGGCGCAGTTCACGACAACATTTTTAATCTCCCAGACATCGTCATCTGCTCCAGGCATTTTTTACGGCCCTCTTCTTACCGCTGTTAACAACACTCTTCCTTTTCAACGAGGCCATCGCAAGAAGGTGTTTACGGTCTGGCTGCTTCTTTACCTGATGTTGGGGCAAGTACTGAAACTACTGTATTTCCACGCCTGTGAGATATGTAGGTTAAAATTGCATCCTTGAGCGAGCTTACATCCTTCGTACTTGTCGTCTTCCATTATATCAAACAGTGACCGATGGAAATTTGTGTTTTGGCTCTGAGCACTATGGGACTTAACAGCTATGGCCATCAGTCCCCTAGAACTTAGAACTACTTAAACCTAACTAACCTAAGGACATCACACAACACCCAGCCTTCACGAGGCAGAGAAAATCCCTGACCCCGCCGGGAATCGAACCCGGGAACCCATTTGTGTTTTGTAACAAAGTGTTTCTACGGGATGGCGTTGCTAGCCCAATGCCCAATCCTCCTCCTTCATGCGGGCTTGAGAGATAGATGGTTTGAGGTGTTAAACATAGTTAACCAGTTCAAATACTTGGGATCTTGGTTTATCTATGATTCTTGCGCTTGTGCCTTTGTACCGCAGGTATGCAGGGCCAGCATGGTTAAACGGATTTGGCAATGTTAGATTAAGGAGTGGCCAGATGCCATTCCTGCCGCCACCCCGTACCCCCCCGGGATGGAATTAGTGTACCTCAACTGTCTGCAACTAGTGTAATCCATGGAATTAGTGGAAAGTGTTCAGATGTCTGCGAGCCATGTAACTGAGGCGGGACGTGGGGACCAGCGCGGTATTCACCTAGGGGGATGTGGAAAACCGCCTAAAAACCACATGCAGGCTGGCCGGCACACCGAACGTCGTCGTTAATCCGCCGGGCGCGCCTACCCGAGTCCATGAAGCAGTGCATTGGCGCTCTCGGCTGACATGGCGGGTCAACAGCAAGGAAAGAAAGATAGTGGGAGTGAAATGGAGACGCTCAGCTCAAAATCAGTATTAGGGAACATTAGATGAAAATCTAAAAATGGCTCTGAGCACTATGGGACTTAACATCTGAGGTCATCAGTGCCCTAGATCTTAGAAATAATTGAACCTAACTAACCTAAGGACATCACTCACATCCATGCCCAAGGCAGGATTCCGACCTGCGACCATAGCAGTCGCGCGGTTCCGGACTGAAGCGCCTAGAACCGCTCGGCCACTGCGGCCGCCGATGAGAATCTATAACATAGTAATATGCAAGTGCTGTACCAGCTGAGCTACCCAAGCACGACTCACGCCCCGTCCTCACAGCTTTACTTGTGCTGGCACCTCGTCTCCTACCTTCCAAACTTTACAGAAGCTCTCCTGCCAACCTTGCAGAACTAGCACTCCTGAAAGAAAGGATATTGCGGAGACATGGCACTTGCCTGCGAAAGGCAAAGGTCCCGAGTTCGAGTCTCGGTCCAGCACACAGTTTTAATCTGCCAGCAAGTTTCAAGAGAATAGAGGCTTTCGTAATGTGGTGGCACAGAAGAATGCCGAAAATTAAATAGGTAAGTACTGTAACTAATGAAGAGTTACTGAATAAAATTGGAGAAACAAGAAATTTGTGCCAGAACTTGACTATAAGAAGATATCAGTTGATTGGACACACTCTTAGAGATCAATGGATCAGAAATTTAGTACTATAAGGAAGTGTGGTGGGAAAAAATCGTACAGGGAGACCAAGAAATAAATACGGTAAGCTGATTCAGAAGCACGTAGAGTGTTATTCAAAGATGAAGAAGCTTGCCCAGGATAGAGTAGCTGGGAGAGCAGCATGAAACCAGTCTTTGGACTGAAGAACAGAACAACAACACTGTATATCAATCCAACAACGTGCCCTGAGCATATAGGCAGTGTTGGCTTGACGGTGTGACACTTTCAGTCCCATTCTGCGTATTGCCTAGTGGTGGCCCACTTTGGCGACCGCACGGCCACCGCTGCCGTCTGCTGGCCGCCGCGAGACAACCCCCTGGGGGCGGCATTGCCACAGTGACGACGAGGGCCGCCGCCTCCTCGACCAACAGAGCGCGTCGCGGGCCGGCCGCCCGCCTCTCAAGGAGTGGGAGTGTAGCGGTGGGTGGGGGGCGGTGCCCGGTACCCTCGGCCACCCACCGCCTGCGAGATTAAGTCCGTCCCGCCTCCAGGAGGCGCTATCAACGCTGGACAGCGCCGGACGCCTAATGGACATTGTCTCTGGCCCGCACCAACAGCCAGTGGCTTCATTAGGCGCGCGGCGTCCATTATCACCGCGCCTGCAGACGCCTTGAGGAGCGGCCAGCCATTGTGTGCTGGAGACGTCCCAAGATTGCCGTGTGCTCCGTGGCCGGCGACAGCTGCGTACACTGGACGCCGACCAGCGGAGATGAACAGGGCCTGTGTTTCTCTCCCAGCGCGGTCGCCCGGTGGAAAGTGCAAATACGTCTCGACTGCAATCCAATAACTACCTCGGAGGCACTTGCTCTGGAACTGTGCTTCGCACAAAGACTGCATCTCCGAGACAACGTAAAAAAGACTGTAAAAGTTTTATTTATAGCTTTTTTCTTTTTTTTGGTCATCAGTCTACTGACTGGTTTGATGCGGCCCGCCACGAATTCCTTTCCTCAGTAGCACTTGCAACCTACGTCCTCAATTATCTGCTTGACGAATTCCAATCTCTGTCTTCCTCTACAGTTTTTGCCCTCTACAGCTCCCTCTAGTACCATGGAAGTCATTCCCTCATGTCTTAGCAGATGTCCTATCATCCTGTCCCTTCTCCTTACCAGTGTTTTCCACATATTCCTTTCCTCTCCGATTCTGCGTAGAACCTCCTCATTCCTTACCTTATCAGTCCACCTAATTTTCAACATTCGTCTATAGCACCACATCTCAAATGCTTCGATTCTCTTCTGTTACGGTTTTCCCACAGTCCATGTTTCACTACCATACAATGCTGTACTCCAGACGTACATCCTCAGAAACTTCTTCCTCAAATTAAGGCCGGTATTTAATATTAGTAGACTACTCTTGGCCAGAAATGCCTTTTTTGCCATAGCGAGTCTGCTTTTGATGTCCTCCTTGCTCCGTCCGTCAATGGTTATTTTACTGCCTAGATAGCAGAATTCCTTAACTTCATTGACTTCGTGACCATCAATACTGATGTTAAGTTTCTCGCTGTTCTCATTTCTACTACTTCTCATTACCTTCGTCTTTCTCCGATTTACTCTCAAACCATACTGTGTACTCATTAGACTGTTCATTCCGTTCAGCAGATCATTTAATTCTTCTTCACTTTCACTCAGGATAGCAATGTCATCAGCGAATCGTATCATTGATATCCTTTCACCTTGTATTTTAATTCCACTCCTGAACCTTTCTTTTATTTCCATCATTCCTTCCTCGATGTACAGATTGAAGAGTAGGGGCGAAAGGCTAAAGCCTTGTCTTACACCCTTCTTAATACGAGCACTTCGTTCTTGATCGTCCACTCTTATTATTCCCTCTTGGTTGTTGTACATATTGTATATGACCCGTCTCTCCCTATAGCTTACCCCTACTTTTTTCAGAATCTCGAACAACTTGCGCCATTTTATATTGTCGAACTGGATAATGTTGAAAGACGGTGTCCCAATGTACACTGGCACTCTAATGACGTACAGTCCAATAGTAGCGACTACGGCGGTACATTTCACAACTTGACGTAGCCTACAACCCACAAGATTCTATGAATTTGATTATGAGCGCGGAATCCTACGTAAGTGAAGCATACATAATTATCAGTGGATCAAAGGAATGAACACACAGCTTCAGGGCAATTAATAAGACAACTAATCTTTTAATCATCATATTGTCAAAATTACTTTATGTAATAACTGTTTGTGTATTTGCACATGCATACCTTCACTCCTAGTACACACTGAAACCGTCGTTTCACAGTACCATAGCCGGCCGGAGTGGCCGTGCGTTTCTAGGCGCTACAGTCTGGAACCGCGAGGCCGCTACGGTCGCAGGTTCGAATCCTGCCTCGGGCATGGATGTGTGTGATGTCCTTAGGTTAGTTAGGTTTAAGTAGTTCTAAGTTCTAGGGGACTGATGACCACAGAAGTTGAGTCCCATAGTGCTCAGAGCCATTTGAACCATTTTGAACAGTACCATAGCACGCCGCCAGGGAAACCAAAACAAAATGGCGCAACTCACATATGAAGGATAGTAGTAGTTGTTGTAGTTGTTGTTGTTGCTGCTGCTGCTGCTGCTACTGCTGCTGTTGTTTTAGTTGTTGTTGTTGCCGTCTTCAGTCGGAAGAAAAGGCCTCTTCATCTCTGAGGTAACTATTGCAAACAGCCTGCCCGGTTAGCCGTGCGGTCTAACACACGGCTTTCCGGGCGGGAAGGTGCGCCTGGTCACCCGCACGAATCCGCCCGGCGGATTTGCGTCGAGGTCCGGTGAGCCTGCCAGTCTGTGGATGGTTTTTAGGCGGTTTTCCATCTGCATCGGCGAATGCGGGCAGGTTCCCTTTATTCCGCCTCAGTTACACTATGTCGGCGATTGCTGCGCAAACAAGTTCTCCACGTACGCGTACACCACCATTACTCTACCGCGCAAATATAAGGCTTACACTCGTCTGGTGTGAGACGTTCCCTAGGGGGTCCACCGGGGGCCGAACCCTGGGTTCGGTGTGGGGCGGCGGAGGGGTGAAGTGTACTGCGGTAGTCGTCGTGGGGTTGTGGACCACTGCGGCTGCGCCGGGGACGGAGCCTCTCCGTCGTTTCTAGGTCCCCGGTTAACATAATATAACTATTGCAACCTATATCTATCTGCATATAGTCAGGTAATTCATTTTATGCATTTAAAGCGGAACAGCGCTGCAATAACCCGTGCTCAGTTAGTGGAAGTGTACGCTCTGAATGCTCCACCAGATGTGACTGCGTCTACGTGGCACAGACGCTTCCAGTTGGAATTTTTGTGGTCTTTCCAAGGCTTTTGACTGCGTAGAATGTAGATAACGTTGCACACTTAGAAGAACTAAAGGTTTGTGGATTCGATGGTTTTACGTGCAAACTGTTGAAATAATATCTAACAAACAGAATGCAAGAAGTTGTGCTGAATAATTCAGTATCGGAACGGCAGAGTAGTTTAGTGATTGCGGTGAAACCACAGAGAGAGTCCCTTAGGCTTCAATTTTGGGTCCACTCCTATTCCTCATACAGGGAGAGTCGGGAGAGAAGGTATACCTGTATTCTTTGAGGGTTGGCGATACTACTGATTCTGAGCAAGAAACTTCATAACTTCATATGGATATACGCCCTCTTCCGGTTAGTTTCCGACAAAGAACTTATTTAATATGACTTTCGTGTGTCTTCCGTAAGGAATTCGAAAACCGTAGCCGGCCGGGGTGGCCGAGCGGTTCTAGGCGCTACAGTCTGGAACCGCGCGACCGCTACGGTCGCAGGTTCGAATCCTGCCTCGGGCATGGATGCGTGTGATGTCCTTAGGTTAGTTAGGTTTAAGTATTTCTAAGTTCTAGGGGACTGATGACCTCAGAAAAGTCCCATAGTGCTCAGAGCCACTTGAAAACCGTACCCTCCAGCGATAACGTGTCGCAGTAAAGCATTAAACTACATTAAATTTCCTACAAAAAAATATGCTATTCATTTTTGCTCTGACTAATAGTTTGCACGAAGACAACACGAGAATGCTGAAAATCTTGGGAGACGCGCATGCTCTGTAGCTTACGTAGATTTTCAATCTGAGTTTATTTACCGACTTGACAGACAAGTGGCCGGTATAAAACTTTTCGTCTCAGTTTCATTTCCTCTACGGTATTACGTTGTGAACAACGACAATGTCTGAGTAATAGAGAAAATAAATAACAATGTACATTAAATGTGTTCTATTTCCGAAACCATTCGGAATAGGGCATATGTCCACATGACGCTTCTTGTTCAGGACACATACTGTCACCCCTCAAAGCATGTACCTTTCCTTATGACTCACCCGTTATGTGTGAACGACCTTCAACTTAAAAATTAACAAGTAGAATTGGTGCTTCGCAAGTCATATAATAGATCCCATTGGAGAGGAAGTCACAGAAAATATTGCTAATGATTTTTATGAAACAATTATCAAGTGCTTCTCTGAAAATGGATAACCCCAAAATTTTGAAGAAAACTGACGGTGCTTATTTTCAGTCCTGTACAACGAATAGAGACATAGCGACGACTGGTATAGAATATGAACAGTAGTCAGTAAATTGGGCAAACTGCTCCAAATGTTTGGTGGTACATACTGATGAAAAGTGGAAGAAGCATGTTACTGACCTTCTCAAAGAATTAATTTGAGCTCATTGTATAACTGCTAGGCTTGAAAGTAAACGAATCAGCGTCCTGATGTGTTTTGTTTATTTCCACTCAATAAATTTGATTGGATAATATTCCGAGGTTACTCACCACTCAGGCAGAAAGTACCGATTGCACAACAGCGAGCAGTAAGAACTGTACGTGGTATTCACCTGCGGTCGCCATGTATCTTTTCAAGAAGTTAGGCACTTTAACTGCACAGTCACAAAACGTAACCTTTATGACCCATTATTAAAGCTGTTCTTCTCTCAGAACGGCGTTGAACAAGCAGCGAGGAAAATTTTTGATCATTTGCCCAATAACATGAAATGTCTGTCTGGTAGCAAAGCAATTTTAATCTAACGTAAATTCATTACTTCTTCACAACTCCTCCTATTCCATGGATGGATTTCTATTTAAAAACTGGTAGCCTCAAAAAACATTATTTTCAAGCGTGATTGCGTGAGTAAGACAAAAGGAACTAGAAACTGGTGAAGTGCGAGTAGGTATCGCGTGCTAAGGATTTATATATATATATATATATATATATATATATATATATATATATATATATATATATATATATAACTCACTTATCAAAGGTTCATAGTAGCTCCTGTTGCAGAACAGGATATTTGACGAGACGCAAGGGTTCACAGTACAAATAAAGCAAAAATATATGATAATTGTTAATTTGTAATCGTATCACAGAAAAACATAATTTTCCCATTGGAACATACATTGCATTCATCACCGCTTCAAAAGCATACCAGACGAACATTACTGCAGGTAAACATTGTAAGTAGGCTGTTTAGGTTTTTATGTTGGTAACGCCACGTAGCGTCCTGTACGAAAATCACTGGCTGTGCTGTGTGCAGTCTGTGGCTGGTTTTCATTGTTGTTTGCTATTGTAGTGTTGGGCAGTTGGCTGTTGACAGCGCATAGCGTTGCGCAGTTGGAGGTGAGCCGCCAGCAGTGGTGGATATGGGGAGAGAGATGGCGGAGTTTTGAGAGCAGACGATCTGGACGTGTGTCCGTCAGAGACAGTAAATTTGTAAGACTGGATGTCATGAACTGATATATATATATATATATATATATATATATATATATATATATATATTAAGACTTTTGAACACTATTAAGGTAAATACATTGTTTGTTCTTTATCAAAATCTTTCATTTGCTAACTATGCCTATCAGTAGTTAGTGACTTGAGTAGTTAGAATATTTTATTTTGCTGGCAGTAGTGGCGCTCGCTGTATTGCAGTAGTTCGAAAAACGAAGATTTTTGTGAGGTAAGTGATTCATGAAAGATATAGGTTATTGTTAGTCAGGGCAATTCTTTTGTAGGGATTACTGAAAGTCAGATTGCGTTGCGCTAAAAATATTGTGTGTCAGTTTAGTGTTGATCAGAATAAGTAAAGAGAGTAATGTCTGAGTACGTTCAGTTTTGCTCAGCTGTTTGAAAAGCAAATAATGTGAGGTTTATCAGCACAGTAATTCACTAATTTTTCTAATGGGATGTTTCAACATAAAGTGTAAGTTGTAGTCATGTTTCAGCAACTACATAGAAATATTTTATTAAATCGTCTATATTTACGCATATATACTGAAGTGCAACCCTGGCTTCTTGTTGCGTGTCCGGCCTATCTGAGGAACTGCTGCAGGGGTTTTGGTACCGTCTTGGAATTCGCGGGACCGATATCTTGTCAGTATCTACATGAAAGACAGGCAAAAACCTTTGAGATTCTCAGTTGTAGCAATCGGAACAAACGGAAATCCGATGGCGCAGTATCGGGGGAGGAAATACCTCCAGCCGCAATTTATCAATTTTTCGACGGTTCGTCTTGCGCAGAGCGGTCTTGCATTGTTGTGTTGTAGGATAACGCCTACTCGTATTTTTGTTGGCAATCGCTTGACACTTTCCATATGAAGATTGATTTTCTCGATCCATTTGCTCGCAGTAAAGGTCCGCATTCAAAGTTTGCCCAGGTTTCAGCACTTCAAAATGAACCACCCCGCGAATATTCCTCGTAACATACGAAAGTGCATTTTTTAAGTGTGAACCCGGCTTAGCTGTACTTCATGTGATCTATTCGGAGGCAGTCACTACCTTTGTTTTTTATTTTATTTTATTTTATTTTATTTATTTATTTATTTATTTATTTTTTTGATTGTCAGGAAAGAGCCGTTTGTAATGTCCAGTGATCAACCGACCAAAAAGAAAAGCGTTGTGTATTGTGCCACTGAAGCAATAATTTGCATGTGGAGGATCGGTTAGCTTTTTTTGTCTTTACCAATCTGGTGCAAATGTTCTCGGATGGCCGACCAAGGTTGCTTAACGCTGTATCACGGTTCCTTGATTTTCGGACTCAGAATTACTTCCACTTGGGCCATTAACACATAAATGTCTAAAGTTTTTCGTCTTCTTGATTGATACGAGTCGGAAAGATCGGAATTGCTGGATTTAAAGTTAGGAAGCCACCTTTGGCATTTAAGAACGTCTTTTGCAATTGGATAAACATCGCAAAAGATTTTGGGGACAACTGTTGCGTTACAATCCTTGCGAAACAGAAAAAGCATACGACGGCAGGTATGTAATTCTTCTAGTACTTTGTATGTCCATCCTTTTAGCAGGACGTCTCTGGGACGACGGTCGTTTACTATGGTGACAAAAAATAAAAACACCTACATTCGTTCTTACGATTTTATTTTATTTTGTCGCTACCAGTTTCGACGCTCCATTGTCAACAAAGTTGACAGTTGATGGTTAGAGCGCTGACACATTATCTGCAAATGCAATAATGCTGGCAACTGATGGGTTGTGCATGGGGGTCGTATCGACCTGTTCCGCATCAAAACAGCCTGAAGATAACGCAATGAAACGTCGAAACTGTGAGCGACAAAATAAAATCATAAGGACAACTGTAAGAGTTTTTATGTTTTTGTCAATTCTAGTATTTGGCTGGCCATTTAACCTACAAAAATTTGATATTTAATCACCCTGACCTTAAAACGTCTTTGGCGTGACTTTCAATTACACAACGAGCTGCTCAATGACAAAATAATTTCGAGAAGCACAGAAACAAAGAAATGATATTACTTTCCAGTTCCACTAATATTTCCCAGTGAATCTCAGAATATATATGTGGTGTGCGTACTGTAAGACCTTCGGTACACACACCATCAGATTATTTGACTTGTCGCTCTAACGAAGTAGGCGAGTGTCAGCAATATGTCTCGTGGTCTTATCGTGGCGTGTTTATCTCCTGCCGTTAGGTCAGACGATAGAAATGCCACTTGCACGCTTAGAGTAGCAGATTGACGGTGACCAACTTTAAACAGAACTTGATTAATTTTTCACACACATTTATTAAAATAATAAAAAGCATAGAAATTACGTAACTTGATTCTGGATGCTGTCTACAGTTGACAATCTGAAGTTCCTTTGGTCTTGGTACGTTAATCATATTCTCACATATCTCTGATACTTGACAAGGTGTCTGTACATTTATCTTCATGGATATGTACAGGAATATGGTAATCTTATGAGGCGCAGACTGAAACTTGACTATAGACTGGTACAGACTAATGAAGACTGGTGCAGACAAATGCAGACTGACTAATAATACTAATAATACCTCGCACGTTCAGGTATCACTGCGGGAGTGTGATCCGCGAGCAGAAAAGGTTCTACGTTAGCAGCAATCTCATTGGCTGCGTTACATATTAATACGCGGATCGGCGGAAGCAGAATTTGGTCCGTCTCTAAGGCAGCGCCATCTCGTAGTGGGGAGACGGACGAGCGCTGCGCCTGCGCTGTTGTGCTTAGTGGGGCGCGCTCTAGTGGGAAAGTTGTGTACGCGTTGACTACGTGGAACTATGTACACAACAATATGTGTGTGGAGATATACATCTACATCTACATGACTACTCTGCAATTCACATTAAAGTGCTTGGCAGAGGGTTCATCGAACCACAATCATACTATCTCTCTACCATTCCACTCCCGAACAGCGCGCGGGAAAAACGAACATCTAAACCTTTCTGTTCGAGCTCTGATTTCTCTTATTTTATTTTGATGATCATTCCTACCTATGTAGGTTGGGCTCAACAAAATATTTTCGCATTCGGAAGAGAAAGTTGGTGACTGAAATTTCGTAAATAGATCTCGCCGCGACGAAAAACGTCTTTGCTTTAATGACTTCCATCCCAACTTGCGTATCATATCTGCCACACACTCTCCCCTATAACGTGATAATACAAAACGAGCTGCCCTTTTCTGCACCCTTTCGATGTCCTACGTCAATCCCACCTGGTAAGGATCCCACACCGTGCAGCAATATTCTAACAGAGGACGAACGAGTGTAGTGTAAGCTGTCTCTTTAGTGGACTTGTTGCATCTTCTAAGTGTCCTGCCAATGAAACATAACCTTTGGCTCGCCTTCTCCACAATATTATCTATGTGGTCTTTCCAACTGAAGTTGTTCATAATTTTAACACCCAGGTAGTTAGTTGAATTGACAGCCTTGAGAATTGTACTATTTATCGAGTAATCGAATTCCAACGGATTTCTTTTGGAACTCATGTGGATCACCTCACACTTTTCGTTATTTAGCGTCAACTGCCACCTGCCACACCATACAGCAATCTTTTCTAAATCGCTTTGCAACTGATACTGGTCGTCGGATGACCTTACTAGACGGTAAATTACAGCATCATCTGGGAACAACCTAAGAGAAGTGCTCAGATTGTCACCTAGGTCATTTATATAGATCAAGAACAGCAGAGGTCCCAGGACGCTTCCCTGATATCACTTCAGTTTTACTCGACGATTTGCCGTCTGTTACTACGAACTGCGACCTTCCTGACAGGAAATCACGAATCAAGTCGCACAACTGAGACGATACCCCATAGGCCTGCAGCTTGATTAGAAGTCGCTTGTGAGGAACGGTTTCAAAAGCTTTCCGTAAATCCAGAAATACGGGATCAACCTGAGATCCCCTGTCTATAGCGTCCATTACTTCGTGCGAATAAAGAGCTAGCTGCGTTGCACAAGATCGATGTTTTCTGAAACCATGCTGATTACGTATCAATAGATCGTTCCCTTCGAGGTGATTCATAATGTTTGAATACAGATATAGATGTATGATTATGTGGAGGGCACTACTATTAATTCTGAAATAGACTCATAACTGTGTGTACGTCCTGCGCCTGAGCTAATATGCAAATTGCGATGGTTTTCTTTGGAAACGTAGCTAACGGTATAACGAAAGAGGCCCCATCGTAGCATCAAAGGGGTAAAGGTACACCGATAGACCGACACCCCTTGCAGTGGGTGGTTAGGGGTGAGAGAAAAAAATCGGGGAGGAAGGGAGGGAGGGATGGGGGAGGGGGAGGAGGCAGGGAACACAGAAAGAGGCCCAGGCGAGACGGTAACGTTGGCCGCCCTGACTCGCTCGCCTGCAAGAGCAGCGCGGGGGCAATGAGACGTGAAGGAATCTGGAAGCAGGGCTACCAACCGCCGTGGCAGACACTGGAGCTCCGCTAATGAATTATTCAATACTTTAGCTTCCGACAAGAGGCGGCGTCGGTGGAGCACACTGCGTTCGCCGGGGGGAGGGGGGGGGGGAGAGGGGGTGGCGCGGTGCCGCCAGGGTCATAAAAAAAGATTACTGCCTGCCCGCCCCGGCGCCGCGGGGGAACCCCCGAGCGAGGTGTCTCTCTGCCCCGCACGCTCTACGCGGAACCGTGTCGTGTCGCATCAACTTCGCCAGCGCATCTACTTGTTGTTCTACACTCCTCTGCCCACCGACATCACGAAAGTACCAGCAACAATTGTTTGTTTGTGTGCCACGTCTACGCCAATTGTTTTTGGGCACAGGACGAGTCTATACAGGATATTGTATTACAACGGTTTGAGACATATGGGGAATCCCATGGCTACAGCCAGTTATGGAGAGGTAACACGAAGGGAGTAGCACAGGGTGACATTTAGGGTCGACTGCTGTTCCGTAACGTACCCACTCTGTGACACGACACCAAATATTTCATACTCAGTTGTAATGAAAACATTATTGAGCTGCTCAAACAACTAAGTACAAAATTTTTTCTCTTTGCATAGTACCTAGTTTTGAAACAAACAAATCAGTCTGTTATCATAATCCCGAAATTTCGACACACTAATGTTTCATTGGGTACTCACGATCTAGAAACTATATAAATAGCCAGCGGTGATATGGCTCTGAGCACTATGGGACTTGACATCTGAGGTCATCAGTCCCCTAAAACTTAGAACTACTTAAACCTAACTAACCTAAGGACATCACACACATCCATGCCCGAGACAGGATTCGAACCTGCGACCGTAGCAGTCGCGCGATTCCAGACTGTAGCGCCTAGAACCACTCGGCCACCCCGGCCGGCCAGCGGTGATAGTAATGTTTGGTATTCAGCTACAGTCATAAACTAGGAACATTTCCAAGGAGCTAGCCTCTTTAACTGTTCCGTATAATTTTCCAGTCGTAATGATTTTCTCGTCGTAATGACTGACTGAAAGAAATGGTCAGAGATAGCACATACTAAGGCATTAAGGAATTGTCAATTTCATAACGGAAGAAAGTCTGTGGGGTGAAAACTGTAGAAGGACACTAAAGCTCGAATGTTCTGGGTGTGTCAGGAGCAACCATTAATATTCATTGATATGACAGGAACTATCATTCGAAGCGAAAAGTCTAGTGAACACCAACTTTAAAATGCATAGCTTCAGAGGTAGGAGCACTTCCTCATCTTTGATACTGTAAAATAAATTTCCTCTACTGCAAGTTCTCCGCGTTCCATATTTTGAGAAGTGATAGTATGGACTGAAACAAGAAATAAAAAGCTCCACTAGACATGGGTTCTAAAGTAAATACCATAACAGATTTTCAGGCATTTTAGAGCCGAAGATTAGTAAACGTTTTGCTTTTTATGAATGTTCCTGGCACTTCCTTGAATACTGATCATTCCTGCTGGCTAAACCCTGTACTCAGCAGGTTTAAATGGATGTAGGTTGCAATAGTTATGTATGTATGAAGGGAGATAGTGTAACATTAGTAACAGAGCTGCAGCCGGCCGAAGTGGCCGCGCGGTTCTGGCGCTGCCGTCTGGAACCGCGAGACCGCTACGGTCGCAGGTTCGAATCCTGATTCGGGCATGGATGTGTGTGATGTCGTTAGGTTAGTTAGGTTTAACTAGTTCTAAGTTCTAGGGGACTAATGACCTCAGAGGTTGAGTCCCATAGTGCTCAGAGCCATTTGAACCATTTGAAAAGAGCTGCAAAAAAAAAAAAAAAAAAAAAAAAAAAAAAAAAAAAAAACCAGATCAGCAAGGAATTTATATTAAAAATAAAGAAATTCCTCCAGCTGTATTTAAGATGTCGATTTAATTTTGGCAACTAGTTTCCATGTTCAAATAACTTACGGGTTTGCTGCCGGGTGACGTCGTCGAACACCGCCGATATTTCGACAGGAGCACACCCTGCCATTCTCAAGGCACAAATGCAAGGAAGGAAAAATGTACAAGCAAATTTAATACCTCGGTTCACAGAGGAGAAACAAGGAAGACACCACACACAGAACAAGTGTCAACACAACCAAAGATAACCAACATCAGAAATATCGATGGTTACTATTAATCAACACGTGAGGTAGCACTAATTCTGTACCTCTGTTTTTTGATGAGAGACAGAGCCGGATTCCAAGCAGCATTTAAACAAAATCCACCATCTCTGTTAATAAGGTTGCTTGATAGTCTGATTCCAACAGCTTCCTTAATAACACTATCACAATAGCTTGACGTGCAAGCCAGAATCTCCGTGTTTTTGCATTCCATAGGATGACCGGTGTCAAGGCAATGTTCTGCAATAGCGGATTTGCTCGGCTGTTGTGGCGCCTATGTTCAATACGCCGGTCTTCCACACTCCTGATTGTCTGACCAATATATGACATGTCACAACTGCAAGGAATACGATAGACACCAGCCTTACGCAAACCAAGATCATCTTTTACGGACACCAACAGGGCCTTAATCTTAGAAGGTGGTCGAATAACACATTTTACATCATATTTCTGCAAAATACGGCCAATCCTCTTAGAAATGCTTCCTGCGTAAGGCAAAAAGGCCGTAGACTTAGGTGCCACTTCGTTGCTATCGTCACTCACCCGTGGCACAGAAGGCTGATGGCGCAACGCACGTTTGATCTGCCTCTGACTATAACCATTCTGACGAAAGGTGACTTCGAATTGTGATAGCTAAGCTGCCAAACTTTCAGGGTCTGAGATAACGTGGACTTGTGAACCAAGGTGCGAAGTACTCCTTCACGCTGAGCTGGATGGTGACAAGTATCAGCTCGCAGATACAAGTCAGTGTGGGTGGGCTTCCTATAAACAGAATGTCCCAACGTACCATCAGTCTTCCTTTTGACCAACACGTCAAGGAAGGGAAGGCATCCATTCTTTTCCACGTCCATAGTGAACTGAATATTCGGGTGGATTGAATTAAGATGTTCCAAAAACCGGTTTAAATTCTCACTACCATGAGGCCACACAACAGAAGTATCGTCTACATATATGAAAAAACACGCAGGTTTCAAGGTCGTTGTCTCCAATGCACGTTCCTCAAAGTCCTCCATCAACAAATTGGCCACAACAGGTGACAACGGGCTTCCCATTGCAACTCCATCAGTCTGTTCGTAGTACTGACCATCGAATAAAAAGTAAGTGGAAGTCAGCACATGTCGAAACAAATTTGTTAACTCGACACCAAACTTAACCTCAATTAGCTGCAACGAATCAGAGAGAGAAACCACATCAAAACTGACTAAAATATCAGAGTCATTGAAACGCAATCCCTGCACTCGACGTAAGAAATCTGCAGAGTTCTTAAGGGGCTCCGGAACGCCCTATACTTGCAATGTTAAAATAACGCTTATAAAATACATCTTTCCTCACAAAGTATTTGAGGTAGGAAGTTGAAATTTTTACAGATTATTTATTGGAATATGGGCTACAACTTAACACAGGGATTTTACAAAATTTTAGTTCAGTTATTAAAGATGATTTTTTTTCAATTGTAATGAAGATTCACAACATTTTTTGCAATTTTTTATTTATATATTCAAAAATATACAGTTCTTTGGAAAAAGGCTGTGTTAAATTATGCAGAAGGTAACATTTACTGAAAGTTTGAAACAAATATGTTTGGAAGATCCTTAGAAAACATGTAATTAGTGTGAGAAAATAAAAGTTTTGGGAATCGAGCGACAAAGATTGGATTAACTTTTTAGTGCATTCCAGGTCCATAGGATGGATTATCTTCATCCTCTGCAAACTCCTCCTCCAGCTTCCTCTTGTTCCTCCTCCTGTTTACTCTTGCTTGTATTTCTAGACTCTTTACAGCCCTGTCTGCAGCCCGAAGGCGTTCCTTGTGCCGGCCGAAGTGGCCGTGCGGTTAAAGGCGCTGCAGTCTGGAACCGCGAGACCACTACGGTCGCAGGTTCGAATCCTGCCTCGGGCATGGATGTTTGTGATGTCCTTAGGTTAGTTAGGTTTAACTAGTTCTAAGTTCTAGGGGACTAATGACCTCAGCAGTTGAGTCCCATAGTGCTCAGAGCCATTTGAAGCGTTCCTTGTCTAAAGCAAGCATCGCTCGTACCGTGTTAGAACCTATCTTCATTCCCATATTTCCAAATACCTTTGGCTTTCCAACATTTCTCCTTTTCTTAAAAGCCTTCAGAGGATTTCTAATAACTTTACTTTTACTCATTATTATACTTCAACAAAACAGAGACTCAAGAAACAGAATTAATTACGAATATTTTCGAGATAACGACAGAGTAAGTAAACATGAAACAATCGACAATCACACCAGCGGTATATATTGAACCATCACAGGTTACCCACAACACGTACTTTATCTCACATCACTGAAATGTACCTGATGAACACGGACGTTAATAATACCACCATTTGACAGCAGTTTAACAGCGTCACAGTGGGTCACGCCCATGTAGAACACATTTGAAAAAAAAATTTAAAAATAGTTGTAGTCTTCGGAATTGAATAAATTATATATCTATTAAAATGTAATAGTCTGCAGATTCAGAAAACGCAAAAAAGTAAAAATTGAACTTTTCATGATTTTGAGCCTTTCCGGAGCCCCTTAATGTGGCGTTCACACCTATCTACTAGTGGGCGCGGCAAACTAGCAAGATGTTTAGCTACACGATATGTCGGAGCACCAATATTTGAAAAAATAGGCCTCAACGGGACAGCCTCTTTATGGACCTTAGGGAGGCCATATAATCTAGGTGGTACAGCACAGTAAGAATTAAGACTCTTGAGAGTCTCCTGTGGCAAAGAACTTTTCTACCGGAGGCTATTTGTCTTTCTCTCGACACTCTTAGTAAGGTCAGCAACGAGTTTGCGATACGCCGAATCAGAAAGTAGACACTGCATCTTTTGAATGTAATCGTGCTTGTTCAACAAAACGGTGGCGTTACCCTTGTCCGCAGGTAAAATAACAATATCAGGATCCATTCTAAGTGAACGTAAAGCAGCCGTCTCAGCTGCTGTAATGTTACACTTGGGTGGACGGGCCCCAGTCAACACACGACAAGCTTCCCTCCTAACCTCTTCCGCAGCCTCGGAAGGTAGTTTATGAACAGCCTGTTCGATAGAACTAATAAAACCAACGACTGGCAAACTCCTAGGCGTCGGTGCGGATTTCAAGCCTTTCCCCAGCACAGACAAAGCTGCGTCGTCAAACGTTTTCTCCGTGAGATTGATCACAGAACATCGAGAATTAGAATTAGACACTGAGCCAAGGAAACGTTCAAACTTCGCCGAATGACGAGCAGTTATAGATTGAAATTCCCAGTCAGACTGCGACCAAGAGGCACCGTCCACCCAATCCCAAGAAAATTCAGAAACATTAGACGCCATCATTAAATGAAGATGAAATAAAGGAAGACTGATGATACGTTGGGACGTTCTGTTTATAGGAAGCCCACCCACACTGACTTGTATCTGCGAGCTGATAGTTGTCACCATCCAGCTCAGCGTGAAGGGGTACTTCGCACCTTGGTTCACTGGGCCCACGTTACCTCAGACCCTGAAAGTTTGTCAGCTGAGCTATCACATCTCGAAGTCACCTTCCGTCAGAATGGTTATAGTGAGAAGCAGATCAAACGTGCGTTGCGCCATCAGCCTTCTGTGCAACGGGTAAGTGACATAGCAACGAAGTGGCACCTAAGTCTACTGCCTTTTTGCCTTACGCAGGAAGCATTTCCAACAGGATTGGCCGTATTTTGCAGAAATATGATGTGAAATATGTTTTTCGACCACCTTCTAAGATTAAGGCCCTGTTGGCGTCCGTAAAAGACGATCTTGGTTTGCGTAAGGCTGGTGCCTATCGTATTCCTTGCAGTTGTGGCATGTCATATACTGGTCAGACAATCAGGATGGTGGATTTTGTTTAAATGCTGCTTGGAATCCTGCTCTGTCTCTCATCAAAAAACAGAGCGACAGAATTAGTGCTACCTCACCTGTCGATTAATAGTAACCATCGATATTTCTGATGTTGGTTATCTTTGGCTGTGTCGACACTTGTTCTGTGTGTGGTGTCTTCCTTGTTTCTCCTCTATGAACCGAGGTATTAAATTTGCTTGTACATTTTTCCTTCCTTGCATTTGTGCCTTGAGAACGGCAGGGTGTGCTCCTGTCGAAATATCGGCGGTGTTCGACGACGTCACCCGGCAGCAAACCCGTAAGTTATTTGAACATCCGATTCGCCGGGAAAAGTTAGGGTCTCACAGTTTCAACGTTGTAACAACGTCATCTTCAGGCCGATACACTTGTTGACGCCAATTGCGTGCAACTGATACTAGAAGTCAGTGGTGAGATACGGACGTGCTCCGTGGTTAGTAACTAGCGTCAGAGAGTATAGTTTACCACAGGCTATGGGAGTACGTAGTGGCAGATTTGTGGTTATAGCAAGATCACCGATATTGTTTGCAAGAGGACTATTACTGAGGAGCTTCTGCCACAAGACATTGACTCTATCCAAGTTAAGTTTCCAGTTGACGTAAATAAAGAACTATATTAATCAACGTATGCATTTGTGTTGTAGAAAGAGGATACCGGCCACCTGTAACAGCATCTTCTCCCTTGCCTCCTTGCGGTACAAGACTCTACAGTGGCGAAGATACTACAGAGGCGACGAGGATACTACAATGCTTCCCATGATGCGAAATACCTCTCATAGCGTCTTCGAAAGGAGGTTGAGGAGCGCAGGTGTGACGCTCCAACTATTGCTGACGGATCCTGTGGCGCATCGCACCGCACTTGTGACCTACGCCGTCCGTGGAAAAACAGCCGTTTGCAGAAGGTCCACAGCCAAAAAAAAAAATTCCCTTGTTTGTTTCTTTACGACGCGCGCCTTAAGTCAGTATGGCGTGCAAATGCACGATCATGCAAGGGGCCAGTAACACACACGCAAGGCAATTTCCGATCAAAAACTCAAAGCAGAGACACGTTGCCACACAGTTTCTAATACCTCCCACAACACCGGGAGATTGGCTCCGCCAGACGACGGCCGTTGCACTAACTAGATGAAAAACCTTACTTTCAGTGACGACACCACCTTGTTTCCAATCCAAAAGAAAGCAGGTGTTGACAGATGTGAAAAATACCAAACTATCAGTTTAATAAGTCACAGCTGCAAAATACTAACGCTAATTCTTTACAGACGAATAGAAAAACTCGTAGAAGCCGACCTCGGGGAAGATCAGTTTGGATTCCGTACAAATGTTGGAACACGTGAGGCAATACTGGCCCTACGACTTATCTTTGAAGAAAGATTAAGGAAAGGCCAACCTACATTTCTAGCATTTGTAGACTTAGAGAAAGCTTTTGACAATGTTGACTGGAATACTCTCTTTCAAATTCTGAAGGTGGCAGGGGAAAAATACAGGGAGCGAAAGGCTATTTACAATTTGTACAGAAAGCAAATGACAGTTGTAACAGTCGAGGGACATGAAAGGGAAGCAGTGGTTGGGAAGGGAGTGAGACAGGGTTGTAGCCTCTCCCCGATGTTATTCAATCTGTATATTGAGCAAGTAGTAAAGGAAACAAAAGAAAAATTCGGAGTAGGTATTAAAATTCATGGAGAAGAAATAAAAACTTTGAGGTTCGCCGATGACATTGTATTTCTGTCAGAGACAGCAAAGGACTTGGAAGAGCAGTTGAACGGAATGGACAGTGCCTTGAAAGGAGAATATAAGATGAACATCAACAAAAGCAAACTGAGAATAATGGAATTTAGTCGAATTAAGTCGGGTGATGCTGAGGGAATTAGATTAGGAAATGAGACACTAAAAGTAGCAAAGGAGTTTTGCTATTTGGGGAGCAAAATCACTGATAATGGTCGAAGTAGAGAGGATATAAAATGTAGACTGGCAATGGCAAGGGAAGCGTTTCTGAAGAAGAGAGATTTGTTAACATCGAGTATAGATTTAAGTGTCAGGAAGTCGTTTCTGAAAGTATTTGTATGGTGTGTAGCCATGTATGGAAGTGAAACATGCACGATATGTAGTCTGGACGAGAAGAGAATAGAAGCTTTCGAAATGTGGAGCTACAGAAGAATGCTGAAGATTACATAGGTAGATCACATAACTAATGAGGGGGTATTGAATAGAATTGGAAAGAAGAGAAGTTTGTGGCACAAGTTGACTAGAAGAAGGGATCGGTTGGTAGGACATGTTCTGAGGTATCACCAATTGAGTATTGGAGGGCAACGTGGAGGATAAAAATCCTAGAGTGAGACCGAGAGATGAATACACTATGCAGATGCAGAAGGATGTAGGCTGCAATAGGTACTGAGAGATGAAGAAGCTTGCACATGATAGGGTAGCATGGAGAGCTGCATCAAACCAGCCTCAGGACTGAAGACCACAACAAAAACAACCTCCTTCTGGAGGTTACTGGCAGCTGTAGACGGACTTCATAGATCCCCCAGCTCATGAACGAAAACCAAACGTTGTCCACAGATTTACGGCGTCTTGTCCTCACGTCCCGGGTTTTTGGGCCATCCAGACTTAGCATAGACGGACCTCTGTCACTGGCGAAGTGCGAAACCCTGCATTTCAGCAGGATAACGCACGACCGCACTTTGCAGGTCCTGTGCGGGCCTTTCTGGATACAGCTGTAGTCGGACTGCGCGCCCCAGGGCAGTGTGACGGCGTACCGAGATTAATGCGCGCTCCGCTCTACCGTAAACTGCCTCCTGCTGGAGACCCCGTCGCTACGCAACCGCAGCAGCCCGGGCCGACAACCGCTTCCTCTGGTCTCGCAGGCAAGTGCGGCGCCAGTTATTTCGTTCGCTGCCGCCGCGACTGCGACAGCTACGGCTAGGCGCGGGTGTGCGAGGGGGAGAGCGGGGAAGACGACGAGATGCGCGTCTTTAGACGGTGGGGAGGGCGAGACTCGGCCCGGACCGTAACTCACGAGATTTGTTTCTGCTCAGGCAGGGACGGCTGGCGGCGGCCTGGCCGTTTAAGCAATTAGAGCAAACGATCCGGAAACTGCTCGCGCACAGTGGGTGGGGGCGGACCGAGTGCGGGGGAGGCGGCGGCGGCGGCGGCGGCGGCGGCGTCGCCGGCGGAGACGCGGGCGCGTGCGTGCGGTGCGTAAGTGCGCGTGTTTTGCGCGATGAGCAATGGACGTCGGCGGAGCTGTTGATGGTCGCCGTGTCCGGCGCTGGCCGGTGTTTTTGCCGGCCGTGACTTACTGCGGCGCGCCTCCTCGGGGGACGCAACTTGGCTGCCGCTGTTGCCAAACACTGACCCTCCCCCTCTCACCCCCCCCCCTCACCTTCCCCCGCCCCCCCCCCCTCCCTCACTGGTCGCTACCCAAGGAGCGCGCAAGTCATGTACCTGCGTTAGCTGCGATAAACTCTACATCATCTTGTGGTGCAGTTCTTCTTGTTGTCTCCGTGCTTGCTAAGAAAATGGAATGAGAAGTTGCGCCTTATGCAAGACACCTTTTTTCAAAAATGGTTCAAATGGCTCTGAGCACTATGGGACTTAACATCTATGGTCATCAGTCCCCTAGAACTTAGAACCACTTAAACCTAACTAACCTAAGGACATCACACAACACCCAGTCATCACGAGGCAGAGAAAATCCCTGAGCCCGCCGGGAATCGAACCCGGGACCCAGTGCTCGGGAAGCGAGAATACCGCGAGACCACGACCTGCGGACACGCCTTCTTTTTTTTCTTTTGTTTCAGCCATACATGTTTCAGCACTTTTGTCCTATCGTCAGTGGGTTCTATTTTTATTTTTAACTGTAAATTTGTTGTTAATATATTAACATTTGCGTCGTTTACAACATTATGTAAAAGCTGCATATTGGCGAAAAGTAACATACCTTACATTATGTTATTGTCCTCTTGTTTTGGTAGCTGTTATGCTACACAATATGCAACATGTCATTGTATATGGTGTTAGTGGTGTGTGGTTTATGTGGGTTTGCGTGTGTGTGATGAGTACTGGGGCACACACCACTAACACCAAATACAATTCAAACTCGCGCGCCTCACCCAGCACAACACGCTACGAAACAAATGAGCGCCACACAGCCACAAGAACACGTAATGGCAGCGAAAACTCCGCCTATGTTTTGAGTAATCGAAAAACTACATTGCCACGAGAACACAGGCAAAGAAGTAAGCCTATTTACTTCGCCAACAACACAGGAAAACGTACCACAACTTCAAAACTGTAAGTTACAGACAGAAAACGTGATACAGTCTTATTTCCGTCCGTAAATGCATAACAAACAGAAAATAAATTACGTTTTGCTGTTTGCAGATGACATGTTGTATATTGTGTAGCATAACAGCTACCAAAACAAGAGGACAATAACATAATGTAAGGTATGTTACTTTTCGCCAATATGCAGCTTTTACATAATGTTGTAAACGACGCAAATGTTAATATATTAACAACAAATTTACAGTTAAAAATAAAAATAGAACCCACTGAAGATAGGACAAAAGTGCTGAAACATGTATGGCTGAAACAAAAGAGAAAAGGTGTCTTGCATAAGGCGCAACTTCTCATCCCACAAACTCTGCATCTACAAAGTCCCTATTCAGTAACAACTGAAGGCCCGCAACGTACCGGCTTTTGACTGACTGAGCCAGTGGACTCGACCTACATGAATGTTCCAGAACTTTCAGTTTCCTTTCATACCCCGTTAGCATACTGATCGAGGAAAACACGACTGTCTATGTGTCCCTGTATGCGCTTCCTACGCTACTGGCCATTAAAATTGCTACACCAATAAGAAATGCCGATGATAAACAGGTATTC
This sequence comes from Schistocerca nitens, assembly GCF_023898315.1. Lineage (NCBI taxonomy): Eukaryota > Metazoa > Arthropoda > Insecta > Orthoptera > Acrididae > Schistocerca > Schistocerca nitens. The sequence goes on from NC_064625.1 coordinate 146,014,276, forward strand.
ATCGGACAAATATATTATACTAGAACTGACATACGATTACATTTTCACACTATTTGGGTGCATAGATCTTGAGAAATCAGTACCCACAACAACCACCTCAGGCCGTAATAACGGGCTAGATACGCCTGCGCACTGAGTCAAACAGAGCTTGGATGGCGTGTACAGGTACAGCTGCCCATGCAGCTTCAACATAATAGCAGACTTCATCAAGAGTAGTCACTGGCGTATTGGGAGGAGCCAGTTGCTCGGCCACCATTGACCAGACGTTTTAAATTGGTGAGAGAACTGGAGAATGTGCTGGCCAGGGCAGCAGTCGAACTTTTTCTGTATCCAGAAAGGCCCGTACAGGACCTGCAACATGCGGTCGTGCATTATCCTGCTGAAATGTAGGGTTTTGCAGGGATCGAATGAAGGGTAGAGCCACGGGTCGTAACACATCTGAAATGTAACGTCCACTGTTCAAAGTGCCGTCAATCCGAACGAGAGGTGACCGAGACGTGTAACCAATTGCACCCCATACCATCACGCCGGGTGATACGCCAGTATGGCGATGACGGATACACGCTTCCAATGTGCGTTCACCGCGATCTCGTCAAACACGGATGCGACCATCACGATGCTGTAAACAGGACCTGGATTCATCCGAAAAAATAACGTTCTGCCATTCGTGCACCCAGGTACGTCGTCGAGTACACCATCGCAGGCACTCCTGTCTGAAGCAGCGTGAAGGGTAACCGCAGCCACGGTCTCCGAGCTGATAGTCCGTGCTGCTGCAAACGTCGTCGAACTGTTCGTGCAGATGGTTGTTGTCTTGCAAACGTCCCCATCTGTTGATTCAGGGATCGAGACGTGGCTGCACGATCCGTTACAGCCATGCGGATAAGATGCCTGTCATCTTGACGGCTAGTGTTACGAGGCCGTTGGGATCCAGCACGGCGTTCCCTATTACCCTCCTGAACCCACCGATTCCCTACTCTGCTAATAGTGATTGGAACTCGACCAACGCGAGCAGCAATTTCGCGATACGATAAACCGCAATCGCGATAGGCTACAATCCGACCTTTATCAAAGTCGGAAACGTGACGGTACGCATTTCTCCTCCTTACACGAGGCATCACAACAACGTTTCACCAAGCAACGCCGCTCAACTGCTGATCGTGTACGAAAAATCGGTTGGAAACTTTGCTCATGTCAGCACGTTGTAGGTGTCGCCACGGGCGCCTACCTTGTCGAATGCTCTGAAAAGCTAATCATTTGCATATCACAGCATCTTCTTCCTGTCGGTTAAATTTCGCGTCTGTAGCACGTCATCTTCGTGGTGTAGCAATTTGAAGGCCAGTATTGTATATGTCTTGTTACGTCTTTGCTCGCTATTACGGGAACACCCTGTATACTATCTTACATAAATACAAACATTTTTAGACTCAGTAGAAAAAGCCTAGATCATCTTAAATGACCCCCTTTAAACCTCAAAACTTTCATTTCTTATTCCTGAACTTCAATTCACTTTCCACATTTCTCCTTGGTTTTCTATAATCCTTACTCTACACGAATTTTGGTTCCATGGAGAACAGACAAAACTCTGGCCAACGCTCCTTTCGACTAATGCCCCCCTTCCACATCATTCGATCCTGACAACTACACCGCGCATTACCATAACCGAACACTGGGGCTGGCTGGACACCGCGAGGGATCAAATCATTTCAGCCAAGTGGCAGGACGCACCCGCCTCGGAGACTTCGATGCCGACATCCCTCGGTGACAGCAGCAGCGGGTCCGCGCTCCCCTAGCGACACAGCGCGTCGCAGTCCGTCCACCGCGGAGAGTGCCGAACTCTCCCGGACAAAGAGGCCCACTCGGCGGGCGCCCCGTCCAGCAACCTGTCAGCCGGGAACAAACAATTCTCCTAATAGCTGCTGCTGCGGCGGTCGCCCCACGCTACGTGCGCCCGTGTTTGCGCGCTGGACAGTGGCCGGCGCTCGCTGAGTGACGTGACGGCCTGACGTGTTGACTCACCCGCGTTCCTCCACTGGCCGCTGTCCGCCCTCCAGCTCCAGCGTCCATCAGCGGCGTCCGTCACCGCCGAGGACGCGCCCAAGTTATTAAGGGCCGCGCCGCGCAGGGCTCCTGCCGGCCGGACAAGTTTTGAGGCGTCAGTTAATACGATCAGCGTCAGCGCGGCTCTGGAGCTGGACGTCAGGACCTCCTGCCGGGTCTGGAGACAGAGAGGCCGCTACTCGAGGACCCCAGAGAGGGGTGGAGTGTTTATCGGCTGTCGTTCGTACAGCTGTACTCCACTGGACTGAAAACTGATCGTGGCATTGCCGTACCATTATTCCCTTCCCACACTGTCACCCAGTGAACAAGCTAAATGCTGATCGCCGGCCGCTGGTGGCCGAGAGTTTCTGGCGCTACAGTCTGGAACCGCGCGACCGCTACGGTCGCAGGTTCGAATCCTGCCTCGGGCATGGATGTGTGTGTTGTCCTTAGGTTAGTTAGGTTTAAGTAGTTCTAAGTTCTAGGGGACTTATGACCTCAGCAGTTGAGTCCCATAGTGCTCAGAGCCATTTGAACCATTTTTGAATATCTGACCAGATTCGGGACTGGACTCGGCTATCGTTCATACAGCGCTACTTCAATAGATCGAAAGGTAGTTTGGTATTGTGACTGCCCTACCATTTCCTTTCCGCACTGCCGCCCAGTGACCAAAATACACGCTCAGTGAACATCGGAGCAGATCAGCGATTGGATTCAGTACTTCCTTGGATGGAGGACTCGACACACCATCCTTAACGGGACAGAATGGACAGATCTAAATCCAATTTGGGGATCCCGAGTCTCACATGTATCTACGATATTGATTAAGGCTGAACTGTGAATTAAAATTTGCACCACCACTGGGACTCGAACCTGGGTCTCCTGATTATTAATCATTGTGCCGCACTGGCACTGCTATTACCTTAGCTGTATGGACTACCTCATCCCTCCCCAGTTCAAATTACATGCCTCAGCCCATTGCTGCTCCTCTTCTAAATTCGTATCAGGAGAGCTCAGTTACTTCGCATGTGGACTCTTAAATGTGTATCAATATATAAGAAGCTATCAGCCTCGATTGCGGTAATGAAACCAACCTTTACCTACGTTTCAGACCAAGTAATTGAGCCTTCTTCAGAAGATATACCTGATTCTATAATATGTCTACGAGGGCATGGTCTACAAATAAAACTACAACAACCTGAATAGGCGTAGTCACGTTTTAAAAATGTGGTACATAGCTACCAAGTCACCACCAAGACTTAAGCTCCGGCGAGCGCCTCGTCTCCATGGACGTCCATGAAGACGAGGCGCTCGCCGGAGCGTAAGTCTCTCTCTCATTGTACGGGGTCTCCCTGGTCTCGGTTTATGTGTGGACGTTCCTTAACGTATCCACTTCTCAGTCACATCACCAACAGTCGACCTGGGCGGCTCTAGAAAGCTGAGATTCCGTTGATGGATTTCTTACTCAGGTGACATCCAGTGGCTAGTCAGCATTCGACATTAGTGAGCTGTTCACCTTGATAGCTGAGTGGTCAGCTGGAGGGAATGCCATGCGAAGGGGCCCGGGTTCGATTCCCAGCTGGTTCGGAGATTTTTCTCCGCTCAGGGTGGGTGTCGTGTTGTCTTCATCACCACCACCATTTCATCCGCATCGATGCACAAGTCGCCGAAGTGGCGTCAACTAAAAAGACTTGCGCCAGGCGACTTGTCTACCCAAAGGGAGTCCCTAGCCACACGACGTTTCATCTGTGAGCTCTCTTGACAGACTCATTCTGCTGCAACGGCGTCTCTATGGAGAACACAACATCCCCCGCCTCCTTCTATACTGGTGGGTTCGCCTCCATTGAGATCTAGTGCCCAACTTTGCACTATACTGGGCCAAATATCTCACGAAATAAGCATCGAAGCGGGAAACCAGATGGCGCTATGGTTGGCCCGCTAGATGGCGCTGCCATAGGTCAAACGAATATCACCTGCGATTTTTTTAAATAGGAACCCCATTTTTATTAGGTATTCGTGTTGGACCACCCTGTATAGGAGTATCCTGATACTTGTCGATATTTCCAACGAGCACGGCAATTCTGGAGTGTGGTAGCGTTCATTCAAGGTGTTCATGTGGTCGAACACTTACCACTCCCGTCAGGGTACCTAGAGATGGAGCTTAATTCACAAGGGGTATTTATGGATTCGTGAGAGCTAGTTACCTTGCTTAGTGGACAGGCGTGTACTCCCCGTCTCAGGTCTCAGCTAATGACATCGGTCACGAAGTCGGGGTGAACTTTGGATCTGTGGCGGACAGTCGTGCGACAGGGAGTGGCCAGCAGGGTGGGGTGGTGTGCGGGGGAGGGCATTAGGCGGCGCGCACACAAATGCGTCCATTACATCACGCCAGGGCACGGCCGCTGCACTTGCCGTGGGGTGACGTCACGGGGCACCTCCCTCCCCACTGTCCCTTCCCACCACTTGCAGAAGTGTGGCGGTGCGCGGGATATGACTGATGGCCGCAGTCGTGATGAATGGCCGTCCTGCCCCCGGCCAGCGGGCGGTGCTGAGTGAATCTGAGGACTAAGGGCTGAGGGCGGAGGGCCGGGAAGGGCGCCACGGTCCGCTTGCTCCTGAGGAGGGGCAGCCAAGGTGGCCGCTTCCAGGGCGCGCATGCGGGGCCGAGCAGCACAACTGAAGTGACGCTACAGCTCGCGGCGAGCTGTGCGAGGTGCCGGGGCTAGCAGTGTATTTAGCACTAAATTCTTCTATAATCTTCATATGGAAATATGACCTTAGAAGTTAAGTCCCATAGTGCTCAGAGCCATTTGAACCATTTTTGTACCAACTGATTTAGGAAGTTTTTATCAGGAAGAGAGAGACTTCCAGAATGACGTTCAGCACACAAGTCGAGTTTTCCTACTTGGAATCAAGGAAACCGCTTCCGTGCTGTCGTTTCAGTAAAATGCTCCCCCCCCCCCCCGAACATGCAAAAAATTCTTCCCGTGGCTTCTGCGGCATTACGAGATATTTGATTAAACTCGGTCAGTAAAATGCGTCAGAAGTGTTAAAACGTATCTTAAGAGTTTATTTTTCTCTGCTTGACACACTCCATAATGACTAGCCTCCGAAATGGTCAAAACGAGGTCTTACAACATAAAAGGCCCTGTTAACAACAATCACGCTACGAACAGAAGAAAAACAATCGAATAACAAAAAGGGAGGCTTCAATGAAGAACAGCACAAACTTATGCAGCGATCACGTACACTGAAGAACCAAAGAAACTCGTACACCTGACTAACATCGAGTAGGGCTCCCGCGAGCACGCAGAAGTGCCGCAACACGACGTGGCATGGACTGGACTAACGTCTGAAGTAGTGCTGGAGGGAACTGAAACAATGATTCCTGCAGGGCTGTCCATAAATCCGCAAGGGTACGAGGGGTTGGAGATCTCTTCTGAAGAGCACGTTCCAAGGAATCCCAGATATGCTCAATAATATTCATATCTGAGTAGTATGGCGGGCAGGAGAAGTTTTTAAACTCAGAAGAGTGTTTCTGGAGCCACTATGCAACAATTCTGAATGTCTGGAGTCTCGCATTGTCCTCCTGTAATTGCCCAGGTCCGTCGGAATGTACAATGGACATGACTGGATGCAGGTGATCAGACAGGATGCTTACCTACGTGTCACCTGTCAGAGTCATATCTAGACGTATCAGGGGTCCCATATCACTCCAACTGCACACGCCCCACACCATGACAGAGCCTCCACCACCTTGAATACTCTCCTGCTGACATGCAAGGTCAATGGATTTATGAAGTTGTCTGCATATCCGTTCATGTGAATCCGCTCTATGCAATGTGAAACGTGACTCGTCCGACCAGGCATCATGTTTCCAGTCATCAACAGTCCAATGTCAGTGTTCACGTTCCCAGGCGAGGCGTAAAGCTCTGTGTCGTGCAGTCATCAAGGGTACACGAGTGGGCCTTCGACTCCGAAGCCCATATCGATGATGTTTCGTTCAATAGTTCGCACGCTGACACTTGTTGAAAGCATTGAAATCTGCAGCAATTTGCGGAAGGGTTGCACTTCTGTCACGTTCAACGATCCTCTTCAGTCGTCGTCAGTCCATTTCTTGCAGTATCCTCTTCCGGCCGCAGCGAGGTCGGAGATTTGATGTTTGTCCGTATTCCTGATATTCACGGTACCCTCGTGAAACATCGCTACCTCGGAGATGCTGTGAAACATCGCTCGTGTGCCGACTATAGCACTACGTTCAAACTCACTTAAATCTTGTCAGAATGAGATTTTCACTCTGCAGCGGAATGTGCGCTGATATGAAACTTCCTGGCAGATTAAAACTGTGTGCCGGACCGAGACTCGAACTCGGGACCTTTGCCTTTCGCGGGCAAGAGCTCTACCAACTGAGCTACCCAAGCATGACTCACGCTCCGTCCTCACAGCTTTAATTCCGCCAGTACCTCGTCTCCTAAACTTCACAGAAGCTCTTCTGCGAACCTGCCAGAAGTTTGACTTAATCTGCCAGGAAGTTTCACTTAAATCTTGATAACCCTCCATTGCAGTAGCAGTAACCGATCTAACAACTGCGCCAGATACTTATATAGGCGTTGGCGACCGCAGCGCTGTATTTTGCTTGTTTACGTACCTCTGTATTTGAATACGCATGCGTATACCAGTTTCCTTAGCGCTTCATGTAGGTAGGTAAGACGATCTTTGGACGCATCTGTCGACTACCGCGACGAGAGACAAGCGCCAGCTCTCCCTGCGGATCCTGCTTTCGGAGTTGCCGAGCCCTGGGTCGGTCTCTACACGCAGTACAGCGGTCACGCACGCGCCGGCCATCCGTTTGCGAGTATTGCGCCGCATTCCGGCAGAGGCGCCACTACCTGCCGCTGCGGTGCCATGAATCTTGCGCGGCCGTCCCGTGTCTTCCGGTCTCAGGATCGCTCCAACTACGCACAGGTATGTGGCGGCCGGAGTGAGCCGCCAGCCATTCCTCAGCAGGGGTACCGACGCACGCGCTCACGAACAGGGCAAAGAACTCTCTCTTCCGATCTACGACACTTCTATGATGCCTCTTCCACATCAGTATACGCGCGACCAACTACACTACTGGCCATTAAAATCGCTACACCACGAAGATGTGCTACAGACGCGAAATTTAACCGACAGGAAGAAGATGCGCTGATATGCAAGTGGTTAGCTTTTCAGAGCATTCACACAAGGTTGGCGCCTGTGGCGACACCTACAACGCGCTGACATGAGGAAAGTTTCCAACCGATTCCTCATACACAAACAGCAGTTGACCTTCGTTGCCTGGTGAAACGCTGTTGTGATGCCTCGTGTAAGGAGGAGAAATGCGTACCATCACGTTTCAGACTTTGATAAAGGTCGGATTGTAGCCTACCGCGATTGCGGTTTATCGTATCGCGACATTGCTGCTCTCGTTGGTCGAGATCCAATTACTGTTAGCAGGATATGGAATCGGTGGGTTCAGGAGGGTAATACGGAACGCCGTGCTGGATCCCAACGGCATCGTATCACTAGCAGTCGAGATGACAGGCATCTTATCCGCATGGCTGTAACGGATCGTGCAGCCACGTCTCGATTCCTGAGTCAACAGATGGGGACGTTTGCAAGACAATAACCATCTGCACGAACAGTTCGACGACGTTAAAAAAAAAGGCTCTGAGCACTATGCAACTTAACTTCTGAGGTCATCAGCCCCCTAGAACTTAGAACTACTTAAACCTAACTAACCTAAGGACATCACACACATCCATGCCCGAGGCAGGATTCGAACCTGCAAACGTAGCGGTCGCGCGGTTCCAGACTATAGCGCCTAGAACCGCACGGCCACTCCGGCCGGCCTCGACGACGTTTGCAGCAGCACGGACTATCAGCTCTGAGACCACGGCTGCGGTTAACCTTGAAGCTGCATCACAGACAGGACCGCCTGCGATGGTGTACGCGACGACGAACCAGGGTGCACGAATCACAAAACGTGATTTTTTCTGATGAATCCAGGTTCTGTTTACACCATCATGATGGTCGCATCCGTGTTTGGCGACATCGCGGTGAGCGCACATTGGAAGCGTGTATTCGTCATCGCCATACTGGCGTATCACCCAGCGTGATAGTATGGGGTCCCATTGGTTACACTTCTCCGTCACTTCTTGTTCGCATTGACGGCACTTTGAACAGTGGACGTTACATTTCAGATGTGTTACGACCCGTGGGTCTACCCTTCATTCGATCCCTGCGAAACCCTACATTTCAGCAGGATAATGCACGACTGCATATTACATGTCCTACGGGGGCCTTTCGGGATACGGAAAATGTTCGACTGCTGGCCTGGCCAGCACATTCTCCATATCTCTAACCAATTGAAAACGTCTGGTCAGTGGTGACCGAGCAACTGGCTCGTCACAATACGCCAGTCACTGCTCTTGATGAACTGTGGTATCGTCTTGAAGCTGCATGGCAGTTTTACCTGTACACGACATCCAAGCTCTGTTTGACTCAATGCCCAGGCGTATCAAGGCCGTTATTACGGCCAGAGGTGGGTGTTCTGGGTACTGACTTCTCAGGATCTATGCACCCAAACTGCGTGAAAATGTAATCACATGTCAGTTCTAGTATAATATATTTTTCCAATGAATACCCGTTTATCATCTGCATTTCTTCTTGGTGTAGCAATTTTAATGGCCAGTAGTGTATTTCAATAATGATAACTCAAACCGTCAAATGTGTTGTAATCCAATCGCGTTTATTCATAGGATGTTACCAGTTTCGAAGCGAAAAAGCGTCATCTTCAGGCCCGAAGCGTAATCTGCCGCCAACGTACGAACCAGAACGATAAAGGCCAACGGAGTCTTCAAAGGGAAATAGTAGAGCTTATTAAGCATGTTACGCTAGTATAGGCAACCAGCAACATCAATTGCAGCTGCGCCAAAATCAGCTGCATTCTGTAACGTCCAGTAACAAGTCCAGCAACGTTTACTGGAAACTACGGAATGTAGTCGATTTTGGCGCCGCCGAACACGACTTTGTTGGTTGTACATGCTGACGTAGTGTGCCATGCAAGTGGTCCACAGAAATGCGCTGTTTATGTTTTGTGTAGCCAACGGCCTTGCAACAGTGACAAAACCGTTACCCATCAGATCACCGAAGTTAAGCGCTGTCGGGTTGGGCTAGTGCTTGGATGGGTGAGAGACCTTTTGGCAAGCGCGGTGCACTCAGCCCTTATGAGGCAAACTGAGGAGCTACTTGTCTGAGAAGTAGCGGCTCCGGTCTCGTAAACTGACATACGGCCGGGAGAGCGGTGTGCTGACCACATGCCTCTCCATATCCGCATCTAGTGACGTCTGTGGGCTGAGGATGAGATGGCGGCCAGTCGGTACCTTTGGGCCTTCCAAGGCCTGTTCGGATGGGGTTCCAGTTAATGTTGTGTGTAAACTCTCTGAAACGCAATAATAACAGTAACACCAGACGATGCACTTATATGAAGATCTAGGACAATAGCTGCACAAATATTATGTGAGATACTGATTAGAGTTCAGAGAGGCCTAAACATTGGCAACTTGTTTGGAGTGTTTAGAAATGTAAAATTGTTCCACTCACGAAACGCAAAAAAATATGGTATTCTGTGACTACAATAGCAGTGAGTTCCAACTCGAATCGGTGGACTCATTCGAACATTTGTGAGTATATGACGACGAATGAGCACGTAGTATTAATGGTAGGTAAAGAAGTAGGCAGAGATCCATTGGTAAGTTGCTATCAGTCTAGAATAGAGATTATTTACGAAATTATTCATATAGGACTGAGCACTATGGGACTTAACAGCTGAAGTCATCAGCCCCGTAGAGCTTAGAACTACTTAAACCTAACTAACCTAAGGACATCACACACATCCATGCCCGAGGTAGGATTCGAACTGCGATCGTAGCGGTCGCGCGGCTCCAGACTGAAGTGCCTAGAACCGCTCGGCCACAGCGGCCGGCTATCATTTATGATACTCTGGTAATCCCACTTAAGAATATTGTACAAGTGTGTGGGGCCCATGCAAAATATGGTCAACAGGGTGTGTATAACATATGCAAATGAGGACGGCACGAATGACGACAGTCTTCTTGTCCTTTGGGAAAGCGTGACGGAAATTCTGGGGTACCTGAAGTTGCAGGCATTGAATGCAGACCTCAACTATTCTACTAAAGGCTACTCACAAAGTTCTAAGATGCAGTGTTAAGTGAGGAATGTAGGAACACACCACAGAGGTCCACACATCGCTGTAGACTGCAAAGATAACATTAGACTAATCGCAGAGCGCAGAGAGGACTTTAAGGAACCATCCTTCGGGTGCTTCATACTGCAGTGTGATGATACAAAAACCGCACGACATCGATTCTTGGGGAAAAGTGTTAAGGTAGTGAATGCCAATTAATGATGATTCCATAAACAGCATTTCAAGGAGACAGAAAAGTTTGCTTTGTGATTTTTTTTTATGTTTCATGTATGGCGTGGCAACTAACGCCCAGTGGATGGCATTCCTTGCCCGTCGCGGCTGTATCGTGAGTACCTGGATTCTCCAGCAACATTCATCCACCAGCCGAAGGCTTATGAAGGGAAAAAGATACCGAAAACTGTACTTTACTTGCTGAGTCAGTGAATTTAAAAACCAAAAACAAAGAGTAAACAGAGGAATGTTCAAATGGTTCAAATGGCTCTGAGCACTATGGGACTTAACAGCAGAGGTCATTTGAGTCGCCCAGAACTTAGAACTACTTAAACCTAACTAAGAACATCTCACACATCCATGCCCGAGGCAGGACTCGAACCTGCGACCGTAGAAGTCACGCAGTTCCAGAGTGAAGAGCCTAGAACCGCTCGGCCACACCATGGATATGGATGGATATGGTGTTATGGGCGATCAACTGTGTAGTCTTTAGCGCCCGAACGGAAACAACAACGGACGAGTGTCACTAAAATGCAGCAAGTGCAAAAATAGGAGTAAAATTATAGGTGAAAGTCTAGAGAGGCAGTTTGCTCGTCAACAGTAGCAAAGAGGAAAGCAGCACATAATGAGGAGAACTGCAAGAGAAAGGAAGGGGAAGGGGTTAAAATGAAACACATAGCACATGTTTGGAACTGGCCTATTACAAGAATAAAAAGGAGTGGTAAGCCACTCGGCAACACACTAAAAATTCCAACCTAAAATTTTTGGCTGAAGCCCACAAACATCACAGTACCTTAAAACTTTCTTGACACTCGCCTCGTCATCGGCTAAAATCGAGGGCAGATCCCCACTAATATTAACTTCCGCCCTGACAAAACGATATAAATCACACTCAACTAAAATGTGGCGTACAGTGATTCGTACGCCACAGGCATCACACAGAGGGGGTTCCTCTCGCCGTAGTAAGAAGGCATGCGTAAGAGGACAGTGCCCTATGCGAAGACGTGTAAGGGGCACTTCGTCACGCCTAGGTGACCGTCAGGAGGAACACCACGGCTGGACGGTGGGTTTCACCAACCGCAGCTTATTTTCCCTCACCGCCAGCCATTCCTCCCCCCACAATTGCATATACTTCCGCCGCAGCACAGAAACGACACCTTGCAAAGGAATAGAACATTGTGTCACCTCCGGTAACCTGCAGGCGTCCTTGGCAGCTCTGTCGTTGGAGGGTGTACAGTTGGTCGTAAATCAGCTGTTCCAACTTCTCCGCTGGGTACAGGTTCTGCAGTGACTGTAAGGCGCTCAGTGAGTCAGAGCAAAGTAGGAAGTGTTTGCCCCGAGTAAACCGTATCTGCTCCAATGCCTTCAGGATCGCGTGAAGTTCTGCGGAAAAAACAGTGTCTTTCTGGGGAAGGCGAATCCTGATGACACGGTCGGGGAACACGACTGAGCAGCCAAGAAAATCCCCCTGTTGGGATCCATCAGTGTAGACTACTGTAAAATCATGATGCCTGTCTAAAATGTTAAAAAACAAAGATTTGAAAGTAAAATCTGATGTACTGTCTTTCTTAAAATTTGCCAAATCTAAAATCAGTGTGGGTCGCTGGAGGAGCCAAGATGGATATCGGCTCCAACCTCGACGTGAAACATTAAAACCGGCCACACCCATCTCTAAAATGCAATCCTTTGCACGAATCCCATAGGGCCTTGTTGCTCGTTGCCTGTTGCGAAAAAGCCTTTCCAGTGGAGGCCGAGCAACAGTGTGGTATGCAGGTGTGTATGGTGTGGATAATGTTTGATAGGCATGGCGCACCATAAGTAGGCGCCGCCGGAGGTGAAGTGGCGGTTCACCTGCCTCTGCACAGAGGCTCGGTATGGGGCTGGTTCTGAACGCCCCAGTGGCCAACCGAATCCCCTCATGGTGCACCACATCCAACAGCTTCAAATAAGTGGGTCTTGCAGATCCATACACCGTGCATCCATTATCAAGCCGGGACCGCACGAAGGCTCTGTAAAACCGGAGCAGACAAGTCCTGTCTGCTCCCCATGTGTGGTGACTAAGACATTTTAAAATAGACAGCGCCTTAAGAGACCGTTTCTTCAGTTCCTTAATGTGTGGCAGCCACGTAAGCTTAGAATCAAAAGTGAGGCCCAGAAACTTCACCGTGTCTTTAAAATTCAGAACGGTGTCCCTCATCCTCAACTCAAGCAAGTCAAAAATGGAACGAGAAAGGTTAAAAAGAACACACACCGACTTATCAGTTGAAAACTTGAAACCACTCTTCTGTGCCCATTCATCCAAACGTCGCAGAGTGAGTTGCAACTGACGAGTCGTCGTTGCAAGGATGAAGAGCAAAATACAGAGAAATCGTCCACAAACAAGGAACACTGCACAGGACTTTTCACAACAGACACTTAAAACACTACCTTGAGGGACACCGTTCTCTTGTTCAAAGCGACTAGACAGTACGTCTCCGACTCGGTAGCGAAAATAACGTGGCGACAGGAAGGACCGAATAAAATTGGGAAGACATCCACGAAAACCCCATTCGTGGAGCTGCCTGATGATAAGATGCCTCCCAGTAGTGTCGTATGCCTTTTCAATGTCAAAAAATATTCCCAACACGTGATGCTGCCGCAGGAAAGCCTGTTGTATAGCAGCCTCCAGAAGGGGCAGGTTATCAAAGGTGGAGCGATACCTCCTGAACCGATACTGAAAGCGACTAAGGAGTTGTCTGGATTCTAACATCCAGACAAGGCGGCGGTTGACCATCCGCTCCAAGGTCTTTCCGACGCAGCTAGTGAGGGCAACACTACGGTAACTACCCGGGCACGTGCGGTCTTTCCCAGGTTTTAAAAGAGGAATTAAAATTGCTTCACGCCACGAGTCGGGGTAGTGACCGGACATCCAAACTACACTCCTGGAAATTGAAATAATAACACCGTGAATTCATTGTCCCAGGAAGGGAAAACTTTATTGACACATTCCTGGGGTCAGATACATCACATGATCACACTGACAGAACCACAGGCACATAGACACAGGCAACAGAGCATGCACAATGTCGGCACTAGTACAGTGTATATCCACCTTTCGCAGCAATGCAGGCTGCTATTCTCCCATGGAGACGATCGTAGAGATGCTGGATGTAGTCCTGTGGAACGGCTTGCCATGCCATTTCCACCTGGCGCCTCAGTTGGACCAGCGTTCGTGCTGGACGTGCAGACCGCGTGAGACGACGCCTCATCCAGTCCCAAACATGCTCAATGGGGGACAGATCCGGAGATCTTGCTGGCCACGGTAGTTGACTTACACCTTCTAGAGCACGTTGGGTGGCACGGGATACATGCGGACGTGCATTGTCCTGTTGGAACAGCAAGTTCCCTTGCCGGTCTAGGAATGGTAGAACGATGGGTTCGATGACGGTTTGGATGTACCGCGCACTATTCAGTGTCCCCTCGACGATCACCAGTGGTGTACGGCCAGTGTAGGATATCGCTCCCCACACCATGATGCCGGGTGTTGGCCCTGTGTGCCTCGGTCGTATGCAGTCCTGATTGTGGCGCTCACCTACACGGCGCCAAACACGCATACGACCATCATTGGCACCAAGGCAGAAGCGACTCTCATCGCTGAAAACGACACGTCTCCATTCGTCCCTCCATTCACGCCTGTCGCGACACCACTGGAGGCGGGCTGCACGATGTTGGGGCGTGAGCGGAAGACGGCCTAACGGTGTGCGGGACCGTAGCCCAGCTTCATGGAGACGGTTGCGAATGGTCCTCGCCGATACCCCAGGAGCAACAGTGTCCCTAATTTGCTGGGAAGTGGCGGTGCGGTCCCCTACGGCACTGCGTAGGATCCTACGGTCTTGGCGTGCATCCGTGCGTCGCTGCGGTCCGGTCCCAGGTCGACGGGCACGTGCACCTTCCGCCGACCACTGGCGACAACATCGATGTACTGTGGAGACCTCACGCCGCACGTGTTGAGCAATTCGGCGGTACGTCCACCCGGCCTCCCGCATGCCCACTATACGCCCTCGCTCAAAGTCCGTCAACTGCAGATACGGTTCACGTCCACGCTGTCGCGGCATGCTACCAGTGTTAAAGACTGCGATGGAGCTCCGTATGCCACGGCAAACTGGCTGACACTGACGGCGGCGGTGCACAAATGCTGCGCAGCTAGCGCCATTCGACGGCCAACACCGCGGTTCCTGGTGTGTCCGCTGTGTCGTGCGTGTGATCATTGCTTGTACAGCCCTCTCGCAGTGTCCGGAGCAAGTGTGGTGGGTCTGACACACCGGTGTCAATGTGTTCTTTTTTCCATTTCCAGGAGTGTAGATTGAAAAGTCGGAGGAGGATTTCTTTATTTCTCCCTGTGAGGTGCCGCAGCATGCTATAGTGGATTTTATCCTGACCAGGGGATGTATCACGAGCCCCACACAATGCAGAATCCAGTTCCCACATGCAAAATGGGCAGTTCCGGTCACACCAGCCGGCTAAGAATGTAACATGTTGTATTGTATTCTACGTTATAAAGAAAAACAGTTATTGAGAAATGGCTATGAAGAGATCGATGTATTGCATTGCTTCAGTCATTGCCAATGAAATTTGGATATGATAAGAATTCTGTAATCGTTTATGAAGTGCTAGGAGATGTATAGTGTCTAAAAACTGTTGAAATGTGATGCAATTAACATGATGGCAGCTACTGACGCTTTTCCGTACTATCCAAAAGATGGTAAACTTTGTGCCTTTAAGCGGTTGGAGCGCGAGTGGAGCGAAAAGAAATAATTTCGAGATAAATTTCATAACGAGTACCTTAACTAAAAGTAAACTCTGGTTGTTTAAAATGGTTCAAATGGCTCTGAGCACTATGGGACTTAACATCTCAGGTCATCAGTCCCCTACACTTAGAACTACTTAAAGCTAACTAACCTAAGGACATCACACACATCCATGGCCGCGGCAGGACGCGAACCTCCGACCGTAGCAGCAGCGCGGTTCCGGACTGAAGCGCCTAGAACCGCTCAGCCACAGCGGCCGGCTCTGGTTGTTGAAACTGTATATGAAGTAAAGGAAACTAAAACTACTTACCAGTTAGTGAATGTGAAACGGACACGATCTAAATAAAGAACAAGGTGAATCAAAGTGTTGTACAGCTACTTTTCTGTGATGTTCGAGAGCTGAACAGTTAAAGCTGGAAGAAAACTTTTATTCAAAGGATATGTGGTTGTGGAAAAAACGTGCAGCCATTCGCCAGCTCTTTGTTCAGAAGAAGTGAATGTCATAAACTGCTTCTGTGCTGACTGTACATTTGAGTATAGTCTGTCCAGTCATGCTGCGAGGTGCATTTAAAGTATTACAACGGTGATTCTGCGTACCATTACTGAATGAGTCAGTAAATTGCGCTTCCCAGAACTACGCATGCAGAGACAGCTTATCGAAGGCAGGCACATCAATCGGGGTAAACAAAATCGCTGAAAAGAGGAGAAAACTTAACACATATTAATCTTTCCGCCAAGATAAAAGGTGCTACCCCAAGCTTCCGCCCCCAAGTCAAAGGGGCAAGAACATGTACAACTCTATTATCTACGGACTTCGTGTTCCGAACTGCCTCAAACAATTTTGTGTCGTCCCATCTGGCTGTTCATGAAACACCTGTGCTGTCAGTGCGTTATATCCGTCAACTGCAACCAATATGTGAAGTATGTAATACGCCAGTGGGCTTGGAAGGAACTCTGATATGCCATACAATGAGAAGTACCCTCAGCCATGCACTTTACAGTGGTTTACAGAGTATGGCTGTAGATGTAGATGTAGATTCAGTGCAGCAACCTGCGCCTTTTCAAGACTACCGTTTCTTCCGCCGAATCCTCCCGAAGTGGTTCGTCTGCATTTTACTTACCTTGCTCCGACCAGCAAATACGCAAGTACATCGTACACAGATATATCTGGAAATTGTGTTAGGACAATAATGAGTATACATCTAAGTAATTACGTATTACCAAACGGGTTAAGTTGGTTACCATCACCACATTCTATACAGCTGGTGGCAATATAATTAATGTTACTCCATCACCATACTGTGCTAATGTTCTGTCCTTAAACACCACCTAACGTTACCATCACCAAGCTTCCTTTCCGACTAACTGTTGCTCTGAGCTATTTCCCTCCACCCAGGTGCATTTCAAAAAGATAGAAACGCATTTTTTTGATTCACCAGAAAATCGTTAGGTCCCAGCCAAGCTGCCGTGGTGTGGCGCTGGTTTTAACGGTTGACAGGTGGTGATCGCGTTCATTCGAGGCTGTGGTGGTTTTCCAGCGGCTGCAAACAGAAATTCTAACATCAACAGAGGGTAAAAACTCGTGTAGAAGCATCGTATTTCACTGCATCTGAAATATAATGCATTACATGTGATATAATTCAGATGAATACCCCACTGTCTTCGACAATGTATAGCAGGAATCCGATCCACAGGTAACAGTTTGCTTCAAACAAAAGGCTCTTTGTTCATCATAACTTAAATTTTTGCGTAATGAAAGCTGATTCTGTTGTAAGAAGAACTTGACAGCCACAACATAAATGGTTTGAAATTATCCGCCTCAGTTATTTTACTTACATTCATAGTATCAGCTCTAATTATATGGTCCAAGTTTTAGAGTCTGGTTTGTTTTAAAAGAACTGTGTGAATCATTGCTAATATTTACTGAAGGCCAGAACGACCTCTTATTCACAGTAAGTAACCAGTTTTCTCGGGTGTAGATTCCATGAAATTTACTGAAACGTTCTTCAGAAATCTTTTTGAAACGGATGAGCCGTCTCAATAGAAGAGCAGGTCAACGTGGCTCTATTCAGATACCTAGCTCTATCTAAAATAGAATTTTTAATTACTATTGATCAACCAAAACATCGTAAAAATACATTGATTATTTCTTAACACTATTTTGAGAAAATAAGTTAGCAGATTCGTTTTCCACAAATAAGACGCAGTCACACGATATACATATACGGTGAATTCTGATCAGCTTTAATTTTATCATTTTATTTGAGATTTTTGTGTTTGTTTGTTTTCACTTCTCATAGCGCCATGTCAACTTGGTTCAGTAAACAAATTGTAAACGTAATTTGCATGTGAACGGAATCGACAATCTGATAGAGTGGCCGACATGCATTTTGATACACTGAATCTTGCATTAAAATTGGTGTTGAGAGTAATTTGGAAAATTACACTGGATAATTAGATTTAAAAGATATTTTATTATAATGACCTATGGCCTTGTTGATGCCATAAGAATGTAATAGCAAACCGCCTTTATAAAAGAAGGTGCGTCTAGTCATGGTGGGGGGTGTGGGGGGGGTGGGGGGGGGGGGGAAGATCAGGCAGAATATAACCAAAGTGACACATATACTGGTCAGTATGACAGCTAGAGATGCGTAACTGCTTAACACATCAGATGGCGCTGCACTTTTATTTTAACACAATGGGAGCCGTATTGCAGTTCATAACAAACACGGTATTGTTGGTGCATTTCGTAAATTTCCCCACAGAAAGAAATACGGGGACGTCAGATCCGGTGAACGTGCGGGCCACGGTATGGTGCTTCGACGACCAATCCACCTGTCATGAAATATGCTATTCAATACCGGTTCAACCGCACGCGAGCTATGTGCCGGACATCCATCATGTTGGAAGTACATCGCCATTCTGTCATGCAGTGAAACATCTTGTGGTAACATCGGTAGAACATTACGTAGGAAATCAGCATACATTGCACCATTTAGATTGCCATCGATAAAATGGGGACCAATTGTCCTTCCTCCCATAATGCCGCACCATACATTAACTCGCCAAGGTCGCTTATGTTTCACTTGTCGCAGCCATCGTGGATTTTCCGTTCCCCAGTAGTGCATATTATGCCGGTTTACGTTACCGCTGTTGGTCAATGACGCTTCGTCGCTAAATAGAACGCGTGCAAAAAATCTGTCATCGTCCCGTAATTTCTCTTGTGCGCAGTGGCAGAACTGTAAACGACGTTCAAAGTCGTCACCATGAAATTCCTCGTGCATAGAAACATGGTACGGGTGCAATCGATGTTGATGTAGCATTCTCAACACCGACGTTTTTGAGATTCCCGATTCTCGCGCAATTTGTCTGCTACTGATGTGCGGATTAGCCGCGACAGCAGCTAAAACACCTACTTGGGCATCATCATTTGTTGCATGTTGTGGTTCGCGTTTCACATGTGGCTGAACACTTCCTGTTTCCTTAAATAACGTAAGTATCCGGCGAACGGTCCGGACACTTGGATGATGTCGTCCAGGATACCGAGCAGCATACATAGCACACGCCCGTTGGGCATTTTGATCACAATAGCCATACATCAACACGATATCGACCTTTTCCGCAATTGGTAAGCAGTCCATTTTAACACGGGTAATGTATCACGAAGCAAATACCGTCCGCACTGACGGAATGTTACGTAATACCACGTACTTATACGTTTGTGACTATTACAGCGCCATCTATCACACATCGAAAAAAGTGGTCCAAGTAAAACATTCATATTTCTTTACGTACTACACGAATATGTAATAAAAAATGGGGGTTCCTATTTTAAAAAACGCAGTTGATATCCGTTTGACCTATGGCAGCGCCATGTAGCGGGCCAACCATAGCGCCGTTTGGTTTCCCCTTTCAAGCTCGACAAGTTTTGTTCTTTGTAGTTTTTTCATTTGACGCATATTTCGTGAGATATTTCGCCCGGTGACGATCAATGGACGACCCTGTATATTCGTGTGAGCTTTGGCTGTTTCAGCAGGTGTAAACAGAAAACAATAAGTTAGTTTTGAGCCAGGAACATTTTAATTGCAGGGTAGTGTTAGCAGACGAGTAGTGGCGCCGTCTTATCGCGACGTTTTAGCGAGATTTCTACTCGTCATCTTGACGCCTGAAGATAAAGAGTAGGAAACTGACCGAAACGTCGCGACAAAGCGACGTGATCACTTGGCTAATAGTTCGAGAACATTTCTTCAAATTTAACTGCGTTGTGATAAGACGTGTTTACTCAGCGCCGACCGTGGAAAGAAACTACTTTAGGTATCTGCACAGTTGCAGCGTCGCTCCCCACAGTGGGGTCCCGAAGCCGCAAGCTGATTTCGTTAGAGCGGCGAGTACGGGCAGAGGTGCCAGGCACGCATTCCTCGCCGGGCAGTAATGACCGCGCCGTCATTTGGAGTCATCAGCGGGGCGCGCTGACATCCCGGCAGCGGCTCGCGGTGGGCGGCGGAGGGTGGGCGGCGCCGTGGGCCCGCCAGGATGCGGCAGATGCAGGCGGGGCGGCAATTGGCCGCCGGCCGCTGGGCGGCAGCAAGTGTTTGGCGAGAGGTCAGCCGGCGCACCACCGAGGTAGGCCGCGCCGCCGCCCACCGCCGGGCGACGAGAGGCGAGGCGAGGATTGCGCGGACCCGACTGCGCAGCACGACACGCGAGCTGGCCAGAGACTCTCTCTCGAACCACACACATTCAGTCACTCACGCGCCGATAGCATTATCCGCACGTGCTCTGCTGCAGCATCAATAAGCCTGTTTTTCATACGCGGACTGACTGAGTACCCGTCGTTTTTATACCAGACTTCTATTAGTACATCGGTCCACCTCCTCCCCCCCCCCCCCACCCTCTATATCCACCTCTTCTGCTGTCTTCCTCCCCCCCTGTGTCTATCTCCTCACCCCACCCCCCGCCCCCTCCCCATATCATCTGCGGCCATCACCGACTTCCTCCACTGCGTATGTCCATCTTTTCCTCTCCACTTCTCCTGCGACAGCAGTTTATCATCCCATGCCCGTGCCTTTGGGAAGTTGGTTGCTCTAATCCCCTCAGTATTTCTTTCCAGATAGTATGTTATGTAATGTTATGTTAACCGGGGCCCTAGAAACGACGGAGAGACTCCGTCCCCGCCGCAGCCGCAGTGGTCCACAACCCCACGACGACTACCTCATTCCACTTCACTCCTCCGCCGCCCCACACCGAACCCAGGGTTAATGTGCGGTACGGCCCCCGGTGGACCCCCCCCCCCAGGGAACCGTCTCACACCAGACGAGTGTAAAACGTATGTTTGCGTGGTAGAGTAATGATGGTGTACACGTACGTGGGAGAACTTGTTTGCGCAGCAATGGCCGACATAGTGTAGCTGAGGCGGAATAAGTGGAACCGGCCCGCATTCACCGAGGCACATGGAAAACCGCCTAAAAACCATCCACAGATTGTCCGCCTCACCGGACCTCGACACAAATCCGCCGGGCGGATTCGTGCCGGGGACCAGGCGCTCCTTCCCGCCCGGAAAGCCGTGCGTTAGACCGCACGGCCAACCGGGAGGGCTTTCCAGATAGTAAGTAACATGTACACCAAGTTTGGTTGAAATCGATCCAGGAGTTTGGGAGGAGCTTGTAAGTAGGCTGTTTAGGCTTTTATGTTGGTAACGCCATGTAGCGCTATGTACGAAAGTCACTGACTGTGCTGTGAGCAGTCTGTGCCTGGTTGGCGTTGTTAGAATATTCGCTATTTTAGTGTTGGGCAGTTGGATGTGAACAGCGCGTAGCGTTGCGCAGTTGGAGGTGAGCCGCCAGCAGTGGTGGATGTGGGGAGAGAGGTGGCGGAGTTTTGAGAGCGGATGATCTCGACGTGTCAGGGAAACGAAATTTGTAAGACTGGATATCATGAACTGATAAATATATATGATCATTTTTGAACACTATTAAGGTAAATACATTGTTTGTTCTCTATCAAAATCTTTCATTTGCTAACTATACCTAACAGTAGTTAGTGCCTTCAGTAGTTTGAATCTTTTGTTTAGCTGGCAGTAGTGGCGCTCTCTGTATTGCCGTAGTTCGAGTAACGAAGATTTTTGTGAGGTACGTGGTTCTTGAAAGGTATAGGTTATTGTTAGTCAGGGCCAATCTTTCGTAGAGATTATTGACAGTCACATTGCGTTGCGCTAAAAATATTGTGTGTCAGTTTAGTGATGATCAGAATAAGTAAAGAGAGAAATGTCTGAGTACGTTGAGCTTCGCTCAGCTGTTTGAAAATCAAATAACTCAAGAGTTTCTTCAGCACAGTCATTCCTTAATTTTCAAAGGGGACGTTTCAAGCTTTTTACACGCGGCTTTACTCGGTTCTACTTATATAAAGGGCCGAAGAAATTGATATAGGGATGCGTATTCAAATACAGAGATACGTAAACAGGCAGAATACGGCGGTACGGTCGGCAACGTCCACGTAAGACAAGTGTCTGGCGCAGTTGTTAGATAGGTTACTGCTGCTACAATGGCAAGTTACCAAGATTTAAGTGAGTTTGAACGTGGTGTTATAGTCGGCGCACGAGAGATGGCACACAGCATCTCCGAGGTAGCGATGAAGTGCGGAATTTCGCGTACGACCATTTCACGGGTGTACCGTGAATATCAGGAATGCGGTAAAACATCAAATCTCCGACATGGCTGCGGCCGGAAAAAGATACTGCAAGAACGGGACCGACGACGACTGAAGCGAATCATTCAACGTGACAGAAGTGCAACCCTTCCGCAAATTGCTGGACCGTCAACAAGTGTCAGCGTGCGAACCATTCAACGAAACATCGTCGATATCGTCTTTCGGAACGGAAGGTCAACTCGACTACACTTGATGACTGCACGACACACAGCTTTACTTCTCGTCTGGACCCGTCAGCACCGACATTCGACTATTGATGACTGGAAATATGTTGCCTGGTCGAAAGAGTCTCGTTTCAAATTGTATCGAGCGGATGGACGTGTACGGATGTGGAGACAACCCCATCAATATTGTCACATTTGAAGAAAGTCTGTGATTACTGAATACAAAATTTAGGGCCATCGTTTGTTCTGAGTTATCTATGTACGACACGAATGTAAGAGAAGAATTTTGTCTCTCAGCACATTTTATTATTTCGAGCTTCCGTCCTATACTGTATGAGTAGAGATAGTTTTCACTTTTGTTTGGATGTTCTAGAGGGAATGGAAATGTTTATATATTTGACAATAAATGCAACTAACATTTTAAAACAAGGAATTAAACTGCGAAAGAATAAAATGTAATGAGAGTTTTTACGAAATTATTCTTAGGCCTTGAGATAATTTAGAACAAACGACTGCCCTAAATATTACATTCCATTAAAGTCACCGCGCGGGGTAGCCGCATGGTCTTAGGCGCCTTGTCTCGGTGCGCGCGGCTCCCTCCACCGGCATTGGTGTGTGTGCGTGTGTGTGTGTGTGTGTGTGTGTGTGTGTGTGTTGTCGTTAGTTTAAGTTAGACTAAATAGTGTGTAACCTTGGGATCAATGACCTCACCAGTTTGGTCCCATAAGATCTTACCACAAATCTTAACATAAAAGTCGATTTTCGTCACTGACAATAAAGCGTAATTACAGACTATACAAGGTAAATCGAAACTTTACCGACAAACTTTCTGGGGAGGTAGTATGGAAAAAAAATCACGAGAAAAGGTTCTAGCAAACATGGCCTCCGAAATAAATACCTTTAGCACTATCAGTAGTTGTTTCTGCTCCTACTGAAAGCTCTTTGCTGTCCATTGTTTGGGGGCAGGTAGTATAGGCCACAACAAGAAATCACAGGCCCAAAAATGAATAGTTTAAGAGCAATGAGCAGCCGTTCGGTAGAAGAGATGTTTTTACAGTTGTGAAGATGGGCAAGTACTCATAGCTCTTGAGATACGCATTTTACATACTATGTTTACTGGACATTGTTTCTTGCGTGGGTCCACGCTACCACCTCTAAAAGTTTTCGGTCGAATTATGGCTTACGACTGACGATCCGAGAGTGTCACCCTCTGCCATACGGTGCCCGGACGCAGTATGGATGGGAGTGTGACCAATCGTTGTTGGTTTACGAGATGCTGGAGTCGCTACTTCTCAGCCAGCTAGCTCCTCGATCGATTGCTATTATCGGCTCGGCATTGACTAATAGAGTTGTTCGATACTCTCCTGAGGGATATTGTGCCAAATTCTGTCCGACTGGCGCTTTAGATCGTCAAAATCGAGAGCTGTGTGGAGGGTCTTGCCCATAAGGCTCCAAACGTTCTCATTTGGCGAGAGATCCGGCGGTCACGCTGGCCAGGGCAGGACTTGGCAAGCAGGAAAACAAGCAGTAGGAACCCCGGCCATCAACAAAATTCCAAGCTGGTTTGGCAGCCCTGCTCATAATCCTCGCAAATGGAGAGAGATCCGGCGATATTTCTGTTTCTGTTCATGGTTGCCAAGCCCTTCCTTGGCCATCAGGGTCTCTGGATCTCTCTACAACTGACAACTTTTGGATCATTATAGGCACGGTCCTCCAAATATCTCCGGATTTTGACAATATAACGCGGCAACTGGACACAATTTGGCGCGATGCCCCCCCAGGAGGATATACAAAATCTCCATCCATCAGTGTCAAGCCGAAGAGCTACCTGCAGAAGAGCGAGATGTGGAGCAAAGCATTATTGACTCGGTCGGTTTGTGAAGATTTCTCTTGAATAAATCATCCATTTTTTCTGAAACTGTAATCGGATAATTCGTTCCTGCCTGTTTTTAAGTATGTACGTTGTTTCCATGGAGAGCCTTTGACACGATTATGAACAGTCCGGTGCGATTTTCCCCTGACATTGATTTCGACAGCAATAAAGTATCTTCGTTGATCCATTATGGATCGTAGGACAACGGCTGGCATGAACTTCTTGATGCAATAATTTACCAACAGCGGTATGCATTATAGAAATTTATTTTGTTTTATGAACTTCTATGTGCTACCAGTTTCTGCATTACATTGATGCCATCTTCAGGCCCCACTCGTCATAGTCGTAAAATCGCTATACACGGAAGGAGCCATATAATTGGATCCGTGAATCCTGCAACAGCTCTTGGTGGCCAGGCGACACAGACTGTGCCAGTCACTTACGACTATGACGAGTGGGGCCTGAAGATGGCATCAATGTAATGCCGAAACTGGTAGCACATAGAAGTTCATAAAATAAAATAAATTTCTACAATACATACCGCTGTTGGTAAATTATTGCATCAAGAAGCAATAAAGTATGGTCGACGGATGATCTTCGAAGGTATGAAACTGCATCGAATGGTACTCCGCGTGCGCACGCGTGCGCCTGTACTTGCGTGTGTGTCCGTCGCTCGTACCCGAGTGGGCACACACACACACAGACACGCACAGAGCTTCGCGCCGGACGCGCGGTCCCCGAGCCGTCGGCTCAATGAGGACAGATGGCCTCACGCCAGACGCCGGCCGGCCGCAAGCTGCTCATTGCGGCGCTACGCTCCAATCTGGGCCGGAGCGTAGGCGGCCGTCATTACCTCCACGCCAGGCGGGATGACGTGGGCGGTGGGCGGCCCTCCGCAGCGCTACACGGCGACACGGAGGTGTGTGGGGGGCCGCAGCCTACGTGGCGGCTCGCTCCAGGCCTTCCGTCACACACAAAGAGGTAGGGGGCTGGCAGGTGCTGGCAGCCAGACCGAACGTAGAGAGAAAGAAATTTCGTAACCACAGGGCTCCATTGTCGGACCATTATTCTTGACTATGCAAAGGTGTTTTGGGACACTGGCATACAGGTTAATGCTATCTTTCCCTTTCTGTACACTCACAAGGTACAGGGCTGGTGGGTTCTGGAGGCTAAATCGAACATGGGGAGAAAGAAATTTGATTCCACAGGGTTCCATAGCCGGTCCATTATTCTTGCCTATACAAAGGTGTTTTGGGACACTGGCATACAGTTTAATGTTATCCTTCCTGTACACACACAAGGTAGAAGGCTTGTGGGTTCTGGAGGCTAAATCGAACATGGAGAGAAAGAAATCTGATTCCCACAGGGATCCATAACTGGACCATTATTCTTGACATTACATGGTGTAGGGAGCAGCAAGCAATGTGATAATGCAAGTGTGTTCTCTAAGGACACACAGTGTAATAGAGGGCTGATTGGTGATGCGGACTAAACTGAACAAAGAGGGAAAGAAAACCAGGATTCTAATTTGATGTCCCAGGGCACCATACTATGACCATTATTCTTGACTATACTGAGATGTTTGGGGACACTGGCATACCGGTTAATGCTATCCTGTCCTTCCAGTACGCACACGACGAGGTAGAGCACTGGAGGATTCTAGAGGCAAAACGGAACATGAAGAGAAAGAAATTTGATACCCACAGGGCTCCATATCATGACAATCTTGAATTTACACACGTGTATAGGAACAGCATGCACTGCGATGATGCAGGTGTGTTCCTCGAAAACACACAGTGATGTAGAGGACTGATTGGTGATGCAGACTAAACTGAACAAAGAGAGAAAGAAAAAAATGTATTCTAATTTGATATTCCAAAGCTCTATACTATGACCATTATTCTTGATTATACAGAGTTGTTTTGGGACACTGGCATACAGGTTAATGCTATCCTCTCTTTCCGGCACACACACAACGAGGTAGAGGGCTGGTAGGTTCGGGGGGCTAAGACGAACATAGAGAGAAAGAAATTTGATTCCCACAGGGCTCCATTGTAGGACCGCTATTTCTGGTTTCAGGGCGGTTTATGAGAGTAGCGTACTACATGATGAGCCAGTGTGTACTGCCACGTCACACAGTGAGGTAAAGGGATGATAGGTGTTATCGGCTACACCAAAGATGAAGAGAAAGAAAAATATATGTTCATATCTGGTCCCCTGGTGCTCCTTAGGAGGACCATTTTTTTGGATGTATATGGATGTTTAGAGACCACAGTCTACAGTGTGATGCTAGGCTGTCCTTCTGAGAGGCACATCGAGGTAGGAGGCAGGCAGTAAAAGTTGGCACGAAAAAGGAGAGAAAGGAAAATTATTTGCAAATTTTGTTCCCCTGGGACTCGACAGAGGTGTATAGGGGCAGCATAGTATGAGATGATGGAGGCGATTTCTTCCAGGATACACAGAGTGCTGATAGGTGATGCAGCCTAGACCAAATAAGGAGAGAAAGGAAAACAAACTTTCTTCGAATTTGATTCCCTTGGGAATCCATTGCAGGCCCATTACTCGCGCCTACACAAAGGTAGTTTGGGGCTGTGGCCAATACAGTGAGTTTAGCTTGTCCGTTCAGGACGTATATCGAAGTAGAAGGCTCCATATGTCCATTATTCCTTACGTACTATATAAACAGTCGAAGTGAACCAGTGCTTCGCTTACAAATTTTGTTTAAATCTGTCTCTACGCTAATAAGATAAAAATGGTGCGGTTTTAGTGACATTATGAACAGAAATACGGCAAAAAATTGTTGACCACGTAACAGAGAGGAAAGGTGAAAAGGAAGACATTAGAATCGTGTTAGTTCATCGGGGTATTTATCAGGAAAGAGAGTATAACCATTCCTGATAAGTACTTCCTTCACTCTGCAGCAAAATATCAGACCACTTTCTGTTAGATTAAATCGTTGTACTGTAGCGGGATTCGAAAAAAAAAATGGTTCAAATGGCTCTGAGCACTACAGGACTTAACAGCTGCGGTCATGAGTGCCCTAGAACTTAGAACTACTTAACCTAACTAACCGAAGGACATCACACACATCCATGCCCGAGGCAGGATTCGAACCTGCGACCGTAGCAGCAGCGCGGTTCCGGACTGAAGCGCCTAGAACCGCTCGGCCACACAAGCCGGCAGCGGGATTCGAATCCTAAAGCTTGTGTACTGATGTTAACTGCCGAGCTTTCGACAGACGCCTCACCCTCTCCCCACGTCCCAGCTTCAGTCCTCCAGAAGTGTACTCCGCTTTTCCAATCTCCTTATACTTTCTCCTTGCTGAGCTTCTGCTAAGTCTCTAATGACCTCGGGACGCTGAACTACCCTCTCCTTTCTTTCCTGAACTAGCACCGTCGAAAGTAAGCCATTTTTTTCGGAAAATGGCTTGTCCACGGCCATTAATTCCGAACTCCACGTGTAATAGACTGACGTGCCATTTACGCCAACAAGCAACAAGTCAACCAAAAGCGATTTTGTCGACACCAGAACCGAAATGCAAAATATGCGGCGATGTTCGGACAGAAATGTTGGTCAAAATTTGACGGTTACAGATTTGTCAGTTACCGAAGAGCCCACGGAGTAGTAAGTAGACAAGTCAGGCAAAAAAAAAAAAAAGTACTAATTCATGTCCTTCAGAGGAGTATACTTGCTCAGTTCCTTTGCTAAACACGTAAACAGTAGAAGTAAGTAACGTTTGTGATACAAAACTCATTATTAAGAGAGGAAGTAAATTTCTGTAATAATCATAAAAAACATAACGAACAACGCTGTCTAGATCACTGCAGAATTTTTTAAGTTATGGTATTTAATATAATGAGTTCTGCTTCCGTCATCAGGCTCAAAATTGTCACTAACTAAACAGAGACTGATGATGGTAAGCAGTCAACCTTACCTCGAAGTAAGGTGTCAAACGCCTTTAGGTGTCAGGTGGTTGGATGTACACGCCTCTTCACACGACGAGGGTTCGGAGGCTCGTCTGCTCTGTAGAGTAGACGGTGGTGTGTGGTATCTCTACCGAAAGAGCACAATGCTGGTGTATGCACAAGTGTTACGGAGCACACCGCTCATCGTACGTTGTCGAACATGGGAGCTTCGCAGCAGACCACCCCACGTGTCCACATGTTAAACCCAACGACATCGTCAATTATGACCGCAGTGGGCGCGGGACCATTGGGATTCGACAGTCGATCAATGGAAACGTATCGGCTCTTGCTGCACTAGGTCGATGGTCGTCTTCACAAACGCCGTCATCGACGTGAAACGAGGGTTCGAAACGGACATAGGCTGGTGGGGGCAGTGTTATGCTACGGGAGGCATTCCCCTGCGATTACGTTGGATCTGTGGTAGTAATCGGAGACACGCTGACAGCTGCGAACCATCTGCATCGCTTCATGCTTGAAGTCTTCCCCGACAGCGGTGCCATCTTCCAGCAATACAGGGTGATTGAAAAAGAATACCACAACTTTAGGAATTTAAAACTCTGCAACGACAAAAGGCAGAGCTAAGCACTATCTGTCGGCGAATTAAGGGAGCTATAAACTTTCATTTAGTTGTACATTTGTTCGCTTGAGGCGCTGTTGACTAGGCGTCAGCGTCAGTTGATGCTAAGATGGCGACCGCTCAACAGAAAGCTTTTTGTGTTATTGAGTACGGCAGAAGTGAATCGACGACAGTTGTTCAGCGTGCATTTCGAACGAAGTATGGTGTTAAACCTCCTGATAGGTGGTGTATTAAACGTTGGTATAAACAGTTTACAGAGAATGGGTGTTTGTGCAAAGGGAAAAGTTCTGGACTGCCGAGAACGAGTGATGAAAATGTAGCATGCATCCAGCAAGCATTTGTTCGCAGCCCAGGAAAATCGACTCGCAGAGCTAGCAGAGAGCTGCAAATTCCACAATCGACTGTATGGAGAGTCCTACGAAAAAGGTTAGTTATGAAACCTTATCGTCTGAAATTGGTTCAAGCACTGTCTGCAGCTGATAAGATTAAAAGAATCGATTTCTGTGATTTTATCCTTGCTCAAATGGAAACAGATGAATCTTTCGTTTCAAAGATTGTGTTTAGTGACGAAGCAACTTTCCACACTAACGGGAAAGTCAACCGTCACAATGTCTGTATATGGGGCACTGAGAATCCGCGGGAAACAACTCAGTATGAACGTGACTCGCCTAAGGTGAACGTTTTCTGTGCCATTTCAGCCAATAAAGTTTTTGGTCCCTTTTTCTTCGAAGGTGCTACTGTAACTGGACTACAGTATCTGGAGATGTTAGAGAATCGGCTGTTCCCTCAGCTCGAACAAGGAGCACAACAATTCATATTTCAGCAGGATGGAGCGCCACCACATTGGCACTTATCTGTCCGTAACTACCTGAACGTCAACTACCCGAGGCGATGGATCGGCCGCCAGGCAGCCCGTGACAGAGCACTTCATCACTGACCTCCAAGAAGCCCTGATCTTACCCCCTGCGATTTTTTCTTATGGGGGTATGTTAAGGATATGGTGTTTCGGCCACCTCTCCCAGCCACCATTGATGATTTGAAACGAGAAATAACAGCAGCTATCCAAACTGTTACGCCTGATATGCTACAGAGAGTGTGGAACGAGTTGGAGTATCGGGTTGATATTGCTCGTGTGTCTGGAGGGGGCCATATTGAACATCTCAGAACTTGTTTTTGAGTGAAAAAAAACCTTTTTAAATACTCTTTGTAATGATGTATAACAGAAGGTTATATTATGTTTCTTTCATTAAACACACATTTTTAAAGTTGTGGTATTCTTTTTGAATCACCCTGTATAACTGTCCGTGCCCCGGAGCCAAAACCGTGCTGCAGTGGTTTGAGGAGCGTTGTAGTGAACTCGTGTTGATGTCTCGGCGACCAAATCCGCCTAATGTAAACCCTATGGAACCTATTTCGGTTGCTATAGGGCCCCATCACAGAGTACGTAAATCAGCGGCCCGTTATTTACACGAATTGCATGACCTGTGTATCGGTATCCAATGCCACATACCTGTAGAAACCTACCACCGAAGTGTCGGATCCCTCATACCCTGATTCAGTGCGGCATTTCGTTCCAAAGTTACATAAACAAGCTATTAAGCAGGGGTTCTTAATGTGTATAACAGTCATCGAAAGCAAGAGTTTCATGTCATCTGTGTGAACACTACTTGTTTCCATAGTGAAGGATATACCATGTTCAAGTTGTAACAAATTGCTAATAATCTGCGTGCGTGTTGTTGTATCCGCTCGATCTGCTCCTGATCCAGACTCGCTACAACATCCCACACATTGGAGGAACGCTCAGGATATGTAGTCCATCAATTACTTGCTTAATTGCTTTTATGTACATGACATGTTTCAAATACCTGTGTTATTTGCACTTATTCCTAAGTAATGTTCCACCACGTATAACAGGATTTACACGCCTGATGATACGTACATCATAAATATCACTTCAAACCTCACTCGTTAATTAATGAGTGAGTAGAAGAAGTATTTGCACTGTATTGTATTAATTTGAACTGAGGCAGAATTACACAACTTAGAGTTAGCCAAGTGTTAATTTCACGTACAAAGCTGTATATTTACCTACTAAAATGTAGCGCGTCAATGATTAGCTGGACTGTTATATTTATGGATGCAGCGAATATTATCGAGAGGTTTGTTACTGTTTATGTTTATGAGCGGACAACTTTATTGTATACTAAGATAAACAGGTACTGCAAAATGTAAAAACTACCAAAGAAAATAAATTGCTCCTAACCTTTCCTATCCTTTGAGTCCAAAGACTAAAAAAAGAAAAAGGTCACCTGCTTGTAATAGGAATTTCTTTGACCAAGACAATTTGACAGTTAGCCACCTGTCGTTCAGTCAAGATAGTGTACTCAGTAATGAAACAAAGCAGTAGGCTCTGCCAGAAATATCGACTCCTAGAGATGTGTCTAATAGTGTATTTTAATACGACAGTATGCCATTTTAGGCAATTTATAACACTTGTAAGTAAGCATTACAAATATGGGTTTTTATACGGTTATATCACTTGTTATGCGTTTCACTGTTATTGTCTAACCTGCTTTCAGAAAACACTTGATAATGGCACTTTGAAGCCGAAATCATGATTGTGTAAGTTTAAATGTAACACTGTACATAAACAACAGTCTAATGGCGGTACTGACTTTAAAGAAATAGGAAATAGCTTACAATACGGCCAATACTTAAATGTTCCTCATCAGTGTGGGATCCGTACCAGATAGAAATGATAGAGGAAGTAGAGAAGATCCAAAGAAAAACAGCGTGTTTCCTTACAGGTTCGTTTCGTACATGTTAAGATCTGTTTAGGATGTTTGGTTCGTTAGTTAGCTAGCTATTCAAATGATTTGTTTGATAATTAAATGTTGTGTGGCCTCATGACCATGAAGCAAACAAAACTTATCCGAATCTGCGGAAAAAATTAATATTTGGGTCAACATTTGTAAAACTCTAATTCCTCTCTTTCGAACCCCACCCTATGGGGAGAGAGGGAGAGTTTTAGTTTTAGCGAATCAAAATTTACAAAGTAAGTAAGTATTTTTTGTTTATCCGTAATCATTTTCCACGCAAAAATGAGAACATGAATTATCTTGAATTACAGCGCCAACTACCAAGAATCAAAACAAATGTTTATTACAAAATGTATGTAGTTTTTTATGTAGAATCTAATTCTGCAATAAAAAATGGGGGTTCCCAGTTGAAATTTTAAAATTGCCTCCCGCCCCACCCCCAGGGGCTGGGGTGGCGGGCTAATTTTAGCACCAGCAGATGTCCCCCTCGAAAATAATCAAATTTGGATTCTACACATTTTTTCGTGTAAAGCTTATTTTTCGAGTTATTCTGGTTTGTCAACTTAAAATTTACACCTTGTATAGATGTTGTTGTTGTTGTGGTCTTCAGTCCTGAGACTGGTTTGATGCAGCTCTCCATGCTACTCTATCCTGTGCAAGCTTCTTCATCTCCCAGTACCTACTGCAACCTACATCCTTCTGAATCTGCTTAGTGTATTCATCTCTTGGTCTCCCTCTACGATTTTTACCCTCCACGCTGCCCTCCAATGCTAAATTTGTGATCCCTTGATGCCTCGAAACATGTCCTACCAACCGATCCCTTCTTCTAGTCAAGTTGTGCCACAAACTTCTCTTCTCCCCAATCCTATTCAATACCTCCTCATTAGTTACGTGATCTACCCACCTTATCTTCAGCATTCTTCTGTAGCACCACTTTTCGAAAGCTTCTGTTCTCTTCTTGTCCAAACTGGTTATCGTCCATGTTTCACTTCCATACATGGCTACACTCCATACAAATACTTTCAGAAATGACTTCCTGACACTTAAATCTATACTCGATGTTAACAAATTTCTCTTCTTCAGAAACGATTTCCTTGCCATTGCCAGTCTACATTTTATATCCTCTCTACTTCGACCATCATCAGTTATTTTACTCCCTAAATAGCAAAACTCCTTTACTACTTTAAGTGTCTCATTTCCTAATCTAATCCCCTTAGCATCACCCGACTTAATTCGACTACATTCCATTACCCTCGTTTTGCTTTTGTCGATGAACCTTGTATAGATACAGATGTAGATATGACAAAATCGCAAATAAGTGAAAACAAGCAACAGAGCTGCCTGTGTTTCTTATAAGGTTCTTTTAATATACACTCATGTTCAGAAAAGAAACAGACTACCTAGAACGGCTATATTTGGGACGTCCATATTAACAAGACATGTACATAAGTATGTTCTGCAGAAATGATTAGCAACTGAACCATGTGGGCCAAAAAGGTTCCAGGTCTACATCGATATCGCTGCCCTACACCTCTACCGGTAATCGATCAGTGACACGCGAGCAGACGTGTAGGATACTTCGTTCACGTATGCGCTTACCTTCAAATCATTGAGTTTGAAAGAGGGCGCATTATTGGCGTGGGAGATCGTAACGCATCCATCCGGGTTACTGCTGCTCGTGTGCGACTAAGTGCTTCGGCAGTGCAATGAGTGCGTGTGTGTGCATAATGGTTCACACAATGCCGTAGAACACGACGAGATGGATCAGATCGCACTACGCAGACCACCCCCGAAAAAGATCGATACCTCACACGAACGGCATTGCAGAACAGATCTGTCCCCTACTTGGCTCTGACGTAACAGTGGAACAATGGAACACATCGTACACTATCATGGGTGACAGTCCGTCGCCGTTCATTACGGTGTGGGTTCCGTGCGCGTCGTCCACATCTCCGCCTACCTTCGACGAATGTGCAGAAACCTGCTAGCCGGCAATGATGTATGGAGCGACGTCACGGGGACAGGAATGGCATCATATTATTTTCGCCTGAATCCCGGTTCACGGCCTTGCTGCAGTGGACACACCGGTTTCCCGTGAGATCATGGAAGTTGAGCGCTGTTGGGCGTGGTCGACACTTGGATGGGTGACCATCCAAGCCGCCATGTGCTGTTGCCATTTTTCGGAGTGCACTCACAAGGGAACCTTCCCATCGCACCCCCCTCAGATTTAGTTGTAAGTTGGCGCAGTGGATAGGCCTTGAAAAACTGAACACAGATCAATCGAGAAAACAGGAAGAAGTTGTGTGGAACTATGAAAAAAATAAGAAAATATACAAACTGAGTAGTCCATGCGCAAATCAGCAACATCAAGGGGTGTCTGGGCTCAGGAGCGCCGTGGTCCCGTGGTTAGCGTGAGCAGCTGCGGAATGAGAGGTCCTTGTTTCAAGTCTTCCCTCGTGTGAAAAGTTCACTTTTTTTTATTTTCGCAAAGTTATGATCTGTTAGTTCGTTCATTGACGTCTCTGTTCACTGTAATAAGTTTAGTGTTTGTGTTTTGCGACCGCACCGCAAAACCGTGCGATTAGTAGACGAAAGGACGTGCCTTTCCAATGGGAACCGAAAACATTTGATCGCAAGGTCATAGGTCAACCGATTCCTTCACAGGAAAACACGTCTGATATATTCTATACGACACTGGTGACGGCATGTGCGTCACATGACAGGAATATGTTGTCGACCCACCAAACTTGTACACTTGGCGAATGGGTAAAAAGATTCTTCTACCTTGCCCGATTTAGGTTTTCTTGTGGATGTGATAATCACTCCCAAAAAAGCGCTGAAAGCATAAGAGTTTGTCAGATAATAATCGTCTGGAAATAAAAAATTAAAATTTTCATTCCAGTGAAGATCTGAACCAAGGACCTCTAGTTCCACAGTTGCTCACGTAAACCACGAGACCACGGCGCTCCTGAGCTCACATTTTCATTGATGTTGCCTATCTTACGCATGGACTACTCAGTTTGTATATTTTCTTATTTTTTTCATAGTTCCACACAACTTCTTCCTGTTTCCTCGATTGATCTGTGTTCAGTTTTTCAAGGCCTATCCACTGTACCAACTTATAACTAAATCTGAGGGGGGTGCGATGGGGAGGTTCCCTTGTCAGCCTCGTCATGCCAATTGAGGAGCTACTCGACCGAATAGAAGCGGCTTCGGTCAAGAATACCATCATAACCACCGGGAGAGCGGTGTGCTGATCCCACGCCCCTCCTATCCGCATCCTCCACTGAGGATGACACGGCGGTCGGATGGTTCTGGTAGGCCACTCGTGGCCTGAAGACGGAATGACTGGATCCAGGTCCTGTTTGTCTGAAACTGACGGCTGAATTGTGGTTCGCCGCAGAAAGGGGGAGCGGCATCACATTGATTGCATTCGCACAAGACATACAGCGCCAATTCAACACCTTATGGTTTGGGGTGCTGGATACAGTGACCACTACGTGAATGACATCCTGCCACCTGTTGGCATAGCCTTTCTGCACAGCACTCCAGACGCTATTTTTGAGCAAGACAACGCAGACCACACGCTGTTGTACGAACTCGTGCGTTATTGGTGCCTTTGGCCCTGGCCCGCCGTATCACCAGGTTTATTGCCAATCGCAGATGCGTGGGATATGTTGGAACAACGGGTGCAGCGCTGTGGCCCAATGCCAACCACCGCACATGATCTTTGGAAACAGGTGAATCCTGCATGGGTGACCATACCACACGACGCTATTCGCGCCTTATACACGTCAGTGATACCATGCATGGAACGGGTTATCAGGGCCCCATAGCGGGAAGGGAGTGAGACAGGTTTGTAGTCTCTCCCCGATGTTATTCAATCTGTATATTGAGCAAGCAGTAAAGGAAGCAAAAGAAAAATTCGGAGTAGGTATTAAAATCCATGGAGAAGAAATAAAAACTTCGAGGTTCGCCGATGACATTGTAATTCTGTCAGACACAGCAAAGGACCTGGAAGAGCAGTTGAACGGAATGGATGGTGTCTTGAAGGGAGGATATAAGATGAACATCAACAAAAGCAAAACGAGGATAATGGAATGTAGTCGAATTAAGTCGGGTGATGTTGAGGGTATTAGATTAGGAAATGAGACACTTAAAGTAGTAAAGGAGTTTTGCTATTTGGGGAGCAAAGTAACTGATAATGATCGAAGTAGAGAGGATATAAAATGTAGACTAGCAATGGCAAGGAAAGCGTTTCTGAAAAAGATAATTTGTTAACATCGAGTATAGATTTAAGTGTCAGGAAGTCATTTCTGAAAGTATTTGTATGGAGTGTAGCCATGTATGGAAGTGAAACATGGACGGTAAATAGTTTGGACAAGAAGAGAATAGAAGCTTTCGAAATGTGGTGCTACAGAAGAATGCTGAAGATTAGATGGGTAGATCATGTAACTAATGAGGAGGTATTGAATAGAATTGGGGAGAAGAGGAGTTTGTGGCAGAACTTTACTAGAAGAAGGGATCGGTTGGTAGGACATGTTCTGAGACATCAAGGGATCACCAATTTAGTATTGGACGGCAGCGTGGAGGGTAAAATCGTAGGGGGAGACCAAGAGATGAATACACTAAGCAGATTCAGAAGGATGTAGGTTGCAGTAGGTACTGGGAGATGAAGAAGCTTGCACAGGATAGAGTAGCATGGAGAGCTGCATCAAACCAGTCTCAGGACTGAAGACCACAACAACAACAACATTGCGGACCCTATTAGGCTCAATGAAGTTGATTGAAATCGTGATCACTTCTGCAGAACATACATGTCATGTGAATATGAACATTCTACCTCTAGTCGTTCAAGGTGTTCTGTTTTTTTTTTTTTCTGAAGAGGAGTTGTAAGTAGGCTGTTTAGCTTTTTATGTTGGTAACGTCACGTAGCTTTCTGTATGAGAATTACTGGCTGTGCTGTGTGCAGTCTGTGGCTGGTTGACATTCTTGGAATATTCGCTATCGCAGTTGGATGTGAACAGCTCGTAGCGTTGCGCAGTTGGAGGTGAGCCGCCAGCAGTGGTGGATGTGGGGAGAGAGATAGCAGAATTCTGAGAGCGGACGAACTGGAATGTGCGTCCATCAGAAAGAGTAAATTTGTAATACTGGCTGTGATGAACTTTATATATATTATTAGTTTCGAACACTGTTAAGGTAAATACATTGTTTGTTCTCTGTCAAAATCTTTCATTTGCGAACTATGCCTATCAGTCGTTAGTGCCTTCAGTACTTAGAATCTTTTATTCAGCTGGCAGTATTGGCGCACACTATTGCAGTAGTTTGAGTAACGAAGATTTTTGTGAGGTAAGTGATCCATGAAAGGTATAGGTTATTGTTAGTTAGGAGCATTCTTTTGTAGTGATTATTCCAGCACTGTCATACTATATATATATATATATATATATATATATATATATATATATATATATATATATATATATATATATATAGTTAATGATATCCAATATTAGAAATTTACAGTTTCCGATGGACACACGTCCAGGTCGTCCGCTCTCAAAATTCTGTCATCTCTCTCCCCACATCCACCACTGCTGGCGGCTCACCTCCAACTGCGCAACGGTACGCGCTGTTCACATCCAACTGCCCAACACTACAATAGCGAATATTCCAACAATGCCAACCAGCCACAGACACAGCACAGTCAGTGATTTTCATACAGAGCGCTACGTGACGTCGTCGTCGTTGTTGTTGTTGTTGTTGTTGTTGTCTTCAGTCCTGAGACTGGTTTGATGCAGCTCTCCATGCTGCTCTATCCTGTGCAAGCTTCTTCATCTCCCAGTACCTACTGCAGCCTACATCCTTCTGAATCTGCTTAGTGTATTCATCTCTTGGTCTCCCTCTACGCATTTTACCCTCTGCGCTGCCCTCCAGTACTAAATTGGTGATCCCTTGATGCCTCAGAACATGTCCTACCAACCGATCCCGTCTTCTAGTCAAGTTGTGCCACAAACTCCTGTTCTCCCCAATTCTATTCAATACCTCCTCATTAGTTATGTGATGTACCCGTCTAATCTTCAGCATTCTTCTGTAGCACCACATTTCGAAAGCTTCTATTCTCATCGTGTGCTAACGTGACGTTAGTAACATAAAAACCTAAGCAGCCTTCTTACAGAGTGTATTTTCCCCAGCCCGCATCTCGTGGTCGTGCGGTAGCGTTCTCGCTTCCCACGCCCGGGTTCCCGGGTTCGATTCCCGGCGGGGTCAGGGATTTTCTCTGCCTCGTGATGGCTGGGTGTTGTGTGCTGTCCTTAGGTTAGTTAGGTTTAAGTAGTTCTACGTTCTAGGGGACTTATGACCACAGCAGTTGAGTCCCATAGTGCTCAGAGCCATTTGAACCATTTTTTTTATTTTCCCCACACGAAGATAAAAGCTCATTCGTGCTCTGCTCGACATGGTCTCGACTGCAGCTGGACTGGACGGAAGTGACAGCCACGCACCACCATAAGGAGGCGTGGCGCCTACAGATGTAGATGCAGATGCAGATTTTTCTGGCGCCGTGACACGCCTTCCGGGCAGCGGGCGGCAGAGCGCGAGGTGAACGCACGCAGATGCAGCCGGAGGAGCCGCAGGCAGCGACGGCACCCACGCGGCCCTTGCGCGCCGGCCTCCTACGTTGGCCACGCAATCTGGGCTTCCTGCGTGCGAGGATGCGTTTATCTGCGTGTCGGCGCGTGGGGCGGGCGATACTCGCGCTAATGAACGCTGCTGCGGAAGCACTCCTACGCCGCAAGGTGCGATACCGAGGCGTCTGGAGGCCGGGCCTCTCTGGGCTGTGGCAGGCCGAAACACTGCCCGGCCGTCCCTCGAGCTGATTGCGCTCTGCAGTTCACACCTGCTCTTTACCGACAACACTTATCTCACCTGAAGTACACTGGCGGAAAAAAAAAAATTACTTCACCCTTTAACAGATTTGCAATTCACCCCATATTAACTGTTGCAACAGTGCCGATGATACAAGTATAGCTATCACATCCGACAGACAAGAATTAACTGGTGAAATTATAACTGATCTTTTTCAGAAAATCATTAAGTGGTTCTCTGCAACGCAGTATATACAGTTCCACGCAGTAAATGGAATGAACACTCCGTCTGCAGGCCACAAGTGGCCCGTCGGGTCCATCCGACCGCCGTGTCATCCTCATAGAGCACGCGGATAGGAGGGGCGCGTTGCCAGCACACCGCTCTCCCAGTCGTTATGATGGTTTTCTTTGACCGGAGACGCTACTATTCGGTCGAGTAGCTCCTGAATTGGCATCACGAGGCTGAGAGCACCCCGAAAAATGGCAACAGCGCATGGCGGCTGGATGGTCACCCATCCAAGTGGTGGCCACGCCCGACAGCGCTTAACTTCGGTGATCTCACGGGAACCGGTGTATCCACTGCGGCAAGGCCGTTGCCTTGTAAATGGAATGACCGCATTAAAAAATATAGACTTCTATAAGAAATCGGTAGCTAAGGTAGAATATTCAAAATTTCTAGGTGTATGCATTGATGAGGGGTTGATCTGGAAAACACACACTGAGGATCTGCTGAAACGTTTGAGTCCAGCTACTTATGCCATTAGGGTCATTGCAAATGTTGGTGATATACATCCGAGTAAATTAGCTTACCCCGCCTATTTTCATTCTCTGCTTTCGTGTGGCATCATACGCTGGGTAACTCATCATTGACTAAAAGAATGTTAATTGCACAAAAGCGTGTAATCAGAATAACTGCTGGAGCTCATCCAAGATCATCCTGCAGACACTTATTTAAAGACCTAGAGATCTTCACTGTAGCCTCAAAATATAGTATATATTCACTATTGAAATTTGTTATTAACAATCCGAACGAATTCAAAAGTAATAACAATGTACATGGCTGCAACACTAGGAGAAAGGATGATCTTCACTACTCAAGGTTAAATCTAACTTTGGCTCAGAAGGGAATAAATTATGCTGCCACAAAAGTCTTTGGTCAGTTACCTAATAGCATCAAAAGTCTGACAGATAGCCATATAGCATTTAAAGGGAAATTAAAAGAATTTCTTAATGCCAACTTCTTCTACTCATTAGATGAATTTGGATATAGTAAGTGGGTAATTTCCCAAAGCCCCACAAAAAAAATTAAAAATATTGAGCGTCATGTAATATTTTGTCTAATGTAATATCTTGTATAGACACCTTTTATTAACCTGACACGTTCCACATCATTACTAAGTGTCGTATTCATGATCTATGGAACAAGTACTAATCTAATCTCTAATCTAATCCAATCTAGTGCATGAAGAGTACGAGGGGCGATTGAAAAGTCCGAGCAAAGTCCGAGAGATGGCACCACCGGCGCGTATCGAGGTCATGTTTAGTCAGTATCACCTTTGGAAAGAGCGCACACCAAGTTTCAGCCATACTGGTCTATTTCTTTGTGTTTGGCCTTCACCGGCCGCGGTGACCGTGCGGTTCTAGGCGCTACAGTCCGGAACCGCGCACCTGCTACGGTCGCAGGTTCGAATCCTGCCTCTGGCATGGATGTGTGTGATGTCCTTCGGTTAGTTAGATTTAACTAGTTCTAAGTTCTAGGGGACTGATGACCTCAGAAGTTAAGTCCCATAGTGCTCAGAGCCATTTGAACCATTTTTGTTTGGCCTTCGTGTGAATCAAGGAAGTCGAGCGGTTGTCAAAAAATGGACGAAAAAGTATTTCCTGTAATGCTTAAACTTTATGAAAGGGAAAACGCCTCAGGGGACTAAAGAGAAGCTTGATAAACATTACGGTGACTCTGCACCTTCGATTAGAACAGTTTATAAGTGGTTTCAAAATTTTCGGAGTGACCATATGGGCACAAGTGATGCTGAACGTTCTGAGCCCCCTGTTGAGGTTACGACTCCAGAAATCATTGATAAAATCCATGATATGGTGATGGATGGCAGAGGAGTTAAGGTGCGTGAGATTGCTAGTGCTGTGGGCATCTCGAATGAACGGATACATAATATTTTCATAAACATTTGGACAGGGGAAAGCTTTCCGCAAGATGGGTTCCGCGATTGCTCACGCCTGACCAAGAACGGAATCGTGTGAAGTGTTGCAAGGATGGTTTGCAGCTGTTCAGGAAGAATCCGCAGGACTTTAAGCGTCGTTTCGTCGCTGTGGATGAAACATGGATACAGTACTATTCTCCCGGGACCAAACAACAATCTGAACAATGGGTTACCAAGGGAGAATCTGCAGCAGAAAAGGCGAAGACCATTCCTTCGGCCTGAAAGGTTATGGCGACTGTCTTTTGGGACTCGCAAGGGATAATCCTCATCGACTATCTGGTTAAGGGTAAAACTATTACAGGTGGATATTATTCATCGTTATTGGACCGTTTGAAAACCGAGCTGCAAGAACAACGCCGGCGATTGCACCGCAAAAAAGTCCTTTTCCATCACGACACTGCACCAGCACACATCTCAGCAGTTGTGGTCGCAAAATTAATGGGAATAGGATTCCAACTCGTTTCACATCCCCCACCGTTCTCGAGACTTGGCTCCCTCGGACTACTATTTCTTCCTCAATTTGAAGAAATGGATGGCGGGACAAAGATTTTATTCCAACGAGCAGGTGATTGCAGCAACTAATAGCTATTCTGCAGACTTGTACAATTCCTCTTATTTGGAAGGGATCAACAATTCAGAACAGCGCTGGACGAAGTTTATAAGTCTAAAAGGAGAAAAATAAAAAAGGTTTACCCCAAACACGTAATTAATTTTTATTTTTGCACGGAATTCTCAAACGCCCCTCGTACATGAAATAATTACATTTACGGATCAATAGCAAAGGCGCCTATGAGGTACCAGGTATTGACCCATGCCGAAACACCCTTATTACACTGAAGGGCCAACGAAACCGGTATAGGCATGCGTATTCAAATACGGAGACACACGTAAACAGGCAGAATACGGCGGTGCCGTCGAGTACGCCTATACAAGACAAGTGTGTGGCGCAGTCGTCACATCGGTTACTGCTGCTACAATGGCAGGTTATCAAGATTTCAAAATGGTTCAAATGGCTCTAAGCACAATGGGACTTAACATCTGAGGTCATCAGTCGCCTAGAACATAGAACTACTTAAACCTAACTAACCTAAGGACATCACACACATCCACGCCCGAGGCAGGATTCAAACCTGCGATCGCAGCAGCAGCGCGGTTCCGGACTTATGTGACTAGAAACGCTCGGCCACAACGGCCGCCTATTAAGATTTTAGTGAGTTTGAACGTGGAGTTATAGTTGGCACACGAGCGATGGGACACAGTATCTCCGAGGTAGCGGTGAAGTGGGGACTTTCCTGTACGGCCATTTGACGTATGTACTGTGAATATCAGCAATCCGGTAAAACAAATCTCCGACATCTCTGCGGCCGGAAAAAGATCCTGCAAGAACCGGACGAGTGAAGACTGAAGAAAATCGTTCAACGTGACGAAAGTGCAGCCCTTCAACAAGTGCTAGCGTGCGAACCATTCAACGAAACATCATCGATATGGGATTTTGCAGTCGAAGGCCCACTCGTGTACGCATGATGACTGCACGACACCAAGCTTAACTTCTCGCCTGAGCCCGTCAACACCGACAGTGGACTGTTGATGACTGCAAACATGTAGCCTGGTCGGACGAGGCTCGTTTCAAACTGTACCGAGCGGATGGACATGTACGGATATGGAGACAACGCCATGAATCCATGGAACCTGTACGTGGCTCTGAGCACTATGCGACTTAACTGCTGAG
Organism: Schistocerca nitens; assembly: GCF_023898315.1. Lineage (NCBI taxonomy): Eukaryota > Metazoa > Arthropoda > Insecta > Orthoptera > Acrididae > Schistocerca > Schistocerca nitens. The sequence continues at coordinate 146,056,475 of NC_064625.1, forward strand.
GTCATCAGTCGCCTAGAACTTAGAACAAATTAAACCTAACTAACCTAAGGACATCACACACATCCACGCCCGAGGCAGGATTCGAACCTGCGACCGTGGGGGTCGCTCGGCTCCAGACTGTAGCGCCAAAACAGCACGGCCACTCCGGCCGGCAAATCTGTATGTCAGCAAGGGACTATTCAAGTTGGTGGAGGCGCCGTAATGGTGAGGGGCGTGTGCAGTTGGAGTGATATGGGGCCCCTGATATGTCTAGATACGACTGTGACAGGTAACCCGCACGTAAGCATCCTCTCTGATCACCTGCATTCATTCACGCCCATTGTCCATTCTGACGGACTTCGGAAATTCCAGCAGCACGATGCCCTTGTAAGCTGATTAACTGAATAAATTAATGGTGCAGAACGTACACAGTATTGGGCTTTTCACTTTTTTTTACATTGTTCTTCCAAGAACCAGTTAACATGATCATGGGCGGTTATGGAGTGCATAAACGACAAGAAATCTTTGATTCTTTTTTTTTTAAATCTAAACGCAATTGTATGCGTCCGCAGTGCCCGATCTACAGCGAATAGCATTCCAGTTGTTGGCGCGGAACAATATATTGCATATTTTTAACAAAGAATTGGAGATCGTAGGCACATACAAAAGCTAATATCAGATTTAGAAACTCTGTCTCAGTCCTTGTTGGCTAGAGGAGAAGTTTTCAACGAGGTCAACGCAACTTTTTTGGTATCTTTGAAGCGGTGCATGGAAAACAACTGTATCCTCTTCATTGCATTAACAATGCGGATGAAAGCTTTGACATGTCAGTCGAAGAATATCAAAGTGATTGCATTTAACGGGCAGTCCTCTTTGAAAATTTGGTTTATTTGTTGTTTTTCTTCTGCGTGCTCCTACAAACGTTTCCACATAGTTTTATTGTCTTACATCACCTAATTATCATGGGAGCCCTTTCAAGTAGCGAAAGTTAATTCTAACTACCGTGTACATTTCTTTTTAGGTTAGTGGTGGGCACATACGTGTCTTACCGATAAAACCCTTTCAAGTTTTGATCTAGACCAACCTACCTCGTTGTTTTAACCTCTTTGCTGGAGCCGTCTTTCTGCCCTAGAAATAGAAGTGGTCCCAGAATTGAACCCTGTGGCACACCCTTCCTGATTTCCCCCCCGACAATGGAATTTTCTACGTTTCCAACATCGTTTGCATAATTGAGCAGAACGTCTTGCATTCTGTTTCGTCAGTTTGATAGAAATCAATAATTTTTAAACCCATCAACTTCACAAACAACGCTGTACCGGAATATTAAACACGTTCTCTCTCTCAGAAATCGTTTGGAATGGACCATATATGCCCATACGAAGTTCTCTGCTTCAGGTGAGCGTGAATATCCGTGAATATCGACCATTCCTCCTGGGACAGCCGGTATACGCGGATGCAGATGAAGAACGATGAAGAGTAACCGCTTTCGTTTAGTCCGGCGGCCGCACCTTACGAGGAGTAATGTCTGCCGCAACAGCGCAGCGAGGTGGCCAGCCGGGCCGCGCCGGGCCACGGAATGCGTCTTAATGCGGGCGCAAGTTAGGCGGAGGCGCATTTACCGCCCCCGCCGCCCCCACCGCCCCCACCTTCCGCCCCCGGGCCCGGGCCCTCCTAACATCCCTCCTGCAGGAAACCGCGGCGGCCCCTTCTGCGCGCAGTTGCCACTTGCCAAGACGTACTGCCCTCGAGGAATTTCTGCAAACACAAACTACTTGCTAGCCGGCGCCGCGGACGGCTTCCGCCCTTCTGGCGGTACTAACTCTCCCTTACAGGGCGCCCAAGTCCGCCGAGAACTGGCCCGCTTTGTGTCTCTGTGCGTGCGCGCGTGTGCGTGCGCGAGTGCGTCTGTACGCGGGGGCGTTTCTGAGCTGACCGCCCGGCGGTCAGAGATACACCGAGTTCGTGTCTGGAGCGCTCGACCTTCAGTTACTGGAGGCGGACTGGGTCTGTTCATATGCACCATCTTACGAGTTGATGGGTGACATGTCTTTCTATCTATGTCCACGTCCAAATTTCCGAAAAGCGAAATACCGGTGCGAGCCCTCCACCTGATCTGCAACAGTGAGCTGCTTAGCGGCTGGTTGTTACCCTAAACTCAGATCCGTACTACTAAAGGGCTATTACAAATGATTGAAGCGATTTCATAAATTCACTGTAGCTCCATTCATTGACATATGGTCACGACACACTACAGATACGTAGAAAAACTAAAGTTTTGTTCGGCTGAAGCCGCACTTCAGGTTTCTGCCGCCAGAGCGCTCGAGAGCGCAGTGAGACAAAATGACGACAGGAACCGAGAAAGCGTATGTCGTGCTTGAAATGCACTCACATCAGTTAGTCATAACAGTGCAACGACACTTCAGGACGAAGTTCAACAAAGATCCACCAACTGCTAAATCCATTCGGCGATGGTAAGCGCAGTTTAAAGCTTCTGGATGCCTCTGTAAGGGGAAATCAACGGGTCGGCCTGCAGTGAGCGAAGAAACGGTTGAACGCGTGCGGGCAAGTTTCACGCGTAGCCCGCGGAAGTCGACGAATAAAGCAAGCAGGGAGCTAAACGTACCACAGCCGACGGTTTGGAAAATCTTACGGAAAAGGCTAAAGCAGAAGCCTTACCGTTTACAATTGCTACAAGCCCTGACACCCGATGACAAAGTCAAACGCTTTGAATTTTCGGCGCGGTTGCAACAGCTCATGGAAGAGGATGCGTTCAGTGCGAAACTTGTTTTCAGTGATGAAGCAACATTTTTTCTTAATGGTGAAGTGAACAGACACAATGTGCGAATCTGGGCGGTAGAGAATCCTCACGCATTCGTGCAGCAAATTCGCAATTCACCAAAAGTTAACGTGTTTTTTGCAATCTCATGGTTTAAAGTTTACGGCCCCTTTTTCTTCTGCGAAAAAAACGTTACAGGACACGTGTATCTGGACATGCTGGAAAATTGGCTCATGCCACAACTGGAGACCGACAGCGCCGACTTCATCTTTCAACAGGATGGTGCTCCACCGCACTTCCATCATGATGTTCGGCAATTCTTAAACAGGAGATTGGAAAACCGATGGATCGGTCGTGGTGGAGATCACGATCAGCAATTCATGTCATGGCCTCCACGCTCTCCCGACTTAACCCCATGCGATTTCTTTCTGTGGGGTTATGTGAAAGATTCAGTGTTTAAACCTCCTCTACCAAGAAACGTGCCAGAACTGCGAGCTCGCATCAACGATGCTTTCGAACTCATTGATGGGAACATGCTGCGCCGAGTGTGGGAGGAACTTGATTATCGGCTTGATGTCTGCCGAATCACTAAAGGGGCACATATCGAACATTTGTGAATGCCTAAGAAAACTTTGTGAGTTTTTGTATGTGTGTGTGCAAAGCATTGTGAAAATATCTCAAATAATAAAGTTATTGTAGAGCTGTGAAATCGCTTCAATCATTTGTAATAACCCTGAATATAAATACAAGTTCAGACGTAGATATATACTGTGAAGCACCTTCTGTTGTGTATACAAAAGGTCCCTAACCCACGGTCTGTCCAAAACATTTGACCCTACCTTTTCATCAACAATAGAACCGGAAGTATGAGCAACGGAAAACCCCGTTTGTATGAGCGGCGTTTTGGAACATATTAGTACGCATGGTGTGTCATGCATACCGATTACAATTACGGCAAATATGCTGTCACTATGTGTTACAATTTCATAAACAAACGCGAATTTACGTAAATTGGAAATTCGCTTTGATTATCGTATTCCTAACTTGATATCTGGTATAAAACTGGGATCGGAAGATTCATTTGAGCAGTTTCCACTCCTATGGTCTGTTACACACCTCACGGTACACACAGACATTCAGATGAGAGCACCGTCGTCAGTCCCTGTTGTAATTATTGCCGGCCGGTGTGGCCGAGCGGTTCTAGACGCATCAGTCTGGAACTGCGTGACCGCTACGGTCGCAGGTTCGAATCCTGCCTCGGGCATGGATGTGTGTGATGTCCTTGGGTTAGTTATGTTTAAGTAGTTCCAAGTTCTAGGCGACTGATGACCATAGATGTTAAGTCCCATAGTGCCCAGAGCCATTTGAACCATTTTTTGTAATCATTACGCCAAACATCATTTTAGTTAAGACTAGGACGGCTGTGGGAAACCGGCACGTCAGCAACTGGGAGGGTTGATGTGGTGCTCCATGGACACTACACTCTCGACTTTGAAGAGGACGTTTTTCGTCACGTGAGAGAGAACTTGATGCAGATCACTCAAAACACTGCCCACGCCATGTCCTCCTACAGCACACGGGTCGCAGCTCATTGTCTCGGTGGTGTGCGTACCGTGAGGAGGCAGGTTTAAAAGTGATGGGACTTTTGAACCTGGTTGACAGATCAAAAAGTTACGTTTCCGAACAGGCGTTCCTTTCACGAAGTTATCCACCAAGTCTACTCTAAAACCTCTAGACGCCTGTAAAAAGATTTGTGAAACAACCTCCTTAACGTGTACTTCGATGGTATTCAATCCATGTCACTCTAATTTTTACTAGGAAACCTTGGGGTATCTGGATCGTCGGCAGCCCACGTTGTCTACGGTTCCACATGTTGTTGTGGTCTTCAGTCTAGAGACCGGTTTGATGCAACCTCCATGCTACTCTATCCTGCGCAAGCTTCATCTCCCAGTACCTACTGCAACCTACATCCTTCTGAATCTGCTTAGTGTATTCACCTCTGGTATAGGTATGCGTATTCAAATACAGAGATATTGAAGCACGCAGAATACGGCGCTGCGATCGGAAACAGCTATATAGGACAAGAAGTGTCTGGCACAATTGTTAGATCGGTTACTGCTGCTACAACGCCAGGTTATCAGTATTTAAGTGAGGCTCTGGTAACGGTATACTACGCCTTCCACATCGCTGGCAACGGCTTCTACACAACGCTGCTGACTACTTTGAAGGTCAGTGACAGGTGCAAACATGTAACTCTTTTGTATCGGTTGTGAATAAATAGCTGCCACTATTTAAGTTCCAACCCTCGTACAACGTAGCGCAACCTCCATGTTATGTGGGTATCTAACAAGGAAACCTCCCCATCGCACCCCCCTCAGATTTAGCTATAAGTTGGAACAGTGGATAGGCCTTGAAAAACTGAACACAGATCAATCGAGAAAACAGGAAGAAGTTGTGTGGAACTATGAAAAAAATTAGCAAAATATACGAACTGAGTAGTCCACGTGCAACATATATAACTTCAAGGGTGATGTGCACTCAGGAGCGCCGTGGTCATGTGGTTAGCGTGAGCAGCTGTGGAGTGAGAGGTCCTAGGTTCAAGTCTTCCCTCGACCGAAAATTTTAATTTTTTGTCCGATGCGATCACTTTTTTGGGAGTGATAATCACATCCACAAGAAAACCTAAATCGGGCAAGGTAGAAGAATCTTTTTACCCATTCGCCAAGTGTACAAGTTAGGTGGGTCGACAACATATTACTGTCATGTGACGCACATGCCGTCAACAGTATCGTATAGAATATATCAGACGTGTTTTCCCGTGGAGGAATCTTTTGACCTATGACCTTGCGATGAAATGTTTTCAGTTCCCATTGGAGAGGCACGTTTTTGCGTCTACTAATCGCACGGTTTTGCGGTGCGGTCGCAAAACACAGACACTAAACTTATTACAGTGAACAGAGACGTCAATGAACGAATGGACAGATCGTAACTTTGCGAAAATAAATTTTTCACTCCGGGGAGGACTTGAACCATGGAACTCTCATTCCGCAGCTGCTCACGCTAACCACAGGACCACGGCGCTCCAGATTGCACATCGCCCTTGAAGTTATATATGTTGCACGTGGACTACTCAGTTCGTATATTTTGCTATTTTTTTTCATAGTTCCACACAACTTCTTCCTGTTTTCTCGATTGATCTGTGTTCAGTTTTTCAAGGCCTATCCACTGTTCCAACTTATATCTAAATCTGAGGAGGGTGCGATGGGGAGGTTCCCTTGTAAGTAATGACTTGTAGGCAAGACGTTCGTCGTGCATTCGTGTCTTTCCGACGTTCGTACGGTGAATGCAGAAACGTGAACTATGGCTGCGTTACTACGAAATGCGTCCAAAACAGGACCAACGTGATGTTATTCTTTTCTTGGCTGCCGAAGGACAAACACCGATAGACATCCACCGACAAATGAAAAATTTTGTATGGAAATAACGTGAAACGACTGGAAAACTGAGACAAGATGTGCTGTTGCTTCATTATAACGCACGTTCCCATGTCACAAATGTCCTAACGCAGAAGTTACTCCTAATGAAGTGGAAAACGCTAGAGCATACTCCCGATTGTCCTGTTGTCTTCCCAAGGGTTTATCACCCCTTCAGTCCTTTAAAAAAGGCTTTGAAGCGCCGACGATTCCTGTCGGACTGGGATGTGCAGCAGGCAGTTACGGACTTCTTCACGCAGGACACGGTGTTTTGCCAAACGGGTATCTTCAGCTTGGTGCATTGGTGGGTTGATTGCCTCAATGCTCACGGCGATTTTGCCTGATTGGCATACCGACTCTGGACTGTACGGCCTTCGAGCGGAAACTTTTTGTTCGCCCCTTATAAAACTTAAAAAAAAAAATGGTTCAAATGGCTCTGAGCGCTATGGGACTTAACATCTGAGGTCATCAGTCCCCTAGAATTAGAACTACTTAAAATTAATTAACCTGCCCGAGGCAGGATACGAACCTGCGACCGTAGCGGTCGCGCGGTTCAAAGCTGAAGCGCCAAGAGCCGCTCGGCCACACCAGCCGGCTAAAACTTTATGTTGTAATATTTAGTACATATGTACATTTGTCAACTTGACAATGTATTGGATGATACAGAAAATAAAGAACAATCCACATCAAATCCGTTCTGTCTCCGAAACAATTCGGACAAGTGCGTGCGTCCATACATAGTTTGTCGCTTCAAATGATCGTTCGTGTCGTATCCCTGAATATCGACTGTCGCTCCTGTGGCACTCAGCGTAGAGTTACGTCGAGGACAAAAAAGGCATTAACAAAACGAAACGGTATATTGAAAGGGTACAGTACCGCCCGACATTGAAAATAGGTACAACATACTTCATTATTTTTGTCAGAACAACACATTTTTTTTTTGTAAAATAACTCAATTTCAATTAATACAGCGAAGCCCGATACCAGTGTAGGAAAGAATGACAATTTATTTGTTTAATTGATCACATGTGTACCCCCACGAAATAAATCCCTACATCCAGTTTGGTGAGATCTGTGAAATGAATGAATGTATGGTCGTCTGCTAACCGCAGATAGTGAATGTGAATATATGATCATCTTTGAGACGATCCTTTGGCCACCTTTGGTGGGACCAAAGAGATGAAATTTACCTGAGCTTTGAGCACCTGAAATGTGGCTGACCAATACGGTAGCAAGGTGCTCCCCCACTTCGGCAGAGGTGCGAGAGGACCTGAAGAACAGCCATGTTTCGGCACTCTGCCGCTGGATCTTGTGCTGTTAAGACCTGTCTAGGGTGTGCTCCGTAAAGACAAAAGAGTGGAGACATGGTATGCATGTGGAATATTTAAGAGTAGTTTGAAATTATAATTTCTCTATTTCAGGAACTTTTGTGGGGAGAATTAAATGTCAGGCAGGTAATATTAATGGGATCGTAGTAATCTTCGGAAGTGACCAACGGTCACAATGAAACCACGTGTAGCAATAAGTAGAAATACTTCCGTGTGCTTAAGTCAAGCTGAATTACTAGCGTGTCTACTATAAGTTGAAATATTTAAGAAATAGTGTGTGCAGGACTTGAAATTAGAGGCGAGTACTTCCACGTGGTGAGTACTGTGTGAGTCTCAATCTGTGTATGAGACAAAGGATAAAGAGAAGTACTCGTCCATGGTACCAGTTGAGGACTCGCGTGTGTGATGAATGTGTTCTTAATATTACTTTGCGTGATATGTTTCCGTGTGACGCTTGATTCAAACTATAATACTCTGAGAGAGAAGCAAGGTGAGTCAGCCGTCTATCCAGCAACGCCACTTGGCTTGCATTGCACAGGAAGACGTGCATATATCTCTAGAGTTCATAGTAGGAAAGTAGAATTACGAAGTGGGGCAGTGTTGTGTGAAACTGAGATAAATATTAATTGAAGTGGGAAAGCTGAAAGTGATAATGTTGTGACTATTCCCTGTGTTGTATTTCATGTTGTAGTGTGGTGTATGTCATGTAATTTAAGTATGTGTGGTTTGTATGGCAGAGTAGCAAGGTAGTTTCAGAGGTAGTGGGTTATGCGTGTTCCTTTTGTACTGCTCGGTCTGGAGGAAAGTTTCGTGATGATGATTGTGAGAGTCGAAGTGTGAGAAATAATAAAAGATCCGCCATCCTATCCATAAAGTGCACTGTAGCGTTAAATAATTACGAGACCATAAGGTAGAGAATCACCAATGTAAAGCCATGCCCACTGGGCGGAATTTCTCATGTGTTATTGTTGTAGGTTATAGAATTTGTGTGTTTAGGTTATAGAATTTATCGGAATAAATAAGATAGTGAAAAGAAAAAGATTGGTGGCCTTTTCCTTCGAATTGTATGTTGTCATGATATCCAGAATTTATAATGTGTGCGCCATTCATATTCAGTGCGGTGGCCACGTGTTGATAAAAGCCGTTAGATAAAAAAAAAGAAAATGTGGTATTGCCAGTGCGTAGTGTACAGTCAGAGTTCTGTAAATTACTGATAGTCAGATGTGCGTTTCCGTTGCGTATTATTCATACAGGAGGATAATTTGTAACTTAATTGTGAGTACGAGAGTTCACGTCACTCGATAAATAAGAATGAATCCACTCGCATGGCAGACCACTCATTTTGCAGGCCTGACTGCTTGATGCCACAGTATGAGCAGTCTCTCAATATGATTGCAAAGTATGAGAAACAACGAATTTTGGACAGTAATAAAGACCAGAAAGAAAGAAGTTGATTCAAATTACCGGAGTACTCAGATGACCGGAATGAAAAGTATGAAACGCTGTTACGCTGTACAAGCTTCCATCAGTAACACCAAAGTACTATTTCCAGGTTCTTTCGCAACGTTCGATGCACGCCGCAGAAATTCCTGTAGTTGCAGGGTGTTAACGGCAAGCCGTATAGATAGAGCAGTGCTGAGACGCCCCTTTAAGTTATGCAAACCGCGAAGCAGCAATCGTAACGAGAACCCCACGACGAATCGCGTGCAGTCGCCTAAACTTGCTGAAGCATTCTGTTCACACACGTGCGTAATGAACTGTACACTAATAAGCTATCGGAGCATGGGGACAGTATTTTGGAAAGGCGGCGAGATGTTTCGGAAAAATGAAATAAGGCCGGAATGAAGTGGTGCACAGTAGGCCGAGGCTAACCACATTCAAAACCCGCAACTTTTAGCAAGAGGGTATAGGATACAGCTATTACGGAGTGGTTCTGCGTGTGTCTGGAGAGCTCCCTCGCACCCTTCGGCTACTTTCGGCAGCCAAGTTACGGCGGAGCGCGGCGTCTTAATACACGGCGGGCGACCAACAAGTAATTCGGGGGTTCCCCCTGCCGCATTCCTCGCACGCCTACCGCTGCTGCTGTTTGTGCGTACACAGTATAATGCAATTCACGGCCACCGTAGCATTCGGTTACATTTTGCTCCACATACATCCTCTCTCCCTCTCTCGGTCTCTTACGTTGCTGAACATACAGCTTTTACTCCTACGAACCGCAACCACAATTCCGTTACCCATCCCCCCAGGAAACGCAAGCTCGCACAAACACTCTCTCTCTCTCTCTCTCTCTCTCTCTCTCTCTCTCTCTCACACACACACACACACACACACACAAGGTGTGACAAAAAGGAAACGATATTGCACACATTACTGAAACTACACTCCTGGAAATGGAAAACAGAACACATTGACACCGGTGTGTCAGACCCACCATACTTGCTCCGGACACTGCGAGAGGGCTGTACAAGCAATGATCACACGCACGGCACAGCGGACACACCAGGAACCGCGGTGTTGGCCGTCGAATGGCGCTAGCTGCGCAGCATTTGTGCACCGCCGCCGTCAGTGTCAGCCAGTTTGCCGTGGCATACGGAGCTCCATCGCAGTCTTTAACACTGGTAGCATGCCGCGACAGCGTGGACGTGAACCGTATGTGCAGTTGACGGACTTTGAGCGAGGGCGTATAGTGGGCATGCGGGAGGCCGGGTGGACGTACCGCCGAATTGCTCAACACGTGGGGCGTGAGGTCTCCACAGTACATCGATGTTGTCGCCAGTGGTCGGCGGAAGATGCACGTGCCCGTCGACCTGGGACCGGACCGCAGCGACGCACGGATGCACGCCAAGACCGTAGGATCCTACGCAGTGCCGTAGGGGACCGCACCGCCACTTCCCAGCAAATTAGGGACACTGTTGCTCCTGGGGTAACGGCGAGGACCATTCGCAACCGTCTCCATGAAGCTGGGCTACGGTCCCGCTCACCGTTAGGCCGTCTTCCGCTCACGCCCCAACATCGTGCAGCCCGCCTCCAGTGGTGTCGCGACAGGCGTGAATGGAGGGACGAATGGAGACGTGTCGTCTTCAGCGATGAGAGTCGCTTCTGCCTTGGTGCCAATGATGGTCGTATGCGTGTTTGGCGCCGTGCAGGTGAGCGCCACAATCAGGACTGCATACGACCGAGGCACACAGGGCCAACACCCGGCATCATGGTGTGGGGAGCGATCTCCTACACTGGCCGTACACCACTGGTGATCGTCGAGGGGACACTGAATAGTGCACGGTACATCCAAACCGTCATCGAACCCATCGTTCTACCATTCCTAGACCGGCAAGGGAACTTGCTGTTCCAACAGGACAATGCACGTCCGCATGTATCCCGTGCCACCCAACGTGCTCTAGAAGGTGTAAGTCAACTACCCTGGCCAGCAAGATCTCCGGATCTGTCCCCCATTGAGCATGTTTGGGACTGGATGAAGCGTCGTCTCACGCGGTCTGCACGTCCAGCACGAACGCTGGTCCAAGTGAGGCGCCAGGTGGAAATGGCATGGCAAGCCGTTCCACAGGACTACATCCAGCATCTCTACGATCGTCTCCATGGGAGAATAGCAGCCTGCATTGCTGCGAAAGGTGGATATACACTGTACTAGTGCCGACATTGTGCATGCTCTGTTGCCTGTGTCTATGTGCCTGTGGTTCTGTCAGTGTGATCATGTGATGTATCTGACCCCAGGAATGTGTCAATAAAGTTTCCTCTTCCTGGGACAATGAATTCACGGTGTTCTTATTTCAATTTCCAGGAGTGTATCTGTGATGGCGTACCAAAACGCAACTGTTTCTCAACATCGAATTCTGTGCACAAAAGCTATCTAAAAAGTGTTTAGCATGCCTGTCTCCAGCGAAATTGGGCGACGCTAGCGCGGCCATATTGTTGTCTAAGGGTTTGTCCCAGTGTCGCAAAATGAGCTTTTTTAGACTTAATTCTGGCTTCATTTTATTTTGACTAGTTTTGAATGAAGGTGGAGGGTGTGGGTCAAGCAACTGCCTTTATGGACATGAGTGGTGCAGAGGAAGTACACTCCTGGAAATTGAAATAAGAACACCGTGAATTCATTGTCCCAGGAAGGGGAAACTTTATTGACACATTCCTGGGGTCAGATACATCACATGATCACACTGACAGAACCACAGGCACATAGACACAGGCAACAGAGCATGCACAATGTCGGCACTAGTACAGTGTATATCCACCTTTCGCAGCAATGCAGACTGCTATTCTCCCATGGAGACGATCGTAGCGATGCTGGATGTAGTCCTGTGGAACGGCTTGCCATGCCATTTCCACCTGGCGCCTCACTTGGACCAGCGTTCGTGCTGGACGTGCAGACCGCGTGAGACGACGCTTCATCCAGTCCCAAACATGCTCAATGGGGGACAGATCCGGAGATCTTGCTGGCCAGGGTAGTTGACTTACACCTTCTAGAGCACGTTGGGTGGCACGGGATACATGCGGACGTGCATTGTCCTGTGGGAACAGCAAGTTCCCTTGCCGGTCTAGGAATGGTAGAACGATGGGTTCAGTGACGGTTTGGATGTACCGTGCACTATTCAGTGTCCCTTCGACGATCACCAGTGGTGTACGGCCAGTGTAGGAGATTGCTCCCCACACCATGATGCCGGGTGTTGGCCCTGTGTGCCTCGGTCGTATGCAGTCCTGATTGTGGCGCTCACCTGCACGGCGCCAAACACGCATACGACCATCATTGGCACCAAGGCAGAAGCGACTCTCATCGCTGAAGACGACACGTCTCCATTCGTCCCTCCATTCACGCCTGTCGCGACACCACTGGGGGCGGGCTGCACGATGTTGGGGCGTGAGCGGAAGACGGCCTAACGGTGTGCGGGACCGTAGCCCAGCTTCATGGAGACGGTTGCGAATGGTCCTCGCCGATACCCCAGGAGCAACAGTGTCCCTAATTTGCTGGGAAGTGGCGGTGCGGTCCCCTACGGCACTGCGTAGGATCCTACGGTCTTGGCGTGCATCCGTGCGTCGCTGCGGTCCGGTCCCAGGTCGACGGGCACGTGCACCTTCCGCCGACCACTGGCGACAACATCGATGTACTGTGGAGACCTCACGCCCCACGTGTTGAGCAATTCGGCGGTACGTCCACCCGGCCTCCCGCATGCCCACTATACGCCCTCGCTCAAAGTCCGTCAACTGCACATACGGTTCACGTCCACGCTGTCGCGGCATGCTACCAGTGTTAAAGACTGCGATGGAGCTCCGTATGCCACGGCAAACTGGCTGACACTGACGGCGGCGGTGCACAAATGCTGCGCAGCTAGCGCCATTCGACGGCCAACACCGCGGTTCCTGGTGTGTCCGCTGTGCCGTGCGTGTGATCATTGCTTGTACAGCCCTCTCGCAGTGTCCGGAGCAAGTATGGTGGGTCTGACACACCGGTGTCAATGTGTTCTTTTTTCCATTTCCAGGAGTGTATGTTCTGTAAGAAGCGTCTGCCCTCAGTTTGCGTAGCTAGCTCTCTTTTCATAGAAGAAGTTGTAGGCAGCACACGGAATACACTGAGAATGCCATCATCACTATAAAAAAAAAGGTGTCAGAAACAAGCAGTATAAAATATCTCACTGGCTCATTACTTCGAGGGTTAGTTATATACACCTAAAAATACTAAATACAGGGTGATTCAAAAAGAATACCACAACTTTAGGAATTTAAAACGCTGCAACGGCAAAAGGCAGAGCTAAGCACTATCTGTCGGCGAATTAAGGGAGCTATAAAGTTTCATTTAGTTGTACATTTGTTCGCTTGAGGCGCTGATGACTAGGCGTCAGCGTCAGTTGATGCTAAGATGGCGACCGCTCAACAGAAAGCTTTTATTGAGTACGGCAGAGGTGAATCGACGACAGTTGTTCAGCGTGCATTTCGAACGAAGTATGGTGTTAAACCTCCTGATGGGTGGTGTATTAAACGTTGGTATAAACAGTTTACAGAGAATGGGTGTTTGTGCAAAGGGAAAAGTTCTGGACGGCCGAGAACGAGTGATGAACATGTAGCACGCATCCAGCAAGCAACCGTCACAATGTCTGTATATGGGGCACTGAGAATCCGCGGGAAACAACTCAGTATGAACGTGACTCGCCTAAGGTGAACGTTTTCTGTGCCATTTCAGCCAATAAAGTTTTTGGTCCCTTTTTCTTCGAAGGTGCTACTGTAACTGGACTACAGTATCTGGAGATGTTAGAGAATTGGCTGTTCCCTCAGCTCGAACAAGAAGCACAACAATTCATATTTCAGCAGGATGGAGCGCCACCACATTGGCACTTATCTGTCCGTAACTACCTGAACGTCAACTGCCCGAGGCGATGGATCGGCCGCCAGGCAGCCCGTGACAGAGCACTTCATCACTGGCCTCCAAGAAGCCCTGATCTTACCCCCTGCGATTTTTTCTTATGGGGGTATGTTAAGGATATGGTGTTTCGGCCACCTCTCCCAGCCACCATTGATAATTTGAAACGAGAAATAACAGCAGCTATCCAAACTGTTACGCCTGATATGCTACAGAGTGTGTGGAACGAGTTGGAGTATCGGGTTGATATTGCTCGAGTGTCTGGAGGGGGCCATATTGAACATCTCTGAACTTGTTTTTGAGTGAAAAAAAACCTTTTTAAATGTATAACAGAAGGTTATATTATGTTTCTTTCATTAAATACACATTTTTAAAGTTGTGGTATTCTTTTTGAATCACCCTGTATTATTTACATTTATGATGGTATATTGGGTGGAGGAAGTGTGTACTAACTAAAGTCTCATTGCACTGAGGGATAATTGTCCCAGGACACTTGATGTAATTACATTTTGAGACATATCTTCGAAAACGATAGAAGCTTAAGCAATAGATTAAAATTCGAGCCTTGGTCAGGACTTGAATATGGGTCCCTTGGTTAGTACGCAGATGTGGTGGTCGCTGCACCAACGTAGCTACCATGGTGTAGTGGTTAGCACACTTAACTAGTAAGCAGGCGGCCGAAGTTCAAGTCTCAGCCTTAGCACAAATTTTAATTCATTGCTTGAGCTATCCTTGTCTAAGACCTCAGAAGAAACCACTGCTCTAGTAGCACTTAAGATACTCCGTGGTGTCTTACCATGTGTCGTGCTATTCTGCCCCATCTTCTCGTTTGTATTATCACTACATTCCCTTACTCGTCCGTTTTTTCGAGGATCAGTTCGTTCCCCGTCTCACTGAATTTTCACCATCTTTCTATAACAGCGTCCACTTAAGTACCCGAGTGGTCAGCGCTGCTTTCACCCATGCCGAGGTTACAGGATTCCTAACTGCCAAGTGCAGGACCGGGGTAACCTTGCTTCTCCCATGCGTGTAACATGACCCCACCATCTAAGCCTGTTCGCCTTGACTGCTACATCTATAGAGTTCATTCCCGGTTTTTCTTTGATTTCCTCATTGTGAAAACCCTCCTGCCATTTTTCCCATCTACTAGTACCTGCAATCATCCTAGCTACTTTAATATCTGTAACCTCAACCTTATTGATAATGTAACCTGAATCCACCCATCTTTCGCTCCCATACACCAAAGTTGGTCGAAAGATTGAACGGTGCACAGATAACTTAGTCTTGGTACTGACTTCCTTCTTGCGGAAGAGAGTAGATCGTAGCTGAGCGCTCACTGCATTAGCTTTGTTACATCTCGCTTCCAGTTCTTTCACTACGTTGCCATCCTGTGAGAATATGCATCCTAAGTACTTGAAACCGTCCACCTGTTCTAACTTTGTTCCTCCTATTTGGCACTCAATCCGTTTATATCTCTTTTCCCACTGACAATAATTTCGTTTTGGAGATGCTAATCTTCATACCATAGTCCTTACACTTCTGATCTAGCTCTGAAATATTACTTTGCAAACTTTCAATCGAATCTGCCATCACAATTAAGTCATCCGCATATGCAAGACTGCTTATTTTGTGTTCACATATCTTAATTTCACTATCAGAAGTACATGAATAATAGTAAATTAAATCAACAGCTGTATTGTAATATATAAACATCGTTTGTTCAAAACATGCTACCAGTTTCGACACGAAAAAGCGTCATCTTCAGGCCCCAAGTGTAATCTTCCATCAACTTACGAACAAAGACCAGAGGAGTCTTCAATGGAAACAGTCCAAGTTATTAAGCATGTTTCACCAGCATATGCAAGCAGCAAAGTCAAATACAGCGGTAGAGTACTGTGCTGACCACACGCCCCCCATACCGCATCGAATGACGTCACGGATAGAGGATGACATGGCGGTCGGTCGCGACCGATTGGCCACCTAGGACCTGAACGTTGAACTTCACTTACTCTATAACAGCACAGCTCAAACATTCTGAGTCTCCTCTTTTCCAGTTTTTAAATCTGTACTTGTTATGTGAATGATAATCCATCGAGGACAGTGGGACAATCGAAGGACATGAACTACTGGAATAACGATAACTCAAACCAGCAGCTGTAGTGTAATCCAAACGTCGTTTATTCAAAACTTGCTACCGATTTCGACACAAAAAAGCGCCATCTTCACCCCCCCCCCCCCCAATAGTAATCTGCCACCATTGTACGAACCACGATGGGAAATACCAACAGAGTCTTTGGATGGAAACAGTACAAATTATTAAGCATGTTACGCCAACATATGTAACCAACAAAATCGATTGCAGCCAGGCCAAAAAGCGACTGGATTCCGTAACTTCCAATGACAAGCCCACCAATGGTTACTGGAAGTTACGGAATCCAGTTGATTTTTGGCCTTGTTGATTTAGCATCCCACTGTCCTCGATGGAATACCAGACGCATAACAAGTATAGATCTAAAAGCTGGAAAAGAAGAAGCTCAAAACGTTTGCGCTGTGCTGTTAAAGAGTATGTAAAGTTCCACGTTCTGGCCCTAGACGGGCTAATTCGTCCCGACCGACCGCCTAGTCATCCTTTACCAGTGTGGTCATTGGATGCGGTATGGAGGCGTGTGGTCAGCACAGTACTCTACCGCTGTATTTGACTTTGCTGCTTGCATATGCTGGTGTAACATGCTTAATAACTTGGACTGTTTCCATTGAAGACTCCTCTGGTCTTTGTTCGTAAGTTGATGGAAGATTACACTTGGGGCCTGAAGATGACGCTTTTTCGTGTCGAAACTGGTAGCATGTTTTGAACAAACGATGTTTGTATTACAATACAGCTGTTGATTTCATTTACTATTATTTATGTACTTCTGATAGTGAAATTAAGATATGTGAACACAAAATAAGCAGTCTCGCGTATGCGGATGACTTAATTGTGATGGCAGATTCGATTGAAAGTTTGCAAAGTAATATTTCAGAGCTAGATCAGAAGTGTAAGGACTATGGTATGAAGATTAGCATCTCCAAAACGAAATTAATGTCAGTGGGAAAAGAGATGTAAACGGATTGAGTGCCAAATAGGAGGAACAAAGTTAGAACAGGTGGACGGTTTCAAGTACTTAGGATGCATATTCTCACAGGATGGCAACATAGTGAAAGAACTGGAAGCGAGGTGTAGCGAAGATAATGCAGTGAGCGCTCAGCTACGATCTACTCTCTTCCGCAAGAAGGAAGTCAATACCAAGACTAAGTTATCTGTGCACCGTTCAATCTTTCGACCAACTTTGTTGTGTCGGAGCGAAAGCTGGGTGGATTCAGGTTACATTATCAATAAGGTTGAGGTTACGGATATGAAAGTATCTAGGATGATTGCAGGTACTAGTAGATGGGAACAATGGCAGGAGGGTTTTCACAATGAGGAAATCAAAGAAAAACGGGGAATGAACTCTATAGATGTAGCAGTCAAGGCGAACAGGCTTAGATGGTGGGTTCATGTTACACGCATGGGAGAAGCAAGGTTACCCAAGAGACTCATGGGTTCAGCAGTAGAGGGTAGGAGGAGTCGGGGTAGACCAAGGAGAAGGTACTAAGGTTCGGTTAAGAATGATTTTGAAGTAATAGGTTTAACATCGGAAGAGGCACCAATGTTAGCACTGAATAGAGGACCATGGAGGAATTTTATAAGGGGGGCACTACGCTCCAGACTGAATGCTGAAAGGCATAAGCAGTCTTAAATGATGATGATGATGATGATGATGATGGTGATGGTTGTGATAGTAAATGTGGTCAAGATTATATTGAGCTGGAGAAGCAGACCAAATTCCTGCTTGTTCAGGCACTGCCGGTCTGCGAGTCGTAACGCATCGCTGGACGAAGGGGGATCTACAAGACGGCGCGGTCGCGGCCGCATCGGCGACACAGCCGGCTAGGCACGTCTCCTTAGCCGCCCATCCGTCTTAAGCTGCGGCTTTCATCTTAGCCAGCTATCCAGCCAGGCTGGCCAACTTCGGTCCGAGTAATTACCGCCAAGTGGTCCGCGTCTGGAATCCGCCAGCGCGCTTGACCTGTCTTTCAAAAGTTGCCCTCTCCGCTAAACCCGCGACGCGGTGCCGGCCGCCAATCGCCGTATTAGCCCGCGAGACTCTGAATGGATCCGTTCCGCTTTTAAGGCGCCTCCGGTCCGTGTTCTGGAGTAACTGGGCCGGCCGCTGCTACCGTCTGGCGCTAGCTGCAGCGTCTTCAATATTTCGGCGCTGTTTCTCAGTGCTAGGGACAAGGGGGGGGGGGGAAGGGGAAGGGGGGAATGTTTAAGGAACGGCCGGGTGATGGGGAATGGGGTTGGAAGGATGCTCTGACTGCAGTCTTGAAGACCACAGGATCCTCGCTAGGAGGGGGGAGTGGGGAGGTAGGCAATGTCCGAGCAGCAGGGGGTGTGTGGCAGGGGGTTGATGCGCTCCCCGGGGCAAATTACTTGCGCAAACTGTTAAGACGCCGCGCATACCTCTGCAGCTGCGCTGGCCGCTTCCTTCCGCGAAATGACCGGCCGGCGTCTTAGCTGGCAAGGAGGAGGGAAGCAGAGAGGGGAGAGGGGATTCCTTGCAGCCGGGGGGCGAATCTTGGGACCCCTCCGCAGGGCGGTGGATTCTGCTCTGCTGTGCAAATACAGGGGGTGCCAGTATCCCTTGCGCAAATTGGAATTAGCGTGCGAGAAACTGAAATGTGTCGTATGGTCAATGGGACGATAAAGCAGTTTACATCACTGGAAAATATGTTCACTGATTCATTCAACCATCGCATTCCGTAGATCCCATCACGAATGAGGTTCTTCAAGGATGAGAAACTACTCACGGCATACATCATCATCATGAGTGTTCTGACATATGGCACGTCTCCAAATGTAGCTATGGTTCAAATGGCTCTGAGCACTATGGGACATAACATCTGTGCTCATCAGTCCCCTAGAACTTAGAACTACTGAAACTGAACTAACCTACTGACAGGATTCGAACCTGCGATCGGAGCGGTCACGCGGTTACAGACTGAAGCGCCTAGAACCACGAGACCACCGCGGCCGGCCTATAACAGTCGAGTGACATGAAAGGGAAGCAGTGGTTGGGGAGGGAGTGAGACAGGGTTGCAGCCGCGAAGTTATTCAATCTGTATATTGAGCAAGGAGTAAAGGAAACAAAAGAAAAGTTCGGAGTAGGTATTAAAATCCATGGAGAAGAAATAAAAACTTTGAGGTTCGCCGATGACATTGCAATTCTGTCAGACACAGCAAAGGACCTGGAAGAGCAGTTGAACGGAATGGACAGTGTCTTGAAAGGAGGATATAAGATGAACATCAACAAAAGCAAAACGAGGATAATGGAATGTAGTCGAATTAAGTCGGATGATGCTGAGGGAATTAGATTAGGAAATGAGACACTTAAAGTAGAAAAGGAGTTTTGCTATTTGGGGAGCAAAATAACTGATGATGGTCGAAGTAGAGAGGATATAAAATGTAGACTGGCAATGGCAAGGATAGCGTTTCCGAAGAAGAGAAATTTGTTAAAATCGAGTATAGATTTAAGTGTCAGGAAGTCGTTTCTGAAAGTATTTGTATGTAGTGTAGCCATGTATGGAAGTGAAACATGGACGATAAATAGTTTGGGCAATAAGAGAATAGAAGCTTTCGAAATGTGGTGCTACAGAAGAATGCTGAAGATTACATGGGTAGATCACATAACTAATGAGGAGGTATTGCATAGAATTGGGGAGATGAGGAGTTTGTGGTACAACTTGACAAGAAGAAGTTATCCGTTGGTAGGACATGTTCTGCGGCATCAAGGGATCACCAATTTAGTATTGGAGGGCAGCGTGGAGGGTAAAAATCGTAGAGGGAGACCAAGAGATGAATACACTAAGCAGATTCAGAAGGATGTAAGCTGCAGTCCGTACTGGGAGATGAAGCAGCTTGCACAAGATAGAGTAGTATGGAGAGCTGCATGAAACCAGTCTCAGGACTGAAGACCACAACAACAACACTATTTACCATTACGTATCTTTCGTTTGACCTTTTTCTGCCACACACAATGCTTTTCCATGGCGTCTATCAATAAACAATCTCATCTTATACAGTAAGTCAATTGTGTACCTGATTACGTTTAAAATCTCTCTCTCTTCCCCACTCTTCTCAACATCTCCTCATTGCTCACTTTGATACCCATTCTGTCCCTTCAACTTTCCTCCAAATCCACATCTCAAATGCTTCTTATTTCTTCCTCCTCCCGCAGAGTCCACGTCTCAGCTCCGTGTAATGGCACGCTCCATATGCACCGAGGTGATAGACGTCATGGGACAGCAATATGCACGTATACAGACGGCGGTAGTCTCAGGTACACAGGGTATAAAAGGGCAGTGCATTAGTGGAGGAGCCATTTGTACTCAGGTGATTCATGGAAAATACTTTCCGACGTGATCATGGTGACACGACGCGTATTAACAGACATTGAACGCGAAATGGTAGTTGGAGATAGACGCATGAGACATTCCGTTTCGGAAATCGTAAGGAAATTCAATATTTCGAGACCCATAATTTCAACACTGCGCCGAGACTACAAAATTTTTCAGCCGCTACCCCTCACCATGTACAACACAGTGGCCGACAGCCTTCAATAACGATAGAGAGAAGCGGGGTTTGTGTATAGTTGTAAGTGCTACCAGACAAGCAACACTGCGTGAAATAGCCGCATAAATCAACGTTGGACGTACGACGTACGACGAACGTATCCGTTAGGAAATTCAATATTTCGAGACCCATAATTTCAACAGTGTGCCGAGAATACGAAATTTTTCAGCCGCTACCCCTCACCATGTACAACACAGTGGCCGACAGCCTTCAATAACGGTAGAGAGAAGCGGGGTTTGTGTATAGTTGTAAGTGCTACCAGACAAGCAACACTGCGTGAAATTGCCGCATAAATCAACGTTGGGCGTACGATGTACGACGAACGTATCCGTTAGGAAATTCAATGTTTCGATACCCATAATTTCAACACTGTGCCGAGAATACAAAATTTTTCAGCCGCTACCCCTCACCATGTACAACACAGTGGCCGACAGCCTTCAATAACGAGAGAGAGAAGCGGGGTTTGTGTATAGTTGTAAGTGCTACCAGACAAGCAACACTGCGTGAAATAGCCGCATAAATCAACGTCGGACGTACGACGTACGACGAACGTATCCGTTAGGAAATTCAATATTTCGAGACCCATAATTTCAACAGTGTGCCGAGAATACGAAATTTTTCAGCCGCTACCCCTCACCATGTACAACACAGTGGCCGACAGCCTTAAATAACGATAGAGAGAAGCGGGGTTTGTGTATAGTTGTAAGTGCTACCAGACAAGCAACACTGCGAGAAATAGCTGCATAAATCAACGTTGGACGTACGACGTACGACGAACGTATCCGTTAGGAAATTCAATATTTCGAGACCCATAATTTCAACACTGCGCCGAGACCACAAAATTTTTCAGCCGCTACCCCTCACCATGTACAACACAGTGGCCGACAGCCTTCAATAACGAGAGAGAGAAGCGGGGTTTGTGTATAGTTGTAAGTGCTACCAGACAAGCAACACTGCGTGAAATAGCCGCATAAATCAACATCGGACGTACGACGTACGACGAACGTATCCGTTAGGAAATTCAATATTTCGAGACCCGTAATTTCAACACTGCCGAGAATACGAAATTTTTCAGCCGCTACCCCTCACCATGTACAACACAGTGGCCGACAGCCTTAAATAACGATAGAGAGAAGCGGGGTTTGTGTATAGTTGTAAGTGCTACCAGACAAGCAACACTGCGTGAAATAGCTGCATAAATCAACGTTGGACGTACGACGTACGACGAACGTATCCGTTAGGAAATTCAGTATTTCGAGACCCATAATTTCAACACTGTGCCGAGAATACAAAATTTTTCAGCCGCTACCCCTCACCATGTACAACACAGTGGCCGACAGCCTTCAATAACGATAGAGAGAAGCGGGGTTTGTGTATAGTTGTAAGTGCTACCAGACAAGCAACACTGCGTGAAATTGCCGCATAAATCAACGTTGGACGTACGACGTACGACGAACGTATCCGTTAGGAAATTCAATATTTCGAGACCCATAATTTCAACACTGTGCCGAGAATACAAAATTTTTCAGGCGCTACCCCTCACCATGTACAACACAGTGGCCGACAGCCTTCAATAACGATAGAGAGAAGCGGGGTTTGTGTATAGTTGTAAGTGCTACCAGACAAGCAACACTGCGTGAAATTGCCGCATAAATCAACGTTGGACGTACGACGTACGACGAACGTATCCGTTAGGAAATTCAATATTTCGAGACCCATAATTTCAACAGTGAGCCGAGAATACGAAATTTTTCAGCCGCTACCCCTCACCATGTACAACACAGTGGCCGACAGCCTTCAATAACGGTAGAGAGAAGCGGGGTTTTTGTATAGTTGTAAGTGCTACCAGACAAGCAACACTGCGTGAAATAGCCGCATAAATCAACGTTGGACGTACGACGTACGACGAACGTATCCGTTAGGAAATTCAATATTTCGAGACCCATAATTTCAACAGAGTGCCGAGAATACGAAATTTTTCAGCCGCTACCCCTCACCATGTACAACACAGTGGCCGACAGCCTTCAATAACGGTAGAGAGAAGTGGGGTTTGTGTATAGTTGTAAGTGCTACCAGACAAGCAACACTGCGTGAAATTTCCGCATAAATCAACGTTGGACGTACGACGTACGACGAACGTATCCGTTAGGAAATTCAATATTTCGAGACCCATAATTTCAACAGTGTGCCGAGAATACAAAATTTTTCAGCCGCTACCCCTCACCATGTACAACACAGTGGCCGACAGCCTTCAATAACGGTAGAGAGAAGCGGGGTTTGTGTATAGTTGTAAGTGCTACCAGACAAGCAACACTGCGTGAAATAGCCGCATAAATCAACGTTGGACGTACGACGTACGACGAACGTATCCGTTAGGAAATTCAATATTTCGAGACCCATAATTTCAACAGTGTGCCGAGAATACGAAATTTTTCAGCCGCTACCCCTCAGCATGTACAACACAGTGGCCGACAGCCTTCAATAACGGTAGAGAGAAGCGGGGTTTGTGTATAGTTGTAAGTGCTACCAGACAAGCAACACTGCGTGAAATAGCCGCATAAATCAACGTTGGACGTACGACGTACGACGAACGTATCCGTTAGGAAATTCAATATTTCGAGACCCATAATTTCAACAGTGTGCCGAGAATACAAAATTTTTCAGCCGCTACCCCTCACCATGTACAACACAGTGGCCGACAGCCTTCAATAACGGTAGAGAGAAGCGGGGTTTTTGTATAGTTGTAAGTGCTACCAGACAAGCAACACTGCGTGAAATAGCCGCATAAATCAACGTTGGACGTACGACGTACGACGAACGTATCCGTTAGGAAATTCAATATTTCGAGACCCATAATTTCAACAGAGTGCCGAGAATACGAAATTTTTCAGCCGCTACCCCTCACCATGTACAACACAGTGGCCGACAGCCTTCAATAACGGTAGAGAGAAGCGGGGTTTGTGTATAGTTGTAAGTGCTACCAGACAAGCAACACTGCGTGAAATTGCCGCATAAATCAACGTTGGACGTACGACGTACGACGAACGTATCCGTTAGGAAATTAAATATTTCGAGACCCATAATTTCAACAGTGTGCCGAGAATACGAAATTTTTCAGTCGCTACCCCTCACCATGTACAACACAGTGGCCGACAGCCTTCAATAACGGTAGAGAGAAGCGGGGTTTGTGTATAGTTGTAAGTGCTACCAGACAAGCAACACTGTGTGAAATTGCCGCATAAATCAACGTTGGACGTACGACGTACGACGAACGTATCCGTCAGGAAATTCAATATTTCGAGACCCATAATTTCAACAGTGTGCCGAGAATACGAAATTTTTCAGCCGCTACCCCTCACCATGTACAACACAGTGGCCGACAGCCTTCAATAACGGTAGAGAGAAGCGGGGTTTGTGTATAGTTGTAAGTGCTACCAGACAAGCAACACTGCGTGAAATTTCCGCATAAATCAACGTTGGACGTACGACGTACGACGAACGTATCCGTTAGGAAATTCAATATTTCGAGACCCATAATTTCAACAGTGTGCCGAGAATACAAAATTTTTCAGCCGCTACCCCTCAGCATGTACAACACAGTGGCCGACAGCCTTCAATAACGGTAGAGAGAAGCGGGGTTTGTGTATAGTTGTAAGTGCTACCAGACAAGCAACACTGCGTGAAATAGCCGCATAAATCAACGTTGGACGTACGACGTACGACGAACGTATCCGTTAGGAAATTCAATATTTCGAGACCCATAATTTCAACAGTGTGCCGAGAGTACGAAATTTTTCAGCCGCTACCCCTCACCATGTACAACACAGTGGCCGACAGCCTTCAATAACGGTAGAGAGAAGCGGGGTTTGTGTATAGTTGTAAGTGCTACCAGACAAGCAACACTGCGTGAAATAGCCGCATAAATCAACGTTGGACGTACGACGTACGACGAACGTATCCGTTAGGAAATTCAATATTTCGAGACCCATAATTTCAACAGTGTGCCGAGAATACGAAATTTTTCAGCCGCTACCCCTCACCATGTACAACACAGTGGCCGACAGCCTTCAATAACGGTAGAGAGAAGCGGGGTTTGTGTATAGTTGTAAGTGCTACCAGACAAGCAACACTGCGTGAAATAGCCGCATAACTCAACGTTGGACGTACGACGTACGACGAACGTATCCGTTAGGAAATTCAATATTTCGAGACCCATAATTTCAACAGTGTGCCGAGAATACGAAATTTTTCAGCCGCTACCCCTCAGCATGTACAACACAGTGGCCGACAGCCTTCAATAACGGTAGAGAGAAGCGGGGTTTGTGTATAGTTGTAAGTGCTACCAGACAAGCAACACTGCGTGAAATAGCCGCATAAATCAACGTTGGACGTACGACGTACGACGAACGTATCCGTTAGGAAATTCAATATTTCGAGACCCATAATTTCAACACTGTGCCGAGAATACGAAATTTTTCAGCCGCTACCCCTCACCATGTACAACACAGTGGCCGACAGCCTTCAATAACGGTAGAGAGAAGCGGGGTTTGTGTATAGTTGTAAGTGCTACCAGACAAGCAACACTGCGTGAAATTGCCGCATAAATCAACGTTGGGCGTACGATGTACGACGAACGTATCCGTTAGGAAATTCAATATTTCGAGACCCATAATTTCAACACTGTGCCGAGAATACAAAATTTTTCAGCCGCTACCCCTCACCATGTACAACACAGTGGCCGACAGCCTTCAATAACGATAGAGAGAAGCGGGGTTTGTGTATAGTTGTAAGTGCTACCAGACAAGAAACACTGCGTGATATAGCCGCATTAATCAACGTCGGACGTACGACGAACGTATCCGTTAGGAAATTCAATATTTCGAGACCCATAATTTCAACACTGCCGAGAATACAAAATTTTTCAGTCGCTACCCCTCACCATGTACAACACAGTGGTCGACAGCCTTCAATAACGATAGACAGAAGCGGGGTTTGTGTATAGTTGTAAGTGCTACCAGACAAGCAACACTGCGTGAAATTGCTGCATAAATCAACGTTGGACGTACGACGTACGACGAACGTATCCGTTAGGAAATTCAATATTTCGAGACCCATAATTTCAACAGAGTGCCGAGAATACGAAATTTTTCAGCCGCTACCCCTCACCATGTACAACACAGTGGCCGACAGCCTTCAATAACGGTAGAGAGAAGCGGGGTTTGTGTATAGTTGTAAGTGCTACCAGACAAGCAACACTGCGTGAAATTTCCGCATAAATCAACGTTGGACGTACGACGTACGACGAACGTATCCGTTAGGAAATTCAATATTTCGAGACCCATAATTTCAACAGTGTGCCGAGAATACAAAATTTTTCAGCCGCTACCCCTCAGCATGTACAACACAGTGGCCGACAGCCTTCAATAACGGTAGAGAGAAGCGGGGTTTGTGTATAGTTGTAAGTGCTACCAGACAAGCAACACTGCGTGAAATAGCCGCATAAATCAACGTTGGACGTACGACGTACGACGAACGTATCCGTTAGGAAATTCAATATTTCGAGACCCATAATTTCAACAGTGTGCCGAGAATACAAAATTTTTCAGCCGCTACCCCTCACCATGTACAACACAGTGGCCGACAGCCTTCAATAACGGTAGAGAGAAGCGGGGTTTGTGTGTAGTTGTAAGTGCTACCAGACAAGCAACACTGCGTGAAATTGCCGCATAAATCAACGTTGGACGTACGACGTACGACGAACGTATCCGTTAGGAAATTCAATATTTCGAGACCCATAATTTCAACAGTGTGCCGAGAATACGAAATTTTTCAGCCACTACCCCTCACCATGTACAACACAGTGGCCGACAGCCTTCAATAACGGTAGAGAGAAGCGGGGTTTGTGTGTAGTTGTAAGTGCTACCAGACAAGCAACACTGCGTGAAATTGCTGCATAAATCAACGTTGGACGTACGACGTACGACGAACGTATCCGTTAGGAAATTCAATATTTCGAGACCCATAATTTCAACAGTGTGCCGAGAATACAAAATTTTTCAGCCGCTACCCCTCACCATGTACAACACAGTGGCCGACAGCCTTCAATAACGGTAGAGAGAAGCGGGGTTTTTGTATAGTTGTAAGTGCTACCAGACAAGCAACACTGCGTGAAATAGCCGCATAAATCAACGTTGGACGTACGACGTACGACGAACGTATCCGTTAGGAAATTCAATATTTCGAGACCCATAATTTCAACAGAGTGCCGAGAATACGAAATTTTTCAGCCGCTACCCCTCACCATGTACAACACAGTGGCCGACAGCCTTCAATAACGGTAGAGAGAAGCGGGGTTTGTGTATAGTTGTAAGTGCTACCAGACAAGCAACACTGCGTGAAATTGCCGCATAAATCAACGTTGGACGTACGACGTAGGACGAACGTATCCGTTAGGAAATTAAATATTTCGAGACCCATAATTTCAACAGTGTGCCGAGAATACGAAATTTTTCAGCCGCTACCCCTCACCATGTACAACACAGTGGCCGACACCCTTCAATAACGGTAGAGAGAAGCGGGGTTTGTGTATAGTTGTAAGTGCTACCAGACAAGCAACACTGTGTGAAATTGCCGCATAAATCAACGTTGGACGTACGACGTACGACGAACGTATCCGTTAGGAAATTCAATATTTCGAGACCCATAATTTCAACAGTGTGCCGAGAATACGAAATTTTTCAGCCGCTACCCCTCACCATGTACAACACAGTGGCCGACAGCCTTCAATAACGGTAGAGAGAAGCGGGGTTTGTGTATAGTTGTAAGTGCTACCAGACAAGCAACACTGCGTGAAATTTCCGCATAAATCAACGTTGGACGTACGACGTACGACGAACGTATCCGTTAGGAAATTCAATATTTCGAGACCCATAATTTCAACAGTGTGCCGAGAATACAAAATTTTTCAGCCGCTACCCCTCAGCATGTACAACACAGTGGCCGACAGCCTTCAATAACGGTAGAGAGAAGCGGGGTTTGTGTATAGTTGTAAGTGCTACCAGACAAGCAACACTGCGTGAAATAGCCGCATAAATCAACGTTGGACGTACGACGTACGACGAACGTATCCGTTAGGAAATTCAATATTTCGAGACCCATAATTTCAACAGTGTGCCGAGAATACGAAATTTTTCAGCCGCTACCCCTCACCATGTACAACACAGTGGCCGACAGCCTTCAATAACGGTAGAGAGAAGCGGGGTTTGTGTATAGTTGTAAGTGCTACCAGACAAGCAACACTGCGTGAAATAGCCGCATAAATCAACGTTGGACGTACGACGTACGACGAACGTATCCGTTAGGAAATTCAATATTTCGAGACCCATAATTTCAACAGTGTGCCGAGAATACGAAATTTTTCAGCCACTACCCCTCACCATGTACAACACAGTGGCCGACAGCCTTCAATAACGGTAGAGAGAAGCGGGGTTTGTGTATAGTTGTAAGTGCTACCAGACAAGCAACACTGCGTGAAATAGCCGCATAAATCAACGTTGGACGTACGACGTACGACGAACGTATCCGTTAGGAAATTCAATATTTCGAGACCCATAATTTCAACAGTGTGCCGAGAATACGAAATTTTTCAGCCGCTACCCCTCACCATGTACAACACAGTGGCCGACAGCCTTCAATAACGGTAGAGAGAAGCGGGGTTTGTGTATAGTTGTAAGTGCTACCAGACAAGCAACACTGCGTGAAATAGCCGCATAAATCAACGTTGGACGTACGACGTACGACGAACGTATCCGTTAGGAAATTCAATATTTCGAGACCCATAATTTCAACACTGTGCCGAGAATACGAAATTTTTCAGCCGCTACCCCTCACCATGTACAACACAGTGGCCGACAGCCTTCAATAACGGTAGAGAGAAGCGGGGTTTGTGTATAGTTGTAAGTGCTACCAGACAAGCAACACTGCGTGAAATTGCCGCATAAATCAACGTTGGGCGTACGATGTACGACGAACGTATCCGTTAGGAAATTCAATATTTCGAGACCCATAATTTCAACACTGTGCCGAGAATACAAAATTTTTCAGCCGCTACCCCTCACCATGTACAACACAGTGGCCGACAGCCTTCAATAACGATAGAGAGAAGCGGGGTTTGTGTATAGTTGTAAGTGCTACCAGACAAGCAACACTGCGTGATATAGCCGCATTAATCAACGTCGGACGTACGACGAACGTATCCGTTAGGAAATTCAATATTTCGAGACCCATAATTTCAACACTGCCGAGAATACAAAATTTTTCAGTCGCTACCCCTCACCATGTACAACACAGTGGTCGACAGCCTTCAATAACGATAGACAGAAGCGGGGTTTGTGTATAGTTGTAAGTGCTACCAGACAAGCAACACTGCGTGAAATTGCTGCATAAATCAACGTTGGACGTACGACGTACGACGAACGTATCCGTTAGGAAATTCAATATTTCGAGACCCATAATTTCAACAGTGTGCCGAGAATACGAAATTTTTGAGCCACTACCCCTCACCATGTACAACACAGTGGCCGACAGCCTTCAATAACGGTAGAGAGAAGCGGGGTTTGTGTATAGTTGTAAGTGCTACCAGACAAGCAACACTGCGTGAAATTGCCGCATAAATCAACGTTGGGCGTACGATGTACGACGAACGTATCCGTTAGGAAATTCAATATTTCGAGACCCATAATTTCAACAGTGTGCCGAGAATACGAAGTTTTTCAGCCGCTACCCCTCACCATGTACAACACAGTGGCCGACAGCCTTCAATAACGATAGAGAGAAGCGGGGTTTGTGTATAGTTGGAAGTGCTACCAGACAAGCAACACTGCGTGAAATAGCCGCATAAATCAACGTCGGACGTACGACGTACGACGAACGTATCCGTTAGGAAATTCAATATTTCGAGACCCATAATTTCAACAGTGTGCCGAGAATACGAAATTTTTCAGGCGCTACCCCTCACCATGTACAACACAGTGGCCGACAGCCTTCAATAACGGTAGAGAGAAGCGGGGTTTGTGTATAGTTGTAAGTGCTACCAGACAAGCAACACTGCGTGAAATTGCCGCATAAATCAACGTTGGGCGTACGATGTACGACGAACGTATCCGTTAGGAAATTCAATATTTCGAGACCCATAATTTCAACAGTGTGCCGGGAATACGAAGTTTTTCAGCCGCTACCCCTCACCATGTACAACACAGTGGCCGACAGCCTTCAATAACGATAGAGAGAAGCGGGGTTTGTGTATAGTTGGAAGTGCTACCAGACAAGCAACACTGCGTGAAATAGCCGCATAAATCAACGTCGGACGTACGACGTACGACGAACGTATCCGTTAGGAAATTCAATATTTCGAGACCCATAATTTCAACAGTGTGCCGAGAATACAAAATTTTTCAGCCGCTACCCCTCACCATGTACAACACAGTGGCCGACAGCCTTCAATAACGGTAGAGAGAAGCGGGGTTTGTGTGTAGTTGTAAGTGCTACCAGACAAGCAACACTGCGTGAAATTGCCGCATAAATCAACGTTGGACGTACGACGTACGACGAACGTATCCATTAGGAAATTCAATATTTCGAGACCCATAATTTCAACAGTGTGCCGAGAATACGAAATTTTTCAGCCACTACCCCTCACCATGTACAACACAGTGGCCGACAGCCTTCAATAACGGTAGAGAGAAGCGGGGTTTGTGTGTAGTTGTAAGTGCTACCAGACAAGCAACACTGCGTGAAATTGCTGCATAAATCAACGTTGGACGTACGACGTACGACGAACGTATCCGTTAGGAAATTCAATATTTCGAGACCCATAATTTCAACAGTGTGCCGAGAATACAAAATTTTTCAGCCGCTACCCCTCACCATGTACAACACAGTGGCCGACAGCCTTCAATAACGGTAGAGAGAAGCGGGGTTTTTGTATAGTTGTAAGTGCTACCAGACAAGCAACACTGCGTGAAATAGCCGCATAAATCAACGTTGGACGTACGACGTACGACGAACGTATCCGTTAGGAAATTCAATATTTCGAGACCCATAATTTCAACAGAGTGCCGAGAATACGAAATTTTTCAGCCGCTACCCCTCACCATGTACAACACAGTGGCCGACAGCCTTCAATAACGGTAGAGAGAAGCGGGGTTTGTGTATAGTTGTAAGTGCTACCAGACAAGCAACACTGCGTGAAATTGCCGCATAAATCAACGTTGGACGTACGACGTAGGACGAACGTATCCGTTAGGAAATTAAATATTTCGAGACCCATAATTTCAACAGTGTGCCGAGAATACGAAATTTTTCAGCCGCTACCCCTCACCATGTACAACACAGTGGCCGACAGCCTTCAATAACGGTAGAGAGAAGCGGGGTTTGTGTATAGTTGTAAGTGCTACCAGACAGCAACACTGTGTGAAATTGCCGCATAAATCAACGTTGGACGTACGACGTACGACGAACGTATCCGTCAGGAAATTCAATATTTCGAGACCCATAATTTCAACAGTGTGCCGAGAATACGAAATTTTTCAGCCGCTACCCCTCACCATGTACAACACAGTGGCCGACAGCCTTCAATAACGATAGAGAGAAGCGGGGTTTGTGTATAGTTGTAAGTGCTACCAGACAAGCAACACTGTGTGAAATTGCCGCATAAATCAACGTTGGACGTACGACGTACGACGAACGTATCCGTTAGGAAATTCAATATTTCGAGACCCATAATTTCAACAGTGTGCCGAGAATACAAAATTTTTCAGCCGCTACCCCTCAGCATGTACAACACAGTGGCCGACAGCCTTCAATAACGGTAGAGAGAAGCGGGGTTTGTGTATAGTTGTAAGTGCTACCAGACAAGCAACACTGCGTGAAATAGCCGCATAAATCAACGTTGGACGTACGACGTACGACGAACGTATCCGTTAGGAAATTCAATATTTCGAGACCCATAATTTCAACAGTGTGCCGAGAATACGAAATTTTTCAGCCGCTACCCCTCACCATGTACAACACAGTGGCCGACAGCCTTCAATAACGGTAGAGAGAAGCGGGGTTTGTGTATAGTTGTAAGTGCTACCAGACAAGCAACACTGCGTGAAATAGCCGCATAAATCAACGTTGGACGTACGACGTACGACGAACGTATCCGTTAGGAAATTCAATATTTCGAGACCCATAATTTCAACAGTGTGCCGAGAATACGAAATTTTTCAGCCACTACCCCTCACCATGTACAACACAGTGGCCGACAGCCTTCAATAACGGTAGAGAGAAGCGGGGTTTGTGTATAGTTGTAAGTGCTACCAGACAAGCAACACTGCGTGAAATAGCCGCATAAATCAACGTTGGACGTACGACGTACGACGAACGTATCCGTTAGGAAATTCAATATTTCGAGACCCATAATTTCAACAGTGTGCCGAGAATACGAAATTTTTCAGCCGCTACCCCTCACCATGTACAACACAGTGGCCGACAGCCTTCAATAACGGTAGAGAGAAGCGGGGTTTGTGTATAGTTGTAAGTGCTACCAGACAAGCAACACTGCGTGAAATAGCCGCATAAATCAACGTTGGACGTACGACGTACGACGAACGTATCCGTTAGGAAATTCAATATTTCGAGACCCATAATTTCAACACTGTGCCGAGAATACGAAATTTTTCAGCCGCTACCCCTCACCATGTACAACACAGTGGCCGACAGCCTTCAATAACGGTAGAGAGAAGCGGGGTTTGTGTATAGTTGTAAGTGCTACCAGACAAGCAACACTGCGTGAAATTGCCGCATAAATCAACGTTGGGCGTACGATGTACGACGAACGTATCCGTTAGGAAATTCAATATTTCGAGACCCATAATTTCAACACTGTGCCGAGAATACAAAATTTTTCAGCCGCTACCCCTCACCATGTACAACACAGTGGCCGACAGCCTTCAATAACGATAGAGAGAAGCGGGGTTTGTGTATAGTTGTAAGTGCTACCAGACAAGCAACACTGCGTGATATAGCCGCATTAATCAACGTCGGACGTACGACGAACGTATCCGTTAGGAAATTCAATATTTCGAGACCCATAATTTCAACACTGCCGAGAATACAAAATTTTTCAGTCGCTACCCCTCACCATGTACAACACAGTGGTCGACAGCCTTCAATAACGATAGACAGAAGCGGGGTTTGTGTATAGTTGTAAGTGCTACCAGACAAGCAACACTGCGTGAAATTGCTGCATAAATCAACGTTGGACGTACGACGTACGACGAACGTATCCGTTAGGAAATTCAATATTTCGAGACCCATAATTTCAACAGTGTGCCGAGAATACGAAATTTTTGAGCCACTACCCCTCACCATGTACAACACAGTGGCCGACAGCCTTCAATAACGGTAGAGAGAAGCGGGGTTTGTGTATAGTTGTAAGTGCTACCAGACAAGCAACACTGCGTGAAATTGCCGCATAAATCAACGTTGGGCGTACGATGTACGACGAACGTATCCGTTAGGAAATTCAATATTTCGAGACCCATAATTTCAACAGTGTGCCGAGAATACGAAGTTTTTCAGCCGCTACCCCTCACCATGTACAACACAGTGGCCGACAGCCTTCAATAACGATAGAGAGAAGCGGGGTTTGTGTATAGTTGGAAGTGCTACCAGACAAGCAACACTGCGTGAAATAGCCGCATAAATCAACGTCGGACGTACGACGTACGACGAACGTATCCGTTAGGAAATTCAATATTTCGAGACCCATAATTTCAACAGTGTGCCGAGAATACGAAATTTTTCAGCCGCTACCCCTCACCATGTACAACACAGTGGCCGACAGCCTTCAATAACGGTAGAGAGAAGCGGGGTTTGTGTATAGTTGTAAGTGCTACCAGACAAGCAACACTGCGTGAAATTGCCGCATAAATCAACGTTGGGCGTACGATGTACGACGAACGTATCCGTTAGGAAATTCAATATTTCGAGACCCATAATTTCAACAGTGTGCCGGGAATACGAAGTTTTTCAGCCGCTACCCCTCACCATGTACAACACAGTGGCCGACAGCCTTCAATAACGATAGAGAGAAGCGGGGTTTGTGTATAGTTGTAAGTGCTACCAGACAAGCAACACTGCGTGAAATAGCCGCATAAATCAACGTCGGACGTACGACGTACGACGAACGTATCCGTTAGGAAATTCAATATTTCGAGACCCATAATTTCAACAGTGTGCCGAGAATACGAAATTTTTCAGCCGCTACCCCTCACCATGTACAACACAGTGGCCGACAGCCTTCAATAACGGTAGAGAGAAGCGGGGTTTGTGTATAGTTGTAAGTGCTACCAGACAAGCAACACTGCGTGAAATAGCCGCATAAATCAACGTTGGACGTACGACGTACGACGAACGTATCCGTTAGGAAATTCAATATTTCGAGACCCATAATTTCAACAGTGTGCCGAGAATACGAAATTTTTCAGCCGCTACCCCTCACCATGTACAACACAGTGGCCGACAGCCTTCAATAACGGTAGAGAGAAGCGGGGTTTGTGTATAGTTGTAAGTGCTACCAGACAAGCAACACTGTGTGAAATTGCCGCATAAATCAACGTTGGGCGTACGATGTACGACGAACGTATCCGTTAGGAAATTCAATATTTCGAGACTCATAATTTCAACAGTGTGCCGAGAATACGAAGTTTTTCAGCCGCTACCCCTCAGCATGTACAACACAGTGGCCGACAGCCTTCAATAACGATAGAGAGAAGCGGGGTTTGTGTATAGTTGTAAGTGCTACCAGACAAGCAACACTGCGTGAAATAGCCGCATAAATCAACGTCGGACGTACGACGTACGACGAACGTATCCGTTAGGAAATTCAATATTTCGAGACCCATAATTTCAACAGTGTGCCGAGAATACGAAATTTTTCAGCCACTACCCCTCACCATGTACAACACAGTGGCCGACAGCCTTCAATAACGGTAGAGAGAAGCGGGGTTTGTGTGTAGTTGTAAGTGCTACCAGACAAGCAACACTGCGTGAAATTGCCGCATAAATCAACGTTGGACGTACGACGTACGACGAACGTATCCGTTAGGAAATTCAATATTTCGAGACCCATAATTTCAACAGTGTGCCGAGAATACGAAATTTTTCAGCCGCTACCCCTCACCATGTACAACACAGTGGCCGACAGCCTTCAATAACGGTAGAGAGAAGCGGGGTTTGTGTATAGTTGTAAGTGCTACCAGACAAGCAACACTGCGTGAAATTGCCGCATAAATCAACGTTGGGCTTACGATGTACGACGAACGTATCCGTTAGGAAATTCAATATTTCGAGACCCATAATTTCAACAGTGTGCCGAGAATACGAAGTTTTTCAGCCGCTACCCCTCACCATGTACAACACAGTGGCCGACAGCCTTCAATAACGATAGAGAGAAGCGGGGTTTGTGTATAGTTGGAAGTGCTACCAGACAAGCAACACTGCGTGAAATAGCCGCATAAATCAACGTCGGACGTACGACGTACGACGAACGTATCCGTTAGGAAATTCAATATTTCGAGACCCATAATTTCAACAGTGTGCCGAGAATACGAAATTTTTCAGCCGCTACCCCTCACCATGTACAACACAGTGGCCGACAGCCTTCAATAACGGTAGAGAGAAGCGGGGTTTGTGTATAGTTGTAAGTGCTACCAGACAAGCAACACTGCGTGAAATTGCCGCATAAATCAACGTTGGGCGTACGATGTACGACGAACGTATCCGTTAGGAAATTCAATATTTCGAGACCCATAATTTCAACAGTGTGCCGAGAATACGAAGTTTTTCAGCCGCTACCCCTCACCATGTACAACACAGTGGCCGACAGCCTTCAATAACGATAGAGAGAAGCGGGGTTTGTGTATAGTTGGAAGTGCTACCAGACAAGCAACACTGCGTGAAATAGCCGCATAAATCAACGTCGGACGTACGACGTACGACGAACGTATCCGTTAGGAAATTCAATATTTCGAGACCCATAATTTCAACAGTGTGCCGAGAATACGAAATTTTTCAGCCGCTACCCCTCACCATGTACAACACAGTGGCCGACAGCCTTCAATAACGGTAGAGAGAAGCGGGGTTTGTGTATAGTTGGAAGTGCTACCAGACAAGCAACACTGCGTGAAATAGCCGCATAAATCAACGTTGGACGTACGACGTACGACGAACGTATCCGTTAGGAAATTCAATATTTCGAGACCCATAATTTCAACAGTGTGCCGAGAATACGAAATTTTTCAGCCGCTACCCCTCACCATGTACAACACAGTGGCCGACAGCCTTCAATAACGGTAGAGAGAAGCGGGGTTTGTGTATAGTTGTAAGTGCTACCAGACAAGCAACACTGCGTGAAATTGCCGCATAAATCAACGTTGGGCGTACGATGTACGACGAACGTATCCGTTAGGAAATTCAATATTTCGAGACCCATAATTTCAACAGTGTGCCGAGAATACGAAGTTTTTCAGCCGCTACCCCTCACCATGTACAACACAGTGGCCGACAGCCTTCAATAACGATAGAGAGAAGCGGGGTTTGTGTATAGTTGTAAGTGCTACCAGACAAGCAACACTGCGTGAAATAGCCGCATAAATCAACGTCGGACGTACGACGTACGACGAACGTATCCGTTAGGAAATTCAATATTTCGAGACCCATAATTTTAACACTGTGCCGAGAATACAAAATTTTTCAGCCGCTACCCCTCACCATGTACAACACAGTGGCCGACAGCCTTCAATAACGATAGAGAGAAGCGGGGTTTGTGTATAGTTGTAAGTGCTACCAGACAAGCAACACTGCGTGATATAGCCGCATTAATCAACGTCGGACGTACGACGAACGTATCCGTTAGGAAATTCAATATTTCGAGACCCATAATTTCAACACTGCCGAGAATACAAAATTTTTCAGCCGCTACCCCTCACCATGTACAACACAGTGGTCGACAGCCTTCAATAACGATGGACAGAAGCGGGGTTTGTGTATAGTTGTAAGTGCTACCAGACAAGCAACACTGCGTGAAATAGCCGGATAAATCAACGTCCGACGTACGACGTACGACGAACGTATCCGTTAGGAAATTCAATATTTCGAGACCCATAATTTCAACACTGTGCCGAGAATACAAAATTTTTCAGCCGCTACCATTCACCATGTACAACACAGTGGCCGACAGCCTTCAATAACGAGAGAGAGAAGCGGGGTTTGTGTATAGTTGTAGGTGCTACCAGACAAGCAACACTGCGTGAAATAGCCGCATAAATCAACGTCGGACGTACGACGAACGTATCCGTTAGGAAATTCAATATTTCGAGACCCAGAATTTCAACACTGTGCCGAGAATACAAAATTTTTCAGCCGCTACCCCTCACCATGTACAACACAGTGGCCGACAGCCTTCAATAACGGTAGAGAGAAGCGGGGTTTGTGTATAGTTGTAAGTGCTACCAGACAAGCAACACTGCGTGAAATAGCCGCATAAATCAACGTTGGACGTACGACGTACGACGAACGTATCCGTTAGGAAATTCAATATTTCGAGACCCATAATTTCAACAGTGTGCCGAGAATACGAAATTTTTCAGCCGCTACCCCTCACCATGTACAACACAGTGGCCGACAGCCTTCAATAACGGTAGAGAGAAGCGGGGTTTGTGTATAGTTGTAAGTGCTACCAGACAAGCAACACTGCGTGAAATTGCCGCATAAATCAACGTTGGGCGTACGATGTACGACGAACGTATCCGTTAGGAAATTCAATATTTCGAGACCCATAATTTCAACAGTGTGCCGAGAATACGAAGTTTTTCAGCCGCTACCCCTCACCATGTACAACACAGTGGCCGACAGCCTTCAATAACGATAGAGAGAAGCGGGGTTTGTGTATAGTTGTAAGTGCTACCAGACAAGCAACACTGCGTGAAATAGCCGCATAAATCAACGTCGGACGTACGACGTACGACGAACGTATCCGTTAGGAAATTCAATATTTCGAGACCCATAATTTCAACACTGTGCCGAGAATACAAAATTTTTCAGCCGCTACCATTCACCATGTACAACACAGTGGCCGACAGCCTTCAATAACGAGAGAGAGAAGCGGGGTTTGTGTATAGTTGTAGGTGCTACCAGACAAGCAACACTGCGTGAAATAGCCGCATAAATCAACGTCGGACGTACGACGAACGTATCCGTTAGGAAATTCAATATTTCGAGACCCAGAATTTCAACACTGTGCCGAGAATACAAAATTTTTCAGCCGCTACCCCTCACCATGTACAACACAGTGGCCGACAGCC
This sequence comes from Schistocerca nitens, assembly GCF_023898315.1. Classification (NCBI taxonomy): domain Eukaryota; kingdom Metazoa; phylum Arthropoda; class Insecta; order Orthoptera; family Acrididae; genus Schistocerca; species Schistocerca nitens. The sequence continues at coordinate 146,094,515 of NC_064625.1, forward strand.
TTCAATAACGGTAGAGAGAAGCGGGGTTTGTGTATAGTTGTAAGTGCTACCAGACAAGCAACACTGCGTGAAATAGCCGCATAAATCAACGTTGGACGTACGACGTACGACGAACGTATCCGTTAGGAAATTCAATATTTCGAGACCCATAATTTCAACAGTGTGCCGAGAATACGAAATTTTTCAGCCGCTACCCCTCACCATGTACAACACAGTGGCCGACAGCCTTCAATAACGGTAGAGAGAAGCGGGGTTTGTGTATAGTTGTAAGTGCTACCAGACAAGCAACACTGCGTGAAATTGCCGCATAAATCAACGTTGGGCGTACGATGTACGACGAACGTATCCGTTAGGAAATTCAATATTTCGAGACCCATAATTTCAACAGTGTGCCGAGAATACGAAGTTTTTCAGCCGCTATCCCTCACCATGTACAACACAGTGGCCGACAGCCTTCAATAACGATAGAGAGAAGCGGGGTTTGTGTATAGTTGTAAGTGCTACCAGACAAGCAACACTGCGTGAAATAGCCGCATAAATCAACGTCGGACGTACGACGTACGACGAACGTATCCGTTAGGAAATTCAATATTTCGAGACCCATAATTTCAACACTGTGCCGAGAATACAAAATTTTTCAGCCGCTACCCCTCACCATGTACAACACAGTGGCCGACAGCCTTCAATAACGATAGAGAGAAGCGGGGTTTGTGTACAGTTGTAAGTGCTACCAGACAAGCAACACTGCGTGAAATAGCCGCATAAATCAACGTCGGACGTACGACGAATGTATCCGTTAGGAAATTCAATATTTCGAGACCCATAATTTCAACACTGTGCCGAGAATACAAAATTTTTCAGGCGCTACCGCTCACCATGTACAACACAGTGGCCGACAGCCTTCAATAACGATAGAGATGGCTCTGAGCACTATGGGACTTAACAGCGATGGTCATCAGTCCCCTAGAACTCAGAACTACTTAAACCTAACTAACCTAAGTACATCACACAACACCAAGCCATCACGAGGCAGAGAAAATCCCTGACGCCGCCGGGAATCGAACCCGGGAACCCGGGCGTGGGAAGCGAGAACGCTACCGCACGACCACGAGCTGCGGACTCCTGAGCTAGTGGCCGTATCGTTTGGACGCTAGACGACTGGAAAACCGTGGCCGGGTCAGATGAGTTTATGGTAGGGTTCCAGTGCGGCTGAAACGTACGAGATCTTGGAGGTAAGTTGACAGAAAGTCACTGTGCAAACTAGCGGTGGCTCCATAATGGCGTGGGCTGTGTTTACGTGGAATGCACTGGGTCTTCTGGTCCAGCTGAACCGATCATGAACTGGATTTGGTTATGTTCGTCTTCTTGGAAATATTTGCAGCTATTCATGTACTTCATGTTCCAAAAAGACGATGCACCAAGTCACCGGGCCACAGCTGTTCGTAACTGGTTTGAAGAACATCCCAGATGATTCAAGGGAATGAGTTGGGCACCCAGATCGCGTAACATGAATACCATCGGACATTTGTGGGACGTAAATGAGTGGTCTGTTCGCACGCACCGGCAACACTTTCGTAATATGGACGGTAATGGAGGAAACATCGGCTCAATATTTCTGCAGGGGTCTTCCGACGAGGCGGCCGGAGTGGCCGAGCGGTTCTAGGCGCTACAGTCTGGAACCGCGCGACCGCTACGGTCGCAGGTTCGAATCCTGCCTCGGGCATGGATGTGTGTGATGACCTTAGGTTAGTTAGATTTAAGTAGTTCTACTTTCTAGGGGACTGATGACCTCAACAGTTAAGTCCCATAGTGCTCAGAGCCATTTGAACTATTTCTTCCGACGACTTGTTGATAGCTTTGCACGTCGAGTTACTGCACTACGTCGGGTAAAACGAGGTCATACACGATGTTAGCAAGTATCTCATGATTTTTGTCACATCAGTGTATAGTTTCTCTTATTTTTCTTGCACTTACCACCATACATTTTGTCTTCTTCTTATTAATTCTCATTTCTAATTCCTCACAGGTCTTATTTTATTCTTTTTACATTCCTATCATAATTCTATCGCTCTCCTCCAAAAACACCGTATCATCCTCAAATGGAACACATCCTATCCTCCTACCGCGAACCAGCACTCCTCCATTTTATTTTAAACATTTCTGAACAATTTGCACCAAATATACGTTTGACGGTATTTGGGCAATACAGCCGCCTTGCGTTGCGTTACTCCGCAGGCATCACATGTTGGCGAAGCAGATCATGTGTGTCGTTCACGTCTCGTGTCCTTGGTCCTTGCGGTCTAAGTTCCTCAAAAGGAAAAGGACCGTCATGAATTATGGCGTGAGGCGACGACACACACCGACGAATTCACTATGGAGGGGAATTTCGTGAACGTTCAGTAGCGCCGACGATGCCCCAGCGCCACAACTGTGAGTGTTGACAGCTCCAGTGAGAGTAGAGTGTGTGTCACGTCTCCAAAAAATGTTTCAAGGCGACATGTCGTCAACTTAAATTGTAAGTAGGCTGTTTAGGTTTTTTTAATAGTAACGCCACGTAGCGCTCTGTATGAAAATCACTGGCTGTGCTGTGTGCAGTCTGTGGCTGGTTGGAATTGTTGGAATTTGCTATTGTAGCGTTGCGCAGTTGGATGTGAAATGCGCGTAGCGTTGCGCAGTTGGAGGTGAGCCGCCAGCAGTGGTGGATGTGGGGAGACAGATCGCAGAATTTTGAGAGCGGACGATCTGGACGTGTGTCTATCAGAGACAGGACATTTGTAAGACATGTCATGAACTGCTATATACAAATGATTGAAGCGATTTCATAAATTCACTGTAGCTCCATTCATTGACATATGGTCACGATACACTACAGATACGTAGAAAAACTCATAACGTTTTGTTCGGCTGAAGTCGCACTTCAGGTTTCTGCCGCCACAGCGCTCGAGAGCGCAGTGAGACAAAATGGCGACAGGAGCCGAGAAAGCGTATGTCGTGTTCGAAATGCACTCACATCAGTCACTCATAACAGTGCAACGACACTTCAGGACGAAGTTCAACAAAGATCCACCAACTGCTAACTCCATTCGGCGGTGGTATGCGCAGTTTAAAGCTTCTGGATGCCTTTGTAAGGGGAAATCAACGGGTCGGCCTGCAGTGAGCGAAGAAACGGTTGAACGCCTGCGGGCAAGTTTCACGCGTAGCCCGCGGAAATTGGCTCATGCCACAACTGGAGACCGACAGCGCCGACTTCATCTTTCAACAGGATGGTGCTCCACCGAACTTCCATCATGACGTTCGGTATTTCTTAAACAGGAGATTGGAAAACCGATGGATCGGTCGTGGTGGAGATCATGATCAACAATTCATGTCATGGCCTCCACGCTCTCCCGACTTAACCCCATGCGATTTCTTTCTGTGGGGTTATGTGAAAGATGCAGTGTTTAAACCTCCCCTACCAAGAAACGTGCCAGAACTGCGAGCTCGCATCAACGATGCTTTCGAACTCATAGATGGGGACATGCTGCGCCGAGTGTGGAGGGAACTTGATTATCGGCTTGATGTCTGCCGAATCACTAAAGGGGCACATATCGAACATTTGTGAATGCCTAAAAAAACTTTTTGAGTTTTTGTATGTGTGTGCAAAGCATTGTGACAATATCTCAAATAATAAAGTTATTGTAGAGCTGTGAAATCGCTTCAATCATTTGTAATAACCATGTATATTATGACTTTTGAACACTATTAAGGTAAATACATTGTTTGTTTTCTATCAAAATCTTTCATTTCCTAACTATGCCTATCAGTAGTTAGTGCCTTCAGTAGTTTGAATCTTTTATTTAGCTGGCAGTATTGGCGCTCGCTGTATTGCAGTAGTTCGAGTAATGAAGATTTTTGTGAGGTAAGTGATTCATCAAAGGTATAGTTTAATGTTAGTCAGGGCCATTCTTTTGTAGGGTTTGCTGAAAGTCAGATTGCGTTGCGGTAAAAAATAGTGTGTGTCAGTTTAAGCACAGTAATGTATAATTTTTCTAAGGGGACGTTTCAAAATACTTGAAGGAAACATGAGAGCGAAGTATACTCGAATATCTGAGTCACGTGCGAAAAATTGGTTGGTAATGTGAAGCTTGTGCGGATGACATTTCGCAGTTTTTCGCAGCAATTTTCGAACGGTGAGCCCGCATCTCGTGGTCGTGCGGTAGCGTTCTCGCTTCCCACGCCCGGGTTCCCGGGTTCGATTCCCGGCGGGGTCAGGGATTTTCTCTGCCTCGTGATGGCTGGGTGTTGTGTGCTGTCCTTAGGTTAGTTAGGTTTAAGTAGTTCTACGTTCTAGGGGACTGATGACCATAGCTGTTAAGTCCCATAGTGCTCAGAGCCATTTGAACCATTTTTTTCGAACGGTGCCATGGAATCTTCAGTCGTGCCATAGCTCCCGCACTGCTTGAACATCGGCACGTAGCGTCCAGCATTCCCAGCCATTGCAAAAGTAACTTTTTAAGCAATTTGTAGCCCAATTGGCCGCCGATGTCTTCTCCAGCAATAATTCCCAAATCGCCAGTTAATTCAAAGTTCCGAATCGTGTTCAAATGGTTCAAATGGCGCTGAGCACTATGGGACTTAACATCTATGGTCATCAGTCCCCTAGAACGTAGAACTACTTAAACCTAACTAACCTAAGGACAGCACACAACACCCAGCCATCACGAGGCAGAGAAAATCCCTGACCCCGCCGGGAAGCCTCGATACTCGCGCGCCATGTACCGGATTGGGCGCGGCCCCTCCCGCCATGGGTTCGAGCCCTCCCTCGGGCATGGGTGTATGCGTTGTACGAGGGTATATCAATTATTATCCGTAATTTAGTTATATTTTGGTTGTACTGTCGTTTTACGTTGATGACGCATGCTTTGTTTATTTGTTGTTATATCTTTGCAATTTTCAAGCTGCTAGGCTAGTTTCGTTATCGCTGCCGTGCTGTTAATCATGGCTGCTCCGCTGTCTGTTTGCACCAAAGAAGAGCAAAGTTCAGTGATCCGTTTTCTTGTGGTCGGAAGGCGTATCGAGCCGAAATTCGTCGAAGACTTTCGGTACACTACGGGAACAGTGTTTTGCAACCGAGTGTCTACGAATGGATTGAAAAATTCCGAAATGGTTGCACAAGTGTTACGCACGATGAAGGAGCCGGACGACCGTTAACCCCACAAATGAAGAAACCATTAATCTTCACGTGAAATGATTCTCTTAGACAGACGATTAACTATTGACGAAGTGGCACATCGTCTGCAAATTAGTCACGGTTCTGCCTACGAAATCATCCACAACAGACTTGGGTTTCATAATGTGTGTGCAAGATGGGACCCAAAGAACTCACACAGTTGCATAAACAAATGCGCTTGGACATCTGCAAAAAAACATTTGGATCGGTATGGTGTAGTTATGACACTATCACTACTAACAACGCAAATCCCGCAACGCACTGTCTGAACATCATTCCTATTTAAATTGGGTACCCATGCAGTAATTTGTTTTCCGTCTACACTGGTTCGAGTAGCGCAAGTTTAATTACAACCACCCCGTACTGTTAGCTCCGAAGCGAGTTTGATGTAAACACGGAAACAATATATTGTGGATAGTGTGACTTGAGACGGTCTAATACTAGACAACATTTTTTCTTAACTTACAAGGGATGAACGTGTGTTTCACCATGGGACAGCGTGAAACGGTACAGTACCGCCCGACATTGAAAATAGGTACAAAATACTGCATTATTCTTGTCAGAACAACACATTTTTTGTGTAAAAAAAATCAATTTCAATTAATGCAGCGAAGCCGGATACCAGTGTGGGAAAGAATGACAATTTATTTATTTAATAGATCACATGTGCACTCCCACAAAGTAAATCCCTGCATCCAGTTTGGTGAGATCTGTGAAATGAATGAATGTATGGTCGTCTGCTAACCACAGATAGTGAATGTGAATATATGATCATCTTTGAGTCGGTCCGTTGGCCACCTTTGGTGGGACCAAAGACATGAAATTTACCAGAGCTTTGAGCGCCTGAAATGTGGCTGACCAATACGATAGCAAGGTGCTTCCCCCACCCCGACAGAGATGGGAGATGACCTAGAGAACGGCCATATTTCAGCACTCTGCCGCTGGACCTTGTGCTGTTAAGACCTGTTTTAGTTGTGCTCCGTAATGACGAAAGAGTGGAGGCATGGTATGCATGTGGAATATTTAAGAGTAGTTTGAACTAATAATTTCTCTATCTCAGGAACTTTTGTGGGGAGAATTAAATGTCAGGCAGGTAACATTAATGGGATTGTAGTAATCTTCGGAAGTGACCAACGGTCACAATGAAACCACGTGTAGCAATAAGTAGAAATACTTCCGTGTGCTTAAGTTAAGCTGAATTACTAGCGTGTGTACAATAAGTTGAAATATTTAAGAAATAGCGTGTGTACCATAAGCTGAAATATTTAAGAAACGGCGTGTGCAGGACTTGAAATTAGAGACGAGTACTTCCACGTGGTGAGTACTGTGTGAGTCTCAATCTGTGTATGAGACAAAAGATAAAGTGAAGTACTCGTCCATGGTATCAGTTGAGGACTCGCGTGTGTGATGAATATGTTCTTAATGTTATTCCGTGTGACGCTAGATTTAAACTCTGAGAGAGAATCAAGGTGAGTCGGCCGTCTATCCAGCAACGCCACTTGGCTTGCATTGGACAGGAAGACGTGCATATATCTCCAGAGTTCATAGTAGGAAAGTAGAATTACAAAGTGGGGCAGTGTCGCGTGAAACTGGGATAAATATTAATTGAAGTGGGAAAGCTGAAAGTGATAGTGTTGTGACTATTTAGTGTTGTATTTAATGTTGCAGTGTGATGTATGTCATGTAATTTTGGGTATGTGTGGTTTGCATGGGAGAGTAGCAAGGTAGTTGCAAAAGATTAGTGGGTTATGCTTGTTCCTTCTGTGTCGCTCGATCTGGAGGACAGTATCGTGATGATGATTGTGAGAGTCGAAGTGTGAGGTATAATGAAAGATCCACCATCCTATCCAGAAAGTGCACTGTAGCGTTAAATAAATCACGAGACCATAATATAGAGATTCACTAATGTAAAGGCATGCCCACTGGGCGGAATTTCTCATATGTTATTGTTGTAGGTTATAGAATTTGTGTGTTTAGGCTAGAGAATTTATCGGAATAAATAAGATAGTGAAAAGAAAAAGATTGGTGGCCTTTTCCATTGAATTGTATGTTGTCATAATGTCCCGAATTTATAATGTGTGCGCCATTCATATTCAGTGGGATGGCCACGTGTTAATAAAAGCCGTTAAATAAAAGACAAAAAGAAAATGTGGTATTGCCAGTGCGTAGTGTACAGTCAGAGTTCTGTAAATCACTGATAGTCAGATATGCGTTTCCGTTGCGTATTATTCATACAGGAGGATAATTTGTAACTAAGTGTGAGTACTAGAGTTTATGTTAGTCGTCAAATAAGAAAGAATCCACTCGCTTGGCAGACCACTCATCTTGCAGGCCTGACTGCTTGATGCCACAGTATGAGCAAGGCATGTGGGTGCCTCTCAAGAGAACTGGCTTTCCGTAACTTTTTACCAGAAAAATTTATAGGATGAAAAAGAGAGAGAGAGAGAGAGAGAGAGAGAGAGAGAGAGAGAGAGAGAGAGAAGCTACGAATGGCCTAACGTAACGAAGCTAGTTTCGGTTTCTGTGCGCCTCCTTTTATTTTCTTCCAATATGCAGGGTGTTTTATTTTGCGAAGCGTCTCTTTGAGCCCCACAAAACGTCACCAACACCGCCACGAGCCGATGTCCCCACAGAACCAGCAGCCCCACCGTGCCATCACTTCCCCGCGATCAGGGACAACCTGCGCCACTCTCCGAGCCACTTACGTGTCTGTCCACACACACACGTACCCCACGTGCGGACTGGCTCATTGTTAACTGTGCGGCTCCCAGACTTCATCCCGACTCCTCGCAGGCAGATGAGTCACACATCCGTTGCGAATCGCCCCAGTACGCCTCTGTCTCTCCAGACGAGACGCCACACCGCATCTTACAGCCCCCACCCCGCTCCCTACCACCCTCTGCAGCATAAAGCCACCCCCGCACCCGTTTGGACACGGGGTTAGCGGAACACCCCCGTACGCTCCTGCTCGTCCATGCATACCTGAGCGCCGTATCGCCGGCATTAAATGAATTACAGCGACTGCCAGTAAACCATCCACCCCCACCACGTCCCCTCCGGACTCGCAACATTCACCCTCGCGATCCGCACCCACCTTTCCGTCCCGATTTCCTGACGATCCCGTCGCTGAAAAAAAGACACACCCCCAACCCCAATACGGCCAAAGTCAGTACAGCGCGCTACAAAACCGGAAACCCCCACGAGGTGATTTCGTTGCTTCCCCTCTCTCACGAGCTCAACTCATCCCCAACTCCCACTTTAGGGATGCAGTTTCGGCCCCTGCTGAGGTTGCAAAACTCCGAGGAAACAAAATTCCGTTAACGGCCTCGTCTTAGGGACACTTAAAAACGAAATCCTCTCTGTGTCTAGCTCCCCCCGTTTCCGGAAAGCTGGAGGGTGGAATTTCTGAGCGCTATCTCCCACTTTTCCCTTCGCCCCTCGGCCAACGGTGCCATATTCCAAACTAATCTCTTCTCGCTGCCTTTTCCACGTGATTGACCTCGTTTTGGTGGCGAACTTCTCTCGAACAGTAGTTAGCGGGTAAACCTTCTTGGGAAAATATACCTACCATAAACCAGTTAAGCAAAGCAAACTACAGTTTCAAACAAAGAATCATTCTGTGATGCTTGCTGCAAGCAGTTAAATCAAAGAAAAAGTTCATTTAATCGGGCCTACAACATGAAGCAGACAATGAAACTTCATTCCCGACTTGGGGCGTTTAACGACACATTCTGCCACGCCTACCAATCCATTATGCACAACAAACAATGGTAATTATCAGACAAACACCTCTACATATATTGTGGGAAAGGTGTCACTTCAGATCACATCTGCCAAGTGGGAAGAATCAATACGAATAATTCTAATCGGTACTTCCTGTTTCCTTTAACATCAGTCAGAACACCTGTCGGATGTAGCTCTCTTTGTCGGTCTACCTGTGTAGGCGTCTTCATCTGTACCCAACTAAACTACTGACAATCCTTCCTACTGTAGTCAAGCCTTAACTTACCTCAACAATGTTTACCTCTCCCCTACCCCCTCTCCCACCCCAAAAACGGCTCCACAAAACTGACATAATGTTTCCTGTCAATCGATCCCTGCTTTTAGCCAAGTAGTGTCATAAAATTCTTTTCGCCTCGATTACATTCAGTACCTCTCCGTTAGCTATCAGCTATACCTATTTAATATTCAGTTTTCTCCTGTACCCCAAAATTTTAAAGCGTCTATTCTTTTTTTTATCTCACCTATTTATCGCCCACGTTTCCCAGTCGTTCAAGGCTACATTCTATTATTTTAGAAAAGACGTCTTAACACACACACACACACACACACACATATATATATATATATATATATATATATATATATATATATATATATATATATATCTTACATTTCACAAAACTGTTCCCTTGTTATTGATATTGCGCATTTTCTTACCCTCTCTCCTTCGGCTATCATCGGTAATTTGGCTGTCCAAACAGCGAATTGATCTAAGACTATTACTGTCTCATTTTCTAATCTACGAGGGCTATTCGGAAAGCAAGGAACGATAGGTCGTGAAATAGAAACCACAGTGAAAATCATACCTTTTTTTTTTTTTTTTTTTTTTTTTTTTTTTTTTTTTTTTTTTTTTTTTTGCAACGGTTAGCTATACCTTCCAGCTACTTCTCTACACAGTCGCCTCTCAGATTTAGATATCTGTCGTAGCGTTGTACCAAGTTTTCAATTCCCTCCTTATAGAAGATAGCCGTCAGTGTTTTTCGACAATTTTCTACTCTGGACTGCAATTCTTTGTCTGTGTCAAAAATATTGTCTTCATAGCCAGCAGTTCATTTGAGCAGAGATGAACCTCAGGGGTAGGAAATTACGGGCTGTATTGTGGGTGATCAAACACTTCCCATAGAATACGCTGCAGGGGCATCTTCATTGCCCCTGCAGAGTGCGGCCGAGAATTGTCGTCTAGAACGAACCACCTGACAGTTATGTCATGTGGATTGCATAGCTTCAGGCGAAATCTTTCGCCAGACCCTCATACTTGGCGGGAGACGCTAATTTCTAGCCATCTTTACGTTCTCACTATGAGCTCAGAACTGAAAAGAGCGACATGATGCGATAGACGGGCATACTAGACACAGTGCCCAATGCATCTGTGCAAAGCATCATATTTTTACTGTATTTTCCATTTCGCGACCGATCGTTCCTTACTTTTCGAATAACCCTCATAATTCCCACAGCATCACTGAAGTTATCTCGACACGTTCCATTACCCAAGTTTTTCTTTTGCTGATATTCTTATCTCTTTACTAGACACTACCCATTGCGTCCAAATATTCTTCCACCATCTCTGACAAAATTAAAATGTCGCCAGCACATTTCCTCCCCCTAAATTTTAATTCCCTTCCCAGACACGTCACTGATTTTCTTTCCTGACAGGGAATAAATGTGTGTTCATGTTGGAATAGGTAACGGTCGCCGGCCGAGATAGCCGAGCGGTTCTAGGCGCTGCAGTCTGGAATCGCACCACCGCTACGGTCGCAGGTTCGAATCTTGCCTCGGGCATGGCTCTGTGTGACGTCCTTAGATTAGTTAGGTTTAAGTAGTTCTAAGTTCTAGGGGACTGATGACCTCAGCAGTTAAGTCCCATAGTGCTCAGAGCCAGCGAAGGTAACGGTCAGCAATGTCGCACTGGCGACTAGATTTGAAAGTAAGACATTCCACACAACAACACAGATGACGTTTTGGTACTACACCTTGCTCTTCGACAGTTTGTGACATCTGACGACAACAGAGATGTATTCGCATGAAATCAGGGAATGGAATAACTCGTGAACTCCAGAGTGCTACCTGCAGTCCAGCTAGCAAAATAACTTTGAACAGGGAGTTAAAAATGATGGGATACAATGGTGGAGAAGTTCTTCATAAGAGACACAATATGGTAGTCAGTGTCTATGCTAAGCTACGAATAAGGACGTGTACACAGTGATGGCCCTGGACACTGGATGACTGGAAATGACTGTTTGGGAGAGATGACTCATGGTATACTATGTGGCAATCCGACAGAATGGTTTGGGTTTGGCAAATGCCTGGAGAAGCTTACCGCCTTTCTGCAATGCCAATAATAAAGTATGAAGCAGGTGAAGTAAGGTATGGCAGTGTGTTTTTGTCTTTAGTGTGTGACTCCCTTACTGACAATAAGAAACGCTAAATGTCGAAGGATAGGAACACATCACAAAAAATTGTGTACTCGATACAGTAGAGGAATGGACCGGAGGCGACGAGTGTATCAGCATGACAATGCACCGTGACAAAGCAGCATCTGGTATATGGACAATGATGATGATAATGACGATCCATACTCCGAGGAGCTTAGGGGACGATGCGGGAGACCCGCACCGCCGTACTAGGCAAGGTCCTAGCGAAGTTGGTTTGCCATTGTCTTCCTCCGACCATAATGGGGATGATAGATGAAGGCGACACAACAACACCCAGTCATTAGAGGCAGGAAAATCTCTGACCCCGCCGACAATCGAAACCAGGACCCCGTGCCCGGGAAGGGAAAATGCTACCGTAAGACCACGACCTGCGGACATATCAACAATAACATTGCTGAAATCGACTGACCAGCCAGGAATGGTGTCCTGAAAGAAATGAAACACTTCGCGATGAAGTAGAACATCAACATAGATCTATATTCCAGTGTGCAAAATTACTGCCTTCTCTGGGTTCGCCTCTTAATGAAGAATGGGCTCCATTCTCGTGCACACATTGAGACACATCATAGAAAGTGTTTCCAGTAGGGTTAAGACTATCATAAAGACCAAAGATGTTCGGATAGTTTTGATGAGGTAGTGTCAAACATGTTGGGGGTTTTTGTTGTTGTTGTTGTTATTGTTGTTGTTGTTGTGGTCTTCAGTCCTGAGACTGGTTTCATGCAGCTCTCCATGCTACTCTATCCTGTGCAGGCTTCTTCATCTCCCAGTACCTGCTGCAACCTACATCCTTCTGAATCTGTTTAGTGTATTCATCTCTTGATCTCCCTCTACGATTTTTACCCTCCACGCTGCCCTCCAGTACTAAATTGGTGACCCCTATATGCCTCAGAACATGTCCTACAAACCGATCACTTCTTCTACTCAAATTGTGCCACAAACTCCTCCCCAATTCTATTCAATACCTCCTCATTAGTTATGTGACCTACCCATCTGATCTTCAGCACTCTTCTGTAGCACCACATTTCGAAAGCTTCTATTCTCTTCTTGTCCAGACTATTTATCGTCCATGTTTTACTTCCATACATGGCTACAACCCATACAAATACTCTCAGAAACGACTTCCTGACACTAAAATCTATACTCGATGTTAACAAATTTCTCTACTTCAGAAATGTTTTCCTTGCCATTGCCAGTCTACATTTTATATCCTCTCTACTTCGACCATCATCAGTTATTTTGCTCCCCAAATAGCAAAACTCCTTTACTACCTTAAGTGTCTCATTCCCTAATCTAATTCCCTCAGCATCACCGGAGTTAACTCGACTGGGGTAAAGAATAGAAAAAGGAAACTTATAGTTTTTTTGAAATCCAGACTTACTTATTAATTAGGTGCAGCAAGCACTGAGACAATTATACAGCATTTATTCCCACTGAGCACTTCAAGGTGGGGCAGGAATGGCTGATGTGTTGCACAGTGAACAGAAAAACCTGACCTGAGGAGCGACTCTGAAGTGTTTCGTAGTCGACAAAAATCTGACCAACAGTGGGCATTACAGTAATCTCAGAAAGGAGGGCGATTACAAAATACGTGAAGCGGAGCAAAAATCCTGGCCCTGGAACATTTCCCTTTGCTCTGGTCCTCCCCGTAAAAGACGCCCGGAACCAAAGCAACGCACCAGCCCTGCTCCGCCACGCACTGATTAAAGCGAGAGCTCGCAGCCGAGAGGTGGGCCCAGGAGGTGGGAAGGGAGGGAGGAGGGAGGAGGTGGGGGTAGTGGGAGGTGCGGCAAAGAACTTTGGAAGAAGAGGTTCCAGGAGGTGGGGTGGAATGGGGTGGGGTGGGGGTGGCGGACAGGAGCAGATTACACGGCTGGCCGAGAAATAAAGGCCACCCCGGAATGCATAATAATAACGCGTATTAATAACCCAGAGGCCAGCCCGGCTGGGGGCTAGGAGCGGAGCGCGGCAAATTTCCTCGCCATGTCGAAAACTCGATTAAATAAATCTGACCCCCGGCCGTGGGCCCATCTAAGGGGGCAAGCGGACAAGTTTATTGTCCGTGTCTGCACTGTTCAGAGGCTGCTGTCCGAGCAAAGTGATGCGCTGGTAAGTCCAGACATTATGACCACTGCCCAACGCGAGATTGGACCTTTCAAAAGCTACCGACATAATTGACCATGCCTTCCTTATTCACAAATTAGATAAAAAAGATGTCCGAGGAATCCCAAATCAGTGGATAAGATCTTACCTAGAAAACAGGCAGCAAGTGGTGGTTTTAAGGCATGATGACATTTCAGTACAAGGAAATATCACAACATGTCTCTAGTAAATCAACAATAAAGTACGGAGTGCCACAAGGTTCTGTCCTAGGACCTCTACTGTTCCTCTTTTATATTGATGATAGAAATGACTTTATTAAATTGGGAAAACTAATCTTATTTGCTGATGACACCAGCAAATTAATAACACTGCTGACAAAATCTCATTGGAAGTAGCAATAAATACTGTAATGTCCCAAATTACTAGCTGGTTTCAAAAAAATAAAATAATAATAAATAAAGAAAAAACTGTCTTTAAGAATTTCCACTTTTCTCCACATGTGCAGAACTTTGTTGCAGTACCATACCTTGAAAATACGTTACTGAACTCTGTTATTGACACTTAGGTTCTAGGCCTATGCTTACAAGATAATTTAAAATGGGACTGTCATATAAAAGAACTTGAGAAATAACTTTTTAAAAGCTTGTTATGCTCTGCGTGTGTTAAATAAAAGTACAAGCAAGTCAACAGTTATTCTGGCGTATTATTCATACTTCCATGCACTACTTCGATATGTGCTAATTTTCTGGGCAAATTCAGCCACCAGCATAAAGATCTTTAGGATGCAGAAAAGAGCAATCAGGACTATCTGCAACCTAAGAAAACTGGAAACATGAAGACCACATTTCATCCAGATGAAAATAATGAGCCTACTGAGCCTTTACATATATGAGTGTATCCTGTTCGTAAATGAGTATCTTTTAAACCAAACTGGACATCTTCAACAAAATAAGCAGTCACAACACAAGAAACACCAATAATATCCACATGTCACAGTGTAGAACAGCACTGTACCAAAAAAATGTATAATAGATAACAGTTCAGCTATATAACAGCCTACCCAGTGATTTAAAATCGCAGCAACATAAATTTTTTTTTAATCTTAAGACATTTCTAGTGGAAAATAGCCTTGTAAACAATGATTATGTAATAATGGTTCAATACAAATTGCTATATTTGTCACTTGTAATTTACGATTGTTATCTGTAATTAATTATGTCATTCTCTCCCTCTCTCTCTCTCTCTCTCTCTCTCTCTCTCTCTCTCTCTGTGTGTGTGTGTGTGTGTGTGTGTGTGTGTGTGTGTGTGTGTGTGCGTGTTTCTGCTCCTTTCGCAATTTTGACTTGTCCTATATTCAATGTACTGTTTAAGTATGTAATGAATCAAATGGACCAGTAAATAAATGAAATGAATGGCGTCTGGTGGCATGATGGGGTGATGAAGGTACAGAAGCGGGTCAGAGACCAATGGGGAACCATTCTAGTGACGATACGGGCCGAAAATTGAGAAATCCAATGACGCAGGGTACTTTGACCGATGCCAGATGTTATGATCCAATGGCTGGGTGCAAGCATTCCGGAAATGCAGAATCTGGTCGATTGTTCATCTGATGCTGTATTGATCATATGTCAGAAGTGATTGAAGGACAGTGAAACAACGAGCAGGTGATAAGGTGCTGGACGCCGACGCTTCATCGCAGAATGAGGACGTCAGAGGCTTTGCCGCTCTGTAAAGTAGGATAGGTGGTGGTCTATGGCAGGTCTGATGACGCAGTACAGTACCGGTGCAGTCACAAGCGTTTCACTGCGCATCCGACAGCGTGCAGTGCTCAACATGGAGCTTCCCAGCAGTTCACACCTAAGTGTTCCAATTTCAGTGAACAACATCGTCAGTTATGTCTACATTAGGGACGAGATCATCGAGATTCCTTTACGCTTACAAGTACACTCCTGGAAATTGAAATAAGAACACCGTGAATTCATTGTCCCAGGAAGGGGAAACTTTATTGACACATTCCTGGGGTCAGATACATCACATGATCACACTGACAGAACCACAGGCACATAGACACAGGCAACAGAGCATGCACAATGTCGGCACTAGTACAGTGTATATCCACCTTTCGCAGCAATGCAGGCTGCTATTCTCCCATGGAGACGATCGTAGAGATGCTGGATGTAGTCCTGTGGAACGGCTTGCCATGCCATTTCCACCTGGCGCCTCAGTTGGACCAGCGTTCGTGCCGGACGTACAGACCGCGTGAGACGACGCTTCATCCAGTCCCAAACATGCTCAATGGGGGACAGATCCGGAGATCTTGCTGGCCAGGGTAGTTGACTTACACCTTCTAGAGCACGTTGGGTGGCACGGGATACATGCGGACGTGCATTGTCCTGTTGGAACAGCAAGTTCCCTTGCCGGTCTAGGAATGGTAGAACGATGGGTTCGATGACGGTTTGGATGTACCGTGCACTATTCAGTGTCCCCTCGACGATCACCAGTGGTGTACGGCCAGTGTAGGAGATCGTTCCCCAGACCATGATGCCGGGTGTTGGCCCTGTGTGCCACGGTCGTATGCAGTCCTGATTGTGGCGCTCACCTGCACGGCGCCAAACACGCATACGACCATCATTGGCACCAAGGCAGAAGCGACTCTCATCGCTGAAGACGACACGTCTCTATTCGTCCCTCCATTGACGCCTGTCGCGACACCACTGGAGGCGGGCTGCACGATGTTGGGGCGTGAGCGGAAGACGGCCTAACGGTGTGCGGGACCGTAGCCCAGCTTCATGGAGACGGTTGCGAATGGTCCTCGCCGATACCCCAGGAGCAACAGTGTCCCTAATTTGCTGGGAAGTGGCGGTGCGGTCCCCTACGGCACTGCGTAGGATCCTACGGTCTTGGCGTGCATCCGTGCGTCGCTGCGGTCCGGTCCCAGGTCGACGGGCACGTGCACCTTCCGCCGACCACTGGCGACAACATCGATGTACTGTGGAGACCTCACGCCCCACGTGTTGAGCAATTCGGCGGTACGTCCACCCGGCCTCCCGCATTCCCACTATACGCCCTCGCTCAAAGTCCGTCAACTGCTCATACGGTTCACGTCCACGCTGTCGCGGCATGCTACCAGTGTTAAAGACTGCGATGGAGCTCCGTATGCCACGGTAAACTGGCTGACACTGACGGCGGCGGTGCACAAATGCTGCGCAGCTAGCGCCATTCGACGGCCAACACCGCGGTTCCTGGTGTGTCCGCTATGCCGTGCGTGTGATCATTGCTTGTACAGCCCTCTCGCAGTGTCCGGAGCAAGTATGGTGGGTCTGACACACCGGTGTCAATGTGTTCTTTTTTCCATTTCCAGGAGTGTATTTAAAGCTGCAACATTAAAACTTCGCTAGAGCAGTAAGAGCTTCACAGTAAGTGTGTGCACATTTTGGTATTGTAAGAAGGCGACCTGTGCTAGCAGGTTATTTGTAAATGGCACGAAATTATACAGGGTGTTACAAAAAGGTATGGCGAAACTTTCAAGAAACATTCCTCACACACAAATAAAGAAAGATGTTATGTGGACATGTGTCCGGAAACACTTCATTTCCATGTTAGAACTCATTTTAGTTTCGTCAGTATGTGCTGAACTTCCTCGATTCACCGCCAGTTGGCCCAATTGAAGGAAGGTAATGTTGACTTCGGTGCTTGTGTTGACATGCGACTCATTGCTCTACAGTACTAGCATCAAGCACATCAGTACGTAGCATCAACAGGTTAGTGTTCATCACGAACGTGGTTTTGCAGTCAGTGCGATGTTTACAAATGCGGAGTTGGCAGATGCCCATTTGATGTATGGATTAGCACGGGGCAATAGCCGTGGCGCGGTACGTTCGTATCGAGACAGATTTCCAGAACGAAGGTGTCCCGACAGGAAGACGTTCGAAGCAATTGATCGGCGTCTTATGGAGCACGGAACATTCCAGCTTATGACTCGCGACTGGGGAAGATCTAGAACGACGAGGACACCTGCAATGGACGAGGCAATTCTTCGTGCAGTTGACGATAACCCTAATGTCAGCGTCAGAGAAGTTTCTGCTGTACAAGGTAGCGTTGACCACGTCACTGTATGGAGAGTGCTACGGGAGAACAAGTTGTTTCCGTACCATGTACAGCGTGTGCAGGCACTATCAGCAGCTGATTGGCCTCCACGGGTACACTTCTGCGAATGGTTCATCCGACAATGTGTCAATCCTTATTTCAGTGCAAATGTTCTCTTTAATGATGAGGTTTCATTCCAACGTGATCAAATTGTAAATTTTCACAGTCAACATGTGTGGGCTGACGAGAATCCGCACGCAATTGTGCAATCACGTCATCAACACAGATTTTCTGTGAACGTTTGGGCAGGCATTGTTGGTGATGTCTCGATTGGGCCCCATGTTCTTCCACCTACGCTCAATGGAGCACGTTATCATGATTTATACGGGATACTCTACCTGTGCTGCTAGAAAATGTGCCTTTACATGTACGACACAAGATGTGGTTCATGCACGATGGAGCTCCTGCACATTTCAGTCGAAGTGTTCGTACGCTTCTCAACAACAGATTCGGTGACCGATGGATTGGTAGAGGCGGACCAATTCCGTGGCCTCCACGCTCTCCTGACCTCAACCCTCTTGACTTTAATTTATGGAGGCATTTGAAAGCTCTTGTCTACGCAACCCCGGTACCAAATGTAGAGACTCTTCGTGCTCGTACTGAGAACGGCTGTGATACAATACGCCATTCTCCAGGGCTGCATCAGCGCATCAGGGACTCCATGCGACGGAGGGTGGATGCATGTATCCTCGCCAACGGAGGACATTTTGAACATTTCCTGTAACAAAGTGTTTGAAGTCACGCTGGTACGTTCTGTAGCTGTGTGTTTCCATTCCATGATTAATGTGATTTTAAGAGAAGTAATAAAATGAGCTCTAACATGGAAAGTATGCGTTTCCGGACACATGTCCACATAAAATATTTTCTTTCGTTGTGTGTGAGGAATGTTTCCTGAAAGTTTGGCCGTACCTTTTTGTAACACACTGTGTTTATTTCTTCACCTCGAAAACTCATTTATCGGTGAAACGCACCGTCGTATGGAGTATCGAACGAAATTAGCTTCAGGGGCTCCTGCTAGGGAGGACGTAGAGTGTTTTCTTGGATGTAGAATCAATGGCATATTGGCAGGAATCGTTACAGCCATGTGTTTTTATCAATTGGCAGGGTCCAGTTGTGACTCACCAATATTTTGTTCATAGGATGCTGCTGTTCACCTTTTTGTTCATCGCACAATTTTATAGTTCTTGAGTGGGTGTGTTGCCTAAGTGAGATTACGTAGTGTGTAAGCCTAGGAACCGATGACCTCAGCAATTTGTTCCCATAGAACACCACAAATTTTTATAGTACTGAACATTTAGAGCAAATCACAAATCGCTGCACAGCTCTTTAATATTATCATGCTTCAAATGGCTCTAAGCACTATGGGACTTAACATCTGAGGTCATCAGTCCCCTAGAACGTAGAACTATTTAAACCTAACTAACCTAAGGACAGCACACACATCCATGCTCGAGGCAGTATTCGAACCTGCGTGGAATATTATCATGCTCTCAGTATCTGTGCAACATTTTATCAGACGCTACTTCCCACGTAAAAATTATGAGGCTACTTTTAATATTCTCTGCCATCATAAATACACAACACACTGTCCTGGCCCACGCCTGAAGTTATTTCTCCTCACCTGTCGACCCCACTTCTCCTTGTGGAATGAACTGTTTTAATTGCAGAAGGCACTGTTCACAATTTTCACATGACAGTGGCAATTTAAGTCGAGGTGTTGTGATAAAATATGGTACTGCACCTGCCTATTGTTGTACAGCACCTTTTACCGTGTAAGCCCGCAACGCATTCCACGAGAGTGTGAGAGAGGAAGTTTTCGTATTTAATTAACAACAGTCAGCTTTATGAAGCAGAGCGGGTTCACTCCCCTCCGTCCCTTTGCATCGTCAACCGTTTAATGTCGCCCTCCACTTGTTACCTAACATCCTCTTTTACTGAGAAACATAAAATCTTACTTCACTCCCCAACTAACCGTACCCTCCACTTCTTAATTCAACGCAATGCGCCCCCGTAACTCAGAATTTTTTATTGCGTCCTTCCCGCATTTTATTGGCTGCAATTACCTGATTGTATAAATAGTAACTAACTGTTGTGACGCCGTGAAAGAAAGTATCCGCCACCGGCTATGAATATAATTAACCATTCAGCCCCTACTAAAATAAATTCACGTAATTTTTATGAAAGTTATTTATCTATTTCTTTCTCTAAAACAAAAGTGTTACAGCTCACGACCCTGTACGGATCTTCCTGAAGCGCTTGTAGTTATGTTACACGGGTAATTACAGACTTTTCTCTGCTGTTTATGGAAAAATGCTAGGATGCACCACATTCCGGAGACCACGTTAAGATGTAGGTCACACCATGCGAATGGACGTCCAAGAACAAAGTGCTCGGATTAAACGGGGTGTAAGACAACAAAGGACTTGGAAGAGCAGTTGAACGGAATGGACAGTGTCTTGAAAGGAGGATATAAGGTGAACATCAACAAAAGCAAAACGAGGATAATGGAATGTAGTCAAATTAAATCGGGTGATGCTGAGGGGATTAGATTAGGAAATGAGACACTTAAAGTAGTAAAGGAGTTTTTCTATTTAGGGAGTAAAATAACTGATGATGGTCGAAGTAGAGAGGATATAAAATGTAGACTGGCAATGGCAAGGAAATCGTTTCTGAAGAAGAGAAATTTGTTAACATCGAGTATAGATTTAAGTGTCAGGAAGTCGTTTCTGAAAGTATTTGTATGGAGTGTAGTCATGTATGGAACTGAAACATGGACGATAACCAGTTTGGACAAGAAGAGAACAGAAGCTTTCGAAATGTGGTGCTACAGAAGAATGCTGAAGTTAAGGTGGGTAGATCACGTAACTAATGAGGAGGTATTGAATAGGATTGGGGAGAAGAGAAGTTTGTGGCACAACTTGACTAGAAGAAGGGATCGGTTGGTAGGACATGTTTTGAGGCATCAAGGGATCACAAATTTAGCATTGGAGGGCAGCGTGGAGGGTAAAAATCGTAGAGGGAGACCAAGAGATGAATACACTAAGCAGATTCAGAAGGATGTAGGTTGCAGTAGGTACTGGGAGATGAAGAAGCTTGCACCGGATAGAGTAGCATGGAGAGCTGCATCAAACCAGTCTAAGGACTCAAGACCACAACAACAAGACAAGGATACAGTTTTCGCTCTCCCGCTGAAGAAGCGACGACAGAAATAAAAGTAAGGTTCAGGAGCGGCAGCGAAATACAGTGTGAGAAGTATTCAGTGATAAGATTTTCCCATGATGTTGCTATCCTCAGTGTGCGTGAGGGATATTTACGGTACCACTGTAATGGAATGGATAGTTTAACTGGCACGAAAACGTTGGTTCAAATGGCTCTGAGCACTATGCGACTTAACTTCTGAGGTCATCAGTCGCTTAGAACTTAGAACTAATTAAACCTAACTAACCTAAGGATATCACACACATCCGAGGCAGGATTTGAACCTGCGAGCGTAACCGTAGCTCGGTTCCAGACTGTAGCGCCTAGAACCGCACGGCCACTCCGGCCGGCCGAAAATGTTGTACGAGTAAGTCAAATAAATTCACTGCTTGGCCGATATGTCCAACTTTGGCACCGATAACAGCAGCGACGCGTCGGGTCTTGGATGGAATGATGATGATCGGACTGCGCGGTTATCAGCTCCTGTACAAGTTCTGCTCAGTCCAATCTCGCCACGTGAATGAATGATGATGAAAAGATGAGGACAACACAAACACCCAGTCATCTCGAGGCAGGCGAAAATCCCTGAGCCCGCCGGGGAATCGAAACCGGGACCCCGTGCTCGGGAAGCGAGAACGCGACCACGAGACCAATACCTGCGGACCGGATGGAATGAGGCACTGATAGATCGCTGGAGGGAGTGGGCACCACATCAGCAAACACAATTAACCTAATTCCCGTAAAGTGCGGGGTGGGGGAGGGGAGGGGCGATGAGTTCTGCCGCCACGTTCAATCACATCTCAGATGTGTTCGATCCGGTTCAGATATGGTGAGCTGGGGGAGGAGGGGGGGAAATTCTTCAATCGGAACTCGAACCACTCCTTCACACTCCTGACCTTCTGACATGGTGCATTAACTTGTTGAAAAATGCCACTGTTGCCGGGAAACGTGATCACCATGAAGGGGTGTACGTGGTACGCAACCAGTGTACTATACTCCTTGGCCGTCATGGAGTCTTGCACGAACTGCACTGACTCGTGGATGCCCATGTGAATGTTCCCCAGAGCATAATAGAGCCGCCGCCCTCCCATCGGCATGATAAAGAAGATATCGGGAGTCGTCAGACCACACAACGCTCTGATACTGCGCCAACGTCCGGTGACGATGGTCACATACCCATTGAAACACGTATGTATTCAGTAGCAGCGATGGCGAGGCGTGACAGAATCTCTGACCAGAGAGTTATTTATCGTTGCTAGTCTGCGCTTGACCGCGCGAGAGTTGAGTGGAGTTGCGAGGCAGTAGTTGTACGTAGCGAGTCGCGAGAGCATGTAGTTCTGTCAGTGGTAGTAGCGCGCGCGAGACAGTCGGAGTTGTGTGTGAGGAGTCGACGGGCGTCGACATGGGTCTCTGGTCAAGGTTCGGGACGAGGTATATTTTTAAATAAGGTCATGAAGCAGCATTGCGCACATCTGATAATGTAAAGTAAGTTAACTGTAATTAATTTGTTCAAGAATTGCCCTCAATAATAATTTTGTTCTCAAAGCAATCGTTTAAAGAAAGTAATTATTACAATTGAAACAATATTTCCTTTGCTTTTCCTCCCAGATTTAATTTATCAGGTTGATCTTAACGTTAATTTTGTGGGGACTTAACATTTTTGCACATTTTTATTATCATTGACTTTTATTACTGTGGGAAGCTAACATTTGACTCTATTTGCATTTTCATCCAATTCATATCATTTAAAAATAATTACGGGGAGGTTACACTTAGCAGAATGACTATTCACATTTAAAAATTATCTTTCATTTTTTGCGGGAAGGTTACACTTGGCTCTATTCCCATTAACATTAATTTATTGTCATTTTATTTTTTACAAAATTCTCCGGGGAAGTTACACTTTTTTTTTTCCTGCTAACCTTACCTTGCCGGGCACTTGCCAAGAAAAAATACGATAATCATTTATAAGTAGTCACATAAATATAATTGCATATGTGGTCATAAAATGTGTAAGTTCATCTGGAAAAATGTGCACGGTCTGATGTTTAACGACAAGAAGAGCGACCTGCTAACCTTACCTTGCCGGGCACTTGCCAAGAAAAAATATACCTGATAAATTAAATCTGGGAGGAAAAGCAAAGGAAATATTGTTTCAATTGTAATAATTACTTTCTTAAAACGATTGCTTTGAGAACAAAATTATTATTGGGGGCAATTCTTGAACAAATTAATTACAGTTAACTTACTTTACATTATCAGATGTGCGCAATGCTGCTTCATTACCTTATTTAAAAATATACCTTGTCCCGAACCTTGACCAGAGACCAATGTCGACGCCCGTCGACTCCTCACACTCAACTCCGACTGTCTCGCGCGCGCTACCAGCACAGACGCGCTACCACCACTGACTGAACTACATGCTCTCGCGACTCGCTACGTACAACTACTGTCTCGCAACTCCACTGAACTCTCGCGCGGTCAAGCGCAGACTAGCAACGATAAATAACTCTCTGGTCAGAGATTCTGTCATGCCTCGCCATCGCTGCTACTGAATACATACGTCGTGGTGGTGGTGGTTGGTGTTTAACGTCCCGTCGACAACGAGGTCATTAGAGACGGAGCGCAAGCTCGGGTTAGGGAAGGATTGGGAAGGAAATCGGCCGTGCCCTTTCAAAGGAACCATCCCGGCATTTGCCTGAAACGATTTAGGGAAATCACGGAAAACCTAAATCAGGATGGCCGGAGACGGGATTGAACCGTCGTCCTCCCGAATGCGAAATACATACATACGTGTTTCACCATTAGAGTCGTAATTGCCCCTACCGTGGTGTTAACATTGGCACGTGCACGGATAATCGGCTGCGGAGGTTCGTGGTCGGTGCACTGTCCGTCCAGATATCCTCGCCTTCTGCCAGAATTAAAGTCTGATATCACTTCCGCCACAGCTGTCTGTCCTGTTCACCAGTCTTCCCAGCCTACGACGTGCGACACAAGAGGTGGCTGCCCAACGCCACGACGTATGGACGTGGTTTCACCTTGGTTTCGTCACCTCTTGAAGACACTCACCACAGCGCTCCTCGATAACCCGAAAAGTCCTACAGTTTCCAATATGCTCGCGCCGAGCCTCCGGGCCACCGCAATCTGTCCTCGTTCAAACTCAGATGGATCGCACCGTCGAACACTGCGGAGAGTTATAAAAAAATATCGCATGAAATCGCCGGAAGTAATCACTCGTGACTTCCAAAGTGCTATCAGGAGTACAGTTTGTGCAGTGACCTGGCGTTAAAATGAATGGTGTACGATGTTCGAGCAGCTGCTCATAAGCCACACATTTCTGTAGTCAGTGCGACGCGATGCTTGAGGTGACGTAAAGAGGGAAGCCACAGGACTGTCGATGGTTGGAAACAGATGCGGCACTCCGATGGAAGGTTTGGCGAATGGCTGGAGAACGTAACCTACCATCACGTGTATTACGAACAGTGAGGTACAGATGAGTTGTTTCAGTAAGGAGGTGTTTTTCATGGTTAGGATGTGGTCCCCTTATTGCGCTTATGAAAACCCCAGACGTGGAAGGATATCAAAACATTTTACCGCATTTTGTAGTGTGTACAACTAAGGAGCAGTTCGGAGATTATGACTGCTTGTGTCAGAATGACAATGCACCCAGTCATACAGCAGCGTCATCTGTGAGGTCATGGTCTGTAGGACATGACATATGTGAAATGGCGTGTCCCACCCAAAGTCCAGTCCGGCTGCCATGGAACAACTATATGATCAATGGTAACATCGACTTCGCTCCAATCCCGAAAGTCCAACACCTAGCCTGGTTTTGGCTTTTGGGCATGAATGGCCTGCCACTCTACCACAGACATTGAGACACCAATGGTCTTTGGGGACGAATGGGCTTCCACTCCACCATAGGCAATGAGACACCTATGGTCTTTGGGGACGAATGGGCTGTCACTCCTCTACAATGGAGACACCTATGGTCATTGGGGATGAATGGGCTTCCACTCCACCACAGGCAATGAAACACCTATGGTCTTTGGGGATGAATGGGCTTCCACTCCACCATAGGCAATGAGACACCTATGGTCTTTGGGGACGAATGGGCTGTCACTCCTCTACAATGGAGACACCTATGGTCATTGGGGATGAATCGGCTTCCACTCCACCACAGGCAATGAAACACCTATGGTCTTTGGGGATGAATGGGCTGCCACTCCACCATAGAAAATGAGACACCTATGGTCTTTGGGGACGAATGGGCTGTCACTCCTCTACAATGGAGACACCTACGGTCATTGGGGATGAATGGGCGTCCACTCCACCACAGGCAATGAAACACCTATGGTCTTTGGGGATGAATGGGCTGCCACTCCACCATAGAAAATGAGACACCTATGGGCTTTGGGGATAAATGGGCTGCCATTCCACCACAGACATTGAGAAACCTATGGTCTTTGGGGATGAATGGGCTTCCACTCCATCACAATTGAGCCACCTCATTGAAAGTATTCCCATCAGAGATCGAGCGACCATGAAGGCAAAGCGTGCACATACCCCACATTAATATCCACTAATAGGCGTCCTGATTCTTCTGATGAGATAGCGTGTGCTTAATAATTTGCTTTATAGAAACTAATTTTTACCTCAGTTATTTTCGTTGACATGGCGCCACTCCGCGCGGCACCACAATTTATAAATAACTGATCTCCTCTTGAGGTAATGATTTTATAATACATCTCTGAAGTGGCCTGCAACGACAAAAGTAGGGGATGTACCAATATTTTTAATTTGGCGCCTTCCTCTTACCTTGAAGTGCAAAACATAAAGACACTCGAGTGGCAATCAGTTGCAGTTAGACATAGGTGCAGTGCAGTCGACAGCCAGTGTACACAACAAGCTGTTAATTTTGCGCAGTAATGTATTGCACGATCGAGACATTTTTTCGATGCCAAAGCTATGTCGTAATTGTTCGCAAAACAAATATGGCTACCATGTAAGGATTGCAATATGCCGAGCTGAGGCTACATCTTTAATACGAGCCGTGACGATACCCAAACGTGTTATACGCTCAGTGCTCATAGGTCTTTGCAGAAGGCAAGTACGTTTTCCTTTTCGTCTTAGATATGTGAAGGGAGGATCAATTACGCCAGAAAAAGTTGGTGTTAATTAGTTCAGGACAACATACCGACATGATCTGCAATAACAAAATCTTAAACATGGCTGCGAATCAGCAACTTAGTAAATCTGAAGAGACTGGAAAACAATCAGCCAACCAGTTGCAAAACAAAGGTTTATTAGCTCTTGACATAGATTTCGATATTTCTAAAATATCTAAACCTAGGTCAAGCGCTAATAAACCTTTGTTTTGCAACTGGTTGGCTGATTTTTACAACCTTTTCATTTATAATAAAGTTTGTTAGATTTACTAGATAGTGTATCACTTCCTTCCTGCCATGTTACTTTGCGAATACATATTGTTAATCAAAGATTAATTATAAGCGCATAAATTATTGTGTAGGGACGCTAACGTTACGTAATAGGAGTATAAACGAAATGCCTTCATGACACAGAAAGAGTGATTGTTTAATTTCTTACTGTTAATTCAATTATTCTGTTGCTGTAAAACAGGTAAAACAACCACAGTTCAAATATAAACTAATTTTTTAAGAACCATTCAATAACCAAGATAGCATAAAATATTTTTTATTTAAGACAAGTGGTTTCAAGAGACTATGCTGTCATCTTCAGGTCTTGAAAACTTTTGTTGTAAATTATTTTATGCGATCTTGGTAGTTGAATGGTTTTTAAAAATTCAATTCTTGCAAAATGAGAAAAATCATCTAAATTTTTGATCGTTTTTTTTTAGAAAATTTTTGCCCAAATTCATGGTTAATTTGACTTTTAGGATGTTGTAGGATTTATGGTAAAATGCAAAATTGACAGATGTTCTCATTTCTTTTTGAATACTCGAATAATTTTGGTTGCAAAACTTAAAAAGTTCTTTGATGTATATACTCAGACTGAAGCGGCAAATGAATGTTTCTGCTTAGGCCAGAATTCGAGTTGAACAAATTTGCATCAGCCTCTTAAGCCTGCCTATATTTATCAAAGACGTTGAGAGTGGAAAATGTCTCTGAAACCATATAGTTTCATTTGAAAATCGTGCTTGCTTGTAACAAATTCGAGTAATTAAATTTCGAGATAAACCCTTTAATTGATCTTGAGTCAATATACAGAAACAACTCTCAGTTTTTATGCCTTCAGGGCTGTCGACCGCATTCTTCAGCAAACAGTATGTTTTTTCAGGGGGGGGGGGG
Organism: Schistocerca nitens; assembly: GCF_023898315.1. Classification (NCBI taxonomy): domain Eukaryota; kingdom Metazoa; phylum Arthropoda; class Insecta; order Orthoptera; family Acrididae; genus Schistocerca; species Schistocerca nitens. Next base: position 146,121,712 of record NC_064625.1, read on the forward strand.
GAACTAAAACGTAAAGTTGTAGTGTATCTCTTTCATAGGAGGAGGAAAAAGAGCAATTTAAGCACGCACTAAGTTTTTGGAAGGATACAATTGCCTTTGAAAAATGCAAAAGGTTTCAGACCATAGACGAACATTATATAAATCTAAAGCCACTAAAACGCTTTATTAGAAATCAACTTCTTGAGTGTCTAGTTATCGCAATACTAAGCATTTCTTATGCATAGGTAATGAGCGTGTAGTATTAGGTGAATGCAACGTGCTCACTCAAGCGTAAAGGTGCGATATGACACTCGAAAGCTGGAGTTTCGTTCTGAACTCTGTGTCGTTAACCAATATAAAATTAAACAGAACAGTGTTGCAGTTGGCTTTTTGCTGACACAATTAACAAACGGTCGTACAGACATGTAGTATTACAAATACTGTAATGGAGCAGCATGGTGAATAAATAAATGAAATGAGAGGTCGTACATTACAAGCAAGCTGTAAGCTTTCTTGGAATATAATCATTGCTCCTATACAGAATTTGAATACAAAACTGGAGAACGTTGAATTGGCTACAAACGAGGAAAAACACGTTTGAGAAATATTTCCCTTGTCGTACGTCCAACAAGCGATTTATTTATTTATTTATTTATTGCCAAATTATAGACTTGTTACCTGATGTTTAAAACAGGTCGTACATCTTACAATTTTCGTTTTTCATCTTTTTATAGTTTTCTTTTGTTTTATCTGCAACATTTACAAAGAATGATACTTTTCAAAATAACAATAATTTAAGGTTGAAATATGAATAAAATTGTGTTTTTTTTAAGAAGAATATAAAAAGAAGATAGGATAGATGAGAGATTTGTTAGTACCATCACCGAGTGTGACTGATGGTGAATACCTCGGAATGGTTTCTTCGAGCCGTTGACCGCCAGTCACGTACACACACACACAAATGGTTATTAGTAGAGAAATAATGTTGCTTATCCTATTTGTATCCTATTTGTATTAACTACTTTAGGTGCCCATCCATGTACAGCATTTGGCTAGATTGCCAGCAATTTGCTTATTTACTGTCACATCTCAGCTTCCTCCTCCTGTACCTCCTCATTGTCACTATTTTCGTTGTCACTGTGGGTATCGCTGTCCATTCTCTGGAGATTTCTGTTACGCTGCATATAGGCATGTCCCTAATGTCGTGTCCGCATGTACTCTTCATGTGTTGTTTTTGAAATACTGTTTGTCAGTGGGTTTAATTGTGCCCATTGTTCTTCGCCTCTTATTGATGTATATATAGCTATGTCTCTATCTGTGTAATCTAAGTGTAGTGTATGTCTATTGTTCGCGTATTGGCCGCAGAATAAGACAGTGTGTTCTGGGGAACCTTCTTCCCCGCATGTGCATGTAGGTGTCTGCCTCAGACCCACGCGGTTTAAGTGGGTGGGAGAAGGTCCGTGCCCGTTTAAGAAATGTACCATACCGCGGCTGGAATCGATATGTCTCATTCTCAACCGCTCCCTTATGTCAGGGAGGAAGTCGTGCAGTCTACGTCTACGTATAACAAGCGATACGCCAAAACGTGAAATGTATACAGGGATGCATTCCACATATCGTCAGGCTGATGCTGTTGCGATTGCCCATATCTCATTGAGAGCCCATACGAAATAAGTTGTCACAAATTTCAGTTACTCGTATAAGAGAATGAGTGGCGGTCACGAGCAGAGAAAGAATACGGAATCGCGCCAGATGCCACAAAAAGTCTAACAAGGGGAGGCCGCCAATTGTGAAATTCAGATTCCATTCATACTGCGCATAGTAAAAGCTCATGGCCAGAGGTGTAATGTGGCAAAGCATCAAGCTGCACTTCTCAGCCGTTGTCGAGAAAATCGACAGTTAAAAGAAACCGTTGCCGTGAAATACTCTCTACGATTAATAACTTTTTACAGCGTCGTGGCGCAGCGGTAAGCGCTCGGGTTCGTAATCCGGAAGTCGCCGGATCGAATCTCGCGCCATGCAATTTTTTTTTGTTATTAGTTTTTCGTAATTCAAATATATATATATATATATATATATATATATATATATATATATATATATATATATATATATATATATATAAACTATTAATGAATTGCTTATGCATGTTGGTGAAGGCGGATCGCTCTCCAATTGTACCGCCTCCATTTTTCCGTTTTTTTAACAGGGTGTACCAAAGCTCTCCCGTCCGCACAGATTTTCGACGATGTTGTAAGTTGCGCTAGGGACCGCATCTACCTTCTTTCGAAGTTAGCAGGCAACTACGCTGTTATGCGGCGGCTCGTTTCGGCCCATTCAACATCTGTCCTTCAAGTGTAACGAGCGAGTAACGGAGTTTATATTTCATACCTGCCACAGCAAATTTGTGTTCGTGGGGTCTCTATTCTAATTGGAACGTTTGACTTACGCTATACGTATTCGTTTCGGAATATCGTTTCTACGTCTTCCGTTAACTATACGTGGTTAACATTATGAAGACAATTAATAACATTTGTGAAATACAATTTTGTTTGCGGAAAACATAATGATGTTCGAAGTCGCCAGTTTTTCCACGACAAACGACTTGCAACAACTTATTATAAGCATAATTGTTGCAACTGATTGTCGGGAATTTTACAAAAAACAGATACTAAAAAAAAAAAGTTGCATGGCGTGAGATTCGATCCGGCGACCTTCGGATTACGAACCCGAGCGCTTACCGCTGCGCCACGACGCCGTAGAAAATTATTTATCGCAGAGAGTATTTCACCGCAACGGTTTCTTTTAACTGTCGATTTTCTCGACAACGGCTGAGAAGTGCACCTTGGTGCTTTGCCACATTACACCTCTGGCCATGAGCTTTTATTATGCGCAGTATGAATCGAATATGAATTTCACAAATGGCGGCCTCTCCTTGTAAGACAAAAATCCATCTGTTAATGCGACTAAAGTTTACTCACAACTCTAAAGACGTCGTTTGCAGCTGGTTCTCAGCAGGAGCACTTACCTGAAACAGAAAAGAAACAAGAGCATTAGCTTCACAGAGTGGAAACACGAATAGCAAAAAATGTTCAAATGTGTGGGAAATCTTATGGGACTTAACTGCTAAGGTCACCAATCCCTAAGCTTACACACTACGTAACCTAAAGTATCCTAAGGACACACACACACACACACACACACACACACACACACCCATGCCCGAGGGAGGACTCGAACCTCCGCCGGGCACGAATAGAAGGCTGGAGGTCCGATATCCATGTCACTAAAAGGGTAAACAGTTGCGTTGTCCCAGTTGCAGGTTTCATAACTGCCAGTGGCAACGAACATCTCATCTTCAGAATTTCATATGGTTGTTGATCGAATATAAACGTTAAAAATCTGTCATAACCAACTCATCACGAGGTAAGATCTTACGTTAAAGGTTTATACAAGAAGAAGTCAAGTATTGAAGTTGGAAACTGTGCACTAATGTTGAGGCACCATTAACTCAAGGCGGGCAAATTAGCCACACTATATTCGTCCGGTATTTGAGAATGATAGCACTTACGGGTTTCGAACAAACATTAAACATAATTTGATACCTTCCCGAAACTTTTTCTGACTGACGCCCGTGGCAAAATAATAGAAACAAAAACGTTAATCGCTCACTACGTTCAGTTCTAGGCACTTCAGTCCGGAACCGGACGACTGCTACGGTCGCAGGTTCGAATCCTGCGTCGGGCATGGATGTGTGTGATGTCCTTAGGTTAGTTAGGTTTAAGTAGTTCTAAGTCAAGGGGACTGATGATCTCCTATGTTAAGACCCATAGTGCTCAGAGCCATTTTTTTGCTTACTAAGTTTGTGCTGCTTGTGTAGTGCAAGTTCAGCTCCAGGCATGACGTTTTAATTTATTACCTCTTTACTGAAAACTGCATTTCGAACATGTTTTCCAGACGGCATCCACATATACCACTGAATTTAGCTACAAAAATGTATTATTCTATGACACGAATTTCGGGGGATACGACATTTTATGCAAAGGGGCTCGATTTGGTAAGTAAGAGTTATTCATACGAAGTTTTCAGAAATTTCCAAATCTTCTTCTCTCTCACTCTCTCTTTCTCTCTATTTCTGTGTGTGTGTGTGTGTGTGTGTGTGTGTGTGTGCTCATTTAAGCTCCTTTAGCTGTTGAGGATGACACGGCGGTCAGTTGGTACCGTTTGTATTTCTATTATAATCGCTGGTTAAAGACTGAACAAAGGAAATGCTTATCCATTGTTACACAAATGCAATTATTACGAAACTCAAATGCAGCGAATACTCTGACAGACTGCTGTAATTAGCAGATCGTACAGGGTATCAATTATTGAACTATATGAAAAGAACGTAAATTAGTTACAAGTTACGGCGTGCACACACTTTATTGAACACTTAAAAGTCACTACAGTTATTCGGATGTGGGTTATGACATATTCGATTTGCCTGCCATCATTGGCGAGGGCGTGGAGCAGACAAATAGCGAAATTCCGCATAACATGCTGAAGTCTCGGAACATACAGGCTGTCGATGTTCTGAATGGCTTTTTTCAGCTCAGCAACGGTTTTGGGGTTTATTCTGTACACCTCACCTTTCATATAGCCCCACAGAAACAAGTAGCATGTGTTCAGAACCGGAGAATATGGCGTCCAATCAAGGCCCAGGCCAGTGGCCTCTGGGTACCACAGAGCCATAGTGCAGTCCCCAAAGTGCTCCTCCAGGACATCAATCACTCTCCTGCTTCGATGGGTCACTTTGGATAATGGGGATGAAATCACCTTCCAAAAGCTTCACGTACCTTTCGGTACGCACCGTGTCATCAAGGAATACCGATTACTCCTCGACTGGATATTCCACAGCCCACAGTCACCCTTTTAGGGTGAAGTGATTTTTCAATCGCGAAATGCGGATACTCAGTCCCCCAAATGCGTCAACTTTGCTTATCGACGAACACACCGAAATGAAAGTGGGCTTCGTCACTATACCAAGGGCGCGCGCATACTTATTCCCATCATACAGGGTGAGTCACCTAACGTTAGCGCTGGATATATTTCGAAAACCACATCAAATACTGACGAATCGATTCCACAGACCGAACGTGAGGAGAGGGGCTAGTGTAATTGGTTAATACAAACCATACAAAAATGCACGGAAGTATGTTTTTTAACACAAACCTACGTTTTTTTAAATGGAACCACGTTAGTTTTGTAAGCACATCTCCACATATAAACAAATAAGTAATCAGTGCCGTTTGTTGCATTGTAAAATGTTAATTACATCCGGAGATATTGTAACCTAAAGTTGACGCTTGAGTACCACTCCTCCGCTGTTCGATCGTGTGTATCGGAGAGCACCGAATTACGTAGGGATCCAAAGGGAACGGTGATGGACCTTAGGTACAGAACAGACTAGAACAGCACATTACGTCCACATGCCAACACCTTTTTATTGGTCTTTTTCACTGACGCACATGTACATTACCATGAGGGGTGAGGTACACGTACACACGTGGTTTCCGTTTTCAATTACGGAGTGGAATAGTGTGTGTCCCGACATGTCAGGCCAATAGATGTTCAATGTGGTGGCCATCATTTGCTGCACACAATTGCAATCTCTGGCGTAATGAATGTCGTACACGCAGCAGTACATCTGGTGTAATGTCGGCGCAGGCTGCCACAATACGTTGTTTCATATCCTCTGGGGTTGTAGGCACATCACGGTACACATTCTCCTTTAACGTACCCCACAGAAAGAAGTCCAGAGGTGTAAGATCAGGAGAACGGGCTGGCCAATTTATGCGTCCTCCACGTCCCATGAAACGCCCGTCGAACGTGTACCTCACCCCCCATGGTAATATTCATGTGCGTCAGTGAAAAAGACCAATAAAAAGGTGTTAGCATGTGGACGTAATGTGCTGTTCCATGCTCTTCTGTGCCTAAGGTCCATCACCGTTCCCTTTGGATCCCTACGTAATTCGGTGCTCTGCGATACACACGATCGAACAGCAGAGGATTGGTACTAAAGCGTCAACTTTAGGTTACAATATCTCCGGATGGAATTAACATTTTACAATGCAACAAACGGCACTGATTACGTATCTGTTTATATGTTCAGATGTGCTAACAAAACTAACGGGGTTCCATTTAAAAAACGTAGGTTTGTGTTAAAAAACATACTTCCGTGCATTTTTGTATGGTTTGTATTAACCAATTACACTAGCCCCTCTCCTCACGTTCGGTCTGTGGAATCGATTCGTCAGTATTTGATGTGGTTTACGAAATATATCCAGCGGTAATGTTAGGTGACTCACCCTGTATAGTTTCAACATCCTAACGCCAACTGTTCAGAAGCTATGATGATTTTATTTAACATAGTTCAATAATTGTCACCCTGTATTAAGACAGTATTCCGATTATAGAAGTGTAACACCGGAAAACGTTACTGACCGAGGTGGCGCAGTGGTTTGCACACTAAACTCGCATTCGGGAGAACGACGGTTCAATCCGTCGTCCGGCCAACCCGATTTAGCTTTTCCGTGATTTCCCTAAATCGCTCCAGGCAAATGCCGGGATGTTTCCTTCGAAAGAGCACAGCCGACTTCCTTCCTCGTCCTACCGTAATCCGATGAGACCGATGACGTCGCTGTTTGGTATCTCTCCTCAAACAACCCAACCACAGAAAACGTTGAGACGACCTTATTTAGTGTGCGTGTGTTTTATTGTTGTAACGCCATGTTATGTATGTACTTTGCAGGGACACGAAAACGATTTCGGCTCATAGACGTCTAAAAACGAAGGAAGGTAATGAACAAGTTACTGTTCTAAAATATGGAGGATCAAAACAGCTAAACGGAAGTGTGGATTATGACCGTATCGTGAGGCATACTGCAGGCGTTCCGGTCGCCGTTTCGAACACGCCACCCATCTTCAGGACGGCCACTCCTGCGCCCGCTTTACGACGCGAAACGCCGCCCGCGCGCTCCTCTCCCCCTCCTCGCCACAGTAGCAGCGACAGGAGGCGTCGGCGTCGGCCCGGCGTCTTGGCACGGCGTCGCGGCGCCGGCGCACCGCCTGTTACGTCCGTTCCACAGGCGTCGCGGCGCCCCTTGCCGTGCGGGTGGAGAGCAACCCGCACTACACCCAAGGCAGGAGCGACAAGTGCTGGGGTTTTTTAGAAGCCGTGCCACACTCTCATACAATAACTACATGGGCTCAGAGCTTGTTATAGGGTGTCTCACATATTCATCTCTACATCTACGCCTATACTAAGTAAACCTCTGTGAAGTGCGTGGCAGAGGGTAAGTCCCATTGTATGACTTGTTAGGGTTTTCATCGTTTCAATCATGTATAGATTGTTTAAATGCCTCCTTACGTCCTATAATTAACCTAACCTTATCCTCACGATCTCCACGAGGGCGATATGTAGGGGGAGCTAGTATATTCCTACAGTCATGGGAAGCCGGTTCTTGAAACATTGTACGTAGGTTGTATCGGGATTGGTTCGACACGTAGGTCGCCGAAGTGGCGTCAACTCGAAAGACCAGGCGAACGGTCTATGCGACGGGAGGCCCTAAACACACTGCATTTCCATTTCGGGATAGGCTGCTTGTATCTTCAAGATTCTGACAGTTCAGTTTCTTCAGTATCTCTGTCACTCTCTCCCATGGGTCAAACAAACCTTTGACGATTCGTGTCGCCCTTCACTGTATACGTTTAACATCACCTGATAATCCTATTTGGTATGGGTCCCAAACACTTAAACAGTATACTATAATGGATCGTGAGGGTGATTCGTAAGCAATATCCTTTGTAGAGTGTTTTCATTTCCCCAGTATCGCCAGCCGCTGTGGCCGAGCGGTTCTAGGCGCTTCAGTCCGGAACCGTACTTGCTACAGTCGCAGGTTCGAATCCTGCCTCGGGCATGGATGTGTGTGAAGTCCTTAGGTTACTTAGGTGTAAGTAGTTCTAAGTCTAGGGGACCGATAACCTCAGATGTTAAGTCCCAGAGTGCTCATAGCCATTTGAATGATTTTTGAACCCAGTATCCTACCAATAAATCGTATTCTGCCACGTGCCTTACTTACAACTTGGCCCGTGTGTTCATTCCATTTTATATCCCTACGAAAGTGCTATGTCCAAGTATTTTCATGAATTGGCTGATCGCATCTGTGACTCACACATGTTGTACTCATTACTTCTACATTTTCTCGTTTTCTGAAGTGCATAACCTACATCTCTGAAAGTTTAAAACAAGTTGCGAATATTTGCACCACTTTGAAATGTAATCGGGATCTGACAGAGTTTATGTAGTTTTGTTCGGACAGTACCTCATTACAGGTAACAGCATCATCTGCGAAATATTTTCACTGTTAGTGTCATCTGCAAGGTCATTAACAAACGACATGAACAGCAAAGTTCCCGCCGGCCTCTGTGGCCGAGTGGTCCTAAGCGCTTCAGTCCGGAACTGAGCGACTGCTACGGTCGCACGTTCGAGTCCTGCCTCGGGCATGGATGTGTGTCATGTCCTTAGGCTACTTAGGTTTAGTTAGTTCTAAGTTCTAGGAGATTGATGACCTCCGGTGTTAAGTCCCATTGTGCTCAGAGCTATTTGAACCATTATGAGCAAAGGTTCCAACACACTTCCGTGAGCCAAACCCGAGGTTATATCGACATCTGTCGATAACTCTCCACCCAAGATAACGTACTAGGGCCTCGCTAAGAAGAAAACCTAAATCAAGTCAAAATATCGCTTGTTGCCCCATAAGATCGTACTTTTGATAATGAGCGTAGATGTGATACGATGTCAAATGCATGTATAAGACGAGAAATACTGCATCTACCTTACGCATTTCTTGATGCATGTTATCAGGGTATTATGTGAGAAAAGCGGGTGTTTGATTTCGCGTGATGAATGTATTCGGAATCCATGCTGGTTGACATGGAAGGTTTCATTCTGTTCGAGATATCTCATTACGTTTGAGCTCATAGTACCGGGTGATCAAGAAGTCAGTGTAAATTTGAAAACTGAATAAATCACGGAATAATGTAGATAGAGAGGTACAAATTGACACACATTCTTGGAATGACATAGTGTTTTATTAGAACCAAAAAAATACAAAAGTTCAAAAAATGTCCGACAGATCAGAATAGCAATAATTAGCATAACAAAGTAAGACAAAGCAAATATGATGTTCTTTACAGGAAATGCTCAATATGTCCACCATCATTTCTCAACAATAGCTGTAGTCGAGGTATAATGTTGTGAACAGCACTGTAAAGCATGTCCGGAGTTATGGTGAGGCATTGGCGTCTGATGTTGTCTTCAGCATCCCTAGAGATGTCGGTCGATGACGATACACTTGCGACTTCAGGTAACACCAAAGCCAATAATCGCATGGACTGAGGTCTGGGGACCTGGGAGGCCAAGCATGACGAAAGTGCCGGCTGAGCACACGATCATCACTAAAAGATGCGCTAGAGATCTTTCACGCATCTAGCAATATGGGATGGTTCTAATAAAACCTCATGTCATTCCAAGCATGTGTGTCAATTTTTACCTCTCTATGTACATTATTCCGTGGTTTGTTAAGTTTTCAAATTTATACTGACTTTTTGATCACCCATCACCCGGTATATTTTGTCCTACAACAAATAGATTTCAAGGATACTGCATCGCATCTTTGCAGACCACCCTTCATGATGACAGATGTGACATTCGCACTCTCCCAGCTACTGCGCACTGTGTGTGTTTGATATATATGTGTGTGTGTGTGTGTGTGTGTGTGTGTTGTGTGTGTGTTGTGTGTAAAGTGTATGCGGGTCAGTCTGAGTGTGCTATATTCGCCACTATGGGGAAGCCCCACACTTGCTGTGTGGGATACCTCATTAAGCCTGCACGTTTGGAACACCCCTATTCTGCACATCACTTCCGAACACCAACCTCCCTCCTCACCTACTTGCGCCACTCTCTCATTCTCTTACCGCTCCCACTCTTACCTCACCCCACTCTCCTCATCCATCCTTCTTACTCCCCACCCCTCCCTCTTCCACTCTCATCTGTCACCTCTGCCGCTCCCCTCCACCTCCCCTCCCACCACCCCCTCTGCCATGCAAGACCAGCGCGGCACGGCACATAAGCTGATTATAGGACCCGCCGACCGCCAACTTAAGTTTCTGCCGCGACGGTAGAGAGGCGAGCAGGAAGAAGAAGTCCCCGCGACTAAAGTAATCCCGGTAATATTTATAGCCGCGACATGGCTAGCGCCTAGGCCCGCCAGTGGATGCATATAAAGAGCGAAGATAGCCCCCCACCCCAACCCACGGCACGGCACTTGCTTCTCTATATTTTTTTTTTCTCCCGCCCACCCTCTTTTTCTTTACGGGCGCCGCCGGGACTGTGGTAAGTCCCGCACGGCAAGACGCGGGTGTGAGGCTTGTGGGGGGCGGAGGTGCCGCCCCCACCTCCCATTCGCCGCCCACCGCGGGCGGGCCGGGAGGCGGCCAATTCCGCGCCAGCGTGGCGCCGCAAAGTCCTCGGAAATTAACTTTACAAGTCAAATCCACTTGCGGAGGCATATTTCAGACTTCCGCACTCTTACCCCCTGGCGCTGTCGCGAGGACACGGGTTTGTCCCGGACACAGCAGCGCGCCCGCCGAGGCGAGGTATATCTCACCGCAGTGGCGGCCTCTCCATCCCTCACCGAGTCGAGAAATATGGCTGCTTGAGAGAAACCAAAACAAGTTGTTTCTGTATGTGTGTCGGCTGTGTGGCAGACGGCAGTATAGTTGCAAAGCAAGTAACCACAGCAAAACTACAGGCGGATTTTCAAAATACGCGTTCTGATGCAATGACAAACGCTAGCCAGACCTCATTTAACTGATTTACATCTACATTTAGTTGATCTACACCTACGTTTCAACACTGATGACACAAAAGATTACGACCAGCTGCTTACAAGGGATCTCCCCATCGCACCACTCTCGGGTAAAATGGCCCAGTGGGTAGATAGCCCATCAAAAACTGAACACAATCAGGCATGAAAACAGGAAGAAGCTGTGAAAAAGGAAACAAAACAGAAACACTGAACGGTCCAAGATCAAGATATGCAACATCGAGCGAAGTACAAGAACCACAGCATTGTGGTTGGGAGTCCAGTGTTTCCTACTGTCTACTGTCTCAGAATAAAAAAGGCGCGACTATGTTCGCGTGCGAAAATTTTGGGGAAATTTTTTAAGGCGTTCAGCGAGGTAGGATAAGATAACTGGTATCCCACTTTTCAGTCAGAATCTTTTAAATAAACAGGAACAAATTCGTATTTTTTATGCTTCCATAGATAGCTTTTCCCGCTAGTTCCCTTCTTTTCCCTGTTGGAGCAGGCCATGTACCTCATATGAAAGAGATGTATTGATCTGAAAAATTTAGATAGTTTACTTACGTGGAACTAAAATAACGCAAAACTAGTTTTACGCCTCACACCAGATTTTACGTGCAAAAAAAGTTCTCCTTGTACTTCACTACTGCACAATAGGGTTCCGAGCTGATAACGGACACATTTTACAGCATATTTCTCCGTGCTACGTCACCTGAGAAAGTACGTTTTCGTCTCACGCCTGTACACGTAAGGTAACTTTGAACGTCTGTCTCTTGGAAACGTATCGAGATCGTAGAAATATATCGTACAAATTTCAGTCATTTGCTGTGCACAACCGTCTTGGAATCCTCGGCTGGGTTTTGTTCGGCTCAAGACGGTGAAAATATATTTCAAAATGGTTCAAATGGCTCTAAGCACTATGGGACTTAACATCTGAGGTCATCAGTCCCCTGCAACTTAGAACTACTTAAGACTAACTAACCTAAGGACATCACACACATCCATGCCCGAGGCAGGATTCGAACCTGCGACCGTAGCAGCAGCGCGGTTCCGGATTGAAGCGCCTAGAACCGCTCGTCCACAGCGGCCGGCGAACATATGGTAAATAAACCCTTTTTTTGCGATTTTCTGAGGAACCTCCCATGAAATAATGGTGCATCCGTAAGTCACAACAAGCACACCGACAACATCAAACTCAAAAAGAACCAACCCATTTGGCCGATCTGCCTAAGCAGAAGGAAGTGAGTAACATTCGTACTTTCACCCTGTCCTGTAGGACAGCGATAGTAAAACGATCCTTTTGTTGGGTATACAAATGATCCCTAACCCAAGGACTGTCCAAAACCATTTGACCCTACATTTTTGTCACCAACAGAACCGGTGGTATGAGCACCGGAAAGCCCCGTTTTTATGAGCGGCGTTTTGGAACATACCAGTACGCATGGTGTGGCATGCATACCGATTAAAAGTACAGCTACTAAGCTGTGACTGTATGTTAGAACTTCATGAACAAACGTGAAATTTACGTAAATTGAAAATTCGCTTTGAGTATAGCATTCCTAACTTGAAATCTGGTATAAAACTGGCAACGTAAGATTCATTTGAGCAGTTTACACCGCCTATGACCTGTTGTACACGTCACGGTACACACAGAAATTCAGATGAGTGCACAGTCGTCAGCGTCTGTCGTAATTATGACGTCAAACATTTTCGTTAAGACTAGGACGGCTGTGATAACTGGTACGTCAGCAACTGGGAGGGTTTGACTGTGGGGCTCCATGGACACACTACACTCTCGACTTTGAAGAGGACGTTTTTCGTCACGTGAGAGAGAACCTGACATCGAGTGCTCAAAACACTGCCCACGCCATGCCCTTCTACAGCACACGGGTCGGAGCTCATTGTCTCGGTGGTGTGCGTAACGTGAGGCGGCAGCTTTACAAGTGATGGCATTTTTGAACCTGGTTTACATCTGAAAAGGTACGTTTCCATACAGGCGTTCCTCATCAGGAAGTTATCCACCGAGTCTCCTATAAAACTGCTGGAAGGCTGTAACAAGATTTGTGAAACAACCTCCATACTGTGTACTTATATGGTATTCATCCCATGTCACTCTAATTTTTTTAATGAAATCCTGGATTATCTGGATCGACGGCAGTCCACGTCGTCTACGGTTCCACATGTTGTTGTGGTCTTCAGAAACTGGTTTGATGCAGCTCTCCATGCTACTTTATCCTGTGCAAGCTGCTTCATCTCCCAGTACCTACTGCAATCTACATCCTTCTGAATCTGTTTAGTGTATTCATCTCTTGGTCTCCCTCTACGATTTTTACCCTCCACGCTGCCCTCCAATGCTAAATTTGTGATCCCTCGATGTCTCAGAACATGTCCTACCAACCGATCCCTTCTTCTAGTGAAGTTCTGCCACAAATTTATCTTCTCCCCAATTCTATTCAATACCTCCTCATTAGTTATATGATCTACCCACCTAATCTTCAGCATTCTTCTGTAGCACCGGATTTCGAAAGCTTCTATTCTCTTCTTGTCCAAACTATTTATCGTCCACGTTTCACTTCCATGCATGGTTACACTTCATACAAATACTTTTAGAAACGGCTTCCTGACAAATCTACACTCGATGTTAAATTTCTCTTTTTCAGAAACGCTTTCCTTGCCATTGCCAGTCTACATTTTACGAGGTGCGGCTAGAAAAAAACCGGACTGATGCTGGAAAAAACATTTATTTACAATTATTTACAATTTCATGTTATCTCCTTCAATGTACTCTCCTCCTCGGTCTCTACACCGCTCCATACGAATTTTCCACTGTTCATAGCAATGCTGCAGATCATTTTCGGTAAGTCCATACATTACTTCCGTCGCTTTTTCTTTTACTGCTTCAACAGTCTCAAATCTAGTTCCTTTCAAAGCTGACTTGACTTTAGGGAAAAGAAAAAAGTCACAGGGGGCCAAATCAGGTGAGTAGGGTGGATGATCTAAGATGGGAATGTTCTGTTTTACCAAAAACGTCTTCACTGACAACGCACTGTGAGCTGGGGCATTGTCTTGGTGAAGGATCCATGACTTTTTTCTCCACAAATCGTTCCGTTTTCTCCGTACTAGCCGGCCGAAGTGGCCGTGCGGTTAAAGGCGCTGCAGTCTGGAACCGCAAGACCGCTACGGTCGCAGGTTCGAATCCTGCCTCGGGCATGGATGTTTGTGATGTCCTTAGGTTAGTTAGGTTTAACTAGTTCTAAGTTCTAGGGGACTAATGACCTCAGCAGTTGAGTCCCATAGTGCTCAGAGCCATTTGAACCATTTTTTTCTCCGTAGGAGGAGAGGAGGAGATTAGTGTTTAACGTCCCGTCGACAACGAGGTCATTAGAGACGGAGCGCAAGCTCGGGTGAGGGAAGGATGGGGAAGGAAATCGGCCGTGCCCTTTCAAAGGAACCATCCCGGCATTTGCCTGAAGCGATTTAGGGAAATCACGGAAAACCTAAATCAGGATGGCCGGAGACGGGATTGAACCGTCGTCCTCCCGAATGCGAGTCCAGTGTGTTTTTCTCCGTACTCGCTCACGTAGGGTAGCCAGGACGCTAATGTAGTAATGCTGATTCACTGTTTGTCCCTGTGGTACCCAATCAATGTGCACAATCTCTTTGATGTCAAAAAAAAAAAAAACAATCATCATTGCCTTGAATTTCGATTTTGACATTCGTGCTTTTTTTTGTCGTGGAGAACCAGGAGTTTTCCAATGCATCGATTGGCGTTTAGTTTCGGGATCGTAAGTAAAAAACCACGATTCATCGCAAGTAATAACATTTTGTTAGAAGGTGGGATCACTTTCAATGTTTTCCAGGATGTCAGAACAAATCATTCCTCGGCGTTCCTTCTGTTCAATTGTGAGACACTTTGGAACCATTTTTGAACACACTTTGTTCATGTTGAAACTTTCATGAAGAATCTGCCTAACACTTTCCTTGTCAACTCCTGTTAACTCAGACACTGCTCTGATTGTTAAACGGCGATCTTGTCGAACAAGTTTACCGTTTTTTTCAATGTTTGCATCAGTTTTTGCTGAAAATGGTCTGCCAGTGCGAGTGTCATCACTGGTGTCTTCGCGGCCATCTTTAAATCGTTTAAACCACTCAAACACTTGTGTTCGCGATAAACAATCATCGCTGTACACTTGTTGTAACATTACAAACGTTTCACTTGCAGATTTTCCTAGTTTGAAACAAAATTTGATGTTAACACGCTGTTCTTTCTGTACACTCAACATTTTCCGACGCACAGACAAAACGTCAACTACTTAAAACAGACGCCACGGGCAGACTGAGTGCAGGAGGCAGATGAAACTCGAGCAGTAGGCGGAGCGAGAGTCACGTGACAGGCCACGCGACTTTCAGCCTTATTGCATTCGTTTTATTGTTTCACCAGTACTAGTCCGGTTTTTTTCTAGCCACACCTCGTATATCCTCTCAACTTCGACCATCATCAGTTATTTTCTCCCCAAATAGCAAAACTCATCTACTACTTTAAGCGTCTCATTTTCTAATCTAATACCCTCAGCGTCACCCGATTTAATTCGACTACATTCCATTATCCTCGTTTTGCTTTTGTTGATATTCATCTTATATCCTCCTTTCAAGACACTGTCCATTCCGTTCAGCTGCTCTCCCAGGTCCTTTGCTGTCTCTGACAGACATAGCCCGCATTAACGAGGTTGCACTGTACATCCTAAGTGTTTTCAGTCTGATATTGCAGTCCGGAATGAGGCTGTAATAGTACTGGCCCTTATAGCCTCGCGGCGGGTACCACACGCTGGGGTGAGGAAGTCGACGAACCCCCGCCCCGCCCCTTCCGGCGCCACGTGTCACCAGAGAGCCCCCCGCCGCTGCCCCACGTGGCCGGGGTGACGAGAAAAATCCGTTAAGCCCGGCGCGCAACTTTCTTCGCGGCCCACGTAAACGATATACGAGCGCCGCGGGATTTGCTCGCGGATCAGAGCGCTAAGACAGCGCCGCAAAGTTTTTAAGACGGCAACGACCGGAGGGAAGGGAGTACGGCGGTCGCTTGGTTTCCGGGATCCACTTCAGTCCCGCCCCGACAGGTCTGCCGGATATCAGTATAGGTCACACGGGAATCGGGCGTCAGAGACTAAGGGTGTGTGATTTTATGTGTAAAACATTCCTTGAGTTGTCAATGGTTCTGCCACAGGGAAGCGCTTGCTATACAATGAACAGCCAAAGTAGCTGGTATAGGCGTGCGTATTCAAATAGAGTGGTTGTAAGTAGGTTGTTTAGGTTTTTATGTTGGTAACGCCACATAGAGCTCTGTATGAAAATCACTGGCTGTGCTGTGTGCAGTCTGTGGCTGATTTGCATTGTTGGAATATTTGCTACTGTAGTGTTGGGCAGTTGGATGTGAACTTCGCGTAGCGTTGCGCAGTTGGAGGTGAGCCGCCAGCAGTGGTGGATGTGGGGAGAGAAATGGCAGAATTTTGAGAGCGGACGATCTGGACGTGTGTCCATCAGAAAAACGAAATTTCTAATACTGCATGACATGAACTAATATTCAGGAACGCTATTAAGGTAAATACATTGATTGTTCCCTGCCATAATCTTTCATTTGCTAACTATGCCTATCAGTAGTTAGTGCCTTTAGCAGTTAGAATATTTTATTTAGCTGGCAGCATTGGCGCAAGCTGTATTGCAGTAGTTCGAGTAACGAAGATTTTTGTGAGGTAGGTGTTTCATGAAAGGTATAGGTTATTGTTAGTCAGGGCAATTCTTTTGTAGGGATTAATATTGTGTTGCTCAGCTGTTTGAAAATCAAATAACGTAAGAGGTTTACCAACACATCCATTCTTAATTTTTCTAAGGGAATGTTTCAAGGTATGTAAACAGGCAGAATATGGCGCGGCGGTCGGCAACGCCTATATATCACAACAAGTGTCGAGCGCAGCTGTTAGATCGCTTACTGGTGGTAGAATGGCAGGTTATCATAATTTAAGAGAGTTTGACGTGTTGTTACAGACGGCGGATGAGCGATGGGACACAGCATCTCGAGGTAGTGGTGCAATGGGGATTTTTCGGCACGACCATTTCATTTCACAAGTGTACCGTGAATATTAGGAACCCGGTTAAACATCAGATATTGACATCACTGCATCCGTAAAAAGATCCTGCAAGAACGGGACCAATGACGACCGAAGATAATCGTACAACGTAACAGAAGTGCCAACTTTTCCGCAAATTGCTGCAGATTTCAATGCTGGGCCATCAACAAGTGTCAGTGTGCGAACCATTGAACGAAACAACATCGAAATGGGCTTTCCGAGGCGAAGGGCCACTCGTGTACCTTTGATGACTGCACAACGCAAAGCTTTACGCCTCGCCTTGGCCCGTCAACACCGGCATTGGTCTGTTAATGACACGAAAGATGTTGCCTGGTGGGACGAATCTCGTTTCGAATTGTATCGAGCGGATGGACGTGTACCGGTATGGGGACAACCTCATGTATCCATGGACCCTGCGCTGGCCGTAGTGGCCGAGCGGTTCTAGGCGCTACAGTCTGGAGCCGCGCTACCGCTACGGTCGCAGGCTCGAATACTGCCTCGGGCATCGATGTGTGTGATGTCCTTAGGTTACCAGAATGAGATTTTCACTCTCCAGTGGAGTGTGCGCTGATATGAAACTTCCTGGCAGATTAAAACTGTGTGCCCGACCGAGACTCAAACTCGGGACCTTGCCTTTCGCGGGCAAGTGCTCCACCATCAGAGCTACCGAAGCACGACTCACGCCCGGCAGAAGTAAAGCTGTGAATACCGGGCGTGAGTCGTGCTTCGGTAGCTCAGATGGTAGAGCACTTGCCCGCGAAAGGCAAAGGTCCCGAGTTCGAGTCTCGGTCGGGCACACAGTTTTAATCTGCCAGGAAATTTCATATCAGCACACACTCCACTGCAGAGTGATAATCTCATTCTTGAAACATCCCCCAGGCTGTGGCTAAGCCATGTCTCCGCAATATCCTTTCTTTCAGGAGTGCTAGTTCTGCAAGGTTCGCAGGAGAGCTTCTGTAAAGTTCGGAAGGTAGGAGACGAGATACTGGCAGAAGTAGAGCTGTGAGTACCGGGCGTGAGTCGTGCTTCGGTAGCTCAGATGGTAGAGCACTTGCCCGCGAAAGGCAAAGGTCACGAGTTTGAGTCTCGGTCGGGCACACAGTTTTAATCTGCCAGGAAGTTTCGTCCTTAGGTTAGTTATTTTTAAGTAGTTCTAAGTTCTAGGGGACTGATGACCTCATAGTGCTCAGAGCCATTTGAACCATTTTTCGCCAATGTTTCGGCCGCTATTTCGAGTAACCTACATCAGGTTAACGCAGTCTACTAACCGAGTACCAGTTCACACCTCTGCGTGGTGCTGCGTGTTGTTGTTCCTATTAAAGGTGCTCGGGCCCAAATGAACTGCAGGACGAAGGTAATCCCAAAAGTAAGGTCTCCTAATTTTTTATAAGTACAAAATTCTGTTTGTGTGGCAGTTGGTCACACTGTTATGAAAAGTGCTTCACGCACTGTGTAAACATGCGCACGCCGCGCTGAGGCTCTCAGTCTTGGCTTGGCAGCCGTTGAGAATGGAGCTCCCGTCGGATGTTACCGCCAAGTGCGAATTGCGCGCAGTTATTCGGTTTTTGAACGCAAAGGGCTCTGCGCCGATTGAGATCCATCGTCAATTAACGGAAATGTATGGTGAGTCATGCACGTATGTCAAAAATGTTCGTAAGTGGTGTAGAGAGTTTGCAGCTGGTCGGGCCGAAATTCACGGCGAACAAAGAAGCGAGAGACCGTCAATTTCTGAGGAGACAGTGTTGAAAGTTGAGGAAAGCATGCGTGAAGATCGGCGGATCACCCTGGATGATCTCTACACGTTGGTTCCTGAGGTTTCCCGAAGCACCGCTCACAGAATTTTAACGGAAAGGTGTTCCACGCATGTTGACTGAGGACCTCATGCGGCAACGAGCTGATGCTTCTCGCGCATTTCTTCACCGCCATGCAGCCGAACAGGACAACTTTATGGACTCAATTGTCACGGGTGACGAAACCTGAGCATACCACTTTAGACCTGAGACCAAGCAACAACCACGCCAGTTCATAACTTTCTGAACAGTATGGTGGCGAGCTGGTATGACATGGGCATACAAAAAATGCCACAGCGTCTACAGAAATGCATTGACAGAAATGGTGATTATGTCAAAAAACAGCTAAATGTTCAAGCTGTAAACTGATGTAAACCACTGTAGAAATAAACAGGTCTATGTACTTAGAAAAAACAGGAGACCTTACTTTTGGGATTACCATCGTAGAATGTCTCAGTAGAAAGAAGACCCAGAGGTCTGAAATGGCACTAAGATAGAGTTTCTCGCCAGTTTGATAACATTACGTGAACTAGTGGCCGAAACGCTGACTGTTTCGAACCGTGATGCAGTCACAGCTGAAGAACATATTTGGCCAACTCTGGTTGATTAAAGCAACGTTCACACAGTTGTGAACCAGTATTGCAGAGTTTCGTACCATTATTCCCCTTTGACCTTCCAGTTTAAATATCTTCCTTTTCTGTTTAACCATTCACAGGGAGCTGCTTTACAACTGCTGCATTCTGCTTTCTTTTTTCTCTTTTGATTAGATGTTCCGCGACTCGCCCTGCTCTAGATGGAAGTGTCTCGCATTGTAGACCTGAAAATTTATCCTCGTCGCGCTGCCAAGCGGTATAACACAAAGGGACATGCGCCATATTGCGGCCCGCACTTCTCCTGCGTACGACGCCATTTGGCCTTGAACCAACAGACGAGGGGAAAGAGGCAGCAGGGGCGTTGGTTGTTAACGCCAAAAAGCCCACGGAAAAACTGGAAACGCGCGTTTTTCCAGCAGCAAACATAACTGATCTTGTGGTGTCACCGCCAGACACCACACTTGCTAGGTGGTAGCTTTAAATCGGCCGCGGTCCATTAGTACATGTCGGACCCGCGTGTCGCCACTGTCAGTGATCGCAGACCGAGCGCCACTACACGGCAGGTCTCGAGAGACTTACTAGCACTCGCCCCAGTTGTACAGCCGATGTTGCTAGGAAAGGTTCACTGAGAATTACGTTCTCATTAGCCGAGACGATAGTTAGCATAGCCTTAAGCTTAGTCAATTGCTACGACCTAGCAAGGCGCCATTTCTCCTTTGCTATGTATCTAATGAAGCATGTACAGTAACAAAACCAATGTTCACCAATGATGGATTAAAGTTAAGTATTCCAGAAGCTACGTACTTTTCTTTATAGCATTCATTACGTATCCTGTTTCAGACCTCACGCCATCCTGCGTGAGCTTATAGCGTGCATTTCGGCTTCCTCAAACAACACGGTGTTGGCACTTCTGCCGACACTTCAGATCTCGTCTTCTCTTTGCAACGGTATTAAATAATTAAAAAAAACATCCGGAATCCTTACTTGCTTATGAGAGGAATTACACTACCTAGGAACTACAGAACGACGCATCAAAACGAGAAATTTTATCTCGGCGTATAATAATCATTATCATTATTATGTACCTGTATTACAACACCTTTCGACGTTGTCCAACGTCCAGTTCTAATGATTCTCTATTCTCATTGGTTTTCTCTTAACTTATTTGATTTCACTGCTTTAAAGCAGGGTAGGCAACCGATGGGCCAAAGGCTGGATCCCACCCACGATTGGTTTAAATCCGGCCGCAGGGAACCAATTCGCGAAGTGACTCCTAATTGTTTCTCGACTGGGAATTCCTGTCTCAATGCCGTACTTCGTTTACCTATTCTCTGCCGTGTTAACTTTAGTAACCAACTCTTGTCCTTTACAGAGCTATTGGAATGGTGTAACTGTTGAAATCGAAGGTAATTTATAATGAACTAACTGTAAACAATTTCTTTCTAGGCGTTTATTTCTCCACGATGACATTTCAAGATGCCTGGTAACCCATCATCAGATATTTGCATGTTTTAGTGTGTCATGAACATTGTTTCTTTACGAACTGCGTTACAGACTTTTGCGACGAAAGTTTTTAAAACAGCTGATCTAAAACGAGGTAAGTAAAGATAGAATGTTCATGACGCACAGACATGCATTATGTAATTAAAAGCATCTGAACACCTGGCTGAAAATGACTTACAAATACGCGGCGCCCTCCGTCGGTAATGCTCGAATTTAATATGGTGTTGGCCCACCCTTAGCCTCGATGACAGCTTCCACTCAAGCACGCATACGTTCAGTCAGGTGCTGGAAGGTTTCTGGGGGAATGGCAGCCCATTCTCCGCGGAGTGCTGCACTGAGGAGGGGTATCGATGTCGGTCGGTGAGACCTGGCACGAAGTCGGCGTTCCAAAACATCCGAAAGGTGTTCTACAGGATTCAGGCCAGGACTCTGTGCAGGCCGGTCCATTACAGGGATGTCATTGTCGTGTAACCACTCCGCCACAGGCCGTGCATTATGAACAGGTGCTCGATCGTGTTGAAAGATACAATCGCCAACCCCGAACTGCTCTTCAACAGTCGGAAGTAAGAAGATGCTTAAACCATCAACGTAGGCCTGTGCTGTGATAGTGCCACGCAAAACAACACTGGGTGTAAGCCCCCTCCATGAAGAACACGACCACACCATAACACCACCACTGCCGAATTTTAGTGTTGGCACTACACACGCTGGCAGATGACGTTCACCGGGCAGTCGCCATACCCACACCCTGACACTGTTCAATCGTCCAAGTTTACGCTCCTTACTGCAAGCGAGGTGTTTGGCATTTACGGAGGTGATGTGTGGCTTACAAGCAGCCGCTCGACCATGAAATCCTACTTTTGTCATCTCCTGACCATCTGTCATAATAATTTCAGTGGATCCTGATGCAGTTTCCTATCTGATGATGTAGGTAGATGTCTGCCTATTACACATTCTGACCCTCCTCAACTTTCGGCGGTCTCTGTCAGTCAACAGACGAGGTCGGCCTGTACGCTTTTGTGCTGTACGTCTCCCTTCACGTTTACAGTGCACTATGACATCGGAAGCAGTGGACCTAGAGATGTTTAGGAGCGTGGAAATCTCGCGTGCAGACGTATGACAAGTGGCACCCAATCACCTGACCACGTTCGTGAGTTCCGCGGAGCGCCCCATTCTGCTCTCTCACGATGTCTAACGACTACTGAGGTCGCTGATATGGAGTACCTGGCAGTAGGTGGCAGCACAATGCAGCCGATAACGTATGTTTTTGGGTGTGTCCGGACACCTTTGATCAGATAGTGTAGGAACATCTGAAGATAGGCGAACATAAAATGAACGTAGGCCTACTCTCCACAACCTGTGTTTTGAGGCATTATTTGTCGGTGTGGCTTGTCGGGAAAGGGGTGCATTTCATGTAGGTGCATTACCCCGTAAACCCTAACGTTACGGACGCTATGCTTTTGAGTTTTCAAGTGACGAGAGTGCCCGCGAACCTAACAAGGGAACCTCCCCATCGAACCCCCCTCAGATTTAGTTATAAGTTGGGACAGTGGATAGGCCTTGAAAAACTGAACACAGATCAATCAAGAAAACAGGAAGAAGTTGTGTGGAACTACGAAAAAAATAAGCAAAATATGCAAACTGAGTAGTCCAAGTGTAAGATATGCAACATCAAGTATAACGTGAATCCAGAAGCGCCGTGGTCCCGTGGTTAGCGTGAGCAGCTCTGGAGGGAGAGGTCCTTGGTTCAAGTCTTCCAACGTGTGAAAATTTTACTTTCTTTATTCTCGCAAAGTTATGATCCGTCCGTTCGCTCATTGACGTCTCTGTTCACTGTAATAAGTTTAGTGTCTGTGTTTTG
This sequence comes from Schistocerca nitens, assembly GCF_023898315.1. Classification (NCBI taxonomy): domain Eukaryota; kingdom Metazoa; phylum Arthropoda; class Insecta; order Orthoptera; family Acrididae; genus Schistocerca; species Schistocerca nitens. The sequence continues at coordinate 146,144,470 of NC_064625.1, forward strand.
CCACCGCACCGCAAAACCGTGCGATTAGTAGACGAAAGGACGTGCCTCTCCAGTGGGCACCGAAAACATTTGCTCGCAAGGTCATACGTCAACCGATTCCTCCACAGGACAACACGTCTGATATATTCTATACGACACTGGTGACGGCATGTGCGTCACCTGACAGGAATATGTTGTCGACCCGTCTAACTTGTATACTTGGCGAATGGGTAAAAAGATTCTTCTACCTTGCCGATTTAGGTTTTCTTGTGGATGTGATAATCACTCCCAAAAAGTGATGAAAACGTAAGAGTTTGTCACATGAACTGCAACAAATGACTGCAACAGTTTCACAGTCGCACAGTTTTCCCTGTGCTCTGTCAAAACATATGTTTCTAACGTTTTCAAATTTTTCCGTGTGTAGACCGTCAAATCCTGCATGTGTCCAAGCAAATCTGAACATGTCCTGGAATTTTGGAGAGCGAAGATGATTATGTTTGAGTGCCTTAACTTTGATAATAGTCTGAAAATAAAAAATCTTTCACACGACGGAAGCTTGAACCAAAGACCTCTCGTTTCGCAGCTGCTCACGCTGACCACGGCGCTCCAGAGCTTACACTGCCCTTGATGTTGCCTATCTTGCACATGGACTACTCAGTTTGCATATTTTGCTTATTTTTTTCATAGTTCCACACAACTTCTTCCTGTTTTCTCGATTGATCTGTGTTCAGTTTTTCAAGGTCTATCCACTGTGCCAACTTGTAATTAAATCTGAGGGGAGTGCGATGGGGAGGTTCCCTTGTAAGTAAGACTGGGGGTTACCATAGCTTGCTCACCCTGCATTAAAGATTTCGCTACATACAGGAAGAAATAGAACAATGATGCGCGTCCGACTTTCGTTCAACGAAATCTTGTTTAGATGACAGAACAGGCGAAACTAAATCGAATGGGCGTTCGTCTGGAATTGCTTCTACAAAACAATGGCGATGAAACAGTCCTGCAAAGAGTGATAACTAGGGGTGAAAGCTGGGCTGACGGCTATTACCATGAGACGAAAGTTCAGTCATCACAATGGATTGGCAAATGATACCCACGCCTCAAGAAAGCACGTCAGTCTCGATCCGTTGTCAAAGTGATGCTCACTGTTTTTTTCCGGCTTTCAGGGACTTGTGCCTTTTCGTTTCTTGCCTCCAGGCGAAACAGTGAACCGTGTAGAATGTACTATCAAGGCGTTTTCCAATGTTTAAGTGAAAAATTCCACAAGAAGGGATAGTAAGAGATGTGTCGAAACAACTCATAGTGTTATAAAATTATAAAGAATGTAGCAACGAGTCGCGGAAACATAATTTATTTATCTTGCTGCAAATCGATTTCGACTGATATCAGTCATCATCGGAGCTAAAACAAATACGAGAGACAGGGCATAAACAACAACTGCTGTAAGAAACGAAAAAATTGACGAAAAAGATATCAAATACAAGATATACGGATGTCTGAAATTAGAATTCAAAGTCATAACATACCATTTTTCTAACCGATACATGCCATAAGTACTGTCCTTGGCAGATTCCTATCATGAAGTGACACATCATAGGCCAACACTAAAACAAAACATGAGGTGGCGCCACGTTGCAATAAGCGCCCTCTATCTAAAATACAAGATTAATGTAAAATACAAGGAATAAGGAATGTATCAAAGTACAAAAAAAATAATAAAAAGGTATGGTAATTGATAATACCAATTTAAATAATCACAACAAGTGAAAATGTCTGAACATTGTTTGTCAGATAATAACAAATTAAATATATACGTCCAAACAACGATCGTCAAAATTGTAAGAAGAGATAAACTCGCTAAAAATATGATTCCATTCACACAAAATTAGGGAATGGAACTTATTTGTCATAATAACGAAACCGAACAGTGGTGTCAATGGCCATCTGCCGTTCTAAATTCGAACTACAAGTGCATCAAAAGGCACATTTATGTTACTTCCAGTAGATGACGCTATGTTACTGAATGCACAAATCCAAAGTTGACAGGGTTCAGGTAAAAATTACAGTAAGAGATAAACAATCGTATTACTTAATTAATGCGATTAACAAAGTGTTGCACATATAAAGAAGCATATACGTGGATAACAACTTTAGATCTACTATGCGAACTATAGTCTCATGAACAAATATACCATGCGCACTTATATGTCTCATGTTGTCTTCTTGTAGTGTTGACCTATGATGTGTCACTTCATGATAGAAATCTGCCAAGGACAGTACTTATGGCATGTATCGGTTAGAAAAATAGTATGTTATGACTTTGAATTTTAACCTCAGACATCTGTATATGTTGTAATTGATGTCACTATGTTTTTGTCAATTTTTTCGTTTGTTAAAGCAGTTGTTGTTTACGCCCTATTTTTGTATTTGTTTTAGCACCGATGATGTCTGAGATTGGTCGAAATCGATTTGCAACAAGACAAATAAATTATATTCCCACGACTGGTTGTTACATTCTTTATAATTTTATATTCCACGGTCGCTGCACAGAAAGGGAATCTTATGGAGTCCAACATTGAAACTCAGTGTTTTCACCACAACAATGCACCCGCACTCTCAACTCAGTCACTTCGCCAGCTTTATGCCAAAAATGAGATGATGGTCTTCCAGCAGCCTCCATAGTCGCCAAACGTGGTTCCTTGCGATTCCTTTTCATTTCCGTAAGTAAAATCAGTACTGAAAGGGCACCTTTTCGAAAGTATATACACTCCTGGAAATGGAAAAAAGAACACATTGACACCGGTGTGTCAGACCCACCATACTTGCTCCGGACACTCCGAGAGGGCTGTACAAGCAATGATCACACGCACGGCACAGCGGACACACCAGGAACCGCGGTGTTGGCCGTCTAATGGCGCTAGCTGCGCAGCATTTGTGCACCGCCGCCGTCTGTGTCAGCCAGTTTGCCGTGGCATACGGACCTCCATCGCAGTCTTTAACACTGGTAGCATGCCGCGACAGCGTAGACGTGAACCGTATGTGCAGTTGACGGACTTTGAGCGAGGGCGTATAGTGGGCATGCGGGAGGCCGGGTGGACGTACCGCCGAATTGCTCAACACGTGGGGCGTGAGGTCTCCACAGTACATCGATGTTGTCGCCAGTGGTCGGCGGAAGGTGCACGTGCCCGTCGACCTGGGACCGGACCGCAGCGACGCACGGATGCACGCCAAGACCGTAGGATCCTACGCAGTGCCGTAGGGGACCGCACCGCCACTTCCCAGCAAATTAGGGACACTGTTGCTCCTGGGGTATCGGCGAGGACCATTCGCAACCGTCTCCATGAAGCTGGGCTACGGTCCCGCACACCGTTAGGCCGTCTTCCGCTCATGCCCCAACATCGTGCAGCCCGCCTCCAGTGGTGTCGCGACAGGCGTGAATGGAGGGACGAATGGAGACGTGTCTTCAGCGATGAGAGTCGCTTCTGCCTTGGTGCCAATGATGGTCGTATGCGTGTTTGGCGCCGTGCAGGTGAGCGCCACAATCAGGACTGCATACGACCGAGGCACACAGGGCCAACACCCGGCATCATGGTGTGGGGAGCGATCTCCTACACTGGCCGTACACCACTGGTGATCGTCGAGGGGACACTGAATAGTGCACGGTACATCCAAACCGTCATCGAAACCCATCGTTCTACCATTCCTAGACCGGCAAGGGAACTTGCTGTTCCAACAGGACAATGCACGTCCGCATGTATCCCGTGCCACCCAACGTGCTCTAGAAGGTGTAAGTCAACTACCCTGGCCAGCAAGATCTCCGGATCTGTCCCCCATTGAGCATGTTTGGGACTGGATGAAGCGACGTCTCACGCGGTCTGCACGTCCAGCACGAACGCTGGTCCAACTGAGGCGCCAGGTGGAAATGGCATGGCAAGCCGTTCCACAGGACTACATCCAGCATCTCTACGATCGTCTCCATGGGAGAATAGCAGCCTGCATTGCTGCGAAAGGTGGATATACACTGTACTAGTGCCGACATTGTGCATGCTCTGTTGCCTGTGTCTATGTGCCTGTGGTTCTGTCAGTGTGATCATGTGATGTATCTGACCCCAGGAATGTGTCAATAAAGTTTCCCCTTCCTGTGACAATGAATTCACGGTGTTCTTATTTCAATTTCCAGGAGTGTATGATACCAAAGCAAATTCGTCACAGCCCTTAAAGGTAATCTTTAATTATGTTATCCAGGGCTCCTTTGCGAAATGGAAACACCACCAGGAAAAGGTTTTTTAACAGTGGAGAGGATTACTCTGAAGGGGCTGGGACAAATAATGTGTAAAATTAATAGTAACATAAAAAAAATTCTTTCTATTCTGAACACACCTCGTACATGCATATGCCACAAAACACCCCAAGATTAGATTAGATTTACTTTCATTCCAATTGAACGGTAGTGAGGAGGTCCTCCAGGATGTACTAATCGTAAGATCTCCACCTATGTTGATTTCCAGAGCAGGCTTCCTTCCGTTATTCTGCGATGAGGCATATACGTCCAACTTCATGTCTCTTATTCATGGTTTCACCGTCCTTTAACTGCTTTCCATGAATGCCGACGACAGTAGGACGCAAACAGACGACCAGCTTCATCATGTTCGAGATGCTCGTTCCCAGGCGACGAGCCACAACAGTTTCCCATTTGCCAACATGTTTGCGTGAGTGGATTTTCCAGGTTTCAGCCCGTATTGTCTCTAGACTGACGCCCAATTCTCTACTCTGCAGCACCTCCAGACAGAATTCTAACTCATACTGGGTAGTGGACATAATGTTTTGAATCATTAGTGTTAAGTACACTACTGGACATTAAAATTGCTACACCACGAAGATGACGTGCCACAGAAACGAAATTTAACCGACACGAAGAAGATGCAGTGATATGCAAATGATTAGCTACTCAGAGCATTCACACATGGTTGGCGCCACCTACAAGGTGCTGACATGAGGGAAGATTCCAACCGATTTCTCATACACGAACAGCAATTGACCGGCGTTGCCTGGTCAAACGTTGTTGTGATGCCTCGTGTAAGGATGAGAAATGCGTTTCCGACTTTCATAAAGGTCGGATTGTACCCTATCGCGATTGCGGTTTATCGTATTGCGACGTTGCTGCTCGCGTTGGTCGAGATCCAATCACTGTTAGCAGAATATGGAATCGGTGGGTTCAGGAGGGTAATACGGAACGCCGTGCTGGATCCCAACGGCCTCGTATCACCAGCAGTCGAGATGACAGGCATCTTACCTGCATGGCTGTAACGGATCGTGCAGCCACGTCTCGATGCCTGAGTCAACAGTTGGGGACGATTGCTAGACAATAACTATCTGCACGAACCGTTCGACGACGTTTGCAGCAGCATGGACTATCAGCTCGGAGACCATGGCTGCGGTTACCCTTGACGCTGACTCACAGACAGGAGCGCCTGCAATGGTGTACTCAACGACGAACCAGCGTGCACGAATGGCAAAACGTCATTTTCTCGGATGCAGGTTCTGTTTGCAGCATCACGATGGTAGCATCCGTGTTTGGCGACATCGCGGTGAACGCGCATTGGAAACGTGTATTCGTCATCGCCATACTGGCGTTATCACCCGGCGTGATGGTATGGGATGCCATTGGTTAGACGTCTCGGTCACCTCTTGTTCGCATTGACGGCACTTTGAGCAGTGGACGTTAAATTTCAGATGAGTTACGACCCGTGGCTCTACCCTTCATTCGATCCCTGCGAAACCCTACATTTCAGCAGGATAATGCACGACCGCATGCTGCAGGTCCTGTACGGGCCTTTGTGGATACAGAAAATGTTCGACTGCTGCCCTGGCCAGGACATTCTCCAGATCTCTCAGCAATTGAAAACGTCTGGTCAATGGTGGCCGAGCAACTGGGTGTCATAATACGCCAGTCACTACTCTTGATGAACTGTGGTATCGTGTTGAAGCTGCACGGGCAGCTGTACCTGTACACGCCATCCAAGCAAGCTCTGACTCATGCCCAGGCGTATCAAGGCCGTTATTACGGCCAGAGGTGGTTGTTCTGGGTACTGATTTCTCAGGATCTATGCACCCAAATTGCTTGTAAATGTAATTACATGTCAGTTCTAGTATAATACGAGGGCAGTTCAATAAGTAATGCAACACTTTTTTTTCTAAAACAGGGGTTGTTTTATTCAGCTTTGAAATACACCAGGTTATTCCCCAATCTTTTAGCTACACAACACTATTTTTCTACGTAATCTGCATTCAGTGCTACGGCCTTACGCCACCTTGAAATGAAGGCCTGTATGCCTGCACGGTACCATTCCACTGGTCGATGTCGGAGCCAACGTCGTACTGCATCAATAACTTCTTCATCATCCGCGTAGTGCCTCCCACGGATTGCGTCCTTCATTGGGCCAAACATATGGAAATCCGACGGTGCGAGATCGGGGCTGTAGGGTGCATGAGGAAGAACAGTCCACTGAAGTTTTGTGAGCTCCTCTCGGGTGCGAAGACTTGTGTGAGGTCTTGCGTTGTCATGAAGAAGGAGAAGTTCGTTCAGATTTTTGTGCCTACGAACACGCTGAAGTCGTTTCTTCAATTTCTGAAGAGTAGCACAATACACTTCAGAGTTGATCGTTTGACCATGGGGAAGGACATCGAACAGAATAACCCCTTCAGCGTCCCAGAAGACTGTAACCGTGACTTTACCGGCTGCGGGTATGGCTTTAAACTTTTTCTTGGTAGGGCAGTGGGTGTGGCGCCACTCCATTGATTGCCGTTTTGTTTCAGGTTCGAAGTGATGAACCCATGTTTCATCGCCTGTAACAACCTTTGACAAGAAATTGTCACCCTCAGCCACATGACGAGCAAGCAATTCCGCACAGATGGTTCTCCTTTGCTCTTTACGGTTCGGTTAGACAACGAGGGACCCAGCGGGAACAAACCTTTGAATATCCCAACTGGTGAACAATTGTGACAGCACTACCAACAGAGATGTCAAGTTGAGCACTGAGTTGTTTGATGGTGATCCGTCGATCATCTCGAACGAGTGTGTTCGCACGCTCCGCCATTGCAGGAGTCACAGCTGTGCACGGCCGGCCCGCACGCGGGAGATCAGACAGTCTTGCTTGACCTTGCGGCGATGATGACACACGCTTTGCCCAACGACTCACCGTGCTTTTGTCCACTGCCAGATCACCGTAGACATTCTGCAAGCGCCTATGAATATCTGAGATGCCCTGGTTTTCCGCCAAAAGAAACTCGATCACTGCCCGTTGTTTGCAACGCACATCCGTTACAGACGCCATTTTAACAGCTCCGTACAGGGCTGCCACCTGTCGGAAGTCAATGAAACTATACGAGACGAAGCGGGAATGTTATTGGCCGAGAAAAAAAATGTGTTGCATTACTTATTGAACTGCCCTCGTATATTTGTCCAATGAATACACGTTTATCATCTGCATTTCTTCTTAGTGTAGCAATTTTAATGGCCAGTAGTGTAGATCCACATATGCTTGCTGCCATGTTAGAGTCACCTCGAGTTGGGTGCGGACACGGCACTTGCCGTCTCCTGTAATCGCTTTGTCTGCCAACACTGACAACAGCGGCGGGAGTTGAGACGGGGGAACGGAGCGCGGACACCGTGATGTGAGTTAATCTCCGCCCCGCGATAACGACGGGGCCCACGACTTCCTTCCCAGGAGCAGCGGCTGTATTGTTGCGCCGCGCGGCCAGGGAGAGGGCAGACATTAGACGGCGCCGGCACCGGCGGCTATCGCCAGGAAGGAAGGCGGAAGGATGGACGCCGCGATGGGACTTGACGCGACTTGGGCGCCCTCCCACGAGATAAGGGAGCCGGCCGCCTCGTCTTCTGAACGTGGCGGATGCCTTCTGGCTGCTCCCTGCGAACGCCGACTGCGTCATCCCTGCTACTGTGCGGCGTCTCTGTCAGGTACCGCAGCCACCGCCCTGTTGTGATACTAGGGCGGAGCCGCAATGTAAGACACTGTGCTGGCTGTACTTAAGGGCCGTAGGACGTCAACGGGCCGACTTGGAGCAGGAGAGGGACCACAGGACGTTTTAAGTTCCACTGTCTACACTTTTACAAATCTGCATATACAGGTGTTACAAAAAGGTACGGCCAAAAACATTCAGGAAACACACAAATAATGAAAAGATGTTATGTAGCCATGTGTCCGGAAACGCTTAATTTCCATGTTAGAGCTCATTTTAGTTTCGTCAGTATGTACTGTACTTCCTCGCCCAATTGAAGGAAGGTAATGTTCACTTCGGTGCTTGTGTTGATATGCGACTCATTGCTCTACAGTACTAGCATCATCAAGCACATCAGTACGTAGCATCAACAGGTTAGTGTTCATCACGAACGTGGTTTTACAGTCAGTGCAATGTTTACAAATGCGGAGTGGGCAGATGCCCATTTGATGTATGGATTAGCACGGGGCAATAGCCGTGGTGCGGTACGTTTGTATCGAGACAGATTTCCGAACAGGAAGACGTTCGAAGCAATTGATCGGCGTCTTAGGGAGCGCGGAACATTCCAGCCTATGACTCGCGACTGGGGAAGACCTAGAACGACGAGGACACCTGCAATGGACGAGGCAATTCTTCATGTAGTTGACGATAACCCTAATGTCAGCGTCAGAGAAGTTGCTGCTGTACAAGGTAACGTTGACCACGTCACGGTATGGAGAGTGCTATGGGAGAACCAGTTGTTTCCGTACCATGTACAGCGTGTGCAGGCACTATCAGCAGCTGATTGGCCTCCACGGGTACACTTCTGCGAATGGTTCATCCAACAATGTGTCAATCGTCATTTCAGTGCCAATGTTCTCTTTACGGATGAGGCTTCATTCCAACGAGATCAAATTGTAAATTTTCATAGTCAACGTGTGTGGGCTGACGAGAATCCGCACGCAATTGTGCAATCACGTCATCAACACAGATCTTCTGTGAACGTTTGGGCAGGCATTGTTGGTGATGTCTCGATTGAGCCGCATGTTCTTCCACCTACGCTCAATGGAGCACGTTATCACGATTTCATACGGGATACTCTACCTGTGCTGCTAGAACATGTGCCTTTACAAGTACGACACAACATGTGGTTCATGCACGACGGAGCTCCTACACATTTCAGTCGAAGTGTTCGTACGCTTGTCAACAACAGATTCGGTGACCGATGGATTGGTAGAGGCGGACCAATTCCATGACCTCCACGCTCTCCTGACCTCAACCCTCTTGACTTTCATTTATGGGGGCATTTGAAAGCTCTCGTCTACGCAACCCCGGTACCAAATGTAGAGAATCTTCGTGCTCGTATTGTGGACGGCTGTGATACAATACGCCATTCTCCAGAGCTGCATCAGCGCATCAGGGATTCCATGCGACGGAGGGTGGATGCATGTATCCTCGCTAACGGAGAACATTTTGAACATATCCTCTAACAAAGTCACGCTGGTACGTTCTGTTGCTGTGTGTTTCCATTCCATAATTAATGTGATTTGAAGAGAAGTAATAAAATGAGCTCTAACATGGAAAGTAAGCGCTTCCGGACACATGTCCACATAACATATTTTCTTTCTTTGTGTGTGAGGAATGTTTCCTGAAAGTTTGGCCGTACCTTTTTGTAACACCCTGTATAAAAGAAAGTCGTGTTAGTTACACTATTTACAACTCAAGAACGGCTGGACCTATTTGGCTGAAAATTGGTGGAGACGTATGTTAAAACGCCAGCCGGTGTGGCCAAGCGGTTCTAGGCGCTTTAGTCTGGAACCGCGCGACCGCTACGGTGGCAGGTTCGAATCCTGCCTCTGGCATGGATGTGTGTGATGTCCTTAGGTCAGTTAGGTTTAAGTAGTTCTAGGGGCTGATGACCTCAGATGTTAAGTCCCATAGTGCTCAGAGCCATTTGAACCATTTATCTTAGAACCAGGAGACGGACATAGGACACTTTTTACCCGTTCGACTGCTGTAAAAGGTGGTATAACAAAAACGCATCTGGCATGGAATAACAAAACGCAAATGTCAGCTAAACGTCTATGGTTAAGTATCAGTATATATCATTAATTAAAAATTCAAAGAAATACTTTGTATTTTCTTTGAATCATCATTAACAATGCCGCGACGAAGACGATCGAATATTTCTCGACATTCCCAACATTGAAAGATCTACGCAATGACTCGAGATGTCTTGGAGGAGCAACCATTTTACTGTCTGGCGATTTCCGCCAAACACTGCCAGTGCTTCCAAGATCAACGGCTGCAGACGAAATAAATGCTTGCCTCCAATCTACAGCGCTACGTGAAGAAACTTCAGCTGACAACAGACATGAGAGTTGCATTGCTTAATGATACATCTGTTGAAGATTTGTCTGAGCAATTGCTGACTATCGGTAATGGTCGAGTACCTGTCGAAGAATCGAGCGGATTGATTTCATTTCCTCGTAATATCTGTAACTTTGACTCATCTAAAGACGAACGTATCAACAAAGTATTCCCGGTCATCATTACTAACTACAAAAGAAATGAATGGTTGAGTGAGCGAGCGATTTTAGCGGCTAAGAATAAAGATGTAGATGACCTAAACTACATGATTCAGAATGAGATCATTGGTAAAATCCATTCATTCAAATCTATTGACTGTGTAACAAATGAAGATGAAGCCACCAACTACCCAACTGAATTTTTGAACTCCTTGGATGTGCCTGGCTTACCGCCGCACAATTTACGCGTAAGAGTTGGCTCCGTAGTAATCTTGCTTCGAAACATAAACCAACCAAAACTGTGCAACGGTACGCGTTTGGTGGTAAGTTAATTGATGAACAATGTTATTTACGCGACGATACTCAAAGGAAAATTCGAAGTTGAAGAAGTTCTCATTCCGAGGATCGCGATGATCCCAGCCGATATGCCGTTTGAGCTTAAAAGACTTCAATTTCCGATCCGTCTTGCATTCACCATGACCGTTAACAAATCACAAGGCCAATCCTTGAAACTTTGTGGTTTAAATCTGGAATATCCATGTTTTTCACATGGTCAATTACATATGGCATGTTGACGGGTCGGAAGACCATCTGCGTTGTGTGTTCCTGCGCCTGATAATAAAACAGCAACAGGGAGACAGGACAGAAACAATGGCCGTGCTTTAGTTCAAGGTACTTAATTGAAGAGTGGAAGCTATGCACCAAAAAACAAAGAACAAAGTATCATTAAAATACTTAATTTTTTGTTTATATTTCCTAATAAAAATTGAAATTAACATCCAAAATCTGATTATTTATTGGCTTTAAGGCGGAACAGAGTTCGCCGGGTCAGCTAGTAAATTCATAAAACTTTGTTAGCATGGCCAGGAAGAACTCTGGATTCACACTCATAACACTTGAATTTAAAAAACATAACAAAATAAATTTGTTTTGACGTGTGAAATTTTATCTTTTTTTCATTTACTGTTGGCTGCAGTTGTTGCTATAGGTACACCTTCCTTCGTAAGTAAGAGACATTATTTGATGGACCTCGCATAGCATACAAACCATACTTACACGTTTATGAGACTCTAGAATTTATTTAATTTATGAAAAAATGAATAATCTATTACATTTTAAACTTCGTGTTTAGAAAGAACTCAAATTTTACAGTTAATTATCTCAATTGTTGCCACAGTTTTTAATAGATTTGTAAAATTCTTGAGTTTCGTACACCTGTAGGAATGGTTTGTATGCTATGCTAAACTCATCCAGGAATCTCTCTTACTTATGAAGGAAAGTGTACCTATAGCAACAAATGGAGCCAATAATAAGTGAAAAAATGATGAAATTACACACGTAAAAAAATTTATTTTGTTATGTTTTTAACTTCCACTGCTGTGAGTGTCAATCCTGAATCCTTCTGATAATGCAGACAAAGTTTTATGAATTTGAAACTTCCTGGCAGATTAAAACTGTGTGCCCGATCGAGACTCGAACTCGGGACCTTTGCCTTTCGCGGGCAAGTGCTCTACCATCTGAGCTACCCAAGCACGACTGACGACCCTTCGTTACAGCTTTACTTCCGCCAGTACCTCGTCTCCTACCTTCCAAACTTTACAGAAGCTCTCCTGCGAACCTTTTGTGAATTTACTTGTGAAAGTATAGACAGTGGAAATTAAAGTGTCGCGTGGTGCCTCTCCTGCTTCAAGTCGGCCCGTTTGACGTCCTACTATCCTTAAATGTGTTACGTAGAGAAACGTATTCTTAAAAAATATCATTACTCTAGATTAGTTACTTTCTGGTGACGCGATTTTTCGCCGTCAGTGTATGTGCAAAGTGAACTACTGTGTTACTCCCCTTGGTAATTTGTGTCGGAGACTTCACTGAATTGCACATACGTACTGACGTTTGCTGTCGCATATGGTGTCCGTATTGAACATCTATAATATGATGTAAGAACGTAGGCTTCCGCGGCCAGTGTCATAGTGATTGAAATTCTTCTGGGTATTATGCCGCGTCATTGCTAAAAACTGACAACAATAATGAACTAAAACCGACGTTTCGGCCGAATTGCAACGGCCTTCCTCAGGGCACGACTGGTTTTGCATGGGGATAGGTGGTTCTATTTATTACAGACTATCCATGTCTGATGTTGCAAAACTTTTAATTGGCCATCTAATATGATTGGCTAGTCATGACGTAAGGGAAGATGGAAGGAAAGAGGCTATTCGTGGATGTCCATGTCGTCAACGATTGGTAGCTGTCCGCCAATCAGCGTTCGGCTTCTGGTCGGCAAGTTTCCCTCCTGGTGTGCGCGGAAGTGGACTGACAGTTGCTCTACAGTTGGACTGGGATGGCCGGCAGCCAGGACGCCGGGAGTTTGTAGCCATCTTCTTTGTTGATGTTGTCAGGTTGCTTAATGACTTCGATCACCTCCTGTATTTTGCGTTGTAGCATCCACGATTCTTTCGCCAGTACTCGGGCTTCCTGGAATTATCAAGCAGCCTGACACCATCAACAGAGAAGATGGCTACAAACTCCGGGCGTCCTGTTTGCCGGCCATCCAACTGTAGAGCAACTGTCAGTCCACTTCCGCGCACACTAGGAGGGATACTTGCCGACCAGAAGCCGAACGCTGATTGGCGGACAGCTACCAATCGTTGACGACATGGACATCCACGAATAGCCACTTTCCTTCCATCTTCCCTTACGTCTTGACTAGCCAATCATATTAGAGGGCCAATTAAAAGTTTTGCAACAGTGACATCAGACATGGATAGTCTGTAATAAATAAAATCACCTATCCCCATGCAAAACCAGTCGTGCCCTGAGGAAGGCCGTTGCAATTCGGCCGAAACGTCGGTTTTAGTTCATTATTGTTGTCAGTTTTTAGCAATGACGCGGCATAATACCCAGAAGAATTTTAATCTCTATAATATGAGTGAAAAACAGGGAGAGATATTTTACCCTTTGATATGTGTCATTTTTCAGTATGTCATGTAGTTTTTGTGCAGGTATCTTCTGAAACCACGGAGGAACGTATGAACAAACATTTTATCTACCAGCGCATATCGACAGCGCGCCACGGGCTACAAATTCGCATTTCCGCTGTGAGCGTCGCAACCGACTGTTGATCCGAAGAAATTCTGGCGACCGACGACCGGAATCGAATTATACGCGCGAGACGACGTGTGTGTGGGCTGCGCGGAGACCCGGCATATATGGCGACCCCGCCAGGAGCCCATAACGGTTCTTCAGCGCCGACATTTCGGAGGACGCGTAGCAACAGCAGCATCCTCCCCCATCTGCGGTAATTCACCCGCCTCCACTCCCTGCTACCCGCATCAGCCATTTTTCCGCCGAACTGCGCTCGCTAGGCGGCGGGGGTGGGTTGGGGTCCTGGTTATTAAGCCGTTGGCACCGCTTTCTGGCGCCGTCCCGCAGAAATGCTAAACTAGGTGGCGCGTTAGTGGCTGCGTCTAGGCTAGTAAAAGACTACGGGTGGGGGGGGGGGAGGAATTGTTGCATGTAGACCGCCGCCGTATGCAGCAGTAGCCGCCCGCTTTTGATTATAATATCTTCTGGCGGTGAATGCAATGTCTGGCCGTCTGCAATTTCTCGCCGCGACAGACAAATTACCCTCCCAGGATAGCTACAGGGCCGAACTAGGCTGCATAGCCAATAACTAGCATAAGAGTGGGCGGGGCTGGGAGGAGCGCACACAACAGGAAGCATCCGGTAATAAAAATCTTGGCTCCTCGTCATGGCTCGCTCGTAATAATAAGGCGCCTTCCGTGGGAAGAGTTTTTTGGCAGCCGTACCGAGGACTCCCCGCTATACCCCCCCCCCCCCCCCCCAGTCAGCCCACTCTCGTACCGTGCTCCAGGCCGCGCGAGTGCATCTGTCTCGTCGACGTCTTTGTTGATGTCGCTGCCGCCACTTGGCACGGCGCGTACACGCCAAATTGCCCCTCTCGGCCGGTTTTGTGCCGTGTCGGCGAAGCGGCGCATTGGTGTGCTCTGAATGGCCGTGTTTCTTGCAGCGAGACTGGTGGCGTTGGGACGGAGGTGGGGTGGATGATGCTAGACGCATGTATCGTCTGCGCTGTCGCGCATCGCTTGGGTTCCGTCTATTAACTTTGCTTTACGTGTCTGCCTCTCGGAGCGGTCCGAAGTCTGCTTACAGTCGCAGGAATATTAACGGCGGCCGTAGATAAAAAGGAGGAGAAATAAGTGGAAAATGGAGACCGGACGCCCATCTCTCCCGCAAAGAGAGAGGAGGAGAAAATGATGAGGTCAGTCGTCGGAATTATATGCACGCCAGCATGAACTGTGCTGACGCGTCTTGGCTATTTACGACACTTGTGCCCCAACCTCTTTCTCCCTCTACGTCTATTGCGCCTGCTCACCAGAATCTCTCCACCCCCTCCTACTGCCCCTTTATTTATTTATTTTATTTCCTCGGCCTTGTGTCGCCCCAGTTCTTGTCCCCTCCGGTTCCAAACAGGCCCATCGCCGTGGACAGTGCGTGCGGTAGTAAACAGACCGCGACGGGCAGCTGTAAATTTGGCCGTAAAATGTTTCCGTCGGATAATACGGAGCCGCTATTAGGCGTTGTTGCTCTTCTTGTAAGCGGTCACTCGGGAACTTGTAGACGCGTGTACTGACCGCTGGGACCGCTTCCAAATGGCCTTCCAGTGTCCGGAGGACAAACTTGCAGGCGGCGATTACGGCCGCTGCTGAGCCGAGCCTCCGGGCGGGGAAAAAATATCTCCAGTTCTGAGGAATCGGACGCCACACTGATACGTTCCCAACTATTAACTTGTTTCGGCAGTGCTGTAG
Organism: Schistocerca nitens; assembly: GCF_023898315.1. Classification (NCBI taxonomy): domain Eukaryota; kingdom Metazoa; phylum Arthropoda; class Insecta; order Orthoptera; family Acrididae; genus Schistocerca; species Schistocerca nitens. The sequence goes on from NC_064625.1 coordinate 146,159,795, forward strand.
ATACCTGCGATTCATTGCAGATAGCACAGTCTGTTTCCCTCTCTAGTCATTTGGTTGGTTGGTTGGCTTGTTGGGGGAAGGAGACCAGACAGCGAGGTCATCGGTCTCATCAGATTAGGGAAGGATGGCGAAGGAAGTCGGCCGTGCCCTTTGAAAGGAACCATCCCGGCATTTGCCTGGAGCGATTTAGGGAATCTAGTCATTTGGTCAATTTCATGCGCCCTTGAACTAAAGCACGGCCATTGTTTCTGTCCTGTCTCCCGAAAATTTTACAATTTGGAATCCGTAAATTCTGTGGAGAAGTCCATGGAGAAGAAATAAAAACTTTGAGGTTCGCCGATGACATTGTAATTCTGTCAGAGACAGCAAAGGACCTGGAAGAGCAGTTGAACGGGATGGACAGTGTCTTGAAAGGAGGATATAAGATGAACATCAACAAAAGCAAAGCGAGGATAATGGAATGTAGTCGAATTAAGTCGGGTGATGTTGAGGGTATTAGATTAGGAAATGAGACACTTAAAGTAGTAAAGGAGTTTTGCTATTTAGGGAGTAAAATAACTGATGATGGTCGAAGTAGAGAGGATATAAAATGTAGACTGGCAATGGCAAGGAAAGCGTTTCTGAAGAAGAGAAATTTGTTAACATCGAGTATAGATTTCTCAGGAAGTCAAAAATGGTTCAAATGGCTCTGAGCACTATGGGACTCAACATCTTAGGTCATAAGTCCCCTAGAACTTAGAACTACTTAAACCTAACTAACCTAAGGACATCATACACACCCATGCCCAAGGCAGGATTCGAACCTGTGACCGTAGCAGTCCCGCGGTTCCGGACTGCAGCGCCAGAACCGCTAGACCACCGCGGCCGGCTCAGGAAGTCGTTTCTGAAAGTATTTGTATGGAGTGTAGCAATGTATGGAAGTGAAACATAGACGATAAATAGTTTGGACAAGAAGAGATAGAAGCTTTCGAAATGTGGTGCTACAGAACAATGCTGAAGGTTAGATGGGTAGATCACATAACTAATGAGCAGGTATTGAATAGAATTGGGGAGAAGAGAAGTTTGTGGCACAACTTGACTAGAGGAAGGGATCGGTTGGTAGGGCATATTCTGAGGCAACAACGGATCACCAATTTAGTGTTGGAGGGCAGCGTGGAGGGTAAAAATCGTAGAAGGAGTCCAAGAGATGAATACAGCAAGCAGATTCAGAAGGGTGTAGGTTGCTGTAGGTACTGGGAGATGAAGAAGTTTGTACAGGCTAGAGTAGCATGGAGAGCTGCATCAAACCAGTCTCAGGACTGAAGACCACATCAACAACAACAACAACAATAACAACAACAACAACAACACCCATACAACTTTATGCCCCCCCCCCACACCACATCATATGTGCCACCAAGTCGATCATGTCGGATAATACTGGACGTACCTCCATCTGGCGAGAGGTGGGAACACCCAGGAACAAACAAGTGTTACCACTACGTAATACAGGGAGTACCTCACAATTGGTTGATATCTTACTTTAGCAATAGACAGCAAAAGGTTGTTATTCACAGTATTGAGAATGGCTGTGATGTGGGGTCTGAGTGTGGTACGGTCAAGTGGGAGTTGCCCCTGGGATCAGTGTTGGGGCCACTCCTGTTCCTTATTTATGTAAATGATATGCCCTCTGGTATTGCGGGTAACTCTAAAATATTTCTGTTTGCTGATGACACTAGCTTTGTAGTAAAGGGTGTCGTGTGCAACATTGGTTCGGTTTCAAATAGTGCAGTTCATGACGTAAGTCCATGCCTTGTAGAAAAGAAACTAACGCTAAATCACAGCAAGACTCAGTTTTTACAGTGTCTGATACACAATTCAACAAACCCCGACGTTTCAACTTCACAGAATGGGCATATGATTAGTGAAACTGAACAGTTCAAGTTTCTAGGTGTTCAGAGAGATAGTAAGCTTTCGTGGAAAGCCCACGTTCAGGATGTTGTTCAAGGACTTAATGCTGCCATTTTTACTATTCGACCGGTATCAGAAGTGAGTGATCGTTCGAGACGAAAATTTGTCTACTTTGCTTGTTTTCATTCGCCTATGTCGTATGGTATTATATTTTGGGGTAACTCTCCCCATTCTAAAAGGATATTTTTGCTGAGAAGCGGGCGGTTAGGGCAATAAGAGGTGTAAGTTCGCGAACTTCTTGTCGACCCCTGTTCACGAGTCTGGGCATTTTGACATTGGCCTCTCAGAATACACATTCCTTACTGTCATTTCTTGTTAACAGTTTTAGCTTATTCCCAAGAATAAGCAGCTTTCACTCAGTTAATGATCGGCAAAAATCAAACCAACATTGCATCAGAATTCCTTAACTCTTGTACAGAAATGTGTGCAGGATACTGTTGCATCCATTTTCAACAAGCTACGACAAGAATTCAAAAATCTGTAACAGTAATACAACTCTAAACTGAAGAGTTTCTTCATGGGTCACTCCTTCCACTCTGTCGAGGAGTTTCTTCAAAAATTAAGCTGATTGCGTTTACTTAAACTTATATCCTGAATTTTTCGGCTTCATAAACATTATTTTTATCTGTTATTACTTTCATGTTGTAAATTCATGTACTGTCACGTTCCATGAACTTGGACATTTGCTCCTCAATTTGGTACTTCGCAGCTTGACGTGTAAATAAAAATAAAAAATTGTAACAGCAATGATAAATCTGCTGTGTTGGCAGAAGAGCCAACACCGTGTTGCTAGAGGAGGCCGAAATGCACACGTTTAATTACACGCAGACTGGCGTGAGGTCTGGAACAGTTAAAGGAGTTGAGTCTAATAAGAAAAGAACGTAGTTCTTGGAATACTTAACTTTAATCCATAATTGGAGAACATCGCTCTTGATGATACATTAATTATAATCTCAATATAAACTGGTAATGGCGCCTTGCTAGGTCGTAGCAAATGACGTAGCTGAAGGCTATGCTAAACTATCGTCTCGGCAAATGAGAGCGTATTGGTCAGTGAACCTTTCATAGCAAAGTCGGCTGTACAACTGGGGCGAGTGCTAGGAAGTCTCTCTAGACCTGCCGTGTGGTGGCGCTCGGTCTGCGATCACTGACAGTGGCGACACGCGGGTCCGACGTATACTAATGGACCGCGGCCGATTTAAAGGCTACCACCTAGCAAGTGTGGTGTCTGGCGGTGACACCACAAAATCAATTCCTGTACATTTTATGTAAAATCAGATTGCTGTATGGTTTAAGCTAAGCACCAATAAATTAAAAATTAAAGCATATCAATTGGTTTCAGACAAAAAATTACTCCATTTAATGTGCGTCTGGGCTATTTCAGTTCTTTTTTTCATGTTTCTCTCTTTCATGTTGCTCGCATCCTCTCTGTTGGCAATCACACACATACACATCTTTTTATACATTTGTAGGTAGGTGACAAAATAGCCAAGTGTTCATTGACACTGGTGCTACCGCGTCCCCTAAGCGTTGTTTACTGTACTAATTGTTATATATGTGACTGGTACGAGAGACATTGTTGGAAACCAAACACGACATCTGGGGAGATGGTAGTTCTTCGCGATATGGCTAGATACACGGTATTGTTTGCATAAACTAGTGTGCCTTTGTTCCCATGGCCTGCTCTCAGCGAAGTGGTCAGACCAATGGACTCGCATTCGGGAGGATAGAGTTTCAAAACCCCGTCCGGCCATTAAGGATTAAATTTTCTCTGGTTTCCGCATATCGCTTAAGGTAAATTCCGGGACGATTCCTGCGAAACCGCGCTGCTGAATTGCTCCCCTGTGGTATCCACACCCGGCTGTAATACCTCGTCATCAACGGGACGCTGCTGAATTGCTCCCTTGTGGTATCCACACCCGGCTGTAATACCTCGTCGTCAACGGGACGCTGCTGAATTGCTCCCCTGTGGTATCCACACCTGGCTGTAATACCTCGTCGTCAACGGGACGCTGCTGAATTGCTCCCATGTGGTATCCACACCCGGCTGTAATACCTCGTCGTCAACGGGACGCTGCTGAATTGCTCCCCTGTGGTATCCACACCCAGCTGTAATACCTCGTCGTCAACGGGACGCTGCTGAATTGCTCCCCTGTGGTATCCACACCCAGCTGTAATACCTCGTCGTCAACGGGACGCTGCTGAATTGCTCCCCTGTGGTATCCACACCCGGCTGTAATACCTCATCGTCAACGAGACGCTGCTGAATTGCTCCCCTGTGGTATCCACACCCGGCTGTAATACCTCGTTGTCAATGGGACGCTGCTGAATTGCTCCCCTGTGGTATCCACACCCGGCTGTAATACCTCGTCGTCAACGGGACACTGCTGAATTGCTCCCCTGTGGTATCCACACCCGGCTGTCATACCTCGTCGTCAATGGGACGCTGCTGAATTGCTCCCCTGTGGTATCCACACCCGGCTGTAATACCTCGTCGTCAACGGGGCGCTGCTGAATTGCTCCCCTGTGGTATCCACACCCGGCTGTAATACCTCGTCGTCAACGGGACGCCAAATGCTAAGCTTTCCTCGCTCTCGACGGCTACTCAGTTCCTGACGCTATTGTTCATGACTAAGCTAGAGGTTCAACTAGAAATTTACGTGGCTCGAGCACCGAGAAAATTTGAGCCAAAGGAACCTTCCGATACTGTAAATCGGCTTCGTGCCATGGCGTGATGATATAGTGGTACGTGGCGTTATACGTGCACAAACAAAAAGGGAACAGAAAACTGATTGCTGAAGTGGGTCAAGGAGATTCAGTTCAAACGAGTCTACCGATACCGCATATCGCCTTCTTCCCATATTGTTGTTGTTGTCGTCGTCGTCGTCGTGGTCTCTAATCCGAAGACTGGGTTGGTGCAGTTCTCGATGCTTCCCTTTTCTGGTCTCTGAATGTGTCCTATGAACCAATGCCTTCGTTTAGTCAAGCTGTGCATACAAATTTCCTTTCTCCCTAGTTTTGTTCAGTATCTCTTCATTAGTTATATGAGCTACCTACGTAATCGTCAGCATTCTTATGTAGCAGCACCTATCAATAACTTCTATTCCCTCCTTGTCAAAACTGTTTATCGTCCATCTTTCACCTGCGTACGAGACTACACTCCAGACAAAAGCCCTCATAAATGTATATTCGATGTTAACAAACTTCTCCAGAAAAGCTGTTCTAGATTTTGCCAAACTACATTTTATATCCTCTCTACCCCGGCCATTATCAATAATTTGGCCGGACGCCGTGACCGAGCGGTTCTAGGCGCTTCAGTCTGCAACCGCGCTGCTGCTGGGGTCGCAGGTTCGAATCCTGCCTCGGGCATGGATGTGTGTGATGTACTTAGGTTAGTTAGGTTTAAATAGCTCAAAGTATCAGGGGATTAATGACCACAGCTGTTAAGTCCCATAGTGCTTAGAGCCATTTGAACCAATCAATAATTTGACTGCCAAAATAGCAAGAGACATCTACTACTTTTCTTGTCAAATTTTCTAATTTCAACGCTTCAGCATTGCGCGATTTAATTCGACCACGTTCCATTATCTTTGTTTTGCTTTTCTTAATGTTAATGTTATATCCTCCTTTCAAGACACTGTCCTTTCCGTTCAACTGCTCTTAGAAGTCTTTTGCTGTCTCTGGCAGAACTACAATGGCATCGGCAAACCATACAGTTTTCGTTTCTTCTCCCTAAACTTTAATTGCTTCTCCAAATTTTTCTTTGGTTTCAATTACTTCTTGCTCAATCTACAGACTGAATAAGATCGAGGACAGGCTAGAACCCTGACACACTCTCTTCTCAAGTTGTAAACAGATTTTCGCTCCTTTTATTTTATCCATCCTACCTTCAAAATTTCAAAGAGGGTATTCCAGTGAACATCTTCAAACGCTTTCTCTAAGTCTACAAATGCTGTAAATGCAGCTTTGCCTTTCCTTAATCTATCGTCTAAGATAAGTCGTAGCGTCAGCCGCAATGCCTTGCGTGTTCCATTTCTACGGAACCAAAACTGATCCACTCCGAGGTCCGCTTCTGCCGATTTTTGCATTCTGTAAATAACGTCAGTATTCTGCAATCGCGGCTTATTAAAGCGACAGTTCAGTAATATTCACACCTGTCAGCACCTTCTTTCTGGAACTGTCATTATTACATTTGTCTTGAAGTCTGAAAGAATTGCCCCTGTGTGAAACATCTTACACATCACATGGAACAGTTTTGTCAGTGGCTGGGTCGCCGAAGAATATCGGTAATCCCCACGAAATGTCGTCTGCTCAGCGGGCCATGTTTCGACTTATGTTGTGCCATAATGTTGTGGCGCCTGGCGTGAGGTTTGCACAAACACAAAATTTTCTTGCGACTGTGGTATTTTCAATGATGAGCTACAGGTCATCCGCAGGTCTAGGTTAGGTTCGAAGGTGACTGTTCGGCTATGAATCGGCGAAGTTGTATAGAATGCTTCAGTTATTCCAGATAAAGTACTGGCCATTAAAATTGCTACACCAAGATGAAATGCAGATCATAAACGGGTATTCATTAGACAAATAAATTATACTAGAAATGACATTCGGTTACATTTTCACGCAATTTGGGTGCATAGATCCTGAGAAATCAGTACCCAGAACCACCATCTCTGGCCGTAATAACGGCCTTGATACGCCTGGGAATTGAGTCAAACAGAGCTTGGATGGTGTGTACAAGTACAGCTGCCCATGCAGCTTCAACACAATACCACAGTTCATCAAGAGTAGTGACTGGCGTATTGTGACGAGCCAGTTGCTCGGCCACCATTGACCAGACGTTTTCAATTGGTGAGGGATCTGGAGAATGTGCTGGCCAGGGCAGCAGTCCTACATTTTCTGTATCCAGAAAGGCCCGTACAGGACCAGCAACATGCGGTCGTGCGTTATCCTGCTGAAATGTAGGGTTTCGCAGGGATAGAATGAAGGATAGAGCCACGGGTTGTAACACATCTGAAATGTAACGTCCACTGTTCAAAGTGCCGTCAATGCGAACAAAAGGTGACCGAGACGTGTAGCCAATGGAACCCCATACCATCACGCCGGCTGATACGCCAGTATGGCGATGACGAATACATGCTTCCAATGTGCGTTCACTGCGATGTCGCCAAACACAGATGCGACCATCGTGATGCTGCAAACAGAACCTGGATTCATCCGAAAAAATGTTTTTCCCTTCGTGCACACAGGTTGGTCGTCGAGTACACCATCGCAGGCGCTCCTGTCTGTGATGCAGCATCAAGGGTAACCGCAGCCATGGTCTCCGAGCTGATAGTCCGTGCTGCTGCAAACGTCGTAGAACTGTTCGTGCAGATCGGTGTTGTCTTGGAAACGTCCCCATCTGTTGACTCAGGGATGGAGACGTGGCTGCACGATCCGTTACATCCATGCAGATAAGATGCCTGTCATCTCGACTGCTAGTGATACGAGGCCGTTGGGATCCAGCACGGCGTTCCGTATTACTCTCCTGAACCCACAGATTCCAAATTCTGCTAACAGTAATCTGATCTCGACCAACGCGAGCAGCAATGTCGCGATACGATAAACCGCAATCGCGACAGGCTACAATCCGACCTTTATCAAAGTCGGAAACGTGATGCTACGTATTTCTCCTCCTTACACGAGGCATCACAACAACGTTTTACCAGGCAACGCCGGTCAACTGCTGTTTGTGTACGAGAAATCGGTTGGAAACTTTCCTCATGTCAGCACGTTGTAGGTGTCGCTACCGGCGTCAACCTTGTGTGAATGCTCTGAAAAGCTAATCATTTGTATATCACAGCATCTTCTTCCTGTCGGTTAAATTTCGAGTCTGTAGCACGTCATCTTAGTGGTGTAGCAAGTAGTGCAGTTCACTGTGGAGGTGTGGCAGACAGCAGGTGGCCGTCATCTGGTGTTACCGTACTGCGCAGTAACAGGGGAAGTGACGGGAAGGCAGCAGCTAGCAGCGAGCTCGTCCCACCCGGGTTCGCTCGCACTTTGCCGCGGCAGCAGCTGAGGAACAGCGAGGTCCATTTCCGGCGACTTGGCGCGGATGTCCTGGGGCGTCTATTTCTTAGCCGGGAGCTGCGGGGGTGGCGGCGGCGGCGGCGGCCGCTAACCGCGAAGGGGTTGAGGGTGGGACGGCGGACCAAGTTTGCCGGCGAGTCGCCGCCCCGGGCTGCAGTCTCCAGACTCCAGACACGCACCGGAAATGGCGCCAGCGGCTCCAGCGGCGGCGGCTGGCGCCCTCCAGTCTGCACGAGGTGTCCGCCGGCGGGTGCTGGAGGCGGAGTCGCGGCGAGGTACTGGAGGCGGCGGCGGAGTGGTTGCCTGCGCACAGCAGTTCTCGCAGAGGAAGCGGCGCACACCAACAACTCTCGAGGCGTTTGCTCTGCGTTTCCGACCACGTCTCTCATACTAACCACTACGCTAGAGAGCTGGTGTGTACAATGCATGAGTCCGACGACTTACCGGCAGGCCCTGGTGGCCGAGCGGTTCTAGGAGCTACAGTCTGCAACTGTACGACCGCTAAGGCCGCAGGTTCGAATCCTGCCTCGGGCATGGTTGTGTGTGATGTCCTTAGGTTAGTTAGGTTTAAGTAGTACTAAGTCTAGGGCACTGATGACCTCAGAAATAAACTCCCACACTGCTCAGAGCCATTTGAACCATTTACAGTACACTGATACAGACACTCATACAGACACAGCAATAACAGTAGTAAGAGACGAAGAACAATGGGCACAACTAAACGCACTGACAAACAGTATTTCAAAAACAACACCTGAAGATTACATGCGGACACGACATAACAGACATGCCTATGTGCAGCGTAACAGCAATCTCCAGAGGATGGACAGCGATACTCACAGTGACAGCGAAAATAGTGACAATGAGGAGGAACAGGAGGAGGAAGCTGAGATGTGACAGCAAATAAGCATATTGCTGGCCATCTAGGCAAGAAAACACCAAATGCCGTACATGGATGGGCACCTAAAGTAGTTAATACATAGGATTAGTAACAAATAGGATAAGCAACATTATTTCTCTAATAATAACCATATTTGTGTGTGTGTGTGTGGGGGGGGGGGGGGGGGGGTTGGTGGTCAACGGCTCGAAGAAACCATTCCGAGGTATTAACCGTCGGTCACATTCGGTGATGGTACTAACAAATCTCTCCTCTATCCCATCTTCTCATTGTTGTTGTTGTTGTTGTTGTTGTGGTCTTCAGTCCTGAGACTGGTTTGATGCAGCTCTCCATGCTACTCTATCCTGTGCAAGCTTTTTCATCTCTCAGTACCTACTGCAACCTACATCCTTCTGAATCTGCTTAGTGTATTTATCTCTTGGTCTGCCTCTACGATTTTTACCCTCCACGCTGCCCTCCAATACTAAATTGGTGATCCCTTGATGCCTCAGAACATGTCCTACCAACCGATCCCTTCTTCTGGTCAAGTTGTGCCACAAACTTCTCTTCTCCCCAATCCTATTCAATACTTCCTCATTAGTTATGTGATCTACCGATCTAATCTTCAGCATTCTTCTGTAGCACCACATTTCGATAGCTTCTATTCTCTTCTTGTCCAAACTATTTATCGTCCATGTTTCACTTCCATACATGGCTACACTCCATACAAATACTTTCAGAAATGACTTCCTGACACTTAAATCTATACTCGATGTTAACAAATTTCTCTTCTTCAGAAACGCTTTCCTTGCCATTGCCAGTCTACATTTTATATCCTCTCTACTTCGACCATCATCAGTTATTTTGCTCCCCAAATAGCAAAACGCCTTTACTACTTGAAGTGTCTCATTTCCTAGTCTAATTCCCTCAGCATCACCCGACTTAATTAGACTACATTCCATTATCCTTGTTTTGCTTTTGTTGATGTTCATCTTATATCCTCCTTTCAAGACACTGTCCATTCCATTCAACTGCTCTTCCAAGTCCTTTGCTGTCTCTGACAGAATTACAATGTCATCGGCGAACCTCAAAGTTTTTATTTCTTCTCCATGGATTTTAATACCTACTCCGAATTTTTCTTTTGATTCCTTTACTGCTTGCTCAATATTCTTATATTCTTCTTAAAAAACAACAAAATTTTATCTATATTTCAACCTTAAATTATTGTTATTGTGAAAAGTATCATTCTTTGTATATGTTGTAGATAAAACAAAAAAACTCTAAAAAGATGAAAAAACGAACATTGTAAGATGTACGACCTGTTTTAAACAACTGGTAACAGTTCTATAATTTGGCAATAAATAAAAATACTACCCACGCGCTACATCCCCTGTTCCACTACGCTAGAGACCTGGTGTGTAGAATGTATGAGTCGACATTCCATCTGACTTTCGGAAAAATATCATCCACACAATTCCGAAGACTGCAAGAGCTGACAAGTGCGAGAATTATCGAACAAATAGCTCAACAGCTCACGCATCCAAGTTGTTGACAAGAATAATACACAGAAGAATGGAAAAGATAATTGAGGACGTGCTAGATGAAGGTCACTTGGGCTTTAGAAAAGGTAAAGGAACGAGATAGGCAATTCTGCCACTGCGGCTGATAATGGAAGCAAGAAAAATCAAGACACGTTCATAGGATTTGTCGACCTGGAAAAAGCCTTCGGAAATATAAAATGGTGCAAGATGTCCGAAATTCAAAACATTACAGACTACCCCTACCACTTATACATACATACCACTGTGCGCTCTTCGAATCAGTAGTCGGCCGGCGGCGGTGGCCGAGCGGTTCTAGGCGCTACAGTCTGGAACCGCGCGATCGCTACGGTCGCAGGTTCGAATCCTGCCTCGGGCATGGATGTGTGTGGTGTCCTTAGGTTAGTTAGGTTTAAGTAATTCTAAGTTCTAGGGGACTTATGACCTCAGAAGTTGAGTCCGATAGTGCTCAGAGCCATTTGAACAATTTTGAATCAGTAACCTTCGCAGCTAGCACGTGGGCACATAGACTGAACAAAGTATCGGTCAGACGAGGGCAGAGAAGTGTCCTACTTAGGCTATCTGGAGCCTTCGGTACCACCTCAGCGGATGCACTGTGTGTGGTGCTCGGAATATGCCCCATAGATATCACGATCAAATACAGAGCTGCAAGGTACCGGTTAAAGGTGGGGAGACTAGATGAGGTACACACTATAACCGGTGTGCCGATACAGACGATACGTCACCTACAACGTTGGCGTTTGGATACATGGCAAGGTGAGTGGGATGTGATAAGGAACGTAGACTGCACGACTTCCTCCCTCACATAAGGGAGCGGTTGAGAATGAGACATATCGATCCCAGCCGCGGTATGGTACATTTCTTAACCTGGCACGGACCTTATCCCACGCACTTAAACCGCGCGAGTCTGAGGCAGGCACCTAGATGCACATGCGGGGAAGAATGTTCCCCAGAACACACTGTCTTTTTCTGCAGGCAATACGCGAACAATAGACCTACACTACACTAAGACTACACACATGCAGACATAGATATATACACACAGCAATAAGAGACGAAGAACAATGGGCACAATTAAACGCACTGACAAACAGTATTTCAAAAACAACACATGAAGAGTACGTGCGGACACGACATAACAGACATGCCTATGTCCAACGTAACAACAATCTGCAGAGGGTCGACAGCGATAACCACAGTGACAGCGAGAATAGTGACAGCGAAAACGAAAATAGTGACAGCGAAAACGAAAATAGTGACAGCGAAAACGAAAATAGTGACAGCGAAAACGAAAATAGTGACAGCGAAAATGAAAATAGTGACAGTGAAAACGAAAATAGTGACAGCGAAAATGGTGACAGCGAAAATAGTGACAGCTAAAATAGTGACAGCGAATATAGTGACAGCGAAAATAGTGACAGCGAAAATAGTGACAATGAGGAGGAACAGGAGGAGGAAGCTGAAATGTGACAGTAAATAAGTATAAGGTGCTGGCGATCTAGCCAAGAAATCACCAAATGCTGTACATGGATGGGAACCTAAAGTAGTTAATACATAGGATTAGTAATAAATAGGATAAGCAATAATATTTGTCTACTAATAACCATTTGTGTGTGTGTGTGTGTGTGTGTGTGTGTGTGTGTGTGTGCGTGTGCGCGCGCGCGCCGTGCGACTGGCGGTCAACGGCTCGAAGAAACCATTCCGAGGCTTGTGCGAGCACCAGCATTGTGCTCTTTCGGCAGAGACGCCACAAATCACTATGTATCCTACTTTACAGAGCAGCCTCCAGACCCAACGTTCTGTGAGGAGACGTGGACGTCCAAGCATTTAGCGCCTAGTGGTAGTTTCACTGCCCTTCTATCTCTTTCCGTAGATGCTCACGACAGTAGCACGCGGACATTCGACCAGCTTCGCCGTTTTCTGGGTACTCGTTCACAGGCTTTGCGTAATAATGATCTCCCGTTTGTCAGAGTCGCTCATTTCAATGGATTTCCGTATCTGCAGCCCCTATCTTGGCCTGGGTGATCCGCCGTCCGTGTCTGCACCGCTTACATACTTTCATTACCGCGTCACGTGGCTGCAAGGTTAAAAGGCTGATCCAACGTCGCGGTGGACAATGGTCATAATGTTTCGGCTGATCAGTGTAATGTGGTAACGGCACTGTCAAGGCGGGAACTGTCGTCATGGATACGCACTGTCAGCGATGTGTCGGCAAAGAAAGTAATGAAAAAAGATGCCAAGAAGTGGATTCAGCATTAACATGTGCACTGAAACAATTTTTAAGAGGAAAGGCCAGGGTTATAGACTGTACAGTTACTAGGATGCGATGGAAGAGCATCAGGCTGCAGCTGCACTTTTAATTCCGTTGCCAGCAAAGAAAAACCCAAACGACCGTGTTCATGTAGGATGAGAGGGCGGGTTAGGGGGCGGGAGGATTTTGGAGCATGAGAGAAACTCATTGTAGAGTTGGTGACTGAGGAAACACCCTTTATAATTTGACCCAAAACTGACGATCTAGATACTTTATGCCTAAATCCATTAGTGTTCAAGACAGGCTGCTGGTGAAACTAGTATTTCTAGCATCAGCTACGTTTATTCTCTTCAATATTTGGTAACATAATAAATAACGTTACATCAATTACACATTCATATCAGTAGTTCAAAATCGTAACCTGTCTGGTTGGAAAGTGTACATGTGAAGAAGGTAGACATAAAACTGAACGACACAATGCGCTGCATTACTGGTTCCGAAAATCAACCCCGTGCCACTGGTTACCTGTACTGAGTCACATCCCTCCACCTCACTGAAGGCGGAAACAAGCTCTGCTGAGGGAGGAAAAGAAAATCTCTGCATCACCCTCTCCACCACTGCACCAGGAATTCGGTCATCCGCCACAGCAACGATTGTCATCAAGAAGACCAGCAAGTGTTACTGCAGGACAACTCATCGCGGATAGTTTTGATCTAAGTGAAAGCTGGAAGCGTGGATGGTCAACAAAAACATTGGGAAGAGCCCATCACCTTGATCCTACAAAGAAGCCAAAAGGTTTTGACCTGCCGAGAAACCTCTTGTGCCGCTTGAACAGGTTAAGGACTGGACATGGTTGTTGTGACTACTTCAGGTACCAACGTGTGAATGTAATCAAGAAGAGGAGACAACTGAACATCTACTCCAACGCTGTCCACTTCATTCACACCCTGGAATTCCCGACGACTTGTTCACCCACACACCCAGCTTAATTATTTGGTTGAACAACACAGACTTTAAGGTTTAATCTTGTCGTATATCATGTGTATATTGTATAAAATCAGTTGCTCATATCAATTGTATATTGTCTAAAATCACCATACGATTAAATAAACCGTATCCTCTTGCTTCGCATACAGAACTGCGACACAAAAATCTCGCGGAAAGTGACCTCTCAGTTGCCGGCCGCGGTGGTCTAGCGGTTCTAGGAGCTCAGTCCGGAACCGCGCGACTGCTACGGTCGCAGGTTCGAATCCTGCCTCGGGCATGGATGTGTGTGATGTCCTTAGGTTAGTTAGGTTTAAGTAGTTCTAGGCGACTGATGACCTCAGAAGTTAAGTGGCATAGTGCTTAGAGCCATTTGAACAACTTTTTTGCTGGGCTATCAAGAAATGTTAGCATGCGAACCATTCAGCGAAACATCATCGATATGGACTTTTCGAGCCGTAGACCCACTTGTGTACCATTGATGACTGGACGGCGCAAAGCATTACGCCTCGCCTGGACCCTTCAACACCGACATTGGCCTGTGGATGACTGGACACATGTTGCCTGGTCAGACGAGTCTCATTTCAAATTCTATCGAGCGAATGGACGTGTACGTATATGGAGACAACCTCATGAATCCATGGACTCTGCATGTCAGCAGGAGGTTGTTCAAGCTGTGGAGGCTCTGCAATGGTGTGAGGCGTGTGCAGTTGGAGTGATATGGGACCCCTGATACGTCTAGATACGATTCTGACAGGTGACACGTACGTAAGCATCCTGTCTTATCACCTGCATCCATTTATACTTATATCGACATGGTGTCTGTTGTTTCCGACATGTCCGAAAGAACAGTCACAATATCCATGTAAGTATACAGTTCTGGCAATACCGGCCATGACCTTCCTCTTCTGTGCGAATGCACATATATTCCCCGAACTCTTACGGGACTTGGTAAGAATGTCTTCCACGAGTAATGAGTGTGTTTGGGTGGGACACTACGAATGTAGCGTGTGGACATACAAGGTGAGAATGTGGGTCTCGCGGGAGGCGTGCGTGAGATAGTCCCTGCAGTCGCATTGTCATCTGTGCCCTCGGTGGCTCAGATGGATAGAGCGTCTGCCATGTAAACAGGAGATCCCGGTTTTGTGTCCCGGTCGGGGCACACATTTTCACCTGGCCCCGTTGATATATATCAATGCCCGTCAGCAACTGGAGGTATTAGTGTAATTCTATTTTCTTGCATCCATTTATGTCCATTTTGCATTCCAACGGATTTGGGCAATTCCAGCAGGACAATGCGACACACCACACGTTTGCTACAGAGTGACTCAAGGAACAGTAATATGAGTATAAACACTTCCGGTGGCCACCCAACCCCGCAGACATGAGATGAACATCATTGAGCATATCTGGGATGTCTTGCAACGTGCTGTTCCCCTAAAGATTCCCTGCAGCTTTCATGGTGTCAGTTCCCTCCAGCACTACTTGAGACATTAGTCGAGTCCGTGCGACGTCGTGGTGCGCCACTTCTGCGTGCTCACGGTGGTCCTGCTCGATACTGGGCAGGTGTACCAGTTTCTTTGACTCTTCAGTGAATTAAAATTCACTCACAGAGTATACTCTGAGTATCTGAGGGGACCAAAGGGTCTGATAGGGAGAAACACTCACGTGGACCCCAGCGCTCGGTTTATCCTCGCTCCGGCCACATCGAGGCCTGTGGACGGCGCAGCAGCTCTAGTCGAGTTATCTGAGTGGCTAGGCAGCCAGCTACTTGCGATGCGTCTGAGTTTTATCACCGCGCGAACTGGGCCACTGCGCCTCCATCTGGGGAGGCTCTTCTGGGGACGGCCGGAGAGACAGAGAGAGATGAACTCTCGGCGGCCGGGCCAGACGAGATGTTTTTCTCCGGCCCGCGTCTTCCTCTTCCCACCCCCCCCCCCCCCCCCACACCACCACCGTGCGGCCGGGCGTTGACAAGTGAACGCTGCCCGTCCAGCGGCGTCTCTCTAATATCTGGCGACTATTAGCCGCGGCGCCTCGCGCTTATGGGCGTAATTTGTTAGCGCGGCGCCATCCGCCGCCCGCACCAGCTACTGGACGTGATTAACGCGTCGTCAACACGATAGCCGCAGCGAAATGATAATAATAATAGCGGCGGGCGGAGCGCACACCGGACGGCGCCCGGAAAAATACGGCGGCGGCGGTGGAGGCGGCGTCGGCCGCGACATGCCGTGTTTTCATTCCTCTGGCAGGGCCGGATTTAGCGCTCACGTGTGGTCTGACAGCTCGGCCCTCCTGTCATTTCCACCCTAAAGTCGTCCACCTCGCGCGCGGTCACATAATGAGATCCGGACAGTCTTGAAATAGCTCTTGCGCAACACCTAAAAATTTTCAAAATTTCTAGTTATTTGGCCTATGGTTCTCCAGATACCTGGGCAACTACACTGCTCTTTGTCGGCCAGTGTGGCCGTGCGGTTCTAGGCACTACAGTCTGGAACCGCGCGACCGCTACGGTCGCAGGTTCGAATCCTGCTGTGGGCATGGATGTGTGTGATGTCCTTAGGTTAGTTAGGTTTAAGTACTTCTAACTGTAGGGAACTGATGACCTCGGAAGTTGAGTCCCATAGTGCTCAGAGCCATTTGAACACTGCTGTTTAGGGGGAGAAGGAGTCTTTTACCTTCACCGTGTTAAACTGACCATTCTCAATCTAAGGAAGTAGGAGGGGCGTTCAACACGTAATGCAACACATGTTTTTCCCTCAATGGAAGTTGCTGTTATACTGGATTCTAATACACCACACTATTCTCCAGTTTTTTGGCTATAAAACCTTGTGTGTTCTACATAATCTCTATTCAATGCGGCGACCTTACGCCAACTTACTGGCAGGGCTTGTATGCTCGTATGGTACCACTCTAGTGGTCTACGCCTTGCTGCATCAACAACCCCCCCGTCATCCAAGTACCACTTCCAAGAAAATGGTTCAAATGGCTCTGAGCACTATGGGACTCAACTTCTGAGGTCATCAGTCCCCTAGAACTTAGAACTACTTAAACCTAACTAACCTACGGACATCACACACACCCATGCCCGAGGCAGGATTCGAACCTGCGACCGTAGCGGTCGCGCGGTTCCGGACTGTAGCGCCTAGAACCGCTCGACCATCCCGGCCGGCGTACCACTTCCCATGGAGTGTAGCCTTCATTGAGCGAAAGCTTTCAAACGTAACTTGTTCCACTATATCAATTAATGCCGCTTTATTTACCATTAGAACAGTATCTGAAATAAGTGACATTTCAACACGAAAAGTAGTATACTTCGCATATTTTCATACGCTTATGTCATATGGTATTATTTTTTGGGGTAATTCTTCTGATTCAAAAAGGGTATTTTTGGCTCAAAAACGGGCTGTTCGAGCTATGTATGGTGTAAGTTCGAAAACCTCTTGTCGACCCCTATTCAATAGTCTGGGAATTTTGACATTGCCCTCACAGTATGTATTTTCTTTAATGTCGTTTGTTGTTAGCAATATTAGCTTATTCCCAAGAGTTAGCAGCTTTCACTCAGTTAATACTAGGCAGAAATCAAATCTGCATGTGGAATGCACTTCCTTGACTCTTGTGCAGAAAGGAGTGCAGTATTCTGCTGCATCCATTTTCAATAAGCTACCACAAGAACTCAAAAATCTTAGCAGTAGCCCAAACACTTTTAAGTCTAAACTGAAGAGTTTCCTCATGGCTCAATCCTTCTATTCTGTCGAGGAGCTCCAGGAAGAGCTAAAAAATTAAGCAAATTCCAGTGTTACATTCTTGATTTTCTGTATTTAAACTAACGACTTGTCGCCTGAATATGTTTCTTATATTTCATTTCATCTGTTTCTACAATCGTGTTATAATTTCATGTATTGACTCGTTCCATGACCATGGAGACTTCTCCTAAATGTGGTCCCACGGAACAATAAATAAATAAATTTACCTTATAAAGCTACTTTGCCTGATTCCCTAAAATGGTAAATTTCTTCTTCACTTCCTATTGTTCAGTAACTGGTTCAAATGGCTCTAACCACTATGGGACTTAACACCTGACGTCATCAATCCCCTAGACTTAGAACTGCTTAAACCTAACTAGCCTAAGGAGATCACACACATCCATGCCCGAGGCAGGGTTCGAACCTACGACCGTGGCAGCAGCGTGGTTCCCGACTGAAGCGCCTAGAACCGCTCGGCCAGAGCAGCCCGCCTCCAGTAACTGTACATTCCATAACGCTGGCCTTTTCTCGTAAAAACTGATTCAAATGTTCAAATGTGTATTAATTCCTAAGGGACCAAACTGCTGAGGTCATCGGTCCACAAACTTACACACTACTTAAACTAACTTATGGTAAGAACAACACACACACACACACGCATGCCCGAGGGAGGACTCGAACCTCCGGCGGTAGGGACCGCGCAATCTGTGACATGGCGCCTCAAACCGCGTGGCCCCTCCGCGCAGCTAAAACTGATTGAGTGCTCATGTTAATCCTAAGTCAAGTTCCTGGTATGGTGTCTTGCCCGCTCCTCGCTAATAGGCTGCCTATGGGACTCAGCGTTCTCGAAATGTTGTGTAACAGTTCAATCAAATAAGTTTAGTAGTTTTATTCCCAGAAAGCAAATTGACAATACTTGCCTTGACTACAGCAAATGTTGCTAGCGAGAAGTGACATGAAAACCTAAACACGTTGCAGACTCGAGCCGATCTAAGCGACCGAGGCTAGAAGGAGTGTTGTTGTTGTTGTGGTCTTCAGTCCTGAGACTGGTTTGATGCAGCTCTCCATGCTACTCTATCCTGTGCAAGCTTCTTCATCTCCCAGTACCTACTGCAACCTACATCCTTCTGAATCTGCTTAGTGTATTCATCTCTTGGTCTCCCTCTACGATTTTTACCCTCCACGCTGCCCTCCAATACTAAATTGGTGATCCCTTGATGCCTCAGAACATGTCCTACCAACCGATCCCTTCTTCTGGTCAAGTTGTGCCACAAACTCCTCTTCTCCCCAATCCTATTCAGTACCTCCTCATTAGTTACGTGATCTACCCACCTTACCATCAGCATTCTTCTGTAGCACCACATTTCGAAAGCTTCTATTCTCTTCTTGTCCAAACTGGTTATCGTCCATGTTTCACTTCCATACATGGCTACACTCCATACAAATACTTTCAAAAACGACTTCCTGACACTTAAATCTATACTCGATTTTAACAAATTTCTCTTCTTCAGAAACGCTTTCCTTGCCATTGCCAGTCTACATTTTACATCCTCTCTACTTCGACCATCATCAGTTATTTTGCTCCCCAAATAGCAAAACTCCTTTACTACTTTAAGTGTCTCATTTCCTAGTCTAATTCCCTCAGCATCACCCGACTTAATTCGACTACATTCCATTATCCTCGTTTTGCTTTTGTTGATGTTCATCTTATATCCTCCCTTCAAGACACCATCCATTCCGTTCAACTGCTCTTCCAAGTCCTTTGCTGCCTCTGACAGAATTACAATGTCATCGGCGAACCTCAAAGTTTTTATTTCTTCTCCATGGATTTTAATACCTACTCTGAATTTTTCTTTTGTTTCCTTTACTGCTTGCTCAATATACAGATTGAATAACATCGGGGAGAGGCTGCAACCCTGTCTTACTCCCTTCCCAACCACTGCTTCCCTTTCATGTCCCTCGACTCTTATAACTGCCATCTGGTTTCTGTATAAGTATAGTAAACAAAACCTGCATCGTAACTAGCTGGTAATCAGGCTCGCCCTCGTTGTTTACTTGAAGCAAATACAGAATTTACTTGTAAATACACAGCACAATACATGTAAACCTGTACGCATTTCAGCCGGCCGGTGTGGCCGTGCGGTTAAAGGCGCTTCAGTCTGGAACCGCGTGACCGCTACGGTCGCAGGTTCGAATCCTGCCTCGGGCATGGATGTGTGTGATGTCCTTAGGTTAGTTAGGTTTAATTAGTTCTAAGTTCTAGGCGACTGATGACCTCAGCAGTTGAGTCGCATAGTGCTCAGAGCCATTTGAACCATTTTTGTACGCATTTCAGCTGCAAATAAGCTGGAAAACAGTAATCCTAGGCAAAGCGGTAGACAAGTTTACTTCCATATCGCCTTAAGCTGACTTCTCCGAGTCCAGGTTCCCTACCTCAAATAGTTCAGTTGAGCATTCTCAATGGCTTGTTGCATTTTTTTTGCGCTATTACGGACACAACCTATATACAGGGTGAGTCACCTAACGTTACCGCTGGATATATTTCGTAAACCACATCAAATACTGACGAATCGATTCCACAGACCGAACGTGAGGAGACGGGCTGTGTAATTGTTTAATACAAACCATACAAAAATGCACGGAAGTATGTTTTTTAACCCAAACCTACGTTTTTTTAATTGGAACCACGTTAGTTTTGTTAGCACATCTGAACATATAAACAAATACGTAATCAGTGCCGTTTGTTGCATTGTAAAATGTTAATTACATCCGGAGATATTGTAACCTAAAGTTGACGCTTGAAACCTCCGACGTTCAGTTGCGTGTTGTAACAAACACGGGCCACGGTCGGCGAGCAGCATCTGCAGGGACATGTTTACGATGACGACCGTGTTTACGAGTGTGGCTGTAGTGCAGTGTTGTGGTTTGGTCTAGCTGTCGCAGTGTCCGCATGTAGCGCTTGCTGCTATTGTTATTCTGCATTCGTCTCCGCACGCAGACCAACTGTAGTACACCGTGTTACCAGACGTCTGTGATAGTGTAGTGTTGTCGGAACTGTGACCATTGTGTATTCGAACTCTGAAAAGGCGGAGATGATACTCATCTATGGCGAGTGTCGACGAAATGCAGCTGAAGCCTGCAGGGTGTATGCAGAACGGTGCCCGGACAGAGAGCATCCAACGTGCCGCACATTGCAAAACATCTACCGCCAACTGTATGTAACAGGTATGGTCGTAGCACGCAAACGGGTCCGTAACAGGCCCGTCACAGGAGAAGCCGGTGCAGTTGGTGTTGCCATGAACCCACACATGAGTACACGGGACATTGCGAGAGCCGGTGGACTGAGTCAAAGTAGTGTCATGCGCATACTGCATCGTCACCGCTTTCACCCGTTTCATGTGTCGCTACATCAGCAATTACATGGTGATGACTTTAATCATCGAGTGCAATTCTGTCAATGGGCATTAACTGAGAATGCGTTGCGGTTCTACCTGTTTACCAATGAAGCGGGTTTCACAAACCACGGGGCAGTGAATCTACGGAACATGCATTACTGGTCCGTGGACAATCCTCGCTGGCTCAGACAGGTAGAGCGACAGCGACCGTGGACTGTAAATGTATGGTGCGGAATCATTGGCGACCACCTCATTGGTCCTCACTTCATTGCAGGGGCCCAAACAGCTGCAACATACATCGCGTTTCTACATAATGATCTGCCAACGTTGCTCGAAAATGTCCCACTGGAAACGCGTCGACGTATGTGGTATCAGCATGATGGTGCACCTGCACATTCCGCAATTAACACTAGGCTGACCCTTGACAGGATGTTCGACGGGCGTTTCATTGGACTTGGAGGACGCATAAATTGGCCATCCAGTTCTCCTGATCGTACACCTCTGGACGTCTTTCTGTGGAGTACGTTAAAGGAGAATGTGTACCGTGATGTGCCTACAACCCCAGAGGATATGAAACAACGTATTGTGGCAGCCTGCGGCGACATTACATCAGATGTACTGCGGCGTGTACGACATTCATTACACCAGAGATTGCAATTGTGTGCAGCAAATGATGGCCACCACATTGAACATCTATTGGCCTGACATGTCGGGACACACTCTATTCCACTCCGTAATTGAAAACGGAAACCACCTGTGTACGTGTACCTCACCCCTCATGGTAATGTACGTGTGCGTCAGTGAAAAAGACCAATAAAAAGGTGTTAGCATGTGGACGTAATGTGCTGTTCCAGTCTCTTCTGTACCTAAGGTCCATCACCGTTCCCTTTGGATCACTATGTAATTCGGTGCTCTCCGATACACACGATCGAACAGCGGAGGAGTGGTACTCAAGGTTCAACTTTAGGTTGCAATATCTCCGGATGTAATTAACATTTTACAATGCAACAAACGGCACTAATTACGTATTTGTTTATACGAGGGCAGTTCAATAAGTAATGCAACACATTTTTTTTCTCGGCCAATTTTGGTTGAAAAAACCGGAAATTTCTTGTGGAATATTTTCAAACATTCCCGCTTCGTCTCGTATAGTTTCATTGACTTCCGACTGGTGGCAGCGCTGTACGGAGCTGTTAAAATGGCGTCTGTAACGGATGTGCGTTGCAAACAACGGGCAGTGATCGAGTTTCTTTTGGCGGAAAACCAGGGCATCTCAGATATTCATAGGCGCTTGCAGAATGTCTACGGTGATCTGGCAGTGGACAAAAGCACGATGAGTCGTTGGACAAAGCGTGTGTCATCATCGCCGCAAGGTCAAGCAAGACTGTCTGATCTCCCGCGTGCGGGCCGGCCGTGCACAGCTGTGACTCCTCCAATGGCGGAGCGTGCGAACACACTCGTTCGAGATGATCGACGGATCACCATCAAACAACTCAGTGCTCAACTTGACATCTCTGTTGGTAGTGCTGTCACAAGTGTTCACCACTTGGGATATTCAAAGGTTTGTTACCGCTGGGTCCCTCGTTGTCTAACCGAACACCATAAAGAGCAAAGGAGAACCATCTGTGCGGAATTGCTTGCTCGTCATGTGGCTGAGGGTGACAATTTCTTGTCAAAGATTGTTACAGGCGATGAAACATGGGTTCATCACTACGAACCTGAAACAAAACGGCAATCAATGGAGTGGCGCCACACCCACTCCCCTAGCAAGAAAAAGTTTAAAGCCATACCCTCAGCCGGTAAAGTCATGGTTACAGTCTTCTGGGACGCTGAAGGGGTTATTCTGTTCGATGTCCTTCCCCATGGTCAAACGATAAACTCTGAAGTGTATTGTGCTACTCTTCAGAAATTGAAGAAACGACTTCAGCGTGTTCGTAGGCACAAAAATCTGAACGAACTTCTCCTTCTTCACGACAACGCAAGACCTCACACAAGTCTTCGCACCCGAGAGGAGCTCACAAAACTTCAGTGGACTGTTCTTCCTCATGCACCCTACAGCCCCGATCTCGCACCGTCGGATTTCCATATGTTTGGCCCAATGAAGGATGCAATCCGTGGGAGGCACTACGCGGATGATGAAGAAGTTATTGATGCAGTACGACGTTGGCTCCGACATCGACCAGTGGAATGGTACCGTGCAGGCATACAGGCCCTCATTTCTAGGTGGCGTAAGGCCGTAGCATTGAATGGAGATTACGTTGAAAAATAGTGTTGTGTAGCTAAAAGATTGGGGTATAACCTGGTGTATTTCAATGCTGAATAAAACAACCCCTGTTTCAGAAAAAAAATGTGTTGCATTACTTATTGAACTGCCCTCGTATGTTCAGATGTGCTAACAAAACTAACGGGGTTCCATTTAAAAAACGTAGGTTTGTGTTATAAAACATACTTCCGTGCATTTTTTTATGGTTTGTATTAACGAATTACACTAGCCCCTCTCCTCACGTTCGGCCTGTGGAATCGAGTCGTCAGTATTTGATGTGGTTTACGAAATATATCCAGCGGTAATGTTAGGTGACTCACCCTGTATATAAAACTTCAGGTGTGCAGACGGTACCATGCTGATGGCAGAAAGTGAAGAAGAGTTAGAGATCTAAAAAGTGGCAAGTAATTCGACTTGTCTTAGCCAACAAAGTAATTAATCTCAATCAAAGGGTATAGATCAGCAATGTTTAAATTAAAAACAGAATTTCAGAAATTAGCTACAAGAGATGAAAATGTCTTCTCATACAACTGTGCAAAGAAGTTGAAGATAATACTAGAATGGTGAAGACAAGGGATCTTTACAAGAAAATCAATCCGGGCGAAGATTGGAATAATAAAAGATAGAAATGGGAAAGTTCTAACAAAAGCAGAGGACGTTAAAGAAAGATGGACATAATGTGTAGGAGATCTATGTAAGACAGAACTGCATACTGACAATGCTCACGATGATGATAATGTTATTTTGGAACGACAGCCAGATATTTTGAAGAATGAAGTCAAAGGGTCTCTCGAAAATATGGCTACAAACAAACCTAGTGGATATGATGGAATTCCAGCAGAATTGTTCAAGGTCAGTGGAAAGAATGCAGTGAAACTGCTGCATTCAATATTTCAGAAAATATGGAGCACACAACACTGGCCAGAAGATGGAAAAGATCGGTATTTATTCCGATCCCAAAGAAGGGAATTTCGAAAGAATGGTCAGACCACCCACCAGTCGCATTTATCTCCCATGCCAGCAAAGTCACTGTGGAAATCTTACAAACCAGATTTCGCCAGTATCTAGAGCGCGAACTACCACAAGAACAACCTGAATTTCGTAAAGGAAGAGGAATCAGAGATCAAATTGCCAACATTTGGTGGGTTATGGAAAAGGCAAGAGAATTCCAGAAAGACGTTTATTTCTGCTTTGTTGATTATGTCAAAGCCTTTGACTGTGTCGATCACAATAGATTATGGGAAGTACTCAAAAATATGGGAGTACCACATAACCTCATTCACTTCATACGGAAAAGCCGGGGTGAGAACTGTGAACGGAACAACTAAATGGATCGAGATTCAGAAAGGGGTACGGCATGGCTGTATATTATCACCCTACTTATTCAATCTGTATGCAGAACATGTTATGAGGAATGCTGGGCTAGATGGAGAAGAAACCGGAATTAAAGTAGCTGGGATAAATATAAACAACTGTAGATATGTAGATGATACTACAGTGTTGGCAGAAAGTGTAGAAGAGTTAAAGACTTTCTCTTATGCAGGTGAAACAAGAAAGTGAAAAAGCTGCTCTCAGGCTGAATGGTAAGAAAACGAAAATTGTGGCAACTGCATTTATCATTTCATGGCATATAGGAGGAGAAGCAATGGAGGTAGTGTGTACGTTCAATTATCTCGGTTCCCAGATTTCTGTTGATGGTGACAGCAGCCACGAAACCAGGAGGCCTTGCTGCTTGGTATGAACGCAGCGTGAAACTTCGACAAGGTTTTAAGCAGTAGAGATATAAGTAACTTGATCAACAAAGATCCATATTCATCAGGTTACCTTCCATTCGGAAAGTGGATGCTCTCAGCCACTGTTACGTGATTTATACATTATACAGCGCAACAACAATCAGTCGTCCATCTTTTTTTTTTGCAAGTTTTATTACGAAAATCCAGCTTTCGGCAGGTGCCTAGCCATTATCAGTGCACGATTTTCTAATCTCGATGCTTGTTAGTTCGGGCGTCATCACAGTGCTCTTACTGAAGGTGAAGAAAGAAAGTGCCAAGAGTGGTCTAATGATGAATGTCACGAATACGAAAATTATGAGAATTGCAACTATCACTTCATGGAAAATAGGAGGAGAAACGAGGAAGGTGGTTACTGTGTTCAATTACCTCGGCTCCCAGATTTTTGCTGATGGTGACTGCAGCCACGGAATCAACAGACACTTGTTAGTTACATTGCTGGCCACCGTGAATGCAACACCCTGAAGGAAGCATCCGAATCGAGTGAAATTTACACCATGAGTTTGCAGCGATGAGATATGCAACTCATTAGAATTTCAGCGCAGACGCACATCACGCGCGCCTGTGGCGCCACCTCATAGCGCCATTTAAGGCTTGGCGATTTCGACGAGTGTACGTTCGGCACGTGTGTTTACCTTGTGGTTGTTTCACAAGACGATCAGTTATGCCTCGTAGACAATAGCGAACATCTTTTGATCGAGTATCCGAGTTCGACAGAGGAAGGATAGTGGTTTACCGAGATTGTGGATTATCATACAGAGAAATCGCTAGTCGTGTTGGACGAAACCAAACAACTGTAATGCGGATATGTGACCGTTGGATGCAGGAGGGTACGACGGACCGACGTGGTCGATCGCATTCACCTCGGTGCACCACTGCACGTGCTGAAAGGCAAATTGTGCGCATGGCAGTGACGGATCGCTCAGTGACATCCCGAACCGTAGCACAGCACATTGCGTCTGTAACGCATCATCCAGTGTCTGCGCGTACCATTCGACGCCGTTTACAGCAGAGTGGTCTGTCCGCAAGACGTCCATTGCTTCGTCTACCATTGACGCAGAACCACAGACGTCTCCGTCGCCAATGGTGTGATGACAGACTGATGTGGACGGCAGAATGGAATGACGTTGTCTTTACTGACGAGGCACGCTTCTGTCTGCAGCACCACGATGGTCGGATTCGAGTGTGGAGACACCGTGGAGAGAGGATGCTGGACAGCTGCATTATGCACCGCCACACTGGTCTTGCACCGGGTATTATGGTATGGGGCGGTATTGGATATTACTCGCGCACGCCTCTAGTACGCATTGCCGGTACTTTAAATAGCCGGCGCTACATATCCGAGGTGCTGGAGCCAGTTGTCCTTCCTTACCTTCAGGACTCGGCCACAGCCATATTTCAACAGGATAATGCGCGACCACACGTGGCACGCATTGTCCAAAGGTACTTCGTCAATAACCAGATTGAATTGCTTCCCTGGCCGGCTCACTCTCCGGATCTTTCGCCGATAGAAAACATGTGGTCCATGGTTGCTCAACGAGTGACCCAGATTACATCCCCAGATGCCACACCAGATGATCTTTGGCAACGTGTGGAAGCTGCTTGGGCTGCTGTACCCCAGGAACACATCCAACGTCTCTTTGACTCAATGCCGAGACGTTTGGCAGCGGTGATCTCCAGCAATGGCGGCTACTCTGACTACTGATTCTGGCAGGAACCACATGTCACAGACGTCTGTAAACGTAATCATTTGATACTTGGTCAAGATGTTATCTACAAAATAAATTTTGTTGTGCTACCTCTTGTCTTTCTTGGTGTTGCATTTACGGTGGCCATCAGTGTAGAAGAAAGGCAATGTCCCATCTTGGCCATGTTTTAAGGAGCAGAGGCGTATAACCAGTTCCAGTTGGTGAGCTAGTTACAGTTTTAAACTGCTAGCTCGGCCTTCATAGCCACTGAAGATGTATTCAGGACTAGGAGACGAGAAACATCAGAGGGCGAGACGTGATTTGGAGCACGACATAACGGCCGTAACGTAGAAACCGATAAATACTTGCACTTCCGTGGTTTCCAGCAAAAGAGTTCAGATAAATACTGGGATGGTTCCTTTGAAAAGTGCGCAGCCGATTTTCTGCCGCTCTCTGCGCTGACGACCTCATTGTGTATGGGGTGCCAGACCTGACTTTCTCCGCTTCCCGAGCATGGGTTCGATTCTTGGCGGGGTCAGGGTTTATAACCCTCATCTACATCAACATGACTACCTTGTAATTCACATTCAAGTGCTTGGCAGAGGGTTCATTGAACCACAATCATACTATCTCTCTACCATTCCGCTCCCGAGCAGCGCGCGGGAAAAACGAACACCTAAACCTTTCTGTTCGAGCTCTGATTTCTCTTATTTTAGTTTGATGATCATTCCTACCTATGTAGGTTGGGCTCGACAAAATATTTTCGCATTCGGAAGAGAAAGTTAGTGACTGAAATTTCGTAAACAGATCTCGCCGCGACGAAAAACGTCTTTGCTTTAATGACTTCCATCCAAACTCGCGTATCATATCTGCCACACTCTCTCCCCTATTACGTGATAATACAAAACGAGCTGCCCTTTTTTTGCACCCTTTCGATGTCCTCCGCCAATCCCACCTGGTAAGGATCCCACACCGCGCAGCAATATTCTAACAGAGGACGAACGAGTGTAGTGTAAGCTGTCTCTTTAGTTGACTTGTTGCATCTTCTAAGTGACCTGCCAATGAAACGCAACCTTTGGCTCGCCTTCCCCACAATATTATCTATCTGGCCTTTCAAACTGAAGTTGTTCGTGATTTTGACACCCAGGTACTTACTTGAATTACAGCCTTGAGAATTGTACTATTTATCGAGTAATCGAATTCCAACGGTTTTATTTTGGAACTCGTGTGGATCACCTCACACGTTTCGTTATTTAGCGTCAACTGCCACCTGCCACACCATACAGCAATCTTTTCTAAATCGCTTTGCAACTGATACTGGTCTTCGGATGACCTTACTAGACGGTAAATTACAGCATCATCTGCGAACAACCTAAGAGAACTGCTCACATTGTCACCCAGGTCATTTATATACACTCCTGGAAATGGAAAAAAGAACACATTGACACCGGTGTGTCAGACCCACCATACTTGCTCCGGACACTGCGAGAGGGCTGTACAAGCAATGATCACACGCACGGCACAGCGGACACACCAGGAACCGCGGTGTTGGCCGTCGAATGGCGCTAGCTACGCAGCATTTGTGCACCGCCGCCGTCAGTGTCAGCCAGTTTGCCGTGGCATACGGAGCTCCATCGCAGGCTTTAACACTGGTAGCATGCCGCGACAGCGTGGACGTGAACCGTATGTGCAGTTGACGGACTTTGAGCGAGGGCGTATAGTGGGCATGCGGGAGGCCGGGTGGACGTACCGCCGAATTGCTCAACACGTGGGGCGTGAGGTCTCCACAGTACATCGATGTTGTCGCCAGTGGTCGGCGGAAGGTGCACGTGCCCGTCGACCTGGGACCGGACCGCTGCGACGCACGGTTGCACGCCAAGACCGTAGGATCCTACTCAGTGCCGTAGGAGACCGCACCGCCACTTCCCAGCAAATTAGGGACACTGTTGCTCCTGGGGTATCGGCGAGGACAATTCGCAACCGTCTCCATGAAGCTGGGCTACGTTCCCGCACACCGTTAGGCCGTCTTCCGCTCACGCCCCGACATCGTGCAGCCCGCCTCCAGTGGTGTCGCGACAGGCGTGAATGGAGGGACGAATGGAGACGTGTCGTCTTCAGCGATGAGAGTCGCTTCTGCCTTGGTGCCAATGATGGTCGTATGCGTGTTTGGCGCCGTGCAGGTGAGCGCCACAATCAGGACTGCATACGACCGAGGCACACAGGGCCAACACCCGGCATCATGGTGTGGGGAGCGATCTCCTACACTGGCCGTACACCACTGGTGATCGTCTAGGGGACACTGAATAGCGCACGGTACATCCAAACCGTCATCGAACCCATCGTTCTACCATTCCTAGACCGGCAAGGGAACTTGCTGTTCCAACAGGACAATGCCCGTCCGCATGTATCCCGTGCCACCCAACGTGCTCTAGAAGGTGTAAGTCAACTACCCTGGCCAGCAAGATCTCCGGATCTGTCCCCCATTGAGCATGTTTGGGACTGGATGATGCGTCGTCTCACGCGGTCTGCACGTCCAGCACGAACGCTGGTCCAACTGAGGCGCCAGGTGGAAATGGCATGGCAAGCCGTTCCACAGGACTACATCCAGCATCTCTACGATCGTCTCCATGGGAGAATAGCAGCCTGCATTGCTGCGAAAGGTGGATATACACTGTACTAGTGCCGACATTGTGCATGCTCTGTTGCCTGTGTCTATGTGCCTGTGGTTCTGTCAGTGTGATCATGTGATGTATCTGACCCCAGGAATGTGTCAATAAAGTTTCCCCTTCCTGGGACAATGAATTCACGGTGTTCTTATTTCAATTTCCAGGAGTGTAGATCAGGAACAGCAGAGGTCCCAGGACGCTTCCCTGGGGAACACCTGATATCACTTCAGTTTTACTCGATGGTTTGCCGTCTATTACTACGAGACCTTCCTGACAGGAAATCACGAATCCAGTCGCACAACTGAGACGATACCCCATAGTCCCGCAGCTTGATTAGAAGTCGCTTGTGAGGAACGGTGTCAAAAGCTTTCCGGAATTCTAGAAATACGGAATCAACCTGAGATCCCCTGTCGATAGCGGCCATTACTTCGTGCGAATAAAGAGCTAGCTGCGTTGCACAAGAACGATGTTTTCTGAAACCATGCTGATTACCTATCAATAGATCGTTCCCTTCGAGGTGATTCATAATGTTTGAATACAGTATATGCTCCAAAACCCTGCTGCAAACCGACGTCAATGATATAGGTCTGTAGTTCGATGGATTACTCCTACTACCCTTCTTAAACACTGGTGCGACCTGCGCTATTTTCCAATCTGTAGGTTTAGAACTATCGGTGAGCGAGCGGTTGTATATGATTGCTAAGTAGGGAGCTATTGTATCAGCGTAATATGAAAGGAACGTAATCGGTATACAACATGGACCTGAAGACTTGCCCGTATCAAGCGATTTGAGTTGCTTCGCAATCCCTAAGGTATCTACTGTATTTCTAACAAGGGAACCTCCCCATCGCACCCCCCTCAGATTAAGTTATAAGTTGGCACAGTGAATAGGCCTTGAAAAACTGAACACAGATCACTCGAGAAAACAGGAAGAAGTTGTGTGGAACTATCAAAAAAATAAGCAAAATATATAAACTGAGTAGTCTACGTGCAAGATAGGCATCATAAAGGACAATGTGAGATCAGGAGCGCCGTGGTCCCGTGGTTAGCGTGAGCAGCTGTAGGATGAAAGGTCCTTGGTTCAAGTCCTCCCTCGAGTGAAAATTTTAATTTCTGTATTTTCGCAGTAATGATCTGTCCGTTCGTTCATTGACGTCTCTGGTCACTGTAATAAGTTTAGTGTCTGTGTTTTGCGACCGCACCGCAAAACCGTGCGATTAGTAGACGAAAGGACGTGCCACTCCAATGGGAACCGAAAACATTTGATCGCTAGGTCATAGGTCAACGGATTCCTCCACAGGAAAACACATCTGATATATTCTATACGACACTGGTGACGGCATGTGCGTCACACGACAGGAATATGTTGTCGACCGACCTAACTTGTACACTTGGCGATTGGGTAAAAAGATTCTTCTACCTTGCCCGATTTAGGTTTTCTTGTGGATTTGATAATCAGTCCCAAAAAAGTGATGAAAACATAAGAGTTTATCACATAAACTGCAACAAATGAATGCAACAGTTTCACGGTCGCACAGTTTTGCCTGTGCTCTGTCAAAACATATGTTTTTAACGTTTTCAAATTTTTCCGTGTGTAGACCGTCAAATCCTGCATATTTCCAAGCAAATCTGAACATGTCCTGGAATTTTGGAGAGCGAAGTTGATTGTATGTGTGCGCCTGAACTTTGATAATTGTCTGAAAATAAAAAATTAAAATTTTCATTCGAGGGAAGACTTTAACCAAGGACCTCTCGTTCCACAGCTGCTCACGCTGACCACATGACCACGACGCTACTCATCTAGTACTCTCCTTATTATTGCGTATGTGAAGCATGGACTACTCAGTTTGTATATTTTGCTTATTTTTTTAATAGTTCCACACAACTTCTTCCAGTTTTCTCGATTGATCTGTGTTCAGTTTTTCAAGGCCTATCCACTGTGCCAACTTATAACTAAATCTGTGCCAACTTATAACTAAATCTGAGGGGGGTGCGATGGGGAGGTTCCCTTGTAAGAAACTCATGCTAGCAGCTGTTCGTGTTTCAAATTCTGGAATATTCAATTCGCCTTCCCTGGTGAAGGAATTTTGGAAAACTGCGTTGAATAACTCCGCTTTAGCGGCACAGTCGTCGGTAACAGTACCATCGGCACTGCCTCGAGATGACTGGGTGTTTGTGTTGTCCTCATCATTTCATCATCATTCATGAAAATTGCGAAATTGGGCTGAGCAAAGGTTGGGAATCTGTACGGTCGCCGATAACCACGCAGTTGAGCGCCGCACAAACCAAACAGCATCATCCTCTTCATCTGACTTTCCTCACAACGCGTGACAGGCAGAGTTGTGGAGCTGGTGGCGGCAACTGGGAGACGCCGCAGTAGACTCGCCCGCTGTGCAGCGCGGGACAGACGGAGGAACGGATGGCACAGCGAGGGAAATTTGCGGCACTGGCGGGAGAGGAGGGAGGGAGGGAGGGAGGGGTGAGGTCTAAAACACTGCAGGAGAAGGGGGGGGGGTGTAAAGGACATCCCGAAGTTTATCCGCGCTCCGGCAGCTCGCAGCAGCGCCTTGCGGTCGCCGCTATCTGGAGCCGCCGGGACACAGTGAAATACAGCCCCGCCACCTCCGGAGGAGCTGGACGGCTGGCCGTAGCCGCGCCGCCGCTCCAGTGAAATACGTCACCTCCGGCGGCTGCGACAGCTGCGGGCCAGCTCTGCCGGACACAAAGGCGAACGCCGGACCCCACACAGAGAGAGGCGCCACCTGCTACGAACTTCGCGGTGACGTCACATTTAGGTGACCACCTGTCAATAGGCTGAATAACCACCTCTTGTAGCTCGGACTAGCAGGAAGAGGCTCAGCGAGGTTCTGGAAGGCACCGATAGGGGGCTACAGTATCGTGGACAGCTGGCCTCGGTTCCTCAGTTGAGGATCCACAGCGCAAACAACCTGATCGATGAAACTTCCCGGCTACCCGAGCCGCGATCCGTCCTCACAGCTTTAATTTCGCCAGTACCGAGTCTCCCGCCTTCCAAACAGATCTGCTGCAGACCTTGCAGAACTAAATTCTTTTATCTTGGCGGTTCGCGCATGCCCGCCCAGTCGCGTGAGATTGTTGCGTTGCCAGTTGCACGCGCCAAGAGAAGCAGCGCCAAAATATAGTACGCAAACTTACGTTTAGGGGGGAGCGCGCAGTTTATGAAGTAAAGCCACCACGGCCGCATTAACCCTTTCGCTGCTACAGAGACGTGTTCTCCGCATTCCGCGCTGTGTCATCACTGCACTGCTCGCCTGTGCAGACGCATGGTGTTTCGACTGCTTTGGCACACTTTATCATTCGATTTCACAAAAACTATTTGGCCCAAAAATTTGATTTTTACACATCTTCTTGACTGATACCTTCCCCCCATAAATGACTTAATTTTGTTTCGATGTTCAACGCAGTTATTGTGCAGCATTGAATGTAGTAAAACACTGCACGAAATTTTGAAGATGTTTCCACAGCGTATACTTTCCGTGCGGTTGATTTCAGTTGACACTAGAAATTTCAAAAATTTACATTCAAACGAATAAAATTCATGAAGTAAGACACTTCGATATTGTTTTTAAATGAAGATAATATTAAGCACAGAACAAGGCTTTTTTTTTAATCTCATTTTGTTCGTTTTCGTTCGTTGTACCTGCTCGGGGCGGACGTCGCAAGACACCCGTTTCAGTTTCTCGTTGATCCATTAACTCAGTTTTTTTTATTACAGGGGGCAGCTAACCCTCTGACCGAACACGCTCACTTATCGTTTGAACTCGGAACCTTCCGCTTAGCAGCCAAACACTAACCATTACGCTAACGCACCTCGTTATTCAATAAGATTCCTGGAGGACTTTAAACTAGGACGCAAAATACCGACAAACACTGTTCGTATGATTATGAATTACTCACATTTTGTCTTTCCTTAATCTTTCTTCTAAGATAAGTCGTAAGGTCAGTATTGCCTCACGTGTTCCAGTATTTCTATGGAATCAAACTGATCTTCCCCGAGGTTGGCTTCTACTAGTTTTTCCATTCGTCCGTAAAGAATTCGTGTTAGTATTTTGCAGCTGTGGCCATAAGTAAGTGACAATAAGTAAGACGTAAATAAGGTTCATTATTCACAAAACCCACAGGGGGACTTGAAAGTTGCATTGTAATCCATTACGGTCAAGCTTACATAGGAATCCCTAAACACAAGCAAATAACGATGATGTTGCATTTCTTATAAACTGCGACAGGAAAACATCGTTTTACTTTATGGCCATATCTGGTGTTACTACTTGGCACCTTTTCTGTTATTTTTGCGTGTTTCTTTGATATCTTTCCCAAATTATTTGTTATGTTTTTGCCTAATTTGGTGTATATCGTTTTGGCAAATTATGTGTAATATTTTGCCTCATTCTGTGTCTTCTTTTGTCAAGTTCGGCGGCATTGTTGCCGAAGTCGACATTAATTTTCCAAAATTTGGAGTCAGTTTTTGACAAATTCGGAATGTTTTTTGCAAAATCCGTTAACATTTTCTGTCAGATTCAGTCTTATTCTTTGCCAAATTCAGTGTTGTTTTCTCCCACATTTGGTGCTATTTTTTCCCAACTTTCGTGATATTTTGCCGTAAATTTGGTGTAATTTTTTGCCAGTTCGGTGACTTTTTTGCCAGATTCGGTGTTTCTTTGCGGTATTCGGTGTTACCTTAGTGCCAGATATTCTTTTTTCTGGATTTAGTGTATTTTGACACGTTCGGTGTCTCGTTTTTGCTAAATTTGAGTTTCTTTTTGGCCAAATTCGATGTTTCCTTTAGAATTCCAGTGCTATTTTAGTTGTCGCAGCAAAATCTGTTACGCAGGAAATATAGTATAAGTTTAAGATTATACACGAACCTAAGCCCTGAGGAGATTAGGAGTCAAAGTGCAATTTTAACATTCCATAGCGATCAGTTACGACCATCACTAAACTGCCGTTCTCCGGCTTACAACCTTTCTATACTAGTACGGCAAAACCACAAATTTAGCGATATCTCGAAAAAATAGCCGATTGCCCGTTATTTCGCTAAAAACTGCTCATTTCTCGTTATTTTCCACTTTATCGTTGCAGGCCAGGGTGGCCGAGCGGTTCTAGGCGCTACAGTCTGGAACCGCGTGATCGCCACGGTCGCAGGTTCGAATCCTGCCTCGCGCACGGATGTGTATGATGTCCTTAGGTTAGTTAGGTTTAACAAGTTCTAAGTTCTAGGGGACTGATGACCTCAGATGTTAAGTCCCATAGTGCTCAGAGCCACTTGAACCCTCTTCCTGATGTCAAATAGCACGCCCGCAGCTCGCGATCTAGTGGCTAGCGCTGCTGCCTCTGGATCACGTGGGCCCGGGTTCGATTCCTGGTAGAGTTGGGGATTTTCTCTGCCCGGGGACTGGGTGTTCGTGTTGTACTCATCATTTTATCATCATCATCATTGTTGACAATGGCCCGGTCGGATTGTGTAAAAACTGAGACACTGTACGGGCGCTGATGATAATCCAGTTGAGTGCACCACAAACCAAACATCACCACCACGAAAGAGCACGGTGACTACCTGTGATACGCTGTCTACGGCACTCTATGTCTCGTGAACAAACAGAGCGAATTCAGCTAATTTTTTGTCCGCTGGTCGCGACTGTGTTAATACCCAGCAGGCAAACTACACAGCTCCGGTGAGACGGCACGCAATGCGCCGTCGCTTCTGTTTCTCTCCCGCAGCAGTCTCCATCCCGAGGACAGTAATTTTTAGTGCGCCGCGCGCCCTCCAGCCGCCTCCGAGACGCCACAAGACTGATGGACCGCCTGCCCCGGACGGACACTGGCTGCCAGCCACTAATAGCCCGCCCCCGCCACCCCCGGGCCGCCCCCGCACCGCCGCCACACTCGTCGCGCCGCCTCCGGCTGTAATTGCTAGCGACAGCGATTCCGGGGCTTTGGCGGTGACCGATGGACGTCCGTGTCGGCATATCAGACTCTCTCCTACCCTCTCAGCTGCTGAAGACCCCGATACAGACGCGGCAAGTGAACCGAATGAGAGACTTGCTCAGAACAGGAGAAGAAGGGTGATGGGAAAATATCAGCGTGAGAACTTAGGCATAACAGTCCTGCAGACAACTAGGAACTCGTCGGTAATTAGGGTCAGGTGTTCCAAAGTGGCCTTTACAACTTTAAGCACACATACTTCTCAAATGGGGATAGGTATAATAGTGCGGTTTGCACTACAGTGTCCACACACACAAACCAAAAGTTTATCCTATTTTATTTCTCATTTACTTTCATTGCACTTCAGTTAAAGACGAATATGGTCACACACCAGCTTGTGGCACAGAATGTGGAATGGTGGATGGTGACCAAATCTACACTACCGGCTATTAAAATTGCTACACCAAGAAGAAATGCAGATGATAAACGGGTTTTATTTGGACAAATATACGAGGGCGGTTCAGAAAGTAACCTCCGATTGGTCACAGTGCGGGTTGTGGGGGGAGTAGCGACGCCATCTGTGCGTTCACGCACTCAACAGGTCAGTCGGCATCAAGCCGTGGTCGAGTGAACGTCGTACCTGCGCTAGTTTAGTTTTTGTGGCAGTTTGAAATGTGTGCTGCAATAGAAAACCCCGCCAAATGTGAAGTGCGTGCTGTCATAAGGTTTTTTACAGCCAAAGGATATTCTGCAGCAGCTATTCATCGTGAGCTTTGTGCCGTGTACGGACCGAGAGTTATGAGTGAAGCAGTTTTCCGTGAATGGGTACGTTTATTTAAAAGTGGACGAGAAAACGTTCATGATGAAGAGAGGAGTGGTAGACCATCATTGGTGACTGACGAACTCGTTCAGACAGTTGTTGCAAAAGTTCGTGAAAATCGACGTTTCTCAATGTCGGAGTTGTCTACTGGTTTTCCACAGATTTCTAAGACTCCCTTGTACGAGATAGTGACAGCAAGATTGGGTTACCGTAAGTTCTGTGCACGATGGGTGCCCAAAATTCTTACCGACCACCACAAAACTCAAAGAATGGCCTCTGCATTAGACTTTCTGTCACGTTATGAGGACGAAGGAGAACCATGGTTAAACAGAATCGTGACCGGTGACGAAACCTGGATTAAGTACGTGAACCCTGAGACAAAAAACAATCAAAGATGTGGGCACATTCAAATTCGCCTACCAAACCAAGAAAAGCCTCGCAAGATTTTTCTGCCAGAAAACTGATGGCAACGGTGTTTTGGGATGCCAAAGGGGTGTTGTTGGTTGAATTCATGGAACGTGGTACGAGCATTAATCAAGACGTGTACTGTGAAACAATAAAAAAAGTTACGACGGGCTATACAGAACAAACGCCGTGGTATGCTGACTTCCGGTATCGTTTTTTTGCACGATAACGCCCGTCCTCACTCTGCTCGTAGAACAACGGCCCTTCTTGAGTCCTTCAAGTGGGATGTTATCAACGATCCACCTTACAGCCCAGACCTGGCGTCAAGTGATTATCACCTCTTCATGCATTTGAAGAAATGGCTCGGGTCACAGCAGTTTGATGACGACGAAGACGATCCGGACCATTCAGGACCGATGTGTTGAGCATCAGCGGCACACACGGCTGCTTCAACCCGAGAAATCCGCAGTGGCGGAGCACTGTCTCACCCAGGGACACAGAATGCAATATGATGCGACACAAATGGTTGCCCCTGCATCTCGATATTGGGACTGTATTTTAAAAGAATCAATAGAGATTCGTTTATCTGAGAATCTTATTAATAGAGACAAGGGCTATCTTTTAAGTAAGACTTGGGACCCGGTGTTATCCGACATTAAAAAACAACGGTCTGCGTCTCAATCGTCGGAATAGAATTTTTTAATTTTTAATTTTCTTTTATTTTTGACAGCGATATCTCGATTTCGCCTCTTTCCACCACCGGCGGCGCGGCATGTTTACTGCACTAGAGGGCAGCTACGGCACCTTTTCGCGCACGCGTCGTGGGCCTTCTGCGGCCTATATATGGGCTGCCGCTTGCGCTGGGAAGTCAGTTCCGGCGAGATTGTGCACCAGCGCTCTCACCTGATGATGGCGGCCAGTTGGACCGCAGAAATATTGTGTCTTGAAGACGTCATGATCCGGCTGCATACCCGAGAAGAATTTTATGATGCTAGGGTATTCTGCAGATTTTCATATTATTATAAAAGGTCACCATACAATAAGTCACAGCTGCGTAATACTAACGCGAATTCTTTACAGACGAATGGAAAAACTGGTAGAAGCCAACCTCGGGGAAGATCAGTTTGGACTCCGTAGAAATGTTGGAACACGCGAGGCTATACTGACCCTATGACTTAGCTTAGAAGATAGATTAGGCATTGGTTTCTAGCATTTGTAGAGAAAGCTTTTGACAATGTTGACTGCAATACCCTCTTTCAAATTCTGAAGGTGGCAGGGGTAAAATACAGGGAGCGAAAGGCTATTTGCAATTTGTACAGAAACCAGATGGCAGTTATAAGAGTCGAGGGGCATGAAAGGGAAGCAGTGGTTGGGCAGGGAGTGAGACAGGGTTGCTGCCTCTCCCCGATGTTATTCAATCTGTATATTGAGCAAGCAGTAAAGGAAACAAAATAGAAGATCGAAGTAGATATTAAAATCCACGAAGAAGATCTAAAAAGTTTGAGGTTCGCCGATGACATTGTAATTCTGTCAGACACAGCAAAGGACTTGGAAGAGCAGTTGAATGGAATGGACACTGTCTTGAAAGGAGGATATAAGATGAACATCAACAAAAGCAAAGCGAGGATAATGGAATGTAGTCGAATTAAGTCGGGTGATGCTGAGGGAATTAGATTAGGAAATGAGACACTTAAAGTAGTAAAGGAGTTTTGCTATTTGGGGAACAAAATAACTGATGATGATCGAAGTAGAGAGGATATAAAATGTAGACTGGCAATGGCAAGGAAAGCGTTTCTGAAGAAGAGAAATTTGTTAACATCGCGTATAGATTTAAGAGTCAGGAAATCGTTCCGTGGACGATAAATAGTTTGGACAAGAAGAGAATAGAAGCTTTCGAAATGTGGTGCTACAGAAGAATGCTGAAGATTAGATGGGTAGATCATATAACTAATGAGGAGGTATTGAATAGGATTGGGGAGAAGAGGAGTTTGTGGCACAACTTGACTAGAAGAAGGGACCGGTTGGTAGGACATATTCTGAGGCATCAAGGGATCACCAATTTACTACTGTAGGTCACCGTGGAGGGTAAAAATCGTAGAGGGAGACCAAGAGACGAATACACTAAGCAGATTCAGAAGGATGTAGGCTGCAGTTGGTACTAGGAGATGAAGAGGCTTGCACAGGATAGAGTAGCACGGAGAGGTGCATCAAACCAGTCTTAGGACTGAAGACAACAACAACAACAACCATACAGTTTTCAAAAACGTTAACTACATTTCAACTTTTGCATGAAATGCATT
Source organism: Schistocerca nitens (assembly GCF_023898315.1). Lineage (NCBI taxonomy): Eukaryota > Metazoa > Arthropoda > Insecta > Orthoptera > Acrididae > Schistocerca > Schistocerca nitens. The sequence goes on from NC_064625.1 coordinate 146,198,516, forward strand.
TTTTTTATCATGGATTCGAAGTTATACCGTCTGAAAGTAATATTCCAATTTGCCTTCCAGCGTGGATTTCAGCGTTAAAAGTGGAACTGGGCAAAAGCGAAAAAATACGCATTGCATTAGTTTGACCCCCCCCGCCCACTACATTCTTGCCATGATTGATCGAGATACACTCCTGGAAATGGAAAAAAGAACACATTGACACCGGTGTGTCAGACCCACCATACTTGCTCCGGACACTGCGAGGGGGCTGTACAAGCAATGATCACACGCACGGCACAGCGGACACACCAGGAACCGCGGTGTTGGCCGTCGAATGGCGCTAGCTGCGCAGCATTTGTGCACCGCCGCCGTCAGTGTCAGCCAGTTTGCCGTGGCATAAGGAGCTCCATCGCAGTATTAACACTGGTAGCATGCCGCGACAGCGTGGACGTGAACCGTATGTGCAGTTGACGGACTTTGAGCGAGGGCGTATAGTGGGCATGCGGGAGGCTGGGTGGACGTACCGCCGAATTGCTCAACACGTGGGGCGTGAGGTCTCCACAGTACATCGATGTTGTCGCCAGTGGTCGGCGGAAGGTGCACGTGCCCGTCGACCTGGGACCGGACCGCAGCGACGCACGGATGCACGCCAAGACCGTAGGATCCTACGCAGTGCCGTAGGGGACCGCACCGCCACTTCCCAGCAAATTAGGGACACTGTTGCTCCTGGGGTATCGGCGAGGACCATTCGCAACCGTCTCCATGAAGCTGGGCTACGGTCCCACACTCCGTTAGGCCGTCTTCCGCTCACGCCCCAACATCGTGCAGCCCGCCTCCAGTGGTGTCGCGACAGGCGTGAATGGAGGGACGAATGGAGACGTGACGTCTTCAGCGATGAGAGTCGCTTCTGCCTTGGTGCCGATGATGGTCGTATGCGTGTTTGGCGCCGTGCAGGTGAGCGCCACAATCAGGACTGCATACGACCGAGGCACACAGGGCCAACACCCGGCATCATGGTGTGGGGAGCGATCTCCTACACTGGCCGTACACCACTGGTGATCGTCGAGGGGACACTGAATAGTGCACGGTACATCCAAACCGTCATCGAACCCATCGTTCTACCATTCCTAGACCGGCAAGGGAACTTGCTGTTCCAACAGGACAATGCACGTCCGCATGTATCCCGTGCCACCCAACGTGCTCTAGAAGGTGTAAGTCAACTACCCTGGCCAGCAAGATCTCCGGATCTGTCCCCCATTGAGCATGTTTGGGACTGGATGAAGCGTCGTCTCACGCGGTCTGCACGTCCAGCACGAACGCTGGTCCAACTGAGGCGCCAGGTGGAAATGGCACGGCAAGCCGTTCCACAGGACTACATCCAGCATCTCTACGATCGTCTCCATGGGAGAATAGCAGCCTGCATTGCTGCGAAAGGTGGATATACACTGTACTAGTGCCGACATTGTGCATGCTCTGTTGCCTGTGTCTATGTGCCTGTGGTTCTGTCAGTGTGATCATGTGATGTATCTGACCCCAGGAATGTGTCAATAAAGTTTCCCCTTCCTGGGACAATGAATTCACGGTGTTCTTATTTCAATTTCCAGGAGTGTAGTTTGTGTACACCTGAGAATGTTCCTGTATTTTTCAAAGTAACTTCCGTATCACACGTCTGCGTCGTATAGCAGTCGCAGTGGGTGCAGACCGATGGAAGCAAGCGGCTTTGCTCGCAAACCCTCCCCAGCGCCCCGCCGGAGAGGAGGAGATGTACAGTGCTTGCTTGGCTGTGTGAGGCGGCGCGCCGCTCTTGATCCCGCGGCTGCGAAGTTAACCGGCGGTGGCGCTGGGAGATGTCAAAGGTGAGAGTGAGGAGGCGTGGGGCGGCGTGCCAGCCCGCGGCTTAGCGGCGGCGGGGGGCGGGGGGCGGAGGGCGCCTTAAAAGCAAAGCGTGGTCGCGGCGGCGGGCGCCGGGGCGCGGCCCGCGTCCTCAGGAGCGTCGCTGAGCGATGGCGCCGCCGTGACGGACGACGGCGGGCGTCGCCTGGCATCCCAACGCGCCCCGCAGCGCTGCGTGCCGGCGCCTGGCGCGTGCGTGCGCTGGGTGCGCCAGTGCGTGCAGCAAGTGGGCGTAAAGAGCCGTCCAGCACTTGCTCACCGACTGCTGTACCAGAAGAATACCTATCTCTCTCACTCTACGTACATCGATTGTAACTCTGAAGTGTCCGTATCGGACATAGAGTAGAAATATCTCTGGAGTGAGCATTGAGAAGCGCAGAATTGATTTTGTGTTGTCGACACGTTGCCACAATGGTCACGTGATCTCGGGACGCCGTAGATTTGTCCGACATTCATCCTATAAATTTTGAATGTTGTCATATCGCTAGTAAATACAGATTCCCTTCGTAAGTGCTGTGGATTTAGTATAGACGTTTTGCAGGCACCATAGCAGTTTACGTCTGATATTTGAAATAAATTGGGCTCTTAGCTTTGAAGAGCAAAATGAAAGAGCATGACGTCACAGAAGCTTCACGTCAGCATGTATTTACAATGTCTTTGATGTCACATCTCGTCAAGTCGCTTAACACAGTACTGAACGGCGAAATTGGGGTTTTGAGTCACCATCCCTAATATGCATAAAATGTTAGAGTATGGTATCAGAACTGAGGAGCTAACAACGACAAAATTTGTCAATGGCCGAAGCAAACTTTATAACCTATGTTCTTGATCAATTATGTTTGGTAAATTACTGAGAAGTGAGACAACGTTTCAAAACATCGACAATTATTTGCTAGGGAAAATATGTACATTCGTACACATCAAAGAAAGATTCAAACGAATTAATGAAGCCTGTTAAACTTATCCATTATGTTTTTTCTTACGTAATTAATAACGTCATAAACAACTGTATTTGACTCCTTCATTAAAGCTGACGTTTTTGCTTAAAATGTCATATGGTGGAATTTGCTTCGTCTACTTATGTTCTTATACATAAACATTGTGGGCGTCAGCGCCTTTGTGTAATCGAAAACCTAAATAACTTTTCGCCTTCAGATATACGACCTCGGTTGCGTAAGAAAGTGGAAAACATATCCCAGCCGTCATGGAACATCTCCAATTTGTCACTAAAACAAAGCGCTATTATAAAATGATTGTGAAGATACAACAGTACAAAAGCCGCTTTTATAAGGAGAATGAGCGCGGCGAAAATGGGTTAACTTAAGACGTTGACTGGTAACGTCAAAATTTTCTTCCCGAGAAACCTTGACGTACCGTGAAATGACGTGACGTTCCGTTGACGACCTGTGCGAATGCCTCCATTCGAAAGGTATTGTAGAACGTTTTGGTGCTGTGTGACGAGACGTGACGTCACCTGATGGCGGACGCGCATTGGCGCTAAACAATCGACGTCGTCCCTAGATCACGTGACAATTCCAGTTTAATGTTGACAACATGCGCAAGACGCAATGCTCACTCCAGAGATATTTCTACTCTATGGTATCGGAGCACACTTCGCGTCAAAGTCGATGTAGCCCAACATGTTTCTGCATCCTAGTGAAGAATACTACACTTAAATTCCAAAGAAATTGATAGAGGTATGGCGCGGGATTAGCCGAGCCGTCAAAGGCACTGCAGTCATGAACTGTGCGGCTGGTCCCGGCGGAGGTTCGAGTCCTCCCTCGGGCATGTGTGCGTGTGTTTGTCCTTAACATAATTTAGGTTAAGGGGCTCCGGAAAGGCTCAAAATCATGAAAAATTTTTACTTTTTTGCGTTTTCTGAATCTGCAGACCATTACCTTTTAATAGATATATAATTTATTCAATTCCGAAGACTACAACTATTTTTAAATTTTTTTTGAAATGTGTTCTACATGGGCGTGACCCACTGTGGCGCTGTTAAACTGCTGTCAAATGTTATTATTAACGTCCGTGTTCATCAGGTACATTTTAGTGATGTGAGATAAAGTATAAAACCTATTTTCAGAGACTTAGCAGCACCTGAACTGTTGAAAAAGTGTATTCGCGGAAAAACTCAAAACCCCAATGAAAGTGTAAATAGTGTTATATGGTCGAGAATCCCCAAGACTGTATATGTTGGAATAGAAACACTTCACTTTGGTGTGTATGACGCTGTTGCGACTTTCAATGATGGCAACATTGTAAGGTGCAAGGTATTTAGAAATATGGGAATGAAGATAGGTTCTAACATGGTACGAGCGATGCTTGCTTTAGACAAGGAACGCCTTCGGGCTGCAGACAGGGCTGTAAAGAGTCTAGAAATACAAGCAAGAGTAAACAGGAGGAGGAACAAGAGGAAGCTGGAGGAGGAGTTTGCAGAGGATGAAGATAATCGATCCTATGGACCTGGAATGCACTAAAAAGTTAATCCAATCTTTGTCGCTCGATTCCCAAAACTGTTATTTTCTCATACTAATTACATGTTTTCTAAGGATCTTCCAAACATATTTGTTTCAAACTTTCAGTAAATGTTACACAGTACCTTCTGCATAATTTAACACAGCCTTTTTCCAAAAAACTGTATATTTTTGAATATATAAATAAAAAATTGCAACAAAATGTTGTGAATTTTCATTACAATTAAAAAAAATCATCTTTAATAACTGAACTAAAATTTTGTAAAATTCCTGTGTTAAGTTGTAGCCCATATTCCAATAAATAATCTGTAAAAAGTTCAACTTCCTACCTCAAATACTTTGTGAGGAAAGATGTAATTTATAAGCGTTATTTTAACATTGCAAGTATAGGGCGTTCCGGAGCCCCTTAAGTAGTGTGTAAGCTTAGGGACTGATGACCTTAGCAGTTAAGCCCATAGGATTTCACACACATTTGAACATTTGATAGAGGTATGCGTATTCAAATACAGAGATCTCCAAACACGAAGAGTACGGCGCTGCGGTCGGCAACGCCTATGTAAGACAGCAAGTGTCTAGCGCAGCTGTTAGATCGGTTACTGCTGCTACAGTGACAGGTTGTCACAGTCTGAACGTGGTGTTACAGTCGGCGCACGAGCGATGGGACAGCCTCGCTCAGGTAGCGATGAAGTGGGGATTTTCCCGGAAGACCATTTCGAGAGTGTACCGTAAATATCAGGAATCCGGTAAAACATCAAGTCACCGACATTGCTGCGGCCGGAAAAAGATCCTGCAAGAACGGGACCAACGACGACTGACGAGAATCGCTCAAGGTGAGAGAAGTGCAAACTTTCCGGAAATTGCTGCAGATGTCGGTGCTGGGCGATCAACAAGTGTCAGCGTGCGAATCATTCGACGGAACATCGTCGATATGGGCTTTCGAAGCCAACGCCCACTTGTGTACCGTTGAAAACAACACGACACCTTGGCGCCTCGTCTGTGAGCGTCAACGCCGTCCAGAGTGGCCGAGCGGTTCTAGGCGCTTCAGTTTGGAACCGCGCGACCGCTACGGTCGCAGGTTCGAATACTGCCTCGGGCATGAATGTGTGTGATGTCCTTAGGTTAGTCAGGTTTAAGTAGTTCTAAGTTCTAGGGGACTGATGACCTCAGAAGTTAAGTCCCATAGTGCTCAGAGCCATTTGAACCGTAAGACCATCAACACGCACATTGGACTGTTGATGACTGGAAACGTGATGCCTGGTTCGACTAGTCTCGTTTCAAACTGTATCGAGTGGATGGACGTATACGGGTATGGAGACAACCTGATGAATCCATGGACCCTGCATGTGAGCAGGGGACTGTTCAAACTGATGAAGGTTCTGTAATGGTGTGGGGCATGGGCAGTTGGAGTGGTATTGGACCCCTGACATGTCTAGATACGACTCTGACAGGTCTGATTACTGCTTTCTTTCGTGTCCTTTGTGAATTCCGACGGACTTGTGCAATTCCAACAGGACAGTGCGACACCCCACACGACCGGAATTGCTAGAGAGTGCCTCCAGGAACAGTCTTCTGAGTTTAAACACTTCCCCTGGACACCAAGCTCCCCAGAAATGAACGTTATTGAGCATGGATGGGATCCCTTGCTAACGTGCTGTTCAGAAGATATCTACATGCCCCGTACTCTTACGGATTTATGGACACCCTACCGGATTCATGTTGTCAGTTCCATCCAGCATTACTTCAGACATTAGCCGAATCCATGCCACGTCGCGTTGTGGCACTTCTGACTACTCGCGGGGGCCTGCGCAATATTAGCCAGGTGTACCAGTCTTTTCGGCTCTTCAGTGTATGACGTGTAATCATACCGTCTACCTTCACTGTTCTTACATGGGTCGGACAAAAACAAGCAAGCGATAACTGCATGTTTGAAAACAGATGCAGGTGGTAGCCCAGCCTGCAGGTTGCGATGTTCTATTTGACCACGAATGCATGGTGATCATATCCCATACTGATGTAGGGTTACATGCGCAGGAAACAGTGGCATTTTGTAGCACTTGTCTTTCGGGACGGTTTTCTCAACTTATCACCTATACCGTGGACTTACAGATCTGTGTCGTGTGTGTTCCCTACGCGCGTATGCTGTTAGCGCCAGTTTTGTGTAGTGCCACGTTGTATGGCACCACATTCTGCAATTACCCTTCATTTATGAGCATGAGTGTAGTTATCTGTGGGCTACATACACGGCAGGTGATCAGGTTCACTTTCATTCGTCAGCGCTATCTATCGTGGCAACAACGCATTTCCGGACACATGTTCATAGGACCTCCTTTTCCTCCATTTCCAGCGAAGATCTCGTCCCTGCAGTTGCCACTCTTATTAACGCTCACCCTGTACGTTGCATGCAAAGTGTGCAATGTTGATGCATTAAGTTGTTATGAAAGCGGTGCTGATATTCAAGACAATAAAAGCGGGATAAAAGCTGTGAGCTGTCTGGGGAACTTAACCTTGCATTACTGAGCAACTGTTTCACCAGGTATCCAGTCTAGCTTACCAAATTCCCAACCAGACTAACGTAAAATAATCTTTTAATAGTCATCTTACGACAACCGGTGATATATATATAAAAAGAGAATTTAAATAAAAAGAAATAAATCAGTTTATATTTGGACATTTATTTTAACATTGATCATTGCTCCGTTAAAATTTCAGCATATTAAACTTGATTCATAACTAAACTGGTGCCTTATTTAGAATTCTGAAAATATGAGTTTGTAAACTAACAGAACACATCAAATATGGAGCCAAGATTGGGACACTGCGTACAACACTGCATTCATAAAATAACACATGAAGAACGTTGAAACATATGCAAGAGGAAATTAACCACAACCAACCGATTCAATTTTCACCCAAAGAAGTTACGTTCGTAGCGCAATCCTGTCCGTCATGAAATTACCACACACTGGTATACTAAATTCATACTAACCCTCTGTGAAATCTTCCCAAAAAGAATAGCTGAGGGCTACTTTGATGATTACACCACAAGCTACACGTGGTCAACTTGGTTTACACAAAGAGCATAACTCCACAATAATTTTGATAATTAAAATAAATTACATCGAAATGCAATTTACAAAAGAAAAACCTCGAACTGGTTACTATCCTCTTACTATTAACCTGATGGGTCAAACAATTGTATAAGCACGTGGTACTGGTCTCACAAAGTACACCCCACATGGGTTGAACATAAAGAAAAGTTGCTATATTGAGAAATATTGTCAAGAGGAGACGTTATAATCTGACGCACATTCGCATTTATGATCTTAGTTAGTTACTGATCAACACGTGGTTCCACTTTACTCATAAAGTAGTGACAAAGCAACTACCGGAAGATATTCTGAACTTCACACTCGAATTACACTGCGTTGCAATTTAAGATAACATTAGATATTTTAGATCTAAACCTGAAATAAAGGTGATTAAATTTTCAGTTAGGCTGAACTTAAGAAATCCATTGTCCTACGGACTTAGCAGAGACGCACTTAGCCGGAGATCTTACCACTTCAGACGCTCGCAGCAGATGGGCTGCCTGGGCCCCTACCGAGGGTGCTTCACAGATACAAAATTGAAGTGACCAGAGAGGCAGCTTCCTATACCAACATGACAAGGGACGGACAGGACCGTACTAAGAATAGAAACCTCTTTCCTTTTAGATGGCGTAGCTACCTGTTCCGACATTGGTCCTACTGTTCTCTAGCAGACAGGCTTGTCTGCTACCATCAAGTATTCATCCTTTCACACAGAACGGAAGGGGGATGACAGTATCTTATCATATACAGTATATAAAAGAAAGCGGATGTAGGTTCCGTATGAGACTGTGTGACATGAATTACATATAAACTGTGTTTTAAAGTGTAGTAGTGTGACAGATCGTTCTTGATTATGTGTAAAAGTAACACGTTCCACTGCCCAGTCTCCTCCCAGATGGAGTCAGAAACACCACAGTAAATTTAGAAGTGGAATTCATGCCGTAAATGACAACAGATTTAAGAAATTAACATGAAAGGAATCCAACAGAGACCTTTCAAGTGGAATGGTTCCGTGTAGGCAGGCTTGGTAGATTAGAAAGACGTAAGTGTGGAGGACGATACAGTGACGCACTGGCGCCGCTGTCTGGCTGCTCCGCGATTGGTGGTGGCGGGTAGAGCCGTGTGGGCGGAAACAATAAGGTGGAATCAAGCGCCACGGGAGAAACCAGAAAGAGAAAAAATAAAATAAAGCAATCGGGCAATTTCCAAAGCCGCGACAGATGAGGGAGTCAAGCTCGGGCGTAAATAAAGGAGGCATTCAGGGAGTCCGCAGCAGCGGAGAGTGTCTTCCAAATAAAAACAAACTGCCCTGTGAGGGGGCGGACGGGGGTGGGATGGGGTGCGCCGCCGGTCGGTTTGTTACCGCTGTTAACAAGACGAGGGACCCATTAAGGGAGGGCGACTCGCAGCCCCCCAATTATAAGGAGGCCCACGCTCCGGTTTTTATTTCGGTATTTCGCCGTCGCGCTGGCTTCTTTCTTTCCCTTTTTTTTCTCCTGCCCTGGCCTCAAGACTTTATAAGGCACTAGTTGGGGACGCGATAGACGGGGGGAGGAAGGAAGGGTTCGGCTTGTCTGTTACGGCGGTGACGCTGCCGGGGAAAGAAGGACGGCCCGGCGCGGATTGATGCGGCCTCTTTGCTCCGAACACTGTGGCTGCCGGGCCATTTATATATCGGCCGCACTAATTGCTTTCAATTAAGAGGCCCGGCGTCTCGCTCTTTTCTTCCCTCCTGACACGCTGTGTGTGGCTGGGCGGTCCCGCCCTTGAGCCCTTCTTCCAGGGCAGGCTAAGGGATTCGGCAGTCACTGCGCGGCCGCCGCTGCCGTAAATGGAGCGATAAACAGAAATAATTGCCTGTGCTAGCGAGTAGAGACTCATTCCGCTGCGAGGGGCATTCCGCTTCGAAGCGTCGCCATTGGTCTCTTGCGGCGGTCATGTGACGTATCACCCCTTCGGTGGCTGTCTTACTGTGGCAATCAGACAGCGGAGCAGAAGCGACAGGATTACGAATCGGGACAATGGACAGTAACGCAGGGACTGTTATTACTGATGTAAGGTCTACCATACCCCAACTCATCCCAGAAAATATGATTCGACATGTGAAATTGGATGGACGAGCTGAGTGTAGACCACGTCCATGGGTTGTCGGTAATAAGACAAGTATGACCAGTTACTCCAACAACCATTATCTGATCAGAAGTAAGTCGACACCTGTTAGTGGACATTAATATGAGATATGTGTACGCTTGACGGCTTAGGGACACGTTCAGTGATGCATATGAATGTGTGTGAAGGAACGGCAACGCGTTCTTCCTCAAGAGTCAAAACCAGGTACGATTGTGATGTTGGATGCGGGGGTTTCGAGGATGAGGATGATGACGTCGTTTGGTTTCTGGGACGCTCAAGTGCGCTGTTATCAGCGCCCGTACAAATTCCCAACCTTTGCTCAGTCTAATCTCGCCACTTTCGTGAATGATAATGAAATGATGAGGACAGCCGGCCGGTGTGGCCGAGCGGTTCTAGGCGCTGCAGTCTGGAACCGCGCAACCACTACGGTCGCAGGTTCGAGTCCTGCCTCGGGCATGGGTGTGTGTGATGTCCTAAGGTTAGTTACGTTTAAGTAGATCTAGGGGACATGACCTCAGATGTTAAGTCCCGTACTGCTCAGAGCCAATGATAAGGACAACAAGAACCCACAGTCATCAGGGGGAAGGTGAAAATCCCTGACCCCGCCGGGAATCGAACCCGGGAACCCGCGCTCGGGAAGGGGGTTTGGAGGAGGAGGAGATTGGTGTCCAACCCCGGTCGACAGTTAGGTTATTAGAAAAGGAACACAAACTCGCAATGTGTCAAGGATGGGGAAGGAAATCGGCCCTGCCCCTTCAAAGGAACCATCCCGGCATTTACCTGAAGCGACTTGGGGAAATCATGGGTAATCTAAATCAGGATGGCCGGACGCGGGTTTGAACCGTCGTTCTCCCGAATGCGAGTCCAGTGTGCTAACCACGGCGCCACCTCGCTATGTTACAATAATGATGGAATCTGCAGAAATACATTAAAATTCGTGCTACAGCCAGGACTCGAACGTGGATGTCCTTGCTTACGAGGCAGGAATGCTAGTGATTACATCACTGCAGCCACAACGAGGGGAAAATAAGCGGAAGATATGAACTATGTGTTTGGGAGGGCGGTGGGCTTGGATACCCCGTGTAGCAATGTTAGCCATAGTGCTGCAGTGGAGTAATGGGTAGGACTCCTCCCTAATAACCAAGGAGACCTGAGTTGAAGTCCTGGCTGTGGCAGAAATTTTAATTCATTTCTTCGGACTCCATTATTATCGCTGAATGGTGTGACTGGAAACACGTGTGCCTGCCCCTGCACTGTACTTTGCTGTCAGATCTGCCAACTGTCATGCTTTTTGACAAGGCATGGCCGTCCGACTTGTTGTCACCCGTTCGAGGTTCCACCATCCTTCAACCACTTTTCACAGCAACAGTAGCATGCAATCAGCCGACCAACTTACCGATACTGGGATGTTCATTCCCAGGTCCTGCGCATAACAACCTCCCCATCCTCAAATTCGCTTGTGTCTGTGGATTTCCCCATTTGCGACACGTATCATCACTACAACTGTCCCCCATTCGGCGCTGATAACGACGACGTTAAGTGCCCCTAACCCATAACTATTTCCCATTAGCCTCCGCTCGACAGCCACGGGTATCTGAAAATGATGTCTTTTAACAAGTACTGTATTCTGAGGTGAAAGTGAGATTCCCAGCTGTTGTTACATGTGATCGACTGCAGAGGAGACATTTCTACTTGTGGTACGGTCTTGTTCACGGTGTGGCTGCTCAAGCGACCCAAAACATTAAATCAGTCACGATTTAGTCGGGAATAATCTTCCAGTTTCGACCGTATTCTGTACGCTCACGCGATTCTCCTGGAATACTGAAGGGCATTATGTCACCACAAGGAAGAGGAGCCGTGGACAATTGTAAAGACACAATTCTCCCTCATAGCAGCTGAAGAAAGTAGGCACTTTGTGTGTGGCTGTGTCATTTGCAGATGAACGCCGTGAAAACCGGAACATTGGAGCAGTTTGGTTTCTGCCAGTATCAAGTACGTCCCAGGCTGTGTTGCGCGCCAAAGAGTGTCTCAGAAAATCACAGAACAGAGGTAATTAGAATATTGACTAATAGTCAATACTAAGCTCAGAAAGGTAAAAATGCAGCTTACAACAGGGAGAAGTTTGAGAGAGATGTGAATGGCAGGGTTATTAGGAAAGTAAGGAACAATCGGTCGCGAAATGGAAACGACACTGAAAATCCGATGAAGTTTTGCACAAATGTGTTGGGCAGTGTCTCTGGTATGCCCGTCGATCATTTTACGTCGTTCTTTTCAGTTCTGAGCACACAGGAATCACATAAAGATACCTAAAACAATAGTGTCTCCCGCCAAGTACGGGAGCCTGCGAGAAATTTCGCCTGAAGCTATGCAGCCAACATAACATAACTGTGGTGCTGTTTCTTCTTCAAGACAATTCACAGTCGCATTCTGCAGGGGCAATGAAGATGCTCCTGCATCGTTTTCAATTGGAAATGTTTGATTACCCACAATACAGCCCGTAACTGTCTCCCCCTGAGTTTAATCTCTGCTCACATGAACCACTGGCTATGAAGACAACATTTTGGCACAGACAACGAGCTGTAGACCAGAGTAGACAATTGGCGGAAAGCAATGGTGGCTGTCTTCTATAACGAGGGTATTTGGAAGTTGGCACAATGCTATGACAAACGTCTAAGTCGGATTGGCGACTATGGAGATAAGTAGCTGGAAATTGTAGCTAACTGTTGCACATAAAACAGTTTTGATTTTCACTGTGGTTTCAATTTCGCGACCTGTCGTTCCTTACTTTCCGAATAATGGTTCAAATGGCTCTGAGCACTATGGGACTTAACATCTATGGTCATCAGTCCCATAGAACTTAGAACTACTTAAACCTAACTAACCTAAGGACATCACACAACACCCAGCCATCACGAGGCAGAGAAAATCCCTGACCCCGCCCGGAATCGAACCCGGGAACCCGGGCGTGGGAAGCGAGAACGCTACCGCACGACCACGAGATGCGGGCTTACTTTCCGAATAGCCCTCGTAATAGCTACAGTAGACAGAGAGGTGGGTCGGACCCCGCCGCCTGTTGCTGGGTTGCGCTCGCTAAGAAATGATGGCCTAGCAGAACGTGACACAAAGCATTCTCTCTCTCACTTCCTTGATACTTTTGCGTTTGAATAAAACAATATTAAAGTAAGTGCTTTACGATGCCTCCCGTCTAGCGGTGTATGCTTGTCACCAATTTAAATCCCTTTTAAGTTGACGGCACTTCGGCGACTTGCGTGTTTATGATGATGAAGGACACAAAAGACCCAGCCCCTGCCGGGAATCGAACCCGGGCCCCTGGTGTGGCAGGTGGTAACGCTACCGCTGCGCTACGGAGGCGGACTATTACAAAGAGTCTGACATTATTACCTCTTTATCCTTGACATCATTGTAAATGAATATTTATGTTACCGGCTGTATTTTTGTTGGTTTCCATGGAGATCTGTTTCTAAATGGAGATCCGTTTCTAAATAAATCTTAATTATCACAAATCGACTTCCCATATCGTGCATTTCTGTGAGTGTTACGATGTACTTCACTTTTCTTATTTTATGAAAGATGGAATTTCGCGTTTTCAATTGACAGTGTAATTAGGCAATAGAACCACACAGAGTTCGCCCCGATAGCTGAGTGGTGAGCGTGACGGATTGCCGTCCTATGGGCCCGGGTTCGATTCCCGGCTGCAGTGGGGATTTTCTCCGCTCAGGGACTGGGTGTTGTGTGGTCTTCATCATCATTTCATCCCCATCCGGCGTGCAGGTCGCCCAATATGGCGTCGAATGTAATAAGACCTGCAGCAATGCGGGCTGACCTGCACACATGAGGCCTGCTGGACAATGACGCCAAACGCTCATTTCCATTTCCATACCACGCAGAAAGAGTTACCAGTGTCTCAAGAGACGTGGTAAAGTCCACTTCTGGTGGTGACTTGATGACTTTAACTTCTGGTGTCGACTTGGCTAAATGAAGAAGGCTGGGGTGGTGAGGTGTCTTGTTAATTGCTAGTGGTGATGGAACTACCTTGTGCAGCATAATTAAAGGCTCACTTTTTCGAAACCCATTATTTTCCCAAATTGCGATGCCTAGGTACATGTACAGAAACTGTCATCTCTTCGATCCCTAGGTGTCTGTGGGCAGGCAGCCCCTCTAACGACCCTCCTGAACAACACAAATGCAAGTAGGCGCTGGAGTGGAAGTGTGTGCAGGGGTAGCCTACCCACAGGCGCGTAGAGACTGAAGAGCCAGAAGTCACTGTATATGTACTCTTTTAATGTGCTCAGCGAAGGCGCTTGGGTAATCTCGATGGTATTGCCAAATTTGAGGATCTTACAGGAATCATCGTCGTTTCTTTCACATCCTTATCAATGTTGCGGGCCCCCAGTGATCACACCATGGAAGGGTAAGAAACAGGATGAGTAAAACAGCATAAATAGAAACTTCCTGTCAGATTTAAACTGTGTGCCCGACCGAGACTCGAACTCGGGACCTTTGCCTTTGGCGGGCAAGTGCTCTACCAACTGAGCTACCGAAGCACGACTCACGCCCAGTACTCACAGCTTTACTTCTGCCAGTACCTCGTCTCCTACTTTCCAAACTTTACAGAAGCTCTCCTGCGAACCTTGCAGAACTAGCATTCCTGAAAGAAAGGATATTGCGGAGACATGGCTTAGCCACTGCCTGGGAGATGTTTCCAGAATTCTGGCAGAAGTAAAGCTGTGAGTACCGTGCGTGAGTCGTGTTTCGGTAGCTCAGTTGGTAGAGCACTTGCCCGCGAAAGGCAAAGGTCCCGAGTTCGAGTCTCGGTCGGGCGCACAGTTTTAATCTGCCAGGAAGTTTCATATCAGCACACACTCCGCTGCAGAGTGAAAATCTCATTCTGGAAGCATAAATAGACTTTGCTGCATTGGAGCACGTTCAGATTTTTTTGAACGTTTTTTAACAGTCCTTAATGGCTCCTCTTTGTACACCTGAGCAGAAAATACAATCGCACTGCGCTCGAAAGGGGTCAGATATCATTCATGGGGTTTGGAATCCCACATAGTCCTTAGAAGAGGGTTGAATAGTGTGGGGGCATCAGCAGTATCAGAAATTGTTAAAAACGTCGTTCTGTCGCACATCCCACTGCAAATAGCCGTTTTCGACTGCGAAATACGTGTAAAGGAATACGCCCTTCGTGCCACTCCTCGAGAGCTTCTGGTATTGATTCTGAGCGGTGGCTTGTCTGAAAGATTTTCCTTGGCTAAGAAAACCGTGTGATTTCAACATTGGGCGGGGCAATTCTGACCTTCATTAGAGGCGCGTTAAAAGAAAGGGGTGAATTGTGAATAAGAAGGGGTGTGACGATCTTTCCATCATGTGACACCTCCATGGCTGCGTCAGGCAGAATTCTGGTGAATGTGGTGGCAATGTGCCACCATTACCGCTTCTTACACCTCACACGAACCTCTGAGCTCTGGTCTGTAACATAGTACAACTTTTGCGCCATTAAAGAGGTAGACACGGGATTTGAAAAACCTGAGTCTTTAATTCTGCACTGTAGTCGTATGCACCACTGCTGCTCCTGGCAGCTACTGAAGACGCTGCGGCTGGTAGAGAACGCTGACGCGCAGACCGGCAGGCAGAGAGTGGGGTACTCACCGGTAGCGCTGTCGGCGTCGGCGCGGGCGGCCGCGGTCTCGGGTTCGGCGCCCGGCTCGGCCACCGGCTCGGGGAAGATGACGGCGGTGTCGGCGCGCTGCAGGTACTCGGCGATGCGCGCGCGCTCCTCGCCGCCCCAGCAGCCGGCGGCGGCCACCGCGGCGGCGGCAGCGGCGGACGCGGAGGCGGAGGAGGCCGGCCCCGAGCCGCCCCCGCTCTCGGGGGTCACCGCCCCCGCGCCCGGCGGGTCGGGGGACGCGGCGATGGCCGCCGCTGCCACGAGTGCGCGGACCCTGCACAACAATAGCAAAGGTTCATCTAGGCTGTTGTCGTCGGGGCTTCAGTAGAAACCGCAAGATTAGATTAGATTCCGTTTTCGTTCCATGGACCCAAAAATGAGATGATTCTCGTGTGTGTGAAACATTTCACATAAAAATATAAAACATTTGAATATACACTACTGGCCATTAAAATTGCTACACCACGAAGATGACGTGCTACAGGCGCGAGATTTAACCGACAGGAAGAAGATATGCAAATGATTAGCTTTTCAGAGAATTCGCACAAGGTTTGCGCCCGTGGCGACACCTACAACGTGCTGGCACGAGGAAAGTTTCCAACCGATTTCTCTCATACACAAACAGCAGTTGACCGGCGTTGTCTGGTGAAACGTTGTTGTGATGCCTCGTGTAAGGAGGAGAAATGCGTACCATCACGTTCCCGACTTTCATAAAGGTCGGATTGTAATCTATCCCGATTGCGGTCTATCGTATCGCGACATTGCTGCTCGCGTTGGTCGAGATCTAATGACTGTTAACAGAATATGGAATCGGTGGGTTCAGGAGGGTAACACTGAACGCCGTGCTGGAGCCCAACGGCCTCGTACCACTAGCAGTCGAGATGACAGGCATCTTATCGGCATGGCTGTAACGGATCGTGCAGCCACGTCTCGATCTCTGAGTCAACAGATGGGGACGTTTGGAAGACAACAAACGTCTGTAGGAATAGATCGATGACGTTTGCAGTAGCACGGACTATCAGCTCTGAGACCGTGGCAGCGGTTACCCTTGACGCTGCATCACAGACAGGAGCGCCAGCGATGGCGTACTCGACGACGAACCTGGGTGCACGAATGGCAAAACGTCATTTTTCGGATGAATCCAGGTTCTGTTTGCAGCATCATGATGGTCGCATCCGTGTTTGGCGTCATC
Organism: Schistocerca nitens; assembly: GCF_023898315.1. Lineage (NCBI taxonomy): Eukaryota > Metazoa > Arthropoda > Insecta > Orthoptera > Acrididae > Schistocerca > Schistocerca nitens. The sequence continues at coordinate 146,214,965 of NC_064625.1, forward strand.
TCGGTGAACGCACATTGGAAGCGTGTATTCGTCATCGCCATACTGGCGTATCACCCGGCGTGATGCTATAGGGTGCCATTGGTTACACGTCTCGGTCACCTCTTGTTCGCAATGACGGCACTTCGAACAGTGGACGTTACATTTGAGATATGTTAGGACCCGTGGCTCTACCCTTCATTCGAACCCTGCGATACCCTACATTTCAGCAGGATAATGCACGAGCGCCTGTTGCAGGTCGTGTACGGGCCTTTCTGGATATAGAAAATGTTTGACTGCTGCTCTGTCCAGCAGGTTCCCCAGATCTCTCACCAACTGAAAACGTCTGGTCAATGGTGGCCGAGCAACTGGCTCGTCACAATACGCCAGTCACTACTCTTGATAAACTGTGGTATCGTGTTGAAGCTGCATGGGCAGCTGTACCTGTACACGCCATCCAAGCTCTGTTTGAGTCAATGCCCAGGCGTATCAAGGCCGTTATTACGGCCAGAGGTGGTTCTGCTGGTGATTTCTGAGGATCTATGCACCCAAATTGCGTGAAAATGTAATCGCATGTCAGTTCTAGTATAATATGTTTGTCCAATGAATACCCGTTTATCATCGGAATTTTTTCTTGGTGCAGCAATTTTAATGGCCAGTACTGTAATACTTACTATCCTGATCATCTGAGAAGAGACTGTTAAAGTAGGTGAATACATTACAATAACCTGGAAATGCTAATATCTACAGAATTAAGACACAGTCAGAATGAAATATTGTTATACACTTTCAATAAATTTATCATACACAAAATACCTAATCTTGACTGTTGTGATCAAGTGTTCTCTAAATTGAAATCTAGCTGTCATTTTTATTTAGGCTTGTCTAAAAGTTCCTGTTAAGAAACTTCCTGGAAAATTAAAACTGTGTACCGGACCGAGACTCGAACTCGGGACCTATCCCTTTCGCGAGCAAGTGCTCTACCAACTGAGCCGTCCAAGCACGACTCTCGGCCCGTCCTCACAGCTTTACTTCCGCCAGTACCTCGCCTGCTACTTTCCAAAGTTTACAGAAGCTCTCCTGCGAATCATGCAGGACTAGCACTCTTGAAAGAAAGGATATTGCGGAGACATGGCTTAGCCACAGCCTAGGGGATGTTCCCAGAATCCAGAACTCCGCTGCAGAGTGAAAAGCTCATTCTGGAAACATCGAGTGTAAGAAACTTGCCCCAAAGCTTGTAAAAGTGCCGACCTGGGTGGCCGAGCGGTTCTAGGCTTCTGCCCGTCATCCTACAGGATCGAGCAGTCTCTAATTCGTCGACCTATCTCTAACATGGTCACGATATCGGCTTTTTATAACAGATTGAAGTACGTGCACTACGCACTCTTCTACACTAATTTTCTTTCCTTCAGGATAAGATATGTCGCTGCATGAGCCCACGAAATGCGGGACGAGTGCATAGAGACATTCTATTGCGTCAGCTGTTGACTAGTTGTGTTGATGCATTTCAGGGTCGTGATCGATAAGAAGTATTGTTAGTACACATTCGTTGTCTGTTTCACCCACTAGCAGAGGCGATGTCATTAGCAGTAAGATGGATTGCTATTCATTTATCAGAAATAAAGTATAAACTCACGAAAGTTTGAAATTGGAGAATGGACCAGTCCCTTACTACAAGTCAATAGATATAATGGAGATGCGAGAGATGAATTTCATGTTGTAACTGCTGATCTTCTGCACAAATTAAAATGTAAATGTTCGTTTGTTCAAAATCGAGCATCCGCTAAAGTTCTTGACCGTCTGCTTTGAAACACTGACAATACGTTGAATTCTAACATAGGTGTGTTTTTAGATAGCTATTCCGTTTGAAATTTTTCGTAACAACATTTCCTCATTATTAAATTTATAAAAAATTGTATATTACATGTATTAAAGTACATATACAAAACACACGCGTATTACAATGCAACGTTGCATCAAAATATCAAAGCATTCGGTCAAAAACGTTCGGAGGTTTTCAATTGGGAACATATACAGTTCCTATGTAAGTTCGAACGTAGATGCTCGTTTCTTCAAAATTTCACGTCTCCGAAAGTTCCACGTGGATTGCTTTACAATTTTGACACAAAACTGCAAAAAAAAAAAAAAAATACGTGTCTTTATGTTCTACTGGAACGTCATCTGGTGTATATGTAATAAAAGAGGAGACGTCCAAAATTGTTAATCTGCGAAAATGCTTCACCGGGTATTTTGAAATTTTGACAGAACGTTGAATTCTAATGCGGCTGTGTTTTTAGGTACCTAATTCTTTAATGTATGTAAATTTTTAATACAAATAGTATATAAATTCATATATATAATATATAACCACAAAATATTATTACCAAAAATCTCAAAATGTACCTTTCCACTTCAGATTTTTACAGGTTACTGTAACAAACATTTAGAGACATGTACAGTGAATATTTGTTACAATATATGTGAAACGTTGTTAGCAAACAGGAAAGTTGTATTCAAGGTTTATTGTTTTATAATCAGAATACTGCTGCAGGATCTGAAAGTTCAAGAACAACAAAAAAGGCTGAAGGTCAGAGAGAGGGGATTGATGGAGTGGTGAGGTGAGATAGACACAGAAAATGGAAACGAGGAGATGAACAGAGAGAGAGGACAGGAGGAGATGGAGAGAGAGGAGGGCGAGAGGAGAAGGTGGACAGAGAAAGAGGAAGAAGGTGATAGAGAAAGGGAAGGGGGTAAACAAAGAAAGGGGGAGGGGAGGTGAATAGAGACAGGGAAGAGTAGGAGGTCAGGACGTAAACACAATTCCCATACATATTAGGGACGTGAGCTTTTTCTTTTCTTTGTTTTCCATTTAAGCAGACCGAGCCACAACAAAGCGTGTACGGATAAGGCTTGTATTTTAGATATGCGGTCAGATGGGTACGTCGTCCTCACCTGAGCAGTCCCTGAAGGCCCAGCGTGGCGGCCACCGCCGGAGGGCTATCGTCGGAGGCGGCGCAGAGGGCGGCGTCTGTCTGGACGGGGCCGCCGCCGCCGCCTCCGTCGCTGCTCCGCCCCCGCTCTTCGTCGGAGGCGGAACACGAGGACGTAGAAGAAGGCACCGTTGCGGAGGCGGAGGCGTCGGGCGCGAGGTGCTCCGGCTCGGGGGCGGGGGACGGCGAGTCTGCGCCCGGCGTCGGCGCCGCGGAGGCGGACACGGGCGCCGCGACGTCAGCCGCCGCCGGCGACCGCGCCTCCTCCAGCTCCACTGCACAGGCAAAGGAGGCGCCGTGTCAGCACAGCAGTGGGGAACGTATGCGAGGCAAGCAGGAGAAACAAAAATAGTAAGTGTACATACAGGAGATAAGCTACGGTCAAGATACTTCCAGCTCCGCCGCCACTACCAAAGGTGGCAAAGTACTGTGGAACAGGTGCAAGGCAAGCAGTGGAAACGTCAACACTACTATTACATACAGGAGATAAGCTGAAGTAAAGATTCCTCCAGCTTTGCCTCCCCAAGCACTTGACTGCTCGTCTACGATATCTGTGACAGACATAACAGCTTTTGGTGTGTTATGCGCACTGTCGCCTCTATTGCCAGACACTCCGCAGACTTTTGTTGCGGTTGTTGCTGCGGCTTTTTTTGTGGCATTCGTGGTGTCTGCCGGTTCTGTGGCCTGTTCAAGGTCGGTAATACGGTTTCGAATATCATTGGTATGAACACTACAATCTCTGGCGTAAGGGCAGTAATAGACGTCGTCTTCTTCCTCTGTCAGTGAGTCAGAGAGACTTATTTTGCGTTTGATTTGATTACAGTTTGGGGTGTCCGATCGTGTTTTCCGTTTGGGCTCCAGTTGTGCTGGCTTTTGTTACAGTTCTGTTTAGCACCGTTGGGTTCAAGGTCTCACCTTGTATGAATATGATTGGTTTGATGCGTCCTTCGCATTTTGTAGTGTCGTATGTGCGTCGTTGTGCTGGAGTGGATGGGTGATCTTGAGTCGTTAGCAACGCTGTTTTGCGCAGTTGCTTTGGTTCGTCATGTGTGGTGTGGTTTTCTGGTCTCTCGGTATGAGGATTTGGGGTTATCATGTCTATTCTCAGCAGTTCGTCTTCGACTTCGAGTATCCTGTTCATAAGGGTCGTCTGGAATGTCATCCAGTACATTGTCTTTTGATTAGTTTGGCGGCTACTGGTGACATTTATCCTGTGAGTGTTAGGTCGTCTATGTATTCAGTGATTGCGTGATGGCTGTCCTCCAGGTTTGCATTGTTTATCAAGCCTGGAATGTGACCAATGTTGGGGTAGTCGTCAGGTAATAGTTTTTGCCTCTTACGCCAGAGTATGGCACGTAGATGGTTTCTGTGCCTGGTGGATGGTGACTTGTATGATATTGTTTTTTCAGGGATTGATTTATGGAGCATGTTGGTTGACTCAGGGGGGTGTTCAGTTGCCATAGTCAGTACTGTCAATTAGTCTATCAAGCAGCTGTTTGTAGGTCTGGCAGACGCCACCCCTGCTCTTATTGCAAATTCTGTTTCTGTTCCTGCAGGGAATGCAATCGATGGGCTCTGATGCACGACAGTCCGCGCGTTTGTTGCCCTTTTTACCACACCTTGAACAGGTCGTACCTGTGTCTGCGCAGGCTTTGGTTGTATGGCCAAGGTCACAACAGTTGTAACACTGGCTCACTGACGTAAAGTCTTTGACAGATAGGGATTGGAAGTCTATGTACACCCTTCCTTTTTTGGTGAGGTACCAATAAATTCTGGGTGTGACTTCCAACACTTGATGGTTGTATCCCTTTCCTTTGGGCCCTGTGCGGAATCTGATTTTTACGTCTTTGTCGAATTCGTCTTTTGTGAAATCGTCACTGAGATTTTGGTCGTATAGACTCTCAAGAAATTCTCTATCCGAGATAGTGTCTGTCACTCGATGGACTACCACCAATGGTTGCCGCTTTCTGGGCCCCTCACACGCGATATTCTCAATATCTTTCGCCTTTTCCATTATTTTCCTACAGTCCTCCTGTGTTACTGCTTCAACAATCACAGCTTTCTTCGTGTTTCTTATTGACTTAATGTGTAGGTTGTCTCGTCTTGGGTTGATGTTTTTTGTCAACGTCTGTTTTATTGTTTTCGTGTCTTGGTTGTTCAAAATCGTTCAAATGGCTCTGAGCACTAAGGGACTTAACTTCTGATGTCATCAGTCCCCTAGAACTTAGAACTGCTTATACCTAACTAACCTAAGGACATTACACACATCCATGCCCGAGGCAGGATTCGAACCTGCGACCGTAGCGGTCGCGCGGCTCCGCGCCTAGAACCGCTCGGCCACCCCGGCCGGCTGTCTTGTTTGTTGGTAGGCTTTATGAAGAGAGTAGTTGCCTGCTTGGCTTTTGCCACCGCAATGCGTTTATGTTCATTGGGTGCGGTGGAGAGTGCCACAGCGTATGTTAGTGTCTTGGCCTGTTGCTGTGCCTGTTCAGTAAACTTTCCTGTCAGATCCCTAATTTGGTCCCTGAGCTCTTGGTTTATTTCAGCGAGTGTTGTATTGTCTTTCTCGAGTTTGTTGACTTGTTCTGTGAGAGACTCAATTCTAAGGTCCTTCACTGGGTCAGCTGAGTGTTGAAGTTCGCGCAGTAGATCTTTGTTCTGCTGTTGCAGCAGCTCGACCTTTGCTTCTGCTGACGTGAGTTGGAAAGCCAAAGGGAATATTTTATTCCTTATCGTATTCAGTACGCTACTCGATACGTGTTTGGCCTTTAATTCCGCCCCAATGTCATTTAATAGCTCGTCAATTGCAGCGATCTTCTGGCTCGGTGACATGATGGCATATTCGTGGGCACCAGACGCCATGCCTATAGGTTACTGGAGCATTTAAATTCACATAATTTGCTGTCAAATGTTCAGTTTGGTTTTAGAAATGGTTTAACAACTGAAAATGCTATATTCTCTTTTCTCTGTGAGGTTGTGGACGGATTAAATAAAAGGTTGCGAACGCTAGGTGTTTTCTTTGATTTAACAAAGGCTTTTGACTGTGTTGACCACAAAATATTACTACAGAAGTTGGACCATTATGGAGTAAGGGGAGTAGCTTACAATTGGTTCGCCTCTTACTTTAAGAACAGAAAGCAGAATGTAATTCTCCGCAATATTGGGAGTGGTAGTGATGTTCAGTCCCAATGGGGCACTGTTAAGTGTGGCGATCCCCAAGGGTCGGTGCTGGGGCCACTGCTGTTTCTTATTTATATAAATGATATGCCTTCTAGTATTACAGGTGATTCAAAAATATTTCTGTTTGCTGATGACACCAGCTTGACAGTGAAGGATCTTGTGTGTAATATTGAAACAGTAACAAATAATGTAGTTCATGAAATAAGTTCGTGGCTTGTGGGAAATAATTTGATGCTAAATCACAGTAAGACTCAGTTTTTACAGTTTCTAACTCACAATTCAACAAGAACCGATATTTTTATCAGACAGAATAGGCATATTATAAGCGAGACGGAACAGTTCAAGTTCCTAGGCGTTCGGATAGATAGTAAGCTGTTGTGGAAAGCCCATGTCCAGGATCTTGTTCAGAAGCTAAATGCTGCTTTATTTACCATTAGAACAGTATCTGAAATAAGTGACACTTCAACACGAAAAGTAGTCTACTTCGCATATTTTCATACGCTTATGTCGTATGGTATTATTTTTTGGGGTAATTCTTCTGATTCAAAAAGGGTATTTTTGGCTCAAAAACTGGCTGTTCGAGTTATATGTGGTGTAAGTTCGAGAACGTCTTGTCGACCCCTATTCAAAAATCTGGGAATTCTGACATTGCCCTCACAGTATATATTTTCTTTAATGTCGTTTGCTGTTAGCAATATTAGCCTATTCCCAAGAGTTAGCAGCTTTCACTCAGTTAATACTAGGCAGAAATCAAATCTGCATGTAGAATGCACTTCCTTGACTCTTGTGCAGAAAGGAGTGCAGTATTCGGCTACATCCATTTTCAATAAGCTACCACAAGAACTCAAAAATCTTAGCAGTAGCCCATACTCTTTTAAGTCTAAACTGAAGAGTTTCCTCATGGCTCACTCCTTCTATTCTGTCGAGGAGCTCCTGGAAGAGCTAAAAAATTAAGCAATTTCCAGTGTTACATTGTTGATTTTCTTCATTTAAACGTACGACTTGTCACCTGAATATGTTTTTTTATATTTCATTTTATCTGTTTCTAATATCGTGTTATAATTTCATGTATTGACTCGTTCCATGACCATGGAGACTTCTCCTTAATTTGGTCCCACGGAACAATAAATAAATAAATAAAATAAATAAATATAGGCGATGCTTTGCTACTGGTGCTGCTCTGCGCTCTACTAAGCGTCCCTTTCGTGGACTTGGATGTGGTGTTTGCACCACTTAGTTGGCGTGCTCGATCCAGGATTGCGGATCTGTTTTATAGTTCTTAAAGATTGACCTTTATTTGGTCCATTTTCATGAAATGATGAGGGCAACACAAACAGCCAGTCATCTCGAGGCAGGTGAAAATCCCTGACCCTGCCGGGAATGCGAATTTAGAGATGGCAGTATTAGAGGAGCAACGCGTCTGCATTAAAGTTTACGGGGAACTTCAAAAAAACCTTTACAGAGGCACACCAATTCATGCAGAAAGCCTACGGTGATGAGTGCCTTAACAATACTCGTTGTTGCGAACGGTTCAGACGGTTTAAAAATGGCCGGACGGAAGCTAAAGATGAGCCTCATTCAGAACGCCGACGCTCATGTTAGGAAAGTCAACGAAGTTGTGCGTGACGATCGAAGGCTGACTGTCAGAGAGTCTGCAGAAGAACGCAACATGTCAGTTGAATCGTGACAGGAAGTCCTGACACAGCATCGTGGAATGCACGGTTTTGCTGCCAATTTCCTCCCGTGGTTCACGAGTCGAGATCACAAAGACCTTCACGTCGCAAACTGTGAAGAGCTTTTGGATCGTGCAAATGAGGACGAGGTGTTCCTTAAGAGAATCATAACTGGTTATGAGACATGGGTCTACGGTTGTGATGTTGAGACCAAGGTTCAATCTTCGCAATGGGTGGGGAAAGGTATTCCAGGTCAGCTCAAATGTCAAAGACGTGCTGATAATTTTCTTTGACTTTGTAGGAGTAATTCATCATGAACTCGTGCTACAGAGACAAATTGAAGGGCTTATTTCAATAGTGGTACAAGTAAATTACCTCCAAATTTCTGCCTATAATGCTTCTGAAAGTAATGATCCAAACAAACAGAAAGAAAGGTTCATCTCTAGCAAGAAGCCATATGCTTGAATATTTCTGGGATCTTAACTGCAGATTTTTCAGCGCTCATTTAATTTTAAGACTCTCTATCTCAAAACGAACAAAAATGGACTTGAAAATTCCTGGCAGATTAAAATTGTGCGCCGGACCGAGACTCGAACTCCGGACCTTTGCCTTTCCCTGGCAAGTGCTCTAACAACTTTTTTTTTAATCTTGTTTAGTTCGTTTTTTTTTTTTTTCGTTGCATCTGCTCTGTGCGGACGTCGCAATACGCCCGTTTCAGTTCGTCGTTGACCCATTAACTCAGTTTTTTTATTGCAGAGGGCCATCTAACCCTCTGACACCAACTGAGCTACCCAAGCACGACTCACGCCGCGTCCCCACAGCTTTACTTCTGCCAGTACCTCGTCTCCTACCTCCCTATCTTGTCGTGCTTGGATTGCTCAGTTGGTAGAGCACTTGCCCAGGAAAGGCGAAGGTCCCAAGTTCGAGTCTCGGTCCGGCACATAGTTTTAATCTGCCAGGAAGTTTCATAAAAGCGCACACGCCGCTGCTCAGTGCAAATCTCATTCTAAAAATGGACTTGTACCACTACTGAAATAAGCCCTTCAACTGTTAATCGATGCCTGTGAGAAAGTATGAGAAGGAAACGGCCTGTAATGCGGTGAGACAATTGACGGCTCTTGCATCACGACAGCGCGGGTGCTACGGTCGCAGGTTCGAATCCTGCCTCGGGCATGACTGTCTGTGATGTCCTTAGGTTAGTTAGGTTTAAGCAGTCATAAGTCTAGGAAACTGATGACCTCAAATGTTAAGCCCCATAGTGCTTAGAGCCATTTGAATTTTTTTTTTTTTTTTTTGCGTCCAATTACTAGGCTAAATTCGAAGCCAGTTACCTCTCCTGACTGATATATTCTGTAGTTACTGCCTCCCCACTGTCAAAACACGTAATACCTTGAATCAGATAGCCTACAAGTACCTCCAAGCTTTCGTTATGAAAGATGTTGCAACTGAAACGTGACTCATACCTTTGGTATCAACGAGTGCGGCTTGTGACCTGTTTATTCTGCAGCTGTATACAGCACGGTGTAACCTCCCAACAGATAAAAAAAATATAATTATGTATATAGCATTCACATTTAGCGTAACCTACCAACAGATAAATTCCGTAACCTACCAATAATAGAATGTGACTAACCTCTCAATGAAATTGCTGCTCACTTATAACCTTTCAATAACTGGCTGTGAATTTAAACTGGTAAATTTTGGACGTCAGCAGTGCTCCGTCACGGCCTTGAAAATTCATTCTGAATAAAAATGAAAATTCTTACCTCAATAAGGTCGCCGGATAAAAATGGCTCTGAGCACTATGGGACTTGATATCTTAAGTCATCAGTCCCCTAGAACTTAGAACTACTTAAACCTAACTAACCTAAGGACAACACACACATCCATGCCCGAGGTAGGATTCGAACCTGCGACCGTAGCAGTCCCGCCGTTCCGGACTGTAGCGCCTAGAACCGCTCGGCCACCGAGGCCGTCGGTCGCCCGATAACGCATATATATCTGCTCCTATAAGAAATTTTTCTGGCACAGCCCAGTGCAATGCTGGCCGATAGATTTGTCATGTATAAAAACAAACAACTGATTTTTCTTTACAATAATCGGGATGACCATGGATTGGAGAAATAAGTAAATTCTTTAAATTGAAATGAATGATTGTCAAAAGTTACTCTTTATGAGAAAGATTATTATTAAGGGGCTCCGGAACGCCCTATACTTGCAATGTTAAAATAACGCTTATAAATTACATCTTTCCTCACAAAGTATTTGAGGTAGGAAGTTGAACTTTTTACAGATTATTTATTGGGATATGGGCTACAACTTAACACAGGGATTTTACAAAATTTTAGTTCAGTTATTAAAGATGATTTTTTTCAATTGTAATAAAAATTCACAACATTTTTTTGCAATTTTTTATTTATATATTCAAAAATATACAGTTTTTTGGAAAAAGGCTGTGTTAAATTATGCAGAAGGTACTGTGTAACATTTACTGAAAGTTTGAAACAAATATGTTTGGAAGATCCTTAGAAAACATGTAATTAGTATGAGAAAATAAAAGTTTTGGGAATCGAGCGACAAAGATTGGATTAACTTTTTGGTGCATTCCAGGTCCATAGGATGGATTATGTTCATCCTCTGCAAACTCCTCCTCCAGCTTCCTCTTGTTCCTCCTCCTGTTTACTCTCGCTTGTATTTCTAGACTCTTTACAGCCCTGTCTGCAGCCCGAAGGCGTTCTTTGTCTAAAGCAAGCATCGCTCGTACCATGTTAGAACCTATCTTCATTCCCATATTTGTAAATACCTTGCAGCTTCCAATGTTGCCATCATTGAAAGTCGCAACAGCATCATACACACCAAAGTGAAGTGTTTCTATTCCAACAAATACAGTCTTGGGGATTCTCGACCATATAACACTATTTACACTTTCATTGGGTTTTGAGTTTTTCCGTGAATACACTTTTTCAACAGTTCAGGTGCTGCTAAGTCTCTGAAAATAGGTTTTATCACCTCCATTATTGCATGAGGCAGACTATGCTTGTGAGTGTACACTTCACCAGTTAGCAATCCTTTGTTATATTTACACCAACTGTCTTCTTCTTTGGGACACAAGCTATGTTGGGGATTTTCATCGTCTTTATTGTTTACAGTAATAACACATACCTTTGGCTTTCCAACATTTCTCCTTTTGTTAAAAGCTTTCAGAGGATTTCTAATAACTTTACTTTTACTCATTATTATACTTCAACAAAACAGAGACTCAAGAAACAGAATTAATTACGAATATTTTCGGGATAACGACAGAGTAAATAAACATGAAACAATCGACAATCACACCAGCGATATATATTGAACCATCACAGGTTAGCCACAACACATACTTTATCTCACATCACTAAAATGTACCTGATGAACACGGACGTTAATAATAACACCATTTGACAGCAGTTTAACAGCGCCACAGTGGGTCACGCCCATGTAGAACACATTTCAAAAAAAAATTTAAAAATAGTTGTAGTCTTCGGAATTGAATAAATTATATATCTATTAAAAGGTAATAGTCTGCAGATTCAGAAAACGCAAAAAAGTAAAAATTGAACTTTTCATGATTTTGAGCCTTTCCGGAGCCCCTTAAGAGAATTTCTTAAAACATTTACATGGGACATGGTATAACAATAGTACATATACGTGAGGCTGCTTTTACCTTATACTACATCGCTCAGGCACCTCCATCGCTCCCCACGAGCGGCCCAGCCAACTCCGTACAGCAGACTGCTAGCTACTACCTACTCCTACTGCCATACAGTTCCTACTGCAGCCAACACTGCTCTTTGGTCTGAGATTCTCTTATAGCTTACATATCGCAGACAGCGCGTGAGCAAAAAACACCTAGTCATGGACCTCTTACAACGGCCCGGCAGTTTTCAAATGGTTGAAATGGCTCTGACCACTATGGGACTTATCGTCTGAGGTCATCAGTCCCCTAGACTTAGAACTACTTAAAGCTAACTAACCTAAGGACGTCAAAATACATCCATGCCCGAGGCAGGATTCGAACCTGCGACCGTAGCGGTCGCGCTGCTCCAGACTGTAGCGCCTAGAACCGCTCGGCCACCTCGGCCGGCCCGGCAGTTTTCAATTAGGATCAAATGTGGTTGACGTTTTTATTTCGTGGCGAGGAGGGTGTAAGGAGAAATGTTCCCTACCGACAATCCTGCCGCCGCGAAACATTTCACATGACGGCGCAGCAGAGGGACGAGGCGACCCTGCAGTTCCGATGCCGTGTCCGCTGTTTACTGGACCGCGAAGCCATCGCGTTGGCGCCATACGGGCCGCGATTGTGGCGTTGTCGGCGGGCAAAACCGGTCGCAAATAAAAAAAAGAAAATAAAAAAAAGGTAAATTATATATTTCGGCGCATCGCGGCGCGGCTCTGGCCTGGATGCGTGTTTATTGTAATAGGAAGTGTGTTGTCGGGGCACCGGGCGCGCAGACAGCTACAACCGCCCCCGGGGCTTGTCAACGAATAAAATTTGCGTTTGTTTTTCGCTTTGGCGCTGTTTGAAGCACCCGCCCCCGCGCAACGGGCCACTTTTCGGCCGCGCCCGCACGCGCCGTGTGCCATGTTTTTGTACAAGTTTTCTTTTTTTTGGTGGGGGGGAGGGAGGGAGGGAGGGGCTGGTTCACATGTGAAGGGGTGGTGCCGGTGGTGTGCGGGGGTGGAATAAATAAATGTTGAGAGAGGGGATGGATGCCGTTGTAGCGACAGGGGCGATGTTTTTTGAAGGGCCCTGCACGGCGACATTACACCGGCTGTCGCTGCCGGGGGCCCGTCGACGTGCGCGTCCCTGGCGTGCGGTCTCCGGCCGAGAGCCCTCAGTGCGATGTGGCGTGACGTCACGCGTGCGGCCGCAGAGTTCCCCTGTTAGGTGAGCGGAGAGCGGCGACTGCAAAGTGTGCACGCAACAAGCACTCCAGACAGGGCGCGGCAGCGTGGAAAAAGCGCGTCACTCTAGAGGCAGCCATTGAAGAGTGGATCTGACGTCGTATTGGCCGATATTTTTCCCGGTTCCAGTGTTTGTGTTCTTTTCTGATCAGATACCTTCAGCAATACCTCGGTCAATATATCCACACATTTTTGGGTGTCTAAACTACAGACTTTAAGAAAGTGAAGGTCACTTAGCCTCTCCTACACAATTCCGTCTCTCATTTCCAAGTTTGTGAATCACGAAAACCTGAGCAACCGTGTGGAACATTGGGTACGCAGCCTTAGTGGCTGAGCGGAGAGGAGAACGGGAGAAATAATCCTCTGGGCTATGGGCTGATAACCCATATCTGGAAAAAAGTCTTATTACGGAAGTTCAAGGAAATTCAGCCGGTTGGACCTTAAGGCAAGTAAGAAGGAATATGACAACTGGATGTTGGAACGTCATATTGGCTGATATTGTTCACGGTTCCCGTGTCCGTCTCCTTTTTTTGAACAGATACATTCAGTGATACTGAGAGGTGGCATGAGCCCCCTCTCATATTTCTATCTTAAGATTCTCCTCTCTAATTGTATGCGGTGAAAAGTTGCTATTCCTTCACACGCGGACTTCCCACGCAGCGTCTCTCGTCACCCGGGTGGTCCGGTGACAGGCGGGCTCTGTTGAACTGGAGAGGGTTAAGCCGACGACTGTGAGGAAGTCGAGTGAATGCTTTGCAGACGCCGACATTGTCAAAAGACACGCCAGGAGCGGTCTGAAGTAGCGGCTGGGCTAGAGGTTCCGTTACTTCACAGAATCTTAGCGAAAACACTTTCTGGCGGGCTACCAGCGAGGCGTGGGAATGACTTGTGTACCCAGGCAGTTGTGGCGGGAAAATTCCCGCGCTTTCTGCAAAATAGTAACTGTGATTGGCTTGCTCAGGGCATAGCTCCGTGACGTAGCAAAATCAGCGCAGAAATTGGCGCCAAGAATCTCCATTGGTGGAATGGTAGTGCTCCGGCAATGGAGTGGAATTTTCCGCCGGTTTTCGAGTTGCTGATTGGAACGTTTAACCACGGCCACTGTCGTGGGGGCGGGAATGTTCTGTGTTCGGCCTGTACGGGTGCTCAGAGGTAGTCGGCTCTCGCCTTTCGGTCGAGGACGTCGAAGCAACCAGCCATCGCCGCCGATACGCCAGATCGTGTTCTGGCAGCCAAGAAGACAGTTTGGTAATGTATGTCCGCAGCACCGGCAGATAGGGATTTTCCTAGTCAATCAGAGCTCAGCAGAGCGCGCCTGTTCGTCTTTTTCTAACTTTGTTCTGTCTTGAGTAGCAACAATTACTGTTGGGTTAGCTGTGTGTCTCTCTTCAGATTTGAGTGGCAAGGAATTGGCTCCACATACCACTTCGTCTTAAACCTCACGATCTAGTTTAGGGACAACTTCACTTTTACAGTGTTTGTATGAGTCTCCAATTTGAGCCAATTTGATGTATTAGAAATCTTTCATGTGTTTTTTTTATTATTTTGTGTTTAGTCTTAATAAATCATATTGTTATTTTGGACAGAACTTTCATTCTGTTAATCGGTAGAGCAACCCATCATTTCCCACTATGTTAATGAAACCTTCGTTTATTTAACTTATTTATCAAATTAAATTATTGCAGGTGCCAAACTCTCTTCTACTCCACTGGCAGGGTTGATTAGAGTGAGTTCGCGTGTTTTTTTTTTTTTATCCTTGTGCAACAGCAAAAGTCGGAGTTAGAATAGGGGGGGCTTTGAGCATCATTTACATATGTAGATTCAAGAAGAATTTAGTGTCAAATACACTGCTAGCCCCGGCACCTCGCAATACCTCGGTCAGTAACGGCGCTCATTTATGGGCATGTAAACTACAGACTTCCGTCTCTCACCTCCGTGTTGATGAACCCCGAAAATCTGAGCAACCATCTGAAAGATTGGGTACCCATCCTTAGTGGGAAACACGGTGAGCGAAGACGAGAACGGGCGAAATTATGCTCTGACGAATAGGGGATTGGGCAATGGGCTGAGAACCCATGCCTGGGAAAAGTCTTATCACGGAAGCTCGAGGAAATGCAGCCGGTTGGACCTTGACGCAAGTAACAATGAATCTGAGAATTGGGTCGTGGAATGTACAGGTGTTATACAGAATTCGAACCCCTGGAAGTGTGACTGAAACAGTGAAAACATACAAGGTGGGGATCATAACTTTGAAAGAGGTAATATGGACTGGACATGGTGCCTTCCAAAAACAGTAGCGAGCTATGCACTGCATAACCAGTGCACTGGATAACTAGTGATAGGACTTGAAGCAACAAGTCCAACGATGTGTTAAATGTGAATAAATGGAAATCGTGTAACTACAGTCTCCTAAGGGCATAAGCAGACTGTGGAGAAGACAGCTGAGGAGAAGAAGATCTTCTATGATGAACTGGAGCAACCTGATCAGCAGTCTCCAACAAAATAATATAAAAGTGTGACACGAGATATGTATTCTACAGTAGGTCAGAAGTGCGTCTTCTCCTTACTACCGATAAATACATCCACCATAACGAGAGCAGTAACAACGGACTCCGTCTGATAAATTTTGTAGCATCATTTAATGTTACAGTTTCTAGCACGTGGTTTCAACGTAAGTACTTACATGAAATGACCAGGGTGTCACCAGAAAACAATACTAGGATCCAAACTGATGACGTACAAATAGATACCAGGCATGGTTCCGCTTACAAGTAGTTTCAAAGCTGCTAATGTGAACTCTGATGATTACCTCCATACAGCAAAATTTAGAGGAGGAATGTCAAATGCACACGGAGTTAAAGGAGACATACAAAATTAGTCTTCAGAACTTTAGGACCTAAGGAAGACTGAACACCTAGCTATTAATTTTGAACAATAGACTGACAGGAATTCTACAGAAATATAAGTGAACTGAGCAGTGGAATAAAATCTGGAATGAAATACAGCCTGTCGCAAAGGAAGTGACTGATATGGAACAATAGGCCAGAAGGAATGGATGGTATGGTGATGAGTGTCAGAAAGCAACAAGAATAAACAATGAAGCATATGAAGAGATGCAAGCCAGAAGATCAAGAATGTTTGTGGATGAGTATGGAGAAAAAAGGCGTGTAGAAAAGCGGATTCTGAAAGCAAAGAAGAGAAGCTCTGGAGAAAGACATCTGCAGGACATCAATCACTGAGTATTATGAAAGCAGGAAATTCTATAGAAAGGAGCCGGCCGCTGTGGCCGAGCAATTCTAGGCACTTCAGTCTGGAACCGCGCCACTGCTACGGTCGCAGGTTCGAATCCTGCCTCGAGCATGGCTGTGTGTCATGTCATTAGGTTAGTTGGGTTTAAGTAGTTCGAAGTTCTAGGGGACTGATGACCTCAGATGTTAAGTCCCATAGTGCTCAGAGCCATTTGAACCAATTCTCAAGTGCATACTGGAAAGTTAAAATATGTCTGACCTGTCCGTGACGTGTGTCATCGTCGAAAATACGTATTTCTGGTCCTACAGACCAGTTGTCGCAATACAGGATACAAGTACACATACAAGACAAGTAAAAGGATCACACTGTGCACCATGAGAAACCATCAGCATACAGTGTGGTGTGTTCAGAAATTGATATAATATATGCTTGTGATCTGCATTTAACACATGTGTCAATGTCCCCTGAGGAACAGAAGTGATGAATGCAGGTCATAAGAATACATTAGCTGTTGACTACACCACTGGTTTCTCATCACGAACACTGCCCGTCTCTCTCTCTCTCTCTCTCTCTCTCTCTCTCTCTCTCTCTGTCTTGGATATGTACTCGCGTTCTGTATTAGGACAACTGGTCTGTAAGACCAGAAATACGTATTTTCGACGGTGGTATCTTCCCCTGAAGAATTGTATTCAGAATTTTGGTAAACATTTTTGGAAAGCAGTGATCAATCAATTGTTATATATATATATATATATATATATATATATATATATATATATATATATATATATTTTAAAGTTCAGTCTTGATCACGTCATGTATGTTTTAATGACACAGGTAACCGGTTTCGGTTCTTTCTACAAAACCATAGGTCTGATGATGGTTTTGTAGAAAGAACCGAAACCGGTTACCTGTATCATTAAAACATACATGACGTGATCAAGACTGAACTTTTTAAAAAAAAAATGTATTCAGAATGCCTCCCTTCTCTCCTACTCTACCCAGTGCATCGTTATTAGTCACCAGTCCACTTGATCTTCTCCATTCTCCTCCAGCACCACATTTCAAAACTTCCAAGGTATTCTTTTTCCTTTTTTCTCATGGTCCACGTCTCTGCTCCGTACAATACAATGCTTCAGATTTAGCACTTCACCAGTTTTTTTTCCCATATAAGGCCGAGTGGTAACACTGGTTCCTGTCAGATCATCGAAGAAGCGCTGTCGGGCTGGGCTAGCACTTGGATGTGAGACCATCCAGTCTGCCGAGCGCTTTTGGGAAGCGGCGTGCATTCAGCCCTCGCAAGGCAAAACTGAGGAGCTACTTGACTGAGAAGTAAAATCTGTCTCTTAAACTGACATACGGCCGGGAGAGCGGTGTGCTGACCACATGCCGCTACATACCATCATCCAGTGACTGCTGTGGTCTTAGGATGACACGTCGGCCGGTCGGTACTGTTCGGCCTTCACGGCCTGTTCGGGCGGAGTTCCCTCAGTGCGCGATTCCTACTCGCAGTTCACCTGTTTTCTTTAGGTTTGTGTCACGAAAAACTCGGGAAAGGTGATTCTTGCATGTTAAATGATAACTCGTTAGTCAAGCCGGGTGGTGGTAATTGGTATACCGACTGCGGGTAGGAGCAGACTTTGCCTTGGCGACGTAGACGGACCCCTTCCCTCCCCCGCACTGGATTGTGACAGCTGCCTCCCCCCCTCCCCCTCCCCCCCCACCACCCCCACCACGCGACACGGCCCACCTCGCGCTGAGGCGACACGTCCCTAGCTGTTTTCGGTGTCGCGCCAGAAATTTATGGAGCGCCACGCTGTGGCTTTCCCGTGTCGGCCCCCCTGCGGCAGCCAGCCTCGCAACCACCCTCCGCCACGCACCCACTCACGCACTCCGCCGCTGACGCAGTATTTCACGCGGCGGTGCTATCGCGCTCAGGTACGTTAATTGGACTCGCTGGCGGAGTGCGGAGCAGGAGTAAGAGGCGGCGACAGGGCTTGGAAAAGCTGTCGCCCACAAATCAGACGGCCGGCGCGAACCGCTGAACGTGAACGTGAACGTGACGGCTGAGCCGCTGCCAGAAATACTGTCCCGAGTCTCCCCGTAAATGCCCAAATCCTCTACTGCGACAAAAACACACTGCGGAAGTCGTACGTTTCCGCGTGGATGGTTCTGTCCCTCATCGCAAGGCGTGATGCCGTGTTTCGTGACATTAATGAAACCCAGTGAGCTGTGGGCACAGGTTAAGGCCGCTTCACACATGTCAGTGACGAGCAGTGAACGACTGGCTAGTGAATGATCGACCGTGATGCCAAAAAGACGATTATTCACTATGGTGGTTTATGGGGCGCTCAACCGCGTGGTCATCAGCGCCCATACAAAGTCCCAATTTTCACACAGTCCAATTTTGATCACAGCCGAATCTAGCCACTGTCACGAATGCTGCTGCTGCTGATGATGATGATGATGATGATGATGAAATGATGAGGACAACAGAAACAAGCAGTCCCCGAGAAGAGAAGAGAAGATCCCCAACCCGGCCGGGAATCGAACCTAGGACCCCGTGTTCCAGTGGCACTAGACCACCAGCTGCGGACCCCATTCACAATGATCAGTGCTTCTTCCTGCGTGTGACAATGCACTTGGTGAAGTTCTCGGACTAAGCTCTCATCCTAATTGCTGTGTTTCCGGTTGGTTGGGTCGTTTTGGGGGAGGGGACCAAACAACGATGTCATCGGTTCCATTGGATTAGGTAAGGATGGGGAAGAAAGTCGGCCGTGCCCTTTCGAAGGAACCATCCCGGCATTTGCCTGAAGCGATTTTAGGGAAATCGCTTAAAACCTAAATCAGCATGGCCGGACAGGGGTTGAACCGTCGTCCTCCCGAATGCGATTCCGCCGGCCTCAGTGGCCGAGCGGTTCTAGGCGCTTCAGTCTGGAACCGCGCGACCGATACGGTCGCAGGTTCGAATCCTGCCTCGGGCTTGGATGTGTGTGATGTCCTTAGGTTGGTTAGTTTTAAGTAGTTCTAAGTTCTAGGGGACTGATGACCTCAGATGTTAAGTCCCATAGTGCTCAGAGCCATTTGAACCGAATGCGAGTCCAGTGTGGTAATGACTGCGCCAAAGAACAAGTGGAAAAACAAATGAAAAAACGAGCAAGAGAAGGTGAATCTGACACCTTGAACAGCGAAATGGTAGACGAAGTTTTATGAACATTTCAAAATGTCAGTAATTTCATTCAACGTATTATTGAACAGACTGGCAGTTCGTTTAAAAAAGTGTTACACGCACTCGAGGAAAGCCACCACTCCAAGAGAACGGCTTGCCGTTTGCTTGAGTTTAGTTGGTATATAGGGTGCTTCCGTAAGATGGTGCAAAAATTTAATATGACATAGAGGATGATCCACTGAACAATTTGAGGTAGGGAAACTCAGGTCGGAGAAGGAAGCTTAAGGAGATAACAGGAATAAAATCACATTACTGTGTACTTTTTTATTAAATTAGTTAACTGCAAATGCCATCATAGACACAATGAACGTACCATTCGTACCGTATCCTACAAAATTTGCTGGAACTGTCGGCCATCAACCTCATAGCATCTGTGGTCATCAGTCCCCTAGAACTTAGAACTACTTAAACCAAAGTAACCTAAGGACATCACACACATCCATGCCCCAGGCAGGATTCGAACCTGCGACCGTAGCGGTCACGCGGTTCCAGACTGAAGCGCCTAGAACCGCACGGCCACACCGGCCGACAGTAATGAGTGGATCTGTCGTTGATTCTTTATGGGACAATGTAAATACGATACAACGGAGCTACATTATGGAAAAGTAAATTAAACACAATCTGCATTACCTTCCAGGTAATCAGCCTCGTCCTCCTTGTTTTCTTGAGGAAAACAAAGAATGTACATCTAAATAAACAGCACAGTACGTGTAAAATGGTACGCATGGTAATTGTAAATAGGCATGAAATCAGCAATGCTAGACAAAGCGATAGTCAAGTTTATTTCCATATGTCCTTAATCTGGCTTCGTCGATCCTAGGTTCCCTACCTCAATTATTCTCTCGTTCAGTGGAGCGTCCTCTATGTCCTGTTGAATTTTTGTAGACTCTTACAGAAACCGTTGTATCACTATTGTCTACCGTTTTTCACATATGTGACCATTTCAGATGAGCTAAGCACTGTTTCATTTAGCATAGTACAGTTCACAAGATCGTACGAGAAATCTGCAAGACAATTGCAATCAGTGTGATGCGCGAATTGATGCCTACTCCGACAGAAGAAATGTGGAAGAACATCCGCTAAGGGCTTTTACGGAATGTGTCAAATTTCCCAGCTTGATAGGAGCTTTTTGGACGGGAAACACGTTGCTATCCAGACTCCTTCGAACACCGGAGCCTTGTTCTTCAATAACAAAAAGACATTTTGCAAACCTCTGTTGCCTCTTGTAGACGCTCAGTCTAACTATATTACTATTGCTGTCGTGTCAGTACTAAATTCGTGATCCCTTGATGTCTCAGAATATCTCCTATCAAGAGATCCCTTCTTCTAGTCAAGTTGAGCCACAAATTTCTTTTCTCCTCTATTCTGTTCGGTACCTCCTCATTAGCTGCGTGATCCACCCATCTAATCTTCAGCATTATATTCTCTTTCTGAGTAAGCTATTTGTCGCCCCCGTTTCAGTTCTATACTTGGCTACACCCCATACAAATAATTTCAGAAAAAACTGCCTAAC
Source organism: Schistocerca nitens (assembly GCF_023898315.1). Taxonomy (NCBI): domain Eukaryota; kingdom Metazoa; phylum Arthropoda; class Insecta; order Orthoptera; family Acrididae; genus Schistocerca; species Schistocerca nitens. The sequence goes on from NC_064625.1 coordinate 146,235,719, forward strand.
ACTTAAATGAATACTCGACGTTAACAAATTTCTCTTGCTCAGAAACGCTTTCCTTGCCATTACCAGTCGATCCGACCATCGTCAGTTCTATTCTGCCCAAATAGCAAAACTCATCTACTACTTCAAGTGTCTCATTTCCCAGTCTAAAGCCCGCAGCATCACCTGATTTAATTCGACTACATTCCATTAACTTTGTCTTGCTTTTGTTGATATTCATCTTATTTCCTCCTTTCAAGACACTGTGCTAACCGTTTACCTGCTCTTCCACAGTCCCTTGCTGTCTCTGGATGCTTTACACAATGTCATCAGCAAACCTCACAGTCTTTATTTTTTCTCTCTGAACTTTAATTCCTATTCCAAATTTTTCTTTGGTTTTAAAATGGCTCTGAGCACTATGGAGACTCAACATCTGTGGTCATCAGTCCCCTAGAACTTAGAACTACTTAAACCTATCTAACCTAAGGACATCACACACATCCATGCCCGAGGCAGGATTCGAACCTGCGACCGTAGCGGTCGCGCGGTTCCTGACTGAGCGCCTAGAACCGCTAGACCACCGCGGCCGGCTTTCTTTGGTTTCCTTCACTGCTAGCGCAAAGTACAGATGGAATAACAATGTATGTACTTACCAGTTGTCGGCTGATTACACTGCCGACGTAAGACGTTAATCTGACATCGGCAATGTATTCAGCCAACTACTGTACTTTAAACTGTAAACTCTATAGTTTCTGATGATCTTCTTGTTGAATTGAGCGAAACCGGTCAATAAAACATAATGTGTGCGTCTTGTGTTTATCTTGTAGTAGTTAGTTTCAGCAGTCGGTGCTTCACTTGCAGGAAATGACTGCTGTCGCTAGATAAAACTTTGATCATGAAGGACATCACTTCACATTTTCCTGAATAAAGAACGTGTTCTGTTGCAACTGACTTTTCTGTTTCTCCCCTATTTGGAGGAAAAACCTACTCCTCTGGGGGTGTGTAAAATTTCATGTACGTGTGATAAGGTGTACATTGTAGCTACCAAAAGAAGCGTGAATGCACGGTTACGGAAAAATAGAAAAATCAGCTGTAGCAGAGCACGCAACATGTCCCTGATATCACTCAGCTGACATACAATGAGCGGTCCACATTCGAAGTCGCTGGAGTTCTCGTGACTGACCCAGTCTGCTGTTACTGCTGCAGTACTGACAACACAACATTCCCCGAATCCTTTTACAGTGACGGGTCCGCCTGTCTCGAAATCTAGTGGTCAACTGCATATTAGATATGGGTGTTTTGAATAGATAGTGTATGCAATGCGCCAGCACTGGATCGCACATCGTACTAATGTTAGTAATTTCCTGTACTGCTACTATCGAGAGTTAAGACGTACGCAATGTAATGTCTCGAATGTGATTCTCACACTCCGTACGCGAGATATATGATAGTTGCAGAAGATTTCTCACACTGTGTCACTCGAATACCAGTTCTCCACATTTATTGCTTAAGGTTTCGCGATAATATGACCTTTCTTGCAGAGATACTCATTTAAGTTCGTCATTTACTTGAGCTACACTACCGAACCGACGGAAAGAATGAACACCTGTATCTTTCCGTACGAGCTCTGATTTACCTTAACTTAACGTGGTGATCGTTTCTCCCTATGCAGGCCAGTGTCAACAAAATATTTTCGCATTCGGAGGAGAAAGTTGGTGACTGGAATTTCGCGAGAATCCTGCCAATAAAACGCAGTCTTTGGTTAGCCTTCCTCACAACATTTTTTGTGTGTTCCTTCCTGTCTACCTCAGTAGAGAGTGTTCGATTGTTGCCGTGGTCAGTGCGTTCGCCAGATATTACACCCAGGGAAGATGCCTCACGTTGTTTGGGTTCAAACACGGCTCTGAGCACTATGGGACTCAACTGCTGTGTTCATCAGTCCCCTAGAACTTAGAACTACTTAAACCTAACTAACCTAAGGACATCACACACATCCATGCCCGAGGCAGGATTCGAACCTGCGACCGTAGCGCGTTGTTTGGGGAGAGAAGCACCCGGCGTTCGCCCCCACGAATGAACACGCATAGAGCTGAAGAAGCATCTAGCGACGTAAACACATCTGTCATGGCAGCTCAGTTCTGCTCGACGTCCAGCCGGGTTAGAGACGTCGCTGGTGCCACAGATGGGGCTATGTGTGATAGATTTGGAACGCTATAGAATAATGTGCGCCAGCCGCTGTGGCCGAGCTATTCTAGGCGCTTCAGTCCGGAACCACACAGCTGCTACGGTTGCAGGTTCGAATCCTGCCTCGGGCATGGATGTGTGTGATATCCTTAGGTTGGTTAGGTTTAAGTAGTTCTAGGGGACTGAGGACCTCAGATGTGAAGTCCCATAGTGCTTAGAGCAATTTGAACCATTTTGAAGCCTTGAACCCAAGTTGTCAACAAGGCACTGTACGAGCTGGTGGTGGATCGATAGTGATGTGGGCTGTGTTTACATGGGTCCTATGGTCCAACTGAATCGATCTTTGACTGGAAATGGCTACGGTCGGCTACTTGGAGAACATCTGAAGCCATTCATGGAACTCGTCTTCCAAAACGGTGTCATGTCATCGGGCCGCAACTCCTCTCAAATGATTTGAAACACGTTCAGGATTTTCGAGCCAATCATTTGGTCACCCGTATCACCCCACATGAATCCCACTTATGAGACATAATCGACAGGTCTGTTCGCCCAAAAACTCCTGCAAAGGCATCTTTCACATTTATGGACGAATCCAGAAGCAGCAATATTCAGTGGACTTCCAACGACTTGTTGAGTCCGTGGCATGTCGCTTATCTGCAGTACGTCGGCCGAAAGTAAGTCTGATACGATATTAGGATGTCTCCCATGACTTGTCACCTCAGTGTTTACTCCTAAATGACCTACGAATTTAGTGACGAATCCCTCAACCTACACTGTAAAAACGCAACAAGAAAAATTTCGCGACTTTCTTCCTTAGGTGCTGTGGTGTGCTCGACATTTTGTCCACTACTCTCGAGTGAGGATAGCGTGCGATTCCTTCCCTTCTCTTTTCTTAGCACTTCGTTAGTTACACTACCGGCCGTTAAAATTGCTACACCAAGAAGATGACGTACTACAGAAGCGAAATTTAATCGACAGGAAGAAGATGCAGTGATATGCAAATGATTATCTTTTCAGAGCCTTCACACAAGGCTGGCGCCGGTGGCGACACCTACAACATGCTCACATGAGGAAAGTTTCCAACCGATTTCTAATACACAAACAGCATCTGACAGGCGTTGCCTGGTGAAACGTTGTTGTGATGCCTCGTGTAAGGAGGAGAAATGCGTACCATTACGTCTCCAACTTTGATAAAGGTCGGATTGTAGCCTATGGCGATTGCAGTTTCTCGTATCGCGACATTGCTGCTCGCGTTCGTCGAAATCCAATGACTGTTAGCAGAATACGGAATCGGTGGGTTCGAGAGGATAATACGGAACGCCGCGCGGGATCCCAACGGCCTCGTATCAGTAGCAGTCGAGATGACACGCATCTTATCCGCACGGCTGTAACGGATCGTGCACCCACGTCTCGATCCATGAGTCGACAGATGGGGACGTTCGCAAGACATCAACCATCTGCACGAACAGTTCGACGATGTTTGCAGCAGCATTGACTATCAGCTCGGAGACCGTGGCTGCGGTTACCCTTGACGCTGCATCACAGACAGGAGCACCTGCGATGGTGTACTCAACGACAAACCTGGGTGCACGAATGGCAAAACGTCATTTTTTCGGATGAATCCAGGTTCTGTTTACAGCATCATGATGGTCGCATCCGTGTTTGGCGACATCGCGGTGAACGCACATTGGAAGCGTGTATTCGTCGTCCCCATACTGGCGTATCATCCGGCGTGATGGTATGGGGTGCCATTGGTTACACGTCTCGCTCACCTCTTGTTCGCATTGACGGCACTTTGAACAGTGGACGTTACATTTCAGATGTGTTAGAACCCGTGGCTCTACCCTTGATTCGATCCCTGCGAAACCCTACATTTCAGCAGGATAATACACGACCACATGTTGCAGGTACTGTACGGGGTTTCTGGATACAGAAAATGTTCGACTGCTGCCCTGGCCAGCACATTCTCCAGATCTGTGACCAATTGAAAACGTCTGGTCAATGGTGGCCGAGCAACTGGCTCGTCACAATACGCCAGTCACTACTCTTGATGAACTGTGGTATCGAGTTGAAACTGCATGGGCAGCTGTACCTGTACACGCCGTCCAAGCTCTGTTTGACTCAATGCCCAGGTGTATCAAGGCCGTTATTACGGCCAGAGGTGGTTTCGTGGGTACTGATTTCTCAATATCTATGCACCCAAATTGCGTGAAAATGTAATCACATGTCAGTTCTAGTAATACACTCCTGGAAATTGAAATAAGAACACCGTGAATTCATTGTCCCAGGAAGGGGAAACTTTATTGACACATTCCTGGGGTCAGATACATCACATGATCACACTGACAGAACCACAGGCACATAGACACAGGCAACAGAGCATGCACAATGTCGGCACTAGTACAGTGTATATCCACCTTTCGCAGCAATGCAGGCTGCTATTCTCCCATGGAGACGATCGTAGAGATGCTGGATGTAGTCCTGTGGAACGGCTTGCCATGCCATTTCCACCTGGCGCCTCAGTTGGACCAGCGTTCGTGCTGGACGTGCAGACCGCGTGAGACGACGCTTCATTCAGTCCCAAACATGCTCAATGGGGGACAGATCCGGAGATCTTGCTGGCCAGGGTAGTTGACTTACACCTTCTAGAGCACGTTGGGTGGCACGGGATACATGCGGACGTGCATTGTCCTGTTGGAACAGCAAGTTCCCTTGCCGGTCTAGGAATGGTAGAACGATGGGTTCGATGACGGTTTGGATGTACCGTGCACTATTCAGTGTCCCCTCGACGATCACCAGTGGTGTACGGCCAGTGTAGGAGATCGCTCCCCACACCATGATGCCGGGCGTTGGCCCTGTGTGCCTCTGTCGTATGCAGTCCTGATTGTGGCGCTCACCTGCACGGCGCCAAACACGCATACGACCATCATTGGCACCAAGGCAGAAGCGACTCTCATCGCTGAAGACAACACGTCTCCATTCGTCCCTCCATTCACGCCTGTCGCGACACCACTGGAGGCGGGCTGCACGATGTCGGGGCGTGAGCGGAAGACGACCTAACGGTGTGCGGGACCGTAGCCCAACTTCATGGAGACGGTTGCGAATGGTCCTCGCCGATACCCCAGGAGCAACAGTGTTCCTAATTTGCTGGGAAGTGGCGGTGCGGTCCCCTACGGCACTGCGTAGGATCCTACGGTCTTGGCGTGCATCCGTGCGTCGCTGCGGTCCGGTCCCAGGTCGACGGGCACGTGCACCTTCCGCCGACCACTGGCGACAACATCGATGTACTGTGGAGACCTCACGACCCACGTGTTGAGCAATTCGGCGGTACGTCCACCCGGCCTCCCGCATGCCCACTATACGCCCTCGCTCAAAGTCCGTCAACTGCACATACGGTTCACGTCCACGCTGTCGCGGCATGCTACCAGTGTTAAAGACTGCGATGGAGCTCCGTATGCCACGGCAAACTGGCTGACACTGACGGCGGCGGTGCACAAATGCTGCGCAGCTAGCGCCATTCGACGGCCAACACCGCGGTTCCTGGTGTGTCCGCTGTGCCGTGCGTGTGATCATTGCTTGTAGAGCCCTCTCTCAGTGTCCGGAGCAAGTATGGTGGGTCTGACACACCGGTGTCAATGTGTTCTTTTTTCCATTTCCAGGAGTGTATTTGTCTAATGGATACCTGTTTATCAGCTGCATTTTTGTTTGTGTAGCAATTTTAATGGCCAGTAGTGTAACTTAGGGTAGTGGGGGTTCGATACACGGAGACTTATGACTGGACATCGCGCGGCATAAATATCGCCACGTGGAAGAACAAAGGGTGGCGATGTAGACAAGGAGACGAGCGCGCGGGGCAGACAGGAAGGGATCGTCGGATCCTGCTAGTGGATGCGAGGGCCCCGGCAGAGGGAATAAGAGGGAGCGGCGGGCAGGAGAGGAGAGGAGAGGGAAGGGAAGGCGGCGGCGATCCGCGGACATTATGCGCGGGCACGGAGGGCCGCGGGATTTGCCGGACCGCGCGGAGGCGGCCGGGCTGCAGGTGGCGAAGACAGCGCGCGGGCAGCCGGCGCCCAGGTCCAGAGGCTCCTCAGGATTAGCCAGGCCGTCCGCCTCAAATCCGCAGATCACTCCTCGGGGCGCGACGCACGGCTTACCGCGCCGCAATTAAAACCTTACGGGGCGCGCGGCCCGGGCAGTAAAACAGCGGCAGCGGCAGCGGCGGGCCATCACGGTGTTAAGTGCCTCACACCGAGGCGGCAAACTGTAGTTGTCAACATTACGCCCGCGAGGAAAAAAAATGATACCTTCAGAGGTATCAGCCAACACCAGTTCCGCTACAGACCTGGCAGATCAATAGATGGTGCCATCAACCAGGCCCTGCACATAGTTAACACCACAAAACCGAAATACGCCATGGTAATAATGATTGACATTGCCGGAGCATTTGATAATCTTTGGTGGCCAGCATTGTTTGAGAGATCTGGAGGTACCGCAATAACTGTACAACAGTTTTCTAGACTACTGTAAAGACCGAGTAGTCGAATGGCAGATGCATAGCCGGAAAGTAATTAAAAGAATTACCAAAGGCTGTCCTCAAGGGTCGATATGCGGTCCCATCTTCTGGGACATAACAATCGAACCCCTCCTACAGCTTCTGGATGGCGATGACAGGTCAGACGGAATTGTCGCCTACGCAGATGACCTATTGGTTGTGGTCACTGCAAACAACAGAGCCCAGTTAGAAGAGAAAGCCAGTGGATTACTACAAACAATTACCCAGTGGTGTCACAACAACAAACTCAGGATAGCCGAAAACAAAACAACATACACTTTACTGAAAGGATCACTCCAAAGGAATCCTGCGGTTAAAATTGGGGACACAAACATCAAACGAGCACGCATTACGCGCTATCTTGAGGTACACACAGATGAAAAATTGAATTTCCACGAAGACATAAGGCTAACAACAGACAAAGCAGAAAAAATACTCCAGAAACTAGTGAGGCTAAATTCAAAACAGTACAAACTACCTCTACCAGTCATACGTACATACCACTGTGCGCTCTTCGAATCAGTACTCAGCTTCGCAGCTAGCACGTGGGCACATAGACTGAACGTGGTCACCAACAAAGCATCCGTCAGACGAGGGCAGAGAAGTGTCCTACTTAGGCTATCTGGAGCCTTCGGTACCACCTCAGCGGATGTGGTGCTCGGAATATGCCCCATAGATATCACGATCAAATACAGAGCTGCGAGGTACTGGTTAAAGGTGGGGAGACTAGATAAGGTACACACAATAACTTATGTGTCGATGGAGACGATACATCACCTTAAAAGTTGGCGTTTGGATACATGGCAAGGTGAGTGGGATGTAAGTGATAACGGACGTGGACTGCACGACTTCCTCCCTGACATAAGGGAGCGGTTGACAATGAGACATATCGATCCCAGCCGCGGTATGGTACATTTCTTAACCGGGCACGGACCTTATCCCACCCACTTAAACCGCGTGAGTCTGAGGCAGACACCTACATGCACATGCGGGGAAGAAGGTTCCCCAGAACACATTCTCTTTTTCTGCGGGCAGTACGCGAACAATAGACATACACTACACTTAGATTACACAGATACAGACATAGATATATACACCGCAATAAGAGACGAAGAACAATGTGCACAATTAAACCCACTGACAAACGGTATTTCAAAAACAACTCATGAAGAGTATATGCGGACATGACATTACGGACATGCCTATGTGCAGCGTAACAGCAATCTCCAGACGATGGACAGCGATACCCACAGTGACAACGAAAATGATGACAATGAGGAGGAACAGCAGGAGGAAGCTGGGATGTGACAGTAAATAAGCAAAAGTGCTGGCAATCTAGCCAAGAAAACACCAAATGCTGTACATGGATGGGCACCTAAAGTAGTTAATACATAGGATTAGTAATAAATAGGATACGCAACATAATTTCTCTACTAATAACCGTGTGTGTGTGTGTGTGTGTGTGTGTGTGTGTGTGTGTGTGTGTGCGTGTGTGTGTGTGGGCTCGAAGAAACCATTCCGAGCTATTCACCGTCAGTCACATTCGCTGATGGTACTAACAAATCTCCCATCTATCCTATCTTCCTTTTATATTCTTCTTAAAAAACAACAAAATTTTATTTATACTTCAACCTTAAATTATTGTTATTTTGACAAGTATCATTCTGTGTAAATGTTGTAGATAAAACAAAAGGAAAGAAAACTATAAAAAGGTGAGAAACGAAAATTGTAAGATGTACGACCTGGTTTAAGCATCAGGTAACAGGTCTATAATTTGGCAACAAATAAATAAATAAATAAAAAATAAGTAAATAAATAAAAAATAAATAAAATTTGTCGCTTCTACCTCACTCCACTTTTGTATCACTTTTGTTCACGTGTATCAAGCTGCATCAAGGCGAGCTTCTAGCAAGATAAAATGCTGGCGGCCACGGCCAGGAAAATCACACAGTTTCTTTGCGAGAACATCTTCCGTCATTTAGGTCTTGGATGAACCGATCTGTGGATCGAAACACACTGCGTTTTAGGCTACGGCGTACTAGCGGAGGTTTCCTATTATTCCGTCCAGCCCCCTGTAATGTGATGAACGAGATATAGAAATCAGTGGAAATTACGTAAATGCCTTTCACGCGCATTTACGCTCGACTTTCGGGGCCATACCGCGTTTCCAACCTTTTCCGAATCAGAGCTCACTTTCAGCTTGATACACGTGCCCTGTCGGGACCAGAATATGTATAAATTTCCGCCGAAAAATCGCGTGTTATTCTTGGCAGGCTTTTTTTTTATGTTCCTGCGTTCGGCCGTCGGCGGTGCCCTCCCTCGCATACAAATGCGAGCGAGCGAGGCCGCCCGTGTTTTGCTGGCGTTCGCCCGACGGCTCGGCACATGTGTCGATGTTATTGTATAATGATGCTCTCCTTCCCATCAGGCGCACACCACGTACGCCGTAATCACTCAGCGTGCTCCGGTCCGACTGTCTGTCTGTCCGTCATGTAAATTGTAACGCGGCGCACGCACGCCGATATCGCATTTGATGTTATCGTCTCGTTACAGCCGTTTTTTGCGCGTTCGCAGATTCGCTTCGCAATGTTTTTTCCTCCTCCTTTTTTTTTTAATTCCTGTCCGTGACGTCGATCCTGATATGTAACAGGCTTCGTAACCATAGAGGAAGATGGGGGGTAGTGGTACGGGGGTGGGGGAGGGGGTGGGGGGGCAGGAAAAAAAGAGGAGCGACACGACAGAAAACAGGCAGAAATCACAGTCGCTTGGCTGTCGAGTTGATGATGCAAATACTTGGTGCGGATGTTAATTATAATACCGCCTCGTGTTGTTCTCGTCTCTTTCTGTTTTTGCTTTTTTCGATTCCGGTGGCCCGTGGAACATTTTGCGCCAGCCGGTCCGCCATGGATTTTTTTTTTCCCCGGCTTCTTCTTTTTCGGGGCACCCCGTGTCTGGTCGCGGTAGGCCATCTGTAAAATTCGCGTCGTGTTTGTTCCGCGTCGCGTACGCTGACAAGCGACCACCCGGGCCGCCTGCCGTGTGGATACAGCGCCCAGAGCTGCTGATCATCGCCGAGGTAGCAGCGAACCCAACTGTTCCCGTCGGAAATTGTGTGACTGTTTGTTATAAAGCGTATGGACCTGCTGGGTTCTTTTAGCGAAACGCTTAACCGAACCAAAATACAAGGAAATAGATGTTCCTCAGGGTATCATATTCGGACCAATAATACACAACTGGCCATTAAAATTGCTACACCAAGAATAAATGCAGATGATAAACGGGTATTCATTGGACAAACATATTATACTAGAACTGACATGTGATTACATTTTCACGCAATTTGGGTGCACAGACCTGAGAAATCAGTACCCAGAACAACCACCTCTGGCCATAATAACGGCCTTCATACGCCTGGGCATTGAGTCAAAAAGAGCTTAGATGGCGCGTACAGTTACAGCTGCCTATGCAGCTTCAACACGATACCACAGTTCATCAAGAGTAGTGACTGGCGTATTGTGACGAGCCATTTGCTCGGCCACCATTGACCAGCCTTTTCAACTGGGGACAGATCTGGAGAATGTGCTGACCAGGGCAGCAGTCGAACATTTTCTGTATCGAGACAGGCCCGTACAGGACCTCCTACATGCGGTCGTGCATTATCCTGCTGAAATTTAGGGTTTCGCAGGGATCGAATGAAGGGTAGAGCCACGGGTCGTAAAACATCTAAAATGTAACGTCCACTGTTCAAAGTGCCGTCAATGCGAACAAGAGGTAACAGAGACGTGTAACAAGTGGCACCCCATACCATCACGCCGGGTGATACGCCAGTATGGCGATGACGAATACACGCTTCCAATGTGCGTTCACCGCGATGTCGCCAAACACGGATGCGACCATCATGACGCTGTAAACAGAACCTGGATTCATCCGAAAAAATGACGTTTTGTCATTCGTTCACCCAAGTTCGTCGTTGAGTATACCATCGCAGGCGCTCCTGTCTGTGATGCAGCGTCAAGGGTAACCGCAGTCTTGGTCTCCGAGCTGATAGTCCGTGCTGTTGCAAACGATGTCGAACTGTTCGTGCAGATGGTTGATGTCTTGCGAACGTCCACATCTGTTGACTCAGGGATCGAGACGAGGCTGCACGATCCGTTAAAGCCATGCGGATAAGATGCCTGTCATATCGACTGCTAGTGATACGAGGCCGTTGGCATCCAGCACGGCGTTCCGTATTACCCTCCTGAACTCACCGATCCCATATTCTGCTTACAGTCATTGGATCTTGACCAACGTGAGCTGCTATGTCGCGATTTGATAAACAGCAATCGCGATAGGCTACAATCCGACCTTTATCAAAGTCGGAAACGTGATGGTACGCATTTCTCCTCCTTACACGAGGCATTACAACAACGTTTCACCAGGCAACGCCGGTAAACTGCTGTTTGTGTATGAGAAATCGGTTGGATACTTTCCTCGTGTCCTCACGTTGTAGGTGTCGCCACCGACGCCCACCTTGTGTGAATGGTCTGTACGAATGTAGTGTGTGGACATTAAGTTGGGAATGTGGGTCTCACGGGGAGCGTGCAAGGGATAAATCCCTGCAGTCGCACTATCCTCTGTGCTCTCGGTGGATTAGATGGCTAGAGCGTCTGCCAAGTAAGCAGGAGATCCCGGGTTCGAGTTCCAGTCGGGGCACACATTTTCAACTTTTCCCGTTGATGTATATCAACGCCTATCCACACGGTAGGGTCTTGATTTAATTATCATTTCAGTCATTGGGAACGTCGCAGACGAGAAATGAGGAAAAGCCGTGTATACGGCGTGTTTATACCAACTTCAATGGGTCGTGCGCGTCACAGGTGTTTTCATTTACGTATCCTGACAGTTACAGCACCACCTACTGATCAATTTCACACTATTTCTTTTCTTCTGCCGTATCTTTTTCCTCTTCTCCGATTATATTCCGTTGCAATTTGACGTCATTCTGACCACTCGGGTTATTTCTACAGCGTTTCGAAAGTTTAATTTTAATCACCCGCTATACGCATTGGAGCATCAGCTGTCACAGGTACTGAAAAAGAAAGAACGTAAAATCCCCTGAACAATTCTTGGAGCAATGCACAGATTTGATATATGCATGAAGAGACCAACCAAAGAATTACATGAACACACAGACAGGCTCACGGATATGGTAAGAAAACGACGATTAACATTCTCTGGACACATACACAGAATGAACAACATACTCACAAAGAGGATTTTTGATTTAGTAAATAATTCAATCAAAGAAATCAATTGGTTTCAAGAAACAGATGAAGACCTAAAACAAGGAGGGATCAGTATTGAAATGTTAACTGAAAGAGACGCATTCAGAAACAAAATTACAAACGCGAAATCTGAAGTAAAAAAAAACCGAAGAAAACAAGCAAAATACGGACAAAGCAAAAGAAACATGAACACAGCCAAAGAATGAAGACGTTTTGGGAACAGGAAAACAAAAAAACTTTCATATATATATATATATATATATATATATATATATATATATATATATATATATGTGTGTGTGTGTGTGTGTGTGTGTGTGTGTGTGTTTGTGTTAAGAAATCAGGTACCTAAAAACACGTCCGTATTAGAATTCAATGTTGTGTCAAACTTTTAAAGCAATAGGTGAAGAACTTTCGAAGGGATGCGATCTTGAACAAACGAACCCTTACATTTTAATTCATATAGCTAGATTTTCGGTCCGCCAGACAAGTGCTCGCGGTAGCGTTCTCGCTTCCCGAGCACGGGTCCCGTGTTCGATTCCCGGCGGGGTCAGGGATTTTTCCTGCCTCGAGATGACTGGGTGTTGTCGTGTCGTCTTCATCATCATCATTCACCCCCATTACGGTCGGAGGAAGGCAATGGCAAACCACCTCCACTAGGACCTTGCCGAGTAAGGCGGCGCGGGTCTCCCGCGTCGCTCCCCTACGCTCTGTAAAGGAGTATGGGAATCATCATCATCATCATCATCATCATCATCATCATCAGACAAGTCGTCCGACCGCACACACCTACTGCTGCCCGTGGAAAACCGAGAGAACACTAGTGCTTGCTAAACTAAGGGTTAGCACGTAAAATGGTTCAAATGGCTCTGAGCACTACTTAAACATAACTAACCTAAGGGCATCACACACATCCATGGCCGGGGCAGGATTCGAACCTACAACCGTAGCAGCAGCGCGGTTCCGGACTGAAGCGCCTAGAACCGCTCGGCCACAACGGCAGGCGTAAATCAGGAATCGCAGAGAGTTTATAGTACTTGCTTGGGGAACGCCAGTGTTCTCTTCTGTTTCACTCGAAAGCTTCCCATTACTTACTACAAATTAGGATCTTTCCGACAGGAAGTAACAGATTCAGCCGCACAACTGAGACGAGACTCCACAGACGCGGATTTGAGTGTCAGCCGCTTTTGAGGGACGACATCGAAAGCGTTCTGGAAATCTTAAAATATGGAATCAATCTGACATCCCATGTCGATAGCACTCATTACGTAGTGAGAATAAACCGCTAGTTGTGTCTCACAAGAACGATATTTTCTGAATCCGTGCTGACTATTTGTCACTAAACCGCTCGGCCACAAGGGGCGGCTAGCACTTAGTCCCACAAACCGTTGAGCTGAAACAGATCCATTCCGCTGCGCAGTATGTCGTTTCCACAATGAGATTTTCACTCTGCAGCGGAGTGTGCGCTGATATGAAACTTCCTGGCAGATTAAAACTGTGTGCCCGACCGGGACTCGAACTCGGGACCTTTGCCTTTCGCGGGCAAGTGCTCTACCATCTGAGCTACCGAAGCACGACTCACGCCCGGTACTCACAGCTTTATTTCTGCCAGTATCTCGTCTCCTACCTACCAAACTTTACAGAAGCTCTCCTGCGAACCTTGCAGAACTAGCACTCCTGAAAGAAAGGATATAGCGGAGACATGGCTTAGCCGCAGCCTGGGGGATGTTTCCATAATGAGATTTTCACTCTGCAGCGGAGTGTGCGCTGATATGAAACTTCCTGGCAGATTACAACTGTGTGCCCGACCGAGACTCGAACTCGGGACCTTTGCCTTTCGCGGGCAAGTGCTCTACCACCTGAGTTCTGCAAGGTTCGCAGGAGAGCTTCTGTAAAGTTTGGAAGGTAGGAGACGAGATACTGGCAGAAGTAAAGCTGTGAGTACCGGGCGTGAATCGTGCTTCGGTAGCTCAGATGGTAGAGCACTCGCCCGCGAAAGGCAAAGGTCTCGAGTTCGAGTCTCGGTCGGGCACAAAGTTTTAATCTGCCAGGAAGTTTCAGTATGTCGTTTAATGTCTCTCCCGCCGGTCGTCTCTGAGACGTAGCAGCGTATTCTGGTTGGGACGCGAGTGGTAACTGACCGACGCCACGGCTGCCCCGAGGCACGAAGTACAGGGACGCTCCAGCTGGCCCGGTGTAATTGCGGTCAGGGATACGGAGAGTGGCTGGGCCAGGGCGGTAACCATGGCGACGGCCGCACCGCACATTGTTGTCGGCAGAGGCTGGCGGCCGGAAGCGGCGCCGCACGTGGCCCGGGCTTCCTGTGGACGCTCCGCCGCTCCCGCGCGGCACTCGTCTGGCGTCGCGGCGCCGCCCCAGCTGCCGGGCGAGCGACGCCACGCGTCGCTGCGCGCACAGCGCCGCGTGTTCGACGCCGGACGCGGAGCGCATCTGACGCGCGTCGCTGCCTATGGGTGTGGGTGTGACTGCTCTGCATACTCTGTCCAGTAACGTGCCTACACGGGAGCGCTGCTACTGCCGCCGCCACAGCGGAAACCTGAGGTCGGTGACAAGCTACACTGAAGCGCCAAGGAAACTGGTAATGGGCACGCGTATTCAGATACAGAGATATGTAAACAGGGAGAATACGGCGCTGCGGTCGATAATGCCTAAGACAAGTGGCTGGCGCACTTCTTAGATCGATTACTGCTGCTACAATGCAAGGTTACCAATATCTAAGTGAAACTTCCTGGCAGATTAAAACTGTGTGCCCGACCGAGACTCGAACTCGGGACCTTTGCCTTTGGCGGGCAAGTGCTCTACCAACTGAGCTACCCGAGCACGACTCACGCCCCGTCCTCGCAGCTTTACTTCTGCCAGTACTTCGTCTCCAACCTTCCAAACTTTACAGAAGCTCTCCTGCGAACCTATGAGGACGGGGCGTGAGTTGCGTTCTCGTTTGTTTAGCTCTGGTATTTACAGGGTCACAGAGAAAGCATCCTAGGTTTTGGAGGGAATAACCGTAATTGTGATGATCTGCACTACAACAGAAACAAGAAGCGCAACTTCAGGAAAAATAATGTAATGCGTGTTTCAGCTCACAAGCAACACTGAAGCAGGTAGTTCCTGCGACTTAGTATGGACAGAGGTTATATTCGACAAGCGGAATAAATTAATAACTGGCTCCTTTTACCGACCCCCGGTCTCAGATGAAACAGTTGCTCAAAATTTCAAAGAAAACTCGAGTCTCATCGCAAACAGGTACCCCACTCATAGAATTATAGTTGGCAGTTACTTCAATCTACCTTCCGTATGTTGACAAAAGTACATTTTCAGACCCTATTGTAGATAGAAAACAACTTCCGTAATTGTTCTAACTTATTTTGAATAATTAGTTCACGAGGCCATTCAGATAGTAAATGGTTACGAAAACACACTTGACCTCTTAGCCACAAATAATCATGAGCATCATGACGGATACAGGGATTAGTGAACACAGAGTCGAACGAGGCTCCATTCCGTAACAAAGAAATCCACCAAAACTAAATGCGAAATATATCTATTTGTAAAAGCAGCTAAAAATTCGGTTGACGTCTTTCTAACAGACAGTCTCCAATCCTTCCAAGTTATGTAAGTGAACACCATATGTGGCTTAAGTTCAAAGAAATAGTATCTACAGCACTCGAGAGATTCATACCAAATAAATTAATAAGAGACGGCACTGATCCCCCACGGTACACAAAACACGACAGAAATCTGCTGCAGGAGCACCGAAAAAGGCACGTATAATTTAGACGAATTGCAAAATCTCCAAGATTGGCGAAGTTTTACTGAGGTTCGAAATTTGGTGCGGATTTCAATGGGAGATGCATTTAATAGTTTCCACAACGGAAGTCTCTTTAGAAATGTGGCGGAAAATCCAGAGAGATTCTGGTCCTATGTTAAGTAAACTAGCGGAAAGGCTTGGTACCTTTGCTGCGGATCGGGCGACGAATAAGAAGGAGGAGGAGGAGAAGAAGAAGGAGGAGGAGGAGAAGGAGGAGGAGGAGGTGGAGGGGGAGGGGGAGACAAAGGACCCAACCCTTCGGAGCAGGTAAAATCGTGGCAAATGTCCGCACAGGGTGGCATTCATTTCACGCTAGGTGAGGAGAGCCCTACGTCAACGTGACGTAGGCACGCGTCATCATGAGTTTCACGAGTTGTCCTATCGACTATTGTGTGCATTCTGTATACATCGACTGTTGTCTGCGTCTTGAATATGCACTGTTCTTTGTTCTTAGTTGATTTACAAGATGAAGGCAAAATTAAATTGAACTAGATGGTTTAATATTTCCCGCAACATTCGGAATTAATTCCAACTTCAGTTTCTCAGTTTATCGTTTCTGCCCACATGAATTATGTACAATGCATTGGCTTTTATAAAAATACGAAACACTTTAATTTCTCCCTATTTCACGTTTTTATCCACGTGATTTATGCACGATTAATCGGACTAAAAAATGCCTAGACACTTTCGTTATAGTTGTGATTCCTTCATTCAGATATTCGTTATGTTCATGAAACACACAATAACATCCCACATGCTTTGGATTGCAGCTTAATAATTATTTCATGTTTCTATCCACAGGATTTAACACGAGTCATCGGATTTTTTAAAAAAGAAGGGGTAGCATTCATTTCAGGCTAGAAAAATAACAAGACACTTTCGTTATGGTTATGTTTCCTTCATTCAGATATTCGTTATGTTCATGAAACACACAGTAACATCCCTCACTCTTTGGATTGCAGCTTAATAATTAATTATTTCACGTTTCTATCCACACGATTTATGCACGATTCATCGGATTTTTTTTTAATGACAAAGCTTTTTTTTTTACTTTCGTTATGGTTCCTTCGTTCAGACATTCATTATGTTCCTGAAACACATAATACCATCCCAGATTGTTGGGATTACAGCTTAATAATTAATTCAACTGGGATGAGCGTGACGGATGACTCCTGTCACTTCGTTTGTACACATGTATTTACATTTAGCTTTGACGTTATCGGTACAACCGCAAAGATCGATATACGCACTCATGTAGTTGATTTAGGTTATTTACGTCACGATGACTTAGTGTTACGTCACTATGACGTAGGGTTCTCCTCACCTAGCGTGAGATGAATGCTACCCGTCCGCACACCGTAGAAAACAAGTCTTACCACTGAAAATTGGGCACACGGCTGTACCACTTTTGCCCGGTATCCTGGCCTAAACAAGCGCCTGCTGAAATGGTAACCCAAGAGTGGGAAGTTGCCTGCAGAGGCTAGAGGTATTACTGGAGCGTCGTTAGGTGGCGGCGAAATTTTCTGCGGCTAGTCGGTAGCTGGAGAGCCTGCGGTCGCTCCAGATTTCTAAGACGCCGAAGTCGAAGTTGGGCGCCCACGTCGGCGAGCAGCTGAGGGCGCAAGACTCCAGCTTGAGGCGGTCGCGTATCTATCGGCGCCGCGAGTTTGCCGAGGCTGTGGGGGGGAGGCGGGGGTGTAGGAGCGGGGGAAAGGGGGGGGGGTGGGAGGCAGGAGGGCCTGCTGCGAATTCCTGGCGCCGGATCGCTGGAATATTTGCCGAGATTATTAAGACGGCCCGCCGGGGTCTGGAGAAGACGGCGGAAGGTGCCCCAGTAGCAGCAAGGCTCCCCAAACAGAACACTAGGGTGGGAGGGAGGGAGGGAGGGCGCGCTGGAATCCGGGCACAGGCCGCTCCAGGAGGCAAGTCCCTCCCGAGAAGTGCGGCCTGGCCGGAGAGGTGGCGAGGTCAGCGTCCTCCGCCTAGAGAGGCTGTATAGGGAGAGAGCGGCCAACCGGAAGGTACGGCGGCCATTTTTCTGCCAAACTGCGGGCGGGCTTTTGAATGGCCAGTAGTGGAGTAGTGGAGTACACACTAACGAATAATTTCGCCATATTGTCTTGTGCTTTTGATTCGGTTAAATGCCTTTGTTTATAAGAATAGTGTGTATAATAATTTTCACACAGCCAATTTACAGGTCTGTTTTCAAGTTTAACTACGTATAATTACTATTAAAAACAGTCTTGATCACGATTTATTTAACAAGGTGACCGGTTTCGACCACTACTGTGGTCATCTTCAGACCTACAAGTTGTATACAAAGCTCTAATTAGAGGGCTACAGATCTTTGCAACGGCGTCCAACTTCACCATAGCAACCAGTGGTTCCAAATGGTTCACTGACTGGCCTTGAGAGGGCAACCCATGTACTGCCAAACCGAAGTTCATTTTCCTACATATTTAAATATTTTTAACGCTTCTTAATTGACAATAGCTGTTTAATAAGCTAAGTTTAGTGTGTATTTATTTCTGATTATTGACAATGTTCTTTTAACTAAGAAATTTTAAATTGTAATTCGACTTATAACTCATTGGTTAATAATGACGACATGCAGTCAGAAGTGGGTGGAGCTTTCATTATATATACACTCCTGGAAATGGAAAAAAGAACACATTGACACCGGTGTGTCAGACCCACCATACTTGCTCCGGACACTGCGAGAGGGCTGTACAAGCAATGATCACACGCACGGCACAGCGGACACACCAGGAACCGCGGTGTTGGCCGTCGAATGGCGCTAGCTGCGCAGCATTTGTGCACCGCCGCCGTCAGTGTCAGCCAGTTTGCCGTGGCATACGGAGCTCCATCGCAGTCTTTAACACTGGTAGCATGCCGCGACAGCGTGGACGTGAACCGTATGTGCAGTTGACGGACTTTGAGCGAGGGCGTATAGTGGGCATGCGGGAGGCCGGGTGGACGTACCGCCGAATTGCTCAACACGTGGGGCGTGAGGTCTCCACAGTACATCGATGTTGTCGCCAGTGGTCGGCGGAAGGTGCACGTGCCCGTCGACCTGGGACCGGACCGCAGCGACGCACGGATGCACGCCAAGACCGTAGGATCCTACGCAGTGCCGCAGGGGACCGCACCGCCACTTCCCAGCAAATTAGGGACACTGTTGCTCCTGGGGTACCGGCGAGGACCATTCGCAACCGTCTCCATGAAGCTGGGCTACGGTCCCGCACACCGTTAGGCCGTCTTCCGCTCACGCCCCAACATCGTGCAGCCCGCCTCCAGTGGTGTCGCGACAGGTGTGAATGGAGGGACGAATGGAGACGTGCCGTCTTCAGCGATGAGAGTCGCTTCTGCCTTGGTGCCAATGATGGTCGTATGCGTGTTTGGCGCCGTGCAGCTGAGCGCCACAATCAGGACTGCATACGACCGAGGCACACAGGGCCAACACCCGGCATCATGGTGTGGGGAGCGATCTCCTACACTGGCCGTACACCACTGGTGATCGTCGAGGGGACACTGAATAGTGCACGGTACATCCAAACCGTCATCGAACCCATCGTTCTACCATTCCTTGACCGGCAAGGGAACTTGCTGTTCCAACAGGACAATGCACGTCCGCATGTATCCCGTGCCACCCAACGTGCTCTAGAAGGTGTAAGTCAACTACCCTGGCCAGCAAGATCTCCGGATCTGTCCCCCATTGAGCATGTTTGGGACTGGATGAAGCGTCGTCTCACGCGGTCTGCACGTCCAGCACGAACGCTGGTCCAACTGAGGCGGCAGGTGGAAATGGCATGGCAAGCCGTTCCACAGGACTACATCCAGCATCTCTACGATCGTCTCCATGGGAGAATAGCAGCCTGCATTGCTGCGAAAGGTGGATATACACTGTACTAGTGCCGACATTGTGCATGCTCTGTTGCCTGTGTCTATGTGCCTGTGGTTCTGTCAGTGTGATCATGTGATGTATCTGACCCCAGGAATGTGTCAATAAAGATTCCCCTTCCTGGGACAATGAATTCACGGTGTTCTTATTTCAATTTCCAGGGGTGTATATAGTAAGACGTGCACTGGTTTCTCCAGCAGTGATTCTCCAACAGAAAGAGGTTCCTACTCAATGGTAATTCAACGTTTTATAGCTTTATAGCTTTATGTATTTTCTTTAATGTATGTAGCCCTCTAATTAGAGCTTTGTATGCAACTTGTAGGTCTGAAGATGACCACAGTAGTGGTCGAAACCGGTCACCTTTTTAAATAAATCGTGATGAAGAGTTTTTAATAGTAATTATTTATAAGACATTGATCACTGCTGTTCCCGTAATGCATTCGAAAGTAATTAACTATGTATATTGCAAGTTGTTTTATACGTGGTAAAAAGCAAAAACGACTTACTTCGCATAGATAAGAGTACTTGGTTGTTTTCCACAAGGCTCCTGTTTGATTTATGTCAGCCCTGTTGACTTCGACTGCCCACTGCTTTCGTCTTTCTTCATTGCGTGGAAATGCTCACACGCGAAATCCACCTTCGCCTCTATTGGAACAACCAAATGCAGCACAACCTGGTCTCGCTTACGAACGTCTGCAGAACGAATCACCGATGTCAAAAACAATACTGTACAATTACTAACGTGTTTACTTCGAACACGTAGGCCTACCGACTTCCGGTGTGGCCGTGCGGTTCTAGGCGCTTCAGTCCGGAACCGCGTGACCGCTACGGTCGCAGGTTCGAATCCTGCCTCGGCCACGGATGTGTGTGCTGTCCTTGGGTTAGTTAGGTTTAAGTAGTTCTAGGTTCTATGGGACTGATGACCCCAGATGTTAAGTCCCATAGTGCTCAGAGCCATTTGAACCTACCGACTTAATCACAAAACGCTTCATTATTTCAACTCGTATTTAAGATCGCAAACGCTAATTACGTACTAAAAACGATATACAACTAAAACGAATAGGCATACACAACGCATAAGAAGTCTCTCAGTAATTCAAATACCTTTTAATCGTTTCCGAAAGTCCTCTGAACTTCAGTTCAACTCAAAAGCACGGCGAACATAGAAAGCGCGAGAGACGTCTGGCGCCATTTTCCTGCCAAAGCTAATCAACCGATCACGGGCAACTTCACCTATGGCCACTCTCTCTGTATACACGCTCTCTACCTCTGCCAGCCCACTGTCTGCGCGCTGGCGTCGCTGTCTCCCGGTACGACGCGTGAGGCGATGCGGATCTCAGCGGACATTCACAGTAACAATTAATTTTGCCGATAAAAGCTTGCGACGGTGTGGATACAAGCGGGTGTATCCAGGTGTATTCGTAGAAATGTGTGCAAGAGGGCGCAACATTGCAAAAGTGGCACTTTTATACACCGAAGCGCCAAAGAAACTGGTATACGCATTCGTATTCAAATACAGAGATATGTAATCAGGCATAATACGGCGCTGCCGTCCGCAGCGCCTGTAGAATACGAGGTGCGGCTAGAAAAAAACCGGACTGATGCTGGAAAAAACATTTATTTACAATTATTTACAATTTCATGTACTCTCCTTCAATGTACTCTCCTCCTCGGTCTCTACACCGCTCCATACGAATTTTCCACTGTTCATAGCAATGCTGCAGATCATTTTCGTTAAGTCCATACATTACTTCCGTCGCTTTTTCTTTTACTGCTTCAACAGTCTCAAATCTAGCTCCTTTCAAAGCTGACTTGACTTTAGGGAAAAGAAAAAAGTCACAGGGGGCCAAATCAGGTGAGTAGGGTGGATGATCTAAGATGGGAATGTTGTGTTTTGCCAAAAACGTCTTCACTGACAATCCACTGTGAGCTGGGGCATTATCTTGGTGAAGGATCCATGACTTTTTTCTCCACAAATCGTTCCGTTTTCTCCGTACTCGCTCACGTAGGGTAGCCAGGACGCTAATGTAGTAATGCTGATTCACTGTTTGTCCCTCTGGTACCCAATCAATGTGCACAATCCCTTTGATGTCAAAAAAAAACAATCATCATTGCCTTGAATTTCGATTTTGACATTCGTGCTTTTTTTTGTCGTGGAGAACCAGGAGTTTTCCAATGCATCGATTGGCGTTTAGTTTCGGGATCGTAAGTAAAAAACCACGATTCATCACAAGTAATAACATTTTGTAAGAAGGTGGGATCACTTTCAATGTTTTCCAGGATGTCAGAACAAATCATTCTTCGGCGTTCCTTCTGTTCAATTGTGAGACACTTTGGAACCATTTTTGAACACACTTTGTTCATGTTGAAACTTTCATTAAGAATCTGCCTAACACTTTCCTTGTCAACTCCTGTTAACTCAGACACTGCTCTGATTGTTAAACGGCGATCTTGTCGAACAAGTTTACCGATTTTTTCAATGTTTGCATCAGTTTTTGCTGAAAATCGTCTGCCAGTGCGAGTGTCATCACTGGTGTCTTCGCGGCCATCTTTAAATCGTTTAAACCACTCAAACACTTGTGTTGGCGATAAACAATCAGCGCCGTAAACTTGTTGTAACATTACAAACGTTTCACTTGCAGATTTTCCTAGTTTGAAACAAAATTTGATGTTAACACGCTGTTCTTTCTGTACACTCAACATTTTCCGCCGCACAGACAAAACGTCAACTACTTAAAACAGACGCCGCGGGCAGACTGAGTGCAGGAGGCAGATGAAACTCCAGCAGTAGGCGGAGCGAGAGTCACGTGACAGGCCACGCGACTTTCACCCTTATTGCATTCGTTTTATTGTTTCACCAGTACTAGTCCGGTTTTTTTCTAGCCACACCTCGTATAGCAAGTGTCTGGCTCAGTGTTAGATCCGTTACTGCTGCTACAATGCCAGGTTGTCAAGATTTAAGTGAGTTTGAACGTGTTGTTATAGTCGGCGCACGAGCGATGGGACACAGTGTCTCCGAGGAAACGATGCAGTGGGTATTTTCCCGTACGACCGTTTCACAAGTGTACCGTGAATATCAGCAATCCCGTAAAACATAAAAATCTCCGACATTGCTACGGTCAGGAACGGGAGCGACGACGACGGAAGACAATCGTTCAGCGTGACAGAAGTGCAACCCCTGCGCAAATTGCTGCATGTTTCTATGCTTGGTCATCAACAAGTGTGAGCGTGTGAACCGTTCAACGAATCATCATCGATATGGGCTTTCGGGGGGATGACTGCACGACTCAACGTTTTGCGCCTCGCCTGGGCCCCTCAACAGCGACATCGGAGTGTCGATGACTGGAAAACTGTTGCTTGGTCAGACGAGTCTCGTTAAAAATTGTATCGAGCGGATGGACGTGTAGCGGTATGGAGACAACCTCATGAATCCATTGACCCTGCATGTCATCAGGGGACTGTTCAAGCTGGTGGAGGCTCTGTAATGGTGTGGATCAAAATGGTTCAGATGGCTCTGAGCACTATGGGACGTAACTACTGAGGTCATCAGTCCCCTAGAACTTAGATCTACGTAAACCTAACTAACCTAAGGACATCATACACATCCATGCCCGACGCAGGATTCGAACCTGCGACCATACTGTTCGCGCGGTTCCAGACTCTAGATCTCTCTGCAAGCCTCTTGATCTCTGCATAATTACTGCAGTCAAGCCTTTGATCTCCCTCTACAGTTTAAACCTCCCCTCCTCCTTCCCTTCCAGCACAAATAAACGCACTTCCCTCCCACTATCAGACTGACTCCTCAGGATGTGTACTGTCAACCAGTCTCTTTTTAATCATCGTACATCCATATTTAAATTGGATGATGCTGGGGCATCAGCTGGTATCACTTTCACTTTCAGCTGTACTTAATATTTCGTATTTATTTGTCTACTAGTTTCGACGTTGCGTCAACGCCATCTTCCGGCCTGTACACTTTGATGATATCAGTTGTGTGTGGCTGAGTACTAGAAATCCGTGGTGAGACCAATACGTGCTCCACACGGATGGCGGGCCTTGAGTTACAACAGATTTAAGAAATTAACATGAAAGGAATCCATCGGAGACCTTTCAGTATGTTATATAACAAATTCAGTACGTACTGTCCTTTTTATACTCTAGAGCAATAATAAATTTTACGGAGGTTTCGTAATGTAAGGTTAAAAATGTGCAATGTACCACGCACCTTACAAATAAAGTATCTCCCGTGTACAGGTATGACACATAGACGGGCACACATGTAAGTTTTCGTCTGACCGTGAGTAGTGCACGGATAGCCGAAGCTGTTAAGGCGGTTGCTCCCTAAAGCGCGACATCCGGGTTCGAGTCCTGGTCCGGCACATATGTCCAGTGTCTTCACTCCTTTATACACATGAAGACGGCTCGTATTCGCAACAGCGAATGCGTTTCATGTGTTTTACAGCAGCTGCTGTCACCACAATGTCTGTTCCCTGGAAGATGCATGGCTGTCCGAACGATCATTGTATCATACTTCTTCATAGCACAGCCACTGCTGTTTCGCATTCGTAACTGCCCTCTGGATTCTCTACAACTTGCAGTGAACTGCCGGCCGCGGTGGTCTAGCGGTTCTAGGCGCTCAGTCCGGAACCGCGCGACTGCTACGGTCGCAGGTTCGAATCCTGCCTCGGGCGTGGATGTGTGTGATGTCCTTAGGTTAGTTAGGTTTAATTAGTTCTAAGTTCTAGGCGACTGATGACCACAGCAGTTGAGTCCCATAGTGCTCAGACCCATTTGAACCTTTTTTTTTTTGGTATGTTATATAACAAATTCATTACAAAAAGTTCTCTTTTATACCCTACTCCAGTATCAGATTTTACGAGGACTTAGTATTCAGAGGTTAAAACTGTGCAATGTAGCATGCAACTTAGGAACGAAAGAGAGTTTTTCCGCAGTAAAAATATGCATTCTGCTATTACTTTTTGAAAAAAAAAACTGCCAAGAATCACGTCTAGCTCTTCCGAGAAAGGGGGACACACCGCCACCGCCCAAGTTGCGTCAGCGGAAGCTGCAGCCCCGTGACGTCACCACAATGAGGCGGCGCCTGTGCAGGGCGGCATTGTTCCGCCGGCAGACAGGTGTATGGGGGCGGGGGCAGCGGCGGCGGGGGCGGGAACGGGGGGCACACCTCAAGTCGTTAGGCCGCCCCCGCCCGAGGTCTTCAACTTGGCCTCCTACTCCACCCTCCACCAGCCACCACTACCACTACCACCAACCACCGCCACCGCCACCGGCGTCACCCCCCTACCCCCACCCCCGCTGGCTGCTATTCTGCGCGGCGCGCCTGTCTGCGTTAATTAATTGACGCTATTGTTGCCGGCTTCTAATTACCTGCGCCGACGAGGCCCCAGCGCGCGGCTTTCGGCTTCGGCCTCAGCGGCGCGCGACCTGAAAGACGCCGGCTCCACCGCGCGTCAGCTAGAGTGTTGTTAAGGCAGGGGACCGGCATTCCTGCAGAGGTGTGGCGGAATTAATTCCACCGCGGAGGCGAGACGTCACGAACCGATCGCGCCGGGGACCGACTGCGCCTTACCGCGGCGACGGCAGCCTTGTCAAAGTGTGTAGGGCACTCGAAACACGCTCCTTGTCACAAGCAAACACGAAGGCGAACAAATCTCGCAGAGTTGTTACTATGTTTTTAAGATGAAGAACTGGAGCCAGGGACAGAGACTCTTGTGACATTATCCTGACTGCCTTGTCCGAGAATTAAAAAAATGGTTCAAATGGCTCTGAGCACTATGGGACTCAACTGCTGTGGTCATCAGTCCCCTAGAACTTAGAACTACTTAAACCTAACTAACCTAAGGACATCACACACATCCATGCCCGAGGCAGGATTCGAACCTGCGACCGTAGCAGTCGCACGGTTCCGGACTGCGCGCCTAGAACCGCGAGGCCACCGCGGCAGGCACCGAGAATTACTTCGAACAGATAGTTAGAGAACCAACTCGTGAAGCTAACGTTTTAGACCTCATAGCAACAAATAGACCGGAACTTTTCGACTCCGTGAATGTAGAAGAGGGTATCAGTGATCATAAGTCAGTGGTTGCGACAATGACTACAAGTGTAATAAGAAATGCCAAGAAAGGAAGGAAAATATATTTGCTTAACAAGAGTGATAGGGCACAAATCGCAGAATATCTGAGTGACCACCATCAAACGTTCATTTCTGAGGAAGAGGATGTGGAACAAAAATGGAAAAAATTCAGAAACATCGTCCAGTACGCCTTAGATAAGTTCGTACCGACTAAGGTCCAAAGCGAGGGGAAAGATCCACCGTGGTATAACAATCATGTACGAAAGGTACTACGGAAACAAAGAAAGCTTCATCATAGGTTTAAGAGTAGTCGAATCGTAGCTGATAAGGAAAAGCTGAACGAAGCGAAAAAGAGCGTAAAGAGAGCAATGAGAGAAGCATTCAACGAATTCGAACATAAAACATTGGCAAACAATCTAAACAAGAACCCTAAAAAGTTTTGGTCATATGTAAAATCGGTAAGCGGATCTAAATCCCCTATTCAGTCACTCGTTGACCACGATGGCACCGAAACAGAGGACGACCGAAGAAAGGCAGAAATACTGAATTCAGTGTTCCGAAACTGTTTCACTGCGGAAAATCGTAACACGGTCCCTGACTTCAGCCGTCGCACGGACGCCAAAATGGAAAATATTGAAATAAACGATATCGGAATTGAAAAACAACTGCTATCACTTAGTAGCGGAAAAGCATCCGGACCAGACGAGATACCCGTAAGATTCTACAGTGATTATGCTAAAGAACTTGCCCCCTTTCTATCAGCAATTTATCGTAGATCTCTGGAAGAACGTAAAGTACCTAGCGACTGGAAGAAAGCGCAGGTCGTTCCCATTTTCAAGAAGGGTCATAAATCAGATGCGAATAATTATAGGCCTATTTCGCTTACGTCAATCTGTTGTAGAATAATGGAACATGTTTTATGTTCTCGTATTATGACGTTCTTAGATAATACAAATCTCCTTCATCATAACCAACATGGATTCCGCAAACAGAGATCATGTGAAACTCAGCTCGCCCTATTTGTCCAAGAAATTCACAGTGCCGTAGACACTGGCGAGCAGATTGATGCCGTATTCCTGGACTTCAGGAAGGCATTTGATACGGTTCCGCACTTACGTTTAGTGAAAAAAATACGAGCTTACGGAATATCGGACCAGGTTTGTGATTGGATTCAGGATTTCCTAGAAGAAAGAACACAACATGTCATTCTTAACGGTTCAAAATCTGCAGATGTAGAGGTAAATTCGGGAGTACCGCAAGGAAGCGTGATAGGACCTTTATTGTTTACAATATACATAAATGACTTAGTTGACAACATCGGTAGCTCCGTGAGGCTATTTGCAGATGACACGGTTGTCTACAAGAAAGTAGCAACATCAGAAGACTCGTACGTACTCCAGGAAGGCCTGCAGAGGATTAATGAATGGTGCGACAGCTGGCAGCTTTCCCTAAACGTAGATAAATGTAATATAATGCGCATACATAGGGGCAGAAATCCATTCCAGTACGATTATGCCATAGGTGGTAAATCATTGGAAGCGGTAACGACCGTAAAATACTTAGGAGTTACTATCCGGAGCGATCTGAAGTGGAATGATCACATAAAACAAATAGTGGGAAAAGCAGGCGCCAGGTTGAGATTCATAGGAAGAATTCTAAGAAAATGTGACTCATCGACGAAAGAAGTAGCTTACAAAACGCTTGTTCGTCCGATTCTTGAGTATTGCTCATCAGTATGGGACCCTTACCAGGTTGGATTAATAGAAGAGATAGACATGATCCAGCGAAAAGCAGCGCGATTCGTCATGGGGACATTTAGTCAGCGCGAGAGCGTTACGGAGATGCTGAACAAGCTCCAGTGGCGGACACTTCAAGAAAGGCGTTACGCAATACGGAGAGGTTTATTATCGAAATTACGAGAGAGCACATTCCGGGAAGAGATGGGCAACATATTACTACCACCCACATATATCTCGCGTAATGATCACAACGAAAAGATCCGAGAAATTAGAGCAAATACGGAGACTTACAAGCAGTCGTTCTTCCCACGCACAATTCGTGAATGGAACAGGGAAGGGGGGATCAGATAGTGGTACAATAAGTACCCTCCGCCACACACCGTAAGGTGGCTCGCGGAGTATAGATGTAGATGTAGAGTAAGGAAAACTTGACAATGTAATCCGTCCACTGTAAAATATAAACTTTCACGGCCGGAATTGTCACAATTAATAAAATATTTATGGGCTATTATCCCGTGGACGAAGGGATTTCACTTTAAAACCCGACTTTTCGTCCCCATCTTGCGACGACATTTTCAAGGATGATCTTGTTCTTATTGTTGTGGTCTTCAGTCCTGATACTGGTTTGATGCAGCTCTCCATGCTACTCTATCCTGTGCAAGCTTCTTCATCTCCCGGTACCTACTGCAACCTACATCCTTCTGAATCTGCTTAGTATATTCAGCTCTTACTCTCCCTGTACTGTTTTTACCCTCCACGCTGCCCTCCAATACTAAATTGGTGATCCCTTGATGCCTCAGAACATGCCCTACCAACCGATCCCTTCATCTAGTCAAGTTGTGCCACAAATTTCTCTTCTCCCCAATTCTATTCAATCCCTCCTCATTAGTGATGTGATCTACCCATCTAAATTACAGCATTTTTCTGTAGCACCACATTTCGAAAGCTTCTATTCTCTTCTCGTCCAAACTATTTATCGTCCATGTTTCACTTCCATACATGGCTACACTTGTAAGACGTATGCGGTGCCGGCGATGGGCGAGGCATTGCAGAGTCTCTGACCAGAGTTGTTGCTTGTCGCGAGTCGGAGTCAGTCGGCTTTAGTCTTCTGTCCGTGCTAGTAAGCAGCTGTCGTGAGTAGTCTGTGTGAGTCGGCAGTAGTCGGCGCGTGTCGGCAGCCTGGTCTGCTCGGGACTCTGGTCAGAACTCTGGAAGATGAGTATTGTTGTAGAAGGTAAAGAAGCAGCCTTGCGCATATCTAGTAATGTATATTAATTGTCATTTAACTTCTTTCAAAAAAAAATGCCCCAATAATAATTTTTATAATATAAAGTAACTTTTTAAAAGAAAAGCATTCATTTCAATTTAGAGAATATTTCCAATGCATGATCATTCCTTCCAAGAATCAAAAAAATATACGCCAGCATTGCACGAAGCTGTGTCGAAAAATTTCTACATAAGAGCAAATATATTTGCAGTTTTTATTGAGGTAAGAATTTTTTGCCTTTTTATTCAGAATACAGGGCCGAAGGGCAGCGCTGCTGTCCTCATAAAATTTACCAGGTTAGTAATTTTTTTTATTATTTTGGTGTTTAGGAATTTTCTGTTTCGAACTTAACATTAAATGAGAAAAGAATTTTGTGGGAACATTAAATGTGAATGCATTTCAGCATAGAGATCATAAATAGGAACAAATTTTGTTCTGAGGTTACAATATTAACAGATTCATTTAATTATTTTTCTGTGGGGAGGATACACTTGGTTCATGGTTCTTGGTTCATTTAAATATTTCTGTGGGGAGGTTACACACTCCATACAAATACTTTCAGAAACGACTTTCTGACATTTAAATCTATACTCGATGTTAACAAAGTTCTCTCCTCAAAAACGCTTTCCTTGCCATTTCCAGTCTACATTTTATATCCTCTCTACCGTCATGAGTTATTTTGCTCCCCAACTAGCAAAACTATTTTACTACTTTAAGTGTGTCATTCCCTAATCTAATTGCCTCAGCATCACCCGACTTAATTCGACTACATTCCATTATCCTCGTTTTGCTTTTGTTGATGTTCATCTTATATCGTCCTTTCAAGACTCTGTCCATTTCGTTCAACTGTTGTTGCAAGTCCTTTGATGTCTCCGACAGAATTACAATGTCATCGGCGAACCTCAAAGTTTTTATTTCTTCTCCATGGATTTTAATACCTACTCCGAACTTCTCTTTTGTTTTCTTTACTGTTTGCTCAATATACAGATTGAATAACATCGGGGATAGGCTACAACCCTGTCTCACTCCCTTCCAACCACTGCTTCCCTTTCATGTCCCTCGACTCTTATAACCGCCATCTGGTTTCTGTACAAATTGTAAATAGCCTTTCGCTCCCTGTATTTTACCCCTGCCACCTTCAGAATTTGAAAAAGAGTATTCCAGTCAACACTGTCTAAAGCTTATTCTAAGTCTACAAATGCTAGAAATGTAGGTTTGTCTATCGTTAATGTATTTTCTAAGATAAGTGGAAGGGTCAGTATTGCCTCACGTGTTCCAACATTTCTACGGAATCCGAACTGGTCTTACCCGAGATCGGCTTCTACCAGTTTTACAATTCGTCTGTAAAGAAGCTATGTTGAATATCCGACTCCCACCCTGGCTAGCTACTGACTTAGCACGAAGCTAGGATCCCCCTTGAAAACGTCCTCCGCAGATGGGGACGAAACGATGGATTTTAAAGTGAAATCCCTTCGACCACAGCATACTAGCCCGGAATATTTTATTAATTGTAATCCGTCCACTGTATTTTCAATAGTGTTTCTGCGAGGGAGTGCTAAAAAGAAATACCTCCGAATTTTTAAATGTGATAACTCTTGAAACAAACGTCATTAATATTCTAAATCTTCATTCTTCATGTTGTATTAGAACTGTTACCTTTATGGGTATATGTTTTATTTTTTTTCTGACTACTTTTATCATTTCGGCCTTGCCGCAGTCGATACACAGGTCCCGTCAGATCACCGAAGTTAAGCGCTGTCGGGTGTGGTCGGCACTTGGATGGGTGACCATCCGGGCCGCCATGCGCTGTTGCTATTTTTGGGGGTGCAGTCAGCCTCGTGATGCCAACTGGGAAGCTACTCCACCGAATACTAGCAGCTCCGGTCACAGAAAACCATCGTAAAGACCGGGAGAGCGGTTTGCTGACCACACGCCCGTCCTATCCGCATCCTCCACTAAGGATGACACGGCGGTCGGACGGTCCCGATGGGCCACTTGTGACCTGAAGACGGAGTGCTTTTATTTTTATCAATTCATTCCCCTAGCTCGTTTACAGCAAAGATTAAAATGCCGTACGCCCCGAGCAATCAAGCCTGTGGGAGTAGCGAAAAAAAATGGACACTATTTTCTTACGATTTTTAAAAACTGCTGTCGGATGTTTTCATCGATCTTGGTCTGTCTGTCTTTTCCCGTCCATGATAGAGAGAGGACGTGGATTTATGTTTAGTTCTCTCATAATGTGACACAAATTAATTGTTATAGTACGAAGGCAACTACATTTACTAGTTCCTTATTTCCCCAGATCTACCTATCTGCGTTACCGGTGTCTGTAATCCTTCGGAAACGCAAGAAATTCAAGCAAAGCATACTGGACAGCATCACACTGGCTTTGAAGAAGAAGACGAGGTAAATAGTTCCAAAACTCGAAGAATTATCATCTAATAATCCAATATTATATGTTGCAGATTTTTCGTGTATACGAAAATTCACAAGCCTATCTGGAGTGTCCGTCCCTGTACGTAAATCAGCAGAGACACGCTCCCGAGAGAAGTCACTGCAGTTGCGCCTCTAGCGCGGCGCCAGCAAGTTTCCATCGTAATTACCGTTCTTAACATTATTAATTAACCAGTAGTCTGTCTGAATATTTGCATCGCCCTACCGCGACAGGGCTCCGAACTGCAGCGTGTACCATGATGGTGCGTAACGCCGCTATGTCGGTGCGTGACAAACGGCGAACTGTAATCGGGTTTCCAACCGCAGAAAACGTGCCTCCAATTGAAATTAATCTATCCTTCAGCATGACAAGGCCAGACCACACACGAGCGCTGCGACATGGGCAACAACCCGCGCCACGGGTTCCCCGTCATCCATCATCCTGCATACAGACCATAAAACAAATCTACATCTTCATCTGGTCGACTACTCTGCAATTCACACTCACGTGCCCGTCGCAGAGTTCATCAAACCTCCTTCAGACTACTTGACTCGCGACAAGCGCCCGGGAAAAACAAACACATCTTTCCGTGGGAGATCTGATTTTTTCTTATTCCGTTGCGATGATCATATCTCCATATGTATGTAGGCTTCAGTAGAATATTTTTCATTCACATGGGAAGTTGGTGATTGAATTTTTGTGGAAAGATCTCGGCGCAACGAAACGCGCCTTTCTTTTAATGATTGAATTACTAATTACCGTGACACTGTCCCATATTTCGCGATAACACAAAACGAGCTATCCTGCAATGAAGTTTTTTGATATCCCCCATCAATCTTGTCTCATAAGATTCTGATACGGCGCACTAATACTCAAGCAGAAGACAGTCACAGGTAGTACAGGCAATCTATTTAGTGTTGAAAGGTCTCTGTTGGATTCCTTTCATGTTACTTTCTTAAATCTGTTGTCATTTACGGCATGCATTCCACTTCTAAATTTACTGTGGTGTTTATGACTATCTGGGAGGAGACTGAGCAGTGGAACGTGTTACTTTTACACATAATCAAGAACGATCTGTCACACTACTACACTTTAAAACGCAGTTTATATGTAATTCATGTCACACAGTCTCATACGGAACCTACATCCGCTTTCTTTTATATACTGTATATGATAAGATACTGTCATCCCCCTTCCCTTCTGTGTGAGAGGATGAATGAGCAAATGTATTTCTAGTTGCATGCTCGATGGTAGCAAACAAGCCTGTCTGCTAGAGAACAGTAGGACCAACGTCGGAACAGGTAGCTACGCTTTCTAAAAAGCAAATAGGTTTCTATCCTTAGTATGGTCCTGTCCGTCCCTTGTCATGTTGGTATAGGAAGCTGCCTCTCTCGTCACTTCCGTTTGTATTTGGGATGCACGCTCGGTAGGAGCCCAGGTCAGTCCGTCCGAGGCGAGCGTCTGAAGTGGTAAGATCTCCGGCTAAGCGCGTCTCTGCTAAGTCCGTAGGACAATGGATATCTTAAGTTCAGCCTAACTGAAAATTTAATCACCTTTATTTCAGGTTTAGCTCTAAAATATCTAATGTTATCTTAAATTGCAACGCAGTGTGATTCGAGTGTACAGTTCAGAATATCTTCCAGTAGTTGCTTTGTCACTGCTTTGTTAGTAAAGTGGAACCACGTGTTGATCAGTAACTAACTAAGATCATAAATGCGAATGTGCGTGATATTATAATGTCTCGTCTTGACAATATTTTTCAATATAGCAACTTTTCTTTATGTTCAACCCACGTGGGGTGTACTTTGTGAGACCAGTACCACGTGCTTATACAATTGTTTGACCCATCAGGTTAATAGTAAGACGTTAGTAACCAGTTCGAGGTTTTTCTTTTGTAAATTGCATTTCGATGTAATTTATTTTAATTATCAAAATTATTGTGGAGTTACGCTCTTTGTGTAAACCAAGTTGACCACGTGTAGCTTGTGGTGTAATCATCAAAGTAGCCCTCAGCTATTCTTTTCGGGAAGATTTCACAGAGATTTAGTATGAATTTAGTATACCAGTGTGTGGTAATTACATGACGGACAGGATTGCGCTACGAACGTAACTTCTTTGGGTGAAAATTGAATCGGTTGGTTGTGGTTAATTTCCTCTTGCATATGTTTCAACGTTCTTCGTGTGTTGTTTTATTGAATACAGTGTTGTATGCAGTCTCCCAATCTCGGCTCCATATTTGATGCGTTCCGGAAGATTACAAACTCACATTTTCACAATCCTAAATAAGGCACCAGTTTAATTACGAATCAAATTTAATATGCTGAAATTTCAATGATCAATGTTAAAATAAATGTCCAAATATAAACTGATTTATTTCTTTTTATTTAAATTGTCATATATATATATATATATATATATATATATATATATATATATATATATATATATATATATATATATATATCACCGGTTGTCGTATGACTATTAAAAGATTATAATTAATGTTAGTCTGGTTGGGAATTTGGTAAGCTAGACTGGATACCTGGTGAAACAGTTGCGCAGTAATGCAAGGTTAACTTCCCCAGACAGCTCACCGCTTTTAACCCGCTGTTATTGTCTATCAGCGCCGCTTTCATAACAAAATAAAGCAACAACGTTACAGTGTATTTTTTGCATTTTCTTAGTGTACTGCCAATAAATCGTAGTTTTTGGTTCGCCTTCCCCACAGCATTATTTGTGTGGTCGTTCTGGTTTAAGTTATTGCCGGTTCCCAACTCAGAAACAAAATAATACCCATCTTTTTGAATGTGTTCCAATATCCCTTTTCTCATTAGGCTTGCTGTTCAGTATGTTCTGAGATACTGTGTCACCTGGCATTGTCATGAGGTGGTGTCTCCAATTTTCACGATTTTTTTAATTTTCTCATTCACGCTGAACATACTTAATTCTGGAACTTCCTGGCAGATTAAAACTATGTGCCGGACCGAACTCGGGACCTCTGCGTTTCGCGGGCAAGTGCTCTACCAACTGAGGTACCCAAGCACGGCTCATGCCCCGTCCTCACAGCCTTATTTCTGCCAGTACCTTTTTTCCTACCTATCTTCCTGGAGTGCTAGTTCTGCAAGGTTCACAGGAGAGCTTCTGTAAAGTTGGAAGGTAGGAGATGGGGTACTAGCACATGTACGGCTGTGAGGACGGGGCGTGAGTCGTGGTTGGGTAGCTCAGATGGTAGAGCACTTGCCCGCGAAAGGCAAAGGTCCCCAGTTCGAGTCTCGGTCCGGTACACAGTTTTAATCTGCCAGGAAGTTTCATATCAGCGCACACTCCGCAGCAGAATGAAAATCTCATTCTGGATATTTAATTCTAATATGCTCGTTTCTAATCATATCTCTTATTCTGCAGTCCATCTTTCTTAGGAACCTCGTCTCTGGTGTTGGAATTTAGTTTTCTTATCTTCTTGTGGTTACCCAACTTTAGCTCCGATAGAATAACACAGGAAGCGCTATAACATTACTGAATTTCATGATCGTTTCTTTTTGTACTTTATGGCCCACTGTTCTGCTAATGGTACAAAGGACAGCTTGGAATTTTTGTATTTTATTTTGAATATCAGAGTCAAAACCAAAATTCATAGAAGAGTCTAAATAAGAGATTTGAGACAGTTGTTCTGATCTGACTGGACATTTTTCTCCGAATGCCATTATTTTTGCTTTGTTGCTAGAAATTTTAAAGTTGCACTTTTTGCAAATTTCGTTCAGCTGGCGTACTGATCTTTGGAGGTCATCTTCATTCTTTTGAATCATAAGGATGTCATCAGCTAACAGAAGTACATTCAGGTCTATGTAAAGTTAACGTAAAAAGTAAATGGAATTAAAAGAAAAATGAGCACCCAGAAACCGGAAAAAGTAAGACGTTATAGTAATCTAAATTTTTTTTGTACTTTAATCCTTGCTAACAACGATACGAAAAATGAGCTGTCGTAGTCTGTGAAAACAAACCATACTCGCCATAAGTAACTTGTAAAAAATACGTCCCTCTGAAAGAAATTTCTTTTTGGCTCTGTAATAATCGAAATATTGAAAAGGACTGTGAAATTAACAGTTTACAGAATTACCACCGAGAATGGTTCACTAACAGAGCAAAACTATCGTTGCGAAAAACTTTTCTTAATTTGCTGCATACATAATGGGAAAAATCACATAATAGCCTACTTGGTATAGCAGGTGTTGTCTGATCAGCCTGACAAACACTCTAGGTACACTCGCTGTGAAAATTAAACTTTCGTAAGATCTTCATGTCTATCACTGCTTACAGGAACATTAAACAACCTACATTTCCTATTCGTTTCATCGTGCGGGGTATATGTATGACACACAGGGTGATTAATACATGCGAGCTATGAACGAACCTCAAAAAAGAATCTCTCATAAAAAAGGAGACGCAAGGATCACGGAACGTGTCTGATAATCTCCGTTTTGTGAGTGGTCCGGTATTACTGGAGAGCTATTCAGAATTTTTAATTTCCGAAATAATTCTTATTCCAGTGACGGGCCATTTGATGCTTTTCCATAGGTTCAACAGCCGCTGTTGACTTTATCGGCGGCCTAATCCTACCACACGCTCCTCATTTCAGTTTTTTCTACTTTTTTTCTGTCAGCCTTCAATACGCTGGTAATAACGGAGCTTCAAATTACTCCGAGAGTGGCGACCAACGGCATGTTTCTTCAAATTGAGTTAGCTTTCATTATTCTGGTTCTCTCTCTATATTTTTCCTTATTAATGATTCCTCGAAGATATAACGGCCAATAAAGGCGTAAAACTAGTTTTATTCACGCGCAGTGTTATTTCAATTTATAAAATGTTTATACCGCTGGTCATTTGTAGTACAATTTTCGCAAAAAGTAACTTGACAGAGTTGTAAATGAAAATTCCATGAAATCGGGTAGAGCCCCGTCCAGTGATGTTCACGCCTTCAGTGGATGAGAGACACTATGCAAAAACCCTATTACTTTGTGCTGTCTACGAAACAACATTATTAACGTATCAACACATACCTCTGAAAAAACAGTTACTTTTGGGGTGTATCCGCCAGACACAACACTTGCTAGGTGGTAGCCTTTAAATCCGCCGCGGTCCGTTAGTATACGTCGGACCCGCGTGTCGCCGCTGTCAGTGATTGCAGACCGAGCGCCGCCACACCGCAGGTCTAGTCTAGAGAGACTCCCTAGCACTCGCTCCAGTTGTACAGCCGACTTTGCTAGCGATGGTTCACTGACAAAATACGCTCTCATTTGCCGAGATGATAGTTTAGCATAGCCTTCAGCTACGTCATTTGCTACGACCTAGCAAGGCGCCATAATCAGTTACTATTGATATTGTGAATCATGTACCGTCAAGAGCCACGTTCTTCATTAACGGATTAAAGTTAAGTATTCCAGCAGCTACGTCCGTTTTTCTAAATTCTAATTTCCTTGTCCTGTTCCAGACCTCACGCCAGCCTGCGTGAGCTAAAACGCGTGCCTTTCGGCCTCCTTCTAGTAACAGGGTGTTGGCTCTCCTGCCAACCAAACCAACTTTAAGTACTCTCGCTTCAACATACTCCGTAAAAGGACTGGACACAGAAAGAGAAAGACGGATTCCCATAGCGACCCTGTTAGTCTGTTCAGAAGATAGCATCGTAAACATGAATTATGTTGAGATAAGAGCGTGCTGGCGTAAGATAACTCTCGCCGTCTCAGCTTCGCTTACCAGCACCGCCGGTTTAAAATGAAAGTGTAGAAGATGGTTGTCTGCCGGTCTTGAATGTTACGCTTGGATAGAAATATGATAGCACTCCATGTCTTTTAGCTTACCGTAAGGCCAGCTTCACACGGGTTTGTAAAAAACGGATGGGAAGAATAGTACCCTGACAACAAACTGAAAGGTCTATGTTGGATTCCTTTCATGTCAATTTCTTAAATTTGTTGTCATTTACGGCATACATTCCACTTCTGAATTTACTGTGGTGTTTCTGACTCCATCTGTGAGGAGACTGAGCAGTGGAACGTGTTACTTTTACACATAAACAAGAACGATCTGTCACACTACTACACATTAAAACACTGTTTATATGTAATTCATGCCACACAGTCTCATACGGAACCTACATCCGCTTTCTTTTTTATACTGTATATGATAAGATACTGTCATCCCCCTTCCCTTCTGTGTGAGAGGATGAATGAGCAAATGTGTTTCTAGTTGCATGCTTGAGGGTAGCAGACAAGCCTGTCTGCCAGAGAACTGTAGGACCAACGTCGGAACAGGTAGCTACGCTTTCTAAAAGCAAAGAAGTTTCTATCCTTAGTATGGTTCTGTCCGTCCCTTGTCATGTTGGTATAGGAAGCTGCCTCTCTGGTCACTTCCGTTTGTATTTGGGAAGCACCCTTGGTAGGAGCCCAGGTCAGTCTGTCCGCGGCGAGCGTCTGAAGTGGTAAGATCTCCGGCTAAGCGCGTGTCTGCCAAGTCCGTAGGACAATCGATTTCTTAAGTTCAGACTAACTGAAAATTTAATCACCTTTATTTCAGGTTTAGCTCTAAAATATCTAATGTTATCTTAAATTGCAACGCAGTGTGATTCGAATGTACAGTTCAGAATATTTTCCAGTAGTTGCTTTGTCACTACTTTGTGAGTAAAGTGGAACCACGTGTTGATCAGTAACTCTAACTAAGATCATCAATCTTCAATGCGAATGTGCGTGAGATTATAACGCCTTGACAATATTTTTCAATATAGCAACTTTTCTTTATGTTCAACCCACGTGGGGTGTACTTTGTGAGACCAGTACCACGTGGTTATACAATTGTTTGACCCATCAGGTTAATAGTAGGACGATAGTAACCAGTTCGAGGTTTTTCTTTAGTAAATTGCGTTTCGATGTAATTTTTTTTAACTATCAAAATTATTGTGGAGTTATACTCTTTGTGTAAACCAAGTTGACCACGTGAAGCATGTGGTGTAATCATCAAAGTAGCCCTCAGCTATTCATTTCGGGAAGATTTCACAGGGAGTTAGTATGAATTTAGTATACCAGTGTGTGGTAATTTCATGGCGGACAGAAATGCGCTACGAACGTAACTTCTTTGGGAGAAAATTGAATCGGTTCGTTGTGGTTAATTTCCTCTTGCATACGTTTCAACGTTCTTCGTGTGTTATTTTATGAATGCAGTATTGTATGCAGTCTCGCAATCATGGCTCCATATTTGATGTGTTCCGTAAGATTACAAACTCACATTTTCACAATCCTAAATAAGGCACCAGTTTAGTTATGAAAAGTTTAATAAAAGCAGTTATAAACTGAAACCACATGTATACCGTTGCTTTTCTCTTTGTGTGTAGATTTTGTGCCACGTGTTTGGTAATCAATGACCCTTCTGGTCCACCACGGCACCATAATAGGCTTTATTTGAACAGTTTGCTTGTTTAATGAGCTACAATTTCTGCAAGAATATCTGTTCTTTCGTGCGCTTTCTACAAACCAGCACTAATAGCGGGTGGCGAGCATGGAATTACAGTGGCATGCAAAAATAATAACGAACGATACTAAGAGGGTCATTCAATAATTAAACAGAGAGGTTGGTCTGGGGAAAAAACTGTTAGTAGGGCATGTTTGGTACTTTTATGGCTTTAAGTTGGCATCACTGGGATGAGTCCTGATCAGCTGATGTATCAACATTGTTTTGTTTATAAACTCAAAAATACATTTCAAAATGGCAAGTCCGCTTGAAGAGTCCACAATAGTTGAACAACGTTCTGTTATTCGTTTTTTACTTGCTGAAGGCGAGAAACCAGTGAATATACACTGGTCATTCAATAATTAAACAGAGGCTGGGCTGGGGAAAAAATTGTTAGTAGGGCATGTTTGGCACTTTTATGGCTTTAAGTTGGCATCACTGGGATGAGTCCTGATCAGCTGATGTATCAATATTGTTTTGCTTATAACCTCAAAAATACATTTCAAA
Organism: Schistocerca nitens; assembly: GCF_023898315.1. Classification (NCBI taxonomy): domain Eukaryota; kingdom Metazoa; phylum Arthropoda; class Insecta; order Orthoptera; family Acrididae; genus Schistocerca; species Schistocerca nitens. Next base: position 146,274,957 of record NC_064625.1, read on the forward strand.
ATGGCAAGTCCGCTTGAAGAGTCCACAATAGTTGAACAACGTTCTGTTATTCGTTGTTTACTTGCTGAAGGCGAGAAACCAGTGAATATACACTGGTCATTCAATAATTAAACAGAGAGGTTGGGCTGGGGAAAAAATTGTTAGTAGGGCATGTTTGGCACTTTTATGGCTTTAAGTTGGCATCACTGGGATGAGTCCTGATCAGCTGATGTATCAACATTGTTTTGCTTATAACCTCAAAAATACATTTCAAAATGGCAAGTCCGCTTGAAGAGTCCACAATAGTTGAACAACGTTCTGTTATTCGTTTTTTACTTGCTGAAGGCGAGAAACCAGTGAATATACACTGTAGAATGTCTATAGTTTATGGTGAAGATTGTATGAATCGTGCAAGTGTTTACAAGTGGATAGAGCAGTTCAAAAATGGTCGCGACTCAGTGACTCACGAACACCGTTCTGACTGACTGACCAGTCGCACTTTCAACTCCCTCACTTGAAAGTCGAATTGATGACATAATTTGTGCTGACCGCCCTGTGACTGTGGAAACGATAGTTGTCAAGGCTCAAGTAAGTACTGGTACAGTTCGTAACATTATCTGTAACAAGCCGAAGTACCGCAAAACATGTGCAAGATGGGTCCCAAAGTAGCTGACGCGACCACACAAAGGAAACAAGGTTGAGAGCGTGCACAGAGCTAAAGGAACGTTATGAAGGAGAAGATTAGCGCTTCCTCAACAAAATTTTTACCTGTGATGAAACATTGGTTCACTATTATGAGCTAGAATCAAAAAGACAAAGCATGGAGTGTGTGGTATCGATAACAACGATGCGACGGCGTTGGTGCAAAGTTCTCAAGTTGGCACTACGACAGACACCGACGACAGCGCCCTCTAGCCGGTTCTATGGAGCTCTACGAGCTCCGGTACAGATTCTGCCCATTTGACTAACAAGGGCAGGCCGCCAATTGTGAAATTCAGATTCGATTCATACTGCGCATAATAAAAGCTCATGGCCAGAGGTGTAATGTGGCAAAGCACCAAGATGCACTTCTCAGCCGTTGTCGAGAAAATCGACAGTTAAAGAAACCGTTGCTGTGAAATACTCTCTACGATCAATAATTTTTTTACACCGTCGTGGCGCAGCGGTACGCTCTCGGGTTCGTAATCCGAAGGTCCCCGGATCGAATCTCGCGCCATGCAACATTTTTTTATTATTAGTTTATTGTAATTCATATATATATATATATATATATATATATATATATATATATAAACAATTAATGAATTGCTTATGCATGTTGGTGAAGGCGGATCGCTCTCCAATTGTACCGCCTCTATTTTTCCGTTTGTTTAACAGGGTGTACCAAAGCTCTCACGTCCGCACTGATTTTCGATGATGTTATAAGTTGCGCTAGGCACCGCATCTACCTTCTTTCGAAGTTAGCAGGCAACTACGCTGTTATGCGGCGGCTCGTTTCGGCCCATTCAACATCTGTCCTTCAAGTGTAACGAGCGAGTAACGGAGTTTATATTTCATACCTGCCACAGCAAATTTGTGTTCGTGGGGTTTCTATTCTAACTCGAACGTTTGACTTACGCTATACGTATTCGTTTCCGAATATCGTTTCTACGTCTTCCGTTAACTATACGTGGTTAACATTATGAAGACAATTAATAACATTTGTGAAATACAACTTTGTTTCCGGAAAACATAATGATGTTCGAAGTCGCCAGTTTTTCCACGACAAACGACTTTCAACAACTTATTATATGCATAATTATTGCAACTGATTGCCGGGAATTATATATATATATATATATATATATATATATATATATATATATATTTGTGTGTGTGTGTGTGTTTATACACACATTTGAATTCCAAAAAAAATACTAAAAAAAAAAGGGTTGCATAGCGCGGGATACGTAGCGGCGACCTTCGGATTACGAAGCCGAGCCCTTACCACTGCGCCACGACGCTATAGGAAATTATTAATCGTAGAGTGTATTTCACAGCAACGGTTTATTTTAACTGTGGATTTTCTCGACAACGGCTGAGAAGTGCATCTTGGTGCTTTGCCACAGTACACCTCTGGCCATGAGCTTTTATTATGCGCAGTATGAATTGAATCTGAATTTCACAATTGGCGGCCTCCCCTTGTAAGAGCAGACGACCGGGACACTTCGCACCTCATTGCGAAGTTAGGTATTCTTCTTGCCAGAGTAAAGGTGATTTAAATCATACTGCAGTACCGACGTGTATGACCTTTTCCTGCTCCTACCCACGCGCCGCCTCCCGGGCGGGATACAAAAGAGTGGGAGCACACCAACTCACCTGTCAAGAAAAGATTCCAAGCATCAGCAGGAAAAAAGTCGTGTAGACGGTGTTTTGGGATGCTGAAGGTCCAGTTTTTTGTGATTGTCTCGGAGACCAGCGCACCATGAACAGTCAGTACTACTCGGATTTGCTTTTAAACAAGGTGAAGCCAGCCATGAAAGAGAGACGTCGTGGATCTCAGAGGAGAGGTGTGATTCTCCAGCAAGATAACGCACGTCCTCATTTTGTTCAACTAACCCGTGAAACCCTGGTCAAAACGCGCTGGGAAGTACTGCCTCGTCCCCCTTACAATTCTGATTTAGCACCTAGTGATTTCCATTTGTTCGGTGCACTGAAGGAGACATTGCGTGGGAAGAGATTCCATGACAACGACAACGTGAAAATGTTCATGGGAAATTGGTTCAAACATCAGGATAAAGAGTTCTTTGCAGTCGGAATAAGAAAGCTTGTAGCCAGTTGGAACAAGTGCATGAATGCTGAAGGGGATTATGTTGGAAAGTAGAAAAAAGTATTGTTTTGTAAAAATAAATGCTTTTTTCTCGGAGCAATTTGTCTCTTTAATCACTGAATGACCGGATAAGCTAGTTCGATGAAGCGATAGACACCAGCAAAGAACGCACTGGATGAGAGAAATAATTCATTGCAAACGCCGATGCTGCACCCTTCCTTCTCCCCTGGTGTAGCTTTCCAGAAATGCTCGCGACATTAAGTCTGGAGGTAATCCCTTCCACCAGAGCCGCGTAGTAAAAAAACGTAAACTGCACGTATCGGGGACTCCCCCGGTACAGGGGCCCCGTAGCTTCAAAGTGTGCCCCTCCTGATGTCTCAGCATTGTGATGTAGAGGCCGGACGAGACAAATCGCTTGAGGACTTTAAGGATGGACCTCCCGTGAGCTGATACGGCGCGCCATAACAGTATATCTGCCACTTCGGCGCACCCTCACCCGGAATTATAATATTTGCACCGCCGCACGTCCTCCACCTCCGTTCCAGCCCTCCTGGACTGTTCCAGTCGCCGATAGCTGCGCAGCGAGGGGACGGTTTGTAGCGAGGCGGGGGACACAGCAAAGGTCAGGAGTAAGGCAGATCATTCTGGGACGGTCGCGAGGTTACTTCTGTAGGTTTGTGCAGCATCCCAGACATTACGTGACGCCGCAACCAACGGAGTGGTACTGACGTTTCGGTTTACCTGTAGAGGTTTCTGAATCTCTGAATTTCCACAGCGTACTTAACACTCGATACCATCGGAGCTTCCAATTGACGAGTGCTTTATGGGGATCTGTCACTTCATGTGCCAGCCGGGGTGGCCAAGCGGTTCTAGGCGCTACAGTCTGGAACCGCGCGACCGCTACAGTCGCAGGTTCGAATCATGCCTTGGGCATGGATGTGTGTGATGTCCTCAGGTTAGTTAGGTTTAAGTAGTTCTAAGTTCTACGAGACTGATGACCTCAGAAGTTTAGTCGCACAGTGCTCAGAGCCATTTGAACCATCTTTTTTTTTGTCACTTCATCTTACTAGCCGATCTCAGATGACATTGAGCTGAGACTGATTTTTCCCAATATATTATACATCGATGTGCAAAACATAAATACCACCTGCTTAATAGCTTGTTTGTCTGTCTTTGGAACGAAATACATCACTGATTCTGCATATCAGAGATCAGACAGGTTGTACGTTTGTGGAGATATGTGCCATTAGATCTATACAGGCAGGTTACGTAATTCGTGTAAATAACGGGCCGCTGATCTGTATACACGATGACGGCTCGTGATAGCGACCCAGTTGATCGTAGGTTGTGTTCCAAAAATGAAGAGCATATAGACAGAAGCGACGACACTTTCTGCAGGGCCTGAACATTGCCACACGGGATTAGCCGAGCAGTCTCAGGCGCTGCAGTCGTGGACTGTGCGGCTAGTTCCGGGAGAGGCTCGAGTCCTCCCTCGGGCATGGTTGTGTTTGTCTTTAGGATAATTTAGGTTAAGTAGTGTGTAAGCTTAGGGACTGATGACCTTAGCAGTTACGTCCCATCAGATTTCACACACATTTGAACATTTTTGCCTGACCATCATTTTGCAGGACAATGCTCAAGTACGTACAGCGCAAGCTGTTACTGATTTGTTTGACTGATGGGGCTGCTAAGTGCTATACCACCTACTGCACTACCCTGACTTAAGCCCTCTTGAGTTCAGCTCGATTTCTAAACTGAAGGAAACACTTCACGGCATTCGCTTGAGAACTGCTACAGATTCGTCGGGCAATAGACCGCGCCGCTCGAACTGTCAACAGAACTGGCACTGCTAAGAGTATCGTACGACTCCCACATCGCTGGCAACGAGTTATACACAATGCTGGTGACTACTTTGAAGGTCAGCAAAACTTTGAAACACGTATCTATTTAGTACGAGCTGTAAATAAATAGTTACCACTATTAAAGTTCCAACACTCGTATATAACAACATGTACTTTCTACGCTGTTGTTGTTGTGGTCTTCAGTCCCGAGACTGGTTTGATGCAGCTCTCCATGCCACTCTATCCTGTGCAAGCTTCTTCACCTCCCAGTACCTACTGCAACCTACATCCTTCTGAATCTGCTTAGTGTATTCATCTCTTGGTCTCCCTCTACGATTTTTACCCTGCACGCTGCCCTCCACTACTAAATTAGTGATCCCTTGATGCCTCAGAACATGTCCTACCAACTGATCCCTTCTTCTAGCCAAGTTGTGCCACAAACTCCTCTTCGCCCCAATCCTATTCAAAACCTCCTCATTAGTTATGTGACCTACCCATCTAATCTTCAGCATTCTTCTGTAGCACCACATTTCGAAAGCTTATATTCCCTTATTGTCTCACCTATTTACTTTCTACGCAAATTGAACTAGTAATACATATAAATGTTTTCCATAAATTTTAAACAGTTTTTTCTCGAGAAACGATTCTCCAGAACATAGTGTCGACAGCGGTGGTCACGAGCTCCGGACAGTCACGTGGTACTAACGAGACGGAAGACCATCACGTTCGGCCTATGGCTCCGGCGCATCGCACTGCATCTGCAGCAGCAATCTGAGCAGCAGTTGTCACCGCAGTGACACAACGAACTGTTACGAGGCAGACGTTAGAAAGGGTCCTGTAGCCACCTTTCATTGCCAACTCTCGTAGTGGTCAAGTCGGCAAAGAGGTTTCCGCTACTTGTGAGAAATCCACCTGCGTTAGGTTGGTGGCGGAAATGGCATCCTGGGGTTTTCCGGTCCACGCGGAGCGTGGAAGAGGCTGGAGAAGCGGGAGGCAGTCTGCCGCCGGTACGGGAAGCGTACACAGCTGTGCTCCAGACGAAGAAGGGTGAGTTGGACTGACCGCGTGGCGCGTTGTCACATAGAGAGGGGAGCTTTTAGCTTTTGGTCTCGAATTTCGTCTTATAAAGATTTACTTGCTGGGTTGCAGCAGGGAATGCAAGCCTTTTGTACACTTTCAGTTTGATTCCCAATGCAGTCTTGACTTTGATCCGTGAGAGGAACGCAGCACAAAGGAGTTGCATATGTTGAAGTGCCCTCGGTTCAGTGTGAATGTTTATGTGCCTACAACTGTGTGTGGATGCTTCTAATCTTTTCCGGATCTTGGCAAATTTTGTGTATTTGTGAATTTTCTTTGTCTCATGTGATTAAAATTTGGCCACGGTCCATAGAAATTGTCTCCGCGGACCGAGTGGGCACGCGAGTCTGTTATCAAACGTATAGTATTTCACAAGCAATTGTACATAGTTAGCATGCAACAGCAGTCTATAGATGCACTACATCAATGTTTTAAGGAATAAATAATTTTGCCTTCAATCTTATCTTGTGTACCGCTGTTACGTCGCCGTTACCTTCGCCATTTACCTTGTAGTTTTCCTTGTTGGCCCACCTATAGCGTTTCCATGTGCACAGGTGTAGTGATTAGTGTCCCTTTTTTTATCTGAAACAAATGCTCTGGAATAGATCGTGTTTTCACGAATCTTGCTGCAGGCTGCTCTTACGCATGGTGTTCACGCCCTCTTTTCTTTACTCAATATTTGATTCACGGGAAGAATGCCTGGATCATATTAATAACTACATCCCATTCTTTATCAATGACTTTACAATGAATGTTCTTTTGTGAGTTTTTCTTATTAATAAATTAAGTAATTTTCCGACTCAGCGCTACCTCTTCTTTGTCGTGTGGCTAGAGTTGGTGGCGACCCTATCTTTTACATTGATTTCAGTGTCAAATAGCATTTTCTTATTCAAAGTGCGCGTGGCTCTTTTAGCTATCAGGATACATTCAAAGGGCGCTTCATGCTTCTTGCACATAGCGTCCTTTTATTCACGCCACTTACACGTTCTCTAGTGTGCAGTTCACTGACCCCAAACCACTGCCATTTGCGACGCCAGCGTTATCAAGCGGGCGCTCGTTGTCGGCAGGGTGGAGGTCTGTTGTGTTTTCTGATGAAACCTGGTTCTGCCTCGGTGCTAGCGATGTTGGTTAGAAGGTGGCCAGGTGATTGCTGGCAACCAACCTGCCTGGGTGCGAGACATACCGGGCCAACACATGGAGCTACGTTCTCGGATGCGATTTCATATGACAGCAGGAACATTCTTGTGGTTATCCCATGCACCCTGACTCTAAATTTGTTCATCAGTCTGGTGTTTCGATATAAATGTGAATGTCGTGTGACTGGGGCCTCTCGTTCCGTAGACTGTTCGTCGGGTGCAAGTCTTTCGATTTGACGCCGCTTGGACGACTTGCGCGTCGATGGGGGTGAAATGATGATGATTAGGGCACTTTTTTTCGCTTGCTGCTTGCCAAATAGCCCTGCTGCCAGTATAAAAAAAGCGGGATGTAATAGTGCAGTTGGTCTCTTAGCCGTTACATCAGTAACTCAAGATCAAGAACGAGGGAAAAGCGACTTAGTAATGAACATTGACCCATCAAAGCTCCACCTACTGATCTAATACATATATGAAGAAATACTCCAGTTGATTAATCGAAGGAGGAAGTACAAACATGTTCCGGGAAAATCAGGAATACAGAAATACAAGTCGCTGAGGAATGAAATAAATAGGAAGTGCAGGGAAGCTAACACGAAATGACTGCAGGAAAAATGTGAAGACATCGAAAAAGATTGTCGGAAGGACAGACTCAGCATACAGGAAAGTCAAAACAACCTTTGGTGACATTAAAAGCAACGGTGGTAACATTAAGAGTGCAACGGGAATTCCACTGTTAAATGCAGAGGAGAGAGCAGATAGGTGGAAAGAATACATTGAAAGCCTCTAAGAGGGTGAAGATTTGTCTGATGTGATAGAAGAAGAAACAGGAGTCGATTTAGAAGAGATAGGGGATCCAGTATTAGAATCGGAATTTGAAAGAGCTTTGGAGGACTTAAGGCAGAAGGGATAGATAACATTCCATCAGAATTTCTAAAATCATTGGGGGAAGTCGCAACAAAACGACTTTTCACGTTGGTGTGTAGAATATATGAGTCTGGAGATATACCATCTGACTTTCGGAAAAGCATCATCCACACAATTCCGAAGACGGCAAGAGCTGACAAGTGCGAGAATTATCGCACAATCAGCTTAACAGCTCACGCATCGAAGCTGCTTACAAGAATAATATACAGAAGAACGGAAAAGAAAATTGAGAATGCGCTAGGTGACGATCAGTTTAGCTTTAGGAAAAGTAAAGGGACAAGAGAGGCAATTCTGACGTTACGACTAATAATGGAAGCAAGGCTAAAGAAAAATCAAGACACGTTCATAGAATTTGTCGACCTGGAAAAAGCGTTCGACAATATAAAATGGTGCAAGCTGTTCGAGATTCTGAAAAAAGTAGGGGTAAGCTATAGCGACAGACGGGTCATATACAATATGTACAACAACCAAGAGGGAATAATAAGAGTGGACGATCAAGAACGAAGTGCTCGTATTAAGAAGGGTGTAAGACAAGGCTGTAGCATTTCGCCCCTACTCTTCAATCTGTCCATCGAGGAAGCAATGATGGAAATAAAAGAAAGGTTCAGGAGTGGAATTAAAATACAAGGTGAAAGGATATCAATGATACGATTCGCTGATGACATTGCTATCCTGAGTGAAAGTGAAGAAGAATTAAATGATCTGCTGAATGGAATGAACAGTCTAATGAGTACACAGTATGGTTTGAGAGTAAATCGGAGAAAGACGAAGGTAATGAGAAGTAGTAGAAATGAGAACAGCGAGAAACTTAACATCAGGATTGATGGTCACGAAGTCAATGAAGTTAAGGATTTCTGCTACCTAGGCAGTAAAATAACCAATGACGGACGGCGCAAGGAGGACATCAAATGCAGACTCGCTATGGCAAAAAAGGCATTTCTGGCCAAGAGAAGTCTACTAATATCAAATACCGGCCTTAATTTGAGGAAGAAATTTCTGACGATGTACGTCTGGAGTACAGCACTGTGTGGTAGTGAAACATGGACTGTGGGAAAACCGGAACAGAAGAGAATCGAAGCATTTGAGATGTGGTGCTATAGACGAATGTTGAAAATTAGGTGGAGTGATAAGGTAAGGAATGAGGAGGTTCTATGCAGAATCGGAGAGGAAAGGAATATGTGGAAAACACTGATAAGAAGAAGGGATAGGATGATAGGACATCTGCTAAGACATGAGGGAATGAGTTCCATGGTACTAGAGGGAGCTGTAGAGGGCAAAAACTGTAGAGGAAGACAGAGATTGGAATACGTCAAGCAATTTAGGTTTCAAGTGCTACTCTGAGATGAAGAGGTTAGCACAGGAAAGGAATTCGTGGCGGGCCGCATCAAACCAGTCAGTAGATAGATGGAAGAAAAAAAAAAAACAAGTATAGTGTGAGGCAGTTTTAGTCAACAAAACACCCAGTCGCTGAGCGGAGAAAATCTTCGACCCAGCCGGGAATTGTACCGGTGCCCTTAGGATTGGCATTCTGCCGCGCTGACCACTTTTTATTTTCTTGCGCTCTAGTATCTTTTTTTTAAATGTGGTAAAAAACAAACACAGTTGGGCGCGAACACGCGACTATAAGTTGAGAAATCGCGACGATTACCACTTTTTTCTTTGTTTTTTAAACAAAAAGGAAAATAGATTTTGGCATGTTTTTTTTTCTATTTTAATTTTAATTTTACTTTTATTTTATTTTTATACAAATGGATAAAGGAAAACCGGATACATAAACAGAATAATAGGAAGTCGTCCCGTTACGACATAAGAATGCTCCATACTATAGCCCGCTGCGAATTTTTGATGAGTGTCGTCTCGTTGATGTGTTGTTTCCGTTGTTTGTTCAATCTCATGAAAAAAGGGAACAGGAAAGAGGTGCTATGGTTATCTTCTAATGTCATCAATTATGGAATGCGCTCCAAGAAAAATTAGAAAAATATTGCCTGTATTTAGGGTTCTTGACGATCGCACAAAATGGTTCAAAAAATGGCTCTGAGCACTATGGGACTTAAGAGCTATGGTCAGCAGTCCCCTAGAACTTAATTACTTAAACCTAACTAACCTAAGGACATCACATAACACCGACTCATCACGAGGCAGAGAAAATCCCTGACCCCGCCGGGAATCGAACCCGGGAACCCTGGCGTAGGAAGCGAGACAAAATGGTTCAAATGGCTCTGAGCACTATGGGACTTAACTTTTGAGGTCATCAATCCCCTGGAGCTTAAACCTAACTGACCTAAGGACATCACACACATCCATGCCAGAGGCAGGATTCGTACCTGCGACCGTAGCGGTCGCGCGGTTCCAGACTGTAGCGACTCGAACCGCTCGGCCACTCCGGCCGGCCACGATCGCACAATATCGTTCGTTCAGGTAATACCAAAAATCAGGTACTGTCTTTTCACCATTATCGAGTAGGTAATGAACAGCGTGACCGCTAATCGGTATCACGGAGTTCGTTTTTGCTCTTGGGAAATACATCGCATCGTGGAAAAGAAGTGACCGGGTACTTATCCTGTTCGGTGTATTGCGTCTGAGAAAAGCCAATATCTGGCACACCAAATACCAAACGTCCTTTGCCGACCCACATTCGGCCACTCAGCTACCGCGGGCGGACTGTTTTGATCTGATCTGTTGCACTGCCATTCATGAACATTATTCCAGAAGGTGTTTTCCAACAGGATAACGCTCGCCTTCATGCCACCATTGTAACCGAGGGTGCTCTACAGGACCACGACATCTTCCCTTGGCCTCCTCAGTCATCAGATCTGTCTCCAGTCGAGCACATATGGGGCATCGTCGGACGAAAACTGCAGCATTATTGAAAAATAGCATCAAGCATCCCTGTATTGAGCGACCAAGTGCAGCAGGAACGTAACTCGACCCCACAGACTGACATCCGGTAGCTCTGTGACACATTGTATCAACGTGTTCATGCTCGCATTCAACATTCTTCCTGATTACACTGGTTGTTACTGTACCAGCGTTTCACATTTGCACTTGCTTTCCTTTTGCTTACATTTATCTACGAAATTGCAACGCTAATCTAGTAGACACGTTACATAGGCAAGTACACTCCTGGAAATGGAAAAAAGAACACATTGACACCGGTGTGTCAGACCCACCATACTTGCTCCGGACACTGCGAGAGGGCTGTACAAGCAATGATCACACGCACGGCACAGCGGACACACCAGGAACCGCGGTGTTGGCCGTCGAATGGCGCTAGCTGCGCAGCATTTGTGCACCGCCGCCGTCAGTGTCAGCCTGTTTGCCGTGGCATACGGAGCTCCATCGCAGTCTTTAACACTGGTAGCATGCCGCGACAGCGTGGACGTGAACCGTATGTGCAGTTGACGGACTTTGAGCGAGGGCGTATAGTGGGCATGCGGGAGGCCGGGTGGACGTACCGCCGAATTGCTCAACACGTGGGGCGTGAGGTCTCCACAGTACATCGATGTTGTCGCCAGTGGTCGGCGGAAGGTGCACGTGCCCGTCGACCTGGGACCGGACCGCAGCAACGCACGGATGCACGCCAAGACCGTAGGATCCTACGCAGTGCCGTAGGGGACCGCACCGCCACTTCCCAGCAAATTAGGGACACTGTTGCTCCTGGGGTATCGGCGAAGACCATTCGCAACCGTCTCCATGAAGCTGGGCTACGGTCCCGCACACCGTTAGGCCGTCTTCCGCTCACGCCCCAACATCGTGCAGCCCGCCTCCAGTGGTGTCGCGACAGGCATGAATGGAGGGACGAATGGAGACGTGTCGTCTTCAGCGATGAGAGTCGCTTCTGCCTCGGTGCCAATGATGGTCGTATGCGTGTTTGGCGCCGTGCAGGTGAGCGCCACAATCAGGACTGCATACGACCGAGGCACACAGGGCCAACACCCGGCATCATGGTGTGGGGAGCGATCTGCTACACTGGCCGTACACCACTGGTGATCGTCGAGGGGACACTGAATAGTGCACGGTACATCCAAACCGTCATCGAACCCATCGTTCTACCATTCCTAGACCGGCAAGGGAACTTGCTGTTCCAACAGGACAATGCACGTCCGCATGTATCCCGTGCCACCCAACGTGCTCTAGAAGGTGTAAGTCAACTACCCTGGCCAGCAAGATCTCCGGATCTGTCCCCCATTGAGCATGTTTGGGACTGGATGAAGCGTCGTCTCACGCGGTCTGCACGTCCAGCACGAACGCTGGTCCAACTGAGGCGCCAGGTGGAAATGGCATGGCAAGCCGTTCCACAGGACTACATCCAGCATCTCTACGATCGTCTCCATGGGAGAATAGCAGCCTGCATTGCTGCGAAAGGTGGATATACACTGTACTAGTGCCGACATTGTGCATGCTCTGTTGCCTGTGTCTATGTGCCTGTGGTTCTGTCAGTGTGATCATGTGATGTATCTGACCCCAGGAATGTGTCAATAAAGTTTCCCCTTTCTGGGACAATGAATTCACGGTGTTCTTATTTCAATTTCCAGGTGTGTACATCGATGTGCGAAACATAAATACCGCCTGCTTAATAGCTTGTTTGTCTGTCTTTGGAACGAAATACATCACTGATTCTACATATCAGAGATCCGACAGTTTGTTTGTACGTTTGTGGAGATATGTGCCATTAGATCTATACAGGCAGGTTATGTAATTCGTGTAAATAACGGGCCGCTGATCTGTATACACGATGACGGCTCGTGATAGCGACCCAGCTGATCGTACGTTGTGTTCCAAAAATGAAGAGCATATAGACAGAAGCGACGACACTTTCTGCAGGGCCTGACCACTGCCACACGGGATTAGCCGAGCAGTCTCAGGCGCTGCAGTCGTGGACTGTGCGGCTAGTTCCGGGAGAGGCTCGAGTCCTCCCTCGGGCATGGGTCTGTGTGTTTGTCATTAGGATAATTTAGGTTAAGTAGTGTGTAAGCTTAGGGACTGATGACCTTAGCAGTTAAGTCCCATCACATTTCACACACATTTGAACATTTTTGCCTGACCATCATTTTGCAGGACAATGCTCAAGTACGTACAGCGCAAGCTGTTACTGATCTGTTTGACTGATGGGGCTACTATACCACCTACTGCGTTCCCCTGACTTAAGCCCTCGTGAGTTCAACTCGATTTCTAAACTGAAGGAAACACTTCACGGCATTCGCTTCAGAACTGCTACAGATTCGTCGGGCAATAGACCGCGCCGCTCGAACTGTCAACACAACTGGCACTGCTAAGAGTATCGTACGACTCCCACATCGCTCGCAACGGGCTATACACTATGCTGGTGACTACTTTGAAGGTCAGCAAAACTTTGAAACATGTATCTATTTTGTACGAGCTGTAAATAAATAGTTGCACTATTAAAGTTCCAACACTCGTATATAACAACATGTACTTTCTACGCTGTTGTTGTTGTGGTCTTCAGTCCTGAGACTGGTTTGATGCAGCTCTCCATGCTACTCTATCCTGTGCAAGCTTCTTCACCTACATCCTTCTGAATCTGCTTTGTGTATTCATCTCTTGGTCTCCCTCTACGTTTAACAATCAGAGCAGTGTCTGAGTTAACAGGAGTTGACAAGGAAAGTGTCGAACAAGTTTACCGATTTTTTCAATGTTTGCATCAGTTTTTGCTGACAATGGTCTGCCAGTGCGAGTGTCATCACTGGTGTCTTCGCGGCCATCTTTAAATCGTTTAAACCAATCAAACACTTGTGTTCGCGATAAACAATCATCGCGGTACACTAGTTGTAACATTACGAACGTTTCACTTGCAGATTTTCCTAGTTTGAAACAAAATTTGATGTTCACACGCTGTTCTTTCTGTCCACTCAACATTTTCCGACGCACAGACAAAACGTCAACTACTTAAAACAGACGCCACGGGCAGACTGAGTGCAGGAGGCAGATGAAACTCGAGCAGTAGGCGGAGCGAGAGTCACGTGACAGGCCACGCGACTTTCAGCCTTATTGCATTCGTTTTATTGTTTCACCAGTACTAGTCCGGTTTTTTTCTAGCCACACCTCGTATGAGGGTCCCATTGACTGAAGGCGGAACCTAAAAACATAGTGAACAGACGGTAAAGTACTGGAAGAAGGTAAAGAGAACAATGACTAAGGAATTGAAGTTGGTAAGTCGTCTTTAGTCGGCTCATCCGAGAAGGGGAAGAAAAGGTAACGCACGTGCGAGCTGTTGGCAGAACGCGTCCCCGCTGGCGGCGAACTAATTCGGCCGGACGGAAGCGGCGGTTGGGCCTGGCGGTATATGAGTGTGACGCGTCGCCGTCGTTTAATAAGCAAAATACCTCCACGCAGAATACCTAGGCAGGCGGCCTACGTGACCGGCGTGGGGATAGCCCGAGCTGCGTGTCGCGTATAGTGAGTGCTTTGTCCTCAGCGGGGGACGCGAGTGTATGGGGCGGAATGGGACACTGCTGGAGGTAACCGCGGCGCGCGTGCTCCGCCTGCCCGTAGATTCCTCGCGGCTGACTCCAGTGTCTACACTCCTGGAAATTGAAATAAGAACACCGTGAATTCATTGTCCCAGGAAGGGGAAACTTTATTGACACACTCCTGGGGTCAGATACATCACATGATCACACTGACAGAACCACAGGCACATAGACACAGGCAACAGAGCATGCACAATGTCGGCACTAGTACAGTGTATATCCACCTTTCGCAGCAATGCAGGCTGCTATTCTCCCATGGAGACGATCGTAGAGATGCTGGATGTAGTCCTGTGGAACGGCTTGCCATGCCATTTCCACCTGGCGCCTCAGTTGGACCAGCGTTCGTGCTGGACGTGCAGACCGCGTGAGACGACGCTTCATCCAGTCCCAAACATGCTCAATGGGGGACAGATCCGGAGATCTTGCTGGCCAGGGTAGTTGACTTACACCTTCTAGAGCACGTTGGGTGGCACGGGATACATGCGGACGTGCATTGTCCTGTTGGAACAGCAAGTTCCCTTGCCGGTCTAGGAATGGTAGAACGATGGGTTCGATGACGGTTTGGATGTACCGTGCACTATTCAGCGTCCCCTCGACGATCACCAGTGGTGTACGGCCAGTGTAGGAGATCGCTCCCCACACCATGATGCCGGGTGTTGGCCCTGTGTGCCTCGGTCGTATGCAGTCCTGATTGTGGCGCTCACCTGCACGGCGCCAAACACGCATACGACCATCATTGGCACCAAGGCAGAAGCGACTCTCATCGCTGAGGACGACACGTCTCCATTCGTCCCTCCATTCACGCCTGTCGCGACACCACTGGAGGCGGGCTGCACGATGTTGGGGCGTGAGCGGAAGACGGCCTAACGGTGTGCGGGACCGTAGCCCAGCTTCATGGAGACGGTTGCGAATGGTCCTCGCCGATACCCCAGGAGCAACAGTGTCCCTAATTTGCTGGGAAGTGGCGGTGCGGTCCCCTACGGCACTGCGTAGGATCCTACGGTCTTGGCGTGCATCCGTGCGTCGCTGCGGTCCGGTCCCAGGTCGACGGGCACGTGCACCTTCCGCCGACCACTGGCGACAACATCGATGTACTGTGGAGACCTCACGCCCCACGTGTTGAGCAATTCGGCGGTACGTCCACCCGGCCTCCCGCATGCCCACTATACGCCCTCGCTCAAAGTCCGTCAACTGCACATACGGTTCACGTCCACGCTGTCGCGGCATGCTACCAGTGTTAAAGACTGCGATGGAGCTCCGTATGCCACGGCAAACTGGCTGACACTGACGGCGGCGGTGCACAAATGCTGCGCAGCTAGCGCCATTCGACGGCCAACACCGCGGTTCCTGGTGTGTCCGCTGTGCCGTGCGTGTGATCATTGCTTGTACAGCCCTCTCGCAGTGTCCGGAGCAAGTATGGTGGGTCTGACACACCGGTGTCAATGTGTTCTTTTTTCCATTTCCAGGAGTGTATAAAGAGGATACTTTCTGTGGTATCGATAGCCGCGATGCCACGGCGTAGGTTGGCAATACGACATCGACGACACCATCCTCTGGCAGGCGCTGTCCAGATCTACGAGCTCCGCTGCAGATTCTGCCCATTTCATCAAGAGCAGACGGGCTGGAAACATCGCTTCAACCCCAGCTTGCTACTCAAACTATGCACTACTTTCGACGGGAATACGGTTTTGCGCCTACGGGCTCTTCAGTTGCCAAGTTACGTATGTCACTGACTAATAATTAAATGTACTTTCACGTAAAAAAAGCTGTACCGAGAATCTTACCTCACCTGCTCCTACTCACATCCTACATTCGGCCTACCCATTCCGTTTACAGCAGCAGACCCACGCGCCGTCTTCCAGGTGGGATACAAAACTTTACTCGCCCGCTCACAGAGAAGTGTAAAATTACATGCCCCCTCCTCCCGCTACCGCCACCCAAGTTGCGCAGATGGCGCGCTACGGGAGAGGACAGGGGTAGCGATGGGATTCCACTGTGGTCGAGACACCGCGATTGAGGAGATGTACTTTTTACGTAGTTACTTTTGCATTGGGTATCAGGGAGTATACAGCCAGTAGTAGTTACAACAGTGTCAAGTTTACATTAGTTCATCTTCCACAACAGAACAATGGTAAGTGTGTGAAGTACATTGAGAGGCACCCACATGCCTTGCTCATACTGTGGCATCAAGCAGTCAGGCCTGCAAGATGAGTGGTCTGCCAAGCGAGTGGATTCATTCTTAATTTATCGAGTAACATGAACTCTAGTACTCACACTTCAGTTACAAATTATCCACCTGTATGAATAATACGCAACGGAAACGCACATCTGACTATCAGTAATTTACAGAACTCTGACTGTTCACTACGCACTGGCAATACCACATTTTCTTTTTGTCTTTTATTTAACGGCTTTTATCAACACGTGGCCACCGCACTGAATATGAATGGCGCACACATTATAAATTCGGGACATCATGACAACATACAATTCGAAGGAAAAGGCCACCAATCTTTTTCTTTTCACTATCTTATTTATTCTGATAAATTCTCTAACCTAAACACAGAAATTCTATAACCTACAACAATAACACATGAGAAATTCCGCCCAGTGGGCATGGCTTTACATTGGTGATTCTCTACCTTATGGTCTCGTAATTATTTAACGCTACAGTGCACTTTCTCGATAGGATGGTGGATCTTTTATTATTTCTCACACTTCGACTCTCACAATCATCATCACGAAACTATCCAACTTATTGTACACACGCTAGTAATTCAGCTTAACTTAAGCACACGGAAGTATTTCAACTTATTGCTACACGTGGTTTCATTGTGACCGTTGGTCACTTCCGAAGATTACTACAATCCCATTAATATTACCTGCCTGACATTTAATTCTCCCCACAAAAGTTCCTGAAATAGAGAAATTATTATTTCAAACTACTCTTAAATATTCCACATGCATACCATGTCTCCACTCTTTTGTCATTACGGAGCACAACTAAAACAGGTCTTAACAGCACAAGATCCAGCGGCAGAGTGCTGAAACATGGCCGTTCTCCAGGTCCTCTCACACCTCTGTCGAAGTGGGGGAGCACCTTGCTACCGTATTGGTCAGCCACATTTCAGGCGCTCAAAGCTCTGGTAAATTTCATCTCTTTGGTCCCACCAAAGGTGGCCAAAGGATCGACTCAAAGATGATCATATATTCACATTCACTATCTGCAGTTAGCAGATGACCATACATTCATTCATTTCACAGATCTCACCAAACTGGATGTAGGGATTTATTTTGTGGGAGTGCACATGTGATCAATTAAATAAATAAATTGTCATTCTTTCCCACACTGGTATCCGGCTTCGCTGTATTAATTGAAATTGAGTTATTTTACAAAAAAAAATGTGTTGTTCTGACAAAAATAATGAAGTATGTTGTACCTATTTTCAATGTCGGGCGGTACTGTACCCTTTCAACATAGCTGTATTTATACACTGAACAGGCAAAGTAACTGATGTAGGCATGCGTATTCCAATACAGAGAAACATGAACACGTATAATAAGGCGCTGCGTTCTCAACGCCGATATGAAACAAGTGTCTCGCGCAATTGTTAAGCCGGCCGGTGTGGCCCAGCGGTTCTAGGCGCTTCAGTCTGCAACCACGCGACCGCTACGGTCGCAGGTTCGAATCCTGCCTCGGGCATGGATGTGTGTGATGTCCTTAGGTTTAAGTAGTTCTAAGTTCTAGGGGACTGATGACCTCAGCGGTTAAGTCCCATAGTGCTCAAAAAATGTTCAAATATGTATGAAATCTTATGGGACTTAGCTGCTAAGGTCATCAGTCCCTAAGCTTACACACTACTTAACCTAAATTATCCAAAGGATAAACACACACACACACACACACACACACCCATGCCCGAGGGAGGACTCGAACCTCCACCGGGACCAGCCGCACAATCCACGACTGCAGCACAATCCACGACTGCAGCGCCTAGACCGCGCGGCTAATCCCGCGCGGCCCCATAGTGCTCAGAGCCATTTTAACCATTTGAGCAGTTGTTAGATCGGTTACTGCTGCTGCAATGTCAGATTATCAAGATTTAAATAAGTCAGAATGTGGTGTTATAGTTCGCGCACGAGCGGGCACACAGCATCTCCGAGGGGGCAATGATGTAGGGATTTTCCCGTACGGCCATTTCACGAGTCTACCGTGAGTATCTGGAATCCGGAAAAACATGACGTCTCTGACATCACTGCCGCCGGAAAAACATCCTGCAACAACGGGACCAACGACGACTGGAGAGAATTATTCAGCGTTACATAAGAGCAACCCTTCCGCAAATTGGTGCACAGTTCAATGTTGGGCCACCACCAATTGTCAGCGTGTGAACCATTCAACGAAATATCATCGATATGGGATTTCGCAGCCGAAGGCCCGCTTGTGTACCCTTGATGACTGCATGACACAAAGCTTTATGCGTCGCCTGGGGCATGCCTCTGTGGCCGAGCGGTTCTAGGCGCTTCAGTCTGGAACCGCGCTGCTGCTACGGTCGCAGGTTCGAATCCTGCCTCGGTCATGGAAGTGTGTGATGCCCTTAGGTTAGTTAGGTGTAAGTAGTTCAAAGTCTAGGGGACTGATGACCTCAGATCTTAAGTCGCATGCTGCTTACAAGGGAACCTCCCCATCGCAACCCCTCAGATTTAGTTGTAAGTTGTCACAGTGGATAGGCCTTGAAAAACTGAACACAGATCAATCGAGGAAACAGGAAGAAGTTGTGTGGAACTATGAAAAAAATAAGCAAAATATACAAGCTGAGAAGTCCATGCGCAAGATAGGCAACATCTACATCTACAGCTACATCTATACTCCGCGAGCCACATTACGGTGTGTGGCGGAGGGTACTTATTGTACCACTATCTGATCCCCCCTTCCCTGTTCCATTCACGAATTGTGCGTGGGAAGAACGACTGCTTGTAAGTCTCCGTATTTGCTCTAATTTCTCGGATCTTTTCGTTGTGATCATTACGCGAGATATATGTGGGCGGTAGTAATATGTTGCCCATCTCTTCCCGGAATGTGCTCTCTCGTAATTTCGATAATAAACCTCTCCGTATTGCGTAACGCCTTTCTTGAATTGTCCGCCACTGGAGCTTGTTCAGCATCTCCGTAACGCTCTCGCGCTGACTAAATGTCCCCATGACGAATCGCGCTGCTTTTCGCTGGATCATGTCTATCTCTTCTATTAATCCAACCTGGTAAGGGTCCCATACTGATGAGCAATACTCAAGAATCGGACGAACAAGCGTTTTGTAAGCTACTTCTTTCGTCGATGAGTCACATTTTCTTAGAATTCTTCCTATGAATCTCAACCTGGCGCCTGCTTTTCCCACTATTTGTTTTATGTGATCATTCCACTTCAGATCGCTCCGGATAGTAACTCCTAAGTATTTTACGGTCGTTACCGCTTCCAATGATTTACCACCTATGGCATAATCGTACTGGAATGGATTTCTGCCCCTATGTATGCGCATTATATTACATTTATCTACGTTTAGGGAAAGCTGCCAGCTGTCGCACCATTCATTAATCCTCTGCAGGTCTTCCTGGAGTACGTACGAGTCTTCTGATGTTGCTACTTTCTTGTAGACAACCGTGTCATCTGCAAATAGCCTCACGGAGCTACCGATGTTGTCAACTAAGTCATTTATGTATATTGTAAACAATAAAGGTCCTATCACGCTTCCTTGCGGTACTCCCGAAATTACCTCTACATCTGCAGATTTTGAACCGTTAAGAATGACATGTTGTGTTCTTTCTTCTAGGAAATCCTGAATCCAATCACAAACCTGGTCCGATATTCCGTAAGCTCGTATTTTTTTCACTAAACGTAAGTGCGGGACCGTATCAAATGCCTTCCTGAAGTCCAGGAATACGGCATCAATCTGCTCGCCAGTGTCTACGGCACTGTGAATTTCTTGGGCAAATAGGGCGAGCTGAGTTTCACATGATCTCTGTTTGCGGAATCCATGTTGGTTATGATGAAGGAGATTTGTATTATCTAAGAACGTCATAATACGAGAACACAAAACATCAAGGACAGTGTGAGCTCAGGAGCGCCGTGGTCCCGTGGTTAGCGTGAGCATCTGCGGAACGAGCGGTCCTTGGCTCCCCTCGAGTGAAAAGTTTAATTTTTTATTTTCAGATTATTATCTGTCCGTCCGTCCGATGCGAGGTAACTGCGCCGCAGTATGGGGACGCTACACCTAAACAAACATCGAAACACACGACGCCAGTCGACTACAACGCACGGAAGAGAGAGTATTCCTGCTAACGAGGATCCCTGGCTGGCTGTTGACAGTTCGCTACATTGGACGAGAGTGCATTAAATACGTGAGATGCATTCCGTGGGCAATATGAATCCAGCAAATATAGCTCGCGACTTCAATAACAATCGCACGCTTTTGCGGTGCGGTCGCAAAACACAGACACTAAACTTATTACAGTGAACAAAATGGTTCAAATGGCTCTGAGCACTTAGAACTACTTAAACCTAACTAACCTAAGGATATCACACACACCCATGCCCGAGGCAGGATTCGAACCTGCGACCGTAGCAGCAGCGCGGTTCCAGACTGCAGCGCCAGAACCGCACGGCCACCGCGGCCGGCTTACAGTGAACAGAGACGTCAATGAACGAACGGACAGATCACAACTTCGCGAAAAATAAAGAAAGTAAACTTTTCACTCGAGGGAAGACTTGAACCAAGGACTTCTCGTTTCACAGCTGCTCACGCTAATCACGGGACCACGGCGCTCCTGAGCTCACACTGTCCTTGATGTTGCGTGTCTTGCGCGTGGACTTCTCAACTTGTATATTTTGTTTATTTTTTCATAGTTCCACACAACTTTTTCCTGTTTTCTCGATTGATCTGTGTTCAGTTTTTCAAGGCCTATCCACTGTGCCAACTTGTAACTAAATCAGAGGGGGGTGCGATGGGGAGGTTCCCTTGTTAGAGGCATTCGAACCATCTCTGTTTCCTCTACAGAGTAAGTTAATCTCCCTACAACTGGTGTGGTGCACCTGGAGCGGCGCTTGTCTCCGCCGAGTACGCGACGTTTGGCGACAGTTGTGGACACAATGGCCGGACCCTCCCCCCTGCCTGCCTGATACATCTGCCGCTCCCTACCTTAGCCCCCACCCCTCCTCATCCCCCGGCCGCCGTCGCTCGGTCCCCAGGGCTACCTCACGTCAGCCCGTAATCCCGGCAGCCGCTCGGCTACCTCCGCACAATGCCGAGGTGCGCGGCTCGGGGCGGCGCTGCAGCAGCCGGGGGAATCCCCGGCCATTGTCCGACGGCCGCCGGTTTACCTTTGCTCGCACACTTTGCTTTGTCGCCGTATGCCCACCCCCTGCGTCACCGCACCGTCACACCCTGCAACGACGGGGGCGCCCGACGTGGATGGACTGGTCACAGCTCCACGATACCCCTCGCTACAACTAGCAAATACGAGGATTGGAACTTTAATAGTGGCAACTACTAATTTACAGCTCGTACAAAATAGATACGCGTTTCGAAGTTTTACTGATCTTCAAAGTAGTCCCTAGGATTGTGTATAACCCGTTGCACGCGATGTGGAAGTCGTAGGATAAAATAATTGAAAAGCCGCGATCGCTTCAATTGTTTATTAGACGACCGGTTTCAGCACTCTGAAGATACCATCATCATCAGCAAGGTATAACATAACAGGTTTGAGGGAGGGCTTACATGAGTTAACTACAGGGTGTTTCAAAAATGACCGGTATATTTGAAACGGCAATAAAAACTAAACGAGCAGCGATAGAAATACACCGTTTGTTGCAATATGCTTGGGGCAACAGTACATTTTCAGGCAGACAAACTTTCGAAATTACAGTAGTTGCAATTGTCAACAACAGATGGCGCTGCGGTCTGGGAAACTCTGTAGTACGATATTTTCCACATATCCACCATGCGTAGCAATAATATGGCGTAGTCTCTGAATGAAATTACCCGAAACCTTTGACAACGTGTCTGGCGGAATGGCTTCACATGCAGATGAGATGTACTGCTTCAGCTGTTCAATTGTTTCTGGATTCTGGCGGTACACCTGGTCTTTCAAGTGTCCCCACAGAAAGAAGTCACAGGGGTTCATGTCTGGCGAATAGGGAGGCCAATCCACGCCGCCTCCTGTATGTTTCGGATAGCCCAAAGCAATCACACGATCATCGAAATATTCATTCAGGAAATTAAAGACGTCGGCCGTGCGATGTGGCCGGGCACCATCTTGCATAAACCACGAGGTGTTCGCAGTGTCGTCTAAGGCAGTTTGTACCGCCACAAATTCACGAAGAATGTCCAGATAGCGTGATGCAGTAATCGTTTCGGATCTGAAAAATGGGCCAATGATTCCTTTGGAAGACATGGCGGCCCAGACCAGTACTTTTTGAGGATGCAGGGACGATGGGACTGCAACATGGGGCTTTTCGGTTCCCCATATGCGCCAGTTCCGTTTATTGACGAAGCCGTCAGTAAACCAAATGCTGCCCACATGCATATCGCCGTCATCAACCCTGTGCACTATATCGTTAGCGAATGTCTCTCGTGCAGCAATGGTAGCGGCGCTGAGGGGTTGCCGCGTTTGAATTTTGTATGGATAGATGTGTAAACTCTGGCGCATGAGACGATACGTGGACGTTGGCGTCATTTGGACCGCAGCTGCAACACGGCGAACGGAAACCCGAGGCCGCTGTCAGGTCACCTGCTGCACTAGCTGCGCGTTGCCCTCTGTGGTTGCCGTACGCGGTCGCCCTACCTTTCCAACACGTTCATCCGTCACGTTCCCAGTCCGTTGAAATTTTTCAAACAGATCCTTTATTGTATCGCTTTTCGGTCCTTTGGTTACATTAAACCTCCGTTGCAAACTTCGTCTTGTTGCAACAACACTGTGTTCTAGGCGGTGGAATTCCAACACCAGAAAAATCCTCTGTTGTAAGGAATAAACCATGTTGTCTACAGCACACTTGCACGTTGTGAACAGCACATGGCATATGAGGCAGACCATCTGATAAAATCATTGTCACAACCAATAAAAAATAATAAAAAACCTTCTCTCGTGGTCGTTCTTCCCACAAAATATAAAACTGAGGTCACCAGGTGAATCTACCACTGCTCGCCTAAACCCAATCGGCATCATCACTGCCCTATTTCCCGTAGGCTCACCTGCTGTGATTCTAGCGGCTCACAACCGGCCACCAGATAGCGCTGTCCAAGCAGCGCATGCACAGTCATTACTACTAAAACACAGTCCGCCTCCGTAGCGTAGAGGTAGTGTTACCGCGTACCACGCAGGGGGGCCCGGGTTCGATTGCCGGCAGGGGACTGGGTGTTGTGTGTCGTTCATTATCATTTTCATCATCATTGACTCGCAAGTCGCCAAAGTGGCGTCAGCTAAAAAGGACTTGCAATACGGCGGCCGAACTACCCCGCATGGGGTCTCCCGGCCAGCAATGCCATACGATCATTTTTCACTAAAACACAACTTTACTGTAACTGCTTGTCACATACCCATGCAAAGCCCACATTTGCGCATGCTTTTCCTGTACATACTACGATCAATATCCACTACACACCATGTGTTCACTGCAAAAAAGTAGTAGGACACTCTAAGCATTGAAAGGGTCCTGTAGCCACCTTTCATTGCCAACTCTCGTAGTGGTCAAGTCGGCAAAGAGGTTTCCGCTACTTGTGAGAAATCCACCTGCGTTAGGTTGGTGGCGGAAATGGCATCCTGGGGTTTTCCGGTCCACGCGGAGCGTGGAAGAGGCTGGAGAAGCGGGAGGCAGTCTGCCGCCGGTACGGGAAGCGTACACAGCTGTGCTCCAGTCGAAGAAGGGTGAGTTGGACTGACCGCGTGGCGCGTTGTCACATAGAGAGGGGAGCTTTTAGCTTTTGGTCTCGAATTTCGTCTTATAAAGATTTACTTGCTGGGTTGCAGCAGGGAATGCAAGGCTTTTGTAAACTTTCAGTTTGATTCCCAATGCAGTCTTGACTTTGATCCGTGAGAGGAACGCAGCACAAAGGAGTTGCATATGTTGAATTGCCCTCGGTTCAGTGTGAATGTTTATGTGCCTACAACTGTGTGTGTATGCTTCTAATCTTTTCCGGATCTTGGTAACTTTTGTGTATTTGTGAATTTTCTTTGTCTCATGTGATTAAAATTTGGCCACGGTCCATAGAAATTGTCTCCGCGGACCGAGTGGGCACGCGAGTCTGTCATGAAACGTATAGTATTTCACAAGCAATTGTACATAGTTAGCATGCAACAGCAGTCTATAGATGCACTACATCAATGTTTTAAGGAATAAATAATTTTGCCTTCAGTCTTATCTTGTGTACCGATGTTACGTCGCCGTTACCTTCGCCATTTACCTTGTAGTTTTCCTTGTTGGCCCACCTATAGCGTTTCCATGTGCACAGGTGTAGTGATTAGTGTCCCTTTTTTTATCTGAAACAAATGCTCTGGAATAGATCGTGTTTTCACGAATCTTGCTGCAGGCTGCACTTACGCATGGTGTTCACGCCCTCTTTACTTTACTCAATATTTGATTCACGGGAAGAATGCCTGGATCATATTAATAACTACATCCCATTCTTTATCAATGACTTTACAATGAATGTTCTTTTGTGAGTTTTTCTTATTAATAAATTAAGTAATTTTCCAACTGAGTGCTACCTCTTCTTGGTCGGGTGGCTAGAGTTGGTGGCGACCCTATCTTTTATACTGAGTTCAGTGTCAAATAGCATTTTCTTATTCAAAGTGCGCGTGGCTCTTCTAGCTATCAGGATACATTCAAAGGGCGCTTCATGCTTCTTGCACATAGCGTCCTTTTATCCACGCCACTTACTGCATTCCCAGTTGTGTTGACAGTTCGTGCGGCGCGTGCTATTGCCCGACGAATTTTGCAGCAGTTCTGAAGCGAATGCCGTGAAGTGTTTCCTTCACCTTAAAAATCGAGTTGAACTCACGAGGACTTAAGTGAGAGGAGTCCAGTTGGTGGTATAGCACTTAGCAGCCCCATCAGTCAAACAAAGCAGTAACAGCTTGCACTGTACGTGCTTGAGCGTTGTCCTGCAAAATGATGGTCAGCTCCTGCTGCTAAGGGCTGTACCGTCTGCTGCACTCCCCTGACTTAAGCCCTCGAGAGTTCAACTCGATTTCAAAGCTGAAGCAAACCACAGAATTTCTTTCTGAACTGCTACAAATTCGTCGGGCAATAGACCGCGGCCGGCCGCTGTGGCCGAGCGGTTCTAGGCGCTGCAGTCCGGAACCGCGGGACTGCTACGGTCGCAGGTTCGAATCCTGCCTCGGGCATGGGTGTGTGTGATGTCCTTAGGTTAGTTAGGTTTAAGTAGTTCTAAGTTCTAGGGGACTTATGACCTAAGATGTTGAGTCCCATAGTGCTCAGAGCCATTTTGTAATATTGTAGCTTTATTTTTGGTATGATGATCGGTGCTAATAGCCAATGAAAGCGGGTTGAAAGCTGTGATCTGTCTGGGGAAGTTAACCGTGGATTACTGGGCAACTGTTTCACCAGGTATCTATTCTAGGTTTACCGAATTCCCAAACTGACTAACATTAATGATAATCTTTTAATAGTCATACAACAACCGGTAATATATAAATAAAAAGGAGAATTTAAATAAAAAGAAAGCAATCAGTTTATATTTGGAAATTTATTTTTAAGATTGATCATGAAATTTCAGCATATTAAATTCTATTCGTAACTAAGCTGCTGCCTTGTTTAAGGATTGTGAAAATCTTACGGAACACATCAAACATAGAGCCAAGATTGGGAGTCTGCATACAACACTGCATTCATAAAACAACACACAAAGAACGTTGAAACGCATGCAAGAGAAAGTTAACCACTACAAACAGATTCAAATTTTCACCCAAAGAAATTACGTTCGTAGCACAATCCTGTCCGTCATGTAATTACCACACACTGGTATACTAAATTCATATTAACTCTTTGTGAAATCTTAGCGAAAAGAATAGCTGAGGGCTACTTTGATGATTACACCACATGCTTCACGTGGTCAACTTGGTTTACACAAAGCGTATAACACCACAATAATTTTGATAATTAAAATATATTAGATCGAAAAGCAAATTACAAAAGAAAAACCTCGAACTGGTTATTAACGTCTTACTGTTAACCTGACGGGTCAAACAGTTATATAAGCACGTGGTACTGGTCTCGCAAAGTACACCCCACGTGTGTTGAACATAAAGAAAAGTTGCTATATTGCAAAATATTGTCAAGACGAGACGTTATAATCACACAAGCATTTGCATTTAAGATTGATCTTAGAGTTACTGATCAACACGTGGTTCCACTTTACTCACAAAGTAGTGACAAAGCAACTCCCGAAAAATAATATGAACTTCACACGGGAATTACACTACGCTGCAATTTAAGATAACCTTAGATATCTTAGAGCTAACCCGAAATAAAGGTGATTAAATTCTCAGTTAGGCTGAACTTAACAAATCCATTGTCCTACGGACTTAGCAGACACGCGCTTAGCCGGAGATCTTACCATTTCAGACGCTCGACACCGCCAGACTGCTACTGCCTACTACCGAGCGTGCTTCCTGAGGGTGGCTCACAAAGTCAAAAGGAAGGGGCCAGAGGGGCAGCTTCCTATACCAACATGACAACGGACGGCCAGGACCATACTAAGGATAGAAACCTCTCTGCTTTAAGAAAGCGTAGCTACCTGTTCCGACGTTGGTCCTACTGTTCTCTAGCAGACAGCCTTGTCTGCTACCCTCAAGCATGCAACTACAAACACATTTGATCATTCATCCTCTCACACAGAAGGGAAGGGGGATGACAGTATCTTATCATATACAGTATATAAAAGAAAGCGGATGTATGTTCCGTATGAGACTGTGTGACATGAATTACATATAAACTGTGTTTTAAAGTGTAGTAGTGTGACAGATCGTTCTTGTTTATGTGTAAAAGTAACACGTTCCACTACTCAGTCTCCACCCAGATAGTCAGAAACACCACAGTAAATTTAGAAAAGGAATTTATGCCGTAAAAGACAACAAATTTGAGAAATTAAACATGAAAGGAATCCAACAGAGACCTTTCAATTTGAACCATTTTGAACCAATAGACCGCGCCGCTCGAACTGTCAACACAACTGGCACTGCTAAGAGTATCCTACGACTTCCACATCGCTGGCAACGGGTTATACACAATGCTGGTGACTGCTTTGAAGGTTAGTAAAACTTTGAAACACGTATCTATTTTGTACAAGCTGTAAGTAAATAGTTGCCACTATTAAAGTTCCAACACTCGTGAAAGGGCACTTCTTCGAACGAGATATTATCTTTTAAACTTTATTTTCATCTGTCGTAAATGATGCTTCTCGTAAACCGTGCAGCAATACTTTTTTGTTCTCACTGCAATCATAAAATCTAAAATTATTGGAAGCCAAAATTAGAAAATACTATTTTCAATACGTTTTTATGACGTGGCTTTCTTTTCAGTCTGTCTGTTCTGTACAGATTTTGCAAGTGAAAAATTAGATATAACTTCCCGATGGTCTAGAGACTTCAGACCTTCGACTTAGCTGAGAACTGGATGACAATGCAACACTCGCTCTCTTGTCTGGTGTGTGGCGGAGCATACTTAGTGTCCAGATGCCATTTCCCCATTTTCCTGCATGGTTCGTAGGAAGGACGATTGCTGGTAAGCCTCTGGGTTATCTCAGATGTCTCTAATTTTTTCCTCTACGCTCCTTTCGCGAGAGATACGTAAGAGGAAATATGTACTGGTTGACTCAGGGGAACAAAAACTGAACGTATGCTTTGCATATCAAAGCCTCAAATAAGTTAGCTCACTGCTACTATTTTTAATGCATCTCTCTTTCCAGTGGCAACTTAATTTTAATTCCCTCAGCAAATATGAAACCCGATCAGTCCCTTGTGCATTTAAATTTACGGTTCATTTGTACTTCAAAAGCATACGGTAACTTACGTACCACTAACTTCCCCAGTTACATGTTCCAGTCGTGAATTTTGCACAGTAAGAACGATTGCTGGTAAGCTCCTTATCTGATTTCAAATTCATTTAATTTTACCTTCACGGTCTTATCGCAAGATATACTTAGGAGGAAGCAGTATGTTGGGTTCGACTCTTCTAGGAACACACTCACTCGTGATTTTAACACTATACCGCTCCGTCATGCATAGACCTCTCTCGTACACACTGGAGTTTGCTTCATAAGCAAATCCATGACGAAACGCGTTGCTCTTCTTTGGATATTCACTATTTCCTCTATCAATGGTATCTGTTAAGGGTCCCTAACAGATGCGCAATACTCAAGTACCGATCGAACGAGGATTTTATAAGCAACCTCTATCGTGGGTAGAGTACACTGAGATGATTCTTCCAATTAATACCTTGTAAGGGGTTCACCACCCTGCTGGAGCAAATTTAATCTCGATGTGTTGCTCACTTGGTAGAACGACAATTCACAGGCGCTGCCTGAGACATAAAATATCTTTGCCCCTGTTAAAAGAGAGCTGCAATGGAGTCGCAGGTGAGAGCAGTCTCCGCCGCAGTTGCAGTCGCTCGCTGCTACACAGTAGTTGTAGACTGTCGCTGGTACAGAGCAGTTTATAGTTAGTAGTTGTTGAAGTCACAGCGCAGAACAAATTGTAAAATATTATATTATGGAATAAATGTGGTCAGCCGCAAAGCTAAATGATATGATAGACTGAGATGATGATGAACAAATGAATAATTGTTAATATAATGAAAAATCAACATTGTAATTAAGTCAACCATCTATTGTAAGGTACATTTTATTATTTTTTATTGGCATGAGCGTAGGTAAGTCACTTGTCTGAGATGTTACTATGAATTTGTTTCAATCTTTTCTTTTGTGATTCGTCAGCACCAGTTTACCCAGATTTGTAATATATTCAACTTTCCCGAGTATTGACTTGTAGATCTTCATCAATAACATAAAATACTTTCATAATATAATTGTTTATACCAGTCAATTATAAAAGTATAATTTCCCCTTAAGTCATTGCCAATCATTTATGTGAATTCAAATATTCCAGAATTTTTGTCAGCTTATAGTCACGTGCTCTTTCGTAATCAGACACTGTGTCACTAAGTGAAGTCAGTTTTTATTGTCATTCAGGAGTCAGACAAATGTTATCCTGTATTAGTAGATAGGCCAGCACTGCATTATGCTGTGCTACTTACGAGCAGGTATGTAGACAACGTTATCCGGCGACACCATCACTAGGGTAAGAATTTTTCAGTTTATTTCTCACGGACAGATTCAGATTGATTTCACAGGGTCAGGGCGTAGCGCTGCTTACGTCAAAATTTATCAGTTTTTCATGAGTTAAGATTTATCAGTTTTCATACGTCAGAATTTAATTATCCAAATTGAATTATTTTTATTTTTTATTTTCTGTTCAGAAAGGTTGCATTTCATTATTTTATATTTTTTTATATGTACAGGAACGTTACAACCTATCTGACAGTTCCCAATTCCGTGGCTAACTTTATGTTGTTGAACTCTTTATAGTCTTGTACTCTCAAATACCAAAACGCTGTGTGTGTATTGTATTGTATTGTGTATTGAAACGGGGACCTAGAAACGACGGAGAGGCTTCGTCCCCGCCGCAGCCCTCAGTGGTTCACAACCCCACAACAGGCTACAGCAGTCCACCCACCCCACTGCCGCCCCACACCGAACCCAGGGTTATTGTGCGGTTTGGCCCCTAGTGGATATCATCCCCCCCTCCCTCCCTCCCTCCCTCCCTCCCTCCCGGAAACGTCTCATACCAGACCAGTTATCTATTCTATCGCCATCTATCGCTTGCGCCCTTGTCCCGCGTTGTGCGCGGGGTTGGCGTGGTGAAACCGGATTTGGCATGTTAATTTGAAGGGGTGGCCGAATGCCCTTCCTGCCGCCACCCTTGTACCCCCCAGGATGGAATCAGGGTACCCCATCTGTCTGCATCTAGTGTAAATCATGGAAAAGTGCAGATGTGTTTCAAATGACTGTGAGTCGTGTTACTGAGGCGGGACGTGGGGACCAGCCCGGTGTTCACCTAGCAGGATGTGGAAAACCGCCTAAAAACCACATCCAGGCTGGCCAGCACACCGGCCCTCGTCGTTAATCTGGCGGGCGGATTCGACCCGGGGCAGGCGTGTCTACCCGAGTCCAGGAAGCAGCGCATTAGCGCTCTCGGCTAACTTCATACCAGACGACTGTAATCCCCAGATATTTGCGTGCTAGAGTAATTATGGTGTGTGTGTACACGTAGACAGTGTTTGCACAGTAATCGCCGACATAGTGTACATCTACATCTACATCTACATCTATACTCCGCGAGCCACCTTACGGTGTGTGGCGGAGGGTACTTATTGTACCACTATCTGATCCCCCCTTCCCTGTTCCATTCACGAATTGTGCGTGGGAAGAACGACTGCTTGTAAGTCTCCGTATTTGCTCTAATTTCTCGGATCTTTTCGTTGTGATCATTACGCGAGATATATGTGGGCGGTAGTAATATGTTGCCCATCTCTTCCCGGAATGTGCTCTCTCGTAATTTCGATAATAAACCTCTCCGTATTGCGTAACGCCTTTCTTGAAGTGTCCGCCACTGGAGCTTGTTCAGCATCTCCGTAACGCTCTCGCGCTGACTAAATGTCCCCATGACGAATCGCGCTGCTTTTCGCTGGATCATGTCTATCTCTTCTATTAATCCAACCTGGTAAGGGTCCCATACTGATGAGCAATACTCAAGAATCGAACAAGCGTTTTGTAAGCTACTTCTTGTGTAACAGGCAACCAGCCCGCATTCTCCGACGGAGATGGAAAACCGCCTTAAAAACCACACACAGGCTAGCCGACACACCGGACCCCGACACTAATCCGGCAGGCGGATTCGTGCCGGGGACCGGAACGCCTTCCCGCTCGGGAAGCAGCGTGGTAGACCGCGCGGCTAGCCGGTCTAGTGCGGCTCCATTTCCTGTTTCAGCTCTTCTCTAAATTATTAAAATCTTTTTGTAGTACCATATTTCAAACGATTCGCTACTTTGAACACTACGTGGCCAGCAGTCACGGGAAGGCAAGGGATGTGATGCTGGGCTGACGGCTGGTGCCCGTAGAAATGACTGCCTCACGCCCCACATTCTGACCGGTCGCGATCTGGCCCACAGTAGACCATCGACTGGCCCTTACGGTTCTAAGGATGCAGCGTAGCGTCCGATCATCCAACACTTGCGGTCGTCTTGGAGGCGGTTTACGTATGCGTATGGGAACATTGTTTCTGCTATATGGAACTTCCTCCCTATCCGCTGTAGGCCACGGACACCAGATTTCCTGAGCAGTCGCCGAAGTACTATTTCGCGAAAATGAAAACGCTAAAGTAATGCCGCCAGCCGGTGTGGCCGAGCGGTTCTATGCGCTTCAGTCTGGATCCGCGACACCGCTACGATGGCAGGTTCGAATCCTGCCTCGGGCATGGATGTGTATTATGTCCTTAGGTTAGTTAGGTTTAAGTAGTTCTAAGTTCTAGGGGTGGTGGTGGTGGTGGTGGTGGTTAGTGTTTAACGTCCCGTCGACAACGAAGTCATTAGAGACGGAGCGCAAGCTCGGGTTAGGGAAGGATTGGGAAGGAAATCGGCCGTCCCCTTTCAAAGGAACCATCCCGGAATTTGCCTGAAACGATTTAGGGAAATCACGGAAAACCTAAATGAGGATGGCCGGAGTCGGGACTGAACCGTCGTTCTCCCGAATGCGAGTCCAGTCTGCTAACCACTGCGCCACCTCGCTCGGTAAGTTCTAGGGGACTGATGACCCCAGATGTTAAGTCCCATAGTGCCCAGAGCCATTTGAACCATTTTTTTAAAATAATGCCTTTTAGCGAAATCACGTGAAATCGGAGATTTTTACAAGCTATCACATTATTCACAAAAGTGGTACAAGCTTGACGACGGCAATTAACTAATCTTCCTAACTGATAGACATTCAGCGTCAATATTGCATTGTGACATTTAATCTCCTCAAGGCTGTGTATAATCTTAAAATGAAAATTAATTTCCCACGTACCGCACTTTGCTCTGACAACGAAAATAGAATGGAAAAAGGCAAAAAATAATACTTACACTGGCCAAAAATAACACCGAATTCGGCGAAGAACAACATCGAAATTGGCAAAAAAAAAACACCAAATTCGGCGAAATATAACACGAATTCGACAATAACATTCACACAGAATCTTGCAAAAAAAAAAGACACCGAATTTGGCATAAAATAACGCGAAATGTGGCTAAAAAATACTCCGAATTGGCTGAAAAAATAACAAATTTGGGAAAAAATTACTCCAAAATGTGAAAGAAACAATACCGAATATGGCAAAAAATAGCACCGAATTCTGCAAAAAAAAATCTAATTTGGCAAAAGACACCAAACCTGGCCAAATATTGGCGCAAAATTTGAGAAAAAATAATCTGGAATTAGGAAAAAATAACCCCTAACTTGCAAGAAAACGCCGACTTTGGAAAAAAATAACGCCAAATTTGGCTAAAAAGTAAGGCTGAGTTCGGCAAAAAAATTATACCAAATTTGGCAGAAAGTAACACCGCACTTGACTAAAAAGTTTACATCGAGTTTGGCTTAACAATTACTTCAAATCTGGCCAAAACACCGGAGGTACTGGCGGAATCGAAGCCGTGAGGTCAGATGGTAGAGCGCTTGCCCGCAATAGTTCGAGTCTCGACCCGGCACACAGTTTTAATCTGGCAGGAAGTTTCACGATTTAGGATATTCTGTATTAAAAGCGTGCAGAGATGTTTACATGATAAAATTTTTGGCGAGGAAGGCACCATGGGGATTGAGGCATCTGGTAACGCAGGTCTACTGTCAGAGTCTCTTAAGAGTAACATTTGCCTTCCTGTCGGAGCACTTTTCAGATGGTAACTTCATATGGCTGAAAAATCTGCTGTAGGCTCGATCTCCTACGCTGCTACAGTCCAAGTGACAGAAGATCTTCAGGTAAGCTAGCTTTAATATGCAGTTATGGAAGCGGTAACAAACAAGGCAGAAGGTCCAGTAATTCATAATTCTTCGTGATTGTCCCTTCGAAGATATAGACTTGAATCTCACCATTCATCGTTTAGTATTCATTTATATTTTATGTAAAACCGCTACATCGCTGCACTTAATGGAACACCCTGCATGTAGAGCCTGGCGTGCACACGGACCGTGCTGTCAAACGTTAACGTTGAGCTCGCAAAGTTCAACGTGCTGCTAAACGCTCGGGAACGACGCGACTTGTGCACACGGTACGTGGGCCCCAACGTGGTATACGCGATCGCAACGCACTCCAGCGGCAGTTTGAGGGATGTTTCTAGTTCGTAAATCACACTGTTTACTGAATGGGCGCGCGTGAAATTCCCACGTTAGCTCTATTAAAACGCACGTTTCCTCCATCGTCCACGAAAAGGAAAGTACCATGTCCAATAAATATGGACACAGGCTTATAAAAGTTCCATTACAAACAGCGCGGTACAAATTTGGAATACTTCTCCGCATAAGATAAACATTATTTCATCATTTTCACATTTTAGTACAACCCCAAGGTCAGTCTTAATTGATCACTGTTCCTACCCAGTAGCAGAAACTTTGCAACATGTGAATTACGAAGCGTAAAAGAAAAAGGAGCAAAATATCTTTATACAAGTAGCGCAAGCTGTCTAGTAGATTAAGCCAATCGAACAAAGTCACACCTCAAAAAAATGTGAACTTATATTTACATAACATCAACTATTATAGTATATACCTATATTAAACTAATAATGAAGTATCAGAACCTAATAAAAACGCGAATGTTAGGAAAAAAATTTGGAAGTGTCCAGACGCGGAACACCGCCACGACAAACAATTCACTACGAAACGGTGACCCTGCTCACTACCCTATGCCAACAACATACCGTTTCTTCCTTATCATTGTATGTTGGCGCTAGCTGAAAACCTTAATCGTAGATATGTTACTAATTGAAACTTAATTATAACAAATTGTACCAAGAACAATGCGTTTTGTGTGGATCTTGAGTGTGTTGCTGCCTTCAAATAGCCTACTCTCATAATACACTAGTTACAATAATTGTTTTGCCACAAATATGATCTTTCTCATTATTTTATTGGAACGAATGACACATTTAACAACTGGTTTTCCAGTGATTCTCAATTTGCTGGTGCTCAGAAACGGCATATATACGTGTTGTTGTTGTGGTCTTCAGTCCCGAGACTGGTTTGATGCAGCTCTCCATGCTACTCTATCCTGTGCGAGCTTCTTCATCTCCCAGTACCTACTGCAACCTACATCCTTCTGAATCTGCTTAGTGTATTCATTTCTTGGTCTCCCTCTACGATTTTTACCCTCCACGCTGCCCTCCATTACTCAACTGGTGATCCCTTGATGCCTCAAAATATGTCCTACCAACCGATCCCTTCTTCTGGTCAAGTTGTGCCACAAACTTCTCTTCTGCCCAATCCTATTCAATACTTCCTCATTAGTTATGTGATCTACCCATCTAATCTTCAGCATTCTTCTGTAGCACCACATTTCGAAAGCTTCTATTCTCTTCCTGTCCAAACTATTAACCGTCCATGTTTCACTTCCATACATGGCTACACTCCATACAAATACTTTCAGAAATGACTTCCTGACACTTAAATCTATATTAACACATTTCTCTTCTTCAGAAACGCTTTCCTTGCCATTGCCAGTCTACATTTTATATCCTCTCTACTTCGACCATCATCAGTTATTTTGCTCCCCAAATAGCAAAACTCCTTTACTACTTTAAGTGTCTCATTTCCTAATCTAATACCCTCAACATCACCCGATTTAATTTGACTACATTCCATTATCCTCGTTTTGCTTTTGTTGATGTTCATCTTATATCCTCCCTTCAAGACACCAGCCATTCCGTTCAACTGCTCTTCCAAGTCCTTTGCTGTCTCTGACAGAATTACAATGTCGTCGGCGAACCTCGAAGTTTTTATTTCTTCTCCATGGATTTTAATACCTACACCGAATTTTTCGTTTGTTTCCTTTACTGCTTGCTCAATATACAGATTGAATAACATCGGGGAGAGGCTACAACACTGTCTCACTCCCTTCCCAACCACTGCTTCCCTTTCATGTCCCTCGACTCTTATAACTGCCATCTGGTTTCTGTACAAATTGTAAATAGCCTTTAGCTCCCTGTATTTTACCCCTGCGACCTTTAGAATTTGAAAGAGAGTATTCCAGTCAACATTGTCAAAAGCTTTCTCTAAGTCTACAAATGCTAGAAACGTAGGTTTGCCTTTCCTTAATCTTTCTTCTAAGATAAGTCGTAAGGTCAGTATTGCCTCACGTGTTCCAGTATTTCTACGGAAGCCAAACTGATCTTCCCCGAGGTCGGCTTCTACTAGTTTTTCCATTCGTCTGTAAAGAATTCGTGTTAGTATTTTTCAGCTGTGGCTTATTAAACTGATTGTTCGGTAATTTTCACTTGGCCCCTCACAACTCTGTACTGAAGGGAGACGGCGTGCGTGTGACGTAGGTGGCGTTGTGTCATCTCATTGCTGAACGCTCAGAAGCACGCTCAGAATATCTGACATGCTAGATATTCCTCTGCACGTTCGGAAAGACTCCCGAACGTGCTATTCCACGCTATGACGTCAGGAACTGGGCACGCTCAACGCTCAATGTTCGGATGCACGGTCCGTGTGCCGACGGCCTAAGGGGATGAGGTGTAAGATACCGGGACAGCAGAGAAACGACTCCGGATGCCAGACTGTCAGTCCATCCAGACGGCGTGCAGTCAGCGCTCGTGGTGACTCGGGGCTGACCAGGTGGCACAGTGCCGTGGGGACAGGCGACTGCGACAGACAGACAGACAGACAGCGACAGGCGCCCTAATACTAATCCGCGCCGGCCGCTTTGTCCGGGCGCCGCCACGTGGACGCGACTCTGTCGCGCCGGCCACGTGTGGGGAGGGGGAGGGGGGTGCCGCTTGGCCTAAGCGATTGTGTCCGCCTTGCTGTGGCGGCGGCGGAGGTGTGAGGCGGGCGCAAACCGAAGCTTCTGTTACTGAAAACAATCCGGAAAAAGAGGTTCTCCTCAGTGTCCTCAATCACTCGGGTTATTCAGAGCAGTGCAAATTCTTAAAATGTATTAAGATACAATCCTCACTGCAATCGTAGGATCTGCAGCGAATGTGTGGGCTCAGAAACTGCGACACAAGAAGGAAAACCACCTTGAAAGTCGAACGGTACCGACCGGCCGCCGTGTCATCCTCAGCGGCAACCGATGCGGATACGTAGCGGCTTATTTTCAGCACACCGCTCTTTGGGACGTTTTCAGTTTTCGAGACCAATGTCACTGCTGCTCAGTCAAGTAGACCCTCAAATGGCCACACAACGGTTGAGTGCACCCCGCTTGCCAACAGCGCTCGTCAGACCCGATGGTCACCCATCCAAGTGCTAGCCACGCCCGACAGTGCTTAACTTGGGTGTTCTGACGGGAACCCGTGTTACGACTGCAGCTATGTCCTAAGGAGCACACAAAGCAGTGGC
This sequence comes from Schistocerca nitens, assembly GCF_023898315.1. Lineage (NCBI taxonomy): Eukaryota > Metazoa > Arthropoda > Insecta > Orthoptera > Acrididae > Schistocerca > Schistocerca nitens. Next base: position 146,311,924 of record NC_064625.1, read on the forward strand.
GTACTTAGGCTCACATGAGCCAACGGCACGACACCGGTCGAGGCATTATTATTTATGCAGGGATGACGATCATGATGTTTGGTTTGTGGGGCGCTCAACTGCCGGGTCATCAGCACCCGTACAAAGTCCAAATTTTTACGCAGTCCCATTTTTAGACAGTCTGATCTCGTCACTGTCACGAATGATGATGAAGAGGATGAAATGATGAGAACCACACAGACATCCAGTTCCCGGGCAGAGAAAATCCCCAACCCGGCCGGGAATCGAACCCGGGAGCCAATGGTCTGGGGGCATCAACGCTAGCCACAAGACCACGAGCTGAGGACTTAAGCAGGGATGTGCCCAATATACTGTATATTACAGTCAGGTACAGAGGGTCTCTTTACTGAGTCCCCAAAGAGGATCTTTCCCAAATGAGAGAAATTATTGGACAGGAAATAACAACGAAACTAGAAAATTGTGGAATGAGCCTGAACCGCAAAGCGCAATGACGCTGTAACAATATCACACGGGTTGCAGTGTATACGAGAGTAATCTGAAAAGTTTAAGGCCTCGGCATCAATACAGAAGCACTTGTGGCGGGAAGTTGCGTTTGCGGATGTGTAGATAGGCACTCACGAAAATTTCAGCAATTTTGAAAGCACCGTCGTGGTCTGACAGTCGTTTCAGTGAGTCGATGTCAGTGTTTTTATGAAAATGAAGAAAATCGAGTATCCATCTGCCATTAGATTTTTGTTTCTGTGAGGCAGTGCGATGTCAGCTAAACATGATTTGCTTACTGTATATGGGGACTCCGCACCGCCCTTTATCACCATGAAATTTAGGGCAGTTGAATTTAAACGTCGCCATACCAGCTTGGGAGACTATGCGCAAACTGCAACCACTGACACAGGTCAGCTTAATCATGTGGTGATAGAGGGAGGGAGGGAGGGAGGGAGGGGAGAGAGAGAGAGAGAGAGAGAGAGAGAGAGAGAGAGATCAGAGGCTATGAGTATACCGTAAGAACATACATGTGGCATTTCCCGACTCCAGTGTAACAGTTGTCATACCCAATACCTAATACATACAGCCAGAACTTTTGAAATAAGAGGCAGGAAGAAAAGACGAGCATGAAAATAGGGCACGATTCGATCAACATTTGCAGAATACCTCAGGAAAGAAAACTACCACCTTACCACAATAGAGAAGGCATCGAAATACACTCCTGGAAATGGAAAAAAGAACACATTGACACCGGTGTGTCAGACCCACCATACTTGCTCCGGACACTGCGAGAGGGCTGTACAAGCAATGATCACACGCACGGCACAGCGGACACACCAGGAACCGCGGTGTTGGCCGTCGAATGGCGCTAGCTGCGCAGCATTTGTGCACCACCGCCGTCAGTGTCAGCCAGTTTGCCGTGGCATACGGAGCTCCATCGCAGTCTTTAACACTGGTAGCATGCCGCGACAGCGTGGACGTGAACCGTATGTGCAGTTGACGGACTTTTAGCGAGGGCGTATAGTGGGCATGCGGGAGGCCGGGTGGACGTACCGCCGAATTGCTCAACACGTGGGGCGTGAGGTCTCCACAGTACATCGATGTTGTCGCCAGTGGTCGGCGGAAGGTGCACGTGCCCGTCGACCTGGGACCGGACCGCAGCGACGCACGGATGCACGCCAAGACCGTAGGATCCTACGCAGTGCCGTAGGGGACCGCACCGCCACTTCCCAGCAAATTAGGGACACTGTTGCTCCTGGGGTATCGGCGAGGACCATTCGCAACCGTCTCCATGAAGCTGGGCTACGGTCCCGCACACCGTTAGGCCGTCTTCCGCTCACGCCCCAACATCGTGCAGCCCGCCTCCAGTGGTGTCGCGACAGGCGTGAATGGAGGGACGAATGGAGACGTGTCGTCTTCAGCGATGAGAGTCGCTTCTGCCTCGGTGCCAATGATGGTCGTATGCGTGTTTGGCGCCGTGCAGGTGAGCGCCACAATCAGGACTGCATACGACCGAGGCACACAGGGCCAACACCCGGCATCAATGGTGTGGGGAGCGATCTCCTACACTGGCCGTACACCACTGGTGATCGTCGAGGGGACACTGAATAGTGCACGGTACATCCAAACCGTTATCGAACCCATCGTTCTACCATTCCTAGACCGGCAAGGGAACTTGCTGTTCCAGCAGGACAATGCACGTCCGCATGTATCCCGTGCCACCCAACGTGCTCTAGAAGGTGTAAGTCAACTACCCTGGCCAGCAAGATCTCCGGATCTGTCCCCCATTGAGCATGTTTGGGACTGGATGAAGCGTCGTCTCACGCGGTCTGCACGTCCAGCACGAACGTTAGTCCAACTGAGGCGCCAGGTGGAAATGGCATGGCAAGCCGTTCCACAGGACTACATCCGGCATCTCTACGATCGTCTCCATGGGAGAATAGCAGCCTGCATTGCTGCGAAAGGTGGATATACACTGTACTAGTGCCGACATTGTGCATGCTCTGTTGCCTGTGTCTATGTGCCTGTGGTTCTGTCAGTGTGATCATGTGATGTATCTGACCCCAGGAATGTGTCAATAAAGTTTCCCCTTCCTGGGACAATGAATTCACGGTGTTCTTATTTCAATTTCCAGGAGTGTAGATTCAGCAACAAGAGCCATCTCCTACACCTACAACAAAACTTCCAAATTCAAAGCAATAATAGAGAAGAAACACATAATAAACGTCCAAACAGAAGTCGGTAACCGGACACTGTTTCAACTAATAAAACATATTGTTGAGGAAGAACAACACCCAAAGACAGCACAAGATAATACCACAATCTAGATCCACCACTCTACCATAGTGAAGCAGTAACCTGCACACACAGTAGACAGGACATGACACCGCCCTGCACAAACACACAAATACAAACGAACAATCACACCCACGTCAAAATAAAAAACAAGAAACAATAATAAATAAACAAAAATATTGGAATCTCTCTGTCTTTCTCTCTCTCCACTAGTGAAAATATGAATACTCACACAGCGACAGCAGACGCTTCCACCACTATCAAAATAAACAAAAGACGAAATATTCCGTAATAGAAAAACAAAACACGCAAAAGTGCGAGAGGACAGTAAATACTTTCGAACACGAACATGTGAATGTGTTAAGTGCAGTGAAAGTGCTGCGTGCAAAAACTCAACACATTCACGTGGAAAACAAAGAAGAATGCAATAAATAACAAAATCAGTGAGAAACGAAAGGAATAAAAACGGTTTGTAGTAATAAATGAAGCATGCCAATTGTTAATGGTCATAACAAACAAAATTGAAAGAGAAAGAAACCATACTGTATGATGACAACTAGAAGACGCTTTGAAATAAAGCCAAACGCGTCTGGTCTTAAAACGACTTTTGTTACATTCGCTAAAGACGTCAATTAACCTATAAAACTAGAAAATATGTTTGTCACATACTACGCGAAAATTCACGGATGAGGAAGCTGACTGCATCTTGGATGCCACGGTTGGACGTCCCTACCAACTCCTTTGCTCCCTTCAATGTTTTACGAGGAGGTAGTGGGGACCAGAAGAAGGAAAACCTGTCTCGTAAACAGGGAGTCTAAAATGATTACCTTCGGAGCTTGTTCATCTTTGTGAGCCGCGTGGGATTAGCCGAGCGGTCTGAGGCGCTACAGTCGTGGCTTGTGCGGCTGGTCCCGGCGGAGGTTCGAGTCCTCCCTCGGGCATGGGTGTGTGTGTGTGTTTGTCCTTAGCATAATTTAGGTTAAGTAGTGTGTTAGCTTAGGGACTGATGACCTTGGCAGTTAAGTCCCATAACATTTACACACATTTAACATTTTAACATTTTAACATCTTCGCTACTGTGAAACCCATCTCCTCTATTGATACAAGTGCTCATAGCTCTTAATGTACGCATTTTAGAGCCGCCCTTTACTGGGCAGATTTTCCTTGTTTTGGTCTAAGCAACCTGTCCCGAAAGCTGTGCGGAATTTTTTTTCTTTTGAGACCATGTATACCGTGCGGTCAAAATGTCAGTGTACATTTGAAAACTGAATACATCACGGAATAATGTAGATAGAGAGGTACAAATTGTCACACATGCTTGGAATGAAATGGGGTTTTATTAGAACCAAAAAAATACAAAAGTTCAAAAATGTCCGACAGATGGCGCTCCGTCAGATCAGAATAGCAATAATTAACATAACAAAATGGTTCAAATGGCTCTGAGCACTATGGGACTCAACTGCTGAGGTCATTAGTCCCCTAGAACTTAGAACTAGTTAAACCTAACTAACCTAAGGACATCACAAACATCCATGCCCGAGGCAGGATTCGAACCTGCGACCGTAGCGGTCTTGCGGTTCCAGACTGCAGCGCCTTTAACCGCACGGCCACTTCGGCCGGCAATCAACATAACAAATTAACACAAAGCAAAGATGATGTTCTTTACAGGAAATGCTCAATATGTCCACAATCATTCCTCAACAGTAGCTGTAGTCGAGGAATAATGTTGTGAACAGCACTGTAAAGCATGTCCGGAGTTATGTTGAGGCATTGGCGTCGGATGTAATCTTTCAGCATCCCTAGAGATGTCGGTGGATCACGATACACTTGCGACTTCGGGTAACCCCAAAGCCAATAATCGCACGGACTGAGGTCTGGGGACCTGGGAGCCAAGCATGACGAAAGTTGCGGCTGAGCACACGATCATCACCAAACGACGCGAGGAAGAGATCTTTCACGCGTCTTTGTTCGTTTTTTTTCTTTTTTGTTCTAATAAAACCCCATGTCATTTCAAGCATGTGTGTCAATTTTTACCTCTCTATCTACATTATTCCGTGGCTTATTAAGTTTTCAAATTTATACTGACTTATTGATCACCCGGTACATTGCAGGAGATAAAGAGACGAAATGATGGCATGGCGTTGCTGGTCGGGAGGCCCCATTCGGGGAAGTTCGGCCGGCAAGTTCAAAAATGGTTCAAATGGCTCTGAGCACTATGGGACTCAACTGCTGTGGTCATAAGTCCCCTAGAACTTAGAACTACTGAAACTTAACTAACCTAAGGACATCACACACATCCATGCCCGAGGCAGGATTCGAACCTGCGACCGTAGCAGTCGCACGGTTCCGGACTGCGCGCCTAGAACCGCGAGACCACCGCGGCCGGCTCCGGCAAGTGTGAGTCTCATTTCAGCCGACGCCATATTGGGGGAATCGAGTGCGGGTGATGAGGTTGATGATGAGGCAACACAACATCCAGTCCACGAGCGGAGAAAGTCTCCAACCCGGCCGGGAATCGAAGCCGGGGCCCTGCATGGGGGGCAAACACGTTATCAGTCAACTAAGCAGGCGGACATTGCAGCAGATTTTCTGAGAGGAAGATGGTCTTACATGGTAACTAGCGCGGAGAGCTGCACCAAGCAAGTATTCGCACTGAAGACGACACCAACAAGACGACCTGATTCTTGTCTTGGTTGTCAGCGAGAGTACGAGCCAGGTACAGTACTGTCTTGGTCTGTTCACCTCGAACCGTGGCGTTCAGGAAGGACGTTGTGCTGCACATCCAGAAGAAAGGGCACGACCCCTGCGCCCTCTTGCAGTGAAGCAGCTCCCCCCACCCCTCTCTGCCGCCCCACCCTTAGGCCAACCCCGCTGGAAAGGGGTTGCGGACGCAATGGAGCGTCGAGTAATCCGGGCGACAAAAGTCATCCCTCGCCGGCCGTGACATATGAGTCAGCGGCCACCCCTCAGCGGCGCACCTAAAGGAGCAGTCGGTCGGTCGCCCTGCGCTGCGACGATAATTGTGTCTATTGAGGGCTGCGCGTGCTGCTGCTGCCGCCTGCCCATCTGCCGCGCAGACGGGAGCTGATGGAAGGATGGTGGGGGTGGGGCGGGGGGGGGGGGGGTGCGGCCTGAATGAACCGGGGGGAGCTCCACGGATCTTATCACGACAACAGCCAGCAGCACCTGGGAGCGGACGCTGCATCGACAGCGGCGCCACACTGCTCAAAGCTCACTCAGCAGCACACGTACAGGGGTTGGACAAAGATATGGAAACGATAGGGAATGCATGCTTGAACGTACAGTGAGGCGATAAAAGTCATGGGACAGCGATATGTCCATATACAGATGGCGGTAATATCGCGTACACAAGGTACACTCCTGGAAATGGAAAAAAGAACACATTGACACCGGTGTGTCAGACCCACCATACTTGCTCCGGACACTGCGAGAGGGCTGTACAAGCAATGATCACACGCACGGCACAGCGGACACACCAGGAACCGCGGTGTTGGCCGTCGAATGGCGCTAGCTGCGCAGCATTTGTGCACCGCCGCCGTCAGTGTCAGCCAGTTTGCCGTGGCATACGGAGCTCCATCGCAGTCTTTAACACTGGTAGCATGCCGCGACAGCGTGGACGTGAACCGTATGTGCAGTTGACGGACTTTGAGAGAGGGCGTATAGTGGGCATGCGGGAGGCCGGGTGGACGTACCGCCGAATTGCTCAACACGTGGGGCGTGAGGTCTCCACAGTACATCGATGTTGTCGCCAGTGGTCGGCGGAAGGTGCACGTGCCCGTCGACCTGGGACCGGACCGCAGCGACGCACGGATGCACGCCAAGACCGTAGGATCCTACGCAGTGCCGTAGGGGACCGCACCGCCACTTCCCAGCAAATTAGGGACACTGTTGCTCCTGGGGTATCGGCGAGGACCATTCGCAACCGTCTCCATGAAGCTGGGCTACGGTCCCGCACACCGTTAGGCCGTCTTCCGCTCACGCCCCAACATCGTGCAGCCCGCCTCCAGTGGTGTCGCGACAGGCGTGAATGGAGGGACGAATGGAGACGTGTCGTCTTCAGCGATGAGAGTCGCTTCTGCCTTGGTGCCAATGATGGTCGTATGCGTGTTTGGCGCCGTGCAGGTGAGCGCCACAATCAGGACTGCATACGACCGAGGCACACAGGGCCAACACCCGGCATCATGGTGTGGGGAGCGATCTCCTACACTGGCCGTACACCACTGGTGATCGTCGAGGGGACACTGAATAGTGCACGGTACATCCAAACCGTTATCGAACCCATCGTTCTACCATTCCTAGACCGGCAAGGGAACTTGCTGTTCCAACAGGACAATGCACGTCCGCATGTATCCCGTGCCACCCAACGTGCTCTAGAAGGTGTAAGTCAGCTACCCTGGCCAGCAAGATCTCCGGATCTGTCCCCCATTGAGCATGTTTGGGACTGGATGAAGCGTCGTCTCACGCGGTCTGCACGTCCAGCACGAACGCTGGTCCAACTGAGGCGCCAGGTGGAAATGGCATGGCAAGCCGTTCCACAGGACTACATCCAGCATCTCTACGATCGTCTCCATGGGAGAATAGCAGCCTGCATTGCTGCGAAAGGTGGATATACACTGTACTAGTGCCGACATTGTGCATGCTCTGTTGCCTGTGTCTATGTGCCTGTGGTTCTGTCAGTGTGATCATGTGATGTATCTGACCCCAGGAATGTGTCAATAAAGTTTCCCCTTCCTGGGACAATGAATTCACGGTGTTCTAATTTCAATTTCCAGGAGTGTATATATGGCTATGTATAAAATATACAATAGTGAAACGTTACTAGCAAGTATGGAAAGTTGCGTTTATTGCTCATTGCCTTATGGTTAGAATACTCAAGGTCAGAGAACAGGAGGGGAGAGAAGATGGTCAAAGGGGTATAACTCGGCAAAGACGTAGCGCGAAGATCGAGAGTAGGCGCAGCATGAAGCATGTCCATCACGAGAGAGGCCAGAGACACACCTGCAAGTAACAGGCCGCCAACGCCCTCTCGACAGCATGTACTTAGGCCACCGCCGCTGACCAAAGGGCCTGTCACAGACGCACTGACTCACTCTTCCAGTTTGGCGTCTGTAAGTACATTCCCAAAGCGGGATCCGTTCACGTAACGGGCTACGACGAGAGTAGTGGTTACAGTGGGACTATAAGTGAGTAAAGTTTGTAATAGCAAGATCACCGATATTGTCTGCAGGAGCACTGTTACTGATGAGCTTTTGCCACAACCCATGGACTCTGTTCAAGACAAGTAAATGTTCGTGTAAATAAAGAACTGTACTAATCCATGTGTGCATTTGTGTTGTAGGAAGATGATACCAGCCACCTATAACAACATCCTCTCCTTTGCTTCCTTGCAGTACAAGACTTCACAGAAGGACCATAGAAAACTGGAAAGAGGAGATGGAGGGGGGGGGGAGAGGGAGAGAACAGAGAAGAGAGAGAGAGAGGTGGGGGTGAAAGGGGGGCAGGAGAAGATGGAAAGAGAGGAGGGTGCAGGAAATGGACAGAGACAGGGGAAGGAGGTGACAGACACAGGGAGGAGGAAGGAGGAGGAGATGGATAAGGAAAGCGGGACAGGGAGATGGATAGAGAAAGGGGAGAGAAGGAGATTAGGACGTGAAACCAATTCCCACACATATTAAAGACGTGTGCTTGATCGTTTCTCTCCTTTCCATTGAAGCATATGAGGCACAGAAAATCGTGGCCAGGTACATCGAACAATAATAAAACCTGGAAAAAAAATGGTTCAAAGGGCTCTGAGCTCTATGGGACTTAACTGCTGAGGTCCCCTAGAACTTAGAACTACTTAAACCTAAGTAACCGAAGGACATCACGCACATCCATGCCCGAGGCAGGATTCGAACCTGCGACCGTAGCGGGAAAAAAAATATTGGATAACATTGCCATTCCATAATGGACGGGTTGGTCTGTACCAATGACTGGTAATAGATTCTCCCACTTTAATTACTTATAATACTGAACTACTTTCTCCTCTTGACAAACTGTCTCGACTAAGAACGACCTAGTGAAATTAATGGCGTCGTACTGATCTGTTCACAGTAGTGCTCTAGCTATTAACATCGCTGCATCTATATCGCAGGGTCCAGGATTTTATTCCAGGCCGTGTTTAAAATTTCCTTCGTCCAGCGACTCTGTGTTCGTGTTGGTCTTCATCGCAAAATATTGAAGTCGTCGAAGTGTTACCAAATAGGAAGACTGAAAGGCAGAAAGACCACAGATGGTGCCATAGGATCATTTCCTTATTTTACCTTTCGTCGCAGCAGAATGATCGCATGCATGGCAATTGAATCTCAATGTAGACAAGTGTAATGTGCTGCGAATACATAGAAAGAAAGATCCCTTATCATTTAGCTACAATATAGCAGGTCAGCAAATGGAAGCAGTTAATTCCATAAATTATCTGGGAGTAGGCATTAGGAGTGATTTAAAATGGAATCATCATATAAAGTTGATCGTCGGTAAAGCAGATGCCAGACTGAGATTCATTGGAAGAAATGCAATCCGAAAACAAAGGAAGTAGGTTACAGTACGCTTGTTCGCCCACTGCTTGAATACTGCTCAGCAGTGTTGGATCCGTACCAGATAGGGTTGATAGAGGAGAGAGAGAGAAGATCCAACGGAGAGCAACGCGCTTCGTTACAGGATCATTTTGTAATCGCGAAGGCGTTACGGAGATGATATATAAACTCCAGTGGACGACTCTGCAGGAGAGACGCTCAGTAGCTCGGTACGGACTTTTGTTGAAGTTTCGAGAACATACCTTCACCGAGGCGTCAAGCAGTATATTGCTCCCTGCCATGTATATCTCGCGAAGACACCATGAGGATAAAATCAGAGGGATTAAAGCCCACACAGAGGCATACTTACAATCTTTCTTTCCACGAACAGTACGAGACTGGAATAGAAGGGAGACCCGACAGATGTACTCAAGGTACCCTCCGCCACACACCGTCTGGTGGCTTGCGGAGTATGGATGTAGATGTATATGTAGATCGTCCACTAGTACCATTGCTGAAAAGTCGGCTTTGTCACTGCACGCTTGTCGGCCTACACTCCACGCAACAGGGCGCGTCTTCGTTCCTGATTAACGACCCCAAGTTTGGCAGGTTTTCCCCAGTCGGCATGCCCGGTCGGCCGGCCTTCGGAAGTCATTACGGCGGATCCGACGCACCGACAATGTCCCGGAACTGGACGAAGCGGCCCACCTCGAGGGCAGTCGGTGAAGGGGAGGGAAAAAATAGGCCCGACAGAACAGAACAGAACGCGGGAGTAAAGTCTGTCGGATCTGCCGCAGGCTGCGCGGCATTGTCCGTGGCCGGCACGGCTGCGCGGGGTGGACAACAAAGGGGGGAGGGAAAAAAAAAAAGAGATGGATGTGGATGGACGCTGGCTGACCAGTGGGCGGCTATTCTCGCAGCCGCACCGGGCCGGCGCCCCGTCAGGAAATCGTTAGGAACTGGACGGAGGCCTTCTTGGGCGGATGTTGACGCCGCCTGAGGCTGGCGAGAGGAAGGGGTGGCGCCAAGGTGGGGAGGTTCCGGCGGCGGCGCGGACAATGGCCGCCGAGACAATGGGCCGGCATTGTTGCTGCCGCGGAAGGCGCCGGCTGCAGAGGCGCGTCTAATAAGAAAGCCCGCGGTCCGCCAACTCTTCTGTTCCCCTCCTAGGTGCGCGTCATCGCAGTCCCATTGCCAGTGTGTTCAGCGCTCTGCAATAGGCGTGATCCACAGTGGTATCAGAGAAAGTCACTGAGTTACGCAACATTTTCATATGCACGTACACTACTGGCCATTAAAATTGCTACACCAAGAAGAAATGCAGATAATAAACGGGTATTCACTGGACAAATATACTAGAACTCACATGTCATTACATTTTCATGCAATTTGGGTGCATAGATCCTGAGAAATCAGTACCCAGAACAACCACCTCAGGCCTTAATAACGGCCTTGGTACGCCAGGGCATTGAGTCAAACAGAGCTTGGATGGCGTGTACAGGTACAGCTGCCTATGCAGATACAACACGATACCACAGTTCATCAAGAGTAGTAACTGGCGTATTGTGACGAGCCAGTTGCTCGGCCACCGTTGACAAGACGTTTTCAATTGGTGAGAGATCTGGAGAATGTGCTGGCCAGGGCAGCAGTCGAACATTTTCTGTATCCAGAAAGGCCCGTACAGGACCTGCAACATGCGGTCGTGCATTATCCTGCTGAAATGTAGGGTTTCGCAGGGATCGAACAAAGGGTAGAGCCACGGGTCGTAACACATCTGAAATGTAACGTCCACTGTTGAAACTGCCGTCAAAGCGAACAAGAGGTGACCGAGACGTGTAACCAATGGCACCCCATACCATCACGCCGGGTGATACGCCAGTATGGCGATGACGAATACACGCTTCCAATGTGCGTTCACCGCGATGTCGCCAAACGTGGACGCGACCATCATGATGCTGTAAACAGAACCAGGATTCATCCGAAAAAATGACATTTTGCCATTCGTGCACTCAGGTTCGTCGTCGAGTACACCATCGCAGGCGCTCCTGTCTGTGATGCAGCGTCAAGGGTAACCGCAGCCATGGTCTCCGAGCTGATAGTCCATGCTGCTGCAAACGTCATCGATGGTTGTCTTGCAAACGTCCGCATCTGTTGACTGAGGGATCGAGACGTGGCTGCACGATCCGTTACAGCCATGCGGATAAGATGGCTGTCATCTCGACTGCTAGTGATACGAGGCCGTTGGGATCCAGCACGGCGTTCCGTATTACCCTCCTGAACCCACCGATTCCATAATCTGGTAACAGTCATTGGATGTCGACCAACGCGAGCAGCAATGTCGCGATACCATAAACCGCAAACGCGATAGGCTACAATCCGACTTTTATCAAAGTCGGAAACGTGATGGTACGCATTTCTCCTCCTTAGACGAGGCATCACAACAACAACGGCACCGACCGACCGCCGTGTCATCCTCAACCACAGTCATCCCTGGATGGGGATTTGAAGCGAGTTTCTCACTCAGCGAGAGCTCTTCGGAGTAATGAGAGCCGTATGAACCGCGCCGTGTCAGCTGGCCGGCAGTGTCCGACAGTGGGACGAGATCTCACGTGGTCGCGCTCCGCGAGTTTAGACCTGGCGTGTATGCGTGAACCTCCACCTTTCGGGAACTGCTCGCCGTAGCTGTCAGACAAGGAAATTTATAGCAGCATTGCAGAGAGAGCTGAGAGTGCTCGGAGACTGGTGAGCGGCCATACTGTATCCCACATTTGTATCGTATTTCACAGTTTATATGCTAACACATCTTGGTAACTTTACAGGGCGTCCCAACTAACTCTCCTAACTCCTATACCTCCGAAACAAAACAAAATGTGAAAAATCCAATTGGCCAAGGATGGTTCTATGTCATGGGCTCACAAACGGGCCGGAATGCAAAGTCCATCAAGGTAAAGAAATATCACTTTCAACATAAACTTACGTCTTTTTTTTAAATGGCACATTTCGTTTTTATTTTTCTAAACCGCATACCTTCTGAAATACTCAGTTGGCGCGTAAGTTCATAGCGTTCCTCCATACGTTTAATAAACATAGCCGATACGCACATAACAGAAACTTTAGTCATAAGGGGTATACTCTCTTTCACTATATGCAACAGTCTGCCAATGATGGAGAAACTTTTCGATTCCGCCACTGCCGAAATCACGTGGTTTTGAAGCGAAGAACTGGTCGAGCCATGTTCGGAGCTGATTTTCGTCCGAAAGTGATTTGAAGACTGTTCGATAGAGAGCGGAAAAGGTGAAAATCTGAGGGTGCAAGATCGGGTGAATAATGCTGGTGCGGAATGACTTTCCAACCCAACGCCTGTGTAATGTTTTCTAACGGCCAAGCAGAAAGCTTGCGGACGTTATCGTGGTGAAGCATTACTTCACGCAGTCTTCATGATCGTTATCACTGGACTGCGACTGCAAGACGTCTCAGTTGTTGACAGTAGCCGCGCGGGATTAGCCGCGCGGTCTGAGGTGCTGCAGTCATGGACTGTGCGGCTGGTCCCGGCGGAGGTTCGAATCCTCCCTCGGGCATGGATGTGTGTGTGTGTCCTTAGGGTAATTTACAGGGTGTTTCAAAAATGACCGGTATATTTGAAACGGCAATACAAACTAAACGAGCAGCGATAGAAATACTCCGTTTGTTGCAATATGCTTGGGACAACAATACATTTTCAGGCACACAAACTTTCTAAATTACAGTAGTTACAATTTTCAACAACAGATGGCGCTGCGGTCTGGGAAACTCTATAGTACGATATTTTCCACATATCCACCATGCGTAGCAATAATATGGCGTAGTCTCTGAATGAAATTACCCGAAACCTTTGACAACGTGTCTGGCGGAATGGCTTCACATGCAGATGAGATGTACTGCTTCAGCTGTTCAATTGTTTCTGGATTCTGGCGGTACACCTGCTCTTTCAAGTGTCCCCACAGAAATAAGTCACAGGGGTTCATGTCTGGCGAATAGGGAGGCCAATCCACGCCGCCTCCTGTATGTTTCGGATAGCCCAAAGCAATCACACGATCATCGAAATATTCATTCAGGAAATTAAAGACGTCGGCCGTGCGATGTGGCCGGGCACCATCTTGCATAAACCACGAGGTGTTCGCAGTGTCGTCTAAGGCAGTTTGTACCGCCACAAATTCACGAAGAATGTCCAGATAGCGTGATGCAGTAATCGTTTCGGATCTGAAAAATGGGCCAATGATTCCTTTGGAAGAAATGGCGGCCCAGACCAGTACTTTTTGAGGATGCAGGGACGGTGGAATTCCAACACCAGAAAAATCCTCTGTTCTAAGGAATAAACCGTGTTGTCTACAGCACACTTGCACGTTGTGAACAGCACACGCTTACAGCAGAAAGACGACGTACAGAATGGCGCACCCACAGACTGCGTTGTCTTCTATATCTTTCACATCACTTGCAGCGCCATGTGTTGTTGAAAATTGTAACTACTGTAATTTCGAAAGTTTGTCCGCCTGAAAATGTGCTGTTGTCCCAAGCATATTGCAACAAACGGTGTATTTCTATCGCTGCTCGTTTAGTTTTTATTGCCGTTTCAAATATACCGGTCATTTTTGAAACACCCTGTAGGTTAAGTAGTGTGTACGCTTAGGGACTGATGACCTTAGCAGTTAAGTCCCGTAAGATTTCACACACATTTGAACATTTGTTGTCAGTAAATGTCAGCGGTATTGCCTACACCTCAGGGAAGCAATTCGTAGGACACCACACCGTCGTTGGATGCACACAGGTCTCTCTACGGAGAGTTGCTGGTTTGTTAGGGCTCAACCATTCCCTTATTTCTCTTACGTTATCATAAAGACATCATTTCTTGTCACCAGTAACGTTACAGGATAGGAATGGTCGGTGTTGTTCCAGATCCAATTCATGATGAGGGTAGCAGAGGTGCACATATGGCCAACAACAGATTTTTGTGATTTTTGGCTTAGAGCTTGCGGTACCCGTACAACCGACTTTTGAACCTTGCTGTTCCACACAAATGTCGCACGATTTTGAGATTATCACGATTCCTCACATTCACCCGTGATGTGGATCATCGTAGACTAATGGCTTTGAACGATCTTCATCAAACCCCGAAGGCCTTGCTGAACGTGCAGAGTCACTAACGTCAAAACGATCCTCCTTAAAGCGGGAAAATCTTTTTCTTGTTGTTCTCTGTCTAATGGCATTATACCCATACACGGTGCCAATGTTTCTGGCCGCCTCGGCTACTGTCACCCATCTACTGAACGCAAACGGAGGAATATGTCGGAAATGTTCCTGTTTCTCCACTTGACACTCGATTTCTAGCGTCCACAGCTCCACTCACTATCTCCCGACGAGAAAATAACAATATGTAATCTCAGACAGAAAAAGTGAACTTCAAATAAAAAATGACAATCGATAAATAAACCCAGAGCTACCGGAATACCAACATGTAAAAGAAAAATACCACGAACTTATACACCGACCTAATAAAATCGGTTGTCAGGATACGACATCGCAGATGTAAGAGGGACGTCGAATGCCCTCCAGGGCGTAGCTGATATGTTGATACTTATTTTTGAAGCGCTTAATCAGTGATCCTCTGGATTCGTGAATTCAGATGAGACGTTCTTTTCGTGGAACACTCGAAAATGGCTCTGAGCACTATGGCACTCAACTGCTGTGGTCATAAGTCCCCTAGAACTTAGAACTACTTAAACCTAACTAACCTAACGACATCACACACATCCATGCCCGAGGCAGGATTCGAAGCTGCGACCGTAGCAGTCGCACAGTTCCGGACTGCGCGCCTAGAACCGCGAGACCACCGCGGCCGGCGTGGAACACTACTGAGAAAATTTAGATAACCGCTTTTTGAAGCTGACTGCAGAACTATTCTACTGCAACCAAAACATACCGCGTAAGGACCAAGAAGATATGAGAAATTAGGACTCGTTGCTTGGGTAGTTGATTCGGGGGAGGGAACCAAACAGCAAGGTGACCGGTTCCATTGGATTAGGGAAGCGTGTGGAAGGAATTCGGCCATGCCCTTTCAAAGCAACCATCCCGGCATTTGCTTGAAGCAATTTAGAGAAATCACGAAAAATCTTAATGAGGATGGCCGGACGTGGGTTTGAACTTTCGTCCTCCCGAATGCGAGTCCAGTCTGCTAACCACTGCGCCACCTCGCTTGCTCGGGGCACTTATGGAGGCATATAGACTGTCATTCTTCCGTCGCTCTATTTTCGAGTGGAACAAGGAAGGAAATGACTAGTAATGGTAGAGGGTGTTTCCTGCCATGCACCGTAGTGGCTTGTGGAGGATGTATGTGGATGCGTATGTAAACGTAGATGTGCTGGGTGTCGTCAGGCTTATTTTCTCCGGTGTTTCGGCAGGTATCAGCAATTTCTTTTTGGCAGTGTGTAGCTGGAGTTAGCCCAAGCAAATACTGCTCACCATGTGTCATATACGACGCCCAGTGCCCACAGAAAGCTCCAGTTTGTTTCCTGATGCAAACCAAATTATTTTAAAAGCGCCATTTCAGGTGGTCATTCGATAGAGTGGTCCCAGATTAGTCTAGTGTGATATCCATGTTATGGACATGTATTAACAGGGAGAGTATAAACACGCAGAATAGTACTCCAGAAGCGACTGAGCAGGCCGCTACATAGAGGCAACACTCAGCGCTGGCAGGGCGTTGCTGTCATTGCTGTAGTACCGGTTCTTCTTCGTATTTTTGCTCTCTGTGGTAACATATGTCGCAAACGGCCTTGCCGCAGTGGTAACACCGGCTTCCGTCGAATCAGCGAAGAAGCGTTGTCGGGCTCGGCTCGCACTTGGATGGGTGACCTTCCGATCTGCCAAGCGCTGTTGGCAAGTGGGGTGCACTCAGCCCTTGTGAGGCAAACTGAGGAGCTACTTGATTGAGAAGTAGCGGCTCCGGTCTCGTAGACTGACATACGGCCGGGACAGTGGTGTGCTGACCACATGCCCCTCCATATCTGTATTGTGACGCGTGTGGGCTGAGGATGACAAGGCGGTCGGTCGGTTCCGTTGGGCCTTCCAATGCCTGTTCGGACGGAGTTTAGTTTAGTTAATATACGCCGATAATAGGAGTATCACTGAGAGATACCCAGTAGGATAAAACTGACTATATAAAAAATTTTTTGGCTGTCAAAATGGCACTGTGCGAATCCTTCAGCGAACACCATGGCACTATCTTATGGAAAGAAATGTAAGACAACCTAAAGAAATCATGGCTGCTACAGGCACCGAAATTAGTGTCCAGGCCTGAAGACAAACCAACAGAAACTGACGATGGCAAAGCAAAAGCAGAAATGCTCAACTCCAGTTTTCGAATGCTCCTTTACAAAGGAAAATCCGAGAAACGTTGATGATGGAGAACGGTGGGAGCCGGGGTTATCAACAAGACGCGCTAAAGTCGCAGGAGCTACGTCCCAAATAGATACGCGCTTTGCATGTTATAACAGGGCTCGGAGCCACACGTCAAACGGAACGGGGCGATAACACGCGGGCGCTGTTGAGTCGGCGGGGGCAGCGCCGGGGGGCGGCAGTGCGACGCCGCCCCCGACGCCCGGCGGAGATGCCGCCGCTGATAGCGGGCGCCGCTTTCTCCTGCGTTTTTATTTATCCGCGCCCTCTCCTTCCCTTCTTTCGCTTAACGTCGTCGCCGGCCCCCGTGCAAGGTATAAACGGCCCCTGCAGCTAGAACTACTACAACAACCCCAAGCCTTTTGTTTTTTTTTATACGCGTCCGCTTCTCGTTTCCCTCGCAGCGGCAAATGGCTCGCAGGACCTACACAGATCCTAATCTGCTAACAGGGCCGCATGACGGATTGCGCCGATGCTGCTTCTCTCCCGTATGTACACGTGTGTGTGCGAGCGCGCACTCTCCCGTATGTACATGTAGAAGTTTCCGTGTGTGCTGGCGCCTTCTCGCGTCGGGGAGGACAACCGAGATGGGGGAAGACGTTGTCTTGATGTAGATACAGTGTAACAGCAGGAATATTGCTATGAACTGGCTTCGCACAATGCGGGGGGCGGCGAAGAGATTTGTAGGCAACAGACAACGGGTGTCTTAGTAACAGCAAAATTCACATGCAATGAATAAAACGCGCTTTAATGAAACGAATAACCCTCTGGGAACGAAATTAATGAGGATGCAGTGACGTCAATTGATACCGGGTTCGATTCCCGGCGGGCTCAGCGATTTTCACCTGCCTCGAGATGACTAGGTGTTCGTGTTGTCCTCACCATTTCATCATCATTCATGAAAGTGGCGAGATTCGACTGAGCAATGGTTGGGAATTTGTACGGGCGCTGATAACTGCAGTTGATCACCCCACAAACCACACACACACACACCATCATCATCAACATCATCATCATCATCATAATATCATCATCATCATCATGAATTGATACCGGTGCAGAACATTCACAGCTGCTGAAAACCGCAGTGTAATGAATGTGTCGTGACTGCTGAAAATTTTGTCGGGACTTGAAAATGAACTGGGATTCCCCGCTTCTTTTCAAAAACAGCCGTCTTAACTACTGGGCTATCTGAACACGTGTCCAGGTACGACTCAAAGTTCTGCAAAAATAAGATCAGGGTTTAACGTCCCTTCGAATACATCTACATCTAATTCTAATTCACTCTCCGCATACCACTGTGAACTGCATGTAAGAGTGTATTTCCTACTGAACCGATTATTAGCGCCTCTTCCGCTCCATTTATGTACGGAGCAGAATAAGAACGACTGCGATTCCTAATTTAATTATTCGAATCTTGTATTCGTCATCCCTATGAGAGCGAAAGGGAGAGAGCTGTAACTATCGATAATAGTCCGTCATAGATAAAAATCACTTATCGATTTTGTAACGCCACTGTCCATATCTCACTTAATTTCAATGCCTCTTCTTTTCTATTAAAATTATCTTCATGTTTATAAATTTCAATAGCCTCCCTATACAGTCGTGGATAATCGTTCGTGGTAGCACAGTATTTGCCGACTAGGAAAAATAAATAAATCGGCCATTTCGGAACATGCACTTCAGTCAGGTGACCATGTAGGTAAGTTTTCTGAAACTGCAGTTTTAAGTGCTACCCTGGTGAAACGTTGTTGTGATGTCTCGTCTAAGGATTGCGGTTTATCGAATCGCGGCATTGCTGCTCACGTTGGTCTAGATCCAATGACTGTTGGCAGAAAATGGAATCGGTGGGTTCCGGAGGGTAATACGGAACGCCGTGCTGGACCCCAACGGCCTCGTATCACTAGCAGTCGAGATGACAAGCATCTTATCCGCATGGCCGTAACGGGTCGGGCAGCCACGTCTCGATCCCTGAGTCAACAGATGCGGACGTTTACAAGACAACAACCATCTGGACGAACAGTTCGACGACGTTTGCAGCAGCATGGACTATCAGCTCGGAGACCATGGCTGCGGTTACCCTTGACGCTGCATCACAGACAGGAGCGCCTGCGATGGTGTACTCGACGACGAACCTGAGTGCACGAATGGCAAAATGTCATTTTTTCGGACGAATCCAGGTTCTGTTTACAGCATCATGATGGTCGCGTCCACGTTTGGCGACATCGCGGTGAACGCACATTGGAAGCGTGTATTCGTCATCGCCATACTGGCGTATCACCCGGCGTGATGGTATGGGGTGCCATTGGTTACACGTCTCGGTGACCTCTTGTTCGCTTTGGCGGCAGTTTGAACAGTGGAAGTTACATTTTAGATGTGTTACGACCCGTGGCTCTACCCTTCGTTCGATCCCTGCCAAACCTTACATTTCAGCAGGATAATGCACGACCGTATGTTGCAGGTCCTGTACGGGCCTTTCTGGATACAGAAAATGTTCGACTGCTGCCCTGGCCAGCACATTCTCCAGATCTCTCACCAATTGAAAACGTCTGGTCAATGGTGGCCGAGCAATTGGCTCGTCACAATACGCCAGTCACTACTCATGATGAACTGTGGTATCGTGTTGAATCGGCGTAGGCAGCTGTACCTGTACACGCCATCCAAGCTCTGTTTGACTCAATGCCCTGGCGTATCAAGGCCGTTATTACGGCCTGAGGTGGTTGTTCTGGGTACCGATTTCTCAGGATCTATGCACCCCAATTGCGTGAAAATGTGATCACATGTCAGTTCTAGTATAATGTATTTGTCCAATGAATACCCGTTTATCTTCTGCATTTCTTCTTGGTGCAGTTATTTTAATGGCCTGTAGTGTATTATTGCCCTTACGGAGCGTTACCTATACTCAGTCTTCTTACGCACCATTCGTGACTGGAAGAACATAAGGTGGTTTTTAGACTAGAGGTTGGCCACCTTGTCACACCACACAAGTCTACGGCACGTTTATATTGTGCAGCAGTTTTGCAATGTCCAGTGTGCCAGAACTTTATAATTGAGACTATTTTTGGTATATGTGGATCCTGCTGCCACTAAAATAATGGACAGACGGTCATGTGAGTAGCAGGTGTTCAGAAATCACCGCCATAACAAACATCAAGAAAGTCAAAGGCTTCACCAGAAAATGTTCAGTTTTCCAGAGTAGCAATCTAGCCGCGGACCAAAGAGAGTGTTGTTTCGCTTGCTCACGGGTTTTTGAGGAAACCACACAGCTATCAGTTGAGATTATTAACCTACAGATTTAAGCAACGTTTCTTTTCAAAGATAACACAGTAGCAGCGAACATGAGATGCGCACTCTATTCGATAGAAGATGTCGGATCAGGTAGTACTAGTTTTGACCCTGTTTAATCCGCAATGTGAGCTTGGATGTTATCTTTTTCTTCTTCATCACCAGTCTATCGACTGGTTAGCAGCACGTCATAAATAGAATACCCTACAGATGTGCATGTTTTAAAAATGCCAGTAGAGGTCGTCTCTGGGCTATGTTCTCTTGTAATGCTCTTTCTAGGACATTTACAACGAACTGTTTGTGCAGTATTATGTGACCAAATGCACTGATGCCTTTGCTCTACTGTTCTCCTTGATGGTCTTTCTTCGTCAGTTCTTTGCAGGAATACTTGTGTTAACCATAGTAATGTTGGGAAAGAAAAGATAGTAGTGAAAGACAAAGAGAGAGGAACGAAGACAATAGCAGTGGAAGCCAAAGAGATAGAGGAGATCAAACTTCCTGGCAGATTAAAACTGTGTGCCGGACCGAGACTCGAACCCGGGACCTTTGCCTTTCACGGGCAAGTGCTCTACCAAATGAGCTACCCACGCACGACTCACGACCCGTCCTCACAGCTTTACTTCCGCCAGTACCTCGTCTCGTACCTTCCAAACTTCACAGAAGCTCTCCTGCGAACCTTGCAGATCTAGGCCCCGAGTTCGAGTCTCGGTCCGGCACACAGTTTTAATCTGCCAGGAAGTTTCATATCAACTTACACTCCGCTGCAGAGTGAAATTCTCATTCTAGATAGAGGAGATATCGTTGGTCAGTGAGAGACAGCGAAAGAGAGATAGATGGAGGTAGAAAAGCAGTGGGAGCGAAAGAGAGAGGAGGGAGTGGAAATGAAAATTACAGGTGAGCGGAGACCATATATAGGCTTGGGGGATGTGGCCTGTCTCAGACCGGCGAATTTTGCACCTAGGTATAAGGAAGGACTCATTTTCCCGTTGTTGTAATCGTAATGCATAGGATAGCGTATCTTTTGCCTGTGCCCTCTCGGAAGCAAAAGGGTGTGCAGGAGAGAGGAATTATAGCGACAGCTGCGTTCCATGTAACTCCCATGCCTACCTGCATTGGATGACAGCAACGCAGTCCGCCATGTATCAGCGACCGCACGAGCATTACGGTCAGATTTATAGTCTCTGGAGAACGGGGGTGGGACTAAAAGCAAAAGCGACTAATCTGCGCTGACTCATCGCCAGCGACAATGGTGACCAATTAAACCTGGACGTGTGTCCAGAAGGCGCCCGCAGTACCGGGGGCGGCACGGCGGAGGCGGCGCCGGCGAGTGACGAGCGCCGACTTCCGCCCCCGGTCTCCCCCCTCTCAGGTTCCGCGAAGCCGCCCCGTGATTCACCGGAGGTGGGCGGCAGGTTGTGTCCGCGGGGGTGGCCGCTCAGCCGTGCAGCCTCCGGCTGAATCAGCCGCCCCTTCTGGTCGGGGGCGGAGGCGGTCCAGATCCGTCGCTACGCCCCCACCGCGTCGCGGAAGCGCCACCCCACAAGGCAATCTCCCCACGCCGTGTCTTGTCATGCACGCTGAAAAGTGCCCTGCACAAAAATCAGAGCTCAAGTTGTGTCGCTTTTGAAACGATTATCTCGCCGTGCAGCGGAAAGGAACTCGGCAGTGTGATGGACTTTCTAGCTGTTTGCAACTGAGGCGGACTGGGTACTGAACCTGGAGCCTTGTCTTTGTTTCTATTTTATTCTACACTCAGTGACAAGAAATGTGAAGTATCAAAGAGACATTGTCGGATGTCAGTGTAGGCGGTAACGTTTTCTGCAGTAGCCGCCCATCTTTTTGCAGAGCAATACGCGGGCGCATATGGCACAAGTTGTGACTGATTTCTTCCATTGATGCGGCTCAGAAGTGCTGTACCACTCACCACACGCCCCGGAATTAAGGCCTTATCACTTCCACTTGGTTCCTGAACTGAACGCTATGGTCGCAGGTTCGAATCCTGCCTCGGGCATGGATGTGTGAGATGTCCTTAGGTTAGTTAGGTTTAAGTAGTTTTAAATTCTATGGGAACTGATGAACTCAGATGTTAAGCCCCATAGTGCTCAGTGCCATTTGAACCTGAATTGAAGGAAGCAGCATTTCATGCCATTCGCTTCAGAAATTTCACAGGCATTCCACGGGCAATGGCTGCGCCACTCGAATTATCAACACAACTGGCGCTGCTAAGGGTATAGTACGGCTTCCACATCGCTGTCAAAGGGGCTATACACAATTCTGGTCACCACTCTGAAGGACAGTAATGCTTTGAAACAGGTACCTAATTTGTTTAAGTTGTAAAGAAATAGTTACCACTACTTACTAGTAGATATTGTCAGAAGTTCCATGCGGCTTTTCGCGGATGATGCGGTAGCCTTACAGAGAAATTGGAGCATTAGAAAACTGCAGCGAAATGCAGGAAGATCTGCAGCGTATAGGCACTTGGTGCAGGGAGTAGAAACTGACCCTTAACATAGACAAATGTAATGTATTGCGAATACATAGAGAGAAGGATCCTTTATACACTCCTGGAAATTGAAATAAGAACACCGTGAATTCATTGTCCCGGGAAGGGGAAACTTTATTGACACATTCCTGGGGTCAGATACATCACATGATCACACTGACAGAACCACACGCACATAGACACAGGCAACAGAGCATGCACAATGTCGGCACTAGTACAGTGTATATCCACCTTTCGCAGCAATGCAGGCTGCTATTCTCCCATGGAGACGATCGTAGAGATGCTGGATGTAGTCCTGTGGAACGGCTTGCCATGCCATTTCCACCTGGCGCCTCAGTTGGACCAGCGTTCGTGCTGGGCGTGCAGACCGCGTGAGACGACGCTTCATCCAGTCCCAAACATGCTCAATGGGGGACAGATCCGGAGATCTTGCTGGCCAGGGTAGTTGACTTACACCTTCTAGACCGCGTTGGGTGGCACGGGATACATGCGGACGTGCATTGTCCTGTTGGAACAGCAAGTTCCCTTGCCGGTCTAGGAATGGTAGAACGATGGGTTCGATGACGGTTTGGGTGTACCGTGCACTATTCAGTGTCCCCTCGACGATCACCAGTGGTGTACGGCCAGTGTAGGAGATCGCTCCCCACACCATGATGCCGGGTGTTGGCCCTGTGTGCCTCGGTCGTATGCAGTCCTGATTGTGGCGCTCACCTGCACGGCGCCAAACACGCATACGACCATCATTGGCACCAAGGCAGAAGCGACTCTCATCGCTGAAGACGACACGTCTCCATTCGTCCCTCCATTCACGCCTGTCGCGACACCACTGGAGGCGGGCTGCACGATGTTGGGGCGTGAGCGGAAGACGGCCTAACGGTGTGCGGGACCGTAGCCCAGCTTCATGGAGACGGTTGCGAATGGTCCTCGCCGATACCCCAGGAGCAACAGTGTTCCTAATTTGCTGGGAAGTGGCGGTGCGGTCCCCTACGGCACTGCGTAGGATCCTACGGTCTTGGCGTGCATCCGTGCGTCGCTGCGGTCCGGTCCCAGGTCGACGGGCACGTGCACCTTCCGCCGACCACTGGCGACAACATCGATGTACTGTGGAGACCTCACGCCCCACGTGTTGAGCAATTCGGCGGTACGTCCACCCGGCCTCCCGCATGCCCACTATACGCCCTCGCTCAAAGTCCGTCAACTGCACATACGGTTCACGTCCACGCTGTCGCGGCATGCTACCAGTGTTAAAGACTGCGATGGAGCTCCGTATGCCACGGCAAACTGGCTGACACTGACGGCGGCGGTGCACAAATGCTGCGCAGCTAGCGCCATTCGACGGCCAACACCGCGGTTCCTGGTGTGTCCGCTGTGCCGTGCGTGTGATCATTGCTTGTACAGCCCTCTCGCAGTGTCCGGAGCAAGTATGGTGGGTCTGACACACCGGTGTCAATGTGTTCTTTTTTCCATTTCCAGGAGTGTAGTATGATTATATGATAGCGGAACAAACACTGGTAGCAGTTACTTCTGTAAAATATCTGGGAGTGTGCGTGCGGAACGATTTGAAGTGCAATGGTCATATAAAATTAATTGTTGGTAAGGCGGGTACCAGGTTGAGATTTATTGGGAGAGTCCTTAGAAAATGTAGTCCATCAACAAAGGAGGTGGGTTACAAAACACTCGTTCGACCTGTGCTTGAGTATTGCTCGTCGGTGTGGGATCCGTACCAGGTCGGGTTGACGGAGGAGATAGAGAAGATCCAAAGAAGAGCGGTGCGTTTGGTCACAGGGTTATTTGGTAAGGTAAGCGTGATAGCGTTACGCAGATGTTTAGCAAACTCAAGTGTGCAGACTCTGCAAGAGAGGTGCTCTGCATCGCGGTGTAGCTTGCTGTCCAGGTTTCGAGAGGGTGCGTTTCTGGATGAGGTATCGAATATATTGCTTCCCCCTACTAATACCTCCCGAGGAGATCACGAATGTAAAATTAGAGAGATTCGAGCGTGCACGGATGCTTTCCGGCAGTCGTTCTTCTCGCGAACCATACGCGACTGGAACAGGAAAGGGATGTAATGACAGTGGCATGTAAAGTGCCCTCCGCCACACACTGTTGGGTGGCTTGCGGAGTGAAAATGTAGATGTAGACGCAGATATTGGGCAAGTGGTCATATTGTTCTGGCTCATCAGTTCATGGTGGTGAACACGTTGGATCTGTTTTCTACATTTCCGAAATACTGTGACAAAAAAATGGCTCTGAGCACTATGGGACTCAACATCTTAGGTCATAAGTCCCCTAGAACTTAGAACTACTTAAACCTAACTAACCTAAGGACATCACACACACCCATGCCAGAGGCAGGATTCGAACCTGCGACCGTAGCAGTCCCGCGGTTCCGGACTGCAGCGCCAGAACCGCTAGACCACCGCGGCCGGCAAATACTGTGACACTGAATCACATTGTGGACTACCAACCAAGAGACACTCATATTGAATGTCCTCACAATAATGCTACTGGCTTAGCGAATTTTTTGTTAATAGAACCCAGTACAATACAATGTACGGCGAATGCTGGGCAGAACCACAGTAACATCGAGTGTGACCTAAGGAAGCCTATTAGAACTTCTTAATGCTTTTCAGGGTACGTTAACAGCAGCAGCACAATCAGACTGTCCAAAGGCGATGCTTTTGTCTCCAGTTAGGCACATCCATTGAACTATGGTAGGGAAATACGAATGGTTTGGATAAAATTAGAATTTGGTGAATTGAATACTAGGTTCTGTAAAATTGGATGACTGCAAGACAATGCATATAAAATACAGCGTGAGCGAATTACTACACGATTACAAGATTAGCGATGCACCTGTGAAACATGTTACCCGTTTAAATACCTGCGGGTAACGTTAAGAAGGCATAGGATATGCAACGATCGCGCGAATTCAGTGCTGGGGAAAGCGGATGAAATACCTACACTTTTGGAAGTGTCCTGGGAAACTGCATTACATCCGTAAAGAAAACCACATACAATACGTTATTGTGGCCACTATGTCGTAGTGTATCAGCGTTTGGATTCCTTACCGAGAGGTATGACAGCAGGTATTCAACAAAGAATGTGTGCGAGTTGTGTTGTCAATATAGTGTATCTCACGTAGGAAAAATCAGAATGACAGTAGAGAGATGACAGATTACCATGCGTACATAGACACATACGCTATCTGATGAAAAGTGTCAAGGCATTTGGTAGTGGAGAAGTTTGGCCTTTACGAGGTGCGGCTAGAAAAAAACCGGACTGATGCTGGAAAAAACGTTTATTTACAATTATTTACAATTTCATGTTATCTCCTTCAATATACTGTCCTCCTCGGTCTCTACACCGCTCCATACGAATTTTCCACTGTTCATAGCAATGCTGCAGATCATTTTCGGTAAGTCCATACATTACTTCCGTCGCTTTTTCTTTTACTGCTTCAACAGTCTCAAATCTAGTTCCTTTCAAAGCTGACTTGACTTTAGGGAAAAGAAAAAAGTCACAGGGGGCCTAATCAGGTGAGTAGGGTGGATGATCTAAGATGTGAATGTTGTGTTTTGCCAAAAACGTCTTCACTGACAACGCACTGTGAGCTGGGGCATTGTATTGGTGAAGGATCCATGACTTTTTTCTCCACAAATCGTTCCGTTTTCTCCGTACTCGCTCACGTAGGGTAGCCAGGACGCTAATGTAGTAATGCCGATTCACTGTTTGTCCCTCTGGTACCCAATCAATGTGCACAATCCCTTTGATGTCAAAAAAAAAAAAAAACAATCATCATTGCCTTGAATTTCGATTTTGACATTCGTGCTTTTTTTTTGTCGTAGAGAACCAGGAGTTTTCCAATGCATCGATTGGCGTTTAGTTTCGGGATCGTAAGTAAAAAACCACGATTCATCGCAAGTAATAACATTTTGTAAGAAGGTGGGATCAGTTTCAATGTTTTCCAGGATGTCAGAACAAATCATTCTTCGGCGTTCCTTCTGTTCAATTGTGAGACACTTTGGAACCATTTTAGAACACACTTTGTTCATGTTGAAACTTTCATGAAGAATCTGCCTAACACTTTCCTTGTCAACTCCTGTTAACTCAGACACTTCTCTGATTGTTAAACGGCGATCTTGTCGAACAAGTTTACCGATTTTTCCAATGTTTGCATCAGTTTTTGCTGACAATGGTCTGCCAGTGCGAGTGTCATCACTGGTGTCTTCGCGGCCACCTTAAATCGTTTAAACCACTCAAACACTTGTGTTCGCGATAAACAATCATCGCCGTACACTTGTTGTAACATTACAAACGTTTCACTTGCAGATTTTCCTAGTTTGAAACAAAATTTGATGTTAACACGCTGTTCTTTCTGTACACTCAACATTTTCCGACGCACAGACAAAACGTCAACTACTTAAAACAGACGCCACGGGCAGACTGAGTGCAGGAGGCAGATGAAACTCGAGCAGTAGCCGGAGCGAGAGTCACGTGACAGGCCACGCGACTTTCAGCCTCATTGCATTCGTTTTATTGTTTCACCAGTACTAGTCCGGTTTTTTTCTAGCCACAGCTCGTATGATCGTTTGAACTACGCTGGGGACAGAAGCGCACTGTTCCTCACCTTCAGTGAGGTGTCTGAATGTTTGTGGAGGAATGGCACCCCACACTTTCTCAATAGCCGAAACCAGAGTTGGACGCCGGATCAAGAATGAAGTTGACGTCCCAACTGATACAAAGAGCGCTGCATTGAAAATGACCTGTTTTGAAGAGCGCGCCGCAGAGCGTAGTGTGAAGCAGTCGCCCACCGTATCTGGCGGTGTCGCTGCTGTGGCAATCGCAGCTTTGGTGTCTCCCTCTGGTGGGAAAGGGGAAACGTAGCCTGTTCTCGTGCATTTAAGGGGCGCTATGAGCTCGCCAGTCTGTCAGTCTGGGTCAGTCTCTCGTCCCCAGCTTGCTAGCCTGTCTCTCCTCCGCATTTGTTAGGCAGTTAGTGTCTGTCTGTCGTTTGGATCAACCTTTAAAGCCGGAAAAATGAGAGTCTTTCCACTGCACCAGTAAGAGAACTCAGCGAGTGGTCGCCCGGTCGGGGCTTGGTTCCTACATCTGAGTCTGCGCGTTAGGCCGCCAGTCTGCTCGAGTTTGCTCAGGCAATGGTCATTGGCGGTTGGATCGATCGGTTGGTCGGTCGCACACTGAGACACGAGATGACTTGTCCGCCTTGAGCGTCGACGCATGTGAGGTCGCCACGTGAGTCCAGTGGGCCGCGCCGTATAGCGAGGGGTAGTGGCTCCGCGGCCGACACGAGAGCAACAGGAGTCAACCCACGACATCGGTCTGGCCGGTGCGAGCTGCGACGCCGTGAGACGGGACATCGGCGCGCCTTCCTGCGTCCGTTGAAGCGGCTGGCAGCGGACGGTTCGTGAGAGCGATTTGGGGGTGCTGCGCCAGGTCTTCTCGAGAAATCGCAGTTCATTAGAACTTAAGTGATTGGTGATATGTTGTTTGATTTGTTAAATTCTACTTGTTTTCTTGGTGAGGTCACCAGCCGATTTGGTTTGGGGTCGTCCCACCATTCACTTCTCCGTTTGCCCACCCGCGGGAAGGTGGTTGTTTATAAATTGCGTGGTCCGTTTTTTCCTTGTGGAGTAGGGGCGGGTTAGAGCAAACTACGGTTCGGGTTGTTCGGTAATATCCCTATCAATCTACCGTACGTTAGTAGCTGCCTCTGTCATGTTTGTCGGATTTGGTGTGTAAACGAATTTATTGCTTGGAGTGTAACGGCCTAATACTTGAAATATGTTTGGATCTTTGGAAACTCATATTATTGCCTATGACCTTGAGAGGCGGTATGTGTGTACTGTAGAGCATCTTAACTTGTTTAGCCAACCATGTAGAATTTTATATAAGATTGCAATTCATGGGCTTTTATTTAAATGATCATTTTAGTATATAAAGTTGCCACCCTTTCACCGTACGACTTTTCTTAGGAGTTAAAATCGAGATGCACTTTCGGTGGCAAGGTTAATATTTTAATTGTTAGTGTTTCGTACCATTTCCATCTACGGAGGGGTGGGGGAGGGGGTGCATAGTTTGTGTGCTTGTGTAAATTGTTAAAACTGTTAGTCGAAAGTTATCTGGTGTGTTGCAGATTTGGACCAGTGTAGTCTTTCAGAGGCTGTTGTGAGCAGTCGTAACTACGGCCGTGTTAAAAGGGAGCGGCAAGGTTCTCTGCCCGAAAGCACATACAGTCAAAACTTGTTTCTTTCTGCCTCTGAATAAATTGTAACTTTGATATTTAGAGGGTGCTTTCTGATTATAATTTTAAATCAGTTTCTTTTTAAAATGGTTTATGCACTATTAAAGTGAATAAAATTCCCCTTTGTTGAAAGGAATTTGGTTATGATTTCATCAGTTACTCCCTGGCAACTACTTCTATGCTTACATAGTGTGATTAAATGTATTAACGTTCTTGATGAATCGCTAGTATGTTGTTGTGGTCTTCAGTCCTGAGACTGGTTTGATGCAGCTCTCCATGCTACTCTGTCCTGTGCAAGCTGCTTCATCTCCCAGTACCTACTGCAACCTACATCCTTCTGAATCGGCTTAGTGTATTCAACTCTTGGTCTCCCTCTACGATTTTCACCCTCCACGCTGCCGTCCAATACTAAATTGGTGATCCCTTGATGCCTCAGAAGACGTCCTACTGACCGATCCCTTCTTCTAGTTAAGTTGTGCCAGAAACTACTCTTCTCCCCAATCCTGTTCAATACCTCGTCATTAGTTATGTGATCTACCCATCTAATCTTCAGCATTCTTCTGTAGCACCACATTTCGAAAGCTTCTATTCTCTTCTTGTCCAAACTATTTATCGTCCACGTTTCACTTCCATACATGGCTACACTCCATACAAATACTTTCAGAAACGACTTCCTGACAAATCTATACTTGATGTTAACAAATTTCTCTTGTTGAGAAACGCTTTCCTTGCCATTGCCAGTCTACATTTTATATCCTCTCTATTTCGACCATCATCAGTTATTTTGTTCCCCAAATAGCAAAACTCCTTTACTACTTTAAGTGTCTCATTTCCTAATCTAATTCCCTCAGCATCACCCGATTTAATTAGACTACATTCCAATATCCTCGTTTTGCTTTTGTTGATGTTCGTCTTATATCCTCCTTTCAAGACACTCTCCATTCCGTTCAACTGCTCTTCCAAGCCCTTTGCTGTCTCTGACAGAATTACAATGTCATCGGCGAACCTCAAAGTTTTTATTTCTTCTCCCTAGTAAATAAAATAAATTCTTAAGAATATTCTTTGAAAATAGATCACGGTTCATGTCCCTTTAGTGGTGAATTCCTCATTAGAGAGGGGTGTCCAGATACTTTTGATGCAGTAGAGTAGACAGTTGTTCTTCCCTCGCTCAGGACACGCATGGGCGGACAGAAAGAGGGCCGGCCGGAGTGGCCGAGCGGTTCTAGGCGCTACAGTCTGGAGCCGAGCGACCGCTACGGTCGCAGGTTCGAATCCTGCATCGGGCATGGATGTATGTGATGTCCTTAGATTAGCTAGGTTTAAGTAGTTCTAATTTCTAGGCGACTGATGACCTCAGAAGTTAAGTCGCATAGTGCTCAGAGCCATTTGAACCATTTGACAGAAAGAGGCTAATATTGGAATAGCGTCTAGCTCAGCCGCGCAGTGGACAGTGGCTCGCAGAGTATATTCGTAGATGTGTATCAGCTCTGTCGGAAGGTAGCCGTTCCCACGCCATGCGCGTGTCCCTCAAAGCGCAAGATAAACTGCCGTGCGCTCAGAGCCACAATACGCGCCGCCCCCCTACCTTTTAAGAAGCAAATAGCGCACCCCACGCTCACCCCTTGCATTATCAGGTCCAGGCACAAAAAAACCTCCCTCGTACACGCTGCCCGCTCCTTTCAGCCGCACCCCTTAAACGAAACAGTAGCGGAAGCGCGCCGCCGTAACAATGAGCGATTTGCACAGGTTTTAAATGGGATAATAGTTAATCGATAGCCGCCGCTGCCGCCTCTGATCGCGTGCACGCGGCGCGCGGCAGGGGGTGCCTTCTGCGGTGGACGGACACACCCCTTGCTCCTCCGCCGCTCGCCAGGTAATTAGCGAATCGCAGGCAGGCACAATCGGCCCGTGATTGAAGGGTGAGCCGCTGCCACAACGTGGAGCCGCTTCTCTTTCTCTGTCCTCCGCTTTTCTAGTCCCTCCCGCTCACCCCTCGCCGCTTGCGACTCGCCGCCCTCGGGCCGCCAAGTTGAGCGGAAGACCCTCCTGTCGCTGCACACCGCTAGGACTGGAAACAAGAACAGAGGTGCATTCAAGTTCTAAGGCCTCCGATTTTTTTTCTCCGGACTGGAAAGAGATAGAAACATGCGCATTGTTTTAAAATGAGGCCGCGTTCATTGTCAATAGGTCCCAGAGATGGCAGCACCGTACGGCAGATGGAATTTTACCGCCAGCGGCGAGAATGAGAACTATTTTAAATACTTAAAATGGCGACGTTTTCCTTACTTGAACAGCGTGCAATCATTCGTGTTCTGAATTTGCGTGGTGTGAAACCAATTGAAATTCATCGACAGTTGAAGGAGACATGCGGTGATGGAGTTATGGATGTGTCGAAAGTGCGTTCGTGGGTGCGACAGTTTAATGAAGGCAGAACATCGTGTGACAACAAACCGAAACAACCTCGGGCTCGCACGAGCCGGTCTGACGACACGATCGAGAAAGTGGGGAGAATTGTTTTGGGGGATCGCCGAATGACTGTTGAACAGATCGCCTCCAGAGTTGGCATTTCTGTGGGTTCTGTGCACACAATCCTGCATGACAACCTGAAAATGCGAAAAGTGTCATCCAGGTGGGTGCCACGAATGCTGACGGACAACCACATGGCTGCCCGTTACCAAGCAATGTTGACGCGCAACGACAGCACGAATGGGACTTTCTTTTCGTCGGTTGTGACAATGGATGAGACGTAGATGCCATTTCAGAAGCAAAGCGCCAGTCAGCTCAATGGAAGCACACAGATTCACCGCCACCAAAAAAATTTAGGGTAACCGCCAGTGCTGAAAAATGGTGTCCATGTTCTGGGACAGCGAGGGCGTAATCCTTACCCATTGCGTTCCAAAGGGCACTACGGTAACAGGTGCATCCTACCAAAATGTTTTGAAGAACAAATTCCTTCCTGAACTGCAACAAAAACGTCCGGGAAGGGCTGCACGTGTGCTGTTTCACCGAGACAACTCACCCGCACATCGAGCTAACGTTACGCAACAGTTTCTTCGTGATAACAACTTTGAAGTGATTCCTCATGCTCCCTACTCACCTGACCTGGCTCCTAGTGACTTTTGGCTTTTTCCAACAATGAAGACACTCTCCGTGGCCGCACATTCACCAGCCGTGCTGCTATTGCCTCAGCGATTTTCCAGTGGTCAAAACAGACTCCTAAAGAAGCCTTCGCCGCTGCCATGGAATCATGGCGTCAGCGTTGTGAAAAATGTGTGCGTCTGCAGGGCGATTACGTCGAGAAGTAACGCCAGTTTCATCGATTTCGGGTGAGTAGTTAATTAGAAAAAAAAATCGGAGGCCTTAGAACTTGAATGCACCTCGAATCATACGGTGTCCGATCTGCGAAGAGATGCCGCGAAATACAACCTGATTACAATTTCCTCGCCTCGAGTGTGCTGACAGACGTACATGGTGGCGTACGATATGTGTTACCATTTTGTTTTTGAATATAAACTTTATTGTCAATACAATCTGAAAGGAACATATACTGCAATGAACAGCCGTCCATGGAGATTTGTTCTAACTCAGCACATGCTCAATATGTCCACCATTTCGTTTCCTAACTTCCTTCAAACGAACACTGAAGTTAGTGATTACCCTACGGCACATGTCTTCCGTAATTTCACTGCAAGCTTTATGAATATGTCTTCTGAGCTCCATTAAACCACGTGGACGTTTCGGGAGAAAAGTCACATGGATTGAGGTCTGGACTACTGGGGGGCCAATTTTGTCAGTCATTGAAGCGACCTGGAAACCTGAGTGAAATGATCCGCATGTCTAAATGCTCGTGCAAAAAGTCCAACACAGTGTTTGCAGTATGTGGCCTTGCTCCATCTTGCACGAACCACTGCGTGTTGAAGGGCAAGGCAGTAGCAAGAAGCTGTGGAATGAAGTTATTGCGAAGAATGCTCAAATAACGCTCGCTGTTCACAGTTTCTTCAAAGAAAAAGGGTCCAATAAGTCCGTGACTGGAAATTGCTGCCCACGCTGCAATCCTCGGAGCAAATGTTGTCGTTCGTGAAGCACTTGTGGGTTTTCAGTGGCCCAGAAGCGTACATTTTGTTTGTTAACCACACCGTCTAAACGAAAATGCGCCTCGTCCGAAAACCAAACGTTGTTGAGAGTTTCTTCCCTATCCTCCGCCCACGGAGCAAACAGTAGTCTCTGCTGCTTGTGTTCTTCAGTGAGCTTCTGTGCACAAGTCATCTTGTATGGGTACATATGGAGGTCAGTTTTAAGAATGCGTTGAACGGAGCGTCTGGATATTCCCAGTTGCACTTCTGCCTTTCTACACGATTTCCCGGTACTTCTCTGTACAGCAACTCGTACCGCTTCAGTGTTCTCCGGCGAACAAACAGGCTTAGGCCGAGGTCGCTTCGCTTCCAATACTGTTCCTTCCTGTACAAATTTATCGTACAACCTGTGGATGGTCTTCTTGCAAGGGACACATCGTGTGTTAAACTGTTGTAGAAAACGCCTCTGAGTCACAACAAGGCTTTTCGTTTCACGAAAAAGTAACAGAATTGCCGATCGTTGCTGTGTCGTCAGTCTTCCATTGTCAGCCATTGCAGCTTACTAGTCTCCTAGAGGCAGTACCGTGAATTACACGTCATATCGTAACTCATCTGTTTTTCCAAGTTCTGCTGGTACTGCTGTAGAGATCCCAGCGGGATATTTAATTTGCGTCGTAGATTGTGAAAGAAACAATTGGTAACACATTCCGTGCGCCACCCTGTACAAAATAATCTATACAGGGTGTTTCCGTAAAAGCGTGCAAAAATGTAACAGGACATAAAGAACGCTTCACTGAACAAATTGAGGCCGTAAACCTGGGGTCTGAGATGGCCGCATAGGGAGATACGGAAGTAAACGTGTCTACCGCTCTGACTGGACTGCTGGCAGCACTTTAGAAATCACGACTGATTCCTTCCTGTGATTTCACGCGAAGTTTTGTAACCACCCCCCACAACGCTCGATCTGTCCCTCAGTGCAGGAACCCGGTAGCTGAACGGTCAGCGTGACGGATTGTCAAACCTCTACGCCCGGGTTCGATTCCCAGCTGGGTCGGGGAATTTTCTCCGTCCAGGGACTGGGTGTCGTGCTGTCATCATCATCTTATCATTCTCATCGACTGCAGGTCGCCGAAGTGGCGCCAAATTGAAAGACCGGCACCCGGCGAACGGTCTGTGCGACTGGGGGCCCTAGCCATACGATTAAATAAACAAATAAAAGTGCAGGAACCTCTGCCAGGTCTTAGTTCTGCCGTGGCTGCTCGTCCACGTTTCCCCCTCACATTACCAAAAGAAGTCGACATGGGCAGCTTTAGAAGGATTCAAATGTCGCTGACGGATTTGTTACTCAGAAGACATCTAACAAATATCCCCCTTTCGAAGTCACTGATCCGTCACCACTGACCAATGCGTACAAGTTTACACATATGTCCTATTTATTTACATGTACACTCTTTATATCCTGCAAGCAGACAAGGAGGACGAGTCTGATTATTGGGAAGTTATGACACAGGTTTTGTTTACTTTACTTGTCCATAGTTGGCTCTGTTGTATAGTATTTACACTGTCCCCTGACAGAACGGGCTATGAATCAACGACAGACCCTTTCATTACTCAGTGCTATTCAGAGAAGTACAGTAAAGTACGATGGAGCAGTACGGGTACTGTTTCGCAGAACTCACTGACGTGCAAAAAAAAAAAAAAAAAAAAAAAAAAAAAATGGTTCAAATGGCTCTGAGCACTATGGGACTTAACATTTGAGGTCATCAGTCCCCTAGAACTTAGAACTACTTAAACCTAACTAACCTAAGGACATCACACAACACCCAGCCATCACGAGGCAGAGAAAATCCCTGACCCCGCCGGGAATCGAACCCGGGAACCCGGGCGTGGGAAGCGAGAACGCTACCGCACGACCACGAGATGCGGGCACACTGACGTGCACCTTGTGTATGGTTAAGTACGTTACAATTCTCTCGCTCCTAAAAGGCTGTACAGTATAAATTATACGTTGTCGTGTTGGAAGTCATATCTGTAAGTTGCAGACATCTGGAGAGATTGCATAAGAGTCCATAACCGTTCTCTCCACCAACCTGTTGTCTTCTGAAATTGTGTCCCTCGAGTGGAAGACAGTCTGTCGGTCGTGGATTTTCCTTCGGCAGAGGTCGCTATGCTGTCATCTCGAACTTGAACCACTGATTGTGCTTTTTATGGGATGTCCCTTGCCCTGGTTAGTCTCAGGGCAAGATACATAGTACTGACAACGATGATAGGCGACACCTCTCATTAATGTAACCTGTTTGATTATATTTTAAATGATCACATTTTACACTGCCTTCTAAAACACTTGGCGTAGCTTTCTTAGTAGTACGGCAGCTTTTCTGACAACTTCTGATATAGACTACGACATGTCCGTTCGAAATAGAGATACGTGTCCGTCTCTCCAGGATGCCCAAAACAGAGTGAGTAGCGCAGCCGAAGTACTTTGTCTCCCAGGCGCACCAAAGCGACCCGAAGGTGTCCGAAGCACTTCGGTTGTAATATCATTACTCTTATGTCTCAAATTTATCAAACAAAAACGGTACGCTCGTAGGGTAACCATCAGAAATGGCCATACTGAAAACTGGGTTAAATCCAATGAAAAGTATATAAATAATATTGATAAGACAAGTTAGGTATTTTGGCGCCTAACACCCGAATGTGTGACCAATCAGAAGCAAGTTCAGTACAACTGGCGGCTTCTCCCACGGGACTGGTACATACTGTACCATCTGTCGCTTGTGCCTCACTCCACTCTTGTACGATGTGCTACTTCACGTGTATCAAGCTGCATCAAGGCAAGCTTCCATCAAGCTAAAATACTGGCGGCCACAGCCAGGAGTACGATTTCCTAACACGCATCATCCGTCACGACGAGTGTTTGTCTCCGCCGACGAATGTGGGAAACTGGCTTCCTCGAAACAAGATACGAGGGACCTGACAACATGGGGACCACTCGCACACCCAATTTTAAAGAAGAGGTGCTAGAACATGTTGCAGCGGACTCCACGACACGTACTCGTCGCACGGCACGTGAAACGGGCGCTGCAGACACTAGCGTGTGGCGAGTACTCCACCAACAACAATTACACCCGTATTACCCGTAACGTAACCTAGGTATACATGCCGACGTCGCAAGCTGAAGATGAACAGATAGAGAAAGTGTATGAGGATATTGAAAGGGTAATGCAGTATGTAAAGGGGGACGAAAATCTAATAGTCATGGGCGACTGGAATGCAGTTGTAGGGGAAGGAGTAGAAGAAAAGGTTACAGGAGAATATGGGCTTGGGACAAGGAATGAAAGAGGAGAAAGACTAATTGAGTTCTGTAACAAGTTTCAGCTAGTAATAGCGAATACCCTGTTCAAGAATCACAAGAGGAGGAGGTATACTTGCAAAAGGCCGGGAGATACGGGAAGATTTCAGTTAGATTACATCATGCTCAGACAGAGATTCCGAAATCAGATACTGGATTGTAAGGCGTACCCAGGAGCAGATATAGACTCAGATCACAATATAGTAGTGATGAAGAGTAGGCTGAAGTTCAAGACATTAGTCAGGAAGAATCGATACGCAAAGAAGTGGGATACGGAAGTGTTAAGGAATGACGAGATACGTTTGAAGTTCTCTAACGCTATAGATACAGCAATAAGGAATAGCGCAGTAGGCAGTAGTTGAAAAGGAATGGACAGCTCTAAAAAAGGGCCATCACAGAAGTTGGGAAGGAAAACATAGGTAAAAAGAAGGGTAACAGAAGAAATACTTCAGTTGATTGATAAAAGGAGGAAGTACAAACATGTTCCGGGAAAATCAGGAATACAGAAATACAAGTCGCTGAGGAATGAAATAAATAGGAAGTGCAGGGAAGCTAAGACGAAATGACTGCAGGAAAAATGTGAAGACATCGAAAAAGATTGTCGGAAGGACAGACTCAGCATACAGGAAAGTCAAAACAACCTTTGGTGACATTAAAAGCAACGGTGGTAACATTAGCAGTGCAACGGGAGTTCCACTGTTAAATGCAGAGGAGAGAGCAGATAGGTGGAAAGAATACATTGAAAGCCTCTATGAGGGTGAAGATTTGTCTGATGTGATAGAAGAAGAAACACGAGTCGATTTAGAAGAGATAGGGGATCCAGTATTAGAATCGGAATTTAAAAGAGCTTTGGAGGACTTACGGTCAAAGAAGGCAGAAGGGATAGATAACATTCCATCAGAATTTCTAAAATCATTGGGGGAAGTGGCAACAAAACGACTATTCACGTTGGTGTGTACAATATATGAGTCTGGCGACATACCATCTGACTTTCGGAAAAGCATCATCCACACAATTCCGAAGACGGCAAGAGCTGACAAGTGCGAGAATTATCGCACAATCAGCTTAACAGCTCATGCATCGAAGCTGCTTACAAGAATAAGATACAGAAGAATGGAAAAGAAAATTGAGAATGCGCTAGGTGACGATCAGTTTGGCTTTAGGAAAAGTAAAGGGACGAGAGAGGCAATTCTGACGTTACGGCTAATAATGGAAGCAAAGCTAAAGTAATATCAAGACACGTTCATAGGATTTGTCGACCTGGAAAAAGCGTTCGACAATATAAAATAGTACAAGCTGTTCGAGAGTCTGAAAAAAGTAGGGGTAAGCTATAGGGAGAGACGGGTCATATACAATATGTACAACAACCAAGAGGGAATAATAAGAGTGGACAATCAAGAACGAAGTGCTCGTATTAAGAAGGGTGTAAGACAAGGCTGTAGCCTTTCGCCCCTACTCTTCAATCTGTACATCGAGGAAGCAATGATGGAAATAAAAGAAAGGTTCAGGAGTGGAATTAAAATACAAGGTGAAAGGATATCAATGATACGATTCGCTGATGACATTGCTATCCTGAGTGACAGTGAAGAAGAATTAAAAGATCTGCTGGATGGAATGAACAGTCTAATGAGTACACAGTATGGTTTGACAGTAAATCGGAGAAAGACGAAGGTAATGAGAAGTAGCAGAAATGAGAACAGCGAGAAACTTAACATCAGGATTGATGGTCACGAAGTCAGTGAAGTTAAGGAATTCTGCTACCTAGGCAGTAAAATAACCAATGACGGCCTTAATTTGAGGAAGAAATTTCTGAGGATGTACGTCTGGAGTACAGCATTGTATGGTAGTGAAACATGGACTGTGGGAAAACCGGAACAGAAGAGAATCGAAGCATTTGAGATGTGGTGCTATAGACGAATGTTGAAAATTAGGTGGACTGATAAGGTAAGGAATGAGGAGGTTCTACGCAGAATCGGAGAGGAAAGGAATATGTGAAAAACATAAGGAGAAGGGACAGGATGATAGGACATCTGCTAAGACATGAGGGAATGACTTCCATGGTACTAGAGGAAGCTGTGGAGGGCAAAAACTGTAGAGGAAGACAAAGATTGGAATACGTCAAGCAAATAATTGAGGACGTAGGTTGCAAGTGCTACTCTGAGATGAAGAGGTTAGCACAGGAAAGGAATTCGTGGCGGGCCGCATCAAACCAGTCAGTAGACTGACGATAAAAAAAAAAAAAAAAAATATAACGTGTCCCTGCAATGCTTGTGACTGGCTTTGCAGCAAGGGTCGCATTGTATTAATGGTTGTTCCAAAGGAGGACTGATCCACCAGATTTCCTAAAATCGTGCTGTTTACTGACAAGGCCTCATTTGATCGTGATGGTATTTGTAACAGCAGGAATAGCCGTGTGTGGGATGAGGAAACCCCTCAACCTGTAGTAGAGTGACACCATGAAGTACGTTTTATTGTGAATACCTAGGTCGGCATTGCAGGCCATAATCTCACTGGACCGTATCTACTACCTGGCTGCCTGAATGGGCACCTGTACTTGAGGCTCGTGCAACGAGTTCTACCTGAGGTGTTGGAGAACGTACTCTTGGCTCACGCTTTAGCCTTCTCCTTCTCCACGACGCACGTTTCTGTTGCATACACAAGAACTAGCATATAACAAGTTGGGTAACTTACATCATACTCTCACTTTTCTCAGGGACTTCTTAGTTCTACATAATCTCTTTCATTCAAGGTTGCCTTGCACGTACACCAGTCTAGTTTCTGGAGACAATGTGAGATTTAGACACGCCTAGCGGGAATGCAAAGTGCCTCTGACGCAGAGTTCTGCAGGATTTACCCTTGAAACCGACTGCCTGGAGGTTTTGTGTGTCACGGGGTGGGTCCCGGTGACGGAGTGCCTGCTTGCTACACGTGACTCACCGGCAGAGCGACACTCGCTGGGAACGCCACCCCCGGCGCCGCCGCCTCTCCGCCCCCGCCAGCTGACGGCGGCGCCGCCTCCACGTGTCCCGCCGCTGTCCCTCTGCCGTAATTAAACCTGCAGCCGACCGCCGGTCCATTCGATAAGGTCGCACACACTACGCACCCACCCACACACACACACACACACACACACACACGCACGCACGCACGCACGCACGCGCGTGCTACACCCTAACGCGATTTCACTGCAGCAGTAGCAGCCTGTTATTTTAATTTCTCGCGCTGCACCGGGGGGCGGAGATTGCAAGACGGCACGTGGGGGCGGCCCACCCCCGCCGCTGACCTTTTGTTGCGGGATTAAATCTGCCCCGGCGACCCACACCCTCCCCCTCCCCCGCGTCTGGTCTCCTTGCACACGTCCTGGAATTACCATATGTAAATCACATTAGTGGCGGAGACTTTATTCCCGCCCTACCCCCTGCCTTTTCTCTTACGCCACCGCTACTGATGCGTTAGCGCCGTCACTGCAATTCGTCACAACTGAACTGAAACCTTACCCTCACCAAACTCCCTTTTCCTACTCACCGCATGGCGCGAGGTAGAAAAACCTTGAGCCTATTTCGCTACGGCTTGCACAACGAAATCGTACGTCATCGCTTTAAACGGCTCCTAGAGGTAACAATGTCCTTCGTGTGAAGATTTAGCGTTCATACTGAGAGGGAAATTTAATACAAAGACATTTGTGCTGCTGGTCAAGGTGAGACAAAACTGGCTAAGGGCGAGTAGGGCTAGCGCTCTGAGGGCCCTGTGCAAAGTTTACTATGTGCGGGGGAAGGGAGGAAGGAAGCTAAGATGGCTACCTATGTCTATCGACTGCAGCTGACTGCCCACGCTTCTTGAATAACCGTAGTAAAAGGTGTCACACCAAATATTTGCCCTAGGATAAAACTAAAATAATATAGCATATACGAGCGATATGCACTTTTCTGAAAGCTTACGAACTGGGAACTTTTCACTACCTAGAGGGCGTGGGGGGTGGGGGGTAAAGTTGTCAGTTCCATTGTAACAGGATCCCATGCTTATTGTCTTGACAACCTGGTATCTGAAACAATACCAAGCGTATACATCGTTCCCAATCGGATTTTTGTACAAGACCACATATATTAGAATGGAGCTGGTTAAAATAATACACTACTGGCCATTTGAATTGCTACACAAAGAAGAAAAGCAGACGATAAACGGGTATTCATTTCACAAATATATTATACTAGAACTGACATGTGATTACATTTTCATGCAGTTTAGGTGCATAGATGCTGAGAAATCAGTACCCAGAACAACCACCTCTGGCCGTAATAACGGCCTTGATACGCCTCGGCATTGAGTCAAACAGAGCTTCGACGGCGTGTACAGGTACAGCTGCCCATGCAGTCTCAACACGATACCACTGTTCATCAAGAGTAGTGACTGGCGTATTGTGACGAGCCAGTTGCTCGGCCACCGTTGACAAGACGTTTTCAATTGGTGAGAGATCTCGAGAATGTGCTGGCCAGGGCAGCAGTCGAACATTTTCTGTATCCAGAAAGGCCCGTACAGGACCTGCAACATGCGGTCGTGCATTATCCTGCTGAAATGTAGGGTTTCGCAGGGATCGAACGAAGGGTAGAGCCACGGGTCGTAACACATCTGAAATGTAACGTCCACTGTTCAAAGTGCCGTCAGTGCGAAATAGAGGTCACAGAGACGTGTATCCAGTGGCACTCCATACCACCACGCCGGGTGATACGCCAGTATGGCGATGACGAATACACGCTTCCAATGTGAGTTCACCGCGATGTCGCCAAACACGGATGCGACCATCATGATGCTGTAAACAGAACCTGGATTCATCCGAAAAAATTGACTTTTTGCCATTCGTGCACCCAGTTTCGTCGTTGAGTACACCATCGCAGGCGCTCCTGTCTGTGATGCAGCGTCAAGGGTAACCGCAGCCATGGTCTCCGAGCTGATAGTCCGTGCTGCTGCAAACGTCGTCGAACTGTTCGTGCAGATGGTTGTTGTCTTGCAAACATCCCCATGTGGTGACTCGGGGATCGAGACGTGGCTGCACGATCCGTTACAGCCATGCGGATAAGATACCTGTCGTCTCGACTGCTAGTGATACGAGGCCGTTGGGATCCAGCACGGCGTTCCGTATTGCCCTCCTGAAGCCACCGATTCCATATTGCCCGCATCTCGTGGTCGTGCGGTAGCGTTCTCGCTTCCCACGCACGGGTTCCCGGGTTCGATTCCCGGCGGGGTCAGGGATTTTCTCTGCCTCGTGATGGCTGGGTGTTGTGTGATGTCCTTAGGTTAGTTAGGTTTAAGTAGTTCTAAGTTCTGATGACCATAGCTGTTAAGTCCCATAGTGCTCAGAGCCATTTGAACCATTTTGATTCCATATTCTGCTAACAGTCATTGGATCTCGACCAACGCGAGCAGCAATGTCGCCATGGCCAGCACATTCTCCAGATCTCTCACCAATTGAAAACGTCTGGTCAATGGTGGCCGAGCTACTCGCTTGTCACAATAGGCCAGTCACTACCCTTAATGAAATGTGGCATCGTGTTGAAGCTGCATGGGCAGCTGTACCTGTACACGCCATCCCAGCTCTGTTTGACTCAATGCCCAGGCGTATCAAGGCCGTTACTACGGCCAGAGGTATTTGTTCTGGGTACTGACTTCTCAGGATCTATGCACCCAAACTGCATGAAAATGTAATCACATGTCAGTTCTAGTGTAATATATTTGTCGAATGAATACCCGTTTATCATCTGCATTTCTTCTTGGTGTAGCAATTTTAATGGCGAGTAGTGTAGTTGTGAGCAAAGTGGAAAACAGTAATGGTAGGCTGAGCGGCAGACAATTTAACTTCCATATTGTCTTAAGCTCGCTTCTGCGAGCCCAGGTTCCCTACCTTAAATAGTGCAGTGAAGCATTCTCTGTGTAATGTTGTATTTTTGCACGGCCTTACGAAAACACCCTGTATAACATAGTCCGTAATTCTGAAGAGACGTTTTAACTGTCCTACCACAACAAAGGTCAAAATTTAATAATGATTGCGGTGTTGCTCACGATGCTAAATACTGCATTTCCGGGCAACAACAAAGTTATTATGTGGCAGGTGTCATTAGAGCGCAGTTAATAAAGTCATTTCATGTAATAATGAATAAATTTGGCACTCATCTGGTCGTGTTTCCCACGCTGGTCTCGTTGTAAAATTATGGCTCAATCGTCGAAAATCTACGTTTTGATTCTAACCTCGGATGCAAAGAGGCCTAGGTTTTATCATTGCGATATTCAAAAGTTTATAGATGTGTTTCACAAACCATTCTTGAAGATTACACTTTTGCAGAACAATGATGATGTAAAAAAGTAATCAGCACTCCGAATTCAAGTTACACTTCTTTTTTATTGCTTTTGTTGCAATAGCACGTAACACATAAAATATCACTTCACAATACAAAACATACTTGAAAACATCTTCCTCACTGGTAAAGTTCACATTTTATAAACTGGCTACAATATGCATGTTTCCAACATGACGTCCAAGACTTGACCTTCTGAAGGTCCGACTCTCTAACAACTAATTACCGCTTACGCGCCCAAAAATCAAGAGTTACTAGTACGTGAAAGATCACAGTGACAAAAGAGAGAATTCACGTAAGAATAATATCGTTGCAATAAAAACATATCGATGTATCAAAGTACCTCTACATTAATGAAATCAAATCTGAATGTTGTCTCAGAAATATGTTAACTACTTTACAGAAACACAGTAGAATATTGCTGGTGGTATCGAGAGGTCGAGTTGTGCCGTAATGGTTACGTGATTCAAGTACCATTACAACGTCAGTCACGTTTTCCAACTCTACAGATTTTTTGGATTCGAGTCCTGTCGACGCGCGTCGGCTGTGATCTGCGAACGCCCGCAGGGTCCTCGAGTGGACGCCCCGCACGATGCGCCTGTGTGCGTACGCGGGGGCACCTGGGTTCGAGCCCTGCGGCCGGAGCCCGCATGGCGTGGCCGAAAAGCTGCCGCCGGCGGTGGGTTTGAAGTGGCGGCACGCCCGCATCGGCCGCCCGCCGAGGGCGGAAAACCCTCCGCCACTCACTCCACGCCGCACCGCCGCCACCACAGACAGCGCCGCCCCGATCGGTCACAGTTCGGCCGGGTTGCTCTGCGGTCATAGGCGCGCTGCGTGCACGCCGACCGCAGCGCTCATACGCACGTGCGGTCGGTGCGTGCAGCGACGCCGCGTTAAAATTACAGCCTCCTGCGTCTGCGTCCCGTCCTGTACATCAACCGACCCATACGGTGGGTCATCGTGAACTTTTATTAACCACCTCTAAAAAAAATGTCTCTCAGAAATAAAATTGGTCTGAATATGATACCCTGAGGAACAACTATGTGAATGTATTTTGGCTTCGCTAAGTGTTACTGTAAACATACCCAACAGATATACTGGGTGATCAAAAAGTCAGTATAAATTTGAAAACTGACTAAATGACGGAATAATGTA
This sequence comes from Schistocerca nitens, assembly GCF_023898315.1. Taxonomy (NCBI): domain Eukaryota; kingdom Metazoa; phylum Arthropoda; class Insecta; order Orthoptera; family Acrididae; genus Schistocerca; species Schistocerca nitens. The sequence goes on from NC_064625.1 coordinate 146,355,682, forward strand.
GATGGAGAGGTACAAAGTGACACACATGCTTGGAATGACATGGGGTTTTATTAGAACCGAAAAAATACAGACGTTCAAAAAATGTCCGACAGATGACGCTGCATCTGATCAGAACAGCAATAATTAGCATACAAAGTAAGACAAAGCAAAGATGATGTTCTTTACAGGAAATGCTCAATATGTCCACCATCATTCCTCAACAATAGCTGTAGTCGAGGAATAATGTTGTGAACAGCGCTGTAAAGCATGTCCGGAGTTATGGTGAGGCATTGGCGACGGATGTTGTCTTTCAGCATCCCTAGAGATGTCGGTCGATCACGATACACTTGCGACTTCAGGTAACCCGAAAGCCAATAATCGCACGTACTGAGGTCTGGGGACCTGGGAGGCCAAGCATGACGAAAGTGGCGGCTGAGCACACGATCATCACCAAACGACGCGCGCAAGATACCTTTCACGCGTCTAGCAATATGGGGTGATTTTTTTGGTTCTAATAAAACCCGATGTCATTTCAAGCATGCGTGTCAATTTTTACCTTTCTATCTACATTATTCCGTGGTTTTCCAAGTTTTCAAATTTATATTGACTTTTTGATCACCCGGTACTTCAATGACACACATTTTTCCCCACGACGTGTGATATTGTGGAGACGCGCCAGGATAGCCGTGTTGATAACGACGGATTGACGACGGAGTTCGGTATGACGGCCAGACTCGACGTGATTTCTAGGCGGTTTCCGAAATCCCACTAGCTGAATACCCGTCTGTCATCCAAGTCCAACCTCTCGTATGATTCGCAAACGTTCGAAAAACTGAAGCTCATTTTCAGACATGTAAGTCGACAGGTCGGGATGGAATCCCATTTCGGTTGTACGAAGTGTACTCCGCGGCACTGGCCCCAGAGCTTGCATTTATCGCGTATCTCTCACCCAGCACAAACCCCCCAGTGACTGGAAAAAAGCACAGGATATGCAAAAATGCAAAAATGTAACAGAACGTAGAACAATTGAGGTAGGGCACTTGCGGTTGGAGAACCAGCTTGAGGGTGTATGGAAGTAAACGTGTCTACTGCTTCGTAGAGCACTATTGTTTTCCACCTTGTTTACAACTAACATGCGTACAAGTTTACACGTAGTGTGCTCTTTATTTACATGTAGATTCTTTATTTCCTGCAAGCAAAGGAGGACGGCAAGCCTGATTACTAGGAAGTGTTTCCTGGTCGTTGGACTGGAAGGGGACGTCCTATTCCGTGGCCTGCGAGGTCATCTGACCTGAATCTCCTTGATTGTTTCCGTTGAGGCATCTAAAATCACTTGTCTATGAGACCAGAGTGGACACCGAGCTGGAATTAGTTGCCAGAATTGTAGCTGCCTGTGATGTGATTCGAAACACACCTGGGATATTTGTCAGGGTGCGTCAGAATCTTCTTCGCCGATGGCCGATGTCATGCTTTCATTGAGGCTGATGGGCGTCTTGCAACCTGCACCACGCAAGTAACGAGCAGCCCTTAGTGGCTCGCCATCACATTTTTCTTTATCTTAAATAGCTTTGTGACTAAAGCCCTTTTGGTATATTTATTATTTTATAAACGACATAAGTACTGTCAGTCTTTTACGATGATTCCGTACTTATTGCCTATCGTACGTTTTTATCATTATTCTGTGACCATGTCATAGAATATAGATCATACTTTGTTTTAAATCCTGAAGAAGACACTCCTAGCAGTGTTGAAACCAGGTCAATTTGTTAAAAATATAGTGACGGAGGGCTGTTTCTCTTTCAACTGTAACTATTGACGGTCTCTGAACGTGCAGCCATGTACAAAATTTTGTTATCTGAATTTCATCCTGTATATTTAGAAATCCACATATTTCATAAAAAATGAAGTTAGACTGTGCAATTCTCTCTATATCCCTCTCTCCCTCTCCTCTCTTCCAAACACACACACACACACACACACACACACACACACACACACACACACACACGTGGATTGTAATCGTTTTATGCATTTTTAAAATATCTCTGTTTCCCTTCTCCCAGGTGTTTTGCTTTAGTAATGACATCAATCGGTTAAAACGATTCGAAACGTAATCTCAAAGCACTTCCAAAACAAATAAAGAAGAATAACGGGATATTAGAGAGAAAATTATACGTTTCAATAACTTGAACACTACAGAAAATAAAAGAAGCATTAAGTCTTATGTGACTCACCCTGCATGTGTCCGTAATGTCTTCAATGAAGCAAAGTTGAATGCTCGGTAGTGAGAAACAGTAAATATTCTCCAAGACGAGGTAAAAATTTTTAGTTCCTCATTAGGATGACCTCTTTTTTTTCACCTGCTAAACTAAGGCTGTCACAAGGAATGAACAGGTAATGTGTGTGTGTGTGTGTGTGTGTGTGTGTGTGTGTGTGTGTGTTTCCACAAACGAACTACCTAATTTCAGTTTCTAATAAATATGTAACGTGTTCCTGTCAGGATGACCAAACTGTCACCCCCCTCCCCGCACCCCCCCAAACACACATACACATACATAAAAGTGTGTGTGTGTAGATACAGAGAGAGAGAGAGAGAGAGAGGCAGATGGTGTGTGTGTGTGTGTGTGTGAGAGAGAGAGAGAGAGAGAGAGAGATGGGGGAGGGGGGAAGGGATAGGGACAGGGTGAGGAACAAAGGAGTGCGAGACAGGGAGAAAGTGTGTGTTAATATGTAAACGTTTTCACAAATGAGCTACATATAATTTAATTTCCTAAAGAAACTGTAACATAGTCCTGTCAGGGTCGCCAATCTGCAAATGCGTATGCACGTATATATTTGGATAGCTAACCTGTCATTAATGTCATCACTGAATCAAAATTTAAGGGACAGGAAGAAAGAAAAGTACATCATCTTTAATCAAGGAAGATAGAATATGGAGTTGGGCATTAGGACGGCCTCCACCTCCTCCACACAGCCGTAGGGTGGGGCAGCAACGGCGACGGCGACGGCGGGCGGCGGCAGAGAGCGCGCTGCCGGCCATCGCTCTTGCCGTCGACCCACGTGTCCGGCGCAGTCGCCGGCGCCGTCGATGTCGTCGTCACGTGGGACGCGCGCGGCCCTCTCGGCATGCCAAATGACCGTCCGGAAACGAATGGCGGCGGAAACAGAAGAGGCCAAAATAAATAAACAGTGTCCGGCGCAGGCGGCGGCCGAATGGGATTCCGGACGGCTGCGACAAATCGGCATTCCTGGGACGAGGACTCCCCCTCACTCCTTCCTGCTGCCTTCGGACCCTTAAGCCCTTCGCTGCGCTTCTAAGGGACGCAGACAGACGAAGAGCTGCACACGATTGCCTTAACGCGTGCGCAAAGACCTCGCAGGTCGGATATCTAGAAGCATCCGGCACGTTTACAGAGCCGCAAATCGCTAGAGATAATTATGTACACTCTATCAGGTGCGAGGGTCTCCCATCACATACAAAGACGTTAGTTTTGTATCCCGCCTGGAAAACGATGCGTGGATCTGCTCCTGCAAACTGAAGGGTAGGCCGAATGAAGAAAGCGAGTAGGAGCAAGAGGGGACAAGCACTTCGGTACAGCGATTAAAATATTAGAGGTTTACTATGGGTAAAAAAAAGTTAATAAATGGTTACATAGCTGTGCGTACATCCAGTCGTGAGTAGTACAAGGTCTCAATAGCAAGTCACACACTGTACTTTAAGCGATTTTCCAGGCCGTCTGCTCTGGATGAAATGGGGAGAATCTACAGTGGTGCTCGTAGAGATGAACAGTGCCTGCTAGAGGGCGCTGTCGTCGTTGTCTGTCGTAGTGCCAACTTAAAGACAGCTACGCCATGGCGTCCTAGCTATCGATACCACAGTTAGCGTAGGTGTTCGGGGGTGGGGTATAAGCAGATATGAAGTGTCAATGACGTGGAAATGTTTTTTGTGGTTTTTTTTTCGGTATGGTGAGCTAACAGTGGGAATTGTGTTTGAATGGGCCACGATTTTAGGATCCCACAAGTTCATACATCTCTTGCAAAAGTGTTACAACTATCTGCTCCACTATAAGGATCGTGTCGTATCGTGTACACACCGAATGACCATCAAACCCACCATCGCTCTGGCTGGACCTGAAAACTGACAGACATCGCGAAACTCTGAAGGGCAGTGCTCGAAACCATTCCGGAGATGCAGTGTAGCACTTCAAAGAACTATCCCTCGACCAACAATACCGTATTCAGTCATCCATTAGCGTCATTTACAGAGTTGCGAGGTGTAGAGTTTTGCACTGCAAGGGAGAGGATGTTGTTATGAGGGGCCGGTGCCTCATTGTACTGGGTGATCAAAAAGTCAGTATAAATTTGAAAACTTAATAAACCACGGAATAATATAGATAGAGAGGTAAAAATTGACACACATGCCTGGAATGACATGGGGGTTTTATTAGAACCAAAAAAAAAAGGAAAGTTCACAAAATGTCCGACAGATGGCGCTGGACAGCAAAACGTCAGTGACTGCGCATGACAATCGTGCTACAGAATCGTATCATCCCCAGCCTGGCTGATAAACACCTGCTGGGACGTACGATGTTTATGCAGGGTGGCTCTTCACCCCATATTGCTAGACGCGTGAAAGATCTCTTGCGCGCGTCGTTTGGTGATGATCGTGTGCTCAGCCGCCACTTTCGTCATGCTTGGCCTCCCAGGTCCCCAGACGTCAGTCCCTGCGATTATTGGGTTTGGGGTTACCTGAAGTCGCAAGTGTATCGTGATCGACCGACATCTCTAGGGATGCTGAAAGACAACATCCGACGCCAATGCCTCACCATCACTCCGGACATGCTTTACAGTGCTGTTCACAACTTTATTCCTCGACTACAGCTATTTTTGAGGAATGATGGTGCAAATATTGAGCATTTCCTGTAAAGAACATCACCTTTGCTTTGTCTTACTTTATTATGCTAATTATTGCTATTCTGATCAGATGAAGCGCCATCTGTCGGACATCTGTCCCTGCGATTATTGGATTTGGGGTTACCTGAAGTCGCAAGTGTATCGTGATCGACCGACAACATCTCTAGGGATGCTGAAAGACAACATCCGACGCCAATGCCTCACCATAACTCTGGACATGCTTTACAGTGCTGTTCACGACATCATTCCTCGACTACAGCTATTGTTGTGGAATGATGGTGGAAATATTGAGCATTTCCTGTAAAGAACATCATCTTTGCTTTGTCTTACTTTATTATGCTAATTATTGCTATTCTGATCAGATGAAGCGCCATCTGTCGGACATTTTTTGAACTTTTGTATTTTTTTGGTTCTAATAAAACCCCATGTCATTCCAAGCATGTGTGTCAGTTTGTACCTCTCTATCTACATCATTCCCTGATTTATTCAGTTTTCAAATTTATACTGACTTTTTGATCACCCGGTACAATGCACACGTGGATTCATACGTTTCTTTATTTACATGAACTGGAAGTTCTACTTAAATAGATTCCATGTTTTGTGTTACAAGCTCGCCAGTAATAGTTGTCTTGCAGACTGATGTAAAGTACTAGTCCCGCTATAGTCACTAATGTAGTCATACTCTGTGACGAACTAAACCCACTCTGCGAGCAGACTGACTAACTGTCGAGCGTATCAGCATGGGAGCTAGACGCTAAACCCAGTAATGATGTGGCTAGTCCAACTCGAAGTTCACGTGCTGGAAAACTAGCTGGAAATTCTTTGCACATAAGGGAACTCGGTGGGATAAAAGACGTATACTTCTGATAAAAATAATGTCGTGTGACGAGGGCCTCCCGTCTGGGAGACCGTTCGCCTGGTGCAAGTCTTTCGTTTTGACGCCACTTCGGCGACTTGCGCGTCGATGGGGATGAAATGATGATGATGATTAGGACAACACAACACCCAGTCCCTGAACGGAGAAAACCTCCGACCCAGCCGGGAATCGAACCCGGGCCCTTTGGATTGACATTCTGTATCGCTGACCACTTAGCTACCGAAGCGGACTATACTTCTGATGAAATAACTTAGATGAAACACGAGGTAGGATAAAACCACTATCGAACCCTAAGAGGCAACAACACATTGAATGTAAGTTCGGCAATCCTGCAGCTAGGTGCCACGAGAAACCAAGTCCCGCCCCGAGGGCAGAGTAACTCAGGTCCAGCGTCTGAGGCGACTGTCGAAGGAATCTCTCCAGCAGCACCAGCGGCCCTGCTTACATGGGTCCGTCTGAGGCAATCCCCCGCGATCACACGCGGCTCCAGAACATTCTGTCGTCTTCCAGAACATTCTGTCGTAGCTGGTCACGTGGCTCCAGCGTCCCATGACACATAAACGCCATCTCTCCTGTTCCATAAAACACGGGAGAACTGCCGGAGATACCAGTAACTTCCTGCCACGATATTTCGGCGCAGAGTCTTCTGGCCATCTTCAGGTGAATGCCACTGTAGTAGTACTGGCGAGTACGCGCTGAGCTCCGCTATTTAAAGCCTTCTGAGGTCACATTGCGCATGCGCTGCTCAGCTTGCGCGTTCATAACGGCTCCGTGCGCTGCGCCTCGCGCCCTCCACTGTGAAAGCCTGGCGTATCGGTGTCAGGTCGATTTCCATCTTTATGCTGATAACTACGTCGACTACGAAGTTTCTCTATAACAGGATTCCAAGCAGAGTTCAGCTGATAACCGCTATCTCGACTGGTGAGAGTCTCGTTGTCAGACAATCTTATTTCCACAGATTCATTGATAATCGAGCTCCAAAAGTTTGATGTATGGGCCAAAATTTTTGCGTCGTTGTAATTCATGGAATGGTCTGTGGAAATACAATGTTCGGCGATTGCGGACTTGGTGGGTTGGAGAAAGCGAGTATGCCGTTGGTGTTCCACAATGCGTTCCTGCACAGTTCGTGTTGTTTGCCCTATATATGATTTGCCGCATTCACACGGAATTTTGTAAACACCTGGTTTACGCAGGCCCAGGTCGTCTTTAACGGATCCCACCAGTGATGAAATTTTGGAAGGAGGGCGAAAGATGACTCTCGCTTGATACTTTCTCAATATTTTGCCTATCTGTGAAGAAATATTCCCAATAAATGGTAGATAAACAGTCGACCTGAAGGCCTCTTCCTCTTCCTTGTTCCGTCGTTTGTAGGTCTTCATCACTCTGTTCACTTGCCTAGGTGAAAAATTCTGTAAACAATCAGTACGCCGGGAAAGCTTTAAACATGCCATCTCTCCTGCTTCCCAGCGCCCTGGCTGACGTTAGGTTACTTTCCTATATGTCCATCCTATGCAATCTTCTGCATTTCTGCTCACATCCGTGACCCATTCGCAACAAAACGGCAACTGATGACTGAATGAATGACAGAGTGAGCGAGGCCCTCCGGTGAGCGCCGGTGGCCTAAATACCTGCTGTCGACAGGGCGTTGGCGGCTTGTTGCTTGTCGGTGTGTCTCTGGCCTCTCGCGCGATAGTCGCGTTCCATCCAGCGCCCACTAACCGACCTTGTATTCATCTTTGCCGACCGGTACGCCGGCGACAGCATACGCCAGGACACGAGATACCTTCACGCACAGACTAAGGCTGCGTTCACAATTCCACTGAAACGATCGCCAGACACCATCGCCAGACCTCGCCCCATTACATCGGCAAAACTTTACCCACAGTGCGTCCATTATCCCTCGTCAATTCTTCGCGGTATCAGGGAAGCTTGATTACGTTAGAATCTGTTCAGCAAGGAGATTAGAATCTATTCCATCAATGAGGTTAGAACCTAGTTTAATCTCGTTGGACGGAGTGTATGCCACGACGCCTTTAGGCATGGAGACTAATGCTGCATTATGGCTTTTGCTAGTAAAAAGACACCAAAAGCATGTGAATGAGTTGTACCTGTCTCATTAAGAACGTCGCGAATACTGTACACTGTTCTCTAACGTACTGGAATAACCACGACTATGTGATATGGAAACGTATTATGTACTCGAGATGATTCATGGTGCCTTTGAGAAGGCGGCCGGTGTGGTCATCGTACTGCTCTGGTGTAATGGTTAGCATTTCTACCCAGGAAGCAAGAAGGCTCTTGTTCGACTCCCGGCTGCAACACAAATTTTAATTCATTTCGTCTGCTTCGATCATTATCGAAGATTGTTCTATTTAAGAAGCTTTCAGAGCTTTCACATAAAAAGTTCGGAGGCACTACTTTCCAACACTACCTCGTACCTACACAGTCCTCCCTGTTTCTCCAGACAGTTACTAAAAATAATAGGAGCACAAGTGTGTAATATGTTACTTAAGGGGAAGCGTAAGTCAAGTGGCCTTCAAAAATTCAGTTTTTAGATTTTAGCATATTTGGAATGCCTGTCTTTCCTGCACAAACAGTTTTTGTTTTATATACAGGGTTATTACAAATGATTGAAGCGATTTCACAGCTCTACAATAACTTTATTATTTGAGATATTTTCAAAATGCTTTGCACACACATACAAAAACTCAAAAAGTTTTTTTAGGCATTCACAAATGTTCGATATGTGCCCCTTTAGTGATTCGGCAGACATCAAGCCGATAATCAAGTTCCTCCCACACTCGGCGCAGCATGTCCCCATCAATGAGTTCGAAAGCATCGTCGATGCGAGCTCGCAGTTCTGGCACGTTTCTTGGTAGAGGAGGTTTAAACACTGAATCTTTCACATAACCCCACAGAAAGAAATCGCATGGGGTTAAGTCGGGAGAGCGTGGAGGCCATGACACGAATTGCTGATCATGATCTCCTCCACGACCGATCCATCGGTTTTCCAATCTCCTGTTAAAGAAATGCCGAACATCGTGATGGAAGTGCGGTGGAGCAACATCCTGTTGAAAGACGAAGTCGGCGCTGTCGGTCTCCAGTTGTGGCATGAGCCAATTTTCCAGCATGTCCAGATACACGTGTCCTGTAACGTTTTTTTCGCAGAAGAAAAAGGGGCCGTAAACTTTAAACCGTGAGATTGCACAAAACACGTTAACTTTTGGCGAATTGCGAATTTGCTGCACGAATGCGTGAGGATTCCCTACCGCCCAGATTCGCACATTGTGTCTGTTCACTTCACCATTAAGAAAAAATGTTGCTTCATCACTGAAAACAAGTTTCGCACTGAACGCATCCTCTTCCACGAGCTGTTGCAACCGCGCCGAAAATTCAAAGCGTTTGACTTTGTCATCGGGTGTCAGGGCTTGTAGCAATTGTAAACGGTAAGGCTTCTGCTCTAGCCTTTTCCGTAAGTTTTTCCAAACCGTCGGCTGTGGTACGTGTAGCTCCCTGCTTGCTTTATTCGTCGACTTCCGCGGTCTACGCGTGAAACTTGCCCGCACGCGTTCAACCGTTTCTTCGCTCACTGCAGGCCGACCCGTTGATTTCCCCTTACAGAGGCATCCAGAAGCTTTAAACTGCGCATACCATCGCCGAATGGAGTTAGCAGTTGGTCGATCTTTGTTGAACTTCGTCCTGAAGTGTCGTTGCACTGTTATGACTGACTGATGTGAGTGCATTTCAAGCACGACATACGCTTTCTCGGCTCCTGTTGCCATTTTGTCTCACTGCGCTCTCGAGCGCTCTGGCGGCAGAAACCAGAAGTGCGGCTTCAGCCGAACAAAACTTTATGAGTTTTTCTACGTATCTGTAGTGTGTCGTGACCATATGTCAATGAATGGAGCTACAGTTAATTTATGAAATCGCTTCGATCATTTGTAATAGCCCTGTAAATACGACAATTTTTTCGTGAGATATTATGGTTTTCCTGGCGCTCTGTGCAATCTGGGGACGGTGACAGCAGGGCTTGTGACCAGATATGTGCAGAACAACCCTATGGTCCTAATGCGACAATTTCTAAATTAGAGTGCGTTGGGCATGTCCAGAAGTGAATGGGGTCCAGGTTGAGAAGATTATTGAAAGAAAAGTCAAAAATAGTATTGGAAGATGGTAAGAAGATCGCCTGACAAATGTTGAGATAGATAGATTACAGAATTATTATGGCTTGGCCATAAGAAGAAATGTAGGGTATTTAGAAAACATGAAAAAAGATGTATCTTTTTCCGTAAGCTTTCCACAAATGAAAATTCAGTGCACGGTCTTTGCCCGAATGGTCCTGACACTTGATGCAAGTACAGGAGAGGTGCCAGATATGACCGCAAACATTCTTTACCTGCGTCAGTAATGAATGAAATTAAACCAATTAGAGACCTTTGTAAAGATACCTTGTTGAAGAAATGTGTTCATGGGAAACCCAAAATTTAAATGAAAGTGTGAATTCTGTCATTTGGAAACAGTTACCGAAACTGTATTTGTTCAGCTTAGAACTCTCAAATTTGGTGTTTGTGACGCTATTTTACGCTTCAGTGATGGCGTAATTAGAAAACTGGATGTTTTGGAATTGTTGGGCATAAAATCTAGTGGAAATACTGCAGAATCCTTGGCGCAAATAAGTAAAGAGAGAATCCGCAAAGCAGATATTGCTAAATGTAAATGCACAAAAGAAGCCAGAAGGAAAAGAAGAGGGACTAAGGGAAGAAAAGGAGATCAGTATGATTCAGATGATGTTCACTATGGTGCAGGAAAATACACTCCTGGAAATGGAAAAAAGAACACATTGACACCGGTGTGTCAGACCCACAATACTTGCTCCGGACACTGCGAGAGGGCTGTACAAGCAATAATCACACGCACGGCACAGCGGACACACCATGAACCGCGGTGTTGGCCGTCGAATGGCGCTAGCTGCGCAGCATTTGTGCACCGCTGCCGTCAGTGTCAGCCAGTTTGCCGTGGCATACGGAGCTCCATCGCAGTCTTTAACACTGGTAGCATGCCGCGACAGCGTGGACGTGAACCGTATGTGCAGTTGACGGACTTTGAGCGAGGGCGTATAGTGGGCATGCGGGAGGCCGTGTGGACGTACCGCCGAATTGCTCAACACGTGGGGCGTGAGGTCTCCACAGTACATCGATGTTGTCGCCAGTGGTCGGCGGAAGGTGCACGTGCCCGTCGACCTGGGACCGGACCGCAGCGACGCACGGATGCACGCCAAGACCGTAGGATCCTACGCAGTGCCGTAGGGGACCGCACCGCCACTTCCCAGCAAATTAGGGACACTGTTGCTCCTGGGGTATCGGCGAGGACCATTCGCAACCGTCTCCATGAAGCTGGGCTACGGTCCCGCACACCGTTAGGCCGTCTTCCGCTCACGCCCCAACATCGTGCAGCCCGCCTCCAGTGGTGTCGCGACAGGCGTGAAGGAGGGACGAATGGAGACGTGTCGTCTTCAGCGATGAGAGTCGCTTCTGCCTTGGTGCCAATGATGGTCGTATGCGTGTTTGGCGCCGTGCAGGTGAGCGCCACCATCAGGACTGCATACGACCGAGGCACACAGGGCCAACACCCGGCATCATGGTGTGGGGAGCGATCTCCTACACTGGCCGTACACCACTGGTGATCGTCGAGGGGACACTGAATAGTGCACGGTACATCCAAACCGTCATCGAACCCATCGTTCTACCATTCCTAGACCGGCAAGGGAACTTGCTGTTCCAACAGGACAATGCACGTGCGCATGTATCCCGTGCCACCCAACGTGCTCTAGAAGGTGTAAGTCAACTACCCTGGCCAGCAAGATCTCCGGATCTGTCCCCCATTGAGCATGTTTGGGACTGGATGAAGCGTCGTCTCACGCGGTCTGCACGTCCAGCACGAACGCTGGTCCAACTGAGGCGCCAGGTGGAAATGGCATGGCAAGCCGTTCCACAGGACTACATCCAGCATCTCTACGATCGTCTCCATGGGAGAATAGCAGCCTGCATTGCTGCAAAAGGTGGATATACACTGTACTAGTGCCGACATTGTGCATGCTCTGTTGCCTGTGTCTATGTGCCTGTGGTTCTGTCAGTGTGATCATGTGATGTACCTGACCCCAGGAATGTGTCAATAAAGTTTCCCCTTCCTGGGACAATGAACTCACGGTGTTCTTATTTCAATTTCCAGGAGTGTATGTTATACGTATGCAGTAAAAAATTTCATTGTTTTATCGCTTATAGTTGTTTTGAAAAGAGTACCTATTCAAAGGGTAAAATAGAATTTGCAGTATAGGGATAAAAATTGCTTTCCGTCTCCTCCGAAAACCTCTGCCGTAATTTCATTCTTGGCAACTGCGTACTGCCTGCGTACAATGATGCGTCATACAAGGCAGGAGGCTTTCTTGATAAACAGCGCTCGGTATTTTCGTAAACATGCAACTCCCCGGATCTCCCCCTCGCAATATGATGAATACACGAGGCACAACTTACTTGGAAGGGGGAGGGGGGGAGGGGGTGTCCGGCAGAGACCTTTTGTGAGAAATTGCTGCGAGCTCAGAACTGACCACAGGCGCCTGGTGAGGACATGCAGATTGATGTCCAGCGAGGTTTAATTCGCGAAAACAATTTCTTCCCTCTGCCATCCGCCGCCGAGAGTTACCCCCCTCGGATCCCGTGGTGGGATCCGCTGCAGCACCACCCAGGAGCTGTGGTCCATACTGCCAGGGCGAGGGGAACACGTCATGTTCTCGAGACTCATTTGTTTGCCGGATCGCCTGCATTCGTCTCGCCCCACTCGCACCTTCTACAGTCTCGCAGTGCGACTGGGACGAACGGAAACTTCGTCAGTGACGCGAAAGACGTCATCTGTGTGTCATTTCGAAACCAGAAGGCACGGCCAGCGCAGAGCACGCATTTCACACGTGTTAACATCTTTACACAACATTCTAAATCTTGATGATGAAACTATGATTTCGAAATGTACGAGGCCTGTTTTTTAGGTAAGTACCGTCATGCCACAGCACGGCCGCAGCGGTGCGGTCGGCGTTCTGCGCATGCGCTCTGGGCACCTACATCTGTTGTTTACGGACTGACGCCATTACAGTCTGATTCTTCCTTGTTTACGTTGTGTACTGAGTGTTTAAGATGCCGCCGATAATCGTGAGTCCCGCCGACTGAAGTACGGGCTGTTGTAAGATTTCTTAGTGCTGAAGGCCTAAAAGCGATCGATATTCACCGTGAGATCTGTGCAGTTTAGGGAGAAAACTTTATGAGTGATGGAATTGTAAGAAAGTGGGTGAGAGCATTTAAAGATGGCCGCACAAATGTGCATGATGAACAACAGAGTGGGCGTCCTTCGGTTGTTTACGAATTCCTCCATGCGAGATGACTTTCTGAATGTTTCTCGTAGTCTTTTGTATGGCATTGTGACCGAGTACTTGAATTACCGAAAATTGTGAGCACGTTTGGTACCGAAAATGACGGATGTGCACAAAACCAGACGTTTAGACAGTGCATTGACATTCCTTGAGCGGTACCACAACGACGGTGATGGTTTCTTTAGCCAAACTGTTACGGGCGATGAAACACGGGTGGCCTACGTCACACCTGAATCAAAGCAACAGTCCATGGAAGTTGATCAACGGCATCGTTTTGCTGCAAGACAATGCCCGTCCGCATGTGGCGAATCAGACCAAAGATCTCATCACATCTTTTCGATGGGAAACTCTAGATCATCCTCCGTACAGCCCCGATCTTGCGCCCAGTGACTACCATCTGTTCTTTAAGAAACACCTGGGAGGTCAGTGTCTTCAAGACGATGACGAAGTCGAAACAGTGGTGATGCAGTGGTTAACAAGTCAGGCGGCACACTTCTATGAGGAGGGTATTCAGAAACTGGTACAACGTTATGACAAGTGCCTCAGTATTGACGGAAAGTATGTAGAAAAGTAGATTAAGGTACAGGCTCTCATGTAAAAATAAAATTATTGAAATATCTTAGCACGTCTTTTTTTAGTTTCAAAACGGTACTTAGTCAAAAAAACACGCCTCGTACATTGACGATTATTCAAAAGACACTAGGAGGATTTTTTTCTTGTTCTTTTTCCGTCAACTTCGGCCAACTGTGACCCCGTAAAACATTTACGGTAACTGTTTAATCGAATAAGGTTGTTCTTCGTGTCTTCCCAGCACTTTTTCATTCTCCTATCTGCTGTTATTATTCCTGGCTGGAAGTTTTACGAAGATCCCTCATGAAGTAAAATGGCAATCCCTGGAGAGAAGACAACGTTCTTTAAGCGAGACACTATAAATTTAGAGGACCAGCCTTTGAGGCCGACCGCAGAACGATTCTACTGCCGCCACGGTTCATTTCATGTAATAATCACGGAGATAATATAAGAGAAATGCAAACCTAAACAGAGGCTAAACTTTGAGGTTTGCCGATGTCATTGTATTTCTGTCAGAGACAAAAAAGGACTTGAAAAAGCAGTTGAACCGAATGGACAACAGGAGGATAGGAGTCGAACATAACAAAAGCAAAAGAAGGATAATGGAGGGTAGTCGAATTAAATTAGGTGATGCTGAAGGAATTAGGTTAGGAAATGGGTCACTAAAAGAAGTAAATGAGTGTAGCTATTTGGGAAGCAAAATAACTGATGAAGGTCGAAGTAGAGAGGATATAAAATGTAGACTGGCAATGGAAAGACAAGCGTTTGTGAAGAAGAGAAATTTGTTAACATCGAGTATAGATCTGTGTGTCAGGAAGTCGTTTCTGAAAGTATTTGTATGGAGAGTAGTCGTGTATGGAAGTGAAACGTGGACGATAAATAGTTTTGAGAAGAAGAGAATAGAAGCTTTCGAAATGTGGTGCTACAGAAGAATGCTGAAGATTAGATGGGTAGATCACGTAACTAATGAGGAGGTATTGAATAGAATTGGGGAGAAGAGGAGTTTGTGGCAGAACTTGACAAGAAGAAGGGATCGGTTGGTAGGACATGTTCTGAGGCATCAAGGGATCACCAATTTAGTATTGGAGGGCAGCGTGGAGGGTACAAACCGTGAGTAGCACGGAGATCTGCATCAAGCCAGTCTCTGGACTGAAGGCCACAACAACAACAACAGAGGCTAATAGTCGTTTTTCCCTCTCCCTGTTTGCGAGTGTAACAGAAAAGGAAATGAAAAGCATCTGACACGGTGCGCAACTGCAGGCTGTTGATGAAGTTAGGACTATAGGTTCTCAGATCTGCTAGTGGTTCGAAGGCTTCAAACCCTTCAGTGACCAGTGGCAACTATAGTTCCCACTTATTTGTTTTCGCTGTAAGTTCAGTGGTAACCCCTGTTCCCACTTCTAACTTGTGCTGTCAGCTCTGTTAGAGTATTCTAACTACGTGTAAATTGTCAACGGGTGTGCGAAAGCAGTTGTATTTCTATCTTGTTAGTCAAGAGCTCAGATGACAACCCAGTTCTAAGCAAAGAAGGGAAGGCAGAAAGTTGAAAGGAGTATATAGAGGGTTTATACAAGGCCAATGTACTTGACGACAATATTATGGAAATGGAAGAGGATGTAGATGAAGACGAAATGGGAGATACGATACTGCGTGCAGTTTGACAGAGCACTGAAAGACCTGAGTCGAAACAAGGCCCCGGGA
Source organism: Schistocerca nitens (assembly GCF_023898315.1). Lineage (NCBI taxonomy): Eukaryota > Metazoa > Arthropoda > Insecta > Orthoptera > Acrididae > Schistocerca > Schistocerca nitens. Next base: position 146,371,140 of record NC_064625.1, read on the forward strand.
GTAGACAACATTCCATTAGAACTACTGACGGCCTCGGGAGAGCCAGTCCTGACAAAACTCTACCATCTGGTGAGCAAGATGTATGAGACAGGCGAAATACCCACAGACTTCAAGAAGAGTATAATAATTCCAATCCCAAAGAAAGCAGGTGTTGACAGATGTGAAAATTACCGAACTATCAGTTTAATAAGTCACAGCTGCAAAATACTAACGCGAATTCTTTACAGACGAATGGAAGATCAGTTTGGATTCCGTAGAAATGTTGGAACACGTGAGGCAATACTAACCTTACGACTTATCTTAGAAGAAAGATTAATTAAAGGGAAACCTATGTTTCTAGCATTTGTAGACTTAGAGAAAGCTTTTGACAATATTAACTGGAATACTCTTTCAAATTCTGAAGGTGGCAGGGGTAAAATACAGGGAGCGAAAGGCTATTTACAATTTGTACAGAAACCAGATGGCAGTTATAAGAGTCGAGGGGCATGAAAGGGAAGCAGTGGTTGGGAAAGGAGTGAGACAGGATTGTAGCCTCTCCCCGATGTTATTCAATCTGTATATTGAGCAAGCAGTAAAGGAAAGAAAAGAAAAATTCGGAGTAGGTATTAAAATCCATGGAGAAGAAGTAAAAACTTTGAGGTTCGCCGATGACGTAATTCTGTCAGAGACAGCAAAGGACTTGGAAGAGCTGTTGAACGGAATGGACAGTGTCTTGAAAGGAGGATATAAGATGAACATCAACAAAAGCAAAACGAGGATAATGGAATGTAGTCATATTAAATCGGGTGATGCTGAGGGAATTAGATTAGGAAATGAGACACTTAAAGTAGTAAAGGAGTTTTGCTATTTGGGGAACAAAATAACTGATGATGGTCGAAATAGAGAGGATATAAAATGTAGACTGGCAATGGCAAGGAAAGTGTTTCTGAAGAAGACAAATTTGTTAACATCGAGTATAGATTTAAGTGTCAGGAAGTCGTTTCTGAAAGTATTTGTATGGAGTGTAGCCATGTATGGAAGTGAAACATGGACGATAACTAGTTTGGACAGGAAGAAAATAGAAGCTTTCGAAATGTGGTGCTACAGAAGAATGCTGAAGATAAGGTGGGTAGATCATGTATCTAATGAGGAGGTATTGAATAGGATTGGGGAGAAGAGAAGTTTGTGGTACAACTTGACTAGAAGAAGGGATCGGTTGGTAGGACATGTTTTGAGGCATCAAGGATTCACAAATTTAGCATTGGAGGGCAGCGTGGAGGGTAAAAATTGTAGAGGGAGACCAAGAGATAAATACACTAAGCAGATTCAGAAGGATGTAGGTTGCAGTAGGTACTGGGAGATGAAGAAGCTTGCACAGGATAGAGTAGCATGGAGAGCTGCATCAAACCAGTCTCAGGACTGAAGACCACAACAACAACAAGAACAACAGTCAATCAATGTCGAAGCGCAGTTTCCGCGTGAAAACGAGCCACTGTTTCGACCGCTACGGCATTTTTTGTATAGTGTGCTTTCCTTTTGCGTGTGAAGTGACTTGTGTCGTATTTATCTACTTTTACATCTACGAGAGAGATAGCATTCATGTATATTTGCTGAATTTGACTGAAAATTACGTAAATATTACAAGGTAAGTTAGTGGGAATTATTTTTCCCACTGAACTTGGGTGAAGTGCAATGCGTATGGCTGCGTAATCGGCATCGTAGTTATTGTTCGTTTCTTATTGTTTAGAATGCCTGGACTGACGCCAGAAGGGGTTTTCAGAATTTTGTATGCTTTACCAGAAGATGTAGAAGATTCAGATATCGATGCTGACTCTGATGATGATTTTGAGTCACCAAATACTTCACAGATATGCTGAAAAAAAATTCTAGACTTAGCAGGGGAGAATTCGAATTTGCTGTCAGGTCATGTGTTGCAGCAGTGAAGTAGCAGGATAGCAAACCTGTTTGTATACTGTCAAATTACCACAATCCAAACACATTACAACTGTTTTGAGAACAAACAAAGATGGAAGCAGAAGTGAAGTATTCTGCCCATTGGCTGTGGCAGCGTACAATAAAATATTGGGAGGAGTGGATATACTTGATCAGCTGCGTGAATGGTATCCTGTAGGCCATTGTTCATGGAAGTGGTGGCACAGACTGTTTTTCTTTCTTGTAGATTTGGCAGTTCTCACTTCCTACATTATGTGGAAGCTACAGAAGACAGAAGCAGACCAGCTAACATTTAGATTGCAGTTGGCAAGGCAGCTTATCTCTGGATTCTCAAGTCATAAGCGAAGAGGAAGGCCCGTTCATTTTCAAAGACCAGAAAGGGGGCAGGTCTGGAGTACCAGATGAAGTTCGTCTGGAGAAAGTTGGAACTCATTTGCCTACAAAAGGTACAACAAACAGAAGATGCCACCAATGTAGCACCAAGAACAAAGAAAAGAGAACAAAAATAATGTGCAGCAACTGTCGTGTACCTTTGTGTGTAGCACCATGCTTCTCTAAGTTCCATAGTACATCACCTTAGTGAACTCAAAGGACAGTATGAACAAATACAAATATAAATGTAACGTTTAACATGCTTTCTGTATTAAAAAATAGGATATACTTTTCTTTAAAAAATTAGCAAGAGATGTTACTCCAGAGTTTGGTGGGAACAATAGTTCCCACTAATTTTTTTATACTCGTAGGCTAAACTCTCACTTTCAAGATTTAAACTATGATTTTATGAATGGTTCCTTAGCTCAATAAAGTGTTCATGAAAAGTCTGCAACTTCTGGAAATAATTTGGTCACTAAAGGGTTACGTAACAGAACCAGTACGTTGAGGTCGAAGGCGAGTGTTCATCGGAGGCAAAGGTATCGCTCCGAGTTCCTAAGAAAGTTAAGAGAAATCAGGGTCCCGTACGGAGGCACACACACAATCTTTCTTCCCTCGGTCTATTTGCAAGTGGAACAGGGAAGGAAATGACTAGCAGTGGTACGAGGTACCCTTCACCATGCACCGTACGATGGTTTGCGGAGTATGCATCTAGATGTAGACTCTTCCATGTTTCTCCTGTTCGTGAAACCCTGGAATTTTCTTTTTTTGTGAATTTGTCTCTTTTGAATTTCTTCTACTGTTCTATTACTTTTTGTTAAATCTGTCTTGGTATCTTCGACCACTGATTTCTGTTCTTGTTGTTGTAGAAATACTGTAAAATTCTTTTCGTTAATCTGTCACTCTCCACTTTCTTGATATGTTCAAAGAAAGTGAAGCGCCTCGTGGCTGACAGTTTGACAATTTATTGATAGAATTGTTTTTCTGCTTCTTATGTGGAGGTTGACATTTTCGTCCAAGCTGTGTCCCAGAATTTTTTCGAAGGGTCTCCTTTCAACCAGTTTGCCTATAATTTTTGATTTTTGTGTGGTATTTTAACTGTCTCGGTTTTGCCAAGACTAGGCACTGTGGTAGCCCATTGTGTGTCGTAGCATACGTACTTTGAACCTGACGGATAGTAGATGGGGTGTGACTTGAGGTCATCTGTCTGTGGGACACGAGCCGCTACGTGCAGGGAAAGAGGTGGCTACGCGATGGAGGTGAAATTTCTCCACATCTCTTTGCTTGGAGAGGGAAAAAAGTGTCACGTTAAGGAGGTGCATATGGTAATAATAAGCAAATGAGACACTGTATCGGTTTCTGGTCCTTTTTAATGCTTCCTCGCGTGTTCACATGAACACGCGGAAGACCAGAGACACTGGATTAGCAGCAGACCCACTTACGATATATGTAGAACAAAGACGAAGCTTGTAACGTCACGGTGCATTGCAGTGGGTTCCCTGTAACACTACTAATCATTTGCTTTTCTGTTCCATTCGCAGATAGAGCGAGTGAAAAACGACTGCTATATTACCAGATGCTTCGTGCAGTTACTAGAACGAACGGCCACATTAGCCTAACACATCATTAGCAATAGGACTGCACACAGTGACGCTGTCGGCACACGCACCGTGCATCCGAACGTTGAGCGTGCCGAGTTTCTGACGTCATAGCGTGGAATAGCACGTTCGGGAGTCTTTCCGAACGTGCAGAGGAATATCTGGCATGTCAGATATTCTGAGCGTGCGTCTGAGCGTTGACCAATGAGATGGCATAACGCCACTTACGTCACATGCACGCCGTCTCCCTTCAGTACGGAGTTGTGAGGCGCCATATTGGCGTTCATTTCAAGCCTATTGAAACACGTACGTTTCATACCAGCGATGGCGAGGCATGACAGAATCTCTGACCAGAGAGTTATTTATCGTTGCTAGTCTGCGCTTGACCGCGCGGGAGTTCAGTTGTGTGTGTGGAGTCGGCAGAGGGAGTGGTTCAGTTGCGAGTTGCACTCTGTCGGTAGTAATTGTAGTGAGCGGACGGTTGTACTGAGCGGGCGTCGGCATGCGTCGGCGGCGTGCTCTCCTTGCATCTCTGGTCACGATTCAGGACGAGGTATATTGTTATAGAAGGTAATGAAGCAGCATTGCGCTCAGCTAATAACATATGTTAATTGTAATTAATTTGATCAAGAATTGTCCCAATAATAATTTTCTTATAAAGTAACCGTTTTAAAGAAAAAGATTCATTCCAAGTTAAATAATACTTGCTATGCATTCCCTCCAAGCATCAAAATTAAATATGGGCCAGCATTGCACGGAGCTGTGCCGAAAAATAAGAGCAGATATAGATGCAGTTTTACTGAGGTAAGAATTTTGGTTTTTGTGTTCAGGTTTAATTATTTCACAGGGCCGAAGGTCAGCGCCGCTGCCCTTATAAAATTTATCAGGTATAATTATTGCTGTTCAGAGGTTACATTCAGTTCATGCTTCATTATTTAATTAATTTTATTGTGGGTTTTATGATCAATCATCATCCCGTAATTCTGTGGAGAGTTTACATTTGGGCCATTATTATTCTTTGATTTTGCAAGGAGGTTACACTTGGCTCATTTTTATTATGCAGCTTTGTGGGAGGACAACATTTCACTTAACATTGACTTTTTATTAATTCTGTTGGGAGGTTACACTTTCACTATTATTGACTTTTAAAATATTGTGGGGAGGTTACACTATATGTGTATATGCCGTTTCTGAGCACCAGCAAATTGAGAATCACTGGAAAACCCGTTGTTAACTGTAGGATCCGTTCCAATAAAGTAATGAGAAACATCATATTCGTGGCAAAAGAGTTATTGTAACTTGCGTATTGTGAGAGTAGGCTATTTGAAGGCAGCGACACACTAAAGATCCACCCAAAACGCATTGTTCTTGGTGCAATTTGTTATAATTAAATTTCAAATAGTAACATATCTACGATTAAGGTTTTCAGTAAGGCGTAACACAATATGATTAGATGTAAAGGGTGCGCCGGCACGGTAGCTCAGCGTGTTCGCTCAGAGGGTTAGCTGCCCTCTGTAATAAAATAAACTGAGTTGATGGATTAACGACAAGCTGAAGCGGGTGTCTTGCGACGTCCGCCCCGAGCAGATACAATGGACGGAAACGAACAAAATGAGATAAAAAAAGAAACGGGTAATGAGTAGCGTCACTGACCTGAATTTAAGCTGTTTGATGGGGCAGTGGTTCGCGTCCTGACACTTCCGATTTTTTTTCCTAACATTCGCGTTTTTATTAGGTTATGATACTTTATTATTAGTTTAATGCAAGTATATACTATAATAGCTGATGTTAAGTAAATATAAGTTCATCTTTTTCTGAGGAGTGACTTTTTCTTCGATTGGCTTAATCTATAGGACAGCTTGCGCTACTTGTATAAAGATATTTTGCTCCTTTTCTTTACGCTTCGTAATTCACATGTTGCAAAGATTCTGCTACTGGGTAGGAACAGTGATTAAGTAAGACTAATCTTGGGGTTTTCCTAAAATGTGGGAATGATGAAATTATGTTTATCTTATGCGGAGAAGTATTCCAAATTTGTTCCGCACTCTTTGTAATGGAACTTTTATAAGCCTGTGTCCTTATTGATTGGGCATGGTGCTTTACTTTTCGTGGACGATGGAGGAAACGTGCGTTTTAATAGAGCTAACGTGGGAACTTTACGCGCACGTTGAGTAAACAATGTGATTTACGAACTAGAAACATCCCTCAAACTGCCGCTGGAGTGCGTTGTCATCGCGTATACCACGTTGGGGCCCACGTACCGTATGCACAAGTCGCGTCGTTCCTGAGCGTTTAGCAGCACGTTGAACTTGGCACGCTCAACGTTAACGTTCGACAGCACGGCCCGTGTGCCGACGGCTTTAGGTTGCGTCATTCAGGCCGCTAATCACGAAAAGGAGCCCGTTTCTGTCGCTCTACTCGCATCCTACGGTTCAGTAGCACGTCACTGTGGAACTGAGAGACAGGTATAGGTACATGCAGACACGTTCTTCAGGTCTTCATTAGTGTACAGCTTAACTGAGTATACCTTTTTACTTTGTGTGTTTGGTGGTAGCACGACGCGAAATTTTGCTTGCATGAAAATATTTTTTCCGTCTGAGTGAGGAGGGAGGATATTTTCTTCTGGGGGAGGAGGGAGGGAGGGAGGGACAAAGGGAGGGAGGGAGGGAGGGAGGGAGGAGGTGAGTGTTCATCGGAGGTGAGGGTATCATCTGGAGTGCCCCAGGGAAGTCTGGTAGGTCCGCTGTTGGTTTGTATATACATAAAGGATCTTTGGATAGGGTGGATGATGCTGTAGTGTACGGGATGGTGTCGTCGTTGAGTGACTTTAGGAGGATACAAGATGACTTGGACTGGATTTGTGATGGCAGCTAACTCTAAATATAGATAAATGTAAACTGATGGGCTGGCCGAAGTGGCCGTGCGGTTAAAGGCGCTGCAGTCTGGAACCGCAGGACCGCTACGGTCGCAGGTTCGAATCCTGCCTCGGACATGGATGTTTGTGATGTCCTTAGGTTAGTTACGTTTAACTAGTTCTAAGTTCTAGGGGACTAATGACCTCGGCAGTTGAGTCCCATAGTGCTCAGAGCCATATGAACCATTTTTTTGTAAATTGATGCAGATGAATAGGAAAAAGAATCCCGTAATGTTTGAATACTCCATTAGTAGTGCAGCGCTTGACACAGTCACGTCGATTAAATATTTGGACGTAACATTGCAGAGCGATATGAAGTGGGACAAGCATGTAATGGCAGTTGTGGGAAAGGCGGATAGTCGTCTTCGGTTCATTGGTAGAATTTTGGGAAGATGTGGTTCATCTGTAAAGGAGACCGCTTATAAAACACAAATACGACCTATTCTTGAGTACTGCTCGAGCGTTATGATCCCTATCAGGTCGGATTGAGGGAGGACAATTCAGAGGCGGGCTGCTAGATTTGTTACTGGTAGGTTTGATCATCACGCGAGTGTTACGGAAATGCTTCAGGAACTCGGGTGCGAGTTCGTGAATCGGTACTGAAGAAATTTAGAGAAGCAGCATTTGAGGCATTGAGTGTAATTTTACTGCCGTCAGTTATATTTCGCGGAAAGTCCACAAAGATAAGAGAGATTAGGGCTCGGACAGAGGCATATAGGCAGTCATTTTTCCCTCGTTCTGTTTTGGAGTGGAACAGGTAGAGAAGATGCTAGTTGTGGTGCGAGGTACCCTCGGCCACGCACCGTATGGCGGATTGCGGAGTATGTATGTAGATGTAGGAGCACCTGCAGGAACCACCCCCTACCCTCCTCTCCCATGATCCTCGCTGCAGGTGTTCCTAGTCCTGACTCTCAACGCGCCACTTATCAATAAACGATAGCACCACCAAACAGTCCGACTCATTTCGAATGACGCCGGAGTGGGGAGGGGGACAAAAACGCATATCACGTGGTGTCGTATTAAATGCCGCTGAAGAGCAACAGACAGACAGTCCAAGTCCGAATGGATATTAACAGCTTCCCTGCGGGAGGAGATACAAAACAAAAAAATTTAATTACCTTTCGGGAAAAATCGCAGAGCAGGCGTTTTTGTTTGCTGCACCTCCAATATCCTGCTCGGGCGTGATTTTCCAGGTTATACGAGCGCCCACATTGTGCGTTCGTCTGTGTATGTGCGCGCGCGCGCGCGTGGGAATCGCGCCGGGCGGCCATTTTTTTCGGCTCGGCCGCTGCCGGCACGTCCGACCGGAGCGGCGTCCACCGGCCGCGCGCCTCGTTAGCCGTAATAACAACCCTCCCCCGCGCACCGCGGTCCGTCACAATCAGCGCGGCCCGTGTCACTGTTCCCGTATGCGAAAACCCGGCGCGGCACTGATTGGCCCAATAACGGCGCTCCGGGCTCACCTACACACGGCCGGCGCCGTTTTAACTCCGCAACTACTGTGCGCTCGCCGCGGCGCTCGCTTACCCTGTGTGTAGTTGGCATTTGCGGAGCGCTCTCTGTGGCGACGAAATACGTGCGTTTGTTCACACAGGACCGCGGCGTGCGGTTGGCTGCACTGTTCATCCAAAAGTATCCACACACACTCACACACACACACACACACACACACACACACACACACACACACACGTCAAGCTGCAGTCTGCTCTGGATCAAGCGTCTACCTACTGAAACGAATCACCTATAGGGCCCGTTAAGGTTTAATTCACAAGTACGCGGTTTCGTTATCTGGGTATCTGCATAACATTAATGCTAAGAGGTCAACGTTATAGCGGTAGGGGGAAATTCATACTACTGGCCATTAAAATTGCTACACCACGAAGATGACGTGCTACAGACGCGAAATTTAATCGAGAGGAAGAAGATGCTGTGATATGCAAATGATTACCTTTTCAGAGCATTCACACAAGGTTGGCGCCGGTGGCGACACCTATAACGTGCTGAAGTGAGGAAAGTTTCCAACCGATTTCTCATACACAAACAGAAATTGACCGCCGTTGCCTGGTGAAACGTTGTTGTGATGCCTCGTGTAAGGAGGAGAAATGCGTACCATCACGTTTCCGAATTTGATAAAGGTCGGATTGTAGCCTATCGCGAATGCGGTTTATCGAATCGCGACATTGCTGCTCGCGTTGGTCGAGATCCAATGACTGTTCTGTTAGCAGAATATGGAATCGGTGGGTTCAGGAGGGTAATACGGAACGCCGTGCTGGATCCCAGCGGCCTCGTATCACTAGCAGTCGAGATGACAGGCATCTTACCCGCATGGCTGTAACGGACCGTGCAGCCACGTCTCGATCCCTGAGTCAACAGATGGGGACGTTTGCAAGACAACAACTATCTGCACGATCAGTTCTACGACGTTTGCAGCAGCATGGACTATCAGCTCGGAGGCGATGGCTGCGGTTACCCTTGACGCTGCATCACAGACAGCAGCGCCTGCGATGGAGTAATCAACCTGGGTGCAACAATGGCAAAACGTCATGTTTTCGGATGAATCCAGGTTCTGTTTACAGCATCATGATGGTCGCATCCGTGTTTGTTGACATCGCGGTGAACGAACATTGGAAGCGTGTATTCGTCGTCCCCATACTGGCGTATCATCCGGCGTGATGGTATGGGGTCCATTGGTTACACATCTCGGTCACCTCTTGTTCGCATTGACGGCACTTTGAACAGTGGACTTTACATTTCAGATGTGTTACGACCCGTGGCTCTACCCTTCATTCGATCCCTGCGAAACACCACATTTAAGCGGGATAATGCACGACCGCATGTTGCAGGTCCTGTACGGGTCTTTCTGGATACAGAAAATGTTCGACTGCTGTCCTGGCCAGCACATTCTCCAGATCTCTCACCAGTTGAAAACGTCTGGTGAGTGGTGGCCGAGCAACTGGCTCGTCACAATACGCCAGTCACTACACTCGATGAACTGTGGTATCTTGTTTAAGCTGCATGGGCAGCTGTACCTGTACACGCCATCCAATCTCCGTTTGACTCAATGCCCAGGCGTATCAAGGCCGTTATTACGTCCTAAGGTGGTTGTTCTGGGTACTGATTTCTCAGGATCTATGCACCCAAATTGCGTGAAAATGTAATCACATGTCATTTCTAGTATAATATATTTGTTCAATGAATACCCGTTTATCATCTGCATTTCTCCTTGGTCTAGCAATTTCAATGGCCAGTACTGTACGTGCATAAGAAAATGTTGCGTTAACTCATTGACTTGCTGGAGTTACGCTGTCCTCAATACGGCCTGCAGTGCTCCACTCGCCGGTGCTCTGCAACAAGGAGACCGCGGTTTCACCGCGGCGATACCTCTCTGTGACGTCACAGTAACGCATACATCCCCAGTTTCGACTTTCTCGGACGTCTATCGATTTTTCTGATCGTTCCGAGTTCTGAGAAGAGCCAAAGCAACTAGTATATCTGCGTAATGTCGAGTAGGGACCCCCGCGACCACGCGGAAGTGCCGCAACACGACGTGGCTTGGACTCCACTAATGTCCGAAATAGTGCTGGAGGGAACTGACACCATGAATCCTGCAGGGCCGTCCATAAATCCGTAACAGTACGAGGGGGGGGGGGGGTGGACATCTCTTCTGAACAACACTTTGCAAGGCATCCAATATATGCTCAGTAATGTTCATCTCTGGGAATTTTGGTGGCCAGCCAAAGTGTTTAACTTGAAAAGAGTGTTACTGGAGTAATTCTGGGCGTGTGGGGTGTCGCATTGTCCTGCTGGAATTGTCCAAGTCTGTCGTAATGCACAATGGACATGAATGGATGCAGGTGATCAGACAGTATGCTTACGTAAGTGTCACCTGTCAGAGTCGTATCTAGATGTACCAAGGATCCCATGCCACTCCAACTGCTCACGCCCCACATCATTACAGATCCTCCGCCAGCTTAAACAGTCCCCTGCTTACATGCAGGGTTCATGGATTCACAATGTTGTCTCCATACCCGTACACATCTATCCGGTCGATGCAATCTGAAGCGAGACTCGTCCGACCAGGCAACATATTTCCAGTCAGCAACATTCCAATGTCGTTGTTGACGGGCCCAGGCGAGACGTACAGCTTTGTGTCGTGCAGTCATCAAGGGTACACGAGTAGGCCTTCGGCTCCGAAGCCCATATCAATGACGTTTCGTTGAATGGTTCGCAACGCTGACACTTGCTGATGGCCCAGAATTTAAATCTGCAGCAATTTGGGGAAGGGTTGCACTTCTGTCACGTTGAACGATTCTCTTTAGTCATCACTGGCCCCGTTCATGCAGGATCTATTTTTCGGCTGCACAGAGGTCGGAGATTCGATGTTTTACCGTATTCCTAATGTTCACGGTACAGTCGTGAATTGGTCGTACGGGAAAATCCCCACTTCATCGCTACCTCGGAGATGCTGTGTCCATCGCTCGTGCGCCGACTGTAACACCACGTTCAAACGCACTTAAATCTTGATAACTTGGCATGGGCCGGCCGATGTGGCGGAGCGGTTCTACGCGCTTCAGTCTGGAAGCGAGCTGTTGCTATGGTCAAAGGTTCGAATCCTGCCTCGGGCATGGATGTGTGTGATGTCCTTACGTTAGTTGGGTTTAAGTAGTTCTAAGTTCTAGAGGACTGATGACCACAGATGTTGAGTCCCATAGTGCTTAGAGCCATTTTTGAACTTGCCGTAGATCTTGTACGGATACCGTCTGATAATTGTTCGAAGCACCTTCCGTACGGTGGACTACGGGACTGCCTGAATATCTGGAAATGCCTGCAGTAGCAACAGCGATTTCATCAACCAGCTTGGTGCAGTGATTTCATCACCTTGGTGGAACCGGTTGTCGTCCTCTTCCCGTAGCGACGCACAGTTCTCCAGTTGATTCGTACTTCTTCATCGAGCTAGGCACAGCAGGCGAACAATGAGGACCCTTCCGTAATCCTTTCCCTAGCGTATATTCTCGAAATGCAGTTGCAGCTTCACTGATGTTTTGATAACAGACCTTCGCCTGTAACGCCCTGCTCCCCTCTCACGCACACACTCATACACCCGTTCCTCATAATCTCCACATTAATGCTACAAATTTTGGTACTCGTCCGGTTATTAGTTTCCGTGTTATAACATGTTAAATAAAACTAAACTAAAAAATAACTCCACACAAACAGGCCATGAAGGCCCAACGGTACCGACCGGTCGCCGTGTCATCCTCACCCGCACAGGCGTCGCTGGATGCGGATATGGAGGGGCAGCGTGTTGAATAGGGAAAGATTAATTATAACCACCCGGTACGACAGTGCAAGCCGCGGGCTTGGGTAGTATCTACATTTATGTTCAAGCATGCATATTGTTTGTGCAGCCCCTGTAGAGATTCGTGCTGCTGTAAAAAAGAGCGATGCGCGAAGCATACAACCACTACCACCGTCATACCTTAGCAAAAGATCTTGCTGAAAACCCAAGGAAATTCTGGTCTAACGTAAAATCGGTAAGCTGATCGAAGGCTTCCATCCAGTCACTCACTGATCAGTCTGGCCCGGCAACAGAAGACAGCAAAACGAAAGCTGAAATTTTAAATTTAGCATTTGAGAAACCTTTCACGCAGGGGGTTCCTAGAAACATACCAGCGTTTGAGTCTCGTACAGTTTCCGGTATGGAGGACATGGTGATAGACATCCCTGGGGTTGTGAAGCAGATGAATGAGTTGAAAATAAATAAATCGCCAGGTCCTGATAGGATTTCAATTCGTTTGTACAGAGAGTACTCTACTGCACTGGCTCCTTACTTAGCTTGCATTTATCGCGAATCTCTTGCCCAACGTAAAGTCCCGAGCGACTGGAAAAAAGCGCAGGTGACGCCTGTATATAAGAAGGGTAGAAGGACGGATCCTCAAAATTACAGACGAATATCCTTAACATCGGTTTGTTGCAGGATTCTCTAACATATTCTCAGTTCGAATATAATGAATTTCCTTGAGACAGAGTAGTTGCCGTCCATGCATCAGTACGGCTTTAGAAAGCATCGCTCCTGCGAAACGCAACTCGCCCTTTTTTCACATGATATCTTGCGAACCATGGATGAAGGGTATCAGACGGATGCCATATTCCTTGACTTCCGGAAAGCGTTTGACTCTGTGACCCACTGCAGACTCCTAACTTAGGTACGATCATATGGGATTGGTTCCCAAGTATGTGAGTGGCTCGAAGAATTCTTACGTAATAGAACCCAGTACGTTGTCCTCGATGGTGAGTGTTCATCGGAGGTGAGGGTATCATCTGGAGTGCCCCATGGAAGTGTGGTAGGTCCGCTGTTGTTTTATATCCACATAAATGATCTACTGGATAGGGTGGATAGCAATCTGTGGCAGTTTGCTTATGATGCTGTTGTGTACGGGAAGGTGTCGTCGTTGAGTGACTGTAGAATGATACAAGATGACTTGGACAGGATTTGTGATTGGTGTAAAGAATGGAAGCTAACTCTAAATATAGATAAATGTAAATTAATGCAGATGAATAGGAAAAAGAACCCCGTAATGTTTCAATACTCCATTAGTAGTGTAGCGCTTGACACAGTCACGTCGATTAAATATTTGGGCGTACATTGCAGAGCGATATGAAGTGGGACAAGCATGTAATGGCAGTTGTGGGGCAGGCGGATAGTCGTCTTCGGTTCATTGGTAGAATTTTGGGAAGATGTGGTTCATCTGTAAAGGAGAGCGCTTATAAAACACTAATACGACCTAGTCTTGAGTACTGCTCGAGCGTTTGGGATCCCTATCAGGTAGGATTGAGGGAGGAAGAGAAGAAATTCAAAGGTGGGCTGCTAGATTTGTTACTGGTAGGTTTGATCATCACGCGAGTATTACGGAAATGCTTCAGGAACGTGGGTGGGAGTCTCTAGAGGAAAGGAGGCGTTCTTTTGGTGAATCGCTACTGAGGAAATTTAGAGAACCAGCATTCTGATGATAAATAGTTTGGACAATAGTTTGGACAAGAAGAGAATAGAAGCTTTCGAAATGTGGTGCTATAGAAGAATGCTGAAGATAAGGTGGGTAGATCACGTAACTAATGAGGAGGTATTGAATAGGATTGGGGAGAAGAGAAGTTTGTGGCACAACTTGACTAGAAGAAGGGATCGGTTGGTAGGACATGTTTTGAGGCATCAAGGAATCACAAATTTAGCATTGGAGGGCAGCGTGGAGGGTAAAAATCGTAGAGGGAGACCAAGAGATCAATACACTAAGCAGATTCAGAAGGATGTAGGTTGCAGTAGGTACTGGGAGATGAAGCTTGCACAGGATAGAGTAGCATGGAGAGCTGCATCAAACCAGTCTCAGGACGGAAGACCACAACAACAACAACAGCATTTCAGGCTGACTGCAACTTACATTTCGCGGAAAGACCACAATGGTAAAAGAGATTAGGGCTCGTACAGAGACATATAGGCAGTCATTTTTCCCTTGTTCTGTTTGGGAGTGGAACAGGGAGAGAAGAGGCTAGTTGTGGTACGAGGTACCCTCCGCCACGCACCGTATGGTGGATTGCGGTGTATGTATGTTGATGTAGAAGTAGAATATGGATTAGTTGTTTTAGGAAGCATACCGCTCGTTACGCAGGAAACGCAGGGTGTCGTAGAATACGTAGTTTGGTTCGTTGGTTCGTATCGGTGTGAATTCTGCGAATACCGAAGCGCCGGGGCTGCATTTGCACCTCTGAGACCATCCATCTTTACATATGTGAGTAGAGGATGCATCAGTATCTACAGTACCAGACGCTCGACAGCTGGGCAAGTTTTGAGTGAGGCGATCTAAGAACGCTTGCCACCAGACAGAGTAAGGGAGAAGGCTGAGGAGACGGGGTGAAACAGTGGAAGCCAGGGGTGGGCGCCGGGGGCAGTTTGTCCGAACGCGCTGCGCACGAGACAATTTTCTAGCGCATTTCACTTGTCCGTCAGGCTTAAGAGGCCGAGGAAGGCGTCGCGAGAGGGGGGAGGTGGCGGAGGGGGGGGGGGGGTGCAGGGCCACTGCCAGATAGCGTAATCGCATTACGGCGTCGCTGCTGCGCAGGTAGCGAGTGGCCGAGGGTGCTTCCCGCGCTTTGTTTTTACCGTCGCTCCGTGCGACCGAGGAGTGCAGAAAAAAACAAATTTGTATAGTTATGGTCTTTATGCGTGTAGTGCTTCGAGGTTCGTGTGAGCCGTCTGGAGCTCGGCAGTAGTCGGAGCGATCTGTCTGCACACTTTCGAACTCGAAACATAGTTAATTCTCCCGGGTACTCGACACCTTGTAGCCTTTACATCACCGCAGAACACCACTGCGAATGATAGCCACTGACGTTGTTCAGTACAGATGCAGGTGAAGTTTGTAATTAAACAAATAAACTCTCTAAAATTCATAAAGGAAAGGAATGGAACAATTCTCTTTCCTGGTTACTCAAAAAATATTCGAAGTAGTGGCACTTGTTTCACACCGTAACACCCACACAGCGTCCGCACAGTTCAGTCATACAGAAACGTACGGTAATATTTATTTAGAGCGAATATAATATTTCTGGCTTAGCAAGCATCATATTCAGGTACAAGAAGCTCGAGCAGTTGAGAAAGCAGCAGTAGCAAGATGGCGTAATGTGGTGTGATGTTCCGATAACAGATGGTTCAAATGGCTCTGAGCACTATGGGACTTAACATCTGAGGTCATCAGTCCCCTAGAACTTAGAACTACTTAAACCTAACTAACCTAAGGACATCACACACACCCATGCCCGAGGCAGGATTCGAACCTGCGACCGTAGCGGTCGCGCGGTTCCAGACTGTAGCGCCTAGAACCGCTCGGCCACCGATAACAGATGGTTTGTTAGGTACGGGAATAGCGAGAAAGACCGCCTAGATTGTGGTCCTTCTCCGCGATTGGCTGCTGCGTTCGGAAGTTGCGTGCCAAAATGATAATCTTGTGTTGTTAGTATTAGACTAGCTATACAGCGTATTCACTTGCAGTTCAAATTTAAATCATCTCTCAATAGAGTGCTATCATTCCATTATTTCAGAAGTGTTAATAACCATCAGAGTGTCTTCCTCAGAATTTAAATCAAAGAATCGTCTATAACATGGCCACAGAATCATGACTCTGTATCATACGTCATAATTCTGTGAACATGTTGTAGACCATTCTTTGATTTAAATTCTGAGGAAGACACTCCTAGCAGTGTTGAAACCCGATTCATTCGTTAAAAATAGTGACCGAGGGCTGCTTTCTTTCAACTGTAAGAATTTATCAGCACTGTATGGTTATTTGGACATGTAGTTGAGAGCAGTATCATACTAATTATATTAATATGCAATTCATTAATTTGTTGAAGATTAGTTATCATTTATGACTTTAAAGTCGAATATAATTGTGCAGTGTCTCGTGTTCCGCCAATAAAAACCGAGTGACATCCCGTATAAAGAAACTGATCGGAAATTTAATCATTTCTAAAATAACAGTTCCTCCCTAAGAGTTTCTTACAGCCAGAAGATAACGGATTCACGACCTACAGGCCGTTTTCTGCGCAGGGGACAATAACTACAGAAGATTGTAGGTTGGTGAACATTTATTAGAACTTCTGCATTCCACTCAAGGCGGTGGAAGCAAGTAGGCACCTCGCGTGTACTGCAATCTTAGTACAAATGTAATCAGTGACACGTCATGTGTGAT
Source organism: Schistocerca nitens (assembly GCF_023898315.1). NCBI lineage: Eukaryota > Metazoa > Arthropoda > Insecta > Orthoptera > Acrididae > Schistocerca > Schistocerca nitens. Next base: position 146,387,696 of record NC_064625.1, read on the forward strand.
AACACAGAGCAGGTTTGCAGGAGAAAAATGTTGTTGAGTGAAGGGGTTTATCATACGCATATATATATATATATATATATATATATATATATATATATATATATATATATATATATATATATATATAATTTATTAATTTAAAAATAATGAGTCACAGATCATCGGAAACTATAATGACAGTTTGTAACAACAACAACGTTATACTATTGTACATATAATAATTTTTTCTTCTGATTTTCGATAAATTAGTGTAAGCGATGTTCTGATTTAATTTCTTTTTTCTTTTCATGTCATTATGTTAAAGAAACTGTACACAATTTTCGATGTGAATATTAATGTTTATGTCAAATTGCAAGCAATATTATAACAAAAGGGAAATGTAAGAAATGTTGAAACTGTTGTAAGATAAAGTTGTAATTGTGCGCCTGGTCCATACGTAGGCAATGTATTAGGATATGTAGAATGCAAAACCTTTGGTGAATACCCTGTCTGTAGGGGAGCGGTAAAAGGTGGATGGCAGGTGAGCGCGGGAAAATGCACACGGGCGCTGCACGGCATAACGGGCTCAGCAATAGTAGTCGGAGTTGGGCATCGGTCTGAGTAACACGTTGTGGACCGAGGAGGCTCTCCTGGAAGACGTGGTTTCATTGAGCCTCGGATGTGCCGTTTCCGACGACTATACAGCATGGCAAAATTCCATAGGCACTAAATGGAAAAATATTGCGACGCTATGAAGAAGTAAAGTGCCGATACATCAAGAGCCATAGCTGTGATTGTATGTGTGCTCTGTGCCTCGCCATCTCGCCGCCCGCCAACCGCCGCATCGATACGAACAGGTTGAAACTTTTAGTACTGTATTCGTGTGGACCAGTGTTACTTTTGTTCCATACTGTTCAATAACAACTTAACTTTTACCAGAACTGTCCTATCATTTAATTATCCTCGTCACTAACCTAGACAGGGTCCTTTCCACATGTTGTGCAATCCGAGTGTCCCGAGATGAAGATTTAAAGTTTATGTTAATAATAATTACCTGCAGACCTAGCTATGTTAGTATGATGTTTAAAGAACTTTATTGTTAATGAATCTGTAAGTAAAGAACAAATGTCTGACAAAGTTGGAAGATAATTTTGAAATTGGTTTAGTAATGAAGTTTAATTAATTTGAGACAAAAATAATGGTAGTTAAATGAGCAGGAAATAAGCTAAAAAGAGTAGTAACTCATATATTGGAAATCCTGAGTGCTTAATGATTTCAATAATCAAAATTTTCAATACAGTGATCATAACAGTTTCAGGGTCCTTCCCCCCCCCCCCCCCCCCCTTTTTCTTTTCTATTCATTTGAATTCTGAAGTGTACTGAACTGATTTGACCAGCAAAGTTAAAGTCAATATAAAACCAAAATTTATCAGTGTTTTACCTTTTTCAAAATTGACATTGTATGTGTGTTTCGAAAGTGCTATTTCTAGGGTAACCTATGCCCGATTTTAATCAGATCAATAGACAGTACGAAGTTTGTAGTAAACATTATAGTGTATTGTTGTGTATTTATGGCTTGTTCACATTAGTACAGAAAGTGAAATTATTAGTTCAGTAGATTTTCTGGTTCTAAAATTTACCATATTATGCAGTGTAGTTACGTGTTGTTTTGTATGAACGTACATCAACTTGTACTGGGAAGAAACTCAGCTAATGCCTAATTAGGCTGGCGACCGTATTATTAACAATTTGGTAGCATCTGCTGTGTCGTTTCTTGTCCGTCCTAACGTGTAGTTGTACTTCATACTTGCTTGACGTATCATTGTTGTTACTGAGTGGGTGAAAGTCTGATTTTGCCTCCATTCAGGTACACGCGGTCAACATATATACCAAAATCCTTTCTTATAAGGTGAAGCCCGTCAACTTACAGGCTTTAAAGAGTATCGTGCGCCCGAGCGTAGTGTTACAAGTTCACCTTGACAAGGTTGATGAAATTACTGTGAACGGAATTACAAACAGAAGGAAATTGCCCAGTAATGAGATAAAATTCCTGTCTAACTATACTAACTACACTTAATAAATGCTGAAGGCACTTGAATGCCCTGTTGAAGACTGCTACTCAACAAGCCAGTGACCTTTCAATGTCTGAGCAGCTCGCAAACGCAGTAACACTGGAGACTATTCACTCACGATATCAGTACAAGAAATCCACTATAAGAAGCAAACTCACGTCGTGAAATAAAAAAGCAAATTGTGAGTTGCTCAGAGAATGATCGTGAAGAATTGATGGCCGGGAGGCCCCATCCGGTGAGTTCCACTGTCAGGCTGCAAGTCTTATTTCAAGCGATGCCACACTGCGCCACTTGCGTGTGGCGATGGTGCTGAGGGCAAACACGACACAAAGTCCACGAGCGGAGAAAATCTCCAACGCCACTGAGAATAGTAGCCAGGCTAACAGCAAGGGTAGGTAAACACGTTACCACTCAGCTAGGCAGACGGACTGCTCAGAGGAAATGCAGCGCAACTAACAGAGATACTTACTTAGAAAGAACAGCGAAAGAACCGTCAGGCTGGACCGGACACTTGGGAATATCTCCGCGACGAGACGTGTTGTGAACGGTGAACCACATCGTCGAATCTGACTCCGTCTTACTGCCCTTTCCCCTCCTACGCTACCCACCACTCGTCTACGCTACCGGTGGACGGGGGAACTCCCGAGATTTGCCACCGTGACAACAGAGAATTTTTGCCTCACGCTCGAGACTGCGGGGGAAGCCCGCGGAATTTTCCCCAAGAGCTCTCGTTCTTTTTCTCTAAACTGATTAGAAGTTGGTAGTGCACAGCCTTCCACCTCATTCTCAATATCAATGAAATTCTCCAATAGCGGTGTAACTGAGATGTTATTTTATTTTGAAGGCTACCAGTTTCGGCATTCCACCATGCCAGGGCTTCACAACATACGTGCTCGCGGAGCAAGCTGTGAGCAGCAAGGCGCGAGCACGGAGCAGCGCGAGCACGCTACCCCCACTACCGGACCAGAGCGGAGAGTGGGGAGAGTCACGTGGGGTACACAACAGCTGCAGCCAGTCGATGTAAATCCGCGGCCACCTGCAGGGACATCACTCACGAATTATCACTGCGACAAATGAAACAAATAAAGGAGAATGTACACCTGCCACATAATTTTATTAGCTTAGTGTATGCCTCTACCATCTGTAGACACTGAAACTAAAGAATTCCACGACAATCCTATATTTTCAACACTTCCTTCAACACTACTTAAAATATCACCTCCGGTTGTAGTGTTCATGGCTACTACATCGAGGAGCTCCTCCCTCACCTGAAGATCTCTATTAATAATTCTAATAAATATGGCAAGCTGCGCTGTTCCTGTGATATCAACACTTTCGTCCAGAGCTAGAGAATACGCCATAAAATCTTTACCGAAATTTGCAAGCTGGCTCTGGATGTCGTCTGCCATGTCCTGTATGCGACGCATAATGGTCATGTTAGATAATGGCACAATCCGAAACTGTTCAACTTAAGATGGACATAAATGTTCCGCTGTAACTACCAAACATTCCTTTATTAAAGCGCCATCAGGTAAGGGGCGCAGGGATTTTGCTAAAAGCAACGCAATTTTGTAACTCACTCTGAGAGCTGCCTCAGTTGATTTTTCTTCGTCGTCCAGATCTTCTTCGGAAAGCTTCCTTTTAAGTTTAATAACTTCCTGTGCACGATCTGGTCAATCACATTTTCCACGTCCGTAGTCTTTCGCGTGGTACGACATATAATGTCGCTGCAAATTAAATTTCCTAAAGGAATTCAGCGTTTTGTGACATACTAAACATTTTGCAACACCATCTTTTTCTGTAAACAGATACAATTCCCCCCAATGGGGGTTGAACTGCGAAAGCATGGTTGGGGTTACACAATGGCGACTTCACATGATTCTTAACCAGCGAAGTGACTGTTAAGAGCTGGTCGTAGTACTTTAAACGTTACACAGTCGGCGCGAATTCAATAGGCACGCTGCGGCCCTATTCAAACGTGAGCGCGCATTTCCCCTCCCTCCCCTCCCTCCCTACTCCACGACCTTGCAGCTGCTCGCGAGCACGTGCCTGAGCAGACGCGAGTACTCGCGCTCAAAACCGGCCGGTTGTTAAGCCCTGCACTATGCTATCTTCAGGCGCCATATGCATCTCTCTAAATCAACGATAATGTCATATAGTGCCATGAATCGCTGGAGGTTATGAATTCAATCCTTTCACTAGTTCTTCATTGGAGGCGTTGATAGTAGCTTGCAGCTGCAACAGGTACTCATGGCACTATATGACATTATTGTTTATTTGGAGAGATGCATATGGTGCCTGAAGATGGCATAGTGGGATACCGAAACTGGTAGCCCTCAAAATAAAGTAAAATAACGTCTCAGAGGCTCAGCTGTTGGAGAATTTAATTGATTTTTGCAATTACTTAACCAGCCGATGTCTCATGTCCATGATGGATCAACAGAGATTCCACGCCGTTGGCTGAAAATAGCGCAAGCTGCAGCTTGTCCCACGCTGTATGCGGTAGTAAGGCGGTAGCTCCTCTGCGTTTTCTTGTAGGACGGACACACAGAGTTTTTCTGCCCCCCCCCCTCCCCCCCAGGGACCCCCTTCCCTAGCGACCACTCATCGAAGACACGTTACGCACACCAGTCTTACCTCCTGTTAAAAATGTTGGACAACTCACAAAACTTTAAAACTCTAACCACAGTCGTCTGAACGTTACTCAAAATAGAGGGCAGATCCTTCGGCAAATCCGCGGCGGCCCGCTCTTCGGAACATAAAACACAAACAAATAAAATGTGGCGAACAGTTCGGGCCAGAATCAAACAGGTAGTGTAGACAGATGTCAAAAAAGTGGTTCAAATGGCTTTGAGCACTATGGGACTTAACATATGAGGTCATCAGTCTCCTAGAACTTAGAACTACTTAAACCTAACTAACCTAATGACATCACACACATCTATGCCCGAGGCAGGATTCGAACCTGCGACCGTAGCCGTCGCGCGGTTCCAGACTGGAGCGCATAGAACCGCTCGGCCACAGCGGCCGGCAGAGATGTACAAAGCAAACATCAGTCGATATGCACGTGAACACGACACACCAAAACTCTGTACTGGTCTATGGTGTACTGCCTACAACAAATGACATTAGGCATAACAACTTGGAAATAATGAAATTTACGACAAAACTTCTCTGACTATTTTACTCATATATTGATGCATACATTAACCCACGAAGTGTGTACAGTTACTTTTGAATCGCCCTGTATATACAGGTTTACCACGTACACTGCAACATTGCCTGCTCAAAAATGGTTCAAATGGCTCTGAGCACTAAGGTACTTAACATCTGCGGTCATCAGTCCCCTAGAACTCAGAACTACTTAAACCTAACTAACCTAACGACATCACACACATCCATGCCCGAGGCAGGATTCGAACCCGCGACCGTAGCGGTCTCGCGGTTCCAGACTGAAGCGCCCAGAACCGCACGGCCACACCGGCCGGCTTGCCTGCTCAGAACTGACAGGTAGAATGCACGTCTCTTGTTTACAGTTGTAGTTCACACTAGCACCGCAGTTACTGTGATGGCATAACTAGTAGGCCAGCAAGTCTTGGGACTTTCTGGACGGGCGGTGTAGATGTAGTCGTAATACCGAATGTATGGAACCAATCGCCTACACTGCAGAAAACCTAGACTTTCTCTGTGCATAAATTGGAGGGTAACGACGGTGAGACATGCGAGAGGGGTGGGAAAAGAATTCCTGGCGCCAATGCGAGTGGAGGGTGCGTGCCGGCTGCGTGCGTGGCGCAGATTAACGGTGACGTCACACCTCACCCTAACGCGTGGGGCGGAGTCTCTCCGCGTTCTTTATGCGTGGCGCACGAGTAGGTGCGTGCGACATTCAGGTAGGCGGGGTGTGTGCAGCCAATAGGAGACCAGCCATCTCTTCACTACGGCACAGTGACTAGAACATGCCCGTCTACTGGCAGACGTATACACCGGCGGTCATTGTACAGCGCATGGTGAAGGATACATCGTACAACTGTCATCCATCTTCTTTCGTACTGCATTCGTGTTGTGAGCGATAGAAACATGACTGTTTATACGCCTCTGTGCGTGCCCTACTATTTCTCAGACGGCCGCAGTGGCTGAGCGGTACTAGACGCTTCAGTCAAATGGTTCAAATGGCTCTGAGCACTATGGGACTCAACTGCTGTGGTCATAAGTCCCCTAGAACTTAGAACTACTTAAACCTAACTAACCTAAGGACAGCACACAACACCCAGCCATCACGAGGCAGAGAAAATCCCTGACCCCGCCGGGAATCGAACCCGGGAACCCGGGCGTGGGAAGCGAGAACGCTACCGCACGACCACGAGATGCGGGCGCTTCAGTCCGGAACCTCACTGCTGCTACGGTCGCAGGTTCCAATCCTGCTTCGGGCATGGATGTGCGTGGTATCCATAGGTTAGGTTTAAGTAGTTCTAAGTTATAGGGGACTAATGACCTCAGATGTTAAGCCATAGTGCTTAGAGCCATTTTCTGTACCTAACTAACCTAAGGACATCACACACATCCATGCCCGAAGCAGGATTCGAACCTGCGACAGTAGCAGCAGCGCGGTTCCGGACTGAAGCGTCTAGAACCGCTCGGCCACAGCAGCCGGCTACGGTACAGAGATATAAAGACTCATATACTTAGTGATTACGACTGTCGTAAAAGTAAATTGCAATGAGAAAATTATTACGTTATACCACACGAGGTAGTCAAGTAAATCGTTTACAGATCAAGTACCAACCTTGAATACAAATATGCTTCATTTGTTTATATTGGAAAATGCTTGTCAGTGACAGTGATTCTAAAGGATAATTGAATATAAATTCACGTAACTGCAGTTAGTACAGCAAATAAGTGCCAATAATACAAGTAATTACGTTCGCCTGGAGAACAATTGGCGTTGCGGAGAACGAAAGGGACGAAAAATCGATGTTTATGATCCGATGTACAGTAGATCGCATAGCATTTATAAGGAGAGATTGACGAAATTGGGTGTATTATCCTTCGGATGCATTTACAGGAACAGGTTCTCTACCGGTCCTTGAAGCGAACTCCCTTCATAAAGACACGAACAACTGAAATTCACACGTGGGACGCGTGCCCAGCGTATAAAGGTACAACAGTTTCGCGATGCGAATCAAGCAAATAGTTCAGGTTAAACGACACGTCCGCCTTGAATGAGTAACAAGGCCGTAATTATATATAGGGTGAAGATTCCATTTTCTGCCCACATCCTGATAACATCTCACCCCCTCACCGACCTGCGTCCATCAACGCAGACTATTTGACACCAAAAACAAATCCTTTCTCTACAAAGGCTAACACAAGAACAGCCTATCCACAACTGAAGGCCGCCGGGGTGCGATATGATTGGTTTGTTCACGTATTTCATGCTAAACTCAAGGGACCATCCCACTGGCAATGAAGGTGTCCACTACCGGTACCGGATACAGAACAGCATCTTTGCAGTGAGTCTTCATCGACTGTTGTTGTTGTTGTGGTCTTCAGTCCTGAGACTGGTTTGATGCAGCTCTCCATGCTACTCTATCCTGTGCAAGCTTCTTCATCTCCCAGTACCTACTGCAAACTACATCCTTCTGAATCTGCTTAGTGTATTCATCTCTTGGTCTCCCTCTACGATTTTTTCTCTCCACGCTGCTCCCTAATACTAAATTGGTGATCCTTGATGCCTCAGAACATGTCCTACCAACCGATCCCTTCTTCTAGTCAAGCTGTGTCACAAACTCCTCCTCTTTTCTATTCAATACCTCCTCATTAGTTATGTGATCTACCCATCTAATCTTCAGCATTCTTCTGTAGCACCACATTTCGTAAGCTTCTATTCTCTTCTTGTCCAAACTGGTTATCGTCCATGTTTCACTTCCATACATGGCTACACTCCATACAAATACTTTCAGAAACGACTTCCTGACACTTAACTCTATACTCGATGTTAACAAATTTCTCTTCTTCAGTAACGCTTTCCTTGCCATTGCCGGTCTACATATTATATCCTTTCTACTTCGACCATGATCAGTTATTTTGCTCCCCAAATAGCAAAACTCCTTCACTACTAATCTAATTCCCTCAGCATCACCCGATTTAATTCGACTACATTCCATTATCCTCGTTTTGATTTTGTTGATGTTCATCTTATATCCTCCTTTCAAGACACTGTCCATTCTGTTCGACTGCTCTTCTTTGCTGTCTCTGACAGAATTACGGTGTCATTGGCGAACCTCAAAGTTTTTATTTCTTCTCCATGGATTTTAATACCTACTCCGAATTTTTCTTCTGTTTCCTGTACTGCTTGGTCAATATACAGATTGAATGACATCGGGGAGAGGCTACAACCCTGTCTCACTCCCTTTCCAACAACTGCTTCCCTTTCATGTCCCTCGACCCTTATAACTGCCAGCTGGTTTCTGTACAAATTGTAAATAGCCTTTCGCTCCCTGTATTTTACCCCTGCCACCTTTAGAATTTGAAAGAGAGTATTCCAGTCAACATTGTCAAAAGCTTTCTCTAAGTCTACAAATGCTAGAAACGTAGGTTTGCCTTTCCTTAATCTATTTTCTAAGGTAAGTCGTGAGGTCAGTATTGCCTCAGGTGTTCCAACATTTCTACGGAATCCAAACTGATCTTCTCCGAGGTCGGCTTCTACCCGTTTTTCCATTCGTCTGTAAAGAATTCGTGTTAGTATTTTGCAGCTGTGAATTATCAAAGTGAAACTTCGGTAATTTTCACATCTGTCAACACCAACTTTCTTTGGGATTGGAATTGCTATATTCTTCTTGAAGTCTGAGGGTATTTCGCCTGTCTCATACATCTTGCTCACCAGATGGTAGAGTTTTGTCAGTACTGGCTCTCCCAAGGCTGTCAGTAGTTCTAATGGAATGTTGTCTACTCCCGGGGCCTTGTTTCGACTCAGGTCTTTCAGTGCTCTGTCAAACTCTACATGCAGCATCATACCTCCCATTTCATCTTCATCTACCTCCTCTTCCATTTCCATAATATTGTCCTCAAGAACATCGCCCCTCTATATACTCCTTCCACCTTTCTGCTTTCCCTTCTTCGCTTAGAACTGTGTTTCTATCTGAGCTCTTGATATTCATACAAGTGGTTCTCTTTTCTCCAAAGGTCTCTTTAATTTTTCTGTAGGCAGTATCTATCTTACCCCTCATGAGATAAGCCTCTACATCCTTACATTTGTCCTCTAGCCATCCCTGCTTGGCCATTTTACACTTCCTGTTGATCTCATTTTTGAGACGTTTGTATTCCTTTTTGTTCACATATTTCATGCTAAACTCAAGAGACTAGCCCATTGGCAATCAATGTGTCCCCTATCGGTACTGGATACGGAATAGCATCTTTTCGGTGAGTTTTCATCGACTAGTGCGCGAAATAATCGAAATGAGAAGATAGCATATTGAAATATGAAACAAGGCACAAGGAACTGAAGACATTAGCTGCCAGTGGTCATTGATCTATATCAATGGGGAAGGTTGACAATTTGTGCTGGACTGGGGTGTGAACCTGGGTATCCTGGTCGCTAGGCGGATGCGATGACCACTACGCCATCCGGACACAGTGATCGCTAGAAGTGCATGGACTGCCCACTCGCAGATGATGTCTTTAATTCCTTTGTGTCTTGGTTCATAGTAGCTCCAGGATCAAAATGATGTCTGTTCTTTCTCTGCAGAGTTTGCATGTAGAATTTGGACAGCGTACTGGAGATTAAAAACTGGTGGTGATACATTTCTGCCGGCCAGTGTGACCGAGCGGTTCTAGGCGCTAGAGTCTGGAATCGCGCGACCGCTACGGTCGAAGTTCGAATCCTGCCTCGGGCATGGTTGTGTGTGATGTCCTTAGGTTAGTTAGGTTTAAGTAGTTCTAAGTTCTAGGGGACTGATGACCTTAGAAGTCAAGTCCCATAGTGCTCAGAGCCATTTGAACCTTTTTTTTTTTTTTTTTTGCTACATTTCTACAGTACGTGGCGAGAGATGGTGGAATTAGTTTTCGATGTGTCGAGGTGGCCATATCTAGAGGCAGGGGGGAGGGGTGGGGGGAGGCGAGGATATGTGCCGGGTAGGTGGGCGAGGGTGTGGTGTGTGGTGTACGGCGGAGGGTGATTTGAGCTACTGGGCGGTACCACAGGGAGAGGAGAGCGAAAGAAGGGTGGCCATTAGGAATCCAGGGACACGTCATTAGAAAACTGTGCGGCACATCTGATGGCGCACGCCGGCGCAATAAATCTGCCGCCGCCGGCTGTCCCCCACGTGGGTGGCACGTGCGCCACCTCGCGCTGCCCCCGCGCAAGGTGGGGGTGGGGACAGGTACACGCCGGTCGCATCAAACTGTCCCCCCACGTCACGACACCGACGTCTGTACGATACTTGTGGCGCATCTGCGCGAGGCTGTGTTTCCACCTTCAACTACGTCCCTACGCATTGACGGGTTTCAAAACATTGGAAAGGTGAACGGTAATTGCGCAACCTTTCGTCAAAACATCCGTGTTTCTAGATGCACCTAATGTGTACACCTCATGCACCTAAGGCGTACAGTTCCTCATCTGCGCCCCCAAGCGTGGGTGTTCGCAACTGCGGATTGGTTCACGTCGCCCGATATCACAATACGCAGCGGATATCCGTGGCGCGAAAACACGAATGGGAAGGTCATTGTTCAATCGTACAGGATCCTTGCGGAAACCGCACGGCCGAGCATTTCGCCTCAGAGGGTGGAGGGTAGGTTCAAATGCCTCTGAGCACTATGGATCGTAACTGCTGAGGTCATCAGTCCCCCAGAACTTAGAGCTACTTAAACGTAACTAACCTAAGGGCATCACATCCATCCATCCCCGAGGCAGGATTCGAACCTGCGACAGTAGCGGTCGCCCTGTTCCAGACTGTAGCGACTAGAACCGTTCGGTCACTCCGGCCGGCGGTGGAGGATAGTTTTGATTTGTCCGTTAGCAGCGGTAAATTTAGTTGTCACGAAATCGTAGTACATGGCAAATCGTACGTTCGCTCGCCGGCAATATTTCGTAAAGAATGTGTGTGTGTGAGGGAAACAAAACGTGACTTTCGTATCCATTTTAATATTGCGGCACGCCGATGTGCCCTAGACCACAACACCAGTTTGAGAACGATCGAAAACTGCAACTCGGAAGACTCCGTAATAGACCAGAAACCACACGGTCGTGTAAACAAGGCCCGTACACCCAAAATCATAGAGCTACCTGTAGTAAGAGCTTCTGCAACACAGATCCTAAACGTTCGGTCCGCGTGCTTGCTGTGAGTTTAGGGATTACCGTGTCACCAGTGCGATAGATTCTGCGGTAAGATTTTCATTACCACCTATACAAAATTCAGATACGTCCGCAAGTTATTGAAGGTGACTATGAACAGCGTCGTGTCTTTTGTCGAACCGCGTTGGACGTCACAGCAGTAACAAAAAAGTATCTTGGACTGTCGGGTCTTCTGCCGGATATCAGCGTCGTACTTGCACGATATTTCGGTCACGTAGCTCGTAACCTTCGTCAGGTGCGCCCTGAGACTGCTCCTCGAGTGGACCTGGTCCAGTATTTATGCCTATGGCGTTCCCCCTCCGCCAACGGCTGCAGGCGCTTCCTCTGTGGTCCGCGCCCATTCCCTGCGACCAGCTGGAGCGTTGCTGCTCCGTTTTCCGTCCGCTGCGGTTCTAGGTGTTCCCTCTGCGGTCCGCGCCCACCAAACCCGCTCCTGGGGGTTTCATCTACGGTCTGCGCCTTAGTGCCGGGGCCATTCGAACATACTATCTTCCCAGCTCGCCAGGGTCTGTTGTCCGATGTGCTGGACATGGCACTTCTCAAAGGTATAGGGCACCACATATCTGCATCGACGCGCTGTGCACTGTCATCAGACCACGTCCCAGTGATCTATGACGTGGACATCGTCGGCGCGGCCCTTCCGCCACGTCGCCCGAACTTCAGGCGCCTAAATCGAGAGCGCTATCAGGAGGAGGTCCTCCCCCTCCTGACAGACGCCCCAGACCCTGCCACGGTCGGCACGGACACTGCCCTGCAGTATCTCACCGAAAAACTAGTCCAGGCCGCTGAAGCAGCCTCACCGCCTCCGCCACAACATCCACCGGTCAACTCCCGTCGTCTCCCGCCCGAAATCAGGGAGACGATCAGGGAGAAAAACCGGCTCTTCCGAGAGTGGCAAATTACACGCCAACGTCACACGAAGGCCCGGCTGAACCACAGGCGCCGGGAGATCAAGGCTGCAGTCGAGGCCCACCGTAACGGGGAATGGGCGGCCCTGGTGGAAACTCTTGACCCTGCTGACGGCAACGCCTGGCGCGTCGCAAAATCATTTTTGAGACGCCGTAGGCGCGTCCCACCAATTCAGGTAGGCCAAGAGGTCTTCAGCCACCCCGATGAAAAGGCGAACGTGTTGGCCGACCACTTCGCGGCGTCTTTCACACCCATGGAAGACGTCGTGGACGCAGATCACGTTCGCCTGGTAGAAACACAGCTCGCCACCTTCCTGGCGGCCAGAGAAGACGGTGACGACATTGAACAGATATCAGTAGAAGAAGTAGCCTTGCAGCTACGGACAATCAGCCCGAAAAAGGCGGCAGGGGATGACGGTATCGTCGGCATCCTCCTGCGCGAACTCCCAGCAGAGGCATACCAGACGCTCGCTGACATTTTCAACACCATCCTGCGCACGGGAATCTACCCTTCCGAGTGGAAACACGCGGAAGTGGTAGCAATCCCAAAGACAGATAAGGACCCCCGTCTGGCGGCCTCCTACCGCCCGATCAGCCTGCTGCCCACACTCTCGAAAGTATTCGAGCGCCTCTACGCCAAACGCCTCGTCAGACACGTGGAGGCCGAACATCTGCTTCCCGATGAACAGTTCGGTTTTCGCAGGGGCCACTCCACAGCACACCAACTCATGCGTGTCGTGGAGGAAGCCATGAGAGCCCTGGAGACCCGGGAATACCTTGGGGCGGTGTTCCTGGACGTCTCTAGGGCATTTGACTCCGTGTGGCACGACGGCCTCGTGTACAAACTATTCGCGCACGGGGTCCCGACGTCGCACGGAGTGCTACTGAAGTCCTACCTCGAAGGCCGGACCTTTCATGTGCGTCTTGAGGCGGGAGTGTCTACTCAACAACCGATCCAGGCTGGAGTGCCGCAGGGGTCCGTACTCGGCCCTCTGCTGTACTCCCTCTACACTGCAGATGCTCCGCGGGTAGCGCGGGTGTCGCTCGCATTATATGCCGACGACACTGCGCTGCTCGTCCGGAGCATGAACTTGCAGGAAATGAGACGGCGTCTCCAGCTAGGGTGTGAGGCTTTAGGAAGCTGGTCCACGAAATGGCGGCTGAAATTTAACGCCGCCAAAAGCCAGGCAGTAATATTCACTAAAAGAGTGCTGCCACCTGACTTAGAGCCGGTGACGATCGCGGGAGGCCCCATCCCGTGGTGTAAAACGGCCAAATATCTCGGGGTAACCCTAGACCAGCGGTTAACATGGCGCCCCCACATACAGGAGGTAAAGGGTAGAGCTGCAGGGCGTCTTCGTGTCCTGTACCCCCTACTCAACCCGACCTCGACGCTTCCCCCTCGCCATGGCATCACCCTATACCTGGTACTGGTTCGCCCGGTGCTGGAGTATGCTGCCGTGGTGTGGGGAAATGCGGCCGAAACCCACATTGTTGAACTCCAGAGGGTGCAGAACCGAGCACTTCGGCTCGCCCTCCGTCTACCCTAGCGATATCCAACTGCCCAGCTACACCAACAAACTGGTATACCTCTGCTGAGAGATCGCTTCCGACAAACAGCGAGACAGTTTTATGTAGAGGCCAATAGGTCTCAAAATAGGCTAATCCAGGCACTTGGCCACCAAATACACCACAGGCTGACGACACGTTGGCCCGACCTCTTACTCGCAACAGCCAATGGATGCTACGCATCCGATAGGCCAGCCCGAATTAAGCCAGTTCCCTCCCGTACCATGTAAGTAAATATTAGCAGGAATAGCACCCGATGCTCACCCTGCCCCTTCACGACCAAAGGATTGCTCGCAAGTAAAGTGAGTGAGTGAGTGAGTGAGTACGGTCTGGGGTACCAAGCGTTCCCCCTGCGGTCCGCGCCCGTTCACCACGACCTGTTGGAGCGTTGCCGCTCCGTTTTTCGTCCGCTGCGGCTCTGGATGTTCCCTCTGCGGTCCGCGCCCACCAGTCCCACTTCTGGGTGTTTCATTAGATCGCCGGGAAAGCCTGAAGAGTTACAACAATACAGTAATATCTCTTTCCGAGTTATGAAGCCCGTTTTCACTTATATCGGTTCATTAACGAATAAAACCTTAGGTACTGGTACAATGAAAATCCTCTGATATTACATTCAACACAGCCCAAAAGTAATACCTTGGTATGCAGTTCGGTGGGAGAGTATTATTGGGCCTTACTTTTTTGGGGAAGCAACGGTCTTACCGCAGTGGTAATACCAGTTACCGTCAGATCGCCCAAGTTAAACACTGTCGGGCTTGGCTAGTAGTTGGATGGGTGACCTTCCGGTCTACCAAATGCTGTTGGCGAGCGGGGTTCACTCAGCCCTTGTAAGGCCAATTAAGGAGTTATTTGAATGGGAAATAGTGACTCTTGTTACGAAAACTGACAACGGCCTGCAGAGCAAAGTGCTGACCACATGCCCCTCCATATCCGCATCCAGTGACGCCTGTGGGCTCAGGATGACATGGCGGTCGGTCGGTCCGTTGGGCCTTCAACCTCCAGATGACAGCTGCGGTGGACCTGTTTCGTTCGTGACGAATCTTCGCGTAGCTACCCCTTGACTGAGAGACCACTCATCAACGCCTTCGGACTAGTAACACGTGCAAAAGCACCACCTAACCATGCTTTTACAGACGACTGCCCGCATGCCTCCACCCCTGCGTGTTTCGCTCTGTCTCCCTCCGATTATCGAACTCGCTTTGGAAAAATAGGGGAAAGCTGGATCATATGCGGCGCTTTACAAAGGACGGTTGAGCAGCTAGGAGCTGGAATGAGATTTTCCTGGGCCTCCTCTAAGCAAAATAACTCTTGGACTACTTTTATAAATTGCCAGGAAATACGTTTATTCAAAAATGTTACGTATTTGTTCAAATTTTAGAATGTTAACTTTACAAAAATCAGAGCTGCTTTCTAGTATCAAATTTTTCTGTATTAAAAAATGTTTGCTTTTGCTAGGAAAAGTATCTTAGTTAATGAATAATAAATAAAAAATGGGTTTATAGAAAAATACTGGTATGGCTTAGGGAGAAAAGTGCGATCCTCGTTGAACGCCATTTAAAAAATATACAGCCGGCCGGTGCGGGCGAGAGGTTCTAGGCGCTTCTGCCTGGAGCCGCGCGACCGCTACGGTCGCAGGTTCGAATCCTCCCTCGGGAATTGATGTGTGTGATGTCCATAGGTTAGTTAGGTTTAAGTCGTTCTAAGTTCTAGGGGACTGATGAGCTCAGATGTTAAGTCCCATAGTGCTCAGAGCCATTTGAACCAAAAAATATACAGATTATGATAAGAATATACACATTATAATCAAATGAAGTGATTCAACTGCCAAATACGTACAAGCGTTCCATATTATTCATGTTTTGTGTTTGATTATCATGTGCTTAATCTGTACTGAAGTATTTTCCTACGCAGGTCTGTAAACAGACGCAGTAGGTGAAGTAAGAGTTAGTTTCCACTCAGTTTTCAAGGAGTGATATTACGTAGCATATAAATACTGTGCTATAAATTCTAGCAGAAAACAGACAGAGCATCACCTGAGCTTTCCCAATAAAAGAAAGAAAGAAAGAAAGAAATTATAGCCTGGCCACCACGTAGATATGAAAGCCATTCTATAGTTCGTAATGCCAACTCGCCAACTCAAAGACATGAAACAAGGCAGAAACCTTAGGACGTAGCAAGACATACCACCTTGCAATGCCGTTCTGAATGACATTGTGAATCACGCAGCTTGAACCTGCGGTAACCATTTAGCGAAGCTCCAGCCACACTCCGCTACCCGCACGCGATTATGGCTGCTTTTGGAAGAGAGTAACAAATGGGCGCAAATACGCCTTACATCACGCCAGATGATTCGCGGAAACATAGCTCTTCCACTGGAGAAACAGCGCACACTCTGCTGCAGAGTGAAAATCTCATTCTGGAAACATCTCCCAGGCTGTGGCTAAGCCATGTCTGCGCAATATCCTTTCCTCCAGCAGTGCTGCTAGGTTCGCAGAAGAGCTTCTGTCAAGTTTGGAAGGTAGGTGCCGAGGTACTGACAGAAGTAAAGCTGTGAGAACAGGGCGTGAGTCGTGCTTGGCTAGCTTAGTTGGTAGAGCACATGCCCGCAAAAGGCAAAGGTCCCGAGTTCGAGTCTCGGTCCGGCACACAGTTTTTAAAAAAATAGTTCAAATGGCTCTGAGCACTATGGGACACAATAACTGAGGTCATCAGTCCCGTAGAACTGAGAACTACTTGAACCTAACTAACCTAAGGACAGCACACACATCCCTGCCCGACGCAGGATTCGAACCTGCGACCGTAGCGGTCGCGCGGTTCCAGACTGAAGCGCCTAGAACCGTTCGTCCACCCCGGCCGGCCACAGTTTTAATCTGGCAGGAAGTACGGCTGTCTTGTAGCGTTATGCAACAGCTGGTCTGGTGTTAAACACACAGCAGATGTCTACCGCTGTCTCGCTTTCTCGCGTCCAGCCATCGCTCAGGTCCCCGGTGACCTCCCCTGGGCTGCGACTGTACCGAGGTGGAGACCTGGTGCGGGCAACCCCTTCCCTCGCACACCCCCAGCGCGCGGCTGACGTCATCACCGGTAGCTGCCACGTAAGCGCCCGCCAGGCCCACCCCCCAGTCTGCACACGCCGCGGCGCCATTCTTCTCTCCCCCGTCACAAGTGCCGCTCATCTCCTCGCCCTCTTTGTCACACGCCGGAGCAGGTGTTTACTACTCTCCAGAGTGGCCCTTCAGTTTGGTCGCGTTAAATCAGGTGACGCTGAGGGAATTAGGTTGGCTAATGAGACATTGTAAGTGGCAGACGAGTAATGGCACTTCGGAACCCAAGTCACTGTCGCATCCCTACATCTACATGTAATCTACATAGATACTCAGCAATCGACTGAACGGCACGTTGCGTAGGGTACCCCATACCACCATTGGTCATTCCCTTTCCTGTCCGCTCCTGGTAGGTGAGTAGGTGAGTGGTCAGCGCGACAGAATGTCAATCCTAAAGGCCCGAGTTCGATTCCCGGATGGGTCGGAGATTTTCTCCGCTCAGGGACTGGGTATTGTGTTGTCCTAATTATCATCAATTCATCCCCATCGACGCGCAAGTCGCCGAAGTGGCGTCAAATCGAAAGACCTGCACCCGGCGAACGGTCTACCCGACGGAAGGCCCTAGTCACACGACATTTATTTATGTATTCCCTTTCCTCTTCCATTCGCAAACAGAGCGAGGGAAAAACGATTGTCTATATGCGTCCGTATGAGCCGTAATGTCTCGTATCTGATCCTTACGAGCGATGTATATTGGAGGCAGCAGAGTCGTTCTGCAGTCAGCTCCTCTAAATTTTTCCAATAGTGTTGCATGAAAAGAATGTCGTCTTCCCTCCAGAGATTGCCATTTGAATTCCCGAAGCATCTCCATAACGTTTACCGCAAACAAACCTAGCTGCCCGCCTCTGAATTGTTTCGATGTCTTCCACTAATACGACCTGGTACAGATTCCAAACACTCGATCAGTATTCAAGAAAGGGTCGCCCTACTGTCCTATATGCGACCTCCTTTACTTCTATAGCCATACTACCTGACGGTGTGTGGCGGAGGGTACCTTGAGTACTTCTATCGGTTCTCCCTTCTATTCCACTGTCGTACTGTCTGTGGAAAGAAATATTGTCGGTATGGCTCTGTGTGCGTTCTAATCTCTCTGATTTTATCCTGATGGTCTCTTCGCAAGGATATACGTAGGAGGGAGCAATATACTGCTTGACTCCTTGGTTAAGGTATGTTCTCGAAACTTCAACAAAAGCCCGTACCGAGCTACTGAGCGTCTCTCCTGCAGAGTATTCCACTGGAGTTTATCTATGATCTCAGTAACGCTTTCGCGATTACTAAATGATCCTGTAACGAAGAGTGCTACTCTCCGTTGGATCTTCTATATCTCTTCTATCAACCCTATCTGGTACGGATCCCACACCGGCGAGCAGTATTCAAGCAGTGGGCGAACAGGTGTACTGTAACCTATTTCCTTTGTTTTCGGACTGCATTTCCTTAGGATTCTCCCAATGAATCTCAGTCTGGCTTCTGCTTTACCGACGATTAATTTTATATGGTTATTCCATTTTAAATCACTGTTAATGCCTACTCCCAGATAATTTATGGAATTAACTGCTTCCAGTTGCTGACCTGCTATGTTGTAGCTAAATGATAAGGGATCTTTCTTTCTATGTATTCGCAGCACATTACACTTCTCTACATTGAGATTCAATTGCCATGCCCTGCACCATGCGTCATTTCTTTGCAGACCCTCCTGCATTTCAGTACAATTTTCCATTGTTACAACCTCTCGATATTTTACAGCATCATCCGCAAATAGCCTCAGTGAACTTGCGATGTTATCCACAAGGTCATTTATATATATTGTGAATAGCAACGGTCCTACGACACTCTTACTTCTGAAGACTTGTCCCCCACTGAGAATGACATGCTGCGTTCTGTTATCTAGGAACAGATACCAAGCGGGACAGCGCAGTGCTTACCACACCGGACTCGCATTCGGGAGGACGACGGTTTAAACCCGCGTCCGGGCATCCAGATTTACGTTCTCCGTGATGTCCCTAGCGCACATCAGGGAATTGCCGGGACGGTTCTCTTTGAAAGGGCACGGCCAGTTTGCTTCCCCATCCTTGACACCGACAGAGCTTGTACTCCGTCTCTAATGACCTCGATGTCGACACGACGTTAAACCCAATCTTCACTCCTTTCCTTCCTTCCTTTACAGCTCACCCACACTTTACCAGAATTCTCCCAACAAACCGAGCACGGCATCCCTGCCACAATCCTTACATGCTCGTCCCGTTTCACACCGCTTTGCAATGTTACGCCCAAATATTTAAACGACCCGACTGTCAAGCCGGATACTACTAATGTGGGTCCGAACATTACGGGTTTGTTTCTACTGCTCATCGCTAAGTATTGACCATTCCTCCTGGAACACCATGTATGTTTGTTATGGTAGGTTGGGGTCAAATGTACCATTTTGAGAGGGTCGGTCTTTCCAGAATGAATCGTGGTATGGCTGTGGTCACAGGCACCGACAACGGGCGCTTAAACTGTCGCAATAAGTCGGCCAATAACATCGGCCAACAGCTTGGTTTCTGCCCGTCACTTTTTGCCGGGATAAAGGAGGTTTACATTCTGTCCTACCAAGGAGGTTAGAACATATTTTAACGTGGCGAGGTGCTTCAGTCCGGAACCGCGTTGCTGCTACGGTCGCCCGTTCGAATCCTGCCTCGGGCATGGATGTGTGTGATGTCGTTAGGTTAGTTAGGTTTAAGTAGTTCTAAGTTCTAGGGGACTGATGACCTCAGATGTTAAGTCCCATAGTGCTCAGAGCCATTTGAAGCATTTAACGTGGCGAGTATTGTATACTCTTTCGTCTGTCACTGGTGTGACGCGGCAAGTTTTATGAATACATCAGGAACAGATAGAAACGGTCTGTTAGATACCCGAGATGGTTCGTGGTCACAATGAAAAGCAAAGTTACGAACACCCTGCACAACTACAAATAAATTTAGCAAAACAGGCAAACAGGATAAGAAAGTGAAACACCTATAGCTGTCCTTATGATGTCATTTGTTGTATGGCTACCAGTTTCGTTTCCTCAGTGTGTAACGCCGGAAATGCATATCCTCCTATTTCCATCTATTGTACTGTAAGTTTTTTCCTTATTTTGTTACCTGAATATATGACATTTCTGTGCCTCTATATATTGTAATTGTTTTACTATTTGTATATATATATATATATATATATATATATATATATATATATATATATATTTATGCATTTATGTCGATGTATTTGTTTCGTAAATATTATTTGTATTTTTACGCTGGGTCTTGCCTAGGGAAAACTGCTATCGAACGATTACATCGATAGGTCGTGTGAAGAATCAAAGTGTGTAGGATCTTTGGTAGTGTGAACTCTGCCGCGTGGAGCGCGGGCAGAGAGGGAGTCTGGCGGGAGTAGCGAGTGGAGCAGGTGTGTGGTGTGAAGCTCCCGCGAGTTGCCGCGCTTTCGGGGTTTGGCAGCATGTAATTGCGCTCGACTTGCGATGATAGTTTCTGACATGGTGTCGCGGACGGGAAGCATTAGCTGGCGCACATCAAGAGCCCGTTTCGTCTGGTGACCGTGTCGAGAAGAAGGCGCGCCAACATCCAGCTTCTGCAACAGCGACGGCCGACAATGAGTGACTGTCGCCACATCCTCGATCGACGGCTTCAAACCTTCTATCAACCAACAAGGAAGACTGAAAGCACGTAAAGTTTCAGAACTGTATGGCAGACCTCAGCTTTTCAAATTGTTCCATTTACCTCGCAAAATTACAGCAACTTAGCATGAATCTTTGTTGCTCATTGTCCCTAATTGCATTACCAAGCAGGGTCCCTTCCTTTTCCGAAATGAACCCGAGTGTCGTTGAAATTCAAACGCCAGCATTAAAATAATATAATTAGATTTCACTGCTTTAATTTCAAAGTTCAGTTAAAGTATTCATAGCTGGCTACAATATTTAGATTACACGAGCACAAATTAAGAGTGCGAGTTTTGTTAGCATATTTTAGCTTTCCTGTGACTGCAGCTCAGCTTGGTACGTACTAAATTTTACTATTGTTAATTGTTCAGAATCATTTAATTCAAGTTCAAAGTTAAATCTCTTGTTTCTAAATTGCGTAGAGTCAAGTTGCTTTTGAAATGATTGTTGAGGTAGTCCAAGACTAACCGTATTTTACTGGGTTTCGATGTGCTTCAGAAAGAAAGCTCACTATTAACTTCAGTCACTAAATTAACTTTCGATTTTCCGGTTTTATTAATTCTTTTGCTAAATTAAGTCAGAGTGTAGCGAAATTTATTACTTCTGACAAACTTTCAGTTTTCACACTACACGTGTCAACCTTCAGTTGCCACGCTTCTACTGCTAATTATATGTGTAATAACCTTTCTTTTTCAGTTACTATAGTAATTGTCCTTAGGACTGGCGACCGTGATTTCCCCCAAATCTCAAATATCTAATTACCGCTAGTTAATTGTTAACGTAACGGCCGCACATTTACTTTCTTTATTAACTTTACCCCTTTTCAAAATTAATTTCCACCAGTTTCATTTGCATTTTTCCTTTCATTTAGATGTAACCCTTTCCTCCCTCTTTACCGACAGATTAACCTTGGTGACGATTGCTTTTCCCAAATTTCCATTAGGTACACGCGGTTTAATTTTTCACTGTCATTAAGGTCGATAAGTGAGGGGGAGGTTACAAGTGCACCATCTTTAGGCCTTACGAGATGCTATGGGGTTAACGCCATCCGTCTTCATTATGCATCAGTGGCCAGCATCTATAACTGCTTTTCGCAGTCTACCTGTAACCGCAGTGCTGTCTCTCTAACCATCAACTATCAGCTGATTGGAGAAACATTCAAAATACACTGAAGCGAGGAAGACACTGGTATACGCATGCGTATTCAATACAGAAATTTGGTGGTAAGTTCTGTGGGACCAAACTGCTGAGGTCATCGGACACACTACTTAATGTCATTTTACCTAACTTATATTAAGGACAAAACACACACACACACACACACACACACACACACACACACACACACACACACGTGCCCGAGGGAGGACTCGAACCTCCGACGGGGCAGCCGCGCGAACCGTGGCAAGGCGCCTCAAACCGCACGGCTTCACCGCGCGGTATTGAAATACAGAGATATGTAAACAGGCAGAATACGGCGCTGCGATCGGCAACGTCTCTATAAGACAACAAGTGTGTGCCGTAGCTGCTACATCTGTTACTTTTGCTACAATGGCATTTTATCAAGATTTAAGTAAATCTGAACGTGGTGTTACAGTCGATGCACAAGCGATGGGACACACATTTCGGAGGTAGCGATGAAGAGAGGATTTTCCTGTACGAACAACGCACGATTGTACCGCCGCGAATATCAGGAATCCGGTAAAACATCAGATCTCCGACATCGCTGTGGACGGTAAAAGATCCTGCAAGAACGACTTTTTTTCATAACAGTTTTTCTCAGCACAACCTACCCTACAACAGCCTTTCAAGCGTTTCAGGCTGTTTGTTACCATCTCGTACACATGGCATAGTCGAAGTAACTAGCCCTACGGCCATAAAGTTATAAGTTTGAGTATCATTGCTACCCATGGCAACATACAAGCTATATATATACTAAGACGGTATCTGTTGTTTCGGACATGTCCGAAGGAACAGATACCATCGGTGACCATGCAGCTCGTCAGAATGTGCGGATGCACAAACAGTGCCCGAACTCTTACGGGAATCGGCAACGCGCCGCGAGTAATGAGTATAATGGGCGGGGGCTCTACGAATGTAGTGCGGGACAATACGTTGAGAATGTGGGTTTCGTAGGAGGCGTGTCAGAGGTAAGTCCCTGCAGTCGCGCTATCCTCTGTGTCCTCGGTGGTTCCGATGGATGGAGCGTCTTCCATGTAAGCAGGAGATTCCGGGTTCGAGTCCCGGTCGGGGCACACATTTTCGTCTGTCCCCGTTGACGTATATCAAAGCCTGTAAGCAGCTAAGGGTTTTCATTTCATTGTAACATACAAGATGACGCTATGAAGAAAGAAGTTGAGTATAACTTCTTTCCTCAAAGCGTCAAGACGTAAGTCGCAACTAGTGTTCACGGTACTTAAAAGTGTATAGTTATTATGACGGAACTATCTCTATACATAGTGCCACGATTTGTGTAGTAGTGCACTGCATCTACTGAGGTCTGAAGATGGTCATCGTTGTCAGAAATCAATAACCTGATTTATAAACATCTGTAATCCGTGACTGGTTCTTTAATAAAATAAACTGATTTGATTTTCGCCGACCGTCGACCGAAATCAGTACGTTCGGCCGTCGAGATAGGTTGCACCGAGACCGGGCTCGTATTGGCGTAACGATTTGAAAAGGTCGGCCGTCTTCGGCCGATGTCGGTGGTCGGCGGAATGTCCAGACATCAGCGCCACTGTGACCTCAGTCTAAGAAGAATACTATACGTCTGCCATTAGTGTCTGCCTCTCTGGCCAGCAGGAGGAGTGGTTCATAGGTGGATGCGCTGGATAGCACCAGTTCTTGAAAAGACCGGCCGTCTTCGGCATATGTCGGTAGTCGGCGAAATGCCCCGATGTTGTTGCCACTTCCACTGCTGGCGTCCCAGCTCTCTCGCCAGCCAGGAGACAGGGCCCTGAGGTGGATTCGGGGTGTGGGGCGGCGCCGACTGCACTGGCGTACTAATCTGGGAAGGTCGGCCGTCTTCGGCCGATGTCGATCGTCGGTGGAACGCCCCGTCATCGGCGCCACTGTAAGTGCAGCCTATGACGCCTACTGTACGTCTGTCATTGACCGGATGGCCTCTCTGCCCAGCCCGACTAAGGACGTAGTTGGATGCACAGGACGGCGCCAACTTCACTGGTATACTGATCTGAAAAGATCGGCCGTCTTCGGCCGATGTCGGTCGTCGGCAAAGTGCCGCGACATTTGCGCCACTGTAAGTGCAGTCTATGACGCCTATTGTACGTCTGTCATTGACCGGATGGCCTCTCTGCCCAGCCCGACTAAGGACTCGTAGTTGGATGCACAGGACGGCGCCAACTTCACTGGTATACTGATCTGAAAAGATCGGCCGTCTTCGGCCGATGTCGGTCGTCGGCAAAATGCCGCGACATCGGCGCCACTGTAAGTGCAGTCTATGACGCCTATTGTACGTCTGTCACTGACGGATTGCCTCTCTGGCCAGCCTGACGAAGGACTCGTAGTTGGATGCACAGGCCGGCGCCAACTCCACTGGCATACTGATCTGAAAAGATCGGCCGATGTCGGTCGTCGGCAAAACGCCGCGATGTCGGCGCCACTGTGACCTCAGCGCAAGACGCTTACTGTTCGTCTGCCACAGGCGTCCTGCCGGTCTGCTCAGCCAGTGGAGACGGGCCTTCAGGTGGATCTATGGGGCAGCGCAGACTCCTCTGGCGTACTGATCTGTAAAGGTCGGCCGTCTTCAGCAGATGTCGGTCGTCGGCAAAATGCCGCGATGTCGGCGCCACTGTGACCGCAGGCTAAGGTGCTTACTGTAGGTCCGCCACTGGCGTCCTGCCGGTCTGCTCAGTCAGTGGAGACGGGCCTTCAGGTGGATCTATGGGGCAGCGCAGACTCCTCTGGCGTACTGATCTGTAAAGGTCGGCCTTCTTCGACCGATGTCTGTTGTCTGATGTCCAGACATCAGAACCACTGTGACCTTAGTCTAAGAAGCCTACTATACGTCTGCCACTAGTATCTGCCTCTCTGGCCAGCAGGAGGAGTGGGTCATAGGTGGATGCGCTGGGCGGCGCCAGTTCTTGAAAAGATCGGCCTTCTTCGACCGATGTCGGTTGTCGGCAAAACGCCGCGATGTCGGCGCCAGTGTGACCGCTGCCCGAGACGCCTACTGTGCGTGCGCCTCCGGCCAGCCCTGAGGTGGATGCGGGACGAGTCGCGGGGCGGCGCCGCCTCCGGAAGGCTTAATTAAAAGCACAGCCGGCACGGAGGGCCATTTACATACCGGCGCACGGCCCGGAGCCGCCGCGTTATGAGTAACGTGCCTACAGCCAGCCAGCAATTAATATCGCCGCAAATATTGAATATGTAAACAAAGCCAGGCGGCGCCGGTGACTCACCGGCGCATGCTAGCCCTTACTCTTGCCCTTGGCGCTCCTCAAAGGGCCTGGCCGGCTGGTCCTTCTGCTCGGCGAACTTACGGGGTAAGAAGAGCGACTCTGGTACGGAGGTGGCCTGTGGACGATTTTTCCAACTCTTGTGCCACTGGTTGGCGTGAATGGGACTGCAGAATACGGCATTGGTTCATCTCTGGCCCCATTTCAGGAATGTCGCTAAAAAAAATGGCTCTGAGCACTATCGGACTTAACTTCTGAGGTCAGCAGTCCCCTAGAACTCAGAACTACTTAAACCTAACTAACCTAAGAGCATCACACACATCCATGCCCGAGGCAGGATTCGAACCTGCGACAGTAGCGGTCGCGCGGCTCCATACTGTAGCGCCTAGAACCGCACGGCTACCCAGATGTCGCTAGTGGGGACGAGGTTAATTGGGGGTGGTTAGTGTTTACAACAACTTCCGTTATACAGGGTGTAGTTCTTAAGTTGACAAACCAGAAGAACTCGAAAAATAAGCACACGAAAAAATGTGTAGAACCCAAAGTTGATTATTTTCGAGGTGGACATCCACTGGTGCTAAAATTAGCTCGCCACCCCAGGCCCCTGCGGGTGTGGCGGGACGCAACTATAAAATTTCAAATTCGAACCCCCATTTTTTATTGCAGAATCAGTTTCAACATAAAAAACTATGTACATTTTTTCTTAAAAATTTGTTCTGACTCTTGGTAGTTGGTGCTATAATTCAACAAAATCCATGTTCTCATTTTTGTGTGGAAAATGGTTACGGATAAATGAAAAATACTTACTTAACTCGTAAATCTTGATTCGCTAAAACTGAAACTCTCCCTCTCTCCCCAAAGGGTGGGATTTGAGAGAGAGGAATTAGAGTTTTACAAATGTCGACCGAAATACTATATTAATTTTTTTCCGCAGATTCGGATAAGTTTTGTTTGGTTCGTGGTCATGAGGCCACACATTTTTTTAATTATTAAACAAAATATACAGCCGGCCGGAGTGGCCGAGCGGTTATAGGCGCTAGTCTGGAAGCGCGCGACCGCTACGGTCGCAGGTTCGAATCCTGCCTCGGGCGTGGATGTGTGTGATGTCCTTAGGTTAGTTAGGTCTAAGTCCCCTAGGTTCTAGGGGACTGATGACTTCAGCAGTTAAGTCCCATAGTGCTCACAGCCATTTGAACCTGACTAGCTAGAAAGTCGTATCTAGACTTATCATGGGTCCCATATCACTCCAACTGCGCACGCGCCTCACCATTACAGAGAAACCACGAACTTGAACAGTCCCCTGCTGACATGCTTGCTCCATGGCCTCATCAGGTTGTCTCCACACCCGTAAGTGTGTAATATTTCTGGCATAGTCAGCCATCATATTAGGCTCCAAGAAACTCTTCCCAGAGCAGTGGAGATGCAAGAAGTATATAGATAACGAAATGTGGTCTGATGTACCTGTGACAGATTTGGCACCATTCCCGTGAGAAAGACAGCCTGCATAATGCTACTGCTCTGTGACTGGCTGCTGTGTTCGGAGCAAGGGCGCCAAAACGTTAGAGTATAGTTACTCAAATGGTTCAAATGGCTCTGAGCACTATGGGACTCAACTGCTGTGGTCATAAGTCCCCTAGAACTTAGAACTACTTAAACCTAACTAACCTAAGGACATCTCACACATCCATGCCCGAGGCAGGATTCGAACCTGCGACCGTAGCAGTTTCACGGTTCCGGACTGCGCGCCTAGAACCGCGAGACCACCGCGGCCGGCGAAGTATAGTTATTGTTATTAGTTAAACTACTCATTGGAATTTCTTCACTTTTTAATATAAATATCTCTCAACAGCTCACTATCAATCAGTCTCTTAGAATCATTAAAAACAATTTAAATTAAAATCAAAAGACTGACGAAATTGCAGACGAAGCACTTCGGAAGCGTTCGGTCCACGCCTTTTCTGGTATGGCGCGTGAAGTGTTTCGGGCTGTTCGTCACTCTGGATTAGGCAGTCGAGAAGAACAGACATGTTGTCTGTCGCAGGATGTGTTTGCCAGCATTCAGTATTAAAATATTCACTCCGGTAGTCATGAAGAACAGACGCATGCCACAAATAGTGTAAAGATACATTTTCGTAAACATTGTGTTTGATCATGTACTTTGCTGTATCAGAAGGTGTTGTATAAAGATCATGTTGTCTTCTCGTGTGGCTATATTAAAATACGCGAGTGGCATCCCAAAGAAGTGATACATTATTTCAGAAGAGAACCTCGCAAAAAGTCAGTTTCAGCCTCAAGATACAGAACCTGCGACCTGCGTGCTGTTTTCTGCGCTGGGGACATCAACTTGAAGACAGCAGGTTAGTGAACTATAACAGAACCTTCATATTCCACGCACTGCAGTGCAAACAACTAGGCGCCTCACGTGTACTGCATGCACAGAACACACGTGCTCAGTGACACGGCAGCTGCAGTAATGCAGAGGCGGTAAAGGAGGATGGACGTTATTAACACCAACAATCAATTCAGTCTTCCTTTCATGCCGTAAATGTCCACCCGCTCGATACAATTTGAAACGAGACTAATCCGACGAGGCCACATGTTTAAAGTCATCAACAGTCCAATGTCAATACAAACGGGCCCAGGCGAGGCGTAAACCTACGTGTAGTGTCATCAAGCATACACGAGTGCGCCTTCGTCTCCGGAAGCCCGTATCGATGATGTTTCGTTGAATGGTTCGCTTGCTGACGCTTGTTGATGGCCCAGCATTGTGATCTTCAGCAATTTTCTGGAGGATTGCACTTCTGTCACGTTCAACGATTCTCTTCACTCGTCGTTGGTACCGTTCATGCAGGATTTTTTTCCGGTCGCAGCCGTGTCAGAGATTTGATGTTTTATCTGATTCCTGATATTCACAGTACACTTGTGAAATGATCGTACGGGAAAATGCTGCCTCGGAGATGTTGTGTCCCATCGCTCATGTGCCGGCTATAACACCCACCACGTTAAACGCAGTTAAATCTTAATTACCTGCCATTGTGGCAGCAGTAACCGATCTAACAACTGTGACAGACATTTGTTGTCTTATATAGGCGTTGCCAACCGCAGCGCCGTATTCTGCTTGTTTACATATATTTGAATATGCATGCTTATACCGGTTTCTTTGGCGCTACAGTATTAGGAAAAGAAGAAATACAGTTTATGCGGCAGCTTCCCGAAATTTAATGGATGAAAAACGACGCCGTGAGAATATCAAGCTGTATAGAGTGACTAAGCTTATCTGATATTCCGTGCACTTGTCTTCTTCTCGTCGGTCGCTGTGGCTGAGCGGTACTAGGCGCTACGGTCACAGGTTCGAATCCTGCCTCGGGCATGAATGTGTGTGATGTCCTTAGTTTAGTTAGGTTTAAGTAATTCTAAGTTGTAGGAGACTGATGACCTCAGATGTTAAATCCCGTAGTGCTCAGAGACATTTTGCGTTTCTCTCACTCGCCTGCGTGTGACGTCACGTGCTGCACCATCATTACCCCTCGGGCCAATGTCCGGTACCGGCAAGTTCAAGAGCCCAGAGCGCTGAAAGATTTTCGGCGATCCTCCGCTATACGACATGTCTTCTCCTCATTGAACGCGGCGCCGAAGACGTCAGCCGCTGGCGTAACCTGGTGAATACAGCGGGCGCCACAGCCCAGAGGCACGGCCGTCTGAATAGGATAATCCCAAGTATACACCGGCTAACGTCGGCCGGCCATTAAAGCCGCGCCACAAAGACCTCATATATTTATTCCCTCCCCCCAAGCCCCTCCTCCTTTTTATTCGGAGCCACCCCCGCCGCTGTCACCGCCCCCTCCCGCAGGCGCGCACCAGCAGGTCCCCGATGATGAAAGGTGGTGGCCGCAGGAGTTTTCTGCACACACACGCGCGCGCCCTGTATACGGAGTGCGGTGTCCGGTAAGGGGGGTGGGTGCGGGTGGGGGGGGTTGCCGGAGGGGGCACGGGGGGCAGCGAGGGGGCCGGTTATTATCCGAGGCAGCGGGCAGAAAGGACCCGCGGCTAACCCCATTCAGAGCTGACCCGGGCCCGTACTCTTTCCGTGCGCCGGCCGCTCCCAAATGAGTTTCCTGTGCGATATTAACTATATACGGGCAGTGGCGGGGGTCGCGGCGGTAACTTTTAATCCATACGGATCACATCCCCAGGCGTGCGCGCCTGTGTGTGTGTATGTGTATGTGTGTGCGCCTGCCAGCGGCGACTAATAACGCCGGACTGACGTGTGTATAGCTGCTGCTACCTCCGCCGTGTGTGAGCTTCATCTGAGCCAGCAGGAGTGTGTGTGTGTGTGTGTGTGTGTGTGTGTGTGTGTGTGTGTGTGTGTGTGTAGGGGCGGTACGGGGGTGAGGTGCTGTCTGGAGCCGCCGGCACAGCCCACGTTTCAAGGTTATTGCTGCCCGCCCACCGCCATGTCCGTATGAGACGGCCGAACAATACCGTCCCAAGCTCCACCCGTTCACCGGCAGCCCACGTAATACCGAGGCTACCTAATAAGTTTCTTTTGATAAAACAACGAAATGAAAACACTTCTGAGTAAAAATATTTATGCGATCGCTCAGATTTTGTGGGTTAGAATGAGTAATAGATTGTTTCTGAATGTTCAGCCGAGCTCTTGTTTCTATTTCATGTGCGGCGTTTCGACCATCTACTCTGCTGTCATCTTCAGGAACTGCGAGCATTGCTGTTACGTGTCGTCACTGGCCGGCCGGGGTGGCCGAGCGGTTCTAGGCGCTACAGTCTGGAACCACGCGACTGCTACGGTCGCAGGTTCGAATCCTGCCTCGGGCATGGATGTGTGTGATGTCCTTACGTTAATTAGGTTTACGTAGTTCTAAGTTCTATTAGACTGATGACCTCAGAAGTTGTCCCATAGTCCTCAGAGCCATTTGAACCATTTGTCGTCACTGCTTGGACTCCAGCCACACTGTCAACTATTACTGGTCTCGCACTACTATTCATACTCCAGTTCGATTCCCGACGCCACTGCGCCCTTTGATGCTTATATGTTTATTTTTAGAGTTCTGTACTTCAGTTGCTGAAATCGGCATCCTTACAGAATCACTTCATTGTCCTCCGTCTGTCTGATTTTCGACGGGTGGACATGTCATGTTCATATTTATGTCACAGTCGAAGTCCTACGGTCCCTTGGCTGTAGAACAATCTGAGGCTTCTAATTCAATGCAATCAAAAGATATGTCCATTTATGTAAAAAAAAAAAAAAAGATTCAAATGGCTCTAAGCACTATGGGACTTAACGTCGGAGGTCATCAGTCCCCTAGACGTAGAACTACTCAAATCTGACTAACCTAAGGACATCATACACATCCATGCCCGCGGCAGGATTCGAACCTGCGACCGCATCAGCAGCGTGGTTCCGGACTGAAGCTCCTAGAACCGCTCGGCGACCTCGGCCGGCCCATTTATGTCACATAGCCTATTTTGACTCTCGCAAACACACTCATCAAAACCTGTAGCATATTTCCCGTTGACGTGGAATCACGAAATTTGGTAAGAAGCAAGGTCTCACAGCATAACTAAAGAAAAAAATTCGAAAATTGTTAATTTTTAATTATTTAACACGAAAAAACTGTTTGTACGTCCGACTGGTAAGCGCCCTTTGTCTCAGCAACGGGTAGACGCGTCAAGTTGAAATTTATACCACATAGTAAGGTATACGTTCTCTTGGCAGCATAAAAAATGTAAACGAAGCCATTGCAGTCAGATGATACGGTCATTGAAGTCACGTATTTTGATTATCGCAAACTCACCCATAACAACGCTACACAGTACTTCCCTTTGGCCTAGAATCATAAAATTTATTAAGAAATACGTTTTCTCACTACGAACAAAGGAGAATATTCGGAAGCCATTTTAGGCCGCTATGGCCGAGCGGTTCTAGGTGCTTCAGTTTGGAACAGCGTGACCGCTACGGTCGCAGGTTCGAATTCTGCCTCGGGGATGGATGTGTGTGATGTCCTTAGTCTAGGGGACTGATGATCTCAGATGTTAAGTGCCATAGTGCTTAGAACCATTTGAACCATTTTTCGGAAATCATTAATTTCTAATTATGTCAAGAGACGGCAAAAGAAGAGCAGTTGAACGCAATGGCCAGTATCTTGAAAGGAGGATATAAGATTAACATCAACTAAAGCAAAACGAGAATAATGAAATGTAGTCGAATTAAATCGGGTGATGCTGCAGGAATTAGATTAGGAAATGAGACGCTTAAAGTAGTAAATGAGTTTTTCTATTTGGGGAGCAAACTAACTAATGATGGTCGAAGCAGGGATGATATACACTCCTGGAAATGGAAAAAAGAACACATTGACACCGGTGTGTCAGACCCACCATACTTGCTCCGGACACTGCGAGAGGGCTGTACAAGCAATGATCACACGCACGGCACAGTGGACACACCAGGAACCGCGGTGTTGGCCGTCGAATGGCGCTAGCTGCGCAGCATTTGTGCACCGCCGCCGTCAGTGTCAGCCAGTTTGCCGTGGCATACGGAGCTCCATCGCAGTCTTTAACACTGGTAGCATGCCGCGACAGCGTGGACGTGAACCGTATGTGCAGTTGACGGACTTTGAGCGAGGGCGTATAGTGGGCATGCGGGAGGCCGGGTGGACGTACCGCCGAATTGCTCAACACGTGGGGCGTGAGGTCTCCACAGTACATCGATGTTGTCGCCAGTGGTCGGCGGAAGGTGCACGTGCCCGTCGACCTGCGACCGGACCGCAGCGACGCACGGATGCACGCCAAGACCGTAGGATCCTACGCAGTGCCGTAGGGGACCGCACCGCCACTTCCCAGCAAATTAGGGACACTGTTGCTCCTGGGGTATCGGCGAGGACCATTCGCAACCGTCTCCATGAAGCTGGGCTACAGTCCCGCACACCGTTAGGCCGTCTTCCGCTCACACCCCAACATCGTGCAGCCCGCCTCCAGTGGTGTCGCGACAGGCGTGAATGGAGGGACGAATGGAGACGTGTCGTCTTCAGCGATGAGAGTCGCTTCTGCCTTGGTGCCAATGATGGTCGTATGCGTGTTTGGCGCCGTGCAGGTGAGCGCCACAATCAGGACTGCATACGACCGAGGCACACAGGGCCAACACCCGGCATCATGGTGTGGGGAGCGATCTCCTACACTGGCCGTACACCACTGGTGATCGTCGAGGGGACACTGAATAGTGCACGGTACATCCAAACCGTCATCGAACCCATCGTTCTACCATTCCTAGACCGGCAAGGGAACGTGCTGTTCCAACAGGACAATGCACGTCCGCACGTATCCCGTGCCACCCAACGTGCTCTAGAAGGTGTAAGTCAACTACCCTATCCAGCAAGATCTCCGGATCTGTCCCCCATTGAGCATGTTTGGGACTGGATGAAGCGTCGTCTCACGCGGTCTGCACGTCCAGCACGAACGCTGGTCCAACTGAGGCGCCAGGTGGAAATGGCATGGCAAGCCGTTCCACAGGACTACATCCAGCATCTCTACGATCGTCTCCATGGGAGAATAGCAGCCTGCATTGCTGCGAAAGGTGGATATACACTGTACTAGTGCCGACATTGTGCATGCTCTGTTGCCTGTGTGTATGTCTATGTGCCTGTGGTTCTGTCAGTGTGATCATGTGATGTATCTGACCCCAGGAATGTGTCAAGAAAGTTTCCCATTCCTGGGACAATGAATTCACGGTGTTCTTATTTCCATTTCCAGGAGTGTAGAATGTAGACTGCCGAAGGTAAGAAAAGCGTTTGGGAAGACGAGAAATTTGTTGACATCGAGTATAGATGTGTCAGGAAGTCTACTCTGAAAGTATTTGTATGGAGTGTAGCCATGTACGAAAGTGAAACATGAACGATAAATAGTTTAGACAGCAAGAGAATTAGAATGTTTCAAAATGTGGTGCTACAGAAGAATCCTGAAGATTACATGGGTAAATTGTGGTGTCACCGCCAGACACCACACTTGCTAGGTGGTAGCCTTTAAATCGGCCGCGGTCCGTTAGTATACGTCGGACCCGCGTGTCGCCACTGTCAGTGATTGCAGACCGAGCGCCGCCACACGGCAGGTCTAGTATAGAGAGATTCACTAGCACTTGCCCCAGTTGTACAGCCGACTTTGCTAGCGATGGTTCACCGTCTACATACGCTCTCATTTGCAGAGACGACAGTTTAGCATAGCCTTCAGCTACGTCATTTGCTACGAGCTAGCAAGGCGCCATATTCAGTTACTATTGATATTGATATTGTGAATCATGTACCGTCAAGAGCGACGTTCATCATTAATGGATTAAAGTTAAGTATCCAACTAATTACGTCCGCTTTCTGAATTCTAATCCCTTGTCGTGTTCCAGACCTCACGCCAGTATACTTCTTCCCTCCTCACGCCAGCCTGCGTGAGCTAAAACGCGTGCATTTCGGCCTCCTCTAGTAACACGGTGTTTGCTCTTCTGCCAACACAACATAAATAACGTAAGTAATGAGGAGTTACTGAATAGAATTGCGAAGAAGAGGAATTTGTGGTACAACTTCACTAGAAGAAGGGCTTGGTTGGTAGGACACGTTCTGACATCAAGGGATCGCCAATTTAGGAATGGAGGGAAGCGTGAGGAGTGAAAACCGTAGAGGGAGACCAAGAGGTGAATACACCAACAA
Source organism: Schistocerca nitens (assembly GCF_023898315.1). Classification (NCBI taxonomy): domain Eukaryota; kingdom Metazoa; phylum Arthropoda; class Insecta; order Orthoptera; family Acrididae; genus Schistocerca; species Schistocerca nitens. The sequence continues at coordinate 146,421,500 of NC_064625.1, forward strand.
GGGAACCTCCCCATCGCACCCCCCTCAGATTTAGTTATAAGTTCCCACAGTGAATAGGCCTTGAAAAACTGAACACAGATCAATCGAGAAAACAGGAAGAAGTTGTGTGGAACTATGAAAAAATAAGCAAAATATAAAAACTGAGTAGTCCATGTGCAAGATAGGCAACATCAAGGTTCATGTCAGCGACGGAGCGCCGTGGTCCCGTGGTTAGCGTGAGCAGCTGCGGAACGAGAGGTCCTTGGTTCAAGTCTTCCCTCAGGTGAAAAGTATAATTCTTCATTTTCAGTTTATGTGACAAACTCTTATGTTTTCATCACTTTTTGGGAGTTATTATCACATCCAAAAAAAAAAACCTAAATTGGCCAAGGTAGAAGAATCTTTTTACCCATCCGCCAAGTGTACGATTTGGGTGGGACGACAACATATTCCTATCATGTGACGCACATGCCGTCACCAGTGTCGTATAGAATGTATCAGACGTGCTTTCCTGTGGAGGAATCGGTTGACCTATGACCTCGCGATCATATGTTTTCGGTTCCCATTGGAGAGGCACGTCCTTTCGTCTACTAATCGCACGCTTTTGCGGTGCGGTCGCAAAACACAGACACTAAACTTATTGCAGTGAACAGAGACGTCAATGAACGAACGGGCAGATCATAACTTTGCGAAAATAAATAAAGTGAAATTTTCACTCGAGGGAAGACTTGAACCAAGGATCTCTCATTCTGTAGCTGCTCACGCTAACCACGGGACCACGGCGCTCCTAACCGGAGATTATCCTTGATGTTGCCTATCTTGCACATGGACTACTCAGTTTGAATATTTTGCTTATTTTTTCATAGTTCCACACAACTTCTTCCAGTTTTCGCGACTGATCTGTGTTCAGTTTTTCAAGGCCTATCCACTGTGCCAACTAATAACTAAATATGAAGGGGGTGCGATGGGGAGGTTCCCTTGTAAGCTTATTCAGAAAGCTGTACGTTGCAGTAGTTACTCGGAGATGAAGAGACATGCACAGGGTGGAGTAGCATGGAGAGCTGCATCAAACCAGTCTTTGGACTGAAGACCATAACAACAACACATTCATTGTGTAAGGGACGTTCCGACCGGTCACGGAAAGAGACGCGTCCGCTTGCTGAATTTTCGACTAAGTTTCGCACTTCGCATTCGCGCGAACCACTTTTTGAGCAGCTGGCAACAATTTTACTATTAGGTAACTTGGGTTCCCTCATGGCAATGTTTCACGGGTCGTAAGTTCATTTACCTCGCTGTTAGGAGCCGCACAAATAGGAAAGCCTAGCCCGTTTTCTACGCAGTCTCCCAGATGGTTTTGAGGTATCCTCCAAATTGTCCATAAGACATTCATTAAGCATTTGAGCATGTAGTGAGCACCCTCTGCTGTACGTTTTACGATAATTGACGTTCTTTTCACTACTAACTGATTATCAGTCATTTTCATTGTCGCTCGTATCGAATTTTTAGTCAATAAATTAGTATAGGTTCACAATGGATAAAAGTCTAATAAATTAGTATTGTTAAATGTAGACTTGCATTGCATTCCAGAACCTAATTGTTCTACAACTGAATCTGATTAGGTGACCCTTAAATAATAAATATAATCAGCCATTTGCATATCTAATTTCTTGTCTCGATGTGCCGGTGTTTCCGCTCCAACGAGGTGTTTACACTTCGGAATATTCAGGTTCATTGGCAGACTTTAAAATTAATCTACTCATTTGATAACTAACGAACACTGAAAAAGCTTGCGTAACATGTCAGTGTTCAATTCGCAAGTGTGTTAGGCAGACATCACACATCACATCACTGTCGAGCTAAGCACGACTCGAAGCATAAACATTAAAAAGGTTTTTTTTGTTTTGTTTTTTGTTTTTAACTTCTACAGCCTCTCTGCACAACCTAGCATAGTAATGATTGGATGTTAACAGAATCTGGCGTTTCCCTCGCCTCTGTGCAATATCTGCTACTGCACGTTTATCGGTGTTGCCTAGAGTACAATGGCCCTTGAGTTACTCAAGGCGGGTGTTAATGCCGTTTTTTGTAGTTCCTATGAACGCTTTATCTGTACGTGCAAGGTATTTTACATAATCCTGCTGTGGAGAGGTCCTCTGCAGTGTTCAGCTTCCTTGTTGGTTGAAACACTGTGTCATTACAGTGTCCTCTTGGTACTCTGATGATGATGATGATGATGTATTTTTTACACAGTCCAATTTTGTTACACAGTCCAATTTTGTGACACAGTCCAATTTTGTTACACAGTCCAATTTTGTTGCACAGTCCAATTTTGTTACACAGTCCAATTTTGTTACACAGTCCAATTTTGTTACACAGTCCAATTTTGTTACACAGTCAATGCCACTGTCGCGAATGATGATGATGATTATGAAATGATGAGGACAACACAAACACCCAGTCCCTAGGCAGAGAAAATCTCCAACCCGGACGGAGTCGAACCCGGGACCTCGTGGTCCAGAGGCACCAACACTAGCCACTAGACCACTAGCTGCGGATGTCTGGTTACTTTGCTGATGCGATTTATGACCGATTTTACGACTGGGAGGAAGACTTGTGCTTCAGCAAATTCTCTTCCTTTAGGAGCTCCAGATCTGCCATCTCTTTGTTAAAGCCGGCCTCTGTGGCCGAGCGGCTGTAGGCGCTTCAGTCCGGAACCGCGCGACCGCTACGGTCGCAGGCTCGAATCCTGCTTCGGGCATGGACGTGTGTGATGTCCTTAGATTAGTTAGGTTTAAGTAGTTCTAAGTTGTAGTGGACTGATGACCTCAGATGTTAAGTGCCATAGTGCTCAGAGCCATTTGAACCATTTTTGAATCTTGGTTAAAGTACTTTTTTTTCGTAAATGATTGACGTCGTCCGCCAAGGGCTATCTATGGCTCTCAGATCTCAAGATGCTGAAAAATTAGCCAAACTACTGCAAATGAAGGTTATTAGCCCCTGACCTACGTTTAGATATTTATAAAATATCTTCTTCAGGGCTGATAAACCTTTATTTGGAATTGCTTGGCCGATTTTTTCAATCTTTTCAGATTTACACAGTTGCTGCTCCGCAGCCATGTTTAAGATTTTGCTGACAGATCGTTTTAGTTCGGTCCACCAATATTTTGATCAGGCCTACTCTTCTTTTTCTGTTTGGGGCAGTGACTCGAACTTTTATCTGTGCGTGTGAGTGGGCCTCCTGTAAACTTAGCACAACTGTACTTCAGTTGATAACGCGAATATGGCTTTAAAGTGTTTGATTACACGCGGATTCCTCGCTCTGCGGCGTGTTTCTTCATAAAAAAAACACTCCCCCCTGTTCATTTGCACGGTTCCGCGTCCACCACCACCTCGCCTCACAGAGGGTGTGAATGCCGCGCGGCGTAATAGTAATCTCTCGGCAATCCAGAACAATAGGCAGGAATTGTCACGTGGCGGCAGAGCAGGCGCGCACGCGCTTTGTTGGCTCAGGTGATGAAGGCAACATGCTCGCAATTTTCTCCGAGGAACGCACTTACACTTACGCACATGCGCGTGCGGCGCGGAGTGGCAGGATTGCGTCTCCTCTCGCAGGAGGTGCCCCGCGGGGGAAGTAGGGGGGGTGAGGAGGAGGAGGAAAGAGAGGAGGTTGAGGGAGGGAGGGAGGGAGGGAGGGAGGGAGGGAGAGAGAGAGAGAGAGAGAGAGTTGGGGGACGGAGGCAGCAGCTGAGAGAGAGACGGCGCGATTTTCATCAAGTATGCAAATGAGCGGGAAAATTACTTCTGCCATATATAATATGAGGCGGACCGGCCGGACGCTGGCGTGTAAAAGGGGTTGCGTGTGGCCACCCAGGGAGGGAGGGACGGAGGTAGGAAGTAGAGGAGGGAAGGAGGGCAGTGAGGGGGGTGGGGGGAAGGGGGGGGAGGACACACACGGGCCAGACTCATTACTGCCGCATCGACGTGCAGGCCGCGGCGACGGACCAGCGCGGGGCATGCCGGGAACACCTCTGCTGCGTCCTTTCACTCGCCGGCCACAGACAGAGAGACGAGCTGTAAGGTGCCAGGACTTGGTCACTTACACGTTAGCTCACCAACATTAGTATTAATAATAAAGGGACTGGCCAGGGCATCAGATCATGACTCTATTGAATTACGATGAATATGAGGCACTCTAGAGCAGTATTGCCTGCATGTCTGCATGATAGAGCCACTAACTTAAAGCGTTGGTGAAAAGTGTCGGAAGTTGAGAATTGTGGAATATGAATCTCTGACATCGATCTGTTGTAGAATTTTAGAACATGTTTTTTGCTCGCGTATCATGTCATTTCTGGAAACCCAGAATCTACTCTGTAGGAATCAACATGGATTCCGGAAACAGCGATCGTGTGAGACCCAACTCGCTTTATTTGTTCATGAGACCCAGAAAATATTAGATACGGGCTCCCAGGTAGATGCCATTTGCCGGCCTGAGTGGCCGTGCGGCTCTAGGCGCTACAGTCTGGAACCGAGCGACCGCTACGGTTGCAGGTTCGAATCCTGCCTCGGGCATGGATGTGTGTGATGTCCTTAGGTTAGTTGGGTTTAAGTAGTTCTAAGTTCTAGGCGACTGATGACCTCAGAAGTTGCATAGTGCTCAGAGCCATTTTCTAGATGCCATTTTCCTTGACTTCCGGAAGGCGTTCGATACAGTTCCTTCTCTAAATCCTCGCACAAACGAAAAAAAATGACTGACATGGAAATAAGTGTCCAAGGAATAGAAAAGCAACTGAAATCACTCAACAGAGGAAAGTCCACTGGACCTGACGGGATACCAATTCGATTCTACACAGAGTACGCGAAAGAACTTGCCCCCCTTCTAATAGCCGTGTACCGCAAGTCTCTAGAGGAACAGAAGGTTCCAAATGATTGGAAAAGAGCACAGGTAGTCCCAGTTTTCAAGAAGGGTCGTCGAGCAGATGCGCAAGACTATAGTCCTATATCTCTGACATCGATCTGTTGTAGTATTTTAGAACATGTTTTTTGCTCGAGTATCATGTCGTTTTTGGAAACCCAGAATTGTAGGAATCAACATGGATTCCGGAAACAGTGATCGTGTGAGACCCAACTCGCTTCATTTGTTCATGAGACCCAGAAAATATTAGTCACGGCCTCCCAGGTAGATGCCATTTTCCTCGACTTCCGGAAGGCGTTCGATACAGTTCCGCACTGTCGCCTGATAAAGTAAGAGCCTACTGAATATCAGACCAGCTGTGTGGCTGGATTGAAGAGTCTTTAGCAAACAGAACACAGCATGTTGTTCTCAATGCAGAGACGTCTTCATGGGGAGAAAATGAGGCAAAATGCCGGCCGGTGTGGCCAAGCGGTTAAAGGCGCTACAGTCTGGAACCGCGTGACCGCTACGGTCGCAGGTTCGAATCCTGCCTCGGGCATGGATGTGTGTGATGTCCTTAGGTTAGTTAGGTTTAAGTAGTTCTAAGTTCTAGGGGACTGATGACCTTAGAAGTTAAGTCCCATAGTGCTCAGAGCCATTTGAACCATTTTTTTTTTTTTTGAGGCAAAATAGAAAACAACAACAAAGGGAGAAGAGGAACTGAAATTGTTAACGTGATCCTAGTTGGTCAATACGATTGTAAAAAAAACGATAACATTAATAATAATATGCATAACTTGTCTGAAAGAAGAAAGAACAGTTTTTGTGGAATTTGTTGTTTGTACATAAGTAAGTACACTTTCTGGCAAGAAAGAAATAATGTTTAAGCTTTTTTTTACCATTTTTTTGTGTAAGTGGCAGTTTTCGTGCCTTTGTATTTTGTCGGATCGCTAATAATGTATTAGTTAACGGACTGACTTCCGGGCTGAAAATCAGACATTCTTTAGTTGCACTCACAACAACAACTTACGCTCATTTTACGATTCTTTGTTAAATGTTCGCTTTCAGTGAAGCTTATTTGATTTCGTCACTTTTCTCAGCGAAAGGATCTGGTCTGCGTGGTCGTAATACCACTGTGCAGGAAAGCCGATTCCTGCACAGTAAAAAGCCAACGCCAAACCACCGTTTGCAGAAATGATTAAATTCAAGTAGTACTGTCTACCAACAAGGTCACTTGATTATAATACAAACGAGGCGCTGAGAGCGTAAGGGCCAAAGGCGTACCATCATCGGTCCCACGTTCAAGTGAATACCGAAGAAACCAGTGATACAGCTTTTCGTGAATTTTCATATACACAGTGCGGGCCTACAGTAGAGAGAAACCTGACTCACCGTTAAGATCAATACATTTCAGAAGGATGAATGAACGCTACAGTCTCACAATCGACAATGATGTGCCTTACGCCCTTATGATTCTCAGCACCTCAAATCGATTACTGTAAGTTAAAATCCAAAACTTAATATACTGTCTGATTCAGAATCCCGCTGAATAGGTTTTTCTATCAGTATTACTACAACATACATTGATGTCCGATCTAATTTTACTGTATAGTGAGTGAGTTGGCCACAAAAATAAAAAATAAAAGAAATATTCTGGAACACTCGATGACATTTTTAAAAGAAGGAAACGTGTATGGATGCGTAAATAAAATAAACGATATGTACAGTTGTAGTCTAAAATGGTGTTTTCTTGTAAACCACTGCAATTCAACAACTTACAATTTCTATAAACTGCACACGATTTGATGACGATCCCTTCCACAGTCATCTTCACTAAAACGAACACGATGCAATCCTTACTGTGAACGTGGCGGAATAACAATAAGAAATATGTATCAGATTTAATTTTAACGCTTACTGCATGCAATCCGGCAAAATGACAGTTACGACAGGCTATGAACGTCTTTTGATTTTTCTTAAAAAATTCCGAATTCTCCGAACTTGTTAAAGAGCGCCATATAATTCAGACTTCGCAAGAAAACTTCAGTAGCGTTCGCCTACTTCCTAATACACTTTCATTTCGGCGACAACACAACAGGAAGTAGGAAGAACAACATATTTGTAACGTAAAATTTCTTACGTATGCTCTGCCATTCGCTTTCCTCAGTCTCCCTCCTTCACTCACCTGAAAAAAAGAAAGAAACAAAGTGTTACTCATGTGAAAGTGTATTATCAATTGTGATTGTGTTACCAGTAGTACGTGTAACATATATTACAGATTATAAGTTATGTTTGTCACCTGAAATATAAAATATGTATTTATCATGACGACTTCTCAGAAAGTTTTAAATACGCACTATTAACCATTTGGGTGGGGAAGGTGGTCATGAAGGTTATTAATAATAATCGAATGAATCCAAATAATCACAATAAACATTACTAAATGCAAAAACAAAATGCGACTGATCGAACGTAAATTTAAACTGAACAAAAGTGGCTTCTTTTATTACAGAATCAGAGAAGCTGCTTTATTCCTGATGGTTTTAGAATTTCGATACTACTTATGAGAGGCACCCACATGCCTTGCTCATACTGTGGCATCAAGCAGTCAGGCCTGCAAGATGAGTGGTCTGCCAAGCGAGTGGATTCATTCTTAATTTATCGAGTAACATGAACTCTCGTACTCACAATTAAGTTACAAATTATCCTCCTGTATGAATAATACGCAACGGAAACACGCATCTGACTATCAGTAATTTACAGAACTCTGACTGTACACTACGCACTGGCAATACCACATTTTCTTTTTGTCTTTTATTTAACGGCTTTTGTCAACACGTGGCCGCCGCACTGAATATGAATGGCGCACACATTATAAATTCGGGACATCATGACAACATACAATTCGAAGGAAAAGTCCACCAATCTTTCTCTTTTCACTATCTTATTTATTCCGATAAATTCTATAACCTAAACACACAGATTCTATAACCTACAACAATAACACATGAGAAATTCCGGCCAGTGGGCATGGCTTTACATTGGTGATTCTCTACCTTATGGTCTCGTAATTATTTAACGCTACAGTGCACTTTCTGGATAGGATGGTGGATCTTTTATTATACCTCACACTTCGACTCTCACAATCATCATCACGAAACTATCCTCCAGACCGAGCAGTACAAAAGGAACAAGCATAACCCACTGCCTCTGAAACTACCTTGCTACTCTCCCATGCAAACCACACATACCCAAATTACATGACATACACCACACTATGACATGGAATACAAAACACTACATAGTCACAACACTATCACTTTCAGCTTTCCCACTTCAGTTAATATTTATCCCAGTTTCACACGACACTGCCCCACTTTGTAATTCTACTTTCCTACTATGAACTCTGGAGATATTTGCACGTCTTCCTGTGCAATGCAAGCCAAGTCGCGTTGCTGGATAGACGGCCGACTCACCTTGCTTCTCTCTCAGAGTCTGAATCTAGCGTCACACGGAATCATATCACGCAAAGTAATATTAAGAACGTATTCATCACACACGCGAGTCCTCAACTGATACCATGGACGAGTACTTCTCTTTATCCTTTGTCTCATATACAGATTGAGACTCACACAGTACTCACCACGTGGAAGTACTCGTCTCTAATTTCAAGTCCTGCACACGCCATTTCTTAAATATTTCAGCTTATGGTACACACGCTATTTCTTAAATATTTCAACTTATTGTACACACGCTAGTAATTCAGCTTAACTTAAGCACACGGAAGTATTTCGACTTATTGCTACACATGGTTTCATTGTGATCGTTGGTCACTTCCGATGATTACTACAATCCCATTAATATTACCTGCCTCACACTTAATTCTCCCCACAGAAGTTCCTGAAATAGAGAAATTATTATTTCAAACTACTCTTAAATATTCCACATGCATACCATGTCTCCACTCTTTCGTCATTACGGAGCACAACTAAGACAGGTCTTAACAGCACAAGATCCAGCGGCAGAGTGCTGAAACATGGCCGTTCTCCAGGTCCTCTCGCACCTCTGTCGAAGTGGGGGAGCACCTTGCTACCGTATTGGTCAGCGACACTTCAGGCGCTGAAAGCTCAGGTAAATTTCATCTCTTTGGACCCACCAAAGGTGGCCAAAGGATCGTCTCAAAGATGATCATATATCCACATTCACTATCTGCGGTTAGCAGACGACCATACATTCATTCATTTCACAGATCTCACCAAACTGGATGTAGCGATTTATTTTGTGGGAGTGCACATGTGATCAATTAAATAAATAAATTGTCATTCTTTCCCACACTGGTATCCGGCTTCGCTGTATTAATTGAAATTGAGTTATTTTACAAAAAAAAATGTGGTGTTCTGACAAAAATAATGAAGTATGTTGTACCTATTTTCAATGTCGGGCGGTACTGTACCCTTTCACTTAAAAACAAAACACCACAAAAAGTCAGAATTTTATCGAATGAACGATCGATTTATTCACACCTGTTTCGAGCGTAAGTTCACTTTCAGACGAAGGCATGCACCATGTTCGACTTAATACGCGAATGGAATAGGACAGATAAACATGGAGAGGCCTATTGGTACGAAGTATCCTCTGCCACACACTGTATAGCGCCTTGCGGACTGTACATGTAGGTGTAGTACTTTACTAATTAAATCTCTTGGAAATTGCCAACAAAACGCAGTTTCTGGTCCTCCTTCCGCACAACATTTTCTACAAGATCGCCACGGCTAAAGCTGTTCCTTAGAGTAATGCCTTAGATACTTGGCTCAAACAGGAACTTAATAAAAGGGGTTGTTTCGTCCCGTAACAGAAATCCAACGGACGTCTCGTAGCACTTTAGTGGAGAATGACAGTGTTCTCTTATTGTTCAAGGTCATTTGTCAATTTTTTGCGCCATTCGGATACATTTGTCAGTTCTCTTAAATACACGAATCTGAAGTGTTCGCCAGGTCAGCTGCGAAAAGTTTCACATCATTTAGCAACGAAAATCGAAGCGTGAAAATAAGAAAACCCAAAATATTTCGACGCGATTGTGTGCCTCATCTTCGTGTGTCCCTTAACCTGTGACTATATGATTAAACAAAAGCGCAAATTACAGCAGTGTAGATAAATTACCTGTAACGTATTGCCTTGCTGGTTTTCTTTTTCGCGTTTTAAGATCCATGGTTGATTAATGATTCAACAAATGTCGGGCGAAGATCCAGGGACGAGATTCAGACATGAAAGCTAACAAGGTAATACGTCAGAAAGTGGACACGAACGCCTCGACATTTTTGTGATTACCTGTAACTTAAGAACTCCACTGAAGACATCTTTAATACGTAAACAGAATTACCTGTATGACAGAAGCAAAGCAGGCACTGAAATACATGGTAACCTATTAAGGATCAAGGATGAAGGCTATAAAATTTAAATGTCTAGGTGAAATAATAAAAGCAAATGCTTTGGAGAATGAAATTAAATTGTCAAGGGCAAGGAAAATGGAAGTGGTTTTTCAGTTAACAAAAAACCTATAACAAGAAATCTAGTTCGATAAACGCCGACGTCTCTGACACTACATATCTGTTATTAGACAAGAACCGTTTTATGCTTCAGAATGCCTTTAGTTACACAGAGGCAAACATTTAGGTAAAACGCAAAAGAAGGAAAGGATAACACAGGAAAATTTTGAGACTAAAATATGACAGTGGGAAATGGGAATTAAGATGTAATAAAGAAGTTCATGAAAGAACAGAACGAATATTAGAAACCATGAAGAAGATAACAGTAGTTCTCTATTGACAGTTATAAAAGCTACATGACGAATGAACATGAAATAGAATTAACTTGTTTTTCACAGACACCCTAAAACATCAATGACGTGGATCAGAAATTAAAGCGGAAGTGAGAGAAATGGAAATCGCGGAAGAAGGAATAGGAAAGAAAAGTTCAGAGCAAAAGTAAAATGTTTCAAGGGCTTACAGAAGAAAACAAAGAAAAAGACAGGTGCAATATGGACAGAGGAAAGATGATAAAAACATGTGGAAAAAATAAAAAAAAATACTGAAAAGGAAGAAAGAAAGAAAGACGACATAAGTTACTTAATAAAAGACAAAATGTGTCTGAAAGCAAAACACTATAACGCAACAAGAAAACGGGCGTTTGAATTCATGAAACTGACCTACTTCCTAACCGATCATACATGAACCGTATTTTCCGCAGAGCAGCGCCAGTGGACGCGACAGAACGAGAACTTGCTGAAGCGGCAGAGGGAAAAGTATCCACAGCCGCGCACTTGGGGTAGTATCCCAAGCCGCGGTGCTCGCTCACACCCGTGTTGGACTACTTCGTGTCCAGCTCGACTGCCATTGGCCGCAGGTGTCGGCCTATCCAGGTGAGGAGGCGCAGGCCACGCCCCCTTCGCGGCGCCTGCCCACCTGGCGTGACGTCACCGCGCCGTCCGCCAATGCGAGCAGGTCTCACCTGGCCGCCTCCGGCCTTGCAGCCAACATGTAGCCAGCTACCCTCCTCCCAGCTACCAGGACTGAAAGCCCACCCAAGTCTGAACGGCCGTTGGGCTAAACATCATCAATAAAAGATCTCATTTATTTGTCTCAACCGTTTCGCCACAAGTTGTTGCGTTTCGTAACCACTCAGCGAGACGAACCATGCGGTCTTCTTTTAACTGTTCGCAGGAAATAGGGTGGTTTGCAGTCTAGTGACGTGAGCGGTAGAAGATTAAAACGAATTCTGACATGAAGGTCTCAACACATTCTACAGGCGGAAAAAAACACTGCTTTCGAAGCATGTCGTCTTTCACATGAGCAAACATAAAGCATTCGTTAGGCAATAACCTAGTGAGGTACCAGTTAGATATTTTTCCCGTCAAATAATCAGCGCTGTGTGAGCAGATGATATTGTCATGATGAAAAAGGTGCGGTATTTCTGCGTTGTTTTTTCTGGTTTCTACGATGACGTGTGAAGTGTTGGGTATGACTTAGAATTAACAGTTGTGTGATCTTCTACGGCTACCGTCCCGCCATGTCCAGTGAAAAATCAAATAAACAACAGATGGTTTTCTTGGAAGAGCTTCGTGGATGATTCCTTCTTTGTGTTCGCCTCATCTTCGAACATCCAGGCAATTAAAAGTGTGACGCTGCCTCCCTGCCACGCCCACGTTTTGAAGCAGCACTTCAATACCAGCTCAGTGAACGATTCCGTGCACTGCTTTCAACCAGACGCGTGCGGGATACATCTGGAAGGCCGAGATACATCTCTGGCCGATCCTGAACTTCTGAAATAGTGTGTCCATGCAAAACCCAAAATCCAAATGAGTCTCTAAATTCACTCATAAGGAAACGATGCCCTAAAAACATTTTCATCTGCTACATTTGCCAGAATTGCAACTTACGATGCAGTTATTGAATTTAATGGTGGGAACGTCGGGAGGATGAAGGTATTAGAAAGAATGGGCTTCAAGACAGGAAATTTTACTCAAGACATCCTGAGAAAAATAGATTTACAGCGCGTCTCTGCAGCTGAAAAGTCAGTTGAAGACCTGGTAAAGGAAAGAACACAGACACCAAGAGCCAGAAGAGAGCCCTTGAAGGGGAAGACGACCCAGAGTACAAATGTGGTGCCTTCTGAAGAAGTAACATAAGGGTAAGAGATAGGATTGCGTTTCATGAAAAGTTTGTTTTTTAAAGTTTATGTACCTTTTCCTCAGATTCTATGATTGATAGAATTATGAAATATTGTACACATATCACTGTAAACTTAATAAACGTTGTCTCAAGAGCAACCTTTGAAATTCTGATTGCAAGCTCAGATATGGGGCAAAGCGCTTAGAATTTTGCATCAATTTAAAATTTTACTTGTGGAATTGTAATTAAAAAATTATGAAAATTCTCGTATTCGACCTATTCGAAAACCTCATGAGAGAAGCTTACAACATATAAAGAGATGAAACAGAGAAATTTTTGTAGAAATCTCTTGAATACTTTGAGAAAAAGGAACATAGGCCCACATTATTTTTTGAAAATAAAACTTCAAATTTCATTAAAAAAATTGAGTATATACAAGGTGGTCCATTGATGGTGACCGGGCCAAATATCTCACGAAATATGCGTCAAATGAAAAAACTACAAAGAACGAAACTCGCGTAGCTTGAAGGGGAAACCAGATGGCACTACAGTTGGCCCGCTAGATGGCGCTGCCATAGGTCAAGCGGATATCAACTGCGTTTTTTAAAATAGGAACCGCCATTTTTTTATTACACATTCGTGTAGTGTGTAAAGAAATATGAATGTTTTAGTTCGACCACTTTTTCGCTTTGTGATAGATGGCGCTGTAGTCTCAAACACATGGCTCACAATTGTAGACGAACAGTTGGTAACAGGTAGGTTTTTTTAAATTAAAATGCAGAACGTAGGTACTTTTTAAACATTTTATTTCGGTTGTTCCAATGTGATACATGTACCTTTGTGAACTTATCATTTCTGAGAACGCATGCTATTACAGCGTGATTACCTGTAAATACCACATTAATGCAATAAATGCTCAAAATGATGTCAGTCAGCCTCAATGCATTTGGCAATACGTGTAACGACATTCCTCTCAACAGTGAGTAGTTCGCCTTCCGTAATGTTCGCACATGCATTGACAATGCGCTGACGCATGTTGTCAGGCGTTGTCGCTGAATCACGGTAGCAAATGGTTCAAATGGCTCTGAGCACTATGGGATTCAACTGCAGTGGTCATCAGTCCCCTAGAACGTAGAACTACTTAAACCAAACTAGCCTAAGGACATCACACATATCGATGCCCGAGGCAGGATTCGAACCTATGACCGTAGCGGTCGCGCGATTCCAGACTGTAGGCGCCTAGAGCCGCTCGGCCACTCCGGCCGGCTTTCCTTTACAGCTCATCGGAGATGTCAGACGGAATCTGGCACGTGGCAACGTGTGGGATGTTGATGGACGCAGGCGGAGGAGACAGTAAGTCGTGTGGCGGTCTTCCAGACACTGACGGCGGCAGCCTTTGTGCAGGGAAGGAGACCCGGTCGTGATTGGCGGCACCGACTGAAGGCATTGTCGGTCCGGAGGCGACCTGGACAGGCGCAGGGATACGAGCCTGGGACTACGATAACGACCCGACCCCAGGGCCATAATGGGGACACAGCCACAGGGCGCGAAACGCCGGCGCGCGCACCGACGCGGTTTTTGTGTCGTTCGGCGCGGGAGGAGGAGGAAACGGAACAAAGGAGGGCCCCAAGAAAGGACGCGTGCCGGCCGTGTGTGCAGATGCTAATGGACCCACCCAGGTCCCAGGGGGCCGAGCCGGCGGCCGGATGGACGCGTCGGAAGGCCGCCGCGGCCACCCCCGCCATCACCGTGGCAGGGTACAGCACCGGACACGGAAACAGCCGCCTCTCTGAGGTACAGTCACGGAAAATAGTGGCGGGAGGTCTGCCCCAAGTCAACAATCCGGCAAATCAACTCAAACTGCCTCAGTTTGGATTTCATTAAGGTTGGCCCATACGGTGAGGTCCGACTAAATGGATCGTTTCAAATTTCTGGGCCCCAGAGGGTAGTAAATATTTTACTACACGTAATACACTAAAGCACCAAAGAATAGCCGGCCGGAGTGGCCGAGCGGTTCTAGGCGCTTCAGTCTGGAACCGCGCGACCAATACGGTCGCAGGTTCGAATCCTGCCTGGGGCATGGATGTGTGTGCTGTTCTTAGGTTAGTTCTGTAGGTAGGCTGTTTAGGTTTTTATATTGGTAACACCACGTAGCGCACTCTAGAAAATCACTGACTGGTGTGTGCAGTCTGTAGCTGGTTGGCATAGTTGGAGTATTCGCTATTGTAGTGTTGGGCAGTTGGATGTGAACAGCGCGTAGCGTTGTGCAGTTGGAGGTGAGCCGCCAGCAAAGCTGGATGTGGGTGGAGAGACAGCAGTGGTGGATGTGGGTAGAGAGACAGCAGTGGTGGATGTGGGTAGAGAGACAGCAGTGGTGGATGTGGGTAGAGAGACAGCAGTGGTGGATGTGGGTAGAGAGACAGCAGTGGTGGATGTGGGTAGAGAGACAGCAGTGGTGGATGTGGGTAGAGAGACAGCAGTGGTGGATGTGGGTAGAGAGACAGCAGTGGTGGATGTGGGTAGAGAGACAGCAGTGGTGTATGTGGGTAGAGAGACAGCAGTGGTGTATGTGGGTAGAGAGACAGCAGTGGTGGATGTGGGTAGAGAGGCAGCAGTGGTGGATGTGGGTAGAGGGGCAGCAGTGGTGGATGTGGGTAGAGAGACAGCAGTGGTGGATGTGGGTAGAGAGACAGCAGTGGTGGATGTGGGTAGAGAGACAGCAGTGGTGGATGTGGGTAGAGAGACAGCAGTGGTGGATGTGGGTAGAGACACAGCAGTGGTGTATGTGGGTAGAGAGACAGCAGAGGTGGATGTGGGTAGAGAGACAGCAGAGGTGGATGTGGGTAGAGAGACACCAGTGGTGGATGTGGGTAGAGAGACACCAGTGGTGGATGTGGGTAGAGAGACACCAGTGGTCGATGTGGGTAGAGAGACAGCAGTGGTGGATGTGGGTAGAGAGACAGCAGTGGTGGATGTGGGTAGAGAGACAGCAGTGGTGGATGTGGGTAGAGAGACAGCAGTGGCGGATGTGGGTAGAGAGACAGCAGTGGCGGATGTGGGTAGAGAGACAGCAGTGGCGGATGTGGGTAGAGAGACAGCAGTGGCGGATGTGGGTAGAGAGACAGCAGTGGTGGATGTGGGTAGAGAGACAGCAGTGGTGGATGTGGGTAGAGAGACAGCAGTGGTGGATGTGGGTAGAGAGACAGCAGTGGTGGATGTGGGTAGAGAGACAGCAGTGGTGGATGTGGGTAGAGAGACAGCAGTGGTGGATGTGGGTAGAGAGACAGCAGTGGTGGATGTGGGTAGAGAGACAGCAATGGTGGATGTGGGTAGAGAGACAGCAGTGGTGGATGTGGGTAGAGAGACAGCAATGGTGGATGTGGGGAGACAGATGGCAGAGTTGAGAGCGGACGATCTGGACGTGTGTCCGTCAGAAAAACGAAATTTATTGTTTGTTCTTTATCAAAATCTTTCTTTTGCTAACTATGACTATCAGTAGTTAGTGCCTTCAGTAGTTAGAATCTTTTATTTAGCTGGCAGTATCGGCGCTCGCTGTATTGCAGTAGTTCGAGTAACGAAGATTTTTGTGAGGTAAGTGATTCATGGCAGGTATAGGTTATTGTTAGTCAGGGCAATTCTTTCGTAGCGATTATTGAAAGTGAGTTTGCGTTACGCTAAAAATATTGTATGTCAGTTTAGTGTTGATCAGAATAAGTAAAGAGAGAAATGTCTGAGTACGTTCAGTTCTGTTCAGCTGTTTGAAAATCAAACGACGTAAGAGGTTTACGGGCACAGTAATTCATTAATTTTTCTACGGGGGATGTTTCAGTTAGGTTTAAGTAGTTCTAAGTTGTAGGGGACTGATGACGTCAGACGTTTTTAAGTCCCATAGTGCTCAGAGCCATATGAACCATTTTTGAAACTGGTATAGGCATGCTTATCCACATACACAGATATGGAGACAGCGCTCGGCAACGCCCTTGTAGCCGGCCGGTGTGGCCGAGCGGTTCTAGGCGCTACAGTCTGGAAGCAAGCGACCGCTACGGTCGCAGGTTCGAATCCTGCCTCGGGCATGGATGTGTGTGATGTCCTTAGGTTAGTTAGGTTTAATTAGTTCTAACAAGGGAACCTCCCCATCGCACCCCCCTCAGATGTAGTTATAAGTTAGCACAGTGGATAGGCCTTGAAAAACTGAACACAGATCAATTGAGAAAACAGGAAGAAGTTGTGTGGAACTGTGAAAAAATAAGCAAAATATACAAACTGAGTAGTTCATGGGAAGATAGGCGACATCAAGGACACTAGGAACACAGGAGCGCCGTGGTCTCGTGGTAACGTGAGCAGCTGCGGAACGAGAGGTCCTTGGTTCAAATCTTCCATCGAGTGAAACATTTAATTTTTTTATTTTCAGTTTATGTGACAAACTCTTATGTTTTCATCACTTTTTTGGGAGTGATTATCACATCCACAAGAAAACCTAAATCGGGAAAGGTAGAAGAATCTTTTTACTCATTCGCCAAGTGTACAAGTTAGGTGGATCGACAACATATTCCTGTCATGTGACGCACATGCCGTTGCCAGTGTCGTATAGAATATATCAGATGTGTTTTCCTGTGGAGGAATCGGTTGACATATGACCTTGCGATCAAATGTTTTCGGCTTCCATTGGAGAGGCACGTCCTTTCGTGTACTAATCGCACGGTTTTGCGATGCGGTCGCAAAACACAGACACTATACTTATTACAGTGAACAGAGACGTCAATGAACGAACGGACAGATAATAACTATGCAAAAACAAAGAAAGTAAAATTCTCACTAGAGGGAAGACTTGAACCAAGGACGTCTCGTTCTGCAGCTGCTCACGCTACCACGAGACCACGGCGCTTCTGAGCTCACATTCTCCATGATGTTGCCTATCTTGCGCATGGACTTCTCAGTTTGTATATTTTGCTTATTTTTTTCATAGTTCCACACAACTTCTTCCTGTTTTCTCAATTGATCTGTGTTCAGTTTATCAAGGCCTATCCACTGTGCCAACTTATAACTAAATCTGAAGGGGGTGCGATGGGGAGGTTCCCTTGTAAGTTCTAGGCGACTGATGACCTCAGAAGTTAAGTCGCATAGTGCTCAGAGCCATTTGAACCATTTGAACGCCCTTGTAAGACAGCAAGGGTCTGGCGCAGATCGCTTACTGCTACTACAGTGACAGGTTATCAAGCTTTAGCTGACTGTGAACGTGGTGTTATAGTCGGCGCACGAGCGATGGGACACAGCATTTCCCAGGTAGCGATGAAGTGGGGATTTTCCCGTACGACCATTTGAGGAGTGTAGCGTGAATATCAGGACTCCGGTAAAACATCAAATCTCCGACATCGCTGCGCCCAGAAAGAGATACTGCAAGAATGGGACGAACGACGACTGAAGAGAATCGTTCAACGTGACAGTACTGCAACATTTCCGCAAATTGCTGCAGATTTCAGTGCTGGGCCGTCAACAAGCGTCAGCGTGCGAACCATTGAACTAAACATCATCGATGTGGGCTTTTGGAGCCGAAGGACGACTCGCGTACCCCCTTGTTGACTGCACGACACAAAGGTTCACGCCTCGTCGGGCCCGTCAACACCGATATTGGACTGTTGACGACTGGAAACATGTTGCCTGGTCGGACGAGTCTCGTGTCAAATTATATCGAGCGGATGGACGTGTATGGGAATCGAGATGCAGACAACGTCATGAATCCATGGGACCTGCATGTCATCAGGGGACTGCTGAAGCCCGTGGAGGCCCTATATGGTGAGGGCCTGTGCAGGTGGATTGATACGGGACCGCTGATTTGTCTAGATACGACTGACAGGTGACAGGTACGTAAGCATCCTGTCTGATCACCTGCATCCATACATGTCCATTGTGCGTTCCAGCAGGACAATGCGACTCCCCACACGTCCATAACTGCTACATAGTGGCTCCAGGAACACTCTTCTGAGTTTAAAGGCTTCCGCTGGCCACCAAACTTCCCAGACATGAACATTATTAAGCCTGAAACTTCCTGGCCGATTAAAAGTGTGTGCCCGACCGAGACTCGAACTCGGGACCTTTGCCTTTCGCGGGCAAGTGCTCTACCAACTGAGCTACCGAAGCACGACTCGTACTCACAGCTTTACTTCTGCCAGTATCTCGTCTCCTACCTTCCAGACTTTACAGAAGTTCTCCTGCGAAACTTGCAGAACTAGCACTCCTGAAAGAAAGGATACTGCAGAGACATGGCTTAGCCACAGCTTGGGGGATGTTTCCAGAATGAGTAGATGACAGAAAGTTGGACTTGATATGTCTTTTTATTTTCAAGCTTTACGTTACTTAGGCCTATGCTATAAAGAAATTGAGCTCATCCCCATAAAGAGTGTCCCAGAAATATTCAGACGAAATTGGCGGAGTTGCAGAAGGTGTCTTGAGAAAGAAATCGAGGAATTGAACCTGTGGCCAAGAACGTCATCCAGTGATCCTACAGAGTGTCAAAGTTATAGGTCCTGGCGCCTGCAAGTAGGCCACCTGCTCGGCAGCAAATGTGACTCTGCACGCTCATTCTGGAAACTTCCCCCAGGCTGTGGCTAAGCCATGTCTCCGCAGTATCCTTTCTTTCAGGAGTGCTAGTTCTGCAAGTTTCGCAGGAGAACTTCTGTAAAGTTTGGAAGGTAGGAGACGAGATACTGGCGGAAGTAAAGCTGTGAGTACCGGGCGTGAGTCGTGCTTCGGTAGCTCAGTTGGTAGAGCACTTGCCCGCGAAAGGCAAAGGTCCCGAGTTCGAGTCTCGGTCGGGCACACAGTTTTAATCTGCCAGGAAGTTTCATATCAGCGCACACTCCGCTGCAGAGTGAATTCTCATTCTGGATTATTAAGCCTATCTGCGATGCTTGGTATCGTGCTCTTCAGAAGAGATCTCCACCCCTCCTACTCTTACGGATTTATGGACACACCTGCAGGATTCGTGGTGTCAGTTGCCTCCAGCACAACTTCCATGCCAAGTCGTGTTGCGGCACTTTTGCGTGCTCGCTGGGACCCTACACGATATTAACCAGCTACTAGTTTCTATGGCTCTTCAGTGTGTTAAGATTTAAAACCTTGAACAACGGAAAAATTCAGAATTTGTGGTGCTAGCCGAATAGTAAATGGGCCTACGTGAATCATTGTAAACTGTCGAACAGTCATAGGGCCTACACTATACGGAAAATTACAGTTTTTAATTGTTTCAATAGTTGTTACATGCATTTCGCTCAGCGGGATTATTTAGTCCAGCAGGCCTTCACAGATATCGGTTCGTGATATTTGATGTTGCAGAAATGACGAGTTATATTTTATTGCTCCGACAAAGCTTCAGGTGATGATGACGGTGAATCCTCTTCTGGATTCGAAGGTTCTTCTTGAACAGCCGTCTGATTTCTGCAACCCTTGACCTCCTTCCTTTGTGAGTTTTCCAAATGCAGTTTCCTCTTCCCTCTTGTAACACTGAGATACACTACTGAAGCCAGGTGACAAGCTGATTTTTTCTCTCTCCCTGCCCGTACGGTATATTCGGGTCGTTTTCGTTGGAGTCGTCGAAACACAAGAAACTGATGAAGATGTTTTTGAGCTCTGACTTCAAGAATTTCTATGAGGATTAGGTGGTAGCTGATCATAGGAGCAACGTCTAGCATTATTGTTTTTTTTTGTTTTGTTTTGGTTTTAGGGCGCAAAACTGCTATGGTCATTAGCGCCCAGCCCGTGACTTAGGAAACAGTAAAAAACCGAAATTGAAAACCAGCAGCAATGGGAACAAAGTCATAAAATTGGAGAAACTAAAAGCAGAAGGAAGGCTTAAAAATCCACTACAGAAAGGGGTTGGTTGTCCCCAAAAAAAGCGTCAAATGACTGACGTCATGTCACTGGCACTAATAAACTGGAGAACGCGGTCGGCTGAGCGCGTGTCATCTGCTAAAATCGACGATAGATCAGGCGATAGCTGTAGACGGGAGCGTAACGGATTAAAATAGGGGCATTCAATTAAAAGGTGTCTTACCGTCCACAGCTGAGAGCAGTGGGGACAGAGTGGGGGAGGATCGCCGCTTAAAAGATGTCGATGGCTAAAAAGACAGTGCCCTATCCGGAGTCGAGTTAAAATTACCTCCTCCCGACGACGCGTTCGGGAGGAAGAGGTCCAAGCGCAAGGAAGAGCTTTCACTTCCCGCAATTTATTATGGGGAAGTGTTGACCAATGCGCGTGCCATAAATGAACAACACGACGACATAAAACGCTCCGTAGGTCGCCCAATGGAATCGATGGAATAGCTGGCCGAAGAAGAGAGACTGCAGCCTTGGCTGCAATATCGGCCGCCTCATTTCCACAGATACCAACGTGTCCCGAGAGCCAGAGGAACGCCACCGAGACGCCCCCCAGGTGGAGCAAGCGCAGACAGTCATGAATCCGGTGGACCAGAGGGTGCACAGGATAAAGAGCTTGGAGACTGAGGAGAGAGCTGTGACAATCTTAGCAGATAACGTACTGTATCCGCTGATGGCGGCGGATGTAGTGGACAGCCTGGAGAACAGTGTAAAGCTCCGCAGTATAAACCGAAGGGAAGCCGAAAGCGATTTGGGGTGTCGCCAACAATATAGCCACTCCCTACACCTAACGATGTTTTCGAGCCGTCGGTGTAAATAAATGTGGCGCCCGTCATTTGTGCACATAGAGCAGCAAATGCCCGACGATAAACAAGTGTAGGGGTACCATCCTTGGGAAATCGACAAAGGTCACGGAGCAGGCAGATCCGGGGACGGAGCCAAGGCGGTGCTGTACCCCAAGTTGTCAAGAAGGTTTTAGGAAAGCGGAAGGAAAGAGAATGGAGCAGTTCACGGAAGCGGACTCCCGGGGGTAGTAGGGAGGAAGAGGCGCCTGCATTATTGTTTGTTATTCACTAACCTCCACTGATGGCCAGGATCGGCAGTGGAGAAGATGGAGCTGGCTGCTGGGTACAAAGACCTTGTTTCCTGTGAATACGATGCTCGGTTGCCGCAGTAGATAACGGGTCTGAACACGGGTTTCATCTACAGATTATATTTCTCCTTTATACCGACAAACACTGGAGACTTTCGTAGGGTTCACGAAAAAAATAAACAGCGGATGTAAACCTGTGTCTGAAACTGTCACCCACCGACACAACAGAGTATCTCATTCATAGGAGACAAGGCCTTTCTGTACAGCAGCTAGCTCCACCTTCTCGGCTGGCGATTGTAGGAATCAGTCGCCATCACTGAATAACAAACAGCACTGTGAGGCTTTCCGCCTGGGCGTGCAGAGTCACATTTGCTGCCGAACAGGTGGCCTACTTGCAGGCGCCACGACCTATAACTTTGACACTCTGTAGGATCACTGGATGACGTTCTTGGCCACAGGTTCATTTCCTCGGTTTCTTCCTCAAGACACCTTCTGAAACTCCGCCAATTTCGTCTGAATATTTCTGGGACACTCTTTATGGGGATGAGCTCAATTTATTTATAGCATAGGCCTAAGTAACGTAAAACTTAAAAATAAAAAGACATATCAAGTCCAACTTTCTGTCATCTACTAAGGCCCACATTCTCCTGTCGCTCTAAAAAAAACTGTAGCTCTGAAGTCAATGCGGTCAAAAGATACGGCTGTGTATCTCACATATTTTGATACTTGCAAACTCACTCTTGAAAACGTATAGGCTACTTTCCAATCCCCTTGAATCATGAAATTTGGCAAGAAGCAAGGTTTCACAGTATCACCAAAGGAAGAAACTCCGAAAACTGTAAACATATAATTAAATTACGCGAAAAAATATTTGTTTGTCTTCTTTATCGGACTACAAACTTGAAATTGAAACAATCAGTATTCTGCATACAGGCTGACTGGGTCACAGTGATGAAAGTGAAACATCAGGCAAGGACTGACTTCATTGCTCACGTGGCGCGTTTTGGATTTTTTCCATGATCAGATATCCAGGAGCGATTGCTAAACGTAGATACGGTGTTTCACATACAACTCGAAATGACGTATCTACGTGCACCAATCGCTCCTGGACATCTGATGATGGATAAAATAGGAAACGTGTCATGTGAGCAATAAAGTCATTCCTTGCCTGATTGTTATCACTGCGAGAGCCTGACAGCAGGACTACTGATTATTATAATAATGGTCGCCTGCCTACTGCATGGCTCTATGTCACACTCATAGGCGTATTATTGAACTTAAAGCATTCTCGAAAATCTTGGAATCTCTGGGACCGATGTCGTGCATGCATCAGTGATGGTAACTCGCACAAATAGTCGAGATTCCCATACAGAATGAACTGGAAGGCGAGAAACTTATTCGTTTAAAGGGAAAGTGTAAGAAGTATCTGATGATGATGAGGATGAGGTCCCATACTCCGAGGAGCGTAGGGGGACGATACGGGAGACCCGCACCGCCGTACTAGGCAAGGTCCTAGTGGAGGTGGTTTGCCATTGCCTTCCTCCGACCGTAATGACGATGAGTGATGATGATGAAGACGACACAACAACACCCAGTCATCTCGAGGCAGGAAAAATCCCTGACCCCGCCGGGAATAGAACCCGGAACCCCGTGCGCGGGAAGCGAGAACACTACTGCAAGACCGCGAGCTGTGGACAAAAAGTATCTACATACGCAATTAAGTTTGTACGGAATCGTCAATGCGCGAATCCAACTCGCATCCAGCCATTTTTTATTTCTTTATTTTTTGTTTATTTCTTTCTTTCGAAACGCTTCGTAATCTGGACGTTCCATTTGTGTCACTGTCATTTCTGACAAAGCCCTGCGTACAGACTACGATAAATATGGACGAAATAGCTAACGACGAAGAGGCGTGGCCTCCTTCGTACAAGGGAACCTCCCCATCGCACCCCCCTCAGATTTAGTTATAAGTTGGCACAGTGGACAGGCCTTGAAAAACTGAACACAGATCAATCGAGAAAACAGGAAGAAGTTGTGTGGAACTATGGAAAAAATAAGTAAAATATACAAACTGAGTAGTCCATGTGCAAGATAAGCAACATCAAGCATATTGTCAGTTCAGGAGCGCCGTGGTCCCGTGGTTAGCGTGAACAACTGCGGAAGAAGAGGTCCTTGCTTCAAGTCTTCCCTCGGGTGAAAATTTTACTTTATTTATTTTCGCAAAGTTATGATCTGTCAGTTCGTTCATTGACGTCTGTGTTCACTGTCATAAGTTTAGTGTCTGTGTTTTGCGACCGCACCGCAAAACCATGCGATTAGTAGACGAAAGTACGTTCCTCTCCAATGGGAACCGAAAACATTTGATCGCAAGGCCATAGGTCAACCGATTCCTCCACAGGAAAACACGTCTGATATATTCTATACGACAATGGTGACGGCATGTGCGTCACATGACAGGAATATGTTGTCGACCCACCTAACTTGTACACTTGGCGAATAGGTAAAAAGATTCTTCTACCTTGCCCGATTTACGTTTTCTTGTGGATGTGATAATAACTCCCAAAAAAGTGATGAAAACATAAGAGTTTGTCACATAAACTGCAACAAATGAATGCAACAGTTTCACAGTCACACAGATTTCCCTGTGCTCTGTCAAAACATATGTTTTTAACGTTTTCCAATTTTTCCGTGTGTAGACCGTCAATTCCTGCATATGTCCAAGCAAATCTGAACATGTCGTGGAATTTTCGAGAGCGAAGTTGATTGTGTGAGTGCCTGAACTTTGATAATTGACACACGTCAATTGCTAGAAAATAAAAAAGTTAAAATTATTACTCGAGGGAAGACTTGAACCAAGGTCCTCTCGTCCCGCCGTTGCTTACGCTAACCACGAGACCACGGCGCTCCTCAAATTACATTGTCCTTGATGTGACCTATGTTCCACATCGACTACTCAATTTGTATATTTTGCTTATTTTTTCATAGTTAGACAAAACTTCTTCCTGTTTTCTCGATTGATCTGTGTTCAGTTTTTCAAGGCCTATCCACTGTGCCAACTTATAACTAAATCTGAGGGGGGTGCGATGGGGAGGTTCCCTTGTTAGTACCCAAAATCGGCGTGCTCTCCGCCTATTCCGTGGAGGCGCACTGGAGGAGAAAGGATTTCGAGGAAGGCAGGGCGTGGCGGCCTTGATCGTGTTTACTGTGGCGGCGTTCGCAGAACGGCGACTTCCTGTCCGCGCTGCAGAGACACAGCACACAAACAGCACAACGTGCAGCAGCAGGAAGCGAGGCCCGAGTCCGGGGTCGGGTTTCTCTAGCGTGTGTGTCTGCCCAGCAGAAGAGGGCTGCCAGGGTGGGCCCCACTGGGGACAGCGGTTGCCCTGCTCCTGTAAGACGGGACCTGCCGGTTCTGTGGCGGTCGGCGCTGCACCACGTGACGAGCAACAGGTGTAGGCGGGCTGCCTGCAAGCAGCGCGCAGCCGAGGGGACCAGTCACGTCCTCCAGTCCGTCGATAAGTGCACAGTGGCGTTCCAGTCGACCAGTATTCGAGGGTCGATGAATAAGGGCAGGGAGGAGGGGCCCACGCATCAGGAGCAATGCTTACGCGAACGGGCAGAAGCGTGAAAGCAGCTGACGTTATTGCGCTTACAGTAGCTTACTCACTATCAGTCTTCAGTTAACTGATATTGTAGCACAGCCAGTTTTTTATTACTAATTTGTCGATAAATTTCTTGTATGTCGTCGACTAGGAAGTTCCGCGCCACCACCCAGCCTCGAGTTCTGGAGAACATGTACCCGGAGAAAGGTGGTGACGTGGGACAACGGACCAAGCACCACGGATTGCTCTGCACCGAGTCAAGAAAAATCTTATTAACGTGTTCGTTAGTTTTCTATCCATCTTGGACTGACGTGATTATGTTGGCGCCAAGCTACGGATAGTGAAGTTAAGCATATATACAGAATGAAGTGTTGTTGTTGTTGTTGTTGTGGTCTTCAGTCCTGAGACTGGTTTGATGCAGCTCTCCATGCTACTCTATCCTGTGCAAGCTTCTTCATCTCCCAGTACCTACTGCAACCTACATCCTTCTGAATCTGCTTAGTGTATTCATCTCTTGGTCTCCCTCTACGATTTTTACCCTCCACGCTGCCCTCCAATGCTAAATTTGTGATCCCTTGATGACTCAAAACATGTCCTACCAACCGATCCCTTCTTCTGGTCAAGTTGTGCCACAAACTTCACTTCTCCCCAATCCTATTCAATACCTCCTCATTAGTTACGTGATCTACCCACCTTATCTTCAGCATTCTTCTGTAGCACCACATTTCGAAAGCTTCTATTCTCTTCTTGTCCAAACTGGTTATCGTCCATATTTCACTTCCATACATGGCTACACTCCATACAAATACTTTCAGAAACGACTTCCTGACACTTAAATCTATACTAGATGTTAACAAATTTCTCTTCTTCAGAAAAGATTTCCTTGCCATTGCCAGTATACATTTTATATCCTCTCTACTTCGACCATCATCAGTTATTTTACTCCCTAAATAGCAAAACTCCTTTACTACTTTAAGTGTCTCATTTCCTAATCTAATCCCCTCAGCATCACTCGATTTGATTTGACTAACATTCCATTATCCTCGTTTTGCTTTTGTTGATGTTCATCTTATATCCTCCTTTCAAGAATGAAGTGAGGAATGAAAAATGTAGCAAGGCAGGGATTCGAACCAGGGTCTCGTGCTCTAGGCAGACGCGCTACCGCAACCCTGGCACAGTGGGTTAGCACAACTGTATAAAAAAAAATGGTTCAAATGGCTCTGAGCACTATGGGACTCAACTGCTGTGGTTATCAGTCCCCTAGAACTTAGAACTACTTAAACCTAACTAACCTAAGGACATCACACACATCCATGTCCGAGGCAGGATTCGAACCTGCGACCGTAGCAGTCGCACGGTTCCGGACTGCGCGCCTAGAACCGCGAGACCACCGCGGCCGGCCAACTGTATCCCTCCTCCATCTAAATTCGCATTCACGTCCCAGCGCACTTGATATTCCCCCTAAACTCTAACACCATTACAGAGACTCTCCAACTGTATTGGAATAACAACACCTCATTGAGTGAGACGGGGGATCCTGCCGGAAACCCAGGTGTAAATGTTTAGTCAGCTTGGACCACAGGTTTCCAGAGACCTTCTCAGGCCTCAAACATCCATGACTAAAGCGAACAACGAATTTTTTCCCCAAAGACGGGATTCGAACCAGAGTCTCGTGCTCACTTGGCAGATGCACTAACCCGTATGCCATCCTATCACAGTGGCTTCGCACAACTGCAGGTCTGACGAGGGAGGTGTGATAGTGTAGTCTGTGCAGGCTGGTTCAAAAATGGCTCTGAGCACCATGGGACTTAACAGCTGAGGTCATCAGTCCCCTAGAACTTAGAACTAATTAAACCTAACTAACCTAAGGACATCACATACATCCATGCCCGAGGCAGGATTCGAACCTGCGACCATGGCGGTCGCGCGGTTGCAGACTGTAGCGCCTAGCCGGCCAGTGTGGCCGAGCGGTTCTAGGCGCTTCAGTCTGGAACCGCGCTACCGCTACGGTCGCAGGTTCGAATCCTGCCTCGGGCATGGATGTGTGCCATGTCCTTAGGTCAGTTAGGTTTAATTAGTTCTAGGTTCTAGGTGACTAATGAACTCAGAAGTTAAGTCCCATAGTGCTAAGAGCCATTTTTGAACCAGCCTACACAGACTACACTATCACACCTCCCTCGTCAGACCTGTAGCTCCTAGAACCGCTCGGCCACCCCGGCCGGCTGGAATTTTCACATCAAAAACATTTTTACATTATAAATTTCACATATTATTCAATTCTGTAATTTTACACGTATTATTCTGTGTAATCAAAACATCTTACCTTTGGAACTTTTGATTGTAAATACGATTAAAAATATGTTGTCATTATTAAGTAATAATGGTCCAAGTGTCCATCCATTATTTAGAATATATAAACAGGGAAGCAGCGAGGCTGCTGGGACGGGCAGTTTTGAGCTGATATCTCGACCCGTGTTTGTTACATGAATATTATTTCACTAAGATTTAAAGTTGTGAAAAAGTATGTTTCTTGATTTGTGGACCAGTCAGTTGTTTTACGAAGACATACTTTACAACTCGCCCTCTTTGCAGTGTGTGATTAGGGATTTGATCAGCTGTTACTAACGGAAGAATACATGTTTAAAAACTGGAACCGATCACTGTCACTGTAAAGCACACACTTCATGAGATCCAGGCAATCTACGAATATTTCAGGTATGTGGAGAAAAATTTCGCTTTTAACCTTCTGCTTATGATTCTAGATAACATCAGACGACATGCACTTTTGCTAAGTCAGTTCATCTGTCTTTGCAGTTTTGAGGATAACCTTACCGACGAGTAGATAATAATTAAGTAGAAGTGTTAAAATGTGATACAATAAATTTGACGAAAGGCAAATTTGGACAAATTTCCCATATTACTCGTATACTACGTCAAATATATTTGACAAACCAATTTTGTCAAAGAAATTTGATAGTATGAAACAGGCCTTAGAAATGTTACTCTGAGTCACTTCTGCTACCGAAGATCATCTACATCCATACTCAGCAAGCCACGTGACGGTGTGTGGCGGAGGGTACCCTGAGTACCTCTATCGGTTCTCCCTTCTTTTCCAGTCCCGTATTGTTCGTGGAAAGAAAGATCGTCGGTATGCTTCTGTGTGGGCTCTAATCTCTCTGATTTTATCCTCATGGTCTCTTCGCCAGATATACATAGGAGGGAGCAATATACTGCTTGACTCTTCGATGAAGGTATGTTCTCGAAACTTCAACAAAAGCCCGTACCAAGCTACTGAGCGTCTCTCCTGCAGAGTCTTCCACTGGAGTTTATCTATCATCTCGGTAACGCTTTCTTGATTACTAAACGATACTGTAACGAAGCGCGCTGCTCTCAGTTGGATCTTCTCTCTCTCTTCTATCAGCCCTATCTGGTACGGATCCCACACTGCTGAGTAGTATTCAAGCAGTGGACGAACAAGCGTGCTATAACCTACTTCCTCTGTTTTCGGATTGCATTTCCTTAGGATTCTTCCAATGAATGTCAGTCTGGCATCTGCTTTACCGACCATCAACTTTATATGATCATTCCATTTTAAATCACTCCTAATGCGTACTCCCAGATAATTTATGGAATTAACTGCTTCCAGTTGCTGACCTGCTGTATTGTAGCTAAATGATAAGGGATCTATCTTTCTATGTATTCGCAGCACATTACACTTGTCTACATTGATATTCAATTGCCATTCCCTGCACCATGCGTCAATTCGCTGCAGATCCTCCTGCATTTCAGTACGATTTTACACTGTAACAACCTCTCGATACACCACAGCATCATCTGCAAAAAGCCTCAGGGATCTTCCGATGTTATCCACCAGGTCATTTATGTATATTGTGAATAGCAACTGTCCTATGACACTCCCCTGCGGCACACCTGAAATCACTCTTACTTCGGAAGACTTCTCTCCATTGAGAATGACATGCTGCGTTCTGTTATCTAGGAACTCCTCAATCCAATCACACAATTGGTCTGATAGTCCATATGCTCTTACTTTGTTCATTAAACGACTGTGGGGAACTGTATCGAACGCCTTGCGGAAGTCAAGAAACACGGCATCTACCTGGGAACCCGTGTCTATGGCCCTCTGAGTCTCGTGGACGAATAGCGCGAGCTGGGTTTCACACGACCGTCTTTTTCGAAACCCATGCTGATTCCTACAGACTAGATTTCTAGTCTCCAGAAAAGTCTTTACACTCGAACATAATACGTGTTCCAAAATTCTACAACTGATCGACGTTAGAGATATTGGTCTATAGTTCTGCATATCTGTTCGACGTCCCTTCTTGAAAACGGGGGTGACCTCTGCCCTTTTCCAATCTTTTGGAACGCTACGCTCTTCTAGAGACCTACGGTACACCGTTGCAAGAAGAGGGGCAAGTTCCTTCGCGTACTCTGTGTAAAATCGAAATGGTATCCCATCAGGTCCAGCGGCCTTTCCTCTTTTGAGCGATTTTAATTGTTTCTCTATCCCTCTGTCGTCTATTTCGATATCTACCATTTTGTCATGTGTCCGACAATCTAGAGAAGGAAGTGCAGTGCAGTCTTCCTCTGTGTAAAAGCTTTGGAAAAAGACATTTAGTATTTTGGCCTTTAGTCTGTCATCTTCTGTTTCAGTACCATTTTGGTCACAGAGTGTCTGGACATTTTGTTTTGATCCACCTACCGCTTTGACAAAAGACCAAAATTGGGTCAAATGGTTCAAATGGCTCTGAGCACTATGCGACTTAACTTCTGAGGTCATCAGTCGCCTAGAACTTAGAACTAATTAAACCTAACTAACCTAAGGACATCACACACATCCATGCCCGAGGCAGGATTCGAACCTACGACCGTAGCGGTCGCTCGGCTCCAGACTGTAGCGCCTAGAACCGCACGGCCAATCCGACCAGCAGACCAAAATTTCTTAGGATTTTCTGACAAGTCAGTACATAGAACTTTACTTTCGAATTCATTGAACGCCTCTCGCACAGCCCCCCTCACACTACATTTCCCTTTAGAATATCAGCCACCTGCTAAAAGGAAACTGCCTGTGATTTCACGTTCGCTGCATGGCAGGTGGAGAAGTAGTCCGGCAACTTGTGGGACACACTGTGGTTTTCGAGTAAATCTCTTAACATCCTCGGGAATAGTTGCCCAGTCGCTGCGTCCCTTTTGCCTGCGATGGGACTTTATTACCGCTGCGACGGTTAACAAACGCGGTAAAAAAGGGCGGTCGCACGCTATTTAGTTTAGTGTGCTCGTAAAGCGGGTGGCAGGGTAAAAGCACGAACGGATCGGTCGCAGCTCGCGCGTCGCTTTAGATACGGCCCGAGGGCACCGGGCAGGCCGGCAGGCCGGCACGCAGGAATAACAGACGGCGAGACGGTACACAGCAGATAAGGGCCGGGTTACTGGGTCATAGGTAAACTCCGGAGCGCCGGTCGCCGGCTGTAAAAGCTGCGAGGAGCAGGCAGGGGGAGGGAAGGGCACGGTGGCCACTAAAATTAATGCGTTCCTCCCCCGCCACCCCCCGTCGCTCCTAACCCACAAAAAAAGGCAGAGGCGGCCAGAAAGGGTGGCCACCGGAAGTGCAGTCCGACCACCCTCCCCCCATTCTAACTCTCGCCTCGCCTCCACTACCCTAATTTTTTTCCCCTCTTTGTTCCGTCGCTAAGCCAGGAACTGACCTCGATTTGGAAAGAGACTCTCGCCCAACAAGAGCCTAATTTGGGCTGAAATCTCTCTCTCGAGTACGCGGACCTGTAACAGCAAAATGTAGAATATACACTCCTGGAAATGGAAAAAAGAACACATTGACACCGGTGTGTCAGACCCACCATACTTGCTCCGGACACTGCGAGAGGGCTGTACAAGCTATGATCACACGCACGGCACAGCGGACACACCAGGAACCGCGGTGTTGGCCGTCGAATGGCGCTAGCTGCGCAGCATTTGTGCACCACCGCCGTCAGTGTCAGCCAGTTTGCCGTGGCATACGGAGCTCCATCGCAGTCTTTAACACTGGTAGCATGCCGCGACAGCGTGGACGTGAACCGTATGTGCAGTTGACGGACTTTGAGCGAGGGCGTATAGTGGGCATGCGGGAGGCCGGGTGGACGTACCGCCGAATTGCTCAACACGTGGGGCGTGAGGTCTCCACAGTACATCGATGTTGTCGCCAGTGGTCGGCGGAAGGTGCACGTGCCCGTCGACCTGGGACCGGACCGCAGCGACGCACGGATGCACGCCAAGACCGTAGGATCCTACGCAGTGCCGTAGGGGACCGCACCGCCACTTCCCAGCAAATTAGGGACACTGTTGCTCCTGGGGTATCGGCGAGGACCATTCGCAACCGTCTCCATGAAGCTGGGCTACGGTCCCGCACACCGTTAGGCCGTCTTCCGCTCACGCCCCAACATCGTGCAGCCCGCCTCCAGTGGTGTCGCGACAGGCGTGAATGGAGGGACGAATGGAGACGTGTCGTCTTCAGCGATGAGAGTCGCTTCTGCCTTGGTGCCAATGATGGTCGTATGCGTGTTTGGCGCCGTGCAGGTGAGCGCCACAATCAGGACTGCATACGACCGAGGCACACAGGGCCAACACCCGGCATCATGGTGTGGGGAGCGATCTCCTACACTGGCCGTACACCACTGGTGATCGTCGAGGGGACACTGAATAGTGCACTGTACATCCAAACCGTCATCGAACCCATCGTTCTACCATTCCTAGACCGGCAAGGGAACTTGCTGTTCCAACAGGACAATGCACGTCCGCATGTATCCCGTGCTACCCAACGTGCTCTAGAAGGTGTAAGTCAACTACCCTGGCCAGCAAGATCTCCGGATCTGTCCCCCATTGAGCATGTTTGGGACTGGATGAAGCATCGTCTCACGCGGTCTGCACGTCCAGCACGAACGCTGGTCCAACTGAGGCGCCAGGTGGAAATGGCATGGCAAGCCGTTCCACAGGACTACATCCAGCATCTCTACGATCGTCTCCATGGGAGAATAGCAGCCTGCATTGCTGCGAAAGGTGGATATACACTGTACTAGTGCCGACATTGTGCATGCTCTGTTGCCTGTGTCTATGTGCCTGTGGTTCTGTCAGTGTGATCATGTGATGTATCTGACCCCAGGAATGTGTCAATAAAGTTTCCCCTTCCTGGGACAATGAATTCACGGTGTTCTTATTTCAATTTCCAGGAGTGTAGTTCAATTCTTTTATCTTGGCGGCTCGCGCATGCCCGCCCAGACGCGGGAGATTGCTGCGTTGCCAGTTGTACGCGCCAAGAGAAGCAGCGCCATAGTATAGTATAGTTCGCAAACTTACGTTTATGGGGGAGCGTGCAGTTTATGAAGTAAAGCCACCACGGCCGCATTAACCCTTTCGCTGCTACAGAGACGTGCTCCCCGCATTCCACGCTGTACGCGATTTTGTCATCACTGCACTGCTCGCCTGTTCAAAAATGGCTCTGAGCACTATGGGACTTAACATCTGTGGTCATCAATCCCCCCCTAGAACTTAGAACTACTTAAACCTAACTAACCTAAGGACATCACACAACACCCAGTCATCACGAGGCAGAGGAAATCTCTGACCCCGCCCGGAATCGAACCCGGGAACCCGGGCGCGGGAAACGAAAACGCTACCGCACGACCACGAGCTGCGGACTGCTGCTCGCCTGTGCTGACACATCGTGTTTCGACTGCTTTGACACACTTGTCATTCGATTTCACAAAAACTATTTGGCCCAAAAATTTGATTTCTACACATCTTCTTGACTGATACCTTCCCCCCATAAATGACTTAATTTTGTTTCGATATTCAACGCAGTTATTGTGCAGCATTAAATGTAGTAAACCACTGCACGAAATTTTGAAGAGTTTGCAGAGGTAAAAGTCCATAGCGTGTACTTTCCGTATGGTCGATTTTAGTTGCCACAATGTTGAGAATGAAGTGTGGACAATATACCTAAATTTCATATAAAATTTACTGTATAACAATATGTCATTTAATGTAAGTACCAGATACATGTCGTATGTAATATTGAGAAATATTCCGTCTTTCGTGACTAA
Organism: Schistocerca nitens; assembly: GCF_023898315.1. NCBI lineage: Eukaryota > Metazoa > Arthropoda > Insecta > Orthoptera > Acrididae > Schistocerca > Schistocerca nitens. Next base: position 146,454,712 of record NC_064625.1, read on the forward strand.
TAAAATTTTTATTTATACCAGAGTCACTTCGCTTTTTTCTGAAACGTTCTGATTAAAACAAAGTTGGCGAAGTACACAAAACTTAATTGTGGACGTAATAAAACATAGAAACTGAAATATACTGTCAGTGAGGTGCGGTGCGCAAACAATTTGTGTTTGTCACAACGGACAGCCAGAACACAGATCAGTTGACAAAACCATTGAATATGATGATGTTGCCAAAGCAGCGAAGCAAAGAATTGCGTCAGACGATCAAGTAGCTCGGCAACGTACGAGCCGAAATTCTGCTCTAGATAAAACTTTTAATACTGTCGCAAAGAATATATTTCAATATGAATAGTAAAACAGCGACTGCCGAAGAGAAGATATACAAACAAAACAGATAACATGAATATTGTATGTGTGCCTTTTCATTGTTGTTAATTGCTGTGAAAAGAAGTATTTGAGGACAAAATCAGAAAAACCGAAAACTTATTATGATCATAATGGATAGACAAAGCACTAGAAATTTCAAAAAATTGCATTCAAACGAATAAAACTGATGAAGTAAGACACTTCGATATTGTTTCTAAATAAACAAAATACGGAACACGGTTTTAACTCAGAACCTTTCGCTTAGCAGTCAAACACCTTAACCATTACGCTAACGCAGCTCGTCCTTCAAATAAATTCCGGGAGGAGTCTAATACATGACGCACAATACCGACAAACACTGTTGGTATGGTTATGAATTATTCACGTTTCGTCGAAGTACAATAGGAAATAAACAATTACCGCTGTTCTTTATTGCGAAAAAGCGGTTCGTGAGAATGATACAATCAGGTTTCCTTGTTATTGCCTGAATTAGGAGGCTTATTGCTTGTTTGGTTTAATTAATTAATAGTGTATGAAGCAATTGCTATAAAGAATGGTTTTCCCAAACTTTCTATAAAAGAAAGTGTGCAATCAAGACATTGCTTTTGTACAATTACTTTATTTATGACTGAACGTTTCTAAAACTGAAGCCACTCGTCCGTGCTCTGCACTGCAGTCGAGCTCTGGCAACGTCGTTCTCTGTTCATTGGCTGACTGTGTTTTGTGACGTCAGATGCGCAGAACGAACCTGAATTCGGCCTCTGTCGTAAATGACGCGCACTATAGGCACCGATTCTCCTACATGGCTACTCCGCAATTTACACTTTAAGTACCAGGCATAGGGTCCACGTCTTCACAGTACTTCTCTACTGTTCGAACGCCGAACTGCGCGCGAGAAAAACAAACATTTAAATCTTTCCAGTCCAGATCATATACCAATCAGGTTCCTTTCAGAGTATGCAGACACAACAGCGCCTTTCTTAGCAATCATATAGAACGCCCACTTGTCGAAAGGTCTGTTCCTAAAGACTGGGAAGTAGCACAGGTCACACCAATATTCAAGAAGGGAAACAGGAGTAATTTATTGAATTACAGACCCGTACCACTGACCTCAATTTGCAGTAGGATTTTAGGGGAAATAGGAGTAACCCATAGAATTACAGACCTACGAGGGTCACTCCAAAAGAAATGCACACTATTTTTTTTATAAATCCGTCTTTTATTCTACATGTTTGAAAGTTTTACAGTGTGTAGATACATCCTTTAGCAACAATATTTTCATTTCTCCACATAATTTCCATCCCTCTCAACTGCCTTACGCCATCTTGGAACCACCGCCTGTATACCCGCACGGTAAAATCCTGTACCAACCTGTTGGAGCCACTGTTTGGCAGCGTGCACAAGGGAGTCATCATCTTTAAACCTTGTTCCACGAAGAGAGTCTTTCAGTTTCCCAAAGAGATGATAGTCACATGGAGCCAGGTCAGGACTGTAAGGCGGGTGTTTGTGTTGTCCATCCGAGTTTTGTAGTCGCTTCCACGGTTATTTCACTGACATGTGGCCATGCGTTGCCGTGCAACAGCAAAACATCCTGCTTTTGCCGATGTGTTCGAACACGACTCAGTCGAGCTTGAAGTTTCTCCGGTGTCGTCACATATACATCAGAATTTATGGTGGTTCCACTTGACATGATGTTCACAAGCAAGAGTCCTTCGGAATCGAAAAACACCGTAGCCATAACTTTTCCAACAGAAGGTGTGGTTTTGAATTTTTTTTTCTTGGGTGGATTGGCACGATGCCACTCCATTGATTGCCTCCGTCTCTGGTGAAAAATGATGGAGCCATGTTTCATCACCTGTCACAATTCTTCCAAGAAATTCATCTTCACCATTGTCGTACTGTTCCAAAAGTTCGCTGCATACAGTGTTTCTTGTTTCTTTGCGATCCACTGTCAACATTTCTCGGAACCCACGTGGCACAAACCTTAAACGCCAACACTTTCAGTATTCTGCAAAAACTTCCTTCCCCTATCCCAACGTAGCGTGACAATTCGTTCACTGTGATGCGTCTGTCAGCAGCCACCAATTCGTTAACTCTCTGCACATAGTCTGGTGTGTGTTCAGTACGAGGTCTGCCGCTGCGAGGACAATCCTCAATATTGCCGTGCCCGCTTTCATCACGTAACCTGCTTGCCCACCGACTAACTGTACTGCGATCGACAGCAGCATCTCTGTACACCTTTTTCCACCTCTTGTGGATGTTTCCCACTGTCTCGTTTTCACAGCACAGGAATTCTATGACAGCACGTTGCTTCTGACGAACGTCAAGTGTAGCAGCCATCTTGAAGACATGCTGTGACGGTGCCACTCACGGCAACAAGTTGAACTAAGTTTGAAAACAAGCGGGAAGGATGTATCTACACACTGTAAAACTTTCACACATGCAGAATGAAAACTGTATTTTTACAAAAATAGTGTGCATTTCTTTTGGAGTGACCCTTATATATCACTGACCTCAATTTGCCGTAGGATTTAGGAGCACATACTGTACTCTAACATTATGGATCACCTTGAAGAAAATAACTTATTGATACATAACCAACACGGTTTCAGAAAATATTGTTCTTGTGCAACACAGGCAGCTCTTTATTCCCATGATGTAATGAGTGCTGTCGACAAGGGATCTCAGATCGATTCGATATTCCTAGATTTCCGGAGGGCTTTTGATACAGTTCCTCAGAAGCGCCTATTAATCAAATTGCGTCCATATGGAGTACCGTCACTTTTGTGTGACTGGATTCGTGATTTCCTCTCAGAGAGGTCAGAGTAGTGATGGACGGTAAATCGTCGAGTAGAACAGAAGTGATATTTGACGTTCCCCAAGGTAGTATCATAGGACTTCGATTGTTCCTGATTTACCGTAAATAAATGATCTAGGTGAAAATCTGAGCAGCCTCCTTACATTGTTTGTAGATGACGCTGTAATTTACCGTCTAGTAAAATCATCAGACGATCAATCCCAATTACAAAATTATCTAGAGAGAATTTCTGTATGGTGCGAAAAGTGGCAATTGGCACTAAACAAAGAAAAGCGCGAGGTCTTCCACGTGGGTACTAAAACAAATCCGATAAATTATGAGTATACGATAAATCGCACCAATCTAAGTACTGTCAATTACACTAAATACCTAGGAATTACAATTACGAGCAACTTAAGTTGGAAAGACCACATAGATAATATTGTGAGGAAGGCGAAACAAAGACTGCGCTTTGTTGGCAGAACTCTTAGAAGATGCGACAAACCCACTAAAGAGACAGCCTACATTACACTTGTCCGTCCTCTGCTGGAATATTGCTGCGCGGTATGGGATCCTTACCAGGTAGGACTGACGGAGGACATCGAAAAAGTGCAAAGAAGGGCAGCCCGTTTCGTGTTATCGCGCAATAGGGGTGAGAGTGTCACTGATATGATACGCGAGTTGGGGTGGGAGTCACTGAAACAAAGGCGGTTTTCTTTGCGGCGAGATCTATTTACGAAATTTCAATCGCCATCTTCCTCTTTCGAATGCGTAAATATTTTGTTGACACCCACCTGTGTAGGGAGAAATGAGCATCATAATAAAATAACAGAAATCAGAACTCGAACGGAAGGATTTAGGTTTTCCTTTTTCTCAAGCGTCATTCAAGAGTGGAATGGTAGAGAAGTAGTATGAAAATGGTTCGATGATACCTCGGCCAGGGACTTATGTGTGAATTGCCGAGTAATCATGTAGATGTAAAGAGCTCTCATTTCTCATTCTTTAGTACGATGATGATTGTGTACGTCGGAGGCTGTCAAGAAAATATTTTCGCATTCGGAGAAGAAAGTTGGTGACTTGAATTTGGAGAGTAAATAACGCCGCAACAAAAAACACACTTGCTTTAATGACTGCCACCGCAACTCACGTATGACACCCTCTCAACTATTTCGCGATAATTCAAATCGAGCTACTCTTCTTTGAACTATTTCAATGTCCTCCGTCAATGCTACCACATGTGCGTCCCACACAGCACAGCAGTACTCCAGAATAGGGCGGACAAGCGTAGTGTAGACAGTCTCTTTAGTACACTTGTTGCATCTTCCAAGTGTCCTACCACTAAAACGGTATGTTTGGTTCGCCTTCTCGACGATATTATGGCTGCGATTGTTCGAATTTAAGTTATTCGTAATTGTAATCGCTAGGTATTTAGTCGAATTTACAGCCTTTAGATTCCAGTGATTCATCGTGTAACCGAAATTTAACGGATTCCTGTTAGTACTCATATTGATGCCCTCGCACTTTTTATTGTTTCGCGCCAACTTTCACTTTTCGCAACATGCAGATATCTGTGTCAAAATGGTTTTGCAATAGTTTTTGATTTTCTGATGACTTTGCTACACGGTAAACGACACCATTCTCTGCAAACAATTTAAGATGACAGCTAACATCGTCCCCTAAATTACGTAGGCTATTTAGATTACGAACAGCAAAGGGCCTGAAACAATTCCTTCAGGAACGAAGGACATCAATTCTTTTATACTCGATGACTTTCCGTCAGTTATTGCCAACTGTGACCTTTCTGACACGAAATCACGAATCGAGTTGGAAAACTGAGACGATACACCATAGGCACGCAATCTGATTAGACGTCGGTGTGAAAAGCCTTCTCAAAATCTAGAACTGTGGAATCAGAGATCCCCTGCCTATAGCAGTCATGATATAGCGTCCCCAGTGCTATATTACGAAAAGACTTAAAAAACAGTATTTATAAATTGAATAATATATTTTTATCATGTAGCCATAAAGTAGTAATCTCTCTGTCCAAGTTTCAAATGCAAAGAAATAGTTTATGACAAAATGATCTAAAGAGACAAGATACGCTCTTTTGTTAATTTTTTTTTTCGTCGACTTCACTTCCTCTTTTGTCTTGAATGTGTATAGAGGGACATCTTGCGAGTGCTGGCAAATGTAAGCATATTTGTAGAGTTAAGCATATAATATACTGATTTAATATTATTGTGCACTTTTAATTTGTAAGAGGTGATCCCGATTTCATGTCCGCCTTCCTTGAATTAACCTGCATTCAAGTAATTTACAGTTCAACAATCGCAGCGGCCGATGCAGCCAACGACGCCATTACGTGGCGATATTAACTTATGAAAAATTAGCGGAAGCGGAAAACTCGCCCGCTATTAACATAATATTAATTTTTCTCCACAGCCGTCCGACGTTGCAGAAAATACTTAGCTTTAAGATTCTTATTTTCAGTAACCGAGACCCAGAGCCAGGGCTCTGACTACAATACAATGGTTAACGGAGGTAAGAAAAATACTCTCGCGCGTGTGTGGGCCGCAATTTTAATTAATAACTAAAGATCTTATGCTTTAAAGTGAACTGACTAGCCGAGGAAATTAATATGAAAAGTTTATTACATTGTACAACTTATATGCTCATGTTTTAAGATTCAGCGAGTGTAACATTCATTAACGTAACAAATAATTTAAGATTAATATTGCTAAAATGGAGAACTTCAGGAAAGCATTTAATCGTAAAATCAAAATTAAATGAAATATCATTTTTATTAAGGCCCACCACGTAAGTCGGCAACCATCAAATAATAGTAATAACAATAATAATATATATATTAAATTACGACGGCCGATGGACGCGAGAATGACTTCGTGTGAATAAAGAGATAGTTGTGTTTGACAAGAGTGATATTTTCTGAATCCGTGCTGAGTATTTGTCAGTAGATTGTTTTATTCGAGGTGACTCAATGTTCGAATAAAGTGCCCTCGTATCTTTCTGCAAATCTGCGTTAGTGACATGGGTCTGTAGCTCATGGGATTACTCCTGTTTCTTTTCTTGAGTATTAGTGTGACCTACGCAACTTTCCAGTCTTTAGGTACGTATCTTTCGTCGAGCGAATGGTTGTATACGATTTCTATGGGGCTATTGTTATCAGCACACTCTGAAAGGAACGTATGTGATATACAATACGGACAGGCGGCCTTGCCTTTACTGAGTGGGTTCAGCTGTTTCACTACACCGAGGCTATCTATTTCTAAATTACTCCTGTTAGCTGCAGTTTTTAATTCAAATTATGGAATAACTCTACTTTAGTAGCACCGTAATCAACTACATCACTACTGTTATCGCGCAGTGAAGGTATTCACTGTGTATTGCCGCTGGTCTACTTCCCATACGACCAGAATCTATTTGAATTTTTTGCCAGATTTCGAGACAGTTTTCTTGTGGGAACTACTGAAAATACCTCCGACGGAAGTCCATGCTAAATTTAGAGCTTCTGCAAAACACCACCCATCAGGAGGATTTTGCCACCCTTTAAATCTGGCATGCTTTTTTCGTTGCTTCTGCAACGATTTTATGACCTGTTTTGTGTACGATGGGCGTATGTTCCGTCTCTTATTAATTTACTAGCTGACGAACCCGTTATTTCCCTGGTATTCAGTTTGCCAATTTGGCCTGTGTCCAACAGGCTTATCTTCCTTTCGTATATTATTACCTTATAATCGTATGTACTGAGACGCACCCACATGCCTTGCTCATACTGTGGCACCAAGCAGTCAGGCCTGCAAGATGAGTGGTCTGCCAAGCGAGTGGATTCATTCTTATTTATCGAGTAACATGAACTCTAGTACTCACAATTAAGTTACAAATTATCCTACTGTATGAATAATACGAAACGGAAACGCATATCTATCAGTGATTTACAGAACTCTGACTGTTCACTACGCACTGACAATACCACATTTTCTTTATGTCTTTTATTTAACGGCTTTTATCAACACGTGGCCACCGCACTGAATATGAATGGCGCACACATTATAAATTCGGGACATCATGACAACATACAATTCGAAGGAAAAGTCCACCAATCTTTTTCTTTTCACTATCTTATTTATTCAGATAAATTCTATAACCTAAACACACAAATTCTATAACCTACAACAATAACACATGAGAAATTCCGCCCAGTGGGCATGGCTTTACATTGGTGATTCTCTACCTTATGGTCTCGTAATTATTTAACGCTACAGTGCACTTTCTGGATAGGATGGTGGATCTTTTATTATTTCTCACACTTCGACTCTCACAATCATCATCACGAAACTATCCTCCAGACCGAGCGGTACCGAAGGAACAAGCATAACCCACTAATCTTTTGAAACTACCTTGCTACTCTCCCATGCAAACAACACATACCCAAATTACATGACATACATCACACTACACACACTACAACATGGAATACAATACAATAAATAGTCACAACACTATCACTTTCAGCTCTCCTACTTCAATTAGTATTTATCCCAGTTTCACACGACACTGCCCCACTTTGTAATTCTACTTTCCTACTATGAACTCTGGAGATAATTGCACGTCTTCCTGTGCAATGCAAGCCAAGTGGCGTTGCTGGATAGACGGCCGACTCACCTTGCTTCTCTCTCAGTTTGAATCTAGCGTCACACGGAATCATGTCACGCAAAGTAATATTAAGAACGTATTCATCACACACGCGAGTCCTCAACTGATATCATGGACGAGTACTTCTCTTTATCCTTTGTCTCATACAGAGATTGAGACTCACACAGTACTCACCACGTGGAAGTACTCGTCTCTAATTTCAAGTCCTGCACACGCCATTTCTTAAATATTTCAACTTATGGTACACACGCTATTTCTTAAATATTTCAACTTATGGTACACACGCTATTTCTTAAATATTTCAACTTATTGTACACACGCTAGTAATTCAGCTTAACTTAAGAACACGGAAGTATTTCAACTTATTGCTACACGTGGTTTCATTGTGACCGTTGGTCACTTCCGAAGATTACTACAATCCCATTAATATTACCTGCCTGGCATTTAATTCTCCCCACAAAAGTTCCTGAAATAGAGAAATTATTATTTCAAACTACTCTTAAATATTCCACATGCATACCATGTCTCCACTCTTTCGTCATTACGGAGCACAACTAAAACAGGTCTTAACAGCACAAGGTCCAGCGGCAGAGTGCTGAAACATGGCCGTTCTCCAGGTCGTCTCACACCTCTGAGGAAGTGGGGGAGCACCTTGCTACCGTATTGGTCAGCCACATTTCAGGCGCTCAAAGCTCAGGTAAATTTCATCTCTTTGGTCCCACCAAAGGTGGCCAAAGGATCGTCTCAAAGATGATCATATATTCACATTCACTATCTGCGGTTAGCAGACGACCATACATTCATTCATTTCACAGATCTCACCAAACTGGATGTAGGGATTTACTTTGTGGGAGTGCACATGTGATCAATTAAATAAATAAATTGTCATTCTTTCCCGCACTGGTATCCGGCTTCGCTGTATTAGTTGAAATTGAGTTATTTTACAAAAAAAAGTGTTGTTCTGACAAAAATAATGAAGTATGTTGTACCTATTTTCAATGTCGGGCGGTACTGTACCCTTTCAGTACTACCGCATTAGACTGGAAGTGAGATCGTGCTGGACATTTTCTGAACGCTGGGGCACCTCCTTCGCATGTATACAACGCGTATTTGTATACGTGTCTATGGCAACGCCTCCTCATAGCTCTTGTATTCGCCTGCTCGCAGTTGAACGCTGTCAAAAGCGCTGCCAAGTGTCAAGGATTTCCTTAAGGTGACTCGACTGCAGGAGTGTCCTAGTAGTAAAGAGTAGATGTATTAAAGCTTCAAGCATGATGCGGCATTTCCTTGCGTATCTCAGTGTTTATGACGTCACATCTTCTGAACTATGATAGGTGACGATTGTTGCTTGACAGTAAGGGGTACTTGTAACAAGTTCTGTTGAAGTCGGTCCAGTGGCTTAGGAGGAGATGTGGAACATAGACACATACATTTTTAAAATACGTATGGATTTGGTATGAACCTTTCAGCTGCTGTCAATACTATTTCTCTGAATCTAAGCCACATCTGTTAGTTTGGAAAAAACAGGGATTGTCTCTTAGAACGTGCTTTCATTTTTACAGTCTAACTGTGCTTGAAAATAACTGTTAATTATCTGGGAATCTGGAGCTACAATATCAATAAATTGAACTAAAATTCCTGGGATGGAGGCCAAATAAAATAACGGTAAACTTCATAGCTTTTCCAGACGATTCTGTAGTGGTTTCAGAAAAGCTAACAGAAGCAGGAACACAAATCTCTGGGAGGAATTCAGAACTATGAAATTTGCGAGAAATATAAAAAGTATACCGTAATACGAGGGTTGTAACTTTAATGGTGTCAATTATTTATTTACAGCTCGTACGAAACAGTAGTGCGGCGCGGTCTATTGCCCAACGAATCTGTAGCAGTTCTGAAGCGAATGCCGTGAAGTGTTTCCTTTAAAAAATGGTTCAAATGGCTCTGAGAACTATGAGACTTAACATCTGTGGTCATCAGTCCCCTAGAACTTAGAACTACTTAAACCTAACTAACCTAAGGACATCACAAACATCCGTGCCCGAGGCAGGATTCGAACCTGCGACTGTAGCGGTCACGCGGTTCCAGACTGAAGCGCTTAGAACCGCTCGGCCACACCGGCCGGCCAGTGTTTCCTTCAGTTTAGAAATCGAGTTGAACTCACGAGGGCTTAAGTCAGGGGAGTGCAGTAGGTGGTACAGCACTTAGCAGCCCCATCAGTCAAACAAATCAGTAACAGCTTGAACTGTACGTGCTTAAGCATTGTCCTTCAAAATGACGGTGAGGTCCTGCACAAAGTGTCATCACTTGTGTCTCTAGCTGGTCGTTGGTTGCATTACAAAAATGAACAACATAGAGACGAAAGCGACGACACTTTCTGCAAGACCTGACCATCATTTTGCACGACAATGCTCAAGCACGTACAGTGCAAGCTGTTACTGATTTGTGTGACTGATGGGGCTGCTAAGTGCTATACCACCTACTGCACTCCCCTGACTTAAGCCCTCGTGAGCTGAACTCGATTTCTAAACTGAAGGAAACACTTCGCGGCATTCGCTTCAGAACTGCTACAAATTCGTCGGGCAATAGCACGCGCCGCTCGAAATGTCAACACAACTGGCACTGCTAAGAGTATCCTACGACTTCCACATCGCCGGCAACGAGTTATACACAATACTAGTGACTACTTTGAAGGTCAGTAAAACTTTGAAAGACACATCTGTTTTGTACGATCTGTAAATAAAGAGTTGCCACTATAGAACTTCCAAGCCTCGTACAAGGCTATTCGTTAGTATCTTTGAGGTTTCAAAAGATGACCGCGCGAAAACCAGAAGACGTGCACAAAACAGACCCATGTCAGTGGACAGCACATCTCGCCACGTTTAGATCTGTAATATGCGCGGTGGCACTAGGGGATAGGCGAGACAGAAAATTTAGACATATCTCTGGCTCCGCATCGGTGTATCGAATTAGGTCGCGCCTGCACACACGCAACCGAATGAACAGACTTCCATAGCGGGCTGCCAAAGCGCCTTCCCAGGCAATCTGTGTCAGCGGCTTCGAGGCACTAAAGGAACAAGTTGGCGTTTGCCACGTCACAGACGATCTCCGTATTGACCATCTATAACATCCGGCCCCAGTAGCTGAGTGGTCAGCGCGACAGAATGTCAATCCTAAGAGCCCTGGTTCGATTCCCGGCTGGGTCGGAGATTGTCTCCGATCAGGAAGTGGCTGTTGTGTTGTCCTAATCATCATCATTTCATCCCCATCGACGCGCAAGTCGCCGAATTGGTGTCAAATCGAAACATGGTTCAAACGGCTCTTAGCACTATGGGACTGAACATCTGAGGTCATCAGTCCCCTAGAACTACTTAAACCTAACTAATCTAAGGACATCACACCCATCCATGCCCGAGGCGGGATTCGAACCTGTGGCCGTAACAGACGCGTGGTCCACATCAGGTGCTTCGTATATTTTTATTTTTAGTCAGCGTAACAGATACATATTCGCATTTGCTCACTTCGAAAGGAATCTACCGTACTTTTCCTTTATAATGAAAGTAAAAATAAAGCTTGTGCTTTTCCTCTCTATTTTTCACTGTTGGAAGTCTCTAATGAATTTATCGTCTTTTCTAATCCACAATTGGTCCTTTGAGTGCTTCGACAGTTTCCTACGTATCACATTTATTGGCATTCACAATCTTGCCTATGGGCCTCTTCGATCCCAGCTGATCATCTATCAGCAACATTGCCTTCGGACCACTGCACCGCTGACGTAACTTATGTTAACAACAACAGAGACAGAAATGAACAGCGGGGAGAACTTTGTGTGTTGATAGTGCCGAATTGGAGAAGATGCGGTTCGCTAGAAGACCGACTACGTGTGTAACACAACCGATAGCTAGCGAATACGAGCCAAACACGACGGAATGCATTTTGCTCAGGCTGATATACAGTTTACACGAGAGAGAATTGCCGTTTACTGAGGCTCACGCACATGCGTTCCCCCCGGCGTAAACGTACGTTCAGCGTGCCTTTACGACAGTTTTAGTGCATTTGCGGGAAACGGCACTTTCGACCGAAACGAGCGAAGCGATCTCTTCTTCAGTTTACGGACAGACTATTTTCTTTTCGTATCTTGTTCGTTGTGTGAAAATACGTATGTGCGACTCGTGGCGCGTCAAAACACAACACTTCTAACAAGTGCTTCATTTGGATGCCTAACCTGCAAACAAACAGCAACAGGTGATGAGATAGTACAGGATCTTCCTGTGCACCTAACACGAACTTTTCTAGCCTATCGCTGTTTAAGGAGTAAGTCGGACACCACCAGGTTGGCAACCAATAAGAGACGCGGCGGCCAAGGCGCAGGTGCGAGCCGGCCAATGACGCGGCGGCACCTGTCACCTGTCGGCAGCAGACCCCGCCCCCTGGAGGCCCTGGCCCGGCAGGTGAGGACCGGCCAATAGCGCGCCGCCTCACCTGTGTCGGCCCGCGAGGCCACGCCCCCCGGCGCCGCTACAGGTGGAGCCCAGGTGAGCGCCGGCCAATGGCGGACGGCGCCGGGTCCGCGGATCAATACGGCCACCACCTGCCGCCCGGCGCCACCGCCCACGTGTGTGGGTGTGTGTGCGGCGCCGGGTCTGCTCGGGTCGGCGGCTCCGTCTTAAAGGTACCCCACCCATCACCCACGCCACGACAGATCGGAGGCCGAATACTACGTACCGCTACATATCTAACAAATATCGTCACTGTTCCGTAATGTACCACGGCGATGTGTAAACTTTGGAACTCTTACTTTGTATGCGAACATTTTCGGTTAGGCTTTAGCGTGACTGTCCTTGACATCGAATGAAACAACAAGTTTACTGTTACTGTCACTGTTTATTTATCTTGACGACGCGTTTCAAACGTTTGAACCTCCATCATCAGGTGGATGTACATTTGTTCGTATGCCATACGTGTGTGTTGTGTTACGATTTTTGGAGGAACTTGTGACACTGTCTCTAATGGTAACAAGTTGCTTTCGCTGTAATAACACATGGCATGTATACTGTATGTAATATGACAGCACATATATACTGTAGGCGTATAATATATAACAGTATATATGTGTTACGACAGTGAAAGGAACCTGTGACCACTGCTGACGGTGTCGCAAGTTCCTCCAAATATCGTAAAGCAACAGACATACAGGGTGTTTCAAAAATGACCGGTATATTTGAAACGGCAATAAAAACTAAACGAGCAGCGATAGAAATACACCGTTTGTTGCAATATGCTTAGGACAACAGTACATTTTCAGGCGGACAAACTTTCGAAATTACAGTAGTTACAATTTTCAACAACAGATGGCGCTGCAAGTGATGTGAAAGATATAGAAGACAACGCAGTCTGTGGGTGCGCCATTCTGTACGTCGTCTTTCTGCTGTAAGCGTGTGCTGTTCACAACGTGCAAGTGTGCTGTAGACAACATGGTTTATTCCTTAGAACAGAGGATTTTTCTGGTGTTGGAATTCCACCGCCTAGAACACAGTGTTGTTGCAACAAGACGAAGTTTTCAACGGAGGTTTAATGTAACCAAAGGACCGAAAAGCGATACAATAAAGGATCTGTTTGAAAAATTTCAACGGACTGGGAACGTGACGGATGAACGTGCTGGAAAGGTAGGGCGACCGCGTACGGCAACCACAGAGGGCAACGCGCAGCTAGTGCAGCAGGTGATCCGACAGCGGCCTCGGGTTTCCGTTCGCTGTGTTGCAGCTGCGGTCCACATGACGCCAACGTCAACGTATCGTCTCATGCGCCAGAGTTTACACCTCTATCCATACAAAATTTAAACGCGGCAACCCCTCAGCGCCGCTACCATTGCTGCACGAGAGACATTCGCTAACGATATAGTGCACAGGGTTGATGACGGCGATATGCATGTGGGCAGCATTTGGTTTACTGACGAAGCTTATTTTTACCTGGACGGCTTCGTCAATAAACAGAACTGGCGCATATGGGGAACCGAAAAGCCCCATGTTGCAGTCCCATCGTCCCTGCATCCTCAAAAAGTACTGGTCTGGGCCGCCATTTCTTCCAAAGGAATCATTGGCCCATTTTTCAGATCCGAAACGATTACTGCATCACGCTATCTGGACATTCTTCGTGAATTTGTGGCGGTACAAACTGCCTTAGACGACACTGCGAACACCTCGTGGTTTATGCAAGATGGTGCCCGGCCACATCGCACGGCCGACGTCTTTAATTTCCTGAATGAATATTTCGATGATCGTGTGATTGCTTTGGGCTATCCGAAACATACAGGAGGCGGCGTGGATTGGCCTCCCTATTCGCCAGACATGAACCCCTGTGACTTCTTTCTGTGGGGACACGTGAAAGACCAGGTGTACCGCCAGAATCCAGAAACAATTGAACAGCTGAAGCAGTACATCTCATCTGCATGTGAAGCCATTCCGCCAGACACGTTGTCAAAGGTTTCGGGTAATTTCATTCAGAGACTACGCCATATTATTGCTACGCATGGTGGATATGTGGGAAATATCGTACTATAGAGTTTCCCAGACCGCAGCGCCATGTGTTTTTGAAAATTGTAACTACTGTAATTTCGAAAGTTTGTCTGCCTGAAAATGTACTGTTGTCCCAAGCATATTGCAACAAACGGTGTATTTCTATCGCTGCTCGTTTAGTTTTTATTGCCGTTTCAAATATACCGGTCATTTTTGAAGCACCCTGTACTTAGCAGTAACCGTTCGGAGACACCTAAATTGAACGACCACATAAAAGTTTCGGTTGGTTATAATACTGCAGCTACTCGTGAAGGTGCAATATAGGCTGTAATTGTATGGAGCGGAACTTGGTACATATGCTAATGCGTTTATGTGGAACCGATTTCCACTAGGAAAAATAATAAATTAGTTACGATTTTGGCCACTGCAGTTCCGGTGCTGTACATCGCCGGTGCTCACACAGAACAATCGGAGGTTAATAATAAAATCAACTTTATGTCTTTCTCACTTGTATGACCTTTTCTGCCCAAGTCTCGTTTCTAATCTGTTGCTTATGGAAACATTTCTAGTCGTCTTTCTTACATTCACTGAGCTAGATTTCCACCTAATGACTAAAAGTGGAACTAATTCGATTCCGCATTAACGTATTAGCATACCTACCAAGTTTTGCTAATGGTTCAAATGGCTCTGACAAGGGAACCTCCCCATCGCACCCCCCTCAGATTTAGTTATAAATTGACACAGTGGATAGGCCTTGAAAAACTGAACACAGATCAATCGAGAAAACAGGAAGAAGTTGTGTGGAACTATGAAAAAATAAGCAAATTATACAAACTGAGTAGTCCAAGTGTAAGATATGCAACATCAAGGACTGTATAAGCTGCGGAGCGCCGTGGTCCCGTGGTTAGCGTGAGCATCTGCGGAACGAGCGGTCCTTGGCTCCCCTCGAGTGAAAAGTTTAATTTTTTATTTTCAGATTGTTATCTGTCCGTCCGTCCGTCCGATGCGAGGTATTAAGAGAACCCGTTTCGAAATCAATCTCGCTATTTATACCAATGTGAGAGGAAAAAAAAAACAAAAAAAAACAAAAAACACCATTTTCTGGAGAGCTGTTGGGCGTTTTTATTCAGAATGTGAACGACGGAAGTTTTGGTAGTCTTATTTGGAGGTACGCTCCAGAAATAGCATCCAGCCGAAATGAAATTACTTTGCTTCAAATTGGGCTGCATGTCTACTCAGTGTAGGCCATACTTCGTTAATGTACGTGGCAAATGTCTCTCAAATCAAAGTCCGCGATGAAATGCGCCGATTTTGTGCTCAGCGACGAAAAGGTGGTGGTGGTTGTTGGGATGTTTAAGGGGGACTAAACAGACGAAAAGGGCTTTGAGCACGGAGATGAGGGCTTATGAGTTCAAAGTAGCACAAAGCGGCCATCCACTTATTACGGACCAGGCATCGATGATATCCCGTAGTTTCAAACTTCGTTGCTTCTTTTATACGATAAATACTTGGCAAAATTTAACGCCTTTTTCCTCAAAACCATGTTTTTCGTCATAGTTATCCTTCACGTTGCTATTTTTATCCGATTTTAACGATTTTTGGTCTCCCTTGATTCAAAATGAATTGTCTTCAGTTAAACGTAGCTGATTTTTTAATGTTGATATTTAGTACTTTTTTCGGCCAAAAAATGGTCCAAAAATGGTGATTTTTCAAATCTCTGCAATGTCGCCTTTTTTTTTTTTTTTTTACTAAGGATTACAGTGATACGTTAATTTAATGTTTCAGACAACCACAACCGGAGTTACGGCGACAATCGTGGATGTACCTTCTTTCAGAGCTCTCTCGGGAAAATCCCAATTACACAATATAGATATAGTATTTTTCTATAAAAAATACCAATTAAAACTTCAATGTATGCTTTATTCATAGCAGCAAACCCCATGTATCTACTAAATTCCACTACGAAAAAAAAGGAGTCCTGAATTTGAGGAACATTTTCGTCCGTCGCCTTACCGTTCCGCCTTAAGGTTTTTCGGCGTAACTGTGAAGCAGTTGCACCTGAGGGAGGTTATGCAATTACATAAAATTAAAAATCAGGGACTATAAAAACAGCACGATGACGTCGTCGGGCTCGCTAACTGCAGGCGGGTGTTCGGCAACATTGCCAGCCACTGTTGTCCGACAATATTTCAAAAATGGTTCAAATGGCTCTCAGCACTATGGGACTCAACTGCTGTGGTTATCAGTCCCCTAGAACTTGGAACTACTTAAACCTAACCAACCTAAGGACACCACACACATCCATGCCCGAGGCAGGATTCGAACCTGCGACCGTAGCAGTCGCACGGTTCCGGACTGCGCGCCTAGATCCGCGAGACCACCGCGGCCGGCGACAATATTTCTGGCACTGTATTTCTGAACCAGAACTGCTTACAAGAGCATCACCATCATGGTTTCGGAATGGACAAAAGCGAGCTATACAGGGGAAAGTAGGGCAAAAATGGGTACCTCAACTCTTAACTCATATAAATTATCTTTCATAATCAATAAGTTTGTGAAGCAAAGTTCATCTACATCTACATCTACATTCATACTCCGCAAGCCACCCAACGGTGTGTGGCGGAGGGCACTTTACGTGCCACTGTCATTACCTCCCTTTCCTGTTCCAGTCGCGTATGGTTCGCGGGAAGAACGACTGTCTGAAAGCCTCCGTGCGCGCTCTAATCTCTCTAATTTTACATTCGTGATCTCCTCGGGAGGTATAAGTAGGGGGAAGCAATATACTCGATACCTCATCCAGAAACGCACCCTCTCGAAACCTGGCGAGCAAGCTACACCGCGATGCAGAGCGCCTCTCTTGCAGAGTCTGCCACGTGAGTTTATTAAACATCTCCGTAACGCTATCACGGTTACCAAATAACCCTGTGACGAAACGCGCCGCTTTTCTTTGGATCTTCTCTATCTCCTCCGTCAACCCGATCTGGTACGGATCCCACACTGATGAGCAATACTCAAGTATAGGTCGAACGAGTGTTTTGTAAGCCACCTCCTTTGTTGCTGGACTACATTTTCTAAGCACTCTCCCAATGAATCTCAACCTGGTACCCGCCTTACCAACAATTAATTTTATATGATCATTCCACTTCAAATCGTTCCGCACGCATACTCCCAGATATTTTACAGAAGCAACTGCTACCAGTGTTTGTTCCGCTATCATATAATCATACAATAAAGGATCCTTCTTTCGATGTATTCGCAATACATTACATTTGTCTATGTTAAGGGACAGTTGCCACTCCCTGCACCAAGTGCCTATCCGCTGCAGATCTTCCTGCATTTCGCTACAATTTTCTAATGCTGCAACTTCTCTGTATACTACAGCATCATCCGCGAAAAGCCGCATGGAACTTCCGACACTATCTACTAGGTCATTTATATATATTGTGAAAAGCAATGGTCCCATAACACTCCCCTGTGGCACGCCAGAGGTTACCTTAACGTCTGTAGACGTCTCTCCATTGAGAACAACATGCTGTGTTCTGTTTGCTAAAAAATCTTCAATCCAGCCACACAGCTGGTCTGATATTCAGTTGGCTCTTACTTTGTTTATCAGGCGACAGTGCGGAACTGTATCGAACGCCTTCCGGAAGTCAAGAAAAATAGCATCTACCTGGGAGCCTGTATCTAATATTTTCTGGGTCTCATGAACAAATAACGCGAGTTGGGTCTCACACGATCGCTGTTTCCGGAATCCATGTTGATTCCTACATAGTAGATTCTGGGTTTCCAAAAACGACATGATACTCGAGCAAAAAACATGTTCTAAAATTCTACAACAGATCGACGTCAGAGATATAGGTCTATAGTTTTGCGCATCTGCTCGACGACCCTTCTTGAAGACTGGGACTACCTGTGCTCTTTTCCAATCATTTGGAACCCTCCGTTCCTCTAGAGACTTGCGGTACACGGCGGTTATTCAGATCACTTATACGGGGTGCTCAGAAAACGTCTGAAACGTATGTAAGGACGTTGCGGGACAGGTTGTGCCGACGCATAACTGTTAAAAATAAAATCGGTACGTTGCGTCGTTTCCGAGTCATTTACCTTTGAAATTAGTCAACCCGTTCGTCGGGCGTGCAAATTTAAGTTGCAGCCAACCCAAAAATGCAGTCCTTGCAGGCAACACCGCCCCTGGCAGGCCGCTTGAACGTGAGTAGCTAATTTCAATGTTAAATGACCGGAAACAGTGCAACGTAGGGAATTTTTTTTCTTAACACTTATGCCTGGGCACAACATCCCCTGCAACATCCCTACATACGTTTCAGACATTCCCTGACCACCGTGGATATTCGACAGGTCATTTGTCAGGTTTCAGTTTAAAGTAATGCATCTCATTATATAAAGCACTAACCTCCTTCGGTGTAAAATACGCATTTACAACAATAGAAAACACGCGAAATCAAGAAAAAAGTGTTTTACTGAAGAAAATAATGTGAAAGGACATACACATTCCTTAAAAATACTACCAAGAAGTACTACAATTCTTTCCTTACTACCAAAACTAGTACTCGACAAAGAACTTCAAATTTTCAGAATATTACACTAGCATGGGCAAAGTTCTCAATAACTAGTTCCAATAAAAAAAAAAAAAAAAAAGGAACAGACGTATTAAGAACAGAAATTGCGGAGGCAATCATTCTCTTCTTCATCCGTATTGGAAAATTGTAGTGCAGTTGCATTGCAAAAGGGAAAAGAGAGATGAGAGTTTGTGGTTGCGCTCTTTTCTAAGTAAGCGAATTGTTTCCGAAATGTCTTAGAAAGCACCTGGGAACATTCCGCTCCCGCGATGCTGAAATAGAAATTTGAATAACATATCTTTTGAAAGTATTTGTCTGGAAAGTGGCAAGACGAATAAGAATATGAAATGGTTTACAGCAGTTACGACCAGAATGGCGATCAGCCTTCAGTTTTGGCTACAGAGGTTTCCCGCACCTCTTCAGAGGTACTGCTTCTCTCCCTATATGCCTCTCGCTAGTAGGCATTTGCATCCCTTTGCTGGAAGGACTCATAGAAGTCGTTATAGTTGTTTCAAGTAAGAATAAAATGATGATTATTTAGGGTGGTGGGAAGAATAAAATGTTTATGTTAATCTTTTATGGTCGTTCACCAGTAAGGTAATACAGAAATGAGTTTCATACAGGCATTACATCTACGACCAGAATTACCGGATATGAAAAATAATGTCGGCCTCTATACGATCAGCGTAATACGCTAAGGTGACGAAAGTCTCGTGATATCGTGCGGGACCCCCTTTTACCCGGAGTAGTGCATGGTCTCAAGACGTTGGAACTTCCTTCAGAAATGCTGAGCCATGCTGTCTCTATAGCCATTCCTAATCGCTAAAGTGTTGTCCGTGCAGAAGTTTGTGCACAAGCTGACCTGTCGATCAGGCCCCATAAATGTTCAACTGGTGGCAAAATCATCCGCTCGAACTGTCCAGAATGTTCTTCAAACCAATCGCGAACAATTGTGGTCCGGAGACATGGCGCTTCGACATCCATAAAAGTTTCATCGCCGTCTGGTAACAGTAAGTCCATGAATAGCTGTAAATGGTCTGCAAGTAGCCAAAAATAGCCATTTCAAGTCAGTTATCGGTTCAGTTGGACCAAAGGACCCAGTCCACTCCATGTAAACACAGCCCACACCAGCTTGCACATTGCCTCAACGACATCTTGGGTCCATGACTTCGTGGCGTACACTCGAACCCGACCATCAGCTTAACGAACTGCCAACTGAATTCGGTACTCAACTGACCGGGCCACGGTTTTCCGGTCGCCTAGGATGCAAACGATGTGGTCGATGTCGGTCGTGTGTTGTCGTAGCTCATAAACGCCAAATTTCGCCGCACTATCTTAAGGGGCTCCGGAAAGGCTCAAAATCATGAAAAGTTCAATTTTTACTTTTTTGCGTTTTCTGAATCTGCAGACTATTACCTTTTAATAGATATATAATTTATTCAATTCCGAAGACTACAACTATTTTTAATTTTTTTTTGAAATGTGTTCTACATGGGCGTGACCCACTGTGGCGCTGTTAAACTGCTATCAAATGGTGTTATTATTAACGTCCGTGTTCATCAGGTACATTTTAGTGATGTGAGATAAAGTATGTGTTGTGGCTAACCTGTGATG
This sequence comes from Schistocerca nitens, assembly GCF_023898315.1. Taxonomy (NCBI): domain Eukaryota; kingdom Metazoa; phylum Arthropoda; class Insecta; order Orthoptera; family Acrididae; genus Schistocerca; species Schistocerca nitens. Next base: position 146,475,240 of record NC_064625.1, read on the forward strand.
GTTCAATATATATCGCTGGTGTGATTGTCGATTGTTTCATGTTTATTTACTCTGTCGTTATCTCGAAAATATTCGTAATTAATTCTGTTTCTTGAGTCTCTGTTTTGTTGAAGTATAATAATGAGTAAAAGTAAAGTTATTAGAAATCCTCTGAAGGCTTTTGAGAAAAGGAGAAATGTTGGAAAGCCAAAGGTATGTGTTATTACTGTAAACAATAAAGACGATAACCAAGTGAGTGAACCTAACCTCTCAAGTACACCTCCCCATAGCAGTCAAAGTGGGAAAGAAAATACTTCACAGAAGAAGCTTGGTTCAATGAGTGAAAACTATGAATGTTTTATGGGCGAATCGGACGTGAATGAAATATTTGATATGTCGGTTCTCAAAGGAATTTTTTCAAACTGTGTAAGATGTATTCATTGTAGTGAAGTTGGTCTGGAACTCTCCATAATAAAGCACGTAGCACTTGCTAGTGACTGTATTTGTTGGAATAGAAACACTTCACTTTGGTGTGTATGATGCTGTTGCGACTTTCAATTATGGCAACATTGTAAGGTGCAAGGTATTTAGAAATATGGGAATGAAGATAGGTTCTAACATGGTACGAGCGATGCTTGCTTTAGACAAGGAACGCCTTCGGGCTGCAGACAGGGCTGTAAAGAGTCTAGAAATACAAGCAAGAGTAAACAGGAGGAGGAACAAGAGGAAGCTGGAGGAGGAGTTTGCAGAGGATGAAGATAATCCATCCTATGGACCTGGAATGCACTAAAAAGTTAATCCAATCTTTGTCGCTCGATTCCCAAAACTTTTCTCATACTAATTACATGTTTTCTAAGTATCTTGCAAACATATTTGTTTGAAACTTTCAGTAAATGTTACACAGTACCTTCTGCATAATTTAACACAGCCTTTTTCCAAAAAACTGTATATTTTTGAATATATAAATAAAAAATTGCAAAAAAATGTTGTGAATTTTCATTACAATTAAAAAAAAACATCTTTAATAACTGAACTAAAATTTTGTAAAATCCCTGTGTTAAGTTGTAGCCCATATTCCAATAAATAATCATTAAAAATTTCAACTTCCTACCTCAAATACTTTGTGAGGAAAGATGTAATTTGTAAGCGTTATTTTAACATTGCAAGTATAGGGCGTTCCGGAGCCCCTTAATGCATATATTCTTCGTCGTACGTCCCACGTTGATTTCGGCCGCTGTTTCACACAGTGCTGCCTGTCCGTTAGCACTGACAGCAGTACGTAAAGGCCGCCGCTGTCTGCCACTGCGTTGTCCGTGGGGACAGGCGATGCCTAAAATATGGTGTTCTCGGAACACTGTTCACGCCGTGGGTCTCGGAATATTGAAATCCCTACCGATTTCGGAAACGGAATGTTCCATGCTTGCGCCCGTAATAACGTCGGTAACCTTTTCACATGAACCATCTGAATACAAATGACAACTCTGTCAATGCACTGCCCTTCTGTACCTGTGTACGCGATACTACCACCATCAGTATCCTACGGGAAAGCAGTAGGATTGAGAATGACTTGGACAGAGTTTCTATTTGACATGATGATTAGCAGCTTGCGTCAAATGTAAGGAAATGGACTGTGAGGCTGGTCCCGGCGGAGGTTCGAGTCCTCCCTCGGGCGTGTGTGTGTGTGTGTGTGTGTGTGTGTGTGTGTGTGTGTGTGTGTGTGTGTGTGTGTGTGTGTCCGTCCGTAGGATAATTTAGGTTAAGTAGTGTGTAAGCTTAGGGACTGATGACCTCAGCAGATAAGTCCCGCAACATTTCACACACACATGAACATTTTTTTGTATGGAAATGAGAATCACAGCGGATAGGAGAAACACTCCGTTGTGCCGAATACACTCCTGGAAATTGAAATAAGAACGCCGTGAATTCATTGTCCCAGGAAGGGGAAACTTTATTGACACATTCCTGGGGTCAGATACATCACATGATCACACTGACAGAACCACAGGCACATAGACACAGGCAACAGAGCATGCACAATGTCGGCACTAGTACAGTGTATATCCACCTTTCGCAGCAATGCAGGCTGCTATTCTCCCATGGAGACGATCGTAGAGATGCTGGATGTAGTCCTGTGGAACGGCTTGCCATGCCATTTCCACCTGGCGCCTCAGTTGGACCAGCGTTCGTGCTGGACGTGCAGACCGCGTGAGACGACGCTTCATCCAGTCCCAAACATGCTCAATGGGGGACAGATCCGGAGATCTTGCTGGCCAGGGTAGTTGACTTACACCTTCTAGAGCACGTTGGGTGGCACGGGATACATGCGGACGTGCATTGTCCTGTTGGAACAGCACGTTCCCTTGCCGGTCTAGGAATGGTAGAACGATGGGTTCGATGACGGTTTGGATGTACCGTGCACTATTCAGTGTCCCCTCGACGATCACCAGTGGTGTACGGCCAGTGTAGGAGATCGCTCCCCACACCATGATGCCGGGTGTTGGTCCTGTTTGCCTCGGTTGTATGCAGTCCTGATTGTGGCGCTCACCTGCACGGCGTCAAACACGCATACGACCATCATTGGCACCAAGGCAGAAGCGACTCTCATCGCTGAAGACGACACGTCTCCATTCGTCCCTCCATTCACGCCTGTCGCGACACCACTGGAGGCGGGCTGCACGATGTTGGGGCGTGAGCGGAAGACGGCCTAACGGTGTGCGGGACCGTAGCCCAGCTTCATGGAGACGGTTGCGAATGGTCCTCGCCGATACCCCAGGAGCAACAGTGTCCCTAATTTGCTGGGAAGTGGCGGTGCGGTCCCCTACGGCACTGCGTAGGATCCTACGGTCTTGGCGTGCATCCGTGCGTCGCTGCGGTCCGGTCCCAGGTCGACGGGCACGTGCACCTTCCGCCGACCACTGGCGACAACATCGATGTACTGTGGAGACCTCACGCCCCACGTGTTGAGCAATTCGGCGGTACGTCCACCCGGCCTCCCGCATGCCCACTATACGCCCTCGCTCAAAGTCCGTCAACTGCACATACGGTTCACGTCCACGCTGTCGCGGCATGCTACCAGTGTTAAAGACTGCGATGGAGCTCCGTATGCCACGGCAAACTGGCTGACACTGACGGCGGCGGTGCACAAATGCTGCGCAGCTAGCGCCATTCGACGGCCAACACCGCGGTTCCTGGTGTGTCCGCTGTGCCGTGCGTGTGATCATTGCTTGTACAGCCCTCTCGCAGTGTCCGGAGCAAGTATGGTGGGTCTGACACACCGGTGTCAATGTGTTCTTTTTTCCATTTCCAGGAGTGTAGATTACCAATACGCATTAATGGTATGTTGCTAGCCTCAAACGGTTAGATTTATTAATGCAGAAGCCTAAAGTTGTGAAAAGAAATAAATCTGAACAAGCAGCTAACGACATTAGCAGGAGCGGGCAGCTAGGCTTGTTACTGGGAGAATCGATCAATACGTATGTACTACATAGATTTTCCTCGATCTACGATGAGGGTACTTGGAGGGAAGAAGATTATGTTCTCGTGAATATATTTATATAGGGCGATTTTTTCCGCCGTGTACAAACTAAGGATTGATTGACCAGGGGATACGGAACAAAGAAGGTCTAATGAATTTACGTCCGGAAATGCATGGTTTACAGGCTAGAGGCCATTTGTTCAATCAGACTTTGTTACAGAGATTGCAGTAATATGCGCTGTAGCCATGCAGCCACAGTTGGAGTATGCGTGGTTTCCTCCTAGAGCGTGGTACTGTTCTTCATAGGTCATGCCCTAGCGCCCTCTCCTGTCATAAGAATTGGAGCCGGCAGGGTGGCCGAGCGGTTCTAGGCGCTTCAGTCTGGAACCGCGCGACCGCTACGGTTGCAGGTTCGAATCCTGCCTCGGGCATGGATGTGTGTGATGTCCTTAGGCTAGTTAGGTTTAATTAGTTCTAAGTTCTAGGCGACTGATGACCACAGATGTTAAGTCCCATAGTGCTCAGAGCCATTTTTTGTATCTCGCTGTCACGTGACTAGGATGTTGATTTCAAACTTCAACACGGGCGAAATGGGGGCTTACGTGGTCTGTATGTAAGGTGAAACCTGAGTTCCTCCTGGCGTATACAATGTTCAAATACTCGTAACGCAATCGGGTGACGCCGTTGAGAACCGCCGATGTTTCGACAGGAGAACATGCAGTCATTTTCAAGGAAGAACTGCAAGAAGTAAGCACTGTGCAACTGAATTTTAAATCTCTGCAAACAGAGGTTTCAAATTCACTTGCACAGCGCTTACTAGCTGCAGTTTTGCCTTGAAAATGACTGCGTGTGCTCCTGTCGAGACATCGGCGGTTCTCAACGACGTCATCCGATTGCATTACCGTCAGACATCTAAACACTGTAAGTAATCTCTCGCCTAAGGCGTAGCTGCCTGCTACTGCGGGGTCACAGAGACGTTGCCATGGAAACGCAAACACGAAGCATCCGCGTCAAGGCCACATTTAGAGGCCCTTTTACCTCGCTGACAATGGGTGCTGGACGAACTACCCCCCGCCACATACCTTGCAGCGGCTTGAGGGGTTCATAGGCGTAGATGTAGAGACCGTTCACCAGCAGTGGGCAGGTACGTGGGTGTCAGTTCCACCGCCTGCGCGCTACACGCCGTCTAGCTCATTGATTACCGGCGACGGTTCGCACCCCAGCGAGTGCGCCATCATCAGGAGCGGAGTGTTGCGTTCCGCGGCGCGGCGGCCGGCTGTGCAGTTCCTCTTGAAGGCGGACTATCGACTCGCCGCCGCGACCTCTCGGCCGTCCCGTAGCGTGCGCTACGCCGTCTCTCTACCTACCTAGCGACGCTGCCTGGCGAGCGCGCGAGCAATGTTTAACTCTGCTCGCACTGCGATTACTATGCGTCTTAAACTATACGTACTGCGAAGCTCAACAACGTCATACCACTACTATAACGCACATACGGCTGGGTCACGGCCATTATCCGTCGCATCTCTATAGGACAAGCCGGCCGCTGTGGCCGAGCGGTTCTACGCGCTTCAGTCCGGAACCGCGCTGCTGCTACAGTCGCAGGTTCGAATCCTGCCTCGGGCATGCATGTGTGTTATGTCCTTAGGTTAGTTAAGTTTAAGTAGGTCTAAGTTCTAGGGGACTGATAACCTCAGAAGTTGAGTGCCATATTGCTCAGAGCCATTTGAATCATTTTTGAGCCATCACACCGTTTTTACATTTTCCACGTTTAAAAAAACAATAATTACATTGTTGGTGACAATGCGACTCATAATTTTTACCTGATTACTGCCTTTTATGCACTTCCAAAAGGCCTACGATAGCATGAACAAGCAGTCAATATGGAAATAACTCGTAATTGCGCAGTTTCCCAGAAAGCTAATAAATTTAATACATCCGCGTGTACTAGAGACAACACGCATAGTGAAAGTGAAAAGAAATGTATCAGAAAAGTTCAAGGTGAGGACAGGACCGCATCTCGCTCCTCATGTTTAATCGGATTCTGGAAAGAGTAGTGAGGAAAGGTGGCAAACCTAGGAACAGGAATTCAGCTGGGTAGATGGATCAACACTCTGGCCTTTGCGGGTGATGTAGTTTTAATAGGACAGGATGCACAAGACCTGGTTCAGATGGCAAGAGCGTTAATGGAACAGGCAGTGAGAGAACCCTCCAAGATGAATGTGGATAAGGCCAAATGCCTCGTAGCGAGCAAAGAATGGTTCAAATGGCTCTGAGCACTATGGGACTTAACATCCGAGGTCATCACTCCCCTAGAACTTAGAACTGCTTAAACCTAACTAACCTAAGGACATCACACACATCCATGCCCGAGGCGGGATTCGATCCTGCGACCGTAGCAGTCGGGCGGTTCCGGACTGAAGCGCCTAGAACCGCTCGGCCACCGCGGCCAGCAGCTAGCAAAGATAATGACTGACCTTTAGAGGTCGACCATAAAATATTTGAAAGGGTGAAAGAATTCAAATATCTTGGGGCAGAACTCAGTAAAAGGAATAACGGCAAGAAATCAAGCAGGAAACAGGTCAAGGTTTGCCCCCAAAAAAGTACTCAACTCGCGGTGTCTATCGATATTCATGAAGATTCGGATCTACAGGAGTGTAAAACAACCTGTGGTCCTATAGGGAGCAAAGCCCTGGACTCCGACCCAAAAGACAGAAAGAAAACTCTTAACATTTGAAAACGCTGTCCTCAGACTGATTTTTGGACCATTAAACGATAGAGACGTCTGGGGCAGAAGGAAAACCCGAGAACCTGCAGGATTTGTGCAAATCTCCGGACACTGGCCACGATTAAGAGCGCATATAGGTCAAAATTACAAAAAAGTCGATTTTTTTATTGAATAATTTATTAGACTGATTCTTTAAGAATAACATCGCAAAGTTTCATAATCGAATTTGGGCTAGAAATATGACTTAAAGAATTGTTTGGGCGCGTACACCTGCCACACCCCCCTTTCCTTGCTGTGATCCACACCACCTCTATGCCAGAAATTTTTTGCGCGTTAATTTTCGCTCATGCAATCGAAACGAACTGAAGATGAGTCCGGAAGGCTGCGAGAAAGATTATCTTTGTTTGTTCCTTTGTTGACACCGTGGTTTTTAGAAGCCGCTGGGAGGTGTTAACAGATTGACAGACAAGGAAATAAGGAATATATTGTGTGGGAAAGCCATCAGGGATAACTTACATAGCGTGAACAATGCAGCAGGCCGTGTGGGCAATTCAAAAACTTTCCACAAATGATAATCTTCAACACTGTGACTCTAGCATAAGAACTTGTGTTTAGGAATTACACACAAAATCCAACCCCACAGCTTTTATCTACACATTACTATCGTTACAGCATGTATACAGGGTGGTCCATTGATCGTGACCGGGCCAAATATCTCAAGAAATAAGCGTCAAACGAAAACACGGCAAAAAACGAAACTTGTCTAGCTTGAAGGGGGAAACCAGATGGCGCTATGGTTGGCCCCCTAGATGGCGCTGCCATAGGTCAAACCAATATCAACTGCGTTTTTTTTTAAGTACGAACCCCGATTTTTATTCCATATTCGTGTAGTACGTAAAGAAATGTGAATGTTTTAGTTTAACCACTTTTTTCGCTTTGTGATGGATGGCGCTGTAATAGTCACAAACATATGGCTCACAATTTTAGACGAACAGTTAGTAACACGTAGGTTTTTTAAATTAAAATACAGAACGTAGGTCCGTGTGAACATTTTATTTCGGTTGTTCCAATGTGATACATGTACCTTTGTGAACTTATCGTTTCTGAGAACGCATGCTGTTACAGCGTGATTACCTGTAAATACCACATTAATGCAATGAATGATCAAAATGATGTCCGTCAACCTCAATGCATTTGGCAATACGTGTAACGACATTCCTCTCAACAGCGAGTATTTCGCCTTTCGTAATGTTCGCACATGCATTGAAAATGCGCTCACGCATGTTTTCAGGCGTAGTCGGTGGATCACGATAGCAAACATCCTTCAACTTTCCGCACAGAAAGAAATCCGGGGACGTCAGATCGGGTGAACGTGCGGGCCACGGTATGGTGCTTCGACGACAAATCCACCTGTCATGAAATAAGCTATTCAATACCGCTTCAACCGCACGCGAGCTATGTGCTGGACATCTATCATGTTGGAAGTACATCGTCATTCTGTTATGCAGTGAAATATCTTGCAGTAACATCGGTAGAACATTACGTAGGAAATCAGCATACATTGCACAACTTAGATTGCCATCGATAAAATGGGGGCCAATTATCCTTCCTCCCGTAATGCCGCACCATACATTAACCCGCCAAGGCCGCTTATGTTCCACATGTCGCAGCCATCGTGGGTTTTCCGTTGCCCAATAGTGCATAATATGCCGGTTTACGTTACCGCTGTTTGTGAATGACGGTTCGTCGGTAAATGGAACGCGTGCAAAAAATCTCTGATCGTCGCGTAATTTCTCTTATGCCCAGTGGCAGAACTGTACACGACGTTCGAAGTCGTCGCCATACAATTCCTGGCACATAGAAATATGGTACGGGTGCAATCGATGATGTGGCATTCTCAACACCGACGTTTTTGAGATTCCCGATTCTCGCGCAATTTGTCTGCTACTGATGTGCGGATTAGACGCGACAGCAGCTAAAACACCTACTCGGGCATCATAATTTGTTGCAGGTCGTGGTTGACGTTTCACATGTGGCTGAACACTTCCTGTTTCCTTAAATAACGTAACTATCCGGCGAACGGTACGGACACTTGGATAATGTCGTCCAGGATAGCGAGAAGCATACATAGCACACGCCCGTTGGGCGTTTTTATCAGAATAGGCATACATCAACACGATATCGACCTTTTCGGCAATTGGTAAACGGTCCATTTTAACACGGGTAACGTATCACGAAGCAAATGCCGTCCGCACTGGCGGAATGTTACGTGATACCTCGTACTTATTCGTTTGTGACTATTACAGCGCCATTTATGAGATAGCGAAAAAAGTGGTCCAACTAAAACATTCTTATTTCTTTACGTACTACACGAATATGTAATGAAAAATGGGGGTTCCTATTTAAAAAACGTAGTTTATATCCGTTTGACCTATGGCAGCGCCATCTAGCGGGCCAACCATAGCGCCGTCTGGTTTCCCCCTTCAAGCTAGACAAGTCTCGTTCTTTGTAGTTCTTTCGTTTGATGTTTATTTTGTGTGATATCTGGCCCTGTCACTATGAATGGACCACCCTATACGCAACACCCCCAATAAAGGACAGAGGTGGTATTCGTGTTACTGGCTACTGAGGTGCGGCGGAAGGAACCCATAGGACAGGCGGAAGTCCGCGCGTCGCCCAGCGCGAGGAGAAAATGGCGACCCTGCGGGGCGGATGTCCTTCAGGAGCAGGTGTGGCCCTCGGTAAGGGCGGCGTGGTGTCCCTTCAGGAGGCAAGACAAAGCAGCGGCAGGAGGCGCTCACAAAGGCGGCGGTTCCTCTCTGAAGGACACACTGTTCCACGCCACAATGGCTGCGGGGGCGTGTCCTGCACGTGGCCTGGTCGCTACTGACAGCCGCGAGGCACGTGGACCGCGAGCAGGAATGTCAGCCTGCTGCACAAAAGCAGAGGGGGCTGAGTTACAGGTCAGACAAGAGGCCGGTCTCCTGCCCCCCCCCCCCCCCCCTCCCCATACACTTCTTCCTCACGCGCAGAGGCTGTCAAGGAAAGACAAAGGTGCTCTAGGAAGCTGAACAAATGCCGGTCGTCGCTAGCCTCGCTAGTGGAAAACAGCGTCGCGCCGGAATGTAGCATATACAGAGCGTTTCCCTAAGAGCGTGCAAAAATGTAACAGGGCTCAGAGGATGGTCCACTAAACAATTTGAGGCAGGGAACCTGGGGTCGGAGAGTCCAAATGTGTGTCAAATCTTATCGGACTGAACTGCTAAGGTCATCAGTCCCTAAGCTTACACACTACTTAACCTAAATTATCCGAAGGACAAACAGACACACACCCATGCCCGAGGGAGGACTGGAACCCCCGCCGGGACCAGCCGCACAGTCCATGCTGCAGCGCCTCAGACCACTCGGCTAATCCGACGCGGCTTGGGGTCGGAGAAGCGACCGTAAGGACATCAAACATATGTGCGATTTTAGACGTACTGTGCTGTTTATTTACATGTGCATTCTTTATTTCCTGAAAGTAAACAAGGAGCACGACCCTTATTATTAGAAAGTCATGATGCAGGTTTGTTTACTTGTACATAACGTGTCTCTGATGTATCGTATTTGCATCGTCCCATGACAGCATGCGCTACGAATCAACGACAGAGCCGGCCGGAGTGGCCGTGCGGTTCTAGGCGCTACAGTCTGGAGCCGAGCGACCGTAGGTTCGAATCCTGCCTCGGGCATGGATGTGTGTGATGTCCTTAGATTAGTTACGTTTAATTAGTCCTAAGCGACTGATGACCTCACAAGTAAAGTCGCATAGTGCTCAGAGCGATTTGAACCATTTTTTTTTCTTCAACGACAGACCCATTCATTACTCAGTGCTAGTCAGAGACGTACAGTAGAGTACGATGGAGCACAGTACCGGTACAGTTTCGCAGAACTCAGTGACAAGCACCTCGTGTATGGGGAAATACGTTGCAATGCTCTCGCTGCTGAAAGGCTGTACAGGTAATGATCATCCGTCACGAGGAGTGTTATTTCTCTCGATCGACGAATGCGGGCGACTGGTTCGTTGGAAATAAGAAACGACGGACCTGGCAACCTCAGGATCCGATTTTGAAGAGGAGCTGCTGGACCGTGTTGCAGTGGACCCCACTACAAGTACCCATCGTACTGCACGTGAAATGGACGCTGCACGTACTGGCGTGCGGCGAGTACTCCACGAACAATTACACTCATATCACCCAGAACGAGTCCGTGCAGTGCCTGTGACTGACTTAGCAGCAAGGGTCGCATTGTGTCGGTGGTTGCTCCAACAATGGATTGATCGGCCAGATTTCCTCCAAATCGTGTTGCTGACTCATGAGTCCTAATTTGATCGTGGTGGCATTTCGAACAATAGGAAGAGCCATGTGTGGGATGAGATAAACCTTCACGCTATAGTCGAGTCACATCGTCAAGTACGTTTTGCTGTGAACATCTGGGCCTGCATTGTAGTCGACAGTCTCATTGGGCCTTATCCTCTACCTGGCCGTCTGAATGGTCACCTGTACTTGAGGACCGTGTGAAGAGTTCTGCCTGAGTTGTGGTGTAAGCTTATTTGTCCGTCGCAGACATAGAAGGTAACAAACCTTCTTTCCTTCCTGTGTGGGCAAGCTTCGCAGTACATTGCATGGGGGCTTAATTATTTAAAAAAAGAATGCAAATACTTTTTAATTTTTTGATTTAGTAGGTGTCTGTCCGGTTACGAAGTCTCGTAAACGGTTGGCCCTGTCTAGTATTATTACGCAATCTGACTGCATAGAACAACAACAAAGAATGAAATGGAAATTTTCGTTAACACAATTAATTAATTAAGTCCCCAGCAACTATAAAGCCTACGAAACCAAAGCACAAGTATAACTGTTCTGTGTGTGGAAGTGTGATTCAACGTACGCATCTGGCACGGTTCTTCTTCAATAACACAAGAAATTTTAAATATCATTTATACTGAATTAATTAAAGAAAATAGAAATACCATAATTACTCAAGAAAACCAGAATTACACTCTAATCCAAGAACACAAGCCAGATGCTTTGTTGACTGAACCTATAATGACGCATTATTCAGGACATTGAAATAATGAGAAAAAAAAGGAGTTTTGTTACCTTCATATATATTGACGAAAAGCACTCTGATCATTACAATATCTCCATTGGAACAACATCTGCTCTCGACAAGCACTGCCCACTACGACATCTCAGCAAGCGCTCCCTGCGCTACTTCTCAATAATCACTGCCCACTACGACTTCTCAACAAGAACTGACTACTGCCACATCTCGACAAGAACTGCCAGTGGAGGCGGCGGAACAATACTCTCTAGCGCGATCTCTGGCGCTGTGGCTCAGTGTAGCCACCTTTCAACATGTAAAGCTAACTGGGACAGGTTAAATGCTAGCTACAATGACGTCCATAATTCGATTGTAATATTGGCATTTTAATTTGATGCTTCCCATAGTTCACATAAATTACAAAAATGTGAATTGTTTGACCACCCACACACTGCTGAGAATGGCACATTAACAATTTGCAATTACGCGCCCCTATTACCGGCAGCTGCGTTGATAAATACTCGGCACCTCGCAAGGATAACTACCAGATCAAGAATATCAGGTAAGTTGTTGTAAGTGGTTAGGCGTTGGTGAAAATCTCGCTTCTGAACGCACAAAGAGCTCTAACCGCAGAACTCTTCACGGAACACGCGGTGCAGTGCTGCGGTACAGACCGTATATCTCCCTTCGAAGACGATGGCCGAGACGCCGTCTCCAAGCCCTTACCGCTCGATGGCTGAAGGTGAAGTCGTCTCTCTCCACAATTCTCTCGTCTCCCACGCGTACGAAAACGCGGCGGAAGAATACTCAGTTTCGGCCAATGTCGAACGCTCTATCATTTCCGAAATCCCTCCACTGAGATCTAGCCAATGATCGAGTAGGTCATAACGCCCCTAGGCAAACTAAATTCCGTCTTCGCCACGTGTTGCCCAGCACAGGTGGCTCCGGATGCCGGGCTGTCCCCAAAGGCGCCGTATTGTCCCGCGTTTCCGGTGGCCGCTACCTGCCGCCCACGGCGACCCGGCGAGCTACGGCCATCGGCAGAGTTTGCATTCCACGATTCTCAACTTCCGACACGTTTCACCAACGCTTTACGTTAGTGGCTCAATCATGCGGACATGCAGGGAATACTACTCGAGAGGGCCTCATACTCATCATAATTCAATAGTCATGATCTGATGCCCCTGAAAGACCCTTTATTATTAATACTAGTGTTGGTAACGTACCGTGTAAGTGCCGAAATCCTGGCACCTTACACTGGGGCAAAGTACCCCTAGCTGTTCGTAAGAGGACGTAGATACAACATGACGGCGCATCGCCTCACTTCAGTGTGAGGATGTCCGCAACCATCTGAGTGCTGTATTTCCTGGTCGCTGGATGGCAAGTGGAGGCCCTATTCCATGGCTTGTGAAGTCACCTGACCCGAATAGCCTTGATTATTTCCTATCGGGGGTATCTAAAGTCACTTGTGTATGAGAGATCAGTGGATACGCAGATGGAATCAGTTGCCAGAATCACAGCTGCCTGTGATCTGATCCGAAACACACCAGGGATATTTGTCAGAGTGCGTCAGAATCTTGTTAGCCGATGCCATGCTTGACACTGAGGTTGATGGCCGTCAGTTTCACCACATTTTGTAAGATGAAGTACAAATGGTACGTTCAATGCGTCAATGAAGGCATCTGTAGTTATCTGTAAGTAATGGAAGTAAAGAAGTACACAGTAATGTGGTTTCATTCCTATTATCTCTTTAAGCTGTCTTCTCCGACCACAGGTTCTCTACCTCAAATTGTTTAGTGGAGCATCCTCTACGTCCTGTTAAATTTTTGCACGCTCTTACGAAAAGACCCTGTATATCCCTATGGGTCGACTAGACCGCCGCTTGCAAAACGTATCACCTACCTTCACATTGCGAATTACCTCCTCATGTATTCACCAGTAGCAACACTGTGGTGTCTGTCCCCGGTAGCTGAGTGGTCAGCGCGGCAGAATGTCAATCCTAAAGGCCCGGGTTCGATTCCCGGCTGGGTCGGAGATTTTCTCCGCTGAGGGACTGGGTGATCATCATTTCATCCCGATCGACGCGCAAGTCGCCGAAGTGGCGTCAAATCGAAAGACTTGCACCCGGCGAACGGTCTACCCGGAGGGAGGCCCTAATAACTTTACATTTACATATTTAACGCTGTGATCTGTGACAGAGGGCACTCATTGTAACTATATCTTTTTCCCGCTTTCCTGATCCATCAGCGAGCACAAAAGTAACACAAACAATATTTTCAGATCGCGATTCTTTCACACACTACTATTTGTCTGACCGAACACTGTCTGCATAGGCAAGCCGGTGTAAACACCTGAGCGTGTAAAATGACACTTTTACTCCCACGTACTTTATGCTTGTTAGTGTTTCCAACGACTGATCGCTAGCAGTGTAGTCACGCAGAAACGGCTCTCTTTGCTTATTTCTGCGCAGTATGTTACATTCAGTTACGTTGAGGATCAACTGCTGGTCCCTGCGACAGCGAATGATCGTCCGCAGATGCCCCTGCATTTCGCTACGACTCTACTGGGGTTGCGACCACCCTACAAACATAAGCATCTTCCGCGAACAGAGTCGTGAATCTTGCAACGCCAGCCAATAGATGGTTCAAATAGCTCTAAGCACTGTGGTACTTAACACCTGAAGTCATCAGTCACCTACCCTTAGAACTACTTAGACCTAACTAACCTAAGGACATCACACAGTCATGCCGGAGGAAGGATTCGAACCTGCGACCGTAGCAGCAGCGCGGTTCCGGACTGAAGCGTCTACAACCGCTCGGCCAATCCAATAGATCATCAATACACATATACTGCAAAAGAAACACTCAAAGCACTGCACTGGGGTCCTCCTGAAGTTAATCTATGTTTGACAACTTTTACCGTTAATAACGACGTGCTGATTTCTACCTGCCAATAAGTCTTGAGTCCAATCAGATGTGTGTTGTATTTGTCCACTAAATGGCAATGTGATTGTATCGAATGCCTTTATGAGGTCAAAGAACACGGCAAGTACCTGTACGCCAGCAGCCGGCCGAAGTGGCCGAGCGGTTCTAGGCGCTACGGTCTGGAACCGCGCGACCGCTACGGTCGCAGGTTCGAATCCTACCTCGGGCATGGATGTGTGTGATGTCCTTAGGTTAGTTAGGTTTACGTAGTTCTAAGTCTAGGGGACTGATGACCTCAGATGTTCAGTACCATAGTGCTCAGACCCATTTGAACCATTTTTGCACGCCAGTATCCACTGCTATCTGGGAGTCATGGACGAACAGACAGAATTGGGCTTCATAGAATCGTTGTTTTCAGAACTCATCTTGGTTCCCAGAAAGGAGATTTTACACTCTCCAGAAATGTCGTAATAAACATAAAGGCAGGCCAGAGCGCAAGGCCCCGCCCCCCCCCTCCCCCCATCTATCCCCGCCGCCCATAAACAATGGTTTTCGTGCTAGACTAGCGTGTAGTGTACCCCTCGATCGAGGTTCGGTTGAAAGGTGATTCTCTGACGTGTTCCCAACGAGTATTTTCATTTAACCAGAATGAGATTTTCACTTTGCAGCGGAGTGTGCGCTGATATGAAACTTCCTGGAAGATTAAAACTGCGTGCCCGACCGAGACTCGAACTCGGGACCTTTGCCTTTCGCGGGCAAGTGCTCTACCAACTGAGCTACCGAAGCACGACTCACGCCCGGTACTCACAGCTTTACTTCTGCCAGTACCTCGTCTCCTACCTTCCAAACTTAACAGAAGCTCTCCTGCGAACCTTGCAGAAGCTCTCCTGCGAACCTTGCAGGAGAGCTTCTGTAAAGTTTGGAAGGTAGGAGGCGAGGTACTGGCAGAAGTAAAGCTGTGAGTACCGGGCGTGAGTCGTGCTTCGGTAGCTCAGTTGGTAGAGCACTTGCCCGCGAAAGGCAAAGGTCCCGAGTTCGAGCCTCGGTCGGGCACGCAGTTTTAATCTGCCAGGAAGTTTCATTTTCATTTATGTTATGTACATATAGATATCGAAAATATACAATAAAATGCGATGTCCACTACGTGATTTTTACCGAAAGACGCACTAATGTTCAGCCGGCAGGGCCCTATGTCCGTCTCGTGTATTCACGCTCGCGAGCAGCAGGATGCACAAGCGACTCTACCCGCCAGTTTTTGCTCCGAAAGGCTCTTGAGCATGTTGCTCGCTGGTGTGTTCGCGCCTCCGTATCGCCTCTCGCACATCGCCAGCCGCAGCACAGTGAAAGCGCGTGTGGTCGGGCCGCCTCCACTGTGCGTGATGTCACGTCACGCGGCGGACCGCCAGGCCTCACCTGCTCGCCCGCGCCTGCGCGCCGCGCGGACACCTTGCCTGGCGCCGCGCCGGCAGGTGGGCAGCGCCACCATTGGCCGGCTGCCGGCGCCGCCGCCACGCCCCCCGGCCTATCGTTTTATCGCACCTGGCCAGGTGAGCCGGCGCCACCTGCCATTGGCCGCGCCGGTCCCCTCCTCCGGCCGCCCGGGGCCACTCGCACCTGCCGGCGCGCACCTTGCGCTCTGACGTCATTGGCCGGCCGCTGTCGCCCCGTTTCCCATTGGCAGGCGCGGCGCGGCGAAAAAAAGGAAGCGTCGGGCCTCGCTCAAAAATTCCGCACCCCACAGCACTGTGTGGCGGAGGGCACTTTTACAGCCTCTGTCACTTCCCCTTTCGCTGTTTCATTCGCGAATGATGCATTCCATGGACGACCAGCAATTTCTGTGATTTTCTCATCGTGGTCATTACGCGAGGCATATGTTTAACAGACACAGAACACGGCATTACGAAATATAAATGTAGTCTCGTGAAGGTATTAAAAAGAACTCACCACACGACTATACGAGAGCTCGAGACACTGACAGCCACTTATCCTTGACCCAGGGAACAGCATCAGAGTCACAGGTAGAAGCATAAAAGCCGAAAAACAGTTTTCTTTGGGGGAAATGAGCTACCCATGTGTCTCTTTAAGATAAACAAACAGTGCTATGTCGGTGAATCCCTGTATGGCAACAAACGTGATTTGCGCCGGAAGCTGTACTCATACAGCCAACTAATCGATAGAAGCAGGGAAGCCGAACACACAACACAGAGACAAGCCCCTGGCGATTCCACGCAACGAGCTTCCGATTTCAAACCAAACTAGCATAGCTCCTAATACTTCGCAGTTACCAAATTTGTATAAATTTTGATATAATTTCTTATCTCCCTCCCCTCCCCCTCTCTCTGTCCATCCCGTCTTCCCCCTCTCTTTTTCCATCGGCTTCTCATTCCCTTCTCTTTGTCCATCTCCTGCTTCTCCCCCATCCCTCTGTCAATCTCCTCTTTGTCCTCTCTCTTTCTACCTCCTACTTCTCCTCTCTCTGTGTCCTTTCTTTTCTCTATACCCATTTCCTCTTCCCTCTGTCCATCTCCTCTCATCCCGTCACTGTGTCCCTGAGCTTTGTTTATTGTTACGACCAACGAAACCTTGATTAAGAATTGAAGTTGCTTAATACGAATGGCTATATCGTAAACGGGGTATGACTGACATCCCTTGCTGCTTCGTCTGTGACTACAGCTTCAGTGGCATTATTTCGCATACCTTTAATCTGCGAACGATTCAGATTCCTAAGTAGTATTCTTACCATTAGCCGATAGGCCATAAATAAAACTTTCTGTTCTCCATTAAGAACAACTGAGAGGAATAAAAAGAGCGACTATGCAGCTGGTCGTGGCGGAGTTTCGAGTCCTCCCTCGGGCATGGCTGTGTGTATTTGTCCTTAGGATAGTTTAGGTTAAGTAGAGTGTATGTTTAGGGACTTATGACCTTACCAGTTAAGTCCCATAAGATTTCACACACATTTGAACATTTTTTTTGAAAACAAAGCAGCTTGTAGTTGTGAACACAATTTTTGTTTAAAACTATATATAAGAAGGAATATTTATGGGAGAAACAATATGTTTAATGCTTAACCGCCCTGCTGTTGCAGTTTAAACTGACTGCGGAAAAGAAAACGAAATCACGCATTTTTACAACACAACGTAGCTTAAGATGATATTTCTCGCAGTTCGTTTTAACAGAAATCATGTACATTGCTGTTAAAAATATATATAACCTATATCCGTCTGAATATTTATTATAGTATCGTGTAAAATTTCCAAGTGAGTCCATCCGTTTGCCACAGTAACCTGCAAAAAATTGAACTAAATCGGTCACGAACTTTCCGGTATTTTTGCTAACAACAATCTGTCTTTATAAAGTGGAATAGATTTTCCTTGCTGGTGACGAGTTTGGTAATTTACAAGTTCGCCGACGCTGCACCTGACTCGGGAGATACCGTGGTAGTACAGCTACATCTCCAAACTAGTTTGCCAACCCATTAACTGTCGCTACAGGTTACAAATTCCGCCAGTAGCGCCACCACACAACACAGACTGTAGCAAAGGCTTTTTTTTCCCCCCACGGCACTTGCTGTGCCCCCCCCCCCACCCTCACCCCCACCTTCACCCCCACCACCACCACCACCACCCTTTCCCTTAAAAGCGCTACCCTTCAATCGCGTTCTGCCAACTACTACCTCATGGCTGGGACTGTATTAGTGGGTGACCACACGCAGACGTACAGACAACATCACAGACAACATCACAGACAACATCACAGACAAAAAAATGGTTCAAATGGCTCTGAGCACTATGGGACTCAACTGCTGAGGTCATAAGTCCCCTAGAACTTAGAACTACTTAAACCTAACTAACCTAAGGACAACACACACATCCATGCCCGAGGCAGGATTCGAACCTGCGACCGTAGCGGTCGCGCGGTTCCAGACTGTAGCGCCAGAACCGCTCGGCCACCAGCGGCCGGCCATCACAGACAACATCACAGACAACATCACAGACAACATCACAGACAACATCACAGACAACATCACAGACAACATCACAGACGCCATCTCGTGATCGTCGTTTCGAATACTCACCTTTCCGCAGAGGTGACAGCAGTAATTTTGGAATTTTTTTTTGTGTTGGTCCACATTCTAGTTTGAGTGTGGCGGGTCTTCACTTCTTGAAACAGAAATGGGAGTAAGTAACGTGTTGCCGGCCGAAGTGGCCGTGCGGTTAAAGGCGCTGCAGTCTGGAACCGCAAGACCGCTACGGTCGCAGGTTCGAATCCTGCCTCGGGCATGGTTGTTTGTGATGTCCTTTGGTTAGTTAGGTTTAACTAGTTCTAAGTTCTAGGGGACTAATGACCTCAGCAGTTGAGTCCCATAGTGCTCAGAGCCATTTTTTGAAGTAACGTGTTGCCGACTGTTTGGCACGTACGCTCTCGAAACATCAGCTCTAAATGATGAGCATCGACTGCTACTGCGGTTTGCCGATCGCCTACGCAGCTCTCTCGCTCCGACTGAAGGATTCGTGACGAAACCTGACGCTCTTCTGTTAATCCACCTGGTAAGGGTGGCACACGAAAGAGTGATACTCAGGAATCGACCGAATGAATGTTTTGTCAGCCACTTATTTCGTGGATAAATTACATTTCCTTGTCATTCTTCCAGTGACTTCCATCTTATCTTCTGTCTTTCCTACAACCAAATTCTATGTCCTCACTTAGGCCTGTTCCGAAAGATTATTCCCTGGCATTTCACTTCCTTTAGGATGTGCCGTTTCTGTTGATTTTAACCGACGGCGTACATGAGTAGTCTATGCGTTAGGATCTCTGCAAAACGACCAAAAGAGTTTGTTAAATTGACTGTCTGTTAGCTACAGGTGTGTCAAACAATCGCGCAACTGTACTAGCCACGTTTGTCAAATTTTACCTCACCTTTGAAGCAGCTTCACTAATACTTTGACAGTATTGGAACCGAGCGAGGTGGCGCAGTGGTTAGCACACTAGATTCACATTCGGGAAGACGACGGTTCAAACCTCAGCATTTACCTGGAACGATTTAGGGAAATCACGGAAAACCTAAGCCAGGATGGCCGAACGCGGGTTTGAACCGTCGTCCTCCCGAATACGAGTACAATATGCTAACCACTGCACCAATTCGCATGAGGATGAACAGTCCAATGAAATTTTGTGAACACCTTCGAGTGCGTAGACTTGCGTGAGGCTTGCATTGTCGGGGAGAAGAATAAGTTCGTTTGCACTCTTGTGTGGCGACTAACCATGCTGAATTCATTTCTTCAGTTTCCGGGGGATGGTACAGAACACTTTAGAGCTGATCGTTGCACCGTGAGGGAGGACATCGAACAAAATGACCCTTTTAGAGTCCCAAAAGACCGTCACCCTGACTTTACTGGGTTATTATTCATCGTGTCAAAAGTACAGGAATATGTATTTAAGTGTTGACATAATTTTACACGAAAGAAGACCAAAAATTGGACACTTCAAATGCATTTGTTGTAGCTCTCATAAGGTCTTGCATGGTGCAGGTGGTAGGTGAGGAGGAACACTGAAGGAAAAGGCTGTTAGTCTGCTCATCGCCCCACTGGCAAAGAACGGAGTGCACAGAGAAACCACAAGTCCGCAGACTGGTCTTGCATCTCGTTGTGTTTGATCGTAATCTACTGAGAGACCGCCATATTGAACACTTCTCCGAATGTCCAGGGGGAACCTTTTCATCAATTCCACTCCATGGATTGCCGTTTCCTTTCCGGTTCGAAGTGATGAACCCACGTTTCATCGGCTGTGACGATGTTCGACAAAAAATTGTCGCAATCAGCCTTTTACTGCGCAAGTACGTAAATCAGCACAGATGATCTTTCGTTGCTCTTTATTGTCTTCCGTTAGGCGGCGAGCAAGCCAGCGGCCACACACCTTTCAGTACGCCAACTGGTGAGAGTGTGAGCACTTCCAGCAGAGCGGTGTCTGATTGTGATCCGTGGATCTGCTCTAACGAGACTGTCCGCACGTTCCAACACTGCAGTGGTGCGCGGCCGGTAGGCAAGCGAAAGACCGGATACTTTTGCTCAACCTTTCTGTGGTGATAACGACAGACTCCTCGCCCAACGACTCACCGTACTTTTGTTCACTGTCGGGTCTCCGTAGACATTTTCCAAGAGCGCATTATTATCTCGGATGCTTTGATTTACCGCCAAAAGAAATCAATGACACCTTTCTGCTTGGAACACAAGCCTCTTATACACGCAACTTTGAAGGCTACGCATGGCGCTGCCACCTATCGGAATTTCATGCAACTAGAGGGGCTGAACCGGGAATTCTCCACGTTGTCCCACAACAAATTCCGCGTTGTTCCAAGCGAAATGTGTCGAGAAAAAATATGTGCTGCATTATTAATTGAACGGCCTCGTATTTTTTATACTATCAGTCCACGTTAATTTTCAACATCCTCCTGTAGCAACATACCCCAGCAGGTTTGATTATAAACTTTTCTGATTTTCCCCACATTTCATCAATGACATCCTTACTATGCTGTGCTGCACATGAACATTATCAGAATTTTTTTGTTGAATTGGGTGCTCTGTTTCGTACTACTAGAATGCTGCTCGTTTTCCCTGTGCTAATCTGCGTCCAGCGTCTTCATCCTTGTAACCCACGTGGATTATACAGGGTGAAAAGTATTGAAACCGACAAACTCTGGGAGGTTGTAGGGGACATCAAAAGAAATATTATTCCCTAATGTCATTTTTCCATACGAGGATTATTTAAACTGGTGGAGGCCGTATTACGCTCTTCAGTTGTAGGCAAACGCTATCCACCAGTGTAGTAGTGCATTGTCTCTGTTTACTAATGGAGCGATACACCTGGAGTGAGTACACTGAAATGGTTGGTGCGTACTACGTAGCGCACCACAACGGATGAGCTGCACAGCGGGTTTATCAACAACAATATCCTAATCGCCGTATCCCGCATCATACAACCTTTGCTGCTGTGTACCAACGTCTGCGTGAGACCGGGTCATTTAGCAGATTACCTGGACAGGGACGCCGTCGCACGGTAAGAACGTTGCAATTTGAGGAAGCTGTCTTGCAGCATGTGGAGCGGGATCCTTCAATCAGCACTCATGCAATTGTACGTAACTCGGGGACGAATCAAAAGAATGTAAGAACAGTCCTTCGAGTGCAATTGTTACGTCCATTTCACTTACACCGTGTCCACAACCTGGAACCAGTTGATTGTCCACCCAGAGCACAGTTTTCGCAATGGTACCTGGAACAGTGTGAAATGCATCCTACATTTCCGTCCTCTGTGTTGTTTACCGATGAAGCAACGTACGGGCGTGATGGAGTCTTCAACATGCACAATTCGCACGTTTGGAGTGGGGGTAACCCACATGCCACAGCTACTAGCGCTCATCAAGAGCGGTTCTTCGTTAATGTGTGGGTCGGTGTTGTTGGGGACTGTTTAACTGGGCCGTATCTGCTACTTAGGCCAGTAAATGGTAGGCACTATTACAGTTTTCTCGCCAGAGCATTGCCAGAATTGCTGGAAGACGTCCCGCTCCCTACAAGACAACGCATGTGGTTCCAACATGACTGGGCGCCGGCACATTTCAGTCGTCGTGTGCGTCGATTCCAGGACCGACGGTTCCCAGAAACGTGGATTGGCAGAGGTGGTCCTGTACCGTGGCCTGGTCGATCCACAGATATGTCCCCTCTGGACTTTTTTGTGTGGGGAGAGATGTCCAACCTTGTTTACGCAACTCCTGTTGCATCAGAAGAGGATCTGTTTGCCCGGATACTAGCAGCAGCAGGAACAATTCAAGATACTCTTGGGATTTTTGCCCGTGTCAGACAGAACATGATCCGACGTGTAAACTTTGTTTACGTGTCAATGGAGGCATTTTTGAAAATCTACTGTAACTGAAATTTGGTTGTGTTCATGTGTTGTCTCTTGGTCATAAAAAATGGAAAAGTGTTTGTCGGTTTAATTAATTTTCCACCAGAGAAATCTTCCTCTACTGGTTTAAATACTCCTCATAGGAAAAAATGACATTAGGGAAAAATATTTGTTTTGATGTCCCCTACAACCTCCCAGAGTTTGTCTGTTTAAATACTTTTCACCCTGTATGCTTGCAAGGTAGCAGAAATTCATCATCCCCTCTACCGCAAAGTGCCAACTTTATCGCATTTCTGATATTCGTCAACACTTTTTCGCCCTTCTTTCATTTACTCTCACTCCTTATTCTGTGCTCACTGTTATTATTAAACGTGATACGGCGAAGGCGCCGAAGAAGCCCGCGGCCTGCAGGCTCTGTAAAACTTCCCTTACGATAATCGGCGCTTCATCTACACAAGATGCAAATAGCGCTCGGCTGCTAAATCTTTCCCTTTGTTTCGCCGGCGGCCATTTCTTTTACAAGACCAGACATTGCCCGCCGGAAGGGGTGAACCCGTTTCTTAAGGCGAATAAAAATTACGGCGTCCGCGTACGTATGCCGTCTCGTATTCCTGGCCGCAAGAAGAATTAAAATAACGGCAGTACAAAATAGAAACAAAACAAGCATTGCGGGAAAAAGTTTCGGGGCCACTCATCACCTCCTCTGCACCCACAAATATCGCGCTGCGTGGACGCGAAGGGTTGTTGGCCGAAAAAGTGACAGCGGAGGAAGGGTAGAAAGAAAAAAAATTAGTATTTGTTATTCCGCGATAAAGAACTTTTTAAGCGCACGCACGGGCTAGGGTAGGGAAATTATAAATGCGTGATTCTCCCCCCCCCCCCTTTCCCTCCACAACTCCGCTTGCGTGCGTGCGTTCCTTTTTCCTGTCGCCTGCCTTCTTTGAAGTTTTCGTAATTATTCATCCCCTCAGCGAGTTTCGCAAGGGTTTTTCTTCGCTTTTTCTTCTCGTGGGCAGAGTACGGGTCAAGGGACACGATACGACTGTATCTTGCGACTACAATGCGGACAGCTGTTAATTCTTGCGAGGACTATCTGCTTAAGAATTTTCTCTCCCTTTCGCGGACTGATGGCGGGGGTAGGGGGCGGGGATGGGGCGGGGGGGCACAAGGAGTTGTTCTTAGTGACGGCCCGAAAACTTCACCGCGTTCACCTCTCCCCCCTCAGTAGGCCTGTCTCGATCTGAGGGTCGCGCATGCGTGAAAGATTATGCTTTTACTATTCTTCCGGCGGCACGAAGTTTCTTTGCGAGGAAACAAAGTTAATAATAAAAAAAATGGGAGGGTGAGGAGGGAAATGAGGGGTGGTTCGGGAGGGAGGGGCAGAGGAATGACGAAACGAAATAAAGGCGCGCAGTAATTAGGGGCCGGCTGAAGATGGTCCACTCCTTCGCGAAACGAGATGTTATTCTGCTTAATGAATATTGCATTAGTTAAGCGCTATACGGGCTGAAAGAAAATACTTTTCCCGCTCGCCAGTAGCGCTCGCGGCCCCTTACACTGTCTTTTCTCGGAGCTTTATATAATAAAGCGCGGCCGTGAAAGAAGCGTTGCAGAGGAGAGGCGCCGACGACTTGAGTCGCCTCGGTATTTTCTGAATAGAAGGAAAGGCCCAGAAAAGCCGGCGATGGTGGGAGGCGAGGGAGGGGCGGAAGGAAAACTTTTTCCTTCCCCCTCTCCCCCCACCCCTCCCCTATCCACCCCCGCACCCTACCCCTTTCCCTTTACCCCTTTTATCGCGTTGTTCGCCCAGGAGTTCGCTAACAAAGTATTACGTGAATATAATTTAATTCGGCTCCTTTTCTGGCCGATTTTATATTCTCGCTGGGCCGGGCACCGTGCTCTCCGGGGCAGAAACGGCAGCGGCGGGCAAGAGTTTGTCTCCGTGTGACGGGCGACGGCCATTGTGTCCGCTACTCCTTGACGAACACGGGCTGCAGTGCTGGGACGGCTACGCTCTGAACTGGTCCTGTAGTCGCCATATACATTGACGCACCAAGGAAACTTGAATAGGCGTGCGTATTCAAATACAGAAATACGTAAACAGGCAGAATACGGCGCTCCGGTCGGCAACGCCTATGTAAGACAACAAGTGTCTGGCGCAGTTGTTAGATCGGTTACTGCTGTTACAATGGCACGTAATCAAGATTTAAGTGAGTTTGAACGTGGTGTTATAGTCGGCGAACGAGCGATGGGACACAGTACTTCCGAGCTGGCGATGAAGTGGGGATTTTCCCGTACGACCATTTCACGAGTGTTCCGTGAATATCTGCAATGCGGTAAAACATTAAGTCTCTACATCGCTCCGATCGCAAAAAGATACTGCAAGAAGGGGACCAACGACGACTGAAGCGAATCGTTCAAATGGTTCAAATGGCTCTGAGCACTATGGGACTTAACATCTATGGTCATCAGTCCCCTAGAACTTAGAACTACTTAAACTTAACTAACCTAAGGACAGCACACAACACCCAGCCATCACGAGGCAGAGAAAATCCCTCACCCCGCCGGGAATCGAACCCGGGAACCCGGGCGTGGGAAGCGAGAACGCTACCGCACGACCACGAGATGCGGGCAAGCGAATCGTCCAACGCGACAGAAGTTCAACCCTTCTGCAAATTTCTGCAGATTTCAGTGCTGGCCATCAACAAGTGTCAGCGTGCGAACCATTCAAGGAAACATCATCGATATGGGCTTTCGGAGCCCAAGGCCCGCTCGTGTACCCCTGACGGCTGCACGACACAAAGCTTTACGCCTTTCCTGGGCCCGTCAACACCGACACTGCACGATTTGTGACTGGAAATATGTTGCCTGGTCGGACGAGACTCGTTTCAAATTATATCGAGCGAATGGTCGTGTACGGGTATGGAGACAGACTTGTGAATCCATGGACCCTGCATGTCAGCAGGGAACTGTTCAAGCTGGTGGCTCTGTATTGGTGTGGGGCGCGTGCGGTTGGAGTGATATGTGACCCCTGATGCATCTAGATACGACTCTTACATGTGACACGTACGTAAGCATTCTGTCTGATGACCTGCATCCATTCAGGTAAATTGCGCATTCCGACGGACTTAGCAATTCCAGCAGGACAATGCGACACCCCACACTTCCATAAATGCTACAGAGTGGTTCCAGGAACAGTCTCCTGAGTTTCAACACATTCGCTGGCCACGAAAATCCCCAGAGATTATCATTTTTGAGCATATCTGGAATTCTTTGCAACGTGCTATTCAGAACAGATCTCCACAGCGTCGTACTCTTACGGATTTATAGACAGCCCTGCAGATTCATGGTTCGAATTCCCTCCAGTGTTTCAGATAATAGTCACGGCCGTGCCACGTAGTGTTGCGATACTTCTGCTTGCTTGCGGGGGTCCTACACGACTTGATGCAGGTGTACCAGTCATTTTGGCTCTTGGGTGTAGGTCTCAATAGAAACTGCTCAAGACACTAAGGGGAATACAGTGATGTGCTTCATCTGATTAAAATCATATGCGCAAATGGGCACCAAAGGAGGACTAGACGGCGATTCGTCGTGAACGGTACGGGCCTGGAGCGACACCCAATGAGGGTAGAACTTGTAGGGAAACAGCCTACTCACGCCGTATGAAATTCACATCAGTCTTTCCATTGTATGCCAGCCTAGTCCGCTGTAACTAGCTCTGACGTCATAAATGTTGCGCAATACTTTAAAAATCAAGTAAATAACCTGAAACGTTTCTAGCATGTCAGGAGTAATACTAAATCAATATATGTTGGATATCAGTTCAACAACTTTAACCATTTTCGAAATTTGGACGTTTTTCTGTAAAAATCATTGGCGCAACAGAAAAGAGCTAGAAACTTAAAAATTTATATTTAGATTCCTTTTTCATAATAATTTAGTAGAAACAGTACTCTGGATCTCTCAAATTAAAATTTTAGTGGAAATTCATGATTTTCTGGTTTTTGTCTTAAAAATTAAGGAAGCAAGATAGATTAAGTAGGCGAATAAATAAGGCTAGGATGTTTAAATTTAAGTAGAAGGGAGATCCGCTATAATCATAAAGATGTGAGAAGTTTCAATTGAATAACCATAAAACTATAGCGATAGCGTATCTCCAAAGGGCAAGTTCAGAGCTCGTCTACTGCGTGTAGTGTAATTACATTAATTCTCTCGCTCAAAATATTTGACTTCGCCACGTCAGACTTTTATTATGATTACTTACCTGTGTGCTGATTGCACAATTAAATTGAAAGCTTCATCGAGCATCAGCAAAGGAAGCAATGATTTATTCGATGACTTAAAGTGGTGCATTACTAGACCAGCGGCTAGTCGGGAGAGCGGAATTGATCAGGCGTTCCCTTAGCCGTCCGCACCGCGGCTTTATATATAAGAACGCTGCGCGAGGAAGAAAAGGCCCCAGTTCTCTCCAGACGCTGAATAGCACGTCATCTGTGTCGGGAGTCGCGTCGCGTCGGTATCATTGCTATAAACAGCCTCGGATGCCGTATTAAGTTACTCGGGATACGCGCAACCATGAAATCGTTTTCGAGTGAAGTGTTAATTCTGGGATGACTTTAATGATCTATCTTCAGTTTGCGTATGTCGTATTTTCACGTGCCGCCGCGGGACAGACATTCTACCATTATTTAGCGTGGCGTTTGATGAATATTATCATCAAATTATGGCGAGCATTCACTTGAACTTTT
Organism: Schistocerca nitens; assembly: GCF_023898315.1. Taxonomy (NCBI): domain Eukaryota; kingdom Metazoa; phylum Arthropoda; class Insecta; order Orthoptera; family Acrididae; genus Schistocerca; species Schistocerca nitens. The sequence goes on from NC_064625.1 coordinate 146,502,066, forward strand.
AATGTGAACAGTTGTAGTTGCATCAGCGCATTAGACTCTGAACTGCTCTGGTAGTTCGATTGTGTGGATTCTTTTTTTGGTCTGCGACTTACAGAATATAGTGAACATTTTACACAGATTCGTTTTTGATTATGAATCCCAGACAATCTCCTAATTCCTCAGAGCTATAAGTTGTAGCTATAAATGTATTTCTCAGATGAAGCGGGCACTAGAAATTCTAATTACAGGCTTCACGTTTTGCTAATCACTTTCTGGTTGCCAATATTGTAGTTAGAGAGCCAGTGTTGAGAACGGCAAACAACAGCATTAAATAAATAATAGGAACATTTATGATAACAATTATTCCACCCGCCGCCCCACATATGTTGCTAATCGGCCGGGAAATGCATCTTTTCTACATTACATTCTACATTTTTAATGTAACCAATAAATTCCTCCCGCCGCCCCACAAACTTATGGGACTAAACAAGGGGAGGCCCGGTAATTGGGATCACTGATTTGCTTCAAATTTTTTAAAACTTTAGTAAGCCTTTGAAACAAGATAACGTGCAAGTATTAAGATGGAGTACTCTGGTAAAACGGAGAAAATGGCGAGACAATTTTTAACCGTGTGTTATGTACAGGGTGTTTCAAAAATGACCGGTATACTTGAAACGGCAATAAAAACTAAACGAGCAGCGATAGAAATACACCGTTTGTTGCAATATGCTTGGGACAACAGTACATTTTCAGGCAGACAAACTTTCGAAATTACAGTAGTTACAATTTTCAACAACAGATGGCGCTGCGGTCTGGGAAACTCTATAGTACGATATTTTCCACATATCCACCATGCGTAGCAATAATATGGCGTAGTCTCTGAATGAAATTACCCGAAACCTTTGACAACGTGTCTGGCGGAATGGCTTCACATGCAGATGAGATGTACTGCTTCAGCTGTTCAATTGTTTCTGGATTCTGGCGGTACACCTGGTCTTTCAAGTGTCCCCACAGAAAGAAGTCACAGGGGTTCATGTCTGGCGAATAGGGAGGCCAATCCACGCCGCCTCCTGTATGTTTCGGATAGCCCAAAGCAATCACACGATCATCGAAATATTCATTCGGGAAATTAAAGACGTCGGCCTTGCGATGTGGCCGGGCACCATCTTGCATAAACCACGAGGTGTTCGCAGTGTCGTCTAAGGCAGTTTGTACCGCCACAAATTCACGAAGAATGTCCAGATAACGTGATGCAGTAATCGTTTCGGATCTGAAAAATGGGCCAATGATACCTTTGGAAGACATGGCGGCCCAGACCAGTACTTTTTGAGGATGCAGGGACGATGGGACTGCAACATGGGGCTTTTCGGTTCCCCATATGCGCCAGTTCTGTTTATTGACGAAGCCGTCCAGGTAAAAATAAGCTTCGTCAGTAAACCAAATGCTGCCCACATGCATATCGCCGTCATCAATCCTGTGCACTATATCGTTAGCGAATGTCTCTCGTGCAGCAATGGTAGCGGCGCTGAGGGGTTGCCGCGTTTGAATTTTGTATGGATAGAGGTGTAAACTCTGGCGCATGAGACGATACGTGGACGTTGGCGTCATTTGGACCGCAGCTGCAACACGGCGAACGGAAACCCGAGGCCGCTGTTGGATCACCTGCTGCACTAGCTGCGCGTTGCCCTCTGTGGTTGCCGTACGCGGTCGCCCTACCTTTCCAGCACGTTCATCCGTCACGTTCCCAGTCCGTTGAAATTTTGCACACAGATCCTTTATTGTATCGCTTTTCGGTCCTTTGGTTACATTAAACCTCCGTTGAAAACTTCGTCTTGTTGCAACAACACTGTGTTCTAGGCGGTGGAATTCCAACACCAGAAAAATCCTCTGTTCTAAGGAATAAAACATGTTGTCCACAGCACACTTGCACGTTGTGAACGGCACACGCTTACAGCAGAAAGACGACGTACAGAATGGCGCCCCCACAGACTGCGTTGTCTTCTGTATCTTTCACATCACTTGCAGCGCCATCTGTTGTTGAAAATTGTAACTACCGTAATTTCGAAAGTTTGTCGGCCTGAAAATGTACTGTTGTCCCAAGCATATTGCAACAAACGGTGTATTTCTATCGCTGCTCGTTTAGTTTTTATTGCCGTTTCAAATATACCGGTCATTTTTGAAACACCCTGTAACTAACTAACGTTAAGCAAGAAGGAAGAAGCAAAGGATGAGAATTCCCGTTGGTGTATCCGCAGTGACGGGAATACAAGGTAAAGGGACGGTAAAGCGGACACGCAAGGTGTGAACACAGAGCGGTCGGCAATACGCCGCTACGGCTGCATCTCCCGGAAGGAGGACGGGCGGCCGGCCGTGGGGCGGCGCCGCCCACGCTGCCCCGCGCCCTCCCGCGGGACGCCTCTGGCTTACGTCACGGGGCGCGCGGCCCACCGGCGGTCGTAAAGAGGCCCTTGTTGCGCGCCGGGGCGCCATCCGTCACGGCCCGCGGAGACCGCGCCGGAGAAACAAACAGCTCCGGCCCGCCGCGCCGCGCCGTCTACATGTATGTCCCACATGAGGAATCAGCCGGCGGAGCTGGCCGGCGACACAAATGGCCCCTTGTGCTGGCGAAATGAGCGCGCGTCGAACGAGATATCCCGTCCCACGGCGTCCGGCACGTCGCTGGTAGAGCAAAAGCTCCGGCAGCCGTCCTCTCCGGCGACCCTGGCAAAATAAACGGTCCCAGCGTACGGAAGAGGTTGCCGACTGTACTGTTGTTGCTGTGGTCTTCACTCCGAGGCCTGAGCGGATGCAGCTCTCCAGGCTAGATTATCCTGTCCGAGCCGGGGTGGCCGGGATGGCCGAGCGGTTCTAGCCGCTACCGTCTGGAACCGCGGCCGCTATGGTCGCAGATTCGAATCCTGCGTCGGGCATGGATGTGTGTGCCGGCCGGAGTGGCCGAGCGGTTCTAGGCGCTACAGTCTGGTACCGCGCGACGACTACAGTCGCAGGTTCGAATCCTGCTTCGGGCATGGGTGTGTATGATGTGCTTAGGTTAGTTAGGTTTAGTTAGTTCTAAGTTCTGTATTAAGTCCCATAGTGCTCAGAGCCATTTGAGAGTGTCCATGGAGCCCCACAGTCAACCCTCCCAGCTGCTGACACGCGTAAAGCTGAAATACTTAACAAGTCCACTGGACCTGACGGGATACCAATTCGATTCTACACAGAGTACGCGAAAGAACTTGACCCCCTTCTAACAGCCTCGAGTCTCTAGAGGAACGGAAGGTTCAAAATGATTGGAAAAGAGCACAGGTAGTCCCAGTCTTCATGAAGGGTCGTCGAGCAGATGCGCAAAAGTATAGACCTATATCTCTGACATCGATCTGTTGTAGAATTTTAGAACATGTTTTTACTCGCGTATCATGTCATTTCTGGAAACCCAGAATCTACTCTGTAGGAATCAACATGGATTCCGGAAACAGCGATCCTGTGAGACCCAACTGGCTTTATTTGTTCATAAGACCCAGAAAATATTAGCTACGGCCTCCCAGGTAGATGCCATTTTCCTTGACTTCCGGTAGGCGTTCGGTACAGTTCCGTACTGTCGCCTGATAAAGTAAGAGCCTACGGAATATCAGACCAGCTGTGTGGCTGGATTGAAGAGTTTTTAGCAAACAAAACACAGCATGTTGTTCTCAATGGAGAGACGTCTGCAGACAAAGCAACCTCTGGCGTGCCACAGCGGAGTGTTATGGGACCATTGCTTTTCACAATATGACCTAGAAGATAGTGTCAAAAGTTCCATGCGGCTTTTCGCGGATGATGCAGTAGTATACAGAGAAGTTGCAGCATTAGAAAATTGCAGCGAAATGCAGGAAGATCTGCAGACGCTTAACATAGCTTAACATAGACAAATGCAATGTACTGCGAATACATAGAAAGAAGGATCCTTTATTGTATGATAATATGATAGCGGAACAAACACTGGTAGCAGTTACTTCTGTAAAATATCTGGGAGTGTGCGTGCGGAACGATTTGAAGTGGAATATAAAATTAATTGTTGGTAAGGCGGGTACCAGGTGGAGGTTCATTGGGAGAGTCCTTAGAAAATGTAGTCCATCAACAAAGGAGGTGACTTACAAAACACTCGTTCGACCTATCCTTGAGTATTGCTCATCAGTGTGGGATCCGTACCAGGTCGGGTTGACAGAGGAGATAGAGACGATCCAAAGAAGAGCGGCGCGTTTCGTCACAGGGTTATTTGGTAAGCGTGATAGCGTTACGGAGATGTTCAGCAAACTCAAGTGGCAGACTCCACAAGAGAGGCGCTCTGCATCACGGTGTAGCTTGCTGTCCCGGTTTCGAGAGGGTGCGTTTGTGGATGAGGTATCTAATATATTGCTTCCCCCTACTTATACCTCCCGAGGGGATCACGAATGCAAAATTACAGAGATTCGAGCGCGCACGGAGGCTTTCCGGCAGTCGTTCTTCCCGCGAAACATACGCGATTGGAACAGGAAAGGGAGGTAATGACAGTGGCACGTAGAGTGCCCTCCGCCACACACTGTTGGGTGGCTTGCGGTATAAATGTACATGTACTGCGACCTACATGTAACCCCTACCGGGCGAGGTGGCGCAGTAGTTAGCAAAATTGACTCGCATTCGGGAAGATGATTTAGGTTTTCCGTGATTTCCCTAAATCGTTTGAGGCAAATGCCGGGATGGTTCCTATGAAAGGGCACGGCCGATTCCTTCCCTAACCCGATGGGACCGATGACCTCGCCGTTTGCTCCCCTCCCCAAATCCCATTTCATATGCTAGGACCAATGGAGCATTGGAGCGCACAACCCTCACCAATTCGTCATCATTACGAAACGAAGTCTGTGACAGAAGTGCAATGTCTACATCTACACAGATACTCTGCAAATCACATTTAAGTGCCTTGCACAGGGTTCACCGAACCACCTTCACAATTCTCTATCATTCCAATCTCGTACATCGCGCGGGAAGAACGAACACCTATATCTTCCCGTAAGAGCTCTGATTTCCCTTGTTTTATCGTTCCTCCCTATGTACATCAGTGTCAACAAAATATTTTCTCATTCGGAGGAGAAAGTTGGTCCTTCGAATTTCGTGAGATTCCGTCGCAACGAAAAACGCCTCTCTCTTAATGATGTCCAACCCAAATCCTGTATCATTTCTGTGACACACTCTCCCATATTTCGCGATAATACAAAACGTGCTGCCCTTTTTTCAACTTTTTCGATGTACTCCGTCAGTCCTACCTCGTAAGGATCCCACACCGTGCAGCACTATTGTAAAATAGGAGGGACAAGTGTAGTGTAGGCAATATCCTTAGTAGGTCTGTTACATTTTCCGAGTGTCCTGCCAATAAAACGCAGTCTTCGATTAGCCTTCCCCACAACATTTTCTGTGTGTTCCTTCCAATTTAAGTTGTTCGTAACTATAATAGCTAGGTATTTAGTTAAATTTACGGCTTTTAGACCAGACTCATTTATCGTGCAACCGAGGTTTAACGAGTGCCTTTTAGCACTCATGTTGATGACCCCACAATTTTCGTTATTTAGGGTCAACTTCCAATTTTCACCACTTTTCAGATATCTTTTCTGAATCGTTTCGCAATTTGGTTATATCTTCTGATGACTTTAGCCTATTAGTGGAAAAACGGTACCGTCATCTGCAAACAACCTAAGACGGCTGCTCAGATCGTCTCCCAATTTGTTTATATAGATAAGGAAGAGCAAAGGCCCTATAACACTACCTTGGGGGACGCCAGAAATCACTTCAGTTTAACTCTAGGACTTTCCGTCAATTACTACGAACTGTGACCTGTCTGACAGGAGCCGGCCGCGGTGGTCTAGTGGTTCTAGGCGCGCAGTCCGGAACCGCGGGACTGCTACGGTCGCAGGTTCGAATCCTGCCTCGGGCATGGATGTGTGTGATGTCCTTAGGTTAGTTAGGTTTAACTAGTTCTAAGTTCTAGGGGACTGATGACCACAGAAGTTAAGTCCCATAGTGCTCAGAGCCATTTGAACCATTTTTTTGTCTGACAGGAAATCACAGATCCAGTCACATAACTGATACGATATTCCATAAGCACGCAATTTCACTACGAGCCGCTTGTGTGGTACAGTGTTAAAACCCTTCCGGAAATCAAGAAATGCGGAATCAATCTGAAATACCTTGTCAATAGCACTCAACTTTTCATGCGAAGAAAAAGTATTTTTTTTGGAAGACAAATTGTTGATGTAAATGGCAGGTACCAACTCGGAATACCATATTGGGTTGGGTAAAGAAGTTTAAAGACAATAGTGGTGTGTTTGATGTAAAATATGGACCTCCAAGGTATTATGAATCACCCTCCTCTAACATTACCTTGATTTTTTTTTTTTCAGAGATAACCGGTACCATGTGTACTATCGATTCTAGCATTAGTTAAAATTATCTCAGCTGTTTCATTAAAATAATTCGTATGATTTTGTATACGATGTATATTATATTTCAGGCTAAAATTTATAAAAAATAAATCAATGTGTTACAATCGATATGTACTAACAGTTAAAATCACTCTTCATTTAAATATATTTGAAATTACGAAAATTTCTGGTATACTCAAAATTCATGTTATTAATTGTACAATCTAATGCTACTTATTAAACATATTTCTGGACTTATTTAAAAAATAAAGATATATTTTGGCGAAGATTCTTCTTTGGTAAAAAAATGTTTCTAAACTCTTTTGCTTTGTAAACTCTCTGGAATAATGTGAGTACCGCAGAATGTAAGGAGTGGTCGGTATGCCGTTAATGGAAGTAGAAGTTTTCTAACTTCGTCAGCAACAATGTAATTATTGTTTTTTTTTAATGTGGAAAATGTAAAAACGGTGTGATGTAGAAAGATGTGACAAAGAACAAAATTCAAGAATAATGCAGGCAAATAGTCATCACTAATTTGGTCATCAAGAACCTACAAAATCGTAATTTCAGCTGCAAGAATGTACCCCTTACAAAACTTTGAGCCATCGACAATAACAAGATAATGAAGATAAGCAAAAAGTTACTATTTTGTGTATCTTACGCCTCTCGAAGCTTTCAAAATTTGTGCAAGGAATGAGAATTTTAATAGTGATGTGTGGGAGGGTAATATTACAAAGGGCACACCTCAAAACTTGCAAAGAGCGAAGGAGGCTTTTGAATTTAACCTTCGACATTCGGCCCGCCACCAATCTTGCGTTTTAGGGGCGAGTTGAAGAAATTTGTACCAAATGCTTAAGGAGATAGATTTCTTCCTTATAAAGTGCAAATCACTCAGAAACTTAACCCCAGAGGCAAGGAATCACAGGGTCCTTTCTGCACTGCCATGATTGATTTTCTAAGTGAAAATCCTACATTCTTGAATAATTTGTTCGTGTGCGACAAAGCTTATTTCTGTCTTTCGAATTTCTTCAAACAACCAGAAAACGTGGTTCTGGTCTCCAGTGAACACAGAAGAGTTGCATCAAAAGCCTTTCCGATTCGCCGTCAATAAGCGCAACTTCATCATCAACGGCTTGTTTAAGTTAATATATTTCCGTCTGCTTAATGCACTCAAGCTTTGGTCTCTCTCTTCGATTTTTACCCCACACACATCCTTCCATTACCAAACTAACAACTCTATGTCTCAGGATGCCTCGTATCTAGCTACACCGCAAATGAATATAAAATTTATTGCATATGACGTTCTGATAAAACCGCTTGAAAACTCACAAGATAGCACTTTACTGGTGTTACGTCTCTGAACTGATACCGTATTTTCGCAAATGCATTCCAACAATCACTGTACCTTCAGTGGACATGAAATTGGATGACAAGTTTGCTGGCGTACCCGTGTGAACGGAAAGCTCGTCTGCTCGACAACCTCAAACGTTGGCATACATAATCCTCCACTAAGACAAAACATGTTACTACAAAATCCTTTCTAAATAATGCTGCCTCCACTGCACGGCGGGCCAGGTTTCATCCTTTTCAAACCGAGTACATAGCCAGACTCTCCAACAAACAATGTCTGCTGCTCTGACGAAGCAAAAACTAATCCATCTGTCCGACATCTGTGGTCTCAAGAATGGGCTTAAAAAGAATATGGTTATATCGGTAGTACGGAGGTTGAGTATATTTGCCAAATTCAGAACTTCATTCTCATTTATGGCCATAACTTCTTGAAAACTCATGGCAAATACGACAGTCCCCTCTCACTACATTCACCACTTTGACTACTTATTGACCTAATTTAGAAATTGAAAATTCTGTCAGGATCTCCTCATTAATAGCTTAACACAATAAGATGAGTATAGCACCTAGAACCTGTTGTCTGTCTGTCTCGAGGCAGATTGGCTGACGGCGCACAAATACACAGTCTTTATGACGGAATGAGAACATTTGGCGACTTACAACAAACGTAACACACAATTTAAAGACTTTAAGAAAGCTTTTCCCGGTAACTACGTCCACATAATGATGAAAGGAAGAAAGAACTTTTCGCTGTTCGTGCAGTCGCACTTCAGTATCAGACATTAGGTTATAATCTGCTAACACTACCTACAATTTGCACGTAGTATCCACATGCATAACTCAATGTACTTGCAAAATTATGTGATTATACGACACATTGTTCACGGGAATACGACCTCGTTAGAATTTAGATGGATAAGATATTAGCTTCTACGTACAATGTCTCGCAGTAAGGCTTCAAATCACGCAGGACATTTTAATTTATTACCTCGCTATTGGTACTTCTATTCGCAACATCCCTCTTAGACAGTATTTACTACATATATCCTGCATATACAATCACAGTTATATATACCTGAGGAAGTATGAACTCTTAAACACATAGATGCGTCCACTGTTTCATAATAACAACACTAAGCATAATTTCAGTAATTTTCTTAACTTTTTCTGTCTTACATGCGTAATCCCAATTATTGTGCTGCAATCAGACGTTTGAGGCTGCTTTATACATGCGACTTCGAAGCGATAAAGAACCTGCCGTTTACTAGTACCATCACAAAAGAACTTACTAAAACTTAAATTTATATTCGATGTTAAAAATGTCCAGTTTCTCGGAAGTGCCTTTCTTGCTGTTGCCAGTCTCCATTCTACACTATGTGATCGAAAGTATCCGGACACCTGGCTGAAAATGACTTACAAGTTCGTGGCGCCCTCTATCGGTAATGCTCGAATTAAATATGTGTTGGTCCACCCTGAGCCTTGATGACAGCTTCCGCTCTCGCAGGCATACGTTCAATCAGGTGCTGGAATGTTTTTTGAGGAATTGCAGCCCATTCTTCACGGAGTGCTGCACTGAGGAGAGGTATCGATGTCGGTCGGTGAGGCCTGGCAGGAAGTCGGCGTTCCAAAACATCCCAAAGGTGTTCTGTAGGCTTCAGGTCAGGACTCTGTGCACGACAATCCATTACAGGGATGTTATTGTCGTGTAACCAATCAGCCACAGGCCGTGCATTGTGAACAGGTGGTCGATCGTGTTGAAAGATGCAATCGCCATCCCCAAATTGCTCTTCAACAGCAATAAGATGCTTAAAACATCCATGTAGACCTGTGCTGTGATAGTGCCACGCAAAACAACAAGGGGTGCAAGTCCCCTCCGTGAAAAACACAACCACACCATAACACCACCGCCACCGAATTTTCCTGTCGGCACAACACAAGCTGGCACATGATGTTCACCGTGCATTCGCCATACCCACACCCTGCCACCGGATCGTCACATTGTGTACCGTGATTCATCACTCTACACAACGTTTTTCCACTGCTCAGTCGTCCAATATTTACGCTCCTTTATCATGAAATCAAAGTATTCTTACCTCCCGCCTAACTGTCATAGTACTTCCAATGGATGCTGATGCGTGTGTTGGTCTGCATACATGTCTGCCTATTACACATTATGACCCTCTTCAATTTTCGGCGGTCTCTATCAGTCAACAGACGAGGTCGGCCTGTACGCTTTTCTGTTGACCGTGTCCCTTGACGTTTTCACTACACTATCACATCGGAAGCAGTGGACCTAGAGACGTTTAGGAGCGTGGAAATCTCACGTACAGACGTATGACGCAAGTGACACCCAATTACCTGACCACGTTCGAAATCCATGAGTTCCGCGGAGCGCCCCATTCTGCTCTCTCCAAGTGTCTACTGACTGCTGAGATCGCTGGAATGGAGTATCTGGAAGTAGGAGGCAGCACAATGCACCTAATATGAAAAACTCATGTTTTTGGGGGTGTCCGGATACTTTTGATCACACAGTTTACCTGTATTGCCATAACAAAGAGCAGGCGCTTTCACATTTTCTTAATGGGGTTACTGTCCTATGCGTTCAGTTTCAGAGTAACACACCGGAGTTTAATGCCAATTTTACTACTGACAACAGTCTATAATGGATCAACATTTACGATTTGCAACTCAGCTATGGGATTTCGTAGCGTTCCGACTTTTTGAGGGATAATCATTGCATCACGTGAGGATGCTCATGTAACGATGCGAAATAAAGGAGTATGCAACAGCTTTAACACTCTTCATTGACTGTGGATCACTCCAGTTAAAGGGAACATTTTTTTTTAGTAAAATAAAGACAGTTTGAAGATTCTTAAATGGAAACAATTTACGAAGTAGCCTATGTGAAAGGCCATATGTAGCATACTTTCGCATTTAATTAGTCATATGTTACGATAGGTGTTACGTGCTGGGTTGCTCATGAAAGGACTGTTCGCACATAGAGTCCCTTGCATATTTGTTACTGTGTAACAGCACCTTCGTGGAAGAGTTTGCCGGTATTAACCGTTGCCCAGAGACTGCCCGATTGTTGTACCCACAGTCTTCGGGAAGACTTCTTCCTTGTATGATGCCGGCCGAAGTGGCCGTGCGGTTAAAGGCGCTGCAGTCCGGAACCGTGAGACTGCTACGGTCGCAGGTTCGAATCCTGCCTCGGGCATGGATGTTTGTGACGTCCTTAGGTTAGTTAGGTTTAACTAGTTCTAAGTTCTAGGGGACTAATGACCGCAGCAGTTGAGTCCCATAGTGCTCAGAGCCATTTGAACCATTTTTTGAACCATTTGAACCTTGTATGATGCCGTACGAGATCCACCAACAACTCGTCCGAAATCAAGGAAACCACCCTCGGTTTCTTTCGAGGTGATCTCCAAATGGCGACGACGCTGGAACGCACATCCACCGCCGGCCGCCGTGGCCGAGTGGTTCTGGGCGCTTCAGTCCGGTACCGCGCTGCTGCTACGGTCGCAGGTTCTAATCCTGCCTCGGGCATGGATGTGTGAGATTCCCTTAGGTTAGCTACGTTTAAGTAGTTCTAAGTTCCAGGGGACTGAAGACCTCAGATGTCAAGTCCCATAGTGCTCAGAGCCATTTGAACCATTTGAACGTCCACCCAACAACGCTCACGGGTTCAGGTCGAGGGGTTCGAAGTGCTATGTCAGATCTGTTCGAGGCTGCACCACATTAAGAATGGCCAAGCACGATGTGGTTATGCCGTCAAGAAGTGGGGTTACCGTCCTTCCGCTGACGCAAGGAGTACCTACCTGGAGCATCTGACTGTGGCACAAAGTGCACTTTACTTGTTCTCGATTTTGGACATTTCCATTTTATTGTAGATACTTGTACGTATATGTAAATAGAAGTGAATCATTGCTGTCAGCTGCACACAGATATTACGCGCGCAATCACTGGGAATGACTGAAAAATGTTTATCAGTCCGGGATTCGAATCCGGGATCTCCTTCTTACAAAGAAAGTGCGCCATCTGGGACGCAGTGGTATCGTGACTACGCAGACATCTCGGCACACCTTCCGGTCGATTCACATTCCTACCAAGAGCCATCTATCCGCAGTTTCTGTCCATTATACTCCATGTTCGTTACTGTGAGACTCCCACAAAAGTTCCCGGGTTCGAAACCCAGTCCGGTACACTTTTTCACTCACCTCCACCGATTCCGCGTAATGCTGACAGTAGTGATCCCCTTTAATTTGCATATTATGTTTGAAGCTGCAGATTCTGCACGGTGTCTTTTCTTTCGGACGTGTCTCAAAGAACAGAAGCTACGTATTCATCTTTTATGTACATGTAAAACCACAGGATAAATAAATACTAGCCATACGAGGGTCACTCCAAAAGAAATGCACACTATTTTTTAAAAACCTTTATTCTACGTGTTTGAAAGTTTTACAGTGTGTTGATACATCCTTTAGGCACAATATTTTCATTTCTCCACATGATTTCCATCCCTCTCAACTGCCTTACGCCATCTTGAAACCTGCGCCGGTATAATTCTGGACCAACCTGTTGGAGCCACTGTTTGGCAGCGTGCACAAGGTAGTCATCATCTTCAAACCTTGTTCCATGAAGAGAGTCTTTCAGTTTCCCAAAGAGATGATAGTCACATGGAGCCAGGTCAGGACTGCAAGGCGGGTGTTTCTGTGTTCTCCATCCTAGTTTTGTGACCGATTCCATGGTTTGACTGACATGTGGCCGTGCATTGTCGCGCAACAGCAAAACATCCTGCTTTTGCCGATGTGGTCGAACACGACGCAGTCGAGCTTGAAGTTTCTTCAGTGTCGTCACATATGGATCAGAATTTATGGGGCATGATGTTCACGAGCAAGAGTCCTTCGGAATCGAAAAACGCCGTAGCCATAACTTTTCCAGCAGAAAGTGTGGTTTTGATTTCTTTTTTTTTAGGTGAATTTGCATGATGCCATTGATTGCCTCTTCGTCTCCGGTGAAAAATGATGGAGCCACGTTTCATCACCTGTCACAATTCTTCTAAGAAACTCATCTCCACCATTCTCGTACTGTTCCATAAGTTCGCTGCATACCGTTTTTCTTGTTTCTTTGTGAGCGACTGTCAACATGCTGGGAACCCACCTGGCACAAACCTTTTTTTAACGCCAACACTTTCAGTTTTCTGCAAACACTTCCTTCCCCTATCTCAACGTAACGTGACAATTCGTTCACTGTGATGCGTCTGTCAGCAGTCACCAATTCGTTAACCCTCTGCACATTGTCTGGAGTGTGTGCAGTACGAGGCCTGCCTCTGCGAGGACAATCCTCAATATTGCCGTGCCCGCTTTCATCACGTAACCTGCTTGCTCACCGACTAACTGTACTTCGATCTACAGCAGCATCTCCGTACACCTTTTTCAACCTCTTGTGGATGTTTCCCACTGTCTAGTTTTCAGTGCACAGGAATTCTATGACAGCACGTTGCTTCTGACGAACGTTAAGTGTAACAGACATCTTGAAGACATGCTGTGACGGCGCCACTCACGGTAACAGGTTGAACTAACAAGGAGAGGCCGCCAATTGTGAAATTCAGATTCGATTCATACTGCGCATAATAAAAGCTCATGGCCAGAGGTGTAATGTGGCAAAGCACCAAGATGCACTTCTCAGCCGTTGTCGAGAAAATCCACAGTTAAAGGAAACCGTTGCCATGAAATACTCTATACGACAAATAAGTTTTCTACAGCGTCGTGGCGCAGCGGTAAGCGCTCGGGTTCGTAATCCGAAGGTCGCTGGATCGAATCTCACGCCATGCAACTTTTTTTTATTATTAGTTTATTGTAATTCATATACTATTAATGAATTGCTTATGCATGTTGGTGAAGGCGGATCGCTCTCTAATTGTACCGCCTCCATTTTTCCGTTTAACAGTGTGTACCAAAGCTCTCACGTCCGCACTGATTTTCGACGATGTTATAAGTTGCGCTAGGGACCGCATCTACCTTCTTTCGAAGTTAGCAGGCAACTACGCTGTTATGCGGCGGCTCGTTTCGGCCCATTCAACATCTGTCCTTCAAGTGTAACGAGCGAGTAACGGAGTTTATATTTCATACCTGCCACAGCGAATTTGTGTTCGTGGGGTCTCTATTCTAATTCGAACGTTTGACTTACGCTATACGTATTCGTTTCGGAATATCGTTTCTACGTCTTCCGTTAACTATACGTTGTTAACATTATGAGGACAATTAATAACATTTATTAAATACAACTTTGTTTGCGGAAAACAATGATGTTCGAAGTCGCCAGTTTTTCCACGACAAACGACTTTCAACAACTTATTGTTTGCATAATTGTTGCAACTGATTGCCGGGAATTTTTTATATATGTGTATACACACATTTGAATTACAAAAAACAGATACTAAAAAAAAAGTTGCATGGCGCGAGATTCGATCCGGCGACCTTCGGATTACGAACCCGAGCGCTTACCGCTGCGCCACGACGCTGTCGAAAATTATTAATTGTAGAGAGTATTCCACAGCAACGGTTTACTTTAACTGTCGATTTTCTCGACAACGGCTGAGAAGTGCATCTTGGTGCTTTGCCACATTACACCTCTGGCCACGAGCTTTTATTATGCGCAGTATGAATTGAATCTGAATTTCACAATTGGCGGCCTCCCCTTGTAAGTTTGAAAACAAGCGGGAAGGATGTATCTATGCACTGTAAAACTTTCACTCATGCAGAATGAAAACTGTATATTTACGAAAATAGTGTGCCTTTCTTTTGGATTGACCCTCGTATTTTATTGGAATCACCTTCCTTAGGCCAAATTGAGACGGAAGTGGCGTGGACGTGATTTAGAGGCTGGCCTCCTTGGAAAATGGCAACATAAGATCACTGTTGATGTCGGACCCACAATGCCGCCCTTCTGTTCGAAGCGCCCTACTCAACGCTCGTACCTAGCCCTAATACCGAAGGTCGTACGGGCACAGCCACAAGAGCGCTATTTAGAAGGATCTTTTACGAGATGTGATCCGGCGGGCAAAAGGCGGTTTACGGCCGGTGTTATCGGGCCGTATGAGTGACGTGCAGTGCGACTGATTACTGGGGCGGGGTCATTACGCCGCGGATATGGCGGCACCGACCAACAGGCGCGGTGGAGTGGAGAATTTGTGGCCGGTCGGTGCGTTCTAGGTGGCTGATAAACAGCAGACAGACACCGGGAAACAGACAAAAAAGCGCAGCGACGCCGGGGCCCCGGGTCGTAAAAGCGGCGTCAGTCGGCCAATAAACGTCGCCGGGGCGAGTCCCAGGCGTCTTCTGTCTGCAGGTCCGATGCTCGCGTGGCGCCGGCTTAATGTCCAGCGGAGACACGCGTCTGCTAATTATCATCGTTACGTCGGCGGTTTTACGCCCCCTGTCGATTGCCAGCTTCTTCCTGGCCGGTCAGACATCGAAGGGCCAGAGCACAGTGTTCCGTTCTCCAGCCGAAGTCGTTCGCAGAGGGAATCAGAGACGTACCCCGCACCTCACGCCGCTCGTCTCACTGCAGCTAGAGTCTCACATTTCGGCTCAGTAAACTGTAGAATTTAGGAAAAACTGTATCCCACGAAAATCAGCAGGTACGTTATGTGGGATGCATCGAATCAGGCGAAATATCTCACCAGGCCCTCATACTTGACAGGAGATATTACTTTGTAGGCATCTTTATGTGCTCACTCTGCGCTCAGAACGGCATGGTGCTATCTACACCTAATCCATACTCCGCAAGCCACCTGACGGTGTGTGGCGGAGGGTACTTTCAGTACCTCTATCGGTGCTCCCTTCTATTCCAGTCTCGTATTGTTCGTAGAAAGAAATATTGTCGGTATGCCTCTGTGTGGGCTCTAATCTCTCTGATTTTATCCTCATGGTCTCTTCGCCAGATATACGTAGGAGGGAGCAATATACTGCTTGACTTCTCGGTGAAGGTATGTTCTCGAAACTTCAAAAAAGCCCGTACCTAGCTACTGAGCGTCTCTCTTGCAGAGTTTTCCACTGGAGTTTATCTGTCATCTCCGTAACGCTTTCGCGATCACTAAATGATCCTGTAACGAAGCGCGCTGCTCTCCGTTGGATCTTCTCTATCTCTTCTATCAGCCCTATCTGGTACGGATCCCACACTGCTGAGCAGTATTCAAGCAGTGGGCGAACAAGTGTACTGTAACCTACTTCCTTTGTTTTCGGATTGCATTTCCTTAGGATTCTTCCAATGAATCTCAGTATGCTTTACCGACGATCAACTTTATATGATCGTTCCATTTTAAATCACTCCTAATGCCTACTCCCAGGTAATTTATGGAATTAACTGCTTCCAGTTGCTGACCTGCTATATTGTAGACAAATGATAAAGGATCTCTTTTCTATGTATTCGCAGCACATTACACTTGTCTACATTGAGATTCAATTGCCATTCCCTGTACCATGCGTCAATTCGTTGCAGATCCTCCTGCATTTCAGTACAATTTTCCATTGTTATTAACTCTCGATATACTACAGCACCATCTGCAAAAAGCATCAGTGAACTTCCGATGTCATCCACAAGGTCATTTATGTATATTGTGAATAGCAACGGTCCTACGACACTCCCCTGCGGCACATCAAATCACTCTTACTTCGGAAGACTTCTCTCCATTGAGAATGACATGCTGCGTTCTGTTATCTAGGAACTCCTCAATCCAATCACACAATTGGTCTGATAGTCCATACGCTCTTACTTTGTTCATTAAACGACTGTGGGGAACTGTATCGAACGCCTTGCGGAAGTCAAGAAACACGGCATCTACCTGTGAACCCGTGTCTATGGCCCTCTGAGTCTCGTGGACGAATAGCGCGAGCTGGGTTTCACACGACCGTCTTTTTCGAAACCCATGCTGATTCCTACAGAGTAGATTTCTAGTCTCCAGAAAAGTCATTCTACTAGAACATAATACGTGTTCCAAAATTCTACAACTGATCGACGTTAGAGATATATGTCTATAGTTCTGCACATCTGTTCGACGTCCCTTCTTGAAAACGGGGATGACCTGTGCTCTTTTCCAATCCTTTGGAACGCTACGCTCTTCTAGAGACCTACGGTACACCGCTGCAAGAAGGGGGGCAAGTTCCTTCGCGTACTCTGTGTAAAATCGAACTGGTATCCCATCAGGTCCAGCGGCCTTTCCTCTTTCGAGCGATTTTAATTGTTTTCCTAACCGTCTGTCATCTATTTCGATATCTACCGTTTTGTCATCTGTGCGACAATCTAGAGAAGGAACTACAGTGCAGTCTTCCTCTGTGAAACAGCTTTGGAAAAAGACATTTAGTATTTCGGCCTTTAGTCTGTCATCCTCTGTTTCAGTACCATTTTGGTCACAGGGTGTCTGGACATTTTGTTTTGATCCACCTACCGCTTCGACATAAGACCAAAATTTCTTCGACTTTTCTGCCAAGTCAGTACATAGAACTTTACTTTCGGATTCGTTGAACGTCTCTCACATAGCCCTCCTCACACTACATTTCGCTTCGTGTAATTTTTGTTTGGCTGCAAGGCTTTGGCTATGTTTATGTTTGCTGTGAAGTTCCCTTTGCTTTCGTAGCAGTTTTCTAACTCGGTTGTTGTGCCACTGTGGCTCTTTTCCATCTCTTACGACGTGGCTTGGCACATTCTCATCTAATGCATACTGTACGATTGTTTTGAACTTCTCACTCAGTTCTATATTTTAATAGTTTGTAAGTAGGCTGTTTAGGTTCTTACATTGGTAACGCCACATAGCGCTCTGAAAATCACTGGCTGTGCTGTGTGCAGTCTGTGGCTGGTTTGCATTGTTGTTGGCTATTGTAGTGTTGGGCAGTTGGATGTGAACAGCGCGTAGCGTTGCGCAGTTGGAGGTGAGCCGCCAGCAGTGGTGGATGTGAGGAGAGAGATGGCGGAGTTTTGAAATTCAGTCAGATTGCGTTGCGCTAAAAATATTGTGTGTCAGTTTAAGCACAGTCATGTATAATTTTTCTAAGAGGATGTTTTATTCTTCAATTTGTCAGTCAATTAATTACTTTAGCTGTAGCTGCCCTAGTTTAACATTATCTCAAAGTTTTTATTTTTTCTCGCTGAACTTTAAATCCGTATCCAAATTTCTCCTTATTCTCCTCTAGCGACTGTTCATTGCAGAAATGGAATATAATTGATGGTTCAACTTGCTCTAAGCACTATGGGACTTCACATCTGAGGTCATCAGTCCCCTAGACTTACAACTACTTGAACCTAACCAACCTAAGGACATCACACACATCCATGCCCGAGGCAGATTCGAACTTGTGACCGTAGCAGCAGCGCGGGTTGTAGCCTGTCATGTTTTCTTCTCGAATGCTGCTTCTCTTTCATGCACTTGGACTCTCAGTAACCGCACTCTGGTTTGGTTACAAGGTATAAGAAAATTGTGCATGCGTTTCGCTGTTAACCTCAGTCGCGAACACATAACGACACACCAAAAATTCTTGGTCAGGAAAATGCGTGTTTCTTTATCGTTGCTCCTATGAATTTCGGCGTTTTTCATACTGTAAGTTTATTACGAACCTCTTGAGGTGAAATCTTCTAAGCAGTCGCCTGAGTTCCAGTTGATGTTACGAACACGCAGCACACGACTTCTGTGCATGGCTCACAAAATGAGTGGTAGAATGCGGTAAACTGTATTATTGTACAAGAGGGCAGCACCGTAGTTACGTGTGTCGTTGCGTTAGCCGGGTACGGCAGCTGTGTTACTTCAGGAGAAGATAAAACCTCCGCTTCGAAAAGTGTCGCTCCGGCGCGTATATCTCTGTGTAGTTTTACGGTCCGCTGCTCGTTAGAGAATTTTATCCGGGACCCTGGAGCAGTCTCCAGCAAAGTAAGAAGTTCAAACACGTCTCGCAAACCTCCTCACTGTCGCAGTCTCTAATTTACCGCCGTGGAAATAGCCCCGTAGCTGTTGGCGCGTTTTAATAGCGGCTCCTCAGATATTTTAGTTCCCTTGTAGCCATGTACGGCCCTCAGGAATATTCGCAGACACCCCATGCGCATCTCGGCCCTTTAAACTTTCGGAGTGACATTAGAGATGTTCAGTGCCCTTGGTGGAGTGTCGACCAATTCGGTCGGCCAGTTTAGGGACGGGAAACCCCGACCAGTTAAAACCGATAGGGTTATTGGTATTTTAGTGACTAATAGTCCGTACTTTTCGGTATTTGTGTGGCCTCCTTTATATAAGGTTCTTTCGTTCCTCAATAATAACTGGGTAAAAAAACCTGCATATCAATTTGCCGTAGAAACAGTGCTAAAAATTTTGGTTTTCAAATAAAACTTTTCAAAAAATACCAGTACTATTTATTGGCAAAATTTCCACTGCTTCGATATACTGGATTAGTACAGAAATTGGGAAAAGCAATAAACACTATTTCAGTAACTGTTTCAAACTGTAATATCCCTACGGAATGTGAACTGACTGTTCTATAGTGTATAGTAATGTGCTTATGTTGTTTGCGTCATATCTGTATAGCGTCCCCAGCGCAATAATAAGAAGAGACTTAAGAAACAGTATTTATAAAGAACAGACATTTAAAATTTGAATAATAAGTGGACACTAGCCGCTCAGGCGAACATAAATTTTTCTCCGTATTACAATAATTTCTCTGTGTAAGTTTCGAGTGCAAAGAAATAACAAAATGATCTAAAGAGACGACAAGATACGCTCTTTTGTTAATTTTTTAGTCGACTTCACTTCTTCTCTTGTCTTGGTTGCGTGTAGACGGACATCTTGCGAGTGCTGGCAAATGTAAGCATATTTGTACTAATTAAGCAGATAATATATTGATTTAATATTATTGTGCATTTAATTTGTAAGAGGTGATCCCGATTTCATGTCCGCCTTCCTTGAATTAACCTGCATTCAAGTAATTTACAGTTCAACAATCGCAGCGGCCGATGCAGCCAACGACGCCATTACGTGGCGATATTAACTTATAAAAAATTTAACGGAAGCGAAAAACTCGCCCGCTATTAACATAATATTCATCTTTCTCCACAGCCGCACCAAGTTGCAGAAAATACGTAGCTTTAAGGTCCTTACTTTCAGTACCATAGACGAGAGCCAGAGCCAGGACTCCGACTACGAGGCAATGGTTAACGGAGGTAAGAAGAAATACTCTCGCGCATGTGTGGGCCGCAATTTTAATTAATAACTAAAGATTTGTTGCTTGAAAGTGAACTGACTAGCCGAGGAAATTAATATGAAAAGTTTATTCCATTGTTCAACTTATATGCTCATGTTTTTAAGATTCAGCGAGTCTAACATTCATTAACGTAACAAATAATTTAAGATTACTATTGTTAAAAAGGAGAAGTTCACAAAAGCATTTAATCGTAAACCAAATTGAATGAAATATTTTTATTAAGGCCCACCACGTAAGTAGGCAACAATCAAAATAATAATAATATATTAAATTACGACGGCCGACGGACGCGAGATCTGTTAAGTGAAGTGAAAAGGATGCTTTACTTAATGATTGTGCGTATGCAACACAGACTCATAATTTTGCTCTCTATTACAAGTTGTATCTCCTCTGCACTTCAAATTACGTCTATATGCAAATGAAAGCCCGCATCTCGTGGTCGTGCGGTAGCGTTCTCGCTTCCCACGCCCGGGTTCCCGGGTTCGATTCCCGGCGGGGTCAGGGATTTTCTCTGCCTCGTGATGGCTGGGTGTTGTGTGCTGTCCTTAGGTTAGTTAGGTTTAAGTAGTTCTAAGTTCTAGGGGACTTATGACCACAGCAGTTGAGTCCCATAGTGCTCAGAGCCATTTGAACCATTTTTTGCAAATGAAAACTACGTATCTGACCCCCCAAAAAACTATGTCCAATAGCCATTCTTCCTCTCCAAAATTACAAAAGACATAGATTCTCTTTTGCACAGAAAAAAGCGTTGTCTCAATTACGGTAGCGCATCATAGCTGGCACTCGCAGCCGGAATATTAGAATAATAATACTTAAGTGCTCCGCGGAAAGATAGCTAATTCGAAGTCTTCTTAAAACTTCCGATTCGTTCTCTTCCATTAGAATCTACGTATTAGAGTTGGGCAACACGATTCTTGTTCTCGATTCGATTCCTACGATTCAATCTCACATTGCGAATCGATTCCTACGATTCGTTCACGATTCTTTCACGATTCATTCTAGTCTGCGATGGCACAATTCTTACGGAATGCGAAAAGTTCTACATCTTACTCACAGATGGCAGGACATGTCTAAAATTGTCAATGGGGTTAGAATCGAATTGTCATGATAAGATATGCCAGAAATAGTTTATTTGTGAGTAAACATGCATATGACGTCACAAGTGTGATTCTCGATTTATACGTGTAATGCCTTAATTGTTGAAAGGTCACGTTTGATTTGATTGCATCTATTGTTTCATTTCAGTGTGCCAGGAAAGAGGGGTCGATTTGTGTGGAAGGTGGTGCAAAATTACGTGGTACGCCAGTTTGGTTGTGTGGCTTGAACGTATCTAACTACAGACGTCTGTTTTATAGTAACAAAATCTAGCAGTGAGGCAGACGTGGTTTGGCTCATATCATCCTAAGTTTTTCTGTGCTAAGATGTTTTTCGAAGTCTACATCACCCTTGTAATTCATAACGCAGCTGACAGCCATCCCAGACAGCAAATTTAGCTTAACTTTCATTTCTTCTAAATACAAAGCATAGGTATTATGCTTTTAATTTGTCTGAGAACTTGCCGCTGTCACTACTATTTGCGTGAGAAGACGACATATTTCTAAACAATAGGATTCAATCGTATACAGCGACGTTACTTCACTAAAATTTAATATGAATCTGAACACGATAACTTTCGAAAACTCGAAATTGAAATTATTAATTAAAAAGCTTTTGTTCCAAGACGGTATTACACGGCGGTCCGCTAAGAAAGGTAATGGTTAGAGAGCCTACATTCTCTCTATATAGGCTCTGTAATATTGGTCTAGTTCGACAGCCATTTAGTGGCGGCACTGGTGGAACTAGCAGAATTAGCAAATTAGCAGTCAAGTAATGTCGCTGAATGCGATTGTATCCTACACTTTAGATGTATGTCGTCTTCTCATATAAATAGTAGTGGCAGAAGCAAGTTCTCAGACAAATTAAAAGCAAAATACCTATGCTTTGTATTTCGACGAAACAAAAGTTAAGCTAAATTTGCAGTGTGTGAGTGAGGGCTGACAGTTGCTTTATTGTGAAATATAAGATGCTGTGGAATTGGAAAGAGCACAGAAAAACGTAGGACGATACGAATCCGCGCATGTGCACTACATAGCTTGGTTTTCACGAGTAATAGTACGGCCCACAAACTTCGTTTGTTCCTTCCGAGCTCCTTTGTTCACACGCATCCTCCACTTGACTGCCATCTGGCGGTCGTAATCATTCGGCACGACTCGGCATGATTCGGAAGGTTCCTTCGAAGCATAGCGTACTAAGAATCGATGAATCGTTGCAACTTGGAATCGTCACGACTCGGAAACACGCAATCGTTCTTACGATTCTTTTGAACGACGATTCGTCCGTATCATGATTCGATTCTTACGATTCTTTATTTAGAGTCGTTCAAATGAACGACTCATTCACGAATCGCCACAACTCTACTACGTATCTGATCATTCATTTTCTTGATCTGAGCTCGGGAAACCTTATTATGTCGCCGTAGACTTTGAGGCGTCTTTTCCTCATGTCAGACTAACAATATCGGGCGAATCTGCTACTATCACGGTCCGAACGATGCCAAATATTTCGCCGTCAGCTTGTATGTTAAAGACGTTCCCTAAGCGACCAGTTTGTTAGTAAGAAGATATCATACTGCCACTGTTGTTCAATCTTCTCATTCTGAAAGTGTTTCAGGAAAATCTTAACGGTGACTGTGAGTACTTTAGCTGCCACGAGAGACGGGGTTTTCATCGTGAGTTGCAGCAGTCTTCTTCGACTTTGCCTGGCGTTCTCGGAGAAACGGAAACCGCCGACTCATCCAGTACCCAACCCGTTCTCTCCTCACAGCAGCCACGAAGAAATATTCATCTATAGGCAAATTTTTTCAAGATTTTTATGTCAAACAGGTCAAAATTTTAAAATCTGAGCATCTGGGTAAAAAATCAAAAGACAGTTTAAACACAGTGCTTGTCTTATCTGTATCAAAGCCAAAGGTCAAGTTAACTCATTTTTCTTTATGATGTAGCAGTTCATTATGAAACTAGCCTCAAACGCATGACATAAGGATCGGTACAGCACTGTACAAACACTACTGTTGTGTGGTGTGGTCTATTAAACGGTATGCATGTACGTGCAGTGTGGAAGATTTGCGCCCCACCTGGTCTATACGGTTATTTCCCGTTGTCGTCTTCTGACACCAGCTGTGCTGTAGAATGGTACCATCCGTTGTTTGGAGGTAGTTTACGAAATACTGTAGCAGTGATGTACAATGTTCTGTTTGCTGTAAAACACTGAAAATGGGAGCAGGCAATATAAACTTGCGGCATCGTACAATGAGAAAACGAAATCAGGCATCCTTGGAGGAGAAGGTGAACCTGATTAATCTAATTATAATTTCATTACTGCGCTATAAACGTGGCCTAATAATTAAACGCTCAATTGTGTGGTTGCTTCAGGGTGAAAACTGACACCATCCAAAGGTGACGATGCAAGGGAGTTATCAACTTGTGATCTGTAGCTGCCCCCATCTCCTTCTCCTCCACGAACTTTGCTGCAACCAGTGAGGCCAAATTCTGTCGCAAGCTGAACCCCCTATCGATCGTGAGTCCCTACTCCTCCAACTTCATAATAATTTTTTTATTCGTTCCAAATCTAGGTTTATTACTGGAAGTAATAGCGATAAAAAAACCGAAATTCGTTTACTTCAGAAACCGGTTATTTTGAACGGTTTTAACAGTCAAGCTAAAATGGGGACGAAAACAACAGGCATAACCGAAATCCGGTTGTTTCAGAGATAATCGCCATCCCTAGACCGACTCCGTTGGCATCCACGGTTTTTCCCAGACTTTGGATAAGCTTGCTTATTTAGCAAAACGCCAACTTTTTCCAAACAAATACAAAAAAATTGTTCAAATGGCTCTGAGCACTAAGGGACTTAACATCTTAGGTCATCAGTCCCCTAGAACTTAGAACTACTTAAACCTAACTAACCTAAGGGCATCACACACATCCATGCCCGAGGCAGGATTCGAACCTGCGACCGTAGCGGTCGCGCGGTTCCAGAATGTAGCGCCTAGAACCGCTCGGCCACCCGGCCGGCCAACAAACACATTGCTGTGTGATATCTAACCTGGACTGCGAGTAACAGCACGATGTAGCGTGTTGTCCTTACTTTTAATCTTCATTATGTATACAGGGTGTATCATAATTATTGGCGTAAAAGGAGGCAGCTGAAAGTACACGATACTAGAAGCAAAAATGTCTCAGTAAACATAGGGTCGAAAATGCACTCCTGAAGAGGTTCACCATACATTTGCTCTAAAAAGCATACTTCAAAAGTTATGAGCAATTGTTCATTAGAAGAGTTGTGTTTACAAGTAGCGAAGATGAGCACGTGCTCATAGCTCTTACGGTATGCATCTAAGAACATATGTTTGCTGGACTTTTTTTTCTTGTTTTGGTCCACATTACCATTTCCCAAAATATGGAAAGCGAAGAGCTAGCTGTAGAAGAGATTTGCTCCACAGTATCGAAAATGAAAAAATGCTCGTAGCTGTTAAGGTATGCATTTTCGACCCTACGTTTACTAAGACTTTTTTGGTTCTGGCATCGTGTACTTAACAACTGTTGCGTTTAAGTCATTAATTGTGATACACCCTGTATATATACGCCCAGGGTGAGTCACGAAGATATACAAATATTTTAAAATGTTATTCTACAACTAAAACTAAAGATAAAAAAGTTCAAATAAACATAAGTCCACAAATCTTTGGTTACGGAGTTGAACCAAGGACCTCTCATTCCGCAGCTGCTCACGCTAACCACGGGACCACGGCGCTCCTGATCTCATGTTCTCCTTGATGTTGCCTATCTTGCGCATGGACTACTCAGTTTGTATATTTCGCTTATTTTTTTCATAGTTCCACACAACTTCTTCCTGTTTTCTCGATTGATCTGTGTTCAGTTTTTCAAGGCCTATCCACAGTGCCAACTTATAACTAAATCTGAGGGGGGTGCGATGGGGAGGTTCCCTTGGAAGTAAAAACAATATTAAGAAGTTTTAATGTCTCCAGTACTATGGGACGGTACGTCACGTACGGACTCATGCCCTTAGACCACAGTTTAATTCCCACAGAACAGATACCGTCGAAGATGTTGAGTTGGTGTATGACGGATGAAGTGGAGGTGACTTTTATAGCTTGCAGACACACGACGCTACTTGAGAGCTACCCCTCTATTACCCCGACGCCACTTCTGCCGACACGCGCTCCGGGGATGGACCGGCGGCCCGGAGGCGACGCTAGCGCCGCCGGCGGCGACCTGAGGCGTAACTCAAGCTGCGCGTGACGTCATTAGAATCCGCAGCCGGCCGTCGCCCACGCGCGCCCACAGGGCTCGCCCTCACTACCCCTACCTGCCCTTTCAATGCAAAACCCAGGACCGCGTGCACGCACGTCAACACGCGCAAGTTCAGGGGTAGCGAAACACTTGTCATTTATTCATAAATGTAAAAGAATTATCTTTACACGAGTGTGAGTCGGTGATCATTGGGGGCACCTCGAATTATGCCGTACAGATCACTTAATAATATGTCACGATTTATATGTACTGGTTGTTATACACTCCTGGAAATTGAAATAAGAACACCGTGAATTCATTGTCCCAGGAAGGGGAAACTTTATTGACACATTCCTGGGGTCAGATACATCACATGATCACACTGACAGAGCCACAGGCACATAGACACAGGCAACAGAGCTTGCACAATGTCGGCACTAGTACAGTGTATATCCACCTTTCGCAGCAATGCAGGCTGCTCTTCTCCCATGGAGACGATCGTAGAGATGCTGGATGTAGTCCTGTGGAACGGCTTGCCATGCCATTTCCACCTGGCGCCTCAGTTGGACCAGCGTTCGTGCTGGACGTGCAGACCGCGTGAGACGACGCTTCATCCAGTACCAAACATGCTCAATTGGAGACAGATCCGGAGATCTTGCTGGCCAGGGTAGTTGACTTACACCTTCTAGAGCACGTTGGGTGGCACGGGATACATGCGGACGTGCATTGTCCTGTTGGAACAGCACGTTCCCTTGCCGGTCTAGGAATGGTAGAACGATGGGTTCGATGACGGTTTGGATGTACCGTGCACTATTCAGTGTCCCCTCGACGATCACCAGTGGTGTACGGCCAGTGTAGGAGATCGCTCCCCACACCATGATGCCGGGTGTTGCCCTGTGTGCCTCGGTCGTATGCAGTCCTGATTGTGGCGCTCACCTGCACGGCGCCAAACACGCATACGACCATCATTGGCACCAAGGCAGAAGCGACTCTCATCGCTGAAGACGACACGTCTCCATTCGTCCCTCCATTCACGCCTGTCGCGACACCACTGGAGGCGGGCTGCACGATGTTGGGACGTGAGCGGAAGACGGCCTAACGGTGTGCGGGACCGTAGCCCAGCTTCATGGAGACGGTTGCGAATGGTCCTCGCCGATACCCCAGGAGCAACAGTGTCCCTAATTTGGTGGGAAGTGGCGGTGCGGTCCCCTACGGCACTGCGTAGGATCCTACGGTCTTGGCGTGCATCCGTGCGTCGCTGCGGTCCGGTCCCAGGTCGATGGGCACGTGGACCTTCCGCCGACCACTGGCGACAACATCGATGTACTGTGGAGACCTCACGCCGCACGTGTTGAGCAATTCGGCGGTACATCCACCCGGCCTCCCGCATGCCCACTATACGCCCTCGCTCAAAGTCCGTCAACTGCACATACGGTTCACGTCCACGCTGTCGCGGCATGCTACCAGTGTTAAAGACTGCGATGGAGCTCCGTATGCCACGGCAAACTGGCTGACACTGACGGCGGCGGTGCACAAATGCTGCGCAGCTAGCGCCATTCGACGGCCAACACCGTGGTTCCTGGTTGTGTCCGCTGTGCCGTGCGTGTGATCATTGCTTGTACAGCCCTCTCGCAGTGTCCGGAGCAAGTATGGTGGGTCTGACACACCGGCGTCAATGTGTTCTTTTTTCCATTTCCAGGAGTGTATATATTAAATGATCAACTTATGAGATGAGACCTATTCTTTGAAATACATTTGTTTTATATAATTTACGTAACTGTAATGATCCGCATCTAGCGCGGACGCTAATACATCGATTGCGCAGTCAAACATTTTAACCGAAGCTGAACTGAACGTTCCGCTTCGATCTAAATAAAAGATGACAGTATAAACTTTGAAAACGTAAAAAGGTCGACTTTGAGCTATACATGTGAGCGGTCTTGCCAGCGTCCGGACTACATTATTAATTAATAAAACTCAAGTAATTTATGTTCGAAACTGTAAATCGGCAAGTTATTGTTTTGAAGGAGTTGAACAGTGCAAGAATTGTCTTTAACGAAGGAGAAAAGTAATGACTGTAATTTGTGACAAAAACGTGAACCAAGGAGCTAGTTCAGGACAGGCTGAAATCTGATCGCACCGTACAGTTAGAAAAGTACTTATGTAAGTTATACTGTTTATAAATAAGCCCTAATTTGCCAGTGAGAATTGTTTGAATATATTTAGTGTTTACCAGATTTCTTATTCTATTCTTTTCCTTTATTTCTTTTACCTCCATGTCATATTATTTTTGTAAGTGTCAAACAGCCTCTACTACAGCAGAGAATACTGCGGCATCCTGGTCGTAGGCAGAAGACCGCTCCTTGTCTTCTATACAACTCATAGCTGCCCAATTCATTAATGATTTCATTTGCAAATGCTTTTTTTCTGTTGTTCATTGTTAAAGGTCCCTTAGGTGATTATAAATTTCGTACTGATTACGTAAAGAAATCCGGGTTGTTCTTTTCCAAATAATAGAAGCCTTTGCGTAATCAAAAACTAGCCTCCTCCTGACAACGATCAGGAGCCGACCAGAAGACGGACGTCTTCGACCGCTTTCGTGTTTCCTGTGGCAAAGCTGTGCCAAACTGGAAACACGACATTCTAGTATGAAACTATATATATATATATATATATATATATATATATATATATATATACTCCTGGAAATTGAAATAAGAACACCGTGAATTCATTGTCCCAGGAAGGGGAAACTTTATTGACACATTCCTGGGGTCAGATACATCACATGATCACACTGACAGAACCACAGGCACATAGACACAGCCAACAGAGCATGCACAATGTCGGCACTAGTACAGTGTATATCCACCTTTCGCAGCAATGCAGGCTGCTATTCTCCCATGGAGACGATCGTAGAGATGCCAGATGTAGTCCTGTGGAACGGCTTGCCATGCCATTTCCACCTGGCGCCTCAGTTGGACCAGCGTTCGTGCTGGACGTGCAGACCGCGTGAGACGACGCTTCATCCAGTCCCAAACATGCTCAATGGGGGACAGATCCGGAGATCTTGCTGGCCAGGGTAGTTGACTTACACCTTCTAGAGCACGTTGGGTGGCACGGGATACATGCGGACGTGCATTGTCCTGTTGGAACAGCAAGTTCCCTTGCCGGTCTAGGAATGGTAGAACGATGGGTTCGATGACGGTTTGGATGTACCGTGCACTATTCAGTGTCCCCTCGACGATCACCAGTGGTGTACGGCCAGTGTAGGAGATCGCTCCCCACACCATGATGCCGGGTGTTGGCCCTGTGTGCCTCGGTCGTATGCAGTCCTGATTGTGGCGCTCACCTGCACGGCGCCAAACACGCATACGACCATCATTGGCACCAAGGCAGAAGCGACTCTCATCGCTGAAGACGACACGTCTCCATTCGTCCCTCCATTCACGCCTGTCGCGACACCACTGGAGGCGGGCTGCACGATGTTGGGGCGTGAGCGGAAGACGGCCTAACGGTGTGCGGGACCGTAGCCCAGCTTCATGGAGACGGTTGCGAATGGTCCTCGCCGATACCCCAGGAGCAACAGTGTCCCTAATTTGCTGGGAAGTGGCGGTGCGGTCCCCTACGGCACTGCGTAGGATCCTACGGTCTTGGCGTGCATCCGTGCGTCGCTGCGGTCCGGTCCCAGGTCGACGGGCACGTGCACCTTCCGCCGACCACTGGCGACAACATCGATGTACTGTGGAGACCTCACGCCCCACGTGTTGAGCAAGACGGCGGTACGTCCACCCGGCCTCCCGCATGCCCACTATACGCCCTCGCTCAAAGTCCGTCAACTGCACATACGGTTCACGTCCACGCTGTCGCGGCATGCTATCAGTGTTAAAGACTGCGATGGAGCTCCGTATGCCACGGCAAACTGGCTGACACTGACGGCGGCGGTGCACAAATGCTGCGCAGCTAGCGCCATTCGACGGCCAACACCGCGGTTCCTGGTGTGTCCGCTGTGCCGTGCGTGTGATCATTGCTTGTACAGCCCTCTCGCAGTGTCCGGAGCAAGTATGGTGGGTCTGACACACCGGTGTCAATGTGTTCTTTTTTCCATTTCCAGGAGTGTATATAATCATCAGATTAAAATTGAAAAAAAAAATCAAATATATTTAACCTAATTTTTTTTATCGTACTAGAGAGTGTGTTCTGTCTCATATACTTTGTAATAAGCAATTGAAATTTGTTCTTGCTTTTTCAATCACACAGTACATTTATGATAAGACACGTATTGGGTGGTTGTAATCAAAGTGCAGGTACTCAAAGAGGTCCAGTGTGAATTGTAACTATCGCACGGGAGCGAAAATTGGTAGATAGTCTAATACATTAATCCAGAACCGATTTACGCTCGTATAAAGATAGTTCCAGTTTTGGCCACCAGGTGCAAATCTCATATGTACTGGATTACGAACGGGACGCGGGCGGAAAAGGTCGAACAAGCGAGAAAGGCGTAAAGTTGATTTTATTATTAGCCGCTGCTTTCACGATTTGTTCGGTATGAATTTTTGTCTAAGTCACCTTGTACCCTCCCGCAGTCATGTTCGACACCTTCCCGTACATCACGGCATGATGAGGAGAAAACACCACACTTGTGCCAGCCCTGTCCGCCAGATCATTTATGTATATAGCAAATAACAGCGGTCCTGTAACAGTTCCGTTGGGGCACTTGTCTCTAGTGAACAGTGGCCGTCGAGGGGAACATACGGGGTCGTATGGGCTACCATCGTTAACAGTCGAAGGTGAGGTACAACGTCGAAAAAAATCCACGTCTACATGACTACTCCGCAGTTCACAATGAAGTGCCTGGCAGAGGGTTCACTAAAGCACTTTCCATTCTCGAACAGCGCGCGGGAGAAACGAACACCTAAATCTCTCCGTGCTAGTTCTGATTTCTCTTACTTCATTGCGTTTGTGTTTCCTCCCTACGCAGGTGGGCCTCAAAGAAATATTTTCGCATTCGGAGGAGAATGTTGGAGACTGGAATCTCGTGAAAAGAATTTGCCGCATCGAAAAATTCGTTTGCTTTAATAAGTGCCAGCCCAACTAGCGTATCATATCCGTGACAAATTATCCCCTATTTAGAGATAATAATCTTTGGAGTTTTCCATGTTCTCCGTCAATCCTACCTGCTGAGGATCCCATATCGCACAGCAGTAATATAGGAGAGAAGCGATAAGCGTAGTGTAGGCAGTCTCTTTTTTGGATTCATTGCAACTTGTAAGTTTAATGTTAATAAACCCCAGTCTTTGGTACGGCTTCACCACAACAATATCTATGTGATCTTTCCAATCAAGCTGTTCGTAACTGTTGTCTTCATCCCAGAATGAGATTTTCACTCTGCAGCCGAGTGTGCACTGATACGAAACTTCCTGGCAGATTAAAACTGTGTGCCTGACCGAAAATCGAACTCGGGACCTTTGCCTTTCGCGGGCAAGTACTCTACCAACTGAGCTACCCAAGCACGACTCACGCCCGGTACTCACAGCTTTACTTCAGTTAGAACCTCGTCTCCTACCTTCCAAACTTAACAGAAGCTCTCCTGCGAACCATGCAGAACTAGCACTCCTGGAAGAAAGGATATTGCGGAGACATGGCTTAGCCCAGGGCTTCACAACATACGTGCTCGCGGAGCAAGCTGTGAGCAGCAAGGCGCGAGCACGGAGCAGCGCGAGCACGCTACCCCCACTACCAGACCAGAGTGGAGAGTGGGGAGAGTCACGTGGGGTACACAAAAGCTCCCGCCAGTCAATGTAAATGCGCGGCCACCTGCAGGGATATCACTCACGAATTATTACTGCAACAAATGAAACACATAAAGGAGAATGTACACGTGTCACATAATTTTATTAGCTTAGTGTATGCCTCTACCATCTGTAGACACTGAAACTAAAGAATTCCACGACAATCCTATATTTTCAACACTTTCTTCAACACTACTTAAAATATCACCTCCGGTTGTAGTGTTCTTCATGGCTACTACATCGAGGAGCTCCTCCCTCACCTGAAGATCTCTGTTAACACCTCTAATAAATATGGCAAGCTGCGCTGTTCCAGTGATATCAACACTTTCGTCCAGAGCTAGAGAATACGCCATAAAATCTTAACAGATACTTGCAAGCTGGCTCTGGACGTCGTCTGCCATGTCCTGTATGCGACGCATAATGGTCATGTTAGATAATGGCACAATCCGAAACTGTTCAACTTGAGATGGACACAAATGTTCCGCTGCAACTACCAAACATTCTTTTATTAAATCGCCATCAGTTAAGGGCGCAGGGATTTTGCTAAAAGCAAAGCAATTTTGTAACCCACTCTGAGAGCTGCCTCAGTTGATTTTTCTTCGTCGTCCAGATCTTCTTCGGATAGCATCCTTTTATGTTTAATAACTTCCTGTGCACGATCTGGTCAATCACATTTTCCACGTCCGTAGTCTTTCGCGTGGTACGACATATAATGTCGCTGCAAATTAAATTTCGTAAAAGAATTCAGCGTTTTGTGACATACTAAACATTTTGCAACACCATCTTTTTCAGTAAACAGATACAATTCCTCCCAGTGGGGGTTGAACTGCGAAAGCATGGTTGGGGTTACACAACGGCGACTTCACATGATTCTTAACCAGCGAAGTGACTGTTAAGAGCTGATCGTAGTACTTTAAACGTTACACAGTCGGCGCGAATTCAATAGGCACGCTGCGGCCCTATTCAAACGTGCGCGCGCATTTCCCCTCCCTCCCCACCCACCGTACTCCGCGACCTTGCAGCTGCTCGCGAGCACGTGCCTCAGCAGACGCGAGTACTCGCGCTCAAAACCGGCCAGTTGTTAAGCCCTGGCTTAGCCACAGCCTGGGGGATGTTACCAGAATGAGATTTTCACTCTGCAGCGGAGTGTGCGCTGATATGACACTTACTGGCAGATTAAACATTCTGGAAGTTTGGAAGGTAGGAGACGAGGTACTGGCGGAATTAAAGCTGCGAGGACGGGGAGTGAGTCGTGCTTCGGTAGCTCAGTTGGTAGAGCACTTGCCAGCGAAAGGCAAAGGTCCCTAGTTCGAGTCTCGATCCGGCACACAGTTTTCATTTGCCAGTAAGTTTCATATCAGCGCACACTTGGCTGCACAGTGAAAACCTCATTCTGGAAACATCCCTTAGGCTGTGGCTAAGCCATGTCTCCGCAATATCCTTTCTTTCAGGAGTACTAGTCCTGCATGGTTCGCAGGAGAGCTTCTGTAAAGTTTGGAAGGTAGGGGAGGAGGTACTGGCGGAAGTAAAGCTGTGAGGACGGGGTGTGAGTCTTGCTTGGGTAGCTCAGCTGGTAGAGGACTTGCCCGCGAAAGGCAAAGGTCCCGAGTTCGAGTCTCGGTCCGGCACACAGTTTAAATCTGCCAGGAAGTTTCTTGTCTTCTTGTTCACATGCGTTCGTTACCTGCAGGATGTTGTGTGAGAGTAAAGCACTTAGCGTTTCATACGAGCGGTATTTCCTTGAAGCTATTGTCAGTGACGAGAGGCAAGTACCATGCGCGGACATCTTGGAGCAGGTCCTCGCGGCCACGATATTTCTCCGGACTGCTACAATCTTAAGTCGTCCATCGTCGCAGAGATGGACGACAAGAGGCGCACCGCCGCACAAGTCGCCAACTTGGACGGCCCGTAAAAGTGGAAATGTCGGGCGGCGCCGCACGGATTGCTGGCGCCAGTACAGAGGGGGTGAGGTATGCCGTGCCTTTAATGCGCCGAGACGCGACTTACGGCCGACTCGTTAATGTCCCAGGCCCGTGACATCCTAAGAGACCACCGCGGTGCTGTCTTCCAGACGCGAACACACATTCGGCGCTTCGTGGCCCTCCGGCATACAGACAGAGCGCTAACGGAGTTTTGCAGGGCGGGAGAATTCAGACTTAGCCGTAAAATATTATATTTACCTTAAGATAGGCAACCAGGATTACATCATGCACAACGGGGGTGCATGATATAAGCTGGGCTACCTATCTTAAGATACATGAAATATCCTATGGACTAATTTCGTTTACACACTACTGAAAATATCATTCGAGGAAGTCCAAAAAACAACATGAAAATTTAAGAAATATCAAGCTTACTTTCTATAACGCACACGTTTTCAATTTGCGAAACTTGTCTATTTACAGTAAACATTTTATAAAACCATTTCTGTAGAGCAAAAGGTAATTTTATCAAATGAACGCTGATAATTATTTATTCCTAAGAGAAGATTTAGTAGCAATCGGATTTTTGTATGGTCTCCAACAAGAACCTGAGTTTAGTCTTTCTTGAGAATATTATTGTCGCCCCGAATGAATTCGGCACTTCTTTCTGCAACATCATAAGTACCAGTTGTGATTTGAAATTTTTTTGGCTTCACCCTTACTGATTACCGGATCAAGAATCCTATAACTTACCAGTTCATGTGAATGGGAAATGATGGTAAGGTGCCTTGATTGCTTCTATCAGTTCAAACCGGAATCGAACGCACACTTGCCAAAAATAAATAAAATAAAAAATGAAAAATACATCGTCTTCTTAATGAATTCTTCTCCATATCAGATAAGTGGAAGTCATCATGAAACACGTGAAGCTTGTATGCATATATGGCCTTTGCCATCCACCTAGAATGAGTTACAGCGCCTGGGATGCAAAACTATATCCCTTTCTTTAAAATGGCGCCAGGAACATCATGTCGCCGTTGTTTCTGCGTAGAAACTTTGTTTTCTAGAAATCCGAGAATAACAGACGGTAAGTAATCAAATCAAATGGTTCAAATGGCTCTGAGCACTATGGGACTTAACATCTATGGTCATCAGTCCCCTAGAACTTAGAACTACTTAAACCTAACTAACCTAAGGACAGCACACAACACCCAGTCATCACGAGGCAGAGAAAATCCCTGACCCCGCCGGGAATCGAACCCGGGAACCCGGGCGTGGGAAGCGAGAACGCTACCGCACGACCACGAGCTGCGGACGGTAAGTAATCAGGTACTTTACTGAGGTCTGGTATGTCAACGTTCTCGTTGATTTTCGACCCAGTAGGTCCACATTTCTTGAACAGTTCCATTTCCGCACCGGAAGATGCCTCCATCAGTGAGTTGAAACGGGTCCTAAACACCAGTTCAAACATATGGTGGCGGCAAGGGGTGTAAAACAGATCACGGCTGAACAATTTTTCTACAGTGGTATTAAAATTCAAGGTGATGGTATATTCACTGATGAAATTGCTGTCATCAGTGAAAGCGAAGAAGAATTACATGATCTGCGGACTGGAACGAACAGTCTTGTGAGTACTGAATGTGGATTGAGAGTAATTCGAAGAAATAAGAAAGTAATGAAGAGTAGCAGAAATGAGAACAGCGAGAAACTTATCAGGATTGGTGCTAACGAAATAGGTGAAGTTAAGGACTTCTGCTGCCTACGCAGCAAAGTAACCAATGACGAACGGAGGAAGGAGGATATAAAAAGAAGACCAGCAGAAAAAAGGGGAATTCCTGGCCAAGAGAAGTTTACTAGCACTAAACATAGGCCTAAATCTGAGGAAGAAATTTCTGAGAATGTATGTGTGGAGCACAGCATTTAATGGTAGTGAAACATGGACTCTGTGAAAACCGTAAGGGAAGAGAATCGAAGCATCTGAGATGTGGTGCTACGGAAGAACGTTCGAAATTAAGTGGACCGACGAGGTATAGAATGGGGAGGAGGTTCACCGGACAATCGGACAGGAAAAGAATATATGGAAAAAAATGTTCAAATGTGTGTGAAATCTTATGAGACTTGACTGCTAAGGTCATCAGTC
The DNA here is from genome assembly GCF_023898315.1 of Schistocerca nitens. Lineage (NCBI taxonomy): Eukaryota > Metazoa > Arthropoda > Insecta > Orthoptera > Acrididae > Schistocerca > Schistocerca nitens. The sequence continues at coordinate 146,537,274 of NC_064625.1, forward strand.
CCTAAGCTTACACACTACGTAGCCTAAATTATCCTAACGACAAACACACACACACACACACACACACACACACACACACACACACACACACACACACACACACACACACACATGCCCGAGGGAGGACTCGAACCTCCGCCGGGACCAGCCGCACAGTCCATGACTGCAGCGCCCGTAGACCGCTCGGCTAATTCTGCGCGGTGAATATATGGAAAACAATGAAAAGAAGAAGGGAGAGAAGGGTAGGAAAGCTGCTAAGATATCACGGAGTAACTTCCATGGTACTACAGGGAGCTGTAGAGGGTAAAAACTGTAGACAAAGGTAGAGACTGAAATACATCCAGCAAATAATTGAGGACGTTGGCTGCAAGTGCTGTTCTGAGATGAAGAGATCTGCACAGGAGAGGAATTCCCATCAAACCAGTCCGAAGACCGATGCCTTATAGAACTATTTGCGCTACGCTGCTGTATTCTCAAAATTAGTAAAAGGAAGACGTCACTTTTGGTCCCGCGTGGCTACTACAGCCGTCTTTACTAACATTATTAACGTTTTATTAATCATAATACGAGGGTAATCCCAAAAGTAAGGTCTATTTTTTATAAGTACATAGACCTGTTTATTTCTACAGTGGTTTACATCAGTTTACAGCCGGAACATTTAACGATTTTTCGACATGATCATCATTTTTCTCGATACATTCTTCTAGACGCTGTGGCAGTTTTTGTATGTCCATGTCATACCAGCTCGCCGCCTTCTGTTCAGAAAGTTATGAACCTCCTGTTTCACCTCTTCGTCGGAGATGAATCGCTTGGACCACAATTAACACTGACAGATACTGTGAGACACTCAAAATTCTCAAACGGGCAATTCAGAACCGGAGAAGAGAAATGTTGAGCAAGGGCGTAGACATTATCCATGACAACGCTCGCCCACACATCCCTCGGCAAACCGTTGCTCTCCTGCAACAGTTTCAGTGGAACATAATCCTGACTTGGTACCGAGTGACTATCACCTGTTCCCTAGGTTAAAAGAACATTTGGCCGGAAAGCGATTCAGCTCCGACGACGAGGTGAAAGAAGAGGTTCATGACTTTCTGAACAGAATCGCGGAGAGCTGGTATCACATGGCCATACAGAAACTGCCACAGCGTGTACAGAAATGCATCGAGAGGAATGGTGACTGTTTCGAAAAATAGCGAAATGTTCAAGCTGTAAACTGATGTAAACCATTGTAGAAATGAACAGTTCTATGTACTTATAAAAAATAGGAGACCTTACTTTTGGGATTAGCCACTCTGGCCGAGCGGTTCTAGGCGCTTCAGTCCGGAACCTGTAATGGTACTTTGAATACCGCGCCTCCGCCAATACAAAGATATAATTAACGATCGCGCATGGGGAAGAGCGCTGCGCCAGCGACCTATTTTTATAAATAATTTTGATCTTTTTTTTTTACTTTTGCGTAGGTGTTTGTTTTTAACAACTAATTAATTACTCTCACTCTCTTGTCTTCATACGAAAGACGTGTATTTTTCGGCGCTGTGTTGAATGTCCTTTTGGGTGGAAATTAAAATTATATTACAAAGCGAGGTTGTTTCAATAGTGATTCGATGTGGTTATCGCCGAATTTGTAAATTGATCATGACAGTGACAACTTGAAGAAGTTTTCAACAGACGGAGAAAAGTGAAAGACGGGTCGTCCTACAAGAAAAATTAGGAGGACAGCCATGAAGACTATATTGTAATTAGTACTGCGTTTCTAACAAGATAAGGTAAATTTCAATTAGTTTCTGATGCTATTTCCGTACAGTCGCTTTTTGTAGTGTTGCCGACCCGGTCTGCCACGCACGGTCAAATTACAGCACTATCTCAATCAATAATACGAAGTCCGCCTTATCCGGAACCGAAACCACCAAAATTCAAAACCCAATCAGATTTTCTATTTTATATTTTTCACGGCAGAACCCCGAGGAAAGGAAACAGTACAAACCACACTGCTGCTACGATCGCAGGTTCGAATCCTGCCTCGGCCGTGGATGTGTGTGATTTCCTTAGGTTAGTTAGGTTTAAGTAGTTCTAAGTCTAAGGGACTGATGACCTCAGATGTTAAGTCCCTTAGTGCTTAGAGCCATTTGAACCATTTGAACAATATTATGATAAACGTCTTAAAACAGGCTTCGTAAAAGTAAGTATCTCTAAAAATAAGACTTCATTTAGTAATAACAGTAATGAGAAATTTCGTAACAAAATTCACGCTAAAAAAATTAAAATTTTGTGTTCGATGAGGATCGTCTTGTAGTTGTCCGACTAAGCCTAAATTGTGCCCTTTTTTTACATTGAAACAAATATAAGGCCACCCTAGTGTACACGTATGCATTATCGTGCCATTTATTAACTAATCAGGTGCGGTTTCTGAAATAACAGTAACAAAAGAAAGTAACGTGAGTCCCTTACCACGGGAGGAGAGAACAGTGTTTTTTTTCGTTTACTTTTATTGCATTATTATAATTATATGTTATTACTACTGTAAACAGTAGCAGTACTCATGGTAATATTACATAGAGCAAACATAAATTTCAGTGTACGTGGAAGTTTTGAAACTCCCTATTCGTACAGTTTCATCAGAACCGCAGTGCATCGAATTAATGAGTAAAGACAGCTAATGCTTTCAAACATTTCATATTAACTGTTGTATGTAATAATTAGACCTGCAATACTTTGCGTACAAATACTTACTGATCTTTTTTTTTACCCTAGACACAAATTACCCTATATCGCTAAAAATAATTATTCGAAGGGACACAGACGCGTTTAAAATATCGCCGCCGTATCGCCATTTCGCATTTTTTTCCAGCACATGTGCAGTTTATCACGTACTTGTTAGTCGAGAAGAACGGGACAATCAGAACACAGAATATTGGCTTTGAGTTGCAAATTAATTCCATTTTTTTCTCTCTCTCTTTTTCAGCTGGGTTGATGAGCTACGGAATTTCATCAGCGATCCGGCTATCACAGACCGCAAAATGAGGATTATTATGCCGTAATACGTAATTTGCTTCCTTTTGATCTATGCTAATTAGTTTGGTGAATATTTGACACTTAGTGTGGAATTTTTCGCCCGGGACGTGTCACGTGAGGCCGAGATCTTCCTGCGTGGAATATACAATCCATGTTTCATAGCGAACAATACACCGCCCTTTTGATGGACGGCCTAATGTACTCACTGCCTGGGTTGTCCATCTTGTGAAATATATGTATTGACGTTCATTCTGTATGAAGCGTTTATCACAGTCGGTTCCTTTTTTATGGTCGCGACAAAGAACGCCAATTCTCTGCGTCGCCTTATTTTTGTCTCGGGACGTGGAAAATTATAGTTTCATAGTTTAGGAAGGGACTAAAAATGCGGATAACCGGTTTTGAGTGGGAGTTCGTGTTACTGTTGTCAGCTGCTATGACGGTTCATAGCATTGCGCTCTGCTGCGCCAAAGCTAACCCACGAAAAGATAGTTGTATGTCAGATTGTTTGACTGACCGGTTTTGTAATTACAGAATCGTGCGGAAACACTGGTCGACATTAAAAATGGTTCAAATTGCTCTGAGCACTATGGGATTTAACATTGAGGTCATCAGTCCCCTAGACTTAGAACTACTTTTAAACCTAACTAACCTAAGGACATCACACACACCTATGCCCGAGGCAGGATTCGAACCTGCGACCGTAGCAGCAGCGCGGTACCGTGGAGTATTTTAGAAGCTGGTTCCCTGTCAGCAAGGTCACAGTTCGCAATAACTGAGGAAAACTCGTGGAGTAAAACGGAAGGGATATCTGGTATTCCCCAAGAAAGAATCACAGGTCCTTCTGCTGTTCCTAATCTACGTAATCGATTTAGAAAACAATGTCAGCACCCATCTTAGATTATTTGCAGATCATGCTGTTATTTATTGTCTAGTAAAGTCAACAGAAGACGAACACCAATTGCAAAACGATTTAAACAAGATATCTGTTTGATGACAAAAGTGACAACTGACACTAAATAAGGAAACATTTGAGGTAATCCACGTGTATACTAAAAGTAATTCACTAAATGTCGGTTGAACGATGAAACACACGATTGTAAAGGCTGTGAATTGAACTAAATACTTTGGTATTACAGTTACAAATAGCTTTAACTGGAACGATCGAGTAGATAGTGTTGTGGGGGAAAGCTAACCTACGGCTGCGTTTTATCAACAGAACACTTATAATATTTAGAAGGCCTACTAAAGAGACTGCCTACAGTGCCTTTGTCCGTTCTCTGCTAGAATACTGCTGTGCGATATGGGATCATTACCAGAGAGGTCCGCCGCTGGTAGCTGAGTGGTCAGCGCGACGGAATGTCATACCTAACAGCCCGGGTTCCGTTCCCGGCTGGGTCGGAGATTTTCTCCGCTCAGGGACTGGGTGTTGCGTTGTCCTTATCATCATCATTTCACCCCCGTCGACACGCAAGTCGCCGAAGTGGTGTCAGCTCGAAAGACTTGCACCAGGCGAACGGTCTACCCGACTTGAGGCCCTATCAACACGGCATTTCTATGTACCAGAGAGGATTGACGAAGGACATGGAAAGAGTTGAAAGAAGGGCAGTTCGTTTTGTACTGTTGCGAAGTGAGAGAGAGAGGACTTCTCACGAAATTTAAATCTCGAATTTTTTCTACCGTGTGCGTAAATACTTTGTTGGCGCCCGACAACATGGACAACAATAATCATAGTAATGAAATAAGAGAAATAAGAGCTCGCACGTTAGCATTTTTCCCGGACGTTGGCAGAAAAATATGGTTGATATGGCTCTGAGCACTGTGGGACTTAACATCTGAGGTCATCAGTCCCCTAGACTTAGAACTACTTAAACCTCACTAACCCAAGGACATCACACACATCGATGCCCGAGGCAGGATTCGAACCTGCGACCGTAGCAGCAGCGCGGTTCCAGACTGAAGCGCCTAGAACCACTCGGCCACTCCGGCCGGCTGCGTCAAGACAAATATCAGTAATGGAGTCTTACCAAGTTCGGTTCACAGACAACAAGAGATGCACAGAGGAGCTGTGTGAATGGTCATAGTTTTGTTTATCCAACGCGAGTGTGACAGGAACATGCTACACAAACTTCAGTGGAACTGTCTACAAGACATGAGCTGTGCATGACGGACACACGTACCCGCAAATTACGAGAGACAAAGTACCAAAACCAGTCAAGAAACACCATTGCTTCTTTCAACACAAGCCTCTCTCAATAACCGCGACCCCAAAATCAGGTGAATTCTGTCTCCCACAGAGGGACACCCACAATGTGTCTTCTTGCTTACCATTGACAAATGGATTAGGATAGGGAGAGCATCTTGGTATCCTATGTACGATCCGCCATGAACTGTGTGGTTGGTTCCACGGTACTCATGTACAGGCGTTGGACAAAAATGAGGGAACACTGCTATGAATGCATGCTTGAACATAAATGCAAATGCTAGCCAAGACTGCAGGTTGTATTTGGCCACGAACGGCAGCTGGACAATGTCCTCGATGTATTGCAAGTGTCAGTCGTTGTCTGAACAGTAATGTCTGTAGTTGTGAGTGTATCATGTCGGAGCTAAGTCAATTCGAACGTAGGTAAGTCATTGGTGCTCGTATAGCAGGTGCTTCTCTAATCTATGCAGCCAAACAGTTAGGTACCTCAAGAGGGTCGTCAGGTCGTGTTCTAGTGACTGGCATTGCTACCTCTGGATCACGGGGCCCCAGGTTCGATCACCGGCCGGGTTGGGGATTTTCTCTTCCTGCGGACTGGGTGTTCGTGCTATCATCATCCTCCTCAACGTCCTCCTCAACGTCCTCCTCAACGTCCTCCTCAACGTCCTCCTCAACGTCCTCCTCAACGTCCTCCTCAACGTCCTCCTCAACGTCCTCCTCAACGTCCTCCTCAACGTCCTCCTCAACGTCCTCCTCAACGTCATCCCCGTCCTCCTCATCCTCCTCATCCTCCTGATCATCCTGATCATCCTGATCATCCTGATCATCCTCCTCATCATCCTCATCCTCATCATCCTCATCATCCTCCTCATCCTCCTCATCCTCCTCATCCTCCTCATCATCCTCATCCTCCTCATCATCCTCCTCATCCTCCTCATCATCCTCCTCAACATCCTCCTCATCCTCCTCATCATCCTCCTCATCCTCCTCATCATCCTCCTCATCATCATCCTCATCATCATCATCCTCATCATCATCATCATCATCCTCATCATCATCATCCTCATCATCATCATCATCATCCTCATCATCATCCATGGCACTGGCTACATTGGAAAGTGTAAGAAACTGGGCTGTGTAAAAACTGGAATTTTGTACGGGCGCTGATGACCGCGCAGTTCAGCGCCCCACAAACCAAACATCTTCATCATACATCAAGAGGTATCATATCTAAGATTTATACCATGCACAGAGAAAGCAGAAAAATCATCATCCAGAAAGTCACGACGCAGAGGAAAGTGTGTGTTTAACGACCGCGACGGACGGTTATTGAAAGGAATTGTGAGAAAAAAAAACAAGACGACGACAGCTGAAAAAAATCACAGTAGAACTGAAAGTCGCACTCGCGAATCCTGTCAGCACCAAAACAACAGACAGGGAGCTTCAGAAGCAGGGAATCGCAGGGCGAGCTGGATTTACAAAACCAATCAATCATCAGTGATGCAAATGACTGTAACCGGATAACGTAACGTAACGTGGACTATGGAGCAATGGAATACCTTCATGTGCACGGATAAGTCTCCTTTGCATTGTTTACGTGCCGGTTTACGTCTTGTAAGTGAAATACGACGGGGATTCGGCGATGATTTCGGCAGACATATCGTCGTATTCCACGGACGACACAGTTACTCTTCAAGCTAGCATTTCGGCCAAGGATTACGTGACCACTTTGGCTAACGAGATCCATCCTATAGTGCAATGTTGTTTCCACAGTGGTGATGCAGTGTTCGAAGCTGTTAACACAGCTCTCAACATCCAGGGCTGGTTTCGTGAGAACAGGGATGAATTATCGCATCTCCCCTGACAATTACAGTTCGCTGATTACAGTATTATTGTGCCTTTGTGATCTACTTCGCAGAGGAGGGTGCGTGATAGCTACCCATCTCCATAGTCGTTGCGTCAACTTGCTTTCATTTCACAGTAAGAATGATATAAAAATTCCTTGAAATAATTACATGGTCGGTATTAATCCCTTGCCAGACGACTTAAAGCTGTCTGGAATACCAACTATTTTACTAGACCGTATTAGAAATGGTAACCGGTTGTGCTTTCGATGTTTCCACGTTGTTGCGCACCCTCTGTATGCACAGGGCGACAATTATTAAACTATTGAACTACTGAACTATTCATCACGTAAGGGCCGCTACAGATACTGCAATTTTGCGTTATGACATGTTCGATATCCCTGCCATCATTGGCGATCATGAGACGCAGACGAATAGCAAAATTCTAGATGACCCGTTGAAGTGTCTGAACACCGATGGTGTCGATGACCTCCAGAATGGCTGTTTACAGCTCAGCAATGGTTTTGAGGTCGTTGCTGTACACCTCGTCTTTAAAACAGCCCTACAAGATTAGGAGAATATGGCGGCCAATCGAAGTCCTTGCCAGTGGCTTCTGGGTACCCCAGAGCCAGAATGTGGTCCCCGAAGTGCTCCTCCAAGATACCGAACACTTTCCTGCGTCTATGCGGTCGATCGCCCCCCCCCCCCCTCCCTTGCATGACCCACATCTTGTGGAAATAAGGGTCACTTTGCATAAATCATGTTCCAAAACCTCCACGTGCAATCCGGTAGTCATCATGCCATCGAGGAATATCGCACCGATTATTCCGTGTCTGGACATTGCGCCCCACACGGTCGTCCGTTGAAGGTGAAGAGACTTCTCGATTGCAAAATGCGGATTCTCACTCCCCCACATGCGCCCATTTTCCCTATTGACGAACCCATCCAGCCGGCCGAAGTGGCCGTGCGGTTCTAGGCGCTGCAGTCTGGAACTGCGAGACCGCTACGGTCGCAGGTTCGAATCCTGCCTCGGGCACGGATGTGTGTGATGTCCTTAGGTTAGTTAGGTTTAACTAGTTCTAAGTTCTAGGGAAGTAATGACCTCAGAAGTTGAGTCCCATAGTGCTCAGAGCCATTTGAACCATTTGAACGAATCCATCCGAATGTAAGTGGGCTTCGTTGCTAAACCAAACCATTCAGCGCATACTAATTCCCATCATGCCCTGCGGCCAACCGTGCAGTTTGAACGTCCTAACGCAAACTGTTCAGAAGGTGCGACAATTTTATTTCATATATCCAGAATGAGATTTTCACTCTGCAGCGGAGTGTGCGCTGATACGAAACCTCCTGGCAGATTAAAACTGTGTGCCCGACCGAGACTCGAACTCGGGACCTTTGCCTTTCGCGGGCAAGTGCTCTACCATTTGAGCTACCGAAGCACGACTCACGCCCGGTCCTCACAGCTTTACTTCTGCCAGTATCTCGTCTCCTACCTTCCAAACTTTACAGAAGCTCTCCTGCGAACATTGCAGAAATAGCACTCCTGAAAGAAAGGATACTGCGGAGACATGGCTTAGCCACAGCCTGGGGGATGTTTCCAGAATGAGATTTTCACTCTGCAGCGGAGTGTGCGCTGATATGAAACTTCCTGGCAGATTAAAACTGAGTGCCCGACCGAGACTCGAACTCGGGACCTTTGCCTTTCGCGGGCAAGTGCTCTACCAGCTGAGCTACCCAAGCACGACTCATGGCCGGTCCTCACAGCTTTACTTCTGCCAGTATCTCGTCTCCTACCTTCCAAACTTTACAGAAGCTCTCCTGCGAACATTGCAGAAATAGCACTCCTGAAAGAAAGGATACTGCGGAGACATGGCTTAGCCACAGCCTGGGGGATGTTTCCAGAATGAGATTTTCACTCTGCAGCGGAGTGTGCGCTGATATGAAACTTCCTGGCAGATTAAAACTGTGTGCCCGACCGAGACTCGAACTCGGGACCTTTGCCTTTCGCGGGCAAGTGCTCTACCATCTGTGAGGACCGGGCGTGAGTCGTGCTTCGGTAGCTCAGATGGTAGAGCACTTGCCCGCGAAAGGCAAAGGTCCCAAGTTCGATTCTCGGTCGGGCACACAGTTTTAATCTGCCAGGAAGTTTTATTTCATATAGTTCAATAATTGTCACCCTCGAGGTATAATCGTATATGAATTGCCGCAGACACGGATGTTTCCAGCGTAACGGATGAGACCGCACTGTGCCCGTACCGAGTTAGTTCTGGCGCAGTACTTGCCGTGGCCGTGGTGGTCTAGCGGCTCTAACACTAGGCTTTGACTCCTGAGGTATCGGGTTCGATCCTAGATATGGGTGAGGTGTTCCCTCGTCCCAGTCCCCTCTGGACCCAAGTCAACACACTCTCCTAACAAGTGAGTTTCGAGGATATCTCCCGAAGTTATGAACCCGTCACCCTCCCCCTCCTAGTGCCGCGGCGAAGAAAGGCTGCACTCTACGTGCAGGAGAACAATAGCCTGGTCGCGGACGCGCGCCGCAGACTTTTTGCAGTAATGAGTACGTGAGCACCTGGGTTCCGTTGGCAGCTACCGAGGTCAGGAAGGCCTTGCCGCTCTTTGTTCCTACAGTTTCCGTGCAGACTGTGGACCGGGAGCAGCGCCTGTCGTGTTTGCCCGCTGGTCGCACCTCGAGCAGACTCCGCCAGCGACCGGGGCAGCGCTAACTGCGCCAGAAATACGGCGGCGTCCGGCGCCGGGTTTTTCGCCCCGTAAAGCACGGCGGGACGTGCCGTCCGCGGGCGTCGCGGCGCCGGTTTTAGACGCGGGAGCGTCGCAGACCGGCCGCCGGTAACACGAGCGAGGTCCTCTGCGTGCTAATGGGCCGGCGAGGCTGAGAGCGCGGGGCCGGGAATAGAGACCTGAGGGACGGCCACAGCAGCGGGTTGCGGCTCGATACGGCAGCACGCGCTCGTGTCCGCGCGTAAATCTGTCACACCTAAGGGTTTGGGTTGTCTGGGGGAAGAGACCAAACAGCGAGGTCATCGGTCTCATCGGATTAGGGAAGGAAGTCGGCCTTGCCCTTTCAAAGGAACCATCCCGGCATTTGCCTGGAGCGATTTAGGGAAATCACGGAAAACCTAAATCAGGATGGCCGGACGCGGGATTGAACCGTAGTCCTCCTGAATGCAAGTCCAGTGTGCTAACCACTGCGCCACCTCGCTCGGTATCACACCTAAGGACTCGGGGAAAAGTATCTGTACTGCTTGGTGTCGAGTACTTTCATCTCGAAACTTACACTTTTTATAGACGGCCGTTGTGGCCGAGCGGTTCTAGGCGGTTCAGTCCGGAACGGCGCTACCGCTACGGTTCGAATCCTGCGTCGGGCATGGATGTGTGTGATGTCCTTAGGTTGGTTAGGTTTAAGTAGTTCTAAGTTCTAGCGGACTGATGACCACATCTGCTAAGTGCTATAGTGCTCAGAGCCATTTGAACCTTACACTCCTTTAGACAATACTAAAGCGCTACAGAAACTGGTATAGGCACGCGCATTCTAATACAGAGATACGTAAACTGGCAGAATACGGCGATGCGTTAGGCAACACTTACACAAGACAACAAAATAACCTTGTGGATGACATCGGAAGTTCACTGAGGCTTTTTCCGGATGATGCTGTGGTATATCGAGAGGTTGTAACAATGGAAAATTGTACTGAAATGCAGGAGGATCTGCAGCGAATTGACGCATGGTCCAGGGAATGGCAATTCATTCTCAATATAGACAAGTGTAATGTGCTGCGAATACATAGCAAGAAAGATCCTTTATTATTTAGATGCAGTATAGCAGGTCAGCAACTGGAAGCAGTTAATTCCATAAATTTTATGGTAGTACGCTTTAGGAGTGATTTAAAATGCAATGATCATATAAAGTTGATCGTCGGTAAAGCAGATGTCAGACTGAGATTCATTGGAAGAATCCTAAGGAAATGCAATCCGAAGACAAAGGAAGTACGTTACAGTACGCTTGTACGCCCACTGCTTGAATACTGCTCAGCAGTGTGGGATCCGTACCAGATAGGGTTGATAGAAGGGATATACAACATTTAACGGAGAGCAGCGCGCTTCGTTAGAGGATCATTTAGTAATCGCGAAAGCGTTACGGAGACGATAGATAAACTCCAGTGGAAGACTCTGCAGGAGAGACGCTCAGTAGCTGGGTACGGGCTTTTGTTGAAGTTTCGAGAACATACCTTCACCGAGGAGTCAAGCATTATATTGCTCCCTCCTATGTATATCTCGCGAAGAGACCATGAGGATAAAATCAGAGAGATTAGAGCCCACACAGAGGCATACCGACAATCCTTTTCATGAACAATACGACACTGAAATAGAAGGGAGAACCGATAGAGGTACTCAAGGTACCCTCCGCCACACACTGTCAGGTGGCTTGCGGAGTATGGATGTAGATGTAGATGTAGATGTAGAGGTGTCTGGCGCACGCATCAAGTTGTTAGATCGGTTACTGCTGCTACAGTGGCAGGTTATCAAGCTTTAAGTGAGCTTGAACGTGGTGTTATACTACTATGGGACGCAGCATCTCCGGGATAGTGAGGGTTGCCGCACGACCATTTCACGAGTGAACCGTGAATGCCAGGAATCCAGTAAAACATCAGATCTCCGACTTCGCTGCGGCCGGAAAAAGATCCTGCAAGAACGGCACCCAATTACGACTGAAGAGAATCGTTCAACGTCATTGAAGTGGAGCGCTTCCGAAAATTGCTTCAGATTTCAATTCTGGGCCATCAACAAGTGTCAGCGTACGAATCATTCGACGAAACATCATCGATATGTGCTTTCGGAACCAAAGGCCCGTTTCTATACCGTTGGTGACTGCACGACACTAAGATTTACGCCTCGCCTGGGTCCGTCAGCACCAACATCGGGCTGTTGACGACTGGAAACATGTTGCCTGGTAGGACGAGTCTCGTTTCAAATTGTATCGAGCGGATGGACGTGTACTGGTATGCAGACAACCTCATGAACCGATGGACCCTGCATGTCAAAATGGTTCAAATGGCTCTGAGCACTATGGGACTTAGCGTCTGAGATCATCAGTCCCCTATAACTTAGAACTACTTAAACCTAACTGACCTAAGGACATCACACACATCCATGCTCGAGGCAGGATTCGAACCTGCGACCGTAGCGGTCGCGCGGTTCCAGACTGTAGCGCCTTTAACCGCTTGGCCACCACGGCCGGCCCCTGCATGTCAGCAGGGGACTGTTCAAGCTGGTGGATGCTCTGTAATGGTGGGGGGCGTGTGCAGTTGGAGTGATACGGGACCCCTGATACGTCTAGACACGACTGACAGGTGACACGTACGTAAGCAACTTGTGTGATCACCTGCATCCATTCATGTCCAATGTGCATTCCGACGGACTTGGGCAATTCCATCAGGACAATGCGACACCCCACACGTCCAGAACTGCTACAGAGTGGCTCCAGGAATACTCTTCCGAGTTTAAACACCTCCGCTGGCCACCAAACTCCCGAGATATGAACATTATTGAGCACATCTGGGATACCTTGCAACGTGCTGTTCAGAAGAGATCTCTGGTCCCTTCTACTCTTGCGGGTTTATGGACAGCGCTCCAGGATTCATAGTGCCAATTCTCTCCAACAGTACCTCAGACATTAGTCAACTCCATGCCACGTCGTGTTGCGCAACTTCTGCATGCTCGCGGGGGTCCTTCACGATATTAGGCAGGTGTACGAGTTCCTTTGCTCCTCAATGTAAAAGAGTCAAGCGCCCGTCTACTGAATTCCTTTCAGTCATGGTCACAACGTAACAGACTGCCTAGTGAGGGCCAAGTTATTCATATTTCAAAAAGATCACAAACCGTCTCGACCACAAAAAAATGTTGTAACCGGTTTCGATCTGTTCTTGACTATCTTCAGATCTCATACTGAAATATGAACACAGCATGGATTTAGAAGCATTTCTAGAAATAGCAGTAACACATAAAATACATCATATATAACAAATATTATAAGAAGAAATTATACCAGTGATGGTAGATGGTGGCGGTGAGTGGAGTGGCTGTTTTAACTCCACGAACGTCAGCGCGTAAGGAGCGCAATGCAGTTGTTGCTGAAATACGCGATGCTCCGCCCACTGCATACCGAAGCACATTAGCGATAGCCAATCAGGCATATAGGATGCAAAACAGTTATTACAGTGAGGAATATATACAATGGTTACACGAAAGCTGATAACAACTGAAGAAATAGGTGCTTCACATTACATAAAGTAGCTGCTACAAACAGCATTTCGTCAGTGTGTGATAAAAATACATATATCACGGAGGTAACCAATCATAATCTGCTGTGAGAACACTAACAACCATCTGTGAGGATTTATCCCAAACTGGTTGATTGTATGACAGCAAAGATGGTGGTTAAGCAACGCTAGTGGCTCCCATTTAAATGGCGTGGCTATATTGATACACGAATCCAGCAGAAGAGAATTCCAGAGCTGCGACAGTGGCTGGATGTCAAATACGCACTGGCATGCAGCCCGACATGTAGAAAGCATGCCAGGTATCGCGTATTGCTCCTAGATCGTGGAGCCACTGTCCTAAATCCCCTTCTACTGCTGGCGCATATCGATATGACCACGCCGTCTCCATGGTAACCATTGGCGCCGTTTAAACATCATCTTTGCTGCTGTACAATCTACGAGTTTGCGAAAAATCTCTACAGATGGACATCGGTATTCCCACAACAGATTACGATGGATTGTCTCTGGTGTATACATTTCTGTCACTGACACATCGAATGATTGTAGTAGTGATTTATTATATTTTCCATTATTTACCCAAAATTTTGGGCGTTTAATTATTTCAGACACTTTTAACAGAACACGTGTGAGCACCAACAGACCAACAGTTACAGGACCAGTTTGCGTGTGCACGACAGAGTGAGTGTATGAAAATGCATACGACGCTTTTCCAATCTTCGCAACGTCCCATTCACTTAAAAGTGCAGATAAACTGCTGAAATAAGCATTGTTACTCCACTGACGGCAGTGTAGTAGAGTAGAGGCAGTAAAAGATACAGAGAAGAAACAAACACACTGCCTGTCAACAAATACACTCCTGGAAATGGAAAAAAGAACACATTGACACCGGTGTGTCAGACCCACCATACTTGCTCCGGACACTGCGAGAGGGCTGTACAAGCAATGATCACACGCACGGCACAGCGGACACACCAGGAACCGCGGTGTTGGCCGTCGAATGGCGCTAGCTGCGCAGCATTTGTGCACCGCCGCCGTCAGTGTCAGCCAGTTTGCCGTGGCATACGGAGCTCCATCGCAGTCTTTAACACTGGTAGCATGCCGCGACAGCGTGGACGTGAACCGTATGTGCAGTTGACGGACTTTGAGCGAGGGCGTATAGTGGGCATGCGGGAGGCCGGGTGGACGTACCGCCGAATTGCTCAACACGTGGGGCGTGAGGTCTCCACAGTACATCGATGTTGTCGCCAGTGGTCGGCGGAAGGTGCACGTGCCCGTCGACCTGGGACCGGACCACAGCGACGCACGGATGCACGCCAAGACCGTAGGATCCTACGCAGTGCCGTAGGGGACCGCACCGCCACTTCCCAGCAAATTAGGGACACTGTTGCTCCTGGGGTATCGGCGAGGACCATTCGCAACCGTCTCCATGAAGCTGGGCTACGGTCCCGCACACCGTTAGGCCGTCTTCCGCTCACGCCCCAGCATCGTGCAGCCCGCCTCCAGTGGTGTCGCGACAGGCGTGAATGGAGGGACGAATGGAGACGTGTCGTCTTCAGCGATGAGAGTCGCTTCTGCCTTGGTGCCAATGATGGTCGTATGCGTGTTTGGCGCCGTGCAGGTGAGCGCCACAATCAGGACTGCATACGACCGAGGCACACAGGGCCAACACCCGGCATCATGGTGTGGGGAGCGATCTCCTACACTGGCCGTACACCACTGGTGATCGTCGAGGGGACACTGAATAGTGCACGGTACATCCAAACCGTCATCGAACCCATCGTTCTACCATTCCTAGACCGGCAAGGGAACTTGCTGTTCCAACAGGACAATGCACGTCCGCATGTATCCCGTGCCACCCAACGTGCTCTAGAAGGTGTAAGTCAACTACCCTGGCCAGCAAGATCTCCGGATCTGTCCCCCATTGAGCATGTTTGGGACTGGATGAAGCGTCGTCTCACGCGGTCTGCACGTCCAGCACGAACGCTGGTCCAACTGAGGCGCCAGGTGGAAATGGCATGGCAAGCCGTTCCACAGGACTACATCCAGCATCTCTACGATCGTCTCCATGGGAGAATAGCAGCCTGCATTGCTGCGAAAGGTGGATATACACTGTACTAGTGCCGACATTGTGCATGCTCTGTTGCCTGTGTCTATGTGCCTGTGGTTCTGTCAGTGTGATCATGTGATGTATCTGACCCCAGGAATGTGTCAATAAAGTTTCACCTTCCTGGGACAATGAATTCACGGTGTTCTTATTTCAATTTCCAGGAGTGTATTAAGCACATATAGACATGGTGCAAGAAGGCATTGGGTACGACTTCGAGTCAAGGAGTTGTAGTGACTGAGGGCACAACGTTATGCCAATGATATTCAAAGTCCTCGTGTGTTACCTCTCATATGACAGTATTGTGATGCCAGTTTTCAAAAGCACAGTGCTTGTCTACACATGTCACATGTGACTATGAACTAGCTACAGCGTCTTTAAGTAATATTATGGCCAGCATGCACTATATCAGGACCAGTTACAAAAGTTGTGTGTCATCTGGCTGCAGGAGAGAATACAAAAGCTATATGACTACCTTTCCAATCACATCAGGATACGGATTCAGGCCAAAGAGTTTGCACATCATACTGGCAAGTTGTCTCATACTGTGAAATTGTTCCTAAATTTTACTAAATGTTATAATGACTTTAACAACATTATGTACTCTGTTAACTTGTGAAGGCACATTTCGTTTCCTCCTCCCCCTCTGCAAACTTAACTTTGTCAGGCACTGTGGAATGCAGATTTGGGCAAATTTAAGATTGTCACTTGGCTGCAATATCCTCCATGCTTGACCCAAGATTCAAAAACTAAAATTTTCTGGATCTTCTGCTCAGGCAAGATCTACAATAAGGTGTTGCTCGAAAGCTAATCTTTCTGCTACCCCCAGCTCCAGAAGCAGCTTCTTTCGAAGCGATTTCGACTTCGGAATCATATTAGACATTAACACACGAAAGAAAAGGGATAGAGCAGTCGCCAATTATGAACCTTGTAATATTAGTAATCTTCGCCTTACAAACATTAATATACGCTCAATAGTAAACGCCTGATGGCCTAAAGTTATCGAACAATTGTAAAGTAAAAGAAATGAACCACTGCATAGCAGCGACAGAGTCTATTATTCTTTATCTTTGCCGTTCTTGCGCGGTGCCTGTAAAATCTCTATGTACATGTATCGATTAATGGTATAAAAAAGAATTCTGTTGTTTCAAGACAAATGAGGCATTTGGCGCCTCACCTTTTACTGTTTGTATTCTATGAAAGGCCGACGCGGACTTGCTGCGTTCCGCAACTGTATTTTATATTTTATGTGAAAATATTGAGTGAATATGCTAATTGTTATTTTTTCCAATCAGAAAACACGTAATTTCTTGTAACTGATTTCGAACAGACAGCATCAAGAGGACATTTTGACTTATGTATAAAGTATTCAACCACAATGTCCATCTATTGTAATTTAATATGAAAAGGTACGTAGCATTAAAAAAAAGTGTGTTAAAGATAGGTGTGCTTATTTTAGTAAATTAACGTTGATGATTTCCATCTCCTTATTTACCTGAACGATAATTATTTTGTGTTACTTCATCACCAGAAATTACGATCACGCTGATGGGCCGAACGCAGCACGAGGCAGAAGGAACATTATCGTTTTCCTATTATTTCTGAACCAGCTCTTTTTTAATTGTGTAGTGTTGCATTTCTTTTAAAGTCCATAAATCTTCTGGCCCCTTAGTGTTGATCCGGGTATGACTACATCGCGACTATAAAAATGCACAGATATGATAATGTTTCTTCCGAACGATCTCAAATACACTCCTGGAAATTGAAATAAGAACACCGTGAATTCATTGTCCCAGGAAGGGGAAACTTTATTGACACATTCCTGGGGTCAGATACATCACATGATCACACTGACAGAACCACAGGCACATAGACACAGGCAACAGAGCATGCACAATGTCGGCACTAGTACAGTGTATATCCACCTTTCGCAGCAATGCAGGCTGCTATTCTCCCATGGAGACGATCGTAGAGATGCTGGATGTAGTCCTGTGGAACGGCTTGCCATGCCATTTCCACCTGGCGCCTCAGTTGGACCAGCGTTCGTGCTGGACGTGCAGACCGCGTGAGACGACGCTTCATCCAGTCCCAAACATGCTCAATGGGGGACAGAACCGGAGATCTTGCTGGCCAGGGTAGTTGACTTACACCTTCTAGAGCACGTTGGGTGGCACGGGATACATGCGGACGTGCATTGTCCTGTTGGAACAGCAAGTTCCCTTGCCGGTCTAGGAATGGTAGAACGATGGGTTCGATGACGGTTTGGATGTACCGTGCACTATTCAGTGTCCCCTCGACGATCACCAGTGGTGTACGGCCAGTGTAGGAGATCGCTCCCCACACCATGATGCCGGGTGTTGGCCCTGTGTGCCTCGGTCGTATGCAGTCCTGATTGTGGCGCTCACCTGCACGGCGCCAAACACGCATACGACCATCATTGGCACCAAGGCAGAAGCGACTCTCATCGCTGAAGACGACACGTCTCCATTCGTCCCTCCATTCACGCCTGTCGCGACACCACTGGAGGCGGGCTGCACGATGTTGGGGCGTGAACGGAAGACGGCCTAACGGTGTGCGGGACCGTAGCCCAGCTTCATGGAGACGGTTGCGAATGGTCCTCGCCGATAGCCCAGGAGCAACAGTGTCCCTAATTTGCTGGGAAGTGGCGGTGCGGTCCCCTACGGCACTGCGTAGGATCCTACGGTCTTGGCGTGCATCCGTGCGTCGCTGCGGTCCGGTCCCAGGTCGACGGGCACGTGCACCTTCCGCCGACCACTGGCGACAACATCGATGTACTGTGGAGACCTCACGCCCCACGTGTTGAGCAATTCGGCGGTACGTCCACCCGGCCTCCCGCATGCCCACTATACGCCCTCGCTCAAAGTCCGTCAACTGCACATACGGTTCACGTCCACGCTGTCGCGGCATGCTACCAGTGTTAAAGACTGCGATGGAGCTCCGTATGCCACGGAAAACTGGCTGACACTGACGGCGGCGGTGCACAAATGCTGCGCAGCTAGCGCCATTCGACGGCCAACACCGCGGTTCCTGGTGTGTCCGCTGTGCCGTGCGTGTGATCGTTGCTTGTACAGCCCTCTCGCAGTGTCCGGAGCAAGTATGGTGGGTCTGACACACCGGTGTCAATGTGTTCTTTTTTCCATTTCCAGGAGTGTATATCAATATGCTGCTCTTATTCAGGTATTTAATGCTCAACGTATGTTATTGTAATGGTCTAATCAATCCCTGATTCTGTTGTCAAGTGGCCCACCAAAATATTCACTTTTTCGACATTAAAAAATATTTTTTTTTATTTTCGCCTCCAAATACCAACGTTACAACCTGCTCTGGCTAATCAAAGAGCTAGAATGAGCCTTTATTTTGCAACACCTGTGACACAAGTGCAGTCAAGTCCCTTGAATGTTAAGCACACACATGTCGTCGTAAAACAGGTAGTGGGGATCTTTTTGCACAATTTATCATCTGGGGCGATATCTTCACTCACTGTCTTCATCATTTTGTTGTTTTGCTACACTGTATTCGCCCTTACGTAAGGTTCATGTTTAGAAGCCTTCAGAAGTTCCACAGCGAGAGCCCCGTGAGTCAGTAGCTTGGGAGGAAAAGTTGTACCGGTCCATATCTCCTGCCCGTTGGCCGGCGCCGGCTGGACAGCAGAACTTCCACTGTGGTCGGGTCTGTGCAGAAATAGCGCGCCACCGCCACGCACCAGCAGGAACTGCTGTGCCGTAGGACGGCCCCGTATTCCTGGCTACCCGCGTAACTCATTGCCGGGCGAGCGGCTTTACGTGCTCAGCGCGTGCCGCTCGGAATAGAAGGCGAAACACCGAGCCTCAGGCGTGGTCTGCCCGGGGGGATCCTCTGGAAATGAGACTCTCCAACAGGCAACGAAGGACGCCGTACATACATACTGAAGGGTGGTGGGACGTGTACGTGAACAACACAGATGACCCTATTTGGTAACATCTCCAGGGTTACCCAGCACTGAGGCGACAGTACACGTAAAATGTGTGTGCTAAGGAAACGTCAACAAGTGCAGAGCCATGCTGTCCTTCGTACCTAAAGACTTGGCAACAAGATCTGGGACTATCAGGCCACGATGGAGAATATACACTACTGGCCATTAAAATTGCTACACCACGAAGATGACGTGCTAAGGACGCGAAATTTAACCGACAGGAAGAAGATGCGGTCATATGCAAATGATTAGGTTTTCCGAACATCCACACAAGGTTGGCGCCGGTAGTGACACCTACAACGTGCTGATATGAGCATAGTTTCCAACCGATTTCTCATACACAAACAGCAGTTGACCTGCGTTCCGTGGTGAAACGTCGTTGTGATGTCTCGTGTAAGGAGGAGAAATGCGTACCATCACGTTTTCGACTTTGATAAAGGTCGGATTGTAATCTATCCCGATTGCGGTCTATCGTATCGCGACATTGCCGCTCGCGTTGGTACAGTTCCAATCACTGTTAGCAGCATATGGAATCGGTGGGTTCAGGAGGGAAATACGGAACGCCGCACTGGATCCCAACGGCCTCGTATCACTAGCAGTCGAGATGACAGGCATCTTATCCGCATGGCTGTAACGGATCGTGCAGCCACGTCTCGATCCCTGAATCAACGGATGGGGACGTTTGCAAGGCAACAACCATCTGCACGAACAGTTCGACGACGTTTGCCGCAGTATGGACTATCAGCTCCGAGACCATGGCTGCGGTTACCCTTGACGCTGCATCACAGACAGGAGCGCCTGCGATGGTGTACTCAACGACGAACCTGGGTGCACGAATGGCGAAACTTCATTTTTTCGGATGAATCCAGGTTCTGTTTACAGCATCATGATGGTCGCATCCGTGTTTGGCGACATCGCGGTGAACGCACACTGGAAGCGTGTTTTCGTCATCGCCATACTGGCGTATCACCCGGCGTGACGGTATGGGGTGCCATTGGTTACACATCTCGGTCACCTCTTCTTCGCAATGTCAGCACTTTGAACAGTGGACGTTACATTTCAGATGTGTTACGCCCCGTGGCTCTATCCTTCGTGCGATCCCTGCGAAACGCTACATTTCAGCAGGATAATGCACGACCGCATGTTGCAGATCCTGTACGGGCCTTTCTGGATACAGAAAATGTTCGACTGCTGCCCTGGCCAGCACATTCTCCGTATCTCTCACCAACTGAAAACATCTGGTCAATGGTGGCCGAGAAACTTGCCCGTCACAATACGCCAGTCACTACTCTTAATGAACTGTGGTATCACGTTGAAGCTGCAGGGGCAGCTGTACCTGTACACGCCATCCATGCTCTGTTTGCCTCAATGCCCAGGCGTATCACGGCCGTTATTACGGCCAGAGGTGGTAGTTCTGGGTACTAATTTCTCAGGATTTGTGCACCCAAATTGCGTGAAAATGTAATCACATGTCAGTTCTAGTATGAAATATTTGTCCAACGAATACCCGTTTATCGTCTCCATTTCTTCTCGGTGTAGCAAATTTAGGGGACAGTAGTGTAGTATCAGGTATCCTTCAAGGACGCCAAATGTATGAAGGAATTAGAAATGTTGATCAGTGCAAAAATCTAAACAAATTAGCATGCGAATTTCCTAAAACAACTTACAAAAGATACGTACGCACTAGTCCATACGGAGGACGAGTCAGTGCACAACAAAACGAGAGAGTCCATAGCGGGAAAGAAGAAGAAAAAGAAGAAGACACATATATATTAACAGACTATGAACTTCATACATTTTCACAACAGCTATATTGCATATAGATACATTAGGATAGCAGACATCAGTCTTTGTTACCGAAAGGTCACTCTAAAACTGTACATATGTGTAAGGCAGTATTTTTAATGCAGCTGGTGTTGTTCCTCCTGAAGGACTACAGACTTTTATATAACCTTAGCTCTATGTACACTACACCCAAAAAGTTAGATCTATCTTAATCAGTTTACCCTTACTACTAACACACAAACAAGTGTGTTGTCTGGGGGTCAACGGCTTGTTGACAAATACTGAGGCATTCTTTTTCAAACATCTAGTTAGTGGTTCTAACATCCAACCAATGTTTTGTTCTTTTCCCTTCTAAATTATCAAACGATCTGTTTATATTTCCATTTCACGAAACTTTTTTTTTTTCAAACAAGTGAAAAATTGTTTCCGCAACTCTCTCTCTCTCTCTCCCATAAACACACACACACATACACACACACACACACACACACTTTATAGACATCATGAATAGAAGTTGGTTTTGAATATATACTTCGTTACATTGGCAACATGCAGTTAAAGGAACCAAAGAGTACAATATTTACGTTTCACAGTGTCCCAATAACTACCTATACTGAGAGGCAAAAGAATAACAGTGCGCCACAAAAAAGGAGAAACGTAGTAAACAACGTGAAAAAGTTCGGAATACAATATAGTGGTTGAAATGGATCAAATGGCTCTGAGCACTATGGGACTTAACATCCGAGGTCATCAGTCCCCTAGAACAACTTAAACGTAACTAACCTAAGGATATCACACACAGCCATGCCCGAGGCAGGACTCGAACCTGAGGTCGTTCGGTTCCAGACTGAAGCGCCTAGAACCGCACGGTCACAACGGCCGGCATGGCTTTTGTGGTTACGTATCGGTAATAAAGTGGAAGTGCTACCTCCAGGCCAGATAAGAGGAAACGCAGGTCACCGCAAACCGTAAGTAATTACCTATTTACAAAAAAAACCGCGACGTGAACTTGTTTGGTAATGATGATGCCTTAGAGCAACAAAACGGCGAAACGCGTCTGGGAAGAATAAATTAAGTTGAAGCAAGAAGAGGCTGTTTTCAGAAGGATATTTTCACTCTGCAGCGGAGTGTGCGCTGATATGAAACTTCCTGGAAGATTAAAACTGTGTGCCTAGGGAAAGGTCCCGAGTTTTTGTCTCGGTCCAGCACACAGTTTTAATCTGCGAGGAAGTTTCAAAGGCGGTTTTATTTACAAAACAAGTACCAGAGCAATAGTTCAGCCGGATGCTCGCGCCTGATTGGCACAGCGTTTCGGAGACGAACCTCGCTGCCATCATCAGATGCTCGTGACGCATGTAGCACCTGCCCCTTGCCGCCTTCCCCTGACCTCCTTTCTGCCGTCCGCCCCCCGCGGCGACTTAACAGTGTGGACTAGGTGTCTGTGGACATCGCGCCGTATGCCCGGCAGACACGTTTAATGTGCTTTCTTCCGGACTGTTTACAGTCGCCGGCGACGGCTATCTGGCGTCCAGCGGTCCCGCTCACGGCGCCGTAAACACCCAGCCCCGTCGTCATTTTCAGGCGTCTTTGCAGTCCGCTTTTAATGGCTGTCAAAGACACGAGGCGCCGCAGTGGGCCGGACGCTTACAGGCGAACGCGGACCTGAAGACGCCGGCCGCGTCTGTCGCCGAAACGACGTCTGGCACAGCTAAATCAGAGACGGCGCCTCCTGTGTGTCCGTGCCTTCCACCTCTCCTCTGTCGCCATCGCTCCAGGCGGCGGCCATAAACCGCCTCGTAATACTCGTCTCCACAAAGGGGTGACCCTCGTCCCTACTGCTGCTACTGAGGGGATCACACGTACCAACAGACATCCACAGAAATACTTTTAGTGGCTGTACCCCCACCGTGGACTTTATACTTCGGCGTGGAGCGGCCGCAGGTTACAGCGGACCGTTCTCTGAGGCGCTCTGGACTATTGTGTGACACGGCATTTCCTCGGCTGATAAAGGAAAGAGCACTAAAATAGCCTACTTCGAAGGTAGAAACTGTGGCGGCAACTACTGAAGATACTGTCAGTGTATGGCGGTAGTGGAGAAGGGTGATGAAATATAGTGGTTCATATGGTTCAAATGGCTCTGAGCACTATGTGAAGTAACAGCTGTGGCCATCAGTGCCCTATAACTTAGAACTACATAAACCTAACTAACCGAAGGACATCACACACATCCATGCCCGAGTTAGGATTCCAACCTGCGACCGTAGCGGTTGCGCGGAAATATAGTGGGTAGGATGGTTTACTAAAGAATGCTGAGGCACAGTGGATTGTTTAGGTTACTTCAAACCTGGCAAGGTGGTACAGTGGTTACCATACTGGACTCGCATTCGGGAGGACGACGGTTCAAACCCGCGTCAGGCAAGACTGATTCAGGTTTCCCGTGATTTCCCTAAATCGCTTCAGGCAAATGCCGGGATGGTTCCTTTGAAGGGGCACGGCCGACTTCCTTCCCCATCCCTCCGTCATCCAAGAGGATCGATGACCTCCGTTTTTGGTCCCTTTCTCAAAATCAACCAACCAAGCTAGTTACTTGAAAGTAGAAATTAGAAGGAAGGTCAGCGTTGGCCGTAATTTTGATGTTTTATTGACAGAAAAATTGATTTTCAATCATATAGTAATCATTTTCAGTGCTGTAGTCTACAAATTAAACTCATAGGCACTGGTGTCAAGTTATTATCAGTTACGAAAGCTAAGAAACGATCACAATAACCATCAAAATTACGGCCAACGCTGAGCTTCCTTCCAATTTCACGTATATGGTCGTTGCGCACACAGCACTCTATGGCTTTGCCAGTCAATTACTTGAAAATGTCAACAGTCTGACGATTAACGTAAAAGGTTCCATAACAGTAGATGTGTGCTCTGCAATCAATGAAAGAGATTTGCCTTACAATTTAATTTTGGTTTATCTACAAATGATAGACTGTGTGATCGAAAGTCTCCAGACAACCCCAAAACATTCGTTTTTCATATTAGGAGCATTGTGCTGCCACCTACTGCCAGATACTCCATATCAGCGACCTCAGTAGTCAGACATTGTGAGAGAGCAGAATGGGGCGCTCCGCGGAACTCACTGAATTCGATCGTCGTCAGGCGATTTGGTGTCACTTGTGTCATACGTCTGAATGAGGTATTTCCACACTCCTAAACATCCCTAGGTCCACTGCTGCGGATGTGATAGTGAAGTGGAAACGTGAAGGGACACGTACAGCACAAAAGCGTACACGCCGACAGTTGAAGAGGGTGGTAATGTGTAATAGGCGGACTCCAGACCATCACACAGGAATTCCAAACTGCAAGTTCTATGATAGTTAGGCGGGAGGTGAGGTGAGAAAACTTGGTTCAAATGGCTGTAGCACTATGGGACTTAACATCTGAAGTCATCAGTCCCTTAGACTTAGAACTCCTGCAACCTATTTAACCTTAGGACAAGTACACACATCCATGCCCGCGGCAGGATTCGAACCTGCGACCTCAGCAGCAGGTTCCAGACTGAAGCGCCTAGAACCGCTCGGCCACAGCGGCCGGCTTCGCTTCTGTACGTGTTTCCTTACTTTACATGTATTACTCGCTTCCTTATTGGATCCTCAATACTCTATCCAAAATGTTAAATTTCCCAATACTCTGCACCCACCATTCTGTCGTCTGCCGTCGTTTCCTTCACCGCTAACGGCCTCCCCACACTGACCAGGCGTCCCTTCCGAAACGGGTGTCCACTGACATCGCTCGCTGAGATCACGTGAACAGCAACAACACGTGATCGTCAGTGAGGTGCAACACCCTTCTGGATAATCCCTTTTCTTTGCGGTACTTTTGTAATCAAACGACTATATCAAAGACGCACAGAATTCAATTACGAATTTCATTGTTCATTTAGACGTAAAGAATTTTAATAATCTGAGCTATCATAAAGATATGAGGTGATATCTCTCCGATGGTTTGGTCGCGTCGCAAGTAGAATACGTGCCTACGTTCACAACCCAAAAATCAAGAAATTTAGTTTTAAAAATCTGGAGTTACAAATGACCAAAAACCGTGACTCACTTCCAGTATAATCCCGAGATAAATAATGTGCGTCTCTTCCTATGATGTCACAAGAAACACAAATGAAAGCTCCTGAATCGCCCGAAACGCTGATTCCAGCGTAGTTTACTTAATCGATACCAGGTTGGGAGGTTCTTTTTTTTATATATAAAATAAAGAAGTACAGTAGCCGTAAAATAGTCTCCACCATATTTTTTGTAATAGATGAAAAATGTAAACACATATTCGCCGACTGGCTCTTGGACGTACGAGTATTCTGAAAGTCTGTCAAAACTGCATCTTTGTTAACTTTGAGGAGCACTATCTACTTTCTTCGCATAAGATTACACACATTATTTGTCAGCATATTCAAAGTTAGGTGGTATCACATATTTTCAAGAAAACCACGTCATTACAGAAACCTGTAAATTCTCATAATATTTTACTCTGGCTATGTAGCATGTTAGTATTCAGTTATACGAGGGTTGGAACTTAAATAGTGGCAACTATTTAGTCACAAACGGTACAAAAGAGTTACATCTTTGCACCTGTTACTGTCCTTCGAAGTAGTCACCAGCGTTGCGTAGAACCCGTTTCCAGCGATGTGGAAGGCGTAGAATACCGTTAGCAGAGCCTGTTCTGTTGGTGGTGCGAATGGACCGGTCTAAAGTTACGGTGATTCTCGTGTACGACTGTGGTGGTGTTATCCTAACGCATTACGTTCCTCCACGGCAGACCGTCAGTGCAGAGTATTACTGTTCGTTTTTGGAGCATCACCTGCGATCAGCTTTGCGAAAGAAGCGGAGACACTTTCTGCGTAACGCACCCATCATTTTGCACGACAATGTGCGGGTGCATACAGCGCAAGCTGTGGCTGCTCTGTTCGGTCCATGGGACTGGGAAGTACTGTACCACCCACCGTACTCCCCGCACTTAAGTCCTTGTGACTTTGATTTGATTGCGAAGATGAAGGAAGCACTTCGTGGCATTCGCTTCAGAACTGTTCCAGAGGTCCGACAGGCAGTAGACCGCTCCATTCGCACCACCAACAAATCAGGCTCTGCTAACGGTATACTACGCCTTCCACATCGCTGGCACGGGTTCTACACAACGTTAGTGACTACATTGAAGGACAGGAACAGGTGCAAACATGTAACTCTCTTGTATCGGTTGTGAGTAAATAGTTGCCACTATTTAAGATCCAACCCTCGTACTTAAATATCGAGCGACACTGGAATAATCATAAAAACATGTACACTCGTTTCCTCTTACAGATGAAGTAGAAGCTTCGCGTGCAGTATACAGCTTACTGCAGAATCTGAAAGATGATGATGTGTATGTACCAACAAGGTGAAGTAAATATCAGACAAAATAGAAGTTCAACATAAATGCTTTGAAATGTTACAAATTAATTTACATTAAATGTTTTCGCAATTGCGAATATGGATAACCATCAGTTGTAGAATGAAGTGGCGACAATGAAAATTTGTGCTGGACGGGGCTCGAACCCGTGTCTCCCATTTATCGCGAGCGGCTGCCTTACCATTTGGCTACCCGTGCACGACTCACAGCCATATCCAAACTTCCATATGTCGTCAACCATGGGTCTATAATCCGTATTCGCACATCCACTACGTATATTCCCATACAGGTGCAGCATTTTACATTAAAGCCTCTTGCTTTGGATCGTAGTTCACAATAACGCATGAACTGCAATGCCGTACAAAGTAATTCGTATTACTCTCACTTAAGATAATTCGTGTTCCACTCATTTCAGAAGAAATTTTTTTTCCATTCTGATCAGGATCTATTATTTTTCTCCTTAATTAAATCTCCAACACATGATGAGGATGGAAAAAATAGAAACGAGCATTTGGCGTCATTGGCCGGGAGGTCCCTTGCGGGGCAGGTCCGGCCGCCTTGGTGCAGCTCTTATTACATTCGACGCCACACTGGGCGACCAGCGCTCCGATTCGGGATAAAATGATGACGAAGACAACACAACACCCAGTCCCTGAGCACAGAAAACCCCGACCCATCCGCGAATCGAACCCGGGCCCGTAGGCCGGCAATCCGCCCCGCTGACCACTCTGCTGTCTTTTTTGTGTTGATCGTTGTGTTTGGTCGTTGCGAACGTCACATGACATCCGTTCAAGTTCGTTTGCTGATCCTTCCACCCAGTTTTTTATTACAGAGACCAACCAGCTCACTGACCGAACACTGATCTACCGTGCCGGCAAATCGGGGCGGACATGAAGATGCTGTAATATACAGAGAAGTTGCAGCATTAGAAAACTGCAGCGAAATGGAGGAAGATCTGCAGCGCATAGGCACTTGGTTCAGGGAGTGGCAACTGACCCTTAACACAGACATATGTAATGTACTGCGAATACATAGAAAGAAAGATCCTTTATTGTATGATTACATGACAGCGGAACAAACACTGGTAGCAGTTACTTCTGTAAAATATCTGGCAGTATGCGTACGGAACGATTTGAAGTGGAATGATCGTATAAAATTAAATGTTGGTAAGGAGGGTGCCAAGTTGAGATTCATTGGGAGAGTCCTTAGAAAATGTAGTCCATCAACAAAGGAGGTGGCTTACAGAACACTCGTTCGACCTATACTTGAGTATTAGCCGGCCGAAGTGGCCGTGCGGTTAAAGGCGCTGCAGTCTGGAACCGCAAGACCGCTACGGTCGCAGGTTCGAATCCTGCCTCGGGCATGGATGTTTGTGATGTCCTTAGGTTAGTTAGGTTTAACTAGTTCTAAGTTCTAGGGGACTAATGACCTCAGCAGTTGAGTCCCATAGTGCTCAGAGCCTTTTATACTTGAGTATTGCTCATCAGTGTGCGATCCGTACCAGGTCGGGTTGATGGAGGAGATAGAGAAGATCCAAAGAAGAGCGGCGCGTTTCGTGACGGTTATTTGGTAAGCGTGACAGCGTTACGGAGATGTTTAGAAAACTCAAGTGGCAGACTCTGCAAGAGAGGTGCTCTGCATCGCGGTGTAGCTTGCTGTTCAGGTTTCTGGATGAGGTATCGAATATATTGCTTCCCCCTACTTATACCTCCAGAGGAGATCACGAACGTGAAATTAGAGAGATTTGAGCGCGCACGGAGGCTCTCCGGCAGTCGTTCTTCCCGCGAACCATACGCGACTGGAACTGGAAAGCGAGGTAATGACAGTGGCACGTAAAGTGCCCTCCGCCACACACCGTTGGGTGGCTTCCGGAGTATAAATGTAGATGTAGATGTAGAAAAGATGGTAGCACAGAAGTATACTTATCTTTTGACCAAACACTTCGCAATATATTTCTGGTGATGGATTTAAAACAACTAATGAGCGAACGACATTGGCCAAAAGCACTGAAATGCAGGATTCTCAAAACTGATGACTTAGGTTTGACGACAATTACCTAAAAAAAAAATCACGACCAATAATGGCACAAACGGGAGGCAAAAGTACAATTGGAAGAGCGACAGTCTCCTGGCTAAATCGGGGAAGTTTGGAAGTATCGGGGTTTTTCTTTCCCTCAATTGTGTACTCTCACCGTAATCTCGCTTAACTCTATGTGCGCGCGCGAAGAGGCGAAGATTGCAGGGTATGGGGTGACCTAGGGGCCATCAGCTCGTGGCTACTGGGAGCGTTGCCTGTGTGTGAGGAAAAGGCGGGAGTTTTGTGGCAACACCACAGTGTCAGGCTGGTTAGCCGGTCACCCGGCCTGGCAGCTGAACAAACACCGGGGAGCACCTCGCGGCAGCTGCCGTCTAGCCGCCCTGCTGTGTTCCCCTGGCAGAGGAAGCCCCTCCTACGCAGCAGGTGGCCGATACACCAGCCACGTACAGGCCGCGTCTGAAGACCGGCACGTGAACTACGGCAGGCTCACCTGCTGAACGACCAGGACCGTCCGCCCTTGTTCTCCATACAAGGTGTTTATTATGGGTCGAAACGAAAATGGGAAATAGAGGAGAATGAAACAAGCAAATAATCCTATCAAACATATGTTTGGGGACCTGCGGTTTCCCGAATATGACATTACATCCGAGAACATGACCACCCCGTAAAAGAGTCCCTGGGAATCCAACCTGTAGCTTCGCACTTGAGGACAAACACTGTGCAAATTTATGTACATATACAGGGTGGTCCATTCATCGTGCCGGCCGAAGTGGCCGTGCGGTTAAAGGCGCTGCAGTCTGGAACCGCAAGACCGCTACGGTCGCAGGTTCGAATCCTGCCTCGGGCATGGATGTTTGTGATGTCCTTAGGTTAGTTAGGTTTAACTAGTTCTAAGTTCTAGGGGACTAATGACCTCAGCAGTTGAGTCCCATAGTGCTCAGAGCCATTTGAACCATTTAGCCATTCATCGTGACAGGGCCAAATATCTCACGAAATAAGCGTCAAACGAGAACACTACAAAGAATGAAACTCGCCTAGCCTGAAGGTGGAAACCAGATGGCGCTATGGTTGGCCCGCTAGATTGCGCTGCCATAGGTCAAACGGATATTAGCTGCGTTTTTTAAAATAGGAACCCCTATTTTCATTACATATTCGTCTAGTACGTAAAGAAATATGAATGTTGTAGTTGCACCACTTTTTTCGCTTTGTGATAGATAGTTCTGTAATAGTCACAAACATATGGCTCACAATTTTAAGACGAACAGTTGGTAACAGGTAGGTTTTTTAAATTAAAATACAGAGCGTAGGTACGGTTTAACATTTTATTTCGGTTGTTCCAATGTGATACATGTACCTTTGTGAACTTATCATTTCTGAGAACGCATGCTGCTACAGCGTCATTACCTGTAAATACCACATTAATGCAATAAAGGCTCAAAATGATGTCCGTCAACCTCAATGCATTTGGCAATACGTGTGACGACATTCCTATCAACAGCGAGTAGTTCGCCTTCCGTAATGTTCGCACATCCATTGACAATGCCCTGACGCATGTTGTCAGGCGTTGTCGGTGGATCACGATAGCAAATATCCTTCAACTTTCCCCACAGAAAGAAATCCGGGGACGTCAGATCCGGTCAACGTGCGGGCCATGGTTTGGTGCTTCAACGACCAATCCACCTGTCATGAAATATGCTATTCAGTACCGCTTCAACCGCACACGAGCTATGTGCCGGACATCTATCATGTTGGAAGTACATCGCCATTCAGTCATGCAGTGAAACATCTTGTAGTAACTTCGGTAGAACATTACGTAGGAAATCAGCATACATTGCACCATTTAGATTGCCATCGATAAAATGGGGGCCAATTATCCTTCCTCCCATAATGCCGCACCGCACATTAACCCGCCAAGGTCGCTGATGTTCCACTTGCCGCAGGCATCGTCCATTTTCCGTTGCCCAATAGTGCATATTATGACGGTTTACGGTACCGCTGTCGCTAAATAGAACGCGTGCAAAAAATCTGTCATCGTCCCGTAATTTCTCTTGTGCCCAGCGGCAGTACTGTACACGACGTTCAAAGTTGTCGCCATGCCATTCCTGGTGCATAGAAATATAGTACGGGTGCAATCGATGTTGATGTAGCGTTCTCAAAACCGACGTTTTTGAGATTCCCGATTCTCGCGCAATTTGTCTGCTACTGAGGTGCGGATTGTCCGCTACAGCAGCAAAAACACCTACCTGGGCATCATCATTTGTTGCAGGTCGTGGTTGACGTTACACATGTGGCCGAACACTTGCTGTTTCCTTAAATAACGCAACTATCCGACGAACGGTCCGGACACTTGAATGATGTCGTCCAGGATACCGAGCAGCATACATAGCACACGCCCGTTGGGCGTTTTGATCACAATAGCCATACATCAACACGATATCGACCTTTTCCACAATTGGTAAACGGTCCATTTTAACACGGGTAATTCGTCACGAACCAAATACCGTCCGCACTGGTGGAATGTTACGTGATACCAGGTACTAATACGTTTGTGACTGTTACAGCGACATCTGTCACAAAGTAAAAAAAAGTGGTCCAACTAAAACATTCATATTTCTTTACGTACTACACGAATATGTAATAAAACATGGGGGTTCTTATTTTAAAAAACGCAGTTGATATCCGTTTGACCTATGACAGAAACATCTAGCTGGCCAACCATAGCGCCATCTGGTTTCCCCCTTCAAGCTAGACAAGTTTCGTTCTTTGTAGTTTTTTTGTTTGATGCTTATTTCGTGAGATATTTGGCCCCGTGACTATCAATGGACCACCCTGTATACAAATAGCAATAATAATAAATGGTAGGCCTACATAAATGAAGGGATTAATAGAAATCAATTATTTTCAATTAATGCTCAAATTTTGGATTTTTATAGTTTCTCTCCTTTGAGACCGTTTTAAAGTGAACTTACTTCTGATGTCCTTGGTTATATTTATCTCCTTCGCCATAAATATTTGTGTGTTGACCGAGCCTACAACAGCTCTTAACCGGGCTGCTGCTTCCGAATGCAGGCAGCTTGTGAACCTGACACTGAGATAATGCGCGGAAGAAATGAAAATTTTCGGGGTTTTGCACAAAAATAATTATTCAGACAACACAAATGGCTACCTCACACGTCTTACAAAAATACGTCTTCTCCCATCGAGAACTAAAGACAGAGTCTTTCTATTAAAAAAAATGAATGGATTTTTTATTCTTTCATTTGTTATCCGCCTTCCGCCGTAGCAAAACATATCTTTACTGGCCCTTACAGCGGCCGCTCTAATGATTATTATCATAGGTTGTAAGTAGGCTGTTTAGGTTTTTATATTGGTAACACCACGTAGCGCTCTGCATGAAAATCACTGGCTGTGCTGCGTGCAGTCTGTGGCTGGTTTGTATTGTTGTTGGCTATTGTAGTGTTCGGCAGTTGGCTGTTAACAGCGCGTAGCGTTGCGCAGTTGGAGGTGAGCCGCCAGCAGTGGTGGATGTGGGGAGAGAAATGGCGGAGTTTTGAAATTTGTAAGACTGGATGTCATGAACTGCTATATATATTATGACTTTTGAACACTGGTAAGGTAAATACATTGTTTGTTCTCTATCAAAATCTTTCATTTCCTAACTATGCCTATCAGTAGTTAGTGCCTTCAGTAGTTTGAAGCTTTTATTTAGCTGCCAGTATTGGCGCTCGCTGTATTGCAGTAGTTCGAGTAACGAAGATTTTTGTGAGGTAAGTGATTTCTGAAACGTATAGGTTAATGTTAGTCAGGGCCATTCTTTTGTAGGGATTATTGAAAGTCAGATTGCGTTGCGCTAAAAATATTGTGTCAGTTTAAGCACAGTCATATATAATTTTTCTAAGGGGACGTTTCAAGGTTTTAAATTTTTGTCATAGCTTGTTGGGGTTTTTCCTTATGTACCTATACAACACATTACAGGAAGAACAAGTAAACGGCAATCAATGGATTGTAATTCGTACACGAAAACTTCATATATGCAGTTAGACACTTTATTTTACAGTTCGTGATAAATAAGTGCTGGGACCATGTTTATCGCAGAAAGAAGTCAAGCAGTAATTTTCTCGGCAATCTTGCTCACGTTATAAACGCCGCATTTTTACAATTCAATAGTTGTTTTAAAGTTTCTATAGAAACCTGGTTTACGTTCATAAAATGTTATCTCTCATCGCACATTTGCCAGAAAACCACCACTCTCAATGCAAAAATTTCGCCAAATACTGGCGAGGATAGCTGCTGATGTAAGGGGGGTGTCCAGGAGGATGAGTTCCGATCGGACGTGAAACGGAAGCGACAGTGAAAATCCGTTGAAGCTTTGCGCAGATGTGCTATTCAGTGTGTCTAGTACGCCTATCGATAGCGTTTGATAGAGTTCCCCACAGTCGTTTAATGAACAAAGGAAAGAGCATATGGACTGTCAGACCAGTAGTGTGATTGGATTGAACAGTTCCTAGATAACAGAACGCAGCATGTCATCCTCAATGGAGAGAAGTCTTCCGAAGTAAGAGTGATTTCAGGTGCGCCGCAGGGGACTGTCGTAGGACCGTTGCTATGCACACTATACATAAATGACCTTGTGGATAACATCGGAAGTTCACTGAGCCTTTTTGGAGATGATGCTGTAGCATATCGAGAGGTTGTAACAGTGGAAAATTGTACTTAAATGCAGGAGGATCTACAACGAATTGACTCATGGTGCAGCGAATGGCAGTTGAATCTCAATGTTGACAAATGCAATGTGCTACGAATATGTAGAAACAAAGATCCTTTATCATATAGCTACAATGTACAGGTCAGCAACTGGAATCAGTTAATTCCATAAATTATCTGGGAGTATGCATTAGGAGTGATTTAAAATGGAATGATCGTATAAAATTACTCGTCGATAAAGCAGATGCCAGATTGAGATTCATTGGAAGAACCCCAAGGAAATGCAATCCGAAAACAAAGGAAGCAGGTTACAGTACGCTTGTTCGCCCACTGCTTGAATACTGCTCAGCAGTGTGGGATCCGTACCAGATAGGGCTGATAGAAGAGATAGAGAAGATCCAACGGAGAGCAGCACGCTTCGTTACAGGATCATTTAGTGATCGCGAAAGCGTTACGGAGATGGTAGATAAACTCCCGTGGAAGAGTCTGCAGGAGAGACGCTCAGTAGCTCGGTAGGGGCTTTTGTTGAAGTTTCGGGAACATACCTTCACCGAGGAGAAAAGCAGTATATTGCTCCCTCCTAAGTACATCTCGCTAAGAGACCATGAGGATAAAAGCAGAGAGATTAGAGCCCACACAGAAGCATACTGACAATCTTTCTTTCCACGAACAATACAAGACTGGAATAGAAGGGAGAACCGATAGAGGTACTCAAGGTACCCTCCGCCACACACCGTCAGGTGGCTTGCGGAGTATGGATGTAGATATAGATAGCACCATGTCGTTTTGAGCGCACAGTGAGCACGTAAAGATGCCTACAAAGTAGTATCTCCTGTCAAGTATGAGAGCCTGGTGAGATACTTCGCCTGATTTGATGCAGCCCACACAACATACCTGCTATCCATTTCGTTCATGACAGTCTCGGCTGTACACTGCAGGAGCAATGAAGACAAGCGTTTCAGACGAGACGTGTTTGATCACCCACCATAGAGCCCGGTCTTGGCTAACTCTGATTTTCATCTGTTTGCTCACGTGAATCTTTGGCTATGAAAGCAACATTTTGGCACAGACAAGGAACTGCATACAAGTGTGGTGAAGTGGCAGAAAGCACGGGCGGCTGCGTATTGGAAAGTTCGTACAACGCCACGACAAATGTCCGAATCGGAGCGGCGACTACGTACAGAAGTAGCCGGGAAGTGTAACTGTTGCAAATAAAACACTTGATTTTCACTGTGGTTTCCATTTCGCGAGTGATCGGACTTTACTTTCCAAGTACTCTTCGTAATTATTGACCGAATTTGAAAATTTATGATGGTGTTATAATCTGCGCCTAGAGATTTATAATCTTACATCAAAAGCTTAACGCGGTAACACAAGTACTACAGTTAGAAACTGTGTATACATGACCTCAGTTAACACAACACACGGCGCACAAATTATCAAAAATGGTTCAAATGGCTCTGAGCACTATGGGACTTAACTTCTGAGGTCATCAGTCCCCTACAACTTAGAACTAGTTAAACCTAACTAACCTAAGGACATCACACACATCCATGCCCGAGGCAGGATTCGACCCTGCGACCGTAGCGGTCGCGCGGTTCCAGACTGTAGCGCCTAGAACCGCTCGGCCACCACGGGCGGTGGCAAATTATGCAAGCGGAGTGGCTACTACGCAGAGTAGTAGCTGGAAGGCATAGCTGTTACAAATAAAACATTTCCGATTTTCACTATGGTTTCGATTTCGCTACCAGTTGGAACTTATTTTCTGGGCAATCATCGTACAATAGAATGTATTCTGAGGCAGTACTCTCCAAGGTCGAAACAAAACCAACAGAATGCTAAATTGTATACGCTTCAGTTGCATCCCTTAGTTGAAATGTTATTTGCCGAGTCCTTGTGGACCCCACAAGTACCATCTTTTGTTGCCGGCCGCTGTGGCCGTCCCGTTCTTGGCGCTTCAGTCCGGAACTGCGCTGCTGCTACGGTCGCAGGTTCGAATCCTGCCTCGGGCATGGATGTGTGTGATGTCCTTAGGTTAGTTAGGTTTAAGTAGTTCTATGCGACCGATGCCCTCAGATGTTCTGTCCCATAGTGCATAGAGCCATTCGAACCATATTTTGTTGCAAATTTATTTGCAATCTCAAATTTTCCTTTGCCGCTTGTTTTCATGCTTCTTATGAAAATACTAATAAATAAAATGTCTTAAACATGATTTCAGTTTATTTCCATTGTAGGTAACATAGAAACAAGATTTTAAACATGGCTGAAAAAGCAACTGTTGAAATTCTTCACGGTAAATGATAACAGCCAAACAGTTGCAGGATAAAGATTTATTAAAATTCTTGACCACGGATTCAGTATATCAAAAATATACCTTCATCAGAAGTAAAATATACTAAAATCACATCCTGCACCGGAGATACATAAAACGATTGTGCCAAAGGCGTCGTCAGTAGTTAAAACATCATCTCCATTTATACAACATGATTATTAGTTCACAGGCGAGATAATGATGCTATGCTGTATTTTTTTTTTTTTGTGGTTTTAGGGCGCACAACTTCAATGGTCCTTAGCGCCCAGACTACGTTAAGAATGCACCGCGAGGCACAAGTTTAAAACAACAACGAAAAGGGAAAACACGATAAAAGACAGACTGACAGGCATAGGATTAAAAAAAAAAACAGCATAATCAAATGTCCTTAGAGAGGTTTGTCAAGTTGATAAAACGAAGAACGCGAGCAGCTGCTCGTGGGTCATCTGCTAAAATGGCATCTAGAGTACATGGCAGGCCAAGATCAAGACGCAGTGTGTTAAAATCCGGACAGGACGTTAAAATGTGGCGGACCGTCGGCAATTGCCCACATGGGCAGAACGGCGCTGTGCTCGCATCATCCCTCTGTACTTAATTATGTTGTATAAATGGAGATGATGTTTTAACTACTGTGTGTGTGTGTGTGTGTGTGGTTTTTAGTGAAATCCGAAGGAAAATGTTGAAATGTATGTAAAGTCTTCCTTTGGTCGTCCTCCCTCCCCATTCATTTCAACTGCAAACTTCCCTTGTTGTGAAGGCGATGGAGAAACTGCAGCCTTCTTCAATGATCCTGACTTCAGCCACCGATCCATGTTAGAAGTAATAAACTGGTCAAAAATCGACTTATGAAACAGGAAGTGCACTGGCCAGGAAAGTTTAACATTTAATGATGCCTGGGGCCGCATATGTGCCAGCAAGCGCTGTAATTCGTCGACAAAGCTCGCTCCGCGCATGCGTAAAAGGTTTCAGCGCATCTAGCGCCGCGAGCCGGCGCACAAACGACGCCCGTATTGTTGCGAAACAGTCGATCAGAGAAGCCGCATTCTCCGGCACTAAATTGTGTATGCGTCCTCACTTAGGAACCGCAAAGACTGCTTGGGGATACGACCTGAAGTAAAAGTACACGTGCTTCAAACGAGGAAAAAAAAAATCTGTGATGAATTTGATTTTCACATTTTTATTCAATAATTTTACTCATTATTTTACACGATTTGGTGAAAGGTGGCCGCGGACCCCCTAGAAAGAGCCAGTGGACCCCTAAGGGGCCCGCGGATCACAGGTTGGGAAGCCCTGTTCTAGCATATATAGCTCATGCGTCAGACGACCCGTCAAAAATGTTGTTTGTTGTTTTTTTTTTAACAGTTGGCCAACTGCAGCTCCCTCTTCTGTCACTGTTACAGTGCTGGCCATTAAAATCGCTACACCACGAAGATGACGTGCGACACGCGCGAAATTGAACCGACAGGAAGAAGGTGCTGTTATATGCAAGTGATTAGCTTTTCAGAGCATTCACACAAGTTTGGCGACACCTACAACGTGCTGACATGAGGAAAGTTCCCAACCGATTTCTCATACACAAACAGCAGTTGACCGGCGTTGCCTGGTGGAACGTTGTTGTGATGCCCCGCGTAAGGAGGAGAAATGCGTACCATCAAGTTTCCGACTTTGATAAAGGTCGGATTGTAGCCTATCGCGATTGCGGTTTATCGTATCGCGACATTGCTGCTCGCGTTGGTCGAGATCCAGTGACTGTTAGCAGAATATGGAATCGGTGGTTTCAGGAGGATAATACGGAACGCCGTGCTGGATCCCAACGGCCTCGTATCACTAGCAATCGAAATGGCAGGCATCTTATCCGCACGGCTGTAACGGATCGTGCAGCCACGTCTCGATCCCTGAGTCAACAGGTGGGGACGTTTGCAAGACAACAACCATGTGCACCAACAGTTCTACATCGTTTGCAACAGCACGGACTATCAGCTCGGAGACCAAGACTGCGGTTACCCTTGACGCTGCATCACAGACAGGGGCGCCTGCGATGGTATACTCAACGACGAACTTGGGTGAACGAATGACAAAACGTCATTTTTTCGGATGAATCCAGGTTCTGTTTATAGCATGATGATGGTCGCATGCGTGTGTGGCGACATCGCGGTGGACGCACATCGGAAGCGTGTATTCGTCGTCGCCATACTGGCGTATCACCCGGCGTGGTGGTATGTGGTGCCATTGGTTACACGTCTCGGTCACCACTTGTTCGCATTGACGATACATTTGAGATGTGTTACGACCCGTGGCTGTACGCTTCATTTGATCCCTGTGATACCCTACATTTCAGCAGGATAATGCACGACCATATGTTGCAGGTCCTGTACGGGCATTTCTGGATACAGAAAATGTTCGACTACCGCCCTGACCAGCACATTCTGCAGATCTCTCAGCAATTGAAAACGTGTGGTCAATGGTAACCGAGCAACTGGCTCGTCACAATACGCCAGTCACTACTCTTGGTGAACCGTGGTATCGTGTTGAAGCTGCATGGGCAGCTGTACCTGTACACGCCTTCCAAGCTCTGTTTGACTCAATGCCCAGGCGTATCAAGGCCGTTATTACGGCCAGAGGTGGTTGTTCTGGGTACTGATTTCTCATGATCTATGCACCCAGATTGCGTGAAAATGTAATCACATGTCAGTTCTAGTATAATATATTGGTCCAATGAATACCCGTTAATATCTGCACTTCTTCTTGGTGTAGCAATTTTAATGGTCAGTAGTGTATTTGTGGCCAAGCCCTCACATATCACAAACTCGGACGAAACCGGTGATGACTAGTGGGCGTGGTCCCCTTAAGCTACCATGCCTAGAAGCCAGTACTGCGAATTGCAAAATACCATGTAAAATGCTGGTACGGATTACGTCGTTGCATATCTTGTACACATGTTAAAATACAATGGTACACTGCAGGCTATTGATGACGTTTCGGTATCCGTGGGAGGCGTCATGACGACGTTCGGTTGGGCCCGGCTGGTGGGGGAAGTACGGCTGCTGTAGCAAAGCCTTCTAGATACGAGGCCTACGCACAGCGGCCACATTGGCTCGTGACGTCACAAACTGTTTGCCATGTTATCTGTAGTCGGCAGTCCCGTTGGCGCGTATGTCGTGTTGAAAGTGTGTACCCCGTGAAAGTGATATATATTGCAAACAGTATTCGCCTACAGTTCTTCGAAGTATGGGATACAAATGTTGCGTTCCCTTTTTCCAGGGAAATTATAAATCCCAAAAAGGCATGAAAGTGCACATGTTTCGATTTCCCAATGTGTGAAGTTGACAAATAGCTGGATTGCAGCTATTCCCAGGCAGGAATATGTGTTTACGCGTCATCCAAGGGTAAGTAAATGACAAAAAATTAATAGCGTCTTATTTGTTTCCATTGCACCACATTTGCCAATTGTTTTTAAAAGCAGTTATGGATCGTGTACCAGTATAATTTGTTTCTTAATTCTGGACCATTGCCGCGAGGTTAATACGAAGCTGGCTGTGAAATGTCTCTCATATTTGCAACTATTGTCACATAGAATAGTTATATTAATTAGTGTGGCTCGAAAATGTTTAGTATTCCGTATCATTCCTACCAGATTGAGTTTCCAGTACTTTTATTTGGAAGAGCTACAGAATGATTTTGTTCAGTTTCACATATACAGCTATTTGGAAATAATTTCAATTTGAATAAACTACCTTAGAAAATTGCTTTAATGAATTCAGTGTTCGACAGATTAAGCAGCATAGAAAGCAGAATTGCGATGAAAGTGCATTGTGATTAAATTAACAGCACTCTGTGACATGAATTTCAGTCAAGAATATAGGAGAAACAATCTTTTCATGTTTAAGGTTCTAAAGTTCTGGAGAAACAGGGAAATAAAATATTTTTCGGGTTTTTTGATTTATTAAACATTATGTCAGGAGGTGCTCCATTTCGTCGGACGATTTGAGTTTCATGTGAGGTCAGCAAATTTTCAAGTGGAGAGGAAAATTTACGAAAATAACCGGGGAA
The DNA here is from genome assembly GCF_023898315.1 of Schistocerca nitens. NCBI lineage: Eukaryota > Metazoa > Arthropoda > Insecta > Orthoptera > Acrididae > Schistocerca > Schistocerca nitens. Next base: position 146,577,038 of record NC_064625.1, read on the forward strand.
ACAAATTCTTAAATTCTGTAGGAGCTCCAGCTGCTTTATTTAAAACCGAAACCGCCTGCTTGTAATTGCATATTGCCAATTTTTAACTGCAAGAAAACGTAGCTCCTGAGGTAAAAGAATTTAAAATTACAATTTGTATTCGAGCCTAGAAACGCGTATTTAAGGCAAATCGTCAAAATTATTTTACGTCTTGAAATAACATGGGGCAGTTTTGTTCAGTTACTTTACGCAATGATATAATTTTCCATACCTACATTACAAGGCCATGTAGAAGAGGAAAGCACGAGAATCCCTGTGCGGTCTCAGCTCTGAAACTCGTAAAGTTCGTATAGCTGCAGAGTGCTTAACAGGAGCGTTCCGATACAGACCCGGCCATCAGTATGTGACGTCACAAGTGTGCGCGCAGGCCTGTAGTCTAGGTGGTGTTGGCTGTAGTCGCAGTCCATCAGATTCGTCCCGTGTCGCGAGCCGCTAGAGAGGCGGAGGCGGCGCGCGCGACATCTATCGGCGGCGGAGGGAACCCGCTGCGCGCCCACGGCTGACCTGTAACCTTTCCGCGCCCGGGGTCCCCACCTCGCGCTCTGCAAACTCCTGCAGAACTCATTATCTCTGCGTTAGTGCCACATGCCCGGCGGAAGAATCGCCTTTTGCCGTCTCGCTGGTGTGCTGAAGACGCGCATCTTGTTATTCTGTCAACCACCTGCCAGAAATTTCTTTCCCTTTTTTCCGCATTTGTGTTCTGCCAACCCCCTTATACGAGGGGTGTTTGAAAAGTCCGTGCATTAATAAAAACTACTTACGTGTTTGGGGTACATCTTTTTTATTTTTCGATGTAGTCTGCTTTTAGACTTATACACTTTGTCCAACGCTGTTCTGATTTGTTGATCCCTTTCGAATAACACGAATTGTCCAAGTCTGTTCAAAATGGCTCTGAGCACTATGGGACTCAACATCTTAGGTCATTAGTCCCCTAGAACTTAGAACTACTTAAACCTAACTAACCTAAAGACATCACACACACCCATGCCCGAGGCAGGATTCGAACCTGCGACTGTAGCAGTCCCGCGGTTCCAGACTGCAGCGCCAGAACCGCACGGCCACCGCGGCCGGCTGTCCAAGTCTGTAAAATAGCTATTAGTTGCTGCAATCACCTCCTCGTCTGAATAAAATCTTTGTCCCGCCAGACATTTCTTCAAATTGGGGAACAAACAGTAGTCCGAGGAAGCCAAGTCTGCAGAATAGGGGGGGGGGGGGGCGGAGGATGTGGAACGAGATGGAATCCCATTTACATTAATTTTGGGACCACAACTGATGAGGTGTGTGCTGGTGCATTGTCGTGATGGAAAAGGACCTTTTTGCGGCCCAATCGCCGGCGTTTTTCTTGCAGCTCGGTTTTCAAACGGTCCAGTAACGATGAATAATATGCACCTGTAATACCTTCACCCTTATCCAGATAGTCGATGAGGATTATCCCTTGCGAATCCCAATAGACAGTCGCCATAACCTTCCCGGCCGAATGAATGGTCTTCGCCTTTTTTCGTGCAGATTCTCCCTTGGTAACCGATTGTTTACATTGTTGTTTGGTCTCAGGAGTACAGTAATATATCCATGTTTCATACACAGTGACGAAACGACGCTTAAAGTCCTGCGGATTCTTCCTGAACAGCTGCAAACCATCCTTGCAACACTTCACACGATTCCGTTTTTGGTCAAGCGTGAGCAATCGCGGAACCCGTCTGGCGGATAGCTTTCCCATGTCCAAATGTTTATGCAAAATAGTATGTACCCGTTCATTCGAGATGCCCACAGCACTAGCAATCTCACGATGTCTCCTTCTGCCATCCATCACCATATCATGGATTTTATCAATGATTTCTGGAGTCGTAACCTCCACAGGGCGTGCAGAAGGTTCAGCATCACTTCTACCAATATGGCCAATCCGAAAATTTTGAAACCACTTATAAACTGTTGTAATGAAAGGTGCAGAGTCATCATGATGTTTAACAAGCTTCTGTTTAGTCTCCAGAAGCGTTCTGCCTTTCATAAAGTAATGTTTAATCAGCACACGAAATTCTTCTTCGTCCATTTTTTGACAATCACTCGCCTTCCTTGATTCACACGAATGCCAAACACAAAGAAATAGACCAATATGGCTGAAACTTTGTGTGCCTTCTTTCCAAAGATGCTACTAACTGAATATGACCTCGATAAGCGCCGGTGGTGACATCTCTCGGACATTGCACGGACTTTTCAAACGCCCCTCGTAGTACGTGGCAAGGGCACTTTCCGTATCACTTTGCAGTTCCAAAACTGGTGCGGTATTCCGCGAACTCGTCCAGCAATTGGACGAAAATATGGAAACACCGTGACGAATCCACGCTTAAACATAAATGCAGGTGCTAACGAAGCCGGCAGTTCGCTCTGCTGCACTGGGCCACGAACGGTGCTTATGAAACGTTCTGACTACTTTGCAAGTATCAGTAGTGGTCGGAATAGTGTTCTGTGTAATTGTGAGTACATTACGTCGGATCTAAGACAATTCTAACGTGGGAAAATTGTTGGTGCTCGAATTGCATGATACTTGCTCTCCGCGAAGCCTTGGCGGGCATCCTCAGTTTGAAAATGGCACCTGTCTTTTTTTGTGGAAGTCGCCTACGACCGTTTGTGAGAGCAAGCATCACTACACAAAATTTCTGCTTAGTGATTAACTTTAAGCTGAAATGAAACTTCCTGGCAGATTAAAACTGTGTGCCCGACCGAGACTCGAACTCGGGACCTTTGACTTTCGTGGGCAAGTGCTCTACCATCTGAGCTACCGAAGCACGACTCACACCCGGTCCTCACAGCTTTACTTCTGCCAGTATCTCGTCTCCTACCTTCCAAACTTTACAGAAGCTCTCCTACTTTAAGCTGAAAGTTCGAATAACTTAATTGTAATGGTAGCGGAAATATGGTGTTGCTTTGGGAAACCAAGTTATAAATTTTCTATAACAACATTTATTTCCTAAGATTCATGAAAATAGTTCGTAATCACTCACTTTACTTAACATTGCGATTATATGGAATGCTGCCCCATCATCCGTAATACAAAACCGAAATAGCAACCTGACTATCTGTCCTAACTAAGAAGACTGTAGGAGCCATCACGCAGAGCGTCTATACCAGGGCTTCACAACATACGTGCTCGCGGAGCAAGCTGTGAGCAGCAAGGCGCGAGCACGGAGCAGCGCGAGCACGCTACCCCCACTACCGGACCACAGCGGAGAGTGGGGAGAGTCACGTGAGGCACACAACAGCTGCCGCCAGTCAATGTAAATCCGCGGCCGCCTGGAGGGATATCGCTCACGAATTATTACTGCGACAAATGAAACAAATAAAGGAGAATGTACATGTGCCACATAATTTTATTAGCTTAGTGTATGCCTCTACATTCGCATTAATTTGTGAACTGTTACACAATAAAAGGCGTCACTGAAGTGTGGGATTCTCGGTTATCTTGTACTTTTTGCCCTTTACCATTGCGTCTATGTTCGGAGTAATTGTTCTTGTGCATCGTAGGCGCAGCGTGCAGTTTAAATTTCGATCAGACGATGCGTTTCTCAGGCGCATCTTGTTACATTTCATTTCAGAGAACAGTTGTTCACAAACATACGTGGAACCGAACATTGATATTATTGTTGCCGCCAGTTTGTGCAAACGTGGAAATCTATCCTGACGGAAGTGTCTGTAAAATTCCAAAATGTTTTTCTTGTTCTGAAATTTGTCTCTGTATTCTCTGTCACACTGCAGGTCAATAATTTCTAGTTGCAGGACGAATCTCTTCAATAATCGCTGAATATGGAGAGGAGAACAGATCAAAATCACTGTCTAGGAATTTTGCTAAAAGCAAAGCAATTTTGTAACTCACTCTGAGAGCTGCCTCAGTTGATTTTTCTTCGTCGTCCAGATCTTCTTCGGATAGCTTCCTTTTAAGTTTAATAACTTCCTGTGCACGATCTGGTCCACCACATTTTCCACGTCCGTAGTCTTTCGCGTGGTACGACATATAATGTCGCTGCAAATTAAATTTCCTAAAAGAATTCAGCGTTTTGTGACATACTAAACATTTTGCAACACCATCCTTTTCTGTAAACAGATACAATTCCTCCCAATGGGGGTTGAACTGCGAAAGCATGGTTGGGGTTACACAACGGCGACTTCACATGATTCTTAACCGCCGGCCGAAGTGGCCGTGCGGTTAAAGGCGCTGCAGTCTGGAACCGCAAGACCGCTACGGTCGCAGGTTCGAATCCTGCCTCGGGCATGGATGTTTGTGATGTCCTTAGGTTAGTTAGGTTTAACTAGTTCTAAGTTCTAGGGGAATAATGACCTCAGCAGTTGAGTCCCATAGTGCTCAGAGCCATTTGAACCATTTTTGATTCTTAACCAGCGAAGTGACTGTTAGAGCAGATCGTAGTACTTTAAACGTTACACAGTCGGCGCGAATTCAATAGGCACGCTGCGGCCCTATTCAAACGTGCGCGCGCATTTCCCCTCCCTCCCCTCCTTCCCTATTCCACGACCTTGCAGCTGCTCGCGCGCAAGTGCCTGAGCAGACGCGAGTACTCGCGCTCAAAACCGGCCAGGTGTTAAGCCCTGGTCTATACTCACCAGAGTGTCAGCAGGGAATGTCTAACCGCCTCCCTTCGTCCGGGATCAACACACGGTGTCCGGAAGAGCTCAGTCAGTCAGTCTGCACAGCGGCTATTTGCTAACCTAACGGGACATGCTAACGCGCGGGGAACTTACGTCTCTCTGGTCCAGTGCAGTCGCAGGCTCTGGCAGTTGACTGAAGGTTAATTAATGTAACATATTGCGCATACATAGGAAAAGAAATCCACTACTCTACAGCTACACCGCTGATGATAAACAGCTGGAGACAGCATCTGCCGTAAGCAACCGTAAGTGGAATGACCACATACAGCAGACAGTGGGAAAAGGAAACAATGGCTCCCCATACCACGACGCCGGGTGATACGCCAGTATGGCGATGACGAATACACAGATTCATCGGAATAATCTTAAGGAAATGTAACTCATTCACGAAAGACATAACTTATAACGCACTTGTTCGCCCGATTCTTGAATATTGTTCATCTATCTTGGACCCCAATCAGGTGGGACTGATAGAGAAACAGAGAAGATCCAACGAAGAGCGACAAATATATTATACTGGAACTGACATGTGATTACAGTTTCAAGCAATTTGGATGCATAGTTCCTGAGAAATCAGTACCCAGAACAATCACCTCTGGCCGTAATAACGGCCTTGATACGCCTGGGCATTGAGTCAAACAGAGCTTGGATGGCGTGTACAGGTACAGCTGCCCATGCAGCTTCAACACGATACCACAGTTCATCAAGAGTAGTCACTGGCGTATTGTGACGGGCCAGTTGCTCGGCCACCATTGACCAGACTTTTTCAATTGGTGCGAGATCAGGAGAATGTGCTGGCCAGGGCAGCAGTCGACCATTTTCTGTATCCAGAAAGGCCCGCACAGGACCTGCAACACGCGGTCGTGCATTATCCTACTGAAATGCAGGGTTTCGCTGGGATCGAATGAAGGGTAGCGCCACGGGTCGTAACGCATCTGAAATCTAACGTCCACTGTTCAAAGTGCCGTCAATGCGAACAAGAGGTGACCGAGACGTAACCAATGGCACCCCGTACCATCACGCCGGGTCATACGCCAGTGTGGCGATGACGAATACACGCTTCCAATCTGCGTTCACCGCGATGTCACCAAACACGGATGCTACAATCATGATGCTGTAAACAGAACCTGGATTCATCCGAAAAAATGACGTTTTGCGATTCGTGCACCCAGGTTCGTCGTTGAGTACACCGTCGCAGGGGCTCCTGTCTGTGATGCAGTGTCAAGGGTAACCGCAGCCATTGTCTCCGAGCTCATAGTCCGTGCTGCTGCAAACGTCGTCGAACTGTTTTTGCAGATGGTTGTTGTCTTGGGGATCGAGACGTGGCTGCACGATCCGTTACAGCCATGCGTATAAGATGCCTGTCATCTCGACTGCTAGTGATACGAGGCCGGTGGGATCCAGCACGGTGTTCCGTATTACCCTCCTGAACCCACCGATTCCATATTCTGCTAAGTCATTGGACCTTGATCAACGCGAGCAGCAATGTCGCGATACGATAAACCGCAATCGCGATAGACTACAATCCGACCTTTATCAAAGTCGGAAACGTAGTGGTACGCATTTCTCCTCCTTACACGAGGCATCACAACAACGTTTCACCAGGCACCGCCGGTCAACTGCTGTTTCTGTATGAGAAATCGGTTGGAAACTTTCCTCATGTCAGCACGTTGTAGGTGTCGCCACCGGCGCCAGTCTTGTGTGAATGCTCTGAAAAGCTAATCATTTGCATATCACAGCATCTTCTTCCTGTCGGTTAAATTTCGCATCTGTAGCACGTCATCTTCGTGGTGTAGCAATTTTAATGGCCAGTAGTGTACATCTCACTTATTGACCACGAGGAGAAAATTCGAGAAACTAGAGCCAATACAGAGGCTTACCGACAGTAATTCTTCCCACGCACTATCCGCGAGTGGAACAGGGTTCGAAGGATCACATAGTGGTACCGAAAGTACCCTCCACCACACACCATTATGTAGCTTGCGAAGTATGATGTAGATGAGAACAGTGCTGTGGTATTCCACGGGCGCCATAGTTACGGGGCAATGTCGGATTACTGCCAAGGACTTTTGTGACCATTTTGTCTGGTCAGGTCCATCCCGGGGTACAACGTTTCTTTCCCAAAGCAGACGCTGTGTTCCAAGACGACACGGCACCTGTTCACATATCTCGCATCGTCCAGGACTGGCTTTCTTAGCGCGATGTTGAATTGTCGCATCTCATCTGTCCACCAGATTAACCAGATCTCAACATTACTGAGCCCTTGTACTCCACTTTGAAGCGAAGGGTGCCTGATTGTTATCCACCTGCTTCATCGTTTCCTGAACTTCAGCCGCATGTTCTAAGGCAGGGCTTAACAACTGGCCGGTTTTGAGCGCGAGTACTCGCGTTGCTCAGGCACGTGCTCGCGAGCAGGTGCAAAATCGCGGATTAGGGAGGGAGGGGAAATGCGCGCGCACGTTTGAATGTGATCTCGCGTTCTTAGCAGATTTAACTAGCCATCTGAATGCTTTGAACATTTTACTACAAGGTAAAGATCTGCTAATTACTCATTTCATAGATCGAATACGAGCTTTTAAAATGAAATTGACACTTTCGGTGAGTCAGCTGGAAACAGGAAACCTAGCTCATTTTCCTAAATTACCACCCATGCAAGATGTTCACAAAGACTGTGAACGTTATTCACATAGTTTAGTTGATCAGCGCTTTCAAGATCTGACAGCACTAGGCAGTGATTGTGATCTGTTCTCTCCATATTCAGCGAATATTTAAGAGATTCGTCCTGAGCTGCAGCAAGAAATTATTGACCTGCAGTGTGACAGAGAATACAGAGACAAATTTCAGAACAAGAAAAACATTTTGGAATTCTACAGACACTTCCCTCAGGATAGATTTCCTCGTTTGCACAAACTGGCGGCTACAATAATATCAATGTTCGGTTCCACGTATGTTTGTGAACAACTGTTCTCTGCAATGAAATGTAACAAGACGCGCTTGAGAAACGAATTGTCTGATCGAAATTTAAACTGCACGCTGCGCCTAAAATGCACAAGAACAATTACTCCGAACATAGACGCAATTGCAAAGGGCAAAAAGTACAAGATAGCCGAGAATCCCACACTTCAGTGACACCTTTTATTTTGTAACAGTTCACAAATTAATCCGAGTGTAGAGGCATACACTAAGCTAATAAAATTATGTGGCATGTGTACATTCTCCTTTATTTGTTTCATTTGTCGCAGTAATAATTCGTGAGTGATATCCCTGCAGGTGAGCGCGGATTTACATTGACTGGCGGCAGCTGTTGTGTGCCCCACGTGACTCTCCCCACTCTCCGCTCTGGTCCGGTAGTGGGGGTAGCGTGCTCGCGCCGCTCCGTGCTCGCGCCTTGCTGCTCACAGCTTGCTCCGCGAGCACGTATGTTGTGAAGCCCTGTTCTAAGGCGTCTTGCCACGGTTTGCCCACCTCCCCACCACCCAGCCCAAGGAGGTTGAATCCTCACTAGGGTGTGTGTGTGTGTGTGTGTGTGTGTGTGTGTGTGTGTGTGTTGTCCTGTGTAAGCCTAGGGACCAATGACCTCAGCCGTTTGATCCCATAGGAACTTAACACAGATATCCAAATTTTCCTGAACTTGATGATATTTTGCAGCAAGAAAAGTATAAGATTCCTTCCAGAACCATTCGTTATCTGTATGTATCCACTTCGAGATTACTGGAAGCTGTTTTGTATTCCAACTGTTTACCTTAACAGTATTACGAATGGTAATATCTTGCGTTTTTGGCGTTCCGATACTTTTTTCCAGCTCCTGTAGTTTGTTCGTTGAATAACTACAGGCGAGTGTCGAAAGCCTTGCCGAATCAGTGGATGTCATGGACATACAGAGCGAGCATAACTTCTCTTCAATAATCATCCGTTTGTGACATCGTACTACAGTGGAATGTCGAAGATTGGGTTGCTTGATGGGGTGAAATGAACAACGCAAAGCGGCTAGGGTTGAAACTGAATCATAGTTAAACGTAGAATGGCGTGAAGGAGAAGCTGTAATTGACAAAGGAGTGCTTGAGGGTTGCTTTTTTCAGGCTGTACGTTGAGCAAGCAATAAAGGAAACAAAGCAGAAATTAGGGGAGGGAATTAAAAGTCCAGGGAGAAGGAATAGAAACTGTAGAACTTAGCTGACGACACTGTAATCCTGTCAGAGACGGCAAGAAACTTGGAAAATCATTGATCAGTGTAAATAGTATGTCGAAATGAGGCTGTAAAAGATGACATTAGTGAAAGTAAAACAATGGTAATAGGATTTAAGAGTTAGGAAGGCTTTTCTGGGAATGGTTGGAATGTAGACATGTACGGACGTGAAAGGTGGACGACAAGCAGGTCAGTGGCCTGCCCGTTCTCCAGACCTAAACCCCATCCAGCACGTCTGGGATGCTCTCGGTCGACGTATCGCTGCATGTCTTCAAAGCCCTACGACACTTCAGGAGCTCCGACAGGCACTGGTGCAAGAATGGGAGGCTATACCCCAGCAGCTACTCGACCACCTGATCCAGAGTATGCCAACCCGTTGTGCGGCCTGTGTACGTGTGCGTGGTCATCATATCCCATATTGATGTCGGGGTACATGCGCAGGAAACAGTGGCGGTTTGTAGCACGTGTGTTTCGGGACGGTTTTCTCAACTTACCACCAATACCGTGGACTTACCGATCAGTGGTGTGTGTTCCCGATGTGCCTATGCTATTAGCGCCAGTTTTGTGTAGTGCCACGTTGTGTGCCACCACATTCTGCAATTATCCTTAATTTATGAACATGAGTGCAGTTCTTCACGCGGCAACGCCTATCTGATGATCCTGCCACTCTTTTCATAAATACTCAGAGTTGGTTTCTGTTGCGTTTTCGCGTCTTACTCCATCTCTCCACATAATTTATACGTTTATCTCTGCATCTATACTGTGCAAGCCCTCTTACGGTGCGTGGCGGAGGGAACTTTTTGTACCACTATATACTGTCCTTTTCGTGTTCCCTTCTCGACCTGTGCGTGGACATATCGACTGCCACCAAGGACTCGTACATCGCTACTTCCACTTATTTTCCCTTCGCGGTCGTTTCGCGAACCGTGTGGCTGAGGAAGCAGTATGTTGTCGGGCTCTTCTGCGAACTTACACTGCATAAAATTTTGACAGGAAGCTCCTCCGTGACAGGTAACTCCTCTCTTGCAGCGTCTCCCACTGGAATTTGATGAGTACCTCCGAAACGCTCTTGCGCAGACTAAACAGTGCCGTGACGAAACGGACTGCTCTTCTTTGGATCTTATCTGACTCCTCTGTTAAACCTACGTCACTTTCTCTAGTCTGATTACTGACATTAGCGGCTGCCTGGCTTGCCTACACGTCCTACTGATTCAGCAGATTTATTCGTAACTTCCCCTGTTTAGTTTCCGTAAGATCGTTTTGAGACCTATTATTCGAGTTTTTACCTTCCGGCACAAAATGGAACGAAGCACCACGATTACAAATGAAGGCCAGTAAGATGTTTCCAGAATGAGATTTTCACTCTGCAGCGGAGTGTGCGCTGATATGAAACTTCCGGGCAGATTAAAACTGTGTGTCGGACCGAGACTCGAACTCAAGAGCTTTGCCTTTCGCGGGCAAGTACCACCTTTTTTTTCTTTTTTCATTTTGTTCGATATAGTTCGTTGCGTTTGGTCTGGGCGGACGTCACAAGACATCCGTTCAAGTTGATCGTTGATACCTTGACTCAGTTTTTTTTTTATTACAAAGAGCACGCAGCCGTCTGACCGAACACGCTGAGAGACCGTGCCGGCATGCATCTGAGCTAACCAAGCAGGACTCACGCCCCGTCCTCACAGCTTTACCTCTGCCAGTATGTCGTCTCGTACCTTCCAAACTTTACAGAAGCTCTCCTGCAGAACTTGCACTCCTGAAAGAATGGATATTGTGGCGACATGGCTTAGCCACAGCCCGGGGGATGTTTCCTGAATGTAAGATGGTGTCTCCGGGAAAGAGCAACAGTGAAAGTATGTGACTCTGGCTGAACCAACGGACGGAGAGAGTACGAGGAAAATAGAGACAGAGTGAAGAGAAACAGGTAGATGTGGTGTACAGCAATTGATGGAGTGGAATGAAGGAGGAGGGAGAGGGATGAGGACAGAAAACAGGCAGACAGACCGACACAGACACATACACACACACACACACACACACACACACACACACACACACACACACACACACACACACACAGAGAGAGAGAGAGAGAGAGAGAGAGAGAGAGAGAGAGAGAGAGAGAGAGAGAAATATATATGTCCAGTTTTAATCTATACCGGTCGATATCTCTGGAGCGCCACAATTCTGCAAAAGAAGTCTCTAGTAAAAGTTTTAAGGTTTAAAGGAGGTCATGGAATGGTTACCTCGAAATGACCTTGAATCCTGTTTTCAAGGTCAAGTTCATTTTTAAAATAGTAATCCCTGCTTTTTATTTCATATTTGTAGTCTACGTGAAAAAACGCATTGATTGAAGGGAACATTTTTTTCGAATAACCAACGGTTTGTCGCCACCAACGGTTTGTCGCCAGGGGCACTTCACTGCAACATTCCAAGGTTACCAGTATTTCGAGAACGAAGCGCACACTCCGCTGCAGAGTGAAAATCTCATTCTCGAAACATCCCCCAGGCTGTGGCTAAGCCATGTCTCCGCAATATCCCCTCTTTCAGGAGTGCTAGTTCTGCAAGGTTCGCACAAGAGCTAGTTTGGAAGGTAGGATACGAGGTACTGGCAGAAGTAAAGCTGTGAGGACGGGGTGTGAGTCGTGCTTGGGTTGCTCAGATGGTAGAGCACTTGCCCGCGAAAGGCGAAGGTCCCGAGTTCGAGTCTCAGTCCGGCACACAGTTTTAATTTGCCAGGAAGTTTCATATCAGCGCACACTCTGCTGCAGAGTGAATATCTCAATTTGGAGATAAGTAAAAATTTTCAATGAAAATCCAATCAGTAACGCCGCAGACGGCAGTCTGAGACTGCCCTTCTGTCTGCGATCTACTCTTCGTATAAAACTATTGATCATCCTCAAAATGGTATTTTTACACAGTACAGGCGCAGAAACTGGCGAAGAGAACTCCCCCACTGTTCGATTACTCTACTGAAGGGGTGTAGTGTTACCAGGAGCACCTTGAGACACACGTCAGAAGGCGTCTGAAATAGACGTAAAAAGATGAAAAATTCCGAAACGGCGTCACCGCTCCGGTCCCCGCCGTTAAACATTCCTCGCTAGGCCTCATTTCCGGGTTGCCACCCCATAATTACCTTCCATCCTTCCATCCCTAAGAAAAATTCCTCCTCTCCTCCCTCCATCGAAGCGCACTCTGCAGTTCCGTGCGCAACTGTTTCTTTTTTTCCCCCCTCCCCTCCAAGTTGCCCAGTTGTTTTGCAAGTCGAAGCAATTTAACAAGTAATTAGCTGTAATTACAGAAGTGCCCGAGTTGATATTAAAGTCGCTTTTCTTTCCGTCTTCCTTTTCGGCGGCCTTGAAAAATGACACGGCTTCGCCTTATTAGTCCGAACGCGGGCGCTAGGGAGGGGCGGTAAAGGGGAGGGGAAAACGGAGAATGGGGGGGGAGAGGGAGGGGTGGTGTTGCTAGGAGACGCCTACAGCTGCGGCAGGTCCTGCGGCGTTGGGAATGAAAGATTGCGGCAGGGAAGAAGAGGAAGAGAAAGCTCGTGGGACCTCTGGGGGGGGGGGGGGGGGGTGTCCTGATATTGGAGCAATTTCCGTGAGCACGGCGGACCCGGCAACCCTTCCGTCTCGCCGCAGGTTTCTTTCGCCCCCCTGAAGGGGCTGCGACAGCAAATTAAGAGTCGGGAGAAACGGTGTGCCAAAGTGTTCAGCAGAAGGCGGCGCGGGTGTGCGGCACTGGACACGATGCGATTAAAGAGTGAATCGCGACATTAGGACCGGCTGCACGCCCAACATTAGGTTTGACAGCACACTGTACAAAAAATTAGTCTCTCCCCCCCCCCCCCCCCCCCCCCCGGAGAGACTACGTTAATACCGCGGAAACTTCGCCTCTAGGCTTGATTCGTCCGGTGTGGAAGAGCATCCACAAATTTCTTCAGCCTACGAAATATTTCGGGTGTATAGTATTAATGCAGATACAAGTAGCTTTCCGAAAGGTAAAGCAATGCGTCGACGATGTCTGTCGCACTGAAACAGATAATACAAAAGAGGCGAGAATTTGATACAGGAACTTACGTATCAATAGTGGATTCTAAAATAGCACCTGTCGTGTTGGGCTAGCACTTGGATGGGTGACCATTCGGTCTGCCGAGCGCTGTTTGAAAGCGGGGTGCACTCAGCCCTTGTGGGGCAAACTGAGGAGCTACTTGATTGAGAAGTAGCGGCTCCGGTCTCTTAAACTGGCATACGGCCGGGAGAGCGGTGTGTTGACCACGTGCCCCTTCATATCCGCATCCAGTGATGCGTGTGGGCTGAGGATGACACGGCGGTCGATCGGTACCGTTGGGCCTTCATGGCCTGTTCGGGCTCAATTTTTTTTTTCCGCAGAATTCACAGAGATAAGCTGTGGGCAATAACGGAAAAAGAGGTGTTAACCATATGATCCCAGTCGCAGATATCCTACATATGAACACCAAAATTAGAATCGCCACTGGTGAAGCAGTAATACCTGAAATACGCTGCTGGCCATTAAAGTTGCTACACCACGAAGATGACGTGCTACAGACGCGAAATTTAACCGACAGGAAGAAGATGCGGTCATATGCAAATGAGTAGCTTTTCAGAGCATTCAAACAAGGTTGGCGCCAGTGGCGACACCTACAACGTGCTGACATGAGGAAAGTTTCCAACCGATTTCTCATACACAAACAGCAGTTGACCGGCGTTGCCTGGTGAAACGCTGTTGTGATGCGTCGTGTAAGGAGGAGAAATGCGTACCATCACATTTCCAACTATGATAAAGGTCGGATCGTAGCCTATCGCGATTGCGATTTATCGTATCGTGACATTGCTGCTCGCGTTGATCGAGATCCAATGACTTAGCAGAATATGGAATCGGTGGGTTCAGGAGGGTAATACGGAACGCCGTGGTGGATCCCAACGGCCTCGTATCACTAGCAGTCGAGATGACAGGCATCTTATCCGCATGGCTGTAACGGATGGTGCAGCCACGTGTCGATCCCTGAGTCAACAGATGGGGACGTTTGCAAGACGACAACCATCTGCACGAACAGTTCGACGACGTTTGCCGCAGCATAGACTATCAGCTCCGAGACCTTGGCTGCGGTTACCCTTGACGCTGCATCACAGACAGGAGCGCCTGCGATGGTGTACTCAACGACAAACCTGGGTGCACGAATGGCAAAACGTCATTTTTTCGGATGAATCCAGGTTCTGTTTACAGCATCATGATGGTCGCATCCGTGTTTGGCGACATCGCGGTGAACGCACATTGGAAGCAAGTATTCGTCATCGCCATACTGGCGTATCATCCGGCGTGATGGTATGGAGTGCCATTCGTTATACATCTCGGTCACCTCTTGTTCCCATTCATCTCACTTTGAACAGTGGACTTTACATTTCGGATGTGTTACGACCCGTGGCTCTACCCCTCATTCGATCCCTGCGAAACCCTACATTTCAGCAGGATAATGCACGACCGCATGTTGCAAGTCCTGTACGGGCCTCTCTGGATACAGAAAATGTTCGACTGCTGTCCTGGCCAGCACATTCTCCAGATCTCTCCCAATTGAAAACGTCTGGTCAAAGATGGCCGAGCAACTGGCTCGTCACAATACGCCAGTCACTATTGATGAACTGTGGTGTCGTGTTGAAGCTGCATGGGCAGCTGTACCTGTACACGCCATCTAAGCTCTGTTTGACTCAATGCCGTTATTACGGCCAGAGGTGGTTGCTCTGGGTACTGATTCCTCAGGATCTATGCACCCAAATTCGTGAAAATGTAGTCACATGTCAGTTCTAATAAAATATATTTGTCCAATGAACATCCGTTTATCGTCTGCATTTCTTCTTGGTGTAGCAATTTTAATGGCCAGTAGTGTAAAAGCCAGTGTAATAGTTCCATGTGCTCCTTAGTGGGCGAAACGAAATACATCGCGCAAAAAAAAAGAAAAAAAATAGTTAACACCTTTTCGAAACTACATCCCATTGGGAGGCATAAGTCTGAAGATTTGTTCAAGATGCCTACAACCTTCGCCTGTATTGGCGAAATAGGGTGTCGCGCTACGTCGTCACCCTTGGTTCGGCGATGCCTCCTACGGCAAGGTGTCAACACATGCGAAAAACAGGACACAACTCAGAAGTTCATGTTAGATGTAACACGGGTTAATGACGTAACATTAGGACCCAATTTCCGAACAACTCCGCCAAACGCCCAAACGCCACCGTGGTGGTGTCACTCCGTGGGAAGGCCGGCCACACCCCCTCTTACCCACATTTCACCCCCTGTTTTCACGCCTCTTTGATGGATGTCAGAACCGCGACACCCGGCTTTGGAATCACGTGGTTCTCTTATGGGTGGCCGAGTACAACATTTGAGGCACACGAACGCTCAGGACAGACACGAAACGCATCCAGGAAGTGGTACAAATGGCATCAATGAAAACGCTCCTTCCCGTGGGACGTTGATTTCCACGCACATCGCAGTGAGAAACGACAATTCGCAGTGGGATCGTCAAAAGGTCGACGTTCTTGACAACGTTCGACACTGCTGACTCTTCAAGGACGATTCAGCCCTACTCTAAGGAAATCGTGGAGTTGCATCCCGATTCAACGTGATCTGACCCCTTTGGAGTGTATGGACCGCAATTTTCGCTCTGGTATACAAGTTGGTACCGCCAGGGCCCATTCAAAAGAATTTCTCGAAAGCTGAACGTGATCCGGAGCAGCAAAGTGCGTTTATGTTTTTTGAACCCTTATGGTTCGTACTGTCCTGTGGCGTATTAACTGGTAGTGCGTAATTTGCACGGGCGTGAAATAAAAAGGGAAAATATCCCTCTAAGAAGCCCTAGTCCGGCGATATCGCCGGTCCACCCACACCCCTTTCTGAGGCACAAATCAAAAATGTACTTGTCAAAAATGTACTTGTCAAAAATGTACTTGTCAAAAATGTACTTGTCAAAAATGTACTTGTCAAAAATGTACTTGTCAAAAATGTACTTGTCAAAAATGTACTTGTCAAAAATGTACTTGTCAAAAATGTACTTGTCAAAAATGTACTTGTCAAAAATGTACTTGTCAAAAATGTACTTGTCAAAAATGTACTTGTCAAAAATGTACTTGTCAAAAATGTACTTGTCAAAAATGTACTTGTCAAAAATGTACTTGTCAAAAATGTACTTGTCAAAAATGTACTTGTCAAAAATGTACTTGTCAAAAATGTACTTGTCAAAAATGTACTTGTCAAAAATGTACTTGTCAAAAATGTACTTGTCAAAAATGTACTTGTCAAAAATGTACTTGTCAAAAATGTACTTGTCAAAAATGTACTTGTCAAAAATGTACTTGTCAAAAATGTACTTGTCAAAAATGTACTTGTCAAAAATGTACTTGTCAAAAATGTACTTGTCAAAAATGTACTTGTCAAAAATGTACTTGTCAAAAATGTACTTGTCAAAAATGTACTTGTCAAAAATGTACTTGTCAAAAATGTACTTGTCAAAAATGTACTTGTCAAAAATGTACTTGCCAAAAATGTACTTGCCAAAAATGTACTTGCCAGGGACCTCGATATCAATTCAGCTGTGTAGTACCTCAGGGCTGCTTTAGCGTCTGAGGATTGGCAACCCGTTCCACACCCTTGAGGCAGGTTGCCAATGTGTCACCAATAAACTACTACCTAACATCTCACTTTAACTTCTAAGCTGCAGCCTTTCCTACGCAACTGTCGACACTTTACATTTGAAGCGTGGTCGAATAGGAGGGTGATTTCGCAGGGGGCCATTAAAGAGAAACGTTGTAGGCACCTTTAAGCCAAATTTCAAAGTTACACGTCTCAATGATCAACTATTAAGGGATTTGGAAAAAGCGATACTTTACTTGCGCAGTGTATTTACTATTATTATTATTATTATTATTGTTATTAAGTATGGAGACCCTGCAGGATCACGCACGGCATTCTTTCTTGTCTTCCACGATTCTCTCTTTTTTTTCCTCCATGGACTCTCTTTCTGCCCCCATTACACTTTATCCCCGGTTTCCTTGGGACTTCATTCTCTGATCTAGCATTCCCCACTTGAATACACAGAGGGTGATGCACGAAGATTTGCAAATATTTTAATATGTTAAATGGTTCAAATGGCTCTGACCACTATGGGACTTAACATCTGAGGTCATCAGTCCCCTAGAACTTAGAACTACTTAAACCTAACTAACCTAAGGACGTCACACACATCCATGCCCGAGGCGGGATTCCAACCTGCGACCGTAGCGGTTGCGCGGTTCCAGACTGAAGCGCCTAGAACCGCTCGGCCACATCGGCCACATCGGCCACCATTAAAACTAAAGAAAAAACTTCATATAAACATAAGTCCGCAAATGTTTAGTTACGGCTGATAAAAGATATTGCCTGAGATTTAGGAACTTCGCTAATATGAAGTCATCGCAAAATTGTACGAAGTTAAAGTAAAGCACGATTTCCATTTATTTTGTGGTTATTTGTCTAGTGAATCTAGTAAAAGATGTCCCAGACTTTTATCTGCAGTATTTTTCCAAAACATCCACAGAAGCAAAGAAGTAACTTCGCAAAATTTTTAATTTATTTACTACTTGTGTAACGTTGTTGCTCTAATTTGTTCTGAAAGCGGTGCTGATAGACAATAAAAGCGGGTTAAAAGCTGTGAGCTGTATATATATATATATACACGAGAATTTAAATAAAAAGAAATAAATCAGTTTATATTTGGAAATTTATTTTAACATTGATCATTGAAATTTCAGCATCTTAAACTTGATTCATAACTAAACTGGTGCCTTATTTAGGATTGTGAAAATGTGAGATTGTAATCTTACTGAACACATCAAGTATGGAGGGAGACTGCATACAACACTGCATTCATAAAATAACACACGAAGAACGTTGAAACGTATGCAAGAGGAAATTAACCACAACCAACCGATTCAATTTTCACCCAAAGAAGTTACGTTCGTAGCACAATTCAGTCCGTCATGTAATTACCACACACTGGTATACTAAATTCATACTAACTCTCTGTGAAATCTTCCCGAAAAGGATAGCTGAGGGCTACTTTGATGATTACACCACATGCTTCACGTGGTCAACTTGGTTTACACAAAGAGTGTAACTCCACAGTAATTTTGATAATTAAAATAAATTAGATCGAAACGCAATTTACTAAAGAAAAACCTCGAACTGGTTACTATCGTCTTACTATTAACCTGATGGGTCAAACAATTGTATAAGCACGTGGTACTGGTCTCACAAAGTACACCCCATGTGGGTTGAACATAAAGAAAAGTTGCTATATTGAAAAATATTGTCAAGACGAGACGTTATAATCTCACGCACATTCGCATTTAAGATTGATCTTAGTTAGAGTTACTGATCAACACGTGGTTTCACTTTACTCAAAAAATAGTAACAAAGCAACTACCGGAAGATATTCTGAACTTCACACGAGAATTACACTGCGCTGCAATTTAAGATAACCTTAGATATTTTAGAGCTAAACCTGAAATAAAGGTGATTAAATTTTCAGTTAGGCTGAACTTAAGAAATCCATTGTCCTACGGACTTAGCAGACACGCGCTTAGCCGGAGATCTTACCACTTCAGACGCTCGCCGCGGACAGACTGCCGTGGTCCCTTCCTGAGGGTGGCTCACAAATACAAACGGAAGTGGCCAGAGAGGCAGCTTCCTATAGCAACATGACAAGGGACGGACAGGACCGTACTAAGCATAAAAACCTCTCTGCTTTTAGAAAGCGTAGCTACCTGTTCCGACGTTGGTCCTACTGTTCTCTAGCAGACAGGCTTGTCTGCTACCATCCAAAATGCAACTAGAAATACATTTGATCATTCATCCTCTCACACAGAAGGGAAGGGGGATGACAGTATCTTATCATATACAGTATATAAAAGAAAGCGGATGTAGGTTCCGTATGAGACTGTGTGACATGAATTACATATAAACTGTGTTTTAAAGGGTAGTAGTGTGACAGATCGTTCTTCTTTACGTGTAAAAGTAACACGTTACACTACTCAGTCTCCTCCCAGATTGTCAGAAACGCCACAGTAAATTTAGAAGAGGAATTTATGCCGTAAATGACAACAGATTTAAGAAATTAACATGAAAGGAATCCAACAGAGACCTTTCACTTGGATCAATTTGTTTTTTAAAATCCAGGCAATTGCCCACAGTTTTCAACAGAAGTTGAAGAGAATTTAGTTTTGGAAAAATGATAGTAATAACATCAGCTGAAACTGTATGAAGGTATCAGACAATCTGCTTTTATTAATACCATGGCACACGTGAATTCGTGTTACACCGGAAAAAGCAAATCTCAGTGTTAAGGAATTTGTACAGCTGACACACAATTTCACAATACTTTCACAATAAGTGTTCAATACTGTCTTCGCCGAGTTCAGTGCATTTAGCTCCACATGTATGAAGAAAACAAACTGGGCCAAGGAGTTAATAAATTAAAAATTTTACGAAACTCCTACTTTGCTTATCTGGATGTTCTAGAAAACTGCTGCAGATACACGTCTGGGACATGTTTTACTAGATTCATCAGACCAATAACAACAAATTAAATGGAAATTGTGCTTTACTTGAACCTCGTACAGTTTTGCGATGGCTTCATATTAGCTAGTTGTTAAATTTAAGGCAAAATGTTTTATTAGCCGTAACTCCGTAACCAAACGTTTGCAGAGCTATGTTTATACGAACATTTTTCTTGAATTTTACTTGTAGAATAACATATTAAAATATTTGCATATCTTCGTGAATAATGTCATGTTTCGCCGCGCGGGATTAGCCGAGCGGTCTAGGGGCGCTGCAGTCATGGACTGTACTGCTGATCCCGGCGGAGGTTCGAGTCCTCCCTTGTGTGTGTGTGTGTGTGTGTGTGTGTGTGTGCGTGTGTGTGTCTCCTTAGGATAATTTAGGTTAAGTAGTGTGTAAGCTTAGGGACTGATGACCTCAGCATAGACATTTAAACATTTGACTGTCATGTTTGCGTGAAGCCGGCCGCGGTGGTCTCGCGGTTCTAGGCGCGCAGTCCGGAACCGTGCGACTGCTACGGTCGCAGGTTCGAATCCTGCCTCGGGCATGGATGTGTGTGATGTCATTAGGTTAGTTAGGTTTAAGTAGTTCTAAGTTCTAGGGGACTAATGACCACAGCAGTTGAGTCCCATAGTGCTCAGAGCCATTTTGTTTTCGTGAATGATACACTTCGTTTTCTAAAAGGCCTTAGGAAGTAGATTATCCAATAAAATATAGTGTACTACTAAGAAACCTACTGAGGACCCTGTCAATGAACGTGTCAACGTGAAACTTCCTGGCAGATTAAAACTGTGTGCCCGACCGAGACTCGAACTCAGGACCTTTGGCTTTCGCGGGCAAGTGCTCTACCACCTGAGCTACCGAAGCACGACTCACGGCCGGTACTCACAGCTTTACTTCTGCCAGTATCTCGTCTCCTACCTTCCAAACTTTACAGAAGCTCTCATTCTGGAAACCTAAGCCATGTCTCCGCGTATCCTTTCTTTCAGGAGTGCTAGTTCTGCAAGGTTCGCAGGAGAGCTTCTGTAGAGTTTGGAAGGTAGGAGACGAGGTACTGGCAGAAGTAAAGCTGTGAGTACCGGCCGTGAGTCGTGCTTCGGTAGCTCAGTTGGTAGAGCACTTGCCCGCGAAAGGCAAAGGTCCTTAGTTCGAGTCTCGGTCGGGCACACAGTTTTAATCTGCCAGGAAGTTTCATATCAGCGCACACTCCGCTGCAGAGTGAAAATCTCAACGTGACAACGTGGTAACATCGCCAGGAATGTTTTACGGGTGACACCCAGCGCCGTATTGTCAATTCCGTACGGCATGTCATCTTGATCGGGGCACTAGTTCCTACAGCCGTATTCCCCAATGAAATTCAGCCCTGCGAACTGCCAGCGCGGAGCAAACAGTAATCAAACAATAATAATCACTAACGACTGTTTTCATTTCGGGGAAGTCGTTAATTTCTCCGCGACCGGTCTTTATGAAACTTGTACTGATGTCCGACGGAAGACGGAGGCAAAGGGTTCCGGAAAATATACAAATTAGGTCGCATTTTTTTTTTGTTTCCTTCGCTCCCCCTCTTCACCCCCTTTTATTAAAGAACGAAACTTTCACGCTAATGGGGTGACGGGCGAGGTGCCTTTGTTTTCAAAGAAACCAAGTTTGATGGTGGCAACTTTCTTCCGCGTCCGCCTGTTTCAGTTACCTCGCGCGTGCCACGCCCCCGATACCGTACCAGTAAATAGCTTTGCCTGTCCGAGCAGAAAGGGAAAATCCGACAAAAAGATAAAAATAGGGAGGGAGAGAAGAGGGGGGGGGGGAACGAGGAATGGTGTTTGCCTTTTCGGTGAGGACGTCGGTTGTTTTTCTTCTTCGCATCTCCGAGACCTGGGAGCAAAGGCGAGCGGATTACAGGAGACAAGAATTAAAATTTAATTTCCGTATTCCCGGTGTTTTCAATTTATCAGTGGGAAAACAGTAATTAGGAAAGTTTTTATTAAAGCGAAAGGGTGGTTCCTACGGGAGGCGGGGCTGGATGTGGAAACACCGGCGCACTTTAAGAATAATTAATGAAGCAGCCTTGCCTCCCTTTTCATTAAACGTCGCCGTTTCTTAATGTCTGCGGAAAAACACCGAGACGGAGGAGGAGCGGCAAGAAAAACACATCAGCCGAATCAACTCGTCCGCTGCCGGAAATGTTTGCGAGATGAAAAGGGGACTCCGGCGGGCGTAGGCGGGTTAGGCTGTTAGGAGTGGGCGCGGAGCTCTGGCAATGTCTGGTGGGAGAACTGTATTATTCAGTACGATAACACAGTGCCAACTTTGTCGATGACACGGTGATTCTGTCACTGAGGGCAGTGGAGTTGGAAGAGCGGTTGAATGGAATGAATAGTGCCTTGAGAAAAAGTTTTAAGGAGAACGTCGGCAAAAGTAAAACAAGAATAATTAGCTACAGTAGAATTAAATCGGGTAATGGGGAGGGAATTAGATTACGAAATCACTCCGTCTTCAGGCGACAAGTGGTCCATCGGGGCCATCCGACCGCCGTGTCATCCTCAGATAAGGATTCGGATAGGAGGGGCATGTGGTCAGCACACTGCTCTCCCAGTTTTCTGTAACCGGAGCCGCCACTATTCGGTCGAGTAGCTCCTCAGTTGGCTTGACGAGGCTGAGTGCACCCCGTAAAATGGCGACAGCGCATGGCGGCCCGGACGGTCACCCATCCAAGTGCCGGCCACACCCAACAGCGCTTAACTTAGGTGATCCGACGCGAACAGCTGTATCCATGGCGGCAAGGCCGTTGCCTAGATTATGCAGGATGCCCACAATACTACGGCTCGCACAATTGGCAATGTTGGCGGGCCACATGCCTGGAGCTTGTACTAGGGTCTGTCTCAATATCCTGCAGGACCCGCTCCTCTAAATCTGGTGCACGAACAGTCTGCCGTCTCTTTACCTGTTCGTCTGTCAAAGGAACCACGATCAGACAGGCGCCCAAAAAGGGGTTAAAATGTTGTGGGATGTGGTCGCTGTGTGTGAGGGTACTTGTTTTGGTACAGCCGTGCTCCATTTCGACCGTTTCCACCTGCTTGTCCGTAGACAAGCACCATCTCGGCTTGTTCCCGATTTGAATACCGGACCATCCTGCTGCTTACAGTACTCTGACTCTGCGTCAGTCAGACAGCCTGCAAGACACAAGCAACACACGGCACTTGGTCGCAGGAACTTGCATTGGTCAGCGCCATCTGCCGTGGCACATGTTCCTAGCACACTCCTTCCTCACTTCTAGTCAGGAATTCGTCAATGCAGTTTGTCCGTTTCGTTAATGTTCACTTTGTGTATCATCATAATTGATGATGATGATGTCGTCGTCCCATATTCCTTGATAGCGTAGGGGGCGATGCGGCAGACCCGCACCGCCGTACTAGGCAAGGTCCTAGCGGAGATGGTTTGCCATTGCCTTCCTCCGACCGTAATGGGGATGAATGATGATGATGAAGACGACACAATAACACCCAGCATCTCGACATCAACAGCCAGTCATCTCGAGGCTGGTGAAAATCCCTGATCCCGCCGGGAATCGTACCCGGGACTCCGTGTCGGCAAGCGAGAACGCTACCGCGAGACCACGAGCTACGGACGTAATGATGATTAATGGGCCTTAAACACTTCCTTGGGGAACACCTGAAGTAATTTTTGCTTGTGAAGACTTCCCTCCGTTCAGAATGGCAAGCTGTGTTCTGTTTGCTTGATACTCTTCACTGCTGTCACACAGTTGGTCTGATATTCGGTACACTCGTATTTTGTTCTTTACATCTACACCTACATCGATCCTCTGCAAACCACCGTACGGTGCGTGACGGAGGGTATCACGTATCACTACTGGTCGCTTCCTTTGCTGTCCCACTCACAAACAGAGCGAGGGAAAAACGACTATCTACAGGATGTTTAAAAATGACCGGTATATTTGAAACGGCAATAAAAACTAAACGAGCTGCGATATAAATACACCGTTTGTTGCAATATGCTTGGGACAACAGTACATTTTCAGGCGGACAAACTTTCGAAATTACACTAGTTACAATTTTCAACAACAGATGGCGCTGCAAGTGATGTGAAAGATATAGAAGACAACGCAGTCTGTGGGTGCGCCATTCTGTACGTCGTCTTTCTGCTGTAAGCGTGTGCTGTTCACAACGTGCAAGTGTGCTGTAGACAACATGGTTTATTCCTTAGAACAGAGGGTTTTTCTGGTATTGGAATTCCACCGCCTAGATCACAGTGTTGTTGCAACAAGACGAAGTTTTCAACGGAGGTTTAATGTAACCAAAGGACCGAAAAGCGATACAATAAAGGATCTGTTTGAAAAATTTCAACGGACTGGGAACGTGACGGATGAACGTGCTGGAAAGGTAGGGCGACCGCGTACGGCAACCACAGAGGGCAACGCGCAGCTAGTGCAGCAGGTGATCCAACAGCGGCCTCGGGTTTCCGTTCGCCGTGTTGCAGCTGCGGTCCAAATGACGCCAACGTCCACGTATCGTCTCATGCACCAGAGTTTACACCTCTATCCATACAAAATTCAAACGCGGCAACCCCTCAGCGGCGCTACCATTGCTGCACGAGAGACATTCGCTAACGATATAGTGCACAGGATTGATGACGGCGATATGCATGTGAGCAGCATTTGGTTTACTGACGAAGCTTATCTTTACCTGGACGGCTTGGCTTCGTCAATAAACAGAACTGGCACATATGGGGAACCGAAAAGCCGCATGTTGCAGTCCCATCGTCCCTGCATCCTCAAAAAGTACTGGTCTGGGCCGCCATGTCTTCCAAAGGGATCATTGGCCCATTTTTCAGATCCGAAACGATTACTGCATCACGCTATCTGGACATTCTTCGTGAATTTGTGGCGGTACAAACTGCCTTAGACGACACTGCGAACACCTCGTGGTTTATGCAAGATGGTGCCCGGCCACATCGCACGGCCGACGTCTTTAATTTCCTGAATGAATATTTCGATGATCGTGTGATTGCTTTGGGCTATCCGAAACATACAGGAGGCGGCGTGGATTGGCCTCCCTATTCGCCAGACATGAACCCCTGTGACTTCTTTCTGTGGGGACACTTGAAAGACCAGGTGTACCGCCAGAATCCAGAAACAATTGAACAGCTGAAGCAGTACATCTCATCTGCATGTGAAGCCATTCCGCCAGACACGTTGTCAAAGGTTTCGGGTAATTTCATTCAGAGACTACGCCATATTATTGCTACGCATGGTGGATATGTGGAAAATATCGTACTATAGAGTTTCCCAGATCGCAGCGCCATCTGTTGTTGAAAATTGTAACTACTGTAATTTCGAAAGTTTGTCCGCCTGAAAATGTACTATTGTCCCAAGCATATTGCAACAAACGGTGTATTTCTATCGCTGCTCGTTTAGTTTTTATTGCCGTTTCAAATATACCGGTCACTTTTGAAACACCCTGTACATGCCTCCGTATGAGCCCTAATTTCTCGTATCTCATCTTCGTGGGCCTTGCGCGCCATGTATGCTGGCGGCAGTAGAATCGTTTGGCAGTCAGCTTCAAATGCCAAATTTTCTCAGTAGTGTTTCTCGGAAAGAACGTCCTCTTCCCTCCAGGGATTCCCATTTCAGTTCCCGAAGCATCTCCGTTTTTGGAACCTACCGGTAACAAATCTAGCTGCCCTCCCTTGATTTGCTTCGATGTCTTCGTTTAGTCCGAGCTCGTACGGATCCCAGACACTCGAGTAGTACTAAAGAATAGGTCGCACCAGCGTCCTATATGCGGTCTCCTTTACACGTGAACCACTGTCCTAAAATTCTCTGAACGAACCGAAGTCGACCGTTCGCCTTCCCTATCACAGCTCCCACATGCTCCTTCCACCTCATATCGCTCTCCAACGTTACGCCCAAATACGAGCGGCGTTTGAAAAGTCGGTGCAAAAATGAAAACTACTTACGTGTTTGGGGTCAACCTTTTTTATTTTTCGACATACTCTCCTTTCAGACTTACACAGTTCATCCAATGCTGTTCTAATTTGTTGATCCCTTCCGAATAACAGGAACTGTGCAAGTATGCAAAATAGCTATTAGTTGCTGCAATCACCTCCTCATTTAAATAAAATCTTTGTACCGCCAGTCATTTTTTCAAATTGGGGAACAAATAGTAGTCCGAGGGAGCAAAGTCTGGAGAACAGGGGAGATGTGAAACGAGTTAGAATGCTATTTCCATCAATTTTGCGACCACAACTTCTGAGGTGTGTGATGGTGTAATGTCGCGAAGGCAAGGGACTTTTTTGCCGTCCAATCGCCGGCGTTTTTCTTGCAGCTCGGTTTTCAAACGGACCAATAACGATGAATAATAGGCACCTGTAACAGTTTTACCCTTTTCCAGGTAGTCGATGAGGATTATCCCTTGCGAATCCCAAAAGACAGTCGCCATAACCTTTCCGGCCGACGGAATGGTCTTCGCCTTTTTTGGTGCAGACTCGCCCTTGGTAACCCATTGTTTAGATTGTTGTTTGGTCTCGGGAGTATAGTGATGTATCCATGTTTCATCCACACTGACGAAACGACACTTAAGGTCCTGCGGATTCTTCCTGAACAGCTGCAAACCATCCTTGAAACACTTCACACGATTCCGTTTTTGGTCAAGCGTTAGGAATCGCGGAAGCCATCTTGCGGATAGCTTTCTCATGACCAAATGTTTATCCAAAATATGATGTACCCGTTCATTCGAGATGCCCACAGGACTAGCAATCTCACGCACCTGAACTCTTCTGTCATCCATCTCCATATCATGGATTTTGTCAATGATTTCTGGAGTCGTAACCTCCACAGGGCGTCCAGAACGTTCAGCATCACTTCTGCCAATATGGCCAATCCGAAAATTTTGAAACCACTTATAAACTGTTCTGATCGAAAGTGCAGAGTCAGCGTAATGTCTATCAAGCTTCTCTTTAGTCTAAAAATGGTTCAAATGGCTCTGAGCACTATGGGAATTAACTACTGAGGTTATCAGTCCCCTAGAACTTAAAACTACTTAAACCTAACTAACCTAAGTACATCACCCTCATCCACGCCCGAGGCAGGATTCGAACCTGCGACCGTAGTAATCGCGCGGTTCCAGACTGTAGCGCCTAGAACCGCTCGGCCACCCTGACCGGCTCTCTTTAGTCTCCTGAGGCGTTTTGCCTATCATAAAGTAATGTTTAATCACCACACGAAATTCTTTTTCGACCATTTTTTGACAATCACTCGACTTCCTTGATTCACACGAATGCCAAACACTAACAAATAGACCAATATGGCTGAAACTTGGTGTGCGTTCTTTCCAAAGATGCTGCTAACTAAACATGGCCCCGATACGCGCCGGTGGTGCCATCTCTCGGACTTTACAAACGCCACTCGTACTTACACGACGAGGGTGTGTCAACCAGGACACTGGTAATACTGTATCCGAACATTACAGGTTTCTTCTTCCAAGTTATCGGCATTAAATTATATTTTTCCACATTTAGGTCCATCTGTCATTAATCACACCAATTCGAGCGGTCTAGGGCGCTGCAGTCATGGACTGTGCGGCTGGTCCCGGCGGAGGTCCGAGTCCTCCCTCGGGCATGGGTGCGTGTGTTTGTCCTTAGGGTAATGTAAGTTAAGTAGTGTGTAAGCTTAGGAACTGATGAGCTTAGCAGTTAAGTCCCATAAGATTTCACACATATTTGAACATTTGAATCACACCAACTGGAAATTCTTCTTGTATCTCCCTACAGTCACTCAACTTCGACACCTTACCGTACACCACAGCTTCATCAGCAGAAAACCGACGACTGCTGCCTACCCTGTCCATCACATCATTTGTGTGTACAAGAACAGCAGCGGTCCTATCACACTCCCTGGGGTATCCCTGACGATACCATTGTTACTTATGAACACTCGCTGTCGACGGCAATGTATCTGTTAATTTATTCCATACGTTCGTAGTCCGCCCTCGGTAGATGAATGGTCAGCGTAACGGATAGTCAATCCTCTGGACCCGGGTTTGATTCCCGGCCGGGTCGGGGAATTTTCTCCGCCCAGGGACTGGGTGTTGTGCTCTCCTCATCATAATCCTTTCATCCTCATCGACTGCAGGTCGCCGAAGTGGCGTCAAATTGAAAGACCCGCACCCGGCGAACGGTCTGCCCGACTCGGGGCCCTAGCGATACGATTAAATATGCTCGTAGCTTCGTTAACAGCCTGCAATGGGGCACCGTGTCAAATGCTTTGCGGAAATCTAGAAATATGAATACGCCTGATGCCCCTTATCCATAGTTCGCAGTGTATCATGTGAGAAAGAGACAAGCTGAGTTTCGCATGAGCCAGTGCGGAACTGTATCGAATGTTACATTGAATTAGTCTGTACTGCCATCTCCGAAAATATTTACTGCTGTCCCTGAATATCCTGTACCGGGTCTCGGTATTCAGACCTCTGGTCAGTGGAAGCAGAGGACGTGGAAGCGGCTTCTGTGCTGGCAGCCCCGACCGACACCTTGTTTAGCACCTCTCGGCCGGCTGTGAGTGTCAGAAGGCCCTCAGCCCTCCTACTATAAACTGTCAGAGCGGGCGCGGCGCGGCGATTATTTGTTCGCGACGCGGTAGCGCCATCACTCAGGCAGGGCCGCCAACCCCGCGGCGCTAACGAGCCTGCCGGACCGGGGGCGCCACGGGCTGACAGGCCGGATGTTGGCACTCCTGCCGCCTTTTGTTATGCGGGGAACGGGAGGGCAGGGCAGACAGAGGAGCGCTGCGAGGAATGCACATAAACAGCCGCGCCTCACCTCAGACGCCGCCGGCAGGTCTGTTTGACTTTTCGCGCCGTCAGAATCCGAGTCTCTCTCACCTCGCACTCTTACGTACACACACGGCGCGTCTGCAAGCGTGTGATGTAATTCCGATGAATTCCGCGGCGTTCTTCTCAATCTAAGCTACATTGCAAGCACAACATCTGAACAAATCCGCAACTTAATTTTCTCCTTGCGAATGAACTATTCTCTCGCCTGTGTAGGCCAGGTCGTTAACCCACGCATTCGCGGTGGCGCCGGAGTCGGAGGTTCAGAATAGCTCTAACGAGGGAACCTCCCCATCGCACCCCCCTCAGATTTAGTTATAAGTTGGCACAGTGGATAGGCCTTGAAAAACTGAACACAGATCAATTGAGAAAACAGGAAGAAGTTGTGTTGAACTGTGAAAAATAAGCAAAATATACAAACTGAGTAGTCCTTGCGCAAGATATGCAACATCAAGGACACTTGGAACACAGGAGTGCCGTGGTCGCGTGGTAACGTGAGCAGCTGCGGAACGAAAGGTCCTTGGTTCAAATCTTCCGTCGAGTGAAAAAGTTAGACTTTTTATTTTCAGTTTATGTGACAAACTCTTATGTTTTCATCACCTTTTTGGGACTGATTATCACATCCACAAGAAAACCTAAATCGGGTAAGGTAGAAGAATCTTTTTACCCATTCGCCAAGTGTACAAGTTAGGTGGGTCGACAACATATTCCTGTCATGTGACGCACATGCCGTCACCAGTGTCGTGTAGAATATATCAGATGTGTTTTCCTGTGGAGGAATCGGTTGACCTATGACCTTGCGACCAAATGTTTTCGGTTCCCATTGGAGAGGCACGTCCTTTCGTCTACTAATCGCACGGTTTTGCGGTGCGCTCGCAAAACACAGACACTAAACTTATTACAGTGAACAGAGACGTCAATGAACGAACGGACAGATCATAACTTTGCGAAAATAAAGAAAGAAAACTTTTCACTCGAGGGAAGACTCGAACCAAGGACCTCTCATTCTACAGCTGCTCGCGCTACCATGGGACCACGGCGCTCCTGAGCTCACATTCTCCATGGTGTTGCCTATGTGGTCCATGGACTACTCAGTTTGTATATCTTGCTTATTTTTTCACAGTTCCACACAACTTCTTATTTTCTCAATTGATCTGTGTTCAGTTTATCAAGGCCTATCCACTGAGCCAACTTATAACTAAATCTGAGGGGGGTGCGATGGGGAGGTTCCATTGTAAGCACTATGGGACTCAACGTCTGAGGTCATCACTCCCCTAGACTTAGAACTAGAATAGTGCAGGTATCTACTAAGCTAGCGTATTTCGTACACTTGTCTCTATCCAACATACAGGGTATTACAAAAAGGTACGGCCAAACTTTCAGGAAACATTCCTCAAACACAAAGAAAGAAAATATCTTATGTGGACATGTGACCGGAAATGCTTACCTTCCATGTTAAAGCTCAGTTTATTACTTCTCTTCAAATCACATTAATCATGGAATGGAAACACACAGCAACAGAACGTACCAGCGTGACTTCAAACACTTTGTTACAGGAAATGTTCAAAATGTCCTCCGTTAGCGAGGATACATGCACCCACCCTCCGTCGCATGGAATCCCTGATGCGCTGATGCAGCCCTGGAGAATGGCGTATTGTATCACAGCTGTCCACAATACGAGCAAGAAGAGTCTCTACATTTGGTACCGGTGTTGCGTAGACAAGAGCTTTCAAATGCCCCCATAAATGAAAGTCATGAGGGTTGAGGTCAGGAGAGCGTGGAGGCCATGGCACTGGTCCGCCTCTACCAATCCATCGCTCACCGAATCTGTTGAGAAGCGTACGAACACTTCGACTGAAATGTGCAGGAGCTCCATCGTGCATGAACCACATGTTGTGTCGTACTTGTAAAGGCACATGTTCTAGCAGCACAGGTAGAGAATCCCGTATGAAATCATGGCGGTGAATCGAGGAAGTACAGTACATACTGACGAAACTAAAATGAGCTCTAACATGGAAATTAAGCGTTTCCGGAAACATGTCCACATAACATATTTTCTTTCTTTGTGTGTGAGGAATGTTTCCTGAAAGTTTGGCCGTACCTTTTTGTAACACCCTGTATAATTTATTCTTTGCAATTTGTAACAGTAGTTTTCACTCACGAATGCGCTAAATGATCTCTGCATCCACAATGTGCTTTTAAAACATTCTGCTTTCATAATTACGATGACTTTTTAATTTATATAAAGTGTTCACATGTCCCAACGGGATGAATGAGATGTGTGTTTCAGCACGTCGTTAAATACGATAAAAAATTGTTAACTACACCCTTTAAAATTTTTTTTTATAACACGTAATGAGTTTCATGACATTTTGACCTGCTGTATTGTGACATACATTGTATAATGACATTTATGTTCAAAAATGGTTCAAATGGCTCTGAGCACTATGGGACTTAACATCTGAGGTCATCAGTCCCCTAGAACTTGAACTACTTAAACCTAACTAACCTAAGGACATCACACACATCCATGCCCGAGGCAGGTTTCGAACCTGCGACCGTAGGGGTCACGCGGTTCCAGACTGAAGCGCCTAGAACCTCACGGCCACACTGGCCGGCGACATTTTTGTATTTGACTTCTTGGTTTCAATGTAATATTTTACGTAAATTAGGAACTTTATATCTCTGACTCACTACGCCAGATGGTGGTTACTGTGTTACAACAAATTCTGTTATATTTCATGTCAAGTTATCTGTATATTTTTCTTGTTTTCTAGTCCTGTACTCTGACACCATAAACTTCACCTGTTGATTTTTATTCTGACACGTTTTTTAAGTTGTTTGAAAATAACACGCCAGCGTACGTTGGCAATATAAGCATTTCCCCGCTATCTTTTACTTTTGCTATGCGTTTTTTAATGTACAATTTTAAAATTGAAATATTCAATTAATGATTTGCAAGTGCACGTTGGTATTTTGTGGTAATCTCTTGGCAAATAAAGAATTGTTACGTCTTCACGTGACACACGCAACACAGAGGGCGTTCCAAGACCCTGTCACACCGAGGTCTGCTGTATAGGTGAATGTAAACAGCGGCTTCAGTTATTGTGATCGCTTCTCACTTTTGGTTACTGGTAACTTGATACCAATGTCTGAGTTTAATTTGTACACCACAGGTATGTTCTTTCCAACAGCTGGTTTATACTCACATTTGTGGTTTTCTGTTTTTACTCGCTGATCGCTACGTAAAATTTTTAACTTTCAGCACTGAAGACGATCACTCTGTGATCGAAAATCGATTCTGCTATCGATAAAACATCAACGATACGGCCAATGCTGACCTTCCTTTTAATTGAACTACGTAAAGCTAGCTAACCTAAGGACATCACACACATCCACGCCTGAGGCAGGATTCGAACCTGCGACTGTAGCAACAGCGCGGTTCCGGACTGAAGCGCCTAGAACCGATCGACCACAGCGGCCGGCTCGCATCGGAGGTAAGCCGGTTGGAATCCTGGTGGCGGAACATTTACAACTGTGCAATTCGTGTGTTGGACAGGTAACAGTGGTGGAGTTCGGCTGAGCCAGTCTGTAGAATATGCATATACTGGTGCTCTGTGGGTTTCCTCCCCACTTAACTCTATGCCAATCACAGCTGTTGACCACTCCCACATACACTGACGGGAAAAAAAATCGGAACACAAAAACTAATCAATGGAGAGTAATGAAATTTTGGGAATGGATTTCTCTACGTAACATGTGAAAGTGATTAACATTCCAAGATTACAGCCGCAATCCCTGCTGGTTGGCATGGGGGAGGTCATTACGTTCGTGATATTTCTTTACATTTGAGCTCAGACTACGTTATTCCAGCAATAAAGCTTTACTGGCCATACAAGGGTAAAAAGCCCCCATTTACGGTAAGATTTTCCCTTAGTGGGTTTATTATCTGCGACTGCTTCGAAACTTGCCCCGTTGCGTACACAGAGCCAGGACAGGGCACAGTTTTATTTTCAATGGTCCCGCGGGACCGCCGAGGGAACAAAACAGCGGCATTTGTCATCGCGCCGCTTGAGTGACATCCACCCCCCCCCCCCCACTCCTCCTCCTCCTACTAGTCCACCTTCCGTATTCTCTCCCATCCCCCACTCTCCCTTCCCACCCTTTTCTACCCAGCGCCGTTACGCCGGGCGCAGGCGTCCCTCAAACTTAATCCAATATCACCGCCATTTATCTTCATTTAGCATCCGACTTCATTAACTTTTCAGTCCGTACTCGGGTTTTCCCAAACAGGCAGCCCGGGCGGGCAGGAAAGGGTGCCGCGGGAAGCGCGGCAGGGGGTGGCGGTGGGGGCGGAATGGCGCTTGCTGTGGGGGCGGAAGGGGCCGGAGGAACGCCGTGACGCGGTAGGTAGGTGGGCGACCTGCGCTTGCCGCCGCCACTGTGTCAACACGGCAGAGCTGGCGACCCCGCCAGGATGCAAGGGGCGATGAGCTCCAGGTGGCCGTATTCAGCAACTCGGTAAGCTCGGTAAACAAGTGGAATACGAACATTAAGCGGTACACTCCGACTTCAGTGGTTTCATGTACATTCATATTTGTGTACAGATTCGGGACATCCAGAGAGACATGTAACTCCAGTCATCAACATTTATATACAATCACTGCACGTTAGGGACCAGTCCTACAAGAGAGTGTAAGAATTCAAGTACCTAGGGGCACTTTTCACTGAGAACTCGTCATGTGAAGCAGAGATCAATGCCAAAATACAAGCAGGAAACTGATCTTACCACGGCCTAGCACAACTGCTTCAGTCCAGATTATCTCTCCAGACAGTTCAAGATTCGACTGTATAAAACCCTGATCCAGCCTGTTGTTCTATATGGCTATGAGACATCGAGTATCCGGTTACAGGACTTCCATAAGCTCCTCATTTTTGAGAGGAAAGTGCATCGGAAGGTCTTCGGTCCGGTTCTGGATGCAGATACAGGGGAATGGAGGATCAGATACAGCCAAGAGCTTGAGGAACTATACCAGCAGCTCAACATAGCAGGAACTGTCAAACCTAAACGAATGCAGTTGGCCGGCCATGCAGCCCAGATTTCACACCAACAGGAAAGAGACCGCCAGGGGGACCCAAGAAGCGTTGGAAGGATGGTCTGCATGAAGATTTAAACCAAGTGTCAATAGATGTGAACAGATGGCGGATAGCAATGGACAGAATACAGTGGAGGAGGAAACTTATAGATGCGTGTTGTCCACTGGGCCTGATCACGTAGTAGTAGTAGTAGTAGTAGTAGTAATGGCTAACTCAGGGCACTGTCACCCAATCCTAGCCACAGGTAGCCTATTTAATGGCTTCCATGGCAACAGAAATTTTACTTTCAATCGTCGAATAATTATTTACCGAATTTAAAAATTTTCATTGCTGTCATAATCTACGCATTCTGTAAAAAGGGCATGTCATTTTGATTTTTGTAAGTTATCGATTTGCACGTCGGAGACGGGAACAGCAAGTCATGTTACGTTACTGCTGAACAATCTTTGCCTCTGCGCTGTCTGATACATTCCACGTTTGTAATACCCATATTCTCGATCTTATATTCGCTGCCATCACTCTGTAGTGAAAAACTGCAGATAGATTTCAATATGGGGAAACTTTTCGTAATTTCATTTTAATGGATTTTTTCGAAGCCACTCAGCATCACTGAAACAGGTTACTGCAAGATCCGAACATGATGCAGACCACAAAACCAAGATTATATACAGAGTGAGTCCCTAACGATTGCCACCCAGAGTAACTCCGAAAGTATGATAGTAGCTAAAAAGTTTGTGGGAAAATTTTTGCATGGGACAACGGGGGCCATAACATGACGTTTGTTTTTTGTTGCTAGGTGGGGTCGCGTCAGAAATATGAAGGTCAATTTCGTTTTTTTAAATGGGATGCTGTAGTTTGGAGCTTACTTTCTAATAGCGGCTATCGAGACGGATCCAATGATGGGTAACAGTAAGGTCTTTGAAGGTCAAAAAAGGTCACAAAGAAGGCATGAACGTCCATTTACAGAAGGTGTTCGAAGTGATGACCATTGGTATCAATGCAGTGCTGCAATCTTCTTATCATGGATTGAGTGGTGTTCCTTATCACTTCGGCACTTAGCGAAGCACATACTCTGACAATGCTCTCTCGTATATCTTGCAAATAATAAATATTCGCCGAATACGGGGTATCAATCTGACGCGCCGTTGACATGTCAACAACATTCGACGGTTTCGCAGTACAACACTAACAGGAACGATAAGACTAGTATCGTCGAATTAAGTCAATGTGAGTGATGTATAACTTCATAGAACAAGTCGATATGTTTCTCTTTTACGGAGAATACCAACGAAATTCAGTAAGAGCTATAGACTTATTAGCTGAAAGATATCCTGCACGTCGTACATTTAAATATGTGTATGATAAATTGAGAACAAGTGATCTTTAACGCATCTGAACCGTATCAGGCGAGGGAAACTTACTAACAACGAAAGGGAAATCGGTACTCTTGCCACTGTGGTTCGAGATCCTTGTGTTAGTCCGCGTCAAATCGCAAGGGAATCTGGCACGAGCCAGAGAAGTGTCGTTCGTGTTCTGCATCGCCATAAATATCATCCTTACCATATCAGTCTCCAATAAGAATTAACTGGTACGGATTGTATGCGTCGCACTGAATTCTGCCGATGGGTTCAAATTCAGAGGGATGACACATTTATTAATTAGATTTTATTTACTGACGAGGCTACATTCACGAACCATGGAAATGTAATTTGTATAACATGCATTATCGGGCATCTGAAAATGCATGCTGGCTGCGGCAAGTTGCACACGAGAAACCGTGATCGGTGAATGTATGGTGTGGGACTCTAGAGGACAGAATTATAGGCCTCTATTTCGTCGAAGGATATCTTAATGGTAGGAAGTACACCACATTTCTGCAAGAAACATTAGGTCTGTTATTGGAAGAAATATTTTAGGAACAAGGAACAGAATGTGGTATCAACACGATGGGTGTCCGGCACATTTTTCGCTGATGGCTAGAAATGAGTTGCAGAGACAATTCCCAAATCGTTGGATTGGACGCGGAGGAGATGTGTCGTGGCCGGCTCTTTCGCCAGACTTGACGCCTCTGGATTTTTTCCTTATGGAGATTGGTAAAAGACATTGTTTATAAAGACGTTCCAACTACACCTGAAGATGTGCGAGAGAGAACTGTCAGAGCTTGTGCTTCGATAAGTGGCGATGTCATAAGGAACACCACTCAATCCATGATAAGAAGATTGTGGTGTCACTGCCAGACACCACACTTGCTAGGTGGTAGCTTAAATCGGCCGCGGTCC
The DNA here is from genome assembly GCF_023898315.1 of Schistocerca nitens. NCBI lineage: Eukaryota > Metazoa > Arthropoda > Insecta > Orthoptera > Acrididae > Schistocerca > Schistocerca nitens. The sequence continues at coordinate 146,612,743 of NC_064625.1, forward strand.
ATTAGTACATGTCGGACCCGCGTGTCGCCACTGTGTGATCGCAGACCGAGCGCCACCACACGGCAGGTCTCGAGAGACGTACGAGAACTCGCCCCAGTTGTACGACGACGTTGCTAGCGACTATACTGACGAAGCCTTTGCTCTCATTTGCCGAGAGACAGTTAGAATAGCCTTCAGCTAAGTTAATGGCTACGACTTAGCAAGGCGCCAATTGTCACAGTGCATGTATCTTACGAGTCTCATTTGTATAGTCAAGAGAGATGTACCAACGGAAGCATTAAAAGTTTAGTATATTCCAAAGCTACGTATTTTCTTTATAGCAGTCATAACGTATCCTGTTCCAGACTTGACGCCAGTCGGCGTGTGTGTACGCGTGCCTTTCGGCTTCCTCCTCAGTGTGGCGTGACTAGCTTGTTAAGCCACAACAAAGATTGCAGCAATGCAGTGATACCAATGGTCATCACATCGAACACCTTCTGTAAATGGACGCTCATGCCACCTTCGTCGACCTTCACAGACCTTAATGTTACACATCATTGGATTTGTCTCGATAGCTGCTATCAGAAAGTAAGTAACAAACTATAGCATCCCATTTATAAAAACAAAGTTGACCTTCATATCTCTGAAGCGACCTCACCTAGCAACAGAAAGCCAACATCACATTATGGCCCTGTTGTCCCATCCAACTTTTGTCCCACAAACCTTTGAGCTCCTGTCATACTTTCAGAGTTATTCTTGGTGGCAACACTTAGTGACTCACCCTGTATAAATAAACAGAATCCTCCTGTATGTCACTTGCGATTCCTTTCTGACAGACATTAAGAATTGTGGTCACCGGGGAAACATTCCAGTTGTTGCCCTACATACCAAGAACTGCAGGAATTATGTTATTTATAATAAATGACATTGACTACTGCGGGTAATACAAAAGGTGAAAACACCATTTGGAACTAGTTAAATGCGAACCTGCTGCTTTTCTATCTAAAAGTCCATGACGCTATCAACTACGCTAGAGCTTCGATAGGGTGACAGCGACCTGTTGAATGGCAAGCAAAGTGGCACGGCTGTATCTACAAATGTCATTATTTGATATTTGACTACGAAAGACTACGAAATTTTATACAAATTACTACGCTCTACTGAGAGATCATTTTTGTGCCGTACCACGGTTTAATTTCATAGCACTTAAGTTGTAACACTGAGAGCATCAAATATAGGAAGCTTTTAGCTACAGATACGTAATTTCCTGCCATTTTATGAGATTTCCACACTTTAGTTGGTAAAAACGGAACCCGTATTGGATCACTTTTTTGTACATCTGTCTGTCTGTTCGTCCGACCGTTAAAAGCCTGTTTTTTTCCTCAGAAACGGGTAGACGTATCAAATTTTAATTTTTGTCAGATACTAAGGTCTACGGCCACTTGGTGCTATATGAGCTTGAAGATTGTACGTCAATGCAGTCAAAGGTACGGCTATTTAGGTTACATATTTTAATACTCACTCATCGAAAACACGATACTTCCTGTTGGCCTAGAATCATTAAATTTGGTGAGAAGCGAAGCTTCTCTGTACAATTAAAGGAAAAAAATTAAAGCCTGTTAATTCACAATTACAGGAAATGATAGTCAAATCAATACGTTAATGTGTCGACAGGCGTTGATACACTTCAACGGGGCCAGTTGAAAATGTGTGCCCCGACCGGGACTCGAACCCGGGATCTCCTGCTTACATGGCAGACGCTCTATCCATATGAGCCACCAAGGGCACAGAGGATAGTGCGACTGCAGGGATTTATCTCATGCACGCTCCCCGTGAGACCCACATTCTCAACTTAATGTCTACACACTACATTTGTAGTGCCCCTGCCCACAACACTCATTAGACGCACAGTCCCGTAAGAGTCTGAAAGAACAGATACCATGTCCATATTACATCACACGATAAAAATGTGTCTGTACTCTGTTACCCAACTCCAAACTTAAAACATCCTCGAAAGTCTTTGGAGTCCTGGGACTAATATCTGGCCAGTATCAGTGTCGATAACAGGCAAAACTAGTCGAAATTCAGGATTCATGGGATGGTTGAACTGTGTACACAAAATTAAGTTTGTACGGAATCCTTAGAGCGTACACCTAGCTAATTTTTTTAAAAAACAGAACTTACGTAAAACGACGCATTTTCGAGATATCCTCGTGTGCTGATGATTTTTAATACCTTATATTCTGACTACATACTCTACACTAAATAAAACCACGGAATACAGAGTTTAACTCCGTACAATATGGCGCACTCCTACAGGGTGTTTCAAAAATGACCGGTATATTTGAAAAGGCAATAAAAACTAAACGAGCAGCGATAGAAATACACCGTTTGTTGCAATATGCTTGGGACAACTGTACATTTTCAGGCGGACAAACTTTTGAAATTACAGTACTTACAATTTTCAACAACAGATGGCGCTGCAAGTGATGTGAAAGATATAGAAGACAACGCAGTCTGTGGGTGCGCCATTCTGTACGTCGTCTTTCTGCTGTAAGCGTGTGCTGTTCACAACGTGCAAGTGTGCTGTAGACAACATGGTTTATTCCTTAGAACAGAGGATTTTTCTGGTGTTGGAATTCCACCGCCTAGAACACAGTGTTGTTGCAACAAGACGAAGTTTTCAACGGAGGTTTAATGTAACCAAAGGACCGAAAAGCGATACAATACAGGATCTGTTTGAAGAATTTCAACGGACTGGGAACGTGACGGATGAACGTGCTGGAAAGGTAGGGCAACCGCGTACGGCAACCACAGAGGGCAACGCGCAGCTAGTGCAGCAGGTGATCCAACAGCGGCCTCGGGTTTCCGTTCGCCGTGTTGCAGCTGCGGTCCAAATGACGCCAACGTCCACGTATCGTCTCATGCGCCAGAGTTTACACCTCTATCCATACAAAATTCAAACGCGGCAACCCCTCAGCGCCGCTACCATTGCTGCACGAGAGACATTCGCTAACGATACAGTGCACAGGATTGATGACGGCGATATGCGTGTGGGCAGCATTTGGTTTACTGACGAAGCTTATTTTTACCTGGACGGCTTCGTCAATAAACAGAACTGGCGCATATGGGGAACCGAAAAGCCCCATGTTGCAGTCCCATCGTCCCTGCATCCTCAAAAAGTACTGGTCTGGGCCGCCATTTCTTCCAAAGGAATCATTGGCCCATTTTTCAGATCCGAAACGATTACTGCATCACGCTATCTGGACAAACTGCCTTAGACGACACTGCAAACACCTCGTGGTTTATGCAAGATGGTGCCCGGCCACATCGCACGGCCGACGTCTTTAATTTCCTGAATGAATATTTCGATGATCGTGTGATTGCTTTGGGCTATCCGAAACATACAGGAGGCGGCGTGGATTGGCCTCCCTATTCGCCAGACACGAACCCCTGTGACTTCTTTCTGTGGGGACACTTGAAAGACCAGGTGTACCGCCAGAATCCAGAAACAATTGAACAGCTGAAGCAGTACATCTCATCTGCATGTGAAGCCATTCCGCCAGACACGTTGTCAAAGGTTTCGGGTAATTTCATTCAGAGACTACGCCATATTATTGCTACGCATGGTGGATATGTGGAAAATATCGTACTATAGAGTTTCCCAGACCGCAGCGCCATCTGTTGTTGTCAATTGTAACTACTGTAATTTCGAAAGTTTCTCTGCCTGAAAATGTACTGTTGTCCCAAGCATATTGCAACAAACGGTGTATTTCTATCGCTGCTCGTTTAGTTTTTATTGCCGTTTCAAATATACCGGTCATTTTTGAAACACCCTGTATGTTCACCTTGTGACGGAAATCCGATGTCGTTTCTCACGGACCACGTTCCTTCCACGAGGTAGAAATCTGACGTGCCACATTCTCCATTCTACGCTTCGCAGTGTAGTGGAACGTGGAATTCCGCGCTGTCAGGTCACCTGCTCCTCGTCCATGTAAGTTTTCACATCGCGTGCGAGGGCAGCTTACGTTGCCCTGCGGAGCACAGATATAGTAGAACTGTGGGTGAAATCAGGGGACAGGCAAGATAATGCGAACAGTAGTAGTAATGGTATGGTTATGTTTGACGGTCAACAACGCAGCGCTGGACTGTGCTTGTTCAGTGTGGACTAGGCATCAGTGCAGGTTGTTTACGAGTAGCGCACACTTCGTATTTGCATTCAGAGGCCGAGGTCGGCGAGCAATGAAAGACCTAACATAGTTCCAAAGAGAGCAGTTTGTGGGGCCCCCATTAGCTGGAGCGTCAGTAACCAAGACACCCAACTTAATGAATGTTTCAAGAGCAACTGTTTCAACAGTCATGACAGCCAGCACAAAACATGGAAACACATTATCGTGTCAACGTAATAGTGGGCGCAAATCAAAACTAAATGACAGACATCGTCGTACATTAAGGGGCTCCGGAAAGGCTCAAAATCATGAAAAGTTCAATGTTTACTTTTTTGCGTTTTCTGAGTCTGCAGACTATTACCTTTTAATAGATATATAATTTATTCAATTCCGAAGACTACAACTATTTTTAAATTTTTTTTGAAATGTGTTCTACATGGGCGTGAGCCACTGTGGCGCTGTTAAACTGCTGTCAAATGGTGTTATTATTAACGTCCGTGTTCATCAGGTACATTTTAGTGATGTGAGATAAAGTATGTGTTGTGGCTAACCTGTGATGGTTCAATATATATCGCTGGTGTGATTGTCGATTGTTTCATGTTTATTTACTCTGTCGTTATCTGGAAAATATTCGTAATTAATTCTGTTTCTTGAGTCTCTGTTTTGTTGAAGTATAATAATGAGTAAAAGTAAAGTTATTAGAAATCCTCTGAAGGCTTTTAAGAAAAGGAGAAATGTTGGAAAGCCAAAGGTATGTGTTATTACTGTAAACAATAAAGACGATAACCAAGTGAGTGAACCTAACCTCTCAAGTACACCTGCCCATAGCAGTCAAAGTGGGAAAGAAAATACTTCACAGAAGAAGCTTGGTTCAATGAGTGAAAACTATGAATGTTTTATGGGCGAATCGGATGTGAATGAAATATTTGATATGTCCATTCTCAAAGGAATTTTTTCAAACTGTGTAAGATGTATTCATTGTAGTGAAGTGGGTCTGGAACTCTCCATAATAAAGCACGTAGGACTTGCTAGTGAAATACAACTGAAATGTGATAAGTGTTCATACATGACCACCTTTTGGAACAGTGTTGCAGTAACTGCAACTGAAGAAAATGGTAACAAAATCTACGAACACAACATTAGATTTGTTTATTCCTTGCGTTCAGTTGATAAGGGTGCTACTGCAGGTGCAATTTTCTGTGGCATCATGAATCTTCCAAATCCCCCAACCAAGTTTACGACCTATAATAAATTAGTAGGGTCTAAAGTAGAAGATGTCTGTATAGAATCTGTGGAAGAGGCAGTAATGGAAAATAATGGTAACAGAGATTTGACTGCAGCGTTCGATGGTACCTGGCATAAACGGGGACACACATCTCTTCATGGTGTAGTATCTGCCACCAGTATGTATACAGGGAAAGTTTTAGATGTAGCAGTAATATCAAAGTATTGTAGATGTCCACAAAAATATAAAGGTACACATGAAAATAATTGCAAAGCTAACTATAGTGGCAGTAGTGGAGGAATGGAAGTGGCTGGTGTTGCCAGTATATTCCAGCGTTCTGAGGCGTGTGATAAAGTGTGATATGTTAATTACCTTGGTGACGGTGATTCTTAAAGTTTCAAACATGTTCAAGGACTGAAGCCCTATGGTGATGATGTTGTAGTGCAGAAATTTGAGTGTATTGGACACGTACAGAAGCGAATGGGAACAAGACTTCGGCGACTGAAAGCTTCGTACAAAAAACAAAAACTCAGTGATGGTAAACGGTTGGATGGGAAGGGAAGGTTAACTGACAGTGTAATTGACAAAATACAGAACTATTATGGAATGGCTATTAGGCAAAATACACAAAGTGTCGACGAAATGAAGAAGGCTGATTGGGCTCTTTTTTTTTCATACTTCTTCAACCGATGAAAATCCCCAACATAGCTTGTGTCCCAAAGAAGAAGACAGTTGGTGTAAATATAACAAAGGATTGCTAACTGGTGAAGTGTACATTCATAAGCATAGTCTGCCTAATGCAATAATGGAGGTGATAAAACCTATTTTCAGAGACTTAGCAGCACCTGAACTGTTGAAAAAGTGTATTCACGGAAAAACTCAAAACCCCAATGAAAGTGTAAATAGTGTTATATGGTCGAGAATCCCCAAGACTGTATTGGTTGGAATAGAAACACTTCACTTTGGTGTGTATGATGCTGTTGCGACTTTCAATGATGGCAACATTGTAAGGTGCAAGGTATTTAGAAATATGGGAATGAAGATAGGTTCTAACATGGTACGAGCGATTCTTGCTTTAGACAAGGAAGGCCTTCGGGCTGCAGACAGGGCAGTCTAGAAATACAAGCAAGAGTAAACAGGAGGAGGAACAAGAGGAAGCTGGAGGAGGAGTTTTCAGAGGATGAAGATAATCCATCCTATGGACCTGGAATGCACTAAAAAGTTAATCCAATCTTTGTCGCTCGATTCCCAAAACTTTTATTTTCTCATACTAATTACATGTTTTCTAAGGATCTTCCAAACATATTTGTCTCAAACTTTCAGTAAATGTTACACAGTACCTTCTGCATAATTTAACACAGCCTTTTTCCAAAAAACTGTACATTTTTGAATATATAAATAAAAAATTGCAAAAAAAATGTTGTGAATTTTCATTACAATTGAAAAAAAAATCATCTTTAATAACTGAACTAAAATTTTGTAAAATCCCTGTGTTAAGTTGTAGCCCATATTCCAATAAATAATCTGTAAAAAGTTCAACTTCCTACCTCAAATACTTTGTGAGGAAAGATGTAATTTATAAGCGTTATTTTAACATTGCAAGTATAGGGCGTTCCGGAGCCCCTTAACACGAATTGCGTCAAAATAACACAAAATTACGACGGCTAGTGACTGCAGAGCTCAATAACCATCTTCGACACCCCGTATCCATTTACACTGTCCGCCGAGAACTCCATAAACCGAATATTCATAGACGAGCTATTATACAGAAACCATTAGTGTCGACAACCAACGCAAAGAAGCGTAAAACGTGGTGTCAGGAGCATAAATCCTGGACAGCTGATCAGTGGAAACATGTCATAGGGTCAACGTTTTCGTTATTTCCAGCATCGGACCAGTGGAACGTCAAAAGAAACCCACAATCCTAACTGCTCGATTCCAACGGTTAAGCGTGGAGGTGTAAGTCTGATGGCGTGGCAGCCGTATCACAGTATTCTACTGGTTCCACCATTACTCTCAAAGGCCGTCTTACAGCCAACGATTGTATGAACATCCTACATTTACATCTACATCTACATGGATACTCTGCCAATCACATTTAGGTGCCTGGCAGAGGGTTCATCGAACGACCTTCACAATTCTCTATTACTCCAATCTCGTATAGCGCGCGGGAAGAATGAACACCTATATCTTTCCGTACGAGCTCTGATTTCCCTTATTTTATCTTTGTGGTCGTTCCTCCCTTTGTAAGTCGGTGTCAACAAAATATTTTCGCATTCGGAGGAGAAAGTTGGTGATTGGAATTTCGTGAGAAGATTCTGTCGCAACGAAAAACGCCTTTCTTTTAATCATGTCCAGCCCAAATCCTGTATCATTTCTGTGATAGTCTCTCACACATATCGCGATGGTACAAAACGTGCTGCTTTTCTTTGCACTTTTTTGATGTACTCAGTCAGTCCTACCTAGTAAGGATCCCACACCGCGCAACAGTATTCCAAAAGAGGACGGACAAGCGCAGTATAGGCAGTCTCCTTAGTACATCTGTTACATTTTCTAAGTGTCCTGCCAATAAAACGCCGTCTTTGGTAAGCCTTCCCCACAACATTTTCTATGTGTTCCTTCCAATTTACATTGTTCGTAATTGTAATACCTAGGTATTTAGTTGAATTAACGGCTTTTAGATTAGACTGATTTATCGTGTAACCGATGTTTAACGAATTTCTTTCATGTGGACGACCTCACACTTTTCGTTATTTAAGGTCAACTGTCACTTTTCGCACCATTCCGATATTTCTTCTAAATCTTTTTGCAATTTGTTTTGATCTTCTGATGACTTTATTAATCGATAAACGACAGCGCCATCTGCGAACAACTGAAGACGGCTGCTCAAATTGTCTACCAAATCATTTGTATAGATACGGAAAAGCAAACGGCCTATAACACTACCTTGGGTAACGCCAGAAATCACGTCTGTTTTACTCGGTGACTTTCCGTCAATTACAACGAACTGTGACCATTTTAGGTGATCAGGTGCTCCCCACTGATTCAAATGTTGTTCCCCAACAATGATGCCATATTTCAGGACGACAATGGATCCATTCACACGGCCAGGACAGAAAAACCGTGATATGAGGGGCATGCAACTGAACTGCAACGTCTTCCCTGATCAGCATTTGAACATTATGGAACCCTTGTGGGCGGTATTCAAGTGCAGACTCCGGAGCAGATTCCACCTCCGTCGTCACTACAGGAGTTAGAAGAGGTTCTGAAGGATTGGTTCAAATGGCTCTGAGCACTATGGAACTCAACACCTGACGTCATCAGTCCCCTAGAACTACTTAAACCTAAGTAACCTAAGGACATCACACACATCCATGCCCGTGGCAGGATTCGAACCTGTGACAGCAGCGGTCGCGCCGTTCCAGACATTAGCGCCTATAACCGCTCGGCCACACCGGCAGGCGGTTCTGAAGGAAGAGTGGCAGAACATACCACTGGAGACTATACAGTCACTATATGCCTATATTCCAAGAAGGATCGCAGCTGTATTAAGAGGAAATGGGGGTCGAAATTTGTGTGGATGTGTGTGAAATCTTATGGGACTTAATTTCTAAGGTCATCAGTCCCTAAGCTTACACACTTTTTTTTTTTTTTTTTTTTGGTCATCAGTCTACTGACTGGTTCGATGCGGCCCGCCACGAATTCCTTTCCTGTGCTAACCTCTTCATCTCAGAGTAGCACTTGCAACCTACGTTCTCAATTATTTGCTTGACGTATTCCAATCTCTGTCTTCCCCTACAGTTTTTGCCCTCTACAGCTCCCTCTAGTACCATGGAAGTCATTCCCTCATGTCTTAGCAGATGTCCTATCATCCTGTCCCTTCTCCTTATCAGTGTTTACCACATATTCCTTTCTTCTCCGATTCTGCGTAGAACCTCCTCATTCCTTACCTTATCAGTCCACCTAATTTTCAACATTCGTCTATAGCACCACATCTCAAATGCTTCGATTCTCTTCTGTTCCGGTTTTCCCACAGTCCATGTTTCACTACCATACAATGCTGTACTCCAGACGCACATCCTCAGAAATTTCTTCCTGAAATTAAGGCCGGTATTTGATATTAGTAGACCTCTCTTGGCCAGAAATGCCTTTTTTGCCATAGCGAGTCTGCTTTTGATGCCCTCCTTGCTCCGTCCGTCATTGGTTATTTTACTGCCTAGGTAGCAGAATTCCTTAACTTCATTGACTTCGTGACCATCAATCCTCATGTTAAGTTTCTCGCTGTTCTCATTTCTAATGCTTCTCATTACCCTCGTCTTTCTACGATTTACTCTCCAACCATACTGTGTACTCATTAGACTGTTCATTCCGTTCAGCAGATCATTTAATTCTTCTTCACTTTCACTCAGGATAGCAATGTCATCAGCGAATCGTATCATTGATATCCTTTCACCTTGTATTTTAATTCCACTCCTGAACCTTTCTTTTATTTCCATCATTGCTTCCTCGATGTACAGATTGAAGAGTAGGGGCGAAAGTCTACAGCCTTGTCTTACACCCTTCTTAATACGAGCACTTCGTTCTTGATCGTCCACTCTTATTATTCCCTCTTGGTTGTTGTACATATTGTATATGACCCGTCTCTCCCTATAGCTTGACCCTACTTTTTTCAGAATCTCGAACAGCTTGCACCATTTTATACTGTCGAACGCTTTTTCCAGGTCGACAAATCCTATGAAAGTGTCTTGATTTTTTTTTAGCCTTGCTTCCATTATTAGCCGTAACGTCAGAATTGCCTCTCTCGTCCCTTTACTTTTCCTAAAGCCAAACTGGTCGTCACCTAGCGCATTCTCAATTTTCTTTTCCATTCTTCTGTATATTATTCTTGTAAGCAGCTTCGATGCATGAGCTGTTAAGCTGATTGTGCGATAATTCTCGCACTTGTCAGCTCTTGCCGTCTTCGGAATTGTGTGGATGATGCTTTTCCGAAAGTCAGATGGTATGTCGCCAGAATCATATATTCTACACACCAACGTGAATAGTCGTTTTGTTGCCACTTCCCCCAATGATTTTAGAAATTCTGATGGAATGTTATATATCATTTCTGCCTTATTTGACCGTAAGTCCTCCAAAGCTCTTTTAAATTCCGATTCTAATACTGGATCCCCTATTTCTTCTAAATCGACTCCTGTTTCTTCTTCTATCACATCAGAAAATCTTCACCCTCATAGAGGCTTTCAATGAATTCTTTCCACCTATCTGCTCTCTCCTCTGCATTTAACAGTGGAATTCCCGTTGCACTCTTAATGTTACCACCGTTGCTTTTAATGTCACCAAAGGTTGTTTTGACTTTCCTGTATGCTGAGTCTGTCCTTCCGACAATCATATCTTTTTCGATATCTTCACATTTTTCCTGCAGCCATTTCGTCTTAGCTTCCCTGCACTTCCTATTTATTTCATTCCTCAGCGACTTGTATTTCTGTATTCCTGATTTTCCCGGAACATGTTTGTACTTCCTCCTTTCATCAATCAACGGAAGTAAACACTACTTAACCTAAATTATCCTAAGGACAAACACACACATCAATGCCCAAGGGAGGACTCGAACCTCCACCGGGACCAGCAGCACAGTCTATGACTGCAGCGCCTGAGTCCGCTCGGCTAATCCCCCGCGGCGAAATTGGGGGTCTAGTAAATAAACCATTCCCGAAGTAAGCACAGGTGTTTACATTATTTTGCGTATCCCCTGTATGTGGACAGTCACAGAAGGAGCAAAGTAGGTGGCCCGGAAGATACAGCGTCAATACCCCAAGCTTCCGCATCGATTCTGTCAGAGACGCCGAGAATAATGGTCCGACCGCGTTTCCAGATGACGGACCGCCGCAGACATTGTCTGTCGCTGTGTTATTGTTTGCGCACGATCGACGGCGTTCGCGGAATCGTGGTCAGCCGACGGTACACTGTGCGGAGGTAGGGAGATGGATGGACAGGCAGAGAGATTGGGGGAGTGAGTGGGTGGGGGGCGGGGGAGGCGGTACGGGGATGAGTACCGTGGGAACGCGCCGGTGCCCGCTCATTCTGACGCACCTGACGATACGCGCACGGTCTGTGTGCGAAACGCGGCCACAACAGCCGCGCCTGGCGGTGCGTGGAGATGCGTCCGGTCGGACGCTCCGCTGCGTCGGTGGTGCGTGGCGAGCGGTATTTCCGGCCGGCCGGCGGCCAGCCGAAGGTAAACACGGCGAGAAATCTGCGCCGGCACATCTCGATATAGCTGGGCGGTGGGCGAGCACGTGCGATCGTGATCGTGTGCGTGCGTGCTCGTGTGAGCCGCCACACGCGGTGCTGGCGGAGCTGCGGCGGAAACCACGATCTGTTAAACACGACTGCGCACGGCTAACCTTTTCTGTTCTGACGTGTCTCCCTGTCACTCGTCCTCTTAAGGAGATCGAGTTTTAGCATTCTGTATTCCATCGGAGAAAGACGAAGGTAATGAGAAGTAGTAGAAATGAGAACAGCGAGAAACTTAACATCTGGATTGATGGTCACGAAGTCAATGAAGTTAAGGAATTCTGCTACCTAGGCAGTAAAATAACCAATGACGGACGGAGCAAGGAGGACATCAAAAGCAGACTCGCTATGGCAAGAAAGGCATTTTTGGCCAAGAGAAGTCTACTAATATCAAATACCGGCCTTAATTTGAGGAAGAAATTTCTAAGGATGTACGTCTGGAGTACAGCGTTGTATGGTAGTGAAACATGGACTGTGGGAAAACCGGAACAGAAGAGAATCGAAGCATTTGAGATGTGGTGCTATAGACGAATGTTGAAAATTAGGTGGACTGATAAGGTAAGGAATGAGGAGGTTCTACGCAGAATCGGGGAAGAAAGGAATATGTGGAGAACACTGATAAGGAGAACGGACAGGATGGTAGGACATCTGCTAAGACATGAGGGAATGACTTCCTTGGTACTAGAGGGAGCTGTAGAGGGCAAAAACTGTAGAGGAAGACAGAGATTGGAATACGTCAAGCAAATAATTGAGGACGTAAGTTGCAAGTGCTACTCTGAGATGAAGAGGTTAGCACAGGAAAGGAATTCGTGGCCGGCCGCATCAAACCAGTCAGTAGACTGATGAAAAAAAAAAAAATCCATTCTTGTAGAGCTTACGAAACAAATCTATGGGATCCTAATACAAAGGCTACAAATGATTCATCCGTTTTCAGACCTTTATATTTTGCAAAGTATTACATTCTTCAGTTGAAACTTCCGGGCTGAGAGGCCGTGGTCGATGTATAAAATTTCCACATGACGTTTCATCTCCATCTGCGGGAGACATCTTCTGAGGTCGTCCGCCTACTGCCAGGTACTCTCGCATTTATAGAGCGCATGGAGGGCACCACCATTCGTCACGTGATGCCGACGTATTCCTATCTTTTGAAGGCGTCATCATTCTCGATTAAGAGTAATCGATTGTCATTCCGCTGGCGCAACGTCGACATCCATATTTTGTCCAACTTTGAAAATATCTCTTTCCTATTAAAATTGTTATATAAAATATGGCGTTCCAGTCTTCGATCGCTATTCTTTATTTTCAATTACCGGTTTCGGGCTAGCTGCAAATCTTCAGTTCTGGTAGACAAAGTGAAAAATATAATTAATAAGAGAGATACAGTTAGCGATAGACAGCACGCCCCAGTAAGAATCAGCTACAGCGTATTGGCGGCGAGGTGAATTGGGCGCGGCGGAAGAGGACTCGGCGTGGCGTTGTATACGTTCCGACGTAGGAAAATCCACTCCACCACCAATCAAAACAAAGAAGAGGAAACGCACATTTTCGAAAGAATATCTACATTTTAGTTATATTTTATGTTCCTTTATAAAGACATTTTAAATTAGTGTAAATTTTTCGTTTCATGGTCCACTCGAAAAAGATTATTCATATGTTATTACCTTAAAAATTGTTTTATTAAGAAGAGTATTCGCCATTAATATATACGGTGAAATAATAACAGACGTACAATTATTATAGGTAGAGGGCACTTCTTGCTGTTACCAATCAGGTTACTCCTAAAAACTGCGATATAAGGTTTTAACAGATTTAAATTTACTTTACTTATGACAGCGAACCGAGTGTTCTGTACGGACAAGTTACTCTTTAACTACAATATATGGTATGTTGGCATTTAAAACGTTCCAAAATTTCTTTTTGTAAACTAAGATGCTTCTATCACTAACTGTATCTCTCTCATTAATTATATTTTTAACTTTGTCTAACAGATCTGAAGATGAGAAGCTGGCCCGAAACCGGTAATTGAAAATAAAGAATAGCGATCGAAGACTGAAACGCCGTATTTTATTTAATGAACGATCGCGGAATTCCCATTGAGACAATCATGTCTAGTTTTGATAAAACTGTTATGGTGTTTGTGAATTTCTGGTGCTTCTACACTCCTGGAAATGGAAAAAAGAACACATTGACACCGGTGTGTCAGACCCACCATACTTGCTCCGGACACTGCGAGAGGGCTGTACAAGCAATGATCACACGCACGGCACAGCGGACACACCAGGAACCGCGGTGTTGGCCGTCGAATGGCGCTAGCTGCGCAGCATTTGTGCACCGCCGCCGTCAGTGTCAGCCAGTTTGCCGTGGCATACGGAGCTCCATCGCAGTCTTTAACACTGGTAGCATGCCGCGACAGCGTGGACGTGAACCGTATGTGCAGTTGACGGACTTTGAGCGAGGGCGTATAGTGGGCATGCGGGAGGCCGGGTGGACGTACCGCCGAATTGCTCAACACGTGGGGCGTGAGGTCTCCACAGTACATCGATGTTGTCGCCAGTGGTCGGCGGAAGGTGCACGTGCCCGTCAACCTGGGACCGGACCGCAGCGACGCACGGATGCACGCCAAGACCGTAGGATCCTACGCAGTGCCGTAGGGAACCGCACCGCCACTTCTCAGCAAATTAGGGACACTGTTGCTCCTGGGGTATCGGCGAGGACCATTCGCAACCGTCTCCATGAAGCTGGGCTACGGTCCCGCACACCGTTAGGCCGTCTTCCGCTCACGCCCCAACATCGTGCAGCCCGCCTCCAGTGGTGTCGCGACAGGCGTGAATGGAGGGACGAATGGAGACGTGTCGTCTTCAGCGATGAGAGTCGCTTCTGCCTTGGTGCCAATGATGGTCGTATGCGTGTTTGGCGCCGTGCAGGTGAGCGCCACAATCAGGACTGCATACGACCGAGGCACACAGGGCCAACACCCGGCATCATGGTGTGGGGAGCGATCTCCTACACTGGCCGTACACCACTGGTGATCGTCGAGGGGACACTGAATAGTGCACGGTACATGCAAACCGTCATCGAACCCATCGTTCTACCATTCCTAGACCGGCAAGGGAACTTGCTGTTCCAACAGGACAATGCACGTCCGCATGTATCCCGTGCCACCCAACGTGCTCTAGAAGGTGTAAGTCAACTACCCTGGCCAGCAAGATCTCCGGATCTGTCCCCCATAGAGCATGTTTGGGACTGGATGAAGCGTCGTCTCACGCGGTCTGCACGTCCAGCACGAACGCTGGTCCAACTGAGGCGCCAGGTGGAAATGGCATGGCAAGCCGTTCCACAGGACTACATCCAGCATCTCTACGATCGTCTCCATGGGGGAATAGCAGCCTGCATTGCTGCGAAAGGTGGATATACACTGTACTAGTGCCGACATTGTGCATGCTCTGTTGCCTGTGTCTATGTGCCTGTGGTTCTGTCAGTGTGATCATGTGATGTATCTGACCCCAGGAATGTGTCAATAAAGTTTCCCCTTCCTGGGACAATGAATTCACGGTGTTCTTATTTCAATTTCCAGGAGTGTATATACATGCGCGCATGATAATGGGATGTTCGTGCTAGAGCGCTTGTCTCATTAAATTGAATTTCGTGATCCCCATCTCGATAAACCGTGCTCAGCTAAGGCCGATTTTTGGATGTGTCCTAAGTGACAGTTTCTTTTATGTTAGGCTAAGCAGGTGTTTACACCTCTTTTTCGTTATTCCAATATATACTTGTACACAACTGCATGGAATTTTGTATACCTCAGGTGTTGCTACGGGATGTCGGGCGTCTTTTGCAGTTCTTAAATATTCCTTAATCTTCTTGGTGCCGGCCGGTGTGGCCGAGCGGTTCTAGGCGCTACAGTCTGGAACTGCGCGACCGTTACTGTCGCAGGTTCGAATCCTGCCTCGGGCATGCATGTGTGTGATCTCCTTAGGCTAGTTAGGTTTTAGTAGTTCTAAGTTCTAGGGGACTGATGACCTGAGAAGTTAAGTCCCATAGTGCTCAGAGCCATCTGAACCATCTGATCTTCTTGGTGGGTCTGAAGATTGTTTCGATGCCATACTTGGCCAGAACTTTTCCGATACGGTCCGTGACTTTATTAATGAACGGTAGGAAAACTTTTCCAGTAGGTGACTGTTGTTGCTCTGGACATTTGGCTTCTTTTCTTCTTTGATGGAGGGCTTGATCAATTTCCTTGCTGGTAAAACCGTTTTTCATCAAGGCTGACCGTAGGTGATTCACTTCATCTTGTAAGTAAGCCGGCTCGCAGATTTTGTTGGCTCTGTCCACCAAGGTTTTCATGATATCTCTTTTTTGCCTAGGATGATGGTTAGATTCCTTGTGGAGGTATCGACCCGTGTGAGTGTTCTTTCTATATACTTTGCGGCCCAGCGTCCCATCCATCCGTTTAATTACCGACACATCTAGGAAACTGAGTTGACCGTTGCTCCCTTTCTCCATCGTAAACTGTATCTTCGGGTTAATACTGTTCAGATGCACCAAGAAGACATCCAAATCTTCTACACCATGAGTCCACACTACAGTAGCCGGACGAACGGACAAGATGTCTCCCGCAGATGGAGACGAAACGTCATGTGGAAATTTTGTGCATCGACCACGGCCTCTCAGCCCGGAAGTTTCAACTGAAGACAACACCGGCCGTGAAAGCCTACATTGTATGATTAATGTATTACATTGTCAAATACGAATGACGCATGAACAGAACCGCAACATTCGGATATCCGCGAATGTTAAAAGCGCAGCTTCCGGTTCGGGGAGCGGGTTGAAGACAAGGGTCGATTTGCCGGACAGCCCACTTGGTGAATACTGGGGTGGTATCCCATTCCCGCCTTAGTTACACGATCCGCAAACATCTACAAAACTTCCGCGCAATTCCACACGATACGCAGACAATTGCGTACACATTAGGCTGTTGATCTCATATCGATATTTTTTCCAAAACTATATCGGTATATCGATACAGAAATGGCAATATCGGGTGGCAATATTTTCTTCGCGGTTCTCGATAAATATTTGAAGTTATTCACTTGAAATTGCAGGAGAACGTAATTTTACTTTCACTTTGTGAAGGAGTCTTACTACTTTTTGAGATTTCATCACGTCCAGTCTTTCTCTATGACTGCGTGAATCAAGTATAGATGGCACAAAGGAGGAGTCCGGTTGCACTAGGGGGTGGCGGTGTGATTGGAATAACAAGATATCCGGTGTGAAGAAATAGCACACCAGTTGCGTTAAAAATTGTTTTTTGACGCAACTGGTGTGCTATTTCTTCACATCGGATGTCTTATTTTTCCATTCACACCACCGTCCCCTAGTTTCTTCAAAAACAAAAAATGGTTCAAATGGCTCTGAGCACTATGGGATTTAACATAGGAGGTCATCAGTCCCTAAACTTAACTAACCGAAGAACTTCACACACATTCATGCCCGAGACAGGATTCGAACCTGCGACCGTAGCAGTCGCGCGGTTCCGGAATGAAGCGCCTAGAACCGCTCGGCCTCTTCAAAACCAGTTGCTGGAACTGAAATTTGACACTGCAGCTGCTGGGTCGCTGACGTTTGTAGAAACGGTAAAACAAAAGTAGAGTCGACATGAAGTGTTCGAGAAAAATCCGACACGTGACGAAACCGAACGACGGACCCATTGGACACCTTTTATTGGGCCGCTTACCTGTATTTGCCAGCCCGGTTAGCCGTGCGGTCTAACGCACGGATTTCCGGATTGGGAAGAAACGCCCGGTCCCCGGCACGAATCCCCCCGGCGGACTTGTGTCGAGGTCCCGTGAGCCGGCCAGTCTGTGGATGGTTTTCAGGTGGTTTTCCATCTGCCTCGGCGAATGCGTGCTGGTTACCCTTATTCCGCCTGAGCTGCACTATGTCGGCGATTGCTGCGCAAACAAGTTCTCCACGTACGCGTACACCACCATTACTCTACCACGCAAACATAGCGGTCACACTCGTCTGGTGTGAGACGTTCCCTGAGGGGGTCCACCGGGGGCCGAACCGCACAATAACCCTGGGTTCGGTGTGGGGCGGCGGAGGGGTGAAGTGGACCGCGGTAGCCGTCGTGGGGTTGTGGACCACTGCGGCTGCGGCGGGGACGGAGCCTCTCCGTCGTTTCTACATACAATACCATACCTTTAGTTACCATTGCTAGCACAGTGCTTATCGCCAAGCGCGGAAGTGCATCGGGCCGGCCGGAGTGGCCGTGCGGTTCTAGGCGCTGCAGTCTGGAACCGTGCGACCGCTACGGTTGCAGGTTCGAATCCTGCCTCGGGCATGGATGTGTGTGGTGTCCTTAGGTTAGTTAGGTTTAAGTAGTTCTGAATTCTAGGGGACTGATGACCTCAGAAGTTAAGTCCCATGGTGCTCAGAGCCATTTGAACCATTTTTGAACGTGCATCGTTTTTCTTTCTATTCTTGCCCTAATGGGGATAAGCAACTTGATGATGATGAAGAATATCTAATAATAAATCAATACTGAAGTATCAGCTCTAAAACTGGCCGTATATTTACAATGTGCAGCCGACATTATTTTCGTCGGTATATAAATATTTTCCCCATCGATGTATGGATAACTTTCCGATATATCGAGGACTGGAAATGATTTCCTTTAAATATCGATATATCGGTTTTCCAATATTTTTAAAAATATGAGCAGTTATAGTATACATACTCCGTCCCTGCGGGTAATCGGGTGGCGACAGGAGGGCATGCCACACCTGGTCATAGCCATGACGACTCTGCGCCGATGCGCCACAGAGGCATAAGGAAAAGAAGAAGTTCGTCCTGAGACACACAATTGCAGTGTGTTTTGGTGAAATGCTAAGTGCTTTTACGACTGTATTTGTATAAATATGTGTTATACTTACGTGTGCTTCACAACACCTCATCAGGATGCTGAGAGAGAAGGTGTTGTCACACAAAAACATGACAAGCTACCTGTAATAAATAGTATACAAGTGGTCCTGAAAAACCGTGTAAACCGAGAATAAAGATTAAATAAAACAGAAACCCACTGATGGTGGCAGAGAGATGCTAAAACGTTTGGGAACTTGGAGAAAACAGTGTTTCGCATAACTGGCGGACCTTATATCCAACGAAATGTTCCTTGTTTATCAGCCGAGCTGTGACATGTTGTCGCAACGTTTCGACGAGTTTCCTAGTCATCATCCTCAGACAAGGAGTCCGGATCACGTACGCTTCGTTCCTGTATGACTGTTCGACCATAAAGGAACGAACTTGGCGTGAAGCCCGTGAAGAGGACCCTCCTTCTGAAGATGATTACCAGGAAACTCATCGAAACGTTGCGATAACACGACGCAACGACTCGGGTGATAACCCGAGAAGATTTCTTAGATGAAATTCGACGAGAAAGCTTGTGTTGCCGTAAGTTATTTCTCTGCTTTACGTGCGTAAAATGTTTTACTCTTTTGCCATGATGATGATGATGATGATGATGATGATGATGAAGACCTTGACAGAGTGTAGGGGAACGATGCGGGAGACCCGCATCACCGTACTAGCCAAGGTCCTGGTGGAGGTCGTTTGCCATTGCCTTCCTCCGATCATAATGGGGATGAATGATGATGATAAAGACGACACAACAACAGCTGGTCATCACGATGCAGGTGAAAATCCCTGACGCCTCCGGGTAGAGCCCGGGACCCCAGGCTCAGGAAGCAAGAACGCTACCGTGAGATCGCTGTTTTGCCATTCGTTACATGTATACGTAAATTAGCAGTTCCGACAACAGCCTTACAACCAAGAGAAAAGTGTCGAAAACCTTGATCTGAACTGGGGAATCAGAGCTAAATTTGCTTTCTCTCTGGGGCAATATGTCCCAAATGAGGGAGTGAACCACTGCTGTCCGAATGTGGATTTTCTACACAGTGTACCACAGTCAAGTCTATGACTTGTTCGGCACGCGTGTCAACATCTGTCTGGCGTCGCACGTCGCTACCGGTATGTTAGTATGCACTTGTACGTGGCAGGAGAGCCCAACGGCCTGCGTGACCGTTATTAGAATTTATCTCACGCTAGCGAGAAAAGAGCGCTACCCACCACCACCAACACCACTCTTCCACCACCTCCACCGTTGGCCAAGTTGTGGCATAAATTAACGATTAACGCAAAACAGCTCGGTCGCCTCTTACTGCAGGCAAGATGCGGCTGTGAAGGAAGGGGGGAGAATAAACCGAAAATACAAAAACAAAACAAAATTAAAAAAATCATGGGAGCGAAGTCGACGCCAGGGACGTGTAAAGGGAAGGGTGGGGTATTCTCTCTCTTCCCCCTCCCCCTACTCTCCTGTTAAACCTCCGCCACACCCCCTTCCAGCCCCCTCCTCCCTCACCAACACTCCCTCTGCCGTATGCAAAACAGGCTAGGCGTCTCGGGGCTCTGTTTTGTTCGGCTTTTAATTCCGGGCTACGGACTCGGATTAAAACAACGGAGCAGAAAGTATTGTATGGCCGCTCCGGGAGGATAGGATAGGAGGGGAGTGGGGGGGGGGGGAGAGGGCCTTATTGCCGAATCTGCGCAGTAATTCCTGGACCGCCGCTACCGTGGCGAGGGTGGGGCGAGAAGGAACGCGGGGCCTAAGATAGAGGAACCTGACTCCACGGCTGCGAATTTCGTAATTATTATTGAGATGGCAGCAGCGGTTTGCATAACGATTCGCCAGTACACCGCACGATCTTTTCGTAACGGCCGCGCTTTGATTTGTCTCCACCGCAGTATCGCAATAGGAGTTGAGTTATGAAACGGCCCGACCGCACCCGTATAATAGTACACGCTACACTTGGTAAGGTCTTTTTTAAAAATCTACATCGGTCACCAGAGATAAAATGGAAGCAGTTTTAGGTCAGCCGGTCGTAGGAAGAAGCCTCCTATCGAATAAACTGTGCATACAAACAATGTTGGCAATATCTGAATATTAATACGCAGGGCGCAATTCACGATACATTCACGTTAATGTGATCGCCGCCTATTTTCGACGCCTATGTGCAGTAACTACTCTCAGACGGGACGTGGCCACACTAGCAGTGGAAATTATATAAAGCGGAAAAATTGTAAAGTCACTGTCTTAATGCGGAAAGGAAGCGATTTATCAGTCTACCTTCGAGACGAACAAGTTTTATACAACCCTTTTGTTAATACACTTTCAGTTTTCCATATATTTACAAAAATAGTTTTGAATGCCTCATCATGTACAGGGTGTTTCAAAAATGACCGGTATATTTGAAACGGCAATAAAAACTAAACGAGCAGCGATAGAAATACACCGTTTGTTGCAATATGCTTGGCACAACAGTACAATTTCAGGCGGACAAACTTTCGAAATTACAGTAGTTACAATTTTCAACAACAGATGGCGCTGCAAGTGATGTGAAAGATATAGAAGACAACACAGTCTGTGGGTGCGCCATTCTGTACGTCGTCTTTCTGCTGTAAGCGTGTGCTGTTCACAACGTGCAAGTGTGCTGTAGACAACATGGTTTATTCCTTAGAACAGAGGATTTTTCTGGTGTTGGAATTCCACCGCCTAGAACACAGTGTTGTTGCAACAAGACGAAGTTTTCAACGGAGGTTTAATGTAACCAAAGGACCGAAAAGCGATACAATAAAGGATCTGTTTGAAAAATTTCAACGGACTGGGAACGTGACGGATGAACGTGCTGGAAAGGTAGGGCGACCGCGTACGGCAACCACAGAGGGCGACGCGCAGCTAGTGCAGCAGGTGATCCAACAGCGGCCTCGGGTTTCCGTTCGCCGTGTTGCAGCTGCGGTCCAAATGACGCCAACGTCCACGTATCGTCTCATGCGCCAGAGTTTACACCTCTATCCATACAAAATTCAAACGCGGCAACCCCTCAGCGGCGCTACCATTGCTGCACGAGAGACATTCGCTAACGATATAGTGCACAGGATTGATGACGGCGATATGCATGTGGGCAGCATTTGGTTTACTGACGAAGCTTATTTTTACCTGGACGGCTTCGTCAATAAACAGAACTGGCGCATATGGGGAACCGAAAAGCCCCATGTTGCAGTCCCATCGTCCCTGCATCCTCAAAAAGTACTGGTCTGGGCCGCCATGTCTTCCAAAGGAATCATTGGCCCATTTTTCAGATACGAAACGATTACTGCATCACGCTATCTGGACATTGTTCGTGAATTTGTGGCGGTACAAACTGCCTTAGACGACACTGCGAACACCTCGTGGTTTATGCAAGATGGTGCCCGGCCACATCGCACGGCCGACGTCTTTAATTTCCTGAATGAATATTTCGATGATCGTGTGATTGCTTTGGGCTATCCGAAACACACAGGAGGCGGCGTGGATTGGCCTCCCTATTCGCCAGACATGAACCCCTGTGACTTCTTTCTGTGGGGACACTTGAAAGACCAGGTGTACCGCCAGAATCCAGAAACAATTGAACAGCTGAAGCAGTACATCTCATCTGCATGTGAAGCCATTCCGCCAGACACGTTGTCAAAGGTTTCGGGTAATTTCATTCAGAGACTACGCCATATTATTGCTACGCATGGTGGATATGTGGAAAATATCGTACTATAGAGTTTCCCAGACCGCAGCGCCATCTGTTGTTGAAAATTGTAAAGTTTGTCTGCCTGAAAATGTACTGTTGTCCCAAGCATATTGCAACAAACGGTGTATTTCTATCGCTGCTCGTTTAGTTTTTATTGCCGTTTCAAATATACCGGTCATTTTTGTAACACCATGTACGAGGGTCGTTCAGTAAGTAGTGCCCCAGATTTTTTTTTTCTCAGAATGTTTTTACTCTTAAGAGTCAGAATTTGGTGACAATACACATCGACATGTCTTGTCCACGTCCTATTTTTCCGTAGTGTCCATCACGTTTTATGGCCGTACGCCAACGTTCTGCAAGAGGAAGTATTCCCTGCTGGTACAAGCTCTTGTTCTGCAGGCGTACCCATGTTTTCACTCCACGACTGACCCTCTCGTCATCTTCAAAGTGTGTTCCCTGTAGAGAATCCTTAAGCGGCCCAAAGGGATGGAAGTCCCAGGTTGCCGGGTCTGGACTGTAGAGTGGATGAGGCAATGATGTCCAACTCAGTTTGGCGATGTGTTTCCGGGTTCTCAGACTTGTGTCCGGGCGTGCAAAACAATGGCTCTGAGCACTATGGGACTTACCATCTGTGGTCATCAGTCCCCTAGAACTTAGAGCTACTTAAACCTAACTAACCTAAGGACATCACACACATCCATGCCCGAGGCAGGATTCGAACCTGCGACCGTTGCGGTCGCGCGGTGCCAGACTGAAGCGCCTAGAACCGCTCGGCCACCCTGCCCGGCCAAAAATATGGGGACACTAAAAATATAACACAGTAACATGCCTAATAACGTGTAGGATAAACGTTTGCGATCAAAACTGTTTTCAGTTGTCTCAGTAGCATGGAGAGCTGCATCAAACCAGTCTGTGGACTGAAGACCACAACAACAATCCCTGACATTCGGTAGTAACCACGGCGTGCGCCGAGACGCCCGGTGTGGTGTTGCCGCAGGCGCCATCTGCAAGCACGACTCCCGCCTGCCCACTGGCGGCAGCGGGCGTAATTTGTCTGCCGTTTAGCCGGCACCTGCCGCCGAGTTCGGACGGCAGCCAAGGCTGGACAAGACCACCCCGGCGCCGTCCCCAATTTTTCTCTGCGGAGCGCGCGTCTGACGTCGGGCAATTAGCCGCCAGGTTGGCTTCATTAGCGGCGCTGACAGGCCCGCCGCCGTGTCGCCGGCCAATTAGAGGGCGAAGTAAAAATACCTGCCGCCGCAGCTGCCGACACCTGTCCTGTCCCAGGCGGCGCCCGCGCGGCACACCTTACAGCTAGCCGCAGCGCCGACTGACGACCCGGGAATAGACGCGGAGTTGTCACTCCGACATCAGAGCGCCGCCGTCTTACGTAAAACGGCATTTTAGTGGCCCGTATCTTACGGCACTGACGACTCACCATAGTGTTGCTGCCAACATTGCAGCAATGTGGCTGATATATGTAGCAAATTTTCTGGACGGCTGGCCGGGTGATAGATATGGGCCTCACCCTTGTTAGGTAAAACTGTTTTCAGGGTCATACCCTCACGACACAATAATGTTGCCGCCAACATTCCTGCAGTGCTGCCGCAGTGCATGGCAGTGCTGCTGCAGTATATGGCAGTTGCGGCACTGCCGCAGTATACGGCAGAGCTGCCGCAGTATACGGCAGAGCTGCCGCAGTATACGGCAGAGCTGCCGCAGTATACGGCAGTGCTGCCGCAGTATACGGCAGTGCTGCCGCAGTATACGGCAGAGCTGCCGCAGTATACGGCAGAGCTGCCGCAGTATACGGCAGAGCTGCCGCAGTATACGGCAGTGCTGCCGCAGTATATGGCAGAGCTGCCGCAGTATATGGCAGAGCTGCCGCAGTATATGGCAGAGCTGCCGCAGTATATGGCAGAGCTGCCGCAGTATATGGCAGAGCTGCCGCAGTATATGGCAGTGCTGCCGCAGTATATGGCAGAGCTGCTGCAACATATGGCAGTGCTGCCGCAACATATGGCAGAGCTGCCGCAACATATGGCAGTGCTGCCGCAGTATATGGCAGAGCTGCCGCAGTATATGGCAGAGCTGCCGCAGTATATGGCAGAGCTGCCGCAGTATATGGCAGAGCTGCCGCAGTATATGGCAGTGCTGCCGCAGTATATGGCAGTGCTGCCGCAACATATGGCAGTGCTGCCGCAACATATGGCAGTGCTGCCGCAACATATGGCAGTGCTGCCGCAATATATGGCAATATTGCTGATTGCCGGGCCCGGGAATAGATATGGGCCTCAACCTGGGACCAGTGCACTACTCTGTTATGTTATTGTCGTTAAGCCCTGAATGAAAATTGCACAATGGATAACTGGGGAGAGGAGCTTGAGAGCGCTACCTAGAGAGCGTACCCTTTCTGTACGATACTAGACAAGGGGCTGGAGGGCTCACACACTGATGTGCGGGTCCCTGCATTCAATATATTCTATTTTAAATGAATTCCTTTAACTTGACTTCTTTGTGATTTTTAAGGTATGTTAAAGATAGATGGCAGTTTATTACCTATTTATTTTAAATATTATCACTCGACTTTACAGCGATCGCAGCAGTTGTTTGTTTACAGATATTACAATTTTACAACTTATAGCTCGGGTATACTATATACTAATCTGCACACACATTTCTATGGGTAAGACGGAATTGCGTTGGCCAAATGTACACTACCAAAGTCTCCCAATATTTTACATAGAACATCCACTATGTGAGGAGGATAACGGGCAAACTGGGGACCAGATACTTTAACACAGGGGGTCAAATTTCCGGAATTTAACGAGCACATTCATTACCTTACACAATCCGAAGCTGGAAATAAAAGAATTAGTACATATATTCAAATACCTCTCTTCCATGCGTGAACATTAAGACAGACGCACTAAGGGCACGTCTGCTCGCTTACCCGTCTTCTGTAACACTCCCAGAATATGGCGGGCACCCGGAGGTCTTCCTCAGCCCCGGTGGAGGGGGTGGTCGAACCACTTGGCCGTGACCAACCTCTCCACCCCAAATCTTGTGATACTTGAAAGTCCTTGACTTTTACCTGCCTATGCTGTCTCTCTGATCCCCTAGCCAGGAGTAAGGTTGGCACTACTATACTACAGAACTACTTCCCAACAAAGATTTGGCCACGCTTTACGGAAAGGTGTGAGGAGGATTAGGAAAGTTCATGTGCAGATTCACATTCACGTACAAGAAATGCATAATACACGACACATATAAATACGTATTATGAAGCCTGACATTTCTTTCCATCCGCCCACATGGGTTCTCTTGCACCCGCGGCCGGCCGCGTCGTGTAATAAAATTGGCTGCGGAGCCGCCTCTGTTTCTACACTCCTGGAAATTGAAATAAGAACACCGTGAATTCATTGTCCCAGGAAGGGGAAACTTTATTGACACATTCCTGGGGTCAGATACATCACATGATCACACTGACAGAACCACAGGCACATAGACACAGGCAACAGAGCATGCACAATGTCGGCACTAGTACAGTGTATATCCACCTTTCGCAGCAATGCAGGCTGCTATTCTCCCATGGAGACGATCGTAGAGATGCTGGATGTAGTCCTGTGGAACGGCTTGCCATGCCATTTCTACCTGGCGCCTCAGTTGGACCAGCGTTCGTGCTGGACGTGCAGACCGCGTGAGACGACGCTTCATCCAGTCCCAAACATGCTCAATGGGGGACAGATCCGGAGATCTTGCTGGCCAGGGTAGTTGACTTACACCTTCTAGAGCACGTTGGGTGGCACGGGATACATGCGGACGTGCATTGTCCTGTTGGAACAGCAAGTTCCCTTGCCGGTCTAGGAATGGTAGAACGATGGGTTCGATGACGGTTTGGATGTACCGTGCACTATTCAGTGTCCCCTCGACGATCACCAGTGGTGTACGGCCAGTGTAGGAGATCGCTCCCCACACCATGATGCCGGGTGTTGGCCCTGTGTGCCTCGGTCGTATGCAGTCCTGATTGTGGCGCTCACCTGCACGGCGCCAAACACGCATACGACCATCATTGGCACCAAGGCAGAAGCGACTCTCATCGCTGAAGACGACACGTCTCCATTCGTCCCTCCATTCACGCCTGTCGCGACACCACTGGAGGCGGGCTGCACGATGTTGGGGCGTGAGCGGAAGACGGCCTAACGGTGTGCGGGACCGTAGCCCAGCTTCATGGAGACGGTTGCGAATGGTCCTCGCCGATACCCCAGGAGCAACAGTGTCCCTAATTTGCTGGGAAGTGGCGGTGCGGTCCCCTACGGCACTGCGTAGGATCCTACGGTCTTGGCGTGCATCAGTGCGTCGCTGCGGTCCGGTCCCAGGTCGACGGGCACGTGCACCTTCCGCCGATCACTGGCGACAACATCGATGTACTGTGGAGACCTCACGCCCCACGTGTTGAGCAATTCGGCGGTACGTCCACCCGGCCTCCCGCATGCCCACTATACGCCCTCGCTCAAAGTCCGTCAACTGCACATACGGTTCACGTCCACGCTGTCGCGGCATGCTACCAGTGTTAAAGACTGCGATGGAGCTCCGTATGCCACGGCAAACTGGCTGACACTGACGGCGGCGGTGCACAAATGCTGCGCAGCTAGCGCCATTCGACGGCCAACACCGCGGTTCCTGGTGTGTCCGCTGTGCCGTGCGTGTGATCATTGCTTGTACAGCCCTCTCGCAGTGTCCGGAGCAAGTATGGTGGGTCTGACACACCGGTGTCAATGTGTTCTTTTTTCCATTTCCAGGAGTGTATTTCCCGGTGCGAGCGAGCAGCGAAACCTGCTGCTTATAGAGCGGAAACTACTGTACCGTTTCAATGTAAGGATCCGTTTTCACAGGCCATATCTTACGGCACTGACTACCCGTAACAGCATTGCCGGCAACACTGCTGCATTGTGGCTGAAATTCGTCGCAGTATTCTTGGATGATGGACACACAGGAATAGCTATGGGCGTCACCCAGCCATCAATTCGCCCCTCTCTTACATAACGCTGTGTTTTCGCTGGCCATATCTTACGCCACTGACTACCCATAGAAGTGCTGACGACAACATTGCTGCAATGTGGCTGCCATACATGGCAGTATTGCTGTATGGACAGCATGGGAATAGATATGGCCGTTACTCCGGCAGCAGTGGGCTGCTCTGTTGTCAAAGCTCCGTTTTCAGTGGCCATGTCCTATGACAGTGACTACCAGTAATAGTGTTGCCGGAAAATTTGTGCAATGTAGCTGCAATACATGGCAAATTTGCTGGATGGCCCGACCGAGAATAGATATGGGGCTCAACCCGGAAGCAATACTGTACTGTGTTATGTAAAGTTGCGTTTTCACGGCCATACCCTTACGACATTCAGATCGCACAAGTGTTGCCAGCAATATTCTTGCAATGATGCTGCAGTATATGGCAATATTGCTAGTTGTCAAAAATGGTTCAAATGGCTCTGAGCACTGTGGGAATTTATTTCTGAGGTCATGAGTCCCCTAGAACTTAGAACTACTTAAACCTGACTAACCCAAGGACATCACACACATCCATGCACGAGGCAGGATTTGAACCTGCGACTGTAGCGGTCACGCAGTTCAAGGCTGAAGCGCCTAGAAGCTTAACGGATTCCTTTTAGCACTCATGTGGATGACCTCACACTTTTCGTTATTTAGGGTCAACTGCCAATTCTTGCACCATTCAGATATCTTTTCTAAATCGTTTTGCAATTTGTTTTGATTTTCTGATGACTTTATTACTCAACCTAAGACGGCTGCTGAGATTGTCTCCCAAATTGTTTATATAGATAAGGAACAGCAAAGGGCCTATAACTCTACCTTGGGGAAAGCCAGAAATCACTTCTCTTTTACTCGATGATTTTCCGTCAGTTACTACGAACTGTGACCTCTCTGACAGGAAATCACAGATCCAGTCACATGACAGACGATATTCCATAAGCACGCAAGTTCACTACAAGCCGATTGTGTGGTAAAGTGTCAAAAGCCTTCCGGAAATCCAGAAATACGGAATCAATCTGAAATTCCTTGTCAGAAGCACTCAACACTTCATGCGAATAAAGAGCTAGTTGTGTTTCACAGGAACGATGTTTTCTAAATCCATGTTGACTGTGTGTGTCACTAAATCAGTCTGACCCTATTTCACCCCCTTAGAGGTTGAATTTCCAAAAGCGGTGGAATACGTATCTTCTCATCTCTAAGCGAGAAGCTAAACACTAATTTTCGAATATATCGGTTTAAAAATTGTTTCGTAATGAAATATTTTCTTAAAACGTTTCACCCCGTATTTCATCCCGTTAGGGATTGACTTTCCAAAAAGAGTAACATGCATGTATTTTATTTCTAACGGGGAAACCCAATACAAATCATCTTGACAACAGAACTCCCACCACCTCCTCTTATACTAGCAGTTCCACCACTTGCGACATCCAGTGGTCAATTCCCTATACCTAGGGGTGTCCCAGTATTTAGGTTTTGAAGAGTGTATAAATATTCTTGCCCCCCTTTTCTTTCTTCCTCCTCTTTTTACAGTCTTATTGTGACTTCTGGCTGGTCGAAAGTGGTAACTCGATTTGAAACGTTGCTGCAAGAAAATAGCAAATTGTTGTTGTTGTGGTCTTCAGTCCTGAGACTGGTTTGATGCAGCTCTCCATGCTACTCTATCCTGTGCAAGCTTCTTCATCTCCCAGTACCTACTGCAACCTACATCCTTCTGAATCTGCTTAGTGTATTCATCTCTTGGTCTCCCTCTACGACTTTTACCCTCCACGCTGCCCTCCAATACTAAATTGGTGATCCCTCGATGTCTCAGAACATGTCCTACCAACCGATCTCTTCTTCTAGTCAAGTTGTGCCACTATCTCCTGTTCTCGCCAATCCTATTCAGTACCTCCTCATTAGTTATGTGATCTACCCATCTAATCTTCAGCATTCTTCTGTAGCACCACATTTCGAAAGCTTCTATTCTCTTCTTGTCCAAACTATTTATCGTCCATGTTTCACTTCCATACATGGCTACACTCCATACGAATACTTTCAGAAACGACTTCCTGACATTTAAATCTATACTCGATGTTAACAAATTTTTCTTCTTCAGAAACGCTTTCCTTGCCATTGCCAGTCTACATTTTATATCCTCTCTACTTCGACCATCGTCAGTTATTTTGCTCCCCAAATAGCAAAACTCTTTTAGTACTTTAAGTGTCTCATTTCCTAATCCAATTCCCTCAGCATCACCCGACCCTATTGAACTACATTCCATTATCCTCGTTTTGCTTTTGTTGATGTTCATCTTATATCCTCCTTTTAAGACATTGTCAAATCATACAGTAAAGCTGCATGCCCTCGGGAAAAATTACGGCTGTAGTTTCCCCCTTGCTTTCAGCCGTTCGCAGTACCAGAACAGCAAGGCCATTTTGGTTAGTGTTACAAGGCCAGATCAGTCAATGATCCAGACTGTTGCCCCTGCAACTACTGAAAAGGCTGCTGCCCCTCTTCAGGAACCACACGTTTGTCTGGCCTCTCAACAGATACCCCTCCGTTGTGGTTGCACCTACGATACGGCTGTCTGTATCGCTGAGGCACGCAAGCCTCCCCACCAACGGCAAGGTCCATGGTTCATGGGGGGAGGATATAGCAAATATATTTCTGCTATCATCTGTATGTCATCTGCTAAAATGGAAGATATGTCAGGCGACAGCGTAGACCGGCGCGTAGCGGAGTAAAATAGGGGCACTCAAGTAAAAGGTGTCTTACCGTCCAAATAGAAAATATAATGTGCAATTAGCGGAAGGACAAAAAATGGTTCAAATGGCTCTGAGCGCTATGGGACTTAACATCTATGGTCATCAGTCCGCTAGAACTTAGAACTACTTAAACCTAACTAACGTAAGGACATCACACAACACCCAGCCATCACGAGGCAGAGTAAATCCCTGACCCCGCCGGGAATCGAACCCGGGAACCCGGGCGTGGGAAGCGAGAACGCTACCGCACGACCACGAGATGCGGGCGCGGAAGGACAATTGATGATGGCGCCATCCAGGCGAAACAAGTGTTGGTAGTAAAGGTTGTACTGAATACGAGCAGTGTGTTTTGAAGGACGTCATTTTTACGCCTGTGACTTTTGCAAGTATTTATTCCACTATTGCAGTTTAGGCCTTAGGCCATTGTATAGTGATGGCCATGTCACCGTAATGTAAGCAGACACATCTGTTGTGTCTTTTTTTTTCTTTATTGGATTTAACTTTCTCGCCCCCCTCTCCCTCCCCCCCTCCACCCCCCCTCCCGCCCCCGCAGCGTAATATGCTGCTCTACAGCTCACAGAGAAGTTAAAAAACATAATGAGAATAGAAACAAACAAGAAAACAGGCGATAAGACGGTAACATTGTAAAAAAACTGTAAAATGGCGGTAAGGTGTGGAATTTAAAACATAAAAACGCTGCGGTGACGATGCGGTTGAAGAAATAGACATTTGCGTGTCGTTGTCAATCGTGTTAAATACATTCGTGTTGCCGGCCTAGGTGGCCAAGCGGTTCTAGGCGCTACAGTCTGGAACCGCGCGTCCGCTACGGTCGCAGGTTCGAATACTGCCTCGGGCATCGATATGTGTGATTTCCTCAGATTAGTTAGGTTTAAGTAGTTCTAAGTTCTAGGGGACTGATGACCTCAGAAGTTAAGTCCCATAGTGCTCAGAGTCATTTGAATCGTTTTGAACATTCGTGTCGTTGTTACACAGTGCGTGCACACGTATACAAATTCGTAAAAGAACATAATCTGTAAATGCACATGTTCGTTAACCCATCACTAGTCACACATGCATTATAATGCATGGTTTTTTTTTTTGTTGTTACGGTTTTAGGGAGCAAAACTGCTACGCTCATTAGCCCCCGGTCTGTGACTTACGAAAAGGTAAAAATAACGAAACTGGAAACCAGCAGCAATTGGAACGAAACTCAAACAATTGGAGAAACAAAACAGAAGGAATGCTTAAAAATCCGCTACAGAAAGGGGTTGGTTGTCCCCAAAAAAAGCTTCAAATGACTGACGTCATCTCACTGTCACTAATAAACTCGAGAACGCGATCGGCTGAGCGCGTGTCATCTGCTAAAATGGAAGATATGTCAGGCGACAGCTGTAGACCGGCGCGTAGCGGAGTAAAATAGGGGCACTCAAGTAAAAGGTGTCTTACCGTCCACAGCTGAGAGCAGTGGGGACAGAGTGGGGGAGGATCGCCACTTAAAAGATGTCGATGGCTAAAAAGACAGTGCCCTATCCGGAGTCTAGTTAAAATAACCTCCTCCCGACGACGAGTTCGGGAGTAAGAGGTCCAAGCACAGGGAAGAGCTATCACGTGTCGCAATTTATTATGGGGAAGTGTCGACCAATGCATGTGTGACTAGTGATGGGTTAGTTAACATGTGTCAGATTACATTACGTTCACATGGTTTAAAGTCATAATATCAGCACTTGATAATGGCTTAAGGCCGAAATTTCAATAGCGTGTAATAAAAACTTATAAAAGTCACTGGCGTCAAGAAGATTTCCTTCGAAAATTTTTTTATGACTGAATCCCAGCTACAAGTGAACAGTGAGTTGTCTTGTAGCGGTCATTATCCACACCAGGGCGTTTCATAATTTCACGTAACCCCGTACAGAAACGACCACCGCTAGGGCAACAGTGCGGGTTTTGTCCCCCACACACCTGCTCTGGACGGCTCACGCGGGAGCTACGCTAGGAGGCTGCGCGGCCGTATATACGACACGAGCTCAGCGACATACGTTCCGCTCAGCTCGGCTAATAAGCCCCGCGCCTGCCTTTCGCAGGGAACGGTAACGGCGGCGCCGTATCGAATTGCCAGCCGAAGACAAATAGCGACTAATATTTCCCCGACGCGTTCGCCACTTTCCAATATTCGCTTCTATCACCTCCGCTCTGTCGGCCGCCCTCCCGCTACCTCCCACGCCGCCCGCGCCTTTTCTCGCATTTAACCGTTCCTCGTCCTGCTCCTTCCTTCCCTTTTAATACCTTTCCGTTGCATACCTACGGGGCCGATACTCGCAGGCTGGCTTCTTTCGCTCGCGAAACCCTGCTGTTGCAATCCCGCCCTATGGTGCAGCACTTGCGTTGCTGTAAATTCTGTACTTTTCACTGTATACAGCTTTCCGCATTAATGCCTTGATCAGTCAACTTTGCTTACTGGTAGGCTATTCACCACTGTAAACAGTGTAATATCTTGGCCCAGATAAATTTTTAAACTTTGTCATAAGCTAGATTCTCATTCAAAACTGTAGAAAATTCGATTTTTATTGGATTTTTTGAGACTTATATGTGTCTAGAATGTTGGGACGAAAAGGTTTTTTTAATCTGTGCGTTACGAGAGCAGACGCCCGCCATGGGAAGCTCTGAACCTTAGACGCCCGTCTCAGGTAGGAAAGTTGTCGTACCATGGCGCACGTTCAAACGGTTCAAATGGCTCTGAGCAAGATGGGACTTAACCTCTGAGGTCATCAGTCCCCTAGAACTACTTAAACCTAACTAAACTAAGGACATCACACACACACACCCATGCCCGAGGCAGGATTCGAACCTGCGACCGTAGAGGTCGCGCGGTTCCAAAGTGTAGCGCCTGGAACCGCTCGGCCACCCCTGCCGGCCCGGCGCACGTTCAGAAAGTGATTTATATTCCAGTACGCATGCAAACGTATTCGCCGAAAGAGCTAATGAACATCGTGTGCAGGCTACCAAACGCAACATATTCACCTCAGCCAAATCGGCTTTTCTCGCCAAGAAAAACGAGGGAATTGTTCCCCAGGAAAAATTCAAGTTGCCGGCCGATGTGACCGAGCGGTTCTAGGCGCTTCAGTCCGGAACCGCGCTGCTTCTACGGTCGCAAGTTCGAATCCTGCCTCCGGCATGGATGTGTGTGATGTCCTTAGATTAGTCAGGTTTAAGTAGCTCTGGTGCCCTCAGATGTTAAGTCCCATAGTGCTCGGAGTCATTTTTGAACAATTCGAGTTAGAGGAAATGTTGTCATACGGTCCTCGAATTGCAGATTACACCGAAGTAGCGAAAACATTGTTTTTGTCAAATCTTGGTTCAAATTGGTCAAAACAATTTTTGGTCCGCCATATTGGATTATTCATTTTGAATTTTGAAAATCGAACTTCAATTTTGTGTCCAGTGTCTTCAGAACTGCATTATAACATGTAGTTTATATGCAAATTGAACTAATAATATACGTAAAAGTTTTCCCTGAACTTTAAACAGGTTTTCCTCGACAAAAGATCTTTCAAAATTGCCTGCAGTATAAAACAAAAACGGTTCAGCCTATTAACTTCTACCTTTGACCGCCGCAGAGTCAACACTTTTCTTGGGAGCTTGTATCTATAATATATGAAATTTGTTATTAAGTAGATTTTGTAAACCCATAAATAGAAAAAAAACCAAAATATATCGTTGATTTTAAAGTTACTTCATTGTGTTTCGGTGTAAGGTCCCATAAATTTAATTTAGTTCTGACTGACGTTATCCATTTTTGAGAGGCTACACTGCACGCAGTCTGCGTACTTCGGACTCGCAGACCCTTGATCAAACCGTAATTACTGGCGACATTTTGTTTTGCTCTTTTTGTACAGCAAACTTGAAGTTCAGTTGAAAGTATGATTAGTCATAATCCCCGAACAGATCCTTTGTATGTCGTTTCATTGTCACAAAAAAGTTTCGTAATTTTACCTATTGTTTGCTCATTTGAATGAGAACCTGACCTTAAGAAAATAATGTAGATCTGCTGCTCTGCTGTTTGGATAAATTGAAACTGATCTCGAAATGACAAGAAATGAACAAATACACAAGATTCAGCATCTACCGAAAATAGACAACCACAGCCAGTGTAATACACAGTACATTTTGTTCGTTCATTACCAAAATATCAAAACATCATTCCAAATTGGCGCACCGCGTTGCGTTTGCAGCACACAGTGTGTCCCATAAACAGTGGTCAGTATTCAGGAATATTATAGGGACGATCCATCGACGTAAAAATCTTTGTAAAGATGGGCTGTAAAACACATACCTTAAGAGCCGTGAGGACTTCTTCAGTATAAGAGATGTGTATCACAGTATCAAAGATAAACAAGTGCTCATAATTCTTCAGGTGTGACTTGAAGCATTGTGAACCTCGATTTTTTTTCCTTTTTTTGTGCACAGCCACATCTCGAAACATGCAAAGCAAAGAGCTTGCAATACATTTGTCTCACAGCACTCAATACGAACAAGTGATCGTAGTTCTTCAGGTTTTCATTTTAGCATTTTAGATCCCATGTTTAGCAGACGTTTTGCTTCGAATAATGTTTCTTGTTTTTCCCTCAATACTGACCATTCCGCCTGGAACACACTGCATACAAGCCTATTTTATGCAATTTTCTAAATGTTTAATTCATAAAACATAAAAAGTTTAAAGTTTCTACTTCGTACCAAAATCAAGTAAAAATTATAAAATTCAAAGGTGATGTAGATCTCCATAATGTCTCTAAGCATGTCGAATACACTGAATCGCCAAATAAACTGGTATAGGCATGCGTATTCAAATACAGAGATATGTGAACAGGCAGAATACGTCGATGCGGTCGTCAAAGCCTATATAAGACAAGTGTCTGGCGCACTTGTTAGATTGGTTACTATTGCTACAATGGCATGCTGTCAAGATTTAAGTGAGTTTGAACGTGGTGTTATAGTCGGCGCGCGAGCGATGTGACACAGCATCTCCGAGGTGGGGATGAAGTAGGGATGATGAAGTAGGGATGAAGTAGAGATTTTCCCGTACGCCCATTTCACGAGAGTACCGTGAATATCAGGAATGCGGTGAAACATCAAATATCCGACATCGCTGCGGCCGGGAAAAGATCCTGCAAGGATGGGACCAACGACGACTGAAAATCATTCGACGCGACAGAAGTGCACCCCTTCCGCAAATTGCTGCAGATTTCAATGCTGGGCCATCAACAAGTGGCAGCGTGTGAACTATTCAACGAAACATCATCGATATGGGCTTTCGGAACCAAAGGACCACTCGTGTACCCTTGAGGATTGCACGACACAAAGCTTTATGTCTCGCTTGCGCCCGTCAACAACAACATTCTACTGTTGATGAGTGAGAACATACAGCCTGGTCGGACGAGTCTTGTTTCAAATTGTATCGACCGAGAGGACGTGTACGGTATGGAGACAATTCATGAATCAGTGGACCCTGCATGTCAGCATGGGACTGTTCAAGCTGGTGGAGGCTCTGTAATGGTGTGGGGCGTGCGCAGTTGTAGTGATATGGGACCCCTGATACGTCTAGATACGACTGTGACAGGTGGCACGTTCGTAAGCGTCCTGTCTTATCACCCGCATCCATTAATCTCCGTTGTGCATTCCGACGTACTTGGGCAATTCCAGGAGGGCAATGCGTCACCGCACGAGTCCAGAATTTCTACAGAGTGGCTCTTCTGAGTTTAAACACTTCCGCTAGCCACCAAACTCCACGGAGATGAACATTATTGAGCATATCTGGGATGGCTTGCAACGTGCTGTTCAGAAAAGATCTCCACCCCCTCGTACACTTTGTGTTTATGAACAGACCTGCAGGATTCATGGTGTCAGTTCCCTCCAGCACTACTTCACGCATTAGTTGACCCCACGCCATGTCGTGTTGCGGCACTTCTGCGTGTTCGGGGGGGGGGGGGGGGGGGCTACACGATATTAGGCAGGTGTATCCGTTTCTTCGACGCTTCAGTGTTACTGTACTTGTTTCAATTTCAGGGTTAACTGCGTTTTTCTTGGAATAGGTGAAACTTTTTCGCGGTCAGAAAAATCTCTTACTTGATAGGCTACAAGACGTAATGTTGTACACAGTGGAAATGTCAACACACCGCCAACGCGAGCTGAAAGTGGCGCAAGTAGACAGCTACCTTTGGTGTACTGCTGGCGAGCGCATCCCAGGCAGCTAGCCTTTGAAAGACAAACACCGTACTTAACGATACCGGACCTATGGAAAAATTGTAGGCTCCACATGGCTGAGAACGAGCGCAATAAAACTTGCACGCATCCGTTTGGTACTGCTCTGTAGGAAACTAAACCAGGTTTTCGTGCTGATCGATTAAATTTTCTTTTTTGCGGGAATGTGGATCAGCAACGGTATAGGATGCCGCGTCTGGCTTCACCGTGACGGCGTCTATCAGGGACGGTGAAAGGCAGAGAGAGAGAGAGAGAGAGAGAGAGAGAGAGAGAGAGAGAGTGAGAGAGAGGCAGAGGCAGGCAGACAGGAATAGACGGGGGGAAGGTGTCCGAGGTGCAGGCGCCGTCGAGGTTCGTGTGGGTGGGGGGCAGGGCTCGGCGCGTTGCAAATCCGCGGGCAGGCTGCCAAGATAAAGAAACTGCACGATACACTACTAGCTGGTAGTCCGGGGACTATTTGTTTTGGTTCGACTTAGGTACGGCGTCCAAACAGCCAGGCGGACAGACAGAGAGGGAGAAAGAGTGTGTGTGTGTGTGTGTGTGTGTGTGTGTGTGTGTGTGTGATGGACACGCATCGCTGTGGCGGCCGGTCTCATTGCGTCCGGCAAACGGAGTGGCGTTGGGCTTAAACACGGCCGGCGTAGCGCTTGTAAATCATTCCCTAGCTAGCGGCAACGGCAGGCAGCGTATACCGTACCTACTAAATGGGCGAGCCACCCTCTTCTGCTCTGTCTTTCACTGTTAGCTAGTTACACGTTCCGCCGATCATTTGAACGATTTTCCTATCGAAATGATGTGGAACGACTCAGTCTGCAGCATGCGTATGTGTGACTGGTGTTAACATGAATGCACACTTAATATTTTTTTTAGTCCTACTCACCCAGATAGGCTTTATATATTCGGGGTGTCTCAAAGCTTTTGCCTCAAATAGGAACACCTTATAGTGGGCCCACAATCGATTATATTGAGACACGGAATCAATGATCGGAAACGCATACTTATTGTGTTACCTACATAACACAGCGTACATAGTGTTACAATTTTCTGTATAACATTAGGTTTCTTTCAGAGTATGCTGATGCAATAGGTCAGTACATAACAAGCATATACAACAGCTCGCTCGACGAAAGATCCGTACCCAAAGACTGGGAAGTTGCTCAGGTCACACCAATATTCAAGAAAGGTAGTAGGAGTAATCACACTAAATTACAGGCCCATATCATTAACGTCGATATTCTGCACGATTGTGGAACATATATTGTGTTCGAACGTCATGAAATATCTCTAGCCGGTCGTGTGGCAGAGCGGTTTTAGGCACTTCAGTCCGGGACCGCCCGACTGCTAAGGTTGCAGGTTCGAATCCTGCCTCGGGCATGGAAGGTGAGATGTCCTTAGGTTACTTAGGTTTAAGTAATTCTAAGTTCTAGGGGACTGGTGACCTCTGATGTTAAGTCCCATAGTGCTCAGAGCCATTTGAACCATTTGAAAATTGACAGTTGATCCTAAATAATGAAAAGTGTGAGGTCATCCACATGAGTACTAAAAGGAATACGTTAAACTTCGGTTACACGATAAATCACACGAATCTGAAGGCCGTAATTTCAGCTAAATATCTAAACATTTCAATTACGAACAATTTAAATTGGAAAAAAACACACAGAGAATGTTGTGGCGAAGGCGAACCAAAGACTGCATTTTATTGGCAAAATACTTAGAAGATAGAACAGTCTACTAAAGAGACACGTGTTTCAAAGTCTTACTGACCTTCAGAGTAGTCACCAGCATTGTGTATAACCCGTTGCCAGCGATGTGGAAGTCGTAGGATACTCTTAGCAGTGCCAGTTGTGTTGACAGTTCGAGCGGCGCGGTCTATTGGCCGACGAATTTGTAGCAGTTCTGAAGCGAATGCCGTGAAGTGTTTCCTTCAGTTTAGAAATCGAGTTTAACTCACGAGGGCTTAAATAAGGGAAGTGCAGTATGTGGTATATAACTTAGTTTGACTGATGGGGCTGCTAATCAGTAACAGCTTGCACTGTACGTGCTTGAGCATTATCCTCCAAAATCATGGTCAGGTCCTGCAGAAAGTGTCATCACTTCTGTTTCTATGCTGTTTATTTTTGGTACGCAACCTACGACGACCTACTGCACTCCACTGCCTTAAGCCCTCGTGAGTTCATCTCTATTTCTAAACTGAAGGAAACACTTCACAGCATTCGCTTCAGTACTACTACAAATTCGTCGGGCAGTAGACCGTTCAGCTCGAACTGTCAACACAACTGGCACTGCTAAGAGTGTCCTACGGCTTCCAAATCGCTGACAACGGGTTATACACAATGTTGGTGACTACTTTGAAGGCCAGTAAAACTTTGAAACACGTATCTTCTTTGTACGAGCTGTAAATAAATAGTTGCCACTATTAAAGTTCCAACCCTCATAGGTGGTAGTGTGGACCAAAACAAGAAAAAAAGGCAAGTAAACATGCGCTCTAAAGTTCATACCTTTAGGGCTATGAGTACTCGTTCATCTTCGCTACTGTGAAACATGCATTTTCTACTGAAAATGAAGCTGTTAAGGTAGGCATTTTCAAGCTCATGTTTACAGACTTTTTCGCTCCTAATTATCGTTCCTGTCATATCCCTGTATACCAGTGTGCGATTTGTGGTTTTACCAGTGGGGGGGATGTCTTATGGGGTTAGTATGGACCGTGGCGTTACCCATGGTTAAACAGTTATTTATAAATAGATGTTAATGCCGAAACTCACTATTCACGCGTATGCACTATCAGAAAAGCCATCCCTTGTTGTATCTTTAAAAGTACATTATAGGTAAAGCTTATTTACAAAATCATCTACATACAGGTATACAAGGGGAATTCAAAAAGTAAAGGCACATTTGTGAAAAGCTGTACTTATCCTGATGATAGAAAACTGAAACATGCGTTATTTTTCTACGTAACCTCCCTGGACTTCAATGCAGTTTTCCCGACGTTTTACAATTTTTTTATTTCATCAGAAAATACGTTTATCGGTTGCATCTGTAACCAACTTTGTACCGCAGCAATGAGGTCTTCATCAATTTCAAATCTTCTTCCCTGTAGTGCTTCCGTTAAGGGTCCAAACATGTGAAAATCGCTTGGAGTATGTATGGTGGATGTTCCAGCACCTCGAATCTCAACACCTGTATTGCGTCGGCTGTCCGTTTGGCAGAATGTGGGTGAGCGTTATCTTGCTGCAGGATGACACCTCTTCAGTTTTCCACGACGTTTGGATCTGATTGCAGGTTTTAGTCTCGTACGCAACACATCACATCCACCATACAATACAGACCTGGCTCTAAAGCCTCGTTTACGCTGGGGCGACGTCTTGCAACATTGTGGTATGCTGTGGAAATGTGGCGTATGTCGTCTTGTCATTTAGTTCTAAATGTTTTGAAATGCTTAACTACTACATAACACTTTTTCAAAATTAATAAGCAAACATATTAATAGTATTAATAGTAAACTTTCAGTGTTCGGCTCCACAAATTTAAATTATATGGCCTTTTTAGATATTGAGAAGGCGTATGACAGTATCTGAAGGGACAAGCTCTGGGATGTGCTGAACGCAAAAGGGATAGATGAAGAGATAACACGAAAAGTCAGAAAAATGTATGAGGGAAGTGAGAGTTGTGTGAAAGTGGGGAGGGAACGTACTGCATGGTTCAAGCTGGAAAATGGGCTGCGACAGGGAAGTGCACTTTCGCCTTTATTGTTTATTATTGTTATGGATGAAATCCTACAGCAAGTATCAGATGCAATTGGAGATCATAAAATGAAAGCAGTGCTTTTTGCCGATGACCTGATGTTATGGGGAAATTGCGAGAAGGAGGTGCAAGAGCAGTTAGATGCATGGGAGGCAACGGCAGCACAATATGGAATGCATTTCTCTGCAAAGAAAAGTGAAATAATTGTCACAACAAGGAAGAAGAATAGGCCAAATGTGGATATAACTTGTGGAGGGGAAAAACTACAGGTGGTAGAGAACTTCAAGTACCTGGGAAGCATGATTGAAAGTAAGGGGGGAAACGCAATGGAAATAAATGAAAGGTGCAGAAAAGCAGGGCAGTTCTACAAATGCATTAGGGGGCTTATTTGGAGCAAGGAGGTGCCACAGAAATCCAAGGGAATTATATACCGAACCTACTTTGTCCCCATATTGGCATACGGAAGTGAGACATGGGTAATGCGCAAAAGCGACAAAAGTAGAAATGAAGTTCCAGAGGAGCAGGTTGAGTGTAACAAGACGAGACAGATTGCGAAATGTGTATGTGAGGGAAAGACTAAAGGAGGAACCAGTACAGGACAGGATAGAAAAATCAAGACTGCAGTGGTATGGACACATGAAGAGAATGGATGAGGGAAGAATTCCAAAGAGGATGTTTGATCTGCAACTGGAGGGGAAGAGGCCCAGAGGAAGACCAAGAGATAGATGGGTGAAGGGAGTGAAGGAATGTGTGACGAGAAGAGGAGAGAACTGGACGAAGGTGGAAGAGGGGGAATGGTGGAAAGACAGAACACGATGGAGAGGCTTGTGTTCCCGACAGACCCAGCCAGTGGCTGGAAACTGTCCAAGATGATGATGATGATGTAAAGTCTTACTCCAATGCGTGGGAAATAAACATCCCAGGTTGGGATGCATAAACTAAAACCAGAGGAAGGGATGGTCTGATGCAGAGGGGGGGGGGGGGAAATCCCCCCCCCCATCCCCCCCTGCAAATCGCACACCGCTGTATACTGCCCATTCCTGCTGGAGCACGTTGTGTAGTTTACGTCAATCTACTGTATAATTATGGAACTGGTTACAGACTCACACACTATAGCGATTCTAGTGAACCAAGATACTGTATGGTCGCAAAAAGACATCTTGAGAAACTCAGCTCGCTCTCTTCGGCATTAGCGAAGCGACCGGCTCCACCCGTCTACTTTGAACTATGATGTCATCAGTATGGTGGATACGCCTACTTCCAGCGTATACAAATTGGTGACGATGTCGTTACTAGTCACACATGCCAACAAAAATATAAACGACACACGAACGTCTCACTCCAACAATGAAATGAAACTAATGGGTCAATCGCAGGAAAATGTGAGGGTGAGAGAGGCCTTTAGGGCGTGGACGAAACATATCAGCATCCAAAACAAATATTACAAAAAAATCTCAAGTTACGACATAACGTTACAGCCACAAACATTCGAGTTATATAGCTGAAATTAATCCCACGATACCAAAAAACCAAAATCTGCAAATCCGAAAAGCAGAATCGGTCATTTCCCTTGACCTTCATATCTCAAACGTAGCTATCGATACCTAATCACAAATTTCACTCGTCTCACAAACCACCACCGAAACCGAAACCCCAGCAAACCGAAAACCCAAAAATCCCATATTCACTAGCGCAACTACAATACAATCGAAATACCACAAACACGAAGTACACAAAATATCACTGTTACCATAGAATTAAACAAGAGAAATATTACTTACCAAGAAAAGCGTCCGGCAAAAACAATTACGTTGGTCAGCACACACCTAACGTGAGTTGCGGGGGTTCTCAAGCTCCCCGCCCTCACAAACCCTGAACACACTGTCTAGCCGGTGATGCGTCATTGCTGCCTACGCTGCCAATGAACTTGAACTGGAAGTGATGTGTGTTACCGGTAACTAAAAAATATTTTTGTTAGTTGCTATAAAAGGCATTTATATGCTGCAGGATATAAATTGAAAGTAATAGTATGTGTAGAAGTGAAAACAGAGTAGCTGACCGACATTTCGGCCCTCCATCGAGAGAAAAAAAACATTCGCGATTGGTCGGCTAGTAAACAGGAATTGAAGAAGAAAAAAAAACCGAAGAAGATTAAATGTGCAAACAGAAGGCGATTTTCAGGGAATTTAAAGGTCAGTTTGATTTTATAAACTAAGAAATTTTTAGTCTGGCTTTGAAATCTAATAATGCAAATGTTATCTTTTTAAAAAATTGCTTAAAAATTAAAGTGCATCTTATAGTCCTAGCGTCTTATAGTCCGTAAAATACAGTATTGCTTGCACGTAAAAAAGAAATGCATTATTCTCAGGTCAAGTAGCCAGAACAAATCGGCGAAAGAACCAGAAAACTCCGAACTTACCTTTCTGCAGGCGAGGTCCCCCTCTTCCCGGTCGAAGCCCAGATTGTCTGAGCTGCATAACGTCTGCAGCCCGATCCAGGGGTACTCAACACTTTCACAATCACTTCATCACTTGGTGAACTCGGCCAGTCTAGTAAAAGCGTTTCCAAATAACTTTTCATTTTCGCATAAACCAAGGAAACATCACACGAACAACAACGCCACATTCCATTAGCGCTGTCGCGACGACAACTAACATGGAGCGCCAGCGGCGGTCTCATAAAAACAAACGCTATTTGTTGTTTCCACGGAAACGAGGACAACGCGAACAACAATGTCCTTTTTCTCTTTGACTGGATATAACACTGCTCTAAATAGAGAGCTTTATATTCTACTCGTACCAAATGCAGCTGTGTGTTCTTTAGATGTAAGAAATTGACAGCCTGTTCTGCTCATGCAAAGTATTCGCCTGGGCTAATTGTCACTGCATTTTTCTACCGCAGTAACCAAAACGTCAGTTATCGAAAAAAAACGACGTAACAGCCACAAGCTCGAAAAATAACAGAAAAACCCAAAGAAAAACTGTAAATGAAAGACTTTTTTGCGTGATCCGTTAGGAGAAACGGAATTATTGCGCGTTAATCTGTATTTTTTTATTTATTTTATTTTTTTTTAAATAACGGTTGTTCTACACGTTGCAATTAGCTGGCTTTACTTTTGATGCCCCAGAAAGAATGGTCAATATTCAAGGATATGACACGAACTACCATTCGAAGCAAAAAAGTCTAGTAGACATGTGATCTAAAATGCTTACCTTTAGACCTACGAGCGCTATTTCATCTTCGATACTGCGAAACCAGTCTCTTCCGCTGCCAGCTCTTTGCTATGCATATTTCGAGACGAGATAGCGTGGACGAAAACAAGAAAAATTGTGTAGTAAAAATGGCCTCTAAAATGCATACCTTATGAGCACTTTTTCATTAGTAGTGTTTCACAGTAGTGAAGATGAACAAGTACTCATAGCTGCCAAGATGTGCATTTTAGAGGCCATTTTTACTGGGCAATTTTTTTCTTGTTTTCGTCCATACTGCCTCTTCTCAAAAAATGCAAAGCAAAGAGCTGGCAGCAGAAGAGATCTGCTTCACAGTATCGAAGATGAAATGCTCGCAGCTGTAAAAAAATATGCATTTTAGAACTCATGTATACTTGACTTTTTTGTTTCGAATGATTGACTGTTTCTCGTGGGACTACCTAGTATATGCTATAGATTTCAGAGTTA
This sequence comes from Schistocerca nitens, assembly GCF_023898315.1. Taxonomy (NCBI): domain Eukaryota; kingdom Metazoa; phylum Arthropoda; class Insecta; order Orthoptera; family Acrididae; genus Schistocerca; species Schistocerca nitens. The sequence goes on from NC_064625.1 coordinate 146,656,498, forward strand.
CATAGCTCCATCTTCATGATTGGCCATCGAACGAATATTGAATACAGGGAGCGTATCAAATAGCGTATCCATAGGAGATAATTATATTCTGTAGCTCCACTTATATGGATATTGGTAAAAATCACACTAAAATATAGGAGTCTAAAGGTGCAGCTACGTATATAACTCTGAGACCAACATCGCATTACACATACAAACAGGTACCACGAAGAAGGCTTACTGGAATCTGTCAGAAATTTATTATTAATTCTACATGTGTCGTCAAAAAGGGTAATGTGGGTTCCATTAAAATCAAATTTTAAAGCAGAAGTGTCACTCGCTACAAATGAAAAAAAAGTAGAATGGAATACCGTTTAAATAACGACAGCTGACATTCCAAGGAATGTTAAGCATCTTTAATTACGTCCTGCAAGGCTGCCGCACATATTTCACGAAACGAAATCACAAGTTAAAGCAGAAAAAATGCCGAAGCGCCCAGACAATTATCTACAACTGGGGAGTGTAAATCTCATGACATATACACGTACGAATATTAGATACACCATAATACGAAGTATCAATACAAGCAATGCAAAACCTGTCGATGAAAGGTGTATGTATCTTTTTGTAGCAGTAATTTTTTGAACATAAAGAAAGTAACTACCTACAACACCTATATGCGCATTTATGTGGAAACCATATCGCTCTGCTGACAACGATGTACGAATATAAGTTTGTTTTTCATTACATTAGCGTCATGTGGCACATTTTCGCCTCTGCTAATACACGCTGCATTAGCTTCTTAAATAGATAACGCGGTTATGACTGACTAAAATGTGAGCCGATATTTGTCAGTTGCAGAAGCCGTGTGTAACTTCGTAATCTCTGTCTGCTTCGAATGCCACATTAGAATATCACATTTTCTACCGCCACTTTCCGAACTGTACAGAATCCCCTGTACCAAATTTTCAGACGCGACTGTTATTAAAAACATTTCCCAACTGACGACAGCAATGAACACGACTTTTTGTTATCAGCTGCCATATCAAAAAGCCGTAACAATCTAATATTGCTGCCTGCACACTGAAGAATCAACGACGAAATGACGAAGCCTGATAAAATTATTTTCAGAAGTAACACAGCAATTTTTTTTAACTTCGGTAACGTATGGTAAACTCACCCTTATTCCTCCTGACCTCATTTATCTATTTTTTGTCAAATTCAGATACGGGTTAACCAAGCACGTTGGAACGCAGTCACTCGTTGAATATGTCTGAGAACACACCTAGAATTTCCCGGTAACGGTGTTTGAATCTTAGCGACATGTTCGCACTTTCGCGTCCTCCGTAAACAAGTCGTTCACACGGTATTCTTGTCGCGGTAACAGAACCGACACTGCGAAAAACGCGATGCAATTATTTCGCGTCAGCCGCTACGTGTAGCGGAATGCGCCCGTATTCGCGAGTAATTCACAGCCGACTGACCTTGCCCCGTTCTACTCGGCCTCAAGGACAATCTGGCCGTTGGTGTGACGTCACAAGGTCATTGCGCCGTAGAAGGGGGAGGGGGAGGGGGGCACGCATGTGGCTCCTTTCAGTACGTACGCTAACTTAATATACGAAGCATTCGGCGTTTCCAGTAACTCAAGGTGGCCACACATAACTACATGCTTGACAAACATGCAACATCAGACACTTGGTGCGAGCATGCTTGACGGTCTGCAGTCTAATTTTACAAAAACACTGACTGTTTCAGCTGCCTGCGACTTGATCAATTATCAATAGCGCAGGTTCGTGCAAGCAGAAAATGCTTGGATGCTTAAAGGCGGACCCAGACGTAACCTTATGTTTGACAAGCACGCTCACGCGAGCGTGCTTGCCCAAGCATGTTTGAAAGCGTGAAGGATAAATTTGCGCAAGCATCAGGACTGTACAGGCAACTTGATGCTTCATCGATTTTCGACTACGCATGCTTGTGGAAGCGTTCAAGTGTGTGTTTGCCTGAGGGCGTAGACCAAGAACAGGGAAGCCTGCGCAAGCATTTGTCAGTGATCTTTCTTGATTTAATTTTTATTTGGGCCTGTTACACTATATTCCGTACAATGATTGTATTGCACTGCATGTCAAGTCAAAGAATACAGTATTACATGGAGAAAGATAGAAGAAAAATCAATAGTACTGTGAGATAATTACCATAGCGTTTTATCTCTCTCTCTCTCTCTCTCTCTCTCTCTCTCTCTCACACACACACACACACACACTTTTTCTTTCTTACTAAACACAAGCAAGAAGATTGTGAAAGCCAGAGAGTCCTCGTCTGACCTCGGCTGGACACTTTATGGTAAACAAACTACGCCGGCCGGTGTGGCCAAGCGGTTAAAGGCGCTACAGTCTGGATCCGCGTGACCGCTACGGTCGCAGGTTCGAATCCTGCCTCGGGCATGGATGTGTGTGATGTCCTTAGGTTAGTTAGGTTTAAGTAGTTCTAAGTTCTAGGGGACTGATGACTTTAGAAGTTAAGTCCCATAGTACTCAGAGCCATTTGAACCATTTTTTGAAACAAACTACTGCGTGTACAGCCATGCTTGAACAGTGTGTAGGCGCCAGGAATTTGTGCATGCTTGCTCAAGTATGCTTGTCAAGCACGCAAGTTACGTGTGTGGCCTCCTTAAGCCGACAACGGGCACGCAAGTTTCGTAAGAGATCCATGTTGAATGACGCGAAAACAAATCAGCCGAAAATTGCTGGAAAAGTTTCTGAGAATATGTGAAAGCCAGTCTGGTTTCTGCAGCATTAAATCGAAAGCCTATCACTGTAAGCCAAAGAGGGGCATTGCACAGGCCATGCTTTTAACGAAATACGAAACAGTTGACAGACTAGCAGCTCGTTACTAATAAAGGTAAATACTTTCGGAGTCTACTAACGTGAGAAAAGAAAAACAGGGTGTCCCAAATAAAACCGTACGCCTCACGCCCGATATTCAAGTACCAACTAACTAAAAAAGTGCAGACAATAGTAACGTTAAACAAAACATGTAGTTACATATTTATAGGAGATGTTGGAAGTGGTTCATCCAGGCATCGCTGACTTCGTTTGATGATGATACCAACAACACAATATAATTCAGCGGGCGTGATGTTGTTAATTTCTCTAGCAATGTCCCGTTTAAGGCCGTCTCTTATACGAGGATTGTCAGCATACATTTTGCCTTTTAGTGTGCCCCATAAATAAAACTTCTACGATGTTACGACATGGAACCTTGGAGGCCAGAGACCTCCAATGGGAATATTGTCTTATTGATGTGGGCCATACTTTCCAAGTGTGTGTGAGCGGATGCTCCATGTTGTTTTAATGTTGCATACAGCTTCTCTGCATCTGCTAGCTGCACATGTTGTTGTTGTTGTAGTCTTCAGTCCCGAGACTGATTTTATGCAGCTCTCCATGCTAATCTATCCTGTGCAAGCTTCTTCTTCTCCCAGTACCTACTGCAACATACATCTGCTTAGTGTATTCATTTCTTGGTCTCCCTCTACGATTTTTACCCTCCACGCTTCCCTCCAATACTAAATTGGTGATCCCTTGATGCCTCAGATCATGTCCTACCAACCGATCCCTTCTTCTAGTCGAGGTGTGCCACAAATTTCTCTTCTCCCCAATTCTATTCAGTACCACATTAGTTATGTGATCTACCCATCTAATCTACAGCATTCTTCTGTAGCAGCACATTTCAGAAGCTTCTATTCTCTTCTTGTCTAAACTACACTCCTGGAAATGGAAAAAAGAACACATTGACACCGGTGTGTCAGACCCACCATACTTGCTCCGGACACTGCGAGAGGGCTGTACAAGCAATGATCACACGCACGGCACAGCGGACACACCAGGAACCGCGGTGTTGGCCGTCGAATGGCGCTAGCTGCGCAGCATTTGTGCACCGCCGCCGTCAGTGTCAGCCAGTTTGCCGTGGCATACGGAGCTCCATCGCAGTCTTTAACACTGGTAGCATGCCGCGACAGCGTGGACGTGAACCGTATGTGCAGTTGACGGACTTTGAGCGAGGGCGTATAGTGGGCATGCGGGAGGCCGGGTGGACGTACCGCCGAATTGCTCAACACGTGGGGCGTGAGGTCTCCACAGTACATCGATGTTGTCGCCAGTGGTCGGCGGAAGGTGCACGTGCCCGTCGACCTGGGACCGGACCGCAGCGACGCACGGATGCACGCCAAGACCGTAGGATCCTACGAAGTGCCGTAGGGTACCGCACCGCCACTTCCCAGCAAATTAGGGACACTGTTGCTCCTGGGGTATCGGCGAGGACCATTCGCAACCGTCTCCATGAAGCTGGGCTACGGTCCCGCACACCGTTAGGCCGTCTTCCGCTCACGCCCCAACATCGTGCAGCCCGCCTCCAGTGGTGTCGCGACAGGCGTGAATGGAGGGACGAATGGAGACGTGTCGTCTTCAGCGATGAGAGTCGCTTCTGCCTTGGTGCCAATGATGGTCGTATGCGTGTTTGGCGCCGTGCAGGTGAGCGCCACAATCAGGACTGCATACGACCGAGGCACACAGGGCCAACACCCGGCATCATGGTGTGGGGAGCGATCTCCTACACTGGCCGTACACCACTGGTGATCGTCGAGGGGACACTGAATAGTGCACGGTACATCCAAACCGTCATCGAACCCATCGTTCTACCATTCCTAGACCGGCAAGGGAACTTGCTGTTTCAACAGGACAATGCACGTCGGCATGTATCCCGTGCCACCCAACGTACTCTAGAAGGTGTAAGTCAACTACCCTGGCCAGCAAGATCTCCGGATCTGTCCCCCATTGAGCATGTTTTGGACTGGATGAAGCGTCGTCTCACGCGGTCTGCACGTCCAGCACGAACGCTGGTCCAATGGAGGCGCCAGGTGGAAATGGCATGGCAAGCCGTTCCACAGGACTACATCCAGCATCTCTACGATCGTCTCCATGGGAGAACAGCAGCCTGCATTGCTGCGAAAGGTGGATATACACTGTACTAGTGCCGACATTGTGCATGCTCTGTTGCCTGTGTCTATGTGCCTGTGGTTCTGTCAGTGTGATCATGTGATGTATCTGACCCCAGGAATGTGTCAATAAAGTTTCCCCTTCCTGGGACAATGAATTCACGGTGTTCTTATTTCAATTTCCAGGAGTGTATTTATCGTCCAAGTTTCACTTCCAAACATGGCTATACTCTATACAAATACTTTCAGACTGTGCATAAGAAGGGTAGAAGACCTCTAGACAACTGGTTGGTTGGTTTTGGGGAAGGAGACCAGACAGCGTGGTCATCGGTCTCATCAGATTAGGGAAGGATTGGGAAGGAAGTCGGCCGTGCCCTTTCAGAGGAACCATCCCGGCATTTGCCTGGAGTGATTTAGGGAAATCACGGAAAACCTAAATCAGGATGGCCGGACGCGGGATCTCTAGACAACTGGCACTGTTTTAAGTGTAACTGACAAATATGTGACCAATAATGCACATTCTGGATAACGCAATCTGAGTGGAGACGTTATTCATGCAGAATACGTGGGTTGTCATGCGACTTGTATTTGCAATTTTGGGAAAGAAAGAGATGGGGCCCCTCCACGCCCGCACCAACGTGGTGACAAAACCAAAAGTTCTACTGTCACCACCGTCAACATGTTAGTTATCTAGTAAGTGGATCACAGGATGCTGGGCTGTGATGTTGTCCGTGCGTCTGGGTAAGGCTACGCATTAACACGGTCCATCAGGTGATAGATAGTGGACGAAACGCGAGTGAGGGTAGCGATTTGAAGAGCAGAGGGAAAAAAGTGCCAAGGCTAGTGTCGTGGGAAAAAAGACCTCTGCGACAGTGGGATGGGTAGTAAGAGCAGTAGTGGCTTACTAGCTGCGATAGTTCATGCAAGGTTGGATTTGTTAGTATGGGTATCATGCATGATTACCGTGGCAAGCGATGGCAATGTAGCTGGCGATGTATCCCAGTAGGGCCCTAGGATGCTCCCCTGGAGTACTCCCGCGTGTATACCGTGTCGTGTTGACTGTTTTCCCTGCACGTCAGTGTTGAAACTTATGTCTGTGAGGTATGAGTGTATTAGACGCAGCAGCCCGTCGAGGAATCCCGCGTCGCTGCGGATGAGGCCGTTGTGCCATAGACGGTCGAAAGCCTTTTCGATGTCCAGGAATACCGCCCCTGTAGCTTTGTTTATGTTCAAGTCATATGTTATATGTTCAACGACCCGTAAGAGTAGTTGTGTTGTGGTGATTCCTGAAGCCGAATTGCTCCAGTCTCAGGTTGTCATTTGTTATGCAGTGCCTAGTGATGCGTTTGAGAATCACCTTCTCAACAATCTTACTGAGCGAGCTCAGAAGGCTGATGGGTCGGTAATTTTGTGGGAGGCTGTGGTCTTTCCCCGGCTTCCTGAACATCAGCACCTTGGCCGTCTTCCAAAAGGCGGGGAAGTGTTGGTGGTTTAGTATGTCATTCGTTATGTGTGTTAGGTACTCAGTTGCTTTATCCGTGAACTCCTGGAGGACACGGTTTTGAATGCCATCATGACCAGGGGCTTTCCTAACAGCGGAATGCATTATAGCCCAGGAGACTTCGGCAGTGCTAGCATGTCGAATGTCGTCGCGCGATGGTTGGGCTAGAATGCGTGTAACCTCCTGGTCAGTGGCAAGTGTGAACGCTGGATCTGATGGTACCAGGTTCGGTGTAAATGACGCTGCTTTCTCTTCCGCTGAGTATGCAGCTCCGTCAGGCCCTTGAAGCGTTGGGGTGTATATTTTCTCCCTGGTGAAGTGTCGGGCTAGTTTCCACACGCCAAGTCGTGCGGTATCCAGCCCTTCGAGTTTTTGGTTGCACTGTTGCGTTCTATGTATTTGTATTTTATCGTGTATGATGCCCTGTAGTCTGTTAATGTGCCGTTTGAAGTACGGACGCCTGGTGCGCTGCCATTGTCTCCTGAGGCGATTCCTCATTGAGATTAGGCCCAGGATTTCCTGGGGCAGGGCCGCACTGTGTTGTTGTGACGTGCGATCAGGTATGGTGCCTGCCATTGCGTCCTGGACGGCGTTAGTAAGGGTTTCTGCTGCCTCGTCAATTTGTGCTGTTTCATTAATTTCGTGTATGGGTGGGATGTGGCTACACGACCCTTGCGAAGCAGGCCCGGCCGCCTTGGTGCAGGTCTTTCTACATTCGACGCCAGATTGGGCGACCTGCGCGCCGGATGGGGATGAAATGATGATGAAAACACAACACCCAGTCCCAGAGCAGAGAAAATGTCCGACCCAGCCGGGAATCGAACCCGCACCCGTAGGAGGGCAGTCCGTCACGTTGACCACTCATCTACCGGGGCGGACAAACTTACAGGTGACTGATCGTTATAATGCCGTTAATTCTGCCATATATCGTTTGTCTATTTTCTTCAGATACGATCTGAAAATGGTATTATAGGCTGAAAGTGGTTTGTGGCACAGTAAAACACTTCCATTTAAGGCGGAATTTTACGTGCTTCTTCCACATTACTGACTGCGCCTACTCTACAATAACGGAGAAAATTTGGATAGGGAGAAGGGCAAAGTACGGTACGTTGCAAGCAGACTTTCCATGCTAACTCTGAAAGTGGAGACGTCAGAAAGATCCCTTTCGAGTGGGAGGAAAGAGAAAGCGCGCCGTAAATTTGAAATTCATTACGAGCGGCGTCGCTTTTCGCGCTAGCGGTACGCGTCGGCCCCCTCAGCTGTAATTCTTCGCACGCCGCCTTCGAAATCTCATCTCGTCGGCCGAGAACGCTCCGCCCCCACCGCTCGGACCGCCCCCAAAGGCTTATTAAACGCTTTCCTTCCGGCGGCGCCACCTGGCGGAGGAAGGACCCCACCGGTAGCCGGATGTATCGACGCAGACATCGACAGGCTGCAGACGCGGCTCGGTTATTACGGCTGGCAGAGAGAGAGAGAGAGAGAGAGAGAGAGAGAGAGAGTAGGTACTGTAGCGAAATAATAAGCAGAGGAGTGGGAGGGCGGTGAGAAAAGAGAAGAGCGAGAAAGAATGAGAAGATAGAAGGATACAATTGAAGTGGTGAGGCTGTAAGACGTGTATATTTCTATTGTCTATTGACAAACCACAATTTATGAAACAAGTTTATATTTTATTAATAGGATTAAGTAGGAATAATTAATATTTGTCAGGTTGGAAATAATTGTGGTAGCAGGGAATGTCTGTACCAAAGTATTGTTGAAGAGAGAGACCCCAAATTGATATAATTTTTAAAAGGGCGGGAGAGACCGCGTATGGATACATTTTAAGAAAAGAGCGGGAAATACCGCGCATTGATACATTTTGTAATGGTAGCAGGGATTGTCTGCACCAGAAAGCATTGTTGGCAGGAGAGACCGCACTTTAGCGTTCGTGGGATGTCAGCAGTAAGCGAGAAGTGAAGCGAGTTGGTAGCAGGTCTGAAGCGAGAGGTTGAGAGGAGCGGTGTGCCTGCCAGCCATCAGCTATTACTTACAAGAGTTTATAAACGGATGTACAGAGACATCAACTAACTATTATCATAAGAGGAACTAAAATTAATGAATTATTTTCTTTGCGAAACTCAAGACTACTGAAGGTATGTTTGCGTAATGCTAGTTGTAAGATTATTGTAAAAAGTAAGTCCCTTTTGAAGGTTTGTAAAATCATTTCATTACCAACAGTAAATATTTGAAGCGTTTTCAGAATATAATTATTTTTTGCCAGCAATGTTGCATTACTGATTATAATCCATCCCAAAAACCATCATCATAAAACTTTGCAAAAAATTTATTGTTTCAAGAAGTGTAACTATGAATTACGTAACTTCAGTCAAATTTATTAAAGAATAAGGTCAGCTTTGGTAATAAATACAGCCACTTATGACAGCCTACCAGCAATTAATAGAGTATAGTGAAACAGAGTAAGTATATTCATGTCGCAGTTCCATGTAGCAGTCAGATGGCGATACAGTAACAGTAAAAAAGGTAAGTAACACTTTTGGGTTCTTGCAGATAACGACTCAGGGCCACGACGACGACACATTCTACACTCCTGGAAATGGAAAAAAGAACACATTGACACCGGTGTGTCAGACCCACCATACTTGCTCCGGACACTGCGAGAGGGCTGTACAAGCAATGGTCACACGCACGGCACAGCGGACACACCAGGAACCGCGGTGTTGGCCGTCGAATGGCGTTAGCTGCGCAGCATTTGTGCACCGCCGCCGTCAGTGTCAGCCAGTTTGCCGTGGCATACGGAGCTCCATCGCAGTCTTTAACACTGGTAGCATGCCGCGACAGCGTGGACGTGAACCGTATGTGCAGTTGACGGACTTTGAGCCAGGGCGTATAGTGGGCATGCGGGAGGCCGGGTGGACGTACCGCCGAATTGCTCAACACGTGGGGCGTGAGGTCTCCACAGTACATCGATGTTGTCGCCAGTGGTCGGCGGAAGGTGCACGTGCCCGTCGACCTGGGACCGGACCGCAGCGACGCACGGATGCACGCCAAGACCGTAGGATCCTACGCAGTGCCGTAGGGGACCGCACCGCCACTTCCCAGCAAATTAGGGACACTGTTGCTCCTGGGGTATCGGCGAGGACCATTCGCAACCGTCTCCATGAAGCTGGGCTACGGTCCAGCACACCGTTAGGACGTCTTCCGCTCACGCCCCAACATCGTGCAGCCCGCCTCCAGTGGTGTCGCGACAGGCGTGAATGGAGGGACGAATGGAGACGTGTCGTCTTCACGATGAGAGTCGCTTCTGCCTTGGTGCCAATGATGGTCGTATGCGTGTTTGGCGCCGTGCAGGTGAGCGCCACAATCAGGACTGCATACGACCGAGGCACACAGGGCCAACACCTGGCATCATGGTGTGGGGAGCGATCTCCTACACTGGCCGTACACCACTGGTGATCGTCGAGGGGACACTGAATAGTGCACGGTACATCCAAACCGTCATCGAACCCATCGTTCTACCATTCCTAGACCGGCAAGGGAACTTGCTGTTCCAACAGGACAATGCACGTCCGCATGCATCCCGTGCCACCCAACGTGCTCTAGAAGGTGTAAGTCAACTACCCTGGCCAGCAAGATCTCCGGATTTGTCCCCCAATGAGCATGTTTGGGACTGGATGAAGCGTCGTCTCACGCGGTCTGCACGTCCAGCACGAACGCTGGTCCAACTGAGGCGCCAGGTGGAAATGGCATGGCAAGCCGTTCCACAGGACTACATCCAGCATCTCTACGATCGTCTCCATGGGAGAATAGCAGCCTGCATTGCTGCGAAAGGTGGATATACACTGTACTAGTGCTGACAGTGTGCATGTTCTGTTGCCTGTGTCTATGTGCCTGTGGTTCTGTCAGTGTGATCATGTGATGTATCTGACCCCAGGAATGTGTCAATAAAGTTTCCCCTTCCTGGGACAATGAATTCACGGTGTTCTTATTTCAATTTCCAGGAGTGTATGTTTCGTCGAAATAATCAGAGAATCACTTTTAATAAGCAGCAATAAAATTTGTATGCGAAAATTGGGAAAGAGAATAAATTTCAAAGGGAGGATTTCATTTGTTATTATTAAGCAAGGGATAGAAATCCTAAGGGAAGGTTACATAATTTATTGTAAAAAGAAAGGTTATCAGTAACAAAAGAGGTATAGAGGAGACGGGATGGTTTCAAGGGAAAAGAAGGAGTCGAGAGAGGAAAGTACTGCGTCAGGTTGTAGCTGGTTCAAATGGCTCTGAGCGCTATGGGACTTAACTTCTGAGGCCATCAGTCCCCTAGACTTAGAACTAATTAAACCTAACTAAGCACATCACACATATCCATGGCCGAGGCAGGATTCGAACCTGCGACCGTAGTGGTCGCGCGGTTCCAGACTATGGCGCCTAGAACCACTCGGCCAGCCGACTTGTAACTGGACTGTAGCGATTATTGACGACGTTTGTAACAAGAGAGAATTTGCGAGTTTTGAGCGAAGACTGGGTCATGGGGATTAGTGAGCCAAGACAACACATGTGTGTAGCCTTAGTTTGCGTTACAGGGAAGGAAGTGGACAGAAATAAGAGGAGGCTAACACAGGGTGGCCCAGAAGTCAGAAAGAGAAAACGTGGCGGAAGGCAATGGCCATTGGAATACCGACGATGGGGTCTCTTTAAGTGGTATGCGAGCTCCAACCGAGAAATTTGTTTCCTATTTTATTTGTGAAGCTGCGCGGGACTAGCCGAGCAGTCTAAGGCGCTGCAGTCATGGGCTGTGCGGCTGATCCCAGTGGAGGTTCGAGTCCTCCCTCGGCCATGTGTGTGTGTGTGTGTGTGTGTGTGTGTGTGTGTGTGTGTGAGTGTGAGTGTGAGTGTGAGTGAGTGTGTGTGTGTTTGTCCTTAGGATAATTTATGTTAAGTAGTGTGTAAGCTTAGGGACTGATGACCTTAGCAGTTAAGTCTCATAAGATTTCACACACATTTGAACATATTTGTGAAGCTAAGTGTGAATTGTGTTATACACTTTCTGCAAATGATGAGATGAATGCTTGTGCAGATACATTAAAAATTCCTGCATCCACATTTGTACACCGTAAGTAACCTCACGGTGTGCAGTGGAGGGTGCTTCATGTGCCAATATCATATCCCTCCTTGAAACTTCCTGGCAGATTAAAACTGTGTGCTGGACCGAGACTCGAACTCGGGACCTTCGCAAAGGTCCCGAGTTCGAGTCTCGGTCCAGCACACAGTTTTAATCTGCCAGGAAGTTTCATATCAGCGCACACTCCACTGCAGAGTGAAAATCTCATTCATCTCCCTCCTTTCCTGTCCCATTCAGCAATAGCCGGCCACATGCGAGCGGATTCCTGTGATGGGCCAGAACAGCAGGACACTTCCATGGTATCTCTGACGGATGAAGCCTGGCGATCTGAGATGCGACATGTCTCGCTACCGTGCAGGTCCTGCCCGTAGGCAGAGTCCCTTCGTGTGAGGCATATATCGGCCTATATTCGCGATCTATCCGCAGACCCAACACCATAGTGCACAAAAGACAGGCCAGAGACCACGGGCGACAGATTTCTAAAAAAAATGGTTCAAATGGCTCTGAGCACTATGGGACTTAACATCTATGGTCATCAGTCCCCTAGAACTTAGAACTACTTAAACCTAACCAACCGAAGGACAGCACACAACACCCAGCCATCACGAGGCAGAGAAAATCCCTGACCCCGCCGGGAATCGAACCCGGGAACCCGGGCGTGGGAAGCGAGAACGCTACCGCACCACCACGAGATGCGGGCGACAGATTTCTGGAGTTGGTGACTGAGTCTCTCTGCAAGTACGTCAACCAATATAGCGTCAATGGAGCTCTGCAACAAAGGACCACCGACACCAGAAAATCTCATGCTATGAGAGGTAAAGTGATGCTCACAGTATTCTCGGATATTAAAGGTATGGTGCATTTGGATTTCATGCCTGAAGTCGCCCTCATAAACTCTGCAAGGTACCGTGAGACCCTCAGAAAACGGAGCACGAATTCGAAGAGTTCGTCCACACATGGAGCCCCCTCCCTTTCAGCATGACAATGACAGATCACACACGAGCACTTAGACCTCTGCAACAATCCGACACTGGCGTTCTCTGTCGTAGCTCATCCTCCCTACATTCCCGACTGGGCCTCATCAGATTTTCATCTGTCTGCAAAACTTAAAGAACACCTTCGATGGATGACTTCACTTCGGTAATGCTAAAGCTGTGCAAGCAGAGGTGAGGTTGTGGCCCCATCAACAAAATCAAACATTCTACTGTGATAGCACCGGCAAACTCGTCTCTCGTAGCAACAAATGTGTGTCCTTCACAGTGACTGTGTTGAGAAATAAACGGGTAGACACGAAGAATAATGTAGAATGTAATAAAGTTCAATGTTTTCATAATGTGAGAACCAACAGCAGTTAAGTATGTAACGTGGCAGAGTAAATAGAGGTTAGATTCGCACCTTACATGAGAGCTTGATACACTGCAACAGGAAGGTGAATATGGCACATAACTTAATTTTAGTTAGGAATTCAGAGGGACGACGCAGAGGCAAGGCCGCACTACAGGAGGTACCACAGAAACCACTTAAGGGGCTCCGGAAAGGCTCAAAATCATGAAAAGTTCAATTTTTACTTTTTTGCGTTTTCTGAATCTGCAGACTATTACCTTTTAATAGATATATAATTTATTCAATTCCAAAGACTACAACTATTTTTAATTTTTTTTTTTTGAAATGTGTTCTACATGGGCGTGACCCACTGTGGCGCTGTTAAACTGCTGTCAAATGGTGTTATTATGCAATATTATGCAATAATGGAGGTGATAAAACCTATTATCAGAGACTTAGCAGCACCTGAACTGTTGAAAAAGTGTATTCACGGAAAAACTCAAAACCCCAATGAAAGTGTAAATAGGTTTATATGGTCGAGAATCCCCAAGACTGTATTTGTTGGAATAGAAACACTTCACTTTGGTGTGTATGATGCTGTTGCGACTTTCAATGATGGCAACATTGTAAGGTGCAAGGTATTTAGAAATATGGGAATGAAGATAGGTTCTAACATGGTACGAGCAATGCTTGCTTTAGACAAGGAACGCCTTCGGGCTGCAGACAGGGCTGTAAAGAGTCTAGAAATACAAGCAAGAGTAAACAGGAGGAGGAACAAGAGGAAGCTGGAGGAGGAGTTTGCAGAGGATGAAGATAATCCATCCTATGGACCTGGAATGCACTAAAAAGTTAATCCAATCTTTGTCGCTCGATTCCCAAAACTTTTATTTTCTCATACTAATTACATGTTTTCTAAGGATCTTCCAAACATATTTGTTTCAAACTTTCAGTAAATGTTACACAGTACCTTCTGATAATTTAACACAGCCTTTTTCCAAAAAACTGTATATTTTTGAATATATAAATGAAAAATTGCAAAAAAATGTTGTGAATTTTCATTACAATTGAAAAAAAATCATCTTTAATAACTGAACTAAAATTTTGTAAAATCCCTGTGTTAAGTTGTAGCCCATATTCCAATAAATAATCTGTAAAAAGTTCAACTTCCTACCTCAAATACTTTGTGAGGAAAGATGTAATTTATAAGCGTTATTTTAACATTGCAAGTATAGGGCGTTCCGGAGCCCCTTAAAGGGGAAAGGCAGAAAGTCAACGACCGACCAGGTGACTCAGACGGGGACAGCGAGTATAATGGCCGATCTGAGGAAGGACAGGAAAGACAGCTTTTAGAAAACTGCATTTTGGAATTCCAAATAGATACAAAACAGACCAGTCACGCATTTTCGATCACACGTCCAGCGAGTGCTATACATGTTAGAGAGTCAATGTACGAATTATGGGTTATGCGGAGCCCGTTCCAGATGTGGAGATCGGATGCAACCTTGCCGGTGTGAACGGGTGAGACAGAACATGCTATAGTGCGCTGAGGTACATGGAAACAATTTTCAACACATACTGTAAGTATGGCTACATGGTACAGCGCATATTAGACCGCAGTCTCTGTAACAATGTATTATTGAATAAATGGCCTCTAGCATGAAAACCAAGCATTTCCGGACAAAAGTCCATTAGACCTTTTTTGTTCCGTGTCCTCTCATCGATCAATCCATAGAATTTGTACATGGTAGAAAAAAAATACCCTTTGTTTGATCTGCAAGTTTCAGTCACAGCCTATCATCTCTGAATGTGAGGTAAAATAGATCAGTTAAAATATACTCTACGTTCATTTTAAGATGATACAACATTCTACACTCCTGGAAATTGAAATAAGAACACCGTGAATTCATTGTCCCAGGAAGGGGAAACTTTATTGACACATTCCTGGGGTCAGATACATCACATGATCACACTGACAGAACCACAGGCACATACACACAGGCAACAGAGCATGCACAATGTCGGCACTAGTACAGTGTATATCCACCTTTCGCAGCAATGCAGGCTGCTATTCTCCCATGGAGACGATCGTAGAGATGCTGGATGTAGTCCTGTGGAACGGCTTGCCATGCCATTTCCACCTGGCGCCTCCGTTGGACCAGCGTTCGTGCTGGACGTGCAGACCGCGTGAGACGACGCTTCATCCAGTCTCAAACATGCTCAATGGGGGACAGATCCGGAGATCTTGCTGGCCAGGGTAGTTGACTTACACCTTCTAGAGCACGTTGGGTGGCACGGGATACATGCGGACGTGCATTGTCCTGTTGGAACAGCAAGTTCCCTTGCCGGTCTAGGAATGGTAGAACGATGGGTTCGATGACGGTTTGGATGTACCGTGCACTATTCAGTGTCCCCTCGACGATCACCAGTGGTGTACGGCCAGTGTAGGAGATCGCTCCCCACACCATGATGCCGGGTGTTGGCCCTGTGTGCCTCGGTAGTATGCAGTCCTGATTGTGGCGCTCACCTGCACGGCGCCAAACACGCATACGACCATCATTGGCACCAAGGCAGAAGCGACTCTCATCGCTGAAGACGACACGTCTCCATTCGTCCCTCCATTCACGCCTGTCGCGACACCACTGGAGGCGGGCTGCACGATGTTAGGGCGTGAGCGGAAGACGGCCTAACGGTGTGCGGGACCGTAGCCCATCTTCATGGAGACGGTTGCGAATGGTCCTCGCCGATACCCCAGGAGCAACAGTGTCCCTAATTTGCTGGGAAGTGGCGGTGCGGTCCCCTACGGCACTGCGTAGGATCCTACGGTCTTGGCGTGCATCCGTGCATCGCTGCGGTCCGGTCCCAGGTCGACGGGCACGTGCACCTTCCGCCGACCACTGGCGACAACATCGATGTACTGTGGAGACCTCACGCCCCACGTGTTGAGCAATTCGGCGGTACGTCCACCCGGCCTCCCGCATGCCCACTATACGCCCTGGCTCAAAGTCCGTCAACTGCACATACGGTTCACGTCCACGCTGTCGCGGCATGCTACCAGTGTTAAAGACTGCGATGGAGCTCCGTATGCCACGGCAAACTGGCTGACACTGACGGCGGCGGTGCACAAATGCTGCGCAGCTAGCGCCATTCGACGGCCAACACCGCGGTTCCTGGTGTGTCCGCTGTGCCGTGCGTGTGATCATTGCTTGTACAGCCCTCTCGCAGTGTCCGGAGCAAGTATGGTGGGTCTGACACACCGGTGTCAATGTGTTCTTTTTTCCATTTGCAGGAGTGTATATCTACATCTACGTCGTTACTCTGCAATTCACACTTGCCTGGCAGAGGGTCCATCGAACCATTTTCATGCTACTTCTCTACCATTCCACTCTCGAATGGCGCGTGGGAAAAAGGAACACCTAAATCTTTCCGTTCGAGCTCTGATTTCTCTTATTTTATTATGATGATCATTTCTACGTACGTAGGTGGGTGTCAACAAAGTATTTTCGCATTCGGAAGAGAAAGTTGGCGTTTGAAATTTCGTAAATAGATCTCGCCGCAAAGAGAACCGCCTTTGCATCAGTGACTGCCACCCCAACTCGCGTATCATATCAGTGACACTCTCGTCCCTATTGCGCGATAACACGAAACGAGCTGCCCTTCTTTGCACTTTTTCGATGTCCTCCGTCAATCCTAGCTGGTAAGGATCGCACAGTGCGTAGCAGTATTGCAGCAGAGGACGGACAACTGAAATGTAGGCTGTCTCTTTAGTGGGTTTGTCGCAACTTATAAGTCTTCTGCAGTCTTTGTTTCGCCCTCCCCACAATAATATCTATGTGGTCTTTCCAATTTAAGTTGCTCGTAATTGTAATTCCTAGATATTTAGTCGAATTGACAGCCCTTAGATTTGTGTGATTTATGGTATACCCAAAATTTATCGGATTTCTTTTAGTACCCACGTCGATGACCTCGCACTTTTCTTTGTTTAGTGCCAATTGCCACTTTTCGGACCATACGGAAATTCTCTCTAGATTATTTTGTAATTAGAATTGATCATCTGATGATTTTACTAGATGGTAAATTACAGCGTCATCTGCAAACAATCTAAGGGGGCTGCTCAGATATGACCTAGATCACTTAAGTGAATGAGGAACAGCAGAGGGCCTATGACACTACCATGCAGAACACCAGATATCACTTCTGTTCTACTCGATGATTTATCATCTACTGTAAAGTGGCGTGGTCTAATGACCTTCATTTCTTACATATTCAGCCGGCCGCGGTGGTCTCGCGGTTCTAGGCGCGCAGTCCGGAACCGTGCGACAGCTACGGTCGCAGGTTCGAATCCTGCCTCGGGCATGGATGTGTGTGATGTTCTTAGGTTACTTAGGTTTATGTAGATCTAGGTTCTAGGGGACTGATGACCACAGCAGTTGAGTCCCATAGTGCTCAGAGCCATTTGAACCATTTTTTTTCCTTACATATTCCGTCCTCACAATCGTATTCTGCACATGAAGACGCATCATTCGAACCCAAACTCGATAAGGTAGAGTCAATTTCGTATTAACTGATGTAAGCGAAATGCAAATCTAATAACTAAATCGCAAGTGCACACCGAGATTGAAAATGTTGAGGCTGGCGTACACAACATGATGGTCGAAGCGACTGCCCAGAGAGAAGACAGCTTTTGCCGGAACGAATGGATAACGACCCCTGTGTTCGACATAAAAGCTAATTCTGCTACATTGTGTGGGAGCGCCCAGAAGACGCATTTTCCACGGACCGACTGCGTAGTTACGGAGTTCTCACAGGAGGACAAATGGTTCAAATGGCTCTGAGCACTGTGGGACTTAACTTCTGAGACCATCAGTCCCCTAGAACTTAGAACCTAACTAAGCTAAGGACATCACACACTTCCATGCCCGAGGCAGGATTCGAACCTGCGACCACAGCGATAGCGCAGTTCCAGACTGTAGCGCCTAGAACCACTCGGCCACCCCGACCGGCTCACAGGAGGACAGTATATGCCTAACGGAGATGCTCCAGATTTCCGCATTGGTCGACTTAAACGAAATGTCATTCTCCCGTTTAAAAGAGCAATGCTCATTGGCAGAATATTTGTGATGCAAAGAGTCAGAGGAGTGAGGGAAGGCAGCGAATGGTATACCCTTCCAACTTTTCCAGAAAAAGGGGCCATTCCGTTGTCGCTCTTGGAGTGGGAACACGTAATGAGAGCGAGTGCACTCATACGTGTATGCAAAGAGCGAGGAACAAAGTCTCTCCTCAGTACTCCACTGGGAGAGCACCTCTGTC
The DNA here is from genome assembly GCF_023898315.1 of Schistocerca nitens. NCBI lineage: Eukaryota > Metazoa > Arthropoda > Insecta > Orthoptera > Acrididae > Schistocerca > Schistocerca nitens. Next base: position 146,674,717 of record NC_064625.1, read on the forward strand.
GTTAGCGAATTGGAGTGACACTTTATACTTAATTGCTCACGATTAAGTAAGAGTTGTTCACTGTATTGGCCGCCACACATTTTGTGCGGTGTGAACATGGACAGAGTACTAGTTAAACGCCTGCGAGCGAATTTTTGAGTGGCATCGCGGTGGACTGGTTATCTGACCGGTGTACCACGCCAGTAGGTAGACTAGGGGCGAATAGGAATCCTTGACTTCATCAAGGCGTAGGGAGAGAGTGATTGGTGAAGGTCAATCCAGATAGGAACAGGTAGTTGTGTAATTTGTAAGCAGCGAGCGATGCAGGCAGCAGTCGTCGCAGCTCACAGTATTGTGCGCTACAGCGTATGTCCTCCATAACAGTACACTCCATTACATTTCTCATGCGACAGCCTTGACCGTACCTAGAAAAGTTATTCAAGTTGGGGCTAGACTAGAAGAAGTGATCGGTTGGTAGGACATATTCTGATGCATCAAGGGATCACCAATTTAGTACTGGAGGGTAAAAATCGTAGATGGAGACCAAGAGATGAATACACTAAGCAGATTCAGAGGGATGTAGGCTGCAGTAGGTACTGGGAGATGAAGAAACTTGCACGGGATAGAGTAGCATGGGGAGCTGCATCAAACCAGTCTCAGGACTGAAGACCACCACCACCACAACAACAGCAACAACAACAACAACAACAGGCGGGGCTCTCAGCCATTCTGTCGAGTAAATAACATTCTTAAAGAAAAGGGAGAAAAGAACCTTTCCATACTTTGTAAAATTATAGCATTCCTATCCATAAGAGGCGATCTACTGTTCTGAAAAGAACACGGAATTTTTTTTTATAAGAAAAAGTTTCACTTGATTTCCCAGAATTTTTTGCAATAAATAATATTTTTCGTTCGTTTAATGTTTTTCTTGCAGTAACTAGCAATACTCCAGTAACCAAGTATTCCACTGGTTACTTAAGAATATAGAATATTTTTGTGTCTTTTCCTTACATCGGACGACTCCAGTATGCATTTGTTGCTGAATGCTTTTCAAGCAGTTCTTGTTGGTACATTAGGAGCGTCTGTCTGACTACTGTAGTAGAGTGAGGTGGAAATTGTTTCTTGCAGGGCCCAAAGGGTACTTGGATCAATCCATTGCGCAACTTGACAAAATAAAACCTACACACTCACACTCCGAACTGTGACCTCTCTGAGAGGAAATCACTAATCCAGTCACACAACTGAGACGATAATCCACATGCACGCAATTTGATTACTTGTCGCTTGTGAGGAACGGTATCAGAAGCCTTCTGGAAATCTAGGCATATGGAATCGATATGAGATCCCTTGTCAACATTAAGGTTGACGCAGTGAAACCAAACTACTGTGGCAGCCCGTCCTTGAAATACTGAACCGCTTATGTCATACATTGTCCCACACCAGAATTAAAATTTTATGTACGAGTGTACTGCACATTTGTTGGGTACGTGCGTGTGTATTGCTGCGTGGCACCTTTCGTGGCGTTTAATTTTGTGTGGTGTACCTGCGAGGCGCGGCTAGCAGCGACCCTGCTCTTTGCCCACCGCCCACGGGGTGGTCGCAGCGGAGGCAGCAGGGTACGCCTGGTGTGGGGGCAGCAGCGGCCGTTATGAACGCGGCTGACCTGCGCCGGCAACGGCCCGGAGCTGTTTATTGCAGCCAAGTTTATTCGGAAGCGAGTAATAACCGTAGCTGCATTAATCACGGTCGCGGCAGGGCCCAGCGGAGCGCCGACCAACTTCTCCTCCGGCCAAAGTTTGTTTTATAATTTCGTGCGCCTCCGAGCGGGGCGACGCCGGCGGCGACGGAGGCGGCGACGGCGACGTCGCGGCCCAGCTGTCGTCTCGGCACAGTTGTGAAAAAGCGTCACAGCAAAGGCGGCCTGGCCAACAGGTGCGGCGGCTCTGTACCGCTGCCACCGGCTGTCGCTCGGGAAGGGGCATACCGCCGTGCAGGAACCGCGGAAATTACGGTGCATCCACGCAACCTGTGAATCAGTATCGAGTGCGTGGTAGAATCTATTTTTCATCGAAATACCTATTCCGTTTGCTTTTACACGTCGTTAAAGCGGACTTTTTTCATTTTCTTCAACAAACGCCCTGTCACGGTCGCCACAAGTAATATAACAAACGTCCTGTCATGGTCACCACAAGTAATATGACAAGCACCTGTCACGATCGCCACAACTAATGTAACAAACGTCCGGTTACGGTCCCCACAAGTAATATAACAAACGTCCTGTCACAGATGCCACAAGTAATATTACAAACGTCCTGTCACGGTCACCACAAGTGATACAACAAACGTCCTGTCACAGTCAGCACAAGTAGTATAAGAAACGTCCTGTCACAGTCAGCACAAGTAGTATAACAAACGTCCTGCCACAGTGAGCACAAGTAGTGTAACAAACGTCCTGTCACGGTCACCACAAGTAATATGACAAACGACCTGTCACGGTTACTACTAGTAATATAACAAACGACCTGTCACGGTCGCCACAAGTAATGTAACAAACGTCCTCTCACAGTCCCCACAAGTAATATAACAAACGTCCTGTCACGGATGCCACAAGTAATATTACAAATGTCCTGTCACAGTCACCACAAGTGATACAACAAACGTCCTGTCACAGTCACCACAAGTAGTATAAGAAACGTCCTGTCACAGTCAGCACAAGTAGTATAACAAATGTCATGTCATGGTCACCACAAGTAATATGACAAACGACCTGTCACGGTTACTACAAGTAATATAACAAACGTCCTGTCACGGTCGCCACAAGTAATATAACAGACGTCCTGTCACAGTCACAGCAAGTAATATAACAGACGTCCTGTCACAGTCACAACAAGTAATATAACAGACGTCCTGTCACGGTCACCACAACAATATAACAAACGTCCTGTCACAGTCGTCACAAGTAATGCAACAAACGTCCTGTGACGGTCGCCACAAGTAATATAACAAACGTCCTGTCACAGTCGCCACAAGTAATGTAACAAACGTCCTGTCACAGTCCCCTCAAGTAATGTAACAAACGTCCTGTCGCAGTCGCCACAAGTAATGTAACAAACGTCCTGTCACAGTCGCCACAAGTAATGTAACAAACGTCCTGTCACAGTTACCTCAAGTAATATAACTAACGTCCTTTCACAGTCGCCACAAGTAATATAACAAACGCCCTGTCACGGTCGCCACAAGTAATGTAACTGCTGGAGTGATGAGGTAGACAGCAGATGAACATTGATGTGCAAAACTTAGGAACGAAAATAGAAAACAGTGTCACATTGTGAAATTATGGTGAAGTTTAAAATGAAGGCCAATACAGTGTGTCCACAACATATAAAAACAATAAAGACTAGCAGATGACATGTTTGCTTTGGATAAATTTGTCAACCTCTCTTGTGTAATAAACATATAAAGTGCCACCCGAGAGAAAATTCACAAACTCTTTTGTCTCACGGTACGAGAAGAAAGTAGTTATGTTATAGTACCTCTGGAACTTCCTACTTGCAAAAGGAAAACGTATGTATTGTAAATGTATTACTTTGTCCTTAATTTCAGAATATAATTGAATAGTTAAAATATGAACCTACTTTGTTCCTTTCTGAAAAGCTCCTCTGCTTGAATTAATAAGTAAATACGTAAGAGTTTTGTAGCGGCCATAAGCCATTGCGGATCATTGGTGGATCACGACCATAAACTTCATATCCATGTACAAATTCGTGTTCTTGAACAATATTAAAAAAAAAAAAACTAAACTCCGTCCGAACAGGCCTTGGAAGGCCTGATTGGTCGCCGTGTCATCCTCAGACCACAGGCGTCACTGGATGAGGATATGTAGGGTCATGTGGTCAGCACACCGCTCTCCCGGCCGTGTGTCAGTTTACGAGACCGGAGCCGCTACTTCCAAATCAAGTATCTCCTCAGTTTGCCTCACAAGGGGTGAGTGTACCCCGCTTGCCAACTGCGCTCGGCAAACCGAGTGGTCACCCATCCAAGTGCTAGCCCATCCAGACAGCGCTTAACTTCGGTGATCTGACGGGAACCGGTGTTACCACTGCCCTTTTATAACTTGTATACGTTATACTACCGCAACCTGTATATGTGGGTATCGCTATCCTATGGCTTTTCTGACCTCAATGGAGGTCCCATTGGTTACAAAGTGAAATCACAACAATTGATTGTTTATGTCTCAGAACAAAAAACAGTCTCGCATCCGTAATTATTTGAAGTCAAAGACGCGTTTCATATTTTTGGGAGATCATCAGATTTTCTCCAAAAGAAAAAACCAATGTAATGGAGGAAAATGTCATGGCCACATCTTGCACGCTTACGCAGACAGCGTGAACTAAAAATATTAAGAACTTACGTAAAAGTTGTAGGATACATGACCCATCAGTCATAAAACCACATATAAAATAAACACCAAGGTGACCGGGTACATTATCCATCCGTTCAAAATTGTTCAAATGGCTCTAAGCACTATAGGACTTAACATCTGAGGTCATCAGAACTACTTAAACCTAACGACATCAGAGACATCCATGCCCGAGGCAGGATTCGAACCTGCGACTGTAGCAGCAGCGAAGTTCCGGACTGAAGTGCCTAGAACCGCTCGGCCACACCGGCCGGCTATCCATGCGTCATGAAACATCTAAACTATGAAGTGCGTGTAGTGAAAGGAGAGAAACTGCAACAATAACACCCAGAAAGTACAAATATGTGGCGGAAATGGATTGTTTCGCCGATTTCTTCTTCTATTCGTATAATTTTAAGATTCTTTTTTTACGTTGTTGGGACTCAGGGGCTTGAGATGTACTCGAGGATGTAAATGACGTACAGACGGTCGTCATAGGGGATCTGCGATATTTTTCAACCTCGTCAGTTTTCGCTGTTAATTGCGCTGTGCCGTGTTTTGATAGTCGCTGATTTGTTGCGCGTCCCACGCCCCCTAGCTGCACCTGCAGGTGCGCCGGGTACGCTCTGGACGCCTACACAAGCTGAGGATAGCATCCCGCTGAGCGATGCGGCCTGCGGCCGAGAGTGTGGGAGTGTAGGTGGGAGCGGAGGAGGCAAAGTGTCGCGGCCAGAGTGGGCCGGCCGGCCGGTGTTTACCTGACAGCCACTTACCTCCCCACTCGTCGCCGCGTGTTTGTGTGCGCTGCACGGATCGCACTCCGCGAGCTATAACAAGAGGTCGGCGCCTCCAGTTTACAGCGGGGCGGCCGACACAGCACGTGGCCAGCTCTGTCTGTGTGTGTGTGTGTGTGTGTGTGTGTGTGTGTATGCGCGCTTGTATGTCTGTGCGAGCCGAAGCGGCGCCACGGTCCAGCCGTGTGTTTCGCTGTACTAAAAAGAACAGCATCTGTCCATAGGTTGAAGCTTGCGCAGATAAGAAACACACACATGTGGAGACTTCGGCCCCAATCACTGGTAAAGGACAGTCGATAAGAAACAAACTCATTGCATGTAAAACATGGTACACGAGGTACTTTATTCATACGAGGTGTGGCTAGAAAAAAACCGAACTAGTACTGGTGAAACAATAAAACGAATGCAATAAGGCTGAAAGTCGCGTGGCCTGTCACGTGACTCTCGCTCCGCCTACTGCTCGAGTTTCATCTGCCTCCTGCACTCAGTGTGCCCGTGGCGTCTGTTTTAAGTAGTTGACGTTTTGTCTGTGCGTCGGAAAATGTTGAGTGTACAGAAAGAACAGCGTGTTAAGATCAAATTTTGTTTCAAACTAGGAAAATCTGCAAGTGAAACGTTTGTAATGTTACAACAAGTGTACGGCGATGATTGTTTATCGCGAACACAAGTGTTTCAGTGGTTTAAACGATTTAAAGATGGCCGCGAAGACACCAGTGATGACACTCGCACTGGCAGACCATTGTCAGCAAAAACTGATGCAAACATTGAAAAAATCGGTAAACTTGTTCGACAAGATCGCCGTTTAACAATCAGAGCAGTGTCTGAGTTAACAGGAGTTGACAAGGAAAGTGTCGAACAAGTTTACCGATTTTTTCAATGTTTGCATCAGTTTTTGCTGACAATGGTCTGCCAGTGCGAGTGTCATCACTGGTGTCTTCGCGGCCATCTTTAAATCGTTTAAACCACTGAAACACTTGTGTTCGCGATAAACAATCATCGCCGTACACTTGTTGTAACATTACAAACGTTTCACTTGCAGATTTTCCTAGTTTGAAACAAAATTTGATGTTAACACGCTGTTCTTTCTGTACACTCAACATTTTCCGACGCACAGACAAAACGTCAACTACTTAAAACAGACGCCACGGGCAGACTGAGTGCAGGAGGCAGATGAAACTCGAGCAGTAGGCGGAGCGAGAGTCACGTGACAGGCCACGCGACTTTCAGCCTTATTGCATTCGTTTTATTGTTTCACCAGTACTAGTCCGGTTTTTTTCTAGCCACACCTCGTATTCGCTGACAGCTCTATTTCAGATTTCAGGTTCTAGCTTTTGGCAACTTTTTCAGGATCTGCGCGTGTACACTGACGTGACTAAAGTCATGGGATACCTATCTGCGCATTTACAGTTGACCGTAGTGTCGCGTATTCAAGGTATAAAACGGCAGTGCATCACTTGTACTCCGGGGGATCATGTGAACAGGTCTCAGACGTGATTATAGCCGCACGACGGGAGCTGACAAAATTTGAACGCGGAATGGTGTTCGGTGTTAGGCGCGTGGGAAAGTTCATTCCGGAAATCGTTCGGGAATTCAACATTCCGCGATCCACAGTGTAAAGAGTGTGCCGAGAATACCAAATTTCAGTCATTTCCTCACACCACGGAAAACGCACTGGTCGACGGCCTTCAGTTAACGACCGAGAGCAGTGGCGCTTGTCTAGAGTTGTCAGTGCTCACAGACAAGCAACACTGCATGAAATAACGGGAGGAACCAATGTGGGGTGTACGACGAACGTCCGTTAGGACAGTGCGGCGAGTCGTCCGGGGTGGCCGAACGGTTCTAGGCGCTACAGTCTGGAACCGCGCGACCGCTACGCTAGCAGGTTCGAATCCTGCCTCGGGCATGGATGTGTGTGAAACTTCTTGGCAGATTAAAACTGTGTGCCCAACCGAGACTCGAACTCGGGACCTTTGCCTTTCGCGGGCAAGTGCTCTACCAACTGAGCTACCGAAGCACGACTCACGCCCGGTACTCACAGCTTTACTTCTGCCAGTACCTCGTCTCCTATCTTCCAAACTTTACAGAAGCTCTCCGGCAGAAGTAAAGCTGTGAGTACCGGGCGTGAGTCGTGCTTCGGTAGCTCAGTTGGTAGAGCACTTGCCCGCGAAAGGCAAAGGTCCCGAGTTCGAGTCTCGGTCGGGCACACAGTTTTAATCTGCCAGGAAGTTTCATATCAGCGCACACTCCGCTGCAGAGTGAAAATCTCATTCTGGATGGATGTATGTGATGTCCTTAGGTTAGTTAGGTTTAAGTAGTTCTAAGTTCTAGGGGACTGATGACCTCAGATGTTAAGTCCCATAGTGCTCAGAGCCATTTGAACCAGTTTTGAACAGTGCGGCGAAATTTGGCGTTGATGGGCTATGACAGCAGACGACAGACGTGAGTGCCTTTGTTGACAGCACGAAATCGCCTGCGGCGCCTCTGCTGTGCCCAGGAGAGGATCCTAGACGACTGGAAAACTGTGGCCCGGTCGAACGAGTCCCAATTTCAGTTGATAACAGATTACGGTAGGCCTCGAGTGCGACGCAGATCTCACGAAACCACGGATGCAAGTTGACAACAAGGCACTGTGAGAGCTGGTGTGGCTCCATAATGATGTAGTGTGGCGTGAACCGATGATTGACTGGAAATGATTATGTTCGGCTACTTGGAGACCATCTGCAGCTATTCATGGACTTCATGTTCCCAAACAACGATGCAGTTGTTATGGATGACAAGACGCCATGTCATCGCGCCACAGTAGCTGGCAATCAGTTTGAAGAACATTCTGGATCATTAGATCAGTTTGGATTCCGTAGAAATGTAGGAACACGTGAGGCAATACTAACCTTACGACTTATCTTAGAAGAAAGATTAAGAAAAGGCAAACCTACGTTTCTAGCATTTGTAGACTTACAGAAAGCTTTTGACAACGTTAACTGGAATACTCTCTTCCAAATTCTGAAGGTGGCAGGGGTAAAATACAGGGAGCGAAAGGCTATCTATAATTTGTACAGAAACCTGATGGCAGTTGTAAGAGTCGAGGGGCATGAAACGGAAGCAGTGGTTGGGAAAGGAGTGAGACAGGGTTGTAGCCTCTCCCCGATGTTATTCAATCTGTATATTGAGCAAGCAGTAAAGGAAACAAAAGAAAAATTCGGAGTAGGTATTAAAATTCATGGAGAAGAAGTAAAAACTTTGAGGTTCGCCGATGACATTGTAATTCTGTCAGAGACAGCAAAAGACTTGGAAGAGCAGTTGAACGGAATGGACAGCGTCTTGAAAGGAGGATATAAGATGAACATCAACAAAAGGAAAACGAGGATAATGGAATGTAGTCAAATTAAATCGGGTGATGCTGAGGGGATTAGATTAGGAAATGAGACACTTAAAGTAGTAAAGGAGTTTTGCTATTTAGGGAGCAAAATAACTGATGATGGTCGAAGTAGAGAGGATATAAAATGTAGACTGGCAATGGCAAGGAAATCGTTTCTGAAGAAGAGAAATTTGTTAACATCGTGTATAGATTTAAGTGTCAGGAAGTCGTTTCTGAAAGTATTTGTATCGAGTGTAGCCATGTATGGATGTGAAACATGGACGATAACCAGTTTGGACAAGAAGAGAATAGAAGCTTTCGAAATGTGGTGCTACAGACGAATGCTGAAGATAAGGTGGGTAGATCACGTAACTAATGAGGAGGTATTGAGTAGGATTGGGGAGAAGAGAAGTTTGTGGCACAACTTGACTAGAAGAAGGGATCGGTTGGTAGGACATGTTTTGAGGCATCAAGGGATCACAAATTTAGAATTGGAGGGCTGCTTGGAGGGTAAAAATCGTAGAGGGAGACCAAGAGATGAATACACTAAGCAGATTCAGAAGGATGTAGGTAGGAGTAGGTACTGGGAGATGAAGTTTGCACAGGATAGAGTAGCATGGAGAGCTGCATCAAACCAGTCTCAGGACTGAAGACCACAACAACAACAACAACAAACTGAATAATTTGGCCACCCAGATCGCCCGACATGAATCCCATCGAAGATTTATGAGACATGCCCGAGAGGTCTGTTCGTGCACAAAACCCTGTAGAAACGATGAGCATTTGAATCATTTCGGGCCGCGGCTTGAAGGTCAACATCGATATTGCGGCGCAACACCACCTACCGGTAAAATGTTGCTGCGGTTCTCGTCGCTATAAACAGAAGGTAATGCATCAGAGTGACTTGAGAAGACGTGAGGGATGCCTCGCAGATACATGTGCGAACCGTACCGTCAGATCAGTGAGTTTGAAAGAGGGTGCATTACTGGCATGAGAGAATGTGCCGCATAAATCCGGGAACGAAGTGTTTCGGCAGTGCAACCGGTGTGTGTAGATTAGTTCCGGGAAGGCCGTAGAACACGACGAGATGCATCATATCGCAGCACCCAGATTGTCTTCAGTTAATAGTTCTATCATTTCATTGTTGTGTCTGCATTGGTTATCTCGAAAAATCCCTCCAAAAAAAACTTCTCTATCAATACAATTAGTAACATACGTTCATAGGCAAGTTTTCGTCTACATAATAAAGTCACAAATATCATATCTCGCCGTCTAAAACCTGAACTATCGTTACTATGCCTCAAATAAGAATGCCCCAGCACTGCACAACTAATAGGCGAGCAAGCAAACCAGAGATAAACTTAAACACAGATTCAAGGATGTGATGCGCTACTTGCGCAGCGCACTCAAGCATCTTTGTCCAACTATAGCAAAACGTGAATAATCTACAATGGCAGAAAACATATCAAAAGTGTAGTGACCTTCCGCCTCTTACTGTATATTTTTATTTGAATTTAATTAATAATGAATGATTGTATTGATTTTATCTGGTCGCCTTAATAATTTACGAACACGCGCGCCGCAGCTGATCGGCGTGTGCAAACACTGAAATGAATACAGCGACAAAACACAGAAAATTGCCTTGAGTTTGCCACTGTTAATGGTGTGACATTACGTGAGCAAAAGGTTTCGAAATGTTATTAAAATTAATGTTGCAAACCAATATGTCTCATAGAGCTTAGCGTATATGACACCAATACTTTGGAATTTTTTTGGTTTGCTCGACATACGAGGTGCATTCAAGTTCTAAGGCCTCCGACTTTTTTTTCTAATTAACTACTCGCCCGAAGTCGATGAAACTGGCGTTACTTCTCGACGTAATCGCCCTGCAGACGTACACATTTTTCACAACGCTGACGCCATGATTCCATGGCAGCGGCGAAGTCTTCTTTAGGAGTCTGTTTTGACCACTGGAAAATCGGTGAGGCAAAAGCAGCACGGCTGGTGAACGTGCGGCCACGGAGAGTGTCTTTCATTGTTGGAAAAATCCAAAAGTCACTAGGAGCCAGGTCAGGGGAGTAGGCAGCACGAGGAATCACTTCAAAGTTGTTATCACGAAGAAACTGTTGCGTAACGTTAGCTCGATGTGCAGGTGCGTTGTCTCGGTGAAACAGCACACGCGCAGCCCTTCCCGGACGTTTTTGTTGCAGGGCAGGAAGGAATTTGTTCTTCAAAACATTTTCGTAGGATGCACCTGTTACTGTAGTGCCCTTTGGAACGCAATGGGTAAGGATTACGCCCTCGCTGTCCCAGAACATGGACACCATCATTTCTTCAGCACTGGCGGTCACCCGAAATTTTTTTGGTGGCGGTGAATCTGTGTGCTTCCATTAAGCTGACTGGCGCTTTGTTTCTGGATTGAAAAATGGCATCCACGTCTCATCCATTGTCACAACCGACGAAAAGAAAGTCCCATTCGTGCTGTCGTTGCGCGTCAACATTGCTTGGCAACATGCCACACGGGCAGCCGTGTGGTCGTCCGTCAGCATTCGTGGCACCCACCTGGATGACACTTTTCGCATTTTCAGGTCGTCATGCAGCATTGTGTGCACAGAACCCACAGAAATGCCAACTCTGGAGGCGATCTGTTCAACAGTCATTCGGCGATCCCCCAAAACAATTCTCTCCACTTTCTCGATCGTGTCGTCAGACCGGCTTGTGCGAGCCCGAGGTTGTTTCGGTTTGTTTTCACACGATGTTCTGCCTTCATTAAACTGTCGCACCCACGAACGCACTTTCGACACATCCATAACTCCATCACCACATGTCTCCTTCAACTGTAGATGAATTTAAATTGGTTTCACACCACGCAAATTCAGAAAACGAATGATTGCACGCTGTTCAAGTAAGCAAAACGTCGCCATTTTAAGTATTTAAAACAGTTCTGATTCTTGCCGCTGGCGGTAAAATTCCATCTGCGGTCGGTGCTGCCATCTCTGGGACGTATTGACAATGAAAGCGGCCTCATTTTAAAACAATGCGCATGTTTTTATCTGTTTCCAGTCCGGAGAAAAAAAATCGGAGGCCTTAGAACTTGAATGCACCTTGTACAACGCACACTGTCGGGACGGATTGTCAATAAAAACACTCACGTAACGAAAAATTATTGTAATGAAGTAATTCTTAATATCTGAGCATCTAGAATAAAAAAAAAGGTTTGACTTTGGTTATATGTTCAGTATTTGCCTTCAAGTTAATTCTTTAATAACACGTGCACTGTTATTAGATTTCATGAAACGAAATCGCTCAGATCAGAGCATTTTATTAGGAAAGCAAAAAAATTATTCCTGAGCTCTCATGTTTTATCGTAGCATTAAAAGACTAAATATTCTACTAATTTCACCTTGTAACCAATGGGACCTACACTGAGGTCAGAAAAGCCATAGGATAGCGATACGCACATACACAGGCTGCGGTAGTGTAACGTATACAAGTTATAAGAGGGCAGTGCATATGTGCAGCTCTCATTTGCTCTCAGATGATTCACATGAAAAGGTTTCAGACGTGATTATGATCGCACGGCGCAAATTAACAGGCTATGAACGCGGAATGGTAGTCGGAGCTAGACGCTTGGGATGTTTCATTTCGTAAACCGCTGGAGAATTAAATATTGTGAGAACAACAGTGGCGAGAGTGTTTCGAGAACGCCAGACTTCAGGCACTACCTCTCAACACAGTCAACGCAGTGGCCGACGGCCTTCACTTAACGATCGAGAGCAGCGGCGTTTGCTTAGAGTTGTCGGTGCTAACAGACAAGCAACAATGCTTGAAATAACAACAGAAATCATTGCGGGACTTTTTTTTGGTCATGAGCCTACTGACTGGTTTCATGCGGCCCGCCACGAATTCCTTTCCTGTGCTAACCTATTCACCTCAGAGTAGCACTTGCAACCTACGTCCTCAATTTTTTGCTTGACGTATTCCAATCTCTGTGTTCCTCTACAGTTTTTGCCCTCTACAGCTCCCTCTAGTACCATGGAAGTCATTCCCTCACGTCTTAGCAGATGTCCTATCGTCCTGTCCCTTCTCCTTATCAGTGTTTTCCACATATTTCTTTCCTCTCCGATTCTGCGTGGCACCTCCTCATTCCTTACCTTATCACTCCACCTAATTTTCAACATTCGTCTATAGCACCACATCTCAAATGCTTCGATTCTCTTCTGTTCCGGTTTTCCCACAGTCCATGTTTCACTACCATACAACGCTGTACTCCAGACGTACATCCTCAGAAATTTCTTCCTCAAATTAGGGCCGGTATTTGATATTAGTAGACTTCTCTTGGCCAGAAATGCCTTTTTTGCCATAGCGAGTCTGCTTTTGATGCCCTCCTTGCTCCGTCCGTCATTGGTTATTTTACTGCCTAGGTAGCAGAATTCCTTAACTTCATTGACTTCGTGACCATCAATCCTGATGTTAAGTTTCTCGCTGTTCTCATTTCTACTACTTCTCATTACCCTAGTCTTTCTCCGATTTACTCTCAAACCATACTGTGTACTCATTAGACTGTTCGTTCCGTTCACTAGATCATTTAATTCTTCTTCACTTTCACTCAGGATAGCAATGTCATCAGCGAAATGTATCATTGATATCCTTTCAACTTGTATTTTAATTCCACTCCTGAACCTTTCTTTTATTTCCATCATTGCTTCCTCGATGTACAGATTGAAGAGTATTGGCGAAAGGCTACAGCCTTGTCTTACACCCTTCTTAATACGAGCACTTCGTTCTTGATCGTCCACTCTTATTATTCCTTCTTGGTTGTTGTACATATTGTATATGACCCGTCTCTCCCTATAGCTTACCCCTACTTTTTTCAGAATCTCGAACAGCTTGCACCATTTTATATTGTCGAACGCTTTTTCCAGGTCGACAAATCCTATGAAAGTGTCTTGATTTTTCTTTAGCCTTGCTTCCATTATTAGCCGTAACGTCAGAATTGCCTCTCTCGTCCCTTTACCTTTCCTAAAGCCAAACTGATCGTCACCTAGCGCATTCCCAATTTCCTTTTCCATTATTCTGTATATTATTCTTGTAAGCAGCTTCGATGCATGTGCTGTTAAGCTGATTGTGCGATAATTCTCGCACTTGTCAGCTCTTGCCGTCTTCGGAATTGTGTGGATGATGCTTTTCCGAAAGTCAGATGGTATGTCGCCAGACTCATATATTGTACACACCAACGTGAATAGTCGTTTTGTTGCCACTTCCCCCAATGATTTTAGAAATTCTGATGGAATGTTATCTATCCCTTCTGCCTTATTTGACCGTAAGTCCTCCAAAGCTCTTTTAAATTCCAATACTGGATCCCCTATCTCTTCTAAATCGACTCCTGTTTCTTCTTCTATCACATCAGACAAATCTTCACCCTCATAGAGGCTTTCAATGAATTCTTTCCACCTATCTGCTCTCTCCTCTGCATTTAACAGTGGAATTCCCGTTGCACTCTTAATGTTACCACCGTTGCTTTTAATGTCACCAAAGGTTGTTTTGACTTTCCTGTATGCTGAGTCTGTCCTTCCGACAATCATATCTTTTTCGATTTCACATTTTTCCTGCAGCCATTTCGTCTTAGCTTCCCTGCACTTCCTATTTGTTTCATTTCTCAGCGACTTGTATTTCTGTATCCCTGATTTTCCCGGAACATGTTTGTACTTCCTCCTTTCATCAATCAACTGAAGTATTTCTTCTGTTAACCATGGTACCGTTGTTAACAGTACGAAACCGCCTGCAGTGCCCTTCCTTGGATCGTGAGAATATCGGTTGGACCCTGGACGACTGGAAGCCGTGGCCTCGTCAGATGAGTCCCGATTCCAGTTGGTAAGATCTGATTTATTGTCCGTATGTGGTGTAGGCTCCTGCGAAGCCATAGACCCAAGCTGTCAACAAGGCACTGTGCAAGCTGTTGTGTGGTGTGGGGCGTGTTTCCACGGAATGGACTGGACCTTCTGGTCCAAATGAACGGATCATTGAGTGGAAATCTTTACGCACGGTTACTTTGTGGACCATCTGCAGCAATTCATGGACTTGAAGTTGTATGGATTTTTTCAGAATGACAATGCGCCATGTCACCGGGCCACAACTATCCGCGACTGGTTTGAAGAACGTTCTCGACAGTTCGAGCGAATGACGTGGCCACTCAGATGGTCCGACACGAATCTCATCGAACAATTGTGTGCCATAATCGAGAGGTGAGTTCATGCACAAAATTCTGCCGATAACACTTTCGCAATTATAGCTCAATATATGTGTATGTCACGTCGAGCTGCCGCACTACCTCGTGCAAAAGGAGGTCCGACACGATATTAATACATATCCTATGACTTTTGTCACCCCAGTGCACAATTTTCAACCACCCATCGTTTTATGAGATTTATTTGAAAACAGTTTTGCATTTCTTCTCGACACTATTCCACATCTCGAAAGTGCCACAAACTCCTGACGCCTAAAAAAAAATTACAGCCTAAGTAACAAACAAAAATGGGCCTGAAATTTAACAAATTTATATCAGAAGTACATGCTGCCCTAGTGCTTTAATTACGAACCCACTCATAACTGTTGTACCACAAATTTAAATTTACGTTGCAGTAATTTAAGACACACGTAACTTCAGAATCAGGCATCTCTTCAATACTATCAAAATAAAAAAAGAAATACATACATCATAGCCTTCTACAGTCACGTAGCACAATGCCCACGCCGATTGTTGCTTTGAATGTTGTGACTGATAAGTTCACTACATTCGATGTACCTTAGTGTGCCACCTTATATCTCTGTATTGTAGTAGCATCGATAGTTTCATGTGAAAGGTACTAGAACTTAAAAAAATAGTAAAATGCTGGTTTCAGCCAGAAACCAGCGGTACTCAACGAGTTAAAAGTAAAATTAGGCGAGCATACATACCCAAAAAACAGCCCAGCACCCTTTGTTCCACGTACCTGCAAAGAAGGAAAAGCTGTTAGCTCAATGCTGAATACATAAGATTTCAAAGTCGCACTGTGACAGAAACTGGTAACAAGGCTATTTTTACATATTTCAAATTAACATTTCACTATCAGATACACACTGATTATGTGTGCAGTTCCAGTGAATGTGCGTGTGAGAGTGATGCACTGTTTGCTACGTGTGTGTTAAAGCCGAAAGAAATAGTTCAGTATACAAACGTAGAAAGAATCATTACAATATTTTCAGTTAAAATTATCGTAAATATCTGATTTACAAAAACAGATACAAACGTAAGTATTTCTTCACGCAGCTATTTTAGAATTATGACGACCAATGATGCCTACATTTGTGAAACAATGTAATTTCTAGCTTAGTTCATCATATTTGTTTGCTAAATACATAAAGACACTTATACCGTAGAAATATGAAAATTTGACAGAAATGCAGGCTAGAAGAAAACCATACATATGGCAAGTAAAGTGCGAAAAGGATGAATACATAAAAATAACATGATTAGATACAAGTATATTTAAAGTAGTGACTTACAGAGGGAATAGAAAATGAGGTAACTATCTTGGGCTCCTTATCTACAGTGAAGTCAGTATCTCACCGCATTACTGCAGTCTGTATGGATAAATACAGCGCACATCCTACAGATATGCTGATGTTGATGGTAACGTGATAAAATATGGTTGTGTTTGTGTTTACGCGCTTTGCGGGATGTCAAGAATGAAGGTGGTAAGGTGACAAATACAGGGTGTTTCAAAAATGACCGGTATATTTGAAAAGGCAATAAAAACTAAACGAGCAGCGATAGAAATACACCGTTTGTTGCAATATGCTTGGGACAACAGTACATTTTCAGGCGGACAAACTTTCGAAATTACAGTAGTTACAATTTTCAACAACAGATGGCGCTGCAAGTGATGTGAAAGATATAGAAGACAACGCAGTCTGTGGGTGCGCCATTCTGTACGTCGTCTTTCTGCTGTAAGCGTGTGCTGTTCACAACGTGCAAGTGTGCTGTGGACAACATGGTTTATTCCTTAGAACAGAGGATTTTTCTGGTGTTGGAATTCCACCGCCTAGAACACAGTGTTGTTGCAACAAGACGA
This sequence comes from Schistocerca nitens, assembly GCF_023898315.1. Lineage (NCBI taxonomy): Eukaryota > Metazoa > Arthropoda > Insecta > Orthoptera > Acrididae > Schistocerca > Schistocerca nitens. The sequence goes on from NC_064625.1 coordinate 146,691,358, forward strand.
AGTTTTCAACGGAGGTTTAATGTAACCAAAGGACCGAAAAGCGATACAATAAAGGATCTGTTTGAAAAATTTCAACGGACTGGCAACGTGACTGATGAACGTGCTGGAAAGGTAGGGCGACCGCGTACGGCAACCACAGAGGGCAACGCGCAGCTAGTGCAGCAGGTGATCCAACAGCGGCCTCGGGTTTCCGTTCGCCGTGTTGCAGCTGCGGTCCAAATGACGCCAACGTCCACGTATCGTCTCATGCGCCAGAGTTTACACCTCTATCCATACAAAATTCAAACGCGGCAACCCCTCAGCGCCGCTACCATTGCTGCACGAGAGACATTCGCTAACGATATAGTGCACAGGATTGATGACGGCGATATGCATGTGGGCAGCATTTGGTTTACTGACGAAGCTTATTTTTACCTGGACGGCTTCGTCAATAAACAGAACTGGCGCATATGGGGAACCGAAAAGCCCCATGTTGCAGTCCCATCGTCCCTGCATCCTCAAAAAGTACTGGTCTGGGCCGCCATTTCTTCCAAAGGAATCATTGGCCCATTTTTCAGATCCGAAACGATTACTGCATCACGCTATCTGGACATTCTTCGTGAATTTGTGGCGGTACAAACTGCCTTAGACGACACTGCGAACACCTCGTGGTTTATGCAAGATGGTGCCCGGCCACATCGCACGGCCGACGTCTTTAATTTCCTGAATGAATATTTCGATGATCGTGTGATTGCTTTGGGCTATCCGAAACATACAGGAGGCGGCGTGGATTGCCCTCCCTATTCGCCAGACATGAACCCCTGTGACTTCTTTCTGTGGGGACAGTTGAAAGACCAGGTGTACCGCCAGAATCCAGAAACAATTGAACAGCTGAAGCAGTACATCTCATCTGCATGTGAAGCCATTCCGCCAGACACGTTGTCAAAGGTTTCGGGTAATTTCATTCATATTATTGCTACACATGGTGGATATGTGGAAAATATCGTACTATAGAGTTTCCCAGACCGCAGCGCCATCTGTTGTTGACAATTGTAACTACTGTAATTTCGAAAGTTTGTCTGCCTGAAAATGTACTGTTGTCCCAAGCATATTGCAACAAACGGTGTATTTCTATCGCTGCTCGTTTAGTTTTTATTGCAGTTTCAAATATACCGGTCATTTTTGAAACACCGTGTATATACCATGAGAAGTCAATTAGGGAAAGAGAGAAGGTATGGGAAGAAAAATCTTTTGGGACAGAGATAAATAAAAGAGATGAGAGGAAGAGAAGAGTAAGAGTTTAACGTCACGTCCTGTTGACAATGAATGCAGTAGAGACAAAGCTGTAAGACAGGGTGTGGATGAGGATGTTAATAGCATATGGTACCGTTCAAAGGAACAGCACTGCTTTCATCTGATATGGTTTATGGGAAGTATAGAAAACTTCTACCGCTATAACTGGACGGAGAAGTGAGCTCTGCTTTTTGTAAATACTACTCCTTTGTGATAATAACTGCCACACTTCTCTCAGTACGAGGGATTAAAGACAAAAAAAGTCAGAGAGACGACAAAGAGAAACAGAAAAGATACGAAGAGAGACGAATAAACAAATATACTGAAAGGTCTCTGTTGGATTCCTTTCATGTTAATTTCTTAAATCTGTTGTCATTTACGGCATAAATTCCTCTTCTAAATTTACTGTGGTGTTTCTATCTGGGAGGAGACTGAGCAGTGAAACGTGTTACTTTTACACATAAACAAGAACGATCTGTCACACTACTACACTTTAAAACACAGTTTATATGTAATTCATGTCACACAGTCTCATACGGAACCTACATCCGCTTTCTTTTATATACTGTATATGATAAGATACTGTCATCCCCCTTCCGTTCTGTGTGAGAGGATGAATGAGCAAATGTATTTCTAGTTGCATGCTTGAGGGTAGCAGAGAAGTCTGTCTGCTAGAGAACAGTAGGACCAACGTCGGAACAGGTAGCTACGCTTTCTAAAAGCAAAGAGGTTTCTATTCTTAGTATGGTCCTGTCCGTCCCTTGTCATGTTGGTATAGGAAGCCGCCTCCCTGGTCACTTCCGTTGGTATTTGTGAAGCACGCTTGGTAGGAGCCCAGCAGGGCAGTCTGTCGGCGGCGAGCGTCTGAAGTGATAAGATCTCCGGCTAAGCGCGTGTCTGCCAAGTCCGTAGGACAATGGATTTCTTAAGATCAGCCTAACTGAAAATTTAATCACCTTTATTTCAGGTTTAGCTCTAAAATATCTAATGTTATCTTAAATTGCAACGCAGTGTAATTCTCGTGTGAACTTCAGAATATATTCCGGTAGTTGCTTTGTCACTACTTTGTGAGTAAAGTGGAACCACGTGTTCATCAGTAACTCTAACTAGCATCATCAATCTTCAATGCGAATGTGAGTGAGATTATAACGTCTCGTCTTGACAATATTTTTCAATATAGCAACTTTTCTTTATGTTCAACCCACGTGGGGTGTACTTTGTGAGACCAGTACCACGTGCTTATACAATTGTTTGACCCATCAGGTTAATAGTAAGACGATAGTAACCAGTTCGAGGTTTTTCTTTTGTAAATTACTTTTCGATCTAATTTATTTTAATTATCAAAATTATTGTGGACTTACACTCTTTGTGTAAACCAAGTTGACCACGTGAAGCATGTGGTGTAATCATCAAAGTAGCCCTCAGCTATTCTTTTTGGGAAGATTTCACAGAGTTAGTATGAATTTAGTATACCAGTGTGTGGTAAATACATGATCGACAGGATTGCGCTACGAACGTAACTTCTTTGGGTGAAAATTGAATCGGTTGGTTGTGGTTAATTTCCTCTTGCATTTGTTTCAACGTTCTTCGTGTGTTATTTTATGAATGCAGTGTTGTATGCAGTCCTGCAATCATGGCTCCATATTTGATGTGTTCCGTAAGATTACAATCTCACATTTTCACAATAATAAATAAGGCACCAGTTTAGTTATGAATCAAGTTTAATATGCTGAAATTTCAATGATCAATGTTAAAATAAATTTACAAATATAAACTGATTTATTTATTTTTATTTAAATTCTCTTATATATATATATATATATATATATATATATATATATATATATATATATATATATATATATATATATATAAAATCACCGGTTGTCGTATATTAAAAGATTATAATTAATGTTAGTCTGGTTGGGAATTTGGTAAGCTAGACTGGATACCTGGTGAAACAGTTGCTCAGTAATGCAACTTCCCCAGACAGCTCACAGCTTTTAACCCGCTTTTATTGTCTATCAGCACCGCTTTCAGAACAAATTAAAGCAACAACGTTACAATAGAACGCGAGAGAAGAGAGACAGAAAAAGGCTAGCGAAAAATGGGTAGTAGAAAAGAGAGCGTAGGCGCAGAAAAATAGGGGAGAAAGAGAAATGCTGTGTGAAGCCATCGGGTGTGGCTTCTGGTCACGGCTGCTATTAATGGAGAGAACTATGATGGAACAACGGTACGCCACAGACATCCTGGCGCCCTCACGATTTACCTGCTATGGAACAGGATCGTGGTACATTTTTCAGTAGGACAATGCTCGTTCACACCTAGAACGTGTCCGTATCAACTATCTGCTTAATACTTGTGTACACTCGTGACCATTAACATACCCATATGTTCCCCAGGTAGAACATGCATGGGACCATCTCGGTCATCAATTTCGTGACAAGATTCCACTGCAGTGAAAAACGCCTTTGTTGTAATGGTGTCCATCCTAAATCCTGTATCACTTCTGTGACACTCTCTCCCATAATTCGCTATAATACAAAACGTACTGCCCTTCTTGGAACTTTTTCGATGTACTCCGTCAATCTTACCTGGTAAGGATCTCAGCCCGCGCAGCAGTAGAACCGACAAGTGTAGTGTAGGCAGTCTCTTTAGTAGATCTGTTACATTTTCTAAGTGTTCTGCCAGTAAAACGCAGTCTGTGCTTTGCCTTCCCCACAACATTTTCTGTGTGTTCTTTCCCATCTAAACTGTTCGTAATTGTATTCCTAGGTATTTAGCTCAATTTACGGCCTTTAAATTTGATTGATTTAACGTGCAACCGAAGTTTAACGGATTCCTTTTAGCACTTATGTGGATGATGTCACACTTTCTATTGTTTAGTGTCAACTGCTAATTTTCGCACCATGCAGATATTTTTTTCTAAATCTTTTTACAATTTATTTTGATCTTCTGATGACTATTAGTCGGTAAACGACAGCATCATCTGCAAAGAACCTGGATGCTCAGATAGTCTCCTAAATCGTTTATATACATAAGGAACACCAGAGGGGCTATAGCACTACCTCGGGGAACGCCGGAAACCACTTCTGTTTTACTCGATGACGTTTCGTCAATTACTACGAACTCTGACCTCACCGGCCGTGGTGGGGGTGCGGTTCTAGGCGCTACAGTCTGGAACCGCGTGACCTCTACGGTCGCAGGTTCGAATCCTGCCCCGGGCATGGATGTGTGTGATGTCCTTACGTTAGTCAGGTTTAAGTAGTTCTAAGTCTAGGGGACTGATGACCTTAGAAGTTAAGTCCCATAGTGCTCAGAGCCATTTGAACCATTTTTGAACTCTGACCTCTCTGACAGGAAGTCACAAATCCAGTCACGTAACTGCGACGGCATTCCGTAAGCACGCAATTTCACTACAACGTACTCACGTTGTATAGTGTTAAAAGGCTTCTGGAAATCTAGAAATATGGAATCGATTTGAAATCCCTTGTCAATAGCACTCAACACTTCGTGTGTGTAAAGAGCTAGTTGAGTTTCTCAAGAACGATGCTTTCTATCTTCGTACTGACTGTGTGTCAATGGACCGTTTCCTTCGAGGTAATTCATACTGTTCGAACGCAATATATGTTCCAAAATCCATCTACATATCGACGTTAATGATATGGGCCTGAAATTTACTGCTAAACTGTAACCTTTCTTGAACGTTGGTGTGACCTGGGCAACTTTCCAGTCTTTGGGTACGGACCTTTGATAGAGAGAGAGCGGTTGTATATGAGCATTAAGTATGGTGCTATTGCATCAGCGTACTCTGAAGGGGAGCTAATTCGTATACAGTGTAGATGAGAGGATTTACTTTTATTGATTTCCAGTGTCAAAATATGGCTCTGAGCACTATGGGACTTAACATCTGAGGTCATCAGTCCCCTAGAACTTAGAACTACTTAAACCAAACTAACCTAAGGACATCACACACATCCATGCCCGAGGTAGGATTCGAACCTGCGACCGTAGCGGAAGCGCGGTTCCAGACTGAAGCGCCTAGAACCGCTCGGCCACTCTGGCGATTTCCAGTGTCAGTATCCAGCCTACTGTGGTACAGCTACAACAGTTGTCGCTCATTTGGGCTCAGGAGAGGATACAAGGATTACTCCCCCAACCTAGTGGATCCATCCAGACCAAAAGGGTTCAGGCGTCATATTGATATGTGGACTCATATTGTCAAGTTCTTAATAAATTTGATTCGGTTTAGTAACTGCTGAAATAACATCATATACCTTCTAAAACGGCAAAGTTTCATTTCGTTTCGTCCTCCTCTTTTGGGTGGTCCGCTGCTTTTGTTGGGCAGTGCACTAAACACAAAAACAGGGAGTGGAAGTGAAGGACTGTGTCGGGATAAGGAGAGTTGGTAGAGATAGAAAGAGCAAGCTGATATAGAAAGAAGGAGAAGGGACAGGATGAGAGATAGAGGAGGCAGAAATCGGAAGTAGAAACAAACAGAAAAAGTAGATACAGAACAATAACTGTGTGGGATGAGCAAAGAGCTAGGTGTAATGAAAGGAAGAATTAGAAAGTGAGAAGCAGATAGAGTGAGTGAGTCTGGGAGTGGTAACGAGGGGTTCTTTTCTGGAGTGAGGGGGAGGGTATGTAGGAGAGAATTTTTGCCCTACACCTGCGCCGTGTAGCAGATTAATGTGGAAGCGTCGCAGAAAACTGTCGCTCTCAAGAGGTGACTGACGATAAACGGCGAGATCGTCTGGAGAGACCAGATGCCCGTACTCCTATTCAGCACCTAAGGGTCCATAATGGCGTATCAGCTGCGAAAGGGCAGTCCATTAAATCAGCTCCCGAGGTGAGCGCCCCTTATCAGTGCGAAGAGCCATAAAGCCTGCCCACCCTCTAACCTCGCTGCTCAATTTTTCAACTACTACCACCCACTCCCGCGACGCGCAGATACCGCTAACAGGGCGGAGGTGTCGCCCGCGCTAAGAAAGTAATGTGCGTAATTTTATATATAATACGCGCTTCTCCGCCTCACACTGGTAATTTATATTTACTGCTTATGGCGACACGAGGTGGGGGAGGGAGGACTTTCGTGGACACGACGTTCGATACTGCTCGAAGGAGGAGCTGGTTGGTGCGCGGAACCTGTAAGGGCGGGCGGGAAGCGACGCACGTGAGCGCGCAAGGTGGATATTTATTGGGCGAGATAGCGGCGCAAAGAAAGGCGCTATCGCGACGCGGTCTGCTCCGTTCTCGGTCGTTACTGCGGGGGCCGGGTTGATAGTACGAGCAGGCTACAAAAGGATACACGGCTGGGGGCGGGAGGATACAGGAAGGAAGGGACAAGGCAGGAAATTTTTCCGCTACAGCCACCGCCGCTCAGGCGAATGGATTACACGACGAAGGGCGCCATGTTGAGGCCAAAGTAGGTACATCGTAAACGTCTCTAGTGTCGAGTTCCGTAGCTACATCGTTACCTGCCACCGCAGCGAAGTTACCTGGGTTTATTATAAACGGGGTGTAAAAAATTTTTGTGGCCACGCCGATCAGCGAGAGTTGAGAAAAGTGGATTGGGCTGCGCGAGGGAGTATGAAACAAGTAAAGCCCTCTGGCGCTGCACGCTGGCTTAGTGTAGAAGATGACGCGTCAGAAAGTAAACAAACCTGCGACATCGTCGCGAATGGAGCACTGACCTGAAAATTTAGAAAAAATTTCTTTCAATTCACATCTGTGGTCAGAAACTTGTCTGTCCCCGGGCTACCGATTTTGGCCAGCAATTACCTCCTTCAGATCTGCAGCAAAAGTATGGGAAAAAAACACAAATGCAACTAGTGGATTGTCTACAGCTTAAAACAATAAAATAGGCTATGATGAAAACTATTACTGACATATAGGTGAAAATTATGCGCTTTAAATACAACGAGGCATAACTGTTTTATACAGAACATGTCATAATATACTGAAGCCATGGAGTTATCGTCAAATGCTAAACACAAAATCAGCGCCAGCATAGTCACACATATATAAATTTAGTATATACTCGAGTCATCTTGTTAACAGCGTTACTGTTCTAAACAAGCTGCCGTACAATAGCCACAAAATGTTTGTGTCACTACTATATGCCGGTATGTCATGCCGGCCGCTGTGGCCGAGCGGTTCTAGGTGCTTCAGTCCGGAACCGCGTGACCGCTGCGGTCGCAGGTTCGAATCCTGCCTCGGGCATGGATGTGCGTGATGTCCTTAGGTTAGTTAGGTTTAAGTAGTTCTAAGTTCTAGGGGACTGATGACCTCAGATGTTAAGTCCCATAGTGCTCAGAGCCATTTGAACCATTTTGGTAACTGTACGATGTAAAATAACAAGAGGAATGCAGTCAGTAAAGTATGTAGAGGCCTTATAAGGTGTGAATGTCGCTACAGTAATAAAATACAATAAATTAAAACACAAGAAAAGTTAGATAGTTAAAAATGAAAAAGTTAAGTGACAGTAATTCTGATACGCTCTAGTGGCGAATTTTAGATAATGACATAAATAATTAACAGCTTTCGGGGTGCACTCCTTAAGCACTTCGGCTATCCTTTCATGCCTTCCGGACCGACCTAAATCTCCATACGTCATCCTTTACGCTCGCACTTTGTGAAAACCGGACAGATACAAACAAATATTTTCTTGAAACTTCCTGGCAGATTAAAACTGTGTGCCCGACCGAGACTCGAACTCGGGACCTTTGCCTTTCGCGGGCAAGTGCTCTACCATCTGAGCGACCGAAGCACGACTCACGACCGGTCCTCACAGCTTTACTTCTGCCAGTACCTCGTCTCCTACCTTCCAAACTTTACAGAAGCTCTCCTGCGAACCATGCAGAACTAGCACTCCTGAAAGAAAGGATACTGCGGAGACATGGCTTAGCCACAGCCTGGGGGATGTTTCCAGAATGAGATTTTCACTCTGCAGCGGAGTGTGCGCTGATATGAAACTTCCTGGCAGATTAAAACTGTGTGCCCGACCGAGACTCGAACTCGGGACCTTTGCCTTTCGCGGGCAAGTGCTCTACCATCTGAGCGACCGAAGCACGACTCACGACCGGTCCTCACAGCTTTACTTCTGCCAGTACCTCGTCTCCTATCTTCCAAACTTTACAGAAGCTCTCCTGCGAACCATGCAGAACTAGCACTCCTGAAAGAAAGGATACTGCGGAGACATGGCTTAGCCACAGCCTGGGGGATGTTTCCAGAATGAGATTTTCACTCTGCAGCGGAGTGTGCGCTGATATGAAACTTCCTGGCAGATTAAAACTGTGTGCCCGACCGAGACTCGAACTCGGGACCTTTGCCTTTCGCGGGCAAGTGCTCTACCATCTGAGCTACCGAAGCACGACTCACGACCGGTGATTTAGACTGTCTATATCTTACAACAGACATTGTAAAAATTAGTGGTATATAAGCGTCGACGGACTAAAATGACGATAATAAAAACACTTGTATGTACCTGCGCGGGTATCACAGTGAGAGAGTAAGGGATACGGACGAAGTGACGTGTGTAGGCTAGGGTCGGTCCGGGAGGCTTGCACGAATAGCCGAGGTGGTTAGTCCAACCTCTCGCGATTAACGAGAGATCCGGGTTCGAGTTCGGTGCGGCAAAAGTTTTCAGATGCCACTAATAAATAGTACAGCAGACGTCAAAACGTATTCACAATTTGAGAATCTATTTCGTGATATTTAAAACAGCTGTAGTCGTCAAATGGATGCATACGAACTTCCAGCATGCTGGTATAGCTGCGGGTCAGCAACATCTGTTAATCATAACAATGAAAAAACCAGTCCACTGTTGCAGATTTCACTGTTTCATTCATTTGATGACTAGTTTCGGGTCGGGACCCATGTCATATTGTGGTGTCACCGATAGACACCACACTTGCTAGGTGGTAGCCCTTAAATCGACCGCGGTCCATTAGTATACGTCAGACCCGCGTGTCGCCACTGTCAGTGATTGCAGACCAAGCGCCGCCACACGGCAGGTCTAGTGAGACGTCCTAGCACACTCCCCAGTTGTACAGCAGACTTTGCCAGAGATGGATCAATGACAAAATACGCTCTCATTAGCCGAGACGATAGTTTAGCATAGCCTTCAGTTACGTCATTTGCTACGACATAGCAAGGCGCCATTACCAGTTTATATTGAGATTGTAATTCATGTATAATTAAGAGCGATGTTCTCCAATTACGGATTAAATTTAAGTATTCCAAGAGCTCCCTACTTTATTTCTTAGACTCCTTGAACTGTTCCAGACCTCACGCCAGCCTGCGTGAGCTTAAACGCGTGCATTTCGGCCTCCTCTAGCAACACGGTGTTGGCTCTTCTGCCAACACATCACAAATCATCGTAACGTAGTAAAAAGTTGTATTTCCGCAAAATGCAAAGCCATGTCAAAAACATGCATACAGCGCGTGACTGGAAACATGTTGCCTGGTCGGACGAGTCTCGTTTCGAACTGTATCGAGCGGATGGACGTGTACGGGCTATGCAGACAATCTCACGAATCCATGGACCCTGTATGTCAGGAGGGGACTGTCCGAGCTGGTGGAGGCTCTGTGATGGTGTGAGGCGTGTGCAGTTGGAGTGATATGGGACCCCTGGTACGTCTAGATACGACTCTGACAGGTGACAGGTACGTAAGCGTCCTGTCTGATCACCTGCATCCATTCATGTGTATTGTGCATTCCGAGGGACTTGGGCAGTTCCAGCAGGACAATGCGACACCCTACACGTCCAGAATTGCTACAAAGCGCCTACAGGAACGCCGGCAGGTGTGGCCGATCGGTTCTAGGCGCCTCAGTCTGGAACCGCGGGACCGCTACGGTCGCAGGTTCGAATCCGGCCTCGGGCATGGATGTGTGTGACGTCCTTAGCTTAGTTCTTTCTAGGAGACTGATGACCTCAGATGTTAAGTCCCATAGTGCTAAGTGGCATTTGAACCTAAAGGAACACTCTTATGAGGTTAATCACTTCCGCTGGCCACCAAACTCCCCAGACCTGAACATTATCGAGCATATCTACATCTACATTTATACTCCGCAAGCCACCCAACGGTGTGTGGCGGAGGGCACTTTACGTGCCACTGTCATTACCTCCCTTTCCTGTTCCAGTCGCGTATGGTTCGCGGGAAGAACGACTGTCTGAAAGCCTCCGTGCGCGCTAGAATCTCTCTAATTTTACATTCGTGATCTCCTCGGGAAGTATAAGTAGGGGGAAGCAATATATTCTATACCTCATCCAGAAACGCACCCTCTCGAAACCTGGCGAGCAAGCTACACCGCGATGCAGAGCGCCTCTCTTGCAGAGTCTGCCACTTGAGTTTGCTAAACATCTCCGTAACGCTATCACGGTTACCAAATAACGCTGTGACGAAACGCGCCGCTCTTGTTTGGATCTTCTCTATCTCCTCCGTCAACCCGATCTGGTACGGATCCCACACTATTGAGCAATACTCAAGTATAGGTCGAACGAGTGTTTTGTAAGCCACCTCCTTTGTTGATGGACTACATTTTCTAAGGGCTCTCCCAATGAATCTCAACCTGGTACCCGCCCTACCAACAATTAATTTTATATGATCATTCCACTTCAAATCGTTCCGCACGCATACTCCCAGATATTTTACAGGAGTAACTGCTACCAGTGTTTGTTCCGCTATCGTATAATCATACAATAAAGGACCTTTCTTTCTATATATTCGAAATACATTACATTTGTCTATGTTAAGGGTCAGTTGGCACTCCCTGCACCAAGTGCCTATCCGCTGCAGATCTTCCTGCAATTCGCTACAATTTTCTAATGCTCCAAGTTGTCTGTATACTACAGCACCATCCGCGAAAAGCCGCATGGAACTTCCGACACTATCTATTAGGTCATTTATATATATATTGTGAAAAGCAATGGTCCCATAGCACCCCCCTGCGGCACGCCAGAGGTTACATATCTGGATGCCTTGGTACGTATTGTTCAGAAGAGATCTCCAACCCCTCGTTCTCTTACGGATTTATTGACAGCCCTGCAGGACTCATTGTATCAGTTCCCTCCAGCACTACTGCAGACATTAGTCGAGTCCATGCCACGTCGTGTTGCGGCACTTCTGCGTGCTCGCGGGGGCCCTACACGATATTAGGCAGGTGTACCAGTCTCTTTGGCTCTTCAGTGTGGGTGGTGTGTGTGTTAATGAGGGGACGTATCCGGAGTACTGACGTACGGTAGCGTCATTCTGGACTGGAGTGTGGATGTGGGGGGGGGGGGGGTGGTACGGTGGTTGGGCGCTGTTCCTTTGTCCCGTCACTCCCGGCTGCGGCCTGGAGGCGTGAGATGGCCCGGTGGCCAGGCGTCGCCCCCCGGGGGCAGACAAGACGCCGTCTGCCGGAGGCGGCCTCGCTGAGGTTCAGGCCGCCTGTGGGTGGGGGCGGGCTAACTGGAGGCGGGGGCGGGTGTCGGCCCCTGAAACAAAGGAGCGGCGCCGCGTCCCGCGCGCTCCTAGCCTGCGCGACACAAAGGCGCCGGGATTAAAAATAATTTACGTCACGCGTGCGAGTGGGGGTATGGGGGCTGGAGGGAGGGACGAGCAAGGTGAGCCGCCGGGCTCAGGCGTGACGTGGACGAAAGAGAAGGTGCGAGAGCAGGGTGAAGAAGGCGGCGGCGCCGGTGAAGGAGGTGGACGGCGAGGATAAAGGAGGTGCGTGGGAGGCATTCGGCGCGCAGCAGAGCGTGTCGATTCACTAAATGCGGTGGTTCTGAGTGAGTGTTTGCGTTTCGTGCCTCACTCAGTAAAAACTGAACCCTTGTAAATATAGCTTTGTTGTCCGTCTGGTTTCCAGTCTGTCTGCCCGACTTTCAAGAGTTTTCAAACCCCTCTTCTCAGGAAAAGGCAGACGATTCAAGTCACATACCGAGATCTACGATCCCTTAGCCGTGTAAGAAATTGAAACTTCTAACTCAGTACAGTCAAAAGATACGACACACATACTGGGTGATCAAAAAGTCAGTATAAATTTGAAAACTGAATAAATCACGGAATAATGTAGATAGAGAGGTACAAACTGACACACATGCTTGGAATGACATGGGGTTTTACTAGAACCAAAGAAATACAAAAGTTCAAAAAATGTCCGACAGATGGCGCTTCATCTGATCAGAATAGCAATAATTAGCATAATAAAGTAAGACAAAGCGAAAATGATGTTCTTTACAGGAAATGCTCAATATGTCCACCATCATTCCTCAACAATAGCTGCAGTCGAGGAATAATGTTGTGAACAGCACTGTAAAGCATGTCCGGAGTTATGGTGAGGCATTGGCGTCGGATGTTGTCTTTCAGCATCCCTAGAGATGTCGGTCGACCACGATACACTTGCGACTTCAGGTAACCACAAAGCCAAAAATCGCACGGCCTGACGTCTGGTGACCTGGGAGGCCAAGCATGACGAAAGTGGCGGCTGAGCACACGATCATCACCAAACGACGCGCGCAAGTGTTCTTTCATTTTTTTTTTGGTTCTAATAAAACCCCATGTCATTCCAAGCATGTGTGTCAATTTTTACCTCTCTATCTACAGTATTCCGTGGTTTCAAAATTGTTAAGGCGTTCGTGGCCACTTGCTGACAAACTGCCTGTTGGCTTCTGTGTCAGGTTCTTCGGCCGACGTTCATCTAATGATTTTACCGACGTTTCGCCAGCACGAGTGGCTGGCATTGTCAAAGCTTCACCCTCCATTGCCGGTGGTGAACTGCAGTCGAGCTCGTGGCCGCAGACTTATGTACCTGGCGCGGCAACAAGAGAAGAACCGCACCGGAAATGACCGCGGAGAAGTCCTCGGACGTTGGTACGCCAGGTTCATATAGTCTGCGGCCGCGAGCTCGGCTCCAGTTCACCACCGGCAATGGAGGGTGAAGCTTTGACACGCCGGCCGAAGTGGCCGTGCGGTTAAAGGCGCTGCAGTCTGGAACCGCAAGACCGCTACGGTCGCAGGTTCGAATCCTGCCTCGGGCATGGATGTTTGTGATGTCCTTAGGTTAGTTAGGTTTAACTAGTTCTAAGTTCTAGGGGACTAATGACCTCAGCAGTTGAGTCCCATAGTGCTCAGAGCCATTTGAACCATTTTTGAAGCTTTGACAATGCCAGCCACTCGTGCTGGCGAAACGTCAGTAAAATCATTAGATGAACGTCGGCCGAACAACCCGTCACAGAAGCCAATAGGCAGTTTGTCATTCTGTGGTTTATTAAGTTTTCAAATTTATACTGACTTTTTGATCACCCGGTATTTTAATATTTTCATAGTCACTCATCAAAACCGGTAGGGTGCTTTCCATTGACGTAGACTCATAAAATTTGACAAAGAGGGTGATATTACAGTAGAAGTAAAGGAAAGGAGAAAGTCTGAAAATTGTTAATTTATAATTACATTTCGCGTTTCGGAATTTAGCCATCATCAAATATGTGGTATGGATTACTGCATGTAGATAAGGCGTTTCAAGTTGTATGCGAAACAAACTTTCGCAAACTATGGCGGGGATTCGGTGATGATTTGGGAAGCCATATCGTGGTACTTCATGGGCCCCACGGTTACATTACAAGGTCGTTTTACTGTCAGGTATTACGTGACCATTTTGGCTGATCAGGTCCATCCCATAATACATTGTTTGTTCAAAAAATGGTTCAAATGGCTCTGAGCACTATGGGATTTAACTTCTGAGGTCATCAGTCCCCTAGAACTTACAACTAACTAACCTAAAGACATCATATACATCCATGCCCGAGGCAGGATTCGAACCTGCGACCGTAGCAGCAGATCGATTCCGGACTGAAGCGCCTAGAACCGCTCGGTCACATCGTCCGGCTCAAAATAGTTACAGAAACTGCAGGTTAACCTTATAAATTTAGTTACTGCAAGCTATCACATTTGAATAAGAAATATAGTGTACGAAGATTGCGTTCAACTGGTGATCGAGCACGAGCTGCAGAGATGTTCCTGAAAGAATTATCCTGTTCCAAAATGTAATGCTCCATCCACGGTTCGATTTCGTAGAACGAATCTTCTACGATGGTCACCTTATCCCTCACAATTCTAATGCAAGAAGCAGAACTGAGCTTCACTGGTGCCGTATGCAATAATGTATCGTATACCGATGCCAAATGGTAGAACTTCTCTTCCCTCATCCTTACAACATTGAATCTTTCTACATTCTTCGCTTCTCTAATCTTATCAACTATTTCGTCAGGAGTCATTGGTTGTGTAAGTTTCTTTCGCTCCTGCATTATGCTGAAATCTCGGTCACAAGGCGTTTGCGAATGCCCCGACACTAGAAATTTCAAATTCACTGGCTGAACCCTACTGTTCACCAACGCTTACATTAAAGCCATTAAAGCCATCCGATTTTTATTTTGGCCGGCGCAGCTGTCACACAAGAGTCAGAGTCTTGTCTTCTGCTCAAAAAAGAATCGTTGTTATTCGCAGCGTTCTTTCTTTTGTTTGCACTATGTTGATTAAATCAAAAAGAAAATTATCTTATCAAATTTTTGCTCCAGAAATCTGAGTGCAGCTTCTGTACGGCATTCCCTTAAAAAATTACGACAGTTATATTTGTATTTACTAAGAGCCTGCACAAAGGAAATATAAGAATCGGTGAGGTCATGATAAAACACAAACCTATGCGTTACCACTGAATGTAATCAAGTAGCTTACACTGAAGACGGAAAATATGACTTACCAGTTTCTATGCAACAGCTTCCGGAGGCGTTTTGTCGTACTAACAACTCCTAGTAATGTTACTACCGAATCGTCCGCCCCCGGTAGCTGAGTGGTCAGCGCGGCAGAATGTCAATCCTAAGAGCCCGGGTTCGATTCCCGGTTGGGTTGGAGATTTTTCTCCGCTCAGGGACTGGGTGCTGTCCTAATCATCATCATTTCATCCCCAACTACCCGCAGGTAGCCGAAGTGGCGTCACCTCGAAAGACCTGCACCAGGCGAACGGTCTACCTGACGGGAGGCCCTAGCCACACGACACACACACTACCGAATCAGTAAGACAGTAATGAACGGTTGGTCAAAGAGTAAAAGTTGGTACCTCGGTGGTCTGTTGACCTACATCCGTGCCACCTAGTGTGATGTTACTGCAAGCGTATTCTTGCGTGATTTTTAACAACGCAACCGCCCACAACTTTGACATTCTGCCACTTCTATCCCACTGGCGACGCGTTCTAACAATACTATCACTTGCAAAGTAGGTTAGAAATTAGATTAATAATGTTGCTCAAGCAGCATATGTTCGCTTTATCGGGCAACAACTAAGTTATTGACTGTGGATGGTATCGTCAGAATGGAAATAAAGAAGTCACTGTAAAAAAGTAATTAATTTTGACACTTATCTTCAATGGATTCCCACGTAGATTCCGTCGAAGTTGTTACGGTTCATATTGTTGATTCTAGGGTGATTCCACTTTGACTGCTAGAAGGTCCAGATGTGTATTTTAGCAATATCTGAAGACCTAACAAATGCGTTTTTCAGAAAATTCTTAATGATCAAACAATCCCAGATCAGAACACTGGTATGGTGGAAACAATTTTTGACTTGGTGTTCACGATCCACATTTTTATTGAACTTCTTGTGAATTCACATATACTACTACTTAACTGTCACATCATCAAGAAAACAGTTTTCTATTAATCTTCATGTATTTAATTTCCGCTTTAAGCAAACACAAGGCTTGATTGTTCTTTTACAAAGCGAAATGCCAACTTCTGCAGAGTGAAACAAAGACTGCTCTGTGCGCATTCGCGCCAAAACGGTTACAAGTAAGTGAAACATTATGACAGTCTCGCAGAAATGAATACACACAAGAACCATATCAGTGTAATATATTAATACATCGGAGTTGTTGTTGTTGTCTTCAGTCCTGAGGCTGGTTTGATGCAGCTCTCCATGCTACCCTATCCTGTGCAAGCTTCTTCATCTCCCAGTACCTACTGCAACCTACATCCTTCTGAATCTGCTTACTGTATTCATCTCTTGGCCTCCCTCTACGATTTTTACTCTCTACGCTGCCCTCCAACGCTAAATTTGTGATACCTTGATGCCTCAAAACATGTCCTACTAACAGGTTCCTTCATTTTGACAAGTTGTGCCACAAACTCTTCTTCTCCCCAATTCTGTTCAATACTTTATCATTAGTTATGTGATCTACCCATCTAATCTTTAGCATTCTTCTGTAGCACCACATTTCGAAAGCTTCTATTCTCTTCTTGTCCAAACTATTTATAGTCCATGTTTCACTTCCATACATGGCTACACTCCATACAAAGACTTTCAGAGACGACTTCCTAACACTTAAATTTATACTCGATGTTAACAAATTTCTCTTCTTCAGAAACGCTTTCCTTGCCATCGCCAGTCTACATTCTATATCTTCTCAACTTCGACCATCATCACTTATTTTGCTCCCCAAATATCAAAACTCCTTTACTACTTTAAGTGTCTCATTTCCTAATCTAATTCCCTCAGCATCACCCGACTTAATTCGACTACATTCCATTATCCTCGTTTCGCTTATGTTGATGTTCATCTTATATCCTCCTTTCAAGACACTGTCCATTCCGTTCAACTGCTCTTCCAAGTCCTTTGCTGTCTCTGACAGAACTACGTCGTCATCGGCGAACCTCAAAGTTTTTATTTCTTCTCCATGGATTTTAATACCTACTCCGAATTTTCCTTTTTTTTCCTTTACTGCTTGCTCAATATACAGATTGAGTAACATCGGGGATAGGCTACAACCCTGTCTCACTCCCTTCCCAACCACTGCTTCCGTTTCATGTCCCTCGACTCTTATTACTGCCATCTGGTTTCTGTACAAATTGTAAATAGATTTCGCTCCCTGTATTTTACCCCTACCACCTTCAGAATTTGAAAGAGAGTATCGAGTCAACATTGTCTAAAATGCTAGAAATGCTAGAAACGTAGGTTTGCTTTCCCTTAATCTTTCTTCTAAGATAAGTCGTAAGGTCAGTATTGCCTCACGGAGTACCTATACATTAATAAAACCAAATGTGAATACTGTCACAAAAATATGTCTGCTAATTCGCAGAAAAGCAGTACGATATTAGTGGTATCGACAACTGGGGTTGGAGTGCCGTAATGGTCACGTAAATAAAGAACCATTACATCATCTTACTACCTTTTCGATAGAAAAATCTGAAAAATGGTTTGTTTTGAATTCATACCCTTCCTACATCAATGCCTCAATTGTGTTGATGTGTTGTGATATGCCAGCTTCCTCCCCTGCTATTGCTAGAGAGCATTCTGTTGGGAAAGCTACAAACGAAACGTCGCCACAGACGCCCCACTGCAAAAGGTGTCGCAGGAAAAGGAAGACAGCGAAGGACGAAGAAAGGCAGAGGAGAAAGGGAAGCGAGAGACAAAGTGGGACTCCCTCTCGCCTCGGCGGCAGGTGTTAAAAAGCCGGATTGTTGGCGTCTCGCGCCGCGCCGCACCTTTGTTCGCTCGTTATTGTTCCATTACATTTTTGCCCTCCTTCGCCAGTTCCCCGCAGTGCCTTTGTGTAGACAGACGGACCTGGCGCCGCTTCCTGTGCGTTCTCGCTTTTAAGACTCGGGCGGGCAGAAGTAAACGCCACGGCGCTGCCGACGGTGAGGGAGCAGTAGGGTGAAGAGGGAGGGGGAAGGAGTAGAGAGAGGGGGGAGGGGAGGGGAGGGAGAAGTCTTGAGGCGTCGGCGTCGCGAAGTTGCCCGCGCCATCTGTTAGACAAACGGCGAATCACGCCCACTTCTCCAGGCGCGTCCGCGAGGTTCGGAGCCGAGGCAAGTCTTCAGTAACACACGGACAGCGCGTGCTAACTGCTAACAGCTAGGACCGTCCCTCCGTCGCAGTCGCAGGATGCCTCTGAAAAGCCTTCTAGCGGCTATGACAATTTGATTTTCAAGATTTTCGAAATCCTGAGAAACAGGGGTCAGCTACAGGGAAAGACAGGTAATATACAATATGTACAAAAACCAAGAGTGGAAGACTAAGGCCGGCCGCGGTGGTCTAGCGGTTCTAGGCGCTCAGTCCGGAACCGCGCGACTGCTACGGTCGCAAGTTCGAATCCTGCCTCGGGCATGGATGTGTGTGATGTCCTTAGGTTAGTTAGGTTTAAGTAGTTCTAAGTTCTAGGGGACTGATGACCACAGATGTTAAGTCCCATAGTGCTGAGAGCCATTTGAACCATTTTTTTGGAAGACTAAGAACGAAGTACACGAATTAAAAATGATATAAGACCGGGATATAATCTGTCGGTCCTGCTTGTAATGGTTATTTATTTACGTGACCATTACGGCACTACAACCCCAGTTCTCGATACCAATAATATGGTACTACTTTTCTGCGAAGTAACAGACATATTTTTGTGACAATATTCATATTTGGTTTTATTAATATATAGGTACTCCGATGTATCGATATATTACAGTGACATGGTTCTTGTGTGTATTCATTTCTGTGAGACTGTCATAATCTTTGACTTACTTGTAACCGTTTTGGCGCGAATGCTCACAGTGCAGGCTTTGCTTCACTTTGCAAAAGTTAAGTTATTTCGGTTTGTTAAAGGACAGTCAAGTCTTGTGTTTGGTTAATGTGGAAATTAAATGTATGAAGATTGATACAAAACTGTTTTCTTGATGATGTGAGAATTAAGAAGAAGCATATGTGAACTTCCAAGAAATTAATAAAAATGTGGATCGTGAATACCAAGTGAAAAATTATTTCTACCATACAATTGTTCTGATGTGGGATTGTTTGATCATTAGGAATTTCCTGAAAAACGCATTTGTTAGGTCTTCAAGTAATGCTAAAATACACATCTGGACATTCTAACAGTCAAAGTGGAATCACCCTAGAATCAACAAGATGAGCCATAACAATTTCGACAAAATCTACGTGGAAATCCATTCAAGATAAGTGCCAAAATTAATGAATTTTTTACAGTGACTTCATTGTTTCCATTCTGACGATACCATCCACAGTCAATAACTTTGTTGTTGCCCGATAAAGCGAACATATGCTGCATGAGCAACATTATTAATTTGATTTCTAACCTACTTTGCAAGTGGTGGTATTGTTAGATGCTGTCAATCAGTATGTCGAAGAAGCAATGGGGGAAATAAAAGAAAGTTTGGATACCAATGTTAAGATTCGCTGATGACGCTGCTGTCCTCGGTGGAAGTGAAGACGAATTACAGATTCTGTCAAATGGAATGAACCGTCTAATGAGTATGATTATGTTGCTATTGCCACATGTATTTTGAGGTGCTAACCAACCTAGAAACATACTACTACTCTTGTTATTAGTCTGCAGATGACGTTAATACTAATGCAATGTTGTTCAGTACACTGCCCTCAGTCACCAATAGAAATATCTCGATTTACACCACAAATAAACTGCAAATCTTTTATACAAGAGGAGAGAATTTGCGCTTGATCGTTGTGGTCATGACATGCCTTAGTGTGATTTCGCTAAACGGCGAAAAAATGAAAGAAACGGTCCCTGAGAGGATAAGAAGCAAAAATGTCCTACGAAGATGTGACCAGAAATGCGTTCGAAGGGAGCTACACCCGCTTGAAGGTGGGGATACGAGATCTTTGTAAATGATCCCAGAGTCGGCAACGGACGAGCGTGCTGCATGCATCGGTAAGCCACACAACCCTGTGGAACATTCACCCGGCAATCGCAACTACACGTATCAGTTACAACATGTTCGGGTGTTATTGTCTATGGACTTGCGTCCAGGGCGACAGCTTCGTTGCTGATTCGTCAAACAGGTCACCACAGCCCTGGGATTTCTGTCATCCATTCTACTCGCTTCCGAGGAAAGACATCGACAACCCTCTCAACAGCCACACGTGGGCTATGGGGAATTCCCACTGTGTTGTGGCATCGAACTAGTTTACTTCATAGTTCAACTTCGCCGTGCGGGCAGTGAATATTGGCGACCACTTCGTAGGACGAAACACCCTTCCGCGACACCTCACAGGCGAGTCATATCTTCCCTTCCTGTCTCTGCTGCTGGAAGACTTCTCTCTGGTGGTATGAAGGTATAACTACAACACAGTGTTGTTGCTCATTGCGCACTTTTACGAGGTGTGGCTAGAAAAAAACCGGACTAGTACTGGTGAAACAATAAAACGAATGCAATAAGGCTGAAAGTCGCGTGGCCTGTCACGTGACTCTCGCTCCGCCTACTGCTCGAGTTTCATCTGCCTCCTGCACTCAGTCTGCCCGTGGCGTCTGTTTTAAGTAGTTGACGTTTTGTCTGTGCGTCGGAAAATGTTGAGTGTACAGAAAGAACAGCGTGTTAACATCAAATTTTGTTTCAAACTAGGAAAATCTGCAAGTGAAACGTTTGTAATGTTACAACAAGTGTACGGCGATGATTGTTTATCGCGAACACAAGTGTTTGAGTGGTTTAAACGATTTAAAGATGGCCGCGAAGACACCAGTGATGACACTCGCACTGGCAGACCATTGTCAGCAAAAACTGATGCAAACATTGAAAAAATCGGTAAACTTGTTCGACAAGATCGCCGTTTAACAATCAGAGCAGTGTCTGAGTTAACAGGAGTTGACAAGGAAAGTGTTAGGCAGATTCTTCATGAAAGTTTCAACATGAACAAAGTGTGTTCAAAAATGGTTCCAAAGTGTCTCACAATTGAACAGAAGGAACGCCGAAGAATGATTTGTTCTGACATCCTGGAAAACATTGAAAGTGATCCCACCTTCTTACAAAATGTTATTACTTGCGATGAATCGTGGTTTTTTACTTACGATCCCGAAACTAAACGCCAATCGATGCATTGGAAAACTCCTGGTTCTCCACGACAAAAAAAAAGCACGAATGTCAAAATCGAAATTCAAGGCAATGATGATTTTTTTTTGACATCAAAGGGATTGTGCTCATTGATTGGGTACCAGAGGGACAAACAGTGCATCAGCATTACTACATTAGCGTCCTGGCTACCCTACGTGAGCGAGTACGGAGAAAACGGAACGATTTGTGGAGAAAAAAGTCATGGATCCTTCACCAAGACAATGCCCCAGCTCACAGTGCGTTGTCAGTGAAGACGTTTTTGGCAAAACACAACATTCCCATCTTAGATCATCCACCCTACTCACCTGATTTGGCCCCCTGTGACTTTTTTCTTTTCCCTAAAGTCAAGTCAGCTTTGAAAGGAACTAGATTTGAGACTGTTGAAGCAGTAAAAGAAAAAGCGACGGAAGTAATGTATGGACTTACCGAAAATGATCTGCAGCATTGCTATGAACAGTGGAAAATTCGTATGGAGCGGTGTAGAGACCGAGGAGGAGAGTACATTGAAGGAGATAACATGAAATTGTAAATAATTGTAAATAAATGTTTTTTCCAGCATCAGTCCGATTTTTTTCTAGCCGCACCTCCTATGTGCAGCTAAAACACTAGTACAGACAAAAAATGTCCACTTGTCATACTTGTTCTCACGTGCGCTTTCAACATTTGAAACGCACATTGTCCAAGATCCAGAACGTATTTACACTCTGCAGCGCAGTGTGCACTGATGTGTAGCTTCTGGGCAGATGAAAAGTTTATGCCAGTCCAGGACTCGTAACTGGCATATTTGCCTCTCGCAGGTAAGTGCTCTGCCAGCTGAGCTACTACAGTACGATTCAGGACCCGTCCTCAAAGCTTTACTTACTCCAGCTTACTTGATAGATCACTTGCCCTTGAAAAGCAAAGGTACCGGGTTCGAGTCCCAGTCTGCAGAATTTTAATCTGCCACAAAGTTTCATACCAGCGTACACTCCTCTGCAGCGTTAAAATTCGTTCTGGAAACATTCCCCACAAGAAGTCGGCTAATCCATGTCTCTGTAATATCCTTTCTTCGAGGAGTGCTATTCTCTGAAGCTTAGCAGGAGAACTTCTGTGGAGCTTACAAGGTAGGCAACGAGGTCCTGAAGGAAATAAAGCTGTGACGACCATTCGTAAGAGTCGTGCTAGAGTATCTCAGTTGGTAGAGCACTTGCCCGCAAAAGGCAAAGATCTCGGTTCGAACACCAGTCTGGCTCACAGGTTTAGTCTGTCAGCAAGTTTCACTGTCGAGGTCTTTTACGATGATCATGTTTGATTTGTGGGGTGCTCAACTGCGTGGTCAATAGCGCCTATACAAAGCCCAAATTTTTTCACACCGTCCAATTTTTTCACACCGTCCAATTTTTTCACACCGTCCAATTTTTTCACACCGTCCAATTTTTTCACACTGTCCAATTTTTTTACACGATTCAATTTAGGCACTGTGACAAATAATGATGATAAAATGATGAGGAGAACACGAACACCCAATCCCTGGGCACAATCTCCAAACCGACCAGGAATCGAACATGGGACCGCGTGATCCAGAGGCAGCAATGCTAGCCACTAGACCACGAGCTGCAGACAAGGTCTTTTATGAAACTTCCTGGCAGATTAAAACTGTGTGCCGGACCAAGACTCGAACTCGGGAACTTTGCCTTTTGCGGGCAAGTGCTCTACCAACTGAGCTACCCAAGCACGACTCACGCCCCGTCCTCAACGCTTTACTTCTGCCAGTACCTCGTCTCCTACCTTCCAAACATTACAGAAGCTCTCCTATGAACCTTGCAGAACTAGCACTCCTGAAAAAAAGAATACTGCGGAGTCATGGCTTAGCCACAGCCTTGGGGATGTTTCCAGAATGAGATTTTCACTCTGCCGCGTAGTGTGCGGTGATATAATTCTTCCTGGCAGATAAAAACTGGGTGCCGGACCGAGACTCGAACTGGATCTTTGCCTGTCGCGGGCAAAGCGCACTTGCTCGCGAAAGGCAAAGGTTGGTTAAATGGCTCTGAGCACTATGGGACTTAACATCTGAGGTCATCAGTCCCAGAGAACTTAAACCTAACAGAAACCTAACTAACCTGAAGACATCACACACATCCATACCCGAGGCAGGATTCGAACCTGCGACCGTAGCGGTCGCGCGGTTCCAGACTGTAGCACCTAGAACCACTCGACCACTTCAGCCGGCAAAGGCAAAGGTCCGGAGTTCGAGTCTTGGTCCGGCACCCAGTTTTAATCTGCCAGGAAGTTTCATATCAGCGCACACTCCGCTGCAGAGTGAAAATTTCATTCTCAAGGTCTTTTATGCCCACCTTCAAGAGGGTATACGAGTCTTGGTACGTATTTCGGGCTTTGCCCCTTATCTTCTCACAGGTCGTATCTCACATTTTTTTAGCAGATTCCACATGTACATATTCTTGACAGTCATGATCCGTATTTGGATGGGGTTCTAAGACTCCATGCACCTGCTGCTGGGCTATCGGGTTCCCAGAGCAGGGACGACGAATCGGTCCGCTCGGGAGGTGTTGTGGCCTCTCCACGGCAGACGAATCAGCTGACGACAAACACCAGCAGGTAGCGGGCGTACACCCCTTCTGGACGACGCCAGCGTCGTCTCGGGTGTCTGACAAACGAGCGGTCCGACCACTGCCGACGTACGCAGACGCCCGCCGTCTGACAGCGCGACGCGTCTGTGTGGGGAGGACCACCTAGCGCTGCCCCACATTCCGCCCGCTGCCACCGCACCAGCCATCTGATGACAGCAGCGCGCACACAACACACACACACACACACACACAGAGCGAGTGAGAGAGAGCGAGCGAGCGAGAGAGAGAGAGAGAGAGAGAGAGAGCGAGAGAGAGAGAGAGAGCGAGCGAGAGAAGGAGAGGGAGAGAGAGAGAGCGAGAGGGAGAGAGAGAGAGCGAGAGCGAGCGAGAGGGAGAGAGAGAGAGAGAGAGAGAGAGCGAGGGAGAGAGGGAGAGAGAGAGAGCGAGGGAGAGAGGGAGAGGGAGAGAGGGGGAGAGAGAGAGAGCGAGGGAGAGAGGGAGAGAGAGAGAGAGCGAGGGAGAGAGGGAGAGGGAGAGAGAGAGAGAGAGAGAGAGAGAGAGAGAGAGAGAGAGAGGGAGAGAGAGAGAGCGAGAGAGAGAGAGCGACAGCGAGAGAGAGAGAGAGAGAGAGAGAGAGAGAGAGAGAGAGAGAGAAAACGAGTAAGAGAGAGAGCTCTCCAGAGCGGCCATGGAGCTCGTCAGTTAATGGAACACTTCATTCGCACGCGCTCGTCCACACACAAGCGCTCACGGAACATAACTTTATTGGACAGCCGGACAGAGGTAAAACTCTATGTCCATCATTTTAGATACGGTTGCGCGACTCGGCTGTTCGATACAGGATGTCCAATTAAACAAAATACACTACTGGCCATTAAAATTGCTACACCACGAAGATGTGCTACAGACGCGGAATTTAATCGACAGGAAGAAGATGCTATGATATGCAAATAATTAGCTTTTCACAGCACTCACACAAGGTTGGCACCGGTGGCGACACCTGCAACGTGCTGACATGACGAAAGTTTCCAACCGATTTCTCGTACATCAACAGCAATTGACAAGCGTTGCCTGGTGAAACGTTGTTGTGATGTCTCGTCTAAGGAGGAGAAATGCGTACCATCACGTTTCAGACTTTGAAAAAGGTCGCATTGCAGCCTATCGCGATTGCGGTTTATAGTATCGCTACATTGCTGCTCGCGTTGGTCGAGATCCAATGTTAGCAGAACATGGAATCGGTGGGTTCAGGAGTATAATACGGAACGCCGTGCTGGATTCCAGCGGCCTCCTATCACTATCAGTCGAGATGACAGGCATCTTGTCCGCATGGCTGTAACGGATCGTGCAGCCACGTCTCGACCCCTGAGTCAACACATGGGGACGTTTGCAAGACAATCATCTGCACGAACAGTTCGACAACGTTTGCAGCAGTACGGACTATCAGCTCGGAGACCATGCCCGCGGTTACCCTTGACGCTGCATCACAAACAGGAGTGCCTGCGATGGTGTACTCGACGATGAACCTGGGTGCACGAATGGCAAAACGTAATTTTTTCGGATGAATCCGGGTTCTGTTTACAGTATCATGATGGTCGCATCCGTGTTTGGCGACATCGCGGTGAACGAACATTGGAAGAGTGTATTCGTCATCGCCATACTGGCGTATCACCTGGCGTGATGGTATGGGGTGCCACTGGTTACACGTCTCGGTCACCTCTTGTTCGCACTGACGGCACTTTGAACAGTGGACGTTACATTTCAGATCTGTTACGACCCGCTCTACCCTTCATTCGATCCCTGCGAAACCCTACATTCCAGCAGGATAATGCACGACCGCATGTTGCACGTTCTGTACGGGCCATTCTGGATACAGAAAATGTTCGTCTGCTGCCCTGGTCAGCACATTTTCCAGATCTCTCACCAACTGAAAACGTCTGGTCAATGGTGGCCGAGCAAGTGGCTCGTCACAATACGCCAGTCACTACTCTTGATGCACTGTGGTATCGTGTTGCAGCTGCATGGGCAGCTGTACCTGTACACGCCATCCAAGCTCTGTTTGACTCAATGCCCAGGCGTATCAAGGCCGTTGTTACGGCCAGAGGTGGTTGTTCTGGGTACTGATTTCTCTGAATCTACGTACCCAAATTGCGTGAAAATGTAATCACATGTCAGTTCTAGTATAATATATTTGTCCAATAAATACCTGTTTATCATCTGCTTTTCTTCTTGGTGTAGTAAATTTAATGGCCAGTAGTGTAAAATTAAAGAAATTACAGCCCTCGGTCGCAAAAAGAAGTCTTTTGACTTAGGTTTCGACACTACTATGTGTGCCATCATCAGAAGTATAACAAAAAACTGGCCTGTAACGGAAGTACAAAATTTTAAGGAAGAAATGTTTTCAAGTGTAAGTACTGACTAGCAGTACAAGAAAGAAACAGTACTTACGTGTCACGTATAAAATAAATATCAAGCGATAAAGCTTTAGTCACAAAATGTTTCACCCATGTCGTGCTACAGGTACCGTGAGACAGGTACCGTGCCGGCAGGTGAACATTACACCAGGAGTGCCATCTAGTAGTCGCAAATACAAACAGACTACCTAACATTCAGACTATAGCCAGATGAATATTATGATGAACATTCTACAGTGAAATTTTCACTCTACAGCGGAGTGTGCGCTGATACGAAAGTTTTGCAAGGTTCGCAGGTGAGCTTCTGTGAAGTCTGGAAGAAAGGCGACGCGGTACTGGCGGAAGTAAAGATGTGAGGACGGGGCGTGAGTCGCGCTTGGGTAGCTCAGATGGTAGAGCCCTTGCCCGCGAAAAGCAAAGATCCCGAGTTCGAGTCTCGGTCCGGCTCTCAGTTTTAATCTGCCAGGAAGTTGAACATTATTTATTACGTGAAGTAAAAGACAATATTTTTTTCTGACAGCAGCAGACATGGTAACATTCTGTCTACATAACAGCTTAGAAGTACAGTTTAAAGACTGGAAAGCCAAGACCTGGGAAACGGATAAATAATGCAGGTTAATTCTTACAAAGAAGAAAAAAGCAACCAGCCACTCTCAACACTGCTATTTATTTAGGTAAATAGCGCTGTTACCGGTTTCGAACTGGCAAGTTCATCCTCAGACGGCTGTTCACATGATTTTTAAGATACACTTTACATTATCGTCCGTTTTTAATTTTTATTATTCCACTGTGGCGAAGTATTTTTGGTGTGTTGTTGCCCTACGGTAGAAAAACAGTGTTAGAAGCGCCCTATGTGAAAATAACTAACACGCAAACGATGAAATACAGCGAAAATAAATATGTGAGGTTAAGTGGTTATGGTACTTACGTCGAAAATTTCGCGCGATTTTGGATATATTTAGGAATATGCGAAAAATACAATCATGCAACTTCGCAACAAAATCGCGCGGAATTTTCGACGGAAGTACCATAACCACTTAACCTCTCATATTTAATTACGCTGTATTTCATCGTTTAAAGGTTTGTTATTTTCACATAGGGCGCTTCTAACTCTGTTTTTCTACCGTAGGGCAACAACACACCAAAAATACTTCGCCACAGTGGAATAATAAAAATTAAAAACGGACGATAATGTAAAGTGTATCTTGAAAATCATGTGAACAGCCGTCTGATGATGAACTTGCCAGTTCGAAACCGTTAACGGCGCTATTTACCTAAATAAATAGCAGTGTTAATAGCTGGCAGCTTTCCCTAAACGTAGATAAATGTAATATAATGCGCATACATAGGGGCAGAAATCCATTCCAGTACGATTATGCCATAGGTGGTAAATCATTGGAAGCGGTAACGACCGTAAAATACTTAGGAGTTACTATCCGGAGCGATCTGAAGTGGAATGATCACATAAAACAAATAGTGGGAAAAGCAGGCGCCAGGTTGAGATTCATAGGAAGAATTCTAAGAAAATGTGACTCATCGACGAAAGAAGTAGCTTACAAAACGCTTGTTCGTCCGATTCTTGAGTATTGCTCATCAGTATGGGACCCTTACCAGGTTGGATTAATAGAAGAGATAGACATGATCCAGCGAAAAGCAGCGCGATTCGTCATGGGGACATTTAGTCAGCGCGAGAGCGTTACGGAGATGCTGAACAAGCTCCAGTGGCGGACACTTCAAGAAAGGCGTTACGCAATACGGAGAGGTTTATTATCGAAATTACGAGAGAGCACATTCCGGGAAGAGATGGGCAACATATTACTACCGCCCACATATATCTCGCGTAATGATCACAACGAAAAGATCCGAGAAATTAGAGCAAATACGGAGACTTACAAGCAGTCGTTCTTCCCACGCACAATTCGTGAATGGAACAGGGAAGGGGGGATCAGATAGTGGTACAATAAGTACCCTCCGCCACACACCGTAAGGTGGCTCGCGGAGTATAGATGTAGATGTAGATGTAGTGGCTGGTTGCTGTTTTCTTCTTTGTAAGAATTAACCTACATTAATTGTACATAGCCACAGTCTCACCATGTCAGTTTTAGACAAAATAGCAGTAGATAAATACCATAGAACGCCACCAAGTCTCTAGTTTACCTTCCCTTTGCTGGAAATATTCCGTTTAAAACAGCGACAAAGCACCGTAAAATTCAGGTAACAGTGGTTTTCCGCCCACTGTCTAAGTTTGCAGACCTTCTGTGATCAGTGTAGGACAACTGATACCTCGAGTGGCCCGCCAACTAACCTGAGGACAGTCCGATAGGAAACGTCTCGGACTGTTAGGAATGGCGGGTGAGATCTAACATTCAATATCCCCGCAGTTAGGTAGCTCTGCGGCATGAAGTCATCGATGAGAGGCTCTTTGTCCGATGTAATTAAGTGCTGCTAGTACCGAAAAGATGGAAATGAGCGTACGGCATTGTGGGCCGGGAGTCCCCCATTCGGGGAAGTTACAAAAATGGTTCAAATGGCTCTATGGGACTGAACATCCGAGGTCATCAGTTCCCTAGAAATTAGAAGTACTTAACCTAACTAACGTAAGGAAATCACACACATCCATGCCCGAGGCAGGAATCGAACCTGCGACCGCAGCAGAAGCGCGGTTCCCGAGTAAAGCGCGTAGAACCGCTCGGTCACAGCGGCCGGCTCGGGTAAGTTAGGTCACCGAGGGCAAGCACTTATTGGATTCGACGGCACACTGGGCGACTTGCGCCTCGAAGATGGGGATGAAGACAACAACACCCAGTCCCTGAGCGGAGAAAATCTACATCTACATTTATACTCCGGAAGCCACCCAACGGTATGTGGCGGAGGGCACTTTACGTGCCACTGTCGTTACCTCCCTTTCCTGTTCCAGTCGCGTATGGTTCGCGGGAAGAACGACTGTCTGAAAGCCTCCGTGCGCGCTCTAATCTCTCTAATTTTACATTCGTGATCTCCTCGGGAGGTATAAGTAGGGGGAAGCAATATATTCGATACCTCATCCAGAAACGCACCCTCTCGAAACCTGGACAGCAAGGTACACCGCGAGGCAGAGCGCCTCTCTTGCAGAGTCTGCCACTTGAGTTTATTAAACATCTCCGTAACGCTATCACGGTTACCAAATAACCCTGTGACGAAACGCGCCGCTCTTCTTTGGATCTTCTCTATCTCCTCCGTCAACCCGATCTGGTACGGATCCCACACTGATGAGCAATACTCAAGTATAGGTCGACCGAGTGTTTTGTAAGCCACCTCCTTTGTTGATGTACTACATTTTCTAAGCACTCTCCCAGTGAATCTCGACCTGGTACCCTCCTGCCCCAGCCGGGAATCGAACCCTTGGTGTGGCATTCCGTCACCCTGAGCAATCAGCTAACAGGGGCGCACTGCTGGTACCAAAAAGATAAAAGTTCAGAACGTCAAGTGACCAGTGAGAGGAGATTTCGCAGCGTGACGGGACCTGTTGCGTGGGTGCACACGTGGCTACTGTGTGGCCTGCTTGCACCGTGGCGCCGCTGTGCAGCAGAGACCGCCTTGTTTACTTAACCTCAATTAACGAGGCGGACAGAGCGCGTCCGTCATCCGCGCCGCGGTTCAGGGAGCAGGAAAACACGTGCCGGCGGCCACTGCAGCGCCTGACGGATGTCTGCGAGGACGGACGTGTGCGTGATGGTGGGGGCGGTTGGTGTGGGGGGGGGGAGAGGGGCGGGGCGGAGGGTCGTGTGGGGGAGGGGAGAGGGGAAGGTATACAGGACCCTGGGGAACGCTACTGGCCACGACATGGAACTGGTCAGTGGCTCTATTTTCAGCCCGTACCGGAATATATGGTACAGCCAAACAATCGGAGTACTCGATACATACAAGGGCGTGCTGGAAAGTAATACCTCCGAAATTCTTACGTGATATCTCTTAAACTTTTGAAATGATAACACCTTTATTACCATTCTACATCTTTATTCTTCATGTCTACATTCACTGATGACCCAAAACATTATGACCAGCCGGCTGCGGTGGTCTCGCGGTTCTAGGCGCGCAGTCCGGAGCCGTGCGACTGCTACGGTCGCAGGTTCGAATCTTGCCTCGGGCATGGATGTGTGTGATGTCCTTAGGTTAGTTAGGTTTAAGTAGTTCTAAGTTCTAGGGGACTGATAACCACAGCAGTTGAGTCCCATAGTGCTCAGAGCCATTTGAACCATTATGACCACTTGACATCTTGGGTGTTCTACCGGGTATCAGCGTCGTAATTGCATGATATTTCGGTAGTGTAACTCGTTACCTTCATCAGGTGCGACCTGACCTGGTCCAGTACTTATGCCTTCTCCAGGTGCTCCCTTCGCGGTCCGCGCCCGCTCGCTGCGATCTTCTGGAGTATTGCCGTCCCCTTTTCTCTGCCGCCAGGGCTTCCGCCGCTCGAAATCCTGAGAGAACCTATCCGATGGAGTGGGACGGCGAAATACCTAGGGGTTATCCTAGACCGCAGGCTCACCTGGAAGCATCACATCCGTGATGTGAAAAGGAGAGCAATAGGACGCCTTCGCGCCCTGTATCCGCTGCTAAACCCGCAGTCGTCATTGCCACCACAACACGGCATCACGCTTCACCTAACATTGATTCACCCACTGTTAGAGTATGCGGCCGTGGTCTGGGGGAAAGCCGCAGATGCTCACATGGTGACTTTGCAGCGGATACAGATCCGCGCTATGAAGACTGCTATGCATCTTCCGAGACGCTTCTCGACGCGCCAACTCCACGAGGACGGCGGGATCCTGCCTCTCCGAGACGGATTTCGCGCCATCGCCAGGAAGTTCTACGAGAAGGCGGGACGCTCCCGCAACCGGCTCATCCGTGGACTGGGCCAACAACCGCATCACAGGCCAACCACGCGTTGGCCTCACCTGCTGATGGATCAAGTTTTACTAATCCCTCAACAGAGTGTGTCTTTCTCTTTTTCAGGTTACACCAGCTACGACTGATCAACAAGAGTGGTAATACAGGGTGATTGAAAAAGAATACCACAACTTTAGGAATTTAAAACTCTGCAACGACAAAAGGCAGAGCTAAGCACTATCTGTCGGCGAATTAAGGGAGCTATAAAGTTTCATTTAGTTGTACATTTGTTCGCTTGAGGCGCTGTTGACTAGGCGTCAGCGTCAGTTGATGCTAAGATGGCGACCGCTCAACAGAAAGCTTTTTGTGTTATTGAGTACGGCAGAAGTGAATCGACGACAGTTGTTCAGCGTGCATTTCGAACGAAGTATGGTGTTAAACCTCCTGATAGGTGGTGTATTAAACGTTGGTATAAACAGTTTACAGAGAATGGGTGTTTGTGCAAAGGGAAAAGTTCTGGACGGCCGAGAACGAGTGATGAAAATGTGGCACGCATCCAGCAAGCATTTGTTCGCAGCCCAGGAAAATCGACTCGCAGAGCTAGCAGAGAGCTGCAAATTCCACAATCAACTGTATGGAGAGTCCTACGAAAAAGGTTAGTTATGAAACCTTATCGTCTGAAATTGGTTCAAGCACTGTCTGCAGCTGATAAGATTAAAAGAATCGATTTCTGTGATTTTATCCTTGCTCAAATGGAAACAGATGAATCTTTCGTTTCAAAGATTGTGTTTAGTGATGAAGCAACTTTCCACACTAACGGGAAAGTCAACCGTCACAATGTCTGTATATGGGGCACTGAGAATCCGCGGGAAACAACTCAGTATGAACGTGACTCGCCTAAGGCGAACGTTTTCTGTGCCATTTCAGCCAATAAAGTTTTTGGTCCCTTTTTCTTCGAAGGTGCTACTGTAACTGGACTACAGTATCTGGAGATGTTAGAGAATTGGCTGTTCCCTCAGCTCGAACAAGAAGCACGACAATTCATATTTCAGCAGGATGGAGCGCCACCACATTGGCACTTATCTGTCCGTAACTACCTGAACGTCAACTACCCGAGGCGATGGATCGGCCGCCAGGCAGCCCGTGACAGAGCACTTCATCACTGGCCTCCAAGAAGCCCTGATCTTACCCCCTGCGATTTTTTCTTATGGGGGTATGTTAAGCATATGGTGTTTCGGCCACCTCTCCCAGCCACCATTGATGATTTGAAACGAGAACAGCAGCTACCCAAACTGTTACGCCTGATATGCTACAGAGAGTGTGGAACGAGTTGGAGTATCGGGTTGATATTGCTCGTGTGTCTGGAGGGGGCCATATTGAACATCTCTGAACTTGTTTTTGAGCGAAAAAAACCTTTTTAAATACTCTTTGTAATGATGTATAACAGAAGGTTATATTATGTTTCTTTCATTAAATACACATTTTTAAAGTTGTGGTATTCTTTTGGAATCACCCTGTATATCTTTCTCTCTCTTACAGTAAACGCAGGAATGACAAACTTTTGTCTAAACTGCACCACCACGAGCCAAGGACAGGCTAGTCATTCTAGCGTCAGCGTCAGCCGTCCCCTAAAGGTCCGCTGCAAGCCTGGGTGTTCTCTTTGCGGTCCGCGCCCGCCACACACGCTCCTGGGTGTTCCATCTTCGGTCTGGTGCGTTTGGAATCCCGTCTGTGGGGCCAGGCATTCCCCGTGTGGTCCTCTCCCGCTCACTGTGACCTGCTGGAGCGTTGACGTTCCATTTTTGGTCCGCTGCTGTTCCAGATGTCCCCTCTGCGGTCCGCGCCCGTCAGTCCCGACCCTGGCCGTCCCATCTTCGGTCTGGTGCGCCTGGAACTCTGTATGGGGATCGTTCTCCATGTCCACGGCTTCAGTTCTTCTATTCGTGGAGTGCTGTAGCTGTCAATGCTGCTTCCTCAGCAATTCTAGAGCATCATCCCAGGCTCTACTTAGCTGGTACCCCGTGTCACGGTTCATGAGATTATCGGTCACTTTTGTCTCTATTGAGTCCCTCGTAACACTATCCCAAAATCTGGGCGTCTGTGCTAGAAACTTTGTTTCTTCATAATTCATGGCGTGACCTAGTTCTAGGCAGTGTTCAGCAATGGCTGATTTTGTTGCCTGTCTTAATCAGCTGTGCCTCTGATGTTCCTTGCACCTGATATCTCCGGTTCTTGTCGTCTGGCCAATGTAGGACATGCCACATTGGAAAGGTATATTATAAATCCCTAGTTTCCGTAAACCCAGGTCGTCCTTGACATTTCCACAGCCGGGCGGGGTGACCGAGCGGTTCTAGGCGCTACAGTCTGGAACCGCGCAACCGCTACGGCCGCAGATTCGAATCCTGCCTCGGGTATGGATGTGTGTGATGTCCTTAGGTTTAAGTAGTTCTAAGTTCTAGGGGACTGATGACCGCAGATGTT
Organism: Schistocerca nitens; assembly: GCF_023898315.1. Taxonomy (NCBI): domain Eukaryota; kingdom Metazoa; phylum Arthropoda; class Insecta; order Orthoptera; family Acrididae; genus Schistocerca; species Schistocerca nitens. Next base: position 146,724,853 of record NC_064625.1, read on the forward strand.
AAGTGCCATAGTGCTCAGAGCCATTTGAACCATTTTTGAACATTTCACACCAGTCCCCCGATCTTGCTGGATGGACAGAAAACACACTTAATATTGTGTTTACGGAGGATCCTACTAATTCCGGCAGAAATAGAGCCAGCATGGGGCAAATACGCCACCTCTTTGCTTCATCTTGCGCTGCTTCTGGAACTTGTGGTACAGTGGCTGGTTGGAGTGCCATCTCAATTTGTTTCGGTGTATATCCATTTTTGCAGAACACTGCTTTGAGACGTTCTATTTCTGTCGGTGGACTTTCTTGGCCTGACAAGGCACGTGCTCTGTGGACCAATGTCTTAAGAACACCGTTGTTCTGAGCAGGGTGGTGACAGCTGCTGGCCTGCAGATAGAAATCAGTGTGTGTGGGTTTTCGATACACACTGTGGCCAATTGATCCATCTGCTTTCCTTTTTACTAGTACATCCAGAAACGGCAGATCGCCGGGAAAGCCTGAAGAAGTACGAGGGCAGTTCAATAAGTAATGCAACACATTTTTTCTGAAACAGGGGTTGTTTTATTCAGCATTGAAATACACCAGGTTATTCCCCAATCTTTTAGCTACACAACACTATTTTTCAACGTAATCTCCGTTCAATGCTACGGCCTTACGCCACCTTGAAATGAGGGCCTGTATGCCTGCACGGTACCATTCGACTGGTCGATGTCGGAGCCAACGTCGTACTGCATCAATAACTTCTTCATCATCCGCGTAGTGCCTCCCGCGGATTGCGTCCTTCATTGGGCCAAACATATGGAAATCCGACGGTGCGAGATCGGGGCTGTAGGGTGCATGAGGAAGAACAGTCCACTGAAGTTTTGTGAGCTCCTCTCGGGTGCGAAGACTTGGGTGAGGTCTTGCGTTGTCATGAAGAAGGAGTAGTTCGTTCTGAGTTTTGTGCCTACGAACACGCTGAAGTCGTTTCTTCAATTTCTGAAGAGTAGCACAATACACTTCAGAGTTGATCGTTTGACCATGGGGAAGGACATCGAACAGAATAACCCCTTCAGCGTCCCAGAAGACTGTAACCATGACTTTACCGGCTGAGGGTATGGCTTTAAACTTTTTCTTGGTAGGGCAGTGGGTGTGGCGCCACTCCATTGATTGCCGTTTTGTTTCAGGTTCGAAGTGATGAACCCATGTTTCATCGCCTGTAACAATCTTTGACAAGAAATTGTCACCCTCAGCCACATGACGAGCAAGCAATTCCGCACAGATGGTTCTCCTTTGCTCTTTATGGTGTTCGGTTAGACAACGAGGGACCCAGCGGGAACAAACCTTTGAATATCCCAACTGGTGAACAATTGTGACAGCACTACTGCCAGAGATGTCAAGTTGAGCACTGAGTTGTTTGATGGTGATCCGTCGATCATCTCGAACGAGTGTGTTCGCACGCTCCGCCATTGCAGGAGTCACAGCTGTGCACGGCCGGCCCGCACGCGGGAGATCAGACAGTCTTGCTTGACCTTGCGGCGATGATGACACACGCTTTGCCCAACGACTCACCGTGCTTTTGTCCACTGCCGGATCACCGTAGACATTCTGCAAGCGCCTATGAATATCTGAGATGCCCTGGTTTTCCGCCAAAAGAAACTCGATCACTGCCCGTTGTTTGCAACGCACATCCGTTACAGACGCCATTTTAACAGCTCCGTACAGGGCTGCACCTGTCGGAAGTCAATGAAACTATACGAGACGAAGCGGGAATGTTTGAAAATATTCCACAAGAAATTTCCGGTTTTTTCAACCAAAATTGGCCGAGAAAAAAAATGTGTTGCATTACTTATTGAACTGCCCTCGTACATTATGACCACTTGCTCGACAGGTTGTTTGCCGGTCTTTGGAAAGAAATACGTAACTGATTCTGCGTTTTAGGGATACGACAGTTGTTGGTAGGCTTGTCGACGCATGTGGCGTTAGATGACTACGCACAGGCCACGTAATTCGTGAAAAGAACGGAGCTCTGCTTTGCATACGCGGTCATGGCGCACGATGACGACGCAGACGGGTTCCATAGGATTAACATCAGGTAAATCTCGTCGCTGAGACATCAGTGTGAGTTGACTACAATGCTCCTCAAACCTTTGTAACACGTTTTTGCCTCCGAGACGCGGGCAATTATACTGCTGAAACATGACATCGCCGTCTGGGAAGGCATCAAGGATGAAGGGATGCAGGTAGTTCGCAGCTGTCATCGATTACCATGCAAGGGCAGCAGGATGTGCCCCGTAGCATAATACTGCATCCACCAGCTTGCGTCCGTAGCGCGTTGCACGTTTCGGCCCGTTGTTCACCTCGATGACGGCATATGTGGAGACCACCACCGACCTAGCGTAGCAAAAATGTGATTCGCCAAACGGCGGATAAGTTTTCATTGATGGATGGTCGCATCCCAATCGTCCCGTTGTAAGTAGGCTGTTTAGGTTTTCTTATTGGTAACGCCACGTAGCGCTCTAAATGAAAATCACTGGCTGTGCTGTGTGCAGTCTGTGGCTAGTTTGCATTGTTGTCTGCCATTGTAGTGTTGGGCAGCTGGATGTTAACAGCGCGTAGCGTTGCGCAGTTGGAGGTGAGCCGCCAGCAGTGGTGGATGTGGGGAGAGAAATGGCGGAGTTTGGAAATTTGTAAGACTGGATGTCATGAACTGCTATATATATATTATGACTTTTGATGATATTAAGGTAAGTACATTGTTTGTTCTCTATTAAAATCTTTCATTTGCTAACTATCCCTATCAGTAGTTAGTCCCTTCCGTAGTTTGAATCTTTTATTTAGCTGGCAGTAGTGGCGCTCGCAGTATTGCAGTAGTTCGAGTGACCAAGATTTTTGTGAGGTAAGCGATTTGTGAACCGTATAGGTTAATGTTAGTCAGGGCCATTTTTGTAGGGATTTTTGAAAGTCAGATTGCGTTGCGCTAAAAATATTGTGTGTCAGTTTAAGCACAGTCATGTACAAATTGTTCAAAGGGGACGTTTCACCGTGTCCACTGCAATCGTAACTGGGTCAAGATGTGAACTCGTAGGGGTGGTCTGTTGCGGAGCTCCATGTTCAACAATGTAGGAGGAACGATGTGCTCCGAAACACTTGTGCGTGCATCAGCACTGTAATCTTTTGGAAGAGATGTCGCAGATCACCATCTGTCCTACTTAACAGAGCAGACAAGCTTTCGGTCCCCACGTTCTGTGAAGAGTCGTGGACGTCGAACAATTAAGGGCCTAGTGGTAGTTTCACGGTCCTCTTGTCTCTTTCCGGAAATGCTCAAAACAGTAGGACCTCAACATTCGACCAGTTTCAACGTTTTCGAGATACTCGTTCACAGACTTTGCGCCGGCCGCTGTGACCGAGCGGTTCTAGGCGCTTCAGTCCGGATCCGAGCTGCTGCTACGGTCACAGGTTCGCATCCTGCCTCGGGCATGGATGTCCTTAGGTTAGTTAGGTTTACGTAGTTCTAAGTTTAGGGGACTGATGACCTCAGATGTTAAGTGCCATAGTGCTTAGAGCCATTTCAGCCATTTTTGATGCACGAGTATAGATGGACGCATGGTTGATGAAATATGAAAGTTTGAGTCTGGTCGTGAGTCGTGCACGGATAGCCAAATGGCACGGCAAGCGCTCGCGATAAGCGGGAAATCCGGGTTTGAGTCCCGGTGCGGCACAAATTTCCATTGTCGTCATTCCATTCTACAGCTGATGGTTGGGTGTGTGTGAAATATTATGGGACTTCATTGCTAAGGTCATCAGTCCCTAAGCTTGCACACTACTTAACCTAAATTATTCTAAGGACAAACACACACACACATGCCCGATGGAGGACTCTAACCTCCGCCGGGACCAGCCGCACAGTCCTTGACTGCAGCGCCTAAGACCGCTCGGCTAATCCCGCGCGGCAGCTGATGGTTGTCCACATTCGTATTTGCGAATTCATTTAATGTACCTCAAACTTCTTCTCTTAAAAAAGAAACGCATTGATCAAAATTTATTTTACTATTTTCGCCTTTCAATGCGTACATCAAATTAACCCTTGATGCCCTTCACAATAAATCTTTCTTCATCTATCAGAAACGGGGGTAATTGTAAAAGTAAGGCCTCCTTTTTTTTATAAGTACATAGACCTGTTTATTTCTGCAATAGTTTACATCAGTTTACAGCTTGATCATTTAGCTATTTTTCGACATAATCACCATTTTTTTTTTTTGTACATCCTGTGGCAGTTTTTGTATGCCCATGTGATAGCAGCTCGCCGCCGTGCTGTTCAGAAAGTTATGAACTTCTACCTCGTTTTCGGAGCTGAATCGCTGGGAGCACCATAGGCAGTCCTACTGTGAGAGACTGAAAAAACTGAAACGGGCAATTCAGAACCGGAGAAGAGCAATGTTGAGGAGCGGCGTACACATTCTCCATGACAACGCTCGCCCACACATCGCTCGGCAAACCGTTACTCTCCTGCAACAGTTTCAGTGGAACATAATCACCCACCCACCCACCCTATAGTGCTGACTTGGCGCCCAGTGACTATCACATGTTCCCTAGGTCAAAAGAACATGTGGCAGGAAAGCGATTCAGCTCCGACGACGAGGTGAAAGAATTCATAACTTTCTGAACAGCATGGCGGCGAGCTGGTATCACATGGGCATAAAACAACCGCCACAACGTCTACAAAAATCCATCGACAGAAATGGTGATTATGTCGAAAAATAGCTAAATGTTCAAGCTGTAAACTGATGTAAACCAGTGTGGAAACAAACAGCCCTCTGTACTTCTAAAATAATGAGGCCTTACTTTTGGGATTACCCTCGTACAATCACAACACAGCACTACTGAATACGTCCAGGACCTACCACACTTCAGTTAAGAATGGACAGAGGCAAAGAATGTGTCAAAGATTGTTGAACAGTGACGTAACTTGCTCCGTCTCTGACGCCCACATCGATAACTTCCAAAAATCAGAATGACATGACCACCTCAAAGTTTTACGTGCTTAACGTCAAATGTTTAAGGGGCTCCGGAACGCCCTATACTTGCAATAACGCTTATAAATTACATCTTTCCTCACAAAGTATTTGAGGTAGGAAGTTGAACTTTTTACAGATTATTTATTGGAATATGGGCTACAACTTAACACAGGGATTTTACAAAATTTTAGTTCAGTTATTAAAGATGATTTTTTTCAATTGTAGTGAAAATTCACAACATTTTTTTGCAATTTTTTATTTATATATTCAAAAATATACAGCTTTTTGGAAAAAGGCTGTGTTAAATTATGCAGAAGGTACTGTGTAACATTTACTGAAAGTTTGAAACAAATATGTTTGGAAGATCCTTAGAAAACATGTAATTAGTATGAGAAAATAAAAGTTTTGGGAATCGAGCGACAAAGATTGGATTAACTTTTTAGTGCATTCCAGGTCCATAGGATGGATTATCTTCATCCTCTGCAAACTCCTCCTCCAGCTTCCTCTTGTTCCTCCTCCTGTTTACTCTTGCTTGTATTTCTAGACTCTTTACAGCCCTGTCTGCAGCCCGAAGGCGTTCCTTGTCTAAAGCAAGCATCGCTCGTTGTTGTGTTCGTAGATTTTGCTACCATTTTCTTCAGTTGCAGTTACTGCAACACTGTTCCAAAAGGTGGTCATGTATGAACACTTATCACATTTCAGTTGTATTTCACTAGCAAGTCCTACGTGCTTTATTATGGAGAGTTCCAGACCAACTTCACTACAATGAATACATCTTACACAGTTTGAAAAAATTCCTTTGAGAACCGACATATCAAATATTTCATTCACATCCGATTCGCCCATAAAACATTCATAGTTTTCACTCATTGAACCAAGCTTCTTCTGTGAAGTATTTTCTTTCCCACTTTGACTGCTATGGGCAGGTGTACTTGAGAGGTTAGGTTCACTCACTTGGTTATCGTCTTTATTGTTTGCAGTAATAACACATACCTTTGGCTTTCCAACATTTCTCCTTTTCTTAAAAGCCTTCAGAGGATTTCTAATAACTTTACTTTTACTCATTATTATACTTCAACAAAACAGAGACTCAAGAAACAGAATTAATTACGAATATTTTCGAGATAACGACAGAGTAAATAAACATGAAACAATCGACAATCACACCAGCGATATATATTGAACCATCACAGGTTAGCCACAACACATACTTTATCTCACATCACTAAAATGTACCTGATGAACACGGACGTTAATAATAACACCATTTGACAGCAGTTTAACAGCGCCACAGTGGGTCACGCCCATGTAAAACACATTTCAAAAAAAAATTAAAAATAGTTGTAGTCTTCGGAATTGAATAAATTATATATCTATTAAAAGGTAATAGTCTGCAGATTCAGAAAACGCAAAAAAGTAAAAATTGAACTTTTCATGATTTTTGAGCCTTTCCGGAGCCCCTCAACGGTGTAAGTGATTAGTGACATAGTCAAACGTTTAAAGCTATTTTATACATGGTAGCTCGATACTTTAAACAAGCTGCGGCAAGAAGATGGTGTTGGGGGGGGGGGGGGGGGAGGTGTTGGTGCAGTGCTGTTTGTCAACAGGCGTGGCAGCCACGAGTTAGAGCGACCGGGGAACGACGTGGTGCGTGGCGAGTAGTTTACGCATGCGCGCCTGCCGGTTTTATTTCTCGCGTCCACATCTTCAGCGGCAGCGCTGAGTGCTGCGGGCATTATACGAGTGCGTCATACGTCACCGCGGACCCTGACTGATGCGCGCTCGTTTAGGAAGAGCCGGTCCCGCTACACAGCCGAGGTGCGGCTTTTAGAGCTGCCTAGAAACACTTCAAATTGCCTTTCACTAAGCATGCTGGATATTAGAGCCACAATTTCTCGACTCGGTACAACTAGCAGTAGCTTGTAGATCATTCCCTGTCGCCAGACAGTGTCGTACGCGGCTGTCGGGTCGATGAAGATAGCTGTTGATTTCAGATGGCCTTGAAAACCTGCTCCAGTATGGGTAGTTAGGGCAAGAACTTGATCGGTGCAGCTGCGTCCTTGTCTGAAGCCAGCTTGTTCAGGAGGGGTAGCAGCCTCGACGAACGGTGCTATTCTGGTTAGGAGGACTCGTTCCAAAAGTTTCAGTGTACAACTGAGCAGTGCTATAGGCGGGTAGCTTTCAGGGCTGTCTTCAGGCTTGCCTACCAAATGACTGCCTTCCTTTGGTTGATACTCCAGGTTTCACCGCTTCGGCACCATGTTTTCCTGTTATGGGCTTTTGCATCACTGGTGAAGTAGTATCAAATGCCACGTCGCCCTGCTGTTCCCTGCTTATGCAGCCCCTTCCTGCAATTTTGGTGCTGACACTGTTTGCGAGTGCGGCTTTCAATTCTGCTCTGACTTTTGCAGCTGTTGCACTCTTTTTTTCGGCACAATCCTTTTCATTATCTGTTTGTCATTACCACTTAACACACATGTTCTCACTTAGAGGATTGCCCGCATCTCGTGGTCGTGCGGTAGCGTTCTCGCTTCCCACGCCCGGGTTCCCGGGTTCGATTCCCGGCGGGGTCAGGGATTTTCTCTGCCTCGTGATGGCTGGGTGTTGTGTGATGTCCTTAGGTTAGTTAGGTTTAAGTAGTTCTAAGTTCTAGGGGACTGATGACCGTAGATGTTAAGTCCCATAGTGCTCAGAGCCTTGTGAACTTAGAGGATTATGTTTTTTCCGCTATCCCTGTACGCGATATGAATCTTCTAAGCCAAACACTTCGTCTCCCTTCATTGGGGAAGCCACCAGCATACTAGCACCAACAATTTGCTCATGTTCGAATTCACTCTGCTTCGCTGCTACACGGAACACTGTTTTGATCACGATCCACTTCCAGTTACTAAAGACATTGCAGAGGTGCCAGTCGTAGTCAAATACAACAGCGCAACCTGCGTAGATAAAATCACACAATAACAGTTCGTAGTACTTCTGGAAGCCCCATCACTACCATCCCTCCCCCTCCCCCTTCGCCCCCCCCTCCTTTGCCTCTGCACCCGTGAACGGTGCTTCTGAACACCTTATGTAGGTAAACCTCCGAATAAACTCTAATTACCACGAATTTCCAAAAAAATGGTTCAAATGTCTCTGAGCACTATGGGACTTAACATCTGAGGTCATCCCCCTACTTCAACCTAACTAACCTAAGGACATCACATACATCCATGACCGAGGCAGGATTCGAACCTGCGACCATAACAGCATTGCGGTTCCGGACTGAAGCGCCTAGAACCGCTCGGCCACAACAGCCGGCCTTTGTTAATCATCTCCGTAACACACTCGCACGAAGTCAACATTCACGTGACGAAACGTGCCACTGTTCGCCGGATCTTCTCAACGTCTTCCCAAATTGTACACAAAACTTTATTGCGCAACGTGACCGTAAATTCCGCTGCTCCATTTTCGTAACACAAAACGAAAACAGTGTGGTGTCACCGCCAGACACCACACTTGCCTTTAAATCGGCCGCGGTCCGTTAGTATACGTCGGATCCGCGTGTCGCCACTATCAGTGATTGCAGACCGAGCGCCGCCACACGGCAGGTCTAGTCTAGAGAGACTCCCTAGCACTCGCCCCAGTTGTACAGCCGACTTTGTTAGCGATGGTTCACTGACTACAGACGCTCTCATTTGCAGAGACGACAATTTAGCATAGCCCTCATCTATGTCATTTGCTACGACCTAGGAAGGCGCCATATTCAGTTACTATTGATATTGTGAATCATGTACAGTCAAGAGCGACGTTCATTATTAATGGATTAAAATTGAGTATCAAACTACTTCTCTTTCTGAATTCCAATTCCTTGTCATGTTCCAGACCTCAAGTCAGTATAGTCCTTCCCTCCTCACGCCCGCCTGCGTGAGCTAAAACGCGGGCATTTCGGCCTCCTCTAGTAACACGGTGTTGGCTCTTCTGCCAACACTACAAATTCTACTTGGTAAGGGACCCAGATCGATGAGAAGAATCTGGTCTGCCAGAGGGGGAAATACTGTGTCTTCCCGAAATGCACATATTTGCCCAGGAATTCTTTTTTAAATTTGGTCCCAGTGTTAAAATATGATCTCAGATCGAACGTGCTCTTTTGAAATTACGCAAGGTTAGAGTTAAACATTTCGTCGACGTGGAGATCAATATCCCGTTGTCCCAGATCTGCTGGGAAGTACGAGAATCGAAGCCGAAATCGTCTTCTTTGTTCGAACGGTTCAAGCCTTCTATTGAGGTAAATGACGGAGTATACAGGATACCTTGCTTATTAATTCCCTTCTCCTGATGGTGGGCCACGATATCGCAATTAAATCCAAGTTACAATGTGGGGAAAACGGAAAATGAACTTTGATTTTACGTGAAGGTTAATTTTTATGTGGCGCAGATGTGACTCTTTAAAACAAGTGGGGTGGTCAAAAGGATAAGGAAAACATGAGGGCATTTCTGTAGTGCCCTACATAAGAAAAATGAGCAGTGTTTCATTGTGCTGCTTTGACACAGTTGCTGGCCGACGAAGAGAAGTGGTATCTTCGTATATTCTAGAGATGACAGGAAGTAGTTTAATGGGGTTACATCTGACAACTGTGAGTTATAGTGAGCAGTAACTTAACGCAACAGACGCTCCAAAATGTTCTTTGTGTGCAGTGGGTTTGCCAAGTAACAAGATTACCTTGTGATGAGAAACAATGTGTGAACGTGTGATACATATACCGGGTGCTCAAAAAGTCAGTATATATTTTAAAACTTAATAAACCACGGAATAATGTAGATAGAGGGGTAAAAATTGACACACATGCTCGGAATGACATGGGGTTTTATTAGAACAAAAAAAAAGTATTGCTAGACGCGTGAAAGATGTCTTGCGCGCGTCGTTTGGTGATCATCGTGTGCTCATCCGCCACTTTCGTCATGCTTGGCCTCCCAGGTCCCCAGACCTCAGTCCGTGCGATTATTGGCTTTGGGGTTCCCTTAAGTCGCAAGTGTATCGTGATCGACCGACATCTCTAGGGATGCTGAAAGACAACATCTGACGCAAATGCCTCACAATAACTTCGGACATGCTTTACAGTGCTGTTCACAACATTATTCCTCGACTACAGCTAGTGTTAAGGAATTATGATGGACATATTGAGCATTTCCTGTAAAGATCATCATCTTTGCTTTGTCTTACTTTGTAATGCCAGTTATTGCTACTCTGATCAGATGAAGCGCCATCTGTCGGACATTTTTTGAATTTCTGTATTTTTTGGTTCTAATAAAACCCCATGTCATTCCAAGTATGTTTATCAATTTGTACCCATCTACATTATTCCGTGATTTATTCAGTTTTCAAATTTATACTGACTTTTTGATCACCTGGTATATGAGATAGATAAAAAGAAGAATGAATGACAGATAGATTCGGGATAGAAAATGGGAATAATGGGAAAGGGAGAGATAATGAAAGGAAAATTGTAACAGAGTGAGTGGGAAACAATGAAAGACAAAAAGAGAGAGTGAGTGTGTGTGTAAATGAGACACAGAGAGATATATTAGTGAGGGAAAAAAGGACGAACGAAAAGGAGAGAGGGGGAATAAAAATGGGCAGCGAGGAAAATTATAAAAAGAGAGAGAGAGGAACAATGATGGTGAAAAAGTGAGTGGCAATGAGACAGGCAGTCGGAAATAGAACGAGAGAGGTAGAGAATGAGGGAGTGAGGGAGAATGCAAGATATGGAAAGAGAAACGGACTGTGAGAAGTAGGGAAAAAGAAAATTTGTGTGTGTGTGTGTGTGTGTGTGTGTGTAATACGGATTGAATGAGAGGCAGCGATGAGGTTAATCCCATACGCTTGGACGTGAATAAGAACCAGTAGATGAATTGGTGGCGTTGCGAAAGACAGAATTAAAAGCAAGAAAAAGGTTGAGTTCTTTGAAAAGACAGAGAAGCAGATGGCTTGTGTTGCAGACGGCAAGTAAAGCCACTGTAGAAATTGTTGATACTGTTGCATAGTCGGGCTGCTTCCACAAACGACCCGTTTACTGATGTCGCCTCTTGAAATAATATTATTCCTCTTGGTAATGTTATACGCATTTTTAAACAAAACTTGCCGCGTAAGATAGTAAGTTACATGCGGACAACACGAAGGAAATGTAGACTGCCGTGAATTATTGTCCTCGGGAAGGGACTGGCTTACTGTGTTTGGACAAATTGGACACGGACGCACACCTGTATCACAAATCTGCTCGTGGAAAGCTGTAAGCGTGGCGTGTAGCAACGGCGTCGCGCGGTCTTTGATCCCGCATAATTTACCTGAATTCACACGTGAGACTCGTCCCGAATTCCATTGCGGTCTATTTACGACACGGAGGCTCGCCAGACGTGAATTTACCGCGGCACAGTTTTTTTACACCGAGGCTGACTAAGCGCAAACAAAAGATAAATCAGACGCAAAGAAACGTAGAGGAGAGGAAAAAGAAGGAGCCGCCACGCACTTCTTTTTCCGTGCCACACCGGCGGCCCTTCTTTTTCCGGGCCTAGGCGAGTATCTACGACCTGCGCCGGCCGTTCAGGGAGCCTGGCCCCCCCAATCAGCGCTGCCAACCTGTCAGGAGGCGCGGCCAAATTACCCGCCAGATTTACCGCCGCTCGCGGGCGCTAATTGCTGCCGGCGAGGCGTGGTCGCGGGACTCCCAAATCCATCACCTGCCCTATTATTTTCGTCACCTACAGCCGCTAAGAAGCGCGGTCCCGGCACGGAGCCTTGTGGAACGCGGGTGGGGAAAGAGTGACTTATCGTCCTCCCCAGACGCGGCTGCGACCTGAATTTTTCTCTGCTTTCGTTTTTCCTTTGTTTATCTCCTTGAGAACCAGGCAGAACAGTAACAGAACCAACTTTCGGCAGTTTCGCCGGCCGGAGACGCCGAGCGGTTCTAGGCGCTACAGTCTGGAACCGTGCGACCGCTACGGTCGCAGGTTCGAATCCTGCCTCGGGCAGGGTTGTGTGTCATGTCTTTAGGTCAGTTAGGTTTAAATAGTTCTAAGTTCTAGGGGACTGATGACCTTAGAAGCTAAGTGCCATAGTTCTCAGAGCCAAACCTTTCGGCAGTTTCACTCGTACGAGATCTTTTTTTTATTTTTTTATTTGCGGTAATTGTGCAATGACTCTTCCTCTGTTTCTGAGTTCGAGTCTCGATTTTTTTAAATAGAAAATCGCTGGTGTGTATACACTGAGGAGAAAAAAATTAGGGAATAGCGATATGTACAGGGTGGTCCATTGATCGTGACCGGGCCAAATATCTCACGAAATAAGCATCAAACGAAAAAACCACAAAGAACGAAAATTGTCTAGCTTGACGATGGAACCAGATGGCGCTATGGTTGGCCCGCAGATGGCGCTGCCATAAGTTAAACGGATATCAACTGCGTTTTTTTAAAATAGGAACCCCCATTTTTTATTACATATTCGTGTAGTAAGTAAAGAAATATGAATCTTTTAGTTGTACCACTTTTTTCGCTTTGTGATAGATGGCGCTATAACAGTCACAAACGTTTAAGTAGTTGGTATCACGTAACATTCCGCCAGTGCGGACGATATTTGCTTCGCGATACATTACCCGTGCTAAAATGGACCGTTTACCAATAGCGGTTCTAGCCGCTTCAGTCAGGAACCGCGCGACCGATACGGTCGCAGGTTTGAATCGTGCATGTGGATGTGTGTGATGTCCTTAGGTTAGTTAGGTTTAAGTAGTTCTAAGATCTAGTCCCATAGTGCTCAGAGCCATTTGAACCAATTACGGAAAAGGTCGATATCGTGTTGATGTATGGCTATTGTGATCAAAATGCCCAACGGGCGTGTGCTATGTACGCTGCTCGGTAGCCTGGACGACGTAATCCAAGGGTCCGGACCGTTCGCCGGATAGTTACGTTATTTAAGGAAACAAAGCGTTCAGCCACATGTCAAACGTCAACCACGACCTGCAACAAATGATGATGCCAAAGTAGGTGTTTTAGCTGCTGTCGCGGCTAATCCGCACATCATTAGCAGACAAACTGCGCGAGAATCGGGAATCTCAAAAACGTCGGTGTTGAGAATGGTACATCAACATCGATTGCACCCGTACCGTATTTCTATGCAGCGGGAATTGCCATTGGGCACAAGAGTAATTATGGGACGATGACAGATTTTTTGCACGCGTTCTATTTAGCGACGAAGCGTCATTCACCAACAGCGGTAACGTAAACCGCCATAATATTCACTATTGGGCAACGGAAAATCCACGATAGCTGCGACAAGTGGAACGTCAGCGACCTTGTCGGCATAATGTATGGTGCGGCATTGTGGGAGGAATGATAATTTCCCCCCATTTTATCTATGGCAGTCTAAATGGTGCAATGTATGCTGATTTCCTACCTAATGTTCTAGCGATGTTACTACAAGCTGTTTCACTGCATGACAGAATGGCAATGTACTTCCAACAAGATGGATGTCCGGCACATAGCTCGCGTGCGGTTGAAGCGGTATTGAATAGCATATTTCATGACAGGTGGATTGGTCGTCGAAGCACCATACCGTGGCCCGCACGTTCACCGGATCTGACGTCCCCGAATATCTTTCTGTGGGGAGAATTGAATGATATTTACTATCGTGATCCACCGACAACACCTGGCAACATGCGTCAGCGCATTGTCAATGCATGTGCGAACATTACGGAAGGCGAACTACTCGCTGTTGAGAGGTATGTTGTTACACGTATTGTCAATGCATTGAGGTTGACGGACATCATTTTGAGCATTTATTGCATTAATGTGGTAATTACAGCTAATCACGCTGTAACAGCATGCGTTCTCAGAAATGAGAAGTTCACAAAGGTACACGAATCACATCGGAACAACCGAAATAAAATGTTCAAACGTACCTACGTTCTGTATTTTAATTTAAAGAACCTACCTGTTACCAACTGTTCGTCTACAATTGTGAGCCATATGTTTTTGACTATTACAGCGCCATCTGTGACAAAGCGAAGAAAGTGGTCTAACTGAAACATTCATATTTCTTTGCGTACTACACGAATATGTAATAAAAATGGGGGTTCCTATTTAAAAAACGCAGTTGATATCCGTTTGACCTGTGGTAGCGCCATCTAGCGTGCCAACCATAGCGCCATCTGGTTTCCGCCTTCAAGCTAGACAAGTTTCGTTCTCTGTAGTTTTTTTCGTTTGACGCTTATTTCGTGAGATATTTGGCCCGGTCACGATCAATGGACCACCCTGTATATCTAAGCGTGGTGGCGGTATCAAATACACAAGGTATAAAAGGGCAATGCATTCGCGGAGCTGTCCTTTGTAAAGATCAAATCTGAACATTTTTTTCGTAAAATTTGGTCGTCTCCTCAGAGATCTTTATACCCACGTCCGATCATGATTACGACTGAGATCCAAACTGAACCCAGACATCACAAAGAAATTCTTTTAGCCCACACAATATACGCGCGAACGTTCCGTTCAAAAACGGTTCAAATTCTAGGAGCACTATGGGACTTAACCTCTTAGGTCATCAGTCCCCTAGAACTACTTAAACCTAACTAACCTAAGGACATCGAACACATCCATGCCCGAGGCAGGATTCGAACCTGCGACCGTAAAGGTCGCGAGGTTCCAGACTGAAGCGCCTAGAACCGCTCGGCCTCTCCGGCCGGCATCAGTATTATGCTGCGGGAGACACTCTCCTGCGCTTGTATGGGATCTGTGGTAGTAATCGAAGACACGCTGACGGCTCCGAACACCAGCATCCCTTAATGCTTCATGTCTTCCCAGACGGCGATGTCAACTTTGATCAGTACAACTGCCCGTGTCTCGGGGCTAGAAGCGTGCACAGTAATCTGAGAAGCAGCGTAGTGAAGTCACGTTGATGTCTCGGCGACCAAATTCGCCTGAAGTAAATCCTATGAAAGCCATCTGATGACGATTATGTTTGGTTTGTGGGGCGCCCATACAAATTCCCAACCTTTTCTCAGCCCACTCTCCCCACTTTTATGAATGATGATGAAATGATGAGGACAACACAAACACCCTGCCAGCTCGAGGCATGTGAAAATCCCTGACCCCGGCGGGAATCGAACCCGGGACCCTGTGCTCGGGAATCGAGAACGCGACGTCGAGACCACGAGCTGCGGACGAAAGACATCAGAGTAGCTATCGGGTGCCACCACCGCGCGATGCAAAGCGCCACGCCTCAGGGTCGCACTGAATGTTGACTGCGACGAGGTAGGCCAGCCCACGGAAGACCCGCTGCTGCAGACTGATCGAGACAGTGTGAAGTAGCGCGTCTCAAACTATTACAGTTAGTTTTTTTAAAAAGAAAAAAAGTCCTGGCGCCTGGACCGCGTAGGGAGACGTGTGGCGAAAAGACGAATCTTCCGCGGCGACGGAAAAAGACGAGTTGGGGACAGGCGACGGCGCGTGCAGCGTGGTGTGGTGTGTTGTCGGGCGGCTGAGGCTGGCTGGCTGGCGCCCGACTGGTCTTGGTCGTCAGCCAACAGCAGCGGCGGAGCGATACAGTTGCACGGCTCAGCTCAGGGGACCCCAGCCGTGGCGCGCTCAAAGCCCGCCGCCACGCCTCGCTGCCGGGGCCACGTGCTGCTCCACACACACACACACACACACACATACACAGAGAGTGAGAGAGAGAGAAAGAGTGAGAGAGAGTGAGAGAGTGAGGGGGAGAGAGAGAGAGAGAGAGAGAGAGAGAGAGAGAGAGAGAGAGAGAGAGTGAGGGAGGGGGGGTGAGGGGGAGAGAGAGAGAGAGAGAGAGAGAGAGAGTGAGAGAGAGATTGGGGGTAAGGGAGAGAGAGACAGAGAGATAGGCGGTGAGTGACGGAGAGAGTGAGAGAGAGAGGGGGGTGAGGGAGAGAGAGAGAGAGGGGGGGAAGGGGGGAGAGAGAGACAGAGATAAGCGGTGAGGGAGGGGAGAGAGAGAGAGAGAGAGAGAGAGAGAGAGAGAGATAAGCGGTGAGGGAGGGGAGAGAGAGAGAGAGAGAGAGAGAGATAGGCGGTGAGTGACAGAGAGAGTGTGAGAGAGGGGGGGGTGAGGGAGAGAGAGAGAGAGAGAGAGAGAGAGAGGCGGTGAGGGATGGAGGGGGGAGAGAGAGAGAGAGAGAGAGGCGGTGAGGGACAGAGAGAGAGAGAGAGAGAGAGAGAGAGAGGCGGTGAGGGATGGAGGGGGGGGAGAGAGAGAGAGAGAGGCGGTGAGGGGCAGAGAGAGAGAGAGGCGGTGAGGGAGAGAGAGAGAGAGAGAGAGAGAGAGAGGCGGTGAGGGACAGAGAGAGAGAGAGAGAGAGAGAGAGAGAGAGAGAGGGGCGGTGAGGGGCAGAGAGAGAGAGGGGGGGAAGAGAGAGAGATAAGCGGTGAGGGAGGGGGGGGAGAGAGAGAGAGAGAGAGAGAGAGAGAGAGAGAGAGGCGTTGTGGGACGGAATGGGGGGAGGGAGAGAGAGAGAGAGAAATGCACACGCATGCTCGCACAAACAAACACGCACTCACACACAACTGCAGCATTTCTGGAGAGGCTGCTGCTAAGTTCCCAGCTTGGGCCCCTATTCTGTATCTTTCCGCTATTTTGCCGATCGGTTCGGTACGTGAGCGCACAGTACGGTCTTGTTTTCGAAAGAGACCAGCAACATTATTCTGTAAGCATTTCGGAAGCGATGCCGATGGGTCCTAGCAAACCGAAACGCTGTTGTCGGTTGTCCTCGCGGCAACCAATCAAACTCAGTGAGTGACGAACACCGTGGTGGCCACCCATTTGCAGTTTCAACCCCCTCACTTGAAAGTCGAATTGATAACATTATTCGTGCTGACCGCAATGTGACACTGGTAACGATGGTTGATAAGGTTGAAGTTAGTTCAAAATGGCTCAAATGGCTCTAAGCACTATCGGACTTAACATCTGAGGTCATCAGTCCCCTAAACGTAGAACTACTTAAACCAGCCTAACCTAAGGACATCACACACATCTATGTCCGAGGCAGGATTCGAACCTGCGACCGTAGCAGCAGCGCGGTTCCAGACTGAAGCGCCTAGAACCGCTCGGCCACAGCGGCTGGCTTCAAGTTAGTACTGGTACAGTTCATAACATTATCTGTAACAATCTACCGCAAAATATGTGCAAGGTTCACTGTTCAGAGCCAGAATCAAAAAGATAAAGCATGGAGTTGAAGCACACAAACTCATATCTCAAGAAAAACTTCAAAACCCAAGCATCAGCAGTAAAAGTCATGTTGACGGTGTTTTGGGATGCTGAAGGTCCAGTTTTTCGTATTTACCTCTAAGAGCAGCTGAAATGAACAGCCAGTACTACTCGGATTTGCTTTTAAACAAGGCGAAGCCAGCCATGAGAGAGACAGAGAGACGTCGTGGATCTCAGAGGAGAGGTGTGATTCTCCAGTAAGACGACGCACGTCCTCCTACTGCTCAACTAACCCGTGGAACGATCGACAAAACGGGATGGGAAGTACTGCCTCATCCTCTTTACAGTCTTCATTTAGCACCTAGTTATTTGCATTTGTTTGGTGCACTGAAGAAGGAATTACGTGGGAACAGGTTCCAGGACGAGTAAGTGAAAAAGTTTGTGGGAAATTGGTTGAAACAACATATAGAGCTCTTTCCAGCCGGAATAAAAAAACTTGTGTCCCGTTGGAACAAGTGCGTAAAAGTTCAAGGGGATAATGTTGGAAAGTAGAAAAAGCATTGTTTTGTAAAAACAAACGCTTTTTCTCCCAGACCAATTTGTGTCTTAAATTACTGAATTACGCCTCGTACAATGGCTTTGTGACACCCTCACCAACCAAGTCAATGTATGC
Source organism: Schistocerca nitens (assembly GCF_023898315.1). Classification (NCBI taxonomy): domain Eukaryota; kingdom Metazoa; phylum Arthropoda; class Insecta; order Orthoptera; family Acrididae; genus Schistocerca; species Schistocerca nitens. The sequence continues at coordinate 146,742,705 of NC_064625.1, forward strand.
ATCCAGGCCAGAAGGGGTGTAATGTCATATTGATAAGTAGGTTCATACCGACAAGCTCTTTGTAAATACGAGTGTTGGAACTTTACTAGTGTCAACTATTTATTTACAGCTCGCACAAAATAGATACGTGCCTCAAAGTTTTACTGACCTTCAAAGTAGTCACCAGGATTGTGTATAACCCGTTGCCAGCAATGTGGAAGTCGTAGGATACTCTTAGCAGTGCCAGTTGTGTTGATAGTTCGAGCGGCGCGGTCTATTGCCTGACGATTTTTTAGCAGTTCTCAAGGGAATGCCATGAAGTGTTTCCTTCATTTTAGAAATCGCGTTGAACTCACGAGGGCTTAAGTCAGGGGAGTGCAGTAGGGAGTATAGCACTTAGCAGCCCCATCAGTCAAACAAATCAGTGACATCTTGCACTGTACGTGCTTGAACATTGTCATGCAAAATGATGGTCAGGTCCTGCAGAAAGTGTCATCACTTCTGTCTCTAAGCTGGTCGTAGGTTGTGTTCCAAAAATGAACAGCATAGAGGCAGAAGTGATGACAGTTTCTGCAGGACCTGACCATCATTTTGCAGGACAATGCTCAAGCACGTACAGTGCAAGCTGTTACTGATTTGTTGGACTGATGGGACTGCTAAGTGCTGTACCACCTACTGCACTCCCCTGACTTAAGCCCTTGTGAGTTCAACTCGATTTCTAAAATGAAGGAAACACTTCTCGGCATTCGCTTCAGAACTGCTACAAATTCGTCGGGCAATAGATCGCGCCGCTCGAACTGTCAACACAACTGGCACTGCTAAGAGTATCCTACGACTTCCACATCGCTGGCAACGAGTTATACACAATGCTGGCGACTACTTTGAAGGTCAGTAAAACTTTGAAACATGTATCTACACTCCTGGAAATTGAAATAAGAACACCGTGAATTCATTGTCCCAGGAAGGGGAAACTTTATTGACACATTCCTGGGGTCAGATACATCACATGATCACACTGACAGAACCACAGGCACATAGACACAGGCAACAGAGCATGCACAATGTCGGCACTAGTACAGTGTATATCCACATTTCGCAACAATGCAGGCTGCTATTCTCCCATGGAGACGATCGTAGAGATGCTGGATGTAGTCCTGTGGAACGGCTTGCCATGCCATTTCCACCTGGCGCCTCAGTTGGACCAGCGTTCGTGCCGGACGTGCAGACCGCGTGAGACGACGCTTCATCCAGTCCCAAACATGCTCAATGGGGGACAGATCCGGAGATCTTGCTGGCCAGGGTAGTTGACTTACACCTTCTAGAGCACGTTGGGTGGCACGGGATACATGCGGACGTGCATTGTTCTGTTGGAACAGCAAGTTCCCTTGCCGGTCTAGGAATGGTAGAACGATGGGTTCGATGACGGTTTGGATGTACCGTGCACTATTCAGTGTCCCCTCGACGATCACCAGTGGTGTACGGCCAGTGTAGGAGATCGCTCCCCACACCATGATGCCGGGTGTTGGCCCTGTGTGCCTCGGTCGTATGCAGTCCTGATTATGGCGCTCACCTGCACGGCGCCAAACACGCATACGACCATCATTGGCACCAAGGCAGAAGCGACTCTCATCGCTGAAGACGACACGTCTCCATTCGTCCCTCCATTCACGCCTGTCGCGACACCACTGGAGGCGGGCTGCACGATGTTGGGGCGTGAGCGGAAGACGGCCTAACGGTGTGCGGGACCGTAGCCCAGCTTCATGGAGACGGTTGCGAATGGTCCTTGCCGATACCCCAGGAGCAACAGTGTCCCTAATTTGCTGGGAAGTGGCGGTGCGGTCCCCTACGGCACTGCGTAGGATCCTACGGTCTTGGCGTGCATCCGTGCGTCGCTGCGGTCCGGTCCCAGGTCGACGGGCACGTGCACCTTCCGCCGACCACTGGCGACAACATCGATGTACTGTGGAGACCTCACGCCCCACGTGTTGAGCAATTCGGCGGTACGTCCACCCGGCCTCCCGCATGCCCACTATACGCCCTCGCTCAAAGTCCGTCAACTGCACATACGGTTCACGTCCACGCTGTCGCGGCATGCTACCAGTGTTAAAGACTGCGATGGAGCTCCGTATGCCACGGCAAACTGGCTGACACTGACGGCGGCGGTGCACAAATGCTGCGCAGCTAGCGCCATTCGACGGCCAACACCGCGGTTCCTGGTGTGTCCGCTGTGCCGTGCGTGTGATCATTGCTTGTACAGCCCTCTCGCAGTGTCCGGAGCAAGTATGGTGGGTCTGACACACCGGTGTCAATGTGTTCTTTTTTCCATTTCCAGGAGTGTATTTTGTACGAGCTGCAGATAAATAGTTGCCACTATCTAAGTTCCAACCCTCACATGATAAGTTTTTATGGTCATTGAAATGAAAAGGAATGTCGTTCGGCTAAGGACTCCCATCGGGTAGACTGGTCCCCTGGTTCAAGTCTTTTTAGGATGAGAAGATGCTGAAGACAACACAACACCCAGTCCTCGAACAGAGAAAAACTCCTGGCCGCTGGCATGGAATTCTGCTGCGCTGGCACTCAGCCACGGAGGCGGATTGTTATCATTGAAATAACATCAAATGCCCTCTCAACTGCTGCAAAATACTAACACGAACTCCTTACAGACTGGGAGAAGCCGACCTCGGCGGAGATCAGTTTGGATTCCATAGAAATGTTGGAACACGTGAGGCAATACTGACCCTACGACTTACCTTAGAAAATAGATTAAGGAAAGGCAAACCTACGTTTCCAGCATTTGTAGACTTAGAGAAAGCTTTTGACAATGTTGACTGGAATACTCTCTTTCAAATTCTGAAGGCTGGCTCTGAGCACTATGCGACGTAACTTCTGAGGTCATCAGCCGCCTAGAACTTAGAACTAATTAAACCTAATTAACCTAACGACAGCACACACATCCATGCCCGAGGGAGCATTCGAACCTGCGACCGTAGCGATCGCGCGGTTCCAGACTGTAGCGCCTAGAACCGCACGGCTCGGCCAAATTATGAAGATGGCAGGGGTAAAGGACAGGGAGCGAAAGGCTATTTACAATTTGTACAGAAACAAGATGGCAGTTACAAGAGTCGAGGGGCATGAAAGGGAAGCAGTGGTTGGGAAGGGAGTGAGACACGGTCGTAGCCCCTCCCCGACTTTATTCAATATGTATATTGAGCAAGCAGTAAAGGAAACAAAAGAAAAATTCGGAGTAGGAATTAAAATCCATGGAGAAGAAATTAAAACTTTGTGGTTCACCGGTGAAAGTGTAATTCTGTCAGAGACAGCAAAGGACCTAGAGGAGCAGTTGTACGGAATGGACAGTGTCTTGAAGGGAGGATATATGATGAACATCAACAAAACGAAAACGAGGATAATGGAATGTAGTCGAATTAAGTCGGGTGATGCTGCGGGAATTAGATTAGGAAATGAGACACTTAAAGTAGTGAAGGAGTTTTGCTGTTTGGGGAGCAGTAGAGAGGCTATAAAATCTAGACTGGCAATGGCAAGGAAAGAATTTCTGAAGAAGAGAAATTTGTTGACATCGAGTATAGATTTAAGTGTCAGGAAGTCGTTTCTGATAGTATTTGTATGGAGTGTAGCCATTTATGGAAGTGAAGACAAGAAGAGAATAGAAGCTTTCGAAATGTGGTGCTACAGAAGAATGCTGAAGATTAGATGGGTAGAACACATAACTAATGAGGAAGTATTGCGTAGGATTGGGGAGATGAGAAGTTTGTGGCACAACTTGACTAGAAGAAGGGATCGGTTGGTAGGACATGTTCTGAGGCATCAAGGGATCACCAATTTAGTATTGTAGGGCAGCGGGGGGGGGGGGGGGGGGGGGGGTGTAAAAATCGTAGAGGGAGACCAAGAGATGAATACACTAAGCAGATTCAGAAGGATGTAGGTTGCAGTACGTAGTGGGAGATGATGAAGCTTGCACAGGATAGAGTAGCAAGGAGATCTGCATCACACCAGTCTGTGGACTGAAGACCACAACAACAACCTTCTCAACCTGTGGAGTTTCATTCCTTCCCTAAGTGCTTCACTTTTTTTCTTCAGACTGTGCTCTAAGTGAACAGCGCACGTGCCCAAACATATTTTCTTGGGCCACGCCAGAAGTTACTTGTCCGAGTAACTGCTCTGTTAGCTGCTACGTGGAGCGGCCCGCTACTGGTGGCCAGCGAGGTGTTCCTCCGGCCAGAGCCGGCCGCGCTGGGGGCATTACGGAGTCTGGAACTTGGCTATAGGTGCGCCAAGACGTACGCGCCGCCTCGCCTCGGACTCCCCGAGGTGCGGCCAGGGCCATGCGTACCAATTACGGGCTCGGTCGACAAGTTAGCGGCGGTGCGTCTCCCAGGGGAGGTGCGGGGGAGGGGCGCTAACAATGCCACCGGCCCGGCAAACGGAACTGCCGCTCTGAGATACTGCCGCCCTCACTTCCCACCCGCAGAGTTCACGAACGCACGGAAACAAAAGTCGTCGCCTTGTGGTCCAGTGCTGAAGAGCGTCCCTGCAAACAAACGCGCCGCATAACCGAATCCCGATCGCCTTACGCAATTTTTTTTTGCTGTGCCTTTAAGTTAGCCTTCACCTCACAACGATGTGAAGATTCCCCTGGAGAACACGACATTTCCTCCGGTGGAGTTAGTGCGGTAGGTTCCTGGCACGCAAATCAACCAAGTGCCATCCAATTGCCGCAGAGTCGCACGAAATCGTTGTCGAAGTAGCCACATTTCGGTATTACTAGGAGAATTCGAAATGGCAATGGTGTTAGTAGTAGTCGTTGTTATTGTTCTTGTTGTTGTCCTCTGTCCACAGACTGGTTTGATGCAGCTCTCCATGCTACTCTATCCTGTGCAAGCTTCTTCATCTCCCAGTACCTACTGCTGCCTACATCCTTCTGAATCTGCTTAGTGTACTCATCTCTTGGTCTCCCTCTACGATTTTTACCCCCCCCCCCCCCCACGCTGCCCTACAATACTAAATTGGTGATCCCTTGATGCCTCAGAACATGTCCTACCAACCGATCCCTTCTTCTAGTCACAGATTTCTTGTGCCACAGATTTCTCTTCTCTCAAATCCTTTTCAATACCTCCTCATTAGTTATGTGATCTACCCATCTAATCTTCAGCATTATTCTGGAGCACCACATTTCGAAAGCTTCTATTCTCTTCTTGTCCTAGCTATTTATCGTCCACGTTTCACTTCCATCCATGGCAACACTCCATACAAATACTTTCAGAAACGACTTCCTGACACTTAAATCTATACTCGATGTTAACAAGTTTCTCTTCTTCAGAAACACTTTCCTTGCAATTGCCAGTCTACATTTTATATCCTCTCTACTTCGACCATCATCAGTTATTTTGCTCCCCAAATAGTAAAACTCATTTACTACTTTACGTGTCTCATTTCCTAATCTAATTCCCTCCGCATAACCCGACTTAATTGGACTACATTCCATTATCCTCGTTTTGCTTTTGTTGATGCTCATCCTATATCCTCCTTTCAAGACACTGTCCATTTCGTTCAGCTGCTCTTCCAAGTCCATACCTGTCTCTGACAGAATTACAATGTCATCGGCGAACCTCAAAGTTTTTTTCATAGCGTGTAGGCTTTCACGGCCGGCGTCTTCAGTAATTAAAACTTCCGGGCTAAGAGGCCGTGGTCCAATAGTAGAAATACTTCTCCCTGACGTTTCGTTGCCAGCTGCGGGCAACATCATCTGAGGTGAGTCTACGACTGGCTGCTAGGCCGTGGAGGTCCTGTTTATATAGAGCGCGTAGAGGGCGCCACCACTCGTCACGTATTGTCAACAGTAAAACTATCTCTGGCTGGCGTCATTACTCTCGATCGAAGGTAATCGATTGTCACATCTTTGGTACAGAGTCGATCGCCATATCTTATCTAGCTTCAAGCCTTCTTCTTTCCTGTTAAAATTATTGTGGTGTTTAAAAATCTCTACAGCCTCTCTATACATACGTGCATAATAAAAAAATGGCTCTGAGCACTATGGGACTTAACAGCCATGGTCATCAGTCCCCTAGAACTTAGAACTACTTAAACCTAACTAACCTAAGGACAGCACACAACACCCAGCCATCACGAGGCAGAGAAAATCCCTGACCCCGCCGGGAATCGAACCCGGGAACCCGGGCGTAGGAAGCGAGAACGCTACCGCACGACCACGAGATGCGGGCACGTGCATAATAATGCGATGTCTTAGCTAGCACGCTCGTCTCACTAAATTTTATTTCATGGTCACCCCTTTCAAAAACATGTTGCGCTACAGCCGATTTGTCCGTGTGTCCCAGTCGACAGTTCCTTTTATGTTCAGTTAGGCGAGTATTGATACTTCTTTTTGTGGTTCCAATGTAAACCTTCCCACAACTACACGGAATCTTATAGACACCAGGAGTAGCTAAAGGGTGTCGTGCATCTTTCGCCGATCTTAAGCATTCACTAATCTTCTTGGTGGGTCTGAAGATTGTTTCAACTCTGAACTTGGCCAGCACTTTCCCGATACGGTCCGTAATATTGTGGATGAATGGAAGAAAAACTTTCCCCACCGATAGTTGTTGTTGTTGCACGTTTTCGGACATTTTTCTTCTGGGATGGAGTGCTCTATCTATCTCCTTGTCAGCGTACCCATTTTTCTGGAAAGCGGTTCGCAAGTGGTTTAGTTCCTCTTGCAAATAAGCTGGCTCACAGATTTTATTAGCCCTGTCCAATGTCTTGATGATGCCTCTCTTCGATTACCTTCGATCGAGAGTAATGACGCCAGCCAGAGATAGTTTTACTGTTGACAACAGGTGACGAGTGGTGGCGCCCTCTACGCGCTCTATATAAACAGGACCTCCACGGCCTAGCAGCCAGTCGTAGACTCACCTCAGATGATGTTGCCCGCAGCTGGCAACGAAACGTCAGGGAGAAGTATTTCTACTATTGGACCACGGCCTCTTAGCCCGGAAGTTTTAATTACTAAAAGTTTTTATTTCTTCTCCATGGATTTTAATTCCTGCACCGAATTTCTCTTTTGTTTCCTTTAATCCTTGCTCAACATACAGATAGTATAACGTGGGGGAAAGGCTACAACCCTGTCTCACTCCCCAACCACTGCTTCCCTTTCATGCACCTGAAAAAAACTGCACACTTAAACAGGCAGATCTTGGCAGTACGTCGACTTGCATGGACAGTCATGGAGAGAAGTAGATGTGATTTCAAACGTGGCCTATGGAAGTGCGTTGAACTTTTGCCCTTCATCTTCGGTCTATACATATTGTAGATTCCCCTCGCCGCGTTTTTTTTTCTATATGTTCAGGCCAATCTCAGAAACTACTGCAGGGCTTTTGGCACGGTTTTCACTAATAGGGAGACGGATTCAGAAGTAAGGTGTGAAAAGGCCCGCCCGGTTAGCCGAGCGGTCTAACGCACGGCTTTCCGGGCGGGAAGGAGCGCCTGGTCACCGGCACGAATCCGCCCGGCGGATTTGTGTCGAGGTCCGGTGAGCCGGCCAGTCGGTGGATGGTTTTTAGGCGGTTTTCCATCTGCCTCGGCGAATGCGGGTTGGTTCCCCTTATTCCGCCTCAGTTACACTATGTCGGCGATTACTGCGCAAACAAGTTCTCCACGTACGCGTACACCAACATTACTCTACCACACAAACATAGGGGTTACACTCGTCTGGTGTGAGACGTTCCCTGGGGGGTCCACTGGGGGCCGAACCGCACGGCGGAGGAGTGAAGTGGACTGCGGTAGTCGTCGTGGGGTTGTGGACCACTGCGGCTGCGGTGGGGTCGGAGCCTCTCCGTCGTTTTATAGGTGCCTGGTTAACATACAATATAATACAATACAAGGTATGAGTATATAGTTTATAAAAATACTATGCAGATTGGCTGGACTATGATGAAAGTCCCTAACCACTGTGGAAACGACGCCATTGAGATCATGTGGCGAATGGCACAGCTCCTTGGCATCGTCCATAGGTATTACTACGGAGTGGCAGAGGATACATTGTATCAATGTTGCGTGGCATAGCGTGCATCCTACTAATATTGCGTTGAATAGGGTGCAGCCTACGAATGTTGCTTGGAGGAGGTTACTTCGTACGAATGTTGTGTGGCAGAGGGTCCTTCATACCTATGTTGTATGCCAGAGATTGCTCTTTAGTGATGTTACATTGAAAAAGGTGTTTCGTACCAATAAGGTTTCGCAGAGGCTGCTTCTTACCAATCTAGGGTGGGAAAGAGTGCTTAGAAACGATGTTTGGTGCGAGTAGGTGCTTCATACCAATTTTGTGTAGCAGAGGGCTCTTCACACCAACGTTGCGTAGCTGAGAGCACTTCATACCAATATTGTCCGTCCCGATCAGTCAGAGGGTTAACTGCCCTCTGTAATAAAAAAAAACTGTCAACTGCTGAACACAAATTGAACGGGTGTGTTGGGACATCCGCACCGAACAAATGCAACGAACAGCATCGAACAAAAAAAAGATAATAATAATAAAGAAAAGATGGCTGAATGGTCAGCGTGACGGACTGCCGTCCTAAGGGGCCCGGGTTCGATTCCCGGCTGGGTCGGGACTGGGTATTGTGTTGTCTTCATCATCATTTCACACTATCCTGCGCGCAGGTCGCCCAATGTGGCGTCGAATCTAATAAGGCCTGTACCGAGGCGGCCGGACCTGCCTCGTAAGGGGTCTCCCAGCCAGTAACGCCAAACGCTCATTTTTCCATAACGATGTTGCATGGCAGAGGGTGCATCCTACCGATGTTGCGTCGCAGAGGATCTTGCTTAAGCTGGCAAATGAGGGTAAATGTCACAAAGAAAATGCAAATCGTGCCGGACTGTCACTGGAGTAGGATGACTTAAGTGGCCATTGCTCGCACCGGAATTTTAATCCAAACTCTGCATAGTGACCCATAAACAAATTGCTAAGCTGGACAAGTCTCGCGGACGTATATACACTGAAGCGCCGAAGAAACTGGTATAGACGTGCGCATTGAAATACAGAGATACCCAAACAAGCAGAATACGGGGAACCGGTCGGCAACGCCTATATGAGGCAAGTGTCTGGCGCAGTTGTTAGACCGGCTACTGCTGCTAAAATGACAGGTTATCAAGATTTAAGTTCGTCTGAACATTGTGTTACAGTCGGCGCCCGAGCGATGGGACACACCATCTCCGACGCAGCGATGAAGTGGGGATTTTCTCGTTCGACTATGAGTATCAGGAATCCAGCAAAACAGCAAGTCTCCGACATCGCTGCACCCGGAAAAAGATCGTACAAGAACGAGACCAACGACGACGAAAGAGAATCGTTCAACGTAACAGAAGTGTAACCCTTCGACAAATTACTACAGATTTCAATGCTGGCCCGTCGCCAAGTATCAGCGTGCGAACCATTCGACGAAACATCATCGATATACCACGTACTGCACTCCCCTCACTTAAGCCCTCATAAGTTCAATTCGATTTCTAAACTGAAGGAAACAATTCACGGCATTCGCATGAGAACTGCTACAAATTCGTCGGGCAATAGACCGGGCCGCTCGAACTGTCAACACAACTGGCACTGCTAAGAGTATCCTACGACTTCCACATCGCTGGCAACGGGCTATACACAATGCTGGTGACTCTTTTGTACGAACTGTAAATAAACAGTTCCAACCCTCGTAATATTAGAATTATTTTATGACATTTCGAATCTTACGAATTTCTATTGAGCTGCTTTGGCACATACAGAGGGTGTGTCTCCTCAAAGTCGTCAGGTGTATTCTCTCCGGTGTTTCGACACATATTTCGTTTTTGTAATGTGTAGCTAGAGTCAGCCCAACCAAATACTGCTCTCACGTCTTTCATGTGACGCCCGGTATAGACTGAAATCGTTGGTTTTTTTCCCCGTTAGAAACAAAATAGTTTTGAAGGGGCATTTTACGTGTCCATTCGACAGAGCGGACAGTGGTTAGTCTGCTGCGATATTCGTTTCACCGATACGTATCAACAGGGACAGTTAAACAGGAAGAACAACTAGTACTCCAACTGCGACTGAGAAGCGCTGCGAAGGTTCGAGTCCTCCCTCGGGCATGGGTGTGTGTGTTTGTCCTTAGGATAAAGTGCCAACGGCCTTGCCGCAGTGGTAAAACCGTTTCCCGTCGGATCACCGAAGATAAGCGCAGTATGGCTTGGTTAGCACTTGTATGGATAACCGTCCAGTCTGCCTAGCGCTGTTGGCAAGCGGGGTGCACTCAGCCCTTGTGAGGCAAACTGAGGAGCTACTTGACTGAGAAGTATCGGCTCCGGTCTCGTAAATGACATGCGGCCGGGAGAGCAGTGTACGAACCACATGCCCCTCCATATCAGCATCCGGCGACGCCTTCGGTAAAGATGACACGGCGGTCGGTCGGTGCCGCCAGGCTTCCCGAGGCATATTCGGCTGGAGTTTAATTTGCATCGTAACGTTAAAAAGATCCAACAAACCTAACATTCTACTGAAGAACAGAATAAAAACATGACCAATGATGATGGCACAGGTCGAAACACGTTTGCGCATTAAAAGTATTAGTCGTTACCTTAATATACGAAACGAACCTCGTAACAGCCGGTTTGCAAACACGGCTGCCGTTAGAGCTTCAGAAACGAGACGTTGATGACAACTCCTATATGTTTTTCTCACGCTAACCTGTACAAAAAGTGGTAATAAGAACAGGCGAAAATGGATATTCCCTCTGGAAAAAAAAGGTGAAGAGTTACATACCGGAAATGCGAGAAGCATAATCTCCAGCTATGGTGACGTCACACATACCTGCTACTCTGCTTTTGTTTCGGATGAAGACATTTTTTAAGCGACGGTGTACTTTTTCACCCCTCCGCCGTGGCAACCCTTTCTGGCAGTAGCCTGCCTTCCTGCCTCACCCCCTTAGAAGCCACCCCCGCACCGTACCTCCGCCCCCGCGCTCCGCGGTGCACAACGTGTAACGAGCAACCCGCCGCCGGCGCCGCAATTTCTCACCACCGCAAAAGCAACAGCCACCCCCATCCCCCACCCCCTCGCGGAATATCACGTGTTTATTAAAGTTAATCTCACCTCGTGAATATATTACACATTTTTCTCGCCCCCCGGCCAGCACGTGCTGGGCGCCGCAGTTTTACAGCGCCCCCGCCCCCTCCCACCCCCTTAACACCCCCTGGTCTTTCCAGGCTCGCACCTTCGCCGCCACCTCCGTCGTTGCGGGGATGATTTAAGTCCGGCGCACCGCACAAACACACCCCCTCACGCACACACTCACACGCGCGCCTACCTTCTACCGCAGGCCAGGTTTCGTATAACGCCGGGGCCATGAAAAATACCCTTGTTTGCCTTTTTTTTGGGCGTGTTTGTGTCCGTGCCTCGCGTTCTCTTGTCCGGAAAGCGGAGAAAGTGTAGAAGCAGAAACATTACGCTCCAGAGGCGCCGTTTATTAACACTTTGTCGCGGAGCGGAAGCCAAATTCTCGGCATTAAAGTTGGCGCTTCGGGTCTCATTTCCCCTGGAGAAAAGTAGGAAATATCTGGTATCATTAATTAACGATCGTATATACATCTAACGTACAAAAATGAATGTTGGCTTTTTCGTCTTCTACACGTACTTGTACCTTCCAGCTAATAGCGGTGAGACTGTAATGAGTTCTCTACACATCCGCAACCGGCTCTTGTGGGGTAAGAAACACATGCCACGCCACATAGGGTTGGACTGGGGTTGAAAAGGGCGTCAAATACTAGTGTAACTCAGGAACGTCTGCAACAGAGCCAGTGAAATTTTGTACGTCCATGACACATTGTTTACATAATTATATCTCTAGCTGGTCGTACGTTGTGTTCCAAAAATGAACAGAATAAAAACAGAAGTGATGACGCTTTCTGCAGGAGCTGACCGTCATTTTGCATGACAATGCTCAAGCACGTACAGTGCAAGCTGTCACTGATTTGTTTGACTGATGGGGCTGCTAAGTGCCACCACTGCACTCCCCTGACTTACGCCCTCGTGAGTTCAACTCGATTTCTAAACTGAAGGAAAAGATTCACGGTATTCGCTTCAGAACTGCTACAAATTCGTCGGGAAACAGACCTCGCCGCTCGAACTGTGAACACAACCGGCACTGCTAAGAGAATCCTACGACTTCCACATCGCCGGCAACGGGTTATACACAATGCTGGTGACCACTTTGAAACACATATCTATTTTGTACGAGCTGTAAATAAACAGTTGCCACTATTGAAGTTCCAACACTCGTATATTCGTTGTATACAGGGTGTTACAAAATGGTAGGGCCAAACTTTCAGGAAACATTCCTCACACACAAAGAAAGAAAATATGTTATGTGCACATGTGACCGGAAACGCTTACTTTCCATGTTGGAGCTCATTTTATTACTTCTCTTCAAATCACATTAATCATGGAATGGAAACACACAGCAACAGAACGTACCAGCGGGACTTCACTTTGTTACAGCAAATGTTCAAAATGTCCGCCGTTAGCGATAATACATGCATCCACCCTCCGTCGCATGGAATCCCTGATGCCCTGATGCAGCCCTGGAGAATGGCGTATTGTATCACATCCGTCCACAATACGAGCACGAAGAGTCTCTACATTTGATACCGGGGTTGCGTAGACAAGAACTTTCAAATGCCCCCATAAATGAAAGCCAAGAGGGTTGAGGTCAGGAGAGCGTGGAGGTCACGAAATTGGTCCGCCTCTACCAATCCATCGGTCACCGAATCTGTTGTTGAGAAGCGTACGAACACTTCGACTGAAATGTGGGGGAGCTCCATCGTGCATAAACCACATGTTATGTCGTACTTGTAAAGGCACATGTTCTAGCAGCACAGGTAGAGTATCCCTTATGAAATCATGATAACGTGCTCCATTGAGCGTAGGTGGAAGAACATGGGGCCCAATCGAGACATCACCAACAATGCCTGCTCAAACGTTCACAGAAAATCTGTGTTGATGACGTGATTGCACAATTGCGTGCGGATTCTCGTCAGCCCACACATGTTGATTGTGAAAATTTACAATTTGATCACGTTGGAATGAAGCGTCATCCGTAAAGAGAACATTTGCACTGAAATGAGGACTGACACATTGTTGGATGAACCATTCGCAGAAGTGTACCCGTGGAGGCCAATCAGCTGCTGATAGTGCGTGCACTCGCTGTACATGGTACGGAAACAACTGGTTCTCCCGTAGCTCTCTCCATACAGTGACGTGGTGAACGTTACATTGTACAGCAGCAACTTCTCTGACGCTGACATTAGGGTTATCGTCAACTGCACGAAGAATTGTCTCGTCTATTGCAGGTTTCCTCGTCGTTCTAGGTCTTCCCCAGTCGCGAGTCATAGGCTGGAATGTTCCGTGCTCCCTAAGACGCCGATCAATTGCTTCGAACGTCTTACTGTCGGGACACCTTCGTTCTGGAAATCTGTCTCGATACAAACGTACCGCGCCACGGCTACTGCCCCGTGCTAATCCATACATCAAATGGCCATCTGCCAACTCCGCATTTGTAAACATTGCACTGACTGCAAAACCACGTTCGTGATGAACACTGACCTGTTGATGCTACGTACTGATGTGCTTGATGTTAGTACTGTAGAGCAATGAGTCGCATGTCAACACAAGCACCGAAGTCAACATTAGCTTCCTTCAATTGGGCCAACTGGCGGTGAATCGAGGAAGTACAGTACATACTGACGAAACTAAAATGAGCTCTAACATGGAAAGTAAGCGTTTCCGGACGCATGTCCACATAACATCTTTTCTTTATTTGTGTGTGAGGAATGTTGCCTGAAAGTTTGGCCGTACCTTTTTGTAACACCCTGTATACGTTAGGTGAGGAGTTATCGCAGAATACTATTCCATTGGACGACATATAATGGAAATTTGCACGCAACGGTTAAGCTACTGATTTCAACGTCCCCAAATTTGGCCACCTGTCTTACAATATAAGTAATCGAAACTAAACGGATTAGAAATCGTACCAGACATATATTTTTTATAATTTTTCCAAATTACGACAATATTTAATCCTTTTATCAAAAATTTATCGCTGAGGTGTCCGGCACTAACGATTTGTGTGGGTTTTGCGGCAGGATAAAGCACTCGCTGATCGCGCGATCGTAGTCCTTTTCGCGACAAAGTACCAGCCGTGATATAAAATCCTTTCCTTTCGTGGTACCGCGGCCGCAGAAACCGCTGCTACGATGTGCGCGCGAGATCTAAAGAAATTAGCTTCGGGAAAGGGGTCTCTCACAAACACATGGAGCAGAGGTGGGCTTTAACAAGCCCTATGGAATTAATTGGTTTTAATTACACCGACCGCGGCTGCGTTCTAAGTGAAATATCGTCCGACACAGACGCACTAGCAGAGGCTGTGTCTGACCCCTTTCTTTAATTTCTTTCCGTACCGCAGGACGTAAGGTAGTGCCACCACACACACACACACACACACACACACACACACACACACACGCAGACACGTAGGGAGGCGTGCAACAGCTGCAGGCTTACCCCCCCCCCCCCCCCCCCCCCCCACACACACACACACACCGGCCGAGGAGATATACCTTGGTGTGGGCGGGATTTTCTTTTATAGCACATTTCCGCCGCGAGGACACTCTTTCAGATTTTTTCCTGTTACCCTCTTTTTCTATTTTTTGTTACGCTGCACTAGAGATTATGTTAAGCTTTGCGCTCGGGAAAGGAGGGATATTACGAGCTGTAAAGTTGGATATACTGATAATGCGTCCGGCCGGAAGCATACGTACCGATTAAGGAGTCCAGGAGTGGAGGACCAACATTTAAAGAGAGAGGAAAATAGGACGGAGAGAGGAAAGACAGAGAGAGAAAGTGCAGAAAAGAAAGAGTTGCAGGGGGGCACAAGGAGGGATGTGTATATTATGCGCGTAAAGGGGAAGTAAAAACTGGGATTGCACGGGGGTTATTGAGAACATATGTTCCTATTGCCGCCTGCCCTTTTAAGTACGCCCGAAGCCGTAACACGAAAGGGGCTTGGCGGGGAGGCAGATATTTTCCGCGGAGAATTCCTTCCTTGTGCAGGAAAATCCGCGCCGCTCGCCCGGTTCCCTTAATTAAACGGTGTACGTCACCAAAATTTAATTTTTAGTAAAAAATTATAAGACCTCCTGCGGAGTGCCGGCGAAATATAAGACGGTTTCCGAGACCGGGCGGTGCTTTACCTCACGGCGAGAGAGTTTTCGGCGGAGGAAAAATTTCGGCAGTAATGCAGCGTAATCCCCGGATATTAAAACGTGGCAGGCGAAATAGTAAGCACCCACCACCGCGCGCTTAAATGCGACGTAGGTTCCCGCTAAGCTCCTAGACAGTGCGTCGGCCTGGCGCGTCGCTAAACGGAACAATTTTTGAGAACAGATGGTGTGCACCCGATACTACGAGGGCTTTTTTTTTCCAAGGTCTGATCTGTCGAAAAACAGAAATCCCAGTGAAAATAAAAAAAAATGTTTTATTTGCAACATTTAGCTATCCCTTCCAGCTAATTCTCTATGTCGTCGCCACTCAGATTCTTGTCGTAGCGATGTGCCAACTTTCCAATTCCCTCGTCATAGAAGGCAGCCGCCTGTGCTTTCAATTCTCTGCACTGGTCTGCAGCTCGTTGTCTGTACCATAGCCAGCGGTTCACGTCAGCCAAGAGACGCAAATCAGAGGGAGCCAAGTCCAGGCTCTATGGTGGATGTATTTTAAACACAAGCTATATTTTTTCCTGAATTTGAGGGCGAACTTTACAATAGTTATGCATGAACCCAGGTACTGTAGTGTATAAAAACGTAATTTTATTGTGCAAATAAAACCATATTTGCACGTTTTGTTAGTAATCGGTCATATTTCGGCCAACGTTCGTCATAATACACTGAAGCACCAAAGAAACTGGTATAGTCATGCCTATTCAAATACAGAGATATGTAAACAGGCGTAATACGGCGCTGCGGTCGGCAACGCCTATATAAGACAACAAGTGTCTGAGGCAGCTGTTAGATCGGTTGCTGTGTAAGTAGGCTGTTTATGTTTTCTTATTGGCAACGTTACGTAGCGCTCTGCATGAAAATGACTGGCTGTGCTGTGTGCAGTCTGTGGCTAGTTTGCATTGTTGTCTGCCATTGTAGTGTTGGGCAGCTTGATGCAAACAGCGCGTAGCGTTGCGCAGTTGGAAGTGAGCCGCCAGCAGTGGTGGATGTGCGGAGAGAAATGGCAGAGTTTTGAACTTTGTGAGACTGGATGTCATGAACTGCTATGTACACTCCTGGAAATGGAAAAAAGAACACATTGACACCGGTGTGTCAGACCCACCATACTTGCTCCGGACACTGCGAGAGGGCTATACAAGCAATGATCACACGCACGGCACAGCGGACACACCAGGAACCGCGGTGTTGGCCGTCGAATGGCGTTAGCTGCGCAGCATTTGTGCACCGCCGCCGTCAGTGTCAGCCAGTTTGCCGTGGCATACGGAGCTCCATCGCAGTCTTTAACACTGGTAGCATGCCGCGACAGCGTGGACGTGAACCGTATGTGCAGTTGACGGACTTTGAGCGAGGGCGTATAGTGGGCATGCGGGAGGCCGGGTGGACGTACCGCCGAATTGCTCAACACGTGGGGCGTGAGGTATCCACAGTACATCGATGTTGTCGCCAGTGGTCGGCGGAAGGTGCACGTGCCCGTCGACCTGGGACCGGACCGCAGCGACGCATGGATGCACGCCAAGACCGTAGGATCCTACGCAGTGCCGTAGGGGACCGCACCGCCACTTCCCAGAAAATTAGGGACACTGTTGCTCCTGGGGTATCGGCGAGGACCATTCGCAACAGTCTCCATAAAAGCTGGGCTACGGTCCCGCACACCGTTAGGCCGTCTTCCGCTCACGCCCCAACATCGTGCAGCCCGCCTCCAATGGTGTCGCGACAGGCGTGAATGGAGGGACGAATGGAGACGTGTCGTCTTCAGCGATGAGAGTCGCTTCTGCCTTGGTGCCAATGATGGTCGTATGCGTGTTTGGCGCCGTGCAGGTGAGCGCCACAATCAGGACTGCATACGACCGAGGCACACAGGGCCAACACCCGGCATCATGGTGTGGGGAGCGATCTCCTACACTGGCCGTACACCACTGGTGATCGTCGAGGGGACACTGAATAGTGCACGGTACATCCAAACCGTCATCGAACCCATCGTTCTACCATTCCTAGACCGGCAAGGGAACTTGCTGTTGCAACAGGACAATGCACGTCCGCATGTATCCCGTGCCACCCAACGTGCTCTAGAAGGTGTAAGTCAACTACCCTGGCCAGCAAGATCTCCGGATCTGTCCCCCATTGAGCATGTTTGGGACTGGATGAAGCGTCGTCTCACGCGGTCTGCACGTCCAGCACGAACGCTGGTCCAACTGAGGCGCCAGGTGGAAATGGCATGGCAAGCCGTTCCACAGGACTACATCCAGCATCTCTACGATCGTCTCCATGGGAGAATAGCAGCCTGCATTGCTGCGAAAGGTGGATATACACTGTACTAGTGCCGACATTGTGCATGCTCTGTTGCCTGTGTCTATGTGCCTGTGGTTCTGTCAGTGTGATCATGTGATGTATCTGACCCCAGGACTGTGTCAATAAAGTTTCCCCTTCCTGGGACAATGAATTCACGGTGTTCTTATTTCAATTTCCAGGAGTGTATATTATGATTTTTCAACACTATTAAGGTAAATACATTGTTTGTTCTCTATTAAAATCTTTCATTTGCTAACTATGCCTATCAGTAGTTAGTGCCTTCCGTAGTTTTAATCTTTTATTTAGCTGGCAGTAGTGGCACTCGCTGTATTGCAGTAGTTCGAGTAACGAAGATTTTTGTGAGGTAAGTGATTTCTGAAACGTATAGGTTAATGTTAGTCAGGGCCATTCTTTTGCACCGAGCGAGGTGGAGCAGTGGTTAGACACTGGACTCGCATTCGGGAGGACGACGGTTCAATCCCGCGTCCGGCCATCCTGATTTGGGTTTTCCGTGATTTCCCTAAATCACTCCAGGCAAATGCCGGGATGGTTCCTCTGAAAGGGCACGGCCGACTTGCTTCCCCATCCTTCCCTAATCCGATGAGACCGATGACCACGCTGTCTGGTCTCCTTCCCCAAAACCAACCAACCAACCATTCTTTTGTAGGGATTATTGAAAGTCAGATTGCGTTGCGCTAAAAATATTGTGTGTCAGTTTAAGCACAGTCCTGCGTAATTGTTCAAAGGGGACGTTTCAACTGCTGCTACAGTGGCAGGTTATCAAGATTTGAGTGAGTTTGAACGAGGTGCTGTAGTCGGCGCACGAGCGATAATGTGAAGATCTTCCAGTACGACCATTTCACGAGTGTACCGTGAATATCAGGAATCCGGTAGCAGCTGGAAAAAGATCCTGCAAGAACAGCACCAACGACGACTGAAGAGAGTCATTCAGTATGACAGAAGTGCAACCCCTCCGCAAATTGCTGCGGATTTCAATGCCGAGCCATCAGCAAGTGTCAGCGTGCGAACATTCAACGAAACGTCATCGATATGGGCTTTCGGAGCCGAAGGCCCGCTCGTGCACCGTTGATGACTGCGCGACACAAACCTTTACGTCTCGCCTGGATCCGTTAACACCGGCGTAGGACTGTTGATGACTGGAAACATGTTTCCCAGTCGGACACGTCTCGTTTCAAACTGTAGTGAGCGGATGGACGTGTACGGGTGTGGAAACAATCTACGAATCCCTGACCCTGCATGTCAGCAGGGTATTGTACGAGGGCAGTTCAATAAGTAATGCAACACATTTTTTTTCTGAAACAGGGGTTGTTTTATTCAGCATTGAAATACACCAGGTTATTCCCCAATCTTTTAGCTACACAACACTATTTTTCAACGTAATCTCCATTCAATGCTACGGCCTTACGCCACCTTGAAATGAGGGCCTGTATGCCTGCACGGTACCATTCCACTGGTCGATGTCGGAGCCAACGTCGTACTGCATCAATAACTTCTTCATCATCCGCGTAGTGCGTCCCACGGATTGCGTCCTTCATTGGGCCAAACATATGGAAATCCGACGGTGCGAGATCGGGGCTGCAGGGTGCATGAGGAAGAACAGTCCACTAAAGTTTTGTGAGCTCCTCTCGGGTGCGAAGACTTGTGTGAGGTCTTGCGTTTTCATGAAGAAGGAGAAGTTCGTTCTGATTTTTGTGCCTACGAACACGCTGAAGTCGTTTCTTCAATTTCTGAAGAGTAGCACAATACACTTCAGAGTTGATCGTTTGACCATGGGGAAGGACATCGAACAGAATAACCCCTTCAGCGTCCCAGAAGACTGTAACCGTGACTTTACCGGCTGAGGGTATGGCTTTAAACTTTTTCTTGGTAGGGGAGTGGGTGTGGCGCCACTCCATTGATTGCCGTTCTGTTTCAGGTTCGAAGTGATGAACCCATGTTTCATCGCCTGTAACAATCTTTGACAAGAAATTGTCACCCTCAGCCACATGACGAGCAAGCAATTCCGCACAGACGGTTCTCCTTTGCTCTTTATGGTGTTCGGTTAGACAACGAGGGACCCAGCGGGAACAAACCTTTGAATATCCCAACTGGTGAACAATTGTGACAGCACTACCAACAGAGATGTCAAGTTGAGCACTGAGTTGTTTGATGGTGATCCGTCGATCATCTCGAACGAGTGTGTTCGCACGCTCCGCCATTGCAGGAGTCACAGCTTTGCACGGCCGGCCCGCACGCGGGAGATCAGACAGTCTTGCTTGACCTTGCGGCGATGATGACACACGCTTTGCCCAACGACTCACCGTGCTTTTGTCCACTGCCAGATCACCGTAGACATTCTGCAAGCGCCTATGAATATCTGAGATGCCCTGGTTTTCCGCCAAAAGAAACTCGATCACTGCCCGTTGTTTGCAACGCACATCCGTTACAGACGCCATTTTTACATCTCCATACAGCGCTGCCACCTGTCGGAAGTCAATGAAACTATACGAGA
The DNA here is from genome assembly GCF_023898315.1 of Schistocerca nitens. Taxonomy (NCBI): domain Eukaryota; kingdom Metazoa; phylum Arthropoda; class Insecta; order Orthoptera; family Acrididae; genus Schistocerca; species Schistocerca nitens. The sequence goes on from NC_064625.1 coordinate 146,762,788, forward strand.
CGAAGCGGGAATGTTTGAAAATATTCCACAAGAAATTTCCGGTTTTTTCAACCAAAATTGGCCGAGAAAAAAAATGTGTTGCATTACTTATTGAACTGCCCTCGTACAAGCTAGTGGAGGCTCTGTAATGGTGTGGGGGGTGTGCAGTTGGAGTGATATGGGACCCCTGATGCGTCCAGATACGACTCTGACATGTGACGTCTACATAAGCGTCCTGTCTAATCACGTGCATCCATTCATTCATGTCCATTTCGACAGACATGGGCAATTCCAGCAGAACAACGCGGCACCCCACATGTCCAATATTAATACAGAGTGTCTCCAGGCACAGTCTTCTCAGTTTAAACACTTCCGCTTGCCAGACATGAACATTACTGAGCGCATCTAGGATTGATTGCAACGTGCTATTCAGAAGAGATCTCCACCCCCTTGTTTTCTTACGGATTTATGGACAGTCCTGCAGGATTCATGCAGTGCGTTCCCTCCAGCACCACTTAAGCCATCAGTCCAGTCCATGCCACGTCGTGTTGCAGCACTTCTGCGTGCTCGCGCGGGCCCTACACGATATTAGGCATGTCTACCAGTTTCTTTGGCTCTTCAGTCTAGATAATATTTCGACCACTTTCTGCCAGAAATACATATATTTGTCGTATCTCTAGCGACACAATAATAAAAACCATGAAAATTTTGCTCTCATGCAAATGTTTCAAGTGATATTGCGACAAATAAAAACAAAACAATTTCATATCAGCGCACACTCCGCTGCAGAGTGAAAATCTCATTCTGGAAACATCCCCCAGGCTGTGGCTAAGCCATGTCTCCGCAATATCCTTTCTTTCAGGAGTGCTAGTTCTGCGATATTAGGCATTTCTAGCAGTTTCTTTGGCTCTTCAGTCTAGATAATATTTCGACCACTTTCTGCCAGAAATACATATATTTGTCGTATCTCTAGCGACACAATAATAAAAACCATGAAAATTTTGCTCTCATGCAAATGTTTCAAGTGATATTGCGACAAATAAAAACAAAACAATTTCATATCAGCGCACACTCCGCTGCAGAGTGAAAATCTCATTCTGGAAACATCCCCCAGGCTGTGGCTAAGCCATGTCTCCGCAATATCCTTTCTTTCAGGAGTGCTAGTTCTGCGATATTAGGCATTTCTAGCAGTTTCTTTGGCTCTTCAGTCTAGATAATATTTCGACCACTTTCTGCCAGAAATACATATATTTGTCGTATCTCTAGCGACACAATAATAAAAACCTTGAAAATTTTGCTCTCATGCAAATGTTTCAAGTGATATTGCGACAAATAAAAACAAAACAATTTCATATCAGCGCACACTCCGCTGCAGAGTGAAAATCTCATTCTGGAAACATCCCCCAGGCTGTGTTTAAGCCATGTCTCCGCAATATCCTTTCTTTCAGGAGTGCTAGTTCTGCGATATTAGGCATTTCTAGCAGTTTCTTTGGCTCTTCAGTCTAGATAATATTTCGACCACTTTCTGCCAGAAATACATATATTTGTCGTATCTCTAGCGACACAATAATAAAAACCTTGAAAATTTTGCTCTCATGCAAATGTTTCAAGTGATATTGCGACAAATAAAAACAAAACAATTTCATATCAGCGCACACTCCGCTGCAGAGTGAAAATCTCATTCTGGAAACATCCCCCAGGCTGTGGCTAAGCCATGTCTCCGCAATATCCTTTCTTTCAGGAGTGCTAGTTCTGCGATATTAGGCATTTCTAGCAGTTTCTTTGGCTCTTCAGTCTAGATAATATTTCGACCACTTTCTGCCAGAAATACATATATTTGTCGTATCTCTAGCGACACAATAATAAAAACCATGAAAATTTTGCTCTCATGCAAATGTTTCAAGTGATATTGCGACAAATAAAAACAAAACAATTTCATATCAGCGCACACTCCGCTGCAGAGTGAAAATCTCATTCTGGAAACATCCCCCAGGCTGTGGCTAAGCCATGTCTCCGCAATATCCTTTCTTTCAGGAGTGCTAGTTCTGCGATATTAGGCATTTCTAGCAGTTTCTTTGGCTCTTCAGTCTAGATAATATTTCGACCACTTTCTGCCAGAAATACATATATTTGTCGTATCTCTAGCGACACAATAATAAAAACCTTGAAAATTTTGCTCTCATGCAAATGTTTCAAGTGATATTGCGACAAATAAAAACAAAACAATTTCATATCAGCGCACACTCCGCTGCAGAGTGAAAATCTCATTCTGGAAACATCCCCCAGGCTGTGTTTAAGCCATGTCTCCGCAATATCCTTTCTTTCAGGAGTGCTAGTTCTGCAGTTTCGCAGGAGAGCTTCTGTAAAGTTTGGAAGGTAGGAGACGAGGTACTGGCAGAAGTAAAGCTGTGAGTACCGGGCGTGAGTCTTGCTTCGGTAGCTCAGATGGTAGAGCACTTGCCCGCGAAAGGCAAAGGTCCCGAGTTCGAGTTTCGGTCGGGCACACAGTTTTAATCTGCCAGGAAGTTTCATATCAGCGCACACTCCGCTGCAGAGTGAAAATCTCATTCTAAAAACAATTACTACAGAGCTTTATTTATGAGGATCATAGCTGAAGTAAGACGTTGCCGCGCAGTGGTCGGCAAAAAGCTGTCTAAGTTAGCAGGGGTGTCTTCCGACGTAATAAACATCGCACACGTGGTCACACTATTCAGTTTGAATACAAACGGAGTCTGGTTCAACATGCCGAAAGTAAAGTGCTCCACCAGCACAAAGTTGCGGCGTTTTTCTCGTGATTTTGGAGAGAACATTTCCGGCACTGATTACTATCTTGTACATGTGCTCTAAAACGCATGCCTTGACAGTTGCGATCACTTGATCGTAAGAAGAGTTGTGTTTCAAAGTAGCAAAGATGAGCACGTGCTCATAGTTCTTAAGAAATGCATGTTAGAGCACATATTTACTGGACTTTTTTTTCTTGTTTTCGTTCTTACTAGCACTTCCCAAAATATGGAAAGCAAAGAACTTGCAGTAGAAGAGATTTGTTTCACAGTATCGAAGATGAAACATTGCTCGTAACTCTTAAGGTATGCATTTCCGACCCTATGCTTACTGAAACTTTGCTTCTAGTATCGTGTACTTTCAACTGTATGCGTTTACGCCATTAATTATGATACATCCTATATAAACTAATATTGTATCCGTTGAAGTCATGCCGGCCGGTGTGGCCGAGCACTTCTAGCGCTTCAGTCTGGAACTGCGCGACCGCTACGGTCGCAGTTTCGAATCCTGGCTCGGGCATGGATGTGTGTGATATCCTTAGGTTAGTTAGGTTTAAGTAGTTCTAAGTCTAGTGGACTGATGACCTCAGCAGATAAGCCCCATAGTGCTCAGAGCCATTGAACGATTTGTTATGTCCCATAGTGCTCAGAGCCATTTTTTAAAGTCATATTTACATAATTTTTGTGTCATAAATGCTTGCATTTTTTGCTGTCGTGATTCAAATAAAATGTAAATCATTAACAAAGAGCCAGAAGAATAATGGACCGGCGACTGAACCCTGTGGAAAGCCCAGTGCGATTTGTCACCATACTGCTCACGTGGAATCTGTCGTTACATTACTCCATCATCGTAGCGAAACTTTCAGCATTATGTTTCTTGAACAGTAGCCAAAGTAGACATGTACTGAATCTTGTATCCGAAAACCTCTTTATGCAAACAACACGACTGACACTATAGAATGCATGTGAAATTCGCCTTTACCAGCTGGTACCGTTATGGAAAAAAAGTCTACAAACACTGGTGAGATAGTGCCATCGTTCATCTTGGTGTGTGAAAGAAAACTGTGGAGTCACTTTATTTTTCCGCGCGACGCTTTTACTGTTGAGAGAATTTCGCAATACTGCTCCTTAGAAACGACCCGCACCCTTCCGCTGGACGGATTACTTCGGGCACACAATAGGAACCGTTCTTCTTCTGCGAAGTGGGGTTTGCAGGGCAGACAACAGGGACGTCGCAGTTACAATTGCTGCGGGGGCGGTGGGGCGGCTGGCAGAGGGTGCTAGCGACACAGGCAGCGAGTACACACGGCTGGTTTCAGACGCAAAAACCAGCAGCACGCTCCGGCAGTCACCCCGGGAAGAATAACTCGCTTAACGGCTGGCGGCGGGCTTAGCCGAGAATTTGCTCGCGGCGCCTTAAAGACGCACTCGTTCCCCAAGTCGCGGACTGCTGGCGCCAGCCGGCGGGAGGAAATAAAAAGAAATTAGATGCGTGAAATGGCCGAGGGGAGAGCAGTGGTGGGGGTCGGAGCAAAGGAGGGCGCGGAGCCGGAGAGAGGGAGAGAGAGAGAGAAGGGAGTAATTAAGTTATTCCTCACACGGCCATTAAGACCCTCTTAGCCGCACGGATTATGTCCCGGAGTTATTAACGGGCTGGCTGCGACAAAGTGAGGGAATGGAAAATTGCAGTAAGCGCTGAGGTGTCGTTCGCTTAGTGCCACTCCGAGACAGTGTAGCGAATCGAAGTACACTGTCTGATCGAAGTACGAGGCGTGTCTTTCACTTGAATTACCGAAAATTGTGCGCACATGGGATACCGAAAATGTTGACGGATGTGCACAAAAGCAAACGTTTAGAGAGTGCATTGACTTTCCTTGAGCGATACCACAAGTACGCTGATGATTTCTTAAGCCGAATTGTTGCGGGCGATGAAACGTGGGTGGCCTACGTCACACCAGAATCAAAGCAACAGTGCATGGAAGTTGAGCAAGGGCATCGTTTTGATGCAGGACAATGCCCGTCCGCATGTGGTGAATCATATCAAAGATCTCATTTCATCTTTTCGATGGGGAACTCTAGATCATTCTCCGTACAGCCCCGATATTGCGCCCAGTGACTACTAGAGGCAAAGGTGGAAAAATGGGCCCCTGCTGGTATTATGGGCCCCCTACATATTTGGAAGTACAGGCCACGAATTGTAGCGGAGAGCACATGAGCTACTAGAACTAGTTGCCAAACTTCACTGTACAGTGCACAGACATAGTAGCTGTCATGGTTTGTGAGTAGTTGTGCTGTGAATTTTTTCGCTGTCATCAAAAGTTTGAAAGGTTAGTGTTTACTTGAATAAAACTCAAATTTCTAACATGTTATTAGTATAACTAAGGTAAGGTACGTATTTGGCTTGCTGTTGGGATACCGTTTTACGTTAATTAACGTCGGTTGCGAACCAAACTAACCGTAGGCAAGATCGTTTTTCCCAAGATGACGAGGGTGGATATATGGGCCCCTTTTGCTGCTGGTATTATGGGCCCCGTAAAATCAGTCAGATATTGCTACTCTTTATGTTTCAGATGCCTCGAACACATCTTGTACCCCCCAAAAAAATCGAAACGGCAATCGTGGGACAAAGCAAATATGGCAAATGCTATTGTAGCTATTAAAGAGAAAAAAATGGGGTTGAAAACAGCGGTTAAAGTGTACTCTGTCCCTCGTTCTACGCTCCACCGGTTGTACCACAGGTACTTGAGGACGAACTGGTTAAATATCTTCTCATTATGGAATCCAAATTCTACGGCCTTACCAGAAATGACGTCAGGCGCATGGCCTACCAGCTTTGCACAAGAAATAAAAAGTTGGTGTTTCTGTCCCTGATGCTGACGACGCTGTATGTCTATTTTGTGAAGGGATTTTTTCAAAGGACACAAAAGGTGAACTTTGGGCCCGGTATATAGCCTGCGAGATGTGGGCTCAAAACGAATGCGCTGGATGCGAAAAAGATGCTTATGTGTGTGACTATTGTAAATAGGCTAGGCGTAGGATGTGAAAATCATCCCACTAGTAGACTAATTAACAATTTTCAGAGTGAATCTTTCTTTCATTAAACAGAAAAATTAAATAAAATTATATTTTTCAAATTTTTGTTTCTTTTTATTTCAAACTACCTTGGGGCCCATATTACCAGCACAAATTCTTGACGCAACAAAATGCAGAGTATCAGGAAAAAAATAAAATTTTGTTTTAAATATTAAAAAGTTGGACCAAAACATGATGTAACTATTGCAGGACATACTAGAGAAATGTTTTATGTTAATTTCAGGTGATTATACTAAAAATAAAAGGTGTTATATAAAAAAACAGAGTGGGGGCCCATTTATCCACCTTTACCTCTATCTGTTTCTGCACTTGAAGAAACACCTGGGCGGTCAGCGTCTTCAAGACGATGACGAAGTCAAAACAGTGATAATGCAGTGGTTAACAAGTCAGGCGGCAGACTTCTATGAGGAGGGTATTCAAAAACTGGTACAACGTTATGACAAGTGCCTCAGTATTGACGGAAATTATGTAGAAAAGTAGATTAAGGTACAGGCTTTCATGTAAAAATAAAATTACTGAGATAAACTAATATGTCTTTTTTTATTTCAAGACGGTACTTCCTCAAAAAACACGCTTCGTATACGGATAGTATTTGTGGACATTAATATGGCGTACGTCCACCCTCCGCCTTTATCACGACTTATTATCTATTGGAAACACTTTCAGTGAGGTGTCACGATGACTGTGGTGAAATAACAAAAAACAAAAAAACAAAAATGTCTCTGAGCACTATGTGACTTAACATCTGAGGTCATCAGTCCCCTAGAACTTAGAACTACTTAAACCTAACTAACCTAAGGACATCACACACATCCATGCCCGAGGCAGGATTCGAACCTGCGATCGTAACGGTCGTGCGGTTCCATACTGAAGCCCGTAGGACCGCTCCGCGGAGAAATAACAGCCAATTATTCATCATGAGCCGAAACTAGAGAATTCAATGATGTTGGAATCGGGGATCTGGAGCGAAGTCATGCCAAAGGCGTTCCATTCGGTTCTGGTCGAGATTCTGCTTAGGCCAGTCCATTTCAGGGATGTGATAGTGTTGATGGAGTCTCTAACAGAATTTTGAACCGTTGTTCTAATTTAATAAGTGGAGTCCTTAGTGATGTATGTAATGCTTCGCTGGCACAGGGAATTTTTGCAGTGTGCCAGTTATATATCCATGTCATGGTGTGTGTGTGTGTGTGTGTGTGTGTATGTGGCAGTTGGTCGGTTGCGGTGGAGCAGCGAGAGTTGGGTTGTTTGGGGGAAGAGACCAAACAGCGAGGTCATCGGTCTCATGGGTTTAGAAAAGGATGGAGAAGAAAGTCAGCCGTGCCCTTTCAAAGGAACCATCCCAGCATTTGCCTGGGGTGATGTAGGGAAATCACGGAAAACCTAAATCAGGATGACCGAACGCAGGATTGAACCGCCGTCCTCCCGAATGCGAGTCCAGTGTGCTACCACTGCGCCACCTCGCTGGGTGGAGCAGCGAGGAAGTCTCTTCGGCGTGTGATCGAGCCGGGGTGGCAGGCGGGGTGCACATGCGGTCGGAGTTGTCTGGCTCTAGATGCGAGAACTGCCAGGTCCGTCGCCCACCGCACCTGCATACTGGAGTTGATTAATCAGTGAACCTATCGTGAAAGCTCAACCGTTGTGACATCTCTTCGTTGATTGCTGGTTGTTGCATCCTGGGCTGTCCCCGCAAGCAGCAACGTGATGGTGTGCTGGAGTCGGCAAAATTTTGCAGCCGTCTCCCTGTATGGTTTTTAATCTTTCAGATGATTATAATTTATTAGTGAAGTGCACCAGCGGTATATTGTGCCTTGTGGCCGTTAACGTTCCGGTTACCTGCCCTGTCTTTTAGTGTAGTTTTGCCGCAGAGTGTTTTCCTCGCCGTGTTGATGCTGTCCGGCACGGCGTGTAGTTCGACAGCTTGGTGTTGTCCTCTTTTTCTCTCCGAGTGTTTATTCTGCCTTGACTGTGTTTATACGTCGATTATTAAGACATAATCCTGCTGCGGTCCTCGTCTTCGCTGGTACCTTTGGTTGTCGTGCTGTTGGTCGGGTGGAAGGGAATTGATTAGGCTGTTGGTTGGTTCTTCAGCCTTCTCTAGGACGTGCTGCAACCCTATTGTTTAGTGTTACGCTTGGCTGCCTGTCTCACCTAAACTGTTGTTAGAGTTTCCTCCCCAGGCCGACCCATGGAACACTTCTGAGCAGCACTGTTTGTCGTTTGTGATTGTCATTTTATTTGGTCGTAGTTACTGTGCCAGGCCTTCAGCCGTGTATTAATATTGTCTGTTTTATGTTTAGTATATGGCCTTCAGCCGAACTTCATAACAACTTTAAGATTAGGCCTTCAGCTGTTTCATTCAAAATCCTTGTTACTCTGTATTTAGGCGTTCAACCGCATCTGTTTCAGAATTTGTGGCCTTAATATGTAAATCTTTGTCTTTAAGGTTTCTCTTTAATTATTTTGAATTCTTGAAATGGCCTTCAGCGGTATTTTGTAAATGTTTATCTTTAGGCTATCTTTAATTATTCTTCAGTAGTTGCTTGGGCCTTTAATTGCAAGATACTTCAAGTTTTCTTAAGATGTTTTTCTGTTGTACTTGTAACGCCGGAAATGCATATCCTCCTATTTCCATCTATTGCACTGCAAATTTCTTTCCTTATTTTGTTACCTCAAGATATGAAATTTCTGTGTCTTTGTATATTGTAATTGTTTTACTATTTGTATATATATGCATTTATGTCGATGTATAATTGGTTTGTTTTGTGAATATTATTTGTATTTATACGCTGGGTCCGGCCTAGGGAAAACTATACTATCGAACGAATACATCGATAGGTCGTGTGGAGAACGAAAGTGTTTAGGATCTTTGGTATAGTGTTAACTCTGCCGCGTGGAGCGCGGGCTGAGCAGAGGGAGTCTGGTTGGAGTAGAGCGATTGAGCAGGTGTGTTGTGTGACGCTCCCGCAAGTTGCCGGGCTTTCGGGGTTTGGCAGCATGTAATTGCGATCGACTGGCTATGGTAGTTTCTAGCACGGCGTCGCGGACGGGAAGCATTAGCTGGCACACATCAAGAGCCCGTTTCGCCTGGTGACCGTGTCGAGAAGAAGGCGCGCCAGCATCCAGCTTCTGCAACAGCGACGGCCGACAATGAGTGACTGTCGCCACCTCCTCGATCGGCGACTTCAAACGTTCAATCAACCAACAAGGAAGACTAAAAGCACGTAAAGTTTCAGAACTGTATGGCAGACCTCAGCTTTTCAAACTGTTCAAATCACAAAATTACAGCAACGTAGCATGAACCTTTGTTGCTCATTGTCCCAATTGCATTGCCAAGCAGGGTCCCTTCCTTTTCCGAAATGAACCCGAGTGTCGTTGAAATTCAAACGCCAGCATTAAAATAATTCAATTTCACTGCTTTAATTTCAAAGTTCAGTTGAAGTATTCGTAGCTGGCTACAATATTTAGATTACACGAGCACAAATTAAGAGTGCGAGTTTTGTTAGCATATTTTAGCTTACCTGTGACTGCTCAGCTTGGTACGTACTAAATTTTACTATTGTTAATTGTTCAGAATCATTTAATTCAAGTTCAAAGTTAAATCTCTTACTTCTAAATTGCGTAGAGTCAAGTTGCTTTTGAAATGATTGTTGAGGTAGTCCAACACTAACCGTATTTTACTGAATTTCGATGTGCTTCAGAAAGAAAGCTCACTATTAACTTCAGTCACTAAATTAACTTTCGATTTTCCGGTTTTATTAATTCTTTTGCTAAATTAAGTCAGAGTGTAGCGAAATTTATTACTTCTGACAAACTTTCAGTTTTTCACACTACACGTGTCAACCTTCAGTTGCCACGCTTCTAGTGCTAATTATATGTGTAATAACCTTTCTTTTTCAGTTACTATAGTAATTGTCCTTAGGACTGGCGACCGTAATTTCCCCCAAATCTCAAATATCTAACTACCGCTAGTTAATTGTTAACGTAACAGCCGCACATTTACTTTCTTTATTAACTTTACCTCTTTTCAAAATTAATTTCCACCAGTTTCATCTGCATTTTTCCTTTCATTTAGATGTAACCCTTTCCTCCCTCTTTACCGTCAGATTAACTTCGGTGACGATTGCTTTTCCCAAATTTCCATTAGGTACATGCGGTTTAATTTTTCACTGTCATTAAGGTCGATAAGTGAGGGGGAGGTTACATACAGTGTAAGGGCTTATCTTTAAAGTCTCTCTTTTATTATGTAAAGAAATTTTTTTTTTAAATTGGGCTTTCAGATGAAGAATTAACTTGAATTTTCCTTGATATGGCCTTTTTCCGGAATTTGTAAATGCTTGGCTTTTAAAGAATTCTCTCATGGTAGGTAATGACCTACCTAAAAAAGTGCCTTGTAAATATGTGGTGTGTTCTGATGATACCACCCTCACTGCAATAGAGGATCTAAACGAACAAACCAAAGCCAACATACGAATTTCTAGTAAGTGGTTTGCAGACAATAACTTAACTGTTAACCAAAATAAAATCGAAAATATAATTTTAGTTTATGGAATACCAAGAATGGGAGTATGTCAGTTGTATGTCTTGCTGTACACTTGGACTGCAAATTAACCTGGAACCTCCACACAGATTCTATATGCACTAAATTATCAGGAGTCATATACTTGTTATATAAACCTAGAGCACATGAGACTAAAAACATGATGCTCAGCTCCTATTATGCGTTTCTTCATAGCCCCATAATGTAGTGGATATTACTTTTGAGCAGCTCCAATGAGGCAAAAAGTGTTTTTATGTGGCAGGAAAAAACTGCCAGATGTGTAGCAGATATTTTCAAATTGAATGTATATTGTAGGACACTTTTAAAGAAACTTGGTATCACGACAGTCCCATTGTTATTTGTACTTAGTTGCCTGGTCTGAAAACAGGAAAAGCAAGATGGCTACCAATTAAGGCAATCATTTAATTGTCACAATACATGACACAAATAAAAGATTTACCAATCCTTTGCAAAACTAATCAAGACTCAAAATAGCTATACATACCTTGGCGTAATACTGTTCAAGTGTGGTGCTGCCCAAACACAAACTACCTCATTAAAAACCTGAAGAAATGTTCTAAAAAAATGGCTTAAAAAGGAAGTTTTCTAGTCATAGAGGAATTTTTTGATTGTGCGAAGGAATATGTAAAATTTTAGCTTATACTCATTGTATGTTTGTATGGAAATCTACACGATTTAACTGTTTTCTGAATTATTATATGTATTATTCAATTTGTACAAACTATTGACATCAACAGCAGCAGCTCGAAATTGAAAGAAAATAAATAAATGAAGACATCCCATCTCACTCTGGGTGGAATCCTGACGGGGTCGCCAGTTAGGTGCGCCATGTTGTGACGTCAGGCTGGGCCGCTGTGGCGCGTGGCCCGCTCAGACGGATGACTGCTCCGGCTGGCGCCGCCCCTCCACCCCCGCCGCTCCCGGACGCCGCCCCCAGTAGATACTGTAATAATTGGCGGTGTCAGCACCAGTGTCAGCGCGGCGGCCGCGCGCCGGAATTAATTTGATTTGCTGTCCGCTGGACCGGCCGGCCGCCCGCCGCCCCCGTGCTATCAGCGGCGGCGGGGGCGGTGGGGGCGGCTGTGGAGGCGGCGTCGCGCTGACTTGTGGCGGCCGCGGCTGGCCCGCCGCCATACACCGAAGCGCTTTTTATTCATATCGCCGCGGCCCGCCCCTCCCCAGCTCGCCCGCCACTTGTCCTTTTTAACGTTTGCCAGCGTTGTCTTTCTGATTTATTTCATTAACCTCGGCCAGAGAGCTGCGACGCAACGCGTGGGTGGGCTCCACTGTCCCGACCGAGCCGTCACTGTCGTCGCCTCTCTGCCCTTTCCTCCCTCCCTCTCAGAGAAACAGTCCTTTTCTATTAGTACGGCAAGGTGGCCGCCAGTAGGAATTAAGCGCCCCGTTATGAAACTCGGTCCACTTACTGAAGGAATGTTTCTACACTAAATGTAAAATAACGTATGACAGACGAAGCAGCGAGGACATCGATAGCCGACTAATACAAAGAGGACATTCTTCAGCAAAAGAAATCTAATTGTATAAAACACAGACTTTGGTCGGAGGAATAAATTTTGATGAACATAGTCTGAAGCACAATTTTATACGGAAGTTAGTTATGAAGCGTGGGAAAATCGAAAAGAAAATTGATGTGAAGCGATGGAGAGGGTTGGGGCGGAGTGGGGAGCGGAGCAAAGGGGCTGAAAAGTACAATGATAAGGAATCTGGGGATCTCAGATGAATCGGCATGGAAAGAAATATGTGAAAAAATGGATGATGGACTACGAGGTGCCTCCAAAAAAAACGCAATTTTTTTGTTGGAATGGTTTTTTACTCATTCGTCCCCATCAGTGTTGTCTTCCTCAAAATACAATAGTTTTAGTTAGGTATTATACACTTAAGGGAGCGCTTTCTTTCAGTTCATGCACATTTCTGCAACTCCATCTTTGGCATAGCTTTTAGCATGCATTTTTAATCTCATCCGTCTTTCTGTAATAAAGACCCTTTATGTTTAGGAGCAGGAAAAGTTACAGTATTCTTTTAGCCAACAACCCGCGAAAAAGCATCGAAGTGACCCCAGTTTCACTATTGTGCCGCGAAAGCCAAGACTTATCTCGCAGCATTTCGGAGCATTTTTTAAAGTAGTACTCCTTCTTTACCATTCGACCTTTCGGCAAAAATTCGTAGTGGACCACACTACTAACATGGAAGAACACATCAGGTCGCCGGCCGCGGTGACCGAGCGGTTCTAGACGCTGAAATCCGGAATCGCGCTGCTGCTGCTACGGTCGCAGGTTGGAATCCAGCCTCGGGCATGGATGTGTGTGATGTCCTTATGTTAGTTAGTTTTAAGTAGTTCTAGGGGACTGATGACCTCAGAAGTTAAGTCTCACGGTGCTCAGAGCCATTTGAACCAACCCGATGTGACTGTACGGGTAGTTTTCAGACATTACGGTATATTGATAATTTTTACTTGTTGGACCGTATGACTAGAACTGAATGAAACACAATTTTCGTGCCATACGCCTTTCGCCTTTATTCTCTGCAAGGCATCTTCAGTGGCCTGGAATATGTACGTATGTTTAATCTTTAGTTACATTTTGGGGCAATGTACCTACAGATTATAAACAGTTCTGGTGGTTGGTTTTTGCTATGATGTAGTAATACTTCACATTCTGCCTACAGGTTGCGTTCTCTTCTTAGAAGTGCCACTTTGGGTTTTTTCCACATTTGACGGCTCTAGCAACTGAACACTTGCTTTGATGCAATGTTATGGTTTGCATTGCCAAAGATCAAACGTTATTGCCAACTTTCGAGTGTAATTTTTGAAGTATCTGTGATCTGTTTGTGTATGCCGTGTGTGTGTGTGTGTGTGTGTGTGTGTGTGTGTGTGTGTGTGTGTGTGTCTGTAGTGTGAAGAAAAAATCTCACCAAAATAAATATTATTTCACAGCAAAACTGGAGGTTGTATGACAATAGTGGACAGGTGACGAGGCGTTGGAAGTCGCTGACGCTGTTTTTGTCTATGGCGACCACACCCCAGCCTCCAGCCTCCAGGCTGGAATGCGTCGCGGTATTTCTAGAGGTGAGCCGGACGGCCGCCGGTCGCACATTTCTGCCAGACGCGGCCTCACGTACACGCACACACACACACACACACACACACACACACACACACAGCGCCGCCTCCGGTCGTTAAACCGGCCGAAAAAGAAAGACGCGCGGAAAACAGAAAAAGTGCCAGTGTGCCTCTGTAGTGCAGGCGACGGCACGGCTTCGTTAACGACCTGAAATGTGCGCCGTGTGTTTGTTTGATTCGCGCCCGCCTGGCACTTGCTGTCAAAATAAACTCCGGTCTCCGGTAGATAGATAGAAGGTGGGAGGGAAGGATGAAACACCTTGCGTGTGTACTGGCCTTGCGATCACTGCGGACACCTCCTGCACTGGCCACGCCTAAATAAAGCCTGTGTGTGTGTGTGTGTGTGTGTGTGTGTGTGTGTGTCGAAGAGAGAGAGAGAAGAGAAAAGGGTGACAGAGGTACAGTGAAGAAAATGTTGACAATGAGAATGAGAGGCACGCAGAATCGAACTTTCGAATGAAGAGAATGTTACAGAAACAAGAGGAGTCAGAGAGCAGAAGGAAACTGGGGAGAGTGAAGAACAAAGGAACTGAAGTATGAAGAGTAAGTAGGGAAGTAAGTTTAATGAGGAAGAAACATAGCGACATGACAGATATGACTGAATGAAGGAACAAGACGAGTGGAACAATGGGAGAGGAGAAAGCTGTAGAGAGTGAGAAATTGAAGTATGAAGAGTAAGAAGGGGGTGGGGAGGTGTAAAGAGGAAGAAATATAGAGACATAACTGAGATGGAGAAAAATGGCTCTGAGCACTATGGGACTCAACATCTGAGGTCATCAGTCCCCTAGAACTTAGAACTACTTAAACCTAACTAACCTAAGGACATCACACACAACCATGCCCGAGGCAGGATTCGAACCTGCGACTGTAGCGGTCGCGCGGTTCCAGACTGAAGCGCCTAGAACCGCTCGGCCATACCGGCTTGGATGTGTGTGAGGTTAGTTAGGTTTAAGTAGGCTAGTTCTAAGTTTTAGGGGACTGATGACCTCAGAAGTTAAGTCCCATAGTGCTCAGAGCCAAAGAGAGTTATAGGAAAAAGTGAAACAATTTAGTGGGAAACTGAAAATGTATACTTCACATCAAAACCGGTCGTTTAGCAACTTTTATTGTGCTCTCCACTAGTAAAAAGTAGCTTCTTCCTCTTGCCTCGATGCTACATTGAAAATATTACCAACATCGCGTGGCTGTTTCTTTGATTCAGGTTAGAGTGTTATTTTCACGTAAATCGTAGCCGTTTCCTAATTGAATTTTAGTGGCCTAGCACTTAACAACTTCTAAAAGGCGTGTTGTGGCTCAAGACTACCGGCGCCACCCTGTTATCTTAGCATAAATGCCCGGAATGCGTACCTACTTTCCCTACATTACGTTCACATGGGCTCACAAATACAGCTTTACATAAATCGACTTGCCAACAACACCTCTCGCTGGTTACACAAACGCCGATTCTGATAATACGCTTCTCACTGCCGGATTTGGGTTCCCACAATCGGTTTTCAGCTCCACGTAAACTCTCTAGCGCAAGAGAAGTGACTGGGTAGTCAATTGCTACTCGCATTTCAAACCGTTCCTTTGTGTGGACTAAGCGACTCTGCGTTAAATGTAAACAAAGAAGTATGTGAATCTTTTCTCTGTGGGCGCCAGCTCATGAAGTTCACGTTTACACTGAAAATTGACTAATTGGCGAAGGAGGCCAGTGTTTATGGTTCTTATTTTAAGATACGAGTAGTTAAAGTGGCCGCCGGCCGCGGTGGTCTCGCGGTTCTAGGCGCGCAGTCCGGAACCGTGCGACTGCTACGGTCGCAGGTTCGAATCCTGCCTCGCGCATGGATGTGTGTGATGTCCTTAAGTTAGTTAGGTTTAAGTAGTTCTAAGTTCTAGCGGACTAATGACCACAGCAGTTGAGTCCCATAGTGCTCAGAGCCATTTGAGCCAGTTAAAGTGGCCGAGGAAGAATGGACAGGGAACTGGAGTCTTTCAATATCCCATAAAGGTCAATACAACGCTGCGGTCCAACCAGTACGTATGAGAGGCCGCTGCTTCAAAAAGTCAGCAGGAAGCCGGTAACAACACAAGTACGAATGCGTAACAACCTTGGTTCAGCCCTTCCCGGAAATAAGGAGGAACCTAGCATGCTAATGAGACCACAATACATAACCAGCAATGGCTCCACTCTGACGAGCAGTTCCTAGGAGCAGGACATTCCACAGCTGTTTTTCTCCACTACCCTCGAGACAAGGGTCGACAGCGCGTGGTCTTGTGGCTGGATCACGGAATCCCGGGTTCGATTCCCGGGTAGGGGATTTTCTCTGACGGGGGACTGGGTGTTTGTGTTGTCCTCATCATTTCATAATAATTCATGAAAATGGCTAGATTGGACTGTAAACAGTCTGGGAATGTGCACGGGCGCTGATCGCCGCACAGTCCAGCGCCCCACAGCATCATCGAGACAAGGTAGACTTCCACATGGTCAGCATAACCGTGCGACTCGACCTTCGCACAAAATTCCAAGACTAGGAAAGAACTACGTAGGTACTGATGCGTTTGACAAATCAGCAAAATTAAAATGATAGACAAGAACGCTGTATCCGCACATATTACTAATTTGTCAACTACTGTACTTGCTCTCCTTACTGGCAAATGCTCTCTCACATAATTAGTGGCTCGTAGCAGAACTGATTCTGTGCATAGGAACAGGAATGTGTCTTTCCCCAATAGAAGATTTTCTAGCCATAGGGATTAGATTAGGAAATGAGACACTTAAAGTAGTAAAGGAGTTTTGCTATTTAGGGAGTAAAATAACTGATGATGGACGAAGTAGAGAGGATATAAAATGTAGACTGGCAATGGCAAGGAAAGCGTTTCTGAAGAAGAGAAATTTGTTAACATCGAGTATAGATTTAAGTGTCAGGAAGTCGTTTCTGAAAGTATTTGTATGGAGTGTAGCCATGTATGGAAGTGAAACATGGACGATAACCAGTTTGGACAAGAAGAGAATAGAAGCTTTCGAAATGTGGTGCTACAGAAGAATGCTGAAGATAAGGTGGGTAGATCACGTAACTAATGAGGAGGTATTGAATAGGATTGGGGAGAAGAGAAGTTTGTGGCACAACTTGACTAGAAGAAGGGATCGGTTGGTAGGACATGTTTTGAGGCATCAAGGGATCACAAATTTAGCATTGGAGGGCAGCGTGGAGGGTAAAAATCGTAGAGGGAGACCAAGAGATCAATACACTAAGCAGATTCAGAAGGATGTAGGTTGCAGTAGGTACTGGGAGATGAAGAAGCTTGCACAGGATAGAGTAGCATGGAGAGCTGCATCAAACCAGTCTCAGGACTGAAGACCACAACAACAACAACAACAACAACAGCGAATCGTCGAAGCGTTGGGTGAAGAAAAATATACCAAAAATTCTCGGTTCTAAATTTTTACCTCTGAAGTGGCATCCCAGACCATCACTCCGGTTGTCGGCCAATATGACGGGCGACAATCAGGTTGGTTTCTGATAGGCGTCTCCAAAAGACGTGATCTGCCTTGGATTTCATTGAATGGAGTAGAATTGTCTTTGGTGATGAGTTCCATTTCCAAGTGAGCCCCGACCATCAGCGGTGGGGTACAAACGTGACTACAGCCCGTCCTACGGCCCGACAACCAGCAGTGACCCCTTTGGTCGTCATACGCTGCACACGTACAATACGGCGGCACGTCGATGACTTTATACGCCCAGTTTTGTTGCCCTTCATGGCAAGCCAGCCTGGGCTTAAACTTCAGCAAGATAACGGCCATCCAACCACTGCGAGAGTATCTACTGCGTGTCCTCCTGCTTTCCAAATCCTATTTTGGCCAGCGAGATCGCCGGATCTCACCCCAATTGAGAACGTTTTGGGCATTACGGGTAAGGCCCTACAAACAGCCCGCGATATAATCAGATATTCATCCCATATACCGCACTATGCCGCCCCCTCCCCCCCCCCCCCCCATAAACCCCCGTGAACCATGGACCTTGCCATTGGTGGGGAAGCTTGCGCGCCTCAGCGATACAGATAGCTCTATCCAGGAGCTTTCGGCCAAGTACTTCTCAGCCACTGTCAAGGAGTTACTCTCACCACTTGACAATGGCCAAAGAGCACTTGGCCGAAAGCTTGGGGTTTCAAATCAGTTGATGCGGCTGAAAGAACGCTGTAATTTTTTAAGTACATATCACTGCAAAACCATGCATTCATACTGACATTTTTGTTTTAAGAATTTACATTTGCAGGTGCAACATTGATGGAGGGGTATCTGTTGAGAGGCCAGACAAACGTGTGGTTGCTGAAGAGAGTGAGCAGCCTTTTCAGTAGTTGCAGGGGCAGCAGTCTGGATGATTGACCGATCTGGCCCTGTAACACTAACCAAAACGGTGTTGCCGTGCTGGTACTGCGAACAGCTGATAGCAACGGGAAACTACAGCCGTAATATTTTCCTAGGGCATGCAGGTTTACTGCATGCATACAAAATTGCATCAAACCAGTCTCTGGACTGAAGACAACAACAACAACAAGAACGACGACATACCGCACTGAATTTGCAAAATGTTGTAATTTGTTAACTTCCACTGCTGATGCAATTTTTACGCCCAATATTATTGTTGAAAATGGCAAGGGACATAGTCTTGTGCATGGAAGGATATTTTATACAGTTCCTCGGATATCGACGGTAGACAGATAACACTGAAGCACTGCACAAAGTTTTCTCGACAAAAGATGGCTGAAATGGCTCTGAGCACTATGGGGCGTAACATCTAAGGTCATCAGTCCCCTAGAACTTAGAACTGCTTAAACCTAATTAACCGAAGGACATCACACACATCCATGCCCGAGGCAGGATTCGAACCTGCGACCGTAGCGGTCGCGCAGCTCCAGACTGTAGCGCCTAGAACCGCTCGGCCACTCTTTGTCGACAAAAGCATAACCATAATTACACTAGATAGATGCGAAAAGACGAGGGGCGTTCAGAAAGTAAGCTCCGATCGGTCGCGAAATGGAAACGACTATGAAAATCCGATAAAGCTTTGCACAGATGTGTTGGGTAGTGTCTCTAGTATAACCCCAGTTAGCATCACATCGCTCTTCTCATTTCTGAGCTCGCAGTGAGTGCGTAAAGATGTCTAGAAAATAGTGTCTGCCGCCAAGTACGAGGGCCTGGTGAGAAATTTCGCCTGAAGCTATGCAGCTAACATTACATAACTGTCGTGCTGTTTCTTCTTCAAGACAATTCTCAGCCGCATTCTGCAGGGGCAATGAAGATGCTCCTGCATCGTTTTCAAATGGAAATGTGAGATTACCCACAATACAGTCCGCAATTGTCTCCCCCTGAGTTTCATCTCTGGTCACATGAACCGCTGTCTTTGAAGACAACATTTTGACACAGACAACGAGGTGTAGGCCAGCGTGGAGAATTGGCGGAAAGCACTGGCGGCTGCCTTCTATGATGAGGCTGTTGAAAAGTTGGTACAACGCTATGACAAAAGTCTAAGTCAGAACGGCGACTACGTAGAGAAGTAGCTGAAAGGTGTAGCTAATTGTTACAAGTAAAACATTTCTGATGTTCACTGTGGTTTCAATTTGGCAATCAATCGGAGCTTACTTTCTGAACAGGCCTCGTAAATCGCAGCCGCTGGAGGCAAGTGTTGCAAATCGGCCCCGTAGCGCGACTGCTGGAGGTTGGAGCGGAGGAGAGGAACACACGACTGCGCGTCGGCAATTATGGAAATGGCGCGCGTACGTCAGCGGAGGGAAGGCCGTGCTCAGGGAGAGAGGGTGAAACAGCGGACCGGGCCGAAAGGGGGAGGCGCGGTGTCACGGGGGGGGGGGGGGGCAGAACACTGCGAACACCCTGGAAAAACTCTCACGAATTAGTCCACCCCTGGCGACGGGCAGTCGGGCACAACTCGTCAAGTGGTGACGACAAGTGGCACGCACAGGGGGGGGGGGAGGCGGGGGGGGGGGAGGAGGATTGTTGGTTGACATCACAGGGCGCTGGAGACAGGCCACGCCCACATGTCAGAGGGGATTCCCTCACCACAAGTCACACTGCTCTTCCTAATCATTGTCGTAAGATCTACATGGATACTCCGCAAATCACATTTAAGTGCCTGGTAGAGGGTTCATCGAACCACATTCACAATTCTCTATCATTCCAATCTCGTATAGCGCGCGGAAAGAATGAACACCTATACGTTTCCGTACCAGCTCTGATTTCCCTTATTTTATCGTGGTGATCGTTCCTCGCTTTGTAGGTCGTTGTCAACAAAATATTTTCGCATTCGTAGGACAAAGCTGGTGATTGGAATTTCGTGAGAAGATTCCGGCGCAACCAAAAACCCCTTTCTTTTAATGATTTCCAGCCCAAATCCTGTATCGTTTCTGTGACACTCTCTCCCATATTTCGCGATAGTACAAAACGTGCTGCCTTTCTTTGAACTTTTTCGATGTACTCCGTCAATCCTACCTGGTAAGATCCCACACCGGGCAACAGTATTCTAAAAGAGGACGGACAAGCGTAGTGTAGGCAGTCTCCTTAGTTCATCTGTTATATTTTCTAAACGGCCTGCCAATAAAGCGCAGTCTTTGGTTAGCCTTCCCCACAACGTTTTCTGTGTGTTCCTTCCAATTTAAGTTGTTCGCAATTGTAATACCTAGGTATTTAGTTGAATTTACGGGTTTCAGATTGATTTATCGTGTAACGGAAATTTAACGTGTTCCTTTTAGCACTCATGTGGATGACCTCACACTTTTTGTTATTTAGGGTCAACTGCCAGTTTTCGCAACATTCAGATATCTTTTCTAAATCGTTTTACAGTTTGTTTTGATCTTCTGATGACTTTATTAGTCGATAAACGACAGCATCGTCTGTAAACAACCGAATACGGCTGCTCAGATTGTCTCCCAAATTGTTTATATAGATAAGGAACAGCAAAGGGCCTATAACACTATCTTGGGAAACGCCAGAAATTACTTCTGTTTTACTCGATGACTTTCCGTCAATTACCTCTCTGACAAGAAATCACAAATCCAGTCACATAACTGAGACGATATTCCATAAGCACGCAATTTCACACCGAGCCACTTGCGTGGTACAGTGTGAAAATCCTTCCGGAAACCGATCTGAAATCTCTTGTCAATACCACTCAACACTTCATGTGAATAAAGAGCTAGTCGTGTTTCACAGGAACGATGTTTCCTAAACCCAAGTTGACAGTGAGTCAATAGACCATTTTCTTCGAGATAATTCATAATGTTCGAACACAATATATGTTCCAAAATCCTGCTGCATATCGACGTTAACGTTATGGGCCTGTAATTTAGTGGATTACTCCTACTACTTTTCTTGAATATTGGTGTGAACTGTGCAACTTTCCAGTCTTTGGGTACGGATCTCTTGTCGAGCGAACGGTTGTATGTAATTGTTAAGTATGGAGATAATGCATCAGCATACTCCAAAAGGATCCTAACTGGTATACAGTCTGGACCAGAAGACTTGCTTTTACTAAATGATTTAAGTGCTTCACTACTCCGAGGATATTTATTTCTACGTTACTCATGTTGGCAGCTGTTCTCGATTCGACTTCTGGAATATTTACTTCGTCTTGTTTTGTGAAGGCATTTCGGATGACGAGAGTGTGTATATATTTAACCCCTCTCATCCCCTCTGGTTTACATTACGGTATCATTCATTATGCAGACACTTTTAACGTGGTAAATTTATGCATTTCGGTTGTATAAGATATTGAGTAAAGGTCGAGCCCGAACTAGCTCGTTTACAGTGCTGCCAACCTCAATAATCAATTACATAGGTTTCATCATCAAATGCTTTGAGTAGGCATTTCTCCTTTTTTCTATTCTTATTCTGAAATGAGTGAAGACGCTGAACCTGGTCCATCACACAGCTGAAGCAGGCCTACCTGCCATGAGGCCAGAAGGGCACATTTCAAGGTTGTTTGGCATCCAGTGTTTGTACTCTGTTTAGGCATCTTAATCACACATTCACACTGTATACTTAATTATATAGTGAAAAATACGTATCTGCATATTTAAAGATTTAACAGCTCAAGGTATCACAACTATTTGCAAAATACATTTTAAGAAACAGCACAACAAAATCAGACCTCTTTGTCATAAAATCTTCTCAGACAGCCAGCCACGTCATGCGATATAAAATCCACTAGCTTACGGCCAAGTACTTCTCGGCAACTGTCAAGTAGTGACTCTCACCTCTTGACAATGGCCGAGGAGCACTCGGCCGGAAGCTTGACGATTTCAAACCACTTGATGCGACTGAAAGCTCGCGGTAATATTATAAGTACATATCGCTGCAAAACCATGCATTAATAAATTTTTGTTTTAGCAATTCACCTTGTTTCTTAAATTTAATGATAATCCATGTATAAAACTGAAAATAATGGCCGGCTGGGGTGGCCGAGCGGTTCTAGGCGCTTCAGTGTGGAACCGCGCGACCGCTACCGTCGCAGGTTCGAATCCTGCCTCGGCATGGATGTGTGTAATGTCCTTATGTTAGTTAGATTTAAGTAGTTCTGAGTTCTAGGGGACTGATGACCTCCGCTGTTAAGTCCCATAGTGCTCAGAGCCATTTGAACCATTTTTTTTAAATAATGGTACTGTTACTGATTTTCCCCTAGATTCTTTTGGAAATAACAATCATGTTGTAATGGCGAACGTTTTTAGTAAACAAAATAGAGTAAGCTGATTGAAGGAAGTGGTATCCGTCAGCTATCAATGTCTTCTAAAGTTCTGTTGTCCCACAGTCAAAAGTGGAACTCGAAAACAAGCCGAGGTTTACATTAGCTTCTAGCTCAATACTACACTTACGTGCAGGAGAGCCGTAAGCGTTGATGCAGAGTAAATGCGGGGCAGTTAAAGGGGGGGGGGGGGGGGTCGAATCGTGATGGGAATCTTTCATCAGTCCAAATGTGTCTTCGTATATCACGGCGGTGCAGAAATTTGAGATAGCAGTGCTGCACGATGTCCACCTTTCGTTCGTTGCGACACGTTCCACATCTATCACCATTGGCGATTTCTGCGGCTATTGACCTCATGGAAGTGGAGGACAGCTCTTGTAGAAGCACCTAGCTACGTTAATATGTCAACTTCCACCGGAAGGAGCAAACGATCCCTATGGCTGAGTTCAGCCAACGCTGAACCACAGACCAATGGTGTAGGACTACCAGGTCTGCGTAAGACATGCGGGTTTCGCTTCACCACATCGTTCCTCACCCACCCATCGGTCTACTTCTCGACTGTTTACAATCGCAGGCAATCGCCAAGTTAGTGTCCGCACTACATCCACCTGCTGTCGTGCGTTTCCTCCCTTCTGTGCCTTTTCATCGATCCGCTGCTAAACTTCGCGTCCTCCGACATTCCAAGCTATCTTCTTCCTCGACTTCCGTTCTCTGCTATCTTCCAGATTATCTACCACTATGACGGTGCGTAGAGAGTCAAAAAGAATGGGGTAAAATGGCAAGCTCCTCAGAAACAAGACAGTTCTGCAGTCAGCACCAAGCGACGTTTGAGGTGGTCGAAAGAGAGACAACAATGGATGTCTAGAAACCAGTGAGTTGGAGTGATGAATCACGCTATATCCTGCGGCGATACGGAGTTTGAGTTTGGCAAATACCTCGGGAAAGTTACCTATTATCATGTACAGTGCCAACAGTAAAGTATGGAGAACGTGGTGTTATGCTATGAGTACGTTTTCGTGGTTAGGGCGTAGTCGCCTTATTGCGCTTAAGAAAATGGTATGTACAAGAACATGAAGACATTTTACAATACTGTGTACTGTGTGCAGTAGAGGAACAGCTCGGTGATTGATTGCTTCAGCATGACAACGCACCATGTCATGAAGGAGTACCACTGAGGCAGTGAGGCGCAGACGATACTGTTCCTGAAAACGATTTGCCTGCCCAATGTTCCGACCTGGAACGTCTTTGGACTGAGTTAGAAGGTCGACTTCGCTGCATACCCCAGTATTGAATATCAATACAATATGTGGTTTCAACTCTTGAGAAAATACGGGCAGCCACTCCTCTACAGACATTCAGACACCTCATTTAAAGTGACCCGAGCAGAGCTCAAGCCACCATAAGGGTGAAAGGTGGACACATTCCTTATTAATGCCCACTAATAAGTGTGTGGATACTTCTGATAAGATACTAGAAAATTTTCTGTTGTGGGCATTCAAAGTTGTAGAATTACATCACGATGAAAAAGACCATCTCAGTTCTATGGTAAATATTTATTTATGATTCAACTAGTTTCATGGAGTTAGAGCCGCATCTTGAGGAATACGTATTTATTCCATAACTAAGTTCAAGTCATAACAGGTAGACCACCCAACATTCTTTGTCCAAGTGTAATAAAAATATTCAGATGTTACGAGTTACAAAGAATAAGATAAAAAAGCACCCCGTCTTCAGGCCACAAGTGGCCCATCGGGACCATCCGACCGCCGTGTCATCCTCAGTGAGGATGCGGATAGGAGGGACATATGGTCACTACAGCGCTCTCCCAGTCGTTATTATGGTATTCCTTGACCGGAGCTGCTACTATCCGGTTGATTAGCTCCTCAATTGGCATCACATGGTTGAGTGCACCCCGAAAAATGGCAACAGCGCATGGCAGCTGGATGGTCACCCATCCAAGTGCCGACCACGCCAGACAGCGCTTAACTTCGGTGATCTCACAGGCACAGGTGCATCCACTGTGGCAAGGCCGCTGCCACCAGATATGATAGCTGGATCATAAATAAATATTCATCACACAGTTGGAGCAGTCTTTTACGTCGTGGATTGATCAGATAGTTTACTTTATCCGCACCCATCCTTAAGACTTTCTGTTTTGTGTTTCAGAAGTTAACATTCAGGCAACATTCTTGCTGCTGATCTCCAGTATCTAAGGCCTCCATCTGAAGGGGGAACACTCTAGATTTTCTCAGGCAGGTTAAGTTGTTGGACAGTGGCATTTCGTCTGGTAACGAAGTGTAGCAGAATTTTTAAAATCCTATGATTTCCCCCCCCCCCCCCAAAGCACAAGGGCATACTTAGTAATGGGTAGGGCAGGGCTATTGCTCCCCCTCCCCCCACGCATACACACGTACAAACACACACCTTCGCCCACACCATATAACAGAAAATAAGCTTTTGCAAATCGAACTCGCTTCTGGCCCCACCAGACAGATGCGCCGGTCCAGTATTTAAAAAAAAAAAAAAAAAAAAAAAGGCTCCGAGCACACACATCCATGCCCGAGGCAGGATTCGAACCTGCGACCGTAGCGGTCACGCGGTTCCAGACTGAAGCGCCTAGAACCGCACGGCCACACCGGCCGGCGGCCCAGTATCAGTTTGAAGACAGCCACACTTGTAGTTCATACTCACTAGTGGCAAGTGTATCAGAGCTATTTGTGGCGAAATCTCGAAACTGTTTCGTCATTCACAGCAAAACTAACATGAGGTGCCCAACGCCCAACTGATATCCTGAGTATACTTTTCCTAAAACAGTTGTATGAAGCTATGCGTCTGTTGTCCGCTATGCACTACCGTAACGAGTTTCCTGTGACTGGCTTAGGAAATCGGAGCAGTGCACTATTCCAGTCTCTCACGCCGAGGCGGACTACACAAACAGGGGAGTCCCCGCCGAGCGGCGCAGGCAGGGCGACGGCCAGTGCTGCCAACCCAACGCACGCGGTGGCGCGCGGACGGCGCCTGGCGCTGTCGTTTGTCACGGTGAGCGCCGCTGCACCGCGCACCCATCGACCGCGAGAGTCACCCTGCACCCACACCCACCCCAGCCACCCCCACACATTAACCCCATCTCTACCCGTCTCCCACCCCCTGACCTGTCGCGGCCGCTTGTCTCGGCACGCTCCGGTGGGCCCACTCACCGTGACGTCACCGGGGCCCGCCACTCGCTTCTCCGATGACGCCGCGTATTCCGACACGCAACTTTTTTTTTATTTTTCTCCCCTCCCCTTCACCCCTTCCCACACCAAGCCCGTCTGTCTCTGTCCCTCTCGCGCGCGCACACACACACACACACACACACACACACACACACACACGCCGTTTCTGTGGCCTCATTCACACAGAGATTTCCGTGCTGTGACAGCACTGTGCCAGAAAACCCTGTAATATCCGTCCCTGCCGCTGTCCCTGGCAGAGAAAAATTTAATCTCTCAGCAATTAGAGTCTGCTCGCACACACACGCACAGACTCAGCAGCGCGGCCGTCCAGGTTATGTGGACAACGGTGGCACCTCTAACAAGCTCTCGAGGGCAGTCATGACTTTTGTAACACGAGAAGCGGGTGCTAGGCCGAATATAACCTCTGCACAGCATGAGAGGTAGTGTGGTGGTGCAGGGGTGGGGGTGATGTGAGGAAGAGATGGGGTGAGAAGAGAATTATCGTTACACTGACTTTCAAGTAAAAGGTTTGAGTTGCTATTTGGAGCTTTTCCACACTTCGAACGGAAAATCCCACCACACGTGAAACTCCGTAATTGGTGTAGACTGGAAAATCTGGAGACTGATTAAGGAATAACACCCTAAGACAAAAGAAAAACGATGCACCATGAAGGAGTCATCCAGATGGGACGGAAATCGGAATTATCGGAATGGTTTTCCAGATACGACTTGACTGGCCGTCGGGGCTCAATTCGAAGCAGTACGCATCACTGCCGAAAATTCTGCTCCAGTCCAACCCGAAGACGTGACTCGAGACGCCCCAGAAGAGGGTGGAATATCAACCTGGCTCTCGACCGCCATGCGACAACCAGGAGCTCCACTTCATAGCAGAACCTTTACAGTGCCATGTTTTTTTAGGTTGGTTTGAACACCACGGTGCTTTACTAGGCGGGGTCCTGTTGCAGATGGTAAGACATTGTCTACCGCTGACCTTAGAGTTA
Source organism: Schistocerca nitens (assembly GCF_023898315.1). Lineage (NCBI taxonomy): Eukaryota > Metazoa > Arthropoda > Insecta > Orthoptera > Acrididae > Schistocerca > Schistocerca nitens. The sequence goes on from NC_064625.1 coordinate 146,789,288, forward strand.
TGCAGGCAGATAAAGTGGGGGGGGGGGGGACGGAGGGATGTAGATACAGTTTAACGTACAGTCCGTGCTACTGTGGAACTCAGCATTTTTCACATTAACAAACATTGTAGATCATGAAATAAATGGCAAATGGCAGCCAAAAGCCCTAGGACCGACTGGGGACCGAACCGGAGACAAACTAGATCAGCTGTCTGGCGCTTTAACAGTCACGGAGCCACATCAAAAGAAACTACACGCAAGAGAAAATCTGGTAGAGACAATTGCCCACGAAGAAACAGATGAGACAAATAATGGAAGAGTTGCAGACAATGGCGAAATACTTTTCAATATTTATGCTGAAGAACTGAAGGAAAAACATTACAAAAAGAGGGAGGAAGAGAAACAATGAAGACAATAAGCATGCATATATTCAAGCATTGTTGGCTGAACTACAGGAAGATCTACAATTTATGATGGGAAGGCTCATAAACGTGTGATAAAAGTGTGAAATGAGGATAAATGTAGGCGAGAACGAACTATGACTGGATTGAAAGAAGTTGGAACAAGTAAACTTTAGGTACTTAGGAGGTTTGTTGATAGAAAATGGAATCCATGTGGAAGACGTAAGGAGAAGAGTATCAGTGGGGAAAGCAGCTTTGGAAAAAGTTAAAGGTTTGTTGACACCAAAAAGAAATCCGATGGATTTCAGAAAGGCAGTCGTCAAGTGTATTGTCTGGAGTATTTTGTTATGTGATAGAGAATTACCTGGGGAGCAAGAGTAAAAATGTTTGAAAAAAAAAATGCTGGTGATAGCGATCAAAACAGAATATTTGAAATCAAATATAAAACGGTCTAGATCGAAAAGACGCATTTGTTACAACGAGACCGGATTTGGTGATAACATGGTAACTGGTAGCAATAATGCAGTGGAAGTTCCAAGATCCTCACATAGTCCACCCACTACACACACATGTTGTGCTTTGTCCCCTATATCGCTGATGATAAAAGTGAGACATATACGTAACAAATGCTAAATATCCCAAGAAAATGTCTTCTGCAAGTTGTAGATAGCAACTGCAGTACACCAGAATTTGCGTCATTACTCGCTTAGAAACAGGTAAATGAATTACGTGACAGCATGACACGTTATTATTACAGAATGCAGGGAAAAATTGTTTTGTAACACTGTGGGTAGTTCGCTTTCTTTTATGAGAAGGAATTGCGTGTAGCACTTGCAATGCACCATGAATTCCTTCGTCATTCATTCAAACACCCCTTTCACCCCCCCCCCTTTTCCCCGCCACACACACACACACACACACACACACACACACACACACACACACAAAGTACATTCATCATTTTAAAAATGAAAGCGTTCCAAAAAAAAAAATTCATTCTGCAGTTCAGTTAGGTGCTTAAATTAGTGATAATGTGGGGGAGGAGCGGGGCAACATACGGCATGGCGTGGTGCGAGGACGTGGGTACTAGCTAGTGTCTGATTGCACTCATGGGTAATGGTCTAAGAAATGTTGGATGCCACTGTGATAAACATACAGACGGGTAATGGCTGTATTATCGTCATTCAGCCGTTCCTCCTCCACGTACAGCTGTTGTTCATCAATATGATTACGAATGTCTCATGATGGTCATCTTATGATCGAAACCGTTCACAAAGTAATAAACGGGTCTTTGCGACCTAAACTGATTAATAATTAATTTCAATGAATGAAAATACTTCGACAGCTTTCAAACGCAATGACCCCGACAAATACATCGACATCCACACTCCGCAAGCCACCTGATGGTGTGTGGCGGAGGGTACCCTGAGTACCTCTATCGGTTCTCCCTTCTATTCCATTCTCGTATTGTTCGTGGAAAGAAGGATTGTCGGTATGCCTCTGTGTGGGCTCTAATCTCTGATTTTATCCTCGTGGTCTCTTCGCGAGATATACGTAGGAGGGAGCAATATACTGCTTGACTCCTCGGTGAAGGTATGTTCTCGAAACTTCAACAAAAGCCAGTACCGAGCTACTGAGCGTCTCTCCTGCAGAGTCTTCCACTGGAGTTTATCTATCATCTCCGTAACCAAATGATTCTGTAACGAAGCGCGCTGCTCTCCGTTGGATCTTCTCTATCTACTTAAACCCAACTAACCTAAGGACATCACACACATCCATGCCCGAGGCAGGATTCGAACCTGTGACCGTAGCGGTCACGCGGTTCCAGACTGTGGCGCCTAGACCCGCTCGGCAACTCCGGCCGGCACCCTATTTGGTACGGATCCCACACTGCTGAGCAGTATTCAAGCAGTGGGCGAACAAGGGTACTGTAACCTACTTCCTTTGTTTTCGGATTGCATTTCCTTAGGATTCTTCCAATGAATCTCAGTCTGGCATCTGCCTTATCGACGATCAACTTTATATGATCATTCCATTTTAAATCACTCCTAATTAACTGCTTCTAGTTGCTGACCTGCTATTTTGTAGCTAAATGATAAGGGATCTTTCTATGTATTTGCAGCACTTTACACTTGTCTACATTGAGATTCAATTGCCATGCGTCAGTTCGCTGCAGATCCTCCTGCATTTCAGTACAATTTTCCATTGTTACAACCTCTCGATATACCACAGCATCATCCGGAAAAAGCCTCAGTGTACTTCCGATGTCATCCACAAGGTCATTTATGTATATTGTGAATAGCAACGGTCCTATGACACTCCCCTGCGGCACACCTGAAATCACTCTTACTTCGGAAGACTTCTCTCCATTGAGAATGACATGCTGCATTCTGTTATCTAGGAACTCTTCAATCCAATCACACAATTGGTCTGATAGTCCATATGCTCTTACTTTGTTCATTAAACGACTGTGGGGAACTGTATCGAACGCCTTGCGGAAGTCAAGAAACACGGCATCTACCTGGGAACCCGTGTCTACGGCCCTCTTGAGTCTCGTGGACGAATAGCGAGAGCTGGGTTTCACACGACCGTCTTTTTAGAAACCTATGCTGATTCCTACAGAGTAGATTTCTAGTCTCCAGAAAAGTCATTATACTAGAACATAATGTGTGTTCCAAAATTCTACAGACTTCAAGATTCTCTCACGAGATGCCTGCAATATCAGACGGCAGTAAAGTACGCCATAAATGATTATATTTCGTAGAATCACTGATAATGAAAAGTGAAGTTTTAAGATTTTCTCTAATAAATTTGTTTTTAAGTATTTCAGTATATTCTTTTATAGTGTGAAGAACGTTACTTACGAAATAGCCATGGTAAGGCAACCCTCATGGTCCCGGAAAGAAAGAAAACGAAAATTATAGTCGCAAGAAGATGGCGGTACAGTGCAGAGGTGTTTCGCCTTCCTCGCTGAGAAGGTGTACGCGATAATGGCGTGAGACCGTAGGATCCGTTTGAGAGAACAAAAGCCGAGAGCCTTTTACTGTGCAGAAGATGGTCTCGCACCCGCCCGAGAAGGCCCCGGCGTTAACGACGATAACAAAACAGGGGCGGCGGCCGCGAGGCGTCACCCGCACAAAGGGAAGGGGGTTCCCCGTCGGCGGCGTGCCATTGCCTTCGTCAGTCAGCCGTCGCGGCCGCCGGCGCGGAAGATCAAAAGCGCGGCCGGGCTGGAGATCATCTGCAGAGACAAAGCGGGCAGCTTGCGCGCAGAATGGGCTGCGTGCTGCGCGTCGCACGTCGCGAGGTGGCCAGCTTAACACGTCCTCCGGCTGTGGGGGAGTGGGGGGGCGTGGCTGTAGCTGCTCCGAGGAATCACCATTCCTACATGCAAACACCGTAGTATACAAACTGGTCGTAAAAAATTAGCACCCTGACCAAATTTTATCCCCTCACAGGCCCTTAAAGTGTGAACTGCAGAGTAGTCACGCACATGTAGATTTGTCACCTCGGGAGACATCACCCTAATACCTGGTAACAATGCCTTTACCTGACGTGCACGAGAAAGGCAGCCGACGGCGTGTACGTCAGAGCATTGTGACTCTGTAGGTCTTACGACTGCCAACAACCGTGTCCAGTGGAGAGCGAGTAACTATTTCAGCTGAGTTTAATAATTCTTGACTGCGTGTAAGCTCTCGACAGCACACGACAAGGTTAAGACCTTCGGTATGTACCTTTTCATTGACTTGCTGATTTTTCAAGGGTCCTGCACAGGGCCGAGCGCTTACAGTGCTGGTGGGCAGGGCGTCTAGTGTGACGTCACTAGTTCAATCAGTATATAAATAACTGGACTCATTTTTAGTATACACATTGGAAGTGAACTATATCTGTGACACCAGAGAAATAGCAATCGTGTCATTATTTGCCACAACAAACTTGGACAAAACTAAATAGCAATGAAAACGGTTCAAATGGTTCAAATGGCTCTGAGCACTATGGGACTTGACATCCGAGGTCATCAGTCCCCTAGAACTTAGAACTACTTAAACCTAACTAACCTAAGGAGATCACACACATCCATGCCCGAGGCAGGATTCGAACCTGCGACCGTAGCAGTCACGCGGTTCCGGACTGAGCGCCTAGAACCGCTAGACCACCGCGGCCGGCAATGAAAACGGAATGCAAGGACTACGGTCAGTAACAAATGTAGGAAAAATATATCGATATGCTTACAAACGAAAAGAATGAAAGGAAACTTAGCAAATGGACAGTGTAGCCCACCTACTTAAAAATAAATAAGTGGAGCAAATACCATAAGCAGAATAACAAAAAGTAATATGAAAAATTGTAACTCACAACCATAGAGATGATTTTATTTCTTGTTTTTTTTTCTCGAATAAATATTTGGTTACCAAAGAAAAACAAAAGAAAAGTTGCGCGGCCCGTATTTGTCGTGGTCCCTGCTCTAGCCCAGAGGTCATCGAACTTTCTGCTCAAGAGCTAATCCTGACAATCTGGGGTGGTACCTCAGGCTGCATGAGTACTGACCTCATTATTTACTAGCTGATACCTGTGGCTGCGCTCGATCGGTAGTTTTGCTATGATGAATGGTAAGTACTTGCAGTAGCGTCAGCTGCCCTCATCTTTCTGCCTGTTTGAGTAAGCGTACCTCGTAATGTCCCTCCCGCGCTCCCCCACGCATACAGAGGGACATGGGCAGGAGTGTGCATCTAAGCATCGTGCTACTGAAGTAGTGTGGAAGTGTGGATTAAACATGTTAAACTCAGTGTTCTTATCCTTAACTGAAACGACACCTGTACAAACTCGATATTCTGACTACTAGCTCGCATAATTTGAAAATGCACAGCATGCATATTTCTATTGGAGTCAGTCGCTCGTCTCTCACACTGCAAAATGCAATGAAATGGAACTACAGTAGCTGACAAAAAAAGTGACCCACGCAGAAGAAGAGGAGGAAGCAAAATGAAAGTTAACAGGCTGAGAGAGGATGTGACGTTATTTCATTGATTAGAACAAAAATTAATTTCTTCCCGAACAGGCCATGAAGACCCAACGGTACCGACCGGCCGCCGTGTCATCCTCAACCCACAGGCATCACTTGGTGTGGATACGGAGGGGCGTGTGGTCAGCATACTGCTCTCCCGGCCGTATGTCAGTTTCCGAGACCGGAGCCGCTACTTCTTAATCAAATAGCTCCTCAGTTTGTCTCACAAGGGCTGAGTGCTTCGCACTAGCCAACAGCGCTTGGCAGATGGTCAGCCATCCAAATGCTAGCCGACAGCGGTGATCTGACAGGAACCCAGTGTTACCAATACGACAAGACCATTGGCCATTGATTACAATGCTGAGTGAAATTTACAAAGAACTTGGCAGGACAAACCAACTTAATAGTATTATGTTGCACCCTCCTGGAATGGATGCATGCACTGAATCGATTGGAAAGGGGGTCAAAAACCTGTTGTATTTTCCCCTGAGCCAAATATTTAATATTTTGGAAATTGGCTCTGGGACAAAGTCATGTCCGAACTGTTCCCACACATGAGATATGGGGAATAGATATGGGGATCTTTTTGGTCATGGCCTCAACATCACATACAGGTTATTGAGATATGTGCCATGTGTGTATGAGCGTTCTTCTGTAGAAACATGGCATTGTGGTACTGTTGCTGAAGAGGTAACACAAGAGGATGCAGAACATCTGATGCACCACTGTACTGTCTCACTTCCATCAGTCACTGCCTACCATGACATTAAGTCATACCCCATGGCTCTCCACAACGTAATGCTGCCTGTGCCTTTCCAAGACACGGGAAGAACTGAACCCTTCCAAGGGTCACTGCCATACTCGCCAACGATGATCATATCGGCAGTCCACCCTTCCTGGTTGCAGCGTACTCTAAATGCAGTCCGTCTGTGTTGTGGTGCTAATGGCAGCCTACACATCGAATGGAACTGCCTAATCCGACTGCTGCTAGACACCGACCAGCGGTGTGGGACGATGCAAACGTCGAAGGCAGTGCATTACTTGTTTTCAGAAGCCAGGTTCACATGTTTTGTGGACAATATGGTGACCCTCCATGGTGGTGGTTAGATGTGGTCAGCCGGAACCGTGATTACGAGTATGCCTGCTCTCACGTTCTCCTATTGTCCAAAATCCTTGTAGCCGAGCGGTTCTAGGCGCTTCAGTCCGGAACCGCGCTGCTGCTACGGTCGCAGGTTCGAATCCTGCCCCGGGCATGGATGTGTGTGCTGTCCTTAGGTTACTTAGGTTTAATTAGTTCTAAGTTCTAGGGGACTGATGACCTCAGATGTTAAGTCGCATAGTGCTCAGAGCCATTTGAACCATTTGTCCAAAATCGCGCCTCCGTCACATTTGAATACCCCACAAATCTGCATAATGTACGATTAGAGAAGCCAGCCAGATACCAGCAGCACTAATGCACTCTGGTGGAAGTTCGATCAGTAAAAGAGAATTGCAACTCTTAATCATTTTCGAAATTACATTGACATCCGACATCAGACCATTCTGGGTGCTTCATTTCTTTTGTCTGGTGATTTTTTTTTGTCATCAGTCTACTGACTGGTTTGATGCGGCCCGCCACGAATTCCTTTCCTGTGCTAACCTCTTCATCTCAGAGTAGCACTTGCAACCTACGTCCTCAATTACTTGCTTGACGTATTCCAATCTCTGTCTTCCTCTACAGTTTTTGCCCTCTACAGCTCCCTCTAGTACCATGGAAGTCATTCCCTCATGTCTTAGCAGATGTCCTATCATCCTGTCCCTTCTCCTTATCAGTGTTTTCCACATATTCCTTTCCTCTCCGATTCTGCGTAGAACCTCCTCATTCCTTACGTTATCAGTCCACCTAATGTTCAACATTCGTCTATAGCACCACATCTCAAATGCTTCGATTCTGTTCCGGTGTTCTGGTCTGGTGATATAAATGACGAAAACTCCTGCTGTATTACGCATATGAAACACGTAAACGTTGTTGATACAGGAACAATGACGACTTAACATGATCGAATATGCGCTGAAGTACTTTGCAGTGATCTGTCACTCGAGAGGGCCATGACATGCTAAAAGCGTGATCGTGAATAAATATATTTAATAGCTGTCCATGCTGAAAATGTTGCAGGACTGTGGATGCAAGTAACATTTTCTTGCCAATATTCAGTAACGAACTGGTCACATGTGCAAATAGCACTAGCTTGGAACTTCTGTAAGGTACAAGTTGCTCTTCCCATAATGGGCATTTTGAAATTCTTACACTCACATCTGTTCAGAAGGTGAACTCCCGAAGTACTGGTTTCACCAAATGTTTCGCTCTTGGAAAGTTTAATGGCATGTGATAGGGATTGGCCATCCCCCCTTTCGCTGGCACTATCTTGAAGTCGGCCGATGCTCGAGTGCCAGGTGTAAATAAACGCACCTCCTGTCCCCTCACAGGCGCTTTTATCAAAATGTTTTTGCCAGTGTAGTGCAGAGCAGCTAGCAGTGGCTGCAGAGCAGGGTAAAGGGGGCGTCACACCAACCACGACAAGAGTAGTTGCACAGTACTTCTGATATAATTTATGATATTAACATACAAATAGAGAATGACTGGTGTGAGGCTACATCCGCGCATACAATGTGTGGCGACTGGAGTGCGGAGTACATTGCAATACTCGAGGTATCCCTCAAGGATCAGTTTTAGTACCACTGTCTTTTTTCCCTTGTAAACGACAGTTTTCCCACCTTCTGTCACTGCTATCGTTATAAATATGTGGGGCTGTTTTAACTCCGTGTGAACGCTAGGCGAGAATACGTGAGCACAACTATACAATCGGAAGGTTCTGAGATATTAGAAACGAACCCCACAATCCAAAGACTTCAGATGAAATCTCCTGAATCGCAAGGAATCGTGATAGCTCAACAAACTCTCGTCATTTGCTACTTTATCTGTCTCTGGTGCTGCACTCTCCCTCTCCTCTTATTCTGTACTACTCTCTTACATTCATTTTTTGTCTCTATCCCTTCCTCCTTCTCTCCATTTCTGATTATCAAAAAAATGGCTCTGAGCACTATGGGACTCAACTGCTGAGGTCATTAGTCCCCTAGAACTTAGAACTAGTTAAACCTAACTAACCTAAGGACATCACAAACATCCATGCCCGAGGCAGGATTCGAACCTGCGACCGTAGCGGTCTTGCGGTTCCAGACTGCAGCGCCTTTAACCGCACGGCCACTTCGGCCGGCTTTCTGATTATCTCTTCTTCCTTCTTTTACTGTTGCTCTCTGTCTTCCTTAGTGTTTCATTCTATTCCTCTTTCACTCCATCCCGTTATTAACCTATTCCTTCTCCTTGTTCTTTATTTTTGTCTGTCCTCCTTTCCTTATCTGCCATCCGCTTTCCTGTTTTTCTTCCTTTTCTTACTCTCTCACTGTCCTCTCTTCATGTTACCCTTCCCCACTATTCTTCTTTTACTCTTTCTTTCCGTTCGTCTCTGCTTCTCAGTCTACTATTCTATGTTTGTCTTTAGAGAGTGTTCCTTGGTTACTATCTCGAAGGAGCCACTGATTTACGGCACACTCCATACCAGCATTGTGTCCCCTATTTCCAAACCATCTCCAAACTCAAATTTAACGTCGTTTCCTTCTACAATCCATGTTCTGGCAAAAAAATGTTAGCTACACACAGAGACATTCAAGCGAACGTCTCTGCTTCAAAGGTCAGGTTACACCTAAAGTCGCTGACAAACCTCATAAACTATTATAACAACATCACTGTCCTCTCCACACTTCTCAGTTTGCCATTAATATCCATACCATTTATCCACTCGCCTACACTGCTTATCTTACATATTTCCGTCTTTTCCATTTCTTTTACTTCATTCTCCCTTTGTACTACTCATTCACTTTCCTTCTGTATTATCCTTACATTTTCCCATCTCTTCCCACCTTGTTCGCTGCTTTTCGTCTCTCAATGTCCCTTACACTTAGCTGCTCTCCTTTGCATGCAACATTTCGCCTTTCTTACTCTTCTCTTCTTTACTTCCTCTGTCCTTCTGCCTATTTCCCACTCTGTCCTACACTCGCTTCACTAACCTTTTTTTTTGTTTTGTGAGATTGTCGCTGACTTTTTTGAATGATCAACTGATGGATTGTACACTCCACGAGCAAAGAGACCAGGTGTGGTAGTTTCCTTTTGTAATCGAGGTGCCTGCAGAACAAGTTCTCTACACACCGAGGTATTCTGGTGAATGTGCTACAATGGTCCGTTTACAGTTGCAGCCTTTCGCGAAGCCCGTTCTCACCCTCTCAATAACGCCCCTTTCCACCCTTTCGTCTCCCTCATTGAAATACCTGCGCGTGCCGGAACCCTCCTCACACAGTAGAGAAACATCAGAATGGCGCATCGGCGCGCCCGACAATCCCTTCGTCGCGGCAGTGCGATTTATGTCAGGGGCGACAGATTAGAACAAAAGCATCCCTCCCCCCACCCACCCATCTTCCGCTGCCGCCGGGAAGGTACGCCGGAAACACGCATCGCCGATCGGAACCAGTGCTGCCAACCCTCCCACCCCCTTACTGCCGCTTACCGGAGTGCGCTGCGAGGGTGGGCGACACGGGCGAAAGACAAAGACGAGCCCCAGTTTCCAATATCGGGTCGGAAGGAAGGAAGGCAGGCGGGGCCCTGCTAACGGAAAACACGTGAATTGCTGCCGCTGCCGGTGTTAAACACGGGCGCGCTATTTCAATATATACACACGGGCGCCGGGCACTGGGCTCCGGTTCCCACCTTTTCTTGCGCCCTGGACGTCTGATTAAATTTCCCCCAGGCGCACAGCAGTCCCGCCGCTTCCCTTTTTGCATCCCTACCTCCTTCCCTCGCCCCCTCCCCCCATCCCCTCCCGCCATGACTCCTGTTCGCCAGGAGGCAGGCGGGCGATCACGACCGGTGGTGAATGCGCGTCGTATAGACGTTCGCCTGTTGTCCTCACATCGCTGTGTGTGTGTGTGTGTGTGTGTGTGTGTGTGTGTGAGCGCTCGCCCCATTTCGCGCAGCGACGCTCGTAAATCTCATTCGGCGCGATCGCCGCTCGCTTCCCTCTGCCGTTCGAGTAAAGTCGTGCTCGGCCATTCTCCGCCGGGGCAGGTGGAATCTCTCGACTGACGCCGGGGGTGTGCTGAATGCGAGTAACTGCCGCAGACAGTGCCTTTTGCTCGCACCCGCCATGCGAACTGATTTCAGCTGCTCGACGGCGACCGTGACGCTGTCTAAAAAAAGAAAACAATAATAGTGCTGCGTGGTCTCTCCCAGCTGAAGACCCCAATCTGCCTGATGTTAGATAATCGAGCATAAGTATGATAAGTTATTGATTGGCGTCTCCGTGGAGTGCTGTGTGCACAATGACCATGTAAGTAAAATTAAAAGGAAGGTCAGCGTTGGTCGTAATATTGATGTTTTATTAATAGCAGAATCGATTTTGATCACATAGTGATCATCATCGGTGGTGTACACATTAAACCAGTGTCTGAGTTTAATGTGTACACCACCAAAGATGATCACTATGTGATCGAAAATCGATTCTGCTGTTAATAAAACATCAATATTACGACCAACGCTGACTTTCCTTTTAATTTAATATGATAGGTTGTTGACTAATTTTTTTTACATTGATATGAAAACCGTTCTTAGTTTTTCTCCCACAGTTTCGATTACTCCTGAACGAACAAACGAAAACAGGCAACAGCGAACGAGAATTCAATAATAAATGTGGGAGTAGACAAGTCTTTCTTAATTTCCAAAATTTTTAACTTACTAAGCTTTCCATCCTTTGTTACTATGTACAGGATATTGAGGAATGGAAAGAAAGGGCAAAAGAAGACTAGAGGGAGAAGGGTAACATGAAGAAAGGACGATGAGAGAGTAAAAAAAGGAAGAAAAAGACAGGAAAACGGATGGCACACAGGGAAAGAAAGGATGGAAGACAAAAAGAAAGACCAACAGGGAGGAATAGGTTAATAAGGTGGTAGAGGGAAAGAAAAAGAAAATGAAACACTAAGGAAAACAGAGAGCAATAGTATATGGATCAAATGGCTCTGAGCGCTATGGGACTTAACTTCTGAGGTCATCAGTGCGCTACAACTTAGAACTAATTAAACCTAACTAACCTAAGGACATCACACATATCCATGCCCGAGGCAGGATTCGACCTTGCGTCCGTAGCGGTCGCGCGGTTCCGGACTGAAGCGTCTAGAATCACTCGGCCACACCGGCCGGCAGAGCAACAGTAAGACAAGGGAAAAGAGAGAATCGGAAATGGAGATAAAGTGGAAGGGAAAACGGAAAAATGAGTGTGGAGAGTAGTACAGAATAAGACGAGAAAGAGAGTGGAATACCAGTAATTGAGAAAATAGAAGATGATAAGGTTTTCTTGCGGTGAGGAGGTTTCATATGAACTGTAGGCATGGTTTCTAATAGCTGAGCTTTCCGAATGTATTCGCATCTAGCGTTCAAGTACGGTTAAAGCAGTCCAGCATATTTATAATGGTAGCAGTGCCAGAGCATGGGAAAACAGTCGTTTCCACACGGCAAAAGTTATAATGGTACCAAAGCTGATCCTTGAGGGACAACGTTTTCCACGCTGCAATCGCCGCACACTGTATATACAGATGACGCCTCACGCCAGCCTCACACCCTTTTTCTAGAGCACAGAGGTGACAGAAGTCATGGGAGACCTCCTAATATCGTCTCGGACATCCTTTTGCCGGGCATAGTCCAGCAGCACGACGTGACATCCACTCAAGAAGTCGTCAGAAGTCAACTGCAGAAATACTGAACCACGCTGCCTCAATAGTCGTTCGTAATTGCGAATGTGTTCCCGGTGCAGAATTTTTTGCACGATCTGGCTTCTCAATTGTGTCCCATAAATACTCGATGGGATTCATGTAGGCCGATTTTGGATGGCCAAATCATTCGCTCGAATTGTTCAGAATGTTCCCAAAACCAATCGCAGACAATTGTGGCCTGGTGACAGGCGCAGTGTCATCCATAAAAATTCCAGTGTTTTTTGAGAGCAAGTAGCTGAACATAACTATTTCCAGTTAATGATCGGTTTAGTTGGACCAAAGGATACATTTCTTTACATGTAAACACACCCCATACCATTATGAATCCATCACAATCTTGCACAGTGCCTTGTTGATAACTTGGGTCCATAATTCGCCACACTCGAATCGTACCATCAGCTCTTACCAACTGGAATCAGGACTCATCGGACCAGGCCACGGTTTTCCAGTCGTCCAGCGTACACACGACACGGTCACGAGTCCAGGACAGGCAGGCGATACCGTGGTGTTAGTAAAGGCACTCGCGTCAGTCTTAGATGAAGGGATTGACAGAAACATTAAAACACCCCGAGAAATGGAAGACTGAGAGTAAGAGCAGATGCTAGCTAAGTCTGCGCCGTCTCATTTGACCACGAATAGAACCTGTGCAGCGTCCTCCATACATTGTAAATATCAGTCATCAGCACAGTGATCTGTGTAGTTGTGAATGTACACTACTGGTCACTGAAATTGCTACACCACGAAGATGACGTGCTACAGACGCAAAATTAAACCTACAGGAAGAGGATGCTGCGATATGCAAATGATTAGCTTTTCAGAGCATTCACACAAGGTTGGATCCAGTGGCGACACCTACAACGTGCTGGCACGAGGAAAGTTTCCAACCCATTTCTCATACACAAACAGCAGTTAACCGGCGTTGCCTGGTCAAACGTTGTTGTGATGTTTCGTGTAAAGAGAAGAAATGCGTACCATCACGTTCCCGACTTTGATAAACGTCGGATTGTGGCCTATCGCGATTGCGGTTTATCGTATCGCGACATTGCTGCTCACCTTGGTCGAGATCCAGTGACTGTTAGCAGAATATGGAATCGGTGGGTTCAGGAGGGTAATACGGAACGCCGTGCTGGATCCCAACGGCCTCGTATCACTAGCAGTCGAGATGACAGGCATCTTATCCGCATGGCTGTAACGGATCGTGCAGCCGCGTCTCGATCCCTGAGTCAACAGACGGGGACGTTTGCAAGACAACAACAATCTGCGTGAACAGTTCGACGACGTTTGCAGCAGCATGGACTATCAGCTCGGAGACCATGGCTGCGGTTACCCTTGACTCTGACTCACAGACAGGAGCGCCTGCGATGGTGTACTCAACGACGAACCTGGGTGCACGTATGGCATAACGTCATTTTTTCGGATCAATCCAGGTTCTGTTTACAGCATCATGATGGTAGCATCTGTGTTTGGCGACATCGCGGTGAACGCACATTGGAAGCCAGTATTCGTCATCGCCATACTGGCGTATCACCCGGCGTGATGTTATGGGGTGCCTTGGTTACACGTCTCGGTCACCTCTTGTTCGCATTGACGGCAGACCCGTGGCCCTACCCTTCTTTCGATCCCTGCGAAACCCTACATTCGATCCCTGCGAAACCCTACATTTCAGCAGGATAATGCACGACCGCATGTTGCAGGTCCTGTACGGGCCTTTCTGGATACAGAAAATGTTCGACTGCTGCCCTGGCCAGCACATTCTTCGGTCTCTCGCTACTTGAAAACGTCTGGTCAATGGTGGCCGAGCAACTGGCTCGTCACAACACGGCACTCTTGAACTGTCGTAGCGTGTTGAAGCTGCATGGGCAGCTGTACCTGTACACGCCATCCAAGCAGTGTTTGACTCAATGCCTAGGCGTATCATGGCCGTTATTACGGTCAGAGATGGTTGTTCTGGGTAGTGACTTATCAGGACCCATGGAATCTAATTGCGTGAAAATGTAATCACATGTCAGTTCTAATATAATATATTTGTCCAATGAATATCTGTTTATCATCTGCATTTCTTCTTGGTGTAGCAATATTAATGGCCAGTAGTGTATTATGTCGCACCTAAGTGTGGTGGATGCCGAAGTACGTGGTGTTTCAGCAAGTACCCTATGGAAGATTTAGATCGCATGCAGGGATAGTGACAGAACACCATTCCCTAATTCACAACATGGACGAAAATGTGTGTTCAGTGATCGTGACAGATGGTCAATGAAGGGGATTGTGAAGAAAAATAAGAGAGCGAAATCTAAAAAGGTCGCTGCCTAACTAAATATTGCACTCCCGAACCGCGTCAGCACCAAAACAATACAAAGGGAGCCCCATAAGCAGGAAATTCCAGTGCGGGCTGGTATTACAAAACCAGTCACCAGTGATAGAAATGCCATTAACAGGGAAACGTGGTGGATAAGCCATAAAACCTTGGCTACAGAGCAGCAATAGAAAAATGTCATTTGGTCGGATGAGTTTTGTATTACACTAATTCCATCTTCTATCCGAGTTTACGTTCCGAAAGTGAAATATGGCGGGGGTTTTCTGACAGTTTGGGCAGCGATACCGTGGTATTCCGTAATTACTCTGCAAGCTCGTATAAGTGCCGCGATTTATGTGACCATTTTGGCTGATCAGGCCAATCTCATGGTACAATATTTTTTCCCCATAGGCGATGCTGCGTTCCAAGAAGACAAACCCACTTTTTATGCTTATCTATTACGGATATTTTAGAACCGTGACTGTATATTGAATGTAAATAACTTACACAAAATTGCAACCAGTCACTTTTTGAATAATTATGTTTTATTCCATGAACCGGTTTTCGAACCTTTTCAGGTTCATCTTCAGATGGTTTCAGGAAGTTACATCATTATTGCTAGCATAATGCTGGGTGGTGGCTCTATGACAAAAACATGGAACACACTTTAATGTATCGCCATGACTGTAGCTTATCTGTCGATATGGATGTAAATTTAGTTCTTTACTTACTGCGACAGTATAGGCGGCTTTTTTCGGTTAGTGTCCATCTGTCTGCCTCCATTTTGATGTCCAATTGTTGTATCACTACACACACTTCCACACAAACTGTATTAATTACACTCTGACAGCGAGACTTTTCCAGCACCCAGCATGCGCTTTACAACTGTTGCTTTACAACTGTTGCTTGCAACAAAGATCTTGACACAAAGATATGACATAGGCCTACTTTGCACAGAGATGTAATTTGTTCTTCTTTACATGTATTCAGGTCGATATAAGGGCAAATATTTTAAGCAGACTGGCGATAACATGAGAGTACAAAATGAAATAAATAAATGTGTCCATTGGGATTTTAAGCAAGCGATTAATCCTTGTTCTGAGGAATGCTTTCTTATGTTGGTCTGGATGGCAAGAGGATTTGTGTATGGTAACATTGGTGGTTTTCTGAAAATTCTGAAAAAATATAAAAAAATAAATAAAAAAGAAAAACGCTATAAACTGCCTGTATTATACGAAATATACAAATGTTATCGCCAGTCTGATTAAAATATTTGCCTCTATATCTCCCTTAATACATGTAAAGAAGAACAAATTACATCTCTGGTCAAAGTAGGCCTATGCCATACCTTTCTGTCAAGATCTTTGTTACAAGCAACAGTTGTAAAGCGCATGCTGGATACCGGAAAAGTCTCGCTGTGAGAATGTAATTAATATAGTTTTTGTGGAAGTGTGTGTAGTGATACAACTGGACATCAAAATAGAGGCAGACAGATGGACACTAACCGAAAAAAGCCGCCTATACTGTCGCAGTAAGTAAAAAACTAAATTTACATCCATATCGACAGATTAGCTACAGTCATGGCGATACATTAAAGTGTGTTCCATGTTTTTGTCATAGAGCCACCACCCAGCATTATGCTAGCAATAATGATGTAACTTCCTGAAACCATCTGAAGATGAACCTGAAAATGTTCGAAAACCGGTTCATGGAATAAAACATAATTATTCAAAAAAGTGACTGGTTGCAGTTTTGCATAACTTATTTACAAAACCCACTTTTCACATACCTCGCATCGTCCACGAGTGGTTTCATGACGACGAGAACTAGTTCTTCCATCTTCCATGGCCACTACCCTTACCAATTCGCAGTATTAGTCTTTCTGGTCGACTTTGGAGAGAAATTTGCGTGTACTTGCCACTATTTTGCAGGAAGAATGTTGTAAGATTCCTTTCAAAACCATACCAGACCTGCTTTTATGATTCCAAGACGACAGAGAGCTGTTTTGAACGGCAGTGTGTTTTCTAAACTGCATAAGGCACGGTAGAGTGTTGTGATTGTGATGTTTGAACATTTTTGTCCACCCCCTGTACACTCCCTAACGGTATTCTAAATAACAACAAGTGTGGATTCAGGATGAACCGCGATATGCGCAGCCGCAATAAGTGAAGTAAAAATAATTTCTTTGTAAGCTATGTATTGTATGTAGGGCTCAGGAATGGACATTTATGTTGTACTTCAAAAGTGTGTAACATGTTAGTAGCAGATAGTTGGCAGGAAATTGTAAATCCCCAAATATTTGAAAATAACCTAAAAGAATACTCATACAATGAAGGCTTTCGCGACCGGATGGTACTGTTGTTGATAATTCCTCCGGGTTATATGGCCGTGGTCCATGGAATTCTTCTATTCCTAACGTTTCGTCCAATACTACGTTGGACATCCTGCAGACTCGGCAGGACTCAGCAGGACCAGCCATACCTCTGAGGATGTCCAACGTAGTATTGGACGAAACGTTAGGAATAGAAGAATTCCATGGACCACGGCCATATAACCCGGAAAAATTATCAACAACATTAAAGGAATACTAGTATTTTAAGTCTGCGTAATTCAAAAATTTGATTACATAGATCTTGACTATGCCAGTACACAGAGTGAGTCATTTGCCCCTACATATGGGTTTTACGCAACCTGCAACGCCTTCAAAAACCAGGCGCCAAATTTTCATATTCTGTTGCTCACTACACGAAAACTATCAGTCCTACAAAAAGAAAAAATGAATGGGGCATTTACGTAGGAAATTTAATGAAGTTAAATTTTGTACCAGGATACGTTTTAGTTGGAGGCCACAGTTTTAGTTATTTAAGAAAAAGTGCATTATAGACCTCCAAACTAATTTTTATTGATTAAATCGAAAACTTTTGTCTCTAGCAAAAATTATCCTCGTACAAAATTTAACTTGACTGAATTTCCTGCACGAAGACCCTGTTCATTTTACTGTAGGGCTAGTAGTCTGTGCTGCGAGCGAGGCAAGGTGGAAATCTCCCCTGCGCTTTTCGAAGATGTTGCAGATTGCATAAATCCCATAGATTGGGGCTGGTGAATAGCACTGTATGGACAGCTGATGGAAGTACGTGTAAATTTATGTAACTGTTTTTTTTTTTTTTTTTTTTTTTTTTTTTTTTTTTTTTTTTTTTTTTGAAGCAACACGAATAACGAGACTCTGAACAGACTTGGGAAGGTGTAGTATCCAGAAGTTTCTAGCAATGTTATTTGTGGCTCCAGAATGAGATTTTAACTCTGCAGCGGAGTGTGCGCTGATATGAAACTTCCTGGCAGAGCACTTGCCCGCGAAAGGCAAAGGTCCCGAGTTCGAGTCTCGGTCCGGAACACAGTTTTAATCTGCCAGGAAGTTTCTTATTTGTGGCTGTTTGCGTATAACTTGACTCGTTCCACATTGCTAAAGGCCTTCCTTCTCGATGGGGTTCTCGAAACACGGTCTGTGAAAGAACGACGGTAAACCAAGTATGTCTATTTTGATGGGTTATACTATGTACATACCTGAAAATGGCTACACAGCCGAAGTCGTGGCATTATGAAATCAAAACAGAAGGGTTACCTTAGTTGATGCAAAGTCAGCAGAGAATTTCGGCACTCAGATTTGCGTTATGTTTAAATGGTGCATAGTGCGCATATCACGGTAATAGATGAAGGTCAGGCAGAACAAGTTGAGGCGGAAGGTACAGCTGGCTACCTCACAGCGAGTTAAAGAGGCGAACGAACTCTCAATGCTTCCGTAACAGAGCTGTGGTCCGACACACACACACACACACACACACACACACACACACACACACACAGCAGAGCACTCTCGCCAATCACCCCGGTCCGACCGCGCTGCCCAAAAACCTTGACTCAATACACTAAAGTGCTTCTCTGTACGGCTGCGGACAACACACACACACACACACACACACACACACACACACACACACAGGCGTGCTGGGATGGGACGGCGGCAGAGGAGAGAGGGGTGGGGGAGGGGTGGACGACGTATCAGAGACAGAGAGAGAGGTTGCGTGCTGGAAGAGATGTACGTGGCTTTCTAGTGAAGAACTGCAGACCGCGAAACATGTGGTGACTGTTGCTCTCGTGTGAGAACGTTTTATGCTCATCACACTGGCAGGTTCGTATCCAGAAGGGGAGGGGGGAGGTGAGGGAAGGGGGGCGAAATGCGCATCATGACCACACTTCTGAGTCAACCCAAGAGAAATCATTACAAGTATCATTATACACCGCATAAATCCGCCCATGGACTTGACAGCCTGTTGAACCCAGGTTAGGAAGTGGGTCCTCAAGTTTCAGTAGGTACATCGCATCCACGTTAAGCCACTCGCTGAGGATTTTATCGCGCAGTCCCACAAAAATTCATGGATGCTGATGGCGCCAGTATCCAACATGTCCCATGCGGTTCAAGTCAGGTGATTATGAAGGCCTGCGGAGATGTAACATTGTGCGGGACTGTTCACAAAACAAGTCACACATTCCTTCAGCCTGATGACCTATGGCCGGCCGGTGTGGCCGAACGGTTCTAGGCGCTTCAGTTTGGAACCGCGAGACCCCTACGGTCGCAAGTTCGAATCCTGCCCCTGGCATGGATTTGTGTGATGTTTTTAGTTAGGTTTAAGTAGTTCTAAGTTCTAGGGGACTGATGACGTCAGGTGTTACGTCCCATACTGCTCAGAGCCATTTGAACCATTTGATGACTTATGCTGTTGTCGTCTTGAAAATTAGGCGTATCTGTAGGATACTCGCCACGCATATGTTGACTGAAACGCAACACCTGATAATTCAGAACATTTAAATAAACATGTTGGTTCGTGATAGTGGTCATCTCACTTAGCGGGCCTGAGTCATGATAAGAAAAACGCCGAACCAGGGTGAGGCATATCTTTGAATTCAGAATGGCAAGGAGTGAACTTAAGGGATATGCGATGCAATAATAAGCTTCAGAAGAGTTCGTAATTGCAATCTATGAGCACCTATTACACAGCCGGCCGAAGTGGGCGTGCGGTTAAAGGCGCTGCAGTCTGGAACCGCAAGACCGCTACGGTCGCAAGTTCGAATCCTGCCTCGGGCATGGATGTTTGTGATGTCCTTAGGTTAGTTAGGTTTAACTAGTTCTAAGTTCTAGGGGACTAATGACCTCAGCAGTTGAGTCCCATAGTGCTCAGAGCCATTTGAACCTATTACACTGTGTGGAAAGACGCGATCGGCAACATGTGTGCGGTTGGAGGGCAGCGTGGAGGGTAAAAATCGTAGAGGGAGACCAAGAGATGAATACACTAACCAGATTCAGACGGATGTAGGTTGCAGTAGGTACTGGGAGATGAAGAAGATTGCACAGGATAGAGTAGCACGGAGAGCTGCATCAAACCAGTCTCAGGACTGAAGACCACAACAACAACAACAACAACAACAAGTGCAAGTAAACTAACCTTCATCACACTAAATAAATTTACTTGGTCTTACCCGATTTCTTACTCACTGCAATGTCTACTCAATATCTCGGACCACCGTCATACAAAAGCGGCTTCTTCCTAAACATAATAACACGCCATCAAGTGGTTCAAGTCTGAACAAGAACTGACTAACAGTAACGAGCCTGCGCGGCTAGCTGCGCGGTCTAACGCGCTGCTTCCCGAGCGGGAAGGAGCGCCTGGTCCCCGGCACGAATCCACCCGGCGGATCTGTGTCGAGGTCCGGTGAGCCGGCCAATCTGTGGATGGTTTTTAGGCGGTTTTCCATCTGCCTCGGCGAATGCGGGCTGGTTCCCGTTATTCTGCCTCAGTTACACTACGTCGGCGATTGCGGCACAAACACTGTCTCCACGTACGCCTACACCATAATTACTCTACCACGCAAACATTTGGGGTTACACTCGTCTGGTATGCAACGTTCTTAGAGGGAACTGCACAATAACCCTGGGTTCGGTGTGGGGCGGCGGTGGGGTGGGTGGACTTCAGTGGAGTTGTGAACCACCGAGGGCCATGGCGGTACGAAGCCTCTCCGTCGTTTCTAGATTTCCACTTTTTCCAGTTCAATACGCACGCACACACACACACTCACACACACACACACAAGCACTAGCACTAGCACAAGCACACGCACACAACAATTACGAGAAGGATCCCAGGTCCCACACCCGCGAATGAGTACTACTGGTCGAGATCAGAACGACTAGCCAGATAATTTAACGTTTGTCACAATGATCAAGCAAAAAGGTTAATAAAGAGCTTGCGTCGACAGATAGAACATGGTTAGAGCAGTAACTCATAGTTAATAACAAATACACTCCTGGAAATGGAAAAAAAAGAACACATTGACACCGGTGTGTCAGACCCACCATACTTGCTCCGGACACTGCGAGAGGGCTGTACAAGCAATGATCACACGCACGGCACAGCGGACACACCAGGAACCGCGGTGTTGGCCGTCGAATGGCGCTAGCTGCGCAGCATTTGTGCACCGCCGCCGTCAGTGTCAGCCAGTTTGCCGTGGCATACGGAGCTCCATCGCAGTCTTTAACACTGGTAGCATGCCGCGACAGCGTGGACGTGAACCGTATGTGCAGTTGACGGACTTTGAGCGAGGGCGTATAGTGGGCATGCGGGAGGCCGGGTGGACGTACCGCCGAATTGCTCAACACTTGGGGCGTGAGGTCTCCACAGTACATCGATGTTGTCGCCAGTGGTCGGCGGAAGGTGCACGTGCCCGTCGACCTGGGACCGGACCGCAGCGACGCACGGATGCACGCCAAGACCGTAGGATCCTACGCAGTGCCGTAGGGGACCGCACCGCCACTTCCCAGCAAATTAGGGATACTGTTGCTCCTGGGGTATCGGCGAGGACCATTCGCAACCGTCTCCATGAAGCTGGGCTACGGTCCCGCACACCGTTAGGCCGTCTTCCGCTCACGCCCCAACATCGTGCAGCCCGCCTCCAGTGGTGTCGCGACAGGCGTGAATGGAGGGACGAATGGAGACGTGTCGTCTTCAGCGATGAGAGTCGCTTCTGCCTTGGTGCCAATGATGGTCGTATGCGTGTTTGGCGCCGTGCAGGTGAGCGCCACAATCAGGACTGCATACGACCGAGGCACACAGGGCCAACACCCGGCATCATGGTGTGGGGAGCGATCTCCTACACTGGCCGTACACCACTGGTGATCGTCGAGGGGACACTGAATAGAGCACGGTACATCCAAACCGTCATCGAACCCATCGTTCTACCATTCCTAGACCGGCAAGGGAACTTGCTGTTCCAACAGGACAATGCACGTCCGCATGTATCCCGTGCCACCCAACGTGCTCTAGAAGGTGTAAGTCAACTACCCTGGCCAGCAAGATCTCCGGATCTGTCCCCCATTGAGCATGTTTGGGACTGGATGAAGCGTCGTCTCACGCGGTCTGCACGTACAGCACGAACGCTGGTCCAACTGAGGCGCCAGGTGGAAATGGCATGGCAAGCCGTTCCACAGGACTACATCCAGCATCTCTACGATCGTCTCCATGGGAGAATAGTAGCCTGCATTGCTGCGAAAGGTGGATATACACTGTACTAGTGCCGACATTGTGCATGCTCTGTTGCCTGTGTCTATGTGCCTGTGGTTCTGTCAGTGTGATCATGTGATGTATCTGACCCCAGGAATGTGTCAATAAAGTTTCCCCTTCCTGGGACAATGAATTCACGGTGTTCTTATTTCAATTTCCAGGAGTGTATAACCATCGTGATTCGAAAAAAAGTCAAAATACACTGTAAAGAAGCGAAGGTGCTTGCTTTGTAAAGAGGCACCTGCCAAAGCATTGTGGAGGAGCAGGGAGTTGAACTAAGCGGTAAAACGTCTGTCTTCCATTTGATACGGTTTCTCTATATCAGCTGAGATGAATAAAGAGCCAACTGTTTCTAGACCGCTACGCCACGGTTCTTTTTCCAGTACTCTACTGCGTTTAGTATTTTACTAAAGCGCCAACGTCGCGTTGACGTCCTTCTGTCCACTTGTCCTTCTTCTTCTGTCCACTTGTCTTCCTCCTTCTTCTTCCCCTTCTTTACGGATCAACCGCTATGGACTACTTTCATTTTTTAACGCTTTCTCCTTTCTTTTCTCACACATTTCTCTCGGAAAAAAAAAATCAAATGGCTCTGAGCACTATGGGACTTCATATCTGAGGTCGTCAGTCCCCTAGAACTACTGAAACCTAACTAACCTAAGGACATCACACACATCCCTGCCCGAGGCAGGATTCGAACCTGCGACCGTAGCGGTTGCGCGGTTCCAGACTCAAGCGCCTAGATCCGCTCGTCCACACCGGCCAGCTTAATCTTGTCATTTTCTGTGTTTCTATCTTCTCCGTTCTGTCCAAGGGGCTCCCGTCTTTTTATTACGTTTTTCACGGACAATTTTGTAATCTGGCACTTTCTCGGAGAGTGGCAATCGTTGCTCAATACGCTGTGGAGTAATTCGGAGTTAGTCCCTTTCCAATTTTATTAAAAATAATTTATTCGCTTTCGGGACGTACCCATACAGCCATCTCAATAGTGGAATGTCAATTATGACCACACGAAAGTAGGGACATCACGACACCCGGGTCTCGAGCCGAGATGATCTCCGACCCCGCCGGGAATCGAAGCCGAGCCACTTCGGTTAGCTATCTGCAGCACTGACCGCGTCCAAATTCCCTGCACCACAGTTAATCCATTTTTAATTTCCCAAAATTAGTGAACAGTTTCTAAGTCAGTCTGCTGGAGTTCATCCTTCTGATGTTGCCACAAGAAGCTATTCTTCTCTTCCTAACCACGTCTGTAATTTTTTCATTGTGTGTATAAAGTTCACTATTATGACGTCTTCTGCACTGTTTTGTCCTTTGTATTTTTCTTTCCGTGACTTCCACTGCTTAGATCGTCAGGTTTTTGTTTAGAGTTAAACATTCTGCTGCATAAAGTGCTTCAGAGAAGTTTAGCATTGACGGGTACTGATTTCTTACTACACACATCGTTAGTAAGTGACTCTTGCTTTAGTGCCGTCTTTCTCTGGAATGTCTTGTTCAATTAGTTTTCCAACGGATCCAACGAGCATTCGACCTGGCCTCCACACTAGGAGACGGAACCCAAGGTCAATCCACCGCCAATGCTTTGATGTTAGCACCAGAAGGCCGAACAGCAATCAAGGCCAACGACTTCGATGGCTCTGTTTTGCTGCCCATACTCACTAAGCAAATTTCAGCCCACGAAGCCGTTGGCTTTTGTTCGTTGGCCTTCGTCGGCCCATTATGTACGCACCTTAAATCAGGCCGCATGAAGGACACTAGAGCGACCTGTTCTTGAGTGATGCTGAAGTGTTTGGGGTAGGCACCAGGTGGGATTAGAGGAAAACATTCAGCAATTCAGGGGCGGGCTGCTAGATTTGTTACAGGTAGATTCAATCAATACTCGAGTATTACGCTTTCGGAAATCCAATGGGAATGTCAGGAGGAAAGGCGACGTTTTTCTTTCGAGCAACACCACTGAGAAAAGTTAGAGGAACAACATTTGAAGGGACTGCAGACCGATTCTACTGCCGCCAACATACGAGGCGTGTTCTGTAAATAAGCACCGTTTTGAAATTAAAAAAAGACGTGCTAAGATACCTGAATAATTTTATTTTTACACGAAAGCCTGTACCTTAATCTACTTTTCTACATAATTTCCGCCAATACTGACGTCATGACGTACCAGTTTTGGAATACCCTCCTCATAGAAGTCTGCCGACTGACTTGTTAACCACTGCATCTCCACTGTTTTGATTTCGTCATCGTCTTGAAGACGCTGACGGCTCAGGTGATTCTTCAAGTGCATGAACAGATGGTAGTCACTGGGCGCAAGATTGGGGCTGTACGGAGGATGATCTAGAGTTTCCCATCGAAAAGATGTGATGAGATCTTTGGTCTGATTCGCCACATGCGGACGGGCATTGTCTCGTAGCAAAACGATGCCCTTGCTCAACTTCCATGGACTGTTGCTTTGATTCTGGTGTGATGTAGGTCACCCATGTTTCATCGCCCGTAACAATTCGCCTTAGGAAATCATCGCCGTCGTTGTGGTACCGCTCAAGGAAAGCCAATGCACTGTCTAAACATTTGGGTGTGTGCACATCCGCCGGCCGTGGTGACCGAGCGGTTCTAGGCGCTTCAGTCAGGAAACGCGCGACTGCTACGGTCGCAGGTTCGAATCCTGCCTCGGGCATGGATGTGTGTCATGTCCTTAGTTTAGTTAGGTTTAAGTAGTTCTAAGTCTAGGGGATTGATGACATCAGATGTTAAGTCCCATTATGCTCAGAGCCATTTGTTCTTTTTGTGCACATCCGTCAACATTTTCGGTGCCCAACGTGCGCACAATTTTCGGTAATTCAAGTGCTCGGTCACAATATCATAGAAAATACAACGAGAAACATTAGGAAAGTCATCTCGCAAGGAGGAAATCGTAAAGCGTCTGTTTTCTCTCACCTTCTTGTCCACTATCGTGCACAAACTTTCATTAACGACCGAAAGACGCCGACTCCGTTGTTCATCATGCACATTTGTGCGGCCATCTTTAAATGCTCTCTCACTCACTTTCTTACCATGTTATCACTCATGTTTTCTCCGTGAACTGCACAGATCTCACGATGAGTATCGATCGTTTTTAGGCCTTTAGCACTGAGAAATCTTATAACAGCCCGTACTTCACAGTCGGCGGGACTCACGATTATCGGAGGCATCTTAAACACTCAGTAAACAACGTAAACAAGGAAGAATCAGACTGTAATGCCATCAGTGCGTAGATTAAGGTACAGACTTTCATGTTGTTGTTGTGGTCTTCAGTCCTGTGACTGGTTTGATGCAGCTCTCCATGCTGCTCTATCCTGTGCAAGCTTCTTCATCTCCCAGTACCTACTGCAGCCTACATCCTTCTGAATCTGCTTAGTGTATTCATCTCTTGGTCTCCTTCTACGATTTTTACCCTCCATGCTTCCTTCCAATACTAAATTGGTGATCCCTTGATGCCTCAGAACATGTCCTACCAACCGATCCCTTATTCTAGTCAAGTTGTGCCACAAACGTCTCCCCAATCCTATTCAATAACTCCTCATCAGTTATGTGATCTACCCATCTAATCTTCAGCATTCTGCAGCACCACATTTCAAAAGCTTCTATTCCCTTCTTGTCCAAACTAGTTATCGTCCATTATAAAAACAAAATTATTGAGATATCTTAGTACGTCTTTTTTTAATTTCAAAATGGTACTTACTTAAAAAACACGCCTCGTACATTTCGCGTTAGAACTGTGAAGATTAGATACCAGATATTAGGGCTCATATGGAGACACTCGTTTTCCCATCACTCTATTTGCTAGTGGAACAGGAAAGGAACTGGCTAGTTGTGGAACAGGGTATCCTCCGTCACTTACCGCACAGTGTCTTGCGAAGTATCTGTGTAGATATAGAGATATCGATTTTATCCACATAATTTATTTGTTTTTCCTACCGTCGCTCCCCGCTAACGTTAGTCATGATGCAAGTGCACTACCGAGCTCTTCATTCTCCTTCTCGGGTTCACCAATAAGCACTTGCAATCACTCGAACAGAACAGGTAATAAACGTCACAGATATACACCGCACTAGTGCATAGTCGCATCGCACAGCTATGGTGGCGTATTCCGAGAATACAATGTATACAGAGATGAGCTCTCTCCTCCCTCTCCAGGAGCGATACACGAGGCCAAATAAAAGCACCAGAGTCTGGTATTCATAAGGCGGAGGTAGCGGAGAGCGCGAGATGAAAAAGTAAGGTACGCTGTCCCTGCGAAGGGACAACACGCCTAGGGACACAAGGGTGGGACGGAGGCGCGTCCGGCCCGCAGAAATATTGACTATAAAATATTTCATGCGACCGACCACTGTGCGCGGGTCACCATATTATTTTTCATAGCGGTGCGCCAGAAACTTTCGCGTCGGGCAGTATAGCTTTCTCGCTATTTGTGTATATTGGAATATCTCGGCTGCGGTCGGTCGGCGTTCCACCGTGGATATACACATATACACAGACACACGAACCCAAAAATCCCCGTCTCTTCTATTAGGCTGTCGGCGGTGCGCGGAAAAGGAAGGCAAGGGGGCTATGCTGGCAGTAGGAAGTAAAAATAAACTTTGACCGCCGCTTCTTTATTGGCAGGCGGCGGCCAGCGGTGAAAGAGGAGGGGAAAGGGGAGGAGAAAGCAAGGGGGAAGGGCACGGAAAGTGGAGGGGAGGGGGCTGAAATGTGGGGCCGGCAGAGGGCAGAAGTATGCAAAACGTCTTTTATCGGCGCGGTATTAAAAAGTTGCGGTCGCGACCGGAAGGGGAAGTAGGCCTAGGAAGACGACAGGGGATGTGGGTGGGGGAGGGTGGGGGGAGAAGGGGGGGAGAGGGACAACATATTGTTATCCTGCAGGACATCACTTTTGTCCACATGAATGGCCCACCCTTCTCCGGCGTCTGAGACAAAAGAACCGTATGGGGCTATGTAAATACCGAACGGGTCTGCGAAAACTCACAGTGTCTCAGGAGACTATGGAGTAGACCGCCGATGATGTCTTTCAACATTAATAACAAAGAATAATTCCATGATGGACTGATTGGCACAGCAACCGCTTTCCGTAATTGCATAAGGAGACAGTCACGGTCGCAAAGTTATTTTCATTACAAACAACGTGTTTCTCCTAGTTAAGGCTTCCTCAGATTTTCTAAAACAAGAGGAAAAGCAAGGATGTAATTACAAAAAAAAAGCAAGTTAAGTGGCGTGGATCTAAGTTGCGCTAACGTTTTAAAAATTATTTTTAAAAAATTAAAAAAATCGACACTCCGATTTACCGACGAAAACTGTGACAGATTTATTTGTTGAGAAGATGGTGGTGGTGGTTTGTGTTTAACGTCCCGTCGACAACGAGGTCATTAGAGACGGAGCGCAAGCTCGGGTTAGGGAAGGATTGGGAAGGAAATCGGCCGTGCCCTTTCAAAGGAACCATCCTGGCATTTGCCAGAAACGATTTAGGGACATCACGGAAAACCTAAATCAAGATGGCTGGAGACGGGATTGAACCGTCGTCCTCCCGAATGCGAGTCCAGTGTGCTAACCACTGCGCCACCTCGCTCGGTGTGTTGAGTAGGTACCTCATCTTTTCTTTAGAACTGTTGCTAGAATATCGTATGGGTGACTGACGTCGAAAGGAAGGAAAGGACCATATTCTTCGGATACATCCTCAGCATCGATCACGACAGCATCAAAATATCAGATAACGAAGTTTCTTGTAAATAGGAGGACCAAAGTTCGCTGGCTCCAAGAGGTATAAAGGCTCTGACCACTATGGGACTTGACATCTGAGGTCATCATTCCCCTAGAACTTAGAACTACTTAAACCTAACTAACCTAAGGACATCACACACATCCATGCCCGAGGCAGGATTCGAACCTGCGACCGTGGCGGTCGCGCGGTTCCAGACTGAAACGCTTAGGACCGCACGGCCACATCGGCCGCCAGGTATAAACGGATCGGGAAGAAATGGCATTACAGAAAACAGAGATTTACAGCAGGGGGACTTTCAAATAAGAAATTCAGTCATGCGTTTCCATGGCAGATTTAGAACCATAGCTAAATCATTGTAGACAGAAGAACGAAGAAGGTGGAGCAGCACCCTCCATACCGCATCCAAATGACACCATTGGCTGAGGATGACGCGGCGGTCGGTCGGTACCGACTGATTCGTCTGAGGCCAGAGTGGCGGAGCTTTATACAATGTTTTGGCTCATCTGTGTACGTTCAACAGGTAAATTTAGTTCGCGGCTGTCGTGTGAAACGCCGCTTTGCACCTGTTGGGCACCGCTGGCGTGCTCCACAAAGAGCAGTGAGCGGCGGGTGTGTACGACACTGTACGTGCCGGCGCCTAAACACGGCGTCTGCCAGCTCGGCTGTAACAAGTGCCGCGCCGTTTGAAGTGCGGGGGAGGTGAGGGGGTGGGGACGGGGGTGGCGGCTGCCCTGGCGCCGGCTGTAATTGATCAGGCGGCTGGAGGCCGGACAGCCGCACCGCACCAATTACGCCGCCCTGGAGGGAAAGGGGAACCCCAGCTGCGGACCGGCGCCGGCGCGGCGCCGGCAGGTGGACGGGCCAGCCGCAGGCCTGCCACACCACGCCGGCCGAGGCAAAACTCCCTAAACAGTCTTTCTCAAGCTTCACAGCGTCCACAACAGCCACACTGGTTATACCAACGTTGCTAAGGACACCAGATTCCCAGAGGCGAAGCTAGAGAAGGCACTGAGGTTCCAATGACACTGTAGTAGTCACTCTCCTCTCTCTGAAGTCCTAGTATCTTTCCACCTGTAGAGTCTTGTACCGCAAGGAAACAAGGGAGAGGATGTTATTAAGGGAGGGCAGTATCCTCTTTCTTCAACACAAATGCATACGCGGATTAATACGGTTCTTTATTTACAAGAATTGGAAACTTAACTTGAATAGTCTGTGTGTTGTGTTACAAGCTCATCCACAATAGTCCTCTTGCAGACAATATCGGTAATGAAACTTCCTGGGAGATTAAAACTGTGTGCCGGACCGAGACTCGAACTCGGGACCTTTGCCTTTCGCGGGCAAGTGCTCTACCATCTGAGCTACCCAAGCACGACTCACGCCCCGTCCTCACAGCTTTTCTTCTGCCAGTACCTCGTCCCGAGTTTGAGTCTCGGTCCAGCACACAGTTTTAATCTGCCAGGAAGTTTCGTATCAGCGCACACTCCACTGCAGAGTGAAAAATCTCATTCTGGAAATATCAGTAATCCTGCTATCTCAAACATTAGTCTCTCAGCTGGTAAAGTACAAGTCCCGCTATGATCACTAACCTGGTCGCTATGTACAGCCTGCTACGGTCGCAGGTTCGAATCCTGCCTCGGACATGGATGTTTGTGATGTCTTTAGGTTAGTTAGGTTTAAGTAGTTCTAAGTTCTAGGGGACTAATGACCACAGCAGTTGAGTCCCATAGTGCTCAGAGCCATTTTTTGCTATGTACAGCCGCCAAACTGGAGTGTGTGTTAGTGAGGACATCAGGTCAGCGGCGGCGGCCTAAATACCTGCTGTCGAGAGAGTGTTGGCGGCACGTTGCTAGTCAATGTGTCTCTGGCCTCTCTCGTGATAGGCCCCCTTGATCCTGCACCTACTTATCGATCTTCGCGCTTCATCTTTGCCGTCCGGTGTTCCGGCGACAGCTCTCCCTTAATCTCGCCTCTCTGCTCATTAGTTAAATACATCTCCCTTGCTTTCTCCCTCTTCAGGAATTTTTTTTCCAGTGTTCTATTAGTCCTTCTCCCACTTTCTCCTCTCTCTGTCTATTTGCTTCTTTCCCTTCTGTCCATCTCGTCCTACATCCCCATAGGTCCATCTGCTCCCCAGCCTCTCTTCGTTCATCTCTCTCTATCTCCTCCCCTTTCTGTCCACCTCACACTAATTGTGTCCGTTTCCCCCTTCACTCTCTGCCTGTCAATCTCCGCCTCCTCCATTCTCCCTCCAAGTCATCATCCCCACCCAAATTGGAGGCTGCTGTTCTTAAGCGCACAGTAGGTCTTTTCAGGTACTAAGTAGTATGTGTAAGTTTGGTTGAAATCAAATCAGGAGCTTAGGAGGAGCTTCCCACTTGTGGCTTTCTCTATGTATGCACAAGTCACGTGTCACATGTTTTCATCAAATTTTACACATATTTGACATGCATCTCTAGCGAATTCCGCCATGCAGCTCAATATTTATGACGTTATATCTCCTGAACTATGTGTCATACAGTGATACAATGTTTATGACCTTATATCTCCTGAACTGTGTGTCGTACAGTGATACAATTTTGCGAGTACATTCATTGTTTTATGCGAATACCGTCTGCCAAACGTGTTGCGAATACATAATAGTTTCAAAGTCTTTGTAGCAAAGGGTGTTAGATCACGTCATGGGGAATAACTTTGCTTAGAGACAAAATGTTTGCTAACGCTTCCTCAGCGACACTAGGCGTCCTTTAGTATTGGTTATGAAGCAGGTGCATTCTGCTGCGTGTGTGTGGGTGTGTGTATTGCCTATAATCCAGTCATCTGATCCATTTGACAGGGGCTGGAACGAGAAAAATTAAACTTCCTGATTCACTCCTAGAATATACCTAGCCACTTAGGGGCCCTCATTTTTTGCTTTTAAAATCACTCTGTTAATTTATTAGGTAAAATGTAGCACACTTGTATATATCCCTGTCTATTCTGTTACATCTCAACACATGTGCCTGTCCCTGTCCCTCCCCTTATTTCTGTAACCCCGTCTGCATTCAACTACGCGTTTCTGTCTCTCTCTTTCTGACACTCTGTCCTCTTCTAGTTACTCACCTTTTCTCTTTAACTTTATATCATTCTTTCAGTGTCGCTCTCTTTCTCCCTGTCTATCTTTCCCCACTTCTCAATATTTATAAGTATTTCTCTAACTCTCGTACTTTTTCTCCCTCTTTCCTCAGTTCTCTCTCTTTTCCTAACTCTCTTCTCTCTCTCTCTCTCTCTCTCTCTCTGTCTCTCTCTTTCCTGCTGTAACTCTTTAAATTCTACTCTGACGCCATGTGTGAGTATACCTACTACTCTTTCAGCTCGTCCCCATCTACAACAGACACTTTCTACAAAAAAAAATCAATGTTATTTAGTGAATAAACCGTTAGGAATATATGTTTCCAATTTTATATACTTTTCACAAGTGGTCCTCAGTATGCACTGAAAAGGAGCAAACTCTGCTTAGTGACATTCTTTTAAGTACCAGTATAGTACACCGAAATAATCCTCCCAAAAATCGGTGTACAGAATCTGGTAAAAATTTCATCATGTAATCAAGAGGTGTGCTCACATGAGGGCAGCATGTCTTTCCACCCAGAATCTCAAAAACAGGAGTGTTTTACAATGACAGTGGTTGTCTCCTGCCACTCAAAAGTAAGTCTAACAATTTTAGCTGCAACTGCTACTACAGAGATATTTTGGAAACACACACACACACAAACACACACACACCTGAATGGTAAGTGGCAGACTGCACATCATGCCAACGTCACGTGTTCAATCCTCGGTAGGAATAAGGACTTTTTAGTGTCACCTCGCACTTCTTTCACCTCTGCTGATCTTTGTTGCAGTGGAAAATGGCAAGAAGTATAGCCCCCCTCCCCAGCCACCCTAACTAGCTGGGTCAGTCAGCTCAGAGGCGGTGGACGGAAGGCACGGGAATACCACCCGCGTAAAACAATGCCCGTAACAGCATTATGGCATATAAAATTAAAGCAATAACAGCCCTCGTTTGCAAAATGAAGTCTTTTTCACCTAGGTTTCAGCCACTTCTAAGAGTGCCTTCATCTGAAATAAAACATTTGAACTGGCCTATAAGTACAAAGTCTTAGGAAAACAATATTTGTAAGTGTAGGTACTGACTAGCAGAATTAAAAAAAGAAAAGTACTCACATGTAACGTATAAAATAAATATCAAGCTATAAAGCTTTAGTCACAAAATTTTAAAATAGAAATCATAGAAGGCAAGCCACTATGCATTTTCTTTTTATACTGCTAGTCAGTACTTAGAATTACAAAAAAATGTTTTCCTTTAACTTTGTACTTACGTTATAGGCCAGTTAACATGTTTTATTTGTGATGAAGGCTCTCTTAGAAGTGACCGAAACCTAGGTCAGAAAGTCTTCATTTTGCCATCAAGGGTTGTTCTCGCTTTAATTTTACGTTTTAACGGTCGCTGACAACGCAGCCATGTTTAAAACTTTAAGAGTGTGGCACACGTACTTAGATATACAAGTGTGGGAACCACGACCGAGAGACCAACGGATTCCTCGCGCTCCGTTCAAGACTGTGGTGGACAGCTTTGCTTCCAAGTGTACTCACACACAAAACAATGGTTTCCAGCGTTTAGTGCCCAAGTACTGTAAAAATGCTCCGTCTTTGTGACAGAGTGGTCATGGAGGTTGGCTGCCAGGCACAGGGACCCGGGTTTGATTCCCAGTACTGCTAGGGATCTTTCCTTGATGGGAGCGTAGGTACAGGGTACCTCGTGAGACCAGCTGAGCAGCTGCCCCACCCATTAGTAGCACTCCGAAGGTCAACAGACCGGACGACGATCGAGGTAGCGGTGTACAGACCACATGTGACCCTATATAGCACGTCCGATGATGTCAGTGGCGGGGGATGACACTGTGGTCAGTCGGGCGAGATTGGCTCTTCTAGTGCCTCAACGCGCAACTTTAGTTCAGTTAGTACAGAAATGTATACATGTTTCTAGACTCCGTCCGATAAGTCAGCAAAATTTATCATCTCTAAGTCTCCAACTGGCCCGGCTTGTCTCGAAACAGCGCTATGAGGGTCGGCTGCCCACGACTCAGACGCAGTGCCTGGCCCCCCCCATCGCTCACTCCAGTATGACGCTGGGGTCTTCCCTCCCCCTTTCCACTTGCCCCTCCCCCACACTCCCTCACGTCCTTTCCAGGCGGTGTGTGCGTCACGCAGCAGACGCAGGAAATGCGTCTGGCGCCACGGAGCTCCATCCGGCAACCGCAGGTACACCAGACAGGGCGACCGCTGGGGCACATAGAGATATCACCATCGTGAAGATGTGGACACTGTCGGGCTGGAAACGCCACATACATCTTGATTGAAAACGCACGAGGAGACGTTTCCCTATGTGATGATATGCATCTCCGGTAATGTTAGACCTGAATTTCTCCCGGCAAATAGAAGGTTCAAATAAGTTACGGGAATGTAACCGGGTGACGTCGTCGACAACCGCCTATATTTCGACAGGTCCACACCCTTTTATTTCCAAGGTGAAACTGCAGCAAGTAAGAGCTGTACAATGGAATTTAACACCTCTGTTTGCAGAGCAATTCCGGAAAGATAAACCACACACACACACACACACACACACACACACACACACACACACTATATGCACTAGCATCATCACACAAAGTGTGTGTGTGTGTTATCTTTCCGGTTCAAATGGCTCTGAGCACTATGGTACTTAACTTCAAGGTCATCAGTCCCCTAGAACTTAGAACTACTTAAAATTAATTAACCTAAGGACATCACACACATCCATGCCCGAGGCAGGATTCGAACCTGCGACTCAGACGCAGTGCCTGTCCCCCTCATCGCTCACTCGCGCGGTTCCACACTGTAGCGCCTAGAACCGCTCGGCCACCCCGGCCGGCTATCTTTCCGGAATTGCTCTGCAAACTGAGGTATTAAATTCCCTTGCGCAGCGCTTACTTGTTGCAATTTTTTCTTGAAAATGACAGAGTGTACACCTGTCGAAATATCGGCGGTTGTCGAAGACGTCACTGCATTCCCGTAACTTATCTGAACTCGATTGTCGCTTTTTTTCTGGCTTTGCAACGTTTATCTTTTAGTTTATTAGCACCAGTAAGTTAGTTATTTCTACGTTCCGCGGTTTACAATTGTGACCTCTTATTTTGAATCGGGCAGAGTTTCTCGTTCTTCTTGTTACGTTAATGCCTTCTAAGGACCATGTTCCAATTTCATCTCTTAATGTTTTCTTCTTCTTTCGTTTTATTTCAGGTTTCCGTCATTGTTTCACTATGTTTCTTTTTCCTGTCTACATACCACTTTGTGCCAGTTTTCTTTTCCGTCCTGCCTTGGAATCCTAACGGTCTTAAAACTCTCTTTTCGATACTGCTTCTTCTGCTATGATATTCCTTTTCCAATTTGTTCTAACCTCTTAATTCAAGTGGTTTCTTTTTCCAACTGTTTCTGAAGATATAGTTGGTTGGTCTATTGTCACGCGTACTGTAAATGTGTAAAAAAAAAGTAGTCTCCTCTTCCCTGTACTTTTTGATATACTTTCCATGTTGTAATAAATTTCATAGTTACATAGAGGCATTCTGTCTTCATTACTGTGTTGTACTACGTAATTTTAGGTTATTAAGATGACCATTTCTTGGTTGTAGGTATTCACAGATTTTCCTATACGCTTATTCTACCTTGTATATCCTTTACGCTACAGCAGAATTTTTAAACCATTTTCTTAAGTAGTTTGAGATTTAAACAGGCAGCATAGAGCTGTACGGTCGGCAACGGCTGTATAAGACAACACGTGTCTGGCGCAGTTGTTAGATCGGTTACTACTGCTACAATGGCAGGTTATCAAGATTTAACTGAGTTTGAACATAGTGTTATAGTCGGCGCACGAGCGATGGGACACAGCCTCTCCGAGGTGGCGATAAAGTGGGAATTTTTCCGTACGATCATTTCACGAGTGTACCGTGAATATCAGGAATCCGGTAAAACATCAAATCCAAAATCGCTGCGATCGGAAAAAGATCCTGCAAGAAGGGGACCAATGACGACTAAAGCGAATCTTCCAACGTGACAGAAGTGCAATCGTTCGCAAATTGCAGCAATTTCAATGGTGGGCCATCAACAAGTGACAGCGTGCGAACCATTCAACGAAACATCATCGGTATGGGTTCTCGGAGAAGAAAGCCCACTCGTGTACCCTTGATGACAGCCAGACACAAAAAATTTCCCCTCGCCTGGGCCCGTGAACACATTGGCCTGTTAACGACTGGAAACGTGTTGCGTGGTCGGAGGAGTCTCGTTTCAAATTGGATCGAGCGGATAAACGTGTATGGGAATGGATACAACCTCATGCTGACTGTTGGAGTGTAATGGAACCCCTGACACTTCTAGATACGACTCGGACGTAAGCATCCTGTCTGATCACCTGCATCCATTCATGCCCAGTGTACATTCCGACGGACTTGGTCAATTCCAGCAGGACAATGCGATACTCCACACGTGTAGAATTGCTGGAGAGTGGCTCTAGGAACGCTCTTCTGAGTTTTATACTTCCGCTAGCAACTAAACTCCCTAGACATGAACATTACTGAGAATATCTGGAATGCCTTGCAACGTGCTGTTCAGAAGAGATCTCCACCCACTCGGACTCTTACGCATATATGGACAGCCCTGCAGGATTCATGGTGTCGGTTACCTCCAGCACTTCTTCGGATATTAGTCGAGTGCATGCCACGTCGTGTTGCGGCACTCGTTCGTGCTCACGGGGGCGCTACACGACATTGGGCAAGTGTACCACTTTCTTTGGCTCTTCATTTTACTCGTATATCTGTCATAAATTTTGTTCTCGCCGCAGATACTTGAACCTTTCAAGCTGGCTGTCTCTTCCAGACGATTTGTTTGCACTGTTGCACCAACAAAGATTTATTTTTATCTAGATTTGAAACTGCTGTAAATTTGGTAACTTGTAGTGTACTTTTCCCTCTGTACAGATTTCAAACATTTCTTACATTTTTCTGTCTGTTACTGTTACACTTAAATAAGAATACAATGAACCCGCGAGATATAATTTGAAGTACGTCTTCTTGTTTGTCTACATCATACCCCACTTCTCTCCTAAGCCATACCCCTCCATTCTCTCTCTTTCCCTTCCCATCTTCCCATTCCTAAGCAACAGCCATCTCACTCCCATCTCCTCTCCTCTCCTACACGAAGATCCTTTCTTGTAAACAGCCCAATGAGTGAGTTGTATGGCAACACAAACATATTTAGATCTTCATGTGACAGTCTATACTTCACCACCCAGTCACACTCATTTTATAGTGTTATAAAACAATGACACAAAAAATTTAGACGTGGAAACTGCTACACCAAGGCTTTAACGCCTGTGGTGTCAGCAACCATCATCACACGAATGCTTCGAAGATGCCTATTACACAGGGGACACTTTTTCAGAAGACAGATAGCTATCCATCAGGGGGCGACCCGAGCCCTGATAAAGGACGCAGACTACACCGATCTATTGTCTTCCGCAAAATACGTGATCGAAAATAGGCCTGGCCGTATCCTAGAGCCGAGTGGTATTTAGGGAAATGCTCACGCCAAAAGAGACCAGTTGCTCAGATTGAGTTTCCTGCACGCAGATTCTCCAAGGACTCTTATCAATCAGGATTCTCGTTCGAGAACCACGTTCACGACATTGCTGCTGTTCACCTCTGACTTCGTGAGCACAGGAGCTGCAAGCTGTGAACTTAGCATCCGTGGCCTCTTCCCCTAAGAAGAAGAAGGATGTCATCACTGTAGATTCGAGGATTAGCAAATTTATTGCTGTTTTACTTACAAATGGCGCACTCCGGACATAGATAATATTGCTCCCTATGAGACTTTAGCTCAGTGACATGACAAGCCTCAGCTGCCAGAAGTGTTACTGTTCTCTTTCACGAAGTGACATATTTCGTTTTTTTTCCAGTCCACATCAGTGTGTGGACACTTCCTGGCAGATTAAATCTGTGTGGTGGACTGAGACGCAAACTTTGTCTTTCGCGGGCAGGTGGTAAAACAAGTGTTAGAGAAAGTGGTAGAGCACTTGCCTGCGAAAGGCAAGGGTCCCGAGTTTGAGTCTCAGTCTGCCACAGAGATTTAACCTCCCAGGAAGTTTTATGTGACCGCACACTCCACTGCAGAGTCAAAATTTGATTCTAGACGTGATATTAATTTTCGATGAATGAAGTTGTTCAAACATAGCTACCTGGATATTTTTTGTGCGTCATCAGTGACATGTCAGAAAAAAACATTGTGATATTTGAGGATCCATTGCGCCTTGCAAAACAAGGAGGGGTACAAAGATCAAACTTTAGTTGTGAAGAGCAGGAAGAGGCCATCTCTGCGGCATATACCGCTTTGCTGTTCAGTTTTAGTGACTGGAAAAATACTGGGCTGTGATTCGTTGTTTCGTTTTAATAGTGATTAGGAGAGCAATATTGTGCGTGTGAGTGATGAATCAAAAAGTCAGTATAAATTTGAAAACTGAATAAATCACGGAATAATGTAGATAGAGAGGTACAAATTGACACTCATGTTTGGAATGATAAGGGGTTTTATTAGAACCAAAAAAATACAAAAGATCAAAAAACGTCCGACAGATGGCGTTTCATCTGATCAGAATAGCAATAATTAGCATAATAAAGTAAGACAAAGCAAAGATGATGTTCTCTACAGAAAATGCTCAATATGTCCACCATCATTCCTCAACAATACCTGTAGTCGAGGAATAATGTTGTGAACAGCACTGTAGAGCATGTCCCGAGTTATGGTGAGGCATTGGCGTCGGATGTTGTGTGTCAGCATGCCTAGAGATGTCGGTCGATCACTATACACTTCCGACTTCTGGTAACCCCAAAGCCAATAATCGCACGGACTGAGGTCTGGGGACCTGGGAGGCCAAGCATGACGAAAGTGGCGGCAGAGCACACGATCATCACCAAACGACGTGCGCAAGAGATCTTTCACGCGTCTAGCAATATGGGGTGGAGCGCCACCCTGCATAAACATCGTACGTTCCAGCAGATGTTTATCAGCCAGGCTGGGGGTGATGCGATTCTGTAGCATATCGGCGTACCTCTCACCCGCCACGGCAGCAGTTACAAAACCAGAATCACGCATTTCCTCGAAGAAAAAAGACCCGATAACGGTAGATGTGGTAAATCCAACCCATACCGTGACTTTATCGTCGTGCAATGGAGTTTCCACGACAGTTCTAGGATTTTCGGTAGCCCAAATTCTGCAGTTGTGGGCGTTGACAGACCCCCGGAGCGTGAAATGAGCTTCGTCGGTCCACAACACGTTATTCAACCAATCGTCATCTTCCGCGACCTTTTGAAATGCCCACACCGAAAATGCCCTCCACTTCACTAAATCGACAGGTAACAATGGTTCAATGGCTCTGAGCACAATGGGACTTCTGAGGTCATTAGTCGCCTAGAACTTAGAACTACTTAAACCTAACTAACCTAAGAACATCCAACACATCCATGCCCGAGGCAGGATTCGGGCCTGCGACCGTAGCGGTCGCGCGGTTCCAGACTGTAGCGCCTAGAACCGGTCGGCGAGCCAAGCCGGCGCCAGGTAACAGTTCAATATGCCGATGGATTTTCTACGGATAGCATCGGAGAGTACGCCTAAGTGCCAGCCAAACAGTAGTGTATGGAATGCCGGTGCGACGTGGGACTGCACGAGCGCTGACTTCCCCGTGCATAGACGAACCCGCTACAGTCTCCATTTCTTCCTGAACTGTCTCAGCAGCATTACGCCTTGTGCTCGGTCGGCCACTACGGGGTCTATCGTCTAAACAACCCGTGGCTTCGAACTTCCAAATGATTCTCGCCACAGCTGCATTTGTCAACGGACCTTTACCCGTTCTAATCCCCTTCCTATGGCGACAGGATCGTAACACTGAACTAGCACATTCCCCATTCAGATAATACAGCTTCACTAAAAGCGCCTTTTCAGGTAATGTCAACATACTGCGACTGCTGGCGCGTCTGATTCTCTCTCTCTCTCATTGCAGCTCATTTTATACACGATTGTTATGCGCAGTCACTGACGTTTTGCTATCCAGCGCCATGTGTCGGACATGTTGTGAACTTTGTTTTTTTTTTTTGTTCTAATAAAATCCCATGTCATTCGAAGCATGTAGGTCAATTTTTACCTCTCTCTCTCTCTACATTATTCCGTGGTTTATCAAGTTTTCAAATTTATACTGACTTTTTGATCACCCGGTATATTCTGTGGACGCTAAGAAAATATGGCTCTCAGCACTATGGGACTCAACTTCTGAGGTCATCAGTCCCCTAGACATAGATTTAAACCTAACTAACCTAAGGACATCACACACATCCAAGCCCGAGGCAGGATTCGAACCTGCGACCGTAGCGGTCGCGCGGTTCCAGACTAGCGCCTAGAACCGCTTGGCCACTCCGGCCGGCTGGACGCTAACAGGAAGGCAATTCTGGGCTACGTACTGGTTTTTTGAATGGCACTGAAATACAGGGCTGTCACTGGGAGAGCAAAATCCGTTTGTACTGGCTTAAAATCTTTCTGACAGACCTATTTCCAAGAACGTGGCAAGGCTTAGGAGAGTGGAGGGGAGTGGAGGGAGGGGCGAGGGAGGAGGGGAGGGGAGGGAGGGAAAGGATGGTGAGAGGAGGGGTGGGTAAGGAACGGAAGGGGACAAAACGTCACCATGCCGTTTGCCCCTACCCCTGTATGTAGGTAACCCAACGTCCACTGCTTTACTACTAAGTTACACGGTCAGTGGCGCCTAGGAGTTCGGACTTCGGAGGATTACAAGAAGACGCGCTCTACCTCGGGCTGTGTAGGACTGCACAGCTCTGGAGGACCGTGTTCCGGCGAATTGTGTTCGTCGGACGCTGCGGTTCGCGCACAGATCACAATCTGGGCGTCTTGCCGTCCGCTCGTGTGTCGACAAAGCCCCGCTGCGCCGCATCGCGCGCTGGAGTTAATACACTTAGCGGCGGCGCGGTGCTGCTGAGGTGTGTGGGTGTCAAAGCCAGGCCTCGGCAGGCGAGATAAGGAGGGCGCAGCGCGCCGGAGGTTCCCCCCGCCTCACGCCTCTGTCGAGGCACCTACGGTCCCTGACAAAGGGGGCCAATGGGGTGCTGTCTACGACAGTGGGGAGTTACGAGCCAAGATCTGTTCGGCTTTTTATGTTTACGTTTAGGCCCAGTGCGAAGCTCGTAACATCATTTCGTTCGTGTAGGACAACTTCAGTTATCCCATATAGGAAGGAAACAAATGTAAGGAAATATCCAAAACATAAAACATACTAAAGCGCAAGAGAAAATGGTATAGGCATGCATATTCAAATACAGAGATATGTAAATACGCAGAATACTGCGCTGCGGTCGGCAGCGCCTACATAGGACAACCAGAATCTAGTGCAGTTGTTACATCGGTTACTGCCGCTACAATGGTAGTTTTCCAAGATTTGAGTGAGGTTGATGTTAGAGTCGACGCACGAGCGATAGGACCATTTCGGAGGTAGCGATAAAGTGCGGATTTTCCCGTGCGACCATTTCAAGAGTGTACCGTGAATATCAGGAATCCGCTAAAATATCAAATCTCCGACATCGCCGCGACCGGAAAAACGACGACTGAAGAGAATCGTTCAACGTGACAGAAGCACAAACCTTCCTCAAATTGTTGTAATGCTGGGCCATCAGCAAGTGTCGGCGTGTGAAGCATTCAACGAAAAATCATCGATATGGGCTTTCGGAGCGGAAGGCCCACTCGTGTACCTTTGAGGACTACAAGACACAAAGCTTTACGCCTCGCCTGAGTCCGTCAACTGTTGATGACTGGAAACATGTTGCCTGATCGAACGAGTCTCGTTTCAAACTGTATCGAGCGGATGGATGTGTAGGGGTATGGAGACAACCTCATGAATGCATCACCCTGCACGTCAGTAGGGGACTGTTCAAGCTGGTGGAGGCTATGTAATGGTGTGGGACGTTTGCAGTTGGGTGATATGGGATCCCTGATACGTCTAGATACGACTCTGACACGTGACACGTACGTAAGCATCCTGTCAGATCGCCTGCATCTATTCATGTCTATTGTGCACTGCGACGGACTGGGGCATTCCAGCCGGACAATGTGTCACCCCATACGTCCAGAACTGCTGCAGTCTGGCTCCACGAACACTCTTCTAAGTTTAAACACTTCCGCTGGACACAAAATTCCCCAGACATGAAAATTATTGAGCATATCTGGGATCCCTTGCAACGTGCTCTTCAGAGAGGATCTCCACCCCCCTCTACTCATACAGATCGATGGACAGCCATGTAGTATTCATGGTATCAATTCCCTACTTCAGCCTATTTTCCTGCGGTTCTGACAGTCTGAAGTGACATGCTGCCCCTGTTAGTATTAAGTGACTTGCTCTTTGCTTACTGAGCACACACCCTACTGTACTCTACAGTGTGGTAAGGGTTTTCACTTTCCCTGTTCTTACTTTTCTCTGATGCATCTGATTCCGTGTTTCTCTCTTCCATCTATCTCTAAGACAATTATTATTATTATTATTCGTATTACAGCGTCAATACAAAAAAAAATTGTTCAAATGGCTCTGAGCACTATGCTACTTAACTTCTGAGGTCATCAGTCCCCTAGAACTCAGAACTAATTAAACCTAACTAACCTAAGGACATCGCACACATCCATGCCCGAGGCAGGACTCAAACCTGTGACCGTAGCGGTCGCTCGGATCCAGAGTGTAGCGCCTAGAACCGCACGGCCACTCCGGCCGGCCATCAATACAAATTTGTCGATATCTCCGAGCGAGAGCTTCTTCTTCTGCCAGTCTTCGCCAAGTAAGTTGCCTCTTCCGACATTGATGAGCCAAAATATTATGACCAGTTGTTTAGTAGCTATTTCGTCCGTCCTTGGAACGATATACATCACTGATTCTGCCGCTACACTCTGGAACCGCGCGACAGCTACCGTCGCAGGTTCGAATCCTGCCTCGGGCATGGATGTGTGTGATGTCCTTAGGTTAGTTAGGTTTAAGTAGTTCTAACTTCTAGAGGACTGATGACCTCAAATGTTAAGTCCCATAGTGCTCAGAGCAACTGATTCTGCATATCAAGGATCCGACAGTTCGTTGGTATGTTTGTGGAGGTATATCTAATTATATTTTTACGCACATGACATGTAATTCGCGCAAATAAAGGGCCACTGATTCGCGTATGCAGTGATAGCTCTCGTTAGCGACCCAGAAGGGTTCCAAAGGATTTACATCAGGCGAATTTGGCCACAGAGGCATCAACGTCAGTTCACTATTATGTTCCTCACACGACTGTCCCACGGTTCTGGCTCCGAGACACAGAGAGTTATACTGCTGAAATATGGCGTCGCCGTGGGGAAAACATCAACCGTGAAGGGATGCAGGTGGTTCTTGGCTGTCAACGTGTTCTCTATTACTAGTGCAGGTCCCATAGCATTATACCGCTCCCACCAGCCTGCGTCCGTTGCGCGCAGCGTGTTTCGAGTCGTCTTTCACCTCGATGACGGCGTTTGTGGAGACGACCAGCAACCTAATGCAGCAAGAATCCGATTCACCCGAAGAGCAGACAGTTTCCATCGACCGATTATCGAATCTCAATAGTCCCACGGCCACTGGAATCTTAACTGACCATGTCGCCGGGTCAGCATGTGAACACGTATGGGTGGTTCGCTCCAAAATTTCATATTTAACAATGTACAATGAACGGTGTTCGCAGAAACATTTGTGTGCGCACCATCATTGTGCTCTTTCGACAGAGATGTCACAGATCACCATCTACCCTACTTTACAGAGCAGACAATCCTCAGAGTCCCACTTTGCACGAAGAGTCGTGGACGTCTAACCATTTAGCGCCTTGTAGTAGTTCCTTCTACCTCCTTCCGGAAATGCTCACTACAGTAGCACATGAACACTCTTTACAGCTTCGCCGTTTTCGAGATACTCTTTCACAGGCTCTGCGGGATAACAATCTGCCCTTTGTCAAAGTCGCTCATCTCAATGGATTTCCCCTTTTCAGCCCATATCGCCGCTAGGGTGATCCCCGTGCGTGTCTGCTCCGCTTACATACTTTTGTGCCCGCAACGCCAAGTCACCATGTTTTGGCTTATCAATGTATAGAAAATTTATTCCTTTCACAGAGTGATGGCCTGTAGAAAGCTTTTATGATCGTGCGGTACTCGTCACAAGTATACTTTCCAACTCGCTACTGTGGATTTGACGGGAAGGAGAAACATGTAGTATAACATAGGAAACTATCTAGACAGCCAGCG
This sequence comes from Schistocerca nitens, assembly GCF_023898315.1. Classification (NCBI taxonomy): domain Eukaryota; kingdom Metazoa; phylum Arthropoda; class Insecta; order Orthoptera; family Acrididae; genus Schistocerca; species Schistocerca nitens. Next base: position 146,832,585 of record NC_064625.1, read on the forward strand.
GGTTGTGCCTGTTGACGTCATATTCAGCTCTGCACGTGGACACATGGACAAGATGAATCGGGGACCGTCCGCCATCACCGGAGTGTACTGGCGACGGCAGCGGAGCCTCTCCAGAGGCCAGCAGAGGACAGGACTGGAGAAGACGGGAGACAAGAGAGGGGGCAGGGCGTCCAGCAGGGCGGTGGAGAACCTCCGACACGGAACGCTGCGCTAAGGGCGCAGGGCCGAGGGCTCTGGTACTCGCAGCATAGCACGGTCGCGGCCACACAGTGGCAGCAAGGCGGATACTATAGGCAGATAACGGGCCTCACAAGACACACGAGGGTGGGCTGTTATCGGGTAGACTTAAGGGGAGCCGGAGGTGCCTATGCTGCCCTTGTTAAAATCACTAAGTTTGAGGAACATTTACGAATAAACTACCAAATACACTCCTGGAAATTGAAATAAGAACACCGTGAATTCATTGTCCCAGGAAGGGGAAACTTTATTGACACATTCCTGGGGTCAGATACATCACATGATCACACTGACAGAACCACAGGCACATAGACACAGGCAACAGAGCATGCACAATGTCGGCACTAGTACAGTGTATATCCACCTTTCGCAGCAATGCAGGCTGCTATTCTCCCATGGAGACGATCGTAGAGATGCTGGATGTTGTCCTGTGGAACGGCTTGCCATGCCATTTCCACCTGGCGCCTCAGTTGGACCAGCGTTCGTGCTGGACGTGCAGACCGCGTGAGACGACGCTTCATCCAGTCCCAAACATGCTCAATGGGGGACAGATCCGGAGATCTTGCTGGCCAGGGTAGTTGACTTACACCTTCTAGAGCACGTTGGGTGTCACGGGATACATGCGGACGTGCATTGTCCTGTTGGAACAGCAAGTTCCCTTGCCGGTCTGGCAATGGTAGAACGATGGGTTCGATGACGGTTTGGATGTACCGTGCACTATTCAGTGTCCCCTCGACGATCACCAGTGGTGTACGGCCAGTGTAGGAGATCGCTCCCCACACCATGATGCCGGGTGTTGGCCCTGTGTGCCTCAGTCGTATGCAGTCCTGATTGTGGCGCTCACCTGCACGGCGCCAAACACGCATACGACCATCATTGGCACCAAGGCAGAAGCGACTCTCATCGCTGAAGACGACACGTCTCCATTCGTCCCTCCATTCACGCCTGTCGCGACACCACTGGAGGCGGGCTGCACGATGTTGGGGCGTGAGCGGAAGACGGCCTAACGGTGTGCGGGACCGTAGCCCAGCTTCATGGAGACGGTTGCGAATGGTCCTCGCCGATACCCCAGGAGCAACAGTGTCCCTAATTTGCTGGGAAGTGGCGGTGCGGTCCCCTACGGCACTGCGTAGGATCCTACGGTCTTGGCGTGCATCCGTGCGTCGCTGCGGTCCGGTCCCAGGTCGACGGGCACGTGCACCTTCCGCCGACCACTGGCGACAACATCGATGTACTGTGGAGACCTCACGCCCCACGTGTTGAGCAATTCGGCGGTACGTCCACCCGGCCTCCCGCATGCCCACTATACGCCCTCGCTCAAAGTCCGTCAACTGCACATACGGTTCACGTCCACGCTGTCGCGGCATGCTACCAGTGTTAAAGACTGCGATGGAGCTCCGTATGCCACGGCAAACTGGCTGACACTGACGGCGGCGGTGCACAAATGCTGCGCAGCTAGCGCCATTCGACGGCCAACACCGCGGTTCCTGGTGTGTCCACTGTGCCGTGCGTGTGATCATTGCTTGTACAGCCCTCTCGCAGTGTCCGGAGCAAGTATGGTGGGTCTGACACACCGGTGTCAATGTGTTCTTTTTTCCATTTCCAGGAGTGTAGAAAAATTTGAATTTTTTTTACATATAGAGTGGTTTAGTATTGCAGTTATGACAGAGGGATTTTGGAGTATCTTTTCTAGTTTCCTTCCAATTATTGTTTTTATTAATGACCCAAATTTTATTACAAATAATTGCTTTATAATTAAACTGAAATGAAACTACTGAACATATTGCCAAATGGCTGTGTTACAATGTAAGTTTGACCACTAGGAGTGCTGTATAAAAATTTCATCTCTCTAGCTTGAGTGGATTTTGAGAAAATGTTCCTTATATTCGAAAAATTCTAATTCACGGGAAATGGCTATCAAAGTTTCTCAATACATTCCTGCACTATAGGATGGATTATCAGGGTCTTCTTCTTCGTCCTCCTCTTCTTTTCTGGCCTGTTGTTCCATCATACTTCATATGCCTTTCTCTTCTTTCTGCTCCTCTTATCCTTTCTCTGTCAATATTTCTTAGGGCTCGTACAGTGTTCAGCCCAGCTGTAAATCCTAATGCCTTCAGAACTTCACACTTCACACTGTTCCCTTGGTTGTAGGTTGCTATTGCATCATAAATGCCAAAGTGCAGTGTTTTTATGCTTACAAACACCCTTTTAGGAACCACTTTCCAAATCAAATTGTTTACGCTCTCATTAGAATTCTGCGTCTTTCCGTGTAGACATGTGTGTAACAATTCTGGCTGTGCTAAGTCATGAAAAATTGGTTTTATTGTTACCTCCTGATTCTTGTACATACTGCATATTACCCGCTTTACACAAGAAGTATAATACTACCAACAATAGGCGCAACACTGAACTAATTCGAAACGGTAAACAGCAAGGAGACGATGTTCCGCGCTCTTATTCATTGTAGTATCGCAACTTGGTATTAGTGTTAATTTTCTTTTCCCTACGTTCTTCCTCTTCTTGTATACACGGTTACTAAAACGTGGCATCGGAACCAGAACAAAAGTGTACGACAATATTAAATGGAGCAAGATGTTCGAAATTCTGAGGAAAATAGGAGTAAGCTGTAAGGAAATACGGGTAATATTTGTCACAGAAAACAATGTAGCCAACCCTTGCACACTCGCTGTATGCGTAACATAAGGCGCTGTATGCGTAACAGGCCGAGAAAATCCCAAGCAGTTTGCCAGGAAGTCACGAGAGGGTGTTGGATGCATTCAGCGGCCGCCCATTTCCTCTGCAGGCGTGGGGGAAAATGCTAATAACTCCACTTCTAGGGCAAGTAGAACAATAATTCAAAGTTTACATTAAAGAGGAATTTCCAATTAATTTTCGGTACCAAAAAAAAATCGTAATTTTTTGGATTTGACCACCTCCGGCTCCCCTTAATAGACACAGTGAATGACGTACTAAATATCATTCTGTCTTCTGCTGCACAGTGACTCTGTTAGCTCATTATTTAAATAAGCGACGAGTCTCGCTTCTGCAGTTTGCCATTTTCACGTTATCCTGTAGTACACAGTGTAGGTTTAGTATAAAATTATGCAATATAAGCTACATAATTTATGTCTCTTTTTGTAGATAAGTGCGTCCTTATGTGTCACTATACAGATCTGATCGAGCGGGGTAGCGCAGCTGTTAGCACACTGGACTCGCATTCGGGGAGACGACCGTTCAAACCCGCGACCACTCATCCTGATTTAGGTTTTCGTGATTTCCCTAAATGGATGAGGCAAATCTCGGGATGGTCCCTTCGAAAGAGCACGGCCGACTTCCTTCCCCATCCTTACCTCATCCGACTGTATGCTCCGCCTCTAATGACCTCGTTATCGACGGGACGTTAAACGCTAACCTACTCCCTCCTTCCTCCCCATGGCCGTGCGGTCTAGGGCGCCTTGCCACGGTCATTCCGGCTCTCGCCGTCGGAGTTTCGAGTCCTCCGTCGGGCAAGGATGTGTGTTTATTGTCCCCAGCTTCTGTGCCTCGTGATGACTGGGTGCTGTGTGACGTCCTTAGGTTAGTTAGGTTTAAGTAGTTCTAAGTTCTAGGGGACTGATGACCATAGATGTTAAGTCCCATAGTGCTCAGAGCCATTTGAACCATTTTTTTGTGTCCCTAGCGTAAATTAAATGGTTCAAATGGCTCTGAGCACTATGGGACATCTGAGGTCATCAGTCCCCTAGAACTTAGAACTACTTAAACCTAACTAACCTAAGGAGATCACAAACATCCATGCCCGAGTCAGGATTCGAACCTGCGACCGTAGCGGTCGCGCGGTTCAAGACTGTAGCGCGTAGAACCGCTCGGCCACTCCGGCCGGCAGCGTAAGTTAGTTTGAGTTAGATTAAGTGGTGCGTAAACTTAGGGACCGATGACCTCAGCAGTTTGGTCCCACAAGGCCTTACCATAAATTTCCAAATTTCCCCCACCATACATATTTGAAGTTTCTATTGTGACTGTATCTTAGTTTCTGTGCTGCCGTAGATGCTCACGACAGTAGCACGTGAACATTCGACCAGCTACGACGTTTCCGCGATACTCGTTCACAGGCTCTGCGTAATAATAACCTGCCCTTTGTCAGAGTCGCTTATCTCCATGGATTTACGCATTCGGAGTCCATATCTTCACCAGGGTGATCCCTCGTGCGTGTCTGCTGCGCTTACGTACTTTTGCTATCGCGCCATGTGCACGAAAAGCCACCAGGCGGCATCCAACGTTACCGTGGTCACTGGTCACAATATTTTGGCTTACGAGTGTACGAGTTAATGATGTGTCATTTAAAATGTTCAAATGTGGAAATATATGTGACTTCCTAAAGGTCCAAACTGCTGAGGTCATCGGTCGCTAGACTTACACACTACTTTAACTTACGCTAAGGACAACACAAACATACCCATGCCGGAGGGAGGACTCGAACCTCCGGCGGGAGCAGCCGCACGATGTGTCAATTACTCTTTCCCACAGAAAGTATCACCTATATGTAGACGACCTTCTGTTGTATCTGAGTGAAAGTCCAACGAACTTCCATACAGCCATCCAGTATTAAAATCATGATTTACTTGTGTTATCCGAGTGGGAATAGAGCATAGGTTTGAAACTTTAAATTTCGATCTTTCCTAACAGTAACTAACACTGTGATTTGAATCTTCTATTCTTTGTTATCCCCTCCACTTCTACACAACTGGCTATTAAAATTGCTACACCACGAAGATGACGTGCTACAGACGCGAAACTTAACCGACGGGAAGAAGATGCTGTGATATGCAAATGATTAGCTTTTCAGAGCATTCACACAAGGTTGGCGCCAGTGGCGACACCTACAACGTGTTGACATGAGGAAAGTTTCCAACCGATTTCTCACACACAAACAGCAGTTGACCGGCGTTGCCCGCATCTCGTGGTCGTGCGGTAGCGTTCTCGCTTCCCACGCCCGGGTTCCCGGGTTCGATTCCCGGCGGGGTCAGGGATTTTCTCTGCATCGTGATGGCTGGGTGATGTGTGCTGTCCTTAGCTTAGTTAGGTTTAAGTAGTTCTAAGTTCTAGGGGACTTATGACCACAGCAGTTGAGTCCCATAGTGCTCAGAGCCATTTGAACCATTTTGACCGGCGTTGCCTGGTGAAACCTTGTTGTGATGCCTCGTGTAAGGAGGAGAAATGCGTACCTTCACGTTTCCGTCTTTGATAAAGGTCAGATTGTAGCCTATCGCGATTGCGGTTTATCGTATCGCGACATTGCTGCTCGCGTTGGTCGAGATCCCATGACTCTTAGCAGAATATGGCATCGGTGGGTTCAAGAGGGTAATACGGAACGCCGTTCTGGATCTCAACGGCCTCGTATCACTAGCAGTCGAGATGACAGGCATCTTATCCGCATGGCTGTAACGGATCGTGCAGCCACGTCTCGATCCCTGAGTCAACAGATGGGGACGTTTACAAGACAACCACCATCTGCACGAACAGTTCGACGACGTTTGCAGCAGCACGGACTATCAGCTCGGAGACTTTGGCTGCTGTTGCCCTTGACGCTGCATCACAGACAGGAGAGCCTGCGATGGTGTACTCGACGACGAACCTGGGTGCACGAATGGCAAAACGTCATTTTTTCGGATGAATCCAGGTTCTGTTTACAGCATCGTGACAGTCGCATCCGTTTTTGGCGACATCGCGGTGAACGCACATTGGAAGTATGTATTCCGTACTGGCGCATCTCTCGGCGTGATGGTATGGTGTGCCATTGGTTACACGTCTCGGTCACCTCTAGTTCGCATTGACGGCACTCTGAACAGTGGACGCTTCATTTCAGATGTGTTACGACCCGTGGCTCTACCCTTCATTCGATCCCTGCGAAACCCTACATTTCAGCAGGATAGTGCACGACCGCATGTTGCAGGTCCTGTACGTCCTTTCTGGATACAGAAAACGTTCGACTACTGCCCTGGCCAGCACATTCTCCAGATCTCTCACCAATTGAAACCGTCTGGTCAATGGTGGCCGAGCAACTGGCTCATCAGAATACGCCAGTCGCTACTCTTGATGAAGTGTGGTATCGTGTTGAAGCTGCATGGGCAGCTGTACCTGTACACACCATCCAAGCACTGTGACTCAATGCCCAGGCGTATCAAGGCCTTTATTAGGCCAGAGGTAGTTGTTCTGAGTACTGATTTCTCAGGATCTATGCACTCAAATTGCGTGAAAATGTAAACACATGTTAGTTGTAGTATAATATATTTGTTCAATGAATACCCGTTTATCATCTGCATTTCTTCTTGGTGTAGCAATTTTAATGGCCAGTAGTGTACTTTATCAGGATTATGGCTAATTTCGACGAAATACCGCCCACATATCGGAGCAATTCTTTCTCCTGTTGATCTTATGGGTGGTCGCGTTTCTCCTCCCTGATCTGATATGGAGAATATATATTATTTTCGAACACAGACGGTAGATGTTCCACCTCCTTTTTAAGGCTGCCCAGCGCACCAGCATTCGAAGGGAGTCCACAGTGGTGAGAGGTCGACGGCTGCAAGTACATGTGTGGGCTTATGGTAACCGGAATGCCCCAATGACGCATCCACTTTCCGACAGACACAGACGTCCAGACGCGGCAGACAGGCGCCCATCTCCACTTCCATCATAAACTGGATGTTCTCGTGGATTTAGTTCTTCTTCCCCATGGGACCAGATTACTAGCTGTCACCACCGTCTTTGGTATAATGTTACCAACGAATCTCCAGTCTGAAACACTCACCTGGAGATGGCTGAATGGTTGTAGCCGTAATATCGTGCAAGATGCAGACGTCATCCGCCTACAGTCCCGAAACTTCGTGGAATAGGTTACTGTCTGTGAATTTGTTACAGTACCATGATAACCCAGTGGCGATCAGTAAATGTCGCAGTATGGAAACTACGTAGCACGCGTGGTGAGTTCTCTGCTGAGGATGACGTCCCGCCGCCGGTGGCGGATGCGGGCTCCACAGTGTTGGGAGCGGAGTGTACCGGCGCTGACCGCCGCACGGCGTCCGGCCGGGGGTCCCCAGGTGGCCTGCAAGATGATGAAGGCGAGGCGGGCCTAACTCTGTCTGCGGCTCAAAGAGAGCGGCGGCGCGCCGTCCCAGAGCCCCCGGGCAATCAACCTGCGCCGCGCGGGGCCGCTGCCTGAGGATGCCGTCGCAGGCGCCGGCCGGAACGCCACCAGGTACAGTCGCTGCCCTCGCTGCTGACCACATTGTACTCACACTGCTAAGCCCGCTTACTGCGCGCTGAGCTGTGGCAGCTGTTCGAATAGCTACAGTGCTCACGTAAGGGGGATGAGACATCCATATGCGCACCCAGTGGAAAAGGCACCACGATTCGACCACTTTCAGTGCCATCGTCTTACGTTACAAAGTCTAGTTTAATCAGTAAGTCTACGAACGTCCTGTGTCAGGACTGCATAAACCCGCATTACACCAGGAAAGAACGACAGAATGATAGTGAAGACTGAATCAGCTTCGTAGAGCTGCCTCGCTAATTTGTCAGTAACCTTGTACACTAATGTCAAAACGTCATGAGGTAGCGGCATGTACATATACAGATGGGAGCAATACGAGTATCTGGGGTATAAAACGGCAGTGCATTGGCGGACCTGTCACTTGTACACTGGGCCCGCATCTCGTGGTCGTGCGGTAGCGTTCTCGCTTCCCACGCCCGGGTTCCCGGATTCGATTCCCGGCGGGGTCAGGGATTTTCTCTGCCTCGTGATGGCTGGGTGATGTGTGATGTCCTTAGGTTAGTTAGGTTTAAGTAGTTCTAAGTTCTAGGGCAGGGCTTCACAACATACGTGCTCGCGGAGCAAGCTGTGAGCAGCAAGGTGCGAGCACGGAGCAGCGCGAGCACGCTACCCCCACTACGAGACCAGAGCGGAGAGTGGGGAGAGTCACGTGGGGTACACAACAGCTGCCGCCAGTCGATGTAAATCCGCGGCCACCTGCAGGGATATCACTCACGAATTATTACTGCGACAAATGAAACAAATAAAGGAGAATGTAGACGTGCCACATAATTTTACTAGCTTAGTGTATGCCTCTACCATCTGTAGACACTGAAACTAAAGAATTCCACGACAATCCTATATTTTCAACACTTTCTTCAACACTACTTAAAATATCACCTCCGGTTGTAGTGTTCTTCATGGCTACTACATCGAGGAGCTCCCCCCTCACCTGAAGATCTCTTTTAACACCTCTAATAAATATGGAAAGCTGCGCTGTTCCAGTGATATCAACACTTTCGTCCAGAGCTAGAGAATACGCCATAAAATCTTTACAGATATTTGCAAGCTGGCTCTGGACGTCGTCTGCCATGTCCTGTATGCGACGCATAATGGTCGTGTTAGATAATGGCACAATCCGAAACTGTTCAATTTGAGATGGACACAAATGTTCCGCTGCAACTACCAAACATTCTTTTATTAAATCGCCATCAGTTAAGGGGCGCAGGGATTTTGCTAAAAGCAAAGCAATTTTGTAACCCACTCTGAGAGCTGCCTCAGTTGATTTTTCTTCGTCGTCCAGATCTTCTTCGGATAGCTTCCTTTCAAGTTTAATAACTTCCTGTGCACGATCTGGTCAATCACATTTTCCACGTCCGTAGTCTTCCGCGTGGTACGACATATAATGTCGCTGCAAATTAAATTTCGTAAAAGAATTCAGCGTTTTGTGACATACTAAACATTTTGCAACGCCATCTTTTTCAGTAAACAGATACAATTCCTCCCAATGGGGGTTGAACCGCGAAAGCACGGTTGGGGTTACAAAACGGCGACTTCACATGATTCTTAACCAGCGAAGTGACTGTTAAGAGCTGATCGTAGTACTTTAAACGTTACACAGTCGGCGCGAATTCAATAGGCACGCTGCGGCCCTATTCAAACGTGCGCGCGCCTTTCCCCTCCCTCCGTACTCCGCGACCTTGCAGCTGCTCGCGAGCACGTGCCTGAGCAGACGCGAGTACTCGCGCTCAAAACCGTCCAGTTGTTAAGCCCTGTTCTAGGGGACTGATGACCATAGATGTTAAGTCCCATAGTGCTCAGAGCCATTTGAACCACTTGTACACTGGTGATTCATTGTGAAGCTGTCCGCATGTCGGAAGTTAACAGACAAACACTACGGAATGGTAGTTGGAGCTAGACGCATGGGTCATTCTATTTCGAAAATCGTTAGCGAATTCAATATTCCGAGATTCACAGTGTTAATAGTATGTTGAGAATACCAAATTTCAGGCAATAACTCTCATCACAGACAAAGCAGTGGCCGACAGCCTTCACTTAACGCCCGAGAGCAGCGCCGTTAGTGCAGGGTAGTCAGTGCTAACAGACAAGCAACACTGCGTGAAGTAACAGCGGAAATTGATGTGGGATGCACGACAGCGTATCCCTAAGGACAATGCTGCGAAATTTGCCGTTAATAGGCTATGCCAGCAGACGACCGAAGCGAGTGCCTTTTTGCTTGCAGCGCCTCTCCTGGGCTCGTCAGCAATCTTTGGTGCAGTTCAATGCTGAGCCATCAACAAGTGTCAGCATGCGACCCATTCAACGAAACATCATTGGCATGGGCTTTCGGAGCCCAAGGCCCACTCGTGTACCCATGGTAACTGCACGACGCAAAGCTTTACGCCTCGCCTGGGCCCGTCAGCACTGACATTGGACTGTTCATGGCTGCAAATATATTTCCTGGTCGGACGAGTCTCGATTCAAATTGTATCGAGCGGATGGGTGTGTACGGGTATGAAGAGAACCTCGTGAATCCTTAGACTCCGCATGTCAGCAAACTGATGGAGGCTCTGTAATGATTTGGGACGCGTGCAGTTGGAGTGTACGTCTAGATACGACTCTGACACGTGACACGTACCTGCATCCGTTCATGTCCGCTGTGCATTCCGTTGGACTCGGGCAATTCCAGCAGGACAATGCGACGCGCCACACGTTCCGAATTGCTACAGAGTAGTAGTCTTCCGAGTTTAACCACTTCTGCCAGCCACGAAACTCCCCAGGCATGAACATTACTGAGCACATCTGGGATGCCTTGGAACGTGGTGTTCAGAAGAGATCTCCACCTAGTTGTACTCTTACCGATCAGTGGACAGCCCTGCAGGATTCATGGAGTCAGTTCCCTCCAGCACTACTTCAGACATTAATCGAGTCCATGCCACGTCGTGATGCGGCACTTCAGCTTGCTCCCGGGGGGCACTACACGACATTAGGCAGGTGTAACAGTTTCTTTAGTTCTTCGGTGTATTACGTACGAGTTAATATGTTGCTATGTTGAAAGGGTACAACACCGCCCGACATTGAAAATAGGTACAACATACTTCATTATTCTTGTGTGAACAACATATTTTTTCTAATAATAACTCAATTTCAATTAATACAGCGAAGCCGGATACCAGTGTGGGAAAGAATGACAAATTATTTATTTAATTGATCACATGTGCACTCCCACAAAATAAATCCCTACATCCAGTTTAGTGAGATCTGTGAAATGAATGAATGTATGGTCGTCTGCTAACCTCAGATAGTGAATGTGAATATACGATCATCTTTGAGACCAAAGAGATGAAATTTACCTGAGCTTTGAGCGCCTGAAATGTGGCTCACCAATACGGTAGCAAGGTGCTCCCCCACTTCAGCAGAGGTGCGAGAGGACCTGGAGAACGGCCATGTTTCAGCACTCTGCCGCTGGATCTAGTGCTGTTAAGAACTGTCTTAGGCGTGCTCCATAAAGACAAAAGAGTGGAGGCATGGTATGCAAGTGGAATATTTAAGAGTAGTTTGAAATAATAATTTCTCTATTTCAGGAACTTTTGTGGAGAGAATTAAACGTCAGGCAGGTAATGGGATCGTAGTAATCTTCGGAAGTGACCAACGGTCACAATGAAACCACGTGCAGCAATAAGTTGAAATACTTCCGTTTGCTTAAGTTAAGCTGAATTACTAGCGTGTGTACTATAAGTTGAAATATTTAAGAAATAGCGTGTGCAGGACTTGAAATTAGAGACGAGTACTTCCACGGGGTGAGTACCGTGTGAGTGTCAGTCTGTGTATGAGACAAAAGATAAAGAGAAGTACTCGTCCATGGTATCAGTTGAGGACTCGCGTGTGTGATGAATATGTTCTTAATATTACTTTGCGTGATATGTTTCCGTGTGACGCTTGATTCGAACTATAATACTCTGAGAGAGAGAGAAGCAAGGTGAGTCGGCCGTCTATCCAGCAACGCCACTTGGCTTGCATTGCACAGGAAGACGTGCACATATCTCCAGAGTTCATAGTAGGAAAGTAGTATTACAAAGTGGGGCAGTGTCGTGTGAAACTGGGATAAATATTAATTGAAGTGGGAAAGCTGAAAGTGATAATGTTGTGACTATTCCCTGTGTTGTATTTTATGTTGTAGTGTGGTGTATGTCATGTAATTTAAGTATGTGTGGTTTGCATCGGAGAGTAGCAAGGTAGTTTCAGAGGTAATGGGTTATGCGTGTTCCTTTTGTACCGCTCGGTCTGGAGGAAAGTTTCGTGATGATGGTTGTGAGAGTCGAAGTGTGAGATATAGCAAAAGATCCACCATCCTATCCAAAAAGTGCACTGTAGCGTTAAATAATTACGAGACCATAAGGTAGAGAATCACCAATGTAAAGCCATGCCCACTGGGCGGAATTTCTCATGTGTTATTGTTGTAGGTTATAGAATTTGTGTCTTTAGGTTATAGAATTTATCGGAATAAATAAGATAGTGAAATGAAAAAGATTGGTGGACTTTTCCTTCGAATTGTATGTTGTCATAACGTCCCGAATTTATAATGTGTGCGCCATTCATATTCAGTTCGGTGGCCACGTGTTGATAAAAGCCGTTAAATAAAAAAAAAGAAAGTGTGGTATTGCCAGTGCGTAGTGAACAGTCAGAGTTCTGTAAATTACTGGTAGTCAGATGTGCGTTTCCGTTGCGTATTATTCATATAGGAGGATAATTTGTAACTTAATTGTGAGTACGAGAGTTCACGTTACTCGATAAATAAAAATGAATCCACTCGCTTGGCAGACCACTCATCTTGCAGGCCTGGCTGCTTGATGCCACAGTATGAGCAAGGCATGTGTGTGCCTCTCAATGTGACTGATCGTTGTTGTATGCTGGTTCTTTATATATTTTTTGTTTATATAGAACCTGTGTGACCATCTCCCCGCGTTACCTTAGAGAATTGTGCCCGACTTTGCGTCCTGGCTGCTAATATTACAGGCCCATAAGAAAAGGTGTCTATATTGTGACCCTTATTTGATTAATTTGATAAACAAATTAATTATTTCAGAAACGCGCGCAACGGAAACTGGTGCGAGTTTCTGTAAGGTAACACGTTCTGGGGTGGTTGTTCATAAAGCCGTCACTATAGCAGCTGGTAGCCTATCTAAATTCACATTTCAGATTATTTCTGTCTTTCATTAACTTTAGAAAATCGGACTGAATAAGATACATCCTACCGATTTCATTTGTCAGGTGACTGGGGGACTATTTGTTAACTGCAATGCTGACTGTCATTTAATATATTTATTTTCTACTTTGATGAAAACTTAAGAAGCCGACACATCACAATTTTTCTTTAGTTTCAAAACTTCAGCGTTATCTCTCATGGGTAGGACAATGGCAAAACGAAAACGCTACACGAATAATTTCATATATGCCACATAATTTCATAATAACACAAAAAATATATGAGACATAATTTCATAATAACACAAAAATACATAAGTGGGCCACACCGTCTTTAGCGGGAAATCGTCATTCATTCTTTAAGACTCACTTATCGTCATGCATGAATTACACCACTAGAAATTTAAGGTAGGCCACTGCTGAAGGTAGATAACCTCTATCAGAGAAAAGATTCTGGACAAAAATGATGTACTATTGGCGCCAAAATGAAGTGCGAACTGAACTCACAAAGAAAGTACCAAAAATAATTAAATTTCGCGACAGAAATTTCTCGATCTACCATCCGATAGGCAATCTGCACTCATTGAGCTGAAAGTGAAGGGAAATAGCTACATGAACTGATGGTTCCTGTTGCATGCTCACCACCACAAAGCAAAATTTCATAAACACATTTCAGAGACAACTATTGCAAATAAATTAAAACCGTAACATGTACCGATGAAGATATGTTGAATGCGTGCAATGAGCATACCCTGTCGTGAATTTTTAGCCACATTAGGTCATTTTCATCTCACCAAATCTGCGAGCTGCTGTGCTCCTGCGTCCGGTCCGTCTCATGGCTGGCCCCACCGTGCTCTCCACGCGCCAAAATCCGACCAACGTTCCTATTCAAACGCGGTGGTGGGGAGACTCACATCACCCCCGCACCAACTTTGTAACCTACTCTCGTGCCTGTTTTCATCTTTGCTTGCTGCTCTGGCCTACCTGCCGTTATTCTTGTAATGTTGGCAATGACTGCTATTCCCTTAAACTGTTCCCTTTGGTCCATGCTCCCGCTACATTTGACTTCCATTCATACCCATGCACACTCATACAGGATGGAACAAGGAGTATACATATAAACGGCGTGTGACCTCTTTGTGAAATGATGAAAAGAAATAAACAAATGCGTCAAATATTCCTTTCACCCAGCGAAGTATTGAAGCAATCAAAGAAAAACTTATATCTCGATATAGAAAACATAATTACTTCCTAGTGTAACCTGAGGCAAAACATCTACATCTACATTTATACTCCGCAAGCCACCCAGCGGTGTGTGGCGGAGGGCACTTTACGTGCCACTGTCATTACCTCCCTTTCCTGTTCCAGTCGCGTATGGTTCGCGGGAAGAACGACTGTCTGAAAGCCTCCGTGCGCGCTCTAATCTCTCTAATTTTACATTCGTGATCTCCTCGGGAGGTATAAGTAGGGGGAAGCAATATATTCGATACCTCATCCAGAAACGCAGCCTCTCGAAACCTGGCGAGCAAGCTACACCGCGATGCAGAGCGCCTCTCTTGCAGAGTCTGCCACTTGAGTTTGCTAAACATCTCCGTAACGCTATCACGGTTACCAAATAACCCTGTGACGAAACGCGCCGCTCTTCTTTGGATCTTCTCTATCTCCTCCGTCAACCCGAACTGGTGCGGATCCCACACTGATCAGCAATACTCAAGTATAGGTCGAACGAGTGTTTTGCAAGCCGCCTCCTTTGTTGATGGACTACATTTTCTAAGGACTCTCCCAATGAATCTCAACCTGGTACCCGCCTTACCAACAATTAATTTTATATGATCATTCCACTTCAAATCGTTCCGCACGCATACTCCCAGATATTTTACAGAAGTAACTGCTACCAGTGTTTGTTCCGCCATCATATAGAATAAAGGATCCTTCTTTCTATGTATTCACAATACATTACATTTGTCTATGTTAAGGGTCAGTTGCCACTCCCTGCACCAAGTGCCTATCCGCTGCAGATCTTCCTGCATTTCGCTACAATTTTCTAATGCTGCAACTTCTCTGTATACTACAGCATCATCCGCGAAAAGCCGCATGGGACTTCCGACACTATCTACGAAACGAAAGTAACGCCTCAATGTTGGGTAAGCTGTTCATGGTGCGCAGGAGGGGAAGTCAACCATTTTTTACATCCGCCCGCTTTTGTATCTCTGTTAGTAGAAAACTTTGTAACTGCCCACTGGTTGCAAAGTAATGGTGGTTTGTAAAGTAGGCAACTAACTTTACTTTATAGCACTCATAAAGCAGACTTACAGCAAGTTGAAGCATATAATAAAATTTGCCTACAAATACTTACATCAAAATTTTGTAAAAGTCTAACGAAAATGTTTTTAAAATCCCTACCGGCTGCCCCTCACCACGAAAGCTGGAATGGCCACTAGTAGGCTGTATGGATGGATAGAGCATCTGCCATGTAAGCAGGAGATTCCGGGTTTGAGTCCCGGTGGTGCGCACATTTTCATCTGTCCCCGTTGACTTATGTCAACGCCTCTAAGCAACTAAGGGTTTTCATTTCATTGTAATTCCAGTATCGTTCGTGTACAGAAAAAACTCTATTTCTTAGGAAACGGTAGATGTATCAAGTTGAAATCCATGTCACGTATTAAGGTGTACAGTCCCTGCTCGATGCAAAAAAATGAAGTTTCTATGTCTATGCAGTCATCCATGTCAGATATTCTGATGGGAGCGGACTCACTCATCGGAAACTATAGGATACTTTCGCTTGACACAGAATCACGAAATTTGACAAGAAGAAGGGCTTCACGGTACAGCAAAAGGAAAAAAAAATCCGAAAATTGTTATTTTGTAATTATATCACACGAAAAAAAATACAGGGTGTATCGAAAAGAATCACCCGGTTTTTAGAAAATCACAACTGTTATGATATTGAGATACGTGTGCGACCAACGTACTGTTAGAGAGAGCAAATTCTCGAGTTTTACATGGTTCCCGCTACGTAGAAGCAGTGTGCGCACACTTCAGTTCTAGTAAAAATGGTTTCTGAACAACAGAAAGCGTTTTGTGTTCTATGTTTTGCGCCTTTCGGGTCAGTAATAACTGTTCAGCATTAGATACGTACTAGGTATGGTGTGGATTCTCCCACAGAACGGAGCATCAATAATTCCGAGAAACAGATTGACTGTGTAAAAACAAATCGCCGGGACGTCCCCGAGTGTCTGACACAGACCTCGTACGCATCCGTCACAGTTTCACAAGGGGTCTGCAGAAACGTGCAGCTCGACACTTCAATATGCCCCCGATGTCCGTCTGGTTGCTGCAAACCATTTTATTTACCAATAGGATGGACGAGCGCGACACAGGCATCTATCTGTAAGTGCGGGAATTTTTAAATCAAACGGTTACTCAACGATAGATCGGTCGCGCTGGACCAAATGATTCAGCCTTACATTACCGGCCTCCGAGGTCATCGGACCTAACTGTATGTGATTATTTCTTGTGGGGGTTTATATAAGACACTGTTTATGTGCCTCCGTTACCATCAGCATCGTATTACAGCAACTGTGGAAGCTGTAACTGAAAACATGCTCGCTGCAGCGTGGGAACAGTTTGAATGCCGCATTGACGTTTGCTGTTCATCTCAAGGGGGCGTATTGAACACCTATGAAGAGGTATGAAAAAATGTTGAATTTCCCGTTCATAAAAAACAAAATTCATAGTATATGTTTATTAGTTTCAGAAATGTCCGCCCCCGGTAGCTGAGTGCTCAGCGCGACAGACTGTCAATCCTAGGGGCACGGGTTCGATTCCAAGCTGGGTCGGAGATTTTCTCCGCTCAAGGACTGGGTGTTGTGTTGTCCTAATCATCATCATTTCATGCCCATCCAGCGCGAACGTCTCCGAAATGGCGTCAACTCTAAAGACTTGCACCAGGCGAACGGTCTACCCGACGGGAGGCCCTAGTCACACGACATTTACATTTTTTGTTTCAGAAATAAAATGGTTCAAATGGCTCTAAGCACTATGGGACCTAACATCTGAGGTCATCAGTCCCCTAGAACTTAGAACTACTTAAACCTAACTAAGGACACCACACACATCCATGTCGGAGGCAGGATTCGAACCTCCGACCGTAGCAGCAGCGCGGTTCCGGACTGAAGCGCCTAGAACCGCTCAAGTTTCAGAAATATAGACCTGCCAAATCGGATGATTCTTTCTGGTACACCCTGTATTTCTTTAATCACTTGTGACCCGACTGCGGACTTGAAACTAAAACATGCTCCAAAGTCTTGAATCTCTGGGACAAATATCTTGCCAGTATCGATGTCGATAACAGGCAAACGTTGTCGAGATCCCCGCTCGGAATGGACGGACTGTCTGTATACGTAATTTTGTATGGAACCTTCGGTGCGTGAGCCCTACACACACGTAGCCAATTTTTTTTTTTTTTTTTTTTTTTTTTTTTTTTTTGAAACGCTTGGCCATCTGGCTCTTCCACGACCATTTCCTTTCTGGCCAAGCCTCGCATACACCATAAACATGGATGAAATCGGTGATGACGATGAAGTGCGGTCACCTTGCAAGTAGGTCAATACTTCACCCTGAACACAGTGGTGTAACCACAGTCTGGCAATTCTCTCAGGAAAGTCTCGTCTGCAGAGCCGTGTTTACTGCAAGGGGATAAAGCGCCGTCCGCCTTCTGAATGACTTCTAGTACCGGCCGCACGCAGTTGACGTCAACAAGTGTATGGGCCTCAAGATGACGTTGTTACAACATTGAAACTAGTTGCCTAAATAAAATCGACACCTTAAATACAGCTGGAGGAATTTCTTAATTTTTAATATAAATTTATACCAGCTGACGTCCCACTGTGTTCCATTTCAACTATGGATGTACGAGGTTTCTACCAAGCAGGCCGCGGCAGTGAATGTGTGTCACTGTAGTTGTTACGCTGACAGTCGATCGATGTGTACCTATCGATAAAGAAGCAGGCTGTCCAGAAAACTAGACGCAGGGCGCGGTCGGCCGCGTCTGCTTGTATCGATGATCACGTGACGGTGAGCTGTGTAGCGTGGACAGGCGCGCGCGCTTATGTGTGTGACAGTCGGGGCGGCGGGTTTGATCAGCCGCTTACGTGCGTGCCCGCGAATACATAACGAGTCGGCGGGCGGCGGGGGTGGGGGTGGGGGCGGGGGAGCGTGGGACAGAGGAGAGGACCTTTTCATCTAGTGTGCGCTGTTTGAACGATAATTATTAATATCCCGCGGCTCGTTAAATAATAATTAATGTATAGAACAATAAATATCGTCGAAATAGCTAATTAATTCTAGTTTCCGGGCGCGCAATATTGGACGCACACAGAGCGCCAATCAGCGCGCATATATAAATGATAAATAGCCCGCGAAATTAATACTCGCTCCTATTAAATCCAAGTTAGGCCCTCCTGCCGCAGCCAAACGATGACCCGCAGCCCGACAGGTCGACCTGGCGATCGTCTCTTGTCACTGCTCTCGTCTGTGTTAACCCCCCCCCCTCCACCCCCCAACCCTCCAACCTTATACCATCCACTGTGTGTTATACAGCAAGCCAAGAGGAGGTGGGCGTTTCTTTGATACATTTCTCAGTGCTCAGAGAGCACGTAATAAAAATCAAGGTATCATGTGTAGCCATCACTCCGAAGCCTGGTTTGACGCAACTGATGACATTTATGGCAAATGCCTCAAATTGTAGTATTGCAATACGCAGAATCTTACTGCTGCGTAAGTGTTACGAGCTAGAGATGTGTTGGTGGCGAGTGACGGCGTTATATCCCATGTGGAGACAGCATATTCATTTCCGTTTGAATAAGGGAAACAGACCCTTATAAAGTAGTGACAATTTCTCACAGGTTGCACTGTACGAGCTTGAGCATTGTCCTGCAAAAGTGATGGTCAGGTCCTGCAGAAAGTGTCATCACTTGCCAGCCGGTGTGGCCGTGCGGTTCTAGGCGCTTCAGTCTGGAACCGCGTGACAGCTACGGTCGCAGGTTGAAACACGTATGTATTCATTACCAGCGATGGCGAGGCATGACAGAATCTCTGACCAGAGAGTTATTTATCGTTGCTAATCTGCCCTAGTCTGCGCTTGACCGCGCGAGACGACAGTAGTTGCGTGTAGCGAGTCGGCAGGAACAGTTGTGTGTAGCGAGTCGGCTGAGGGAGTAGTCAGTCGACAGTAGTAGCCAGTGGACGGCTGTAGTGAGCGGACGTCGGCATGCCTAGACGGCGTGCTCTTCTTGCGACTCTGGTCAGGATTGTGGTGGACGATGAGTATTGTTGTAGAAGGTAATGAAGCAGCATTGTGCAAATCTAATAATGTATGTCAATTGTAATTAATTTGTTCAAAAAATGCCCCAATAATAATTTTTTTATAAAGTAACTCCTTTTAAAGAAAAACATTCATTTCAATTTTAACAAAAAGAAATTTTCCTATGCATTTCCTCCAAGAATCAAAAAATATATAATTATACGCCAGCATTGCACGAAGCTGTGTCGATAGATAAGAGTAGATATAGATGCAGTTTTTATTGACGTAACGAATTTTGCTTTTGTTATTCAGAATACAGGGCCGAAGGTCAGCGCTGCTGTCCTTATAAAAATTATCAGGTTTAATTATTTCTGTTGAGATATTACATTCGGTTCATGGTTCAGTATTTAATTAATATTATTGTGGGTTTACGATCAATCATCATTCCTTAATTTTTGGGGGGAGTCAACATTTGGCTCATTTTTTTATTATCATTGACTTTTATTTCTGCGGGGAGGTTACACTTGGCTCCATTTTACATTATTATTAAACATTATTTTAGTTGGGAGGCTACATTTGGCTCCATTTACATTATTTTCATTTAATTTTCCTGCGGGGAGGTTACAAGGTTCGAATCCTGCCTCGGACATGGATGTCTGTGATGTCCTTAGGTTAGTTAAGTTTAAGTAGTTCCAAGTTCTAGGGGACTGATGACCACAGATGTTGAGTCCCATAGTGCTCAGAGCCATTTGAACCATTTGTCATCACGTCTGTCTCTACGCTGATCATTTTGGAACACAACCTACGATGACACTTTCTCCAGGACCTGACCGTCATTTTGCATGACAATGCTCGAGCACGTACAGTGCAATCTGTTACTGATTTATTTGACTGATGGGGCTGCTAAGTGCTATACCACCTACTGCACTGCTCTGACTTAAGCCCTCGTTGAGCTCAACTCGATTTCTAAACTGAAGGAAACACTTCAAGGCACTCGATTCAGAACTGCTACAAATTTGTCGGGCAAAAGACCGCGCCGCTAAAACTGTCAACACAACTGGCACTGCTAAGAGTATCCTACGACTTCCCCATCGCTGGCAACGGGTTATACACAATGCTGGTGGCTACTTTGAAGGTCAGTAAAACTTTGAAACACGTGTCTATTTTGTACGAGCTGGAAATGAATAGTTGCCACTATTGAAGTTCCAACCATCGCATGTACACAGTTGATAATCTGAGAGCATGTGAGACATGTTGAGTGATGAATATATCCTACAATATTCAAGGAACACACTGATTGTCTGCAATTCATCCCTACAGTACACCTGACGACAACACATCAAAGTGAGAGATGCACATCAAGTAAACTGCATGAAGGACAGACCTGCAATCCAGTATTATAGAAGCAATAATAAGAATAAGTAAAAAAATATACATATGACTGTTAAAGTTTAACACAAAGCCAGACTCAGTCACTTCTATAGAAAACGCCATAGGATTTGCCTCCATAACAAAGCCGCTCTCTATGGCCAGTTGCTAACATCGCTTCAGAACTGGTTCCTTTTACGATTTATTACAGAAAATTTGAATACCGACAGTAAAAAAAAAGTACAAAGTATTATTAAGGCCTATTATACAGTATCAAAAGAAGGCCGAACGTTGCTATGTACCTAGAATCTATGTCGTTTAACGTCCTTGCTACTCGATAAAGAAGAATTATGTACCGTAATATTTTGTCTCGGAACTCTTTTCTACTGCAGTTTTCTTCAGATATCTCTTCTTCAGTACGTCAGTCAGTTAAAATCAAAATGTCTTACTTACGACTTCTGACACATTTCCTCTCCTCCTCGATGGCAAGCCTTACCTGAAAAGAAATAAAAAAAAAGCATGTCATTATTTTTACATTTACTTTACTTGGAAAGATTACGGTCTTCAGGCTCTTTCTTGCAAGTAACCAGATATCATTAATGAGTTATCATGTACAGTGCATGTGCAGTACACAACGAAGAGAGTAGTAGTAATAGTAACAATACACATATATTATTTCTGAAATGTCAGTGTAATTAACACTGTATTACGTAATTTCTTCCTTACTGTTTTCTGGTCTGCGATCTGCGAGTGATGAAATGTATCAGGAAGGACTGTACAAGGTGATACCGTGATGAACTTATAAATTATCACGGATGATGGAGAAGTTTAGAATAGCGAATTCGGGGTAAATGACCCTGGTCCGGAAACGACCGAGTAAAAAATTATAAGCGAAAATCGATCTGATACCCTTGACAGAGGAACACATATACTGAAACTGTTGTTGCTAGGACTGTAGCGTAGGCAACTTTCAGAGGTTGTAGAATGGACCTAAAGATGAAAACATTGTCTAGAAAACATGAGCTCTAAAACATACACCTTAAGAAGATTCGGGCCCTTGTTCAGCAGTGAAGAAGGGTAAATGTTGATAGCTGTTAAAGTATGCATTTTAGAGACGTTGTCTACTGGACAGTTTTTGTTCTTTCGGTCCATATTACCTCCTCCCAAACTTTGGAAAACAAAGACTTTGCAGTACACGAGTTCCACTGTCGTGTTACCAGTTCGCTTTTAACTTTCGACCTAGTCCTTCCCGGACAATAAGCCCTTACCTCAAACTGATGCAGTTATCCGTCTCCATCATCCTCGGAAGCTTTTAACATCTTCAGACAGTCATCCGGTATAATAGCAGAACAGAATGAATCAAAAATGGAAAACAAGCTGAGGGGTCAACGGAGGAGCAAGACAGACTTTGTTGACGAGATAAAAAGGACAGAACAGAAATACACTCCTGGAAATGGAAAAAAGAACACATTGACACCGGTGTGTCAGACCCACCATACTTGCTCCGGACACTGCGAGAGGGCTGTACAAGCAATGATCACACGGACGGCACAGCGGACACACCAGGAACCGCGGTGTTGGCCGTCGAATGGCGCTAGCTGCGCAGCATTTGTGCACCGCCGCCGTCAGTGTCAGCCAGTTTGCCGTGGCATACGGAGCTCCGTCGCAGTCTTTAACACTGGTAGCATGCCGCGCCAGCGTGGACGTGAACCGTATGTGCAGTTGACGGACTTTGAGCGAGGGCGTATAGTGGGCATGCGGGAGGCCGGGTGGACGTACCGCCGAATTGCTCAACACGTGGGGCGTGAGGTCTCCACAGTACATCGATGTTGTCGCCAGTGGTCGGCGGAAGGTGCACGTGCCCGTCGACCTGGGACCGGACCGCAGCGACGCACGGATGCACGCCAAGACCGTAGGATCCTACGCAGTGCCGTAGGGGACCGCACCGCCACTTCCCAGCAAATTAGGGACACTGTTGCTCCTGGGGTATCGGCGAGGACCATTCGCAACCGTCTCCATGAAGCTGGGCTACGGTCCCGCACACCGTTAGGCCGTCTTCCGCTCACGCCCCAACATCGTGCAGCCCGCCTCCAGTGGTGTCGCGACAGGCGTGAATGGAGGGACGAATGGAGACATGTCGTCTTCAGCGATGAGAGTAGCTTCTGCCTTGGTGCCAATGATGGTCGTATGCGTGTTTGGCGCCGTGCAGGTGAGCGCCACAATCAGGACTGCATACGACCGAGGCACACAGGGCCAACACCCGGCATCATGGTGTGGGGAGCGATCTCCTACACTGGCCGTACACCACTGGTGATCGTCGAGGGGACACTGAATAGTGCACGGTACATCCAAACCGTCATCGAACCCATCGTTCTACCATTCCTAGACCGGCAAGGGAACTTGCTGTTCCAACAGGACAATGCACGTCCGCATGTATCCCGTGCCACCCAACGTGCTCTAGAAGGTGTAAGTCAACTACCCTGGCCAGCAAGATCTCCGGATCTGTCCCCCATTGAGCATGTTTGGGACTGGATGAAGCGTCGTCTCACGCGGTCTGCACGTCCAGCACGAACGCTGGTCCAACTGAGGTGCCAGGTGGAAATGGCATGGCAAGCCGTTCCACAGGACTACATCCAGCATCTCTACGATCGTCTCCATGGGAGAATAGCAGCCTGCATTACTGCGAAAGGTGGATATACACTGTACTAGTGCCGACATTGTGCATGCTCTGTTGCCTGTGTCTATGTGCCTGTGGTTCTGTCAGTGTGATCATGTGATGTATCTGACCCCAGGAATGTGTCAATAAAGTTTCCCCTTCCTGGGACAATGAATTCACGGTGTTCTTATTTCAATTTCCAGGAGTGTAGATAGGGATGAGGGAAAGCATGGATAGCTTACAAAGCGCCACAGGAACTGGTTTCCTATTGGACAGAACGAAAACAGCTGGCATTTGTCGTGAGCGAAGTTATACTGATGATAACAAACAAATCTCGTATTGAATGCAGAGTACCATTTGAATAAAACACATGTTACAGGATATTTTGTTCCACAGTCTTGTGTCTCAAATGGAGGAGGAGTTGCAGAAAGATTTAGTTCATAGGTGCTGCGGAGATGACGTGACACTGAAGTAGGGTTATTAGAAAGAAAAAACTAGAGCAAAACCAAAGACAAGTGGGTTAGACAGTACCGACAAACGGAACAAAAATTGGCAGTTTTAGTTGGGCTAAGTGGGTATGGTGTCACCCTAGAAGCAACATTATCATTTTACATGGTAGAGAGTAGCTGTTACCGTCTTGATTCCGAAGACTGTTGTGATGGAGCTCTCGACTCTAGTGCATCTTCTGCAAACCTGTCCATTTCTGAATAACTTCTGCAACCTGCACACACTTGAACCTACTAACTGCTGTATTCAAGCCCTGGTCTCTTTTTACAGTTTTTGTCCCCAAAACTTTCAACATTACCAAACTGAGTATTTCTTGATGCCTCAGGATAAGTCTTATAAACCGATTCCTTCATTTACTTAACGGCAATAAGTTCTTTTCTCCGCAGTTCTGTTGAGTGCCTCCTCATTAGTAACACACAAAGAAACCACTGCCACACCCCATCAGATGGCTTTCGAGGTGTCGGTGCACCAGCGGAAAAATGTTCCTACCGGAGCAAGAAGAAGTGAATATGCTCCTCTGTAGAAGACTGACACAAAAGTGAGGATACCAGCTGTCTCAATACTCATGCTACATCCCTCATAAGAGATTGGCACGCAAACATATTCGCACTCTTTTAACACAGAACATTCTACGAGGCCTGTTCAGAATGTAAGCTCCGATTGATTGCCAAATTGAAACCACAGAGAACATCAGAAATGTTTTACTTGTAACAATTAGCTACACCTTTCAGCTACTTCTCTACGTAGTCGCCGTTCTGACTTAGACTTTTGTCATAGCGTTGTACCAACTTTTCAATAGCCTCATCATAGAAGGCAGCCGCCAGTGCTTTCCGCCAATTCTCCACGCTGGCCTACACCTCGTTGTCTGTGTCAAAATGTTGTCTTCAAAGACAGCGGTTCATGTGACCAGAGATGAAACTCAGGGGGAGACAATTGCGGACTGTATTGTGGGTAATCTAACATTTCCATTTGAAAACGATGCAGGAGCATCTTCATTGCCCCTGCAGAATGCGGCTGAGAATTGTCTTGAAGACGAAACAGCACGACAGTTATGTAATGTTAGCTGCATAGCTTCAGGCGAAATTTCTCACCAGGCCCTCGTACTTGGCGGCAGACACTATTTTCTAGACATCTTTACGCACTCACTGCGAGCTCAGAAATGAGAAGAGCGACGTGATGCTAACTGGGGTTATACTAGAGACACTACCCAACACATCTGTGCAAAGCTTTATCGGATTCTCATAGTCGTTTCCATTTCGCGACCGATCGGAGCTTACTTTCTGAACGCCCCTCGTAAATCCTTTTACCCAATCGCTCTTTGTAGTTCCGTCTTCATGTTCAGTATCTCTTCCAGCCTGCCACGGTCTGTATATGTCTTTCTCACACTATCTCCTTTTTCTTTCTTCCCTCACTCACACTATCTAATTTTGTCTTTCTTTGCCACTGTCACTGTCTCCCCCATACCTCGGCAGCTCAGAAATTCTCAGTGTCTAACTTACTTTTCCCGTACCCCTACATGTTTCGGTCCAAAATGCGCCCTCCCCTATACTCACCTCCTTGCTGGCCTGATAGTGTCCAGATCCCCCAAGCCTATGTATGGTCTTCATTCACCTGTATTTTTCATTTTCACTATCTCCTCTCTCTTTTGGTCCCACTACTACTATCTTCGTCCGTCTCTCCTTCTCTTTTACTGTCACTACCTCTCACTGACCCGCCGGCCGCAGTGACCGAGCAGTTCTAGGTATTTCAGTCGGGAACCGCGCTGCTGCTACGGTCGCAGGTTCGAATCCTGCCTCGGGCATGGATATGTGTGATGTCCTTAGGTTAGTTAGGTTGTTCTGAGTTCTAGGGGACTGATGACCTCAGATGTTAAGTCCCATAGTGCTCAGAGCAATTTGAAATTTTCTCACTGACCAATAATATTTCCTCTCTCTCCAGTGTTACTGTCTTCACCCACGCTTCTTTCTATTCCATCGCCATTTTCGCTCTTCTACCATCTCTCTTTCATTCCCATTGGCACTTCCTTTTTTCTCTTTCACCGTCGTTGTCTCTCTGCAACTCTCCTTCAGCGCAGTAAAGCACAAAAAAGTTCGCATGTCACAATATTTGGTGAGGAAAGCGGAATGAAGATTGAGGTAACTTATTCCCTACTTTTCTCTCAGATTCTTTTAAAGAGGAACATATTCACCTTTTTGTGCTCGTTCTTTTCTCTGCTACAGCAAGGTGTGCTGCTCACAAAAAAATGAATTCTATAGAAAAGTAAAGTATTGGCATTTTATTTATTTACTTCGACACATTTACATACTTTCATACATACAAACAAACAACAAATAAATACGCACAGTATGCCTATAATGTTAACACAAAATCTTTTCCTTTACATTTTTTTTTTTTGGGTACTTCGCTTATTGATCACAATTCATCGAAAAGGCCAGGCTTCGCATTTGTACCTTAAAAGAGTAAAACTGTATTTTACTGAATTTGTCTTTCCAGTTTTTCATAATTTAAGGCAATTGTTTTAATTCCTTTCAGGCATCTTAAGATTCTTTTCAGCCCTTTTTTGTCACTGGAGTACCACTTTTGGCATCATACTTTCTGGCAGATTAAAACTGTGTGCCGGACCGAGACTCGAACTCGGGACCTTTGCCTTTCGCGGGCAAGTGCTCTACCAACTGAGCTACCCAAGCACGACTCATGCCCCGTCCTAACAGCTTTACTTCTGCCAGTACCTTAAAGTTAGTTGGAAGTCTCTAAGTGTTCCCATTACGAGAAACTGGATAAATATGGTCCGGATAATTTGCGCTTCATTTCAAGCAGCAGCCAGTTTTTCACACAGCTCAGCGTTTATCACCTCAACTATTTGCCGTACAATGACAATTTTGCAGGTATACCCAGTGGTAAATACAGATAATGTCTGCAAACTTCGTTGCCAATAGTGTGTGTAGTAAAGAAGTAGAACAGTAATACGCCTGATGCTAAAGTCTGAGTGCATAAACAGCGGAAACTTAATAAGCGGTACGCTATTTTCCGATATCATCTCGTCGGGTGTGCCAGCGAGAAAAAGTTCGATAAGGGTTTGATGTTACGTATAAGGTTTATTGTAACTCACGAAGTGCTGCCATTTTCGAACACTGGTTTAGTATAATCAGAGGATTTGTGCGCAGTGAGCTACTCTCTCTCAAGACAAACCCTGTTTCTGACAGCAATACTTACCTTATTTTGCTAAACATTTTACATAAGGTTCAAAATGGTTCAAATGGCTCTGAGCACTATGGGACTTAACACCTGTGGTCATCAGTCCCCTAGAACTTAGAACTACTTAAACCTAACTAACCTAAGGACATCACACACATCCATGCCCGAGGCAGGATTCGAACCTGCGACCGTAGCAGGCGCGCCGTTCCGGACTACAGCGCCTGGAACCGCTCGGCCACCCCGGACAACAATAAACTAAAAATACGAAGAAGTTTCGCTCACCATTTACCCTCACCAACAGTCAGCGGTGATACCGCAACCGAAACATCATCACGAGTTGTGTATCGTAATGAAAGAGAGATTGAAACTTCACGTTATCAACAAGGATTGTCAGATGCAGGCTTCATGAAGATTGTGGTTGCGCTCATACATTTTTTACATAAGGTTCCACCTCTTGATGAACTGACTGACAGAATATCAAATTTTTAACTTAGGGTCAGTAAGAAAGCGAAATATTGAAAGTTAAATTGTTGCTGTTCCATGAAGCCGCACTTAGACAGAGGAGTCAGGAGTGCCCCAGGGAAGTGTGTTAGGACCGCTATTATTTTCTATACATGCAAATGATCTAGCGGACTGTATGGTTAGCAATATGCTGTTGTTTTCTGATGCCGGCCGGTGTGGCCGAGCCGTTCTAGGCGGTTCAGTCTGGAACCGAGCGACCGCTACGGCCGCAGGATCGAATCCTGCCTCGGGCATGGAAGTGTGTGATGTGCTTAGGTTGGTTAGGTTTAAGTAGTTCTAAGTTCTAGTGGACTGATGACCTCAATGTGAAGTCCCATAGTGCTCAGAGCCATTTGAACCATTTTTGTTTACTGATGATGCTGTGGTGTATGGGATGATGTCTTCAGTTGAGTGACTGTGGGAGGATACAAGATCACTTACACCAAATTTCGAGTGGTCTGATAAATGGCAGCTAGCTCTAAATATAGAAATCTGTAAGTTAAGTAGGAAAAATAAACACACATTGTTCGGATAAAGCATTAGTGGTGTCCTCCTTCTCGTCGTATCTGCACGTAACGCTGCAAAGCGATATAAGATGGAGCGTGAGTGTGAGGATTGTGGTAAGGAAGGTGAAAGGTTAACTTCAGTTCATGCGGAGGGTTTTGGGAAAGTGTGGTTCATAAGTAAGGCAACAACGTATGGGACACTAGTGCGACCTATTCTTGGGTACTGTTCTAGTGCCTTGGATCTGCACCAGGTCGGATTGAATGATGACATCGAAGTAGTTCAGAGGTGGGCTGCCAGGGTTGTTACCGGTAGGTAACCCACCTGGGAATCTCTGGAGGGAAGGCGAAGTTCTTTTCGAGGAAAATTTAGAGAACGGCATTTAAAGCTGGCTGCAGAACGATTCTATAGCCGCGTAATGGCCACGAAGATGAGATACAAGAAATTATGCCACATATGGAGGCTTATACACTGTCGTTTTTCCTTCGCTCTATTTGCGAGTGGAATGAGAGAGGAAATGAGTAGAAGGTACCCTCTGCCACACACCGGTCGATGATCTGCGGAAAATGTATGTAGATGTAGAAGTAGAGAGCCTGCAACTGGTAATGGGTTCCGAAATAGTAGCTTACTGACGCCAGTATAGACTGCAGTTCGTCGAGAAGCTTTCGAAACACCCTGTAGCACGATTACATGCCTGATGATGAAGAGATGCGTTTGAAACACGTCCAGATGAGTTTTGCTAGGTTTGTGACTGGCGTTGACCTATGGCACAGCGAACAGTTCAGTGATCGTCCGCTGCTCTCCGATACTCCAGTAACACAGCCGGTTTCGTGCGGTGAGAGAGGGAAATTGGTTCCAATTTAGCCTCCTGAGGAGGGTTCATTGAGCGGACATGCGGGCAGCGCCAGGTAGACGCCGCAGCCGCAGCAGACGGCCGGTTAACGAGCCGCCCAATTAAAGGCAATTAAGCGGCCCCCATGTGGCCACCTCGGACAATCAGGCTCTACGGACAGATAGAAGCGGCCAATTCCCTGCTGCGGGCTCTGACGTGGGACACACTCTCTCTCTCTCTCTCTCTCTCTCTGCAAGCAGCTCCGTTTGCAGCCGGTTTCTGTTGACTTATTCGTGACGTTTCGACAACTCACTTAGCTGTTATCTTCATGACTACCCAACGCATGCATCTTTTCTATGCCGTCTGGAGTCGCCGAAACACGCCTCTGTGTTCGACTGGAAGAAAAATATTTAAGACTGAATGGATTTTTCTACGAGGCAGTAACGGATGCATCCAGAAAAAAGGAAGAAAACTATCGGGTCTAAAAAAAAATGCGACGTATAATCTTAGCGATCCATGGGGAAGAACCAGAAAAACATAATCTGCGCAGTCATCATCCCTGTTGCAACTTTGGTGTACACTTACATCTACACAAATACACCGCAAGCAACAGTGTGTTGCGTGGTGGAGGGCACGTTGTACCATTACTAGTCATTTCCTTTCCTGTTCCACTCACAAATAGAGCGGGGGAGAAACGACTATCTATATGTCTCCGTTTGAGCCCTAACCTTTCTAATTTTATCACCCTGGTCCTTACGCAATTTTCAAGCTGCTAGGTTAGTGTCGTTATCACTGCCGTGCCGTTAACCATGGCTTCTCCGCAGTCTATTTGCACCAAAGAAGAACAACGTTCAGTGATCCGTTTTTTGCTGTCGGAAGCCGTACCAGGGGCCGAAATTCATCGAAGACTTTCAGTACAGTACGGGAACAGTGTTTTTCCGGAACGGAGTGTCTACGAATGGATTGAAAAATTCCGAAATGGTCGCACAAGTGTTACGCACTATGAAGGAACCGGACGACCGTTACCGCCACAAATGAACAAACCATTGAGCGTCCACGTGAAATGATTCTCTTAGATAGACGATTAACTGCTGACGAAGTGGCACATCGTCTGCAAATTAGTCACGGTTCTGCCTACGAAATCATCCATAACAGACTTGGGTTTCATAAAGTTTGCGCATGATGGGTCCCAAAACAACTCACACAACTGAATAAACGACGCGCTTGGACATCTGCAAAAAACATTTGGATCGCTATGGTAAAGAAGGGGACAACTTCTTAGACAGGGTCATTACTGGTGACGAAAAATGGATACATCATTACGAGCCGGAGAGTAAACGACAGAGTATGGAATGGAAACATCCAAATTCGCCGTGCAAGAAAAAGTTCAAGAACGGTAGGTGTAGTGCGCACGTTTTAACCTGTTTGATTTTAAATAAAGTTGCTGTGTGTGGAGAGAAGGAATGCAGGGGAAGTAAGTTTTGTAACAGGTGTCTACCCTAACTGTGGATAGTTAGGGTCCTTATCTGACAAGGGAACCTCCCCATCGCACCCCCCTCAGATTTAGTTATAAGTTGGCACAGTGGATAGGCCTTGAAAAACTGAACACAGATCCATTGAGAAAACAGGAAGAAGTTGTGTGGAACTGTGAAAAAATAAGCAAAATATACAAACTGAGTAGTTCATGCGAAGATAGGCGACATCAAGGACTCTAAGAAAACAGGAGCGCCGTGGTCTCGTGGTAACGTAAGCAGCTGCGGAACGAGAGGTCCTTGGTTCAAATCCTCCATCGAGTGAAAAGTTTAAATTTTTTATTTTCCGTTTATGTGACAAACTATTGTGTTTTCATCACTTTTTTGGGAGTGATTATCACATCCACAAGAAAACCTAAATCGGGCAAGGTAAAAGAATCTTTTTACCCATTCGCCAAGTGTACAAGTTAGGTGGGTCGACAACATATTCCTGTCATGTGACGTACATGCCGTTACCAGTGTCGTATAGAATATATCAGATGTGTTTTCCTGTGGAGGAATCGGTTGACCTATGACCTTGCGATCAAATGTTTTCGGTTCCCATTGGAGAGGCACGTCCTTTCGTCTACTAATCGCACGGTTTTGCGATGCGGTCGCAAGACACAGACACTAAACTTATTACAGTGAACAGAGACGTCAATGAACGAACGGACAGATAATAACGATGTAAAAATAAAGAAAGTAAAATTCTCACTGGAGGGAAGACTTGAACCAAGGACCTTTCGTTCTGCAGCTGCTCACGCTACCACGGCGCTCCTGAGCTCACATTGTCCATGATGTTGCCTATGTGTCCCATGGACTACTCAGTTTGTATATTTTGCTTATTTTTTCACATTTCCACGCAACTTCTTCCTGTTTTCTCAATTGATCTGTGTTCAGTTTATCAAGGCCTATCCACTGTGCCAACTTATAACTATATCTGAGGGGGGTGCTATGGGGAGGTTCCCTTGTGAGAAGGAGTTGTTTGGGAATCACTGATCCAGAGAATAATACGGCACACGGCAACTCTCAAATTGTTCTGTGGAACGCTTCAAACGATACTTTATGTGATATCGGAACCTTATACCAAACTTCAGAAGCGCAATCCTGCATCAATTACCAGTATTACTTCGACCTAAACGTTTCAGATGCAGAACGTGTCGTAGGAATTAACTATCAGTGCTGTAGTCGGGCGCCCACACTCCTACCACCGCTAGATGGCAAAGGCGTCGTTCTCAGAGTGACCGGGAAACTTCGTTTCACTATAGCTCAGCCAAATTGGACGAAATATTTGTAAATTATACACACAAACCTTCCTCGCGAGTCACTATACATATTATTGTAAACCTGATCAAAATCACTGCACTAGACCTGAGATTTTTGATAGTTTACAAGTGCAATCTAATTTTTCTATGTGATTAATTACAAATTAAAAAATTTCGGGTTTTGTTACTTTCCTGTACAGTGGTATCTTGCTTCTCGGCAAATTTTATGATTTTAATTCACCGGGCAATATCGTATAAATTTCACGAGTAACTCAGCGAATAACAAAAAATTGCCGTATCTTTTGACTGCATCGACGTACAAGTTTAAATTTCGTCACCACCAATCTTAGTATGTCATGTGAATGATACATCTAGCTGCCCCCCTCCATGAACCATAGACCTTGCTGTTGGTGGGGAGGCTTGCGTGCCTCTGCGATACAGATAGGAAACAAAAGAAACATGCCGAGTAGGTATTAAAATCCACGGAGAATAAATAAAAACTTTGAGGTTCGCCGATGACATTTTAATTCTGTCAGAGACAGCAAAGGACTTGGAAGAGCAGTTGACAAGAATGGACAGTGTCTTGAAAGGAGGATATAAGATGAACATCAACAAAAGCAAAACGAGGATAATGGAATGCAGTCGAACTGAATCAGGTGATGCTGAGGGAATTAGATTAGGAAATGGGACACTTAAAGTGGTAAATGAGTTTTGCTATTTGGGGCGCAAAATAACTGAGGATGGTCGAAGTAGAGAGGATGTAAAATGTAGACTGGCTATGGCAAGAAAAGTGTTTCTGAAAAAGAGAAATTTGTTAACATCGAGTATAGATTTAAGTGTCAGGAAGTCGTTTCTGAAAGTATTTGTATGGATTGTAGCCACGTATGGAAGTGAAAGATGGACGATAAATAGTTTGGACAAGAAGAGAATAGAAGCTTTCGAAATGTGGTGCTACAGAACAATCCTGAAGATTATATGGGTAGATCACATAACAAATGAGGAGGTACTGAATAGAATTGGAGAGAATAGAAATTTGTGGCACAACTTGACTAGAAGAAGGGACCGGTTGGTAGGACATGTTCTAAGGCATCAAGGGATCACCAAATTGGTATTGGAGAGAAGCGTGGAGGGTAAAAATCGTAGAGAGAGAGCAAGAGTTGAATACACTAAACAGATTCATAAGGATGTAGGCTGCAGTACGTACTGGGACATGAATCAGCTTGCACAGGATAGAGTAGCATGGAGAGCTGCATCAAACCAGACTCAGGATTGAAGACCACAACAACAACAACAACAACAACAACAAAAACACATCTACCTGCTCGTAAAAAAAAAATCCTCTCTACACACAGACAGTGGAAAAGAAGGACAAAAATTTGCAACAAAAATTGTTTTTGTGTGATAGGAGGGCTATTCGGAAAATAAAGTGCGATCGGTCGCGAAATGGAAACCACAGTGACAATCCAACGAAGTTTAACACAGATGTGCTGGATAGTATCTCTAGTACACCTGTCGATCACGTCTCATCGCTCTTTGCAGTGAGCACGTAAAGATGCCTAGAACAACAGTGCCCCCAGCAAGTATGCGTTCCTATGAGATACTTTGCCTGATTTGATGCAACCCCACATAACACACCTGTCACGCATTTCCTTCTCCACGACACCCCGGGCGCGCAATGCAGGGGCAATGAGGATGCCCCTACAGCGTTTGCGATGGAAAATATTTGATCACCTACCATGTAGCCCAGACTTGGCTCTCTGTGATTTTCACCTCTGCTCACATGAAGCGCTGGCTATGAAGGCAACATTTTGTCACAGACAACGCACTGCACACCAGTGTAGAGAAGTGGCGGAAAGCACAGGCAGCCGCTTTCTATGCCGAGGCTATTGGAAAGTTGGAACAAAGCTACGATAAATGTTGGAGCGGTGACTGAGAAGTAGCTGGAAACTGTAGGTATCTGACGCAAATAAGACATTTTCTACACTACTGGCCATTAAAATTGCTACACCACGATGACGCCCTACAGACGCGAAATTTAACCGACAGAAAGAAGATGCTGCGATATGCAAATGATTAGCTTTTCAGAGCATTCACACAAGGTTGGCGCCGGTGGCGACACCTACAAGGTGCTGACACGAGGAACGTTTCCAACCGATTTCTCAGACACAAACAGCAGTTGACCGGCGTTGCCTGGTGCCACGATGTTGTGATGCCTCGTGTTAGGAGGAGAAATGCGTACCATCACGATTCCAACTTTGATAAAGGTCGGATTGTAGCCTATCGCGAGTGCGGTTTATCGTATCGCGACATTGCTGCTCGCGTTCGTCGAGATCCAACGAGTCTTAGCAGAATATGGAATCGGTGGGTTCAAGGGCGTAATACGGAACGCCGTGCTGGATCCCAACGGCCTCGTATCACTAGCAGCCGAGATGACAGGCATCTTATCCGCACGGCTGTAACGGATCGTGCAGCCACGTCTCCATCCCTGAGTCAACAGATGGGGACGTTTGCAAGACGACAACCATCTGCACGAACAGTTCGACGACGTTTTCAGCAGCATGGTCTGTCAGCTCGGAGACCGTGGCTGCGGTTACCTTTGACGGTGCTTCAACAGACAGGAGCGCCTGCGATGGTGTACTCAACGATGAACCTGCGTGCACGAATGGAAAAACGTCATTTTTGCGGATGAATCCAGGTTCTGTTTACAGCATGTTGATGGTCGCATCCGTGTTTGGCGATATCGCGGTGAACGCACATTCGAAGCGTGTATTCTTGATGGCCATACTGGTGTATCATCCGGCGTGATGGTATGGGGTGCCATTGGTTACACGCCTCAGTCACCTCTTGTTCGCATTGACGGCACTTTGAACGGTCGACGTTACATTTCAGACGTGTTGCGACCCGTGGCTCTACCCTTCATTCGATCCCTGCAAAATCCTACGTTTCAGCAGGATAATGCACGACCGCGTGTAGCAGGTCCTGTACGGGCCTTTCTGGATACAGAAAATGTTCGATTGCTGCCCTGGCCATCACACTCTCCAAATCTCTCACCAACTGAAAACGTGTGGTCAGTGGTGGCCGAGCTACTGGCTTGTCACAATACGCCAGTCACTACTCTTGATGAACTGTGGTATCAGGTTGAAGCTGCATGGGCAGCTGTACCTGTACACGCCATCCAAGTTCTATTTGACTCAATGGCCAGAGCTCGTTGTTCTGGGTACTGATTTCTCAGGATCTATACACCCAAACTGCGTGAAAGTGTAATCACATGTCAGTTCTAGTATAATATATTTGTCCAATCAATATCCGTTTATCATCTGCATTTCTTGTTGGTGTAGCAATTTTAATGGCCAGCAGTGTATTTTCACTGGTTTCCATTACACGACCGATCGAACCTTACTTTCCGAATAGCTGTCGTATAGTTACAAATTAACAATTTTAGGATTTTTTTCCCTCTGCTTCTATTGCGAATCCTTGCTTTTCGACGAATTCCATGATTCTAGGTCGATGGGTAGCACCTCAAATGTTTCAGTTACCGTAGTGAGTTTGTTAGTATCAAAAAGTCTGTCATAAATGGCCGTAACTTAAGACTGCATTGACTTAGGAGCTTACATTTCTTTCATCGTTAAGGGACTGTAGACCATAGTACTGGGTGATCAAAAAGTCAGTATAAATTTAAAAACTGAATAAATCACGGAATAATGTAGATAGAGAGGTACAAATTGGCACACATGCTTGCAATGACATGGGGTTTTATAAGAACCAAAAAAATACAAACGTTCAAAAAATATCCGACAGATGGCGCTTCACCTGATCAGAATAGCAATTAGCATAACAAAGTTAAGACAAAGCAAAGATGTTCTTTACAGGAAATGCTCAATACGTCCACCATAATTCGTCAACAATGAGGAATAATGTTGTGACTTCTGAAATTTTCCCGGCGTATTTCTTCTTCTAATAATTTCCGGGTATGCAGCCGGATCCCGTCGACATTCTGCCACGATATTTCGGCCCAGAGACGTCCGGCCATCATCAGGTGAGTACACAACTACTGAAGAGCCCAGGTGCAGTCGCGGTATTTATGCCGATTCTCGCGCATGTGAAATGTACTGGCATCCTACAGCGCATGCGTCAGGTGTTGACATGCGCAGCATAGCCGAGTTGTACGTGCTGCCCTCGGTGGTGAAAATAAAAGTTCATCTAGTCATTGAGTATCGAATGACACTGTCGATTCCGCTGTGATTGTATAATCTTACCCAATTACTAGATGAACTTTTATTTTCACCACCGAGGGTAGCACGTACAACTCGGCTATGCTGCGCATGTCAACACCTGACGCATGCGCTGTAGGATGCCAGTACATTTCACATGCGCGAGAATCGGCATAAATACCGCGACTGCACCTGGGCTCTTCAGTAGTTGTGTACTCACCTGATGATGGCCGGACGTCTCTGGGCCGAAATATCGTGGCAGAATGTCGACGGGATCCGACTGCATACCCGGAAATTATTAGAAGAGGAATAATGTTGTGAACAGCACTGTAAAGCATGTGCGGAGTTATGGTGAGGCATTGGCGTCTGATGTTGTCTTTCAGCATCCCTAGAGATGTCGGTCGATCACGATACACTTGCGGCTTCAGGTAACCCCCAAAGCCAATAATCGCACGGACTGAGGTCTGGGGACCTGGGAGGCCAAACATGACGAAAGTGGCGGCTGAGCACACGATCATCACCAAACGACGCGCGCAAGAGATCTTTCACGCGTCTAGCAATATGGGGTGGTTTTTTTTTGTGTGTTCTAATAAAACCCATGTCATTCCAATCATGTGTGTCAATTTTTACCTCTCTATCTACATTATTCCGTCGTTCATTAAGTTTTCAAATTTATACTGACTTTTTGATCACCCAGTATTTGATACTATGACATACCGTGCATGTTCCCTGAGAAGGTAGGGTGTTAACAGTCGGAGAGACGGATAACAAAGTGATCTTGTCAGGGTTTCATTTTTACGGATTGAGCTACAGAACCCTAAAAATGACACACTGTAAAACAAAATTTTATCGTGTTAACACATGGGAAACAGACACACATGAAACCAGACAAGCATAATGGCAGGAAAAGGCGGGAAGAGACGGCCGTCGTTAGAACAGGACTGGCGTGTAGCGAGGGAGCGGCAAGCAGCCCGGTATGATGAATGGCTGCTCGCTAGCGACCTGAGTAGACAAGGAGCCGGCTTTGTTCGGCCGGGACGGGCGCTAAGTGACGAGAAAGAAACACCGCGGAGCAGCAGGCAGTGTAGTAGGGGGCGGGGGGGGGCGGAGGGGGGGGGGGAAGACGACTGACGAGGAGAAGGCGGAGCGGCAGACAGTTCAACAGGGAGCGGTAGGTGTGCGTCGTGTGCAACAGACGTCGCCAGTCGACGCCTAGTAATGCCGCACCCCAAGCTAACAAATGAGCCGGAGCAAAGTGCGCACTGTCTGCGTATTGGACGCGAAATGTAGCGCACCAAAAGAATGTTGCAAGTTACTGGGGTAGATGAGGCGCGTAATGAAGAGAATAAAACCAAGATGGTACAAGATAAACACTCAAGCGCCAAAAACTTGTATAGGCATGCGTATTCAAAATATGTAAACAATACGGCGCTGCGGTCGGCAACGCCTGTACAAGACAACGAGGTTTTTGGACAACATGGTTGTGGAGATGAAACAGCGATTAGTATGAAACTTCCTGGCAGATTAAAACTGAGTGCCGGACCGATACTCGAACTCGGGACCTTAGCCTTTCGCGGGCAAGAGCCCTACCAACTGAGCTACCCAAGCAGGAGTGCTAGTTCTGCAAGGTTCGCAGGAGAGCTTCTGTAAAGTTTGGAAGATAGGAGACGAGGTACTGGCAGAAGTAATGCTGTGTGGACAGGGCGTGAGTCGTGCTTGGGTAGCTCAGTTTGTAGAGCACTTACCCGCGAAAGGCAAGGGTCCCGAGTTCGAGTCTCGGTCCAGCACACAGTTTTAATCTGCCAGGAAGTTTCATATCAGCGCACACTCCGCTGCAGAGTGAAAAATATCATTCTGCTATAGATCTGGTAGCGAAAGAGATGTCAACATTTTTGATCAATTTAACGTACATTCTAACAACCCTACCACAACAAAGGTCAAAAATTAATTGTGATTCTAGTGTTGCTCACGCTGCTAAATATTGCATTTTCGGGCAACAACGAAGTTATATTACTACAATTTGCGTCTTTTTAACATGACGACCAAAGCTTGACTCTCTAATAACCGCTTACGCGCCCAGAAATCAGAGTTACAAGTACGTCAAAGCTCATAGTGACAAAAGAAAGAATGCACATGAGAATAGTATCATTGCAATATATACATATCGATGTATCGAAGTACCTCTACAATAATGAAATCAAATCTGAATGTTGTCACAGATATATGTTAACTATTTTACAGCAACACAGCAGAATATTGCTGGTATCGAGAGGTTGAGGTGAGGTGCCGTAATGGTTACTCAATTTAAGTACCATTACACCCTCTTACGGCAACTGTGGCGGGTAGTGAGGGAAAGTAACCCAGGTTGCTGGTCCTGTGCTCCAACAGTATGTTGTAATGTCGTAATTTCGAATTTGTCGAATCTCTTTACTGACTGCTCTTTTTAATTCCGAACTGCCCCCTCTCGACCTGGGGAGTGTTTTTACCACGTCGTTCACACTAACTCGTTAAACGCCGCATATCTACAGGGCAGCTAATACGACGCCGGGCATTCCCTGGACGACTAAAAGGCGGCAAGGAATCAAACGGCAGGGCGCCTCTCCGTGCGACGAACCTCGTGCAAAGTGTCCACGCGCGCGCATTAAACGCGCGCCCGCGCACAGACGCGACGAAATTGGCCGGCATTTCTGCGGTCGCCTCAAGTGACGTCACGCGCGCCGTTTTTTTCTGCGAAGACACACGATGCCAGGGCGTCGCGACGCCGCGGGAAGCTCGGCGGCTTCCGCCGCGAGGAGAAATTAAAACCGAAGGTGGTCGCCTTTGTGTGACGGGGTCCCAGTGTCTCCCTCTGTCTTCTGTTGTCCGTTTCGGCGGCGGTGTCTCATTTCCTTGGAGGTGTGCGTGTGTGTGTGTGTGTGTGTGTGTGTGTGTGTGTGTGTGTGTGTGTGTGCGGCGCGCCTCTTTGATCTCTCTCTGCCCTCACACGTGAAATTAAACTCGGTCCGGCGCCGCAATGCTGCGATTCTAAAAGATAAAAAGAAAGACGTGCGGCAGGAGTCGTCGTCTTCAACGCACACGCCTGCCCACTTGTAAATTTCGTACGGTCACGCGTGTGATAAGTGCTGTTGCTAGCGAGGTGTGTAACACCAGGGTACAATTAAGAGTCCATGTCTACATCTGTACTGGGCACGTAGGGCTGCGGTGTGTTGTAAGACTTCGTGGTCTCCTGACCTTCATTCCTTACATATTCCGCCCTCACAATCATATTCCGCACATCAAGACGCTTCATTCGAACCCAAACTCAATATCATAAAGCCAATGTTGTATGAATTCTGATGTGTCGGCAGCTGGGCCAACACCTTGTAGATAGAGGTGGCTTAAGGCACGCTAGACTAACGCAGACGGGCGTGAAGTACTGGAACAGGATACGTAATTAGTGCTATGAAGAAAAGTACGTAGCTGGTATAATACTTATCTTTAATTTCTTCTTGTACATCTCTATGGTGAACATAAGTGAGACTCTAATTACAATCACTGTAAGGCTAATGGCGCCTTGCTAGTTCGTAGCCATTAACTTAGCTGAAGGCTATTCTGTCTCTCGGCTAATGAGAGAGAAGGGCTTCGTACGTCTAGTCGCTAGCTCTGTCGTCCGTACAACTGGGCGGAGTTCGAGTCAGTCTCTCGAGACCTGCCTTGTGGTGGCGCTAGGTTTGCGATCACACAGTGGCGACACGCGGGTCCGACATGTACTACAGGACCGCGGCCGATTTAAGCTACCACCTAGGACGTGTGGTGTCTGGCTGTGACACCACAAATTCATGTTAAGAATATGCAAATAACTAGTAAATCGCAAATGCGCACCGAGATTGAAATACTCGAGGCTGGAATACACACACACACATCCCAGATGCGACAGTCACAGGAGCTTTTAGTTCGGGAGAGGCAACCGCACGCCGGGGGACCGGTCCCTTCAGAGGACATCGCCAAACGCCAAGGTGACTGCATGTAGAGCAGACAGCATTTGCCCGAGTGAAAGGAAGAATAACCCTGTGTTCAGCTTAAAAGCAAATTCCTCTAGATTGTGTGGGAGCGCCCAGCCTATGTAGTGGGACGAAATTGAAGCGTCACCCATCCACCAGTGTCAGCCCAGTTTGCAGGTGAATATAAGTTTAATTTAGTTTTGTTTATGTATTTTTTGTAATATTTGTAATGGTTGTGAATTGTCTAAAGTTTTTGTATTTTTTTTTTATGTTTCATGTACGGAGAGGGCGGCGCAACGAACGGAGACAGCATCTTCGCTGCCGGGACCGGATAGAAAATTGCTGGCCACTATACGTCGCGGGTCGACAGCCAAAGAGCAGCAGAAGATCCTGAAACCGAGTTGTTGCGTCGTGCTTCTAAAAATCAAATAAATGAGAATTTGTAATGTTTTGTACAACAATGATATCATAGGAAGTTTAATCTTATTGAAAATGTTAGTTTTGTCTCGTCAAGGCTCAGGTTCACGTCTGTATGTAGGAAGATAATTAACTAGTGGATGCTACTAAAGTTGAAATACGTGTTCCGAGGATTTATTTATGAAGAATTATGTGAATGAATTAATAATATATTTGACAAGATTATTGAATTTTGACAGCGTTCATCGCGACTTTGAATCTCAAAAGTTTATTCAATGTAATTTCTGAGGAGAAACAAACGACATCTAAATTGAAAAAGTTTACGCAAACCAATTGGCCCGAGTGAAGTAATTCTGCGCATACGACTCAAATGATGTTTTACAGTTTCGTTCAAGAACCATTCTGAGACAATTTAAAAAGAATATAAATAATTTTGAAGTGGGTTGTAACTGACGTAGGTTACGAAGTCTACACATGGTCATATGTCCAAAGAAAATCATTTATAAGAAACTTACGTCGTTACACTACACCTACACATTCTTTACAAACATAGCACGCAGTTTCAGAAGTTTTCACAGGGAGACAGCAAACGCCACACGCCGAAGCTACAGATTTCCGGATGGGTCGCCTTAAACGAAACGTCATTCTCCCGTTTTAGAAGAGAAGTTGCTGATTGGCAGACGATATTCCTGACGCCTTGAGCTGAAGGAGTAATGGAAGAAACCGAAAGATTTACCCCAAGATGTCTGGAGTGGAGAGGAACCATTCCGTTGTCACTCTTGGAGCGAGAACACGTAACGAGAGCGTGTGCGCTCCTTGAGTCCTTGCGATTAAGCATTGTTCACTGTGTTGGCCATCACAGGTGGTGTGAACAGACAGAGTTATAGTTAAACGCCTGCGAGCGAATTTTTGAGTGGCATCTGACCGGTGTACCACGCCAATAGTTGGACTAGGGGCAAATAGGAGTCCTTGACTTCATCAAGGCGTAGGGAGAGTTTGATTGGCGAAGGTCA
The DNA here is from genome assembly GCF_023898315.1 of Schistocerca nitens. Taxonomy (NCBI): domain Eukaryota; kingdom Metazoa; phylum Arthropoda; class Insecta; order Orthoptera; family Acrididae; genus Schistocerca; species Schistocerca nitens. The sequence goes on from NC_064625.1 coordinate 146,873,597, forward strand.
GTCCAGATAGAACGAGAGTTATCTTATTTGTCAGCAGCGAGCGGCGCAGACAGCAGTCATCGCAGCTTACGTTATTGTGCACTACAGCTATTGCGAGCCCCATATTTCCTCCACAACAGTACACTTCACTACTTTTTCACACGCGACAGCCTCGACCATACCTAGCAACATTCTAAAGGATAATTATTCGTGGCTGTCGGTTCTAGGCACTTCAGTCTGGAACCGCGCGACCGCTACGGTCGCAGATTCGAATCCTGCCTCGGGCATGGATGTGTGTGATGTTCTTAGGTTAGTTAGGTTTAAGTAGTTCTAAGTTCTAGGGGACTGATGACCTCAGATGTTGATTCCCATAGTGCTCAGAGCCATCTGATAATTATTCAAGTTGAGTAGGCGTGGCTCTCAACCATTCTGCCAAGTCAATAACAATCTTAAACTTTGTACAGAAATTTCATTAGCGAATCCTATCCTTGAACGGTAACTTCACATTCCGAAAAGAACCCAGAAATAACTTGTTCAGTTCGTAACTAAAAGTGTCATTGTGATTTCTCAGAATTTTTGCAAAAAAAATAATAATTTTCGTTAGTTTCATGTTTTTCTTACACCAACTAGCACTACTCCAGTACCCAAGTATGCCACTATTTACGTAAAAAATTTTGTGAATTTTTGTGTCATTTCCTTACAGCGGACGACTCCAGGAGATATTTACTGCTGAAAGTTTTTCAGGCATTTCTCTTTAGAACGTTAGTAGCGTCTGTCTGACTTCTGTAGTAGTGTTTGGGTGGAAATTGCATCTTGCAGGAGCTACAGGGTAAAGGGTACATCTCAGGTTAATCCATTGCGAAGAATGACAGAATAGCACCCACACGCTCACAGTGTGATCGAGCGTACACTTAACCTCCCTTCTCACATTCGCTGATCGCACACGGTAAGGTATACATGACTAGAAATGATTCATTCGTAAATGATTCATTCGTTTTCCAAAGTATTGCAGGTACCAAAACGATTCACGAATCAACCGTAAAGTGACCATGTTCGCATTTTGCGCTCTATGAAAAGAGGGTTTGAAGGCATTGACGCGTCTCATACACAGAGTGTATGAATGTGGAGAATGGACCAAGGACTTTTTGGATGTTACAGTGGTTGCTCTTGAGAAGAAACTGCAAGACAAGAAATGTGATTTCAGAACAATCAGTTTAATCTCACACGTAGCGAAGATTATTGCAAGAATGCTCAATAGATGGCTGGAACACAAAATTGAGGAAGTAATAGGAGAGGACTACTTTGGATTTAGGAAGGGAAAAGGAAACAGAGGCCAGCGGCGTGGTCAGGATACTGTCGGAGAGAGTTTTGGCTGTTAACGAAAAAGTTTGTGTTTGTTTTCTAGACTGGCAGAAGGTCTCTGATAGAGTCAACTGGGTAAGATTGATGAACATCCTTAAGGAGATTGGAATAAACTGAAGAGACCAGAGGCTAATTCTCAACTTGTATCTGGGACAAAGAGTAAAGGTGGGGCTGAACTATGGAGAAACAAGCACCGTGGAAATAGGAAGGGCCGGCCGGTGTGTCCGAGCGGTTCTAGGCGCTTCAGTCTGGAACCGCGCGGCCGCTACGGTCGCCGGTTCGAATCCTGCCTCGAGCGTGGATGTGTGTGATGTCCTGATGTTAGTTAGGTTTAAGTAGTTCTAAGTTCTAGAGGACTGATGACCTCAGATGTTAAGTCCCATAGTGCTCAGAGCCATTTGAACAAAATAGGAAGAAGCGGCAGACAATGCTGTTTTCTATCGCCGAGTCTCTTCAACCTGTATGGGGAATGGCTGGCGAGAGAAGCTCTGGAAGGATGCACAAACTTCAGGATAGGAGGACGCCTCAGCAGTACCACCACGTATGTAGATGACCTGGTAGTGCTTGCTAAAAATAAGAGACAGATGCAACACATGATGAACCAGTTGGTAGAAACTGGAATGAAATACGGCGTGGAAACCAACAACGAAAAATCAAAAGTGATGCTGATGTCAAAAAAGGGAGACACATTTGAGCGCAACCATAGACAATCGAGGATGGGGGATGTGTAACAGTTCAAATACTTGGGAAATTTGGGGACAAAGGATGCCCAATGCACCAGTGATATTGAGCGATGTGGCACAGGGGCTAACACACTGGACTCGCATTCGGGAGGACGCCGGTTCAATCCCGCGTCCGGCCATCCTGATTTAAGTTTTCCGTGATTTCCCTAAATCGCTCCAGGCAAATGCCGGGATGGTTCCTTTGAAAGGGCACGGCCGACTTCCTTCCCCTTCCTTCCCTAATCCTATGAGACCGATGACCTCGCTGTCTGGTCTCCTCCCCCAAACAACCCAACCCCACCCAACCATTGATATTCGAGAAAGGATCGCTATGGCCAAAACTGCATTTAATAAAAAGGGGAATCTGCTGACCAGCAGGTTAAGCTTGGGATGAAGGAAGGAACTGGTGAAGTGCTACATGTGGAGCATTTCACTGTACGGAGCAGAGACGTGGACCATGAGAAAAAAGGAAAAAGAACCCTGAAAGTTTTAAAATGTGGCGCTGGTGGAGAATGGAGAAGTCCTCAGCTCGTGTTCTAATGCCTGGCGTTGCTGCCCCTTGATCGCGGCGTCCCGGGTTCGACTCCCGGCCGGGTTGGGAATTTTCTTTGCCCGAGGACTGGGTGTTTGTGTTGTCCTCGTCATTTCATCATCATCATCATCATCATCATCATCATCATCATCATCATTCGTGATAGTGGCTAGATTGAACTGCATAAGAAATTGGTACCGAAAAAACTGGGACAGAGTACAGGTTTAGTGCCCCACAAACCAAAAAGAATCATCATCATCAGAATGGAGAAAAGTGGACCGATCGTGTGACGAATAACGATGCACTGGGAAGAGTAGGAGAGAAGAGAGACATTCTGAATACAATTCTTAAGGGGAAGGCCAACTGGATCGGACACATACACAGACACGGAGGGCTCATACATGACGTCATTGAAAAGAAAATTAAAGGAACGGTAGGACGAGGAAGAAGAATAATTCAACTTTTGGATGACAAGCCCCCCCCTCCCCCTCGCAAAGGAAGTCTCATGGCGTCAGGTCAGCCGATCTGGAGAGCGAAGAGACTCCACCAGTAAGCCCAACCCAGCGATGCGGAAGTTGGTCGTTTAGGTAGCGACAACTGGTGCCCTGCTTCGTTGGAAAATACAATTCTCGCAGCCAGAACTCAGACCCTCTCAGACCCTCTCGTCGGAGAAAAACGGCCCATACAGCTTCTTCTGTGACAGTGCACACAAAACATTAACCTTCGCCGAATGTCGGTCATGCGCCACAATTTGATAAGGGTTTTCAGTGTCCCATACTCTCAACGCTGTCTTCAGACGGTCTATTCCTCAACATACACGACTCATAAGTGACATCATGGTTCCAAGAAGCACGTAGTTCACGCCGACCTCGCTAAATACGTTATTTACTTATTTACTCGATCGGAACTTACAAGGTGAAATATTAAACTTGGACATTACAGCATTAAAATGACACATTCAGCATTAATTAATTACATAATACAAAATACAAAATTTTATACAATGTGAGTTATTTTTTATGCCATTTAAAGGCATTGTACGTGAGGTTATGTATATCCTCTAGTTCACCATTAAAACCACGCAAAGTACAGTCGATCAAAGGCGACCGTTGTGGCCGAGCGGTTCTAGGCGCTTCAGTCCGGAACCGCGCTGCTGTTGCGGTCGCAGGTTCGAATCCTGCCCCGGGCATTGATGTGAGTGACGTCCTTAGGTTAGTTAGGTTTAAATAGTACTAAGTCTAGGGGACTAATGACCTCAGATGTTAAGTCCCATAGTGCCGAGAGCCATTTGAACCCTGTGGCCGAGCGGTTCTAGGCGCTTCAGTCCGGAACCGCGCTGCTGTTGCGGTCGCAGGTTCGAATCCTGCCCCGGGCATTGATGTGAGTGACGTCCTTAGGTTAGTTAGGTTTAAATAGTACTAAGTCTAGGGGACTGATGACCTCAATTGTTAAGTCCCATAGTGCTCAGAGCCATTTGAACCAACCATTTGAACCATTTTGAACACTATCAAGTGAGTCACTGATTGTTTGACTCCACATTCGCTCTAAGGGTTGTTCGCGAGGGCCCATGTTGTCATCATCTCCCTGCATCTTCCGCCCCAGACCTCACACGGTTCAGCGTGATCCACACTCTTCTGGAAAGCTTAAAGCCCTCTATTGGTATGCTTGGGTCAGTAAGCAGTATTCTGTTCTTTACTGTGCTTCTACGTCATAAACTTTTCCATTCATTTCCTGGGTTGCCATAGAGGTGACCTTCATCTCAGGCGGTTTGTTTGGTGTCAGGTCCTGGTGTATGGAAAGGTTTGGGTTTGCAGTATTTTGCTCTATTCTCTTCATAGCAGCTGATTTCAGCTGGTGCTATGTTACACAGTACGGGTGGCCAATTTATAGGTGCAGGTCTAAGTGCTCCCGATATTATTCTCATTGTTTCTCTTAGCTGGATATCGATTTTTGATATATGCACAGTTCTGGCCCATACAGGTTCGCAATACTCGGTCACGCTGTATACCAGTGCCAAGGCTGCAGTTCTCAAGGTATTTGCATCACATCCCCAAGTAGTTTTTGTGAGTCTGGGAAGAATAGCATTTCTACATTTCAGTTAGTAGACAGGGTGCGAAGTGTAGATCACCTCCCTGATGGTGCAACCTGGGCAACGCTGCATCATAACTCAGCGGTGAAGAATCTACACAAAAACGGCAACATAACTTATTAGTGGCTCCCGGTCCAAGCAAAGGGGAACGAGAAGTGGGAGATCCCGCCCCGGCGGGAACAAGCGGGACATTAAGAGATTAAGTATTTGCCAACTCAACATAGGATATACGAAGCTCAATAAGTGAAACATATTCGCTGTTGGAAATACTAACAACCATCAGCTTTATAATGGAATGACGACAGTCAACATTTAAGCCACACCGGGACTCTAACACGGATTTCCCTGTTATCGCGGTCGGCTTACCATGAGGCTACCCGAGCATGACACACACTTCCATATGTTGTCAACCATACGTCTGCAACTAGCATTCGTACATCCATTATGTATATTCCTGTTCAGAGGAGACATTTTAACTGAAAGTTCCTTGCCCGGTGTCGGCGGATAAATACACGAGTGGAATGCCTCAGTTGTTCGGAAATACGATGCAATGTTCTTTCGGACACGCATTGAACTTCGGAACAACACAGGCATTGCAATAGCGTATCGACCACACTAAACGTCAGATAGTACAAGAGATGCGAATTTTATTGCAGTGGTGCACATTAGGGGCCGGTACATTTCTGACAACAGTAATGATTCCATTACCGAAAAAACAAGGAACCATGAAAAAGCAGCGAGCACAGGACAATCAGCCTCATTTCACATGCAGCCAAAGTGATGTTAAGGATAATTAATAAAAGACTTGAAAAAGTAATGTAGGAGAATCTTGGCGAGGAGCAGTTTGGCTTTAAATGGAATACGGGCACCAGAGATGCAATAGGGCTCCTACGAATCTTGGGAGAAAGGTTTATTGAAAAAGGAAGAGGCCTATATATGTGCTGAGAGGCACCCACATGCCTTGCTCATACTGTGGCATCAAGCAGTCAGGCCTGCAAGATGAGTGGTCTGCCAAGCGAGTGGATTCATTCTTATTTATCGAGTAACATGAACTCTAGTACTCACAATTAAGTTACAAGTTATTCTCCTATATGATTAATACGCAACGGAAACACGCATCTGACTATCAGTAATTTACAGAGCTCTGACTGTTCACTACGCACTGGCAATACCACATTTTCTTTTTTTTATTTAACGGCTTTGATCAACACGTGGCCACCGCACTGAATATGAATGGCGCACACATTATAAATTCTGGATATCATGACAACATACAATTCGAAGGAAAAGGCCACCAATCTTTTTCTTTTCACTATCTTATTTATTCCGATAAATTCTATAACCTAAACACACAAATTCTATAACCTACAACAATAACACATGAGAAATTCCGCCCAGTGGGCATGGCTTTACATTGGTGAATCTCTATATTATGGTCTCGTAATTATTTAACGCTACAGTGCACTTTCTGGATAGGATGGTGGATCTTTTATTATATCTCACACTTCGACTCCCACAATCATCATCACGAAACTATCCTCCAGATCGAGCGGTACAGAAGGAGCAAGCATAACCCACTGCCTCTGAAACTATCTTGTTACTCTCCCATGACAACCACACATACTTAAATTTCATGAAATACATCACACTGGCAACATAAAATACAAAACAACGAATAGTCACAACGTTATAATCCCATCACTTTCAGCTTTCCCACTTCAATTAAAATTCATCCCAGTTTCACACGGCACTGCCCCACTTCGTAACTTTTCTTTCCTACCATGAACTCTGGAGGATATGAGGATATATGCACGTCTTCCTGTGCAATGCAAGCCAAGTGGCGTTGCTGGATAGACGGCTGACTCAACTTGCTTCTCTCTCAGAGTTATAGTTCGAATCAAGCGTCACACGGAAACATAACACGCAAAGTAATATTAAGAACATATTCATCACACACGCGAGTCCTCAACTGATACCATGGACGAGTACTGCTCTTTATCCTTTGTCTCATACACAGATTGAGACTCACACAGTACTCACCACGTGGAAGTACTCGTCTCTAATTTCAAGTCCTGCACACGCCATTTCTTAAATATTTCAACTTATGGTACACACGCTATTTCTTAAATATTTCAACTTATTGTACACACGCTAGTAATTCAGCTTAACTTAAGCACTCGGATGTATTTCAACTTATTGCAACACGTGGTTTCATTGTGACCGTTTTTTGGTCACTTCCAAAGATTACTACGATCCCATTAATATTATCTGCCTGACATTTAATTCTCTCCACAAAAGTTCCTGAAATAGAGAAATTATTATTCCAAACTACTCTTAAGTATTTCACATGCATACCATGTCTCCACTCTTTTGTCATTACGGAGCACAACTAAAACAGGTCTTACCAGCACTAGATCCAGCGGCAGAGTGCTGAAACATGGCCGTTCTTCAGGTCAGCTCGCACCTCCGCCAAGGTGGGGGCGCACCCTGTTATCGTATTGGTCAGCCACATTTCAGGCGCTCAAAGCTCAGGTAAAATTTCATCTCTTTGGTTCCACCAAAGGTGACCAAAGGACCGTCTCAAAGATGATCATATATTGAACATTCACTATCTGCGGTTAGCAGACGACCATACATTCATTCATTTCACAGATCTCACCAAATTGGATGTAGGATTTATTTTGTGGGAGTGCACATGTGATAAATTAAATAAATAAATTGTCATTCTTTCCTACACTGGTATCCGGCTACGGTGTATTAAGTGAAATTGAGTTATTATTACAAAAAATATGTCGTTATGACAAGAATAACGAAGAATGTTGTACCTATTTTCAATGTCGGGCGGTACTGTACCCTTTCAGTGCTTCATTGACCTATAAAAGGCATTTGACAATGTGGTTTGGGACCAGCTGGCGACTATAATGAGGGAAAAGAGAGTGGACTGTAAAACCAGAAGACTTGTAAACTCATTATATCTTAATCAAAAAGTTTCATTTAAAGTGAGAGGAGGAAGTACAAACTGGATCAGACTAGGAAAAGGAGTAAGACAAGGATGCTGTCTATCACCTACTCTTTTCAACCTCTACTTGGAAAATATGATTGACCAATGCTCATTAGATGACGAAGGAGAAGAAATTGGAGGAAGAAGAGTAGGTTTGCTGATGACATGGTCCTTCTAGACACAGGGGAAAAAGAATTACAGGATTTGGTGGACACCATTGCAACTAACGTAAAAAAATATGGAATGAAAATTAACACAAATAAAACAAAAGTATTGGCAATAGGAGGAAATAAGGAAATATAAATTGTGCTGAATGGAGAAACACTAGAACAGGTGCAAAATTTTAAGTATCTTGGAAGCAGGATAGACACCGACTGGAAGTGCACCACAGAAATTAAAACAAGGATAGCAATGGCAAAAGAGGCGTTTTATAAGAAAAGGAGAATTTTCTGCTGCGGTCTGGGCAGTGAACTCAGAAAGAGACTCATAAAATGTCTTGTATGGAGTTCTACATGGCGCTGAGACATGGACTATGAGGGAAAAAGACAGAGAAAGACTGGAGGCTTTTGAGATCTGGACATGGCGGAGGATGGAAAGGATAAGTTGGATGGACAGAGTAAAAAATGAAGAGGTACTGAGAAGAGTGGGAGAGAAAGGACAGTTACTAGATGTAATAAAGAGAAGAAAAAGAAACTGGATTGGGCATATACTAAGAAAGAATGACGGACTGATAAAAACAGTTTTAGAGGGTTATGTAGAAGGGAAAAGGAAGCGAGGAAGGTAGAGATTCCAGATACTGGATGACATGATGGACGGTACAACATACAGCAGCCTTAAGAAGGAAGCAATGGATCGCAGAATATAGAGAGGCAAAGGACCTGTTAATATAGCAGGTAACTGATGATGATGATGATGATGACAATATAGGCAACTTCCCGCTATATAGTGAAATAACAATACTTCAGTGTCGCTCTGGCATCATATTCATACTTATTACAGATTATAAGTGTTTTAGTACCACTAAAATGGTTATCGTCAACCTATTTGTGCACTCCAAAAGTACACCCTTGTAAGTTTGCTTGGTTCTCCCGTAGCTGTATTTACGGGTGTGTTGTGCTGAGCGAGTATCCTACACGTAGAGCGAATTATTTTTTTTTTTATTCACAGACGCGATTCCGCGGTTGTCTGTCCCGCGGCCTAATTATTATTTACGCGCGCGCCGCTGTTGGTGTTTTTATAAATACGCCGCCATTAGGCGCGCGTGGCACCTCACCTTCACGCCGTGTTTTTCGCCCTGCTTCTGCTGCCGCTCGCTTCTTTTTCTGTTCTGAGAAGCGGCAGGCTCTTGTATTACACGGGGGGCCCTGTACTAATTCATCGCGGACACTTCTTTTGAACGCCTCTCCGCTCTATCTTCCCTAACTTTTTTTTTTCTTTCAGTACTCGTGTGGCTCTGGTAGCTCGTGGAAAATTGCACTTAATGACTCTGTCCAAAGATAGCAGGTGGGTGCGCTCGCCTCGGCCGCGACAGATTGGCTGGAAAGCTCACGTGCAAAGGTCATTGCCCTCTGGAGGAGTGGTGTTCCGATGTACAGGGTGTAACATGAAGGATTGGTCAAAGTAAACATTTCTCACACACTAGATATAACAAGCATTAAATAACAAAATAGCGTCGGTAGGTGTTTTCTGTGACATATCCAAGGCACTCAACTATGTGAATCATAGTATACACCTAGATAAACTGACGTTTTATGGGATTGATGGTAAAGCCAACCAATAGATTATGTCATATCTAACCAAAAGAGTGCAGAAAGTTGTACTTAGTAGCATTTCAACCAATAGAATCCATGGACATAATTCTGACAGTGAAGAATTCACGTATGGGGTTCCTCAAGGCTCAATCTTAGGTCCCCTACTGTTTCTCATACATGTAAATGATATACTGTGTAATGTACAACAAGCAGAATTAGCTCTTTTTGCAGATGACAGCAGTATTGTAGTCACTCCCAATATACATACAGAAATGGAAGAAATCGTGAATAAAGTCCTCAAAAGTATCATTGACTGGTTTTCGGCTGAGTTTCACAAAGACACGTCATATTCCGTTCTGCACCTCTTGGGGTACTGCACCGGTGACAAGTGTAACACATGATGATGAAATAATACATAGAGCGATAAGATCAAAATTCTTTGGTGTCGATATTGATGAGAATTTAAATTGGGAAAAACACATTTTGGAAATCCTAAAACAACTTAGTTCGGCCACATTTGCGCTTAGAATCAAAGCAAATTTTGGGGAGAGAGAAGTCAGTAAGTTGACACATTTTCCTTATTTTCATTCAGTAATGTCATATGGAATAATGTTCTGGGTAACTCATCTTTAAGGAAGGTGGTTTTCATTGCCCAAAAACGAGCTGTAAGAATAATGTGTGGTGCTCATCCGCAATCATCTTGTAGACATCTGTTTAAGGAGTTGGGCATTCTGACTACTGCTTCACTGTTTATTTATTCCCTCAGAAAGTTTGTTGTAAATAATCCACTCCAGTTCAAAACGAACAATGAGGTACATAATTACAATACTAAATATTAAGGTTGTCTTTAGCATAGCAACGGGTGCACAACGCTGCAACAAAAATTTTTGAATACTTACCCAGTGATATAAAATGTCTTAACAGACCGCAAGGTATATTTTGAAAATAAATTGAAAAAGTTTCTCCTTGACAACTCCTCCTATTCTGTAGAAGAATTTCTATGTTCGTAATGTGTAAAAGGTGGTGGGTAGGAATAGCTAACTCAATCTCTATATCTTGTTTTCATTTCGAGGGAAAAATGATTATATGGTGAAGTTTGAAGTACAAATAGATGACCAAATTAATTTGGGATATGAATGTAATATGACCCATGAAACATGAAAGTAACTAACTAAGTACTGGAATAAAATGTGTTATATTAACATGGGTCAGGAAACACTTGATTTCCCTGTCAGAACTCATTTTGTTTCTCTTCATAACAAGACTAGTCATGGGAAATGTGACTGGTTTGAATACCAATTAAAAAACAGAATCGAAAAATTGAAACAATTTTGGAAGGACAATAAAATTTAGCGAAGAGAGAGAAATCACGATGGGGGTCCCACAAGGTTCAATTTTGGGTCGACTTGTATTTATTAAAGGCTGCCAAGAGGCCTCACGAAATTGTGCAACAACTTCATCAGCGAAGTCTTTATGTCAACGTCTGGGACGGCAGTGCTGGTGACTCTTGCTAGGTCCTCATGTTCTTCCATTCAGGCTCAATGGAACAACTTGCTATGTTTCCTCAGAGCAAAGGTTTGCAAACTTTCCCTTTGAAAGAACACTTTGAGAATCTTGGCACTTTGATGGAACGCCTTGTTTGTGATGAAGATTAATGAAATTTTTAAAAACGAGAGAAACTGCTTTTATTCAGTGATTACTCCAATTTTAAATCATAATTAATAGCACAGAAATCAAAACAAAATTTAAAAAATTAGTATCGTCAAAGTGTCGCCGAATAAACGCCATGTTATTAATAGAATTTCGTGGGGCACTTATTCACTTCGCGCAGAACACTAGAGTTCCACAGAACACAGGTTGGCAAACTCTATCTCAGGGAATATTCTCCTGTTCAGCTGGAACATGCACCTCCATGAGGGCCTCAAAACATGTACTTCATGCATGATGGGACTCCTCATTTCAGTGTTAATGTTCGTAGGCTTCTAAATTTGATTACAAATATAAAGAAGGAAAATATTGAGGTTTAAGGAACGAAGAAAATCTAGTTCTAAAAGCGAAAGATATTTAATTAAGCGTGAGGATAAAGTTTAATTATATCTGGAAGGCGACAATTTTCGCGTAGTAAATATCTTTGAAAAATCATGATTTACAGGATATTCGTTTCGGTCAGAAAATGTAGAGGAGATTCGAGATGTTATGTTAGATGGCCTTCGCACTCTCCGGACCTAGACTCACAAGTCTTTTACGTGTATTTTGGGTGCATTTGAAAGCTCTTGTGTACAGATCCCTGCTACGAGATGGATAGAGTCTTCGTACCTGTAGTGTGGAAGGCTGGGAGACAATACGCAATTCTCCAGGTATAGGTCAGCGCATCAGGGATTCAATGCGACGGCGGGTTGGTACACGTATCCTTGGTAATGGAGAGCATTCTGAACATTTCAAGCAGGACATGCCGATAGCTTCCCCCCCCCCCCCCCCCCCTTATTACTGTGTTGCATAGTTGTTGAAACTGAGCCCTAACACGGAAACGAACTGTTCCCGGACCCATGTCCATTTAACGTATTTTCTTCCTTTGCGTTTGAAGACCGTTTGGGCATAACTTTTTATTACGCCTCGTATTAACCACCGAGACAGGGGGCGCGCCCGTGTAATTGCTGTCATACTTAGCGAGTGCATTTTGTGCTTAACCAATCCATTTAGTGGATTTATAGCACATGGCGGTGATAAATATGTAAATAAATGTAGAGAGAAGTATTTAAGTTTTAGGAAAAAATTGATTACAAATATAAAGAAGAAAAATATTGAGGTTTAAGGAACGAAGAACATCTAGTTCTAAAAGCGAAAGATATTTAATTAATCGTGAGGATAAAGTTTGATTATATCTGGAAGGCGACAATTTTCGCGTAGTAAATATCTTTGAAAAATCATGATTTACAGGATATTCGTTTCGGTCAGAAAATGTAGAGGAGATTCGAGATGTTATGGAACAGTTGGGCAAAACGGAATACTGACGTTTCTCCTCTATTAAGCGCTCCTGCCCTATGGGAATACTGTTCGGCATACTACTTCTGATTACCATCATCGTTTTCTGAGATCTTCAAGGGTTTGTGTTTCAATTATGAAACTTCTGCAATAATGAAACTTCCTGGCAGATTAAAACTGTGTGCCCGACCGAGACTCGAACTCGGAACCCTTGCCTTTCGCGGGCAGGTGCTCCACCAACTGAGCTACCGAAGCACGACTCACGCCCGGTACTCACAGCTTTACTTCTGCCAGTACCTCGTCTCCTACCTTCCAAACTTTACAGAAGCTCTCCTGCGAACCATGCAGAACTAGCACTCCTGAAAGAAAGGATATTGCGGAGACATGGCTTAGCCACAGCCTGGGGGATGTTTCCAGAATGAGATTTTCACTCTGCAGCGGAGTGTGCGCTGATATGAAACTTCCTGGCAGATTAAAACTGTGTGCCCGACCGAGACTCGAACTCGGGACACTTGCCTTTCGCGGGCAAGTGCTCCTTCTGCAATAATTTTTCAAAAATATTATGTCAGCAGTCAGATACACTGAAAAACAAATGAAACACCGAGAAGACATGCTAGGATGTCACTGTGACGACCTTCTCGTACGCACCAGCGGTGTGTGTGTGTGTGTATAAATGATTACCGTTCAAAAAAATGGTTGAAATGGCTCTGAGCAGTATGGGACTCAACTGCTGTGGTCATCAGTCCCCTAGAACTTAGAACTACTTAAACCTAACTAACCTAAGGACATCACACACATCCATGCCCGAGGCAGGATTCGAACCTGCGACCGTAGCGGTCGCACGGTTCCGGACTGCGCGCCTAGAACCGCGAGACCACCGTGGTCGGCTGATTACCGTCCTAATTTTCTGTCACAGGTGAAATGGCAAAACAGATCGTTAGTGTTGTTCCGGTTGGTGGTGTTACCAGCCCTGCTATGGTATATAAGGGGGTGTGAACAGCGTCACATGTTGCGTGTTCACTGTCAAGCATACGCAAATGCCACGTAAACGTGTGAGACAGAATTGTCAGCACCTGGCAGAGTGTTGACGGGGCCATCATTATCGGTCTCCATTTGGCTGTCTGGTTGATTCGTGCAGAATCCAGGTGACAGCTGCCTGATGATGTACTGCCTGGGAACTTGAGGGCAGCCACACTAATTGTCGCGGTTAATGTAGAGCCACGTCTGACCTCCGCAAGGCAGAACTGCTGGAATGTGCACCAAGGATATCAACAACTACTCCACATCGCTGTTGAAGCTTTTCAAAGTACGATTTCTCATAAATGACTCACGTAGAATTCTTCAACAAACACCACTGACATTCTAATTTACCGTACTTTCAGTTCGTTAATGCCAATAGGCATTGTTCAATGTAAGAAATTGTATGTTTGCACAAAAATACACTTTCTAACTATTCTTACAATCTGTTTATTGGCTAACAGTACGACACCCTGACTAGTAATCTGTTCTGTGAAAATCGTTCATCAACAGTACTTTCGATTTCTGCAGTACTTGCGGTCCAGGTTTTAGTTGATCCTCAACCATGTATAGCGATTGCGGAAATCACAGTATTTTCGTCGTCCTCGCCAGTGCATCATCTGCAGTTTAGCAGAGTCGATGAGAATTGTTTCTAGAAACGTACGGAAACTCTGCAATGAATTAACAGTCTAACACGAATTCTTTACAGACGAATGGAAAAACTGCTAGAAGCTGACTCCGTAGAAATGTTGGAACACGTGAGGCAGTACTGACTCTATGACTTATCTTAGAAAATCGATTAAGGAAAGGCAAACCTATGTGAGACTTGGAGAAAGCTTTTGACAATGTTGACTGGAATACTCTCTTTCAAATTCTGAAGGTGGCAGGGGTAAAATACAGTGAGCGAGAGGCTATTTACAATTTGTAAAGAAACCAGATGGCAATTATAACAGTCGAGGGGCATGAAAGGGAAGCAGTGATTGGAAAGGGAGTGAGACAGGGTTCTAGCCTCTCCCCAATGTTATTCAATCTGTATATTGAGCAAGCAGTAAAGGAAACAAAAGTTCGGAGTACGCATTAAAATCTATGGAGAAGAAATAAAAACTTTGAGGTTGACCGATGACATTGTAATTCTGTCAGAGACAGCAAAGAACCTGGAAGTGCAGCTGAACGGAAAGGACAGTGTCTTGAAACGAGGATATAAGATGAACATCAACAAAAGCAAAATGAGGATAATGGAATATAGTCGAAGTAAGTCGGGTGATGCTGAGGGAATTAGATTAGGAAATGAGACATTTAAAGCAGTAAAGGAGTTTTGCTATTTGTGGAGCAAAATAACTGATGGTGGTCGAAGTGGAGAGGATATAAAATGTAGACTGGCAATGGCTAGGAAAGCGTTTCTGAAGAAGAGAAATTTGTTAACATCGAGTATAGATTTAAGTGTCAGGAAGTCGTTTCTGAAAGTATTTGTATGGAGTGTAGCCATGTATGGAAGTGAAACATGGACGATAACCAGTTTGGACAAGAAGAGAATAGAAGCTTTCGAAATGTGGTGCTACAGAAGAATGCTGAAGATTAGATGGGTAGATCACATAACTAATGATGAGGTATTGAACAGAATTGGGGAGAAGAGAAATTTGTGGCACAACTTGACCAGAAGAAGGGATCGGTTGGTAGGACATGTTCTGAGGCATCAAGGGAGCACCAATTTAGTATTGGAGGGCAGCGTGGACGGTAAAAATCCTAGAAGGAGACCAAGAGATGAATACACTAAACAGATGCAGAAGGATGTAGGTTGCAGTAGGTACTGGGAGATGAAGAAGCTTGCACAGGATAGAGTAGAATGGAGAGCTGGATCAAACCAGTCTCTGGACTGAAGACCACAACAACAACAACAACAAACCCTTCCCTTACAGGAGCCTATGTACAGGATGCTTACTCGTATATTCTCCGTTGAAATGCTGATCTTCTGCATGTCAACGCACTTCACACCAGTTTTGTAGTCTTACATGCTGCCATCATAGTGAAATGTTGAAAGGGAGCTAAATTTCATGAGCATTTCTCTAGTATTTGGATCCCATGAACGAGTAAGCGCCTTTTTACTGTTTGAAATTATAAGCGCACAACATCAGAGACGCTGTGTCGGCGGCTTGATTCCACTACATCCACTTTGCGAGATGCACGGAAGATGGTGCTTGCATTAATCGTCAGCCGAGGAGACACAGTAGTCGGCATTGGTGTGTCGTCGTGAGTAGTACTGCACAGGCAGAGTGGAACGATTGCAGTTATATTCTGAGGAACTGTAACACGTTGATCTACTGATTAATTATTTGAGATGAGAAACGAGACTGAAGAATGTGGAAAGCATATTTTATTACGATTATTCTAATGAGTAATATTAGAGGATTTAATGTAAGGTAATTGATTTCAGATTTTGTACTTTATTGCGGCAGCTTGTAGTTACGCATTCTTCATTCAGACATCCTGATACTTCAGTATTGGGATAGATAAACAAGCCATGCGTCATTTTCTGCTTGAATTTGGATGTAGGAATAACTGTTCAACATTTAATGTCATTTTTACGAGTTGCATTTTTTGAAATATCTCATTTTATATTAAAGACTACTTACGTTTTTCCACTCAAGAATTATATTTTTTCATGTGTATTAATGTTTGTGAAGCACAGAAAATAATAAGTTTTCGTTACCCAACTTTTCTAATCAAAAAACCAACTATATTTCGTGTTATAATTTATCCCAAATCATTGTCCGCATCCAAAGACCATGCCAAACTACGAGTTATCATCTCTATACTTATTCAGATTTGATATGAAACAAGTAGAGGCAAAGGTGGAAAAATGGGCCCCGGCTGGTATTACGGGCCCCCTACATGTTTGGAAGTACAGGCCACGAATTCTAGAGGAGAGCACATGAACTACTACAACTAGTTGCCAAACCTCACTGTACAGTGCACAGACGTAGTAGCTGTCATGGTTTGTGAGTAGTTGTGCTGTGAATTTTTTCGCTGTCATCAAAAGTTTGAAAGGTTAGTGTTTACTTGAATAAAACTCAAATTTCTAACATGTTATTAGTAAAACTAAGGTAAGGTACGTATTTGGCTTGCTGTTGGGATACCGTTTTACGTTAATTAACGTCGGTTGCGAACCAAACTAACCGTAGGCAAAATCGTTTTTCCCAAGATGGCGAGGGTGGATATATGGGCCCCTTTTGCTGCTGGTATTATGGGCCCCGTAAAATCAATCAGATTTTATGGGACCATTTACAAATATTGCTACTCTTGAGGACGAACTGGTTAAATATCTTCTCATTATGGAATCCAAATTCTACGGCCTTACCAGAAATGACGTCAGGCGCATGGCCTACCAGCTTTGCACAAGAAATAAAAAGTTGGTGTTTCTGTCCCTGGTGTTGACGACGCTGTATGTCTACTTTGTGAAGGGATTTTTTCAAAGGACACAAAAGGTGAACTTTGGGTCCAGTGTATAGCCTGTGAGATGTGGGCTCACAATGAATGCGCTGGATGCGAAAAATATGCTTATGTTTGTGACTACAGTAAATAGGCTAGGCGTAGGCTCTGAAAATCATCCCACCAGTAGACTAATTAACAATGTTCAGAGTGAATCTTTCTTTCATTATACAGAAAAATTAAATAAAATTGTATTTTTCAAATTTTTGTTTCTTTTTATTTCAAACTACCTTGGGGCCCATATTACCAGCACAAATTCTTGACGAGACAAAATGCAGAGTATCAGGAAAAAATAAAATTTTGTTTTAAATATTAAAAAGTTGGACCAAAACATGTCGTAACTATTGCAGGACATAATAGAGAAATGTTTTATGTTAATTTTAGGTGATTATACTAAAAATAAAAGGTGTTATATAAAGAAAACAGAGTGGGGGCCCATTTATCCACCTTTACCTCTATGCTATTCCTTAAAAAAAGAAGAAGGATGAGGAGAGAGAGAGAGAGCGCATTGCACCAGGAGCATCTCTGTAGTTAGTAGTTACTTGTAGCTCAGCGGATGCGACGCGTTTTCAAGACAAGAGCAGTATCACGGTGTTTTCATTTTGCAATAGCCAAGACAAAATTAAATAATAAAAAAGGAGAACGATGAGTTTTCCCAGAGCCAATTTATCAGTTTAAAAGTTTAATGATTCACAGTCTTGAATTCAGACAGTATTCTTGCCACTGCGAATGTTTAAACAGACGCGGAGCCAGACAGGCACTTTCGAGTTACTTTCATGCAGTCAGATCTTGCTACACATTCTCACAACAGAATTCTTGTTTTCAACTTCCTATGTTGAGAGTATACGTAAGCTTACACACAGCAAGATTATTTTATTAGTTTAAGTGGCCAGTAATGCTTGCTGATTTGCGCCACATAGTTCAAAAATGGCTCTAAGCACTATGGGACTTAACATCTGAGGCCATCAGTCCCCTAGACTTAGAACCACTTAAACCTAACTAACCTAATGACATCACACACATCCATGCACGAGGCAGGTTTCGAACCTGCGACCGGACTGAAGCGACTAGAACCGCTCGGACACAGCGGCCGGCCGTCACTTGGTACTGGAGAGCACTTGCGTCAATGTTAAATAGCTCGACAGAAACGGCCTGGTCACTTTTTATTACACTGATGCGTTTCGGGCGCATTTCATCTTCAGACCGTGAAACAGAATAGACCTCTTACAACATACGAGATCACATGCGCCCGTCCTCACCGTCAGTACGGAACTGAGTACTCAGTGCTGATGCTAAGAACGGGTGCAAGTGGTCTCATACGTTGTATGAAGGCTGTTCTGTTTCACGGTCTGAAGATGAACTGCGGCCGAAACGCGTGAGTATAATAAAAGTTTTTTGAACTAGTGACCAATCCGTTTCTGGCGATCTCTTCAGCACTGACGCACGTCCTCTCCAGTTTACATCAAGGAGGCAGACCTCCTGCGCGACTTTTGCGTCGCACATCTAGTTTGCTGATGGTGCTGTACCGGCGGCGGGTGGAGACGCCGTTCCGTTGCTGGCGCTGCCGCCTCGCCGCCGCCTGCGTCCGCCTTGACCCCGCATTCCTGTCCGGCTCGCGCCCTCATCAGCGCCAATTGACCGCAATTGCACCTCCGGGGCCAGGTGCTCCGACATCATGCGGGCCTCCCCTCCCTCTCCCGCCCCCCCTCTACTCCTCCCTCCACCCCACTGCCCCACCCTCCTCCACCATCCCGTCTCCGTCCCACACGTGTCTCTGAGACCGCCGGTATCTCCACAACAGGCTGCTCAGCTTACAGACATAGTACGGCTCCTCCTCACTCACTACTAGCTTACCACGTTTCTCAATTAACACTCGACTCATTCCTTAAGATGATCGGGAAGAAAGACTACAGATGCTAGAATTTTGGAACCATGTGAGCCATCCAAATATGACTCACGATTCATTCTCACAGCCTTACTTCCGTCACTGGCTTCCAAGGAAAACGACCCAGGTTCGAATCCCAGCCCAGCACACAGATACAACCCGCTACAGAGTGAAAATTCGTGCCATTTTTCGGACAATGATTTGTAATTATTTTACAATTTCAGTTCCACTATTTGGTCAATAGTGTGGTCCGCCTCGACAGCTGAGTGGTCAGAGCGGCGGAATGTCATGCAAAGGGACCAGGGTTCGATTCCCGGCTGGGTCGGGGATTTTCTCCGCTCAGGGTCTGGGTGTTGGGTTGTCTTCATCATCATCTCATCTCCATCGGCATGCAAGTCGCCGAACTGGCGTCAACTAAAAAGACTTGCACTAGGCGACCGGTGTACCCGATGGGAGGCCCGAGTCACACGACATTTCATATGGCTCTGAGCACTATGGGACTTAACATCTGAGGTCATCAGTCCCCTAGAACTACTTAAACATAACTAACCTAATGACATCACACACATCCATGCCCGAGGCAGGATTTGAACCTGCGACCGTAGCAGTCGCGCGGTTCGAGACTGAAGCGCTTAGAACCGCTCGGCCACAGCGGCCGGCTCACGACATTTCATTTCATCAATAATGTTGGAACACCTGTTAGAGGACATTAATGTGCTTTGTGTCCATCCTTAGCCTTTATGACGGCTAGAACACTGATGGGGGACGTTTAACGGTGTTTCCAGAGTGAAATTTTCACTCTGCAGCGGAGTGTGCGCTGATATGAAACTGTGTGCCGGACCGAGACTCGAACTCGGGACCTCTGCCTTTCGCAGGCATGTGCTCTACAACTAAGCTACCCAAGCACGATTCACGATCCGTCACCACAGCTTTGATTCTGCCAGTACCACCTCCTCTGCCGGTACCTTGGCAGAGCACTTGCCCGCGAAAGCCAAAGGTCCAGAGTTCGAGTCGCGGTTCGGCAAACAGTTTTGATCTACCAAGAAGTTTCATTTAATGGTGTGTCTGAATATCTGTAGAGGACCGTCAGCCCGTTCTTCCTTAAGAGCCGGAACAGAGAAGGTGGCGATGCTGGACACACAGGTCTGGAGCGAATTCAACGTTCTAACTCATCACAAACATGTTACACTGGGTACATGTTGAGACCCTGATCAGGGTAGGAATGTTACCTGTCCAGAAACCATTGCCTCGCAGATGCTGGTTTGTGACCAGTTGTCGTTCACCAGTAACGTCGACATTGTTGGGAGGATACCTGTTCCTTTGTTTTGGCCATCGTTTAGCTGCATGGCCAAAACAACTCCGAGCATACTTCAATGTACGAGTCACTTGTGACTCATGTTACAGATATTAATTGAGGTGTCAAATGTCATGGAGTAGCGATATCTACACATACAGATGACGGTAGTATTGCGTACACAAGAGGTAAAGGGCAGTCCATTGGCGGGGCTGTCATTTGTTTAAAATGGTTCAAATGGCTCTGAGCACTATGGGACTTAACATTTATGGTCATTAGTCCCCTAGAACTTAGAACTACTTAAACCTAACTAACCTAAGGACAGCACACAACACCCAGTCATCACGAGGCAGAGAAAATCCCTGACACCGCCGGGAATCGAACCCGGGAACCCGGGCGCGGGAAGCGTGAACGCTACCGCACGACCACGAGCTGCGGACGCTGTCATTTGTACTCACAAGGGAACCTCCCCATCGCACCCCCCCTCAGATTTAGTTATAATTTGGCACAGTGGATAGGCCTTGAAAAACTGAACACAGATCAATCGAGAAAACAGGAAGAAGTTGTGTGTAACCATGAAAAAATAAACAAAATAGACAAACTGAGTAGTCCATCGGCAACATAAGCAACATAAAGGAGGCTGTAAGCACACGAGCGCCGTGGTCAGAGTGAGCAGCTGCGGAGCAAGAGGTCCTTGGTTCAAGACTTCCCTCGAGCAAAAAGTTTACTTTCTTTATTTTTGCAAAGTTATGATCTGTCTGTTCGTTCATTGGCGTCTCTGTTCACTGTAACAAGTTTAGTGTCTGTGTTTTGCGACCGCGCCGCAAAACCGTGCGATTAGTAGCCGAATGGACGTGCCTCTCCAATGGGAACCGAAAACATTTGATCCAGTAAAACATCTTATATATTCCATACGACACTGGTGACGGCATGTGCGTCACATGACAGAAATATGTTGTCGACCCACCTAACTTGCACACTTGGCGAATGGGTAAAAAGATTCTTTTACCTTGCCCGATTTAGGTTTTCTTGTGGATGTGATAATCACTCCCGAAAAAGTGATGAAAACATAAGAGTGTGTCACATAAACTGCAACAAATGAATGCAACAGTTTCACAGACGCACAGTTTCCTCTGTGCTCTCTCAAAACATATGTTTTTAACGTTTTCAAATTTTTCCGTGTGTAGACCGTCAAATCCTGTATATGTCCAAGAAAATCTGAACATGTACCGGAATTTTGGAGAGCGAAGTTGATTATGTTTCAGTGCCTGAACTCTGATAATTGTCTGAAAATAAAAATTTTCACTCGATGGAAAACTTGAACCAGGGACCTTTCGTTCCGCAGCTGCTCACGCTACCCACGGGACCACGGCGCTCCTGAACTCGCATCGTTCTAAAAGTTGCATATCTCGCACATGGACTACTCAGTTTGTATATTTTGATTATTTTTTCATAGTTACACACAACTTCTTCCTGTTTTCTCGATTGATCTGTGTTCAGTTTTTCAAGGCCTATCCACTGTGCCAACTTATAACTGAATCTGAGGGGCGGGTGCGATGGGGAGGTTCCCTTGTCAGGTGATTCACGGGAAAAAGTTTGCGGCATGATTATGGCAGCGCGACATGAATTAACAGACTTCGAACGTGGAACCGTAGTAGGAGCTATCGGCATAAGACATTCCATTTCGGATATCATTCGGAAATTTAGTATTTCGAGATCCACAGTGTCAAGAGTCTGCAGAGAATACCGAATTTCAGGCAGTGCCACTTACCACGGACAAGGCAGTGGCGTTCACTTAACGACCGAGAGATGGGGCGGTTGTGTAGATTGGTCAGTGCTAACAGACAAGCAACACAATGTGGGACATACGGCGAACGTATCCGTTAGGGCAGTGCGGGGAAATTTGGCTCTAATGGGCTATGACAGCAGACGACCGACGCGAGTGCCTTTGCTAATACCACGAAATCGCCTGCAGCGTACCTCCCGGTCTCGTCAATATACAGGGTGAGTCACCTAACGTTACCGCTGGATATATTTCGTAAACCACATCAAATACTGACGAACCGATTCCGCACACCGAACGTGAGGAGAGGGGCTAGTGTAATTGCTTAATACAAACCATACAAAAATGCACGGAAGTATGTTTTATAACACAAACCTACGTTTTTTTAAATGGAACCCCGTTAGTTTTGTTAGCACATCTGAACATATAAACAAATACGTAATCAGTGCCGTTTGTTGCATTGTAAAATGTTTATTACATCCGGAGATATTGTAACCTAAAGTTGACGCTTGAAACATTGTCCTCACTTCATAGCAGGGGCCCAAACAGCTGCAACATACATCGCGTTTCTACAGAATGATCTGCCAACGTTGCTCGAAAATGTCCCACTGGAAACGCGTCGACGTATTTGGTATCAGCATGATGGTGCACCTGCACATTCCGCAATTAACACTAGGCTGACCCTTGACAGGATGTTCGACGGGCGTTTCATAGGACGTGGAGGACGCATAAATTGGCCCGACCGTTCTCCTGATCTTACACCTCTGGACCTCTTTCTGTGGGGTACGTTAAAGGAAAATGTGTACCGTGATGTGCCTACAAACCCAGAGGATATGAAACAACGTATTGTGACAGCCTGCGGCGACATTACACCAGATGTACTGCGGCGTGTACGACATTCATTACGCCAGAGATTGCAATTGCGTGCAGCAAATGATGGCCACCACATTGAACATCTATTGGCCTGACATGTCGGAACACACTCTATTTCACTCCGTAATTGAAAACGGAAACCACGTGTGTACGTGTACCTCACCCCTCATGGTAATGTAAATGTGCGTCAGTGAAAAAGACCAATAAAAAGGTGTTAGCATGTGGACGAAATGTGCTGTTCCAGTCTCTTCTGTACCTAAGGACCATCACCGTTCCCTTTGTATCCCTACGTAATTCGGTGCTCTCCGATACACACGATCGAACAGCGGAGGAGTGGTACTCAAGCGTCAACTTTAGGTTACAATATCTCCGGATGTAATTAACATTTTACAATGCAACAAACGGCACTGATTACGTAATTGTTTATATGTTCAGATGCGCTAACAAAACTAACGGGGTTCCATTTAAAAAAACGTAGGTTTGTGTTATAAAACATACTTCCGTGCATTTTTTTATGGTTTGTAGTAACCAATTACACTAGCCCCTCTCCTCACGTTCGGTCTGAGGAATCGATTCGTCAGTATTTGATGTGGTTTACGAAATATATCCAGCGGTAATGTTAGGTGACTCACCCTGTATATCAGACGACTGGAAAACGATTGCCCGCAGACAAGTTGCGATTTTAGCTGGTAAAAGCTGATGGTAGGGTTCCAGTGTGGTGCACAACTCACGATGTCATGGTTTCAGGTTGTCAACAAGGCACTGTGCAAGCTAGTGAGGCTTCCATAATGTAGTGGGCTGAGTTTACATGGAATGGAGTGCGCCTCTTGATCATTGACTAGAAACGTTTATGTTCGGCAACTTGAAGACCATTCGCAGCCATTCATGGACTTCATGTTCCCAAACAACATGTCACTGGGCCAGATTTGTTAGCTACTTGTTTAAAGAACATGCTCAACAGTTCGAGCGAATAATTTGCCCACCTACATCGCTCGAGATGTGTCCATTGAAAGTTATGGGTGATATTAGAGAGGTGTGTTCCCGCACAAAATTCTGCTGAGGCAATGTTTTCACATTTATGGAGTGCTGTAGAGGCAGCATGGCACAATATTTCTGGCAGGGCACTTCCAATGACTTGTTGAATCCATCCTACGTCGTCGGGCGAAAAGAGGTGGACAAGATATTAGGAGGTATGCCGTCGCTTTTGTTATCTCAGAGTATAGACGGGGAAGAACTGATGCTACGCGTAGTGAAGCGACACGCATGTGGCAGCTCTTTGCGCCACGCCACAGGTCGCGGTGCTGTGTTTAATTAGTCGTCCCGCATGGTAGCGCCTGGCGGTGTGAGTCAGAGGTAGGGAGATAAATACAGGCACCCATACGGGTGGTCGGCGCGCTGCTAAACAGCCGCTTCCGCTGGGGGCGGCGCTCCCACGAGTCGTCACCACATTTCCCAGATTAACGCGTCGCACAGGCGTCATCTTCAGTTTCGTCTTCTGGCGGGAATGTTACGTGTGGGAGACTCACGTATATAGGTTACCCAGCGGATACAGTGGTAGTGACATACAGACACACACGCAGAGAGAGAGAGAGAGAGAGAGAGAGAGAGAGAGAGAGAGAGGTGAGCGAACGAAACAAACATAATGGGTACGAGAAATCGAGGAATGGACAGAGAGAAAAAGAGAACAGCCAGAGACATAAAGTGAAAAGAGAAGAGACGTGACAAGTATGATACACACACATACACACAAAGAGAGACAGAGAGAGCGACAGACAAAGAGAGAGAAATCGACAAAGAGAGAAATTGACAGAGAGAGAAATTGACAGAGAGAAATACTTAGTTAACGAGCTAATGAACGTGAGTTTAAGGAGAAACAGTGAGGAGAGGGAAGGTTAAAACACAGTAAGAGAGAAACTGAGGGAGTGTGAAGTTTCTCATTGTGGTTATGTGAATGAAATTGAAAGAGATTGACTGGAAGAAATATATATATATATATATATATATATATATATATATATATAATGAGAGAGAGGGGGGGTAGAGAGAGGGAGAGAGAGAGAGAGAGAGAGAGAGAGAGAGAGAGAGAGAGAGAGAGAGAGAGACAGACAGCGAGAGAGAGAGAGAGAGAGAGCGAGAGAGAGAGAGGGGGGGGGGGAGAGAGAGGGGGGGAGAGAGAGAGAGAGAGAGAGAGAAATAGGTAATAATGAGCTGATAGATAAGAGGAGAGGTTCAACCAGAGGTCACATACGGAAGTGAAACTCTTTTTAAAGTCACCCAGAAAAACAGAATTGACAAAATTTTAAAAGTAGAGAGAAGAATTGCTAGAACATGCATAAATAAGAAATATCAAAAAGCTGGGCAATGGCGGATAGTTCCAAATGAAGTGGTATACAGAGAACTGGAGCCCATCACTGATACTATACGAAAGAAAAGGATCTCTTTTTGTGGTCACATTCTGAGGACACCAGAAACCAGATTATCAAGGAAAATTATTGAGAAACTCTGGAATTTGAAACAACAAGGAGGATGGCTTAAGGAAATAAGAGAGGATATGGAAGAACTGGAAATAGCTCTGGATGATTTGCAGAACAAAACGCCAAATTTAAAGAAGTTGAGGGACACAGAAATAAGATTTAAACCAAAAGTTGACAAACGACATACAATGAAAAGGGTATTTACAGATAAGGAACGACGAAAAGCATCGGAACGAATGAAGAGATACTGGGCCACTCGGAAGGGGAAAATACCAAAGAAGAGGACCAGAAATGATTGACTGAAGTGGTCCAATGAGGCCGTAAAAGCAGAAGAAGAAGAAGAAGAAGATAAGAGTTTAGCGAGAAAGAGAGAGAGAGGGAGCAAGAGACAAACTAAGAAAGTGTGGGAGAGTGTGGACGTTCCCACCGTGATTCTTTCACGGGTGGTATGTGCGAGGCAGTAATGTGATGTGCGACTCTTCTCGAAATGCATGTCTTCAGAATTTCAGCAGTGCGCCTCTCCGTGATACCCTACGCATCTGTTGTAGCATCTGCCACTGGGTTCTCACGAGCATCTGAAAGTATCTTCTGAAGAAACGCGCCAGCTAAATATGATCATAATGCAATCATAGCCTGACTTATCTGCAAAGTTGATCCGGATCTCTGGCTGGCTGCATAGTTCAATTCCCCTGCTGAAGGCGAGCAACGAACAACTAGAACACTTAACACCGGCTACTTTGATTTAAACGGTTTTCGCCGATCCTGACATGACGATGTAATTACGGAGAAAAGCATTCGAGAGGGCAGAATCTCGCCCACATAAATTTCAATTGCTGCTTGACGGGTTGCACTGCTGCAGTGCACAGGCGCGTCACCACATATTTAACTTGTACTCACATACGAGCCAATCCTGTTACGGTCTCGATTCTACGTAATTCCGGTGCTGTGCGTTGGTATGTGTAGGCGCTGGCTTCGCCGCGTGCGCGTGGACGTAGGGGGAGGGGGGGGGGGGGCCAAGCAGCGGAGAGACGGAGGAGAGATGCAGCGTGTGTGTGTGTGTGTGTGTGTGTGTGTGTGTGTGTGTGTGTGTGTGTGTGTGTGTGTGGTTGTCGCTTAACTGTCCTGAGTGACGCCCGCTTATCACACGCTCCACTCACCCGCCGTCACTGGACCACCAACGACGGGAACTCCACAAGCTCGAGTTGGCGCCATTAACACCGCTGGAACGGCGTCCAGGGGAGGGGCCATGTGAGAATGTGCGTATAGAAATGTTTCTGGAAAGGAATGAGAATTACGAGGATGAGAAACGAACACTGGAATCCGCTTTTGAGGTTTTACACCCCTCTTGTTTTAAAAATTTACCATTTGATTTTCGTAAAACATTGGCACATCCATAGTCGGCCGTGTAGTTCGTTTACATTGACCACTTTAAGAAACAGCGTTTTAAATAAGGGGAAGACATCTGTGAAACTATTAACTGGATGATCTTCTTACAAGGGAACCTCCCCATCGCACCCCCCTCAGATTTAGTTATAAGTTGGCACATTGGATAGGCCTTGATAAACTGAACACAGATCAAATGAGAAAACAGGAAGAAGTTGTGTGGAACTGTGAAAAAATAAGCAAAATATACAAACTGAGTAGTCCACGGGTTGCATAGGCAACATCATGGACAAAGTGAGCTCAGGAGCGTCGTGGTCCCGTGGTAGCGTCTGCTGAACGAGAGGTCCTTGGTTCAAGTATTCCCTCGGGTGAAAATTTTATTTTCTTTATATTTGCATAGTTATTATCTGTCCGTTCGTTCATTGACGTCTTTGTTCACTGTAATAAGTTTAGTGTCTGTGTTTTGCGACCGCATCGCAAAACCGTGCGATTAGTAGACGAAAGGACGTGCCTCTCCAATGGGAACCGAAAACATTTGATCGCAAGGTCATAGGTCAACCGATTCCTCCACAGGAAATCACATCTGATATATTCTATACGACACTGGTGACGGCATGTGCGTCACATGACAGGAATATGTTGTCGACCCACCTAACTTGTACACTTGGCGAGGGGGTAAAAAAATTCTTCTACCTTGCCCGATTTAGGTTTTCTTGTGGATGTGATAATCACTCCCAAAAAAGTGATGAAAACATAAGAGTTTGTCACATTAACTGAAAATAATAAATTAAACTTTTCACTCGATGGAAGATTTGAACCAATGACCTTTCGCTCCGCAGCTGCTCACGTTACCACGAGACCACGGCGCTCCTGCATTCCCAGTGTCCTTGACGTTGCATATCTTCCCATGAACTACTCAGTTTGTATATTTTGCTTATTTTTTCATAGTTCCACACAACTTCTTCCTGTTTTCTCAGTTGATCCGTTTTCAGTTTTTCAAGGCCTATCCACTGTGCCAACTTATAACTAAATCTGAGGGGGGTGCGATGGGGAGATTCCCTTGTTAGGATTTTCTTACGACAATGCCAGTAATCTGTTCTGCAACTTTTGGTAATAAACTGCTTCGTGAAAAGCAGCTTTAGAATCGGTTTGCTAAATTTCATCATGGTCGTGCTTCTACGAGAGACGAATTCGGAGAATGGGGACCAAAATCCGTTGTTGTTCTGATAAACACAGCCGATGTGTGCGCTGCTCCACTGAAAAGCATCGGTGTGTGACGCACCGTGAGATCAGGGCATCCTTACACACGTAGAAGATTCGATTTTGTATAAACATTAACACAAAAATGTCATCCACCCAGTCCTTGAGATAGCGAAGGCAGATAAATGCGAGAGCTATCGCACAGTCATCGCAGCGACTCATGCATACAATTTTCTGGCAAAGAGTAGTACAAAGAATAATGGGAAAGAAAACAGATGATCAATTAGATGACCATCAGTTTGCTTGAGGAAAGGTGAAGTGACTGCCGAGCCGTTTCTGACGTTGCACCTGACAATGGAGGCAAGACAGGCAAGACATACAATGACGGGAAAAAATCAAAGCACCAATAAAACAGTTAATGAAGAGCAATGAAATTTCGTTAATACATTTATGTAGGTTAACATATTTCGGTGATTAACATTACAAGATCATAAGTTAATGTAAGCCATTGCAAATGTGAAATGCCGGTCCATCAATAACCGGTGTCACCGCCAGAATATTGAAAGCAAGCGTGCAAACGTACAGGGTGTTTCAAAAATGACCGGTATATTTGAAACGGCAATAAAAACTAAACGAGCAGCGATAGAAATACACCGTTTGTTGCAATATGCTTGGGACAACAGTACATTTTCAGGCGGACAAACTTTCGAAATTACAGTAGTTACAATTTTCAACAACAGATGGCGCTGCAAGTGATGTGAAAGATATAGAAGACAACGCAGTCTGTGGGTGCGCCATTCTGTACGTCGTCTTTCTGCTGTAAGCGTGTGCTGTTCACAACGTGCAAGTGTGCTGTAGACAACATGGTTTATTCCTTAGAACAGAGGATTTTTCTGGTGTTGGAATTCCACCGCCTAGAACACAGTGTTGTTGCAACAAGACGAAGTTTTCAACGGAGGTTTAATGTAACCAAAGGACCGAAAAGCGATACAATAAAGGATCTGTTTGAAACATTTCAACGGACTGGGAACGTGACGGATGAACGTGCTGGAAAGGTAGGGCGACCGCGTACGGCAACCACAGAGGGCAACGCGCAGCTAGTGCAGCAGGTGATCCAACAGCGGCCTCGGGTTTCCGTTCGCCGTGTTGCAGCTGCGGTCCAAATGACGCCAACGTCCACGTATCGTCTCATGCGCCAGAGTTTACACCTCTATCCATACAAAATTCAAACGCGGCAACCCCTCAGCGCCGCTACCATTGCTGCACGAGAGACATTCGCTAACGATATAGTGCACAGGATTGATGACGGCGATATGCATGTGGGCAGCATTTGGTTTACTGACGAAGCTTATTTTTACCTGGACGGCTTCGTCAATAAACAGAACTGGCGCATATGGGGAACCGAAAAGCGCCATGTTGCAGTCCCATCGTCCCCGCATCCTCAAAAAGTACTGGTCTGGGCCGCCATGTCTTCCAAAGGAATCATTGGCCCATTTTTCAGATCCGAAACGATTACTGCATCACGCTATCTGGACATTCTTCGTGAATTTGTGGCGGTACAAACTGCCTTAGACGACACTGCGAACACCTCGTAGTTTATGCAAGATGGTGCCCGGCCACATCGCACGGCCGACGTCTTTAATTTCCTGAATGAATATTTCGATGATCGTGTGATTGCTTTGGGCTATCCGAAACATACAGGAGGCGGCGTGGATTGGCCTCCCTATTCGCCAGACATGAACCCCTGTGACTTCTTTCTGTGGGGACACTTGAAAGACCAGGTGTACCGCCAGAATCCAGAAACAATTGAACAGCTGAAGCAGTACATCTCATCTGCATGTGAAGCCATTCCGCCAGACACGTTGTCAAAGGTTTCGGGTAATTTCATTCAGAGACTACGCCATATTATTGCTACGCATGGTGGATATGTGGAAAATATCGTACTATATAGTTTCCCAGACCGCAGCGCCATCTGTTGTTGAAAATTGTAACTACTGTAATTTCGAAAGTTTGACCGCCTGAAAATGTACTGTTGTCCCAAACATATTGCAACAAACGGTGTATTTCTATCGCTGCTCGTTTAGTTTTTATTGCCGTTTCAAATATACCGGTTATTTTTTGAAACACCCTGTACATGCACTGTGATATACAGGCGGAGGGTGCCAGTTTGCGGGATGGAGTTTCATGACTGTTGCACGTGGTCGGTCAGTACAGGAACGGTTAATGCTGTTTTTGGATGACACTGGAGGTGTCATTCGATGATGGGCCATATGAGCTCGATTGGAGCCAGCTCTGGCGATCCAGAAGGCGAAACCAACATGATGAGTATTGTGGACGAGCGTTATCTTGCGATCTGAAGTTTTCGCGGCGTATTTCCAATTTGAACAGGTCTCGGGTATCCGACCGGGTAGCGTCGTAATTTCTCCACAATATTTCGGCAGACGTAGACGCTGCCATCTTCAGGTGGTTCCTGACGAATGCTGTGCTGTTCCTCTCGGCGCCCTATATATACTAGCCGTTACCCCCTCCACCGTTCCTCTCCTGGCTACTGGAGGTGGTGGGGGAAGCGGCCCCTGGGTCTGAACTGGGGTCTGCAGTCTCCCTGCTGCCGCCGTCGGGGGCGGTCCTCGATCTCTGGGACCGCATCTTTCTCTCCAGGCTGAGTGCAGGGTTCCAAGCCTGTGACTAAGTTGAAGGCCGCTGTCTCCATTAATTAGATAGTCCTGTAGTCGGATTTCGATGGCCTCTTTAGTAACGCAGTCCAAGAAGTAGGAGGATTGACAGAGTATTTTTGTTTTTTCATAGTCCATAGTATGGCCAGTCTTTATACAACTGTCATCCACGGCTGATTTAGCGGCCTGGCGTAATTCGGTATGGCGCTTGTGTTCGCGGGACCTCTCTCGTACAGTGCGGACTGTCTCCCCAATGTATGATTTTCCGCACTGACACGGAATTTGATAAACGCCTGGTTTTCGAAGGCATAGGTCATCTTTCACTGAACCCAGTAGAGTCAAGGTTTTTGCAGGGGGTCGGAATACACATTTTGTGGTGTCACCGCCAGACACCACACTTGCTAGGTGGTAGCTTAAATCGGCCGCGGTCCATTAGTACATGTCGGACCCGCGTGTCGCCACTGTCAGGATCGCAGACCGAGCGCCACCACACGGCAGGTCTCGAGAGACTTACTAGCACTCGCCCCAGTTGTACGGACGACATTGCTAGCGACTACACGTACGAAGCCTTTCTCTCAATTGCCGAGAGACAGTTAGAATAGCCTTCAGCTAAGTCCATGGCTACGACCTAGCAAGGCGCATTAACCATATCTGGAGAGAGTCTCACTTGTATTATCAAGAGAAATGTACCACAATGAATTAAAGTTAAGTATACGAGAAGCTCCGTTGTTTTCTTTATAGCTTTCATCACGTATCCTGTTTCAGACTTAACGCCAGTCGGCGTGTGTGTACGCGTGCCTTTCGGTTACCCGTCACTGTGGACTGGCTGCCTTGTCAGTCCACTACACATTTCACATTGTGTTTCCCCCAGGATTCTGCCGATTTTCCTTCTTATCCACAGCTCAGTCCGTACGAATGCAGAACTTTACACATTTATAAAGAACGTATCTACGAGGTCAGCGTACACCGTAGTAAAGAAAAAGCGTAACCCGCCGTTTTCTCGACTTTAAGTGAATTGTGTTGAACTTCATGTGCGCCTGACGTGTTGTGAACCGAGAGATCACGCTAGTCGAAAGAAAGCCCTGTCCCTCTTCGATACAGTGATTGACGTCAGAATGACGTCACGTTCGCACGAGGTCTTGTGAACTGTAGAGAGCTCCGGCGCCGCGGTCCTCACCGGACAGACGATGACGTCACGCGCTCGCCGCCGGATGCCGGCCTCCCGGTTCCTGGACGCGGCGTTTACACACTTTTATGTGAGTCCTAGGTACCGGGGCTAATGGGGAGCTTCCGCCGTTACCGCGGCAGGAAATACCAATGTAGGCAGGGACGGCCGGGCCGCTCAAACAACACCAAATTATTCCTCGCCGCGTCCGTCCGGCAGCGGCCCGAAAATGGTGGCTGCGGCGACAGCCAGGTTGGGCGCTAAGTGCGGCTAATTACCGGGGCGCCAGTGGGTGCGTGGTGGCAGCAGGGTGCGTCCGCTGTTCCACACTCCACGCCCGTCTGTCTGCAAAGCCCCGACACCTGTCAACTAACTCGTGACGAACCGGACACATGTCTGGGAACACATTACGGAATACACACCGAGGCAAAAAAACTGGCCGCACCACGAAGGAAGAATCAGAATGGGGTGGTTCAAAAGGCTCTGAGCACTATGGGAGCTAACTTCTGAGGTCAGTCCCCTAGAACTTAGAACTACTTAAACCCAAATAACCTAAGGACGTCACACACATCCATGCCCGTAGCAGGATTCGAACCTGCGACCATAGCAGCAGCAGCGCGATTCCGGAGCGCCTAGAATCGCTCGACCACAGCGGCCGACTTAACGTTGACATTAACCCTGTGGTGCAGTTGTCCACTGTAGTGGAGGAAAACGCATGTAAGACACAGCACTAGTAGAAGTTTCCAAGGGAGTGGATTGCGTGCATTTGCAGCCTCAGGAGCGATTGAAAACGCCAAAAAAGCGACATTAACAGCTGTTCACTGCAGTGGGAAACTGCACCACAGTGTTTAACTAGTACTGTTCCGTTTTCTCATTTTCTGCAATAACCAAATTTCAAAGAAAAGGAAATTTCGGCAACAAAAATTTATTACAAGTAACCTTATGGGTCGGGCAACCACAGCTAAAAAACTCTTGCATAATCTGAAGGACAATTAAACAATTTAAAATCAATTACCGTAAAACAGTTTCTATTAAAACTGCGTAAAGTCCAAATCCGCATTAGCTATTTATTCCGTTTTGATTGTATTGCAGTGAAAGGAGTATACAGTGAAAACACAATAAACAGCTAATGCGGATTTCAACTATCACTCAGTTTCAGTATAGACTATTTCACCACGTTTGATTTTAAACTGTTTGATTGTCCTTCACATTAGGTACAAACATTTATTGTATTTTAAAGAAGCTTCATTTAAAAAGGCAACGGCCTTGCCGCAGTGGATACTCCAGTTCCCGTCAGATCACAGAAGTTAAGCGCCGTCGGGCGTGGCCGGCACTTGGATGGGTGACCGTCCGGACCGCCATTCGTTGTTGCCATTTTTTCGGGGTGCACTCAGCCTCGTGATGCCAATTGAGGAGCTACTCGACCGATTAGTAGCGGCTCCGGTCAAATAAAACCATCGTAACGACCGAGAGAGCGGTGTGCTGACAACACGCCCCTCCTATCCCCATCCTCAGTGAGATAAGGAACAGCAGATGGCCTGTAACACTACCTTGCGGTACGCCAGAAATCACTTATGTTTTACTCGATGACTTTTCGTCAATTAGTACAAAATCTGACCTCTCTGACAGCAAATCACAGATCCAGCCACATAACTGAGACGATATTCCATAAGCACTCAGTTTCACTACGAGCCGCCGGCCGAAGTGGCCGTGCGGTTAAAGGCGCTGCAGTCTGGAACCGCAAGACCGCTACGGTCGCAGGTTCGAATCCTGCCTCGGGCATGGATGTTTGTGATGTCCTTAGGTTAGTTAGGTTTAACTAGTTCTAAGTTCTAGGGGACTAATGACCTCAGCAGTTGAGTCCCATAGTGCTCAGAGCCATTTGAACCATCACTACGAGCCGCTTGTCTGTTACAGTGTCAAAAGCCTTCCGCAAATCGATCTGAAATCCCTTGTCAATAGCGCTGAACACTTCATGTGAATAAAGAGCTAGTTGTGTTTCACAGGAACGATGTTTTCTAAACCCATATTGACTGTGAGTCAATAGACCGTTTTCTTCGAGGTAATTCATAATGTTCGAGCACATGATACGTTCTAAAATCCTGCTGCATATCGACGTTAACGATATGTGCCTGTAATTTAGTCTATTACTCCTACTACCTTTCTTGAATATTGGTGTGACCTGTGCAACTTTGATGTGTTTGTCTGTTATGACGGACTTATTCAGCTCTGGCTGAGCGCCTCCGGCACCGCTATATATATTTTACTAGACCCGTGTTTCACGAAAATCAAACTTGCTGATAAGGATTGCGCAACTTCCGGTTGCGGTTGCGCAGTACTTCCTTGTTTAGAGTCAGTTCTTAAGAGAGAGGCGGCTGGGCAACAACACGGGTTCGTCGAGCGAACGGTTGTGTATGATTGTTAAGTATGGAGTAAAGCGGATGAGTAATGTTCCAATGTAGCATACGTAGTATGCTGCTTGACGCAGTACATCGAGTAAGCCGGCCGAGATGGCCGTGCGGTTCTAGGCGCTGCAGTCTGGAACCGCGAGACCGCTACGGTCGCAGGTTCCAATCCTGCCTCGGGCATGGATGTGTGTGATGTCCTTAGGTTAGTTAGGTTTAACTAGTTCTAAGTTCTAGGGGACTAATGACCTCAGCAGTTGAGTCCCGTAGTGCTCGGAGCCATTTGAACCATTTTGAGCATCGAGAAAATATCTAGACATAACGTAGCGAACGGTACGAAATGGAAGGAGACTGTAGGGATTGTAGTAGAGAAGGGGAGAGATTGGATTATGTTCATGGAAAGCATTTGAGGAAATCGTGGTTCATCTGTAAAGAGGACTGTATCCAGGACCCCAGCACGACCCATTCTTGAGAACTGTTCGAAGGTCTGGAATCCGCCACAAGTCGGATTGAAGGAAGACATCGACGCTAGTTAGAGGCGTGTTCTTAGATTCGCTGCAGGTAGTTCCGAACGGCACTTAAGTAGCACAGAAACGCTTCGGGAAGTCAAATGAGAATCAGTGTCGCGAAGGTGACGTTCTTTTCGAGGAACACTGCTGAGAAAATTTAGAGAACTGTAATTTGAAGCTGACTGCATGCAAGGGATAAGTCCCTGCAGTCGCACTATCCTCTGTGCCCTCGGTGGCTCAGATGAACAGAGCGTCTGCCATGTAAGCAGGAGATCCCGGGTTCGAGTCCCAGTCGGGGCAGGCATTTTCAGCTGTCCCCACTGATGTGTATCAACAACATCTGTCGGCAGCTGAGGGTTTAGATTTAATTATAATGACTGCAGAACTTTTCTACTGCCGCCGACATACATTTCGCGTAAGGACCACGAAGATAGGAGAAACTGGAGCTCGAACGGAGATAAAGAGACAGTTGTTCTTCCGTCTCTTTACTTGCGATTGCACCAGGGAAAGAAATGACAAGTAGCGGTACAGGGAACGTGTGCCACGCACCGCACGGTGGCTTGTGGAGTATGTGTGTAAGTGTAAAAGCAAAAATACAGGCATCGGTTTGAAGCGGTCCGTTTTTCTCTCCGCTAGAGCGTACCGTCGCCTAGAACACGGCACCCTGTGTGATAAAGAATGAGCGTATGGCATTGCGCCGGCCGGGGTGGCCAACCGGTTCTAGGCGCTACAGTCTGGAACCGCGCGACCGCTACGGTCGCAGGTTCGAGTCCTGCCTCGGGCATGGATCTGTGTGATGTCCTTAGGTTAGTTAGGTTTAAGTACACTCCTGGAAATGGAAATAAGAACACCGTGAATTCATTGTCCCAGGAAGGGGAAACTTTATTGACACATTCCTGGGGTCAGATACATCACATGATCACACTGACAGAACCACAGGCACATAGACACAGGCAACAGAGCATGCACAATGTCGGCACTAGTACAGTGTATATCCACCTTTCGCAGCAATGCAGGCTGCTATTCTCCCATGGAGACGATCGTAGAGATGCTGGATGTAGTCCTGTGGAACGGCTTGCCATGCCATTTCCACCTGGCGCCTCGGTTGGACCAGCGTTCGTGCTGGACGTGCAGACCGCGTGAGACGACGCTTCATCCAGTCCCAAACATGCTCAATGGGGGACAGATCCGCAGATCTTGCTGGCCAGGGTAGTTGACTTACACCTTCTAGAGCACGTTGGGTGGCACGGGATACATGCGGACGTGCATTCTCCTGTTGGAACAGCAAGTTCCCTTGCCGGTCTAGGAATGGTAGAACGATGGGTTCGATGACGGTTTGGATGTACCGTGCACTATTCAGTGTCCCCTCGACGATCACCAGTGGTGTACGGCCAGTGTAGGAGATCGCTCCCCACACCATGATGCCGGGTGTTGGCCCTGTGTGCCTCGGTCGTATGCAGTCCTGATTGTGGCGCTCACCTGCACGGCGCCAAACACGCATACGACCATCATTGGCACCAAGGCAGAAGCGACTCTCATCGCTGAAGACGACACGTCTCCATTCGTCCCTCCATTCACGCCTGTCGCGACACCACTGGAGGCGGGCTGCACGATGTTGGGGCGTGAGCGGAAGACGGCCTAACGGTGTGCGGGACCGTAGCCCAGCTTCATGGAGACGGTTGCGAATGGTCCTCGCCGATACCCCAGGAGCAACAGTGTCCCCAATTTGCTGGGAAGTGGCGGTGCGGTCCCCTACGGCACTGCGTAGGATCCTACGGTCTTGGAGTGCATCCGTGCGTCGCTGCCGTCCGGTCCCAGGTCGACGGGCACGTGCACCTTCCGCCGACCACTGGCGACAACATCGATGTACTGTGGACACCTCACGCCCCACGTGTTGAGCAATTCGGCGGTACGTCCACCCGGCCTCCCGCATGCCCACTATACGCCCTCGCTCAAAGTCCGTCAACTGCACATACGGTTCACGTCCACGCTGTCGCGGCATGCTACCAGTGTTAAAGACTGCGATGGAGCTCCGTATGCCACGGCAAACTGGCTGACACTGACGGCGGCGGTGCACAAATGCTGCGCAGCTAGCGCCATTCGACGGCCAACACCGCGGTTCCTGGTGTGTCCGCTGTGCCGTGCGTGTGATCATTGCTTGTACAGCCCTCTCGCAGTGTCCGGAGCAAGTATGGTGGGTCTGACACACCGGTGTCAATGTGTTCTTTTTTCCATTTCCAGGAGTGTAGTTGTACGTTCTAGGGGACTGATGACCTTATAAGTTAAGTCCGATAGTGCTCAGAGCCATTTGAACCATTTGTATGGCATTGGTGGCCGGGATACCCCTTGCAGGCCGGTTCGGCCGCCGCTCCACAAGTTCTTTAACGCCACTACGGCGACTTGCGAGTGAATCAGGATGAAATGATGACGAAAGACACACAACACCAGTCATCTCGAGGCAGAGAAAATCCCTGACCCCGCCGGTAATCGAACACGGGACCCCGTGCGCGGGAAGCGAGATGCTACCGTAAGACCACGAGCCGCGGACCCCCTGTGTGATGTCTGTGTGTGAGTGGCGACGGCGCCGGCTACAGTCGTGTGATAGCTGATGGCGGTCGCGGGAATTTCCTCGGCGGCCAGCTATGTGGCAAGTGAGGGAGGGAGGGAGGGAGGGAGGGAGGGGCGGCCGCCCGGCCAGGTTAACCAGCGCGAATTGCCCCCATTAACACGGGGACCCAGCAGGCCCCGGTCCGCTGCTGGCTGCTGGCCGCCACCTCGCACGTGGCTCTCTGCACGGCGGAGACGGGACAAACAAGGAGGCAGCCACGATGGCGGGCTGGCGTTCTCCAGGAACACCGTATACAACACGACCGTAGGCCTACTTCGCTGACGTCACTCTGTCGTAGAATTCCGGGACGTCTTTTATTCGTACAAAGAAATACGCGTAATGTGAAAATTTAGTGTGGATTTGTACGGCGTGTTCAGGAAGTCTCTTCGCAGAGCCGTATGATTGTTAGTTGCGCGTGCCGTATGCCGCAGTGAATACACCGAAACGAAACTCAGTGAAATACAAGTCATTAATTTATTGAATATTCACTTTACTTACAAATTTTCACATTAAATGTTGAAAGGGGCCCCCCTGTTGGTTTCTTCAAATGGCTCTGAGCACTACGGGACTTAACTGCAGCGGTCATCAGTCCCATAGAATTTAGAACTAGTTAAAGCTAACTAACCTAAGGACATCACACACACCCATGCCCGAGGCAGGACTCGAACCTGCGACCGTAGCGGTCGCGCGGTTCCAGACTGTAGCGCCTAGAACCGCTCGGCCAATCCGGCCAGTCCCCCATGTTGTTGAATACACAATTCAATTCGTACTAATCATGTTTCCAAACATAAGCTGTAACATTCCTTCTGTAACAGGAGCAGTGGAAGTGGATATTGCAGTTTTCAGTACATCGATGGATTTTGGACGGTCTTTATAGACAGTTGCTTTCGCTGCACCCCGGAAGAAAAAGTCAGGTGGTGTTAGGTCAGGCGATCGTGGAGGCCAAAGTCCCTGTGAAATTATGCGATCACCAAAAACATCAGCAGGCAGCGACATTGAATCTCGAGTTGTATGCGCGCTTGCACGATCTTGTTGAAATTAACCGTTCAGTATTTCACTCAACACAAGGTCTCCTGTGAATGGGTACAGAATATCTCTGCAGTATCGTTGTCCGTTTATTGCTTCGCTGAAAAATATGGGACCCAGAGTCCGACGTCTAGAAATTGCAGGACGGACTCCTGTTTCCACAGAATAAAGTGGTTCCTCATCAATACACAATGGGTTTTCAGTACTCCACACACGAGAATTTTCCTAGTTCATGTACCAGGAGCGGCCGCAGTTGCCGAGCGGTTCTAGGCGCTTCAGTCCGGAACCGTGCTGCTATTACGGTAGCAGGTTCGAATCCTACCTCGGGCATGGATGTGTGTGATGTCCTTAGTGTAGTTAGGTCTAAGTAGTTCTCAGTCTAGGGGACTGATGACCTCAGATGTCAAGTCCCATAGTGCTTAGAGCCATTTGAAGCATGTACCCGGATAAATGAAACCACGCCTCATCAGTTAAAAACTTTTCATTAAGAATATCCCTTCCATTTTGTTGAACGAAATTTTTGTACCATTGAGAATAATGCAGTCTCTTGCCATGATCAGT
The DNA here is from genome assembly GCF_023898315.1 of Schistocerca nitens. NCBI lineage: Eukaryota > Metazoa > Arthropoda > Insecta > Orthoptera > Acrididae > Schistocerca > Schistocerca nitens. The sequence goes on from NC_064625.1 coordinate 146,912,356, forward strand.
ATTTTTCAGTTCTTGCACGACTGTCACTTTGTATGGGAAATTTTATAATTTTTTCCTTACAGCTGTGTCGGCCGTTCCGACACTAACATCGATTTCCTGGGCGAGTTTTCTTACTGACTTGTTTGGACTCGTGGACATTTTATCGGAAATATCGAGTAGTTTATCCTCAGTGAAAACGCTAGGACGACCTCTTCTCGGTGCATCTGTCGCTGAACCCGTACTTCGAAATTTGTTAGCCAAATCTCGCACAGTCCACTTCACCCCTCCGCCGCCCCACACCGAACCCAGGGTTATTGTGCGGTTCGGCCCCCGGTGGAACCCCCAGGGAACGTCTCACACCAAACGAGTGTAACCCCTATGTTTGCGTGGTAGAGTAATGATGGTGTACGCGGACGTGGAGAACTTGTTTGCGCAGCAGTCGCCGACATAGTGTAGGTTTGGCGGAATAAGGGGAACCCGCCGGCATTCGACGAGGCAGATAGAAAACCGCCTAAAAACCATGCACAGACTGGCCGGTTCACCGGACCTCGACACAAGTCCGCCGGGCGGATTCGTGCCGGGGAACAGGCGCTCCTTCCCGCCCGAAAAATTTCATCCATATTCAGCAACTGTATTTGAATTTATGGACATTATCAGCAACCAGTTGAACAAAAGAAATTTGTGGAGACGAAAGGCATCGGGCTCAATAAATTGATTTTTGATTTTTGCGTATTGGAAATGCCCGCTATTTCCTGCGTCAAACAGTTTTTGTTCCATACAAATACGACATTTTTTTCATGAGTTATGATGGTTCTGCTGACGCGGTCTGGCATTTACAGTCAGTTCCACAAGTAAGTGGACGCCATAATTTTAAATATAGCTTCCACAGCGACATTCCTAGTAGTGGTTTCGAATCTGTAATCAATGAGTTTTTGCAGTGTATAGACGAACAGCGTAAAAATTGAATGTTTTGTTTTGTCGGTTGCATTTCGAAATGAGTACATTACATCCGAAGCGTCAGGAGCCATTGTGTGGTCGAGCGGTTCTAGGCCTCCAGTCGCCCTAGTATTCTACCCCTCATAACGTTATCAATGTGTGTTCTTTGAGTCACTTTCAACACACAGTCACCTTTAGCACGCCTGAAAACGTCTGCACACTTACTCGCTGCACCGTACTCTGACATGCACCAACACACCTCTGCGTATGTGGACTGCTGCCAGCGCCACCGTGCGACGACCGTAGGTCAAATGCAGCGCATGGTCATACCCCGAGGTGATTTAAACCCACAAACCGCCCACCAGAGCGTTATTTCACCATGTATCAGGATTACCCTTAATTTTTGAACATGAGTGTAGAAATTTTGTCTATCGTCTTGTATCCTCCTACAACTACTTAAGGACAAGACCTTCCAATAGCCCACAGCGTCTGCCAACAAGCGCAGATTATTGCCACCCTGTCCGTCAGATCATCTGTGTATGAAGAAAATAACAGCAGTCGTATCACACTTATCTGGGACGCTCCTGACAATAGGCTTGTCTCTGAAGAATCCTATGACATCAGCATCAATGAATCACACTTGAAATCAGTCTACTTACACTGAAAGAGTACAGTACCGCCCGACATTGAAAATAGGTACAAAATACTTCATTATTCTTGTCAGAACAACACTTTTTTGTGTAAAAATAACTCAATTTCAATTAATGCAGCGAAGCCGGATACCAGTGTGGGAAAGAATGACAATTTATTTATTTAATTGATCGCATGTGCACTCCCACAAAGTAAATCCCTACATCCAGTTTGGTGAGATCTGTGAAATGAATGAATGTATGGTCGTCTGCTAACCACAGATAGTGAATGTGAATATATGATCATCTTTGAGTCGATCCTTTGGCCACCTTTGGTGGGACCAAAGACATGAAATTTACCAGAGCTTTGAGGCCTGAAATGTGGCTGACCAATAGGGAACCAAGGTGTATCCCCCACCTCGACAGAGATGGGAGATGTCCTAGAGGACGGCCATATTTCAGCACTCTGCCGCTGGATCTTGTGCTGTTAAGACCTGTTTTAGTTGTGCTCCGTAATGACGAAAGAGTGGAGACATGGTATGCATGTGGAATATTTAAGAGTAGTTTGAAATACTAATTTCTCCATTTCAGGAACTTTTGTGGGGAGAATTAAATGTCAGGCAGGTAACATTAATGGGATTGTAGTAATCTTCGGAAGTGACCAACGGTCACAATGAAACCACGTGTAGCAATAAGTTGAAATACTTCCGTGTGCTTAAGTTAAGCTGAAATGGCTCTGAGCACTATGGGACTTAGCATCTGTGGTCATCAGTCCCCTAGAACTTAGAACTACTTAAACCTAACTAACCTAAGGACATCACACACATCCATGCCCGAGGCAGGATTCGAACCTGCGACCGTAGCAGTCGCGCGGCTCCGGACTGAGCGCCTAGAACCGCAAGACCACCGCGGCCGGCTAGTTAAGCTGAATTACTAGCGTGTGTACAATAAGTTGAAATATTTAAGAAATAGCGTGTGTACCATAAGCTGAAATATTTAAGAAACGGCGTGTGCCGGACTTGAAATTAGAGACGAGTACTTCCACGTGGTGAGTACTGTGTGAGTCTCAAACTGTGTATGAGACAAAGGATAAAGAGAAGTACTCGTCCATGGTATCAGTTGAGGACTCGCGTGTGTGATGAATACGTTCTTAATATTACTTTGCGTGATATGATTCCGTGTGACGCTAGATTCAAACTCTGAGAGAGAAGCAAGGTGAGTCGGCCGTCTATCCAGCAACGCCACTTGGCTTGCATTGCACAGGAAAACGTGCAAATATCTCCAGAGTTCATAGTAGGAAAGTAGAATTACAAAGTGGGACAGTGTCGTGTGAAACTGGGATAAATATTAATTGAAGTGGGAAAGCTGAAAGTGATAGTGTTGTGACTATTTAGTGTTGTATTTCATGTTGCAGTGTGATGTATGTCATGTAATTTTGGGTATGTGTGGTTTGCATGGGAGAGTAGCAAGGTACTTTCAAAAGATTAGTGGATTATGCTTGTTCCTTCTGTGTCGCTCGATCTGGAGGAAAGTTTCGTGATGATGATTGTGAGAGTCGAAGTGTGAGGTATAATGAAAGATCCACCATCCTATCCAGAAAGTGCACTGTAGCGTTAAATAAATTACGAGACCATAATATAGAGATTCACTAATGTAAAGCCATGCCCACTGGGCGGAATTTCTCATATGTTATTGTTGTAGGTTATGGAATTTGTGTGTTTAGGTTAGAGAATTTATCGGAATAAATAAGATAGTGAAAAGAAAAAGATTGGTAGACTTTTCCATTGAATTGTATGTTGTCATAACGTCCCGAATTTATAATGTGTGCGCCATTCATATTCAGTGGGATGGCCACGTGTTAATAAAAGCCGTTAAATAAAAGACAAAAAAAGAAAATGTGGTATTGCCAGTGCGTAGTGTACAGTCAGAGTTCTGTAAATCACTGATAGTCAGATATGCGTTTCCGTTGCGTAGTAATCATATAGGAGGATAACTTGTAACTAAGTGTGAGTACTAGAGTTCATGTTACTCGTCAAATAAGAAAGAATCCACTCGCTTGGCAGACCACTCATCTTGCAGGCCTGACTGCTTGATGCCACAGTATGAGCAAGGCATGTGGGTGCCTCTCAACACAACTGACCGGATGAACCAATTTGTGAGGATATGAAAGGGAACAGTGGCATAAGCTGAACTGTAGGTAAAGTAGGTGGCAGACATAGGTTGAGTGGTAGAATAATAGGGAAATGCCATCAGTCTGGAGAGGAGAATGCTTGCAAAAAATTCCAGCGACCCTACCTAGAGTACTGCTGAGGTCTGTACGACCCGTAACAAGTAGGGTTCAAATGGCTCTGAGCACTATGGGACGTAACATCGGAGGTCATCAGCCCCCTAGAACTTAGAACTACTTAAACCTAACTAACCTATGGACACCAGACACATCCATGCCCGAGGCAGGATTCGAACCTGCGACCGTAGCGGATGCGCGGTTCCAGACTGAAGCGCCTAGAACCGCTCGGCCACCAAGGCCGGCACAAGTAAGGCTAACAGGGAATACTGAAGTATACACAGGAGAGCAGAGCGAATACTCACAGGTTTGTGCGACCCATAAGGGAGTGTCGTGGAATTCGCAGACGCCTTAACATACGCAGATATCGAGTGAAAGTCCACGTAAAAATTACATACGCTACGTCATGTCTGCTCTTTGTGACATTTCCGAGTCAGCCGCGGTGGCCGAGCGGTTCTAGGCGCTTAAGTCCGGAACCGCGCTGGAGTTACAGTCGCAGGTTCGAATCCTACCTCGGGCAAGGCTGTGTGTGATGTCCTTAGGTTAGTTAGGTTTAAGTAGTTCTAAGTCTAGGGGACTGATGACCTCCGATGTTAAGTTCCATAGTGCTTAGAGCCATTTGAACCATTTTTTGACATGTCCGAAAGAACAGACACTGTTCTGATCCTGCAGTCACTACGAGTCACGACGCAAAGGAATTAAAGACATCAGCTTGGTTGACTTAGGCGATGACGGACAGCGATACCTTCGGTGCGGATGCAGCCCAAGCCAGAACTCTTAAGGGAATTGGCGAGATGCCGTATATAATGAGACTAATGAGCAGGGGCACAACATCAGTGGCGAGCGATGTAAGACCGGAATTTGGGTCTGACGGGAGGCGTGCTAAGGTAGACCGTACACTTGCGGCGACCATTATGTCCGGATGGTGTAGTGGTCAGTGCATCTGCCTCGGGAGCAATAGAACCGAGTTCGAATCGTGGTCCGGTACAAATTTTCAGCTTGCCCTATTGAAACTCATTGCCCACTGGTAGATAATGTCTTTAATTCCTTTGTGTCTGCTTATTTTCCACTACCAGCACTATCCGACGAATTTAGATGCTACGGCTCCCTAAGTATCGCTCCCTTAGCAGCCGCTAAGATACTATTAGGATAATCACAGTGTGCATTGAGGTGTTTAAAAACTCAGTCTTCCCACAGTTTATACGCAAATGAAATGGGAAGGGACCTTAATACAGGGTACAATGGTAAATACCCCTTAAAAATGATTCAAATGGCTCTGAGCACTATGGGAGCTCATCAGTGCCCTAGACGTAAACCTAACTAACCTAAAGACACCACACAAATCCATGTCAGAGGCAGGATTCGAACCTGCGACCGTAGCAGCAGCGCGGTTCCGGACTGTAGCGCCTAGAACCGCTCGGCCACACCGGACGGCTAAATACCCCTTGCCATGCGCTACAACAGTAGCTGCAGAGTGTAGATGTAGATCTCTCATTTTAGCTTCTGTGTCAGGATTGCACTAAATATGTGTCTAGTGTCTCGTTTCATAAATATCTCTCCGGTTAGTGTCACTGTTCACTTTTAAATTTTAAATTCCACTTATGAACAGAAATTTTTTCTGAATATAATATAATATACTATTATATATTATATACATTTAAAATTGTGTTAAATGTAATAAGCAGAAATTAAAATACTAATGTATATGGACGCTACAGTTAGACGAAATGTCAGTTGCAGCGTGAGAAACATAGATTTAAAAACAGTACTTAACCAGTCCGCCAGGAAATGTATGGGGGCACTATTAGTTAGACAGCCACAAAGTTTAACTTTTGTGTCTGCAGTGTGTGACAGACTCCCCCCCCCCCCTCTTCCCCCACAGTATGGACGAGCAAAGGATACTACAGAACAGTAGAGCTGGAGGCGAAATGCGGAATCGTGGTCGACTGCCGTACCAGTGGTCAGAAAGCGCGCTTTCGGCGAGGAGATGGCCACCCCCGGTCGCTCCCGCGTGACTAGGGACTGCGGCAGGCGGTGCCCAGCCCGCCCCCGCAACACCCCCGCGGCGCCTCTCGTAGTACCGCCACCGGCCGCCGCGCGGCGCCACCTGTCGGCTCCGCCACAGTGGGGCAGGCGACCTTCCCTTCCTGTGGCAGCGTTCGCGACACACCCACCCACCAACTTCTCGCAGTCAGTACAGTAAAAAGAATTAAAATCATTATTTTATCAAACTTGGTCATGTGGGCTAATTGCTGTTCAAAGGAAATTGTCCTCCCATATGGTGAGTGGTTATCATACACCCCGCTGTTTTAACTGTAAATGACTAATTCAGTTGAGCCGGCCGGAGTGGCCGAGCAGTTAAAGGCGCTACAGTCTGGAACCGCACGACCGCTACGGTCGCAGGTTCGAATCCTGCCTCGGGCATGGATGTGTGTGATGTCCTTAGGTTAGTTAGGTTTAAGTAGTTCTAAGTTCTAGGGGACTTATGACCACAGCAGTTGAGTCCCATAGTGCTCAGAGCCATTTGAACCATTTGAACCACTAATTCAGTTGATGGTGCACAAACACGAGTGCAGGTTGCCTACCTACTGCCTTGCAGGGGCAAAACAGTTGATTTACAATCTTTTTGTTGTTGTTGTTGTTGTTGTGGTCTTCAGTCCAGAGACTGGTATGATGCAGCTCTCCGTGCTACTCTAGCCTGTGCAAGCTTCTTCATCTCCCAGTACTTACGGCAACATACATTCTTCTGAATCTGCTTAGTGTATTCATCTCCCTCTACGATTTTTACCACCCACACTTCCCGCCAATATTATTTATTTATTTATTGTATCCAAAATAACATTTTTAACAAAATCTTTAAGATTACAATAAAGAGAAAACATAAAAAATAAAGCAATAGTATACAAGGTAGTGAAAGAAGAGAAGATTAAATAAAGTAAAATATAAAAACACAGAAAGCAATGTTCATTTAAAAGAGCTGTCCTCCAATACTAAATTGGTGATCCCTTGATGCCTCAGAACATGTCCTACCAACCGGTCCTTCTTCTAATCAAGTTGTGCCACAAATTTCTCTTCTCCCCAGTTCTATTCAATACCTCCTCATTAGTTACGTGACCTACCCACCTTATCTTTAGCATTCTTCTGTAGCACCACATCTCGAAAGCTTCTATTCTCTTCTTGTCTAAACTATTTATCGTCCACGTTTCACTTCCATACATGGCTACACTACATACAAAAACTTTCAGAAACGACTTCCTAACACTTAAATTTATACTCGATGTTAACAAATTTCTCTTCTTCAGAAACGCTTTCCTTGCCATTGCCAGTCTACATTTTATATCCTCTCTACTTCGACCATCATCAGTTATTTTGCTCACCAAATAGCAAAACTCCTTTACTACTGTTAAGTGTCTCATTTCCTAATCTGATTCCCTCAGCATCACCCCACTTAATTCGACTACATTCCATGATCCTCGTTTTGCTTTTGTTGATGTTCATCTTATATTCTCCTTTCAACACACTGTCCATTTCGTTCAACTGCTCTTCCACGTCCTTTGCTGTCTCTGACAGAATTAAAATGTCATCGGCAAACCTCAAAGTTTTTCTCTCTTCTCCATGGATTTTAATACCTACTCCGAATTTTTCTTTTGTTTCCTTTACTGCTTGCTCAATATAGAGACTGAATAACATTGGGGAGAGGCTACAACCCTGTCTCACTCCCTTCCCAACCGCTGCTTCCCTTTCATGCCCCTCGACTCTTATCACTGACATCTGGTTTCTGTTCAAATTGTAAATAGCCTTTCGCTCTCTGTATTTTACCCCTGCCACCTTCACAATTTGAAGGAGAGTATTCCAGTCAACATTATTTCGTGTAATTATTTGATGAATTTTTTAAAAAAATTAAAATAATTTCATAATCTAATCATTACGAGCTATAATCTTATTTGCAAGGCTCAACACAATGAGAGAAAGTATTACAGTCAGAATTTATACGTATTTCGTGAGACAACGTAATTCATGGCGCGCAATTACCCCGACTACATTCAACCAGTACATGAGATTGAGAGCATTTAGCAACTTGTGACAAACTTAACATTTAATTCGAAACGCTTATTAAACTTGTCCTCCCGGACGCCACGCACAAAATAGTGAAAGAAAAGAAAGACGCTTATCAGTTACTACGTTTCCGCTGTTCCTGCAGCAAAAAAAAAAAAAAAAAAAAATGGTTCAAATGGCTCTGAGCACTATGGGACTCAACTGCTGTGGTCATTAGTCCCCTAGAACTTAGAACTACTTAAACCTAACTAACCTAAGGACATCACACACATCCATGCCCGAGGCAGGATTCGAACCTGCGACCGTAGCAGTCGCACGGTTCCGGACTGCGCGCCTAGAACCGCGAGACCACCGTGGCCGGCTCCTGCAGCAAATTTGCAACATCACATCTGACGTACTTCTATGCTGCTAGCTCTATTCGCAACAAGTTTTGCGGACATTATCCACATAAAAAACTTCCTGGCAGATTAAAACTGTGTGCCCAACCGAGACTCGAACTCGGGACCTTTGCCTTTCGCGGGCACACTCTGCTGCAGAGTGAAAATCTCATTCTGGAAACATCCCCCAGGCTGTGGCTAAGCCATGTCTCCGCAATATCCTTTCTTTCAGGAGTGCTAGTTCTGCAAGGTTCGCAGGAGAGCTTCTGTAAAGTTTGGAAGGTAGGAGACGAGATACTGGCAGAAGTAAAGCTGTGAGTACCGGGCGTGAGTCGTGCTTCGGTAGCTCAGATGGTCGAGCACTTGCCCGCGAAAGGCAAAGGTCCCGAGTTCGAGTCTCGGTCGGGCACACAGTTTTAATCTGCCAGGAAGTTTCATATCAGCGCACACTCCGCTGCAGAGTGAAAATCTCATTCTGGAATTATCCACATACACCACCAAATGTAGCTGAAAATTATATCACTGTGTGACACACAGTTCAGAAGATATAACGTTATAAACATTCAGATGTGGAACACACCAGCTTCTGCTTAAAACAGATCGCAAACTACCGACACTGTTTTTATCCAGTGTTTCGTATTGAGAACACTTACCTTGTTTTAAACGTTTTCTAAACTTTCTCTCTCTTGGACTCTAAACTCTCATTATCATAACAACTCATTAGTAAATAAGTCTGAAGTGTGAAGCTATTTTACACATGGGAGTAGGAGTCTTCGAATAGTCGGGAGTGGAGGGTTTACTGGTTCCCTTATATAACAACACCATCATTTCAATGTTGTTGTTGTTCATTCCTTCAGTCTGTTGCTTTCACTTTACTTCAGTCTCTTGTATTTTACTGTTTACACAAAATTTCAAACCACTTGCATAAATAATCACTTATCTCTCTTTTTTTCTTTAATCCAGGACTGGGTACGCTTCAATAGATCAAAATTGTTTCGGAGGGGCATACATTTCTTCTCTCTGATTTCTGTAGTATCTACAGGGTGTTTCAAAAATGACCGGTACATTTGAAACGGCAATAAAAACTAAACGAGCAGCGATAGAAATACACCGTTTGTTGCAATATGCTTGGGACAACAGTACATTTTCAGCGGACAAACTTTCGAAATTACAGTAGTTACAATTTTCAACAACAGATGACGCTGCAAGTGATGTGAACAATATAGAAGACAACGCAGTCTGTGGGTGCGCCATTCTGTACGTCGTCTTTCTGCTGTAAGCGTGTGCTGTTCACAACGTGCAAGTGTGCTGTGGACAACATGGTTTATTCCTTAGAACAGAGGATTTTTCTGGTGTTGGAATTCCACCGCCGAGAACAAAGTGTTGTTGCAACAAGACGAAGTTTTCAACGGAGGTTTAATGTAACCAAAGGACCGAAAAGCGATACAATAAAGGATCTGTTTGAAAAATTTCAACGGACTGGGAACGTGACGGATGAACGTGCTGGAAAGGTAGGGCGACCGCGTACGGCAACCACAGAGGGCAACGCGCAGCTAGTGCAGCAGGTGATCCAACAGCGGCCTCGGGTTTCCGTTCGCCGTGTTGCAGCTGCGGTCCAAATGACGCCAACGTCCACGTATCGTCTCATGCGCCAGAGTTTACACCTCTATCCATACAAAATTCAAACGCGGCAACCCCTCAGCGCCGCTACCATTGCTGCACGAGAGACATTCGCTAACGATATAGTGCACAGGATTGATGACGGCGATATGCATGTGGGCAGCATTTGGTTTACTGACGAAGCTTATTTTTACCTGGACGGCTTCGTCAATAAACAGAACTGGCGCATATGGGGAACCGAAAAGCCCCATGTTGCAGTCCCATCGTCCCTGCATCCTCAAAAAGTACTGGTCTGGGCCGCCATTTCTTCCAAAGGAATCATTGGCCCATTTTTCAGATCCGAAACGATTACTGCATCACGCTATCTGGACATTCTTCGTGAATTTGTGGCGGTACAAACTGCCTTAGGCGACACTGCGAACACCTCGTGGTTTATGCAAGACGGTGCCCGGCCACATCGCACGGCCGACGTCTTTAATTTCCTGAATGAATATTTCGATGATCGTGTGATTGCTTTGGGCTATCCGAAACATACAGGAGGCGGCGTGGATTGGCCTCCCTATTCGCCAGACATGAACCCCTGTGACTTCTTTCTGTGGGGACACTTGAAAGACCAGGTGTACCGCCAGAACCCAGAAACAATTGAACAGCTGAAGCAGTACATCTCATCTGCATGTGAAGCCATTCCGCCAGACACGTTGTCAAAGGTTTCGGGTAATTTCATTCAGAGACTACGCCATATTATTGCTACGCATGGTGGATATGTGGAAAATATCGTACTATAGAGTTTCCCAGACCGAAAGTTTGTCTGCCTGAAAATGTACTGTTGTCCCAAGCATATTGCAACAAACGGTGTATTTCTATCGCTGCTCGTTTAGTTTTTATTGCCGTTTCAAATATACCGGTCATTTTTGAAACACCGTGTATTTCTCGCTGCCGTATGACAACACGGCAGTCATCCCCTTGTAAAACTTCCGTTTCCCACTTACTGTCCTGTAAAATTCTGAATATTTCATGAATTATATTGCACAAGGAAAAACAGTTACTGAGAGGGAGACACCGAAATGCATTTGTTGAACACTGGTTTCGGAGTATTAGAATTCTAACGTCAATGCAAGAACTCGTTTAATTAATTTAGTATTGGAGTAACGTCATGTTCGAGTTTTCGCTGTCAACAGTGAAGAAGAATAAATACGTCCTTGAAAATGGCTCTTTTTAAGCAAAGAACAGACAAAAATGACAACAAAGAGGTAAACAGTGATGGCCTGTTCCACCTAAAAAAAAAAAAAAAGGTAGGATACGTAAGTAGAGTCAGCAAGAGATGACCCACTAGAATTCGGTTGACCATCAACACGTAAGTGGTACTGTGTGATGGTGAACAGATGCATCACAGCCTCAACAACTGATCTTAGTGCTTCGCTAGAAGTACTGGTAGCGTTGGTACGCTGTCATGAAACGACGCTTCCTCTACAAAATAAATTCCAAGCAAAATATTTGCACAGTCAATGTTTGGTAGGCTACTGGTTAACTGAGGAGGAGCATAACACGGAATGAGGAGTGTAAACAAGGAAGGGCAACGCGAGTGGCTCAGGAGTGGAACTGAGGTGTTGAGAAATTCTTAACCGATAGGCCCTGCCGTCTTTTAGGGCAGAAATTACGAAGATTCGTGAGTGCCCGTATCTAACTATACCGTAGAGATCATGTAGCTGAAGTTAGGCTTGGAACATCCCACACAGAAACATTCATCAGTCACTGCTTCCACATTTGAACAGAACGGAACGGAAAGTTAATACGTGCTGCTCTTGGAAGTGCCATACGCCTCCATCACCGTGATTCGCCAAGTATAGCCGCAGAAGTAGCAGTCAAACGCTATTGCTACTGAGGCCAGTGTTTCGTAGCAAACGTTTTGGTGGACTATAGTTTATGAATCAACAACCCAAACGTACTCTTTGCCACACTCTTAATAGGGATACCTGAAATACACTGCTGGCCACCGTAAATGCAACACCCTGAAGGAAGCATCCGAATCGAGTGAAATTTACACCATGGGTTTGCAGCGATGAGATATGCAACTGATTAGAATTTCAGCGCAGACGCACATCACGCGCGCCTGTGGCGCCACCTCATAGCGCCATTTAAGGCTTGGCGATTTCGACGAGTGTACGTTCGGCACGTGTGTTTACCTTGTGGTTGTTTCACAATACGATCAGTTATGCCTCGTAGACAACAGCGAACATCTTTTGGTCAAGTATCCGAGTTCGACAGAGGAAGGATAGTGGCTTACCGAGATTGTGGATTATCATACAGAGAAATCGCTAGTCGTGTTGGACGAAACCAAACAACTGTAATGCGGATATGTGACCGTCGGATGCAGGAGGATACGACGGACCGACGTGGTCGATCGCATTCACCTCGGTGCACCACTGCGCGTGCTGATAGGCAAATTGTGCGCATGGCAGTGACGGATCGCTCAGTGACATCCCGAACCGTAGCACAGCACATTGCGTCTGTAACGCATCATCCAGTGTCTGCGCGTACCATTCGACGCCGTTTACAGCAGAGTGGTCTGTCCGCAAGACGTCCATTGCTTCGTCTACCATTGACGCAGAACCCCAGACGTCTCCGTCGCCAATGGTGTGATGACAGACGGATGTGGGCGGCATAATGGAATGACGTTGTCTTTACTGACGAGGCACGCTTCTGTCTGCAGCACCACGATGGTCGGATTCGAGTGTGGAGACACCGTGGAGAGAGGATGCTGCACAGCTGCATTATGCACCGCCACACTTGCACCGGGTATTATGGTATGGGGCGGTATTGGATATTACTGTCGCACGCCTCTAGTACGCATTGCCGGTACTTTAAATAGCCGGCGCTACATATCCGAGGTGCTGGAGCCAGTTGCCCTTCCTTACCTTCAGGGCTCGGCCACAGCCATATTTCAACAGGATAATGCGCGACCACACGTGGCATTGAATTGCTTCCCTGGCCGGCTAGCTCTCCGGATCTTTCGCCGATAGAAAACATGTGGTGCATGGTTGCTGAACGAGTGACCCAAATTACATCCCCAGCTGCCACACCAGATGATCTTTGGCAACGTGTGGAAGCTGCTTGGGCTGCTGTACCCCAGGAACACATCCAACGTCTCTTTGACTCAATGCCGAGACGTGTGGCAGCGGTGATCTCCAACAATGGCGGCTACTGTGGCTACTGATTCTGGCAGGAACCACATGTCACAGACGTCTGTAAACGTAATCATTTGATACTTGGTCAACATGTTATCTAGAAAATAAATTTTGTTGTGCTACCTCTTGCCTTTCTTAGTGTTGCATTTACGTTGGCCAGCAGTGTATAAGTACCCCTGCAGGTGTAGAATTAAAGCGTAGCAGTGACTCAAACCCGTGGTTTGTAGTGAATATGATTCGTGAACTACAGTGGGGTATCCAGCAATGTTCTACACGGTGTGCAGATTACTAAAACCGACAAACTGCAAGGGCGAACTCCTGACTGAAAATAAAGGCAAAATGGTCCTAAAACGTGTGTCCGGAAATGCATCTTTGCCACGGCAGATGGCGCTGACGAATGACAGTTTCCCTGACCACGTGCCGTGTGCTGCAGGCTGCCTGATTGAAGCAGCGTACTGTAAGCAGCAGAATGGTCCGGTATTCTTGTCGGTAACAAGCCGAGATGGTGGTGGTGGTGGTTAGTGTTTAGCGTCCCGTCGACAACGAGGTCATTAGAGACAGAGCGCAAGCTCGGGTTAGGGAAGGTGTGGGAAGGAAATCGGCCGTGCCCTTTCAAAGAAACCATCCCGGCATTTGCCTGAAACGATTTAGGAAATCACGGAAAACCTAAGTCAGGATGGCCGCAGACGGGATTGAACCGTCGTCCTCCCGAATGCGAGTCCAGTGTGCCAACCACTGCGCCACCTCGCCCGGTGGTAACAAGCCGAGATGGTGTTTGTGTACTGGTACGGCCAAGCAGATGGAAATGGTCTAGAAGCAGTATTGCCCGGCTATACCGCATCTGTTGGAGCCACTTGCAGCAGTGCTGCAGTGCCGCATCACTGCGGGCAAATATTGTCCCAAAACATGGCCTTAAAAGTGCTATTCGTAGGTTACAGTTGGCATCGTACAATCTTCTACAGATATTTTTCGGAATAAAATTCAGTCGTCAGTTGCAAATATGTTTTTATTACGACTTAGCGGTTTCGACAAATTAATTCGTGCCTCGCGGGATTAGCCGAGCGGTCTAGGTGCTGCAGTCATGGTATGTGCGGCTAGTCCCGGCGGAGGTTCGAGTCCTCCCTCGGGCATGGGTGTGTGTGTTTGTCCTTAGGATAATTTAGGTTAAGTAGTGTGTAAGCTTAGGGACTGATGACCTTAGCAGTTAAGTCCTATAAGATTTCACACACACATTTTTAAATTAATTCGTCATCTTTAGAAACCTACCAAACTAGGGATACTACAAGTCTGTAGACCTTGGCTGTAGATTTATTGTGAGGAATATATACTACATCTGCTGAAAATTACAGCCATGAATGAAATAATTTCTAAAAATATCACCCTCTGACACAAACTTGTAGGGATACACGAGTGATACATAATCTAGGTACAGAAGCAAAGAGAGTGTGACTAAAAACTATATTTTCTGACCATCCAGCCACTTTCAGTACGAACTAAACTCTGTTGTATATTTTACAATGATTCGCAAAGACTTATGAAGGTACAAAACGCGTTTGTCTTAGTCATCGAAATTTTGTAGGTTCAAAAATGTGCGCGAAATTTTATGAGACTCAACTGCTACGGTCATCAGTCCCTAAGCTTACACACTACTTAACCTAAATTATCACACACACACACCCATGCCCGAGGGAGGACTCGAACCTCCGCCGGGACTAGCCACACAGTCCATGACTGCAGCGCCTTAGACCGCTTTTTTCTTTTCCTTTCTTTAAAAAAATGTCTCATTTTGTTCGCTTTTGTTCTTTGCTCGGGGCGGAAGTTGTAAGACATCCGTTTTAAGTTCGTTGTTGATCGATTAACTCAGTTTATTTTTATTACAGAGGGCAGCTACCCCTCTGACCGAACACGCTGAGCTACCATGCCGGCTCGGCTAATTCCACGCGGCTGAAATTTTGTATTAAACGTAGTTGATATGTAACAATCTTCAATTAAACGTAACCTCTCTCATAGACATTACAGGGATTCGCAAGTTATAGATGTTAAGGTAGAGGTGAAAACCGAATTGTAACTGAAAATCACGCTTAGCAACATACGTCCTTTTTGTCAGTTAGGGATCCATGAATACAATCAAAAAAATTAAGGAAGCATTTTCGGGGGTCTAATAGAAAAATAGAAAAACTGAGGTAGAATTCAGTATGTTACTTGGTTTGCGGCTCCTGGTTGTTAATTTTTTTCTCGAGGCAGTGTTTGCTACAGAGTCACCCCGTGGTAGCTGGGAGAGAGTCACTCAGAGACCGCCAGTGCCACCTCTCGGCGGCCGCCGGAACTAGCAGCGCCTTGCCGCCCCCGCCGCAGTGCGCATGCGCCGCGTCACGTGGGGCCCTGCCACCCCCGCCAGCCCTTGACGTCACAGCCGCCACGCCCCCGCAGCGCAGGTGGACCGCGACGCGTCGCTGATTTATTTGTCGGCGCGCGGCTGCGGTTTCAGAAGAGCTGCCGACTCCTTCCTAATTAAAAGTAAATTGTCCGCTTCGGAGGCAGAGACGCGAACAACACGTGTCGAAATGCGCCGCCCGTGGGACGGAGGTGCAATATGAATCTCACACGTGACGTGTGAGGGGTGGAGCGACCTGACGCATTCCGTCCCGATGACAGAAAGCACAGGCTTCCACGCAGCTGGCAGTTCCGAATTACCGTGACGTTGGAATGAGTATTTCATCCTCCATCTTCAGGCCCATTGTCCAGACACTGTGCATGTCTTCCGCTTGGTGACAACTTTTACGAGTTCCACCTCTCTTCTACCTATATCTGCATAGTTTTACCTACCTGTTTGACCTACCACTGAGGCCATGCCGTCGTTCCATTTGATATGCTACAGATTGTTACATCCAGTTGACTCATTCGATTTGTAACTGACTGATATTCAAGTCACAAGATACGACCGTGATATGCTAAACTTAAGGACGGCCTAGGTAAATAAGCTAACATACCGGTTGGCTATATTTAAAGTGTAGATACTGACAGAGGTCCAGTGTGGGCTGTAATATTATTATATATCAGCGAAACTTGGTAGGTATGCTACTACATTAATGTGATTTACACTGCAATGCATTAATGCGATTTACACTGAAAACAAAGAAAAAAAATAGGTCCACTTTTGGTAGCCAGATGTAATTCTGGCGCTGCACAGCACTTCGTCTTAGCCTCCAGTGCTCATATTTAACCAATACTACACTCCTGGAAATTGTAATAAGAACACCGTGAATTAATTGTCCCAGGAAGGGGAAACTTTATTGACACATTCCTGGGGTCAGATACATCACATGATCACACTGACAGAACCACAGGCACATAGACACAGGCAACAGAGCATGCACAATGTCGGCACTAGTACAGTGTATATCCACCTTTCGCAGCAATGCAGGCTGCTATCCTCCCATGGAGACGATCGTAGAGATGCTGGATGTAGTCCTGTGGAACAGCTTGCCATGCCATTTCCACCTGGCGCCTCAGTTGGACCAGCGTTCGTGCTGGACGTGCAGACCGCGTGAGACGACGCTTCATCCAGTCCCAAACATGCTCAATGGGGGACAGATCCGGAGATCTTGCTGGCCAGGGTAGTTGACTTACACCTTCTAGAGCACGTTGGGTGGCACGGGATACATGCGGACGTGCATTCTCCTGTTGGAACAGCAAGTTCCCTTGCCGGTCTAGGAATGGTAGAACGATGGGTTCGATGACGGTTTGGATGTACCGTGCACTATTCAGTGTCCCCTCGACGATCACCAGTGGTGTACGGCCAGTGTAGGAGATCGCTCCCCACACCATGATGCCGGGTGTTGGCCCTGTGTGCCTCGGTCGTATGCAGTCCTGATTGTGGCGCTCACCTGCACGGCGCCAAACACGCATACGACCATCATTGGCACCAAGGCAGAAGCGACTCTCATCGCTGAAGACGACACGTCTCCATTCGTCCCTCCATTCACGCCTGTCGCGACACCACTGGAGGCGGGCTGCACGATGTTGGGGCGTGAGCGGAAGACGGCCTAACGGTGTGCGGGACCGTAGCCCAGCTTCATGGAGACGGTTGCGAATGGTCCTCGCCGATACCCCAGGAGCAACAGTGTCCCTAATTTGCTGGGAAGTGGCGGTGCGGTCCCCTACGGCACTGCGTAGGATCCTACGGTCTTGGCGTGCATCCGTGCGTCGCTGCGGTCTGGTCCCAGGTCGACGGGCACGTGCACCTTCCGCCGACCACTGGCGACAACATCGATGTACTGTGGAGACCTCACGCCCCACGTGTTGAGCAATTCGGCGGTACGTCCACCCGGCCTCCCGCATGCCCACTATACGCCCTCGCTCAAAGTCCGTCAACTGCACATACGGTTCACGTCCACGCTGTCGCAGCATGCTACCAGTGTTAAAGACTGCCATTGAGCTCCGTATGCCACGGCAAACTGGCTGACACTGACGGCGGCGGTGCACAAAAGCTGCGCAGCTAGCGCCATTCGACGGCCAACACCGCGGTTCCTGGTGTGTCCGCTGTGCCGTGCGTGTGATCATTGCTTGTACAGCCCTCTCGCAGTGTCCGGAGCAAGTATGGTGGGTCTGACACACCAGTGTCAATGTGTTCTTTTTTCCATTTCCAGGAGTGTATAAGCGGCAGTTAATAATGACATCAATATTATGCCTTTCTCATTTGTTTGGCCTTCTCTGCTCACCTTCCGATCCTAATCCATTACATATGGAAACATTTCCACACATCTTACTTTCATTCGCAGCCCCATATTTGCACCTGATGGCTAAAATTGGAACAATTTTTTTTTCAATGTACACTATGTGATCAAAAGTATCCGGACACCCACAAAACATACGTTTTCCATCTTAGGTGCATTGTGCTGCCACCTACTTCCAGGTACTCCATATCAGCCTCAGTAGTCATTAGACATCATGAGAGAGAAGAATGGGGCGCTCCGAGGAACTCACGGACAGAATGTGGTCAGGTGATTGGGTGTCACTTGTGTCATACATTTGTGCGAGATTTCCACACTCGCAAACACCCCTAGGTCCACTGTTTCCTATGTGATAGTGAAGTGGAAACGTTAAGGGACACGTACAGCACAAAAGCGTACAGGCCGACCTCGTGCGTTGACTGACAGAGACCGCTGACTGTTGAAGAGGGTTGTAATGGGTAGTAGGCAGACATACAGGGTGTTTCAAAAATGACCTTTACTACTTTAAGTGTCTCATTTCCTAATCTAATTCCCTCAGCATCACCCGATTTAATTTGACTACATTCCATTATCCTCGTTATGCTTTTGTTGATGTTCATCTTATATCCTCCTTTCAAGACACTGTCCATTCCGTTCAACTGCTCTTCCAAGTCCTTTGCTGTCTCTGACAGAATTACAATGTCATCGTCGACCCTCAAAGTTTTTATCTCTTCTCCATGGATTTTAATACCCACTCCGAATTTTTCTTTTGTTTCCTTTACTGCTTGCTCAATATCCAGATTGAATAACATCGGGGAGAGGCTACAACCCTGTCTCACTCCTTTCCCAACCACTGCTTCCCTTTCATGCCCCTCGACTCTTATAACTGCCATCTGGTTTCTATACAAATTGTAAATAGCCTTTCGCTCCTTGTATTTTACCCCTGCCACCTTCAGAATTTGAAACAGAGTATTTCAGTTAACATTGTCAAAAGCTTTCTCTAAGTCTACAAATGCTAGAAACGTAGGTTTGCCTTTTCTTAATCTTTCCTCTAAGATAAGTCGTAAGGTTAGTATTGCCTCACGTGTTCCAACATTTCTACGGAATCCAAACTGATCTTCCCCGAGGTCCGCTTCTACCAGTTTTTCCCTTCGTCTGTAAAGAATTTGCGTTAGTATTTTGCAGCTGTGACTTATTAAACTGATAGTTCGGTAATTTTCACATCTGTCAACACCTGCTTTCTTTGGGATTGGAATTATTATATTCTTCTTGAAGTCTGAGGGTACTTCGCCTGTCTCATACATCTTGCTCACCAGATGGTAGAGTTTTGTCATGACTGGCTCTCCCAAGGCTATCAGTAGTTCTAATGGAATGTTGTCTACTCCCGGGGCCTTGTTTCGACTTAGGTCTTTCAGTGCTCTGTCAAACTCTTCACGCAGTATCTTATCTCCCATTTCATCTTCATCTACATCCTCTTCCATTTCCATAATATTGTCCTCAAGTACATCGCCCTTTTATAAACCCTCTATATACTCCTTCCACCTTTCTGCCTTCCCTTCTTTGCTTAGAACTGGGTTGCCATCTGAGCTCTTGATATTCATACAAGTGGTTCTCTTGTCTCCAAAGGTCTCTTTAATTTTCCTGTAGGCAGTATCTCTGCTGCCTTCACTACTTCATCCCTCAGAGCTACCCATTCTTCTTCTACTGTATTTCTTTCCCCCATTCCTGTCAACTGTTCCCTTATGCTCTCTCTGAAACTCTCTATAACCTCAGGTTCTTTCAGTTTATCCAGGTCCCATCTCCTTAAATTCCCACCTTTTTGCAGTTTCTTCAGTTTCAATCTGCAGTTCATAACCAATAGATTGTGGTCAGAATCCACATCTGCCCCTGGAAATGTCTTACAATTTAAAACCTGGTTCCTAAATCTCTGTCTTACCATTATATAATCTATCTGATACCTTTTAGTATCTCCAGGATTCTTCCAGGTATACAACCTTCTTTTATGATTCTTGAACCAAGTGTTAGCTATGATTAAGTTATGCTCTGTGCAAAATTCGATAAGGCGGCTTCCTCTTTCATTTCTTCCCCCCAATCCATATTCACCTACTATGTTTCCTTCTCTCCCTTTTCCTACTGACGAATACCAGTCACCCATGACTATTAAATTTTCGTCTCCCTTCACTATCTGAATAATTTCTTTTATCTCGTCATACATTTCATCAATTTCTTCATCATCTGCAGAGCTAGTTGGCATATAAACTTGTACTACTGTAGTAGGCATGGGCTTTGTGTCTATCTTGGCCACAATAATGCGTTCACTATGCTGTTTGTAGTAGCTAACCCGCACTCCTATTTTTTTATTCATTATTAAACCTACTCCTGCATTACCCCTATTTGATTTTGTATTTATAACCCTGTATTCACCTGACCAGAAGTCTTGCTCCTCCTGCCACCGAACTTCACTAATTCCCACTATATCTAACTTTAACCTATCCATTTCCCTTTTTAAATTTTCTAACCTACCTGCCCGATTAAGGGATCTGACATTCCACACTCCGATCCGTAGGACGCCAGTTTTCTTTCTCCTGATAACGACGTCCCCGCCCGGAGATCCGAATGGGGGACTATTTTACCTCCGGAATATTTTACCAAAGAGGACGCCATCATCATTTAATCATACAGTAAAGCTGCATGCCCCCGGGAAAAATTACGACTGTAGTTTCCCCTTGCTTTCAGCCGTTCGCAGTACCAGCACAGCAAGGCCGTTTTGGTTAGTGTTACAAGGCCAGGTCAGTCAATCATCCAGACTGTTGCCCCTGCAACTACTGAAAAGGCTGCTGCCCCTCTTCAGGAACCACATGTTTGTCTGGCCTCTCAACAGATACCCCTCCGTTGTGGTTGCACCTACGGTACGGCCATCTGTATCGCTGAGGCACGCAAGCCTCCCCACCAACGGCAAGGTCCATGGTTCATGGTTCATCTCCGTTAGATATAAAGAAGTATTTGATAGAGAATGAAAGTTGCTACGGAAACTTCTCCACAAGAATGCAAAAGGCTTGGTTAACAAAAACTTTGGAGTTCAGCTACCAGAATCGCTTTTTGGTCAGAAGCACTTTCGGAAAAGACTTCCGGGAAAACCCTGTACTTCGGCCTCACTGCCGTATTTTTACTTTTCTGCCAATTTTCATCTGTTCCTTAGTCTAGAACATGCGTTATTCCCGCGTCTGTGCTAAGTGAATATCGCCTGGGCCGTGTTTCATGCTACAGACTGTACTACCCCGTGCTTTACACGCTGTGCGCCGAGTTAATTTCGCGAGAAGACAGCGGCGGCTGCGAGCTGGAACAGCTGCTGTTGCCGACGTCGCGGCGCGGTTGCGGTCGGTCGCAGGTTGAAGGGTTGGGGGGGGGGGAGGGAGGGAGGTGCAGAGGGAAGATTAGCCCCCAGACCGCCACCCGGCAGTTGCCGGCTCCAGGGCTAATTCGCACCTTGTAGCGGTCCGGCGCCAGACATTAAGTGCCCGGCTCCTGTTATTGGACCGACTTTACAGGAGGGGAACCCCCGAACGCTGGCGATGCAACGGCAGGTAGTTGAGAGCGGCGCTGCCAACCTCCCCCTTGCAGATAATAGCCTCCGAGCGCAGTTAAAGGCCGA
Organism: Schistocerca nitens; assembly: GCF_023898315.1. NCBI lineage: Eukaryota > Metazoa > Arthropoda > Insecta > Orthoptera > Acrididae > Schistocerca > Schistocerca nitens. The sequence goes on from NC_064625.1 coordinate 146,933,786, forward strand.
AAAATATTCAGTAATGGGACTTAATTACCTGCAACTAGCCCACCTCTGTAGTTGAGTGGTCAGCGTGTCTGACTCGTCTGGGAGAACCCGGATTCGATTCCCAGTACTGCTTAGGATTTTTCCTTGGTGGGAGGACTGGAACCGGATTCTACTTATTAACGTTTCGCCCAGATATTCAAACGACGTGACATTACGAGTTTGTTTTACCTACTCATTCGCAGTAATTAAAATCTTTCTACATTTAGAGCTAGCTGCCAATCATCACACCGACTTTGTCTCTTTCTTCTTGTATCCTCCTACATTAACTCAACTACGGCACCTTCCCGTACACCAAAGCATCATCAGCAAAAAACAGCAGATTGCTGACCACTCTGTCCGACAAATCATTTAGGTATACAGGAAACAACAGCGGCTCTATCACACTTCCCTGGAGCACTCCTGATGTTACCGTAGTCTCTGATGAACACTCACTGTCGAGCACAGCAAACTGGGTTCTATTATTTAAGAAGTCTTCGAGCCAGTTACATATCTGGGAGCCTATTCCATGTGCTCGTACCTTGTTTAACAGCTTGCAATGGGGCTCTGTCTGTGTCAAACGCTTTCCAGGAATGTAGAAATATCGAATATACCTGTTGGTCTTCGTCCATAGTTCTCAGCTGAGTTTCGCATGAGCAATGCACTGTAAAATAATCCTGATTCGTAGACATAAGCTGCTTGCTCTCAAGAAAATTTATTATCTGTGAACTGAGAATATGTTCAAGGATTCTGCAGCAAACAATGTTAAGGATATTGGTTGGTAATTTTGCGGGATCGTTCTTTTACTACTCTTATCCACAAGAGTCACCTGCTCTTTTTTCCCATCGCTGTGCTGGATGAGAGATTCTCGATAAATGCAAAGTAGGTAAGAGGACAGTCCCATACAGTAAAACCGAATTGGGATTCCATCCCGACCTGGTGACTAATTTGCTTTCAAATCTTGCAGTTTTTGTCCACGCCAGGGATCTTTATTACTATGACGCCCATGTGGGAGTCTGTCCGATGGTCAAATGACGGTATGTTTGTACGATTCTCTTGCGTGAACGATTTCTTAAACTTCGGATTTCGTTTTGATGTCTTCAGCTGCCACAGGAGAATGGTCAACAAATTACTGGATGGGACGGTTTGTGCCGCTAAGCGATTTTACATGGGACCAGAGTTTTGTCGAGTTTTCTGTTAGATCTTTCGGTGAGGAATGACGGTGGTAGTTGTAACCTTCGCGCGTAGAACTTTTCACAGACGCAACCACTGGTGATATTGCCAGACTGATAGGTGACGACTCAAGTAGAGGTAATGCCCAGAAAACAGTAATGTAGTCGTTGAAACTCTAGTGTGGTTGCGAAACGTATAGGATTGAAACATATTGTGAATGGAGACAGAGTATTACTAACAAAAATATTTCCATTTTAATGTAACACTCGCGGATGCTTCACGAGGACATGTACACTGCTGGCCATTAAAATTGCTACACCAAGAAGAAATGCAGATGATAAACGGGTATTCATTGAAGAAATATGATATACTATAACTGACAAATGATTACATTATCACGCAATTTGGGTGCATAGATCCTTAGAAATCAGTACCCAGAACAACCACCTCTGGCTGTAATAACGGCCTTGATACGCCTGGGCATTCATTCAAACAGAGCTTGGATGGCGTGTACAGGTACAGCTGCCCATGCAGCTTCAACACGATACCACAGTTCATCAAGAGTAGAGACTGGCGTATTGTGACGGGCCAGTTGCTTGGCCACCATTGATCAGACGCTTTCAATTGGTGAGAGATCTGGAGAATGTGCTGGCCAGGGCAGCAGTCCAACATTTTCTGTATCCAGGAAGGCCCGTACAGGACCTGCAACATGCGGTCGTGAATTATCCTGCTGAAATGTAGGGTTTCGCAGGGATCGATTGAAGGGTAGAGCCACGGGTCGTAACACATCTGAAATGTAACGTCCACTGTTCAAAGTGCCGTCAATGCGAACAAGAGGTGACCGAGACGTGTAACCAATGGCTCACCATACTATCACGCCGAGTGATACGCCAGTATGGCGATGACGAAAACACGCTTCCAATGTGCGTTCACCGCGATGTCGCCAAACACGGATGCGACCATCATGATACTGTAAACAGAACCTGGATTCATCCGAAAAAATGACTTTTGCCATTCGTGCACCCAGGTTCGTCGTTGAGTACACCATCGCAGGCGCTCCTGTCTGTTGAAGCACCGTCAAGGGTAACCGCAGCCACGGTCTCTGAGCTGATAATCCATACTGCTGCAAACATCGTCGAACTGTTCGTGCAGATGGTTGTTGTCTTGCAAACGTCCCCATCTGTTGACTCAGGGTTCGAGACGTGGCTGCACGATCCGTTACAGCCATGCGGATAAGATGCCTCTCATCTCGACTGATAGTGATACGAGGCCGTTGGGATCCAGCACGGCGTTCCGTATTACCCTCCTGAACCCACAGATTCCATATTCTTCTAACAGTCATTGGATCTCGACGAACGCTAGCAGTAATGTCGTGATACGATAAACCTCAATCGCGATAGGCTACAATCCGACCTTTATCAAAGTCGGAAACATGATGGTACGCATTTCTCCTCCGTACATGAGGCATCACAACGACGTTTGACCAGAAAACATCGGTCAACTGCTGTTTGTGTATGAGAAATCGTTTGGAAACTTTCCTCATGTTAGCACGTTGTAGGTGTCGCCACTGGCACCAACCTTGTGTGAATGCTCTGAAAACCTAATCATTTGCATATCACAGCATCCTCTTCCTGTCGGTTAAATTTAGCGTCTGTAGCACGTCATCTTCGTGGTGTAGCAATTTTTAATGGCCAGTTAATGTTAATAAGTTGTCTACGTCGGTAGGATGCACGAGTAACAGAATACACTGACTCGGTTGTAGGGTTTCTTTGGACTGCTGGTACGTACATCTTCCAAGAGAGAGAGCCGTACAAGGCGCTGCGGTGCGGGCGGAGATGAGTGGGCGGAAATGCAAAGGGAATGTCGCGGCAAGGTGTCTGCAGGCGCCGGAGGCCGGAGGCGGAGGAAGGCGGGCGCGCGCCAGCGGCAGCGGGGGCGGGGGGCCATGTCGTCCTTGTGCAACAGCGGGAGACGACAGCGGGACAAACAGGCTAATTTCCTGCCGCCGCGGCGGGGGCGGAGGCGGCGCCGCTGTATGTGGGCGGGCCGGGGTAAGGTGAGTGCGCGGCGGAGGGTGTTTTATGAAGCCGCCAGCCCGCAGCCGCTGTAGCAGGCAGAGATAATAGCAATAATAATAACAAGGCGCTGCCACGCGGAATGCCAGCCGACGCGGCAGGTAGCGCTTGGCTGCGCTAGTAGCTGTATATATATACACGCCACGCTTGCTGTTGTGGCTCAGACAGCGTCTCTGCGCTGCCGTGTGACGTCAAAAACAGGCTGCGGGCACGACTGTAGCAGGCAGCTAGAGGCTACTGAAATCACGCTGTCACACAAATGTCTTGTTGATTTTCCAACTTGTATTACTATAGTTTCCATTTCAATCCTTCCAATCTTTCAGCCCCTCGCTTACTTTTTCTGTCCATCGCACCTGTTTCTTTCAATTTCACTCCTTGTCCATAACTTTCAATTTCCCTTTCTTCTTCTCTCTCTTTACTTCTCAATTTCGATCTGTCTGCTTAGTATTCCCGTTAATCTCACTATAATTTTTTTTTACTTTCCATTTATCTTCCCACCTCTTTCTCCCTCCATATCTCTATTGCCCTCTCTCTCGTTTTTTCGCCCCGTCTCTCCCTTTCTCCTCGTTCATTTTGCTGTTATTCTACCCTATTTCTTTTCATCTCAGCCCAAATTGTGATGCAATTTTTACTTTGGTTCACCCCAAATTCTTTCCCACTTTAATTCTCTTTCTTCTCCTTAGCATTGCCGTACACGCAAAGTGCAGCCACAAGCTCGGCAATATTTCGAGTCACAGTTGCTGTAACAGACTTAACGTCACAAAAGTCATGGGATATCTCCCAATATCGTGTTGGACAAGTGCTTGTGATATTCGCTATTTTTGGCTTCATTAAAACAGCAAATAGTTAATAGTTTCAGCCAGAAGGCAAATACGTGTTTATGAAGAATGATTAATGTATAATAAGGCGTCGCATAGCGATGGTGGAATTTCCAAAATAATGTAATTCGTCGTCTTTTGGCGGCAATATAAACAGAAGAATATGGATCGATATGCGATCCTTCACGATTTTGTTCGCTGGAGAACAAATGAAGCCTTGAGCGCTAAACACTTGTACTGTTTTTCTTAAGTAAGACGGACGCAGATTTGTGGCGGTCTGATCTAATTTTCAACTAAATGTATAAAAACGTATTCTGTCTAAGTTTGAGAGAAGTGTAAAAAGAAGTGTTATAACTTACCGTAACGACGCACGAGCGACTCAAAGAAGACAATGGCTATATAAAAGAGCGCTCAATGGACATGATGCGGACATAAAAATCTACCGTCATTGTAGTACTAAGCTTAAGGTACGATATATGCTTTGGTTATAATAACTATTTGTTCTGGGAATACTGAATCATTTAGCAGTGCTCATTCCTATTATCTCCTCAGTATTATTTTCATTTTAATTATGCATTTTGCTAAGATTGCAGACACCAAGATCAGCAGTCCAATGTGCGTGTTACATTGACAAAAAGAAACTGTTTTATCGTCTTCTTGCATCAGCTTTAATATTGAATTTCCCTTTTGTATGATGTTAGAGTTGTTGTTGCGCCCTTAAGAACTTTCTGGTCCTTTAGGAAATTGTTTTGTCGTAACAGTAACTTCACGACCGGGTATGATCGTATCTACGATCATGAAGTAGTTGGTTGGTTGGTTAGTTTGGGGAAGGAGACCAGACAGCGAGGTCATCGGTCTCATTGGATTAGGGAAGGATGGGGAAGGAAGTCGGCCGTGCCCTTGTGAAAGGAACCCATCGTCCATAATGGCGCAAGTGTTGCCGGTCCAATATTTTGTGCACCAACTATCCTCTTGAGTATATCCCATAAACGTTCAAATGGCTCTGAGCACTATGGTATGTAACATCTGAGGTCACCAGTCCCTTAAAACTACTTAAGCATAACTAACCTAAGGACGCCCCACATCCATGCCCGAGGAAGGATTCGAACCTGCGACCCTAGCAGCAGCGCGGTTCCGGACTGAAGCGCCTAGAACTGCTCGGCCACAGTGGCCGGCCATAAAAGTTCAATGGGTTTCATGTCGGGCCATCTGCGGAGCCTAATCATTCGCTGAAATTGTCCAGAATGATCACCAAACCAATCGCAAAATGTTGTGCCCCAGTAACATGACACACTGTCATCCACAAAAATTCCATCACAGAATCCATGAATGGTTGAAAATGGTCACCAAATAGCCGGACATATCCATTTCCAGTCAACGATCGGTTGAGTTGGAGGAGAGGTACCAGTGAATTCTGCATGAATGCAGCCCACACCATTATGGAGTCACCACCAGCTTGCACGTTGCCGCCGGCCGGAGTGGCCGTGCGGTTCTAGGCACTACAGTCTGGAACCGCGCGACCGCTACGGTTGCAGGTTCGAATCCTGCCTCGGCCATGGATGTGCGTGATGTCCTTAAGTTAGGTAGCTGAGTGGTCAGCGTGACGGAATGTCAATCCTAAGGTCCCGGGTTCGATTCCCGGCTGGGTCGGAGATTTTTCTCCGCTCAGGGACTGAGCGTTGTGTCGTCCTAATCATCATCATTTCATCCCCATCGACGCGCAGGTCGCCGAAGTGGCGTCAACTCGAAAGACCTGCACGAGGCGAACGGTCTACCCAACGGGAGGCCTTAGCCACACATTTCATTTCAGTAAGGTTTAAGTAGTTCTAAGTTCTAGGGGACTGATGACCTCAGATGTTAAGTCCCATAGTGCTCAGAGCCACTGATTTACACCAAGCACTCTATGGCTGCTAAATGACGAAATAGAGCTATGGTAACTGAGCTTCCCTGAAGCAAAAACGTTACCAGGAAATGAGAAATCCTGCTTTGTGGCTTCGTTTTTTTTGTTTTTTTTTTTTTACCTAGTCGAACTGTTGCCGAAACTATAGCTCTTGAACTCACGCAGGATACGTATCATTCCTAGAATACCATTCTCAGTATTTCGTTTAAAGGCAGTTCGTACAAGAACTGGTAAGAGCAATACAAATATCAAAGAATATCCGCCGGCCGCGGTGGTCTAGCGGTTCTGGCGCTGCAGTCCGGAACCGCGGGTCTGCTACGGTCGCAGGTTCGAATCCTGCCTCGGGCATGGGTGTGTGTGATGTCCTTAGGTTAGTTAGGTTTAAGTAGTTCTAAGTTCTAGGGGACTTATGACCTAAGATGTTGAGTCCCATAGTGCTCAGAGCCATTTGAACCAAAGAATATCCACCAGTTAGAACGAGACTCGTGGTCAGACTTCAGTTTTGGCTGCAGGTGACTCATCCAGAAATATGATGTACCTCTTTAAAGAGTAGGCCTATTTGTCATTGGTATGCCTCTTGGTACCTGTTGTTTCCAGCCCTCTGGCAACCTTTTGTTTACATTACTTTCTGTTCGTCGATGTAAGCGTCACATTTATGGAATTCACGTCTATATCCTTTACTGTAGGCAACAAACCAAACCCGTGCGGGGTAGCAAAATGGCTCAAATGGCTCTGAGCACTATGGGACTCAACATCTGTGGTCATAAGTACCCTAGAACTTAGAACTACTTAAACCTAACTAACCTAAGGACAACACACACGTCCATGCCCGAGGCAGAATTCGAACCTGCGCAAAGCGGTCGCGCGGTTTCAGACTGAAGGGCCTAGAACCGCTCGGTCACACCGACCGGCGGTGTTTATGACGTCATGTCTCCTGAACTATGGTTGGTAGGTGGTTCTTATCCCCAGAGCGATTCTTGTCTGGCAGTGATGGATGTGTGAACCAAGATTGGTTGGAATCAGCCCTGTGGTTTAGGATGAGACGTGGAACGTACATACATATACACATACACATCCGCATATTTATGGATGCGACAACCAGTTTCTGTCCATTATGCAACATGTAAAGATACATCCTGTTTTGCCACTTGCTGGAGGTGTCTAAAATTTTCCCTGTCCTCAGTGTCAGCTTTATCTTCTATTCTTTTGAAATCGGTCCACATTTTACACAAATTTATCCGACCATAAACACAAAGTAGAAGAAATAAAAACTGCAATGAAAAATTTACATCGCGTACCCAAACGATCCATAGACAATATTCTGGATGAACTCGAAATTTATATTCACCGAGACGAATTTCCAGACAAAAATCTTAATAAGCAAAAGGAAATAAAGCATGAGCAATATTTAGAGAAGTTTAAAGTGCACATAATTTACGAACTTCTAAGAAGCCTCAACAGCACAGAAACTGAAGACACAATCTCAACAGAAACTTCAAAACTACACTCCTGGAAATTGAAATAAGAACACCGTGAATTCATTGTCCCAGGAAGGGGAAACTTTATTGACACATTCCTGGGGTCAGATACATCACATGATCACACTGACAGAACCACAGGCACATAGACACAGGCAACAGAGCATGCACAATGTCGGCACTAGTACAGTGTATATCCACCTTTCGCAGCAATGCAGGCTGCTATTCTCCCATGGAGACGATCGTAGAGATGCTGGATGTAGTCCTGTGGAACGGCTTGCCATGCCATTTCCACCTGGCGCCTCAGTTGGACCAGCGTTCGTGCTGGACGTGCAGACCGCGTGAGACGACGCTTCATCCAGTCCCAAACATGCTCAATGGGGGACAGATCCGGAGATCTTGCTGGCCAGGGTAGTTGACTTACACCTTCTAGAGCACGTTGGGTGGCACGGGATACATGCGGACGTGCATTGTCCTGTTGCAACAGCAAGTTCCCCTGCCGGTCTAGGAATGGTAGAACGATGGGTTCGATGACGGTTTGGATGTACCGTGCACTATTCAGTGTCATCTCGACGATCACCAGTGGTGTACGGCCAGTGTAGGAGATCGCTCCCCACACCATGATGCCGGGTGTTGGCCCTGTGTGCCTCGGTCGTATGCAGTCTTGATTGTGGCGCTCACCTGCACGGCGCCAAACACGCATACGACCATCATTGGCACCAAGGCAGAAGCGACTCTCATCGCTGAAGACGACACGTCTCCATTCGTCCCTCCATTCACGCCTGTCGCGACACCACTGGAGGCGGGCTGCACGATGTTGGGGAGTGAGCGGAAGACGGCCTAACGGTGTGCGGGACTGTAGCCCAGCTTCATGGAGACGGTTGCGAATGGTCCTCGCCGATACCCCAGGAGCAACAGTGTCCCTAATTTGCTGGGAAGTGGCGGTGCGGTCCCCTACGGCACTGCGTAGGATCCTACGGTCTTGGCGTGCATCCGTGCGTCGCTGCGGTCCGGTCCCAGGTCTACGGGCACGTGCACCTTCCGCCGACCACTGGCGACAACATCGATGTACTGTGGAGACCTCACGCCCAACGTGTTGAGCAATTCGGCGGTACGTCCACCCGGCCTCCCGCATGCCCACTATACGCCCTCGCTCAAAGTCCGTCAACTGCACATACGGTTCACGTCCACGCTGTCGCGGCATGCTACCAGTGTTAAAGACTGCGATGGAGCTCCGTATGCCACGGCAAACTGGCTGACACTGACGGCGGCGGTGCACAAATGCTGCGCAGCTAGCGCCATTCGACGGCCAACACCGCGGTTCCTGGTGTGTCCGCTGTGCCGTGCGTGTGATCATTGCTTGTACAGCCCTCTCGCAGTGTCCGGAGCAAGTATGGTGGGTCTGACACACCGGTGTCAATGTGTTCTTTTTTCCATTTCCAGGAGTGTATATGGGGAGGGAGGAGGGAGTAGGTCAGCGTCTAACGTCCCGTCCACAACGAGGTCATTAGAGACGGAGGACAAGGTCGGATTACGTTAAGGACGGAGAAGCAAAGCGGCCGTGGTGTTTTGAAGGAACCATCGCGGCAATTGTCTGAATCATACAGAAGTATGATGTACCTCTCCAAAAAGTAGGCCTATTTTTCATCGGCATGCCTCTTTGTACCTGTCGTTTCCAGCCCACTGGCAACCTTTTGTTTACATTACTTTCTGTTCGTCGATGTACACGCCACATTTATGGAATTCAGGTCTATCTCCTTTACCCACTACTACATTCCTGTACGCAACAAACAAAAGCCGCGCGGGGTAGCAGCGCGGTCTTGGCGCCTTGTCACGGTTCGCGCGGCTCCTCCCGTCGGAAGTTGAGTCGTCTCGGGCGTGTGTGTGTGTGTGTGTGTGTGTGTGTGTGTGTGTGTGTGTGTGTGTGTGTGTGTGTGTGTGTGTTCAAATGGTTCAAATGGCTCTGAGCACTATGGGACTCAACATCTGTGGTCATAAGTCCCCTAGAACTTAGAACTACTTAAACCTAACTAACCTAAGGACATCACACACATCCATGCCCGAGGCAGGATTCGAACCTGCGACCGTAGCAGTCGCGCGGTTCCTGACTGAGCGCCTAGAACCGCTACACCACCGCGGCCGGCTGTGTGTGTGTGTTGTCCTTAGCGTAAATTACTCTAAGTTAGATTAAATAGTGTGTAAGTCTAGGGACCGATGACCTCAGGAGTTTAGTTCCATACGAACTTACCAGCACCAAAACAAACAAATACAGTTCATCTACGTACGCCATGTAAGTAAAGCCTAACAATATTGTTACATCGCTCGATAGCTTTTTACTTGACATATGACTGCAGCGGTGTCAGCGTGACAAGGAACAGGCATCGCCTGGAGTCGGAGGACAACATTTACAGACAAGGACAGGGTCAGATTTTGTCCGGCAGTACGAAATACTCTTCACCCTCGGTGGACGGCACTGGCAACACATCGGCAATCCCTCGGAAAATAAACGCATCATTCTGCCCCGTCAGCAATATTGCTGGGCGACACCGCAATATTGCCAACAGCCTTGCCTCAGCGGTAACATCGGTTCCCGTCAGGTCAGCGGAGTTAAGCGCTGTCGGGCTGGGCTACCATTTGGATGGGTGACCATCCGATCTGCTGAGTGCTGTTGGCAAGCAGGTTGCTCGCAGCCCTTGTGAGGCAAACTGAGAACCTACTTGATTGAGTAGTAGTGGCTCATGTCTCGTAAACTGCCTTATAGTCCCGCTAAACACGTTGGGCAGAACAGGTAATTAGGATTGTGGAAAGGGCCAAATAAGGTTGGGGTCAGTTTCACCTACTAATTGTAATTTAATAACACATTTACAACCATAGCAGCAAATAGCCGAACCTTTACCAAATGCAACTCTTTCATGGCTGAAAGCCTCCAAAGAAGGAATCTTAACAAAGCAACAAGTTAAAAATACAATTGAAATAGCAATAAAATAATTAGAAAAAACATCTATCACAGCTAGGTGGAAAGCCTCAGAGCAAAGTAGATAGAACAAACATATGAGAGGCGCAATGCAAATGGCTGAAGGTCACAATTAAGTATGAAAATTTTAAAATATATTACCATAATCGTTTAAAGGCAGGAGGCCGCAATGTTTAAGCTTGAAAGATAATTTTAAAAATAAGATTGCAAGACTGAAAGCCCAGAATTAGTTTTGCAATTTTTTTAAGGAGAAGAAAAGATAACCATAAACCTTGAGTTATAAGTAGCTGAAAACATAATTAACACCGGTGGGAAAGGCAATAAAAACAACGGCACTCAGATGCCTCCAGGGTGACGGTCTGTCCTCGTTCAGTTAGGTGAGACAGATGGTGAGCCCAACTATACTCGATCCGTCGGAACCCAACCAGGGGACAGCCACGGACCGACCGACACAACGACTTGCTTCCCATCAATCAGTACGTGAGAACTCAAACATAAAATGTTACAAACGTGATAATCCACAATGGAGTATATACAGGGTGTCCCAGCTATCTTGTCCACCCAAAATATCTCTGGAATAATAACAGATATTGGAAAAAGACTTTCACCGGTATCAATGTAGGGCTGGGGCCCATGAATGTACATATTTGGAAACATTCTAAAACGAAAGCATATGTGTTTTTTAACACAAACTTATATTTTTTTAAATGGACCTCCTATATTTTTTCTTCAGCAATCCATAGCATGACAAAGCACATACACAATGGCGTTGATTGCATCGCAGTATTCCCATTACATCCCGAGATATTGAGACGCGAAGTTGACGCTTGAAACACCCGACATGCGCTGCTACCGCACGTCCTGAGGCTCAAGTGTGAACCCCATACTGCCCGTAATCGCAGCAGGATTGCAGCAGACCGTATTATTCGTTTCGGACCTCTTTATAAGTATGGAAGTGTGATTACGCATGTCCATCACATCGAGATGATGGCAGCATGGGGTTCACGCCTGGGCCACAGGACGTGCGCTAGCAGCGCATGTCGGGTGTTTCAAGCGTCAACTTCGCGTCTTCATATCTCGGGATGTAATGGGAATACTGCGATGCAATCAACGCCATTGTGTATGTGCTTTGTCATGCTATGGATTGCTGAAGAAAAAATATAGGAGGTCCATTTAAAAAAAAACATAAGTTTGTGTTAAAAAACACATATGCTTTCGTTTTAGAATGTTTCCAAATATGTACATTCATGGGCCCCAGCCCTACATTGATACCGGTGAATGTCGTTTTCCAATAGCTGTTATTGTTCCAGAGATATTTTGGGTGGACAAGATAGCTGGGACACACTGTATTTGCTGTCAAAATTACACATCATGTTGGACAGCGACAACAGGTGAGGAAAGGACGCTGCCTGAAATTACGTTAGTGGCCAGGGCAGGTAAGCAGAACACTTTTAGTACTCATGTGAATAAGTTCACACTTTTCTTTATTCAGGCTCGATTGCCACTTTTCGCACCATAGAGATATCTAAATCATTTTGCAAGTAGTTTTGGTCATCTGATGACTTTACAAGACGGTAACTGACAGCATCATCTGCAAACAATCTAAGACGGCTACTCAGATTGTCTCCTATGTCGTTAATATAGATCAGGAACAATAGAGGACCTATAACACTTCATGGGGGACGCCGGATATTATTTCTCCTTTACTCGATGACTTTCCGTCTATTACTACGAACTGTGACCTGTCTGACAGGAAATCACGAATCCAGTCGCACAACTGAGGCGATACTCCGTAGGCACGCAGTCTGGTTAGAAGACGCTTGTCAGGAACGGTGTCGAAAGCCTTCTGCAAATATAAAAATATGGAATCAATTTGACATCCCGTGTCGATAGCACTTATTACTTCATGAGTATAAAGAGCTAGTTGTGTTCCACAAGAACGATATTTTCTGAATCCATGCTGACTATACGTCAATAAATCGTTTTCTTCGAGGTACTTCATAATGTTCGAATACAGTATATGTTCTAAAACCCTACTGCAAATCGACGTTAGTGATATAGGCCTGTAATTCAGCGGATTACTCCTACTTCCCTTTTTTGGGTATGGGTGTGACTTGAGCAATTTTCCACTCTTTAGGTACGGATCTTTCTGTGAGCGAGTGGTTGTATATAATTGCTAAATATGGAGCTATTGTATCAGCATACTCTGACAGGAACCTGACTGGTATACAATCTGGACCGGAGGCCTTGCCTTTATTAAGTGATTTAAGCTGCTTTGTAACACCGACGTTATCTACTTCTGTGTGTCTCACCTTGGCAGTTATTCATGATTGGAATTCAGGAATATTTACTTCGTCTTCTTTGGTGGACGAGTTTCGGAAAACCGTGTTTAATAACTCTGCTTTAGTGGCACTGTCGTCAGTGACTTCACCGTTGTTATCGAGCAGTGAATATATTTATTGCGTGTTACCACTGGTGTGCTTTATATATGACCAGAATCTCTTTGGGCCACAAGGCAGAAAATTCCACTGGTGCACTCGAATCGTAGTCAAGCTAAAAAGTTAATTGCAACGCATGGCGGCCAAACTTCAGCAGTAGAAACACTCGGTATGGCTCACAGGAAAACCTCCCCAACAGCGAACCACCACAACATGAGTGGACGTGGCTTGGGTAGTTGAAACCACTACTCAAGTTTGACGTCCTGGGTCGGTGAGCCACGAAGCTCGTAGCGATCGGACAGCTCCACACACGCTCCAACACTGCGCAGGGACCGCCAGCGGCCCCAGCCTACTGCACCACGCGGAGATAACTTCCCTGGACTGCAGCAACCGACCGATTGCCTGCAAAGCCCCCCTAGCCGGAAACTATATGCACCAATCCGAAGACGGTACACGACGCAAATATCGATACACATCACTGCTGCCGCACGTAGAAGGAAGAAGAACCACGACGTAACCGCAACAAGGGCGGGAAACCAAACACAGACAGCCAAGTTCACGAAATCGCATAGCTGGGAGCGAGAACCTCTCACTAACATACCGCCGAGAGAGGTGTGTGCTGACCACGCCTCCGTATCCGTATCCGGTGACGCCTAAGGGCTGAGGATGACACGGCGGCCGGTCGTAACCGTTGGGCCTTCATGGCCTGTTCGGGAGGAGGGAGTTTAGATACCGCAGACTGTTGCAGCCGCATTGCAGCAATGTTGACGACAGCACTATTGCTGCGACACGCCGCCCTAAGACACTGTCCTTACAAACGCACCTCTAGCGCCAGATCTCGGCGCCGCTGTGGCGAGGCGGCAGCGTAGGCCTCATTAGTTGCCTCGCGCCTGGGACAACGCGGCGCCACAAACAGCTCTAAATCGCGGCCGGGCGGCGGGGAAAACATGGCGGCGATAACGCGCGGCGGTGACATCACCAGCGGCCCATGTGCGGCACCTCGTGACGTCACACGCTGAAGAACGCGAGGCCGCGAGGTGGCGGCTGGCGAAGCGACCTCTGCCGGCCGCGCGTGGCCGAGGTGCACACGTGCCACAGGGCAGGCCTTAGATCCATTGCCGGCTCGTTCGCTGCCACGAGTTCAGACCACGCGTGACGTCATTACGCTGAAACCCCCAGCATCTAGGGTCCTTTTTTCCCCAACATTCACCTGGATAATGGGTCAGCTGGTGATCGAAACATAGTGCATACGACCCGAACATGGGTGTAGTACCCCCTGAGTGGTAAAAGGAAATTTTTTGAGGGGTAAAAACTAAATGACTTTTTCTGTTTTTGTAGCGAAACTAAATTATTTTCAAAATATTATTACTATTATCACAATTTTGTAACACTCCAATAATAATTATATAAGTTATCAACAATTACTTTTTCTGTATTTGTAGCATTAATGCGATAGAGATTACAGGTTTTTCATACAGTCCACCCACTACACATATATGTTGCGCTTTGTCCCGTGCATCGCTGATGATAACTGTGAGACAAATACGCAACGAACGCTAAATATCTCAAGAGCATATCTCCTTCAAGTTGTCGATAGTACCTACAGTAGTGCAGAAATTGCTTCATTTCTCGCTTCGAAACAGATAAATGAATTAATTGACAGCAGGACACAGCAGTAGCTACATAAGGGCTACTATAATGCTATACACAGTATTATTATTATTATTATTATTGTGAGTTCCGTTATTATTCTTAGTGTTGTGGTATGACACAAAGCATTAACATCCTGAAGTCTTCCAATTTCTGCCAGTTCAGAAGCAAGGAGTGCAGTAAGCAAGTAATTTATGAACAGTAAGTATAGTGTGCGCACGTGAAGCAAATGCCGGAATGGGGAGGAGTAATGTAGTGGAAGACTGTTTTGTAACAAGTGGCTTCCCTCACTATGGAAAATTTGTTAGGTTTGTTACCTAAAGAGGAGTTGTGAATAGCACTAGCGATGCACGATGAATCATGAATTCCTTCGTCATTTATTATTACACACACACACATATACATACATACATACATACATACACACACACACACACACACACACACACACACACACATAGAGAGAGAGAGAGAGAGAGAGAGAGAGAGAGAGAGAGAGAGAGAGGGAGGGAGGGAGGGAGGGAGGGAGAGAGGGAGAGAGGGAGAGAGAGAGAGAGAGAGAGAGAGAGAGGGAGAGAGACTGAACGTGTTATTCAGTGTTTCACATTACACCTCGATCAGTTGACTGATGCCAGCATGCCATTGCGGGTGACTTCTGCAATACTATTCAACTTATCGTAATTGTGGTATTTTCTGTAAAGTTTTCTTCGTTACGTTGGTGAAACATCGCGCGACGTTTTGGTCCGCCTAAAGATATGGTGGAAGGAGGTAATATTTCATTCCACAGGTAAAAAGTTTTATAAAAAGAAAGAACAAGCAAACACATTTTTTGACATTAAGTCAGTGAATTTACGAACTGAAGCTGTGAAATGATACTTTTACCAGGCAGATGTGACTATCCTATTTCAGGTTAATTTCTTTGTGTCGGACACGAAGAGGATATAAGCTTCGGAGAGCCGTCCTACAAATGCTACGGAAGTGACTTGTGAACTTTATTCTTTTGCTTGCATTGAAATTGTATGTACCGAAGAACACTGATTATTTGCATGTAGCAGTTGCTTGCGACACACCAGTCGAGGACACAAAGTTAAGTATTGTCAGTTTAACCCACTGTAATTTATTTATTTAATCGTATGGCTAGGGCCTCCTGTCGGGCAGACCGTTCGCCGGGTGCCGCTCTTTCAATTTGACGCTACTTCGGCGACATGCAGTAGATGAGGATGATGGGATGATGATGAAGACAGCGCAACACCCAGTCCCTGGGCGGAGAAAATTCCCCGACACAGCCGGGAATCGAACCAGGGCCCAGAGGATTCACAAACCGCCGCGCTGACCATTTAGCTACCGGGGGCGGAAACTTACTCTAATAAACACCATTAATACGATTTGCTTGAACTGCAGTTTAGAAATCCTAGAAAACAGCTTCAGAGGCACCCTATACGAACATAAGAACGAAAATACGAGACTGGAATTGGAAACCGTGCTGCAATTGTAGCTCTGCATCAGGAAGGCTATTCTAGTCGGACAACAGCAACAATCATTTTCGTAGCCCAATCTACAGTGGGTGTAGACATTGCACACTGATACCAATGCAAGTGCTCTGCGATCCGGAACGCCCAGTATTCTGTTCTGTCCACTGGTCTTTGTAATGGGCGTTCCGGATCGCGGAACGCTTGCATTGGTATCAGTGTGCAATGTCTACACCCACTGTAGATTGGGCTACGAAAATGATTGTTGCTGTTGTCCTACTAGAATAGCCTTCCTGATCCAGACCTACAATTACAGCACGGTTTTCAATTCCAGTCTTCTACTTACGTTCCATTAGAACAGGGCTTAACAACTGGCCGGTTTTGAGCGCGAGTACTCGCGTCTGCTCAGGCACGTGCTCGCGAGCAGCTGCAAGGTCGTGGAGTAGGGAGGGAGAGGAAGGAGGGGAAATGCGGGCGCACGTTTGAATAGGGCCGCAGCGTGCCTATTGAATTCGCGCCGACTGTGTAACGTTTAAAGTACTACGATCAGCTCTTAACAGTCACTTCGCTGGTTAAGAATCATGTGAAGTCGCCGTTCTGTAACCCCAACCATGCTTTCGCAGTTCAACCCCCATTGGGAGGAATTGTATCTGTTTACAGAAAAAGATGGTGTTGCAAAATGTTCAGTATGTCACAAAATGCTGAATTCTTTTACGAAATTTAATTTGCAGCGACATTATATATCGTACCACGCGAAAGACTACGGACGTGGAAAATGTGATTGACCAGATCGTGCACAGGAAGTTATTAAACTTAAAAGGAAGCTATCCGAAGAAGATCTGGACGACGAAGAAAAATCAAGTGAGGCAGCTCTCAGAGTGGGTTACCAAATTGCTGTGCTTTTAGGAAAATCCCTGCTCCCCTTAACTGATGGCGATCTAATAAAAGAATGTTTGGTAGTTGCAGCGGAACGTTTGTGTCCATCTCAAGTTGAACAGTTTCGGATTGTGCCATTATCTAACATGACCATTATGCGTCGCATACAGGACATAGCAGACGACGTCCAGAGCCAGCTTGCAAATATCTGTAAAGATTTTATGGCGTATTCTCTAGCTCTGGACGAAAGTGTTGATATCACTGGAACAGCGCAGCTTTCCATATTTATTAGAGGTGTTAAAAGAGATCTTCAGGTGAGGGGGGAGCTCCTCGATGTAGTAGCCATGAAGAACACTACAACCGGAGGTGATATTTTAAGTAGTGTTGAAGAAAGTGTTGAAAATGTAGGATTGTCGTGGAATTCTTTAGTTTCAGTGTCTACAGATGGTAGAGGCATACACTAAGCTAATAAAATTATGTGGCACGTGTACATTCTCCTTTATTTGTTTCATTTGTCGCAGTAATAATTCGTGAGTGATATCCCTGCAGGTGGCCGCGGATTTACGTCGACTTGCTGCAGCTGTTGTGTGCCCCACGTGACTCTCCCCACTCTCCGCTCTGGTCCGGTATTGGGGGTAGCGTGCTCGCGCTGCTCCGTGCTCGCGCCTTGCTGCTCACTGCTTGCTCCGCGAGCACGTACGTTGTGAAGCCCTGCATTAGAAGGTAATATGGTATGAACCTTATAAAGTACACAAGCACGCTGCAAGATGCAGGCAATGTAGTCTAAATTAATGCGACACGATTGCTACACAGACACCATTAGGTATGAGGACCATCCGAAAGAGCCCATCTTCAGTAAAAGGACGTCAGTCTTGTTGAGGATACTCACGCGCACGCTCTAGGCAAAGAACCGGTCAAATACTCAACAGAGACGCTTAGTCTTTATATATTTATGCTTGTTTTATTATCAGAATAAGGATATGATGGAATACTGAAAGCGAAATCCCTGTTTCAACCACGTGATAGCTGACGTAAGACCTTTGACCAATAATATATCTCGTAAAAATACGTATAGGAACATATAAAATATTACTCGCATTGTCTTTGTGACGTGTTGAAGCCAGTGGCTGCACTCTGTAATTCGAGGGGTACGTGATGTTATCTTTCAACAGGATAACGCAAGACCACATGTGGCCCGTGCTGTCCTGACCGCTATCTCAACATCGAAGGTCTTCGACTGCTGCTGCTCTAGCAAGCACGTTTTGCATACGTTTCACCCACAGACATCTGGTCCCCGGTGCCGGGGGACTGACACGCCAGCACTCGTCAGTCATTATGATAGTTGAAATCTGCTGGCACAGAGCTCAAGCAACGTCGAATGACGGACCCGCATCTCTCATCCACACTCAGTTCCACTGGCATGGGCAGAGTCATTGCTATTGTCAGACGTGGCAGCTCAGTGTACTGGATTTCGCAAGCTGTATACCCAAAAACCCCAGCAAATTAATCAATAGGCCTA
Organism: Schistocerca nitens; assembly: GCF_023898315.1. Classification (NCBI taxonomy): domain Eukaryota; kingdom Metazoa; phylum Arthropoda; class Insecta; order Orthoptera; family Acrididae; genus Schistocerca; species Schistocerca nitens. The sequence continues at coordinate 146,952,171 of NC_064625.1, forward strand.
CTCTTCCAACACAGTGTATTTTCACAATGTGACACAATCCCTTTAACTGCTAACCTTAGTTTCGTTGCCTTTTCATTGGCCAGCAGGCAACATCCGTATTGCAGATGAATTTCTTTCGCTTCATAACAAGGAGCAGTCGTGATGCACGAACAACAAACTGACAATTTAAGGCAGAGCAGTGTTTTCCATAATCCGTACGACAGAGCACCACCATTGCTAGCGGCAGTCACCGAAGTTAAGCCAACTGCAACATAATCACGTGTGCAAACAGTCATCCAATACTGTAAAATGCTTTTTTATTTCAGTCTCTGATCACAGATGAATTCTTTAGACGATGGCCGGTTTCAGCATGTAATGACCATCTTCAGATCTAAAATATATAAATATATACATCTAGTGAGCAATGTGTCTTTTAACATAAAACAGCAATATGTATCACAATATACTGTCATACACCAGGGAAATGTACAGATAAAATATGGTATAACGTACCTTTTTTTACACCATGTCCTAAAGTGATACGGCGATAATGGCATCGTCCGAACATATAATCAGCATAGCATCGTCATATAGAATTAAAATATGGTGTAGAATAGGCCACATCGTGATTATTGCCAACTAGCTACTGAAGTACAGTAGCATCCAGAAACCTGTTTGCCTACACCCTCCCTAGATTTCGCTACTGTGGGCTTGCTGAAAAAGAGACAGATCAATGTCATATAGACATTTTATCTTTCATAAGTATAGGTTGCCACAGGCACTGTATTACGATATATTAATTGTTGGCCGTAAATTCACCATAAGAAAGGGTCGAACCTATACTCTTCAAAGTTTTTCATTTAATAATTTTATATGGGTAACTGCATTCATCTTTTAATGTATCACAATTGGCTTCTATGATAGTCATCAATTTTAATAAGTCTGCTACATGCATTTTATCTAATGTGCTTTTATCAGATTATGTTTTTGCATAAATGATGACTACATATAAGCAAGCCCACAGTAGCGAAATGTAGGGAGGGTGTAGGCAAACATGTTTCTGGATGCTACTGTACTTCAGTAGCTAGTTGGCAATAATCACGATGTGGACGATGTGGCCTATTCTACACCATATTTTAATTCTATATGACGATGCTATGCTGATTATATGTTTGGACGATGCCATTATGGCCGTATCACTTTAGGACATGGTGTAAAAAAGGTACGTTATACCATATTTTATCTGTACATTTCCCTGGTGTATGACAGTGTATTGTGATACATATCGCTGTTTTATGTTAAAAGACACACTGGTCACTAGATGTATATATTTATATATTTTAGATCTGAAGATGGTCACTACAGACTGAAACCGGTCATCGTCTAAAGAATTCATTTGTGATCAGAGACTAAAATAAAAAAGCGTTTTACCGAAGTTAAGCGCTGTCTGGCTTGTGTAGCACTTGGATGGGTGACCGCCCATATCTGCCGAGCGATGTTGGCCAGCGTGGTGCAACTCAGCCCTTGGTCCACCGAGGAGCTGCTTGACGGAGAAGTAGTGGCTCCGGTCACGAAAACTGACCGGCCGGGAGAGCTGTGTGTTGACCACATGCCCGCTCCATATCCGCTACCCGCGATGCCTATAGTCTAGGGATGACACGGCGGTTGGTCGGCTCCGCAAGACCTGTTCGCACTACTCACAAGGGAACCTCCCCATCGCACCCCCCTCAGATATAGTTATAAGTTGGCACAGTGGATAGGCCTTGAAAAACTGAACACAGATCAATCGAGAAAACAGGAAGAAGTTGTGTGGAACTATGAAAACAATAAGCAAAATATACAAACTCAGTAGTCCATGTATAAGATAGGCAACTTCTTGAATAATATTAGCTCCGGACGCCGTGGTCTCGTTAGCGCGAGCAGCTGTGAAACGAGGGGTCCTTCGTTCAAGTCTTCCCTCAAGTGAAAAGTTTAATTTTTTATTTTCAGTTTATGTGACAAAGTCTTATATTTTCACCACTTTTTTGGGACTGATTATCACATCCACAAGAAAACCTAAAACGGGCAAGGTAGAAGAATCTTTTTACGCATTCGCTAAGTTTTTAAGTTAGGCAGGTCGACAACATATTCCTGTCATGTGACGCACATGCCGTCTACAGTGTCGTATAGAATATATCAGAGGTATTTTCCTATGGAGGAACCGGTTGATCTATGACCTTGCGATCAAATGTTTTCGGTTCCCATTGGAGAGGCACGTCCTTTCGTCTACTAATCGCACGGTTTTGCGGTGCGGTCGCAAAACACAGACACTAAACTTATTACAGTGAACAGAGACGTCAATGAACGAACGGACAGATCATAACTTTGCGAAAATAAAGAAATAAAAAATTTCACTCGAGGGAAGACTTGAACCATGGACCTCTTGTTCCGCAGTTGCTCACGCTAACCACAGGACCAAGGCGCTCTTACGCTAATATTACCCTTGATATTGCCTATCCTGCGCATGGACTACTCAGTTTGTATATTTTGCTTATTTTTTTCATAGTTCCACACAACTTCTTCCTGTCTTCTCGATTGAACTGTGTTCAGCTTTTCAAGGCCTATCCACTGTGCCAACTTATAACTAATTCTGAGGGGGGGGGGGGGGCGATGGGGAGGTTCCCTTGTCAGAGCAGTAACGTTCACACCGAAGAGAGGCCGTTTAAAAAGTTACTGCGAAACGTGTTTGTGATGCAAGACAGTGACTCATTCACGGTTTCCCGATGAGGGGCCTGGAAGCGTGATGGGTGAAGACGCTTCACGTCAGCGGCGAGACTTTGGCTGTGTGGCGCCTTTCTGGCGTGTTTGCAAACAAGCTCGGGGCGGAGTGCAACACGCCGCTCTGGGACGGGAACTGTCTGCGCTGTAGCGACGAGAAGAAGTTTTTCTAACGCGCAAACACAAGCAAACGGGAGAGAACTCTCTCTTGCCAGACTCCTAAGTTCAGATAGCGCTGAACGGCGGCCACAGGCGGCCATTGTTTTCATTGTCTCGCTTGCAGGGAGACAGCTCACAGACTCTTCCCTCGCCCACACAGTACCTGCTGTCTGCGCATCTGAGTTCCTGAGGTCCTATTCGTCCATCTCGTTCAGCGATGTCCTGTTAACTGATTTCGTTTCCTGCAGCGCAGCCGGCCGCTGTGGCCGAGTGGTTCTAGGCACTTCAGTCTGGAACGGCGCTGCTGGTACTGTCGCAGGTTCGAATCCTGCCTCGGGCATGGATGTGTGCGATGTCCTTAGGTTAGTTAGGTTTAAGTAGTTCTAAGGCTAGGGGACTGATGACCTCAGATCTTAAGTCCCATAGTGCTTAGAGCCATTTGAACCATTTGAGCCTGTGGCGTACTTCACATCGATCACTCTCCCTGGAGCGCACCGGATATGGAATATCTTCTCAGTTACGTGACTGGATACGTGATTTCCTTTCAGAAAGATCACAGTTCGTAATAAATGACAGAAAGTCATCGAATAAAATAGAAGTGATTTCTGAATTTCTCAAGGCCCTTGCTGTTCCTCGACTATATAAACGATATAGGAGACATTCCGAACAGCCATATCAGGTTGTTTGCAGATGACGCTGTCATTTATCGACTAGTAAAGTCATCAGAAGATCTAAACAAATTGTATGGTTCAAACCGTTCAAATGACTCTGAGCACTATGAGACTTAACATCTGAGGTCATCAGTCCCCTAGAGCTCAGAACGACTTAAACCTACCTAACCTAAGGACATCACACACATCCATGCCCGAGGCAGGATTCGAACCTGCGACCGTAGCGATCGCGCGGTTCCAGACTGATGCGCCTAGAACCACACGGCCACACCGGCCGGCGAAAGATATTGTAAAACGATTTAAAAAACATATACGTATTGTGAGGAAACTGGAAATTGACACTAAATAATGGAAAGTGTGAAGTCATCCACGTGAGTGCTAAAAGGAATCTGTTAAACTTGGATTACACGATCAATCAATCAAATCCAAAGGTCGTAAATTCAACTAAATACCTAGGAATTACAATTACGAATAACCTAAATTGGAATAAACATACAAAATGTTGTGGGGAAGGCGAACCAAAGACTACGTTATATTGGCTGAACATTTAGGAAATGTTAACAGATCTACTAAGGAGGCTGCCTACATTAAGTTTGTCCGTCCTCTTTCAGAATACTGCTGCGCGGTGTAGGATCCTTACCAGAGCTATATGAAGATGGTATCTGTTCTTTCGGACATGTCCGAAAGAACAGATATTATGTTCATATAGCTAAGGAAAACCGGCCACTGACCTCCTCCTTCTGTGTTGGATGCACACACGTTGCCCGAACTCTTACGGGACTCGGTAAGATTGTCTGCCACGATTAATGAGTGTAATGGACAGGGGCACTACGAATATAGTGTGTGGACATTAAGTTCGGAATGTGGGTCTCACGGGTATAAATCGAATGGCTCTGAGCACTATGGGACTTAATTTCTAATGTCATCAATCCCCTAGAACTCAGAACTACTTAAACCTACCTACATCACACACGTCCATGCCCGAGGCAGGATTCGAACCTGCGACCGTAGCGGTCGCGCGGTTCCAGACTGTAGCGCCTAGAACCACTCGGCCACCCCGGCCGGCGGGGCATAAATCCCTCAAGGGATAAATCCCTGCAGTCGCACTATCCCTGTGCCCTCGGTGGCCCAGATGGATAGAGCGTCTGCCATGAAAGGAGGAGATCCCGGGTTCGAGTCCCGGTCGGGGCACGTATTTTCAACTGTCGCCTTTGATGTTTATCAACGCCTGTCGACAGCTTATGGTCTTGATTTGATTATCATTTCATCCTTACCATATAGGATTAACGGTATGTTTCGAGAATATTCAAAGAAAATCAACACGTTTTGTATTATCGCGAAATAGGGAAGGAATGAGGCTGGATTTGGGGTGGACCTCGTTAAAACAAAGGCGTTTCTCTTCTCACGAAATTTCAACCACCAACTTTCTCCTTCGAATGCGAAAATCTTTTGTTGGCGCTTCCCACCCCTGACTGTTATTTTGCCCAGGAACTGAATATTTGTGTCTTCTTCATTTCATCATCATCATCATCATCATCATCATCGTCATCTTCATCCGTGACTGTGGCTAGATTGGAGTGTGAATAAAACTGGACTAAGTAAAAATTGGGACTTTGTACTGGCGCTGATGACAGCGCAGTTGAACGCCCCACAAATCAAACATCATCAATATCACTGTTATTCATAAAGCATCCTCTGTGGTCATCGTAGAAATGCGGTACCCTACACACAACACACAACTCCTCTCTGCATTTTGGTATTTATAGATTAGATACTGTATTTCTTTGTTAAACTGGCGCACATTTCACTTATGGTACTGTTTTGCCTGCTACTACGTGTTCTGAAATCGTGCACATTTTCCTTCGTTGTTAGCGGAGGTCGAAAGCGAAAAAGACCTGGTTGCACATTCACTTTTCGCGATTTCTTCGCCACTTATGAAGCCTCTTTTCCTTACGCTGCATTCACAGCGCTGGCAATACGCAGAACCTATACAGAAAACGAATGAGTAGACATAAACGGTGTGTCGAGTAGGAGGTTTTAGTTGCGTGCGGAACACGTTGAAAATGCAGTAGGCTTACTATTACCCTTGCGTAGTTTGCAAAAGTGAGGAAAACAGTCACAAATGCAGCGTAAGAAAAAGCGTGTTGGTAAAAGGCGAAGAATTGTGAAAATTAAAAATGTGCAACCACGTTCCTTTTTTCAACTTCCGCTAACACTCAGCAAGAGGCAAAAATAGCGCGAGAGTATTACTATTTTGTCGAAAACTGACATTTTGGGAGGCACGGCTGTAACACTATAAGGTTTATAATCGAAAAAACGACCAGGCACAAGTGAGGTTTAACAAGGTTTATTTGGATCAAACCACAACCGGTCTCTGATTTCTTGTAAATCCACCTTCAGATGGTTGTTACAGGTTTCGTTGTTTCATTGCTGGGGTGTCGTTTTGTGTCCGTTATTTGTGTGCAGCACTACGATAGACAAAGTTTTTTTTAAGAGACAGCGGAATTACAGACATTGGCTGCGAGAGGGTCATGAGTTAAATCAATAAGGCGGTTGAAAATTTGTGTCGGACCGGTATTCGAAACCGGGTCTCCTGTTCACTAGGCAGAAGTTCTATCGCTTAACCATTCGGACACAGTGGTAATCACCCTAGCACGCCTTTCGTCAGACCAAAATTCTCAACTTATCCACACAATACTGATGTATTGACCCTTGTCAATTGTTCTCATTACTTGCGGCATTTCGCCGATTCCCGTAAGAGTACGAACGTGCTGTGCGTCCGCGCTGAAGACAGGTTTCAATGTTATTACAACGTGAGGTGTGGCGAAAAGCTACGTGTTGCATGACCCGTTGTAACGAAATCGCCCTATGTTTTTGTTGTGATTTCGCAACAAAAAAATGTTCAAATATGTGTGATATCTTATGGGGCTTAACTGCTAAGGTCATCAGTACCTAAGCTTACACACTACTTAACCTAAATTATCCTAAGGACAAACACACACATACCCATTCCCGAGGGACGACTCGAACCTCCGACGGGACCAGTTTTTCACAACAAATAAACAGCGTATTAACTTGTAAATATCAGAATGTCGAGACACGTATACGATACTACATTTCCAGAATGGCCACAGAAGATGCTTTACATATTAGACCAGTACAAGTCTGATGAAAAATACTCCTTGTAAGTAGGCTGTTTAGGTTTTTATGTTGGTAACGCTCTGTATGAAAATCGCTGACTGCGCTGTGTGCAGTCTGTGGCTGGCTGGACTCGTTGTTGGAAGTTATTCGCCAGTGTATTGTCGGGCAGTTGGATGTGAACAGCCCGTAGCGTTAGGCAGTTGGGGGTGAGTTGCCAGGAGTGGTGGAGGTGCGGAGAGAGATGGCGGAGTTCTGAGATGTTAATATCAGCGGACGATCTGGACATGTGTCCGTCAGAAAAAGGAAATTTGTTTAATTCGATGTCACGAATATATATATATATATATATATATATATATATATATATATATATATATGAACATTATTAAGGGCCGGCCGAAGTGGCCGTGCGGTTCTAGGCGCTGCAGTCTGGAACCGCGAGACCGCTACGGTCGCAGGTTCGAATGCTGCCTCGGGCATGGATGTGTGTGATGTCCTTAGGTTAGTTAGGTTTAACTAGTTCTAAGTTCTAGGGGACTAATGACCTCAGAAGTTGAGTCCCATAGTGCTCAGAGCCATTATTAACGTAAACACATTGTTTGTTCTCTATCAAAATCTTTCATTTGCTAACTGTGCCTATCAATAGTTAGTGCCTTCAGTAGTTAGTGCCTTCAGTAGTTAGTGCCTTCAATAGTTAGTGCCTTCAATAGTTAGTGCCTTCAATAGTTAGTGCCTTCAGTAGTTAGTGCCTTCAGTAGTTAGAATCTTTTATTTAGCTGCCAGTATTGCCGCTCGCTGTATTGCAGTAGTTCGAGTAATGAAGATTTTTGTGAGGTAAGTTCAAATGGTTCAAATGGCTCTGAGCACTATGGGACTCAACATCTTAGGTCATAAGTCCCCTAGAACTTAGAACTACTCTAACTAACCTAAGGACATCACACACACCCATGCCCGAGGCAGGATTCGAACCTGCGACCGTAGCAGTCCCGCGGTTCCGGACTGCAGAGCCAGAACCGCTAGACCACCGCGGCCGGCTGTGAGGTAAGTGATTGATGAAGGGCATAGGTTATTGTTAGTCAGTTGTTAATCAGGGATATTCTTTTGTAGGCATTACTGAAAGTCAGAGTGCGTTGCGCTAATAATATTGTGTGTCAGTTTAGAAACGATCACAAAAAGTAAAGAGAAATCTGTCTGAGTACGTTCAGTTTCACTATGGTGTTTGAAAAATCAAGTAACCTAGAAGTTTTACAAGCACAGTCACTATTTACATTCAAAGGGGAAGTTTCATCCTTGATGGCATTAAACTTGAGACCGAAAACCAAATAATAACGATAAAAATAATGATGATAAAAGGAAATATTACATGCGCGCTGTTGCACTCCATCTACATCTACATACATACTCCGCAATCCACCATACGGTGCGTGGCGGAGGGTACCCCGTACCACAACTAGCATCTTCTACCCCTGTTCCACTCCCAAACAGAACGAGGGAAAAATGACTGCCTATATGCCTCTGTACGAGTCCTAATCTCTCTGATCTTATCTTTGCAATCTTTCCGCAAAATGTAAGTTGGCGGCAGTAAAATTGTACTGCAGTCAGCCTCAAATGCTGGTTCTCTAAATTTCCTCAGTAGCGATTCACGAAAAGAATGCCTCCTTTCTTCTAGAGACTCCCACCCGAATTCCTGTAGCATTTCCGTAACACTCGCGTGATGATCAAACCTACTAGCAACAAATATAGCAGCCCGCCTCTGAATTGCTTCTATGTCCTCCCTCAATCCGACCTGATAGGGATCCCAAACGCTCGAGCAGTACTGAAGAACAGGTCGTATTAGTGTTTCATAAGCGGTCTCCTTTACGGATGACCACATCTTCCCAAAATTCTACCAATGAACCGAAGACGACTATCATCCGCCTTCCCCACAACTGCCATTACATGCTTGTCCCAACTCATATCGTTCTGCAATGTTACGCCCAAATATTTAATCGACGTGACTCCTTGAAGCGCTACACTACTAATGGAGTATTCAAACATTACGAGATTCTTTTTCCTATTCATCTTCATTAATTTACATTTACCTATATTTAGAGTTACCTGCCATTCTTTACACCAATCAAAAATCCTGCCCAAGTCATCTTGTATCCTCCTACAGTCACTCAACGACGACATCTTCCCGTACCCCTACACAACGACTTTCTTCTGATGGTCCTCCAAAAAAGATTTCTTGAAAACGACGCAAGTATTTCGATTTCGCTCTACATAGTATCCAAGGCAAAGGTGTGAGTTATTTGCGAGGCTGAAGAAGTGTGTCAGGAAACGCAACACACCCGCGTCTCGTCGCAGTCTTCCTGAGAGGGTTCGTGTAAACACGGGCTCGGTTTTCCTGGTGACTCACTGCCACAGAGGCAACAGTGCGACCGCGTCTGGCCAGAGGAAGAACGTTATTGCGCTCACCCTTGACCTATGGCTGCAGCCGCGGCATCCGGCAGTGCTACGTCGCTTTCTCACAGCACGCCAGACGCAAGTCTGGCACAGTAAAGCTGATCTGTGCAACAGCTCGGCTCGCTGCATTTCGCAAAAAGCTAATTAACTTCCACGCGCAGTGTTCGTAGATGCTTCCATTTGTTTGCTTTGAATCTACACTGAAGTGCCGAAGAAACTGGTATAAGTATGCGTATACAGGTACAGAAAAAATGTAAACAGGCGAAATACGGCGCTGCGGTCGGCAACGCCTACATAAGACAAGTGTCTACCGCAGTTGTTAAGGGGCTCCGGAAAGGCTCAAAATCATGAAAAGTTCAATTTTTACTTTTTTGCGTTTTCTGAATCTGCAGACTATTACCTTTTAATAGATATATAATTTATTCAATTCCGAAGACTACAACTATTTTTAATTTTTTTTTTTTGAAATGTGTTATACATGGGCGTGACCCACTGTGGCGCTGTTAAACTGCTGTCAAATGGTGTTATTATTAACGTCCGTGTTCATCAGGTACATTTTAGTGATGTGAGATAAAGTATGTGTTGTGGCTAAACTGTGATGGTTCAATATATATCGCTGGTGTGATTGTCGATTGTTTCATGTTTATTTACTCTGTCGTTATCTCGAAAATATTCGTAATTAATTCTGTTTCTTGAGTCTCTGTTTTGTTGAAGTATAATAATGAGTAAAAGTAAAGTTATTAGAAATCCTCTGAAGGCTTTTAAGAAAAGGAGAAATGTTGGAAAGCCAAAGGTATTTAGAAATATGGGAATGAAGATAAGTTCTAACATGGTACGAGCGATGCTTGCTTTAGACAAGGAACGCCTTCGGGCTGCGGACAGGGCTGTAAAGAGTCTAGAAATACAAGCAAGAGTAAACAGGAGGAGGAACAAGAGGAAGCTGGAGAAGGAGTTTGCAGAGGATGAAGATAATCCATCCTATGGACCTGGAATGCACTAAAAAGATAATCCAATCTTTGTCGCTCGATTCCCAAAACTTTTATTTTCTCATACTAATTACACGTTTTCTAAGGATCTTCCAAACATATTTGTTTCAAACTTTCAGTAAATGTTACACAGTACCTTCTGCATAATTTAACACAGCCTTTTTCCAAAAAACTGTATATTTTTGATTATATAAATAAAAAATTGCAAAAAAATGTGAATTTTCATTACAATTGAAAAAAAAATCATCTTCAATAACTGAACTAAAATTTTGTAAAATCCCTGTGTTGAGTTGTAGCCCATATTCCAATAAATAATCTGTTAAAAGTTCAAATTCCTACCTCAAATACTTTGTGAGGAAAGATGTAATTTATAAGCGTTATTTTAACATTGCAAGTATAGGGCGTTCCGGAGCCCCTTAAATCGGTTACTGGTGCTACAATGGCAGGTTATCAAGATTTTAGTGAGTTACAACGTCGCGTTGTAGTAGGTGCACGAGCGATGGGATACATTACCTCCGAGGTAGGGATGAAGTGGGGACCTTACGACCATTTCACGAATGTACTTTCAATATCAGGAATCAAGTAAAATATTAAATTAACAGAATCTTCCGTCGGTTCTTGGTAGAACAACATTATAATAATAAACGAAAAGCACCCGTTCTCTTTTGTTCTACAATATGTACAATATTGTAGAACAAAAGCAAACTGGTGCTTTTCATTTATTATTAAAATATTAAATCTCCGACATCGCTGCGGCCTGGAAAAGATCCTGCAACAACGGGACCAACGACGGCTGAAGAGAATCGTTCAACGTGACAGAAGTGCAACTCTTCCGCTAATTGCCGCAGATTTCAAAGCTTGGCCGAGCGGTTCTAGGCGCTTCAGTCCGGAACCGCGCTGCTGCTACGGTCGCAGGTTCGAATCCAGCCTCGAGCATGGATGTGTGTGATGTCCTTAGGTTACTTAGGTTTAAGTAGTTCTATGTCTAGGGGACTGATGACCTCAGATGTTAAGTCCCATAGTGCTCAGAGCCATTTGAACCATTTCAATGCTGGGCCAACAACAAGTGTCGGGGTGCCAACCATTCAACGAAACATCATCGATATGGGCTTTCGGAATAGAAGGCCCACTCGTGGACCCTTGATGACTGCACGACACAAAAGCTTTACGCCTCGCCTGGGCCCGTCAGCACCAACATTGGACTGTTTATTACTGAAAACACAATTCCAGCAGGACATGCGTCAACCCACACGTCTAGAATTGCTACAGAATGGCTCCAGGAATACTCTTCCTAGTTTAAACACTTCCACTGGTCACCATACTTCCCAGACGTGAAATTTATTGACCGTATTTGGGAAGCCTTGCAACGTGCTGTTCAGAAGTTGTCTCCAACACCTCGTACTCTTACGAACAGACCTGCAGGATTCGTGGCGTCCATTTCCTCCATCACTACTTCAGACATCAGTCGAGTCCATGCCACGTCGTGTTGCGGCACTTGTGCGTGGTCGCGGTGGCCGTACACGATATTACGGCTGGTCCCGGCGGAGGATCGAGTCCTCCCTCGGGCATGGGTGTTTGTGTTTGTCCTTAGGATAATTTAGGTTAAGTAGTTCGTAAGCTTAGGGACGGACGATCTTAGCAGTTAAGTCCCATTTCACACACATTTGAAAATTTGAATATTACTTAGGTGTACAACTTTTTTTAAATAATCAACTTTTGATTCTGCACATTTTTTTCGTATGAAGCTTATTTTTCGAGTAATTCTCATTTGTCAGCTTAAAATTTACACCCTATAATGATTATTTTCGTGGGGGACTTCTGCTGGTGCTAAAATTAGCCCGCCACTGCAGCCCCCTGGGTGGGCGGGGGGGGGGAGGCAACTTTAAAATTTCAATTGGGAACCCCAATTTTTTATTGCAGAATCAGATTATACATAAAAAAACTACGTACATTTTGTCGTAAACATTTTTTTTGATTCTTGGTAGTTGGCGCTGCAATTCAAGAAAACCCATTTTGCGTGGAAAATGGTAACGGATAAATAAAAAATACTTATTTACTTCGTAAATTTTGATTCGCTACAACTAAAACTCTCCCTCTCTCCCCATATGGTGGGGTTTGAGAGAGAGAAGAATTAAGAGTTTTACAAATGTTGACCCAAATATTAATTTTTTTTCTCATATACGAATTTGGATAACAGCTGTGGTCGCCGCAGTGCATCGTCATCAGAGTAACACCGGCACTGCAATTTCGTATTCTTGTACGAGGCTGCACCACTGAAGGAAAAGTCCTCCCACGTGTTCGCGTCGGTAGCGTACCGTGGAGAGAGAGCAGTTTAGGCCGGTGAATGCAGGCGTCTGGCGGAGCAGCAAGTGGCGCGGTGAGTCAGCGGCCGGCGGCCTGCTGATTGGCTGGCGGCGTCCAGCAGCCGGCGCGGCCCGCGGTACACAGTTTAATCAGCCGGAATCAACACCGGAGGTGGCGCCGCCTTTCCTTTTGTTCTCCACTGTGCGCGCCGTTCGTCGCCGCGGCGGCTTACGTCCCGCGCGGCTTTAACACCGGCAGAGGCGTGAATGCCCGCCCCACGCGATCCAACGCTACTTCGCGTTTTGGCGAAGAGCCATAAGTTCGTTAGCTAAAGACAAAAAATGAAATTGTGCTTATCTAACACATTTTACACAATGAAGAGCCAGAGAAACTGGTACACTTACCTAATATCGTGTAGGGCCACCGCGAGCACGAAGAAGTGCCGCAACAGGACGTGGCATGGACTAATGTCTAAAGCACTGCTGGAGGGAAATGACACCATGAATCCTGCTGGGCTATCCATAAATCCGTAAGAGTGCGAAAGGGTGGCGATCTCTTCTGAACAGCACGTTCCAAGGCATCCCAGATATGAAGTTAAAATCTTCTGGGTTATTAGGCCTTGTCATGTTTGTTCTAAAATGTTCGACGTTTCGACCCCTCTGCTGGGATCTTCTTCAGGATCTTTTGGTGTCCACTACAGCGAGAACACTGAGACGAGTGTCGCATCCACTTACAAAGGGGGAGTTTTCTTGGCGTTCGTACTGGCGAAGTGATAGTATTGGATAAAATTCAAATGGCTACCATTGGTGGTCATAGGCTAATATTCCCGCTCTGATGCAGAAGAAGGGGCGTTGGTAGCTCATCTCCTGTGGATACCATTGGCGGTCCACACTTATGCTGCAGAAGGATTATTGGTTGAAATGCCTGCTACCGTCAATGGTATCCACAGGAGATGAGCTACCAACGCCCCTTCTGCATCAGAGCGGGAATATTAGCCTATGACTATGGCCCACGAATGGTAGCCATTTGAATTTTAACCAATAGTATCCCTTCGCCAGCACGAACGCCAGAAAACTCCCCCTTTATCAGTGGATGCGACACTCGTCTCTGACAGTGTTCTAGCAGAAGTGGACACCAAAAGATACCGAAGACGATCCCAGCAGAGGGGTCGAAACGTCGAACATTTTAGAAGAAACATGACAAGGTCTAATAACCCAGAAGATTTTAAGTTCAGTGATAACGGCCACGAAAGCCTGCAGACTTACATCCCAGATACGCTCACGTTGAACGATTCTCTTCAGCCGTCGTTGGTCCCGTTCTTGCAGGATATTTTTCCGGCCGCAGCGATGTCGGAGATTTGACGTTTTACCGGATTCTTGATACTCACGGTACACCCGTGAAATGGTCATACAGGAAAATCTCCACTTCATCGCTGCCTCGGAGATGCTGTGACCCATCGGTCGTGCGCCTACTGTAACACCACGTTCTAACTCACATAAATCTCGATAACCTGCCATTGTAGCAGCAGTAACCGATCTAACAACTGCGCCAGACACTTGATGTCTTGCCAGCCGGAGTGCCCGAGCGGTTCTACGCGCTTCAGTCTAGAACCGCGCTACCGCTACGGTCGCAGGTTCGAATCCTGCCTCGGGCATGGATGTGTGTGATGTTCTTAGGTTAGTTAGGTTTAAGTAGTTCTATGTTCTAGGGGACTGATGACCACAGATGTTAAATCCCATAGTGCTCAGGGCTATTTGGACCATTTTGTTGGGGTTGTTTGGGGGGGCGGGGGGAGGGGGGAAGCGGACAGCGAGGTCATCGGTCTCATCGGATTAGGGAAGGACGGGGAAGCAAGTCGACCGTGCCCTTTCAAAAGAATCATCCCGGCATTTGCCCACAGTGATTTAGATGATGATGATGATAATGATGATGATGGGTTGAGGGGGCGCTCGACATCACGGTCATCAGCGCCCTGACGAAAAATCAACAGGAAATCTCATTGGAGTGATTTAGTGAAAACACGAAAAACCTAAATCAGAATGGTCGGACGCGGGATTGAACCGTCGTCCTCCAGAATACGAGTGCAGTGTGCATTCCGTGAGGAACATGCTGTCATCTGCAGGGAGGTGGTAACACCAGAAGACTGTAGAAAATCCACAACAGGAGCATAGATCGGCAGGTGATCCCGAACGTAAACAACTGTAGCGATTTCAAATAAGTAGACGAAGAAATACCACTATACCACTGTTCGATTATCCTACTGCCGGTAAATTACTGCAAACAGTAACAGGTCTAAAGTGCAACGACCGGATAAAACAAACAGAAGTGAAAACAGATGTTAGGAGGAGATTCATTGGAACAACATTGATGACATGTAATCCATCCGCGAAAGAAGTGGTCTGCAAAACACTCATTCGACCGACTGTTCGGTACTCCTCGTCAGTCTGGGATCCTCACGAAACACAACCACAAGAAAATATGGAGAATATCGAGAGAAGAGCGGCGCGTTTCTTCACGGGATCGTTTAGTCGGCGTGAGAGCGTTACGGAGATGCTCAACAATCTCCAGTGGCAGGCGCTACAAGAGGGGCGCTGTGCATGACAACAAGGGTCGCTGTTCGAATTCCGAAAGCGTACATTCGAAGAAGAGTCGGGCAGCATTGTACTTCCACTCATACACGTCTAGCGAAATGACCACCACGAGAAAATGAGAGGGTCTAGAGCTCACACGGAGGTTTATCGACATTCGTTCTTTTCGCAGAACATTTGCGAATGGAAGAAGAAAAGGGGTAAATCATGGTCGTAGAAGAAGAACACTCCCACACACTGTACAAACCGTTTGAAAATTGTGGTCCAGACGGAACAGATGATGTGTATAGTGAAAGTGAAAACAGGAAATTAAGTATCCTTCGAAGGAGAAACTGCCAAGAAAATAGACTTAAGGAGTTAGAAAAGATTACGAATAAAAAAATAAAAGAACAAACAGCATCAGATAGTTTTGTGTAAGAAGAAGAGAAAATTAGAAGACTTCCTAAAAAAAAGTAATAAAAAATGTGTGAAGTGATGTGAAGGAAGAAGAAAGGGAAATGATGAAAAGAGGAACAGGAAATGAGAAGGAATCGCAGCTGCCACACGAAGAAGTGGAAAAAAAATAAAGTGAAGGTCAGAAACTGTAGAGAAGAATATGTGAAGCGAGACACATGGCGCGTGTAGCGTAAGACGTACAGCGGTCGCTTGTAAGACTGGGGTTTTGCTGGCCAGATATATTCGCGTCGGGGCCCACGTCTGTGTGCGGTCTGGAGGGGAGAGCCGCCAAGGAGGGGGAGGGGGAGGGGGGGAGGAGTTGGACTGTGGGGGATGAAAAGTCGCGCGTGACCCGAATCCTGGCCAGGTTTTATTATACACCTCCACATCGGCCCTGTCCGAGGTTTCCTCCCTCCCCACAGCGCCAGGAGAACGGGGGGAGAGGAGGCGAGAATAGAAGACGTCTTCTTAAAGCAGGCGCTGCTCCACCGGAAGAACGCACCTCATACTGTGCCACCAGCGGCCATACGCTGTCAGATGTCATTGGTGCGCGTGCGCAGTGAGTTTACTGGACCTTACCAGACTTTCTGGCAGGTTAAAATTGCCCGCTAGACTGGGATTCGAACCCGGAACCTTTCCCTTTCGCGAGTAATGGTGTTACCGACTGAACCACCTGTGCACTGCCCACCCGCAAAGTTTTGCTTCCGCCACTACCTCTATGTAAGTGCCAAATAAAAAGGTATAGGCATGCGAATAAAAATACAGAGCTATGTAAATAGGCAGAATACAGCGTTGCGGTCGGCAGACAAATGTCTGACGCAGCTGTTATCAAGACTTAAGTGAGTCTGAACGTGGTGTTATAGTCGTCACACGAGCGATGGGACACAGCATCTCCGAGATAGCGATGAAGTGGGACTTTCCTGTACGACCATTTCACGAGTGTAACGTGAATACCAGGAATCCGGGAAAACATCAAATCTCCGAAGTCACCGCGGCCGGAAAAAGATCCTGCAAGAACGGGACCAACGGAGACTGAAGTCAATCGTTGAACATGACACAAGTCCAACTCTTCCGCATATTGCTGCAGGTTTCAGTGCTGAGCCATCAACAAGTGCCGCGTGGGATTAGCCGAGCGGTCTAAGGCGCTGCAGTCATGGACTGTGCGGCTGGTCCCGGCGGAGGTTCGAGTCCTCCCTCGGGCATTGGTGTGTGCGTTTGTCCTTAGGACAATTTAGGTTAAATAGTGTGTAAGCTTAGGGACTGATGACCTTAGCAGTTAAGTCCCATAGGATTTCACACACATTTGAACCATCAACAAGTGTCAGCATGCGAACCATTCAACAAACTATCATCGATATGGGCTTTCGTAGCCGAAGGCCCACTCGTGCACCCTTGATGACTGCACGACACAAAGCTTTACGCCTCGTCTGGGCCCGTCAACACCGATATTGGACTGTTGATGACGGGAAACATGTTGCCTTGTCGGACGAGCCTCCTTCCGTAGTGTATCGAGCGGATGGATACAACCTCATGAATCCATGGACCCTGTTCAACTGGTGGAGGCTCTGTAACCGTGTGGGACGTGTGCAGTGGGAGTGGTAGAGGACCCCTGATACCGAGCGAGGTGGCGCAGTGGTTAGACACTGGATTCGCATTCGGGAGGACGACGGTTCAATCCCGTGTCCGGCCATCCTAATTTAGGTTTTCCGTGATTTCCCTAAATCGCTCCAGGCAGATGCCAGGATGGTTCCTTTCAAAGGGCACGGCCGACTTCCTTCCCCGTCCTTCCCTAATCCGATGAGACCGATGACCTCCCTGTCTGGTCTCCTTCCCCAAACCAACCAACCAACCAACCAACCAGGGACCCCTGATACGTCTACATACGACTCTGACAGGTGACACGTACGTAAGCATCCTCCGTCATCACCTGCATCTATTCATGTCCTTCCTACATTCCGACGGACTTGGGCAATTCCAGCAGGACAATGCGGCACCCTACACGTCCAGAATTGCTACAGAGCGGCTCCAGGAACACTCTTGTGAGTTTAAACACTTCCGCTGGCCATCCAAGTCACCAGACATGAACGTTGTTGAACATATCTGGGATGCTTTTCAACTTGCTGTTCAGAAGAGATCTCCATCCCTTCGTACTCTTACGGATTTATGGAGAGCCCTGAAGGATTCATGGTGTCAGTTCCCTCCAGAGCTAATTCCGACATTAGTCGAGTCCATTCCACGTCGTGTTGCGCCACTTGTGCGTACCTGCGGGGGTCCCACACGATATTAGGCAGGTACCAGTTTCTTCTGCTCTTCATTATACAGGGTGATTCAAAAAGAATACCACAACTTTAAAAATGTGTATTTAATGAAAGAAACATAATATAACCTTCTGTTATACATCATTACAAAGAGTATTTAAAAAGGTTTTTTTTTCACTCAAAAACAAGTTCAGAGATGTTCAATATGGCCCCCTCCAGACACTCGAGCAATATCAACCCGATACTCTAACTCGTTCCACACTCTCTGTACCATATCAGGCGTAACAGTTTGGATAGCTGCTGTTATTTCTCGTTTCAAATCATCAATGGTGGCTGGGAGAGGTGGCCGAAACACCATATCCTTAACATACCCCCATAAGAAAAAATCGCAGGGGGTAAGATCAGGGCTTCTTGGAGGCCAGTGATGAAGTGCTCTGTCACGGGCTGCCTGGCGGCCGATCCATCGCCTCGGGTAGTTGACGTTCAGGTAGTTACGGACAGATAAGTGCCAATGTGGTGGCGCTCCATCCTGCTGAAATATGAATTGTTGTGCTTCTGGTTCGAGCTGAGGGAACAGCCAATTCTCTAACATCTCCAGATACTGTAGTCCAGTTACACCACCTTCGAAGAAAAAGGGACCAAAAACTTTATTGGCTGAAATGGCACAGAAAACGTTCACTTTAGGCGAGTCACGTTCATACTGAGTTGTTTCCCGCGGATTCTCAGTGCACGCTGAACAACTGTCGTCGATTCACTTCTGCTGTACTCAATAACACAAAAAGCTTTCTGTTGAGCGGTCGCCATCTTAGCATCAACTGACGCTGACGCCTAGTCAACAGCGCCTCAAGCGAACAAATGTACAACTAAATGAAACTTTATAGCTCCCTTAATTCGCCGACAGATAGTGCTTAGCTCTGTCTTTTGTCGTTGCAGAGTTTTAAATTCCTAAAGTTGTGGTATTCTTTTTGAATCACCCTGTATATGGAAGTCTGAGCAAACTGGTAATGGAAAGCTGACTATATAACTTATGTACAAAGAAATTAAACAACAAACAATACTGTTTGCACAACATTCGCTACTGAGCATTATGGTTGGGGTTGAAAATACCACTTCAGTTGTAAATTACTTTATTTCCACACGACCGGTTTCGGACTGTTATAAGCCCATCCTCAGGTGTAGCTGTGCTGTGGTCCCCGAGTGCCGCGTGTTCCAGGCGCGGTGTGCTTCCTATGAGCGCAGAACTCCCTGTTCTACCGGCGTGATGTGTGGCTTATGAAATCCAAGTTTTCTCACCTCCCGCCTAACTGTTGAAACGTCCCCTTACTTAGAACAATTATACATGACTGTGCTTAAACTGACACACAATATTTTTAGCTCAACGCAATCTGACTTTCAATAATCCCTACAAAAGAATGGCCCTGACTAACATTAACCTATACGTTTCACAAATCACTTACCTCACAAAAATCTTTGTTACTCGAACTACTGCAATACAGAGAGCGCCACTACTGCCAGCTAAATAAAAGATTCAAACTACGGAAGGCACTAACTACTGATAGGCACAGTTAGCAAATGAAAGATTTTAATAGAGAACAAACAATGTATTTACCTTAATAGTCATCAAAAGTCATAATATATATATAGCAATTCATGACATCCAGTTTTACAAATTTCAAAATTCCGCCATTTCTCTCCCCACATCCACCACTGCTGGCGGCTCACCTCCAACTGCGCAACGCTACGCGCTGTTCACATCCAGCTGCCGCTGCCGAACACTACAATGGCAGACAACAATGCAAACTAGCCACAGACAGCACACAGCACAGCCAATGATTTTCATACAGAGCGCTACGTGGCGTTACCAATAAGAAAACCTAAACAGCCTACTTACAGGGTGTTTCAAAAATGACCGGTATATTTGAAACGGCAATAAAAACTAAACGAGAAGCGATAGAAATACATCGTTTGTTGCAATATGCTTGGGACAACAGTACATTTTCAGGCAGACAAACTTTCGAAATTACAGTAGTTACAATGTTCAACAACAGATGGCGCTGCGGTCTGGGAAACTCTATAGTACGATATTTTTCACATATCCACCATGCGTAGCAATAATATGGCGTAGTCTCTGAATGAAATTACCCGAAACCTTTGACAACGTGTCTGGCGGAATGGCTTCACATGCAGATGAGATGTACTGCTTCAGCTGTTCAATTGTTTCTGGATTCTGGCGGTACACCTGGTCTTTCAAGTGTCCCCACAGAAAGAAGTCACAGGGGTTCATGTCTGGCGAATAGGGAGGCCAATCCACGCCGCCTCCTGTATGTTTCGGATAGCCCAAAGCAATCACACGATCATCGAAATATTCATTCAGGAAATTAAAGACGTCGGCCGTGCGATGTGGCCGGGCACCATCTTGCATAAACCACGAGGTGTTCGCAGTGTCGTCTAAGCCAGTTTGTACCGCCACAAATTCACGAAGAATGTCCAGATAGCGTGATGCAGTAATCGTTTAGGATCTGAACAATGGGCCAATGATTCCTTTGGAAGAAATGGCGGCCCAGACCAGTACTTTTTGAGGATGCAGGGTCGATGGGACTGCAACATGGGGCTTTTCGGTTCCCCATATGCGCCAGTTCTGTTTATTGACGAAGCCGTCCAAGTAAAAATAAGCTTCGTCAGTAAACTAAATGCTGCCCACATGCATATCGCCGTCATCAATCCTGTGCACTATATCGTTAGCGATTGTCTCTCGTGCAGCAATGGTAGCGGCGCTGAGGGGTTGCCGCGTTTGAATTTTGTATGGATAGAGGTGTAAAATCTGGCGCATGAGACGATACGTGGACGTTGGCGTCATTTGGACCGCAGCTGCAACACGGCGAACGGAAACCCGAGGCCGCTGTTGGATCACCTGCTGCACTAGCTGCGCGTTGCCCTCTGTGGTTGCCGTACGCGGTCGCCCTACCTTTTCAGCACGTTCATCCGTCACGTTCCCAGTACAGATCCTTTATTGTATCGCTTTTCGGTCCTTTGGTTACATTAAACCTCCGTTGAAAACTTCGTCTTGTTGCAACAACACTGTGTTCTAGGCGGTGGAATTCCAACACCAGAAAAATCCTCTGTTCTAAGGAATAAACCATGTTGTCTACAGCACACTTGCACGTTGTGAACAGCACACGCTTACAGCAGAAAGACGACGTACAGAATGGCGCACCCACAGACTGCGTTGTCTTCTATATCTTTCACATCACTTGCAGCGCCATCTGTTGTTGAAAATTGTAACTACTGTAATTTCGAAACTTTGTCTGCCTGAAAATGTACTGTTGTCCCAAGCATATTGCAACAAACGGTGTATTTCTATCGCTGCTCGTTTAGTTTTTACTGCCGTTTCAAATATACCGGTCATTTTTGAAACACCCTGTACATTGTCATAGTACTTGCAGTGGATCCTGATGCAGTTTTGAATTCCTGTGTGATCGTCTGGATGGATGGATGTCTGCCTGACACATATTACGACCCTCTTGAGTTGTCGACGGTCTCTGTCAGTAAACAGACGAGGTCGGCCTGTACGCTTTTGTACGTGTCTCTTCACGTTTCTACTTCACTATCACATGAGAAACAGTGGACCTAGGGATGTTTAGGGGTGTGGAAATCTCGCGTAAAGACGTATGACAAGTGACACCCTATCACCTGGCTACGTTCGAAGTCCGTGAGTTCCGCGGACGCCCCATTCTGCTCTGCACGGTGTCTAATGACTACTGAGGTCGCTGGTATGGAGTACCTGGAAGTGGGTACCAGCACAATGCACCTAATATGAAAAACGTATGCTTTTGGGTGTGTCGGATAGTTTTTATCACATAGTGTATATACACGGACGTGAGACGTAGAATTTCAGACGCCCGAACAGCCGGCCTATACGAAATTCGCCAACTAACCGTCCCTTTCCGGGCTAACAATATTCTTGTCGAGTATTCGCGGTTGCCCCTACGACTTAACACAGTGAAACCTCACGAAGTAACCAAGTCTTCGTATTCCACTGTCCGAGTTACCGGAGATCATTCTTATGGCGGTCGAGATTTCTGAACAGCACATTGGAAGGCATCCAAAATATGCTGAATAATGTTGATGCCTGGGGAGTTAGGTGGCCTGCAGAGGTGTTTAAACTCACAAGAGTGTTCCTGGAGCCATTCTGTAGCAGTTATGGACGGATGTGTCGGGTGTGGCCCTGTCCTGCTGGAATTGCCCACCTCCGTCGGAATGCACAATGAACGTGAATGAATACAGGCAAAAATGAAAACGAGGGTGTGGCATCGTTAACACGATAATAGATAATTCGGAAAAAAACATGTTCAACAATCAAGGATAATCGTAACAAAATTTAGTTAGTAAAATAATGTCGCTGCTCATCTGTAGAATCTTTGCCAACACTTAACATCGTAAGAGCAGAACTGTCAAACTACCGTCAAACCATGATTAACGTATTATTTTCAATATATTTACGTTATTTACCGTCTTATCAAATCAGTGATAGTTGTAAGACAGTTCACTAATGACGTAATATGGACGTCACATCATTCTAGACGCGCGTACAATACAGTCACTTTAATGCAAATGACATTCACATTGTATTCGCAGGTATTTGACAGTGGCGATAAATGCCGATACAGTGTGTTGTGAATGAAGATCATTTATTAAAGGCAGCTATTTCGGTGCAGCTTTCTAACTAGTTAGTTACATGTTACATGATATCTATGGAGATGTGGAACTAGTCATTTCGCAGGTGATGTATACATGATCTGTTTGTATGGACACTTGTTGCCCTAAACTGAAAGAGAGTGAACATGTTTGTCCTTGGTACCACGCGCGTTACAAGTGATAAACTTGAGCTTATTTTTCATTTTTCACTTTTGAAAGCTACACGTTCTGCCAGTATTTAATTAAGGATTCTACTGTGGTACAGGGGTAAAGGTCGAGAATAAATGATTTTAGACTAGACTTAAATTATGCTTAGCTAGTTGTCAGACATTTTATGTTAGCGGACAGATGTCGAACGCGAGAGTTAAAATCGGAAACATGGACATCTGTTCCTGTAATGTGCCGGGAAGTTTCTTATTTGCCGGGAAGTTTCATCTATGTCATCAAGTTCCCTGTGCAACCGCCATTGTTGTTGTTGTTGTTGTTGTTGTTGTTGTTGTGGTCTTCAGTCCTGAGACTGGTTTGAGGCCGGCCGAAGTGGCCGTGCGGTTAAAGGCGCTGCAGTCTGGAACCGCAAGACCGCTACGGTCGCAGGTTCGAATCCTGCCTCGGGCATGGATGTTTGTGATGTCCTTAGGATAGTTAGGTTTAACTAGTTCTAAGTTCTAGGGGACTAATGACCTCAGCAGTTGAGTCCCATAGTGCTCAGAGCCAGCCAACTGGTTTGAGGCAGCTCTCCATGCTACTGTCTACTGTGCAAGCTGCTTGATCTCCCAGTACTTACTGCAACCTACATCCTTCTGAATCTGCTTAGTGTATTCATCTCTTGGTCTCCCTCTACGATTTTTACCCTCCACGCTGCCCTCCAACGCTAAATTTGTGATCCCGTGATGCCTCAGAACATGTCCTACCAACCGATCCCTTCTTCTTGTGAAGTTGCGCCACAAAATCGTCTTCTCCCCAATTCTTCAATACCTCCTCATTAGTTATGTGACCTACCCATCTAATCTTCGGCATTCTTCTGTAGCACCACATTTCGAAAGCTTCTATTCTCTTCTTGTCCAAACTATTTATCGTCGTGTTTCACTTCCATACATGGCTACGCTCCATAAGATTACTTTCAGAAACGACTTCCTGACACTTAAATCTATACTCGATGTTAACAAATTTCTCTTCTTCAGAAACGCTTTCCTTGCCATTGCCAGTCCACATTTTATATCCTCTCTACTTCAACCATCATCAGTTATTTTGCTCCCCAAATAGCAAAACTCCTTTACTACTTTAAGCGTCTCATTTCCTTATCTAATTCCCTCAGCATCACCCGACTTAATTCGACTACATTCCATTATCCTCGTTTTGCTTTTGTTGATGTTCATCTTGTATCCTCCTTTCAAGACACTATCCATTCCGTTCAACTGCTCTTCCAAGTCCTTTGCTGTCTCTGACAGAATTACAATGTCACCGGCGAACCTCAAAGTTTTTATTTCTTCTCCATGGATTTTAATACCTACTCCGAATTTTTCTTTTGTTTCCTTTACTGCTTGCTCAATATCAACCGCCATCTCAGTGCAATACTGAATGTGCAGTATAATTCAATGCTTAATCACAAAATAAACTCGACAGCTTGCATTTATATGGAACTTCCTATCTTCGCGTACCAGTGAGCAATTGTTATCCGATCTTAAACGAAGTCATCACGCTGCGATAGGCAGCAAATCGGTAACAATACGCGATCGACACCCTTGATACAGAGTGGTCTCTAAATTCTCGTCAAGCGGGAGGAGGTTGTCACCATTAACAGCTGAAGAGCAAAACACGTGCCTACAGACAGAACGAAACACATCGTACAGTTGATACTCTCTCCGAAATGCGATCACAGCACAGTTCAAGACGATAATCTGTATTTTAGTACAGTGTATTAAAAAAAACGAAGTGTTGAAACACTTTATGCAAAACTCAGAATTGTTGATTACTTATAACTCCGAATAGTTTCTACTTCTTTAAGCTAACAAACCCCTAGGCGTAGTTTCACGTTAATTGAACTTCGAAGACTGAACCTTTGATTGCAGATAAGGGTGCTGTACCTTGTGGATAGTGTACCTAGGCACACATGAGACTTTCTGGTCTGTGTTTCAATCTAGTGACCGATGTCAGAACACAACAAGAAATGCGGCACATTCTACTGTTTATGTTGTTAAAAAAATGGTTCAAATGGCTCTGAGCACTATGCGACTCAACTTCTGATGTCATCAGTCGCCTATAACTTAGAACCCGAGGCAGGATTCGAACCTGCGACCGTAGCGGTCTTTCGGTTCCAGACTGTAGCGCCTACAATCGCACGGCCACTCCGGCCGGCGTTAATGTTGTTGCCAGATATAAGGTTGTGTTTTGTGCAGCAGGTGTAAAAATTTTCAGCTTTAGACATTCAGTTGGTGGTACCAAATTAAGCCGCGCGGAGTGGCCGCGAGGTTTGAAGCGTCATGTCCCAATGTGCGCGGCCCCTCCCGCCGGAGGTTCGAGTTCTCCCTCTGGAATGGGCGTGTGTGTTGTTCTTAGCGCAAGTTAGTGTAAGTCTAGGGACCGATGACCTAAGCAGTTTGGTCCCTTAGGAATTCACACACATTTTAACATTTGTACCAAATTAAAGCTATTAGGAAGATATTCAGTTACAGAATTTTATGATGGGGTAGACTAGCAATACAAAGTGATTTCGTGCAATACTTTAGCAGTAGCAATTAAATTCTCCCACCTAATAAGGGAGATTGCGGCAGATGGTCGATGCGAGGCTAATATGGTAAGTGTTTATGCGCTACAAAAAAGCTTTCTTATCAAAGGGACAGCAAGTACTGGAACGAAATTAAGAAAAAATGTATCGATTGATGGCATGAAAGTAAAAGATAGATTGTAGAGAAACAGAAGAAAAACAAGAGAAGTATTTGAAGTGTGGTGCGATAGAAGAAAGTAAAATTGAAGTTGACATAGAAATGAAACATTACTGATGAGACGGATCTTTCCAAATAGTGTGGAACGGCTCCTAAGACATTGAGGAACATTTCACTTGACACTCGAAGCTATATTAGATGGATCGAAAATCGCAGAAGGAAAAAAATTTAGAACATAGGAAACAGTTTGCTCAAAATGTCCGATGTGGAGATGCAAGATGGCACAAAAACAGTACAAAGACGTTTTGAAACGTTTCAGTTCTACATAGCCATTTTAATGTGTCATTTTACTACCCAATTTTTTTTCACACGATCTCTCTTCCTGTCATCTCCCATTCGTGCGGAGTGCACTGTACGAAGTGACGCGTGGATCGCATGTAGAGTGCACTACACACTAAAAGGTAGAACCTGATTACCGCAGTGCACGGATATTGATTACCTGTGTCGGCAGCTACTGACTGTATAATGTAATTTCTGTTGGCGGCAGTGACGAATGATGGCCTTTATTTTAGTTGACGTCGTACTAAGAAAGTTGCCATCCAGTCTGTAGAAAATAATTTTACGACAGCTGATGATGACCAGGTAATGGGAACACGTAATAAATAAAAAATTGCTTCACGAGCAGCTCTTCGTAATTTTGAAATACGACTTTTTCCAAATATTTACAAGCTGTGGAGCGCCAACTGAAAAAAAAAAACCTTAAAAACTTCACTTAATGTTGTTCGGTGAGTTTCATTTGACAGTGTTCCCTACAGGAGGACAGGTGAAAGCCTGGAAAGCGATTCAGGCAGTGTTCTCGCTATTGAGAAGTACTACCGAAATTTCTAGAACGCAGGGGATTCGGTTCGCGAACAAAGGCTGCAGCTGGCGCCTCGTGAGGTAAGCAAGCAGCCACAACCCTCTCCTTCCCTTCCGCTGTCGCGTCGTAAACAAAACCGAATCGACACAGCAACTCGGGGCTGCACCTGATCCCCCAATACACCCTAACGCCCTTTTATTTTTCCATTCGAGCGTCAATAACGGTTGGCGGAGGGGAAAAAAACCGCCAGCCACGCTAGCGTCTCACAGAGCCATCACATCCGCCTCCCCCCTACCTTTCTGCTGAGGTAGGGGGTGGGGGCGGTTGTGTAATAAGGCCGGTGTTGCTGCGGGCACACCCCCACCCCAGCGATCGTCCTCAGGGGAGGGCGCCCTCTTCTCACCTTAAGCCGGCGCGGCCTGCATCCGCTGAGACAAGCACAATCTCCCCCTCCCTCTTCCTCCCCCACCCTTGCAGCCACTACACCTCCACACCTCTCTCTTTCCGCGCTGGCTCACTTCTCTCCCGACCGGAAGAATTCACGCGCGCGAAGTGCGAGACAAGGAAGAGGGAGGGAGAGAGAGAGAGAGAGAGAGAGAGAGAGAGAGAGAGACTGCGAATAGGTAGTGGCGACCCTGCCAGGAAAGAAAGGGGAGGGGGTGGGGAAAACACTGGCTCAGCCCCTCCCCCCGCCCCTCCGTCATCCCGTTACGGCCCTCTCCCCCTGCTGCCGCCCCCGCACTCTCGAGCCGTGAGATCCGCTTACCTTCGTCATTTCTGCCCAGGTGGCAAGTTATCCACCCCCTCAGCTCGCCGCCCTGAGCTACCGGCGTGATCTACTCCGGCGCCTCTCCAGCGCGCCTGGAGCCTCCAGATATTGCCCCCTGAGGACTCGTGCCGGGGGAGGACCCCAGGATACAGAGAGATGCCGCCTCAGCCCCTGGAAGTCGCCTCAACGCTGAGACACGCGGGGACAACTCGGCGGTAACACGGCTACTACAGAGCCAATGTATAAACATTCCGTCACTGAAGTATTCAGCAAAGCACCTTAACGACTTGCCAGTACGCATCTTAGAGAACTTCTTTCAATGTACTTCAAACTGAGCAACTTGCTGTTGTCTTTGAGGCAATTTCATGAGCCACGACACGTCACCGCCTCTCTCTCTCTCTCTCTCTCTCTCTCTCCCTCTCCCTCTCTCTCTCTCTCTTTCTCTGTCTCTCTCTCTCGTTTAGTCGATTCCTATACTCCGTGACTCCATGAACTAAAGAATGACAATTTCCTCTGTCCTGCATTTTCTATCGCAGGCTTTCAGTTTGAGATCTATTTCTTCTGCAAATACATCCATCCATCTTAACGTTTGTCGTCTTCCTCGTCCTTTCGATCTTCCCCAGCATTAATAATCTTGTGCAGTGAGTCACGTCTTCTAATCATGTGCCCAAAGTAATTCAGTTTTTGTTTCAGTAAAAGACCTTCAAAGGAGCAATCTGGTTTTATGTGCTGTTATAACGACTTGTTCGTTCTCTTTGCGATCCGTGTAACTCTAGAGTTTCCTTTAGTACCACAACTGTATTCTACTACGTGCAGCCTTTCTTATGGTAGAGGTCTCACATCCGTACAACACAACTGGAAAGGCCGTACCCTCTATTATGTGGATCTTTGTTGTTAAAGTTCTGCCTCTACTCCTCCAAACATGGTCAAGGTTGAACATTGACTTCCTGGCAAGTAACACGCGTCTCTTGATTTCGTGACTGCAGTCACCATCAAATGAAATCTGGGAGCCGAGGTAACTGAACACAGAAATTACCTCCAATGTTTCTCCTCCTACAGGCCATAATTTTCGTTTTTTAATGTTCAGCATCAGATCAGCGTTTGTACCGTCTTTTTTTCACCTTCAGTGACATTATTTGTATTTCTTCTTCACTTTCAACCGTAAATGTGGTATAATCTGAATATCTAAAGTTAATTACATTCATCCCGGCTATTTTATTTTCGGTTTCTTCTTCATCTAAGCCAATATTCTTCAAAGTCTTGCCGCTCTCCTTTCTGAATTTTGACCCATCTAGGTGTTCCATATATGGTTCTGAAGGTGGCTTCTTGGGCTTACTATAAATTCCGTATGAGGTAAATTTGGTGATCTGGTACTCCCATGTTTCTTTAGTACTTTCCATAATTTGTTGTGATCAATCACGTCAAAGGCTTTCGCATAATCAATAAAGAGAGATTTACACATTTCTGGAATTCTCTTACTTTCTCCATAATCCATTGGACGTTGGTGATTTGTTCTGAGGTCGCTCTTCCTTTACGAAATCGAGCTTGTTCTTCAGGTAGTTGTACGACTACACACTGAGGAAGTCTATATTGTATGACTTGAAACACGACTTTGCTAGCATTAGAGATAAGTGCGATTGTGCGGTGATGTGGTCTTCAGAACCTCCCTTCTTTAGAATCGGGATGAATACTGAACTTTTCTACTCTTTTCGCCACTGCTGGTTCCTCAATATTTTCTGACGCACTGAATGCATCTCTTTCACTGCATTCTTTTCAATGAATCTGACCAATTATACTGGAATTCCATCATATTCATTGGTTTTGTTTGTAGCAATATTTTCTAGGGCCCATTTGACATCACTCTGCCAAATATCTGTCTCTGGAGCTAAAATCACATTAACGTCACCATCATCAGTATGTAGTTCTTTCTTATATAGATCTACATATTCCGCCCATCTTCATTTCAAGTGCTCTGTTCCTGTTAGATCTTTATCATTTCTATCTTTTACCATTCCAATTTTTGCCTGGAATTTTATTTTGATTTTTTTAATTGTCTTGGAAAGATCCCTCGTCTTTGGCTATCTACTCTTCTTTTCAACTTCCTTGCACTGTTCATTTAAGGAGGCATTCTTGTCTCGGAATTCTTGTCTCTCGGCATTCTTGTCTCTTCTAGCTAATTTCCCAAACTCCGCGTTTAATTTAAACATTGCTGATTTTCCTCCTTTGAATTTTCCTTTCCTTCGCTCTAATAAACACGTCGTTGTAAATTAACTGTCTGAGTAGATAATCAATATAATTCAGACACTTTTAATCAGCCTTTACGCATGTAGCCGTCAATGCATCCCAAGACAAGCGATTATCGCCGTGTAATGTGACTGGTTAATCGAACAACACGCTGCCTGACAGTCACGAAGTATTCCTCCACCCTCACTTACTAGGCTTACTAGGCGAATATTATGTCGAACTGATTCTGTTCTAACGGTCCGAGGATTCGCTTGCTTGTACCGGCATTAGTCACATGTGAGAACAATTTATGCATCCTCTCGTTACTATATAGGGATATTTGTGATTATGTTTTTTATCATACTAAATCTTGTCAAATCCCTGGTTATTAATCAATCAAGGACTGGTGATAGAGAACGCAACCACATACAAACACTTTTAAGAAGCAATGATAAATAAATTACAACGAGTTAAGGATGAGTCCACCTTTTTGCAAGTACACACTTGATTTGCTTTAATGCCCAAACATATTTCAACGCAGTTGTGGCATCTTCAGCGGTCTTTTTCCTTTTAATTTTCTGAAAAACACACATACAGATTATATTTAAGTTAAGAGATAAGATACATCAGATTTTGTCGTTGTTTAAATTCCATATGTACTTCACCGTTTGTTATGACATTTTCTTCAGCTGCCAACCGAAATCAGCCATGTGCAAGCGTAAGGGATGTTAGGATATTGTCTTCACTGAATTGCTGTTTTTAATCCAATCTTTAAAATAGATATTTAGCCAAAAGTCGTGGCATTTGGTCCTTTTAGCTCTTAACATCGCTGTATTTGGTTTGTCCTGAGCTGTGGCTGATTTGTGTTTGTGTCGCGAACGTGTTGTTTTGTTTTTATGTGGTTGGACTCATCTGCGGACATCGATAAAGATTTATTAAACAATGGTATGGAGAACTATTTGGTGTGGTTTGTTATTCATGGGATAAGTCTCGTATTTTAACATTTTCGTATGTTACGTTTTCTCCTGCTCATTTGTGAATACTGCATGCTGTTATGTTGCTGTGGCTTAGACACGTGCTTCGCTGCACAATTTACGTTTCTGATGCCTTTTTGACTCTTGTTTGTCTCACTGTTCTGTCTTAGTGTGACGGCCGCGAGATTCCAATTTTCTCTCTCTCTGTCTCTCTCTCTCTCTCTCTCTCTCTCACACACACACACACACACACACACACACACACACAGAGAGAGAGAGAGAGAGAGAGAGAGAGAGAGAGAGAGAGAGAGAGAGATAGAGAGATTTCTTTTAGAGGGTTGAATACCGCTTCGTTGCAGAGTATTCGCAAATGAGCACGATAAACATGAGTAAACATTGTTGAACTACGGAACATAATCAATGAATAAGAACCACACCAAACAGCTCTCGATACCAAAGCTTAACAAATTATTACCAATGGTTACAGGTCATTCGAATTACACAAAAACAACACAAACGCGTCTGGCAGACAAACACAAAAGAACTACAGCTCATGAAAGATAAATACAGCGATGGTGAGGCAAAAAAGAAAGGGTCATATACCACGATTTTTCCGGAATATGTATTTTAAAAGGTGGTATCAGAAACAAATATTCGATCCAGACATTACCCTAACAACCCTTATGCTTGCAGATGGCATGGTGTACAACTTTAGATGTGTACCGATTTCTGGTGCTAACCACAAGATAGCCACTGCATAATATGCAATAATAAAATATAAAGTACACATGTAATTTAAATAACAACAGAATCCGATATAGCATATTTCCTAACAAAATATAATCCTTGAGTATGTATTTCAAAACAAGGGAAAACAAACCAGACCGCTGAGGGTACCACAACTGTGGTGAAATGTGTTCCGGCGTTAAAGAAAAAGGATGACTGTGTTCTTGCAAGATGGCGAAGCTATCCTTATTTCATTTTAATTTTATGCAAACACGGGAACAGAGCTCAAAATTTCGGTATTATAAATAAGTTAGCCTCCGGCTACAAGGATGGCTTTTAATTTCTTTAAAGCACAGTCGATTTCGGGATTGCCAGCCCAATCTTCAGAAACATCCTGAAATATACGTCTAACGAAGTTGGGTACTGTTTTTTCGTGATCACAGCTGGCTGTCACCACTGACCAGCAAAGGTGCAACTCTCGCGTCAACACCACCACGCAAGACGACGCCTTAGCGGTCACCAGCTGACTACCGAAAGAAACTGAATAAATTAAGAAAACATTCTTGCAGCGAGGGGCTGGTGTATTTATCATTGTAAATCATACTGTTCCCACCATTCACTACGATGGAAAATCAAGACACTTTTAAGAAGATTTATTTCACAACCTTGACCACTTTCATTATGTCCACGTTCAGATGGCTGCACATTTTTTACTATGGTGTCAGAATCATCAGCAGTATGTCGTCAACTTCACCAATACATCAGATTATTTAAGAAGCTGGTCCCACTTGCCATGCTGTGTTTTGACAAAAAATGTTTTCCATACGAAAATTTTTTCAAATATTGTTGTTTCCTTCGCTAAATTCTGCAGAACTATTGAAGTTTTGTACAAAGAACTCTAGAACTATGCCATATCTATCAAGAACTCTGAAAAAAATGTATATTTCTCGAAAAAGGGGTGCTAACTTCACACGACTTGTGTTGATGACTTATTCAATATAGAGAATATATGATAATGCGCTTGTGACTGAAAAAAAATAGAAATTTTTCTGGATTAACTTGCAGACAGTTGACAATAATGGATCACCATACTTCGAGTCGTAAATATTTCCGTGCATGCTATGCCTTTCACCAGAAGCATGCGTCACTGTAAAATATTCGTATAAAATTGTAAACATAGGCTACTGCGACGCGCGGTAACTTACAGGGTGTGTTACGCCGCGTAGTCGATCCAGGTAGATCGAAATAACTTTGTCTTTCTCGTTTTGAAGAGGCGTGGCCAGGACTCCGTATGTTGTCTTGCTTGAATAGCTATACGTTTCCAGTGACTGTTGAAACTGGCACAGTCCTCTGAAGTTTGCCACTTACCTGAAACAAAAAAGAAGAAAGAAATCAGCTGATGTCATTCAAAATGGATTTGCAAAGCTATGTGGAAACAATTTCTCTGCTAAAACAACACCATATGTGCTTTCTACATCTGAGATGGAAATGTAGAACTGGTCCACAAGATCGGGATAAATTAGGCAACATTTTTAAAGAAGAGGTCAATCCTTGTCCCTGCGCTGCGTTCTTTTTAAATTCGAAGTACATTTTCAGCTCGTGCGTCCATTCTCAACTATTTCCTACATAAAAAACCATTCATAATAAAGGACTGAAGTATGCAGGTCTATGTAAGTACGCCTAACAGCGTTAAATGTAGCGACTGCAGAAGTAAACATGTGAATCAGCTACAACGAAAAGTCTTAATTATTGCAAGCAGTTCCGGCCATCACTAAATTTGTA
Source organism: Schistocerca nitens (assembly GCF_023898315.1). Lineage (NCBI taxonomy): Eukaryota > Metazoa > Arthropoda > Insecta > Orthoptera > Acrididae > Schistocerca > Schistocerca nitens. Next base: position 146,984,804 of record NC_064625.1, read on the forward strand.
GCTGTATACATCACGCTCACCGACAGGCATACAACGTCAAAAAAGCAAAACCCTGAACGGCAGAACCTCGTACCTAAAATCTTAACGTTATTCAGAATACCCAACAGAGCCAGTATTGATAACGAATTGTGATAATCAAGCATCGTAGCAATGGTAAGGGCTTTTCGTAGCAGCCAATGTTCGTTCAGTATCATACGATACAATACAATAGGTAAGTCTGTTATACCTTGAACCTCCCTGGCAGATTAAAATAGTGTCTCACCGGAGTCGAACCTGTGACCTTTGGCTTGCGCGGAAAGTGCTCTTACAGACTTAACGACTACTCAGGGCTCGCTATCACAGCATTATATCCTACAGTGTCTCCTGAAAGCTAGGATAGCGCTTTCCGCGAAAAGCAAAGGTCCTAGTGCGAATCTCGTTGGAACACACAGTTTTAATCAGCCACACTTCGTGTCAATTCCCATTGCGATAGTACTTTGGGAGGCGCAACTTGTGTCTGCCATATGGGGTATACTACACAGAAGTGCAAAAGAAACTGGTTCACCTGCCGAACATCGTGTAGAGCCCCAGCGAATTGCCGCAACACAACGTGCCATGGATTAAGCTAATGTCTGAAGTATTGCTGGAGCGAAATGACACCATAAATCCTGCAGGGCTGTCCATATATCCGCAAGAGTAAGTTTAGTTCCCTTCGGATGAACGACGATTGAAAACATTGTAGCAGGACGTAAAAACCGAGGAATTTTGTACATTAATCATTTCATGGGATGATAGGTATCTAATTTGCAGTATGTCATCCCTCGATATTCGAAGCTGTTTAGACGCTTTCTGCACTGCGTAGTTGGAAACCATTTCGAAATGTCAATTAATACACTGCACTTTAGTATACTTCTTCAAAGACTTAAACTTAGTTCCAGGTATCGAATGCAAATTCTTAAGATGGCTATGAATCACGTATAACAAAATCCATCATACTTTTGAATGACGTAATGACATCCAAAATCTGCATGATGCCTGCAAGCAAACATTACGCCTTACCTTAGTTACGTGACATTGGCTGGTGCTTATAATTAAAGTTAAACTTTCAAACCGCTTGTAAGTAGGCTGTTTAGGTTTTTTTATTGGTAACGCCACGTAGCGCTCTGTATGACAATCACTGGCTGTGCTGTGTGCAGTCTGTGGCTGGTTGGCATTGTTGTTGGCTATTGTAGCGTTGGGCAGTCGGCTGTTAACAGCGCATAGCGTTGCGCAGTTGGAGGTGAGCCGCCAGCAGTGGTGGATGTGGGGAAGTGAGATGGCGGATTTTTGAGAGCGGATGATCTGGACGTGTGTCCATCAGAAACAGTACATTTGTAAGAATGGATGTCATGAACTGCTATATACACTCCTGGAAATGGAAAAAAGAACACATTGACACCGGTGTGTCAGACCCACCATACTTGCTCCGGACACTGCGAGAGGGCTGTACAAGCAATGATCACACGCACGGCACAGCGGACACACCAGGAACCGCGGTGTTGGCCGTCGAATGGCGCTAGCTGCGCAGCATTTGTGCACCGCCGCCGTCAGTGTCAGCCAGTTTGCCGTGGCATACGGAGCTCCATCGCAGTCTTTAACACTGGTAGCACGCCGCGATAGCGTGGACGTGAACCGTATGTGCAGTTGACGGACTTTGAGCGAGGGCGTATAGTGGGCATGCGGGAGGCCGGGTGGACGTACCGCCGAATTGCTCAACACGTGGGGCGTGAGGTCTCCACAGTACATCGATGTTGTCGCCAGTGGTCGGCGGAAGGTGCACGTGCCCTTCGACCTGGGACCGGACCGCAGCGACGCACGGATGCACGCCAAGACCGTAGGATCCTACGCAGTGCCGTAGGGGACCGCACCGCCACTTCCCAGTAAATTAGGGACACTGTTGCTCCTGGGGTATCGGCGAGGACCATTCGCAACCGTCTCCATGAAGCTGGGCTACTGTCCCGCACACCGTTAGGCCGTCTTCCGCTCACGCCCCAACATCGTGCAGCCCGCCTCCAGTGGTGTCGCGACAGGCGTGAATGGAGGGACGAATGGAGACGTGTCGTCTTCAGCGATGAGAGTCGCTTCTGCCTTGGTGCCAATGATGGTCGTATGCGTGTTTGGCGCCGTGCAGGTGAGCGCCACAATCAGGACTGCATACGACCGAGGCACACAGGGCCAACACCCGGCATCATGGTGTGGGGAGCGATCTCCTACACTGGCCGTACACCACTGGTGATCGTCGAGGGGACACTGAATAGTGCACGGTACATCCAAACCGTCATCGAACCCATCGTTCTACCATTCCTAGACCGGCAAGGGAACTTGCTGTTCCAACAGGACAATGCACGTCCGCATGTATCCCGTGCCACCCAACGTGCTCTAGAAGGTGTAAGTCAACTACCCTGGCCAGCAAGATCTCCGGATCTGTCCCCCATTGAGCATGTTTGGGACTGGATGAAGCGTCGTCTCACGCGGTCTGCACGTCCAGCACGAACGCTGGTCCAACTGAGGCGCCAGGTGGAAATGGCATGGCAAGCCGTTCCACAGGACTACATCCAGCATCTCTACGAGCGTCTCCATGGGAGAATAGCAGCCTGCATTGCTGCGAAAGGTGGATATACACTGTACTAGTGCCGACATTGTGCATGCTCTGTTGCCTGTGTCTATGTGCCTGTGGTTCTGTCAGTGTGATCATGTGATGTATCTGACCCCAGGAATGTGTCAATAAAGTTTCCCCTTCTGGGACAATGAATTCACGGTGTTCTTATTTCAATTTCCAGGAGTGTATATTATGACTTTTGAACACTATTAAGGTAAATACATTGTTTGTTCTCTATCAAAATCTTTCATTTGCAAACTATGCCTATCAGTAGTTAGTGCCTTCAGTAGTTTGAATCTTTTATTTAGCTGGCAGTAGTGGCGCTCGCTGTATTGCAGTAGTTCGAGTAACGAAGATTTTTGTGAGGTATGTGATTTGTGAAGGGTAAACGCTATTGTTAGTCAGGGCAATTCTTTTGTAGGGATTATTGAAAGTCAGATTGCGTTGCGCTAAAAATATTGTGTGTCAGTTTAAGCACAGTCATGTATAATTTTTCTAAGGGGACGTTTCACGCTGTACAAGTGGTTCAAATGGCTCTAAGCACTATGGGACTTAACATCTGAGGTCATCAGTCTTACATAACTAACCTAAGGACATCACATACGTCCATGCCCGAGGCAGGATTAAAACCTGCCACCGTAGCGGTCCGGACTGAAGCGCCTAGAACCGCTCGGCCACAGCGGACGGCCAAAACGCTGTACAAATAAAACCACTGGTCAGAATGACGTCAAATTGCAACGGAATATTATCGGAGGAGGAGGAAACCGTATGGCAGAAGAAAAAAGATAGAGTGAAAGTTGATCAATAGATGGCGCTCGCTGTATGAGTCAGAATCCGTAAATGGAAACTTCTCTCATGCGCATGACGCTCTGAAGTTGGTATAAACACGCCGGATACACGGCTTTTCCTTCTTTCGCGTCTGCGACGTTCGCCATGACTGTCTCAATGCAGGATCGCGCTCTGCCTGTAAAGCTGTATTACAAGAATGATGACTGTGCACACGTCGTGCTGCAGAAGTTCCGGTCACAGAAGGGTTTGAAGAAAGGCGTCGGTCCGATGACTGCCGTGATCTGGAGAAAATGATTCGGAAATTCGAGAAGACGGGTTTTCACATAGCATAAAATCCTACGAAACATCCTTCTCGGGTATTCATTCAAAATTACCCAGAAGCTGCTTCCTGTTGACCTGCAAGCGAGGGAGACCTTTGCTTTAGGATTTCTTGCTCGCATGGATGTGACAATGATTGGCCGTCGAAGATTTTTTGCGCAGACGAAGCCCACTTCCATCTGACAGGATATGTCAATACACAGAATTGTTTCATAGGGCCATATTTTTTTCGAAGAGACAGGTGCTTCTGGTCCTGTTACCTGTACCGTCACTGGTAAGCGCTATGAGCGTCATTTGCGCAACCACGTCATTCCACTTCTCCAATAGCGTCCATGTGTGGCTGGGATCATTTTTATGCAAGATGGCGCACCTCCGCACAATCCAAAACCAGTTTAGCAGCTGCTGAAGCTTATTTCGGAAATGCTAGAATTACCAGCCTCCATTTCCCTATAGCCTGGCTCTGGGGCTATCTGAAAGATGTTGTGTTCAGTGTTCCGATTGAAAAGTTAGCTTCATTAAAGGCACGCATTGCGCAACACATTCTGAACGTGACCTCGAAAACAGTTCCATCAGTTGTGGAACATGCTGTTTCTCGATTTCAGCTTGCAGAAAACGGTGGACGGCATATTAAACATGGCCGGCCGTTGTGGCCGAGCGGTTCTAGGCGCTTCAGTCCGGAACCGCGCTGCTGCTATGGTCACAAGTTTGAATCCTCCCTCAGGCATGGGTGTGTGTGATGTCTTTAGGTCAGTTACGTTGAAACGTCCCCTTTAGAAAAATTTATACACGACTGTGCTTTAACTGACACACAATATTTTTTAGCGCAACGCAATCTGACTTTCAAAAAATCCCTACGAAAGAATGGCCCTGACTAACATTAAACTATACCTTTCACAAATCACTAAATCACTTACCTCACAATAATCTTCGTTTCTCCCACTACTGCAATACAGCAAGCGCCACTACTGCCAGCTAAATAAAAGATTCAAACTATGGAAGGCACTAACTACTGATAGGGATAGTTAGCAAATGAAAGATATTAATAGAGAACAAACAATGTATTTACCTTGATATCATCATATATAAATATAGCAGTTCATGACAAATTTCAAAACTCCGCCATCTCTCTCCCCACATCCACCACTGCTGGCGGCTCACCTCCAACTGCGCAACGCTACGCGCTGTTCACAGCCAGCTGCCTAACACTACAATGGCGAGCATTACAACAATGCAAAGCAGCCACAGACTGCACACAGCACAGCCAGTGATTTTCATACAGAGGTGGTGTTACCAATAAAAAAACCTAAACAGCCTACTTACAACGTTTAAGTAGTTTGAAGTCTAGGGGACTGATGACCTCAGATGTTAAGTCCCGTAGTGCTCAGAGCCATGTTTTGTACATGTTTCGCGCCTGTCACAAGGAAATTAATAATCCGATCTGATTTCTATTGATGCTTTTTATGCGGTTGTTGGCCTCAGGACAGTTAAAAACCGATATTACTGATGATTTTACGCGGTTTTTGGCTTCAGGACAATTAAAAACAGATTTTTTCCATCTGATGTGATATCACTTTGCCGTAGTGGTTGGGCTTGCGTAACTAACAGTATCACACCTCCACAGCCATGGAGACTGAGTACTACAGTTTGTTTAACATCAAACGTACACCTTAGGCATTGTATGATTCATTTGTCATTTGTAGTCGACCACTATTAAATTATGATGCTTACAGGCCATCTATTGCTACATTTTGTAACTATTTTTCTTCTACCATGCGGTTTCCCACTTCTCCAAAAATATTCGTTTGCAATTTGACATCATTCTTGCGAACCATGTATGAAGGGTATCAGACGGATGCCATATTCCTTGAGTTCCGGAAAGCGTTTGACTCGGTGCCCAACTGCAGACTCCTAAGTAAGGTATGAGCATATGGGATTGGTTCCCAAATATGTGAGTGGCTAGAAGACTTCTTAAGTAATAGAACCCAGTACGTTCTCCTCGATGGTGAGTGTTCATTGGAGGTGAGGGCATCATCTGGAGTGCCCCAGGGAAGTGTGGTAGGTCCACTGTTGTTTTCTATCTACATAAATGATCTTTTGGATATGGTGGATAGCAGTGTGCGGCTGTTTGCTGATGATGCTGTGGTGTACGGGAAGGTGTCGTCGTTGAGTGACTGTAGGAGGATACAAGATGACTTGGGCAGGATTTGTGATTGGTGTAAAGAACGGCAGCTATCTCTAAATATAGATAAATGTAAATTAATGCAGATGAATAGGAAAAAGAATCCCGTAATGTTTGAATACTCCATTAGTAGTGTAGCGCTTGACACAGCCACGTCGATTAAATATTTGGGCGTAACATTGCAGAACGATATGAGTTGGGACAAGCATGTAATGGCAGTTGTGGGGAAGGCGGAAAGTCGTCTTCGGTTCATTGGTAGAATTTTGGCAAGATGTGGTTCATCTGTAAAGGAGACCGCTTATAAAACACTAATACGACCTATTCTTTAGTACCTCTCTAGCGTTTGGGATCCCTATCAGGTCGGATTGAGGGAGGACATAGACGCAATTCAAAGGCGGGCTGCTAGATTTGTTACTGGTAGGTTTGATCGTCACGCGAGTGTTACGGAAATCCTTTAACAACTCGGGTGGGAGTCTCTGGAGGAAAGGAAGCGTTCTTTTCGTGAGTCGCTACTGAGAAAATTTAGAGAACCAGCATTTGAGGCTGACTGCAGTACAGTTTTACTGCCGCCAACTTACATTTCGCGGAAAGACCACAAAGATAAGATAAGAGAGATTAGGGCTCGTACAGAGGCATATAGGCAGTTTATTTTTCCCTCGTTCTGTTTGGGAGTGGAGCAGGGAGAGAAGATGCTAGTTGTGGTACGAGGTACCCTCCGCCGCGCACCGTATGGTGGATTGCGGAGTATGTATGTAGATGTAGATCTATGGCTACATTTTGTGACTATTTTTCTTCTACCATACGTTTTCGCCCTTCTCCAAAAATATTCGGTTGCAATTTGACATGATTCTGACCAGTGGTGTTATTTCTACAGCGTTTTGAGAATTTAATTATAATCAACCTGTATTTTAACGAAGCAAAAATTATATTGCGCGTCTCGTAAGCTGTTTTCATAGTGTGATAACATTGTACACAGCACGTGCAACTGACTACGACCTGTGCAACTCATCGGAACACCGCTTCTCATCGTAAAAAAGAAGCAGGACTCTTTGAAAGGGGGTACGACATCAAATGGGCCGACTTGGAGCAGGAGGGGCACCACACGACATTTTCATTTCCACTGACTATACTTTTACGAATAAATTCATAAAACTTTGTGAACACGACCAAGAAGAATTCAGGATTCAAACTCATAGCAATGTAAGTTCGAAAGTATAACAAAATAATTTTTTTTACGTGTGAAATTTCATCATTTTTTCACTTACTATTGGCTGCAGTTGTTGCTATAGGTACACTTTTCTTCATAAGTGAGAGAGATTCTTCGATGAATTTTGCACAGCGAACAAAACATACTTGTATCAAACTCTAGAATTTATTTAATTAATGAAAAATGAATGAGCTGTTACATTTTAAACTACATGTTTAGAAAAAACTCAAATTTTATGGTTTATTATCTCAATTTTTAGCACAGTTCTTAATAGATTTGGAAAATTCTAGAGTTTCATATACCTGGAAGTATGGTTTGTATGCTTTGCAAAATTCATCGAAGAATCTTCTTCACTTATGAAGGAAAGTGTAGCTATAGCAACGAATGCAGCCGATAGTAAGTGAAAAAATGATGACATTTCACATGAAAAAAAATATTTTGTTATATTTTTGAACTTCCACTGCTATGAGCGTGAATCCTGAACCCTTCTTGGTCATGTCGACAAAGTTTTATGAATTTATTCGTAAAAGTATAGACAGTGGAAATTAAAATGTCCTGTGGTGCCTCTCCTATCCCCCTTAAATGTAAGAAAACACATTTTCGGAGCCTGTGCACAGTGGCAACCCCTGCACAGTCGGCTACCCGCATTACAGCGGTGCTGCGCGGGCAGGTAGGGCGGCGAGCCGGCAGGCGCTGCTGTCGGGGGCTTTTATTAAGTCTTAGCTGGCTGGCGTGCCGCTCGCTGTTGGCTGCCCCATTAATTGAGAGAAGCCAGCGGAGAGGATTATTCCAATTAGAGCGCCGGATGCCAGGGCTGAGCGCGCCGGAGCCACGGCCCGGCGCGGGAGGAGGAAGCCCGGGCATGTGTGGAGGAGACGAGGGAGACGCAGAGGCGGGAAGGAGAGAGGACCGCGAGGAAACGCACGCTGCGTGTGTGCGCACTGCACGCATTGTCTTCCAGCACGCTCCTCTCTACCTCCGCTCCTTCTCGTCGCCTTCCGCCTTGATTCCCACTTTCGAGTTCAACTGAACGGCGGTCAAGAGGTCATTGAGATGCCAGCCACACTTGTGCGTAACAAGTTTACTGCCGCCCTGGCAGACTCGAAGGAATTAGTTAACGTGCGGCAGTGTCACGTGTATTTCAGTCGCCTGGTGACTTTAGGGCGTACATTCACGTTACCGAATATACCTGAAGCATGTTTCACCCCACTGACTCGTCCTCTTAATCAACATCTACTTCTACATCAGCATCTATGCCACCCCATAGCAATTTCTTAAATTGTCACAGTGTGAATTTCGCCAACAAATCAGCGTATATTTTATGTCTCTGCAAATTTTGGGGCAGGAAATTAAAGCACGGTTTTTATAGCTACATATTGAACCCAGAAGTGCTTCGAATTCCTAGATTTGTATGGGAATGGGATGTACGTCCTAATTTCCTTCAGCCCCTTTTGTGTCCATCTTCTCCTTGCTTCCGTCTATGACCAGTTCCCTCCGCCCCATCCACCCTCTGCCAATCTCCTCTGTTACCCCCTCTCTAACCTTCAGCTTTGTTTTTTGTTATTGAAAAGTTGTAACGTCCCCCTTGAAAAATCATGAATTACTGTGCTGGTAAACTTCTTACGTTATTTGATTTTCAAACAGCTGAGCAAAACTCAACGTACTCAGACATTTCTCTCCTTACTTATTCTGATCAACACTGAACTGACACACAATATTTTTAGCGCAACGCAAGCTGACTTTCAATAATCCCTACAAAAGAATGGCCCTGACTAGCAATAACCTATACCTTTCATGAATCACATACCTCACAAATATCTTCGTTACTCGAACTACTGCAATACAGCGAGCGCCAATACTGCCAGCTAAATAAAAGATTCAAACTACTGAAGGCACTAACTACTGATAGGCATAGTTAGGAAATGAAAGATTTTGATAGAAATATATATATATATATATTCATGACATGAGGTTCACATCGCACTGCAGACTGCTACTCGGAGATGAAACGTCTTGCATAGGATAGTCTAGCGTGTAGAGCTGCATCGATCCAGGCTTAGGACTGAAGACGAGAGAAGACGATTTACGGCACTAATGGTGTTATAGGGAATGAATGATGCACTATAAACAAGGAGTAAGATAAGCATACTGATAATACGCAGATGAGGTTTCTGAGAAATGGAAAGAGGCGTACAAGGAAAGACAGAGTGATAAATACTGATACCAGAAAGTAAACTAAACATACGCAGTGGGAAAAGAAATGTTAGAAGAAAATAGGGTATGTGAGTGGTTCGACGATTCCTAGGTAATAGAACCCAGTACGTCGTATTGGACTGCGAATGTTCATAATAAAAAATGGGTATCATCGGGAGCGCCCCAGGGAAATGAGATACGGCCGTTGTTTTCCTGGATATACATAAATGATATAGCCGATACAGTGAGCAACAGTTGCGCCACTTTGCTGATGGAGCTGTAATGTAGGGGAAAGCATCGAGACTGGGTGACTGTAGGAATATACAAGATGACAGACAGGATTTCCACGCACATAAAAAAAAAAGTTTTGCATCACCCCGGTTCCCAGAACTCGGGAAGATATACGTTGACGGTGGATATTTTATCACAGACACAGTTCTTTTGACAAGAGATGTCACTAAACCCGCCCAAAAATATAACCAACCATGCATGAGCAGGGACTATTAGACGGAGAGGGTCCGACAGCCGATAAGTTCCAGTCATTCCACCAGGAAGGAGGTACACGGCTCGTGTTGTCTGTAGTTCAACCATGCCTAGACGGTCAATACCGCATTTCGATCACGTCCGCATTGTTACTCTCTGCCAGGAAGGGCTCTCAACAAGGGAAGTGTCGAGGCGTCTCGGAGGGAACAAAAGCGATGTTGTTCGGATATAGAGGAGAGACAGTGAGACAAGAACATGCCTCCTTCAGGCCGCCCAAGGGCTACTGTTGCAGTGGATGACCGCTACCCATGCATTACGGCTCGGAGGAACCCTGACATCAACGCCACCATGTTTAGTAATGCTTTTCGTGCAGCCACAGGACGTCGTGTTACGACTCAAACTGTGCGCAACAGGCTGCGTGCTGCGGAACTTCACTCCCGACGTCCACAGCGAGGTCCATCTGTGCAACCACGACACCATGCAGCGGGGTACAGATGGGCGCAACAACATGCCGAATGGATCGCTCAGGATTGCCATCACTTTCTCTTCACCGATGAGTGTCGCATATGCCTTCAACCAGACAATCGTCGGAGACGTGTTTGGAGGCAACCCCGTCAGACTGAACGCCCCACTGTCCAGCGAGTGCAGCAAGGTGGAGGTTCCTTGCTGTTTTGGGGTGACATTATGTGGGGCCGACGTACGCCGCTGGTGGTCATGGAAGGCGCCGTAACGGCTGTACGATACGTGAATGCCATCCTCCGACCGATAGTGCAACCATATCGGCAGCATATTGGCGAGGCATCCGTCTTCATGGACGAAAGTTCGCGCCCCCATCGTGCACATCTTGCGAATGACTTCCTCCAGGATAACGACATCACTCGACTAGAGTAGCCAGCATGTTCTTCAGACATGAATCCTATCGAACATGCCTGGGATAGACTGAAAAGGGCTGTTTATGGACGACGTGACCCACCAACCACTCTGAGGGATCTACGTCGAATCGCTATTGAGGAGTGGGAAAATCTGAACCAATAGAGCCTTGATGAACTTGTGGACAGTATGCCACGTCGAATACAAGCACGCATTAATGCAGGACGACGTGCTACTGGGTATTAGAGGTACCCGTGTACAGCAGTCTGGACCACCACCTCTGAAGGTATCGCTGTATGGTGGTACAACATGCAGTGTATGGTTTTCATGCGTAATAAAAAGGCCAAAAATGATGTTTGTGTTGATCTCTATTCCAATTTTCTGTACAGGTTCCGGAACTCTCGGATCCGAGGTGATGCAAAACTTTTTTTGATGTGTATGTACACTCCTGGAAATTGAAATAAGAACACCGTGAATTCATTGTCCCAGGAAGGGGAAACTTTATTGACACATTCCTGGGGTCAGATACATCACATGATCACACTGACTGAACCACAGGCACATAGACACAGGCAACAGAGCATGCACAATGTCGGCACTAGTACAGTGTATATCCACCTTTCGCAGCAATGCAGGCTGCTATTCTCCCATGGAGACGATCGTAGAGATGCTGGATGTAGTCCTGTGGAACGGCTTGCCATGCCATTTCCACCTGGCGCTTCAGTTGGACCAGCGTTGGTGCCGGACGTGCAGACCGCGTGAGACGACACTTCATCCAGTCCCAAACATGCTCAATGGGGGACAGATCCGGAGATCTTGCTGGCCAGGGTAGTTGACTTACACCTTCTAGAGCACGTTGGGTGGCACGGGATACATGCGGACGTGCATTGTCCTGTTGGAACAGCAAGTTCCCTTGCCGGTCTAGGAATGGTAGAACGATGGGTTCGATGACGGTTTGGATGTACCGTGCACTATTCAGTGTCCCCTCGACGATCACCAGTGGTGTACGGCCAGTGTAGGAGATCGCTCCCCACACCATGATGCCGGGTGTTGGCCCTGTGTGCCTCGGTCGTATGCAGTCCTGATTGTGGCGCTCACCTGCACGGCGCCAAACACGCATACGACCATCATTGGCACCAAGGCAGAAGCGACTCTCATCGCTGAAGACGACACGTCTCCATTCGTCCCTCCATTCACGCCTGTCGCGACACCACTGGAGGCGGGCTGCACGATGTTGGGGCGTGAGCGGAAGACGGCCTAACGGTGTGCGGGACCGTAGCCCAGCTTCATGGAGACGGTTGCGAATGGTCCTCGCCGATACCCCAGGAGCAACAGTGTCCCTAATTTGCTGGGATGTGGCGGTGCGGTCCCCTACGGCACTGCGTAGGATCCTACGGTCTTGGCGTGCATCCGTGCGTCGCTGCGGTCCGGTCCCAGGTCGACGGGCACGTGCACCTTCCGCCGACCACTGGCGACAACATCGATGTACTGTGGAGACCTCACGCCCCACGTGTTGAGCAATTCGGCGGTACGTCCACCCGGCCTCCCGCATGCCCACTATACGCCCTCGCTCAAAGTCCGTCAACTGCACATACGGTTCACGTCCACGCTGTCGCGGCATGCTACCAGTGTTAAAGACTGCGATGGAGCTCCGTATGCCACGGCAAACTGGCTGACACTGACGGCGGCGGTGCACAAATGCTGCGCAGCTAGCGCCATTCGACGGCCAACACCGCGGTTCCTGGTGTGTCCGCTGTGCCGTGCGTGTGATCATTGCTTGTACAGCCCTCTCGCAGGATCTGGAGCAAGTATGGTGGGTCTGACACACCGGTGTCAATGTGTTCTTTTTTCCATTTCCAGGAGTGTATGTAGATGTATATGACGCAGGTGATAGTTTTTTCAGTAATATCAGCTCGTGTCTTTCGGGGAACACATTAATCCTTAAATGCAGCAAAATGCAACACATAAAATTACTGACACTGAGCTCTCGTAAATGCGAAAGTTTTATTTCCTAAGATTGTCAAACATTCAGTTATAATATGTAAGAAATGTACTAAAAAGACTGCCCACGCAACACTTGTCCGTCCTCTGGTAGAGCGGTGCAGCGCTTTAGAAGAGCAGTACCAAGTAGAATTGTCGGTGAACTTCCAAAATATTCAGAGAAAGGCACATCGTTTTGAATTATTGCGGAATTGGGGAGAGGGTGCCATGGATATAATATGCCAGTTGGTATGGCGATTACTGAAAGAAAGACGTTTTTCGTTGCGCCGGGGTATTTTCAAAAAGTTTCAGTCACCAACTTTTCCTCCAAATGCGAAAATATTTTGTTGACTCCCACGTACATAAGGAGAAATTACCACTAAATAAAATAAGAGTAATCGGAGATAGCACGGAAAGATTTAGGTAATCGTTTTTTCCCGCGTTTTTCTCAAGAGTCGAACGGTAGAGAAATAAAAGTAGGAGACGAGGTACTGGCTGAAGTAAAGCTTTGAGAGTGGCGTGAGTCGCGCTTGGGTAGCTCAGATGGTAGAGCCATTGCCCGCGAAAGGCAAAGGTCCCGAGTTCGAGTTTCGGTCTGGCACACAGTTTTAATCTGCGAGGAAGTTTCATATCAGCGCACACTCCGCTGCAGAGTGAAAATCTCATTCTGGTAGAGAAATAATGTGAAAGCACTGGTGTGATTTCTCTGCCAAGGACTTGAGCGTGAGCAGGCCCGGGATGGCCGAGCGGTTCTAGGCGCTACAGTCTGGAACCGTGCGACCACTGCGGTCGCAGGTTCGAATCCTGCCTCGCGCATGGATGTGTGTGATGTCCTTAGGTTGGTTAGGTTTAAGTAGTTCTATGTTCTAGGGGACTGATGACCTTGGAAGCGGTCTCGCGGTTTCAAACTGAAGCCCCTAGAACCGCTCGGCCACCCCGGCCGGCGCGTACCAAGTGTTTATTCGTCCTGGAACAGGCAGTTTAACATTTTACTTCGGTCGTAACGGCAATGAAAAGAACAAAATCACGATTGAGTAGAATAACGTGGAGCACACTGCAGCTGTGTGATGTATTTTCTGTCAGGTGCTGTTGTGTACCAGACACATTCCCTGTAGCAAGCTGCCGGGGAAACACACACACACACACACACACACACACACACACACACACACACACACACACACACATTTTCCGCTCCCTCCCTACGCCAAACGAGAGTCTAATAGTATTCTGAGTGGGCAGCGGCGATATTACAGGAGAACGAGGCGTTCCCGTGTGTGTGTGTGTGTGTGTGTGTGTGTGTGTGTGTGTGTGTGTGTGTGTGTGTGTCAGTGGATGGCTGGAGTGAGGGGTCCGACTCGTGTAGCTACGAGAAACTGATGGGCAAACAGGAATTTTTCACTGCCCTCGTTCCGGGCCCGGAGTACCAACAAAATATTAATCAACGTTTCCCGGCGCGGCTGGAAACACTTGGCGATGCGGCATTACGCCCCGGCCGAGGAACACCAATTAGAATTGCCGATTGCTCGACGCCGGCGCTGCCTACTCCGGTATAACGGCAATCTGCGGTCCGTTGCATGCATATGCATTCGCTGCGAGTCCGGGCGGGCTTCACGGGGGCTCTCTCTCAAACAAACAGAGGGGGGGGGGGAGGGGAAGGGAGGGAAAAGAGAGCGAGAGAGTAAGAGAGTGGTGGAGAGAGAGCGAGGTGGAAGAGGGGAGGAAAGGAAAGGTAGCGGCCGGGACATTTGTGTTACACTTGCGGGCCGCAGGCGCACAGCGGCGATGACGTCACGGCGGCTGCCGACAGCCGAGCTAACGCGCAGCCGGCGGCCCTAATTCACTTAGCGGTGTGTGGCGGAGGGTGGGGGCGGACAGACGCCGGCGAGTGATTATTTGGAGCAAGTACACGGGCCAGTGTGTTTGCCAGCCCCCTGTCTGTGGGTATGTGTGCCGTACGTTTAATTCGCGCAGACTTAGCTGTCGAAGCGAGACGCCTTTTATACACAATGAGTGTGTTATGCGACGTCTCCAATAGTGCCGTCTTTTTGCTGGTTCAGTCACGGTCGGCAAACCTTCAGGGAAAGTTGCAGTCGGACGAATGAATTGTGGAACGGTGAGAGTAGCACGCAGGAGCAGCAGAAGACCTGACTCTTCCAATACGCATAAGCTCTAAAGTTAATCTATGGAGATTCGGTAAAAAGAGTAGGTAAAGCCGTATTTCTAGTACAATTGAAATCTTCAGATTTCCTCCGCCGTAAAGTTTTGTTGTGGTAAGTTCCTATGGGACCAAACTGCTGAGGTCATCGGTTCCTAGGCATACAAACTACTTAAACTAACTTATGCTAAGGACAATACCCACACCCATACTCGAGGGAGGACACGAACCTCCGACGGGGGTAGCCGCGCGAACCGTGGCAAGAAAAGTAGTGATAGTTTCACAAATTTTGATTTTTCAACTCCACCTCCAGCGAAAGACAAAGTACATGGGATGGACAAATACACAGAAACAACAAATACACGCCGACCGGAGTGGTCGAGCGGTTCTAGGCGCTACAGTCTGGAACCACGCGACCGCTACGGTCGCAGGTTCGAATCCTGCCTTGGGCATGGATGTGTGTGATGTCCTTAGGTTAGTTAGGTTTAAGTAGTTCTAAGTTCTACGGCACTGATGACCTCAAGTGTAAGTCCCATAGAGCTCAGAGCCATTTGAACCATTTGAACAAAAACACATCACATTAAATGTTCAGATGTGTGTGAATTCCTAATGGACCAAATTGCTTAAATCATCGGTCCCTAGACGTACACACTCCTTAAACTAACTTATGCTAACAGCAACACACCCCTTCATGTATTATTAATTTTTCAATATTATATAGATAAAAAAATATAAAGTCTGTGTCCGTCCGAATGTTCTTTGGAGTATCGGGTAAAAATCTTAAGTAAAGCGCTCAAGTACTTTTCAAGAATTTTGGTAACAACCTTGAACAACAACTTGTCTTCATTTAATGCTGTAGATATACTTCATCACTGGCCGGTCACTACGGTCAATGACCTTTGCCATAGATCTGAAGCAGCTTGGAATGACGTAGCAGTATCTGTCTCACGAGCTAGATTCGGCTCGGTGTCCGCCCGTGTGACGCTGCCGAACTTGATCGCATCTGAGAAATAAATTTCGAAATTTCGCCCTATTTATATCACCTTCATATGACCTACAAAACTAACCCTGCCTTTCTCTAACTGCACTATAAATGAAATACATACTGGCGCTGCAGTTTTAGTGACCGGCAGTGCATGCAGATGCGGCGAGGGAGGGAGAGAGACATATAGGAGGGGGTGGCAGGGAGGGAGGTAGGAAATCTGGGAGAGGGTGCGGGACGTTTCCACTAATCGACACGGTCTGTAGCCGCGCCGTAGGTGTCGGCGCCAGTGGAGGGTCGCGTTTAACGACGGGCAAAGCGCCGATCCCCGTGCGCGCCGTCGTAAAACGCGGACGCCGAATGCGGCGCGCGCACCGACACGCACCTAGCCGGGGATTCCCCCGACTGCCCGCCTAATGCCGCCATTGTGTCCGCCGGCCGCGCGGCAGGTTTCGATTGTGCCGCGGGCGGGGCAGTCGTCCAGAAACAATGGCCGCATTGTTCCGCGTCAAACGGGCCGACACCCACCCTCGCAGTTAGACAGACAGACAGACAGGCAACCGGCCGCCGGCACCTCCGCCCCCGACAATCCCACCGTGCTCTCTCTCTCCCCCCCTCCCCCCCCATCCCATCAAAATACCACATATTAGCACCCAGGTTCGTACGTCCACACCATATTACACCTACACCTGAAAACTACCTGCTGATCCCCAAGATGACGAAAACAGTAGCATTAAACATTTAAAAAAAATTGTTTACGGAGTAGCTGAAACAGTACGGTGTTACGATAGTACAAGCCTCTCGTGCAACTCTGAAATACAATGTCCGAGAAAATAGTGAAGTACCCAGAGGAGGGAGGAAGAAACTAAATTAAACACCACGTGTCGTCTGTGTTCGTCCCCATTCTGGACTGGATGACTGCAGTGTTTCGGGTGGGAAAGGTGTCACAAAGCAGCTATATCCTCTCCTGACTATAAAGCTGGTCCACTGTTGTAACCTGTCATTGGTAGCGTGGCTACTGCGCACAACACATTCACACGTGATGCTGCTTTTGACTATCGCAGCTTTCTGAGTGAAGCCACTGTCTTGTGTAGTCAATTTTTATGTCTGAAGAAAACAGTTTGTTTCATGCTATTGCACTATTAGGTGATCTTGTAGCACTCCGTCTTCAGGCCACAAGTGGCCCATCGGGACCATCCGACCGCCGTGTCATCCTCAGAGGAGG
The DNA here is from genome assembly GCF_023898315.1 of Schistocerca nitens. Lineage (NCBI taxonomy): Eukaryota > Metazoa > Arthropoda > Insecta > Orthoptera > Acrididae > Schistocerca > Schistocerca nitens. Next base: position 147,001,805 of record NC_064625.1, read on the forward strand.
ATGCGGATAGGAGGATCGTGTGGTCAGCACACCGCTCTCCCGGTCGTTACGATGCTTTTCTTTGGCCGGAGCCGCTACCATTCGGTCGAGTAGCTCCTCAATTGGCATCACGAGGCTGAGTACACCCTGAAAAATGGCAACAGCGCATGGCGGCCTGGATGGTCACCCATCCAAGTGCCGGCCACGCCCAACAGCGCTTAACTTCGGTGAGCTCATCTCGTACCCCTGTCCATTTTCAAACTACCTGGTAGGGAATCCAATGAAAAAAGTCACAGCTGCTACAAAAATAGAAGAATAACGTCAGAAATACAAAAACTTTTAACTTACCTCTGCCACAGTGGAAAACAGTAGTCACATTGGTGTGGAGCCAGTTCCATCTAATGGTATCCCCAATAAAGGTCTGTTTTGAAAGTTGTGGTTACGGGCACAGCTTGCATGTACATCACCAGTTAGCACCATTAACACAAAAACTCGGCCAAGTGACAGTAGCACTCGCGTTCTGAGGGTACCGTAAAATCTTAATTGTGCATATACTGGATAAAAAGTAGTGGCAACACAGTTATAGTTCATACCACAAGTTACTGACCGGAGTTCACACAATTACGTGCTCTTAATATGATCGCCCCACATTTCGATCACCCTCTACACAGACGGAAGGCGCCGTACACATTTCGCGTGTCCACCTGTGTAGATGTCTCGTCAACGGCCGCCCTGTGCCACGGATGTCGTCTTCTCAATTGTGTTGCAGCGCGTGTCAGGAGGTGGTTCCTTCATTTTGGAGAGCAGGTCCTAACCGCACGGACTCATATCGGGTGAATACGGCCGATCTTCCAGTGTGTCTTACCCCAACGTACGCAGTAACTTCCTGCACAGAGCGCCACAGTATGATATGGTAATTCTGCGTCACCAACGCCTCGTGTCGTCCTCGAGACTGTTGTGCGCTCCCGGGGCTGTTGTTCGTGTTCCCTGATCATACTGCCAGGGCTCTTAAACTTGTCTCGCGCGCTTTCAGACAGTACACACTTCAACTGACTCAAACGCGGCCGCCCCCAATCAGTGCCATACTTCAACTGACCTTTTGCAATCAACTACAGGCAGCGCGGCCGCCATTTGATGCGCATCCTTCATGTTATGCTAGTGTTGCCGTTACTTTATATTCAACTCTCCTAGGGCCGGCCAGAGTGGCCGAGCGGTTCTAGGCGCTACAGTCTGGAACTGCGAGACCGCTACGGCCGCAGGTTCGAATCCTGCCTCGGGCATGGATGTGTGTGATGTCCTTAGGTTAGTTAGGCGTAAGTAGTTCTAAGTTCTAGGGGACTGATGAGCTCAGATGTTAAGTCCCATAGTGCTCAGAGCCATGTGAACCATTTTCAACCCTCCTAGGTACCTCATCCGGTCTCGTACCCTGACATACAGCCGGTAGAGCGTTTTCCTGATCACATGCTCCTCCATATGTTCATCCACTGACACCTGTGTACTGAGGGTGACACGGCGGCCGGTCGGTGCCGTTGGGCCTTCATGGCCTGTTCGGGTGGAGTTTAGAGCTTTAGATACGTCATCTGTCTCGGGAATATCGACGGTTTGTTATCTATATCGATACAGGCAAGATACCGGTCTCGTTAATTTCTAGATTTTCGAAAACGTTTTAATTTCTTGTGTGAAGTTTTATTTTTTTATATAATTTCGTGTTTCCTATTGTAATTAGATGAATTTGAAAGTATCAAAATAAGTGACATAAATGTCTGATTGCACTGACGGGCAAGCTTAAATTCTGTACACCGCCAACGGACCATAGACCTTAAATGTGACAAATTTCAACTTGATGCGTCTACTGATTCCTGAGAAAAAGCGTTCTGAACACTACGTAAAGACAGAGAGATGGACAACGAAGTGATCCTATAACGCTTCCGTTTCTACCGACTGAGGTTCATAACGGTAAAAACGCAATGATTAGCACACTGGACTTGCATTCGTGTGGACAACGGTTCAAACCCGCGTCCGGCCATCCTGATTTAGGTTTTCCGTGATTTCCCGAAATCGTTTCAGGCAAATCCCGGTATGGTTCCTGTGAAATGGCACGGCCGATTTCCTTCCCCTTTCTTTCCTAATCCGATGGGACCAATATCTCGCTGTTCGGTCTCCTCCCACATATCAATCAAACAACCAGTATGAATGTCATTTGGTATTACAATCAAATGACGTTACGATTTACTTTGACAGATAAAAATTCCGTAGGTAAAATGATGAAATACAAACCTTGTGCGAGTCTTTGTTGCTGTGCCAGCGTCAACCGCATTAAAACCTACTACTCCACATTTCGTCTAAAACCCAACATCCCAACGTCAACGTCTAAAAAGCAAATGGCATAAACTAAAGCGAATTTAAGTACACCATTGCGCCGTCACACATATTAAACATAGGTGAAAGAAAATAGGAAACACTCACCCTAAGGCATTAATATAAAATTTATACAGAAAATACAGAAAATCGCGTAAGTGAAATGTACAAGCCCCTCCCCCCTCTCTCTCCCCCCCCCCTCCCAATTAAAGATGTGAAGGAGCAAAGAGCCGTGTTAAACATAACAAACCAGTCGCAAAATTGCTGTAACACAGGTAAGGAATGATATACTGTGTCCTCTGCCGGCTCGATGAGTGACTGCTTGTGATACTCCCAAGGCCATAGTGACCACACAGCCGCTGCATTTTGCCGTGCAAAATGGGATGTCTTAAAACAATACTAAACTACTAGTAGCAAACTAAATAGTGTGGTGTCACCGCCAGACACCACACTTGCTAGGTGGTAGCCTTTAAATCGGCCGCGGTCCGTTAGTATACGTCGGACCCGCGTGTCGCCACTGTCAGTGATTGCAAAAAATGGCTCTGAGCACTATGGGACTCAACTGCTGAGGTCATTAGTCCCCTAGAACTTAGAACTAGTTAAACCTAACTAACCTAAGGACATCACAAACATCCATGCCCTAGGCAGGATTCGAACCTGCGACCGTAGCGGTCTTGCGGTTCCAGACTGCAGCGCCTTTAACCGCACGGCCACTTCGGCCGGCTCAGTGATTGCAGACCGAGCGCCACCACACGGCAGGTCTAGAGAGACGTCCTGGCACTCGCCCCAGTTGTACAGCCGACTTTGCCAGAGATGGATGACTGACAAATACGCTCTCATTTGCCGAGACGATAGTTAGCATAGCCTTCAGCTACGTCATTTGCTACGACCTAGTAAGGCGCCATTACCAGTTATATTGAGTTTATTATAAAACCTGTACCGTCAAGAGCGATGTACACCAATTATGGATTAAAGTTAAGTATTACATCATCTTCGTATTTTATTTGCAATTCTCAAGACATTGTCTTGTTCCAGACCTCACGCCAGTCTGCGTGTAATTAAACGCGTGCATTTCGGCCTCCTCTAGCAACACGGTGTTGGCTCTTCTGCCAACACTTCAAATAGGATACCATGAATACAGGTCAGAACACTGTCGAATGGAATAATATTTTTCAGATATCTAGGAATCTTAATTAAGGGACAAAGGTTCATTATAAATATTAATAATTACATTTTACGTTACTTGTGACAGTAGTGCCCATTATCAAAAAAAAGTTACATCGTATACACTTTTGTTGGTTGGAAGGTCCACTCCGAGCATAACGGAAAAACATCATAAAATCATATCTATCTCAAAGTGTACCACAGTTTTTCTGATCAGCTACCTTCTCCAACAGCCGGCCGAAGTGGCCGTGCGGTTAAAGGCGCTGCAGTCTGGAACCGCATGACCGCTACGGTCGCAGGTTCGAATCCTGCCTCGGGCATGGATGTTTGTGATGTCCTTAGGTTAGTTCGGTTTAATTAGTTCTAAGTTCTAGGGGACTAATGACCTCAGCAGTTGAGTCCCATAGTGCTCAGAGCCATTTGAACCATTTGAACCTTCTCCAACAGGGCACCCAGTGACTTCTCCATTTTTCCTCAGATGATGATACCATCGCGTGACAGCATTTCCGGAACGACTTCTATCTTTTTTTTTTTTTTTTCATGTAGAACGTTAGCTCAACAACCGAACTGGAGACTTCTGTAAGCAAGCTCCCCACCAAGTCATCCATTGTTGCGAACAAGGCGGCGCATTCGAGAGTGAATAGGTAGAGATCAGTTTAATATATCATTGATGCAAAATACTAACACGAATTATTTACAGAAGAATGGAAAATGTGGTAGAAACTGACCTCGTAGAAGATCAGTTGGGATTCGGGAGAAATATAGGAAAATGTGAGGCAATACCGACCCTACCAAATCTCTTCCAGCATAGATAAAGGAAAGGTACACTCACGTTAATAGTAATTGTAGACTTAAAGACTACTTTTGACAACGTTCCTTGGAGTACAGTCTTTGAAATTTTGAAGGTAGCAGTGATAAAATACAAAGAGCGGAAGGCTATTTACGGATTGTACACAAACGAGATGACACTTGTAAGGGACGAAAGGGAAGAAATGGTTGAGAAGGGAGTGAGACAAGGTTATATCCTATACCCGATGTTATTCAATCTGTACACTGAGCAAGAGATAACGTAAATAAAAAAAAAATTATGAAATGGAATTGAAGTTCAGGTAGAGGAAAAAGGATCTTCCAGATTTGCCGACGACGCTGTAATTCTCTCAAAGACAGCAAAAGACTTAGACAAGAGTTGAGCTGAATGTTCTGTGTGTTGAAAGGAGGATATAAGACGAACACCAACAAAGAAAACAAGGGAAATGGTATGTAGTCGCATTAAATCTGTTTTTGCCGAGGAAATTAGATTCCGAAACAAGACACTAGAAGTAGGAGATGAGTTTTACTATTTGGTCAGTCAAATAACTGATGATGGTCGAAGTAGAGAGGATATAAAATGTAGACTGGGATTGTCAAGAACACCGTTTCTAAGGAAGAGAAATTTGTAAACATCGAATACATACTGAAGCGTTACAAGGTCTTTCATGGACGTCTTTATCTGGTGGTGTAGCCTTGTGTGGGAATGAAACGTGGATAATAAACAGTTCGGACAAGAAGAGAATAGAAGGTTGAGAAATACGATGCTACAGAAGAATGCTGAAGATCAGATGAGTAAATCACGAAACTAATGAGGAGGTACAGAATAGAATTGGGGAGAATGGAAATTTATGGCACAACTTGACCAAAGGAGGTGACTGGATGGTAGAACACATTCTGAGACTTCAAGGAATCACCAATTTAGTATTGGAGAGGCCTGTGGGGATAAAAGCCGTAGAGGGAGACCAAGAGATGAATACAATAAGCAGATTCAGAAGGATGTAGGTTGCAATATTTACTAGGACGTGAAGAGGAGGAGAGGAGATTAGTGTTTAACGTCCCGTCGACAACGAGGTCATTAGAGACGGAGCGCAAGCTCGGGTGAGGGAAGGATGGGGAAGGAAATCGGCCGTGCCCTTTCAAAGGAACCATCCCGGTATTTGCCTGAAGCGATTTAGGGAAATCACGGAAAACCTAAATCAGGATGGCCGTAGACGGGATTGAACCGTCGTCCTCCCGAATGCGAGTCCAGTGTGCTAACCACTGCACCAACTCGCTCGGTCGGACGTGAAGAGGCTTGCACAGGATGGGTTACCATGGAAACCTGCATCAAACCAGTCTTCGGAATGAAGAAGAAAACAACAACAACAACAACGACAAAGTGTAAATTTGCATGTTAAGTTTTCGAACTTACTGAATGTGCACACAATCGACACGTGAATGCAATCTTTCTGTCAGTAATTTCCGCTCCTGTACAAACCAGTATATTTCCAGAATGAGATTTTCACTCTGCAGCGGAGTTTGCGCTGATATCAAATTTTCCTGGCAGATTAAAACTGTGTGCCGGACCGAGACTCGAACTCGGGACCTTTTCCTTTCGCGAGCATACAGCTTTACTTCTGCCAGTACCTCGTCTCCTACCTTGCAAACTTTACAGAAGCTCTCCTGCGAACCTTGCAGAACTAGCACTCCTTAAAAAAAGGATATTTCGGTGACATGGCTTAGCCACAGCCTGGGCGATGTTTCCAGAATGAGACTTTCACTCTGCAGCGGAGTGTGCGCTGATATGAAACTGGCAAAGGTCCCGAGTTCGAGTCTCGATCCAGCACACAACTTTAATCTGCCAGGAAAGTTTCAAACCAGTATATTGTTTGAGGAAAGTGTTGGGGAGTGGGGGGGGGAATCGTAGATGAGCATCAGGAGATAAATACAGTAAGCAGGTTCAAAATTATGTAGGTTGCAGTACTTATTCGGAGATGAACAGGCTTGCACAGGCGGGCTGCTAGATTTGTTACTGGTAGGTTTGATCATCACGCGAGTGTTACGGAAATGCTTCAGGAACTCGGGTGGGAGTCTTGGGAGGAAAGGAGGCGTTCTTTTCGTGAATCGCTACTGAGGAAATTTAGAGAACCAGCATTTGAGGCTGACTGCAGTACAATTTTACTGCTGCTAACTTACATTTCGCGGAAAGACCACAAAGATAAGAGAGACTAGGGCTCGTACAGAGGCATACAGGGTGTTACAAAAAGGTACGGCCAAACTTTCAGGAAACATTCCTCACGCACAAAGAAAGAAAATATGTTATGTGGACATGTGTCCGGAAACGCTTACTTTCCATGTTAGAGCTCATTTTATTACTTCTCTTCAAATCACATTAATCACGGAATGGAAACACACAGCAACAGACCGTACCAGAGTGACTTCAAACACTTTGTTACAGGAAATGTTCAAAATGTCCTCCGTTGGCGAGGATACATGCATCCACCCTCCGTCGCATGGAATCCCTGATGCGCTGATGCAGCCCTCCAGAATGGCGTATTGTATCACAGCCGTCCACAATACGAGCACGAAGAGTCTCTACATTTGGTACCGGGGTTACGTAGACAAGAGCCCTCAAATGCCCCCATAAATGAAAGTCAAGAGGGTTGAGGTCAGGAGAGCGTGGAGGCCACGGAATTGGTCCGCCTCTACCAATACAACGGTCACCGAATCTGTTCTTGAGAAGCGTACGAACACTTCGACTGAAATGTGCAGGAGCTCCATCGTGCATGAACCACATGTTGAGTCATACTTGTAAAGGCACATGTTCTAGCAGCACAGGTAGATTATCCCGTATGAAATCATGATAACGTGCTCCATTGAGCGTAGGTGGACGAAACTAAAATGAGCTGTAACATGGAAATTAAGCGTTTACGGACACATGTCCACATAACATATTTTCTTTATTTGTGTGTGAGGAATGTTTCCAGAAAGTTTGGCCGTACCTTTTTGTAACACCCTGTATAGGCAGTCATTTTTCCCTCGTTCTGTTTGGGAGTGGAGCAGGGAGAGAAGATGCTAGTTATGGTACGAGATACCCTCCGCCACGCACCGTATGGTGGATTGCGGAGTATGTATGTAGATGTAGGATAGAGTAGCATGGAGAGCTGCATTAAAACTGTCTTCGGACTGAAGACCACAACGGCACTTTAACAGGTAGCAGCCTGATTAATGCGAGATGATAATGAAATCTTCATGACTTGGGAATCGTAACACAGGGAGAAGTGTTCGCACGACACGTGAGTCGGTGTGTGGCTTCGCCGGCACGGTTCCGCAGCCCTTCATTCGAGCCTGACTGTCTCACGCATGCGCGCACCTAATGCGTACACGCATGCGTGTCGCTCCCCTCACGCGGACAGCGCCGTTTATTTTGAAATCACCTCTAGCGCGGTCCGACGCGACGCACCGAGAACGCAAAACTGAATATGCATCGCGATTAATTTATGGCGCTCGGAGCCAGAAGAGAACGCGTCCGCGGCACGGTGCGGGCGGAGGCATTTCGGCAGCCGGGCTCACGCACCACTACGCACTCACGCACTTGCGTGCGCGTGTGGACGCGTGTGCGTCGGCTGCCGGTGAAGCGCCGTGTGACCGGCGCGACAATAGGATGTCGGCAGCACACGGGACGGCCGCGTGTTATTGCCATACCTGGAAGGCCAGCGCGGTAGATCCGCTTTTGTCTGCGTAACTGCGTATGCGCACTGCGTATGCGAAAGTTCCAAAACGCCGCCTTCTCCATCTCTCTTGTCACACCTCTCCCCCCATATCGCTTGTTGACGTGTATACGTATATATGCGCGCGCGCGTGTGTATTTGCGACCGCACGTCGCGCCGCCATTGTACACCGGCCTAATATCATCGTTCTGTGCCGCGACGAGTTATGTGGCGGGCACCACTTGTCGTACGGCGCATGCGCGCGCATTGCTCCGACACCCCCGCCTCAAAACTGCGCCGCTCTGTTAATGCAGTGGTCCCCCGTATAACCTCTTTGTACTCACAGCCATTACATTCACGACCGCCGCTTTGTTGGATATAACGTCTATGAGACTCGGAATTACGCAGTAGTGCCGTCGTACGAAGCCATTACTTCTCTGGGTATCAGTGTGCTAGTAGACTGGTGTCCAGGATTAAAGCAATGAGACGCCCTGCTAAACCCGCAGGACAAGACAAGTAGTTGAAGTTGTTGAAAGGGGCCAAAATAAGCGGCTGTCAGATACACTTGAACATACATCCTTTTCAGAATGAGATTTTCACTCTGCAGCGGAGTGTGCGCTGATATGAAACTTCCTGGCAGATTAACACTGTGTGCCCGACCGAGACTCGAACTCGGGACCTTTACCTTTCGCGGGCAAGTGCTCTACCAACTGAGCTACCGAAGTCAAGCCATGTCTCCGCAGTATCCTTTCTTTCAGGAGTGCTAGTTCTGCAAGGTTCGTAGGCGAGCTTCTGTAAAGTTTGGAAGGTAGGAGACGAGGTACTGGCAGAAGTAAAGCTGTGAGGACGGGGTGTGAGTCGTGCTTAGGTAGTAGCTCAGTTGGTAAGCCGGCACGGTAGCTCAGCGTGTTCGGTCAGAGGGTTAGCTGCCCTCTGTAATAAAAAAACTGAGTTAATCGATCAACAACGGAAGTCTTACGACGTCCGCCCCGAGCAGATTCAACAACAACAGCGAACAAAATGAGGTTAAAAAAAAAGTTGGTAGAGCACTTCCCGCGAAAGGCAAAGCTCCCGAGTTCGAGTCTCGGTCGGGCACATAGTTTTAATTTGCCAAGAAGTTTCATACATCCTTTTATTTGATCAAACATTACAAGAGCCAATAAATACTTTAAAAAAAAAACACAGCTTCAGTTTTGGACCTTAATGCGCCGTAGAATCTCATGCCTTAAGGGCAAGACCACTTTAATTTAAAAACGGCCGAAAGCCAATAAGTTAGAGCTCAACCAAAGTCAGAAATTTAAAAGGCAAAGCCTTCCCTTGAAACAGTTCCTTAATTAAGCTGAAGGTCCAAACAATCTGACACTTTAATAGCAAAACAACTTAAATTCAAAATTGGCTGAAGACTCAACACTTAAGACTAAATAACATTAATTTAAGGGGACTGATGACGTCAGATGTTAAGTTCCATAGTGCTCAGAGCCATTTGAACCATTAACTGAAGAACAATTTTAAAGGCTTTGCATAAAGCAGCTCTTACATTAGGCTGAAGGCCCAAACTATCTGACGCCAGAAGGGTAAAACAACCTTAATCTAATAATCGGCTAGATGTCATACAAGTACAAACCATAGGAACAAACAAGAAAAGGCAGCACAACGAAGGGCGCTCTGAAGTTCCGAGGGTCGGTCTCGAATTCAAACACTACCGCTCGGCCGGCCGGAATGGCCGTACGGTTCTAGGCGCTACAGTCTGGAACCGCGAGACCGCTACGGTCGCAGGTTCGTATCCTGTCTCAGGCATGGATGTGTGCGATGTCCTTAGGTTAGTTAGGTTTAAGTAGTTCTAAGTTCTAGGGGACTGATGACCTCAGAAGTTGAGTCCCATAGTGCTCAGAGCCATTCTTGAGCTATCACTCGTTTAGATGAGACAGGTAGTCGGCCCAACCATTGTCGATCCGACGACAACCCAACCGACAGACAGTCAACGTACCCACCGACAAGATAACCTCCACTTCACCCGACCAGCACACAACAGGCAGTTCAACGGAGCAATGTAGAAGGTATTAGCGCCCACAAGCAATTATACACTGAGCTGAAACTTCCTGGCAGATTAAAACTGTGTGCCCGACCGAGACTCGAACTCGTGACCTTTTCCTTTCGCGGGCAAGCGCTCTACCATCTGAGCTACCGAAGCACGATTCACGCCCGGTCTCACAGCTTTACTTCTGCCTGTATCTCGTCTCCTACCTTCCAAACTTTACATTGAGCTGTTAAAATACACGCCGTGCTGGACAGCGACAACAGGATGAGGGAAATACACTGCCTGAATTTACGTCAACGGCCTGGGCAGGTAACCGAAACTTTAACGGCCACAAGCCTGAAGATTCCGCTGGTGCAATTCAATTCAAATAACCAAATACAGTTAAACTGCACTGGAGAGTGGCTAAAAACTTGAAAACACACTTTGTTGCTCGCAGGATTGTCCCAACAGTCGACAACGAACAGCAAACGACACAATGTGAACAGCCGTGACTTGCTGGTAGATTAAGTCAAAACTCAACTTTCTGCTTGTTGCCCTTCACCTATAGTTCTCACTATGTGATAAGAGAAAAGGGCAAGCTGGGCTTCGCACGATGCCTTCTAAAACAATGCTGATTCGTGAAGCTATTCGGTCTTGAGGAAATTTATAATATTCGAAATCAGAATATGTTCAAGAACTTCGCAGAGAACCGATGTTAAGGATATTGATTTGTAATTTTTGATCTAGTGCAACGCCCCCCCCCCCCCCTCCCGCCCTCTCTCTCTCTCTCTCTCTCTCTCTCTCTCTCTCTCTCTCTCTCTCTCCCCCCCACCCCCCCTCTGGAATCAGTTGTAAAGAGACATAACGAACGATGTATGCAACGAAAGGAAGTCGAGGTATTTACTGACAGTGAGTAACATTGTGCTCCAAAACCACAGACGTAAGCAAGTGGGCTACCGCTCATGGGTGGTAAATGTGCAGCGTGGTTCCTCGACTGCGGTAGCGCCTCAGCCCAGACAGGGCAGTAGTAAATCTTGAGTGTCCATCCATGTGCTCGGGGCCGTTACCTGGGCGAGTGTGTGCGCGCTGTGGCACCGTGATAACGCGACGCAGGCGGGAGGCGAGGGGCGGCCGGCTTTACTGCGGCCGCCGCGAGACGGCACTTGACGGCCGGCAGTGGGGGGCGGGGGGCGGCGCAGGCGGCGTCTCAAGGCGGGGCCGGCGGCCAAGTTTGGCAGTAAGCGCCGCCAGTTACTAGCGGCACAGCAGGCCAATCAGGAGCCGCCGCAGACGCGCTAGCTGACTGGCGTCACCAGTCCGAGGGCCATAAAGGAAAGAGGAGGGTGAGGAAGGGTGGGGGCGGGGGGCGGGGGGCAGGTTTAGAGATGACAAGTGTAATATACAGAAGGGTGGAGGGGGGCAACAGAGGATCTATTAGGTGTCGATTTCATTCATCTTATAAGACATAAAGGCACCGAAACAATACATGGGGTGACAAAAGCCATGGAATAGCTTTATACACATATACACATGGCGGCAGTATCGCATACACCAGGAATGAAAGGCAGTGCATTGCCGGAGCTGTCATTCGTACTCAGGTTGGTTGGTTGGTTGGTTGGGGTTTAAGGGAGCAAACAGCAAGGTCATCAGTCCCTTGTTTCAAATGTGGTCCATTCCGATAGTGTGACATCTCAGAACAATAAAAGGGAAAAGGCTAAGAAATGTAGAAGGGCAGTCATGTCGTCAATGGTAAAAAGAAAATGAGGTAAGTCAGCAAGAGAGCGAACCCAACGCTATGCTAGAGGCAGGAAATATCCCATCTCAGAAGCAGCAGAGGCAAGACCACCTGCGACTTAAAAGGTGCAACCGCTAGAATGTAGAAGTACGTATGGGAAAAGGAGACTAACCAATCCTAAAAAAATGTGTCATGGAGGGGAGTCGGCAATCTGCAAACACGGCTTACAGTGGGAGATACCCCAACACTCACCGCCCTGCCCCAACACCAGAGAGAGATCAAAAACCATAAAACTTAGAATAAAAACCACTTTCCCGGAGGAAACCGAGAACCAGGGAGACCATCCGCGAATCGTGAGCCAACATCAAAGGTAAAGTGCGGGGGAGCCTGTACTTAGCACGCAGAGCCAAAAGAAGGGGGGCATTCAACCAAAATGTGGGCTACTGACTGGAAGGCTCAACAACCACAAAGTGGGGGTGGCTCATCACGCAAAACAAAACCGTGGGTCAGCCTGGTATGTCCAATGCGGAGACGACACAGTGTGGTCGAGTCCTTTCCGGAGAGGCGAAAGGAAGAACGCCACGGGCCTGGTGTCACCTTAATGGCACGAAGTTTATTAGACAGGGGAGTAGCCTTCCAAGAGTTGGCCCATGATTGTGCGAAGTGGGATTTGATGTGGAGTCGTAAATCCGCTGCAGGAAGGGTTACAGAAAACGGGGGGTAAGTGACTGCTCCCCCAGCCAAACGATCAGCGAGCTCATTACCCGGAATACCCACATGGCCAGGGACCCAAAGGAAGTCAACGCAACAAGCAGCACGGTGAATATCAGCGAGATGTTCATGGATGACAGAGACCGAGGGGTGGCGCGAAAAACACCGGTCAATAGCCAGAAGGCCACTCATCGTACTCAGGTGATACATGTGAAATGGTTTCCGACTTGGCTATGGCCGCGCGAAGGGAATTAACAGACACTGAACGCGGAATGGTTGTTGCAACTAGACGCATGGGACATTTCATTTCGGAAATCGTTAGGACATTCAATATTCCGTGATCCACAGTTTCAAGAGTGTGCCGAGAATACCTAATTTTTTCATGTATAACCTCTCACCGGCAACGGCCTTGCCGCAGTCGATACACCGGTTCCCGTGAGATCACCGAAGTTAAGCGCTGTCGGGCGTGGCCGGCACTTGGATGGGTGACCGTCCAGCCGCCGTGCGCTGTTGCCGTTTTCCGGGGTGCACTCAGACTCGTGATGCCAATTGAGGAGCTACTCGACCGATTAGTAGCGGCTTCGGTCAAGAATACCATCATAACGACCGGGTGAGCGGTGTGCTGACCCCACGCCCCTCCTATCAGCATCCTCCGCTGAGGATGACACGGCGGTCGGATGGTTCTGGTAGGCCACTCGTGGCCTGAAGACGGACTGCTTACAAGAATAACCTCTCGCCACAGATAACCCAGCGCCCGACGGCCTTCACTTAACGACCGTCAGCAGCGGGTTTTGCGTAGAGTTGTCAGTGCTAAACACACAAGCAACATTGCGTGAAATAACCTCAGAAATCAAATTGGGACGTACGACGAACGTATCCGTTAGGACAAAAAAGGTTCAAATGGCTCTGAGCACTATGGGACTCGACAGCTGAGGTCATCAGTTCCCTAGAACTTAGAACTAATTAAACCTAACTAACCTACGGACACCACACACGCAGGGTTCCAACCTGCGACCGTAGCGGTAGCGCGGTTCCAGACTGTGGCGCCTAGAACCGCTCGGCCACACCGGCCGGCCCGTTAGGACATTGCGGCAAAATTTGGCGTTAATGGCCTATGGCAGGACACGAGCGACGTTAGTGCCTTTGCTAACCAGCGCCTGTCGTGGGCTAGTGACCATATCTGTTTGACCCTGGACCACTGAGAAACCGTGGCGTGGTCAGATGAATCCAGATTTCAGTTGGTAACAGCTGGCGCACACCCCACGAAGCCATGGACCTACGTTGTCAAAAAGGTGTTGTGCATAATCAGGTGGCTGCTTTACGGTGTGGGTTGTGTTTACACGGAATTAAGGGGGGTTCTCTGACCGAGCGAGATGACACAGGCTCTAGCACACTCGAAAGGACTCGAAAGGCAGGAAGACGGTTCGAACCCGCGTCCGGCCTTTCTGATTTAGGTATTCCGTGATTTCCCTAAATCACTTCAGGCAAATTCCGGGATGGTTTCTTTAAGGGGCTCCTGAACGCCCTATGCTTGCAATGTTAAAACAACGCTTATAAATTACATCTTTCCTCACAAAGTATTTGAGGTAGGAAGTTGAACTTTTAACAGATTATTTATTGGAATATGGGCTACAACTTAACACATGGATTTTACAAAATTTTAGTTCAGTTATTAAAGATGATTTTTTTTCAATTGTAATAAAAATTCACATTTTTTTGCAATTTTTTATTTATATATTCAAAAATATACAGTTTTTTGGAAAAAGGCTGTGTTAAATTATGCAGAAGGTACTGTGTAATATTTACTGAAAGTTTGAAACAAATATGTTTGGAAGACCCTTAGAAAACATGTAATTAGTATGAGAAAATAAAAGTTTTGGGAATCGAGCGACAAAGATTCGATTAACTTTTTAGTGCATTCCAGGTCCATAGGATGGATTATCTTCATCCTCTGCAAACTCCTCCTCCAGCTTCCTCTTGTTCCTCCTCCTGTTTACTCTTGCTTGTATTTCTAGACTCTTTACAGCCCTGTCTGCAGCCCGAAGGCGTTCCTTGTCTAAAGCAAGCATCGCTCGTACCATGTTAGAACCTATCTTCATTCCCATATTTCTAAATACCTTTGGCTTTCCGACATTTCTCCTTTTCTTAAAAGCCTTCAGAGGATTTCTAATAACTTTACTTTTACCCATTATTATACTTCAACAAAACAGAGACTCAAGAAACAGAATTAATTACGAATATTTTCGAGATAACGACAGAGTAAATAAACATGAAACAATCGACAATCACACCAGCGATATATATTGAACCATCACAGGTTAGCCACAACACATACTTTATCTCACATCACTAAAATGTACCTGATGAACACGGACGTTAATAATAACACCATTAGACAGCAGTTTAACAGCGCCACAGTGGGTCACACCCATGTAGAACACATTTTAAAAAAAAATTTAAAAATAGTTGTAGTCTTCGGAATTGAATAAATTATATATCTATTAAAAGGTAATAGTCTGCAGATTCAGAAAACGCAAAAAAGTAAAAATTGAACTTTTCATGATTTTGAGCCTTTCCGGAGACCCTTAAAAGAGCTCGGCCGACTTCCTTCCCCATCCTTCCCTAATCCAATGGAACGGAAGACCTCACTCCTCCTTCCCTTCCTCTAAATCAACCAACCAATCTAAATCGCTTCAGAGAAATGCCGCGGCCGCGCGGGATTAGCCGAGCGGTCTTGGGCGCTGCAGTCGTGGACTGTGCGACTGGTCCCGGCGGAGGTTCGAGTCCCCCCCGCGGTCGTGTGTGTGTGTGTGTGTGTGTGTGTGTGTGTGTGTGTGTGTGTGTGTCCTTAGGATAATTTAGGTTAAGTAGTGTGCGAGCTTAAGGACTGATGACCTTAGCAGTTGTGACCCATAAGATTTCACACACACCTTTGAACAAATGCCGGGATGGTTCCTTTGATAGGGCACGGCCGATTTCACTCTCCATTCTTCCCCAATCCGAGCTCGTGATCGGTCTAATGACCTCTTTATCAACGGGACGTTAAACACTAATTTTCTAGTCCTCTCGAGTCCTCTGGCCCAACTGAACCGATCACTGACCGGAAACGGTTATATTCAGCTACCTGGAGACCATTTGCAGCCATTCATGGACTTTATGTTCCCACACAACAACGGAATAAAAATGGCTGTGAGCACTATGGGACTTAACGTCTGAGGTCATCAGTCCCCCAGAACTACTTAAACCTAACCAACCTAAGGACATCACACACATCCATGCCCGAGGCAGGATTCGAACCTGCGACCGTAGCGGTCTCGCGGTTCCAGACTGCAGCGCCTAGAACCGGACGGCCACTTCGGCCGGCGATATGTTGGTCAATATCTCTAGTATTCCTGTAGATCGCGTAACATCGCTCTTTTTAGTTCTGGGCGAATAGAGAGCATGTAGAGATGCCTAGAAAATCCGGTCTCCAGCGAAGTACGAGTGGCTGTGAAAGATTTCGCCCGATTTCATGCAACCCAACATAAGTCATCCATTTTCTTTTTCATGCTAGTACTCGGCCGTACAGTGCAGTAGCAGGGAAGACGTCCCTGCAGCGTTTTCGATCGCAAGTGTTTGATCGCTCGCCATACAGTCTGGACGTGGTCCCCTTGATTTTTATCTCTGCTCATATGACCCGCGGGCTATGAAGGCAGAATTTTCGCGCAGACAACGAGCTACAGTGTAGCGTAGAGAATCGGCAGAAATCATGTGAGGCCCCCTTCTGTGACGATGGTATTGGAAAGTTGATACAATGCCATCACAGATGTCTCAGTCGGAACGGTGACTGTAGAGAAGTAGCTGGAAGGTTTTGCCAGCTGTTGAAAATAGTCCGGAACCGCGCGACTGCTACGGTCGCAGGTTCGAATCCTGCCTCGGGCATGGATGTGTGTGATCTCTTTAGGTTTGGCCGACCGCGTTGGTCTAGCGGTTCTAGGCGATCAGTCCGGAGCCGCGCGACCGCTACGGTTGCAGGTTCGAATCCTGCCTCGGGCATGGATGTGTGTGATGTCCTTAGGTTAGTTAGGTTTAAGTAGTTCTAAGTTCTAGGGGACTAATGACCACAGATGTTCAGTCCCATAGCGCTCAGAGCCATTTGAACCATGTTTTTGTTGAAAATAAAACATTTTTTATTTTCACTCTGTATCCGACATGGCGACCAATCGGACTCTACTTTTCGAATAACCCTCGTATACAGAATGAGATTTTCACTCTGCAGCGGAGTGTGCGCTGATATGAAACTTCCTGGCAGATTAAAACTGTATGCTGGACCGAGACTCGAAATCGGGACCTTTGCCTTTCGCGGGCAAGTGCTCTACCAACTGAACTACCCAAGCACGACTCACGCCTGTCCTCACAGCTTTCCTTCTGCCAGTACCTCGTCTCCTACCTTCCAAACTTAACAGAAGCTCTCCTGCGAACCTTGCAGAACTAGCACTCCTGAAAGAAAGGATATTGTGTCTACATGGCTTAGCCACAGCCTAGGGGATGTTTCACTCTGCAGTCTCGGTCCGGCACAGAGTTTTAATCTGCCAGGAAGTTTCATATCAGCGCACACTTCGCTGCAGAGTGAAAATCTGATTCTGGAAACATCCCCTAGGCTGTGGCTAAGCCATGTAGACAATATCCTTTCTTTCAGGAGTGCTAGTTCTGCAAGGTTCGCAGGAGAGCTTCTGTTAAGTTTGGAAGGTAGGAGGTGGGGTACTGGCAGAAGGAAAGCTGTGAGGACGGGGCGTGAGTCGTGCTTGGGTTGCTCAGTTGGTAGAGCACTTGCCCGCGAAAGGCAAAGGTCCCGAGTTCGAGTCACAGTTTTAATCTCCCAGGAAGTTTCAACCCTCGTATAATCTCTGTTAATTAAATATTCCCGAACCAGTCGCATATCCCTTGTGATCGCATGTTGATTAATAGCAGGTGGTGTGTCACAGTTCCGAACGCCTGTCAGAAAATGCGGTAAATCTAGGCAGACGCAAGAACACCGCCTGCTGTTTGCGGGATGTGCCTATGGAGGCAGCGGCAGATGGCAAGGGAGAGACCCACGGAAGACGTCCAGAGGGGTTCCTCATCGTCTCGCCTCCCCCCCCCCCCCCCACCCCGGGCGTACGTGATCGCCATTGATCGTGCCCGCATCCTGCGTCCCTACCTGAAGGGCCCTGCCACCGCCCCCCCCCCCCCCTAGCCCTGATCGCTGCCGACGCAGACAGATAAAGCACCGCCCTCCGTCTTTCAGCACCGCCGCCAATCCGGGATACACCGCGAGCCGCTCTGTCTGCTCCCCACAGCCGGGCCACTGTGTTCTGTACGAAATTACGGGCCCAACCCTGACTCCAGCCTTAAACTTTGATGGCTGAACTTTACTTTCCGCCCACTTTGGTCAACTGACACGTACACGTAACAATTTGGAATGTTCATCATACGCCCTCCTTTTCCCCACTAATATTCTTTAATCCCTTCGTCATGTACACTACTGGCCATTAAAATTGCTACACCACGAAGATGATGTGCAACAGACGCGAAATTTAACCGACAGGAAAAAGATGCTGCGATATGGAAATGATTAGCTTTTCAGAGCATTCACACAAGCGTGGCGCCGGTGGCGTCACCTACAACGTGCTGACATGAGGAAAGTTTCCAACCCATTTCTCATACAGAAACAGCAGTTGACCGGCGTTGCCTGGTGAATGTTGTGATGCCTCGTGTGAGGAGGAGAAATGCGTACCATCACGTTTCCGACTTTGATAAAGGTCGGATTGTAGCCTATCGCGATTGCGGTTTATCGTATCACGACATTGCTGCTCGCGTTGGTCGAGATCCAATGACTGTTAGCAGAATATGGAATCGGTGGGTTCAGGAGGGTAATACGGAACGCCGTGCTGGATCCCAACAGCCTCGTATCACTAGCAGTCGAGGACAGGCATCTTATCCGCATGGCTGTAACGGATCGTGCAGCCTCGTCTCGATCCCTGAGTCAACAGATGCGGACGTTTGCAAGACAACAACCATCTGCACGAACAGTTCGACGACGTTTGGAGCAGCACGTACTATCAGCTCTGAGACCGTGGCTGCGGTTACCCTTGACGCTGTATCACAGACAGAAGCGCCTGCGATGGTGTACTCAATGACGAAGCTGCGTGCACGAATGGCAAAACGTCATTTTTTCGGACGAACCCAGATTCTGTTTACAGCATCATGGTGGTCGCATCCGTGTTTGGCGACATCGCGGTGAACGCGTGATGGTATCGGGTGCCATTGGCTACACGTCTCGGTCACCTCTCGTTCGCATTGACGGCACTTTGAACAGTGGACAGTGGAGGTATTGAATAGGATTGGGGAGAAGAGAAGTTTGTGGCACAACTTGAAGAAGGGATCGGTTGGTAGGACATGTTTTGAGGCATCAAGGAATCACAAATTTAGCATTGGAGGGCAGCGTGGATGGTAAAAATCGTAGAGGGAGACCGAGAGATGAATACACTAAGCAGATTCAGAAGGATGTAGGTTGCAGTAGGTACTAGGAGATGAAGAAGCTTGCACAGGAGAGAGTAGCATAGAGAGCTGCATCAGACTTGTCTGTGGACTGAAGACCACAACAACAACATGCCGAATTGTTCGCTCGTTACGAATCTGATCGTTACAACTTCTCCTAGAACAGCGTCACAGGTGATAGAGCATGGGTTCATCACTTCGAACCGGAAACAAAACGGCAACTCGAAGACTAAGTTTCAGGTCGCAGCTCGGGCTGGTAAAGTCACAGCGACGGTCTTCTGGCAGTGTCAAAGGTTTATTCTGTTTGATGTCCTCCCTCATGGTACAACGATCAACTGTGAAGTGAATTGTGATACCCTTAGGAAACTGAAGAAACGGCTGCAGCGTGTTGGTCGCCACAGAAATGTAAACGGACTTGTCCTTCCCCGTGACAACGCAAGGCCTCACACAAATCTGCACATTCGAGAAGACCTCACAAAATTTCACTAGACTATTCTTTCTCGACTCGCAACTTCCGACTTCCATCTATTTGGCTCACTGAAGCATGTACTCCACGGGAAGCAGTGCGTAGGTGACGGGGAGGCTAATGACGCAGGAATATGTCGGCTCCGTCGTCGACCTCTAGAGTGACACCATGCGGGCACATAGGGCCTCCCAGTAAGGTGGCGCAAGGCGTCGCAATGAATGGAGACTGCGTTGAAAAATAGCGTTTTGTAGTCAGAAGCGTGGCAAATACTTTGGTGTGTTGCAATTGTGAATAAACCCAAATGTATAACATTACTGAACGACCTCGTAGATACAGAAATGTAGAAGGATTCTAAGGGATGAAAGCAACGAGAGTACAAGTGTGAACTAATCTAAGAAGAAGAAAATACACTACTGGCCATGCTTTTGTTCGCTGCCAGGCTTCCATAAACATTCTGCAAGCGTCTATCAATATCTGTGATGCGGTGGTTTTCCATTGAAAAAGACTCAATGACAGCTCTCTGCTTGGAACGCTCCTCCGTCTACAGACGTCGATTTAGAAGGCTACGTGTAGCGCCGACACCTATCGCAGGTTCATTAAGCATCAGGGTCCCACAACACATTCCGCATTTGTAAGGAGCACATAGTGCTCATGTGGGAGCGATCTAGATGGTTGTAAACAATAAACTGGCAGTCAAGATCATGATAGCGGCTGTACGAGGTGCATTCAAGTTCTAAGGCCTCCGATTTTTTTTCTAATTAACTACTCACCCGAAATCGATGAAACTGCCGTTACTTCTCGACGTAATCGCCCTGCAGACGTAGACATTTTTCACAACGCTGACGCCATGATTCCACGGCAGCGGCGAAGGCTTCTTTAGGAGTCCGTTTTGACCACTGGAAAATCGCTGAGGCAATAGCAGCACGGCTGGTGAATGTGCGGCCACGGAGAGTGTCTTTCATTGTTGGAAAAAGCCAAAAGTCACTAGGTCAGGTGAGCAGGGAGCATGAGGAATCACTTCAAAGTTGTTATCAAGAAGAAACTGTTGCGTAAAGTTTGCTCGATGTGCGGGTGCGTTGTCTTGGTGAAACAGCACACGCGCAGCCCTTCCCGGACGTTTTTGTTGCTGTGCGGGAAGGAATTTGTTCTTCAAAACATTTTCGTAGGATGCACCTGTTACCGTAGTGCCCTTTGGAACGCAATGGGTAAGGATTACGCCCTCGCTGTCCTAGAACATGGACACCATCATTTTTTCAGCACTGGCGGTCACCCGAAATTTTTTTGGTGGCGGTGAATCTGTGTGCTTCCATTGAGCTGACTGGCGCTTTGTTTCTGGATTGAAAAATGGCATCCACGTCTCATCCATTGTCACAACCGACGAAAACAAAGTCCCATTCGTGCTGTCGTTGCGCGTCAACATTGCTCGGCAACATGCCACACGGGCAGCCGTGTGGTCGTCCGTCAGCATTCGTGGCACTCAGCTGGATGACACATTTCGCATTTTCAGTACGTCATGCAGGATTGTGTGCACAGAACCCACAGAAATGCCAACTCTGTAGGTGATCTGTTCAACGGTCATTCGGCGATCCCCCAAAACAATTCTCTCCACTTTCTCGATCGTGTCGTCAGACCGGCTTGTGCGAGGCCGAGGTTGTTTCGGTTTGTTGTCACACAATGTTCTGCCTTCATTAAACTGTCGCACCCACGAACGCACTTTCGACACATCCATAACTCCATCACCACATGTCTCCTTCGACTGTCGATGAATTTCAATTGGTTTCACACCACGCAAATTCAGAAAACGAATGATTGCACGCTGTTCAAGTAAGGAAAACGTTGCCATTTTAAGTATTTAAAACAGTTCTCATTCTCGCCGCTGGCGGTAAAACTCCATCTGCCGTACGGTGCTGCCATCTCTGGGACGTATTGACAATGAACGCGGCCTCATTTTAAAACAATGCGCATGTTTCTATCTGTTTCCAGTCTGGAGAAAAAAATTCGGAGGCCTTAGAACTTGAATGCACCTCGTAGTTTCACCGAAACTGGTTATCATAGAATATAAAGAATTCCTGCGATCTTGACTGCCAGTTTATTGTTTTACATTCTGAAATTTTTTTCCAGCCAAGATTGGGCGAGAAGAAAGCGTTGCATTACTTATTGAGCGCCCCTCTTACATCTACACTGTCCGCTTCCACACTTGAGTGGTCAGTACAACTGGGTTCGATTTCCAGTACTGCCATGAGTTACTGAGGAGCTACTTCGCCGAGCAGTAGCGGCTCCAGGTCTAAACACTTAACAACGGCCGAGAAGGCGGTCTGCTAACCCCATATTTGTCCACACCGTAACCAGTAACGCCCTTCCAGTAGGACGATACGGCGGTCGGGCGGTATCCATCGGCCGACAGCGCCCCAGGACATGGTTTACAGTCTACATCCATACTCCAGAACTGAGGATACTGTCTGTGGAGGAGGATATTTGTGATTCTGCTGTCTTTCTCGTCCTCCCCTATTTCACTAGCGAATGGCACGTGGGATGAATGGCTGTCTATAAGTTTTCGTATTAACTCTGAGTTCTGTAATTTTCTGGACGCGGTCGTTTCGCGAGACGTATGTGGGAGGAAGTAATATGCTGCCCGACTTGTTGGGGGAAGTATTCTATCGGACTTCAATAGTACATTCCTCCGTGATGCAGAACGCCTCTCTTACAGTGCCTGCCCCTAGAATACCTTGAGAAACTTCGGAGCACACTCATGCCGAATAAACGATCCGCTGACGAAATGAACCGATCTTTTTTAGATCCTCCATATCTCTCTTACTAATACAACGTGGCAATGACCCCAGACTGGACTCAGATGGCTTTAAATGGTTCAAATGGCTCTGAGGACTATGGGACTTAACATCTGAGGTCATCAGTCCCCTAGAACTTAGAACTACTTAAACGTAACTAACCTAAGGACATCACACACACCCATGCCCGAGGCAGGATTCGAACCTGCGGCCGTAGCGGTCGCGCGGTTCCACACTGAAGCGCCTAGAACCGCGCGGCCACACCAACAGGTTATCAGTACTCAGGAATCGCTCGAATGGTTGTTTTGTAAGCCTTCCCTTTCGTGAATGGATTACGTTTCTTTGTTCCAATGAATTTCAGACGGGCGCCTACTTTTCCTGCAGTTTTATGTGATCATTCCACTTTAGATCGCTCCTCAGCCTTACTCCTAACCATGTTACGGCAGTCTCTGTATCCAGTAATTTTTCGCCAGTACTGTAATCTTACGCTGAGGTAAGAAATGTCAAGGGATAGTGACATGCACATATAGACATGGCGGTAGTACCGCGTGCACAAGATATACAGGGTGTTTCAAAAATGACCGGTATATTTGAAACGGCAATAAAACCTAAACGAGCAGCGATAGAAATACACCGTTTGTTGCAATTTGCTTGGGACAACAGTACATTTTCATGCGGACAAACTTTCGAAATTACAGTAGTTACAATTTTCAACAACAGATGGCGCTGCAAGTGATGTGAAATATATAGAAGACAACGCAGTCTGTGGGTGCGCCATCCTGTACGTCGTCTTTCTGCTGTAAGCGTGTGCTGTTCACAACGTACAAGTGTGCTGTAGACAACATGGTTTATTCCTTAGAGCAGAGGATTTTTCTGGTGTTGGAATTCCACCGCCTAGAACACAGTGTTGTTGCAACAAGACGAAGTTTTCAACGGAGGTTTAATGTAACCAAAGTACCGAAAAGCGATACAATAAAGGATCTGTTTGAAAAATTTCAACGGACTGGGAACGTGACGGATGAACGTGCTGGAAAGGTAGGGCGACCGCGTACGGCAACCACAGAGGGCAACGCGCAGCTAGTGCAGCAGGTGATCCGACAGCGGCCTCGGGTTTCCGTTCGCCGTGTTGCAGCTGCGGTCCAAATGACGCCAACGTCCACGTATCGTCTCATGCGAAAGAGTTTACACCTCTATCCATACAAAATTCAAACGCGGCAACCCCTCAGCGCCGCTACCATTGCTGCACGAGAGACATTCGCTAACGATACAGTGCACAGGATTGATGACGGCGATATGCATGTGGGCAGCATTTGGTTTACTGACGAAGCTTATTTTTACCTGGACGGCTTCGTCAATAAACAGAACTGGCGCATATGGGGAACCGAAAAGCCCCATGTTGCAGTCCCATCGTCCCTGCATCCTCAAAAAGTACTGGTCTGGGCCGCCATTTCTTCCAAAGGAATCATTGGCCCATTCTTCAGATCCGAAACGATTACTGCATCACGCTATCTGGACATTCTTCGTGAATTTGTGGCGGTACAAACTGCCTTAGACGACACTGCGAACACCTCGTGATTTATGCAAGATGGTGCCCGGCCACATCGCACGGCCGACGTCTTTAATTTCCTGAATGAATATTTCGATGATCGTGTGATTGCTTTGGGCTATCCGAAACATACAGGAGCCGGCGTGGATTGGCCTACCTATTCGCCAGACATGAACCCCTGTGACTTCTTTCTGTGGGGACACTTGAAAGACCAGGTGTACCGCCAGAATGCAGAAACAATTGAACAGCTGAAGCAGTACATCTCATCTGCATGTGAAGCCATTCCGCCAGACACGTTGTCAAAGGTTTCGGGTAATTTCATTCAGAGACTACGCCATATTATTGCTACGCATGGTGGATATGTGGAAAATATCGTACTATAGAGTTCCTAGACCGCAGCGCCATCTGTTGTTGACAAACTACTGTAATTTCGATAGTTTGTCTGCCTGAAAATGTACTGTTGTCCCAAGCATATTGCAACAAACGGTGTATTTCTATCGCTGCTCGTTTAGTTTGTATTGCCGTTTCAAATATACCGGTCATTTTTGAAACACCCTGTAAAAGGACAGTGCATAGGCGGAGATGTGAGTTGTACTCAGGTGATTCATGTCGAAAGATTTCCGACGTGACTACGGTTGCACAACGGGATCTGGCAGTCTTTGAACGCGGTATGGTAGTTGCAGCTAGATGCGTGGGAAATTGTGTTTTGGAAATCGTTAGGGAAGTCAACATTCTAAGATGCGCAGTGTGAAGAGTGTGCCGAGATTACCAATCTTTGGACTTTGTCTCAGACCACGGGTAACGCAGCCGCCGACGGCCTTCACTTAACGGTCGAGAGCAGCGTCGTTTTCGTAGATATGTCAGTGCTAACAGACAAGCAACACTGCGTTAAATAACCGCAGAAGTCAATGTGGGACGTACGACAAACTTATGCGTTGGCACAGTGCGGCCATATTTGGCGTTAATGGCATACGGCAGCAGTCGACCGAGGCGAGTGGTTTTGCTAATAGCACGACGTCGCCTGCAGCGTCTCTCCTGAACTCGTGACCGTATTCGCTTGGACCCTAGACGACTGGAAAACCGTGGCCTGATCAGATCAGTCCCGGGTTCAGTTGGTAAGATCTGATGCTAGGGTTGGAGTGTGGTACAGATGCCACGAAGCCATGGACACAAGTTGTCAACAAGGCACTGTGCATGTTGGTGGTGGCTCTATAATGGTTCAAAAAAATGTTCAGATGTGTGTGAAATCTTATGGGACTTTAACGGCTAAGGTCATCAGTCCCTAATCTTACACACTACTTAACCTAAATTAGCCTAAGGACAAACACACACACACCCATGCCCGAGGGAGGACTCGAACCTCCGCCGGGACCATCCGCACAGTCCACGACTGCTGCGCCTTAGACCGCTCGGCTAATCCCGCGCGGCTCCATAATGGTGTCGGCTGTGTTTACACGGAGTAGACTGGACCCTCCGGTCCAACTGAAAAGGTAACTGACTGGAAATGGTTCTGTTAGGCTACTTGGAGACGATCTGCTGCCATTCATGGGCTTCATGTTCGTCGACAACGATGGAATTTTTGTAGATAACAATGTGTGCCATGTCGCCGGGCCACAACTCTTCGCGACTGGTTTGAAGAACATTCTTGACAACTCGAAGGAATGATTTGGCCACCCAGATCGCCCGAAATTAATCCCGGCGAACTTTCAGGAGACGTAATCGAATGGTCAGTTTGTGCTTAAAATCCTGCACCAGCAACAGTGTCGCAATTAGCGTAGAGGCAGATTAGGTCAATATTTGTGCAGGGAATTTGCAGCGAATTGATAAGTCCACGGCACGTCGAGTTGCTCCAGTACGCCGCATAAAAGGAGATCCGACACGATATTATGAGGTGTCCCATGACTTACCAGTATGTTGTTGTTGTCTTCGGTCCTGAGACTGGTTTGATGCAGCTCTCCATGCTACTCTATCCTGTGCAAGCTTCTTCATCTCCCAGTACCTACTGCAACCTACATCCTTCAAAATCGTTCAAATGGCTCTGAGCACTATGGGACTTAACAGCTATGGTCATCAGTCCCCTAGAACTTAGAACTACTTAAACCTAACTAACCTAAGGACAACACATAACACCCAGTCATCACGAGGCAGAGAAAATCCCTGACCCCGCCGGGAATCGAACCCGGGACCCCGTGCTCGGGAAGCGAGAACGCTACCGCGAGACCACGAGCTGCCGACCTACATCCTTCTGAACCTGCTTAGCGTATTCGTCTCATGGTCTCCCTCTATGATTTTTACCCTCCACGCTGCCCTGCGGTACTAAACTGGTGATCCCTTGATGCCTCAGAATGTGTCCTACCAACCGATCCCTTCTTCTAATCAAGTTGTGCCACAAACTCCTCTTCCCCCCAATTCTATTCAATACCTCCTCATTAGTTATGCGATCTACCCATCTAATCTTCAGCATTCTTCTGTAGCACCACATTTCGAAAGCTTCTATTTTGTTGTCTAAACTATTTATCGTCCATGTTTCACTTCCATACATGGCTACACTCCATACAAATACTTTCAGAAACGACTTCCTGACACTTAAATTTATACTCGATGTTAACCAATTTTTCTTCAGAAACGCTTTCCTTGCCATTGCCATCCTACATTTTATATCTTCTCTACTTCGACCATCGTCAGTTATTTTGCTCCCCAAACAGAAAAACTCATTTACTACTTTAAGCGTCTTATTTCCTAACCTAACTCCCTCAGCATCACCTGATTTAATGCGACTACATTCCATTATCCTCGTTTTCCTTTTGTTAATGTTCATCCTATATCCTCCTTTCAAGACGCTGTCCATTCCGTTCAACTGCTCTTCCACGTCCTTTGCTATCTCTGACAGAATTACAACGTCATCGGCGAACCTGAAAGTTTTTATTTCTTCTCCATGGATTTTAATACCTACTCCGAATTTTTCTTTTGTTTCCTTTACTGCTTGCTCAATATACAGATTGAATAACATCGGGGAGAGGCTACAACCCTGTCTCACTCCCTTCCCAACCACTGCTTCCTTTTCATGCCCATCGACTCCTATAACTGCCATCTGGTTTTTGTACAAATTGTAAATAGCCTTTCGCTCCCTGTATTTTACCCCTGCCACCTTCAGAATTTGAAAGACAGTATTCCAGTCAACATTGTCAAAAAAAAAAAAATGGTTCAAATGGCTCTGAGCACTATGGGACTCAACTGCTGAGGTCATCAGTCCCCTGGAACTTAGAACTACTTAAACCTAACTAACCTAAGGACAACACACACATCCATGCCTGAGGCAGGACTCGAACCTGCGACCGTAGCGGTCGCGCGGTTCCAGACTGTAGCGCCAGAACCGCTCGGCCACCAGCGGCCGGCAACAACATTGTCAAAAGCTTTCTCTAGGTCTCTTTGGTTAGAACTGGCTTTCCATCTGAGCTCTTGATATTCATGCAAGTGGTTCTCTTTTCTCCAAACGTCTCTCTAATTTTCCTGTAGGCAGTCTTATCAGTATATAATTTCAGTATTGCGATTGCCATGTGTTCTCCTTCTCATTGTGAATGGAGAGTGCCCAGGTGACCTGTCGCATACTGCAGCCAGCTTCTGAATCCGTGGTCTCGGGTTCGACTCTCTGCGATTACGTCGGCTTGTGTTCGACTGGCATTGTGTGGAACAGTGCCCACTGCAGTGTCTCGAATAAATAGGCACCGACGTCGAAGTATCGTTAAGTGCTCGCACAACATTCATTCCCGTACAGCGTATTGTTGGGGCAGAAAGAAAGCCGTTTGTGCTATATAGGGACTGCTTTCCGACAGTCTTGCAGTAATAAAGGAAGTATACAGTGGCGCGCAGAAAACGAGCGGACAGGGGTTGGTAGTACTGTGCGGTATGGGCAACAGCTTCCGGACGCCATAAAACCGCCCGCTGACTGGTGAGCTGGCGGCGTCTTTCTCTTCGGAGGACTGCTGGAGGCAACAGTGGAGTAAGAAGTAGCGGCGGCAGCGGCCAGGGGCTATTGTTGCCCGGAGATGGATGGGGCCTTAACTTCAGAATCACATTACTGCCGCGGTCAGCTCCGGCGGCCTTTAGAAAAGCGCCGGGTCAAGTAATGCTCCGCTCTGCCGCGGTGTGCTGGGCTGTATACACCACCCTCCGCCAGGCTCCGGGAGGCGAGGGAGGGGAGCTTATTCTCTCTCGGGGGGTCTCCAGGCTGGAGGGGAGCGATGGGGGTAGAAGGGAGGGAAGGCGAATGTTGCCGTCTGGAAGGAGCGTCACTGAAAGGTAGTCAGGGGTCTGATGTGACTGGCCTCTTCGTACGCGAAATACGGCCCCTTTGACCCTTTGGGGAGACTGGTGACCTCTGTATCGAATTACAGTACAAAAGTCAGTTGGTCACATACTCTGTTATTAAGAATGATATCCGGGCTTTGAAACCACCACCTGATCTAAATAATTATTTGAACAAATATCTTTTTAACATAGCACGTTTAAAAAAACTGGAAAGTATAGTTTCCCCTAGCCCCAAACAAATTACTGACCTGATTCAGACAGTCCTGAAATTTGTGCATGTAAATTTTTAATAGCTACGAAAATACTTAAAGAATTTAAAACGAAAAGCGTAGGTCACATGCAACAGATAATGGTATGGAAGTGAACTATTCATGCATCAATTATGTATTGCATGTACCCCACGATGTCGTTCAAATGGCTCTAACACTACGGGACATCAGTCCCCTAGACTTAGAACTACTTAAACCTAACTAAGCTAAGGACATCACACACGTTCATGCCCGAGGCAGGATTCAAACATGCGACCGTAGCAACAGCGCGGTTCCGGACTGAAGCGCATACAACCGCTCGGCCACAGCGGCCGGCCACGATGTTGTGGTCTTCAGTCCAGAGACTAGTCTGATGCAGCTCTCCATGCTACCCTGTCCTGTGCAAGCTTCTTCATCTCCCAGTAACTACTGCAACCTACATCCCTCTGCATCTGCTTACTGTATTCATCTCCTGGTCTCCCTCTACGATTTTTACCCTCCGCGCTTCCCTCCAGTAGTAAATTGATGATCCCTTGATGCCTCAGAATGTGTCCTACCAACCGATCCCTTCTTCTAATCAAGTTGTGCCACAAACTCCTCTTCTCCCCAATTCTATTCAGTATCTCCACATTAGTTACGTGATTTACCCATCCAACCTTCAGCATTCTTCTGTAGCACAACATTTCGAAAGCTTATATTCTCTTCTCGTCTAAACTATTTATCGTCCATGTTTAACTTCCATACACGGCTACACTCACTCACAAATACTTTCAAAAAAGACTTCCTGACATTTAAATCTATACTCGATGTTAACGAATTTCTCTTCTTCAGAAACGATTTCCTTGCCATTGCCAGTGTACACTTTATATCCTCTCTACTTCGACCATCATCAGTTATTTTGCTCCCCAAATAGCAAAACTCTTTCACTACTTCAAGTGTCTCACTTCCTAATCTAATTCCCTCAGCATCACCCGACTTAATTCGACTACATTCCATTATCCTCGTTTTGCTTTTGTTTATGTTCATCTTATATCCTCCTTTCAAGACACTGTCCATTCCGTTCAGCTGCTCTTCGAAGTACTTTGTTGTCTGTGGCAGAATTACAACGTCATTGGCGAACCTCAAAGTTTTTATTTCTTCTCCATGGATTTTAATTCCTGCTCCAAATTTTTCTTTTGTTTCGTTCACTGCTTGCTCAATATACAGATTAAATAACATCGGGGAGAGGCTACAACCCTGTCTCACTCACTTCCCAACCATTGCTTCCCTTTCATTTCCATGGACTCTTATAACTGCCATTTGGTTTCCGTACAAACTGTAAATAGCCTTTCGCTACCTGTATTTGACCTTTACCATCTTCAGAATTTGAAAGATACTATACCAGTTAACATTTTCAAAAGTTCTCTCTCAGTCTACAAATGCTAGAAACGTAGTTTTGCCTTTCCTTACTCTATTTTCTAAGATAAGTCGTGAGGTCAGTATTGTCTCACGTGTTCCAACATTTCTACGGAATCCAAACTGATCTTCCCCGAAGTCTGCTTCTACCAGTTTTTCCATTCGTCTGTAAAGAATTCGCGTTAGTATTTTGTAGCCGTGACTTATTAAACTGATAGTTCGGTAATTTTCACATCTGTCAACACCTGCTTCCTTTGGGATTGGAATTATTATATTCTTCTTGAAGTATGAGGTTATTTCGCCTGTTTCATACATCTTGCTAAGCAGATGGTAGAGTTTTGTCAGGACTGGCTCTCCCATGGGTATTAGTAATTCCAATGGAATGTTGTCTACTCCCGGGACCTTGTTTCGAATTAGGTCTTAAAGTGCTTCGTCAATCTTCACGCAGCATCATATCTCCCATTTCATCTTCATCACCCCACGACATGCTTTTATAATCTTTAAGTTATTTCATAATTATTAAAAATTCACAAGCAAAGAGTTTCAGGTCTATCTGCATGGGTTCAGGAATCTGTTCAGTGCTGGGATAAATTATTTTATACTTTTCAGTCTGTTTTAAAAACATGTTATATTAAAAAAGTTTGTTACTTAAATATTTTCTGCATTTTAGCCTTGAGTGTCTCAAATTTTTAATTCGATTTCGAACATTTCGATGTGACTGTAACAAAGACGTTTTTGATTTACTTCAGTTTCTCTTCACCTGTGTTAACCAATACATCGCTTTCCTCATACAAATATCTCACGAAAAGACCTCGAAAGTAAAAATGACAGAGAATCGAGATCACACGGGAACTTAACAGCAACTGTTCTTAACGCGAAAAAATTGCAAATGGGAGAGGAAAAAGAGGGAAGTTGCAGTGGCTCACGAAGTACCCTCCCCAAAGTAACAGACAGGACAGCGGGTTAATATAGCATTGTCATCGAGTTCTGAGCTATTTCGAAAGTTTCTTGTCTCTACTAGCTCATCGGGCAGTTAGTTTAAAGCAATTGTCAAATTTATATCGGACAGAGAGACCAGATTGCGACCTTAAAACGTGTTACAGTGAGAAAAAAGAAATAAAAACATATGTGAGTACCTTTATAAAATAAGAAAAAGCATATGAAATGCGTGAATAGTGTGATGAAATTACAGCAGCGACACATAGGCACGCAGTCACTAGCGGATAGTGTCATACACAGAGGATTCAAAACACTGAGTTGATAAAAGAGGTCGGACACCTACTATAACCGTGTCGGACCTCCTTTTGCGGGCGTAGTGCAGCATCTCGATGTGGCGTGGACTCAACAAGTCGCTCCAAGTCCTTTGCACAAACACTGAGCAATGATGCCTCTACAGCCATTCACAATTGCAGAAGTATTACCGCTGCAGGATTTTGGACACGAACTGACCGCTGGATTGTCTATAATAAATGTTCGACAGGATCGATCTGATTGGCCAGATCATTCCCTCGGATTGTCCAGGATGTTCTTGAAATCAACCGCGAACAACTATGACCCGGTGACATGGCCCATAGTCATCCATAAAAATTCCAACTTATTTTGGGGGGACATGAAGCCCGTGAATGACTGCAGATGTTTTTCCAAGTTGCCGAACGTATCCATTTCCGGCCAATGACCGGTTCAGTTGGACCAGAGGACCCTGTCCGTGCCATGTAATCACAGCCCACACCATTATGGAGCCACCGCTGCGTTGTTGACAACTTGGGTCGACTGGTTCGTGGGAGTCTCTGCAACACTTGTACCCTACCATCAGCTCTTAGCAATTGAAATCGGGGCTCCGTGACGAAGTCACGTTTTTCCAGTCGTCGAGGGTCCAAGCGATATGATGACGTCACCAGGAGAGGCGCTGCAGGCGATGTCGTGCGGCCAGCAAAAGCACTCGCGTCGGTCGTCTGCTGATATACCCATCAACGCCAGATATCGCCGCACTGTCCGAGCTGATACTTTCGTCGTACGTCCCACATCAATTTCTGCAGTTACTTCACGCAGTTCTTGTCAGTTAGCACTGACAACTCTATGCAAACGCCGCGGCTCTCGGTCGTTAAGTGAAGGCTGTGGGCCACTGCTTTGTCCGTAGTGACAGGTAACGCCTGAAATTTGGTATTCTCGGCACCCTCTTGACACTGTGGATCGCAGGATATTGAATTCTGCGTAATAGAATGTGCCATGCGTTTAGCTCCAGCTACCATTCTGAGTTCAAAGTCTGGTAATTCCCGTCGCGCGACCATAATGACGTCGGAAACTGTTCCTCACCAATCACCTAAGTACAAATGACTGCTTCGTCGACGTACTGCCCCTTTATATCTTGCGTATGCGATACTGTCGCAATCTGTGTATGTTCACACTGCTGCCCCATGACTTTCGTCAGCTATGGTTCAAATGGCTCTGAGCACTATGGGACTTACCATCTATGGTCATCAGTCCCCTAGAACTTAGAACTACTTAAACCTAACTAACCTAAGGACAGCACACAACACCCAGCCATCACGAGGCAGAGAAAATCCCTGACCCCGCCGGGAATCGAACCCGGGAACCCGGGCGTGGGAAGCGAGAACGCTACCGTACGACCACGAGATGCGGGCTTTCGTCAGCTCAGTGTACATAGTAACACAGGCAATTGGTCGATGCTCCGATTTTAGGATCATGTGGAATGTACACTAGAAACAACCGTAAGCCGTTTCCGCCTTTTCTACAGTTTTTGTTGTTGGCAGACATGACGTATTTTGTACAAGATTTGTACATGTTTCTTGTTCTGCACATCAAGTGTTGTATAACATATTAAACCTATTTGGAATATGTCGTTAATTGTTGAGGTACGGAATTTTATAGTGAGTAAATAGTATTTTTAGAACTGTGTGTATGACGTGTGGACGGTGAAGCCGTACTTCGTTGGTAGTGCAGCCCTCACGGAGGGGCTAACAAACCACAACCACCCTGACTGAAGGATTGGATCCACAACTGTGTGCTCTTCCTATGTTCAAAGCCACAGATGTAGGTGTGTGTGACGGACAGTGGCTCAGGAACGGCAGCGTGCGGTGGGAAGAACAAGGGCAGCGCAGGGAACTGGCTGGCGGAATGAGTGAAGTGCGAGATGAGGGCCGCAGGTGCGTCGCGTGCAGAGGTGATCATGCCCGGCGATTGCTCCGCACCACCCCCCTCCCCCTCCCACGCCCTACCTGCTGCAGTCTGTCAGGTCCGCTGTGCGCGCGAGGCAGCACACCTGTTTCCCAGCAACTCAGCCCGTGCTGTGATGGACTTCTTTCAGCTTACTCCTACACAGCCAGTCCCCCCCCCCTCTCTCTTCCTCCCTACCCTCTTCCCCCCCCCCCCCCCCCCCCCGCCTCGCCCGACCCTCAGCAAATCAGTTGTGTAGTACGTCTGACTTTCCTTCTGTGTTATACATTTCTCCTAACATCATTAACATACATACAATAGAACGAGAAATTTTCACTTTGCAGAAGAGTGTGCACTGTTATGAAACTTGCTGGCAGATTAGAGCTGTGTGCCGGACCGAAGCTCAAACTCGGGACCTTTGCTTTTCGCAGGCAAGTGCTCTACCATCTGAGCTACCCAAGCACGACTCACGACTCGTCCTCACAGCTTCAATTCTGCCAGTACTTCGTCTCCTACTGGTAGTGGCAGAATTGAAGCTGTGAGGACGGGTCGTGAGTCGTGCTTGGGTAGCTCAGATGGTAGAGCACATGTCCGCGAAAGGCAAAGGTCCCGAGTTCGAATCTCGGTCTGGCACACAGTTTTAATCTGCCAGGAAGTTTCATACTTACAATAGTTGTCCAGTCCCTCTCTAAAGCACACATTTATGGCTACGCAGACGATGTGGAAGCTGCGGAAGTTTCGTAAGTTTACAGAGGAAAATTATTAGCTTTTCTTTCCCCTCTCTCTCTGTCAAGTAAGAGCACGCACTGGTTTAGCACACAGTAAATGAATTTTGGAAGACTCAGAACTCAAATTCCGGCCTAACCACACACAGTCTTGTCTTCAGAGGCTTTCTTAAATCGCTTAAGGCTAATAATGGATGGGTTCCTTTGAAGAGAACACAGCAAACTACATTCCTTGCACTTACCCAATCAGAGCTTGTCGTCCAACTGGAATGACCAAATGCTGTCACAGTCGATGCAATGCTAATCCCTAATCATATTTTCGCTGTTTACCTGGTTTTATGTAACGATTCATATACACTGAAGCGCCAAAGGAACTGGAATAGGCATGCGTTTTCAAATACAGAGGTATGTAAACAGGGATAAGACGGCGCTTCCCTCTGCAACGCCTATATAAGACAAGTGTCTGGTGTAGTTCTTAGATCGATTACTGCTGCTACAATGGTAGGTTATCAAGATTTACGTGAGTTTGAACGTGGTGTTACAGTCGACGCACGAGCGATGGGACACACCATCTCCGAGGTAGCGGTGAAGAAGCGATTTTCCCGTACGACAATTTCATAGCTGTAACGTGAATACCATGAATCCGGAAAAACATCAAATCTCCGACATCGCTGCGGCCGGAAAAAAGATCATACAATAACGGGACCAACGACGACTCAAGAGAATCATTCAACGTGACGGAAGTGTAATCCTTACGCAAGTTGCTGCAGATTTCAATACTGGGCCACCAACAAGAGTCAGCGTGCGAACCATTCAACGAAACATCATCGATGTGGGCTTTCGGAGCCGAAAGCCCACTCGTGTACCCTCGATGACTGCACGACACAAAGCTTCACGCCTCGCCTCCGCCCGTCAACACCGACATTCGACTGTTGATTACTGGAAAGATGTTGCCTGGTCGGACGAGTCTCGTTTCAAATTGTACCGAGCGGATAGACGTGTATTAGTATGGAGACCGCCTCATGAATCCATGGACCCTGCATGTCAGCAGGTGACTGTTCAAGCTGGTGGATGCTCCGTAATGGTGTGGGGCGTGTGCAGTTGTAGTGATACGGGACCCCTGATAGGTCTAGATAGGACTCTGACAGGAGACGCGTACGTTGAGCATCGCGTGTGATCATCTGCATCCATTCGTATCCATTGTTCATTCCGACCGACTTGCGCAATTCCAGCAGGACCATACGACACCCCCACATGTCCAGAATTGCTGCAGAGTGGCTCCAGGAACACTCTTATGAGTTTAAACACTTCCTCTGGCCACCAACCCCCCCACACATGAACATTATTGATCATATCTGGGATGCATTGCAACGTTCTAAAGTGAGGTCCAGCCCTACGTACTCCTATGGATTTATGGAAAGCCCTGCAGCATTACTTCAGACATTAGTAGAGTCCATGCAACGTCCTGTTGCGGCATTCTGGATTCTCTCAGGGGCGCTACACGATATTAAGCAGGTGTACTTCTTTGGCTCTTCTGTGTGTGCATGTATGTATATCCTTTGAGTCGTAAGCCCCATTTCCTGTGGTATTCCAAACCTAACCTAACTAAAGGCGCATTTCCTGTGGTATTTCAGCAGACACGTCTTTGCACTGTGTAGCCGAAGCCGACACAAACCAATAGTGCTCACCATATCTTTTGTGCGACATTCAGTACCGACAGAAAGCGATGCTTTGTTTCCCGTTACGAACAAAATGATTTTTCAGTACAACGAGAAACCAGCCAAAGTCGCAAATTTCACTTTTTTTTATTCACTCGATGACTAGTTTCGGGCCGGTACCCACTTTCAAATCATCGTAACAAATGGTAACCATGATGGAAGATCGTTAAATGATTTTTAGGGCGAAATTTTACGTGTCCATTCGACAGAGTGGCCACACGTTAGCCTGGTACGATTTCCGTTTTATCGGTGCGTATCAACAGAGGCAGTAAAGCAGTAAGAATAACCAGTTGCTGGAGCGCTGGTTATTCTTACTGCTTTACTGCCTCTGTTGATATGCATCGACATAACGGAAATCGCACCAGGCTAACCGGGGGACGCCCTGTCGGATGAGCGTGTAAGATTCCGCTTTAAAAAAAAATAGTTTTTTTAACGGAGAGTAAACTGACGTTTTCCGTCGATAATGGGACGAGCATTATTTTTTTGGGCTGATCCCACCTACACAATGCAAAACCGAAACTGGATATATCTGCTGAAGCAACAGGAAAAATGCGCCTGACGATTATTAGGAGAGACCCCCCGGTGTAGACAGGGTGAGTCGCCTAAGACTTAACACCCCCATTATTCCGGGGGCGATTGCGCGTATCGACAAGCGGTTTTCCGCGAATCATAGCGGACTCTGGGGCACATACGTTGGTACATGCACAATAAAAAATGGTTCAAATGGCTCTGAGCACTATGGGACTCAACTGCGGAGGTCATTAGTGGTGGTGGTGGTGGTTAGTGTTTAACGTCCCGTCGACAACGAGGTCATTAGAGACGGAGCTCATCCTCGGGTTAGGCAAGGATTGGGAAGGAAATCGGCCGTGCCCTTTCAAAGGAACCATCCCGGCATTTGCCTGAAGCGATTTAGGGAAATCACGGAAAACCTAAATCAGGATGGCTGGAGACGGGATTGAACCGTCGTCCTCCCGAATGCGAGTCCAGTGTGCTAGGTCATTAGTCCCCTAGAACTTAGAACTAGTTAAACCTGACTAACCTAAGGACATCACAAACACCCATGCCCGAGGCAGGATTCGAACCTGCGACAGTAGCGGTCCTGCGGTTCCAGACTGCAGCGCCTTTAACCGCACGGCCACTTCGGCCGGCCATGCACAATAATCACAACGTTTATATTGACCGAGATAATGAGGCAAGTACACGTTTTTTTAAATGGGACGCTATACTTTTTACCGTCATTCGAACGCTCTGGAAAATACGCGTATAGTGATGTAACGCATGTTGCTATTTTGATTCAAACTTTGCTTAAAAGACGCTGGGAAATATTGTACGATTGAAGGTCGAGGCGGTCGGAAGCGGCTGCAGACTGTAAACACGCCTCGCGCGACCCGCAGGTCGCGTTGCCGTGCTCTATGCAGCATGCACGGCCTACGCTACGTAGCTAAATCCTCATCCGCCCTCTTTTAGGCAAAGTTTGAATCAAAATAGCAACATGCGTAACATCACTATACGCGTATTTTCCAGAGCGTTCGAATGACGGTAAAAAAGTATAGCGTCCCATTTAAAAAAAACGTATACTTGCCTCATTATCTCGGTCAATATAAACGTTGTGATTATTGTGCATGTACCAAAGTATGTTCCCCATAGTCCGCTATGACTCGCCGAAAATCGCATGCCGATACGCGCAATCGCCCCCGGAATAAATGGGGTGTTACGTCTTACGCGACTCACCCTGTATGCGGAGAACGTAAAGTGTCGATCGAAATACTACAGCCGGCCGCGGTGACCGTGCGGTTGTAGGCGCTTCAGTTCGGAACCGCGGGACTGCTACGGTCGCACGTTCGAATCCTGCCTCGGGCATGGATGTGTATGATGTCCTTAGGTTAGGTTTAAGTAGTTCTAAGTTCTAGGGGACTGATGATCCAAGATGTTAAGTCCCATAGTGCTCAGAGCCATTTGAAATACTACAACAACAAATGGATACCGAAGAACGCGTGGCTGTTGTCAGTGGGCGATTGGGCGATTTATCTTATCTGCTGCTGCAACAGTAGTTCATTCGTAAATGTTGTAAGTCAGCAACGACAAGATCAAACACCTTATTACTTGTGAATGAGTTCCAAAGAACGCGAAACGTTGCCAGTGAATTCGCGCTCTGAGAGACCTCCACCACCACAGGAGACTGTTCACCGAATCAGAGAACAATCTAAACGAGTCTGAACGCATAATCTTGTAGTTTAAGTAACGAGATTGACGTGCAAAACCAACGATATCGGAATTTATGTACTTCACGCTAAAAACCACATTCAGGTGCTTCACTAATTAGACCATGAAGAATGCTGCGCAAAACGAACACCTGGTGGAAGACAGTTTGTTTACTCACGAGGCCACGTTCCACATCAGCGTGAAAGACAACAAACGCAACTGCCACATACGCCGTAAAAAGACGCCTCACGGCACGCTGCTACTGAATGGCAAAAAGACACACAAGAAGTGAACGTCTCGTTTGGCTTCACAAGGACTGCAGTTTATGGGACCCTTCATTTTTACAGAAGAGAGAAGTGAAGGAAACATTTACCTTGATATACCGGAGCAATTGCTGTAACTACACTTTACCAAGAAGGCACAGCTGACACTGTTGTGACCAATCAGGATGGAGCTTTTTCTCATTTTGCCCTCATGGGAATCGAGCACTGGTAACTACATCTAAGACTGAATGAATGTAACTCCATCTTCTGGTGGAGTATTGGACTATGGCTGTTGAATGTTAAATAAAACAGTGCCAATCGCCATTATATAGATTTACTTCTAGGCAACCAGTTTCATCTTCAGGCCACTACGTCATCCTCAGGCCACTACATCATCCTCAGGCCACTACGTCATCCTCAGGCCACTACGTCATCCTCAGGCCACTACGTCATCTTCAGGCCACTACGTCATCCTCAGGCCACTACGTCATCCTCAGGCCACTACGTCATCCTCAGGCCACTACGTCATCCTCAGGCCACTACGTCATCCTCAGGCCACTACGTCATCCTCAGGCCACTACGTCATCTTCAGGCCACTACGTCATCTTCAGGCCACTACGTCATCCTCAGGCCAATACGTCATCTTCAGGCCACTACGTCATCTTCAGGCCACTAATCTTCAGGCCACTACGTCATCTTCAGGCCACTACGTCATCTTCAGGCCACTACGTCATCTTCAGGCCACTACGTCATCTTCAGGCCACTACGTCATCTTCAGGCCACTACGTCATCTTCAGGCCACTACGTCATCTTCAGGCCACTAATATTCAGGCCACTACGTCATCTTCAGGCCACTACGTCATCTTCAGGCCAAAACTGTGGAGGGTATAACAGCAATAATTACATATTGAAACACAGAGCATATTGACTAAAAGAATCAAGTGTTGCGTATTACTTTACGTAATGAGAATTATACAGTGAATGTTATATTAGAGCAACACCTGATTCTTTTAGTCAATATGCTCTGTATTTCAATATGTAATTATTGCTGTGTTATATCCTCCACAGTTTTGGCCTGAAGATGACGTAATGAAACGTCGGAACTGGTTGCCTAGAAAGAAACCTACTCGTATATTTATTGGCGATCGAAGATTCGCCAACAGATGGATATTTGGCGGTTCAGCAAGTTTGTGGCCATCTCGTCCACCTGATTCTACGGTCTCGGATTTCTTCGGAAGGGGTACATAAGGCCAAGGTTGTGTAAAGCAAAAGTAGCAGATCTACAGGATTTAAGAACTCGAATCCTTTATGCAGCGTCGGCTGTGCTTCACAATGCGTTCAAGTCTGCTCCTCAGCTATGGTGGTAGCGCTTCGAAATGGATTGAAGCCACGTTCAAAGTGCGTTGAAAGTAGATTTGCAGTAAACATACTTGCGTATTATATAAATGTATCCATCATTTCTTAGAAATGTGTCGAGAAATTATGACCAACCTGCATATAAATTCTCCCAAATATGCACGAATCACGGAAAATTATTAACTTTTGTCACCTTATAGAGAGTGTGAGAAATGGAGAAAGCCATATGGTATAAAGGAATTTCACATCATGTATTTGTTCGCGATTTACTAAGCGCTTGTGTGACTCAAAGATACTATAGTAAGCATTTTCGTCTGCTTAGAGTAGCTTCATCTTTAATCGGGTGCAGCAGAACGAACGTGAGGACAACACAACACTCAGTCCCCGAGCGGAGAAAATATCTTAAGCGGCCGGGAACCGAATACGGGCCCCATCGGTTAGCAGTCCGCATTCCGCGTATTCTGAACGTGTTATCGAGTCGGCCAATCATCTTGCTTGGTGCCAAGCTGTGGGTCCGCTAGACTAGCGGGTGCAGGCAGGCTAAACTCACCTCTTTTCCGATTAAATATGTGGATATCTTCTGGCTGCTGTCGACTTGTAAAATACAGACGTTTGTCTTGTCATATTGAAATGGGCATTTTGAAGTAGCTCCTCCCCATGTCATTGTTGAGACGATTACATGCTCGGACGGTACTGATGTAATCAATACCTTACGTGATTTTTCAGGTTTATTTACGGGACGTACTTTGCAGTTGTGTACCACGTGAGCAATGTTAGCTCTTTGTTCGATTCGAGTATTTGGCTAGAATACGTGGGGATCAATATGAGCTTCTCAAAATGGTTCAAATGGCTCTAAGCACCATGGGTCTTAACATCTGGGTCCATCAGTCCCCTAGACTTAGAACTACGTAAACCTAACTAACCTAAGGACATCACACACATCCATGCCCGAGGCAGGATTCGAACCTGCGACCGCAGCAGCAGCGCGGTTCCGGACTGAAGCGCCTAGAACCGCTCGTCAGAGCATATCACTGCTTTATCACATTACCTTACCACTAACTGAATAATATTACGGGGATTTCTACGCATATTTAGTTAGCTTCTGTCTCTTATAAATGTATGATTCCGTTCACCCACGTGTCCCCGTTAGAGGAAATTTGTACGAGTTTTTGTGTCTACTTTCTGAATAATAACTGAGTTAACATTCAATTCTCTACTGAATTCTTTTCTCCGAGACGTCACTTTGCAATCTTACGACTTTGACGCTCGCCTGCACATCTCCTCGCACAAACTTTGCTCATGAAAGCACCACGCTCACATGGAACGTACAAATATTTCTTGAGCTGCCTTTAGCTGATGCAACGTTTCTTGAACTCTTTCGGCAGAAACACTACGTTTTGACCTATTTGTGAAATTTTGAACTAACTAAGCTGGTTACGAGTTGCAGCGACCTTCAAGAAACGCGCTGCAGCGAATAATATTTCGAGATTCCGTTTTCAAATTAGTAATTTTCCATTCGCTTGGTGTCATAAAATACAGGGTGATTCAAAAAGAATACCACAACTTTAGGAATTTAAAACTCTGCAACGACAAAAGGCAGAGCTAAGCACTATCTGTCGGCGAATTAAGGGAGCTATAAAGTTTCATTTAGTTGTACATTTGTTCGCTTGAGGCGCTGTTGACTAGGATTCAGCGTCAGTTGATGCTAAGATGGCGACCGCTCAACAGAAAGCTTTTTGTGTTATTGAGTACGACAGAAGTGAATCGACGACAGTTGTTCAGCCTGCATTTCGAACGAAGTATAGTGTTAAACCTCCTGATAGGTGGTGTATTAAACGTTGGTATAAACAGTTTACAGAGAATGGGTGTTTGTGCAAAGGGAAAAGTTCTGGACGGCCGAGAACGAGTGATGAAAATGTAGCACGCATCCAGCAAGCATTTGTTCGCAGCCCAGGAAAATCGACTCGCAGAGCTAGCAGAGAGCTGCAAATTCCACAATCAACTGTATGGAGAGTCCTACGAAAAAGGTTTGTTATGAAACCTGAACGTCAACTACCCGAGGCGATGGATCGGCCGCCAGGCAGCCCGTGACAGAGCACTTCATCACTGGCCTCCAAGAAGCCCTGATCTTACCCCCTGCGATTTTTTCTTATGGGGGTATGTTAAGGATATGGTGTTTCGGCCACCTCTCCCAGCCACCATTGATGATTTGAAACGAGAAATAACAGCAGCTATCCAAACTGTTACGCCTGATATGCTACAGAGAGTGTGGAACGAGTTGGAGTATCGGGTTGATATTGTTCGTGTGTCTGGAGGGTGCCATATTGAACATCTCTGAACTTGTTTTTGAGTGAAAAAAAACCTTTTTAAATACTCTTTGTAATGATGTATAACAGAAGGTTATATTATGTTTCTTTCATTAAAGACACATTTTTAAAGTTGTGGTATTCTTTTTGAATCACCCTGTATAGTCTACAGTTACATCTGCGTAGCACGTATCACTAACTGCAAGAATTTGTTTGATTTTATCTTGATTTAACTTATACTAGATGCCCTTTTGTTATTCCTTTGCGCATTAAAAATTGCTTCACAACCATAGATTTCACTAAAAGTAATCACATCGTTTTGTTGTTCATTTATGTATCAAATCCCATACAAAGGGGAATGTCTTGGGGAAATTAAAAGCGGAGACATAATATTCTATGTACTCATAGGTTCAAATTAGAAGATAGTGATAGTTATCGGCTGCTTTGTATCTATCAACAAAAAGATGAGATTCTGCGGACTCGTTGAAATTAAGAAGAATAAATGCAACTGAGTGGATGAAGAAAAAAGGTAGCAATGAAAACACACAGTTTTCTCCTCGAAATTCTTACCAGTTGACGTCCTCGCTATCTTCCAACATCGTGAGAGATACAAGATAAGCCAGCTGAAGAAGGTTTCAATAGCCACATGGTAACTGTGGACCCCGAACATTAACCACCAAGAGTAGTGTCGTCATAGACATAAAGGAAGATTGCTTTCCATAGCTTGTTGTTGTTGTTGTTGTGCTCTTGCACCTGAAAACTGATTTGATGTAAGTCTCTAGCCTGTCCTCTCTTCACCGTGCAAGCAATTTCATCTCTGCATAATTATTGCAAACTACACCTATTTGAACCTGTTTACCATACTAATCTCCTACACATTCACTAAAATTTCCTGATGATTTCTTGGTGTCTCAACTTGAGTTTGTGCCATCAATTTCTATTCCCTTCTCCCCCCCCCTTACCCCTCTCCGCTCACAATTCTATTCACTACCTCCTTTAGGATGATTCACATGCCCCTGCCACTGTCGTTTTATGCAACTCACAATGTTATTTCTGGCCTTAAGAAACAACGCGCGAGGTTTTCACACTCTCCCGATCGCTAAGCGCGAACTTTTACTCGTGCAGAAAAAAACCGATAGGGTCTTTTTTGTTGGAAGTTTAATGTAGTAAAACTTTGATAGGGCTATGTCATGGATTTTCGATTTATTCAAGAAAAATTTACAAAATTTACCTTCAAACGAAACCCCACTCCAACACTCATTCCTCACCAGTCAGGATTTCTGGTACGTTGTTCGTGACTCTCCTTCCTACCACTGTGCAAAAATTTCCGATTACACGAACTGTTCGCGATATTCGACTTTTCTTAGTCTTCATTGATTGACCTATTACACCACCAGAATATTCGGCTATTTCATTAACATTATTAATATAAACCTGCCCGTGATATTAATGAAACAAAACGATTTTTGTAAACGTTTCGCTAAAACTAAATACGTTGACAATTCGATCCAAACTTAACCCTCACAAGCACATTAGTTTCGCATTCAGAAGGGCTGACGAGTATAAGGACGCAATCATTTATTTTATGCTGCTAAAATCCAATAAATTGTTAAGTACAATTTACACGAACGTCAGTTTTAAAATTTGTAAGTGATCGACTTATCCGGTGGCGTAATAAGGCCAGCCAATGAAGACCAAAAAAGGTAGAATGTGGGAAATAATTCGTGTAGTCGCAAATTTTTGTACAGTGGTAAGAGGGAGGGCCATGAACAACACAATGTAAGTCCTGACCCGCTTGGGCTGAGTTTGGCAGTGGGGATGCGTTTGAACGTCACGTCACTTCTGTACGGTTTTTCTTGAATAATTCCGAAACTACGATGTCTAGCATAAACATATTCCGGTCTTGTTCATAGCACATAGCGATGGTGCGAATATGAAAATCTCGCACGTAATTTCTTAAAGGCACATATAACATTGGGGACTGCAAAAAATGATAGCGACAGAGGTAGCTGAATCATCATTGTATATCTTCGGCATTCTTCTGTAGGACCACATTTTTAAAGCTTCCGTTCTCCTCTTTGTGTGGACAGCTTATCGTGCGCGTTTCAGCTCCCGACAAGGCTACACACAAGGCAAATACCTACAGAAAACAGTTCCTAATACATTTATATTCGACGTCAAATTTGTCTTCTTCACAAATACCTTTCTTGTGATTGTCAGACTTCATTTCATGTTCCGCTTACTTCGACCATCATTAGTTATTTTGCATCCCAAGTAGCTAAACTCATTAACTACTTTTAGTGACTCGTTACCTAATCTATTGCCTCAGCATTTCCTGATTTAAGTCGACTACAC
The DNA here is from genome assembly GCF_023898315.1 of Schistocerca nitens. Lineage (NCBI taxonomy): Eukaryota > Metazoa > Arthropoda > Insecta > Orthoptera > Acrididae > Schistocerca > Schistocerca nitens. The sequence goes on from NC_064625.1 coordinate 147,045,635, forward strand.
TACACTTATTTTACTTTCGTTGATGTTCATCTGATATACTTCTTTCGAGACACTGTCCATTCTGTTCAACTCCATTTCCAAGTCCTCTGATGTTTCTTATAGAATAATGATGTCATCGGGAAACCTCAAAGTTCCATTGCATAGTGGGCGAAAAATAGTGTGTAAGGGGAAAAGTGCTTTCGGTAAGTGTACCACGTGCATTGCATAGTGGGCAGGAAATAGTGTGTGAGGGAAAAGTGCTTTTGATAAGGGTACCGGGTGCAGACGATTTCTCTGTTTTACTCACTCGTATGATGAATATTACCCGATACGCTGTGGAGGCTTGCCACGAAGGTGACGTAAGTCAATCTTCGAGAAATTTAAGGAAGACACACACATACAGCCGGCCGCTGTGGCCGAGTGGTTCTAGACGCTTCAGTCCGGAACCGCACTCCTGCTACGGTCGCAGGTTCGAATCCTGCCTCGGGCATGGATGTGTGTGATGTCCTTAGGTTAGTTAAGTTTAAGTAGTTCTAAGTTCTAGGGGACTGATGACCTCAGATGTTAAGTCCCGTAGTGCTTGGAGCCATTTGATTTGAACACACTCACACCCCCACCCCAACACCCCCCCCCACCCCCCCACACCCCCCCACACACACAGAGAGAGAGAGAGAGAGAGAGAGAGAGAGAGAGAGAGAGAGATTCAAGAAATAATAACGTAACAAGTTTGGTCGCTTTTTTTAGCTTATGTTCCTTACAACAAGATAACATATTTTGTAAGCCATGTTCTTGTTGATGTCGTCTTCTGTCCACAGACTGGTTTGATGCAGCTCTCCATGCTACTCCATCCTGTGCAAGCCTCTTCATCTCCGGCCAACTACTGCAACCTACATCCTTCTAAATCTGTTTGGTGTATTCATACCTTGGTTTCCCTATACGATTTTTACCCTCCACGCTTCCCTAAAACACTAAATCAATGATCCCTTGATCCCTTAATGCCTCAGAATGTGTCCTACGAAACCCATAACAAGGAAAAATCATGCAGAGAAATGTACAAACGGTGAAGATGTTCAGACACGTCTCGTAAAACTCGGAGAAATGTACGCTCATTAATCTTATTTCTTGTTCATGATGAAATTCATTTTACTGAGAACACACAAGTATCGTAGCATCTAAACGATTCTTATACCACTCGTCAGATTTTTTAAAGTCGTGTTTTATTATGCTTAAATTCAATTACATAAGCGAAGAATTAAAAATATGATAATTCTGCTTTACGTTTTTATGTCGACAACAATTTTGAAGGAAATTAATTTAAACTGAAATTTTCCTCATAATTTTGTCTTTGCTACGTGGATACATGAGAACTGTATAATTGCAAAGATTGTCAAAAAAGTGTTACATAAAGTACAAAAAAAGTTTGTCAAGGACAAATGCAGATCTGAGGCCATTGCTGAGTTGTCAATGACAAACAGAAGAAATTAGATTGTGGACTCTTTTTGTAGGAGCACATATTTCTTCCTTTGCAAGTGTTCTGTCGATTTGACTTGGTCAGAAACGTATCTTACGTCATAATATTTCACCTCTGTATTACTCGAACAAGATGTATGAATTTTTTTTAATTTTTTTTATTTTTTTTTTTTTTTCAATCTGCCAGGAAGTTTCATACCAGCGCACACTCCGCTGCAGAGTGAAAATTTCATTCTGGAAGATGTATGAAGCAAATGAATGCTTTTGCAGCCAAAACGGATTTGCTGTGCTGGTACTGCGAACGGCTGAAAGCAAGGGGAAACTACAGCCGTAATTTTTCCCGAGGGCATGCAGCTTTAGAGAGTTGCATCATACCAGTCTCAGGACTGAAGACCACAATAACAACAACTTGCGAGTCGGACCAGAACCCCCTGCGAGCTGGTGGTTTAGCAGCGTCTGCCCTCGTACACGGCTTACATTTCCGGACACGGGTGCTGCGTGACGTACGGACCGGGGCAAGGGTGTCAGTGTGGGGGCGGTGCGACGGAAAGTGAGTCCTCGGCTGCGTCGCGCCGCGCTGTCCCTTCTTCCAGAGCCTCCCTGGGGGCCGCAGGTGTGTCGGGCAGGTCCGCAGTGCGGGCCGCCGCCCCCGGCCGCCCCCGCCGGCCCCGCGGCCTCCTGCGAGCGGCGGGCTGCCTACCGGCAAGGCGCCGAGACGCAGTCGATACAAGGCGCGGCGAGGGGCGGAGGGTGCTGTGCACCGGCGCTCCACGGGGCCGCGCGCTGCGCTCGGCCGGCCACTCACACCTCTATCTACATCTACATCTACACTCCGCAAGCCGCCCTAAGGTGTGTGGCGGAGGGTACTTTATGCACCACTGTCGGTTCCTCCCCCTTCCTTTTCTGTTCCACTTTGCGGGACGGACAACACCTGTTAAGCCTGTGTGTAGACTGTAATCTCTGCAATTTTATCTGCATATATACGTAGGATGAGGCAATATGTAGGGTATTTCCGTAAGAGTGTGCAAAAATTTACAGCACATAGAGGAGGCTCCACTGAAAACCTGAAGTAGGGAACCTGGGGTCAGAGAAGCCAGCTTAAGGAGATAATTGCCAACACCATGTTTGACACGACAAACGTTCCATTTGTACTGTATCTTACAATATGTGCTGAAACTGACATCGATCACCCTCAATGCACGCATGACATGGGACGAACAAGATTCTGACACACCTTGACAAATGTCCCTGGTTTTACAAGCTGCGACATCGTCGCGAAAAAAGTGACCCGTGTATGTAATAAGTTCCCTTTAATTTACGTCTATGGTTACATTTTCTTAACAGATTACTGGTTTCGGTCTTTAATGACCATCATCAGATCTGCAGCAAAAATGCGAAAAACATAACTACACTCGCAAACTGTATACAGCTTAAGAACAATACATAGACCATAAATATCCCTGGTGTGTTCCGAATCACAGCCCGCATCTCGTGGTCGTGCGGTAGCGTTCTCGCTTCCCACGCCCGGGTTCCCGGGTTCGGTTCCCGGCGGGGTCAGGGATTTTCTCTGCCTCGTGATGGCTGGGTGTTGTGTGCTGTCCTTAGGTTAGTTAGGTTTAAGTAGTTCTAGGGGACTGATGACCATAGATGTTAAGTCCCATAGTGCTCAGAGCCATTTGAACCATTTTTGTTCCGAATCACATCACAGACAGCTACGATTCTGGCAACTAATTCCATCTCCATATCCACTGAGGTCTCATACACAAATGACTTTAAATATCCCCGTAGGAAATAATCAAGGAGATTCAGGGCAGGTGTCCACGCAGACCACGGAAAAGGACGTCCCCTCCCAATCCAGCGATCAGGAAATACAGAACTGAGATGGTTCTGGACATCTACTCTGAAGTGAGGCGGTGCACCGTCTTGTTGTATCCACATCCTCTCACCAACAGCTAAGGGTACGTTGTCCTACAACTCAGGTAGAACTCTTTGTACGAATGTCAAGTACAGGGGCCCTTCAGATGGCCAGGTAGAAGATACGACCCAGTTAGATTGTCGCCTACAATGCTGGCCCACATATTCACAGGAAAACGTACTCGACGGTATGCCTATTACAGCGTAAGAGTTTTCCTCTTCCCACACATGACTATTCCTGTTGTACGAAATACCATCATGATCAAATGACGTCTTGTCAGTAAACAGCACGATTTCGGGGAAACATAGTCTATCAATCCAACGCTGGAGCAACCACTGACACAATACGACCCCTTACGCAAAGTCAGTCACAAGCATTGCATTGAATCGTTGTGGGTGGTATGGCTGTAATCGTTGATCGTGGAGTACTCGCCACGCCCTGGTATGTGCAGTGCCCGTTTCACGTGCAATACGATGAGTAGTAGTTCCACCACCACCTCCTCTTCGAAATCGGGTGTGCGAGTGGTGCTCATGTTGCCAGGCCCCTCGCTTCTTCTTTCCAATGAAACACACTCCCGAATTCGTCGATCGAGAGAAATAAACACTCGTCGTGGCGAATGATGCCTGTTAGGAAGTCGCTGCCTGTACAGTCTTTCAGCAGAGAGAACATTGCAACGTACTTACCAATACACGTGGTGCATGTCAGTGAGTTCTGCCGAACTGTACCGGTACTGCTCCATCACACTGTACTCTACGTCTCTGAATGGCGCTGAGAAGTGCATGGGTCTGTCGCTGATTCTTAGCACGTTCTGTCACGGGACAATGCAAACGCAATACAACGGAGCCGTCTTATGGGAAAGTAAAATAAACAAAACCTGCATCACGATTTCCTAGTAGTCGGGCTCGTTCTCCTTGTTTCCTTGCAGGCAATAAAGAATGTACACGTAAATAAACAGCACGGTATGTGTAAACTTTTACGCACGTTAGCTGTAAATAAGCAGGAAAACAATAATGCTAGACAAACCTGTAGACTACTTCCATATCTCCGTAAGATGACACGTTCCCTCCCTCAGATTGTTCGGTGGAGCATTTTCTGTTACAGTTTTGCGCGCTCTTACGCAAACATTCTGTATTGGTTGGCTCTTCTAGAAAAGTACATTCTCGGACATTTAACAGCTGACGTCACCGTGGCGAAGAACGCCTCTCCAGCAGCATCTGCCACTGAAATTGACGGAGCATCTCCGTGTCGCTTTCGGGCCTAGCAAACGAACCTGTGACGAAACGTGCTGCTCTTCTTTGGATCTTCTCTCTTTCCTCTGTATGTCCTAACTGGTGCAGATCCCAGACTAACGAGCCCTATTCGAGTATTGGTCGAATGAGTGTTTCGCAAGCTGCCTTCTTTGTTGATGGACTACATTTCCTGTAGATTCTGCTAATGAATCTCAGTGTGACATCTGCCTTACTCACAATTCATTTTATGTAGTCGTTCCACCTAAAATCGCTCTATTCACATATTCCTGGATATTTTATTAAAGTAACTGATTACAGTGTTAGTTCTGTAATCATGTAATCATACAATAAAGAAATTGAAATTGAATGAATACCCTTGGCTGCAAGCAAGCGTTGATATAAGTCAACGGGGACAGCTGAAAATCTGTGCCCCGACCGGGACTCGAACCCGGGATCTCCTGCTTACATGGCAGACGCTCTATCCATCTGAGCCACCGAAGACACAGAGGATAGTGCCCCTGCAGGGACTTACCTCTGGCACGCCTCCCGAGAGACCCACACTCCCAACTTATTGCTCTGCTCTATAGTTCCCCTGCCCATTATACTCATTAGTCGCGGCTTTACTGCCGTTTCCCCCAAGAGTTCGGGCACTGTTTGTGCATCCGCACAGAAGAAGAATCTCTTCTTTCGGACATGTCTCAAAGAACAGATACCATCTTCATAAATATACAACAAAGGGTTTTTCTGTCTATGAAAACAATATACAATACATTTTTTATGATGAGGGTAAAGTGCTACTCTCTGCACCAAGTGAAGATCCTAGGCAGATCTTCCTGCATTTCGCTACAATTTTCTAGCGTTGAGATTTCTCTGTAAATGAAAGCATCATCAACAGAAAATTGTCATGGAGCATCCGACGTCATCTACTGGGTCATTTACACCAGGTGAACACTAATGAAAAAATGGCTCTGAGCACTATGGCACTCAACTGCTGTGGTCATCAGTCCCCTAGAACTTAGAACTACTTAAACCTAACTAACCTAAGGACATCACACACAGCCATGCCCGAGGCAGGATTCGAACCTGCGACCGTAGCAATCGCACGGTTCCGGACTGCGCGCCTAGAACCGCGAGACCACCGCGTCCGGCGAACACTAATGAAACCGACAAGTTGTAGGGACTGCAAATGGGAGGAAAAAAGTTCCTATGAACATGTGTCCGGAAACGGACGGTGGACGTGCAACGACAACAAATCGCTCCGGAGCACAGTACGTAGCTGCATAGCATCCACGTCACTAGATGTTCACAGAGGCCTCCATGGGGTGAAATGCACGCGTTCACAAGTGGCATCATTGGATTGCCGCAACTTTCGCACTTTCCGGTCTCTCTCCGAGTAGCGTCAAAAGCGCCGTGAACACGCTGCTGAAGGGTCTGCACGCCAGGAACCGATTGAGCATAACTACCGCTTCTCAGGTGTTCAAAAATGGTTCAAATGGCTCTTAGCACTATGGGACTCAACTGCTGTGGTCATAAGTCCCCTAGAACTTAGAACTACTTAAACCTAACTAACCTAAGGACATCACACACATCCATGCCCGAGGCAGGATTCGAACCTGCGACCGTAGCAGTCGCACGGTTCCGGACTGCGCGCCTAGAACCGCGAGACCACCGCGGCCGGCCTCAGGTGTTCCCAGAGGTAAAAACGGAGGTTTAAGTCCGCTGATCTAGCAGGCCATATGCCTACTACAGGGCCTCGGCAATCCTATCTAACGCCCGGGGAAGGTGTCGGCGAACTGCAGTGCGGAATTGGGGTGGTGCCCCGTCATGCAGAAACCCCATAACCTGTCGTATTGCCACAGGCATATTCTCAAGCAGCACAGGGAGTATTCCGTGGGAAGTCCAGGTACGTTCCTTCATCGAAGCAATGTGGAATAATAACTGGTCCGTGTATGTGGTCGCCGGGAATTCCTGCCCACATCATTGACGCTGACCCGATGCTGATGACACACCACAGCCATTCTCCGAGGACTGTATACAGCCCACAGATGACCATAATGCAAACAGATTTTGCCAGTTCTGGTAAAGGAAGGTTTGTCGGTAAAGAGGATTGTGGTAAAAGGGATAATATCAGTTGTCATGGAGGATATATATAGGGTGGTTCATCTGAAGTTTCGGATGAGATTATCTCTCGTCCCTTGGGCGAGGCTGGGGGCAACTTTCAAATCTTAAATGGGAACCCCCATTTTTTTGTGGATTCGGATTCTCCATAAAAAAGTTATCAAGTTTTGTCTGAAACATTTTTTAAACCATTGAAAGATGGCGCTGAAATCGAGAAAAATTAATATTAGGGAAGAACTCCGATTTATTAAGCATGATCCGAGAAAGACGCATCAAATCGATACAAAATGTGCACCACTCCTTTCATTACGCCAAATTAAGCTATTTTTAAACAAAATGTATCCTACCTACCACAGTTTTTGATGGAGGGATGCGGAATGGTATTAAAATTTCGTTAGGGAACTCTTCACAATTGCATTACTCACCCGACTGTGGCGCTACCGTGGCCAAACTGCGAACTGTGGCTCAGCATAAATGTCGATGCAATGCCATCAGATGTCACTTCACTTTCAGATCTTTAGCGAAACATGGCTCAGTATCCTCCTACAGAGAATGTTGATATGATTAAACAATTTTAGGTTCGTATAGGGCGGTACCGAGATATTTTTTACCGCATGTGAAATATGAAGGAGATAAATTTATTTTTGATCCAATAATTGGGTCAGTTTCTTCTTACAGCCGTAACACACAGTTCAGTTTGATACTCACTTCATATCTGTCTCATGTCGAGACTATACAGTCTGAACATCACACAGTAAACGTTGCTCTATAACCGAGTTGTGGGCAGGAGATTTTATGTGGAGCGTGAGGACGAATTAGATAGTTGTGCTAATCCCTTAAGGCATTCTCCTCATCTGAATGAATGCTCGACATACTCATGGCGATCGTCTTTTTTAGGTCCGTTTGGCATCTGATGCTGAAACTGCATCGTTGAAATCACTAATACGTCAACCGAGCACCAAAATGCGTTGTATCATTTGGCTGCATGGAGAAATTGACGTGGCTGGTGTGATCAGTTAAACAACAACTGAAAAATGTACATGTCGATGTCCTATGCACAAAGGAAAAGAAATAAAACAAAGGAAAGGAAATGAAACAAAGGAAAGGAAATGAAACAAAGGAAAGGAAATGAAACAAAGGAAAGGAAAAAATATGAAAAGTATAAAAAAAAGGAAAATGTAAAAGAAGAAGAGCAAGGAAAAGTTCAAAGAAAAATAAAAGAGAAGTAGTGAACAACAGGAAAAAATTGAAGAAAAGCAGAAAAGGAAAAGAAGAAAAGAGGGGTAGACAAGCAAAAAGAAAACATCACGAAAAAGAAAAAAACGGAGGAAAAGGAAAAAAAAGTAAGTATAATATAAAAGGAAAAATGGAAAAGAAAGAACAGGAAAAGAAAATTACAACAGGAAAAATGAGAAAAGGATTACAAGAAAGGAGGCAGAAAAGGAAAATTATTGTTGTGAATCTCATTACGACTTGGGCAATCACATAGAAGAAGTTTGTAACAAACTCGTTTGCTCCGTTTGTGATTTCCACCTCTTTGACAACGATTAGCAAGTTCCTCAGAGGTTTACTCACGAGATAGTGAGTCAGAGCAGAATTCTACACGAATGTACACGAGGAGCGCTATGCATCAGAACGTCAAGGTCGACCACGCGCGAGACCCGTGAGTCAGGGTAATTAATGCCGAGTTAAAGAAGAGCCCGTCAGGAGAGAGTTAGTTAGGAGGGATTGCTAGAGCGACGCCTGCGATTGCCCAACGCGATGAAATCCCCCGCACCATCAATCGTCGCGCGGTGTGGCAAGGTACGCTGGATAGCACCTCTAGCCTTGCTCAGACGGCTTTCTTCACCGTGCCTCATCCTCAAGTGCGTAGTATGAGGAAAATAAGATGTTCTCGCAGCTTCCTTGTTGTAACTGGGCCATCTGGCCGCAGTTCTGAGACTTCAGTCGTCATTCTATGACTCACGAATCAGCGCAGTACAACTGGCGATACGGAACACGACAGTCGCCACATGTCGAATAAAAAAATCACGAAATATTGATACGAAACAAAACTACTACGTTGTTGTTACAAAAGAGACTGTAGGGACGCTGACGGGAAAGCGTTAATAGTAAAATGGTTCAAATGGCTCTGAGCACTATGGGACTTAACTTCTGAGGTCACCAGTCCCCTAGAACTTACAAGGGAACCTCCCCATCGCACCCCCCTCAGATTTAGTTATAAGTTGCCACAGTGGATAAACCTTGAAAAACAGAACACAGATAAATCGAGAAAACAAGAAGAAGTTGTGTGGAACTATGAAAAATAAGCAAAATATACAAACTGATTAGTCCATGCACAATATAGCTAACATAAAGGACAGTGTCAAGTCAGGAGCGCCGTGGTCCCATGGTTAGTGTGAGCAGCTGCGGATCGAGAGGTCCTTGGTTCAAGTCTTCCTTCGAGCGAAAATTTTAATTTTTTTCTTTTCAGACAATTATCAGAGTTCAGGCACTCGCACATAATCAACTTCGCTCTCCAAAATTCCAGGACATGTTCAGATTTGCTTGGACATATGCAGGATTTGACGGTCTACACACGGAAAAATTTGAAAACGTTAAAAACATATGTTTTGACGGAGCACAGGGAGAACTGTGCGACTGTGTGACTTTTATATTCATTTGTTGCAGTTTATGTCACAAACTCATGTTTTCATCACTTTTTTGGGAGTAATTATCACATCCACAAGAAAACCTAAATCGGGCAACATAGAAGAATCTTTTTACCCACGCGCCAAGTGTACAAGTTAGGTGGGTCGACAACATATTCCTGTCATGTGACGCACATGCCGTCACCAGTGTCGTATAGAATGTATCAGACGTGTTTTCCTGTGGAGGAATCGGTTTACCTATGATCTTGCGATCAAATGATTTCGGTTCCCGTTGGAGAGGCACGTCCTTTCGTCTACTAATCGCACGGTTTTGCGGTGCGGTCGCGAAACACAGACACTAAACTTATTACAGTGAACAGAGACGTCAACCAACGAATGGACAGATCATAACTTTGCGAAAATAAAGAAAAATTTTTTGCTGGAGGGGAGACTTGAACCCAAGACTTCTCGTTCCGCAGCCGCTTACGCTAACCACGGGACCACGGCACTCCTCAGCTCAAACGATCCTTGATGTTGCCTATCTTCGCGTAGACTACTCAGTTTGAATAGTTTATTTTTTTATAGTTCCATACAACTTCTTCCTGTTTTCTCGATTGATCTGTGTTCAGTTTTTCAAGGCCTATCCACTGTGCCAACTTATAACTAAATCTGAGGGGGGTGCGATGGGGAGGTTCCCTTGTTAGAACTACTTACCTAAGTACACACATCCATGCTTGAGGCAGGATTCGAACCTGCGACCGTAGCAGTCGCGCGGCTCCAGACTGTAGCGCCTAGAACCGCTCGGCGACTCTGGCCGGCCGTTAATAGTAACTCAGATATTCCTGAGAAGGGTCGTGCGTGGAACATAGAATTAGTTTTCAGAAGGTCTTGGCGAAATATCTGTCCGAAAACACTACGAAGTTTTGGCCATAAGTAAAGTCACTGCACGGGCCAAAACCTTCCCTTCCGTCTCTCACGCATCCGAACGTCGCTGGATCTGAAGGCGACAAATCAGGAATTTTAAATTCTGGATTTAAATTTCTATTTGCACACAAGGATATTACCGTACCAGTTATCCACCGCAGCACCCAGACTCGCAAATGAGAGATACCAATATTAACAGCCCTATATCTGAAAAGTAATTGAGACTAGTTTGAGCGAAGAAGGCGCCAGGCCCTGGCGAACTTTCAGCTAGATTCTGCATTGAATACGCCGCGCTACGTTAAAGCCGCCATCTTAACTTTTCTCTACCTGTTTTTGTTTCTCATTAATCCAGTTTCGAAACTTTTTGTGCTGAAACAAGTAGTACCCTATTTGTATAACAAAAGATGGCATAAAGCTAGCGTTTATAATTCTGCAGCTATCAGGATTCCTCACGTGCTAACGAGATAGAGGAACAAACAATTTCTCCGTAGAGAATTGCGAGCATAAAAAATCATCTGATATTCCACAGTTCACTTATTTAGTACTCCATTAGGCCCAAAAACCTGAAAAGGAAACGGGACGTTCGGTCTACGACTTCGTCATCAAAGACAGAACATTAAATCTAATTGGGCAAGTATAAGACAAGAAATGTTGTCTGTGGCCTATTCGAAGGTGCCATCTCGGGACACATTTAAAGTAATTTTGGGAAACCACGGGACACATCTCGATCGTCGGGCGGGTATGTGAGCCAACGCCCCACTCTCGCTGCCCCCCCCCCCCCCCCCCCCGTTAATGCGCGTGCAATCTGCCATCATAGTCACCATGTAGGTCGGTGAGAACACGGGCTTTTTACTTTCAGAAAAAGCACCTACTGGTATTTCTACACACGGTAAGCTGACCCGTGAACTCTTCCCAAGATCAGGAAAATCCTCTTCGTAGTCGAATACTTTCTCTGAAACACGTGACGGCAGTAAAAAATCTAAAATTTTTATGTGAATATTCAAGACACTGTGGTACAATAGTCACCTACTAACTTACAGGGTGTTTCAAAAATGACCGGTATATTTGAAACGGCAATAAAAACTAAACGAGCAGCGATAGAAATACACCGTTTGTTGCAATATGCTTGGGACAACAGTACATTTTCAGGCAGACGAACTTTCGAAATTACAGTAGTTACAATTTTCAACAACAGATGGCGCTGCAAGTGATGTGAAAGATATAGAAGAGAACGCAGTCTGCGGGTGCGCCATTCTGTACGTCGTCTTTCTGCTGTAAGCGTGTGCTGTTCACAACGTGCAAGTGTGCTATAGACAACATGGTTTATTCCTTAGAACAGTGGATTTTTCTGGTGTTGGAATTCCACCGCCTAGAGCACAGTGTTGTTGCAACAAGACGAAGTTTTCAACGGAGGTTTAATGTAACCAAAGGACCGAAAAGCGATACAATAAAGGATCTGCTTGAAAAATTTCAACGGACTGGAAACGTGACGGATGAACGTGCTGGAAAGGTAGGGCGACCGCGTACGGCAACCACAGAGGGCAACGCGCAGCTAGTGCAGCAGGTGATCCGACAGCGGCCTCGGGTTTCCGTTCGCCGTGTTGCAGCTGCGGTCCAAATGACGCCAACGTCCACGTATCGTCTCATGCGCCAGAGTTTACACCTCTATCCATACAAAATTCAAACGCGGCAACCCCTCAGCGCCGGTACCATTGCTGCACGAGAGACATTCGCTAACGATATAGTGCACAGGATTGATGACGGCGATATGCATGTGGGCAGCATTTGGTTTACTGACGATGCTTATTTTTACCTGGACGGCTTCGTCAATAAACAGAACTGGCGCATATGGGGAACCGAAAAGCCCCATGTTGCAGTCCCATCGTCCCTGCATCCTCAAAAAGTACTGGTCTGGGCCGCCATTTCTTCCAAAGGAATCATTGGCCCATTTTTCAGATCCGAAACGATTACTGCATCACGCTATCTGGACATTCTTCGTGAATTTGTGGCGGTACAAACTGCCTTAGACGACACTGCGAACACCTCGTGGTTTATGCAAGATGGTGCCCGGCCACATCGCACGGCCGACGTCTTTAATTTCCTGAATGAATATTTCGATGATCGTGTGATTGCTTTGGGCTATCCGAAACATACAGGAGGCGGCGTGGATTGGCCTCCCTATTCGCCAGACATGAACCCCTGTGACTTCTTTCTGCGGGGACACTTGAAAGACCAGGTGTACCGCCAGAATCCAGAAACAATTGAACAGCTGAAGCAGTACATCTCATCTGCATGTGAAGCCATTCCGCCAGACACGTTGTCAAAGGTTTCGGGTAATTTCATTCAGAGACTACGCCATATTATTGCTACGCATGGTGGATATGTGGAAAATATCGTACTATAGAGTTTCCCAGACCGCAGCGCCATCTGTTGTTGAAAATTGTAACTACTGTAATTTCGAAAGTTTGTCTGCCTGAAAATGTACTGTTGTCCCAAGCATATTGCAACAAACGGTGTATTTCTATCGCTGCTCGTTTAGGTTTTATTGCCGTTTCAAATATACCGGTCATTTTTAAACACCCTGTATGATCGTTACATCAGTGTTCACTGAAACTCGCAAAAGAAGAGAAGTGATGGGTTCGGACGGAGACTCATAACCTTGACAGAGTGGCCTATCTAGGAGCCAAACAGCAGAGCAACACGTCTCGCTCACAGGCCGACACACGATTCGCTGCTGTCAAAACAACGGCAGCAGAAATTAACTTCTGATCCGTGTTCTCACTGGACACTGAGCATGGATGCTGTATTTCCTCTCGCCTCGCCGAGATCTCTCTCACGCTGCTGTGTTACAACAACAGACACCACATTAATCCCTTTCAAAGAGTCTCAGGTCCGCCGCGACACGTGATTTCTTTTCTAGAAGAATGGGTATAGTCTGGTGCATCACACTTCCCGTGCACTCTCGCTCGGTTTCTGTTACCTCCTCACAGGATATTAAAATACACTCCTGGAAATGGAAAAAAAGAACACATTGACACCGGTGTGTCAGACCCACCATACTTGCTCCGGACACTGCGAGAGGGCTGTACAAGCAATGATCACACGCACGGCACAGCGGACACACCAGGAACCGCGGTGTTGGCCGTCGAATGGCGCTAGCTGCGCAGCATTTGTGCACCGCCGCCGTCAGTGTCAGCCAGTTTGCCGTGGCATACGGAGCTCCATCGCAGTCTTTAACACTGGTAGCATGCCGCGACAGCGTGGACGTGAACCGTATGTGCAGTTGACGGACTTTGAGCGAGGGCGTATAGTGGGCATGCGGGAGGCCGGGTGGACGTACCGCCGAATTGCTCAACACGTGGGGCGTGAGGTCTCCACAGTACATCGATGTTGTCGCCAGTGGTCGGCGGAAGGTGCACGTGCCCGTCGACCTGGGACCGGACCGCAGCGACGCACGGATGCACGCCAAGACCGTAGGATCCTACGCAGTGCCGTAGGGGACCGCACCGCCACTTCCCAGCAAATTAGGGACACTGTTGTTCCTGGGGTATCGGCGAGGACCATTCGCAACCGTCTCCATGAAGCTGGGCTACGGTCCCGCACACCGTTAGGCCGTCTTCCGCTCACGCCCCAACATCGTGCAGCCCGCCTCCAGTGGTGTCGCGACAGGCGTGAATGGAGGGACGAATGGAGACGTGTCGTCTTCAGCGATGAGAGTCGCTTCTGCCTTGGTGCCAATGATGGTCGTATGCGTGTTTGGCGCCGTGCAGGTGAGCGCCACAATCAGGACTGCATACGACCGAGGCACACAGGGCCAACACCCGGCATCATGGTGTGGGGAGCGATCTCCTACACTGGCCGTACACCACTGGTGATCGTCGAGGGGACACTGAATAGTGCACGGTACATCCAAACCGTCATCGAACACATCGTTCTACCATTCCTAGACCGGCAAGGGAACTTGCTGTTCCAACAGGACAATGCACGTCCGCACGTATCCCGTGCCACCCAACGTGCTCTAGAAGGTGTAAGTCAACTACCCTGGCCAGCAAGATCTCCGGATCTGTCCCCCATTGAGCATGTTTGGGACTGGATGAAGCGTCGTCTCACGCGGTCTGCACGTCCAGCACGAACGCTGGTCCAACTGAGGCGCCAGGTGGAAATGGCATGGCAAGCCGTTCCACAGGACTACATCCAGCATCTCTACGATCGTCTCCATGGGAGAATAGCAGCCTGCATTGCTGCGAAAGGTGGATATACACTGTACTAGTGCCGACATTGTGCATGCTCTGTTGGCTGTGTCTATGTGCCTGTGGGTCTGTCAGTGTGATCATGTGATGTATCTGACCCCAGGAATGTGTCAATAAAGTTTCCCCTTCCTGGGACAATGAATTCACGGTGTTCTTATTTCAATTTCCATGAGTGTAGGTCTAACACTTCGAGAGGTGTTAGCAACCATCACAGGGAGAAAAACACATACGATAAACATGGATACTGCGGTGGGGCGGTTCTGGGGCTCTTTGTTGGCTAGTACTGAATGAAGCAAGCTGCAAAATTAATGCATCGCTGTCGTTCACCATCCGTTGCTCTGCATTCGAAGGTACTATGCAGACAATGTTAAAAGCAGCACTGAAGAAAACCATCGTCCATACTTACGATTGCATAGTCCCCGTAACTCAGGTAGCAAAATAAACCTGCAAATCTCTAGTAATAACGGGCTTAAAGGGATGCTTCCTTCATTCATTGAAAATGTCCTCTTATCGATACTAAGGTTTTTTACTGTCTTTTAGCTATTGTGTCAACAAGACCACATTTACGTCGATAGCACATCCACTACTAGTTCATGCAGCTTACGTCACACGCAAGATAGCCAGAAATGTGTCAAGTCCAACCCGAAATATTACGAGATTCGTACAGTCAATATTCTGCTACGAAATGAGTTCCACACTCAATCCTTGTCAGTGGATTCTTCAAATGAAGATGCTCGCCGAAATTGTTCTGTAAATGCATGCTGAACACGCCACGCAGAATTCTTTACAAAGGTCGATACTTTCACACGCGGTTTTCTCTACAACAAACACTCCAAAATCTCCCAAGCTTCACAGAACTGTCCGCAATCGCATCTGCCTGCACGGCGGTACAAACCGAACGCGATATAACAGTCTTTTCTTCATTTTACAAATAATTTTTTCGGACACGTCTAACATGATCTTCTCGTCCGGCAGCTAGTCCACGACTGATTGAATGTCGTTGCTTTCAGGGCATATAACTCATCCCTATGCACGGGGAAGACTTTACTCTCATTGAGCGATCAAAACGAACAGCCAAACAGATTAATCTTTCATGATAATATTCGAGCTCAAACTGCTTTACTCCAGTCAACATTCGGAGATGCATCCACGTCACTTCACGCTGCAAGTATTAAAAAAATGTTCCACTAAACCAAACCAAACGAAAACTGAGAGAAACCTATGCTTGAAATATACTGTAGAACTGATTATCCTCTTATTACACTACTCGCCATTAAAATTCCTACACCAAGAAGAAATGCAGATGATAAACGGGTATTCATTGGACAAATATATTATACTAGAACTGACATGTGATTACATTTTCACGCGATTTGGGTGCATACATCCTGAGAAATCAGCGCCCAGAACAACCACCTCTGGCCGTAATAACGGCCTTTATACGCCTGGGCATTGAGTCAAACAGAGCTTGGATGGCGTGTACAGGTACAGCTGCCCATGCAGCTTCAACACGATACCACAGTTCATCAAGAGTAGTGACTGGCGTATTGTGACGAGGCAGCTGCTCGGCCACCATTGACCAGACGTTTTCAATTGGTGAGAGATCTGGAGAATGTGCTGGCCAGGGCAGCAGCCGAACATTCTCTATATCCAGAAAGGCCCGTACAGGAATTGCAAAATGCGGTCGTGCATTTTTCTGCTGAAATGTAGGCTTTCGAAGCGATCGAATGAAGGGTAGAGCCACGGGTAGTAACACATCTGAAATGTAACGTCCACTGTTCAAAGTGCGAACAAGAGCTGACCGACACGTGTAACCAATGGCACCCCATACCATCACGCCGGATGGTGCGCCAGTATGGCGATAACGAATACACGCTTCCAATGTACGTTCACCGCGATGTCGCCAAACACGGATGCGACCATCATGATGCTGTAAACAGAACCTGGAGTCATCCGAAAAAATGACGTTTTGACATTCGCGCACCCAGGTTCGTCCTCGAGTACACCATCGCAGGCGCTCCTGTCTGTGATGCAGCGTCAAGGGTAACCGCATCCACGGTCTCCGAGCTGATAGTCGTTTAACTGTTCGTGCAGATGGTTGTTGTCTTGCAAATGTCTCCATCTGTTGACTCAGGGATCGAGACGTGGCTGCACGATCCGTTACAGCCATGCGGATAAGGTGCATGTCATCTCGACTGCTAGTGATACGAGGCCATTGGGATCCAGCACGGCGTTCCGTATTGCCCTCCTGAACCCACCGATTCAATATTCTGCTAACAGTCATTGGATCTCGACCAAGGCGAGCAGTAATGTCGCGATGTGACAAACCGCAATCGCGATAGGCTACAATCCGACCTTTATCAAAGTCGGAAACGTGATGGTACGCATTTCTCCTCCTTAGACGAGGCATCACAACGACGTTTCACCAGGCAACGCCGGTCAACTGCTGTTTGTGTATGAGAAATCGGTTGGAAACTTCCCTCATGTCGGCACGTTGTAGGTGTCGTCACCGGCGCCAACCTAGTGCGAATGCTGTGAAAATCTGACCATTTGCATATCACAGCATCTTCTTCCGGTTGGTTAAATTTCGCGTCTGTAGCACGTCATCTTCGTGGTGTAGCAATTTTAATGGCGAGTAGTGTACCTTTCTGGCTGCCTTATTACAAAAACGAACGCTCACAGACATACATCATCCGCCAGTAGGGGGATTCACAGTTTTTGATGACATCCTGGTGGCTCAACACTTGCTAGTTATGTAAGGTGTAATCTAAAGCCGGCCGAAGTGGCCGAGCGGTTAAAGGCGCTGCATCCTGGAACCGCAAGACCGCTACGGTCACAGGTTCGAATCCTGCCTCGGGCATGGATGTGTGTGATATCCTTAGGTTAGTTAGGCTTAACTAGTTCTAAGTTCTAGGGGACTAATGACCTCAGCAGTTGAGTCCCATAGTGCTCAGAGCCATTTTTTGTAATCCAATATAGAATTGAAATCTGACGTATGTCCCACATACACACTCAGACTCACTCTCACCTACTCTCACCGTAATACAAAATATAAATACTAACTTTTAAAGTGTTATTTCCATTACAAAAATGGTTCAAATGGGTCTGAGCACTATGGGACTTAACTGCTGAGGTCATCAGTCCCCTAAATGTTAGAAGTAATTAAACCTAACTAACCGAAGGACATCACACATATCCATGCAGGATTCGAACCTGTGACCGTAGCGGTCGCGCTGTTCCAGACTGTAGCGCCTAGAACCGCTCGGCCACCCCGGCCGTCATTTCCATTACAAATAAAAAATTATCGAAAGTTTAGAATCGAAAATCTTAATAAATTAAATCGGCACACTAAGAGTGCCATTACTGTTTTCAAATAACAAAAGAAATATAAACTGTTATTGTTACTACCTGAATTTACTTTCTTAAGCGTCAGTTAAGTACTTTTTAATAGGTTTTTTGTATCTCCGAAACTATTACAGCTAGCAGTATCAAATTTTGCCACAAAGTTCGTCTGAATAATAAAAGGCCATGTACCAAATTTGGAATAAAACAGCTAATATTTGACGTAGTTATTAAGTTTCTTAGGTGAGCTGAGTAAGTGATTTTAGTGTGCGCCACAGGGAGCATTCTCACGGTCTGCTGTAACGACAGGTGGGGCTACGAGGCATACGGCAGGCCTCATGCACGCCGCCACCGTTCGCTACTATACTGCAGGCTTCCGAAACAGCTTCCCATAATGTAACTGTGGTGTCACCGCCAGACACCACACTTGCTAGGTGGTCGCTTTAAATCGGCCGCGGTCCATTAGTACATGTCGGACCCGCGTGTCGCCACTGACAGTGATCGCAGACCGAGCGCCACCACACGGCAGGTCTCGAGAGACTTACTAGCACTCGCCCCAGTTGTACGGACGACGTAGCTAGCGATGCACACTGTCGAAGCCTCGCTCATTTGCAGAGCAGATAGTTAGAATAGCCTTCAGCTAAGTCAGTGGCTACGACCTAGCAAGGCGCCATTAGCATTACATTGCATGTATCTAAAGAGTCTCACTTGTCTCGTCAAGAGCGATGTACAACAAATGATGGATTAAAGTTAAGTATTCCAGAAGCTACGTACTTTTCTTTATAGCATTCATTACGTATCCTGTTTCAGACCTCTCTAGCCTGCGTGAGCTTAACGCGTGCCTTTCGGCTACTTCCGAGTGGCGTGGCTGTCTTGTTACGCCACAACAGTAACAAACTTACTGCAGTCCCGTAATAGCTGCGATGCTACAATACTCTGAAACCGTGCTTCGATGAGTACTACGATCTCTCAAAAGGATCGAATTTTTTTTTAACTTTCAGTAGAACTAACACATAGCGTCAGATTATTTTATAACATTTAAACCTTTTCTCGAGCTGGCAGCCATTTTCGGGCTATAACACTGATACAAGAGTTTATTAGCAGCTGCATTGTTTGACACAGCTACGTCTGCAGGCGCTGGAAGGAGATATGGAAACACACCGAGAAATCCATGATTGAACATAAATGGATTAAGAACGACACCTGTGCAATGTCCTTAATGCGCTGCAAGAGCCAACAGCGTTCTTTGTATTTCTGAGTGCCTTATGTCGGAGCTAAGTGAATGCAAACTTGAGAAGAGTGTTGTAGGCTGACTGTAATTTCGCACCTTACAAGTACCCATCCACATACTTTGCTATGATCTAAAAACACAATTAGGTATCATGTGACAGGTTGTACATCATAAATACAGGGTGTTTCAAAAATGACCGGTATATTAAAAACGGCAATAAAAACTAAACGAGCAGCGATAGAAATACACCGTTTGTTGCAATATGCTTGGGACAACAGTACATTTTCAGGCAGACAAACTTTCGAAATTACAGTAGTTACAATTTTCAACAACAGATGGCGCTGCAAGTGATGTGAAAGATATAGAAGACAACGCAGTCTGTGGGTGCGCCATTCTGTACGTCGTCTTTCTGCTGTAAGCGTGTGCTGTTCACAACGTGCAAGTGTGCTGTAGACAACATGGTTTATTCCTTAGAACAGAGGATTTTTCTGGTGTTGGAATTCCACCGCCTAGAACACAGTGTTGTTGCAACAAGACGAAGTTTTCAACGGAGGTTTATTGTAACCAAAGGACCGAAAAGCGATACAATAAAGGATCTGTTTGCAAAATTTCAACGGACTGGGAACGTGACGGATGAACGTGCTGGAAAGGTAGGGCGACCGCGTACGGCAACCACAGAGGGCAACGCGCAGCTAGTGCAGCAGGTGATCCGACAGCGGCCTCGGGTTTCCGTTCGCCGTGTTGCAGCTGCGGTCCAAATGACGCCAACGTCCACGTATCGTCTCATGTGCCAGAGTTTACACCTCTATCCATACAAAATTCAAACGTGGCAACCCCTCAGCGCCGCTACCATTGCTGCACGAGAGACATTCGCTAACGATATAGTGCACAGGATTGATGACGGCGATATGCATGTGGGCAGCATTTGGTTTACTGACGAAGCTTATTTTTACCTGGACGGCTTCGTCAATAAACAGAACTGGCGCATATGGGGAACCGAAAAGCCCCATGTTGCAGTCCCATCGTCCCTGCATCCTCAAAAAGTACTGGTCTGGGCCGCCATTTCTTCCAAAGGAATCATTGGCCCATTTTTCAGATCCGAAACGATTACTGCATCACGCTATCTGGACATTCTTCGTGAATTTGTGGCGGTACAAACTGCCTTAGACGACACTGCGAACACCTCGTGGTTTATGCAAGATGGTGCCCGGCCACATCGCACGGCCGACGTCTTTAATTTCCTGAATGAATATTTCGGTGATCGTGTGATTGCTTTGGGCTATCCGAAACATACAGGAGGCGGCGTGGATTGGCCTCGCTATTCGCCACATGAACCCCTGTGACTTCTTTCTGTGGCGACACTTGAAAGACCAGGTGTACCGCCAGAATCCAGAAACAATTGAACAGCTGAAGCAGTACATCTCATCTGCATGTGAAGCCATTCCGCCAGACACGTTGTCAAAGGTTTCGGGTAATTTCATTCAGAGACTACGCCATATTATTGCTGCGCATGGTGGATATGTGGAAAATATCGTACTATAGAGTTTCCCAGACCGCAGCGCCATCTGTTGTTGACAATTGTAACTACTGTAATTTCGAAAGTTTGTCTGCCTGAAAATGTACTGTTGTCCCAAGCGTATTGCAACAAACGGTGTATTTCTATCGCTGCTCGTTTAGTTTGTATTGCCGTTTCAAATATACCGGTCATTTTTGAAACACCCTGTATGAATATATAAAGGAGACTGACATTGTCAAGTACGCCTTGTAAATAATTGTTAATGCTTATTACATGAAAGGTGACGGAATGTCTTTATTATAAAAACGGCGTAATGAATGACTGCCTATACTAGTAGAGGTTGGAACTCCAGTGGAGATGAAACGGCAGGCAGAACTCGAGCTCTGGGTGGAAGGCCCGCACAGATGTTGGTCCTGCTTAAACACAGGAAGTAGCCATACGGACGTCGTGGCACCTGGGCTCTGGAGCACAATAGGGTGACGGCCGGCCGCTATTGTAGCTGGCCTGGAAGGTTAACTGGATAATATTTCCGAACTGTGCAAATCTTGGACACAGGTGAGAGGAACGAAGAAGCGGCACCTCGGAAACCACGCAGGCTGGGTTATTTCGAAGGATTTTTACTCAGAAGCCTACCGTTGTACGGGTATAGGGTTTTTCCTCGCAAACTTTCCGCGTTGGACGACAAAAGACTAAAATATGGTTGGGCGGCGTTCGGAGGACTCTGTAGAGAGGGAGAATATTCCGTGGTTTCGGGAATATGATTCATTTTCGGAATTACGAGGGTGGGGAGCCGAGCCTTGCTGGGAAGCCAGCGGTGGAGAGACGAGGTCTTCCCCTGTGAGCGGCCGTGTGTGACGGTCGCTCGGTATCAGCTTTGTTGGTACAGACGGACTTGCTGTCTTTGCTCTCAGGAGAGTTTATAGTTAGAACAGTTAGGCACTGTACTGTTGCGAACCTATACGATTCTGGACTTCACCCCCGGGTTGGAAGTCGTCGTTGAGTACGCAGTGTCCAGTAATTGAGAGCACTTTCTCTGCCTATACTTACGTTGAGACGTTATCTGAACTCCGTCCTCGTGTTTGGGAGTTCGATTTCTCGTCTGTAGAACACAGAGAGGAGAAGACAGTATTAGAATATATTAGTCAATGGACCGCCTTCTGCCGTCCTAGTGTTTGAAAGAGTTTATTTGTGGCTGGAATTCTTCCATCGTAGCAGACGTGTACGAGAACCAGCACAATACGGTGCTATTGCCAACTGCTTCCGTTTATTAGGGTTACAAAGCTAAACAGCTGTGATCACGTAAATTTTATTTCCACTGAGGCTGCACACCACCGTAGGTCATCTTTGAAAGTAGTGTCTCGTAGTGTTTGGTACGTGGATGTTGTCAGTCATTTCGCGTTATTGATATTAGATTGCGCAGTCATAATAAGGGGCAGAGTTGGGCAATTGATTAGTAATTTTACTTAGGAAATGTGAAGTTTGTAATATAAAGGTTTTTTAATCTACAATAAATATGTAAGTAGGAACAACGTTTATCAACGTTTGTCTTCATGATTCATTTATGTTTAGATTGTAATTTATAGAATTAAGAGATCCTAAGATCTCTTCAGGGGGTATTCAGACAGGGCAAAATCTTCATTTTAGCGTATATTCATTTTACACCCGCCCAGGAGTAGCATCTTGGTACTCGAATGGTGGGCGCTTCCGTAACCTAGGTCGGTCTTTCAAGAGGCACCGTATCGAGGATTTATATCGCATATAGGGGAAGCGGGAAAACAACGTGCGCTAAGTGACAAATAGGACGGAAATGTGTATCGAGGGTAAGTTGGAAGGTAATTAAAGAGGACTGTTACGAAAAATAAGAGGACGACAGCTTCTAAAGTCAGAGCAGGACTGAAAGTTGCTCTTGTTCAGCACCGAAATAACACGAAAGGGGTTCCAGAAGCAGGGAACTGCAGGACGAGCTGGAATTCCGAAAGACTGATCAGTGATTCATATGTCTGTGCTAAGAGACGGTATTCACGAAGCCATAAAACATGGAGTATGGGGCAATGCGGGCAACCGCCTTGCTGCAGTGGGTACACCAGTTTCCGTCAGATCACCGAGGTTTTGCGATTTTTCGGGGTGCACTCCGTCTCGTGATGCCAATTGAGGAGCCACACGACCGAATAGTAGCGGCTCCGGTCAAAGAAAACCATCATAATGACAGTATGCATAGAAGTTGCAGCATTATAAAATTGCAGCGAAATGCAGGTAGATCTGCAGCGGATAGGCACTTGGTGCTGGGAGTGCCAACTGACCCTTAACGTAGACAAATGTAATGTATTGCGAATACATAGAAAGAAGGATCCTTTATTGTATGATTATATGATAGCGAAAAAAACACTGGTAGCAGTTACTTCTGTAAAATATCTGCAGTATCCGTGCGGAATGATTTGAAGTGGAATGATCATATAAAATTAATTGTTGGTGAAGCGGGTGCCAGGCTGAGATTCATTGGGAGAGTCCTTAGAAAATGTAGTCCATCAACAAAGGAGGTGGCTTACACAACACTCGTTCGACCTATACTCGAGTATTGCTCATCAGTGTGGGATCCGTACCAGGTCGGGTTGATAGAGAAGATCCAAAGAAGAGCGGCGCGTTTCGTCACACGGTCATTTGGTAACCGTGATAGCGTTACGGAGATGGCAGACTGTGCAAGAGAGGCGCTCTGCATCGCGGTATAGCTTGCTGTCCAGGTTTCGAGAGGGTGCGATTCTGGATGAGGTATTACAAATGATTGAAGCGATTTCACAGCTCTACAATAACTGTATTATTTGAGGTATTTTCACAATGCTTTGCACACACATACAAAAACTCAAAAAGTTTTTTTAGGCATTCACAAATGTTCGATATGTGCCCCTTTAGTGATTCGGCAGACATCAAGCCGATAATCAAGTTCCTCCCACACTCGGCGCAGCATGTCCCCATCAATGAGTTCGAAAGCATCGTTGATGCGAGCTCGCAGTTCTGGCACGTTTCATGGTAGAGGAGGTTTAAACACTGAATCTTTCACATAACCCCACAGAAGGAAATCGCATGGGGTTAAGTCGGGAGAGCGTGGAGGCCGTGACATGAATTGCTGATCATGATCTCCACCACGACCGATCCATCGGTTTTCCAATCTCCTGTTTAAGAAATGCCGAACATCATGATGGAAGTGCGGTGGAGCACCATCCTAATGAAAGATGAAGTCGGCGCTGTCGGTCTCCAGTTGTGGCATGAGCCAATTTTCCAGCATGTCCAGATACACGTGTCCTGTAACGTTTTTTTCGCGGAAGAAAAAGGGGCCGTAAACTTTAAACCGTGAGATTGCAAAAAACACGTTAACTTTTGGTGAATTGCGAATTTGCTGCACGAATGCGTGAGGATTCTCTACCGCCCAGATTCGCACATTGTGTCTGTTCACTTCACCATTAAGAAAAAATGTTGCTTCATCACTGAAAACAAGTTTCGCACTGAACGCATCCTCTTCCATGAGCTGTTGCAACCGCGCCGAAAATTCAAAGCGTTTGACTTTGTCAGGGCTTGTAGCAATTGTAAACGGTAAGGCTTCTGCTTTAGCCTTTTCCGTAAGATTTTCCAAACCGTCGGCTGTGGTACGTTTAGCTCCCTGCTTGCTTTATTCGTCGACTTCCGCGGGCTACGCGTGAAACTTGCCCGCACGCGTTCAACCGTTTCTTCGCTCACTGCAGGCCGACCCGTTGATTTCCCCTTACAGAGGCATACAGAAGCTTTAAACTGCGCATACCATCGCCGAATGGAGTTAGCAGTTGGTGGATCTTTGTTGAACTTCGTCCTGAAGTGTCGTTGCACTGTTATGACTGACTGATGTGAGTGCATTTCAAGCACGACATACGCTTTCTCGGCTCCTGTCGCCATTTTGTCTCACTGCGCTCTCGAGCGCTCTGGCGGCAGAAACCTGAAGTGCGGCTTCAGCCGAACGAAACTTTATGAATTTTTCTACGTATCTGTAGTGTGTCGTGACCATATGTCAATGAATGGAGCTACAGTAAATTTATGAAACCGCTTCAATCATTTGTAATAGCCCTGTACCTCCCGAGGAGATCACGAATGTAAAATTAGAGAGATTCGAGCGCGCACGGAGGCTTTCCGGAAGTCGTTCTTCCCGCGAACCTTACGCGACTGGAACAGGAAAGGGAGGTAACGACAGTGGCGCGTAAAGTGCCCTCCGCCACACACCGCTGTGTGGCTTGCGGAGTATAGATGTAGATGTAGGGAGTGCGGTGTGCTGACCACACGCCCTCCTATCCGCCTCCTCAGCTGAGGATGACACGGCGGTCGGATGGTCCCGATGGGCCACTTGTGTGCAAATGGGGTAATCGAAGAATACCATTTGGTCTGGTCTGCACACTGTTTCCAACTTCTGGCTGATTTGTCGTCTTATGAGTGAAATATAGTAGGGGTATCGGTGGTGATTTTGGTAGGCATGTGTGGTGGTGTAAGCTGTTGCCAGGAGACCGGTCCGCAAAGATGAAGTGCGAAGATCGGTAGTAAGTGCTGTATCACGCGCGCCTATCACGAGAGAGGCTAGAGACGCACCGCGAAGCAACAGGCCGCCAACGCCCTCTCGACAGCAAGTATTTAGGCCGACGCCGCTGATCGGAGGGCCTCACTCACTCAGTCATTCACTCATCCAGTTTGGCACCTCTCAGATGTTTGTTGAGCCGGCTTAGTTCACCACTGGCTACTAAAGTACATGGCGACAAGATTAGTGACCATAGCGGGACTTCTACTCTACCAGCAGTGAGACTGAAGTTTGTAACAGCAATGAGCTGGTGCGCTGCTCTCACCAGTCTCCATCGATTGTAATCCCGATCATTGACAGTCGATTTTCGATGCCTGCTTGTCTTCTTCGTGTCTTTGGCGAATGGCTGTTTAAGGGGCTCCGGAACGCCCTATACTTGCAGTGTTAAAATAACGCTTATAAATTACATCTTTCCTCACAAAGTATTTGAGGTAGGAAGTTGAACTTTTTACAGATTATTTATTGGAATATGGGCTACAACTTAACACAGGGATTTTACAAAATTTTAGTTCAGTTATTAAAGATGATTTTTTTCAATTGTAATGAAAATTCACAACATTTTTTTGCAATTTTTCATTTATATATTCAAAAATATACAGTTTTTTGGAAAAAGGCTGTCTTAAATTATGCCGAAGGTACTGTGTAACATTTACTGAAAGTTTGAAAGAAATATGTTTGGAATATCCTTAGAAAACATGTAATTAGTATGAGAAAATAAAAGTTTTGGGAATCGAGCGACAAAGATTGGATTAACTTTTTAGTGCATTCCAGGTCCATAGGATGGATTATCTTCATCCTCTGCAAACTCCTCCTCCAGCTTCCTCTTGTTCCTCCTCCTGTTTACTCTTGCTTGTATTTCTAGACTCTTTACAGCCCTGTCTGCAGCCCGAAGGCGTTCCTTGTCTAAAGCAAGCATCGCTCGTACCATGTTAGAACCTGTCTTCATTCCCATATTTCTAAATACCTTTGGCTTTCCTACATTTCTCCTTTTCTTAAAAGCCTTCAGAGGATTTCTAATAACTTTACTTTTACTCATTATTATACTTCAACAAAACAGAAACTCAAGAAACAGGATTAATTACGAATATTCTCGAGATAACGACAGAGTAAATAAACATGAAACAATCGACAATCACACCAGCGATATATATTGAACCATCACAGGTTAGCCACAACACATACTTTATCTCACATCACTAAAATGTACCTGATGAACACGGACGTTAATAATAACACCATTTGACAGCAGTTTAACAGCGCCACAGTGGGTCACGCCCATGTAGAACACATTTCAAAAAAAAATTAAAAATAGTTGTAGTCTTCGGAATTGAATAAATTATATATCTATTAAAAGGTAATAGTCTGCAGATTCCGAAAACGCAAAAAAGTAAAAATTGAACTTTTCATGATTTTGAGCCTTTCCGGAGCCCCTTAACTGCGGTGCGCGCGCTCTGCGAGGGCTTGCGTTCGGGTATCAGCTGTCAGCGACAGCGGCGTGTAGCGCTGGCGAGTGGCCGAGTCGGTAGGACGGAGGAGCGTGGGCAGCCGCTGCGGCGTGTTTAGCCGTTGGAATGCAGATCCGCTGCCGGCAGTGATTGGGAGTTCCTTGGGATTTGAAGGGCAGATTTCCTTCGCATCTGTTACACGTTACTCAAAGTGAATGAACTGGACTCGTCGAATCGTTCCTTAGTGGGCTCTGTTCATGTTAATTAAATACCCGAGTGCACTGAAAACTATCTTGATTGTTTCAGTTGGTTCTCACTGTACTTGGTCTGGGCGCCTGATTTGGGGAGTAAAATGTACAACAAACAGACATGAAACCGAAACTTCCTGGCAGATTAAAACTGTGTGCGCCGACCGAGACTCGAACTCGGGACCCTTGCCTTTCGCGGGCAAGTGCTCTACCATCTGAGCTACCGAAGCACGACTCACGCCCGGCCCTCACAGCTCTACTTCTGCCAGTATCTCGTCTCCTACCTTCCAAACTTTACAGAAGCTCTTCTGCGAACCTTGCAGAACCAGCACTCCTGAAAGAAAGGATATTGCGGAGACATGGCTTAGCCACAGCCTGGGGGATGTTTCCAGAATGAGATTTTCACTCTGCAGCCGAGTGTGCGCTGATATGAAACTTCATGGCAGATTAAAACTGTGTGCGCCGACCGAGACTCGAACTCGGGACCTTTGCCTTTCGCGGGCAAGTGCTCTACCAACTGAGCTACCGAAGCAAGACTCACGCCCGGCCCTCACAGCTCTACTTCTGCCAGTATCTCGTCTCCTACCTTCCAAACTTTACAAAAGCTCTCCTGCGAACCTTGCAGAACCAGCACTCCTGAAAGAAAGGATATTGCGGAGACATGGCTTAGCCACAGCCTGGGGGATGTTTCCAGAATGAGATTTTCACTCTGCAGCCGAGTGTGCGCTGATATGAAACTTCATGGCAGATTAAAACTGTGTGCGCCGACCGAGACTCGAACTCGGGACCTTTGCCTTTCGCGGGCAAACGCTCTACCAACTGAGCTACCGAAGCAAGACTCACGGCCGGCCCTCACAGCTCTACTTCTGCCAGTATCTCGTCTCCTACCTTCCAAACTTTACAAAAGCTCTCCTGCGAACCTTGCAGAACCAGCACTCCTGAAAGAAAGGATATTGCGGAGACATGGCTTAGCCACAGCCTGGGGGATGTTTCCAGAATGAGATTTTCACTCTGCAGCCGAGTGTGCGCTGATATGAAACTTCATGGCAGATTAAAACTGTGTGCGCCGACCGAGACTCGAACTCGGGACCTTTGCCTTTCGCGGGCAAGTGCTCTACCAACTGAGCTACCGAAGCAAGACTCACGCCCGGCCCTCACAGCTCTACTTCTGCCAGTATCTCGTCTCCTACCTTCCAAACTTTACAAAAGCTCTCCTGCGAACCTTGCAGAACCAGCACTCCTGAAAGAAAGGATATTGCGGAGACATGGCTTAGCCACAGCCTGGGGGATGTTTCCAGAATGAGATTTTCACTCTGCAGCCGAGTGTGCGCTGATATGAAACTTCATGGCAGATTAAAACTGTGTGCGCCGACCGAGACTCGAACTCGGGACCTTTGCCTTTCGCGGGCAAGTGCTCTACCATCTGAGCTACCGAAGCACGACTCACGCCCGGCCCTCACAGCTCTACTTCTGCCAGTACCTCGTCTCCTACCTTCCAAACTTTACAGAAGCGCTTCTGCGAACCTTGCAGAGTCTCGGTCGGCGCACACAGTTTTAATCTGCCAGGAAGTTTCATATCAGCGCACACTCCGCTGCAGAGTGAAAATCTCATTCTGGAGACATGAAACCGTCCTTAATGTGTAGCTAGAGGTCATACCAAGTAGTGCGTAAGTCTGTGTCTGGCGTTCGAGAGCGAGCCGCAAAATTTTCCTATTTCCGTTTTCTATGTTATTATTTTATTTGTATGTCTAGAGAATTGGCTAATAAGACTTTAAGAACCGTTACTGGGGAAGTGGTCTATGGTTCTACTTGGGTTCATTTGGTGCCGTGTATGATTAAAGTTTGGGCAGGTATGTTTTGTGTATCTGATGCACCAGAATGTTGTCTGCCGCTGATGTGTTTATGTTTCAGATAATTGGCAGTGGTCGACGCGAGCAAACTCCGATCACGGTGGAAGAGGGAAATTTAAGGACAGGGATCGGTGTCTATGGTTACTTTGTGAGTGTCCTGCAATTCCATCTTTCCGTGGAACGTTATGGTTTTCTGGAAGCTTAATTGTGGCTCAAAGTTGAGTATAGTTCGACTTTACCTTTTGGTCCATGAATCTCCTCTATCTAGTAGAACCTTTCGGTCTGCTCGCGTCCACCATTAAATGTCAAAGTAAAACTGAAACGGCCCCATTTAAGTCTATTTAATATGCCATTATTATATTATGGCCATGAAATGTATGTGAACCTCATACCTGTAAGGAGAAGCCTAGTTGAGTGTATTAAGCTGATAATACTTCTAGTTTGTTACAATTGCTTAAGATCAGTCCAAGGAAGATGTCTTAGTTGTTGGAAGCAGTTTTAGAATTTGATATGAGCTATGTGAAAGCCAGTTTCTATGTGAGTCATGAAGTATTCAGTTATGTCAGTTAAAATTGATTAATGGTGGTTTTATGGTTTTAATTAGTGACAATTGGTTGAGTAAATTTTGAAAGATCTGTGTCTATCGCACACAAAAGAATTAATACTCTAATCTGCTGCTGGTTCTGTAGGGCAGGTGCCTTTTATTATAATTGTTGTTACTGTTGGTTTCAGCCGGCCGGAGTGGCCGAGCGGTTCTAGGCGCTACAGTCTGGATTCGCGGTCGCAGATTGGAATCCTGCCTCGGGCATGGGTGTTTGTGATCAAATCAAATGGCTCTGAGCACTATGGGACTCAACTGCTGAGGTCATTAGTCCCCTAGAACTTAGAACTAGTTAAACCTAACTAACCTAAGGACATCACAAACATCCATGCCCGAGGCAGGATTCGAACCTGCGGTTCCAGACTGCAGCGCCTTTAACCGCACGGCCACTTCGGCCGGCGGTGTTTGTGATGTCCTTAGGACTATCATCTCTTCCTTTCCTATCGTCTTTTCTCCTCTTCAGTCTAATCTATTCCTTGTATTTCCTTCTTCTAATCCAAATTTAATTTTGTAAAATTTTGTTAAAACGGTTTTGGGAAAGCTGCCAAAGTAAAGAAAGAAATAAGAAAAAAAAAAAAAAAAGGAAAGACCCGCCTCCACGTGGCGGGACACGGGCAACGGTACGGCCGGATGCGGGAAATGGTGTGAGTTTCATCAACTACATCAGCACCCGTATACCGGCCGTAGCGGCCAAGTGGTCAAAATAGACCCACCTTAAGCACTTAGGCGGTGGATCGTAAAATCAGGGCGGCAAGTGAAAAAAAAAGTGTCCTTAGGTTAGTTAGGTTTAAGTAGTTCTAAGTTCTAGGGGACTGATGACCACAGCAGTTAAGTCCCATAGTGCTCAGTGCCATTTGAACCATTTTGAACTGTTGCTTTCATGAACAGCATGTGTTTGTAATAAAGAAGTGTATGGCAACTACAAACTGGTTGTGTGTGTCCAAAGGAGTAAGACATCAAGCAAGATGACCAATATTGTCTGCAAGAGGACTATTACTGATGAGCTTGTACGACAAACATGGACTCTATTCAAGATAAGTAAATGTTCACGTAAATAAAGAAACGTATTTATCCACGTATGCATTTGTGTTGTAGCGAGAGGATACAGGCCACCCACAACAACATGTCCTCCCTTCCTTCCTTGCCGCACAAGACTGTACACCACGCCGTAGTTTTCCTCTAGGCTCCACGGTTACAGTGAAAGGTTGCATTACTGCCAAAGATTACGTCACAAGTTTGGCTGATCAGGTACATAGCTTAGTACAACATTTTCACCACAGTGGTAATGAAGTGTTAAGCTCGGATCACCCATGACTGGTTCTGTGCGCGTGAGGATGAATTGCCGGATCTCCCCTTGCCAGATGTCAACATTACTCAGTATTTGTGTTCTACTTAGGTGAGAAGTACTCATGATCACTATCCAGCTCCATCACCATTACCTGAGCTTAACACGGTTTCGAGCAATAATGGTATATGATTCCCTTGAAAACCATACAGGACCTACAGGGTATTTCAAAAATGACCGGTATATTTGAAACGGCAATAAAAACTAAACGAGCAGCGATAGAAATACACCGTTTGTTGCAATATGCTTGGGACAACAGTACATTTTCAGGCAGACAAACTTTCGAAATTACAGTAGTTACAATTGTCAACAACAGATGGCGCTCCGGTCTCGGACACTCTATAGTACGATATTTTCCACATATCCACCATGCGTAGCAATAATATGGCGTAGTCTCTGAATGAAATTACCCGAAACCTTTGACAACGTGTCTGGCGGAGTGGCTTCACATGCAGATCAGATGTACTGCTTCAGCTGTTCGATTGTTTCTGGATTCTGGCGGTACACCTGGTCTTTCAAGTGTCCCCACAGAAAGAAGTCACAGGGGTTCATGTCTGGCGAATACGGAGGCCAATCCACGCCGCCTCCTGTATGTTTCGGATAGCCCAAAGCAATCACACGATCATCGAAATATTCATTCAGGAAATTAAAGACGTCGGCCGTGCGATGTGGCCGGGCACCATCTTGCATAAACCACGAGGTGTTCGCAGTGTCGTCTAAGGCAGTTTGTACCGCCACAAATTCACGAATAATGTCCAGATAGCGTGATGCAGTAATCGTTTCGGATCTGAAAAATGGGCCAATGATTCCTTTGGAAGAAATGGCGGCCCAGACCAGTACTTTTTGAGGATGCAGGGACGATGGGACTGCAACATGGGGCTTTTCGGTTCCCCATATGCGCCAGTTCTGTTTATTGACGAAGCCGTCCAGGTAAAAATAAGCTTCGTCAGTAAACCAAATGCTGCCCCCATGCATATCGCCGTCATCAATCCTGTGCACTATATCGTTAGCGAATGTCTCTCGTGCAGCAATGGTAGCGGCGCTGAGGGGTTGCCGCGTTTGAATTTTGTATGGATAGAGGTGTAAACTCTGGCGCATGAGATGATACGTGGACGTTGGCGTCATTTGGACCGCAGCTGCAACACGGCGAACGGAAACCCGAGGCCGCTGTTGGATCACCTGCTGCACTAGCTGCGCGTTGCCCTCTGTGGTTGCCGTACGCGGTCGCCCTACCTTTCCAGCACGTTCATCCGTAACGTTCCCAGTCCGTTGAAATTTTGCAAACAGATCCCTTATTGTATCGCTTTTCGGTCCTTTGGTTACATTAAACCTCCGTTGAAAACTTCGTCTTGTTGCAACAACACTGTGTTCTAGGCGGTGGAATTCCAACACCAGACAAATCCTCTGTTCTAAGGAATAAACCATGTTGTCTACAGCACACTTGCACGTTGTGAACAGCACACGCTTACAGCAGAAACACGACGTACAGAATGGCGCACCCACAGACTGCGTTGTCGTCTATATCTTTCACATCACTTGCAGCGCCATCTGTTGTTGAAAATTGTAACTACTGTAATTTCGAAAGTTTGTCCGCCTGAAAATGTACTGTTGTCCCAAGCATATTGCAACAAACGGTGTATTTCTATCGCTGCTCGTTTAGTTTTTATTGCCGTTTCAAATATACCGGTCATTTTTGAAACACCCTGTATATTTATTGATTTGGCTGGGAGCTGTTTCGAATGCCAATGGTTTTTCTACACCGTATTGAGTGTTTGGTATTTCCATTTAATGTCACCTAGACGACTCCGCTGCGGATATGTAAGTACCAGCAAGTAACCATGGGTTTAGTGTGGCATTTCTGTTTCCCCGACGTGCGTGCGGTAAATGTGGAAACGACAACTGTGGCGACGTTACTATGAAATATATCCAAAGATGACCAACATGCTGTTATTCTTTTCTTAGCCACCGAAGGATAAAGCAGTAGACATCCATCACACAATGTAGAACGTATATGGGGCTGCAAATCTATTGAGAACAGTGACAAGAGATGTTGCTGCTCCGTGATAACGCGCGACCCCATATCGCAAATGTCGCAACGTAGAAGCTACTCCAACTCAAGTGGGATACACATTCGATCCTTCGGCCAGATAGAAAAACCCTTGAAAAGTCGACGATTTCCCTCCGACGACGATATGCAGCAGGCAATAGCTGAGTTCTTTACGCATCAGGACACGTTATTTTGCCAAACGCTTATCTTTAACCTGGTCCGTACCCCAAGACTGGAAAGTTGCACAGGTTACACCAATATTCAAGAAAGGTAGTAGGAGTAGTCCACTAAATTACAGGCCCATTCGTTAACGTCGATATGCAGCAGGATTTTAGAACATATATTGTGTTCGAACATTATGCATTACCTCGAAGAAAACTATTTATTGACACACAGTCAACATGGGTTTAGAAAACATCGTTCCTGTTAAACACACCTAGCTCATCATTCACATGAATTATTGACTGCTATTGACAAGGGATTTCAGGTGGATTCCGTATTTCTGCATTTCCGGAAGGCTTTTGACACTGTACCACAATAGCGGCTCGTAGTGAAATTGTGTGCTTATGGAACACTGTCTCAGTTATGTGACTGGAATTGTGAGCACCTGTCAGAAAGGTCGCAGTTCGTAGGAATTGACTGAAAGTCATCGAGTAAAACAAAAGTGATTTCTGGCGTTCCCCAAGGTAGTATTACAGGCCCTTTGCTGTTCCTTATCTATATAAACCTAACAGAGGTCTAAAAAGGGTAGATTATGGGGTCTCCATTAGGTGGAGCATCAGTAACCAAGACAGCTAATTTACTGAATGTTTCAAGAGCAACTGTTTCAACAGTAATGACAACCTACACAAAACATGGACAGATGTCATCGCGTAAACGTAATAGTGGCCGCAAATCACATCTAAATGACAGAGATCGTCGTACGCTAACACGAACTGTGTCAAATGGTTCCAATGGCTCTCAGCACTATGGGAATTAACATCTGAGGTCATCAGTCCCTTAGAACTACTGAAACCTAACTAACCTAAGGACATCACACACATCCTTTCCCGGGGTAGGATTCGAACCTGCGACCGTAGCGGTCGCGCGGTTCCACACTGAAGCGCCTGGAACCGCTCGGCCACAGCGGCCGGCACGAATGGTGTCAAAACAACACAAAACTATGGCGACTAAAGTAGAGTCCAGAGCTCAGCAGCCATCTTCGAGACCTCGTATCTATAGACACTGTCCGCCGAGAACTCCACAAAGCGAATATTCACGGACGATTTGCTATACCGAAACCATTAGTGACGACAACCAACGCAAAGAAGCGTAAAACATTGTGTCAGGAGCATAAATCGTGAAAGCCTGATCGGTGGAAACACGTCATATGGTCCGATGAGTCAACGTTTTCGTTATTTAAAACATCGGGCCAGGTTTACGTCTGGAAAATGCCAAAAGAAGACTACAATCATGATTTCCTGTTTCCAACGGTTAACCATGAAGGTGAAAGTGTGATGGTGTGGGCAGCCATATAATGGTGTTCTGCTGGTCCCATCGTTACTCTCAAAGTGTTACAGCCAACGATTGTGTGAACATTTTAGCTGATCAGGGGCACCCAATGATTCAAATGTTGTTCCCCAACATTGATGCCATAACACAGGACGATAAAGCTCCCGTTCATACAGCCAGGACAGTACAATCGTGGTATGAGGAGCATGCAACTGAACTGCAGGGTCTTACCTCGCCAGCACAGTCCCCGGACTTAAACATTATGGAACACTTGAGGGCGGTATTCGAGCCCAGACTCCAGAGCAGATTTCCGCCTCCCTCGTCACTACTTGGGTTAGAAGAGATCCTGATCGAAGAGTGGCATAAGAGACCACTGGAGCTATACAATCATTAGAAATACTTCCAATTCATATGTGGAAGGATGGATGGTTTGAGACCTCTGTCATGTACGTCACTTTGGACGTGTGTGAGAGAGAGTTGGGTTGTTTTGGGGGAAGAGACCAAACTACGAGGTCATCGGTCTCATCGGATTAGGGAAGGAAGTCGGCCGTGCCCTTTCAAAGGAAGCATCCCGGCATTTGCCTGGAGCGGTTTAGGTAAATCACGGAAAACTTAAATCAGGATGGCCGGACCCGGGATTGAACCGTCGTCCTCCCGAATGCGAGTCCAGTGTGCTAACCACTGCGCCTTCTCGCTCGGTTTCATATGCGGCATACAGCAAACCAGTGCTTAACAGTATTGGTCAAAAACAGTCTTGGTTTCAATTTTAGTTTTTTATTCTTCAACGACGTGTTTCGCCATATTTAGGCATCTTCAGGTTATCTTTTCTAGATGGACGCGAGAGGCACTAAGATCTGTATAACGCGTTCCCGTTCACAGGAGCGAGTAACAGAGTAAGATGGGGGCTCAGGTAGTAAGCATAATGCCTTATGCTCGCCTCTCGCGTCCATCTAGAAAAGATTACCTGAAGATACCTAAATAAGGAGAAACGCGTCGTTGAAAAATAAAAAAAACTAAAATTGCAACCAAAATTGTTTTTAACTAATACTATACAATCATTATATGCCAGTATTCAAAGATGAATCGCAGCTGTATTACGGACGAATGGCGGTCCAACCCCTTATTATTAAACCATTCCCAACCAAGTACAGGTGCTCACATTATTTTGCCTATCCCCTGTATGTATTTATAACATGTTACTAAACAGTTCGCTAAAAGGTTGATAAACTCGGAAATGTCGACAAACACTTCTTATATGATACCAAAAGATAAGATTCCTACAGCTCGCGCAAAAATCAATTCGGAGCAGCACCTTTCACCCCTAAATCGCGATAGCCCACACAACAGCCCCGTTTCGCGTGTCACATATACGCCGGCGCCGCGACTTCGACGCCGTAAAGGCTGTTACGACCTCTCTGTGAAGTACAATTACCAGGCCAGTGCGGGGAGAATTACTTTCCGGAGACGGGAAACTCGTGGCGGCGCTGCTTCCCTTTGTTGTGGCTCTGTTTTATAGTTGTGTGCGCGTCTGGGGAGGCGGGCGGCCCGTGGCGGACTGCCAGGAATATTGGCCGGGCAGTTCCCCGATACAGACGCAGCGCACGTAGCGCCGCCACGGCCACGACCGCACGACCGCCGACCCGCGCGATGGACGACCGGCCGCTTCTTTGTCCGCCGCCTTTTGTTTTGACCGGAGGATCCAGACAACGGGGCCGGCTGTCGCAGGTTTCGCCAACAACGCAGCAGCCAGGGCTGATCAGCGCCCCGCATTATTTTGTCGCGGCGCTCGGAACGGACTGGCTGACTCACCTTTCGTTTATGTCTCTGCTGTTTCTAGTCTACTGACTAATCTTCTATCGCCACATGAAAAAAGATTAACTGTCAGAAATAGAATACAGTGAGCGACTGTGATCAGTTTAGTTTTTGGAGAGATGTCTCAAGATATGAGCAAATACAGCTACTACGACTTACCACAGAAAATACATTACAAAAGGCCAACCTGTAGGGAAGCAGCCTACTCACGCTGTAGTAAATTCACATCAGTCTTTCCATTGTGTGCCAGCCAGTCCGCTGTAATTAGCTCTGACGTCATAAATGTTGCGCAATACTTTAAAAATCAAGTAAATAATCTAAAATGTTTCTAGCATGTCAGGAGTAATACTAAATTAATATGTGTTGAATATCAGTTCGATAACTTTACACATTTTCGAAATTTGGACGTTTTTCTGTAAAAATCATTGGCGCAACAG
Source organism: Schistocerca nitens (assembly GCF_023898315.1). Lineage (NCBI taxonomy): Eukaryota > Metazoa > Arthropoda > Insecta > Orthoptera > Acrididae > Schistocerca > Schistocerca nitens. Next base: position 147,082,103 of record NC_064625.1, read on the forward strand.
AAAAGACCTAGAGAATTATAAATTTATAATTAGATTCATCTTTCATAATTATTTAACAAAAACAGTACTTTGGATTTCACAAATTAAAATTTTAGTGGAAATTCATGATTTTCTGGTTTCGTCTTAAACTTAAGGAAGCAAGATAGATTAAGTAGGCTAATAAATAAGGCTAGGATGTTTATATTTAAGTAGAATGGAGATCCGCTATCACCATAAGGATGTGAGAAGTTTCATTTGAATACCTATAAAACTACAGCGATAGCGTATCTCCAAAGGGCCAGTTCAGAGCTTATCTACTGCGTGCAGTGTAATTAAATTAATTCTCTCGTCCAAAATATTTAACTTAGCCACATCAAACTTTTATTATGATTACTTACCTGTGTGTTGAATGCACATTTAAATTAAGAGCTTCATCGGCCATCAGCAAAAGAATCTATGATTTATTCAATAACTTAATGTGGTGCATTACTAGCCCAGCGGCTAGTCGGGAGAGCCGATTTGATCAGGCGTTCCCTTAGCCGTCCGCACCGCGGCTTTATATATAAGAACGCTGCGCGAGGAAGGAAGGCCCCAGTTCTCTCCAGACGCCGAATAGCACGCCATATGTGCCGGGAGTCGCGTCGCGTCGGTATCATTGCTACAAACAGCCTCGGATGCCGTATTAAGTTACTCGGAATACGCGTAACCATGAAATCTTTTTCGAGTGAAGTGTTAATTCTGGGTTGACTTTAATTATCGATCTGCAGTTTGCGTATGTCGTATTTTCACGTGCCGCCGCGGGACAGACATTCTACCAATTATTTAGCGTGGCGTTTGATGAACCTTATCATCAAATTATGGCGAGCATTCATTTAAACATTTAATTTGGACAGTTATAGTTGCATCAGCGCGTTAGACTCTGAACTGCTCTGTTAGTCAGATTATGGTGATTCTTTTGTTTTCATCTGTGACTTTCAGAATACAGAACGTTTTTTTTACGACCGTTTTTGATTATAAATCCCAGACAATCTCCTAAATTCTCAGAGCTATAAGCTGTAACTATAAGTGTATTCTCAGATGAAGTGGGCACTAGGAATTCTAATTACAGGCTTCACGTTTTGCTAATCACTTTCTGGTTGCCAATATTGTAGTTAGAGAGCCAGTGTTGAGAACGGCAAACAACAGCA